>NC_068971.1:8112500-13112500 GCF_016808095.1 Vigna angularis
CTTAATTTAATGTTAGTTAAACTCATTAATTTATTATTAACACAAATACTTTTACTTGTAAATTATTTTTATCAGAAAAAAAATTAACAAATATAGAACATTCGTGCTAATATATCAATATTCAATTAAATCATCATAAAGCGAATATGTGATTATTTAGTAACAAAAATAACTTTACACAAGATGATCAAGTATCACTTCATAACTTCAAAATACTTTCTAAAAATAGTAAATATTTTTTGTAAGGTTATTGGTTCACGACAAGTGTCATCTTCATTTAAGTAGCAATTAGAGCATTTAAGTCATTTTTTTTCTTCTTTCAGTTTCGTCGTATGTGGTCGCACGTCCCATCTCCTGCTAGATAGTTATTCATAACGTCAAGGTCGTCTTTTTTTTTTGTTTCAGGTGCTTCGATTAGAAAATCGTGGATTTTTAGTGTTTTTCTCTCTCATGTTGGTTCATGGCTTATTTCGCTATTGTCTCTTCTTATCTCTTTTTTGTCATTAGTGTGTCTGACTTATCCATATATGATTTTTCTCTAGTGACAAAGATGATCTTTGTTAGTTTATTTATAGTTATGATGACTTTTCAACAATGACCTATTTATCTACTAGATCTCAACCATGCATTCCAACAACAATTTACAAGATATTAATATGAAGTAACCTTCCATATTTGTTGCTCAAGAAAGTCTTTTGAATTGGTATTTTGTTTCTTATATCGTCTTCAGAAATCATTAACAATTTGGTTTCACTTGGGTGCAGAAGTAGATATTTTCACTAAGTCTGTATTAATTATATTAGTAACATGTTGGATACATACAATTTGTATGCATGAGAAGAATGTTAAATATATTATCTTTATCTTTTATTTTTTATTTTTTAGTGAATTTGTTATTATTTCTTATTGTATTTTTGACTTAACCCATATTTCTTTTATTATCTATAGAGTATCTATGTATATATATATATATATATATTCAAGAGACTCACTATATTCAACACATCAACTAAACTAACACTAATATAATATTAATTCGAATATTTTTATTTATTGAAAATTGGTATTAACTTAATATTGACCATCCTGATTTTATTCTTGTAATTAACATTAACTTAATTGATGTATACGTTTTGTATAATATAAACTTAAATTTAAAAATAGTTTTATGTTTTTAACTTACTTTTGCGTTGATCCAAAGTGAGTGACCGACTTTTATAGTATTGTATTTTGATATATACTATTATTTAAAAGTTAATTAGATGATGTGGTGTGTTTTTTTTTCGAATCTAAAAGATGTTTTCTTCCAATTATTTTAAATGTGCAAAAAAAAGGTCTTAAAAAAGCCATAGATGTTAGAACGCATTCTTCTAAATAAGGTATGTTACATAATAAAACAAAAAACAAAAATACATGAAGGGTGACACCTAATCTATAACAAAAATATGTTATATATATAGGCAGAAAAACCTCTAAATACATAAATGAAGAAAATAATTCAATACAATACATGTAGAAAACTAAATCTCAATAATAAAATTTCTTAACATATTAAAACCTCTCACAATTCACCACAAATTTCTTAATATATTAAAACCTATCAGAATTCACAATTCACAATTCACAACAAACATTTAGTATTAACTTTCTTTTTATCAATGTTATTATTAATAGCTTCATAAGAGATTAAAGTGAATCAATCACCTAATTAATCTAAAATATTAATATAAAATAGAAACTATGATTAAAAGCTTTTATTTATATTTATTAACATAAGAAATGAATCCTATTATAATTACTCGTGTAAAATAAGACTTTAACGTCTCGCGTTCAATTTCAGAAAACGAAAAAGCCAACCAAAAAAATGACCAGTGACAGTTTTATAAATAAAAGTTCAATTAAGACATTGGTATTTAGTCTTTTCAGTCGTCAATTGATTATTAGACGTCAGAAATTGAGAATTTTGACGTCATATTAGGTAAATTTCGTGAAAATCTTTAGCGTGTGGTGAATTTCCTAGTTTCAAATGTCAAAAGGCTATAAAACGTCAAAATATCACTTTTCAAACGTTATATGCTAGTTAATTCGTTAAAAATTTAGACTATTCATTCACTTTATCTTTGCGCGAGACCCTCTCTCTGGTCAAACATTTCTCAGACAAAGCTTTTGACGACCAACACATATAATCTTTCTTTCATTTTATACAAATACATATTGCTTAAGTATTTTATTATGATTTTCGTCCTTTTTGACTAATTAGTTTCGTGCATAGGTACTCTTTGGAGCATAGGCGTGTTCTCCTTTCACCCTCATTGGCGGCAATAATGAAGGTTAGTTTTTGTTTTCGTTTTCAACAAGGTTGAACTTGTTGGTATTGATATTGATGAACTTGTTTGTTGTTCATACTACAAGTTATATACATCCATCAATGCTTAGAGTAAAAAGTAAGACAATATTCAAAACAACTCCAAATAACTTGAAATTTTGTTCAAATTAAGCACCAAAATATCATGAGAAGCCCCTACAAAAAAATTTAGATCAAAATTCAAAGTCTAAGTATGTGAAATATTTTTGTAAAGTATAGAAAAAAAAAGTGACGAAAAATAGAAAACAACATTTTTTAGAAAATCTAAAAGGAACACCAGATACACGGGCTCCCACGTGATTGAAATTATTTTTCTATCCTAAATCAATATATAATAATACTAAATCGGCCAATCGGAGCAAATATTATGGTGGTTTAAAGATCCATCGCAATTGACTTTTCAAATAATTTTTATACGTTACAGAGATCCAAAGTAAGGACTCATGTTGCTTTTTTCCGTGAAATAGAGGTTTTAAGGAGTGATAAAAAAAAATTCAACCAAAAACAATAATTATAGCTATCAAAATCAAAAATCATAAGTTAATACTACTATTAATATAATATCATACAATTGTGATAATTTTTGTTTATAGTTTTTAATTCATAGTTCATACTGTATAAAAAGTTAGACTACATTTGTAGATTTTTGCTTTTCAAATCGCAGAATTGTAAAAATGAATCATTATTAATAGAAAACAAAAAAGTTAATCAATGTGAGAAAATAATAAAAATAGACATTACTAATGCCGAAAATGTCATTTTCTAATGTTAATTAACATCATAAATTATCTTATTTTCAATGTAATTAATGTCGAAATATGATAATTTTGGACGTCAATTAACATGTAATTTTTTGCTTTCAACATCCCACGTCCATAATTTTTTTTTTACGTTACGGAAAAACACACACATCAAAACTTTTTTTTAGTAATGAATATTATATAACTTAACATAATATTAGTTTTTCTTTATCAGCACATAACATAATATTTAGTAATATATGTTTTTGCTTTAATAACAAGAAAGAGAGACAAAATTAGAAGTACAACTGTTATGCTTGTATTCTGATTTTAAATACGAATATATAATTGTACATTGTTATTTAGAATCTTTTAATTTCAAGATAAATTCTAGTGAATACGTGACTTGTATATAGAAAATTATGCATATAGTTTTAATTTCTTCAATTATTATAGTTAAAAGTTTGACTGGAGTTACATTATATATACTTTATACTATATGAAACTTTTCATTCAACAGATTTACTTTATTTCATATTAGTCAGTCTCAGTTACTGTTTTTATTTATCAATAAAAAAAATTATAATAACATATGCTTTAGTAAAAGAGATATTAAACTTTTAATTAAATAATAAAATGTAACTGATAAATTAAAACTTTTGGTCAAAGTTTGTTTTTTTGTTATATGTCTCAATTACAGTGCTACGTAACTTGGAAAACTTGGAATGTTAAACAATCATATATTCAATCATCTTGACATTATATTATATAATATAATTAGAACGTCTTAAAGCATTTGACTCAGGACAAATAAAAGATGAAAAGACATTTTGTCCTTTAACATCAGGCCATTTTTTTTCTCAGAGTGTGTACATAACAGTTCATCAGCGGAAAAGAGCGTCAGAATTTCCAATGTCACTGTTAGCGAAAATCGTTCTGTTGCTGTGCATGCTCACATTGGCATGACAGAACAGGTTACTGTAGAGATTACAAATAGTTTGGAGGGAAAAGAAAATCTAAACATTCACTGCAAATCAAAAGATGATGATCTTGGAGTACTGCATCTTCTCCCTGTTAACCAAAGCTTCAAATGGAGTATTGGGACTCACTTTTTCTGGAAAAGACTGTTCTTCTGTTCATTTCAATGGGAAAGATCCTTTGTTGAGTTTTGATGCATATGATCAAAATAGGAATTTCGATATATGTTTCGACTGTCATTAGCATATACACAAAGATGGAACATGTAGGTATGAATCAACGGACGCAAGCATCCGCAAATGCTATAAATTGAAGTGATGTGTTTCATTCAAATTATGTATTCTTCGTGTACTTTCTCATATCTCAGTATATCTTAAAGAGTAATAAACGACCAACTTATATAGTTAATTTATCCCATGTAACACTTAATAAATTAGCGTCAACTTAACGTAGACTAACTTTAATTAATATTAATATTATATTATAATATCAATTTATATACAAATTTAAATTTATAGTTATATAAAAATAATACATCTTGTTTTTATGTACATAATACATAATATTGTAAGAAGAAATTTATATGAAGCAACCTTTCAGATTTGTTACTGAGGAATTTCGTCTTCTATATCGTTTTCACATATTATTAACAATTTAGTATCATTTGAGTGTAAAAATAGATTTTTTCACTAAGTTTTTATTAATTATATTAGCATACAAATTGTATGCATTAGTTTGAGAAAGATTGTTAAATATATTATCTTTATCTTTTATTTTTAGTGAATTTATTATTATTTTTTATTTGTATTTTTGGTTTAGCCTATATTTGTTTTATTATTCATAGAGTACCTATGTATATATTTAACATAAATCTTATACATAGTTTTCATTATATTCAACACATCAATTAAACTGACATTAATATACTATTAATACAAATATTTTTATTTATTGAAACTTGGTATTAACTTAATATTGACCAAGTTGATTTTCAACGACCAGTACATATAATCTTTTTTGCATTTTATACAAATGCATGTTGATTAAGTACTTTATGTTTGATTTTCGTTCGCTTTAAGTTATTGGTTTCGTGCATAGGTACTCTTTGGAGCATAGACGCGTTCTTCTGTCTCCGTCACTAGCGACAACACTGAAGGTTAATTTTCGTTTTCGTTTTCAAGAAAGTTGAACTTGATGGTATTAAATTTGTTGAACTTGATGGTATTGAATTTGTTGAACTTGTTTGTTGTTCATACTACACATTATACATCAATGCTTAGGCTAAAACTAAGACTATAGTAAAAACAACTTCAAATGACTTGAAAATTTGTTCAAGGAACAAAAATATCATGAGAAGCCCTAACAAAATATTTTCACTAGTGTAGAATTGGCCTTTAACGTCACTCCGTAGACGTCGGAGCATAAAATAACCAACGTAAGTTATTGACCGGTGACATTTTCGTAAATAAGTTGGGCATATAGATGTCGGTTAGGGGGGTCCCCGATGTCTCTAATATTATAGACGTCGATGCCCCTCCTAACAGACGTTTATATGTCTGACAAGTAGATGAAAAGTTCTTTTTTTTCGCCATATAGACGTCTCATTTCACCATCTCCGACGTCTATATACGATCATCGATGTCGGCCCCCTACAACAGATGTCTATATGTCTGACAGGTGAAAAGTTGTTTTTTCCGCCATATGGACGTCAGATCCCGCCATCCGACGTCTAAATGGCCTGACAGGGTAGGTGAAGAGTTGTTTTGGACATCGGCTCCCCTTACGGCCGACGTCTATATACACCACAAATATTAATTTTTAAATCCAATGAACGTCATATTAGTGAGGTCCCCGGCGTCTAGTCAAGAATAGACGTCGGTGCCCCCCTGTGCCCGACGTCTGGTTTCCTATTAAATCAGAAATCGAACCCGCGATTACGCGCACTTCATCGTCTTTCTTCTCGCCTTTTCTCTCCGCGACATTGCATTTCTAGGTGCGTTTTGACTCTTTTGAACCGTTTGAACTTACAATTACTCCGATTAAATTAGTCTTTGATCGATTATCTTCCATTTAAACCGATTAAAATGAGTTTCCGTTGTGTTTTGGTGCAGTTTTTCTCGTGTCTTTGGGTAGCGTAGTAGCACCTTCTCCCTTTGCTAGTTTCCTCGTAAGGAAAGCTTGCGTCTTTTGGATGTCTTATAGCATTTCAACCAAAAACCGAACCTGAGTCCTTGCCTAATTCTCATGTCACCATATTTGTTTATTGCCTATTTGGAATGGAACCTGGCAAGGATCCAAATTCGGTTTTTGGTTGAAATGCCATAAGAGGTCCAAAAGACGCAAACTTTTCTTATGAGGAAACAAACAAAGGAAGAATGTGTTACAACGCTACCCAAAGACACGAGCTGTAGTAGACGTCGGTTAATGCCATGTCCGACGTCTATAGACGTCGGTTTTAGTGTAATCCGACGTCTATATAGACGTCGGACCTGTAGAGTCCCGTGTCCCATTAACGTCACCCATAAAGACGTCGGATCGGAATCTGACATTAAAAACTCAAAATAACAGACGTCTAAAGCCCTTTCTGCACTAGTGTTTGGATCAAAATTCAAAGTGAGAATGTGAAATATTTTTGCAAAGTTTGAAAAAAAATTAAAAAAATGACAAAAAATAGAAAACAATTTTTTTTGAAAATATAGAAGGAGCGGCCGAATACACGGGCTGCCATGTGATTGGAAATTATTTTCTACCATAAATCGATATATAATAATGCTAAATCATTCAACAAAAGACAATGTTATAGCCGTTTAAAGATCTATCGCAATTTACTTTCCAAATTATTTTCATACTTCACATAGACCCAAAATAAGGCCTCCTGGTGTTTTTTCCTGAAATAGGGATTTTAAGGAGTGATAAATAAAATCCAACCAAAAACAATAACTATAGCTATCAAAACCAAAAATCACAATTAGTTAATACTACTATTCACTTTACCACCATTCACTTGTAATAGCTTTAGTTTGTAGTTTATAGTTCATAGTTCAAGTTGTATAAAATGTAAAAAATTGGACTACATTTGCAGATTTTTTGCTTTTCAAGTCTTATAGTGTTGTAAAATTGAATAACCATTAATTAAAAAAAAAAACAAAAGAGTTGATTATTGTCAAAAAATGACAAAAATAGACATTGATTAACATCGAAAATTGTCATTTTCTAAACAATAGAAATTATCCTATTTTTGACATTAATTAACGTCAAAATATGGTAATTTTTGACATCAATTAAGTTGTAATTTTTTTGTTTCCAACATTCATTTAACGTCTTCCTATAGGAGGTTAATATTATTTTTGGAAAGGCTGAAAAACACATACATCAAAGCTTTTTTTGCATTAATGAATAGTATATAACTTAACATAATATTAGTTTTTCTTTATCAGCACTTAACATAATATTATAATATAATATAAAATAGATTTATTTCAAGAGCATCTTATATAATATAATATATCGTATATACAATAGAATATAGGTTTCTTTTAAACGCATGTTATATAATATGATATACTGTAATATAATATGGGTTGGTTTTAAACGTTTTAATGCGTTGAACTTAAGTGAAATACAAAATGGGAAGACATTTTTGCCCCTGAACATTATGTCATAGCTTTTCATCGTGTATATTACTGCTCTTTTGTTCGTTTCAAAGCGGAAATGGTCCTGTCTTCTATTTTTGATGCATACAGTCAGATTAGGAATTTCGATGTATGTACAGACTGCCAATGGTTTATTAAGAAAAATGGACCATGCAGAGACGAATCGACTGACGCAGCCATTCGCAAATGCTATAAATGGAATTAATGTCTTTCATTTCAATTATGTACTCTGTTTCATAAATATAATATGAACCTTTTGATATCTCAATATATATTATTGAAAAATAGAATACCAAACTATAAATTTGATTTTATTGATTTTATCAATAATGTGAATAAGTGTTTTTGTGAGAGTTCTTAACAATACATCATTTAATATCAATCAATTAATGATGCATGCAAGGATTCTAAATTTGAAAACTAATAAAATGATAATATAATGTATTATGCTTTTCTTTCAAACTTACTTATAATACGCGAGGACGAATTATTGAAGGAGGAAATTATGTGATAAAGAAGTCAACGAAAAGTTTTCTTTATAACTTTTGTATTTTTAATTAAATATGAGAAATAATTATTTATAAAAATAAGAACTAAAGGCAAAATTTGTTGGTATTAAATATTATTTATTGAAATTAACGCAAAATTAAGAGTTTTGCCTGATTTGGTAGTATAAAATGAACCACTTGTAATGTAATATGTAGATATATATGAATTTTTATAAACAATTGAGTTTTTGTTGTTTGTGAAAATATTTCGAAGTTCTAGATTATAAGAACTCAAATTTAATCTTTCCAAGCTTAATGTCAAACTAACATACAATCTCCGATGTGAAATGTTGAGTTTTAAGTGAAATGTCAAAATTTAGTCTTCTTTTACCTCCTTGTATTCTTTTTTATCTTAATTTTCTTTTTTCGTTATTATCACCACTATCGTGGTCAAATTTGTCGTCATCGTTATGTTTATTTTATTGACAAAATTATTGACTAATACAATTAGTGACGGACAGATTTATCAATGAGTTTTCAAAATTCATACACTATTGTATTTATCGATAAATTTTCGAAAAATAATTTCCAATGAATTTATTAACTATTTTTATTATGACGTGATCAAAGCTACTAATAATTTTGACACCAATTTTATGGTGGAAATTTATTAATAAAAATATGCATTACTATTAAAAGTTTTTGAATTATTAATAGATTTTATTGACACATTCATTATAAATAACTATTTAACACTAATAATTAAAATCTTAAAATATGTTAGTAATCTCATTCTTTTCCTTCTGGTTTTCGTGATTTCTCATTCTTTTTCTTTTGTTTTTTTTTAGTATGATACTGATGATGATATTGTTGTTTGCATGTTTGCGGAAATTTTGGAAGTATATTTTAATTTGAAACTATGGTTATGAGTGTCTTATAGTTTATCAAAAATAAAAAAAATTGTCAATAAATATCAAGATTTTGATCTTTTTCTATCTTCTTGTATTCTCCTTTATCTCAATTTTCTTCTTTATCTCAATTTTTTTTCTCCTGTACTTGTTTCGTTATTATCACCACTATTATAGTGTATGATATCTAAATAAAATTTGTCGTCGCGAGAAAACTAATGTTTATTTTATTGACAAAGTTATTGACTAATTTTAAAAAATATAATTGATGAAAAATTTATTAATGAATTTTCAAATTTTATTTACTAGCGATAAATTTTTAAAATATTCAATTACCAAATATTTAAAGAAAAAATAATTTCCTAAGAATTTATTGATTAATTTTATCAAAGCTACTAATAATTTTGACACCCATTTTATCATAAAAATTTATTGACAAAACTATGCATCACTATTAAAAATTTTGAATTATTAATGAATTTTATTGACAAATTCATTATAGATAAATATTTTTATCAATAATTAAAATCTTAAAATATGTTGATAAATTCTGATTCACCAACAAAATCCTTATAATCAGTCAAATTAGTTGATAAATATTATTTTATTCATAATTGTTTTTGGCTTAATTATTTGGTTTGTCTCAAGTTTTGTTGAAAAATTTCAAGTTGGTGTTAACTTGAATTTTTATTTCAATTAAGACTCATTTTTTAAAACTTCATTCAATTAGTTTTTTTTAATATTTAATAAGGATGTTAAATACTTGACTTGTGTGTTAGTTTGTAATATTCTTTTACTTTTTAAATAATTCCTTTTAATATTCTTAATTTTTTCTTTAAAATTACTATCCATGTGTCTAATCTATAGCTTATCGTATCACATGTTAATGTAATGTATTAATGTCTAATTTATTATCTTATTTTTAATCAAGTCTCCTGTGTTTGTTTCTTATTCAATTCATCTATAAATTTAAAAAAATTGAAAAATAATATCTCTCGAAACCAAATTTATTATATTAAATTAAAATAATTAATGTTATTACATATTAAATTACTTTGTTATAATAATAATAATAATAATTAAAATTTAATTCATATATATTAATTATTTAAACAACTGAATATATTTTATTTATATAATAAAAATGATTTTTTAAATTATGTTCATTTAAATTAATAATATTTTAAAGTGTGATAAATATTTATTCTTTTTAATATATTTTATGTTAAGTCAGAAAATACTTATTATTGGTCATATAAATATTACATTTGTCATATAAATATTATTATGTTATTAAATAAATTTGTATATACATGTTGGCACTACAATCGATATAAAAGTAACTTCTATATATGTATAATTTTATCTTTTCAAGTATAGTTCTAAATCGGTTTTCGAAACATGTATAGAAAATGAATTTTTTATGTAAATTTTTAATCGGTGTAGAAAAATTAATACTTTCGACTCTTGCTTCTATACGAATTTCATAATTAACATAGAAAACTTTGTTTAACAGATATGAAATTATTTTTCTGGACTAGTAATTATCGACTAGAAAAACAATAAATTAACTTTTAAATATTATTGTATGCGATGATTAAAATCGATTAAATTAACCATATATTCTAACTAAACTCCTAATAAGTGATAAATACATTAATACTGTCTTATTTGAAAAAAATGCATTATTTAACTTTTGTAACTAATTAAAAATGTAATAGTTTTTTTATATTTAAACATATTTTATTGAAAACCGTAAGACTGCCCAAAATTTTATGTCTGATAATTTAATTAGTTAATTAATTTAATGGCATTCCACCACAAGTCTAGTTGGCGATGGACAACGTCACTGATAGAAGACACATAGGGAAAGAGAAAACAACGAGTTCGTAACTATATTCCAAATCAAATTCAGAGCCGTATTCAATCACCGAAAGAAAAGCTTGAATTCAACA
The DNA here is from genome assembly GCF_016808095.1 of Vigna angularis. Lineage (NCBI taxonomy): Eukaryota > Viridiplantae > Streptophyta > Magnoliopsida > Fabales > Fabaceae > Vigna > Vigna angularis. The sequence goes on from NC_068971.1 coordinate 8,123,588, forward strand.
TTCAAACGACAAATAGTAACTCAAAGCCAATCATTCTTCATTAGATGATAAAATTATTAATAACAACATGAAGAACAATTATTAATAACATATTAAGAAAGAAAATATAGTTTAATTCCATTTAGCACAAATTTTATTGGCACCTTCATACCTACATGGTTCATATTGACCTATAAACCAATTGCACTGTTTGCAACCTCCACCTTCACCTGCCACACACATATCAAAGCTCTGAAATCCACCTCGCCATTGAAAGAAACAGAAGAATGGTGACTTCCCAGATGGCATACTACCAGAATAGTTCAACTCAGAGAAATTTCCTGGGCGAATAAGGTGAAGTGTAGGACCAAAACTGCTGCAATACATTGTTAAGTCCAAATCTCCACCCAAAGAATTTGTGACTTTAACAAGTCCCATGGCATTGTTTGCTGATAATAATAACATCATAAGCACCCACAGCAGTGAAACACTCCTAACTGATGATGACATAGTTGCACTTTTGATCAATCTTTTTTCTTTGTTGAAGAACTTTTTCGTACGCTTATTGAAGAAATGAATGCTAGTGTAGGTTTTTATAGTTAAAAATAAATAAAATATAGTGTGATGTGAAGTATAAATAATTTACAAGTTTAGTTTTCTTATTAACAGCAAAACTTGTCGTGTTTGGATTTGAAGATAGATTTGATTAGGAGAATGGATTTGAAGGGAAAAAGATGGGAGATAAGTTTTTTGGAATAAAGGAAAGATGGTGAGAAATGAAGGATTTTGAAATGAAAGTTTATAAAAATTAAGGGTGATGTCATATATTTGATAGATTTAAAACAATGTTTTAATTAATAAAAATAGAAAAATACCATTTTATCCTTAGTCATAAATATAATTTAAAATAAAATATAATTTTTTTTAATTATAACAAACGTAAGAAGTTATTATTATTATTAATTATTATTATTAATTATTACTATTATAATAATAATAATAATAATAATAATAAACAAAACCGTGGCACTTAGGTTTTTCTTCTTCTTTATAGATATCATAGGATCACCAAGGAGAAACTAGTGACAAAGTTCAGTTTATTCGTTGGTTTTCTACTTTTTCAGGTCATTTTATTGGTTGTTTTTCTTTTCATTTGTTATAAAAATGGATTACTGTCCATTTAAAAAAAACAAATGAATTGATTGACGTTAGAAAATGGTAAAAGAAGACGTTGACTATTGTCATTTTTTACGTCATCAAAAATTGGATAATTTCCAACACTAATTAATATTAGAAAATGAAATTTTTTTTAGGTCTAACATTACTTATTTTGTTTCCGACGTTAATTTAACGTTTTTCGATATGAGTAATTTTTAAAACTTTATAAGCAGAAAACAACAAAGTTAAATTCTTTTCTTAGTAGTAGTGTTTGTACAAATTGAAGTCCAAGAATAAACTTTTTTCCCTCAATAAAAGAGGGACACTTGTGTTAATTACTTCATCTGATATGGCTTTCTCTTTTCTTCCACTCGTGTCATAGAAGAAATCTACCAGGTTTCTTTCTTGCATATCCATCGTTACAAATTTGCTCAAATCATTCGAAAAAATACATCAAAAAATACATCAATCACTTGTTCTTTAGTCTGCGTGAATAGTACGTATCTCACTCGAAATACAGAATGGAATTTTGATAAAATTTTATAAAAGTTAATAAATTTTAAAAAATATTTTAATTCATAATAATAAATGATTATCATTTTATCCTTCCTTATAAAAATAATTTAAAATAAAATATAATTGGTATTAATTATATTAATACCAATATAATTTAAAAAATTATAACTATTATGTTTAATTCCTAATTTTATTTATTAAGTATATTTATATATTGAGTATAGAGAAAATACAATAAAATAAAAAGATATATAGATTAATTAATTCTAAATTTTTTGGAACCGTGGTTTCCATTTTCGGAAAGACGGTTGCCCTTTATTCGTGTTAGAAATAGGCTTAATTTCATTGTTGGTCTATTTTCATCAAGTTTGTTCGACTAATTTTTTATGAATGTTCAATGTAGTCTCTTATATAGTAATTTATGTTCAATTTTATCTTTTTAGTTGACGTCATTTAAATTGCTAACGACGTAGATTCCACATAAAAAAATGAAATGACCTGTCACGCATCTCGTCATATAATCACCATATTCCCTATAATTTTCCTTCCATCAACACGTCACCATGTACCACACTCAGGCCATCATCTTCTTCACGTCATCGGACCACTATGAGCATCGCTGTTAGCAGCCGCACAAGCCACCGCGAATCAACCAAGAAACCCAATCTGCAAAAGAAACCTTTCACTACAACGAATCAGACCCAAATCTCGAGCCCAAATAGCTACGCACCATTAGAACCACCATCAACATCTCACCATCTTGATCTTCTCCCCAACTTCATGAGAACCTGCAAAGTGAAACCCAAAAAATCACAAAACCATCGAACCTGCAGAAAACAAAAAAAATCACAGAACCCAAATCGTAAAAACCCAATTCACGATGAACCCTCAATTCGCGAAATCGCACCTCTGACGTGAAAACCTATAAAATCCCAAATCGCTCCACCATTGAACATGTTCAACCTCCACTGATGATGCAAAACCATCTACAAAGAATGAAACTCCCAGATCGTTTTCCATTAAATCACAAAAACTTACAAAATTAGGGGTTTTGATTTGGGGAAGATGATGATGATGTGAGTCATCCATTATGAGCATTATTGTGTAACAACTCATTCCTGATGGTTGTCTTGGATATTGTGCTGTTAACAATTTAAACGTCATAAAAGAACCAAATTGAACATAAATTATGATATAAGGAACTACATTGAATATTCGGAAAAAATGAATCTCATATCGAACAAAATTGACGAAAATAGGAATCAACAATCACTAGTAAAAAATGACGTTTTAAACTCGGACATTATGCCTCGGTTTCTACGGAACCGAAGTCTATCAAAACGCGGTGGCACTCTGGTAATTTTAAAAGCATTATATGCCTCGGTTATTAGATAACCGGTGTCTAAAAACGATACTAATTCGGTTTCCAGACTGAACCGAGGCGTAATGCTCACATGCGAAACATACGGACTCGGTTGAAAATAGAACCGGGGCATATTACTGGGCCTACGGACTCGGTTGAAAATAGAACCGGGGCATATTACTGGGCTTAAATCTGAGATTTATCAAAAGTTTTCCCCAAATCCTCCTCTTCCCCTCTTCTCTTCTCTTCTCCTGCTGCGACCACCATTTCTTCCTTCCTCTTCTCCTACAACGTCGACGACAGTGGACGCGAGGTCGCAGCGAGGACGCGCGGTGGCGAGGACGCGCGGCGGCGAGGACGCGCGGCGGCGAGGACGCGCGGCGGCGAGGACGCGCGGCGGCGAGGACGAGGCTGCGGCAAGGACGTGGCTGCGGCGAGGGGAGGAGCGGGGGATCTTGCGGCGCCACGCTCTTCTCAACAACCGGTAGCGGAAGACGAAGGATACCGGGCGGAGAGCTGCGGCGGAGTGCCCCGGAAGGGAGATCCGGTGCGGAGGCGGAGGCTCAGGGCGGTTAGGGATGAGTTCGACAGGTAGATCTTTGTTTTCTTCTTCTTCTTCTTTTCTTTGCTGTTGTTGCTGATGGAAGAGGTCTTCTGTTTCTTCTTTTCTTTGCTGTTGTTTTCTTCTTCTTCGTTAAAGGGTGGCGGAGGTGAGGAGACGAAGAGGTCTTTGAGCTTGTGGCGGACGCGGGCCTCGGGGAGGGGCGCGGGATCTTGCGGCGGGGGATGGAATCGGCGTCGGGCGAGGAACATGCGGAGGGTCTTGCGGCAGCGCAGGTGGATTACATGGGTGATTGTTGGACTGCGAGTGGGATCTGAGAGAGGAGAGGGAAATAGATTGATTAGAACTGAGAAAGGAAAGGGAAGGGAAGATACTGTGTTGCCCTTTGCTTTGTGCATTTTGGTTCTCTGATTTTGGACATTGATGATACTGTGTTGCTGATTGAGTATGGACTGATTGATTCCTGTTAAAGTTTTCTTGTTTGTTTTAAATTTTTGAACTGAAATTGAAAGAAATTTTGGGAGCTGAAATTGGAAGAATGAACTGAGAAATGAATGAACTGAGAATGACTGAGAAATGAACCGTGAATGAGAGAATGACTGAGAAATGAATGAACAATGAACCGTGAACGAGAAAAAAAAATACACTCTACTGCCTCGGTTATCTAAGAACCGAGGCATATTCTTGTCTCATTTTATCCCGGTCTATATAACCGAGGCATAAAATTTAATCTTTTTACATCGCCGGTATATGCCTCGGTTGTAGAACCGGTGCCTAAAAGCAAAAGTAACCGGTGCAGTATCCTCTTATTGTACTAGTGAATGATATTAAGCCTTAAAAATATAAGTGTAATCTAATTGTAAATTACATTGAACAAAAGTGCGAAATTTTGACCAATATACTATATGAAAGATATACAAATCTACTATTTAAATATTTTATGTAAAAGATATTAATCTTTTATATTTTTTTTATAGCAAAAGAAAAATATCGACAACATATAAAAAACCATTTTATAATTTTTTTTCCAGTATTTTTTTTCTCAATTACAATCTAATGTGTTAATTTTGTTGTATTATAAAATTGTCTTTTATTGATGGGTTAAATATCGAAAACATATAAAAAAAATCATTTTATAAATGTAACGTTTGGAATGATTTTTTTTTCAGTATTTTCTTTTTCAATCATAATCTAATGTGTTAATTTTGTTCTCTTACAAAATTGTGTTTTATTGATGGGTTAAATATATTTTTAGTCCCTCAACTATCAAACGTTTTTAGGTTTAGTTTCTCTTTCAAAGTTAGCTTCATTTTCATCACTCTCCTTAATGAAACTATAATATTTAGTCCTCGAAAACTAACAGCGTTAATTTTTGAGTGAGCTGGCTAACAGTATGCCATATTTCGTGCCATATGTAAACATAAAAATCAAGTTGGTAGGGTTTATTCACGTTGAGCTAAGATTAGGGGTTATTCACTTCGAAGGAAAATTAGGACTCTTTAGGAAATCTTCAATCCAATTAAAGAAATCACGATTAGGGATGTTTTGTTCCATCAAATTGTGGTAGCAATGCTTGGTGTGGTTGCGATGCTTCGTGGCGTTGTGGTGCTTCGTGTGGTTGCGGTGCTTGTTGTGGTTATTGTGAAAAACATGTAAGCAAGTGTTGGAAGAAACGCGTAAGCAAGTAAATTTTTTCCTTTTGGTTTTTGTTTACGGTTGCTATTATTTGATTGAAATTGTTGATGTTACAATGTAGGTTTATAAATGGTTTTCAATGTGTGTTTGTATCACATGGGCAAGTTCGTTAACAATAAGGAACTACAATATGTTGGGGTAGAGGTACACGTAATAAAAGCAGTTGATCTCGATTGTTGGTCGTACTTTGAAGTAGTGAGAATTATTAAAGATTTCAAGTATGATGGAGAGTTCAAGCTATGGTGGAAGGGGTCCAAACAAAGACTAGTGAACAATCTTAGAATACAGTGATGACAAGGAAGCAATAAACTTGGCTAACTACGTAGAGGAAAATGATGAAGAGATTGAAATATATGTGCAACATGTTCGTAGTGATGCACAAGAAATTAAGTTTATTACTTTTGGTGAAGAGGGAGGCAGGACACATAGAGGACATGGAGGAAGAGGTAAATGTGGGTGAGGAAGAGGTAAATATGGGTGAGGAAGATGTCAATATGGCTAAGGAAGAGGCGAATGTGGGTGATGAAGACGTTAACATGGTTGAGGAAGAGGCGAATGTGAGTGACGATGAGGTTAACATGGCCGAGGAAGAGGCGAATGTGGAGGAGGAAGAGGTTAACATGGATGAGGAAGAGCCTTATGTTGCTGAAGAAGAAGGTTCAGCAAAAGATAAAGTGGATGACAGTGAAGAAGAAAGAATGACAAATGATGATGATGGTTTTGGGATGGAGAATGAGAGAATGCCATGTGATCGTAGAAATATTAATCATGTGTTGGGTAGGTGGAGTAAAATGAAAAAGAAGAAGAAAACGGTGAGGAGAAGAAGCAATGTTGGTGAAGGGTTATTTATCATTATAGAACAAGTTGGAGAGCATGACATAAATGAAGAATACAATACTGATATAATTGGCTACTTGCAATTCCAACAAAATCTTGATATAAACATGCATTCAATAGTTATCCTAGATGTGATGTCTTGATCAATAATTTGTCTAAGTCATTTAATAGTACAATTTTAGTGGCAAGAGACAAACCTATCATTACTATGATGGAATGGATTAGGTCATACATTATGAGTAAGTTTGCAACACTAAGAGGAAAAGTACAGACATATCCGAGAGATGTTATGCCTAAACCAAGAAAAAGGTTTGATAGGGAAGTTGAAAAGAGTGGGAATTGAATTCCTGTTTGGGCAGGGGATGCAAAGTTTGAGGTGACTCACAACTTTATAATTGACAAGTTTGTAGTTGACCTAAGTAACCATACATGTAGTTGTTACTTTTGGGATTTGGTAGGAATACCTTGCAGACATGTTATGGCTGCCATTCATTATAAATTAGAGAACCCTGAAAATTATGTTCATCGATATTACAAGAAACATGCTTATGAAAGTTGTTATGGGCCTCTAATTATTCCAATCAATGGACAACAACTATGGCCTAAAACTGATTCCACACCACTACTACCACTCATTTATAAAACACCTCCTAGGAGGCCTAAAAAGCTAAGAATAAGGGAAGCTGATGAACATGTCAGTCATACAAAGTTGTCAAAGAATTATATTGTTATGAAGTGTAGCAGCTGTAATCAATATGGACATAATGTTAGAACCTGTAGAAATGGAAAGAAAACCACAAAGGTACAACTTCCTTTTATGTTATTTTGAAATTCTGTTATTTACACAATGTCAAATCTAATTACCTTACTCCATTGACAGACCACAAGGGCAATTGCGAGTGGAGGAAGATTTGCATCAAGACCATAATCTGCAAGACCATCCACAAGGGGAACTATGAGTGGAGGAGGATCTGAAGCAGCTGCAAGAACATCCATAAGGGCAACTGCGAATGGAGGAGGATCTGCACCAAGTAATGAAGGGGGTAGAAGAACATCCACAAGAAGCATGGTGACACAAGTTTTAAATACAAGTTTTAGACAAGTCATGTCATATATTTAATGTTTTTTGTAGACGATATCACCCACTTAGGGAACAACTTAACAGTGAGTATCTATTTTTTGGATCTTTTTTTGTCATGTACTAGCACATGTATGGTTCATTAAAGTGCTAAGAGGCCACTACAACGATGTAGCTCAATTACTTTTGTTATTTAATGCTAACGAACCACTTTTTAATGCTAAGTGCACCACTACCCATTTATTTATTTCTACTACTATTTGTACATGTTTTTGGCTTTGTTCATAACAAAATAGAAATGCTAGCATTCAAAATCTACACTTAATTTTCAACTCTTCACCAAAAAAATGGCTTGAAATTGGTGGTTTGAAACTCAATTTTTCTCAACAGTGGCTCTAACTCAAAATTGATCACTCTAGCAACTTTGTTTAGTGATTTCAAATGTGTTCAAACTAAAAACTAACTTCAAATCAAACTGTTACACAAAATCACCTTACCACTTCCAATTTTGATAAACATCTCTCTAAAAAGACAATTTTTGGCACAACATCTCTCAAGTTTGCTCAAGGTTCAAAAATTTGATAAATACTATGCCAAGAATATTGACCACAATTAAAATCAAGCATTTATCTAAATAGATGAGAGCAACCACAATCTATGTTCAACAAGCTCAACCAATATCATCTGAATCAGATTTTCAAAGCAATTCGCATAGATATAGAGCAAGCATAAGTGATTTTCATTTAGGTCAAGCATAACATAATCATTAACTCAAGTTATCACACTAGTTGCATGAAAAGTATCCACTAGGTAAGTTAAAAGCTTAGAACTAAAATTTTAAAATCAAACTACAACAGGAATTTAAAATAAAACTTTGCTCAAAAGATGTTGTCCTCACTCCATCAGATTCGTTATCCTCCTCCTCATAACTGTCATTTGTCTCCTCTTCATCATCATCCTCAACTTCTTCCTCTTCTTCATCATATTCTCCAACTTGTTTACTAGTTGTAGCTCGGGTAGAAGCTCCATCTCCCCTACTAGAGTAGGCCTGGTCCCCAGACCATGCTACTTGAGCATAAAATTCTTCTGGTTACATAAGGTTTAGATCGGGCAAAGCAGAGGAGAGTTCCATTAACATTTTAGCAATGGCCACTCCACTCCTATGGAGTGCATCTAGTTTGGCCTCCAATAAGGTCGTCTTCATCTCGATCAACTGGTATGGATCATCTCAACTAGACAACATATCAAATATATACCATAATTGTCTAGGGATTCAAAGAGTGGCTAGAATACTCAAGTGCTAGGAGTGAATAAAATACTTGAAAACCAGGAGTGGATGAAACTCAACTAGGAAGTGTATTAGAGAGATACCAAGATTGTTCAAGGATACTAGGAGTGGTGAATAATACTATTCAAATTCTATTTTACAACTATATCTCATTCATTCATCAAACGAAATGTTGCGAAAAGAATTTTAAAACACTATTCAACCCCCGCCCCTTTCTATTGTTTTCTTGTAACTTTAATGTCATACCTACTTACAGTTAAATTTGGCTTTATGCAACAACTAATTTAATAAATAATTGTACTTTATTTATCTATAAAAACATTAACAATAAACATATTATTTATTAAAGTAGTTTTACATTTTAATTGTGTTAATAACCTTATTTTCATTACTAATTAATTAATGTGGTTAGTTATGTTCTTGGTCCCTAAACTATTATGTATTTTTTATTTTCATCCATTTTCCAAACTTTGTTCTATTTAGGTCCCTCTCTTTTTAGAAAGTTATAGATTTAGTCCTCCGTGACCAATATTGTTAGTTTTTCTTTTTACGTGACAAACACTGTGCCACTCTTTAAGACACATGTATTGTGTCCCCAAGTCGGCAGATAGCTCGGTGGCAAATGGTGTGTCACATCGCCAGCCCGATAAGGTCAGCAAGATACGTGTATCATGTCCCTAGGTTGGCAAGATATTCAAATAGCTTGGTGGAAAATTCGGATAGCCCAATAAAGTGCATACTAAACTCATAGCTCGGTGGAAAGTCTAGATAACTTGGTAAGGTACAGGAGGAACTTAGATAGCTCTTTAGGTAGTCTAGATAGCTCGAATCCTTATCGACCTATCTAGACTTTCCATCAAGCTATTTGAGTTTTTCATATACCTTACCAAGCTATTCAAATGTCTTGTTGGGCTATTTGGATATCGTACCGACTTGGAAAAACAATACACATATCTAGCAAACCTTACTGGATTGGGGATGTGATACATTGTTTACCATCGAGCTATCGTGCTGATTCAGAGACACAATATACCTGCCTTAAACAAATTGGAAACGTGACACGCTGTTTGTTACGTAAAAAAAAGACTAACGACATTAATCATGGATAACTAAATCCATAACTTTCTAAAAGGTGAGGAACATAAATGTAACAAAATTTGAGAGAGAAACGAAAAAAAAATACATAATAATTTAAGGGAAAAAATATAATTTACCCTTATTTCAAATTAAGATAAAGTTGTCATCAACTTGGTGGACATATTTAAACAACCAAAAAGTTAACCTTGAGTTGGTTACGTGAAGAAGTTATGGAAAACTAGACCTTTGAATTGGTCCGTTGACAATTTTGTAACAATTAAAAAAATGAAAATTTTGGTGATTGATAATTTAATGATAATTATTAATTATATCAATTGTATTTATTTATTAATTAAAATGTTTATGTTCTCAAAATGAGTAATGATAAAAAGACATCTAAATTAAAATCTTCAGTATTTTTTTAAAATATTAACATTAATATTAATTTTCGTATAAAAAAGCATTAATTACTTTAGTTATTAATAAAATTTAAAAGAAATTAATAAAATTAAAATTTTGATGTTAATATTATATTTTTATTCTTATTATATCAAATCAAGTATTTACTCAGATTTTATTTTTAATATTACAATATTTTAAATATTACAAACTTAAAGTGTTCTCTAACTAAAATTAAAGTATTTGTTATCTAATGTTGACTGGTATGTTTCTATATAACTAATAAAACAATCTCTTAGAAAAACTCAGAAAATAAGCATATATTTTTGACACATGTTCATTATTTGGGTATGTTTTTTTTGTCATTTCAGACGTTCAATTTATATTTCTCCCATTCGGCTTTCGTTTGGCACGTGTTTCATGTGTTGATTTTTTCGTAATTTTTGAAGTCCTTTCCTGGTGGGTCTTTGAACAGACTTAAATTTCTCGTCTTAGCCTTTTTTTTTCAGCTTTTTTATGCGTCTTTTGCATAGCTTCTACCGTGGTGTTTTTGAAAGTCCCTTCTTTGTGGGTCTTTTGAACAAACTGAAATTTCACGTTTAGCCTTTCTTCAGCCTTTTACAACTCGAAGTTGGAGTAGGTCTGATGGGTTTATTTAAAATTGATATGCTTATTGATTCTTATGTTGTCTTGAACATTAAATATCAATTTTGACAAGAAATGAACAAACACTGGTGCAAAACGTGGAAAAGAACACGGGTAATACGTCTCGGTTTCCAGAAAACCGAATATGTAAAGGCGGTGACATTTTTGTAATTTAAACAAACTTATAGGCCTCGGTTCCCCTTGAGCCGAGGCATAAAGGTCAAATTACCTTGGTTAATGGCCAAACCGAGGCGTAATGTTCTGCTGTTTCCCACCTAACTTTGAGTGTTCCACCGACAACTTTTTAAAATTGACCTACAACATCGCTTGCAATTAGACTTTAGGCAGTAGAGCGACGTACAACAGCGGTTGCCAGCAGACCCGAGGTAGTAGGGTGAGTATAGGCATCGGTGTTAGTAAAGAACCGAGGCAGTATCAGTTTTTATCTTCACCCCATGAAGGAAATTACCCTACTCTGCACTGTTCTCTTCTTCTTCCTTTGCTCCCGCGAACTCCTCCGCTGCATCCCACCTCTCCTTAATCGTCGCCGCTACAGGGTCGCTGCTCCGTCATCGTCGCCGCTACAGGGTCACCGCTTCATTGTCGCCTCTACAATGTTGTCGCGTTGCCTCTTCTCGCGGTGTTCTTCTTCCACATCGCTGGTTCCATATCGGTGTCGCTGTCTGTATGCTCCAATCTCGCTCCTTGTGTTGCCTGCTCTAAGCCTCGCGCCGCCGTCGGGAGCCATCACCACCTCGTCGTTTGCGATAGCTGCGAGCACGACTTCCACCTCGCCTGTGAATGCGTCGCCTCTAGAGTGAAGATCAAGTGGTGGCCGTTGGAGTGAAGCAACTTCTCGATAATAGCTCCTAGGGTTCTAATCCAGAAACCCATCCCCAATTTTAGTGTTGTTATCACCTTTCTCAGATCTACATTGCTTTAGCTGTTATCCCCTTTCTCTACCTTTTTTTTTGGTTTCTCAGATCATCTGGTGCTGTTCATGGACCGCCTGGTGCGGCCTGTGCCAGTGGTGGAGTCGCTGGCCTAGCACCCGGTCCAGCCCACTCCCGAGCCCTCAACCCCTGTACATGAAGCTGTAGCGGGACCGTCGGCTGCGCTTCAGAGGCCGAGGACGAAAGCGTCGACGAGAACGCGCTGTTGTTGCCCTTGGCGATTTTCAGAGACTGACCAGTGTGCGATTTTGATTCAAGAGGATTGTGATGACGAGGTTCAAGGTTCTGCTCTGATGCTCTGTTTGCTTGCATCTCTGTGAGTGACAAAGCCAAGGTTATTCACTTACTGGAAGGTCAACATCTCTCCCTTAATCACACTATCATTTTATTAACCAGTCCAAAGATTTTCTATTTTGATTTATCATAATGATGTTTAGATGCAAAAATTATTTGAGAGTGATGATTTTGTGGATTATGCAGAGTGATTCATATTAGGCAACAAGATGCTATAACCTTCTCTGTGCTAGTTTTGTGCAAACAAACAGCAGAATAGCCATTAGAGCTGCCATTTCCCCATTTCATCCTACGATTCTAACCAATATGACATCACCATCCTGCTTTGAAAGGTTCGTGTTCCTTCCTCCACATGCAAATTACATGTTAAATTTTTCAGTTTTGTTCATTTTCTTTTGTAACACCAATATCGGACCTGAAAATAGGGAACTGGTGGATGAGTTTCGGCGATGGCACACTGGTGGGGATGAATCCTTTGCCTTCTTTATCTTTCGTTGTATCAGTGGATGAATGGGAGGTGGGGATGAGATTGAGAAATGGTTGTTGAACTCTGATAGCGTGGAGTTTGTTGAACAGATTGTGCCAAATTCGTACAAGAGGGTTGGGATTGATAAGCTTAAGGGGTGTGATAAAGGGAATTCTTACGAGTTTGAGCTCCACAAGGATTTGTTGGAACTCGTGACTTGTGATCATAGGAACATTTTGTAGTTTTGCGGTATTTGCGTGGATGATAATCATGGATTGTGTGTGCTGACCAAGTTCATGAAAGGTGGATTTGTTCATGACCATTCTTGGATAAATGTTAAAAAAAACCCCTTCTACTGCCTCGGTTCAACTCTAACCGTGACATAAACCCCCATTCTATAGCCTCGGTTCACCAGCAACCGAGGCCAAAAGTCTGACGAAAAAAAAAGTAAAAAAAGGAACATCATCTAGTGCCTCGGTTTCATTTGAACCGAGGCAAAAGCATACACATTTTTTCCTCGGTTCAGAACCGAGGCATAAAGTGGTAGACTTTTTACCTTGCCTATATATATCTCGATTGCAGAATCGGTGGGGATAGACAAAAATAACCGATGTCGTTTCCCTATACTGCACTAGTGAGAAAAACCTAGTTTGAGTCCATTTGGGATCAAATATGTTGTTTTGAATGTTTGAATTATGTAGATAGACTCGATAAGTCATTCTCACACTAAGTGCAATTCATATTGTTTAGGTAGATATTTGTGCAAGACCGAGAGACTAACCTTTCTGACGTGTCCTCCTTGCTTCCGAACACCTGGATCGTCTGAACCGTTCGCTTTCAGTCTGGACCGCTCGCCTGTCAACTACTCCATTCGGTCGTCGCCTACTCTGCTCGACTATACTCTTGGCCAAAAGGGGAGGTTCCTACAAAAGACACTCTGACGCTCAAGTTAGGAGCGGTGTAATGAACCGTTTAACACTGTTGAGTATTTGAATCTTGTAGAGTATGAGTTGAACGTACCTGACTTTTGGCCCTGTCATTGTATTTATAAGTGTTTCATAGATCAAATAAAAACAAACTTACCTTGAGATTCGGTTAGTTACTCATAAATGGCTTATCAATATCTCTAATAAGATATCTTTGGTTATTTTACCGCCTATTGGACCTTTGGCCCAATAATGATTTAAACAATAATAACATAATCGTTGGCCCAATTATGGCCCAACATTGATGTAGCGGATGGACTGAGCGACCCTGAGTGGATGGACTGATCGACCCTGAGGGTTCACCATTCGGTCCATACTCTATACCATACATATGCCCCTGAAGTCCGAGTTAACCGTTCGGCTTTAGCCAAGGTTAAGTATAGGACTTATATTGGGAGAGGCCGTTCTCGTTGTATTGGGGAGGCTGTTTTTAGTGTGCTTGAAGGCGTTGTTCATCTTTGGACTGAACGACAGACTCTAGGAGATAGAAGTTCTTTTGAGAACTTTTTCCCATATAGAGCAGTAGACGCGAAGATCCTGATCGAATATGACAAGGATGAACTGGCGGTGAATGGTAGGGGTTATCTTGGAACTTTTCACTATGTTGAGCAGAAACTGATGGGAGTTCGTTTTAGAACTTTTTCCCATATTGATCAGTGACTGATAGTGTCCTGTTTATCTGCACTGAGGAAAAATAACAATTGAATTTGTCAAAAAAGAATGTAGATGATTTGACTAACCCATTTGACGAAGTTGGTCGGCTAAGCAAGTGAGACTGTTCAGTTGAAGATGCTTAGTTGAGAGTGTATGTACCATTCGGGTCTTACCCTCCAAGAGTTACTGGGGAACTCTGAGAATGAATGTATCGTTCGGCTTTTACCACCTAGGAGTTCTAGGTAACGAGAACGACCGTCCCGCACGATTTTTAACGCCTAGGAGTTCTAGGTGACGAGAACGACTAGCTCGCAGGGTTTTTAACGCCTAGGAGTTCTAGGCGATGAGAAGGACCATGTCGCACAATTTTTAACGCCTAGGTGTTATAGGCGACGGGAACGACTGTCCCGCACGATTTTTAACGCCTAGGTGTTCTAGGCGACGAGAATGACCGTCCCGCACGGTTTTTAACACCTAGGAATCCTAGGCGACGAGAACGATCGTCTCGCACGGTCTGCTCGGGCTATACCCTGTAAGCAATAATTTTTTGTGATGTCGAATGGACTAACCTTTCTAACGTGTCTTCCTTGCTTCCGAACGCCTAGATCTTCTGAACCGCTCACTTTCAGTCTGAATCGCTTGCTTTCAGTCTGGATCGCTCGCATGTCAACTGCTCCGTTCGGCCGCCGCCTGCTCTGCTCGGCTATACTCTTGGCCGAAGGGGGAGGTACCTACAAAAGGCACTTTGACGCTCAAGTTAGGAGCGGTGTAATGAACTGTTTAACACAGTTGAGTATTTGAATCTCGTAGAGTATGAGTTGAACATAGGCTTTTGGCCCTGTCATTGTATTTATAAGTGTTTCATATATCAAATAAAAATAAACTTACCTTGAGATTCGGTTAGTTACTCATAAATGGCTTATCAATATCTCTAATAAGATATCTTTGGTTATTTTATCGTCAGTTGGACCTTTGGTCCAATAATGATTTAAACAATAATAATATAAATGTTAGCTCATTTAAAGCCCAACATTAATGTACCGGATGAACCGAGCGGGCCTGAGTGGATGGACTGAACAACCTTGAGAGTTCACCGTTCAGTCCATACTATATACCATACACGTATATTTAAAATCCAAAGAGCATGGCTTGGAATAAGCTAGCCTAAACTCATTGGTTGAATCTTTAAATAAGATTCATAGTGTTTTAGTTCGTTAGGAGAATCAAATCTAATTGGGTGAGTATCTCCCAATGTTTGAAATTATTGGATGAGTCATATTCTTATTCTTTTTATAATAAGGTCATTGGATAAGAAGAAATTTCGTTGGATAATCTAAACTTCACTCATTATGTTGAAGTCTTGGTTGAATGAGTAAAATTTTAATTAAACAAATTTTAAAATATGTTTGATTTGTTGAGTGAGTCAAAGAGAGAATTTTATGAACTCCAAATAAAGATGTTTTTAAATGTTAAAATTTATTTATCTTTCATTGTTTTGTTATATTTGAGTATTATATTATATTTGGATATTAAATTAATGTAATGAAAGGGTTGATTTGATTTATTAGCATTTTAATCTAGATGAAGTATATACTATTGATTGATATTGATTGTAATGATAAATTAAATTGATTATGAAAATATTAAACTTATATGAATTTGTAGTTACATATAGAATAATATGTCAATTGTTTAACTTATGCATTAAGCAATTTTATCTTGTAATATCGATCTCTTTGCTTTACTAATGATCGGAGTCATATAAATTAATATATAAGCTGATGAGAAGCTAAGGAGTTTCTAAGACAACATTATTTATGCTCATGTATTATGTTTTATAATAACTCTCTCTTGTCTTACTTGACAATGAAATATTATGGAATTTGGTGAAATATGAAGTAATTATTATAAATGATCAAACTTGTATGAGTTTATAGTGAGATATAGGATAATATGTGAATTATTTAACTAGTTTATTAAGCAATGTCATATATGATGTAACATAAATATCTTTGCTTCACTATAATAATCTAAGTAACAAATTAAAATACAAGCTTATGAGAAGCTCAGAAAGGAGTTCTTACATATAGGATATCAATATTTATGCTTTCTTTTCCCATATATTTTGTTTCATTTTTAAAGAAAGAAAGAATAACTCTCTTTTGTGTGACTTGATAATGAAATATTAGTTTGATATTATTTTTATCTTATGAACCTTTTGTATAGTTATTTTTATGAACACAAAAGGAAGAGTTTTGTAATTTTTTCATAATTGGTTTCTAATTATAACTTAATTTTCATAGAACTTTGTTTTAGTAATTCTGCCTCAGGATTTTTTATTACATTGACGAAAAATATAGATTCGTTATTTAAAAGTTATAAAAAGAATAATACATATAAAAATAACATATATTCAACTTTTTCACATATTTTAAATTCTAAAACATAATATTAATAATCCAATTATTTAATTAATATTTTTTAAAATTCAAATAATTACAGATGAAGATTTTATATATAAATTTTTGTTGTATCAGTGACAGTAATTATATATAAAAAGTCTTAGAAGTATTATTAGCTTCCGAAAAATTATGTCAAAATTTGTCATCGATAATGTTTAAATTAAATGATATATGTATAAACTCTTTTTTTAAGTTTATATTATATGTTTATTAAATTTAAAATATAGTACAATTAACTCTTAAATGAAAATGAAAAAATAAATTATGATATATTTGAGAGAAACAATATGTTACATTTAGAGGAGACATCACACTAAGTGAAATTTGTTTATTTAAAATCCAAATAGCATGGGTTATTTTGCTAGCTAAAACTCATTGGATGAATCTTTAAATAATCACTACAACAATGTTAGATTTCAATTGCCAAAAAATTCAAATTATTATATTTTAAAAAATCAAGAAATATATGTTTGAAATGGTTACACAATTACGAAATTCAATTGGGAATTTTATCAACAAAAAATAAATTAAACTAAATAAACTAAAAAGTAATTACTCTTTCAAAGATGAAAAAAATATAAGGAAGAAGAAAAACAAGTGATTCAGAAAAGACGCAATTAAAACCAGTGACATGAATAAACCGTTTAATTATAAAATTGAAGTTAAATTAGAATAAAGAAAATGTTTAATTATATAAAATCAATCATTTTAAATTGAAGTTTAATTATAATAGAATGTTTATGCTTACTTTAATTTTAATTTAATATTTTTTTTAATAGGATGATGATGAGAAAGCCAAATGTTGGTTAGTTCACCCAATGCTTTGAGCTTGAAGCTTATGACTTTAGGTTGGATTTGAAAACAAGTGTAAGATTTATCGAAGTGAGAGAGACGAGTTTTGTGAGATTTAAGTATTTTCATTTATTATATACATAATTTTAAAATATCATTAAAAGTACATGAACATTTTTTATCTATTTTGTATCACTTTTATCAAGAGGTGTAGAGGAGAGAGGAGCATATGTTGCGTTGCATAGAGAAGTAGAGGAGTGAGAAAAAAAAATTAACACTGTTTCTATATATTTAACGGAAGGAATTTGATTGTGACAAATTATATCAGGATAGACGAAATTTAAACTTTTTTAGTAGGTGTGGACGAAATTGAATTTTTTTTTAAAAGGCATGACCAACTTGACAGAGTGCAGCAAAACTAGAACAAAGAAAACAATTAAACCTATAAATAAATAATTATCTTTGACCAATCGGTGACTTCGTTGTTAGATGATCGACCACTCGGTTTGTAGCTAACCGAACGGTCATACAGTGTATATATATATATATATATATATATATATATATATATATATATATATATATATATATATATATTATGTGAGTTTTAATTTAAAAGAAAAAACTTAGTTTTCCTCCTATTTCATATTTGATTACAATTCAATTTTTAAATTTTCTGTCTCTCGTCATCTTTAAATGCATTAAATTTTTAAACTCAATCTTCTATGAGTTCTTAATTGGAAATTAAATTTTTATGCTCTCATCTCTAATTTCATTAATACTAAGCCCATATCAATTGCATCATTATGATGTGTTAATATTTATCTTAATTCCTCTTTTTTTAAGGACATTTTTAAAACTTTTATTTTAGTACAAGAGTATTATAAAATATTCATTCTCATTAACATTTTATTTGGTTGGAGATAAAAATATATATTTTTATTATATATATAATTATTGTAAGAGTCGCACGTTCTCAGTGGAAGGGAGGGGCGGCAGTCATCATATTTAGAAGCACCAGCCGCCCCAATATCAGAAGTGGGTTTCTTTTTTTTATTGCTAATGGGGAGCAGCACTCAGAGGGTCTCTTTCTTTCAACCTGCACCGTCCAAGAGCAACAAGGGAGCTGAGGCATGGCTTTAAAACTGCAGAGAAGAGAAAATAGAGTTTTAGGCTACAAAATCTGAAAGGAGAGGTTGAGAGCTCTGGATTTGCAAGGAGACCGTGGGAGGGAGATTCAAAGCTTTTGCTAAGGAAGTCTTCAAGAGGTAAGGGGAGCTAGATCCTTTTCTTTGGATTGTATGAACCATGTATGTGTGTACTGAGATTTATGATATAGTGTTGTTGATGAACAAATTTCGTACTTAGAATGACTTTTTTATGCATGAATCTGTATGCCTGGTAGTAAAATTATGTTGTTGAAGAAAATCTGGGTAGAAGGGGATGAAAATTGGGATTTTTCTGGGTTTCTGGAAAAAACCTGCAAATCTGCATAATTCTGCAGATTTACGCGTGCGTCCAAATTGTTGGAGTGAAAATGGGACGTTCGTCCCATTATTAAGAGCGTTCGGTTTTGTGTTCAGCATTGGCGTTCGTCCTTCTATCATAGTATAGCGCTCGTCCTTCAATCTAAGAATAGCGTTCGGTCTTTTGAAATAGTTATATTAAACGTTCGGTTTTGTATGTGTTAGCGCTCGTCCAAACAGTATTCCACCTGTAATCTGCCACTTTAACGTTCGGTTTTGATGTAAAAGTAATGGTGAGCGATCGGTCTCTTAGTATTGGCTGTATGTGCGTTCGTCCAAAACACTGTTTACATATTGAGTTTCTTTATCTATGTACGTTCATTCTGACTAAATGAACGTTCGTCCAAACAGTATTTATATGTTCGGTTTGCCTATATACGTTCGGTTATTTGATCTGTGTAGCGTTCTTCTAAACAGTATTGGCAGTAATCTAATAGTGTTTGTCTTAGTGAGCGTTCGGCCAAACAGGGTTTATGCTCTATTGTACGTTCGTCCTTCCCAGTGAGCGTTCGGCAGTGAGCGTTCGTCCTTCCAAGTGAGCGTTCGCCAGTGAGCATTTGTCCAAATAGTGAGCGTTCGTCCAAATAGTGAGCGTTCGTCCAAATAGTGAGCGTTCGTCCAAATAGTGAAGCGTTCGTCCAAATAGTGAGCGTTCGTCCTTAACACATTGATTTGAGCGTTCGTCCTGGATATAGAAGTTAGCGTTCGTCCTTAATTGAGTGAGCGTTCGTCCAATAGTGTCTAGTGAATAGCGCTCGTCCAAATAGTATTTTACAAATATGTTGAATGTTAATTTCCTTGCTTTTGGATTGAATTATGTGTACCAATGTTTGGAATATTATCTATGACATGAATTATGTGAATGTATGAAATATGTTGGAATTGTTGGGATAATATGGTGGTAGGTGATTTTTCATAATTGGGTTTAATGTAAGAGTAAGTTATGTTATTTAAATATTTCGGTTGCAAATTATGAATGCATGTGCATGTAATCCAGATTGGTTGAAATGGTATGGTTATAAGTGGTTTATGAGGTACATGGTTCCAAAAGAAATATCGTGAGTTTTAAATGGTGGGATTAAATCGGAAATTAAGATCTCTCGGTGGGATCAGTTAATGTATAGAATGAATGTAAGAGGCTTCCATATGGGGGGTTATCCCTACACTCCAACGATCTTTCATTCTCACTTAGAGAGGATTGACGCGTGTGGTGGGAGTAGAGGGAGGTCCCAGGGTAGACGCTATCACTGGAGGTCTATTCCGCGGTAACGGACTAACCTTGTGTATGGTCGGGTGAAACCCCTCGGCAATGGCTTTGCAAAGCAGTAGAGTCCATCACAAGTGCAGAACCCGCCCCAGCTCTACATACATTCTAGTCCGGACGAGTCGGTCTATAAAGTAACATTTCGGAGTATAAAGTAACAAGTATTGTAATGTTAGTCTACCATGTTTGAATGATTTTTGCATGTTGTGCAAGTAGGTGAATTGTGGTTTAATAAGTATGCTCTAATTGTTCTTTTATACGAATCTAAGTATGATTATATGAATTACCTATGCTATATGTATAATATGCTTTTTATATCTAGCTCACCCTTGCATTGTTCTTGTTATGTGCTGTTTGGGTATGTTTCTTTGGCAATGATCATCCTTTGGGATGGGAGCAGACGTTGTCGAAGAGATTCCCTTGGAGCAAGAGCTGGAGATTGCTGATGTTGCGGAGTAGTCTTCTTAGAATTTCCTGATTGAACACTTGTAGTGTTTAATCCTTTCAACTGTTTAAGTTTGAATTTCCGTTTTCTTTTATTTCTGGATGACTGTAATTTCACATTTTATTACACGTCATACTCCGACTGTTCTCTATATTTAGATGTTAACGTCTTTAATATATAATGTTGGCTATTATATATATATGGGATGTTACATTAATGGTATCAGAGCAGTTCTTCCTTAGAAACCTGTAGGTTGTGGTTGTGATTCGTTTATGTTTGTGTACTCTGGTTTCGTGTTGGGAGTTGTGTTGGTTAAGTTGGACTGATAGTCTTTCTTTCTGAACAGAAGATGGCGTCAAGATCTCCTCCTCCCTCCGATGTCGATCCGTCTGACTCTAATCAGATGTTGAATGCTGTGCTTCAGGCGTTGCAACAACAAAACGTTACACTAATTCAACAGAATACCATAGCCTTGCAGAATCTGGAAGCTGCAAGAGCGTCTGCTGAGAACGCCAGAGCGTCGGCCGATACCACCCAAAGGCAGTTCTTGGATGTGATGACTAGTGGCAGGATTCCCACCGGTCCTTCTTTTTCGGCTGCTCCAACTCAAGAATGGAGTTTGGAAAATTTCTTGCAACATCATCCCGCCAAGTTTGATGGCAAGTGCTCACCAGATGAAGCCGATCAATGGCTTCGTGACATGGAGAGAGTCTACAACGCCAAGAGGTGTCCTGATGAAAACAGGTTGTCCTATACTGAGTATCTATTGACTGGAGGGGCAAGCCACTGGTGGAGCAGTGCACGGATGATCTTAGAGGGAACTAGAACCCCTATCACATGGGACTTATTTAAGAAGAAGTTCTATAGGGAATATTTCCCTGACACTCTTAGATATGCTAAGGAAGTGGAGTTTTTGGAGCTAGTGCAGGGAAATATGTCGGTATCTGAGTATACTGATCGCTTCAAACATCTTCTTAGATTTAACACCATGAAAGTGGATGAAGAGTGGCAATGCCGCAAGTTTGAAAACGGGTTGCGCGGTGACATCAAGCTATTGGTGAGAGGTCACCGTCTGAGGGAGTTTCCAGCTCTTGTAGAGATGGCTAGGGATATGGAGAAGACGAAGAGAGAAGCTGAGGGATACCCGAGTCGTCAGGTCCAGCCACTGAGGGTTGGGGGACCAGCCATGTCTAGAGGCGGGTCCAGTTCCAGGATGACACCATACTCCAGATCTTCTTCTTCTCGTAGTTCCGGAAGATCTTTTCATCCTTCTGTTCAGCCGAGCCAGTCGTCATCTTTGAGTGACGTGAGATGCTATGGATGTGGCGGTCCGCACTACTTGTCTTCATGTCCCCAGAGGACTAATTTTCGGAGGTGCAACCGATGCCACAAGGAGGGCCACTATGAACGTGATTGCCTTATGGGTAGGAGAGCTACTTCCCAGCCGCAGCATGCAGGGAGATTTCAGCACAGAGGTGGCATCAGACCTCAGGCCACTGGACGCGTCTATGCACTGACAGGGACAGAAGCAGCTAGCTCAGGTGATTTGATTTTCGGTAAATGTGTATTGGGTGGTAAATCTTGCATGGTATTGTTTGATTCTGGAGCGACACACTCTTTTGTGTCTGAGACTTGTACTAGAGAGTTGGGGTTACCAGTGAGAGAGTTACAGTATGACTTGACTGTATCTACTCCTACTTCTGGGATAGTGAAGACATCTACAGTTTGTGTTAGATGTTCAGTAGTGGTTGAGGGGCGTCAGTACAAGGTAAACTTGATCTGTTTACCTTTGCAAGGTTTGGATGTCATCCTAGGGATGGATTGGCTGTCTGTTAATCGTATTCTCCTTGATTGTGGAGAGAAAAAGCTAGTATTTCCCAATGAGGAGGATTACACACCTCTGACTCCTGGTGTGTTGAGACAAGACCTGATAGAAGGTGCATGCTGTTTCCTGATACTATCACACATGGAAGTGAAGCAAGGAGATTCGAGCGTAGACCTCTCGGTAGTCAGTGAATTTCTAGATGTATTTCCTGAGGAGATTCCTGGCTTACCTCCTCCAAGAGAGGTAGAGTTTTCTATTGACCTTGTATCTGGAGCAGGGCCTATCTCTATAGCCCCTTATCGCATGGCGCCAGCCGAATTGGCCGAATTAAAAAAGCAGATTGAAGAGTTGTTGGAGAAGCAGTTCATCCGGCCTAGTGTTTCTCCTTGGGGTGCGCCTGTATTACTTGTAAAAAAGAAGGATGGCAGTTCAAGATTGTGTGTGGATTATAGGCAACTTAACAAATTAACCATCAAGAATAAGTATCCGTTGCCTAGAATTGATGATTTGATGGATCAGCTACATGGGGCAGCTGTGTTTTCCAAGATTGATCTACGGTCCGGCTATCACCAAATATTAGTTAAGGCTGATGATGTCCAGAAGACAGCCTTTAGATCTAGATATGGCCATTACGAGTATGTGGTCATGCCCTTTGGTGTGACTAATGCCCCTGCCATATTCATGGATTACATGAATAGGATTTTTCGACCTTTCTTAGATAAATTCGTTGTCGTCTTCATAGATGACATTCTAATATATTCTAAGAGTAAGGAAGAACATGCCGATCATCTTAGAGCAGTGTTGAGGATATTGCGAGAAAGAAAGTTGTTTGCCAAGCTCTCAAAATGTGAGTTCTGGATGAGAGAAGTGCAGTTCCTTGGTCATATTATTTCAGCTGATGGGATTTCTGTAGATCCGGCCAAGGTTCAAGCCGTGTTGCAATGGGAAAGGCCGAAGTCAGTCACTGAGGTCAGAACCTTTGTTGGGTTAGCAGGCTACTATCGTCGCTTCATTGAAGAGTTTTCTAAGATTATAACCTCTTTAACACAGCTGACTAGGAAAGACACTCCATTTGCATGGACAGACCGTTGTGAGGCTAGCTTTCAGGAGTTGAAGCAGAGATTGACTAGCGCTCCAGTATTGGCCATTCCTGACACAGGTAAACCTTTTGAGGTTTTCTGTGATGCTTCCTATCAGGGACTAGGATGTGTCTTGATGCAAGAAAGAAGAGTTGTTGCGTATGCCTCAAGACAACTAAAGATTCATGAGAGAAACTACCCTACACATGATTTGGAATTAGCTGCAGTGGTGTTTGCTCTCAAGATATGGAGACATTATTTGTATGGAGCTCAATTTCAGGTGTTCAGTGATCACAAGAGCCTGAAGTATCTGTTTGATCAAAAGGAGCTTAATATGAGACAAAGAAGGTGGATGGAGTTCTTGAAAGACTATGACTTTAATCTTCTCTACCATCCAGGGAAGGCCAATGTGGTTGCTGATGCTTTGAGCAGGAAGACCGTGCATATCTCAGCTTTGATGGTGAGAGAACTAGAGTTAGTAGAGAGCTTCAGTGATTTGAAGTTGAATGTGGAGTTTGAACCTGATGGTATAAGATGCTGTAAATTAGTGGTATCTAATGGACTCCTTGAGCGAATCACAGCAGGGCAACTCTTAGACCCCGAGCTTCAGAAGTCAAGGGCTTTGATAGGTACTGAGCAAGGAAAAGAATTTAACACGGGTACAGACGGTCTTCTACGATTCGGAGGAAGAACCTGTGTACCAAATAATGGAGAGCTGAAGAGATTGATATTGGAAGAAGGTCACCGGAGTCGCTTTAGCATGCATCCAGGCATGACTAAAATGTACCAAGATCTTAAGAAATCTTTTTGGTGGTCGGGTATGAAAGGTGATGTAGCTCGATTTGTTTCCTCTTGCCTTACTTGTCAGAAGGCTAAGATAGAACACCAGAGGCCAGGTGGTATGTTACAACAACCTGATGTTCCTGAGTGGAAATGGGACAGCATTGTTATGGATTTCGTAACCCATTTGCCACACACTGTCCGAAAGCATGATGCCATCTGGGTAATAGTTGATAGATTGACCAAGAGTGCTCACTTCTTGGCAATTAATTTGAAGATGTCTATGCAGAAGTTAGCTCAGTTGTACATCAAGGAAATTGTTAGATTGCATGGTGTGCCTTCCAGCATCATATCGGACAGAGACCCCCGCTTCACTTCTCGTTTCTGGCAGACTTTACAGAATGAGATGGGCAGTAAACTCCAGATGAGTTCTGCTTACCATCCTCAGACTGATGGTCAGTCAGAACGGACTATACAGTCATTGGAGGATCTTCTTAGGACGTGTATACTTGATCATATGGGAGTCTAGGATGAAGTGTTGCCATTGGTGGAATTCTCATATAATAATAGTTTTCAGACCAGTATTGGAATGGCACCGTTCGAAGCTCTTTATGGGAGGCGTTGCAGGACACCTTTATGCTGGTTCCAAGATGGGGAGTTTGTGCTGAATGGGCCAGAAATAGTGCAACAAACGACTGAGAAAGTGAGAGTGATTCAAGAGAGGATGAGAGCCTCACAGAGTAGGCAAAAATCTTATGCTGATAGGAGACGCAGGCCTTTGGAGTTTGAGGCCGGTGATCATGTGTTTCTTCGTGTGACGCCTACTACTGGAGTAGGAAAGGCTATTCGAGCTAAGAAGCTTTCTCCCAGATACCTTGGACCATATCAGATTTCTAGACGCATCGGACCAGTCGCATATGAGATAGCTATGCCGCCCCAGCTAGCTAATCTCCATCCAGTCTTTCATGTTTCTCAGCTTCAGAAATATGTTCCCGACCCTTCTCATGTGTTAGAAGCTGACACTGTACAAGTCAAGGAAGATCTCTCTATAGAGATGCAACCGGTCAAGGTAGACGAGAGGCTATCCAAACGACCAGATGGGAAAGCTACCAGACTGATCAAAGTCATTTGGGACGGTAGAACTGGCGATTCTACCTGGGAGAAGGAGGAAGAGATGAAGAAGTCATATCCTCACTTGTTTTCTGGTATGTCCTAATTTTCGAGGACGAAAATTTTGTTGTTGGGGAGAATGTAAGAGCCGCACGTTCTCAGTGGAAGGTGGGGGGCGGCAGTCATCATATTTAGAAGCACCAGCCGCCCCAATATCAGAAGTGGGTTTCTTTTTTTTATTGCTAATGGGGAGCAGCACTCAGAGGGTCTCTTTCTTTCAACCTGCACCGTCCAAGAGCAACAAGGGAGCTGAGGCATGGCTTTAAAACTGCAGAGAAGAGAAAATAGAGTTTTAGGCTACAAAATCTGAAAGGAGAGGTTGAGAGCTCTGGATTTGCAAGGAGACCGTGGGAGGGAGATTCAAAGCTTTTGCTAAGGAAGTCTTCAAGAGGTAAGGGGAGCTAGATCCTTTTCTTTGGATTGTATGAACCATGTATGTGTGTACTGAGATTTATGATATAGTGTTGTTGATGAACAAATTTCGTACTTAGAATGACTTTTTTATGCATGAATCTGTATGCCTGGTAGTAAAATTATGTTGTTGAAGAAAATCTGGGTAGAAGGGGATGAAAATTGGGATTTTTCTGGGTTTCTGGAAAAAACCTGCAAATCTGCATAATTCTGCAGATTTACGCGTGCGTCCAAATTGTTGGAGTGAAAATGGGACGTTCGTCCCATTATTAAGAGCGTTCGGTTTTGTGTTCAGCATTGGCGTTCGTCCTTCTATCATAGTATAGCGCTCGTCCTTCAATCTAAGAATAGCGTTCGGTCTTTTGAAATAGTTATATTAAACGTTCGGTTTTGTATGTGTTAGCGCTCGTCCAAACAGTATTCCACCTGTAATCTGCCACTTTAACGTTCGGTTTTGATGTAAAAGTAATGGTGAGCGATCGATCTCTTAGTATTGGTTGTATGTGCGTTCGTCCAAAACACTGTTTACATATTGAGTTTCTTTATCTATGTACGTTCATTCTGACTGAATGAACGTTCGTCCAAACAATATTTATATGTTCGGTTTGCCTATATACGTTCGGTTATTTGATCTGTGTAGCGCTCGTCTAAACAGTATTGGCAGTAATCTAATAGTGTTCGTCTTAGTGAGCGTTCGGCCAAACAGGGTTTAGGCTCTATTGTACGTTCGTCCTTCCCAGTGAGCGTTCGGCAGTGAGCGTTCGTCCTTCCAAGTGAGCGTTCGGCAGTGAGCGTTCGTCCTTCCCAGTGAGCGTTCGCCAGTGAGCATTCGTCCAAATAGTGAGCGTTCGTCCAAATAGTGAGCGTTCGTCCAAATAGTGAAGCGTTCGTCCAAATAGTGAGCGTTCGTCCTTAACACATTGATTTGAGCGTTCGTCCTGGATATAGAAGTTAGCGTTCGTCCTTAATTGAGTGAGCGTTCGTCCAATAGTGTCTAGTGAATAGCGCTCGTCCAAATAGTGTAAGACCCATGAAAAAAAAATATTTATAATAGTAAATTTTAGCATTTTATTAGTAATAATAATTTTAATGGATAGAAAAATATATATTTTGAATATAAAATTATAGTAATTTTAGAAGGAGAGGTTAAAATTTTTGATAACTTATTTAGTATTTTTTTTTTAAGAAAATCGAATAGTAAAAAATGAATAGTGAATAGTAAAAAGTGAATAGTAAATAGTAAAAAGTGAATAGTAAATAGTAAAAAGTAAATAGTAAAAATAAATTTTCAGCATTAAGATTCCTTAGCATGGAAGAAAGTAGTAGGTAGAAATTAGGATCAGATTTGGTAAGAAAATGATTGAAATATTATTTTTAAATAATATTAAAATAATAAATAATATTAAAATATTAATGAATAGTAATTTTTTTAACTATAAATAGCCATGGGAGGGAAGGGTATTTTGCACCAAGAAAAGAGGAATCAAGTGAGAGCTTGAGAAATAGAGAAGAAAGAGCTAGGGAGAAATTTTTAGTTGCAAGAAGAGTAGAGGTTCTGAAGGGTTTCGGGGAAATAAATTCAGATCAAGAGGAATCTGGAATAGAGGTAGGGGAGCTAATCTTTCTAAGCTTTTATATTATGATTTAGTACTGTTTTATTACTATTCATGTCTTGAAATTATGTATGAATATTGTTAATGCTTACTGTATGTTTATCTATATTGATATTCGGTGTAAATATTATATGCTGTTGTTTTGAATCTGTTAATAAGAAATTTGTTAAAAACTAGTTGAGGAACACTTTGGCTAAGGAAAGACTTGGTACTTAAGTTGTCCATTGTGACGCACCTCTCTTTCCTGGAAGTCTCCTCGACAAGTTTTTAACTTAAATCTTGTGTACAGATTATGTACTGTTAAATTATCATGTAATATATCTTGTTGGAATATATTCAGTTTGTATGATTTCTGAAATGATTGAAGTTTATTTGATTTGAATTTATGCATCTAAACATGTATGAGTATTACGGGGAAATGTCGTAAGGGTATAATATGAGTCGAGGAATGTGAGTATGGTATGAGTCTCGCGGAGAGATTCTGTAATGTCATGGTATGTGTATGAGGATTATGGGTAGATTTCGTAATGGTATAATATGAGTTAAGGAATGTGAGCATGGTATGAGTTTCGTGGAGAGATTCTGTAATGTCATGGTATGTGCGTATATGTTGATGTTGAGGGTCATGAAGTTGGAGGTTATCCTGATACTCTAATAATCATTTAGTCTCAAGTAGAGAATGATGAATTATGTGGTGAGAGGGGCAGGAGGTCCTGGTCTATGTGCCGGTTTAGGACATAGTGAGGGGACTAACCTTGTGAATGGTATGGAGGGCAGAATGTCCTGGTCTATGTGCCGGTTTAGGACATAGTGAGGGGACTAACCTTATGAATGGTATGGAGGGCAGAATTTCCTGGTCTATGTGCCGGTTTTGGACATAGTGAGGGGACTAAGAATGACATCACAAGTGAAAAACCTTCCGTTGTATCGCTCATCAACATATCGTTGGGATAAGTGCCTATTGAATATCGTGGGGATAAGTGCCTATTGGGTATTGTGGAATGAGTGTTTATTTGGGTATTGTGGGATGAGTGTTTATTGGGTATTGTGGAATGAGTGTTTATTGGGTATTGTGGGATGAGTGTTTATTGGGTATTATGGAATGAATGTCTATTAGGTATTATGGTATTTATTGGGTATTGTGGGACGAGTGTCTAATAGGAATTGTGGTACGATAGTATGAGGGTGTCTGACATAATTATTATATGATGTTTGTATCGAAGTAATTATGCATGTCTTATAAATGATTTGTTGCATGTTAGCTCACCCTACTTGTTTGTGTTTTGTGTTTGGGTATGTGCGATGATCGTATAATTCGTTATACGGGAGCAGATGAAGGAATGTCGCCTCACATAGTGCCAAGGAAAGGGAGGAGTAGAAGAACTATAATTAGAATCTTTTTACATGTATAGACTTATATTAACTAGGAAATTTTAAAGGGTGAGATTACGGAATGTTACCGTAAATGTAATGTTAATTATCAAGTGTGAAAATTTGGGATGTTACATTAATGTAAAAAGTTGGGTTGTTACATTAATGTGAGAATTTGGGATGTTACAAATAGTATTTTACAAATATGTTGAATGTTAATTTCCTTGCTTTTGGATTGAATTATGTGTACCAATGTTTGGAATATTATCTATGACATGAATTATGTGAATGTATGAAATATGTTGGAATTGTTGGGATAATATGGTGGTAGGTGATTTTTCATAATTGGGTTTAATGTAAGAGTAAGTTATGTTATTTAAATATTTCGGTTGCAAATTATGAATGCATGTGCATGTAATCCAGATTGGTTGAAATGGTATGGTTATAAGTGGTTTATGAGGTACATGGTTCCAAAAGAAATATCGTGAGTTTTAAATGGTGGGATTAAATCGGAAATTAAGATCTCTCGGTGGGATCAGTTAATGTATAGAATGAATGTAAGAGGCTTCCATATGGGGGGTTATCCCTACACTCCAACGGTCTTTCATTCTCACTTAGAGAGGATTGACGCGTGTGGTGGGAGTAGAGGGAGGTCCCAGGGTAGACGCTATCACTGGAGGTCTATTCCGCGGTAACGGACTAACCTTGTGTATGGTCGGGTGAAACCCCTCGGCAATGGCTTTGCAAAGCAGTAGAGTCCATCACAAGTGCAGAACCCGCCCCAGCTCTACATACATTCTAGTCCGGACGAGTCGGTCTATAAAGTAACATTTCGGAGTATAAAGTAACAAGTATTGTAATGTTAGTCTACCATGTTTGAATGATTTTTGCATGTTGTGCAAGTAGGTGAATTGTGGTTTAATAAGTATGCTCTAATTGTTCTTTTATACGAATCTAAGTATGATTATATGAATTACCTATGCTATATGTATAATATGCTTTTTATATCTAGCTCACCCTTGCATTGTTCTTGTTATGTGCTGTTTGGGTATGTTTCTTTGGCAATGATCATCCTTTGGGATGGGAGCAGACGTTGTCGAAGAGATTCCCTTGGAGCAAGAGCTGGAGATTGCTGATGTTGCGGAGTAGTCTTCTTAGAATTTCCTGATTGAACACTTGTAGTGTTTAATCCTTTCAACTGTTTAAGTTTGAATTTCCGTTTTCTTTTATTTCTGGATGACTGTAATTTCACATTTTATTACACGTCATACTCCGACTGTTCTCTATATTTAGATGTTAACGTCTTTAATATATAATGTTGGCTATTATATATATATGGGATGTTACAATTATAATTGTAAAGACCTAACAAATAACATTTTAGGAGTGATGATGGTTTAAAATTAGTGAAATTTGATTATTTTAATATAAAAATGTATTAATATAAATATTTTTGTTATAAACGAGTTTTATTATTTTAAAATTAACAATCTTTCTAGAAACCATTTTTCTAAATGAGACCGTAAGATTGATCTATGCAGTGAACTTTTTAATTTGGATTTATTAGTTTCTTCTTTCGTGAAAGTTGATTTTTAAAAATTTTTTCTTGGTATTTTCTGTTATGTGTTGTATTTGAGTCTTCTTTCACTTGTATGTGTCTTTTCAATCATTTAGATGAGTCTATACTGATCACGTATCATAATGGTATTTTCTAATCATTCTTGTGATGTTTTTATGTGTAGATATATTTTAAAAATGAAAATTGTTATATTTTAAAAAATCAAATTGTTATATTTTAAAAAATCAATAAATATATGTTTGAAATGGTCAGACAATTAGGAAATTCAATTGGGAAATTTATGAAAAAAAAATAAAATTAAACTAAAGAAACTAAAAAGTAATTAAGGTTTGAAAGATGAAAAACATATAAGGAAGAAGAAAAACAAGTGATTGAAAAGAAGAGGCAATTAAAACCAGAGACATGAATAAAGCTTCTGAACTAAAATTTGAAAGACATGAAGAATGATATCACTCTTTTATTGAGATGATGGGAAGAAAAGTTGAAATTGTGAAGCCTAGATTCTAGAACTGATAGCAGAAATTATGAATCCCAATTAGAGCAAATAGTAGGCTTATTAGGACGGTTATAGACCCTACAAGGTCCAGTTTCTTTGATATACCAATGACACTCTTCACAATCAAAATCCCTAGAAGGATTATACATGTTAAACATGTGAGATGCACCTTTCCATTGAAAGGAACACTTGAAAAATGGCCCTCCGGATGGAGACGAATCAGCATTGTTAATCCATTGATGGAATTGACCACCGTGCAGAAGGTAGCTTTTGTTCTCAATATTGGGACATGCAACGGTTAAGTCCAAACTTCCATTGTCCAAACGATTTGTCACTTCAATAAGCACCAGTGCCGAAACCATGCAATTGTTTGCAGATGACAGTACAATGATCAACACCCATAGGAATGAAACACTTTTCCCAAACATAGCCATTGTTCCACCTTTTCTCAGTCTTTGATGATCATCAACTTTCATGTATACAAGAGAAATCAGGTTCATCAGAAATATATAATGGGAAAAAGGAACAACTGTTGCAAGAATAAATAATGACAAACAAAAAAATGCAGTGCATTCAATGTTACTTTGCAAAACAGCTCTAACAACATAAATATTTCTGCTTAGAAATAAAAATTTTCATTAAATATAATTAATTTTTATTTTAATGCAAATTTAACATATTTTTAGTTTAACTTAATTAGTCCTTATTTATTTTTAAGTACACATATTTTATGCTTAAAAAAAGATTACCTGAATTTATATATAATATCGCAACCAAAATTGCAATGAGACAGCTAATCATGAAAAAATTGGTTTAAGAAAAAGGTTTTAGAATTACAAAATGTGCCCTAACCTAAGACAATAAAATGTACGAAATTAATATGGTTTTCAAAAAATTTAATCTTTCCAAAAATAACACTACGCGTTTGGATTTTTTTCGGAAATGAACTTAGAAGGACTCACTTTGGAAAACAGCTAAGTCAACCATTAGAATTATAACAACATAAATATTTCTGCTTAGAAATAAAAATTGTCATTAAATATTAGCACTACAACCCTGAAACAATACCTAAATGTATGAAGTTAATGTTGTTTTCAAATATTTAATCTTTCCAAAAAAAAAATAACACTATTAGAAAACAAAAATGTTTGGATTTTTTTTGGAAATGAACTCAAAAAGAATTGACTCTATTCCTGAGGGAAAATCAAGAATCACATAGTTCAGACATTCTTTCATTAAAAATATTGATATTTTCTATTTTTGAGAATTATATATATATTTTTATATTTTGGAATTATTTAAAAAATGTCAATGTGAATAGTCTCACAAACATAAAAAAAACAAGTGATGAATAAAGCTATATTTTTTAATCTTTGAAGATTTTATATATTTTTTATTTTAACATGGTTGAAAAAAACAAAAATATTAAGTATTAGGACAAACAAATACTCATTATTTTAAAACATTATTTAACTATTTTAAAAAAATAGTATTAAATACTAAGACAATTCAGATTATCACAGAGTAATTTTTCAAACATTATTCAATTAAGAAAAAAATATTAAGTATTAGGATAATTGGGACATACTCATATTTGTAAAAATGCTGAAAAATATTTTTTATAATTTTATAGTTTTTTACCATCTTTTATATTTTGTTTTTTTTTAAGAAAAAAATAGTTTGAAAATCTAAGATATACAAATGTAAAAGAGTATAATGGAACCTGTAAAGTGAAATAGATGTTGTAGAAAAATAAAAAGGAAATTCATAACATTAGAAAGTGAGCACAATAATGTAGCAAAAGTGGAATAAGAAAAATGTGTGTACCTTACTTAAAAATGTTAAGAGAAGGATGAAAATGAAGTATGAAGTTTAATGTGTAGAGATGAGGTATGAAATGATGGTGTGAAAAAGAAAAATAAAGTAAAGTTTTAAAGAAGATATGTGTGTTTGTGTATTTATAAGCAAGTATTATAATCTTATTCTTAATTATAAAATGAACAGTATTAAAAAAATCAAATCATAATAAAATATCTTAAATATTAATTTTAATTATTATAAAGTATATTGTTTTAAATGATTAGAATCATATTTTTCTAAAAAACCTAACAGAGCAAATCATAACATAATATTATATTGATTAATTATTATCACGCTTCTAATTATCAAAATCACATATTCCTTTAAAATCAAATATTTTAAAATGTTGTTTTTGTAAGAGTCTCGTGAGAGGTAAAAGAAATAGTACGGTGAAAACTACACGATTGGACTCACAAAATGAATTAAAAACAAATTGAACTATTTTATTTTATTTTTATTATATTTATTTTTTGTGCTAAAATTAAAGTTTAAAATTTTTTAAAAATTTTATTTCATTTCTTATTTTTCTCACTTATCATTAGAAAACATATTTTTTTATATTTTTTATTTTTTTTTAATGAATTTATTTACTCTAACAAAATTGGAGATTAACATATATAATATATAATATTTAATATATATATATATATATATATATATATAAAATAATGATGCATATGTTATGAAATGATATCTTTAGCTATAAATCAATGGAGTGATGTGACACTTAAATCAATTATGTGTGACAATTATTTTTTTATCACCTCATTTAGTTTTTGTTACATATGATTTTATAATTATATAATATTATAATTGCATAATTTTATAGTTTTATAATATTATAGACAAGAAAAAAAAATACAAAGAATATAAAGAATAAAGAAAGTAGAGAAAGAAAGAAGTAGATGAAATCAAAATATATATTAATAAATTTTAACGAGAGATATTGATCATTAATAATTATGGATGAATATATAATTATTGGTCTGTCTCGACTTTAAACTTGAATAGATATGTTGTAACCTTCAATCAAATCAGTCATGCCACGTACACACCAATTAAACGGTGTTTGTCTAATTTGACGGTAAACTCCTGTTTGCTTAAATTTTTCAAAAATAAGGATCCAATTTAGAAAACGAATAAAAAGGGGACCTATTTGAGATTCTAGCCGAAAAAAAGACCTACTGAAATATTAAACATTTAATTACAAATCTGATTATCATATGAAAGGCATCGTTAACATTAAGTGAAATTTTCTTATTCAAAATCTTCATGTGGGTAAGACAACCGATAGTTCAATGAGAAGTCTAGATAGCTTAATAAATTGCATGTAGAACTTAGATAGCTCGGTGAAAAGAATAGATAGTTCGATAATATGTATGAAGAACTTACACTACAAAAAAGAAGGGCATTACCGAAGGTCAGGAGCCCTCCGAAACAGCTCGAAACCGTCGGTAAAAGATAATTACAGACGGCTTATCGACGGCCAAAGAGCCCTCGGTAAATCCCTTGTCGCTAACATTTACCGAGGGCTTCCGCCCTTTGGTAATTATCGAGGGTCAAAAGTCTTCGGTAATTACCGAAGGGCGTTTTGAACCTTGTCCTGTCATGCACCACTGGACTTTGCATTTGAAAACATAAACCTGCACATGCAAACCTAGAATCGAAAATTGGAGCAAACAAATTTTCAAACAGAACTTGATTTGAACACTACACCAGGAAAATGCTTCTAATTTGGTGGTTTTAAACCCAATATTGATTGGAAGTGATTCAACATCTCAATTGATGCATCAAACATATTTTTATCATCATTTTAAAGATATTTAAACACTGAAACAGTTTGAAAACAGATTGCAATGTGAATTCACTGGTTCACTTCCATTTTAAAGCCAATTTTGATGGTTTAAGACATGATTCTACATATAGGCATAAAAATGATCATTTCAACAGTGCACACAACTTTAAAATGGCAAAATAAACTTGCTCAAACGTTGTATATGCACAAACACAACAAGATTCAACAAATCATACTTACTATAGCCAAATATGTATGAAAATGTCACCAAAACTGCATCAGAATTTTGTTGTGTCTTAGGCCATTTAACATCTCCTAGCTAAGATTTTGTACATAGATTTGGTGAATTAGGACTTTCTTTAGCTTTGTTTATGCTGTACAGTTTGATTCCAGTGTGTGTTTTCAATTCTAGTGCTAATTTTGGTTTAAAAATGCTGCATAATTGGCTATAGCAGGTGTGATTTGAAGCATCTGGTTGTTTCTGTCCATTGTGAATGTTTGAACAAGTTTATTTTACCATTTCAAACCTGTGTGCACTGATCATTTCGTCAAATTTGAGCCTACATGCAAAATCACTTCCTAAACCATCAATTTTGCTTAAATTTGGAAGTGAATTAGTGATTTTTGAGTGTAGTGTGATTCCTTGTTGTTTCAATGTTTAAACACCTTTAAATTGATGATATAAAGTTGCTTGAATCATCACTTGAGTTTAGAAACACTACCACTCATTTTTGGGTTTGAAAGCACACTTTTAAAGCCATTTTTCTGGTGCAGTTTTCATTTTTAGTGTTGTTTGATTTTGTACATTCTTTAAATTTCAATTCTGGGTTGGCAAGAGCTGGTTACATGTTTGAAAATGGAATTATATGATCAAAAAAGTATAATCCAATCATAAAAATCATTTGAAAACCAAGCAATCCAGTTTTGAACCCCAAAAACCGAAAATCACAAAATCTGCACTTCTTTGGAGACTTTCATCAAAGAGTTGCTTTTTTATCAAACACCTTACTCCACTACTTTTGGCTCTTCATTTTTTATTTTTCTTGCGTGCTTAATCTGATCTAGTGCCTCTCCTAGGTTAATTTTTTGTCCCTCTATTGATTCAAGGCTTAAAATCATTTGAAATCCACTTGTTTGGCCTCCAAATTGTGCCACAAATTCTGGTGCAGTGCAGATTTTTGCTGTGACTGGTTTAGTGTGTGGTAGAGTGTTGTGACGTTTTGGTGAGGCTTCCAAGGTCCAGAATTCTTGCTCCAAGGGGGTAGCATACTAGGTAATGGAAGGGTTGCTGAATTGGACAAAGAAGCAGCTCTAAAGTAGCAATTTGGCTTGATTTTCAGCAGCATTTCACCAACTTGGAACCACTTTTTTAGGTTCTAACAACTCAAACTTTGAGTTTTACCTAATTTTTTGCTTTTGACTAGAATCCTAGGTTCATTTCACTACTTTAGACTTGTTAGGATGTTGACATTACTTAAAATGAGTCTATATTAGGGGAATTAACAATTTCTCACCTTATAAGTACACTTTTTATAATCTAAATACTCAAACTTTGAGTTTTAGGTTATTCTTTGCTTTTCACCACTTCAACAAATTTGTTTGGTGAATTGAAACTTGTTAAAACTGAAATTTAACTCAAAACCAAACTGCTACTCAAAATCACCTTTCTACTTCCCAAAATTGACTCAAAATTGGTGGTTTTGGAAGTGATTTTGTGCCTAAGCCATTCTGACACTTTGCTAATCATTTTAACAGTTTTAAATCATCAAAATACACTTATTTGAACTCTAATTAGGCATAAAACAGAACTGCAACTTAGATTCACTTTGCAAGTTCCAAAAATGGCTCAAATATGATGGGTTGACATACTAAATTGCATACAGGTCATTCTAACTTCATATCAATGGTTCTAATAGCTTTAATTGATCAATTTGGACTTGTTTAAACTTCCAAATATCACAGAATCACAGCAGAACGAAATTTGACCTGTAATGACTCAATTAGGTACTTTTTACTACATTTTTTGAGGTTTTAAGTAGTGTCATTTTGAGTTTTAGGGAATTTTTTGCTTATGACCACTTTCCTACCATCATTTCACTACTTTAGACTTGTTAGGATGTTAACATTACTTAAAATTACTCTACTTTAGGTTAATTGGCAATTTGTCACCTTTTAAGTGAACTTTTTAGGTTGAAACTACTCAAACTTTGAGTTTTAGGTACTTGTTTGCTTTTGAGTAGTTTCCTACCTTCACTTGACTAATTTAGACTTATTAGGATATTAACATTAGTTAAAATTAGTCTACTTTAGGTGAATTGCAAATTTCTCACCTTTTTAGTAGACTTTTTTAGGTTCTAACTACTCAAAATTTCAGTTTTAGGTACTTGTTTGCTTTTGAGTAGTTTCCTAGTGTCATTTCATTACTTTAGACTTGTTAGAATATTAACATTAGTTATTCTTAGTCTACTTTAGGTGAATTGCCACTTTCTCACCCTTTTAGTACACTTTTTTGGGTTCTAACTACTCAAACTTTGAGTTTTAGGTAGTTTATTGCTTTTGAGAAGTTTCCTAGCTTCATTTCACAACTTTAGACTTGTTAGGATGTGTAGAATACACATTCTTAGGTTACTATAGGGGAATTCCTAATTTCTCACCTATTTAGGACACTTTTTTAGGTTTTAAGTACCCAAATTTTGATATTTAGCTACTTCATACAATTTGACATCTTTCTTAGCTTCATTTAAGTTCTTTAAACTTGTTAGGCTAAGAACATTACACATTGTTAGGTTAGTTTAGGTCAATTTCGAAATTGTCACCTATTTACAACACTTTTTAGGTTTTAAGTACTTTAATTTTGAGATTTGTGTACTACTTTGAAATTGACATGTTTCTTAGTTTCATTTAAGTACTTTAAAGTTGTTAGGATATGAAGATTGTACATTCTTAGGTTACTTTAGGTGAATTCCCATTTTCTCACCTATTTAGTACACTTTTTAGGTTTTAAGTAGCCAAATTTTGATATTTAGCTACTTGATACAATTTGACATCTTTCTTAGCTTCATTTAACTACTTTTTACTCTTGTTAGGATAAGAACATTGCACATTCTTAGGTTACTTTAGTGCAATTTGCAACTTTTGACCTTTCTAGTGCATCTTTCCGGTTTTCATAAGCAGATTTTGATTTCTTTCCTATTTTCATTAGTTACCATAGTTTTCAATAGTCTTGTACCATTTAAAACATGCTTAGATAGTTACATTACAGTTTCATCCGTTAGTTTAGAGAATTTTTCATGATTTGAGAGTTCTAGCATAATTTTAGGTTCTCAATAGTCAATTTTTGAGTTTTTGTAAAGAGGTAGGTTTTAGGTTGTTTCTTAACTTGCTTTTAACATTTAAAACTTGTTTACAAAGCTACAGTGCATTTTACTGCACTGCAATTAGTGTAGTCCTCATTTCTATACTAGTTTGAGTGTACTTTTAGGCTTTCATTAGTGAGTTTTAGAATCTCTTAGAATTAGTGACTTTTGAAGTGTTCTTAGTTTTCTTTAGACATTTAAGACTTTATTAGGAAGTTTCTTTCTGTTTTAGTTTAGTTCTTACTTTTACCTTGTTTAGCCTAGTTTTAGAGTGCTTTGGTAGGTTTTGAGTATTGAAATTTTGAGTTTCTTGAAGATTTTAATTTTTAAGTTGATTTATAGCTTTCTTTAGTCATTCAAAATTTGTTTAAATGGATTTTACCTCTGTTTTTGAATGATTTTTATAGATTTGTTTTTGAATTGATCTTAATAGCAGTTAAGTATCTCAAAATAAACTTTCATTCTCTTATTAAATAGTCCAAACAAATTAACAAATAGCTTTAACCCCATTACCCAAATATGATACATTCATGCATCAGTAACTTAGATAGCTCGGATCCTTACCGACCTATCTAGACTTCTCACCGAACTATTTGAGTTCTCCATGCACTCTACCAGATCATTTAAATGTCTTATCATACTATTTGAATATTTTGTTGACTTGGAAAAACAATACAGGTATCTAGTAACTTTACCGGCGTGACACACCATTAATCATATAAAAGAAAAAAACTAATGATATTAATCATGAAAGACTAAATTCATGACATTAACTTTTTAAAAGGTGAGAGACCTAAATAGAACAAAGTTTAGAAGAAAAAAGACAAAAACAAAAAATACATAATAATTTAGGGATAAAAACATAATTAATTCTTATATAAAGTTGACATGAACTAGGTAGATCTACTTAAATAAACAAAAAAAAAATCAACCTTGAGCTGGTTACGTGAAGAACGGATGAAAAATTAGACCTTTGAATTGGTCCGTTGATAATTTTGTAACAATTAAAAGATGCAAATTTTTGGTGATCGATAATTTTATGAGAATTGTTAATTATATCAAATGTATTATATTTTTATGAAATTAAAAATATAATATAATAATGACTTAAATGAAAAAAAAAAGAAAAGAAATGATGATATATTTGAGAGAAGCAATGTTACATGTAGAGGAATTTGTTTATTTAAAATATTCCAGAGAAGATGGGTAGGTAAAACTGATGGAATGAGGGTGTTAGTATTTTGGTTGAGTAGAGGAGTGAAGTGTTGTTGGAAGAGTGGTTGGGAGCCATTTCAAGCAAACGAGTTTGTTGGAGTAAAAGTAATTACATGGTCCAGATTCTCTTATAAACCATTGGCAGTGTTGTTTACATTGAAAATCAAATAATGTAAACATATTATACATATAAACTTGAAAGTTTTCACCCCATCGAAATAAACATAGGAATGGTGGTTTCGAAATTGGAGCATCGCCAGAATAATCCCATTGATATGAAGTGTTGTGATGAATAAGTCGCTCGTTAGAATCAACATGGTTGCAATACACATGTAGGTCAACATTTTCATCCAAAGCATTTGTCACCTCCACATGAACTTCCACACACATTCCATTTTTTCCATTCCACAATAAAACAACCATAATTAACACCCATTCTATCCAAACTCTTCTGCCAAATGAACACATTCTTCCACCCTTTTCTTATTTTTCCTCTCACAGTTCTATCAATATCAGTTTTTTCTTTTTGGGTCAACAATAACATCTATATATAAACATATATCAGTGTGTAGTTAATTAACTTTCAAATAATGTAATTATTATACATTTATTTATTAATAATGACTTCTTACGTTATTATTAATTATACTTTTATACCATCATGAAGATAAGATTGTTTATTTTTCTAATGAGTTCCGTAAAAGTCTAGATTAACGATTGACCACGTCAGGAACAGTGTCTAAGTGAATAAACAATTTTTTTATTTTTAATAAATTAGAGAATATTTTTAACTTTGTTTAATATTAAGAATTAAATATCATGAGTAAATACTTAGTTTAATATAACAAGCATTGATATATTTTATCTTTCGTATAAAAACAAATATAGTCTTAATACAAAATTTTTAATTCTGTTAACTTCGTTAGAATTTCTTCTAATAATTAAGAGAATTGAACACATACGTTATTTAGTAATTGCCAAACGTGTTGGATTTATTATTTGACAACTTTTCATTCTGAAGATATAAGAAATTACATATAATACATTTATCATATGATTCCGAGCTTTTATTATATTTGAAGCTAAAAGTACATAGGTCAATTCAAATTTCAATAATTAATTTGTATCATCATATTAATTTCCTGAATATGAATTACATTGAATGTTTCCTTTCTTTGTTAAAAACAATTATTACTTCCAATTTTTAAAAATATAATCTAATTCAAATGCCTTATAGATAAAATGAAATATCAAACAATATTCAATTCTTTCATTATTTGCTATTAAAAATTACCATATGTTTTCATTAAATGTTATAAGGCAATTATTTAATTATTTAATTATTTCTTTACAAAATTAAAAATCCATTTTAATAACATACCTTTATAATATATACAATTATAAAATTTAAATTTATATATACTAAACCCATTTATACAAATATATTATATTTCAAATATGTTATTATTTTAATATTAAGTTTTGTTGAACATTTTTTATTCTTTTAATATTTTAATATATGATGTATTGTTTGTAATTTTATTATTGGATTATATTTAACTTTACAAAAATTTAATTCCAATAATTATTACTATTTTATATTTAAAAAAATATTATATTATGTTGGTGATAGATAACCTAGAAATTTGAGTATCTAAAATAGATGGGTGTTTTATTTTAATGAAACGACTTATTTTAATAATAAATATGTTATTATATAAACAAAGGTTTATATCGCGTCTCATTATCTAAAACACAAATTGTCTCTAAAAATTCGATCCTTGCATTTCTCTATCTTCTCTCTAAGGTATTTGACTCTTGAGTCATCTTTGACGATCAAGAAGTGTGAGTTAACGAAAAATTAATATTATTATTCAATTAAGGTTAAGGTTCACTTCTTTCTTTTTAGTTTTACTTCAATATTTACAATGTATTAATATTAACTTTTTATTTAATACATTAATTATACTTGATAAATATACTTTAATAAATATATTAATATCCTAACCAGCTCAAACGTTTACATATTAATATTAATTTTTTATTTAATACTTTAATAAATATATTAATATTAATTTTGAACCTTTTTAACTAGTTTTGCATCAGTTCTTTACATAACCAGCTCAAACGCTTACATATATTAATATTAATATTAATATTTATTTAAATCTTTAATAAATATACTTGATAAATGTACTTTAATAAATTTAATAATATTAATTTTAAACCATTTTAACTATATATATATATATTAATTTTTATTTGACACTTTAATAAATATATTAATATTAATGTTAAACCATTACATAACCAGCGTTACTTCAATGTTGTAATATTAGTATTAAACCATTTTAACTAGTTTTGCATAATAATAATAATAATAATAATAATAATAATAATAATAATAATAATAATAATAATAAAAGAAAAAGAAAACATCATATAAATATTTTTATGCTTTTAATTGATTAATTAATATTTTAATTTGATAATTTAAAATAAAGTTTAATTGTTTGGGTGGTTCTCAAGATAATTGTATCTGTTTGGTATACCCTTTTGAAAAAGTGCCAAACCTCGTTTACAATCTTCTTAATATGCATCAAGTATATTTTGTTAATTATCCAGCAATGATGTGTCCCCGTTTAATTTCGTCTGAAATCGTGTTAATGTGTATCAATCAAGTGTCCATTAGTCTTCTCATTTATCTCTCAATGCATTCTAGTGTCTACTTCTCCAAATCCCACCAAACCTAAACGTAATTGTCTCGACACAATTTGAAATTGGGGTTATGGTTTTCACCGCTTTTGTCCAAAAAAGAAAGGGAAAGAAGGAAAAAGGATACAAACATCGTGATATTACAAAAGGTGTCTCAGATCGTCTTCTTTATCATCACGGTATAAATCTTGGTGTGCAATCCTCTACAGTGTTCCATGGTAGCAAAAGCAACATCATGAAGGTCCACCCTTTTTCGCAAAAATCACAACATCTCAATCTTGTTCGGCGTAAACGGGTGAACCCATGTCAAAGGCGCAAGCGCAATTAAGGATCACTAGCAAGAAGCTCCGAAGACTCTCATTTAAGGTAACATCCCTTAATCTCACACTTGAAAATTCATAGTTCACACACACACACACACATACATATATATATATATATATATATATATATATATATATATATATATATATATATATATATATATATATATATAACTCGAATTCTTCTAATTTATTCTTCTATCTCTTTCTTCATTGGCACTGGATCAGACGACATTCCTCCATCTGCTCTCGTATAACGAATTATATGATCATTGCACATACACAAACACAAACAAGTAGGGTGAGCTAACATGCAACCAATCATTTATAAAACATGCATAATTACTTTGATACACTCCAACAAACATCATATAATAATTATGTCAGACACCCTCATACCATCATACAACAATCGCATCATAGATACTCATCCCACAATACCACAATTACTAATAGACACTCGTCCCACAATACTTAATAGACACTCGTTTCACAATACTCAATAGACACTCGTTCCACAATACCCAATGGACATTCATTCCACAATACCCAATAGACACTCATTCCGATGATATGTTGATGAGCGGTCACGGGAGGTTATGCACTTGTGATGCCTTCTACTTCCTCTTACAAATACACTTCCAAAATACTTCATACCATCCACAAGGTTAGTCCTCAACACTATGTCTAAAACCGACACATAGACCAGGACCTCCTGTCCCTCTCACCATATAATTCATCCTTCTCTACTTGAGACTGGATGATTATTAGAGTATCCGGATAACCTCCAACAATAGGACCCTCAACATCAACATATACACAAATACCATATCTTTATTGAATCTCTCCACGAGACTCATACCATACTCATATTCCTCAACTCACATTATACCCTTACAAAATCTCCTCATAATACTCATATCATGTTCAGATGCATAAATTCAAATCCAATATAATAAAATCAAATCATCGTAAAAATCATACAAAATGAATATATCACAATAAATTAACAATACTAAAATATCACCATAAATGGTCACCGGAGAAGAATCAAATGTTTGACGAATCAAACTCACCATAAACGCTAGTACATATGACTAGTCACAACTTACTAGATTTGACCAGGGCTGCTCTATGATCAGGGATGTACCAACTCCGGTTTTTAAGATTCCTCTATCCTACCATCACAATTATAATTCATAATTCCATATCTACCACAATAACATGAATTCATCAGAAATTTTCATTCCAACAAGATATATTGCACAATAATTTAACAGTACATAATCTGTTCAACAAGATTTAAGTTAAAA
This sequence comes from Vigna angularis, assembly GCF_016808095.1. NCBI lineage: Eukaryota > Viridiplantae > Streptophyta > Magnoliopsida > Fabales > Fabaceae > Vigna > Vigna angularis. The sequence continues at coordinate 8,166,928 of NC_068971.1, forward strand.
ACTCGTTGAGTAGACTTCTAGGAAAGAGAGGTGTGTCACAATGGACAACTTAAATACCAAGTCTTTCTTTAGCCAAAGTGTTCTTCAACTAGTTTTAACAAACTTCTTATTTACAGATTCAAAACAACAACATATAATATTAGCACAGAAATTCACTATAGAAAGATATACAGTAAGCACCTATGTTTTTCATTAACAGTATTCACACAGAATTTCAAGACATGAATAGTAATAAAACAATACTAAATCATAATATAAAAGCTTAGAAAGGTTAGCTCCCCTACCTCTATTCCAGACTTAATCTCTTACTCAGAATTTGTTTCCCCGAAAACCCTCCAGAACCTCTACTCTTCTTGCAACTAAAAATTTCTTCCTAACTCTTTCTTTTCTATTTCTCAATCTCTTTGTGCAGAATAGCCTCCCCTCTCATGGCTATTTATAGTCCAAAAATTTTCCTATTCACTACTTGACATATTGGATTCCTCAATAATGCCTTAAAATCTGAGTGTTTTATCTACTATCAATATTTTAAATTTTTTTTTTTAGAAAAAGATAGAAGAGAGTTTGAACCCATGTTCTTGAAATCACCAAAATTTTCTACCAATTAAACTACCAAAATTTCTTATTTAGCTTTTCACATTTTATTTTTTACATAAACTTATTATATTTTCCATTCACAAAGAAATCTAGTAATAAAATTATTACTATTAAGATAAATATTTTTATGGGTTTTACACTCATTTTGCTTCGACGCCGACGTGGTGATAGAGGAGACCCCTGCTTTTGAAAATGATAATTTTTTTTTTCTAAATCCTAATTCCAAATTTTCACGTTAGAAAACCTTATGGGTTATATGTTGCAAATGTATTTTGCCATATCAATATCCAGTTAGCACCTTTATTGAAAATTAACAGAATGACATCTACAACGATTAGAAAATCGTAGTGGAATCGCATTCTATAGTAATGATTCTTCTGTTTCTTTCAATGGCAATTTGATGAGGAGGAAATCGTAAATAAATAACATTCATTCTCCTCCAAGTATTAGAAAAGTATAGGATAAGAGAAGTATTGTAAAATAGATTAGGTTATTGTAAGATATTTGGTGTAATTTTGACATATATGTTATATTATGATAACGTTTAAACAATAAGAGAGATTTTATTATTTGAAGTTATCTTTTATAAATATTTGTATTTATATATTTTTGTATAAATTTAGGTTGTATTTTGTATTGATATATTTTTTGTACATGCTAAGTGTATAACACAGTTGATAGTTTAATTTTAGGGTAGTAGATTTAGATAGTATAGTAATTGATAATAATAATTGAAAAGCTTGATAAATGCAGAATGAAGAATAGATATTATTAAGATAGAATATATTTTAAGTTTTAAGCCATTTAAAGCAAACAAGTTTAGTATAGTAATACTTACATGGTCCAGCTTCTTTTATGGACCAATGGCAGTGTTGTTTACATTCAAAATCCCACAATGGAACAACCAAATTATACATATGATCTTGAAGACCCCATCGAAAGGAACAGAGGAATGGTGGTTTGGAAGATGGAACATCGCCAGTATAATCCCATTGATAAGAAGTATTGGGTTGAAGAAGGTGCTGCACATGATCAATATTGTCGCAAGAAACTGTTAGGTCAGAATTTCCTTCCAAAGAATTTGTTACCTGAACATGGAGTGTCACAGACTTTGTCACCTTAACATCGACTTCCTCAGACACACCACTTTTTGCAGAGGACAAAATAACAACCATAATTAACAACCATTCTATGGATACTTTTCTGTCAAAGGAAGACATTGTTTCACCCTTTGTTATACTCTTTGCTTCAGGGAACAAAATATATATATATATATATATATATATATATATATATATATAATATACACTACAAAAATAGTATATTATAATTGGGGTTCAATTCTTGCGGTTTTAAAAACCTCAGATAATTTCTAGTGATTTTTTTCAAAATCGCAGTTAAGTTTTTAATTATTTTTTTAAAATATATTTCTGGCAGTTTCCTTCTAAACTGTCCTTAATTTTTGAATTTATTTTTTTAATAAATAAATTTTTACGTTTTTAAAGTTATATTTTTAGCGGTTTGCTAGTAAAAACATCTAAAAAAATTCCCTCAAATCCTTCTTATTACCTATGTTTCCTCTTTCTTCTTCTCCATTTTCCATTTTGTTCTCCAGTGTCTCACAGTTGACCATTTGCTTCTCCATTTTCCATAGTGTGAAAGTGAAAAGTACAATGCTACCTCTGGAAAAATGAAGTGTTTCTTGCTAGATTAGGGGGATGCCTAGTATTCTGTTGGGTGGTTTTTAATTAACAGTGATAGCATTAGTCTTGTGACATGGATTTCTTGATTACTGCCTATATCTATTTTATTTCCAGAAGTCTCCACATTCTGAGTTTGAATACTTTGTTTTTTAGTGTCTATTATTGTGCTCTTGTTTTGTTACCGTTCTGTACTTATTTCTTGTGGTTGACTTGACATGAATTACTTCAGTTGGCTGAACACATTCCATTAGAGGGAGTATCCCAGTAGTTAGATCAGCAGCAGGTACTTGCTTTTTTGCAAGGTAAATGTGCATTTCATGTAAACTATTACACACTGATTGCTTGTATTTTTTTTAATTGACTGGTACTTATTCCACATAGCATACACATGTTTTATTTTGAATATATCTCAAGATACAAATTTATTTTACTTATACCTTGTTTCAGAGAAGTATGAGCCTGTTAATGCAAAATGGACAACAAAAAGATGTGCTGTTTGCAGATGGGTTGAAGATTGGGAAGATAACAAAATTATTATCTGTAACAGGTTTTTTTCATTTTTTTTATAATTTTTTGGGTTTTCTAATGCTTTATTTCAAATTTCTTAGGCTTTAAAGGTAGTGATTTACACAGGTTCACTTGTTCATTGTGCAGATGCCACAAATAGCAGTCCACCAAGAGTGCTGTGGGGAAAAAATGTTTAGGATTTAACTTCTTGGGTTTGTAGAGTATGTGAAACTCCCGATGTTGAGAGAGAGTGTTGCCTCTGTCTAGTAAAAGGCATGTCACATTTAGTATTTTGAAAGTCTGACCTCTTTTTTCTTGTCTATTTCCTGTGATGTTAAATTATTTATGAAAGTAGTACACGATGGATTCAGCATTCTTAAAAGGAGGTCTTTTTCATTATTATATATTGAGTTAACCTTTTAATTATTTAAAAAAAATTGTTTTACTTTGGTGGATCATCAATAATAATATTTTTCCTTTTTTGTCCATTTTCACATTGTTAAGAAATCCTCTTATAACTCTAATCCTGATACAAATGTGGTTGTAGTTCTAGTGTTATGAATTTGCAATTTGCACCGGCCTTGTTTTTTTTTCCTCCATAAGTTTTATCCTTAATTGTCAGTGTCGTGATCAAGTGCTAATATGCTTTTCCCACATTGGAAGCACTTGCTTTTCAGGTGGTGCTCTTAAGCCAACTGATGTTGAAATGTTGTGGGTTCATGTAACATGTGCTTGGTTTCGACCTCAAGTTGTTTTCCAAGAACATGTGCTTGGAATCAAGCATTTCATTTACCTTGATATTTATGAAAAGATTGCAATGTTCTATAAAAATAACCGAATTGGTTTTTTTGACTGCTTAATTGGCTTAAATTCAATTGCGTTTTTCAGATATGTGGCTTCGAAATATGCCAATTCTGGTTTACTGAATGAGAAGAGTGATGGAGGTGGAGGCTCATAGGGAGATTTCTGTTACAGAGAGAGTGACACTCTAGATTCAAAGTCCAATGGAAGAAGGAACCAAATGATGATGAATTGAATTGAAGAAGATCTAGTCATTTTAAGTGAACATATTATTTGAATAATGTTATTATTTATATGGAACAATTACTTGTATCAAAACAAAACATGTTTATAATTTATTTTATATAATATTTAATTTTAGTTTCAAATTATTTTATTATATCTTTTGTTTATTATAGCATTTTTTTAATATAATCAACTAAATATTACCAAAAAAAATCAATCTGACAGCATTCCCGGCAATTTTGGAACTCCTATAAGTTTCGACGATTTGCAAAACTCTTGTAATTTTCGACGGTAAAATTCTTGTAATTCCCGACGGTTTTGACTAAAATCCCCAGGTGGCGGTTTTGATCAAAACTCCCGGTAATCACTATCGACGATGCTTTTTTCAGGAATTTTCGTAATTGTGAGAAATGCATTTACCAGGGATTGAAACTGTCGATAACGACAAAAATAATTCCTAGTAAAATTAGTCTTTTTTGTAGTGATATATGACTGTGTACTTAATTAGTTTTAAAATTTTTTAATTAGGATACATTTAATAAGTATTATAATTTTTTTGTATATGTAGATGTAAATATTATAATTGTATATAGTATATAGGTATGTTAAAAAGGATTGTTAATTTTTTTAAAGGAATAATTAAATAATTAAATTATTACCTAATAACATTTAATGAAAAAAAGTGTGTTCATATTAATAGTAAATAATAATAATTAAACAAATGAATTTGGTTTGATATTTCCTTTTATTCACCAAAAAATTACAAAATCTACAAAACCAAAATATCAACATTGCTAAATAAATTTTCTTTACCATACCTATATGATTCCTAATTTTCTATCATAAATGGAAATACGTAGAGGCAATATCAGTCCTTATCGGCCCTTGTTGGGTTCATCTTCTGAAAATCCTAAACAATCCATAATAATTTTCAAACAAATATTCAAACAGTACGTAACTCAGATTTCTCATTCCGAATGAGAATACGTAGAAACAAGGTCAATCATTTTCGGGTCCATAAAACAAAACAAAAAACATTTTTGTTTCTTTATAGTATTATAATTGGGGAAAATTAAATATTTTTGAAAAATTTTGTTTAGTTAATTAATATTTTTGAAATATTGGTTTCTAGGTAAATGTATTTTTTTAATATGGTAATAATTTGAATCAATATTATGTTAATAATTATAAGCAATATTTCTTATGATAATTAGGTATAATATCTTGATATTATACTATAATTTGCTGCGTTAGTTTCTTTTTAAAAGATAAAGATATGATTCTAAAAATTGACAAATTTTTTGACAATAATCAATGTCTTATATATTATTTGATTTTTTGAAATATATTGAAACCAAGATCATTTCTTTTCTTATATCTTTTATTGTTAATTAATTCACAATTAAGGAAAGATTAGCATAATATTACCATGTGTATATAAATACACACTATCACACAAAAAAAAATGGAGAAAAAAAATACTGAGAGGTACGCATAAATAATAGGAAAAGAAAGAGCCGAGAGGGAAATAAGTTCTCACATAAGAGGGGGCTTTGCAACAATAATTACTAACGAAGAAATGGTTGGAGTACCAAAAGCTACCAAGGTATGTTACCTCCAATTTTTTTTTTTCTTTTGATTTGGATATTATATTATATTGTACGCACTTTTCTTTCACGCTTAGTTTTGACATTTTTCTCTAAGGGTATTATCTTAACTACTCGCAAATATCTTGTTTGAAATCATAAAAAACAAAAGTCTTCCTTAGTTTCCTTTAGTATTGGTTAGATCTCTTCCAACGTGATACCTATTTTCAAATTTCCTTTTTTAAAATAAATAAATAAATAAACAATTCCAAAAACTAAAGAATATTTACATATTATTTTAAAAAAAATAATAAATTATAAAATAAAAGATAAAGATGCTTTCACATTTACAAAGGTATGAACAATCGTGTGATTGTCTGCATCATACTAGTACTTAATTCTTTCTCTAAATAATTAAATATTGTTTTAAGAAAAATATAAGTATTGATCGTCCGCGTCAACCTAGTACTTGGTTCTTTCCTTTTTCCACCACTTTAAGATACCAAAAAATTAAAAAATCTTCAAAATCAAAATATCAACATTGCTAAACAAATTTTCTTTACGAGAACTATGTGATCCCTGATGTTATGATGGAGATACGTAAAGGCAAGGTCAGCCCTTGTCGGGTTCACTTTCTCAAAATCCAAAACAATCCATAATAATTTTCAAAAAGTACGTTTTGTAGAACATTCTTATTTTTTGGTTTTTCAAAATAAATTATGGGGACGACTCCTAAATTATTTTTTCTTTAAACCCGTTTATTTTTTATTCGTCGTTCCGTTGTGATCTCAGTTGTGACAGTAATGTTTGAATAAATTTTATCTTTAAATGAATAAATATTAGTTTTTTTTTCTATTTTTCAAATTTTATTAAAATATGTATCCAATTTTTATTAATTTTTAATATAAATTTTTTAAAGTTGTATTTAAAAGTTAAAATTATGTAAAATATTTAGTTATAATGTTTGAATAATGTTAACATTATAATTTAATACTCAAATAATAAATAAGTTTTAATGTATGTTATTTATGAAAATAAAATTATAAAATAGTCAATGTAATTCATATTCATTTATGAATTGAGTTTTCACTTAATAAATTAATAAAATAAATTATTATTAATGACTGGAATTTGAGTTGACCTGGTATTAGTTATTTAATTTTAGGTTCAAATATAATACAGGCTCTCGATCATATGATAAATGCATTATATTTGTAATTTTTTACATCTTCAGTGTTAACAAATATAATGCAAAGAAATAATGAGTCCAATTAAAATAGTAAAATTCTGCTAGAAATTTTTTTTTATAGTAGATTTGAGAAAATTTAAGTTATTTTTAGTGCATTTAATCCTTGCCTACGTACGCAATTGTTTTTTATTTGTATTTTTTTAAAGAAAAATAACAAAATTAAATATATTTTTGAATAAATAAGATTTGAGTTTGATTTAATAATAATATATAGCAAGCAACAAACATGTTATATGGGATAGTAAGATGTACTTGAAAATTATATATATATATATATATATATATATATATATATATATTATGCGATATTAAAATGTTTAACAGTAATCAAATGGGTAAATGATTATACGTTTACGATTTTTTTTTCTAAGTAATGTTTAGATAAATAAATAAATAATTTAAATGAATAAATATTATCTGAAACCGAGCCACTACTAAAAAAAAGTTTTGAAGTCAGTGCTTTTCGGTTTTTATATTGGACGTTATTAATGTTGGAAACTGATAATTTTTGACGTTGGCAACATTTTCCTTTTTCATTTTCCAAGGTTAATAAACTTTTTTTTGTTTTATTAATCAATAATGATCTACTTTTATAAATCTACAATGAAAGGCATAAAAACAACCAATATAATTCAGTTTATATCATTTTATAGAGCATGAAGTATATGAAATATAAACTAAAGCAAAAACGATGACAATAGTAGTATTAATTTGTGAATTTTAGTTTTGATAATTATGGTTATTGATTTTGGTTGGATTTTTTTACCACTTCTTAGAACTCCTATTTTAGGAGAAAAACACGAGGAACTCTTACTTTGGATCTCTATGAAGTATAAAAATCATTTGGAAAGTTAATTGCGATAGATCTTTAAACAACCACAAAAAAGGTCGTTTTCTATTTTGTGTTAATCTTTTTGTTTTTTTTCCAAACTTTGCAAAAATATTTTAAACACTTAAACTTTGAATTTTGATCTAAAATTTCTTGTGCGGGCTTCTCATGATATTTTGGTGCTTTAGACAAATTTTCAAGTCATTTGGAATTGTTTTGAATATACTCTCAATTTAACTTAAGCTTTTATATATAACGTGTAGTATGAACAACAAATGTATAACCTATAGTATGAACAACAAACAAGTTCAAAACATCAATATCAATACCAACAAGTTCAACCTTCTTGAAAATAAAAACGAAAACTAACATTTTTTAAGGTGGCTTTGTTGGAATAAAGTGTTGCTGCTTGTGAGAGAGGAAAAAGAACGCGCCTATGAAGGAGAACACAAAATCAATCGATAAAAATGAACGAAAATCATACCTAAACTAGTTAATCAACATCATTTGTATAAAATGAAAGAAAGATAACATATGTTGGTTGCCAAACTTCGTTCAAGAAAATATTACATTTTGACGTCTTATACCCTTTTGATGTTTGAAACAAGGGCATCTAACTTCATAGTGAGTACATTTTTGTAAGGGCTGAAGGGCCCATTCCCCTCACTTCTTCTAGAAGCCCAAACACAGTTGTTACTCCAGCTCCAGCTGTTAAGAAACCATTAGAGGAGAGAGCCAAAAGAACCACAAAAACAACCACATTACTTAAAGGATTATGTGGTCACGTGTCTAGCAACCAATAAAGAGGGGAGTTCAGTTAGCAAGAAATGATTGAATTATTATTGTATTTTTTTCTTTTATAGCTATATGCACATGATTAGTACTGCAAGGCAGAGCCAAGTGCATATATAATACAATATTGTAATAGAGAGGAGAGAAGAATATAACAGTAAATTTCCCTCTCTGAAATTTTCTCTCTTCATCTCTGAATATTCTCTTTTCTCTGCCATCTCCCTTTTCTATTTCCTGCAACATCCTTACATTGGTGCTTTCATTGACCCTTACTCCATGGCAGAATCTTCCCTCCCCCAGGATGAGCTCACCAAATTAAATATAAAGCTTGAACAACTTTTACTCTCCCATGCTAACCTTTCCAACACCCTCCACGATATTGTCAACCGCACCACAATCTTGGAAACTCAACCTCACCAAACCCACTTCCCCTCTCCTACCTGCCCCTTAAAATTTGACCTCCCTACCTTTAATGGCTCTGATGCCCTTGGTTGTATCTTCAAGGTCAACCAATTCTTCGACTATCACCAAACACCAACCGACCAACGCATCAAGATAACATCCTTTTACCTGGAGGGTCAAGCCTTAGCTTGGTTTCAATGGATGTTTAACAATGAACTGCTTTCATCTTGGGAATCATTCTTACGAGCTCTCGAGTTGTGTTTCGCCTCCTCTAAGTTCGATGATCCCATTGCAGATACCCAGACTCAGAGCCTCCAAGATTATCTATCCGAGTTTGAAATTTTGGCCAGTCGCATCTCTGATTATCCACCCAGCTTTTACCTAAGTTGTTTCCTCTCTAGCTTGAAACCTTATCTCCGCCGCGAGGTTACCGCTTTCCAACCCCCGATCTACCCCATGCTATTGCTTTAGCTAAACTACATGAAGACAAATTTTGTTCCTCCCTTCCGCCACCCAACCGTTTCGACCGCACACCCATACCTCCTCCGCCCTTGACAACAACCCCACCTACACAGCCTAAACCTCTCCCTCCTCTACTACCTACACCACCTACCAAACTTCCCATTAAACGCCTCTCTGAGGCAGAGATGTAGGCCCGTAGAGAGAAAAACCTTTGTTTTAATTGCGATGAGCGCTACACACGAGGCCATAGATGCAAACCGCAATTTCTGCTCCTCACTCCATTCGACACTAACAACCAAGAGGATTGCCTCTCCTCCGAGAACTCGATAGTTGTTGAGGACACCTCACAAGAAGTGGGGCTCATTAGTCTTCATGTCTTTTCGGGTCAATGGACCCCTATAACATTTCGGGTCATGTCGGAACAATCGGTACTGTTATAGAGTCGCGCAGCGGAATAAAATACTCGGAAAGCGTGTTACGGTCACAAATCAAGTTATGATGGTCCGTTTTAGAAAATCAATTTTCTTAGAGAAAATTTAACAAACAATTGATGTGCATAAAACAGTAAAGAGTGTAAGGAATAGAAAAGTTAACACACTGGATTTTTATCCTGGTTCGATTCAAAAGAATCTACATCCAATTGTTAATCACTATAAAAAGTGATTAACGATTTCACTAAAATCAGTTTCAACAAATTACAATTAAGAGTGACTAAACAGAAAGATAAAACCTTCCTTTGACCAACGAACTGGAAGCAAACAATCTACACTTTCCTTCGACTGACGAAACGGAACAGTGCAAAACAGTTTTTCCTTCGACCAACGAACTGGAAGAACAGTAGCGTTGCTAACTCGAAGAGAAGCGCTCCGACCTTTGACCCACAAAGCGTGAGCTTCTCCTTTTCACGAGACTAGGCAGTGCAATGAACTAGCTTATGGAACTTCCTCAGATCACATTGTATTCTCAAAAGCTCAAAGTTATCTTCTAAGAGTTTTGGAAATAACTTATATAGCCAACTGGTCTAAGTTCGCAGAGATGAATTATAACTGCCACAGATAATCGATTATTGTTAGTGATAATCGATTATTTTAGTCCGTTACAGGGTTTTTCAAAAGTGATAATCGATTATCCTGAGGAATAATCGATTATTCCATAAACTTTGGCAGTTCTCATCAGAACTAGTGATAATTGATTATTTGGAGTAATAATCGATTATTACAGAGCAACGAGGTTTTCCAAAAGGACTCAGGATAATCGATTATAGCTTCTAATAATCGATTAAATGCATAACAGTTCTAGAAATACGAATTTTTCTAAGTATTACATGTTTAAGGCTTTTCCTAATACATTTATAATCTACAAAGTGCTTTTAAAATAGTTATCACAATCTATCGTCTTTCAGCATCATCAAAATCATTTATCTTCAATTTTACCAATGCTCCTCATTGGTAACAGGTCACAGGATCCATACAAGGTTATGCTGTCCATATTTTGGTTGATAGTGGGGCAACACATAACTTCATCCAACACAGAGTAGCCCAATTCCTCCATTTACCATCACAACCCACACCAAGCCTATTACGTGTAATGGTAGGTAATGGTGAGTTTTTGCCATGTTCTAGTTTCTGTCCCAATGTTCTACTCACTTTGGACAACTAAGAATTTCCTATTGATTTGTACCCGCTTGAATTGTCTAGCACTAATGTGGTTCTTGGGGTTCATTGGCTTTCATTGATAAGCCTGTTAATGATGGACTATAACGGTCCATTTATGTGGTTCAATTGGAAAAACAAACTTGTGGAGTTAAAGGGGGATCTGGGCCCAAATCCCTCACCCATTTCAGCCCACCAACTCCGCCGTTTACACTCCATTAATAGGGTCGAAGCCCCTTTTCAACTTACCATGGACTCACACCCTCTTTCATTTCCTCCAATTATCACAACTTCATCCCCTTCAATTTCACCCATTCCTTCCTCACCTGAACCTACACTGCAATCCCTAATCTCCCAATACCACACATTATTCTTCATCCCCACCGCCCTTCCTCCACAACGCCCTACTCATCACTCAATTACATTAAATCCAAACACAGCTCCTATATCAGTGAGACCATACCGCTATCCTTATTTCCAAAAGCAAGAAATTGAAACCTAAGTTCAGAGAATGTTGGATTTCGGTTTCATCAAACCAAGCAACGATTCATTCTCCTCTCCAATCCTTCTCTTCAAAAAGAAAGACGGAACATGGCGTATTTGCGTGAATTACAAGGCCCTCAACACAGCCGCCGTTAAGGACAAATTCCCAATACCCACCGTCGACGAATTACTTGACGAATTGGGACATGCATCCTGGTTTTCTAAATTGGATCTTTTCTCGAGTTTTCATCAAATACTCATGGTACCTGCTGATTATGAGAAAACTGCATTCCAAACTCATAATGGGCACTTCGAGTTTCGAGTAACGCCGTTTGGCTTATGTAACGCACGCTTCACTTTTCAAGCTACTAAGAACGATTTATTTCGTCCTCATTTACGCTGCTTTATCATAGTGTTCTTCGATGACATCCTTGTGTATAGCGCTACTCTCTCTGAGCATGTCAACCACTTGGAGACCACTTTCCAGTTACTGTTTTCAAATTGTTTCAGACTCAAGGGAAACAAATGTTTTATCGGGCACCAATCCATCCAGTACCTTGGGCATATGGTTTCCCATGAGGGTGTTAAACTAGACCCGAAAAAGCTCGTCGCAGTAAGGAATTTGCCTACCCCTACTACAATCAAATCCCTACGTGGCTTTCTTGGCCTTACAAGGTTTTATCGCAAATTTGTTTCAGGCTATGCATCCATTGCCCATCCCCTCATTGAGCTCCTTAAGATGGATATTTTTTTGTGGCATGATCTAGCTTCTGAGGTTTTTTTACATATGAAGAATGCATTACTGGTTGCACCTGTTTTAGCTATTCCCAAATTTGACTCTCTATTCACTATTCAAATAGATGCTTTAGGAACATGCATGAGGGGAGTTCTCTCACAACAGGGTCATCCAATTGCTTATTTTAATAACCAATTTTGTCCCAAACTCTGCAATTCCTCCACATATATACGCAAATTGTGTGCCATAACTACTATTGTTCAGAAATTGCGCCAATACCTCTTAGGTCGCCATTTTTTCATCCAAACAGATCAACGATCCATTAAGGAATTGTTATCTCAAACACTTCTCACACTGGAGCAACAATAGTATCTCTTCAAATTGTTGGGCTTTGACTTTGAAATTCAATATCGTCCTAGAAAGAGCAATGCAACAGTTGATGCTCTCTCTCGACTTGATGCTTCTACTCATCCAGCCACAGATTCACTTATGGTGTTGTCTATCCCACATTCAAAATTCTTGTCGGATCTCAAATCATCCTTACAAAGTAATCACGAGTTTATCACTTTAAGAGACAAGATCACGATTGACCCACAAGAATTCTCTCTTTTTTCATTAAAGGAGGATCTCATTCTCGTCAAAGACAAAATATGGCTACCTCATACGTGCTCTTTCATTCCACTCTTACTACACGAGTTTCATTCCACTCCAATAGCTGGGCATACGGGGATTTCACGAACCTTGAGTAAACTAATGGATAATTTCTATTGGCACACCATTCGCAGAGATGTTAAGGCATTTGTTGAACAATGTGTCACATGCTAGCAAACTAAACTCCCTACACACTACTAACCTGGTTTACTTCAACCAATTGCCCCCCTTCTCACTGTTGGGAAGATCTCTCACTTGACTTTATCATTGGCCTTCCTCCTTACAAGGGATTCATCACTATCCTGGTTGTCGTGGACAGGTTCTGTAAGGGCGCTCATTTTGGAATTCTTCCAAGATCTTTCACCGCATCCAATGTGGCACAATGATTTGTTGATATAGTTTGCAAACATCACGGTTTACCTCACAACCTCATTTCTGATCGTGATCCCATTTTCCTAAGTCATTTTTGGTAGGAACTGTTTCGCCTAAGTGGCACTAAGTTGCGTTTGTCAACTGCCTACCATCCCTAAACGGATGGTCAAACAGAGGTCACCAACAAGGTATTGCAGCAGTACCTTTGCTGCTTTGTCCACCACAAGCCTTCCCTTTGGGGCAAGTTTCTTTCTTGGGCAGAATGGAGTTTCAACACTTCAGTCAATGCATCAACTAGATTCACACCTTTTGAGGTAATGTATGGTCGCAAGCCCCCACTCATGTCTCCTTTCCTTCCAGAAGAAACTTCTAATGCAGCGGTGCAACACGAAATATCCACCCGTGTTGAGATTCTTCAAAAGCTTGCCTCTAATTTGCAAAAGGCTGAAGCAGCAATGAAGAAATGGGTTGACCGACACCGAAAAGACTTACCGTTTGAGGTAGATGATTGGGTTTACATTCGTCTCCGTCCTCGTCGTCAATCCTCTTTGACAGGCACTACCTATGGGAAACTTACGAAATGGTTTTTTGGCCCTTTCAAAATCACGAGGAAAATTGGAGAGGTTGCGTATGAAGTGGACCTTCCCCATACTGCCAAGATCCATAACGTCTTCCATGTTAACATCCTTTGTCCTCACAAAGGGCCACTACCTTCTTCCCCCTTGTCACTCCCACTTGACATTGAGGATAATCAGCCTGTGTTAGAACCAGCTGCCATTCTGGATTGGAAATGGGATAATTCTAATTCTCCTCCAAAAATTCAAGTCTTGATTCAGTGGCGAGGCCTACCTCTTGAGGAAGCAAGCTGGGAACCTTGGCTACAGATTCAACAACAATTCAACGTTGAGGATAAGGTGTTTCTCGAACTAGGAGGAGATGTAAGGGCTGAAGGGCCCATTCCCCTCACTCCTTCTAGAAGCCCAAACACAGTTGTTACTCCAACTCCAGCTGTTGAGAAACCGTTAGAGGAGAGAGCCAAAAGAACTAAAAAATAGCCACATTACCTAAAGTGGTTACATGTCCAACAACTAGTAAAAAGGGGAATTCAATTAGCAAGAAATGATTGGAATTATTATTGTATTTTTTCTTTTATTGTTATATGCACATGATTAGTACTGCAAGGCAGAGCCAAGTGCATATATAATACAGTAATGTAATAGAGAGGAGACAGGAATATAACAGTAAATTTCCCTCTCTGAAATTTTCTCTCTTCATCTCTGAATATTCTTTTTTCTATGCCATCTCCCTTTTCTATTTCCTGCAGCATTCTTACAATTTTCACCTTCGCGCCAAAGATTTTAATGAAATTTAGCCAATATGATGTCGAATTTCTCAATTTTCGACGACCAATAATTAATTGACGTCGAAAAACTCCAAATTTTGACTTCTTCAATGAACTTCTATCTACAAAATTGGCACTGGTCATTTTTAACGTTGTCTTTTTGTTTTCTAACGTTTAACGCGAAACGTTGAAGCCTTATTTTGCACCAGTGAGCGTAAACATGAGCTGACGTTTTTCTCTCTTATGTTTTCAAATTTTATTAAAATATTTAATAATTTTTTATATTATTTTTTAACTTGTACTTAAAAGTTAAATTTATGTAAAACATTAATAATGTTGCTTGATTAAAGTTAATAGTATTAATTTAATAATTAAATTTTAATGTATATTATATAAAAAAATAAAATTATAAACAATAATAAATATATTAAAATGTAAAATAGGAGTAGAAAATAAACATTGTAACATTCCATTTTAATAGCACAAAACCACTAAAATAAGAGTTACAAAGATGATAACTACCAATAAAATCTACAGATTTCAAAAGAAGAAGATTTTACACTTAAAGAACAAAAAATCTATCTATGTTGTTGGTTCACCCTCAACCTCAAACTAAAACAACTAGAAAAATATTTTCCCTAAGCTCTCACAATTTAAGGTGATCATAACAAAAAATAAAACACACACAAACAGACAAAGATAAAAGAAATAGTAAGCTAATGATAAAAAGAATTATAAATCATAAAGCATGTAGTTCTAATATCAAGTCAATTAAACAACACACATTCCTAACACTAGACCTGACAATCCGGATATATATATTGGTGTCTAGCTATTAAGGGAACCTGCACATGTGTGATGAAACAACATACCTCCAAATTTCCAACATACCTCTAAATTTTCACACAAGGTTAGTCCGTCAAACACCTATGGTCAATCTAACCTGGGGCTAAGGACACTGTACTACTCCTCACCATATAACAACCCCACTCTACTTGAGATCAAATAGTTATTGGAGTCAGAAAACATTCCCCCGTTTCTAAGCTCCTACACCTATATATTACACAACCAAAAACATAAGGTCTTCCCCATGGAACCCCTTTTTACATGATTAACAAATCGTATAAGAGAAAAGATCACAGAACTCATCATCATCATATATCATACATAATCATATGCATGATCGTATACATGATCATATAAAAAATCTTGTTTCCAATTCATATTATAAACCAATTCATACTTCACAATAAGTATTGTAAATTAATCATTCAAACAATCACCTATATTGACACACCTTAAGAAGTATATAAAAACATAGTTGAAAATTCTGATATTTTCGCTCAGCTACCAGATCTGCTCGCTAACTAAAAGTGATAACCAACCCACTCGCTTAGTCACCATGGCTCGCTCTACGAATACAAAAACAGTGAGTTATGCTTACTCTGTGACTACACTCGCTAAGTTAGATATAGTTTTACTCACTCAACGACTACACTTGCTTAGTGGCTACACTCGCTCAGTGGCTACACTCGCTCAGCGACTACACTCGTCCAACGAGACTGTAGAATTCTACAGCATCCATTATGCAGAATTTGCACCCCTCAACCCCTCATGACCTACCTTATTTACTTTCACCAACTTCTAACATTCCTAGATTGAATTCTAAACTAAAATTGACCTAATCAAAAGTATATAAACCAACCTAAACTTATTTTGAATTATTTTACCACAAGATTTCAATCCAAAAATAACCAAAACCTCACTTTAGAGATCAAAATCTAATTCTACAAGTTTTAGCTCATAACTAAACCACTTAAGGGTCTGAACAAGTCCAAAATGACTCAACCATAGACCCCAAACCCTTTAATATACTTTAGACCTATTGTTTCTAAATTTCACTACTCTAAACCTCCCAAAACATACTTAAAACCATCAAAAAACATAACCAATTGTATACTACTTTGTTTTAGATCATAATTTTTCCAATTCTCAACTCAACAAGTTCAAAATAACCATACAACCACTACAAGAAAAATCATTGTTACATACGGCCAAAATCTGTATGTAGGCTCAAAAATTCGTATGTAATGATGAGTTACATGCGAATTACATACAAATAAAAATCCGTATGTAATTTGGTCGTAGATAACATTACATACGGATAAAGTTTGTATGTAATTACATACGGATATTACATACGAATAGTACATACAAATTTTACATACGAATATTACATCTAGATTTTACATACAGATATTACATACAGATGTTGCATACGAATATTACATATAGACACATCCGTATGTAAGTACATGCAGATATTACATACGGATTTGTCCGTATGTTTGTGTTGGCAGATTTAAATGTATAACCTGGTGCAAAGATCCCACATACCTGTAAAATCAGTTCAATCATACAAATGCAAACATTTTAAAGAAGCACAATACTCTCATACATTCATATATTGATGGAATAATAATAGTTCTCATATATAATAATTTGTTGGATCCATACATAATAGTCTTCATTCATATAAGATATCTAACAAGTTACTAAGAATATCAAATGTCTGAAATTCCTAATACTAATAATCCTTATAAGGATTTTCTGGATCTTCTCGCTGGTCTTCTTTGTGCTAGGGCTGATTTTGTTGGTCTGTTGGGAGGATACTTTGTGCAGCCGTGGCTATCAACAGTGGAAGATACTGCATTATTGCACCAATAAAAGTTTGGAATTGTGAAGTGATATGTCTTATTTGTTCCTCACCACTAGTTAGTCGCGACTCACTATTTGTTAGTCGCGACTCACTCTATGCTAGTCTGGTTTGTAACTCCTCCTCATTAACTTATTGACTAGAAGATGATTGTGTCTGCTGCAAGTAGTTATCGACACATTCATGCTGAGAATCCACATGTCCCAATAATCTGCATTTAGATCTTTACTTCTCAAACTCATATATTAAAACCTCCCATTTTAGACCAAAATAACATAAAACTCAGCCTAACTTTTCCTTCCCAGTAATTCCAATTCAATTAACATCATTAACTTCACAAACACAAAAATTCAACATCAAGAACACATCCAAACATATTCATCACATTCTAAAACATCCATCACAACACCAAACATCAATTAACTATTTTAATACATTCAAATCACAATTCATACAAAGAGAGATAAACTTCTAGTTTTAACCAAATTCAACACGATCGACCTAATTAAATCATCAACTAAAATAACATCAAGAAAGGTCACTAACTTCCCTTACCTTAGACCAAAATCCTTTGCTTCAAGCTCAAGGAACCCTAAGAACACCTACAAACCGCATAATTGAGATCAGAATAGGTCACTAGGCCGTTGATTGACAAAGAACGAAGAATAGATAAGGGTGGACACATGCATCAACCTTCAAATTTAGGGATTTTAGAACATAATAGCGAGAAAAAGAGAGCAAAAACTTACTTGCTCTATAGAAGAAATTGATTGAATAAAAATGTAGACTTAACTGCTGTGATCGTTTGACACCTCTTGATCAAAGATATGACTCAAGAGTCAAATACCTTTGACACCTCTTGATCAAAGATATGACTCAAGAGTCAAATACCTTAGAGAGAAGGTAGAGAAACGCAAGGATCAAATTTTTAGAGAGATAATTTGTATTTTAGATAATGAGACGCGATATAAACTTTTGTTTATATTATAACATATTTATTATTAAAATAAGTCGTCTCATTAAAATAAAACACCCATCTACTTTAAATACTCAAATTTTTAGGTTATCACAAACATAATATAATATTTTTTTAAATATAAAATAGTAATAATTATTGGAATTAAATTTTTGTAAAGTTAAATATAATCCAATAATAAAATTACAAACAATACATCATATATTAAAATATTAAAAGAATAAAAAAAGTTCAACATAACCTAATAATAATAACATATTTGAAATATAATATATTTGTATAAATGGGTTTAGTATATATAAATTTAAATTTTAATTTGAATTATATGGTGAGAGGGACAGGAGGTCCTGGTCTATGTGTCGGTTTTAGACATAGTGTTGAGGACTAACCTTGTGGATGGTATGAAGTATTTTAGAAGTGTATTTGTAAGAGGAAGTAGAAGGCATCACAAGTGCATAACCTCCCGTGACCGCTCATCAACATATCATCGGAATGAGTGTCCATTGGGTATTGTGGAACGAATGTCTATTGAGTATTGTGAAACGAGTGTCTATTAAGTATTGTGGAACGAGTGTCTATTAGTAATTGTGGTATTGTGGGATGAGTATCTATGATGCGATTGTTGTATGATGGTATGAGGGTGTCTGACATAATTATATTATATGATGTTTGTTGGAGTGTATCAAAGTAATTATGCATGTTTTATAAATGATTGGTTGCATGTTAGCTTACCCTAATTGTTTGTGTTTGTGTATGTGCGATGATCGTATAATTCGTTATACGAGAGCAGAAGGAGGAATGTCGTCTGATCCAGTGCCAATGAAGAAAGAGATAGAAGAATAAATTAGAAGAATTCGAGTTATATTTATGAGTTTGTAGTTGAAATCTGAGTTTAAAACATATATAGATATATATATGTCAACTATGAATTTTCAAGTGTGAGATTAAGGGATGTTACCTTAAATGTAATGCTACAATATATAAATTATGAATTATCAAGTGTGAGATTACGGGATGTTACAATGAGAGTCTTCAGAGCTTCTTGCCAGTGATCCTTAACTGCGCTTGCGCCTTTGACATGGGTTCACCCGTCTACGCCGAACAGGATTGAGATGTTGTGGTTTTTGCAAAAAAGGGTGGACCTTCATGATGTTGTTTTTGCTACCATGGAACACCGCAGAGGATTGCACACCAAGATTTATACCGTGATGATAAAGAAGACGATCTGAGACACCTTTTGTAATATCACGATGTTTGTATCCTTTTTCCTTCTTTCCCTTTCTTTTTTGGACAAAAACACTGAAAACCATAACCCCAATTTTAAATTGTGTCAAGACAATTAGGTTTAGGTTTTGGTGGGATTTGGAAAAGTAGACACTAGAATGCATTGAGAGATAAATGAGAAGACTAATGGACACTTGATTGATGCACATTAACACGATTTCAGACGAAATTAAACGGGGACACATCATTGCTGGATAATTAACAAAATATACTTGATGCATATTAAGAAGATTGTAAACGAGGTTTGGCACTTTTTCAAAAGGGTATACCAAACAGATACAATTATCTTGAGAACCACCCAAACAATTAAACTTTATTTTAAATTATCAAATTAAAATATTAATTAATCAATTAAAAGCATAAAAATATTTATATGATGTTTTCTTTTTCTTTTATTATTATTATTATTATTATTATTATTATTATTATTATGCAAAACTAGTTAAAATGGTTTAATACTAATATTACAACATTGAAGTAACGCTGGTTATGTAATGGTTTAACATTAATATTAATATATTTATTAAAGTGTCAAATAAAAATTAATATATATATATATATATATATAGTTAAAATGGTTTAAAATTAATATTATTAAATTTATTAAAGTACATTTATCAAGTATATTTATTAAAGATTTAAATAAATATTAATATTAATATTAATATATGTAAGCGTTTGAGCTGGTTATGTAAAGAACTGATGCAAAACTAGTTAAAAAGGTTCAAAATTAATATTAATATATTTATTAAAGTATTAAATAAAAAATTAATATTAATATGTAAACGTTTGAGCTGGTTAGGATATTAATATATTTATTAAAGTATATTTATCAAGTATAATTAATGTATTAAATAAAAAGTTAATATTAATACATTGTAAATATTGAAGTAAAACTAAAAAGAAAGAAGTGAACCTTAACCTTAATTGAATAATAATATTAATTTTTCGTTAACTCACACTTCTTGATCGTCAAAGATGACTCAAGAATCAAATACCTTAGAGAGAAGATAGAGAAATGCAAGGATCGAATTTTTAGAGACAATTTGTGTTTTAGATAATGAGACGCGATATAAACCTTTGTTTATATAATAACATATTTATTATTAAAATAAGTCGTTTCATTAAAATAAAACACCCATCTACTTTAGATACTCAAATTTCTAGGTTATCTATCACCAACATAATATAATATATTTTTAAATATAAAATAGTAATAATTATTGGAATTAAATTTTTGTAAAGTTAAATATAATCCAATAATAAAATTACAAACAATACATCATATATTAAAATATTAAAAGAATAAAAAATGTTCAACAAAACTTAATATTAAAATAATAACATATTTGAAATATAATATATTTGTATAAATGGGTTTAGTATATATAAATTTAAATTTTATAATTGTATATATTATAAAGGTATGTTATTAAAATGGATTTTTAATTTTGTAAAGAAATAATTAAATAATTAAATAATTGCCTTATAACATTTAATGAAAACATATGGTAATTTTTAATAGCAAATAATGAAAGAATTGAATATTGTTTGATATTTCATTTTATCTATAAGGCATTTGAATTAGATTATATTTTTAAAAATTGGAAGTAATAATTGTTTTTAACAAAGAAAGGAAACATTCAATGTAATTCATATTCAGGAAATTAATATGATGATACAAATTAATTATTGAAATTTGAATTGACCTATGTACTTTTAGCTTCAAATATAATAAAAGCTCGGAATCATATGATAAATGTATTATATGTAATTTCTTATATCTTCAGAATGAAAAGTTGTCAAATAATAAATCCAACACGTTTGGCAATTACTAAATAACGTATGTGTTCAATTCTCTTAATTATTAGAAGAAATTCTAACGAAGTTAACAGAATTAAAAATTTTGTATTAAGACTATATTTGTTTTTATACGAAAGATAAAATATATCAATGCTTGTTATATTAAACTAAGTATTTACTCATGATATTTAATTCTTAATATTAAACAAAGTTAAAAATATTCTCTAATTTATTAAAAATAAAAAAATTGTTTATTCACTTAGACACTGTTCCTGACGTGGTCAATCGTTAATCTAGACTTTTACGGAACTCATTAGAAAAATAAACAATCTTATCTTCATGATGGTATAAAAGTATAATTAATAATAACGTAAGAAGTCATTATTAATAAATAAATGTATAATAATTACATTATTTGAAAGTTAATTAACTACACACTGATATATGTTTATATATAGATGTTATTGTTGACCCAAAAAGAAAAAACTGATATTGATAGAACTGTGAGAGGAAAAATAAGAAAAGGGTGGAAGAATGTGTTCATTTGGCAGAAGAGTTTGGATAGAATGGGTGTTAATTATGGTTGTTTTATTGTGGAATGGAAAAAATGGAATGTGTGTGGAAGTTCATGTGGAGGTGACAAATGCTTTGGATGAAAATGTTGACCTACATGTGTATTGCAACCATGTTGATTCTAACGAGCGACTTATTCATCACAACACTTCATATCAATGGGATTATTCTGGCGATGCTCCAATTTCGAAACCACCATTCCTATGTTTATTTCGATGGGGTGAAAACTTTCAAGTTTATATGTATAATATGTTTACATTATTTGATTTTCAATGTAAACAACACTGCCAATGGTTTATAAGAGAATCTGGACCATGTAATTACTTTTACTCCAACAAACTCGTTTGCTTGAAATGGCTCCCAACCACTCTTCCAACAACACTTCACTCCTCTACTCAACCAAAATACTAACACCCTCATTCCATCAGTTTTACCTACCCATCTTCTCTGGAATATTTTAAATAAACAAATTCCTCTACATGTAACATTGCTTCTCTCAAATATATCATCATTTCTTTTCTTTTTTTTTTCATTTAAGTCATTATTATATTATATTTTTAATTTCATAAAAATATAATACATTTGATATAATTAACAATTCTCATAAAATTATCGATCACCAAAAATTTGCATCTTTTAATTGTTACAAAATTATCAACGGACCAATTCAAAGGTCTAATTTTTCATCCGTTCTTCACGTAACCAGCTCAAGGTTGATTTTTTTTTTGTTTATTTAAGTAGATCTACCTAGTTCATGTCAACTTTATATAAGAATTAATTATGTTTTTATCCCTAAATTATTATGTATTTTTTGTTTTTGTCTTTTTTCTTCTAAACTTTGTTCTATTTAGGTCTCTCACCTTTTAAAAAGTTAATGTCATGAATTTAGTCTTTCATGATTAATATCATTAGTTTTTTTCTTTTATATGATTAATGGTGTGTCACGCCGGTAAAGTTACTAGATACCTGTATTGTTTTTCCAAGTCAACAAAATATTCAAATAGTATGATAAGACATTTAAATGATCTGGTAGAGTGCATGGAGAACTCAAATAGTTCGGTGAGAAGTCTAGATAGGTCGGTAAGGATCCGAGCTATCTAAGTTACTGATGCATGAATGTATCATATTTGGGTAATGGGGTTAAAGCTATTTGTTAATTTGTTTGGACTATTTAATAAGAGAATGAAAGTTTATTTTGAGATACTTAACTGCTATTAAGATCAATTCAAAAACAAATCTATAAAAATCATTCAAAAACAGAGGTAAAATCCATTTAAACAAATTTTGAATGACTAAAGAAAGCTATAAATCAACTTAAAAATTAAAATCTTCAAGAAACTCAAAATTTCAATACTCAAAACCTACCAAAGCACTCTAAAACTAGGCTAAACAAGGTAAAAGTAAGAACTAAACTAAAACAGAAAGAAACTTCCTAATAAAGTCTTAAATGTCTAAAGAAAACTAAGAACACTTCAAAAGTCACTAATTCTAAGAGATTCTAAAACTCACTAATGAAAGCCTAAAAGTACACTCAAACTAGTATAGAAATGAGGACTACACTAATTGCAGTGCAGTAAAATGCACTGTAGCTTTGTAAACAAGTTTTAAATGTTAAAAGCAAGTTAAGAAACAACCTAAAACCTACCTCTTTACAAAAACTCAAAAATTGACTATTGAGAACCTAAAATTATGCTAGAACTCTCAAATCATGAAAAATTCTCTAAACTAACGGATGAAACTGTAATGTAACTATCTAAGCATGTTTTAAATGGTACAAGACTATTGAAAACTATGGTAACTAATGAAAATAGGAAAGAAATCAAAATCTGCTTATGAAAACCGGAAAGATGCACTAGAAAGGTCAAAAGTTGCAAATTGCACTAAAGTAACCTAAGAATGTGCAATGTTCTTATCCTAACAAGAGTAAAAAGTAGTTAAATGAAGCTAAGAAAGATGTCAAATTGTATCAAGTAGCTAAATATCAAAATTTGGCTACTTAAAACCTAAAAAGTGTACTAAATAGGTGAGAAAATGGGAATTCACCTAAAGTAACCTAAGAATGTACAATCTTCATATCCTAACAACTTTAAAGTACTTAAATGAAACTAAGAAACATGTCAATTTCAAAGTAGTACACAAATCTCAAAATTAAAGTACTTAAAACCTAAAAAGTGTTGTAAATAGGTGACAATTTCGAAATTGACCTAAACTAACCTAACAATGTGTAATGTTCTTAGCCTAACAAGTTTAAAGAACTTAAATGAAGCTAAGAAAGATGTCAAATTGTATGAAGTAGCTAAATATCAAAATTTGGGTACTTAAAACCTAAAAAAGTGTCTTAAATAGGTGAGAAATTAGGAATTCCCCTATAGTAACCTAAGAATGTGTATTCTACACATCCTAACAAGTCTAAAGTTGTGAAATGAAGCTAGGAAACTTCTCAAAAGCAATAAACTACCTAAAACTCAAAGTTTGAGTAGTTAGAACCCAAAAAAGTGTACTAAAAGGGTGAGAAAGTGGCAATTCACCTAAAGTAGACTAAGAATAACTAATGTTAATATTCTAACAAGTCTAAAGTAATGAAATGACACTAGGAAACTACTCAAAAGCAAACAAGTACCTAAAACTGAAATTTTGAGTAGTTAGAACCTAAAAAAGTCTACTAAAAAGGTGAGAAATTTGCAATTCACCTAAAGTAGACTAATTTTAACTAATGTTAATATCCTAATAAGTCTAAATTAGTCAAGTGAAGGTAGGAAACTACTCAAAAGCAAACAAGTACCTAAAACTCAAAGTTTGAGTAGTTTCAACCTAAAAAGTTCACTTAAAAGGTGACAAATTGCCAATTAACCTAAAGTAGAGTAATTTTAAGTAATGTTAACATCCTAACAAGTCTAAAGTAGTGAAATGATGGTAGGAAAGTGGTCATAAGCAAAAAATTCCCTAAAACTCAAAATGACACTACTTAAAACCTCAAAAAATGTAGTAAAAAGTACCTAATTGAGTCATTACAGGTCAAATTTCGTTCTGCTGTGATTCTGTGATATTTGGAAGTTTAAACAAGTCCAAATTGATCAATTAAAGCTATTAGAACCATTGATATGAAGTTAGAATGACCTGTATGCAATTTAGTATGTCAACCCATCATATTTGAGCCATTTTTGGAACTTGCAAAGTGAATCTAAGTTGCAGTTCTGTTTTATGCCTAATTAGAGTTCAAATAAGTGTATTTTGATGATTTAAAACTGTTAAAATGATTAGCAAAGTGTCAGAATGGCTTAGGCACAAAATCACTTCCAAAACCACCAATTTTGAGTCAATTTTGGGAAGTAGAAAGGTGATTTTGAGTAGCAGTTTGGTTTTGAGTTAAATTTCAGTTTTAACAAGTTTCAATTCACCAAACAAAGTTGTTGAAGTGGTGAAAAGCAAAGAATAACCTAAAACTCAAAGTTTGAGTATTTAGATTATAAAAAGTGTACTTATAAGGTGAGAAATTGTTAATTCCCCTAATATAGACTCATTTTAAGTAATGTCAACATCCTAACAAGTCTAAAGTAGTGAAATGAACCTAGGATTCTAGTCAAAAGCAAAAAATTAGGTAAAACTCAAAGTTTGAGTTGTTAGAACCTAAAAAAGTGGTTCCAAGTTGGTGAAATGCTGCTGAAAATCAAGCCAAATTGCTACTTTAGAGCTGCTTCTTTGTCCAATTCAGCAACCCTTCCATTACCTAGTATGCTACCCCCTTGGAGCAAGAATTCTGGACCTTGGAAGCCTCACCAAAACGTCACAACACTCTACCACACACTAAACCAGTCACAGCAAAAATCTGCACTGCACCAGACTTTGTGGCACAATTTGGAGGCCAAACAAGTGGATTTCAAATGATTTTAAGCCTTGAATCAATAGAGGGACACAAAATTAACCTAGGAGAGGCACTAGATCAGATTAAGCACGCAAGAAAAATAAAAAATGAAGAGCCAAAAGTAGTGGAGTAAGGTGTTTGATAAAAAAGCAACTCTTTGATGAAAGTCTCCAAAGAAGTGCAGATTTTGTGATTTTCGGTTTTTGGGGTTCAAAACTGGATTGCTTGGTTTTCAAATGATTTTTATGATTGGATTATACTTTTTTGATCATATAATTCCATTTTCAAACATGTAACCAGCTCTTGCCAACCCAGAATTGAAATTTAAAGAATGTACAAAATCAAACAACACTAAAAATGAAAACTGCACCAGAAAAATGGCTTTAAAAGTGTGCTTTCAAACCCAAAAATGAGTGGTAGTGTTTCTAAACTCAAGTGATGATTCAAGCAACTTTATATCATCAATTTAAAGGTGTTTAAACATTGAAACAACAAGGAATCACACTACACTCAAAAATCACTAATTCACTTCCAAATTTAAGCAAAATTGATGGTTTAGGAAGTGATTTTGCATGTAGGCTCAAATTTGACGAAATGATCAGTGCACACAGGTTTGAAATGGTAAAATAAACTTGTTAAAACATTCACAATGGACAGAAACAACCAGATGCTTCAAATCACACCTGCTATAGCCAATTATGCAGCATTTTTAAACCAAAATTAGCACTAGAATTGAAAACACACACTGGAATCAAACTGTACAGCATAAACAAAGCTAAAGAAAGTCCTAATTCACCAAATCTATGTACAAAATCTTAGCTAGGAGATGTTAAATGGCCTAAGACACAACAAAATTCTGATGCAGTTTTGGTGACATTTTCATACATATTTGGCTATAGTAAGTATGATTTGTTGAATCTTGTTGTGTTTGTGCATATACAACGTTTGAGCAAGTTTATTTTGCCATTTTAAAGTTGTGTGCACTGTTGAAATGATCATTTTTATGCCTATATGTAGAATCATGTCTTAAACCATCAAAATTGGCTTTAAAATGGAAGTGAACCAGTGAATTCACATTGCAATCTGTTTTCAAACTGTTTCAGTGTTTAAATATCTTTAAAATGATGATAAAAATATGTTTGATGCATCAATTGAGATGTTGAATCACTTCCAATCAATATTGGGTTTAAAACCACCAAATTAGAAGCATTTTCCTGGTGTAGTGTTCAAATCAAGTTCTGTTTGAAAATTTGTTTGCTCCAATTTTCGATTCTAGGTTTGCATGTGCAGGTTTATGTTTTCAAATGCAAAGTCCAGTGGTGCATGACAGGACAAGGTTCAAAACGCCCTTCGGTAATTACCGAAGACTTTTGACCCTCGATAATTACCAAAGGGCGGAAGCCCTCGGTAAATGTTAGCGACAAGGGATTTACCGAGGGCTCTTTGGCCGTCGATAAGCCGTCTGTAATTATCTTTTACCGACGGTTTCGAGCTGTTTCGGAGGGCTCCTGGCCTTCGGTAATGCCCTTCTTTTTTGTAGTGTAAGTTCTTCATACATATTATCGAACTATCTATTCTTTTCACCGAGCTATCTAAGTTCTACATGCAATTTATTAAGCTATCTAGACTTCTCATTGAACTATCGGTTGTCTTACCCACATGAAGATTTTGAATAAGAAAATTTCACTTAATGTTAACGATGCCTTTCATATGATAATCAGATTTGTAATTAAATGTTTAATATTTCAGTAGGTCTTTTTTTCGGCTAGAATCTCAAATAGGTCCCCTTTTTATTCGTTTTCTAAATTGGATCCTTATTTTTGAAAAATTTAAGCAAACAGGAGTTTACCGTCAAATTAGACAAACACCGTTTAATTGGTGTGTACGTGGCATGACTGATTTGATTGAAGGTTACAATATATCTATTCAAGTTTAAAGTCGAGACAGACCAATAATTATATATTCATCCATAATTATTAATGATCAATATCTCTCGTTAAAATTTATTAATATATATTTTGATTTCATCTACTTCTTTCTTTCTCTACTTTCTTTATTCTTTATATTCTTTGTATTTTTTTTTCTTGTCTATAATATTATAAAACTATAAAATTATGCAATTATAATATTATATAATTATAAAATCATATGTAACAAAAACTAAATGAGGTGATAAAAAAATAATTGTCACACATAATTGATTTAAGTGTCACATCACTCCATTGATTTATAGCTAAAGATATCATTTCATAACATATGCATCATTATTTTATATATATATATATATATATATATATATTAAATATTATATATTATATATGTTAATCTCCAATTTTGTTAGAGTAAATAAATTCATTAAAAAAAAATAAAAAATATAAAAAAATATGTTTTCTAATGATAAGTGAGAAAAATAAGAAATGAAATAAAATTTTTAAAAAATTTTAAACTTTAATTTTAGCACAAAAAATAAATATAATAAAAATAAAATAAAATAGTTCAATTTGTTTTTAATTCATTTTGTGAGTCCAATCGTGTAGTTTTCACCGTACTATTTCTTTTACCTCTCACGAGACTCTTACAAAAACAACATTTTAAAATATTTGATTTTAAAGGAATATGTGATTTTGATAATTAGAAGCGTGATAATAATTAATCAATATAATATTATGTTATGATTTGCTCTGTTAGGTTTTTTAGAAAAATATGATTCTAATCATTTAAAACAATATACTTTATAATAATTAAAATTAATATTTAAGATATTTTATTATGATTTGATTTTTTTAATACTGTTCATTTTATAATTAAGAATAAGATTATAATACTTGCTTATAAATACACAAACACACATATCTTCTTTAAAACTTTACTTTATTTTTCTTTTTCACACCATCATTTCATACCTCATCTCTACACATTAAACTTCATACTTCATTTTCATCCTTCTCTTAACATTTTTAAGTAAGGTACACACATTTTTCTTATTCCACTTTTGCTACATTATTGTGCTCACTTTCTAATGTTATGAATTTCCTTTTTATTTTTCTACAACATCTATTTCACTTTACAGGTTCCATTATACTCTTTTACATTTGTATATCTTAGATTTTCAAACTATTTTTTTCTTAAAAAAAAACAAAATATAAAAGATGGTAAAAAACTATAAAATTATAAAAAATATTTTTCAGCATTTTTACAAATATGAGTATGTCCCAATTATCCTAATACTTAATATTTTTTTCTTAATTGAATAATGTTTGAAAAATTACTCTGTGATAATCTGAATTGTCTTAGTATTTAATACTATTTTTTTAAAATAGTTAAATAATGTTTTAAAATAATGAGTATTTGTTTGTCCTAATACTTAATATTTTTGTTTTTTTCAACCATGTTAAAATAAAAAATATATAAAATCTTCAAAGATTAAAAAATATAGCTTTATTCATCACTTGTTTTTTTTATGTTTGTGAGACTATTCACATTGACATTTTTTAAATAATTCCAAAATATAAAAATATATATATAATTCTCAAAAATAGAAAATATCAATATTTTTAATGAAAGAATGTCTGAACTATGTGATTCTTGATTTTCCCTCAGGAATAGAGTCAATTCTTTTTGAGTTCATTTCCAAAAAAAATCCAAACATTTTTGTTTTCTAATAGTGTTATTTTTTTTTTGGAAAGATTAAATATTTGAAAACAACATTAACTTCATACATTTAGGTATTGTTTCAGGGTTGTAGTGCTAATATTTAATGACAATTTTTATTTCTAAGCAGAAATATTTATGTTGTTATAATTCTAATGGTTGACTTAGCTGTTTTCCAAAGTGAGTCCTTCTAAGTTCATTTCCGAAAAAAATCCAAACGCGTAGTGTTATTTTTGGAAAGATTAAATTTTTTGAAAACCATATTAATTTCGTACATTTTATTGTCTTAGGTTAGGGCACATTTTGTAATTCTAAAACCTTTTTCTTAAACCAATTTTTTCATGATTAGCTGTCTCATTGCAATTTTGGTTGCGATATTATATATAAATTCAGGTAATCTTTTTTTAAGCATAAAATATGTGTACTTAAAAATAAATAAGGACTAATTAAGTTAAACTAAAAATATGTTAAATTTGCATTAAAATAAAAATTAATTATATTTAATGAAAATTTTTATTTCTAAGCAGAAATATTTATGTTGTTAGAGCTGTTTTGCAAAGTAACATTGAATGCACTGCATTTTTTTGTTTGTCATTATTTATTCTTGCAACAGTTGTTCCTTTTTCCCATTATATATTTCTGATGAACCTGATTTCTCTTGTATACATGAAAGTTGATGATCATCAAAGACTGAGAAAAGGTGGAACAATGGCTATGTTTGGGAAAAGTGTTTCATTCCTATGGGTGTTGATCATTGTACTGTCATCTGCAAACAATTGCATGGTTTCGGCACTGGTGCTTATTGAAGTGACAAATCGTTTGGACAATGGAAGTTTGGACTTAACCGTTGCATGTCCCAATATTGAGAACAAAAGCTACCTTCTGCACGGTGGTCAATTCCATCAATGGATTAACAATGCTGATTCGTCTCCATCCGGAGGGCCATTTTTCAAGTGTTCCTTTCAATGGAAAGGTGCATCTCACATGTTTAACATGTATAATCCTTCTAGGGATTTTGATTGTGAAGAGTGTCATTGGTATATCAAAGAAACTGGACCTTGTAGGGTCTATAACCGTCCTAATAAGCCTACTATTTGCTCTAATTGGGATTCATAATTTCTGCTATCAGTTCTAGAATCTAGGCTTCACAATTTCAACTTTTCTTCCCATCATCTCAATAAAAGAGTGATATCATTCTTCATGTCTTTCAAATTTTAGTTCAGAAGCTTTATTCATGTCTCTGGTTTTAATTGCCTCTTCTTTTCAATCACTTGTTTTTCTTCTTCCTTATATGTTTTTCATCTTTCAAACCTTAATTACTTTTTAGTTTCTTTAGTTTAATTTTATTTTTTTTTCATAAATTTCCCAATTGAATTTCCTAATTGTCTGACCATTTCAAACATATATTTATTGATTTTTTAAAATATAACAATTTGATTTTTTAAAATATAACAATTTTCATTTTTAAAATATATCTACACATAAAAACATCACAAGAATGATTAGAAAATACCATTATGATACGTGATCAGTATAGACTCATCTAAATGATTGAAAAGACACATACAAGTGAAAGAAGACTCAAATACAACACATAACAGAAAATACCAAGAAAAAATTTTTAAAAATCAACTTTCACGAAAGAAGAAACTAATAAATCCAAATTAAAAAAATTAGTTTGAAAATAAAATAAATAGATAAAAAAAGGTAAAGTAAATTTTATACAGGTGATAGAAAAATAAATATAAATAAAAAATTAAAAATTAAAATAAATAGGTAAGAAAATAAAAGAACTATGCACATATAATAATAAAATAAATATAAATAAAAAAGAAATTGAAAATGTAAGATGATTAAAAAATTAACTTTTAAATCACTTGTCAACTAAATAAAATGGATAATATAAATAAATTTGCTAATAATTTTTCTTTAATTATAATATAAATTAACATAAATCACGTTTAGACGAGGACTTATCTAGTTGAAATGGACACATGTCAATGGTACTATTAGTTTTTCTTCTTCTTTTTTCTTAGACAAAACAAAGGGAAGTATAATTCACATATGATGAGTTAAAAATAGAATGAATACCCAAAACCAAAAGAATGACCATTTTGCAACCAAGTTCATTTTAGTTTTACAGCATCCATACATTGGGAAAGTTATCGTCATTATTTTACCATAATTTTTTGTTGGTTTGCGAAAATGTGTTACTAATAAATTTGAGTAAGTTTTCTTAACTAATATACTTATAAATTATTTTAAAACACAATAATATATAATCATTTTCCACGTCTTCTTATTTATTATATAGAATAATGAGGAAAGAAATCCTTTTAATAAAGAAGCATACAAATGTTTTTTATGCTATTAACATTTCCTTATTTACTATTAACACAACTATTAAATATATGCATTCAATGCATATAATTTACGATGATCTCATTTGCTGCCAAACTTAAGTCACACATGCATCTCAAAAGAACAAGCAAAAGAAGAAAAAAAAAAGTAAATTTTTATATTACACTTGTCTATATGTTAAGGTATAAAGCAACCTTGTTAATACTAAGAGAGAAAAGATTACTTTTTGAAAGTGCTAAAGAAATTGTTAATTTGAATAAAAAAGAGACATATTTGAGATCAAATCTTTCCATTGAGAGCGTAAATAACAGTAATGGAAAAACCTTAAAGCATTAAAAATTATTATTAATCGTTCAAAAATTCAATCCTGGTAAAAGATAAGGGGGTTACAGATCAAAATAAAGAAAGATTAAAAAGTCAATGCTGGAAAAAGAGAATGTGAAATTTCAAAACCAATCAATGCTTGTGAAATCTTTATATAGAGGGAGACAAACACATACACACAGAGAATGTAAACAGAAGTGGAAGAAAATGTGTTCATCAGGTAGAAGTGTTTCAGTGGTATGGGTGGTTGTGTTGGTATTATCAATGGTGAAGAATGGTATGGGAGAGGAAGTTGTTGTTAGGGCTACAAATTCTTTGGAGGGAAATTCTTTTGAGGGAAATCTGGACTTAGACATTCAATGCAACATTGATAGAGGTCCACCCATTACTGTGAAACATGGAGCTTACCATCAATGGAAGTATTCTTTTGATAAGGAATTCGAATGTTTCTTTCGGTGGTTAGGTGTTAGCAGCGGCTATCACTCCTTTGATATGTTCGTAAAATCTAGGGATGAAGGTTCAAACCCTTGCTCATGGTTTATTAAACAAGATGGTCCATGTAGGTTTGCTCCTAATGGAACCTCTCTTTGCTTTCACTGGAAAACTTAGACTCATCTTCTTTCTTGCTTCAAATTCTGTATATGATTCTAATAATGACTGTTAATCAATATTAATAATAATCATGTCTGTTCTGTCTCTTATTTTTCTGAATCACTTTCGTTGAGGCATGTATTTTTGTTGCTTTGGTTTCAGTAAAACTTTAAATACTATTTATAAGACAAAGTTTGCACCTATTTTATAAATTATGAATTGGTCTTTTCGACATATGATTTTTAACGATGAATATGAATACCAAGATGTTTTATATTCAAGGTAAAACCTAAAAGGAATGTGTATAATTTTTTGTTCTAGGATTGTTTTACCTTCTTTAGTTTCATCATCGAATAAAAAATATTAAAAATGGGTTAAATTGAATGACTGTATGTAAAATTCACAAACTATCTTGTTCAGAGCAATTTAAATTTTAAAAACTAAATTAACACAATAATTTAAGTACATTTGTTATTATGCAATTCAATTTAATATTAATTTAAATATAGTTTAACAACCCTGATTATCATAATCTCCTCTTCGTGTAACTTCTTCCTTTTGTAGATATGGAATGTTATGTTACATTCTTTTAACAGTTTTATTTTTATTTAACTTAGCCATTTTCAGAATTCAAGATAATCTAAAAAACAAGCAAATGGTTTAGCTGAATTGGACTATGCTCAATCTCTTAGAATATTCCAAATAACAGAGAAGATAAATATAAATTTAAAAAAACCATGAATAATATTTTTATATAACTGGTTGAAAACTAAAATATCAAAATTTGATGAAATGTGACGAATTTTTTTCAGTTTTATTGATATATAAATTAGGATCGAAGATGTATTTTTGTGATTAATCATTCCAAGGATAGCAAGAGTTGAAATGATTGTATAGAAACAAACATGGTCCATCTTTTTTAATAGTCCAATTACAAGTCATGCATCTAAACTCATCCCTGTTTGCTACATATATAGGAAACTTATGAATAACATGTTGTTGCCATTGAAAGGAACAATGGAACAATGTTGAAGAAAAGAAGTTAACTTTAAAAGTCCAGACGAAAGAAGAATTGGGTGAAAGAATTTGCAGTCCAAGATCATCATCTGCAGATTTGCAATGAAGGGTTAGGATCAATCCTTCTTCTAAAGAATTTGTAACACTTACATGACTTTTATGAGTTGTTATTTCAAACCCATTGCTGCTTGATAGTAGCCTTAGCCACAAAACTAAGAAAATACTTCTTACAAACACACACATTTTAATTTTTCTTCTATCTCTCTTGTTATCTAAACCCTCAAAAGGCTTAAAACTAGAAGCATGCAGCTGAGAAGTTTTAGGTCAAAAGAAATATGTAAACATATTGGCCATGAATAAAGTGCAGTTAATTTGATAAAACTGTTTCCTTGAAGTTTAAACTGACAATTTATTATGATTTTATTCCTCGTGGTTAATCTTTCCTTGACTGCATAGTTCCAAAGGCACTATATTTTTTCTTAGTTTTCAACTCAACTGTGGTTTTTATCCCTATAATGCGTTACTTGATCTTCTGTTGATGACAATTAATTAGTTTCATTTAATATCGAGATAAAAGAAACTACCGATTTTCTATTTATATATAGCAAAATACATTAATTCTTCTATGAACTTAATAAAAGTAATGCATTTATCAAAAAGAATGTTAAAACTGTAACACTCAAATCTCAGCCAAATAAAAAATATTTCTATTATAATTAAATTAAAGACATTAAAAAAATTATCTGAGAAAAGGATATATATATATATATATATATATTAACATTTTTATTTTTTTAAACTTTTATTATTTATTAAAATTAAAGCAATTACATATAATAATAAAATTATCTAAAAACAAAATTATAATAAAATTGTTTATATTTATTTTTATAATAATAATAATAATTTTATTATTTTATATCATCATAAAGAAATAACACTCATATATGTAGTGGATGTGTTTCTAGTGTTACGTAACGTGTATCAGTATAAAACATATATGTAAATAATTTCTTGGACCATTTATCATTTGTTTTGGAACGAACTTTCCTAGACAAAAAAAAAAAAAAAGTTATATATGTTTAGAAAGTTTATTCTATAACAAATAAAAAGAAAAAAATACAGAGCTTGTAAGTCCCTCCCAAGTGGCGATTCCAATCCCTTAACGACTCCAAATCCCCAACCTCTGCCGCGTTGCGTGACGGCTGGTTGCAACTCCGCCTGCGGCGTGTCCTCTTCTCTGGGTTAGGTTCGCTGCGCTCCGCTCTCTGTTTGTTTCCTTTTTACATTCCATATGTTGCTTCTCTATATTGATTTGTTCTTGCCATGCACCTGTTTGCTGCTACCCAAAAGAAACTAGCTGATTTCACATTTATTGGAAACAGTTTGAAGTTGAAAATAAGAGAAACTGCTGCTTTTGAACCTGGAGATCTTGCTTGAGCTTTAGATTGTGTCAGGTAGGAAGTCTCATTGCGACATTTTACTTTATTTTATTGTCTACTGTTGAAGTTATATTACTTCTTCATCTTGAGCTTCCGCTTCCCGTGTTGCTGTAAAATTTAACATATGTGTGTGGGGGTGGTGGAATGTTAAGAAATTGGTTTTAACCTATTGATTTAAGGACGTTAGAAGAAATTAATGGAAGCAATTTCACGATGATTAATGTTCTTGAGAAATTGGTTTTTAACCAAGCCAAATGATATGTAATCCATCTCATCTAGTGAGATTAGGTGTCTTTATGGAAGACAACATTGTTAGGATGCAGTTGTAAAAAAACATCTCTGTAGTTTCTAAACCTCTCGATAAAGAACATCTTCAATCCATGCAACAATGTCGAGTGCTAGGCCCTCCAAAACTCTAGAATAACTCTCTAGCCCTGCTAAATTTTATTGTCCTGCCTCGGTAAAAGTATTGTGATTGTTATTGGTTGAGTTTCCACATGGTTGACATCAAACCCAGGGTAAACGTGTATGTAGCCCCTATAACTAGTCAACATCTAAACACTTATCAACTCATTGGAACTATAAAAGAAAAATCATTTTTTAAAAAAGTAAAATTGAAACAGAAAAGGAATAAAGAACAGTCTAGCTTCCACTACTTTTTTCCCAGAACTGCGACCCTAGGTCCCTGCTTTGGTGGATCAAGCTTTCCTCTGCTTGGAATTCGTATTCTCCGTAAGTATTATTTAATATCATCATCGATTTGTTAATTGCTTTTAGTTTGTCACTGCTTCAGAATCTTTTTATTGTTCGAGCACCATCATGCATTTCTCTTTGTTAAGGCTGAATACTCAAATTGGTCCTCCAAAGCGTGATTTATTCAGCTTCGCTATTATGACTAGGCCTATGGGGCTAAATTGGCCCAGCCCTGTCATTGATGAATTATTGACAAGGTCTATGGGGCTAAATTATTTTCTAATCTGGATTTGAAATTTTGGTTATAACCAAGCTCAGGTGAAAGCTTGTGATGTGCTTTTAGTACTCACAAAGTCATTTTGAATACATAGTGATGCCTATTGGACTTATAATGCACTTTCTAGTTTCAAGCCTTGACGAATGAGATCAAGCCCATTCGGTGAAAATATGTATTTACTTTTTTTATGACATTCTAATATACAGTCAGGATTGGGAGTCCCATATGAAACACTTTAGTGAGGTTTTACAGGTGTTGTTGGATAATAAGTTATTGGCAAACCAATTGAAGAGGCTACATAGGTAGAAGAATTCTCCATCGAGAGTCAATTTCCATATTTCAGTCTTGAGGACAAGACTGATTCTCAAGAAAGAGGCAATGCCAGCTGTAAATAAACCTTTAGACCCAAAGACTAGTATTTTTTTTTCTCAGATTGCTCCCATTATGTGGAGAGTGTATGGAAGTAGGAATAGGAGAGTTAGGCAGTGATGTGATTCTTGGAGTTCCTTTTTACACACTTCGGCTCTCTGATCTTTGTGCTCCTGTGTCCATCCCTCGATTTCTCTCTACCATGTCCAATCTTGTCTCTATCTAAGTGCATCACACTATAAAGTATGAATAGAAGCTCCTAACAGGAGCTCAGATAGATAGATGATATTTAGAGATAGATATTATTAATGTGTCATTTTAAAACGCGTAATGTTTCTGCAGCGACATTTTTTGTGTGAAGCTAAAACACACTTCGGTTCTCTGATCTTTGTGCTCCTTTGTCCATCCCTCGATTTCTCTCTACCATGTCCAATCTTGTCTCTATCTAAGTGCATCACACTATAAAGTATGAATAGAAGCTCCTAACAGGAGCTCAGATAGATAGATGATATTTAGAGATAGATATTATTAATGTGTCATTTTAAAACGCGTAATGTTTCTGCAGCGACATTTTTTGTGTGAAGCTAAAGCACTAGAAGTTTGTTTAGTTAGATTTTATTCCTAGTGAATAAAGAAAACTAGAACCATAAAATAGCTTTTTAATTTTTAAAAATTGTTTAAAATGTGCCCTTTTCTCCCTGCATGAGTAAAGTCTTCTGATACGGAGTTCACAACTTCAAATCCTGAAAACCTCCCTACTTGTGAGAGTAAGGTTGCGTGCATCTAACCCCTACACTCCCCACAGCGTACTAGGTGAGAGCCTTCTGCCCTAAGTCACCCCATAGTTATTGGAATACTTAATTCATGGGCTCGTTGAATTAGGGAATGTCAGAATAGAAAGCATATGTATGTAAGCAATTTGTTTGTTTTAAAAGAGAGCTATCATGTTTTCAAATATTTAAAATGTGGTAGTATGAGTGTATATCAATTCGTTCTTTTCAATTTATCAGGGCACAAGAGCTTGAAATGAGTGTCAAAGAAACATCCAAGAAAACTGGTGCTCCCCAAATTGTTAAGTTGGACAAGGCATTGAAATTGGTAAGCAATTTTTACCCCTCTTCCCATATGAATTTTGTGGTTGTCAAATCGTTTTAGACAGTATTAATGTTCATTCATGCAAATTATTACGTACACTGACAACAATAAACATTTTATTAAACTTGTGTGTGACTAGTTAGTAAAGTAGCTTGGTTAAAGACTGGAACTTATTATATATATACTAGAGTGATTTCCATCTTTCTGAACAATTTGCTTCTCTTGATTTATATCAAAATATTGTTAATTTGCTGCTTGTACTTAAACGTCAACCATTCTGATTGGCAGGCCGAGTTATGGGTAAATAATATGAGTAAAGATGCTGATGATCATAGAACAAATGCAGATTTAGAGGGTAGACCTTCCGGGTTAGTAGCAAATGTATCGTTTATGTTATGATGCACTTGTTTGTTTGTCATGACAGATATGGCTTATGTTATATAATTACACAACTTTATAGGCTTGGTCTAGGTGCAAAAGTTTCACGCCGATCAAAATATGTACCTTCCGATGACCCTGTTGAAAAGAAGTTGTATGCCAAATTGACTGCTGAAAAAAGAAAAGCAGCCAACATTGCTAAGGAGTCTGCCACAACTGCGAGAGATGATTTAGATGACGATGAAGACAGCGAGGACTTGGATAGCAGAACTAATGCGTTTGCTAAGCGGAAGGCAACGGCACCTCTGATCTCATCTATATTGCGAAATAAGAAGCAGAAGTGACATTTTCTGATGAGTTCTTTTTTGCTGCAAGGCTGTAAAGTATTCACATTTTGCATTTGCCTTGTTGGAATTTTGACTTAATATACATTTTTCCTGATTGACATTTTAACATTTGAGCACATATACTTTTACGTGTAATTGATACTAATTTCAATGAAGAATTGGTGTCGTTTGTCGGGGAACACATACTTGTGTATGCCCAATTTGTCTTGGCCATGATGTTTTTTACTGGGTGCAGATTCTTACGTATTGTGACCGCTATAGGGAATAGGAAAATATTAGCATAAATTGTTTATGCGAAGCTGTAGTGACATGACCAATGGCGTTTTTCTAGTTACATATTTTTACTTTAATGTGTTACTTTCTACCAGTTATTGCGACTTGGCTAAATTCTTCACTATTAACTGAATGTACGTTTTCGCTACAAACACTTTTCTTTTCAAAGGATGATACTAAAATTTATGTTGTTTAGCTGTATATATATGATGTTTATAAAATTATCCTAACTATTTGGCTAGAACTTAGACATTCAGAAGAGAAACGTTTTTTTTTTCTACCTTATATTATAACATTCAACTTGCAATTCTTAAACATTTTGGATTACATACACCACTAATATATGCAAAAAATTACAAACGCGTAATTGTTTATACCAAAATGTACTCTAATTAATTAATAAAACTGTGCTTGCCATGTTGAGATATAAGTTTAAGTTTTTGTCTGATATATCTAAAGCGTGAATTCGGTTAAAATTATAAAATATTAAAGCTAAATCTATCGATGGAGGAGGTAGTTATTAGGAAAGAAACGAAGAAAAAAGCAAGAACAATAATAATTCAGACAGATTCCGAATTTCTTTGTTGTCACATATCGTGCATATTTCTGCTCAGTTCCCATCCCAACCACAAAAGGCTGATTGTACGCTATTTTATAACTTCGTGAAATCAATAGGCTAACCAAAAAGCAAATATACAAACATGATACAAACAAAATTAAAAAACCTTCTAATGGGATCAGCAAATCAAACTTTGGCCTTCAATAGGTGAAGTGAGTCACACCCTAAATAAGACTGTGCTTTGTCATTGTAAACAAACCTATATTTTTCATTTCTGTAAGATGCAATTGCCACTGCCTCCCCATTTACTTTTTGTTCCTTATTTGAGTATCCTTATTCACAATATATTATCCAATATCAAATTAGTCTGGTAGGATGAAAGAAACTGTACCAAATTGAAGAACTCTATAACTCTCCAGTGTTCTTGTTAATCAATTTTTATCCCCTCTTTGCTTCCCTTCCTCCTCACACATAGGAATTCCTCTAAACATTGTATGATCAAAAGACAGTGAGTAAGTAGTCTTACAAGTGGAAGTTGTTCTAATTGTCCTTAAACTCAAATTGAATACTCACTGAACTTTCACTCACAAGGCTCAAAATTTTGTTATTAGAAAAATAGTATCAGATAAGAAGAAATTCAAATTTTTGTATTGAGAAGCTTTCTCCGCCTTACTAAATAAACAAAAAATGACATAGATAACATTAAATAAGGATAAAGTTTAATTTATTGAATTAATATGAAAATTTAATTATAACATTTTATTATCTAGATAAAGAGTAGATTTCTGGAACCCTCACAACCAGCATCCTGTTTCTACTTCTAGTTTATTGTTTAGAGACAATAGAACAAGTGCAACAAAAAGTTTCAAGGTCTTGTTTTTAAGATATGGTTTTGACTATTAAGAACATAGCCAGAGATGATAGTTTGTTCTCTTCTGTTATACCCTCATCCTGTAAAAGAACCAAATGATAGTTTTGACTTTCAATAAATATTGGAAGAAATCTTTGAGAAGCCATAATATAACTTTGACTATATTTCTGGCATCATAGTCTATTCATTCCCAAATTATTTACATAAAAGTATTATGTAGGAAGTGATTACCTGATTCAAACATCCAGAACATCTTGCACCATCAAGAATTTCTGAGATATCTATTTTTTGGTCCTTTCCTATAATGAAGCCATTTGGATCTGGTACTGTGTGGCCATGGTCAGACGGCCAAGTAACTAGGACCGGGCGGGAAAAATCACCGAAAATGAATGACCAGTCACACACGTTTAAACCTGTGAATTAGGCAAACAAGAAGGGAACCACTTAGTCGGACGTGGGTAAGGGTCGGATGTGCAACCTTGACACTAAACATCACTAAAGAGCTACCACAAACCAAGATTAAGAGTAAGTGTTAATTAACCAAGATTAAGAGTAAGTGTTAATTAGGGGGTAATGATCCTAGATTGGGTCGTGGTTAGGGTTTCGTTAAGCAAGCATTTGACCGATACCTCGTTTGAAGTATTGACAAGAAAGGAACAAAGGGCGAATAGAGTTACCTGAACAAGTGTGGACTAAGGTGTGAAGGCGTATTCTGTAAAGTTACTCGATCCTATACTAGAAACAGCTCTGATTCCAATTCATTTTTCTCTTTTGCAGATTCAACATTATCTTCTTCATAGTTCAGAAATGATAAGCCAAAAAACCGTATATAAGCATGAATACAAACTGAAATTTAATCACAGCATCTACAGCTTAGGTCATTTACTTTGAAGTTGAACATGGTACCTTCTGTGGCTCTCTCATCTCTAATAGGACACCAGCCTTCAGATGTATCAATAGGACCAATATCATGGGAGAAATTTGACACTGGCTTAATTTCTTGTACTTTATTTTTAGAGATTTCATCACAAATGCTTGACTGCTTTTTCTGAATTGTTAGTTTCTTGGTTTGGAAGACCAATTGAGGTTTTTCCCGAGGAAGAAAATCTTGCCTGTGCAGTCACAGAATGATGCAACAAATCCCTTCCAGGACTTCCTACAGGGGAAAAGTTGTACTCAGGAAGAGAAAGTATTTTTGAGAATCTGCCTGGTCTTATCACCAAGACATAAATTTATGACGCTCCTGACTTTGTTGATCATGTCAGTCTTATCTTTCTGAGACATAGACACTGTCATGTTTACCTCACCCTTCATAGCATCAACACAATCTTGTTGGAGCAAGATAGCATCCATTTTCGTTCTACATAATTCAAAGTTGTTCTCCCTGAAAGACTTCTCGATGTCAAACTTGATAATCATGTCTTCAACTTCTTGATTTCTGTTTTCTTGTACCCACATACAGCGTCAATTGTTTGTTCTCAACAATATAACAAGCAAGAAAATCAAAGAACAAGATTGAAGAAAACACTTTTATCCACAAAGTTTCTATACAGAGTTTAATGCAAATATAGTGTACTGTCTAAGCTTATAACAGTCTCTACACAGAACTTAAACTAAGAAAATAACAAAAAAACCATTAAGATAGCTAAACCTCATAGATGCCCGCACTAGGCGGTCTGTCAGACTAATGCTAGACTAATAGGTTCTTTATCAAGAACATATGAGAAACACGCCTCTAAACTCACACACAACCTACTGATAGGTTCTTTATCAAGAACATATGAGAAACACGCCTCTAAACTCACACACAACCCACAGTGGAACTGAAACAACCTCCTTTATTTATATATACAAGTAATGGTTACAGAAAGAAGAGAGTTTAACCTCCCCTTATCAGGACTAACAAGTTCTTGATCAAAACAAATGAATTCACTCCCCCTCTCAACTACCACTAATCTCCTTTATATACAAGGTATCCTTAACTAGCCCCCTTAACTGCCTAGACAGTTAAGTTATATAACTGTCTTTCTCCTACTATACACAAGTAGAGGCCTAACAATACCACCCTCCTCCGAAACAACCTTGTCCCCAAGGTTGAAGTCAGGGTACTGTTCCTGAATAGTTGCTACATCTTCCCAAGTAGCTCCCTCTTGACCCCCTTCTTGCTACTCAATCAACACCTGTGGTATTGCCGCTTCCCCACTTTGCCTTTGCCTCCTCTCCAACACCTTTATTGGCCAAAACATGGGCCCATATGCCTGCAATCCAAGGGTAAATCACTCTCTATCCTCTTCTCCCCTACAGCTTTCTTCAACTGTGAAACGTGAAAAACGGGATGGATCCTGGCCGATTCTGGTACCTGTAAACGGAAGGCAACCTTCCCCACCTGCTGTAACACCTGAAAGGGCCCAAAATAACGTGCTCCGAGCTTGGAATGTAATCGGGTTGGCATGGAAGCTTGCCTATGGGGTCTGATCTTCAAGTAGACCCAATCTCCCACCTTAACCTCCACTTCCCTCCTTTTTTTATTGGCCTGATTAACCATCACCTCTTGAGCCCTTTTTAAATGATCCTTCAATTGTCTTAATGCCTCATCCCTGGTCATCAAATCCTGTGCCACCGCCTCAACTGTTGTCTCCCCCAGAATAAACCTGCTCAACGTTGGTGGAGGATGCCCATACACTACTTCAAAAGGGGAACATTTTGCTGTAGCCTGATAACTGGTGTTATACCAGTATTCTGCCCATGGTAGAATCGACTTCCAACTCTTCGGTTGTTCGGAATAGAAACACCGTAGATATTCTTCAAGAATCCTGTTTACCACTTCAGTTTGGCCATTCGTTTCCGGATGATAGGCTGTGCTCATTTTCAACTGAGTACCTTGCATTTTAAAGAGCTCCCTCCAAAAATTGCTAAGGAAGAGAGGATCTCTGTCACTTACTATTGACATCGGAATCCCATGTAAACGTACTATCTCTTGGGTGAAGACCTCCGCTACCGTGCGAGTAGAATATGGGTGCTTTAAGGCTATGAAGTGGCCATACTTGCTTAGCCTATCTACCACTACGAGGATCGCATCAAAACCTTGAGATTTGGGCAACTTAACAATGAAATCAAGACTAACCTCTTCCCATATCGCTTGTGGAACCAGCAGAGGTTGGAATAACCCTTGAGGCGATGCAGCCATATACTTATGTTGCTGACAAATAACACATGTTGCAACAAATTTCGTTACCATCTTCTTCATCCCCAACCAATAAAGTGATTGGGCCACCCTTCTATAGGTTCGAAACACTCCAGAATGCCCCCCAGTACTGGACACATGAAATTCCGCTAACAACTTCGGAATCCAGGTGGACTTTGCCGACACCACTAGCCTTCCTTTGTAGTGTAGTCGGTCCTTTTCCAAGGTATAAGCTGCACGGGATCCTGGGTTCCTCCTGACATCTTCAACAATTTTTTGAAGTACTTCATCCTCCTCCACTTCCTTCAGTATGTCGTGGAAGTCATGCCAAAAAGGTTTTGACAAAATCTGCAGCTCCATCTCACCCATACCCTCTTTGCCCTTGCATGAAAGTGCGTCAGCGACTTTATTGGAACTTCCCGTTTTGTACACTATCTCAAAGTCATAGTCCATAAGCTTGGCTATCCAATTCTGCTGACTGCAAGTCGTTATCCTCTGTTCCAACAGGTATTTTAGACTGTGCTGATTCGTATGCACCACAAATCTTCTACCCAACAAATATAGCCTCCAATGCTGGATGGCCATCACCAACGCCATGAGTTCTTTCTCGTAGATGGACTTGCTTAAAGTCTGTTCCGACAAAGCCTTACTAAAGAATGCGATAGGCTTTCAGTTCTGCATCAACAAAGCTCCTAAACCACCTCCAGACGCGTCACACTCCAAGTGGAACTCCTAAGTAAAGTTGGGCAGTATTAGAACTGGCGCCGTGGTAATC
This sequence comes from Vigna angularis, assembly GCF_016808095.1. Lineage (NCBI taxonomy): Eukaryota > Viridiplantae > Streptophyta > Magnoliopsida > Fabales > Fabaceae > Vigna > Vigna angularis. The sequence continues at coordinate 8,210,738 of NC_068971.1, forward strand.
GCCACCTTCAGTGCATCCATGGCTTTCTTGGCCTTCTCGGAGCACTCAAACTTCCCCTTCTTCAATAGTTCTGTTAACGGTTTAGCCATTTACCCGTAACCCCGCACGAATCTTCGGTAATATCCAGTCAAGCCCAAAAATCCCCTTAGAGCCTTCAAATTTTTCGGTTCATCCCATTCCACCACTGCTTTAATCTTATCCTGGTCCATCTCTACACCTTTCGCCGAAATCTGATGGCCCAAGTACTGAATCTGCATCTTCCCAAACTCGCATTTTTTTTATTCGCGACCCAACCGTTCTCCTCCAGTCGCTGCAGCACCCCCTTTAGATGTTCGACATGTTCTGCCCACGTGGAACTGTAGACGAGTATATCGTCAAAAAAAATGAGTACCCACTTCCTCAGATAAGGCGCCATCAACTCGTTCATGGCGCTTTGAAATGTTGCCGGCGCGTTTGTCAGCCCAAAGGGCATAACCAAGAACTCGAAGTGGCCTTGATGCGTTCGGAAGGCTGTTTTCTGGATGTCCTCTGCCCCCATGCGTATCTGATGATAGCCCGCTTTCAAGTCCAGCTTTGAGAAGTACTTAGCCCCCTTAAGTTCATCCAACAGTTCTTCAATTACGGGTATCGGAAATTTATCCGATACCGTAGCCTTGTTCAAAGCCCGATAATCGACACAGAACCTCCAACTTCCATCCTTCTTCTTCACCAGAATAACAGGGCTGGAATATGGGCTCTGACTGGGTCGGATAATGCCCGCTCTCAACATGTCCTGTACTTGTTTTTCTATTTCATCCCTCAAGAGGTATGGGTATCTGTATGGTCTAACATTTATTGGGCTTTCTCCTTCCTTCAGCAAAATTTTGTGCTCCAAACTACGTTGGGGAGGCAGTCCTTCTCTCTCCAAGAATACACGTGAGTGGAACTGCAACACTGCTCTGAGTTCCATTTTCTGTTGTGCGGTCAAATCACCTGTCACCTCACTGCTAGGCCCTTGCTCCACTACCTCCAGCTCCCAGATTAATACCCATGAGTCAACATCCAGCATCTTCATCAAGGCCTTAGGTTCCACCAGTTGTCGGCATAAAGTTGGTTCCCCTTTTATTTCCACTTTATCACCACCCACTACATATCTCATGGACATCTCTCTCCAGTTCAACACGACCTCTCCCGCGATACCAAAGATGATATCTACTCCTCCAAGCTCAAACACGTAAAAATCCTCTTCCATAGTGGTGTTTCCCAACTGTATCCTCACTCTCTCGCAACGCCCACTCGTCGTTTTGCGATGGCCATCACCGAGACTCACGGTGTATGAAGATGTCTCGGTCACTGGCAGCTTCAATTCCTCCACCACCCTCCGGCTGACGAAATTGTGGCTGGCCCCGCTGTCAATGAGGACCACCACCTTCCGTTCTCCGATCACGCCTGTCAGTTTCATGGTTTTTGGAGGTGTCAGGCCCTCCGCCGAACACGCCGATAGCTCCATGGATTGCTCCTCCTCGGCTGAGTGCTCAGTTGACTCTTCCCCCTCGTCCTCCGCCAGCAATAAAACTCTCAAGCTCCTCTCGGAACACCGGTGGTCGGGAGCGAAAGCACCCCTGCACTGAAAACATCGCCCTTCTGCCCTCCTTTTCAAAAACTCCGAGTAAGGTAAGTTTCTTACCATTATTCCTCTCCCTTCGCCTCCGGTTACGGCGATACCCCCCGCCTTGGTGTTGCTGGCCGATGACGACACCTCCCGTTGAAACGCGCCTCCTCCTTCTGTCCTGCTAACCCTGTTCACTACGTTACGTTCCCCGTCTCCCCTCATAATCGTCGAAGTGGCCCGCACGTTCATCAAGTTCACCTTTCCTCCGTTCCACACTACACCGCGTGCTCGTTGGATTGCGTCTTCCACATCCCTCGCGACCCTGATCGCAGCCATTAAGTCCTGCGGATCTTGAATTCGTACTTGACCCTTTACGTCTTCGCGTAACCCAGCAAGGAAAAAACCCAAAATCAATTCCTCCGATAACCCCTGAGTCTGTCCCAACAACATCTCAAAGCTCCTAATATAATCCTCCACCTCGCTATTTGTTCATACACGGTTCCCCTAAACCTGCCTCCAAACCGATTAATCAATCCCGCCTTTAGTCCTAACCAAGAACGATTCTTGGTTTTTTCCCTCCAATACTTGAACCAGTAGCTGGCGCTCCCCTCCATGCTAATGTAGGCTAGATCCACCTTATCTTCTTCGGTCACCTTTTGGATGTCGAAGAACCGTTCGGCCCAGTTGATCCAACTATGGGGTTCCACTCCTTCAAACGATGGTAATTTGACCCTTTTCCGCCAATTTTGGGGAATTCCCCCATTGTCGCGCCTTTCTTGATTCTCGTTCACAGAGTTGCTACTTCCTTCAGAGCCACCTCCTTGATTATTATAACCTCCACCCATCACCCTCATCAGCTATTGTATATCGCGCCTGATCGCCACTGTTTCCTCCTTGATTCCCTCCACCGTTACCTCCAAATTGTCCAATCTTCCATCTGTCTGACTTCCCATCACTGATTCCTCTCTTTCTTGATCCGGCAGGTCGGACCAAATGATAGGTTCTTTATCAAGAACCTATGAGAAATACGCCTCTAAACTCACACACAACCCACAGTGGAACTAAAACAACCTCCTTTATTTATATATGCAGGTAATGGTTACAGAAAGAAGAGAGCTTAGCCTCCCCCTATCAGGACTAACAAGTTCCTGATCAAAACAAATGAATTCACTCCCCCCTCTCAACTACCACTAATCTCCTCTATATACAAGGTATCCTCAACCAGCCCCCTTAACTGCCTAGACAGTTAAGTTATGTAATTGTCTTTCTCCTACTATACACAAGTAGAGGCCTAACATAGACAGTCTCTAGAAGGTCTTCTTCTCCCATCCATAAAGTTGTTTGGTTTAAGGTGTAGATTTGTTTGTTCTTGGATTGTTAATGAAGTTTGAGAAGAAGTTGACTGAGTCAATAAATTAGTAAAGCTTTGAAATGAAACAACAATGTTGAGTAGCCATTTCAAGTTATAGGTAGTCTTTTTGAGTTAGAACCAAAATGTTTTATGTTATGAACCCAAAAACAGCTATCTAAAGTTGTTTGTCTCTTGATGAATTGTGTTGAATTAATTTTAGACGTTGTAGAATCTCTTTTACAATAATGCATATCTTCATTTCTGGTTTATTTTCACTCAATTGAGATATTCTTGCTAAGTAGAAAATAAAATAGAGATATAAAACTTACTCTTTAAAGTTTTCGATCAAACAAAAGCTTCCATGAACAGAAAACAATATATAAAAAGAATATTTATAAATTTGTTGTTTTAAAATTTTAATTTAAAAATAATGCTATAAACTTTTATATAAGTTTACTCACTATCCATATTATATATATATATATATATATATATATATATATATATATATATATATAAATTTAAAGATTAATTTCTTTTTTGTACTTTATGTAATCTATATACAATTATGGATATGTATTTATTAGAAAGTGAGTTTATGCCTAACTCATCCCCACAAAACCGGCTTGTAAGGTGAGGTTTGCACCTCACTTATATATTATCATTTGGCCTTATCTCTAGTCGATGTGGGACTTCCAACACACCCCCTTCACGCCGAGGTATAGACTTCTTATGCCTAACTCATCCCCACAAAACCGGCTTGTAAGGTGAGGTTTGCACCTCACTTATATATTATCATTTGGCCTTATCTCTAGTCGATGTGGGACTTCCAACAGTATTAGTATTGTATGTATGTATGTTTTGTTGAGTTCCTCTAAACAGACAACTCTAAGTTGAGTTCCAAGACCAATGATCCTTTAGGTTGTTCACTTTGAGTCGACCTCTTGGACATAACCCTGATGACGATCCTAACTGAACGGTATGACCGACCACTCCAAACAGAGCTCATTTATTTGACTCTTCTGGGCCAAGCTCCTCTAAGCCGTCCACTCTGGATTGACCGTGGTTGCACTAGTAAAAAAAGTGCAATTTAACTCGCCATATACGCTTCGGTTAAGTAAAACTCGAAGTGTAAAAGATTATATACCTCGGTTATATCTAGACCCGAGGCAGAATGATGATATTGCCTCGGTTAAAAGAAGACCCGAAACCTATACGGTGATATTGCCTCGGTTAAATAAGACCCGAAACCTATACCTACACACTTTTTCTCTGAAAAGACTCTATTGCCTCGGGTTGACAGACGACCGTTGCCTATTCTCGTTCTGATTTTTTAATCTGCATTTGTACATTTGCACAGGCACTGCTTCTTTCTCGGGCTCTCTCTCTTCCCCTCCGTTGTAGCCTCCGCCACTGCTGTCGCCGCTGCTGCCTCCTCCAGATCCACCGCTCCAGATCGCCGAGCCGCTCCAGATTCGCTTCAGATTCGCTCCAGATCCGCTTCATATTCGCTCCAGATCCGCTCCACAACGTCACTGCCACTGCCGCCATCGTCGCGTGGTCTTCCTGCTGCCGCTGCCTCCCCGCTGGGTTCTTGCTGCACCGCCGTGGCGCGTTGTCTCTGTTGGCTTGGTAAGTGAAATTTTGTTGGATCTTGTCTTGGTGTTCTTTTTTGGATCCAGAGACATTGGAAACACCATTTTGGATCTGTCAATCTCGTTCTTGATCTTCTTACATGCATTTTTGTTGTTCAATTTTTCAGTTATGGATTCTTGGACCAGAAAGGAGGGGAACATAGATTCATCATCCACCCTGTTCTGAATTGGGTTTTTTGGTCTCTTTTGCAGATGAAACATGCTTCTGTGATTGGTTTGGAAACGGTGGAAGAGTGTAGCAGAATTAATAATAAAAAAAAATCTTACGACATCGGTTACAATGAAACGAGGCGTAATCGTATCTTTACGTCGCGGTTCATAACTGAGGCATAAAATGTACACTTTTTACCTCGTTCGAATATGCACCGGTTGTAAAACCGGTGCCTATAAACAAAAACAACTGGTGCCATTTAGTCTTATTGCACTAGTGTTGACCACCTTAATCGAATGGTATGGCCAATGATTACATAATGGTCTAACAATAGTAATAATAAATGACGGACAACTCTAATCAAATAACATAAGTGACTGGTTACATAATGGTCAAATTAACAATGATAATAACAAATCAACTCGTTAATATCAATTAATGTATGATATGGTTGTCAATAGGTTGATAAAAAGGTAAAAACTCATAGCAACTACTATAAATAAAGGTCTAAAGTATCACTTTCATACATTTGTACATATTATGCATAACTACATTAATTATTAAATGACTAGTCATCTATTGACTTTAACATTGGAATATCTTCTTTAAGTATTATTCGAGTGAACTTTAAATGATGAAAATCCGAGCAGCTGACAACCTAGCATCGTCTGGCCACAAAACGTAACAAGGTACCCAAACAATAAGGACAATCACATTATAAATCAACAATACTCGATTTTTTTGAAGATTGTCTACAAGCCTCACCAAAAACCTTTTGAAATGGGTATTATAACTTAAATAATTATATGTTAAGTTCTGTTAATTAATAGATATACAAAATATGTGATAATTATTAACTAAAAATACTTAGTTGTTTTGTGACGTTAAATTGTGGTAAAAGACAAGTCCTTACCTGTAACACACTTTCGATTGACAAAATAATAAAAAAAAAACGTAACTCTTTATTAAATACTTAACAAATGAGAGTTACAAATAGTAATGAATAACATTAATTTTCTTTTGCTTTATTTCAAAAGTTGAATTAGTTGTTTCCACAAATACTATTGACTTTATTCTCAAAATGAGGAAGGTTTTATTACATTACACCATATTACTATATTTTAAATATAAAAACCTCTCATAAACATGCATTATGAACTCCCCAACCTTCATAGATTCATCTTTAAAGGAAAAAAAAAAGGGGTTGGCAAAGGTGCAACAATGTGTAGAAACTTTTCCATGCCATGGATGATGCTTGTAGCATTTGTTTGGCTTGCAAACAATGCTATCATGGGAACAAACGGATCCATTGCTGTTGGGGTAAAAAATATGTTGGGTGATAAGTTGATGTTAAACGTTTATTGTCCTCATATTGATGGTAAGCAACACAGTCTCGCTAATGATGATTCCATTAAGTGGCCGTACAATGGTGGGCTTCCAGAAGTACCAGGAAAATCATCATTGCTCTGTTTCTTTCGATGGAATGGTGCTCATCACTCTCTTGATATGTGTTCTCCAAGCAAGTACACTGGTTGTGAAAGTGCCATTTGGGAAATCAAACAAGACCAATTTTGTAGGCACAGAGGAATAGGTGGACCTACTAATTATTTTTGCCATCACTGGGATGATTAGTTATCCACATTGTTATCATCTACATGATGAGTCATTATGTCATCAAAATAAAGAAATTGAGTGATTGTTGTTTTGTTTGCTTAACATTGCTATGCTTCCTCATGCCTGATAAAGTTGTGAACTTCTGTTTTATGTTTGACAATGTTAACTATTTAGGTTACTAAGACATGTTAACAACTTTTTTTTAATAATTTTTTGACAATAAAATATATATTACTGGTTTATTAGTCTGTATATTTGAAACAGACCAGTCACAAATTATCACATAATTGTAAAAAAATTATCAAAAAAATTGTTAAAAAATATTTTCCTAATCATAATATATTTGAAATCATTGATTTAATGAGTATATCTCCATTTGGGTTGGACAAATTCTAAAGAGTAGAGGTGACAATGTATGGTGGTAAGAGACTATTAAAAGGTTTAAAGCAAACTTCAAGAATAAGATCTTAAAGCTAAAATTTATTTTTCTTATGCAAAATTATTTATTAAATTATTGTAATTAATTTTATTTAACTTTTATATTACTTTTAAATCCCAACTCGTGTTTATGACTTATTTTATTAAAAAATTTATCTCTATTGTCCAATAAAAGACTAAATCCTAAACTATTTAATAGTTTTGTAATTCAATTCATGAAAATTTCAATTCTCATTATGCAGAAAAACTTTCTAAACTCATTAATACAAAAGTACTGAAAAACCGATAAAAAAAACATATTTGTAATCTTAATACAAATTCAATAACTTATAGAGATAAAAAAAATATAAATTAAAATTGATTATAAGATAATATAATAATTAATCATTCTTTATTTTATAAACAAAATTACTTGAAAAGAAGTTTTAACTAATTAAATATAATTTTTAATGCCAATAAAAGTCAATCGACATAGTATTAACAAATATGTGTTTATGCTTTTTTCTAAACATAATTTTATAATTAATTTAATAGAGTAATATTAGTACTAATTTTTTTTTTATACCTTTAGTTTTTGGAGGTTTAAAATGAGTGTATTTTCTGCTTCATCCTCGAATCAACTTACATATAAACCAGACCTTTAACCTAAAATATGAATTAAATTGAGTATTTTAACTTGTAGATTCGTTATGACTTCTCCAGCATTTGAAGCTAATGGTAAATTTGTATTTGAAACCGATAACCTATTCAATTTACTAACAAACAAAAAGTCACATAATCATTAGGCCAAGGATGTGTTTTCTCTTAATGTCAATTTATTTGCTTAAATTTCAACAAGTACTAATTTTATAATTAACCACATTGTTTTCACTTTTAAATGGGAGAAGATGGACTGCCATGAATAGAAGATTCGCCTTTCAATAAAAAAGAAGTTGATGCGAATGAACTATGCATATTGAAGAAAAGAGCATTCGAATTGAAGTTCTCAGTAATTGAAATTTACAATGAAAATTTCAGTATCATAAAAAAAATGGTATTAATTATTTATTAATGTTTTATTTAACTATTTAAAATAATTTTTAACAAAAAAATTATTGTTTATTAATATCATTTAATATTACTATTATTATCAATTTTTTATTCATTAAAATATTTTTTTTAATCTATATTACATCAATTAAATTCTACACAAATTTACATCAATTAAAGGCTAAATTTTTTAATATAAATATAAGTGTAACATTTATATAAAGGCTGGTCTCAACTTAAAAAAGAATAAAATTGTTCATTTTAAAAAAAATAAATTGAAATGAACAAAATTAACAAAATTGAGACTGAATTGAATATTAGACACTAACATATGACATTAATCATAACACTTAGACACTGTCTAATGCACGCTTAATTTGACACGTTAACCATTTCCTTAAAATTAAGAAAAAATAAAACAATTTAAAAAACTACAAAATGACAAATGTGACATATAAGATTCACATGTCATTAATTACTTAAATGATGTTAGAAAAAAATTAAATTTAACAAAATTAATTAAAATTAAAACTTGTAAAAAAAGCTAAGACTAAATTAAAAAAAATTCAAGAACCAAAATAATGTTTAAATTTAAATAATTTTAGTTATATATGATATGAAATAATGGGAATCCATTTAGTTCACGAGGGAAATCATTAACTAGATATGAATATATGAAATAATAAAACTTACTGAGAAAAATATATGAAACTTTAGTATATAAACGTGTGATATCATGGTACATGAGGAGAGAATCCTATATGAACTAAAATAACACCTATAATAATTAAAGAAGATAGGAAATTACTTTGTAAAGTCACTTTAGGAAATATATTTATGGTAAATAATAGTTTGATAATATTAAAGAAAACACTGACTCAACAATTTACTTTAATAATATAATAATATTATTAGAATTTTAAATTAAAAAATAAAATAATTATAATTAAAATATTATTATTTTTTTCATCCTTGAATGTGTTTTTCGATTGATATTTTAGGTGTTGAATTGCATGTTCTAACTTTTTTTAATAATATCAGTCGAAAATATACGGTATTTATGGGCAGTTAGTATTAAATATTAATGGTTTGATTCCTGTATCAAATATGAATATACCACATTATTGTCATATCCAATATGAATTAATGAGCTTCATTGTCATAAGTCCTATAAATATAGGGTTAATGTCCATGTAAAGACATCATTTTCTATCTTAATCTATTACAATAAAATATAGATGTCTTTATGAAACATATCTGAAGAGGATTGAAGATCAAAAGAGAGTCGAACAAGGAAGAACGACCGATCCTCAAACCAATTCAACCGAAACATTTTGGCACCCATTGTGGGGTCGAGCGGCATCCCCATGATTCCACGAGGAACCAGACGTGCGCTCGGTCTCGACATTGCTACTTCGAATCAATACCAGGTTTTGCAACAAGACTAAAATATTCCGAAATAATTTCTAAAGGCATATCTTTTGTTTTGAGAACTTTCAGGAAAGGTTCAGTCCTACGTTCAACCTTGACAGGGTTCCACTTTTCATTATAATTTATAAATTATAATATATTTGTTTAACTCATATTTTTTGAGTAAAAATATTCTGCACAGGAAGATTCAGTCATACTTTCAACTTTGACACACTTTTCATTATAATTTATAAATTATAATATATTTGTTTAACTCATATTTTTGTCAGTAAAAATATCCTGCACAGGAAGATTCAGTCCTACGTTCAACCTTATCAGGTTCTAGTGACTTTTTATTATAATTTATAATATATTGAAGTGTTTACTTAACACATATTTTTGTGAGTAAAAATATCATGTGCAGGAAGGTCCAGACTTACATTCGACCATGGTCTTCTGGTGACCAGCTCACTAGCAATCCTGGGCGGCCAAGTGATTGTGTCTTCTAGTGATTTACTCACTAGCAATCCCGGGCGGCCATACGAAGACATTCAACTATGGTCTTCTAGTGACCAGCTCACTAGCAATCTTGGGCGGCCAAGTGATAAGCTCATTTGTGTATTCTAGTGATCTACTCACTAGCAATCCCGGACGGCCATACGAAGACATTCAACTATGGTCTTCTAGTGACCAGCTCACTAGCAATCATGGGCGGCCAAGTGATCAGCTCACTTGTGTCTTCTGGTGATCTACTCACTAGCAATCCCGGATGCCCATACAAAGACATCCAACTATGGTCTGTTAGCCTTATACAGAAGAGAGATTACATTTTTAATATTATATTATTTAATATTATATCTTTCCCATTTATTTTATTTCTTTTAGTTAATATTATAAAGCAGTTAATATTCTGGAAGTGGTCCATTTTAAAACCGTTTTCAAACATGTGGGTGTGCCATTATTCCCACAATAATCTCTTTTAACGTTAAAAATACTCTGTGATGGTTTTTGTGGAGTAATATAGACTATAGAAAATTTCATATCAGGTCACTGAGCCTACTCTTTCCTTCGTATACATCACCATCGTGTTTTAAAAGCAAGGGTTCAGAAACCAGAAATTAGGCAAGCGTACAATAATGGCTGGAGGTTGGTCTTTCTGCTTCCGCTTTTATTCTTGTAAATCTGAATATGATTAAATGTGCTTATTTGATATATTTAGATTTATTGAATCTTCACTATGAATCTGTTACATATTCTTACATGGTCTTCTAGTGACCAGCTCAAACCGCTCCTACCACGACTCAACTACAAAAAGTTAAACCCCTTTGCACCTGCAAATAGCTGCTCGGGGCTTGGGGGCTTAATGTACTATACATGGGTAGCCGACCGTCCTAGGAGAGGACCATCTACATCGAGGGTAATTCAATGATTGTGAGCCAGGTAAGATGGATATCGTTAATGACCAATTAATACACTTGTTGGCCATATCAGTGGAAAATATACGGTATTTATGGGCAGTTAGCAGGTATATTATTAAATATTAATGGTTTGATTGTCGTATCAAATATGAATATATGACATTATTATCATATCCAATATGAATTAATGAGCTTGATTGTCATAAGCCCTATAAATATAGGGTTATTGTCCAGTTAAAGACATCATTTTCTATCTTAAATTATTACAAACATTTGCATTCTCAGAGAGGATTGAAGATCAAAAGAGAGCAAAACAAGGAAGGACAACCGACCCTCAGACCAATTCAACCGAAACAAATACCAAAAAACAAACTACTCCTATTAAATTATTTGTTTACATAATTTTTAACATATTTTTTTAGAAACAGATTTAAATATTAAAAACTGATTTTAAATCAGAAACAAGTTTAAAATCTATTTTAGAAAATATTAAATTTATTTAATATAAATTTTATTATTCAATTATTGCTCATTAATATCAAATTCAATTATTTATGATAAAACAAACTTTACATTTGAATTGCATGCTCTAACTTTTTTAATACAGAAAAACCAACTACTCCTATTAAATTATTTGTTTACATAAATTTTAACATGTTTTTTTAGAAACAGATTTAAATATTAAAAACTGATTTTAAATCAGAAATAAGTTTAAAATCTATTTTAAAAAGTATTAAATTTTATTTAATATAAATTTTATTATTTAATTATTGCTCATTAATATCAAATTCAATTATTTATGATAAAACAAACTTTACATTTTAATATTTATATGTAAGAACTATCCATTTTCATAAATATTATTTTATATCAAACTAAAATAAATAATTAGTATGTAAAGGCTTGAAAAAAAAAAAATATATATATATATATATATATAATTGATAAAATAAAAATATAAAGTAAAAAAATAATAAAATTTAGCCAAATATTAGTATCATATCATAAATGTGACATAACCACTTATTTTAAAAAAGTCCACCTATGATAATAAACTAAAATCATGCATTTTATGTGTAACCCAGTCATACTAATTTTATTTTCCATTTACTTAAAAGTTGACACGGATCAATCGTGTCAAATTCGCAAACACGCTGGTTCCGCACGCACGCACACGACACGAGCGAAAACCCAACCTCGTGAGACGTCTGTCTACTCGCATGCTTCACTCGCTCGCACGCTCACTCATCCCTAACCGGCCGGACTTCTTCCCTTTCCCGCTGCCGGACACTTGGAGTCACCGCAGTTCCCTAGTCTGAACTCTTTTCCGTCAGATCTCTCCCCTTCTCCGTCGATCTCGCCGGACCTCCGTGTCGGTCGCCGGGAATTGCGGAGTCAGTTCTGAAGATTTCGGTGAGGAGAAGACAGATCTGCCGGATAATTTGTTTTGATTTTCAATTTGGAGGTAAAATTAAGTATGTGAATTTTTTTCTCCTTGCAGCTCTATATGAGAAAATATGTGTGGTTAAGAAATTAAATGTGTCCCTATCTGGCCAGAAGAGCTAGTTCTTCGATGAATAAAAAATATTTAGAGTGAGTAGTTGTTAGTTTTAGTTCTGATAGTGTATGCAGTGGAGGATGCTGGGAAGTACTTCAAAATTTAAGGAAGAGGAAATTGTAGTGACTTTAGTTTTAAATGATCACTAAAATAACTTGACTAATTCTTGTTTTGTGCAGTTTGTGGAATTCCTGATTACATGAGCTTTTTGGTTTGAAATGGAGGCTGTTCCAAAAATTTTATGAGCAAATGATAGTTTTTAATTAAATTGAACAAAATTTGAAGAGTTGAGGGTTCAGACTTGGGATTATGGCAACCGATATGCAAAGGCTTGTGGGAACGAGTGAGGATGATGAAGAAATAGGAATGGATGTGAAGGATGAGGATGATGATGAAGATGATTATGAGGAAAATGGAGGCGAGCAGAGAAATGCTTCAGGGATGGTGGGGATTGATGGTGGAAATGAGATAGGAACTGCCACTGGTGACAACAGATTTGCACAGCACCAGCAGTTTCATGAACAAGCAGGTACCCCTGGTGGAGGTACTCGAAGATCTAGGCCAGTAGAAGAGAAAGAGAGAACAAAGCTAAGAGAGAGGCGCAGGAGGGCCATCACTGCAAGGATCTTGGCTGGGCTACGCAGGCATGGCAACTACAATCTAAGAGTTAGGGCTGACATAAATGATGTCATTGCTGCTCTAGCAAGGGAGGCTGGATGGGTGGTTCTTCCAGATGGTACTACTTTTCCCTCAAGATCTCAGGTAATTAATTATCTTGCAAGATGTAAGTTAAACTTTGTTTTTTCTGAGACTAAATCTGTAGTTGAATTTTGTGACTTTTGGTCTGCATCTGCAGGCATCATATGTACTTTCCCCAAGAATGGGAGGACTATGGCTTGATCATTATTGTTTTTCGTTAACCTGGTTATTTTACTTTGTAACTCCCCTATCAACAATATTTGTTTTGGAGGTCTCTGTTGCTGAAAAATATGTTTTGTTTATCTGCAGTGTATACATAGATACATGGTACTTACTGTGCAGTATAGTCAAGTTAAAATATTGTATATTTTAATGTCTTATTATTGTTGTGCATCTGCAAATTTCAGTTCTGACAAATCTCAGAAAAACTCCCACATTGGAAACTTTTCTTCTCAACCTTACAGGGTCAAAAGCCAGCTGGTGGTAATTCTACAATTCTCACTTCATCATCTTCCCATGTGGCTTCACAACAAACTCCATCCCCTTCTCTTAGGGGAGTTGCTTCTGGCTATCGGAGCCCTTTAGAGTATAGTGCATGTCAAACAAAAGGTGTTTTTATGCCAACTCCATCTCCTTATGATCTATCCTCAACTTCCCGATCTCAAACATCTATTGTAGGGGATGGAGAAGCACAAAGAGACAACCATCCTCTGATTAGTGGTTCAATTGATAATGCTGATGAGAAACAGGTATTTAATAAAGGCGTTTGACCAACATGTTAATTGTTTTTCTAAAGCTTCTTACTATTGTTGTGGTTACGGTGATAGGCAGATAGCATGAACTGGTGTCAATTTGATTATTCATTGTTATATCAGTACCCAGTTCACCATTCCTGCATGTATAGAAACACAACATGTTAGAATTAAAGGGATGAGAAGTAAAAGAATAAACACCTGAGTAGACAAACACAAAGGAGGGGCATAAGTTTGGAGCATAACTGTTTCCTGAGCTGGCTAGGAACAGTGGATGGTAGATAGTGCAAGGTAGGGATGAACTAAGAGGAAAGGTTTTAAGCTAGAGGTTCAGTGGATACGCAGAACTCTTGATTTATCTACTATTTTCTACATGCTCTGTTCTTGTAAAGAGCTAACCTTATTGTTTTTGTCAGTAGAAGTCAGTAGCATGAAAACTTGAAAAGAACCTGTGTCGGATAATTATCAAAAAGGGCACGTTAATTCTTTTTATTTTCAATGTAATTGTTTCAGTATGGTGCCTTTGGATGTTATATCTTGGCATTGTTTTATACTTCTTGTTTGCAGATTGCTGACTTGCCTGCTAGATTACCCGAGCGTGATTTGGCTGGTACCCCATATGTTCCAGTTTATGTGATGCTGCCGGTAAGCTATTAATTTACTCTTATTTTCACTAATATATTGAAGTTATGTTTCTTTTATATGCTTATATTGAGTAGTTCTTCATAATATATGGGTATGAAAAAAAAACCTGTAATTTTCTTAAGGAAATTATCTGTAAATATGAATCTAACATTATATTGGAACATTCTGTATATATTTTTGGCAGTTAGGGGTGATCAATATAAAATGTGAGCTTGTTGATCCTGATGGGTTGCTAAAGCAGCTGAGGGTGTTGAAATCGGTGCATGTTGACGGTGTTATGGTAGATTGTTGGTGGGGAATCGTGGAGGCCCATGCTCCACAAGAGTATAATTGGAATGGTTACAAGAGACTCTTTCAAATGGTGCGAGAAGTTAAGCTTAAGCTACAGGTACGTTTCATAGTTCAATCATTAAGTGCTCTCTTGCTGATTCGATCTGCCATGGGTGGTGATATGTCCTTTTGACACTTGGCTAGGTTGTTATGTCATTTCATGAATGTGGAGGAAATTTTGGTGATGATGTTTGTATTCCATTGCCGCATTGGGTTGCTGAAATTGGTAGGAGCAATCCTGACATTTTTTTCACTGATAGAGAGGGAAGGCACAACCCTGAATGTCTTTCTTGGGGAATAGATAAGGAACGGGTTTTAAGAGGTCGTACTGCTGTGGAGGTAATGATGACATTATGCAATGACAATAATAACAGTGTTAGACTGTTAATTTCTTAGTTTCAAATCATTTCCTTCCAAATAAATCAATTTGAATTATATATCAGATGTCTTTTGGGGCTAGGATTGAAGACTAGTTTCCATTTTTTTTACATTGATAAAATTAAGTGTGTTGTACTTTGTAGGTTTACTTTGATTTCATGAGAAGTTTCCGGGTAGAGTTTGATGAGTATTTTGAGGATGGCTTAATCTCCATGATTGAAGTTGGACTCGGTCCATGTGGAGAGCTAAGATATCCATCTTGTCCTGTAAAGCATGGTTGGAGATATCCTGGTATTGGTGAATTCCAGGTAATTAAGTGTATTATAGTTATCTATGTCTGTCAATTTTTAAGATTCTGTTTGTCCTTGCAAATGCTTCCTTAGCTCAAATGTATTTTTTTATTCTTGGATCTTTTTTTAACCAGTTTGCTCATCATCCCCCCATCCTGTGTACAGTGTTATGATCAGTATATGTTGAAAAGTCTTAGGAAAGCAGCAGAAGCAAGAGGTCACGCTATTTGGGCTAGAGGACCAGATAATGCTGGTACCTATAATTCTCAGCCACATGAAACAGGTTTCTTTTGTGATGGGGGTGATTATGATGGCTTCTATGGCAGGTTTTTTCTTAGCTGGTACTCTCAGGTTTTAGTTGATCATGGAAACCGGGTACTTTCTCTGGCAAAATTAGCTTTTGAGGGATCTTGTGTTACTGCAAAGGTAATTTAATAAAGAAATTTATTTTGGAGAAAATTTTGCAGTCCAAATCATGAAAAATTCTTTGATTCTTTTCTGCATCTAAAACTAATGATTTTGTCTTATAGTAGGTAAGGAATCAAATAATTGATCAGCCCTTATCTTATTTACGTGGTGTTAAATTTCAATTATTTGAAGTGTCACTTTTGAGAACTTATTTTCAGTGAAAAATATTGTTTTCTTGAGAAAATTTTAAGAACCAACCCTATCTTAAATTTATTTAGTGTGTGGGGATGGGTTCTTCAATAAGCGAAGTTTATCACAGAGGAAGGAATCATCTTTGGTAGACTGATCATGGATATTGCTAAGTAATAAATTTTCATCCACAAAAAAGAGCAACGGCCTTGTCTGCACCTTCCTTAACAAATTATAAGAGAAAAAATCATTTTTATAAAATTAATGCTACAGGTGTTGTGGCCTACTCCATTGTAAGAAAATATTCTAGTAAAAAAAGTTGGTAAAAAATAGGTCCCTAATCTTCATGATGTGGATTTGTGCTTGAAAATTACTTTCCCTTTATGTAAAATTTTTTACTTGGTTATTCAGATTGGTTTGTCCACCACTGACCAAGGGAGTGTTCTATTTTGACTGGTATCCATTAGTAATACACTTTTATCCACAATCAAAAAGAATAATTTTCTGCACCAAGCCCCATAAATAAGAACAAAAGAAAACCGTTCCAAAATGCTACTTTAAAGCTAATCCTATTTGACTAGGAGGTACACATTTGTTGGTATATTTTTTTAGTTATTGTGGTGCGTATCTCTTTTGGTCGTGTACAGTCTGATATATTTTAAGTTTTATACAGTTAGCAGGTATTTACTGGTGGTACAAGACTGCAAGTCATGCTACTGAATTAACTGCTGGGTACTATAACCCATGCAATCGTGATGGCTATGCTGCAATTATGACAATGTTAAAGATAAATGGAGTTAGCTTAAACATTCCTTGTGTTGAGTTGCACACATTAAACCAACATGAGGGTTTTCCAGAGACATTTGCAGATCCTGAGGGATTAGTCTGGCAAGTACGTGTCTAATCTTTGCCAAACTTTATACTTTTGTCTGATTAGCGTCATGTATAAGCAATTTAATTAGGAAGAATTTGTTGGAATAATTTATGTGTGTTGGTCTAATATATAGAAAGAATCATTTACACTGAATATTATTTCAAAAATTAAGGCCGATTAATGTAAAGTGTACCCCTGATTGGCTGATGGTGTATTGCAGGTGTTGAATGCCGGTTGGGATGTTGACCTACCAGTTACTAGTCAGAATGGATTTCCTTGCCTAAACAGAGTCAGCTATAACAAGGTTTTGGATCATGCCAAGCCCATGAATGATCCAGATGGAAGGCACTTTTCATCGTTTACTTACCTGAGGCTTAGTCCACTTCTTATGGAACGACAAAACTTCATAGAGTTTGAACGATTTGTCAAAAGGATGCATGGTAAGTTGATGAATATTTCAAATGTATCTTTAGGCTCTTCTTGATTTATGGAAATATCTATCGAGGAAAGACCAAATTTGTTTCATAGTTATATAGTTCAGCAGCTACTCATTTTTTATTGAACTCTGGATGTCGTTATTTGCTCCTACTGGCAGTGTTCTTTGGTCCACCTAGCATGAGCCTATTATCTGATTGGAATCTTTAGCAATGCCTATTATCTGATTGGAATCATTTACCAAGTAATTTTATATGAAAGTTAATCAGTTATTAGAACACCGAAACGTATATGCTAAAGTTGTTGCTAGCTTTTAGGACATTGATCATATTAGGGTTGTTGACTGCACTATTTCTCATTGCAGGGGAAGCTGTTCTTGATCTTCAGGTATAACCCATGAAAAATAGGATTTGTATTTGTAATTCCCCTGACAAAATGGTTGGGGTATTCTGCTACAGAATAGGAAAAATAGGATTGTTATTTGCTGCGGCACATATTTGTTAGTCATCTAGTTTGACTAGAATGAGCTTTTGTTCTTCCCCCTTCTTCTGGGATTAAACAAGTCACATAAGAGATGTATAATTTACCCATGCCACTCATTAACCTTATTAGCCAGTGTACAATTGTTTGTACAACTATTGCACTTGCAACTTTATAGCACACCCATATAGATGATGATATGATGAACTGCTTAGGTCAGTTTCATGCAGCTTTTTACTCTTACAACAAATAATGTTAATTGTCAGATTGCCTCTGAACTGTCATGTAAGGAGCTGTAGATAGGTTGCATACTAAAGTTTTAATCTAGTAATCATAATTTTGAAATCAAGAATTTGTTTGACATTTTTGTTGGTTTTGAGACTAAGTTTATATGTTATAATTACACCAATATCATATAATTTAAATGATGTCTAGTATACATTTATTCATTAAATTTATCTTGAACAATGACTTAAGATTGAAACTGTAAAATAATTCTAGAGGGCTTGATTGATCCCTCTCACAATCTTCTATTTATAAGAATAAATTGATACACAAATACATGATAAATAGGGTAACCCTAGGCACAATATAATCATGATAAATAGGGTAATCCTAGACATAATATAATCATGATAAATAGGGTAACCCTTGACACACTATAATGATGATAAAATAGGATAAATATCCTAACACTCCCCCTCAAGCTGGAGCATACAAATTGTATGTACCAAGCTTGGAACAAATAAACTCAATCCGAGGACCCCTTAATGACTTGGTCAATACATCTGCGAGTTGATCGTTTGACCCAATAAACTCAGTACATATTTCTTTGGTCAACAACTTTTCACGAACAAAATGACAATCAATTTCTATATGTTTAGTCCTCTCGTGAAACACTGGATTTGATGCAATGTGGAGAGCAGCTTGATTGTCGCAATACATCTTCATAGTATGGATGTCACAAAATTTAACCTCTTGAAGGAATTGTTTCACCCATATAAGTTCACATGTTAGTGATGCCATTGCCCTATACTCGGCTTCCGCGGTTGATCGAGCTACTACATTCTGTTTCTTACTTTTCCATGAAATAATGTTTCCTCCCAGAAAAACACAATATCCTGTTGTAGACCGTCTATCAATAGGTGAACCTGCCCAATCTGCATCACAATACCCAAAGACATGAATGCTTCCTTTATCTTCATATAACAATCCTTGCCCGGGAGCCTTCTTTACATACCTTAGAATGCGAATGAGAGCATTCCAATGGTCAATACATGGAGCCTGCATGAACTGACTAACCACTCCAACTGCAAAGGATAGATCTGGCCTTGTAATAGTGAGATAAATCAGTTTGCCAACCAGCCTCCTATACCTCTCTGGATCGGAGAATAATTCACCTTCTTCTGTCCTTAATTTCTGGTTTGGGTCCATGGGACTGTCTACCGGTCTACAATCAATCATGCCTGTTTCTTGTAATATATCAAGAGCATACTTCCTTTGGGAGATTACAACTCCATCTTTTGATTGCGCTACTTCAATGCCTAAGAAATATTTGAGACTTCCAAGATCCTTGGTTTGAAAATGTCTACACAAGTACTCTTTTAGTTGAGATATTCCAACAGCATCATTTCCTGTAATGACAATATCATCAACATATACTATTAAGTAAACACATTTCCCGAGAGAAGAATGACAATAAAAAATTGAATGGTCTGCTTCACTGCGTTTTAGCCCAAATTTTTGAACAATGGAGCTAAACTTTCCAAACCAAGCACGTGGGGATTGCTTGAGGCCATATAGAGATCGATGCAATTTGTATACCATACCAGACTCCCCCTGAGCAACAAACCCTGGAGGTTGCTCCATATAAACTTCTTCCTCAAGATCACCATGTAGGAAGGCATTCTTGATATCCAATTGATGAAGTGGCTAGTGACGAATGGCTGCCATGGCAAAGAAGAGACCAATAGTAGTCATCTTGGCTACAGGAGAGAAAGTGTCACAATAATCAAGACCATAAACCTGAGTGTAACCTTTTGCAACAAGCCGAGCTTTGAGCCGATCAATTTCACCATCAGGGCCAACTTTAACTGCATACACCCATCAACAACCAACCGCCTTTTTTCCTGGGGGAAGGGGCACCAGCTCCCAAGTATTACTGTGGTCAAGAGCCTGCATTTCTGCAATCATAGCTTGTCGCCATCCAGGATGATCAAGTGCTTCTTTCACATTCTTGGGTATAACAACAGAGGACACTGAGGATAAAAGAGAAAAATAGGAGGGCGACAATCGATGATAGCTTAGAAAATTATAAATGGGATGAGGGTTCCGAGTGGAACGAGTACCTTTTCTGAGGGCAATAGGCCATGCTGAATCATTTGCACCAGGAGGCGTGGGAGGAGGTGACGAGGGAGAAGAATCTGAAGTAGGAGATTCACCATTGTCTTGGGGAGGTGGACTATCCATTGGGGCCCTGTGTGGGATGATCTCAGTATGTGGAGAAACAGGTGTAGAAGGATTGTGATCATGACTGGGAATGACAGAGACAGTGGAGCTATTTGACTCAACCATTGGAATAGGAAGGACCTGCTGGAGGATAGAAACATCCTGAACAGATGGAGAGAAGTAAGGAGTCTGTTCAAAGAATGTGACATTGGCAGACATGTAATACTTCTTAGTTTCAGGAGAGTAACACCGATATCCTTTTTGAAGTCGAGAATAGCCTAAGAAGACACATTTGAGAGCGCGAACGGAGAGTTTGTCTAGACCTGGAGACATGTCATGAACAAAACATACACAGCCAAACACTCGGGGAGATGTATGAAAGAGAGGATCATTAGGAAACAAAATGGAGAAAGGGACTTTATTATCAAGAGAGGAGGAGGGCATCCTATTAATAAGATAACATGCAGTTAAGATGGCATCCCCCCAGTGATGGACAGGAATATGGGCACCAAGCAAAAGGGTACGAGCAGTTTCAACCAAGTGTCTATTTTTTCGTTCTGCTATACCATTTTGTTGTGGTGTATGAGGACAAGTAGACTGATGTAAGATACCATGGGAACTCAAGATGGCAGAAAAGGAGGATGAAAAATACTCTTTGGCATTATCACTTCTTAATATTTTGATTACTTGACCAAATTGATTCTTGATTTCATTCAAAAAGGATGTAAAGATAGCTAACAATTCAGAACGATTTTTCATAAGATAAACCCAAGTACATCTTGAATATTCATCAATAAAGGTAACAAAATATCTATAACCAAAGGAGGAGATACGACTAGGTCCCCATATATCAGAATGGATGATGGAAAAACTAGAATTACATATTGATTGAGACCTTTTAGGAAAGGAAGATCTAACATGTTTTCCTAATTGACATGACTCACATTCTAAGGTTTGGAGACCACTAAGTTCAGGACACATCTTTTTTTAATTTGGACAAATGAGGATGGCCAAGTCGATCATGTAGCACTTTAGGATTAAGAGCAGCAACACAAGACACCCTTGGACGAGATCCAAAATGGTATAATCCGCCAGCTTCATATCCTTCTCCAATCTGTCTCCCCGAACCACGCTCCTGTATAACAAAAGATTTATGATCAAAGGTTATTGAACAATTTAACATTTTAGTCAACTGGCTTAAGGAAATTAAATTAAAAGGACAATTAGGGACAAAAAGGACTGAGTTGAGATTGAGGGAGGGAGACAAAGAAACATGACCGACTCCTTTGGAAGAAGTTTTAGATCCATTTGCAAGGGTTATGAAATGAGGTTTTTCTCGAAAGGAAATAGATGAGAACAAAGAGGTATTACCAGAAATGTGATCAGAAGCACCTGAGTCAATTACCCATGAATTTTGACATTCCATAGATTGAGAAACGCAGGCTGTTGATGTATTGGGAGATTGAGATGGTTGTGCCAAGCTGTTAGACTTTAACCTTAAATACTCTTGATATTCATCCTCAGAAAACATAGAAGTAGAGGTTTCAGTTTTCAAAGTGGAAGTTTCAGTCTTCGAAATATTGGCGGTTTTGGAAGGGAAACCATGTAAGGAGTAGCAATTCTCTTGAGTATGACCCATCCTTTTACAATATGTGCATTGAGTACGTCCCCGACCTCCTCGTCCTCTTCCTCTAGTGCCACGTCCTCCTCTTCCTCGTGTGGCAACCATGACAGATGGTTCCACTAGTTCATGCGCTTCTTGAGTTTGAGATACCGGGACACGCAGAAGGCGAGTGGTCAATGTTTCCATAGAGGGGACCTCATGACTAGTTAGAAGTTGATCTCTGAGATGATCAAAATCGGGATGTAGGGCACGAAGGATCAACACCATGTAGAATTTGTCTAGTTTCTTTTTTATATCCTCTAATGGATCTACTTCCAAAAACATCCTAAGTTCTTCGACAGCAGATTGGGCTTCAGTCATGAAGGACACCATATCATGGTCTGTCATTTTAAGAGATGCAAGTTTATTCGTAGTGTCATAGAGACGTTGAATATCGTTGGCATAAATGCTTTGGGCTTTCTTCCAAAAGGAGTGACAAGTTTTGAAAGCCCTCAAAGATACAAAAAGTTTGGGTTCCACTGATTGCCATAACAGGGCACACAACTGGAAATCTGCTTGTTTCCACTGATCAGCTTTTTCAGTAGGCACATGGCTTCCATCTCGCTCAAGGTGGTCATAATGCCCTTGGCCAAGGAACCACATTTCAACGGCAGCAGACCATGATAGATAATTTTTTCCATTTAGCTTCTCGGAGGTAATTGATGGACTTCCAGAGAAGGAAAGAGTACTGCCAGACGCCATTTCTGAAGAAGACGAATAGTACTAACGAAGAACAAGAAAACCCTAAGGGTTTAGACGAAGGAAACTTTGACAGTGATGGACGACGGTGGCCGGCAATGGCGGGCGGTGGCCGGCGGTGACGGTGGCCGGACGGTGGCCGGAGACGGTGGCCGGACGGTGGCCGGCGACGGCCGACGGTGGCCGGCGGCGGGCAGCGGCGGGCAGTGGCGGGCGACAAAGAACTGTGGCGCCGGACAAATATATATTACGAGACAGAAACCAGAGCGGGATCGACCCGCTCTGATACCAACTTAAGATTGAAACTGTAAAATAATTCTAGAGGGCTTGATTGATCCCTCTCACAATCTTCTATTTATAAGAATAAATTGATACACAAATACATGATAAATAGGGTAACCCTAGACACAATATAATCATGATAAATAGGGTAATTCTAGACATAATATAATCATGATAAATAGGGTAACCCTTGACACACTATAATGATGATAAAATAGGATAAATATCCTAACACAATGGATAACATAATTACATCCCATAATATGTGGTAAGGCTTGATTGTATTTTTGAATATAATTGTATGAAACATCTATAATTTTTATTTCAAATCATCAGCACAGTACGTACATTGCATAGTTTTAACCTTGAGAATGTCATTTTTTTCTCAGGAGTTGTCATCATACATGGCGAGAACTTGCCGTGATACAGATTGCCTAAGCTAGTGTAAATAAAAAGAATAAAGTAAATATTGTTTGACAACATTAAATAGAAATGAATAGAAAAAAAATGAAAGTAATGAATATGATAAGTGATATAATACAAAAGTAAACAAGGGATGTGGTGAGTGTCAAAAAACAGGATTCTGAAAATGATCAAATTTAGAATAAAAATAACTTGCAACAAACTCTGCAAAAAAAAAAAATAGTATTTCCAGAGAAAAAAAAATCCATTTAGTAACAATTTTAAATTTCAGAATACAAATTTTTATAGCCAAACAGAAGCAACGTTTTTAATTACAAATGTTATTTTATATTCTCAAACACGGAACATATTTCATTTGAAAACAATTGATTTGATAAACATACTAAAAAAATAGTTTCAAATGGAACAATACTACATGTGTAAAATAAAATAAATGAAAACAATACTCCATATTACATATTATACAAAGAGACAAGTAATCTTTTTCATACGGGAATCAAGCCAATTTTTAATTAAGCAATAGCTTGGTCCAAGATAATACAGTGAAGTGATTTTGTACCTGAAATATATTTCACCACAAAATTTATTTTTATATTTGAAAAATGAGAGCTCTCGATCAGGGTTAAAAATATCCACATTTTTTTATGGGTCATTTTTTCAAGTAAAAAATATTTTTTAAATGAGAAAGAAAAATAAAATAAAATAAACTTCATCCACATGAAAAAAAAAAGTTTTAATTGCTTCAATATTTTTTACTCATGACAAAAAAAAAACAAATCCATATTTTTAGATGTTAACACTAATATAAGTAATGATATTTTAAATATATATGGATTTGATAGTTTTTTATTTTAAAAATCCAAAATTAAGGTGTGATTGAGTCTATTCCAACTATGCAAAATTAAGTCAAGTTGGATCTAGATATGATATTGATAATTTAAGCTTAAATTATACAAGTTTGAATCGAATTAAGTTTAAGTTATGCATTATTAAGACAACCGAGACTCTCTTGAATCCACATCATAGTAAGTTAGGATAGATAGATGATGTGTCGAGTCTAGGTTAACCAAATCACGAGTTAAGATAGTCAAAATCATGTTTAACTAAGTCGAGTAAACTCAAATTAAATTAATTTGATCGTGACTTAAATCAAGCTGAGTTAACTTGAGTCTGAGTCAGATTAGGTCCAAAGTTAGATTGGACCTTAGTAAAAAAATGTTAAATTATACCTTAGTCAAAAAAATGTCAAAGTTAGAATCAATTTGGATTAAAATGAGACTAATTAATGTGGATTGGGTTGAATCTATGTTAAGTTGAATTGGGTTGGGTTTAGATTTGAGTGTTGTGATTAAATTAAGTTAAGCCTAGTTTAGTCTGGGCATCCTAAGCTAAATTATTAAGTTGAATCATGTTGACTGCAAGTGAGATTAGATTTAAGTAAAAAATACATCAAGTTAGATAAGCCTAAACCATTAAAAGTCGAAAGTCGAATCAAAGCTAACTTATGTTAAGTCAAATTTGGTCTAGATAGATTGTGCTAAACCTTAATCTTGCAATTAATTTTCAAATAATAAAAATTAGTCAAAAATCAATTTTTACAATTAATATAAAATATTTAGAGATTAATTTATAGTTTAAAATATTTTTAAAGTTTATACAATTTTAAAAAATATTCATAAATTAATTAAGATTTTGTTTTAATAGCTAAGTCCATTTTGGTTCTAACTATAAACGAATTTATGTAGGAGATTTGATACTATAACTTTTTTAATTCACTCATCTAACAAATAAAAAAAGTTTTATTTTAAAGGTTAGTAGAAATTAATCTGTAAACCATGAATCAAATTAAATTATATTAAGGTGAATTTTAAGTGCTGTATACATTTCACAATTCGTTTTTCTTCTCTTTGACTATAAATTATTATATGGTTTAATGTCTCAATATGTTCCTATTTTCGTCCCAAATTTGAAATAGGTCCCTGTTATATTTGAAGTCTTAATTAGATCCTTATTTTTGTTAATTTGATGCAAATAAATCTTTTTCGTCAATTTCAAAAAACGGCGTTAAGGAGTGCGTGACGTGGCGTGTGTGAATTCAATTTTTTAAGGTTTAATATCTCAATAGGTCCCTATTTTCGTCCCAAATTTGAAATAAGTCCCTGTTATATTTGAATTCAAAATTTTGAATTCACATTTGGGACGAAAATAGGGACCTATTTCAAATATAACAGGGACCTATTTCAAATTTGGGACGAAAATAAGGACCTTTTGAGACATTAAACCATAAAAAATTGAATTCACACACGCCACGTCACACACTCCTTAACGCCGTTTTTTGAAATTGACGGAAAGGATTTATTTGCATCAAACTAACAAAAATAAGGATCTAATTAAGACTTCAAATATAACATGGACCTATTTCAAATTTGGGACGAAAATAGGAACTTATTGAGACATTAAACCTTATTATATTAAATCCTTGGTACTATATTTTGAGTCAAGTTGTTTTATAGGATCCAATTTTTTATTTCTCTTTTCTGGAGATGATATGTTCTGTATTAATTTAACCTCAATTTAAGTTTAAACACAATCAAACCATAAATAAGTATCCTTCTACAAAAATAACAACAACAGTGCATAAACATTAACATTTCAAAAGATATAAAATTGATTTAAAAAATTAAAGAAAAATGTTAGAAAAATTATAAAT
Organism: Vigna angularis; assembly: GCF_016808095.1. NCBI lineage: Eukaryota > Viridiplantae > Streptophyta > Magnoliopsida > Fabales > Fabaceae > Vigna > Vigna angularis. The sequence continues at coordinate 8,236,658 of NC_068971.1, forward strand.
TCAACTAAAACTAACACCCAACTAGGGATGACAAAAAAATCTGCACTCGCAGATATCCGCAGATAAAATCCACGACGTATAGTTGGTATTCGCGGATATTTACTATCCACGGGTCGAGTGCGGGTATTATACTATCCGTATCCGTGGATATCCGCTTTCCGGAAAAAATAAAAATAAAAATTTAATTTATATTTTATTAAGTTAAATTTAATTAAAATTAACATTAATTTATATTTATAAGGTTAAATATAATTAAAATTAAATTTTAATTTATATTTAATTTAATATATATTATATTTTATATATTTTTTGTAATTTTATTTAAGTTTTATTATAATATTTTATAAAAATATATATTTTTTTAAATATTTGCGGTATCCACATATATCTGCCGATTTTAAAATATCTGCAGGTAATTTTTAAGCAGGTATCCAAACGGGTAACAAGTGAATTTCTTTTTGTCGGGTCGGATTGTTGGTAGACACTATTCGTACCCGACCCGACCCGTTATCATCCATACAACCAACAATTACCTATTTAAAAACATAAATTGTATAAATCTCCACATCAAGCTTTCTTTCACGAGTGCTACACACCAGATCATGACCCCCTTTCTTTCACTCTTAATGAGATGAACTTTTTTAAACTAGTTTATATAATTCTTTTACAATTTTTTTTATCATGTTATTTTATTTAACTAAGTGAAAGTTTAATTATTATTATATTTTTATTTTTTTACGTATTCATATGTGTATTAGTTTTAGTATATATATATATATATATTTTGTATAATTTTATTTATTTTTGTGTAACTTTCTTGAAGTTTGAAATATTATTTAAGAGATTTAAAACTGTAAAGAGTGTAAAAAAAATCAATTCTGGCAATAAGAAAATGAAATAATTGTAATAAAAAATACTATGGACATTTAAATGTGTGTGCAATTTTCACTCCTAATAATAACTAACAACCAAAAAGAGTACAAGGAAGTGTTTCCCTTGTATAAATTTGGCTTAAATATTTACTTCGTCCTCATGTTAAGAGAAGTAAATTTCTATTTAGCATCCAGTTTTAAAAATAAAGACATTGAGTCCTTATGTTATGAAAAATATATGAATAAAATCGGATACTAAACAAAAATTCACCTCTTAACATGAAGATTAAGCCTATAAATTTTTTTAATGAGTAATATTTTATTTTAATTTTCAAAATTACAAACATAGAAATGCATGTGCCCTTTTGCTAATGGTAATAAAATATATGATAATGATACTTTAACAACATTTTTTTTATAATATATATCATTTACGTGTCATTCTATAATTGGTCCAAAATTACTCTATAATCAATAATAATAATCATAAACATTAATATGGATCAATCATAGAATAACAAGTAGATGATGTTAAAATATTGTCAAAAAAATATTTTCAAAGTATCATTGTCCTAAAATATCCAATGGACATTTAAACGTGTGTGCATTTTCCACTGCTAATAATAGCTAACAACCAAAACAGTAGAAAGAAGTGTTTTCCTTTATATAAAATATTACATATACAAGTTCATGTTACTACATCAATCACAGTCCTCCAAACATCCAATTCAATCACTGTAATGGCGAAGGAAGAAGGTGAGTGGAGCCTCTTGCGATTTTTGTTTCTGCTAATCCATGATTTATCTGTAACTAATCAGGACGGAGTATTTCTGATACTTTTATTAATTTTCAGTTTAATGCTTCCGAGTTTCTGTTGCGATCTTTAGGTTTGGTTTTGTCTGTTTGATCTTGTTGCAGTGTTTGAGTTTCTCGGGAACGTTCCTCTGCTACAGAGGCTTCCTGGCTCGTCTGTTCGGAAGATATCTGAGCTTGTAATTCCCAAATACTATGGTAATAGAAAGTTGTTTTGAAGTTTTAACCTCTTTCGCTGTTGAATTAGATTTTTTCTTGCGAATTAGGTGGGAAAATGTTAAAAAATATGTTCACGTAATTGTAGTTTCATTATTATTGCTATTTGGCATGATTTTGTTTTTGTCCAGAAATTTGTAATAATAAGTTTTTGTCACCAAAATTAAATAATAAATTCATTTTAATTTTTCAGATATAAAAAAACAGTATTTTTTAACATTTGAAGGACTAAAATGATAATTTTAATTTTTAATTTGGGAACCGAAAGTTAATCTCAAATTTCAGGAACTAAATAACGTAGTTAGGTGTTGTGATTATTTATAGTATTTTGGAAGATTTATATTGTGCAGAATTTCGACAATCAATTGCAAGTGATTTTTCATTTCTGGAAGGATGCCTGATGAACTGGTATTAGCATTAATGTTTTCAATTCTTGAATGGTGAATTACTATGTAGAGCCGAGAGAGTATGTTGTTCGTGAGGGGGAACGTGGGGATGGTCTGTACTTCATCTGGGAAGGAGAGGTATGCTCATTTTTATTGTTATATTTTAGAATTGAAAGTTATGTACAAAATGGTCATTGGATCAGTTGAAGTGATGTAGATTCAGATCTAAAGATTTTGTTTATGCAATTTCAAAGTTTCAGTTATGTGCTGAATATTCAGTTTCCTGGCTTGCAGGCTGAGGTTGTTAACTCTGTTAGTGCTGATGATGATGATCATCCAGAGTTTCAATTGAAAAGATATGACTACTTTGGTTTTGGTAATAAACTTCATTCTTATGTAGATATGTTTCAAGACTGTTGCTAACACCCTCAAAGGTGTAGGCTTGTTAAGTCTAGGAGTTTGGGTCATCATGATTTTGTTATTCTTAATTGTATCGGTTAGATATTCTGGAAAATATCTTGTCATATTTTTATTGTATCTTTTAGACAATTTAGAGCATCTTAGATGTACTAGTAGTGATTTCTTGATTTTGTTTCATTTCCTTATTTAATTTGGATTAAAGTTCAGTAATAGTACATATAAGGTTTAGTGGTTCAAAATTTAACACATCTTTATGTGCAAGAATATTCGTAAATCACCTTTCTATTAATGAAAGACTATTTTTCTCCTCTACCTGAACTATTTAATTTTAACTTGGTGGGCTATGACTCAGTCGTCAAGAGTTCTAACCGTGCCACTTCCATTCCTTGACTGGTATCCATTAGTAATACACTTTTATCCACAATCAAAAAGAATAATTCCACTTCCATTGTCTCTGCAATTGTATTCTTTGGATGCCTTTGTGGTGTTTGTTTTCTCTGGGTTCTACCCTTTATCCCCTTTCCTAGATGTCTGTTCTTCGAACATTCTTATGTTGTTTGGTTACCTTTTTAAATCATGATCTTTGCTCAATTCCCTTTCTGATTTGTTGGTTTTCCAATTCTGACAGTATGGAAGAAAAGAGTGAAACTGATAAAATTGTCTTTGATAATTCTGACAAACCTTTCTATTGATTAGTAGGCCTTCCTGTTGGCAACCATTTTGGCTTTCCACTAACAATCACACTAGTGGTGACTTTTTTGTCATGTTGACACACCATAATATACACATATCCTGTACTTGATGATCTTGGAGAACAACTTTTAGTTCTTGCTGTATAATTGCTTGCCAGGAAATTTTTGTTGATGTTCATGCTGACAAAATCTCTTCTTTATTGGTCATGAAACACTCTGACGCACTGTCTTAGGGTGACGATCATTACAACCATCTTGCTGAATTAGTTTTTTGGAGGTGCCTATCACTTTAGTCGAGAATGCAGTTTATATATCAGTTGGACAACTTTTCTTACTATGAAATTGGTTTTAAGATAAAATCTGATAGTGTTGATATCTCTTGCGTCCTTGAGTTGTCTTTCAGCCATTTTTTATGCAGCACATTTTATGTTTGTGTTGTTTTCTTTCTTTGAGTGATAGTTTGACTGTTTAGAAAATATCTTTATTATAACGTACCATATTTTAGGGTATCTAAGATCATCTTCTTAGAATGGCTTCTAGAGTTTATTATATTTCCAGACTTGTTTATTTATTTGTTAGTATGAGGAGTTCAGAACTAGTGTCAATTGATTTTAATGTTTTGTAATTTACACATACACAAAATGATATAAATAAAAAGTCCCCCTTTCTCTCTTAGTCCATACCTAGTTTTGATTTAAGCATTATAGTTTAAACAACTATTAGTTTTAAATTTTGTAATCTTACACAAATGAGGTTTGACTTCTCTATAATGCATGCATCTAATTTGATACTTTTGTGAATAAGCTTTTTGTCTAGAATTATCATGTTACGTTAAGGGCAGTGAGAGATAATATTGCTATATAACTATAATTACAGAAGACTAATGTGAATTCAAAACTTGCAGGGTTATCAAATGAAGTTCACCATGCTGATGTCATAGCTTTGACAAAGGTGCCTTTTGGTTTCTTTCCCGTTGCATTCCAATGTTTTATCCTATAGCAATTGTTTATGTTGATGTGACAGCTATCGTGCTTGGTACTGCCCCATGAGCATTTAGCATTGTTGCAATCGAAGTCTATCTGGAGTGCAGAAAAATCTGGTGATACATGCTCACCTGTGGAGCATATATTGCATTTGGAACCTATAGAGGTATCCATTCATATAGTATATAATGTAATAAACTGAGATGGAAATGGAAACTAGACGGAGATCGTTGTCCTAGTTTATCTTTGATATTAAGTAGGCTATGTTTTGTATGGTTCCTCCTTATATCAATGTGTTCTTTCTTTTTGGAAGGTAGATATCTTCCGAGGAATCACTCCCCCAGATGCTCCAAAATTTGGAAAAGTATTTGGTGGACAAATAGTTGGACAGGTATGAAAACACCTCGTTATGCCATAAACAGAATTCTACTCATGCTAGCATCACTTTCTAGGAAATGATTTCTTACAAGATAATGTATAATTGACAGGCACTGGCTGCAGCATCAAAATCTGTTGATTGTCTTAAAGTTGTTCATAGCTTGCATGTCTATTTTCTTCTTGTGGGGGATTTTAATAGTAAGTGAGCTTAATCTGAACTTCATTGACAATACTCCCATATAGCTCATTCTTTGTCTCTTTCTACTTTTCTCCCTTGAAAGATTCATTTTCTTTTCTTCGTCCACCTGCTACATTGTTTTGTAAAAGAACCTTTTTCATCTAATTATTTTTGTGATTTAAATTTGCAAAGGACAGCTGTTTTTTTTAAACAATTGCTGTTCAATGACTTTCTTGCAGACAAATCACACTCCTGGCTTTTTCATGTTTTCATCACCAGTTTCTTTTTACTTCTGTGCATGTTTATATTGGTTGGATGGCTTGTACTGCATATTTGTGCTTTAAAGGAAGTAAGGAATTTGAACTACGTTATGGGTTATTAGCTAAACTCAGTACTGTCAAGTAATTTCCTGTTCTAGAACAATTGCAGGCTCTGAATAGTTCTTGAGTTAGTTTTATCTTGACTTTCTATAGTCATCTAACAAAGTTTCTATTATCTAAGGCTACAGATCATATTTAAGTATATCATCTAGTGAATGGTGTGTTTAAAAGGGAAAAATGTGGGAGTACCAAAAATGAATATGTTAAGATGAACGTGTGGCTACACAAGAAATTACATGAGATGGAAAATAAAATATTACTGTGGCACTATTTGGACTTAAGCGCAAGACAATAGCTCAACCCATAGGAGTAATCCATTAGGTAGGGGAGTCTCAAGGCTTTAGTATCATATCAAGTAGTTCATCCTACTCAATGTGGGACTTCTAACATTGCCACCCTATTTAAGGATTGATGTTTATGAAGGCTTCACTCTATTGATATTAACTCAGCAGTAGCACCTTTCTCCTTGGGAGGGCTTCTATCATCTTTTCGTAGCCCAACTCTCAATAAAAAAGCCAATTGCTAATTCAAAAGATTAGTCCATTACGTAGAAAAGCCTTATGGCTTAAGTACCAAGTAGCTCATCCTACTCACTATTATCATTTTATCATTATTTGAAGTGTTAAACTTGGTGTTTTATAATCATTTTACTGTTATTTGAAGGTTTTAACTTGCTATTGTTGTTAGTTATGTGGCTGTTTTTTTTTTATTTCTTCATTGAAAATTTATTTTGGCATTCTTATATAACTATATGTACATATTGTATTTTTATTTCTTCCGGCATGCATTCTGCAACAAACCGCAATACCATCTACCATATTTATTTGTGGACTTCTGGCTTGCCGTTGATAACACTTGTGCTGTAAATTTTTGTCTTACAGTACCCATTATATATCAAGTTAGCCGTCTCCGTGATGGGAAGAGTTTTGCTACTAGGAAAGTGGATGCAATTCAAAAGGGAAACGTCATATTCACTTTGCTGGCTTCATTTCATGTATTTCTCAATTCCACATTTTTCTTGACTTGGAATAAGACAAAATCTCTGTTTATTTAGCTCTGAATCTGGTTAAGTAATGTTTTGTCTCTATTTTATGTATTTTCGGTTATGATTCTTAATTGCATATTAAGGTTAATCATTTGGTTTTCATTAGTTTAATATTTGCAAGGATGACACAATATTTCATACAAGCGAATATCTAGGGGTAAAATCTATAATGGATACTAAATGAATATCTTCAATGATACTTACAAATAATGGGTATGAGTATTTTAATTGTTCGTTTGTTGATGAGGTAGGTACGAGTATAATATCGAACCTACTAAATCATGTTATCTGCATGTCATTGTTAGTGATTTCTTTTGGATATTTTAGGAAAAAGAATTAAGTGATCAAAACAAAGTTATTGATGAGAGAAGTTTTAACCATGAAAGAATTGTTTATAGTTGAATTTTAGATATTTATATATAATTTATATCTATGAAATTGAAGTTGTTTTTAAAAGTATTATTTGTTTAAAACTTAAACTTTGTGGTGCAACTTATTTAAATTTGTTTTCCAGACAGACCAAATTTATTTGCACTAATATTTTATTATATAGTTTTATTTGAATTATGCTTTAAAACTATCTTTTTATCTTAGTTTTAAGGAATTATTTTTAAATAATCTTATTTAAAATTTAGAAAATATAAAAAAGAAAAATATTTCTGCGTGTATCCACCCACTTGTACTAAAGAAGATATGTAAGTATTGTATTTCGGTAGGATTTTATGGGACCGAGAGACTAACCTGTTCTGATGCGTCTTTCTTCCTTCCGAAAGCTGGGATCGCTTGAGCTGCTTGCCTTTCTGCTGTCGGAGCCGTTCGGTTGATTTCCGTCTGGGCCGTTCTGTCACGCCAGTCTTGGCCGATCGGTTGCCTTCGTGCTCCGAGGGGGAGGTACCTGCAAAAGATACTCCGACGTTCAAGTTAGGCGTGTGATTTGAAGAACCTTGGCTCTTGGTTGAGTATTTAGTGAAGGATTATCACTACTGAATGTTTGGGTGTTATGAAGTGTCAGTTGAACGTGAATGGAACATACCTGGCTTTTGGTCCTGTCAATGTTATAAGTGATTCATAGATCAAATAAAAACAACCTTACCTGGAGATCCGGTTAGTTACCCATAAACGACTTTATCAATATCTTAAACCAAATATTTTGGATTTGGTTTATCGAATATCTTTAACCAGATATCTTTAATTATTTTATCATCCACTGGACTATTGGCCCAGTAACAACTTAAGCGCTGGCCCAATTACCATTTGAAGTGGCTTATTAGCGTTATAGGCCCAATTACGGCCCAAACCATTTGACCAGGTTGACCAATGGCGGATAGACCGATCGGCCTTATTCAATAACTGCTCGGTCCATATTTCATACGATACATCATGCCCCTCCCCAAGTCCGAGTGTAATCGATCGGCTTTAGCCTTGATTAACTATAGGACTTATGAGTTTGAGAGAGGCCGTATTTGCTGATTACCTGTACCAAGGAGGAAAAATAATCGAATTAAAAGAAAATAGATGGTTGTACCATGTAATCAAGACCGTTCGGCTGCAAATGGTCGATAATGATCGTCCCACTCGCTTCTACCATCCAGGGTTGCTGGGTGATTGTGGTGTGAATGACCGTTCGGCTTTGACGTAGGAGTTCCTAGAGAACTTCCTAGCGAGAGGTCTTTACCTCTTTGCTTTGACTTTGACCTAGGAGTTCTTCCTAGGGAACGAGCTTTACCGTTCGGCTTAGACGAGAGTGAGCGTTCATTTAGAATGTTCGCCACCGCTCGGTTTGGACCAGGTGTTTTTCACATAACGTCCCTAGGTTTTGTTTACGAGAGTGACAGTTTGTTTAGAACTTTTATCACCGCTCGATTTGGACCAGGTGTTTTTCACATAACGCCCCTGGGTTTTGTTTACGAGAGTAACAGTTCGTTTAGAACTTTTATCACCGCTCGGTTTGGACCAAGTTTTTTCAGATAACGTCCCTGGGTTTTGTTTACGAGAGTGACAATTCGTTTAGAACTTTTATCACCGCTCGGTTTGGACCAGGTGTTTTTCACATAACGCCCCTGGGTTTTGTTTACGAGAGTGATAGTTCGTATAGAACTTTTATCACCGCTCGGTTTGGACCAGGTGTTTTTCACATAACGCCCCTGGGTTTTGTTTACGAGAGTGACAGTTCGTTTAGAACTTTTATCACCGCTCGGTTTTTACCCTCCTCTTGGACGAGTGGTCTGCATGGTCCTGTCACCTGTATTATGAAACCGAACGGCTGAATACCAGTGAGGCCGAATGGCCAAACTGTTGCACGGTTGATACTTGATGCCAAATTTGGCTAAATGGTGAGTGCATTATTGGACCCTTAATAAATCTTGAACAATATTATAATATTGAATTAAGATATTTAAGTTAAATTAAATAATAAAATGAATCTATATCAAAATAATTATCTGTAAAGCCGTAGAAGCTTGTTGACGTTGATGGTGAGACTGCATCCTTGTCTGGTTCCTTGTGGTTATAAGGGATGCCCCACGGTGGGCGCCAAAATGTTTCAGTAGGATTTTATGGGACCGAGAGACTAACCTGTTCTGATGCGTCTTCCTTCCTTCCGAAAGCTGGGATCGCCTGAGCTGCTTGCCTTTCTTCTGTTGGAGCCGTTCGGTTGATTTCTGTCTAGGCCGTTCGGTCACGTCAGTCTTGGCCAATCGGTTGCCTTCATGCTCCGAGGGGGAGGTACCTGCAAAAGATACTCCGACGCTCAAGTTAGGCGTGTGATTTGAAGAGCTTCAACTCTTGGTTGAGTATTTAGTGAAGGATTATCACTACTGAATGTTTGGGTGTTATGAAGTGTCAGTTGAACGTGAATGGAACGTATCTGACTTTTGGCCCTGTCAATGTATTTATAAGTGTTTCATAGATCAAATAAAAACAACCTTACCTGGAGATCCGGTTAGTTATTCATAAACAGCTTTATCAATATCTTCAACCAAATATTTTGGATTTGGTTTATCGAATATCTTTAACCAGATATCTTTAATTATTTTATCATCCACTGGACTATTGGCCCAGTAACAACTTAAGCGCTGTAGGCCCAATTATGGCGCAAACCATTTGACCAGGTTGACCAATGGCGGATAGACCGATCGGCCTTATTCAATAACCGCTCGGTCCATATTTCATACGATACATATTGTTTTGTAGATACCTTAAAGGTAGTGAGGCAGTTAATGGAATGAATATTTTTAGATGGGGCAGATAGTAAGAAAGTACTATCCCTTCCCACTTCAACCTGTTGTCATCCCTGCTTGTATAATATGGAAGTAAAAGATGAAATGCCATTTGGAGAACTGAGGGACAACTGAGCCAGTGCAACTATATATCATGGCATCCTTGTCATTGATGCAATAAAACACCGATGCATAAGTGGAATACCATCAGTGATTTTGGGATGACAAGCATTTATATTTATTTGGGTTATGGTCATTAAGGTTTTATTACTGTTAGGAGTAGTAGGTATGTCGATGCAATATTAACTTAGTACATGAAATGCTATCTAGCATTGGAAATATTTGGAGGAATATGAATCTATGGTAAGTTTCGCTTTTCTAGTATTAGTTTTTAATAATTACAAAATATAGCATACAATGAAGCATTCTTTAAGCCGTTTTCATTTTGATTGACGTATGATCTTTTAACATGAATATATGCTCTTGCTGTTGTCAATGATTATTCTAGAAATTCAGGAGCACATTTAACTTTGTTATTATTCTAACTCTACAGAAGGAGGAATTAGGGTTTCACCACCAGGAAGTGTCTATCCCATCAGTCCCTACACCAGATAAGGCAAGTGACTAGCTTATATTCATAAAAACAGTTTTGGGTATTAGACTGTCATATTTTGTTCTTTGTTATATAGCTTTTGTCTTTGGAAGAGCTTCGGGAGCAACGTCTTACCGACCCTCGCCTTCCAAGGTAGTAATTACTATCTAGCATATTATGCTTGATGCTACAGTTTTTTATTTTACTTTTTATTTGGTTCTGCTCCTAAGAAGACCGTATGAAGATTTTTTTTGCCTTAATAACTTATAAAATTGTTGTTTCAGAACTTACCGGAACAAGGTTGCTACAGTTGAATTCATTCCCTGGCCCATAGAGATACGGTTCTGTGAACCTAGAACTTCAACAAATCAGACCAAATCTCCCCCTAGGTTAGCTTGATACTCTGTCAATTTGTGCTTGGGCTTTTTACTGGTCTTATATGCTACGTTGGTGACAGAGATTTGGAGAGAGAAGAGAAAGGATTGGTGTACCATTCGAGAGACATCATTATTCAATCCTTTGCCTTCTCCATAAAACATTTTTGAAGACTTAATGTCATGGGACTTTAATGCTGCATATTATAATATCTTATTAAAATTTTGACTGCAGTTTGAGATACTGGTTCAGAGCAAGGGGAAAACTTTCAGATGATCAGGCCTTGCATAGGTACATAATTTCTATTTACCTTTGGATATGTCCAGTTCTTTGTGAAATTGGCGTATGGAGGAGCTAGGAGGGCTTTTATTGATGTGCTAAGGCTTGCATTCCTTGGATAGCTTGTTACTGAAGTTCTGTTAAATTCTGTGTCGTCTTGGGAAAAGGAAAACTTATGTAGTAAGAAAGGCCAAGCTTGGAGAGTTTGAGACACAATGCATAGGGCCATTTTAATTTACCGAAATTCAACTCTCACTTAGAAGAATGAGAGCGGCAATGATGAAATTAATGACCTATTGTGCATAGTGGTTCTTTTTTATTGATTGATGGTCATAGTGGGTTAGTACCATATCAAGATCAACTAGTCCAAAAGCTTATTAACGCTTTTGTAGTGAAAGCTCTTCAGTGCTTGCTTTTATATCTAATAGTAAGTGAATCGGGTTTTGTGTTGCAGGTGTGTGGTAGCATATACTTCAGATCTAATCTTTCTTCAAGTGAGTTTGAATCCCAACCGTAGGAAGGGCATGAAGACACGCGCTGTGAGTCTGGACCACTCGTAAGTATCGGAGTGTAATGTTTAATTTGTACTTCTTCCGTCCCACAACGACTATAGTTTTAGTCATCTAAAATTTTCCAATTGATTTATTTACTCACCTTCCAATGATGCATTAGTTTTTCTCATCCTAATTTGTCTTCAAATTAATTACACCCTTCATCTCAGTCAAAAGTAATGCATTTGCTAAAAGAATGATGCTATTTTAGTAAAATTGTTTTAAGTGGTATATTTATTGTTGTTTGTCTGAAATGACCTTAAACTACAGTCACTGTGAAACAGACAGCGTAAATTAAGATGTTTTTTGGTGTAGAAGGGAGTATAGTAACATAACACTGAGACAAACTAAAAGTTTTCAACTAATAAGTTGTTGCTAGTATCAATAACATAATTTGAAAAAAAAATACAAGTTTTCGAGCTACGATTATAAATATTCTCTCTTATTTTTTGTTTAATGCTTTGTTGGTTTTATTTCAGCATGTGGTTTCACAGACCTTTAAGAGCCGATGACTGGATTCTATTTGTGGTGAGTACCGTTAAGTTTTTCATTATTTAGGAAAGATAAAACAACAAAATTCTTATTAAAAATATTTTTAGGAACAATAAATCATTCAATCTGCGAATAAGTGGCTACTCGTTAACCACTCTTTGAATATCATTAACTCTCTAATTAGTTCATTTTTCATAAATTAAAAAATACTTTTCCCCAAAATTCTTTTTTTTTTTCATTCCGTGAAGTTGTTAATACGTTCAATTTGTTTTACAGATCTTCAGTCCTACTTCCTGTAATGCCCGGGGCTATGTTACTGGCCAAATGTTCAATCAAAAGGGAGAGGTAAGGGATTATCTCTTCACATCACTTTGTCTACACACTCTTGATTATCCATGTTTGGTTGTTTGATCAATATTTATTTATTTCACGTTCTCAATAAATATGCCCCCTATATGCATGCGTGCAAGAGGGGTTGGGGAGAAGACAGATTGAAGAATATATAAATTTTGATGATATAACCATGGTTTTGGTTAGTAAACCTTTTGAACACCTTCATGAGAAAAAAAAAATGAGAGGGTGCATGTTTAAGCTATCTTCTTTTGTTTCCAGAAAAATGGGGATGAGAATAAATATATTTTTTTAGTTGAGAGACCATGAAAATATAATATCACCAATGTTTATTCTCTCGAGAATTATACCCTAACATTTTAAGGTGTTAATATCTAAAAGAAGGTGGATATTTCCTTTCCACTAGTTATTATAACAAATAACTACTCATCCTTACTACATTATACTTTTCTTTCGCTTTTAATTTTTAACGTAGTAACTTTAATGTATTTTTTTTTGTCTAAAATTACTAGATGATTAACAGTCAAACACGTCTATGGTAATATATTTTTGGGCATAATATTTTTAGGAATATAATTCTTGGGAATGTAAAGTTATATTGTGAAACCAACTTCCTCTAACAAAATGAATATTAATGTATTATATCTGTGTATGTTAAAATCAATGTATTTCAACTTTTAAACATCTCATTTAACTTTTTTCAAACTGGGGGTTGTTAAATTATTTTTAACACAGGAAAGTTCGATATATTTAACTTGTACAGAACATATTTGGGTCTACAAAATAGCCATGATGTTACGGATCTGAGTACGTAAACTAGCCAAATACAATCTCTCACACTCTCACAACACGTAACAGAATAATAAACGAATGATAATGGGCGAATGAATATCTGGTAATATATGAATAAACAAAAGTAAACATTAATTGGTAGCATAATCTCCTTCAATTATTTGGGAGTATAACCTCTCTCACAGGGCGCATAACCACCTGTCAACAAAACTCAATAATAAAAAACATACCTTTAATCCTAGACTCTCCCTTTACTTATACTAATTATTTCCTAAATAAAATATTTCCCTAGAATAAAATATGAATATTGTTCTAAATAAAATATTTTCCTAGAATAAAATCTTTCTCTAGAATAAAATATTTCTCTAATATATATTCTTATTCACTATAATTATTTCTAAATATTTTCCGCCTATCCTAACTGTTGTTCCAGTTAGGATAGTCACTCTTCAACCGATCGGGTCCAGTTCCTCTTCGGCTTTGCTTCCCCTGCACCCTACCGTTCGGCGCCAGCTATTCACCGCCTTCCACCGTTCGGCCTGATCTGACCTTTCGATGCCTTCCACCGTTCGGCTTGACCTCTCTCCGCCTTCCACCGTTCGGCTTGCTTCGCTCCTCGCCTTCCTCTGTTCGGCTTGTTTTGCCTTTGCCTCCTACCGTTCGGCTCCCGCTCTTCACCACCTTCCACCGTTCGACTAGATCTCTCCACGCCTTCCACCATTCGGCTACCGTTCGACCTTTATGGTCAATACCGTTCGGCCTCACTTCCCTCCTACCTTCCTTCTCTCATATACTTTCCAAACCTTATTATTACCCTCTACCTTATACCGTAACACATGACCTTTCAATATTCTAGCTGGTTAAATGAGGATTCCCAGTAAAACTTATTAAATAAGTTTTTATTACTTTATTTCAGTAAGCTTAACCATTAATTTTTTTTATCAGTTTTTATTTGGTTAAATTAGTGGAATATGCGATTAATGCATGAACTAACTTTTTCCGGCATTAGTTTTTCCTCTTTTCCCTGGTTCATTTTGTCTAAAGGTTTTTCCGTTTGGGAACTTGCAGCTTCTTGTATCAGCGGTTCAAGAAGGCCTAATGAGGAAAGTTATTTCTGAAAATTCAGCCATCAAATCTAAATTGTAAATAGCCAAAAGGGCAAAGGACTTGTGATTTTCTTTTTAGTTCTGTCTTGTTTTTAATGCATGGTCAGGACAATTATTTTGTTTTCGTTCTGTGATGAATTCTAGAGTGAACCATCTAATCGGTGGTCCATCTATACAACAGCACCATCCCATAAAGTTATTATGTGACTGAGAACTGGTTGATGTGTTAGATTATTTGTTTACAATTAACTGAATTTACAAACTGTGGCTCCTTTGTTGTCTGCTTGCATGATCCCCTACCAAAATTTACTCTTATATCACCACTTACTGTGATCTCTGCATCTTCACTGTCAGGTTTTCTTAAAGGGTTTTTTTCTCTGTTTATTTGTTATGTTTTTTGTTGTTGCAAAACTTTCTCCTATTATGCAAGGTAGTTCCAATAAATTAGGGATCACACTCTAATGGGTGATCCAAACCGTTTTGCTTCAGTGTAAATGACTATAAATGGTTTGTTTTTATTATTTGAATGATAAGTTTGGGCGTTTTGTTTCTCCAAGCATTGTACCTCTTTTATTTACTTGTTAGACTAACAATTGGTATCAGAGCTCTGTAAAGGGCCTGATCCAATCCGTGAGTGAGTGATTTTTTTCATTCTTAGTAAGATGACAATCCCTGAGTTTGTGCAACCCTCCATTTCTAAATTTGATGGTCATTATGACTTTTTGGCAATGACCATGGAGAATTTCCTTCGGAGCAAGGAGCTATGGAGTCTTGTGGAGGTTGGTATACCTACACCTGTAATTGGTTTAGGATCCAGTGGTAAGGCTCAAAAGGTAGTTGTGGAGGCAGCCAAATTCAATGACTTGAGGGTCAAAAATTTTCTCTTTCAGTCCATTGATAGGGAAATATTCGAGACTATTCTTGACAAAAGTACATCACAAGAAATTTGGAACTCTATAAAACAGAAGTACCGGGTATCTATTAGAGTGAAACGTGCACAACTTCAAGCATTGAGGAAAGAATTTGAGCTACTCACCATGAAAGAAGGAGAAAAAGTGGACAACTTTCTAGGCCGCACCATGACTATAGTGAGTAAAATGAAGTCCAATGGAGAAGCAGTGGAACAGAGTGTTGTGGTGAGTAAAATATTGAGATCTCTAATCCCTAAATTCAACTATGTCGTTTGCGCTATAGAGGAGTCAAATAACATTAATATTCTCACCATTGATGAGTTACATAGGAGTCTATTGGTGCATGAGCAACGAATGATCGAGGTACAAGAGGAAGAACATATGCTCAAAGCAACCCATGAGCACACCAGTAGCAGAAGCACTCAAGAGGAGAAGCCTGGCAGAGGCAGAGGCCGTGGTGGGTTTATAGGCAGTCGTGGCAGAGGCAGAGAAAGACAACTATTCAACAAGGCCACCATTGAGTGTTTCAAGTGTCATAGGTTAGGGCATTTCCAGTATAAGTACCCTTACTGGGACCTGGAGAGCATCTCAACTCTACAAATATTCGGAGGGCCTATCCATCCAGCTTCACACAACAATAAAAGGTACTCTCTAAGCTTCATTGATGATTTCACTAGGAAGACTTGGGTATATTTTTTGCATGAAAAATCATAAGCACTAGCAAAGTTCAAGATGTTCAAGGGACAAGTTGAGAAGGAAGCAGTAGTCCCTATACTCTGCTTACATACAAATCGAGGTGGAGAGTTTCTCTCTAATGAGTTTGAAGAATTGTCACATAGAAGGCATTAGAAGACAGTTAACCACCCCTTACACTCCTCAACAAAACGGTGTAATCAAAAGAAAAAATAGAATGATTATGAATGCAGTTTGTTCTATGTTAAATGAGAAGCATGTTCCCAAGGTGCTCTAGCTAGAAGTTGTCAAATGGTGTGTGCATATCCAGATGCCCAACAACTGTTGTAGAGGATGTTACTCCAGAAGAAGCCTGGAGCGGCAGGAAACCAGTGGTGAAATATTTCAGAATTTTTGGGTGTGTGGCCATGCACATATCCCAGACCAGAAAAGACTGAAGCTAGATGACAAAAGTAGAAAATATATTTTTCTGGGCGTTAGTGATGAGTCTAAAGCATGGATATTATATGATCCAGTCCCAAAAACTGTGATCATTAGCAGAGATGTAATTTGAGGAGAAGGAAAGTTGGGACTGGAGAAATTTGAAGCCAAAAATTCAGCAAGAAGAGATAATTTATGAAGACAAAAATGACATGGCAGTAGAAAACACAATAGTTGATGTTGATATGAGTGAAAACAGTGAAAAATCAACACTTGATGCAGGACAACAAGGATGTGAAAAATCCCATGGTGCTAGGGACTCTCGTCTGACAGAATTCAGAGAAACAGTGTTGAAGAAACTTTGTTTAAACAACAAGTTGGAAGTATGATCTATTTGACTACCACCAGACCAGATTTAATGTACACATTCAGTTTTCTCAGCAGATTCATGACTAATCCCACTACAACACATTGGTTGGCAGCAAAACGAATTATGAGGTATATCCAAGGAACAACTGGCCTTGGAATCTGTACAAGAAGGGGACTAACAGTTTAAGACTACTAGCATTTTCAAATAGTGATTTTGCTCGAGACTTGGATGATAGGAAAAGAACTTCTGGGTATGTGTTTATGTTAGGGATAGGGACAATTTCGTGGACATCCAAGAAGCAAAATGTGGTAGCTTTATCTACAACAGAAGTAGAATATATAGCAGCATCTCTATGTGCTTGTCATTGTATTTGGCTTAAAAGATTGTTAGAACAGATTGGGCTTAAAAATAAGACTGAAGTTGAGATTTTGTGTGATAATAGCTCTACAATACAACTGTCCAAAGACCCAGTATTTCATGGAAAAAACAAACATATAGATATAAAGTTTTACTTTCTTCGGAACTTGGTGAATGATGGAGCAGTCAAGCTAAGCTTTTGTAGCTCTCAAGATCAGTTAGCAGACATTATGACAAAACCCCTAAGTTGGACCAGTTTTAAAGGCTTCATACTTTGATTGGAATAACTAGTGTAGATGCATTAGTTTAAGAGAGGGATTGTCAGGTTTTTTGAAGGGTTTTTTTCTCTGTTTATTTGTTATGTTTTTTATTGTTGCAGAACTTTCTCTTATTATGTAGGGTAGTCCCAATAAATTAGAAATCACACTCCAACGTGTGATCCAAATCTTTTTGTTTCAGTGTAAATGACTATAAATGGTCTGTTTTTATTATTTGAATGATAAGTTTGTGTGTTTTGTTTCTCCAAGCATTCTACCTCTTTTATTTACCTGTTAGATTAACATTCACCATTGGCAGCAATGGTTCGATGACTCAAAGATTCTATAATTTTCTTTTCTTTTTCCGTTGTGTTTCTTGTGCCATTATGTGTGTGCTGTGCTCTGCCCGGGTAGAAAAGCTTGTGGAACAGGATTCTGTTTTTCGTGCAGTTCAGTCACTTGATAAATTTGTGTTTGAGCTCTCTCTCCTGGAAATTGTCGCCACGTTGCTTGTTTCATTGGAGTAATGGAAATTTTGCCTTCTTGGTTCTTTAGGATTAGAGGTGCTCTATTTGCAAATTAATTTTGACCTGGAAATCTTAGTCCTGTTTCATGTCTTTCTGATTTCCCTTCTGTTAGATTTGCTTAGTCTTTGTTGTTTTTGTTGGAATGGGCAACCGGATTTTCAGTTCTATCTGAATTGAAAGCATGATTTGGGATAAGTGTCTAAGATAGTGTATATATAAGGCTTGTTAGCAGTACATAAAGGCACTAAAACAATTTTATTTGCTTGTTATTGAGAGGTTGCTCAGGTATGTTAAGAGAACAATATGTTATAGTTTAATGTTTCCTAACAAATTTTGCAGCCTCTGATCAGGGTATGGTCGGATATTCTGATATTGATTGGTGTATAAATAAGATTGAAAGAAAAAGCACTATAAGCAATGCATTCATAATTGAAGATGCTCCAATTTCTTAGTGTTCAAGAAAACAATATATTGTGGCTTGGTTTCCTTGTGAGATTGGGTACACGGCTGCTAGTATGGGTGCTTGCCAAGTTCTATTGCTAAGGACTTTGTTTGAAGAATTAAAGATAAGGATTGAGGAAAGCATTTTGTTGACAGTGGACAACTATATAAGTATGTTAAAAGCTTCGTTAATATTATGAAATAATACATTTTTTCTCATTATTCCATACATGATCATTTTTTGTGTTAGATATATTGTATTGCTATCTTCCACAATCTCTTGTATATAATATAATCTATATAAATGTTAATTACCATGTCTGAACGCATCAGTTTCAAAAGTGAATGGGCAAACTAGTGTCAAATCTAATTTATATTCCTTTATCTACCATTCAATAAATTGGTGTAAAATGTGTACTAAAATCTAATTAAAACCCATACCAGAATTATCAATGTCAAATCCATATTTTACTATATCTATCTCTGCTTGGTTTTTTATTTTAAGTTGTTTATTGAGATTACCTTTTAACCAGTTGTTTTATATCAATTAAGTAATTGAAAAATATGTAACAGCGGTGTCTGGGTGGTGTAGTTGGTTATCACGCTAGTCTCACACACTAGAGGTCCCCAGTTCGAACCTGGGCTCAGACAATCTACTTAATTTAAATTTTACAGTTTGGAACGAAGAAGAACAAGTGATGAATTAACTTTTCAAGGTCTCAAATTTAGAGTGTTGTAGTTGGAACATATTTTAAATTGACTAACTAAACTCATTGTTACCATGAACTCTTTGCTCAATATCATTTTACACTGTTATACTTGCAAAGCAGTTTTTTCGATGAACATCATTTCTTACTATTGCTTCTTATGTTGCAATATCCATTATTGTTATTTGTGTAAATAGTGAACTACAAAATCTTTTGTGATGTTTCTTCTTAACTGCAAAGGGTACTTCAGTGCCTGTGATTTTCGCACCTTAATGGAATATTTATAGGCCTCATCTTGTTAATCCTTACTCTCATTAATTGAGAAATG
This sequence comes from Vigna angularis, assembly GCF_016808095.1. NCBI lineage: Eukaryota > Viridiplantae > Streptophyta > Magnoliopsida > Fabales > Fabaceae > Vigna > Vigna angularis. Next base: position 8,255,788 of record NC_068971.1, read on the forward strand.
ACTTTAGGATGGTAACTGTTAATTCTTAAAACAGTATTATAGAGGGAATACATACAGATCAAGAACGATGGACAAAACTCCAAATTTATGAACAGAACACAACCTTAGGGTGGTAATCTATTTGTGATTAAGCAATATTTTTGCTGTGAATAGGCGTTCCTAAGAATGATAAAGGACACATAATGTCTATTTGCTTAAAAAATATTCACAAATATTTTTAAATTCGTGAATACATGCAAATATTTATGAATATTTAAAAAAATATATTTTATAAATTTTTAAAATAAAAATATAAAAAATATAATATAAATTAAAATTTAATTTTAATTAAATTTAATCTAATAAAATATAAATTAATTTTCATTTTTACTTTTTTTGAGTAGCGGAAATCCACGGATACGACTAATATAATACCCGTTGTTTACAAGTAAGTATTAAAATATTTGTTACCTACAGATAATAAATACTCGTGGATATCAACTATTCATCACAGATTTTATTCATGGATAGTCGCAGACACAAATATTTTTGTTATCTCTAAGTATTACAAGAGGCAAATGCCTAAAAGAACAATTTCTCACATTTTCTTATCCTTGAGAACAAAACCAAGGTTCTTACTTGAAGTAGTTTTGTATCAACAACAATATTAACGGCCTCTTATAGCTCCAAGATTTCCCTTTCTTATATGTAGCCTTGAGGAAAAAAGAAATAAAATAATCAATTAAATCAAATAAATTATTTATAGAGAAAATTAACTCATAAATGAAAAAGTTGACTAAACAATTGGAAAGAAGATCTAATTATAAACTATGTCCAATTGTTAATCTTTTCTAACAACAACATCAACACTCAATCACTTAGATATATTCACTGAAAGTTTCCACTCCACTCATACTAGATTTTTCAAAGTTCTTTTTTCACAAACACTAAGAGTTTCTCTAACACAGAACTCTTAAACCTCTCAATGAAAAGTTATTTTTAGATTTAGTTTAGAAAAAATATATATAAACCATTATTTTAAAAATTAGGTCAAAAAATTGAAGAGTCTATTGACAATTACCACTGATAATTGATTATCATAAGTGATAATCGATTATTTTAGAGGCTTTTAGGAAAATTTGAAATTAACTAGGATAATCAATTACATTAATGATAATCGATTATCGCAAAAGTTTTATGAATAATAAAACTTTTCTTGAGTGCTCTACTTGGATTATTTATACCTATTGACTATTGGTTTACTAATTTAAATAAATACATAAATCACAAGACTTCAGCCACTAAATTCTTAAGTGTTTAATGTATCTCTTGAGTCCAAATATTCTTTAAATCTTCAACACATGAGTCATCACCATCAAAACTCTTTGTTGAAGCAAAATGTCCATCTTCTTTTAGTCAACAATCTCATCTTTTTTATGATGATAAAAAATTTGTTGAAGGCTTGTGATATGTGTGGTTCTTAATCAATCAACTTAAGAGAAAAGAGAAGTTAATCTAGAATAAATATAAATAACAAGATATTAACATAATAATATATTTTCTCCTCAAATAGGTACAAGCTACCACAAACTGTCAACTCAAATATTTATCACAGGATGTCAACCAAAATATTTCTCCTCCTTTTTTTATCATAATAAAAAAGTAACTAATTTATATGCTCCTCCTGAATTTTTTAATTCAATTAAAATTTAGTTCTCCCTTAATCATTAAAAGTTTACTTCCTTGAATGTAATATTCTCCCTTTTTATTAAAATAAATATTTCCACGAAGAGTAATCTTTAAATCTAAAACTGATTCTTAAAAAAATGTTTTTCTTGTCTAGAACTTAAGATAATAAATTATTACTTGAGATAATCGATTATTCCATAAACAAATATGTACTAAAGTCAAAATGAAACATTCCAAGACCTTGATAATTGATTATGACCCTTGATAATCAATTATTTACATAAATTTTTGAAAAAAAAAATCAAATTTTAACTATTATTAAGCTTGTAATACATATTCAATATTCATAGATATCTTCAAAGCTCATAAAATTTACTAGAATACCATAAAGCCTTTCTTAATTTTTGAATTTTTACTTGCAAAACAAGACAACAAAATTTTGGTCCCCAAAATCTTATTTTGGTCCTTTAAAATTACAAGAAATTACTTTATAATAGGAATCCAAACATATCTTTCATTTGGAACATCCTAATGTTTGATTCTACATTTGTTAGAAGTGTGTTCTTTTTTCATACTATTGAATATAGTGAAAATTATGTATAAGATTAATTTTCCCTTATGTTGAATATACACATAGGATACTCTATTTATAATAGAAGAAATATGGACTAAGCCCAAAATACAAATAAGGAATAATAACAAACTAGCTAAAGATAAAATATAAAAATAAGATAAAGATAATATATTTAACACTCCCCTCAAGCATGTGCATACAAATCGTATGTATCAAGCTTGTTACTAATATAGTCAATAAAGACTTAGTGAAAATATTTGCTTTTGGACTCGAGTAACACCAAATTGTTAATGATTTATGCAGATGACATAGAAGATGAAATGCCAACCTAGAAGACTTCTCTTGAGCAACAAATCTGGGAGGTTGCTCCATGTAAATCTCTTCCTGCAAATCGTCGTTGAAGAATGCATTATTGAAATCTAGTGGATAAAGATGCCATTGTTGAAGAGCTACTACGATTATAAATAAACTAACAAAAGTCATATTTGTCATGGAAGAAAAAATATATATGGACAGGTCAAATGCAATAGTGGAAGAAGGGAGGTCAGAAAAGACAACAGTGGAAGAAGCTATTGATGAACGAGAGAGAGAAACCTTAAAAATCCAATATTCTTCGATCGAGACACCTGAAAGAGGAAAAAAAGCAACCTTGATGCTCTAAATAGTTGCCTGAGAGGATACAAGATGTGCGACCACGCATGATGAACTTGAAAGAGGAAAAAGAGAAACCTTGATACTTTAAATCACTACCTAAAAGGAGACAAGACGTGTCACCACACATGACGAAAAAAGGAGCAATCCACAACTTCAAAAAGGCATTGAGAGCGCGTAGGAGCTCTGCTGAAGGCGCCATTGATGACATAGTGGTCACATGGCCGAGGTGATCAAAATCGTGTGATCGTCGATCGAAATTGAAATTGCTATAATGGCAGCAATAGACAATGGTGCGACCAAGAATAGTAAATGGCACCGCCGCCAATAGCGACGGGTGCAGTGGCAAAGACAACAAAAATTTGTTTCTCAAAAGAACCTAACTCTAGTTACCATGTTGAATATACTAAAAACTATGTATAGCATTAATCCCCCTTGTGTTGAATATACACATAGGGTACTCTTTTTGTAATAGAAAAAATAGGAACTAAGCACAAAACACAAAATACACATAGGGTACTCTACTTATAGAATTTGTGATGGAGTTTTGATTCGGATAGGCCTAATTATAATTTAAACATGATTAATTGTGATTAAGCCTTTAAACATGATGGTTTTGGATTTAATCTTTTTAACTTGATTGTTTGATGTCTGTAGTGGTTCGATCGTCCGGTCTGATGGGTAGGGAATTCACTTAACAAAAGGTTGATTGTGCAACTAATAGTTGATCAAACCTGACATATTATATAATTGATATATCTATAAGATAAAAAATGACAAGAAGTAAGTTATATAACTATTGTAACAATTGATTATCCAATTATCCTTAAATAAAATATTCATAAAAGTAATAGAAAAAAACTAAACAATTGAAAAAAAAAGGACAAGTCTATAATGTCAACATAATCCTACCTTTAAAAATATTCTATTATGAGACATTAAAAATTGAATTTCTAATATCCATAAAAGAAAACAATAAAAATTAAGAAAGTAAATACAAAAAAAAAAGTGTAACATCACATATTAAAGCATTATCATAATTGGTTAAGCATAAAATATACATAGGTATATTATTCCTCATTTCTTAATAATTTATAAAGAAAACTTTTCAAAAACATAATACTAAATATTGAAAGAGGAAGTGGATAAAACCACATCAGACACAAAAGACAAAGGTAAACTAGAGTTATTAAATGTTTACTAACAATTATATATTATGACCATAATAAAATATCATACATATATTTATATAGATTTACACATTATGGTTATGATAAAAAATTTATCATATAATTGTATTCATACATAATTTCATAAAACAAGTCATATCTCAAACAATCACCTAATCTTACATGAAACTTTCACAGTTTTTCATACTCATATTAATGGTACATTAGACATGACTTTCGGAGGATACAATGTATTAATTAGAATCTGACCTATTATACTCATCTTAACATTTTAAAGGTCTTTGTCATCATATGACCACATCTTATACCATTAAGTATAACCGGATGAATTGTTGTAAAAAGCTGACAGAATCACGAACAGAATTTCCTGAGGCGTGTAGAGTCACTGTCCTTAAGGACTTATCCGCGGCGTGTTGCACAAGTTTCCCAAGATACAACAGGAACTTCTCAGAATTTCTGAAGATCTCAGAACTAGCAAGGAACTCTAAATAGAGTATAAGAATAACCCAGAATAATTTTAGAAGAGCAAAAGAAGAAAGGAGAAGGAGAGAACACTGCTTTTGGTGTATTTTTGGAATGGGGGAAAAACTCTCTATTTATAGAGTTAGAAAAGAATAAAATCAATAAAAGACAATAAAAGCCATTAAATATTTTACCGTTGGAGCACTTAATAAAATGAATATGAACGTTGTTGGCAATTAAAGTTTTGACCGTTGCAATCCAAAGTTTTCTTTTGCAATAATCTAACATTATTACAACAATCCCCCACTTATTGCAAAAGAAAAAAGATAAGAAACTTTTATTTTGGGTCTCATACGATGTAATGCATCAAACCTGGTATAGCAAGCTATATGAACCAGTCTTAGATTGAAATACTTAACACACAGTGTAGTTGGTATAGCAAGCTATATGAACCAAAGACACTTGACGTGTGTTAGAGGTTTATCAATCACAATACACCCTCACAATCCTTGATGTTATCGCTGTGTTACGCTAATTAGGCCATGCGCGTGCCCGGTATTCATGAGTGCTCTAGAGATCATGCCAAGATCTCATACAAGCGACCCCACTCGACACTCATATAGGTGATTTCATCAAGTGTATGCTGCAAATCATACACCACCCCATAAGAGATATGAAAATCATTAAAACTTTGTTTAAGCTAAAATTCTTTCACCATAAAGAATTTTAATGACAAAGTTTAACCTCTCATAATGCAGTCTCTAACACTTTCACATACACACCATAGGAAGGGACATAATTGATTAAAATTAATTTAGTGCTATCAGAACTAACAAGTGACTTGTTTTTACCCATATACATGGGATCTCCAATCACAAAGGTTGGGTTACCATCACTTGTTTGTTTGCAAGTGGCTTAAGTCTCATTCTCCTCGATGTTTCTAATATCATTTGTCTTCCCAAGGGTTTTGTCAGAGGATCTGCTAGATTATGTTCTGACTTCACATAGTCAATGGAAATAGTTCCACTCTTTAGCAGCTACTTTACCAAATTGTGTCTCAATTGGATCTGTCTATTCTTTCCATTGTAATTCTTGTTTTTAGCTATAGTTATTGCCGATTGGCAATCACAGTGTATTGACACCGATGGAGTTGGTTTCATTCCTAGTAGAATGTTTGGTAAGAAGTTTTTCAACCACTCAGCCTCACTACCAGCCATCTCAAGAGTGACAAACTCAGATTCCACATTATTGATCTACAATAATAGTTTGTCTGGCTGATCTCCATGTAATCGCACCACCCCCAAGTGTGAATACATTACTACTAGTGGATTTTGTTTCATCTGAATCAGAGATCCAGTTAGCATCATTATACCCTTCAGCGGGAAGTCTACTATATTCAATGGCATAATCCATTGAACCTCTTAAGTATCTCATAAGCCTGGAAAGTGCATCCCAATGTTCTTAATTTGGACATTGAGTGTACCTACTCAGTCTACCTACTGCATAAGCAATATCAGGTCTAGAAAAGCTCATCAAGTGTAGTAAGCTCCCAATTATCTGGGCATACTGAGGCTGAGATAATGATTCTCCTCTATTTTTCATTAATTTAGAGTTAGCATCATAAGGGGTACTCACGAGTTTGAAATCGTAATACCCAAACTTCTTAAGAAGTTTCTCAATGTATTATTCTTGGGATAGTAATATACTATCTCCCTTCCTTATGATTTTAACACCTAAAATTACATTGGCTTCACCTATGTCTTTCATTTCAAAGTTGGATCCTATAAATAATTTAGTTCTAGTAACAATCTCATTGCATGTACCAAAAATTAACATGTCATCCACATACAAACATATAATGACACAATCACCATTTTCAAATTTAGAATACTATCAATATCATTAGGTGAAAAGCCAAAATTTATTTTTTCAAGTAATTAAGTAAAATTACCTACACCCCCACAATTTTAAAATATTTAAGATTAGTGAACGAGAAAATACCTGGTTGTGATTTTCTCTTTGTAGGTAAAATATACGAAAATGTACTCAAGTACCTCAGCTTATTCGTTCTCATCCATAGTCCTTACAAATGCGATCAAAAGTCATTGTTGCTACGAGCACCTTGGCAGCCTCCGAAAGTTATGGGTTTCACAAATACTGTCTGAGTTCTGGAAACAAAGTTTTGATTCTTCGGGATTGAGTTGTTGTTGTTGTCAGCCATAAGTCCTTAAGATTGTTGTAAAAAGTTGACAGAATCACAAACAGAATTTCCTGAGGCGTGTAGAGTCACTGTCCTTAAGGACTTATCCGCGGTGTGTTGCGCAAGTCTCCCAAGATACAAGAGGAACTTCTCAGAATTTCTGAGGATCTCAGAACTAGCAAGGAACTCTAAACAGAGTATAAGAATAACCCAGAATAATTTTAGAAGAGCAAAAGAAGAAAGGAGAAGGAGAGAACATTGCTTTTGGTGTATTTTTGGAATGGGGGAAAAGCTCTCTATTTATAGAGTTAGAAAAGAATAAAATCAATAAAAGACAATAAAAACCATTAAATATTTTACCGTTAGAGCACTTAATAAAATGAATATGAACATTGTTGGCAATTAAAGTTTTAACCGTTGCAATCCAATGTTTTCTTTTGCAATAATCTAACATTATTACAACATGAATCACTCATCTATAGATTTAACCATGAACAACAAATCTACTTATAAATACCTCATTCAACTCTCACTTTTAAGTATTTTTCTTTAGTAGAATCGGGATAGTGTCACTCTAAATCTCATATCAAAACATTCCATACAAAAAATCAATAATAGAATTTTCACCTTTAGAACTACTATATTATGATCTCAAATCATACGTTTCAACCATAGAAGAATGTCCAACAAAACACAATACACTTCTCATATAATTTCACACCATGGTATACATATTTCTTATTTCCATCCAGATTCATCACATACCAGTTGAAACATTAATAATACATAAGTTATTTTATATTGCATTACCCAAATATTCACATATAAGTACATCAAAACGGGTTTCTGATTACGTAATGTTGATATTGTTGATTACCATGCCTGAAGGCATTTCAACAGTGAATGGACAATATAGTGTCAGATCTAATTTATATTCGTTTATCTACCCTTCAATAAATTTAAAAGATAAATTTATAAAATAATGATAATTAGTGATCAAATGTAATAAAATATAATGAAAACCTACATTACCATTATTACCAATGTCAAATCGATATATTTTATCACACAACATCATCATCACTGTATCCATCCTGCTTGGTTATATAATATTGTTTTATTTTAAGCTGCATATCGAGATCACTCTTTAACGAGTATATTTCTTTCAAATTATATAATTGGAAAAAATGTAGTATGAGGGTCTGGGTGGTGTAGTTGGTTATCACGCTAGTCTCACACACTAGAGGTCCTCAGTTCGAACCTGGGCTCAGACAATCTTTTTGATTCAGTTTTATGTTCACTATTTCTTAACTATTGTAATGAGATTAAACATAACAGTTCCTAATTCTTTGTACTCATTCTCTTATATATAAATTTTACATACTTTTTTAATGTTTGATGGTTTGATTTAGTTATTATTTGATGAATTGATCACTATTTTTTAATTAATTTAGATTGAAATTGAAAAATAAATTTTAAATATGATGTTGAATCAAATCATTTAATATGTTTGAATGTCAAAGATAAATTTAAATATATAAGTTCAATTTGAATTTAAAGCAAAGATTTATATGATGATTTGAGAAATTAGATGTTATAATTATATCCTTAGGAGTTTATAGATGGAGGGAATTGATTTAGAATAACTTTTGAATATCCAATAACATTATATATATATATATATATATATATATATATATATATATATATATATATATATATATATATAAATAAAGCAAAGATTTATATGATGATTTGAGAAATTAGATGTTATAATTATATCCTTAGGAGTTTACAGATGAAGGAAATTGATTTAGAATAATTTTTGAATATCCAATAACATATTATATATATATATATATATATATTTAACTTATAAGTTTACTTAAATCCTAATCTCTTAGTAGAATGAGTCTAGACTTTTTTTTTATTAAGAGTCAATCTTTTATAAACAAATTCATTTTATGAATTAGGGTTTAAAACTACTAATGGGTCAAGCATTATTCCTAAATATAAGTTTCATTAGGTATCTTGTTTCAAGTTTAGGTTTCAAAAGATATTTTTTAACATCTAATGAACTAAGTATTAAACTATGAATGACCAAATAAAAACAAGCATCAAGTAAAGAAACAAGAATACTAACATTTAATGGAAGAGACATATATATATTTCAAATCATTTGCAAAATACTAAGAGTTTAACAATTACATCTTCCTGCAACAAAATGGGTTTAGTTCTCCATTGTCATGAAAAGTCCAAGATTACAAAATGATAAATGGAAGAAGATGGAGATACAAAGAGGAAGAAGAAATTGCTCTCACAAACACTAGGAGATCTCAAAGCTTACCAAAAAAGTGTTTTCATGTCTCCAACCATCAAAGATGAGTTTCTCTTCGAGCAACCAAGTAGAAATAGGGAAAAATTTCCATGTCAGCAAATGCTGGCCAACCCTAGAATAGCTTGGGCTCTCTAACTTGCTAGTGCTCGATGCTATGTAGATGTCGCCCAACGCTGGCCAATTCTGGAACTAGATTTGGTTTCTGACTTTATGGTGTTGGGAACAACTTTTATGGGGCTCGTTGCAACTGCACTTCTTTTAATTTAGGTTCTTGATTGCTTCTTCATGCTTATCGGGATTGCAAACTCGTATGGTTTGAGACAAATAGCTTCCTAACGCAAAATCAACACAAAAGAATGAGGATTAATATAATCCAAAATATAATCATTTACAAAAACAAGATAAAAATGAAAATTAAGAGAATTAAAAGACAGATAATTTTGTTAATAAAAAGATAGCTAAGATAATAGTAAAAATTAACATCACCAAGGACAACCACAAAGCAATGCCAATAAGGAAAATCAAGGAAAATTAAGACAAAGCAAGTGAAGATGATAAACGAAACTGGTGGTGGTGGTGCACCTCCTTGATCCCCCCGTTGTGGGTGACAACAACAATGGTCTTGTTCTCCCTCTAGTCTCACACTTCCTTGATCCACATTGTGGCTGACAACAATAGTGGTCTTCCCTTTGGTCTCGCGCCTCCTCAATCTATTATTATGGGTGCCAACAACAATGGTTTCGTTCTCCCTTTGATCTTACACCTTCTCGATTCACAATTGTGGGGGACATCAATAGTGGTCGCTGAGGCAGTGTTGTGCACTGGTGATGTCACATCACACATTGTTGCCTTTGTGCGACAGTGTCCTATGATATGAATAAGTGGTTGTGAGTGAGTGCAAGAGAGATAACAAGGTTATTACGGACGAGAAGAGTTATAAGAGTTTTTACAAGATCATAGTAGCTTTGAAGGAGGTTCTTAAGAGGGATCGTTTCGGGTTACAGTTGGTGTGAAGAGAGTATCCGGTAAACAGAGGAGCAAGGAAGTATGGAATTAGAGTAGCGCAGCGGATGTTAGTGGGCAGGTTCTTATCAGTAAGCGGCTTGTGCGAAGCGCTTTCTTAAACTTGGTTCAGTGGTTTGTGAAGATTGAGCTTCTTTAACAAGGTAAGGATGTAATTGTCTGTTTTTAGTTAAGAGTGTGTGGTGATTTTTGAAAGTTTTAAGTGAAAATAGATGGAAAAATTTGATAAGAGGCAAAGAAGACAAGTGAGCCTACAGTTTAATCTGCAGTGTAAACTTTGAAATGATAAAGTGTTATAGGACGTTGAACAAAGAAAGTGGGTCAATGTGATGAAGAAGAGAAACTGAGTTTTGGTTTCAAGTTGTAGCGTTAGTCTCGAGGTGAATAAGCATTAATAGTGGTAGGAACAAACTAAAAGGTTCAGGTTGTTGGTTTGATAAGGGCATAGAATAAGAGTTAGTTGACAAAGTGTGAAGGCTAGTTGTCTAAAGGGAATGTGGTGAAGAGAACTCATTAGTATTGTTGAAGTACTATAATTGGTGAGTTTCTCAAAGTGGTTCAGCTAGGACGGTTGGATAAATCCTAGTTTGAGAGGTATCTTAAGGTGGATAATTACTGATCAAGCTAGTGATTTTAAGTATGGGTCGGGTTGACAAGTTGAAGAACTAAAGATGGAGTGCTCAGGTTAGTTTTGTCATGACAACGGATAAGAGTTCTAGTTTGGTAATAGGATAGCATAGTTGGAAACTATGTTACTCAAGAGTGAAGATCAGGAAAGCAATGTGAAGTCATCAGAAAGGTGGGGATTAAGGGTGATCAAGAGTGTTAACAGTTGGTAGAAAAATCATAAGTTGTGTTGATCAAGCCAATGGGATAATGGTTCTTAGAAGAAGCTAGAGGAGGTAAAAGAGTATCAGTCAAGAGTTGATTTGAATTCAAGATTAGCGGAGGATAGAAGCGGGGTTAGTAGTGTGGCAGACACAATAGAATTGTTTATGTGAAAGAAAGATTCGTATTAATTGAGGTTTAGAGGTTAAGATTTGTTTTGAGAATGATGGCTAGACCAAATCTACATTATTGATCACTAGGGCATTTTAACACAAAGGCAAGGTTTTCATGTTAGTCAGGTTGTGAGGAGTAGTATCTTTGTCAAAATAGGTCGTTGTACTAGAGAATATGATGAGGATAGGTTGTTCTTTCTATCTGGTAAGCGAATTTTCGAGGACGAAATTTTTCGATGTTAGGGAGAATGTAAGAATCGAGAAAATGGCCTGTTAAGAGTAGATAGATATATTAAAGTAATGAGATCGAGCATTTGTGTTAAAATAAGCCAGCAGTGTAAATAGGAATTTAAAACGCTTGGTTCATTATCTAAATACTTTCTATCTCTCTAAAAACAATATTCTCTACTTTTCCTCTCCCTTTTCTCTAGAAATTCTCACCGGTGGCTCATCTGTTCGACAATCAAGAGGCACCTAAAGGGCTTCCTGTTTCACTGTTTGGTTTAGCGTTTAGAACTGGTAAGTCTCGTTCTCTAGTTTTTAGTGATTTCTGGTTTTGCTGCATGCAAGGAACAATCATGTTTGCATGTGTTCCGCATTCTCCTTCTTCCTTTTCTGATTTCATTTTGGTTCTACGATTGGTCTTCTTTCACCAATCGATGGTTCATATGTGTTCTTAGAATTTCCTGAAAGAATAAGCAAAATTCTTAAGGTTGTAGAAGTTGTCCGTTCGGTTAGAGGTAAGGGGGGAGCATTTTTCCCTTTGTTTGGCATGCACATATGAGTGATGAAAACTACACAAGACTTCCTTTTTGCATACTACACAACACAAACATTGCATCTATTTTCTTTCGAAACCAGCCACAAGCTGGCCCAACTTGACTCGCTGGCTAACTCAACAAGTTGGGCAAACCAAGCTATTTCGAGTTGAGGAGTTGAAATCTCTATCTCGGCCGATCTTTTCTAGACAAAGGGACAAGTTGATCCATTCTTAGTTTGCTCTATACTTATACTTCAAAATGTTAAAACTAACATTTTAGTTCTTGAAAATAATAAAATTAGAAAAATTCTAAACCATAGTTATTCATCTTGGTTCAAACTCAATAAATATCATGCAATTTTAAAATACAATATTGATATATTTTTAATAAACAAAGACCGTAAATAATTAAATTTAAAGACTAAGATGGTAGTTAAACTTTGTTCGAATTCACTTAAAAAACTATATGCCCTCAGCGCTTACTTTGAGGGCTAAAGAAGTGGTTCGGCCTAAAACCTAAATGAGAGAGCTACTGCCATTCCCTTTTAATTTCCAAAGACACTTGAAACTTATACCGTTTAAGTAACAAAAACCTCAATACTTTCCTTGATTGAGAAGAAAATAAGAATATATGCTGAATGCCTATTTCTTTCTTTAGTTGTGTAAAAATTATTTAATTGAAATATCAAAGTTGAGAATGCAGTCACACAAACCACATCCTAAGGAACAATATAGACAATATAGATCACGACACAAGACATGGTATAGGAACATCATAAATTACTTCAGACGCATAATTATCCTTTGAGCAAAACTTTTCACGTAAGATTCCATTTGCTTTCAATATTAAAATCTAACCAATCTCAGAACCACTACAGCATCAATCAAGTGTCTTGTATCTTAAAAAACGTTTATCATTAAAGAAAATGTTTAAGATAACCACTTACAACACTCTATTGTTCTTCCTGACCATCAATATAGGGGTTTAAAGTTCCATAGGATTACTTAGAAGCTTTTCCAGTTCGAAATTCTTCCTTTGACCTACCGCAATAGACAGGATCTTTGCCTGAAAAGGTGATAAAATTCCAGCCAAATGCAGATCCTCCAACTACATAGGTCCCTGGAAGACCATCTTCAACCGGCTGCTGCTGAAAGCCAGGAACTGGTGGAGTAAGCTTAATTTCAGATGGTCGAGATTGCTGCTCTTTGGGTGTTTTCTGATCAATGTTCTGACCAGCCTTTGACTGGTCATCTTTCATGCTTTCACATAACCTTGACACGATCTTCAGCTCTGCAATTTAAGTCAAAAGGCATATTTCAAGCTACCACATGGAGGAGTATTTTTACACAACCTACACCAAAACTACTAGAAATCATAGACATGGTGGCATCATCAGGAACCAAGGTTGTGCCTGTATGACAATCACTAACGCGCCCACAGCCATGCAGACAGCAGAATTATGTATGCTCTCAGTGGAGAAACACATAAAATAGACATAAGTCAGAAATATAACAAATATATCATTAGCATTATATTATTTTATCAATCATGTAATACAATTTTTACTAAAGGAGCATAAGTCCTACCTATATGCCAATCATTAAAAACGTGGTTTTGTTCAGACAAAATAGACACATTCAAAACACAGGTCCTCCAAGACAGACAAAACATTAGTTTCTGTTCAGAAGACATACCAAATACAAACAGACATCAATAGATTATCCAGTTTCATGATCAGAAGTATAATGTGTGTTTTCATTATGTAATGAATATAATTTTGCCTGGATGAACTTACGTTCTTGAATTTCACGGGCTGCCTTGCACTTTTTGTAGTCAGGTGTTCGGATAACCTTCAAGATCAAACAGGAAGTTCATACAGTGTTTCCAGTGAAAAAAGGCCACTACTCTACACACCAGATAAAGGGCAAGAAATACATTGGAAATTTACTCAATCGATCTTAACTATTAGGAAAATGACTCAATAGTTCATACGTATCCAAATAAATTTCTAACATAATAACTTACTAAAATGCTAACTAAAAACTCATAACACCACCTTGGATCAAATAAAAGAAACCAGTTACTCAGTACACGGTAGTATAGACCAACCTATAGTCAATACATAATGATATAATTTATGTCATGAGTTAGTTAATGAAGCATCCACATAAAATGTACATGCAAGTATGCAACTATAAGAAATATTCTCACCTTCTTGGTTAGAGCATGACTAAAAACAAAAATTAAAAAGAGGAAACTTCCAAAATTTGCTGAATCAGCGTGTAACCAGAGACTAGCGTTGGCCATTTGGTATTTCAGAGGACTTTCTACATCCATTTTGCAGAGAGTAGTTTGCTCTGTCGAGCTTATGTTCTTAACTTTCACTTTTTTCTTAAGATCACTTTCTTGATTAGGGTTAGTCTTATTAAGCATGCTATTTCTAATTATAAAATGGATAAACCTCTATAAATGGTTCTATACTTCAGAAATCATCTATTAGCAGGTCTTTCTTCATTACAAATACCAATTGAAAATCTAGATTAAGCAAAGTAAGGGTGTGCGGGTATATAAATCAAGCTACTTGAAATTTGTTTGATTTTTCAGGTCTTTATTATTGGACTTGAGACTTTACATAAACATAATTACAAATCATGTCCATTTTTTGCATAGTAAACTCTCTTTGAAGGAAACAAATTTACAATTAAACACAAGACACCTATAAGAAAAAAATGAAGGAAGGGACCTTATTATGTATTTGCAAATCTCTCCTCAACACTTCTCTGGATTGATACGATTGAAATAATTAGTAGATCTATGTAATCATTACGTCTAAGGATAGTGCTTTTGATGTTTAATCTCCCTATTGTATCAACCTTCAAATATATAAATAGAGAACCATGGGAGGGGTTCTTCAACCCCTCTATAAATATATTTCTCTGTTTTAATCCCAAGTTGGTATCATAGCGGGTCGATCCCGCTTTGGTTTCTGTCTCGTCTTATCCACCGACACTAGTCATCGTTGTTCGCAACTGTCCACTGCCATTTGAGACTGTCCAACACTATCAACCATTGTTCTCTGCCTTTTTGTTGTCATTTGTCGCTGTCTGCCGCCTTCTACCATCTCATTTTCATCTAGCAACCATCGAATCTGGATCACCTCTCCAAGCGATGACCAATCCTGCTAGTGTCGAGGGCCAATTCTCTACCACATGCATCATCTCTTCTACTACAACCAGGCACGTGTTGTCCACGCGCTGTCGTCCACTCATTGGAACGTCATCGCGCCACCTCCATAGTTGTCACTAGACCCCCTCTCTCTTTTGACCCTTAAAACTTCATTTCAATGAAGTCCAGGAGCCACCCTTGTGGAAATCACCTAAGGTTTTCATTTTCCCTTACTGTTTGTGCATCCCCTCACTGTTTTTTGTTCCCTTGATCTCATATAATGACTAGAAGTGTTATTTCATTCTCTAGAAGCCCCTCAATTACTTCCGAGAAGCTAAATGGTAAAAATTATCTATCTTTTGAAATGTGGTTTCTTGGCCAAGGACATCATGACCACCTTGAGCAAAATGGAAGTCATATGCCTGCTAAAAAAGCTTAACAATGGAAACAAGCAGATTCCCAATTGTGTGCCCTATTGTGGCAATCCACGGAACCAAGACTTCTGACGTCCCTTAGAACTTTCAAAACATGTCACTCCTTTTGGAAGAAAGCTCAAAACATCTATGCCAACAATATTCAATGTCTCTATGATACAACAAACAAGCATGCATCTCTAGAAATGGCAGACCATGATATGGTATCCTACGACAAAAACCCAATCAGTTGTGGAAGAACTAGGATGTTTGTTAGAGAATGGAGGGTCTATGAGAGAAGAAAGGGAAAACAGAGGACTTAACTGCTAGACAGTTAAGTGGGTTTGGACTTAACTGCTAGACAGTTAAGTGGGTTCGGGAAAGAGGCCTATATAAGGACCTCTTTGTTGTATCAGTTAGGTAGTTAGACACTTGTTGATTTGTGGACCGGTCTTAGCACCTGGTGAAGGAGGTTAAGCTCCTGGACTATTCTGTATTCTAGTTTCTTTCTTGTGAATACACACCCATTATTCATTCCTTACTACGTGGTGTTGTTTCCGTGAGGGTAAGAGTACGAGTGAGTTAGAATTCCTACCTGAATCTCTAACAAGTGGTCCGACCTGCCGGATCTGTGCGGAGGAGAGAGGGTGCTATGGAGGGAAGGATGAACGTTGTTGAGGGGCGATTGGAGCACATCGAGATGGCGGTGGATGGAATGAAAGCGGAATCAGCGGCAAATCGGCAAGAATCTATGGCCATACGCAAAGACATTCAAGAACTAATGCGGATGATGGGGATAATGAGACCGTATTGGCAAGATTTCCAAGACGTGATGCGAGAAGTGGAGGAAGATGATGACTTGAATAAAATCAGAGAAGGAGTCACACAGGATCCCAACAAATACCCGGCATACACCATTGAAAACGGACGATTGCACTACAAGGGGAGGCTGGTTATTCCGGCAAAGTCTGAGTGGGTACAGAAATTGTTGGCCGAGTTTCATACAACCCCGACAGGGGGCCATTCAGGGGTCTATAGAACTTACCGAAGATTGGCACAGTTGCTGAACTGGGACGGGATGAAGCAATCAGTGACAGAGTATGTCAACCGCTGTTTGGTGTGCCAACAACACAAATACATGACGGCGTCACCGCAGGGCCTGTTGCAACCACTGCCTATTCCACAAGCTATATGGGAGGACGTCAGCATGGACTTTATTGTGCGACTCCCAAAATCCAAAGGCTAGGACGCTATATTGGTGGTTGTCGATCGACTGAGTAAATACGGGCACTTCATACCGCTCAGACATCCCTATACTGCCCGAACAGTTGCGGAAGTTTTTGTAAGAGAGGTAGTAAAGCTTCATGGGATTCCCAAGACCATAGTGAGTGATCGTGACCCGTTATTTCTCAGCGCATTTTGGAGAGAGATGTTTAAGATGCAGGGGACCCATCTCCGGATGAGCACAGCATACCATCCGGAGACGGACGGCCAAACAGAGGTGCTGAACAGGGTGCTGGAGGGATACTTACGATGCTTCTGTTCCGAGCAGCCTAAGACATGGAACGTGGTCCTTCCATGGGCGGAGTACTGGTACAACACCAGTTACCAAGGAGCTGCCAAATGCACGCCGTTTGAAGCGGTGTATGGGAGAGCCCCGCCGTCGCTGTCAAGGTTTATTCCGGGAGAAACAATGGTGGAAGTCGTGGCTCAAGAATTACAAACAAGAGATGAAGCGTTGCAGCAGTTGCGATATCATTTGTCGAAGGCGCAAGACGCGATGGTGAAGCAAGCAAATCGTAAGAGGAGGCCGATAACCATTAAGGTAGATGATTGGGTGTTTTTAAAGATAAGGCCCCACCGACAAACCTCTATGTCGGTGAAATTGCATCCGAAGTTAACGGCTAGATACTATGGGCCGTTCAAAGTGCTCCAGAAGATAGGGGAGGTGGCGTTCAGATTAGAATTGCCCGCGACTGCCAGGATTCACCCGGTTTTCCACGTGTCTCAGCTAAAATTGGCGATTGGGACAAAGCAGGTGGAAGCTGAGCTACCAGCAGATTTGCAAGTCGGGGGATATACGTGCTGGCCAACTAAGGTTTTGAATAGAAGAGTCCAGCAACAAGAGGGGGAACAACGTGAACAGGTTTTGATAGAATGGCAAGATGGAGGGGCAGACAGTGCAACGTGGGAGGATCAGAGTTTGATGCAGGAACAATTCCCCGAGTTTGACCTTGGGGACAAGGTCAGTTTTCAAGGGGGGAGTAATGTTAGAGAATGGAGGGTCTATGAGAGAAGAAAGGGAAAACAGAGGACTTAACTGCTAGACAGTTAAGTGGGTTTGGACTTAACTGCTAGACAGTTAAGTGGGTTCGGGAAAGAGGCCTATATAAGGACCTCTTTGTTGTATCAGTTAGGTAGTTAGACACTTGTTGATTTGTGGACCGGTCTTAGCACCTGGTGAAGGAGGTTAAGCTCCTGGACTATTCTGTATTCTAGTTTCTTTCTTGTGAATACACACCCATTATTCATTCCTTACTACGTGGTGTTGTTTCCGTGAGGGTAAGAGTACGAGTGAGTTAGAATTCCTACCTGAATCTCTAACAATGTTCTTGGAAGTCGGATCTTTGGAGGAAATCAAGAAGAAACTTGACAAATATTATATGGTGATGATCCTTTATGCTTTACATCTAGACTTTGATCATATCAGAGATCAATTTTTGACCAATCATGAGGTCCCTTACATGGAGACCTTGACCACATGCCTTCTTCGTGTCCCGGAGCCTCAAACGCACGAAGTTCATGAACTAGTGGAACCATCTGTCATGGTTGCCACACGAGGAAGAGGAGGACGTGGAGGTTGGGGGCGTCCGCAATGCACATACTGTAAAAGGATGGATCACATATGAGAAAATTGCTACTCCTTGCATGGTTTTCCTTTCAAAACAGCCAATATCTCTGAGGCTAAAACTACCAACTCCAAGTTCATTGAGGACGAATATAAAGAGTATCTACGGTTAAAGTCCAATAACATACTTGTAGGGTCTCTTACTAATTGGGCGAACTCCTGGGACTAGAGGAATCTGATGGTCATGACCCAGTCTGCTAGGAGGTAACTCACTAGGTTCTTGAAATAGGTCAACAAACTCATCCAACAATTTGGCAACAGCAAGAGGGACTTCAGCAACAACAGCCTGAGTAGTAAGAGAATTTAGAAGACCACCTTGGCCATCACAAACTAGTAAACATGACAAATGAACACCAGTTGCCATAGCTTTCCCCAATTGTTGTTTCTTAACTGTTTTCAACCCCAAAGAGGTTCCTCTCAATACATTTCTCCTTCTCTGGACATAAAACTCCATATACAACTTGTTAAAATTCCATACAATATCACCCAACGACACTAGCCATTAGACCCCTAAGACCAAATCACAGCACCCCAATGGAATGAGCCACATATCATAAGTGAATTGGTTTGATGGATTGTCCATTGAAATCCTCTAACTACTGTAGAAACATTTAACTTTGTGTCATCCACAACAACCACACTCAGAGAATCAAAAGCATCTATCCTGCAATCCAACCTTTTAGCTACCTCAATGTCAAAAAATTTGTGGGTACTGCCACCGTCAATCAGAACTTGGAGAGGCTTCTTTTGGTGTTAAAAGGTCACACGCATGGTTTGGAAATTGGCAATTCCGGTGAGAGCATGTACAGAAATTTGAGGATATGTAGAATTGGTTCCCATGGAGTTTTCAAGCAGTACTTCTTTCTCTTTATTATCTTGTAACTCATCTACTTCCATCACATGCAACTGCAGCTTTTTATGGCTTAATCCATGCTCGGGAGTAAAGGGTTCATCACGGAAATAACATAACCCTTTTTCCCTTCTCTCACTCGTATAAGCAGGGGTTAAAGTTTTAGAGGTATGTTGTTTTGATTTGAAGTAGAAATACCCCCACTTCCCGCCTTGAGGACAAGTCTGAAGCTAAGGAGGGGATTTGTTACGGGATATTTTGTAAACAAGCAATAAGAGAGTATCTCAATTGTAATTAGTCAATGGATAGTTAGAATGAGGAAAGTTGTTAGACAGTTATACAGTAAACCATAAATAGCAGAGGACCCTCTTGGATGGGATCAAAATTTTGTACTAACACTCTTGAACCTCCAATTTCCTCTAATAAGATTCGGATGCTTTTCATCCTTGGCCTCCCTAGTCTGTCTGTGTAATTCTTGGAACCCATCCTAGAATTACCCTAACAGAAACCCTACTAACTACATATTAAAAAGCAATAGCGAAACTCGGTATGAATAATACCCCAAGCACAAAAGAGTACCGAATCAACAAGAGGAGTAAACTTGAGATTTTCACACCAATTAGCCACAGATTTGAAAATTGAAAAGTGGGAGAGAGTTAAAACACTGGCCAACAAGTTTTATGAACAACTATTACATTAAATATTCCAATGGTTGCTGTATGAAAGAAAAAAAAACAGAGATTTGGAATATTGAACCTCGAGAAACTGAGGACGAAGGTCTCGAATAACGGCACGAATCTTTAAGTAGGTGGAGTGACCATTGGAGTCGAGCGGCCTCTTCTTCGTCGCCGGGGGAAAAGGAGGAGCCACCGCTGCTTTCACTTCTTCCATTGAAACAGAACTTTTTCTGTGGCTTGGTGTCTCTTCTCTTCTGGAGTTCTAAAAGGTGACCACAAGGGTTTCACCGTTGGATTTTACAGATAGAAAAAGAAAATCCTTGAATTTGAGATTATACTTTTATAGGTAATCTATATATCAATATTTAAGAAAAACTACCATTAGGTAAAATAAAATATTCACCCTCCTTCTTTCTTATTCTGACACTTGTTCAAAACTCAAGGTTTTTGGTCATTCCAATTTTTCATTTTTGAATTGTCCATTCTGTCCTTAGCTTTTTACACCTATATCACATAACCCAACCCATTGATCTTTTTGTCTTTTGAACTTTCCCTGTTCCTTTCCGGTTCTGCACAGCTTGAATGGATTTTTGTTCTACGATTTTCTTAATCAAACACAAAGACAACGTTTAAAGTTAGTAAAAGGGTATTTTTTTTTTTGTTGTAGAGGTCTGTTTGGTTTATTTTTGTTATGGTTGCAGTTCTTATTGTTGTTGGTTTGTATGGGTTGTGAATTTATATCTGTGTAGAACTTTTACATTTTGCTTGTGATTCTTTTTCTTTAGCTTTTTGGTCTAGCACTTCGTTGAAAAAGGTCCTATACGATCGGTACCTTTTTCCGAAAAGGTAAGTTTAGTGTTTGTGGTTTTGTTTCATTTCTCTATGTGCTAATGCTTTTCTACAGGTGTCGTTTATGGTTACATTGGTGTTCTTTTGAAGTTTAAGGTAAGTTTTTTGTGTTTTTTTTCTAAGAAAAATTGGTTTTTGATTCATTTGATATTCCTGTTGGATTCTCGTAGCAAGTGAACGCCTCTCTTCTTGTGTTGTCAACCCCAGATGCACTGAAGTCACCATATATTGCGACTATGGGGGTTTATGTATTCAAGACTGACGTTTTACTCAATCTTCTCAACTGTAGGCATCCACCTCCAATGACTTCAGATCTAAAACCATCCCTGCAGCTGTGAGAAAATTCGATTAATATATCTTCTTTCAAATGTTTTTGGACAATAGAGTTCTAATTGCAGCTATGGCAGAAGTAAACGAGTTATATGTTTGTTATTTTTGCAGTAGAATTTTTTCATAGATTATTAGGAAGACATTGGAACAATAAAATCCTTGTATGACGCTAACTTGGCTCTTACTGAAGAGGTAGGTTCAAGATATTTATGGCTGTCATTTTTCTAATTTAATAGACTCATCCTGGAATGTTGCAAATTGTCATCATAGAATGTCATTTCTGTGTTGATTATAACTAACACCCATATGCTCTATGTCGTTCTCTTGCAGAGTCACAAGTTCGAGTTTTATGACCCCAAGACTCCCATTTACACATCTCCAGGATCCTACCACCAACTAAGATTGACAAATGTCGGGTATGACGTTGATAAAATCCTATATTAGTAGCATCATCAAATAATTTGGAGAAAAAGATTTACATCATGAAATGTTTGCTCGTTCTGTTTGTGTTGCTTTGGTAGATTATGGATGTTATTATTTCTCGTGGATGTTTCCTGCGAGAATAGATAGTCCAAGCAATATGGAGGAGTTGCAAAACGTAGCAGCTAAATTGCCAACAGAAAAGTGGTTAGATTTGGCATGTAAGTCAGAGGGTCGAAGCCTGTTAGCATTAGCATTGGTTACTATGTTTTGTTGTTGAAGATAATTGTTTCATGACTATGATTCTCTAACAGTTATCAATATATATGTAAGAAAAACTACCATTAGGTAAAATACAATAGTGACCCTACTTATTATTCTCACACGTGCCCAAAATTCATGTTTTTTGGTCATTCCAATTCTTCATTGGCGAATTGCTCATTCTGATATCATTGTTGCGGTTAAGAAATTTGGGTTGAAAGCAACCATCCATGTGAATATTTCATTTTGTGGAAGTGGATAAACTGAGAAAGGTAGATGTTTCTTCATTCTAATAGTTTTCAATTTTTCCAGGTGATGGGTCTGCAAGTTTTTGCTATGTCGTGTATTACTTTGAAACCTTTGGTTCCAAGTTTTTATGAGGGTTCACAAATTTGCTGATTTCGTTGTTTTACTCGGTTGCTTCAGGGTATATTGTTTACTTTGCTGTGTTAGTTCTTTTTTCCGTAGGTACAACATATACTTTTAAAAAAGAAGGAATAAGCACTTTCATTTCTCATTCACATTGATGTTTTTGTGGACCCTCTTCCTTTTGCTTATGATTATTAGTCTAGAAGAGCCCTTTTATAAGTGATGGGAAGGGGTCTCTTAGCAAAAGTACAGAGCTAAATGATGCAAAAGCAATGACACAAATTAAGGTTCTAGAAGCTAGGTAAAAAAGGATGTCTTGAAATGGAGAGAAACCTAGCCTCCAAGCCGGAAGGTCAACCTTGCCTCCCAATGCTCTCCAATGCTCTCCAAGACTCAAATCTGCGCCTTTGACCTTCTAGAGGCAAGGTCAACCTTGCCTCCCAATGCTCTCCAAGACTCCAAAGGTGCTTGGCTCCAAGCCCAAGCTTCTCCTCCACTCCCATTAGTGCTATCCTTTTTCAAATTGGATCTAACTTATTCTTACAAAACAAATAATTAAACAAGAAAATCAACCCGTTAACTCAAATCAAGTTAACTCAAATCAAGTTAACAAGATCAACTCAACTTAATCAAATCAAATCAATAAAATCAACTTAATTTAAGTCGACAAAAAGAAAAGTCAACACAAAACTAAACCAAAAGAAGATAAACAAAACTCTCCTTTTAAATATGTTTATTTTTCTTAAGAATGTGCCTCTATGGTAGGGGTTTGGAGCTCGTCATTTACTGTCACAAAAAAACATGATTATGTCAATTGAGACTTCAAAATGTTTGAGTAATTCTAGCTGTCAAACCATTTCACTGGCTACTAAGGATTAGGCAAGATATTCTAATTATGCTAAAGACTTGGGCACAATACCTTTTTACAACTTTCAATTGCCCCAGTCTATCATCCTAATTGAAAAGATGCAATTTTGTGTTAGATGGAAATAAGAGACATTTACTTAGAGTGAACTTTAAGAACTATATCAGGTGATCGATGCAGTTAAATGTATGGTTAAATGAATTCTCTATATACTGACTTAGTTTGTGTGCAAAGGTAATGTTTGGTCTTGAAATAGTGAAGTCCATGAGTCTTCGAATTAGTTTTTATATACAGAGGAATCCTGAGTAGGTCATCACTATTAAGTCTAAGTTGTAAACTATGATTCATGAGTAATGTGATATTGCTACTAAGATACCAGTGTCATCAAGCAAAGTCAGAGCATATTTTCTTTTATACTCAAGAAAACACCCTTGTATTTGACAATTTCTAAGCCTAAGAAGCATTGGAGAGAACCAGGACCTTTATTTTGAACAAAGAACTTATGTACTTTGTTAGCTTAAAAAGAATTAGGGTATGCTAGGATTATGTCACACACGTTAGCCAACAAAATCAACAATGAAGAAATTGAACTACAAGTGAATAGAGAGTAAAATCATGTTGTAATAATGTTGAGGAGAACTTGCAGAACCATCATCAAGGTTTGTCATATATAGACTTTAGTTAACTAATCCTTTTGTTGTTGGTTTGTAACTTTGGAGAATATTCATATATACTTCTACAAATTAACTCATTATTTAAGAATGTATTCTTGATATATTGTGGTGGATTTGTATGATTTGTGTCTCTAAAAAACTTTCTTATAACCACAAAAAATAAACGGAAGTACAGGAGAAGTAAATTTCTTTATGAAAGAGAGAAAGTTGATGTATAAATCAAACAAGAATTGGTATTTTGAAAGAAAAAAACAAGATTTGTATTAACAGTAAAGGAAACACAACTAATGAATATATAATATCTGTTTTAATTAGTTATTAAAAGAATAATATAATTAATTAGGTGAGGTTTTCTCAGTGATATATCTATAATATTAAAGAAAAGAAAACGTCAAGGAATGAGTTGTATAATTACCTACCGGAATCAGTGATCCAATTATCTTTAAAATAAAATTAGCAGCAGAAAACTAAACAATTAGAAAGAAAAAAACAAGGTCATAATATAAACATAATCATAAGGTTTATGGTGTAAACATAAACATATTCATACTATTAGAAATAGTCTATTAAACATTAAAAATTTCATTTCTAATAGCATGAGCTAAAGTAGAAGTAAAATTATTTATTAGTTAAAATAGAATTAGATATGATATAATAATAATAATATACTAATAAATAGAACAAATTTGAACAATAAAATGTAAAATAGCTAATTATATGATATACATATATAATATTTAATTATATTTAATTTCTAATAGCTCGAGACAACTTTAGGAAGAAACTCTTTTGCATGACCTGTCTTTGTTTGAAACTTTAGAAAGAAAGCATTCCAGGAAAATATAACCTTATTTTTATTGTTTTTTTCAGAAGTTTCAACAGTGCCCTTTGTAAACAAAGAAATTAATCACATTCTTAGTTGAATTAACTTTCTCATCAGAAAACATGAGCAAGCATTACGAAAGTCCATTCAAACATCACTTCCACTTTGTGGTCAGTTTTAGTTTGTGGGTACTTCTATTTCATATATTACAAAATTAATTTTTCAAATTTAAACTAGATGGAGGTTGGTAAGGATAATTTTGTAATAAATTTAGCTAATTCGGTCATCTAAAATCATAAAAATAATAGTCAATAACTTGTAATGATAATGTTGTAATAAATTTAGCTGATTATGTGATCCAGAATCATAGAAATAATAGTCAATAATTAGCCTAACAACGCCGCCACCGTAAATGAAGACTTTATGGATCATCAAATTATTGAAGTTATGTGCACGTCGTGTTTGACTAAACCACTTGTGACTCATAACTCATCGAATTAATGAAGCTATCTTTAGCATGAAAATTACATAGAATGAAAGGTAAAACATTTAAAATTAAGATTTAGAATTAAATTTGCCGGAATAATTAAAATACACTTAAAATTGCATAGCGAATAACAAAATTAACACATAAAAAGTGAATTATAGTTGAAATTAAAATAAATTATTTTTATAGTTAATGAATGAACATATTTTTTTTTTTAAATTCTATACAAAGAAAGTAGATATTGTAGTAAAGTTGAAAAATATTTGAAGATAAGAAAAGAAAAACAGGGACTCATTTATTTACACAAGCACTCGGTTATAAATAGACCGATTCTTTGGTGGTAAAAGAAGAGGCACTATTGGTTAGAATTTGTAGTGAGAGAAAGATGGATTTAAAGACGAAAGGGTTGCTGAAAGTAGCTTTTTTTATTTTGCTCCTAGGGTTCGCCGGGACAACAGTTGATGCTCGCTTCGATCCAAGTTCCTTAATCACTCAGTTTCTCTCCAAAGAAGATGTAAACCTGTACGTGAAATCTACAGAGAAAGCGTGTTGTGACACCTGCCTATGCACAAAATCAATTCCTCCTCAGTGTCGTTGCAATGATGTTGGAGAAACTTGTCACTCTGCATGTAAAAGTTGTGTTTGCACGAAATCGATTCCTCCACAGTGTCGTTGCGAGGACATAACCGATTTCTGCTATAAACCATGTCACTCAGAAGAACCCAAGCTCGCTGGTAATAGTCAAACATAACTCAGTATGGCTTCTCCACCTCAAACCGGTCATAGAGTTCACCTACTTTTCCCTTTCTGTATGCATGCAGCAACATATAAGTAATAATTATATATATCTAAATAAAAAATACTTGACTAAGTATTTGTTTGAATTGTAACATCCCAATTATATAATAATCAATATTATATAATAAGGACGTTAACATTCAAATATAGAGAACAGTCGGAGTATGACGTGTAATTAAATGTAATACATTACAGTCATCCAAATAAAAGAAACTGAAAAATTCAAACTTGAACATTTGAAAGGATTGAACACTACAAGTGTTCAATCAATAAATTCTAAGAAGACTATTCTGCAAAATCAACAACCTCCAGCTATTGCTCCAAGGGAAACTCCGCGACAACATCTGCTCCCATCCAAGTGGATGATCATCGCCAAAGAAACATACCCAAACAGCACATAACAAAACAATGCAAGGGTGAGCTAGATATAAAAACATGTTATACAGATAGAACAGTTAAATTCAATGTTATCATACTTAGATTCGTATAAAAGAACAATTAGAGCATATTCATTAAACCATAATTCCACCCACTCATACAACATGCAAAAGTCATCCAAACATGGTAAACCAACATTACAATACTTGTTACTTTATACCCCGACTTGTTACTTTATAGACCGACTCGTTACTTCATAGACAGACTCGTCCGGACTAGAATGAATTCTGTGTAGCTTCGATGTTCGTGCACCCGGGTGATGTAGTAACTGGAACTCTCATCAGCTGCCACCCGAGGTTAGTCCTATCTGTCCAGATACCCTAGGACTAGGACCTCCTGCCATTCCCACACATGACGTACCCCCTCTACGTGAGGACGAGTACTCACGGAACATCAGGATGAACAACCGGCTAAGCTTCCCACATTCATTCTTTACACCAACTGATCCCACCGAGAGATCTAAATTTCCGATTCAATCCGACCATTTTAAATCTCATGATATTTCTTTTAGATCAACAATGTACATCATAAACCACTTATAACCATACCCTTTTAACCAATCTTGATTACATGAACATGCATTCATAAATTGCAACCGAAATATTTAAATAACATAACTTACTGTTACTTTGAATCTTAACCCCAATTATGAAAAATCAGATACCACCATATTATCCCAACAATTTCAACATATCTCATACATTCACATAATTCATGTCATAGATAATATTCCAAACATTGGTACACATAATTCAATCCGAAAGCAAAGGAACTTAAAATTCAACATATTTGTAAAATACTATTTGGACGAGTACTATTCACTGGACACTATTGGACGAACGCTCACTCAATTTAAGGACGAACGCTCAAATCAATGTGTTAAGGACGAACGCTCACTATTTGGACGAACGCTCAATGCTGATCATTTTGGACGAACGCTCGGTTT
Organism: Vigna angularis; assembly: GCF_016808095.1. Classification (NCBI taxonomy): domain Eukaryota; kingdom Viridiplantae; phylum Streptophyta; class Magnoliopsida; order Fabales; family Fabaceae; genus Vigna; species Vigna angularis. The sequence goes on from NC_068971.1 coordinate 8,282,929, forward strand.
GGACAAATGGACGAACGCTTCACAGATGAAACCAAGGACGAACGCTAAGAATTTAACTAAGGACGAACGCTCACTCACACTCGCTCAAAGGCCGAACGCTCAACACTGAATTTAAGGTCGAACGCTTGGTCGAGCCATTTGGACGAACGTTCACAAGTTGAAGTCATGGACGAACGCTCGTAGTCTGGACGAACGCCAACTAACAGCTTGGACGAACGCTCACTTGCTAGCTGAAGCACGGACACTCATAATCTACAACTTGGACGAACGCGCGACGATTCTTTGCGGACGAACGCTCACACGTACAGAACGAATCACTCAATGTCGAACACTTGGATTTAAGGACGGACGCGCATAGCGAATGGGACGAACGTCCCCTTTTCACTTCACCAACTTTGAACGAGCGTCCACAAACGAACGCTCTCCAACGACTACCGAATAATTTGGACGAACGTCCAAATTCACCTTGACGAACGTTCAACCATTTTGGACGAACGTTAGCTATTTAGGACGAACGTCCAATTTGAAATCAAATTGGACGAACGATTCTGCAGAATTTCTGCAGAATTGCAGATTTCCAGAAACATCAAATTCAACCCTTTCTTCCCAGATTTTACCCAGATTTGCATCATACAAAGCATATACAATCAATCAAACAAAAGATCTAGCTCCCCTTACCTCTTGAAGACTTCCTTTGCTAAATCTTTAAATCTATCTTCTCCAAGATTTCCAGTGCCAAGGTTTCTTTCCCACTCCAGCAACTCTGAACTTCACCTCCTTCACCAACCTTGCAGCAAGGTTTTCCTTCCTCATTTCAGAACCTAGCATCCCCTTATATCTTCCACGTTTGCAGCCTGCTGAATGATGCCAAACATGAGGGAAATCACGGACTTCTTTACTCTCCAAAACCAATTCCCGTGACTCCCTTAATTGCTTCCCACACCCCTTCAACAGCTGCCTCCCCGTGAAGCCATTCCCTACCACACCACTCATCACAGGAAGCCCCCACCACATCAATTACCAACATATCCTTGTCCATACACCACCCCCAAATTATTTAGGTCCTTACATTCTCCCCAACACAAAAATTTTCGTCCTCGAAAATTAAGCTTACCAAAACAAGTTGAGATACGTCTCTCTCATCTTGTCCTCTAACTCTTAGGTAGAGTTGCCATACCACAACTCATATAACAAACTTATCCGGGCAGTTCCCACCGTTCAAAGAGCTCATCAGTACAACTCCCACCACATCAAAGAGACAATTCTAGATCAACATACATAACACATCTCACACCAAAATAAGGTCACACTTACTCACATAGCAAGAGATCCTCTCTAATTTGAATATTTCATACTCCCAAAATGTGGCAAAAATCGCATGCTACATTTTTTTTTTTTTAACCGATACTATTGAAGACTCCGGTATGCATGACCGGAACTGTGAGCACAGTGAGGTTCCTTGGCTATAAAACGGGGTGCTAGCCGCGTTGGGCGACACTTCGAAACGTTGAGATCTGAGAGCATCCGAGAGAGATATCTGAGCACTGAGAGTTCTGAGTGTGAAAACTTTGCGAGATCCGAACGACTGAGTGTGGTAGATCGGAGAGTCTTCCGGCAAGCTTCAAATCTGCAAGTTCCAAGGCTTTGCCCCGCCTCGAGTAAGTATTTCTTTTCTCTTATTTCTTTCTTTCCTTTACCCAGTTTCTCCTTCTTCTTTACTTCTTCCTTCTTCTCTTTCCTTTCTTTTCCTTGCTTCCTTTCACACACTATTTATTTTCTGAGCTTTTATTACTCGCACTTACATTCTGCTTTCTTCTTTACTTTCCGCTTGTTATTTTTACTTCTGCTCCTGCATTTACTTTCCTCTTCTTCTACCTTCCTTTTATTAACTAAAACTAAGAACACACTGCCTTAACAAAGATAAGGGGTATATCGGCTGGAAACCAGACGTTAATCTCCCCTCGATTGAGGGTATGGCAGAGACAATCGGGTAGAACAACGCCACGTACCCCATAAAAACAGAAAACTTAAAAAGAGGAAATTTATTTGTATGAACCGAACATGGACAATAATGGACCAAGACAAATGAACATAGATCCGTTTAGGAACATTTGCGAGGACCGTGAAACAGACCAGAGATTAGACACAGAAACAACAAAGACCGCCTGGACGAAGTAAACTTAAAAGGAACCAAAACAAATAAAGAAAACACTGACGATTTTTTTTTTTTTTTTTTTTATTCTTTTTATTTTATTTCCTTATTTTTATGCTTTAGAAACACTTTGAAAGGAAGGATGAGTGAGATGGAGATGGAGAGGTTCAGCAGTCAGCGGTGGAAACCTACTGATGATCAGGTCAAAATGATGACCAATATCTTCAACCACGGGGTCACACATCCCAGCAGAGCCCAAGTCGTCGAGATTGCATCTCGACTCAGGGCCTTCGGAGAAGTCAGTGAATATAATGTACACTGCTGGTTCAACAATCATGGTAACCGGGTCAGGCGCTGGCAAGCGGAATTAGACCCCACTGGCACCGTATTTTCTCAACTGCCGCTGTACATGTATGGTAAGAACCCTAATTACCACTATTTTTATTTTTATTTATTTTATTTTATTTTTCCCCTTCTATTATTGACACAATTTTTTTTTTTTTTGTTTGAAGAATATGGCTGGGTAATTATGAAGGCGCCAAGGCTGCTGGATTTGTTCCCCGTTCCTATCATCATCGACGATGACAGGGACGAACGACAAATCCCTCAACCCATGCCTCTCGCATTCCGAACCAGAGCTCCCTCGACGGAGCTCTCCCTTAGACCACCACAACCCGTTCGAGAATTTTTCCGTTAAATTTTTATTTTTATTTTTATCTGTAACTTAACGATCACGAGTGATCGAATCCCGAACATCCTTTATTTGCTTTTGCTTATTTGCCTTATTTGTGTATTTTATGGACTGTAATATTTAACGGTCACTTATGATCGACTCTAGAACATCTTTATTTTAATTATGCATTGTAATATTTATCTGCCATGCTAGTTTGCTGATTATTATTTTTATTATCTGCCCTGCCAATTATATATTTTTCTAACGATTTATTTACAGGTTATCGTGTTACCAAACTCAAGATTATCAGAAGAGGAAACCTCACAGAAACACAACCACCTGTTTGTAATTTTTATTGTATTTATTAAAAATATATATATATATGTACTTGTTCATAAATTCATATTAATTTATTACAAAATTTTGAAATTTGACTCAGAGTTATTCTCAACTATTTTTATTTTTATTTGGCCCAAACGAAAAAACATAATAAGTTATCAATGAGTTTGAAACGCGTGAAAATTATGTCTAAAAATTTATCAAGATTTTAACGATACTTCAATACTCGATGAGGTAAACAAAACACTAATTTGCCCCAAACTTAAAACAACCTTTGTGTTCGCAGACTCTAAATTAATCAATAGAATTTCACATTAAGGCAAAAATGACAAAGTATTAATGAACTTTGAAAACACAGAACACATACGTTTAACACAACCTGAACTGGGTGAAACTGAAAAATTATATTGGCTCACAATGACATTGAAAACAAAAGACATATGAACGGGAGCCGAAATCTGGTTTAGACACATAGAGGTTGATAACCCAAAAATGATACATGTTAATGAAATGAATAAATGTTTAAGGTTGAGCGTGACTGGATTAAAACATTAACTTGATGACAAAAACGGTTTAAAAAGTGTTTAGGCTTAAACACGAGCGATGGACCAAACACAGCACATCATCTAGGTTAAGACAGGGAGAATTAAATTCATAGTGGATAACAAATTTTATTTATTTATTTTATTTTATATAAAACCGAAGTCGTGGTGTACAATTAGAGTAAATGCTCGAACCTGTCGGCATACTCAGTCATGACATATTTCCCGGTATTAACTGAAGGAATTCAATCTCCAGGTCATACCTTACACTGTACGGAAGTACTCATCATATGATACCTCGTCCTCATCTGGACATCTCTTAACACTACAAATTCTCTCAATGTCCTTAAACCACTGATCAGCTTCATTCGAACTGCACTTCCCATCAAACCAGGCTGAATGGGGTTGCAGAAAGCTTACCAAGTTCCATTCTTGGACCGGAATAACAGAAGAGAAAACACCCTGAACGGTCCTGCCACTAGTTAATCACCTTAATGGATTGTCTTTAAGTGTTCTCAGATGTTACTCTCGCGTTCTCGGCAAATACCCTAGCGGCTTCTTAATTATGCAGGGGTATGGTATTTTACTCCACCAATGCAGCATTCTGTTGTTGCAACGCTTGGAACACCGCATTCAGCATCTAATTAGAGTCAGACGGATCAACTCCTTGGGACGAATGAGGAGAAGAAGTAGGTACCATCTTCTGTTCATACAGAAAGAAAGACCATTAGCCTGACACAAACCAACACAACTTCCAACCCGAGACCAAAGTACACAATCACAAACGAAGCGCACCCACACCTACAGGGTTCTAAGGAAGAACTGCTCTGATACCATTAATGTAACATCCCAATTATATAATAATCAATATTATATAATAAGGACGTTAACATTCAAATATAGAGAACAGTCGGAGTATGACGTGTAATTAAATGTAATACATTACAGTCATCCAAATAAAAGAAACTGAAAAATTCAAACTTGAACATTTGAAAGGATTGAACACTACAAGTGTTCAATCAATAAATTCTAAGAAGACTATTCTGCAAAATCAACAACCTCCAGCTATTGCTCCAAGGGAAACTTCGCGACAACATCTGCTCCCATCCAAGTGGATGATCATCGCCAAAGAAACATACCCAAACAGCACATAACAAAACAATGCAAGGGTGAGCTAGATATAAAAACATGTTATACAGATAGAACAGTTAAATTCAATGTTATCATACTTAGATTCGTATAAAAGAACAATTAGAGCATATTCATTAAACCATAATTCCACCCACTCATACAACATGCAAAAGTCATCCAAACATGGTAAACCAACATTACAATACTTGTTACTTTATACCCCGACTTGTTACTTTATAGACCGACTCGTTACTTCATAGACAGACTCGTCCGGACTAGAATGAATTCTGTGTAGCTTCGATGTTCGTGCACCCGGGTGATGTAGTAACTGGAACTCTCATCAGCTGCCACCCGAGGTTAGTCCTATCTGTCCAGATACCCTAGGACTAGGACCTCCTGCCGTTCCCACACATGACGTACCCCCTCTACGTGAGGACGAGTACTCACGGAACATCAGGATGAACAACCGGCTAAGCTTCCCACATTCATTCTTTACACCAACTGATCCCACCGAGAGATCTAAATTTCCGATTCAATCCGACCATTTTAAATCTCATGATATTTCTTTTAGATCAACAATGTACATCATAAACCACTTATAACCATACCCTTTTAACCAATCTTGATTACATGAACATGCATTCATAAATTGCAACCGAAATATTTAAATAACATAACTTACTGTTACTTTGAATCTTAACCCCAATTATGAAAAATCAGATACCACCATATTATCCCAACAATTTCAACATATCTCATACATTCACATAATTCATGTCATAGATAATATTCCAAACATTGGTACACATAATTCAATCCGAAAGCAAAGGAACTTAAAATTCAACATATTTGTAAAATACTATTTGGACGAGTATTATTCACTGGACACTATTGGACGAACGCTCACTCAATTTAAGGACGAACGCTCAAATCAATGTGTTAAGGACGAACGCTCACTATTTGGACGAACGCTCAATGCTGATCATTTTGGACGAACGCTCGGTTTGGACAAATGGACGAACGCTTCACAGATGAAACCAAGGACGAACGCTAAGAATTTAACTAAGGACGAACGCTCACTCACACTCGCTCAAAGGCCGAACGCTCAACACTGAATTTAAGGCCGAACGCTTGGTCGAGCCATTTGGACGAACGTTCACAAGTTGAAGTCATGGACGAACGCTCGTAGTCTGGACGAACGCCAACTAACAGCTTGGACGAACGCTCACTTGCTAGCTGAAGCACGGACACTCATAATCTACAACTTGGACGAACGCGCGACGATTCTTTGCGGACGAACGCTCACACGTACAGAACGAATCACTCAATGTCGAACACTTGGATTTAAGGACGGACGCGCATAGCGAATGGGACGAACGTCCCCTTTTCACTTCACCAACTTTGAACGAGCGTCCACAAACGAACGCTCTCCAACGACTACCGAATAATTTGGACGAACGTCCAAATTCACCTTGACGAACGTTCAACCATTTTGGACGAACGTTAGCTATTTAGGACGAACGTCCAATTTGAAATCAAATTGGACGAACGATTCTGCAGAATTTCTGCAGAATTGCAGATTTCCAGAAACATCAAATTCAACCCTTTCTTCCCAGATTTTACCCAGATTTGCATCATACAAAGCATATACAATCAATCAAACAAAAGATCTAGCTCCCCTTACCTCTTGAAGACTTCCTTTGCTAAATCTTTAAATCTATCTTCTCCAAGATTTCTGTGACATCCCAAAAATTATAGTCAAAACTATAGATTCAGAAAAATCACATTTAATAATAATTCAGTACAGTTTTTCACTAAAAACAAAATCCAAGCCGTACACCTTACAACACGAATCACAATCTGAAGTCGAACGCACAAATAAAAAACCTGACCGAACGGTTTACACAGTACAATTACCGAACGGTCGAAATAAACTTAAACGAAAACAAAGGATGGTCGGACGACCACTCAATTCAACAATCACACTACTGGCCGAGAGGTCTCACTGTTCGGTCTTCACTTCAACATTAATCAGGTTCTCTTCATTCAGCATTTCTTCCAAACGCTCATCTCCCTCTGCTCACATCCACACGGATGATCATTGCAATGACAAGACGGACGTACAAGGACAATTGACAACACAAGGAAAACGAAAGGGTAAGCTTACGTAATTTAACTCATGCATCAACATACAATTTCAGGTAAACAATTAAACATACATGCATATCTCAACATACACATTCATTACATAACAACCCACTTAAACGTACTCACTAAATAAAACTCAACACGACTGACTGTCCGGACTGTATGAAATCTGCGTAGTTACAGGCGTTCACGCACCCGGGTGGTGTAGTAACTGGCATCCTCATCAGCTGCCACCCGAGGTTAGTACGTCCGTCCAAAGTACCTCTAAGGACGACGACCTCCTGCCGTTCCCACACATGACGTGCGCCCTCTACTTGAGGACAAGCACTCACGGAACATCAGGATCGAACAGCCAGCATTAACTTCCCACAGTCATACTTTACAGATCTCAATAATCAAATTCTGAGTCGTTCCTCCCCGGAACGCTCTTTCAAAAATTTTAACTTTCCATTCATCTCATATACTCTTCATCATTCATATTTCATCATGTATTTATACTTTCATTTCGTCTCATATACTCTTCATCATTTATCATTCGTCATTTACTGTTCACCAAGTAATAATCATTATTGCATAATCATTTTCACCATTCATAAGAAACCATCAAAAACGAACGTTCTGTCCCCAATAAAACCGAGGACGAACGCTGTAAGCGAGACAAAGGACGCTCGTTCGAATCAGAGTACGAACGGCTGAATTTCAATGACGTTCGCTGGCTGAATTTCAAATGTACACTGTTCATTTGGACGACGTGAATGGCTATTTGGACGAACGTTGAATCAGTTAAATGAACGGACGCTCGTGAATTTTAAATCAATAACCGAACGTGGCAAATCTGAAGTTGGACGTACGCTTTTTCAATAAAACAAAACACCATTTTGAGCGAGCGCTCAGTGTAAGACCGAGCCTCATTTTTAGGACGAACGCTCCTTTCTAAACCGAGCACCATTAGGACGAGCGTTTGGTATAAACTGAACACTCTTAGGACGAACACTCAATCAAAACCGAGACCATTGGGACGAGCGTTCAGTATAAACCGAACACCCTTTAGGACGAACGCTCAAAACAAAACCAAACACCACTTGGACGAACGCTCAATTCAAAACCGAGCGCCATTTTGGACGAACGCTCAAGGTGAGCACCAATTAAAGCGAACGTTCGGTATAAGACCGAACACCAATTAGAACGAGCGCTCATCATAAAAACCGAGCACACGAAAAGACGAACGCTCATATCAGGCAATATTTGGACGAACGTTCAGTCTGAGACCGAATGTTAATAACTTTAAATAATAGATTTTACGAACGGAAATGAACTATTTCAAACATATAAGATATAACAAAGTTTGGCCGAACGCTCAACAGAGCAGTAGGACAAGAGTACGCTCGTCCTAGACCCTGGGTCATTCCAAATGAACGAATCCCATTTTTGACTATAAAAAGGGAAACCGAACGGTCAAAGACCGTTCAATACGAACATTCAATATGAAGGGAAACTCTTTTTCAATTCATTTACATTCCAGTTCATTTCTCATCATACAGTTTCATAAATTCCATTCGTTCAAGTCATGGTACAATTTACAATCTTCATATAGTTCATATCATCCAAGTCTCATGTATTTCATACAACAAACGTAAACTTAGTCATATTCATTTTCACTCAGTAAACAACGAACGTTCATGCAGCTCCAAACACAGCACATCATGCAATATATTCATACAGTAATTAACGAACGTTCAAACGAAGCACTCAACATGAATTAAATCAGATAAGCTTCCCTTACCTGGAATGAACGAACGTTTACAGGCGCACACAGACGCTCTCTACTCAAATCCTTATCACCAACGCTCGTTAATCCACTATATATGAACGAACGCTCAGAAACCCACCTATATTTGGTCATATACTGTTAGGACGAACGTTCAGAATATTTAAGAACGAACGCTCAACATGTAACTTAAGGACGAACGCTCGACAACACTGTTTGGACGAGCGCTCGTTATTAAGACGAACGAACGTTCAGAAACGAACGCTCGACAGAGAAAAAGAGACGAGCGCTCAAACCAACGTGGACGAACGTTCAATTTGTCAAGTCTTGGACGAACGTCCAATTTGAAACCAAATTGGACGAACGCGATTCTGCAGATTCTGCAGAATCACAGATTTTCCAGAAAACCAGAAAACCTCCATTTTTAACTCTAAAGCTTTTAGATTTCTACCAAAAACAGCAAAATGAACTAACCAAAACGAAAAATCTATCTCCCCTTACCTCTTGAAGACTTCCTTTGTGAATTCTTTGAATCTATCCTCCTCAAGATGTGCAGCTCCAATCACCTCCAAAACTTTGAACTTCTCCTTCTCTTACAAAAATGGCAGCAAGGTAGCAAAGACTCTTCCCCATTTCAGAACCCAGCACCTCCTTTTTATCTTCCAAGTTTACATGGTGCCAAAACAAGAGAGAAGTCACGGACTTCTTTGTTCCCCACTTCCAAATAAAACCAAGTCTCGTGACTTCCTAGTTGCTTCCCCCACCCCTTCTAAAATAATATTAAAATAAAAATAAAAATAAAATACTAGGTCCTTACAATTTCCAGTGCCAAGGTTTCTTTCCCACTCCAGCAACTCTGAACTTCACCTCCTTCACCAACCTTGCAGCAAGGTTTTCCTTCCTCATTTCAACACGTGAGAAGGGTCGGATACGTACTTTCGGAGTTGAGAAACGTGAAAGACTGGATGCAAGTTTGATAACTGAGGCGGCAAAGACAACTCGTATGCAACTGGTCCAATCTTCCTCAAGATCTGATAGGGTCCGATGAACTTGGGAGACAACTTTTTGGGTCGAATAGCTCTTCCAACGCCAGTGGTCGGATGCAATCTAAGGAAAACATGATCTTCTGCATCGAACTCCAAGGGTCTTCTCCTCTTGTCAGCGTAGGATTTCTGTCGACTCCTGGACGTCTTCAGCCTCTCTTGAATTAACTTCACCTTTTCAGTCGTCTGCTAAATGAGCTCTGGTCCTGTTAACACCTTTTCCCCTTCCTGAAACCAACACAAGGGCGTTCGGCATCTTCTCCCGTACAGAGCCTCGAAAGGAGCCATTCCTATACTGGCTTGAAAACTGTTGTTGTATGTGAACTCTACTAAAGGCAAGACTTCATCCCAGACGCCCATGTGATCTAGGACACACGTCCTCAATAAGTCTTCAAGCGTCTGAATGGTTCTCTCGGACTGGCCGTCTGTCTGAGGATGATAAGCCGAACTCATATGGAGTTTGCTACCGAGTTCACTTTGTAATGATCGCCAGAACCGAGAAGTAAATCTGGTGTCTCGGTCTGAAACAATGCTAGACGGAACTCCATGTAGACGAACTATTTCTTTGATATAAAGCTTAGCCAGGTTCGTCATAGACATCTTCAGGTTGACTGCTAGGAAATGAGCACTCTTCGTCAGTCGATCTACAATTACCCATACGGAATCATGATTCCTGACTGTGCGAGGTAAGTGAGTCACAAAATCCATCGCAATGCTGTCCCACTTCCATTCTGGGATTTCTAACTGCTGAAGTAATCCACCAGGCCTTTGATACTCAGCCTTGGCTCGCTGACATGTTAAACAGGACGCCACAAAACGTGCAACGTCACTCTTCATTCCCGGCCACCAGAACGACTTCCTGAGATCTTGATACATCTTAGTCATACCAGGGTGTATGCTAAGACGACTGTGATGTCCTTCCTCAAGAATAATCCTTTTCAACTCGCCATCATTCGGAATGCACGTTCTATTCATGTAGCGTAGCATACCATCAGTTCCAGTGTTAAAATGTTTTGCTTGATCTGTACCGAGTGCGCTCAAGATCTTCACCAACTCTTCATCATCTCGTTGCTTCACTCTGATCCGGTCGAATACGTCACTGGAGATTCTAAGAGTACAACATTTGATAAAATTCGGTTGTAAGTCAAACTGTAACCTCAGATCTCTAAAACTTTCTACCAAACTCAACTCTCGGACCATCATAGAGGAGACGTGAACTACCTTTCTGCTTAAAGCGTCTGCTACAACATTTGCTTTTCCCGGATGGTAGAGTAGTTCAAAGTCGTAATCCTTTAAGAACTCCAACCAACGTCTCTGTCTCATATTCAGCTCCTTCTGATCAAACAGGTATTTGAGACTCTTGTGATCACTGAATACTTGGAACGTTGAACCATACAAGTAGTGTCTCCAGATCTTCAAAGCAAAGACGACTGCTGCTAGTTCCAGGTCGTGAGTTGGATAGTTCTTCTCATGAACCTTCAGTTGTCGAGAAGCATACGCAACCACCCTCTTCTCTTGCATGAGTACACAACCCAAACCCTGATGAGACGCATCACAATATACCACGAAGAGTTTAGCCGTGTCAGGTATGACTAATACCGGGGCGCTTGTTAATTTATTCTTCAATTCTTGGAAACTTTCTTCACACCGATCGGTCCAAGCGAACGGTTGATCCTTTCTGGTCAGCTGAGTAAGCGGAGCCACTATTTTGGAAAACCCTTCAATGAACCGTCTATAGTAGCCCGCGAGTCCCACAAAGCTGCGAACTTCAGTTACCGAGCGTGGACTCTCCCATTCCAACACTGCTCGTACTTTCGCCGGATCCACTGAGATTCCTCCAGCTGAAACCACGTGTCCCAAAAATGGTACTTCCTTCATCCAAAATTCACATTTAGAGAACTTGGCGTACAACTCCTTTTCTCTTAAGATGCCTAGAACAACCCTCAAGTGATCTTCATGCTCTTCATAGCTCTTGGAGTAGACAAGAATATCATCAATGAATACAACCACAAACTTGTCAAGATACGGCCTGAAGATACGATTCATGTAGTCCATAAATATTGCTGGGGCGTTTGTCACCCCGAATGGCATCACTACATACTCGTAGTGTCCATAACGAGATCGGAAGGCTGTCTTCTGGATGTCTTCTTCCTTCACCCGAATCTGATGGTATCCCGACCGTAAATCAATCTTTGAGAATATAGTCGCGCCATGTAATTGATCTAGCAGGTCGTCAATCCGAGGCAAAGGATACTTGTTTTTGATAGTCATCTTGTTTAACTGCCTGTAATCAATGCAGAGACGAGAACTGCCATCCTTCTTCTTCACTAAGAGTACTGGCGCTCCCCAAGGTGATACACTTGGTCTGATAAACTGCTTATCCATTAATTCTTCAATCTGCTCCTTGAGTTCAGCTAACTCTGCTGGCGACATCCGATAGGGTGCAATAGAGATAGGTCCAGCATTCGACACTAGGTCGATAGTAAATTCCACCTCGCGCGGAGGAGGTAATCCAGGCACTTCATCAGGAAATACATCAGGGAATTCATCCACAACTGATCGTTCTCCACTCGACTTACTGGACGATCGCTCATGATTCAAATCTTCAAGTCGTTCGTCCGAATGCGTCATGATCAGAAAGCAACTGGCGCCATCCACGATGTCTTCTTTCAGTTGACCGAGCGTCACAGATAGATCCACTTCATACTCGTCCGGAAACACCAATTCCTTTGCACCACAATCTATGAGAATGCGGTTGGTAGCCAGCCAATCCATTCCTAAGATCACTTCTAAATCCTTTAGGGGTAGGCAGATGAGGTTTACCTTATAGTTACGTCCTTCAACCTCTATAGGACATTTAACACATACAGTAGACGTCCTAACCTCACCCGCTGCTGGGGTTGATACTACCAAGTCGAACTGCATCTCGCGTTCGGCTAATCCCAATTTCTCAACACACGCCTTCGAAATGAAGGAGTGTGTTGCCCCCGAATCATACAGCACACAAACAGGCATTCCATGTAATAAGCAAGTACCAGTGACGAGCGTACCTGAACTGGCGGCTTCGGCGCCTGTTATAGCATAAACACGACCAACCGCTTGTGCTCTTCCACCCCGATCCTGTTGCATCCTCCCGGCATTTGGCGGCCTCATTACTGCACGTCTGCCCATATTACACTCGCGCTCTATGTGACCATTCCTTCCACAAAGAGTGCAGGACTTCGCTCCCAATAATTGAGGGCATGACGATCGGTAGTGTGGTCCTCCACATTGGAAACACTTGACTGATCCGTGCTGTCCAGACTGTCCGGCAACAACCATAGCTTGAGAATTAAATGGTGGTGCTGGGCGAGCATACGGCAACCTGTTCCTATTCAGATTTGGCCTGGACATGATCGGCCCCCTAGTTGCTTGTTGCTGCTTCTTCAGTCGTTCTGCTTCAGCCACATTTTTCTCTAACACTTTTGCTCTCTCAATCATCACAGGAAAAGACTTAATGCAGAGGCTGGATATCAACACCTTAAGGTCACTTCTCAGTCCATTTTCAAATTTCCTGCACTGCCACACTTCACTGGTGGCAAGGGTATTAAAGCGAACCAGGTGTTTGAACCTGTTGGTGTACTCCGAAACAGACATATTACCTTGTACCAACTGGAGAAATTCCACCTCTTTGCTGAATCGAACACTATCCGGGAAATACTCCTCATAAAACTTTTCCTTGAAGACTTTCCAGGAAATAGGGCTGTGAGATTCTGCTAGTATCATCTTCGCAGTCGTCCACCAATGGCTGGCCTCTCCAGTCAATAAATATTCAGTGAATGCTAGTCTTCGATCGTTTGGACAATCCTTGGCATCATAGATCTGCTCCATGTCCCGTATCCACTGATCAGCTTCGTCAGGAAGGCATTTCCCATCAAACTTTGCAGGGCGGTGCTGCAAGAAGCTCTCCAAAGTCCACTCAGCCTGATGAGTAGCATTTGAAGCAGATGCCCCCGGCGTACCCCTAGTAGCTGCAAGAATCTCCATCAGCTGCCTCTGAGTCATTTCAGAATTGGTGCGAGCAGCTTCAAGATTTTGTGAATTAGCCGTGTTTTGCTGCATCAGAATAGCATTCTGCTCTTGTAGCTTCTCGATCACTGATTCCAATAGCCTGGTGTTGTTGTTGGGCCCATCATGATCATTGGTCTGTGGTGGAGGAGGAGGAGGTAGTCTAGATGCCATAGGTTCTCTGAGAAACAGAGAAAAGAAATGAACTTTAGTCCTGTTCAAAGAGTTGAAAATAACTTATCAACGCAATTTAAGCACACAGCAAAAACACAGTGTACTCATAACCTACAGTGTCCTTAAAAGAACAAAACTGCTCTGATACCACTAATGTGACATCCCAAAAATTATAGTCAAAACTATAGATTCAGAAAAATCACATTTAATAATAATTCAGTACAGTTTTTCACTAAAAACAAAATCCAAGCCGTACACCTTACAACACGAATCACAATCTGAAGTCGAACGCACAAATAAAAAACCTGACCGAACACCAATTAGAGCGAGCGCTCAATCTGAGACCGAACGCCAATTTTTGACGAACGTTCGGTACGAGACCGAACTCCAATTTGAACAAACGTTCGGTATGAGACCGAACTCCAATTTGAACAAACGCTCATATTCAACCCGAGCACACGAAAGGACGAACGCTCAATCTGAAAACGAGCACAGGACGAACGCTCAGTGTGAAACCGAACGCTAGTAGACTTTAGACACGAGGACGCTCGTCCTCAACAAGGGATCGATCCAAATGAACGAATCCCATTTTTGACTATAAAAAGGGAAACCGAACGGTCAAAGACCGTTCAATACGAACATTCAATATGAAGGGAAACTCTTTTTCAATTCATTTACATTCCAGTTCATTTCTCATCATACAGTTTCATAAATTCCATTCGTTCAAGTCATGGTACAATTTACAATCTTCATATAGTTCATATCATCCAAGTCTCATGTATTTCATACAACAAACGTAAACTTAGTCATATTCATTTTCACTCAGTAAACAACGAATGTTCATGCAGCTCCAAACACAGCACATCATGCAATATATTCATACAGTAATTAACGAACGTTCAAACGAAGCACTCAACATGAATTAAATCAGATAAGCTTCCCTTACCTGGAATGAACGAACGTTTACAGGCGCACACAGACGCTCTCTACTCAAATCCTTATCACCAACGCTCGTTAATCCACTATATATGAACGAACGCTCAGAAACCCACCTATATTTGGTCATATACTGTTAGGACGAACGTTCAGAATATTTAAGAACGAACGCTCAACATGTAACTTAAGGACGAACGCTCGACAACACTGTTTGGACGAGCGCTCGTTATTAAGACGAACGAACGTTCAGAAACGAACGCTCGACAGAGAAAAAGAGACGAGCGCTCAAACCAACGTGGACGAACGTTCAATTTGTCAAGTCTTGGACGAACGTCCAATTTGAAACCAAATTGGACGAACGCGATTCTGCAGATTCTGCAGAATCACAGATTTTCCAGAAAACCAGAAAACCTCCATTTTTAACTCTAAAGCTTTTAGATTTCTACCAAAAACAGCAAAATGAACTAACCAAAACGAAAAATCTATCTCCCCTTACCTCTTGAAGACTTCCTTTGTGAATTCTTTGAATCTATCCTCCTCAAGATGTGCAGCTCCAATCACCTCCAAAACTTTGAACTTCTCCTTCTCTTACAAAAATGGCAGCAAGGTAGCAAAGACTCTTCCCCATTTCAGAACCCAGCACCTCCTTTTTATCTTCCAAGTTTACATGGTGCCAAAACAAGAGAGAAGTCACGGACTTCTTTGTTCCCCACTTCCAAATAAAACCAAGTCTCGTGACTTCCTAGTTGCTTCCCCCACCCCTTCTAAAATAATATTAAAATAAAAATAAAAATAAAATACTAGGTCCTTACAATTTCCAGTGCCAAGGTTTCTTTCCCACTCCAGCAACTCTGAACTTCACCTCCTTCACCAACCTTGCAGCAAGGTTTTCCTTCCTCATTTCAGAACCTAGCATCCCCTTATATCTTCCACGTTTGCAGCCTGCTGAATGATGCCAAACATGAGGGAAATCACGGACTTCTTTACTCTCCAAAACCAATTCCCGTGACTCCCTTAATTGCTTCCCACACCCCTTCAACAGCTGCCTCCCCGTGAAGCCATTCCCTACCACACCACTCATCACAGGAAGCCCCCACCACATCAATTACCAACATATCCTTGTCCATACACCACCCCCAAATTATTTAGGTCCTTACATGAATTGCTGGACATGGTGCTTATTTTAGTTTTGTTTTAATTTTCTGCTTTCTATATATATATATATATATATATATATATATATATATATATATATATATATATATATATATATATATATATATATATATATATATATATATATATATATATATATAGGGTGGCAAAAAGACTTAGCCTATGTTGTGATACTCTTTAGCAAATCCTATGTGATATTATTAGGACAATTTGAATATACTGTTTTTAAACAGCTGCAAGATTTAGAATTAGTTTGCTCTATACTGATATTTGAAAATGTTAAACTTGACATTTTAGTTCTTGAAAATAACAAAGTTATAAACATTCTAAACAATAGCCATTCATCTTTGTTCAAACTCAAAATATCATGTAATTTTAAAGTATAAGATTGATATATTTTTAATAAATAAAGACAATAAATAATTAAATTTAAAGACTAAGAGGACAGCAAAACTTTGTTTGAATTTATTTAAACATATGACCTCTTTTATTTTGAGGACTAAAGAAGTGGGTTGGCCTAAACCTAAATGAGAGAACTATTACAGTTTCCTTTTAATTTTCAAAGACACTTGCAACTTATACAGGTTAATTAACAAAAACCTCAATATTTTTTCGAGAAGAAAATAAGAATATATGTTGAATGGCTATTTCGTTCTTTAGCTGTGTAAAAATCACTATTTAATTGAAATATCATGCAGTCAAACAAACCACACATCCGAAGAAACAATATAGATAATATAGATCACGAAACAAGACATGGTATAGGAATATCATAAATTACTTCAAATGCATGAGTTTCCTTATTGAATAAAAGTTTCCACATAAGATACATTTGCTTTCAATATTAAAATCTAACCCATCTCAGAACCATCAAGTGTCTTGTATCTTAAAAGGAGTTTATTATTAAAGAAATGTTTAAGAACTCATACATTATTAAGAGGGGTTTAAAGCTTCATAGGATTACTTAGAAACTTTTCCAGCACGATATTCAGCCTTTGACCTACCATAATAGACAGGTTCTTTTCCCAAAAAGGTGATAAAATTCCAGCCAAATACAGATGCTCCAACCATGTATGTCTCTGGAAGTCCATCTCTAAACAGCTTCTGAGAGCCAGAAACTGATGGTGGATCAAGCTTAATTCCAGATTGTCGTAGCTTCTTCCCTTTCAGTGAAAAACCATCCGCTTGCAAGCTTTCATATAAACTAGTTATCATCTTCAACTCTGCAATTGAAGTCAAAAGTCATGTTTCAACCTAGCACATGGAGTATTTTTACACGGTGACATCATCAGAAACACTAACACACCACCCACACCCATGCAGACAGCAGAATTATTTATGCTCAGTGGAGAAACCCGTATAAATAAAATAGAAATAAGTCAGAAATAAAACAAATATATCATTAGCATTTGACTAAAGGAGCATAGGTCCTACCTATATGCCAATCATAAAACACATGAATCTCCTACATATATAAATA
This sequence comes from Vigna angularis, assembly GCF_016808095.1. Classification (NCBI taxonomy): domain Eukaryota; kingdom Viridiplantae; phylum Streptophyta; class Magnoliopsida; order Fabales; family Fabaceae; genus Vigna; species Vigna angularis. The sequence continues at coordinate 8,300,538 of NC_068971.1, forward strand.
TATATATATATATATATATATATATATGTATATGTGTATATATGTATGTGTGTATATATATATGATTTGATTATGTAATCAATCATGAAATGAATATAATTTTGTCAGGATGAGCTTACTTTCTTCAACTTCACGGGATGACTCGCACTTTTTGATGTCAGGATATTTGAGAACCTTCAAGATCAAACAGCAATGTCAGGAACTTCATCCAGTGTTTCAAGTGAAAAAAGGCAACTACTCTACACACCAGATAAAGGGAAAGAAATACATTGGAAATTTACTCAAATGATCTTAACTATTAGGAAAATTATTCAATAGTCCATACGTATATCCAAATCAGTTTCAAAGATAATAACTTACTAAAATACTAATTGAAGAACTCATAATACCACCTTGCATCAAATAAAAGAAACTAGTTACTCAGTACATGGTAGTATAGATCAACCTATATAGTCAATACATAATGATATAATTCATGTCACGAGTTAGTTAATGTAGCATCTACTCAAGATGTACATTCAAGTATGCAATGATAAGAAATAATCTCACCTTCTTGGTTCCGACATGACCAAAAACAAAAAATAAAAGAGGAAAGTTCCAAATTTTTTCCATAGTAAACTCTCTTCTTTGAAGGAAAGAATCTTACAATTAAACACAAAAAATGAGGGAAGGGACCTTATTATGTATTTGCAAATCTCCCCTCAACTCTTCTCTAGATTGATACTATATTAACCCAAACAAAGATGCACATGCAAAAACTATATAAGACAATTTTAACTAATTAATCTTAACTTATTCAAAACATCGAAGAAGATCCCCAAATATTAAAAAAAAGAAGATCACCAAATATTAAAAAGAAAAAAAAAGATCGCCAAATATTAAAAAAAAAAGATCGCCAATATTAAAAAAATAAAGATCGCCAAATATTAAAAAAAAAACATCTCCAAATATTAAAAAAAAAATCTCAAAATATTAAAAAAAATATATACATCGTGAGTGTAAGGTGGAAGAACAGGTAAGAGGAGTAATGAAAAGATCTTGGATCACAGCCATATTTCAATAGCTTTACTATTTGACACTTCAAAATGAACGCTTTTGACATTAAAAGAGCTTAGAAACGCAAGTTACTTTGAACTACATGATACTGAAAACGATCTAGTTGCTAGTTCAGAACTTTAGAACTGCATGCAACTATTTTCAATCGGAACATCTCTAACTAATTAATCTGTTCTACTAAAGAAATGATATCCTATAACTTGGATCTGGTGCTGATTACATATTTACCATAGTTCCAGTTCCTTAAGAGTGACATGCAAAACTTCATTCTTTTCTTCGGATTTTCACACCAAGATTTGAAGATATGGAAGAGGGAGAGTTAAAACACCAGCCAACAAGTTTCATGAACAACTACTACATTAAACATTCCAATGGTTGCTGTATCAAAAAAAAAAGAAAAAGAGCAGAGATCTGGAATATTGAACCTCTATAACGAGATGACTAATCTCTTTAACAAGAGCACGAATTTTCACGTAAGTGGGGTGAGCATTGGTGCTGAGTGACCTCTTCTTCGTCGGCTGTGACCTCTTCTTCGTCGGCGAGGGCGAAGGAGGAGCCACCGCTGCTTTCATTTTTTCCATTGAGACAGTTTTTTTCTGCGGCTGCATGTCTCTTCCCTTGTCTGGTTTTTAAGAAGTGACCACAAAAGACTTCACTGTTGGATTTTATAGACAAAAAAATAAACATCCTTGGTTTTGAGATTGTCTTTTTAGGTTAATTAAATTTGAAGGTGAGAGAGAAGTCACCTCGGGAAGATAAAAAATAATAATTTAAATATTTAATGAAACAATTATTTTAAAACTTAAAACGTAATTAAGTTTTAATTACATATCCTACCCCTCCATTTTCATTGTCTAGCAATTTTTATTATTTCAATTTTATTATCATGTTATACAATTTTCCCATATTTTACTATTCTTTTAAATTTGTAGTGCCATCCTGACTTGTCAATAGAAATAAAATTAAAATATCGTTTTATTCATTTGTTTTAAACTTATAGATGCATCGTTATATATTTAATGAATGGGTTAAATTTAATGTGTGGGAATTAAAATATATGAAACAAATAAGCAATAAACTTATAAAATGTAATAATTTACTCATAAAATGTAATTGAGTCAAACAATAAAGTAACTAATTAATAAAGTTTATCAATTTTTAATAACTTATCTTTATCTTCCCATCTACCTATATGTTGATAAAATTGATGCTAAAGAATATTTAGATAATATTTTTAAATGATGTCATTGACAACCTTGGAGGTAATTTAGAGTATACAATGTTTTTAAATTACTTGACTTTACAATTACATAGGGTTTTATTTTGTTTTTAATTTTACTCAAATGATGTCATTTAGGGTATATTTTTAAATGATGTCCTTTTTTAATTTTAAATTGTGTATCATTGATTAACTTTAGAGATAATTTAGAGTGTATTTTATGTTTAAGTCATTTGAGTTCATAATTATTTAATGTATCGTTTTTTATTGAATTTTATTCCAAAATAATGTTTGAAATACTTTGTTACCTTCTGTTAATATTTTTTTCATCTTTCCATATTTTTTTTATCATATTTTATATGTAATTAATATATATATATATATATATATATATATATATATATATATATATATATATATATATATATATATATATATATATATATATGTATATATGAAGTTTTTGCACAACAAAATTAAATGACTATTATATACTTAAAAAATATGTTTAGTCAATCAAAGATTTTACCGTCCTCGTTGCTTAATTTTCCTATATAAGCAAGCAATCAAGTTTATTGAAATCTCTTACAAAGTCTATTTAGTCTCATTAAAATATTTGTATATAATTATTTGACAAACTAAAAGCACTTAGATTTGTAACAAATTAAGAATTAATTACATTTTTGTTATTCAAAATAGAGCTGTCAAAATGGGTAACCCGGCCCGACCCGACCCGATCCACCACGAGTTGACCACTTAGTGAGTCAACCTAACCCGGCTCATTTATTAGCGAGCCAAAAAAATTCGAACTCGACCCGACCCACCACGGGTTGGTGGGTTATACGGGTTGGCTCATTGGCTCACTTAATTAACTTTTTTTTCACTTTCTTCTTCTCAGATTCTTATAACATGTTACTTTGATCGATCAAATTGAAACAGTAATAATTGAACCAATTGATATAAAAGAAAATGAAACAAAAGAAATATATTGTTATATATATTTTAAGCTATCAAGCGTAAAATTTTGCCAATTTAATTTAGTAAGACATACAAGAAACTACATATAGACGTTAACAAAAATATATAGCACAAGATAAAATTGTCATGCTTGTAGATAGGTCTAAAAACAAGATAAAACAAATGATATATTCTCGAATTATCCAATCTATAATATTATCCATCTATTAAATTGGAGTCCTGAATGGATAAATCCATAGTATTATGCTCTCTTGAAACATCTTCTTCTTTATCTCCATCTATAATATTATCCAATCTATAATCTTAGGGTTTTATTTGCAAAGGGGAACTTTTGGAAAGACAGCAACGCGAAATGCTCTATTGCTAAGTAAAGGTTGTGCATTTTGAATAATTAATTTAATTAATTTGATTTCAATAAAAAAATAGGATTTGAATAATTAATTTAATTTAATTAAAAAAATAGGTGGGTTGGTGAGCCAACCCGACCCACCACGGGTTCAACCCGTGTGAGCCGAGTTCTTAGTGAGCCGGGTCAAAATTGGCTCGCATAAAAAATTTTGCATTTTTTTCCAACCCAACCCGGCTCAAACCCGTGGTGAGCCGGGTTGGCTCACGGGTTTCAACCCATTTTGACGGCACTAATTCAAAATGAACACTTTTTTTTTAAAATAAAGCTCATGGGTTGATCTTGACCCACAAGACTTTTGTAGATATTTTGGTCCTGTAAACTTTTTTTATAATGAACTTTTTGGCCTTATGAGTTTTTCTAGGAGTGTCACTCCCTCCACCACCACACACTACTCCTTACACCTCCCCGATTTTTTTAATTCCAAAAATACCCTTATTACTTTTACCCTTTACCTTTTTTAACTTTTTCTTAAAACCCTAATTTTTTACTCTCTTATTCACTCAGTCGCACACCACACCCGACCCCATACTCTTACTTTCTCTCTTCCTGTCTTATTCTCCTCTTTCTCTTTCCCCAATTTCATATCTTCCTCTTTCCCCAATTTACCATTTTCATCAAGGTTCTATTCTCCTTTGCTTGGTTCGTGCTTGTCCTTGGTTGGTGGTGGGTTTGTGTTGTTGCTTGATTCATGGTGGGTTCATGGTGTTTGGAGTTTGGTGTTTCCTTTTTGTTGTCTTCGATCCAGGTTAGTAATTCTATATGCGCCTCTATTATGTGTTAAACGAAGAAGAGAAACGCCAAAGGCAGCAACAGATATGGGACATTCCTTGAGCCTTCAACGGATCTCGATATCCGACGGATCTCGAGATCCGTTGAAGGCTCAACAGATGATCCATATCCGTTGAAGCCTTTCAATGTTTTGGGTGTTTTTCCTCCGTTGAAGGTCCAACGGATATCCCATATTTGTTGAGGCCTTAGCGTTTCGTTTTCTTATTTTTTTTAGGTTATTAATTTAATTTTATTTAGGTTGTTAATTTTTGTACATTTATTTTAATTTAATATTTTATGTAGTATTATTTATTTATAAATGAAGTGTTTGTAAAAAAAAATAAAAGAAAGCATTAAAAGTTGAACGAATTCTTTTATTTTTTTACTTTTTAGTTTATTAATTTATTGATTTGTAAATTAATTTTTAGATAGTTAAGTAATTATATTTTAATTATATTTATCTTTTAAGTAAATTATGTATTTTTAATTAAATTAATTTTGTTTTATTTAATTAATTAATTATTATTAATTTAATTAAAGTTAATTGATTTTGCTTTGAATTTTTTTTTATTTTTAAAGAAAAACATTTACACAGAAAAAGAGAAAAGAAGAGGAATTTGATTTCTGTGGAAATAGTGGAATGTGGAGGTGCATTCATATATATTGGTGGAAACTATTAATGAAGAGGTTGGAAGTTGGAGAAAGTTAAAATTTTTAACCATCACATTAAATATCAGGAAAGGCAAAAGAGGGATGGGAGGCACAGGAAACACTGTGTTGTGGTGAAGGAAATAACGCTATTTTTTTAGCCTTAACTCATGTGAATCAAGACAGAATCATATAAGAGGATCAAATTGATGGATCTACTTCTTTTAAATGAAAACATTTTCTCTTCTTCACCGTCTTCTTTTTTTACAACTCTATTAATTTCAATCAAAAAAATTTGTTATAACTTCACTTATTAACTTATATTAATTCCAAAATTAATTTTTTTAATATTTTATTTTTTTAATTAGACTAATACTGAAAATCAAGACTAATTTTTAATATTTAGGTTAATTGAATTTGAAGTTCAGAGAGAAGTCACCTCGAGAAGATAAAAAATAATAATTTAAATATTTAATAGAGCAATTATTTTAAAACTTAAAACGTAATTAAGTTTTAATTATATATCTTACCCCTCCATTTTCATTGTCTAGCAATTTTTATTATTTCAATTTTATTGTCATGTTATACAATTTTCCCATATTTTACTATTCTTTAAATTTGTAATGGTATCCTGACTTGTCAATAAAAATAAAATTAAAATATCGTGTTATTTATGTGTTTTAAACTTGTAGTTGCATCGTTATATATTTAATGAATGGGTTAAATTTAATGTGTGAGAATTAAAATATATGAAAAATATAGGCAATAAACTCAATGTAATTGAGTCAAACAATAAAGTAACTAATATAGTTGATCAATTTTTAATAACTTATCTTTATCTTCCCATCCATGATAAAATTGATGCTAAAGAATATTTAGGTAATAGTTTTAAATGATGTCATTGACAACCTTGGAGGTAATTTAGTGTATACAATGTTTTAAAATTACTTGACTTTATAATTAAATAGGGTATAATTTTTTTTAATTTTACCCAAATGATGTCATTTAGTGTATATTTTTAAATGATGACAGTTTTTAATTTTAAATTGTGTACCATTGATTAACTTGAGAGATAATTTAGAGTGTATTTTATGTTTAAGTCATTAGAGATAAAAACTCTCATGGCCTCTGTCATTTGTTGCATCTCAACCCTAACATCAGAAACAAACCTAAACATCCTTACATCAACCCTAGCATTTTCAACTTTGTCGTTCTCCTCCACCATTTTCCTTCATTATAATTGTTTGCCTTCATTATTTTATTATTATTATTTTTTTTTTGGGTTAGTTTTGCTCACATACATTATTTGTCTTTGTCATCAATTCTCTAACACAATCTTATCTATGTTTGTGTTTTAAGTAAAATGTTTTACATTTTATAATTTTCATTCTTTTAAATGAAAACATTTCTTCTTATTTTCCACCACCTGTTTTCTTATAACTCTCTTGAATTCAACCAAGAAAAATTTGTTATAACTTTACTCATTAACTTATTTTAATTCTAATTTTTTTTGAATTATATATTCTTTAATTAGGCTAATACTTGAAAATAATAACTTTTTTTCAAAATTTTGATTGACTAAACCCAATCCAACTATCTCAGAAGAGGGTTGGAACTGACCCAAAGACTATTATTTTACTATATTGCAATAGATTTGTTAAGTCATACTAAAAAGAATGAGAGAGTTTCCCTTACACTTCCAAAGCTTTTTTTCCCACATCTCTAATTTTCTTTAGAATGCTAAAATTGGCCTATGATAAATCCTTTTATTTTGGATGTTGATTTTGATAAAATTGAATTTTGAAAACCAATTTTACCTTCATCCAATTTCAAAATATAATAAAAACCCAATCGAATTTTAAAATTAACGAGAATTACCTACCTCAATAAATATGAGTATTTTCAATAACTATAGGACAACCAGATAACTTGAAAGTATAGGGATAAGTATTTAAACTTAAGACATATATTTAGATATATTTTGTTCATTGGTCTCTTGAGAACAATATGTCACACTTATGAGATATTTTATCTCAAAACAAATATATATATATATATATATATATTATATATATATATAGAGAGAGAGAGAGAGAATGGAATAAGTTTCGATTTTATTAACAACTAAAGTCTATTCAAGAATAGGCTTTGGTTGTCACATAACCAAAGTCGAAAAAGCTTCACAAATTTTTAAAATGTCATTTTATTTAAGCAAGGAATAGGCTTCACTTGCTACAAAACAGAAACAAAAAAGGTTCCACAAATTCCTAAAATGCAATCTTTTTTTTATAAGCAAGGTAACAGGTTTTGGTTCTACTAATAAACAAAGCCTATTCCATAATATGTTTTGATTATTAAGAGAATCAAAACCTATTCTCCTATTAGGGAGTTAAAGTCTATCCAGGAATAGGCTTCAGTTGTCACAAAATCGAAGTCAAAAAGGTTCCATAAATTTTCAAAATGTCATTTTTTTAAGCAAAGCAATAGGCTTTGGTTCTACTAATATAAAGTCTATTCCATAATATGTTTTGGTTATTAATACAATCGAAACTTATTCTCTTATTATGGTTAAAATTTCAACAAAAGTTTCTTCCCTCGCCATTTGAATGTACCTTTACGAAACTCATAATCTCTTCTATTTTCATTCTTTATTGAAGAACATGAAGTTCATCTACACATCTTCTCCTCAATTTTCAATCTCTTCTTTTGATAGCAAAGATCATCTCAGTCGTTCATCTCCTTTGTCTCCTTCTTTTCGTTTTGTGCTTTCATTTCGTTCATCACCACTAGTTCGAAAGCGAATGTCAAGTTTCTCCCTACAAACGTGAAGCACTTCAAAGCCTTCACGCTACTTACTATTTCAATGTGAAGCATCCATAAACAAGGTATTACTGTCTAATCTCCCATCTTATTTTCATTATGGTTTTATACTTCGATTCTAAAGGAACTGAAACTTATAATATGAAAGTTTAGACTTTGGTTGTTAAATTAAAATACAATGTTCAAAATAATTGATGCCAAGATCTTTTTTGCATTTATGTATTTTAAATTAATTAAACCTATTAACTTTTTTTCTAAAAAATCATCAAAGTTTTATTTTGATTTAATTTTAACTAATTATGTTTCATTTTCTATCAATTCTAACTATAAGAATAAATATGTAATCTTACTACTTAATCTATTAAACTTTTGTTTTATCTCTCACATCTATAAAATTATTCACAAATTTTTATAAATTTTATCTTTAAATATTTTCACTTTCACTTTCAAATCTTTTAAAAAAAATATTATCACTTTATTCTCTATTTTCCTCAAATTCTTCTATTCATTTTTCCTTTAAAAAAAAAACATATAAACTACATAGATCTTATAATCAAGATTTTTCACTGTAGAAAATAATTATGAAGATTTCCATGTAAAAAAGAATTTTGAACATACATATAGTGAAACTCGCTAGTACAATAACAAAATTGTGTCCATGTATAACATTGTGATTGATATGACACATCTAACTCCTCCCAAGTCAAAATTCACCGCTATGAATGAACAATTAATGTGAGGCGAGAAAACATCTAGGTCTTGTTTTGGTATATTTCTGGAATAAATAACTTCTCTGTCGTAATTAAAGTTATTGGCCAAGATTCTGTGCTTTTCCAAATAGATCGATATAGTGTTGCTTTTCTTTTTTTACATTATTTTTTTTTAATGAAAACAGTGACATGCAAAGCATGTGAAAATAATTAAAAAATATGAAAAAACCAAATCAAAACTCATCATATTATATATATAGGAAAATACAAATTCAAATAAATCAACTATATTCTTATTAAAACATTATATCATACAATTCGAAATAATGTTTATTAAATAAAATATAAGTGAGAAACAATAAAGAAAAAAAATATGTTTTGTATATTATTACAACATAATGTTTCATTATTTTAACAAATTATGTACAAAAAGTTTTAAACTATTTTTGTAGATCTACATAAAAAGTGTTTTTGTAAATTTATAAAAAGTGACGTTTTCTCAAAAAGTATTATAGTGAAAAAAGAGAGATTAGATTATGTGTACTAAAAAAATCAGTGTGTTGATGAAAGAAAAGATTAAATAATATTTTCTCGTACTATATGATAAAAGAAATATTTAAATTATAGAAATAAATGTTAAAAAAAAGCATCATATCTATAATACAATAAAAAAAACTTTTCAAACTATAATAATAATTGATTTCATCATTATTCTTCTTATTATTGTTATTTAATAATTATTATTGTTATCTCCTTCATAATCAGTTTTGTGAAATCTTCTTCTTTATATTATATTATTGTCGGAAAACATGTGTGTTAATATGTGAAGTTAATTTTTTTTTCTCTTTATTCACTCTATCTCATATATTAGGAATACAATTAAAAATAACAAGTAAAAGTAAAATTTAAAAAAATTCTTTTTGTAGTAAGCTCTTAAAAAATATCAAACAACAAAATTATAACAAAAAGCAAAACAATAGAATGGGAAAAATAAAAAGAGAAAAATCAAGAAACATTAAAACTTTTAATGTCATTACAAAAAATTATATATTGCCGACAAAGTCAAGTAATCCAAAAATTAGTTAGTAATTACTAATGATTATGGATTCATTGATAAGTGTCTTTTAGTAAATATTTATCAATAATTATAGACATAATATGATCGTGAGTAAAATATCTTATTAGTCTTTTTCTTTCTTTTCTTATTCTATTCTTTTTCATTTTTTTGTTCATCTTCTTTTCGCATTATCGTTCCCACCGTTGCAACATCATCACCCCCTTCAACTCATCTTCATCCTTTTCTTCTTATTCCTCCTCCCTTTTCTTTTTTTTTCTTATGGTGTACCCTTTATCCTTCACCAAGCATACTCAAGAAGAGTTGGAATTATCTAGAAAGTAAACCCAAACTCTAATCATCATGAGTTTTTAGTAGATTAGGTATATTTTGAACATATAATGGATCAAGTAGTATAGGGTTTCATTTGGTCCTTATGTTTGGGCTTCGGGTTGTAGTATAGTGTAGAGTTTTAGGGCTAAAGGAGATGAGCTTTTATGATAAAAATCCTAGTTAGAGATTAAACCTTCTAGAAGCTCTTAGGCCCTTTGTTAATGTGGTCTCCAAGTTGCTCTCTTTTATGAGACATATTCTCTTGCCATGTGGCCATGTGTCATGTTCTTAGTAAAGAGGATTTCTCCTTAATAGTAGTCATGTGTCATCCTTTTCATGGAGAGGATTTTACCTTGGTCTCCAAATTAGAGTATTAGGATTTTGTTTCTACAATTTGGAGGCACCTTTAAGATAACCTAAGTTTATAGATAGAGGTGTCTCCCCCATGTAAATTCACCTTTGAATTGAGTGTCGTTATATTTTTAAATCTATGTGATACTACTCAACTTAGGTTACCAAAGTTATATCACCCCTTACAGGTTTTCTCTAGTCACATTTCCTTAAGAGTTGACTCAACATCTCTTGAGAGAACCTAAACACCACCATAGCCTTTTCCCCTTGCTTAGTAATATAGTTTAAAGGAGAAGTCATAATCTCATCACATCAAAACCACCAAACACACACCATATTCTTACCACCATCAAGCTTCCACAAACCAATACTTATTTGGGAGTCTCCTCTTGGCTTAAGTCATATATTTATTCCCCTTTTTTTTCCTTTTTCTCCACCGCCTCCTCCTCCTTCTCCTTTTATAACTCTGACAACCATTGTCTCGCCTTCGTGTCACTATCGACGTGCCTCCGCATCACAAGTGTGCCTTCACATCACCACCAAACCTCTAACTCAACACCATTGAGCCACCATCACATGTCCACCGAGCCATCGATAACTCACCATAGAGCTCTCATCTCCTCCTCCTCCACCCCTCCTCGTGCTCCTCTTCTTCTACTCCTTTTCTTTTCACTCATCTCCCTTTAATATATAAAAACTCAATTAATTAAACTGGGCGAAAAATTTGTTGTCCAAATAATAACGGATTTAGCAACGAAAAAATATCATCTTTTTTATAGTAATGATAAGTTCTCGGTAAAAATATTTGTTGATATTAAAAATTATAATTTATCAACAAATCTTTTTTATAGACATTACAAACAAAAATATTCGTCGATAAAATACATAAAAAAACTATTGATAAATTTAATTTTATCAACAGATTCATTATCATCTATAATAATGCATCGATAATTAACGTAATTTTGGTGTGAAAATTTGAATATGAATGAAAAATTTGTTATACCTACTAAAAATGTTCACTAACAATAATTAATAATTCTGTTGGAGTATATCAATAACAAAATTTCTATTAACTAATAATGTGGATACATGCACAAAAGAATATAGCAAGATAGTAAGAGAACCAAATACATGAGATAATTGATATAAACTATCTTCTCCAAATTAACTTTTCTACACGGTTTTGTAGAGGATACACAGGTTACTATTGACTCTTGATGGTTTCTTTTATTTTTTTTACCAAAAGGTTCATTATTCTTGATTTTCTATTTTTCCACATAAACATTACACAATGCATTTATTAAGTTCCATAAATATATATTCGTCTTCTTAATTTGCTAAATTTTGATGGGCAAAATTGGTGTTTTTACTTATTAACTCGTTTAGGTCCACTGTCTAACTTATTAAACTAGTAGAATAAAATTAGGACAACGATTTATATCAACCTACTTTTTTTTTAAAATTAAAATGATTAAAAATATTAAAAATTTGTATTATATTAATGTGTAAATGAAAAAAATCTAATAATATTATAATTTAAATTATTAGTGTTTATTTAATTATTAATTATAATAAAATAATTTAATATATGAAAATAGTAGCTACTTTGATTTATCATACTACAACTTAATTAATTAAAAATACTTATATAATTAGTATAGTTTTAATATTATTTATATATGTGTGTGTATTTATATATTTAAAAGTACAAGTCAGTGGAATCAAAATAGATAAAACTAGACAACTTCATAAATGATCCAGTAATGAAAAATATCTCTTTTCTTCAGGATTTAACTCTGGATGGTCCAAAATTGGTGATCAAACATTGTCAAATTTGGTTTCCTTGCTGAGACTTAAAAATATATTAGTGTGAACTCAAACAAAAATAAGTGGACCTAAATCTACCTAATAATGATTTTTTAGTAAGTTTTTATGAGATATTTTAACATCTCTTTTATATGTCACTGAAGTAAAAGAGGGTCTCATTCTAACTACTGAAGCCACACCAACCCATGATTTGATGAAAATATCACAAAAAATTAGATTAAAAAGAAAACCTGAGATTATAATATATTGTTAAGCAACAATACAAATAATGAAATTTTTCACTCACATTAGTTCTAAATTTTAAATGTCCATAATTGTTAATATGACAAATAGTCAAACTTAAATAACTACAGATTTTTATAATAATTTATTTTTTAAATTTTCTAACCTTTTAAATACTACATTTTCTTCAACATATAAAAACATACTAAATTTTAAAATCATTAACATGTTATGAGTAATCATTGTATTTGAATAATATGATTAAAATGAGTTATTAGAAAAAGGGAACATGCCCCACATACATATAAAGGAATGGACGAAAAAAAAAAGTGCTCGCTGTCAGTAGCAGAAAGATTCTCGAATTTTTGTCATACGATAAAAAGAAAACTCCAAGAAATTATACTTTAATGCCCACGTGATTTTTAGCTGAAAAAAAAGAAAGAAGATAATAAATGTATGTCTGAAAAAGAAGAAAAAAAAATGATGAATGAAAGTATATATATATATATATATATATATATATATATATATATATATATATAATAATGATAATGCGTATTCATTTCCAACCGAGAAGAAAATTTATCTGTGTTGGGTGCAGAAAGAGAAAGTGAGAGAAGCTATGGAGTTGAAGGTAATGATGAAGGTAAGTTTAATGTTGTTCTTTATAATTTTCAGTGCAACAACTGCTGTGGATGCTCGCTTCGATCCAACGTTATTTCATCACTCAGCTGAAAAGTATGTGAAATCTACCGACAATGTGTGCTGTGATAAATGTGTTTGCCGGAATGATCCTCCCAAATGCCAATGCTATGATATTGTAGAGAATTCTTGCCACTCAGCTTGCGACTTTTGCATTTGTGCCACATCGGAACCTCCTCAGTGTCGTTGCATGGATCAGAACAGCTTCTGCTACGCTCCCTGTACCTTCAACCAATGAGCATGTCTCAATAACCAAGATGTCGGACAAAGTCACTTAGGCTTTGTTTTCGTCGTATGATCCAATAAATTAAGCCACTTAGGCTTTGTTTTCCTCGTATATGATCCAATAAATTAAGCCACTTAGGTTTTGTTTTTTGTCGTATGATTCAATAAATTACTATTTTGAGAAAACAAAACACTTGATCAAACTTTTTTTTGTTTCTCGTTTATCTTTGCTCTTGGCCTGAAATAAATTAGTTTGCATAATAATGACATGATACATGCTAATATAAAAGTTATAAAAACAACCTTTTATTATTTTATTGACTATTAATAAATAACACAAACAATATACTGTAAAATTTACCATTCATTAATATTTATTATCTTGGTAATTTTTTCATTAACAGTATATTCTTTTTATGAATAATCTTCAATATCTTTAGTGTAACTAAAACTACACTAACAATAATAACTATAACAACTATTATAAGTATGTGGTAAAAACAGAGTTATAATTAGTATGATGGATGTTGTTATTGTAACATTTATTATACTGATAATAATAATAATAATAATAATAATAATAATAATAATAATAATAATAATAATAATAATAATAATAATAATAATAATAATAATATCAATTAGTATTATTATGATTCAAACCATAAAAGAATATGTTGTTTGATAACTTTTTATTTTAATTTTTATAATTAAATATTTTTATCATTTATTAAATACAAATTACTTAATTATTTATTCATCTAATGAAATAAGTAATTGAATAATTTTGATAATTTAAAATTAGTTAAATAATTCTTTTTAAAATAAATAATTGTATATTTTGTAATATTATTTTTAAATATTACATATTTTAAATTGTGTTATTTTCCGATTTTTAATTAATTAGTTATAAAAATATGAATACTTGTGTGTTTTCATTAGTTAATAATAGTAAAATTAGGTGTTTTTATATTTGAGTTACTAGAACCTAAAACTTATTATGAGATAGAATATGTTTGGTCACAGAGTTATAAAAATTTTTGAAAAATTTTACACTGAGAAAGAAATCCACATTTCAATAATAGAAATCTCAATAATGTTCATGAAAAGTATGGATTAGATAGGGCTAAAAACTTTGTGCTAAATTGTACATAAAATAATTACAAATTAATCGTATCCCTGTTGGATTTTGGTAAGTGAAATAAAAAAACAAATATACTATATATACAAGATTAATCTTAATATGAAAAAAACGGTGACAAAAAAATGCAAACCCTAAATAATAGAGACGGGATGTGAGATGCATTTGATAGTTACCATTAAAATGGATCCATTTATTAAGACCATTTTGTTACTGCAGTATCCACCGCGGCCCAAATCTAACAAATTTAATCAAATTAAATCACGTGTTTGTTTTCAGATGTTTTAAAATCATTCTATTTATATTAATATCAAAACATATGTATTTATCCTTTTTATAATTTTACTATAAATAATTTTTATTCATTTTATAAATAATATTTTAGTATAAATATTTGTTTTAATTTTAAAAAAACAAGTAAAATGAAACAAATGTACTTTAAAACATAAAATAATTATTTTAATTTTAAAAAATAACTTCTTAAAATATAAATAATCATTTTAATTTTAAAAACATTAATTATTAAAAGGTAAAAAAAAAACTAGATCTACATAGAAAAATTATTTTTCCCATTTCCATAAAATTTATTTACATCTTCAAAATATTTTTTCAAGATAGTATTCAAGTAATTAAGTTTAAATGATATATTATATAATACAATAATAGTTTTTTATATCTCATATTTCAATATTTCTACTACATTTAATATTTTTATTTATTTATTTTTAAATAAAAATATTTTATTATCTTCTTATTTATTTATTTGTTAAATAAATTTTTTATTATTATCTTGATTTTAAGCATTCGCATAAACACTTCATTTTCTTCGTTTACTAGGAGACATAAAATATTTATCTCATGGAGACATAAAATATTTATCTGTCTATCACTAAATTTTATTTAATCTGAATTAATTTTGTTCAAACAATTTTTATTATCTCTAATTATATATCTTAAAAAGGTTTTTTTTAGAGTTTTAAGATATTTTTCACTTATTACGTTATTAGTTATATAATTTTGTTCTTTTTGCAAATTTGTTAAATGTTTTTTCAATATTTTCTAAGACACACATTTAATTTTTTATTTATTTATTTTTATCATATAAAATATTATTTGATGATTTTATATATAATTATTTTTATTTTCTAACTCATTATCATAAATATAATTTTATCACTATAACTATATAAAAATATTTAATATTATTATCATGAATTTGTTTATTGTCATCCAATATAAATAGAATTTCAAAAGATGAAAGATCTATGCTAAATTTTAATTATTATTATTGTTCTTGAATTTATTTAAGGATGTATTATAATTTTTATCTTATAAACAAATGTCATTAGAATTTTGAAAAAGTAAGTAAAAAGTCATTTAAAAACTTTTAAAACTTGGATATTTGTTTTCTTCAATTTTTTAAAAATAAATTTTAACTTTATCAACTTTGTTTTATTAGCGTTCCATGAATTATTTAGTTCTCGTAAAATTGTATTTAGTACTCTAATATGAAATGTATACAATTATAATTTCTTTCTATATACTTAATGAAAAAATACATTTCTTTAATATTGAATATTTACTAATATTTGATTTCCTTTTGTGGTAGTTTTTATTTTTTCACAAAAATTAATTGATTAATATTGAAATAGTAAGCAAACAATTACGTGATAGTCATTTACTGGATACCGAATAAAAATGTTAGACTAATTGAGTATAAGTATGAAAATGAGATTAGTTTTTCAATCTCTAATTTTATGAACTAATATTCAAACATTCCATTTTAATAGTGTGTAACTACTAAAAGAAACATCACATGTCCAATATTTAAAAACAAATAACTCAAAGAAACATATACACAATGTTATTACAGTTATCTCAAATATAACTATAACACCCAAAATATATATGTACAAAGGTCTTATACAATTAAAAGGTATTATTACATTGGTTAAAAAGCATAATAAATATTTTCAAAAACTCACATAAACAAGAGTCAAACTTCCTAAATATATACTTGAACACTACTTTCATCCTGGATTCATTGAGACATCTTTATCTGCTCATACCATTAAAATTATCATTACAAACAAGAAGAAGAAACAAATAAACAAACATCCTGGATTCTCTTCCAAGGGACTTGTGCAACACATGATAATTCTTCCTTTCATAACTCAATTATACATTAAAGTGCACAAAACAAAATAAGAAACTCTTTTTGGTATTTTATTGAACAGTTGGTGTGCAAGGAATTTAACATAGTGTATTTACAATTTGTCAAGACTAGAATTCATCCATTTCATTCTCATGCATTCACAAACACTCAATTTGATCCAATAGGTATTCAATTTCAATTCTAGGTTCAAATCATATTTCTCAATACATCAAGAACCAAAAATCATGCTTGGGTGATCAATCCAAAGCAAGCATTAAACATAGAAATTGAACACGAAAGTAAAATAGAAGAGCATATATCATTAGCATCACAAAATACATAAGAATTCTATGCTTTACAACTAATCTCAACAAATAGGAAAAATCCTCCATAGTGGAGAACTTAGGGTTCTACAAAATTGAAGAGATAGGGAAGAAATTGGAACTAAAGAGAAGATGCACAACCTTTCCTAAGGTTCTTAACAGTTGCTCCATGCTCCATTTGTGCCTCCACTTTGCAATTCCATCTCCAATTCGTGACCCATCTTCTTCCTAAACCCAAAAGGGGAAAAATCACCATTGATGAAGCTTGAAGACCCAAGGAGGAGTGAGAGAGCTTCCCAACACCCCAAACAGCCTCCAAGGGCCTCTCCCAATCTCTCTAGGTGAAGAATGAAGTGTAGGAGGAGAAGAACGCCCAAAAAATCTCAAGAACCATGCTTAGATAACCCATTTTGACAAGTCAGCGTCGTCATCGCTCAGTTGCACCTCAGCTGCAGCCCAGCCGTGACATTCCAGAGGGCTGGCGCTCAGCTGCAACCCCGCGGTAGCATTCCAGAGAGCTGGCACTCACCTGCACCTCAGCTACAACATTCCAGAAACAGATAGCTCAGTTGTAGCTCAACTACAAGCAATTTTGACAACATTCTAAAATTCAAGTTCTTGTGCAATTCCAAAGGTGTCCAACATGGGTATTTGCTTGAAATTGATCTTTTATTGTCCCAAAACATGTTCCCTTGAGTTATTGCTTGTTTTCCTCCACTAGAATTGTCTCCTATTCATTTATTTCACATACTCAAATAAAGAGATTAGATGTAAAAACAAAAATAAATTAACTAAAACATAAGAAAACTAGAAAACACATTAAACTTGAGGATAAAACAAGGTAAAAGTTATGAAGGAGTTGATTTATTCACCAAAATATACACACAAAAACACGTAAAATCAACCGTTATCACCCCACCACACTTAAAACCTTGCTTGTCCTCAAGGAAAAGGTAACTTGGCCATGAAAAACATGTACTCAACAAAAGGTCAAATAACTAGGAAGCAAGATCACACAATCAAATCGGATAACATTCATGAATGTTCTTCTTTCATCATCACTCCAAAGAGAATATGTGTAACATTGTAAATCCTTAGCTATGGTGCTCACAACGCAGATATTACAAGAATAGATGTACATGCTTTATGAGAGATTAACAACCATGACAAAGATGTCTTCATTGATCAACCATACACACCAATCCTCACTAGAAAATGTGTTTCACTCAAGCACACTAGTGTATAAGGGTGTGTTATTCTCTCATATACCTCTAATAGCACACAATTTGACTTTGATTTTCATTTCAAGAACCAAGAATTATGAAAGCATGCCAACACATTAAGGACTTTATTTGATGTTGGGACAAGGTAAAGAAGGAAATTTGTGTATCTAGGTAATATGAATGAGCAAAGAGAGCAATCTCATCAATTTCATAGTTTTATCATTCTACTTTCTTTTATCTGAAAATTGGAACAACCAAACACCAACTTGTAGTCACCTTATTCATATATTTTCTTTTTCTTTTTCTATTTTTCTCTTTCTTTTTCTTTTTCTTTTATAGATGACATATATACAAGAATGCATCACATCAACCAACACCAATTCACAATTGTTACACCTGCTCCCTTTTTAATAATAACTTTCCCCACACTTGAATCCTACTACTGACCATGGAAACATTACTCTCCCATCAAGGTGAGATGATCAATCATATTCAATAAGTCTTAAGGTTTCAAAAGTGAAGGTAAGTTTCTTTTAATGCTCAAAGGATTTCACAAGGGTTCTAATCTTTGAGACACAACTGACTATTTTGGGTATATGATGCAAAGAGGAAAAGAAAGACGACATTGTTTCAATGTAAGCATGCAAATGAATAACAACTAACAATGAAACTCAAGCAAAGTTAATTGTAACCAAAAGAGGTAGCACTCATAGATAAAAACTCTAAGGTACAAAATCTCACCCGGTTAAGTTCTTTGGTTTCCTATGGTTGTCATATACCATGTCATAATCATTAACCACAATAAAAACAATAACAACATTCTCGATATACTCACATGAAAACAACCACAAGCATTAGTTTTCACTAAATCACAACACATTCTCAATGTATTCCAGAACTAATTTATGAGCAAACACAAATGGTTCTCTTCAAAGTCATGCAAAACTTACTCAAAGTCACATAACCAATGCATCATATTTGTCAGACCAGCCAAGTCACACTTATTATCAGCAAGCAAGAAAAGAAAATAAAAGAGAAGGAAAAAGTAAACTCTTTTTGGGGGGACCAACTTGCTGCTAAAATTTCTCAGCTCCTTGTATATTCTTCTTCATCAACATCTATACCTATTACTTGCAAGAACACCAAGAAACTCGAACAAACACGTTAGTCCAATTTTTATAAAAACCAAGATTTGAGAATTAAGATTGAAAACATAAAGATAAGAAAAATAACATATAGAAAAGTGAAATAGAAAAATGAAAAACATAAACAAAGAAATAAGGAAAAGAAGAAACAAAAATTACATAACGTGAGCACACCAACCAAACAACAATTCTAATATGCAGAATGATTGAAATGGATTTCCTAAATAACCTTACTCAGATCCCTCTTGTTACAAGACCACTTAATACTCTCCTAAGGTGATGATACTACTTTCCCTGTTCTCTAAGGTAAAAACACTCAGATCCC
Organism: Vigna angularis; assembly: GCF_016808095.1. Taxonomy (NCBI): domain Eukaryota; kingdom Viridiplantae; phylum Streptophyta; class Magnoliopsida; order Fabales; family Fabaceae; genus Vigna; species Vigna angularis. Next base: position 8,320,175 of record NC_068971.1, read on the forward strand.
TCTTGTTGCACTTATCTAAAATTGATACACCTTACTCAATCCCTTGGCCTAAGAATGTATCAAAACTTGCATTAAGAACCAGAACAGTGGGGGCCAAACTCACAATCCCATTCCTGGCGACTTGTAATATCTGGGTTGATTTAGCTAGTTCGGCTGCTGAAATCCCATCCCTAGGACCTTCCAACAACTAGATCATGCTCTAAGGCATACCCCGAAGTAAGCTTTAAGCACAAACCAAACCAATGGAAAGTATAAACACTGTAGGCAAACTGCATAAAAGAAACACAAACAAAACAAACATACAATTGGCAAAGAATTCTACTTTCCCTATTTTCTAAAGTTAGAACACTCAGATCCCTCATGTTGTGTCTACCTAAGTATGACAAACTCTCACCCAATCCCTTGGTGTAAGAAGTCCATCAAACTTGCCTTAAGCTCCAAAACAGTGAATTCAAACACACAACCCCATCCCTGGTGATTTGCACATCTGGTTTGATTTAGTAAGTTCCGCTACTAAAATCTCATCCCTAAGAACTTTCAATAACTGCATCAAGCTCAAAGGCATACCCTGAGACAAGCATTAAGTTCAAACTAAATCAATGGAAAGCCTTAAAACTGAAGCCAACTGCATACACAACAACATTCAAAAGGAAAATTCACAACAAAGTCTAAAAGAGTCATAAATGCCCAAATTGCCTTGTATTGGAACACAAGTCCCCGACAACGGTGCCAAAAACTTGTAGGCTGCCAAACTAACGACAAGTGCACCGGTCGCAGCGTAGCAAGTGATAAATATCATTCTCTCCCAAGGAACTTGTGCAACACATGATAATTCTTCCTTTCATAACTCAGTTAGACATCAAAGTGCACAAAACAACACAAGAAACTGTTTTTGGTATTTTATCGAACAATTGGTGTGCAAGGAATTTCACATAGTGTATTTACAATTTGTCAAGACTAGAATTCATCCATTTCATTCTCATGCATTCACAAACATCTCAATTCCATCCAATAGGTATTCAATTTTAATTCTAGGTTCAAATCATATTTCTCAATACATCAAGAACCAAAAATCATGCATGTGTGATCAATCCAAAGCAAGCATTAGACATAGAAATTGAACACAAAAGTAAAATAGAAGAACATATATCATTAGCATCAAAAAATACATAAGAATTCCATGTTTTACAACTAATATCAACAAATAGGAAAAATCCTCCATAGTGGAGAACTTAGGGTTCTACAAAATTGAAGAGATAGGGAAGAAATTGGAACTAAAGAGAAGATGCACAACCTTTCCCAAGGTTCTTAGCAGCTGCTCCATGCTCCATTTACGCCTCCCCTTCCCAATTCCATCTCCAATTCGTGACTCATCTTCTTCCTCAACCCAAAAGGGGAAAAATCACCATTGATGAAGCTTGAAGACCCAAGGAGGAGTGGGAGAGCTTCCCAACACCCCAAACAGCCTCCAAGGGCCTATCCCAATCTCTCTAGGTGAAGAATGAAGTGTAGAGGAGAAGAATGCCCAAAAATCGCGAGAACCATGCTTAAATAACTCATTTTGACAAGTCAGCGTCGTCACTACTCAACTGCACCTCAGTTGCAGCCCAGCCATGACATTCCAGAGGGCTGACGCTCAGCTGCACCTTAGTTACAGGATTCCAGAAATAGATAGCTCAACTGCCGCTCAGCTACAGGCAGTTCTGATAGCATTCTAAAATTCAAGTTCTTGTGCAATTCCAAAGGTGTCCAACATGGGTATTTGCTTCAAATTAATCTTTTATTGTCCCAAAACATGTTCTCTTTATTTATTGCTTGTTTTCCTCCACTAGAATTGTCTCCTGTTCATTTATTTCACACACTCAAATAAAGATATTAGAGGTAAAAACAAGCATAAATTAACTAAAACACAAGAAAACTCACTAAACTTGAGGATAAAGCAAGGTAAAAGTTATGAAGGAGTTTATTTATTCACCAAAATATATACACAAAAACACGTAAAATCAATCGTTATCATGATCCTCAACGTCAAACCTTTCACAAAAGGTGGCACTTAACTATATTCCTGACCCTCAACATCATTCTTCTTGTAAAACATCATGCTCAACGACACCCTAAAATTAAATTGTTCCAAACCTGTAGTGAAAAGTGACACTCAACGATGCCCTGCTACCGCTCAAAGCCAAAATATTTGCATTTTTCACACTCAACGATACAAGTCTAGTGCTCAGCAGCCTAGAGCTAAAATGTTCCCAGACCTGCACAAGAAACTAATGCTTAGTGCCAACTTGCAACTGCTCAAAGTTGGACTAGAAACCATCAAACGTAAACCTGTGACTTGGAGAAAAAGAGACATGTTCAAATGATCAAATTCTCTACTTAATACTTGGTTAATAAACAGTTTTCAGTGTTAGAGTGCGTATCAACTTGCTCAATTGATCAGATCATAAGTTCCTTAGTTCAACACCGACATCAATAAATGCAAACAACACTCATACATTTTACACAACCAGAGTATTTAGTAGATCAAACACCAATATCAGCGAATAAACCAATTTCAGACAAACCATACATATAATTTAACATTTTCAAAGCATGTATAACTTTAAAACAAGGTAATTAGCTTTATTTGCCTAAAAAATGACCAAACGACTCAACAACCCTCAAAACACCTTTAGACGCATAGGAAGCCTTATTTACCCCTATGAACAACACAAACATGATTTAGGTACACCATTAGAACCTTTAATCAATGAAGACTCTTAAAGAAGACTCAAACACCACATGTGATCCTAGATGGTTTACATATAAGAAGACTCAACAACCAAAGAAATGGACAAAAAACCAACTTACTTTATTATAGAAACTAATTGTATAGAAGTGGAGAGTTCGCCTCAAGGATTACCCTTACAATCTGCAATATTAAACAAATGAAGAGGGGGTTAAAAACTTTAGAGAGAATTGAGAGAGCTCTAGAGAAAAGAGTTTAGAGAAATTATATGATTTATGATAATGAAACTTGTTTATAAAAGTTATATTTATACTTTAAACTTTTAATATTAAAATAATTTAATCTCATTATTTTAAAGATCACCTAAAGTCTTTAATTTTCAAACAAATGATCAGAGGGTTAAAAACTCAAGTAAGAAAACTCTAAAAAAAGAATTTAAAAAAATATGTGATTTAAGATAATAAAACTTGTTTATAAAAAAATTATTTATATTTTAAAATTTTAATTTTAAAATAATTATCAATGCATCATTAATTCTAAAATACGATTTTCTAAATTCTTACTTATATAATAAAATATCATACTTGAATTATTTTTTTCACGTACGTATAAAATTCCTCTATGCTATCTAACAGAAGGCTAATAACAAATGCAAAATCAAAACTGAAAACAAAGTGATGCATATGTATAAATGCTATATCTTTTATCAGTGAAATATGAAATTATTCAATTTGGGTGTATAATTATATGATTTATTCAATTTAATTATTTTCTTATTATAAATTTTCATTAATTCTCTCAAAATTTTAATTATTATCAATTTTAAACAACGTGATTGACACTATTGACACAATGAGATACTAATGTAAATATTAAAAAACACAGAAATTTTAATAATGCAATAATTAAATTATTAAATTTTATAAATAAGTGACTAAAATTATGTTTTTATTGGATGATTTCCTGTTTACGAAGATAGATGAGGACTGATGCATCTTATTTCTTTTAGCTAATTAACATGAATTTGGAAGTGCAGATTTGTTGACGGAAGAGAAGATTGCATCCTCTCATATATGTATCCTTTCATATATGTCATGATTTGAGGATATCAAATATGTTTTTTCAAATCTAACACTTTTTTTAACTATAATAATAATATATTACTTTTTACAATAAGAACCAAATGATAATATTATATTTTAATTTATAAATTAAATCATTCATAAAATTTCATAAACTTGATATCTAATTCCACTCAATTTTTATCTTCAAATTTCTTAAAAGAAATAATACAAACTTTACTACCAAATTGTATACTCTTCCTTATATTCATCTTTAAAAACAACCACACTCAAATAATAAATTTATTCTATAAAAAGCATTAGAAAGGCAAATTTATTGTAGTGTGATATTCTTTTATAAGAGAACGTAATAAATTTCTTCAAATCTATAATAATGTAATTCAATGGAGCTTTTACTTGTTTTTCTTTTATTTTGATTTGACTTTCTTTTCACAGTATCTGTGACAAGTATAGAACCTTCTTAATAGTTTTACTTTATTCATTCAATTTTTCTGTCAAGATTAGTTAAGAGAATAAAAGTGGACATTAATGAGAGTCAACTTCTTTTCTAATATCTTCAGTGCCCCTTTCCTTCAAATACTTCCTTTAATAATTATAATTTTTTTACTTTCTAAAAATTAATTTTAATAATTATTTTTAATTTTTTACTTTTTATAGACATTTTTACAATTAAATATAATATTAACAAATAAATTTTATATTATTTTAATAACCATAACATTTTAATAATCTTTAATTTATATTAATTAATTTTTTTTTAAAATTTATCACGTAATCAAATTCTACATTAATTTTTATAAATTTTTATAAATTTTATTTTAAATTCTCTGTAAAATTGACTTAAATAAATAATAAAAAATTCTTCAAATTCTTACGAGAAACTTATTTCAATAACTTAAAATAATTTCTAATAACATTGCAACATCCAAAAAAAAATGATCTTATTATACTTTATTTATTAAAATAATTTCATTAGAGAAAGTCATGAAAGGACTCAAATAATATAGTATTGATATATTTGATGCAGTGAAGAATATAAAGAGTTTATTAGGTATGAGAGTGAATTATTTTGGTGTTGTGTTGTGTGAAAGAAAAGATTGTTGAGTCATGTGTGGTGTTTGGTGGTTCAGTGACCAATTCAGTGCAGTCACATCACATCAAACCCACATGCTATTGTTTTCTTTTCCAGTACACTCATCTTCACTTCTCCATGCAACAACAAATATTACTATTCTCCAATACCAATGCAATCCAAACTTCTTCCTAATATATTATTAGTATAAATCAACTTTTTATCTACTTATAGTTAACTTATATCATTTTTTATATTTTATTTCTGTTAAAATAACCTAGACTGAATATATTCTTATTTTATAAGTTGTGAGTGTGGAACTGATTTTGTCAAATTCAGCTATATGATTACAGAATAAGATTTTTATTAGAAAATGATACTTGAACAACCATTTTTGACAACATTTAGACACGCGCACACGTGTCTAAATTTGAGTGGTCCAGTTGGAAAAATTAAATGAAAATGGACCACTCAAATTTAGACACGTGTGCGCGTGTCTAAATATTGTCAAAAATGGTTGTTCAAGTGTCATTTTCCATTTTTATTCTCTCTGTCTTTTTCATTTAGATATTTTCAACACTATTGTATCTTTGAGAGATATACTTAACAGCTAGGTACAATATATATTTTTTAGACTATTTCGATCTTTTATTTAAAGTTTAATTTAAGAATAACGGCATAGCATAAATTAAATTTTTTATTTTAAATTAAAACGTAAGGATATGTTTAAAAATATTATTATGAATTTTATTGTACATAATTTTATCTCTTGTATATTATGCATAAATTATCATTGTAATAGTATAAACAAAATCATATATGTTTGTATTGTTATGAGATGTGATTTATAACTATCAAGTCATAGAAGAGAACCTGCTTTCAAATCTCCTTGTACTTTAATTGTTTCGTAACATTATGAATACTATTCATCCCACTACCACCCTCGTTTGCTAATATAAGATATCTGTATTTTTTAAGAAAATGTTATTTATGTAAAATATTTATTAGCTTTATTGATTTAAAAAAAACACTTCGCTTAAAATGTTATGTTAACAGTTCACTTGTCTTATTTGTTTTTTTTTTGTTTCTTTAATTAAATTTCCTATGGGATGATTAGTCCACAACAATGATTTTATATTGATAATATATAATATCACTTTTGGATAAATTAACATTAAAATATGCAGTAAAGATTGGAATTACTTTTTATTAATTTGTATAAATTATACGACTTGCTTTTCTTACTAATATAAAAAGTATGTACTACACCAATTTTTGTATAATTCCCTAAAACTCTGCATTCTCTATGTCTATATCAATTCATTAACTAATATAAAATATATAAAATAAGTAAATATGTCATTCGATCGTTATTAATTTCCTTCAAATCTATGCTTTAATAAGGATAATGAAAAAGAGTATGTATAACGCAAATAATTACAAGAATGCAAATAAAGAAACCACGAGATTGAAGAATCATGAGGTTGAAAAAGAAACATAAACAGTACACGTAACTGATTCAAAATCTATTCTAAGATCGATGTAACCGATTCTAAATGTGCAAGTAATGGCCGCTTGGTCATGGTGTCTATATAACCAATTTCACACCTAAGTTAACTGATTCCATGTGTTTTGTTTACAAAATTAATTTTGATTTTTTTTCTCTTTATAATATTTTTTACTAATAAATATATTATTATATTATTTTTACTATTAAATATATTTTAGTAATATTTATTTTTTATTAATTAAAATATTTTTTATCTATCACATGCGTCAAATTCTACACAAATTTTACTTTCAAATCAATTTTGAATCATCCCAAATCTCTTAAAAATAAACAATACTCAATTTATTTTAAAATCTTATCAAATTCATTCACTTTCTCTCTCAAATTCATTCCCTTAAGTGAACACTCTCTAAAAAAATTTAAAATGAAAAAAATTTGTATTTGAGTAAACACCAAAACTGTAGCTCCCATTGGAATCAAAGCTTAGAATCGGTTAGAATCTTCATGCTCGTAACTGAATAAAGCTTCTTCATGGTTTTCTACATAAGGTGGAATTCCACCTCCCTTGAAATCAAATACGGGTTGAGTCTTGTCTTCAACCTCGAGCTCCACTAGTTCAGAGTTTAATGTCTTCAACCTCCACGACCTCCACTACTTCAACCCACGTTCACAGTTGCACCATGTGCCCTTGCACACCAACCAACCTCGCCACCATTTCTACCACATTGGATGCCATTTTTTTGCCTCGTTTTGAATGATAGTTGAGGGATAATATTAGTTTTTTTTTAAAAGAAAAATAGTGTAAATTTCTTCCCCTAAGCAAAGATTAAAAAACCATTGCATCTCCCAAATCTTCTTCCTTCCCTCCTCACAAATTTGTTAAAGCGAACAACAATATCTACTCTCCGTCTTCGTAAATTTTCTTCATCAACATCATACTTTAGAACGAATACATCGTAAATGTTCAATTATGTAATTCTAAATAAAAATTAATTGAAAATCTTGATACTCATTCATATATATATATATATATATATATATATATATATATATATATATATATATATATATATATATATATATAAATATGAAGATAAAGATAAAGGATGAGAGAATGTGTTTAATTACATCACTCTACAAATATATATTTTTATGAATTTTATATTTGATATATTAAGTCCTGATTATATAAGATATAATATGCGATCTTATATTTTTTATTTATAATAAATTATAAGCATATTAATTTGTTATTATAATGATATATTTATAAAAGTATTTTCATCCACATCAATGAAATAAATTATTGTTGTTCTTTACATCGTGACAGTATTTATTAAAGAGAAAATGAAAACGATTTTCTCGAAATATATTTTTCTTATTTGATTTTTTCTTTATTTTTAACCAAATATAAATACACTATCATTCCAATTTTTCCTTTTTGTCTTCTCTATTCAACTGAACATAAAAGTGATTTATTTGAATGTAATAATAACTAAATCACATCTTCAGAGTTAAACTTTAAAGGACGTACAAATTCAAACTCCCATCCTTTAACTCTATTAAATTGGAACTTTAAAGACAAAATGATGATGACATACATAACTAATAAATTAGAAGAAAGTTGTATTGTGAAGATCTTAATCAAGAATCTAAGACGATTTGTTGGAATGTAAACATGACATGAATGTTTTTGTGGTACAATATGCATTTACAATAAGTGGTTGTCATTGTTCTGGTCATAAAGAATGACGACAATATAGTACAACAAATACTGTAGCCACCTGCTAACCTAGCTTCACTTTGCAGACTACTAAATAGGTTCGCAAAGCTCTTTTCACCTTCAACTACTTTACTCTCTCTTTGTTTTTTACTTAATTGTATTAGAGTTACTGATCTTTGATAATTACTTATCGAACAAATATAGTAGTTGTAAGGATCACAACCCAAGGAGAGTTGCTGAATAAATTAAATTAATTTTAGTTTCTGACATTTTTCCTTTTTAGATCAAGAGGATCAATAAGAGAATCAATTTATACAATTAATCATCGTTAGTACTTTCAAAAATTTTAAAAATTACTGTTACAAAATAAGCTAATAATTATTTTAAAATATATTATTTTAAAGTATATTAATTTTCTGTTTTGTCATTATTGCTCTTTAGAACATCTTGTTGTGTTTTAGAGTTTTTTTATTTAAGTGTTTATATTTTTCTGTTAGGGATAATTAATTATCTCGGTATTCTTTTTGTACTCATCGGAATCCTATATAAGGGGTTCCAATTGTGGGCATGCGTTTTTAATATGGTACCAGAGCAGGTTCTGTACCTGTTTTGTCTCTACTTCCGCTGTACTTTCTTGATTTCTTGGTGTTAATCTTTTCTTTTAGATTTTCTTGTCATTATGGAAAATATGGATCAACTCAACAATCCTTCCAGCCCCTTTTATCTTCACTCGGGAGAAAACTCAGGCATCTCCCTTATTTCTCAGGTTCTTAATGAGTCTAATTACACTTCTTGGATCAGAAATATGAGAAGGGCTCTTCTTTCCAAAAACAAGTTGAAGTTTATAGACGGAGGATCAAGAAACCTCAAAGAGATGATCCCCTTTCTTATTCTTGGGAGAGGAGCAATATGATGATGCTATCTTGGATCATAAAAACTCTTTCATCTCAGATAACAGAAAGTGTCATATACGTTGAAGATGCTCAAGAACTATGGAAAGAATTCAGAGAAAGGTTTTCCAAGGGGGATTATTTTAAATTTTCTGACTTACTTCAAGAAATTCATTCTATTAAGCAGGGTGAAAGGAGTGTGAACCAGTATTTTATTGATCTGAAGATTTTGTGGGAGGAATTGGAATTTCTTAGACCCATCCCATGCTGTAGCTGCAAAATCCCTTGCAGCTGTGATTTGTCCAAGGTCTCACACAAATACAGGGAGATGAAACATGTTATCTGCTTCTTGAAGGGCTTAAATGAATCCTATAATATTGTAAGAACACATATATTATTAATGGAACCTCTACCTAGCATCAATCATGTGTTTTCTCTCATTATTCAGCAACAAAGACAAGAGAAACATGACTTTGGTCTCACCAATCAAAATGACGTCAAGGTTCTTGTAAGCACCAGTGAAAAACAGGGTCAATGGAGGAATAACCAGAATTGGAAGACCCATGGACGTGGATCTGCCCCTCGGAATCAAGGAAGAGGAAGAGGAAGAAATCCCAAATATGGGAAGCAATGTTCTTACTGCCACAAGATAAATCACATTGTTGATGAATGTTATTCTAAACATGGATATCCACCATGGTATAAGAAGAATGATAATAATACTCAAAATGACATGGGACAAAATGAATGGGGTTCTGCAAATGCTTGCTCTACCACCACTGTGACACAGACTGATGAACAAAACAATGTTAATTATATTCAAGGCTCTTTCACTCTTGAACAGATACAGAAAATTCTGCAGATGCTTGAAAAGGCTTACAGCTCTTCTCATGTCATCTGCCAAATGCACAAAGATACTACAAAAGACAGAAAAGGTATATTATCTTGGATTATAGACACAGGGGCCACAGATCATGTGACCCATGACAAGAATCAATTCATGACATTCAGTAAAATCAAACCTATATCTGTTAAACTACCAAATAATTCAATTGTAACAGCCCACTATGCAGGAACTGTACAATTTTCTAAAGATCTTATAATTTTTAATGTTCTATACATACTTGATTTTTCTTTTAATCTTATATCTGTCCAAAGCCTAGCTAGAGATATAAACTGCACACTAACTTTTTCCTCTAAGATGTGTCAAATCCAGGACAACTCTACATTGAGGATGATTGGATGTGTTAATGTGTATAAAGGGCTTTACTACCTGCAATCTTTCGAAAGGAATTTGTCATCTAGTTTTGTTTTTTCCTATGAACATGTAAATATAAATTTGTGGAACTGTAGGCTAGGCCATCCTGGGCACAAAACTGTTGAAAGAATATGCAAGACTTTTCCTTACCCTTTGACAGGAAACAGGTTCATCTACTCCTTCCCTATTTCATTTTTCATTCATGTTGAGATGTTAGCAAATTTGCGAGAACAAATTTTGTTTAGGTTCTTAGCCTATTTGGGAGCTTATGTTTTAATGGTGATTTGAATTTTGTTGTTATGTGTGTTGAGAAAATATTAGGATATCTAATTTGCCTTGATATTTTAATGGGATGTTTGAAAGATTGGGAAAGAAGGGCTTCATTGTTTGAAATATTCTTTTTTTATCCCGGTTATGCATTTAACCGGTATAAAAAGTAACATTTTTTTAAAATCGATATAAAAAATCATTCTTAACGGGTATAAAAAGCCTTTTATGGATTAATAGAAGTTGATATATACCTAACTTTACATTATTAAAAATTTAAAATTTACGAAAACAACTTTTTTTTTAGTATTAACTACATATTAATATTAGTTATTTTATAAATATTAACATAAACACTTTGCGATCACATTTTTTAAATATTTATATTATAAATATAATAAAGTAATAAGTTAATATATAAGAAAAAAATAATGAAAATAATAAGAAACACTTAAATATTAATCGGTACAAATTATAAATATAATATAAAAAAATAAAAATAAAAATTGTGACAATCTTATAAAAATATTTTAAAATAGCGGTTGCTTTTTGAAAAATCAATTAATAATTATATCTTTTAAAAAATTAATTAATAATTGAAAAAAGTAAAAATAAAATTATGTACCCCGAAAATATAGATTTTCTTTATACATAGGTGTAAATATTTCAAAATAACATGTATCTTTAAAAAATTAGTTAATAATTATATTATAAAGGACAAAATAAAAATAAAAATTTTGTTCAAAAAAAGTTATGTTTTTATATATAAGTATATATAATTGACCATTATTAAACACGAAATATGCATTCAATTACCATAATTGCTAATAAATTTAAAATGATTAACATGATTAGACATTTTTTTCTACCATTATTATTTTTTATTATATTGAAAATAAAATATTTCAACAATTATTATACTAAATTTATTAATTTTTAAATAAATTAGCAGAAGAAATTATTTTTTAATTAAAAGAAGACATTAAATGAAATGGACCTATGACAAGAAAAATTATCAATAAGCATTGCCAAAAGGGAGAACGAAGCAAAAGTTTATAGAGTCGCGTGGCATGACACAAAGATCAAACCAAGAGATAGGGACAACTATATGAAAAAGCTAAGAACTTTCTTATGTGTGGAATAACAATTTCTTGTGAAAGCGTTTCTATCATAAAGATTCTAAAATTACCATGCTAGTTCATCAAAGCAGATCAGTTTAAATATTTAACTTTATAATAATAAAAATAAATTGGTTTCACTCTATTATTTTAAAAAAAACATATTTGGTTTTACATATAAAACCATAATTTCATTTGAATTAAAATTGTTTGAAATAACTTTCAGTTTTTAAATATAAAACATGAATCTAACAATTTTAAGGCTACGCTAAACAGACATTTGTTTTGGAAATGTTGTTTTTGAGGAATATTTTATCTGCTTGAATTATTAAAGTGCAGCTATAACCATATCATGATTTCTTAGACCAGTACATGTAGGCATATTCATCAGACAAACTACCACTTTGAGAAAGTCAATCAGATTTTTCCTTTGGTTTATCCTTGATTTTACTTTAATTATAGTTCTAATAATTTGTAGCTATATTGTGTAGTTCTGTTGCCATTGCATTTTCAAGATTGAGTGAATATTTAATCACTAGTAGTACTGAATTTCCTTTGTTCAGTTATTATTATTATTATTATTAGAGTCAACCAAGTACTCATACTTGTAGAGACCTTTTCCTCTTTATTATGCTACTCATTTCAATTCCCACCTTTTGTCTATCTTCGACATTTTCCCCTATTTATAATGGATGAATAATAAAAAATATTTTTTTATTTTTTTAAATAAAAGGATATATTTGGATTAACCTAATTGCTTTAAATTTTTTTTTACGGGTGTTGCTTCCTCCACCACCTCCAAGTACTTCTGCACCTCTCTACTATTTTCTTTTATTCCAAAAATACTCTACACCTCCCCAGTATTTTATTTTATTTCAAAAATACCCTACACCTCCCCACTATCCTCAACAATCTTTCTCTTTCTCTCTCTGCATTAATGGAGCATTATCTTTCTTTTCCTCTCTACATTAATGGAGCATTCATATGACTTAAATTTAAACTTGTGATATATTGGAAACTTCAATATTAATGCTTCTACCACTTCCATTTTATAAACTTAAAGGTTAGATGCAAATACAAAATAATAAACATAATAATATTAATAGTAAATAATATATTATTATTATTATATACTAACTTTATAATGACGAAAGATCAAAATTGTAACATCCTAAATTCTCACATTAATGTAACAACCCAACTTTTTACATTAATGTAACATCCCAAATTTTCACACTTGATAATTAACATTACATTTACGGTAACATTCCGTAATCTCACCCTTTAAAATTTCCTAGTTACTATAAGTCTATACATGTAAAAAGATTCTAATTATAGTTCTTCTACTCCTCCCTTTCCTTGGCACTATGTGAGGCGACATTCCTTCATCTGCTCCCGTATAACGAATTATACGATCATCGCACATACCCAAACACAAAACACAAACAAGTAGGGTGAGCTAACATGCAACAAATCATTTATAAGACATGCATAATTACTTCGATACAAACATCATATAATAATTATGTCAGACACCCTCATACCATCGTACCACAATTCCTATTGAACACTCGTCCCACAATACCCAATAAACACCAAAATATCCAATAAACACCAAAATACCCAATGGACACTCATTCCATAATACCCAATAAACACTCATTGAACACTCGTCCCACAATACCCAATAAACACCAAAATACCCAATAAACACCAAAATACCCAATAAACACCAAAATACCCAATAGACACTCATTCCATAATACCCAATAAACACTCATTGAACACTCGTCCCACAATACCCAATAAACACCAAAATACCCAATAAACACCACTATACCCAATAGACACTCATTCCACAATACCCAATAGGCACTTATCCCAACGATATGTTGATGAGCGATACAACGGAAGGTTTTTCACTTGTGATGTCATTCTTAGTCCCCTCACTATGTCCAAAACCGGCACATAGACCAGGACATTCTGCCCTCCATACCATTCATAATGTTAGTCCCCTCACTATGTCCTAAACCGGCACATAGACCAGGACATTCTGCCGTCCATACCATTCACAAGGTTAGTCCCCTCACTATGTCCTAAACCGGCACATAGACCAGGACCTCCTGCCCCTCTCACCACATAATTCATCATTCTCTACTTGAGACTGATTGATTATTAGAGTATCAGGATAACCTCCAACTTCATGACCCTCAACATCAACATATACGCACATACCATGTCATTACAGAATCTCTCCACGAAACTCATACAATGCTCACATTCCTTAACTCATATTATACCATTACGAAATCTACCCATAATCCTCATACACATACCATGACATTACAGAATCTCTCCGCGAGACTCATACCATACTCACATTCCTCGACTCATATTATACCCTTACGACATTTCCCCATAATACTCATACATGTTCAGATGCATAAATTCAAATCAAATAAACTTCAATCATTTCAGAAATCATACAAACTGAATATATTCCAACAAGATATATTACATGATAATTTAACAGTACATAATCTGTACACAAGATTTAAGTTAAAAACTTGTCGAGGAGACTTCCAGGAAAGAGAGGTGCGTCACAATGGACAACTTAAGTACCAAGTCTTTCCTTAGCCAAAGTGTTCCTCAACTAGTTTTTAACAAATTTCTTATTAACAGATTCAAAACAACAGCATATAATATTTACACCGAATATCAATATAGATAAACATACAGTAAGCATTAACAATATTCATACATAATTTCAAGACATGAATAGTAATAAAACAGTACTAAATCATAATATAAAAGCTTAGAAAGATTAGCTCCCCTACCTCTATTCCAGATTCCTCTTGATCTGAATTTATTTCCCCGAAACCCTTCAGAACCTCTACTCTTCTTGCAACTAAAAATTTCTCCCTAGCTCTTTCTTCTCTATTTCTCAAGCTCTCACTTGATTCCTCTTTTCTTGGTGCAAAATACCCTTCCCTCCCATGGCTATTTATAGTTAAAAAAATTTACTATTCATTAATATTTTAATATTATTTATTATTTTAATATTATTTAAAAATAATATTTCAATCATTTTCTCACCAAATCTGATCCTAATTTCTACCTACTACTTTCTTCCATGCTAAGGAATCTTAATGCTGAAAATTTATTTTTACTATTTACTATTCACTTTTTACTATTTACTATTCACTTTTTACTATTCACTATTCATTTTTTACTATTCGATTTTCTTAAAAAAAAAATACTAAATAAGTTATCAAAAATTTTAACCTCTCCTTCTAAAATTACTATAATTTTATATTCAAAATATATATTTTTCTATCCATTAAAATTATTATTACTAATAAAATGCTAAAATTTACTATTATAAATATTTTTTTTTTCATGGGTCTTACAAAAATAAATACCAAATCTTTAACAAATAACTTTTCTTTTATATTTTAAGTATTTAATAATATTTTTCTATTATTTATCTAATAAATTAAATGGTTTATTCAAGTTATTTGAGTCAAACATGTCGATAAGTTAAAACATAATATAATGTTAAAAATTATAGATATTAAATGTAAAAAAAACACACACATATATAAACATTTTTCTAGAAATTTAGAACAAAATTTTACCATTTATTAAGTGATTTGAAGAAAAAAAAATATTGAACAGTGAAAATAAGATTGAATCAAGCTTATTTAAGGAAAAGTGTAAATAAAATTTTATAATATATCACAAGTTCAAATCTGAACCATGTGAATGCTCCATTAATGTGGAGAGAGAAAGAGAAAGATTATTGAATATAGTGGGGAGGTGTACAGTAATTTTGGAATAAAAAAAATAGTGGAGAGGTGTAGAGTATTTTTGAAATAAAAGAAAATAGTGAGGAGGTGCAGGAATACTTGGGAGTGGTGGAGGGAGTAACACCCTTTATATTTATATATACATATATATATATATATATATATATATATATATATATATATATATATATATATATATATATATATATATATTAAACAACGTTTGATAATGTTTGATTTGTTTTAATTCAAAACTCGAATAACTAATTTAGAATGTTGTTTAACATATAAAAAAATCAACACAGATAAATTAAGATAATTATATCTATTTAATTTTAAAGTTTAAAAGTAAAAATGTATTAATTTTTAGAATTTTAATTTTATGTTAAAGTGTTTTGTTAATTTTTAGCCCTTTTAGTTTTGAAATGAATAACTTTTACTCATTTAAATATAGGGAGACTAAAATAATTTAAATAATGGTTTGATGGTAAAATGGTGCATTTCAAAATATAGTCTTAAAATATTTTAGAGACAAAAGGAAAATATAATAACAAGTAAATAAATAAAGATGGATCCAAAGCCACTCCCAGTTAGTTTTCATGTTCTGTGAAAAAGACGTATGAATTTTGACATTGTGAATGGCATCTTCTCAAATATATGCACCCAAGTTGGTTCACTGTAGTTCCCTTCATTGATCTTAATGAGTAATTTTGATGTTTGAGTTATAGTTAAACCAAAAGTTCAATATGTTATAAAGTTGTATTGTACTTCCATTATAGAAAGAAAGAAGAAGATTGGTTTGACCTAAATATAGACATGAGGATGGGATCTTGGAGATTCAATTATGAAGAGATGGTTGGTTGGAGGGTGGGGGTGAAGGGTTGGGATGGTAGGTCAAATCAATAAACTTTGGAATTATATTATTTTGGAACATAATTTAGTAAGGAATAAGTAGAATCGAAGTCATAAGATATATGCTTATTTTAGAAAGTATTTAATTGATTTTTCTTAAAGTTTCTCACGTATGGAAATTATGTGATTATGATTTTTTTAATATATGAATGGTTATTATAAGGTTGAAGTAATTCTAATATATATTTTTCAGTCTTTAGATATTGAGGTCTATATTATTTTGATTGTAAAGTTTTGGTCTTTGGTTTTCAAATTGATGTGGTTTTGAAGAGAGGATACATGTAAAATCATTCCCGACCCTCAAGCTAGAGTTGGTGCTTTTAAGATAACAAGTACGTAATTATTTTGAAAAAATTGAAATTTTATCTTAAAATAATGATATATATATATATATTTATTTATTTGTATATATCTTTCTAATTAATAAGTTGTGTTGATTGGTCAACCATATTGATGAACATATATTTTTGGTAGATTATCTTTAGATCGTTTATTCAAATCGATTGTGTGCAAAACAAAAGGTCAAATTAATATTTAACTAATATAACTATGAATCAATAAACTAATGTTGATTAAGGTATGATGAGGTTGTGATTAAGCCAGTAAAAAGGTAAAAGTCCATAATAATTGCAATAAATAAAGGTCTAAAATATGATGTTTCACACATGCATAACACAACATGTTGTCAGAACATGCCTCTCCTTCTTTGCGAAAATCCAAACCAGGACCAGAGCAAAGGGGGAGAAGAATGGTCCTCTGCAAAGTCGAATCAGAGAAAGAGGAAGACGAAAACCTGAAAAAACCCCATATCATAAAGTCAGAAAAAACCCCAAATTAAACCTTATCTTAAATGCGAAACCCACATCATTGTGAAACCGCAAGAGAATGCAGACCCCACACCGCAAAGATGTCACCACCATGATTCCTACCGTGCCACGAGGATAGAGGTCGCGCTTATTGCAAGAACTCGCATACCCTCCCTACGAAAAATCGTAACCAGAACGAGAAAAGGGAAAGAAGAAAGGTGTCTTCCCCCCTTGCACAAGCCGAACCAAAATTAGAGAAAAGGGAAGGAGAAGACATCCTCCCTAGCCACTTGCACGAGGAAGAGTCCCTCCAAGCATGGTTTGTTTGAGAAAGGGAAGAAAAAAACCAATGGTTTTCGAGATAGACCTAATTCCTTATCATCATCCAATTTAACCATGTCTATTGTGTACCACATCAACACTCATTGACACCATTTATCTCCACTTAACAGAAATGACTTATTTGTTACACATTTTGAAACTTGAGGACCCAATTGAGATTTCAGTACAAATATAAAGATCATTCGAGAGTTTTAACCTTATTTTTATTTTTAGATTTTTTTTGTATTTTTGAATTATTTGAAGAAGGTGTCACATGACTCGAGCGAGACTGCACAAACACCAAAAGAGTGAAAGATAGAAACTATTTATTTTTATTATTTTTATTTTCTAAGATTTTTTTTGTATTTTTGAATTATTTGAAGAGTATGCGAGGGGCTAACTGGCACCAAAATTATTTCTTAATTTACATTTTTAAATATTTCTATTATTTTTTTAGAAGAAAAAAATGAATTTGAAAATGTGAGATACACAAATGTAAAAAAGTATAGTAGTATATGTAGAATGAAATAAGCATTGTAAAAAAAGTAAAAGAGAAACCCAAAACCTTAAAAAGTGAGCAAAATGTGTGGCAAAAATTGAATAAGAGGAAATATGTTTGTACATTATTGAAAAATGTGAAGAGAATGATGATAGATGAAGACCTTGCTTAAAACAATTTGTTTATGGAGATACGTGGAAGATGAACATGATGATGTTGGGATAGTGATGAAGGATGACTGATGATTAATCTTAAGTGTAAAGGAAGAAATGAGGTATGTGGTTGCATGCGTAGAGACGAGGATGTGTGTTAGAATGGAATTACGGTGTGTTAGAATGGAATTATGGTGTGTAAGAGAAGATGTATGTCTCAAAAAGATTGATGGTGTTAAAAAGAAGATATGTATTTCTGAGAATGAAGTGAACAATTTTTTATAACTAAAAAATATATGAGTATTTATAGAATGATGGTTAGAGAAAGTGGATGCAGAAAAATAATTAAAAAATGAGTAGAGAAAGTAGTTGAAAAAGTAAGTGATGTGGATGATGATGTGGAGGGTGAGGTGTGAGAAGAAAAAAAATTGGGTGATAAAGAAGTAAAAGTGTGTTAGGTTAGTTAACCCATTGGAAAGAAGGGTAAAATTCCATATACATCAATATACAAGAACCAGTCCAACAAGAAACACAAAAACCCTTTTAAACTCATACTTACAGAAGTAGCACTAGCCCAAAAAACTAGCGCTCAACGCTACAACCACTAGAATCCTGGAGCTCAGCCCCAGAATCCTGGTGCTCAGCCCTAGTGACATTGGAAAGTGGCGCTCAAGCGCCCTAATACAGGCGCTCAAGCGCCCTAATACAGGCGCTCAACGTCATATCAGAATTATAAACCCTATTTCTACGACCTTGGGCACTTCCTACACCACTTTAACTAATTCTTAGGACTCTATTGACACTAAAAACCCTCAAAAAACACCACTTTAACTCAAAATGACCACTTTAAACCAAATCAATTTCTCTAAGTTACCCAAATTCATTTCTACTCTTTCTAACACCAATTTCAATCAAGCAAAGGTATAAACAAGTAATAAATGACTCTATGACAAACCCTAAATCATTGTTTTTACCCTAGACTTGCTAATTCAAAATCTCACCCATCAAAACCTATAAAACTAGTTCTAATTCAAGCCAAATTCAATATATCAACTATTAAAGATAAATGACTCTATGACAGACCCCAAATCATCGTTTTTACCCTAGACCTTCTAATTCAAAATCTTACCCATCAAAACCTATAAAACTAGTTCTAATTCAAGCCAAATTCAACATATCAACTACTAAAGAGTCTTACATCAACTAACCTACCATTCTTAAAGTTCAAACCAGTTTTAAATCACCTAAAGATGGACCTAAAAAATATATTTTACTTCAGACTTACTTCCTTTAAACTGTCACTTATTAAAAACCTCTAAATTGAACCTAAAACTTACCAAAACCACTACATTGACCCATATCAATTTTCCTATCAAATTTTTACCAACTCAAGGTACTAACAAGTCACAATTAGCATGAAACCAAACTTGAAACATCAGATTTCCCAATCCACACCATATCTCCCAAACTTTCCTATTAAAACCCCCATTTTTAACAACAAAACCTATGTATTTGATAACTCCTCATTCCTTAAACCTTGCTACCAATTTCAAACATCAAAGCAACATTAAAACATATGATTCATGGTCACAAACACACACATTAAAATGAACTAACACTAGCATATTAATTGAAATTATACTAAATCAGTTTAACATACATACAAACACCAAACTTACACCACAAACATAATTTAAAGTCAAACATCTAGCCTCTCTTACCTTACACTGACGATACAAAGCTCTAAGAACACTCTTATTACTTCTCGCACAAGGAATTTCCAGAAACACCTACGAATCACCAAATTGAAAGCGAAAAGAGTCTTTAGGACCTCAGTTTACTAAAGAACCAAAGAAGAATCATATTTTATACATGCAAGAAAGGATTCTTAGACAGAATCATAGACCGAGAATGAACAAAAACATGGGTAGAAACTTACTTGCTCTATTCTAGAAATTGATCGGATAAAAATATAGACCTCGTTGTCATGGTCGTTCAGGTACCTCCTAACCCTCAAAGAGATGATTTAGGAGTTAGAACTCTTAGAGAGAATGTAGAAAGCTTAAGAAAAAGGTATTTAGAGAGATGATTTGTGTTTGAGATAATGAGACGCGATATAAACTCCTGTTTATATTACAAAACCTTTATTATTAAAATAAGTCGGTCTCATTAAAATAAAACGCTCATCTATTTTATATACTTAAATTTCTCTTCTTATATAAACCTTGTGTTCCATCTCAACTAGCATGTAACATACTTTGCCATAGACAAATTGAGAGAGAGAATCCCATTGGAGCCTTCATGACAATCCTATACACTTAGAAAACATCGTCAATCTTCAGTGACTAGTCCTTTCTAGACGATGCCACTATCTTCTCTAGAGAAAATAATATATGTAAGACCATCTTAGAGTTCATGCATACTTCATCAAGTACATTAATTCAAAAATATAACCATTTACATAAAATGTAACAATTACAAAATTAAAGAAAAAACTAATTACTATTTATCATAAATAAATAATAAAATATACCATAACAAAAAAAATATTAAATTGAATAAATTTATACTTATAAATATACAATATTAATAAAATACTAAATAAAAATATTTAATTATATACATGGACTGACAAACTCAAATATCTAACCCACTCCATATTTTCTTATATTGGGTCGTAGACTAACTCTTATTGCTTGTATCACATTAATATCTAAACGTTATTATTTATTTATGTAAAGAATGTGTGCTTTTTTTTTTCATTTTAATTCTTTCTCTTTACAAACATATACAAGGTAGAATCATGTCCATTTATTAGTTATTTTTTAATTTGAAAAACAAATACAATGCTTTTACATAATCCTCATTTCTATCTCAAAAAAATTGAAGTAAAAGGAATCATTCTCCATTCAATAGAGAATATTGAAGTCCAACCATAAACATAATGGCTTCACATTTATTATGCACCATTTACGGAAATCACATTTATGTGACTATTTCTCTTCTTTGACTTTTACCAAAAAGTTTCTAACTCCACCGACTAATTAAGACTTTTTCCCTGAACACTTATTTACCAGTAATTTGGTGGATATGAAAAAAATAAAATAAAAAGTTGGTGGGTGAGAGCTTCCAATAATTCTGTTTTTTGTTTTCTTTTTGTTTTTATTTTTGTTTTTTTTTTTAAATGGATCACCTCCAAGTTCCATAACATGTTTGTAACTTTCTATAAAATTATTTAAAATTTTAAATAAATAACACAAATTACTTGATAAATATATTCAATATATTAAAGTTAATTAAGAGTGCACATTATTAACTAATAAATCTTAATCGAAATCTTACAATCATTAAGGACTCCAGCATTTTACCATTCTAATTACAAAAACTCATTACTAAAATTTCACTCTCCCACAGACACTAACTAAAATTTGAAAAGTTTTTTCTTACAGAATTGATTCTATGGTGGTTGTCACATTAAGACAATGATTGCATTTTTTAGGATTTGGGTAGTAGCTAGAGAAATATAGAATTATAAAATGAAAACCTTGTCATTGCCAAGAGTGATAAAAAAAATTCTTTAAGTAGTAATAAGGACAACATTAGATTTTGCTTAGAGACAAGTTCATCCAATGCAATGTAAACACATTAAAGATGTCTTTCGAAGTTGTAAGGTTATTATATTACAAATCAATATCCCTAAAATATATTATATATCTCGCAACTGCTATGAATATGGACAATGACTTCATATACTTGCCATAGTAGTAAAAAGAAAGAAAAAGAAGTTAAGAAGTACTAATAAAGACAACTTTAGATTTTTTCGTGGATCCAATGCAATATAAAAACATTAAAGATGTCTTTGGAAGTTTGGGAAATATTATATTATATAATTGAGAATTCAAGTAATTCCATATTTGGATGAGCCAGGAATCTAGTGTGTATATGATCCACCTGGGTCAAATCAATAATTTTTTTTTATAATTATGTCTTCGCTTTATAGTGGTGATTGAGATCTTATTATTATTATTTATACTTTCATTCAACCGAACTCAGAAAAAGGGTATATACAGTGAGACCAAATTATGGTCCAATCTTATAATACACAATATCTTTTGTATAATTTTACTTTTTCAGTTCTTGAAAGATAGTATAGTCCCGTTCGAACCTAACACAAACAAATTTCAATTTCATATATTTAACGTAAATATATGTTAATATATTAATTAAAATAAATAATTTAATATCAATTTCTATTTAGTGAGTGGCTACATTTGCATTCACGTATAATACAAACTCGTCTATTTATTTAACGAAGAATTTTGTATGAAAATCTGTTCAATAGACATTGATATATAATGAAAATGATTAGTTTCTGATTCAACAAACTAAGCAAAGTTCATAATAGAAAAAAAATACTATAATAATACCACTATAATGTTTTCTGAAATAAGATCCATACAGCCTATACAAAATGTTTAAAGAAAACGCTAAATAAATTTAATTATTTTAGATAAAATTTTATGATTAAACATGAGATGAAATTATAAGACTAAATCGAGCAACAATGGTCGTAAAATACATTTTATATTGAATGAAAAGGACATATTTTATTAATTTGTAATCCAATCTTACACATATAGTGATATGAACCAACATTTTAGATTGATTACTATATAGTAGGAAATTACATATTATCTCATGGATTGTTATAAAAACTAATGTAGTATATTGCATAATTATTACTTTTCTTTACAAATCTATTTGGTAAAGACTTTTTTTTTAAAGTGATAGAAAAATGATTTATTTATTTTTTTAAGAAAAGTTGATGATGTGTATGGCCCTTAGGTGATGGAATATGGAGAGAGTTTGTGTGATGGAGGAAGGGTTTTGGGAGAGGTGGGTGAAGAGTTATGGTTCTTTTTGAGAGATATTTTAGGGTGCATGGGCCATTGCCATAATATGAAAAGAAAAGAGAGAGAGAACACAAAGTCAGCCATGTTCCTTCCTTCTGCTTGTGGACCAAACCCGTTTTCAGTCAGCTCACACCTTTCTCTGTCACTCTCTGTCCCTCAACTCTCACGCGCTCTAACCCTTGCCTATATAATTATCATTTTTTATTCAATTTTAATTCATAATCAAAATATATTTCAAACACTGCATTATATTACTCTTTCTATTTATACACAAATATATTTACAATTATTTTTTCTGTTATCATCAGGGTGGTTGACCGGATTATTTACGTATTACTGAATTCTAAATAATCAAGTCTACTTATAATGAAGATACGTAGAAGTAATTATGAATTGATTAATCTTTATATAATTATGACATATATATATATAATAGTATATATTTTGTGAATATTATCTTCCAATAATTAATATATGGTATAAGAACTCGAATTCACCCCATGCATCTCTTTCGTTAGTAATGATGAAGAAAAAAATAGTAGTAGGTGGAGAAAATTTGATTATATTATTAATGGTAAACTATTTTTAGAGTTTTATGATGAATTTAAAAAATAAAAGAAAAACTTAAAACTGAATTGATATGAGTGTTCAATAATGTAGAGAGAGAAAGAATATAGATTCTGGAAAGTTTGATAGATATTTTCCATGATATTGAGGCGAAGGCACTAGGCAACACCCAGGATCTCAGTGGGAGTGATGCAGCAGATCATATAAGCTGGGCGCGTGAATAGAGATAGACACTCTTTCTCTTACAATCCCTATGGACCCAAACTTCCCCACCACTGTCCCTATTTAAATCTCAAATCTTTACTAATTTTAATTTATATTTCAAAATAAATAAATAAATAAACTCTTTTATTATTTTTTCAAAATAAATAAAAAAATATTTCATTGTTATCCAAAACAAGAACTGCTTTTTCTGCTCAACTTTGTTTGCTTCTCAACCCCTTTCTTAAATCTCAGAACCATCACTCACACACACAGCATCGTCATCATCATCATATCACAACTCAAACAGGAGAGAGAAAGTGAAAAAAAGAAACTTTTTTAGAGAGAGAAAGAGAGGGTAGCCCTAGAAAAATATGCAACCAGATAAGGACTTTTGCAGCTGAGACACTGCTGCAGAAGAGTTAGAGAGAGAGAGACTTAGTTTACTTTTCCTTTTCAATTTTCAAGATTTATTTTTTATTTGTTTTAAGTTTTTTTTTTTCATTGTTGATAAGTATTTTGCTTCATTGCACTGACACCCTGTTTCTCTCACCTCTTTTTTTCTCTGTGCAACTCTGCCACCACACTCTTCATTTCCCAAGAGTAAGAAAAGAACTGTAGAACTTTTTTCTTTTGATTCAATTACTAGCTTCCGTTTCCTCACAGGTGGAACTGTGAATGTGCACCACAGCTTTTTGATCCTGTTGTTAAAATGTTAGTATGATTCCTTTCCCCTTTTCTTTTGTATCTGCACGTTGAAACCCATGTTACATTCTCTCTCTTGTGTATCTGGGGCGTTGATTCTGTCCTAGTTTTAAACCCAATTCTCCAAAGTTTGTAATTTTTCCCATAGCAAAACCGTTGTGGTTGATAATTTACTCGTTTTTTTTTGTGATTTTGGGCTCCCTTTGGTGTGATATTGCATTTTCTGCTCTGTTTACGAACTGTGTTTGGAAGCTTTTTTATTGCATTGGCCTTAGAGTAATTCTTTCATTTTGTTATTTTTTCCACTTGTTTTTTCTGGGTGTTGGCACTTTAGTTGCTTGGTTTTAAAGATTTATGATGGATGTTGGTTAGAGTGGATCTTTTTTCATGTTCTTCTGGTCCTGTATCTTGAACACGAAGCCTTTTTTTGCTGTTTCTTATAGTTTGGTAAGCTGTAAGTAGTTTCTTTTATTTTTTTGTCTTCTCTTGGACATGTTCATATTGCTGTTAGAGAGTAGTTCTCTTGTTTGTGTTTATGCCTTCTTGGCTTTCCATCTTTTCCTCTGATCTGTCTTCTACTCTATGCTTTGTCTTGTACATGTGTGGATGCATTTATGTATTTTATAGATGATGCCATCAATGAGAAATTTTATCTGCTGGAAACTTCACTGCTTTAATATTGAGGACTTAGTTTTGTTCTTCTCAAGCTACAGTTACTTACAGCTAATGTAATTTAAGAAATTTTGTTGACTCTCTTGTTGGTGATTGCTAATTGGATTTCATACTTTTTATGGTATTCTGATGTGATGGTGTTTTCTTCCTCAAAAATTTGTCACTACACTCCATTTGGGAACAGAGCTAGGTGATAATTTTCGGTGTATTGAATATTGGGGTGAAAGTTTCTTGTGAAAGATTCTGAAGGCAATTGAAGTAAATGCATGGATCGTGGGGACCAAATGGCGTTATCCGGGTCTTACTATATGCAGCAAAGGGGAATTCCTGGATCTGGAGCACAACCCGAGTTGCATATGTCACCTAATATTCGACCACTCTCCAATCCGAATCTACCATTTCAATCCAGCATTGGTGGTGGTTCCATTGGATCCACATTGCCATTAGAGTCTTCTTCAATTTCAGCTCATGGAGTCAATATGGGAGCTCCTCCCGGGGCACCTCCAGGGGAGCCTGTTAAAAGGAAGAGAGGAAGGCCTAGGAAATATGGCACTGATGGAACTGTGTCATTGGCATTGACTCCAACTCCAACATCATCTGGTCACCCTGGATCCTTGGGACAGAGCCAGAAACGTGGCAGAGGCCGACCACCTGGTACTGGGAAAAAACAGCAGTTGGCTTCTCTTGGTAAATCTCTATTGCAATGCAACTCTTTCAGTATTTCCTGTTGTTACTGATCATACTTATTCGAAGCTGAAAGTTTATGAGTCACAAATTTTTCAAATCCTTCTTCTCTAAGTGTTATTTGGTTGAAATTTGTTTTTAGCTGAATATTTGTTTAATCATTTTGTATGTTTACATGCTATTATCATCCGATTACCTGGATGAACAATGGCAGAGTGGCTTTAAATCCCAACATAGTATGCTATATATTATTAATTTCCATATTTTTTTTCTGATCCTCGAGAGAAAGATGCATCTTCTTTTAATTTCTTTCCACTATTTTGTAGAATTGTTACAGAAAAAAAATGTGTTTTGTTCAGCTTATGCTAGATAATTAATTATTTTTCCAGGTTCCAATTGGTTTTCGGTTAAAAAATTATCATTTCACATGAGTAATCTTTCCAAATCATGCACTGCAACCTTATTCAGTAATCACCGCCTCAGATTGTTATAATTAAGCTATTTGAAGAATAAATTTACCACATTCACAAATTAAAAGTTTCTAACCAAGTACACATACAACTTTGGTTACATGTGAGATAAATGATCTGAATTGTACGTTGCAATAATTACAGTATATAAGAGGTTGAGCATGGGATACAATACGAGCTCATAAAACTGTAGCTTGTAATGATAAGATTTTTAAGGGGGCTAATATGCGCCTTACATAAAAGATAAGATTTTGAGGAGCTGTCTGGTTTGAAAAAAAAATGTTTATGTTTCCACTTTTTAATTTTACTTTTATTTACGAAAATGTGACTATTTTTCTATATTTTGGAATGTTTTGCATCGAAAACAGTGAAAACATAGAAAATATTTTCTAAAAACAAAAGGCCATTGGATTTCTATCTCCGTCTACTGTTTTGATTAAGTATGGGAAGTTGGATTCTAAAGTTCTATGTATACTTCATATTCCTTATACAGATTGTATTTCTTTTGTTGTGAGGCCTTGTTCCCAGTTGTGGGGTACTGGGTGGTTCCCTAATGGATTCTGAAATTAAAGCTTATCTAATTCTAACCAGAAGCGAGTTAGAATTTAATAATATTTGGTGGAACTTTCATATAGTTAGAATAATGGTTCATAAGTTTGATTTGTTCGCCAGTTGCACCCTCTAATCTTGTGAGTGTCTAAATCATTTATATACCTTTGTTTTTGATGTTGTGTTGTTACTGTTGCTAGGTGAATTGATGTCTGGTTCAGCTGGGATGGGATTCACTCCTCATATCATCAACATTGCAAGTGGAGAAGTATGTGTATATTTTTTTTATATATTTGAATAAAAAATAAGTCTCTGTTTTGGTGGTGTATGTTGGAGGGAAAGTAAATGAAAAAGAGAGAGTGACATAATAATATTGATAAAACAATATGGTTCGTACTTTACTGTGATTTCTGTCGGTATTTTTGTTCTCTGATTTAGGTTAAACTATTTATGCATGTGCTTAATTATTTATGCAACCAAGGTTTGGCATCTTTGGCCCAAGAAAGGTGGCACTTTGTACTATTTGTCTCTCAAAATAATGATAACTTCACTGTTAAATACTAAACAGCCACTCATGTTTCTGTACTTTTTTTCTCTTAAAAGGAAAAGTAGAGTTAGTAATGCCAAAACCATGTTGGTTGACTTTGTGCCATATCTTGTATTTATGCGAATATTAATAAATTAATCTTCTAAACTTGTCTCCCTGTAGGACATTGCAACAAAAATCATGGCATTTTCTCAGCAGGGACCTAGAGCTGTTTGTATTTTGTCAGCCA
Source organism: Vigna angularis (assembly GCF_016808095.1). Lineage (NCBI taxonomy): Eukaryota > Viridiplantae > Streptophyta > Magnoliopsida > Fabales > Fabaceae > Vigna > Vigna angularis. The sequence continues at coordinate 8,347,862 of NC_068971.1, forward strand.
ATGGCGCTGTGTCAACTGTCACACTTCGACAGCCATCAACTTCAGGCGGCACTGTCACATACGAGGTTTGGCATTTTCTGTGTTATGTATTTGTTGAAGCAGATGCCGATAGAGCATGTTTGGAACCTCAACCTAAATTTAGTAAAACGAATATTTTTGTAAATCTGAAAATTCGTCTCATAATAATATATAAAATGTTTCTTGAGAATATAAAGCTTCATATATATTCTTTTCTTATCTAGAAAGCTGAGTTTTAGATGTATTCGAAGGAAATTAATTATATTAACTAATTTTTAGTAAACTTACCAACTAAAACAATTGTTATAATCGATTGTACATATGATTGCTTATTAAAATAATCTACTTTTGTAACTGTCCTCTGTACACTATTATAGGTTCATATGGAACTGTGATCACATAATGACACGTGTCTACATTTATGCATGCGGTCATGCATAACAATGCACGAAATTAAATGGCAATCTCTTATGAAATACTATGATTGATTGATTAAAAATTTGCATTTGTAATGTTAGACGAAAGTCTTAAGCAGAATTTGTAAACTTGAAGCATGATATTTATTGGACAAATAATTCATAAATAAATACATTAGAATGTATGTCCATTCAGGCATGTATACAAAATGGCTTAATGGTACCAACAAACTTCAATCTCTGGGACTATTGAAACAAAAGAATCTTTTGCATTGAATCTTTTTGACCTTCTGAGTTACCATGCCTTTTTTGGTTGGTGGAAACTTAATTCCAAGGATCTTTTTGACCTTCTGAGTTACCATGACTTTTTTGGTTGGTGGGAATTAATTCCGAGGGAGAAAATGCAGGCTTCAAACAGGACCGACCTAACATTTATTTATGCCTGAACAAACTTTAAGATAGAACTTTTTTAAGCCTAAAAAAATTCTATTACAATTAATATAATTTTATTTAACATTTGTCTGTCAAACATTTCCAAATACAATTAAGATAATTAATTTCATTTAACTTTTAATTTTTAATCTTAATCAGCAAGCTGCATGCTTTTTACGCAGCAGAGGAAAAGATTGAAAAAGAAAAAAAAAAGAAAAAGAAACTAGGTGAGGGCTTTACTCACCTTACTTAGGCTGGCAATTGCTACAAATCTTTGACTATCCCATCTTTAAACGCAGATTTTGATTGAGAAGTATCTGTAATTGTTAGCCTTTGTAGTGAAAATCATAGATTCAAACCTTTGTATCAATGAGTATAATGTTTATTTTGCTTATGTTTTTATCCTTTACCAAGTCATAACTCTATATGATAATGTTTATCTCCGTATGTATATTTGATTTCTGGTGGACTTTTGAATTGATAGGGGCGCTTCGAGATAGTGTGCCTTTCAGGCTCTTACTTAGTCACTGATAGTGGTGGCTCACGCAATCGAACTGGTGGACTGAGTGTGTCCCTTGCTAGTCCTGATGGTCGTGTCATTGGTGGAGGAGTTGGTGGAGTTCTTATTGCATCAAGTCCTGTTCAGGTAACACCATTTTTAGTGTTGCCATCAAATCTTATTAAGATGATATCTCGAATTCATATCTCTGATTCCCACATGTTAAAAATGAAAACTTTCCAGCTACTCGTGTTGAAAGTAATGGACCCATTTGTCACATCTTTGTTTTGTAAAGGAAATCACTTCTTCAAAGGATAATCACTGTCAAAAGTTTTTCATGTGTTTGTTTCAAGCTTTCAAACTAATCAAAAGCTATTCTGAGTAGCTTGTCGTAAAATCAGCTGCTTCATTCAAGTGTCTTTTTTTTTATAATTGCAAACAAACATGAAAAGCTAGATTATTCAGATGAGGATCATATTAGACTGAATTAGTGATGGCTATAGGTGGTAGTTGGGAGTTTTCAATGGGGTGGATCAAAGACAAAGAACAAGAAGAAGGAAAGCGCGGAAGTTGCAGAAGTTGCTATGGAGTCAGATCATCAGGGAGTTCATAATCCAGTGGCACTGAACAGCATCTCACCAAATCAAAATCTTTCTCCAAACCCTTCATCTTTGAGTCCTTGGTCTCAATCGCGACCGTTGGATATGCGTAATTCCCATGTGGACATTGACTTGATGCGTGGGTGACATTTCATTCAATACACACTAGTGCTGTGTATATATATTTCAGATTGGTCACTCATCTAATTTTGTTGTAGTAGTAATGACAGAGTGGGAAAGTACCAACAACAGAGTAGAGCCAGCTGACTTTTGCAATTGATAAATCTCACCTATCCCTACACCCATGATTGTTGACTTGGGGTTGTACTCATATTTTTGTAGCTGTGAGGAATTTCAATTTGAAGATTGTATGTTCTTGATTGGTAAGATACAATTTATGTCCTATTTGGAAAAATAATTGACATTGGGGTAGATGTTTTATGTGGTTTAGGGGCATCGATTGTGAGACAATATCTATCATTGTGATTTTTGTCGTAGAACCGTCTTCTAGAAGGAAGTGACAAGGGGAACAAGGAGATTTTTTGCTGCGAATGCATGATCTGAAAGCGTTTTGTTCGGTAATGTTGTGGGGTAGTGAGATCGTAGATTATCTTGTAGCTGAACACATGCACTCTACACTCCATGATCAACCAGCATCCTTTATCCAACAATACGTAAAATATAGTGGTAATCAAAGGATGAAAGGTAAGAAAGGAAAATAGAACGATATTGTGATCATGGTTTCCTTTCTGGTTTTTGGGAATACCCCATCAGGCCAAACTGGTTGGTTGAACTGGTTAATTGGTCAAGTGTTTGAAAAATAAGAGAAATATATATAAAAGTTGGTCGAAAAATCTCGACATATGTATACATATATATGTAACATAATTTTTAACTTAAAACTAGGTTGTAGTACTTAAACTCCAACTATTATTTTTATATTATATAGGGAATGACAAGAAAGTGTCTACTTTTTGCAGCTATTTTCTTCAAGTCAAGAAGATAATTGTACTATAGCATTAATTATTAGTATCCTTATTCGTATCTGCAATCTCATTGATGCCATTTCTGATGGATACGATGAATTCATTTCTCCAGTGTTTTGAAGATCGGTCGTGAAATTTAAAGCACTGTCAGATTGTGTTCTAAACAGAGGGAACTAGTTATAGATTAACCTTAGAAATAATCAGTTAACCGTGTGCATAATTAAGGATTAAGCATAAACCTTTACATATGAATAATTTGTTATTCTAATAAAAATGATACACAACACAATGCTTTGTTCTCATGAATCATAACAAATTTTTCACTCATTTTTTACCATTGTAGTTTACAAACATAGATAATGCTTTGACGGATTCTGTGCATGTTGATACTGATCCAGGCAATCAGAACTGTGTGACGTTTCTCTCGTTCGTGGAAATCTAAATATATATTTGTATTGATTGTGAATGAGAAATCAAAAGATTCAGTATTTCCAGGCAGCTTACAATATAGAAACATAGACATTCACTTAAACATTACACTTATAATATCAAGCATCAGACCATGTAATGTCAAGGCCACCCCATTCATTTGGGGGCACTCCCAATGCTTTCCAGACAGCCCTAGAAGCATCAACAATGTTGTTGGGACATGGAGGTTGATAGTCATGGTCTGCATCACATCCCTCAGTTGAGTCACACTCATCAACCACCATGGCCACCACACTTCTTCCATTCGCACTGATGGTGATGTTGTGGAGACACCTGCTTCTGTGGTTGAACCAGCCTGTAGACAGTGCGACCACAGGTGTGTCATCAGAATGGTATTGGTTGTCACATTCTGAAGGGCCACCACCATCTCCACCCTTCTGAAAACTGTTGAGAGTGAGGTAGGCCTTGGTGTGGCTGGACATAGGTGGTGAACATTCATATGTCGTGTAGAGTTTGCCTTCTATGCAGCAGTCTGAATCATTCTCTTGGTTGCATTGTCCTGGAGGTGCTTTCCTTCCTCTGATTCTCCCACTTGGCCGACACTTTTGAGCCTCAGACTCAATACAACTTGCTAAGATGAGAGTAGCTAATAAAATGAAGGATGCGTTTGAGAAAAACCTCTTCATTCTATCTATCAACTTCTCTGTTTCTGCTATTTGTTCTTCTTTTGAGTGTTTGATGCTTGAATCTTAAGATTTTACTTTCTATATATAGAGGTCTCTTGATTAGGTACATGTTTTTGCTTCGAAATATAGGTTTCTTTTAGGGTCAAGCAATGATTTATAAATTGTCTTCTTGTCAAAATGAAAACCAGAATTTCAAATAACGTTTGATTTGATTTGGAACATATATTTGGATGCTAACACGTGAAACATTGTTGCCGTAGTTTAGAAAACTTGTTTTTTGATTTTGAATAGCGCCAAAAAGTTAGTCTAAATTAATAATAGAATAAACACTTGCATGGCCATGGACGTTATTCCATATAAAAATGACCAAACCTCTGTTTATTACGAATGCCTCCACATTAATTATGACTAAAGCTACATATCCCGTTACAATGGGTTGGACCCTTTGAATCTTCTGTAGAGTCACGTAAATATATAAGGACCAATATATATATATATATATATATATATATATATATTTGTTAATTAAAACTTACAATTAAAAACGTTTTTGTGGTACTATACATTCATTTTCTTTAAGACTATTCAATTTATTTAAGAAAGCAGAGATATGTCTTTTTTTTTTACTTTTATATTTTTGTTCAAATGAAATAAAGAAGCATTTTATTAGAAAATGTTAAAAAATAAATTTTAAAATCTAAGATTTGTATCTATTTATATTCTATAAACATACTAATAATAAAAAAGGTATTTAAGTGTAACTCAATTTTAGAAAATCATCTTGTAACATAAGATTTGTATTTATTTATACATTATAAATTGATTTTAATGGGAGATCTTCGGTAAAAATAAATAATTTTTAATTTTTTAATTTTGTTCCTTTATGTTTTTTAGTAGTGAAATTTTTTCTCATTTTTATAATATTTTCAAGTTAATTATGATATAGTTTTATCAATATTTTTTTTATGGAAGAAATCAGGTAGGAACACTTTCGGATATATGGCATCTTCAATTTAAAAATATACGAAAGCTTGAAAATTTAGTAAATATAGTTAAGACGATTGCTCATCACTAAATAACAAAAATAATAGCAAACATTTGAAATCACATACAAACCGAAATTGGAAACCCATCCACTGGTAGTTTATAATAATTTCTGTTTACTTAACTATGATTAAGATTATAATCAAACTTGCTTTCTTGGATCCACATCTCTCTCTAATCTAATGTGGATATAAGCACATTTACAAAATAATAGATTAAATAATTAAAGTGCACAAACTAAAATTAAAATTGAGTTTAAATCTCATATTAGATAGAAATGAGAAAGTAAAACAATATAAAAATTCATTGCATTATCTTAATTTTTTGGATTGAGATTAATCTTAATAGTGTCCTATCTCCTTAGGAACAATTAGCTAGACACTTTATTCATGTGCCAATAAATTAATAAATTAATTCTACGTTTAGAAGAAGTTAGGGATAACTTTCGTAGGAGAAAACAATTTATTTGGATTCTCTTTCAAACTACGACGTAAAGAATTGAGGTGAAACTTGTGTTGTATGATTCTTTCATTCCTTGCAAACTCTTTAGAGGTTTAAATTGATGGCCATACATGGTTATAGCTAAACCACGTATACATATTCAACAACCTTTCATTTTCTCATTCACTCTCAGAGCAAACTGACCCTCATTTTTATCAAGGTTCTTTTTACACTCTATTATTAATTATCATAATTCTTTTTCTCTTTTCATTAATCTCTCATTTTTACAATGCCTCTACAATTTTACGCTCACTGTGGTAATTGTAACATCCCGATTATATAATAATCAATATTACATAATAAAGACGTCAACATTCAAATATAGAGAACAGTCAGAATACGACGTGTAATTTAAGTACTAAATTACAGTCATCCAAAATAAAAGAAACGGAAATTCAAACTTAAACAGTTTATAGATTCGAACACTACATGGGTTCAGATAGGAATTCCTAAGAAGACTACTCTGCAACTTCAATATTCTCCAGCTCTTGCTCCAAAGGACTCTCCTCGACAACATCTGCTCCCATCCAAGTGGATGATCATCGCCAAAGAATCATATCCAAAACGGCACACAACACAAATAACGCAAGGGTGAGCTAGATATAAAAAGCATGTTATCATACATAGATTCATATACAGAAATATTTAGGCATGCTTATTAAACCACAATCTACATACTCACACAACTCATCCGGATTTTGTGTAATTGTCGAACTATTGGTCGTCTCTACACTTGCTAGCTCTGCTGGTCTTTCTCCAACGCTAGCAATATAAATCCCCCAAGCTGCCTATGTCTAAATTCAAAGACTATAGACGAGGATCTCCCTCTACTCTCACCACTGACATTATTCTTCTCTACTTGAGTGTGAATAATGCTTTGAGTGTAAGGATAGACATACCATTTCAAAGCCCCTACAATTATACAGAAACAACCACGATATTCCCCATAACCACTTTCATCCATCTCTCCTTGAGATTTCCGAATCATACTCAAATTCATCATTCCCATCATATAATCACAGTAATTTATCATATTTCATACATTCTCATATTTTCTCATAGCTCACATTACTACATATATTCCACACAAAATTCTCAGATTTCAACATTTACATCAGATGATCACAATAATCTATCATATTATCTCAGAAATTTAGCATCTACCACGCATTCACATACTTTCACATGATTCATATTACAATATACATTGCAAACATTTATTCACATAATTCAATTCTAGTAAAAAAATCAACTTCGAACCTAATACTATTCATCCAAACATTATTCATCAAAACACTATTCATCCAAACACTATTCATCCGAACACTATTCATCCAAACACTTGTGGAATGAATGTCACTGGACGAGCGCCCTTTTCAAACACTAGGCCGAACACCACTTGGCCGAACGTCACCATAATTCATTGGACGAACGTCATCTAAACCATTTTGACAATACTTCTGGACGGACGCTATTTGAACGAACGCTAACACTCTTTGGACGAACGTCATTAATCGCTAATAAGACCGAACGTTCAGAGATTTCAAACTTAAGATTTATCCAATTAGGACCGAACACTCAAGATTCATAACTTATAATATCAAATAAAGGTCGAACGCTTAAACCGAACACCTCACTCAAAATGAATACTGTTGGAATGAACGATCACTATTCACTGGACACTATTGGACGAACGCTCACTCAAACTGAAGGACGAACGCTACACTTCTATATCCAGGACGAACGCTCAAAGATTAAAACCGAACACTACACTCACCAGAACGAACGCTCAACAATTTGGACGAACGCTCAACTATTTGGACGAACGCCAACTATTTGGACGAACGCTCAACTATATCACTGTTTGGTCGAACGGTCACTATATCACTGCTTGGACGAACGCTCACAAATACAAGGACGAACGCTCACAAAGCCAAGGACGAACGCTCACAAAGCCAAGAACGAACGCTCACCAAACCAAGGACAAACACTCACATAACTACTTAAGGACGAATGCTCACAAAGCTAATGACGAACGCTCACCAAACCAAGGACGAACGCTCACAAAGCCAAGAACGAACGCTCACCAAAGCCAAGCACGAACGCTCAACGAAAACTAAGGACGAACGCTCAACATACAACTTAAGGACGAACGCTCAACATACAACTTAAGGACGAACACTCAACAGAAGAAAAGACCGAACGCTCGACTTAGAATAAAGGCCGAACTCTTGGTCGAGCAAATTGGACGAACGTCCAATTCAGCTCGAACGAACGCGCTCCGCTGCATCTCGCGCTCGGGCGCGAGATGCTGGGCGCGGCATTTCCAGAGGCTGGGGCGCCTAGGCGCGACAGGGGCGCCCGGGCGAGAATTCTGCAGAATGCAGAATTCTGCAGATTTGAGGCTAGAACCTCGTTTTACCATTTTCAACCCTTTTTTATTAACTTCTAACACCCAAAATTCATGTTTTATACTAGATTGAACTTATCTAATTGATTACAAACGTTCCATATTCAATTCTTAAGGGATTCATACTCAAATTCAACCATAAAATACCAATTTTCACAACTTAGATATCCAAAATCCAATTCTACCACTTTACACCTATTTTGATCAATTTGATGGTTCTAACAAGTCACAATACAGTGGGTGAAACTGTTCCCAAGGCTCAATAACACTCTAGACCCCAAATACTCAAAATCACTATCTCACTTCCTCTCCAAATGACAAAAAAACTATGAAATTCCAATTTCCTTCAATTCTAAAACATACAAGATTACATACATGAATCAACACATCAATTTCAGTCCAACCATACATACAACCACAATTTCCCAGCATCCTACTCATGCAACCACTATCAACATCCAGAAAATCCAACTCCCCTTACCTCTTGAAGACTTCCTTGAATCTAGAAATGCAGTGTGCGGATCTCCTTCCAACTCCTTGAATCTACCAACTCTTCTCTTTAAGAAGTAGAACCCGTGCACTCCCAGCTTCTCCCTTCCTTCCTTAGTGTTGTGCCTACTGATGATGGAGATGATGGTGTTCCTTAGTGGTTGGAGCACTTCAAAGTGGGAAGACCTACCAAACCATCAGCTGCACCACTCTGCAGACAGGGAGCCCCTCCATTTTCTCAACGTGCAGCCACCTCTTTCCCTCTTTCCAGGAACGTGCCTCCCTTCTTCTTTTAAAAATGAAACTCGGTCCTTACAGCCGCTCCCTTCCACTTCCAGGAACTTTCCTCCCTTCCTCCGCCACTTTCCTCTTTTTAAAATAAAAAGGACATTCGGTCCTTACAGTAATCCATGCTATGCATAGGTGAATTTCGTATTACTAATATATGAACTTAGGTCTAAATTATATTCTATGCTACGAATACTTTTCCTCTTTTTATATTTTTGTGATTTTTTCTTCATTAAACATTAGGCCGAGTGTGAAATAATATTATAATTTGAATATAAATGGTAAATTATCCTCTTAATAACAAATCAGAATTATACTGGTAAATCAAAGAGTGTTACATAGATATGTTAAATAGGTTCACCACGAGTTAACCTGACTCATGAGTTTAAGTTGGATTAAATTGGTTAAATTTAATTCTTCATGTGTAATTCAACTCAACTTTTCATAAGTTAAATGGGATGAAGGTGGGTTAACTTCTAATCCACCAACATCAACCCTTTATTAGTTTCGTTATCATTTTTTTACAAGTATTTTCTTTTATAATTATTTATTACTTTTAATTATGTATATTGAAAATTTGTTCATTTTAAATACTAGAATTTTGTTCATAATGTTTAAATAGTTTGAATGTTTAATTTATTTGTTTGTCAAATAATATAGCTTGATAATTTAATTTTTTATTTCTATGTTTATAACAATATTTGGTAAAATAGATTAAGACTTTGATTGTATTGTGATAAAACAATGAGTTGAGTTAATCGATTTTGATTGTATCATAATAATATAAATATATAAAATAAATTCAAAAACAAGTATTTTTGAGTACAACAATCTACTAATCTACCAACTCATAATATAAGTTTAATCAGATTATAAAATTTCAATTCACCAAGAGATGAGTGAGGTTGAACCAACTCATTTTTAACTCAATTTGTAATAAATCAACCAATGTAAGCTAAATTGACTCACTTTAACCCCCTAATGTTACAAATCTCACTTTATTAAATTTTTTAATCGGATAGCAATAACAGAAAAGTGAGTTAGGAAATTTCAATATCGAAACGAGAGTTGTTGAGTGGGTGGTACTGTTAATTAACTCTATAATTATATGTTTGTTAGTAATTGGAAAATGCCTATTCCGACAAACAAAATGAAAGCAGTAGCTTTGTTGGTGAAACGTGTGAAGACAGCAAGGAGCCAATTCCGTGAAAGGGGAAGAGATGAATCATTAGATAGGATTTTGGAAAAGTTAAGGAGAGAAGTGAACAAGATAAGGAAGTTGTTCGAGAAAGTAAAGAATAACGAAGAAGAACTGCTTCACACTATCAACAGAAAATCACAGGAGTTATCCATTTCCTCTTAGAATACCCTACAATCACATACGAGGTAAATGGTCAGTACTAGAGCAAAAAGAAATTGTACTAGGTGAAAATAGTTTGAAACATCCAAAATTTAAAGGTGGTGCCAGTTATTTAAATTTTGGATCTCAATGGTTGGATAAAAACATCCAAAATTTAAAGGTGCTTCAACTTGGTCGTTGGCAAGATTCTCCTTCACATCACATTGAAGTAGGGAGTGAACGATTCCTACAGAAGTTGAAGAATCAAAAGAATTTGACCTATTTTAGTCTTCGTGGGATATCAAGAATATCTAAGCTTCCACCCTCCATTACTGATACGACAGTCAGGGTTCATACAAATTTGATTCAGATAAATAATGCAGTATAGATACTAGGAAGTGACTCTTAGATAGTCTCTCAAGACCCATTATTCGCGGTTCAGTTTTAGATCTTTTAACACGAAAAGAGGGGTTTTGATTGTTTTTGTTTTTGAACAGAAAATTAAATTTCAGTAAAATAAAATTGAAACAGTAAAACCATAAATTGAAGCAGTAAAAACGAAATTTCAAAAACATAAGAATTAAAATTAACAGACAGTAAAACTAAATAGCAAAAACAAAATTTTATTAAAACAACAGTACATAAACAAAAATACAGTAAATCAAAAATACAGAACACTGTAAAATCGTGCAAGACAGTAAAAACGAACAGTAAAACGCAGACCTCTTCAGATTGCATAGAACAGAAAACTTAAGATTGCTCAGATCAGAAAACATTTCAATAGTGCAAAAATCGTAAATTTCAAGCAGAAAATAGTTGCAGAAAACTTAAGTTCAGAAAGCAGTAGATTGAAAACAGTAAAACAAAAACGGAAATTTTCACAGCTGAATAGTAAAAACGAAATTTAAAGTGCAACAAGATATTAAACAGCAACAAAAAAAATTCAAGATGGCAGACAGCATAAGGCAGAATTTAAATTGCATCAGAAATTTAATAGAAACAGTAAACGGACCTGGAATTTCAATGCGGAAATTAAGATTTAACTGCAAATTAAACTGAAGAAACAGAAATCAGACCTGGAAGTTGAGCAGTCGAAATTGAAATGGAATTGGAAGTTCATCAGCGGAAATGAGTTTAAACTGGAAATTTAACTAGAGTCCATTACAGAAAAGAAGAAATTACAGTACACATCAAACGAGAATTCTAACAATGGAAATTACAGTAAACACTATCACTGGAAATGGAAAACAAACCCAAACCTCCCCAAAGGGGAGGGGGAAAAAAATGAAAACCAGAACAGAAGAACAGAAACCTCTATCCTACTCCTACTCCTACTGCCTACTGTCTCTGTCTACTGATGTCCAGCCCCTTTATTGTCTTCAGCTCATGGCATTCTCTGATTCTGGACGTTGCAAAGTGGACTAAGGGGTCCTCCATTTGTGCTTTTCCAAATAAAAGATGGAAATGTGTTTAATGCTCTTTCACGTGTTGCTTCAGCCGTGCACAATAAAACCAAAAATTGTGTTTGGTGACTGCAGCCCCCACATTGTCGTCCATGTGCCTTATTGTTTGCAAGCCAATTATTTTAAAATTCAAGAACACACCATCTCTGCAAAGTGCCGTTTTAGTGTTCCATGTCATAATGCACTTCCATTTGCTTCCAACGTGCACACTAACATAACTTCTTTCTTATTTTAATTTTATTGAGCCCATGTGGTATGGTATGTATGTGAAGTGCCGTGTGCTTCCAAAATTGCTGCACCATCCATATTCTTCCACACATAGTTTAGTGCTCTCCATATTAAAGTAACAAGTGTCCTTCATGTGGGTGGCTTCCATGTCATCATCACTTCATTTTATTCTCCATGCCATCTTCCCACTTTCACGTGTTGTGGTTTCAGAATTTTGGCATTACCTTCTTTTCTTTTCAAAAAAAAAAATATATATATTTCTCCTAGTACCAATTATTCTTTCCTGACCAAAAATCCACTTACACCCATGTGCTGCCAATTTCTTTGTGCGTGAGATTCCTTTCTCATTTTCATGTTGTCCATCACGTGCTCATCTGGACATTCACTCATGGGCACCATCCTTTTGCTGCTGGTCGGAGTTGGAGTTGGAGCTGGACCTGGACCGTGTACATGAAGTGTGTAGATTGCTGCCAGCCTTCCTTGCTTCACCTCCTTCCAGTCGTGAGTGAAACTGTTTTCTTTCTCATGAACGTGTGCTGCTCTGTTGGACGGACGTTTCACAGCAGCTGGATAGTGCACTTCTGCATTGCTGGACGGATGTTGAAGGCCTTGCTTCCCCAGCTGGATAGTCCAACCGAGACTCCTCCAAGCTTGACCGTTTCAAGCTGTTGGACATTCTTGGATGTTGAAGGTCTTCTTGCATTGCTGGAAATGTATTGAATGCTTGGATGAAGAATGGATAAGCGTGTGCTTCCAAAGTTGGATCAAGCCAAGACCTTGAGCCTTTCTCTTTGCTGGATTTTTACTGGATGTGTGACATGCTCAAAATAACTTTGTTGGACTTCTACAAATTAATTTAATGGACCGAAACACCAAAACACCAGTTGGACGTCTCCTCCCAAAAGAAATTAATCTACAATTTTATCAAATAATTTCCTAATACAAATAATTAACATAATTCAAATTAGTTAAAATAAGAATTATTGATTAAATTAAGTACAATTAGTAAAAACAGGAAAATTATGGACATTTAAGCACAATTTCCCAATTAAATCCGAATTAAATCCGATACAATAGACTAAGTGTAGTGAATAAAATATCAACTCATCAATTACTCTAACTTGAGAGCCTACAAATTCTTGATCAATGAAAAGTCTGACACATCTCATTTTGTCCAGTGTTACTTGTTGGAAGGCATGCCAAAAGGGATTGAAAAACTCACACAGCTCCAAGTACTGGAGGGATATGCAGTAGGAAATTCTAGAGAGAGTCAAGACAGCATATCAGAGCTTGCAAATTTGAAAAATCTAAGGCGGCTCAGCATACATATAGGATCTGAGGCTGTGATAGAAGATGGGGAGTTTGAAAGTTGGAGAGGGTTGTCTCTTGAGCATCTAAAAATATCATGGGGTGTGTCTGAGAACGGGTACAGTGAGAGAATAATTTTGCCTTTGAGATTGAAAAGATTCTTGAAGGCTTTCCAGGGCAGGAAATTCCAGAATGGCTAAAGCCTAGCAAGCTGCCCGAGGAATGCAAAGAGCTGAAACTAATGGGAGGAAAGCTCAAAAGTTTTAATCATGGAGAAAATTTGGAGTGGCGTCTGGAGATAGTGCGTATCGGGTACCTTAAGGATTTGAAAGTTGGGTTAGCAAATTTCCCAACGTTGTTTCCTTCGCTTAGCTATGCAGAAATAAAACAAAAATCCAAAACCATTGAAATAATGAGTGTTGACAAGAGAAATGGTACATAATTGATTTTTCGTCTAAAGAGCACGGCCATTTAAACAAGTGTAATGGTGGATATATTGAGATTAAAATACACTTCTTCCAGTAATCTTAAAACAATGAATTAATAGACCTTTATATAATATTTTATTTTCTAATTTGTATCAAACGTGAGACTTAAACTCACAATCATTAATTGTATTTCTAATTGTTGGATAAACATAAATGGGTCCCACACCCTAAATTAAGGGTCAATGCTTTTCCATGTTTTGCTCCATGGTTTACTCCATGTTTTACTCCATGCTTTACTCCATGTTTTAAGTTTTGTTGTTTTGGTATTTTGTGTGAAGCCCTTCTATAAAAGGGTGGAAGCAAAGAAGTGAAGACACACCAACATAGAAGCAAAAACACAATCCATCGTGAGAGAAGTGAAGCCACGGTGAAGGAGAAGAAAAATAGAGAGAGTATGAGTGTGAGAGTTTTGTGTACCATCCGAGAGAGTTGGGACACGTTGGTGGTCACTCTCAGTAACTCAGCACCAGATGGAAAACTCAGTCTGGATAACATCACAGACAGTTTACTGAATGAAGAATCCAGAAGGACAGAAAGGGGATCGAGTGGTCACTCAGAAGCCAATGTTGTTGAGAATAGAGGAAGGAGTGAAAATAGAAGCAAAGGAAAACGTGAAAAGTCACGAGGAAGATTCAAGTCTCGTTCCAAAGGTCTGACATGCTTTTATTGTGGAAAAGATGGTCACAAGAAGCCAGAATGTAGATTCCTGAAGAGAGATAAGAAGAATGGAACTGTACACCCTGATATGGTAGATCCCAAAAAGAAGTTGGAGGAAAAGACCACAACAGCGATAGTATCAAATGATGAGAATGTGTTCCTTATGACTGAGGTAAACTATCTAAATATTGCTTTTGATGATTGCACTTGGATAGTAGATACCGGAGCATCTTTCCATGTTACTCCTCATGAGGAATTCTTCTCATCCTATCAAAAAGGAGACTTTGGAACAGTGAAGATGGGAAATCATGTCACAAGCAAAATTGTGGGCATAGGAGAAGTGACTTTGACGACAGAAAATGGAAACAAACTTGTGCTGAAGGAGGTAAGACATGTACCAGAGATACGTCTAAACCTTATCTCAGTCGGTAAGCTAGATGATGCTAGAATGAACAACCAATTCAGTGATGGAAGATGGAAACTCTGTCAAGGAAGCATGGTTGTTGCTCGAGGCAAGAAGGAAGGCTCCTTGTACTGCATGCAAGGAAAAATATACAAAGGAGAGATGAATGTTGCTCAAGAAGAAAGTAAGGAGTTGTGGCATAAAAGACTGGGCCACATGAGCGAGAAGGGATTAGAGATCCTCGCAAAAGATCATCTCCAAAGTATAAAAGGACAACCACTTGAATTATGTGAAGACTGCCTAGCAGGTAAGCAGCACAGAGTATCTTTCCATAAATCTGATAATAGAAGTAGAAGAGAGCATATTTTGGATCTTGTGTATTCAGATGTCTGTTCAACATCTGAAAAGTCCCTTGGTGGAGCTCAATATTTTGTTACCTTCATTGATGACCACTCCAGAAAATTGTGGGTCTATCCATAGAAGAGAAAAGATGAAGTTCTACGAATCTTCAAGGAGTTTCACGCATCAGTTGAACGTGAAACTGGTAGAAAGTTGAAATGTCTGAGAAGTGATAATGGTGGAGAGTATAGAGGTCCATTTGAGCACTATTGCAAGACTCATGGGATCAAACATGAGAAAGTACCTCCCAAGACACCTCAGATGAATGGTGTAGCTGAAAGATTCAACAGAACGATTGCCGAGAAGGTCAGAAGCATGTTGTCTCACGCAAAACTTCCCAAGACATTATGGGGGGAGGCAGTGCTAACAGCAACTCAATTGATCAACTTATCACCATCAAGACCATTGAATGGTAAGATCCCAGAAGAAGTATGGTCTGGTAAAAAGGCCTCATATCGCAACTTGAAAGTCTTCGGATGTAAGGCATCAGTTCACATTCCGAAAGATGAAAGAGCAAAGCTCGATGCTAAGGCGAAAGAGTGCATATACCTTGGTTCTCCAAGAGATGAATTTGGTTTCAGATTATGGGATCCTGCAAACAGAAAGATTGTTCGAAGCAGAGATGTGGTGTTCTTTGAAGTTCAGACGATCCAAGACATCAAGAGAGTGGATAAACCAACACTTAAGGTGATAAGTGATCAAAGCCCTATTGTGATGAACAACTCAGGGGGAGAAACTCATCAAGCCAAACCAGAGTTACAACTTGATGAAATGGCTGAAGAAGCAGATCAACCTAATCTGACGGAAGAAGATCAACCAATTGAGGATGCTCCTCAAGAACCCCAATTGAGACGATCAACAAGGCAGAAACTGTTAGCAAAATGATGAAGATGAAGTTTTGATGATGTCCTAATCAAGTCAAGAACAATCAAGACTCATGAAGAATGATCTTTGTAGACTTGAAATATTTTGGTATAATTGTATGAACATAGGAAAATTAGTAGTTTCATGTATGTATTCAAAAGTGATGTAAAAATAAATCATAAGCAAAATGATGAAGATGAAGTTTTGATGATGTCCAAATCAAGTCAAGAACAATCAAGACTCATGAAGAATGATCTTTGTAGACTTGAAATATTTTGGTATAATTGTATGAACATAGGAAAATTAGTAGTTTCATGTATGTATTCAAAAGTGATGTAAAAATAAATCATAAGCAAAATTCTGTGCAGTGTTAATCGATTAACAGAGGATGTTAATCGATTAACGTTAATCGATTAACAAGGGCTGTTAATCGATTGTTCCAGTGCGCCATGAAGAAGCCCAGCAGTGCAGTGCTAATCGATTAACAGAGGGTGTTAATCGATTAGCGTTAATCGATTAACAAGGGCTGTTAATCGATTAACAAGGTGAACGTTTGAAAAACTAGCCGTTTTTAGAGCCGTTGAAGTATCCGTTGGGTTGTTAATCGATTAACCACTGTAGCTAATCGATTAACACAGTCAGAAAGTCTAAAAGCGAAAATGGAGGAGCCTTTGGATGAGTCTATAAATAGACTCTCATTTTCTCTCAACAAAGACTCTTCCCTTGTGCTCAAATACTCTGAAACTCTTGAGAATTGTGTGCTCTTGCTCAGCTAAGGAAACTCTGTCTGTAGAGTTGGTGAAATACTGCTACGGTGATAAAGGAATAGCTGGTTCATCCTTGGTGTATCTAAGGAAGTGTTTGGAAGAGGAATTCATCCTTCGTGAAGTATTCGGAGGAAGTGTTTCATCCTTTGTGAAGATTCAAAGGAGGTGTTGTTTCATCTCTTGTGGCTTCAAGAGAGGTGTTTTCTAAACTTTTACAAATTGTATCTGTGTGATTGTAGTTTGTAATAGTTTTGTGATTAGTGAAGTGTTTATCTTGTTTTTGAGATAAGCGACTGGACGTAGGATTGGTAAGATCCGAACCAGGATAAAATCAACTGTGCAAATTTCTCTCAACCTTACTCTATTTTATTGTCTTTATTATTTGCTAAGTAAGTTTAATTGAGTAGAAATTTTTAAGGCACACGAATTTAGTAAGAACCAATTCACCCCCCCTCTTGGTTTGTTATCCCACGCTAACAATTCCGCTGCAGCCGCTCTGACAATTGGTATCAGAGCTTGCTTTGATAGTCATTCAAATGGCGGGATCACATCAAACCTTTGCAGAGGGTGCTTCTATCAATATACCACCACTATTCACAGGTGAAAATTACGCATTCTGGAAGGTAAGAATGCAAATTTTTATGGAATCTATTGATATAGATATTTGGGATGCTGTTGTATCTGGTCCTTTTGTTCCAATTAACAATATGCAGGAACCAAAGCCCCGTGACCAATGGACTGCTGAAGATAAGAGAAAATTTGGTAATGATGTAAAAGCTCGTAATATTATTTCATCTGCTCTAACTGTTGACGAGTTTTACAGGATTTCTATTTGTAAAACTGCACAAGATATGTGGGAAGTACTTAGAGTAACCCATGAAGGTACAAATGATGTAAAGAGAGCCAGAAAGAATACCTTAATCCAGGAATACGAGATGTTCAGAATGAAGCAAGGGGAAACAATAGTTGATGTTCAAAAACGCTTCACCAACATTGTTAATCATCTCATTGGACTGGGTAAGTCATTTGATACTGATGAACTTAACATTAAAATCTTGAAATCTTTAGACAGGTCTTGGCAACCAAAAGTGACGGCAATTTCTGAGTCACAAAATCTCAACACAATGACCATGGCTACATTATTTGGAAAGTTGAGGGAACATGAACTAGATCTTGGAAGACTTGATGAAGAAGAAGCAAAAGCCAAAAACAACAAGAAGAGTTTGGCATTAAAGTCGGAGGTTGAAAGAAACAAAGGTAAATCAGAAGATGAAGACTCAGACGAAGAAGAAAATTTAAGTCTCATGATCAAAAGGTTAAACAGGTTCATGAAGTCTAAAGGTAAAGGAAGATTTAGGTACGAAAAGAAAGATAATCAAGCATCTTCCTCAAATTACCGATGTTATGGCTGTGGAGAAAAGGGGCATCTAAAAGCAGACTGCCCAAATCAAAAGAAGGGTGAAGACAAGAAGGAGAAAAGATTCTTCAAGAAAAAGAAGGCCTACATTGCCTGGGAAGACGACAATGAGACCATTTCAGATTCAAGCGACTCAGATGAAGAAGCAAATATCTGTTTGATGGCAGATGATGATAACGTCAGCCAAGTAAGTAGTTCACACTATTCTGATAATGATAGTCATATGGATGAAGATGAACTGCATGATACTTATGCTGCTTTATTAGTAGAATCTGAAAAATTAGATATAGCTCATAAGAAATTGAAAAAGGACTTCAAAAAGTTAAAATTGAATTTTGAAAATATTCTTGAAGAAAATGAAAATTTGAAAATTACTTCTGAAAACTTCTCTAAAATAAATGATAATTTGAAAACTGAATTTACAAATTTATCTGAAGAAAACAGAAGTTTGAAAAATAAATTTTTATATCAAGCGGAAGAAATTAGAAATTTAAAAAGTAAAGTTTTAAATTATGAAAAAGAAAAATATATTGCTAAAAATGAATGTGAATCTTGCATAAAATTCAAATATTTTTCTGAAAATACAACCACTGGAGAATGTAGTAAAACTAATGAAAATAAGGTTGTTAAAAATAAGTATGTTTCTAAAATTAAACATAATCATAGAACTCGTAGAACTTGGGTACAAAAAGGAACAACTTATAGGAACACAAATGTTGCATCATGCTTTTATTGTATGAAAAAGGGTCATACATCTAACAAATGTAAAATTAAGCATTATGGTGTTCCAAGTGGTAGATATGCTTGGGTTGTAAAATGATTTTAATCTTTTCAAATCTAACCCAAAGGACCCATACAAAGTAGTTGGGTACCTAAATAGCTTGTTCTTTTTATGTTGTAGGAATTATCAAAACCAAGGAAGTATATGTGGTGTCTTGACAGTGGATGTTCAAAACACATGACCGGAGATAAAAAGAAATTTACAAGCTTCCGGAAAAAGGAATGAGGCTTTGTCACCTATGGTGATAACAACAAAGGAAAAATCCTTGGAATTGGAGATATTGGAAGTGAAGATACCTTGATGATCAAAGACGTGCTATATGTGGAAGGATTAAAGCATAACTTAATTAGCATTAGTCAATTATGCGATAAAGGATTCAAGGTAACCTTCGAACAAAATTCTTGCACTATTTATAAAAATGATTCTTCTGAAATTGCTTTGAAAGGAATTAGGCATAACAATATTTATTTGATTGATTTAGAAAATACATCAAATAGGAATATTTCATGTTTAGTAGTAAAAGAAGAAAATCCATGGTTATGGCATAAAAGAGCTGCACATATTCATATGCAACAATTGAATAAACTCATTTCTAAAGACTTAGTAATTGGTTTACCAAAACTAAAATATGTGAAAAATAAATTGTGTGATGCATGTCAAAAGGGAAAACAAGTGAAATCATCTTTTCATTCAAAAAATGTTGTTTCTAGTTTAAAACCCTTAGAACTTTTGCACATGGATTTATTTGGTCCCTCTAGGATAAAAAGTTTTGGAGGAAATTATTATGCTTTAGTTATTGTGGATGATTATTCAAGATATACTTGGACTTTCTTTCTTACTCTTAAAAGTGAAGCTTTCAAAGAATTTAAAAAGTTTGCAAATTTAGTTCAAAATGAAAAGGACTTGAAAATAAAGACTATTAGAAGTGACCATGGAGGTGAATTTCAAAATGAATCTTTTGAAACTTTTTGTGAAGAATATGGCATTTCTCATAATTTTTCTGCACCTAGAACTCCTCAACAAAATGGAGTTGTAGAAAGAAAGAATAGATCCTTAGAGGAACTTGCTAGAACTATGTTAAATGAATATAGTGTTCCTAAACAATTTTGGGCTGATGCTGTGAGTACTGCATGTTATGTATTGAATAGAATGCTTATTAGGCCTATTTTGAAATGTACTCCTTATGAACTTTTTAAAGGTAGAAAACCAAATGTTTCACATTTAAGAATTTTTGGATGCAAATGTTTTGTCTTAAATAATGGAAAACAAAATTTAGGAAAATTTGATTCCAAATAATGGAAAACACTTGAAATAGAAGAATCTGTGCATGTTGTCTTTGATGAAATTGTGGACCTTGAGGTAAAACCTCTTGAGTCAGATGAATCAGATGCAGGTGAAAATGAAGACTTGCAAAAGACAACCAATGAAGAGAAAATGAATAATCCTCAAGATGATGAAGATCTAAACAAAATATGGCAACAACCTAGAGGATTATCATTGGACAACATCATTGGCGACATATCAAAAGGGGTAAACACTAGAAGAAATTTAGTTAATTTTTGTATGAATGTAGCTTTTATGTCGCAGATTGAACCTAAGAACATTAAGGAATCTCTTCAAGATGAACAATGGTGTATAGCAATGCAAGAAGAACTCAACCAGTTTGAAAGAAATCAAGTTTGGGAATTGATTCCTAGAAAAGATACTCATCAAGTAATTGGAACAAAATGGGTATTCAGAAACAAACTGGATGAAGATGGAAACATCACCAAGAATAAAGCTAGGCTTGTGGCTCAAGGATATAGTCAAGAAGAAGGTATAGATTATGATGAGACATATGCTCCAGTTGCCAGGTTAGAGGCAATACGTCTACTTCTTGCTTATGCATCTATAATGAAATTTAAATTATTTCAAATGGATGTTAAAAGTGCATTTCTAAATGGTTTTATAAAAGAAGATGTGTATGTTGAACAACCACCCGGTTTTGAAGATTTTAAATTTCCAAATCACGTCTATAAATTAAAGAAAGCACTTTATGGTTTAAAACAAGCACTTAGATCTTGGTATGAAAGACTTAGCAATTTTCTGTTGGAAAATGATTTTAATAGAGGAAAAGTTGATTCCACTTTGTTTATTAAAAGAGTCGGAAAACATATTTTGATTATTCAAGTATATGTTGATGATATCATCTTTGGATCAACTAATAAATCTCTTTGTGAGGAATTTGCTAAGACTATGCAGGGTGAATTTGAAATGTCTATGATGGGAGAATTAACATTCTTCCTTGGTCTTCAAATTAAGCAAATGAAAGAAGGTACGTTCATTTCTCAAACTAAGTATTGTAAAGAAATTCTTAAGAAGTTTGAAATGGACAATGCAAAGGAAGCATCTACACCTATGGGAACCTCTTGCTATCTTGACAAAGATGAGTCAGGTAAAGAGGTAAATCAAACTAAATATAGATGTATGATAGGTTCTCTGTTATATCTCACTGCTAGTAGACCAGATATTATGCAAAGTGTCTGTGTGTGTGCTAGGTATCAATCTAGTCCTAGAGAATCTCACCTTACTGTAGTTAAAAGAATATTGAAATATCTTAAGGGAACTGCATCCTTTGGTTTATGGTATCCATCTGGAACGGAACCTAGTCTTGTAGGATTTTCAGATGCTGATTATGGAGGTTGTAAGATAGATAGGAAAAGCACTAGTGGAACATGTCATCTTCTAGGTAGTTCATTAGTTTCTTGGCATTCTAAGAAACAAGCCTGTGTAGCCTTATCTACCACTGAGGCTGAATATATTGCTGCGGGAAATTGTTGTGCGCAAATTTTATGGATGAAACAGCAATTAGAAGATTATGACATTCATTTAGATCATATACCACTTAAGTGTGATAATACAAGTGCAATAAACCTTACAAAGAATCCCATAATGCACTCTAGAACCAAGCACATTGAGATTAGGCATCACTTTCTTAGAGATCATGTGCAAAAAGGAGATTGTGAAATAGAATATATTGATACCCAACATCAATTAGCTGATATTTTCACCAAAGCATTGCCTAAAGATAGATTCTATGAGCTTAGAAGAGACTTAGGGATATTGAAAACATGTTAAAAATTGAAACTAAGAACAATTTGCTGATTTTCGGAAATCAGCGTCAGTTAATCGATTAACAGAGGGTGTTAATCGATTAACGTTAATCGATTAACAGGTCCTGTTAATCGATTAGCATACGTTACAGGCAGTAAATTCTGCCCAAAAATAGCCGTTGTAACGGCTATAAACGGTCATTTTTTAAATTTGAACGTTAGGGGGGTCCTTTTTCAGCCTATTTAAACCCATACCATCCCTCATTTTTACCCACTCACTTTACCCATCCCTCTACAACTCAAATTCACTTCATTTATTCTCTCAAAATCCAAATCTCTTGTTCTCATGGCTGAACCATCAAGAAGAAGAAGAAGAAGAAGCTATGGATCGGAAAGCACACCTATTGCACGTGGTCCAAATATTCAAGGGTGGATTTCCGATGATGGAAAGCATGAAGAATATCTACAAATGTGGAAAGAATGCAAGATTCTTCGTCAAAAATTTGTAGATCTCAATTGGTTTACCACACATCAATTTCAATTTTCTCAGCAATTGATTGAGCAAGGTGTCCAGCATCTACTGCAACTTCAAGGGAGTTACTATCCAGATTTGGTAAGAGTATTCTACTACAATCTAAAATCTCAAAACGGTATTATTTACACTCGTGTAAAAGGGATAGATATCATTCTGGATAATGACATTTGGACCAATGTTGCTCATCTTCCCATCTTAGAAAATACCATGCATGTGCCAAATGACTTTGGTGATTTTAACAAAATTTTGGCATATCGTTCTTTCATGCGCAACCCTCAACAGCCTCTACCAAATAGGCGATATCTTCTTGTAGGAAATCTTAGAATGGAGGAAAGGGTTCTTCATTATCTTATTGTATGGTTGTTGTGTCCAAGAGGCTCAAACCTAGCCCAATGCTTTGAAATTGATCTCATGATCATGTCTGCCATTACTCAAAATATCAAAATCAATTGGGTAGATCTTATCTCCGACACTATTGTCCGGGCAAAGAGGTATGATAGAAGTCATCTTCCATATCCCCTCCTTATTTCCTTAATATGTGTGTATAAAGGAGTTGATGTTACCGGAGAGAAACATCTCTCCGTCTTAAGAAGTCATGAAATTGAGGAATCAGCTTTGCATCAAATGGGATTTATACGCCAAGGAAATATGTTTGTCCGTGCTGAAGATGATATTGCACCAGAAGATGATGCATCAGCTGAAGAAGATGAAGATATACCTATGCCTCATCCAACCAATGTTGCTGGACCATCCCATCCTCCCCAAGAATATAGTCTAGAGAGTATATCTAGACAAATTGCAGATATGGCTTCTATGCAGCAATCACGGATGGATGATATGATGGCTTATCATGCTCTTAGATATGATGCAATTGATAATCATCTTAAAGAGATTGATGACAAACTGGCAAAACTCTATGTACCTGTCAACACTCAATTTCGTCCGGATTGACTAAATATTTTTGTTTTATTGTATTCTCAAAAAATTAAAAAAATGTGTGTATATAAAAAGAAAAAATATATAATAAAAAAATAAAATAAAATAAAATAAAAAAAAAAAAGAGATGAAAACGTTCGTCCAAACAGTGACCGTTCGGTTCTCCCCACTGTTGCTGAAACCGTTCGTCCTTCAACACTGTTACTGTGGTCGCTCGTCCAAACAGTGACCGTTCGCCCAGAAGCGACTTCTTGAGCGTTCGGTCTTTCACTATTCGGCCGTTCGTTCATTCAACCTCTACGACGTTCGGTAACTCTCAGCTTTTAATCGTTCGTTCTTGATCATAACAGACGTTCGGCCAATCGGTCTCATGGACGTTCGACAATCATTGGATCGTTCGTCATATACCGTTCGTCCGTACCTGACCATTAGCGTTCGTCCTGCATCATTGGGCGTTCGCTTTTTCCTCTTCGGAACGTTCGTCCTCCATGTGCGTTCGGTTTATATTTGTCTTATGAGCGTTCGGTCATCACTTGAACGCTCGGTTTCTCACTTGAACGCTCGGTTTCTCACTTGAACGCTCGGTTTCACTTTTGAACGCTCGTCTCATACCGCCCCTTAGTGTTCGTCCCCTTTACCCTACATGCAAACGTTCGTCATTTCTCAGCCCAGCGTTCGTCTTTCACTGTAGCTTTAGGACGAGCGTTCGCGTTCGTTCTCAAGGATCGTTTGTCCTCTGCATGGCGCGACCGTTCGTCCTCTATTGACGTTCATCCTCATTTGTTCATACTCGACCGTTCGGCCATTCATTCCTTTTGGACGATCGTGCGGTTTTTCTTTGGTTGATCCTCTGAACGTTCGTTCTTGGCTACTGTTTGCGTTCGGCCATGTTTCACCTCGTGAGTGTGATGAAGGCTGTCGCGGCCCATCAAAAGTTGATTGCAGATATTAATGCAGTACAGTATAACTAGGATTTGACTCCTAGGTCGTCTCTCAAGGATCAATTTATGTGTGGTTCAGTTTTAGATCTTAACACGAAGTGGGGGGGTTTGATTATTTTTTTATTTGCAGAAAATTTAAATTTAAATTAAAATCAAAATTTAAAAACAGTTTTCAGAAATTAAAAGCTGAAATAAAATCAACATACTGTAAAAACGAAATTTAAAATGGTGCAGAAAACATAAATATAGTAAATCCTCAAAAATACAAAATACAGTAAAAACTAAAAGCAATAAATTCCGAAAATGGTAAAAACGAAATTTGACTTTTGTAAACATTACAGGAAAACGAAAATCACTGGGCAGTAAAAAATAAACAGAGAAACTTAAATTGCAGTTGAAAATGTAAATTGGAAATGAAAACTGACAGGATCAAACTTCAAAATAGGAAACATCTTGATGAAATGAGTTGAGCAGAAACGTGAAATACAACAATTTGAAGTGAATTGGAAAATGGCAGTGATGAGATTAAAGATTTAAACTTCAAAAACAGAATTATAATTGACGCAGATGAAAATGAAAATTAAACATCAACTGAAAATGCAGACTGGAAAATTAAGATTCAGTACATCATCAAACTGGAAAATGAAAATAAACCCAAAACCTCCCCAAGGGGGAGGGGGAAAAATGAACTCCAAACTACACTACTCCTACGCTACTGGAATCTGGCTCTCTACTGTCTACTCTTTTTCTTCTTTCCAAAGCTCCCTTTTATTATGGTAATAAGAACCGTGTCCGTGTTCTCTTTGACGGTCCAAAACAAAAATGTAAGGCTCCTTCCTTTTGAAATTTTGTCATCACGTACTCCATGTGTGATTGTTGCCTTCTTTTCCGTCTCGTGTGCCCAACTTCTTCCAGTCTTCTTCAATCCAAACAAGAGAAGAAGGACCCTCCACTTGTGCAGCTGTGTGAACAATGGAATTCCGTGAGCTGCTTCAAGGAATCCGTGACTTCCATGTGTATGGTTCCCACTTCCCATCAAAGAGTTGTTGTTCAAGAGCTCACCTCTTTTCTGGTCCAAGTCCGTGAGCGTTTTGCATGTGTAGAGGTGCTCCTTCTTTTCTCTTGTGTGGTTAGCACTCGAAGATTGAGGTATTGTGCCATACCTAATAATTCTTCTCAATCTCATCCTTTTCACGTTACTGCCATATGGAGCTGGAGTCTGAGTGCTTTGTCTCCCAATTTTCATAGAAAAGTGAAAAAGCATGTGGTGCTCTCCACTTTCTTCCAATTTGTTATCTGATTTGAGGGTCCCATGTGCATCTTTCTTTCTTTTAACAAATGTCCAATTCAGCAGTTTGGTTTGGACTTTTGCTCTTTTCTTCCAATTGCAAATTTTAAAAGAGACCAAATTCCTTTTTGGTTTGCTTTCCTGAATGCCGAGCACCTTCACGTGATGTTTCAGAATTTTGGCATCCTTTCCAATTGATTCTTTTCCATGTCATCATAGGACCAATTTATTCTCCATGCTTTTCCACTTCA
This sequence comes from Vigna angularis, assembly GCF_016808095.1. Lineage (NCBI taxonomy): Eukaryota > Viridiplantae > Streptophyta > Magnoliopsida > Fabales > Fabaceae > Vigna > Vigna angularis. The sequence continues at coordinate 8,373,816 of NC_068971.1, forward strand.
CGTGATGTTTCAGAATTTTGGCATGTATTTCTCCTAGTACCAATTATTCTTCGCTGACCAAAAATCCACTTACATTTCTCTCTGGGTGAGATTCCTTTCTTAACTTTCATGTTGTCCATCACGTGCACATCCATTCTCTGAGCATCCCACTCATTCTCGGCTTCATCTTTTGTTGCTGGCCAGACGTGTTGAAACTCATTCTCTTTTGCTTTGCTAGACGGAACTGGATGGTGGACGGTGCTGGACCAGGCCATGCTCTTCCTTCTGCTGAAAACGTGAAGCTCCTAGAAGCATGAATGGCTGGGATGTTGAAGCAGGAGCTGCTGCTACCAAAACTGGAACGCCACTTCTTCTTCTTGTTGGAACGTGACTGCTAATGGAAGTGGAGTGTTGCTGGTTGCTTCCACCATTTTGCAGCTGCTGGAACGTTGAAGGCCTTGCTTCCTCAACTGAACCGTGAGCTGCTGGAGTTGAGAAATGATGCTCCGTGAACTTCCTTTTGGTGATGGCTGCCGTGTGAATTGATGAGACTGGACCAGTTTTCTCTCCAAGCTACTGCACCAAGTGTGGGCCGTGTTGCTTTTCAGAACCGAGAGAGGCCCTCTTACGTGATGCTTCCAGCTCTTCAAAACTGCATGTGTTGGACCAAGGAGTTTGTTGTTCTTTTGCTCATGGCTGCACTTTCTTTCTTTACTTGTTGGATGGAAGGAATAATTGGCAGCTGGACGCTCATCCCAGTGGGTCGTGGCCGTGAGCTTTCAAAAAGAAAGATGCACATCAATAGTTTCTTAGATGACTTAGGTGAAGAAGTACATAGAAGCAGTTGTGGCATATTGGACCATGTGTCTACAGAAAAATTAATTGCATATTTCCAAAATAAAATCTTGGCTGCACATTAAAAATAAACCTCCTCTTTTTACTAATTGCCATTTCAGCCGAGAATCATCCAAGGCCATGCATACTTCTATTTTTTATTTTCACTCTCAAATAATTTACTAAAACCATTCAAACCGTGATACCATTCCAACTTAAAATCCAAGAGCTTCTAATTAATCGCTTCAAAAAGAAGTTAGTCCCACAAATTATTATCCAATAATTTCCCTAGAATTAATAACGTAAATAATTAATCATAGATAATTCAAATTAATCAAAATAAGAATTACCGGTCAAATTAAGCACAATTATGAAAAACGGGAAAATATCGGATGTTTAAACACAATTTCCTCATTAAATCCGGTACAATAGACTAAATGTAGTGAACCAAATATTGACTCATCAGAGTGCTCGGTATGAGCGTTCGTTCATTTAATATGAACGGACGTTCGTTTTCTGTTTGACCGAGCGTCCAAATAGTTGGTGGCTGCGTTTTAAATTTGTCTGAGCGTCAGTGAAGATTCCCACCGTCGACTGCCAAAAATGTCTGCCATGTGAAAGCTGCAGAAGGCATGGATCTTTGGAATTTAAAAGAGGGGTGAAACAGAGAATATTCCTGGCTAACACTTCCGTTTGTCTTCCACGAGCTCCCACATGACGCATCTGGAACGGCTGCCCTTGCAACTCTGTAATATCAGACTCCACTATCTTCACCTCCCGCTGCCGCTACCCACGACTAACAGTCTGACAAGCCACTCGCAGTATGGGTTTATGCGTAAAAAAAGGGAGAAGAAGAGAATCACTTTGCTGGCACTCCCACCTGAGTTTGTCTCCCACGAGCGCCCATCTGGCTCCTCTGTACTGATTTCGGTTAGCCTCTGAAAGGCAAGCAGCTCACCTTCAGCATGGGGACCTGGAACAAAAAGAAAACAAGAGCGATCTTCATCAAAAACTATACTTTCATCCTTACACCTCACGGCCGCGGTCCAGGGGCACTGACTCCACCCTTCTCTCCTCTCATCTGTAACCATCCCAACCATTTTACCCCATTCATTTTCTAACCCCTTAACACGGGACCCATCATTTCTCTTCTCCTACTTCATTCACTAGCCAACAACTCACGGAGCCCCTTTCATCTTCTCCATTTTCATCTCCAACGCCCATGGCCGCCAACCCATCATCATCATTTATCCCCGCCAAGAAACTCATCTTCCATCAGCAACCACACACCTCTGGCCTCCATCTCCGCTGAGACTCACTGCTATATCCCTCCCTGTTCATCAACCCATCATCTTAATTTTCATTCACCAGATATCAGGGCCGCTACCTAACTTCAAACTATCACCTCCGACACTCCATCACCTCCAACTCTTCCTCCCACACACTGCGATCATCATCAAACACACCGGTGGTCACCTCCAGCAAAAACATTAATCCTCACCCCTTCAAAAACATCTCACGGCCGAACTCCAAACTCCGGATAGATTTTCATCTCCAATACCTCACGGTCAACACCATTTATCCTTATCCATATACCTCCAACACTGATCTCGAACACTTCCAGTTTCAACCATATCCGTATCCATGCATCCCGCCATTATCACACCATCCTAGATCATCATCGTTACCTCCCACCATACACCAACTGTGAAACTCCCTATCACTGTCTGCCTCCATCCACATCCCTATAGCACCTTCACAACCAATGTAACAGTCACCTTTTTTTTTCGACCTCCCCCTCCACCGTGATCACTTCGCCACCTCAGATCTCCAATAACCGTCCCCACGCCACACACCCTTTTTCTTCATTCTCACAGACACCATCATTTCTAACAACAAAGAGACCGCTACAACACTCTATATTCAGAGGGTGGAGAGGATCTGGAGGAACAAGGGACATCACTCCAAAAGCTGGGGAAGGGCACCTTATCGAAAAAGGAAAGCCAGTCACGAGGAAGGAGAAGACATCGGACGCACGGGATTAGCAAAGAGTGAACCAAGCTTCAAGAGGTTAGTAATGCTTCCTACTCCTTGTTCTACTGAGTTTGGTTACTTGTCTTGGAATATGTTGGTTACGTTGCCTCTGAACTTTGTCTCTCTGTCATGTTGTTGTTAAGTTTGCATGGGTTGAGTTTGCATGTATTGCTGTTAAATAGATGTGTTGTGAATATTTGTATATGTCTGTTCTTACTGCACCCACGGCTATGAGGGCCAACGTCCATCTTCATCGCTGCCATATTGCCATCATCATCACTTCCGTTTCCATTACCGTTCCCACCTTGAACCTTTAACCCTCATACACAGCCAACTTCATCACTTTCATATCCAATACTTCACGTCCGTTCTATACCTCTGACCCTTTTTCACTCATCTCCAACAACCGATGACCACGGCCTAATCCCGAACTTTATTCTCCATCATCCCCATCTTCATCCATACCTCAACATTCACCCGTTGTTACCAGGGAACCACCATTATCACACCAAACCTGCAAGAAATACAGGAGGCAACCCCACCCCTCTCACTACTCACCTGTATTCACTGGAAACCATCAGAAACCACCATTCAACCCAATCTCACCGTCCTCATCATCTCCTTCTACGTTCAACCTCCCTGCCACCACGACACACATTTTCTTCCTCCCCTCCAACCACGGCAGCTACCATCACCAGCCAACCTTCACCTCCCAACTTCATCTTTCCTTGTGCCCCAATCACGGTGAACAAAGCATGGCCACTGTAAGCCACCACCGCGAGTCACTACTGGACTGACCCCCCACCTCAGCTCATCTGCAACCCAAACCCACTCCGCCTTCACCTCACCACGCACCACCACGTTAAAACTCTGCATGTAGCAGTCTCCATCGCAGCCTCATCCACCGCCACACAAACTCACCATTTCCTCCTCAATATATGCTTCTTCGTAACCCCATTCTCTTCCGCCATCTTCATCCCTTACCACGCGTCACTGCACCATCTCCAACCATCACCAATCTTCATTTTCATCTTTCCCTCATCTTCACCCGCGAACCCGCTGCCACCACTGCTGCTGCTACTCCGAAGTTGTTGTCGTTCTCACCCTCATCTCTGCATGCAACCGCCGCTGTCATCACCAATCTAAAGCCGCCACCTTCTTCAACTTCGCTGCTGCGTCGCGCTGTCGCTGCCGTCTTCCTCGCCACAACCGCATCGACACTACTCCTGCCGCCGCTAACCACCGTAGTTGCCGCCACCGTTGACCCCAAAACGCCATACATAACACCATTAACCCCTGGGATCAGTACTTGCACCGTGCCGGTTTGAAGAAAGAGTTGAGGTGGTTGCCGTGAAGGAAGAAGAAAGGCTCTCCCTTTGCCCTATCTTCAATCAGAAAACCACCCATTTGAAAGCTGAAGAAAAATTCGTGGACCTTAGCCCAATCTGATTTGTTGAAGAAAAAACCGAGATTTGGGGCTTGGGTCATTTCCTTTCTTACACCCCAATATTCCGTATGCACCTCTTTCATTTGGGCTTAAGCTTTTCTGCCAGCAAATAAAAAAAATATCTTCCCCTTGGCACCCCCATATTTCACCTGCACACCCCCATTTTTCACCTGCACACCCCATATTTCACTCACGCACCCCCTGTCCTTACCCTTGGGCTCAGACCCATGATAAAAAAAAAAGATGATAAAAAACAAAAGTTTTCTCTTTGTAACCCCTTGTATTGTAACTCCTTGTTTTATTATGTATATAGTAAACTTATTTGTGCTGTTTTGCATAACAATTATAAAAATTATAAAAATTGTAAATAATAAAAAATATATATAAAACTTTAAAAAAACATTTAATGTAATAAATCGGTATGAGTACTCGTGCGATCGTACGCATCAGCCTAGTACTTATTGCCCAAATATAAAATAAATAAAAAGCCGTGTGAGTGCTCGTGCGATCGTACGCATCAGCCTAGTACTCATTACGCAAAACAATAAAAAGAGAAAGCCGTGTGAGTGCTCGTGCAATCGTACGCATCAGCCTAGTACTCATTACGCAAAACAATAAAAAGAGAAAGCCGTGTGAGTGCTCGTGCGATCGTACGCATCAGCCTAGTACTCATTACGCAAAACAATAAAAAGAGAAAGCCGTGTGAGTGCTCGTGCGATCGTACGCATGAGCCTAGTACTCATTACGCAAAAAATATAAATATTACAACAAAAATACCAAAAAATATAAAAATCCTCAAAAACCAAAAACATCAACATTTTCAAACTACAAACAATATCGCCTTGCCAGAACTACGTGATCCTTGATTCTCCATCAAAAGTGGAGATACGTAGGAGCAAGGCCAGTCCTTGTCAGGCTCACTTTCCCAAAAATCCAAATTATCCATAACAAGTTTCCAAGCAATTTCCAAACAATTTCCTCAAATAGTTTCTAAAAGAACTACGTAACCCTGATTTCTCACATGAGAATACGTAGGAGCAAGGTCAATCCTTGTCGGGCCCCAAAAAGCTAAAAAATATTGTTTGTTTCTTTAGAGTTTTATTTAAAGGGAATGTTAAACACTTTGAAAACCACATCAACATTCGCGCATTTAGTTAAAGGTACTGCCTTAGGGCAGGCGTTGTAGGGTGATGATACCTTCCCTACACGTAACCGACTCCCGAACCAAGAATCTGGTTCAATTTGACCATGCCTTATCATTTTATGGTTTTTCCGTAGTTTTCCAGAATAAACTATGGTGGCGACTCCAAAATCTCTTTTTCAAAATTAATATTTAATCTTTTTTTTATTGGATCGTCGTCCCGTCGCGATTCCGGTTGCGACAGATGGCGACTCCACTGGGGACTTACCAGAGAGTCAGGCCATTTAATTAGATGTGCGAATTCAATGTGGTTTTTCTTTGTGTTTTTCTTCCCTTTCTTTTTCTTTATCTTTGTTGGATATTTGTCATTATTGTATATATGTTCTTTTGATTATATTGAACCCTAGGATAGAAAACATGTTATATCTGCCTGGGAATTTTCTGGTTGTTTTGCAGGTGAGGGTTTGGGGTGTACAATTGCATTCTCCCTTCACACACACACATTATATGCATATCATGAGTAAGGCCCTATACCCGGGTCTGAGCGCAACTTAGAAATAAAGGGGTTGTGTAGCGGTGTCACTCTGGGATGTACTTCCTGTTTGGCTATCGTGAGAACCCCAGCCAGAGTCTGTTCTTTTCATTTGTGTCTCCACACCTAGTTGATTACTCTGACTGTTGTGGAGAAACAGTGAAAAGAGCCATAGCTCTGGTGGCCTGATTTAAGCATTAGGAAGCTATCCTTGTGAGTGCATATATTTGGCCTTAGAACTTCAGTCATCCAACCTTTGATAAGGCACAAAAGGGAGAAATGTGTATTCCTCTAACCCTCATACTGTTCATTCCATTTTCAAAAAAAAAATAATAAATAAATAAATCATAATGTCTTTGCATTCTCGTGTTGTGCATGCTTTTTGTTAATCATTTTATTTTACCTCACTTTAACATGCATCATTCGGTAACATGCTAATTTTAGGGGAAATCATCCAGTATTCACTTGATATCGCGAAGATGGAAGTCGATATAAGATCTGGTGCTACACAACATACTGGGTCCCTCATGTTAAGAAATAAATCTCACCTGAAGACTCACGGTGGAAACTTGACAAGTCTGATAAAGTTGGGCAGAAGGCTAAAAACCATAAAGAGACAAACCTTTAAGAAGAGATATGGTAACCTGTTGAGTCTAATGGAGGTAGAAGTGTCGTCGCCTGCTATCACAGCCTTCGCACAGTATTATGATTCCCCGCTAAGATGCTTCACCTTTCAAGATTTTCAGTTAGCACCAACTATAGAGGAGTTTGAGCACATTCTGGGAATGCCACTTGAGGGTACCACGCCATATCAGCATTTGGAACATCATGCCTCTATCGCGACTATTGCTGCCGTAATGAAACTACATCCCAAAGAACTTGAAGACAGATTGGTAACAAGGAATCAAGTACGTGGACTGACACAAGGATTTTTGGAGCAGCACTTGCATTATCTAGCAGAAGGGGAGGATTGGGAGACTTTCATGGATGTGTTAGCTCTTACCGCGTATGGCATCGTGTTGTTTCCTAAAGTAGAGGGCTTTGTGGATTATACTGCAATTGATGTTTTCGTGGCAAAAAAGACGAGATCTGAGAATCCCGTAACAGCGGTCCTTGCGGATGTTTATGGGACCATGAGTTTTTGCCACGAGAGAAAAGGGAAGAAAATACTTTGTTGTCTATCGGCGTTGTATGTGTGGATGACTGCGCGTCTATGTAAGGGATTGGGTGATATCAGGTGTCCGTTGGAAGATCCTTCACACCAGGGGCTCAAAGACAAAGGAGGGAATGAGTGGGCCCAATTCTTTTCCAGTTTGAATGGAGGAAAAGTAAGATGGCGTCTCCCTTGGCTTGAGACTAAGCCCTCCATCCATTATTGTGGCCCATTTTCCAATGTACCCCTCATAGGTACTCGATATTGCATAAATTATAACCCTATCTTGGTTCAAAGGCAATTCGGACATCCCATGAAAGGGGCACCCTCGCCGAAATACCTTACAACGTTATTCATCTATTATGAGGATGGGCACTTCACTGAAATATTGAGGAAAGTCAGAAGTGCTTGGGAGAATGTTATGCGAGCAGAAAAGGATTTACGGTTGGGGGTGATGGACGACAAAATTAATTATCACACCTGGATTTGGGAAAGAGTAAAGGAAGTCAAATTGCCTTTCAAACCGATCGTTCATCAGCTAGCTAACGAAGGGCCATCCCAAGAACTAGAAAGCGATGAGATGAAGCAATTGAAGTTAGAGATGGAAAAACTGAGGGAGCAGAATGATAGGTTGGGAAAAGAATTGCAGACTGCGTGCAACGATTTGGTTGATATGAGGAATGATAAAGAAGAAAAAGCACAGGCCTATGAAGAAATTGTCAAAAGTCAGAAGGCTGAAAGAGTTTATACATTCCGATTGAAACAAGACCTCTTAACCGCGAGCAAAGAGCTGGTCATGAGAGTAAAGGAGAAGAACACAACATTAGAAGAGGGAAAACAATGGAGGCTCCTGTATGAAGAGGCTAAAAGAGATAAGCGAGAGGCTCTGAAGAGACTAAGAGAAGCGCAGGTTCAAGTAGAAAAGGCAGGACATGAGATGAAGGAAATGGCCTTATCTTTTGAGGCAGATATGAACCAAGAGCGTTGGAAACTAGCAGAGGCCGAAGAAGAGCATCGCTCCATGATAAAACAAATGGAGGAGTACATTGAAGAGCAAGAGGAACGGTGGAGGTCAATGGAGCTTGGAGAGAGGCATCATGCCTTGGTAAAACAAATGAAAGACCACATCGCGATGCAAGAAGAGGCTGTGAAGCATTGGAAGGGAAGTTTTTCCCAATTGGCTATGTTGGCGAATGGAGCAATTGAAGATATCCCAAAGATGGTGTTGGACGCCGAAGCCACGACCCATTTTTTTAACCCGCCTTCCGAGATAATGCTTTTTATTAATCATTGTAAATGGCTAGTAGGCGAAATGACGGCCTTCATTGCTCGGGCTGGGAAGTGATTCATGTCTTGTTAGATTTTCTCTATATGAAAGACTTAAGATGTTTTGTATGGTATCAACTTGTATCGATTTCCATCATTAACATTATCGTGATCTTATGATTTCCACCTATCATTAGCATGCACCACATTTTTTTTTCTTTCCTTGTTATTTCTTTCTCCCTTTTTCTTTCCTTTTTGTTTGAAGCATTTCATCTAACTTAAGTTAATAATAAAACAGTAAAAAAAAAAACGGCCAACTTTCCACGACATCCCTACAGGACTCGAGCCAATTCAAGGATCATGGAAAGCTGGGAAGAGTCACAAGAATCCATCAAAGCTGAAATGAGTCAGTTGAAGGACCAGGTTGGACAAATCTTGGTTGCCCTTGAAGCCCTGAAGGCTACTGGAGAGTCTTCATCTACGCTGGTTGGCGGGAATGCCCATTTTTATCCCCCGTTTTTCAATGCTACTAGCCAATCGATTCCTTTCCCGTTGTATGGGTTACCCCCGGGATATACTCCTTCCGTAGGAGAATATATCGAAGGGGGGCACGTGTTGTTTCCCATTCCTACAACTATTGATATCCCGCCAGTCACCACTCATGGACCTACCTCTGTGTCAGCTCCCTTGGTAAGTGCTCAAACGTATGAACCGATCACAGTTGAAGGAACACGAGTGACTACGATACCGCACATAACTGTTAACCACGATTCTTCAGCAAGAGCCGCATCACAAACCGCGGCGCGTGCAGGAATCGACATCAGTAACGGTGCTAAAAACAGACTGGAGATTCTGGAGGAAAAAATGAGGGCTATTGAAGGGATGAAAAACTATGGGTTCGGAAATGTTGCAAGACTAAGTTTGGTTCCTGGAGTAAAAATACCGTATAAGTTCAAGGCGCCCGAATTCGAGAAGTACAAAGGTGATACATGCCCTAAGAACCATCTGGCCATGTATTGCAGAAAAATGGCTGCGTACGCATATGACGACCAGTTACTCATCCATGTTTTCCAAGACAGTTTGGTTGGGGTAGCATTAAACTGGTATACTCACTTGGAGCCCTCTCGAATCCATTGTTGGGCAGATCTAGCCGACGCCTTTGTAAAACGGTATATATACAACACGCATGTAGCACCGGACCGTCTGCAATTACAGAATATGGGAAAGAAGGACAATGAGACCTTCAAGGAATATGCCCAACGGTGGAGAGAATTGGCCACGCAAGTGGAGCCTCCTTTGTTTGAAAAAGAAATGGTGGCAATGTTCGTAAATACGCTTCAGCCACCATTTTATGAATATATGGTGGGGAATGTGTCCGCTAATTTCGCTGACGTCGTCATAATTGGCGAGAGGATAGAGATTGGGATGAAGAGCGGGAAGATTGCAAGTGGTCCATCTACGATGGAGAATTCTAAAAAGAAGCCTTCTTTCAATCCAGGAAAGAAAAAAGAGGGAGACGTGCATGCAACATTGGCAATGCCTGTATGGAGAGGTCAAGCTCCTTCTCAAAATTATAGACCATACCTAGGCCAACCTTCATATTCAGCCAATGCGGCTTTCGCTCATCCAATCAGGCCTCAACAACAACAAGGATTCTACCAATCACAACCCGTCACAAGCAACGCTTGGAGGACTGGGCCAAGTGCAAATCCAAATCCGAATGTAGGTCAAGGCGGTTATCCGGGAAGAACGCAGGAAAGAAACTTTGTCCACTTCACCCCCATCCCCATGACTTACACTGAATTATTACCTCACCTCGTGAAAAGGGGACTGGTAGCTATATGCCCAATGATACCTCTGCAGCCTCCATACCCCAGAGGTTATGATGCAGATGCCAAGTGTAGTTATCACGGGGAAGGCGTGGGTCACTCAACTGAAAGGTGCATGGCTTTTAAACATAAAGTGCAGGCCCTGATTAACGCTGGGTGGCTAAAATTCCAAGAAGATAAACCTAGCATTGATACTAATCCGTTATCCGGACATGGTAATGCCTCGACAAATGCCATTGAAGTTAAGAAGCATGAACTGATAAGGGATGCAAGTAAGATCCGAAGTTCCAGAAAGTTTATTTTCAAGGAATTATTGAAGTTGGGATTTTTAAACGGGGATTATGATCTGGAAAGAGCCTGTGGACTCCATCCATGCACGGAACACTCTATCGAGGAATGCGTTGAATTCGAAAGGTTCCTACAAGATCTGCTTGATAGGAATTTGATGCAAGTGTGCTATGAAGACAAGTATGAGGATGTGTTTGCACAAACTGGTATGGAGCCAGATGTAGCTTTGCCGGAGCCGTTGATAATCCGCTTCACTCGAACCACCCCTACGCCAGTAATTCAAGGAAGATCACCCTTTGTCATCCATGCACCAGTTCCTTTTCCTTACAAAAGCGATAAAGCTGTCCCTTGGAGGTATGGGACACATGTAGTCGATGAAGGACAGTGCATTGAAAGCCACTCCTCTAGCCAGGATCCAGTTGTTGAAAATATATCAGGCATCGGCGGAATGACGAGGAGTGGTCGAATCTTCACGCCACCAAATTTGACGGGAAGAGAAGCTAGTAATAATGAAGCACCAATGGATGCAAATACTAAGGAGCATTTAAAGGGGAAAGGGGTGCAAGTAGAAGAGACCTCTGACGAGGGAGACAAGAAAGAAATCTCTGAGGAAGAGGCTTGCGAATTTTTAAAATTCATTCAACAGAGTGAATATAAGGTGGTGGAGCAGTTGAAACGCATGCCTGCTCGGATTTCCTTGTTAGAATTGCTTATGCATTCTACCTCTCATAGAAAGTTGTTGATGAAAGTGCTCAGTGAGGCTCATGTCGAGCATGGTATCTTGTTGAACAAGTTTGAGGGTATCGTTGGCAACATCATCGCTAATAATTACCTCACCTTTACTGACGAGGAGATACCCACTGAGGGGAGAGGTCATAACAAGGCTCTTCATGTCTCCGTGAAATGTTTAGATCACATTATAGCACGTGTCTTGGTGGACAATGGTTCCTCTCTGAATGTCATGCCAAAATCGACATTGGAGAAGCTACCCTGTGAGGGAGTGCATATGAAGCCAAGCTCCATGGTTGTGAGGGCATTTGACGGCAGTAAAAGGGTAGTGATGGGAGAGATTGAATTGCCTGTTCAAGTTGGTCCTTGTGTCTTTCAGGTGACCTTTCAAGTTATGGACATCCTCCCGGCTTATAGTTGTTTGTTGGGTCGCCCGTGGATCCATTCTGCAGGAGTTGTGCCTTCCACACTACACCAAAAGCTGAAATATATCATGGGAGATAAGTTGATCATAGTTTCTGGAGAGGAGGATCTCCTTGTGAGTGGCCCATCCTCCACCCGTTACATTGAGGCAGCTGAGGAAGCTCTGGAAACAGCTTTTCAATCATTAGAAATCGTGGGAAACACTTATATTGAGCCATTCCCTAAAAACCCACATTTATCATGCACCTCTATCATGATGGCCAAGGTCATGCTGAAAGAAGGTTATAAGTTCGGGAATGGTTTAGGCAAGTATGGACAAGGACGTACATTCCCATTGGATGTAATTGGGAACAAAAACAGATATGGCCTGGGGTACAGACCCAGCAAGGAAGATAACAAGAAGGTGATTGAGGAATGGAAGGAACGCAGTCTGGCTCGAATGGGGAAAAGGGAACCAAGGGCAAAGAAAATCCACATTTGTGGTATCAAAGAGAGTTTTCGCAGTGCTGGATGGGTGAACGCTAGCCATATAGCCGCCGTGGAGGATGAAGATAGCTCTGAATGTTCAAGTTTCGTGCGGGCTTGCTCCCCAGCTACACCACTCAACAATTGGGAAACTCTGAGTCTACCCGTGATGCTTAATTTGAATAAAATGTAATAGTTTTAATTAATCCTATGGCTTTACCCGGGGCTTTAGGATTCAAGACTTACGGGTTGATGTTTTGCTTTTGTGCTCAGCGTGATAATCAAATCGTGTTTGTTTGTGTTTATCATCATTTTGCATTCGTCATCGGTTTGTTTTCCTTTTTTTTTATTTATTCTTTTTTAAAATTCAAAAAATGCAGATATGACAATGAAAGTTTTGAAAATAACAATGTCGATATTCCTAATTTTGAGCACCCTATCGATAATACGGAAGATGATTATGAAGATGACCCAGAACCCTCTCCAGAGCTCTTGAGATTAGTGGAACAAGAGTCTAAAGAGATAAAGCCCCATCAGGAGGATGTTGAAATACTCAACTTGGGAGAGGAAAGAGAGATAAAGGAAGTAAAAATCGGTACTAGCATGAAAAAGGAAGTGAGGGAAGGGCTGCGAGCCCTACTGAAGGAGTTTAAGGATGTTTTCGCTTGGTCTTACAAAGACATGCCAGGGTTGGATACCGATATTGTGCAACACAAACTCCCACTTAAGCAAGAATGCCTTCCAGTCAAGCAAAGACTAAGAAGAATGAAACCAGAAATGTCATTGAAAATTAAGGAAGAGGTACAGAAGCAATTCGACGCAGGATTTCTGGCTGTGGCTAAATACCCACAATGGGTGGCAAATATTGTACCAGTGCCTAAGAAAGATGGAAAGGTTCGAATGTGTGTCGACTATCGTGATTTGAATCGTGCAAGTCCGAAGGATAACTTCCCGTTACCACACTGATGAATCATTATTTTATTCACTTCATTTAGTTTATTGTGCTAGAATTAATCAGGGAATTGTGCTTAATTGTCCAGTATTTTCCCATTTTACTGAATTGAGCCTAATCCGATCAGAAATTCTTATTTTAATTAATTTGAATTATCTGAAACGAATGATTTACATTATTGAGTGCATGAAAAATTTTGGAAAATATTTTTGGACATTTAGACTTTCTGTACAAATTCCCAATTCCTCTCGGGTAATCGTTTACAGGGGCAGAAGTGCCTAAAAGTCAGTTTTTTTTGCCAATGGTGACCTGTGTTCACCTGACTGAGTACCTGTGTTGGACTTTCTGTACAAATTCCCAATTCCTCTCGGGTAATCGTTTACAGGAGTGCTGTAAACGATTACCAGTGCTGCGTGAATGTTGTGTCAACTTGTGTGTCTTCGTTTGAGTTCAATTCTTATCCGTTTTGCATGCAATTTTTTTTCACAGTTTCGTATGGATGTCTATTTTCACGTATAGTTTTTCCTTTGTTTAAATTCGTTCTGTGCTGTTCCCAGTATTTGTTTTACTCTCCTATGTCAGTCTAGTGTTTACTGTTTGAGTGATTTCTAATCTCTTTACATTTTTGATTGTTGTTTGGTATTTGTGGTTGCTGGAATTGATCATTGAACGATTCTAAAACCTCCTAACACTCTTAAGCAAGTTCTTCATTTATTAAATTTTAAGAATGGCTTGGAACAACACATCACACGGCCCTTAAAAAAAACTCTCATGCTGAAATTGCAAATTGGAAATTGAATTGGTGTCATGCATGTGCCGTGGAAGCAAAGAGTGAGAAGTAGAGTTGCATGTGGGAGCTGCTATGTTGACATGGAAGAGCACCAAAATACAATTGATAATGGAATGAAAAGGTGGACAACACTTTGCTTTCTTTTCATTATTGTGTGGCATGGAGTGCATGACTCTCACGTAGGATGCAACAACATTCAAAGAATTTCTCACGGCTGAAATAACAAAAGTGGAGGGCCCCCTTTACTTGATTTTTATTGAAGGAAGTTTTAGAAGAAAGCATGGGAACAACACACTTCACACAACCTTGTTCTTGGTCCACAAGAGGTGCTCACGGTCTTGCTACACATGAGAGAGGAGAAACAGTCCAGCCACCTTAAGAGCAGTTGCAGCAGCACGTTAAAGAGAAGCCACCAGCTGAACTTTGATTGTTCACACTGATTTCACTTTGGAGTAGAAGCTGAAGCGGTCATTTCAGAGGGAGAATAGCAGCATACTGATCCAGCAGCTTCACGTCCAAGCAGTCCAGCACGTTGGGGAGAAGGTGGCTCGGTTTTCCACTTCCAGCACTCTCACACGTCCACCATGGCAGCAAAGAATGAAGGTGCAGTAGCCACCTAGAGAAGTGAAGCTCAAGGAAGCTCATGGCTTGATGATGAATGAGAAGAAGAAAGCTAGAGGTTGTCACGACCAAAGCAGCAAGTGATTTCATTTTGGTATTTTGTGTGCATGAAGAAGAAAGGTGTTGATTCAATTTGATGTCCAGCAAAGTGACTGCCATGGGAGATTACATGGAGTTCATCACGGATGGGAATAAGTCACGGCTGGAGCAAGCAAGGAGGCAGTCACCATTGGAGAGTTGCTGGAAATGGAAACAGCAGCAGTAGTGAAGTCACGGTCCAACATGGAGAGAAAGAAACACACTTCCTGGTACTAGAACACGGTGATTGATGATGAAGAATGGAGGTGCAGCTGCAACGTGAGGCAAGAAGAGTGACTACCATGGGGGATTCTCGGTTGGAAAGAAGCAAGCAAGAGTTGAAGCAGCTAGAATGAAAGGCACTCATCACGGTCCAGCAGCTCTAGCTAGCATTACCATCCAACCTTAGGTGTGCACATATGAAGCATCCAGCGTCTAGGAGGTTGCTTGGAGAATGCGATTGCAGCAAGAAACTAAGGGAAGTAGCTGGAGGTGGCACACATTAAAGGAAGACACGGACCAGAGTTACATTCCAGCTAAGTGAAGAACCACGGCTGGCTGGAAAGGAAGCTCACGTTGGCAGCAGAGATGCATGTCCAGTAGAGCTCACTCATTGCTGGAAATGAAGAAAGAAGCATGAAAGAGAGAAGAAAAGAGGAGTCTTCACGTTCCCAGCCACGTCCAGGAGCATCACGGGTCCAGCAATTCAACAAAGAGAAGACTAGGTGGAGTGGCAATGTTCTCAGTCTCGGTGCAGAGCATGCAGAAGTTAAAAAATGGAAGGCCCCACCTTATTTTATTCTTCACATAATGGATAATGCAAGAAATGAATATAATAGAAGTTAATGGGAGACCAAGGTGGAACTGACAGAGGGAGATACACTCACTTCCAGCCTGCATTTGCACTTCCAGCCATGGGAGAAAAGACCTCCAAGAATAAAAGGAGGAGTCCCGGTTCTGCAGGGAGTTGACGGTCTGGGGGAGTCTTTCCCTCATAGAAAAACATAATAGTATGGAATGTAGAGTGATGTAAGGAGTTTGGTAGAGAGAGCCGTGTGGGAGACCATTGGAAGAAGAAGCTGGACCTGTCTAGCAGAGGAGGACACGGCAGAAGCTGGCTGCAACAGCTACTGGAACAATTGCGGAAGGCTACTGTTGATGCACAATAACTGATTTTGGTGTACACGCTCCTAGGTTCCAATTTTATGTTTTTAGTTGTAATGAATTTACATTCAATGCAAAATGTGATTTAATTTCCTGTTACTCAAATGTCAATTCCATTTTACTGTCTCTGTTTTATTTGTTGCTGTAATTTTAATTATGTAGCAATTTAATTCCTGTGTTGTTTACCTGTCGTCTAATTTTTACCGTTGTTTGCACTGCGTTGTTGAATATTGCACGTTAAATTATTAGCTGTAGTTTGGATTTAAATGTTTTGCCGCCGTAATGTTGATGTTGTTTTCAGATTTGAATTTTACTGTTTTATGTTTTTACTTTTTACTGTATTTTCATTTTTACTATTTTCTGTTTTTACTATTTTCTATATTTTATGTTTTCTGTATTTTGTTTTTACTGTTTTACTGATTTTGAATTTCTGTATTTATTATTTTTACTGTTATTATTTACTGCTGTAATTTCTTTTTCTGTTTTTTACTGTTTTCTATTTTTACTGTTTTCTGTATTTTCTATTTTTCTGTATTTTTGTTTTTACTGTCCCAGATTTATTTTCACTGTATCGTTTTACTGTATTTTCGTTTTTTACTGTTTTCTATTTTTACTGTTTTCTGTTTTTACTGTTTTCTGTAATTTTCTATTTTACTGTATTTTCGTTTTTACTGTTCAGATTTATTTTTTACTGTTTCATGTTACTGTATTTTCGTTTTTTTTTACTGTTTTCTAAAATTTACTGTTTTAGTGTTTTTACTGTTTTTACTGTTTTCTGTATTTATTGTTTACTGTATTTTCATTTTCTGTATTTTAGTTTTCTGTTCCAGAATTAATTTTAATGTTTTATTTTACTGTAATTTCGTTTTTTTTACTGTAGCAGTTTAATTTTTACTATTTAAATTTTGTTTTACTGTTTTAGTTTAATTTTCACCGTAATTTAATTTTCATCGCAAAAACAACCATTTCTAACCCCCCCACTTCGTGTGTGATCTGAGACTGAACCACAATATTGGTCCTTGAGAGACGACCTAGGAGTCACTTCCTAGCTATACTGCATTATTTTTGTTGTATAAAATTTGTATGCGGTGCGACCCGCGTGTCAAATTTTGGCGCCGCTGCCGGGGATCGAATAGTGGTTTAGTCTTGGATTTTTTGTTGTGTGTTTGTATTTGTTATGTTTCTTGTTTTGTCTCGTGTTGTGATGTGATGTTCTGTTTTCTGTACGCATGTCATATGTATTTTGATTGTTAAAAAAAAAAAAAATTAAAAAATGTTTTTTGTTTTATTTGTTTCGTAATTTTCAGTATTTTTATTTTTCCATGTCTACCAATTTTGATTATGTGAATTATGCTTATTCTGCCAATGTCTGTGATTATGATTCTCCTTCTGCTTGGTACTCTGATTGTAATTCTGCTGAATTCTACGATGAGAATTATATGGCTCGTCCTAAATTTCCTAAGACCGCTCCTCGTGAGCCGGTTCCACCTACTGAGGATGGTGATCATTTAGTGATCACCACTGGACTGATAAATTTGCTGCCCCATTTTCATGGAGTTGCGAATGAATGCCCACAAGCGCATTTGGAGAAGTTCTATGGAATTTGCTGTTATATGAAACCTCCAAATATCCCAGATGATCACATTTTCTTGAGGGCATTTCCGCATTCATTACAAGGAGCAGCTAAGGATTGGCTGTATTATCTTCCTCCAGGACTCATTACCAGATGGGAAGATCTTGAGCAAAAATTTCTGAGCAAATTTTCCCCTGTGCATGATGGAAACAACAACAATCCTGGATGGAATGACCCTACCTTGGGATGGTACAGTGCTCTACAGCATCAATATCAAGAACCACCATTCCAGAGTACTTTCATGCCTCCATCAGTCCGGCAAGAACAGCAGATGCAATTCCATGATGTTACTGCCGAAATAGCTCCTCAGCTTTTCACTTCTGAACCCGCATTGAAGGAGGTATTGGAGCAGAAAACCATGCAGAGCATTCAGTTTAAGCGAGAAATCATGGAGCTTCAACAAAAGACACAAGCTCTCATTCAGAGTACGAATAATCAGATATGGCAGTTGACTACTCAACACACTGAAGAACAGTCTCAAGATTCGGAGAGACCCTTCCAGACTATTCAGAGTCCAGATGATGACTGCAGTGCCATCAACATAGGGGATGAGGAACAGAGTTATGATCTTACCACTGAGCAACCTACTTTCCCATCGTCCTATGTCCCTATTCTTGCACCTGAGGAGACTGACGAATATCTTGAGGATGAGGCCAGAATAAGCAGTACTTTTGAGCCAGGTAGACCACCTTCATCTTCCCACACTTTAGCAATCTTCAAGGAAGTGAAGGTAAGCATACCGCAAATTGATTATTTTGTTGATTGTGATGATGATCGGTATGCTGATGACTATATTGTTGCTGAGTCTGATTTTAATTTTTCCTCTGTGCATGATGAGGACCGCTTTTTACTATCACACTCGAAGGATTATTCTCCATGCATTGAACCTGAATCTGAGTCTGCGGTTAACATAGTTTCTAATTTTGAAATTGATTCATGTTCTAAGGATGTATTTGAGGTTCAGCCTGTTACAATGGATTTGGGTGTCATACCCCTGCATGAAATTTCTGTAGTGCCACATTGCACTAACCCTATTGCAGGAGGTACACATGAATTTGATCAACAAACACCGACAGTGGACAACAAAGGTGCTGACATTGGCAGTTCGAAGATCAACAGGCATCTGCTGAATCCGCTCAGTAACACTATTTGCTGCTTAGATCCGGCGATGGTGGATATTTCCCTGCTTGATCAGATATGGAGGATGAAGCAGTTTTTCCTATTAACTTTCGTGCTGGATACTGAAGCGAAAAACATCTCCCTGCTCGTCCAAGTTTGGCAACTGCCACCATAACCAGGGAAGTTTTCCTGTTCTTCTTCCCTTAATTTTCTTGGTTTGTGAATTAGGGGAGAATTCTGATTTTCTTAGTTTTCGATTTGTTATTTTTATTTAAAAAAAAAAAATTTTGTGTTCTGTTTTTGGTCTGTTATTTTGTTAATGTATGTTTTGTAAATATGTGTTTTGTTTGCTGTTTTTGAAATTTGTGTTCTGTCCTGCTTTGATATTTTGTGTTCGTTATTTGGTTTTGTTTCGTTAATACGTGTTCTGTTTTATTTAAATTATTTAGTTTTTGTTTTTGTTAAAAAAAAAAATAAAAAAAAAAACAGAGAGCAAAATTGCAGTAATAGGGCAGAGAGGTGAGGTTTGAGCAAAGATATAATCTGAGTGCATTTATTTGAAATAACATGATACACAGATAACATTTTGTCTTACACTGCTGATAATAAAATAAAATACATAAAAACATAATAAAGATGTTCAGGGTTCGATCATTTCTGATCGTTAAATATTACAGACCATAATAAAAAAACATAATAAAAATTAAAAACATAAAAAAAAAATTAAGTGTTCAGATTACATGCCTTGTTCAAATTCTGGCCACACTCGGCCAGTTAAAACATAAAAAAAAAAAACATTAAAAATTCAACGAAAGAATTCTCGAGCTGGTTGTGGAGGTCTAAGGGAGAGCTCCGTTGAGGGAGCTCTGGTTCGGAATGTGAGAAGCATGGGTGGCGGGATTTGTCGTACGTCCCTATCGTCGTCGATGATGATCGGAACGGGAAACAGATTCAGCAGCCTCGGTGCCCTCATAATCACCCAGTCATAATCTTTCGGCCAAAAAAAAAAAAAAAAATTGTGTGTTAATAATAGAAGAGGAAAGGAAAAAAAATAAAAGTGAGTTTTAATCAGAGTCTTACCGTACATATATAGTGGCAGTTGCGAAAACTGAGTGCCAGTAGGGTCTATCTCCGCTTGCCAGCGCCTGACCCGATTGCCGTGATTGTTGAACCAGCAATGTACGTTGTATTCGCTGGCATCTCCGAAGATCCTTAGTCGAGACGCGATCTCGACAACTTGCGCTCTACTTGGGTGTGTGACCCCAAAGTTGTAGATTCTGGTCATCATCTGGGTCTGATCTTCGGTAGGACGCCACCGCTGACTGGTGTATCTCTCTGATTCCATCTCGCTCATTCTTCCTCTCGCTGTATTCTTTAAAAAAAAAAAAAAAACAAAAAAAAAAAAAACAAAGCATAAAACAATAAAAGCATTGCATATATAAAAAAAAATTCCTTAGTTCTGTGTTTTCTTTATTTGTTCTTGTTTCCTTTTAGATTTATTTTGTCCTGTCTGTCTTTGATGTTTTTGGTCTGGTCTCAGATCTGTTTCACGGTCCTTGCAAAAGGGTCCTAAACGGATCTACGTCCTGTTGTCCTGTTGTCCTTGTCCGTGTTGTTCTTGTTTTAATTTATGTTTCTGTGTTTTTAGTTTTTAGTGGGGTACGTGGCGTTGTTCTACCCGATTGTCTCTGCCATACCTTCAAACGAAGGGAGATTAACGTCTGGTTTCCAGCCTATATACCCCTTAAGTTTTTAGACAGTTGTGTTTTTAAGTGTTTTTAGTTTTAAAAAAATTGAAAAGGAGAAGAAAGAAGATGGAGCGGAAAGAAAAAATAAAGAGGAGTGCAAAGAAGAAAAATACGGGAAAGCAGGAAAGGAAATACAGAAAGAAGATGGAAAGCAGTAAAGGGAAAGCAGTAAAGGGAGAGTAGGCAAGAGGAAAGAAAAGGAATAGAAGAAGAAAAGAGAAGGCAGAAAGAAGGAAAAGTAAGGCAAGCAGAAAGAAAGGGAGATCCAGGTGAAGAAGGACTTACCCGGAGAAGTGGGCTTGCAGAGGCTCCTCGACGGTGTCAGACTCTTCAGCAGGCACGGTGGCAGAGGCTCCGCGCAGACTCCAGATGCTCAGAGGAGAGAAGAGAGGAGTAGAGAGAAGAGAGAGAAGAGAGGAGTAGAGAGAGAGCAGGGCAGTCAGAAATGTCGCTTAGGCGCTGAAGTTGGCCCATTTATAGCCAAATTGTTTTCACTGTAGCAATAGTTCCGGTCATTCCCACCGAAACTGTTGCCACAGTACCGGTCTTCTCCTTTTTCAAAAAAAAAAAAAAAATATTTTTTAGCATCTACTGATGGGTGCTAGGTGATTTGGACATCTGCTGATGGATGTCAATGATAACATCTACTGATGGATGTTACTGAAAATTTCTTCCCATTTCTCTACTTTTATTGCACTTGTCCATAATATGTTTCCTGATTGCTGATGTATGCTTAGAACACATTGAGGACAATGTGTAGTTTAAGTGTGGTCTATAGGGAGAGATTCTGATTGTTCTTTGTTTTGTGTGTTAAATTTTTTGTTTTTGAGTGTTAAATTTTTTTTCTGTTTTAAACCCATTTTTAGTGTGTTTTGTGTGCAATTTTACATTTTTTCTCTTCAATCCTAGACTTTGTTTAAGTTGTACACTCGTCTTTCATTTCACTTGATTAATACTCATGGCATGAAATCTTTGCTTTTCTCTGCTTGGAAAATGATTATGATGTTTCAGAGGTTGATTTGATTGTGACAATTACCCTGTGAGAATTTGAGCCACTTTATTTCTTTCTTGCGTGTGACATGTCTCTTGATTGCTTGCACATGTGCCTTGGCTTGACTCTTGTTGATGATTCTTGAAACATATGCATGTTTAGAAATGATAAAGGCATTTTATTTCTTGAGCCTCGTTAGCCAAATAAGCCTACCCTGTTATTATCATTTGATAACCCCTTTGAGCCTATAATGTATCCATTTCTTTGTTTTAAAGCTCATACAATAGCCCTAAGTGAAAAACCATGATTACCTTAACCTTAGGAAAATTTGGAGCTTTGGAAGTGTTTTGGGAATAAGTGTGGTCTCCGTGGGGATTCTTATATATTGGCTAGTTGGTTCCTCATCTTGTTTTATTTTTGGAAATATGATCTTGTTGAGTGAAAAAAAAAATTGAAAAAAAAAAAGAAAAAAAAATTGAAAAATGAAAAAAAAAACAATTTTGTGAATAATGGAGTCAAGAAGAGGATTGAATTAGAGGTTTGGTTGTGATTTGACTGTGTTTACACTTGTTCCCCATTGCTCCTCTATTTCTTGTGGTTTGTAGCTACTTATCCATATATATCCTCCCTTGTCCTTGGCCCCATTACAGCCATAAAAGACCTTTTGATTTAAACATGCATATACTTCTGAGTGTTGATTTTAGAGGCTTGCCAAGTCTGTTTGTGTTTGCTTTCTTGAGTGCATCGAGCTGATATTATTATTTACCCTAGACACTTGAGAGAAACACTGATAGTGCATTTGTGAGGTTTTGGTACTTTTAATTCACCTCTTGAACTGATTAATTGTTTTACCATGTTTTGAATTGCTTGGATGATTTCTGCGAGTATCTGTTTTCTATGATTTTGTGTCAGATATTGTCTACATCTTTTCGTTGTCCAGATTTCTTGAGAACAGTGTAAATTTTCTTTCTTTCTTGTGAGTTTTTATTTTCTGTGTGCTGAGTTTTTGGTCGTACACCTAATGTCCATTGAATTATTCCCTGATTTGCGTCTTAATTTTGCCCAGGAGTGCAAAAAGACTAAGTGTGGTCTATTTTGATGAATCATTATTTTATTCACTTCATTTAGTTTATTGTGCTAGAATTAATCAGGGAATTGTGCTTAATTGTCCAGTATTTTCCCATTTTACTGAATTGAGCCTAATCCGATCAGAAATTCTTATTTTAATTAATTTGAATTATCTGAAACAAATGATTTACATTATTGAGTGCATGAAAAATTTTGGAAAATATTTTTGGACATTTAGACTTTCTGTACAAATTCCCAATTCCTCTCGGGTAATTGTTTACAGGGGCAGAAGTGCCTAAAAGTCAGTTTTTTTTGCCAATGGTGACCTGTGTTCACCTGACTGAGTACCTGTGTTGGACTTTCTGTACAAATTCCCAATTCCTCTCGGGTAATCGTTTACAGGAGTGCTGTAAACGATTACCAGTGCTGCGTGAATGTTGTGTCAACTTGTGTGTCTTCGTTTGAGTTCAATTCTTATCCGTTTTGCATGCAATTTTTTTTCACAGTTTCGTATGGATGTCTATTTTCACGTATAGTTTTTCCTTTGTTTAAATTCGTTCTGTGCTGTTCCCAGTATTTGTTTTACTCTCCTATGTCAGTCTAGTGTTTACTGTTTGAGTGATTTCTAATCTCTTTACATTTTTGATTGTTGTTTGGTATTTGTGGTTGCTGGAATTGATCATTGAACGATTCTAAAACCTCCTAACACTCTTAAGCAAGTTCTTCATTTATTAAATTTTAAGAATGGCTTGGAACAACACATCACACGGCCCTTAAAAAAAAACTCTCATGCTGAAATTGCAAATTGGAAATTGAATTGGTGTCATGCATGTGCCGTGGAAGCAAAGAGTGAGAAGTAGAGTTGCATGTGGGAGCTGCTATGTTGACATGGAAGAGCACCAAAATACAATTGATAATGGAATGAAAAGGTGGACAACACTTTGCTTTCTTTTCATTATTGTGTGGCATGGAGTGCATGACTCTCACGTAGGATGCAACAACATTCAAAGAATTTCTCACGGCTGAAATAACAAAAGTGGAGGGCCCCCTTTACTTGATTTTTATTGAAGGAAGTTTTAGAAGAAAGCATGGGAACAACACACTTCACACAACCTTGTTCTTGGTCCACAAGAGGTGCTCACGGTCTTGCTACACATGAGAGAGGAGAAACAGTCCAGCCACCTTAAGAGCAGTTGCAGCAGCACGTTAAAGAGAAGCCACCAGCTGAACTTTGATTGTTCACACTGATTTCACTTTGGAGTAGAAGCTGAAGCGGTCATTTCAGAGGGAGAATAGCAGCATACTGATCCAGCAGCTTCACGTCCAAGCAGTCCAGCACGTTGGGGAGAAGGTGGCTCGGTTTTCCACTTCCAGCACTCTCACACGTCCACCATGGCAGCAAAGAATGAAGGTGCAGTAGCCACCTAGAGAAGTGAAGCTCAAGGAAGCTCATGGCTTGATGATGAATGAGAAGAAGAAAGCTAGAGGTTGTCACGACCAAAGCAGCAAGTGATTTCATTTTGGTATTTTGTGTGCATGAAGAAGAAAGGTGTTGATTCAATTTGATGTCCAGCAAAGTGACTGCCATGGGAGATTACATGGAGTTCATCACGGATGGGAATAAGTCACGGCTGGAGCAAGCAAGGAGGCAGTCACCATTGGAGAGTTGCTGGAAATGGAAACAGCAGCAGTAGTGAAGTCACGGTCCAACATGGAGAGAAAGAAACACACTTCCTGGTACTAGAACACGGTGATTGATGATGAAGAATGGAGGTGCAGCTGCAACGTGTGAGGCAAGAAGAGTGACTACCATGGGGGATTCTCGGTTGGAAAGAAGCAAGCAAGAGTTGAAGCAGCTAGAATGAAAGGCACTCATCACGGTCCAGCAGCTCTAGCTAGCATTACCATCCAACCTTAGGTGTGCACATATGAAGCATCCAGCGTCTAGGAGGTTGCTTGGAGAATGCGATTGCAGCAAGAAACTAAGGGAAGTAGCTGGAGGTGGCACACATTAAAGGAAGACACGGACCAGAGTTACATTCCAGCTAAGTGAAGAACCACGGCTGGCTGGAAAGGAAGCTCACGTTGGCAGCAGAGATGCATGTCCAGTAGAGCTCACTCATTGCTGGAAATGAAGAAAGAAGCATGAAAGAGAGAAGAAAAGAGGAGTCTTCACGTTCCCAGCCACGTCCAGGAGCATCACGGGTCCAGCAATTCAACAAAGAGAAGACTAGGTGGAGTGGCAATGTTCTCAGTCTCGGTGCAGAGCATGCAGAAGTTAAAAAATGGAAGGCCCCACCTTATTTTATTCTTCACATAATGGATAATGCAAGAAATGAATATAATAGAAGTTAATGGGAGACCAAGGTGGAACTGACAGAGGGAGATACACTCACTTCCAGCCTGCATTTGCACTTCCAGCCATGGGAGAAAAGACCTCCAAGAATAAAAGGAGGAGTCCCGGTTCTGCAGGGAGTTGACGGTCTGGGGGAGTCTTTCCCTCATAGAAAAACATAATAGTATGGAATGTAGAGTGATGTAAGGAGTTTGGTAGAGAGAGCCGTGTGGGAGACCATTGGAAGAAGAAGCTGGACCTGTCTAGCAGAGGAGGACACGGCAGAAGCTGGCTGCAACAGCTACTGGAACAATTGCGGAAGGCTACTGTTGATGCACAATAACTGATTTTGGTGTACACGCTCCTAGGTTCCAATTTTATGTTTTTAGTTGTAATGAATTTACATTCAATGCAAAATGTGATTTAATTTCCTGTTACTCAAATGTCAATTCCATTTTACTGTCTCTGTTTTATTTGTTGCTGTAATTTTAATTATGTAGCAATTTAATTCCTGTGTTGTTTACCTGTCGTCTAATTTTTACCGTTGTTTGCACTGTGTTGTTGAATATTGCACGTTAAATTATTAGCTGTAGTTTGGATTTAAATGTTTTGCCGCCGTAATGTTGATGTTGTTTTCAGATTTGAATTTTACTGTTTTATGTTTTTACTTTTTACTGTATTTTCATTTTTACTATTTTCTGTTTTTACTATTTTCTATATTTTATGTTTTCTGTATTTTGTTTTTACTGTTTTACTGATTTTGAATTTCTGTATTTATTATTTTTACTGTTATTATTTACTGCTGTAATTTCTTTTTCTGTTTTTTACTGTTTTCTATTTTTACTGTTTTCTGTATTTTCTATTTTTCTGTATTTTTGTTTTTACTGTCCCAGATTTATTTTCACTGTATCGTTTTACTGTATTTTCGTTTTTTACTGTTTTCTATTTTTACTGTTTTCTGTTTTTACTGTTTTCTGTAATTTTCTATTTTACTGTATTTTCGTTTTTACTGTTCAGATTTATTTTTTACTGTTTCATGTTACTGTATTTTCGTTTTTTTTTACTGTTTTCTAAAATTTACTGTTTTAGTGTTTTTACTGTTTTTACTGTTTTCTGTATTTATTGTTTACTGTATTTTCATTTTCTGTATTTTAGTTTTCTGTTCCAGAATTAATTTTAATGTTTTATTTTACTGTAATTTCGTTTTTTTTACTGTAGCAGTTTAATTTTTACTATTTAAATTTTGTTTTACTGTTTTAGTTTAATTTTCACCGTAATTTAATTTTCATCGCAAAAATAACCATTTCTAACCCCCCCACTTCGTGTGTGATCTGAGACTGAACCACAATATTGGTCCTTGAGAGACGACCTAGGAGTCACTTCCTAGCTATACTGCATTATTTTTGTTGTATAAAATTTGTATGCGGTGCGACCCGCGTGTCACACACATAGACACTTTAGTTGATAATACAGCCAAGTACTCGCTATTTTCGTTCATGGATGGTTTCTCGGGCTATAATCAGATTAAGATGGCACCTGAGGACATGGAGAAGACGACCTTCATCACGTTGTGGGGGACCTTTTGTTATAAGGTAATGTCTTTTGGGCTCAAGAATGCCGGGGCAACATATCAAAGGGCGATGGTGACACTTTTTCATGATATGATGCACAAGGAGATCGAGGTTTATGTGGATGATATGATTGCAAAGTCTGAATCAGAAGAAGAACATGTCCTCAACTTGAAGAAATTATTTGAGAAATTGAGAAAGTATAAACTCAGGTTAAACTTTGTCAAATGCACATTTGGAGTAAAATCCGGGAAGTTGTTGGGCTTCGTGGTTAGCCAAAAGGGGATAGAAGTGGATCCTAACAAAGTGCGAGCGATATCAGAAATGCCTGCGCCTAGCACAGAGAAGGAGGTTCGCGATTTTCTAGGTAGATTGAACTACATTGCTAGATTCATCTTCCAATTAACTGCTACCTGCGAACCAATGTTCAAGTTGCTGCGGAAGAATCAGGTTATGGTTTGGAATGAGGATTGTCAAGCCGCTTTTGAAAAAATCAAACAATACCTGCAAGACCCACCTGTATTGCGTCCACCCGAGCCAGGAAGACCACTCATTTTGTACTTAACTGTATTGGAAAGGTCAATGGGTTGTGTATTGGGTCAATATGATGAAGCTGGAAAAAGGGAGCATGCGATATATTACTTGAGCAAGAAATTCACAGACTGCGAACAACGATATTCATCGTTAGAGCGAACTTGTTGTGCATTGGCATGGGCCGCTCATCGCCTAAGGCAATACATGTTGAGTCACTCTACATTGTTGATATCCAAGATGGATCCTATCAAGTTTATTTTTGAAAAGCCCGCTCTCACTGGAAGGATAGCTCGGTGGCAGGTGCTATTGTCAGAGTATGACATCGTATACGTCACTCAGAAATCCATCAAAGGTAGTGCATTAGCGGAATACCTGGCGCATCAACCCATCAGTGATTATCAGCCAATGCAACCCGAGTTTCCTGATGAAGATATCATGGCTCTATTCAAAGAAGGCAGGAGATACCGAGACGAAGAAACATGGATATTACTATTTGATGGGGCGTCGAATATGATGGGACATGGCATAGGGGCAGTACTAATCTCTCCAGAGCAGCAGTATATGCCCATGACATCAAGGCTGTGTTTTGATTGCACGAATAACATTGCAGAATATGAGGCCTGCGCTATGGGTATTCGGGCGGCAATAGAGTTCAAAGTGAAAATTCTGGAAGTATATGGAGATTCAGCTTTAGTCATCAACTAGTTGAAAGGAGAGTGGGAAACAAGAGACGCAAAATTAATCCCTTACCAGGCATACATCAAAGGATTAATGGAGTGTTTCGACTTCATCACATTTAACCACATACCACGGGAAGATAACCAGTTAGCAGACGCGTTGGCTACTTTGTCATCCATGTTTGAGGTTGACCCGAATACAGAATTACCAGTGATTGAAATGAAGAGCCATGCGGAGCCAGCATATTGCCAGTTCATCAAGGAGGAGGTGGATGGTAAACCTTGGTACTTCGATATCAAGCACTATCTTAAGACCCAAGAATATCCTGAAAAAGCATCTGAAAACGATAAAAGGTCGTTACGAAGGTTGGCTGGTAGTTTTATTTTAAGTGGGGACATTTTATACAAGAGAAATCATGACATGATTCTCCTCAGATGTGTAGATGCAAAAGAGGCCGAATTGATATTGAAAGAAGTACACGAAGGTACATTCGGCACCCACATGAATGGGCACTCAATGGCTAGGAAGATCCTGAGAGCTGGTTACTTCTGGTTAACCATGGAAAATGATTGTTGTACACATGTAAGGAGGTGCGAGAAATGTCAGATGCATGCAGACAATATCAATGTATCGCCCTCGACTTTGAACGTGTTGTCTGCACCATGGCCGTTTTCAATGTGGGGAATAGATGTTATTGGAGCTATAGAGCCGAAAGCGTCAAATGGACATCGCTTCATACTGGTCGCAATCGATTACTTTACCAAGTGGGTCGAAGCCGTTTCTTATGCCAACGTGACTAGAAAGGTGGTGACCAGATTCATAAAAAGGGAGTTGATCTGCAGATATGGGCTGCCTAACAAGATCATCACTGATAATGCCACCAACCTGAACAATCGGATGATGGCGGAGTTATGTGAGGAGTTCAAAATTCATCATCTTAATTCTTCTCCTTATCGTCCAAAAATGAATGGGGCAGTAGAAGCTGCTAATAAGAATATCAAGAAGATCGTGCAAAAGATGGTGGTCACCTATAAGGATTGGCATGAAATGCTTCCCTTTGCTTTACATGGATATCGTACTTCAGTACGAACGTCCACTGGTGCCACACCTTTCTCGCTGGTGTATGGGATGGAAGCAGTGCTTCCATTTGAGGTGGAAATCCCATCTCTACGAATTTTATTGGAAACCCAATTGGAGGAAGCTGAGTGGGTTCAAGCTCGGTTTGACCAGCTCAATCTCATCGAAGAGAAGAGACTGACAGCGATGTGCCACGGGCAATTGTATCAAAGAAGAATGAAAAAGTCCTTCGACAAAAAAGTACATCCAAGGGATTTCCATGAAGGCGAACTGGTGTTAAAGAAGATATTGCCCGTACAAAGGGATTTCAGAGGCAAATGGACACCAAATTATGAAGGGCCATTCGTAGTAAAAAGGGCGTTCTCTGGAGGGGCACTTATTCTCACAAGGATGGACGGAGAAGAGTTACCTTTACCGGTCAATTCTGATGCGGTAAAAAAGTTTTACGCATGATGATTCCGAGATAGGGGATGCTACTAAGGGATATTAACACCGTTTTGTGAAAATTTGGTTGTATTATGTGTTACTTCTTTCAATAAAATTATCCGACTTTTTCATCTTTTGCTCTTCGACACGATTCATATCACACTGAGTTTCAAAGTAAAATAAGGAAAGTAATAATAGTTAAAGCATCACGGGTATATTCCATTGAGCACAAACTCGGACCTCAAGGATGTCGTGGAAGAAAACAAATAAAAAATAATAAATAAATAAATAAAATAAAAAAAAGAGTCATCAAAATTTCAGATTGTTCATTTTGTTTTACGAGTTCCTTTTTCTTCTCTTCCCATTTCGTTGTCTCATACGCATAATGGTTCAAAACTTTTGATCATGACATTCACTTCGGATCTCATTTTATTTGAAGTCTTTTTTTCGTTTTTTTTTTCTTTGTAAATAATTTTATTTTCTTTTGAGCCCGGTTTTCCATCATTTTGTTTAAATTAGAAATTTTTGTTTAGACTAAAATCAAAGTAAACCATAAAAATCTAATTTTATTTCATCATTTGGGCAAGATTCACAGTAAGGTCGGAGAGACGTTTTTGAACAAAGACATCATTCTGAATACACTCATACGTTCTTAACATTTGATAAGTAAAATAAAAATGCATAAAAAAAAAAAAGCAGATATAACAAAAGGTGCAAAGGTACGAATTCAAATAAAAAATAAAAAAAAGCAGCAAATAAACAAAAGCAAATAAACAATGTTCAAGGTTCGATCACTGGTGATCGTTAATATTACAGACCATGAAAATATAAAAAATCAAAAACCAATTTCAACGAAAAAATTCCCGAGCTGGTTGCGGTGGTCTAAGGGAGAGCTCCGTCGAGGGAGCTCGGGTCCGGAATGTGAAAAGCATGGGTGGAGGGATTTGTCGTTCGTCCCTATCGTCATCAATGATGATTGGAACGGGGAACAAGTCCAGCAGCCTCGGCGCCTTCATGATCACCCAGTCATATTCTTCCAAAATAAAAATAAAAATAAAAATAAAAAAAATTGTCAATAATAAGATGAGGAGAAAATTTTCAAAAAAAAAGATGGAGGTGATCAGGATGCTTACCATACATGTATAGCGGCAGTTGTGAAAACTGGGTGCCAGTGGGGTCTACCTCCGCTTGCCAGCGCCTGACCCGATTGCCGTGGTTGTTAAACCAGCAGTGCACATTGTATTCAGTGGCGTCTGCGAAAACCCTTAGTCGAGACGCAATCTCGACAACTTGGGCTCTGCTGGGATGTGTGACCCCGTAATTGTAGATATGGGTCATCATTTTGACCTGATCTTCAGTAGGTCTCCACCGCTGACTGGTGTACCTCTCCATCTCCATCTCGTTCATCTTTCCTCTCTAAGTTTTCAAAAAAAAAAAAAAAATAATAATAAAAACATAAAAATAAAAAGAACAAAAACATAACGAAAGCAAAAAAAAAAGTATTTTCAAGTGTTTTCTTTTTTCGTTTTTATTTCCTTTTAGTTTATTTTGTCCGGTCAGTCTTTGTTATTTCAGGTTCTGGTCTCGGATCTGTTTCATGGTCCTTGCAAGAGGGTCCTAAACGGATCTATGTCCCTTTGTCCTTGTCCTTTTGTCTTTGTCCATTTGGTCCATGTCCGGTTTATACAAATAAATTTATCTTTTTAAGTTTTCTGATTTTATGGGGTACGTGGCGTTGTTCTACCCGATTGTCTCTGCCATACCTTCAAACGAAGGGAGATTAACGTCTGGTTTCCAGCCTATATACCCCTTAAGTTTAAGACAGTTGTGTTTTTAAGTATTTTAAGTTTTTTTTTAAAATTAAAAAATTAAAAAAAAAAAGAGAAAAGAGAAAAGAAGACTCAGAAAGAAATGCAGAGAAGGGCGAGACAGAAATAAAAGCAGACAAAGCGGAAAGCAGAAGAAATTAGAAGAACTTGCAGAAAGGAAAGCAGAAACGAAAAGCATAAAGGGGAGAGGGGAAGTAAAGCAAAAATGGAAAGCGAAAGCATAAAAAGAAAAGCAGAAACAGAAAGCTAAAGAGTTAAAGGGAATGAGGAATAGAAAAACATGAGAAAGAAAAAATGAAAATGAAGGAAAGAAAGGGAGAGCAAGAAAAAGAGCAAGAGAAGGAAAGATCGGAAGAGCAGAAAGCTTAAGAGAGGAAAAGCAGGAAAGGAAGATAGATTTAGAGTTCAGATGACTTACCTGGAAGGGGAAGGGCTTGCAGAAGCTCCTCGGAAGACTCAAGCGCTTCAGAAGGCGGGGACGGAGAAGCCTCGCAGAACTCAGACACTCAGAGAAAGAAGAGAGAAGGATAGAGAGAGAGCGAGATCAGAAAATGTCGCCCAACGCGGAGGAGCTCTCGACTTATAGCCAAGCAAATCCACTGTAGCTACAGTTCCGGTCGCTGCAACTGCCTGGTGTCGGTCTGATTTCTTTCTGAGTTTTTAAAAAAAAAAAAATATAATAATAAAAATTTTTGAAAATCTAAAACGGGTAGGGTTTTGTTGGGTCGATCCGGCCCAATTCAAGACTTCTTGGATGATCCGATTTCACCAAAAAAATAATAAAACAAAAAAAATCAAAAAATATGATAAATGGAAAATTTTCAAAAAAATAATAATTGGAGTGATGTAAAATTTGAAGTGTTCAAAATTGTTTTTCATTTGCTTGATAAAGAACTTTTTTCAGGTTCATTGGGCCTCATTACCATGTTAGCTTTCTTTGAACCCATTTCTTTCTGAAATATAAATTGGAGTGAAGAATTATTTTGGCATGTTTGTAATTTCACATCACACCATTTTGTTTGATTTTTATTCCTTCTTCTTCTACATTTTGAATAAATCAAATTTTTTTGCTGTTGAATGATGTTTTATACATTTATCCAATTTGTCCTGTGTGATTTTCTTTGAATTTGTAACAAAAAATCTCAAAATGAAAGATGAACAGTTTTTGAGCCCATAAGGCCCAGTTGCCATATGTGGTTTCTCTGGAACCTAGTGCATCTGAACTACTGAAAAAAATACATGTTTTTGTTTATTCAAATTCATGATCTCCCTTTTGATTTGTGTGAATAAGATATTTTGTGCTGAAAATAAAGATAGAGGAATTCAGACTTTGTTTGAAGAATTTTTGTCATGGCTGTAAGAAAAATAGTTTTGGGCCCATTGGGTCGAGAGTGTTGTAAAGCTTTCTTTAATTCAATTTTCTGAAATCCTCTGATAAAAAAATAAAAAAAATCGATTTTCTTTAGCTTGTTCCATAAATTATGAAAAAATGAAAAAAATATTTTCCTTTGTAACTCTCCTCTGTCAAGCTTTCACGGCTCAGGTCATCTGATCCATTGGGTCAATGTGCCTGGTAAGTCCAACTTCCTTCTTTGTTACTTCTCCTCAGGGCTGATCCGATCTGGATTTTCCTGTGTCAGAAAGTTGAAAAAAAAACATTTTTCAAACGTTTTCCTAAATCAAATCATTCTTGCATAGCTCACAAAGCCTATTTTCCACATTGGTCCAAAAGGTTCATTTTTCATACTGGCCTGCAAAGCTCAGTTTCCATACTGACCCGCAAGGCCCAGTTTCCACAATGGCCAAAAAAAAAAATCTCAATTTCCATAACAGCTCATAAATCCCATTTCCCATACTGGCCTGCAAAGCTCAGTTTCCATACTGACCCGCAAGGCCTAGTTTCCAGGCTGGTCCGCAAAGCCCAATTTTCAAACAAAAAAATCTGTTTTTCAACAAGCATCATCATTTTCATTTCATTTTACTTTTCTTCATGCATAAAACCAAACATACGCAAAAATTGAGTCATTTGTTTTCGATGCAAATCATCCATTTTATGAGATTTCAAAAAAAAAATATATATAATGGATGTCATAATCTCCTGGAGTCAAATGATCAAATCATATTCTTAAGAGATATTTGTGTGTGCATTGCTTGAAAGCATCATCCTTTAGCCTTCGCTATACCAATAGATTGGCCCAATCATGTTCTTGAGCCCAATTGATAAACACCAAGTTTTACACTGGGGCAGATTTTCCGTTATCTCCATTGGCTTTCATTTGGGAGATCCTGAAATCCGTTGTAAAAAAAAAATGAAATAAAAAAAAATGTAAAAAAAAAAATGAATGACTCTTGTTGAGATCATTTAGTCTTTGTCTCCTAATTAATCTTTTGAAAATAAGGCAATCAAAATTTGAAATGATGTGTGGCCATCTTTCTTCATCCAAAAAAAAAACAACAAAAATATATCCGTTGATACCCAATTTGAGCCAATAAGAAATTTCTTTTCAAATTTTACCTGAACAAGAGTTACCATCACAGTAGAAGTCGACTCAAGTTGCAAGAAGAACACACTTAGTGATCAAATGAAGTAAATTCCTCAAAAGTGAAGCAAAAATACAAAGAATCACAAAAGTGATGCCAAGCAAAGAATGAAAATTGAGAAAAGGGCAAAGTAGTCAAAACAGTTTTGACGAATAACAGATACAAAGCGCAGATGGTAACCCTTGTTTTTCAAATAACCCACAAAATTTATTTGAACCTTTATATCCTTTCTTTCAACACCCTTTAGCCCAAGCCACATTACAAGCCCAATAAAAGTCCACACAGATTGAATGATGGTTGCTTAATTTTTCATGAGGCTTAATTTTGGGACAAGACAAAAATGACCAACAAAAAAAAATGAGTGATGAAAAATAAATGTCCTCGGATGAATGGAACTCCCTTTTGATTAAGATTTTACAAAGGAAAATCAAGCCGTTTGGGGCAATCTTTCCAAGCCAACCCTTTCCATATCCATCACAAATTCCTGAACACATTCAAATCCCATTCAAACTCTTCCCTCAGATCCCAAACTTGGGGCAACTTTGTTTGTCTCAGATTTGTTACATCTGTATATTCAGTTCGTACCAAGACCGGGGCATCCCTTGTTGGGCCTCTCAGATTTGTCCGTACTGTAATTCATGGATCCACCCTCAAAACAGGGGCAGACATTTTGGGGCTTTGTATGATTTGAGTCCATCTTATCATTCGTGAACCCAAAATGGGGGGCAACCTTTTGTTGAACCTCGCTTAATTGACTCATACCCAAAACCAAGGCAACTTTGTGACTTTCAAATGTTTCGACCCATTCATAGTATTGAGCAACTTTGTTAAAACTCAAAAATTTTCATCTGAACATTCAAAGCTCATACAAAGACTGGGGCATCCCTTGTTGGGCCTTGCATGATTTTGGTTCGCCCCGAACTTCAAAGATCTAAAAACCACCAAAATTGGGGCAATTTGCAAATCCCACATGATATTCTCACTCCTTCATTCCTGACTTATTCCCTCTCAATTCACAGATACATTTGTCCATACCAATACTTCTACCATGTTCCAGAGTAGCTTCTGGGTATCTACTACCTCACATTGGCCTTTATAGTCGTTTTAAGGAGTAGAAGGCTCAAGTAGCCAACCCGGTACTCTCCAAATCCTTCCAATCATCCTCCACATATTTTTCCAACCCCTGATATCAAGCATGTACACACTAGTATCTCGTCAAGAAATTTTTGGCACACAAGCTTCATTTTGAACAGTTGACTTTAGAATTTGGACGTCCATTGAAAGGAAATTGGAAGTCTAGATCGTCATAAATTGGATGTTTTCAAGGGAAACAAATTGACTCTAAAAAAAAAATGTGTCATAGTTTCATAATCTTCCCATACATCATGTACATGTTTTCATCAACTTTGAATTTGCCTCCATGTATATTCATCAAATTCTTTCTTCCTTCAAAAAGACAAAAAAATCAGCATGCATCAAAGTTTTCTTCTCCAAATTTCAAAATTTTCATCAACCATGTTTCTCTTGCACATTGAGGTTTCAAAATCCATATCTTTGTACAAAGATGCAACACCTTGTTTCTTATTTTCAAAATTTTCAAGCAAAAAAAAAAAATCAAAAAAATCAAAAAAATCAAAACCAAAAAAAATCTTCTCAAAATTTCAACCAATTCCAATTTTCAAATTCAAAGCAATCAAACATTTTTCTCTGCCTTTTTTATCTCGGCCATCTGCTAGATAATGGTCGAAAGCACCTTTTCTTTTGTTTTTATCTCGGCCATCTGCTAGATAATGGTCGAATGGACTTTTGGATCCTGGTGTCTCGGCCCTCTGTAAGACAATGGTCGAGCCCAATTTTACTTTTTGCCATTGGTATCTCGGCCCTCTGTAAGACAATGGTCGAGCCCAATTTTAATTTCTGTCATTGGTATCTCGGCCCTTTGTAAGACAATGGTCGAGCCCAATTTTGCTGTCTGTCATTGGTATCTCGGCCCTCTGCAAGACAGTGGTCGAGCCCAATTTTGCTTTTTGTCATTGGTATCTCGGCCCTCTGTAAGACAATGGTCGAGCCCAATTTTAATTTCTGTCACTGGTGTCTCGGCCTTCTGTAAGACAATGGTCGAGCCCAATTTTGCTTTTTGTCATTGGTATCTCGGCCCTCTGTAAGACAATGGTCGAGCCCAATTTTAATTTCTGTCATTGGTATCTCGGCCCTCTGTAAGACAATGGTCGAGCCCAATTTTGCTTTTTTTCATTGGTATCTCGGCCCTCTGTAAGACAATGGTCGAGCCCAATTTTAATTTCTGTCATTGGTATCTCGGCCCTCTGTAAGACAATGGTCGAGCCCATTTTTACTTTTTCAAACGACTCTCTGCATGGCAATGGTCAAACCAATCAAATTCAAGTTTCCCATTCATTTAATCTTGTCTATTTTATTTATGCAATCAAAAAAAAAAAATTTTAATTAATTCAAAAAAAAATTCCCTGTTTGTTCCTGATTCTTTTTCTTTGAAATTTCTCTATTTTTCCTTGTGTATTTTGAAATCCGAACGAAATTAGTATTTTTATCTTTACTTATCTTTTACTTTGATAATATGAAAACTTTGTTTATCATATGATCTAGTAAAATCTAAGTAAAGAGGGGCAGCTGTCAACACTCAATTTCGTCCGGATTGACTAAATATTTTTGTTTTATTGTATTCTCGAAAAATTAAAAAAATGTGTGTATATAAAAAGAAAAAATATATAATAAAAAAATAAAATAAAATGAAAAAAAAAAAGAGATGAAAACGTTCGTCCAAACAGTGACCGTTCGGTTCTCCCCACTGTTGCTGAAACCGTTCGTCCTTCAACACTGTTACTGTGGTCGCTCGTCCAAACAGTGACCGTTCGCCCAGAAGCGACTTCTTGAGCGTTCGGTCTTTCACTATTCGGCCGTTCGTTCATTCAACCTCTACGACGTTCGGTAACTCTCAGCTTTTAATCGTTCGTTCTTGATCATAACAGACGTTCGGCCAATCGGTCTCATGGACGTTCGACAATCATTGGATCGTTCGTCATATACCGTTCGTCCGTACCTGACCATTAGCGTTCGTCCTGCATCATTGGGCGTTCGCTTTTTCCTCTTCGGAACGTTCGTCCTCCATGTGCGTTCGGTTTATATTTGTCTTATGAGCGTTCGGTCATCACTTGAACGCTCGGTTTCTCACTTGAACGCTCGGTTTCTCACTTGAACGCTCGGTTTCACTTTTGAACGCTCGTCTCATACCGCCCCTTAGTGTTCGTCCCCTTTACCCTACATGCAAACGTTCGTCATTTCTCAGCCCAGCGTTCGTCTTTCACTGTAGCTTTAGGACGAGCGTTCGCGTTCGTTCTCAAGGATCGTTTGTCCTCTGCATGGCGCGACCGTTCGTCCTCTATTGACGTTCATCCTCATTTGTTCATACTCGACCGTTCGGCCATTCATTCCTTTTGGACGATCGTGCGGTTTTTCTTTGGTTGATCCTCTGAACGTTCGTTCTTGGCTACTGTTTGCGTTCGGCCATGTTTCACCTCGTGAGTGCTCGGTATGAGCGTTCGTTCATTTAATATGAACGGACGTTCGTTTTCTGTTTGACCGAGCGTCCAAATAGTTGGTGGCTGCGTTTTAAATTTGTCTGAGCGTCAGTGAAGATTCCCACCGTCGACTGCCAAAAATGTCTGCCATGTGAAAGCTGCAGAAGGCATGGATCTTTGGAATTTAAAAGAGGGGTGAAGCAGAGAATATTCCTGGCTAACACTTCCGTTTGTCTTCCACGAGCTCCCACATGACGCATCTGGAACGGCTGCCCTTGCAACTCTGTAATATCAGACTCCACTATCTTCACCTCCCGCTGCCGCTACCCACGACTAACAGTCTGACAAGCCACTCGCAGTATGGGTTTATGCGTAAAAAAAGGGAGAAGAAGAGAATCACTTTGCTGGCACTCCCACCTGAGTTTGTCTCCCACGAGCGCCCATCTGGCTCCTCTGTACTGATTTCGGTTAGCCTCTGAAAGGCAAGCAGCTCACCTTCAGCATGGGGACCTGGAACAAAAAGAAAACAAGAGCGATCTTCATCAAAAACTATACTTTCATCCTTACACCTCACGGCCGCGGTCCAGGGGCACTGACTCCACCCTTCTCTCCTCTCATCTGTAACCATCCCAACCATTTTACCCCATTCATTTTCTAACCCCTTAACACGGGACCCATCATTTCTCTTCTCCTACTTCATTCACTAGCCAACAACTCACGGAGCCCCTTTCATCTTCTCCATTTTCATCTCCAACGCCCATGGCCGCCAACCCATCATCATCATTTATCCCCGCCAAGAAACTCATCTTCCATCAGCAACCACACACCTCTGGCCTCCATCTCCGCTGAGACTCACTGCTATATCCCTCCCTGTTCATCAACCCATCATCTTAATTTTCATTCACCAGATATCACGGCCGCTACCTAACTTCAAACTATCACCTCCGACACTCCATCACCTCCAACTCTTCCTCCCACACACTGCGATCATCATCAAACACACCGGTGGTCACCTCCAGCAAAAACATTAATCCTCACCCCTTCAAAAACATCTCACGGCCGAACTCTAAACTCCGGATAGATTTTCATCTCCAATACCTCACGGTCAACACCATTTATCCTTATCCATATACCTCCAACACTGATCTCGAACACTTCCAGTTTCAACCATATCCGTATCCATGCATCCCGCCATTATCACACCATCCTAGATCATCATCGTTACCTCCCACCATACACCAACTGTGAAACTCCCTATCACTGTCTGCCTCCATCCACATCCCTATAGCACCTTCACAACCAATGTAACAGTCACCTTTTTTTTTCGACCTCCCCCTCCACCGTGATCACTTCGCCACCTCAGATCTCCAATAACCGTCCCCACGCCACACACCCTTTTTCTTCATTCTCACAGACACCATCATTTCTAACAACAGAGAGACCGCTACAACACTCTATATTCAGAGGGTGGAGAGGATCTGGAGGAACAAGGGACATCACTCCAAAAGCTGGGGAAGGGCACCTTATCGAAAAAGGAAAGCCAGTCACGAGGAAGGAGAAGACATCGGACGCACGGGATTAGCAAAGAGTGAACCAAGCTTCAAGAGGTTAGTAATGCTTCCCACTCCTTGTTCTACTGAGTTTGGTTACTTGTCTTGGAATATGTTGGTTACGTTGCCTCTGAACTTTGTCTCTCTGTCATGTTGTTGTTAA
Source organism: Vigna angularis (assembly GCF_016808095.1). NCBI lineage: Eukaryota > Viridiplantae > Streptophyta > Magnoliopsida > Fabales > Fabaceae > Vigna > Vigna angularis. The sequence goes on from NC_068971.1 coordinate 8,412,355, forward strand.
GTTTGCATGGGTTGAGTTTGCATGTATTGCTGTTAAATAGATGTGTTGTGAATATTTGTATATGTCTGTTCTTACTGCACCCACGACTATGAGGGCCAACGTCCATCTTCATCGCTGCCATATTGCCATCATCATCACTTCCGTTTCCATTACCGTTCCCACCTTGAACCTTTAACCCTCATACACAGCCAACTTCATCACTTTCATATCCAATACTTCACGTCCGTTCTATACCTCTGACCCTTTTTCACTCATCTCCAACAACCGATGACCACGGCCTAATCCCGAACTTTATTCTCCATCATCCCCATCTTCATCCATACCTCAACATTCACCCGTTGTTACCAGGGAACCACCATTATCACACCAAACCTGCAAGAAATACAGGAGGCAACCCCACCCCTCTCACTACTCACCTGTATTCACTGGAAACCATCAGAAACCACCATTCAACCCAATCTCACCGTCCTCATCATCTCCTTCTACGTTCAACCTCCCTGCCACCACGACACACATTTTCTTCCTCCCCTCCAACCACGGCAGCTACCATCACCAGCCAACCTTCACCTCCCAACTTCATCTTTCCTTGTGCCCCAATCACGGTGAACAAAGCATGGCCACTGTAAGCCACCACCGCGAGTCACTACTGGACTGACCCCCCACCTCAGCTCATCTGCAACCCAAACCCACTCCGCCTTCACCTCACCATGCACCACCACGTTAAAACTCTGCATGTAGCAGTCTCCATCGCAGCCTCATCCACCGCCACACAAACTCACCATTTCCTCCTCAATATATGCTTCTTCGTAACCCCATTCTCTTCCGCCATCTTCATCCCTTACCACGCGTCACTGCACCATCTCCAACCATCACCAATCTTCATTTTCATCTTTCCCTCATCTTCACCCGCGAACCCGCTGCCACCACTGCTGCTGCTACTCCGAAGTTGTTGTCGTTCTCACCCTCATCTCTGCATGCAACCGCCGCTGTCATCACCACTCTAAAGCCGCCACCTTCTTCAACTTCGCTGCTGCGTCGCGCTGTCGCTGCCGTCTTCCTCGCCACAACCGCATCGACACTACTCCTGCCGCCGCTAACCACCGTAGTTGCCGCCACCGTTGACCCCAAAACGCCATACATAACACCATTAACCCCTGGGATCAGTACTTGCACCGTGCCGGTTTGAAGAAAGAGTTGAGGTGGTTGCCGTGAAGGAAGAAGAAAGGCTCTCCCTTTGCCCTATCTTCAATCAGAAAACCACCCATTTGAAAGCTGAAGAAAAATTCGTGGACCTTAGCCCAATCTGATTTGTTGAAGAAAAAACCGAGATTTGGGGCTTGGGTCATTTCCTTTCTTACACCCCAATATTCCGTATGCACCTCTTTCATTTGGGCTTAAGCTTTTCTGCCAGCAAATAAAAAAAATATCTTCCCCTTGGCACCCCCATATTTCACCTGCACACCCCCATTTTTCACCTGCACACCCCATATTTCACTCACGCACCCCCTGTCCTTACCCTTGGGCTCAGACCCATGATAAAAAAAAAAAGATGATAAAAAACAAAAGTTTTCTCTTTGTAACCCCTTGTATTGTAACTCCTTGTTTTATTATGTATATAGTAAACTTATTTGTGCTGTTTTGCATAACAATTATAAAAATTATAAAAATTGTAAATAATAAAAAATATATATAAAACTTTAAAAAAACATTTAATGTAATAAATCGGTATGAGTACTCGTGCGATCGTACGCATCAGCCTAGTACTTATTGCCCAAATATAAAATAAATAAAAAGCCGTGTGAGTGCTCGTGCGATCGTACGCATCATCCTAGTACTCATTACGCAAAACAATAAAAAGAGAAAGCCGTGTGAGTGCTCGTGCGATCGTACGCATCAGCCTAGTACTCATTACGCAAAACAATAAAAAGAGAAAGCCGTGTGAGTGCTCGTGCGATCGTACGCATCAGCCTAGTACTCATTACGCAAAACAATAAAAAGAGAAAGTCGTGTGAGTGCTCGTGCGATCGTACGCATCAGCCTAGTACTCATTACGCAAAACAATAAAAAGAGAAAGCCGTGTGAGTGCTCGTGCGATCGTACGCATCAGCCTAGTACTCATTACGCAAAAAATATAAATATTACAACAAAAATACCAAAAAATATAAAAATCCTCAAAAACCAAAAACATCAACATTTTCAAACTACAAACAATATCGCCTTGCCAGAACTACGTGATCCTTGATTCTCCATCAAAAGTGGAGATACGTAGGAGCAAGGCCAGTCCTTGTCAGGCTCACTTTCCCAAAAATCCAAATTATCCATAACAAGTTTCCAAGCAATTTCCAAACAATTTCCTCAAATAGTTTCTAAAAGAACTACGTAACCCTGATTTCTCACATGAGAATACGTAGGAGCAAGGTCAATCCTTGTCGGGCCCCAAAAAGCTAAAAAATATTGTTTGTTTCTTTAGAGTTTTATTTAAAGGGAATGTTAAACACTTTGAAAACCACATCAACATTCGCGCATTTAGTTAAAGGTACTGCCTTAGGGCAGGCGTTGTAGGGTGCTGATACCTTCCCTACACGTAACCGACTCCCGAACCAAGAATCTGGTTCAATTTGACCATGCCTTATCATTTTATGGTTTTTCCGTAGTTTTCCAGAATAAACTATGGTGGCGACTCCAAAATCTCTTTTTCAAAATTAATATTTAATCTTTTTTTTATTGGATCGTCGTCCCGTCGCGATTCCGGTTGCGACAGTACCCGATAGCGATGATGAGCCCTAGGCAATTTATGTTTCTATGCTTTTATTAGTGTGTGCCCTTTATATTTCCTTGTATGCTTGCATCTTAATATTCGATAAAATGTATGTTGTCTTTTCTTATTCTTTCTATGCATACATGCTTTTCTTAAGGGGGAGTATAATTTCTAATCAAATTAGGGGGAGCACTTCTACATCACTTTTTAATAATGATCAAAAAGGGGGAGAAATATTTAAAGTCTTCAAATTATCTCTATGTTCACTAAACAAATTATTTCTTCCTTAAGTTGTATTTCAAATACAGATTATTACCAAAAGCTTTAAAACAAGAAGGTTTTGTTCATCATCAAAAAGGGGGAGATTGTTAGCAAAATGATGAAGATGAAGTTTTGATGATGTCCAAATCAAGTCAAGAACAATCAAGACTCATGAAGAATGATCTTTGTAGACTTGAAATATTTTGGTATAATTGTATGAACATAGGAAAATTAGTAGTTTCATGTATGTATTCAAAAGTGATGTAAAAATAAATCATAAGTGTAACGCCCCGGTAACTCACAGGGACCATCGACTGCCCCCACAGATCACCACCAGGCTCTTGTCTGTGCCCCCTGCACCATGCTTCTTGCACCGGCGTCACTCCCCGCCCTCGTCTCCGTGCCCGGGTGTCACATGCCCACCAGCTTCCGCTTGGTTCGTCCTCGAACCACACCGTACTGGGAGAGGCTAGGCTCTGATACCATCTGTAACGCCCCGGTAACTCACAGGGACCATCGACTGCCCCCACAGATCACCACCAGGCTTTCCAGTGTGCTTTGTCCTCACTCGCACACTTTCCGGGAAAACTTCCCAGAAGGTCACCCATCCCAGAATTACTCCAAGCTAAGCACGCTTAACTATGGAGTTCTTATGAGTTAGGCTACCGAAAAGCAAATGCATTTTGGTGATATGAGTAGTCAAATCAATTCCTTTAAGCTATCCTTCAACTGTATAGTCCCATACCTATACAGTCTCCAAATCCCTCTCATTCCGGTGTATGTTCGATTCATCCATGTACCCCTTCCACCCGAAGCTGCCAGGAGCCGCTCCTTGTCTGTGCCCCATGCACCATGCTTCTTGCACCGGCGTCACTCCCCGCCCTCGTCTCCGTGCCTGGGTGTCACAATAAGCAAAATTATGTGCAGTGTTAATCGATTAACAGAGGGTGTTAATCGATTAACGTTAATCGATTAACAAGGGCTGTTAATCGATTGTTCCAGTGCGCCATGAAGAAGCCCAGCAGTGCAGTGCTAATCGATTAACAGAGGGTGTTAATCGATTAGCGTTAATCGATTAACAAGGTGAACGTTTGAAAAACTAGCCGTTTTTAGAGCCGTTGAAGTATCCGTTGGGTTGTTAATCGATTAACCACTGTAGCTAATCGATTAACACAGTCAGAAAGTGTAAAAGCGAAAATGGAGGAGCCTTTGGATGAGTCTATAAATAGACTCTCATTTTCTCTCAACAAAGACTCTTCCCTTGTGCTCAAATACTCTGAAACTCTTGAGAATTGTGTGCTCTTGCTCAGCTAAGGAAACTCTGTCTGTAGAGTTGGTGAAATACTGCTACGGTGATAGAGGAATAGCTGGTTCATCCTTGGTGTATCTAAGGAAGTGTTTGGAAGAGGAATTCATCCTTCGTGAAGTATTCGGAGGAAGTGTTTCATCCTTTGTGAAGATTCAAAGGAGGTGTTGTTTCATCTCTTGTGGCTTCAAGAGAGGTGTTTTCTAAACTTTTACAAATTGTATCTGTGTGATTGTAGTTTGTAATAGTTTTGTGATTAGTGAAGTGTTTATCTTGTTTTTGAGATAAGCGACTGGACGTAGGATTGGTAAGATCCGAACCAGGATAAAATCAACTGTGCAAATTTCTCTCAACCTTACTCTATTTTATTGTCTTTATTATTTGCTAAGTAAGTTTAATTGAGTAGAAATTTTTAAGGCACACGAATTTAGTAAGAACCAATTCACCCCCCTCTTCGTTTGTTATCCCACGCTAACAATTCCGCTGCAGCCGCTCTGACAGAAACAACCGTCAAGAAGGTATTTTTCAGATGAATATGTTAATTTTACTGATGAAGGTGAACCTCAAAGCTTTGTAGAAGCAATGGAGATGAAAGACAAAGGCAAATGGTTGCAAGCCATGGAAGAAGAGATGCAATCCTTAAAGGAAAATCAGACTTATGATTTGGTAGAATTACCAAAAGAAAGGAGAGCATTGCAAAACAAATGGGTGTTCAAGCTCAAGAATGAAGAGAACAACCCAAGCCCAAGGTACAAAGCACGAATTGTCGTGAAGGGGTGCAACCAGAAGAAAGGAATAGACTTTGATGAAATATTCTCACCAGTAGTGAAGATGACATCCATTAGAGCGATTCTCGATCTGGCAGCAACACTAGACCTGGAGATTGAACAATTGGACGTCAAAATAGCATTCTTACATGGAGACCTAGAGGAAGAAATTTACATGAAGCAACCAGAGGGTTTTGAAGAACCAGGCAAAGAACACTTGGTGTGTCGTCTGAAGAAAAGCCTCTATGGTCTGAAGCAAGCTCCAAGACAATGGTACAAGAAATTTGATTCCTTCATGATCCAATATAATTTCAAGAAGACCTCCGCAGACCATTGCGTTTTTGTGAAGCATTATGAAAATGGTGAGTCCATCATACTTCTCTTGTATGTTGATGATATGTTGATTGTAGGGAAGGACAAAATTAAAATAGCTGCTCTCAAGAAGGCATTGAGTAAGTCTTTTGCCATGAAAGACCTGGGTGCAGTGAAGAGGATACTTGGAATGAAAATATTCAGAGATCGTTCTAAAAGAATGTTGTGGGTATCTCAAGAAGATTACATTGAGAAGATTCTCAAAAGATTCAACATGCACAATGCCAAATCTGCTCGTGTTCCAATTGCTGGACATTTCAAACTTAGCAAGTCGCAATGTCCAAAGAATGAAGAAGAAAAGGAAGAAATGAACAAGGTACCCTACTCTTCTGCCGTGGGTAGCCTTATGTATGCAATGGTTTGTACAAGGCGAGATATTGGCTATGCTGTAGGAGTTGTGAGCAGATTCCTGTCAAATCCAGGAAAGGAGCATTGGGAAGCTGTTAAGTGGATACTGAGGTATCTAAGAGGATCTACCAAAAGAAGCTTGTGTTTTGGCAATGTAGATCTAAAGCTAATCGAATATTCAGACTCAGACATGGCTGGAGATGTCGATTCAAGGAAGTCAACATCAGGTTATCTGATTACTTTTACAGGGGGAGCTGTTTCTTGGCAGTCAAAACTACAGAAATGTGTGACATTGTCTACGGCTGAAGCAGAGTATGTAGCAGTGACTGAAGCCTCTAAAGAGATGCTATGGATGAAGAATTTCCTAAGTGAATTAGGACATGATCAAGATGATTATGTGGTGAATTGTGATAATCAAAGTACCATTCATCTAACCAAGAACCCCATGTTCTATTCACGCTCGAAGCATATCGACGTGCGGTATCACTGGATACGAGAAGCGCTGGATGAGAAGAAATTGAAGATAGAGAAAATCCATACAAACTTAAATTGGTCTGATATGATGACTAAGTCAGTACCAACCAAGAAGGTTGAAGATTGTTGTGAAGGTGCTGGTGTCGTAGTACCTTTTTTTTTCAACTAAGTCAAGATGCAAAGATGGGAAAGAAGATCCATTTAAGTTTATGGGGGAGTTTTGTTGGATAAACATAAATGGGTCCCACACCCTAAATTAAGGGTCAATGCTTTTCCATGTTTTGCTCCATGGTTTACTCCATGTTTTACTCCATGCTTTACTCCATGTTTTAAGTTTTGTTGTTTTGGTATTTTGTGTGAAGCCCTTCTATAAAAGGGTGGAAGCAAAGAAGTGAAGACACACCAACATAGAAGCAAAAACACAATCCATCGTGAGAGAAGTGAAGCCACGGTGAAGGAGAAGAAAAATAGAGAGAGTGTGAGTGTGAGAGTTTTGTGTACCATCCGAGAGGGTGAGATATTTACAGAGAGATCCTCATAGAGTGAGAGAAAACACTGTAATCCTACTTTCATAGTAGAGATAATTTTCTGGACTAGGTCCCGTGGTTTTTTCCGAGAGGATTTTCCACGTTAAAATTTCCAGTGTTAATTTTCTCTTTCCTTACGCTTTCATTTTTTTACGCTTCCGCATAGTGTCCATTTTGGGGTTCACAGAGGAGGGAACAAATACCGCTGTTTCCCAACACTAATATGTATTTACCTGTCTTTGTGTCTACATAAAGTCTGCCTGTAAGAGGGAATACAATTCCAACAATGAAAAAAAAATGGCCAATCTTTTGTAACTAAACTTCCAAACCAAGAAAGGTTTAGTTTGGTTAAGAAAAGTCATGCAAAGTCGGATTGAATTGATTGAAATACAAATTAGGCTTGGATGATGTGAGCCTAAAGAGGATGGATTGAACCCCTTTGCAATGAAGAATATCCGTTGTCCAATAAAATATTCAGTAAATTAGTTGCAAAATATCAATTATTGGCCTGGAAAGATGTTCCCACCGTATGTACAACTTTGTATCTATTGTGTTCAACAAAGTTTCTATTTCTTTATTATTGTATTCTTTAAAAATTGGATCTCACAATTATGCATAACTCGGTACTAAGATAATTCGTGTTTATGTTACTTGAGTAACCTATATAGCTTTGTGGCATGTTGCAAGAAGCACAATTTTTTATTGCATGCTTCTACCATATTTGAAATTGGAACTTTTCAATGTGTATACGGCTATGCTTCTAAAAGCAATTTAGACTCTAATAAAATGGTTTAATACATCATTTGGTCCCTAGTTTTAAGCTTTTTTTCAAAGTCGTCTTACCTTTTAAAAAAGTTTAATAAGGTCCCATACACTACAAAAAAAATCTTATTTAGAGGGGGTTATTTTGGAGAGGGTATAACAAACCCCCTCAAATTAACACAACTTAAGATGTTTAATTTAAATTATTTAACTGACAATGTTTGTGGGAGTTTTAATTCCTTTTAAGAGAGGTTTATAACCTCCTCAAATAATAATATATTTTTTTTCTTCATTTACTAATTCTTTTACATTTTTCCTTCTAAAAATTTTACAGTTAGTTTTCTTTTAACAATCCTAAAATTTTATTCCCTTCATATCTTAAACCCATCTGCCTAAACCCAATATTTTCGTCTAATTTCTGATTCAATTTCTCCCTTCCACTAAACCCTAAAATCAGTTCCCCCTTAATTCCATCCGCAAAATCAGTTCCCCCTTAATTCCATCCGCAAAATCAGTTCCCCCTTCATTCCATCCGATTTCTCCCTCGCAGGTACGCAATCTTCCTTTCTTCCTTCTTCTATTTCCTGTTGTCATTCATTTCTTTCATTTCTCCTTTGGATTGCCCGTGTTTCCTTTTCCTTTCAGATTCGCAGTCGGTGGACGAAGCTGCAACGGGGGTTCTGCGGACCGGCAGACAGCGGAGCTCATAACGTCACGGAGGTACATCGTTCTACAACTCTTTGTGCTTTTATTTGGTGTAGCGTTTTATTGAGTTCATTCTGCGTCACTTTAGTGGGTTATCTTCTTCCCAGTTTCAATCATGTTTTTAATCAACGAGTAACTTGAGTTCGTTTGGTTTTCTTTCAGTTTTTGTATTTATAGTAATGTTTCTTTTTTATTCTAGTATCATATGTTTATTATTAGATGAAACCAAATCCCCTTTGTTTACTAGGTTGATTTTGTTTTCTCCATATAAATAAATCACCCGTGTTGTTATAGAAATACATTCAACTCAATGTTTCAATTTTTTTTTCTCATAGTTCAATACACCACCTCATATGAAAATATTTTGTGCGGAAATATTGTAGCATATCTCGACATGAGCAGGGAATCAATGCACAAATCAGAGCTGAAAATTAATTATAAGAGAGAAAAAAACTGTAAATACAGCCAAGTCATATATCTTTAAAAACAGATTCTAATGACAAAATCCTCAGTATTATTGAATAACCTCAAAGTAAACAAGCATAGAAAGTGTGTGTGAACAAAACATACAATTATTGATAGTTTGCAATGCTATGGAGAAGTACACATTAAGAAGACGTGGAGTCAAGCTAAGTACTGCTTTCAGCTTATCAGAGTAAGGACTATTGACTGAAGTCTGTAATATTGCAGTCATCACTGGAGATGACCAGGGACGTTCATGAGAGATGATAGAATTTACTTTAGGAATTTAAATGAAGCTAAATACCAAACAAAATCACAAATTTGTAATATGGCTACAATATCAAAGAGTTAGAACTCAACATTTCATCAAACATTAAACTTTCAATGTAAAGAAAGCAATATTACTGCAAGCAAACTTATTATCAATCTTGTGTAACTATTGATTGGTAAACATGATGTGGCTGAGAAAAACTGGCTCAACAACTTCAACTTTTAGCTTTAGAATAACAGGACGAAAGGAACCAAGACAAATGGAAGTAACAACCATGACAAACAAGAAAAAAGTTAACATACAACGATACCTATGGAAATATTTATAGGGTACACTTTTGCAACACTGGATAGACATCACTATAATTTAAAGAATCACAGATAACCTTAGGGGCAGTATTTTTCTGAATAGAAGCTCTGCTGCTCCCAATTAAGGGTCCAGAGCTTTTTTTCACCTTTTCCAATGCTACTACCAAAACTAGCAAATATGGGAACGAAAACATTGAATTTAAAAGATTTTGTCAAGGTACATAAGAAGAAACTGATTTTCAGCATATTATCAAACTCATTACACAGAACATCTTCAATAACTACCTATTTTTCCAGATGATCCTTATTAATTACTGAAGAAAATAGTTCATACTTCCTCCTTTTCTCTGTTATTTTTGAATATTGGGGAAGGGGCCCACAATAATTATGGTTATTGCTATGGAAAATGTGTTTAAGATCAATAAGTTGGAAAAGTTAAACATAAAAATTTAGCACGGTCAACTTTTTCAAAATCTTGATTATAAATTGAATTATGCTGTTTGTAATCAAGAAAAATAAGAGAGGGAAAATGCAAAAGGACAAACAATCATAATTGAAAATATTAATCTTTCTATTGAAATAAAAAGGTAATCAAGACATAAGTGGTGATAGTAATATAATTTATACATACTTGGCAAGTCTACTAAAGATGGAAATAAGGGTAGAAATGACCCAGGTGATATCAAGGCTAGGAAGGCATTCAAAAATAGTTTCTCTAATCTGCAAGAGTATAAAAAAAATTGTTAATTAATATCTGCCCCTCCCTTCCCCCAAGCCCATCCATTAGGCACATTGCCACAAAAAAATGAGAATTACACTCCAATGGTAAATTTACATGCACCAAAGTAACACAGCACATTGAATTTAATTTCATTTAACACCGATAACATATTCTACTTGAAACCTAAGAGATAGACAAAGGTCATCTTCAATATTCTAACATCAGGTAGCTAAATAGATTCTCTTTATCAATATTTACTATCCTTGTAAAATGAGTATATTCTAAATTTTGATGTTCCACTTCAAACCATTTCTGTCACTTGAACAGTAAAATGTTAGAAATATAATTACCATGACATATATTTTAAGATTTGGAAGCACAAGAAAGAGTACAGGATCAGCAATAGATTGTACTCACTGGTTCAGAATACGGCAGGAAAAGTATTTACCTTTTATCCCCCACACCGCAAACCAAACAAGACTGTCAGAAAATATTGTTTTTGATATTACTCATTTAAGAGCAATTGCTCTTAAATAGAATACCTTTGCCTTTGAGTACATGCTTTAACAATTTTTCTCACTGAAATTGGAAGATCTTGAACTGCAATGGTTACTATAGGTGGTGGTGATTGAACCCGATTCAATCTTCTCAATTATATCTTGATTAATTAAAGAAAAACAACCTTAATCGTGTGTGCGAAGGATGCAAGAAAATAACATTTAGATGGATGTGTTCCACGTACGTTACGGTGGATTATGTGTTCATACTCACTTGAATACATGAATTTAATAACCTGGGTCTCTTTACTTTGTTTTCAGTTTTAATTTAACACCTATCTGCTGTCAATCACAAATCAGTCACATTAGAAAAAATATATAAATTTTACTTTGAATTTTGTTTAAGGTAGCGATAGAAAATTGATGGATTATGTGTGTAACGGTGAATTAATTAATCTAGGGGAGCGACAAACTGGGAGGAGAATAGTGTGAACACGATTTAGGAGTGGGGCAGTTTTTTTATATTGGATTGGCACTTGTTATTTGGATTTGGTGGGGGTTAGGTAAAGGGTGCTTAAGGTAATTTCGAAAAGAGGAAAAAACTATATAACCTTTTTAATATATTTTTGGTCTTATATATACTATCATCTAAAATTGTTAATGTTTAAGGCTAGTGTCTAAATATTTAAGAGTGTTTTTTTAAATATTTTGACGTAATATTCCTGGATTCTTATTAATCAAACTTAATTTTAGTTTAATTATGCTTGGTGGTCATGAAATGTTTGAAAAAAATTAAAGAAAAGAGAATTGATAATTTTTTAGTTTTTTATTTTTTTTAAATTGTGGTTACTCGGAACAATACAAAAAATAAAATAAAATCCACGGATATGTACAAAATAATTGATAAAAAAAATGCGAAAAGAAAGAAAAACGTGCCCTATTTTTCTATACTACATTTACCTTGTCTGGTCATTTTATTTCATACTTAAGTAGAAATAAATTGAAATATTTTGTATTAATTAATTATATACTCTGAATTGCTATATAATCAATTATACATCTTTTGTTTATGATGAAATTTGTATATTTATATGATCAATTATTGATTGTTATAACTTATTAGTTTAAATATTGAATGAGGCAAATATTATTTATCTAATCAGTTTTTATTTTACTCTCTGGAATGCACTGAAGAGTTGTTACAATTAAATCTAACCAAAAGACTTGTTGGATATAATGAAGAAATTGTGGATATGAAGTTTTGGGGGATGATGAAAAATTCCTAGCCCTTGCTACAAATCTTGAACAGGTATGGGGATGTGTGTTTTTATCTAGAAATTAGCAAACTGTTGTGAATTAAATATAATTCGACACTTTCAACACACACACAGAGTGAAAAGCTAAATTTTCTTGGCTGCACAATGTTGTTCTTGTTTAGTTTTCTGGTGTTTGTTCTTGTCGCTTTGTCAATGTAATTGTAATTTGTTAGAGTATAAGCACTTTTAGAAGAGGTTTGCTAATTTTTTAAATTGCAAGGTTTCACATTTTCCTTTTATTTATATTGGTGTAGCTTTGGGTGCAAATCCTCTTCGAGAGGTTGATTGGAAGCCTATTCTAGGTAATTTCTCTAAGAAATTGGCACCTTGGAAACATAGGTCTTTGATCTGTTTGTCGGGAGGTTATGCTTAGTCACTTATGTTTTGTTATCTTTATGAATCTTTTTCCCATCCAATTTCATAATTGATGTTGCAGGTTTTTCTTTAAGCATTGCAATCTCACCGCTTCAAGGTTAGTAGAAACAGGTATTTCATTTTTTCTAATTCATTATTTATTTGTATTTTCCATGAATATTGTATTCTTTTTCATGTGTTAGTGTATTTTATTTTGTTTAGGAATATTTTTGAATGGATAAATCTTGGATAACTAAGCCCTGAAATACAATTGAATACTCAATTGGTTTGCAAAAATTCTTAGATTTTGCTTTTGAGAATGGGGCCTCTGGAGACACAATTCGATGTCCATGCCCCAAATGTGGGTTTGTGAAATGGCAAGCTAGAGGCATAGTTGAGGAGCACTTGATTTTAAAACAATTTCCCATAAATTATGTTATTTGGAATCTTCATGGTGAGAGGCAAAGACAAGATATTTCTAGAAATGAAGATGAGTCACAAGAGACATTTCATTTTGATAATCCAATGGAAACAATGATAAATGAAGCATTTGGACATTATAGGCAAGAAGGTACTAATATAGGCATATCACAACCATTGGGTGAAGATGATGTTATTAATGAAAGGCCAAGGGAGAATCATAATGAATTTAATGAGTTTCTCAATTACGGAAATCAAATATTGTGTGACGGGAGCAAGTACACAAAATTAGAGTTTGTAATCAAATTATATCATATCAAGGTTTTGTGTGGATTAAGTGACAAGGCAATGACTATGATCCTAGATTTGCTAAGAGATGCATTTAGTGAAGCAAAGTTGCCTCTTTCTTTTTATGAGGCTAAGAAAATCATCAACAAACTTGGTCTTAACAATACCAAAATAGATGCATGTCCAAATCATTGTATGTTATATTTAAGAGATGATGAAAAGGATTTGCAAACATGAAAACATTGTGGTACATCTAGATGGAACCCAAAGAAGAAAAAAAAGCAACCTGCAAAAGTTTTACGTTACTTTCCTTTGAAACCAAGATTGCAAAGATTGTTTATGTGCTCTAAGACTGCAAAGCATATGAGATGGCATTCTTCAGAGAACAAGGATGGAGTTATAAGGCATCCAAGGGATGGTGAGGCATGGAAGACATTTAGTGTAATGCATCCTGAATTTGCTTTAGATCCTCGAAATGTCCGCTTAGGCCTTGCTAGTGATGGTTTTAATCCTTTTGGCACTATGAGTTCTACTTATAGTATTTGGCCAGTGTTTTTAATTCCATACAATCTTCCACCTTGGCTTTGTATGAAGCACACTTCATTGATCCTATCCATGATCATTCCAGGTAAGCAGATGCCTGGAAATAGTATTGATGTGTACTTACAACCCCTTGTGGATGAGTTACGTGAGCTATGGAATGATGGGGTGGAGACCTTTGATTCTTCATTGAATGAAACTTTTAGAATGCGAGCAGCTCTTATATGGACAATTAGTGACTTTCCTGGCCTTGGTATTTTATCTGGTTGGAACACACACACAGGTTTAGCTTGCCCTACTTGTAACTTTGATGCAGAACCTTGTCGTCTTCCTCATAGTAGGAAGTGGTGTTTTATGGGACATCGTCGCTTTTTAAGTAGAAACCATAGATTTAGATTGAATCGTGTTCGCTTTGATGGAAGCACTGAAGAACGAAATCCACCACTAAAATTATCAGGATCTGACATTTTTAGGCAAGTGGAAAATATTAATGTTACATTTGGGAGAGGAGTTCATTTGGATGGTAAAGGAAAAAGATGCAGACAAGAAGTTAAACAGTGGAATAAAAGAAGCATTTTTTTTGAACTTCCATATTGGGAGTCTAATTTGTTACGTCACAATTTAGACTTCATGCACATTGAAAAGAATGTATTTGACAATTTAATCTATACTTTGTTGAATGAAAAGCCTAAATCCAAAGACAATCTTAATGCAAGGAAAGATTTGAAGGAAATGGGCATAAGACAGGATCTTTGGCCAGATGATAATGGAAGATACCACCTTGCTTTGTTTTCACTAACTCGTGATACCAAAAGGTTGTTCCTCAAAACTTTGAAAAATGTTTTAGTACCTGATGGTTACTCAAGTAACATTTCTAGATGTGTTGATGATGTTCAACATAAAATATCAGGACTAAAAAGTCACGATTGCCATATTATAATGGAGTAATTACTTCCGTTGGCAATGCGTAATTTGTTACCAAACCATGTCACTGCAACCTTGGTGGAGTTTTGCTCATTTTTTAAGGCCCTTTGTAGTAAAAGCTTAAATTGAATATATAGAGGAGGTTTTTACCCTCCGCAGAAAACCCCCCGCAAATTGAATATGATACCAGGGGGCGAAAAAAACCCCCGCAGATAATTTGTGGCGACTCAAACTGCGGGGGTTTGAAAAAGCCCCGGAATTTATTTAGCGGAGGGTAAAAACCCCCGCAAATTGAAAAAAAAAACCCCTCTAAATAAGCTTTTTTTTGTAGTGATATTTCGATAAAAACGGTTCAAAATGGTCCTTTTGGCTTACGGCGTTAAAAACATAACAGTGCAATTGCCTTCGTGACAAAAACTGAATGATGTGTACGGTTTTTTATTGTGTGGCAAGGTGAGGTGAATTGAGTTGGTAAGGTACATGGAAAAGTTAAAAAAATGAAGTTAATAGGTAAAAGAAAAGGGTTAGGGTTTGTGCAAAATCATGTGTAAAATTAGAAACCCCAATTGCAATTTTCAAAATCAGAATCTCAATTCACAATTCACAAAATCATGTGCAAAATCAGAAACTCTAATTGCCAATTTACAATTCACAAAAAATCAGAAACCTCGTCTTTCTCCCAACATTTCGGTAACCATCACCCCATTGTCTTCTTCTTCACCTCAAACACCCACAGCCAGAAAAAACCCATTCAAGGAGAAGGAAGAACGTTGAACAATAATTGAGAAAAAGAGCTGGTGGTAACGTTAGTGGAGTTCCTAGCCAACGAGGCGCCTTGGAAAAGATGCATCAACGTCGATGATCACATTCGGCTCTGACGCTAAGGACTTCACGCCTGGCTTACTCGTCTCACTTAATTTGGAATTTATTTGTTTATAGATTGCTGTGTTAGAACCAATTTTGGTGGCTTATTTGGTGAATAATAGGGTGAATCTTCAAGAGGGATGTACTGTAACTTTATTAAGTGGTGTAATGAAGAAAAGATTGACGAAAGAGATGGTGAAATTGTCAGAGAAAGGATAAAATTGTTAGTTGGAGTTCTGTGTGTTGTTATTGTGGTGAATATTTGACAATGTGGGTCTGCTTAGATTGAAGCTTAATGTTTACGTTTAGGTGTAGGTGTTCATGTAATGTGAAGGTGAAACTCAATCTTTACGTTCAGGTGTTTATATGTAATGTTAAATTTAGTTTCCCCTTTGGTCAAAAAATGTGTAATGTGGTCCCCTTTTCAATTTAAAACTGTGTACTTGGTCCTAAATGGATATCAACGAAAAACACGTGAAAGGTATCTGGCTTAGTTTCTACCATTAGTTTCCACCTCCAATCCACCATTTTTGTCCACCTCCACTCCACCAGCCACCTCCTCTCCACCATTAGTTTCCACCTCCAGTCCACCATCTCTATCCACCTCCACTCCATCATCCACTTCCTCTCCACCATTACTTTCCACCTCCACTCCACCCTCTATTTCCACCTCAAACCCTAACCCCCAAATCCAACAACAAGAACATCAAGTAAGTAGGCTAGGGTTAGCAACAATTACCTCACGTACGTACGCTCTTCAAATTTCACCTTTATGCTGTGTTCACTTGGACGTAATTCACTGTTTACGAGTATCAGCGAGCAATGGAAAGCAACGAAAGTCGTGTTCACTTGATGGAATCTGCGAGCGAGAAACGTGATTGAATTGCGGGATGAGCATGTTTTTGGTCACCTGCATGGTTGAGAAGATTTGGAGGGATCCGTAACATAATTACTCATGTGCCCCCCACATTTAAAAAATTTCCAACTCCACTATTGCATTGGAAGCTAATGTTTTATATAATATTTGGAAGCTGCAAGCTACTGTGCACTCACGCGAGTAACTCAAAGCTGTAATTTGCAGAAGAGATTCCTGAGCCTTTGCTTCAGACATTGAACAGTGAAGATTCACGCATGCATTATGAACAGTGCATACTTTGAAATAGCTTTTTCCAGTGTCGAAGAAGGATTAAATAGTGGTAGGTGTGGTTGTTGTTGTGTTTCTTGTAGAACCTACAAGAGCATTGTGTGGTTGTGTTAATTGAAGAAGCGAGACTAGCATTGGGTTGTGCAAGTTCAGGAGCTGCAAGTGCAAGTGTGTTTCAGTGCTGGTGGAAGAGAGAAAGCTAAGGTGAGCTTTGATTGTAGTTGTTTATAGCTTCTGTCTACCGTTTTTATGTTGTAAGTGATGGAGGTACATGAAGACATCAACTGGATCGGTGGAGGAGATGAAGAACACAGTCCTTGATGAAGAAGATGAGTGTGCGTGAAGGTGGAGAACAAGAACGGTGCCAACGTATTCGGATCAGAGAGGGCGTATCCGGTTACACGGTCAATGAAGAAATTGATGGCAAATTGTATCTGGTTACAGTCATGCGTATTCGGATACGACATGGTTTGTGTAAGACCCTAGAACCTCATGAACTTACCTAGTTGTAAAAAGTTTAAGTTATAATGTAAAAATAAAGTGTTGTCAGACTTGACATGGTTTACTATTTTAATTATAACGTTTTATAGAAAATATAAATTTAGCTGATTCTTCTTTTATTGGATAGTACACTCAAAGAGCTTCGATTTGAGTACTCATACGCATATTTTCGACTTCGGTAAGGGGGTCACCCGGACTGTCCAAGTTGCGGTAAATTTTGCTGCTGGGGATTTGCATGAGCAGTAAAAATTTTTTTGGATTGTAGGCAATGTGAGCTGGCTTGGCTGCGGTTCCTTTTGTGAGAATATTTTGGGGACCCTTTCAGACATTCCCTCCATGTTTTGGGGCTGGAAAGGAGTATGGGGCATTGTTTTATTCAATTATCATTGCTAAATAACAATTCCATGGGTCCTAGTGTGTCTAGGAATCATTTCCTTTAATTCCAAAGCTGAATGAGTGTTTTGGACAGCAGAGAAAGGCCCTTAGCTAGAGTATTTCGAAATTTCTAAGTGTGCTAAGTGTGGAGGTTGTCTTGACCTGTGAAAGAAGAGAGGGATTCCAAGAAACTAGAGTTCTACCAAGGTTGTGGAAGAGATCAAGTTAAAGTGTTCAAGGCAAAAGGTAAGGGGGTTTAACTTGGGATATAACATAGTGTATGATGGGTAGAAAGTAACCATATAAACTGTTTCATGCTTTCTTCCTTGTGTGTTGAGATTAAATTTAACATGTTGAAGCATGTGTTTTTCTTCTTGGTTGTGAGTTTTATGAGTTTGAATATAACATGAGTTTTGGATATAAAACGCAGAATCTAAAACTGAACTGTTGCGATTGTTCCCAGATTTATTTGAGACCCTTCCCGATATCCAAATCCGTTTTATGAGTAGTCAAATTAAATATAATTGAGTCTAGTTTACAGAAAATCAAGCATTAACTCAATTGGAGTTCGGTAGAGAGAGTAATGAGTAAAAGAGTCATCAAAGGTCAAAGCTGAACATACCTGAGCGTGATTAATGTTTCCGAGTTTTAATGATGTTACTGCAGCTAGCCCTGTAGTCCCAAAATTTACATTCATATGTCCAAGGAAAGATATTTGAGTCTAGTTTCCAGGAAATCAAGAATCAACTCAATTGGAGTTCAGTAGAGAGAGTAATGAGCAAAAGAGTCATCAAAGGTCAAAGCTGAACATACCTGAGCGTGATAAATGTTTCCGAGTTTTAATGTTGTTACTGCAGCTATCCCTGTAGTCCAAAAATTTACATTTATATGTCCAAGGAAATATATTTGAGTCTAGTTTCCAGGAAATCACGAATCAACTCAATTGGAGTTCAGTAGAGAAAGTAATGAGCAAAAGAGTCATCAAAGGTCAAAGCTGAACATACCTGAGCATGATTAATGTTTCCGAGTTTTAATGATGTTACTGCAGCTAGCCCTGTAGTCCAAAAATTTAGATTTATATGTCCAAGGAAAGATATTTGAGTTTAGTTTCCAGGAAATCAAGAATCAACTCAATTGGAGTTCGGTAGAGAGAGTAATGAGCAAAAGAGTCATCAAAGGTCAAAGCTGAACATACCTGAGCGTGATTAATGTTTCCGAGTTTTAATGATGTTACTGCAGCTAGCCATGTAGTCCAAAAATTTAGATTTATATGTCCAAGGAAAGATATTTGAGTCTAGTTTCCAGGAAATCAAGAATCAACGCAATTGGAGTTCGGTAGAGAGAGTAATGAGCAAAAGAGTCATCAAAGGTCAAAGCTGAACATACCTGAGCGTGATTAATGTTTCCGAGATTTAATGATTTTACTGCAGCTATCCCGGTAGTCCAAAAATTTAGATTTATATGTACAAAGAAATATATGTGAGTCTAGTTTCCAGGAAATCAAGAATCAACTCAATTGGAGTTCGGTAGAGAGAGTAATGAGCAAACGAGTCATCAAAGGTCAAAGCTGAACATACCTGAGCGTGATTAATGTTTCCGCGTTTTAATGATGTTACTGCAGCTAGCCCTGTAGTCCAAAAATTTAGATTTATATGTCCAAGGAAATATATTTGAGTCTAGTTTCCAACAAAGCAAGAACCAACTTAATTGGAGTTTGGTAGAGAGATTTATGAGTAAAACAGTCAGCAAAGGTTAAAACTGAGAAGACCAGAGCGTGGTGAAAGTTTCCGCTTTTTAATAATTCTACTGCAGCTAGCCCTGTAGTCCAAAAATTTAGATTTATATGTCCAAAGAAAGATATTTGAGTCTAGTTTCCAATAAAAAAGAAATGAACTCATTTGAAGTTATGTACAGAGAATTATGAGTAAAATAACAAGCAAAGGTCAGTGTGGACAACATTCAATTTTTTACTCGTTGGGAATACTTATCTACACTCTTTGGCCAAGAGTGTGGGTAAGAGGGTATTGAGAATCCTCTTCCATTGTTGGAAGAGGAAAGAATGAATTATGAGAATGAGAGGACTGAAAGAGATTGAGGTTCGAGTGTGATGGTGAAACTGTGAGAGCAAGCGTTCTGTCATTTCCTTAGAATTCTTGTCGAATCAATGGTGTTCGTATTGCGATACGATAGTGTGTTGAGTCTCTGCGGAGACTGAGATTCGAGTGTCACCCTTTCCTCGTGCGCGGGGACTAGAGGGGGTTGAATGTCTCGCCCAACGACTTCGGCTCGTGTGAGTATAGTGCTCGGTGGGTGCGCCTAACCGAAGTTTTTACTCGTAATTCCTTGAGAGGTCGGGGAGATAGGTCTGAAGTTGCGATGGAGGACGGCTCGAATCGCCCTGTTTTGCGAAACAGGTTTGATACGACAAAATTCAAGGAAACAACAGAAGCTTGAGTAAATGATTGAGTTGTGAGCTTAATCTTGTGATGTATTGTAATATTATGATCTTGATAGTCTGAGTGGTGATGGTCTGAGTTACGAGTTGAACATTGTGTTGTATTGTAAGGTTGTGACTAGGATAATCTAAGTTATGATATTTTGATATTTAAATTATATGCTATGTTAGGTTCCTCGTTACTCACCCTGAAATGTTGTGGTTGTGGTTTCCACCTACGATGATCGTACTTGTACGGGAGTAGATGGCGTTGCAGATGAGGCAGAGATGAAGTAGCACGACGAGAGTTATGGGAATGACTATGGGGGACTTATCATGTTTTAAGTAATTTTATGTTTTTGAATATTGAATTTGATATTTGTAAGGTTTTAACTTTATGTTGTAAGACGCTTAAACTTTATGTTGTAAGACGCTTAAACTTTTGATGGTTTATTTCTACGATGTTAATTGAAAAAAAAAATTGGCGTAAAAGTTTTGATTTCGTTATTTTCTAGTGGCACCCTGATAAGGGGTGTTACATTTGGTATCAGAGCTTAGGTTTTAAAAAAAAAATCTCTTTGGGGCTTTTGGGGAGTGAGCTCGACTAGTACGCTGACGTAATTTTGATATTCTTTGTGTGGTTATTTTCCTTGCTTATCTTTTTCATTATAAATGAAAAGGATGTCGGGACGACCAAGAAATCCTACTCCAGTAGATGCTACTGCAGAGCTGGCGCAAGCAATGCGGCAGATTGCTCAGGTTTTGCAAGCACAACAGGCACAACAGGCTGAGTATGGAGTACAGGTTTTGCAAGCACAACAGGCACAACAGGCACAACAAGCGCGTCGTCAGCAGGTTGGGCCTCGTGTACAGGTTGATCTGAATCAGAATATGGAGTACATTCCTAAAGAGCCTACCTATCAGGAGTATAGAGACCCAACTCCACCATCACCTCCTCCATCCGTGGATGAGTATAGTCCAGGGCAGACTCAATCTGTGTCATCCGTTCCATCTGGAGGAACATCATCTTCACGAGGTTCCAAAAGGAAGGAACCTATGGTCGATGTGATAGATGCGCAATTTGACAAGTTGACCACCAGCCTCGATGGATTCACAAATGTACCTAACTCTACAAATGTTCACTTCGATGTAATTTCTGGTGCTGCGGTGCGTCAAGTCACAGCAATGGAAGATAGAAATCAAATACTATGTCGCAGCTCCACATACACATACACAGAGGGCGACATTTATGAGATGTTGAGTGCTATGAATATTGCTGATGAAAACTTGCTCGATCAATGTTATGATTTCTTATGTTCAAACCCCACATGTACAAAGAGGTTAATGGGACTTCCACCGCACAAGAGGTGGAACAAGTTATGTAAAATGATATCGGGTGGTGAATGTTAGAATGTTTTCCTTACTTTGTAGTCATGTTTCTCAATTATACTATTACATCTTGGCCTTCATCATGTTCAATATTGAAGTTAATGTTATGGTTATCATCTAATGATTTGTCTTTAATTATTGTAATTATTAATATATTGTAATTTGTTATGACTTAACTTGTGCATGTTTTTATGTATGGTTTTGTTGAAGAAATTGTTAAATGGCCTCATCATCAAGCAAAAGGCCTACAAAAAATCGTAAGGGAAAAGAATCTGTAACTCAGGCAGAAGATGCAGCCGATGTCCGACCATCTATTGCAGAACAATTAGATCAGCGTTGTTTCTTCAGTCATAGCCATCAGATGGAAAACTACGGAGCTGAGTTCTACACAAGGAATATTGTTGTGCCAAAAATAATGAATTTTGAATCATTTGCCGGTTCAAACTTATTTTTTACTCATCATCTTCTGTTTCAAGGAGTGGTTGAATTTGTGACGTTGCAAGCACCCTTCTATCCGGATTTGATCAAAGTTTTTTATTCAAATCTAAAGATTTTTGGTAATGGATATTTGGTCAGTGAGGTCAACAAGACAAGAAATCGATTGAAACCTGCTGATTGGTTGAATGTTGCTAATATGAAGTATGAGGGCCAACAATTGTGTTATTCAACTATCCCAGACGACTTTCCCTATGATCGGGATATGGCATTAGCTACTATGGTTAGACCAGAAATGCAGGGTGAACGTGTTAAAACAGTTGGATCTTTGAATATTAATGATAGACTTCTGCATTATGTTATTGTGCACATGTTGACTCCACGACCTGCAAATTTTGCAAGGGTATTGCAGGAGAATATCTTTATGATATGGGTGCTTAAAAATAATATAGCTATCAATTGGCCTCATCACATCATGCAACATATGCTTAAATGCAAGGCCGGTGACACACCCCTTCCGTACGGTGTCCTTATCACCCAAATCATGCAATATTGTGGAGTGAATGTTGATGCCAATGTCAGCACTCATATTGGGACCAGAGATCATTTTTCAATTAATTCTTTGAAGAGGTTGAATATTGTTAATGTCAACGGTGTTTGGCAACACGATGTCGGCGATGATGAAGAAGAAGAGCAACCACACCATCATGCCAACCCTGTGGAACCTCCTCCACATCTTTCAAATCCTAATATGATGACTCAAATGTGGGAACGGGTACAAGACTTGCAACACAGAATGCAGGGTATGGAACAAATGCAGGTGCGGGTTTAGCATATTGAAGATAACTTGACAAACCTATCTCTCGACATGAACCGACAATTTGCTCACCTGAATGAAAATGTTAACTTAATTCTTCACCGGTTAGATGATTAATGTAACACCCTACTATTTTAAAGGGTATTACTGATAGTAGAGACTAAATTAATTTGATATCTCTTATAAACAATCAAACTTTATTTCATTTAATCCAAAGTACAATGCCAAACTTACAAACTTTAAACAATATAGTCTTCACCATTGAAATTTCAACTTATAAGTTTTACACAACATAATCTTCCCAATACAAATTTATTCTTTTTACAAAAATCCCTGAAAGTTTTTTCCCCGCATCTCTCTCATCTCTAAGCTTGTTCAACCGCATCTGCAACATTATCTAATCACATATAACATGAGTTTATATGATCATAGTACAAACAAATAAGGGTAAGCCAACCTTATCATAAAATCATTAAACTTGTAATAAAAATATTTTAATCACGTATTTCTGCAATTGATAAAATATCATTATTCCGATGTCATTAATTCGTCATTATCAAAGTCATCTTTCCCATTTCCATAAATCTTACAAGTGTACCATGCTTACTCATGAAGCCTTATGGTCAGACCGCTCTCTGCCTGCTTCCTTAAGCCTCACTTATATACTATGTCTTACTTTCTGAAGCCTTATGGTCAGACCCCTCTCTGCCTGCTTCTATATAACTTACGAATCATATGTTTATGTCAAAGCCTTATGGTCAGACTACTTTCTGCCTGCTTTCATAAACCTCAGGTGTTACTTTGCTCATACCAAACTCTCATAGTATAACTCGAACATACTACTCCCGGTAGTAAACATCATTTCATAAGTAATGATTTCTCATATCCACTCCAACATTTCATAAAACCAACAATTCATACCCTCTTATCCACCTAACTCAATCATGTTCATTCTTTAATCAAGAATTCATAATAACCCGTTTTGGTATCAATAAATTAAACATATTACCATATATTATGCTTCATATTATAAACTCATTTTGCCCATAACGAGTATGACTCAACATATTTTCACCAAACAAAGATCATGGATCAACCAAAATATATCAACATATCGTAGGAACTACATATTAAAGTCTAGGCTCAATGTAATAATAAATAAAATATATATGAAATTTTTACCATGATAATATTATGCATCTACAATCAACTTGTTTTATTTTATTTTCATCCTAGTAGAAATTTTTCTTTACTCCAATTGGTCACCGGAGAGGACCCAGATGTCTGAACGCATCAAACTCACCTTCGACGCCAGCACATATGACTAGTCACAACTGACTGGACCAGGCCAGGGCTGCTCTATGATCAGAGATGTGCCAACTCAGGTTTTTAAGGTTCCTCTATCCTACCAACAAACGGAGGCCCTCAATAATTAATCAATTTATTTATTTAATTTATCTACCTTGTTGCCTTATGCTCTAAATCTAAAATGCCTAATTTTAATATTTTTACTTCCTCTCACAACAACCTCAAACAGTATCTGTATATCTATTTAATACTCATATATAAGCAATTACAGAACCCTTACTCCAGACCTTCCAACAAGATCAATTTCAGCCAACAAACTCATTCAATAAATTCATCGCATCTCAACATGTACAATTTAACAGTTTCAGTTATAACACCCAATATAATAAAAGTCATAAAACAGTTTCGCAAGAGAACACCAGTTCAACATTCGTATATTTATAAATTCATACAAAAATAATTAGTTGCCCTTACCATCAAAATAATATTAATATAAAAATTCAGGGGAAACAAGAAGTTGAATCTGGCAGAGCCGGTTAGACAACTTCTCATCCTTCCACAAAGATGCAATAAAAAAAATAGATAAGACAATAAAATTTATGGGGAAACAAGAAGTTGAATCTGGCAGAGCCGGTTAGACAACTTCTAATCCATCCAAAAATACAATATAATTAAATAACACGAACATTAACATGTCTGGGGAAACAAGAAGTTGAATCTGGCAGAGCCGGTTAGACAACTTCTAATCCATCCAAAAATACAATATAATTAAATAACACGAACATTAACATGTCTGGGGAAACAAGAAGTTGAATCTGGCAGAGCCGGTTAGACAACTTCTAATCCATCCAAAAATACAATATAAATAAATAAGGAAAGCAATAAAATGTTTGGGGAAACAAGAAATTGAATCTGGCAGAGCCGGTTAGACAATTTCTAATCCTTCCAAAATACAAAAATAAACAAATAATAACATACAAATGGCATAACATAATCAACATCACATTTTACAACTATCACACTTGGATATCAACACGAAAGCATACTCTCATTTAAATTCAAGATCATACAGAAACAAAATACTTCATATTCAAGATTTAAGATTAGACAAAAGCAAAATATAGCATATTCAAGACTCAAGATAATACAAAGGGAAATACTCAAAGTTAGCTCCCCTTACCTCTATTCCAGACTTAGTTTCCTCTTCTCAAACCGTTCTCCAGAAACTTCCAGAATTTCCCCTCTTCAACTAGAATTTACTCCAACTCTCTTCTCTCACAATTTCTCTAGAATTTTGGTGTAAATTTCCAGCCTCCCCCCCTTGGCTATTTATAGTAAAAAAATTTACTATTCATTTTTACTATTCATTTTACTATTGCAAAAATAATTTTTTATTTGCAAATTGGTGAATTCTGATCTCAAAGCTACGTGTAACACTTATCCTTTCCAAAAATAATTTTTTTTTACTATTCACTTTTTACTATTCACTTTTTACTATTCACAATTTACTATTCACTAATTTTTTTTTTCTAGTAACTAACAAATATTTTCAAGGATCTTACAATTAAGTTGCTTACTATTTCGTCAGTGTATTAGATGACCTTTTTCTGGTACTTGACTTATGTGATTGATTGCTTACAAACCTCACTCAAGCAATTTCATCATGATCTATATGGAGTATATTTCTATGTTATTATGTTCGTTGTTTTTATATTATGTTATGTATTAGTATAACTTCGTTTAATTATCGCCTTCATAAAAAATTAATAAATCTCACTTCTATAACAAATAAATTCATACTACTTGGAACTACATTATATTCAAAACAAATACTACATTTAAAAAAAAACTTTTTACTAAATTATAATTTAATTAATTTTTATAAATTATTTTTAATAATTATTTGTAATTTTTTACTCTTAATAAACATTTTTACAAATAAGTATAACATAAACAAATATCATTTTATATCACCTTAATACCTAGGGGCATTTTGGTAATCTATAATTTCTACCAATTAAACAATTTTTTTAAAACTGTCACATCAATCAAATCCTACACTAATTCTCACAAACTTTACCTCTAAATCTACTCTCAATCACCTCCAAATCCCCTCAAATAAACACAAAAAAATTACCCTCAAATCCCCTCAAATTCATTCAATCACTCTCCCCCAAATCATCTCCTCCAATCAACCCCAAATGAACACACCCTTAAGGAATCACTACGCCACAGTGATTACAAGACAAGTTTCACCAGATTGTTAAACCCAGAAATCGCGATAGGATTTTTAGATAAGGGTAATTTGATTTAACCCATTTCGTTAAACCCAACTGACAGCATTATATTTTTTTTTTAATTTACACATTCAAATATAACAAATGTGCCACATATTGCAAAAAGTTTACACATCATTCGGTTTTGGTCACAGAGACAACTGCATCGTTATGTTTTTAACGCCGTAAGCCAAAAAAATCATTTTGAACATTTTTTAACGAAATATGGGATCTAACTGAACTTTTTTAAAACGTAAGACAAATTTGAACAAAAGCCCAAAAACTAGGGACCAAATAATGTATTAAACCTAATAAAATTTAATAGATGCCTTGATAGCTCCAACACAACCTTTGGAAGTTATCTTTTAGTTTCTTATTTAAAAAAGAATAGTTTTGAAAGTATTTAAAATATATTTTTTACTTTCTTATTTTAAAAATAACTTCGATTAATATTTTTGGGATAGCATATTAAATACTTTTAGAATAACACGTCAAATGAGTCGAATTGAAAAACATTCTTAATTGAAGGGATGATATGAGGATTTTTATAAACTAGAAATTAAACCGGGTGATGGGTATTAAAATTATGAATTTTACAAAATCTAAGTACAAAACTATAATATACAATACATTACTTTTCACTCGCCATAGTTTGTTAAGCTAAAAGATGAATAAGAAATAATATAAAATCTAAACCACAATCCAATGAATAAGCT
This sequence comes from Vigna angularis, assembly GCF_016808095.1. Taxonomy (NCBI): domain Eukaryota; kingdom Viridiplantae; phylum Streptophyta; class Magnoliopsida; order Fabales; family Fabaceae; genus Vigna; species Vigna angularis. The sequence continues at coordinate 8,438,995 of NC_068971.1, forward strand.
AAGTCAATACATTATCAACAAATGAAAGGTTTACATTTTATAGAAAATTAACCATAACCGATACATAATATAAAGAAACAAACTTATTTATCAATATAATTTTAAAAGATAAATTTACGCATAGTTCAATTTTATAAAACTGATTTCTAAAATGAATTTTTCACCAATTTGTGCAATAAGATTTAAGCATGAGACCATGTAATATCCATCCATCCCCATTGGTTCATGGGGATGCCTAAGGCTTTCCACACAGCCATTGAGGCAGCAACAATGTTGTTGGCACAAGGAGGTTGATAGCCATGATGTTTGTCACATCCTTGTGATGAGTCACATTCATCAACCACCATGGCCACCACACTTCTGCCATTGCCTCTAATGGTGATGTTATGGAGGCAAATGCTCTTGTGGTCGAACCATCCAGTGGAAAGTGCCACCACAGATGTGTCATCAGAATGATATTGGTTGTCACATTTTGAAGGGCTGTCGCCATCTCCACCCTTCTCAAAGCTATTAAGAGTGAGATATGCTTTGGTGTGACTAGACACTGTTGGTGAACATGTGTATGTGGGATATGTTTTTCCTGGCACACAGCACAAATCATCCTCTTCATTGCAATGCCCTGAAGGCATCTTTCCTCCTTTAACTCTGCCACTAGGTTGGCATTTTTCAGCTTCAATGTTCAAACCATTTGACAGGAAGAGAAAGACCAAAAAAGGAAAGGTTGCTCTTGTGAAAAAATTAATCTTCATTTTCTATGCTGATAGTTTGGTTCTACTCTCTGTTCTTTTGAGTACTTTGATGCCAGAATGAGAAGCTTATTTAAAGAGACTATGTTTAAACTATATGACAATTAACAGCAAGATGTAGTTGATTGTTATAGGAAGTGATCCTTTAGAAAAATGGTAGAAACAACTATGTTCTGCTTTGTTACTTCACAAAATGACAATTTACAGTATCCAAAAGTTTGTGTATTTCGCTCTCTGCATTCCATAGTTTGAGGAAACAACCAAAGGACATGTCAAAAGTTGGGAACTAAAATTGCAATTTGTTTAGGTAATTGTGGTGTAGGTTGTTGAATGGTAACTTGTGTTGTGCTAGTCAATACCAACCAATAATTTACTAAGTATGGTCAAATGAAATAATCAAAATCATGAGTTAGATTTATAATTTACGTTCTAAGATTTATTGAGAAGTAGGTGTAGATGTTGACTGCAAACTCAACTTACTAGTGTGATATGCAATTAGAGGTTGACACTCCTTTATTAAATTGCCTTAAATATACTTGTTGATTTTGAAAATTATCTTGTTTTTCATTTATTTATAAATTGTTCACTTTTAACTGTTGAAAATATATAACTAACAATGTATTTTAAATTCTAGGCGAGTAACTAAAATTGTATCACTTTTAACAAGTAAATAATATTTATAAAAACAAGTGATGTCAAACCAGGTCATTCGGTCCAATCCGGCTTAGTCCATTACGAGTTAGTCATCTAGTGAGCTAACCCAACCTTGTTTATTTATTAGCGAGCCAAAAAAAATTGAACCTGGTCTGATCCATCAGGGCTTGGTGGGTTAAACGGGTTGGCTCACTATCTCATTTAATTACAAGTTTTTTTTAAAATCCAAAAAAAATTATAATTTTTTTGTAATTCAAATTTAAATAATTTCATTCTAAAAGATGTTGAACTTCAAAGACAATTTAAAATAAAAAAATTAACATACAACTCAAATGTAATCCAAAAGCAAACCCAAAAAACGAATAAATAAGTTTATAATATTGATAATTTTTGTATCACTTATCCATTTATAATATTAGTGTATTGAATGCATAAATTTATAATATTTTGCTCTCTTCAAACATCTTTTTTCTTTATTCCCTTTATGATACAATAAAAAAATGATAACTAATAATATTGAAATAAAAAATAAAAAATAATTAAATTAAACTAGGCGAAAATTGACCCATATAAAAAAATTATTTTTTTCAAACTCAATCCGGTCTGAATCTGTGGTGGACCAGGTTAATCTGCGAATTCTAACATATTTTGACAACAATAATTAAAAACTAATGAGTTATCATTTTAAAACCTTATTTCTAGGTTTAATACATCATTTGTTCCCTACTTTTAGGGGTTTGGTTCAAAGTGATCCTATCTTTTAAAAAAGTTTAATAAGACCCCATATTTCGTTAAAAAATGTTCAATCTGGTCCTTTTCGCTCACGTCGTTAAAAACATAACGATGCAAATGCCACCGTGGCCAAACTTGAGTGAGTATTGCAGTTTGATGAATACGTGGCACGTTTGAAGAGGTTGCACTGTGTAAATATTTTAAAAAAATTAAAATGACGTAAGTTAGGTGCAAATCCCAACAGTCACACCATATGCAAATCCTCCAACCTGGTCCAAAATCACTCTCTAATGATGATGGAATGACAACGCCATTGCATTTGCATCAAAGGGCTCCACCCCAATAATCCTCACCTTTGGATTAACCCTCTTCACATAACAATCACCGTAGAGCAGATAACTCCCTTTTCCAACAACTCCTTGGGAAGTTTTGCCATCATATTATAAGCTCCACGAATCTTAAATGAGAAAACGAGTTGCAAATCCTCTCTCTTGAGCCAAACCTTAACCCCGAGTTTCCGAGAAAGCTTTGGCGCCAATTGTAGAGAGGACTCAATTGCTACGTCGTAGACCTTCGAAGTGACAATATTCGTCAAATAACTCAACGCATTCATCACGCCATCACCACCACTATCGGACCGAGACCGGTGGGGAACCGCACCGACGTATTCCGGTGGGTACTAAAGGGAATCCGGCTAGACTCGGGGGTGCGGGGGAGCCACTAGCTGGGTATCTTTTTGCAAGTGAAGAGTTTCAATGCATGTGGGGCCACGGTAAGATGAAGAAAAATATTATATTTTCTTCCTGTTAGTGTAGACGTTGGAATCCTGAGAGTTAGAAGGGATTTTTGATATTGGCATTTAATGGTTTTCATGATAGCTACCTTGGGAGCGAAATCATAATATGGTTAATACCAAGTGCATGAAATTGTTGTTGTGCATGTGCTGCTATGTCCCTTGTTGATAGGTAAAGTACGCAAATGATATTTTGGGGTTGCATGGGTGGATTATAAGAATGGTGAAGGGTTACAGGCTAAGGTTTTCGTTGTGCATATTTTAAATTTTGAGTCTATAAAATAAGTCTAGGGAAGCTAAAGGAGTTTTCTTTGAAGATATAAAGATTGATGAGAGAAGTGCAGAGGTTATCTAATGGTCACAGTTTTGTTGTCAATAAGCAAGGATTCTTTGTTTTAGTTATATTGATATTGTCCTAACAGTGAAATATCTAGTTTTATGGGTTTCGAAAATTATATCATTTTTCAGTTATTATTGAGTGGAATAGTATATAGGGTGATATAGGGTGGAATCTGGAGGTGAGTGTATAAAACTGATGCATTGTTGGGTAGTGTTTAAAGAAATATTCTCTCTTTAATCAATACATTAATATCTCTCTCTTCAACCATTAAAAGTCATTTACGTTTCTCTCTCTCTATATTTAATTCTTCAAACAGCCATTTACGTTTCTCTCTGCATTTAATTCTTTCAGTCATATATTTATCAAACTGCACAGCTCACTCGATGATGTCATATATAAATATTTTTTAAATTGAAAGCATAGATCTAAATATCAAACTAAACTTGCACTTGGTTTGCTAAAAAGAATACACACATAAAAATTATTCCTCATATATACAAACAAAATTATTACATCCTAATTTTATTTCCCATTCTCTAAATATATTACTTTATTTCCCTTCATTTGTTTGTCTTTTGTTCTTCAGTTTTACCAAACAACCAAACAATCATTTCATTTTCTACTACTTTACTCTTCTCATTTTCTATTTTATCGTGTATCCTTTCTTTCGTAACCCATAGGCTCTGTGGAAAGACTTGGCTGTGTTTCGTTAGCAATGGGGTGCTCTTAGGGACAATAAAAGATCATATAACGGATATTCTGTAAGAAGGAATGGGCGTTTCTATTTTGTAATTTAATTGATTCTGTTAACTCTATAATCAGGTATATGTTGGTGGTCATCATAATGTAAATTATGAAATTTCTTGCAGTAAATACTTTCATTGCAATGTGTTTTGTTCAAGGAATGTGTATTTCTATAATCACCTGTGTTAGATTGTAAATTACGAACATTCGTGCAATAAATACTTTCATTGCAAGTGTTATGCGTTTTGTTCAACTTTCCAAATTTCCCTTCGTAAGTGATCTAACCAATCAAAATTAGAACTACCAAAAGCTTTTTCTCACTGACAGAAGTCAGCTACCTAAATCAAATGCCGTTATAATGTTTAGTAGCAAGTCATACTAATAAACAAATTGGCTTTTAGATCTTTAACATAATCCTATAAATAGCTTGTCCCCAATCTCTCTCTGCCTCTACCCCATTTGATCTATTCTCCTTAATGTGCATACAACCCTAGGACTCTTTTCCTGCCTGGTTATGAAAAACAAAGGGGAGAGGCTCCCTTTATAAACTGTTAATAGTCATCTCACAATTTGAATTACACAAGAAATAAAGGTTTTATGCAAAAGGGTTTCTGACAGCTTTAATGAATCAGGACAATGTTGAGGGTCCGTTAGAGGGAAAACCGAAGGAGGAAATAGTTAAAGAGAGGAGAGGAGAAACGGGGTTACATATAGAGGGAACGTGAGAGGTGTCTGGGGGTGGATTGGGGTTCTTTGTTATTAGGCAGAGAAATAGTTTCTATCGGAGCTTATGCTCTGGGGATTATAGGGGTTCTTCTCTGTAAAAGTTTTATTTTCAATATATAAGACAAATTTCAACCTACATTGAATTGGGTTCCTAACAGTTTTTTCACAAAGATGACAAAACAGAACACTAACGTCAGGACCTAATTCTATCCCTAGTCTTTCATAGGTCGTACAAAATTTGCTGTAACAGGAGCCATGACGCGAAGAAATCATAATCATGGATCATACAACTTCTACAAATTATTTCAAACATTTTTCTTTGAGAGCACCTGATTGCAATCCTTTGCTTAAACTTATAAATTCACACAGAAATACATTAAGGACAGATAATATACAACTAACCAAGAGACCAGGAAAGACCAGATTGATTGGCTTTCGCAATTTTACAATCAACCACGAACAAAATCCTTTAATCATTTCAATGAAAATTTCATGAATGGGACATATATGCAACACTATCTGCGGAGATATCCCATCCTCCCCCCTTGCTGCAGGGGGGAAATTAGACACTAATAAACTACATCCAAAAAGATAGGAAATCACCCTGCTTAAGATCCCTCACTTGTAGATTTCGGTCCTATGTTCTTCCTCAAAAATTCAGACAACCTTGCACTAGCAGCACGACCTCTTTCTAGGCAGTGAAGATAATCATCCGCTACAAAAAGGTTAAACAGAAAACTTATTAGATAATTGTAAACACCCTATTTTTATTTTATCATATTTTATTACAATTATACTTATTATAGCTTATCAGGCCTAGCACATTCATGCATATATATATATATATATATATATATATATATATATATATATATATATATATATATATATATATATATATATATTCCTTATATTTTTTACTCCTTCCATTAGGGAGTACTATTCTTTTTAATCCTCCAATTTTTCAAAATGATGTTTATAGTCACCAGGCTTAGACGGCGTTGGTAACATAGCTGATATGACTAGCATGTGTTCAAGTCCACACATGGTAGTTGGTATTTTGTTTTAGGAAGTGGAATTTCTAATTAATATGGTAGATGTGATAAATAAGAAAACCCTAAATGCATCCATTACAAGGGAGGAAACAGGCCAAAGTAGCATCAATAGAAGAAAAATAAAGTGGAGCAAGATTTAAGGTACAATCTATGCAGGTAGAAAGCATCTACAAGGGTTAGAATTGCAAGTAGCCAACCCTTTTTCTTCTTCCTTTTTGGTGACCTTTCTAATAATTCTTTATGCCAGTGTTGTTATTGGACATAAGAGGCTCTTCTAATGTTACTAAAAATGTCATCATCATATTACGTTTGCATCATAATTCAGAGTAATGCCTTTAGAACCCTATTTAAATTCCACCACTTCAGCCATCACTTCATCGTGATCATACATACAGGCAATATCATTGCTAACTTGACCTTTCCAGAGCTAAACGCGAGCAATAGTACTTTCCTTCTCTCCAAAAAGAGAAAAATACAATTCTTCCCCGTCGTTTGTTTCATCTTGTGGTTTGGTGAATATAATGCATTACATTTATTTGTATGAACTTTACAAAAAATCACCTTCAATAATTTGAATTTGATTTAACATTAGAGGAAATTCAAATTAGAAAATAACTTGATTAAGTAAAAAAAAATATATTCCTATGATCTTAAATTGAACATTTTTGGTTAACAAAAAATGGTCCAAAAAATATTTCAGTGATTTACTTTGGATTTTTATTCCTTAGAATTAGTAACAAAATTAACAATAAACACTCCATACATTGATTTTCACTCATTAGGATTAGGTGATAAAAGGTATTTAATTTTTGTTTTGATAGACTTAAAAATGCATGTCAAAAAGCTTGAAGTTTTTATTTGCATAATTAATTTAGGGTAATTGTCTCAGGACAGGAGTAAGGGACGTGGTATAGGGCCCAGTTTAATTTCCACATTGCATACAATTAATTCCCTTTGTTTTTTCCAACGTTTTCCCAGAATGTAATAAAATTGGTGGTGGCTCCACTCATTTTCATTGTCACAACAATCACAGTAGAAGAGAAAACCAACACAAGCACAGTCTATGCAAGCATATGCTTAAGCAATACTAGGTAAAGTTAAAATATTTATGGCACAAACAATTCCCACTGAAGGAACTGAATATGAAAAGTTAAAGAAAGTGTTGCAGAATACCTGACATGGCACCTTGTGTAACAGATGTCATGATTCCATGTGCCATAGGCTCACTACCCACCTGCAATGGTCTATCGGGTAGGACTGAAACAATAGCATTTGGAAAAACTAAATTGGCCAGTGCTTTTAGTTTCTGCCATAATATTAAAAAGCATTGAATTAGATTTATGTACAAGAAGCATGAGACCTGCGACTCCAGTAAAAGAAATCGCCAGTGCTACAAGGACAAGAAAACATTAACTATACAATTATTATGGGTTTATGGCAAAAAATATATATCATGAGTTGAGTTCCACTAAGCCTCGCAGCATGTCATTAACTAAATGCATGCATGGATTTCTCGAAGATAAAACACAAATTGACTATTGGATGCACAATTAGTTACTAGTCAGAATGTGGACTGCTAGTATCTAATTTAACACATAGTTGAGTATGCCTTTGCCAAAGTAAAAAAGGCTGCCAATATTACAAGGAAAACCAAATTCCCTTTAATCATGAATATAAAGACTCCAATCTTATAGTTTTAACATGGAAGAATAAAGATCTGTTGAGTTTGCATTGCAAATGAACTAGGTATTACTGAACAATGTGCTTGACCATATCTTCTAATATCACAGAAGCACATAAAGGCAAAAGGTTAAATAATATTAGTTTATAAAAAGTTTAACAATGATGTGCCATCAAGAATAAAGTTGACTGTTTCTGTTTTCAATAAGAGCATTAATGTTAATCACCCCTAAAGTGAGGATAACGTAATTTATTTATCCTTATAACACCAATGACAAAAGGCTGGTCATGACACCAATAACTAAAATGGGAAACAAAGGTTTAGTGACATTTTCAAATATTATCCACAAGGCATGTAGAATACAAATGAGTAAAATGTAGGCCAAATTTTAGTCAGCTGACTAAATTTCCAAGAAATTAGATGGAAATAAAATGACATTTTAACCAAAAGCGATTCTACTGACCTCCTCTTCATCTTTGGTTGGATCCAATAAAATAGAACCACTATCTGTTACAGAACAACATATTGCCACTGTAGAGACAAGTACGAGAATTCATTATTATTAATAGAATGAAAACAGAGAAATAAACCAAGAGACAAACTAACTAGTCTAGATTACCAGCAAGATGCTTTAGGGGAATTCCAGCATCAACAAGCGCAGCACATGCAGCATTTATTGCACATGGAAGAAGCTATATATTCAGCTAAGTCAAGAAAAAGGAGCAAAAAATCCAGAAGCATATATTTTAAATATTGATCTCTTTAGGTATCCACCCGCCATGTAATAAACAATAAAATCAAACTGAAAAGTATTTGATGGAATTGATGGTAATCTAATTTGTTCTTTCATAGTCCTATGCATGTAGTAACTCCCCCCTGAACAGAATGACCGTATACCAGTCCACTACCCAACACCTATCTAATTTGTTCTTTCAGAAATACCCATAAAATTGGATTAGAAAAATAGCAGTAATCTTTCACAGAGAAATAAAGAACTATTACAGAACCACATGCATCAAGAGAATTGGTCTTATCCTTCAAGTTTGAAGAGAGTATAACAATGGTCAAGTAAAATAATGGTCCAGCATTAACCACTTAAAATGGCGTTGAAATAGAAACACAAGTTGTGTTGTCCTTCCACCATCAGACTAAAATCCTAAGGGAATACATGTCACAATGAATCAAATCAAACCATAAAGTGAAGAATGCCGAAATTAAAAGGGAGGTTGAAGTAAAAGTACACAATATCATAACCTTAAGGGTCTGTTTGGTGTAGAAATAAAGTGAATAAATATAAAAATGATGATTGAAAAAAAAAGTGAGAAATAAAGAAAAATTTAATTTTATTTCGTTGGAGAGAAATAGAGAAGAAACCAGGAGAGAGAGAGAGAGAGAGAGAGAGAGAGAGAGAGAGAGAGAAGAACACACTAAGGTAAAAAAATAGAGTGAAAAAGTATTGGTGGGACCAATTCACCTTTTAATTCTCTCCTTCCTATTTCTATAATATACCAAACAACCGATTCAAATTCGTCAACCCTATTTCCACTTCTTCCCCCACCCAAACATATCATAAAAAAACAATTACCATATCAAACATATTAGAACTGAACTTTTAAGTAGGATACAGCACCATCATCATTGAGAACCTGCAGTAGAATCAATGAGTGAAAAGTTAAGTTATCAATAAACACAAATAACATATATCATAATATATTTACAAGCAAATAAAATTCTAATTTTAACTGACAACATTCACACAAAACAACAGGTGAAGAGAATAGTTATTATCCTAGTAAGAAATAAAATAAAATAAAACATAGCTGCATTGCACCAAGTTTTTTGAGTTTAACTAATTATAAAATATGTAACAAACCACATTTCCAATACTGAGAACAAAACTCGCCTGGACAATAACTGAAGTTGTGGTGTTGGGATATATCGTTCGAATGCAAATGCTTTCCAAAGTCTTCTTCAATATCATTTCATACTCCTTCTCCACTTTTCCTAAACCAAGGAAAACAGATATTAAATTTTTACTTTAAAATGAAAAGAAAGAGATGAGTTTAGCATTGTTCCAACCAATTTGTCCAGTCTTCGGTTTCCAAATAACTTCAATGGATGCTTTTTCAGGATTTTCATTCTTCTTGGTTCCAGCTTTGGGTCCATAAACAGCAGCAAGCACTTTGGTTTCTCCTTGAGCCCAACTGGACGAGCCATGGGCACGATGCAGGACAGAACATGAGCAGGCCAGGGGTCTAAGTTGATTAGGACTCCGGCCGTCAGGTCTATCAATCTCCATTGAAATCCCAATCCTTTACGCCCCACCTTGGGGAACCCAAAATACTAGAACGAGTGAACTCAAAAAGAAGAAACAAGAGGAAAGCTGCACTGTCAACCTTGCACTGCTGGAAAACCAAAGGAAGCAGAATAAAAGGGTTAAAACACAAGAATGCCAAAACTTTAGCAAAAATGTACCACTTGGGAAAGAGAAAACAAGATAAACTTTTACCCCCTCCAACTTTAGTCAAAACATAAACTAAATCAACCAGTTTCCTAATCATGTTTTAACTCAAGGGCTAATCCGGAAGAACAAACAATTGAAGCTCTCCATATGAAGCCCAAACGCAATGCATTGAAAGAAAAAAAAAGTGCAAATCGATGAATAGGTACACAATAAAACTCTCGACTCTCTCATTTTCCGAATTCTGAGCCCCGGCCACATTCAAAGCCACTGAGAGAAGCTCCCATGCACAAAAGCATCAATGCAGAAAAATCGAAAGAGAAATTGATGAAAAGAAATAGTGAGTACCTGAAATTAGCGAAACCACAGAGTTGAGAAGTTTGATGCGAATTCAAAGTGCAACTGTAAACATGTACCAATGAACAAGACCTTGAGCCTCAGACTATGACAAAACCTAATTCATAAAACCAAAACAAAAAGGTGTTTGACTAGGGTGAAGTTAAATGTGAAGAATAATAAAGGAATTCTTTTAATAGTATCCCTATCCTATTTTTTTATCTTCTACAATCATTTTTTTAAATTAAAATAATTAATATAATAAAACAATCATCTACAAAATAAATAAAACTATCAATAGCAAAATTATGAAAATATTTATATTTATTTATAACATTAATAAATAAATCTTTTTATACATCAATTTTTATTATGTTATCTTTTAAATGATACTTTTTTAAATTAAAAAATTATCTATAAAACAAATAAAGCTATCTAAATATTTATACTCGTTTTTATAACTAATTTTTATGATTTTTTAATTTAATAATATATTTATTTTAATAAATTATTATAGTAATATTTTTTTTACTTTTTGTTATCGTAGAAAAATAAACACACAAATTGAATTAATAATATTAAAATAATTAAGTATCTATAACTTTATTTTCTTTACGTCTAACTTAATATACCATCATTGTTTTTAGTTTCCATTGATAATAACCAAAATATTATTTTATAAAATAATAATTGTATTTTTTAAATAAAAGTATTATTTTAAAAAATACATACATACTTTATAATTTATATTTAAAAATTATGTTAAAATTAATTTTATGAATACACGCTCACATAGATTTCTCAGGAACCAATCTCTAGGGCACTAAATAAAAGCCCAACAAATTCCCAATAAATTAATCCAATTATCCAACAAAATCAATTGTAATTGTGTTTTACAAGAGTAAAGCGTTTACTGATCTATAAGAAACACATTTGAGGTATTTAAAAAATATTAAATGTATGATATCCAGAAAATATGATTGATAGTATTTTGATAAATGCAGTATTTTTTAATAAACTTAGTTGGATTTTCAATCACTGTAAAATTATACATTTTTATATTTAAATTTAGAAAAAGTATTATGTAAAAACATATTGCTCTTTAGTTATTAGTATTTCATCATAAAAAAATTGTTTATTTTCGTAATAATTCTTTTACCAAATATAATTTTTAATAAATGAGAACTTTATATTTTCTTAAATTAATAAAATAGAAATCCAACTCTTATTTTAATTATTAATTTAGTTTTTATACTTGTTTAGTATATAATTATCAATATTATATACCAAACAAGTATATAATTATCAATATTGATATTATTATAATAATAATAATAATAAGTATATTTATAACTTTAATTTTATTGGAAATTACACTCAACTTTGGCTATGAAATACAATTTTCTTTTATTATTAAAACCAATTATTAACTTTAAAATTAATAGATTTTTTTCTTTGTATCAATCATTCAATAGTTTTTCTGTATTTATATTTTACTTGATTCTTATATTGAATTTTTATCGTATCAATAATTCAATAGTTCTTCTATATATTTATTTTTAATTTGATTCTTATATTTTCTTCTTGACGCGATCTCGTAGAGTTTTTTTTTTATGAAAGTCACATTGACTAAAAAATAAATAAAAATATATATACACATTGTTACGGATATAAAGACAAAAAATTAAGAGCTTAATCATATTCATACAAGATATTGGCACCAGACAATAAGTCACATGGAAATTCACTAGAAATTCATATATTATTAAATATTTAAAAAAATATATTAAACATATGTTTGATATTTTAAATTGAAATTTTAACAATATACATGAAGAATTATTAATAATTATAAATTTATAATAAAATAACAAAATAATATTTTTAATTGATTCTTGTTCTTTTAAGAAAAAATTGAATTTGCTTTTCTAGCAAATCATACAGAACAAGTCATGATAGTTGGTTCCTTTTTCCCTTACTATTTTTTTTGGGTGATGCGTTGCAAGCTTATGGATGAAGAAATTTGTATATATAAGCTAACAAATGTTGTTTAAGATACATATAAACTTCTGTTACTTTTGTGCATTTTATGTATTACATTATGTCGGCATTTTAAATATATTTCTTTGGTCTTCACCTGTTACGTATATAGCCATTTGTGATAAGTATACATCTTACTCAAACATCACACTTGCACATTAAATTAAAACAAAATAATCAAAGTTCAACAATTCAATCCGCATAAAAAATGAAGATGCAGTCTCTATGAAAAGTTGGTAAAACATCACACTCCATAGTCCTTTTCACGAAAATTGTAAAAATGAACAAGTGTGTGTTTATTTGTCTATTTAGCCTCTATTGTCCACATTCTAATCATCAGTTTAATTTCTTAACATATCTGATACTTTCTTATTAGATTAAAGTACTGTAGATATATTTTAGACTGTTCATAAATTCTTTACTCAAAATATTCCAATTTTCTTCTTTTTACCTGCCAACAATTTCACTACAAGCATCTGATCTGATGTAATCCTTAATGCAGAACAGAGAAACAATACTATATTTGAATTGTCCACAGCAAGTGTAGATTTGAATCAACAATCATGAGTCAGGGAACAAAAGACTTGCCAAAAGGGCTTACACCAGATTTAAATATTGATGGCAGAAAAAGTTGTTTGCAGAAACCAAGGGTCTATATTTACAGCATTGTATCTGTGAGAGCAGGCAACCTGCGGAAGAAATTGACTGGTGCAGCTGGTGTCTTTTCCCTAAGCTTAGGGTGTCTGATTAGGTAAAGTCCTGATAGAATAAACAGCAATTTTGGTGGTATCACATACAAAACTATGGCAGTCACAAGGCACACCACCATGAATATGGAAGTGGCACGTGGATCCCTCCAATTCAGAAGAGCTTGGACTCTTTCTCCTTGAGTTGCTATCTGTCCAACAACACTTTGAACCCTCCCTGCCAAACTTCTCAATCTGTCATATCTCCAACGCACTATATCTGCACTCTTTGTGGTTGGAAAAGTGTCCATCTCCTCATCAAACTCCTCAGGAGTTGTTATGTCAGCACAAGACATCTTAGCATTCATGTGAGGAGGGAATCTTGCACGGAACCTCCATTTCCACATTCCATACACAAACATGTATAGGAATATTGTCGGTAGAATAAGTTCTGGGAGACACACAAACATTGAGTACAGAATGTGCACCAGCACTGTCACAAAAGAGTTCTTCCATTTGGCAACTTCTCCAAACCAATCTGCAATGTCAAATACGAAGGAAAACACTTCTCTCAGACGGTTGAAGTTGGCCTTACTTCGCCGCATGCTCCATAGGTGAGAGTCTGTGTCTGACATGTACTCAACCACTTCCTTTCTGAGAGGGGGTTCTGCCCTGCCTAATCTAGCTGCCACAATGAGCACAGCCTGAATTCTCAGCTTTTCCTGTTCAATAATGTTAAGGGGCTTTGTATAGTGCATTTTTGGCAAATGGGGTTTGAAATACAAACTCATCATGTTAAACATTGAGTTGCATGAGAAACGTATGGCCAAGTGCACTTCACCATACTTCTTGAGACCAGAGTTTTGCAGCGATAATAGTGGATATTTGTGAGTGTAAACGCGGTCAGTTTCTAGAGTTGAGATCCTTATCCGAACCTTTCCAATCTTAGAATCCTTGTTACCATTTGAAGAATTGTGAATCTGGGCATTATCAAACACCCCCAAGGTTAGAACTGTAGCTGTATCATGAACTTCCCAAGTGTACTGCTCATGGAACTTTGGTTTTAGATTGTTAACAATGGTTCTGGTGCGCACCCATTTACGGCCATACTTTGCCACACAGTATGTATCTGATGTTCCCCTTCCATCCCTAGTTTTGGGTGGTAATAACACATCAACATTCAAAATACCAAGTTCTAAGACACCAATTGCTTTCTTATGAAGCAGCCTTGAGGATGTCATGAGATCACTACTGTAATAAGTTGACTCGTCTAGGACGTGGTATCCACCTTCAAGATAGGCAATGACATGGATTCTGCTGAAGAACTTGTCCTTGTCCTTCTCTGAGTCTTTGTCTTTCCCTTGCTCCTCCATAGCAGATGTCATGGACTTCTCAAGAAGAAACCAACCAATATCCCTTGAGAAATCCTTATCATCAGTGCGCTTATGAACTTTACTTAGAGGAAGAACAAGATTGCCTATAGTCTCATCCTTGTTACCAACGCGATCTTCAACTGTAAAGATCAAAGACTCTTCAAAAGGATATGCAGCAACAAAAAACGCCTCATGATTCCACTGAGGGTTCACGCCCCTTATTGGCTTTGTCTTTGAAATCTGGTTTCCAATTTGTACCTTAACACTGGCATCTGGAAGTTTAGACTTGTCAGATGCAACCAAGTCCTGTGCCTCAACCACTTTGACTCGTACATACCATAATATTGGGGACATATAAACTTTTGATCGAATCTGAGAATAGTTTGATATAGTTCTTCCATCAGGGACGACTACTGCATCAGAATGCCAAGCATCTTGAAAAGACTCGTCAGCTTGTGTGCCTCTCCAAACAGCAAGCATCAACTCCCCTTTCTTTTCTCCCTTTCTGTTTTCAATCCTATACCACTGGGGAGCCAATGGACTATCAGGTGGAATACGTCTAGGAACTTCAAGCATGTCAAACGACACTTTTCCAACAATATCATCAGATATTCGGTCCTTGTCTTTGACTGTAACTTCTATAATAGAGGATTGCTGATTCTCCTCGGCAAAGGCAAACACCTTGTTCCATTCAGGGTTTTGGTTTTTCTCAAAGTGATTGGTAGTTCCTACAAAATTCCCCATCTTGACCTCCACATAGGGGTCAAGGCTACCTGTGATATCCATTGAAGGAAGGTCACGGGCTTTTACAACTCTTACAAAAAGGTATTTCATTGATTCAACAAGGTCATAGCTGCTGGATGTGGCTGGCTTGCTCCCAGGAATGACCCTTCCACCAACAACTTTGCCCCCTCCAAGAGTAGGGCTTGTTTCTTTCACTACAAAGTCTTGTGCACCAGGAACTGATTGAACAACTTTTGGAGGAGCCTGTGAGGATTTCATCGCATGAATCCCAAAGGTTGAACTTGGCTTGGCATCTGCTGCAGGCTTTGACTGCTGCTTTTGTTCATTACTTGATTTTGCAATGTTATGAAACGTGTGCCTCGACTCAGTTTTCTTTCTAGACCTGTTCTTGGGGATTGAGTTTGTAAATGATGCTGGAGGTGGTGTTTGGTCTTGTGCTATATCTCGGACTTTATCGGCAAAGGATTCCACAGCAGGAAGAGGGTTTGAGGCTCTTATAGAAGGGTCATCTGTAACAAAAACCTTCAAACCAATCTCTCCTTTGGAGCGGGAAAAAAGGCTTTTCCTTTCCAGAGGGTAGTGCAAAAGAGCAGCATCAGAATGCGTAACGAATGAGGTTCCAGTGAGCCTGACCTTCCCAAGGAGTATTTTGGAGGCATTGCTTTTGTTGTAGTGGAAGATGCATGCATCAAGAGTGAGGCTCGGTAACTTGCTTGGATCAGTAATGGTGAAGTAAAAGCTTTCATTCCACACAGGACTCAGATCTTTATCCTTAGTTGTTGTCCGAAATCTCTGGCCATCAAAGTGAAGTTCCACAAAAGTACTAGATGAACCTTTCCCATCTTTGGGAACAAGGTCATGAGCATTCACAACTTCTACTCCTAGTTTGAGGTTGTTCATCGCCAATCAGTAGCTGCCAGCAAAAGTCCGACAGAGACAAGATATACAGATTAGTACCGGAGGGAAGAAAAACCAGTTAGCTTCAATATTAATATTATAATGCATCAATCACAAATTAACAGCCTAGTTTTTGTTATTTATCAGGCAGTGCATAGGTAACCAAGTGTCAGATTCAAATTCAGTGGAATGATTGACATAGGCAGGCAGCATGTTGGTTGGATGAAACAGGTAAATGCTCAGAGGAATCATCATGAGTAAACATCCTAATAACATAATGAGAGATGTCCACAAATTACCATAGTTTGACTCATTACATATATATCTATGGAATGCTCAGTTTTCAGTTTTATTTTATTTGGTCTTCTTTTTCTAGCAGTAATAGTTAGAAATCATGTGAAAGCATAAATTACCCCAGTCAATACCCATCTAAGAAGTTGATATCATATCTAAAATAGGAAAGAAAAAACAAGAACTGTGAATTACTGTTAGGAAACTTTCTTTTAACAACTTTTTTTCACAATTTTTTTACAACTGCTTTTGTGGCAGCATGTGATTGTTCTGTTTCAAATACATGTTCTGTTTCAAATACATGACCAATAAAACAGTAATACGTAATCCATGGTAAAAAAAGTTGTTAAAATAGTTTTTCCAATCATAAATAGTAAGCAAATATGGAAAGACATAACAAAAGAAGGAAAGGAAAATTGTCGTGAAAAACAAGTAAACTTAATAGAGGACATTAAAGCAGGGAAGATTATGAAAGTATCAACCAAATAATCCCTCAACTGTCTTCTTCGCGATCAAAAAACAATATCAGAATAAAAAATAACCCTTTTGTTTTATACTTATTACAGAACACTAAAAGGCGCAGACTCCTTGTGTGTTGACCTGATTACAGGAGATTGAGACAAAAAGCTTCAGGTTACATGAAGCAAAAGAAAAACATTCAAAAGATTCTTGAACTCCAAGCATGGAACTAAACTAGTCCCTTGTGTTCTACTCTAGTTTAAGCCTTCTAACTGAAAACAAACACCCAAAAAAATTTACAAAACTGAAATTAAAATAAAAGTCAAAAGTATCAGTGAAGTAGGTTCTTTAATGAAGAGCGAAAAACTTCCATTGAACCTTTGCAAAACAAAAACAAAAACTGTCGTACACATTTTATGCAAACACGGAAAGCTTTGACTACTCTCTCAATGACCAACAATCCCACTCCTTAACATCGAAAAGCTCAAACTTTTTTGTTTCTCACATTTATATTCCTTCTGATACAGTCTTATTCGAGACATGATCAGATACTAAAAGCGGATACTTTCTCGAAAAGATTCAAGCTTTGAAGACTATATACTCTCACCAGACACAAAATCCAATTAGAAATCAGCAAAATGTTCCACACACTGAGAATGAAAAACGGAAAGAAACGCACCTGGGAGTTTTAAGTAAGAGCTGAAAGAAGAAGAGGAAGAAAAATAAGGCTTTTGAGTGGTTGGAAAAAACAGAGAGATGAAGGCAGAGACTTAAAAAACAAGGAAAAGGCTAAGGAAGCGACTTCTGGGATGGTTCGCACGTTAAATGGAGAAATTCGTTGAAAACGAGTGAAATTGGAAACATGGACCAGGCAATTGAATTTGTCTAATGTCTTTTATATTTGCTGGGAAAGAGAAAGAGAGAGAAGGCAGTTGTAAGAACTGTCGTCTGTTTCAGTTTGTTCTGTTGTTTAAGACAACCTTCTTCGTTTCAGTTTCTCTCTCCCAACCCCTCTCTTACACGTGTCCAAGTTATTACTGTTATTTCTATTTCTTCTTATCGCTGTTATTACTATTTCTTCTTATTTTATATTCACAATAAATAAATAGCAATATACTTCAAACCAAAATTATATTTTTTAAATTATACGATTGTGATCTAGATAAAAATAATTCTATAATTTTATCCCTAAAATATCTAAAATTGACGTTTACTTTTACGTAATAATTTTATTGGCGATTATATGGTGACTTCAACATTGCCTTTATTTTATCTTAAAACATATAAAACTAGTAATGGTGGTTAAATAAAATATAGTGGGCGGTTTGTAATACATGTAATTATAATATCAAAAATATGAGTAATTTGGAATATATTATGCCATTAAAATATGTGTAGTTATTTTTAGTATTTACATAATCTATTTTTTTTTTGTAATTTTAAAATGTAATTATAGGTAGAGTAGAAATATATTGTTACAAATATATAATTTTATTTTCCTTTTTTACTAAAAAAGATATTTTGTTTCCTTAATGCAAAAATCTATTCCTTACACTATCCTTAACTAGTTATATGCTTTTAACATAAAATCAAATGAGTATTTCATGTTCTATTAATCCTTATTCTTATTCTTATACATGACAAATGAAATAAATTTAGATCTTCAAAGTAAATATTTTTTATCTACATTTTAAAGAAACAAATCAAAATAAAAAATTACAATATGATCAAAAACAAAATTTATTTATTTTATAAAAAATAACATTAGTTTCCAATTCTTGTGAGGTGAAAAAAGAGAAACATTGCAAGAACCAAAACTAAAATTCAAAATATATTCGAGCATTGTATAAAAATTATTTTGAAATTAATGAAATAAAATATTTTTTTAATAACTTTTGAATTTATTAATGATATAAAAATATAACATTACATTATCTCTTTCATGTTGACTCTTTATAATCATAGCTATTGTTTTTGTGTGGTTTATCATAAGTTTTTTGTTTAATCTTCTTTGTATTATATTCATACTTGTTAAAGTTAATCCTTTTATATATATATATATATATATATATATATATATATATATATATATATATATATATATATATATATATATATATATATATATATATATATATATATATATATATATATATTATTAGGGATGAAGTTAGAAAGAGTGATATAATAAGAGATGGTCAGAGATAATCTTCTTGGGAAGGTGGATAATGGATTATATTTAGAGAATATTGAATTTAAAAAATA
The DNA here is from genome assembly GCF_016808095.1 of Vigna angularis. Taxonomy (NCBI): domain Eukaryota; kingdom Viridiplantae; phylum Streptophyta; class Magnoliopsida; order Fabales; family Fabaceae; genus Vigna; species Vigna angularis. Next base: position 8,458,018 of record NC_068971.1, read on the forward strand.
AACATTAATTTGAAGTTGCTTTCATACGTTTGTCTTTATATAGAAAATAATAGTAATATACCATATATAGGATCAATTTCATGTTGATTTGATCGAAATTGAATTTAAGTTTGCTGTTTTGTGCTCAAGTTTTTTGATGAAGGATTGTTAAAATGAAAACTTCTACGAAGAAATTGATTAAGTTTTTTGTTTAGAGAATAACTATTACTAAAATCAATAATTACTTGTATTAGTATAATAATAAAAAAATAATAAATTAACTCAAAATGAGTTGAAATTTCGTATAAATAGCATACACATGATTTCCCTTCAAAAGTTTACAACAAGAAATATATAAATTACTTTTACAATAATATCTTTTTTAATCTCTTATCCAATCACATCACGTTTTTTTTAAACCATTTTTCTTACTATACTTGTTCGTTGGTTTTGTAATTACATAAAAAAAAATAAACGACCTTGTAAATATTCTTACAATATTTTATTCTTGCTAGTCAAATTTTCACGGAAAATATGTTTTTTTTTCTAGTTTGAAATCTGTAATTACATCCTTTTCTTTTATGACATTTTCTAGCCTTATCAAATAAAAATTCAAATTGTGTATTTAATTTCTTAAATAAATTTCAGATTCAAATCTTGTATATAGAAAAGTCTATATTTAAAGAGTTAAGGAACTATCTCCATTATAAATATACTTGACCTAAAAATAGTAATACTGCGTACCATTAAAACTTTGCAAATTTATAATATATATTGCTCAAGTCTCTTCTTCTTCCTCTTTTTCATTATATCCGGAAATAAACATATTCTAAAACATTAATTAGGAATAAAAATATTTATTTTACAAAAAAAAAACGATTTTGTAAGACATTTTTTCGAAATTTCGAATAATATCCCAAAACCATATTTTCTAATAGAAAAATTACTTATTTATTTTATAATCGACGTCCTTATAAAACTTTTGTAAACAATAATTACGTGTACACACACACACTTATATATATATATATATATATATATATATATATATATATATTATAAACTATAATATAAGTTAGGTATGATATTTTCAATGGTGCTAAATGAAAAGTCAAAGTAAACCCTAAGTTTTATTGTTTTGTCCCTTGGGTTGTCTGATATAAGACCATATAAACCAAAGACAACAATTTCCTTTAATAGTCTCCGGATTTAATTTAAAGAAAAATAAATAAAGATAATGTTATTTCGTTAAGTCATGAAAGATCTTAAAAAAATAATGAATTGAAAACGATGAAAAGAAGAAGATTGATGTGGCTTTTGTCTCTAAGTAATTAAACAAAGACTTAAGCAAAATACTGCTAGTCTTGCTTCTCTTTTTCAGAGTTGATTTTAGTTTTTCTTTAACCCTTATGAACACTAAAAACTTAAAATAATATTCAATTTACCTTTCATATTATAAGCTTGGCATCTTACTATTTTCTTCACTCACTTTGACGTTACATGCTGCATGGTATGCAAGAATCATTGGTCAATGACAACTATATATATAATTTCAATTTTTAAATCGTATACTTCATCCATTTTAATGTGTAATCTCAGTTTTTTTCCTCCACAAGGTACATAAAATATATAGTACAATAAAAACTTGATAATATTGACTCAAATCATTGCTGCAATTTGTTATGGATAAATGTTGTATGAATAGAAAATGTCACAAAAGCCAGTTGTGTGCAACTTACAAACTTATTAAATCAATGTCTACACTCTGGAGAAAAATATGCAATTTTTTTTTGTGAAAATGATGACATCAATATGATAAATAATGAATTTCAAAATTGATCTATAGTAGGCTGAGGTTTTCATAACCTATATAAATATAATATCCCTCTTGGGAAAAAATTGGTTAACAAGCGGAAAGTTATTTGGATTAAGAAAAACATAGTGTAAATAAATAAAAGAAAAGTTTGTAAGTGATTTAATAAGTTTGATAACATTGTAATATTATAATTTTGTCTTTATGGTTAAAATTAATTTAAAATAGAGACTAGTTTAGAAAAAAAAAATAGTAAATTATTAAAATCTTGGCAGTTAATTTTAGATATTAGACTCCAATTAAAAAAAACTATAATTTTTAAAATTAAAAACTATTTTAAATATTAATAATTTTTAATTTATAAAAGAGAAATGCTTACACTTAATAAACTTAATAAACGGAGATGAAGAGGGCCCATGAACCCCAATAAGAATGCGTGGGCTACACTCTACAATCACAAGCTCTTGTTCCTGCACTTAGTAGTGGGTTATGTTGGAAGTTCCACATCGATTAAGGTTAATTCATAGTTTATAAGTGGATGTAAACCTTATTCTATAAGCTGGTTTTGTGGGGTTGAATTAAACTTAAACTTTATTTCTTAACATGATATTAGAGTCATGATTAGAACCTATCCGTTTGCTGAGTTATCTTCAAAGTCACTAATCAAAATCTTTATATCCAAAGCATAACAAATATTTTAGACTGTCTCTTTTATGAAAAGAACGAAGCTTGAAGAAACATACTTTGTTTTTTGGATCACTAAACTCAGAATGTGCAGTCCCTCCATATCAAGTATACTTTCCTTCAAAACTATCTTTAATTATTTTAGGTTATATTTTAACTATTTAAAGCATCTAACAATCTGATGAGCTTGTTCTAACCGCGATCTTCCACAACATTTTGCAGATGTTTTCCCCAATTTCTGTGCTAAAATAGGATCCTTCTCTTCAAATTCCTCCTGGTGTGAGGTAAATGTACCTCAACTTCTCTTTTGTTGCTTTATGATTGATTATTATAATTTCTTAATGTCCATTTTTCAATCATATGACTAGCTTCGATTGCACTTTTTCTAAAGCTAGATTTTTGTTGTTGTGAGTAGCAGGGTGTAACTGAAAAGAGTTGGACGAGATTATCTCTTTGACTGAATACATTCCTACATCTAGCTTTTCTTTGGACCCAATTCTTTCAGAGGTTCAAATCCATTTTGTTATTGAAATTAATTAGAAATAATAATGTTTTGTGCGATGATGCTTCTAAAGATTTTTATATCATTTGTTACTCCATACACCTATTGTCAGATCTTAGAGTTCAAACTTTCTACTGTTGTATATCCTTTGAATTAAATAATTTTGAGCGTATAATTTATGTTGTTTTATTTGTAGAGAAAGATTGATCTGAGTTTTATTTAGCTTATTTATATTATGTTTTACAGTATTCATCAAGAATGTTGTTTATTCATCTTGATGATACTCTTATAAGCTTGATCTTTTATATAGCTTAGCAATGAAAACTATAGTTGGTTCATGCATGATGTATAATCTACCAGCAAGTTTTATACTCATGCTCGCTTTTTATTTTATTGACATTATTCGAAAGAGTCTAGCATATCTCCAGAACGTGTTTGCTATTGTAATTGTTGTTTTCTATTTTTTTTTTCATACTTGTCTTCGCCTCTAAAGAGGTAGGTGTGAGTGTATAGATACACAGAAAAAAAAATCGAAGTAGGAAAAATTGGGTGACATTGTGTATATTGGTTTGTTTGCAGTAAAATGTCAATTCGAACAAACAAGATGAAAGCCATAGGTGTGTTGATGAAGCAGTTGACGACATCAAGGAGGAAATTCCATGAAAGAGGAAGAGATGAATCGTTTGATGGGGAGTTGGAGAAGTTGCGGTTGGTTCTGAACAATATAAAGGATGTGTTTGTGGAAGTGAAGAAGAATGAAGAAAAACTGCTTGACACATTGACAGAGGTGTATAACCATCTTCACAGGTTAGACCGTAAGAAGCTGGATGAAGACATGGAGGGCATTTGCAAGAGTATCAAAGATTCTGCTCTCACGTTGCTCCCAACTCTTGTTTTCGATGAGTCATCTGTGGAGGAGGATCACAAGGGTGGAAAAATATTTGCCTTACTAAAAAAATTGGTGCAACTCCAACCGAAGAGGCGCTGGACTCTAGAAGATTTTAACTTGCAAGACGATTTATTAAAAGCTTGCTTGTTGTCTCTCTCAGTTTTCCCTGAGAACGCTGTCATAAGGAAAAGAAATGCAATTAATTTGTGGATCGGAAAGAGTTTGATTAAAAATACGAAGGAGAAAACAGCGGAGGAATTGGGTGAGATTGTGGTTGATAATCTTTTGAAATTGAAGGTGATTGCACACTATGGTAATAGAAAGGATCCCCTTGTCAAAAAATTTCAAATTCTTCCTGACATCCGTCATGGAGCTTTTTATCCGCAAATTAAAGCAGATGGGTTAGAGCTTGAGCAAAAAAGAGTTAAACTAGGTGATCGGTATTTTGGTCACACTATACGTACTGTTTTTAATATTGGTTCAAGTTACCTAAATTTTAAACCGCAATGGGTCACCGATGAATTGAAAGATTTAGAGGTGCTTCAACTAGGACGTTGGCAAGATTCAGCTTTGCATCACATTGAAGTTGGGAGTCAAGAATTCTTGAAAGAGTTGAGATATTTAAAGAAGTTGAAATATCTGAGTCTTCGTGGGATTTCGAACATATTCGAGCTGCCATCCTCCATTGGTGAACTTGAGAGTCTAATAATTCTTGATCTGAAGGCATGTCATAATTTGGAAAGACTACCAAATGATATTTCATCAATGAAAAGTCTGACACATCTGATTATGTCTGACTGTTGCTTGCTGGAGGGAATGCCAAAGGGGATTGAGAAGCTCACTAATCTCCAAGTACTCAGAGGATTTTTAATAACTGCTTATGAAAAGACTCCTTGCACAATATCAGATCTTGCTTATAATTTGACAAATTTAAGGCGACTCAGCATACGTATTGGAAGTGAGGCCGTGATATGGGGTGGGGAGTTCCGAAGTTTGCAAAATTTTCCATCACTAAAGCATCTCAAAATATCTTGGAGTGTGTCTGACCCAAGGTATGCTAAAATTGGTATCCATTTGCCAGTAAGTTTGAAAAAGTTGCATCTTGAATGTTTTCCTGGAAAGAGTCTTCTAGGATGTTTTCCAATGTCCATTAGAAGATCACATATACTAGCACGTGAGCTAAATATATAACTGGAGGAAAACTGGAATGTATGGATGACATTATTTTAGATTGTGTGGAAATATTGCGTCTGAAGTATCTTAAGCAATTGAATGTCTACCTACATGATTTGAAGATTTGGATTCCTAGTCTGAAATATCTAGAAATTAAACAAATCTCAAACCATTCATATATTGAGCGTGAATTTGAATATGATGCTCATTGGGAAAGAGAATGGAGTTGATGTGGTAAAATGTTGTGTATACTTATATTGTTCTCTCAATCATTGTTATTTATATAATGTTATTCCCAAAAGTCTACACTATGCTATATATAACTAGAGTGAGCAAAAGTTGTAAAAATAAGGAATCAATAAATATCTATCTATCACTCTATTATATATATATATATATATATATATATATATATATATATATATATATATATATATATATATATATATATATATATATATATATACGTGTGTGTGTGTGTTTACATATATAATTTTATGAAAAAGCATATACACAGTAAGTTTTGATAAAAAGTATGGTATCTATGGATAAGTTAGATACATTCTTAATTATATTTTATTATATATATATATATATATAATAGAAAAGGAGAGTTATATTTATGCATTATATTATAAAAATAAAAATAAATTAAAATTATTGTAAGGAAATATTTTCAACATAATATTATATGGATATTTATATAACAAATTTGTATATTATGTAATTTTGTATATATTTCATTTTATAAATGAAATAGCATAGTAGAATTAAATTAATTAAAAAACAAGTTAAATAATTAAAATAAAATAAAATTGGATGACACATAATAGTAATTAGTAAAGTTCGGTAAACAGTGTTAAAATTCAAATATATAGTGAAAATAATTGGGTAAAGTAAATTTTACGTCATTATTAAAAATTAAAAAATTAGGATACATAAGAAAATTAAATGATGGAAAAAAATAGGTGGTTTTATTTTTCATGACAGTTTTAATGTTGAGAACTGAACTTTAGTCAACTTTACGAGATGAAAGAATAAGTGATAATATTGGAATTAATTATTATGTTGAAACTGTTAATGTTTTAGGCTTTCAGTACTTTAATGAATTTGGAAAGAGTGTAACATCCCAAAAATTCACACTTTAAAAATTCAAAATTTAAATATTGTAATAATAATACATTTACGGTAACACCCCGTAATCTCACACTTAAATCTATACATATGTTTTAAGCTCAGATTTAACTGCAAATATAAAATTAAATCCTTCTAATTGTTCTTACATTTCTTTCTTCATTTGCACGGGATCACGCAACAATCCTCCATCTGCTCCCGTATAACGAATTATACGATTATCGCACAGATAAGATTTTTCGGCACAAACAAACAAGTAAGGGTGAGCTAACATGCAACACATCATTTATAAAACATGCATAATTGCTTTGATATAAACATCATCTAATATTTATGTCAGACATCCTCATACCATCATACCACAATTCCTATAAGACACTTATCCCACCATCCCCAATAAACGTCACAATACCCAATAGACACTCATCCGGATGATACGTTGATGAGCGGTCACGGGAGGTTATGCACTTGTGATGACTTCTACTTTTTCTTACAAATACACTTCCAAAATACTTCATACCATTCACAAGGTTAGTCCCCTCACTATGTCCAAAACCGGCACATAGACCAGGACCTTCTGCTCCTCTCACCACATAATTCATCCTTCTCTACTTGAGATTGGATGATTATTAGAGTATCAGGATAACCTCCGACTACAGGACCCTCAACATCAACATATACACTAATACCATAACATTACAGAATCTCTCCATGAGATTCATATCATACTCATATTCTTCAACTCACATTATACCATTACAAAATCTCCCCATAATACTCATATCATGATCAGATGCATAAATTCAATTGCAATATAATAAAATACAATCATCACAATTATAATTCATAATTTCATATTTACCACAATAACATGAATTCATCAGACATTTCCATTCCAACAAGATATATTGCACAATAATTTAACAGTGCAAAATCTGTTAATAGGATTTAAGTTAAAAACTTGTCGAGTAGACTTCTAGGAAAGAGAGGTACGTCACGATGGATAACTTAAGCACCAAGTCTTTCCTTAGGCAAAGTGTTCCTCAACTAGTTTTTAACAAATTTCTTATTTACAAATTCAAAACAACATCATATAAAATTTACACCGAATTTCAATATAGAAAAAAAAACAGAGATTAAGCAATATTGAGATCCCTGAGAAGATACGAAATTAATATCTCTAAATCTGCAACTCCGATTTCCAATCCGAACGGTCAAAATAATTCAATATGTCTTAAAAACTACATATTAAAATTTCAGGTGAATCCAACGGTTAACTAGATAGATATTGAGGTTTTACCGAGGTAACCCAGGTGCAGAATTTTAAGTGGTTTTAGGTTATACTCAAAATGCGGAACTAATTTCTCTAAGCACAGACATCTAATTACAAATCTGAACGGTCAAGATGACTTAATATATCTTTTGAACTAGATACTAAAGCTTGGGCTCAATCTAACGGTTAAATTAGTCATAATGGATATTTTACCGAGAAGACTCAGTAACAAAACTGCAGGGGTAATTAATTTACTCAAACATGCAGGATTTATTTCTCTACGTACAGACTTCCAATTACAAATCCGAACGGTCAAAGTGGAGTAATATATCTTAGGGAGCATATAGTAAATTTTAAGGTTTATCTAACGGTTAAATAGGTCAGGAGCGAGAGTTTACCGAGAGGACTCAGTAACAAAACTGCAGGGTGATTAATTTACTCAAACATGCTGATTTGTTTCTCCAAGTACAAAATTCCAACTACAAATCCCAACGGTCAAAATGTAGTAATATATCTTTGGGACCATATATTAAATTTTCAGGTTGATCTAACGGTTAAATAGGTTAGAATCTATATTTTGCCGAGAGGACTCAGTAACAAAATTGCAGGGGTAATTACTCGAACATGCAGAATTTATTTCTCTAAGTACAGACTTCCAATTAAAAATCCGAACGGTCAAAGTGTGGTAATAGATCTTAGGGGGCATATATTAAATTTTCATGTTGATCTAACGGGTAAATAGGTCAGGATCTAGATTTTACCGAGAGGACTCAGTAACAAAACTACAATTTCAACCCAAACAATATAGTAACACATAGATCAGCACATGTAATGTTCATACAACCCATAGAAAAGGACCTAGCTCCCCTTACCTGGTTTTCTCCAAGCACAACTATCATACAACCAATAACTCACGCTGCCCCGATCGGAACGACGAAAACGTTCGGTTGAAATGAAGCCCTCAACTCCGGGAACGCCTTGGTAGCACCAGAATTGAATTCCTATGGTTCAAGGTGCTGGAAATCTAGAGAGAAGTCAGAGGAAGTATGTGTTGAAGTTTTAGAGAGAGGAAGTGGTTTTGGAAAAAATGAAACTCTCTCCCTAGGTCATCACATTCTCCCTAACAACAAAAATTTTCGTCCCCGAAAATTGAACTTACCAGTGAATAGGTGAGGATATGACTCTCTCATTTCTTCCTCTAACTCCAGTTAGAGTCGTTTGTTATACCATTCCAGATGACCTTGACTCGTTTGATAGTTCTTTCTCTAAGTTGTTTGTTTTGGCTCTCCTCAATCCTTACTGGTTGCGCTTCAACTGAAAAATCCTCTCTGACTTGCACATTCTCAACTTCAAGCACATGAGAAGGATCGGATACGTATTTTCTCAATTGATATACATGGAACACCGGATGCAAGTTTGCTAACCGGGGTGACATGACTATCTCATAAGCTACCGGTCTTATACGTCGTAGGATCTGATACGGACCAAGATACCTAGGAGATAGTTTCCTAGCACGAATGACTCTTCCTACACCAGTAGTAGGAGTCACTCGAAGGAACACATGATCCCCAACGGCAAACTCCAACGGTTTCCGCCTCCGATCAGCATAAGACTTTTGCCTATTCTGAGATGCCCGCATCCTCTCTTGTATAAGCTTCACTTTTCTGTAGTCTGCTAAACTATCTCTGGTCCCGTCAACACTGCTTCTTCCTCCTAAAGCCAACTGATGAATCATTATTTTCTTCACTGCACTTAGTTTATTGTGCTAGATTTAATCACGGAATTGTGCTTAATTGTCCAGTATTTTCCTATTTTACTGAATTGAGCTTAATCCGATTAGAAATTCTTATTTTACTTATTTTGAATTATCTGAGCTAATTATTTGTATGAGTAATTTGAGAGAAAATTTTGGATAATATTTTGGGACTTCAAAAGTGAAATTTCTCATAAATTACAATTTAAACTAAAATGAGAAATTGAAAATTTATTTAATTATGTGTTCGAAGATGGCTTGAGAAGATGTGAATTTCATATTCTTTTAAAAAGAAAGCAGCACCGTGCATTTAATTGCTTAGGAGGAGGTGATTTTATTTTGAAAAAGAAAATGATTACGTGAAAGAGAAAGCAAGCACTAAGCAATTCTTTTCTTGAATTTTAAATAATCATTTAGCTTATAACATCACACCAGCCGTGCATGCATTCCACATGTTATACTATTTAATATTCATTTTTTTTGCTAGGAGACAAAGAGGTGGCAGCCATATTTCCTTTCTTTAATATTTTTAGTGAAGATGACAGGGAAAGTTTGGAGAAAAGAGGGACGGTCCAGGGGAATCATGTCAAGTATTTTTGTAGAAGCACTATCATTGGCTTGGCAGCTGGCCGCCACCCTCGCGGAACTTGGGGAACACCTTTCAAGTCTTATTTCCAATTTATAAAGCAGCAAAGCTTCAACATGGTCCATGAGCAATTAAAGAGGAGCATGGGATGCACATGGATAGCTGCACACGGTTAAGTGGAGGCATGGTTTACTTTGGAAACTGGCTGGACGGTAAGGAAGGTTGTCACGGCTGGAAGCAAGAAGCGTGTGGTGTCAAGTTGGGAAGGAACCACCAAAAGAGCAGCAGTTTTGTCACAACCAGCCTTCACACAGCAACAACGTCCAGCAGCTGAGTTTGAAGAAGAAGTCCAGCCACCAAGAGGGAGGAAGGCACGGAGGTTTGGATGGGATTCCACGGTTGATGAATAGAGAGCACATCCAGCAAAGCCATGGCAGCAGAGGAGATGCTTCGGTTGGTTTAGTTAAAAAAGGCAATATCCAGCAGCAACTCCATAACAGCACCACAAAGCAAGCAAGTCCAGCAAAGGAAGCAGCTACGGCGATTGAAGAAGAGGGGCTTGACGTGTGAAAACTGAAATGGAAAACGGTGCTGTATTCCAGCCACCACCTAGGAGTTGAAGATCACGGTTTTGAGATGCAGCAGCAAGTTTGGTCACGGCTTGGTCTTGGAGAAAAGAAAACCCGGCAGCTTGGTGAGATGAGGAGGCTCACGGTTTTGGGAAGAAGAAGATACTCACGGTTTCTTTGCAAATGGTTGGCTGGAAAAGAGGAGTAGCTCACGGCCGAGGAAGAAGACAAGTAAGGGTCCCACTTTCTTGACTTTGGCACATATAAGGAGTTGCATATTAGAGACAAACGTGAAAGCTACGGGCAAAATGAGAAGAAGCTGGAAGGTCACGGGCAAGATGAGAAGTCACGGGAGTTGGTATGAGTTTTGGGCTATAAATGAAGCAGCAGGCAGAGAAGGAAAAACTCAGTAGATTTTAGGAGTAGGATTTAGGAAGCAATTTACGTTTTGTGCTTGGCTTTGATTTTTCCCCCTCCCCCTTGGGGAGGTTTTGGGGTTTGTTTTCCAGCAGTTGAATCTTAATTTCCAGTGTATTTTTCAGTTGAATGTTGTTAAATCTTTATTTTCATTTGCGAATTACCTTGTGTTTAAAATTTCATCTGCACGTTTAAAGCTTTGATCAAATCACTGCCATTTTCTAATTTACTGCAAGTTTCTGCTCAATTCAATTTCATCTCAGTTCATGCCTTATTTCCAATTGCGCATTTTACATTCTGTCAAAAGTTTATTGGTTGTTGCAAATTACCATTTTCTGAATTTACCGTTTTCGTTTTTACCGTTTTCTGAATTTTACTATTTCTGTGATTTATGTTTTTCAGTTTTACTTTTACTGCACCGCTTGATTTACATTTTCATCAACTTTATTTTCATTGCATTTATTTAATTTTCTGCATCAAAACTTTCACAACCCCCCCACTTCGTGATAAATCTGAGACTGAACCACCAAAATTGGTCCTTGAGAGACGACCTAGGAGTCACTTCCTAGTTATACTGCATTTCTTTTATGCTCAACTTTTGTGTGCGGTGCGACCCGTTCATCACCAACAAAGAGGTGTTCTACAACATCTTCCATACAAAGCCTCAAATGGTGCCATGTCGATACTACCATGGTAGTTGTTATTATAGGTGAATTCCACCAAGGGTAATACCTCATCCCAAATCCCCAAGTGATCCAAGATACAAGTTCTCAACAAATCTTCAAGTGACTGGATCGTCCTTTCGGACTGTCCATCTGTCTGGGGATGATAAGCCGAGCTCATATGTAGTTTGCTTCCTATCTCGCTCTGAAGGGTTTGCCAGAACTTGGATGTGAACCTCGGGTCTCTATCTGATACAATACTCGAAAGCACCCCATGTAACCTCACTATTTCCTTAACATACAGTTGCGCCAGTTTCGACGTAGACATTCTCATGTTGATTGTCAAGAAATGAGCGCTCTTGGTCAACCGATATACAATCACCCATATAGCATCATGACTTCGCACCGTGCAGGTAAATGGGTGACGAAATCCATGGATATGCTATCCTATTTCCACTCCGTGATATCCAACGGCTACAGTAAACCTCCAGGCCTTCGACGCTCCACCTTAGCTTTCTGACACGTTAAGCAAGAAGCGACAAATTGGGCCACATCCCTCTTCATTCCAGACCACCAAAAAGACTCCGCATTATTTTTCTAATTTACAGTCTCGAGTAGTATAAATCAAAATCCTGCTCCGTTGCAACAACAAAACAAAGTGAACACTCCACTTCCACCCATTCAAATTGCCAGCCTGAACCATAAGCAATTCTTGATCCACTAGCCTGCACTCATACTTAGATTTGTAACCTCTTCGACTTGAGATTACTAACTTGATTAGTATCAAGCCAACTGATGATACATCTCAAGCTAGGATTGTCCAACTATGCTTTCTCAACCATTTTGAGAAATCCACTATAACTCAAAATCATAGCTCAAATTTTCTCTTTCGCCAACTGACCCACTCTTCCTGTAAAAAAAAAAAACCATTAATAGTTCCTCACTTTAAAGTCGATCATGTAGCTTGAAACCGTAGGCTTACTCATCTTATCTGCCTGATACCTGTTTCTTCCATACCTAAACTCACTTCTGACTCTTAAAGATTTCCAAACCCTCCCAACTCATTCTCATATAACAACACCAATATTGTTTCAAAGAACTCGTCCCTCACAAACCAGCAATCCATCATTATGAAAGCTCTTCATGAATGCCTATTACTGACAATAACATGCTCACCATCATCCACTACGCTACTCTGATCCTCAAACTCCCTTACTTACTAGTCGAATCAAGGGACACTTCCCTTATGACTGCTGTAACCAGAAAAATGTTCACCCATGAAGAACCTTCTTCAAAACTTCAATGACCTCACAAAAACCTTGAGAAATCTTCTCTTCTCCACTTATCTTCATTAAACTCTATTTGACTTTACAATCCCTAATCTACATGTTTTTAACTTGATCCGCTTTTGATATATTATCATTTATTCTCCTTAAACTCAACACTTCTTTTTAAAACCATAACCACACCTGATGAAAACTGATGTTACCACCACATGCAGCTTCATAACTATGAATGTCTCAACCAACCCATACTCTGATCATTCACAATGCCCTCTTTCACCACTTATACTGTAACCACCCTTTACCAATTGTTCTAAAACCTTTTTCTTCTCCTTTCTTCCTCTATTGTGCTCTTAATTCTCTAATCTTATACTTTTCCTACCAAACCGACATTCTAAGGTACTTCTTCCTTTATCATTTGAAACCTTTCATCTTAGCCTAAGCTCAAACATTTCTTCTGCGTGAACTACTAATCTTGAAACACCCAACTAAACTTGACTCTGAACCATCCACTTGCTGATAAAACTTGATCATGTCCTTCAAATTTTTCACTTAACTTAAGATCCTTACAATACTTCATTCTTCTTCAAAGACCTTATGTTCTCTCAACTTGAAAATTATGCCTTATCTGACTGCCTCTCAAAATCTTCTTCTTCTACTTCCTTTCTTGATACTTATTCCCCTTAGTCCACTTTAGAATTTCCTATTCCTTTCTTAACTTGAACTTTAGGCCATCCACCACTTTCTTATTCAAATTCCAACAATCACTAATACATCGATCCATGTTACCAATCTCACACAATGCCACTCCATTTCTTACCAACACTTTCCTTTCTTCTGACTTCTAACGTAACTCATATACTAAACCAAACTGATTTCTCAAACCTTGCTACATCCATGTTTATCCAAAGCTTCTCTTAATCTAGCCTTTGAACTCAACCCCTTCTTGTGAAACGTACGATATATGACCTTCTGACTTTGTTCTTGAAAACTTCTTCACCCAAATCATTACTTCTAAACTCCAATATCTTCACTCGTCCTCCAAAGCCTAAACTTTTAGTCTTCTACTCCTTATCTTCGAGGCAAGAATTTGTCTCAAAGGCTTAAACCAATTCTAATAAAGGTATACAACTCAAGTTGTCCTTGAATATGCATTCCTCTACTACTATAGAGCATATTACACTACCACAAAAGCAAGAACAAGACAGAAATTACTACAGGAAACAACACTGAAACTCTAACTCTTTCTTAACTCTAACCTTCAGAATTAAGAAAGGAAAATCATCTATGGTAAAAGTCACGAGTGTGCACCCTCATTACTCTTATCAAGACGTTTTCTGTTCTCAAAACTTCTAGTTAGATACACACCTTACTATATAGACTCGGAGGAAATGGTAAATCATACCATTTACACTCAATTCTTCACAGAGAAGACACGACAAACCCACAACACAGAGGTCATCCTATGAACGAACTGCTCTGATACCATTAATGTAACATCCCAAAAATTCACACTTTAAAAATTCAAAATTTAAATATTGTAATAATAATACATTTACGGTAACACCCCGTAATCTCACACTTAAATCTATACATATGTTTTAAGCTCAGATTTAACTGCAAATATAAAATTAAATCCTTCTAATTGTTCTTACATTTCTTTCTTCATTTGCACGGGATCACGCAACAATCCTCCATCTGCTCCCGTATAACGAATTATACGATTATCGCACAGATAAGATTTTTCGGCACAAACAAACAAGTAAGGGTGAGCTAACATGCAACACATCATTTATAAAACATGCATAATTGCTTTGATATAAACATCATCTAATATTTATGTCAGACATCCTCATACCATCATACCACAATTCCTATAAGACACTTATCCCACCATCCCCAATAAACGTCACAATACCCAATAGACACTCATCCGGATGATACGTTGATGAGCGGTCACGGGAGGTTATGCACTTGTGATGACTTCTACTTTTTCTTACAAATACACTTCCAAAATACTTCATACCATTCACAAGGTTAGTCCCCTCACTATGTCCAAAACCGGCACATAGACCAGGACCTCCTGCTCCTCTCACCACATAATTCATCCTTCTCTACTTGAGATTGGATGATTATTAGAGTATCAGGATAACCTCCGACTACAGGACCCTCAACATCAACATATACACTAATACCATAACATTACAGAATCTCTCCATGAGATTCATATCATACTCATATTCTTCAACTCACATTATACCATTACAAAATCTCCCCATAATACTCATATCATGATCAGATGCATAAATTCAATTGCAATATAATAAAATACAATCATCACAATTATAATTCATAATTTCATATTTACCACAATAACATGAATTCATCAGACATTTCCATTCCAACAAGATATATTGCACAATAATTTAACAGTGCAAAATCTGTTAATAGGATTTAAGTTAAAAACTTGTCGAGTAGACTTCTAGGAAAGAGAGGTACGTCACGATGGATAACTGTTGAGACTTTGGCAAGTGTACCAAATCGTTCAAGTAATAAAACCGGTAAGACCGGATATCGTTTCCCAAGAGACTCGTGTCCTAGACAATCGTATAATATTTAACTAATTTAGACTAAAGAATGATTCCATGTTTTTGGGATTTTCATGCAATTAAATTAAAGATAAAACATAAATTGTAAAAGTGATCTTTGATAACGCAAACACTTAGGAATGGAAAGATTAGAAATGCTATGGAATGATATTGTTGGGGGATGATTTCACCTACTTCACTCTTATGTATAGAAAATCACTTCCTCTTCATTAATTAGCCAATGTCAATCTTCTAATTTACTCAAACTCAATCCCTTGGTAGAGAGAGCCTAGACTTACTTCTTAAACTCCAATCCCTTGGAAAACCTAACAAGTTCATCCGCTTTAAGAATTGAGATTCAAGACAACCAAAGGTCCTAGTTCTATCCCTAGATACAATTTCCTTTAGGTGTTTAATCCAGTTCTAGATTCACCCAATATTTCCCAATATCAAGCAAACCCTAAAATCATGATATGGTTGAATTACTCATACAAGCTTTAAGTAGAGGAATTAAACACTAACAATCAATGAAAGAGGCATATAATCATTCAAAACAACTATAATTACATAAAAGATCCGTGGTTACATCAATCCCCAAAAAGAATGAAACTAGCTCTCCATGAATGGAGAGCTTGAGCTTACAACAATGGTGGAAATGGAAGAAGGAGGAGGACCCAAGGATGAAGAAGGGCTGTTCCCACAGCTCCTAGCTCGCCTCTGGACGCTCCAATTGAGAGAATTTGTGTCTGGGATGCCAAAGATATCAAAGCCCTTCTAATTTGGGGTTAAATAAACCCAATCTGCCAAATCAGCAGCAGGCGCGCTTGAGACCGCGCTCCAGCGCGCGAAAACAGGAAAAAGAGACTAGTATTGAAGCCACTGATGAACTTTTATCAATTACTAGTCTAACAGAGCAAGCTGCCAAGTTGGTCAAGAGGAGCTTCAGCTGTTTATCCCCAAGAGTAAAGGGAGAGGAAGAAGAAAAAGAAGAAGAACTAGTTCACCAAAATCCTGTGATGGCAAGCGATGAGCCCAAACCTGGCAAACCAGTGAGATTCAAGAATAGGTTATGGGTCATCAAGAACATAAAGATAAATGGAGTGCTTGAGATAGAGGCTCCATATTCTAGGAGAGTCAAGGTGGTGACTAGGAAATTGCTGAGAGGATGTTGGTGTCATGACAAGAAGAAGCATTCCAACATCAAAAATCAAATTTGAGCTTAATGGTGTCAAGCTAATGACGTTAAACAAGCGCTTACTGGGAGGCAACCCAGCTTTCTAACCTTTTCTATATGTGTGATTTTGTTATTTGAGTGTGTTTTGATTGTTTGAATTTACTTTAGAATGTTTTGATTTGATTTGGTTATTTTGGAGCATGTTAGTTTCAATTGTAGTTTTTGTGTTGTTAATGGTTAACTAGTGTAATGTTGAGTTTTATTGTGTATTGATGTGTTTTAGAATTGTTCAATCTGTCTTTATGTGTTCTAGTGTGATTGAGTATGTTCTGAATGGTTATGTTGAGTTTAGGTATGTTTAAAGTGTAAAATTTGAAGCCTTGAGTTGTAGAATTAGAAAGCTTTGGAAGTGTGCACCTAAATTGGCATTCTTGCACTCAATTTCAATCCTTATGGATTTGATCAAGTTTGTATAGTGAAAACATGTTAATCTGGGCTGAATTGAGCATCAAGAAGTGCCAAATTCCAAAAATCGTAGGTGTAGTTGTGAAATTCTGCAAATCTGCAATCTGGTATGGCGCTCCAGTGCCCTCTGCTCAGGGGCGCTCCAGCGCGCTCAGCACGAATCCAGTTTTCTGGCATTCTGACCCATAGCTAGCTCCAGCGCCCTCTGCTTAGGGGCGCTCCAGCTAACTTTTTCCAACCAGACCAGATTTTTCAGCAACTCTATTTTTCTCTTCTGCTTCAAATTTTTCATGCTTCAGGCTGTGTTTCGTGATTTTTCTTGCATATTTAGTGTGCGTTTGACCTTGTGAACTCATGATCATGTGATCTAATGATTGTTTGTTACAAATACATACATTGTGAGCTCACATTTGCAAACTTTATTTTCAATCTTTTGTGCAGAAATGACTTCTTCATCCAAATCCAAGAGAATAAAAACAAACGCCGCCACAAAGTAGAGATGTCAACAGAGGAATATGCGACCCAAGTAGCATGGCTTGGGGACCAACCCAATTTATTGGGGGAGGTGGTGCAGAAAATGAAGGAGTCTGACAATGAGCTACAAATCATGAGTCACTAGACCTTTTATTTTGCTTTCTTTTACTTTGGTTGCTAGTTAGCTTTTGTTTTTCAATTTTAGTTAAGTTGTTTTAGTTATCTGGCTTGTTAGACTTATGCTGATTCATAATGCTTATGGTTTGATATGAAATGATGCTTGAGATGGGTCAATTTAGTTCAAATTGTATTGCTTCCTTCATGAGAAAGTCTGAGAATGCTGTATGCTTAACTGAGATCATTATTCATGGCAGTTGCTTGATGTTATTGTGGAACCTCGAGTTGACCTTGTGAGATGTTGTGCCTTAGAATTTTCTTGCATCATATTTGATCACAATTGACTTTGCCTGAGTTTCTCTGATATGAACCATTTGCTTGTTAGTTGCACATGATCAAGGCCATCTTGCTCTCCTACTTCTTCCACATATTGCCAAAAGAAACCAATTCAAAACCTTTCGACCTTGATTGATAAATGACTCTTTTTGAACCTTAAAGCCTGATAATGCTAAATTATACCATATTTTAAGCATCATTTTAGTAGCAAAATCAACTCCTTTCTAACTTATAACTTGCTTAATCCTCTTGTTTTGTCTTGTTTTCTATATATTTGTGTTTTTGGCTACTTTGATGTACTTTCATCAATAATCCCTTATTTTGTAGCTAAAAATGAGCTTGGAAGACTCTCCAACAATGTCTAAGGCTGAACCAACCACTAGAAGCAAGCCGATCTGCAGAAAAAGTGAAAATGATGCAGTGCTGAAAAGTCAGGCCCAAGCCCCCCCTGGCTGAGGGGCGCCCAAGCGCGACTGCACCAGGGCCAGTTTCTGCACAGAAAAGTGACCAGGTGCCAGTTTTGTGTGCTGGTCGCGCCCGGGCGTGAAAAAGGGGCGCCCGGGCGCGACTTTTTGCGAGAAGCTTGCGCCCGGGCGTGAGAAATGGGGCGCCCACGCGCGACTTTTTCCGAGAGGCTCGCGCCCGGGCGCGACTGAGAGGGCGCCCGGGCGCGACTGAGAGGGCGCCCGGGCGCGACTTTTGCTGATGTGTCAGATCCAGCTTATTTAACCCAGAAACGCGAAGGGTTTGGGTCTTTGGTCATTTGGAGGCGCGATTTCACTGAGAGGAGAGCTTGGAGGGCTGCTAGGGTTCGTAGGAACACTCCCTTCTTCCTCTTGGGTTCTCCTTCTTCTTCCATCTTCCATGTTGTAAGCTTTAGGGTTCTCCATGGAAATGGAGAACCAAACCCATCTTGTTGGGATTAGTTGTAGCCTTTGAATTCTTGTGTAATTGTTGAATGATTTGATTATATATATGCCTTTTCTATCAATTGCTAGTATTCTTGTTTCCAATCTTAAAGCTTGCATGTAATGGGAACGTTCATGACTTGATTTTGGGGTTTTATGGATTATGGGAACGTAAGATGAAACCCGGAACTGAAATAGGAGTCCTTGTGGGTCATTGATTCTAGGAATGGAAGATGATTCACATGTTGTCTTAGATCCCAGCTCTTTAATGCGGGTTTTGCTTGTTAGATTGCCAAGGAATTGGGGTTTGATAAGGAAAACCTAGGCTCTTTCATCTAAGGAATTAGGGCTAGAGTGCTTTAGTGGATTGACTTTAGTAAATTGATAGAGAGGAGAAAAAATTGGTTATACACAAGAGTGCATTGGTGAAAACTAACCTTAGCAATGTCACTTCATTCCATTTCTAGTCTTTTCCATTTCCAAGTGTCTTCAATACCAAAGTCCAACCTTGTAATTATGTATGAATTTACATTCCTGCACTTGTTCTGTATATTGATGTTATGTTATTGAGTCTATATGAGTTATTAATCGCACAATTCTCTAGTATTACGAGTCTCTTGGGAAAACGATACCCGGTCTTACCGGTTTATTACTTGAACGATTCGGTGCACTTGCCGAAATCGAGCCCAACAAGTATTTTTTGAGTTAACAAGTTTTTAGTGCCGTTGCCGGGGATTTGGGGATTGAACCCGAGTCCTAGCAACGGCTAACAAGTTAAATTGGGCATCATCAAGTTTTTGGTATGAAATTTCCCTATTTTCCTTACCTTGAGCTAAATAGAGAAATCATCTGTACTACAGGAGAATGATTTAAGTTTGGGGGAGTTGTTATGAAAGGATGAATTGAGAAAAATTTGAAAGATACAAAAGTAACACAAAGGAAGAAAGAAGAAGATAAAGAAAAAGAACTGAATGAAAGAAAGTTGGGATTTAAGTTCGACATTGGTGGTAATCTAAGTGAAGCAAAAGAGAACTTTTATTCATGATTGCAATTGTTGAATCTCTTAGCTCAAGGTGCTTTGTTATCCAGAAAAACCATGTTCCTTCTTAGCCCAGCCACAATACAAGCCAATGAAAGTCCTTGTGATGTTGACTTACTTGTGAATGTGTTTAATTTGGTTGAAACAAATGGCAAAGTTGATTTGTGTGACAATTTGATAGTAGAGTGATAGACACACATCCTTATACACCAGTGCATTAGAGTGAAACACCATCTTAAGTGAGGATTAGTTCTACATAATTTAGTAAAGCATCCTGCCATGACTGTTGATCTCTTATAAACTATGGCATTTGATTGATTGATCGTGTTGTGAGCATCATAGTGGAAAACTAACATGATACACATTTCTAGTTGTTTCACGTTAAGCAATGTATTATAAATCCAACTGTAATCTTTGAAATATGTTTTGTTGACAGTCAGATACCTTTTGCTTAAGGACAAGCAAGGTTCTAAGTTTGGGGGAGTTGATAGTGGCATATTTTACTATGAATTCAGTATTGAATTAGAGAAAATATCAACTCTTTCTCATCCTTTTTACCTTGTAAATCCTAGTTTTCATTTAGTTTAAGAAGTGGTTTCATCTTAAGCTTTAATTAGATAAATTGATCATTAACCCCTTTATTTATACAAGTTAATTAGTTGGAAGAAGTCTCTGCATCAAATGAAGAGTGCTGGAACCAGAGAAAACAAGAAAACAACAAAAATATGAAGAACCAGAATCTGGAAAAAGTTAGGTGGAGCGCCCTTTTTCCATGGGCGCTGGAGCGGGCTCTGCACCAGGACTGGAGCTAGCTGGAGCGCCCCCTACAAAAGGGCGCTGGAGCACCCTTTTTCCTGTTTTTGCGCGCTGGAGCGCGGTCTCAAGCGCGCCTGCTGCTGATTTGGCAGATTGGGTTTATTTAACCCCAAATTAGAAGGGCTTTGATATCTTTGGCATCCCAGACACAAATTCTCTCAATTGGAGCGTCCCGAGGCGAGCTAGGAGCTGTGGGAACAACCCTTCTTCATCCTTGGGTCCTCCTCCTTCTTCCATTTCCACCATTGTTGTAAGCTCAAGCTCTTCATTCATGGAGAGCTAGTTTCATTCTTGTTGGGGATTGATGTAACCACGGATCTCTTATGTAATTACAGTTGTTTTGAATGATTATATGCCTCTTTCATTGATTGTTAGTGTTTAATTCCTCTACTTAAAGCTTGTATGAATAATTCAACCATATCATGATTTTAGGGTTTGCTTGATATTGGGAAATATTGGGTGAATCTAGAACTGGATTAAACACCTAAAGGAAATTGTATCTAGGGATAGAACTAGGACCTTTGGTTGTCTTGAATCTCAATTCTTAAAGCGGATGAACTTGTTAGGTTTTCCAAGGGATTGGAGTTTAAGAAGTAAGTCTAGGCTCTTTCTACCAAGGGATTGGGTTTGAGTAAATTAGAAGATTGACATTGGCTAATTAATGAAGAGGAAGTGATTTCTATACATAAGAGTGAAGTAGGTGAAATCAACCCCCAACAACATCATTCCATATCATTTCTAATCTTTCCATTTCAAAGTGTTTGCATAATCAAAGATCACTTTTACCCTTTATGTTTTATCTTTAATTTAATTGCATGAAAATCCCAAAAACATGGAATCATTCTTTAGTCTAAATTAGTTAAATATTATACGATTGTCTAGGACACGAGTCTCTTGGGAAACGATATCCGGTCTTACCGGTTTTATTACTTGAACGATTTGGTACACTTGCCAAAGTCTCAACAAGTTTTTGGCGCTTTTTTTTTTATTATTATTTGTTTGGTTATTAGTTTTTACTGATGTAACCCCTTGTAAGATACCCCCACACCCCTTCGTTTTAGTGAATTTGTTCATTTCGTTTTATTTCAAAAAAGGAAAAAAAAATGATAAATAATAAAAAAATATATAAAACTTTAAAAAACATTTAATGTAATAAATCTCGATATGAGTACTCGTGCGATCGTATGCATCAGCCTAGTACTTATTGCCCAAATATAAAAACCAAAAACTTGTTGAGACTTTGGAAAGTGTACCAAATCGTTCAAGTAATAAAACCGGTAAGACCGGATATTGATGAGGCCCAATTTAACTTGTTAGCCGTTGCTAGGACTCGGGTTCAATCCCCAAATCCTTGGCAACGACACTAAAAACTTGATGGCTCAAAAAATACTTGTTGGGCTCGATTTCGGCAAGTGCACCGAATCGTTCAAGTAATAAACCGGTAAGACCGGGTATCGTTTTCCCAAGAGACTAGTAATACTAGAGAATTGTGCGATTAACAACTTACATAGACTCAATAACAAAACAACAATATACAGAACAAGTGCAGGAATGTAAATTCATACATAATTACAAGGTTGGACTTTGGTATTGAAGGCACTTGAAAATGGAAAAGACTAGAAATGGTATGAAATGACATTGTTAAGGCTAGTTTTCACCAATGCACTCTTGTGTATAACCAATTTTATCTCCTCTCTATCAATTTACTAAAGTCAATCCACTAAAACACTCTAGTCCTAATTCCTTAGGTGAAAGAGCCTAGGTTTTCCTTATCAAACCCCAATTCCTTGGCAATCTAACAAGTAAAACCCGCATTAAAGAATTGGGATCTAAGACAACATGTGAATCATCTTCCATTCCTAGAATCAATGACCCACAAGGACTCTTATTTCAGTTCAAGATTTCATCTTACGTTCCCATAATCCATAAAACCCCAAAATCAAGCCATGAACGTTCCCATTACATGCAAGCTTTAAGATTGGAAACAAGAATACTAGCAATTGATAGAAAAGGCATATATATAATCAAATCATTCAACAATTACACAAGAATTCAAAGGCTACAATGATAATGACCAATTTTACTTCATTATCCAACATCAAATTGATGGAATTTGTCAACTCTTCCTTTACTTTTAGTCTTGTTTAACTCAATTTCTTGTATTTGTAAGTGATTACATCATAAGTTGTAATTAGCCCTTTTGATGGCTAATCCCCATTCAAAGAAGCTGGGAGAAGATACTCACCAAAGAACATTGCCAAAACCCAAGAAAAGAGAGAAGAGTAGCTGAAAAGATGAAGAACCCAGGCTGCTGCAGAGAGTCACGCCGGGCGCCTACTGACCTAGGCGGCGCCGGGCGTGACAATGCTGACCGAGGACGCGCCTGGCGCCTGTCTGTCGGGCCGCCGGGCGCCACCTTTGCTGATCTGGCAGAAACAGCTTATTTAGTTCTGGAACGCGAAGGGGTTTGCATCTTTGGCATCCCGGACACAAATTCTCTCAATTGGAGCGTCCAGAGGCGAGCTAGGAGCTGTGGGAACAGCCCTTCTTCATCCTTGGGTCCTCCTCCTTCTTCCATTTCCACCATTGTTGTAAGCTCAAGCTCTCCATTCATGGAGAGCTAGTTTCATTCTTGTTGGGGATTGATGTAACCACGGATCTTTTATGTAATTACAGTTGTTTTGAATGATTATATGCCTCTTTCATTGATTGTTAGTGTTTAATTCCTCTACTTAAAGCTTGTATGAGTAATTCAACCATATCATGATTTTAGGGTTTGTTTGATATTGGGAAATATTGGGTGAATCTAGAACTGGATTAAACACCTAAAGGAAATTGTATCTAGGGATAGAACTAGGACCTTTGGTTGTCTTGAATCTCAATTCTTAAAGCGGATGAACTTGTTAGGTTTTCCAAGGGATTGGAGTTTAAGAAGTAAGTCTAGGCTCTCTCTACCAAGGGATTGGGTTTGAGTAAATTAGAAGATTGACATTGGCTAATTATTGAAGAGGAAGTGATTTTCTATACATAAGAGTGAAGTAGGTGAAATCAACCCCCAACAATATCATTCCATATCATTTCTAATCTTTCCATTTCTAAGTGTTTGCGTTATCAAAGATCACTTTTACCATTTACTTTTTATCTTTACTTTAATTGCATGAAAAGCCCAAAAACATGGAATCATTCTTTAGTCTAAATTAGTTAGATATTATACGATTGTCTAGGACACGAGTCTCTTGGGAAACGATATCCGGTCTTACCGGTTTTATTACTTGAACGATTTGGTACACTTGCCAAAGTCTCAACAAGTTTTTGGCGCCGTTGCCGGGGACCCGTGTTAAACTAGACTTTTGTGTGATTTTTAACCGTTTTAGACTTTATCTTTTTGTGTATAATTTCCTATCTTTTTGTAATTATTATCTTTATTTTTGGGCTCACTTGTGGCACGAGTTTGGTTGTTTTCTAGTGTATGCAGGGAAACATTCGTACAAGGAGGACTGTGTCATCTGAACCACTCCTTGTGGATCCTGAGATCGAGAAAACAGCTCGTAGAAACAATAGCGACACCAGGAGACAGCGAGCTCTAAGTCAACAAGCTGCCCCGCAATCTTCATCTTCTTTCAACAATCAAGAAATAGAATCTTTTGATTCTTCTTCTGTGAACGGGATGGCTGGCGCAGGACCACCTCCAAGGAGAACCATAGGGGACTCAATAACCTACACAAGCCCGAGGAATTTCTCAAGCATTGTGAGGCCCACTATGAGTGACAAGCTGGCAGAAATGAAGCTTGCTCTACTCCAGCTCATCAGTTCAAACCAATTTTCTGGCCTGGACAATGAAGACCCTCATGCGCACTTGGTCACCTTTTATGAGTTGTGTGGCACTATGGGTGTACAAGGGGAGGACGAAGAAGCATTATACATGAGACTCTTCCCATTCTCTCTTAATGGCAAAGCAAAGGCTTGGCTCCAGTCACAGCCTAATCAAAGTCTTACGAGCTGGGAGGATGTGGAATATAAATTTCTAGCACGCTTCTTTCCACCATCAAAGAGCACAGAGGTGAAGGCTGCCATTGCTACCTTCGTACAAGGAGTAGAGGAACCACTATGTGAAGCCTGGGAAAGATTCAAGTCTTTATTGAGAAAGTGTCCCAGCCATGGATTCAGTCTAGAAATGCAAGTGCAAACTTTCTGTAATGGTTTGCAACCTCATACAAAGATGATATTAGACGCATCTTTTGGTGGTTCAGTACTATTTAAAACTGCTGATGAAGCCATTGCGGTGATTGAAAATATGGCTTCCACTGACATGCGGAGTCAACATGGGAGAATGCAAGTACAAAGGAGAGGAGTTTATGAACTTGGTGCTCAGGATGCACTACTTGCACAAAATAAGCTTCTTGCCCAACAAATGGAGCTCCTGACTCAACATATGGCCAAGCTTCCTCAGCAGTTGCAGGCAATGCAAGCTCAACCTCAACCACATCATCAAGTAATGAGATGTGATTTTTGTGGAGATAACCATCCCAACGGTCATTGTCAAAGTCCTAGTACGTCCCAACCTGAAGAAGTTAACTATATGGGAAATCAAGGACGACAACACTTCTTAAACAATCATTTCCCTAATCCTTCCAATCAAAGGTGGAGACAAAATCAAGAAGCTTCTAGCAGTAAAAATCCGTATCAACCTGCTCAACACTATCCATCTCAAAATGATCGGACATCAAAGCTAGAAGATACCTTGCAAATGTTCATCCAGCAGTCCATCCAAAACCAGAAAAACACTGATGCATCTATAAAGAATCTGGAAGTGCAAGTTGGTCAACTGGCTAAGCAATTAGCAAACCAACAGGGTGGACAATTTACTGCAAATACGCAAGTCAACCCCAAGGAAGAATGTAATGTAATATTCACAAGAAGTGGGAAAGAGGTTGGAAGAAAAGAAGAAGAAAAAGTAAAGCCAGAAGAAAAAGAACAAGAAAAGAATGAAGAGGAAGATCAAGAAATAATTGAAGAAGAGATTGTTGAAGGTGGAGAAGAGAATAAAAAGAAAGAAAAAGAAAAAAATCAAAAAGAGAAAGAGATTGTGAAACACCTTCCTTACCCAAAAATTCCATCTGCTAAAGGAAAGGAGAAACAATTGGCTCGGTTTAAGCAAATATTTGATCAACTTGAGATTACCATGCCATTGACCGAAGCACTACAACAAATTCCTGCCTACGCAAAGTACATGAAGCAAATCCTCAACAAAAAGAATAAGTATTTAGATGAGGAAACAATTGAAGTGCAGGGAAATTGCAGTGCCATCATGCAGAAGACTCTTCCTCCAAAATTTAAAGATCCAGGGAGTTTCACCATTCCATGCACTATTGGAAACCAGGAGATAGGTAGAGCTCTCGTTGACTTGGGGGCTAGTATCAATATGATACCCCTATCTATGCTTAAGAAGATTGGTGGTCTTGAAGTCAAGCCTACGAGAATGATGCTGCAGCTGGCGGATAGATCCATCAAGTATCCCTATGGTGTTGTGGAAGATGTGGTGGTCAAAATAGACAAACTCCAATTCCCAGTGGACTTTGTAGTTATGGACATGGAGGAATCTGCAGATGTACCACTCATCCTTGGAAGACCTTTCATGAAGACAGCTAAGGTTGTCATTCATGTAGAAGAAGGAACAGTGAAATTGAAAGACCAAGATGAGGAGGTGACTTTCAACGTCTTTGGGGTTGAGCAGCCAAATCATGAAAAAGAGACTAGTCTTGAAGCTACAGATGAAATTTTATCAATTACTAGTCTAACAGAGCAAGCTGCCAAGTTGGTCAAGAGGAGCTTCAGCTGTTTATCCCCAAGAGTAAAGGGAGAGGAAGAAGAAAAAGAAGAAGAACTAGTCCACCAAAATTCTGTGATAGAAAGCGATGAACCCAAACCTGGCAAACCAGTGAGATTCAAGAATAGGTTATGGGTCATCAAGAACATAAAGATAAATGGAGTGCTTGAGATAGAGGCTCCATATTCTAGGAGAGTCAAGGTGGTGACTAGGAAATTGCTGAGAGGATGTTGGTGTCATGACAAGAAGAAGCATTCCAACATCAAAAATCAAACTTGAGCTTAATGGTGTCAAGCTAATGACGTTAAACAAACGCTTACTGGGAGGCAACCCAACTTTCTACCCTTTTCTCTTGTTTGTTTTTAATTTTTGAGTGTTGTTTGATTGTTTGATTGTATGTTTTAATGTGTAGTGTGTTGTCTTTGTTTTGAACCATGCTTGTGTGAAGAACAACCAAGGTGAATTTTTGAGTTGATTGTTAGATTGTTGAAGGATATAGTGCATTGATGTGAATTAGAGATGTGAAACTGTTTTGGCTGTTTTCTGGGCTGTTTTAACTTGTTTTCAAAGTGCCTTTCTTAAGCCAAGAGCCAAAAATGTTGCCTAACTTGTGGAATTTCAAAACTTTGAAAGATCGACTTCAATTTCCAACTTGAGTGCTCAAATTCAATTCCTTGGGTTTTGAACAAGTTTGTTTAATGATAATATATGATTCTGGAGCATCTCAAGTGATTTGAAGTTCAAATTCACAAAAACCAGAGTTAGGTAGCTTGGAAATCAGTTTCTGCATAATTCTGCAGAAACTCACGCCCGGCGCCTCCTACACTAGAGGGCGCCTGGCGCCAGCTCGTCCACTCTGACCATCACTTCTCAGATTCAGCATCTGGCTGGGTCACGATCCCACGCCCGGCGCCGCATGACCCATTAGGCACCGGGCGCGACTTCTGCAGCAGATTATTTTCACTTAAGTCTGAGTTCAGAGTGGGCTTGGCCCATCAAATTCTTTTCACCCCACACTCACCCTAACACTCCTCTCAGTTCAGAAACTCCTCACACACACTATCATTCCTTCTAATTTCTCTCCACTTCACGTTTTTCACTCTTCTCCACTCCAATTCACCTAAATCAACTTCCTTCTCACAAATTTCCAGCCCACACACCACATTGCTGCTGCCACCACCATTTGAACCCCTTCATTCTTTCTTTACTCACTCTCGGTCCATCTCCACCCAAGCACTCTCCCAATTCAAAAATCCACACACCAACCTAATCACATTCTCTGTGCATCAAGTAAGCTTTTCACTCTTTTCTATTGTTTATTCCTTCACAATGCTTAGCCTTGGTTGTTCATCATGTACATGGTTTGAATTTGACCTAGGGTAGTTTAATTTCAGTTCAATTAGAGTGTTGTATGTGATAGCTGCTGGTTAGGACTCAAATTCTTGCTTTCATTGTCTGATTCGAACACACACACACAATCACAGTGGCTGGAATGCAGAATCTGGGTTTTCCCCAATTCTGCATGTCGCGCCAGGCGCCTTCAGGCTGTGCGGCGCCGGGCGCGACTTCCTCTGCCCATGTTTGGAACTTTGTTGTGGTGTGTCCTGCAGCTTTTGTTTGTTGTTTAATTGTTGTTTTTGTTGAAATTTTGACTGAGCTGTGATGATATCTGAGTTTGACCTATATTAAAGTAGCAAAAGTGTGTTGATTCATGGAGTTTTGCTTGTGCCTTGGCTATTGATGATTTGTTTTCACTAAGTTATGCATCATTACATCATCTAAGCTTAATCTCATTCACTCAAACTAATCCAGCAGCTGAGAAGCAAAAAGCTTGAATCTGCATAAAATGCTGTCACGCCCGGCGCCTACTGACTTGTGCGGCCCCCGGCGTGACCACCCCTGACAACAACCAGAATTTTTGTTGTTTTGCTGCTTTGGCTTCATTTCTTCACTGATCAGGGCTTTTCTTTGATATGTTTTGACTGTGTGGTTTGTGTGCATACCATTGAAAGCATTTGGTACATCATGATGTAAGCTAATGATGAATTTACTCATGAATCTAAACACATTTATCCTCTTGAACTCTACCTTATTTTGCAGCTATGGCTTCTTCATCTGGGTTTAAGCGAACCAAGACTACTGCTGGTCTTAGGGAAAACAAAAGGAAGGAGAAGATATATTCTGCTATCTTCTTAACCCCAGAACATAAGAAGCACTTCTCCAATGTTCAGAGCAGAAAACTCTTAATGGAGAGAAAAGTAACCCTCCTCCCTCAAGATGTGCCAGAATTCTCCAATGAGATTTTGGAGAGGCAATGGAGCTCCTTATGCACGTACCCAGATCCCGCCAATATTGCAGTTGTCCAGGAATTTTATGCCAATGCAAAATCCTTCTCTCCGGACTCAGAACCTTTCTGGAGCTATGTGCGTGGTCAGCGGATCTCATTTAGTGCTGACGCTATTAATGAGTTCCTAAACACAGAGTGGGAAGATGATGATGAGCTATGCGGGTACGCCGAGCTGATGGCGACTGAGTTAGATCATGAAGAGATTGAACAGACCCTATGTATTGCAGGAGGATCATTTCAAAGAAATAGGCAGCAGCAACCTCTTCATATCAAGAGAGTGCACCTGCATTCTCTCAGCCGCCTATGGATGCCTCTGGTGCATTCCAACATTTCACCATGCACGCATGTCTCTGACGTCACAGTCAACAGAGCGGTCATCCTTTATGCCATTCTCACTGGACGCTCTGTGAACTTGGGGAAGCTAATCGCAAATGAGATACGCAACTGTGCGAATTCTACAAAAGCTCCCCTTGGACATCCCTCTCTTATCACCCATCTCTGTAAACAAGAAGGAGTGGACATCACTATTCCACCATTCGAGCATCCTAGGAGACCTATTGATATGGGGTATTATACCCAATTTTGTTTGGATGCAGATGATGGAGTTGCCAGTCCACCACCGAGATCGCCGAGGAGACATGCCAGACAGCGACCTATTCCCCGACGTCCTCCGCCACCACCATCACCTCCAGCTGATCCTTCACAGATGCCAGACTTGAGCCTTGCATTGATTAATGCAAAGTTGGAGGCGGTAAATCGGATTGGCCAGGCCCATGCAGAGATGATGAGGCATGTTTATGCAGCATCCCATCCAGGTTTCATGACATCGGATCAATACAGCGCCTTCGTTGCTTGGCCTGGGGACCAGTCCTTTCCTGCTGGGGGGGGTAGACCTCAGGCTGGCACTGCTGCTATGGATGAGGATGACGATGACGACGAGGAGGAGGATGATGACGATGACGAGGTAGACGAGGACGAGGACTCAGACTGACTAATAGCCATCACAGCAGGAGTCGTTTTTTCTTTATTTTTTTTTTCTGTTTTCAGTCTTTATTTTACGTTTAGGTTCATAAACATCTTTTATGCATTTGGTTTGACAGTATGAGTTGATGTGTGAAAATCTGGTTGTTATGCTTTCTGTATGTGATTGAACGTGTGGAAATAGCTTATTTGATTGAGCATTGATTGTTGATGTGTTCACTGAGTTATGCTAATGCTTGGGGAGTCGATTGCAGTCAAAATTCATGACATTGTGTTTAGCAGATTATGGAATCATAATTAACAGGGTGAGATTTAGTGCCTCATATTCTTTTGCTGTGTGATTGCTATCATGCTAGATCACAATTGACTTTGCCTGAGTTTCTATAATTTGAACTATCTACTTGCTTGTTGAATTTGATCAAGGCATTCTTTTCTCACCTTACATATACATTAGCCATTCAACCATAAATGTAAAAAGATCTTTCCTCTTTGTACCTTAAGCTTATTGAAAATTCCCTGAACCTTTTACCTTGAGCTGAATAGAACATGCATCTGCATTATAGCAGAATAATCCAAGTTTGGGGGGAAATGATGGTGTATTGAGAAAAAGACAAAGATGGAAAAGTAAGAAAAAGAGAAAAAGAAAAGTACTGAATGAAAAACAGTTGGGTGTAAGTTTGAAATTGGTTATGATACATGAGGAGCAAAGGAGAAGCTTATATGCATGAAGTGAATTAGGTAATTTTTCAGCTCAAGAACCGTTGATTTCCAGAAAAACCATGATTCTTTCTTAGCCCAACCACAACACAAGCCAATCAAAGTCCTTGTGACATCAACTTGCGTGTAAATTGTTTTGAATTGATTGAAACGAAAGGCAAAGTTATATTGTGTGATAATATGATTGTAGAGTGAGCGCTATACACCCCTATACACCAGTGCATTAGAGTGAAACACTTTCCAGGTGAGGATTGATTCCATACATCAAGTGAAACACTCTGTCATGTTTGTTGATTTCTTTTGCACCCTTTGCATTGTGATCATAATTGTTGATAGGTGAACACCTCTGTTGTGCTTGATTGATGACAGCTGTATATATCCATTATGTTCTTTCTATTAGATGCTAACGCAGGATTTTCACTTCTTGAACTTAAAGGATATCTCAAATTTGAAACCAATGCATTTAAATGATTGTATTCTAGAATAGTTTACCTTTTGCTTGAGGACAAGCAAGGTTCTAAGTTTGGGGGAGTTGATAATGACCAATTTTACTTCATTATCCAACATCAAATTGATGGAATTTGTCAACTCTTCCTTTACTTTTAGTCTTGTTTAACTCAATTTCTTGTATTTGTAAGTGATTACATCATAAGTTGTAATTAGCCCTTTTGATGGCTAATCCCCATTCAAAGAAGCTGGGAGAAGATACTCACCAAAGAACATTGCCAAAACCCAAGAAAAGAGAGAAGAGTAGCTGAAAAGATGAAGAACCCAGGCTGCTGCAGAGAGTCACGCCGGGCGCCTACTGACCTAGGCGGCGCCGGGCGTGACAATGCTGACCGAGGACGCGCCTGGCGCCTGTCTGTCGGGCCGCCGGGCGCCACCTTTGCTGATCTGGCAGAAACAGCTTATTTAGTTCTGGAACGCGAAGGGGTTTGCATCTTTGGCATCCCGGACACAAATTCTCTCAATTGGAGCGTCCAGAGGCGAGCTAGGAGCTGTGGGAACAGCCCTTCTTCATCCTTGGGTCCTCCTCCTTCTTCCATTTCCACCATTGTTGTAAGCTCAAGCTCTCCATTCATGGAGAGCTAGTTTCATTCTTGTTGGGGATTGATGTAACCACGGATCTTTTATGTAATTACAGTTGTTTTGAATGATTATATGCCTCTTTCATTGATTGTTAGTGTTTAATTCCTCTACTTAAAGCTTGTATGAGTAATTCAACCATATCATGATTTTAGGGTTTGTTTGATATTGGGAAATATTGGGTGAATCTAGAACTGGATTAAACACCTAAAGGAAATTGTATCTAGGGATAGAACTAGGACCTTTGGTTGTCTTGAATCTCAATTCTTAAAGCGGATGAACTTGTTAGGTTTTCCAAGGGATTGGAGTTTAAGAAGTAAGTCTAGGCTCTCTCTACCAAGGGATTGGGTTTGAGTAAATTAGAAGATTGACATTGGCTAATTATTGAAGAGGAAGTGATTTTCTATACATAAGAGTGAAGTAGGTGAAATCAACCCCCAACAATATCATTCCATATCATTTCTAATCTTTCCATTTCTAAGTGTTTGCGTTATCAAAGATCACTTTTACCATTTACTTTTTATCTTTACTTTAATTGCATGAAAAGCCCAAAAACATGGAATCATTCTTTAGTCTAAATTAGTTAGATATTATACGATTGTCTAGGACACGAGTCTCTTGGGAAACGATATCCGGTCTTACCGGTTTTATTACTTGAACGATTTGGTACACTTGCCAAAGTCTCAACATACAACTAATCCCAACAAGATGGGTTTGGCTCTCCATTTCCATGGAGAACCCTAAAGCTTACAAACATGGAAGATGGAAGAAGAAGGAGACCCAAAGGAAGAGGAGGAGATGTTCCTACAAGCTCCTCACGCCCTCCATGAGCTCCACCCGTGAAATCGCGCCTCCAAATGACCAAAGACCAAAACCCCTTCGCGTTTCTGGGTTAAATAAGCTGGATCTGACACATCAGCAAAAGTCGCGCCCGGGCGCCCTCTCAGTCGTGCCTGGGCGCAAGCCTCTCGGAAAAAGTCACGCCTGGGCACCCTCTCAGTCGCGCTTGGGCGCCCCTCAACCAGGGGGGGCTTGGGCCTGACTTTTCAGCACTGCATCATTTTCACTTTTTCTGCAGATCTGCTTGCTTCTAGTGGTTGGTTCAGCCTTAGACATTGTTGGAGAGTCTTCCAAGCTCATTTTTAGCTACAAAATAAGGGATTATTGATGAAAGTACATCAAAGTAGCCAAAAACACAATTATTTAGAAAATAAGACAAAACAAGAGGATTAAGCAAGTTATAAGTAAGAAAGGAGTTGATTTTGCCATTAAAATGATGCTTAAAATATGGTATAATTTAGCATTATTAAAATACCCCCAAACTTACAACTTTGCTTGTCCTCAAGCAAAAGTACTTCTCCTAGCAAACAATTCAATCACAATGGTCTAGCAACTCAAGCATAGTTTCAATCAAATAAACAAAATCAATCGTGCTTGCTCAACTTATAAATCACATTCAAGAGACAATATAGTCTTAGCAAGCTAAACTTCAATCATGGTGCTCACAAATTAAAAATCACAAGATAGATGCAAATGATAGATCAACAAACATGGCAAGTTGTTTTCAATGAGGGCATGGAACCAATCCTCACCAAGGAAAGTGTTTCACTCAAGCACAATGGTGT
This sequence comes from Vigna angularis, assembly GCF_016808095.1. Taxonomy (NCBI): domain Eukaryota; kingdom Viridiplantae; phylum Streptophyta; class Magnoliopsida; order Fabales; family Fabaceae; genus Vigna; species Vigna angularis. The sequence goes on from NC_068971.1 coordinate 8,491,235, forward strand.
ATAAGGATGTGTGTCTAACTCTCAACTATCACAATGTTACACAAATCAACTTTGCCTTTTGTTTCAACAATTTCAAACACATTAACAAACAAGTAACATCACAAGGACTTTGATTGGCTTGTATTGTGGCTGGGCTAAGAAGAAAAATTGGTTTTTCTGGACAACAAAGCACCTTGAGATAAGAGACCAAACAATTTAATTCATGATATAGCATAGTATCTCTTTTTCTCCAAAATTGAATAAACCACTCTCAACTTATTTCCCAACTCTTTTTCATTGAATTCATGTTTTTGTTTTCTTGTTCTTCTTTCTTCTTTTTCTTTCTTTTTGACTCATCTTATTGTTTTCTCAATGCTCCCCTTTTTGATAATAAGAACTCCCCCAAACTTAGACCATTCTCCTCATCCTAACATATATGTTCATCTCAACTCAAGGTAAGGAGGTTAAGGATTTTTCAATAGGCTTAAGGTTTTAGGAGTGAGAAAGTTTCCTTTCTAAGGTTCAAAGGTTTAGCATTGGCTTTTAGGCTCAAAACGTAGAAGAGGTGGAAGAACAAGATGGCCTTGATCATTTGTAACATGCAAGTAACTAGTTCAAATAGAGAAACTTAGGCAAAATCAACTGTGATTCCAAAGTAATAACATTCATCAACAAACTCTGAGGCACAACATCTCACAGGTTTACTCAGGGTTCCAAAATTTGATAAACATCATGCCAAGAATATTGATCACAATTAAAACCAAGCATCTATCTAAACAGATACAAGCAACCACAATCTCTGCTCAACAAGCTCAACCACATAATCTCAATTAGATTTTCAAAACAATTCTCATGGATAAAGAGCAAGCACAACAGATTTGTATTCAATTCAAGCATAACAAATGATTCACTCAAATCACCAGACCAATTGCACAAGAACTATCCACAAGGCAAGTCAAAAAGAAATCCAAATTTAAAAACTGAAAGCAAATAAAAATTGGAAATTAAAACTGAAAAACCAAATTAGATGGACTCTTTGCAACTCCAGCAGTGTAGGACACTAGCTTCACTTTCATCTGAAACATCTTCCTCCAACAGTAGCTTATACTCTGAAACTGCTCCACCTCCCCCATCAGTAGGGGCCTGGCCCCCAGGCCATGATACACGAGTAGCAAAATCTTCATTTCATATAGTGCTCAACTCACGCATACCTCAAAGGTTGGCCACTGGTGGTTTTAAACTCTTTAATTCCTAAGGAAGATCTTATCCTGTAACAAGAAAGTTCAAAGCAAAATTAGTATCCCATAGTCAACAACTGAAGAGAAGAATCCAACAACATACTAAAAGAAATGTGCAAAGGAAAACAAAGAAACAAACCAATGAAAGCCAAAACAAACAAAGACAAAAGTACATAAACATAGAGGGAAGTCTTAAAATTAAGCTTCCCAAAGGTACAACAACACAAAAAGGTATAAAAACACAACAAAAGGAGTGTGTGAAAGAGTGCAAAAGAATGGGAAACTCATCATAATTCAAGAAAAACAAAAGTGCAGAACCAGAATTTTTGGTGCAGCTCGCGCCCGGGCGCCCCTTAGCAGGGGGGCTTGGGCGCCACTCAGTCAATTTGGTGCAGGATGGCCCTGGTGCAGCTCGCGCCCGGGCGCCCCTTAGCAGGGGGCGCTTGGGCGCCATATCAATTTTCTGCATAATGCAGATTTCTGCGAAATTGGCCACTCACGATGTGATTTTTGGTTCTAGACCTTCATTCAATGCATTCACACACCAAACAAGCTAAAACTAACCTAATACACTTATACAAACCATAAAAACAACATCAAAACTCAAAAATCACAACAATGCAAAACTACACAAACATACAAAACATAAGCTACTAAAGCAAATAACACAAAAATCACACAAACACTAGTAAAAAGGGTAAGAAAATTGGGTTGCCTCCCAAAAGCGCTTGTTTAACGTCATTAGCTTGACGGATTACTCAATGAAGTGCAGATTTTGATGTTGGTGTGCTCCTTCCACCAACTCTTCTTGAACCAATTTCTAGTCACCAAATCAACTCTCATAGCTTGAATTCTTCTTTTTAGCCCTTCCACTACCTTGACATCTTTAAATACTCAATCCTCTTGATCAACTTTGGCTTGCTAGGCTTGAGCTCATTGTCTCTCATCAAAGGGTGATGGTGACTAGTCTTTCTCTTTTCCTTCTCCCTTTCTTCTTCATCTTTCAGTTAGCACTTGGAGCATTTTCAATGAAGGGAGAATTTTTGGGCAGCTTGTAGTGCTCAAGCTAGTTATCTCCTTGTGTCCTAAAATTCCTACAATCTCAAGGTCTTCATGATGCTTTTGAGGCTGCAGTCCTCCTTTTGTGAACATCCCCTGCATACACTTAGACACAACTAGGCTAAAGCCACAAATTAGCCCAAGCAAAACTGAAAATCTATTTACAACAAAAGAGTTAGTTCTATATACAAAATCAAGTCTACATAAGTTAGAAACCTCACAAAAGTCTAGTATTGACACGAGTCCCCGGCAACGGCGCCAAAAACTTGATGAGGCCCAATTTAACTTGTTAGCCATTGCTAGGACTCGGGTTCAATCCCCAAATCCTTGGCAACGACACTAAAAACTTGATGGCTCAAAAAATACTTGTTGGGCTCGATTTCGGCAAGTGCACCGAATCGTTCAAGTAATAAACCGGTAAGACCGGGTATCGTTTTCCCAAGAGACTCGTAATACTAGAGAATTGTGCGATTAACAACTTACATAGACTCAATAACAAAACAACAATATACAGAACAAGTGCAGGAATGTAAATTCATACATAATTACAAGGTTGGACTTTGGTATTGAAGGCACTTGAAAATGGAAAAGACTAGAAATGGTATGAAATGACATTGTTAAGGCTAGTTTTCACCAATGCACTCTTGTGTATAACCAATTTTATCTCCTCTCTATCAATTTACTAAAGTCAATCCACTAAAACACTCTAGTCCTAATTCCTTAGGTGAAAGAGCCTAGGTTTTCCTTATCAAACCCCAATTCCTTGGCAATCTAACAAGTAAAACCCGCATTAAAGAATTGGGATCTAAGACAACATGTGAATCATCTTCCATTCCTAGAATCAATGACCCACAAGGACTCTTATTTCAGTTCAAGATTTCATCTTACGTTCCCATAATCCATAAAACCCCAAAATCAAGCCATGAATGTTCCCATTACATGCAAGCTTTAAGATTGGAAACAAGAATACTAGCAATTGATAGAAAAGGCATATATATAATCAAATCATTCAAAAATAACACAAGAATTCAAAGGCTACAACTAATCCCAACAAGATGGGTTTGGCTCTCCATTTCCATGGAGAACCCTAAAGCTTACAAACATGGAAGATGGAAGAAGAAGGAGACCCAAAGGAAGAGGAGGAGATGTTCCCACAAGCTCCTCACGCCCTCCATGAGCTCCACCCGTGAAATCGCGCCTCCAAATGACCAAAGACCAAAACCCCTTCGCGTTTCTGGGTTAAATAAGCTGGATCTGACACATCAGCAAAAGTCGCGCCCGGGCGCGAGCCTCTCGGAAAAAGTCACGCCTGGGCGCCCTCTCAGTCGCGCTTGGGCGCCCCTCAGCCAGGGGGGGCTTGGGCCTGACTTTTCAGTACTGCATCATTTTCACTTTTTCTGCAGATCTGCTTGCTTCTAGTGGTTGGTTCAGCCTTAGACATTGTTGGAGAGTCTTCCAAGCTCATTTTTAGCTACAAAATAAGGGATTATTGATGAAAGTACATCAAAGTAGCCAAAAACACAATTATTTAGAAAATAAGACAAAACAAGAGGATTAAGCAAGTTATAAGTAAGAAAGGAGTTGATTTTGCCATTAAAATGATGCTTAAAATATGGTATAATTTAGCATTATCAGATATCGTTTCCCAAGAGACTCGTGTCCTAGACAATCGTATAATATTTAACTAATTTAGACTAAAGAATGATTCCATGTTTTTGGGATTTTCATGCAATTAAATTAAAGATAAAACATAAAGGGTAAAAGTGATCTTTGATTATGCAAACACTTTGAAATGGAAAGATTAGAAATGATATGGAATGATATTGTTGGGGGTTGATTTCACCTACTTCACTCTTATGTATAGAAAATCACTTCCTCTTCATTAATTAGCCAATGTCAATCTTCTAATTTACTCAAACCCAATCCCTTGGTAGAAAGAGCCTAGACTTACTTCTTAAACTCCAATCCCTTGGAAAACCTAACAAGTTCATCCGCTTTAAGAATTGAGATTCAAGACAACCAAAGGTCCTAGTTCTATCCCTAGATACAATTTCCTTTAGGTGTTTAATCCAGTTCTAGATTCACCCAATATTTCCCAATATCAAACAAACCCTAAAATCATGATATGGTTGAATTACTCATACAAGCTTTAAGTAGAGGAATTAAACACTAACAATCAATGAAAGAGGCATATAATCATTCAAAACAACTGTAATTACATAAGAGATCCGTGGTTACATCAATCCCCAACAAGAATGAAACTAGCTCTCCATGAATGGAGAGCTTGAGCTTACAACAATGGTGGAAATGGAAGAAGGAGGAGGACCCAAGGATGAAGAAGGGCTGTTCCCACAGCTCCTAGCTCGCCTCTGGACGCTCCAATTGAGAGAACTTGTGTATGGGATGCCAAAGATATCAAAGCCCTTCTAATTTGGGGTTAAATAAACCCAATCTGCCAAATCAGCAGCAGGCGCGCTTGAGACCGCGCTCCAGCGCGCGAAAACAGGAAAAAGGGCGCTCCAGCGCCCTTTTGTAGGGGGCGCTCCAGCTAGCTCCAGTCCTGGTGCAGAGCCCGCTCCAGCGCCCATGGAAAAAGGGCGCTCCAGCTACCTTTTTCCAGATTCTGGTTCTTCATATTTTTGTTGTTTTCTTGTTTTCTCTGGTTCCAACACTCTTCATTTGATGCAGAGACTTCTTCCAACTAATTAACTTGTATAAATAAAGAGGTTAATGATCAATTTATCTAATTAAAGCTTAAGATGAAACCACTTCTTAAACTAAATGAAAACTAGGATTTACAAGGTAAAAAGGATGAGAAAGAGTTGATATTTTCTCTAATTCAATACTGAATTCATAGTAAAATATGCCACTATCAACTCCCCCAAACTTAGAACCTTGCTTGTCCTCAAGCAAAAGGTATCTGACTGTCAACAAAACATATTTCAAAGATTACAGTTGGATTCATAATACATTGCTTAACTTGAAACAACTAGAAATGTGTATCATGTTAGTTTTCCACTATGATGCTCACAACACAATCAATCAATCAAAAGCCATAGTTTATAAGAGATCAACAGTCATGGCAGGATGCTTTACTAAATTATGTAGAACTAATCCTCACTTAAGATGGTGTTTCACTCTAATGCACTGGTGTATAAGGATGTGTGTCTATCACTCTACTATCAAATTGTCACACAAATCAACTTTGCCATTTGTTTCAACCAAATTAAACACATTCACAAGTAAGTCAACATCACAAGGACTTTCATTGGCTTGTATTGTGGCTGGGCTAAGAAGGAACATGGTTTTTCTGGATAACAAAGCACCTTAAGCTAAGAGATTCAACAATTGCAATCATGAATAAAAGTTCTCTTTTGCTTCACTTAGATTACCACCAATGTCGAACTTAAATCCCAACTTTCTTTCATTCAGTTCTTTTTCTTTATCTTCTTCTTTCTTCCTTTTTGTTACTTTTGTATCTTTCAAATTTTTCTCAATTCATCCTTTCATAACAACTCCCCCAAACTTAAATCATTCTCCTGTAGTGCAGATGATTTCTCTATTTAGCTCAAGGTAAGGAAAATAGGGAAATTTCATTTGGGCTTTAAGGTTCAAAAAGAGTCATTTATCAATCAAGGTCGAAAGGTTTTGAATTGGTTTCTTTTGGCAATATGTGGAAGAAGTAGGAGAGCAAGATGGCCTTGATCATGTGCAACTAACAAGCAAATGGTTCATATCAGAGAAACTCAGGCAAAGTCAATTGTGATCAAATATGATAGCATTCACAAGAAAATTCTAAGGCACAACATCTCACAAGGTCAACTCGAGGTTCCACAATAACATCAAGCAACTGCAATGAATAATGATCTCAGTTAAGCATACAACATTCTCAGACTTTTTCATGAAGGAAGCAATACAATTTGAACTAAATTGACCCATCTCAAGCATCATTTCATATCAAACCATAAGCATTATGAATCAGCATAAGTCTAACAAGCCAGATAACTAAAACAACTTAACTAAAATTGAAAAACAAAAGCTAACTAGCAACCAAAGTAAAAGAAAGCAAAATAAAAGGTCTAGTGACTCATGATTTGTAGCTCATTGTCAGACTCCTTCATTTTCTGCACCACCTCCCCTAATAAATTGGGTTGGTCCCCAAGCCATGCTACTTGGGTCGCATATTCCTCTGTTGACATCTCTACTTTGTGGCGGCTTTTGTTTTTATTCTCTTGGATTTGGATGAAGAAGTCATTTCTGCACAAAAGATTGAAAATAAAGTTTGCAAATGTGAGCTCACAATGTATGTATTTGTAACAAACAATCATTAGATCACATGATCATGAGTTCACAAGGTCAAACGCACACTAAATATGCAAGAAAAATCACGAAACACAGCCTGAAGCATGAAAAATTTGAAGCAGAAGAGAAAAATAGAGTTGCTGAAAAATCTGGTCTGGTTGGAAAAAGTTAGCTAGAGCGCCCCTAAGCAGAGGGCGCTGGAGCTAGCTATGGGTCAGAATGCCAGAAAACTGGATTCGTGCTGAGCGCGCTGGAGCGCCCCTGAGCAGAGGGCGCTGGAGCGCCATACCAGATTGCAGATTTGCAGAATTTCACAACTACACCTACAATTTTTGGAATTTGGCACTTCTTGATGCTCAATTCAGCCCAGATTAACATGTTTTCACTATACAAACTTGATCAAATCCATAAGGATTGAAATTGAGTGCAAGAATGCCAATTTAGGTGCACACTTCCAAAGCTTTCTAATTCTACAACTCAAGGCTTCAAATTTTACACTTTAAACATACCTAAACTCAACATAACCATTCAGAACATACTCAATCACACTAGAACACATAAAGACAGATTGAACAATTCTAAAACACATCAATACACAATAAAACTCAACATTACACTAGTTAACCATTAACAACACAAAAACTACAATTGAAACTAACATGCTCTAAAATAACCAAATCAAATCAAAACATTCTAAAGCAAATTCAAACAATCAAAACACACTCAAATAACAAAATCACACATATAGAAAAGGTTAGAAAGCTGGGTTGCCTCCCAGTAAGCGCTTGTTTAACGTCATTAGCTTGACACCATTAAGCTCAAGTTTGATTTTTGATGTTGGAATGCTTCTTCTTGTCATGACACCAACATCCTCTCAGCAATTTCCTAGTCACCAACTTGACTCTCCTAGAATATGGAGCCTCTATCTCAAGCACTCCATTTATCTTTATGTTCTTGATGACCCATAACCTATTCTTGAATCTCACTGGTTTGCCAGGTTTGGGCTCATCGCTTGCCATCACAGGATTTTGGTGAACTAGTTCTTCTTCTTTTTCTTCTTCCTCTCCCTTTACTCTTGGGGATAAACAGCTGAAGCTCCTCTTGACCAACTTGGCAGCTTGCTCTGTTAGACTAGTAATTGATAAAATTTCATCAGTGGCTTCAATACTAGTCTCTTTTTCATGATTTTGCTGCTCAACTCCAAAGACGTTGAAAGTTACTTCCTCATCTTGGTTTTTCAATTTCACTGTTCCTTCTTCTACATGAATGACAACCTTAGCTGTCTTCATGAAAGGTCTTCCAAGTATGAGTGGTATCTCGACATCTTCTTCTATGTCCATAACTACAAAATCCACCGGGAATTGGAGTTTATCTATTTTGACCACCACATCTTCCACGACACCATACGGATACTTGATGGATCTATCCGCCAGCTGCAGCATCATTCTCGTAGGCTTGACTTCAAGACCACCAATCTTCTTAAGCATAGATAGGGGTATCAGATTGATACTAGCCCCCAAGTCAACGAGAGCTCTACCTATCTCGTGGTTTCCAATAGTGCATGGAATGGTGAAACTCCCTGGATCTTTAAATTTTGGAGGAAGAGTCTTCTGCATGATGGCACTGCAATTTCCCTGTACTTCAATTGTTTCCTCATCTAAGTATTTCTTCTTGCTGAGGATTTGCTTCATGTACTTCGCATAAGCAGGAATTTGTTGCAGTGCTTCGGTCAATGGCATGGTGATCTCAAGTTGATCGAATATTTGCTTGAACCGAGCCAACTGTTTCTCCTTCCCTTTAGTACATGGAATTTTTGGGTAAGGGAGGTGTTTCACTATTTCTTTCTCTTTTTGGTTTTTCTCTTTTTCATATTTTTTATTCTCTTCTCCACCTTCAACAATCATGTCTTCTTCTTCTTCATTTTCTTTCTGATCTTCTTCTTCTGGCTTTTCTTCTTCTTCTTCTTTTCTTCCAACCTCTTTCCCACTTCTTGTGAATATTACATTACACTCCTCCTTCGGGTTGGCTTGAGTATTTGCAGTAAAATGTCCACCCTGTTGGTTTGCTAATTGCTTAGCCAATTTACCAACTTGCACTTCCAGGTTCTTTATGGATGCATCAGTGTTTTTCTGGTTTTGGATGGACTGCTGCATAAACATCTGCAATGTGTCTTCTAGCTTTGAAGTCCGATCATTTTGAGGTGGATAATGTTGAGCAGGTTGATACGGATTTTTACTGCTAGAAGCTTCTTGATTTTGTCTCCACCCTTGATTGGAAGGATTAGGGAAATGATTGTTGAAGAAGTGTTGTCGTCCTTGATTTCCCATATAGTTGACTTCTTCATGTTGGGAACTACTAGGACTTTGACAATGGCCGTTGGGGTGGCTATCTCCACAGAAATCACATCTCATTACTTGATGATGTGGTTGAGGTTGAGCTTGCATTGCTTGCAACTACTGAGGTAGTTTGGCCATATGTTGAGTTAGGAGTTCCATCTGTTGGGCCAGAATCTTATTTTGTGCAAGTAAAGCATCCTAGGCACTCAGTTCATACACTCCTCTCCTCTGTGCTGGAATTCTCCCATGTTGGCTCCTCAAATCAGTGGAAGCCATATTTTCTATCACAGCAATGGCTTCATCAACAGTCTTAAAAAGTACTGAACCACCAAAGGATGCGTCTAATATCATCTTTGTATGAGGTTGCAAACCATTACAGAAAGTTTGCACTTGCATTTCTAGACTGAATCCATGGCTGGGACACTTTCTCAATAAAGATTTAAATCTTTCCCAGGCTTCACAAAGTGGTTCATCTACTCCTTGTACGAAGGTAGCAATGGCAGCCTTCACCTCTGTGCTCTTTGATGGTGGAAAGAAGCGTGCTAGAAATTTATATTCCACATCCTCCCAGCTCGTAAGACTTTGATTAGGCTGTGACTGGAGCCAAGCCTTTGCTTTGCCATTCAGAGAAAATGGGAAGAGTCTCATGTACAATGCTTCTTCTTCCTCCCCTTGTACACCCATAGTGCCACACAACTCATAGAAGGTGACCAAATGCGCATGAGGGTCTTCATTGTCCAGGCCAGAAAATTGGTTTGAACTGATGAGCTGGAGTAGAGCAGGCTTCATTTCTGCCATCTTGTCACTCATAGTGGGCCTCACAATGCTTGAGAAATTCCTCGGGCTTGTGTAGGTTATTGAGTCCCCTATGGTTCTCCTTGGAGGTGGTCCTGCGCCAGCCATCCTGTTCACAGAAGAAGAATCAAAAGATTCTATGTCTTGATTGTTGAAAGGAAATGAGGCTTGAGGGGCAGCTTGTTGACTTAGAGCTCGTTGTCTCCTTGTGTCACTATTGTTTCTACGAGCTGTTTTCTCGATCTCAGGATCCACAAGGAGTGGTTCAGATGACACCGTCCTCCTTGTACGGATGTTTTCCTGCATACACTAGAAAACAACCAAACTCGTGCCACAAGTCAGCCCAAAAAATAAAGATAAATGATAAATACAATAAACAGAAAGCTATACACAAAAGGAGAGAATCTAAATCGGTTAAAATCACACAAAAGTCTAGTTTTAACACGGGTCCCCGGCAACGGCGCCAAAAACTTGTTGAGACTTTGGCAAGTGTACCAAATCGTTCAAGTAATAAAACCGGTAAGACCGGATATCGTTTCCCAAGAGACTCGTGTCCTAGACAATCGTATAATATTTAACTAATTTAGACTAAAGAATGATTCCATTTTTTGGGATTTTCATGCAATTAAATTAAAGATAAAACATAAAGGGTAAAAGTGATCTTTGATTATGCAAACACTTTGAAATGGAAAGATTAGAAATGATATGGAATGATATTGTTGGGGGTTGATTTCACCTACTTCACTCTTATGTATAGAAAATCACTTCCTCTTCATTAATTAGCCAATGTCAATCTTCTAATTTACTCAAACCCAATCCCTTGGTAGAAAGAGCCTAACTTCTTAAACTCCAATCCCTTGGAAAACCTAACAAGTTCATCCGCTTTAAGAATTGAGATTCAAGACAACCAGAGGTCCTAGTTCTATCCCTAGATACAATTTCCTTTAGGTGTTTAATCCAGTTCTAGATTCACCCAATATTTCCCAATATCAAGCAAACCCTAAAATCATGATATGGTTGAATTACTCATACAAGCTTTAAGTAGAGGAATTAAACACTAACCATCAATGAAAGAGGCATATAATCATTCAAAACAACTGTAATTACATAAGAGATCTGTGGTTACATCAATCCCCAACAAGAATGAAACTAGCTCTCCATGAATGGAGAACTTGAGCTTACAACAATGGTGGAAATGGAAGAAGGAGAAGGACCCAAGGATGACGAAGGGCTGTTCCCACAGCTCCTAGCTCGCCTCTGGACGCTCCAATTGAGAGAATTTGTGTCTGGGATGCCAAAGATATCAAAGCCCTTCTAATTTGGGGTTAAATAAACCCAATCTGCCAAATCAGCAGCAGGCGCGCTTGAGACCGCGCTCCAGCGCGCGAAAACAAGAAAAAGGGCGCTCCAGCGCCCTTTTGTAGGGGGCGCTCCAACTAGCTCCAGTCCTGGTGCAGAGCCCGCTCCAGCGCCCATGGAAAAAGGGCGCTCCAGCTAACTTTTTCCAGATTCTGGTTCTTCATATTTTTGTTGTTTTTGTTGTTTTCTTGTTTTCTCTGGTTCCAGCACTCTTCATTTGATGCAGAGACTTCTTCCAACTAATTAACTTGTATAAATAAAGGGGTTAATGATCAATTTATCTAATTAAAGCTTAAGATGAAACCACTTCTTAAACTAAATGAAAACTAGGATTTACAAGGTAAAAAGGATGAGAAAGAGTTGATATTTTCTCTAATTCAATACTGAATTCATAGTAAAATATGCCACTATCAATAACTTAAGCACCAAGTCTTTCCTTAGGCAAAGTGTTCCTCAACTAGTTTTTAACAAATTTCTTATTTACAGATTCAAAACAACATCATATAAAATTTACACCGAATTTCAATATAGAAAAAAAAAACAGAGATTAAGCAATATTTAGATCCCTGAGAAGATACGAAATTAATATCTCTAAATCTGCAACTCCGATTTCCAATCCGAACGGTCATAATAATTCAATATGTCTTAAAAACTACATAATACAATTTCAGGTGAATCCAACGGTTAACTAGAAAGATATGGAGGTTTTACCGAGGTAACCCAGGTGCAGAATTTTAAGTGGTTTTCGGTTATACTCAAAATGCGGAATTAATTTCTCTAAGCACAGACATCTAATTACCAATCTGAACGGTCAAGCTGACTTAATATGTCTTATGAACTACATACCAAAGCTTGGGCTCAATCTAACGGTTAAATTAGTCATAATTGATATTTTACCGAGAAGACTCAGTAACAAAACTGCAGGGGTAATTAATTTACTCAAACATGCAGGGTTTATTTCTCCAAGTACAGACTTCCAATTACAAATCCGAACGGTCAAAGTGGAGTAATATATCTTATGGAGCATATAGTACATTTTAAGGTTGATCTAACGGTTAAATAGGGCAGGATCGAGAGTTTACCGAGAGGACTCAGTAACAAAACTGCAGGGTGATTAATTTACTCAAACATGCAGGATTTGTTTCTCCAAGTACAAACTTCCAACTACAAATCCCAACGGTCAAAATGTAGTAATATATCTTTGGGACCATATATTAAATGTTCCGGTTGATCTAACGGTTAAATAGGTTAGGATCTATATTTTACCGAGAGGACTCAGTAACAAAATTGCAGGGGTAATTACGCGAACATGCAGAATTTATTTCTCTAAGTACAGACTTCCAATTACAAATCCGAACGGTCAAAGGGTGGTAATATATCTTCGGGGGCATATATTAAATTTTCATGTTGATCTAACGGGTAAATAAGTCAGGATCTAGATTTTACCGAGAGGACTCAGTAACAAAACTACAATTTCAACCCAAACAATATAATAACACATAGATCAGCACATGTAATGTTCATACAACCCATAGAAAAGGACCTAGCTCCCCTTACCTGGTTTTCTCCAAGCACAACTATCATACAACCAATAACTCACGCTGCCCCGATCGGAACGACGAAAACGTTCGGTTGAAATGAAGCCCTCAACTCCGCGGACGCCTTGGTAGCACCAGAATTGAATTCCTATGGTTCAAGGTGCTGGAAATCTAGAGAGAAGTGAGAGGAAGTATGTGTTGAAGTTTTAGAGAGAGGAAGTGGTTTTGGAAAAAATGAAACTCTCTCCCTAGGTCCTCACAAAGAGCGATTGAATGAATTTGAGAGAATTGGAAGCTAAATTATTTTTGTTGTTTATTTGAGTGGATTTGAAAGTTAGTAAGAGTGAATTTAGAAGTAGAGTTTGTGAGAATTAGTGTAGGTTTTGATTAATGTGACAAATTAAAAAAATTTACTTTCAAATTCACTCTCACTTACTTCCAAATCCACTTAAATAAATAACAAAAAAATTTACCTTCAAATTCTCTCAAATTCATTCAATCACTTTTTCCTAAATTCATTCAAGAAGACAAAGCCTTAGTTAAAAAAAGACACGAACAAAGAAAAATCTAACGAGCACATGCCTCTAAAGTTCTATCTAGGAAGCGCATCAAAAGTGTTGATAAGAGAATCCCTTAAACAGTATATTTAAGGAAAAATAATAGGCTCACTTACTAGACAATATTAAAGTTACTATTGTAATTGTTTCTTATTTGAGTAATGCTTACTGTTTCAAAAATTTTGTGTGCACTTAAATAAGATATAATTTATTGATTTGGTGAATTAATTTTTTAATAATGAAATATCACATGTTTGTGGTAGTTGGGATTAAGGATGACAAAAAATAGCCAAACTCGAGGGGTACCACACCAACCCGACCAAAAAAAGCGGACCGAGAGAATGTTTTCATCCCTTGAACTTGATCGAACCCAACTTGGCAAGCTTAGCAAGTCACCCCATCACAGCTCGACAAGGTGACAAAGATTTGATATGTTAAAAAAACCATATAAATAATTGGACTCTCCAATTCAATGTGATTCATTTTCATTCATCCTTGTCAACCTTAAATAAATGAAAATAGGGCTTGAACCAAACATAAAGAATAAAAACTGAAAATAAAATATCAACTAACTTAAATTAAAATCTATTTAATTTATCTCTATCGTATATCAATAATATAAAATAATCCTACTCCTAAATAAATGAAAAGTCAAAACCACCTATCCTTATTTTATCTTTATCAAAATTATTTAAACCCTCGGATGGAATCTCAAGTGGAAACGGTCTCAATTGAGTCCTAAATTTTTGAAAAATCATAACAATTAAGCCCTTTCTGTCGGCGTTAAAATGTGATGGCGCATGATAAATATGCGGAGGTGGATCCTTTAATTACGTGGAAATGATTAAATTATGACATGAAATTTAGTAAAGTAAAAGAAAAAAAAATTAGAAAGATTCTGGAAATTTCAAAACCCTAACACCATGCCCCTGTTGGAATTTAAGAGTATTAGAGACAATTTTCAGATTCATTAAGAGTTAAAATTATTCATGAAAAGTTACAAGAAATGTAACTCATCAGAATCTTGTATCTCTTGGATTTGAAAGATGTTTGATTAACATTTATATAAAGGGATCATGTGTTCTATTGAAATGTGAGAATTTTATTATTGTTTGACGTTAATACTAAGAGTGAGTATTATCGTTGTATTTCTTCTTTATATCTCAAAAGCAGATTTCGTGATCCTCTTCACTCTAAATTCAAAATATATTCGAGCATTGTATAAAAATTATTTTGAAATTAATGAAATAAAATATTTTTTTAATAACTTTTGAATTTATTAATGATATAAAAATATAACATTACATTATCTCTTTCATGTTGACTCTTTATAACCATAGCTATTGTTTTTGTGTGGTTTATCATAAGTTTTTTGTTTAATTTTCTGTGTATTATATTCATACTTGTTAAAGTTAATCCTTTTATTATATATATATATATATATATATATATATATATATATATATATATATATATATTATTAGGGATGAAGTTAGAAAGAGTGATATAACAAGAGATGGTCAAAGATAATCTTCTTTGGGAAGGTGGATAATGGATGATTATATTTAGAGAATATTGAATTTAAAAAATAAACATTAATTTGAAGTTGCTTTCATACGTTTGTCTTTATATAGAAAATAATAGTAATATATAGGATCAATTTCATGTTGATTTGATCGAAATTGAATTTAAGTTTGCTGTTTTGTGCTCAAGTTTTTTGATGAAGGATTGTTAAAATGAAAACTTCTACGAAGAAATTGATTAAGTTTTTTGTTTAGAGAATAACTATTACTGAAATCAATAATTACTTGTATTAGTATAATAATAAAAAAATAATAAATTAACTTAAAATGAGTTGAAATTTCGTATAAATAGCATACACATGTGTCAACACCCAATTTCGTCCGGATTGACTAGTAGATTTATTTTATTTGCATCATGAGTATAAAATAAATAAATAAAAAAAAACACCAAAAAAAAAATGAAAAATACTATTTATTTTACTTTTTGCACCCCCAAGTTTTCTTTTAAACACTCAATCCAATGGCCCAAAATAATCTCATTTTTTTACTTCCTCACCACCCATCTTTTCTTATCACACCCCATTCTCCACATCATCATCCACCTCACCCTCCACATCATCTACCTTTTTCATTTACTTTTTCCACATCATTTCCATATTAATTTTATATATCAACTTTTCTAATTATTCCACTTACTTTTTTTAATTATATCTTCTCCATCAACATTTTTTATTATCCATTTTTCTCCACCTTATTTTTCCACCCACTTTTTATATTATTTCTTTCACTTATTTTCCACATTAACTTTTACTATTCACTATATTTTATTTTACCTACTTTCTCCACCAACTTTTTATATTATTTCTTTCACTTAATTTCCATACCTAATTTCTCCACCACCTTTTTATATTATTTCTTTCACTTAATTTCCACACCTAATTTCTCCACCAACTTTTTATATTATTTCTTTCACTTATTTTCCACATTAACTTTTACTATTCACTATATTTTATTTCACCTAATTTTTCCACAAACTTTTTATATTATTTCTTTCACTTATTTTCCACATTAACTTTTTCTATTCACCTTTTTTTAATTCATCTAAATTTTCCACCAACTTATTATATTATTTTTATTCATCAACTTTCTTCATCCTTAACTCTATAAATACCTACATTCTCTTCACTTCACAAACAAAAAATTACATAATATCCATCTCTTCTCTCTCAAAATCTCTTCATTCCATCCCAAAACTCTACTTCATTTTTCTCTCACATTTTACTATTTCCTAATCCCTCTATACATAGTAAATCCCATACCACATTTCTACTACAAATTCATCTTCTTCACCATCAATCAACCTCTTCTCACAACTTATTACAAGCAAAGTCTTGCTTCATCTTTCAAATCTTTAACAAGGTACACATTTTCTTTTCATTCTACTTATATTCATTTTGATCATTTTTTAGTTTATAAATTTATCCTATTTTCTACCACAATTTTATCCTATGCTTTTTGATATTTTTACGTCATAGATATTTCAACTCATCTCTCTTTCTTAATAAAAAAAATAAAAAATATAAAACTTTAAAAACATGTAATAATAAATATCGGTATGAGTACTTGTGCGATCGTACGCATCAGCCTAGTACTCGTTACCCAAAATATAAAATAAACAAAAAAAAGCCGTATGAGTGCTCGTGCGATCGTACGCATCAGCCTAGTACTCATTTCGCAAAACAATAAAAAATAATAAAAAAGCCGTGTGAGTGCTCGTGCGATCGTACGCATCAGCCTAGTACTCATTACGCAAAACAATAAAAAACAAAGAAAAAGCCGTATGAGTGCTCGTGCGATCGTACGCATCAGCCTAGTGCTCATTACGCAAAAAAATCTAAATATTACATCAAAAAATACCAAAAAATATAAAATCTTCAAAAACCAAAAAAATCAACAACAAACAATCTTTCTAGCCAGAACTACGTGATCCTTGATTCTCCATCAAAAGTGGAGATACGTAGGAGCAAGGCCAGACCTTGTCAGGTTCATTTCCCTAAAAATCCAAAATCATTTTCCAAACAAAATTTTCAAACAATTTCTCAACAAATTTCTCAAACATTTTCTAAATGAACTACGGAACCCTGATTTCTCATTCTGAATGAGAATACGTAGGAGCAAGGTCAATCCTTGTCGGGCCCAAAAAACTAAAAAAATATTGTTTGTTTTTCTTTAGAGTTTTATTTTAAGGGAAAGTTAAACATTTTGAAAACCACATCCATATTCGCGCATTTAGTTAAAGGTACTGCCTTAGGGCAGGCGTTGTAGGGTGCTAATACCTTCCCTACACGTAACCGACTCCCGAACCGAGGATCTGGTTCAATTTGACCATGCCTTATCATATTATGGTTTTTCCGTAGTTTTCCAGAATAAACTATGGTGGCGACTCCAAATCTTCTTTTTCAAAAACGCGTTTCCTCTTTTATGGATCGTCGTCCCGTCGTGATTTTTTCCGGTTGCGACAGATGGCGACTCCACTGGGGACGTCAGAGAGTCAGGCCATTTAATTAGATAAGCGAATTCGATGTGGTTTTTCTTTGTGTTTTTATTCCCTTTGTCTTTATCTATGTTTAATATTTGGAATAATTGCATGTGAGTTTCTTTTACTTTTTATTTATGTTTGAAATAATGATTTCTACTTATCTGTGTTTATTTTTGCAATTGTTGTTTTACATTATAATCTCCCTCCACACGATATGCATATCATGAGTGAGGCCCTATACCCGGGTCTGAGCGCAACTTAGAAATAGAGGGGTTGTGTAGCGGTGTCACTCTAGGATGTACTTCCTGTCTGGCTATCGTGAGAACTCCAGCTAGAGTCTGTTCTCTTCATTTGTGTATCCACATCTAGTTGATTACTCTGACTGTTGTGGAGAAACAGTGAAAAGAGCCATAGCTCTAGTGGCCTTGATTTAAGGATTAGGAAGCTATCCTTGTGAGTGCATATATTTGGCCTTAGAACTTTAGTCACTCAACCTTAGATAAGGCACAAAAGGGAGATTAATTGTTCAAGTTTGTCAGTCAGCCTTTTTCTTTCTATAAATGTGTCATGCTTCTTTTGAAAAAAAAAAGAAGAAAAAAATTGATAAATAAATAAATAAGGTTTGAATTCGTAATTAATTTTGTCTCGGAATCATTCAAAAAAAAAACGAAAAAATTACACTTTCTTAATTTTTGGGGCAACGCCTTTCTTGCTTGTGTATGGGATGGAAGCGGTATTTCCATTTGGGGTTCAATCAGAGGAAGAGGAGTAGGTTTAAGCCCAATTAAATTAACTCGATTTCATAAAAAAAAAAGAAAAAAAAAAGAGGATTAACGGCAGTGTGTCAGGGGCAATAGCACCAAGAACGAATCGCAAGAATAAAAAAAATCAAAATTGTAAATATGTTGGGGCAATATAAATCATCTAATACATCTTTTTTTCATACAAATAAAATGCGAATTGTTGTTATCCTTCAAAAAAAATTGTTCTTTCAAATGAAAATTAATTTTTTCGCATGTATATATATATTTCTTAAGAATAAAAATTAAAAAAAAAACAAATATAATTAACTCATATTGAAACAATATTTTTAAGCTTTGAGAATTGTTTTTGTTTAGTTAAGACTCAATTGTGCATTTTTCTTGTGTCCGTTTTCAATAAAAAATGAACCAAATAAAATCATAAATAAAAAAGGAAAACTTTCAAAAAAAAATTGAAAATCTGAAAACGGGTAGGGTTTTGTTGGGTCAATCCGGCCCAATTCAAGATTTCTTAGATGATCCAATTTCACCAAAAATAATAATAATAAAACAAAATAAAAAAATGATAAATGGAAATTTTTCAAAAATAATAAATGAAGTGATGTAAAATCTGAAATGTTCAAAATTGTTTTTTTCATTTGCATGATAAAGGACATTTTTCAGGTTCATTGGGCCTCATTGTCATGTTAGCCTTCTTTGAACCCAATTCTTCTGAAATATAAATTTGAGTGAAGAATTATTTTGGCATGTTTGTAATTTCACATCACACCATTTTGTTTGATTTTATTCCTTCTTCTTCTACATTCTGAATAAATCTAAAAATAAAAAATATTGAAAAAAGGGAACAGTGCTCGAGCCCATTAGGCCCAATGGCCTTCATGGTTTTCTCTCGAGTCTACTTCTTTTGAAAATATGTCGAAAATATTTTGTTTTCGCATTTTTGTTGTTGAATAATGTATCATTCTGAGATTTGTCAAAAAAAAAAAATTTTGGTTTCAATTTTTTCAGTAGGAATAGTTATCGTTGAGCCCATTTGGGCCCATTTTCAGTGTAATGTTTTCCTTAGTTTTGTTTTCTCAAATAAATAAATAAAATAAAATAAAAAACATTTCCCTCATCATGTTTCATAATTTTCACATAATGTCAGACTTCACTTTAAAACAAAAAAATAAAAATATTTTCAATTCCCTGTGTCGCACTCACATTTGGGTCCGTCCGGCCCGTTAAGCTGAGACTGCCTTGCATTTGGTTCGACTTGCTTCAGGTCAAAGTTTGACCCATTTTTCTTTGTAGTCATGTAAAATAAAAGCCAATCAAGACCTCAAAAAAAAATATATCAAAATAATAATTTTGAACACTTTCTGTTTAGTACAATCTTCCAAGTTGTCATTTTCTTTGAATTTGTAGTTAAAAAAAAATCTGAGAATGAAAGATGAACAGTTTTTGAGCCCATTAGGCCCCGTTGTCATATGTGGTTTCTCTTGAACCAGTGCATCTGAATTTCTGAAAAATAAAAAATACATGTTTATGTAGATTTCGTGTTTTCAATTCATAATTTCCCTTTCCATTTGTGTGAACAAGTATTTGTGCAAAGAGAAAAAAAAAATAAAGGAATTCAGACCCTTGTCTGAAGATTTTGTCATGGTTGTAAAAAGAATAGTGTTGGGCCCTTTGAGTCTAGTAGTGTTACAAGATTTTCTTTAGTCCAATCTTGTGAAATTCTCTCATAAAAAAAAAAGAATTTCTTTTAGCTTGTTCCATAAACTATGAAAAATGAAAAAAATGTTTTCTTTGTCACCTTCTTGTGTCAAGCTTTCACGGCTCAGGTCATCTGATCCATTAGGTCAATGTGCCTGGTAAGTCCAACTTCCTTCTATGTTAATTCTCCTCAGGTCCAATCTGATTTGGATTTTTCCCGTGTAAAAAAGAAAAGTCCAATTCTAAGCTCATTAAGTCCATTTCTCGTTCTCTATTAAAAAAAAATATATACAAAAATATTTCCTTCAATAAACTCATAATTTTTCCTCATTAACACATTTTTCATTCATAAAATAAAATGCAGCATAAGCTTGAAAATACAAAAAGATTTCCTTCCGTAAATTGCATAATTTTCCTTCAGTAATATATTTGTCAAATAAAAAAACAGCATAATTGTGGAAGATACAAATTGTTAACAATGTGTTTTCAGTACACTCTTCCAAATTATCATGCATGATTTTCTTGGAATTTGTTGTCAAAAAATTTTAGAACTAAAGAGGCCCAGATTCCACATTGGCTGAGATGTACCAATTTCCACAATAGCTCATAAAGGCCATTTCCCATACTGGCTTGCAAAGCTCAGCTTCCATGCTGACTCGCAAAGCCCAGATTCCATATTGGCCCAGAAAGCCCATTTCCCATACTGGCTTGCAAAGCCCAGCTTCCATGCTGACCCGCAAGGCCCAGTTTCCATTGGCCAAGAAATCCCAATTTCCACAATGGCTCACAAAGCCTATTTCCCATATCGGCCTGCGAAGTCCAGTTTCCAGGCTGGTCCGCAAAGCCCAATTTAAAAAAAAAAAACCAAAAAAATCTGTTTTTCAACTAGTATCATCATTTTCATTTCATATTACTTTGCTTCAGGCATAAAACCAAAAAAATACGCAAAAGTTGAGTCAATCGTTTTCGATGCAAATCATCCATTTTATGAGATTTCAAAAAAAAATGTAATGGATGTCATAATCTCTTGTAGTCAAATGTTTGAGTCACATATTCTTAAGAGATATCTGTGTGTGCATTGCTTGAAAACATCATCCTTCAACCTTCATTAAACAAGAGATTGACCCAATCATGTTCTTGAGCCCAAATAATAAACACAAAGTTTTACACTGGGGCAGATTTTCCATTACCTCCACTGGCTTTCATTTGGGAGATCCTGGAATCCGTTATGACAAAAAAAAATGACTCTTGTTGAGATCATTTAATCTTGTCTCCTAATTAATCTTGTGAAAATAAAACAACCAAAATTTGAAATGACGTGTGGCCATCTTTCTTCATAAAAAAAAAATATATCCTTTGATACCAAATTTGAGCAAATAAGAAATTTCTTTTCAAATTTTACCCAAACAAGAGTTACCATCACAATAAAAGTCGACTCAAATTGCAGGAAAAAGCACACTTAGTAATCAAATGAAGAGAATTCCTCAAAAGTGAAGCAAAAACGGAAAGAATCACAAAGTGATGACAAACAAAGAATGAAATTTGAGAAATGACAATGAAAGTCAAAACAATTTTGACGAATAACTGATACAAAGTGTAGATGGTCACTCTTGGTTCAAAAAAAAATTGGGCCTTTATATCTTTTCTTTCAATACCTTTCAACCCAAGCCACATTACAAGCCCAATAAAAGTCCACACAGATTGAATAATGGTTGCTTAAATTTTCATAAAGCTTAATTTTGAGATAAGACAAAATGACTAACAATGCAGTTGTAAAAAAAATGAAAAAAATAATAATAAATGTCCTCAGAAGAAGGGAACTCCCTATTGATCAAAATTATACAAAGGAAAATCAAGCCAATTTGGGCAATCCTTTCAAGCCAATCATTTCCATATCCATCACAAATTTTTGAAACAAATTCATGTCCCATTCAAACTCTTCCACCGAGTCTCGAACTTGGGGCAACTTTGTAAGCTTTTCATAACCTTTTCGCCTGTTCTTCAAAACCAGGGCAATTATGTGAGTTTCATATGTTTCGGCCCGGCACATTCAGAATATTGGACAACTTTGTTAATCTCACATTTGTTTCATCTGTATATTCAAAGTTCGTACCAAGACCGGGACATCCCTTGTTGGGCCTCTCAGATTTGGCCGCACTGAAATTCATAAATCCACCCTCAAAACAGGGGCAGACACTTTGGGGCTTTGTATGATTTTGAGTCCATCTTATCATTGGTAAACCCAAAGTGGGGGGCAATCTCTTTTTGAACCTCGCTTAATTGACTCTTACCCAAAACTAGGGATAACTCTGTGAGTAGCATGTGAATATTCAAAGCTCAGGGCATCCCTTGTTGGGCCTCGCATGATCTTGGTTCGCCCCGAACTTCAAAAATCCATCACCACCAAAATTGAGGCAATTTGTAAATCTCACATGATATTCTCACTCCCTGATTCATGATTTATTCCCTCGTAATTCACAGATACATTTGTCCATACCTATCTTTTTACCATGCCCCAAGCTAGAGTAGCTTCTGAGTATATACTACCTCACATTGGCATTTGTAATTGTTTTAAGGAGTAAGAGGCCCAAGTAGCCAACTCGGTACTCTCCAAATCCTTCCACATATTTGTCCCAACCCTTGATATCAAGCATGTACGCACTAATATTTCGTAAGGAAATTTCTAGCACAAAAGCTTCATTTTGAACATTTAACTTTAGAATTTGACATCCATAAAAAAAAATTATGATAAAAGTCTAAATCTCCATAGACCGGATGATTTCAAAGAAAAACAACTTGACTCAGTAAAAAGTGTCATAGTTTCATAATCTTCCATCACGGATCAAGAGTCAACATCATGTACACATTCTCGTGAATGTTCATCAAATCTTCTTCTTTCAAAAAGACAAAAAAATCAAAATGCATCAAATTTTTCCCCTCCAATTTCAAAATTTACAACAATAATGTTTCTCTTGCATATCAAAGCTGCAAAATCCTAATCCTTGTACAAAAATGCAACACTTTGTTTATTGATTTCAAAAATTTCAAAAAAAAAAAAAATCAACAGAGTCAGCATCATGTACATATTTTCAAAAAAAAAAAACTTCGAATTTGTTTTCGTAAATATTTATCAAATCTCCTTCCTTCAAAAAGGCAAAAAAATCAACATGCATCAAAGCTTTCTCCTGCAATTTCCAAATTTACATCAACCATGCTTCTCATTTCAAAAAAAAAAATAATGGACACTCATTTCTATCTGAAAAAAAAAAAAAATCAACATCTCAAAATTTCAAAACAAATTCAAAATTTTAATTTCAAAACAATCAAACAATTTTACTTTTTGCCATTGGTATCTTGGCCCTCTGCGAGGCAATGGTCAAGTCCAGGTTTTAATTTTCTGTTATCGACCCTCTGCGTGGCAATGGTCGGATTTAAATTTCTATTCTGTGAGTTTGGCCCTCTGCGAGGCAATGGTCAAATCCAGGTTTTAAATTTCTGTTCTGTGAGTTTGGCCCTCTGCGAGGCAATGGTCAAGTCCAGGTTTTTAATTTTCTGTTATCGACCCTCTGCGTGGCAATGGTCGGATTTAAATTTATGTTCTGTGAGTTTGGCCCTCTGCGAGGCAATGGTCAAATCCAGGTTTTAAATTTCTGTTCTGTGAGTTTGGCCCTCTGCGAGGCAATGGTCAAATCCAGGTTTTAAATTTCTGTTCTGTGAGTTTGGCCCTCTGCGAGGCAATGGTCAAATCCAGGTTTTAAATTTCTGTTCTGTGAGTTTGGCCCTCTGCGAGGCAATGGTCAAGTCCAGGTTTTTAATTTTCTATTATCGACCCTTTGCGTGGCAATGGTCGGATTTAAATTTCTGTTCTGTGAGTTTGGCCCTCTGCGAGGCAATGGTCAAGTCCAGGTTTTTAATTTTCTGTTATCGACCCTCTGCGTGGAAATGGTCGGATTTAAATTTCTGTTCTGTGAGTTTGGCCCTCTGCGAGGCAATGGTCAAGTCCAGGTTTTTAATTTTCTGTTATCGACCCTCTGCGTGGCAATGGTCGGATTTAAATTTCTGTTCTGTGAGTTTGGCCCTCTGCGAGGCAATGGTCAAATCCAGGTTTTGAATTTATGTTCTGTGAGTTTGGCCCTCTGCAAGGCAATGGTCGAGCCCAATTTTACTTTCTGTCATTGGCATCTCGGCCCTCTGCAAGGCAATGGTCGAGCCCAATTTTACTTTCTGTCCTTGGCATCTCGGCCCTCTGCAAGGCAATGGTCGAGACCAGCAATCAAACTCATCATTCACTTCCATAGGGTTGGTACACCCTCCACGAGGTTTCTACACCTCATTCACTTCCATAGGGTTGGTACACCCTCCACGAGGTTTTTACACCTCATCAACTTCATCTATAGGGTTGTTACACCCTCAATAATGTCTGCACCTCATTTCTTTTAGCCTTGTTCATTTTGTTTAGATTTCCCTGTTTGTTTCTCGCTCATTTTGAAATCTGGACGAAATTAGTGTTTCTTTCTTTACTTAGCTTTTACTCCGATAATACAAAAATCTCACATTTTCATATTATCTAGTAAAATCTAAGTAAAGAGGGGCAGCTGTCAACACCCAATTTCGTCCGGATTGACTAGTAGATTTATTTTATTTGCATCATGAGTATAAAATAAATAAAAAAAAAACACCAAAAAAAATGAAAAATACTATTTATTTTACTTTTTGCACCCCCAAGTTTTCTTTTAAACACTCAATCCAATGGCCCAAAATAATCTCATTTTTTTACTTCCTCACCACCCATCTCTTCTTATCACACCCCATTCTCCACATCATCATCCACCTCACCCTCCACATCATCTACCTTTTTCATTTACTTTTTCCACATCATTTCCATATTAATTTTATATATCAACTTTTCTAATTATTCCACTTACTTTTTTTAATTATATCTTCTCCATCAACATTTTTTATTATCCATTTTTCTCCACCTTATTTTTCCACCCACTTTTTATATTATTTCTTTCACTTATTTTCCACATTAACTTTTACTATTCACTATATTTTATTTTACCTACTTTCTCCACCAACTTTTTATATTATTTCTTTCACTTAATTTCCATACCTAATTTCTCCACCACCTTTTTATATTATTTCTTTCACTTAATTTCCACACCTAATTTCTCCACCAACTTTTTATATTATTTCTTTCACTTATTTTCCACATTAACTTTTACTATTCACTATATTTTATTTCACCTAATTTTTCCACAAACTTTTTATATTATTTCTTTCACTTATTTTCCACATTAACTTTTTCTATTCACCTTTTTTTAATTCATCTAAATTTTCCACCAACTTATTATATTATTTTTATTCATCAACTTTCTTCATCCTTAACTCTATAAATACCTACATTCTCTTCACTTCACAAACAAAAAATTACATAATATCCATCTCTTCTCTCTCAAAATCTCTTCATTCCATCCCAAAACTCTACTTCATTTTTCTCTCACATTTTACTATTTCCTAATCCCTCTATACATAGTAAATCCCATACCACATTTCTACTACAAATTCATCTTCTTCACCATCAATCAACCTCTTCTCACAACTTATTACAAGCAAAGTCTTGCTTCATCTTTCAAATCTTTAACAAGGTACACATTTTCTTTTCATTCTACTTATATTCATTTTGATCATTTTTTAGTTTATAAATTTATCCTATTTTCTACCACAATTTTATCCTATGCTTTTTGATATTTTTACGTCATAGATATTTCAACTCATCTCTCTTTCTTAATAAAAAAAATAAAAAATATAAAACTTTAAAAACATGTAATAATAAATATCGGTATGAGTACTTGTGCGATCGTACGCATCAGCCTAGTACTCGTTACCCAAAATATAAAATAAACAAAAAAAAGCCGTATGAGTGCTCGTGCGATCGTACGCATCAGCCTAGTACTCATTTCGCAAAACAATAAAAAATAATAAAAAAGCCGTGTGAGTGCTCGTGCGATCGTACGCATCAGCCTAGTACTCATTACGCAAAACAATAAAAAACAAAGAAAAAGCCGTATGAGTGCTCGTGCGATCGTACGCATCAGCCTAGTGCTCATTACGCAAAAAAATCTAAATATTACATCAAAAAATACCAAAAAATATAAAATCTTCAAAAACCAAAAAAATCAACAACAAACAATCTTTCTAGCCAGAACTACGTGATCCTTGATTCTCCATCAAAAGTGGAGATACGTAGGAGCAAGGCCAGACCTTGTCAGGTTCATTTCCCTAAAAATCCAAAATCATTTTCCAAACAAAATTTTCAAACAATTTCTCAACAAATTTCTCAAACATTTTCTAAATGAACTACGGAACCCTGATTTCTCATTCTGAATGAGAATACGTAGGAGCAAGGTCAATCCTTGTCGGGCCCAAAAAACTAAAAAAATATTGTTTGTTTTTCTTTAGAGTTTTATTTTAAGGGAAAGTTAAACATTTTGAAAACCACATCCATATTCGCGCATTTAGTTAAAGGTACTGCCTTAGGGCAGGCGTTGTAGGGTGCTAATACCTTCCCTACACGTAACCGACTCCCGAACCGAGGATCTGGTTCAATTTGACCATGCCTTATCATATTATGGTTTTTCCGTAGTTTTCCAGAATAAACTATGGTGGCGACTCCAAATCTTCTTTTTCAAAAACGCGTTTCTTCTTTTATGGATCGTCGTCCCGTCGCGATTTTTTCCGGTTGCGACAACATGATTTCCCTTCAAAAGTTTAAAACAAGAAATATATAAATTACTTATACAATAATATCTTTTTTAATCTCTTATCCAACAATCACATCACGTTTTTTTTAAACCATTTTTCTTACTATACTTGTTCGTTGGTTTTGTAATTACATAAAAAAAAAATAAACGACCTTGATGATACTCCTTATAAGCGTGATCATATATAGCTTACCAATCACTAAATTTTTCCTAATTGGTCAATGAAAACTATAGTTAGTTCATGCATGATGTATCATCTACCATCAAGTTTTCTACTCATGCTCGCTTTTTCTTTTATTGACATCATTCTAAAGAGTCTAGCATTATTTCCAGAAGGTATTATTTGCTATTGTAATTATTGCTTTCTATTTTTTTTCATGCTTGTCTTCGCTGCTAAAGGTAGGTGTGAGTGTATAGATACACAGGCAAAAAAAAATTGAAGTAGGAAAAATTGGGTAACGTTGTTTATATTGGTTTGTTTGCAGTAACATGTCAATTCGTAAGTTATGTTTAAATGGAGATTCAGAGTATATTAGACCATCGCGGTTACTGCTTGATAGAAAAAAATTTACAATAGGTGGAATTGATGCAAAAAGTGTTACTTTACTTAATATTTTTAATATCGGTGCAAGTTATCTGAATTTTGGACCGCAATGGGTCATCGATCAATTGAAGGATTTAGAGATGCTTCAACTAGGGCGTTGGCAAGATTCACCTTTGCACCACATTGAAGTTGGAAGTCAAGAATTCTTGAGAGAGTTGAGAGCTCTGAAGAATTTGAAATATCTGAGTCTTCGTGGGATATCGAAAATATTCGAGCTTCCGTCTTCCATTACTGAACTTGAGAGTCTACTAATTCTTGATCTAAAAGCATCTCATAATTTGGAAAGACTACCTGATGATATATCATCAATGAAAAGTCTGACACAACTGATTATGTCATAGTGTTGCTTACTGGAGGGCTTGCCAAAGGGGATTGAGAAGCTCACTAATCTCCAAGTCCTCAAGGGATTTTTAATAACTACTTCTGAAAAGACTTCTTGCACAATATCAACAGACTTTGTAAATTTGAGAAAACAAAGACGACTCAGCATAAATATAGGAAGTGAGGCCGTGATCAAGGAAAGGGAGTTTGAAAGTTTGGGAAGTTTGTTAACACTGAAATATCTAAAAATATCTGTCTAACCCAAGGTATGCAAAAATTGGTGTCGTTTTGCCAATAGGTTTGAGAAAGTTGCATCTTGAATGTTTTTCTGGAAAGAGTCTTGTAGAGTTATTTATGCCTGGCGTGTTGGAAGTATTTGATTTCACATTATCGGAGAAAAATATAACTGGAGGAAAATTAGAAAGTATGAATATAGGTGAAATAGGGTGCAATGTGGAAACACTGCATCTCAAGTACCTTAAGCAATTTGATTTTGACATAAACAAGTTGAAAGCATTCTTCCCTCGACTGAAATATGTAAAAAGTAAACAAATCTCAAACCATTCATACATTGAGCATGAATGGGGCATCTAATATGAATTGGATACTGAATGAAAAGAGAGGTAGAGTTAAGTTCATGTTAAAATGTTCTGTGTATTATTTTGTTCTTTAAATAGTTGTGTCATTTACACAATGTTATCCCCAAATGTCTCTCTATACAGTGTGGATGTAAGAGTGAACAAAATCGAAAGAAAACGGAATAAATAAATGTGGTTTGTCTCTGTTGCTAAATTTTTATCTTCCAATTAAGTGCAATCTGTAATGTGTTCTAGATTGTCTCATTTGCCAAAATAACAAGTGACAAATCTTGACCAATATTTGCCTAAACCCTAAAAACTGATTGTAGGAAAACATATAGAATTAAACTTTCATTTTATGTTCCCAAAATTGGATTTCAGACAAAAATATTTTTAAAAAATGAGGACACTTACATTAGTTGGAGTGTAAGAACTTGAGAAGAAAAAAGTTATGACGATTCAAATTCGAATATTCCAAAACATTCTCCACACATACAAAAAAAATTCATCACTCAAGATATCATAGACAGAGCAAAACACAGTCCACTTTTGCCATTTTTATTATCTTCACACTTCAGATAACTCATCACTAAGTAATTACCATTCAAAAGCTTCTTTTCTTGAAGTTCACAGCTCTAAATTCTGGGAATTTTCCAAGGTATATAAACCTATGCACTTTACAAAAGAGAGTATTTGGGGGAGTTTATGGAATGATATAAAATTGACATAGAAGTTAATATAATCACATAAATTTCATGGACATATGTGGCTGAGCTCATAGTAAAGATCACTTTTGCTGATATAATCATGGAAGTATGTACATTAGCAATTAATTTGTGGATTGGAGAGGGTTTGATTAAAAATACAGTGGAGAAAACAGCAGAGGAATTGGGTGAGGATGTGATTATGATCTTTTGAAATTTAAGATGATTGTACGCTGTGGTAGTAAAAAGGATACCCTTGTAAAAATATTTCAAATTCTTCCTCACGTCCGTAGTAAGTTGAAGTTATATTTAGATGGACATTCAGAGTATATTAGACCATCGCGGTTACTGCTCGATAGAAAAAAAGTTACAGAACTGAAGCATCTCAAAATATCTTGGAGTGTGTCTGACCCAAGGTATGCTAAATTTCCTATCTATTTTGAAGCAGGTTTGAGAAAGTTGCATCTTGAATGTTTTCCTGGAAAGAGTTTTTTAGATTGTTTTACACCTTCCAAGAAGTTGCCACGTGAGCTAAATATAACTGGAGGAAAACTGGAAAGTATAGATATAGACAGGATAGAGTGGAACTTGGAAATTCTGCGACTGAAGCATCTTAAGCAGTTGAATGTCGACATAGACCATTTGAAAAAATTCCATCCTTGGCTGAAATATGTAGAAATTAAACAAATCTCAAACCATTCATACATTGAACATGAATATGAAGGTGATTGGAAAAAAAAGGAGAAGTTCATATGGTAAAATGTTATCTATACTTATTTTGTTTTCTCATCAATAGTTCTAATAAAAAAATACGGTATGAATAAGTTAAATATATTCTTAAGGGTTAAATATGTTTTTAGTCCTTCAACGCGATTTTGTTTTTCGACCTTATTTTAAATTTTGTACGATTTGATCCCTCTCCTTAAAGAAATCATAATTTTTTGTCCTCCAAAACAAACGACGTTAAAAATTAGCTGAGGTGGCTAACGGTGTATGCCAAGTATTTTTTTTTTCTAACACTCACTAAATCTTTCTCACCTTCTCTCTCGCGGTGTATTGCTCTTTCTGGTGCAGGAGCAAAATCTGTTTTTGAGAAGGCAGATTTACCAGGACAGAGGAAAGGTAGAGCCGGGGAAGAAATCCACTTGGAGATCTATCCAATGCAGGGAACCTCATCAACCAATTTGATGGAAAGAAAGCCCTTCATGGTTCATTGAACATTGGCAAACCCTTTTTTAATCAGGCGCCCAAGTTGCAGAAGTCTAACAATCTTGAAACTGAAAAAAAATCACCAACAAAGCTTTCGAAAAATCACTTACTGATACAAGAAAGTACTTTCTGACATTTCAAACTCCGGGAAATGACGAGCACAGTTGAACAAGGTGGTGTCACTGTTGGGAGTTGGGGAAGATTAAGCACACAATGACTGCATGATTCTATACTAGATCTGGGGCAGTCACCAAGTTCAATATGCGCTCCTCACCCTGTCGGATACCTGCTACCATCATCCCTTTGTTAAAAAATCTAAGCCATCTAGACAACACCATTTCGCTGTACCCATTTCCACTGTACAAGATAAAGTGCATTTTGGCACAAAGGAAGGAAGTGTATTAATGCCACAACAGTACTATTAGACCACAAATTTTATACATACTATTGGATTCAAATACCAGCCTGAACCTGAATATGTGAAATTGGTTGTTAGGAAGATGGGCATGCAGAGATGAATCCACATGAGACAACAAATGATACAATGCAGCAGAAGCTTCAATTACAGGAGGCAAGCCAGTATGGGACCCAGGCAAAGGGGAATAGGAGAAGAAATCGATCATTGAAATTAAAACACGAGCCCCATTCATCAAAGCATCAAACATACAATAGGCATCATGTTTGATGAATTTCTCAGATAAAACAATGCCCAGTTCACCTTTTGCCCCATAAGCGTCACTTAGCAACACGACGTCAGTGCGAAACAGCTATCAGAGCTTCTTCCGCGTGTCGCGACTCTTCGTTGTCCTAGATCTCTCCTCCACTTCTTCTCCGACAGCTCCTTCTTCGCCGTGAAGGAGCCCCTTGCAACGTTTGAGGTGTCATCCTCGTCGATTGTGATGAGAGAATGGCGGTGGAGACCCAGAAGAAACAGCTGACGACTTCCTGGGAAAAAAAAAATACCAACGTGGCAAACGACACATGGCTAGACGTTAGCCACCTCACCCGATTTTTAACTCCGTTTGTTTTTAGAGGACCAAAAATTATGGTTTCCTTAAGGAGAGGGATCAAATCGTACAAAGTTTGAAATAGAAACGAAAAACAAAATCGCTTGATAGTTGAGGGACTAAAAACATATTTAACCATATTCTTAATTATATTCTATTATATATAGAGAAAGAAAGTTTATATTTATGTATTATATCATAAAAAAATAAAGTAAAATTATTGTAAGAGATATTTTGAACATAATATTATAAATAAAATATAGATCTTTATGTAACAATTTTGTATATTATGTAAGTTTTTTACATATTTTACTCTATACGAAAATGAAATGAAATAACATAATAGAATTAAATTAATTAAAAAGACAAGTTAAATAATTAAAATAAAATAAAATTGACGGGAAATGTTGACAGGAAAACTAACAGGGAATAAGATGTCAGGTCTTGTGGATTTAAGATACATTACACTTCCCATCAAACTTTTAAAATGAGCTTCCTCAATTTTGTCAGCTTCATCGTCCTTGATAAGCTTCTCTTTTTTATTCATTGGAGTGTTCATTGTTTTACATTCATCAAGACGAAATTTCTTTAGGATCTCTTTTACATATTTTTTCTAGCAGATAAAAGTCTCATTCTTCTTTTGGGTGATCTCCATGTCCAGAAAATAAGTCATAAGATCAAGATTAGTCATCTCAAAGACCTTCTTCATTACTTGCTTGAATTTTTTAATTAGTGTTAGGTTTTTTCCTGTCATCAAAAGATCAACATATAATGAAACAATTAAAGTATCAACACCAACAAGTTTGACATAAAGTGTAGTTTAAGATATGCTCTTTTGAAAGCCCAAGTGTAGTAAATGATCTTTAATTATTTTGTGTCACACTCTTGGGGCTAGCTTTAAGCCATATAAATCATTTTTGAGCAAGTAGACTTTATCTTCTTGTCCTCTGATCATGAAACCATCTAGTTGTTCGACATAAACCTCCTGCAAAAAACCATTAAGGAAAGCTGACTTGAGGTCCATATGAAATACTTACCACCCAATTTATGCTATAATGGCAAGTAGTAGCCTGATTGTGTCATGTCTTCCTAGTGGAGCAAAAGTATCTGAATAATTTATTTCACATATTTGAGAATAACCTTCTACAACAAGTCTTGCTTTGTGCTTGTTTTGTAGAAGCCTAAATTTTGTTCTAAACACCCATTTTACCCCAATGACATTTTTTGTTAAAAGGTATCAGAGGTTTGATTTCTCTCAATCATGGACAGCTCTTCCTACATTGCAGCTAACCATTTATCCTCCATAACAACTTCTTCAAAATTGATTGGTTCACAATCAACTATATTGCACACTGATACATTGTTTTTCTGATAGATATTAGAGAGTAACCTTGTTCCCCAAATAGGTGGATCATCTATAGGGTCATCAACCTCCAATTCAGTGTTCTGACTTTTCTTTGAATCAAGGGCACCAGTTTTTGTCTTTCATGAAGTGAACATCTCTGCTTATTAGAATTTTACTAGTTTAAGGTTGAAAAAACAAAACTGAGAGCCATGCTCGATAATTACGACTTCATAAACTTATTCTGAATAAGTCACTCAAAATATGTACGATTTACCTTAAATGTGTAATTTTTCAGGTAAAAACTACACCACTTTCTATAAAAGATTTAAATAAGAGAGACCAATGTACCAATGATGATAATGTTATTAACAAATTAAATATGTAAACAACGAGTTATGTTATAGGTAAGTAGAAAAGGATCGTGGCGAAGATGAGTTCCCTAGTTTATTCAAGAGTCAGTTATGAAAATGCTTGAAAACATAATTAATAAATATTATATATTCTCTGTTTAAAGGAAATAAACCTAAGCATGAAGAATCCAACTTTGCTTTTTGGATCATTAAATACTCAAAGAATGAAGTGAAACTTTTTTGCGGTACAATTCCTTCCTTCAAATCATACTAAAAGTGGAAATTGATGCCATGATTTAGCTTCCATCAATTTTAGTATCAATTCTTTAAAAAATTATCAAGTATATTTCGTATATCAAGTATACTTTCCTTCAAAACTATCTTTACTTATGTGAGGTTATATTTGAATTTTTTAAAGCATCTTATAACTATTTGAGCTTCTTTTAACCACAAAAGGATTACCTCTTCCGCAATATTTTGTAGATCTTTTTCCAAAATTTCTGTGCCAAAATTTGATCCGTCTCTTCAAATTGCGCTTGGTGTTTGGTACCTCGAGTTTCCTTCTGTTGTTTTTCATAACATATAAATATACATATATAGAGATGTGTATATGTATGATTGATTATTTCTAAAGCCAGATGTTTTTAGCAGGGTGTACAGAACGAGGTTATCAGGAGTGAATAGATTCGTACATTTTGCTTTTCTTTGGTCTCAATTATTTCAAAGGTTCAATTCCATTTTTGTTATTGAAATTAATTCGAACTAATAAAGTTTTATATGATACTTTTGAAGATCGTTATATCATTTGTTAATAGAACTCCATATATCACATATTGTTAGATCTTTAGAGTTCAAACTTTCTAATGTATTGCATATCTTTTAATTAAATAATGTTGAGCGTACGATTTATGTTGTTTCATATATAGATAGAGTTCGATTTGAATTTTCATTTATATTTATGTTTTCATTCGAATTTATGTATTGAGATTATATTTATATTGTTTTTGCAATATTCACCAACCAATGTATTATATTTAGTATGATTGATTATTCATCCTTGATAATAGTCATTGTCTTATGTAGATTACTAAATAACTAAACTTTACTAAACTGCTCAATGAAAACTATTGTTCGTTGATGCATGATGTTCTCTACTCATGCACACTTTTTCTTTTATTGACATCATTCTAAAGAGCTTAGCATAATTTCCAGAACGTATTTGATATTGTAATTATTGTTTTCTATTTCTTCATTTCTTTCCTGTCTTCGCCTCTAAAGGTAGGTGTGACGTTGTGTGTATGTGTTTGGTTGCAGTAAAATGTCAATTCGAACAAACAAGATGAAAGCAGTAGCTGTGTTGCTGAAGCAGTTGATGACAGCAAGGAGCAAATTTGATGAAAGAGGAAGAGATGAATCATTTGATAGGAAGTTGGAGAAGTTGAGATTAGATCTGAAGAAGATAAAGGATGTGTTTGTGAGGGTGAAGAAGAACGAAGAAGAACTCCTTGACATATTAGCAGAGGTGTATGACCATCTTCGCAAGTTAGACCGTGGGAAGCTGAATCAAGACATGGATGACATTTGCCAGAGAATCAGAGATTCTGCTCACAATTTGCTCCCAAAGCAAGCTTTTGATGAGTCATCTGAGGTGGAGGATCACAAGGGTGGCGAAATGTTTGCCCAACCAGAAGAGTTGGTGCAGCTCCAACAGAAGAAGAGTTGGACTATGGAAGATTTTAACCTGCTAGACGATTTATTAAAAGCTTGCTTGTTAACTCTCCTAATTTTCCCTGAGAACGCTGTGATAAGGAAAAGAAATGTAATTAATTTGTGGATCGGAGAGTGTTTGATTAAAAATACAGTGGAGAAAACAGCAGAGGAATTGGGTGAGGATGTGGTTGATAATCTTTTGAAATTTAAGGTGATTGGACGCTATGGTAGTAAAAAGGATCTCCTTGTCAAAAAATTTCAAGTTCTTCCTCACGTTCGTAGTAAGTTGAAGTTATATTTAGATGGAGCTTTAGAGATGAAGTATTATTCAGATGGAAATTCAAAGTATATTAGACAAACCCGGTTACTGCTTGATAGAAAAAAAGTTACAGTAGGTGGACTTCATACAAAAGATTTTACTTTACGTACTATTTTTAATATTGGTGCAAGTTATCTGAATATTAGACCTCAATGGGTCACTGATTTGAAGGGTTTAGAGGTGGTTCAACTTGGGCGTTGGCAAGATTCATATTTGCATCACATTGAAGTTGGGAGTCAAGAATTCTTGAGAGAGTTGAGAACTCTGAAGCAGTTGAAATATCTGAGTCTGCATGGCATATCAAGAATATTCGAGCTTCCATCCTCCATTGCTGAACTTGAGAATATACTAATTCTTGATCTCAAAGCTTGCCATAATATGGAAAAGCTACCAGATGATATTTCATCAATGAAAAGTCTGACACACCTGATTATGTCCGATTGTTGCTTACTGGAGGGCATGCCAAAGGGGGTTGAGAAGCTCACTAATCTCCAAGTACTCAAGGGATTTTTAATAACCACTTCTGAAAAGACTCCTTGCAGAATTTCAGATCTTGCTAATAATTTGAAGAAACTAAGGCGACTCAGCATACGTATAGGAAGTGAGGCTGTGATCGAGGATGGGGAGTTTCAAAGTTTGGGAAGTTTGTCAGCACTGAGGAATCTCAAAATATCTTGGAGTGTGTCTGACCCATATATTCGTGTCATTTTGCCACCAAGTTTGAGAAAGTTGCATCTTGAATGTTTTCCTGGAAATAGTTTTATAGATTGTTTTATGACAGGCAGGTATGATAGTGGGTTGTCAGAGTTAAATATAACTGGAGGAAAACTGAAAAGTATAAATCCAAGTATGTTAATGTGGAAAGTGGAAATACTGCGTCTGAAGTATCTTAAGCAATTGAATATTGACATGGATAATTTGAAAGTATGCTTTCCTGGGCTGAAATATGTAGAAATTAAACAAATCTCAAACTATTCATACATTGAGCATGAATGGAGCTTATAATATGAATCAGATACTGAATGAAAAGAGAGGTAGAGTTAAGTCATGTCAACATGTTCTGTATGTTTATTTTTTTCTCTGAATAGTGGTGTCATTTACACAATGCTATTCCCAAATGTCTTTCTCTATATACATTGTGGATGTACGAGTGAACAAAATTCAATGACAAGGAAAAAATAAATATGGCTTCTCTCTGTTACTAAATTTCTTCTATCTCCCAATTAAATGCTATGTATAATGTGTTCTAGACTGTCTCATTTGCCAAAGTAACGACTATAACGGGTGACATTTGCCAAAGGTCACATTTCCTGATATAATCATAGAAATATATAGAATTGATTTCTACGTATTGCTGATATAATCACAAAATTGCGTGATTTGCATTATAATCCTGTCAATTGATTTCTTGCTAAACAAATTCTACGTATTCTTTAAAATTGAAGAATTACTTATTCAGTACTTTGCTACTTTTCATGTATTGTGCTTTTGGATTCTTTGTAGTTAGCTTTCTAAGATAATATGGCTGTAATGTCTTTTCACTAGTTTTAAGAAGAGAAACTAATCAAGTACTTAAAATTTAACAAACATTGTCTTCAGAGAACATGCTTAAGCAGAATATGGGCATGAATGCTCAGTTTCTTTCAGCCAGCAGATATGCAATTGCATGACAAGATTCCAATTTCCTTATAATGTTTAAGATTGGCAGGAGATTACAAATCCTAATACAATCATTTGCCACTGATAGATATTAAGCTGTAGATAAAGAAAGGAAAAAGAAAATGCAAAATAAATAATATATCATTTCTGTGATGTTTATGATGCTTATGTTGGTGCATGCTAACATAAAAAAAGTACCTTTTTTTAACACGTGAAAGTTAAATTTAAATTGCTCTTTTCAGGGATTCTTTTATCTCTTTGTTTTGCATTACAATCCTTTCCTTTGTAATTATTTTCTGCCCATTGAGGGTATACTGATAAAGGATATTGAATATGTGAAATACTGTGTCAGCTGATAAATATGAATACCTTATCACTGATCTGTAAAATTTAAATAAGTGGAATAAGACTTGAACATCGTCCTATTAATTTATACATCCATCCATGCCTTGGAAAATAATACCTTAAGATGACACAGGCTTAGACTTCAGTAACCAAATTGGGGCTCTCCAGAGTAAGTATTAACAGGAAAGTAGATTCTGTGAGGAATGAAGTCCCACATTGGTGGGAATTTGTAAAGGAGTATGACTTGGTGACTATAAAGGAAACCCCTTGCCCCCTTTGTTACACATCTCATTCTCTCCTTTGTTCTCTCCTTTCTTGTATTCTCATAATTTAGAGAAGTTCTTTAGAGAAAGAGAGAGGTGTTGTAAATTTCTTCCATTGTGTTGTTCCAGTAGACAATATTATTCATAGTGAAAAGTGCATAAGCCGATATTTTAGAAATTATGACAACAAAATACGAGATAGAGAGGTTCAACAGGAACAATTTCTCGTTGTGGAAATTGAAGATAAAGGCAATTTTGAGAAAGGACAATTGCATAGCTGCAATTGAAGGAAAACCCGTAGAAATGACGGAGCAGAAGTGGAAAGTTCAAAGAAGATCAACGAAATATGGGTCTAATGGGAGTCAAAGGATGATGATATTTTGTAAGAAAGAGGGGAGATCTGGTAAGTCATAAAAGCTCATAAGATCATGACATGTGCTTATGGGAGATACGTTGTAGAAAGCTAATGCAATGGTTACATTGACAAATCAAGAAGAAACGGTGTTGACGTGACATCTTACTTGGACATATGTCAAAGTAAAGTTTGCAAGGCGGAACGTAATCTGTACTCGGGCTTAAGAAGGTTGTTTTACCTTTATGCGAGCATTGTGGATAAGCCAACAACATAGATCGAAGTTTGCAAGTTTGACTACCAGCAAAGAAAACACAAGAAGACTTGGTTCATTCTGATGTAAGGGAATCACCAGAGTTATTCCTAGGAGGAGCAAAGTTTATTCCAGGAGTTTGTGGGTGTATTACATCAAGAGGAAGTCAAATGTGTTGTTATTACTAGTTCAAGAAAACCAAAGCACGAGTAGGGCTTGAAACTAGGAAAGAATGAAGTGCTTGGGCTATGCTAACAATGTGAAGGGGTATTGCCTGTGAGTTCCACCGCTCACAAGGTTATTGTTAAGTAGGAATGAAATGATGCTCCAACCAAAAGGCTTTGAAGAACAAGAAAACTTGGTTTACAGGTTGAACAAATCTCTATACGGTTTAAAGCAGGCACCAAGGTGTTGGTATAAGAGATTTGATTCCTTTATCATTAGCCTCGGATACAACAAACTAAGTTCAGACCATTGTACATATTACAAGAGGTTTGAGGATAATGATTTATCATTTTTTTGTTGTATGTGGATGACATGTTGGTGGTAGGCCCCAACAAAGCTCTAATCCAAGAACTGAAGGCACAATTGGCTAGGGAGTTTGATATTAAAGGACTTGGAACTGGTAAACAAGATTTTAGGGATGCAAATTCACCGAGATAGAAAAAGATAGGAAGATTTGGCTTTCTCAAAAGTAAAACTTACTGAAAGTCTTGCGGCGCTTCAACATGCAAGAGTGGAAGCCAGTTTTACCCCATCTCCTATCAATTATCCTCAAGTATGAGTCCTAGTAGTGAAGCAGAGAGGATGGAGAAGTCTCGAGTATCGTATGCATCGGTGGTGGATAGCCTTATAATTGCTATGATGCGTACAAGACCAGACATTGCACAAGCAGTGGGAGCGATTAGTATGTTCGTGGTAGGTTTAGGTGGAAAGCAGTGAAATATTGATCAGGTGTTGCATTGCGTTTCGGAGAATCAGAATTAGGTGTCAAAGGTTATTGGCATATTTACGTTAATTCGATTCTACTGAAGTTTATCATAAGAACAAGCAACACGAAGGCAAAGATGGTGTGAAGATTTGATTATGTTTCTTCAAAATCTTCAAGTGGGAGATTGTGAGGAATGAAGTCCCACATTGGTGGGAACTTGTAAAGGGATATGGCTTGGTGGCTATAAAAGAAACCCCTTGCCCCCTTTGTTAAACATCTCATTCTCTCTTTTGTTCTCTTCTTTCTTGTATTCTCATAATTTTGAGAAGTTTTGTATTGAAAGAGAGATGTGCTGTAAATTTCTTCCACCAGTATAAAATTTCCATTTTTGTCTATTATCAGTATTTTCTCTTTTCTATTTAAGTTGTGTGTGCTTGTACTGTATGACTGATACCCAACCGATTCAACTTCTATTCTACTGTATGTTTTTGGAAGGTGTTATTGAAAGTTGTTTAAGACATAACAAAGGTAGAAATTATATACAATTTATGTTTAGAAATTCAGAGACGTTGAAGAATGTGTAACTATATGAGACCTAAAACTACTCTTACTAATCCTAAGTTAATCTCTATTTAATAATAAGTAGTTAAATCTTTCGTAACTAATGTTAGAAACTAATTTAAACTCTAATTAAAAAAGTAATTATAATTTTTTTTTATTAATAATAAAAATTAGGTTTAATTGCTTCCTTTGTCCCCAGTTTGGTTGAATTGTGTCAAATTCATCCTCATTTTTAAAAAGTTTCATTGTCGTCCTCACGTGGTGTAAAAGTTTCATTGTCGTTCTCACGTGGTGTAAAAGTGTCAATTGAATCCAAACATAGAAAAAATTTGTGTCAAAGTAGTCATTTTTCCTATATCTCTATGTCTTCCTTTCATACAATCAAGTACAGATATTCATTTTACCTTATCCAATTTAAGGCTTTTCATAGCTCCAGAGAAGTGACATATGAAAGGAAGACACAGAGATATAGGAAAAATGACTACTTTGACACAAATTTTTTCTATGTTTGGATTCAATTGACACTTTTATACCACGTGAGGACGACAATGAAACCTTTTTAAAAATGAGGATGAATTTGACACAATTCAACCAAACTGGGGACAAAGGAAGCAATTAAACCTAAAAATTATTTTAGATTTTAGTAATTTTTAGTTTATAAAATGGTGTGTAATTTAATCAATGTAATGACTAGTTATTTTGGTCTCTGAACGTAGTTAATATGTAATGATTTTCTTGTAGTGTTTACTAAAATTGTCATACAAGTAAAATGTGCCGGATTACTTAGAAAATATGTTTGAATCCATGTAATGATGTAGAGAATTGATTTTGCTTAACGCCATAATCGATTCTACATGGGCGAGAATCGATTCTGCTTTAAAATGAAGCAGAGAATTGATTTTGCTTGGGCTAGAATGAATTATGTTCCGTGAAAGGATTATAATTCGCCATGAACTCTTACTCTGCCTTTGTTTTCAAGTTCAGCTGTCACGATTCGGTGATGAAAACTCATATATGAGTATCAATGTATGAGAACTGAAGCTTTGTATGCACAATAAAAAACAGAAAGAAAGGATGGAAGAAGTATTTAAGTTTAATGCCAATAACAGAAATCTTTATATCCAAAGCATAATAAATATTATAGATTCTCTCTTTCAAGACAAGGATGAAGCATGAAGAAACAAACTTTGTTTTGGTTATCATTAAACTCAGAATGACGTGAAACTTTTTGTGGTGCAGTCCCTCCACATCAAGTATACTTTCCTTCAAAACTATCTTTAATTATTTTAGGTTATATTTTAATTATTTAAAGCATCTAAACTATTTGAGATTGTTCTAACCACGATAGGATTATCTCTTCCACAACATTTTGTACATGATTTCCAAAATCTCTATGCCAAAATTGGACCCTTCTCTTCAAATTCCTCCTACTGTTTGGTGAAATGTACCTCAAGTTCTCTTTTGTTGCTTTTCATACCATATACACATACATATATATGTATGTGTTTTTATGATTGATTATTATAATTTGTTTATGTCCATTTTTCAATCATGTGACTACTTCGATTGCACTATTTCTAAAGCTAGATTTTTGTAGTTGTCAGTAGCAGGGCGTAACAGAAAAGTGTTGGACGACGACGAGGTTTTCTGGGACTGAATAGATGTTAGCAAATTGATAAAGATGAAGTTTTGATGATGTCCAATTCAAGTCAAGAACAAACAAGACTCATGAAGAATGATCTTTGAAGACTTGTAATCTTTTGTAATAAATTGTATGAACATAGGAAAATTAATAGTTTTATGTATGCATTCAAAAGTGATGTAAAAATAAGCCATAAGCAAAATTCTGTGCAGTGCTAATCGATTAACAAGAGGTGCTAATCGATTAGCGTTAATCGATTAACAAGGGCTGTTAATCGATTGTTCCAGTGCGCCATGAAGAAGCCCAGCAGTGCAGTGCTAATCGATTAACAGAGGGTGTTAATCGATTAGCGTTAATCGATTAACAAGGGCTGTTAATCGATTAACAAGGTGAACGTTTGAAAAACTAGCCGTTTTAAGAGCCGTTGAAGTATCCGTTGGGATGTTAATCGATTAACCACTGTAGCTAATCGATTAACACTGTCAGAAAGTCTAAAAGCGAAAATGGAGGAGCCTTTGGATGAGTCTATAAATAGACTCTCATTTTCTCTCAACTCTAACTCTTCCCTTGTGCTCAAGTACTCTGAACTCTTTTGAGAACTCTGTGAAATTGCTGAAGCTAAGGAAACTCTTGTCTGCAAAGTCCTGAAGTGGTACTGCGGTGACAGAGGAATAGCTTGATCATCCTTGGTGTGTCTGAGGAAGTGTCTGGAAGAGAATCATCCTTCGTGAAGCATTCGAAGGAGGTGATCATCCTTTGTGAAGATTCAAAGGAGGTGTAAGTTCATCTCTTGTGGTTTCAAGAGAGGTGGTAATTTCTAAACTGTTACAAATTGTTTTTCTGTGTGACTAATATTTGTAATAGTTTTGTGATAGTGAAAAAGGTTTATCTTGTTTGAGATAAGCGACTGGACGTAGGATCCTAGTGATCTGAACCAGGATAAAATACCTGTGTAATTTTTCTCTTTCCCTTACTCTGTTATTTAAGTTTAATTATCTGCTTAGTAAGAAATTAAGAGAAAAATATTAAAAAGGGACAATATTTGAATATAACCAATTCACCCCCCCTCTTGGTTTGTTCCCACGCTAACCATTCTGCTGCAGCCGCTCTGACAATTGGTATCAGAGCTTGCTTTGATAGTTATTCAAATGGCAGGATCACATCAAACCTTTGCAGAGGGTGCTTCTATCAATAGACCACCACTATTCACAGGTGAAAATTACGCATTCTGGAAGGTAAGAATGCAAATTTTTATGGAATCTATTGATATAGATATTTGGGATGCTGTTGTATCTGGTCCTTTTGTTCCAATTAACAATATGCAGGAACCAAAGCCCCGTGACCAATGGACTGCTGAAGATAAGAGAAAATTTGGTAATGATGTAAAAGCTCGTAATATTATTTCATCTGCTTTAACTGTTGATGAGTTTTACAGGATTTCTATTTGTAAAACTGCACAAGAAATGTGGGAAGTACTTAGAGTAACCCACGAAGGTACAGATGATGTTAAGAGAGCAAGAAAGAATACATTAATCCAGGAATACGAAATGTTCAGGATGAAGCAAGGGGAAACAATAGTAGATGTTCAGAAACGCTTCACCAACATCGTAAATCATCTTATTGGATTAGGTAAGTCTTTCGATACTGATGAGCTTAACATTAAAATTTTGAAATCTTTAGACAGGTCTTGGCAACCAAAAGTGACCGCAATTTCTGAGTCACAAAATCTCAACACGATGACAATGGCTGCATTATTTGGAAAGTTGAGAGAGCATGAACTTGATCTTGGAAGACTTGATGAAGAAGAAGCAAAAGCCAAAAACAACAAGAAGAGTTTGGCATTAAAGTCGGAGGTTGAAAGAAACAAAGGTAAATCAGAAGATGAAGACTCAGACGAAGAAGAAAATTTAAGTCTCATGATCAAAAGGTTAAACAGGTTCATGAAGTCTAAAGGTAAAGGAAGATTTAGATACGAAAAGAAAGATAATCAAGCATCTTCCTCAAATTACCGATGTTACGGCTGTGGAGAAAAGGGGCATCTAAAAGCAGACTGCCCAAATCAAAAGAAGGGTGAAGAAAAGAAGGAGAAAAGATTCTTCAAGAAAAAGAAGGCCTACATTGCCTGGGAAGACGACAATGAGACCATTTCAGATTCAAGCGACTCAGATGAAGAAGCAAACATCTGTTTGATGGCAGATGATGATAACGTCAGCCAAGTAAGTAGTTCACACTATTCTGATAATGATAGTCATATGGATGAAGATGAACTGCATGATACTTATGCTGCTTTATTAGTAGAATCTGAAAA
The DNA here is from genome assembly GCF_016808095.1 of Vigna angularis. NCBI lineage: Eukaryota > Viridiplantae > Streptophyta > Magnoliopsida > Fabales > Fabaceae > Vigna > Vigna angularis. Next base: position 8,534,144 of record NC_068971.1, read on the forward strand.
ATTAGATATAGCTCATAAGAAATTGAAAAAGGACTTCAAAAAGTTAAAATTGAATTTTGAAAATATTCTTGAAGAAAATGAAAATTTGAAAATTACTTCTGAAAACTTCTCTAAAACAAATGATAATTTGAAAACTGAATTTACAAATTTATCTGAAGAAAACAGAAGTTTGAAAAATAAATTTTTATATCAAGCAGAAGAAATTAGAAATTTAAAAAGTAAGGTTTTATATTATGAAAAAGAAAAATATGTTGCTAAAAATGAATGTGAATCTTGCATAAAATTCAAATATTTTTCTGAAAATACAACCACTGGAGAATGTAGTAAAACTAATGAAAATAAGGTTGTTAAAAATAAGTATGTTCCTAAAATTAAACATAATCATAGAACCCGTAGAACTTGGGTACAAAAAGGAACAACTTATAGGAACACAAATGTTGCATCATGCTTTTATTGTATGAAAAAGGGTCATACATCTAATAAATGTAAAATTAAGCATTATGGTGTTCCAAGTGGTAGATATGCTTGGGTTGCAAAATGATTTTAATCTTTTTAAATCTAACCCAAAGGACCCATACAAAGTAGTTGGGTACCTAAATAGCTTGCTCTTTTTATGTTGTAGGAATTATCAAAACCAAGGAAGTATATGTGGTGTCTTGACAGTGGATGTTCAAAACACATGACCGGAGATAAAAAGAAATTTACAAGCTTCCGGAAAAAGGAACGAGGCTTTGTCACCTATGGTGATAACAACAAAGGAAAAATCCTTGGAATTGGAGATATTGGAAGTGAAGATACCTTGATGATTAAAGACGTGTTATATGTGGAAGGATTAAAGCATAACTTAATTAGCATTAGTCAATTATGTGATAAAGGATTCAAGGTAACCTTCGAACAAAATTCTTGCACTATTTATAAAGATGATTCTTCTGAAATTGCTTTGAAAGGAATTAGGCATAACAATATTTATTTGATTGATTTGGAAAATGCATCAAATAGGAATATTTCATGTTTAGTAGTAAAAGAAGAAAATCCATGGTTATGGCATAAAAGAGCTGCACATATTCATATGCAACAATTGAATAAACTCATTTCTAAAGACTTAGTAATTGGTCTACCAAAACTAAAATATGTGAAAAATAAATTGTGTGATGCATGTCAAAAGGGAAAACAAGTGAAATCATCTTTCCATTCGAAAAATGTTGTTTCTAGTTTAAAACCCTTAGAACTTTTGCACATGGATTTATTTGGTCCCTCTAGGATAAAAAGTTTTGGAGGAAATTATTATGCTTTAGTTATTGTGGATGATTATTCAAGATATACTTGGACTTTCTTTCTTACTCTTAAAAGTGAAGCTTTCAAAGAATTTAAAAAGTTTGCAAATTTAGTTCAAAATGAAAAGGACTTGAAAATAAAGGCTATTAGAAGTGACCATGGAGGTGAATTTCAAAATGAATCTTTTGAAACTTTTTGTGAAGAATATGGCATTTCTCATAATTTTTCTGCACCTAGAACTCCTCAACAAAATGGAGTTGTAGAAAGAAAGAATAGATCCTTAGAGGAACTTGCTAGAACTATGTTAAATGAATATAGTGTTCCTAAACAATTTTGGGCTGATGCTGTGAGTACTGCATGTTATGTATTGAATAGAATGCTTATTAGGCCAATTTTGAAATGTACTCCTTATGAACTTTTTAAAGGTAGAAAACCAAATGTTTCACATTTAAGAATTTTTGGATGCAAATGTTTTGTTTTAAATAATGGAAAACAAAATTTAGGAAAATTTGATTCCAAATCCGATGAAGCTATTTTTCTAGGATATTCTCTAACTAGCAAAGCTTATAGAGTTTTTAATCGGAAAACACTTGAAATAGAAGAATCTGTGCATGTTGTCTTTGATGAAATTGTGGACCTTGAGGTAAAACCTCTTGAGTCAGATGAATCAGATGCAGGTGAAAATGAAGACTTGCAAAAGACAACCAATGAAGAGAAAATGAATAATCCTCAAGATGATCAAGATCTAAACAAAATATGGCAACAACCTAGAGGATTATCATTGAACAACATTATTGGCGACATATCAAAAGGGGTAAACACTAGAAGAAATTTAGTAAATTTTTGTATGAATGTAGCTTTTATGTCGCAGATTGAACCTAAGAACATTAAGGAAGCTCTTCAAGATGAACAATGGTGTATAGCAATGCAAGAAGAACTCAACCAGTTTGAAAGAAATCAAGTTTGGGAATTGATTCCTAGAGAAGATACTCATCAAGTAATTGGAACAAAATGGGTATTTAGAAACAAACTGGATGAAGATGGAAACATCACCAAGAATAAAGCTAGGCTTGTGGCTCAAGGATATAGTCAAGAAGAAGGTATAGATTATGATGAGACATATGCTCCAGTTGCCAGGTTAGAGGCAATACGCCTACTTCTTGCTTATGCATCTATAATGAAATTTAAATTATTTCAAATGGATGTTAAAAGTGCATTTCTAAATGGTTTTATAAAAGAAGATGTGTATGTTGAACAACCACCCGGTTTTGAAGATTTTAAATTTCCAAATCACATCTATAAATTAAAGAAAGCACTTTATGGTTTAAAACAAGCACCTAGATCTTGGTATGAAAGACTTAGCAATTTTCTTTTAGAAAATGATTTCAATAGAGGAAAAGTTGATTCCACTTTGTTTATTAAGAGAGTCGGAAAACATATTTTGATTATTCAAGTATATGTTGATGATATTATTTTTGGATCAACTAATAAATCTCTTTGTGAGGAATTTTCTAAGACTATGCAGGGTGAATTTGAAATGTCTATGATGGGAGAATTAACATTCTTCCTTGGCCTTCAAATTAAGCAAATGAAAGAAGGTACGTTCATTTCTCAAACTAAGTATTGTAGAGAAATTCTTAAAAAGTTTGAAATGGACAAAGCAAAGGAAGCATCTACTCCTATGGGAACCTCTTGCTATCTTGACAAAGATGAGTCAGGTAAAGAGGTAAATCAAACTAAATATAGATGTATGATAGGTTCTTTGCTATATCTCACTACTAGTAGACCAGATATTATGCAAAGTGTTTGTGTGTGCGATAGGTATCAATCTAGTCCTAGAGAATCTCACCTTACTGCAGTTAAAAGAATATTGAAATATCTTAAGGGAACTGCATCATTTGGTTTATGGTATCCATCTGGAACGGAACCTAGTCTTGTAGGATTTTCAGATGCTGATTATGGAGGTTGTAAGATAGATAGAAAAAGCACTAGTGGAACATGTCATCTTCTAGGTAGCTCCTTAGTTTCTTGGCATTCTAAGAAACAAGCCTGTGTAGCCTTATCTACCACTGAGGCTGAATATATTGCTGCGGGAAATTGCTGTGCACAAATCTTATGGATGAAACAGCAATTAGAAGATTATGACATTCACTTAGATCATATACCACTTAAGTGTGATAATACAAGTGCAATAAACCTTACAAAGAATCCCATAATGCACTCTAGAACCAAGCACATTGAGATTAGGCATTCTTAGAGATCATGTGCAAAAAGGAGATTGTGAAATAGAGTATATTGATACCCAACACCAATTAGCTGATATTTTCACCAAAGCATTGCCTAAAGATAGATTCTATGAGCTTAGAAGAGACCTAGGGATATTAAAAACATGTTAAAAATTGAAAAGCAGAACAATTTGCTGATTTTCGGAAATCAGCGTCTGTTAATCGATTAACACGTCCTGTTAATCGATTAACGTTAATCGATTAACACACCCTGTTAATCGATTAACAACGGTAACCTGCAGTAAATTCTGCAGAATCTAGCCGTTATAAACGGCTATAAACGGTAACTTTTTGAATTTGAACGTTGGGGGGTCAATTTTTAGCCTATTTAAACCCATACCATCCCTCATTTTTTACCCACTCACTTTACCCATCCCTCTACAACTCAAAATCACTTCATTTCTTCTCTCAAAATTCAAATCTCTTGCTCTCATGGCTGAACCATCAAGAAGAAGAAGAAGAAGAAGCTATGGATCGGAAAGCACACCTATTGCACGTGGTCCGAATATTCAAGGGTGGATTTCCGATGATGGAAAGCATGAAGAATATCTACAAATGTGGAAAGAACGCAAGATTCTTCGTCAAAAATTTGTAGATCTCAATTGGTTTACCACACATCAATTTCAATTTTCTCAGCAATTGATTGAGCAAGGTGTCCAGCATCTACTGCAACTTCAAGGGAGATATTATCCAGATTTGGTAAGAGTATTCTACTACAATCTAAAATCCCAAAACGGTATTATTTACACTCGTGTAAAAGGGATAGATATCATTCTGGATAATGACATTTGGACCAATGTTGCTCATCTTCCCATCTTAGAAAATACCATGCATGTGCCAAATGACTTTGGTGATTTTAACAAAATTTTGGCATATCGTTCTTTCATGCGCAACCCTCAACAACCTCTACCAAATAGGCGATATCTTCTTGTAGGAAATCTTAGAATGGAGGAAAGGGTTCTTCATTATCTTATTGTATGGTTGTTGTGTCCAAGAGGCTCAAATCTAGCCCAATGCTTTGAAATTGATCTCATAATCATGTCTGCCATTACTCAAAATATCAAAATCAATTGGGTAGATCTTATCTCCGACACTATTGTCCGGGCAAAGAGGTATGATAGAGGTCATCTTCCATATCCCCTCCTTATTTCCTTAATATGTGTGTATAAAGGAGTTGATGTCACCGGAGAGAAACATCTATCTGTCTTAAGAAGTCATGAAATTGAGGAATCAGCTTTGCATCAAATGGGATTTATACGCCAAGGAAATATGTTTGTCCGTGCTCAAGATGATATTGCACCAGAAGATGATGCATCAGCTGAAGAAGATGAAGATATACCTATGCCTCATCCAACCAATGTTGCTGGACCATCCCATCCTCCCCAAGAATATAGTCTAGAGAGTATATCTAGACAAATTGCAGATATGGCTTCTATGCAGCAATCACGGATGGATGATATGATGGCTTATCATGCTCTTAGATATGATGCAATTGATAATCATCTTAAGGAGATTGATGAAAAACTGGCAAAACTCTATGTACCCGATAGCGATGATGAGCCCTAGGAAATTTATGTTTCTATGCTTTTATTAGTGTGTGCTCCTTATATTTCCTTGTATGCTTGCATCTTAATATTCAATAAAATGTATGTTGTCTTTTCTTATTCTATGCCTACATGCTTTTATTAAGGGGGAGTATAATTTCTAATCAAATTAGGGGGAGCACTTATTCATCACTTTTTAATAATGATCAAAAAGGGGGAGAAATATTTAAACTTATTTCTAAGTACCCTAACCATTATTTCTTCCTTAAGTTGTGTTTCAAATACAGATTATTACCAAAAGCTTTAAATCAAGAAAGTTTTGATCATCATCAAAAAGGGGGAGATTGTTAGCAAATTGATAAAGATGAAGTTTTGATGATGTCCAATTCAAGTCAAGAACAAACAAGACTCATGAAGAATGATCTTTGAAGACTTGTAATCTTTTGTAATAAATTGTATGAACATAGGAAAATTAATAGTTTTATGTATGCATTCAAAAGTGATGTAAAAATAAGCCATAAGCAAAATTCTGTGCAGTGCTAATCGATTAACAAGAGGTGCTAATCGATTAGCGTTAATCGATTAACAAGGGCTGTTAATCGATTGTTCCAGTGCGCCATGAAGAAGCCCAGCAGTGCAGTGCTAATCGATTAACAGAGGGTGTTAATCGATTAGCGTTAATCGATTAACAAGGGCTGTTAATCGATTAACAAGGTGAACGTTTGAAAAACTAGCCGTTTTAAGAGCCGTTGAAGTATCCGTTGGGATGTTAATCGATTAACCACTGTAGCTAATCGATTAACACTGTCAGAAAGTCTAAAAGCGAAAATGGAGGAGCCTTTGGATGAGTCTATAAATAGACTCTCATTTTCTCTCAACTCTAACTCTTCCCTTGTGCTCAAGTACTCTGAACTCTTTTGAGAACTCTGTGAAATTGCTGAAGCTAAGGAAACTCTTGTCTGCAAAGTCCTGAAGTGGTACTGCGGTGACAGAGGAATAGCTTGATCATCCTTGGTGTGTCTGAGGAAGTGTCTGGAAGAGAATCATCCTTCGTGAAGCATTCGAAGGAGGTGATCATCCTTTGTGAAGATTCAAAGGAGGTGTAAGTTCATCTCTTGTGGTTTCAAGAGAGGTGGTAATTTCTAAACTGTTACAAATTGTTTTTCTGTGTGACTAATATTTGTAATAGTTTTGTGATAGTGAAAAAGGTTTATCTTGTTTGAGATAAGCGACTGGACGTAGGATCCTAGTGATCTGAACCAGGATAAAATACCTGTGTAATTTTTCTCTTTCCCTTACTCTGTTATTTAAGTTTAATTATCTGCTTAGTAAGAAATTAAGAGAAAAATATTAAAAAGGGACAATATTTGAATATAACCAATTCACCCCCCCTCTTGGTTTGTTCCCACGCTAACCATTCCGCTGCAGCCGCTCTGACAATAGATTCCTACATCGAGCTTTTCTCTTGGTCTCAATTATTTCAAAGGTTAAACTCCATTTTGTTATTGATTGATAAGTGTGAAAAAGAGTTGTTTTTACACTTATAAATGATCTCAATCTAATAATTATTCATGTTATTACTGAGTGAAAAGTTGTAATAGGAAGTAGATTGTTATGTAAATTATTGTACAGGACAAACACTTAAGTGTAAGTAATGATAACCAATAGTTGTGAAGTGTGTGAATCAAATGAAATGCAAAAGCTGATGAAGTTCTATGTCAATTTTACTGTCATGTGAGGACAAACACTTAAGTGTAAGTAATGATAAATGTTGATCTGGTCTTTCATATTCTATGCACAGGTGATTTTGTGAGTGATGATCCATGTCATACTTCTTGAAATCTTTGGGAATGCATGTGATTTTTTTTCTGATATGCAAAGTTATTCTATCAAAATATCAAATGTTTGTGTGTTGTTCATTTTCTTTCTGTGATTTCCTGAGGACATGAAATAGTTCAAGTTTGGGGGAGTTGATAAGTGTGAAAAAGAGTTGTTTTTACACTTATAAATGATCTCAATCTTATAATTATTCATGTTATTACTCAGTGAAGAGTTATAATAGGAAGTAGATTGTTATGTAAATTATTGTACAGGAAAGGGTGTATAATTTGGAGTTTGTCAGCCAATTTTCGCAAAGCGAAAGCTAAAATTCGCACTGCCAGAAAAAAGAAAATTCGCACAGCGCACCAGTACCTGTGCGCTGAGCGAATAAGTTCAGTTAAAGTGCAGCAGTTAAAGGAAATTCGCACAACGCACACACACCTGTGCGCTGAGCGAATTAAGAAAGTTAAGTGGCTTTAAAAGACGTGACAGAAAGGCAGAAACCATCTTCTAATAGACGGAAATAGCCAGAAAAATATTGGAGAACTCAGGAGACGATCAGGAGACCTTTCCAGACATCAAGACTTCACTTTATGCAAGGAATTGCTGTAAAGAGTATGTTTGAGATTTCTATGATAGGCTAAATTTTCTGTTCATTGGAATTGGTTGTATGATGAAATATTAATGTAAATTTTCTGTGCAATATATGTTTCTGTTCTTGTTCTTTTCTTGATTTGCTTTTGATTATACGGAAGTATTAATCTCTTTAAAAGTTCTTTTGTACTGGAAAGTATTTTTAGAACCAGAAACGTAAGAAATGAAACTAAAAGTAAATTACGCTAGGAATATCTTCTGTGCTTTTGGTCATTCTCACATCTGAACTTAATGCAAAATTATCTGATGAATTAATTAAGGAATTAATAATTCAATAGATAATTTTAGAACTTGTTTTAAGGAATTAAACCAAGATACTCTCATGTGAATGCTTGAAGAGAGAATATATGTTGTCCAGGATCTTACTGTAATGTTAGTCAAAGACCAATTCTGATCTTTTATCGCATTTTTCAATCTTATTTTTTTTACGTTGTTAATTTCATGCTTAAATCCACATTGAAATCACAAATATCATCAGTAATTGATCTTGATAAATAATTTGAATTGATTAACGTAACTCAAATTTCCTTGAGAGAATGATACATTTTTACTTATCAACTGTATTACTTGTAACGATTTGGTAAAAGGTATCATGTTATTATTAGAAATAATAAAATTTTATGTAATGCTTCTGAATATTGTTATATCATTTGTTAATGGAACTCCATATATCACCTAATGTCACATCCTAGAGTTCAAACTTTTTACTGTATTGCATTTGAATCAAATAATCTTGTGCTTACAATTTATGTTTTTTTATTTGTGGAGAAAGTTTGATTGAACATGTATTAGCTTATTTTATAGTATGTTTTTATATATTCACAAAACAATTTATTATATCTAGTAATGACTGATTATTCATTATTGATGGTAGTCCTTGTAAGCTTGAACTTATATAGCTTATCAAATAACTAAAATTTTCCTAATTTCTCAATGAAAACTATATATATATATATATATATATATATATATATATATATAGTTGGTTCATGCGTGATATATCATCTACCATATGTTTTCTACTCATGCACATTTCTTTTTGTTGAGATCATTAGCATAATTTTGAATACCATATTTGGTATTGCAATTATTATTTTCAACTTTTTCTTTTCATTCTTGTCTTTGACTCGAAAGGTAGGTGTGAGTGTATAGATAGATAGGCAAGAAATGAATTTTGGAAATAGGAAATATTGGGTGACGTTGTGTATACTTGTTTGTTTGCAGTAAAATGTTCGAACAAACAAAATGAAAGTAGAAGGTGTGTTGATGAAGGAGTTGACGACATCAAGGAGGAAATTCCATGAAAGAGGAAGAGGTGAATGGTTTGATGGGGAGTTGGAGAAGTTACGGTTGGTTCTGAACAATATAAAGGATGTGTTTGTGGAAGTGTGAAGAAGAATGAAGAAAAACTGCTTGACACATTAGCAGAGGTGTATGACCATCTTCAAAGGTTAGACCGCAGGAAGCTGCATCAAGACATGTATAGCATTTGCAAGAGAATCAGAGATTCTGCTCGCAATTTGCTCCCAAAGCTTGTTTTAGATGAGTCATATAAGGAAGAGGATGACAGGGGTGGAAAAATATCTCACTCATCACAAGAGTTGGTGCAGCCCCATTAGAAGAAGAGTTGGACTGCGGGAGATTTTAACCTGCTAGACAATCCATTAAATGATTTCTTGTTGCGTCTCCTAATTTTTCCTGAGAACGCGATCATAAGGAAAAGAATTGCAATTAATTTGTGGATTGCAGAGGGTTTGATCTAAAATACAGAGAAGAAAACAGCAGAGGAATTGGGTGAGGATGTGGTTCATAATCTTTAGAAATTTAAGGTGATTGTACGCTATGGTAGTACAAACGATCCCCTTGTCAATAAATTTCAAATTCCTCCTGACATCCGTAGTAAGTTGAAGTTATATTTAGATGGAGATTTAAAGTTTATTAGACCATCCCGGTTACTGCTTGATAGAAAAAAAAGTTAAAATAGATGGAGTTGATACAAAACATATTCGAGCTGCCATCCTCCATTGGTGAACTTGAGAGTCCAATAATTCTTGATCTGAAAACATGTCATAATTTGGAAAGACTACCAAATGATATTTCCTCAATGAAAAGTCTGACACATCTGTCTGAGTGTTGCTTACTGGAGGGTATGCCAAAGGGGATTGAGAAGCTCACTAATCTCCAAGTACTCAAGGGATTTTTAATAACTACTTCTGAAAAGACTCCTTGCACAATATCAGATCTTGCTAATAATTTGACAAATTTAAGGCGACTCAGCATACATATTGGAAGTGAGGCCGTGATAAGGGATGGGGAGTTCCGAAGTTTAAAAAATTTTTCATCACTAAAGCATCTGAAAATATCTTGGAGTGTGTCTGACCCAAGGTATGCTAAATTTCCTATCTATTTCGCTTCAGTGAGTGAAGAAGATGAAGTGTGAGTGGTGGTGATGGGGTGCGTGAGAAAGGTTCTTCGGAATGGGAACCGTTGGCGCGTGGAGAATCTGGCCATTCATTTGGAGGTTGGGTTTCACAGTCTTTTACCGATGGGGAAAGCTTAATCGCCATTGACGGCCAACATGCCTCTCTTCTCAACTCGCCTCTTATGTGGAGAGTCACAGTGCGTGCCTTGTGTTGAACACTTTGCCCTTTTAAATTTTATTTCCCCTGTACTTCATTTTCTAATTTAAAAATTAAAAAAGAAAACACGCGTTTTTAACAGAGAAGAATACCTATTTCAGACTGTGGATGAAAATAAGAATTACCGAGACATTAACCCACTCGATGTCGAAAAAAAAAATACCTATTTGAGATTGTGAATCAAAATAAAGAACTACCAAAATATTAAATCTTGAAAAAAATAAGAAATCAATAAATATCTATCTATCACTCTATTATATCTATATATATAATATTTGTTTACATATATAAATTTATGAAAAAACCTAATTTTTAACTACACAGTAAGTTTTGATAAAAAATATGGTATCTATGGACAAGTTAGATACCTTCTTAATTATATTTTATTATACATAGAGAAAGAGAGTTCATATTTATGCATTATATTATAAAAATAAAAAGAAATAAATTAAAATTATTGTAAGAAAATATTTTCAACATAATGTTATAAGTCAAATACGGATATTTATATAACAATTTTGTATATTCTGTAATTTTTCTTATATTTCATTTTATACGAAAATGAAATGAAATAGCATAGTAGAATAAAATTAATTAAAAAACAAGTTAAATAATTAAAATAAAATAAAATAAAAGTGGATGACAATAATAGTAATTAGTAAAGTTTGGTAAACAATGTTGAAATTCAAATATAAGGTAAAATAATTGATTAAAGTAAATTTTACGTCATTATTAAAAAGAAAAAATATTAAAAAAATTAGGATACATAAGAAAATTAAATGATGGAAAAAAAGGTGGTGTTTCGGACGTGAGTTCGAATTACTCCAAACACTTTCACAATTTCTTCTTAAGTGTTGTCCAGTTGTTCCTTTGAATCTTCTTCTTCGTTCTACCGTGCGGAGGTGTACCTGTCAAAGGTTTTTCGATATTAAAGTCCATCTATTCTATAACTCAATGTAACAGTAATAAATGCATAGTAAATGCGATCACTTACCTATTACATTTGACCTGTATTTATAGTTTTTGAACGTGGCCCGAGATTATTGTTTACCTTAATTCGCGTAGTATGACCTATTTTCTGCATGTTGTTGGACGTCCCTAGTCGTCCGGTTGGCCCCGCTACACTCGGCGCTGTCTTAACTGCTCTATCCTTCCCAAGCCGTCCGACTTTGACCAACATGGGGTGGATTCATTGGGTGGATTGTATGGTCGTCTGATTCATACAGTACATAGGCCCCCCAAGCCCTAGGCAACATAATTTCCGTTTGGTTTTTAGGCGGCGGCTGTTGTTTCAGGAGAGCTTTAATGAGATCGGTCGGTTCCCTATTGGGGAATTGTTTGGGAGGGAAAACATGTGGCGTCCTCCTTCTCAGGCAGTGGGAGTGTCGTTTAATCATGGCCATTGGGCGTTGTGATTTTTAACGGCTGTGATTGGATAGCGGTTTTCAAAGTTTTCTCTATAAATAGGATTACGATCATTGGTGTGTGACGAAGAGGGGAGTTCGGATCCCGAGTCTCCTGCGTATGGTGGTGAAAGGGTTATCAATTGGGTGACCCTTCATTTATTGCAAGGAAAGGTTGATATTGATGACCCCGAAGTGGCGCTAGTGGGCGGCTGACGCCCCGTCTAGGGTAGAGTTGTCAAAACGGGTAACTCGGCTTGACCTCACCCAGCTCACCACAGATTGATCACTTAATTAGTCAACCCAAAACAGGAGAAGGAAGAATCCCTAAAAACTTTTATGGACTGCTACCAGAAAATTGTGCGATGGATTAAGAGCCTTAACACTGTGTTTTCCCTTCAACATGTGGTAAATGCCCTTAAGTCGGGCCCTTTCGCTGATAGCCTGTGTCATAGGCCACAAAAGACAATCAGAGAGTTGATGGAGCGAGCGACCGAGGACATAAGGGTGAAGGAAATGCGAGAGTTCGAAAAAAAAAAGAATCAGGAGGCGACATGGGAGAAGGAAGAGAACAAACTAGGCAGTCTCAATGATAAACCTGGAGGTTCGCAACGTAAGGATTTACCCTAGGGGTCGTGATTCCAACTGTACACCCCTTTGAACGCCACCCGTGTGAAGATACTACAAAAAGTTTGAGTGTTGAGTTGGTGCAAATACCAAAGAGGCAACCAATAGGGGTGGACGATAATAAGCATTGCCTTTATCGTAAGAATATGGGTCACACGACAAAGGAGTGTGTAACCCTTATAGATAAAATTGAGGAGTTGATCCGGGTGGGACAGCTCAAGAAGTATATTAAAAACGTGACTCATGAGAGAGGTCCTCGACGAAGGGGTTTATGTTCCTACCTGACCCAATAAACATACTAAAGAACATGGTCTAATAAGGCCTATTAAGTATCTTCATTCTAGAGCAGCCCAAACCTACATTTATTGGGGCAATATCCTCACATCATAACTAATCTCGACAATTTAGTATTATGTAGTGCTGTCAAAATGGGTTGTAACCCGCGAACCAACTCGGCCCACCACGGGTTTGAGTTTGAAAAAAATATAAATTTTTTATGCGGGTTAGTTTTTAACCCAACTCACTTAGAACTCGGCTCACTCGGGTTGAACCCGTGGTGAGCCGAGTTGGCGCACCAACCCACCTAATTTAATTTATTTAATATTATAAAAAAAATTATGTTTTAAGAGAGAAAAATATTATAGATTTATCTATTCAATACTCTAATATTATCAATGGACAAATGATACAAAAATTATCAAATTCAAAACTTATTTGTTGGTGCTTGTTTTTTAATTATGCTTGAGTTATATAATATTTTTTATTTATTTTTAATTGTATTTGGAGTTTAACATTATTTTAGAATGAAATTTATTTAGATTTGAATTAAAAGAAATTATGATTTAAAATTTGTATTTTTTTAGGATTGTGTCTTTTCTGATAATTTATGTGAAAAATTACACTACTTTACATAAAAAAATTCAAATAAAAGAGAGCAATGTACCAATGATTATAGTGTTATTAACAAATTCAATACGGAAACAACGAGTTATGATAAAGGTAAATAGAAAGGGAACACACTTGTTGGCGAAAATTCACTTATGAAATGCTTGAAAACATAATTAATAAAAATGATATATTCTCTGTTTAAAGGAAATAAACCCAAGCATGAAGAATCCAACTTTGCTTTTGGGATCATTAAATACTCAAAGAATGAAGCGAAACTTTTGTAAAACTGGAAACTGATGCCATGATTTAACTTCTTCAATTTTAGTATCAATTGTATCAATTATATTTTCAATTCCCTCGTATATCAAGTAAGTACACTTTCCCTCAAAACTATCTTTAACTATCTCAAGTTATATTTCAATTGTTCAAATGGAGGAAGGTTTCTCAAAGAAAAATGTAGAGCATCGAGGACAATATTTTATACCAACCGTTTATCTGGAAGTGGAGCAGAGCGGTTAACGCTTGAGCGAAAACAAATTACACTAGGTGGAGGCAATTGCTATTTTGGTAACCCTACTTTATGTAATATTTCCATACTTGTTATATACATAATGTTTCTCTCAAATATGTTAGGAAAAGTAAAGAATCAATCAATCTCTCTCTCTTTTTTTTTTTCTTTCTCCCTATATAATTTCTTCACAAATTTTATTTCATATATGATTTTATAAAAAAAAAACACTAATTTTAACTATACAGCAAGTTTTAATAAAACATATGGTATCTCTGGATAGGTTAGATACATTCTTAAAGAAACAGAGTGTATATTTAACCATTATATCATAAAAAATTAAATTAAATTATTGTAAGAAAATATTTTTAACATAATACTGTAAATCAAATATGGATCTTATATAACAATTTTGTATATTATATTTTTTTATATTTCATTTTATACGAAAATGAAATGAAATAACATAATAGAATAAACTTCATTAAAAAACAAGTTAAGTAATTAAAATAAAATAAAATCGGATGACACATTATAGTAATCAGTAAGATTTATTGCACAGTATTAAAATTCAAATATCAAGTAAAAATAATTTTGTAAAATAAATCATTTTACGTCATTACTAAAAAGAAAAAATATACAACTTAGCATACATAAAAAAAATTAAATGATTTAAAAAAAAGAAAGTGGTTTTATTTTTCATGACAGAGTTTTAATGTTAAAAATTACTATTTTTGTTTTAATGTTCATATTAGAGGTCCATCATTTTAAATTATTTAATAAAAAAATTAGAATATAAATCACTTAAATTCATATAACACATGTAAACTAATACATCAAAATTACATCATGATAATATTTTTCAAACATCTTACAAAATGGAAATATATAATCAAACACCTCACTTATTACATTTTAAAAAGGTACAAAATAAAAAATAAATAACACCACGTTAATTTGCAAATTTCATTGCTTATTTCTCAATTTTCTTACAATGTCTTAAATGAAGATTTATAGCACCCATCTTTTCACATTTCTATGTTTAAGAACTACATAGATAACCTTATTCTATTTTAAATAGATACTTAAAAAAATATCACTACTTTATTAAAACGAATAAATAAAATAATTGTTATCTTAGATTTCAAATTTATTGATAAATTAATAAAATTAAAAATAAAATAAAATTCTAATTTTTTTATTATTATTCTCTCACTTTGTCTAATTTTTTATTGCTGTGAATTTTTACCTGAATAATCTTATGATAAAAGTAAAAGAATATAAAAATATTTAATAATGTTAAACCAATTCTAATTTTAAATTAAAAATATTTAATAAAAATATGAATTTTAATAAAAATGTCACCACAATATTTATATAAAAATTAAATTAGATCTTAATTTAAAAAAATTTATTTATTTAAAAATATGAGACTAAATGGAATAAAAATAACGTATATAGAAAACAAAATGAATATAAAACATATACTATGACACATGTCACTAATTCGAACACTTAATTGACATGTAGACATTTTCTAACATTAAAAAGAAATTTAAAAAGTTAAAAAAAAATTATAAACTTAGATGTAACATACTTTGTTAGTATCCGTTAATTATTTAAATAATATTAATAAAAAATCAAATTAAATAAAATAAAATAAATTTAAGATTAAATTGAAAAACAATATATTAAAAATAAATTTAATAAATTCAACGAAAATAAAAATAAAATTAGTATTTAAATATAATAAGTACTTAAATTCTAACAAACATTGTCTTCAGAAAAAAAAAAATGTTTAAGCAAAATATTAGCACGAATGCCGAGTTTCTCCGGCAGACACGCAATTGCATGAGACTATTTCAATTTCGTTTTATGATGTTTAAGTTTGACAGGGGATTACAATTCTACTGCAATCATTTGCCATCTATAGAAATTTAAGCTGCTGATACTGCTAACATGTTCATGCTAACATGTTCATTTCATAATAATATGCCATTAACCTCCTTCAATTAACTAAACATATTATAATGCAATTAAAGCCACTAAAGATAACCCTCTCTCTCTCTAATGGTGTTTTAGCTTTTAATTGAAAGTTCTCAAATGATAATATGGATAAAAATAATGGACATGCTTTTTGTCAAAATCATTATGTGAAGTTGTTCAAACAAAATGCCAAATATGTGGTGTTCTTTCAAAACCAATCTTATCAACAATCACTATTCAAAAGCACCCTTCATTTCTCTCAAATATCTATTACTTTTCTTTACAATAACTTAAAAGCTACCCAATAATACAAAGACTTTTACTACTAAAATCATTAATACCCAAAACTATTACTCCTTTTTTTATTTAACTGTCTTATGAAATTAAAAGGAATGAAAATAATTTTACTTATTTGGCCCAATAAAAATAAAATAAGACTAATGATTATTTTCTACTTTTATTTACTTTTTAGCTTACTTCGTCTAAATATTTTTACACTTTTTTAATTTTTACTTATTTTATTATACCAATGGATCCGAATTGTGTCTTTGGTAAGTAGTTTTATTAATATACTAAAGGAAGAATTCTTGAGAAAAAGAAAAAAAAAAGAAAAATCATTACCAAACGCGTCATCAGATTTGAAAACATCACTTGGGATTGCAACATGGTAAGTGTTTTCATTTACTTTTGGGATTGGGCCCCACCCTTCACATAAAGAAAGTGCAAAATAAGAAGATTAAATATTATGAGACTAAAGAACTTTAACTAGAAATTTAAATTTATTTTATCTGAAGATTTTACATTAAACATGTTATTTGGATTTGCTATTATTTAATCTTACAAATATAAATTGAATAAAGAATTTTGGGTCAAAAGTTTCGCTTTTTAAATAAGTTCTACATAATCCAATTAGAAAAAGAAAAAAAAAACAAAAAGAAAAATAAACAGTGCATTTGTAATGATTTTGTCGAATAAATTATTGAATTATGGACTTATCAAAATTCAAATTATAAGAGTAGCGGACAAAGTACAAATATAAATCTTCATATTCCAATCATATGCCAACGAAGTTCACATAGATGACCGATTCAAGCATATTAATTAAACGATTTAGTTACTGAATATATATATATATATATATATATATATATATATATATATATATATATATATATATATATATATATATATATATATATATATATACTATGGACAAAATTAGAATAATTGAATTATAAAAAAATTAATCTTGAATTATCTTTTAAATTTTAAACACGAGAGAGAATATTCGGACAATATATATCAATAACAAAAAGTTGCATAAAAGTAAGCAATGAACTAAAAATAGGGATATCATATATATTTTTTCAACATACATTTTTTGTTATTAAATTTAAGATTTATTCGGAGAGCTTACAAGTTCTCCCAATTTATTATTTAGAATTAGTGTAACTTTGTAAATTGATATGTTATGCCTCTTACAAAATTAATATCAGAGACAGACAGGGTAAGATGATTTAAATTGTATGTTTGTTTTTGTTAAATACAAGTGTGTTAATCAACCTTATTAGTGTATCCACATGTTCAATATTTAAAATGTTTATTTATTGCAAAATATCCAAAACATAGTAAGTTTTTTAAAATGATCAAATAAATCATCTTATTTTTTGATTAGATACTTTTTATACCAAGAAAATATATCAAAGTGTCTAAATTTTTAATTTTGAAATTATTAATAAAGATGTTGTCTTCTCTTGACAATATATAAATGTCTATGATAACAGTAAAAAATATATATAAAATAAAAAAAAAGTCTTTTTAGAAGGATAAACTAATGTCCTTAACCCTTTATGATGTATCCCTCTCAACCCATTATTTGAAATGAGAGAGAGAAGATTGGAGAAGATGGGTTGGAGTGGTCTATTTTGTCATCCATGAAAAAACCAATGATGTTCTTCTTTCTATTTTAGAGAAATAAACAACATACTCATGCACATTTTTTACTATAACCCATGCATATTTCCCATTTTGAACACCACAAAAACATGTAACCACTTCTAATAACTATCATGTCATCGAAGAAATAGGTTAAAGACTAAAATATGTAAAAAAAGAAATATGAGTATGAGATCCAAACTTTTATTTACTAATATTATTCAATGGTTAATTTCTTTAGACATTTAGTTTTTATTAGATTTGAATACAATATATTTTATTGATATTTTCTGTGTTTGTGGCCATTTTCTCACTTTGGGGGCTGAAGAGGTGAGAAAATTTTCTCTTACAAAAATCTCCATATTGCTAGTTATTTGATTAAACGTATTTGGATTAACTTTTTTTCTTGTATCTTGTGCTCAAAATGAATTTTCCAGTCAACTTAAAATATTTTTCATCACTATATTATTTAATATTAGGGTTTAGGGTTTAAGATTAATTTTTTTTTCTTGTATATTGAATAAATTTAAAGTTTAACATAATTATTGATAATCAATTAAATAGCATTTATAATTATTGAATAATTTTTACAGTCAAACTTTAATAATTAATAAAAAATATTATAGACAGCAACAACAATTTCATTCTAAAATTACACAAATATTACCTTAATGATGAGAAAAACACCTAAAAACAATAGTGTGAAACCATGTATTTTTATGTTATTTTTTTAAAAGGTATATCTCTTACAAGAGAAGAATGATCCATGATTCCATAATCCTTAATTTATTGAAGAAAGAAGATGAAGAAAATCCAACGTGAGAAAGTGAAATGCTTACACTTAATAAATGGAGATGAAGAGGGGCCGTGAAGTAATTACCGGCAATCCCATTTTGACGCCCTAATTTCACCAAATCAAATTTCATTGAATTCACAACACAAAAGAAATTCAAAGAAAGCCACACTGCTTCTTCCTCCATTTCCTCTCCACCTTCATCAAATCTCTGCCTCCAATCCAATCAACCCCTCTAACTGCTGTAGATCTGTACAAATTCTTGCTCCAAATTTCAACCCGACCCTACCCAATTTTTTTTTGGGTCTTTGTATGATACCCTGAGAAATTCCCGATTTTCCCCCTCGGATTTTGTTAGTCTAGGCCCCAATCGCAACCCCATTTCGAGAATTCGCCAACGGGTTCCGAATCCAGCGACCCTCAGGAAACCCTAGCTTCGTGCCGTGTAGAGTTTAGCAGCGTCTTGTACATTGTTTTTGCATAGAAATTTTTTGTTTTTAGATCGGAGGGATGAACAATAGAGATAGAGAGAGGTACCCACCTGGGATGGGGTTAGGAAGAGGGTTGAACTCGAACCCTGGGTTTCAACCGAGGCCACATCAGCAACATCAATATGTGCAGAGGCACATGGTGCAACACCATCATCCGCAGCAGTATCAACAGAACCACCACCACCATCAGCAGCAGCAACAACAGCATCATCAACACCATCAACATCAGCAGCAACAACAACAACAGCAACAGTGGTTGAGAAGGAACCAGTTAGGTGGTGGGACCGACACCAACGTTGTCGAGGAGGTTGAGAAGACTGTACAGTCTGAAGCCGTTGACTCAAGGTCTTTTTTGACCTTATTGTTTTTGTTCTTTGTGTCTCGGTGTCTGTTTATTTAAATTGGGACTTGATCGATTTCTTGAAATTACGAAGGTTTTTAAAAATGGTTCGTCGCTTCCATTTAGGTTGCAATGTCAAGGTTTTTGATCGCTCTTGTGGCCGAACTGTGACTGCAATTGCGACTGCATTTGTCTGCAATTTCTCGGTGTTGCTACTGTAATCGCTTTAAAAAAATTGAAAATTACGTTGCGAGTTGGACAGACGTGTGTTGTGATGGGATTAACGAAGGATGTTGGATTTGTTGAGTTTTTTGGAGTTGGAATGGATAAAGTTTTTTGTCTTGAGACATTTTCAATGGTTAGTTAGTTGTGTGGGTGAGAGGTTGCCTGTCTATTGTGGTGTCTAAGAAGATGTGTAACTATTGGATGAAAGCGTATCTTCTCACGTGGGAGATATGTAGTTATTGTGGTCTCTCTGTAGTTCAGAGAGTTTTAGAGATTTCGGTTTTCTTTTTTGTTTTTTTTTTTATTGTAATGGTGAAAATTGTCTGTCAACCAACAACTTGGTTTTGATAATATGGGTTGCTAAAGGGTAGCATTTGTTGGAATTCTTCTTTTGTTTTCTTTTATGAATGGAGATCCTGTTGTTTTATGCTAGGGGATCAGGATTTTTTGTGTAATCATGGATTTTGGAAGATAATGTAATTTATATTGTAAATGTTGTTGACATTCAAATTTGAACTGTAAAACTAAATCTCTGTTTGTGGTTTTCTGAGGTTTTAGGTTCTAATTCTTTTCTTAATAAACTCTGTCTAGCATGATCATTAATATTTACATTAATTTCTGTTGTGTATTTATGTGTAAATTCAAAGTGAGTTGATAATGTATAATTGTTCACCATTGAGGTTTAGTTCCTTGGTGTTGCAAATGTATTATGGAACTACAAATGTTTGCTGAATTTTGAGTATGTGAAAGTGAAAAGTTCGAAAATTACATGTTAAGTTCAAATATATTTACCTGTAGGCAAAGCTATTTGCCTAAGGAAATAATTGTTCTAATTTTATCCTCAATTCTTTTTGTTTGTTAGTTTACAAGATTGGAAGGCGAGACTAAATATCCCTGCACCTGATACACGCTACAAGACAGAGGTATGGTTTTGAAAATTGAGAACTGTGGAACTTGTGTTTGAAGTTTATGATTATATGAGATATGCATCATGCTTTAGTCTTGTGTTTTGTTTGAGAGATCCTTGGGGGATGTACACATTATTTCTGATGTTTCTAATTCCATACTATTTTATTTTCATTTATTTTTGAGCTATAATTTTAGTTAATATAATAGAATGTTTTTGTTGAGCTGATTCTCTACATGGGTGATAGCTGGCATTTTGTTGATCAATGCCTTGCCTTACTTAGTACAATATATATATATATACCTGTTATTTAGGCATTAGAGATTGACATTTTTCAGTAATTTGGACAATTAAATTTAAGAATCTCTCGTGATCACACTTTGTTGCAATTATAGAGATATAGGAAATGTACTTAGATTCTACTGATTGTAAGTTGTAACCAGTTCAGTATCATTTCTTTTGTTTGGAGGTTTATTTTTGTTTGATGAAATTGAATTTTATGCTAAATTGAAGGCTAGATGAACCTTTATCTTATAACTTTATATCGATTTGAAGGTCTAATTAGATGCTTTCGTCCATGAGTTATTTGTTTTAAACCTTTTATTTTATGTGATTCAATACTGTTAACTTTATATTATATATTATTTTGTCAGTCTTGAGCTATTCATTGTCTTTCTCAGGATGTGACAGCAACTAAAGGCAATGAATTTGAGGATTACTTTTTGAAGCGTGAGCTGCTTATGGGAATATATGAGAAGGGTTTTGAGAGGCCATCTCCTATCCAAGAAGAAAGCATTCCCATTGCTCTTACTGGTAGTGACATTCTTGCTAGGGCTAAAAATGGAACAGGCAAAACAGCTGCATTTTGTATTCCTGCATTGGAAAAAATTGATCAGGATAATAATGTTATTCAAGGTTCGTCCTCTACTTGTGCATTTTAAGAATTCTCATAAATATAGTTGAAATGATTATGTTTATTATTTTTAGTTTTTTCACCTTTCTTGTAGCTGGCTGCTTGTTGGCTCACTAAGCAGTGTTTTCTTATTAAAACTTATGCAGAGAGGGAATTAACTAATATTTATGATTGTTGATAGGGAAGGTCCAACTAGTTTAGTAACATTATTTCTCGAGTATTCACTTAAACAAGCTTGATTTGATGTTGTTGTTTTAATTTCCTTACCTTCTTTCAGCATTTTGTCCATGGTCCAGAAAGATAATAATTGCTCATTTCTTTGACCTTTTTAAGTGTTTTTTTATGAAGCCACGTTTTATAAAAAAATTGTAATCATTTTGTAAAAATCTAAAACTAAGTGTTTTAGTGCTATTCTTCAGAGCCAGAGATAGTATTTTTCAAAGCTTAAAGAGTCAGCCCCCAATTCTTTGAGAATATATTTTTGGAGTAATTTCTCTTAATTTTAACTATAGGTTTTGAACATTTCTTTAAACAAACTTTTTTTTTATTGGATAAGAAATATTTGATGAATGTATAAATTATGTATACTAGTCTTTTGCATATCCTATAATTTCTCCTTGTATGTATATATTGATTGTTGAACATGTGGCTGCCAATTTTTTTGTTGTCTTGTCCATGCGCAAATAGATTATGGTGTCAAAGTTTGAAAATAGTATTTCTTTGGCTGCGTTGTTGATGCATGATTAATTTATTTGTTATTTGTAGTTATTTAATGTCTATTATATTTTTGAATGAGCATTGATTTTAGGTTTCACTCATGTCTTGATCAATGCCTTTGTTATATACTGTAATGCAGTTGTAATATTGGTCCCAACTCGAGAGCTGGCTTTGCAAACATCCCAAGTGTGTAAAGAACTTGGAAAACATTTGAAAATTCAAGTTATGGTCACAACAGGTGGTACCAGCTTGAAAGATGATATTATGCGTTTATATCAACCGGTTCATCTGCTAGTTGGAACTCCAGGAAGAATATTAGATCTTGCAAAGAAGGGTGTTTGCATTATGAAAGATTGCTCTATGCTTGTTATGGATGAGGTAATTACATTTATCTTGAAATTTACTAAATGATAGAGATACATTAGCTAATTTATACTGTTTATAGCATTACAAAAGGGATTGAAGATGAGGTTAAGAAATGATTGGATGGTGTTAGCAGAAGCAATGGCTTTGTTTATTGTGACTCTGATTCTTGTTATAAATATTGAGCCAATGATCTTTCCCTTTACATATTCATTCTCTGGAACTTTCAATATTAATTCTTCTGATATTCTTTTACTTGATGAATTTAGTTGGAATAAAATGTTAGAATGTTTACTGGATGGTGATGTACGAAGAGATTGACATGGTTTATGTCATGTTTCTTGTTCTTAGGTTTCTTTATTTCCTCTTTGTACCTGTAACTTCTGCACCAATAATGTATTTGTTTATCAAACTAAAAAAGAAAAAGGACAATAACGAGGTTTTATATAATTTTCTCTCAGGCTGATAAGCTTCTCTCCCCAGAGTTCCAACCTTCAATAGAACAACTGATTCAATTTCTTCCTGGAACCCGTCAAATTCTGATGTTTTCTGCTACATATCCTGTTACTGTAAAGGACTTCAAAGATAGATATCTACGTAAGCCATACGTTATTAACCTTATGGATGAGCTAACTCTGAAAGGTATTACACAATATTATGCATTTGTTGAAGAGAGGCAGAAAGTCCACTGCTTAAATACTCTTTTCTCTAAGGTAATCTATGTCAAGATACTCTGGATTTTCCGTATGCCATCTTTGAATGTAGTAATAACAACAGTATCAATTTCAGCTGCAAATAAACCAGTCAATCATTTTCTGCAATTCTGTGAATCGGGTTGAACTTCTTGCCAAGAAAATCACTGAACTTGGGTATTCGTGTTTCTATATCCATGCAAAGATGTTGCAAGACCACCGTAATAGAGTATTTCATGACTTCCGCAATGGTGCCTGTAGAAATCTTGTTTGTACTGGTATGTTGCAGGCATTTTAGCATCCTGCTATAAATGAGCAGAGTCTTTCTTTTTATTCCGTTGATATCCGGGCAATTCCTATTTCCAACTGTTATATTGTTTCAGAAATCAGTTGAGTGGATGGTGAATAGTAGCATATTGTATATTTGTTTGGTTAGTGTAATTGATTAATGCGGTGGTGGTATTCAGTAATATTTCATGCCACATGTCCTTAGTTAAATATATCTGCTTGATGGAATTTGCTAAATTTTTTATCTTATTGTCCCTAATAATTATAACTATAACTTTTCATCTGTCTCCCTTCTGAAACATTTACAGATCTCTTCACTAGGGGAATAGACATCCAAGCAGTCAATGTTGTTATTAATTTTGATTTTCCCAAGAACTCAGAAACCTACCTTCACAGGGTATGCTCTATGCTCAATTTCTGCTTTCTCTCCACCGCCATAATGGTTCTGTGTTCTTATGGATGTTCTGTTATGCAGGTTGGTCGTTCAGGGAGGTTTGGGCACCTAGGTTTAGCAGTGAATTTGATCACCTATGAGGATCGCTTCAATTTGTAAGTATTTATTATGTGACTTTCATTCAAAATTCCTATAGATTTCTCATGGGTTTCCATTTATTTTTTCCAGATATAGAATTGAACAAGAACTTGGCACTGAAATAAAACAAATTCCGCCACACATTGATCAAGCAATATATTGCCGGTGATTGGTGATAAATACCTTGATTCTATTCACAACTGTGGTGAGTAATAGGAAATTTTTTTAGTTTCATACTTATAATGGCCATTGTTGTTCTTGAAAAGGGGTTTTGATTTCAAAAGTAAAAATCAACGTATATATTTTTACATGCAAATATCTGTAAATAGATTTTCTTTCCCACTAATGAAAGTTGATGTGAAAATTTTGTTTGGAACACATGTACTCTCTTTTTTTAATGTATTTTAATTTCCATAATTAGTAAATCAAAGTTTAACCTTTCAAAACAGCTTTATCTATTGTCTCTTGGGGGTGGGGGTTCATTTGATATGGTTTATGTTTTCTAATTTTTATTGACAGTTATACAATTCAATTATGCAGTTGCTATTACTGATTTGTGATCATGTATATCTTTTTTACAGGTTGATGTGATTGTTGGTCAAGCAGGTGTGAATACTTTGTATAAGGATGCACTATGAAAATAGGGGAATTGTCAGACCCTTTGTTTAATGCTTTTTCTTAATTTCTGGGTTTTGAGAGCTTTTGAACACTATAATTAGGACTTTCAGAAAGTTTAATATGGGCTTTCAAATGTTACATAAATGGGGGTTCCAGTTTGGGTTTCCATGGTTTACATTTGCAGCTGTGTTAGCAGGTGTTATTCCAGATTTTCATTTCTCCAGTAATCCTTTTAACTGTTTACTTAGATGTACCTTACTATGAAGACGTCCCTTTTGATTCTAGAATAATATGCTGTTTCTTCTGCCAATGTATTTGCAGTAGTCACTCTTCGCAGTTAATGTCTTCAATTGGTAGAACAAACGATTTGTACAAACCACTTACTCACATATTGGATTAACATATTTGAAATATGAATCATGAACAAGTGGGATACGGAGAAAGTGCATCTCAAGTTACAAAACGATCGAACAATATATAATAACAATCATAACCATAACGATGACACAATCATGGAACAGTTATTTCTAAAATCTTTAAAGTTTATATTAAAATTGTAATTGATGACTATAATAATTTGTCTTGATGAACAAAAATGGGAAGTCATTATGCTAATCCGGAGTGTGTGCTATGGTTTTAACTGTTCTTCTCTTCAAATTCTTTTAACATTATTCTTGGGAGAAGGTATTTCAGGAGTCACTAACAAAAACCGTGTATTTTAAAGCATAACAATTTTATAGATTTTATCTTTGAAGGAAAGTATTAATCAGGGATCGCCAGAGTCGAAGGTACTCAAAGAATGACGTGAAACTTTTGTAGTGTAATTCCTTCCTTCAAATCATATTAAAACTAGACATTATGATGACATGATTTAGCTTCCCTCCATATTAACTATACTTTCCTTCAAAACTATCTTTAACTATACGAGGCTGTATTTGAATTGTTTAAAGCATCTTACCTATTAGAGATTGTTCTATCACAAGAGGATTATCTTCCACAATATTTTGTTAACGTTTTCCTTCTCTTGAAATTCCTCCTGGTTTTTGGTGAGATGTATCCTGAGTTCTCTTTTGTTGCTTTTCATAATATATATATATATATATATATATATATATATATATATATATATATATATATATATATATATTTCATTTCTGAAATTGATTAAAATAATTTGTTAACGTCCAGTTTTGAATCATATACTAACTGGGATTGTGCTATTTCCTAAAATCATATTGTTTTGTCAATAGCAGGGTGTAACAGAAAGAATTGGACGAAGTTACCAAGTGGACTGAATACATTCCTACATCTAGCTTTTTCTTGTCCCAACTATTTCAAAGGTTCAACTCCATTTTGTTATTGATATATTAATTACAAATAATAAACTTTTATACGATGCTTCAAATGATGGTTATAACTCCATATAAATCACCTATTCTTATATCCTAAAAGAGTTTAAACTTTCTACTATATTGCATATCCTTTGAATTAAATAATTTTGAGCGTATAATTTATGTTGTTTTATTTGTAGAGAAAGTTTTATTTGAATACATGTTAGCTTATTTATGTTATGTTTTACAGTATTCACCAAACAATGTATTGTATTTGTAATGACTGATTATTCATTCTTGAGGATACTCCTTATAAGCTTGATCTTATGCAGAATACTAAATACTTAAATTTTTCCTAATTGATCAGTGAAAACTATAGTTGGGTAAATGCGTGATGTATCATGTTCCATCAAGTTTTCTACTGATGCACGCTTTTTCTTTTATTGACATCATTTTAAACATCCTAGCATAATTTCCCGAACGTATTTTGCTATTGTACACATACACATACACATTTTTCTTCTTTTCTATCCTGTTTTGCCTCTAAAGGTAAGTGTGAGTGTACACATACACATACAAAAAAAATAAAAGAATTTCTATAGTAAAAGAAATTAGGTGACGTAGTATTTGTGTGTTTGTTTGTAGTAAAATGTCGATTCGAACAAACAAGATGAAAGCAGTAGCCGTGTTGATGAAGCAGTTGACGAAAGCAAAGAACGAATTCCATGAAAAGGGAAGAGATGAATCATTTGAGAAGAAATTGGAGAAGTTGAGGTTGGATCTGAACAGAATAAAGGATGTGTTTGTGGAAGTGAAGAAGAATGAAGAAAAACTGCTTGACACATTAGCAGAGGTGTATGTGCATCTTCACAGGTTAGACCGTAAGAAGCTGGATGAAGACATGGAGGGCATTTGCAAGAGGATTAGAGATTCCGCTCACAATTTGCTCCCAACGCTTGTTTTTGACGACTCATATAAGGAGGAGGATGACAGGGGCTCACCACAACAATTGGTGCAGCCCCCTCAAAGGCAGAGTTTGACTGCGGGAGATGTTAACATCCCAGACGATCAATTATATTATTTCTTGTGTCTCCTAATTTTTCCTGAGAACGCTATCATAAGGAAAGGAATTGCAATTAATTTGTGGATTGCAGAGGGTTTGATTACAGAGAAGGAAACAGCAGATGAATTGGGTGAGGATGTGGTTCATAAGCTTTTGGAATTGAAGGTGATTGTACGCTACGGTAGTACAAACGATCCCCTTGTCAATAAATTTCAAATTCCTCATGACATCCGTAGTCAGTTCAAGTTTTATTTAGATCGAGATCTAAAGTCTATTAGACCACGGCATTTACTGCTTTATAGAAAAAAATTTACAATAGGTGGAATTGATACAAAAAATGTTACTTCATTTAATATTTTTAATATTGGCACAAGTTATCTGAATTTTGGACCGCAATGGGTCACCGATTCATTCAAGAATATAGAAGTGCTTCAACTTGGGCGTTGGCAAGATTCACCTATACATCATATTGAAGTTGGGAGTGAAGAATTCTTGAAAGAGTTGATAAAGTTAAAGGGGTTGAAATATCTGAGTCTCCGTGGGATATCAAGAATATTCAAGCTTCCATCCTCCGTTGCTAAACTTGAAAGTCTACTAATTCTTGATCTGAAAGCTTGCCATAATTTAGAGACACTACCTGATGATATTTCATCAATGAAAAGTCTGACACATCTGATTATGTCCGATTGTTGCTTACTGGAGGCCATGCCAAAGGGGATTGAGAAGCTCACTAATCTCCAAGTCCTCAAGGGATTTTTAATAACCACTTCTGAAAAGACTCCTTGCACAGTATCAGATCTTGCTAATAATTTGACAAATTTAAGGCGACTCAGCATACGTATTGGAAGTGAGGCCGTGTCAAGGGATTTTGTTTTCCCAAGTTTGCAAAATTTTCCATCACTGAAGCATCTGAAAATATCTTGGAGTGTGTCTGACCCAAGGTCTCTTAAATTTTTTATCCATTGGCCAGTAAGTTTGAGAAAGTTGCATCTTGAATGTTTTCATGGAAAGAGTCTTCTAGAATTTCTACCGAGGGGATATGAAATACTAGATGAGCTAAATATAACTGGAGGAAAACTGGAAAATATATTTTTAGACACACGGTGGAGGGTGAAAATACTTCGTCTGAAGTACCTTAAGCAATTGAATGTCGATACAGACGATTTGAAAATATCATTTCCTTTCCTACAATACTTAGAGATTAAACAAATTTCAAACCATTCATACATTGAGCGTACATATGAATAGGATGGTGATTGGAAAAGAGAAGTGAAGCTGATGTTGTAAAATGTTGTATATACTTATTTTGTTCTCTCAATAGTTGTTATTTACAAAATGTTATTCCCAAATGTCTACACTGCTGTATATAGACTCAACAAAAGTTGAAATAATAAGGAATCAATAAATATCTATTTATCTCTCTATACATATAATTTGCTCACATATTTTATTTCATACATAATCTTATAGAAAAACATAATTTAAACGTTTTAATAAAAAATATTATATATTCTTAATTATATTTTATTATATATACAGAAAGAGAGTTTATATTTATGCATTATATTATAAAAATAATAAAAAATTAAATTGAAATTATTGTAAGAAAATATTTTGAGCAAAATATTATAAGTCAAATACGGGTCTGTATTTAACAATTTTGTATATTATGTAATTTCTTATATGTTTCCCTTATACGAAAATGAAATGAAATAACATAATAGAAATAAAATAATTTTAAAAACAAGTTAAATAATTAAAATAAAATAAAATTATATGACACATAATAGTAATTAGTAAAATATAGTACACAATATTATTAAAATTCAAATATAAAGAGAAAATAATTAAGTAAAATAAATCATTTTACGTCATTATTGAAAAGGAAAAAAATATAAAAATTAGGATACATACGAAAATTAAATGATTGAGAAAACAAAAGGTGGTTTTATTTTTCATGACAGAGTTTTAATGTTGAAAATTACTATTTTTGTTTAATGTTCATATTAGTGGTCAATCATTTTAAATTATTCACTAAAAAAATAGAATATACTATCACTTATAACACACTAGTGCACTCAAGTAAAATAAACCTTTTATGATAGATGTTCTAACGTAGTTTTAACAAAATCCTTGTATTTTCAAACATAATAAATTTATAGATTCTCTGTTTGAGGAGAAGTAAAAATCAAACTTTTTGGTGTCATTAAAGTAAGAGGTACCCAAAATGACGTGAAACTTTTGTGATGTAATTCCTTCCTTCAAATCCTACTAAAACTGGAAATTATGATTCAGAATTAGCTTCCCTCCATGTCAAGTATACTTTCCTTCAAAACTATCTTTAGCTATATAAGATCGTATTTGAATCGTTTAAAGCATCTTAACTATTTGAGAATTTTCTATCCAGAGGAGGAATATCTTCCACAATATTTTGTTAATGTTTTCCTTCTCTTGAAATTCCTCATGGTGTTTGGTTAAATATACCTTGAGTTTTTTTTTTCTTTTCATAATATAATATATATATATATATATATATATATATATATATATATATATATATATATATATATATATCACTATGTCAAAAAATAATTTTTATACTGGTTAAAAAAAACTTTTTATACTAGTTTTTGAACAAGTATAAAAGTAAGGGGTATATAAGATTTTCACTTTTTTACACCGGTTCTAGAAAAGGTGTAAAATGTGTAAACTTTTACACAAGTTTTGTCTGCAATAGGTATAAAAGTTTGATATTTATATAGGGAATAAACTCTTTTACACATGTTTATGTTAGACCAGGTATAAAAGAGTATCACTTTTATTACTGTGCTATTATAATGTGACAAAACAAGATTTTTTATACCTCTTATGAGTTTAATCGTTATAAAAAGTGAAAGTTTTTTTAAAATATTTGATTTGTATGTGCTATTATCTAAGCAAAATAATCAATATTGTTTTTATTAACAGATCAAAATGTAATATTTACCTAACAAAAGTTCTTAAATACATTTACCTAACATACTTACTTAACATAGTTACACATAAAATAGTTTCTAACCACATAAGTATGGGGTGAATCAATTAAAACTCGTGTGTATTCTAACCACAGGAAGCAAATGCACCATAAAGATCAAGGTTTTTACAACAAGTTTTTTATCGAGACCTCACGTCAAAAATATAAAACACCTCTCTAACCCTCTAATATAATATAGGCAGTAAACAACAAGACCAACAGCAAGAACACCCTCTTCTACTGTCTAACCCTTTGAGGCACCCTCAAAGTCAAGAACACCATTGTTCTTCTTCTTGTAATCACAACAAGGAAACCAAGCCAATCTTCAAACGATTGCAAATCTTGATCACACAGTAAACACCCAAATGTGTAGATTGATCAGACGTTTGAAACACAACAAGTCTTGCTCCTCAACAAATCTCAGAATCCTTGGTCACCACGGTCAATCTTGATTTGGAGCTTTTCCCTTCTCTGTAAGATCACACAACTTTCTGTAAAAAAATATGAAAGTGTTAAAATCACAAAAAGTTCTTACGAAATTCAAAATAGCATCAATTTATAGTTAAACACATATCAGATGCATTTTAATCGACTTTGCTACTAATGTAATCGAATACACCATTCTGTTATAACAGTTTAGCAGCAATCACAGTAATTAATTGAATATACAATTAATGCAATCGACTATCATTTAATGGTTGCTCAACACAATTAAAAATATGATCGTTATGTTTGTTGTGACACACATTTAATAGTTTTTCAAAACATCAACCAACTTAGTCGAATACAATCACATGCAATCGATTAATCAATAATACTTAGCACATTTTTGAAAACTTTTCTTCTTGAAAAATCTCACAGCACACTTGAAAAGATTCTGTGCAAACACACGAGTTTTAATTGATTAACCCCATAATGTAATTGACTTAAAACTGTTATTTTGCCATATATTTAAAGTTCAACTAAAGTGTATGTGGTTTTCCTTTTCCAAAAAAATATGTCATGAATACACATATTGATGGAAGACCATCTAAGACACACATTGGACCTCTTACTAGAGCCATGGCAAAGAGGATTCAAGAGGAAGAAGGATCACCTACCATTTTGCTTCTATGGAAGGTAATTTACATTAATCCTTCTTCCCATAATTAAAAGCACATTTTTTTTTGCTTTGTAGGATTAATAAAATTGGAGGGAGCAGATGCCAGCATAGCATTTGATCAGGTGAAAAGAGAGACTTGGAGGGAGAAGCTTGCTGCCAAAGCTATCAAAAAGCTTAGCCAATAACCTAGCTAGCCCAACGTTTCAGAATTGGTGTTGTCTCACGTGTGCTGCTGAGTTGGAATGAGGCATGTTTGAAGCTGAAGCAAATTGGCGCCTTTTTCTTTAATTTCATTTGCTTTTGGATTGAATTTCATTTCAGATTTGAGGCTCTTATCTTCCTATAAATAGGAGACCTCTTCCCTTTTTTGGGATACTTTTGAGCTTAATGATATGCTGCAGAATTTGCTTTCCAGCTTTTGTGCTCTTAAGTCACCTTTGATTTACTACTTCTTCTCCTTTCCTCAAGCTTCCTTCCTCTGTAGGAAGGCCCTCTGAGCTGTGAGGCTTCAGTCATACACCTTTCCTCCATTAACACACCTCAAACACTACACCATTTCATCAATCCGCTGCACCATCATTCACTACTGGTTTCTTCTGGTCTGGAGCCTCTGTTTGCACGTTTCCAGCTGGGATTAGTTTCCATCAAGTGGTATCAGAGCTTAGGTCGTCCACGCACCAAGAGCTAAGCTATTTCATCAATCCGTTGCACCATCATTCACTACTGGTTTCTTCTGGTCTGGAGCCTCTGTTTGCACGTTTCTAGCTGGGATTAGTTTCCATCACATATAAAATCACATATTTAACACAGTGATATGCAATGAACAACACGATCATATTCTCATATATGCTTATACAAATTTAACACAGTAAAGAACAACATATAATATGTAAACACAGAACATGTAATACAGAATATACATGTGTTATTAATTATGTGTTGTTATAATAAAAAACATAGATATTTCTGAGATTGGGTTAAGCAACACCTGTGCTCCCCCTATCAACAATCTCAACAGTTTAGTCATCTTTAAAGGTGTTGTTTTAGTGCTTTTAACAAATATCCTAAACCATTAAACATTATTTCATTTAGACATTATGTTAAACTTCAATGCAAGACTTGCTTAGACATTATGTTTAACAAATACACATGTTAAAATGAAACATGTATCAGAAATATAACGATGGAAGCACGTCCAGGCATCATGTTAGGATAGCTTCTCTCAAAGCAAAGCAGCAGCTGAATGGAGATCAGACCCTGCTAATAATTTGACAAAACTAAGGAGACTCAGCATACATATAGGAACTGCTGCCATGGTCAGGGATGGGGAGTTTGAAAGTTTGGAAAATTTTCCTGCATCTCAAAATATCTTGGAGTGTGTCTAACCCAAGGTATGCTAAACTCGTATCCTTTTGCCAGTAGGTTTGAGAAAGTTGCATCTTGAATGTTTTCTTGGAAAAAGTTTGGCTTAAACCCTCCCTTGGTCCTCATTTTTGTATGAAAATATCATTTCAGTCCTCATGTTTTCATCTGTTTGAATTTAGTCATATTTTTTGTAAAAATGAACACATTGTACCCTAACCGTTAAGTGGTCTCAGAAGGCGTTAAATTAAGGCCATGTGGTGCACAGAGAATGTGCTGATGTGTGTTGCTCATTTACGTGGAGTGTTTTGATTAAATAAACAGTGCTGATGTGACATTATTTACTTCCCTTTATTCACTTTAGGGATATCAGAATTAGGGATTTGAAATTGGAATAGGGGATTTCATTTCCTTATTGCGAGACGAAGCGGAAGACGATCACCAACTGCAATCTTGGACAAGACGAAGAGAATCCAACCGATAGTTGACGCGAACTAAGGTAAGGTATTTCGTTTCGTGTTTGGTTTTCTATTTGAACGTATAAATGTCTTTTTGCTTTTACGAACACGTGCGTCTTCGACAATTGGGTTTTTGTTTTGGTCTGTAACAATTTTTATAATGATTTGTGGTCCCCATTTTGCATGTTTAATTGTTACATTGTAGTTTAGACATTGTGGTCCCGAATTTTCTTTGTTGAATTGTTTATCAGCTGTAGTGGTCCCCTGTCTATGAGTGTTTTGTTAGTGGGGATGTTACTTTGTTCCCTGTCCCCCTGTCTGTGTCGATGTGAGTGTTTAGTTGGTGAGTGAGTGTTCCCGAAGTGGTAGGACTATAATATTCCAAAGATTTGTTAACCCCCATAATGTATAGGTTATAAAAGCAACTTGTTCATATGGATAATGAACGTATTAAAGTTGTGGTCCACCATTGTGGAGATTTTGTCAGTGATGATAATCGGCAGTTAAAATTTGATGGAGAGAGAGCAGAATGGTCTTGTGATCCAGACCTGTGGAGCTATTTTGGCATAGTAGCCTCGGTCAAAGAATTAGGTCATATGTGTTGTAAAATTGCTGACAAAATCACGAACAGAATTTCCTGAGGCGTGTAGAGTCACTGTCCTTAAGGACTTATCCGCGGTGTATTGTGCAAGTCCCCCAAGATACAACAGGAACTTCCCAGAATATATCTGAGGATCTCAGAACTAGCAAGAAACTCTCTAAAGTATATACCCAGGATATGAGATATAGACAACAAGATAGGAGGTTAAGAAATCAAAAGAGAAAATAATAAAGGTTGGAAATGGTATTTTTTGTACTGCACCCTTAGAATGGAAGAGGAGCTCTTTTTATAGAGCTAGGTGCAAATGGGAACGTTGCTATAGAAACGTTGCCAGAGAAACGTTACAAAGGAACGTTGCAAAGGAACGTTGCAAAAGTTTCTTTTGCAATATTTTAATAATATTTCACAATAATCCCCCACATATTGCAAAAGAAAGTTAAAAGAAAATGTCTTTGATCCAAACAGTTCTGTCTCAAAAGTGATTTCTCTTTTGCAGGTAATCCTTTTTCAAAAGAAAGATATGTCATCTTTGTGTAAACTTGGAAAATGATTGTATATAAAGCAATAGCGCAAATCTTTGTTCTGATGGATAATCAAAGATTGAAAGTAAGATAAGAGTATTTATATCCTGGGTCTTATAAGATGTAATGCATCAGAGCTGGTATAGCAAGCTATATGAACCAGTCTTAGATCGAGAAACTTAACACACAATGTAATTGGTATAGCAAGCTATATGAACCAAAGACACTTGACGTGTGTTAGAGGTTTATCAATCACAATACACCCCCACAATTCTTGCTGTTATCGCTGTGTTGCGCTAATTAGGCCATGCGCGTGCCCGGTATTCATGAGTGCTCTAGAGATCACGCCAAGATCTCATACAAGCGGCCCCACTTGACACTCATATAGGTGATTTCATCAAGTGTATGCTGCAAATCATACACCACCCGTAAGGGATATGAAGATCATTAAAAACTTTAAGCTAAAATTCTTTCACCACATAGAATTTTAACAATAAAGTTTAACCTCTCATAATGCAGTCTCTAGCACTTTCACTCACACCATAGGAAGGGACATAATTGATTAGAATCAGTTTAGTGCTATCAGAACTAACAAGTGACTTGTTTTTACCCATATGAACCTTATTCATGGGATCTCCAATCACAAAGGTTGGGTTACCATCACTTGTTTGTTTGTCAGTGGCTTAAGTCCCATTCCCCTTGATGTTTCTAAGATCATATTTCTTCCCAAGGGTTTTGTCAGAGGATCTGCTAGATTCCTTTCTGACTTCACATAGTCAATGGAAATAGTTCCACTCTTTAGCAGCTGCTTCACCAAATTGTGTCTCAATTGAATATGTCTATTCTTTCCATTGTAATTCTTGTTTTTAGTTATAGCTATTGCCGATTGGCAATCACAGTGTATTGACACCGATGGGGTTGGTTTCATTCCTAGTGGAATGTTTGCTAAGAAGTTTTTCAACCACTCAGCCTCACTACCAGCCATCTCAAGAGCGACAAACTCAGATTCCATTGTTGATTTTGCAATAATAGTTTGTCTGGCTGATCTCCATGTAATCGCACCACCCCCAAGTGTGAATACATAACCACTAGTGGATTTTGTCTCATCTGAATCAGAGATCCAATTAGCATCACTATACCCTTCTAGTACAGCGGGAAATCCACTATATTCAATGGCATAATCCATTGAACCTCTTAAGTATCTCATAAGCCTAGAAAGTGCATCCCAATGTTCTTGATTTGGACATTGAGTGTACCTACTGCATAAGCAATATCAGGTCTAGAAAAGCTCATCAAGTGTAGTAAGCTCCCAATTATCTGGGCATACTGAGGCTGAGATAATGATTCTCCTCTATTTTTCATTAATTTAGAGTTAGCATCATAAGGGGTACTCACTGGTTTTAAGTCATAAAATCTGAACTTCTTAAGTAGTTTCTCAATGTATTGTTCTTGGGATAGTAGTATACTATCTCCCTTCCTTATGATTTTAACACCTAAAATTACATTGGCTTCACCCATGTCTTTCATTTCAAAGTTCGATCCTAGAAATAATTTAGTTCTAGTAACAATCTCATTGCATGTACCAAAAATTAACATGTCATCCACATACAAACATATAATGACGCAATCACCATTTTCAAATTTAGAGTACACACATTTATCAGCATCATTAGGTGAAAAACCATCACATAGCAATACATTATCTAGTTTTTCATGCCACTGTTTTGGTGCTTGTTTCAATCCATACAAAGATTTTAAAAGTTTACATACCTTATTCTCTTGACCAGGTACAACACACCCTTCAGGTTGAGTCATATAAATTTCCTCCTCTAAATCACCATTCAAAAAGGCAGTTTTGACATCCATTTGGTGTATCACTAGCTTATGGATGGCTGCTAAGGCTAACAAAACTCGAATAGAGGAAATCCTAGTCACAGGGGCAAAAGTATCAAAGTAATCTATGTTGGGTTTTTGAGTAAAACCTTTTGCTACTAATCTTGCCTTATACTTCTCTATAGATCCATCAAGATGATACTTTTTCTTAAAGATCCACTTACAACCAATGGGTTTTGCTCCTTTAGGCAAATCTACTAAAGTCCAAGTATTGTTTTTCTGAATTGATTCAATTTCAGTCTTAATGGCCTTATCCCACTGTTTTGCATCAGGAGCACTAATGGCTTCTACAAAGTTACATGGATCATTGTTAACAAGATAAGTATAAAAGTCATCTCCAAAGGAAGTTTCCTTTCTCTGCCTTTGGCTTCTTCTCAAATCCTTATTTAAGGTATTACTATTATCATTATCATCAACAGGTTGAGACATCTCACTAACCTTTAAGGGAAATACATGTTCAAAAAATTCAGCATTTTTCGTCTCCATTATAGAATTTATTTCAAGTATATCACTTTTAAGAACTAGAAACCTATAGGCAGCACTATGTTCAGCATAACCTAAGAACATGCAATCAGAGGTTTTTGAGCCTATTTTCCTTTTCTTAGGATCGGGTAACATCACCTTAGCTAGGCACCCCCACACTCTTAAATATTTAAGGTTAGGTTGGTAACCTTTCCACAACTCATAAGGAGTTTTACCGGTTTTCTTATGGGGTATTCTATTTTGTAAAAAACATGCAGTAAGCAAGGCTTCTCCCCAAAGGTTATCAGGTGCACCAGAACTAACAAGCATAGCATTCATCATTTCCTTAAGGGTTCTATTTTTTCTCTCAGCTACTCCATTAGACTCAAAAGTCACTTTAACCCCCACTTTTACCAGTAGTGATACAGAGATTAAATTAACTCTGATTGATGGCACATGTAGCACATCACTCAAGGCCAGAGTCTTTCCAGATGTGAGTTTGAGAAGAACTTTTCCTTTTCCCAGAACATGAGTGGTCTTGGAATCACCGAGGTAGACGTGTTCTTCTCCATCCCCTACACTAGTGTAAGAGGTAAAAGCACTTCTGTTTGCACAGATATGCCTGGTAGCACCAGAGTCTACCACCCACTTGCTCACATTGGTCATCAGATTTACTTGAGAAACGACCGCAGCAATAATGTCATCTCCTTCGACTATATTAGCCTTAGGAGGATTGTCGTTTCTTACTCTGCGCCTGCACTGTGGTGCATGATGGCCTGGCTTTCCACATACGAAGCAATTTCCTTTCTTTTTAAAGTTGGGTTTAGATTCATGGGGACGAGATTTAAGAAAATTATTTTTCCTTTTGTGATCAGGTTTGTATTCGTACCTTTTTGTAGCAGGTTTTCCTTCTACTATATTTGCTTTCGCAGATAAAGCTTTGGCCCTTGTAGTAGCAGACTCCTTCCTGTTGGTATCTTCAATTATTATGTGTGTAATGAGTTCTGGTAGAGACATTTGCTTGTGCCTGTGTTTCAACTGTTGTTTGTAATCTGTCCAGGATGACGGCAATTTCTCGATCAAAAGTTCTGAAACAAATTCATCCGGTAGTAGAATGTTTTCTGCTTTGATGTCTTCAAGTAACTTGTGGTATTCGTTGATTTGAGTTTTTATGTCCTTGTCTTCAATCATTTCCCAACGGTAATAATTTCCTATTACAAATCTTTGTCTGATGACATCTTCGGCAGTGTATTTGAGAATCAACGAGTCCCAAATGTCCTTTGCTTCCTTGTAGGAACAGTATACATCGAACAAATCATTAGAAAGTGCACTAAGCAGAGTGTGTCGGCATACCTTGTTTGCATAAGTCCATTCTTCAACTAGTTTTGAGTTTGAAGGAATAGTAGAGTCGGGCTTCGGAGATGAAAGAGCAGCAACAACTCCATACATGTCTAAAAGTGTGGAAACGCGTTCTTGCCAGCGTCGAAAATTCTGTCCAGAGAAAATCTCGATTTTTGACACGTCCGGAAGAGATTTTGCGAAGACCGTCTGGGTTCCGGAAACAATATTCTGAGTCTCCGGGATTGAGTTGTTGTTGTTGTCAGCCATAAGTCCTTAAGATTGTTGTAAAATTGCTGACAAAATCACGAACAGAATTTCCTGAGGCGTGTAGAGTCACTGTCCTTAAGGACTTATCTGCGGTGTATTGCGCAAGTCCCCCAGGATACAACAGGAACTTCCCAGAATATATCTGAGGATCTCAGAACTAGCAAGAAACTCTCTAAAGTATATACCCAGGATATGAGATATAGACAACAAGATAGGAGGTTAAGAAATCAAAAGAGAAAATAATAAAGGTTGGAAATGGTATTTTTTGTACTGCACCCTTAGAATGGAAGAGGAGCTCTTTTTATAGAGCTAGGTGCAAATGGGAACGTTGCTATAGAAACGTTGCCAGAGAAACGTTACAAAGGAACGTTGCAAAGGAACGTTGCAAAAGTTTCTTTTGCAATATTTTAATAATATTTCACAACAATATGGACATCAAAGAATTATGGTACAATTTAGGAGGTCAGTCTGTGGACCCAGATAGGTTAGAATTATTAACTGATGATAGGGGTGCCATGCATATGTTAAACATTGCTAGGTTAAATGATGAAGTTCATCTGTATGTGGTTCATAATATGATGGAACTGGAAATAATAGAAATGATTGATTGGGTTGGTGGTCATCTTGACGATGAAGGTGATGTTGCAACACAAGTGGAGGAGGCTGAGGTTGTTGGTGATGGTGAACTTGGAACATAAATGGTGGAGGGTGAGGGGATGCCCATGAGGGTGATG
Source organism: Vigna angularis (assembly GCF_016808095.1). Lineage (NCBI taxonomy): Eukaryota > Viridiplantae > Streptophyta > Magnoliopsida > Fabales > Fabaceae > Vigna > Vigna angularis. The sequence goes on from NC_068971.1 coordinate 8,572,736, forward strand.
GTGAGGTCCATACTGAACTTGGAACAAAAATGGTTGAGGGTGAGGGTGATGCCCATGAGGGTGATGATGAGGATGCTGAGGTCCATCAGGTTGAGGATGGTGAGGTCCATCATGTAGAGGAAGCTAAGGTACATGCGGTACATGATTTTGAGCTAGAGGATTTAGGAGAGGATGATGATGTAGAGGACAGTGAGGGTGATGATGTACATGATGCAGAGACTAATGACGAAGATGTAGATGATGAAGAAGTTGATGTCAGTGAAGAAAGTCTAATTGATGTCAGCGTGCACTGTGACATTGGTACTTCTAAACGAAATGTGAGACAAGAAGCTTCCAGTGCAGTACTTGAGTCTTCACGGTCAACAGATAATGTTTGTATTCATGATGTCCATGGGTTGTCTGACAATGAGTGGCTATCAAAGGAGTTGATTAGTGGATCAGATAGTGAGAACAATGATTGGTCCACTAAGATAAGGTTTCCCACTTTTAGTATGCCTAAAACTTTGGAGGGTTATAAATGGAAAGTAGGAACCTATTTTGCTGAGAAAAATGAATTCACATATGCCATTAGGACTTATGCACTAAGTAATGGGAGAAATTTAAAATTTATTGAGAATGACAAGAAAATTATTTCTGTGAAGTGATTGGGTGGAAGAGGAAATTGTAAATGGTATGCCTATTGTTCCTTTAGGAGTGATGTCAATGCATGACAACTAAGAAAAGTGTTTGATGCTCACAGCTGTAGTAGAGATTTCAATGTAAAGTTGATGAGTTCAAAGTGGTTAAGTCAAAGGATGAAGAAAACTATGAGAGAAAACCCTACTATGAAGGTCATGGACATTAGGGAGAAAGTCACTAGGAAATGGAATGTAGGATTTCAAGAAATATGGCTTTTAGGGCAAGAGCCATGGCAAAAACAAATCCAGGTACAACAGTACAAATAAAAGTTGATAACAGTAATGGTGAGGTCATATTCCAAAGATTTTATGCATGCTTGAAGGCATGTAAGGATAGCTTCATTTGTTGTAGACCTATTATCAGGTTGATGGATGCTTTTTGAAAGGCAAGTATGGAGGGAAGTTACTAACAGCAGTGGGAAGAGATGGAAACGACCAAATGTTGCGCATAACATATGCTGTTGTTGAGGTAGAAAACAAAGAGTCGTGGACTTGGTTCTTGGAGCATCTAATTGAGGACCTTGGTGGGGCAGCTGTATGTGCAAGATGCACCAAATGTTTCCATTCATTTTAGGCATTTATATTGATCCAGCTAATTGTGTTGTGAATTGTGTATTAAATACAGATGGTCAAGAGAAACATTATTTGAAGTAAAACATGTTTCAACATTTGGGCAACAATTTGTTATGAATGTTGACAACATGGACTGCACATGTAGAAAATATTGTGTATACTTCTCTTTTTCCCTCAATAATTGTTATTTTATGTTATTTTCAAATGTCTACCCTATGCTATATATATCTACAGTGAGCAAAAGTTAAAAAAAAACAGGAATTAATATATATATATATATATATAATTTGTTAACATATTTATTTCAATTAATTTTGTAGAAAAACATAATTTTAACTATATTTAATTAAAAATATGGTATCTATGGATAAGTTAGATACATTCTTAATTATATTTTATTATATTTATTATATTTAGAGAAAAAAAGTTTATATTTATGCATAATATTGTCAAAAATTAAATTAAACTTATTGTAAAAAAATATTTGGAACATAATATTATAGGTCAAATACAATCTTCATATACTACAGGAAAATTATGTTTTATCGATGTTAGGATATAGCTTGGGCATATATGAGTCTCTCTTCCACTCAGCCAGTTGGCCCTCATGTTTAGCCTCGTCAGGTCCCAACAATTAGGCTCTCATTCAAACCTCAACGAGGCACCTCAATCCTTGTTTAACGTATTCCGAGCAGTGTCTATCCATACAGTCACAGTCAATGTCCTAAACTCTTATACAAGTCACAAGGCTTAGCACTAACATCTCGGTCGTGACACATCCTAATATGGATTCTTCATTTTGGTCTTCAAACATTCAACTGAAGATCGAACGATCTCACTTGCTTAGTCATCCAGCCTTATAGCCTATGTGAGTTTGATATTAACTGTCTAACCTCGTAAATGCGTTAGCCTGATTGACCACACTTTTTCTAACCATTCAAATTTGAATCGCTCCTTTTCTCTTGTGTAGATGATAGGACCTTGCATACAAACCACTTGGCCAACTTTGAGCAACCGGCTGACAGTGAATGTTTTTCAACTCTTGCAGCCCTCTACGGGTGGTCAGGGAATGTTTTTCAACTCCTAACTTACATTCAACCAACTGGTAGGGAATGTTTTTCAACTCCTGTCAAGCCCTCCATGGGTGGTCAGGGAATGTTTTGCAACTCATGACTTACCTTCAACCACCCAACAGGAAATGTTTTTCAATCCTGTCGACCCCTCCACGAGTGGACAGGGAAACGTTTTTCAACTCCTGACTTACCTTCAACCAATTAGCATAAAATGTTTTTCAACTCTTGTCGAGCCCTCCACGGGTGGTCAGGCAACTTTTTCAACTCCCGACTTCCCTTCAACTATTCGTCAATGAATGTTTTTCACTCCTGCCAAGCCATATACGGGTGATCAGGGAACATTTTTCAACTCCTGACTTACCTTTAACCAGTCGACAAGGAATGTTTTTTCAACTTCTGCTAAGCCCTCCACGGGTGGTCAAGGAACGTTTTTCAACTCCTGACTTACCTTCAATTAGACCACAGGGAATGTTTTTCAACTCTTGCTAAGTCCTCCACGGGTGGTCAGGGACGTTTTTCAACTCCTGACTTACCTTTAACTAGCCAACAGGGAATGTTTTTCAACTCCTACCAAGCCCTCTACGGGTGGCCAGAGAACGTTTTTCAAACTCACGACTTACCTTCAACCAACCTGTAGGGAACACTTTTTAACTCTGGCCTTATTTACAATGAGTGATTGGTGAAGCTCAATATATATGTCAACGTACAACATCACACAAAGACAAGTATCGAAGGTAAAACTAATATGCATCGGAAGCGGACTACCTAAAACCACTTCGCACCTTATATCATGCTCGGACTCGAAGGGTTATGTACTGTATGTATGACCACCCAGTCAGTCAAGGACAGAGCATGATATAAGGTTCTTGGCTAATGGTCATATAACAAAAAGAGTTAAGGAATATTTGAAATTTATAGTGAATTATTAACTCTTTGTTAGTTGAGGGAGAAGAAATTGCGATGAATAAAGCATGTAAGAGAAAAAAAGAAAAAAATTGAAATAAAATTAAAATAATAGTAATCATATATTGATAAGTATACTTTATTTATAAATTTGTTTTCCAGATAAAGCTATTTTTTTAAAAAAAATTACATAAATAAATCTCTTCAAATTTTCTTTACACAAATAAACTCATTTAGTCTTTACAAGCTAAAATTCAATAGTGATCATCTGTATGAGAAAACCTGTCAATTATTCGGTTGTTGAAGACTATTGTTCACATGTGAAAATTTGGATTTCTGGATTCTATAAATAGTTAAAGAATGTATTTTTGTAAATTAAATTTGGAAGTTTTATTTGTTTAATTTAAACAAAATAGATTTTTATCTTAAAGAAAAACTATTTACATATAATATATCTAATTTATGATTACGTATAAACTTTAGATTTATTATGTTAAATTATGGTTACATAAGTGCTAAAAGAATTTGTAATAAATAGTCCTAAAAGACTCACAACAAAAGATCATACAAATTTAAAAGAAAACTATTCCACATAGATGGTAAATACATGCTATTGACAACACTATTATATCCTTACGTTGAATTGTTTGACTGCATTTATTATCAGTAGATCATTGCATTACAGTGTCACTGTTTCTGTCTGTGGATTTATTTGACCATTCCTTCATTTTCCTTCCTTCTTCCATTCACCTTTCTGCCACTCACTTCCCCAGTCAACATACCAAATCTTTTATGAAACAAAAAAGGTTTCAAAAACTTAAAAAATTATTATCTGTCACCTTTCTTCGTGCATACCTATAAGGGAATTGACTCATCTATGATGTGTTTGATTTGCTGATAGAGAATCATAACATACAAAAATCATCATAAAACAAAAATAGTTATTTGTTGCTTCGAAAAAAATATGATCATATGCAGAAATATGACTTGTTTGATCTGTTATTTTACCATAAATTTTCATTGGATTGTGGGTATTCCTGTCCTTGCATGGAGTTAACCTCCTATTAATCTAAACCTAAAATATATGATTATAAGGTTAAGTATTATGCTTTCATTCAGTTAATTTAATCATCAGTTACTGTGAGAGAAGAACTTATGTTGAATGTGTTTTGGAAGGTGACAGTGAAGAAAGAACTCCATTTTAACTTATAGCCTGTTCGGATAACAAAAACTAACTATTTGTAGAAATATGTAAAAAAGATTTATAAATTAAAAAAAAATTACACATAAAGTCATTTTGATTTATAAAACTATTAATTTCTTTCTTACATATAGAAATATTTATATTTGATGTTGCATGTTTTTTGGTTGAGCTTGAGATGGCCCCTATTGTCATTAATGTTCAAATAGGATTTGATGTGATTTCTCTTCTTAAAATAAAAGAACAACTGTAACTTTTCTACTATATTTATAATTTAGTTCTTTTGCAGTTTGGTACACAAATTTTATACAAATGTAACATCACATTATTTTAGGAATCTGACAAGTTCTATGTATTCATTAAATTCAATCATTAAATAAGGTGAACATGTGTAATTGCATGATATATTGTTGAATTATTTTATATACAAATCAACTTCTTTTATTCAATTTGAGAAGAATGTATTGGATTTTACTCCTGAAATCCTTTTTCCAAAATAAATTATATGTTATTCTAAAACAATAATTCACAAAAGGGTATGAGATTATCAACAAGTTATGATTACAGAATATGTAATTTGGGCATATCAATGCTCTCAAATCTCTACATACTCCTTTTATCATCAGTCTTTCTCAGCATCCACTCCTTACCAAAATAATCATCATGTAACTCTAATTATGATTACTTAAAAAATTATTCAAATGTAAAAAATGGAAGTTATTTATCAGCAGTGTAAATCACAAAATCCACCTTTATCAGACACCAAATCAAACTTATTGCTTTGACTATGAGGCAAAAGATTTTCAATTTACTGCAACTATATTTTTGCGAGGTAACTGTGACCTCATCCACAATGTTTTTCCACAATTAACTGCAGTATTAAAGATTTGTGACTAAATTATAACCACAACTTAAAACAATACACAAGTCCTTGACTCATACATAGTTTTGTAAATTAAAGCCTGTGTTAGTGTGACTAAACTCTTTAAGTTCGTATCATGCTATTCTTTATGCTTGATTGAAGTAAACTTTGAACGTAGTAGATAGTGAAGAATTATTAATAGGTGATAATATTCTGTTTCTAATTAAGAAAAATAAGGATAAGGTGTTGTTCATGGTCTTGTTTGCAATAAAGAAGAAAGAGAAACATCATGTGTTGTGTTGTAGTAGCATTCATTCATTTCCTGGTGTGTGTTCGTACCCTGCAATGCATGTCATTAATTGGACCCCCATTAATGTTCATGTCCTTCCCTTTAACTGTCTCTGTTGGTTTTTAATCCTGCACTGACTTTTCTGGAAGAGAATCCGCCATTAATGCATTCTATTTTTTCATTTCCACACTCTCCACATTTAATGCTGTCACTGTCATCTTCACTGCAATCTGCTTCTCTCTCACCCCACTTCTGTGCAAAATAAAAACCAAAAAATGCAAAACGCACACCCTCATAAAGACCCTCCACTTTCATTGTTTGTGCAAGTTCTTCGCCTCAATGATGATGCAACTTCTCAATGCTACAGCACACGCATTTATTGCTTGTCTCAGCTGGAAACTCGCTGATCATACTTGCAAGCAAGCCCCCATCCAATAGCAATGCCACCTCAAATCAACTTTTCAATTTTTCATCATCTCCAACGCCTTCACTATTTATTTGTCCTCTCATTGCTTTGAGTGCCTCCAGTTCCTTCTGGGGTGTTTCTGTAGTGTCGAAAATACAGGGAGAACTTGTCTGCATCAAAGGGTTCTCCAAGTTTTCTGCTTGTGATATATATTTACTTTGTTGATGTGCTGTGGTGTGTGTTTTTGTTGAGAGTTTAAAAGAGAATGGGAAGAACACCATGTTGTGACAAGAAGGGTTTGAAGAAGGGACCTTGGACAGCTGAAGAAGATGAAATTCTTGCTAGTTATATCAAGAAAAATGGTGGCCATGGAAGCTGGCGTTCTCTTCCAAGGATGGCAGGTTTTGCTCTTTTGCTGGTACTTTGATTAGTTTTTGTTTCTGTTAAAATCAGCTAAACTGAACTTCAACAACCACTTTAGTCTCAACCTGTCTTTCTAATGGTATAGAGCATAGATATATATATATATATATATATATATATATATATATATATATATATATATATATATATATTTCTTGAAGAAAGCTTTTTTTTATGGTTGCTAAATATATATTATTAACATAACTTTTTTACTTTAAAACCAGCTTTAATCCTTGTTTCCAAGTGGTTTGAATGGTTTTTTGTTTTTCCCTTTTACACCCTTTTACATTTCTATGGCTGGATTCACATTCTTGGTGTGCTGCGATGATAACATTGCCCATCATATCATATCCCAATTTAACAACTATTGAACAAATGAAGAGAAGCTATACCTCTTGACTCCTTTTTACCTTTTCCTCCACTCTTCTTTTTCAAGTTCTTAAATGTTAAAAGGCAGGAATATAAATAGGCAAGTAATTAAGTGCAAGAGAAATTAAATGCAGTACTTGGAGCATTCTGTATCATGTTTACATTACCCTTTTTCATGTTATGCTACGATCTTATTTTTTTCTCTGTTGTTTTCTGTCTGCATCCTAATCCTGACCAAAACTTGTGCTACCTTTTGACTTCATTATATTTCTATTGCGGATTTAGTAGCCACATGCCCCATGACCCTTTCACTTTGGACACTTTTCCTCGCAAAATCTTTGTTCTTTTTATTTTTTTCATAGCCTTGTGAAACAAGTGTGACAATGCTTAACCATTTATTCTGTTTTTCAACTAAATGACATGATCTCCATGTTTCCATAGGTTATAAGATTATCTGTCATTTTCAGGTCTTCTTCGTTGTGGCAAGAGTTGCAGGCTTAGGTGGACAAACTATCTCAGACCTGACATCAAGCGTGGTCCCTTTACTCAAGAGGAAGAAAAACTAGTCATACAGCTTCATGGCATCCTAGGAAATAGGTAAACAATTTATTGACCTTTATATTTCTGTCTTTTCAATATTTTTTTGAAGATATTTTAGAAAAAGTAAATATTGTTTAATATTTCCTATACAAACATTAATAATCAAACGGTAAAAATATGATAACAAACAGAAAAACTCTTAAACCAAACATGCAGTAATTTGGATCTTTGTGAGTTTGGAAACCCATTTGGGATGATAATATTGAATAGAAGTTTTTTTACATTTTCAAAGCACAACCTTTTTTGCTTTGCCTCACAAATCTATGATATTGGAATTCCCCACATAACATAAAACAAAGAAACAACTGTGTTAACTTTTCTGTTTTCTGCAAGATCCACTCATTTTGAAACTGTTATCTCTTTGGCAAAACTTCATAATAAAGCATAGATCTTTTTGGTGAATAACTGTACAAAGTACATAAAATTTTCTGGTTTGTTCTGAATCAGTTCAAATTCTTACTTTGAATACACTTGACAAGAAATCTTGAACAAATTTTCAGGTGGGCTGCAATAGCTTCTCAGTTACCAGGAAGAACAGACAATGAGATAAAGAACTTATGGAACACCCACTTGAAGAAGCGTCTCAAAAGCATGGGACTTGACCCTCGAACTCACGAGCCATTGGTCTCATCTCCATCTTACCCCTTCCACAAGGCACATGCATCTGTGTCCACACGCCACATGGCTCAGTGGGAGAGTGCTAGGCTTGAAGCTGAGGCCAGGCTCTCAAATGAGTCAACAAGGTTCAGCCACAACACCACCAATCCTAATTCAGATACCAAAACCACTGACTCTGACTACTTTCTCCGCATTTGGAACTCTGAAGTTGGAGAGGCATTTCGCAATGTTGTTCATCACAAAGCTGATGACAACAAAATCACCACTACCAGCTCCTGCCCCAGTCCCCTCTCTGCAGGATCATCTTCCAACAAGTGTGAGTCAGTTGGAATAAATGCAGATTTGGCTTCCATTGCACAAGAAACCACGCCCTCTAACATTGTGAAACAAGAGTTTGAGTGGAGGATTCGTGGATCCGATTCTTCAAGCTCTAATGACATGGAGGATTCATCAGACACTGCTTTGCAGCTCTTGTTAGATTTTCCTATAAACAATGACATGAGCTTCTTAGAAGGAAACTCTTTTATGTGTCCACTTTAGTGCATTTGCATGAATTATAGGATCATCATGTACCTTTTGGTTTGGTGTTTTGTAATATTGCTGTCTGTATAAGCATTTGAACAAGTAGGAGAATGACATGGCTTGGCAATTAGCTGAATATGGTCCCTGTGATAGGTGAGCCATTATTGTGGATTTTTTATAGTTTAAGTCTCAGTATGAATATAGTAAATGTTAATTACATATGATCATGTTCTGTGTGACACCCGGGCACGGAGACGAGGGCGGGGAGTGACGCCGGTGCAAGAAGCATGGTGCAGGGGGCACAGACAAGGAGCGGTTCCTGGCAGCTTCGTGTGGAAGGGGTACATGGACGAATCGGATATACACCGGAATGAGAGGGATCTGGAGACTGTATAGGTATGGGACTATACGGTTGAAGGATAGCTTAAAGGAATTGATTTGGCTACTCATATCACCAAAAATGCATTTGCTTTTCGGTAGCCTAACTCATAAGAACTCCATGGTTAAGCGTGCTTAGCCTGGAGTAATTCTGGGATGGGTGACCTTCCAGGAAGTCAGATTTCTGCACACAAAATCACATTAACAATAGCAAATAGGAAAACTGTTCACAAAATTGGCAATTGTAATCCATAGCCCAGAAGATTGCAAACTAGATTCTTCGGAATACTTTATTTGATGAGGTCTATTGTGATCCAAACTTGAAATTCATATTTTGAATGAGTCCTATTTATCTCTTTGTTACACAAGAACCTCTATTTTGACTTCAAAATTATTTTTCCAAGTTTGTAGTTGTTTATATGAGTACATTCTTCAGAAGACTTCATAAGAACCAATTAACTGCAATGAGTTGCTGTTATATAGGGAACTTCCCACCAAAATTTAAAATTAAAAATATAGAAAACTAATTAAATGATAAATTTAGTTAAAAACCTTGACATATTTCAATATTTTACTTTAAATTTCATTTGAATATGATTTTTTTATTAATACTACGGATATTACATTTATAAAATAAACTGACAAGACAAGTGGACTGTTATTTTAAATTTTCAATAACACTAAAATCTTAAAAAAAATCTAAAACCTAAATAATTAGTAAAAAAAATATTCTTTTTCGTAAATTGGAGCCTAACCACCTAGTCTAATCCACTTTGCATAGGTCTATATTATTTACATTTGAATATGATTTTTATTAGCCTTTTTAATTTCACAATCACACTAATTATGTTATTCATTTTTTTCATTTTAATACTATATCTTAAGATATCATCACACTATTTACCATAATAAAAAATGACTTCATGTTTTTAATCTATTTTAACATATAATATAATATGATAGCAGTAAAACACACTGTATGTATGAAAAAAAAATGATACTAAGAAAATACTCGCCACTTAAACATAATTTATGTTAGATTTGCACCGAAGATATTTACATTGTAAATTTGAAGTTCTTCTTGACCTTATTAAACGTTATTAATACCTTTTAATTATAAATAATCATCTAAAGAGGTTAGCTATGGTGATAGAAAAGAATGGTGATAGAGAAACAGTGATGATCCAATGGGCAATGGTGATAGAAAAGAATGAATAGAGAAACTCGATTAATTGGTAAGTAAAGAAGTTCTCTAAGAGAAAAACAGCATTACATTGAACATTTCACCCCAAGCTAGATGATAAAAACAAGAGGCATTTACAAAACTTTGGTTTTCTTTTTCTTCTTTGGAAGAATCATTGCACATAGACAACCTTGAGAACAAGAGAGGTGAAACTATTACAAATTTCGTCAGACCAAAAGGCAAAAAGATAAATTAAAAGCAGCCTACGGTCTTCTTTGGAGTGGTTCCTGTTGCACGGTATCTTGCAGCCATTTCTTCTGTCTTGAGAATCTCTTCTCCACGCTTGGCTTCAATTATTGCCCTCTTCTCCTCTGCTTCCTTGTGAACTAAAGCCATCTTGTTTTTCATCTTTTCAGCTTGCTGTGCTTTCTTTTTCTCCAGTTGTTCCTACTCACATAACAAGTTTTTCAAAGCTATATTATTCAGCACAATCACCATACTTCTATGTTCATTTACTTCATTCACTTTACTCCACAGAAAAAATTGTCCTTTCTCTAGCATAACTTGGTCATCTAACTCAACTTCAGGAAACTAGTTTATTAATTCAAGATTTATATCCACTTATATACTATATAGATTGAAATTACAAAAAAATCCTTATTTGAAGTATAGAATAATATCATGCAGAGAACATAGATCTTGCATCTTCCCAACAGATGAAGTTTATTATATTGTTTGATGTAAAGAAAGGAACACTTTCTTCAGTCCAGCCATGTTACTACATAACATGTATATACAAGAAAGGCATCACGTTAAAATAAATAGTGAACAGGTAAATCAAGTATTACCTCTATTTTTTTCAACTCAGCTTCAAGAGCTGCCATCTTTTTGCTTTCCCAAGCAGCAATTGCTGAGAAATGTTTTTCAGCTCTGTTAACAGACCAAATGATTTCTCGAGTTTAGGTGAGTTTGTATTGGAAATTTGTAAAAGGGATCAATGACATATCATCATCATCATGGTCTACATAGCACAAAATCATAATATCCTACAGACTTTGGAAGGCATGAGTGTGTGTTAGGGAAATAGTCATATGTTTCCTTTCATGTTAAGAAACTAGTTGAGTTTAAGCATTATCAGATTGTTTTTGTCTAAGATATAAATGTAATAATATATTCTGTAAAATCAACTGTAACATTTTAGTTTGGCCAAACAATCAGCTAAATGTTATAACTTCTGCATTTTGCAGTATAAATGACGTGATTTTTAACTTTGCAATGAGTTCTAAACACATTTAGTTTTAACTTTTAGAAATGAAGAATAACCCTTCTTTGAGGCATATACATAAACTGATAAAGTGCATAAAAGTATTATTACCTGTTGTCTGCTTTGGCCTTTTCACTCTCTTCCCATGCCTTCACATAGGACAACTTTTTCCCTTTAACTACTTCAGCCAGAGCGACATCTGTTCATAACATAAGTGAATAGCTTAGAAATCAATAAACGTCATCCAGAAAAAAGTGATTGGTGAATCAGATTCTTCAAACACGATTTTCTTAAGAGATTACCAAATTTTGTTAGTACTAACACATATTCATGTTACCAAGGAAGACACATTAACATGTCAGCTAAAGATCTTTAATTAGGTAGTGTAAGTTTCTGTTCTTACTAGTATCTTCTATCTTGTACTTCAAACTAAACTCACTTTCGTAAAATCAATCGGTAAAATGAGATTTACTTCTAATTATATATTATAAATTGGTTATATATGTAGTTAAGGTTGAATTTCCAACGTTAAATTTTAAATTTAAATGAGAAGAGTTAACACTAACCTCTATCAAGAGACCCTTTCGAGCTTTGTTTTTTTTCAGGAACTTCTGTATCTGTCGAATTAAGAAAATGATATATCTATATAAATTTTTAAACAGATAGAAAACTTTATACAAGAAACCATTAAATCTCCAATAGTTACTACGAAGTACATCATTAAAATTTGGGCAAAAAATATGAAAATATAAACAGATTTAAGTGATATAGTTGCCAACAGCCTCGAAAATAAGAATAATTCAAAAAGAAAATATTTAAGTGCAGAATAAGGTTTAGTACACATAATATGACACAGTTTTTCCTTCATTATTATTTGCAGTGTCTTAAGTGCAATAAATCAAAACACAAAGCTAGATGGCCCCAAAAAAGGTTCAGAAACACTTTTCCACAAGCCTTGGAAGAAAAACATGTATTGGGAAGAAACTCAAAAACAGATTTTGACACTCAAAAATAGATTTTGACAAAAACCCACGAATTTTGTCCCGTGAAAGGAGTCATCAGAGAATGAAAACATGAACACCAACACGTGCAATGTAAAACTCACTCTCGGGTTTAACAAGGGTATCTTTGGACTCCTCTGCTCCAGAAGCTTCCTTTGCAACGGCATCGTTGGAGGGCACTTCATCCACAACCGGAGCCACCTCAGCCACAACCAAAGCCGAAGAAGGGATAGTTTCGGGCTTCGATTGCGGCTCTTCCATCGTCCTTGCTTGGTTTGAGAAACAGAGTGCAGAGAAAAAGTGAGGTGAGAAAAAACAGAGGAAGCCTTATTATTTATAGTTTACAAAAGTTCCAAGAAACAAGGTGGAGCCTCCAATAAGACATTGTTTTCAACGGTTTAACTAATTTTAACCTTAGAAATGAGTGAGCACAAACATGTTACACATATTAGAACGAAAACAAAATTAGACTAAACCCTGAAAGATAGCTAAACTTCTCAACCAATGTTAAACCATACATTTTATTTATGGTTATACCTTTCAGAGGACATTGTTGTGAGAACTAAACTCACTTTGACCTTTATAAGGTAATTGTAAAAATGAAGAAAATTGATAGATGAACGAAGGGTGCAATAAATATATATAAGATTTGATACTATTTTGTATAATAAATTCAACAAATAATTAATTTAATAAATAATTAATTTCATTAAAAAAATTAATAATTTTTAATAGTGTATTTTAAATCTAACTAATATTATTAAACTGCATATCATAAGAGAATAAAAAAATTGAAAATAAGATTCTAACTAAAGAATTTAAACTCGAAAATTGTAATTCAACTGGTAAAAATTATAAATAGATGAAAAATTATATTTATAAATAGAAATATCATTAAAAGTAATACAAATTATAAAAGTAACTTATGTATTATTTATAAAATGGGTTTATAATACAATTGTAAAAAAAATATGATATTTCATAAAATACTCATATATGAAACAACTAATAAATTTATAAAAAAATGATCATTCCATTTTTTTCTTCAAATTCTAAATAAACCCTAAATAGAATGAAAAAGAGCCTTTTTCTTCAAATTCTAAATATATGCTAGATAGAAAGCACAATAGTAAAAACATAGGCGCGAATAGAATAAGGAGTCGAAGAAAAAAGGCAGCAGCGGGTTGGAGAGCGCTGGCATCAGCGAGGGCTGCGATCGCATAGAGTCTCGAGGGCGGCGAGTGCGAAGGCGGCGACCGCCGGTGAGTTTGTTACGCCCACTTTATCCACATGTCCATGTTGTTCTCTTCTTACCCTATTTGAGTATTCATTATTTGCATCAAAGGACTCCTGGTTGCAGCTCAATTGAAATCAATAGCATTAGGCATGAGTTTGAGGTGAAGAATGTGTTACATCCACAGTCTGAACGGATGTATGAATTTCTGGTTTCATTGACCACGCAACTGGAGTGTCTTGTATTTACATGTGACAGGGCAATGTGGTGGTTTTTTTTGGGTTGTATTAGCTGGAGTAGGATATTAAACTTGTGTGTGAACGTAAATTGGCATATATGTTCCTTGCCGTGTTTGTTTAAGTATTTGAACGAGAAATTCATGTAGGCTGATACTAGAATGAACTGTTGTAGATGAGTTTTGTGCAAGGCAGTGGCCTGTTTTCCTTACTACATTGGCAGTAGCGGGATGGGGGGAGTGTTAGTGCAGCCTTGTGTGAGGATTGTGCAGAAAATGTTATTCGTGCAGAGTCATTCCTGGTGGTAGGAGTCCAGCTAATTTGGTTTGAGAGGGATCTCGGGTGCAGTATTGTGTAGCACATTAGTAGGTTTTGGTGCATGAGAGTCCTGTGCAATGACTTGTGAGTGGCCGTGAGTTGAGTGAAGGGTAGGGAGCATTTCTGAAGTGAGTCTGCAGCTTAAAAACCTGTCCAGTATGATGCGGTAGTGGTCCAATGCAGTAGACTGTTAGGATGGTAGTTGCAGCAGTCACCGTAGCTAGTATAAAGCTTAAGTTTGGGAATTTTTTTTTTGGATTGTATAAACTGATGAAAACTTTGTTTTAAACCAATTATTGAACCATGTTTAGGCCTGATGCAGGGGCTGTTTGTCTCTTGAATGTGTTGCTTTTGGGGTGCTGTTTTGAAGTGCATGTTTGAGGAAAAATTGGTGTTGCTGTTGTGTACATTATGATTAATTATCTTGTCTAGTGTGCTATATGTTATATGTTTTAGTGTGTTAAATTTTGATCTGTTTGTAAGCAAACTGGAGCACGAAATCAGTGGGTGAAAGGTGCAAAGTTGTCCTTTTAAGTAGCTGTTTCATTCAGAATCTGCTTTATTAGAGGTGCTGTCTTGAGTTATGTGTAAGGAAAAGTTGGTGTTTAAGTGCTTTAAAATTGTGATCTTTGATATGGTTTAGGTTACTATATTTTATGATGTATTTTGTGATAAGTTCTGGTCTATTGGTAAGCAATCTGGTGCATGAAATTCATTGGTTCAAGGGGGCAATATTGTTCTGTTATGTGGCTGTTTTAGTGTTTTTTTTTTTATATGCGTGCTGCATGATGAAGAAATTGGAATGATCAAGGGAGAATTGTGCTGGACAGTGTAAGTATATTGTTGTATAAGGTTTCAGATGATGGAAAACTACTCCTGGATGCTAGCACATTGGTGTTTTGGCGCTGATATATGCAGTGAAGTCTGGTAAACTGACGCATAAGCGGAATTGGATGCAGAAATTGCTATTCTGGAAAGAGTTGAGCATTGTTTGGAATGCTGGAACGTGACCAGCGCTGGTGTATCTGCTGCAGGGGCATAAATCACGCTGTTTTCCTTTAATTAATGCAGAGGGGTTGTTTTCTTTCACTGGTTTTGGTAGAGTTAGAAAAGCAAAAATATGTCTAAGTGTGGCATGTATTGGTATTTGGAGGTGATTCTCATAGGCTAAAAGCTGTTGGACAGATTGCTAGGTTCACTTTTTAGTTTATTTTTTCTACTGCTTCTTGTTACTACTTTTTTTAATATTAAAATCAACAACTAAATTATTCTGCCGTTTCTGGCTCAGGAGGAGTAGGAAGAAATTGATATTGCAAATTTTGTCTTGAAATTGGGCAGTGCCAGTCAGAGCTGGATTCAATAAAGGTCATCCGTGTATCAATGCCAAAGTGAACACCGGTAAAATGGTATGGTGTGCCAAATCTTTTGTTGCTGCCACTTCCCCAGACCCTTTTTACTTGTGAATTGGATTGAACCTTTCAGGTTTACTGACAGTTATGTGTTCATTGATAGGCTTCATACAAAGAATTACCAAGAACTGCTCAAATTCGCCTTGTAAGTTCCCATCAGGAGGTTTATGAACCATGTGATGATTCTTTTGCACTGGTTGATGCTCTTCTAGCTGATCGCAGTAACTTGCTGGAACATCATCCATCATTGTGCATAGAGATAGGCTGTGGAAGTGGATATGTCATCACTTCCCTCGCTCTTATTCTGGGGCAGGAAGGTTATGGTGTCAACTATTTTGCAACCGATATCAACCCTCATGCTGTGGAGGTGACCCGAAAGACTATGGAAGCACATGGGGTTGGTGCTGAGTTGGTAGTAACAGATATTGCAGCTGGACTAGAGGAGCGTTTGGCAGGGTTGGTTGATGTTATGGTTGTGAACCCTCCTTATGTGCCTACCCCTGAAGACGAAGTTGGTGTTGAAGGTATTACCTCATCTTGGGCAGGTGGGGAGAATGGCCGAAGTGTTATAGATAAGATTTTGCCGGTTGCAGACCGTCTTTTGTCAGAAAAGGGATGGCTATACATGGTGACCCTCACTGCAAACAATCCTTCTGAGATATGCCAACAAATGAGAAAGAAAGGATATGGTTCTAAGATTGTTGTCCAAAGATCCACAGAGGAAGAAAGTCTCCATATAATCAAGTTCTGGCGGGATTTTGATAATGGAAAGGATGAAGCAAACCAATCTGCTTCTGGGTTCATAGGCTCCTTGCTTACACATATTCCTTTATTTTCATTTTGGAGAGGCACCAATAGTGACAACAAGTGTTGATTGAGAAAACAAATGATTTCTGATGCTAGGATGTTTTGTCTGACAACTGTTATGTTTGCATTGCCATGGCATTCAGAAGGCCTTATAATTACAACGACCAATTCTCCCTGTTAGTTGAGGTCAGCTTGAGCATCAATTGACTAGCATCAAAACTTTGTGAAAAACTAATTTTTCACTAAAAACCACTTTTAGCAAGGTCTTTCTTAGTAGTTTCTTCTTATATTTTCTTTGCTTTTTTTATTCCGTTTAATTAGATTATTTTCCAATTGATATACTTATATTTACTTTCAATACCTCTCTATTTTGACATTTGTTCAAAATCCAATAATTGTTCTCTAGGCCACAACCTAAAAATTGTTAATGTTGATTTAAAACTTGTCATTTGTGTTAAGATCCTGATGTATGATAGATTTTTACCTACTCATATTGGCAAACACAGGTACCTTATTTATTTAGTAATTTAAAAGAATTTATTTTTTTAATTGTACAAAAGTAAAAGTAATTAATTCTCTTAGACTAGATAAGCATCAAATTTATCGGTTATATTTTTTAAAATAAACACTAAAATAAGTTTTTTTCTTTCATTTATATGTGTACTAGTTACACAACTTTTAACCATGCGTAATGCTTGGCAAAGCATTTCAATAATTTTAAAGCAATTGAATAAATTGAAAAAGAAAATACGAAGATAGCATTAAACAATTTAAGACTATACACAAATACTTATGGATGATTAAAATTATTTACAGTTCTTAAAGATATAAACATATAATTCCATCTCGTTATGACATTTTAATCTCTTATAATATTTTAGCTGAAATTTAGTATTCATATTTTTAGATTGTACTTTTGATCTACATAACATGCCTAAATCATTATTTTTACTAAAGATATTAACAGAGTGCGATAAGTTTGAAAGGGTAAAGAGTTAATAAATATTGATATATTTTTGTTTTCAGTACAGTAATACAAAAATATATTAATCTTGATACAATAACTTTTTAATTTTACATAAATTTAAACACTTACTCTGTACAAAAATTTCCTGAGAATATTAAATTTTATATGAATGTTTGTAACATCCCAAAAATACAGTATAAACTATATAATAGAATAATTACATTTAATCATAATTCAGATCAGTCTTATATTAAAGAGCGAATGTTTTTAGCCTAACGACCTTACATAAGAGTTACAAAAAATTTAACTGTAAGCAATAAGTCATCATGACTGAACGGTTTTACAAAAGGATCTACCGAGCGGTCAAATGAACTCAAAAGGAAAGGTAACCACCTTATACTCAAACTACACTACTGACCGAACATCCTATTGTTCAGTCTTTACCTCTACTTCTACCAATTTTTTTTCTTCCAGCGCCTCTTCCAACAGCTCGTCTCCTTCTGCTCACATCCACACGGATGATCATTGCAACGACAAGGACAGACGTACAAAACCAGACAACACAGGAAATACACAGGGTAAGCTTATGTAATTTAATTCAAGTATACACATACATTTCACATATTCAAACACATAAGATACATTTCAACATATGCTCCAAACAAGGCCTACTACTAGACTGACTGTCCGAACTGTATGAAATCTGTGTAGCTACGACGTTCGTACACCCGGGTGATGTAGTAACTGGAATACTCTCATCAGCTGCCACCCGAGGTTAGTCCTATCTGTCCAAAGTACCCCTAAGGACTAGGACCTCCTGCCGTTCCCACACATGACCTACCCTCCTCTACGTGAGGACGAGTAGTCACGGAACATCAAGATGAACCGCCATCTAAGCATTACCACATTCATACTTTACAATTTCAATATTCATCCAAGAGTCGTTCCTCCCTGGAACGCTCGTTTAAAATCCACAACCTTTCTTTCATCTCATATACTATTCATCTTATATAATTCTTCCCTTTAGTGTCATCTTTATCGCAATTTCAAAGAACATCAAATACCGAACGTTCAGCCCTCTTCAGAACGAGGAAGGACGAAAGGAACGAGACAGAGAATTCTCCCGTTCCCGAATAGAATAAGACCGAAAAAGTTACTATTAGATTTAGTGAATGAACCGGGTACAATTATATATAATATATGACGAACGTTATTTACATCATGAATTAGTTAAATGAACTGACTCTCGGGAGTTCAAACCAACACTCAAATTATAAATCAAGTATGGAGGCTCTAGGTTGGATCCAACGAATGCAGACACATCACAACGTTAACGAACCATATTTGGAATAATTCAAATACAGAAACCTAATGTCAGTCAATGACCGAACACGGTAAAAGAGATTCTACTGAAATTGGACGAACGTTGTTTCATCAAGATTGATAAATTAAAAACGAGTACGAGCGTTCGATATAAGACCGAGCGCCACTCATTACGAGAGCTTGGGTTGAGACCTATCACTAATTTAAACTTATAATAGAAACTATTAATAATAATAATTATGATAAGACACGTTGGAGACAGTGTTGAAGAATAACTAAATATACCAATACATGTTTACAAGATTTTCAGTTCCTCACATAACACTCAAGTACATCTACGTTTGGCCGAACGCTCAAACATAACACTATTACAAGAAGGCGCTCGTCCTCAACTAGAATTCTTCCCAAATGAAAGAATTCAATTTCAAAGGAGTTTACTAGAAACACCAAACGGTCAAAGACTGTTCAATGACGAATGCACATTATCATAGTGAGAAATTCATATTCAGATTTTCATTTATTTTCAACTCATTTTTCAATACATCATTTCAGAACCTTATAACTTCACATAAAACGTCAATTTACGTACTTCATAATTCTACATCATGTTAATAAATCATACTCCAAACAAATACTCATATTCGCATTCATACACTCCAAACATATCAACCATCATGCATTGTATTTATTTCAGTCAATAAGCGATCGTTCATACAACCAAATAAACAGGTAAATTAAATTAAATAAGTTTCCCTTACCTTTGAGCGTGAACGAACGTCCTAAAGACACAATACGTTTTGCCTGACTGGATTCCCTTCTACCCTTACGTTCCATGACTCTTTAAACTAACCAAATAGCCAAAAACCAAAAGTGGTTCAGACAATATAACAGCATGCAACCGGTACTTGGTTTGCATGTACCAGAAAACGAACGGCTAAGGACAAAGAGACTTACCAGTTTCAGAACTTGAAACTATTCGGTTCAATTTGAAGCTTGGGACGCCGGGAGTATTCCTACGGTGCCTAAATAGAGATCGAAGTAGAGGAATGGTGAGTTTCAGTAGAGAGAAGGGAGAGCGTTTTAGAGAGAAGGAGGAGAATATGAAAGATCAGAGTTTTGGAGAAGACGGTGCATGCAGAGAGTGTGACACGAAATTTCAGAAATCAGTTTTGTTTAAAACGGACATCCGCTCTTCTGCTGACACCTGCATTCCACTATCTGATTTTCGAATCCTCGTTGCTTGACACCTAACGTCCGTTCAGAGGAGTTTTTGGGTGCGTTTTTAATGATTCTGACAAGAGGAGTGTTGGGTACGTTTACAAGGTCTGACAATGTTCCTTTTATTGCTGTGGTGTTTTGTTCCCTTTCTTTTATCGTATCTTCAGAAATATTAGATTCACACCTTTACAATTTTTCTAATATATTTTTTAATTGATTGAAATACATTAAAGTCAGAAACTTACGTATCTTTACTACTACATATTTTGTAAATCTTGTTCATAATTTTACAACTTCTAATAAAAATGATAAAGATATAGAAAAAATTGTGTTAGAAATATTCTATAATATATTTTCTCCTTCCTCCTTTTCTTTTTCACTTCAAAGTTCAATGCTTTTATTTTACAGCTTCACCTTTAGTTGTATTGACTCTTTTCCTTCACTAACCTCTAGATTCTTGAAAAATGAAATAACTTTCTTTTCTAAATTTTGAAAATGTTTTTTAGAAAACAGAAATTATTTTCTTAAACTGGGCAACTCTTTCAGTGACTCATTTTTCATATATAAAACAGTCCGACTGGAATTAAGACTTGTTCAAGAATAAAATAAAAATTAATTATAAATTTAGTATATAGTACAGTCTGATTTAGTTTTAAACATAACAACTAAAAGTAAGAAAGTAATTTTTTTTCAGTGTTTTCTGGTAATAATCTGTTTAATTTTCAAATTTCTATTCAAATCACTTGAGTAATTTGAACTGTTTATGCACCATGAAAGAGAGGAAAACTCTTGGCTCGTGACTCCGCCTCCCACCATGCTCCGGGTTTTTCTTTTTTAACTTCAATTCTACATTTTTTTTTTTATCAATTGGGTGTGCTATGTGTCAATTTAATTGATAACTCATGGTTAATCTTAAGCTATTTTTGAATAAGTTCCTGTTTGTAGGAACACTAAATGAATGGGAAAAAAGAAATCGAAGCTTAGTCTCTTTATAAGTAAGTTAGGATTCAGGTTAAAGTAAGCTTGATCCTCCTACAAAATTTTAATTAATTTTTAAATACAACACTTTTAGTTGGGATCAAAATTTGACTCAGATTATCCTAGCTTGAAGGTTAACCCGACTCTGCCATGACCGAAGTTTGAGCAGAGTTAATCCGAATAGAAAGTCAAATCAAGTGAGTCTCAACTAAGATTATAATTGAGTAAGACTGAGATAAAGGTCAAGTCGAGTTGGTAAACCAAAGGTTGTGAAGAGACTCATAAATTGAAGGTCGAGAGAAGCTAGCCTGAACCAAACCATAGGACGATCATCTCAAACCAAAGATTAAGATGGGTCAGCCTGAATCAAGGATAAGAATGGGCCAACCCAAACCAATGATCAAGACAACCCAACTCGAGGTAAGAGTCAAGACGAGTCAACACAAGCATAAAATTGAGATAGGCTAATTATAGTTGAAGGTTGAGAAGGATCAATATGAACTAAAGATCGACATGAGCCAAACTAGACAAAAGGTTGAGATGGACTAACTTCAACCGACGGACGAGACAGACAAAATCGAGCTAGACAAACCTGGCTAAAGATCGAGATAGGCTAGTGTTTGCCAGAGGTAGAGACGGGCTTATCTAGATTCAATCAAGATGGGTGGACTCAAGCTAAAAGTTGTTCATTTAGTACATATATTTTGTTTAGTGTTTTCTATTGAAAATGTGTTTAATTTTCAAATTTGTATTCAATTGAAGATTCCTGATGGGAAAAAATTCGTCGATAATATTTAACGACATAAATTGGGATATGTTAGTAATTATCGATGAATATATTTTTCGATAATAGCATGATTCAAGTACAGCATAGTATCCATGGATTTGTTTGTCGGTAAAATTTGTTAATAAATGTAATGCATGTTTCTAGTGTAGTGAGTTGTATTTTGTGCACTTAGTTAGACTTGACAATCTTACAATATCATATCTCATATGCAAACATGCAATAAAAGTGCAATTTTCCATATACAGGACACTGAGAAAAATTTGCTAATACTAGGTCATGCAAACAAACATCATTTACAATATGTCTATAAGTAATGCATTCACACATAATAAAAAACTATAATAAGTATGTAAAAACATAATTATCAAAATTTAGTCTTATTCTTAAGGGCCTTTTTGAGGATGTTGTTCTTGTTGTTGGGATTGTGACTGAACTGGGGTGTGTTGGACTAGGTTGGGTTGGGTTGCTATTGGGACAGTGTTGGATTGATTGAGGTTGTTGAAGACAAATCTAGGCATCCGAAGGCAAGAATTTCATTACTAGATTTTGCAAGATTTGAAATTGGTAACTCAAATTTTCATAATCCTAAATACGTGCTTCTAGTCTTTGCCTAAGGTACATAACGTCCTGAACATTGATGGAAGAAGATGGTTGGTGTTTGAGGGTACCTCTTCCAGCAATGTAATTTGCACCAAATTGTCCTACACCATATAGTCTTACTTTATTTTTTTCCACCAGCAACCTCAACCTAGCATTGTGTCCTAATGATGTCAATTTGTGCATCATCATTATTCTCATCTGATGCATCAAGACATGATCCTTGCTCAAATCTAGCATGTGAAACTTTACTTTCAAATTCTTCTATTAAAGAAAAAGAATGAGAAATTAGTTAAATATGGTAAAATTTTAAGTTTAAAGGAAATAAGAACAAAAGTATTTGCTTATATGTGTCTTGCGAGATCCTTGATTAATAAATTGGTCAGATCCCTTGCGAAGATGAATTTGTTGAAATATCTCATCAACAAACACATATTGTCCCAACTCTTGTGCTTGTAACAAAATATGTGGTTTGAATTGTAAAAAGAAGAGAAAAACATTGCATTGAATGTTGCCCTTGTAGAGCTTCTCTATCAACATCACATACTCCTCACGATAGGGCCAACCGAGATCACCACAGGTTGGATTTGCACTTTGGGAGATTTTCTGATTCATGTTTTGGGGAAGAAACTAGAATGAAGAGGAGGGAATATGAAGATTTAATATCATTTTATCTAGTAACTTATCACCTCTGAATTTTTTTATCTATATCAGTTAAAATTTTTGGTTCTTCGCTTAGACTGGTATTCTCAATAGAACCAAGACTCTCCATTGATTTACTTAATTCACACTTATATTCGAACTTCCTATTAAGTAATCTAGAATTGGACCACCAATTTTTCATATAATTCTCACTTTCCCTGCCATTTTTGCGCTTACAAAAAAAAGTAACTATAAAAAGAATTGTCATTGTATTTGTCTATATCAACAAAAATGCAACTATCAACACATATTTGAGAACGAAAATAACTATCAATGCAACTATTATTATAATTGTTCCAACTAAAAGGAGTATCATACATGATTGTAATTACTCTTAATAACAGTATTCAGATAGTTAGAAATAAAAATTGTTCACTTAGAAAATAATGATTATTGTTAAATTATTACAATAAAATTTACTAAGAGACGTATAAGAAAACTTTACTAACAAATATTATCAACAAGTATTTGGTCAACCAGTTTTGATATAAGTTTATCGACAGATATTTTCATTAATAATAACAAATTTTCAACAAATTTATATCCGTTAATAATAACTTATTTTTTTTTATAGTGCAAGTTTTCTAACAAAGAAGACAAAGACTAAAGGGAGAAGACTACTTGAGGATGATGAGTACTGCGTCTCTGTTTTGTGAGGTAAGTTGTTTTTGTTTTTGTTTTAAAAAGAAAAGGGTTTTGAGATATAATAATTTTTTAAATTCTTATTATATTACTCTAAAAGTGATTGGATTTTCAAAAATATCAACCGTATATATAAAAAATTTAAAAAGAATAATTGAGACTATTAAAACCGCAATAAAATAAGATGAAGACATGACCCTTACGGAGACTAATATAATTTGGTTTAGCCATTACTTAAAATAAAAGCTTGACAGATTTTTTTACCATAAACAGCTTTACAGAACGAACGTGACAAGGTTCAAATTGTTGGAGACCATCAGAGTGAGATTTATGAGAGAAAAAAAGATTTTTTTTTCTTACAAGGAATGCAAAGTTCTCTTAACTTATCAGATTCTAAAAATATAACTGCTTTCTGTGGATTTAATTTTTTGTTTTGGATTATTCTGGATGTAACTTTTTTCAGCATCTTAAATATGAAAATTTTCTTTCTTTGGCTAGTTAAATGTGAAAAAGTTAAATTCAAGAATAGTTGGAATGAGGGTTATTTTTATTTTTTTTGTATATGTTGTTGAAATGGTCATCGTTTTTCACTCCACACAATAAGGTTTTACATCCACAAATTACGGCAAGGATTTCCCATCCTTTGCTTAATATTTTGAGGTCTCTAATCACTTGCCAACCATTTACCATAGCAATCAAATACGTTATAATCTGATTTAAATTACTTTGCTAATACATATCAAAGACTTTATTCAATCCTCATTTGTCTGAGGTGCAAGGTAATGTGTGCTGTTCTCTCTTGTTGAACTTCTCTTTAATCCTCTGATCTTGGATTAAGGGAAAAACAGAAACACCAGCCAGAAAATTCCCGAGCCTTGTTTTGCATCATTCTTGAGGAGGAAAGCCAAAATGTCATTCACAGGAACTCTTGATAAATGCAAGGCTTGTGATAAGACTGTTTATGTGGTTGACTTGTTAACTCTTGAAGGTACACCTTACCATAAGAACTGCTTCCGATGCAGTCACTGCAAGGGATACCTCACGGTATATAATACTTCTTCCACACCATTTTTTCTTCATCTTCAGTTCTTTTGTTGCCATAATCATGTTTTCTGAATATGTTTGTTATTTTCTCTCATTCTTCTAGTGTTAGTCATTGTGTTTGAATATGCATTCAATAGTTTTTTTCTGGTAACCATGTAATTGGTTAATCTTTGCTGGAGAAACTGACTCACCATCTATAGGGATATATCTGTTGAGAAGTTTCATATCTCCTTACTCAAATAATAGAGTGCTGCTTATATACTTGTATGCCAATTCTTTTTAATATAAAACCTGCTTAACCAAATACCTACAATGCAATTTTTTCATCAAAATCATATAGAATAGAATAATGCAAATACTTTGCTAATTACATGTAATGAAGTACATGGCATTATTGAATTGCATGACTAGTTTTGATCATGGAATCCTGGTGCTAGAATTTGAAATCTGTAATGACATAAATGGCCAAGCTTGTAGTTTGATATTGATATGACTTGATTCAAGAAAAAATAATTTGTGCAGTTTAAACTTGTTCTTAACTTTGGTGCCAATGGTGCAATTATATTTTGGTCAGATGAGCACATACTCTTCAATGGACGGTGTCCTCTACTGCAAGCCACACTTTGAACAGCTTTTCAAGGAATCTGGCAATTTCAGCAAGAACTTTCAGACAGGTAACATGCTACCATCTTCTGTTCAGCGCATATTTTAGCCAGAATCTCAGTAAGTGCAAATTCATTTGCACCTGTAATTTTCTATTGGCTTGGCTAACATGCTATGCGTTTTTTCATGATTGTAATTGCGGCACAGCAAGGTCTTCTGAAAAACAAAATGAGATGGTACGTTCACTATCCAGCCTAAACACATATGTAGCCAGTTTGAGTATTTACTTGGAAATCATCGTCACTATCATCATTATCATTAAGACCTTAATTATAATAAGCTTACGACATCAAAGAGCTACACAACTTTTTTCTTTCAAATGTTCTTGTGTGATTTTCTAACATGTCAATAACAATAATCTTCATTTTCAGAATAAGACCCCCAACCGACTCTCGTCCATGTTCAGTGGAACTCTAGACAAATGTTCAGTTTGCTCAAAAACAGTCTATCCTCTGGAAAAGGTTTGTAGTATCTATCAGAACACCATCTCACAACCCTTCAAGTGCTGAACAATTTGAAATACTATATATCTCGCCGAACAATTTGATATAAGATTTTGTTTTTCCATTACTATGTTTGATGCAAAGGCAATGGCAGAATAGTCTTCACTTCCTTAAAGCATTGAGCCTGAAACATGTGGATGCTGGTTGTGGTTGGTCTGCCTGGCTGAAAAATCCACAAAATGATTTGTGTTTTGATTAATATCTTAGACACACTTTAGTTTGTTTATAAACTATTTCTCGTCACCTGGATTAGAATTTTGATTGAACTGAACTAGCTAAAAAATTGTTGCTTTGCTGAATAGATGACACTGGAAGGGGAATGCTATCACAAGACTTGCTTTAGGTGTGCTCATGCAGGTTGCCACCTCACACATTCTTCCTATGCTTCCCTAGACGGTGTTCTCTACTGCAGGCACCATTTCCAACAGCTTTTCATGGAGAAAGGGAACTACCATCATGTACTCCAAGCTGCTGCAAACAGGAAGAATGCCACACCGCCTCCTGAACCAGCCGAAGAAGAAGAACCACCAAAGCCAGAGGAAGCTGAACAGGAAGAAACAGAAGAAAAATCCTGAATGAAGCATAGAAAAAATGAGTTGCTTCCTCCCTTTCTTTCAGGGATATACTATAGAAAGTTCTATCGTTAGAGTGTTGGCACTTGGCTCACTCTTGTTTGGTTAAATTCCACTTTCTGACATTTTTTCACAAATTAGTTTATTGTAAGCTAATTTGAGAGGTTTATTTATGTATTTAAACAAAGAGTTGTTCACTACAAGATATTCTTTATTGGAGGTTTTTCTCCTCGTGTAATATCATATCATATCACTACTATGTAATAATAACTTAAGGAACACAATCTAATATGCTTCACAATTTTTTTCTACCCATTTTCACTTCATTTGGGAACGATGCTTCATCAGGATAATGACGTTTCTGAGGATGGTATACATGACAAATGCAAGAACAAAGGAAATTTTCTATATATACACTTACACTATGCTGGAAGAAAGCATATTGAGATATTCATATGTTTAGGGAAAGCATTAAAGGGCGTGGTTTTTCAAACTCTGAAACATCATTAATCCTAATCTTGTAAGGCATTCCATCAAACACTTTTTATGCATCTTAATTATGACATATTATCTGAAGAGGATATCAGTAGACTGAAATATAATTCACTGAGCAAAATTAAATAAGAAATTACCTTATCATTCTCCGAACGAGATTTGCTATTGGAAATCCTTGAATTTGATGGCTGAATAATTTTCATCGAGCAAAATAACTCTAGAGTAAGATTTTTCCTCATGAAATAAGATTGGACCGATCAAATTATCTAGAAATCAAAACTCTTTGAAATTTAAATCCAAAACCAATCCTTTATTTTGGAGTGAAAATGAATAACATTAAAATTTGAGTTTATGCTAGAACAACATTTATACTTGTTTAAATTCATTCATTTATTAATATTATTGACATAATTTATTTATGAAATAAATTTATTCATTATAAAAATATAAAAAAAATAGATTTATCAATTTCATTTATCTAATTGTTAATTATCCTTTCATAATTTTAAAAATAGATTTCATTCCTTCATCAATATTAGCAAAATTAACCCAATAACTTTTTTTTTCATAAACAAATTATCCTTAAATTTTTTATTTAAAATTTCAAAATTAAATTTTAAAATATGTTTTACAATTTTTTAATATTTAAAATATATTATTTTATAAATGGATTATCCATCCGTAAAAACTTCTCAATGAATAGATTAGATAAAACAAATTAGTTAATTTTTAATTATTCAAAATACATTATTAATTTTTATTTAATTTATTCTAATATAAAATAAATTTTTATTTAATCTATTCTAATATAAAATAATTTTTTATTTAATCTATTATTTTTCTCACCTTTAATTTACATGGTTACTTTTTTCTGCACTATATCATACCTTTTTTTTCCAGTTGGCTGTTATAAATTTCAATCATCCTTTTCTATTTTTACACTAAAATAATTTAATTTTAAATTTTCTATCATAGATAAAAGTATCGTCATATCTACATATAAAGAACTTTCGTATTTACTATCCATATTTATTTTTTAATTTTATCATCTAAATAAAAATATTTTTTAAATTAAAATAACTGTTTCATTAAATTTATTCTCATTTCTTTAAATTTAATTATTTTTTATATTTGATTTTTTTAAATTTAACCATTTTTTTATTATAAAACTACCAACAAAATAAATAAAAACTATTTATAACAAAATTATAAAAATTATTTACGTTTACTTTTATAATTATAATAAAAATAATAATAATAGTTTTATTATCATAAAAAAATAACACACATACTTATACATCTTAATTTAAATTGTTTACTACAAACAAAAAATATATTTTAGTTATCTGATGATATTTTTCAGTATAAATTTTGTTCTACGATAATTTATCTAAAAATATATTTATTATTAGTTTAGTATATAAAAAAATATAACCCAGGCCCTAAAATACTAGCTAAAAGAAATATCCAATGATATATATTAAATATCCTAAAAAGAAATATTGAATCACATTGAAAGAGTGTACGTAGGTCATTCTACTTCCAAACCTCAAATGGCCGCTCCGGGCACAGAGGAAGCCGTTTGCTTGATTAGCAACGTCACACACTCACTAATGGACAACAATGTCGAAAACAACCTCAATACTCACACAGAACAACAACAACAACAACATGAAGTTGACGACGAAGAAGAAGATGAAGAGGTTTCCAGTTATTCGGATTCCGAAATCGGTGATGCGTTGGACTGTTTGTATTCGAAGGAGGAAGATGAAGGCTCATCCTTTTCCCTCAATTCGTGGCGCCCCAATGCTCACGGTGGCCACCACCTCCATTCCTCAACTCTTCAGCCTCTCGCCAATCGCAACCAAAAGTACTCCCACCACATTCGAGCTTCACCCTTGGAGGTTTTCTTAGATACCCTTTTACTTCTTTTCATTCATAATTGTCAATAGCTAAATGGGTATCCCTTCGCTCTAAACTTTTTTATTTGTTTGTTCGTTGAAGTTTGGATTTTTATCTTCTTTTTTCATGACTGATCACAAACCATTCTAATTACTTAACCGAGGGTTGGGTTTATCAGAAGGGCTATCTCGTTAAATGTGGTGAGTCAAGGTTGAACCTTGACTGGCTGGAAGATGTGCTAACATTTAGTGTTTGACAATCTCAGGAACAGGATTGTTCTCAAAGGAGGATACTAGCATAGGGAAATTCTGATTTCGTTTTTTGAAGTTTGGGATAAATTTTCAGTGTTTAGCGGGTTAACGGGATTACTTCATTGTAGCTGTTTTCGTGCCGGTTAATGTGTTATTCTTGATTATCCACTGGAAACATTACAGGGGACATTTTGTTATCTATTAAAGATAATATCTTTTTTTTTCAAATTGTGAGCATGGTGCATGAACTTGACTTCTCACTTCTGTTTTATTGGCTCTTTTGTGTTCCTTTAATATGGACTAGTTTGAATTTAAAGTTGTGTGGTGAATGGTGTTTTTTGGAATTCTGTGGGGTATGCTTGTTTGGTTGTAGTTTTAAATTAGGTGGTTCGTGGTGCAGGAGTGGGAAGGGAGGATGAATATTGGCATGTCAAACTCTGTGACGACAGCAATTCGTGGAAGTGTTAGAGAAAGTGCCGTTGGGAAGACTAAAACTACAGATAAAGCAGACCGGGCAACTGTTGAACAGGTGAGTGATGGTGATTTCATGAAATGTGGCACCTAAATTGAGCCTTGTTATTTTGTTGATTCCTTTTTTACAATTATTATGCAAGTAACTCTAAAGTTTCCTCCAGGCAATTGATCAAAGAACGCGCATGGTTTTATACAAGATGATGAACAGAGGTGTCTTTGATGATATCAATGGATGCATTTCAACTGGCAAGGAAGTACGTGATGTGCCAGGAGCTTTTATTTCCTTTTTTTCTCTCAATCTTACTGTTTAGGTTCTAAGACGGTAACATGGTTTGGATAATTGATTATGTGATGTTAAGCCAACATTTTTCTGTTTCTTACATTGTTGTTTTCTAACAGGCAAATGTTTATCATGCAACTAAATCTGGTGATCAAGAAGTTGCAATAAAAGTATACAAAACATCTATTTTGGTGTTTAAGTAAGTATATCACATATTATCTTGTTTCAGCTTCTTCTGTTATTGTCAATTGTTTTGAAGGCTGAAATGTTAAGAAAGAACTATATAGGCAATCATACCTTTGTTTTCTCTCTTTTAAGGAGAAAACTAGGATTTGTATTCAGGTGTACTTGTATTGCTTTTGTCTATTCTCTCTGTTTACCTATATAATATATTGTTGAAGAAATATAAAAAGCTCTGGGCTAGGGATTATTGATACTTTCTGGATGGATGCTTTTTTAATTTATTCATTACATATGCACAGCAAAAAGGCAGCTTGTAATATATTTCTGCTACATTTACCTCAAACAGTTTCTTGATTCAAAGTTATTTTATTTTATGAACTGCGTTCTATGATCTTATGATATCAGGGATAGAGATAGATATGTGCAAGGAGACTTCCGGTTTAGAAATGGATACAGCAAGCATAATCCCAGGAAGATGGTACAAAAATGGGCAGAGAAAGAAATGAGGAATCTTATGAGGTTCACATTTGTTCTTACTTCTTTCACTTCTTCTAAAATTCTTGTAAAAATCAAAGTACTTCCTCCAGCCTGAGTATACACAAATCTCAACTAATTTTACTCTATTTAACGAAACTATCTCTAAAAGGCCCCTGTATTTAATTGAAATGTTTACTTCCAATGACTCTCTTTTATTCTTGATATCAAGTTATAAGGAAGGGTAAGTTAGGAACAATTGTTATTTTTTAAATAAGTTTAGTATAATTCAAAGCTACTGACATTTTAAATCAGTGTGAATTAGTTTTTTTTTTCTTATATCCAAGGTCAAAAGGAGTACAATACAATGTACTAAATTAGACTGTTAATATAACAAGGGAAGGAGGAATACTTGAAGAGAGAATGAATACGTCATTGTGGTTATTGTTACTTAGCCCTCTTTTTTGTAAGTTATGATTTGAAGTACTATGGACCTTAGATGTATTCTATGATGGCTTGTACTTACCAGGAACTTGTGTAGTCATTTATTTAGGTGAAAATTCTTTTTGTGAACTATGTATTTGTCTTAAAGGTATCAAGTTTTAATGTGCGCTGAAGAGGCAATGTTTTGTTCATCAATTTTAGCATGCACTACCTTTTCTTTTTCTGTTGAAGTGGCTCCTCTTTGTGTGCTTGTGGGTTTGTTCTGTTGGTCGTTCTCAATTAAGAGAAACAAAAGTTTGATTACATGCTTACTTGGACTGTTTCTTTCTTTTACCCTGTTTATTTTGGATTGCAGGCTTAAGGCAGCAGGAATTAGGTGTCCTACAGCATATCTTCTGCGACTACATGTTCTGGTTATGGAGTTTATAGGTATTACTTTTGTTCTGAATTTCAAGAATATAGTATGATGTTACTGTGATCAATGTGATTAGTTGTTTATATGTGATCTGTTGCTCAATTGTCTATTATTCTATCATTGAATATATGGAATATCAGTGTATAAATGTATACCGTTGATAAAAAAATTTAAAAAAGAAGAATGAATGAAAAGTGTGATGAATAGTTTACTTGTTTTTTTATACTAGTATTGAAGGTATAACTACTTGTAGTTACCTCAGCACTAAAAATTTTTATTGTTATCAATCATAGAAATTTCAATTTCTTGCTATGGCATATATCATCAGACTCTAATGCAGACTACAGTTTAGGTTAGAAAAAATAAATACAAATACAATTTTATTTAAATTCTCTGGTTTTGTTGTTTTTTGAAGGAAAATCTGGTTGGGCTGCCCCTCGTCTTAAAGATGCTGCTTTATCTTTAGACAAGTTGCGGGAAGGATATGTTGAGGTGTGTCCAATCACTACAGTATTCTTCTGATGCTAGCATGGTTTTGTACATAGAATCCTTTTAACGAGTGTCTTAAACATTATGATGCTGGGATGCTGTAGTATACGGTTTCTACTGAGGTTACTTGTCTAGATGAGACATGCCTGCAACACACTTTTTAAAACACTCTTTTGAGTG
This sequence comes from Vigna angularis, assembly GCF_016808095.1. NCBI lineage: Eukaryota > Viridiplantae > Streptophyta > Magnoliopsida > Fabales > Fabaceae > Vigna > Vigna angularis. The sequence continues at coordinate 8,604,665 of NC_068971.1, forward strand.
CATTTTATTAGGGGTTGAGATTAATTAGAAATCACAATTTTGTCTGTTCTATTTATTTAGTGATTATCATTCACGTTTTTCTAGTTTCTATTCCATAAATCCAAAACTTTGGGTTGAAATCATTTGGGTATTTCTTATTTCAGATTATTATTGCAATGCGGACACTGTATCAGAAATGCAAATTGGTACATGGAGATCTGAGTGAATATAATATACTATATTATGAGGTGAACAATTCCTTCTCCAGTATATATTTCATTGGTTGAATGTCAGTCTGCCAATACTCAATTCACATGTTCTTTTTTTGACAGGGTCACTTGTATATTATTGATGTTTCTCAAGCTGTCGATCCTGAACATCCTCATGCCCTAGATTTTCTGCGTGAAGATTGTGTTCATGTATCTGTAAGTACTTCCAATTGTTAGATGTAATTATAGATTCCTTGTTGACTTCATTAATAGGCGAGATGACGTGGAAAGAGTGTGGTTAAGTACCTTCTTGACCTGCAGGATTTCTTTAAAAAGCATGGTGTAGCGGTCATGACAATAAGAGAATTGTTTGATTTTATTGTTGATGCATCAATAGCTGATGATGCTGTGGATAGTTACTTGGAAGAGGTATTTGGCTTTGTTATATTGTGGTTTATGATTACTGACCAACTTCAAAGAGATCTTAAATGGTTTTTGAAATATTTCCAGATGCAACAAAAAATTTTGGCCAGAGGAGATGTATCTGTAGAGGATGAGATTGCAGACTCTGTATTTGTGCAGGTAACTTGCCTTGTTATGTCAATTTCATTTTATAGTTATTATCCTTATCTGAATTGTTGGCTAAGCTTAATGAAAAAACTAAGAAGCTCTGGTCATGGGTGAAGAAACTAAATATTATTATTGTTCAAATATCATATTTGAATTTATGTGTGAGCCACATCTAAGAACGTTATGCTTTTAGCTTGAGTACAAAATTCATTCTTATTATCATTTAACCCTCCATTCCCTTTCTTATTTTCTTTCACGAGAGTATGTGTGAGCTTGAGTTTTACAAACACATTAATCTTTTCTGTTCTTTCTTGCATGTTTAATTTGTTGAACTATTGTTACAGTCTTTCATTCCAAAGACACTTGATGATGTTAAGAATGCTGAGGAGGATGTACAACGGATAACAAGTGGGAAGGACACTAAAGATTTATACTACCAGACCATTACTGGCCTTAAGCATGCCTTGTCTTTAACTCAGTCTTCACAGCAAAAGGGCCAACAGCAGAAATCAAGTGCCATAAAAGATTCACCTATCATTTCTGATGATAAATCTAACAACTTGGAGGATGATGCTGATGTTCAATCTGACGATGACCAAGATGACGAAAGTGATTCTGAAGAGGATTCATCCTCAGAAAGTGAAACAATGGATCCTGCAGATAAAAAAGCTGCTAAAAAAGAGGCTAGAAAAGATAATAAGAAGAAGGTGAAGGAGGAGAAAAGAGAAGCACGTAAAACTAAAGTTCCTAAGGCTGTTAAAAAGAGAAAGAAAAAGTTGGCTAAATCACGCAAAACTAGATAGATAGTGGTTATATCTGTAATATTTGCTTTTTTCTACACTCTATTTGTATTAAGTTGAATGGAAGTGTGTCATGGACAATAACTTCAAGATAGATTCTCTTCCTTTGTTTAGTATTATTGAAGTTTCAAATTTTGTTTTCTTAATTCGAGTTTCTACTGATGTAGTTGTCATGGAAAATCGTTATAGTAAATCAAATTTTATGAGATCTTATTTTTGTACCTCTTCCCTTTCATGATTTTGTCACATGAAAATCTCAATGATGTAGTAATATGCACGTGTTGATTGTTGTAATTATTAAAAAAGTTATTTACTTACAACTTGAAATACTGTAATTGAGTCCTTAATACTGTCATTATGATTTAAAAACTATTGAAGAGTCACATAAATTCTAACACTTACACCTTAAAATATTGAACTGAGTCCTTAATATGTTATTGAAAGAGAATGTTAAATATTGAAGTGATAATCACCAAAATGCAATACAATCTAATGGAAAATTGCAATTACCTTATGTTAAATGAAATTTACAAATTTGAAGTTTCAAATTTTGTTTTCTTAATTCGAGTTTCTACTGATGTAGTTGTCATGGAAAATCGTTATAGTAAATCAAATTTTATGAGATCTTATTTTTGTACCTCTTCCCTTTCATGATTTTGTCACATGAAAATCTCAATGATGTAGTAATATGCACGTGTTGATTGTTGTAATTATTAAAAAAGTTATTTACTTACAACTTGAAATACTGTAATTGAGTCCTTAATACTGTCATTATGATTTAAAAACTATTGAAGAGTCACATAAATTCTAACACTTACACCTTAAAATATTGAACTGAGTCCTTAATATGTTATTGAAAGAGAATGTTAAATATTGAAGTGATAATCACCAAAATGCAATACAATCTAATGGAAAATTGCAATTACCTTATGTTAAATGAAATTTACAAATTTGAAGTTTCAAATTTTGTTTTCTTAATTCGAGTTTCTACTGATGTAGTTGTCATGGAAAATCGTTATAGTAAATCAAATTTTATGAGATCTTATTTTTGTACCTCTTCCCTTTCATGATTTTGTCACATGAAAATCTCAATGATGTAGTAATATGCACGTGTTGATTGTTGTAATTATTAAAAAAGTTATTTACTTACAACTTGAAATACTGTAATTGAGTCCTTAATACTGTCATTATGATTTAAAAACTATTGAAGAGTCACATAAATTCTAACACTTACACCTTAAAATATTGAACTGAGTCCTTAATATGTTATTGAAAGAGAATGTTAAATATTGAAGTGATAATCACCAAAATGCAATACAATCTAATGGAAAATTGCAATTACCTTATGTTAAATGAAATTTACAATTTTTTTATTTTAAAATAAAACTTTTACTTTTATATTTTTAATAAAATGACATCTATACTTTTTTTTTATATTTTTAATAAAGTAACGCCTCTTCCATTGTTTTATTTAAAAATATCATGTGATCTAAAACTAAAACTTGAAAAAAGTATTAGAATTAATGTTTTAAAACATAAAATTATACTTATAAACGAAAAATTGAATGGTTTAACTGTTATTGATTAAAAATATCATAAAAAATTGGCTCATAAAACTTATACCTTTTGTAAACATTATTTTAATACAAAATAATGTAAACATATATATACACCAACATTGATTATGTAAAAAATCACTCCATTATCATTTTTTTCACGTCACTAAAATTTATTATTTATGAATAAAAATTGTGTTGTTTAGGACATGGAAGTTTGTTGTCTTTTTTCTTAGGACAAGCATGTCAGGAGGAAGTTGTCAATAGAATCAAAGTGAAAAGACAAAATAACTCATCTTTTCAATAAATAACATGCTATTCTATCTGCACTAAAATTTTAGCACTCCGAACGAAGATAGTTAAATAGCTGCAATAAGATAAAAATTTAATATTTTTGTAGCTTAGGTGTATGTAGAAATTTCCCAGTGGTTTCTACTGAGGCATTGGAGTCCACTCTACCTCTTACCTTTTTCACCATTGGGATATTCTACCAAAAAATTTAATTAAGGATTTCAACTGTAGTTTTCTGCACCTACAAATTCATTTAGTGCGCTTTTTTTTTCATCTTTTAGACAGAAATGTAAAATTACATTCTAAATTTGTGTAAACAGACAATTTTGGAGTTTAAAAATGAAGTAACGTGGTTTCTCCAAGGCGAGGTTTAGAAAGGAAGAAGGCAAGAGTATAAATAGGTGGTATTTGAAGTTTGGTGTAGTTCATAAATCAACAAAACATGGTGAACCCAAATCTCAAAACAGACCCTTCCACCATTTACAATCTTCTCAAATCCTACGCACTTTCCCCCTCAACCATCCTCAAAGCCCACCACCTCTTCCAACAAATCCACCGACCCACCTTGTCATTTTGGAACCTCATGATCCGTGGCTGGTCCATCAGTGACCAACCCATTGAAGCAATTCGCTTGTACAACCTCATGTACGGTCAAGGCCTGTTGGGTAACAACCTTACTTACCCTTTTCTCTTCAAGGCCTGTGCTCGAGTCCCTCATGTTTCTCGCGGTACAACGCTTCATGGCCGCGTTTTGAAACTTGGGTTTGAACCCCATCTCTTTGTTTCCAACGCCCTGATTCATATGTATGGTTCTTGTGGTCATCTGGATTTTGCTCGGAAGGTGTTTGATGAAATGCCTGAGAGGGACTTGGTTTCTTGGAATTCGTTGATTTGTGGGTATGGTCAGTGTAAGAAGTTCAGGGAGGTGTTGGGTGTTTTCGAAGCAATGCGGGTGGCTGATGTGAAGGGTGATGCTGTGACGATGGTGAAGGTTGTTCTTGCATGCTCTTTTTTGAGTGAGTGGAGTGTTGCTGATGCGATGGTTGACTACATTGAGGAAAATAAAGTGGAAATGGATGTTTACTTGGGAAATACCCTGATTGACATGTATGGACGGCGCGGTTTGGTGCACCTGGCTCATGGAGTTTTTGATCGGATGGAACGGAGAAATTTAGTTTCATGGAACACCATGATTATGGGTTATGGGAAAGTAAGAAACTTGGTTGCTGCGCGGGAGTTGTTTGACACTATGCCGCAGAGAGATGTGATCTCATGGACCTCTATGATCACGGGTTACTCTCAAGCAAGCCGGTTTACGGAGGCAGTGAGGCTCTTCAAGGAAATGATGGAAGCTAAGGTCAAACCGGATGAAATAACGGTTGCCAGTGTGCTTTCTGCATGTGCTCATATTGGTTCACTTGATGTTGGGGAGGCTGTTCATGACTACATACGGAAATATGATGTGAAAACTGATGTTTATGTTGGAAATGCCTTGATAGATATGTACTGCAAATGTGGTGTAGTTGGGAAAGCATTGGAAGTATTTAAAGAAATGACGAAGAGGGACTCAGTGTCATGGACTTCGATCATTTCAGGCTTTGCAGTTAATGGCTTTGCAGATTCAGCACTTGATTATTTTTCACGGATGTTGAAGGAAAGTGTTTGGCCATCTCATGGTGCCTTTGTTGGAGTATTGCTAGCCTGTGCTCATGCTGGATTGGTTGACAAAGGATTGGAATATTTTGAAAGTATGGGAGAAGTTTATGGACTGAAACCAGAAATGAAACATTATGGATGTGTTGTGGATCTTCTTAGTCGCTCTGGAAATTTACAAAGGGCATATGAATTCATAAACGAGATGCCTGTGACTCCAGATGTGGTAGTGTGGAGGATATTGTTGAGCGCTTCTCAGGTTCATGGAAATGTTCACTTGGCCGAGATTGCCACAAAGAAGCTTCTTGAACTGGATCCTTCTAATAGTGGTAACTATGTACTTTCCTCTAATACTTATGCGGGCTCCAATAGATGGGAAGATGTCGTTAAAATGAGAGGACTGATGGATAAGAGTAATGTTCAGAAACCATCAGGTAGCAGTTTCATAGAAATAAATGGTCTAAACAGTTCTCAAGATTCTTTTATGAAACATCAACAGAAGAGTGAATTAACTGCTGTCTAGAAGATTCATTTTTTACTTCATAAGTTGATTTCATTTGTGGGACCGCACGTGCAATGGACATGATAAACCAAAAGGTCTGAAAATTTTGAACCTTACCTGATGGCCTTATCAACTCCGATTTGTCAAGCAAGGGACTTGATTCTAATTCTTATATGATGCTATGGAGCACTACTTTGATGGAGAACTAGTAGTTTTCCTTTGATGGAGCAGTACTTTGATTCTAATTACGGATTACGGATGGAATTGCTAATTGGGCATATATTTTTTCTTTTGTCTTGCGACGAGTTTCCTCCGGTTCACTGGTGGTTAGAGACTGATTATGCTCACGGTAATGTAATTGTTACTGACTCGACAAGTTTTAGCATAAAATGAAAATTAATAGGACATAGGTTTAATGATGCCTAATTTGCTAATGTGCTTTTAGTACTAACGATGTGCTTATTTTGTATTAGTCGGTAGACTAGGTTGCAAGCAATGCCCCACTAAAATCGTGAGTGGCCGCTACAAAATCGTATATATAACTGAATCGTTTTCTTCTGTTGATACCGTTTTACAATTATTATGAACTCATTCTAAAATTTCTACCAGGCAATCAATCATGGAACATGCCGGGGTTTATTCGAAATGCAGAACAGAATTGTGTTCGTGTTCTCAAATGATGCACTTGAACTTGAAAGCAAGTATGGGATTCACCTTAAAATTTTATTTACTCTTTCGTTTTTTTTTTCTTGATCTCATGGTTTAGAATCTGCTATGACTCGGTTTGAGTAATTAGTTATGTGTTAATCTGTTTCTTACTTTCTTCTCTTCTAGCAGGCATGGTTTATCATGAAACTTCGGTCAAGGACTCGCAACTAAATTATACAAAACATCCGTTCTGGTATTTAAATATGAACAATAAATGTTAGCCTGATTGGGCTTGTTCTATTGGTGTAGATCGTGTTGAAGGCTTAAATATTAAGAAAGAATTATTAGGCAACCAGAACATCTCTTGTTGTAGAAAGCTTTGGGACATGTCTTCAGGCACACTTGCTTTATTGTTTTTGTTTTATCATGTGAATCTTTCTTCCATGTTCGGGACATTATTCGTTCTCTTTCCTATCTATATGGTCTTGCGTGTTTAAGCCAACTTTTTCTTTCTTTTCTTAACCGCCTTAGGGACTTTAGTTTTACGTGCTTCTCTTTTCCCCTCTTCACCACCTTCTTATTATCATTCTTGGCCTCTCTTTTTTTCTGCAGATCCACTGCTTCACTTTCTGAGGATGAATACTCTTCAGAAATGATCGGTGAATCTTCTGTGGCACTTGATTTCTGCTGTTGGGTCTTTTGCTGTGAAGACTGAGTTAATGACAGAGCATGTTTAAGCCCTGTAACGGTCCTGGTAGTATAAATCTTTAAGTGTCCTTTCCACTTGTTATCCGTTGTACATCCTCCTCAGCATTCTTAACATCAGTGTCTTTGGAATGAAAGACTAACAATAGTTCAAAGAAATTAAAAATGTAAGAAATAACAGCAAAGATTAATGTGTTTGTAAAAATCGAACTCTCGCATACTCATTAGAAAGGAAATGGTTGCCAGATAATGGAGAAAGAGAAGTTTGGGTTAAATAAACCAGTTTTGTTCCCATCCAGATTCGAAATGGACACACCAGTCATACAAACAAAATTAAAACACCTTTTTTTTCAACCAGGTTCGAAACCCAGTCCAGCACAAAACCCAGAAGCAACACACTACACACACCTAGGCCAAGCTTAACTCCCTAGTACATTAACCAGTCACACAAACAACAATAAAACACTTTTGTTTTTCAACCACGTTCGAAACCCAGTCCAGCACAACAACCAGAAGCAACATTCCACACACACCACTAGGCCAAGCTTAATTCCCTTTTACGTTAACCATTTAATATGTATACTTCATCTTGATTCGCACATTTCCATTTTTAATTTAACCAATTATTATTTTATTTATTTTTCACAACAGTTTGACATATTTATGGGACCTTTTCTCCAACTAAACTTTAACTAATAACCACATGGTACTTGAATAAAATATTCTTTATTTTATTAACAGACCAGATTCTACTCATGCCTACATTGAGGGACTTACATTTGTTTTATTAACAGATCATATTCTAGTTACTCTCAAACCATTCATAGTAGAGACTTCTAAATTAGATAACAAGCTTTTATGGTAGGTGCCTGAATCTATGTGTGAAGTAAAAGACTAAGTGATTCCTCACATCACCAAATAGTTTCTCAAACCTGGAGTTTGAAAATACTTTCTGCCAGATGGTAAGCAGACATGACTGTATATTTATTTCAAGTGTCCTAAATCTGGAAAATTCAGACAGCTCATAAAAAAAATGTTAGAAGCGAATCAAATTAATTTGCATGAGCCATTGCAAACATGGTGCATTCCTACCTAAGAGTTCCATTCTTGCAATTAGATGCTTTGGGTTGCAATTCAATAACTTTGATCTCATCTGTCATACAACCCCTAATAATAGTCAATTAAAAAAGATGCATGGTGTTTACTTTCTAGTCTTGACTATTCACTTAAGATCTCTCAAATTTAAATAACTCCTCTGACTAATCATGGTCCCTATACCTTTAGGCAAAACTCAAAGAATGCAGCAGCTTATATTCATGCCTCGTGAAATTTCTAACATACAAACCCCTATTTATAGTAGAACTCAAAGTATGCACCAAATTATAGCCTTTACACCAATGACTAGCAAAATTTCTTACATCTTACTCATTTATACCTGAACTCAAAGAATGAACCAGCTTATATCAATGCATAGCAATAAAGTGGCACTCACCTTTAATCTTGAGTCGGAACACAATTTATTAAACATACAACAAAAGTAAATCAGTCATCAAAACATGTAATGTACAGTTGTGCATATAGTTCTTAGTTCTCACCATAGAAAACCGTGCAGAAAGCCCAACACCCACACCAATCCAAAAGAGAGGTGTCCCTCCAGAAATATAGTAAATAGATAAATTATAGTGTGATTTACATGCAAAAGATGTCAGCAAATTTAAATCAATAAAATATCCATCAACCATGTCCACCTCAGTAGGTGCCCATCATAAAAACATGAGACAACAATTTTAGAGAAAAGTAATGCGCAAAAGGAAAAGAGAGTAAATGATTACATAGTTGAGGATTGAGGTCGTGACCATTGTGGTTAACTCCAATTGATGTCGTATCTTCAGCATTTGAAGAAGAAATACATGCAAAATGTTTTCCTATCAGCTTCTCCTGCACTGTTTCACTGCCATGCATTACTTATGCGTCTTAAGAGATATTGATAGAGATATTCAACTTGCACATCAAGCACCCATTAATCATAAGAGAATATAAGTCAATAGACAAGTTAAATATACATTACTTAAATGGATTCAAAATACACATACATGAGATAATTTTTTTAACCATGGATTCAATTCAAAATGCTATCAAGTAACCTTGAGAAAAACTCCAAGTAACCTTGAAATCTGAGTTTTTGAAGGAAGAGTATGAAGGCAGTGAGAGAATAAAAGGAAGGCAAGCTTTGAATCTAGTTCGAGAACTTGAGATGCAGAGGATGAAAGATTCGGATACAATAAATGATTACGCAAACAAGCTTCTCAGCATTGCAAACAAAATACATCTTCTTAGCACTAAGATTCCTGATTCTCAAATTGTTCAAAAAATACTTGTAACAATTCTAGAAAGAAATGAAGCCACATTGACTTCCTTGAAGAACTTTATCGGTAGTACCCCATTAAGCCCAAAAAACCTCTTAGAGCTTTCAACGTTTGCGGTTCTTCCCAGGCAACGACCGCCTTCACTTTTCCTTCATCCATTTCAACCCCTCTCCTTGTTATAACATGCCCCAAATACCCGATCGATGTTCTCCCAAATTCACTCTTCTTCCTGTTGGCCACCCACTGTCGTTTTTGTAAGCGGTCCAGCACCATGTTCACTTGCTGCAGATGCTCCGCCCACGTTGCGCTGTACACGAGGATGTTGTCGAAAAAGACGAGGACGAACTTCCGCAAATACGGTCGTAATAGCTCATTCATAGCGCTCTGGAAAGTGGCGGGCGCGTTGGTGAGACCGAACAGCATGACCAGAAACTCATAATGCCCCAAGTGGGTCCGGAACGCCGTCTTCTGGATATCCGCCTCTCCCATCCGGACCTGGTGATAGCCGGCTTTGAGATCCACCTTCGAGAAGTACCTCACTCCCCTAAGCTTGTCCAACAACTCTTCGATCACCGGTATGGGAAACTTTTTGGGGATGGTTGCTCGGTTGAGCGCTCGGTAATCTATGCAGAATCGCCAACTTCCGTCTTTCTTCTTTATGAGAATCACCAGACTTATACTTGGTCTAACAATCCCTACATGCAACATTTCTGCCACCTGGCGTTCGATCTCCTCTTTCATGACATGTGGGTAGCGGTATGGACATACGTTGACAGGGTCAGCCCCATCTTTTAAAATGATCTGATGTCGCTTGTCCCTGTCAGGAGGCAGTCCGCGGGGTTCCTTAAATACCCCCTCATACTGCTTCAATACGCTCGCCATTTCCTCCTTCTATTCCACCGTCATCCCCTCTTCCTCTCTATCCCCTCGCTCTCTATCCTCTCGTCCCGCTCGTCTACCTTCCAAGCTCCAAACTAGAGCCCATGTCTCGGCCTCACTCAATTTCAACAATTTTTCGGGTTCAATCACCCTTCTCTCCAACGTCGGATCCCCTTTTATGACAATCTTCTTCCCCGCTTGTCGGAACGACATGGTGGATCTCTCCTAATCCAGCGTGATCTCCCCCAATTTGGCCAACCACTCAACTCCAAGGATCATGTCTACTCCTCCCAACTCGAACAAATAGAACTTTTCTTCAATCTCAACTCCCCCCATGTCGACCACCACCCTCGGACAACATCCTCGGGTCTTCTTCTTATGACCGTCCCCTAAGCTTACGTGATATGGAAGAATGTCTTCCATTTCGAGCTTTAGTTCCTCCACCAATTTCTTACTGACGAAGTTGTGGCTCGCACCGCTGTTCACCAATATTAGCACGTCTTTTCCTCCCACTTTCCCCTGCAACTTCAATGTTTTAGGTTGCATCAACCCACCGGCCGAGAACGCCGATAACTCCATGCAGGGGGGCTCCAACTCTACCTCTTCCCCTTCAACATCCTCTTCTTCCTCTTCGGCCAGTATCACCACCCGTAAACTCTTCTCCGGACACTGGTGCCCTAGGCTAAATGGCCCCCCACATCGGAAACACCTTCCTTCTTCTCTGTGTTTCAGAAACTCTGGGTAAGGCAGGTTTCTTGAACTTCTTCCACGGCTATCACTTCCTCCGTGCATTCCGCCTCTCACCAGAACACTGTCACGTCTCACGGACCCGAAGCTCTCGGTCGGGGTCGTTTGCATCGACTGGCTCCTCGGCGGATCGGTTCTTACCACCCCCGCTCCTCCTCATGTCGTTCGTCCCTGTTAGATGTTAAGTTGTGTGTTTCTGTTAATTGGGCTTAGCCCATTCTGTATTTAGGGTTTAACCCTTATCCTACATTACAAATAAACTACCCTATGTGTATGCTAAACACATGAGGGAGATTTCTCTTAATCTTTTTCCCTATATTCAATATGGTATCTAGAGCACAGGAATAGTTCCAGTCAACTCCACGGTCTCCGGCACTCATCACTGCCACTGTTGTTGCAGTCGTCGCCGCCGCCATTGCCGGAGTTCCAGAATCGATCGGCGACCACATCATCGGAATCGTCTCGACCGGGCGACCACCGTGGTACAAAGATCGCGGCGAACGGACCACCCATGCGCCTCCACGCGCCGCCGCAAAAGTCACCGCTGCCACCGCTACCGCCGCACGTGCCGGCGCGTCGCCTGAGGTTTCCGCCGCCGATCAGCACCGCCGTGATCTCCTCTTCGCCCTTTTTCTGGATCTGTGGTCGTTGCATCAATCGGAGTACTTTGATTTTTTAGAGTTTGTTAGATATATTATATCTTTTATCTTTTAGTTAGTTTGTTATTATTTCTCATTTGTATTTTGGGCTTATCCCATATTTCTTCTATTATAAATAGAGAACCCTATGTGTGTATTTTACACAAGAGAGATTAATCCAAATATAGTTTTTCACTATATTCAACATGGTATCAAAGCAGGTTCTCTGATCTCTTCTTGTGGCCTCTTTTGTCTGTCGGCGGCCGGCTGCCATGGTCGCCGGCAGCCCCTAAAATTTCAGACAACAGTCCATTTTCTCTTCTTCTCAGTGCAGCCAGTCGCCAACGATCGCCGCTTTCCGCTCCCGTCGCTGCTATCGTTGTCGCCGCCGCTAGCACCGCTGCCGCCGCCGCCACCGCCGGCCACCGTCACAGTTTCGACGGGTGACCTGCGGATCTGGACCGTCCCTTCGAGCGACGGCCAACCACGCTGGTTTCGAGAGCCTTTTCTCAGTCACGCGCCGCCACGCAGCGCTTCTTTCCGGCCAGTCCCCCATCGTCGTCGGCCGCTGTCACAGTTTTGACCGGTGACCAGCAGATTTGAAGCGTCTCCTCGAGCGACGACAAACCCCGCCGGAGTGAAGACCAGACTCCTCTCCAGCACTGTTTTGCCGCTGTCCGACACCGTTTTGCTGCTGTCCGGCACCGTTTTGCCGCTGTCCGGCACCGTTTGCCGCTGTCCGGCGTCGTTTGCCGCTATTCAGGCGCCGTTTGCCGCTGTTCAGGCGCCGTTTGCCGCTGTTCAGGCGCCGTTTGCCGCTGTTCAGGCGCCGTTTGCCGTTGTTCAGGCGCCGTTTGCCGCTGTTCAGGCGCCGTTTGCCGCTGTTCAGGCGCCGTTTGCCGCTGTTCAGGCGCCGTTTGCCACTGTTCAGGCCCCGTTTGCCGCTGTTCAGGCCCCGTTTGCCGTTGTTCAGGCCCCGTTTGCCGCTGTTCAGGCCCCGTATGCTTCCAACTACTGTAGGCCCCATCACCTCGTCAGTTAGTGATGGCAGTCCTTGTAGTTTTGTCGCTTCCAGCCACTACAGGCCCCATCAGTCAGTGATGGCAATTTAGTCTCTACAGTTTTATAGCAGTGAACCGCCACTGCAGTCGCTACTGCCTCAGACAGACGCAACTGCGTCAGTTCTTCTAGGGCTAGAGTTTAGCCCGATCTTCTTGTGATACACTGCTAAGTATCACCACTTTGGGAGTTGTCCAGCAAAGAATTTTGGACCTCCAACGTATCTTTGAATCTTTGATGCCTTTGTTTCAGCATTGTAGCTTAATATTTTGTTTTGCTTTAGTGGTCCAGCAACTGTGATATTCCCGTTTCCGCCCTTCACACTAATGGGGAGTACGTTTCCAAGACACTGCAAGTCACATATATATGGGTGTAGTCCCTGCAGTTTTGTAGATTTCAGCTACTACTGTTGATCCCGTCACCCAGCCATCATTGATGAAGATTTAGTGTAGTCCCTGCAGTTTTGTAGCTCTTAGCTTTCAGCTACCACTGTTGATCCCGTCACTCATCCATCATTGATTGGGAATCAGTCCTTGCAGTTTGTCATTGTCCACCACTGCTCTCATTCATCCACTTTTGAAGTTGAAGTTTCACAAGCTGCTATTAGTCCATCTATGTTTGTCTCACACTCTTGAAGACAAATCATCTAGTTCAAAACTGAGTTCATCTATTCCAAGCTTAGTTCATACAATTTGTATGCTCCAGCTTGAGGGGGAGTGTTAGATATATTATATCTTTTATCTTTTAGTTAGTTTGTTATTATTTCTCATTTGTATTTTGGGCTTAGCCCATATTTCTTCTATTATAAATAGAGAACCCTATGTGTGTATTTTACACAAGGGAGATTAATCCAAATATAGTTTTTAACTATATTCAACAGAGTTTCTCCCTCTCCATGGCTGCCCAACTTGATGATCGGAGTCGGTCTCGCCAACCAGGTAAAGGACGTCCAAAATGTAACCACTGTGGCAAGCTAGGCCACAAAATTGATAGATGTTATGCACTTCATGGACGTCCTCCTCGACCTATAGCAATGGCTAATTCTGATCCACCTCCCCGATCACCGTCTGCAGACCATCCTACTTCATCAAATACCATAAATAACCCTTTACTCTTTCAGGAATTTCTCAGATGGTATGAGGACCGTCAACACTCTAGTTCCACTACATCTGCTTCTGTTATACGCACAGGTCCTCCTTTTGTCGGTATGACTCACTCTCTCGGATCTTGGGTCCTTGACTCAGGTGCCACCGATCATATCACTGGTAACAAGTCCTTGTTTTCTTCCTTGTCATGTCCGGTTAATTTACCCTCGGTAACGATGGCTGATGGGTCTAGAGTCTCATCTCATGGTATTGGTACTGTTCATATTTTTCCATCCATATCCATTAATAATGTACTTTATGTCCCTGGGTCTCCTTTTAACTTATTGTCCGTAAGTCGTCTAACTCGTTCCCTTAATTGTGTTATTTCATTTACCAAAGATTCTGTTTGCTTGCAGGACCGGAGTTCGAAACACATGATTGGCACAGGATGTGAGTCTCATGGCCTATATCATCTCAGCCCTTCTCCACATGCTGGCGTAATCATGGAGTCACCATCCCTTCTTCATGCTCAGTTAGGTCATCCCAGTCTTGCCAAACTGCAACAACTTGTTCCGAGTCTGTCCAAATGTGAAATTATATGAAATCTATATTACTTCCTTAAAACTTATTACAAGATACTACCTATTTATAGAACTATGAACCTAATAGTTAGGCACATCCTAACCTAAGTTAGGCACATCCCAAAGACATAAGTTAGGCACCTCCTAGACAAGTTAGGCACCTCCTAAGATACATAAATATTACATTTGATATTCCAACACTCCCCCTCAAGCTTGATCATACATATTGTATGAGCCAAGCTTGGAATAAACACACTCAACTGGAAAGTACATCATTAAACTCAAATGAAAACAAAGGCATCAAAGATCCAAAGACATGTTGGAGGTCCAAAATTCTTTGTTGGACAACTCCCCAGTGGTGATACTTAGCAGTGTATCACACGAAGATCGGAAGAAGAACTGACGCAGTTGCGTCTGTCTGAGACTGTAGTTGGCAGCGGACGGTGGTGGACAGCGGCAAACGGTGGAGACGAAGACATCGGTAACATGAGAGGCCTTCAAAGGCTAAAAGCCAGAAACCTGTAGGGTCTTAACCACCCTACACAACAATAAAACCTTCAGGAACTTCACTTCCTTGAGTAGCAACAAATCTTCAGGGACTTAACTACCCTGAACAACAATGAACCGTTAGGGATTTATTGCCCTAATAACAACGAACCTGCAGAAACTGAAATGTCTGCAATGGATGAAACAACAACAAACCTGTAGGGACTTAACCACCCTACAACGGCTGAAACAGCAACAAACCTACAGGGACAACTACCCTGTGGCGGCTGAAACTTCCCCTCACACGGAGGTGGAAGAACGGGTGAGAACCGATCCGTACGAGGGACAAATCTGAAATCCCATAGCATCAAACGAGTCAAATCAGCGGTCAATCTCAAAGAAGGCATTGACTAACGGTGCAAATATCCTTTCACATGGCAGAAACCAAAACACGAATATTGGGACTTATGATGGCATCAAAAAAAGACCCAAAGAAGTGACGCAGTGGCGTCCAAAAGGGAGTCTGAAGTCAAATGAGATCCCCCAACCTTGAACATTTCAACCCGACGAGTCAAAGTGAGTTGTTGAAGAACAACACAAAATTCAGTACTTGAGCTGTTAAGTGTAGAGAGCCTTTTCAGAATAGAGAATGGTAGAGACAGGAAGCCCTTCACATTGGTGAAGGCAGAGAGCCCTTCTCAATGGAGAAGGAGATGATGGAAGCAGGCTTGGTCACAGACGGAGCAGCAACATCAAAACATCACTGTTGAGAACAACAGTATCCTGGTTCAGGTTCTGTCCAGCAATGAAACATATTATGAAACACACGGCCAATCACGTCCAGCTGCTTGGACAGATTGGGAAGAGCACGGAGGGGGTGCAGCAGCACTTCACGGTGGGCAGCAACATCCACCAGTCCAGCAACTTTCATCCAGCAGCTTTGGAGTGAAAACAACAACTGGTCCAGCAAGGCAGCAGCAGGCACAGGGAGCTGGTTCACGACCATGACAGTAGCACATAGGGAGCAGCCACCAACAGCAAGAAGAAGCAGGGGGCTGATCGACATCCAGCAAGCATGGGAGGTACACACCTTCAGGGAGCTGCTGCTGTGACGTAAAAAGAGAAGCATCATGTGTTGTCCAAACCAAGCAAGTAGAAACCTTGGTTCGCAGTAATCCCGATAAGCACCAGAAGAAAGAACTGTGAGACAAAGTTTAAAGCAATGGCAGGCCTCTCCTTTTTTTCCAAGTAGTAGGCAAAAGGAAGGAGCAGGAATAAGGCAATAACGTTGCGGTAGACTGGGAAAACAAGTTTGCTAATGCCCATGTTAGGGGCAGCTCGAGAGACGACGTGGAATCCGGCGTAGCCAAACTGCAGGGCCAACATGGCCGCATGCAGCTGAACGCGTTCCAAGACGGAGCAACACATTCCGGTGGAAGAGGAGGCTGAGGCAGAATCTGA
This sequence comes from Vigna angularis, assembly GCF_016808095.1. Lineage (NCBI taxonomy): Eukaryota > Viridiplantae > Streptophyta > Magnoliopsida > Fabales > Fabaceae > Vigna > Vigna angularis. Next base: position 8,620,880 of record NC_068971.1, read on the forward strand.
AAACCTCTTCCGAGAGGTAGAGGTGAGGAAAGAATGATCAAAACCAACACACCGGCTGTTATGGAGGGTCAGAACAGAGAGAGGAAGCTCCGACGACGGCTATGGAGGTGTCGCGGCGACTTTCCGGTGAGCAGAGAGCGGCGCGTGGAAAGCACGCGCCTGTTCGCAGCGCACAAAGAGGCTGCGCGTGGCGGAGCGTGGAGGAGAATCAGGCGAACCCACCGGTGGGGACGGCTGTCGCGTGAACAGACGGTCCAGATCCACTGGACAACGGTCGGAACTGTGACGATCGCCGGGAGACGGCGGCGCGTGACAAACACGCACCGAGACTGGCTGAAGGAAGGTGGCGCGTGGAGAGGAGTTTGATCTTGAATCCGGCGGTCCAGATCCGCTGGTCATCGGACGGAACTGCGACGGTGGCCGGCGGCGGTCGACTCGGCGGTCAACGGTGGAGAGCAGCGGTGACGGCGGAGAGCAGCAGTGCACCTCAAGGCAGTGGCCTAGTTCTCTCGGTCTTGGTCATTGATTGGCAGCAACATGATAATGCCAAAAATAACTCAGCATCACTTAAAATACCAGTTTCAGCTGCTGGTCTGAAATGGGTTCGAATCCCATTTTGAGATTTTTAGTCACTTAGTTTCTGGATGCAGGTGAATTGAATTCCAGAATAAGAAAGTGTTGGTGACATTGGAGAAAGGCTAGGTGAGGCCAGCACATAAAGACGTACTGAATTTGGCTAAGGCAGAGAAATGACTCCACTCTAATTTTAGAGAGCTGCCCACTGAAACATAAAGGCTGAAAGAGACATAAGCTGCCCACTGAAACATAAAGGCTGAAAGAGACATAAGTCTAACAGCTTGACTGGGGCAATTGCAGGCCAATAACGCACAAAGGCACATGTTTGAAGAAGAGACTTTTAGGGACCTGCCGGCGGCACGGCGGCCGGCCGCCGGCAGACAACAAAGATAGTGATGGAAGAGACTAAGGCTCTGATACCATGTGAAAAAGCATAAAATCTATATTACTTCCTTAAAACTTATTACAAGATACTACCTATTTATAGAACTATGAACCTAATAGTTAGGCACATCCTAACCTAAGTTAGGCACATCCTAACCTAAGTTAGGCACATCCCAAAGACATAAGTTAGGCACCTCCTAGACAAGTTAGGCACCTCCTAAGATACATAAATATTACATTTGATATTCCAACACCAAATTATCAAGTTTGTCGTGTGAGTCTTGTCAGTTAGGTAAACATACTCGTAGTTCCTTTCCTCGTAGTGTTTCCCAACGAGCGTCATCCCCCTTTTCCTTGGTTCATTCTGATACTTGGGGACCTAGTCGTGTTAAGTCAACTTTAGGATTTCAATATTTTGTTACCTTTATTGATGACTATTCTAGATGTACTTGGTTGTTTCTCATGAAGAATCGTTCTGAGTTGTTTTCTATTTTTCAAACTTTTTTTAATGAAATAAAAACTCAGTTTGGGGTTTTTATTCGCACTTTACATAGTGATAATGGCCGTGAATACCTTTCTCAACAGTTTAAACATTTTATGGCTTCTCATGGCATTCTTCACCAAACCTCATGTGCTTATACCCCTCAACAAAATGGGGTGGCTGAGTGCAAGAATAGACACCTTATTGAAACAACTCGTACCCTTCTCATTCATGGTCAAGTACCCTCACGTTTTTGGGGTGATACTGTTCTCACGGCATGTTATCTTATCAACTGCATGTCATCTTCCATCCTAGCGAACAAAATCCCTCATTCTATATTATTTCCTCAAGACCCTCTACATCCATTACCTCTTAGAGTTTTTGGGTCTACATGTTTTGTTCATGATTTTAGTCTTGGTCTTGACAGGTTATCTCCTAGGTCTCACAAATGTGTTTTCTTAGGATTTCCACGGTCACAAAAGGGCTATAAGTGTTTTTCTCCTTCCCTCAATCGTCATTTTATCTCTGCTGATGTCACTTTTGATGAATCTTCTTTTTACTTTACACATTTATCTTCTAGTTCTGTACCTCTCCCTGTTACTGTTGATATTCCTCTTATTTGTAATCCTCCTGGTGATCCTCCACCCATTTTGTCTCCTCCTTCTTTAGACTCTCATTCACCATAGGATCGTCTTTCACCACCACCCCTTCAAGTTTATAGTCGCCGCAATTGTCTCCCTCATGACTAACTTCTAGTGCCGCCTCCTGTGTCTCCTCCGGCTCCAGCAAATGAGTCTGACTTGCCTATTGCCCTCCGTAAAGGTATACGCTCTACCCGTAACCCTTCCCCCCATTATACTGTTCTTAGTTACCACAGATTATCTCCATCGTTTTACACTTGTCTCATCCATTTCTTCTGTGTCAATTCTTAAATCTGTGGGTGATGCCTTAACTCATCCTGGCTGGCGTCAAGCTATGCTGGATGAATTAAGTGCTTTACAGAAAAGTGGAACTTGGGAGCTTGTCCAATTACCATCTAGAAAGTCTGTTGTTGGTTGCAGGTGGGTGTATGCTATCAAGGTTGGCCCTGATGGCACAATTGATCGTCTGAAAGCTCGACTGGTTGCCAAAGGCTACACACAGATTTTTGGTTTGGATTATGGTGATACTTTTTCTCCAGTGGCAAAAATGACCTCTGTTCGCCTATTCATTGCCATGGCCGCTCTTCGCCAATGGCCTCTTTACCAACTTGATGTCAAAAATGCCTTCCTAAATGGTGATTTGCAAGAAGAAATTTATATGAAGCAACCGCCTGGCTTTGTTGCTCAAGGGGAGTCATCTGGATTGGTATGTCGTCTTCGCAAATCCTTATATGGCCTAAAACAATCTCCTCGGGCCTGGTTTGGTAAATTCAGTTGTGTTGTTCAACAATTTGGTATGTCTCGCAGTGAAGCGGATCATTCAGTGTTCTATCGTCACTCAAGTGCTGGATGTATTTACTTAATAGTGTATGTTGATGATATTGTTCTCACAGGAAGTGACTATCTCGGCATCTCTCAGATGAAACAACACCTTTGTCATAATTTTCAAACCAAAGATCTTGGCAAACTCCGGTACTTTTTGGGTATTGAAGTAGCACAATCCAATGATGGTATTGTCATATCTCAGAGGAAGTATGCGTCAGACATCTTGGAGGAAACAGGGTTAATGAACTGTAAATCTGTTGAGACACCTATGGACCCTAACATCAAACTCTTACCAAATCATGGGGAGCCTTTCTCAGATCCTGAACGGTACAGAAGATTAGTTGGTAAATTAAACTATCTTACTGTTACGCGTCCTGACATTTCCTTCACAGTTAGTGTGGTGAGTCAATTTCTAAACTCCCCATGTGAAGACCATTGAGATGCAGTTGTTCGCATACTAAAGTATATTAAAGGATCACCTAGAAAAGGTTTGCTATATGGCCCTAACAACGATACAAAAATCGTTTGCTATTCAGATGCTGATTGGGCTGGTTCCCCTTCTGATAGGAGGTCTACTTCTGGATATTGTGTCTCTATAGGTGGCAACCTGATTTCTTGGAAAGTAAGAAGCAAAGTGTTGTGGCAAGGTCCAGCGCAGAAGCAGAATATAGAGCTATGGCATCTGCTACTTGCGAGCTTGTGTGGCTTAAACAATTACTTAATGAATTGAAATTTGGAGATGTCACTCACATGACACTTATATGTGATAATCAAGCTGCTCTTCATATTAGCTCTAACCCTGTCTTCCATGAGAGAACCAAGCACATTGAAGTTGATTGTCATTTTATTAGAGAAAAAATCATATCCGGAGATATCAAGACTGAGTTCGTTAACTCAAGCAACCAGTTGGCAGATATATTCACCAAGTCCTTACGAGGACCTAGAATTGACTATCTTTGTAACAAGCTTGGAACATATGATTTATATGCTCCAGCTTGAGGGGGAGTGTTAGATGTTAAGTTGTGTGTTTCTGTTAATTGGGCTTAGCCCATTCTGTATTTAGGGTTTAACCCTTATCCTACATTATAAATAAACTACCCTATGTGTATGCTAAACACATTAGGGAGATTTCTCTTAATCTTTTTCCCTATATTCAATAGTCCCCATGATGGGGGATTCTTGGATGTCGTACACCCCATCAGACCTAGCCCGCGTAGAGCCTCTTCGACGTCCCGCGCTAGTTTCATCGCCGTCATCAAGTTTCGTGGGTCATGGGGTCTAACCTCGCATCGCAATTCCTTCCGTAAGCCTGCCAGGAAGTATCCCAACAACTGGTCGTCCGAAAACGCTTTCATCTGTCCGGCCAGAGCTTCAAATTCCTTCACTAAATGAAGAGAGAAAATTAGGAGTTATAAACTTACATAAATCATATCTTGGTTGTCTATATTGCAGGTTGAATAAAACTGCTGGTTCATTTAAATAACTAAGATGCATGAGGTCATCCACTCCATTAAGAATGTCGGGAATAGCTGGCACCAAATTATCCTCTTTCACCTTTAAAACCTATGATAAGGTGGAGTGTACAATTAATCAGACCAAAAAGAACTTAACAGTCTAGAGAAACAATGTTGCGTATCTTACTTTCCCATCTGCCAGTGAAATGACAGATTCAGCTCCGTATGTTGTTATTATCTTTACCAGCTCCCAATCCACATTTGGTAGTTGAAGCCATAACGGAAGCATCTGATATAATGAACTCCAAAAGTAAGACAAACAAGTATAAAATTTAAATTATCCATTAATGGGATCAAACAAACTAAATAAAGAAAAGATTGATTCCCTTTAATATTAAATTATCTTCGTTTGAAAATTTTCAAACATATTATCAAAGCAATGAGGAGTGCATTCTATTCCCAGCTGAGCATATCCACTAGCATCCATATTGAATTGAAAGAAACCTAATGAATCAACCAAAAGAATCAATATAACAAATTGCAAATCTCACAAAACGACCAAAATTGTCATTTCTTAATGCTTTTCCATTACCAAAGGCTTCTAGTATTGGATTAGTCTTTAATATCTCGTTCTCTATTCCGCTTCCTCCACCAAGGGCAGCAGAGTATTGCATTGCTATTTTTGCTGTCTCGATCTTTCCGACTCCACCCTCACCACTGAATATGTAGATAAAAGGAGTTATTACAAGTTTTATTTCAACGTCAACTAAGGGCACACTAGGCTTACGAAACGAGATTGATCACCACATTATGCTGAAAACATTGAGAACAAATACAAACTTTTCCAATTAAAGTACATCTATGCATGGAAAATGAGATAATCACCTTAAATTCGGGGTCTCACCCACTAAAAGCTCCTCTGTTAAATAAATGTTAACGTGTCAAGAATGATAGATTGGTAGCAAATCACTAAAAAGAATACCACGAAGAACTACAAGGGAGACCCGATACTAAATAAAATGACACGAAGCAAGCAATTAAACGACAAAACAAATCCATACCTCCAGACGCTTGAAAGTTGAAATTTTTAAGAAAAAAAAGTTTCTTTTTAATCAATATGAAAATAATATCAAACCAAATTAACAAACAATAAAGAAAATGCATTTCTCTTTAGTCTTTCATTTATCTAGAGAACAAAATGGAAAATGCATTTGTCTTTAGTCTTTCATTTATCTAGACAACAAGAGCCATTTAATATTATTTCACTTGGTTAGATAAATTTTTCAGCGAGCTAAACAGGAAAATGAACCAATGACAAAAAATATTACCAGCTTAAGAAATAAGAAAATTTGACAACAACAGTTGCTACTAATCCTCTGAACACCCTCAACTAAAGTTCTACCTACAACTTCTCTTTAATAGTTTTTTCCTAAATTTATTTTAGTCCTGATCTAGCACTTGATGACAAGGGCAAGATGAAAGAAAATACTCATCTCTATCCCATGAAATTCTGTGTAAATCCCATACAAAAGCCGTAAAGGTTTAGTCAAAATACTGAGTAAGACCCCACTTGTGAGCCTTGTATGCTGGACCATCTTTAAGCAGAAGTGGAGAGCGAAAAACTGAAGACTAATATTCAAGCAATACATGCACAGATTGAAACTGAAATTAAAACATACACCGAAGCATCTCTTAAAGAACCAACGAACACCAAATAGTTTTCGATTACCTGTCACTCGGAAAAATAGAATTAATCAAGAAATACTAACCTTATAATTATTATTGATTCACTTCATTTGTAAGGAAAGCAGTACAAGGGTATACTTTAAAATTAATGGAAACAGCTTGACTTTTTGAAACTTCATCCAAACATGCAAAATAAGGAAAAAGTTACCTCAAATCATTTCTAGGATGGTTGTGTCGGTAATTGCATAAACATGACGGCTTTCAATTGCCTTACACTTGTAGGTTTCAATATGGTCATTACCAAAGAAAGGAACTTCTTAAAGCGATTTACAGCAACCAAAACAGGCCCAGCTTTCGTCTGAATTAATAGTCATGCACTTAAAGATGTTATGATTTGGAAACTAAACGAAGAGAGAATATTAGGAGATATAAGCTTACATAGATCATATCTTGGTTGTATCTATATTGCAGGATGAATAAATCTGCTGGTACATTTAAATAACTAAGTTCCATGAGATCATCCACTCCATTAAGAATGTCGGGATTAGCTGGCACCAAATTATCGTCTTTCACATTTAAAACCTATGATAGTGTGGAGTGTACAATTAATCAGACCAAAAAGAACTTATCAGTCTAGAGAAACAATGTTGCGTATCTTACTTTCCCATCTGGCAGTGAAATGAGAGATTCAGCTCCGGAAGTTGTTATTATCTTTACCACCTCCCAATCCCATTTGGTAGTTGAAGCTGTCAAAAACCATGATTGACATGGTAGTAATTGTCATGATATATTTTAGGATGTTTTAATATTTGATGGGCTGTATTTATGCAAAAGTTATGTGCTGCATTTATTAGGTTTATTTATGTATGATTGATCCCGTAATCATAGGGATCTGTTTCTTAGAATTAACAGTCTGCATTTCCTAAAATATGCAGCTAACCCATGTATATTTATAGAGGTTAATAACCTCATAATGAGAATAAGAAAGAAATAATATTCCTTCTAAATTTGAGATGGTATCAGAGCTCCCGATCTCTGGGAGTCTCTGACCGTGCCACCAAACTGCAGCCGCAGCCGTCATTGCTGCACGATCTGTAACCTAAAACCGCAGCCTTTATTGTTGCACCCCGAAGCTAGCCTTCATTGCAGCGTAACTCCTCCTTGATTCCTCCTTGTTATGGCTGAAGTAGTGAATCTGGAAACTGGGGACAGTCCCCAAACCACTGGAGAAATGCAGAATATTCATTCCACTTATAGGTTAAATGGGAAGAACTATCTCAAATGGTCTCAAATCATTAAGACCGTCTTGAAAGGTAAAGGGAAGATCAGTCACCTGACTGGTAATGCACCAGATGAGACTGATCCCAAATTCAAATCATGGGATGAAGACTCCATGATCATGGCATGGCTATGGAATTCAATGGTCCCAGAAATCAGTGATACCTGTATGTTTCTGAAATCAGCAAAAGAAATTTGGGAGGCAGCTGAACAAACTTACTCTAAGGCCAAGGATGCTGCTCAAATTTATGATGTAAAAGTGAAGACTGTGGCTGCCAAACAGTGAAATAAATCAGTCACAGAATATGCCAACCAACTCAAGTCTCTATGGATGGAATTGGATCACTATCGAGTTATAAAAGCAAAATGCTCAGAAGACTCAGCAATTGTAAAGGAGTATATTGAACAAGATAGGGTCTATGATTTTTTGGTATGCCTAAACCCTGAATATGGCCAAGTTCGAATCCAAATCCTGGGAAAAGAAAAGGTTCCAGGTCTTAATGAAGTGGTGGCCATTATCCGGAGTGAAGAAAGCAGGAAAGGGCTGATGCTGGAAACCTCAACCACCGAAAATTCTGCAATGATAGCTGAAGGAGGAACAATCATGATTGCCAACCAGAAAAACAACTGGGTTCCCAATATGGAGAAAAAACATGAGGCGATTTGGTGTACTCATTGTAATAAGCCACGCCACACAAGGGAAAAGTGTTGGAAATTACACGGAAAACCCCCAAGCCGAGAATGGGGGCTGAAAGATGGAAAGATCTCAAGCCGAGAATGGGGGCAAAAAACCCAAGCCGAGAGTGGGGGCAAAAAGGAGGCGTATACAAAAAAGGAGGGCAAGGGCAAGCACACATTGCTAATGGTCAAAGTGAAGAATCTGTACAGTTGAATCATGAAGAGATAGAACGGGTAAGAGCATTTCTTAGTAAATTGGAGAAGCCCACCAGTATAGGTACGTGTACATTGACATACTCTGGTAAGTTTCCATTTCTGTTTGGACTCAATGTTTCAGATACACCATTTACACATTACTGGATATTAGACTCTGGAGCCACTGACCATATGACCCCCTTACCCAAATACTTTTCCACGTATTCCCCATGTCCTAGCAACAAGAAAATTTCTACCGCAGATGGAACCCTTATAACTGCAGCCGGACAAGGAGAGGTCCAACTAAGCCCATCCATGACCTTAAAAAATGTCCTTCATGTCCCTAAACTAGCCATCAACTTGATTTCCATACAAAAACTTACCAAAGATCTTTCATGTAATGTTGTCTTTTACAACAACGCTTGTATCTTGCAGGACAAGAACTCGGGGAGCACGATTGGACATGCTAGAGAATGGAATGGCCTATACTACATGGAGAACCCTAATCTGCCTACCAAGAGTCTTATATCTACATCCATCATGACCAATAACGAGAAAGCCCAACTTCATCATTACCGGCTAGGACATCCATCATTCCGTGTTATAAAAGTGTTGTTTCCTTCCTTGTTTAAAAATTTAAATGTGGAGAGTCTCCATTGTGAGGTGTGTGAGTTTGCAAAACACAAGCGTGTACCTTTTCCCATTAGCAATAAGATGAGTTCTCTCCCGTTTTCTCTTGTTCACACTGATGTATGGGGTCCTGCTCATGTTCCTAATATCTCAGGTGCTAAATGGTTTTCAACATTCATTGATGATTGTACCCGGGTGCCTTGGGTGTTTTTATTGAAACAAAAATCTGAAGTTAGCTCTATGTTTATCCAATTTGTCTCAATGATTAAAAATCAATTTGGGGTTAGTATCAAAAGAATTAGGTCTGACAATGCCAGGGACTACTTTAACCTTGTACTAAACTCTTTTTGCCAAAGGGAAGAGATAATCCATGAGTCCTCATGTGTAAACACACCTCAACAGAATGGGATTGCAGAAAGGAAAAATGGGCACCTATTAGGTCAAACTAGAGCTCTACTTTTTCAAAACCATGTTCCTAAGAGATTTTGGGGGGAAGCCCTTCTTACTACCACCTATCTAATCAATAGGTTACCCACTAAGGTTTTAAACTCTAAAAGTCCCATGGAAGTTCTATCCTCGTTCTACCCACACTTAGATCCTACAAATAACCTTCAACCTAGAATATTTGGGTGTGTATCCTTTGTGCATATTCATAGTAATGAAAGGGGAAAGTTGGATCCTAGGGCTGTCAAGTGTGTCTTCTTAGGGTACTCTACCACACAAAAAGGGTACAAATGTTTTCAACCCCTCTCAAAAAGATTCTATGTGTCAAGAGATGTCACCTTCAACGAACAAGAAAGCTACTTTAAACAGCCTCATCTTCAGGGGGAGAATGTAAGACAGGAAGATGAGACTCTCATGTCCCCAAATATGACATTTGGACCTGAAATTGGCCTAGAAATTGACCCTGAAACTACTCCTGCACCTGAACCAGCAAAACAGCCTGCACCTGAACCAACAAAACAGCCTGCAACTGCAACTCCTGCACCTGAATCAAATAAACAGCCTGCACCTGCAACTCCTGCACCTGATGGAGGCAGAAAGTTTGGGAAAAATCTGGTATATTCAAGGAAAGAAAAGGCCATTCCAGGATCCGGCAATGTCCAAGAATCCAACCCACCGTCACTGCATGAGGTAACACCTTCAAATCCTATAAATTTAAGTGATTCTAATGAGCTTTTGTCTGAAAATATAGAAGCACAAGTGGACCAAACTCTGGACCTGCCCATTGCCCTTAGAAAGGGAACTAGAACATGCACCCAACAAACTCTTTACCCACTGTCAAATTTTTTATCCTTTGAAAAATTCTCTCCTACCCATAAAACTTTTCTCACTAACCTCAACTCCACACACACACCTTCCTCTGTATCTGAAGCATTGTCTGACAGGAAATGGAAACATGCCATGGATGTGGAAATGGATGCGTTAAACAGAAATAGAACCTGGGAACTTGTCACTCTACCTCCTGGAAAAAAACCAGTTGGATGTAAGTGGGTATATACAATAAAGTATAGGGCCGATGGGACCATTGAACGTCACAAGGCAAGGTTGGTAGCTAAAGGCTTCACTCAAACCTATGGAGTTGATTACTTGGAGACATTTGCCCCGGTTGCTAAGATGAACACGGTCAGAGTAATATTGTCATTGGCAGCTAATAATGATTGGGATCTGCAGCAATTTGATGTGAAGAATGCTTTTTTGCATGGAGATCTTGAAGAAGAAATATACATGGAATTGCCCCCTGGTTACAATGATCGGGTTGCTATTGGAACTGTTTGCAAACTAAGAAAGGCTCTATATGGGCTAAAACAATCTCCAAGAGCATGGTTTGGAAGATTTACCAAGGTCATGACAGATCTGGGCTACAAACAGAGCCAAGGAGATCACACATTATTTATCAAACATTCAGTTTCAGGGGGAGTAACATTTTTATTAGTGTATGTAGATGATATTATAGTAAGTGGGGACGACAAGCAGGAACAACAAGTGTTAAGTGAGTGTCTTGCCACTGAATTTGAGATCAAGACGCTAGGGAGGCTTAAATATTTTTTGGGAATTGAAGTGGCTCATTCCAAGAAAGGGATCTTCATATCTCAACAAAAATATATTACTGATCTGCTCAAAGAAACAGGGAAGACAGGCTGCAGACCAGCAAGTACTCCAGTTGATCCAAATATAAAATTGGGAAGTATGGAGGAGGATATTGCAGTGGACAAGGAAATGTATCAAAGACTTGTGGGCAGACTTATCTACTTATCTCATACTAGACCAGACATTGCTTTTGCTGTAAGTCGAGTCAGCCAATTTATGCACCAACCAAAGGAAGCTCATCTACAAGCTGCCCTTAGGATTGTTCAGCACTTAAAAGGAACCTCCGGAAGAGGAATCTTGTTCACGCGGAACAAGAGTGTAAGTCTTGAAGCATATACAGATGCGGACTATGCAGGGTCAGTTGTAGATAGAAGGTCAACCACGGGATACTGCACCTTCCTCGGTGGAAACTTAGTCACTTGGAAGAGTAAAAAACAAAGTGTAGTGGCTAGATCAAGTGCTGAAGCAGAATTTCGTGCAATGGCCCACGGAATATGTGAACTTCTATGGCTGAAGATTATATTGGAAGACTTGAAGATAAAGTGGGACGAACCTATGAGGTTATATTGTGACAATAAATCTGCAATTAGCATAGCTCACAATCCGGTTCAACATGATAGGACTAAACATATTGAAGTCGATAGACACTTTATTAGGAAAAAACTTGACAGTGGCATGATTTGCACACCATATGTGTCCACTCAAAACCAACTTGCGGACATCCTCACCAAGGGCCTGAACTGCAGTAAATTTGAAGGGATTATATCGAAGCTGGGAATGGAAAACACCTATTCACCAGCTTGAGGGGGAGTGTCAAAAACCATGATTGACGTGGTAGTAATTGTCATGATATATTTTAGGATGTTTTAATATTTGATGGGCTGTATTTATGCAACAATTATGTGCTGCATTTATTAGGTTTATTTATGTATGATTGATCCCGTAATCATAGGGATCTGTTTCTTAGAATTAACAGTCTGCATTTCCTAAAATATGCAGCTAACCCATGTATATTTATAGAGGTTAATAACCTCATAATGAGAATAAGAAAGAAATAATATTCCTTCTAAATTTGAGAGAAGCCATAACTGAAGCTTCTGATATAATGAACTCCAAAAGTAGGACAAACAAGCAAAATATTTAAATTATCCATTAATGGGATCAAACAAACTCAATAAAGAAAGTACTGATTCCCTTTAATATTAAATTATCTTCGTTTAAAAATTTTCAAACATATTATCAAAGCAATGAGGAGTGCATTCTATTCCCAGCTGAGCATATCCACAAGCAACCATATTGAATTGAAAGAAACCTAATGAATCATCCAAAAGAATCAATATAATAAATTGGAAATCTTACTAAACGACTCAAGTTGTCATTTCTAAATGTTTTTCCATTACCAAATGTGTCTAGTACTGGACTAGTCTTTAATATCTCCTTCTCTGTTTCGCTTCCTCCACAAAGGGAAGCCAAGTATTGCATTGCTATTTTTGCTGTCACGGTCTTTCCGACTTCACCCTCATCACTGAATATGTAGATAAAAGGAGTTATTACAAGTTTTAATTCAAAGTCAACTAAGGGCACACAAGGTTTAGGAAACCAGATTGATCACCACATTATGCTGAAATCATTGAGCAACAAATACAAACCTTTCCAATCAATGTACATCTATGAATGGAAAATGAGACAATCACCATAAATTCGGAGTCCCACCCAATTAAAGTTCCTCTGTTATATAAATGTTAACGTGTCAAGGGTGATAGATTGGTAGAGAATAACTAAAAAGAATACGAAGAAGAACTACAAGGGAGACCTGATACTAAATAAAATGACACGAAGCAAGCAATTAAACGACAAAACAAATCCATACCTCCAGACGCTTGAAAGTTGAAATTTTTAAGAAATAAGAGTTTCTTTTTAATCTATATGAAAATAATATCAAACCAAATTAACGAACAATATGGAAAATGCATTTCTCTTTAGTCTTTCATTTATCTAGAGAACGAGAGTGATAACGGTAATTTTTACCATTATCTTTGAACCAATTTTCGTACCAAATCGACCCTTTTGAAGCTTGAAACATGTTTAACCCTCCCTTTTTATCTAAGTCTGTGAATAAGTCTAGTTTAAGCTTTACATACAAGTTTTCTTCATTAATTCCTCGAATTTGTAGGCAATTTGCAAGTTGTTGGAGAAGTATCATAATTATCAAGAAAGGGAGCCTAGGAAAAGATACAAAAGCAGGATCTGAAGAAGCAGGGAAGGAAATTCGCGCCTGGGCGCCATAGAAGAAGGGGGTTGGGCGCAAATTTCTGCGCAAGCCTCGCGCCCGGGCGCAACCAAGAGGGCCCTGGGCGCAACTTAATGCGAGAAGCTCGCGCCCGGGCGCGACATAGGGGGCGCCCGGGCGCGACATAGGGGGCGCCCGGGCGCGACTTTCTGCGAGAGTTTCGCGCCCGAGCGCGACTGAGGAGGGGCGCCGGGCGCGATAATTGCTGACCTGGAACCCTAGACCTATTTAAAGCATTCTGAAACTCAGGGTAACATCTTCTTGGCGGCTGAAGCTTGGAACACCATATTTGGACTTCAGGGAGCTGGTTTTGGGCAGTGGGAACTCTCCATTCTTCCTCCTTGGATCCGCATTCTTTCATTTTTCTCCATTGTAAGCTCAAGTTCTCCATGACTATGGAGAACTAATTTCAATTTGTTGGGGAATGATGTAATTACGAAACTTTCATGTAAATGCACTTGAGTTTTAATGAATTTAAGCTTCTTTCATTTGATTGTGAGTGTTTAATTTCCTTCTCTTAAAGCTTGTTGTGACTTGATCAACCATAGCATGATTCTTAGATCTGCTTGATATTGGGAAATATTTTGTGGATGTTGAACTGGAATTAACACCTATAGGAGATTGTATCTAGGGATAGAGCTTGATTCTGTAGTTGTTTAGAGCCTCTAATTGTAATGCAGATGAACTTTCTAAGTTACCAAGGGATTGGGACTGCAAAAATTGGCGCCGTTGCCGGGGACTCGGTGTTAATACTTTACTTGTGTAATTCTTAACCAACTTAGGCTTTAGTCTTATATTCTTTATACTAAGAATAAATTTGTTTTTATTGTTCTTAAAGCTGACCTTGTGCTCTAGTATTGTTGTCTTTAGTGAATGCAGAGAAAAATTCGTACTAGAAGCACATCATCATCTGAACCTCTTCTATTGGATCTTGAAGTTGAAAAGACAGCAAGAAGAAACAATAGCCAAAGAAGGAGAGAAAACAGGACATCAAGAGACATTTCTCCCACACCTGTAATCTCTGAGCGACCAAACTCTCCCACAGCTAATCAGGAAATGGGGGATATGGCTGACAACATGAATGATAACGGTGATAGACAAGCAAGGCGCACATTGGAAGACTACTCTACTTTCGCAGGGCCACTCCACTTTAATAGCATTGCTCGACCACGGGTAAATGTTGTGAACATGGAAATGAAGCCAGCCCTCATCCATCTGGTGCAGAGTAATCAGTTCAATGGCCTATCACACGAGAATCCTTATAATCATTTGGCAACTTTCTTGGAAATTTGCAACACTGTAAAAATCCATCAAGTGCCAGATGAGGCAATAAGGCTCAGCTTATTTCCATTCTCCTTGGGAGGTAATGCTAAGATGTGGCTGAACTCTTTCCCTGAAAATAGTTTTAGTACTTGGGAGGATGTTGTGGCAAAATTCCTCAACAAATTCTTTCCACAGTCCAAGGTTAACAAGGGGAAACAGGAGATTTCATCTTTTGAACAGGATGTCAATGAGACTTTGAGTCAAGCCTGGGACAGATTCAAAGGTCTACTGAGAAAGACACCCACTCATGGGTTTGATGAGCCTACCGTTCTCAATATGTTTTTGGGAGGATTGAGATCCCAAACCAAACTGATGTTGGATGCCTCAGCTGGAGGAAATATTAGATGGAAGACACCTGAAGAAGCCCATGAGCTAATAGAAAACATGGCTACAAATGACAGTGAAATGCAGAATGAAAGGGCTCAACAAAAGGGCGTTTTTCAACTACAATCTCAGGACGCCTTATTAGCTCAAAACAAGATAATGACCCAACAGCTTGAAGCGCTCATGAACAAACTCTATCAATTGCCAAAAGAGCTCCAGAATGTGTCACAAGCCCAACATCAAGGGTGTGAATTGTGTGGAGGAGAACATGCTAATGGTCATTGTGCTATGCAGGTCAATACCCAAGAAGATGTGAACTATATGGGTAATCAGAACCGCCAAAATCACTATAATCAAGGATGGAGACCGCACCCAAGCATGGGCCAAGGACAAGCTGGACCCTCAAACAGACCACCACAACAATACCAACCGCACCCCTCTCTATCAGACAGGACCTCTAAATTGGAGGACACTCTTCAACAATTCATGCAAGTATCCATCTCCAACCATAAAAGCACAGAAGCATCCATAAGGAATTTGAAGATACAAGTTGGCCAACTGGCCAAGAAGCTAGAAGAAAAACCTGATAAGTGTTTTGGAGCCAATACTGAAGCCAACCCAAAGGAGGAGTGCAAGGCAATCACTACAAGAAGTGGTAAGTTGCTAGTGAGTGGGGAGAAAAAGAATTCAGAAGAGAGTGATGAAAGAAAAGATGAAAATGAGACAAAGAGTGAGAATAGAAGAGAAGAAGAGAATGAGAGAAAAGAAAAAGACAGTAGTGTCAGTAGAGAGAAAGAAAAAGATGAAGAGGATGAGAGAAGAAAAAGAAAAGAAAGAGAAGTTGAGAAGCCTCTTCCCTATCCACAAATATACTCAAGAAAGGATAAAGAAAAGAAGTTTGGGCGGTTCATGGATATCTTCAAGCAATTGGAGATAAAAATACCATTTTCAGAAGCACTACAACAAATGCCAGTCTATGCAAAATTCATGAAGGAACTCCTCACTAAAAAGAGGAAATACATTGAGGAAGAGACCATTGAGGTACAAGGCAACTGCACTGCCATTATCCAAAAGCTTCTCCCTCCTAAATTCAAGGATCCCGGTAGCTTCACCATTCCCTGCACTATAGGTAAGCTAGCTATTGGAAAAGCATTGATTGATTTGGGTGCAAGGATTAATTTGATGCCTTTCTCTTTATTTGAGAAGATTGGAGAGCTTGAACTCAAACCTACTCGGATGAGCCTACAATTGGCGGACAGATCCATCAAGTATCCACTTGGTGTAGTGGAGGATGTTCTTGTACGAGTAGATAAATTTGTGTTTCCAGTAGATTTCGTTATCATGGAAATGGAGGCGGATGTGGAGGTACCGCTCATTCTTGGAAGGCCATTTATGAAGACGGCAAGAGTACTCATTGATGTTGATGATGGTAAGCTCAAGGTGAGGGTGGAAGATGAAGGTGAATTTCAATGTTTTTGAAGCAATGTCTCATCCCACTGATGAGGGAGCTTGTTTTCAAGTTGATGTGCTTGACGAAGCCTGCATAACTGTGGAAAGGGAAATACATGTATCATCCCCACTTATAAAAACCCTCATAGATGCACGTGAATCTCTCAATGAAGAAGAAGAGAGAATGATTGAAGAACGTTTAACAGATTTGGATGTGCTGAAGGAGATCCCATCTCATGAGGTGCAGATTGAAGATATGAAGGCTGATGTCATATTGGAAGAGAAGAAACTAGAACTAAAAATATTACCCTCTCATCTAAAGTATGTTTTTCTAGATGAGGGCAACAACAGGCCTGTGATTATCAGCAGCTCCTTATCATCTGCTGAAGAGAAGAAGTTGATTGAAGTTTTAAAAAGAAATAAAGGAGCTGTAGGATGGTCTATTTCTGATTTAAAGGGGATAAGTCCAACCTATTGCATGCACCGCATTTTCATGGAAGATGATTTTAAACCAGCAACTCAACCTCAAAGAAGGCTAAATCCAGTCATGAAAGAGGAGGTGAGAAAAGAGGTTCTCAAGGCAGGGATCATTTATCCTATCTCTGATAGCACATGGGTAAGTCCTGTGCAAGTGGTGCCCAAGAAGGGTGGCATGACAGTTATCTGTAATGAGAAAAATGAGCTTATACCTACACGAACTGTCACCGGTTGGAGAATGTGCATTGACTACCGGAAGTTAAATACTGGAGAGATTAGCAGGGCAAGCTTTCTATTGCTTCTTGGACGGTTATTCTGGTTATAATCAAATAGCTGTTGATCCAAAAGATCAAGAAAAGACCGCATTCACGTGCCCCTTCGGTATATTCGCTTATAGAAAGATGCCTTTTGGGCTTTGCAATGCCCCCGCCACTTTTCAAAGATGTATGCAAGGTATATTCTCTGATTTTGTGGAGAAATGTATAGAAGTCTTCGTGGACGACTTCTCTGTGTTTGGAAGCTCATTTGATCTATGTCTGGCAAATTTGGAAACAGTTTTGAAGAGATGCATCCAAACCAACCTCATCCTTAATTGGGAAAAATGTCACTTCATGGTGACTGAAGGGATTGTTTTGGGACATAAAATTTCATCCAAAGGAATTGAAGTGGACATAGCTAAAGTGGAAATCATTGAAAAGTGTTGAAATATATTGTATTGTATAATTGTACTGTAAGACTTTACTGTTGTGTGCTGGTCTACTTGCTCCTTACATAGGACATTTGGTGTAATAGAAAGATAACACAATGGAATAATACTTCTATCTTTATATTTTCTCTCTCCAAATTTAACATGGTATCCAGAGCAGGTTAGGGTTTGCAGCCACCCATTGTCGTTGCTTCCGCTTCCGTCGCCGCTCCGTCTCCGCCGCCGCCATCGCAGCCTTTTCTCCGGCGGAGTTAGGGGTTCGGTGCGCCTCGAAGAGCGCGACCCATCCCCGGTGGTCGCCACCGCATATTCTTCTCGACGCGCCGTCACGCGCCGATTCTGTGCGGTCTCTCTCGGGCGCGTGGGATTCACGCGCCGCCTCTCCCGTGTCAGAACTTCACCGCGCCACCGCCGGTCGGTTCGCCTCCGTCCCCTGAGTCTATTGTGGTCACTGATTTTCTGCTCCGTTGAGGTTTGCTCCGTTTAGGGTTTCTTCCCACAATCTTTGCTCCGTTAAGGTGTTTTCCTCTTTTTCTGGTTTGGTTTTACGATGGCTGGTCTTGGAACACTGCCTCTCTCTGCCACTCCAACCATTACTTCTGCAAAACTCAGTTGGAAAAACTATCTATCTTGGTCTTCTTCTGTGGAGTTATGGTTTCTTGGTCAAGGACACCATGACCATCTTGAACAAGATGTTTCCACCGTTCCTGAAGAAGAAAAATCTCAATGGCAGAAACTTGATTTCCAACTATGTGCTGTCCTATGGCAATCTGTTGAACCAGAAGTCTTAGAAATTTTAAGACCTTACAAAACGTGTTCCTCCTTTTGGAGAAAAGCTCAAGATATCTTTGCTAACGATGTACAACGCCTCTTTGATGCAACTCAAAGAGTGACTTCTCTCAAACAGAACAATCATGATATGGTTACTTACATAGGAACGGCCCGTGCTGCTGTAGAAGAATTGAAGAATTTCTTTGTGGCTGATTCTTTAGAAGGCCTAAACAAGAAGCTTGATAAGTTTTACATGGTCTTAATTTTAAGAGGTCTACATTCAGATTTTGGTCATGTTCGTGATCAAATGTTGGCTGGTGATCAAGTTCCATCAATGGACAGCTTAGTTACTCGACTTCTTCGGGTACCTTCATTAGTTAAAGATGAAAGTTCAATTAGTGGTATTGAAACATCAGCCATGGTAGCACCACAAGGAAGAGGAGGAGGCAGAGGCAACCGAGGAGGACGTGGTGGCCGTGGTATGCCTCCTCAGTGCACATATTGTAAGAGGATAGGCCATACTCGAGAAAAATGTTATGCCTTACATGGATATCCAGACAAGGGTGTTCATGTTTTGAAATCTGATGAACCCAAAATTTCGAATGAAGAGTATCAAGAATTTTTGAAGTATAAATCTGGAAAATCTTCTAATCCTGACCAATCCTCTTCCATGTCCAGTGCGTCAACTGCCGGTATGTCTCAATCTGTGGAAGGTCACAATCCATGGATCCTTGACTCAGGTGCCTCTGACCATATCTCTGGTACTATTTCTTCATTTTCTTCCATGTCTTCTCAGAAAATCCCTCATTTCATTACTATTGCCAATGGATCCAAAGTTGCATCGCAGGGAATTGGCAGAGTTTCCTTATCTCCTTCACTAAATTTAAATTTCGTTTTGTATATTCCTCATTGCCCCTACAATTTAATCTCTTTGAGCCAATTGACTCGCTCCTTAAATTGTTCTGAAACCTTTACTGCTAATTCCTTTGTTATACAGGAACATGGTACGGGTCGCCTGATTGGAGAAGGACATGAGTCTCGAGGACTTTATTTTTTGAAACATAGCTCTCCAGCTTCCTGTTTTACCACTTCATCCCCAAAACTTTTGCATGATCGGTTGGGCCATCCAAGTTTATTCAAGTTGAAGATGATGGTTCCAAGTCTCAAGAACATTCAAGTCTTAGATTGTGAGTCGTGTCAATTAGGAAAACATGTTAGATCTTCTCATCCTAAAAAGTCTGAGACATTATGTAATTCTCCTTTCTCAACTATTCACTCTGATATTTGGGGACCAAGTCGTGTTACTTCTTTTGGTTTTAACTATTTTGTCACTTTCATTGATGAATTCTCTCGATGTACTTGGGTTTATTTAATGAAAGAGAGATCTGAACTTTTGTCCATATTTGTGTCCTTTACTAATGAAATCAAGAACCAATTTGGGAAGACAATTAAAATCCTTCGTAGTGATAATGCTAAGGAATATTTTTCATCAGCGTTTTCTTCATTCTTATCTTCCCAAGGAATTTTACATCAGTCAACATGTCCTCACTCTCCACAACAGAATGGTGTTGCAGAGAGGAAGAATAGACATCTCATTGAAACTGCACGCTCTTTGATGTTGAATACTAATATTCCTGTACATCACTGGGGAGATGCAGTCCTTACTGCCTGTTTTCAAATCAATAGGATGCCTTCTTCCTCTCTTGAGAATAAAGTTCCTCATTCTGTCATTTTTCCAAATGATGCCTTATATCATATCCCCCCACGTGTATTTGGGTGTACATGCTTTGTCCATAATGTTTCTCCAGGTCTTGATAAGCTATCCGCCAAGGCTATTAAGTGTGTCTTCTTGGGATATTCTCGTCTTCAGAAAGGATATAAATGTTATTCTCCCTCCAACAAGAGATATTATATGTCGGCTGATGTCACATTCTTTGAGGATACACCGTTTTTCTCATCCTCTGTGGAGGATCGTTCATCTGTTCAACAAATGTTTTCTCTACCATCGTGTGATCCCTTGGTTATTCCTGCATCTACACCTCCAACTCAAAATGTGAATGAAGTTGTTCCTCCACCTATTCTCACATATCAGCGTCGGAGACAATCTCAAGCTCAAAACAATAAAGATCCTCTAGACTCATCTCCTCCTCCATCAGCTCACCAGACCATGGATCCTTCATCCTCCTCGTCTTCTCCTAACTCAGACGATGATTTGCCCATTGCCCTTCGGAAAGGTATTCGTTCTACTCGTAATCCATATCCTGTTTATAATTTTTTGAGTTATCATCGTTTGTCTTCTACCTATTTCTCTTTTGTTTCCTCCTTATCCTCCATTAAGACTCCTAATAATATTTATGAGGCACTTGATCATCCTGGATGGAGTCAAGCCATGATTGATGAAATGCAAGCACTTGACCACAATGGTACTTGGGACCTTGTTCCTCTTCCCCCTGGTAAGAAGCCTGTTGGCTGCCGATGGGTTTATGCTATTAAGGTTGGTCCTACTGGTGAAATTGATCGTCTAAAAGCTCGTCTAGTAGCTAAGGGATATACTCAAGTTTATGGCATTGATTATTGTGATACCTTTTCTCCTGTGGCTAAAACCAGTACCGTTCGTATTTTACTTGCTATGGCTGCCATTCGTCATTGGCCACTTTATCAGTTGGACATTAAAAATGCCTTTCTTCATGGTGATCTGGAAGAGGAGATATACATGGAGCAACCTCCTGGGTTTGTTGCTCAGGGGGAGTCTGGGTTAGTTTGTAAATTACGCCGTTCCCTCTATGGCTTGAAACAATCACCTCGTGCTTGGTTTGGTAAATTTAGTCGGGTTGTGCAAAATTTTGGGTTGAAACGATGTGAGGCAGATCACTCAGTGTTTTATGGTCATTTTTCTCCTGACAAATGTGTTTATCTCATGGTGTATGTTGATGATATTGTTATTACAGGGAATGACAACACTAAAATTACTCAATTAAAGAATCATTTGTTCAACCACTTTCAGACTAAAGATCTGGGTCGTCTAAAATACTTCCTTGGTATTGAAGTGGCACAGTCAAAAGAAGGTGTCATCATTTCACAAAGGAAATATGCTCTTGATATTTTAGAGGAAACAGGTTTGACAAACTGCAAGCCTATTGATAGTCCTATGGACTCAAATCAAAAACTAATGAGAGATCAAGGTGAACCTTTCTCAGATCCAGAGAGATATAGAAGGCTGGTTGGAAAACTCATATATCTTACAATAACAAGACCTGATCTTTCTTATCCAGTGGGAGTTGTGAGTCAATTCATGCAGAATCCACATGTTGACCATTGGAATGCAGTAATTCGAATTCTCAGATACATAAAAGGAAATCCAGGACAGGGATTGTTGTATGAGGACAAGGGAAGCACTCAGATTGAAGGATATTGTGATGCAGATTGGGCTGGTTCTCCAATTGATAGAAGATCTACTACAGGATATTGTGTTCTACTTGGAGGGAACCTTATATCTTGGAAAAGTAAGAAACAAAGTGTTGTTGCTAGATCTAGTGCTGAAGCTGAATACCGATCTATGTCTTTGACTACATGTGAACTTGTGTGGATCAAGCAACTTCTCCAAGAGTTGAAATTTTGTGGAAATGAGTCGTTGAAATTGTACTGTGACAACCAAGCAGCCCTTCATATTGCCTCCAATCCAGTGTTTCATGAGAGAACAAAACATATAGAAATTGATTGTCATTTTATTAGAGAGAAGTTGTTGACTAAGGAACTTGTTACGAAGTTTGTCAATTCTAATGAACAACTCGGAGACATTATGACCAAATCTCTAAGGGGACCTAGGATTCAATTTATATGTTCCAAGCTTGGTGCATATGATCTATATGCTCCACCTTGAGGGGGAGTGTTGAAATATATTGTATTGTATAATTGGTCTACTTGTGTGCTGGTCTACTTGCTCCTTATATAGGACATTTGGTGTAATAGAAAGATAACACAATGGAATAATACTTCTATCTTTATATTTTCTCTCTCCAAATTTAACAAAAAGCTTCCACCGCTGACCAATGTAAAAGGAATTCGAAGCTTTCTTGGGCATGCTGGCTTTTATAGAAGATTCATTCAGCATTTTTCCAAGATTGCTAAGCCTTTAAGCAGCCTCCTTGTAAAGGATACACCGTTTGAAATGAATGACGAATGCTTGAAGGCATTTGAAGTTTTGAAAGCCAAGCTAATTTTTGCTCCGGTGATCATAGCCCCCGATTGGAATAAAGACTTTGAACTAATGTGTGATGCAAGCGACTATGCTATAGATGCAGTCCTTGGGCAGAGAAGAGAAAAACGGTTCCATACAATCTACTATGCAAGCAAAGTCTTGAATGGAGCACAACTAAATTATTCAACCACAGAAAAGGAGTTTCTTGCCATAGTGTATGCGTTAGAGAAATTTAGGCCCTATCTCATTGGGTCTAAGGTGATTATATACACTGATCATGCTGCCATCAAGTACTTGCTCACCAAACCTGATTCCAAACCACGCTTGATCAGATGGGTGCTCTTGCTACAAGAGTTTGACGTGCATATTCATGACAATAAAGGCAGTGAAAATGTCATTGCTGATCATCTATCCCGGCTCATTAATGATGAAGTTACAAGCAAAGAAGAAGAGATCCGGGAATCCTTTTCAGATGAAACTCTCTTGCACATTCAACAGAGGCCATGGTTTGCTGACATGGCAAATTTCAAGGCAGCGGGAGTTATCCCAAAAGACTTATCTTGGAGTCAGAAAAAGAAGTTCTTTTATGATGCAAAACAATTTGTCTGGGATGACCCTTTCCTGTTCAAGATTGGGGCTGACAACCTATTGAGGCGCTGTGTAACCAGTGAAGAAGCAGCAGGAATCCTTTGGCACTGTCATAATTCACCATATGGGGGGCACTTCAATGGAGAAAGAACAGCTGCAAAAGTCCTTCAGTCAGGATTCTATTGGCCCACATTATTTAAAGATGCTCACAATCATGCCAAAAGCTGTGATAGATGTCAGAGAACCGGGAGCATATCAAGAAGGCATGAAATGCCACTACAAGCAATCTTGGAGGTTGAAGTTTTTGACTGCTGGGGCATAGACTTTGTTGGCCCACTTCCACCATCTTTCAATAATGAA
Source organism: Vigna angularis (assembly GCF_016808095.1). NCBI lineage: Eukaryota > Viridiplantae > Streptophyta > Magnoliopsida > Fabales > Fabaceae > Vigna > Vigna angularis. Next base: position 8,644,285 of record NC_068971.1, read on the forward strand.
TATATCTTGGTGGCTGTTGACTATGTAAGTAAATGGGTGGAAGCATCAGCATGTCAGAAAAATGATGCTAAAACAGTCATTAAATTCCTGAAAAGGAATATTTTCTCAAGGTTTGGGGTGCCTAGAATTCTTATTAGCGATGGAGGATCTCATTTTTGTAACTCCCAGCTAGAAAAGATACTAACTCATTATGAAGTGAGGCACAAAGTTGCATCCCCATACCATCCTCAGACCAACGGCCAGGCCGAGGTTTCAAATAGGGAAATTAAGAGGATTCTTGAGAAAACAGTTTCATCTTCAAGAAAAGACTGGGCAATGAAGTTAGATGATGCCTTATGGGCCTACTCTATTTCAAACAACAATCTAAACTTAAAAGCAATAGATTTTCAATTACAAGCAAACGAAATTAAAACCTACTTGATTTGGAGAAGCGAAATTAATTTGAAATTGGGGTTCTTTGTTATTTTGAGAGCTTGGCCGTGAGTGAAGAGTGCCCAGATAGACTTGATTTTGTGAAGAGAATGAGTGGGTATGAGTAAGGGTTTATTGGCTGGGTTGAGTGGCTGGGTTGAGTTGGGGAAAAGGGTTTGAAGAGGTAATGAGATGTTGATGGTGAGGGAGATGATGTGTGTGTAGTGTGGGATTCAGAAAATTGGAGTGATGGATTGTGGTAGAGGGGAAACGAGAGAGAAAAACAGAGAGAGAGCTGGAGTTGAGGGATTAGGGTTTGAGGAAATGAGGAAAATCTGACCACTGTGCACTAAAAATCCATTTAGATTGGGCCTGCACATGTCGCGCCCGGGCGCCCCTCTTGTGGAGGGCGCCGGGCGCGACCAGCACGTAGGTGGTGCCATCTCGCGCCTGGGCGCGCCTGGTCAGGGGGGCCTGGGCGTGAGTTCTGCAGATTTCAGAGACTGCAGAATTGCTCAACTCACTGTACAATTTTCTGATTTTTTTTTCTTCTCTGGCTCTCAAAACAACCCATAACAACCCAAACTTGCTCAAATCTCTAACATTTGAAATTCACTTCAAGAATCAAAATTGAGGTGCTCAATTTCAAAAGTTTTCAGCATTCTCCAAAACAAGCTATTACAAATCAATACACACAAAATCACACTATTAACAGCTCAGGCTACAAAACACACTAAAATGCTTCCACACAGCCAAATATTAACAAGTTCTAAAACACATTTAAGAAGATCAAAATCACACTCAAATAACAAAATAACACTGAAGGAAGGTTAGAAAGCTGGGTTGCCTCCCAGTAAGCGCTTGTTTAACGTCATTAGCTTGACACAATGATGCTCAAGGATCTGAGAGATGGATGATTGTGGTGAGACGCTGAATCTCACCACCCAGGTAATGTTTCAACCGCTGTCCATTTACCACCCAACTTCTATTTGGATCATCGGATGTGGGGTCAACCAATTCAATGGCTCCATGGGGCTTTACCTCCTTTATGGTAAAGGGTCGAGACCACTTTGATTTCAACTTGCCTTGGAGAATTTTGAATCTAGAGTTGAAGAGTAGGACTTGTTGGCCAGGTTGAAATTGTCTATTCAGAAGCATCTTGTCATGATACATCTTGACCTTTTCCTTGTACTTCTTGGAGTTTTTATAGGCGTTTAATCTCAGTTCGTCCAACTCTTGTAGTTGCAACTTCCTTTTTTCTGTAGACAAGGTATGATCAAAATTTAGAAATTTGATAGCCCAGTAAGCCTTGTGTTCCAAATCCACTGGTAAATGACATGCTTTTCCATAGACTAACTGGAATGGAGTCATTCCCACCGGTGTCTTCAATGCTGTTCTGTAGGCCCATAAGGCATCATCTAACTTCATTGCCCAGTCTTTTCTTGAAGATGAAACTGTTTTCTCAAGAATCCTCTTAATTTCCCTATTTGAAACCTCGGCCTGGCCGTTGGTCTGAGGATGGTATGGGGATGCAACTTTGTGCCTCACTTCATAATGAGTTAGTATCTTTTCTAGCTGGGAGTTACAAAAATGAGATCCTCCATCGCTAATAAGAATTCTAGGCACCCCAAACCTTGAGAAAATATTCCTTTTCAGGAATTTAATGACTGTTTTAGCATCATTTTTCTGACATGCTGATGCTTCCACCCATTTACTTACATAGTCAACAGCCACCAAGATATATTCATTATTGAAAGATGGTGGAAGTGGGCCAACAAAGTCTATGCCCCAGCAGTCAAAAACTTCAACCTCCAAGATTGCTTGTAGTGGCATTTCATGCCTTCTTGATATGCTCCCGGTTCTCTGACATCTATCACAGCTTTTGGCATGATTGTGAGCATCTTTAAATAATGTGGGCCAATAGAATCCTGACTGAAGGACTTTTGCAGCTGTTCTTTCTCCATTGAAGTGCCCCCCATATGGTGAATTATGACAGTGCCAAAGGATTCCTGCTGCTTCTTCACTGGTTACACAGCGCCTCAATAGGTTGTCAGCCCCAATCTTGAACAGGAAAGGGTCATCCCAGACAAATTGTTTTGCATCATAAAAGAACTTCTTTTTCTGACTCCAAGATAAGTCTTTTGGGATAACTCCCGCTGCCTTGAAATTTGCCATGTCAGCAAACCATGGCCTCTGTTGAATGTGCAAGAGAGTTTCATCTGAAAAGGATTCCCGGATCTCTTCTTCTTTGCTTGTAACTTCATCACTGATGAGCCGGGATAGATGATCAGCAATGAGTCTGACTTGCCTATTGCCCTCCGTAAAGGTATACGCTCTACCCGTAACCCTTCCCCCCATTATACTGTTCTTAGTTACCACAGATTATATCCATCTTTTTACACTTATCTCTCATCCATTTCTTCTGTGTCAATTCCTAAATCTGGGGGTGATGCCTTAACTCATCCTGGCTGACGTCAAGCTATGCTGGATGAATTAAGTGCTTTACAGAAAAGTGGAACTTGGGAGCTTGTCCAATTACCATCTGGAAAGTCTGTTGTTGTTTACAGGTGGGTGTATGCTATCAAGGTTGGCCCTGATGGCACAATTGATCGTCTGAAAGCTCGACTGGTTGCCAAAGACTACACACAAATTTTTGGTTTGGATTATGGTGATACTTTTTCTCCAGTGGCAAAAATGACCTCTGTTCGCCAATTCATTGCCATGGCCGCTCTTCGACAATGGTCTTTTACCAACTTGATGTCAAAACTGCGTTCCTAAATGGTAATTTGCATGAAGAAATTTATATGGAGCAACTGCCTGGCTTTGTTGCTCAGGGGGAGTCATCTGGATTGGTATGTCGTCTTCGCAAATCCTTATATGGCCTAAAACAATCTGCTCGGGCCTGGTTTGGTAAATTCAGTTGTGTTGTTCAACAATTTGGTGTGTCTTGCAGTGAAGCGGATCATTCAGTGTTCTATCGCCATTCAAGTGCTAGATGTATTTACTTAATAGTGTATGTTGATGATATTGTTCTCACAGAAAGTGACTATCTCGGCATCTCTCAGATGAAACAACACCTTTGTCATAATTTTCAAACCAAAGATCTTGGCAAACTCCGGTACTTTTTGGGTATTGAAGTAGCACAATCCAATGATGGTATTGTCATATCTCAGAGGAAGTATGTGTTAGACATCATGGAGGAAACAGGGTTAATGAACTGTAAATATGTTGAGACACCTATGAACCCTAACATCAAACTCTTACCAAATCAGGGGGAACCTTTCTCAGATCCTGAACGGTACAGAAGATTAGTTGGTAAATTAAACTATCTTACCGTTACGCGTCCTGACATTTCCTTCGCAGTTAGTGTGGTGAGTCAATTTCTTAACTCCCCATGTGAAGACCATTGGGATGCAGTTGTTCGCATACTGAAGTATATTAAAGGATCACCTGGAAAAGGTTTGCTATATGGCCCTAACAACGATACAAAAATCGTTTGCTATTCAGATGCTGATTGGGCTGGTTCCCCTTCTGATAGGAGGTCTACTTCTGGATATTGTGTCTCTATTCGTGGCAACCTGATTTCTTGGAAAAGTAAGAAGCAAAGTATTGTGGCAAGGTCCAACGTAGAAGCAGAATATAGAGCTATGGCATCTGCTACTTGCGAGCTTGTGTGGCTTAAACAATTACTTAATGAATTGAAATTTGGAGATGCCACTCACATGACACTTATATGTTATAATCAAGTTGCTCTTCATATTAGCTCTAACCCTGTCTTCCGTGAGAGAACCAAGCACATTGAAGTTGATTGTCATTTTATTAGAGAAAAAATCATATCCGGAGATATCAACACTGAGTTCGTTAACTCAGGCAACCAGTTGGCAGACATATTCACCAAGTCCTTACGAGGACCTAGAATTGACTATCTTTGTAACAAGCTTGGAACATATGGTTTATATGCTCCAACTTGAGGGGGAGTGTTAGATGTTAAGTTGTATGTTTCTGTTAATTGGGCTTAGCCCATTCTGTATTTAGGGTTTAACCCTTATCCTACATTATAAATAAACTACCCTATGTGTATGCTAAACACATTAGGGAGATTTCCCCTAATCTTCTTCCCTATATTCAATAGAAACTTACCGTATCCAGTGTTTTTGAAGAGGCGGGAAGAAGGAAGGTGTTTCTGATGCGGCGGACCCTTCGCTCTGGGTCATCGATGTGCAGAAAGGAGTTTACGGGTCTTGTTACTAGCAGAGGATGAGGAGGAGGAATTGGAGGAAAATTCTAAACCGGAAGCGAATGCCGAGGGGCTGACGCCTCCCAAGACCATGAAGATGATCGGATTAATAGGAGAGATTAGGGTGGTCGTCTTGATCGACAGTGGGGCTAGCCACAATTTCATTGGCCGGCGAGTGGTGGAGGAACTGGGTTTATGGGTGGTTGCAACACCCACCTACGCTGTGAGCTTGGGGGACGGGCGTAAGAAGTGGACAAGTGGACGTTGCGAGAAGGTGGGATTGAAGCTGGGAGACGTTGAGGTGGAGGAAGACATGTATGTGTTTGAACTGGGGGAGTTGATCTGATATTGGGCATTGCTTGGTTGGCAAAATTGGGGGAGGTGGTTATTAATTGGAAAGATATGTACATGCAGTATGTAATGGCAGGTGAGAAAAGGATGATCAAAGGAGATCCAGCGCTTTCAAGACAGTTGGTAGACCCAGACGCACTTGTCAAGATAATGGATGCTGAGTCATGGTTTCTGGTTTGGGAATTGTGCGTAGTGTAGCAGGGGACAGGCGGTGACTTGTTGGGTGAATTGAATGAAAAGCAGCAGGTGGAGATCAGAGTTGTTCTGCAGGCCCACTGATTTTGGTAAAGAAGAAGGACGGAAGCTGGAGATTCTGCATGGATTACAGGGCCTTGAATAAGGCTACAGTCCCAGATAAATTTCCAATTCCGGTTATTGAGGAACTTTTGGATGAGCTCAGGGGGGCAAGGTTCTTCTCTAAGCTGGATTTGAAAGCGGGATATCATCAGATACGCATGGGGAAGAAGATGTCCACAAGACTGCTTTCAGAACGCATCAGGGCTTGTTCGAGTTTTTGGTGATGCCACTTGGATTAACAAATGCACCCGCAACCTTCCAGAGCGCCATGAACAGATTAATGGCACCTTACTTGAGGAAATGGGTGCTCGTTTTTTTTGACGACATATTGGTGTACATCCCTTCATGGGAAGAGCATCTTCAACACTTAAAGTTGGTATTGCAGCTGCTGGAACAGAACAGCTTGGTGGCCAATAAGAAAAAGTGCGAGTTTGGGAAACGGAAAATTCAATACTTGGGACACCAAATATCGGAGAAAGGAGTTGAGATGGACCAAGATAAAATTAAAGTCGTGTTGGAGTGGGAAGAAACCAAAAATTTGAAAGCGTTGAGGGGATTTTTGGGTTTAACGGGGTACTATATGAGATTCGTGCAGAGATATGGGGAATTAGCAAGACCTCTTACGGAATTGTTAAAAAAGGGAAAGTTTGAATGGTCCGAGCGAGCCAAGACAGCCATGGATACTCTGAAGGCTATGATGACATCTGCACCGGTCCTGGCTTTGCCCGATTTCACGTAAGAATTTCACGTGGAGTGTGATGCTTCGTGGTGTGGAGTGGGGGCTGTGTTGATGCAAAATAAGAAACCCATTGCTTTCTTTAGCAAGGTGCTGTCGGAGGGATCTCGAAGTAAGTCTATATACGAGAAAGAGCTTATGGCGGTGGTGTTGGCCATCCAACATTGGCGACCCTATCTATTAGGGAGGAGGTTCGTGGTTCACACCGACCAACGCAGCCTCAAATACTTGCTGGAACAGCGGATAACGAGGCACAACCAACAGAACTGGATAGAAAAGTTGATGGGTTACGATTTTGAAATTGTTTATAAGCTAGGCAGTTCGAACAAGGTTGCAGACGCATTATCTCGGAAAAGACAAGGTTGTATGGAGGAGGCTGAACTGCGAGCTATTTCTAGACCCTACTGGCACAATTTTCAGGAGGTTTTGAAAGAAGTGGAGGAGGATGACACGCTTCGAAAAATAATAGAGGATGTCAGAGGGGCCCCAAATAGCCATGAAGCCTATACGTTGGAGAATGACCGCCTTCACTACAAAGGAAGGCTGGTTTTATCAGCTAAGTCGAGTTGGATTCCCAAGCTCTTGGCAGAGTTTCACGTGACGAGCATTGGCGGCCATTCCGGAGTGTTTCGTACTTACAGAAAGGTAGCTCAATCACTATATTGGCCAGGCATGAAGAAAACAATAACAGAGTTTGTGGCTGCCTGTGTGATTTGTCAGCAGCATAAACATTTAGCTACTTCTCCCCAGGTTCTTTTGCAGCCACTACCTATTCCACAGGCCATTTGGGAAGAGATAAGTCTTGATTTTATTGTGAAGCTACCCAAATCCCAAGGGTTTGACGCAATCTTGGTAGTAGTTGACCGGTTGAGTAAATACAGTCACTTCATAGCACTGAAACAACCTTATTCCGCACGCACGGTGGTTGAGGCTTTCATACAAGACATAGTTAAATTGCATGGGATTCCTACGTCCATAGTCAGTGATAGAGGCCCTCTCTTTTTGAACATTTTCTGGAAAGAGCTTTTCAAGATGCAGGGTACCCAGCTCAACATTAGCACGGCATACCATCCTGATACGGATGGCCAAACTGAGGTGGTGAACAGAATTTTGGAGGGGTATTTGAGGTGTTTTTACTCAGAACAACCGAAGAGGTGGAAGACGATGCTTTCATGGGCTGAATACTGGTATAACACCAGTTATCAAAGTGCAGCAAGGTGCTCCCCTTTTGAAATAGTATACGGACAGCCTCCACCAACTTTGAGTCGTTTTATTCCAGGGGAGACATTGGTGGAATCAGTGGCACAAGATTTGTTAACAAGGGATGAGGCTTTAAAACAATTGAAGTTCATTTACGGCAAGCTCAGGAGGCAATGATCACTCAAGCTAATAGAAGAAGGAAAGAAGCAGATATTCAGGTGGGGGATTGGGTCTATTTAAAAGTTAGACCCCATAGGCAGTCGTCCATGCCTCTTAGGTTGCACCAGAAGCTATATGCCAGCTATTATGGACCTTTCGAGGTGTTACAGCAGGTGGGGAAAGTAGCCTTCCGTTTACAATTACCGGAGGCAGCAAGAATTCATCCAATATTTCACGTGTCACAACTAAAGAAGGCTGTGGGTGAGAAGAGGGTGGAGAAGGCACCTCCGGCAGAGTTACAAGCAGACGGACCCTTGTTTTGGCCGGTGAGAATTTTAGACAGAAGAACAAGGTAGCTGGCATCAGAGGAAATACCTCAGGTGTTGATAGAGTGGCAAGAAGGGGATCAAGAGGGCGCCACCTGGGAAGACGTGGCAACCATACAGGATCAGTATCCTGAATTCAACCTTGGGGTCAAGGTTGTTGGAGGGGAGGGGAGTAATGTCAGGGAACTAATTGTATATAAGAGAAGGAGAAAAGCAACATAGCCTAACTGCTAGGGCAGTTAGGTAGGAGGGGGTTGGGTTTCTGTTAGTCTGTTAGTGGGCTGAATAAAAGGAGGTTAGGAGTTGTATAGTGGGGAGTTTTTTGGAGTCTTATTGATTGTACAAGAACTCTTGGAGTTCTTTGGGTGAGGTTAAGCTCTCTGAGTACCCTGTATTCACCATTTTCTGAATTCTTTTGCAATAAAAGGAGGCTGTATAATTCAGAGAACCTGTGTTGTGGTGTGTTCTAGTGATATTCATAGGTTCTTTATTAAAAGAACCAATCAAACACCCTCAACCAAAGTTCTACCAACAACTCGTCTTTAATAGTTTTTCCCTAAATTTATTTTAGTCCAGATCCAGCACTTGATGACAAGGGCAAGATGAAACAAAATACTCATCTCTATCCCATGAGATTCTGTGTAATTCCCATACAAAAGCCGTCAAAGTTTAGTCAAAATACTAACTAATGCCCCACATGTGAGCCTTGTATGCTGGACCATCTTTAAACTGAACTGGAGACCGAAAAACATAAGACTATTCAAGCAATACATGCACGGATGGTTAAAATAAGGAAAAAGTTAACTTAAATCAGGAAAAAGTTACCTTAAATCATTTCTAGGATGGTTGTGTCAGTAATTGCATAAACATTACGGCTTTCAATTGCCTTACACTTGTAGGTTTCAACCGAGTCATTACCAAAAAAAGGAACTTTCTTACAGGGATTTAAAGCAACCAAAACGGGCCCAGCTTTCGTCTGAATTAAATAGTCATGCACTTAAAGATGTTGTGATTTGGAAACTAAACGAAGAGAGAATATTAGGAAATATAAGCTTACATAGATCATATCTTGGTTGTACCTATATTGCAGGTTGAATAAATCTGCTGGTACATTTAAATAACTAAGTTGCATGAGGTCATCCACTCTATTAAGAATATCGGGATTAGCTGTCACCAACTTATCCTCTTTCACCTTTAAAACCTATGATAGGCTGGACTGTACAATTAATCAGACCAAAAAGAACTTAACAGTCTAGAAAAACAATGTTGCTTATCTTACGTTCCCATCTGGCAGTGAAATGACAGATTCTGGTCCGGAAGTTGTTATTATCTTTACCAGCTCCCAATCCCATTTGGTAGTTGAAGCCATAACTGAAGCTTCTAATATAATGAACTCCAAAAGTAAGACAAACAACCAAAATATTTAAATTATCCATTAATGGGATCAAACAAACTCAATAAAGAAAAAGACTTATTCCCTTTAATATTAAATTATCTTCGTTTGAAAATTTTCAAACATATTATCAAAGCAACGAGGAGTGCATTCTATTCCCAGCTGACCATATCCACAAGCATCCATATTGAATTGAAAAAAACCTAATGAATCAACCAAAAGAATCAATATAATAAATTGGAAATCTTACAAAACGACTCCAGTTCTCATTTCTTACTGTTTTTCCATTACCAAAGGCTTCTAGTATTGGATTAGTCTTTAATATCTCGTTCTCTATTCTGCTTCCTCCACCAAGGGCAGCCAAGTATTGCATTGCAATTTTTGCTGTCTCGGTCTTTCCGACTCTACCCTCACCACTGAATATGTAGATAAAAGGAGTTATTACAAGTTTTATTTCAAAGTCAACTAAGGGCACACTAGGTTTAGGAAACCAGATCGATCACCACATTATGCTGAAAACATTGAGCACCAAATACAAACTTTTCCAATCAATGTACATCTATGAATGGAAAATGAGACAATCACCTTAAATTCGGAGTCCCACCCACTTAAAGTTCCTCTGTTATATAAATGTTAACGTCTCAAGGATGATAGATTGGTAGAGAATAACTAAAAAGAATACCACGAAGAACTACAAGGGAGACCTGATACTAAATAAAATGACACGAAGCAAGCAATTAAACGACAAAACAAATCCATACATCCAGACGCTTGAATGTTGAAATTTTTCAGAAACAAGAGTTTCTTTTTAATCTATAGGAAAATAATATGAAACCAAATTAACGAACAATATGGAAAATTCATTTCGCTTTAGTCTTTAATTTATCTAGAGAACGAGAGCCACTTTAATATTATTTCACTTGGTTAGAAAAAATTTTCAGGGAGCTAAACAGAAAAATGAACCAATGATAAAAAATATTACCAGCTTAAGAAATAAGAAAATTTGACAACTAAAGCTGCTACTAATCCTTTGAACACCCTCAACTATGGTTCTACCAACAACTCCTCTTTAATAGTTTTTGCCTAAATTTATTTTTGTCCTGATCCAGCACTTGATGACAAGGGCAAGCTGAAAGAAAATACTCATCTCTATCCCATGAGATTCTGTGTAAATCCCATACAAAAGCCGTAAATATTTAGTCAAAATACTGAGTAAGACCCCACATGTGAGCCTTGTATACTGGACCATCTTTAAACTCAAGTGGAGAGCAAAAAACTGAAAACTAATACACAAGCAATACATGCATAGATTGAAACTGAAATTAAAACATACACTGAAGCATGTCTTAAAGAAGCAACAAACACCAAATAGTTTTCGATTACCTATCACTCGGAAAAATAGAATTAATCAAGAAATACTAACCTTATAATTATGATTAATTCACTTCATTTGTAAGCAAAGCAGTACAAGGGTATACGTTAAAATCAATGGAAACAGCATGACTTTTTGAAACTTCATCCAAAAATGAAAAATAAGGAAAAAGTTACCTCAAATCATTTCTAGGATGGTTGTGTCGGTAATTGCATAAACATGAGGGCTTTCAATTGCCTTACACTGGTAGGTTTCAATATAGTCATTACCAAAAACAGGAACTTTCTTAAAGGGATTTACAGCAACCAAAACGGGCCCAGCTTTCGTCTGAATTAAATAGTCATGCACTTAAAGATATTATGATTTGGAAACTAAAGGAAGAGAGAAAATTACAAGATATAAGCTTACATAGATCATATCTTGGTTGTGTCTATATTGCAGGTTGAATAAAACTGCTGCTTCATTTAAATAACTAGGTTGCATGAGGTCATCCACTCCATTAAGAATGTCCGGACTACCTGGCACCACATTATCCTCTTTCACCTTTAAAACCTAAGATAGGGTGGAGTGTACAATTAATCAGATCAAAAAGCACTTAACAGTCGAGACAAACAATGTTGCGTAACTTAGTTTCCCATCTGGCAGTGAAATGACAGATTCAACTCCGGAAGTTGTTATTATCTTTACCAGCTCCCAATCCCCATTTGGTATTTGAAGCCATAACTGAAGCTTCTGATATAATGAACTCCAAAACTAAGACAAACAATCAAAAAATTTAAATTATCCATTAATGGGATCAAACAAACTCAATAAAGAAAAGCAACGAGGAGTGCATTCTATTCCAAGCTGAGCATATCCACAAGCATCCATATTGAATTGAAAGAAACCTAATGAATCAACGAAAAGAATCAATATAATAAATTGGAAATCTTACAAAACGACTCAAGTTGTAATTTCTTAATGTTTTTCCATTACCAAAGGCTTGTAGTATTGGATTAGTCTTTAATATCTCGTTCTCTATTCCGCTTCCTCCACCAAGGGCAGCCAAGTATTGCATTGCTATTTTTGCTGTCTCGGTCTTTCCGACTCCACCCTCACGACTGAATATGTAGATAAAAGGAGTTATTACAAGTTTTATTTCAAAGTCAACTAAGGGCATACTAGGTTTAGGAAACCAGATTGATCACCACATTATGCTGAAAACATTGAGCAACAAATACAAACTTTACCAATCAAAGTACATCTATGAATGGAAAATTAGACAATCACCTTAAATTCGGAGTCTCACCCAATAAAAGTTCCTCTGTTAAATAAATGTTAACGTGTCAAGGATGATAGATTGGTAGCAAATAACTAAAAAGAATACAACGAAGAACTACAAGGGAGACCTGATACCAAATAAAATTACACGAAACAAGCAATTAAACCACAAAAAAAATCCATACATCCAGACGCTGGAAAGTTGAAATTTTTAAGAAACAAGAGTTTCTATTTAATCTATATGAAAATAATATCAAACCAAATTAACGAACAATATGGAAAATGCATTTCTCTTTAGTCTTTCATTTATCTAGAGAACGAGAGCAACTTTAATACTGTTAGAATTATTGTATTTGTATTTAGATGTGAGTTGTGAGTGTGCTGTATGTGAGTGTGTGTGAGGTGTGTACCACTCACTTAATCCTATAAGTATAGGATTAAGGAGAAGGGTGTAAGTAAACCAAGTTATTCAATATACATTTTAATTTAACATGGTATGAGAGCAGGTTCTCTGATCCTTCTCTGTGGTCTTTGCCGTCTGCCGGCGGCCGGCCGCCATGGCCGCCGGCAGCCCTAAAATCACCGCTGGCAGCCCCTAAAATTACCGCCGGCAGCCCCTAAAATTTCTATCGTGGGTTGTCCACCAATACTGTCACTACTGTTTGCACTTGTCCGGTGCCGTTTTTTGCGGTTATCTCTCATCTGTCCGCTGCTGTCCGCCACCGTCGTCACCGCCGGCAGCCCTCAAATTTCAGTCGGCATTTCTCTTCTTCTTAAATCTGCGCCACAGTCGACACCAATCTAGACCCAGCCAGCCACTGCTGTCGCCGCCTCTTTCCGCAGCCGTCGCTGCTAACTCCGTCACCGCCGGCCGCCGCTGCCGCCACCGCCGACCACCGTCACAGTTCCGACGGGTGACCTGCGGATCTGGACAATCTCTTCGAGCGACGACCAACCACGCCGGTTTCGAGAGCCAGTTCTCAGTCACGCGCCGCCACGCAGTGCTTCTTTCCGGCCAGTTCGTCGCCGGCCACCGTCACCGTTCCGACCGGCGACCACTGGATCTGGTTCGCCTCTTCCCGCGATGGCCAACCCCGCCGGTGCCGGCATCTGATTCTTCCACACGCTCCGCCACGCGCCGCTTCTTCGTACGCTGCGAACAGACGCGTACAGCTCACGCGCCGCCCTCTGCTCGCCGGAAAGTCTCCGCGACACCTCCATAGCCGTCGTCTGGACCTCCTCTCTATGTTCAGACTCTCAGAGCAGACATTGCTGCAATCTTCGTTTTCGCTTCCCGGCGCCGTTTCCGCTGTCCAGGCACCGTTTCCGCTGTCCAGGCGCCATTTCCGCTGTCCAGGCGCCGTTTCCGCTGTCCAGGCGCCTATTGTCCGCTGTGCAGGCGCCGTTTTGCTGCTGTTCAGGCGCCGTTTTGCTGCTCTGTTTTGCTGCTGTCCAGGCACCGTTTTGCCGCTGTCTGGCACCGTTTTGCCTTGTTGTAACAGCTCATGTGAGCTCATGTGGAGTTGTTCTTTGAGACCGTCCGCTGAACTGAACTTCCGAAGTTATGGGTTTCAGATTTGTCCAAACCCTCGTACGGATCGGTTCTCACCCATTCTTCCACCTTCACGTTCATGTTGTTCAGTCGTGAGGGGGAGTATGCTTCCAACCACTGTAAGTCCCCATCACCTCGTCAGTCAGTGATGGCATGCAGGCCCCATCAGTCAGTGCTAGATGGCCGTCCCTGTAAGTCCCCATCATCTCGTCAATTAGTGATGGCAGTCCCTGTAGTTTTGTCGCTTCCAGCCACTACATGCCCCATCAGAAAGTGATGACAATTTAGTCCCTACAGTGAGGGGGAGTATCATTCCAAGACAACACTGCAAAGGAAATCTCGTGTGTTTGAAGACTTTCCAAGTTGAAGTTTCTTAGTGCTTGTATTTGCAATTTGGTTGATTGATGTTATTTCCATTTGAGTGTGTTTATTCCAAGCTTGGCTCATACAATATGTATGATCCAGCTTGAGGGGGAGTGTTAAAATTATTGTATTTGTATTTAGATGTGAGTTGTGAGTGTGCTGTATGTGAGTGTGTGTGAGGTGTGTACCACTCACTTAATCCTATAAGTATAGGATTAAGGAGAAGGGTGTAAGTAAACCAAGTTATTCAATATACATTTTAATTTAACAAATACTATTTCACTTGGTTAGATAAATATTTCAGGGACCTAACAGAAAAATGAACCAATGATAAAAAATATTACCAGCTTAAGAAATAAGAAAATTTGACAACTAAAGCTGCGACTAATCGTTTGAACACCCTCAACTAAAGTTCTACCAACAACTCCTCTTTAACAGTTTTTCCCTAAATTTATTTTAGTCCTGATCCAGCACTTGATGACAAGGGCAAGATGAACAAAAAACTCATCTCTATCCCATGAGATTCTGTGTAATTCCCATACAAAAGCCGTCAAAGTTTAGTCAAAATACTAACTAAGGCCCCACATGTGAGCCTTGTATGCTGGACCATCTTTAAACTGAAGTGGAGACCGAAAAACATAAGACTATTCAAGCAATACATGCACAGATTGAAATTGAAATGAAAACATACACTGAAGGATCTCTTAAAGAAGCAACAAACCCCAAATAGTTTTCGATTACCAGTCACTCGGAAAAATAGAATTAATCAAGAAATACTAACCTTATAATTATGATTGATTCCCTTCATTTGTAAGCAAAGCAGTACAAGGGTATACTTTAAAATGAATGGAAACAGCTTGGCTTTTTGAAACTTCATCCAAATATGAAAAATAAGGAAAAAGTTACCTCAAATCATTTCTACGATGGTTGTGTCGGTAATTGCATAAACATGAGGGCATTCAATTGCCTTACATTTGTAGGTTTCAATATAGTCATTACCAAAAAAAGGAACTTTCTTAACGGGATTTACAGCAACCAAAACGGGCCCAGCTTTCGTCTGAATTAAATAGTCATGCACTTTAAGATGTTATGATTTAGAAACTAAATGAACAGAGAAAATTAGGAGATATAAACTTACATAAATCATATCTTGGTTGTCTATATTGCAGGTTGAATAAAACTGCTGGTTCATTTAAATAACTAAGATGCATGAGGTCATCCACTCCATTAAGAATGTCGGGAATAGCTGGCACCAAATTATCCTCTTTCACCTTTAAAACCTATGATAAGGTGGAGTGAACAATTAATCAGACCAAAAAGAACTTAACAGTCTAGAGAAACAATGTTGCGTATCTTACTTTCCCATCTGGCAGTGAAATGACAGATTCAGCTCCGTATGTTGTTATTATCTTTACCAGCTCCCAATCCACATTTGGAAGTTGAAGCCATAACGGAAGCATCTGATATAACAAACTCAAAAAGTAAGACAAACAAGTATAAAATTTAAATTATCCATTAATGGGATCAAACAAACTAAATAAAGAAAAGATTGATTCCCTTTAATATTAAATTATCTTCGTTTGAAAATTTTCAAACATATTATCAAAGCAATGAGGAGTGCATTCTATTCCCAGCTGAGCATATCCACTAGCATCCATATTGAATTGAAAGAAACCTAATGAATCAACCAAAAGAATCAATATAACAAATTTCAAATCTCAAAAAACGACTAAAATTGCCATTTCTTAATGCTTTTCCATTACCAAAGGCTTCTAGTATTGGATTACTCTTTAATATCTCGTTCTCTATTCCGCTTCCTCCACCAAGGGCAGCAGAGTATTGCATTGCTATTTTTGCTGTCTCGATCTTTCCGACTCCACCCTCACCACTGAATATGTAGATAAAAGGAGTTATTACAAGTTTTATTTCAACGACAACTAAGGGAACACTAGGCTTACGAAACCAGATTGATCACCACATTATGCTGAAAACATTGAGAACAAATACAAACTTTTCCAATTAAAGTACATCTATGCATGGAAAATGAGATAATCACCATAAATTCGGGATCTCACCCACTAAAAGTTCCTCTGTTAAATAAATGTTAACGTGTCAAGAATGATAGATTGGTAGCGAATCACTAAAAGAATACCACGAAGAACTACAAGGGAGACCTGATACTAAATAAAATGACACGAAGCAAGCAATTAAACAACAAAACAAATCCATACCTCCAGCCGCTTGAAAGTTGAAATTTTTAAGACAAAAAAGTTTCTTTTTAATCAATATGAAAATAATATCAAACCAAATTAACAAACAACAAAGAAAATGCATTTCGCTTTAGTCTTTCATTTATCTAGAGAACAAAATGGAAAATGCATTAGTCTTTAGTCTTTCATTTATCTAGACAACAAGAGCCATTTAATATTATTTCACTTGGTTAGATAAATTTTTCAGCGAGCTAAACAGAAAAATGAACCAATGACAAAAAATATTACCAGCTTAAGAAATAAGAAAATTTGACAACAACAGTTGCTACTAATCCTTTGAACACCCTCAACTAAAGTTCTACCAACAACTTCTCTTTAATAGTTTTTTCCTAAATTTATTTTAGTCCTGATCTAGCACTTGATGACAAGGGCAAGATGAAAGAAAATACTCATCTCTATCCCATGAAATTCTGTGTAAATCCCATACAACAGCCGTAGAGGTTTAGTCAAATTACTGGGTAAGGCCCCACTTGTGAGCCTTGTATGCTGGACCATCTTTAAGCAGAAGTGGAGAGCGAAAAACTGAAGACTAATATTCAAGCAATACATGCACAGATTGAAACTGAAATTAAAACATACACCGAAGCATCTCTTAAAGAACCAACGAACACCAAATAGTTTTCGATTACCTGTCACTCGGAAAAATAGAATTAATCAAGAAATACTAACCTTATAATTATTATTGATTCACTTCATTTGTAAGGAAAGCAGTACAAGGGTATACTTTAAAATTAATGGAAACAGCTTGACTTTTTGAAACTTCATCCAAATATGCAAAATAAGGAAAAAGTTACCTCAAATTATTTCTAGGATGGTTGTGTCGGTAATTGCATAAACATGACGACTTTCAATTGCCTTACACTTGTAGGTTTCAATATGGTCATTACCAAAGAAAGGAACTTCTTAAAGCGATTTACAGCAACCAAAACAGGCCCAGCTTTCGTCTGAATTAAATAGTCATGCACTTAAAGATGTTATGATTTGGAAACTAAACGAAGAGAGAATATTAGGAGATATAAGCTTACATAGATCATATCTTGGTTGTATCTATATTGCAGGATGAATAAATCTGCTGGTACATTTAAATAACTAAGTTCCATGAGGTCATCCACTCCATTAAGAATGTCGGGAATAGCTGGCACCAAATTATCCTCTTTCACCTTTAAAACCTATGATAAGGTGGAGTGTACAATTAATCAGACCAAAAAGATCTTAACAGTCTAGAGAAACAATGTTGCGTATCTTACTTTCCCATCTGGCAGTGAAATGACAGATTCAGCTCCGTATGTTGTTATTATCTTTACCAGCTCCCAATCCACATTTGGAAGTTGAAGCCATAACGGAAGCATCTGATATAACGAACTCAAAAAGTAAGACAAACAAGTATAAAATTTAAATTATCCATTAATGGGATCAAACAAACTAAATAAAGAAAAGATTGATTCCCTTTAATATTAAATTATCTTCGTTTGAAAATTTTCAAACATATTATCAAAGCAATGAGGAGTGCATTCTATTCCCAGCTGAGCATATCCACTAGCATCCATATTGAATTGAAAGAAACCTAATGAATCAACCAAAAGAATCAATATAACAAATTGCAAATCTTACAAAACGACTCAAATTGTCATTTCTTAATGCTTTTCCATTACCAAAGGCTTCTAGTATTGGATTAGTTTTTACTATCTTGTTCTCTATTCCGCTTCCTCCTCCAAGGACAACCAAGTATTGCATTGCTATTTTTGCTGTCTCGGTCTTTCCGACTCCACCCTCACCACTGAATATGTAGATAAAAGGAGTTATTGCAAGTTTTATTTCAAAGTCAACTAAGGGCACACTAGATTTATGAAACCAGATTGATCACCACATTATGCTGAAAACATTGAGCAACAAATACAAACTTTACCAACCGAAGTACATCTATGAATGGAAAGTGAGACAATCACCTTAAATTCGGAGCCTCACCCACTAAAAGTTCCTCTGTTAAATAAATGTTAACGTGTCAAGGATGATAGATTGCTAGCAAATAACTAAAAAGAATACAACAAAGAACTACAAGGGAGACCTCATACCAAATAAAATTACACGAAACAAGTAATTAAACCACAAATCAAATCCATACATCCAGACGCTTGAAAGTTGAAATTTTTAAGAAACGTGAGTTTCTTTTTAATCTATACGAAAATAATATCAAATAACGAACAATATGGAAAATGCATTTCTCTTTAGTCTTTCATCTATCTAGAGAACGAGAGGCACTTTAATATTATTTCACTTGGTTAGATAAATTTTTCAGCGAGCTTAAAGAGAAAAATGAACCCATGATAAAAAATATTACCAGCTTAAGAAATAAGAAAATTTGACAACTAAAGTTGCTACTAATCCTTTGAACACCCTCAACTAAAGTTCTACCAACAACTCCTCTTTAATAGTTTTTTCCGAAATTTATTTTAGTCCTGATCCAGCACTTGATGACAAGGGAAAGATGAAAGAAAATACTAATCTCTATCCCATGAGATTCTGTGTAAATCCCATACAAAAGCCGTAAATGTTTAGTCAAAATACTGAATAAGGTCCCACATGAGCCTTGTATGCTGGACCATCTTTAAACTGAAGTGGAGAGCGAAAAACGGAAGACTAGTATTCAAGCAATACATACACAGATTGAAACTGAAATTAAAACATACAGTGAAGCATCTCTAAAACAAGTAACGAACACCAAATAGTTTTGGGTTACCAGTCACTCGGAAAAATAGAATTAATCAAGAAATACTAACTTTATAATTATGATTGATTCCCTTCATTTGTAAGCAAAGCAGTACAAGGGTATACTTTAAAATGAATGGAAACAGCTTGACTCTTCGAAACTTCATCCAAATATGAAAAATAAGGAAAAAGTTACCTTAAATCATTTCTAGGATGGTTGTGTCACTAATTGCATAAACATGAGGGCTTTCAATTGCCTTACACTTGTAGGTTTCAACCGAGTCATTACCAAAAAAAGGAACTTTCTTACAGGGATTTAAAGCAACCAAAATGGGCCCAGCTTTTGTCTGAATTAAATAGTCATGCACTTAAAGATGTTATGATTTGGAAACTAAACGAAGAGAGAATATTAGGAGATATAAGCTTACATAGATCATATCTTGGTTGTACCTATATTGCAGGTTGAATAAATCTGCTGGTACATTTAAATAACTAAGTTCCATGAGGTCATCCACTCCATTAAGAATCTCGGCATTAGCTGTCACCAACTTATCCTCTTTCACCTTTAAAACCTATGATAAGCTGGACTGTACAATTAATCAGACCAAAAAGAACTTAACAGTCTTTAGAAACAATGTTGCGTATCTTACGTTCCCATCTGGCAGTGAAATGACAGATTCTGGTCCGGAAGTTGTTATTATCTTTACCAGCTCCCAATCCCATTTAGTAGTTGAAGCCATAACTGAAGCTTCTGATATAATGAACTCCAAAAGTAAGACAAACAACCAAAATATTTAAATTATCCATTAATGGGATCAAACAAACTCAATAAAGAAAAAGACTTATTCCCTTTAATATTAAATTATCTTCGTTTGAAAATTTTCAAACATATTATCAAAGCAACGAGGAGTGCATTCTATTCCCAGCTGACCATATCCACAAGCATCCATATTGAATTGAAAGAAACCTAATGAATCAACCAAAAGAATCAATATAATAAATTGGAAATCTTACAAAACGACTCAAGTTCTCATTTCTTACTGTTTTTCCATTACCAAAGCCTTCTAGTATTGGATTAGTCTTTAATATCTCGTTCTCTATTCTGCTTCCTCCACCAAGGGCAGCCAAGTATTGCATTGCTATTTTTGCTGTCCCGGTCTTTCCGAGTCTACCCTCACCACTGAATATGTAGATAAAAGGAGTTATTACAAGTTTTATTTCAAAGTCAACTAAGGGCACACTAGGTTTAGGAAACCAGATCGATCACCACATTATGCTGAAAACATTGAGCACCAAATACAAACTTTTCCAATCAATGTACATCTATGAATGGAAAATGAGACAATCACCTTCAATTCGGAGTCCCACCCACTTAAAGTTCCTCTGTTATATAAATGTTAACGTGTCAAGGATGATAGATTGGTAGAGAATAACTAAAAAGAATACCACGAAGAACTACAAGGGAGACCTGATACTAAATAAAATGACACGAAGCAAGGAATTAAACGACAAAACAAATCCATACATCCAGACGCTTGAATGTTGAAATTTTTAAGAAGCAAGAGTTTCTTTTTAATCTATAGGAAAATAATATGAAACCAAATTAACGAACAATATGGAAAATGCATTTCGCTTTAGTCTTTAATTTATCTAGAGAACGAGAGCCACTTTAATATTATTTCACTTGGTTAGAAAAAATTTTCAGGGAGCTAAACAGAAAAATGAACCAATGATAAAAATTATTACCAGCTTAAGAAATAAGAAAATTTGACAACTAAAGCTGCTACTAATCCTTTGAACACCCTCAACTAAAGTTCTACCAACAACTCCTCTTTAATAGTTTTTGCCTAAATTTATTTTGGTCCTGATCCAGCACTTGATGACAAGGGCAAGATGAAAGAAAATACTCATCTCTATCCCATGATATTCTGTGTAAATCCCATACAAAAGCCGTAAAGGTTTAGTCAAAATACTGAGTAAGGCCCCACTTGTGAGCCTTGTATGCTGGACCATCTTTAAACAGAGGTGGAGAGCGAAAAACTGAAGACTAATATTCAAGCAATACATGCACAGATTGAAACTGAAATTAAAACATACACTGAAGCATCTCTTAAAGAAGCAACGAACACCAAATAGTTTTGGATTCCAGTCACTCGGAAAAATAGAACTAATCAAGAAATACTAATATTAAAATTATGATTGATTCACTTCATTTGTAGGCAAAGCAGTACAAGGGTATAGTTTAAAATGAATTGAAACAGCTTGACTTTTGAAACTTCATCCAAACATGCAAATATAAAGAAAAAGTTACCTCAAATCATTTCTAGGATGGTTGTGTCGGTAATTGTATAAACATGAGGGCTTTCAATTGCCTTACAGTTGTATGTTTCAATATAGTCATTACCAAAGAAAGGAACTTACTTAAAGGGATTGACAGCAACCAAAACGGGCCCAGCTTTCGTCTGAATTAAATAGTCATGCACTTAAAGATGTTATGATTTGGAAACTAAACAAAGAGAGAATATTAGGAGATATAAGCTTACATAGATCATATCTTGGTTGTATCTATATTGCAGGATGAATAAATCTGCTGGTACATTTAAATAACTAAGTTCCATGAGGTCATCCACTCCATTAAGAATGTTGGGATTAGCTGGCACCAAATTATCCTCTTTCACCTTTAAAACCTATGATAGGCTGGACTGTACAATTAATCAGACCAAAAAGAACTTAACAGTCTAGAGAAACAATGTTGCGTATCTTACTTTCCCATCTGGCAGTGAAATGAGAGATTCAGCTCCGGAAGTTGTTATTATCTTTACCAGCTCCCAATCCCCATTTGGTAGTTGAAGCCATAACTGAAGTTTCTGATATAATGAACTCCAAAAGTAAGACAAACAAGAAAAAAATTTAAATTATCCATTAATGGGATCAAACAAACTCAATAAAGAAAACACTGATTCCCTGTAATATTAAGTTATCTTCGTTTGAAAATTTTCAAACATATTATCAAAGCAATGAGGAGTGCATTCTATTCCCAGCTGAGCATATCCACTAGCATCCATATTGAATTGAAAGAAACCTAATGAATCAACCAAAAGAATCAATATAACAAATTGCAAATCTTACAAAACGACTCAAATTGTCATTTCTTAATGCTTTTCCATTACCAAAGGCTTCTAGTATTGGATTAGTTTTTAATATCTCGTTCTCTATTCCGCTTCCTCCTCCAAGGGCAGTCAAGTATTGCATTACTATTTTTGCTGTCTCGGTCTTTCCGACTCCACCCTCACCACTGAATATGTAGATAAAAGGAGTTATTACAAGTTTTATTTCAAAGTCAACTAAGGGTACACTAGGTTTATGAAACCAGATTGATCACCACATTATGCTGAAAACATTGAGCAACAAATACAAACTTTACCAATCAAAGTACATCTATGAATAGAAAATGAGACAATCACCTTAAATTCGTAGTCTCACCCACTAAAAGTTACTTTGTTAAATAAATGTTAACGTGTCAAGTATGATAGATTGGTAGCAAATAAGTAAAAAGAATACAACGAAGAACTACAAGGGAGACCTGATACCAAATAAAATTACACGAAACAACCAATTAAACCACAAATCAAATCTATACATCCAGACGCTTGAAAGTTGAAATTTTTAAGAAACATGAGTTTCTTTTTAATCTATACGAAAATAATATCAAACCAAATTAACGAACAATATGGAAAATGCATTTCTCTTTAGTCTTTCATCTATCTAGAGAACGAGAGCCACTTTAATATTATTTCACTTGGTTAGATAAATTTTTCAGCGAGCATAAAGAGAAAAATGAACCGATGATAAAAAATATTACCAGCTTAAGAAATAAGAAAATTTGACAACTAAAGTTGCTACTAATCCTTTGAACACCCTCAACTAGAGTTCTACCAACAACTCCTCTTCAATAGATTTTTCCTAAATTTATTTTAGTCCTGATCCAGCACTTGATGACAAGGGCAAGATGAAAGAAAATACTCATCTCTATCCCATGAGATTCTGTGTAAATCCCATACAAAAGCCGTAAATGTTTAGTCAAAATACTGAGTAAATCTATGAATGGAAAATGAGACAATCACCTTAAATTCGGAGTCTCACCCACCTAAAGTTCCTTTGTTATATAAATGTTAACGTGTCAAGGATGATAGATTGGTAGGGAATAACTAAAAAGAATACCACGAAGAACTACAAGGGAGACCTGATACTAAATAAAATTACACGAAGAAAGCAATTAAACGACAAAACAAATTCAAGAACTTGGGATAACGTAGTAATACTACTGAAAGAAATCGGGAAAATGCTTCTTTTTTCGGTAATAAATACATGGATGTCCATAACCACAACTGCGGATGGAATTCCCAACCTTAATCACCTTCTGATATATTTCTTTGTGTGTCAACCAGTTGTACTTGTCTGCCTATAGAGTCACGAAAAGGAAATTCAAGTAAGTTATAAGTGAAAAATGGTCAAGCGATGTCAAGAAAAATTTCAGAACACAAGACTCAATCGGTAGTCAAAACATCACCTGTCCATTCAAAATTTTTAGGCAACAAAGCATTGGATATTTGTCAGCAGACAATATGTAAAAGTACAACTCAGAACTGAATTGACTAATATTTTATTAATACAAGTCATAAGTTCGGTTGAGGGTAACATTGATCTGGATCAACACCCACTCCTAAACCAAGTAAAAGACTAAACAAGTACTAAGAAAAAACAAGAACATAAGACCTAATAACAAAATATAAAGAAAGACTCCACAAACAAAAGGAGTCCAAGAACAATATCGATTGTCCAGAAAAAGCAAATATAAGAAGGAAAAAAAAACAGGATACAGCAAACAAGAAAACAGAAAGCACAAATAACACGTAACATTTCATAAAATGCAAATAAAACAATTACAGAGACAAGAGAACTAGGTATGACTGAAATAGAAAAACCTTTAAGCCAGTAATGTTCAGTGATCCACCTTCAAACAAACAAAAAGTTCTTGAAAATAAACAGAAAAAAAAAGAAAGAGAAGAAAAATAATACAAAAGACGACGAAAATGAAATCCTCTTCTGCTTTATCCAATCTCATATCTTTCCACCACAACACAATTGCAAAAGTTAATAATTTGGAAAACATCCGAAACTAAACTATATGATCGTTAAGGAAAAAAAAAGGAAAGATAAAGAGAAAGAGAAATGTGATTTTCCCGCACTTCCTCTGCACTCATCAATTCAATTTACTGATTGCCGTTTATACCCTTTCAACATTTTTAACCCACTTTCAAACCTTATATATATATATATATATATATATATATATATATATATTATTCTGCTTTTTTTTAATTTTTTAAAACGGAAAGGACAAAATAAAAATTTAAACTATAGAAAATTAATTTAAAAAAAAAATTTAAATATTAAGCTTAAGTTTTAATTTCTTTAAAAGGGAAAAACACAAAAAATAATTAAGAGTAAATAAAAATTGGTTTTGTAATAAAATTTGAAATTGAATTTTTTTTATCGATTTTTCCAAAAAATTAACTTTTGATCTTATAATGTAATTCTAATTTAAACTTATGAATTAAAGAATAAATATAATGGTTTAAATAAAATAATATAGTTTGAAAAATGTGAATTAAATAATTAATTGTTTTTATAAATGAATATTATAATTTATTTTTGTAAATATTGTGATTCTTGTAACTTCGAGATGTAAAAATAGAATAATAAATATAATAAATAAAAAGACAATTAAGTAAATTAATAAACTCATAAATTACAAGGTTTATATTAATGTTAACTTCTTAAAAGGTAAATAATTTAAGAAAATGTTTGAAAAATATTTAAATAAATTAAATGCCGATTTTTTTTAAGAAAATAAATCAAATCTATCCTTTTAATTAATTGCACTAATATAAATTAAGGAGTCAAAGTTATTGAACCTGTTTTATTTATAGGTATAAATTCCATTTTTTTTATCCTATAGGTATTATAATATGATTACTATTTTACGTTTCCAACTTAAAATAATTGTTATTTAATATTTTATAAAATATTAATTGTTCAATAACACTTTTAGTTTTCTATCTTTGTTTGAAAATTCGTCTCCTAATTTATTTTGTCTCAATTAAATGTTTATTTTCTTAAAAATTCAGTCAATTTAATCATATATTAGTTGATAGTGTTTTTTATTTTTTATTTTTTTATTATTATTTAAGTAAAAAATACCATATAGTTGTAATACTGTGTAGTAAGTTCCATGTAGTAAAAATTATAAATAAAACAACTTATTACTTAAAATCATTAAATTGAAATGACAGTGAACTAATTCTCAACCCAATAAAATCCTAGTTTCTTCTTTAATGCAGTAGAATTCAAAGAACAATTATCAATCTCCACTATAACTAGGAATTAAAATATGAATTATATGGTTTACTAAGTTAAAATTAATCAAAATTAGAATTACACTAAAATAATAGCTAAAATCACTATATTAACACATTTACAAAATCAAAGAATATATATTTTAATCGATTAGTTAATTGATTAATCCTTAAAATAATCAATTAAGTTGATCGTTAGAGTTTTCTAACTTTTAAAAATTAGTCGTTGTACTCATTTTAATCGATTAACACTTGCATTAATCGATTAAAAGTGTTAAATGGCCTGGAAACGAAGAACGGAAGAGAATTTGCGTGACTCTATAAATAGGTTCTCTTTTTCCATCAACAAACAACTCTTCCCTTGTGCTCTAGTACTCATAAATCATTGAGACTTGTGTGTTCTTGTTCGGCTTGTGAAACTCGTGTCTGTGAAACTAGTGAAGTGTTGCTATGGTGACAGAGGAAATAGTTGGTTCATCCTTGGTGTGTTTAAGGAGGTGTTCGGAAGAGGAAGTTCATCCTTCGTGAAGTATTCGGAGGAGGTGTTCATCCTTTGTGAAGACTCAAAGGAGGTGCAGGTTCATCTCTTATGGTATAAAGAGAGGTGGTTTCTAAAGTTTTACAAATTGTTTCTTTGTGATTATAATTTGTAATTGTTTGTTTATCTTGTTTTGAGATAAGCGACTGGGTAGGATTGGTAAGATCCGAACCACGATAAAATCATATGTGCAAATTTCTTTCAACCTTACTCTTTATTATTTGCTTGGTAAGTTTAAATTGACTTAAAATTAAAAGTCACACGTTCGTATTAAAGACCCTATTGATTTGTTATTCCATACTAACCATTCCGTTGCAATCACTCTGACATAATGCAAATAATTATTTATACCACTTTGAAAAAAAAATGTGAAAAAC
Organism: Vigna angularis; assembly: GCF_016808095.1. Classification (NCBI taxonomy): domain Eukaryota; kingdom Viridiplantae; phylum Streptophyta; class Magnoliopsida; order Fabales; family Fabaceae; genus Vigna; species Vigna angularis. The sequence continues at coordinate 8,670,252 of NC_068971.1, forward strand.
ATGAATTGGACAATTTGGTAAAAAATGATATAGTAAGTAAAATTAAGTATCATGACATATAATATAAAATTTAGCATTAGTTATATGAAAGCATGGGCATGACATGAGTAGGAAGAAACAATACATAGTTAGACTTAAAAAGTACATAAACTTTAAAATTCTTAGCACTATAACCAATTAACTCGAGAGCTCTAGAATTCATATGGTCAAACTTTAACTCTTTATATGATTCATATAACCCTTTAGCAACTTAGATGCTCTGAGAGCTCATTATAATTGCTAAAATCACGCAAATCCAATCACCGTCAGCTTGAAAGATTTTAATGTTGACACCCTAGATGGTCTAACTTTCGTAGCCTATGTAGACAACGTAATATCTAATTCTTTCAATTTTCTACTTCTACAATATTGTCTTAAGTATTCTTTGTCAGTGTCCAAAACCATTGTAATTTTTTATAGCATGAATTAAATTTAGAGAGTTAAACTTGTTTACCACTTGAGAGGTTATTATTATTTTTTCTACAAAATCTTATCCATAAGGAAAGGTCCAATTATAATAATAAGTTGTTTGCACACTGGGGATAACCATAAATGACTTGTTTACTCGTTATAAACAAAAGTGGCTTGTGCACTTGTATAATAAACCAGCAACAACAAGGTAAACCAGTGATATGACAACCACTGCATAGCAGAAGAAAGATAAAAGTAGAAAAAGAGTCACTCGTTAGAAAATGGAATAGCTCATCACAAAACCATCCTTAAACTAGGATAACATGCAAGAACTGAAATGTTATGTGAACAAAATATAGGGTATATGAATAGTAATATAATCATAGACACAAATGAGTTAAGCTTTTCAATGGCCATTTTTAACTGTGAATTTACTGAACAAGTTTGACTTTTACATCAACATAACCAATCAATGAAATATAGTCATTATGATCAGTTTCAAATAACCCAAATTAAATCAAGCAGGTTATCGTTCTAATGTAAGATTTATGATAAAAAAGAAATTTTAACCAAGTAAAATTACTTGGATATATTCCATCTTCATTTTTCTTGAGGAGTTCACACATGCTGTAAAACACGATCTTAGAATATTAAGGATTGAAAACACTGCACAAATAAAATAAACATAAGAATGAAAACAAATAAAATAAACATAAGAATGAAAAAAATGAGGATAATAATTTCAACCACAGAAAAGATTTACTTAAAGGAAAACATCTTCCAAACCGACTTTGCATTAGACATCTTTGGGAATATTTGAGGCAGTTTCTTTGAGAAATGTTTGAGGCAGTTTGAATATTTAAGGTCTTTCAGCTTTTCAGACAATCGCTCTTTATCCATAGCCTTTTGCAGATAAACTCCAAGTCTCATCATTTTCCCTGCAGCAAAATAGAAACGAAATGAAAGAGCTATAAATGATAAAAAAAACACTGGAAGGTAATAACAAAAAGAGGTAATAACAGCAAAAATTATAAAGAAATGAAAAAAAATACCTTAATTTCCAAGTAATGGAAAAATACTGTGTGTATCATATCCCTGGAATGAAAGAAAATTAACAAGAAAATAATGTCCTGATTAATTATAAGACATGAATATAGCAGTAGATGTACATCAAAAGCTCGTATTAGTAAAGATGCAGCAAACACAATAAGGAAAATGTTTCTTGAACAACCATTTTTGACAACATTTAGACATACGCACACGTGTCAAAATCTGAGTGGTCTAGTTGGAAAAATTAAATGAAAATGGACCACTCAGATTTTGACACGTGTGCGCGTGTCTAAATGTTATCAAAAATGGTTGTTCAAGTATCATTTTCCAACACAATAAGATTAAAAAAGTGTCATATACAATTTGTAGATAAAGAAGAAATTACATTAGGAACAAATGGCTTAATTAGATGATCACTACCAGAGGTAGGATAAGAAATCCTTCAAACACATTAAACACAAGGACAACAGGGAAAAAAGACGCAGCAAAGCTTCTCGACCAACTTATCTAAGCTAGAAACTCCTTTGAAGTACAGAAACACCAGAAAAAGTGAAAAAAAAAAGAAAATAATGATACTTTGAAAACATTTTTGAACATTTTTTACAACATTTTAACATTATCTACGTGTCATTATGTGATTGGTTCATATTGGTGTTTATGATTATTATTATTGATTGTGGAGTAATTTTGGATCAATAAAATGAAACGTAAATAATATTAAATGTTATCAAAAAAATATTGTTAAAGTATCATTATCCAAAAAAATTGTACCTCCAATGTTCTGTTTACTTAAATGAAGTTACAATACAACACATTAACACTTCCAACCTAAATTTGCTTAAATGATGTTACAATCTCGGTGAATAGTTTTATAATGATAGAGACAAATTTTTAGGGAAGGCTAATTGAAAACTAACTGAAAAAATACCCATTGTACTGATAGGTCCTCCCGGCATAAGACAGACGTTCAATCATTCAAGAAGTTGACGCCCGCCCAAGAATCTGGACCGGACGAGCGGCCAACCATTAAGAGGTGGACGTCCGCCCAGGGTTGGCGCGTCCGCCCAATAATCTAGTACGCATTCACGAGCCGGACGCCCGCCCAAGGATTGTACGTCCGCCCAAGAGCTGGACGTCCGCCCAAGGAGTGGACGGCCGCCCAAGAGCTGGACATCCGCCCAAGGAGTGGACGACCGCCCAAGAGCTGGACGTCCGCCCAAGGAGTGGACGACTGCCCATTAGCTGGACGTCCGCCCAAGGAGTGGACGACCGCCCAAGAGCTTGACGTCCGCCCAAGGATTGGACTTCCGCCCAAGAGCTGGACGCCCACCTAGGGTAACATCCCTGACCGACCATCATTCCCAACCGACGCACTCTGCTGATTACATGGTTAAATGCTAATGACACATTAAGTCCTTAAGGAAGATTAAGGTATTATTGGGCCGTTTCCAGGCCCCCAAAAGGTAAAAGCCCATTACGATCAATATAAATAAAGGTCTCAGGTATGATTTCTGGACAGATTGCTTAGAACGCAACACAAGCATGCATTATTCAATGCCCTGTCATATTACTGACTTGAGCGTCGGAGTGCCTTTAGCAGGTACCCGGCCCCCTCCCCAACTGGGAGGGTGGAGCAGCGCCGAGGAGAGGGAGGACGCCCGCCCAGCTTGGAGCTGAAAGCAAAGGATCATCCGCCAGGAGGGGAGGACGCCCGTCCGGTTTGATGCAGAGGATCATCCGCCAAGAGGGGAGGACGCCCGTCCAGCTTGGTGCAGAGAGCGAGCGTCCGGATTGGAGGACGTCCGCCCGGTTTGGAGCACAGAGCGATCGTCCATCTTGGTGCCGCCCGCCAGTGAAGCTTGCTTCGGCTCGTGGGATCCAGCCGAAAGTGTCCGCCCGTTTGTTTTTGCAGGGTCCGCCCGGATCCGGTCGAAACACCCATCATCTTATGCATAAGCTAATGATCTTATACAGATTTGATAAACTCCAAAAACAAATATTAACCAAATTATTACCTTCAACTTTTCATGAGCTTCTTTCACGGTCTTTCTATCCTTTTTCTTTCTCCAATTATTCCATCCTTTCTAAAGTACCTCAAAACCTTTCTATCAAATAAAAAAAGTGACCCACCTGAAATTGTGAAGTAAAATTCAAAGCTTTTATGTCTTTGTAAACTCAAAGTAATGATAGGAGTATGATTAGAAGCTAAAAGATAGAGTAAAAATAACAACAAAGCAAGTTATAAGAAAACAACAAATACTAACAATAACATCCTAAATTCTAATGAATTGACGGGATAATGCAATAAGTACACAAGTTGCTTTTCTGCTGTCAAGCTTCACCAACTTTTCTTTTTTACTGAATAATGTGCCTTTATTCTTTGAACTCAGTTAAATGAACTCAACAAGGAGAATACTTCCATTTTGAAACACATTATTCAGCACATAGAAAGATATGATTAATTCTCTTTTGATAGTCTCCTTTCATTAAATGGAGAAGCCGAGAGATAACTTTTACCGATGAACAAAAGGCCCAATAATAGAACTTTTACAGAAGTTAATCAGAGGACTTATATTTTAAAGGATTAGGAAAGTTAAGAAAAAAAAAGTAAGTCAAATGCTACCTTATAAGATACACGTATGAAAAATAGTATAGACAGGAAAGCATATTAATGCAACTTTATCCTTTAAAATAGTAAAATGATATAAGAACCAGAAATAAAGAACACGAGAAATTTATGAAAGTGAATTAAAGAGAAGAAAAAAATTGTCATCGACGCTATCTCTATCGCCTTCACCATTTGCCACGGCTTCGGTTCTCTCCATCGCCTTCCACTTCGCTCTCACTTTTCCCCAAACTTTTATTGGGCTTTCTCTTCTTGATTAACTAATTAATTAATAATCTCAATCTTCTATCCTACTCAAAACAAATTAATTAAATTAAGATTTAAATATTAGATAGACACATTTTTCACTTCTACGTGGCTTCTAGATTGTGATGCAAAGTAACACAAGACTTAATTACGTCCAAATGCTTAAATCTTAAAAAAAAACACTTATGTAAATGGATATTGTCTCAATTGTTTTAGGTTTATAACAGTGATTCTACAACTGATGTATATTTAGGCGAGGTAAAAGGTTAGGATTTTTTGCCTTGGTTCAAAAAATCGGGAGCAGTAAAGCGAATAAAAAAATAAAAAATTAGGTCTATTGCCTCGATTTTAGTTTGAATCGAGGTCGTAGACCCTTAAAATTAATTAATTAAATGATCTATTGCCTCGGTTGGATCCAGAACCGAGGTAATAGACCCTTTTTTGTCTCAGTTTTCATCCATGTCTTAGAGAAAAAGGAGAAGATCAAGAAACTAAAATCCAAGATGTTACTCCTCCTCATTCACCCCCTCTGTCCTATACATCTCATTTCCAAGAAAAAAAATATGAGTGAAACGCCAAGAAAGATACAAATATATGAGACATCTATGAAAGGTTTGATGAAGTCACTTGTAATCTTAAAAAATTATATTGTCTTCAAATAAATGGTGAGAAATTGGAATTTGAGAAAGCTATGATTGATAAAAAGCAAAGATATGTCATGAAATAGGACATCAATTCAATTAAGAATAATAAGAATAATGATATTTGAGAATTGATAACTCTTTCCAAAAATCATGAAACAATTAGAGTGAAATAGGTGTATAAGACTAAGAAGAATGTTAGTGGAGATGTAGAAAGATACAAAACATAACTTGTAAAAGACTACAAGCAAAAGCATGGAGTATACTCACTAAAAAATCTTTTTTATAACCCATTTGGATAAACAAGGTTTTATTGAATAAGTATTTATTAGCTAAAATTGTTTTTATATTGAATGAATTTGTTTGATAATTAAATGACTTTTATACATACTATATACATTATTTTTATCAACTCCGACTAAGAGTTTAATGATACATAAGTGTTTAACCTAAGATAAATCCAAATAAATGATATATAAAATATCTTATTTAATTTTTGGTCAGTTCATCTTACATTAAATATCTTAGCTTCTTTTTTCTTTTAAATTTATTTATATTTTTAATTAATAATTTTGGTTATTCTTTTTTAAACTCTATAAATTTCTAACAAATGCACAGTATTGAAAAAGAAAACATAGTCATAAATTTGATTATAAAGTCATTAAATAGTTTGGTTACTCAATTTCCTTTTTTCAATTCTCAGTTTCACATTTCTTTTAATTTCATATATTTAAAAAAAAATATTTTCTTATGTTTTAAGATTATTCAATCTCATATCATATCTTCTTATTCAACTTTAAATACCATTAAATTAACAAAAAAACTAAATGAATAACTTTTAAACCTAAAAGATGTCTCTTAGTAAAAAAAATGTGTTTCTCTTTTATTTTCACAACCCAAGCTAGTCACATGGATGTGTCTTTAAGACAATATATATATATATATATATATATATATATATATATATATATATATATATATATAAATTCTACTCCAAATTATTGTATTCAAACATATAAAAAAAATTCTAAAAGGTGTTACTAACAAGTAAAACATTAGTTTATTACTTACCACAAAAGATTTGAATTCTTTATTCACAAACTAAAAGTCTTATATTTAACCTACCAACAAGAAAAGTGTGTGTACGAGTTTAAACCACTCAAATAACCCCTTTCATAATCTTCTACCTTTTTTTCTTTTTTACATGAAACCACGCACTCTTCGTGACTCATTTCATTGACTTGTCCTCTCTTCCAAAATAATAACAATAATCATACTTAAAAAAATTGCTAACCATGTCCAATTCTACAACAACTTGAACACGTGTGCGAATACAAGTGACCTCAAGAATATCCCTCTCATATACTCAATGGCCATCTCCCAAAAATATGAAAAGGGCCATTCATCCCAATAACACAAAGACACATCATAATAACGCCACAGCACATGCTAAACCTGTTATAAAAGAAAGAGAAAAAGAAAAGCTTCCTGTCGCCCTAGTGCAAGTGTTTCTCTGGGTTTCAGATTTTATTTTATTTTTCCAAAACAAACATTGTAATACTAAGGAGTAGGTGTATGAAAAGGATAAATAAATAAATTAAAATATAAAATATAAAATGTTGTCATAAATTTCGCCGTTTTAAAACCAGGAAAACCTTTCGAACTTCGAAGATTACGCCCCGCCGTCGATTCGTTTTTCATTATTCTCTGTTTTTTGTGATCAATCCTCCTCACACACTGTTCTTCCCACTTCCAAACAACCCCTATTCTTCGATGGACAGGTATGTACATACAGTTTCTGTTAATCTCTTCCAATCTCTTTGTGCTGAAGAGCCGAATAAGTGTTTTGCATATGATTATTATGAAAATCCCGTTGGATTTGGCGGCTTTTCAATTTTTTTGCTTCGGATGATTTTGGCTTACGGTGTTCGGTGAATTGCTTATTAGTTTTGGGAATGTGTTGAACAGTGTAGTGTTGGTGTGTGTGGATACTGAATGCTCGGTGAATTACTTATTAGTTTTGGGAATGTGTTGAACAGTGTAGTGTTGGTGTGTGTGGATACTGAATGCTGGCAATCTCGTTGTATTGAGTGAGTTAATTGTTTTAGGTGAATGTGGAGGGTGCGTCGTATTAACCATTTCTGATTTTCTTTTCTTTTCTCCGAACAGGTTTATGGCGAATTGCTGATTGGTGTACTGTAAAATGCGTTGAACAAAGTGTTGTCTCTCTGTTGTGATAGGTCGAGGAGTATGAACATGGATATGGCTTGTGGTTTACCGCAGTCAAGGGTGTTGCACGGAGGTGTGGGGACGAGTTACAGACACAGATCAGTTGGTCAGTTAGGTTGTTTTGATTTTAGAGGGAGAGGTTTTGGTTGTGTTGGTTTTGACAGCTGGAGAAGTGTTTCAAAATTTCGTGTTAGTGGAGTGAGTGCTTCTGCTTGTTGGAGTAATTCCAGGGTGTTTACAGGTAGGGAGTTTAAATTTTTGAATATTGAGAGAAGTTTGTCTTGTAAGAATAATAATCTTTTTACGGGGTCTAGAGTGATTTGGTCGAAGTGCCAGGGTAATGATTCTTTAGCTTATGTTACTGGCAACGGTCGGACTGTTGATTATGTGGAAGGTTCAGGTGAGGATGCAGGATTGGAGTCTGTTTCTAGTGTTGAACCTGATGCACCTTTGGAAGAAGAAGATCAAGCAGGAAGAAAAGAGGGAGGGAGTGAAATAGGATCAGAGGAACCAAGTGTGGATGAATTGAAAGAACTATTGCAAAAGGCCAGGAAGGAGCTAGAAGTAGCTCAAATAAATAGTACCATGTTTGAGGAAAAGGTTAAAAAAATATCAGAGACTGCCATTTCTTTGCATGATGAAGCTGTGATTTCTTGGAATGCTCTTAATTCTACCCTTGACACCATCAAAGATCTAGCTAATGAAGAGCTTATGGCCAAAGAAGCTGTCCAAACTGCAACAATGGCTCTTTCATTAGCTGAGGCAAGACTTCAAGTAGCCATAGAATCTTTGGAGCCTACAAAAGAAGTTCCTGATTCAACACAAGGGTCTAATGAGAGCAATGGTGATAACGACATGGAGGAACATGAGAAAGCTATTTTGTTTGCTGAAGCAGATATCAAGGAATGCCAGGCTAACTTAGCCAATTGTGAGGCAGAGCTGAGGCGCTTGCAAAATAGGAAGGAAGAGTTGGAGAAGGAAGTGAGCAAATTGCAAGAAATTGCTGAAAATGCTCAGCTGAATGCTGTGAAAGCTGAAGAGGATGTTACAAACATAATGCTTTTGGCTGAGCAAGCTGTTGCCTTTGAACTTGAGGCAACAAAACATGTAAATGATGCAGAGATTGCCTTACAACGAGCAGATAAGTCTAATTCTAGTTCAAATGCTGATACGATAGAAACTACCCAAGCACCCGATGTTGAGGCTATTCTTGAGGAGGAAAAAGTGGTTAACTGTTTTTCTGGTGATGTCACTGTTGAAAGAGACAGAGAATTGTCAATTGATGATGAATATTTGGTTGCGAATTTATCACCTGAAACACTATCTGATAAAGCCAACCAAATTTTGGAAGATAAAACACCGTCTGATTATTTAAGTGATAATGAGAATGCCATACAAGCAAAAAAGCAGGAAACACAGAAAGATTTAACCAAAGATAGTTCACCTTTTGCTCCCAAGGCATTATTGAAAAAGTCTTCTCGATTCTTTTCTGCGTCATTCTTTTCTTTTACCGAAGATGGGACTGAGTTCACACCAGCATCAGTCTTTCAGGGCCTTATAATATCTGTACAGAAGCAGTTGCCGAAGCTGATTTTTGGGCTCTTGTTAATGGGAGCAGGGTCTGTATAAACTTGCTACATCTTTTTCATTCATTGCTGTCATTTATTTCTATCCTTCTAAAGCATTTTATCTGGATGAATATATACACATTATGTGATTGGCATGTAATATGTATGATAGAGTAAATCATTCAAAATACTAATTTGATATTTTTGAGCTTTCTGCACAACATAATTAAGAATATCTAAGCATAATATTCACTGGCTTGTTTGATTATTTTTTTGAAGGCTAAATTGCTTTTATTTGGACTTTGGACCAGGACATATGATATAAAGATTGACATGCAAAGGTTTAATGTAAAGATTAAACATAGTATTCAATAAACGGTGAATTTTTATTTCAGGGTTACCTTCTTTGCTAATAAAGTGGATAGGAATGCTCAGCTGCTTCCCCAGGCAGACGTTATCATGACCAGTGTTGAAGAAGTTTCCTCTAGTGCAAAGCCGCTTGTTAGACACCTACAGAAACTGCCCAAGAAAATCAAGAAAATCATTGCGTCTTTACCTCATCAAGAGGTTTGTTTTTCTTCATTCTCCCCCTTTAGTCTTGTGTGCTATTTTATAAATATTATATGACTATATTATACATCGTTCCCAGGTGAATGAGGAAGAAGCCTCCCTCTTTGACATGCTCTGGCTATTACTTGCAAGTGTTATATTTGTGCCAATATTCCAGAAAATTCCTGGAGGTAACTCATTTGCAATGTTTTCTTAGTGTTGAGTTGAACATAGTCTGTCAAGTATGGCAAAGTTGTGTAGGACTCTAGATGTTTTTGTTAGAATGTGATCAGGCACCAAACTCCACATATTTTGGTTCAATCAAACTTTGATGCTTAGATTATATCCACTCCATTTAGCTCATGGTTTGTTTGTTAGTATGGTTATGACCAAATTTTTTCAAACTTAGTCTGGTCATGCAGAAGAGATTCAAGGTTTTGAGTGTGGTCAAGGATGAACTGGGTTTTGCAAGTACCAACACGTTCTTCAAATGTGTGACTATATTAAAAAACAGTTGAAAAAAATATAATAAATATAACATCTCTTAAACTTTTATAGATATTGTATAATATAATTAATAATCTAGCCTAGAAACAAAAGAACAAAAAGTACAATTTTTTGTAAAGTTAACCATGCTTGTGATAGTTAAACAACAAATAAAACTTGGCGTAGTGGAAACAACATTTTGTTGAAAATGATCATTACTAAAATGAAAAATCTTGTCCTGATTGCATGGTTTGATCTGTTGTCACTAGTTCAAACACGGGATTTCAAACAGAGTTTCTTTAGGTTGACTGGACCAACTGGTGGGCTGGTTCATTTATCTTACCCATGTTTGGTTTTTAAAAAGTATGGTTATGGCAATATGAAACTGTTAAAGGAAAATTTGTCACTTAAGTTTAAACAGTATGCTTTTGTCAGAAGCCTCTAACCATTACCTGGATATGTTAAATTTCTTTTAAATGTATACTCAATAAAATTAATTGTCTTACATATTCACATATTTTTGTGCCAACACTATGTCCTCTATCTTGCTTGCAACAATGTTTAGGCAGTCCTGTTCTTGGCTATTTGGCCGCTGGTATCTTGATTGGGCCATATGGTCTCTCTATCATTCGTCACGTACATGGCACAAAAGCAGTAGCTGAATTTGGAGTTGTTTTCCTTCTATTCAATATTGGCCTAGAGGTAGGTGGGGATTTTAGTTCTTATTCAGTTTATGTTTACTTTGACCATAACCATTATTAGAAGAGCTAAATTGATGCTCTTATTTGCTTTGTTCTTTTAGCTCTCTGTTGAAAGGCTTAGTTCAATGAAGAAATATGTCTTTGGATTAGGCTCTGCACAGGTGAGCCGGAAAGCCCATCCCTCCCACCTTTGTTAAAATTGTTCACCTCAAGTTATACTGTTGTACTTTATTAACTAACTGTATGAATAAATGAAGGTCTTGGCAACTGCTGTAGCTATTGGTTTGGTGGTTCATTTTATCTGTGGCCAACCTGGTCCTGCTGCTATTGTTGTTGGGAATGGCCTTGCATTATCATCCACTGCTGTTGTTCTGCAGGTATAAATAACCTAAGATTGCATGTTTAAGTAATATCTACCTATTCTGACTAGCATTAACTGTAAATACTAGGTAAGTGATTGCTGAAGTATGTTGTAGCTCGGATCTGTTAATAAACGTTTTAATGCTTATTACTGCTTAATAAAACTTAATGCCAGCAGCTGTATCAAATTCACATCATTGAAAGGTTGTTATATGTGTAATAGATTATACATACATTCAAATGGTAAAAAAATGAAGCGAGCATTCTATCTACTTTTTATTTTATTTTTGATGAGTCTATTATGATGCAATAATTTCAGTGAACTTGTTCTGCAGGTGTTGCAGGAGAGAGGTGAGAGCACATCACGGCATGGCCGAGCTACTTTTTCTGTGTTACTCTTTCAGGTTATTTTGTACCTTACCCATCTATTTAAATGCTGAAAGATTTTCTTTTGTCAAATATTGTCCTAGATTTTAAAGAGAATACTGTTCTTGTGTCATATGGCTGAACTTTGTCGTATGAGTTTTATATATTTCTTTCTTTAGTATGCCATACTTTTGCTGCTACTGCTGGATAAATTAATCATGATTTCCAATAGCTGCATGCTATTGGATGAGCATATTATCTTTGCCTTTGCACTTTGCACTTTGCTCAGTGTAGAATTTTTGTACATATTGATGCTATACTAATAATAGCATGTTTTGAGAGACACTAAACAAGCATGTTCTTAACAAGCAAGGATTAAACTGTAAAATTATCATGTCTATTTGGATGTTGGGGCAGATGATTGGATGAATTATTTGCCCCTTGAGCACTTTTATTCTTATTTTTTTCTGTAGAGATCCTCAACAAGCATTCTCTACTTTGTCTGCTGTATCTGGGCAATTGTTATAGTTATATGAATTTGCCATTTTTGACATTGATTCTTTGTTATTAGCTCTTAAATGCCTTCTATTTCTTATTGTGTTGGGGATGCAATATTTTGAGATAAACTTTTACTGTTTGTTTCTATTCAGGATCTGGCTGTTGTGGTGTTGCTAATTCTCATACCTCTTATTTCTCCCAATTCTTCCAAAGGAGGGGTAATCTTTTTCTAAGCTCTTGGACCCTAGGTTTGGTTGTATAGAACATGATTAAGCTGTGTAGACTCCTGTGAAGTCTGAGAGGCATATATGACATGAAACACTTAAATTTAACATGCAGAAAGAAGTATGAAAACATGAAATAAAAGTGCAAGCAGAAGTTTCGGCAATACTTTTTAGTATAACCACATTGCATATGATGGGTTCTTTTTTAATTATTTCCCTTCCACTGACCTGGAACAGAATGTGGTAATTAATCACTATTTATAGGTCTGCCAATTAATTTTATATTTTATTTATATTCAGGTCAGGATGTGACCTTCCGAGGTTTTCGTTGTTATTTTTCTTACACGTTTATTCTGTATTTCTGCCTTTGTTCTTCTGAATCCCTCATTCATTGTAAACACCAATCTATTTATTCAGGTTGGTTTTCAAGCTATTGCTGAAGCACTTGGAATGGCTGCTGTTAAGGCAGCAGTTGCAATCACTGCCATAATTGCAGGGGGACGATTGGTAAGTGTTCTTCCGAACTGGACTGTGAAATCTCTCACCAGTGTGACTGTTACTAACATGTCGTTCTAATAAGGATAACTGATGCTTATATTTTTCTACTTAGTGGAGGAAAATCCTCTATAGTCGCTATATTTTATGCAATTAAGTCTTGAATTGTATGCTTTTCAAGATATGCATTTACATAAAGCATAATGACAGGCCAACCTATCTATTACTTTGGTGTCACTCTCACATGATATATATAATTCCTAGAAATTGAAATATTTTGACATGTTACTTATCATGGTCGGTGGAAGTTACCAATAAGGTACCATGCATGAAATACATAGACTCAGTTGCTTACATAGTTTGAGATGGGTTTTGGACCATAGTGACTGAACTTGAGATCTTTGTGGAAGTTTCTATATGCATTTTCCATGCATAGTACATTAAATAGAATGACCATTTATAATATTTGGTAATAATTGTGTCAAGGATTCGAGATGGTAATCATAGAATATATATATCATTAAAAATAATTTGTTCATAGGACAAGTGATATCCTGTTGGGTTCATTTGGAAGAAATTGCAAGGTGGTACTTTAATTGAAGATGTAGAGTATGCTTTGTGCTGAGTGTCCTGTTCTTCTTCACAGCTCCTTCGACCAATATACAAGCAGGTTGCAGAAAATCAAAATGCTGAAATTTTCTCAGCCAATACACTCCTTGTTATTCTTGGCACAAGTCTTCTTACGGCCAGGGTATGTGATTGTCCTATTCCTTTTTATCTCTGTTGGGTTTTAACTGGTTGAATGGTTTATTCTTGTGCTTTTTGTTTATGTAGAAACAAACAACTTTTCATCTTTTAAATAAGGATTTGGGGGATTGATAAGGCCTGTGAAGCTTTGATTCTTTGGTCCAGCCATTGCCTGGAAACCGACTGGCCAGTTGGGTTGGTTCTATCAGTAGACGTTTCTGGTGTGGGGTGGGGTGGACAAATAACATTTCACTCATCTTATATTACATAAAATAAAACCGAGTTTGATACTAGGATGTATGTAGAGATTTCTGATTCAACTATGCTTAAACCATTAAACTGTGACCTAGTTTGTTGATTGGTCCAGTTTTCAAATCCTAACCTTTAAGCATTATTTTTGAGTTCATTAACTAGATCTTGACTTGTTTCTGTTTTACTTTAAATAAAACAGGCTGGACTTTCCATGGCATTAGGTGCCTTTTTGGCTGGTTTACTGCTGGCAGAAACTGAATTTTCGTTACAGGTTGAATCTGACATTGCTCCATATCGTGGCCTTCTTTTAGGGCTATTCTTTATGACGGTAGGTTCTAAATATCAGAAATCACAAATTTGTTAATTGAATTATTTTATTTGTTCATGTGAAAATATCTATTTTCTTAAAATTGTTGTTATGGTTCTTGTAGCAAGATATATGGATACGGTGTTCTTTATGTGGCCATAGTTTAAAAGCATGTAATCAAGTATTTGTGCGAGATAAATTCATATGAGAATATTGAAAAGCAATGAAACGGTTGGATGGAAATCTTCATTAGTATCTAATTGCGCTTTGAAGTGGCTGACATACACACGCAGACACACATATAATTGGTGTGCTTGCGATCTAGTGGATAAAGGATAGAATGCATGTAAAATATTGTTCAAAAAGGAGAAAAAGTCTCAACATTTTATCTATCCCCTTATACAAAAGCTTCATGCAGAAACAGTAAACTGGATAATATTTTATTTTTCCAGCAGGAAAAAAAATCTTTCCTGCATTTAATGCAAACTTTGCTGTTCATCTCCAACTTTGTAACTCCTTTAAGATCCAAAATTGAAGGATTAGTCAGATTTTGTATTTTCTCTCTTTTTTAAGTTAGTTACTAATGGTGATTGTGTGGACTTCATGGCACTAAATCGAAGGCTCTATGCAGAAAAATACCAGAAGAAAAACTGAATCAAAGTTGAAAATTTTAGAAATCAAACTATTTCCTTTATTTTGGCATGCACAAAGTTAACTAACCACTCTGTAAAAAGAATATTCAATTTTAGATTCTACTATAACTGAATTATGTGAAAATAATTTAGAGTTTGAAGTATTGCTTTTAGTTGGGTTGTATACTAGTTCTATAATAATTGACAAGAAGGGGCTAATGTTTATGTGAACAATTCTTAGTCTGTAGCTGTTACTTATGTACTGATGATTTGACAATAGGAATACATTAGTTATGCCATGGTCTGTTATAGTTAGAACTTGTACACTTACACAGTGTTAACCAAGCCTTATCCCACAAGGTGGCCTCGGCCACTTCGGGATAGCTTGTTTACTTGAAAGAAAGTTAATTCTGTCTAAAGCAAAAATGGGTTTGTACCTATAACATTTTGAACTTTGATCGAATTAGAATCTAGGCAAAAACAATTATGCTACATTGATTGGAAAATCTTGATTGCTTAACTGTGAATTTGTTTTTTGTTACTATCTGTGTCTTAATGATCAGCTAGCTTCTATCTACATAATTGATAGCAATTGGTTTTTGTGACTTTTCAGGTTGGAATGTCAATAGATCCAAAACTTCTTGTATCAAACTTCCCAATTATCGGAGTTACACTAGGACTCTTAATATGTGGCAAGACTATCTTGGTTTCTTTGATGGGTAGAATGTTTGGGATTTCCTTCATTTCTGCCATCAGAGCTGGTCTTCTTCTTGCTCCTGGTGGAGAGTTTGCATTTGTGGCTTTTGGTGATGCCGTTAATCAGGTTTTTTGTCCTTAAAACTATTTTCTCTGCGAAGAGTTGTGTTTTATTTGTGGTAGTTTACTCTAGGACTTGATATTCATGTAAAATAAATCACTTTTCTTTAGTTATTTATATAAATGTATATATAATGGGTTATGGGTTAAACGTATGTTCATAAAATAAGTTCTATTTTAGCAAGATGCGTAGTAAGAGTTGAGATCCATAAACATTTGTTCTTGCAATGCTTGTTACCTTGGATATTATAGGATTGCAATATATGGTTTAATTGGGAAGCTTTGATGCATGTCTTAACCGATTTCCTCCAATTGCCAGGGAGGGTTTGAGGTAGGATCATGGTTATCAAACTTGCGAGTTAACTCATTAACTTGGACGAGTTTACATTTCTAGACATGGCTTCCAAGTTAACTCAGAAACACACTTGATTTCCAACTAGAATTGGGTGTGAAATTGATAGGTTTTTGGATTACGAAACCGATCTAACTCAACACACACACACACACACACACACAAACAAGAGTCTAGACGGAAAAAAGAATGTATCTGTATTATTATCTCAACCACTGTACAACTCTTTACACTCAAGGAAGCCTAACCTCCCTCCACTGGACTAAACTCCAGTCAAACTCAATTGTACAAAAAAATACCTCTCTGACAAGGATCCAGGAGGTCGGACCAATGGATAGGCTTCTGGATTACGAAACCTATCTAACTCAACACACACACACAAACAAGAGTCTAGACGAGAAAAAGAATGTATATGTTTATTATCTCAACCTTTGTACAACTCTATCACCTCCAAGGGAGCCTAATCCCCCCTCCACAAGATAAATGTTACTGTCTTTACAAAAGAATCCAAAACTAACTCGTACAAAAGTACATCAACTCTATTTATATGAGTTTATTTCTAAAACACTTCCCGATTTCCCTCTTAACTCTTCTTTCTCCTCTCATAAACCCTCCATACCGTATCAGAAATAGTTAGAATTGTGCGAAATCGCAAATTAGCAACGTTTTTGGAAGTTTGAAAGGGGGAAAAATTGAAGCAAAAACGAGGTCGTTTGGAGGGGAAAACTGATCTAATTAGGGCTATGATATTAAGCCCCTTTTTCTTTGTTTTGTTGAGCCGCATCACTATCTCTAGCCATCATGTAACATCTCGCTACCATCCTTTCACCCTCTCGCCGTCACGTCTCTGTTTGTAGCCATCACACTTGCCTTTGTAGATCATCTTGTTGCTGTCCTCGGTCACATCACTGTTGCGTTGCTATCTGTGACCATCATGCTCGTTGTTGGCCACTTGTCACCTCCTTCGCTTGTTGCGCACTCCCACTTTCGCTTTCCCCCTCTGCACTGTTTGTTTAAGTAAAGATGATTTCACTTTTCTAAGCCCCTGTTATGTAGCATGGTTAATTTTTTTTTTGTTATTTTTAATTTTTCGTACATTCTACACAATCTACCAATGATGTTTTTATTTTTTTAATTTTTGTGGTGAAAAACTTAGACCATTATGTCTGGAAATGCATCAAATTCAATGGATACTAATCCCAGTGCATCCTCATTTGTTAAAAGTAGAAGTAAAAATGCTCTGGGAAACAAGTCAAATATTGGATGGAAACACAAATTAGATATTAATGGTAATGGTAGAAAAGTGAAATGTAACTATTGCTCAAAGATTATGAGTGGAGGAATATTTAAATTCAAACATCATCTTGCTAGATCTAGGGAAGATTTTAAACCTTGTGCTTTTGTTTTGGAAGAAATAAAAAATTTGATGATAAAAATTGTTAAAGAAGCTAAGGAAGCTTCATTAAAGAGAAGAAAGTTAAATATAATTGATGCAGACCATGAAGAAAGTGAGAGTGTTGAAGGAAAATAACAAGTTGCCACTACTAATAAGGGGGGAGTCCAAGCAACTATAAATCAAATGATGAAAAGAGGATACAAAGAAGTTGATGCTCAAATGGGTGAACTCTTTTACACCAGTGCCATTCCTTTCAATGTATTTAGAAATCCAACATTTGCAAAGAAGTTTGAAATGATTGGTAATATGGAGTTGGCTACAAACCATCTTATCATGATATTAGAGAAAAGCTCTTGAAACATGCTGTGAACAAAACGGATTTAATTCTTAAAGAATATAAGGAGGAGTGGAAGAGAACTGGCTATACCATTATGCCTGATGTTTGGACGGACAAAAAAAGACATTTTATTTGCAACTTTTTGGTGAATAGTTCTAAAGGCACATTTTTTCTTTATTCAATTAACACTTCAGACATTCCAAAAACAATTGACAAAGTATTCAAGATGTTAGATGACGTTGAGTTTGTTGGAGAAGAAAATGTAGTTCAAGTTGTCACTGATAATGTTGCAAATTTCAAGGCAATAGGAGATCTGTTGAAGCAAAGAAAGGAAAAAAAATGTATTGGGCTCCATGTGCAACACACTTCATTGATTTGATCTTTGAAGATTTTGAAAAGAATTTGAAGGACCATGAATTGACAATCCAGAAGGGAAGAAAGATTACCATTTACATTTATGGAAGAACAATGTTGATTTCCTTGTTGAAAAAGTCCACTAAAGGTAAGACGGGGTGTGACTAGATTTGTCCTTGCTTATTTAACTCTTACTTGTCTTCATGAATTGAAGGTATCATTATTGACCATGTTTAGCTTTGAAAAAGTGGAAGACAAGCAAGTTTGAAACTTATAAGAGGGGAGAAGAGTAGAACATGTGGTATTAGATAACTGGTTTTGCAAGAATGTCTCACATGCTTGAAAGTCGCTGCTCCTCTTATGGTGGTATGAAGATTGGTGGACTCAAATGTAAATCCCACAACAGGTTTCATTTATGAAGAGATGGACTCTGCAAAAGGGAATATTAGGTCCAATTTTAACCAAATTAAGAAAAGTTAAAATTTCAAACTTTTACTTGTTCACAGTTTACTTATGTGTGAAATTATTTCTAATATAGCATAATTGGTTTGGTATTGACTATAGCTATTTAGAGGTTTGGAGAATAGTTGATGCTCAATGGGATAATCGACTTCTTAAGCCTTTGCATGCAACTGCCTATTTTCTCAACCCCCACTTCTACTATGAATGTAACATTAGATATGATGATGGTGGAGAGGTGAAAGAAGGATTGTGTACGTGCATGAGAAGAATGGTACCAGATATGCCAGAAAGAAGAAGAGTTAATTTTCAAATTGTTGAATTTCATTTTGCTAGAGAACTTTTTGGAATGGAAGATGTAAAGGAATGTAGGAAAGCATTAAATCCTAGGGAATTGCGGGAGATGTTCGGGGATGGAACTTCGGACTTGAAGGGATTTGCTTTTCGAATTCTAAGCTTAACTTGTACTTCCTCGTAATTGGAGTTCATTTGAAATGGTAACTTAAATTATTTATAATTTATAATTTTCTTTATTAGGTTGATATCTTTAATAAAATTTGATATTTCATTTTAGGTTCATACAAAGATAAGGAATCATTTGCATTACAGAAAGATGAATAATTTAGTTTATGTGATGTATAATTTGAAGTGGAAAATTAGACAAATTCGAAAAACTATTGTTCTTCCATTTGATGATATTGAATCAGATAATGAATGGATAACTAAAGAGGCAGATGATGTTGTTGTGATTGAGCAAGCTCAAGGTGAAAATGATTGTGAAAAGGTTCAATTAGATGGAGCAACAACAAATACAGCTTTAGATATTATTGATCTTGATTGCATAACTTTTAATGCCAATGAGGATGCACAACTTTCATCGGGGGAAGAGTTGGATTAAGATGATGATGGAGATGATTATGTCATTAGAGGATTAAAAGATTACACATAGACACTTAACATTTGAATTTATGTTTTACAATATTTGTATGAACTTATTTATTTCAAGTTATATAATTTTGTGGCCTTATTTAAATTAGGATGTTATTCGTAAAAATTATTTTTTTAAGTGAAGTAAACTCTTAATGAGTTTACTTGTCTCGCAAATTTATGTTTATGAATACACTCGAGTTTGACAACCTTGGGTAAGATTATATCAATAAGTTGAGATTGAGATGTGTTATATTTGTATTGCTTTGAATATAAGGATGCGAAGAAGCTTTGGTATTTTCTGAAGTCTGAGAATGATTATATTGTTTTCTTAGGCTGAATTATATCTTTCTTTGTTCTTTCTGGTGCTCAGCTCTTGCAACATTTATGGGAATTTATCTTGTAGATCTTTAATTAGGTTGTGGGGCTTGGCTAGCTTGTTTCTTGTTTTAGATGAAGCTCTCTGTTTTGTCAATTTTGTATTTGTTAGAATTATTGTTAGAATGATTAGTGTGAGTTGTGTGTGTGCTGTCAGTATGAGCTGTGTGTGTGAGTTGTGTTCCAACCAAAGTGAGTTGGAAAGGAAATGGGTAGTTACTTTATTTCCCTTATAAATGTAATGCTAATGTAAGAGGAGAAGTAAGCCTTCTCATTCAATAATATGTCTTTATGATTTCTGTGTTCATTCAATATGGTATCAGAGCGGGTCGATCCCGCTCTGGTTTTTTCTTTTCTCAATTGAGCTATCAGATATAGCTCCACCATTATCACTCATCATCTACCATAATCATATATCAACCTCTCTTTTTTTTTCTCAAACTTTATTCACTGTTTGGCACACCCATCACCACATATCGCCACCTTTCTCTGACGTCCGCCGTCGTCCGCCGTCCGCCGCCGTCGATCAACCCAGTTTCGTCCGGCGACCAGAAGATCTGGAGCGCCTCTCTGAGCGACAGATAACCCCGCCGGAATCAGTCCAAGCATCCTCTCCACGCGCCTCCACACGCCACCTTTCTCCAGCTGAGCTTGGGCGCGTACTGTTCACGCGCCGCCGTTCCGACGACGGAATCACTTCGTGCTTCTTCCAGTAGACTCGCCGGACCTTCCTCTCTCTGTTCTGTCCCTCCATAGCAGCCATTACAGCCTTTTCTGAGTTGGGTATACAAAAGGCTTCATTTTCTCTTTCTCACTGCAATTTGTCGCTGCTGCCTTCCTTTGTTTTTTCTTAGAATTCAGATTCATAGATACCGTGCAATGGCAACTGGCATCATTATCTCATTGTCAGGAAGTCCCAATATCACTTCTGAAAAACTGAATGGGAAAAATTATTTATCTTGGTCCGCTGCTGTTGAAATGTGGTTTCTTGGCCACGGATGTTATGATCATCTTGAGCAAGATGGAACACACGTACCAGCTGAAAAAGCAGATCAATGGAAACAAGCAGATTTCCAACTGTGTGCTTTGTTGTGGCAATCCGTAGAACCACAAATCTTCATATCCCTTAGAGCTTTCAAGACATGTCACTCTTTTTGGAAGAAAGCTCAAAGCATTTATGCCAATGACATTCAACGTCTGTATGACACGGCGAATAAACTTGCATCCCTTAAAATGGAGAATCATGATATGGTATCTTTTATGGCTGAAGCCCAATCCGCTACTGAAGAATTGCGGATGTTTTTAGAAGCAGGATCTTCTGAAGATATCAAAACAAGGTTAGACAAGTATTATATGGTAATGATTCTACGAGCTCTGCATCCTGACCTTGCTCATATCCGAGATCAACTTCTAACCAGTCATGAAGTTCCCTCCATGGAATCCTTGACCACACGTCTTCTTCGGGTTCCGATGCCACACCCTCAAGAGACTTTTGGGGCAGTAGAGCAATCTGCCATGATTATCGCCCGCGGAAGAGGACGCGGTACTAGAGGAGGAGGACGTGGAGGACGTGGAGGTCGAGGGCGAGGTCCGTGCACATATTGCAAAAGGATGGGTCATACCCAAGAGAATTGCTACTTATTGCATGGTTTTCCTCCAAAAACCGCTAATATCTCTCAGTCTAACCCTTCAGATTCAAAATTTACTGAAGATGAATATCAGGAGTACCTACGGTTAAAATCCAATAGCATGGCACAAACATCTTCAAGTACAGCGTGCATTTCTCAATCTCCCAAAGATCAAACTTCATGGGTAATTGATTCGGGTGCTTCTGATCATATCTCCGGTAATACCTCTTTGTTCTCAACCCTTTCTTTTCAAGAAAAATCTCATTTAATAACCCTTGCAAATGGTTCAAAAGTCTCATCAAAGGGCATTGGTCATGTCTCCCTGTCTCCATCCTTAAATCTCCAATCTGTTCTATTTGTTCCTAACTGTCCTTTCAATTTGATTTCCTTGAGTCAGTTAACCAAATCATTAAATTGTTCAATAACCTTTGATAACAACTCTTTTGTTATACAGGAGCGTGGGACAAGGAAACGGATTGGAGAAGGATATGAAGCAGGAGGATTATACCATTTTGGATCTCATCCCCATGTGTCATGTGTTGCAGCTCCTACTCCTAAACTGTTACACGATCGGTTTGGTCATCCTCATTTGTTAAAATTAAAAAAAATGTTCCCTGAACTTGGTAATGTCAATAGTTTAGAATGTGAGTCATGTCAACTCGGAAAACACGTTAGGTCTTCCTTTCCTAAAAGGTCACAAACAATGTGTGATTCTAGTTTTTCCATTATCCGTTCTGATATTTGGGGACCTAGTCGTGTCTCGTCCTTTGGTTTTCGGTATTTTGTTACTTTCATTGATGAATATTCAAGATGTACTTGGGTTTATCTTATGAAAGATCGTTCTGAATTGTTATCCATCTTTACCTCCTTTTTAAATGAAATCAAAAATCAATTTGGCCAAGTTATCAAAATTCTAAGAAGTGACAATGCCAAAGAATACTTCTCTTACAATTTCTCTGCACTTTTAAACTCTCATGGTATCCTACATCAGTCTACTTGTCCTCATACACCACAACAAAATGGTATAGCAGAAAGAAAAAACCGACACTTGATTGAAACTGCCCGTACTCTTTTGCTTAGTGCCCATATTCCCACTCATCACTGGGGCGATGCCATTTTAACTGCATGTTATCTTATTAATAGGATGCCCTCTTCTTCTCTTAATCATAAAACTCTTTTTTCCATTCTTTTTCCAAACCAACCTCTCTTTCACACCTCTCCTCGAATCTTTGGTTGCGTATGTTTTGTTCATGACATGTCTCCTGGACTAGATAAACTTTCTGCTCGTGCAATCAAATGTGTCTTCTTGGGATATTCACGGCTTCAAATTCGTCTATTCTTTGCAATGGCGGCTATTCGTCACTGGCCACTTCATCAACTCGATATAAAAAATGCCTTCCTTCATGGTGATCTTGAGGACAAAGTTTATATGGAGCAACCTCCAGGGTTTGTTGCTCAGGGGGAGTGTGGAATGGTATGCAAATTGCATCGCTCTTTATATGGTCTCAAGCAATCACCACGTGCTTGGTTTGGAAAATTCAGCTCTATTGTTCAACAATTTGGCTTGAAACGAAGTGAAGCAGATCATTCAGTTTTTTATTGTACTACATCTCTTGGGAAATGTGTTTATCTAATAGTATATGTTGATGATATAGTCATCACAGGAAATGATGTTGTTGGAATATCTCAACTAAAGAAACACTTATGCAAACATTTCCAAACCAAAGATCTTGGAAGCCTCAAATACTTCTTGGGCATTGAAGTAGCTCGGTCAAAAGATGGAATTGTAGTCTCTCAGAGGAAATATGCTCTCGATATATTACAAGAGACAGGAATGATTGATTGTAGACCAATAGACAGTCCTATGGACCCAAATCAAAAATTAGCTTCAAGCGAAGGTGATTTGTTCTCCGATCCAGAAAGATACAGAAGACTTGTTGGAAAACTGATTTATCTCACTATTACAAGACCGGATCTATCTTTTGCAGTTGGAGTGGTCAGTCAATTCATGCAGGCTCCATGTCTTGGCCATTGGAATGCTATCATTCGTAATCTAAGATACCTAAAAAAGGCTCCTGGACAAGGGTTGTTATATGAAGATAAAGGAAGCATTCAAGTCTCTGGATACTGTGATGCAGATTGGGCAGGCTCGCCTATTGATAGACGGTCTACTACTGGATATTGTGTTCTCCTTGGGGGAAATATCATTTCATGGAAGAGTAAGAAACAAAATGTAGTAGCCCGATCAACAGCTGAAGCTGAATATAGGGCTATGGCATCACTAACAAGTGAACTTATATGGGTGAAGCAATTTCTTCAAGAGCTCAACTTCTGTAACATTCAAACCATGAAGATGTATTGCGATAATCAAGCTGCTCTCCACATTGCATCAAACCCAGTGTTTCACGAGAGGACCAAACATATAGAAATTGACTGCCATTTTGTTCGGGAAAAATTGTTGTCCAAAGAAATTTGTACTGAGTTTGTTGGGTCAAATGATCAACTTGCAGATATGTTAACTAAGTCCTTAAGAGGACCTAGAATTGAATTCATTAGTTCCAAGCTTGGTACATACAATTTGTATGCTCCAGCTTGAGGGGGAGTGTTAGAATTATTGTTAGAATGATTATTGTGAGTTGTGTGTGTGCTGTCAGTATGAGCTGTGTGTGTGAGTTGTGTTCCAACCAAAGTGAGTTGGAAAGGAAATGGGTAGTTACTTTATTTCCCTTATAAATGTAATGCTAATGTAAGAGGAGAAGTAAGCCTTCTCATTCAATAATATGTCTTTATGATTTCTGTGTTCATTCAATAGTATTGTCTTTAGTTTTTAATGATTGGTCTTCCTTGTAAGTTGAAAAATACAAAGTGCAGATCACTTTACTAGTCCCCACTAAGAGTTGGTGTTTTCCTTAATAGTTTGCAAATAAAAGAGCTGTTTCCCCCCCACTAATCGCCATTTATGCAGGGCATAATGTCTTCCCAGCTATCATCTTTGCTTTTTCTTGTTGTGGGCATTTCAATGGCCATCACACCATGGCTAGCAGCAGGAGGCCAGCTGATTGCTTCCCGTTTTGAGCAGAATGATGTTAGAAGACTATTACCTGAAGAAAGTGAGGTAAATTCTCTTACACGAGCAGCTGACTGTTAGCTTCGTTGATAATGATCATGAAATTTTATATTTAGTATCTATGATTGGGCGCTCTAGTGCATTGTTTATCAACATTCTTAGAGCTGAATAAATTGTTTATGTTTCGTAGGTATAGGAATTTTGGACCTGCAGGTATAATGTGGTTGTCATATTTGGTCTTTATCAAAGTTGTGCAGAAACTGATGTCTGACCACATGGAGTCATGGATTATTCAGTTAGCCTTTTAAAACATATTTCAGTTAAATTATCTTAATCCTAGTTTGCAAGTGAATTCCCTCAATTCATAGATTCCAATAAAACTAAGAGGCATCTACTATTATCTAGTAGTACATAAAATAAGTATTGGATTAGCTTAATCATTCTTCAATTTCCCCAAAATATAGATCGATTGAGGGGAGTGTAGGTATGTTAGAATCTATAGATATGATAATATTAGGATCAATTAAATTGATTTTATTTTTATCTTATTAGCCTAAAACAAGGTAGCTGAATGTTTTGTAATTATATTATCTACCCTATAAATAGGTTAGTTCCACTTTGGTCTAAACACACAAAGTGAATAGAGTGGAATTCACATTGTAGTAACAGAGTTTGAACTTGCTTTAAACTTGAAGATTTAGAGTTGCTAAAAACGCTTGAGTGAACTATCTTCACTCAGTATCAATATGCTATATGTACATATTAGAAAAAGATTACACGAGAATGATGACAGACCAGTTCAGCCAAGGAGACCTTTCATCTATATATACACTTTTCAGACTACATAAAAAAAAGTTTTATAAAACATTAAAAGACTTTTTTCTGATAGCAGGTATAACTAGTCTTTTCTTAACAATTTGCCAATATTTTATCTTGTTTGGTGATTGAAAAAGAAAACGTTTCTAGTATTTGAGGTGAATAATTTTCTTGCACATGAAATTTTCCTTGCTGTCACTGTTATCAACATTATTGAAAATATGGGGAACATAAAATGTTAGCTGTATTTATTGTTCAAATTTAAATTTTTTTCTTTATAGTAAATAACAACATTTATACTATAGGTCAATGGATATCAAAACCTAATATGAAACAGTACTATATATACCTATTTATATTTTAGAGTTGGTTTATAACCTTTCCCAAGCACCGTATAGTTCAGTTTGGTAACTCATTTTAGTTTGACATATCTTATCAGAAAAGTGTAGGGATGGAATAAGTTGAGAACTATACACCTAGCTAAGTTGGTAAAGTTTTTTATGAAGTCAGTTAACTATAGTTACTAAAGTCCTCACTCCCTCTGTAAAAGTTTGTTCTGATTCCATAGGGATTAGCACGTTTGGATAGAATTCTTAAACAGAGAAATGATAATTATGTCTGAATGGAGAACTTTGATACCCTTTATACATTTTTGACATTATGAGTGCTTATTTCTTGCATTTGAAATATTTGGGCTATAGGTTCTTTATTAACTTTTTTCATCCTGATCACTTGACACGAATGTTATTGGTTCTTGTTAACAATTTAGTTGACATTTATAGCTAAAAAGTATATGGTAGTTTAAGGAGTTTCTGTAGGAGCTCTTCCTAAACCAGAGATGGGGCAGTGGATGCAATTATCCCATATGGATTTACCATTTTGTAATTTCTTTATTTCCAAGTAACATGAAAATTTGGTAGTTGACTGACATCTTTTTGGATGACACCTTTTTACAGACAGATGATCTGCAAGATCATATTATTATTTGTGGATTTGGACGAGTGGGCCAGGTAAACTCTTTTTTGGTTTGATAAATTAGTTTGTTGTTTATATAACTGATTTAACTATGACGGCTTACTTTTTGTATTATGATTAGATCATTGCCCAACTTCTTTCTGAGCGTCTTATTCCGTTCGTCGCACTAGATGTAAGGAGGTAACGCAACTTGCTAATTGAGATTATTGTTTTTTCTCTTTGGATGAATGATTTGATATCTACATTGTTAGATGCAATACCGACTTGTCTTCTGGGGGAAAGAAAATAAAATCATCACAATCATATTTCTGTGTACAGATCACAAGTACCTTCGGCCATATGATTGTATTTTCATTTTTCATAACGGTTGGTTAGAGTGTAGTGTTTTATACTTAATTGGAGAGCATCTATATATAGTTAGTTCTAGTTCCACGATTCTGATAATTGAAGTCTAGGATGAGAGACAATCTTGGATTGTACATGATGAGTAAATAAATTGTCGAGCCACGTCACAACTGTGTCTGTCAATGATCTATATGCAATTTACATTCATAAAATATATGATACCCAAAAGATTGGAGTACTCTCACATAATTTTTTACATATTTTGTTTTCTCTAAACAGAATGTTCATATCATTATTTTTTATTATGGTTTGCTTATAAGATGAGTGGCTTTCAATATGTTAAAGAGATGATGAACTAACTTGTTTATCATATTTCCTATTATTATATTCAGTGATAGAGTTGCAGTTGGCCGTGGTCTGGGTCTGCCTGTGTATTTTGGGGATGCTGGTAGTAGAGAGGTAGTGCACGTTACCTCAGCACACTAGTCGCATTACAGTTCATACTTGATTTTATCTTTATTCTTTCTGGGATGTGTGTTTAGGTCTTACATAAACTTGGAGCTGAAAGGGCATGTGCTGCAGCAATAACACTCGATACACCTGGTGCAAATTATAGAACAGTCTGGGCTCTGAGCAAGTACTTCCCAAATGTGAAGACCTTTGTCCGTGCCCATGACGTTGATCATGGATTGAATTTAGAAAAGGCTGGAGCCACTGCTGTAATATTCTAGTACCTGTTCTAGTATCCCTGTTTGATTACCTGCTGATATAATTCCATAACAGTGTAGCATTTGGTTATCGCATTAAAATGTTTGGAAAATTATGAGTCCATTAAAAGGATTAAACAAGAAAACGGAACAGGCATTCTACTCTATTCTATCTGCAACCAAATGCTGTCATAGGAAAAAAACGCTGTTGTATGTTGTAGCAAAATTAAAAGAAAAACATACCGTTAGTAAAATGCTTACTCTAGAGAACTTTCTTCCATTTGCAGGTCGTACCAGAGACTTTGGAACCAAGTCTTCAACTTGCAGCTGCTCTGCTTTCTCAGGTAACATTTTTCAGTGAATATCATATTTTCATTGAAACAAAATGTTCATGTAATGGAAAATACTTTAACCTGTTTCTCTCGTATTTATGTTAATAGTCATATTCAAATTTGTCTGTTAGTAGCAAATGATTATTGGCTATTTCTTGCTGCGATTGAATCCTGTGCATTCACTATCGTTAATTTCTCTTCATACCAAGTTTACTTGAATCTTGATTAACTTTTCTTCGAAATGGTTTCAACAAACTTTGGTTCTTTTACACTTTCTTCACATCTAGTTGGCAGAACTAGCTGTTCCGTTCATAAAATTGTAAATGAGATGAAATAAATAAAATGAAAATGTCAGATGATGTGTAATTAGGCGTTATTGGGTAAACTATTAAAAAATATTATTATATTTATTACTAATTTATGAAAATTATGACACAATGATGGGTGATCTTCATTTTTCTTTAGGCCAAACTCCCCACGACGGAGATTGCAGCCACTATAAATGAATTCAGAACTCGACATCTGGCTGAGCTCTCAGAGGTAATATTCCTTTTGAGTTCGTGCATAAACATGCACAGTTTATATCACTCTTTTATATTGGATATTTAAATGGACGATGTTCTTGATCTATCTGTGCAGCTGTGTGAAGCAAGTGGAAATTCTCTGGGTTACGGATATAATAATAATAATAAAATTGCGGGAAAACCAAAATCCCAATCAACAGATTCATTAGATGAGACCCCTGTTTCTGAAGGCACTCTGGCAATATGAAGAGTGTTGCATATATACAAAAGTTAGATGGCAGAAGAGAAGGAGTTAGACAAAAAATTATCAAAAGATGTATAGCAGATTTTTAGTTCTATTGTTATGTACAGATATAGCCGGATAGATGGAGATGCAGTAGTTTTATTTTCTTTTTGCCTAGAAAAATTTTGGTTCCGGGCACCTCAAATTTCTGTTAAAGGGTGATATCCCTGTTGATGTAGTTATATGCGCCATTGGCATTGTTTTCATTTGCCGTGGCTCCAGAAAAACGTCCAGTCATGTTTCCCCTGCTTAACATCAATATGTCAATGCCCTTGACAAGTAGGGTCACTCCCGCAGGTAGATAATTGCTTTCATTCTTTTTCTTACTTTTGTATTGCTGTTATGTTGGAAAGTTGGTACTTACATATTTTTACTCAAACATATTCTAACCTGAACATCTTTCTTTTTTTTTTATTTCTTTTTCAGCTATATGCTTCAGCCCGCATAGCCACAAGGCTAAAAAGTTAAGAAATGTTATCCTTTGCGTTGTGTTTGAATAATGTTATTCGATGTATTTCAACGTAACAAATAAGAGGAGTGAACAAAATGATGTTATATTTCATTTTATTTGCATGCACTAACGATGTTTTCAGTACGTTTGTTAAATACTTGGACTTTGTAAGTAATTTCACTGCGATTTGTTTTTTACTATTTCTAGAATAAAGACTTTTATTACGAGTTGTTTGTGTTATCCACACACTCTTGGAAGAGATTTGGCAGTCGGTTAGGAATATTCCTTACTTATTCCTATGAACAACTATTAGTGTTATTAATTACTTTAGTTTGAAATACCATAACCATTCTTTCACGTCTATTTCGAACAAATAACATTAAAATTAGGTTTAAATATGTTTTTGATTTAGATGAAATTTTCATTTTATCTTTCGTAGTGTTTGTATTTTTATTTTGACTCCTGTTTATGTGGACAACACTTTGAATGGTAATATTAATTTATTTAGATCATGTTTTCAAGAAAAATAAATAAAGGAAAATTTATCAAGGATGAAATGTTAAAATAAACATTAGAAACTACATCAAAATTTTAAACTTATCAGAGGCCGCAAATATGTTATATCTCAAAATTATTACGTTTTTCGTTATTCTACAACGTGAATTCAATATTTTATAGAATAAAACTTTTAATACGGATAAAATTCATCCATCTTAGAAAAAATACATTACATGATAACTAATTGTGGTTATAGTCTGTGAAAAATGTTAAATATGCTTTTTTTAGGTTCTTAAATTTAGAGCAAACTTTTATTTTTATCTTCGAATCATGCTAATCTTTATAGAAGAGCTGCGTGTCTCTTATTTCTCACACTCTTTTCATTATTGTTAGAGTTTATTAAAGCACTTTTCGGATTCACTTAAAAATCAGGAATTTTATTTTATAAAATTACAAGTAGAACTTACCAAAATTGTGATTTCTAATAAATTTCAAGAAAAAGTATTGGATAAAGGACATAGGCAGAGCGTCTTAAAAGTCCAATCTGAAGAAAACTTTTTTAATTTATCTATTGACAAGTTTAGATGTTAATTTAATGTTATTTTACTTTTTACTATTACATTATTAAATGTTCATCAACATAGTCAAAAATATTTACACATTTTTTTAATTGAAGTTAAAAAGATTTACTTTTAAATTTGAATAACCAAAAATGAAATTATCCCAAAATAAAAAAGTTATAAATATAATTTTTAGAAAACTATATTTTTAATATTAAATATTCACTAAATTTGTTTACGAATAATTTCCAGTAAACTTGATAAATATATTTGGTGACATGTTATTTCTCGGCCAATTTTTTGCATTTACAAAAACAAATATTTAATTCATATCTGACAAATTTAGCAGTGTATAAAACCAGCGTGGGTTCATAAATATTTTTAATTAACTAATTATAAATACAATAGTTTCCCCTGTGCACCTTAACACTACATATTCATGGTAGATTCAAAATTTGAAAGTACACCAGAAAAAGTCGTAAACCCACTAAACAGCCTTCTTATTCACACTACTTCTCTGCTTTATCTTCTCCAACGTGAACACACCAACGCAAAAAGTATTCCAATTTCTACAAACAATGGCTTCCGAAGCGGTGGAAACTCACGAAGCTGAAGAAAAAGCGGAAGTGGAGAAGTTGGAATCTGATTTGAAGCAAATGGCGCAGAAGATTCTCGAATACCGGACAACGCTTCCAGATCAGCTCAGCTCCACACTCCGTTCGATTCTCGATGCCCACAGACCCTATCTCCCTCTGGGTACATCTCTTTCTAGGGTTTTTCTTTTCATGGCTCTAAATTTGGGAAATTTGGTGTGGACTAAACCTATGGGCTCATTTTGAATTGTTTTATGCTCCTCAAGATGGATAGAGTTTATTTGGTGTTCTGTGGTTTTAGTTAGTTTCTTCAATTTGTGTTTTTTGGGGATTTAGGAAAGATGGCCTCTTTTTCTTGTCTGGGCATGTGAGTTTTCAGTAATGTGATTTGAAATGGGTGCTGTTTGGATCTTGTTGGTAATGTAGGTTGCTTCAATATTTTTAATTCTTAACTGAGTTTTAGAGCTGACTTTCATTTCTCTCATATGTCCCTACTTATTTGTTGTCATTTTATTGAGGTTATTACTGGGCACATATTAGTGAAACTGAAATCTGAAATTCGGTCATGGTAGGACAAACTTTTCCGTAAGCACATGTGGGAGAAGGAGATAAGAGAAAGTTGAATTGAATTTTTCTCATAAGTGGTTTATTTGGATAAATTTTTCAATAAACACTAGTAGGAGAATAAAACAAAAACAAATGGTGACATAAGTTTATCTGTAAGTTAAAATTATTTTATAAAGTTGTTACAAACAATCTTTTAGAAAAATTAATATAAGAGAATTTCTACAAATTATTTATGCATAAGCTAAGGGAAGTTTATGTACCTTTTACCTTTTATTTTCTTTTCTTAAAAGTGTTTATGGAGAAATTTATCCAAACAAGTTTAAAACAAGCTTTTGCACTTACCTTTTGTGGAAGATCTGATTTAACTTTTCCTGAAGCTAAGGTACATTCATTGATTTTCTTTTCCTATATGTGTTAATAAAGAAGTTTATTCAAATAAGGAATTAGTGTATGTAAGTTCTAAGTTAGTACTTGGTAATGCAAGTATGTTGATGTGCGTAGATGAATGAAAAATGTAGCTTGTTTGGTATTAGATGCATGATACTTCTGGTTTGGTTTTGGAGGAAGGAAAAGTAAAAGTTTTACTGATTTTGATCATCTGTGTTTTGGTAATGTCATGTTGTTTGCGATGAAAAAAATTGTTGTGCATTGTGCAATGAAACTAGCTGCTTATTTACTGTGAGGTGCTATAATTTTCTTAGAACCGAACAGAAAAACAAAAAGATGATGACTTAGTAATTATTACTTGGTTGATCTATTAGCAATAAAGAGAAATTGTCATTTCAATCTTATGTATAAAAAATAAAATTGTTTGAATCATCTTTCATTTTTCTAAAATTAATATTACTTTTTTGTTGGCATCATCAGCTTGTCTGAGTATTATGTTCTTTTACCTGCCTGGCTTCATTTTCCAATAGGTTTTTTGAGTAATGAGATGTAAGTTTAGAATTTTCTGTGCTGAAAACTGAATTTGGCCTATAGACATCGCTAACATTGTGATGATCAAACTTAATTAAAATTCAAAATGCATTTTGAATAGTGACAGGTGGACGGAAACAAATGTTGTTTTCCAAATATATGAAGAATTCACCATTTACAGATGACATTTTGTTAAATTGAGCATAAAGCTTGTTTTGTATTCCCTTGATTGGTAGTGTCTTGTTCATCTTTCCTTCATTGTTTTCTTGACTTAGATCTAGTAGTTGTTTTTCCATGGGTATTGAAGGACTATATGTCACCCGGTGCTAGTTAAAGGTAGATGACAGTTTCAGTCTTTAAGCTATGATCCTTGTACTTTGGTGGTTAAGGCTTCTTCTATATATTTTGTTTATTTGCTTATCTCTTTCGAGCTGCAATGTTTTTTTGTTAGTGTATTTCACTCGTTGATCGGTTTTATATTGTCTAGGTGCATCAGAACAAAACATGTCTAGAGAAGAAACTTCATCTGCTCCGGAAGACCCAGAGACTGCCAAGAAACTGAAATTGCTGAATGAAAAGATCTCGAGCAATTGCTCTGCTATGCCAATTGTTTTGAAAAGGATGAAAGATTGCATTACCAGAATTGAAAAGTTTGATTCATACAAAGATTCAATGATACATCCGGCCTTCAAAAGGAAGAAGACTGGATAGCCTTGATGTAACTTACAGTAGTTATTTATCTAAACACATAAGCAAACAAGTGATCCAGCATTGACCAACTTGGATTTGTTCGATGAAGCCACCTCTCTACCATTTTCCTTATTCTGCAAGTGGGAAGAATGATTCGATGCTGATGTATAATGTATTACATTGTTTGGTCTTTTGTGATATTTTGAAAAGCAACCCTTGCCAGTAGGACAGGGAGTGAGACAGTGAAGGAAAAGACAGGATGTTGTATAGTTCTTGTCGCTGTGTATCGGCTTCATCATTAATTGTATGTAAGCTTTTACATTTGCTTAACTTGTGATGGCTTTAGGCTTTAGCATATTGTATGTAAAAAATTTCTTGCAATGAACTTATTCTTTGTCCTATTTTAAGATTGATCATTTGAACTGTTAGGCACCTCAAATATACCCAACAACTAGGGTGATATTTGCTATGTACAAACTTGTTAGGCACCTCAAATAAAGTTTACATTATTTGTGACATTTTCTTGTGTGAAATTTGAATGAGCTATATAACTTCACTTTATACACACATATATTCACAGTAATTCAATTTTTTAAATTGGTTTGATTAAAATATAGGAGATAAGATTTAAGCAACTAAAAGAAGCACAATTTAAGAAAAGATCTTGAGATTGAATTACTTTGAACCTAAGTATTATATATCTATTGGTCACTTATGCATGTATAGAGATTTAAAGCTTAATGTTTGTTTAAAAAATAATTTACTCATCAAATTATTTTCTACTAGATATTCATGTTCCGTATCCAACTTTAAAAGAGTATTGCAATTAGCTCAACAAGATTGTACTTGTTTTTTTTGCTCTTTCTTGTTGTTCTGTAAATTTTTGTTGATTTGCCATCCTCATAATACTTTAAACTAATGTATCAAACTCTCCGATTCTAATTTCTAACTTATTTTCACTTAATTTATTTATAAAATAGTAAAGCTAAAAATGTTTAAAAGAATTAAATTCCAAGTTTTAAAGTTTACCGAAACTAACTAATTTAGAATCAATACTACTGTTTAGTTAAAACTTTAGTACTCGTAACTCTAATTCATAAATTAATTATAATTTTTATTAATAATTGAATCTAAACATATCAATCATTTTTAGTTCATAAAATATCTCTAATTTAGTGAATATAATAACTAATTATTTTTCTTTCTAAATTTAATAATTATTTAATAATTTCTTGCAGTCATGGATATACAAATAATAAAATTATTAATAATTATAAAAATAAATATAAATAAACTATATAATTTTATTGTAAATAGTTTTTATTTATATTATAGGTAATTTATTTATTTTATTTTAAAAATACAATCAAATTAAAAAAGAAGTCAATATTTAAAAAAAATATCAATTGAAAAGTACAATTAGTGGGAATTTATGTACACAAAAAAGAAGAACCATATTAATGTTATAAATGACTACATTAATTTTAAATTATCAAATGTTAACATACGAAATAAGATTATTAACACTTCAAATAAATGTCCGGGTATTTGTAATGATTTTTTAAATTTATTACGGAACATGGTATAAAAATATCTAATTAAAAGTGCAAGTTTCTTTTAGTAACTAAGAGTGCTTTAATTTATTCTACATCGAATGATTTGTCTCGACCCAATCAAAGTCGTGAAACCAGTAATCTTAATCTTAATTTAATTTAATAGACAACCAATGCTGAAATCAGAGGGATTATTTTAAAATGGGAAAATAAACAAAAAGATTACGACAAAACATAAATGAACTTGTTTAGCTATTTTAAGCGTAATTTTTTTAAGTAACTTATGCTTGTTTTTAATGCATCTGTTTAACTATAATTCTGATAGAAAAGGATACTAGAAATCAATAAATTGTATTTAATTTTTGCCTTTAGTCTGTATATAAAAATGATAATACTATTAAGTGTGTCATACAACGATTTCTATCCGATTCCCACAACGTAACTTCATGTTCGATAAAAAAAAGTATGTGTAATCTAATCATTCATATATTAAAATATTAGCAGTTAATTTTAATTGTCAATAACCAAAAAAAAAAACTAATTTAACATTCACTTAAGGAAAAGTCAAATATAATGTTTTTCATATAAATATTCAACAAAAAATATTTTACCATAATATTAAGAATATAATAACATGTTAAATAGATCAAATGAGAATTTTAACATTTCTAACAGAATGTTTAATAAGTTAGAACATTTGAGTTTTATATGATGAATCCTAAAGTATATTTAGAAAAAAAAAATCAAATGAGATATAACTTTTCCTCATTGCTAGTTGTTTATGTTTTAACATTTTATATTATGCTCGTATAGATAATCCGTTGCACAATATTTTCATTTGTAGTTCATGGTATAATTTGTCACTTATGTTTTTTAATTTAAAGATTCTCAATTGCAAATGAATAAAGGTTTGACATTTTTTTTATAAAGATTATGAAATGATGAAACATACTAAAATAGAAAATTGCACCATAGATTTGATTTTAAGGATGTGGTCAATTTTACCTCGTTGTCAAACGTGTGCTCATGTAGATAATTGTAATGGAGATTCAACTACATGAGTGCGAGCAAATCCACCTATGTATAAGAGATACTTAGTAGAAACTTAAAAAGATGTTTAACTATAAAATTATGATTACATCAATATAAGTATGAAATACGAGTTCATATAGACAATTACATTATATGTTTAATCTACTTATGTATAAGAGACACACTTAGTACAAACTTGCAAAAGTGTTTAACTATAAGGTTATGATTACATCAATATAACTATAAAATACAAGTTCATATATAGACAATTGCATTATATGTTTAACTTCATAAGTGTAACTATGTCCACATATGTATAGTTTGGTTGCTCCTACATGATTGTAGAAGGTGGCTTCATGTAGAAAATTTCATCAAAAGTTTCCTTGCATAAATGTTGTTATGTATATATGAAATTATGAGATACACTTATATATAGAAAATTGTAAGAGATTCGATCACAAAAAGGTGTAAGTGCATTGACATGAATGTGAGAAACTAATTTAAAAATTTGTACTAAAATCTTGATTATATAAACATGACAAGGTCGCATGAGTGTGTGAAATAATGATATAAAAAATTACACAAACAATTCGACCATGTAAATATGTCAACATAAACATGAAACACATTTATTTTACATTATTAATTATTATTAAAAACACATATTCTCGCATTTGCAATGTATTTCTATAGCATTAAAATAATAAGATTTTAAAAATAGAAAAAAGTAAATACTTTTACAAAAAAAAAAGTTAAAAAAGATTATACGAATAATTTTAAGGCAAGAAATTGTGCATTTGACTACTCACATTTTTATTATATTAAAATAATTTAATTTTAAAAATTAAAAAGTAAACAATTTTTTAAGGATAAAAGCAAAAAAAAATTTTGAAGTTAGGAAATTATGCAATTAGTTTTTGGTAGATAATTTTTACTGTTATATATTTTATCATAAATTATTTTAATTTAATAAAAAATTGTGTAGCTAATAGAGACAGAAGAAAATAATTGTCAACATGTATTCTTTTTATATAATAATATAGATAATATAAATATCATTATTGTTCTAAATAATTAGTTCTAAACATTACCTTAAGAAGTCATAGTAGCCAAAGCATGAATGCTATGCCGGATTTAAGTCTTAAAAAATACAGAGAATCTGTCCTCTGAGAACACCCAATTCGTAGCATTGTCCTTGTCGTTGTCACTCTCTTTGTGCAAATCAAAACGCGGAGAAACATAGCAAAGCACAACAGAACTTATAGGTTGCTGAATCTTTGTTTAGGGTTTGGTCACCGAATCTCAACAATGGCTTCTTCTTTGTTCTTCACTCATTCCCATTGCTACTCTTCTTCTACTTCTCTTGTTTTTCGCCTCCACCGTCAACTGGGTGTGGCTCCCACCTCTCTCCGGTTATCATCCTCCCATGTTGCCAACGTTGGTATGATAAAGCTATTAACTTTTCTTTCTTTCTTTCATTTTTTTGACATTGCCAACCTTCTATCTAATTTTTGGCTTCTGGGTTTTACTGGGTTCTATTCTTTTCCCAAAAAAAAAAGTGTGCCAAAATTTGTTTTTGTTTTAGTTTTTCTTTTTCTCTCAGTGGACTTGGAGTTTTGAGTGAAGGGTTTTGGTACCGAGTTTACCATTCACTGCAAAATCGGTGTTCAGTCATTTGTCTGCTTATTTGTACTACTTTAATTTTCAGTTTATCAATGTTGGTGTTTCCTTAATAATTGGTTTAATTTGTTGTTGGCATGGAACTCAGATGTAGTCCTTTTGATTCTATTCTCTAATCAGAATTTGAGTTAGTTTTACCCCAGTAATTTGCATAATAAAGATTTTCGTGAGAGGTCAATATGTTATTGAGCTGAAGCTCTAATTTTTCTTATAGAATAACGCTTTAAGCAGTAGATTGTATCCAACTTTTGTCCTCATCTTTATTATGGTTATGGTGTTAGTATGTTGGAAGTGCAAGGTTAAAGGGTGAAAAACCTTGATCTGTTTAGTTGCAAATTTTTTAATTAGTAATAGAGCAATGATTTTATATGACTATATAGTCTTCTAGTTCTCACTTGGTAATATATGGCTTTGTAGAGACATGGGCTGTGTTGCTACAGTGTGTATTAGTGGCAGTGTTTCTCTCTGGGTTTGGCTTATGTTGCTGTTGATTTTAGAATTATTTTTCCTAAATTTCCCGGTGGTCAGATTTAAGATGATAGTTTTTTCTTTGAAGAATTCGAGGTGTCTTAGCTTGTTGGATCAAGATATTTAGGTCTATGGTGCGTTGGGAAGAGCTTATTTTCAAATTATTTAAGTTTATCCTCTTTGGCACAAGTGTTTGTGAGAATTAATGAAAACAACTTATGATATGTCACTAATTCTAAAGGTTCCTTTGTTCTTTTAATTTGTCTGCTGTTGTCATTACTTGTAAATTTAACACTGCTGGTTGTTATGTTACCTTTTACACATGTTTGTCAGTGCGATGCATGTACATGTATTTACATGTATTCCCTTACATGTACATGCCAAATTATCTTTCCTCTTCTTGCTATTGACTGAATAAGGTTTTGCTAGCTTGTTCTCGTGTGCCTCCATCTGAATTTATATAATATATGCAGCTGCCATGGCTATGGATTCTTCTGCTAAGGTGATTGATGGAAAAGCTGTAGCGAAGCAAATCAGAGACGAGATAACAGCTGAGGTCTCCAGGATGAGAGAAGCTACTGGTGTGATTCCAGGATTAGCTGTAATTCTTGTAGGAGATAGGAAGGATTCTGCAACTTATGTGCGTAACAAGAAGAAGGCTTGTGAATCTGTTGGAATTAATTCTTTGGAAGCTAATCTGCCTGAGGATTCCACAGAAGAGGAAGTTTTGAACTATATTTCAGGCTACAATGATGATCCGTCAGTTCATGGCATCCTAGTTCAGTTGCCCTTGCCTTCGGTATATTTCTAGGTCTCCAACTTCATTTTAGTTTTTGGAGCCAAGTATGCCAAAATTTATCATTAATCTTTTTTCCTATTTAGGTCCTTAGGGAACTTAGTTAAGCTTTTCAGACATGGTACATTGATAACTCATTCTTGTAGTTAACTTGTTGGCACCTAAAGTACAACTATAAGATTTTTTTAATGGAAGTTTAATTAATTTTCCCTGGCCATGTGACAGCATATGAATGAGCAAAACATCTTGAATGCTGTTAGAATTGAGAAGGATGTAGATGGTTTTCATCCATTAAATATCGGCCGTCTTGCCATGCGTGGAAGAGACCCTCTATTTGTTCCCTGTACACCAAAGGGATGCATAGAGCTACTGCACAGATACAATATTTCCATTAAAGGAAAGAGGGCTGTTGTGATTGGTCGGAGCAATATTGTTGGAATGCCAGCTGCTCTATTGCTGCAAGTAATATTACATTCAGCCAAACTTAAACTTTTAGTTAGCAATTCAAAACTGGTTTTTATTTCATTGTCTCTGCTTGCTTCTTTCATTTTTTGCTTCTAACTTATGCGTTTCTACTTCTGTATATGTCTCGTGTTACTAGAGGGAAGATGCTACTGTCAGTATTGTCCATTCCAGAACCAGTAACCCTGAAGAGATCATAAGACAGGCAGATATTATCATTTCTGCTGTTGGGAAAGCAAACATGGTGAGGGGAAGCTGGATAAAGCCTGGTGCAGTCATCATTGACGTTGGAATCAACCCAGTAGATGTAAGTAGATTTATATCAAGGTCACGTTTATAGCAATGGCTCCAGGCTTCCACCTTGATTGCTACTGTATTTGAGGAGTAAATTCATATAGAATGTGTCAATTTCAGTACCAACATTATTTAAGCAATGCATGTATGGGGTTTATTTTGCAGGATCCAAATAGCCCCCGAGGTTATAAACTGGTAGGAGATGTTTTTTACGAAGAAGCCATACAAGTTGCCTCTGCCGTTACACCAGTCCCTGGAGGAGTTGGTCCAATGACCATAGCAATGCTTCTCCAAAATACACTCATCTCTGCAAAGAGGGTGCACAATTTTGAATGACATTGTGAAAAGGGTCTATACTTTTTGTTTATGGGATTCTTGGATTTTAAGGTAGCTTTTTTCAACATTTGTGAAAGGGGGGTTTGAGTTTTTTCCTTAAGCCAAAATAATAAGAGAAAATGTTGCTTAGGATGACAGTGTAAAACTTTTCCTTTCCTATAGTTGCATCATGATGCAAAAATCGTGGCTGCAAAAATAAAAATTGATTGGGAAAACATACAGCAATCACATAAGAAATCATGATATAAAAATGCTTGTGGATGGCCTTTAAGTTGGTGCATTTTGCTTGAAATCCCATAATACATTTTGGAGCGGAATATATTACACTATGCGTAGATGCACATGAAGGATGAAGCCATACACACTAATAATGGTAAGTACGCTGGATCATAATCAGATAAAGAACAAAATATTCTTAAATGGGAGGCATTGATACTATTAATACAATTATTTGATGGATGACTTTGCTTCAATGTTGTTTCGACCAAAGTTTGAGAGTTTATAACAATTTAAGCATCCTACTTAATTTAGACATGTTGACCGGTTTTATTTTAACTTTGGATTGATTGTTTTAACTCTTTTTTCTCTAACATAAATACCCTTTCGCGAGAAGAATGCTACTTGGTAGAATGATCTTTGAGTAGTCTCAATATCAAATTTTACGGAATGATAAACTTATTATTAAACCAAAATGTGAACAGACAATCAAACTACAGAGCTTTGATTACAGCCTATATGGTCCCATGTAGAACATGTACGGTTACACTTCCTCTGTAATTCTCAATAAAAGTACGTTTCTGCAAATATCTTTAATTTTCTAGGAACAGAGATTTACACTGCTTCACAGTATCATCTGGGCTTGTAACTGAAAAGAAAAATACAAAGTGATAAGGATCACATAATCAATGCAAATGACAATGATTCTTCGTTATTTTACCCTACTTTGGCTTGGTTGTTAACTTTAGTTGGTTCATTTAAGAAAAAAATATACCAAAATTTTGAAAAAGTTTACTATAATTATTATTTTTTGATATTCAGAAAAAACGTACACTTCCAGTTTCTTGAACAATAAGTTAAAAAGATTTTCTTTTGAAGATTCTGATTCTTTTTTAAATCTTTTGTAAATAATTCAAGAAATGGGGGAGCGTCACTGCCTTTCCTAAAGAAAAATGTTTTTGAAGTAATATAATCTGAAACAAATTGGGTCTTAATTAAAAAAGAAAATCGAATTTGAACTGTTAACCCATGGCACTGAAACAATTAATTCCATGAACAAATGATAACAAAGTTTAAGTACTAACCTGTGTGTCCAATAGTCCGTTCAGATTCATAGATTTCATGATCATTTCCACCCTGCACAGCAAAAATAAAATAATTATAGGACATTAATCAATCCTTCTACCGAATTACCCCAACAATACTTTTATAAACCAGAAATCTAGCATTGGAAACAAGTGAAGGTTCACCCTGAACAAGGTGTCATAATAAGAGAAGTATATCAATAAATATAAAAACTAAGCATTATATTTTGCTGAATAGTTTGAAATATTCAAAATGTAGAAAAGGACTCATGTTACTGTGCCATTATCTATAAAACAGAATTATATTGCTAATAACTTGCTTATTACAATAACTTTTGCCCCAACTCACTTGCAGGACTTTCATAACAATAAGTGACATTGGAGACTCAGACAAATGTGATTGCTTATGAAGACTGCATAGAATACATAATGATAGCACATGTATGCAGGGAGGCATAGAACATGTAAGATGTTGGTTTGATACTCCAAACAAGGTCTGTATGATAAACTTATGGACTAACCTTGTAAGTTTTGTCACCAAAGAAGTGAATCTCATTGAAATCGTCGAGGTATCTTAGGCAGTATGTTTTATCCCAACCTTGAGGGAAAACCTGTGGAGTATATTTAAATTAAGTACTGTTTAACTATCACTTTGCCAGAAATAAAATCACCAAATCATGTCAGGAGGATCATTACTTACATCAAAACTTATCTGTCCTCCAATGGAAAAAGTTAAGTTAAAATGAGCAAACTTCTCGCGTAGTACAGAAACCATTTTTGGGCGTATATTTTGAACCTGAGAGCTTAAAATGCAAAATTTTAGGATAAAATTATTCACCTAACATATCAATTTAATTCTAGTGAATATGACAAAAACTAAAATAAATAACCTTGTCATATCTCTCAAATTCATCTCTTTCTTCTTGGCTACAGTTTCGGCCAATAGGTGACACATTCAGCATCCCACTACGGAATTCTATAAATGTTCCCCTAAAAATATAGTTATATCAATTAGAAAATAACAGGTTCATATAACTAATCCTTAAAATATATATTAGCTTCTGAATCTCACTAACCTCTTAATAGGGATATCCAAATCAGCAATATAATGGAGAGTAAAGTTAATGAACTCCTGCAAAATATCACCCACTCTGTCATTATTAAAAGAAATTTATTAATATAAAATGCATTTACTATATGCTCACAAGTCACAACTTTATTCAATTTAAAAGCAGTTAACACAAGCATAATCTTCTATATTCATGGCTTCTGAGCTTGCTTAAAATGACCTTACAGATAAACTTCATTTTCCCAGTCAATTTTTGGGTTATGATATGCATAATATGCCTAGGAATAAGAATATGGAAGAGTAACACAGCCCAAAACAATTTTAGGATGTAGTCAACATCAAATAAAGCCATACCTTCAGCTTTTCTTCCCCAAGGAATGATTTCAAACTCTGAAAAGAGGGCAATTCACAACTTGTCAAGGTGTATTAGAGAGAAAAAAAATACATGGGTAAAAATGAGTGATCAAGTGCATTTGTGTGTGTCTGTGTGGTGGGGGATAGCTTGCACAAATAAAAAACTTTACCAGCTCAACTTTCAATAGATTTTAATGGGCATAATTTACTTAACATGCTTTACCAAAAAGTGGCCTTATAAAATTTGTATCATGCCTGCTTTACTTATAAGTCAGAACACAGTGAACTAGTTATGTTCTCTTAAATATCTCAAAGGATCAGAATAAATCTATTACGATACATCCATGGTCATCAGATCACAATTTGTTCCTTTCAGTAATTCAGGTTTATGTGCTGTACCTGAGTTCCAACAAGTTTTCCTTCCTTGTGAGCCACAAGACCATTCTCAGAAAATACATAATCATAGTCATTGGTAACTGCAACAGACAGATATTCACAAAGATAAACCCTCCTGTTTGTTTCTTTATTTCATTCTTTCACTTTAATACCTAATCTATAGAGCAGATAATGCATGCTTTTTCAGAACAAGGAGAAATGAAGAACAAATACAATGGAAAGGAAAAATTTGTAACAGTGATTATAAGTTCACCTACGTGCAGCTAGAATATGAAAATAATACATATGAAGGAATGAAAGAAACGCTAAAATCAATTTCCTCAATGCAGCTTCCTACTTGCTATAGCATTTTAGTGTCATGACATGAATCTATTGCTAACCTGTGTTTCCAAGTTGTTCTGATATCTTTACAAGGTCAGACCCTCCAACAACTCCAACTGTTACAACCTGCACCCAGACAACATAAAATTCAACAACAAAAGGGACAGAATATCAGTACAGATTTTATGCGTGGCCATGTAGATGTTGAACTAAAACACCAAGTAAATACACTTTATATTAAAAAAAAATCTAAAATCACACACCTTTCGTAGTTCTTGCATGAATGTTAACATCCCTGGAGTGGCCACCTTGCATTCAAATAAGAAAAAATTACTAGAGGTGATGCAAAACTAAACAATCAGAAAGAAGAAATTCAGATTTTCTAGTTTTGTTTAGCCAAGGGGAACAACAGCATTTGATAATCAATGAAATTATGAATAACCTCAGGTGGCATACAGGTAACAGATCTGTCTTAGAACTATATCGAATTGTAATATGCACATATTTTTCAACTATGATTATGTAATTAAGGTTTTAACTTGTAGTTGCACGATACTTGATATTGCAGAAAATTGAAAATAGTTGTGGCTGTTGCAGTCACAATTGTGGCCATGTTAGTAACCCAAAAACTTGACGATAAGGCTAACGTAACAGCCAGAGATTGTTTTCAAACTGTAACAAAATAACCACATCCATGGTACAGTAGTGTCATTAGCT
This sequence comes from Vigna angularis, assembly GCF_016808095.1. NCBI lineage: Eukaryota > Viridiplantae > Streptophyta > Magnoliopsida > Fabales > Fabaceae > Vigna > Vigna angularis. Next base: position 8,713,431 of record NC_068971.1, read on the forward strand.
CTAGAAAAAACAGATACCTTCCTGGGAGCTGTAAGAGTCCCATCAACATCAAACAAAGCAATAACACCAGGTTTCCGGGCAGCCATGACAGCTCTCTCTTATCCACAAAAACCTGAAAAATTTTAAACCATTATTTTATCAAACTTCAAAACAAATACAATTTCAAATCCAAGGTCGAGAGTTACATAGACTCATGGAGAGTCTGTAGACTCGAAAGAAACTCTACTTCATATGAAAATTTAATAAAACAATATATATTCATGATACCAATTCTACAGTATTAAAATAAAAAAGTTCATACAATACCCCAACAAAATATTAATACTTAACGAGATAAGAAAATTGTTAAATAACTAAAGAACACAAATGTTATCGAGTTTATAGATCTCTTTCATCCAATCTTCTAATGAAATCACTTACAGGACTTCATCATCTTTTGTTCCGCTACCTAAAACATGCATTTCATTTTTCTCCCCAACATCTGTCCTATTTTCAACATCATTTTTACTTCTGAGGGAAAGTGAGGATGTACCAAGATTAATTTGACTAGAATTTGAACCACTTTCACAAGTCTTAAAAATCTGAACATAACCAAGGAAAAAAAAAGCAATGGAGCCAAGTTATAATACACTCCACATTACCAAAATAAAATTAAAACCGAATTAACAGGCTGTCACTCCACACCCGAAGGAAACCCTACTTGAAAAAAAACAAAAGAATGGGATGCGACCCCAAGCACAACGGCGAGGCACAGCGAAAGCATGACAAGAATGCGATGGCGAAGAACCTATATGGAGAGGTGGTAAATAAGCTCTTTTTCTTCCATTAGCAGAAGACACAAAATTACAGAACAAGTCCATACTTCATAAAAAAAATTAAAATTGAGTGGGTTCAGTAAACATAATCCAAAATTAGATGACACCCTTCAGCAAATACACCATCCAAGCTGTTTAGAAATACTTATTTATCAGAAAAAAATAAACAGAATAGATAAAAAGGTGATATTTTTGTAATTGAAGCTGATGCAAATGCAGGATTTGCATTGAAAGGTGAGAACTTGCCTGTGAGGGGAGTGAGGAAGTTGAAGAAGGGGACAGAGTTTGAAGTAGATCTCCAAAGGGGTTTATAAGAATTGGTTGAGATCTGCAGAGGAAATGGACAGAGGAAGAAACTGTGTGGGACCAACAAGTTGGAGACACATGTGCCTCGTAACATTAAAACTTTCCGAAGCGAAGCTTCAACAACTAATTCATGAGTGACGTGCATATAAAAGAATTCATCTATCAAGTCGACGCTGCTTACTTTTCTGTCATGAATTGTGTGTTAATCAATCCTTGTTCTTTTGCAAAATTAGGGTTATTTCTCAGTTTTTAGAGAAAGGAAAAAAAAGTTATGTGCAATTTGTTGATATTTTTATCCATATAACAATTTTGCAAGTTCTTTTATGTTGTGGACTATAAATATGCTAGTTATAGTTGTGTTTTTGGTTGTAACAATTAGAGGGTGGGTTTGGCTGAGGATTTAAGATTCAATCTTTTGTAGAGGGAAGGAGATTTGGAGGTAAGGTGTGAAATTTTACAATATTACTTTTTTTTGCATGAAATTATTGTTGTTTGAGGCAGAATGAGATAATGTTGGAACCAATTTCAATGTATAATGTGTGTTAATGGAACCGATTCTATATTTTAAGCTTTTTGTATGTTGGTGGATCAATTATCCAACTTTATAGATCCTATTTTTCAATTATGTTGTATTGTTTTGAAGGTTTTAGTAATAATAATAATAATAATAACAACGGCAATGATAAAAAGATAATTTTATATTTTAATTTATTAAAATATTTATTTTATTATATTCATTAAATCTTTTACAAATTATGATTTTCAAGTGAACACCTCCTTTTCTCCCTTTAAGGAATTTTGTTATACAAAATAAATAATAAGGGTTTTTGTTATACAAAATAAATCATATATAGGTAGTCAAGTGATGGATTTTAAGGATTTGGGTTTTTGTTTGTTTTTTCTCCTATGAGGATTAAGCCTTTTATTTTAGCAGATTTCATTATAAGTTTTTGAATTGAGATTCACAAAGAATATAAAATAAAAATCAAACTTAATATGAAAAATAAAAATTAAGAAATTACATTTAAAGTTTGACTTAATTATTCCATATGCGGCTTATATAACCATAAATGGTATTTATTATTTTATTCAATGAAATGGTGGTGTTGCGATTTGAGCACGCAAAGTTGTCGAAGTCCATGAGAGACATTTACTTTTGATACAAAGAAGAAATCCTTATTTTTCATAAACAAAAGTAAAAATGTTCATACTTGCAAGAAACAATCAAATGTTAAATAATTTTAAATTATACAATTAATGCTTATTCAAATGTTTTAAGCAAAAGAATTTGACAAATATTTAAGGTGTTTGTGTGTGATATGGATGATTTCTCATAAGCCAAATTTTGCATACTTTAGGCCAAAGTATAGTTTGGCTTTACGTTCAAAGGAAACTTCTTCCCATTTTCCTCAAAATAAGTTTTCAAACTTAAAAAATTTACATACAAATTCTCCTTCCAAGTGCGACAAATGCGTTGAATCGAAACACCTTTTTATTTCACATAAAAACCTTTTAAGTTATTTTAAAATATTTTAAAATATTTTAAAATTATACTTTTATAATATTTTAGGTTATAAAAGCCTTTCAATGGTTAAAATTATATTTATATTTTTTTTTCACTATTTAAGGATTATAGTTTAAGACATTGACGTTGATACATGGTCATTTTTTTTAAGAAAAGTGATACTACATTGTGTATTTCAACCATGACTCTGTTATATGGTGTTTAGTATTATATTTAAAGAAATTTTAACTTTTAAATTCATTAACGTAATGAAAAATGTCATATATACTTTAAAAACTAATTAGTTTTACTTTATATTAAATTTGCATAGGATTATTGTCAGATATATAAATTAATAGTAAATTCATAATGTAATTAACATATTTTATCATAAAATCACTTAGAATGTACATACATTTTTATTTAATTTATATGAACTATTTTCAAGTATTTATAATCTTAACTAGTTTTAAACTTTTATAATTACTTGTTTACATATCAATCATTTTCATTACATATATATTATTTTCAATTAGTATATTTTTCATATGGGATATTCTACTGTTCATTTTAAACTATGTCTTAAAATATTTATAGTTAAATTTAGAATAAAGTAAGGACATCCTACTTTTAAGCATTTCATTATATTAATTCATGCAATGATTAAAAAATAGTGTAATGTAAATAAATGTATCAAAATTGGATGAATTTTAAAAAAATATTAAAAAGTATTAAACTGAAATTGAATCAGTCGTGTAAGTGATTAAATGTAATAAATATTAAAAGGTTAAAAATTAGGGTTTTAAAATAATTTTTTGAGTGCCCTTTAAAAAAATAGTCTAAGCTAGTGAAAAAACTGTTTCCCAAATACTGTCAATAAGTTCAAACAAAATTTTCAGCTAGTAAAGAATAAAAAAAAAAAAGACTGTAAACTAGCTGCAATAACATACATAACACAGTCTAAATTGTTTCTTGATTTGGGAGTTTATCCAAGTGTATGTAAGTTTAAGAACTTACTTTAGGATACCCAGAAAAGAGTAATAGTAGATTAACTTAGTTTCTCCAACAAGAATCATAAACTCATAAGAGTCCAAAGAGTTAACAAGAATGAGTATTCATATTGCTCATACTCAGATGAAAAGAAAATATTTTGAGATAAAATTGCGGCACTTGATTGGTGTTAAAAGAAATAAGGCTTTGGAAGCAAGTTGCTACCATCTGGCTTTAGAGGATGTTCGGTTCCTTCATCAATTAGTTAGGGTCATAAATGGCAAGGGCATACCAATTTCTGAAGCAGAGAAGTACAAATATACCATCTTTACAAATTTATAAGTATACAGATTGGTAAGTAAGCCATATATTGGCTTGCAGTAAAGACAATTCAACTCTTCCATAAACTGATTATAATTATTTAACAAACAACACACTGAGTCATGTAGTTCACCACTATTGGCAACATGATCCTGTAATGTCTGCAATTCACTGTAGGGTTGTTCTCAGCAATGATGTGTAGATATGTGTCATGACACATAGCTTGTTATTTATTCATTATCTTCTAGTACACAACAAACCTTTTGTCAAACTGATGCAACTTCACTTCGAGAAAAGAAGAGACCAGAAGGACCTCCGTTAGGTAGCAGAGCCAACCTTACTACACTTTCAGCACCTTCATCAACACCAAGATAGCCACTATTGAGGTTGAGATCTGTTTTCACATAGCCAGGGCAAACAGCATTGATCCCGAAAGATGGGTACTTCTTGGCAAGAGCTCTTGTGTAGGCAGTCAAAGCAGCTTTTGAGACGATATATGCAGAAAACGCAGGTGGCCACCCATTGGTTTCTGATGAACCCTCTTTAAAATCATTCAGAAACTTTTTCACAACTTCATCCACGTTTTCTTCTGTTAAGCTTTCAACATCACTTAGGACTCCTCTAGCCCATTCATTTGGTATGCTCTGCATGAACAACAGTATCAAATACATCACAATGATTGAAGAAACAGTAAATAGCAAAAGTTGGCTAGTCAGATTGTAATTCCAGACCCAGTAACAAGTTCACGCATATTAGTCACGTATACCTCCAAGTTCCCATAGGTGGAGGAAACATTAACAATTCTTGGTGAGTCTGACAATTCTAGAAGGGGAATAAATGCTTCACACATTAATTTAGGTCCATAGTAATTTGTTCTAATGCTTGCTTCTGTAGATTCATAATTTTCATAAGAGAATTTTCTCCAATCAACACTGTCAACTTTTTCCTGTAGTCAAAGAGAAGAAAGTTAACCTCTTTCCTTAACGCAAATAAGGGCAAACAACTTCAAATAAGAAAAAGAAGCAGGGCTATTTATAGTTAATATGTCTTTTTCAAGAATAAACCTTTGCAAGAACAAAGATTAAGTTCTACCCACAGAAATTTGAATATAGTAAAAATGTTACCTCAGTTATTTCTTGAAGAAAGAAATGTTTATAACAGACATGACATGACATAGAAACATGCATAAGGGAATATCATTGACCAAAGAAAAATAACTGAGTGGTGGTATAATTAAAATAAAGTATATAAACTGGGAATAATTGATAGGATATAAGGTAAGAGAATAGAAGTAAGAGAATAGAAGGAAGAGGAAATGAGAGAGCACTTAAGAAAGGCGGAAAAATGAGAGAGCGGTTAGGAAAGGCGGGATGGGAGATCTTATATAAATAGAGTTCTATTTATTGTTAGAAAATAGCCAGCCATTTCTTACGTTTTGCAAACAGGTCTTGGATCTTGTTGAAGGGAATTAGGCTCCCGAGTTGTTATACACATTTCCTTTATTTCTCTTATTTATTTGCTTGAGTGTTGCGAGAAAAGTTAGGTCTCTTACTTAGAAACCTAACAATAACCCTAAACTCTTTATCTAGCTTTAGGGTTAATTCCAATTCCAAATTCTAAGAGTGAGTATATGTTATATTTTGGAAACTTACGTTCCATTATGCACATCATCATGATTAAAAGCTCAACCATTATTGATCTTATGCTAACAAATGTTAGACTATGCTAAAAATTGTCTCGTTTTATAACCCAGTACTGTAGGATATTAGTCCTATCGTCTATGCAAACTAAAAAGCTGCAGACAATACATTTCAGAAAGCCATTCACAAACTAGATCAACAGATTAATTATGTCCTAACCTAAGCCTTCAATCAAATTACTATAAATTAATATTTCCTTGTGAACTTTCAGCTTTCAGGTTAAAAGACTAAGGAAATATTATACATGACTAGGAATACATACCCGTGCAGCAGCTATAGCATCATGGTCAACAGTAGTTCCTCTTATTCCAGCATTATTCACCTAATCAGAATTCAAACATTAATCAACATCCATTCCAATTTACAAATAAGTGTGTATATGATAATGGGAAGAAAAATGAACTATACAACAGCATACACAGCAGAAAAACAGTAACATCAGCCCATCTAAGAATTGGTACAGAACAAGTGCTTGTTAACTATAAGTTTCAATCATGAATATGAATATTGATGAAGTCATGAAGCACAATGAACTTCCAAAAATGAGGATCTTGATGCTCCCTGTTCTTAAACAACATAAATGGCCTTATTATTGGGAAAAAGAAAATACACAGTTTTTGTTCTACTAGAAGAAACTAGCATGGTTGATCATATAATAAAACAAAATTGTCTTTCACTTCTTAAAGAGAGGATCCAAATCACCACAAATGATCAAAAGATCAAATTTTTTAGTTTGATTTTTTGAAATTGATTTTAAGCATTCAAAAAAAAAAGCAGGGTTAGTCTATATACAGAGGGTGTGATCCTTTCCAGGACCCTGTCATAAGGGGAGCTTTATACCACCATTTAGCCCCGCTTTTCATAGTGAAGGTGCAAGCACCAAAATAGGGTAGGGAAAAATGTCACCCAGTAAAAGACTGAACCTTTCACATTTTCACTCCTAAATCCAGGTCTTAAGAGATGGGCTGTGCTACTTTAGCTAAGATATCCCTCTTTGATCCGGTTTTTACTATTTAAAATGAAGACAGAGTTTCTTTCTTGACATAAAAGACAGAAAGTTAAAGACATGTTTTTTCTTTTATTATTTCTTATTTTCATTTTCTGTCTTCACTTCCCAATTATAAAAGTTTATTATTGTCAATCTGCTTCCTGCTTTTAAATTTTGTACAGAAGCACACTGAAAACAACTTTTGGGGCAAAACAAAATGACCAGAATACGGATTTGATTTTCTTTACCAACAACTACAACATTAATAACCTTTTTCTCCTTCACGGCTTGGCTTATGTAGAGGATGCAGTTATATCCTTGATTTAGAAATTAAGGATTAAAACTGTAACAAAATATCAGTTCATGTATCACAAATTATGCAGATGTTATAATTTAAACTGTTAATTTACACATCAATAGCTGAAACTATACTTCATCCTCCAAACTTCACCAACTCATTGCATAAACATCAAATTCAAACCCTTCTTCACAATGTTACTATCTTAATCAGTTCTCTTTGTAACACACAGGATCAACAAGAAAAAAGAAAGTGGAAACATATAATAAGATGCTAAAACTCAATCATACTAAGATATCAAGTTTCCCAAACTGGGTTTTGATGAAATTCGCAAGGGATTCAATGCTTTTAGGGTCGGTCACATCAAGCTGATGAAACACCACTTGGTCAGAAACATCAAACTCTTTCAGTTTTTCAACAGCTTCAATACCCCTTTTCTCATCCCTTGCCGTTAGCACCACAGTGACACCATTAGAAAGCAATTGCTTGCAAATCTCAAATCCTATTCCTTTGTTTGCTCCTGTGACAACTGCGCACCTGTAACATAAATCAATCCAACAAAATTATGGAAAAATAAGCACTTACATATCTTTGTTATTCTATGATTGATTAAAATTTGGGCACCATATAATATGCGGTGCCAAATGGGCACCATTATGAGAGTTGAAGAAACGTGTACCTTTTTGCTGCTGCCATTGGTGATGCAAGAAATCTTTGTGAGCTTTTTGAAATTTAACATCAGTTTTTAAGAGGTTAGTTCACCTGCTCTGTTTTTTATGTGAACGTTTTCCACAACTTCTACATAGGATATATTTCTGGACTTTTGACCTTAGTATCGGGAACAAAAGTCACCATTTATTTATTATTTTTTAAGAATTTAATATGTTTACTTGAAACAAATAGTTTCTTGTGAATAAATACTAGACATTAATTTACTTAGATTTCATACAAATGCACAGATCTATAAAGTGCGTGATGTTTTATTTTTCATCATTAATCACTCAATCTATATAAAGTATATAACAATTATTGGATTACAAAGTGCCAAAAATTCATATTTGTTAGACTCTTGAACTTCATCAAAAGCGGAGAACTTGTTTTCCCCATAACTATGTTTGCAAGGTCAAACTCACAGTAATTGCAGTCACTTCATCAACTGCTAAATGGTTCCTTAGGAATAATAACTTAATAATGAAATTCTATGAAGAAGTTGTTCCGGATTAATTCCACTATCTGGTGTGTAATGAAGAAAACTGTAAGACACATAAAAGCATGAAGGCGTAAAAAATGTATTCCTCAAACATGCTGCAAACTGCTTGCAGAAACAGAACCAATATAAATTTGGTGCAGAAAATAGCCTTAATGTAGACTCTGCATAGAACTAAGTCAATGTTTTCATGATTATCTACTTATTCAGAATCTTTTGCTAAATAAATGGATATTCAATGATCAAAAGGGTATTGCTTCACCCTGATAAAAGAAGCAAACAGAAGGAAGATTATTTGGCAACAGTGCCAACATTACAGGAGTTTCAGAACCTTCATCAATGCTTAATATTCCAGTGTTGTTGTTCATATAAGTCTTGACAAAGCCAGGGCTCAAAGAGTTTATATGAAAATATGGAATTTTCTTGGCCATAATTCTTGTGTAAGCATTCAAAGCTGCTTTTGACATTGTATATGCAGGAGCAAAAGCTGGCCAACCCTTGATTTCCAATGATCGCTCTTTGAAATCTTTCTTAAACTCTTTGAGTACCATATCTATTTTTTCTCTTGTAAGGTTTTCAATGTCACTGAACACTGTTCTATTCCACTCACTAGATATGTTCTGAAACAGTCATAGAACAAAAATAATGAACTATCTTAACATGCTCTATCATATGTCACTTTACATTTTGTATTCTATTTACTTAAAGAACAAAAAAAATTAAATATAAGATTACTTCAATAAATTTGTTTTCTGTAGAAGAGCTGCAATGTACCTTCAAGAGACCTGGTCTTGAGGAAATATTGATAATTCTTGGTGAAGTAGACAACTGTAGAAGGGGAATAAGAGCTTCAGTTATCCTTTCCACACCATAGAAGTTTGTTACCACACATTGTTCAACTAACTCATAAGTTCCATACCCTACTTCACTCCAATCAACATTTTCATCATTTCTCTACAACAAATCTGACATTTATAATTAGTTTCTTCTCCATTACAGTACCCGGAGACCTAATATATGGAATATACCTACAGTGTATATGGCTCTATAACAAGGAAATGAACACATAAGTTGTTGATATAGAGTAATGAGGAGAGTGATTTTAATCTAGCTAGCTAATTCAGAAATATATTATACTTGAGTTTAGAGTACAACATTTAATAGTTTGATGCAGAATATGAGTAGATAGATTAATAAAAAGAAATTGTATTAAATAAGAAAAAGAATAAGAAGCAAACAAACCATTCTAAGTAAAGCGTCACCATCTAATAATTTACCCCAGTAACAACTACATTATTCACCTGCATCAGTACCCTTAGTGATACATTATTCTAACTCTAATATGAACTTTAAATTTAGGGTTGACTATTAAGAAATAGACTTTAAACTTAACTCAATCCCATAAAATCAACTTGTATGCTGAGATTTGCATCTATTTATATAGTGTAAATTAACCTTATCATGTGGGACTTCCAACACACTGTTCACAGCAAGACATATACATCTCGAGCATGAGATTAATATTAATGGATGATCTGATAGCAAATGGAACAATAGATTCAACAAATAACAAACTTTGCTAAGATAAGCTCTAACTCATGACTCTAATATATGTTAAGAGATGGACTTTAACAACTTAAACCCACAAAACCAGTTTGTAAGATGAGATTTGCACTCACTTGTATAGTGTACATTTTCTTTATCTTTAGTCGAAATGAAATTTTCAACAATGACAGATATCATTATATCATTTTATGGATTTACAACATTTCAAATTGTATAACTCAATAACTCTGTGTGACAATCAAATAATTTTACACCAATAAGAATCAAAACTAATTTAGAAAGAAAAATAAGCAATTATGGTTCATACCAAGATATCAAGTTTCCCAAATTTGGCTTTTGATGAAATGAGCTATGGTAGCAACACTGGCAGGGTCATCCACATCAAGCTTATGAAAAACCAAAAGGGATGAGAGACTGTTACGTACCTGAGTACGTAAACTAGCCAAATACACCCTTTCACACTCTCACACACGTAATAGAACAATAAACGAATGATAACGAATGAATGAATCTCTTTTATTGATGGTAATATCTGAATAAACAAGGGTAAACAATAATTGGGAGCATAACCTCCTTCAATTACTTTAGAAGCATAACCTCCCTCACAAGACAATCATGTCTGTCACAAAACTCAATAATCAAAAACATGTCTTTAACCCTAGACTCTAGCTTTATTTATATTAATTATTTCCCGCACATCTCTTATTAAATATTTCTCTAGAATATATCTGCATTTAATATAAATATCCTTATATTTAATATTTAATATAAATATCTCTATATTTAATATAAATATCTCTCCGTATATTATCCTAGCATATATCCTTAATTATAAATATCTTATATTGAATATTTCCCTAAATATATATTTATTTACTCTAATTAACTTATACTATATTTATTTACTTTAATTAACTTATACTAAATATTATCTCTGCTCATATACTTTCCAACCCTTATTACTTATATCCTAACAGAGACCAAACTCTTTCAGTGTTTCAACTGCTTTCTGTTAAGGAGTGGACTTTAAGCCTAACTCAATCCTACAAAACCGGCTTGTAAGATGAGGTTTGCACCCACTTATACTTTAAATTAGCCTTATCTCTAGTCGATGTGAGACTTTCAACACACCCCCTGACGCCGAGGTATATACATCTCGAGCGTGGGATTAGACATTAATGGGTGGTCCAATAGTGGCCCGATAACGGTGGAACAATATGCCCAACAAACAACAAATATTGCTAAGATAGACTCTAACCATAGCTCTGATATCATGTTAAGAAGTGGACTTTAAGCTTAACTCAGCCCCACAAAACCGGCTTGTAAGATGAGGTTTGCACCCATTTATATAGTTTAAATTGACCTTATCTCTAGTCAATATGAGACTTCCAACACTTTCAAGCCCCTCCCTCATCTCTAACGGTTAGCACCACCATTTTTTTTGGGATCGATAATGATAGTTGTCAGGATTCATTAGTGGGAGAGTTGAACCGACAACTCTTCTCACATCTCCTTCCAAACCCACCAAACCAACCTTATAACTCCCAAATGTTAGTGGGGGAAGTTGAAACCAGAACTTCTCCCACTAACACCACCATAACACCAATTGAAGCCAACTTCTCTCACCCCAAAACCAATCCCTTTGTTTGCTCCTGTCACAACAGCATACCTAAAAGATAGTCCAGAAAGTAATTACTTTGTGATTAGAACTTAGAAAGTCTATTCAATTATTAGAAAAAAAAGTAAATTATAACGATAACTTCTCATAATTTCTCAGATTGCTTCTAATATTCTTTCTTTTTCTGTCCTACACTAGTTACTTAGTTTTTTAAAAATATTGTACACAAGAGCTGATTTTAGTAGGGACAGGGTAGCCTCAAACCACCAACCAAGTCGCCAAGTTCAACTTCCAAAGCTTCATTCTTCGAGAGAAGATACAAAGATAAGTTATTGGTAATTACGAAGGGTACAACTCTGCCGTATCTTTTGTTTACATGCAATGTGAGGATGATGCAACACATGTATGGGAGGAAGAGAAACCCGCCCACTCTACTTTACCATATGTGGAGGAAGATATAATTTTGCATGAAAATTAAATCTTAAAATTAGGCTTAATTTTGAAAATATTATTTTTCTCCCTACTAAAAATATTAGTTAAAATCCGTTACTGATTGTTCATCATAAATCGAAAATGTGAAATTATAAAGAAGTTATTGTAAATGTTAAAAAGCAGAAATATTATATTTAAGCTAAAAATAAGTCTCAGATGTCAGTCTAATACAGTTAGAAACAAAAACTTAGTTAAACAAAAGCTAAACCTTTTTGCTTCCTCCCCCATTGTACAGAAATTAGAAGGTGATAACTATCTACTACGGGTATGTCCCTTCAATTCATCACATTGATGAACCTTATTAATAAGCAGTGATTCTCCAACTTTGGCCTTTTTCTATGTTCAAAATAAGAATTAAGAAATACACACAACAATTAATTACAATGTATCATGTTATGGTTTTTCAACAGCATGATTGGAATTCAACTGCATGATTGGAATCAATTGCCGTCTTCACTGTCATAATTAACAAACAGTGGGAATGCTATAACAATATTACAAGTAAAAACTGTTCAAAGAAATTAGTATAAGAAAAATAATTAATTACGAACAATGTCAATGTATGTCTTTACAAATTACAAGAAAATGTTGACCAATTTCCTTCTAATTTCCTTCTGGATTTGGGTATTGTAGACGGCACTTGCAACTCATTGATTCCATCCTCAAGTCATTGAAATCTAAATTTCAACCCTTATAATTTCTTAATAAAGAGTATATATTGAAAAAAGATAAGAAAGATGAATATTATATAAAAAAATTATAAATTAATTGTTTTAAAATGTTGGATTAGAAATGATACGAATTCTTGAAGTAAATAGGATTTATGTTTCATCTATATTATATCCAATCAATAATAAAGGCCTCTATATTGGACCCGACCCGTAAGGTTGAGATGACAAGGTCATCTTCGATTTTAAATGATTTGGACTTCATTATTTGGTGTAGGTGAGTATGACGTGTCTTTTTTGTTTTGTTTGTTTTAAAAGAAAGAAATTGGCAAAAATGAATTAAACATTAGAAATGAATTTCAGAAATTGGGAATTAAATTTGTTTGAATTAGGAATTCAATTTGTTCGAATTGGTTATTGAATTTGTTCGAATTAGGAATTGAATTTGTTCGAATTAGGAATGGGAAAAAAGGTAACGAGGAATTAGAGATTGCCAACCACCACCTCGCGTTGTTCATCTCCATTGAGTCACTTCTTCTCCATCTTCATCAACCTGCAAAGGAAAGAAAGAGGAAAACCCAGCAGCATATCCACTCGAAATCCAATTTGTCCAAGTCGCACCAGTTGTGCGAGGATCAAGCACGCAACGAGTCCACCATGGAACCCTAACCTAGAACCAGATTCGTTCCTCCTCGTTCATCTTCATGGCAACTTGAAGGAAAATCAAGCCAGCAGTCTTCGTGAGCCCTAATCGCGACACCCAGAGAATCCAGACCGCGAATATTTTCGCATAGTAACCCCAAATTTTCCAGAAACTCAATTAAACCCTAAAGTCGGGATATGTTCGCAACACTGTCGTCCTCCATTCTCCACCGCGACGCCAACCAAATCGCAAACCCAAAAAACAGAGAAAGTCCAGAATCGCATCTAACATCAATTCATCTTCTTCACGCTAGACGAACAAATTCAATCCCCAATACGTAAACAAGACGAACATGGGCCATTTTCAAACCTCGAGCCTCTTTTTCTCAACATCAACTATGATTAAACCCTAAATCCCCAAATTGATACCCTAATTTGTGAAACGGATTCCAAATTTGCACGAACCCTACAATGTGAGAACCAAGTTCTTCCAATCTCAATCCCTAATTCAATCAAATTGAATCCCCAATTAATTCCCAATATTTCATTCATTCTTTTCAATTTTTTTTTTAAAATAAATATCCACATCAGAATCTCATAGACCTACTAATGTCAGCATTTCAATTAAAAACATAATCCACCGCGTCAAGCATCCATTGACGCCGTTGATTCAATTTAATGGTAGGGGATGTAATTGTTGCTATTTTTACAAAATAAGAACTTAGACACTGAAAAAGAAAATGAGCAATTTGAAATTTTCACCTAAAATTGGGACAAACAATGATTAAACCTTAAAATTTCAAACAAATACAACTTCAGACGTTCAAATAACCTCTTTTTCTTCCATTCGCAGAAGACACACAATTATAGAACAAGTCCATTCTTCATTAAAAAAAAATTAAAAGTGAGTGGGTTCAGTAAACATAATTAAAAATGACACCCTTCAGCAAATACACCATCCAAGTTGTTTTTCAATACTTATTTATCAAAACAAATAATCAGAATCGAGGAAAAGGTGATGCTTTTGTAATTGAAGCTGATGCAAATGCAGGATTTGAATTGGAAGGTGAGAACTTGCCTGTGAGGGGAGTGAGAAAGTTGAAGAAGGGGACAGAGTTTGACGCAGTTCTCCCTCCAAAGGGGTTTATAAGAATTGGTTGGGATCTGCAAGGGAGAAGGGGAGAGAGGAAGAAACTTTGTGTGGGACCCACCAGTTGGAGACACATGTGCCTCCTGATATTAACACTTTCCAAGATTAGTGTGTTAATCAATACTTGTTATTTTGCAAGATTGGGGTTAATTTTCAGCTTTTAAAGAGAAAAAAAAATTATGTGCAATTTGTTAATCAGTTTCTTTCATGTAACAATTTTACAACCTGTTTTAAAGGGTTTTTTCAAGATAGTTTAACTATTAAATTCATTAACCGAAATGAAAATGGCATATATTTTAAAAACTATTTATTTCTAGTTTATATTAAACTTGAATAGGATTATGTAAGATATATAAATTAATAGTAAATTTATAATATAAAACAAGTGAAAACCCATGTGAGTATTAATTTTTTTATAATCATAAAAAATAATAAAATTAATATAATTATTTTTATTATTATAATTATGAAATTAAATATAAATATTTTTTTACAATTTTTTTGTAAATAGTTTTTATTTATTTTATAAGTAATTTTGTATTAAAAAATAATTAAATTTAAAAAAATGTCATATTGAAAAAAAAAATTTAAAGAAACAATAAAATTCATAAAATATATTATTCATTTAACAATACATGTGTGTATTTTATTGTATATTTGAAAGTATAATACAATATTAGTGGTACATGTATTTTAAGAAGAGAACACACTACTGGTTAATTTCTTTTACTTCAATAGGTCCTATTTTTGTTAAGAATCTTAAATATGATATTTTTTTTTTCTGGCGTCTCAATTGGTCCTTAATTTTGTAAAATTGAATCAAATAAAATCTTTCCGTCAAATTGATCAAACGACGTTAAGTACTGTGTCACCTGACATGCTAACAGTGTTGTTTTACCACACGTGTCATTAGAAACGTGGGTGAAGTCTATTATTTTAAATTTAAATTAAAAAATTAAATTAAAAGAATGGAAATTCAAATACAAAACGGCAAAGTTGAAAATTCAATTCCAGAAATCATCGTTCTCTCTCAATTTTAAACCTCTGTTCTGCCGTTTTGAAATTATATTAAAAAAAATTAAAAAACAAAAATCTATTTTCTTCTTCTTCCTTCACTAACTTCATCTTCTACGAAGCCTGCACCACTACTTTACGAAGCCTGCACTAGTGGTGACACCAGGACACAACCATGGGAGATCGTGGAAATGTCAAACTATTGGAGTTGGGAGGACATCGGTTCGTTGGTCTCACAATCATTAAACAGAGAAATAAAAATTTGGTGAAATAAAAATCTTTTTGGAGTTGAAATCTGGTGAGCCCATGAGACGAAGTCCAGAAATAAAAATTAGAGAGAAAGAAAAAGTGATGGCGTTGATAGTGGAAGAATGATAAAACGGAGATGGGTGGCAGAAGGTTGAAAAACAGAGAAACCATGGGCGTTGAATCGGTAGCGCCGTCGCCACCACCTCCGAGATCGAAAGGAAAAATCGCTTTGCTCCAAAGCCCCAAGATACCCTTCTCACTGGCTCTTCTCTTCGCTGACGCCCTCCTCGTCACTCTCGCTGATGCTCATCTCTTCAGATACGAAGATAGATTGGGACGCTTACATGTCACAGGTTAGCAGATTTCTCAAAGGGGAGAGAGACTTTCGCAACCTCAAAGGCGACACTGGTCCTCTCGTCTACCCTGCTGGCTTTCTCTACATTTACTCTGCATTTCAGTATCTTACCCAAGGACAAGTTTACCCTGCTCAGGTCACGCATTCAAATTATTATATTTCTCATTCTACTCAGTTAATCTGGGCCCTTTGCTTGCTTTCTCTATTCAAGAGAGTTCATTCCATCCTCGTGCTTCGTCTGTTTAATGACTGTATGGCCATGACACTTCTTCAAGCAAGGGCGTCCAATTAACTGTAACCTTATCCATTGACATCTACTCGAACAAATTTTGTGGACAGTGACGATCCCTAAAATTCAAAATTTCTCCGATTTCATTTCCATATCACAATTGCAGATGGGGGCTTTCTTAATTGAATTTTCTACTTTGCCTTGCTTTATTTGAATTTCCACTCTTTTAATTTAATTTTTTAATTCAAAATTTAAAATAATAGAATTTATCTATGTTTTTAATGACAAATGTGTTAAAACAACACTGTCAAAATGCCAGGTAACACAATACTTAACACCGTCTGATCAATTTAATGGAAAGACTCAATTTGATTCAATTTTATAAAAATAAAGACTTAATTGAGACGCTAGAGAAGAAAGAGTCAAGATTACAAAGGAATCAACGTATTGAAACATTAAACCTTTACTTTAATAACGAAGTTTTTACATATCAGATCCAAAAGATCAGTTGGCGTGACCCATCAAAGAATTTATTACAGGGTCGATAGTTACTCTTGTTTCCAAAGAAAAAATTATTATCTTTTAATGGTTCGTTTTAACAGACATATCTCATATCTAAGTCACTTAAATAGCTTAGGATTTCATAACTCTATATAAAATCATGCATGTATACCATCAACACACATTAAAATATATATATTCTTAATTTTTTATAAATTTAAACGTCGAAGTACCTTTTAGACGTGGATCTTTCCTTACTTTTCAATCCTTTAAAGCATATCATAAGAGTTTATTTGGTTTAAGCACGTGTCAAAGGGTCTAACATTCAAATCTGGTAAGAATAATTCAAGTTTAAATTGATTTGTAGTTAGTGTAACGTCCCAGCAACTCACATGGACCATCGACTGCCCCCACAGATCATCACCAGGCTTTCCAGTGTGCTTTGTCCTCACTCGCACACTTTCCGGGAAAACTTCCCAGAAGGTCACCCATCCCAGAATTGCTCCAAGCTAAGCACGCTTAACCATGGAGTTCTTATGGGCTAGGCTACCGAAAAGCAAATGCATTTTGGTGATATGAGTAGCCAAATCAATCCCTTTAAGATATCCTTCAACTGTATAGTCCCATACCTACACAGTCTCCAGATCCCTCTCATTCCGGTGTATGTCCGATTCGTCCATGTACCCCTTCCACCACCCGAAGCTGCCAGGAGCCGCTCCTTGTCTGTGCCCCCTGCACCATGCTTCTTGCACCGGCGTCACTCCCCGCCCTCGTCTCCGTGCCCGGGTGTCACAGTTAGAGGTTTATCTTGAGGATTTAAATGAGTAAATTTTGTTCAAGATAAAATGTTCTTGAATTATTATTATTGGTCATGGGTAAAACTTATTTTTCCTTACTAGTCACTACAAAGGTAATTTGCACTTGCTACATTAAAAGTAAGAATAAAATAAAAGGATATTTAAGTATATAAATATTAATTTTTATGGTATTTTTTTTATTTTGTTTGTGTTCTTTTATTCTTTTTTTCTCTAATTATAATAAAATAAATATGCATATAATAAATGAATAGATGACATCTCCGTAAATGTCCATTTTAAAGTTCAAGGATAAACATCTACACGGCTCTCCTTTTGTTTCTTTATATTTTTTAATAGATCACTAATTAAATCAGAATACTAATAGATCACTAATTAAAATTTTTTAACATTCATCTTCATTTTATTAATCTCTATAAATTGATTCAATAAGTATTAGAAAGCTTTCATAGTGTAACATCCCAGATTATATAAAATTATATAATATAATAATTCATATTTTAATATAATAAAACAGTTAGAGAAAGACTTGCAGATAAAGTCTTAAGGTTACAGTAATCCTAAAATGGCTACAATTTAAAACTTTTAACACATAAGAGTATTTCCAAATACACAAAACGCTTATGGATCCTAACTAGGCTAATCAGCGGTGTCATCTCCCTCCAAGGCCTGCTCCAGAAGCACCTCATCTACCTCTGCTCACATCCAAATGGATGATCATTGCAACAGAAAACACAACACAAACAAAAGACAAACACAAGCAGAAAGGTGAGCTAGATATACAAAAATCATATTATAACAGTCACACACAACATGCAATTTAATTCACATATACATAGTCACTTAATACAACTTGTTACACTTTTAAACTTGACTCGTCCGGACTTAGAATGATTGCCGAGCTATGGCGGGTCATGCTCTCGTGGTGGCTTCTACTGCTTTGCAAAGTCATTGCCAATGGGTTTCACCCTACCACACTCACAAGGTTAGTCCGTTATCACTCACCTTGGACCATACTGGAAGCACCCAAGACTAGGACCTCCTGCTACTACTCACGACATGGTTCAATCCTCTCTACCTAAGAATGATTGACCATTGTAGTTTCAGGATAACCCCCAAGACTGAGCTTCCATGCAAATCATTCTAAAACACACCAAGGGCACCACCATGGATATTCTCCTTGAAGATCATGGAATTACGTCCAATAACATAGGGCACCACCATGTAACCTCCCTTTGAGATCCATGGAATTACGTCCATCAACCATACTGTCACTTTGAAACTTAACTCAAGACATGAACAACCAAGTACCATAATACTATCATATTGAATCCAAACATATAACCTCACTGATCATACACTATCATAGATACTTCTACACCATTCTAATAATCAAAACATAGTTCAAGGTTATCAGAAAACAGGAATAAA
Source organism: Vigna angularis (assembly GCF_016808095.1). Taxonomy (NCBI): domain Eukaryota; kingdom Viridiplantae; phylum Streptophyta; class Magnoliopsida; order Fabales; family Fabaceae; genus Vigna; species Vigna angularis. The sequence continues at coordinate 8,732,290 of NC_068971.1, forward strand.
AAGAATAAAAACAGGTTCTAGGCAAGTCGCTCAGCGCACCAAACTCGCTATGCGAATAACAAAAACAGTGAGTTTTACTCACTCACATTCGCTCAGCGCACCAAGCCTGTGCGCTCAGCTAAAGTCCATTCGCTCAGCGCACCAAGTCTGTGCGTTATTCTAAATTGAAAATTCTGCTACACATTATTAGACCCTAAACCCTCGCATAGCGCCCCAAATTCGCTATTCGAATTAAACTAGCATTTTCCCAAGCAACCACCAGTCGCACAGTGACTAGATTCGCTATGCAAATCACCAGACAGAGAGCAGCACCCTCCAGTCATTCGCACAGCGCACCAGCTCGCACAACGAATGACCCAAACAGTGAGCACTCTCTACAGGGATTCCCTATGCGAGACAGCTCGCATAGCGACTCTGCATCATCTGCAGAACGCAAATTCTGTAGAATCATGCACTCACACCATCCCTTACCATTTCTAGGCCATTTCTCCAATTTCTAACACCCTTAATTCATGTTTTACACCTAATTAGACTTATCTAGATGTTCCTAATCCTTCTTACTACACTTCTAAAGGGATTACACTCAACTTTTACTCCTCAACATCAATTTCCATAACTTGAAGATCCCAAACCCCATTCCACCAATTTGCACTGATTTGGACCACTTTGGTGACTCTAAGAAGTCACAATACACTTGCTAAGACTGCCCCAACAGACCACAAGATCCTTAGACCACTAACTCTCAAATTCACTATCCCACTTCTTCTAAAATAACCTTAAACACTATCAAATTCCCTCAACATACACCTAAGCTCTCACAGTATATTCCTTCATCTAAAATACTCAATTTCAGTTCAAAATCACATCCCAATCAATTCACAAGCATCAGTTCACAGATTCATAGATGCACATTCCAATACATATCATTCCATCTACTCAAAACTTAACATGCAAACCAAGCAGCAGAAATAATACATATCTCAGTATATACACATACATGCAACTAATTATAAAGAAGTATTTCTAGCTCCTCTTACCTTAGAGTTGAGCAACCTAGCTCACAAAAAACGACTCAACAGTGCCGAACTCAGCAAGAACCTAGACAACACCCTACAACCACCATATTGGTGACGAAAACGGCTCATAGAGCTCAAGATTTAGCAGAGAGTGGGAAAAGGGAACACAAGATACATGCAACCAATAGAACTGCATGTTCTAGGTTCTAAAACAGCGGAGGAGGAGGAAAGGAAACTACTTACCTGTTGGAATGAAGAATGGAGAAAGTGATCGGTTTAAAACAGAGCCCTCTACGCCGCAGGTACTAGGGCACCACCTGATCGGAAATCAAACGACTTAGTGAAGAGATTTGGTAGAGAACTTGGAAGAACTGAGTTCTAGAAAGAGAGAGTAAGGCTTGACTAATGAACCGGGATGTTCTAAAATGTGTTTTTAAGAAAGAAATTTTGGTTTCATTAACTTAATACCCTATCAGCTTTCTAATTCAGATTTTTCAAGTTCTCACACATTGCATTGTTATGCGATGGGCAATCATATTGTCATGTTTTCATCTTCATGGGTAGCTCCTCTTTGTTTTTGATTAATATATATATTTAAAAAAATTAAGACTAAAAACTACTTTATCATAATTTAATAAAAAATGGAGAGATGTAATTACTAAAAAGAACTATGATAATCAAGACATAATTAAAAATCAGTTATGAAAAAATGTTTTGGGATGCCATATAGATGTATAACATTTTTTAGAGTACTAAATCTATAAAATATATTAAAATATATCAAAAAGTATTTTAAATTATATATTAATTTATACATAAAACCTTTTTGGGTATATATTATTTCTAGTCTCTTGTTTTATATTTAAATATTTCACTATTTTTTTAATATTTTTATTTATTGCTTATTTTTTCTCATAAGAATGTTTAATTTTCAATTTAATTTAAGTGTTGAATAACAAATTCTAAATTCAGATAATATAAAAATTTTATCTTTTTATTCTATTATTCTTAATTTGTTTTCTTTTGAAGAGCTCTTTTTGTTTTGTTAAAACAATTTTTATTATCTCTTAACATTTTAACTAGTTTGACATGTAAAGTTTTCTTAAAATTTTAAGATATTTTTTCATCTTATCAAACTTTTAATTATATTTTTTTTTACGATTTCATTCAATACAGTTTTGATATTCTTTTATATAATTCTTTTTATTTTCTAATTCATTATCATAAATGTAATTCCATCACTATAATTGTAAAAAAAATTATTTATTATAATATAATAATTTAATATTATTATTATGAATATTGTTTATCATCATTCAACATATTAAAAGATAAAATTATGTGCTAAATTTTAATTATTATTAGTTTAATATTTGTTCTTTCAATAATTTGTATTATAATTTTTATTAGTATATAAAAATGAGATTTTGTTAAAATTTAAAAATGAAAGTAAGGAAACATTTAAAGTATTTTTAAATTTGAATATCTATTTTATTTTTGTAATTTTTTAAAATACTTTTAAATTTTTTCAACTTTTTGTTTCGTTAACAATTGTAAATTTAATAACTGTTTTGGTTGTTGTGAAAATTTATTTGATACCATGTATATAATTATATATTTTTTTCTAAATATTTGATTATATTATTTTGATATTATAGAAATAAAAATATATTATTTTGATGTTGAATATTTGATAATATTATTGTTTTTACAAGAACTTCTTATTATTTTATAAAAATGAATTATTTAATATTAAAACAATAAAAAAAATGTATGGATAGAGGCACGAATGTATTACCTTGTCGAGTAACGATATAAACGAGACAAAAGTTTCGTACTGATTGAATTTAGGTATGGGGATGATGATGAATTTTGTCCATCCCTAATAATGACTACATTCTTGACCATCATCATCTCCATTTTCACATCTCATCTCGAACCACGTATCTTCATTGCACGTTCCACCATCACCCACCCACTATCATTGTGACCGATAATGTTATTGGTGTTGCCAGCGTCATCTTCTCCCTCGCGCATGGGAATCTTTCTTCTTCCTCTCTAAAACAAAACCTGCCATATCTTGTCGCTACATTCAAATCACAGCTAGAGTGTCATTCAACAAAAAATAATTAAAGTTTGAACATAATCAATTCCAATTTTTGATAAAGGACAAAAAAATATATTCAATCCTTACATTTAAAATCAAATTTAGAATAAAGTAAGAACATCGTACTTTTTTTTAAAACGTATCATACTTTCATTATGTTAATTCATGCAATGGTTAAAAAATGGTGTAATAATGTAAAAAAAATATATTAAAAATGGATGAATTTTAAAGAATATTAAAAAGTATTAAGGTGAAATTTAATCAACGGTGTAAGTGATTAAATGTAATAAACATTAAAACGTTAAATACTAGGGTTTTAAAATGTTTTTTAACTGGCCTTTAAGAAAATAGTCTAAGCTAATGAAAAACAAAATTTATAAGCATACAGATAGGTAAGTAAGCCATATATTGGCTTGCAGTAAAGATGATTAAAGTCTTCCATAAACTGATGCAACTTCACTTCGAGAAAAGAAGAGACCAGAAGGACCTCCATTAGGTAGTAGAGCCAACCTTACTACACTTTCAGCACCTTCATCAACTCCAAGATAGCCAATATTGAAGTTGAGATCTGTTTTCACAAAGCCAGGGCAAACAGCATTGATGCAGAAAGATGGGTACTTCTTGGCAAGAACCCTTGTGTAGGCAGTCAAAGCAGCTTTTGAGACTATATATGCAGAAAGCTCAGGTGGCCACCCATTGGTTTCTAATGAACCCTCTTTAAAATCATTTAGAAACCTTTTCAGAACTTCATCCACTTTTTCTTCTGTTAAGCTTTCAACATCACTTAGGATTCCTCTAGCCCATTCATTTCGTATTCTCTGCATGACCAACAGTATCAGATACATCACAATGATTGAAGAAACAGTACATAGCAAAAGTTGGCTATCAGATTGTGATTCCAGACACAGTAACAATTTCATGCATATTAGTCACATATACCTCCAACTTCCCCATGGTGGAGGAGACATTAACAATCCTTGGTGAGTCTGACAATTCTATGAGGGGAATAAATGCTTCACACATTAATTTGGCTCCATAGTAATTTGTTCTAATGCTTGCTTCTGTAGATTCATAAGTTTCATATGCAAATTTTCTCCAATTAACACTGTCAACTTTTTCCTGTAGTCAAAGAGAAGAAAGTTAGCCTCTTTCCTTGCAGCAAATAAGGGCAGACATCTTCAAATAAAACAACCAGGCCTCTCTGTAATTAATGTCTTTTTCAAGAATATACCTTTGCAAGAAAAAAGATAGAGTTCTATCCAAAGAAATTTGAATATACCGAAAATGTTAAGCCTAGTTATTTCTTGGAGAAAGAAATGTTTATAGGAGACATGACATAGAAACATAGATGAAACAATACCATTGACCAAAGAAAAATTACTGAGCTACAAATTTTAAGATGGTGTGAAAGTTTATTTAAACTTTTGTTGGTGAGCCTATTAGGCCACCTATATTATTGGTCATTATAGGACCACTTGTAGATGTTTCATTTGCAAATTTCACATTCAAAACATCTCGTTTTTTAGTATGAGAGGAATGTTGAAAATCTCATGTTAGCTAGTAACAATCAAATTAAAGTATATAAATTGAGAACAACCCTCAGCTCTTAAGCTAGCTTTGGGGTCCAATTCCAAATTCTAAGAGTGAGTATATGTTGTACTTTGGAAACATACGTTAGATTATGCCCATCATCATGATTAAAAGCTCAACCATTATTGATCCTATGATAACAAATGTTAGTTTGTGCAAAAATTTGTCTCCTTTTATAACCCAGTAATGTAGGATTTAGCCCTATCGTCTATGCAAAATAAAAAACCGCAGACAATACATTCCAGAAAACCATTCACAAACTAGATCAACAGAAAAGTTATGTCCTAACTTAAGCCTTCACTCAAATTTCTATATATTAACATTTCCTAGTAAACTTTCAGCTGTCAGGTTAGAAGACGAAGGAAATATTCTATATAATTAGGAATACATACCCGTGTAGCAGCTAAAGCATCATGGTCAACATTAGTTCCACTTATTCCTGCATTATTCACCTAATCAGAATTCAAACATTAATCAGCATTCATTCCAATTTCCATATAGGTGTGTGTATGATAAAGGGAAGAAAAATTAACTATACAAGAGAACACACACAAGAACAGTAAGATCCAACTGATCTAAGAGTTGGTGCAGGACAAGTGCTTGTTAACTATAAGTTTCAAACAATTATGAATATGAACATGGATGAAGTCATGAAGCACAACGAACTTCCAAAAATGAGGATTTGGATGCTCACCTGATCTAAACAACATAATTATTATTGGGACAAAGAAAAATACACAGTTTTTGTCCTACTAGAAACTAGCATGAACAAAAAGAAATTGTCTTTCTCTTCTTAATACGATGCTAAAACTCAATCATACCAGGATATCAAGTTTCCCAAAATGTGTTTTGATGAAATTTGCAAGGGATTCAATGCTTTTAGGGTCAGTCACATCAAGCTGATGAAACACCACTTGGTCAGATACACCAAACTCCTTCAGTTTTTCAACAGCTTCAGTACCCCTTTTTTCATCCCTAGCTGTTAGCACCACAGTGACACCATTAGAAACCAATTGCTTGCAAATCCCAAATCCTATCCCTTTGTTTGCTCCTGTGACAACTGCGTACCTGTAACATAAATCGATCCATCAAAATTATGGAAAATAACCACTTTTAATTCTTTGTTATTCTATGATTGATTAAAATTTGGGCACCACATAATATATGGTGCCAAATGGGCACCATTACGAGACTTGAAGAAACGTGTACCTTGTTGCTGCTGCCATGGTTGTTACAAGAAATCTGTGAGCTTTTTGAAATTTAACACCAGTTTTTAAGAGGTGAGTTCACCTGCTCTGTTGTCAACGTTTTCTACAACTTCTATATAATATGGAAAAAGTTAATTTGACAAGGTATCACTGCTCATATAATATAGGACACATTTCTGGACTTTCACTTTCAAATATATAAATATTATATCCTTAAAAAGTATACTACAATTATTGGATTGCACTGCCAAAAATTCATATCTATTAGACTTTTAAATTTTATCAGAAAAGAGAACTTGTTTTGCTCATAACTATGATTCATATGGATTTCCTGAATAAGACCTTGACTACAATAGTTCTTGATCAAGATAAAATTCCTCTTTATAGTGTTGCATGGTCAACCTCATAGTAATTGGAGTCCCTTCATCAACTGTTAAATGGTTCCTTACGAATCTATCTATAAATAATAAAATTAAAACCATCAAGCAACTTTCTTAAGGCAACCGAAAATATTAACAAAAAGAGAGTCAAACTTTAACTATAAGGGGAAAAAAACGTGGCATTTTCGTTTTGAATAATGTGACTCTTTTATTTTGCAGAATGTAGTTTCATATAACATGGACACATGACCAATAAGAAACTTGATATGAGACAACTTCAATAAACTCGATAAGAGACAAGTTCGGTTAAGGCAAATGTGGAGATAAGCTTGGCACATTTAAAGTATAAGCTCGGCAAATAAGAAATTCTACTCTCTTTTTATTATACATAGGTTTGTTTAGGGTGTAGGAAAATTTTCACCATCCCGCCAGCAGCCTGGCAGGTCGTGGCTTGGCCAAGTTCTTCAATTTGATCCAAATGACAGTCGTGGATACAAGCTCAACAGGGGAAGCATCAACATGTCAGAGCCGTATAGCAAAATGGCTAGCGTAAACAACAAATCAAGAGGGGTGAACTTGTTTCTTATTGCAAATTGTGTTTTTAATAATTTTCTCTCGTAATTCAAATTCCTTAAGGATAAATTAAAACAAATAAGAGAGTAAGGAAGAAAGAAAATTGTACATGTGATTTTATACTAGTTCAAATCACAAGAATCCTAGGTCGAGTTGTTAATCTTAAATGGGAATTAACGATCCACTATCACAATACCAAGAAATTGTTTCAATGACAAAGAAATAAACAAGTTTAAGGTTTAAAACACTTCTCCTTTTACTCTAAGAGATGAAACTTACTTACCCTGAAAGCCACAAGAGATGAACACCTCCTTCAAATGTTTCACGAAGAATGATCACTTCCTTTGGATCTTCACAAAGGATGACAAGGATTTACTCAGCAACAACAACAATAACACTCAATCACAACTTTCGTGAAAGTTCTCATTCCATGCCAACACCAAGTTCTCAAAGCCTCAACACAAGGGTTACACAAACCCTGGAACACACTTATCAGAGGACACAGCAAAACAGATAAGATTTCGTCTGTCTCATATTTTAGAATGAGAGTCCCAATCCAATATATAGAGATCTCACTTAAGAATACTTCCAAAAATTTGTTGTTAACTATTTAACGCTTAATAATCGATTATCTAAATAAGGTAATCGATTATGCATTTAATGTATGCACAGCGGTCAAAAATATGCTTGAAAACTCTCATAATTGCATGTGATAATCGATTATGGTAAGTCATAATCGAGTATGGATAATCGATTATCAAAATATGGTAATCGATTATTCTAGAAGAAAAATGAGTTTTTAGAAAACTTTTAAAACCTCTATGTGATAATCAATTATCTTAAGTGTTAATCGATTATTATAGAGTTTTTCTGACTCCAAAACAAATTTTAAAACATACAATACATAGAATCAAGGATAAACAACACCTTATATAAATCTACGGAATTACAAGAGCTTTAACACAAAACAAGTCTTCATGAAAGTCTTCTTGCAACTTGAGCACTTGAGACATCATCAAAACTTCTAAGCTTCATCTTTATGCTAACACAACACAAGCTCGATAGGAGATAAACACCAAGCTTGGCGGAGAAAAGCTTCGCAGGAGAAACGTCGACACAACCTCGAAAGGAGACAACGTCATGAAGCTCAGCAGGAGACAACCTCAGCAGGAGACAACCTCAGCAAGCTCGATAGGAGACAACTTCAGCATACTTAACAAGAGACAACATCAAACATGAGAATCTTTCTTCTTCCTCTCTAAATCAAAACCAACCATGTCTTATCGCTACATGACTTCAAATCAGCATCATTAAACAAAAAAGAATCAAAGTTTGAATAAGATCAATTCCAATTTTTCACAATAGATAAAGGATAAAAACATATTTAACCCTTATATTTAAAATTAAATTTAGAATAAAGTAAGAACATCGTACTTTTTTTAAAAAAGTATCATACTTTCATTATGTTAATTCATTCAATGGTTAAAAAACAGTGTAATAATGTAAAAAAAAAGAAATTATTAAAAATGGATGAATTTAAAAGAATATTAAAAAGTATTAAAGTGAAATTTAATCAACTTGATTAAATGTAATAAACATTAAAACGTTAAATAGGGTTTTAAAATGTTTTCTAACTGGCCTTTAAGAAAATAGTCTAAGCTAATGAAAAACAAAATTGTTTCCCATATGCTGTGAATAAGTTCAAAGAAAATTTCCAGCTTGTAAAAAAACGACTGAAATGACATGCATAACATAGCCTAAATTGTTTCTTGATTTGAGATTTTTTCCAAGTGTATATAAGTTTACGAACTTACTTTGGGATATCCAGAAAAGCGTAATAGTAGATTAACTTAGTTTCTCCAACAAGAATCATAAACTTATAATAGTCCAAACAGTTAACAAGAATGAGTATTCATATTGCTCACACTCCGATGAAAACAAAATATTTTTAGCTAAAATTGCGGCACTTGATTGGTGTTAAAAGAAATAAGAAGGCTTTGAAAGCAAGTTGCTACCATCTAGCTTTAGAGGATGTTCAGTTCCTTCATCAATTAGTTAGGGTCATAAATGGCAAGGGCATAGCAAAATCTGAAGCAGAGAAGTACAAATATACCATCTTTACAAATTTATAAGCATACAGATACGTAAGTAAGCCATATATTGGCTTGCAGTAAAGATCATTCAACTCTTCCATAAACTTATTATAATTATTTAACAAACAACACACTGTGTCTAAATTAAATTTCTCAAATTATTAATGACTGTAGTTCACCACTATTGGCAACATAATCCTGTAATATCTGCAATTCACTGTAGGGTTGTTCTCAGCAATGATGTGTAGATATGTGTCATGACACATAGCTTGTTATTTATTCATTATCTTCTAGTACACAACAAACCTTTTGTCAAACTGATGCAACTTCACTTCGAGAAAAGAAGAGACCAGAAGGACCGCCATTAGGTAGCAGAGCCAACCTTACTACACTTTCAGCACCTTCATCAACTCCAAGATAGCCAATATTGAAGTTGAGATCTGTTTTCACAAAGCCAGGGCAAACAGCATTAATGCAGAAAGATGGGTACTTCTTGGCAAGAACCCTTGTGTAGGCAGTCAAAGCAGCTTTTGAGACTATATATGCGGAAAGCCCAGGTGGCCACCCATTGGTTTCTAATGAACCCTCTTTAAAATCATTTAGAAACTTTTTCAGAACTTCATCCACTTTTTCTTCTGTTAAGCTTTCAACATCACTTAGGATTCCTCTAGCCCATTCATTACGTATGCTCTGCATGAACAACAGTATCAGATACATCACAATGATTGAAGAAACAGTACATAGCAAAAGTTGGCTAGTCAGATTGTGACTCCAAACACAGTAACAAGTTCATGCATATTAGTCACATATACCTCCAACTTCCCCATGGTGGAGGAAACATTAACAATCCTTGGTGAGTCTGACAATTCTATAAGGGGAATAAATGCTTCACACATTAATTTGGCTCCATAGTAATTTGTTCTAATGCTTGCTTCTGTAGATTCATAAGTTTCATATGCAAATTTTCTCCAATCAACAGTGTCAACTTTTTCCTGTAGTCAAAGGGAAGAAAGTAAACTTCTTTCCTTGCCGCAAATAAGGGCAAACATCTTCAAATAAAAAAACCAGGCCTCTTTGTAATTAATTTCTTTTTCAAGAATATACCTTTGCAAGAACAAAGATTAAGTTCTATCCAAAGAAATTTGAATATAATGAAAATGTTAAGCCTAGTTATTTCTTGGAGAAAGAAATGTTTATAGGAGACATGACATAGAAACATAGATACCATTGACCAAAGAAAAATAACTGAGCTACAAATTTTAAGATGGTGTGAAAGTTTATTTAAACTTTTCTTGGTGAGCCTATTAGGCCACCTATATTATTGGTCATTATCGGACCACTTGTAGATGTTTCATTTGCAAATTTCACATTCAAAACATCTCGTTTTTTAGTATGAGAGGAATGTTGAAAATCTCATGTTAGCTAGTAACATGATCAAATTAAAGTATATAAACTGAGAACAACCCTCAGCTCTTAAGCTAGCTTTGGGGTCCAATTCCAAATTTTAAGAGTGAGTATATGTTGTATTTTGGAAACTCACGTTAGATTGTGCCCATCATCATGATTAAAGCTCAACCATTACTGATCCTATGATAACAAATGTTAGATTGAGCAAAAATTTGTCTCCTTTTATAATCCAGTAATGTAAGATTTAGCCCTATCGTCTATTCAAAATAAAAAACCGCAGACAATGCAGTCCAGAAAACCATTCACAAACTAGATCAACAGATCAATTATGTCCTAACTTAAGCCTTCACTCAAATTACTACATATTAGCATTTCCTAGTAAACTGTCAGCTTTCAGGTTAGAAGACGAAGGAAATATTCTATATAATTAGGAATACATACCCGTGTAGCAGCTAAAGCATCATGGTCAACATTAGTTCCACTTATTCCTGCATTATTCACCTAATCAGAATTCAAACATTAATCAGCATTCATTCCAATTTCCATATAGGTGTGTGTATGATAAAGGGAAGAAAAATTAACTATACAAGAGAACACACACAAGAACAGTAAGATCCAACTGATCTAAGAGTTGGTGCAGGACAAGTGCTTGTTAACTATAAGTTTCAAACAATTATGAATATGAACATGGATGAAGTCATGAAGCACAACGAACTTCCAAAAATGAGGATTTGGATGCTCACCTGATCTAAACAACATAATTATTATTGGGACAAAGAAAAATACACAGTTTTTGTCCTACTAGAAACTAGCATGAACAAAAAGAAATTGTCTTTTTCTTCTTAAAGAGAGGATCCAAATCTCAAAAAATTATTTAAAACTGCGATCTTTAGTTTATTTTTTTGAAATTGATTTAAGCATTAAAAAGAGAGGAAGCAGGGTAAGTCAGTCTATATACAGTAGGTGTGACCCTTCCCAGGACCGTGTCATATGAGGAGCTTTATAGCACCATGTAGCCCCTCTTTTACGGTGAAGGTGCAAGCACCAAAATAGGGTGGAAGAAGGGTCACCTAGTAAGGGATTGAACCTTTCACATCTTCTCTCACAAATCCAGGTCTTACTATTTGAGAAAGGATATCCCTCTTTGATCCGTTGTTTTACTATTTTAAATGAAGACAGAAAGTTAAGGATATGTTTTTATTGTATTATTTCATATTTTCATTTTCTGTCTTCACTTCTTAAGTCTAAAAGTATTATTATTATTGTCAATCTGTTTCCTGCTTTTAAATTTTGTACAGAAGCACACTGAAACAACTTTTGGGGAAAAACAAAATGACTAGAATATGTATTTGATTTTCTTTACCAAAAACTACAATATTAATAAACCTTTCTCCTTCACGGCTTCGCTTTGTGAGGAGGATGAAATTATAATCCCTGATTTAGAAATTAAGGGTTAAAACTGTAACAAAATATCAGTCCAGGTAAAACAAATTCTGCAAATGTTATAATTTAACTGTTAATTTTCACATCAATAGCTGAAACTGTATTTCATCCTCCAAACTTCAACAACTCATTACATAAACGTCAAATTCCAACCCTGCTTCACAATATTACCATCTAAGTCCATACAATAATCTTCATCTTGTGATAGGTTCTCTTTCTAACACACAGGATAATATATGTGTGTGCCTGGTGCTTTTACTGGGATCAACAAGAAAATAAGGAAACATATAATACGATGCTAAAACTTAATCATACCAGGATATCAAGTTTCCCAAAATGGGTTTTGATGAAATTTGCAAGGGATTCAATGCTTTTAGGGTCAGTCACATCAAGCTGATGAAACACCACTTGGTCAGACACACCAAACTCCTTCAGTTTTTCAACAGCATCAGTACCCCTTTTTTCATCCCTTGCTGTTAGCACCACAGTGACACCATTAGAAACCAATTGTTTGCAAATCCCAAATCCTATCCCTTTGTTTGCTCCTGTGACAACTGCGTACCTGTAACATAAATCGATCCATCAAAATTATGGAAAAATAACCACTTTTAATTCTTTGTTATTCTATGATTGATTAAAATTTGGGCACCACATAATATATGGTGCCAAATGGGCACCATTACGAGACTTGAAGAAACGTGTACCTTGTTGCTGCTGCCATTGTTGTTGCAAGAAATCTGTGAGCTTTTTGAAATTTAACACCAGTTTTTAATAGGTGAGTTCAATGCTCTTTTGTCAACGTTTTTCTACAACTTCTATATAATATGGAAAGAGTTAGTTTGACAAGGTATCACTGTTCATATAATATAGGACACATTTCTGGTCTTTCACTTTCAGATTGGGAACGAAAGTCACCATTATTTATTATTTTCTAAGAAATTAATGTATTTGTTTTGAAAACAAAAAATTTCTTTACTTGATAATATTATTTGCAAAAGAACTTCTTGGAATGTTAAAGTTATTTCTGGTTTATACATGTTATTTCACAAAACTGAAAAATTATTAATCAATTTTAGTAATGGGTTCTTGTGAATAAGTATTAGGCATTAATTTACTTAGATTTCATACACGTGCACAGATTTATAACACTCGTAATGTTTTAATTTTCATCATTAATCACTCAATTTATTTTATATCATCACTCAAATTTATTATTAACAATTTTGAATTAGTATTAAAAATTCATGGGTCAGTAAGAGAAAACAAATGGAAAAAGTAATAAATAACCTCATAGAAACATATTAAAAGCTAGAAAGGTTAACTTCCATGCTCTATATACCTAGTCCTGCACTAATTTATATCTCTAATACTTTTTAAATATTTAAATAGATATATATTATTACAAATTATTATCATTATTTGATTGAAAAACATCATCGTGTTAAACACATATTGAAAGAGTTAAAAATTCAAAAATATAAAAACAATATTGGATAAATAAATGAAAGTTAATAAAAAAACTAAATATAATTATAAATTAGAAGAATTTTAATTCATATTTTCATTGTATTCAAATTTAAATATGTAAATAGTTCTTACGACTCTCTCTCTCTCTCTATATATATATATATATATTAAGATATACTATATCCTTAAAAAGTATACAACCATTATTGGATTACACTGCCGAAACTTCATATATTTTAGACTCTTAAATTTTATCAGAAAAGAGAACTTGTTTTGCTCATAACTATGATTTGTATGGATTTCCTGAATAAGACCTTGACGATAATAGTTCTTGTTAAATGGTTCCTTAGGAATCTACCTATATATAATACAATTTAAACCATCAAGCAACTTTCTTAAGGTCAATTAAAAAATTAACAAAAAGGTCAAACTTTAACTATAAGAGGAAAAAACATGCATTTTCATTTTGAAGAACATGGTTCTCTTATTTTGTACAAAGTGGTTTCTGTTAAGAAAATTTCATATGATACAAATATTTTCTTAAAATTTAGTCTCATATTCATCGGTAATTGAAATCCTTTAAATAGCTGTGACACTTACAATATTATGGAAATAAAAATAAAATTTGAAAATAAAATATCAACTATCTTAAAAATAAAATCTGCTTAATCTATCATAATATAATATTGTACCTAGATAAATTGAAAATCATAACTACTTATCCCTATTTTATCTTTGTTAAATCAAACTAAATATTACTAGATCCAAAACTAATAAAATAAGATTTAAACAAATTATTAATAAAACTCTAAATTTTAAGTTTATCCCAACAAACTCTCCCATAAACTTAAATTCTTCCTTCCTTCATTCGGCTTTCCATGTGCATCATCCCATACCGGGTTTGCTTCTTTCAATCAGATTTGACTTCCTCTTTTTTCTTATGGCTCTCTTGTCTTTTACCTTGGTTGACCTCTTTAATGCTTCGACTGACTTTGGTATGCCCGACTTCTCAATAACATTGACCAACTCATTTTTGACCTTAGGCGATTTCTCAATAATCTTGGCTGACATCTTCATCGGGTTCTTCTAAACATCTTCATCTTCCTCTTCGTCTAGTTCAAGAATACTAGATACTTTCTCTTCCTTTTCAAGAGCCACCTTTTTCAGTTCCTCAAGCTCAACCCTTTGTTTATTCATAACTTCATTAGCTTCATCTAGAAGCCTCCTTATCCGCTGAATCTCTTCATCTTTTTGTTTGAGTTCTTTCTCCAGGTTTTCCTTCTCCACAATTATTGCATCCTTTACTGAGATCACATCATCCATTGTTGAAATCGAGCTCTCCATGTCCACTACATCCGAGCTTTTTGCCATCAAAAGAATTCCACACTCTTCTTCCGCATCTTCAGTAAGGAGATTAGTCTCCCCCTTTGTCTTGATCTTTCAATACTTTGCAATATGGCCTACCTTGCCACAATTGTAGCACTTGCTTGATCTACACTCGTTTGCATAATGTCCATATTTTCCACACTTAAAACACTCAACTATTGACCGATCTCCTCGACCTTTTCCTTGTCCTCGGTCATGCCAATTATGTTGACCGGTTTGCTCTTCACTATCATTCTCAAAATTACCTCGCCACGTCCACCTCGTCCTCGGCTTCCTCGCCCTCTACTATTAGGACCTCGGCTTTGAGTAATTCGAGTTTTATTCGAGTCAAACTGTACTTGTAGTGCTTGATCATCAGATTTCCTCTTTTTTCTTTTTCTTCCTCAATTCGTGGGCTTTTAATGACCCAACTAACTCCTCCACAATGAGAGTTGACAAATTCTTTGTCTCTTCAATAGTGACCACAATACTTTCAAAATCATCCATCAGATTTCTCAAGATCTTTTCCGCAACCCGGTTAGGAGGAACCTCTTCTCCGTTCATTCCAAGTTGGTTGGCCATCTTCTGCACTCGAGTTATAAACTCGGCAACTCCCTCATTTTAATCCATCTCCATATGTTCAAACTCTCTTTTGAGAGCTTGTACTGGGACCTGCTTCACGCGAGTAACTCCTTTGTATGCCACCTTCAAAATTTTCCATGCTTCTTTTGCTGACTTTGCATTAGCTATTTTCTCGAATCCAGATTCATCCACTGCATTATACAAAAAGTACAAAGTTGATCTATCTTTCACTCGTGTCTTCTTCAATGCAGCAATCTGGTTCACTGTCTGATGCTCATCATCCGCTAGTTCATTGTACCCGTCCTCCATTATGTCCCATAGATCTTGGGATCCAAGAAGAACCTTCATCTGCAAAGACCAATTGTTGTAATTGGTCTTTTCCGACAATTGTGGCACACTCATCCCATTGACTACATTTGCCATCTCTCTCACACAAAAAATAAGCACTCACTTTTTCTCTCACGGTGTTTGAATCTCTCCTCTCTCTTTTTCTCTCTCTCGGTACTCAGAGCATAAAGCTTTGATACAACAGTTGAGGAAATCTCACAATACACACACTCTGATATTTTCTTAAAATTGAGTCTCGTATTCATCAATAATTGAAGGGTTTTAAATAGTCGTGACACTTACAATATTACGGGAATAAAAATAAAATTTGAAAATAAAATATCAACTATCTTAAAAATAAAATATGCTTAATTTATCATAAAATAATATTGTACCTAGATAAATTGAAAATCATAACTACGTATCCCTATTTTATCTTTGTTAAATCAAACTAAATATTACTAGACCCAAAACTAATAAAATAAGATTTAAACAAATTATTAATAAAAATTTAAAATTTAAGTTTATCCCAACAATTTCACATAACATGGAAACTAACAATAAGCTTGGCAGGAGACCATTTCAGTAAGTTAGGTAGTAGACATTGTCAATAAGCGTAGCAAGACACAACTTCACCAAATTCAATAGGAGACAAGTTCGACACGTTTATAGTACAAGATCAACGAACCAAAAATTTTATTCTTTTTTCCACACAGGTTTGTTTAGAGTGTAGGTAAATTTCTTTTGCCATCCTGCCAGCCCGAAAGTCTAACAGGTTGCGGCTTGGCCAAGTTCTCCAATTTGACCCGAACATTAATCGTAGATACAAGCTTGGTAGGAGGAAAGTCAACACAATCTCGACAAGAAACAAATACCAAGCTCAGTAGGAGAAAAGCTCTTAGGAGAAACATTGACATAAGTTCGGAAGGAGACAACATCATAAAACTCGGTAGAAGACAACCTCAACAAGCTCGACAAGAGACAACTCAGCAAGACAACATTAACAAGCTCAACAAGAGACAATCTCACCAAGCTCGATAGGAGACAAGTTCGGCAGGACAAACGTGTAAACAAACTTGACACATTTACCGTATAAGCTCGACATACCAAAATTTCTACTCTCTTTTTTCGCACATAGGTTTGTTTAGGTGTATGGAAATTTTTTCGCCATCCTACCAGCCTAACAACACGACATCTTGCGGCCTGACCAAGTTCTTCAATTTGACCCAAACGCTAGTCATGGATCCAAGTTCTACAAGAGAAAAGTTTACACAAGCTTGACAAGAGAAAAGCTCAATAGAAGAAATATCGACACATGTTTGGAAGGAGATAATGTCATGAAGCTTGACAGAAAACAACCTCAACACGCTCGGTAGGAGACAATCTCAACAAGTTCGACACGAGATAACTTAAGCAAGTTAAGTAGGAGATAACACGAGCAAACTCAACAAGAGACAACCTCATCAAGCTCGGTAGGACAAACTCACTACATGTACAATATAAGTTTGACAGGCCAAAAATTCTACTCTTTATTCTTTCGCACATAGGTTTGATTAGGGTTTACTTATTCCCAAATTTTATCTCTTTGTGAAGATACAAATGTTTTTCATACATGTTTTTGTCAAATTTTTATTGTTTTTTTTTACCACTGTAAATATATCTGCATGTGATATCTATTTAGTGCATATCAACAAGTTTATTTACAACATTTGTGAATGTCAACTATTAAATGATTTGTAATTCAACATTCGTAATTAGTGCATATTTCTAAGATCTCAACTAGTTTAGCCCGACAATCATCCATACCAACGAGCTTGACAATCATCTGGGCTAGATCAGACCAGAGCAGCCTGACAGTCATAACATCGGTTTTTTTACCAAACTAGGCATATTTGCCTCTCTTATTACCAAACTAGGCAAATTCAAACCAAATTACCAAAATGGGGAAGTCGTGGGGGGCCCAAGCGACTTCAATTGAAGAAGTCGTGCCCCCCCTGCACGACTTCACAATGTTCATATACACAGTGTTGAAGTCGTGCACCCCAAAAACGACTTCTGGGTATGGTAATCGATTACCACAATGTTGTAATCGATTACCATACCGTTTTTAATAAAAAAATAAAAAAAAATTGAAATCGTAGGGGGGGTTCACGACTTCAATAAGAGAAGTCGTGCACCCCCTACACAACTTTACTTTATTTTAATTTTTAACTTTTATTGATTAAAATCATTTATAATTTCTAAAAAATATTTTTAAATGTATTTAAAATAATTAAAATTATATTTAATTAATAATTAAAGTTTTTCAATATTATTAAATAAATAAATTTTATACTTTTAATTATTTTTGTAATTAAATTAAATTTTTTATAAAAGAATTTTAATTAAATAATCTATAACTATAATTATTATAATTATTTAATTAAAAATTCAAAAACATTTATATTTCATTATAATTTATTTTTTTTAATTTTAATTATTATAGTATATTTTTTTACAAATTATAATTAATTAATAATAATTTTTTTCATTATAAATTATTTATGCATTTTAATTTATGTAATTACAATAATAATAGTTATAAATTATTTAATTAAAATAATTTAAAAAAATGTGATTAATTTAATAACAAAAATAAGTTTATTTATTTAATAATATTTAGAAACTTTAAATATTAATTATATATAATTTTTAATATTTTAAATACATTTAAATATATAATTTAAAAATTATAAATCATTTTAAATAAAAATAATAATAAAGTGAAAATGTATGGGGGGAGCACGACTTCAATACAAGAAGTCGTGAACCCCCTCCACAATTTTAGTTATTTAGCTTTTTTATTAATTTAATTAGTTTATATTTAATAATTTTATTAATTTAAATAGTTTATAATGAAAAAAATTATTATTAATTATTATAATTTTGTAAAAAAATATACTATAATAATAAAAATTAAAAACAATAAATTATAGTAAAATATATATTTTTTTGAATTTTTAATTAGATAATTATAATAATTATAGTTATAAATTATTTAATTGAAATTTTTTTATAAAAAATTTAATTTAATTATAAAAATAATTAAAAGTATGAAATTTATTTATTTAATAATATTGAAATTTTTTATTATTAATTAGTTATAATTTTAATTATTTTAAATATATTTAAAAATATTTTTTAGAAATTATTAATGATTTTAATTAATAAAAGTTAAAAATTAAAAGAAAGTAAAGTTGTGTTGGTGGTGCACGACTTCTTCTATTGAAGTCGTGAACCCCCCTACGATTTCAATTTTTTTTTAATTTTTTTATTAAAAACAGTATGGTAATCGATTACAACATTGTGGTAATCGATTATCATACCCAGAAGTCGTTTTTGGGGTGCACGACTTCAAACTATTCACATGAACAGTGTGAAGTCGTGCTGGGAGGCACGACTTCTTTATTTGAAGTCGTCTTGACCCACGACTTCACTTTGGGTCAAAATTTTATGGGATTTTTGCCTACTTTGGTGAAAAAACCCATAACATCAGTAGTCCAACAATAATTCAGACCAGACCAGCTCGACAATCATTCTATCCAGAGCAGAACAATCGACAATCATGACTCTGGTAGTTTGATAGTCTTCCATAGTAGCTCGACATGGGTCAGGCCATACCAGACCAGCCCAACAGTGTTCTAGACCAAACCAACCAACCCGACCGTCATCTGGACCAGCGGGCAAAACTGATGACATTAGATTTGATGCCAGGAAAAAAAATATATACTAGAGAGCCAGCCCGTCATCTCTCCATTGGTGGGTTGTAAATTATAACCGGATCTCGATTGTTTTTATAGAAAATAAAATACCTTTGTCTTGTGTTGTACGGGTCAAAATTCTAGTAATAAATTAACAATGGAATTCTATGCAGAAGTTGTTCTTGATTAATTCCCTATCTGGTGTGTATTGAAGAAAACTATAAGAAACGTAGAAGAATGAAAACGTAATTTTTTCCCCCTCAAACATGCTGCAAAACTTGTTTGCAGAAACATAACCTATATAAATTTGGTGTAGAAAGTAGCCTTAATGTAGACTATGCATAGAACTAAATCAATGTTTTCATGACTATGTACTTATTTATTCAGAGCTTTTTGCTATATAAATGGATATTCAATGATCAAAAGGGTATTACTTGACCCTGATGAAAGAAGCAACCAGAAGGAAGATTATTTGGCAACAGTGCCAACATTACAGGAGTTTCAGAACCTTCATCAATGCTTAATTGTCCAGTGTTGTTGTTCATATCAGTCTTGACAAAGCCAGGGCACACAGAGTTTATGTGAAAATGTGGAATTTTCTTGGCCATAACTCTTGTGTAAGCATTCAAAGCTGCTTTTGACATTGTATAAGCAGGAGCAAAAGCTGGCCAACCCTTGATTTCCAATGATCCCTCTTTGAAATCTTTCTGAAACTCTTTCAGTACCCTATCTATTTTTTCTCTTGTAAGGTTTTCAATGTCACTGAACACTGTTGTAGCCCACTCATTAGGTATGTTCTGAAACAATCACAGTACAAAATAATAATATAAGATTATTGCAATAAATATCATTTTATGTAGAAAAGCTGCAGAGCCTAAATGTACCTTCAAGAGCCCTGCTCTTGAGGAAATATTGATAATTCTTGGTGAAGTAGACAACTGTAGAAGAGGAATAAGAGCTTCTGTTACCCTTTCCACACCATAGAAGTTTGTTTGCACACATTGTTCAACTAACTCAAAAGTTCCATACCCTATTTCACTCCAATCAACTTTTTCACCATTTCTCTACAACAAATATGACATTCATAATTAGTTTCTTCTCCATTACAATACACATATACCTGATATATGGAACATACCTGCATTGTACATGGCTCTATAACAAGGAAAGGAACACATAACTCGTTGATTTTGAATATTGAGGAGAGTGGTTTTAATCTAGCTAGTTAACTGAGAAATATATTATACTTGACTTTATAGTACAACATATAATAGCTAGGTGAAGAATAGAAGTAGATAGATTAATAAAATGAATTGTATTCATTAAGAAGAAAGAAGAAGAAGAAGCAAACCAACCATTCTAAGTAAAGCTTCACCATTTAATAATTTACCCCCGGGAACAGCTGCATTATTCACCTGCATCAGTGCCAAAAGAGTGAAAATTTTACATAACAAGGTGAAAATGATACATTATTCTGACTGTACTATGAACTTTAAGCCCTTATTCACTTGAATGGATTTGGGGAAGAGTGATTGAATGAATTTGAGAGAATTTGAAAGTAAATTTTTTGTTGTTTATTTGAGTGGATTTTGAAAAGAAGTGAGAGTGGATTTGAAAGTAAATTTTTTTAATCTGTCATATTAATCAAATTCTACACTAATTCTCACAAACTTTATTTCTAAATCCACTCTCACTTACTTCCAAAATCCACTCAAATAAACAACAAAAAGTTTACCTTCAAATCCTCTCAAATTCATTCAATCACTCTTCCACAAATCCATTCAAGTGAACAGGGAATAAATACTGCAGGTGTATAACTCAGTATCTTTGTGTGAGAATCAAATAATTTTACACTAACAAGAGAAAAATAAGCAATTATGATTCATACCAAGATATCAAGTTTCCCAAATTTGGTTTTGATGAAATGAGCTAAGGTAGCAACACTAGCAGGATCATCCACATCAAGCTGATGAAAAACCAGAAGGTCTGAGAGACCAAACTCTTTCAGTGTTTGAATTGCTTTCAAGCCCCTCTCCTCATCTCTAGCTGTTAGCACCACCACAACCCCACTTGAAGCCAACTTCTTACACACCCCAAAACCAATCCCTTTGTTTGCTCCTGTCACAACAGCATACCTGAAAGATAGTTCAGAAAGTATAATTACTATCTGGTTAGAACTTAGAAAGTCTATTGATACTTTCTCAGAATTTCTCAGATTACTTCTAATATTCTTTCTTTTTCTGTCCTACACTTGTTCATTAGTTTTTTGAAAATATTATACAAAAACTTAAGTTAAACAAAAGTCTCAGATGTCAGTCTAACATACTTAGAAACAAAAACTTAAGTTAAACCTTTTTGCTTGATCTCCCATTGCACAGAAATTAGAAGGTGATAACTATCTACTACCAGTTTGTCCCTTCAATTCATCCCAGTGATGAACCTTATTAATAAGCAGTGATTCTCCAACTTTTGCCTTTTTCTTTGTTCAAAATAAGAATTAAGAAATACACACAACAAATGGATGTTTGTTAATTACAATGTATCGTGTTATGGTTTTTCAACTGCATGCATGATTGGAATCAATTGCCGTCTTCACTATCATAATTAACGAAAGGTGGGAATGCTATAAGAATATTACAAGTAAAAATTGTTCAAAGAAATTAGCATAAGAAAAATAATTCATTACGAACAATGTCAATGTATGTCTTTACAAATTACAAGAACATGTTGACCGATTTCCTTTCGGATTTGGATATTGTAGACGGCACTTGCAACTCATTGATTTTATCCTCAAGTCAAATTTAAATTTGAACTTATAATCTTTTTAATAAATAAATATATATTGAATAGAGATAAGATTTTTTTTTATAAATTCATTATTCTGAAATATTAGGTTAAAAATATATCAATTCCTTAATTAAATTGGTTTTACGTTTCATTTATGTTGTATCAGATCAATAGTAAAGCTCTTTATATCACCATTCTTAAATTAAAGTTGCAAAATTTGAAAGCATGTATGTGTTTTTTAATTTTTAATTCTCGTTTCATTTCTTTACAAATAATTTTTAATTTCTTAAAAAAACATATAAATTTCAGATTTTAGACTCTAAAAAAAGTCTTTTTTTAATATTAAATTGTAGTTGAATCGGTACTGATAAAGTAGAATTAGTAATAATTATTATTGTAATTTAATAAGCAAAATAACATGTTAGTATTTTGTATTAATAATTAGATGATATTTAACCGAAGATAGACTAGACTTGCTTAATTTTAAAATACTAAAAAAGAAATGTATATCCACATTCTGTATTAAAATTTAATTAAATTAAGCTTGCTTATTAAAATAAAATGATAAAGACAGAGTTGAATTGAAACATATAATTTAAGCTTGATTTGCAAGATAAAATATGCTTTGTCTAATTTTAAAAAAATGAAAAGTGGTTGATCTGTAGCTTCTATTCTATCTGGTTCAAATATGATTAAAAAAAATACATTTTTAACTAATATAAGTTTATTTATTTTTAGTTCCTTTTACGCACTGTTTGGGAGGAGCGTTACATAACTAGATTGGTTGATTTTGAAACCCTAGGGTTTTGTTTTTGGGCTTTCTCACGTTACTTGTGTCTTCTTATTTTGCCATATCTCTGTTTTCAGAAGCATCTGAGGAAGAGAAGAGAGAGTGGATCGCCGTCTGAAGACAATTCACTCATCTCAGGTACGCCCTTCTAAACCATTCTTCAAATTTTCACTCTCACTGTCACAACACTGTTCTTTCTTTCTGTTTCTTTTCTTTACTTTTCTTGTATATTGTATTATTTTTGTGAGTCTCGATTACGTAGCCTTTTCATGAACCTGGTTGAGGTCAAATTCCTGAGCTTTAATTCGAGACCGAATTAGAGAGGGTCGATTGGAATTTCGGGAGAGACTTACCAGTTCACTCCATATTTTTTGTTTTATTTTGTTAACTCCCCGTAAGGTGTTTGTGAAAATGTTTCAGTGAGGAGGCAGCTTGATTGCCTTATCCGGTGCCTGGGTGTGGAATTGATTGAAGTTATTCTATTTTCCTTGGCAGGTTTTTGTACTTAAGATAAAATGAGTGGAACAGAGAAAGGAGGATCCGGAACCACAAAAACCCCTGCTGATTTCCTCAAATCCATTCGTGGAAGGCCGGTTGTCGTCAAGCTCAATTCTGGTGTTGATTACCGAGGTTTCTCTCTTCATTTACTACTTTTTTTCGTCTTCCCTACCCTAGATACGCAGGTCAAGATTGTTTGCCAAATGTTGATAAAAGTTAGAGACTGTCAGTGCCGACATGTTTTGGTTTATTTTCTGTCATGTTTTTATATTGGGTATGTATGGGTTTGTGTGCTTGTGCAAGTCCGTTGTCTGATGATTCTTTAGAATATTGGTGAATTAATGGGTATATCTTGGTTGGATATGATTTATTGATATGTTAATGCGTGGTCCATATTTTCTTGTCATAACTTTTTCTGCTTTGTTGAGAGAAAACCTGATGATTTGGTTGATTGGATGAGAAGGAAATTTCTTTATTTAGTCTAATGGTAATTATTGTTATATTTTGATCTCAGATATTGATTTAGGCTTCTGGGCAACCTATGTTTGGCCCCTGCCCAAAATTGTTGGATACGTGGAGTAATAAGAATAGAATGTACTTATTTTTTTATATATATCAAACGCTGGGTACTTCTTTTCATATAGACACGTTTTTCACTCACGATTGAAGATCATAGTTTATGACTTTATGATACGTTTCTGAGAGTACTTGAAAAGAATTGATTGCTAATGGATTTACATTGTGAATTGCCTATTGGTCTCATCCCCACTGTATAGTTTGTATCTGTTATGTTATGCTTCTGTGTATGCGTGAAGTAGGCTCACTCTTTTTGGCTAATTCTCGCAGGTATACTTGCTTGTCTAGATGGTTATATGAATATTGCAATGGAGCAGACAGAGGAATATGTCAATGGACAACTGAAGAACAAGTATGGTGACGCTTTCATTCGAGGAAATAATGGTACTAATATTTGAAATGCAGTGTTATAAACATATACACACATATTTATGGAAAATTGAGATTTTGTTTATTATACACAATAGATATTTGACTGAGTAAATAATTGGAAAATTTATTTTATTTGATGCAGTTCTATACATCAGTACCTCAAAGAGGACTCTAGCAGAGGGGGCGTAGAATGTATAGGATTGTTGATGTTTTTTAATGTTTGGAAGACGCGTATGATTTTTTAGAGACTGCCTTTATGTTGCAACTCTTGCCTATTGTAGACGATTTGCCCTGGTTATATATATGTAAGGCAAAGCAGTATGGTCAGATTGTAAAATGCATGTTGACACATTTTGATAGAATTTTTAACCTACTTTGAAAATTCAAAATTGTAATAGAAACTTCTATCGCTTTGATTTTTCTTTTAGTTTTTTAAATGACATGTTACTATGTTATATATTATGCCTGTTTAAATCTTATTTGGGGAGTTCATGACTTGGTTGGATGGCTCAACTTCTTCCAACTGTCAATGTGGTCTGAACTCTAAAGTTAACAATCCTCCACCATGTGGTATATAATCCACCAAGTTTGGGCCCTCATACTGTAATGATTATATTCATCGAGCAATGGTTGTAGATGCAAAAGGGCGGTTATTGACAGTGATTGTCTGGTTTGATTTGATTAGCATAAACTCTGATGAATAAGTTTGAGGTTTTGTCGTTTTGTTTAACCAATTGAAATTTGAAAGGGTTAAAAATAAATACAGTGATACATTTGGAAGGTTAGAAATTGAGAAAGAAAATGCTATAGTATATATCGTGAAGGGACTTTTGGGTCTGTTTCTTCATTAGCTTATTTACTGTTTTCTTTTTCAATGCTAAAGAAAATACGGCTAAGAACATTCATGGTCGACTTCTAATTTGAAATGTTTTTCTAAATCTAACTCAGATTCGCATGATGTAATAAATAATGCTATCTTCCTCCTAAAAATTCGTGGAAAATGAAAACAAGAATTCAATGAGGGGACATGTAATATCGAATTCACTTGGGAATTTTCTCCTTTTGTTCTTTTCTTTACAACGTCGCCCATTCAACTGATAGCTTGTTAGTTTGGGATACGTGCCTTAGTATATGTTAGTATATACTAACATTTTAGTTTTCTTGTTTTTTTGTTTTTTTGTTTTTTTGTCTTTAATTTTGAATCGTACTACTTTAACTACTTCAAATGCCGGTTAATTTTTTTCTTTAATAAAACATTATCCAAAATGCATTAATGGGCGTAATTTCGTTCTGATTTCTATGTAAGAAAATTCTTTAAATTTTCTCTCTCAAAAATTTAAAACTTATAATTTTAGTTTGAGAGCGACTTCCTCCACCACTCCAATTGTTTCCTTCACCTTTCCAATTTTTTTTAATTACAAAACTATTCTTTTCACCTTAACTCTCACAGTAGCCCCCCTCTCACTCCCCAACTCTTATTTTCACTCTCTCTCCAAATGCGTTTGTTCCGAACGAGTGAAAACTGCAAAACACAACGAAGAGGGAAAAATGTAAATAAAGGAAGTTATTTGAATGAGTATACCCATGGAAGCAACAGTTGAAGTGCCAAAAGCCCACACAAAACTATCATGATCTCGTACCACCACCACTCCAGGCAAACGGAGACACAGCTCGGCGCGGCGAGCCGGAGCAGCGGCTTCAACCCGGAGAGACAGTCTCGGGTCGACGCGGCGCAGCGGAGGCCTGTGAGGCACATGTGCGTGGCGAGGAAGAGGAGGATGGAGAGGCTGGAGGCAGCGGAAGCTGCCGCGACGCCGGCGAGGCCGCGACAGAGTCGCATGACGAGAAGGTAGTTGAAGGGGAAGTGGAGGAGGGTTCCAGCCAGGGACGCTAAGGTGACCGGGTGGGTGACGCCCTGCGCGTGAAGGTAAATGCGGATTGGATGGAGAAAGGAGTGGGTGGGGAGGTCAGGGAGGGAAAAGATGAGGTAGGTGTGTGCCATGCGGGTGATGTTAGGATCCTGGTGCAAAGGTAGAAGGATGTTTGAGATGTTGAGCAAGAGGAACGATATTGGAATGGAGCAGAGTAGCAGAAACATTACACAGCAGTTTGCGTCGAAGGACTCGATAGCACCGACCGAATAACATGTGATGTTGGCAAAGGCCATTCCTAAGGATCCCGCCGCCAGTTTCAGGTCTCTTAATATCCATCAGCGCCCAGACCACCCAGACCAGGGTTCAAGCGTATGTGCACATCCGTTTGGCCTTGAATCGGAAGTTAACATCCGTTTATATTCACGACAAGGGCAGAAAAAGAACGAGGAGATGCAGCGCACAATATGTGGTGGTGGAGGGAGTAACTCCCTTTAAGTTTTTATAAAGGAAAATGATACTCAAACAACCAAATTTGACAACATTTGGACACAGCACACGTGTCAGCGTTTGAGCGGCCCACGTTTTGGTTGGAAAAAGCTGCTGCAATCTGAGAATTTCTGATGAAACCTGCTTCAACGCTGACGTGGCGAGGACGGGCACGGGCAGTTTGGGGTGTGCGTTTCAAAAATTAAAATGAAAATGAAATATGACTTGGAAAGGGAGTGGTCAGGGGTTTTTGTTTGGCGTTTGAAATTTGAATTTCATTTTTGAACAATTTTAGAGAGAAGTGAAGGTTGAGAGAGAGAGAGTCTAACCTAGAGAGAGCCCGAGAGAGTTGGAGAAAGGGAGTTAGAGAGAGAGAGGTCCGACGGATTGCTTGCCGGAGTGCCGCCGGACAACGTTGAAGGCTGTCGGAGGTCCTCAACTCCTCCAGCCGGTTCCGATTCACGGTCGCCGCAGCTCCGACGTTGGCGAACGAACCGAAGACGGCGTCGTCTTCCCTCCGGCCCAGCGAACTAGGTGCGCATTCTGAGTCTCGCTTCGTCCCACCTGCTTCCCTCCCTATGCCGGACCTTTGCATTCACCGCCGGAGTGCCGCCGGAGTGGCGACTATACGGTGGACGAAAAAGAGGGGTTTTCCGGGTTGTCAGTCCCACCCACACCGTAGGCAATCGTCTCTGTTCCAACCGCCACACCTCGTGTTCACTCAAGGTTAGTTTTTTTTTTTATTTCAGTGGAATGAATGTTGAATACGTGCATGATGTTGTTTGTGGATGATTTTGGTTATGTATGATATGTTGTTTGTAAGCTGTAAAAATATGACTTGTTCGATGACGGTGGAATGTTGTTTATGTATGATGGAGGTGGTTTGTTAATAGTATTTATTGGATGAATTAAATGTGTGGTGATTGATACTATGGACATGACACATGGGTTATCACATGGAATCATTAAAAGTGTAGAACTGTAGCACACTAATTCACATTTTATTCCAATTGTTGGAGAAACAAAAGTGCATTCTTTCCAGTCAGTCTGCTACAGATGAAAATAATACAGTTAGTCAATCTTCATCGGACGCCATAAATTCTAGCACTGAGGGTAGGTAAATTGGCCTCCAAAGTCTTTGTTACTGATTTTTATTTGATTAGTATTTACTTAACATTGTTCTACTTTTCTTTCAGGTGGATCATTGCAAAATGATTATGTGTACAACACATTCCTTTATCATCTTTTCGTGTGGTTTGTCAATTTTTATCCTGAAATCTTTTAGCCTTTGTTTACAGTAAGTGGTGCCAAACATAGATGTGGATTTGGATGTGTGTTTAGTTGTTTGTTAAAATTTAATTTTGATTTGTGATATTTTTTGTTGGAAACTATATCAAGAGATGTGATATGTGTACGTCAATTTATAGATCTTTGGTGGCATAAAAACATGCAGGGTGATTAGTTGTATAATTAACACCTTTGGCTGAGAGGAGTGATAGGTGTAAATTTTACTTGTTTTTGTTGCTTAAATTGTTGTGCTTTTGAGTAAGTTTTAGTGTTAATTCTCATGAAAAGTATATAATTGTTGATATAAGTATAATTTTGACTGTTTAAATGTTTTTTGATGCTTTTGTTTGTTTATTTCGAAGTAGAATAACGATTGGATACTGTCAAAGACTTGGAGCGCATCATTTGGCTGTCAGCATCGAGAAGAGAACGCCCATCCAACAGCAAGCCAGGACGCTCGTCCAGCGCGCAGCGCAGAGGACGCTCGGCTAGCGCTCAGAGAAGGCTCGTCCAGCGCGCAGAGGACGGTCGTCCAGAAAGTGGACGCTCGTCCAGAGAGCGGAGATCGCTCGCCCAACTAGCAGAGAACGCTCGCCCAGACGCTTGTCGCCCAGAGGGGACGCTCGTCCAGCGCGCAGAGGAGGCTGCGCAGAGGACGCTCGTCCAGCAAGTGGACGCTCGTCCAGAGAGCGGAGATCGCTCGCCCAGCTAGCGGAGAACGCTCGCACAGACGCTTGTCGCCTAGAGGGGACGCTCATCCAGCGCGCAGCGGACGCTCGTCAAGCGCGCAGAGGAGGCTCGTCCAGCAAGTGGACGCTCGTTCAGCAAGTGGACGCTCGTCCAGAGAGCGGAGATCGCTCGCCCAGCTAGCGGAGAACGCTGGCCGAGCTGGCCGAGGACGCTCGTCCAGACGCTTGTCGCCCAGAGGGGATGCTCGTCCTATCAACCATTTACAGCAGATATGTGGTGTGCTACGACTGTCTCATTTTTTGTGATTGGAATTGTTATATGGATTCTTGAACACCGAGTCAATAGTGACTTTCGTGGTCCTCCTAAGAAGCAAATTGTAATTATGTTAATGTACGCTTTTGTAGCGTCATATGATAACCTTTTACGGCCAGTTTATTGAATTTGGTGCAGCAATAAGTGCCCCAATGTTCATCTTTTGTTTAAGATTCTAAATCCATTTAACGAGTTATTGATGATTTGAATTAATGCAGTATAGACTAGGAAGTATTGCGGTTCAGTCATAGATGACACACGAAAAAAAGGGGGGGTTTTTTTTGGATTGTTTTGCAAGGAAAATTAAATTAATTAAAAGTTGAAAGTTAAAAACAATTGACAAAAGACCGAACGGTCCAAAGCACAGAACGAAAGGTTGAAGTATAAATTGCACAGAAGTAAAAACCGAGCTGTAATAACATTGAGACCGAGCGGTCTCCGATAATGGATTTGAGCGAACGCTAAATACCGAGCGTCCTAACTGCACGGTTCTTATAACAAGGCCGACCGGTTAAGGCAGTAAATCAAAAATGAGCACAATAAAGCCGAACGGTAAAAGCAGCTTAAACAGTTAATGAACAGGACGAACGGTATTAGGTGACCGAACGGTATGAAGATAACAGGCAATGGAAAATGATATTGAAAACTAAACCAAACACAAAAACGAATGTTAATGACCGAACGGTACAAGAATATTCATTCATCACTTCCCACCACTGAAACACCAGGACCAGCCTAAGAAAAGTTCAAAAGTGCTTAAAACTCACTTTTTTTGACAATGCTCACCCATGTTAACCTGACTGACTACCTCTGTTGGACTTTCTGTACAAAATCCAATTTTCTCTCGGGTAATCGTTTACAGTGTCCTTGTAATCGATTACAGTGTCAAAGAAGGTGTAAACTTGATTTCTAAGGCATAATTTGAAAGGTATTTGAGTATAGATTCCAACAAAACAAGAATCAACTCATTTGGAGTTCGGTGGAGAAAGTTATGAGCAAAAGAACAAGCAAAGGTCAGAGTTGGCAAAAATATATGAAACGCTAACTTGAAAGAATAAACTGTACCAACTCAGATGTCTAAAAATTACAAATTAGTAGTCATTGGAAAGATTTTTGAGTCTAGTTTCTAATAAAAAAGGAATCACATCATTTGGAAGTCGGTGTGAAACGTTATCAGTAAAATAGCCAACAAAGGTCAAAGTTGACAGCATGTTATCTCACCCAAGTTGCTCATCTCATAAATATTGTTTCTTTCCTCCATCATGGGGTGCCAAAACATCACTTTCCTCCATCATTGGGACATAATCACATCACTAACCTCCCTCTCCCACCATTGGAACACATGGAATAGCCTAAGACAAGTGCAAAAGTGCCTAAAAGTCACTTCTTTTTCCAATGGTGACCCCTGTTCACCTGACTGAGTACCTGTGTTGGACTTTCTGTACAAATTCCAATTTTCTCTCGGGTAATCGTTTACAGGGATGCTGTAAACGATTACCAGACCCTTTTTTCAACACCCTCACTCATCCCTTGCACACCTTGCTCCTCTAACTGATGAGGGGTCACCCCACACTCCTTGGCCTCACATCACATCACCAACCACCCTATCCCAGCACTGAAACACCTAGACCAGCCTCAGACAGGTGCAGAATTGCATAAAAGTCACCTTTTTTTTAATGGTGACCCCTGTTCACCTGACTGAGTACCTGTATTGGACTTTCTGTACAAAATCCAATTTCCTCTCGGGTAATCGTTTACAAGGATGGTGTAAACGATTAGCAGACCCTTTTTTCAACACCCTCACTCATCCCTTGCATACCTTGCTCCTCCAACTGATGAGGGGTCACCCCACACTCCTTGGCCTCACATCACATCACCCCCACTCAAATTGTCCTTCAAATAAACTGGTTTTGACATTCGTCACCCATGTTACCCAGAAAGACCACTCAAACACGAACATCTTACAAACAACCCTGCAACTTAGGAGACACAAAAAATGACCACATTCTGAAATCCACAAACCCACAACTCATAATAACAATGGTATTGAAGAAATAAAATATGAGACCAATTCAAAACCAAAACTCAAATTTTATTTCATTGAACTAAATCGGATACATTAAACATTGTTTTCTTAATCTATTTACAATGATTACAATTATCATTACTTTCCAAATAACATTTTCCATCAACTAAATACACAAATCACTCATTTTTTATTCTAAGCACTACGGTTCCGGTGTATGGAGTCCTAAGTGCTCTTCCCTTGTAACGCCTTCGTGATCGAACCCTAACATACGTCTTCAAAGGTTGTTCATTTCCGTCAATGTCAGTAGGGGATACAAAACCAGTGTTCACAGGTGGTTCTGTACGAGGCACACTTTGTCGAACGTCATCTTTATTTTGCCTTCTTGCCTTCTCTTTAGCCAATTGTGCCTCCAAACTTCCAACCCTCCTTTTAAGTTATTCAATTAGAAATTCTTGTTCCTCTAAGGCACGCAATCAATGACCGATGCTCGTCTGTCAAGCGTTCGTTCAAAGTACATATATACTTTGTCGAAAAAGAGTGACGAACACTCAACTGCATAAACCAAAATAAAATCATCAAAACAACGAAACCCAATAACCCAAGAACCACAACACAAGGATACCAACCCCAAACCTTAACCCAAACCAAATAAGCATGCTACGACATGCCCAAACCGAATAACCAAGCTACGACATGGAATGGAAAACCACTTACCTTCGTCGTCGGACAATGGTCAACGAAACTTCCCATTCCGCACGATAACAGGAGACGAAACTGGACGGAGACAACATCACGCACAGAGAACAAAGTGAAGCGGCACGAAACGTGACCTTCGACCTTTCAAGAGAACGGACCTTCGTTTCCAATGGAACAGAGAAAGGGCTATTTTCGGATTTTCACTAAAAATAAAAGTTACGGCGGCACTCCGGGACAGGGACGGCACCACCTGGGACGAAGCAATACCTTCAACGCCTCCCTTGGTCGCAGGGCCGGAACGGACGACACAGGCTGCCGTGTTCAGGTCGACCGCTCCACGTCGGAGCTGGAAGCGTTCGATCTCTCCGACACGGCCTTCAACAGTGGACGGCGGCACTCCGGCGCGGACTCGGTCTCTCTCTCTGTCGCTCGTGATCCCTCCTTTCTCCAACTCTTTCGTCTCTCTGTCTAGGTCACACAAGTTGTTTTGGTTGTTCGCGCTGCTTCTCTGTCTACGAAGTGAGAAAATAAAATTCAAATTGAAAACGCACACCCCAATCTGCCCGTGCCCGTCCTCGCCACGTCAGCGTTGAAGCAGGTTTCATCAGACTTTCTCAGATTGCAGCAGCTTTTTCCATTAAAAACGTGGGCCGCTCAAACGCTGACACTGTGCTGTGTCCAAATGTTGTCAAATTTGATTGTTCGAGTATCATTTTCCTTTTATAAAATAACATTTTGGATTTGGTCCTTTGCATTTATGGACTTGGGTATATTTATTGTCAAATCAGTAATTTGTTAATAGGAGAGTTTTTCTTTATCACTTTCGTATAACTATTTTTATTATTAGTTATCAAACCCTAATTTATGTCATTTGCATATAATCTTAAAAATGATATAACATTTATGCTTATTGAAAATCTATCAGTTATAGATTTAAGTTATAACAAACCCTACATATTAAGACATATGCAAGTTACTTAACTATAGTAAATAGGATGAAACACGACAAAGAAAAGAGTAGAACATATTAAATGACCAACTTGCAAGTAATCCTCCACAATTCCACTCCACATCACGTAAGAGTAAAACATGATAAAGAAAAGAGTAGAACATATGAGCAAGAGGCACTTTATTCCATTGCATTGTATTATTGTAACTGCATGAATGCAAATTTAAAAGTTGGACAATTCTTGCCTAACATAGAAAAGGCCAGAAGGGGAACCATCAGGAAAAAGTGCCAATCTCACAACACTAGCAGCACCTTCATCAACTGATAAGATGCCAGAGTTTTTGTTGATGTCTGTTTTCACAAAACCCGGGCACAGACTGTTAATAATCACGTTTTGATGCTTCTTTGCTAGAATCCTTGTGTATGAATTCATGGCTGCTTTTGAGACAATATAGGCAGACACGAAGGTTGGCCAGCCTTTAGTTTCTAAGGAATCTTCTTTGAAGTCTTTGATAAACTCTCTGAGCACCTCGTCTATTTTCTCTTCTGTAAGATTTTCAGCATCATTAAGCACCCCTTTAGCCCATTCGTGTGCTATGTTCTGAAACATCATCATAACAAAATTTTGCCAACGTTTAGAAGGGAAAGTAAACCATCTTTCAAATGAATTGTTTAGGCATTCTTATACCTTTAACAATCCCGATTGGGAGGAAACATTCACAATCCTTGGAGAGTTGGATAATTGCAGAAGGGGAAGAAATGCCTCAGTTACTTGCTTTGCACCATAGTAGTTTGTTGTTAGGCACTTTTCAACCATCTCATAAGTTTGAGTGAGTTCCCCCCAGTTAAATGCTGATCCCTCCTCCTGAATTCATGTTGAAGAAACTCCAAAAAACATTAACAGAGGCTCCACTGAGACAAATATACATACATATACACACTCACCACTTCATCCAGATTGACACCATTTATTCCTGCATTGTTCACCTACACAAAAATTTGTTATTCTTAAATGGTTAAAAATTGAGTTGTCATATGAAGCTAAAGAATAACAATTAAGACAATACAACATTCCATCATATTTCCAAATTACAATTCACTAATTTGCTGTTTTACTGATAGCAAAAGAAATGAGAAACTGGGTCTTCTTACCAAAATATCAAGTTTCCCAAACTGTGTCTTAACAAATTCTACTAGAGAATGAATACTAGCAGAGTGAGTGACATCAAGCTGGTGAAAAGTCACCAAATCAGAGAGACCATAATCTTTCAATTTCCCAATGGCTTCTTGACCTCTGTTCTCATCTCTGGCTGTGAGCACCACCTTCACTCCATTTGAGGCCAACTGTTTAACAGTCTCAAACCCTATCCCTTTATTTGCTCCAGTTACAACAGCATACCTTTCACATCAAACCACACACATTTCTACAAATCATGCAAACATTCATAATAGTGTTTGATCTCATTAGAAAAAATAAGACCGGCACAAATAATTTTTCTCTCCTGGTTTTGTAGACTGGACTTTAATTCAAATTATAAAGTAAACAATCATGTTAATTCTAGAAATTGAAAGAAGCTATTGCATTAGTTTCTGAATTTAAAAAAGAAAAATTCAAACAAGTTCTTAAACTTAGGTTTCCAAGTCACATTTTTAAACTTTTGATCTAATACAACTGTAAATTTTGTATTTTCAGGAAACCCTTTCTTTGGATCTGACAGGTGTTAGTTTTTATCAGCAAAAGATTCAAACTTGTTATATATATCCCTCATCTTCAGGAACTTAGAGACGAATTTAAAAGTAACTTCAATTAAATTGGTGTTCATTCCAAGATACAAGAGTGGTATGTAGGAATAGTGTGGTCATGTCTACATGAAGAAAGCATGGACTAAAGGGGTGAAATACTAACCTTAGATTTTGCTCTGCCATAGAAATGCTGAAACTGAATGATGTGTTAATAATGTTAGTGGTTTTCTCCAAAACCAGGTGGCAAATATAATGAAGTGTACCAGCTTATTTTATAGTTGATGATGTTTTTTTTTGGTAGCTTCGTTGATTGGGACACTTGCAAAGTTTTGTAGTGGCGGTGGAACATTGGTGCAAGTGGGGACGTGGGTGTATCAAACACACAATTTTTTTCTTCTTAAATACTAGTTTCTATTTTTATTGAGTTTGGTTCTTATTTTTGTTAATTTAGTCATTTTGTTAATGTTATATAAATAATTAATGATGAATAATGTACGTCAAATATCGTGATGTTTTTTACATATTTTACAATATTAAAATAAATCATTAAAATTATTATTATTGTGACAGAGAAAACAAGAAAAGGAAAATCTAAAAAAAGTTATTTCAACAAAAAGAAAAATTATATTTATATTTGACAATTTTATTTTATAATCTATTAATATAATGTTGTATCACATTTTTATTTAATAGTTTGTGTGATTGTTAATCTCTTAAAATTTTAAATCAACAGTTCTCATTTTTTTAATTTTCATTCTAATGGTAAATCAATTCTAATCTTACATTAGAAATATTTAATAAAAATATTAGTATAACGTTTATATAAAAAAATAAATTTAATCTCAATTTAAAAAGGTCAAAATTGTTTCATTTTAAAGAAAATAACTCAATTGTATGAAATTAATGAATATATAAATCAAATTGAATATAAAACACTAAAACATATGACATTATACTAACATGTGATACTGCTACAATCGCATGGCACACTACTGGATTAATACATGAACATTTTTTAAAATTAAAATAATTAAAAAAACAATTGACATATAACATACATTTTTCATTATCGATTAATTATTTATACGATGTTAACAAAAAGGACTAGATTAAACAAAACTCATATTAGGATTAAATTGAACAATCTCAAAAAAAATAGAGACCAAATTAGTATTTAAACGAAACTTTTTCATCATTACTCAAATACTATGATATGTGTTTGAAGCAAAATAAGATATATGAAATTGATTAATTATTTTGATATGTTGATCAATCTCGTTGTTCTCTGGGTCATGTTAGTTCAACTTCAGGATAATAAATATGTAATTTATGTCTCTCTTGTTAAAAAAAAAATCGTGACTTATACAAATAATTTCACTCTTTAATGTGGTTATTTTCATTGAACTATAACACTCTTTAAATATGTTTAAATAGAGTCTTAGGTCAAGTATAAATAATAAAAACTAAAAACAATTATCAACTAACTTAAAATAAAAAACTACTTAATATATCCATATCTTATATCAACAAAATAAAATAATGTTATACCTAAATAAATGAAAAATCAAAACAATCTATTCCTATTTTACTTTTATCAAAAGTTAAATAAATATTACTTATTTTATTTTTATCAAAATCAAAATAAATATTACTATACTCAAACTAATAAAATAAGATTCAAACAAAATTATTAATAAATCCCTAAAATTTAAGTTTATCCTAATATCTCTTATCTCTTACCTCTTTACCTTGAACCTCTTTATAGTTTTGTAATGGACTTTTTATTATAGTGAGTCTATTTACACCCCAAACTCCACTAATCTTGATTAAGGCTTTAGTTAGAATGGTTTTTTGCTTTAAATCGTTCCATTTGGACCATTAAGTTTTTCTAGTAAAAATGTCATCTTAGTCACTCGTTAGTTAGTATGGTAAAATATAATCTCAGTTGCTTGATTAATATTATAAAAATACCATATGAGTTTGGCCAAATGACGAGTTGACTATTGGTTAACTCGTTGATCGGACAAGACACATTGTACACAAACTTTCCAAGCTCGAACATAACCAAAGAGTTATAAAAATGTTGGCTTAATACCTCTTTTTGTCCCTCTTTATAAGGGAAATGTTCAAGTTCGTCCTACCTTTTTTAAAAAGTTCAATGTGGTCCCAAGTTGTGAAAAAAGTGTCCAATTTAATCCCTTTTGGTCACGGCGTTAAATATTTAACGATGAAACTGCTTCTCTGGACTAAACTTAATGAGCTGTTCATTTTTTCTCTTACGTGGCATGGTGACGTGTCAATTTTGAATTTTAAAAAAAAATTGCTTGACACATCATCTTCTTCTTCCACGGGCAAGGACTTAATTGCAAACCTGTTCTTTCTGCTTTCTTTTACTCCTCTTTCGCAAACAGTTCCCGAACTAGGATCTCTGTCACCCCAAAATTAAATACCCCAACATAGGACCAATATTGGGAACAGAACAAACTTGAAAGGCAAGCATTGGATAACTTCAGATTGAAGAGATGTTTGGTTTAAAGAAAGTGGTTCAAACCGATAACTCCAGAGGAAGGAGAATCAATGAAGATTCAAAGCGATGTGTTTGAGTTGAGGGTTATGAGGACGATGCTGTCAGGAACAGGGTTTTCTAGAAAGAGGGGTGAGATTGTGTTGCTGTACTCTTGTTCTTTACGCCATTTCTTAGTCTCAGAGGCAAAAGAGATTCAGGAGTGGTGACCTTTGCTTTCAATGTTTTGTTGGGTGGCAAAAATTTCATTTTTTTTTTACGTTATGTTGGGTGGCAAAAATATTCAATTTGGTGAACTCCATCTTCAAACTGCATTGTTTCTCTTCTATCCTATTAAATTTTTATTTTTCTTTCCATAGTAATTAATTGCAAACACACAATATCCTTTTCCCTGATAAACCCAAATTTAAAAAGAAAATCGCACAATAAATCTTAGAAACAAATATTTCTAACTGCATTTTCCAGCTTTTGCAAATCCTTCACTGCATTCTCAATCCTCAAAGATCCTTTGGTCCAGCTTTTCGAAAACGAAGAACACCCTTGGAAACCATTCTCAATCCTCAAAGACCAATTCGAAATACCCAAACCAAACCCTAACACTCAGAATTTTAATCACTGCCCACTGTCACGTTCTCAATTAATGGAAAACACTGTCACTGCCACGTTACGAAGGTAAAAAGCCACGTTGCTCACATCAGTCCACGCTGTCAGCAGAATCGTTAAATATTTAACGCCGTGACCAAAAAGGATTAACTTGGACACTTTTTTCATAACGTGGGACCACATTGAACTTTTTGAAAAAGGTAGGACGAAAGTGAACATTTCCCTTAAAAAGAGGGACAAAAACAGGTATTAAGCCAAAAATGTTTAAGTACAAGACAATAACTCTTAACGTTGATAATATCACGTGTCACACCATGATACCTAACATGTGGACAATAAACTTTTTTACTAAAAAACAAAAAAAAAACTACTTTGACATTGATAATAATATTAGTTGTAATATATTATCGAAAAAGAACTAATTTAGTGAATTTTTCAAAAATTGTTACTCAGTTGAAGAAAAAAAAATTATAAGTAAAAACCAACTTTTTAATCAAACAAGTAATTAAGCCTTATATATTAACATTTTAGTTTTTTGTTCTTTTGTCTTTAATTTTGAATTGTACTACTTTTCTACTTCAAGTACCAGTTAGTTTTCTTCTTCAATAAAACATTATCCAAAGGCGTAATTTATAATTTTAGTTTTTATAAAATAACATTTTGGATTTGGTCCTTTGCATTTATGGACTTGCATATATTTATTGTCAAATTAGTAATCTGTTAATAGGAGAGTGTTTCTTTATCACTTTCGTGTGACTTTTTTTTATTATTAGTTATTGTACTGTATGGACTGTGTACTGTATGGACCGACCGGTCTAGGAGTAATCCTGAGACTCAGTCAACCACTAGCGTTTTACCCTTAACAGCATGGGAGGGCGGCTATTCGTGTAGAAATTCACTTCACACGCTGTCATCTGACCGACCGTTCCACCATTCTGGAGTAATGCCGGTTTATCGCTCGGACGACCTATTAAGACCGGCCGGTAGGTAAGCCAAGTAGTTAAGATGAAAGATTAAGGTAAATCAGTATTAGAGCTATTGGACTGAAGTTGGGTCGTGATTAACTTTTCACTAATTCCAAACCCATAACAAAAACTATAAATATAGGTCAGAGGAGGTGAGTGATAGCCATGTTGCATTTACTATGCATTTATTACTGTTTCATCAAAATCGCCAGTTCCGTACTGACTTTGGCATTGGAGGCATTTGGTAACTTAGTCTCCAAATAACCGAAACAGTTATCAAACATTAATTTATGTCATTTGCATATAATCTTAAAAATGATATAACATTTATGCATCTTGAAAATCTATCAGTTATAGATTTAAGTTATAACAAACCTTACATATCAATACATATCCAAGTTACTTAACTATAGTAAATAGTATGACAAAAATATTTTTGTCTCTCGGTATTCTCGGTGGATAATTGCACCCATGTATATCTATTATCTACTGTTAATATGTATTTTAGTACTTATTTATAAAGAAAATGGGTACAAATATTACATTATTTGTATACATGGATATTATACTATTTATAATTACATGTATTATATTATCTTACCTACAAGTATTTATTACCTACAAAAAATAAACATAAAAATTTAATTTATATTTTATTAAATTAAATTTAATTAAAATTAAAATTTAATTTATAATTTATTAAGTTAAATATAATTAAAATTTTAATTTAATTTATATTTAATTCAATTTATATTATATTTTATATTTTTTTATAATTTCATTTATATTTTATTTTAAAAATTTACAAAATATTATTTTTTAAATAATCAAAATATTTGTGAATTTTATAAAATCTCAAGATATTTTTTCAATTAATATTCAGCGGATAACGAATTAAATTTTATTTTACGAATCAAACCGTAAATAAATACTATTCATATCCAATCTAATTCGTTGTTATCCTAATAGTGAATAGATGTTGGACTAAACTTATATTCATATAGAACAAAAGAAACACCACTAGTTATTAGGTTGAAGTTTGAAAGTAAACATGAAAACAGTGGAAAGATTAACACGGCATAGTTATTTTATATTAGATTATCAAGAATGTAAGTGAGATATAGGACCATTCTGCGCAACCAAATTCAATTAAGTAATTTTTTTTCCATATATTTTAGGCTTAACAATTTACTGGAATGTGATAATAAAAAATTTCTTAAACAAGGAATAGTTCATCTCATGAACTTAAACCGTAAAAACTCATAAAATGATGACAAACAGGAAAATGTGAGAAGATAAAGGTCCAACTTGTAAGTAATCCTCCACAATTCCACTCAACACATCACGTAAGAGTAAAACATGATAAAGAAAAGAGTACAACATATGAGCAAGAGGCACTTTGTTCTATTGCATTGTATTATTGTAACTGCATGAATGCAAATTTAAAAGTTAGACAATTCTTGCCTAATATAGAAAAGGCCAGAAGGGGAACCATCAGGAAAAAGTGCCAATCTCACAACACTAGCAGCACCTTCGTCAACTGATAAGATGCCAGAGTTTTTGTTGATGTCTGTTTTCACATAACCGGGACACAGACTGTTAATAATCATGTTTTGATGCTTCTTTGCTAGAATCCTTGTGTGTGAATTCATGGCTGCTTTTGAGACCATGTAGGCAGACCAGAAGGTTGGCCAGCCTTTAGTTTCTAAGGAATCTTCTTTGCAGTCTTTGGTAAACTCTTTGAGCACCTCATCTATTTTCTCTTCTGTAAGATTTTCAGCATCATTAAGCACCCCTTTAGCCCATTCGTTTGCTATGTTCTGAAACATCATCATTACAAAATTTTGCCAACGTTTAGAAGGGAAAATAAACCATCTTTCAAATGAATTGTTTAGG
Organism: Vigna angularis; assembly: GCF_016808095.1. Lineage (NCBI taxonomy): Eukaryota > Viridiplantae > Streptophyta > Magnoliopsida > Fabales > Fabaceae > Vigna > Vigna angularis. Next base: position 8,772,665 of record NC_068971.1, read on the forward strand.
CATTCTTATACCTTTAACAATCCTGCTTGGGAGGAAACATTCACAATCCTTGGAGAGTTCGATAACTGCAGAAGGGGAAGAAATGCCTCAGTTACTTCCTTTGCACCGTAGTAGTTTGTTGTTAGGCAATTTTCAACCATCTCATAAGTTTGAGCGTGTTCCGTCCAGTTAAATGCTGATCCCTCCTCCTGAATTCATGTTGAAGAAACTCAAAATAACATTAATAGAGGCTCCACAGAGACGAATATATATATATATATATATATATATATATATATATATATATATATATATATATATATATTGTTGGATTCGAATGTGAAACAGAGAAACAGAAAACTCAGAAAAGAAAGAAGAGAAAACACAGAGAGAAATGATCTAAATATTTCGTGATTGAAAAATTGATTTTGAAAAACGAAGACACGCTACAATATATAGCCAATTCAAGCGACATAAAAAAGATTGAACAAACGTAAGCAGTAGAGGCCGAATGCAGGTCGAGTACAGCAAAGATCGAGCAGCACAACCAAGAACAAAAGCGAGCGTACATGACAAAGCGTACATAACCGAACGAACAGAACAAACCGAACATACACTAACCAAAAAAATAACGAGTGGTTATAAACATGAAACCGAACGGTCGGCAACAATAGGAGAGTCTAAACAACAAATCTCCACCTAGACTCAATTATTACTATAAACAAAATTACCGAATGATACACAAAAATTACAGACAAATTGGTAAAAAACCAATCCTGGACAACAACTTCAGAAACTTCTCTTTAGCGAGCAGCTTAGTCAGCATATCTGCAAGGTTGTCATCTGATGCAATTTTGCAGATTTGGACATCACCGGATTCCACAATGTTCCTGACAAAATGCAACTTGATGTCAATATGCTTTGTTCTAGAATGGTAGATCTGATGGTTGGCCAAATGTATGGCGCTCTAACTGTCACAATGAACCTGGACGGTCGTTTGATCAATACCCAATTCCCGAATCAAGCCTTTTAACCACAGTGCCTCCTTTACCCCTTCAGCGAGCGCACAATATTCAACTTCAGTGGTTGAAAGGGCAACGACTGATTGCAATGTAGACCTCCAGCTTACAGCAGTACCGAACAGTGTAAACACATATCCCGAACGAGATTTCCTTGTGTCCATGCACCCGACAAAATCTGAATCCACAAAACCTTAAATATATCCTCCACCTTGAAAGTTATTATGGAAGAGTAATCCAGTATCAAGAGAACCCAGTATGTATCTAAGCATCCACTTCAACGCTTCCCAGTGAATTTGTCCAGGATCAATCATAAACCGACTGAGAACACTTACCCCATGCGCCAGGTCAGGTCTTGTGCAGACCATGCCATACATGATGCTCCCAATCCTACTTGAAAATGGAACAGATTCCATCTTCCTCCTTTCAACCTCGGTCTTCGGACATTGTTCTTTGGTGAGTTTCAAGTGTTGACCGATTGGTATGCCAGCCGATTTGGATTCATTCATCTGATACCTTGAAATCACCTTCTGCAAATAACTCTTTTGAGATAAAAACAAGTTTTCCCTTCAATTTATCTCTCTTTATGTCAATGCCCAAGATCTGCCTTGCTTCTTCAAGCTCCTTCATTCCGAAAGCACCACCCAACTTTTCTTTCATCTCATGAATCATGCTCCTGTCACTGTTGGCAATCAGAATATCATCCACTATAGAAGAAGATACAAAACCTCATTGTTACGATGCAGAGTATACACGCAGTCATCATAATTGCACCGCTTGAAGTTCGGCTTTATCATAAAATCATCAAATTTCCTGTACCATTGTCTTGGACTTTGCTTTAAGCCATAAAGCGACTTCTGTAACAGGCAGACCCTATCATCCACAGCAAATCCCTCCGGCTGCTTCATATAAATTGTTTCCTCCAGGTCTCCATCCAGAAACGCAATCCTCACATCCAACTGTTCTAGATGCAAATTGCGGTGAGTAACTATCACCATTAAAACTCTGACCGAACAATGCTTTACAACAGGAGCAAAAATCTCATGATAATCTACACCTTCAATCGGAGTAAAGCCTTTGGCAACAAGTCTTACTTTGTACCTTGCTTTCTCACCCCTTGGTATAGCTTCTTTTTTCTTGAAGATCCATTTTGAACTTACAACCTTCTTACCCTTTGGCAGATCCACCAATCTCCATGTGCTATTTTTCCTCAACGCCTTCAACTCTTCCTCCATAGCACCCTGCCAAAGATGTCGATCGCTGCTGTGAAGAGCCTCCTTGTAACTTCTCAGTTCACCCGAGCTTTCAAGATCTTCAGCAGCATTCAAGGCATAGCAAATTAAATCTGCCTCTTCAAACCGTTTGGTTGGCTTAGAGATTATCCTTTCCCTATCACAGACAAGCTGATAATTCCTCAATTCATCACCAGCTCCTCTTGAGTGACTCACATCACCAAATATACCATCTGTATCATCACCAAGATCTGTACGTATTTCACCCGTTCGGTTCTCCTCTAATGACCGAACGTTTTCATCTTGCCCTTCACCCGTTCGGTCTTCCTCAGTCAACGATCGAACGTCCCCATCAGTAGTATGCTCCACCTCAACGAGCGTTTTCTTCTCGCATCCAGGATTTTCAGCATGCACTGCCATTCTCGTTTCGTCGAAAATGACATCCCTACTAATTATCAGCTTGGACGATTTAGTATCTAACCTCCACAACCTGTATTCCTTAACTCCTTCAGCATATCCAAGGAATACACTTCTCACCGCTCGGGCATCCAACTTATCTCCTTTGACATGAGCGAACGCCAAAGAACCGAACACCTTCATGTGTGAATAGTCAGCCGGTCGTCCACTCCAAACTTCCATTGGTGTCTTATAGTTGAGAGTCGAAGACAGACTCCTGTTAATCAGGTATACGACTGTATTGGCAGCCTCTCCCCAGAAAGCCTTTGACAACCCTGATCCAAGAAGCATGCACCGAACCCTCTCCAGAATTGTTATGTTCATCCTTTCAGCCAAACCATTCTATTGAGGAGTTCCCACCACAGTCTTGTGCCTCCTGATCCCTTTAACCTTGCAGAACTCATTAAATTCATCTGAAACAAACTCAAGACCATTGTCAGTTCTCAGACATTTCAGCCTATACCCCAATTGGTTATCGGTCTGAGTTTTCCACTCCTTGAATTTTTTAAACGTTTCAGATTTATTCTTCAGAACGTAAATCCACACTCTTCTTGAAAAATCATCAATTATGCTAAGGAAATACGCTCCTCCACCATGAGTCTGAGTTCTTGCAGGCCCCCACAAGTCAGCATGGGCGTACTCAAATGGTCGTTTGGTTAAGTGCTTCCCTTAACCAAACGATATCCTGTGTGATTTCCCCAAGACGAAATGGTCACAGAAATCCAGCTTCTGCAGTTTATCACCCAGAAGTAAGCCATGGTTCTCAATTCTTCAAGACCCTTCTCACTAATATGACCCATCCTCAAGTGCCAAAGCCGAGCGGTGTTCTCAATCTTCCCACTTGCTACCCAGACATGACCAATGACTGTGGATCCCTCCAGAATGTACAAGCCATTCTTCCTACTACCTTTGACAACCACAAAATCTCCAGAATACACCCTCATCACTCCATCCTCGACTTTCGTGGTGTAACCTCCAAGATCAAAGGAACTTATTAAAATTAAATTTCTCTTCAGTTCAAACACATACCTCACATCCTACAGTATCATCTCCCGGTTATCAAACATCTTCAACCTTACCGACCCCACTCCTTGCACTCGGCAAGCCTTATTATTTCCCAACAGCACGTTTCCATGCTCTTTCTGATCCATATTCTCAAAGAACTCCTTCACCGGACACATGTGATAGCTGCAGCCAGAATCCATGACCCAGCTCCTTTGAGAATCTTCAGACGAAGCCACCAGAACACCAGCAGATTCATATCCTTCAGAAGCCTCTGCCACATCGGCAGTTTCCTGCGGCCGAACATTTTTTCCCTTCTCTGGACAATACTTCTTGATATGTCCCATCTTCTGGCATTTGAAACATCTCACCTGTTTCACACCCTCTGGCTTCGTCTTCTTCCCATTTCCAGCCTGCTTCTTCCATTTCTCCTTCACCGAAAACAACCCAGATGCCACCTCCTCGGTTGCCTTCGAATCTTGGAGCTTTTGAAACTCCTTGGTTCGAATTGACGTCACAACCTCCTCTAGCGTGATCACCTGATCTTTACCGTAGAGTAGGGCATCCCTGAAATGCTCGAAGGTTCTTGGAAGAGCATTCAAAAGAATAATTGCTTTATCTTCATCTTCCAATCGCACGTCAATATTCTCCAGATCATCAACAATCTTGCTGAATTCTGCAAGCTGCTCTTCTATGGTTCTTGATTCTGTCATCTTGATTGAATAGAGTTGTTGCTTCAAACACAACCTATGACCCAGCGATCTCGTCATGTACAGAGATTCCAACTTTGCCCAGATTCCAGCCGTAGTCTTCTCCTTCGCAACCTCTCTCAGTGTCTTATCACCCAGACACAGAATGATTGCGCTTCTTGCTTTATCAACCATTCTTTTCTTCTCTTCTTGCAACATCATAGCACTCATGTTCAACTCGCCCTTCAACGCTTCATCGCATCCTTGCTGTATCAAGATAACCTCCATCTTGATCTTCCACAGCCCGAAATCATTAGAACCATTGAACTTCTCAATGTCGAACTTGGTTGTCATTGCTTCTTGAGTTTCTTGATTCACTGGCCCCACAGTGGGCGCGAATTATTGGATTCGAGTGTGAAACAAAGAAACAGAAAACCCAGAAAAGAAAGAAGAGAAAACACAGAGAGAAATGATTTGAATATTTCGTGATTGAAAAATTGATTCTGAAAAACGAAGACACACTATAATATATAGCCAATCCAAGCGACAGAAAAAAGACTGAACAATCGTAAGTAGTAGAGGGTGAATACAGGCCGAGTACAGCAAAGATCGAGTAGTACAACCAAAAACAAAAGCGAGCGTACAAGACCGAGCATACATAACCAAACAAATAGAAGAGAACGTTCGGTCACAAATGGCCAGAACAAACCGAATGTACACTAACCAAAAAAAATAACGAGCGGTTATAAACATGAAATCGAACGGTCGGCAACAATAGGAGAGCCTAAACAACATATACATATATATATATGTATGTATAGTCACACTCACCATTCCATCCAGATTGATACCACTTATTCCTGCATTGTTCACCTGCACAAGAATTTGTTATTCTTAAATGGTTAAAAATTGATTTGTCATATGAAGCTAAAGAATAACAATTAAGACAATACAACATTCCATCATATTTCCAAATTACAATTCACTAATTTGCTGTTTTACTGATAGCAAAAGAAATGAGAAACTGGGTCTTCTTACCAAAATATCAAGTTTCCCAAACTGTGTCTTAACAAACTCTACTAGAGAATGAATACTAGCAGAGTGAGTGACATCGAGCTGGTGAAAAGTCACCAAATCAGAGAGACCATAATCTTTCAATTTCCCAATGGCTTCTTGACCTCTGTTCTCATCTCTGGCTGTGAGCACCACCTTCACTCCATTTGAGGCCAACTGTTTAACAGTCTCAAACCCTATCCCTTTATTTGCTCCAGTTACAACAGCATACCTTTCACATCAAACCACACACATTTCTACAAATCATGTAAACATTCATAATAGTGTTTGATCTCATTAGAAAAAATAAGACCGGCACAAATAATTTTTCTCTCCTGGTTTTGTAGACTGGACTTTAATTCAAATTATAAAGTAAACAATCATGTTAATTCTAGAAATTGAAAGAAGCTATTGCATTAGTTTCTGAATTTAAAAAAAAAAATTCAAACAAGTTCTTAAACTTAGGTTTCCAAGTCACATTTTTAAACTTTTGATCTAATACCACTGTAAATTTGTATTTTCAGGAAACCCTTTCTTTGGATCTGACAGGTGTTAGTTTTTATCAGCAAAAGATTCAAACTTGTTATCTATCCCTCATCTTCAGGAACTTAGAGACGAATTTAAAAGTAACTTCAATTAAATTGGTGTTCATTCCAAGATACAAGAGTGGTATATAGGAATAGTGTGGTCATGTCTACATGAAGAAAGCATGGACTAAAGGGGTGAAATACTAACCTTAGATTTTGCTCTGCCATAGAAATGCTGAAACTGAATGGATGTGTTAATAATGTTAGTGGTTTTCTCCAAAACCAGGTGACAAATACAATGAAGTGTACGAGTTTGTTTTGTAGTTAATGTTGTTTGTTTTTTGGGTAGCTTCGTTGATTTGGACCACTAGAAAGTTTTCTGGTGGTGGTGGAACATTGGTGCAAGTGGGGACGTGGGTTCATCAAACACATACAACTTACTTTTTTTCTTAAACACTAGTTTCTATTTTGAATGAATTTGGTTCTTATTTTGGTGAATTTAGTTCATTTTGTTAATGTCATATAAAGAAGTAATGGTGATCAATCCATCTCAAGTGTCTATTCCTAATTTTTTTTACACATTTTACAAACTTAAATAAATCATTGTAATTATTATTGTGATAAAGAAAAAAAATCTAAAAATTGCTATTCTCATTGATTGTTGGCTAACTCGTTGACCGGATATGACCTTCTCAGTTTCCCAAGCTCGAGTGTCATCAAAGAGTTGCGAAGTGGTATAAGTACAAGACAATGATCCTTAACACTGTTAAGTGTCCACCACGAAATCTAGCACGTGAACGACAAATTCTTTTGCTAGATATATAAAAATAATAATAAAGAAAACTAAAAATTAACATGTCACATTAATAATAATACTTTTGTAAGGTATTAACAAAAAAAAACTAATTTAGTCAATTTTTAAAAAATGTGACTCAATTGAAAAAAAATATATAAGTGAAAACCAATCTTCAACTTTTTAACCAAACTTCAAATCAAACACTTAATTAAGTCTTATATTTTATCATTAAACATTATATTATAAATAATTAATATATCAACATGCAATACATAGAATCACTTTTCATATCTTACAAAATTTGAAATTGTTGTAACTGTAAAATTCTCTCATAGTTAAGTGTAAAGCATCATAAGAACTTTGGTCGTGCTAATTAAGTGTGATCCATGTGAGAATCAAAGTCTAGAACTGGCATGTATATATTCTTCAGCAGTTATGAATCTATCGTGGAAAAGAAAAAAATTAATTATTTCATTTATTTGAAACAAAAGAAAATACAATATCCTGTCCTTTAAGGATTTCTTACTAGTATTCTCTTCCTTCCCTTATTCCTAATTCCTATATCTAAAGGTAAGAAAAATATCATCAAGAGGCACATTCTGTGGTTGTTCTTGAATCTGCACCATTTATATGCATTTTTAATGATTCAAAAATTTGACATTTCTTCCCTACTATAGAAGAGGCCAGAAGGGGAACCATTGGGAAGCAATGCTAATCTCACAACACTAGCAGCACCTTGCTCAACTGATAAGAAACCAGTGTTTCTGTTTATGTCTGTTTTCACAAATCCAGGACACACACAATTGATGCAAAAGTTTGGATATTTCCTTGCTAGAATCCTTGTGTATGAATTCATGGCTGCTTTTGAGACCATATAGGCAGATAAGAAGGTTGGCCAACCTTTGTTTCTGAATGAACCTTCTTCAAAGTCTTTCATAAACTCTTTCAGTACCTCATCTATTCTATCTTCTGTAAGATTTTCAGCATCATCAAACACCCCTTTAGCCATTTTGTTTGCTATCCCCTGAAACATCACCACATATCACAATTTTTCTAATGTAAAATCATATTTCAAGAGCAAAATTATAGCATTCTTGTACCTTTAACAACCCTCCTTGGGAGGAAACATTAACAATCCTAGGTGAGTTAGATAGTTTCAAAAGGGGAAGAAATGCCTCAGTTGTTTCCTTTGCACCATAGTAGTTTGTTCTTAAACACTTTTCTGCCATTTCAGAAGTTTGAGTAAGTTCCCTCCAGTTAATTGTTGACCCTTGCTGCATATGTGGAAGAAATTCAGCTTCAATAAAGGTTCTACATAGAACATAAATCCCTCACATTAGACAAAAAAATACACACTGACCATTTCATATGGATTTACACCACTGATTCCTGCATTGTTCACCTATACAAGAATGTCAGATTTTTCAGAGGTTAAAATGATTAATTCAGATAAAGTTGAAGGGAAACAAATAAGATGACTTCTATAATTTAGACATTCTTATAAGCATGAAGAAAAACTATTTTAAGTACTTCTTTTATGGTTTTGTGTATAGTCATAAGAAGTTATATATGAATGCTGATAAACCATATTTGAAATTGCTAGGAACATTATAGAATCGAGTACTTGAGAATACATTTTTTTTTATAGCTAAAGGAAAAAAACTTTGCTATAGTTAATGGTGGATACATACGCCAAATTTTATTTCTTTCTATATGATTTAAAGGATACAGAATGAAACAGCCTAGCACCATAAAAAAATGCTCTTAGACTTGCAAGGTGTACCACTAGACAAATTATAGTAAAAAAAACCTTATAATATGTTAGGAATCCGATAATAGGATCCTAATCGTATCTCTCGGTCACTGTAATGCACACTCACTCAACAGAAAGAATCAAATAATGGATATTTTATTCTGTGAAATGAATAAGGAGTAACACGTGTAAGATGAGGGCCTAACCCCTCTCACCAGGTGTTGCCACCGGTCTATACAAAGTATATGATTTTTCTCTGTCTAATCACAATAAAAAGTGTTATCCCTTATATACCCATACTACCCACCCTATTTCTCACCGCTAAGGCAGTTAGGCCTTCTTTTTCTTCCTTCTTTCATAAACTATCCAACCCCTAACATTACCCCCATCCTGAAGAGGAACCTTGTCCCCAAGGTTAAATTCTGGGAATTGCTCTTGGATAGTAATTTTGTCTTCCCATATCGCTCCATCCACCCCTCCTTCATTCCATTCAATTAGCAATTGCTCTCTGGTCTCTTCTTCTAGCTGCTGTTGTCTTCTATTCATAATACATATTGGCCAAATAGTTGGGCCCTCCATATGCAGATCAGTTGGCAGCTCCCGCTCAACACTCTTCGCTCCAATGGCCAGTTTCAACTGTGATGCGTGGAATACAGGATGTATTCGAGCAGTGTCTGGCAACAATAATCTGAAGGCCACCTTCCCCACCTGTTGCACCACTTTAAATGGTCCATAATATCTAGCAGCTAGTTTCGGGTGTATCTTGGTTGGCATGGAAGACTGTTTGTGAGGTCTAATCTTCAGATAGACCCAGTCGTCCACCTTAATTGTCACCGGTTTCCTACTACGATTCGCCTGTTTAACCATGGCTTCTTGGGCTCGGTTCAAATGGAATTTTAGTTGCTGGAGTGCCTCATCCCTCGTCTTCAAATCTTGTGCCACCGCTTCAACCAAAGTCTCCCCCGGAACGAATCTGATCAAAGTTGGGGGAGCTCGCCCGTAAACTGTTTCAAAAGGCGTGCATTTTGCTGCTCCTTGGTAGCTGGTGTTGTACCAGTATTCTGCCCAAGGCAGTATAGCACTCCAACCATTGGGCTGCTCCGAGCAAAAACAGCGTAAGTACCCTTCCAGGATCCTATTTAACACCTCCGTCTGTCCATCCGACTCGGGGTGATACGCGGTGCTCATCTCAAGTTTTGTTCCCTGCAGCTTAAACAACTCTTTCCAGAACAAACTCAGAAATAAGGGATCCCTATTGTGACACCCGGGCACGGAGACGAGGGCGGGGAGTGACGCCGGTGCAAGAAGCATGGTGCAGGGGGCATAGACAAGGAGCGGCTCCTGGCAGCTTCGGGTGGAAGGGGTACATGGATGAATCGGACATACACCGGAATGAGAGGGATCTGGAGACTGTATAGGTATGGGACTATACGGTTGAAGGATAACTTAAAGGAATTGATTTGACTACTCATATCACCAAAATGCATTTGCTTTTCGGTAGCCTGACTCATAAGAACTCCATGGTTAAGCGTGCTTAGCCCAGAGTAATTCTGGGATGGGTGACCTTCTGGGAAGTTTTCCCAGAAAGTGTGCGACTGAGGACAAAGCACACTGGAAAGCCTGGTGGTGATCTGTGGGGGCAGTCGATGGTCCCTGTGAGTTGCCGGGGCGTTACAGATGGTATCAGAGCCTAGCCTCTCCCAGTACGGTGTGGTTCGAGGACGAACCAAACGGAAGCTGGTGGGCATGTGACACCCGGGCACGGAGACGAGGTGATCTGTGGGGGCAGTCGATGGTCCCTGTGAGTTGCCGAATGAGAGGGATCTGGAGACTGTATAGGTATGGGACTATACGGTTGAAGGATAACTTAAAGGAATTGATTTGACTACTCATATCACCAAAATACATTTGCTTTTCGGTAGCCTGACTCATAAGAACTCCATGGTTAAGCGTGCTTAGCCTGGAGTAATTCTGGGATGGGTGACCTTCTGGGAAGTTTTCTCAGAAAGTGTGCGAGTGAGGACAAAGCACACTGGAAAGCCTGGTGGTGATCTGTGGGGGCAGTCGATGGTCCCTTAGCCTGGAGTAATTCTGGGATGGGTGACCTTCTGGGAAGTTTTCTCAGAAAGTGTGCGAGTGAGGACAAAGCACACTGGAAAGCCTGGTGGTGATCTGTGGGGGCAGTCGATGGTCCCTGTGAGTTGCCGGGGCGTTACACCTATCACTTACTATTGACTTGGGTACCCCGTGCAACTTAACCACTTCTCTCACAAATAACTCTGCCACCATGCGAGCTGTATAAGGGTGCTTCAGGGGAATGAAATGACCATACTTACTGAGACGGTCTACCACTACCAACACAGCATCATATCCCTTGGATTTTGGAAGTCTAACAATGAAATCCATACTGATCTCTTCCCATATTTGTTGGGGAATGGGTAAGGGTTGCAGTAACCCTTGAGGTGAAGCCGCCTGATACTTGTGTTGTTGACATACTAAACAATGTGCCACATATTCGGTCACATCCTTTTTCATCCCTATCCAATACAAGGATTGGGCCACTCTTCGGTATGTGCGGTATATCCCTGAATGTCCCCCAGTGGTCGATGCATGCAGTTCAGCTAAAATTTTCGGGATCCACTTCGACTTAGCCGACAACACCAGCCTGCCCTTGTAGTGTAACCTTCCATTCTCCAAGGTAAATGGGAGATGCATATCAGGATTTTTGGTAATGTTTTCCACAATTTTCTGGAGCTCTCCATCTTCCTCCACCTCCTCTAATACCTCCTGGAAATCTCTCCAATAGGGTCTGACAATTATGGTCAACTCTGTCTCCCCCTCCTCTACACTCTTGGACCCCCTTACTTTCTCCTCCATTGCCTCCATTCCCCTCCGAGACAATGCGTCCGCTACCTTATTCATAGCTCCCGCTTTATAGACTATATCAAAATCATAGCCCAAGAGTTTAGCAATCCAGTTCTGTTGATTCTGGGTTGTTATTCTCTGTTCTAACAAGTATCTCAAGCTTCTTTGGTCAGTATGGACCACGAACTTCTGGCCTAGGAGGTAAGGCCGCCAGTGCTGTATTGCCATCACAAGGGCCATGAGCTCCTTCTCATAAATTGACTTGCTCAATGATCCTTCAGACAAAGCTTTACTGAAGAAAGCAATTGGCCGCCTGTTTTGCGTTAACACTGCTCCCACTCCCACTCCAGACGCGTCACACTCAACATGGAAGGCTTGAGTAAAATCAGGCAATGCCAAAACCGGTGCAGTAGTCATGGCTGTTTTCAATTTCCCCATTGCTTCCCTGACCACATCTGTCCACATAAAACTGCCCTTCTTCAACATGTCTGTTAGAGGGCGGGCAATCTTGCCATAATCCCGAACGAATCTCCTATAATATCCAGTCAATCCCAAGAATCCTCTCAAAGCTTTGATGGTCTTGGGTTCCTCCCATCCCAGAACAGCTTCCACTTTTTCTTTATCCATTTCCACCCCTTTTTCGGATATCAAGTGGCCTAAGTATCTAATATGTTTTTTTCCAAACTCACACTTCTTATGATTCGCCACCCACTGATGCTGCTTCAAAGTGTTCAACACACACCCCACATGCTCCAGATGTTCTTTCCAAGTCCTACTATAGACCAAAATGTCGTCAAAGAATACCAACACAAATTGTCTCAAATATTGTCTCAACAAGGAATTCATGGCACTTTGAAACGTGGCTGGGGCATTGGTAAGCCCGAAGGGCATCACCAAGAATTCGTAGTGCCCTTGGTGTGTTCTAAAAGCGGTCTTGTGGATATCCTCCTTTCCCATCCTAATTTGGTGGTAGCCGGCCTTAAGATCTATCTTGGAAAAATATTGCGCCCCTCCTAATTCATCAAGCAACTCTTCTATTACCGGAATGGGAAATTTATCGGGTATTGTGGCTCGATTAAGGGCCCGATAGTCTATACAGAAACGCCAGCTTCCATCCTTCTTCTTGACTAGAATGACTGGACTAGAATAAGGGCTAGTACTAGGTCGAATAATCCCATTTTTTAGCATTTCCTCCACCTGCTTTTCTATTTCCCCCTTCAATAAGTGTGGATATCTGTAAGGGCGCACATTAATGGGGCCTGTTCCTTCTTTCAGAATTATCTTGTGCTCACTCTCTCTCTCTGGCGGTAAATCTTGAGGCTCATGAAACACTTGTTGATATTTTTCCAGTAATTTTTCCAACTCACTCCCCTGTTTTTCTGTCAGATCTTGCTTCTCCCCTTCTCCTATAGGTACTTCCATTTGTCTTAACCCCCATATTACTGCTACCGCCTCTGCCTCAGTAATTTTGAGCAGCGCTTTGGGTGCTATTATTTCCCTAGCCAAAGTCGGATCCCCTCGGATCATCACTTCTTGTCCTCCTTGTTGGAACTTCATGGTTAAATTACCCCAATTATTCACTACTTCCCCCAACTTAGCCAACCATTCTACCCCTAGAATCAGGTCTACACCTCCTAAATCGAAAACATAATATTGCTCCGTGACTTCAATACCCCCCATGTGTATTACTACCCCTTTGCAACAACCCTGGGTTTGTTTCCTCTGTCCGTCCCCCAAATAGACCGAATGAATCTGGCCTTTATCTACCTCCATTTGCAGCTCCTCAACCAACGTTTGGGATATAAAATTGTGGCTAGCACCACTGTCAACCATGATCAGCACCACCCTATCACCCAAACTTCCTTGAAGTTTCATGGTTTTCGGTTGAGTCAATCCTCCTGTAGAGAAGAACGATAATTCTAACCTCTCATTTTCCACCTTCACTTCGGTTTCCCCAGGTTCTTCCTCCTCATCCTTGCCCAAAATCAACACCCTCAAGCTGCGTTCCGGACAACGATGTCCAGGGGTAAATTGCCCCCCACACCGGAAACAACGTCCCTCTTCCCTTCTCTTAAGATATTCGTGATAAGGGAGGTTTCGCACTCCTCTTCCCATTGTGTTGTTCCCCGTAGCAGTCGCACCCCTTCCCGTCGTATGACCCGAGTTTCCTTCTCTTCCCCCAGACCCTATGCTCTCCATATTAGCTGTCCGCCCTTCCTGGTTTCGCATTGGTTCCACTCGAGTTATCGTCCCCGTCGTTCGTCCCCCCGATCCTTGTAGTCGATTCGCACCACCACCCCAAGTCTTAGCTCCTCCCGGTAGGACCTCCACATCTCTCGCAATTCGCATCACCGTCATTAGTTCTTGGGGATCATGCGGTCGCACTCTATTCCTCACGTCCTCCTGTAAGCCTCCGAGGAAATAGCCTAGAAGTTGTGCGTCAGTTACTCCGTTCGTTTGTCCTACCAGAATCTCGAAGTCTCGAATGTACTCCTCGACTGTTCCGGTCTGACGGTTAGTCATGAGCCTCTCAAAAATAGAACCCCTGTTCCTGTCCCCAAATCGTCCGATCATCGCGCATTTCAGCCCTTCCCAGGTGCGGTTCGTCGCTTTCTCCCGCCATAACCGATACCAATAACCAGCGCTCCCTTCCATGCTGACATATGCGACTCTGACCTTCTCTTCCTCCGTCACTCCCTGTAGCTCAAAGAAACGCTCCGCTCGGTTGATCCAGTTCAGAGGATCCATTCCCTCAAATACGGGAAGCTCCACCTTCTTCCTCCAATAAAATTGTCCCTCAGTTCGTTCCGCATCGCGCGAACCTACATTCTCATCCTCTCGCCTCGTCCTCCGCATGCCGTTCACTGAAACCTGACTCCCATCCGATCTACCTTCGTGTTCGTGGTTGCGATTTCCCAGCATTCGCATGATTTCTTGAAGATCCTGTCGAATAGCCACCGAGTCTTGTCTTATCGCCACATTTTCCGCCTTCAATCCATCTACTGCAATCTCTATAGCTTCGAGCTGGCTCTCCACCACGTTTAGGCGTCCTTCGTTTCTTCCCTCCATTACTCCGATCTCTCTTCCTCGGATCCGGCAGGTCGGACCACTTTGTTAGGAATCCGATAATAGGATCCTAATCGTATCTCTCGGTCACTGTAATGCACACTCACTCAACAGAAAGAATCAAATAATGGATATTTTATTCTGTGAAATGAATAAGGAGTAACACGTGTAAGATGAGGGCCTAACCCCTCTCACCAGCTGTTGCCACCGGTCTATACAAAGTATATGATTTTTCTCTGTCTAATCACAATAAAAAGTGTTATCCCTTATATACCCATACTACCCACCCTATTTCTCACCGCTTCACCGCTAAGGCAGTTAGGACTTCTTTTTCTTCCTTCTTTCATAAACTATCCAACCCCTAACATAATATTTGAAGGTTTTAAAAGAGTATATATATTGCACTTTTTAACTCTATCCAATAATTTTATATTGTTTAGAAATTCCGTTAGAAACAATTTAAAAACATATTTTCCCTCGTAATCCTTCAAGATAACTTATAAAAATAAAACTATATCGCTTAGAAATTCGGTTACAAACAATTTAAAAACATATTTTCTCTCAAGAGTCCTTCAAAATGTTTTATAAAGATAAAATTTTTAAAGAAATTTGACTTTAAAAGAAACAATACCTTAAATATGATCATTATCTCTCGTTACTATCTCAAGATATTTGAGGTAAAAAAAAAATAATCAACCTATATTCACTGTAATTTCCACATCTAGTAAGGAAAAACACAAAACTAATAAAAGTGCACTTTCACAATTTATACACAAGGTTAACTCCATTCTACTTTCAATTTTATCCTATTTCTCTTTCCTGGAAAGCTTAGATTATAGTCTCCCAATCTTAGATTATAGAGCCCAAAAGTCATGTTGTATATTGAAAAATTTACCTTTGTATTTGGAGAAGGAAAAATAAGAAAAAAGTTATATAAAACAGTTTAAGATTTTGATGTGTGTACATTAAGGATATATATAGAATGGTTCCTAATGATATAATAATTTCTAAAGTATAAGATATTGAAAATGAATTCCACTAGCATGTGTTCTTACCAAGATATCAAGTCTCCCAAACTGTGACTTGAGAAACTCCAGGAGTGAATGAATACTAGCAGAGTGAGTGACATCAAGCTGGTGAAAAACCACCAACTCAGAGACACCACATTCTTTCAATATCTCAATGGCTTCATGCCCTCTTTTCTCATCTCTGGCAGTGAGCACCACCTTCACTCCATTTGAGGCCAACTGCTTAACAGTCTCTAACCCTATCCCTTTGTTTGCCCCAGTAACAACAGCATACCTGAAAAACAACCACATGCTACAACATCATTCTAACATAGAAAGAACATGTAAAATGAACATGTGAACAATGTTGTGTCACTTGAGTAACCAACCTTGGTTTTGGCTCTATCATAGATGCTGAATCTTGATGAACTGCTTAAGGAGAGAAATGAATATATGTATAAGAAAGAAAGAAATGGCGGCTAGTCAAATGGGTTAGTTGTGTTGTTACCTGTTACTGCAGTTGTTGTTCTTGTTGTTTATTCCACAGTATCATTGTTCTAGATATGAAAAAAAATTGTTAGTGTTTGTTGCACAGTGTGATGCATGATGAAATGGAATATTAGATGGTATTGTAAACTGAGTGACCACAGCATGTGAAGAAAGAGACAATGCAAAAATCCAAAGAATGCTTTACCTAATCTGGTATGGACATTCTCATGTGGTCCGTATAAAGTAAAATATAAGTTTTCATGTTTGTAAATTTAAATTCAATAGCCTAATTTAGGATTTAGGGCTAGGTATCCTAATCCAAACTAAAGTTTTTAAATTTTTTATACCCTTTTAGGACTTGAGTTTTTTCTAACCTGGATTCCAATTACCACCTTTTTAAACTTATTTTTAAAAAAATTATAATGTTTACAAATATTTTTAAATTAATTTATAACTTAAATCAATTAAGGGAATAATGAATTCATAAATTAATTACCAATAATTAATAAAAATAATTAATTATTAAGTAATAAAATAATAATTAAATGATAATAATTATTAAGTAATAAAATAATAATTAAGATGGAATTTTTTTCATCTTTCTTGTATATTTTGTTGTTGTATTAATTTATATACAATGTTATACTATTTTTCATTGATGTTTAATAATTTTGTTTATTGTTTGTTGTGATTTGATAAACCATAAATTAGATGAATTTTTTAGAGATAGAAAAGTTCTTATGAGTTCTCGACCTTTAAAATAAGACAATTGATAAATTATTTGTTTGAGAATGAATAATGACATATTAATCATCTTTAGTCCTTGAACTTAATGTTGAAAATTTATTTTACTAAATTGATAAGGAATTGTATAAAATATACCTAAGATTTTTCATGATAAGGATCAATGGAGTTATCTTTAAGCAAAGGAAGGTAGATCCGGAGGAAATTTTTTATTCAGCAAGTAACTGCATAGGTTTGGATAAAACGTCAAAATCGTAATCTTAAATTAATGACTAATACTTGTGTCCTTCTTTGTACTTAAAATCACTGTGAACTTGTAACTTCTATTTAAATTGTTGTTTAATCTCATTTTATATTCTATCATTTATTTTATGCTTATTAGTATAAATTTGGTGTAGTTTTTAGTATCACAGTAAATCTCTACAGATTCGACATTCTTATTTATTTTAAATTTAAAAAACTATTCACTCCAATAGTGCCCTTAATAATGCTCCAAAAGTTGATTTAATTGTCGATCAAAATTTTTAAGTGAAGTTGCATTCATACATTAGTGAATCTCATAATTATTTAATTTAGGTGACCACAATTTATTAATCTATATAACAAATATGATTTTATTTTCTTATTTTTCAAAACATTCTTTTTTTTAAAATGTGGTTAAACAAATTAAAAGTTACATTTAATTCATTAAAAATTCCAACAGACAACATCTTCCTCAAAACCCTCAACACATAAAACATCACTTTGATTATTCAATTTTTCCAACCATTATGTTTTGGGAAAGAAATAAAAATATCATAAAAGTATTTTTAAATTTATGCCTTTTGCATTAAAAGATTAAATTATTATTTAAATTGTAATGTTATACATTGTTTAAATTTTAAGCTTCAAAAAGGTTATATATTATGTTATATTTAAAATTGTACTTTTCAAATTTAAAAAGTTAAAACGAAAGTCTCGTTTAGAATTTGAATTAAGGATCTAAACTCTAACTAGCCAAAAAAAAATGTAAATTCAAGCCCTCTAACCAAAAGTAAATAATAAATGGTAAAAAAGCTTATCTTTTCTAAATAAATGGAAAAAGTCATTTTCGCATTAAAATAACAAAAGGGAAAAAAATCATCATGTTAGTTCATTATCATAATAGCAAAGACAATATTTTGGTTAATATTCTTTTATTATAATATTGATTTGATGTATAAATCTATATAAATGAATTTTAAACGTGTTGTGACCTTTTTCTTTACTTACGAATGAAGTATCCATCTTTGTTGTTGATTTATTGTTCGTCAAATTTACTGAAAATTTCTCTTTACCTAATTTATTTCATCCAAAACTTTAAATTTAATTTTATGAAATTATAAAATAAAATTTACTTTTATATATATTTTAAATCAATCTTATTTTTAATCACTTTCAACAAATGTAAAAATAAAATAAATTTAGACAATAAATTTAAATTATTCAAAACAAATAAAACCTTGAACTATAAAAAAAGAAACCAATGTAAATGTTAGAAAAACATAAAGCTTTTATATATAATTCTACAAAATTTTAAGGAGATTACTGTACTTTGTATATTTTTAATAGTCTAGTTTGACTGGTTTATTATAATTGAATCGTAAATAAGGTTGAATAAAATATCTCCATCAAGTTTCATTTTAATCTTTCAACCTTCTTTCATTATGATAATCTTCTAGAATGACTATCACACACACATACATCAATAATCTCATTCACCAAAAATTTGTCTCTTGTGAAAATTTGTATGCTCAAACTGCAACTGGGAGCTGTTGTTTGTTGATCAATGGTAAGTGGAATCACTTAAAAACTATTGTTGGTCAATTCAGGCAACTTTCTTACACTTCAAACATTGAGATCATTCTCAATATATACTATATTATGTGTCACTTGTTCTTTAAAGTTTAACTTTTCTCTCTTTTCTTTAACAGAGACGTGTAGCCCAGGAAACAAACTACTCTCATATCAATCTTATTTCTTAATTAGCAACTCAATGTGGTAACTGTTTTTTTTTAAGTTACAAACAAAAATATTAAGTTTTACAAATAAACGACATTTTCTCATATCTCATCCGTGGTTATGTAAATCTAAAATTAGTGTTGTGAAAATGGTTCATTTGACTTAGTATGGTTTGACTCACTACGGATTGATCATTTAATGAGTTAACCCAATCCGACTCACTTATTAGCGAATCAAAAAAAATTTGAACACAGTCGAGCCCACTGCAAATTGATCAGTCAAACGGATTGATACACTCATTATAAGTTTTTTTTTACAATTCCAAAAAAAAAAATCTAATCCAATTTAAATAAAGAAAAAAGGGTCTTAAATTAGATTTATGATCAATCAAACAAAAGATTTCATTCATGCAAGCATATCACAAAATCTTATCAACAAAATTTTTAGTAGCTTCATAGCAATTCAAATTTGTTTTTGCATAAAAATTGAGTCATTAAGTATAGATTTGTGGATTTTTCATGTTATCTAATTATTCCATACAAAAATAATTTCATACGAGTCTTTGTTTCAATATTTTGTAAAATGACTAATCCAACAAAAAGTACTTATTAGAAAAAGTAGGTGGGTAAGTGAATCAACCCGATAGATTCGGGTTAAACTAGGTGGGTTGGTGAGTCAACCCACATCACCACACGTTCAATTTGGATGAGTCCGACTCAAAATTGACCTATATCCAAATTTTAAAAAAAAAATCAATCCAATTCGACTCGAACCTTTGGTAGGATAGGTTAACTCAGGTTCCAACCCATTTTGATATCACTATCTAAAATTCAAGTTAAGTTAATTGATTCAATCAAGCATTCCACATAGTATATTTACTTGGATTGTGTTAATTGGATTATCTAATATAAAGTAGTATAATATAAAATAGTATATGGTTGAATATAAGAACAATATTAGGTTGTGACATTAGAACACTATTGAAACAATAGCTGTTGGGAAACAGCGGTACTTGTTCCCTCCTCTGTAAACCCCAAAATGGGAACTATGCGGAAGCGTAAAAAATGAAGTGTAAATGAAAGTGTAGACGTAGGGAAAAATAACACCGGAATTTTAACGTGGAAAATCCTCTCGGAAAAAACCACGGGACCTAGTCCAGAAAAATATCTCCACTATGAAAGTAGGATTACAGTGTTTCTCTCACTCTCTGAGGATCTCTCAATAAATCTCACCCTCTCGGATGATATACAAAACTCTCACTTTCACACTCACAGTATCTTCTATTGTACTGTGTCTACACCTATCGGTATTTCTCTCACACACAAAAAACTCTATTTCTCTCCTTCACCGTGACTCTCTTTTCTTCACGGTGGGTTTCTCTTCTTCTCTGTTTGTTGGTGTGTGGCTTCACTTCCTTTGCTTCTCAATTTATGGAATTGAGAAAGTGCAAGTGTCCAAATAAGAAGATGGTAATGGTGCACTCATTTTCCGTAAAATAAGCAAGGTGGGAGACAACTTCATTTGGCTTCAACTTTCGGTGGAGTGGTAGTGAGAAAGTGGAGGGTCCCATTTTTGTTTTATTCCAACAATAGCCAATGGGTAAATAAAAGGAGAGTTACGTGCGGTGAATGAATTATTTTTCTCTTAAGCCATTATAATATTTAAAAAAAAGAAGAATGTATTTATGCATAATTTTCATGTATTTAAAGTGATGTCATGTTGGATATCCTATATCAACAAATGTCAAATGAATTATTAATTTATTAGATTCACTAACTTAATCGAGAAAAGAAAAAACATTTTTCTTTATGTACTCCAGCCTATTATACAATTTAAAATTATACAATCCTTTACATCAAGTTTTAGGAGGGAAATAGAAGGGGATAGATAGACACAAACTATGAACACCTCGAGTGACAAAAGAAAAAAAAAAGTCTCGAGAAAGTGAAGAAAAGAGCAATTAGTGTATCTGTGCAACTCTATCCAAAAAAGCTAACTTGGAGAAAATGTTTTATTCTACATCTCATATATTTGAAGTTGCCTATGTTGTTTAGCTAAGTACTTGTTGGAGTTTTCTTGTGTTATTATGCTTCTTGGTGAAGAGAATATTTTTCTGGTAGATTCTTGAAAATTTTAAGAGAATTTCTGGTATATCTATTAATTATTATTAGTAGAAGATTTTACTAAATTAGGTCTCATGGAGTTTTTCTCCATGTTGATGTTTTCTCACATTAAAACTTTGGTGTTTATTGGGTTCTCTGTTCTTTACTTTGTGTATCTTATTGTTTTGCATATTATTTATATGCAGAAGATTTGATCTGGTTTTGCTTTTAGTTGTCATTTGTTATTTTTTTTATCTTCCCAAAAGCTAGAGATAAGGAAGATTTGTAGTATGTATGATGGATATATATGACCCAACGTGATTAACTAATGTTATGACGAATTTAAGATATATATATATATATATAATTACGTAAGAAAGCTAGTTTTTAACAAGACCTTAATCAAAAATATAAATTTAACTTTGAATAATTTTATGATTTTAAATTCTTGTGTAAATCAACAAGTTTAATAATCAAGATAAATGAATCGTATTATAACAAATATAGTAAAAATACTAAAAAATATTGACATTTTATTAATAAGTTAATCTACTACACATAAAAGGTTTTTTTTTTGCCTTTATAATCAAGGAAGTCACTACTATAAAAGTTTAGATTTGATATTAGGTAGGCCTAATGATGTAATGTAAGTTAAATGATAGGTCACTTTTCTGATTCAAAACATTACAAGTAAACTCTATTAATATTCTTGAAAACAAATCATTGTCCACGACCTCTCTATAGGTATCTTTGAAATAAATTTTAAAAATGATTTAGTAACGTGAATCAGATTGTAAGAATGCGTGGTTTTCAGTATTGTAAATGTTAAAAAGCAAATGATGCGATTAGAGAAGCAGAAATTAAGAATTGTCTATAATACTAGTGAAGCTTCAAAAAGAAAGGGAGTACACAGAGAATTCACTGCCTACGCGGCCTTTTCCCCTTCTCACAACTTCAACTATCAAAACCTTGCTAGTCATCAATAGCTAAGATAAAAAATGAAAAATAGCAAACCAAAAGGCCTTCCTTCAAACAATTTCATTTTTCATGAACAAGGGGGCTATACTCAGGGTACCACATATTGCCTCGCACATACTCCACAGTATCTTCCTGCAACCAAACCAACAAGCATCAGTTACCAGCAGCAGAATATACATCATACCAAGTTGCCATCGACATGCTGAGAACTAAAGCACAAAATATGGGAACTAGTCAATTTGCAATATTTAGACGCAAACTGCAACTGTATTTAATCTTCAAAACTTCACTATCCGCTCACACCATGCAAAATTAACAATACACTCAACCAGAATATGAGAAATCTGAAATTTCCATACTTTTGACATGTTTGCTAGTTCTCTCAACCCTATATCACCATGTCCTTCAGCCTGATTTTCTGCAACCGCAGCACCAATAACAGCAGCTCCAACCTCAGCTGTAACATTCCGAATACTGCCAAACAAGGTACCATTCGATTACAGAAGGCCACAATGAACATCTTTGTTAAGAGATCAGTAAACCAAAACTATATTGTTAGATTTAGTACCGTACATGGCATCCAAATCCAATATACATTCCAAGAATCAGTTTTAGTGTCTATACAGATTAAATTTTAATTCTCATAGTGGTTCAGAAAGGATCCATGGAAAAGGAGAGGAGAGCCGTGAGAAAATGAAAACAAGTCGTAACAAGGAAAAAAAGGAACGTTACCAGTCAATAGATGGAAACAAGATTCCTTTTTGGACCTCCTCATCTGTCATATATGAAGCAAGGCTGAGAGGATAGCAGCAAGTTAGTAATGTATTTAAAAAGGCCCAAAGTGGCATCTCATCAGGGGGGAAGTTATTTATTAATGAGCGGCAATGTACACCCAGAAAACGTATTAAGCTTTTTAAAGTAGGCACAGAACAGATAAAATGATTTAGACAACACAGAATACAAGGTCAGACTGCTCAATTGTTATGCCTAACACGGGAGCAGCCCTACAAACATCAAGAAAATAATTCACTAAACTTCCATTGAAATCGAGTCTAATAGCTTTTGTTGGAACAAAAGAACTGTACAAATTAAATATACCATTCAGCTGCTGCTCGCAACATTTCGTCTGTTATATGACGAGCACCGGATAGAAGTGTACCCAAACCAATCCTGAATGAAATGTTGCAGTATAATTACGCCAATGTTTCCACTGAGTGCATGATTTGTGAAAAAAATAAATATAGAGCCACAAAGGCACGCTTACCCTGGGAATAGGTACATATTGTTGGCTTGATTGACATGGCCAACTTCATTTCCTGTACAAAAATTCATTTGGAGGCTATGGTAAAACATAATATTGAAATGAACGTCAAAAATGTAAAGAAACAAGATTCTTCCTACGACAAAAAGCCTCCGCGGCTTCGAACTTGACAAGCATACTTCCAAAACCAATTAATCATATTACAGAATGATAATTACCGAGATCTACATCGTCAAAAGGGCTTCCACTTGCAAAAACGATATTTTTTCCAGCGTGACTGAAAGCTTCAATAGCAGTGCACTCAGCTGTCCCAGTGACAACGAAACAAGTGTCAAAATGAAAAACATGGACATAATTAAGCAATTGTCCGTACTGAATAAGCCTTGTACAAACAAACCATTCACGGTGGGATTAGACATTGCAAAGATAGCAGGTTTTGTTGAAGCAGATTCTCTCATTGCCTTGAGCACCTGAGTTGAATCTCAACCATTAAATTGAAGAAAACCAATTACAATAAAATGAAGGAAGCAGAACCCAAAGATATTAAAACAAGAAATCTTTTCAAAGCATGTGTATTTCACTTAATCAAATATACTTCACTGAGGAATAAACATAAGGTAATTACCTCCGTGTCAAAAACACCACCAACTCCAGACAATCCAAGTAGCACGTGTGGCTTAACCTTCTTAACCTAAGGACCATTAGGTTCAACAAATGAAATATGGATATCAATTAGAATGCATATTTTTTATTCTTCATAAGTATTATTTAATTTACTCTTACACAAAAATAATTGTTCATTATGATATAAATGTAAAATAAATAACATATCGAAGTGAATGAAGTTTTTCTCAAACAAATTCCGTAGCATTTACCACTTCAATTATACTAGCACCCTCTGTAAGCCCTTCAAGATCTCTTGGATTTTTGGCAAATGGAACAGCAGCTGGATCTAGATTGCTCCTTTCCGTGGTGACAAGACCCTACATTCAACAATCACATCATTATTAAAGATTATCATAATAAAAATAGAAAAAATATGCATGCACAGAAATAACAGAATCCAAAAGAGGATGTCAAAAAGAAAATATGTATGACGATGTTAGTCATATAAATGAAGAGAATTTAAGACAGAATATGAAAATAAAAAATGAAGATATTTGGATAAAAAAAAGTTGAGTCAAAATCACGAGGGATCCAGATAATATATTATTACGAATACAATTTTTATTTGAGTTGCAACTTAAAGCACACTGAAAGCAAAGAGCATGAAAGCATACATTTTTATCAATTAAAAAAAACGGGCTGTTAGCAGTGGCCGCAGTTCCACTGCCCCCTGACATTCTTGAAACAGCCTGGGCAGCCATCTTAAGAACACCAAGCCCTGCACTGCCCATCAGGCAAAAAAGTGTCACGTATAACAGAATTTTGGCAGCAAGATTTAAGCAGAAAATAATAATATAAGGAGCATGATAGAACAACGAAACAAACTGGATACCCAACAAAGATACATCAAAATTAGTTTTGCAAGTACCTCCCTGCTCCAACAACAACTATCTTTTGTTTCAAAAAATCAGACAATGGTCGACCTTGGGATCTTATAGTTCCCAATAGCCCAGCAAGTGCAACACCGGCGGTGCCCTATTAAACAATGGAAATGAAGAAAAAATGCACGTTTTAGAAGTCACTTCAAGAAAATAACGCATTA
This sequence comes from Vigna angularis, assembly GCF_016808095.1. Classification (NCBI taxonomy): domain Eukaryota; kingdom Viridiplantae; phylum Streptophyta; class Magnoliopsida; order Fabales; family Fabaceae; genus Vigna; species Vigna angularis. The sequence goes on from NC_068971.1 coordinate 8,797,371, forward strand.
CTTAGCACCTTGAACATTTTAAATGTAACAAAATATAATATCACTTTCTTACCTGTATATCATCATTAAACATGCAAAACCTTTGTCTATATCGTTTAAGGGTTTCAAAAGCCCACTTCATTTGGAAATCCTCAAACTGAAAAAATAAGCTAATCATCCGGTTACTAGATAAGTAAATTATAAACTGAACAGAGAGAAAAACGTTGTAAAAGAAAAGCAAACCTGAACAATAGCCTTAGGCCATCGAGCGTGTACAGCTTCCATGAATTCATCAACAATCGATAGATACTCTTCACCTTCCAACCTAGGCTGTCGAACTCCTAAATCTGACAAACGAGAATCATGTCAGAATACAGTAACTTTCATGATGTCAAATACGTGGAATTACCATATTATCTTTTTGTATGCTCAAGAGATCAAGAATGTCAAAGTAATTGAAAAATCCCACTCCAACTCATCATTGGAGCATAATATAATTAGATAAACTTAGCTAAATAAAGCAGAAAAGCCATTCATTAGTTACAAGATTATATTACTCAACCACAAAATCTAGGATACTGGAAAACATGACATCTTCCTCACTTTACAAAGCAAACATACCCATGTAAATGAAAAAGTGAGACAAACAACAACCATAGAAATGAGGAGCAGAATTGAGTTATACTCACAAAGGGGATCTTTGAGTAGCTTTTCATTGTTTGTACCAACATCTAACATAACTGGAAGTATCTGAAACAAGTGGAAAAAACAGCATACTGTACAAGTTAAATCAGAGTTACTAACTTTACCAAGTAGCAGTTAAAAAGTAAAGAAAATAAAAATTACAAGTTTATAACAAAAGATCTCTTAGACAAACTTCTCCATAAACACTCTTAAGAGAGAAAAATAAGGAGAAAAATTGAAATTAGCTTCCCCATAAGCTAATTTGTAGAAGTTTTTTTATAGAACTTTTCTAAACTAATTCTTTTAAAATTGTAGATAAATTAATTTTAGATTATAGAGAAGTCCGTTTCATTTTTTTTTCTCCTAAAAGTACTTGCGGAGAAACTCATCTAAACAAACCCAAAGTCAAGATTTATGAACTCATTTCCAGTTCATTTGTTGATTACGAGTAATTGTACAAGATAAACGTACAAATATTAAACATAAACAAAATTAGATTTATTCAGCATCATAAAACAGTTAACAACCCAACCCACCGTACAAAAATTCAAGTATCCATTTCACTAAAGAAAAAAATCTCAGTCCTGGGCCACCAGTAACACATGATGAGTCCAAGTTATGAGGAAATTCAAGATACAAAGAGAAAGGAAGGGGAAAACATACTTTTCGTGGGTTGATACCAGCAGCAGCAACATACATGTCAAGTTTTCCAATAGGTATTCCTATGCCCTGAACGCCAAGGTCACCCAAGCCAAGAATACGGCTACCATCTGTCAGGACAATCATGTCTACCTGAACCAAGGAAACAAGATGATTATAATTTATAACCAATGATATATCATGTCAGGGAGAAATTTTGACCCACGTAACCGAAAAGTTCCTAAATTTTCGCAATGCATGTAAATAGTTGAACTGTACCCAGTTACCCGAACATTTATCATTGAAGTCGGGTAAAGTGAGAAAACACGAAGTAACCACAATCACAACTAAATACCAAAATCACAAGAAAAAATCAGTAAAAAACTAAAACAATTATCAATTTCATGCAAGGCACATAATATGAAACCATAGAAATAGTGTCACTTAACGACGACGAAACAAATATAATATACTCACCCTCATGAGCTACCTATTTAGGAGGGAGAATCGAATATTTAAATACTCCACTCAAGATCCCATACTTTCTTGATGAGAGTTAGGCACCCCATGATACCCAGGTTCTTATAAACGTTCTAGATTATTCTATTTTTTCAACTGCCTCCCCTCTGTTTTATAAACCTAATACCTACGTAGACCTCCCTCTAACGAGAAAATACACTAATATTCTTGTCCAAGAAAAGTCATCTTTGACACTAATGAAACAATAAATGGACCCTCACAAGATGAAACTACTTCGGGTCCCTGACAAATCTGTCAATTTTTTACACACAATTTTTTCAACAAAACTAAAAATACAGCAATATCCATGAAGTTGAATTCCAGTTTATCCCTCAGGGCGTACAAATATACTAAACTCGGCGACATAATTAGAGAATTCCAGTAAGTACAGAATTCACCAAGTTTCAATAATTTTAACCCTTGCATGTCAAAACCTTAAGAAAGCTGTATGGATTATAAGGGAAGAATGAAAAATAAAAGTCACTTCCATTTTCTATCATGAAGGAAAAGAAAAGGAAGGCAGAATTTTACCAAGACGAGTTCAATACCTCGTCAGCAGGCCAGTTATAGATCATTGACATCATCTCTCCTTTATCTTTGACACTAAAATACATACCCCGCGGGCGTCTAAATAACCCTGAATAATTTTCACACACTAATCCAACCGTAGGAGTATATATTATAGGAGCAAACTCTTTGATGTTACGGATAAGAACCTGAGATAGAAAAGGGTAAGCAAGATAAAAAGCACATAATAATAATAATAATAATAACCTTTGTAATATATTGTCATATCCGAAAGGCAACTTCATCATCAAACTTACTCGGTAATACAGAATCTCATTCCTGTCATGCAATCTATTTAAGATCCTCCATTTGGATAAGGCAACAAATTTATCTGATTGGCCCCGTGTATTCTTCTCCAAAGATCTATAAGAATCCACTGAAAAATAATAATATATTAATATAATCAAAGAAGAAGCAAACATGAAGCCAAACACACATGCGGAGTCTAAAGATGAGCAAGCAATAATTCCTGAGACTGAAGAACATATGCACATAGCATGAAACGGTTAGGTTTAAAACTTACTAAACCGATCATATTGATGCTCAAATGAAATGACACGAGGTGGAAGAAGGCCCCGAAGTCCCAATCGATCCCTTTCAGTTATGGGAAACCCAGTATCCTACACATAAAAAATTAATTAAGTAAATGAAGTTTTAGAATCCCAGACAGTGATCAAGCACAGCAGAGAATAGCTTCGATTTTTAATGTAAGAGATGGTAAACATAATATATTTATATCAATGAAAAGCATCTTTTAATGAATCCATATTATGCATCTACCCGAACTAACTCAAAACAGATACCACCAAAATATCAATAACGAATTTTCTCCACTTTAGATTCTACATTTCATGCATGTCACACGAGGCTCCCGATTACACACTTTCTACATAAACAAAAAAAAATTACAGAGCTACAAATTTATACGAAAAACGCATTTGGAATGTTACTCAAATTATGTTTAATACAACCTATCTGACTTAATTTAGCGTCCTCTAAAACTAAAACAGTAACAATAAAATAATTAAATATTCACTTTCAACCTTTCTAAAAAAAAGCATGTATGGGGAAAAAATTATGAGATGCTCTGATTCATATGGTCTGGTCCATTCTTAACGTGACACTTTTCAAATTGTAGGAAAAATTAACAACACCAAATTATAAGTGCTGATCCTGAACCGCTTAACAATAACTTCATCTTGTTACGTATAATGCTATTAGATAAAAATATTCTCCTTTGCACCTATAAACTCAAGGTTCAAACTCAGAATCACTCGTTAAATTGAAACAACTCCACACAAGTTGATGCAGTGGTCTTCTTAAAATAATTATATTGTATGAAAATATAATAATCAATCGCTTCCATCTCTTTTCAGGTTAAAGCTTGTTTCCTTTCAACCAAATAAACTACACTAACAAACAAACAAATTCACCAACACAAAAAAAAAACATTAAATAAATAAATAAAAAACAAAGTTAGCGAAGTGAAAAACAGTGTCTATCGAAAAACAGTGCGAACCTTGTTGAACCACGGATCATGGAGGATATCAGTGCCCCGCTTGTGGACCTTGCACGGCCCGGGAATCGCCGTGGAGAATCGCCGTGATCTGGACGCCGCGAATCGCACAACCTTCCACATTCTTGTAAATCGAAATCAAAATCAAATGCAGCACCCAACAGCACCACCTATAACACTACGATTAAGCGAACTTAAAAGAAATTTGGATTTGGTTTTGTCTTTATGAGCTGCGAGAAGCGCATTTTCTACGAAGGAGGAGAGAACGATGTCGTTTGTGAGGTGCGGATTGAGGAAGGTGGAAACGAGCGCCAGGGTATTTATAGCGTCAGGAGCTTTCTCTCTCTAGCTTTCTCTCTCCTATGTTTGTTTCCGAGAGTTGAAACAGTTTGAAGCAGTTGGTGTTGCAGGTGCTACTACCCAATGAATTCGGGCAGTGTGGGATGGACAGTTACAGAAGGAAAATCTGCCCCGGAGAGATTCGGGCAGGGATGCCCAAAGATAGCGACTAGCTTAACTCGGATGAATAAAACACGTGGACTATTTTCTTTATTACCCAAAAAAAGTGTTTTATTTATATCCAAGGAAAAAAAGAGATTGGTGACGATGGCAATGGCAAAGCTTAGTTAGTTTTGTCTATGTCGTACTTTTTGTCTTTTTCTCCATCAAATTATTTAGATTTTTTTAAACTATTTTTTAGATTCTAAATTTTTGGTTGATGAAATAATACCCATTAACCATAAAATTTAATGGTTAAAGGATGAAAAAGTTAAGGATTAATAATAGTAAAAATTCAATTTTGATTTGATTAAATATATAATTTTCACAAAATATTTGTATCTGTATCTAATTTTTAATAAGCTTTTGTGATTAGTGTATCGTATGACCATTCAGTCAATATTAGATTGGATGACCAGACAAATCATAACAACAATTATATTTATTATTTTAAGACCGAAAAGTAATAATATATATTTGGGATGATTATTCTTCAAAATAATTAGACTTAACATTGATTAACTTATGACAAAATGTAATTATTATTAAGTGAGTCATAATTAGGTCGTTAGTCTATAATTTATTTCAAAATCTATAAATAAGATAAAGAAATAAGTAATGATATTTAATACAAATTTATTACTAGAATTATCAAAATTTTACTAATTTTGACTTTTTTTACCAACTTTGACTATGATCAACCGCTAAATTAGGACAAACATTAAAACTTTCAAAACCAAGTAAACAATTAATATTGACTCTCAAAACATTAATTTTTTAATCCAAAACATAATAACATATTAATCTAATGAAAATAAAACAGTGAAAATGTATAATACTGTCCTTCATATAACATTATAGTAGTTTCTTTAAAATATGGAGACTAAATTAATTTCTCAAAGATTTATGTTCATTTTATTAGCCTACCGAATTTTATATCAACAAATGAATCTTTCAAACAATTGATTTGTTGATAGTTGTTTCTTAAAAAAATATAAATGTCACTATGTTAATCCATATATATATATATAAGACTAAAATGGCAAAAAGAGAGAATATTTGAGAATTTGAATTAGTAATTAATATTAAAGGTAAAATATTCAAATTTTCAGCAAATTGATCCTTATAGAACTAAATTGGTAATAAAAAAGAATATAATTCCATTCACTAATTTAGTGAGAAATTAAATATTAAAGAAATATATTTGGAGCAAAATTTTTAGTTATAAAATTTTTTAGAAGATTAATGTGATGACACATATAACTTTGAAAATTCAAAATGAGAATTAATATAAATATTATCATGTCACCGACCAATAAGTTGGCTTGTTAAAAGTAATGACAAATAAGTGAAAACATTATTTTTTATAATTGTCCCATCAATCTCTTTGTCGAAAACAATGTGTAAGAAAATAGATATAACACGCCACGAAACAACAAATTGACTCAATAAAAATAATTAAAAACAAATACATACAAAACATTAATGAATTCTTATAACAAAATTATGGACGAAAAGAATGACATATCACAACGAGAAAAGTTGACCAGATAAATAAAATTACCAAATACATAAAAAAACATTGACTTTTATAATTGTCCAAGCACGTTAATGCCTCTTTCACAATACCATTCTTAGGGTTTTGGATAACCCAATGATTTATTTTAAAGTTGAAAACAATTGATTTTTAAATAGTTAATCTATACAACAACTTGTATAATATAAAGTGAGGAAAAAGAAAAGTATGCGGTGTAATTAATTATATGATAGAAAGAGATAGAAAAAATAAAATATAGATGAAGTAGGTTTATTTGTGTTAAGAAATACTTTTAAGTGATTCTTATATAAGTTTAAATTGATGTGTATGTGTTTAAGGCAAAATAAAATTTATCTTTTTTTATCCATCTGCTTTTTATAATAATTAAACTTCTAGTTACTTCTTAAAAAATACATATTTTAAATAAATTTACTCAAACTTATTTAAAGTTATACTAAATCATTATTTTATTTAAAAATTTCACTAAAAAAAAAGTAAACAGACACCTTATGTCCTACAAATAATCTCATTATATGTGCAAATCACTTATAATTACACTTTTAGCAAATGTGACTATTTTTAACTTTTGAAGGGAAGTTTTTGCCACAGTTTATGTTACTAACAAATTCAGTATGAAATAGTTAAATGTTGTAATAGAAAGTTGTGTGGAACAGTAACATGGTTTTATTTTTTTAACTTTTTCATTTGTTTGAATGGTTGTTGCTCTGATTGTATGTCATTTCCTTGTGGTTAAGTTTGACAGGCTAAAAGTGAGCATGTGAGTTTAAGTTTTAGGAAGTGGTGTTGAGAATATGCCATGTCCACATTAGATGGCCAACAATAGCAATACTACCTTCTAATGAAACTGGTCCCCTCCACAAGCACATGCTCAGCAAACTAAACCAGTGGTCTCTCAAAACAACACAGACAACAGTAATATTTGTTGTCAGAATACATTCTTCATGTTCCTTTTCAAGTGGTTAAAATTTCTCTCCATAGAATAAAACCCATTTTTCTCTTTCCATATTAGCAAGAGAATATGGTTCAAGCGGATGAGTCTGTGAATGAAAAAATGAATGCTAAAGAGGATATTATCTACTTGGACTAAGTTTAATAAGAGCAGGTAAAAAATACTAAGAAATTGACAGGCTTGCAATGGATGGATATAGCTTGATCTTTCTAAACCTTGGAATCAAATCTGTTCATTCTATTATTTTATGACTTTCAACTCATTCGTTCAGTTGGCAACTGGGTATTCATTATTTGGCGATAGCATCGTAGAAGAACCAAAGTTGTTCACGACTTCACTGACTAGATTACACGTGTACTTATGCAAATACCTCAGATTGTTTTTCATAATACATACTTGGGTATTTCTAAATTTGAGAAACCTGTAACATAACAAAGCCAGTGCTTTATGCTTAGCAAGGCTATTTCTGTGCAGGCATGAATTCTAAACATCAAAATCATAATAAGGTCATGCATGCACCTAAACATAAAATTATGAATTTAAAGAAATCGATATACTTTTAAATATTCGATCGTGCAGGTTGGAATAACTTCAACTTTTCCATTAAAAACATAAAATTCTACTTTCTCTTTTTCTACATGGCATTTAAATGGGGAAAGAACTAATGCGAGAAGGTATAGGCAAATTGATAAAAGCACAATTACAATTATTACAGTAACGAGTAATATCGGTTTCAACAGGCTCTCGAATCAAAACTTCAGAAAATAGCACTTATTTAATTTCATAATTTCTAAAATGGATGTCCATCAAATATAGCCAAAAAATAATGTCACTACTTGATGCTAGATCAAAGTCTTGGATAACATCAACAACAGCAACTCTTTAAGGCTGTTCATATTCTTAGAGCATATAACAAATAATGTTTGCTTGACATGATGTGGACTCCCACACCAGTGATGCAATTGTTATTCCGTTCATTCATAATCTTTAGTTCCAAAGTTCTTGCACCAGAGTTGAGAAGGGATGGGGCGAACAGGATGATGCGGTCGTTGCTGAAAGATAAAAAAAAAAAAATTCTTAGCCAATCCATACAGTCATATAGTCAAGGTTACGAGCAAACATAAAAGAACAAATTATAAGAAATGAATAAAGTAGAAAAAAAAATGAGTACACCATATAGCATCATCCCAGCAAGGTCAACTCGAGAAAATAATTAATCTGTGCCAAGACTCACCCACCCTACCCTCACATTTACAGAAATAAAGAACAGCAACTAAAAAAGGTTGAACCAGATTCTTCCACCACTTACATAATAGAAATTCAAATCAATCATCTACTCAGGCATATCAAACTAAACCATAGGAAATTAATCAGGTTGATGCAAACGCAAAATATTAATTTTATATGCGCATAAATCTAGAACCAGAGGCATAAGATCTAAATAATGGACAAAATATGCTCCATAGTATGTAACTATCAAACACGGTTTATATGCTCAATAATTTCAAAGTATTTGATGCCCAAAAAGCATCCAAATGAAAGTGGTCAAGACAAAAAGTACACATCCAATTGTCTGTCAATTATAGAGTTAACCATAGCATCTTGAAAGTCACAGTATCAGGCTATGCTAATTAATATTAACCTTCACCTCCCCCAAATATGTTTTTCAGGCTGTTGTTCTCTGATCAGGAACACAGAATACCTGCTCAGGACAAAGCCCTACTTTATAGTTAGTTTGTGGAATCTTATAGGCTTTGTCTCTGACTAGGGAAAGTTTGAGTGTTGCTTCTGATTGGTAGCTTAAGCTGTTTGCTGTTGGAAAATGTCATCGAAAATGCTAATGCTCCTTCAGATTGGTTGTAGTGCACCTGCAGTACTAGTACCCCTACTTGTGCTGGTGCTCCTACTGTTTTGAAAGTTTAAAGTTTTAACAAAAAAATATATTTTATAGTTCCATTATTCGAGCACAAGAAATAATTGAAACCGTATGTGACACCATGTATGATTATCTCCATCCCTCACTTCTATCCTTATCTTGTGCACACATCTTAAATATTCCCCAAAATCAAAGGAGTTAACAACAGTTTCCCACGAAAGTATTGCAAAAGCATTTAGAAATTACTCATCATTGTCATCGTCTTACTACTATCTTATTTGCATTATTTTATGTGTATATATTCTAAAATATAATTTTACATCTTGTCTTGAATTATGATCTCAAATTCTAAATTTCTACCCGACGTCTAATCCAAGGAAGGGTCTACAATTTTGACAACCATGGTTAGAATATTTACAAAATGTTACACAATATCTTGATAGTATCTAGAAAAAAAAAAATTAGACCATCTTAAATTATCTCCCATGATGGTTCTCATATTTCTTTTTATTTCTTATTTTGCTTCATTATCTGATTTATGAGTCTGAATTCCTATAGAAACTAGTGTTTCATATTTTGTATCATATCATTATCATAATGCATTTACCATACAATATCTTGTATTCAGAGTCTATATCCATTACATAAAGCCAACAATTTCTACAACTAATAATAAGTTTAGCAACATATAGTAAATAGTTATCGCTAACAAGTTTAACATTATACTTTAAGTGATGTTACCAGTCTCACGCCTAAGAAACTTAGCACAACCTTGTGGAAAAGAATATAGCAACATATGCCTTTTAGAAAACTAAATAACATAATTAAAGCTAGCAGTAGAATCACCAAAAGAAAAAGGAAATGTGCTCCATGTTGAAAAAAAAATGTGAGGGAGATGATTGTTGTTATTTTCACATCAAAGTGAAACAAAACTGCCCATCTTCCCCAAATTTTTTTTTCAGGGAACTCTTCCAGGGTAATGCAAAATATGACAGCACAACACTGTTACACAAAATCCCCACCAAAACAACAGGGCCTTACTCCACCCCAGTTTATCATCCTACACCTTTTGGAATTGATTTAAACAACACTTTTTTGCATACCACACAGAAAGTAGTCTAACTCGTATTCTTTTAAAGAAGAAAAAGTTAAGGTAATAAGGATACTTGACATATACCATGAAATAATGTCCAACTTAGCACAACCGTTTGAACAGGAATATAGCTATGTATTTCTCAAAAAATTAAAATAAAGATAGTAGCAGATCACCAACTTACAATACAAAAACTCACTGACAAAAAAATTATTTGACAATTGTTTCCTCTTACGGAAAATAAAATGTAGTGGAGATGATTGTTGCTATTTTCAACTGTAAACTGAAACACAACTGCCCATCTTCCCCAAATTTATTTTGCAGGGAACACTTTCGGAATAATGCAATGATTGTAGCATAACACCATAACACAATCCCTGCCCAAAACAAAGTCCTACTTCACTATTTGGAATTGATTTAAACTCTGCATCCTTGTATACCACACAGGAAAATGAGTCTAAATGATTTCCTTTTAATTAAAGAAAAGGTCAAGAGGAATACTGGATAGATGATGACATTTGCTGACAAACTATAAAGTAACGTCCAGCTAAACACAACCTTGTGAAATGGGAAAAAACATTGTATTTCTTAAAAAAATAAAATATAAGCTAGCAAAATCACCAACAGAAAAAGAAAAGGTTTGTAATTTGTTTCCTCTTTAGGAAAAAAAATATGTAGTGGCGATGATTGTTGTTATTTTCAACAGCAAGCTGAAACACAACTGCCCATCTTCCCCAAATTTGTTTTGCAGGGAACTCTTTCGGAATAATGCAATGATTGTAGCACAACACCGATACACACAATCCCTGCCCAAAACAAAGTCCTACTTCACTATTTGGAATTGATTTAAACTCTGTATCTTTGTATTCCATACAGGAAAATGAGTTTAAATTATCTCCTTTTAATTAAAGAAAGGTTTAAGAGGAATACTGGATAGAAGACATTTAGTGAAATAAACTATATAATCCAACTAAGCACAACCTTGTGAAATGAGAAAAAGCATTGTATTTCTTAAAAAAATAAAATAAAAGCTAGTAAAATCACCAACAGAAAAAGAAAAGGTTTGTAATTTGTTTCCTCTTTCGGAAAGAAAAAAATGTTATTGTTATTTTCAACAGCAAACTGAAACACAACTGGCCAAATTTGTTTTGCAGGGAACTCTTTCAGAATAATGCAATGATTGTAGCACAACACCGATACACACAATCCCTGTGAAGAACAAAGTCCTACATCACTATTTGGAATTGATTTAAATACTGCATCTTTGTATACCACACAGGAAAATTAGTCAAAATGATATTCTTTTAATAAAGAAAAAGGTTGCGAGGAATACTGGACAGATGACATTTGCTGACATAAACTACGAAAAAATGTCCCACCTATCACAACCTTGTTTAAGGGGAAATAGCATTGTATTTCTTAAAAGAGAAATATAACAAAAGCTAGTGACAAAAGATAAAAACAATAGTGCTTAATTTGTTTCCTCTTTCGGAAAAAAAAATTGTAGTGGCGATGATTGTTGTTATTTTCAACAGCAAACTGAAACACAACTGCCCATCTTCCCCAGATTTGTTTTGGAGGGAACTCTTTTGGAACAATGCAACGATTGTAGCACAACCCCGATACACACAATCCCTGCCAGAACAAGGCCTTTCACTACCGTTTTTCAGTCTCCACTGTTCGAAATTGATTTAAACTCTGCATCTTTTTGTAACCCAGAGAAATAATAGTATACCTTATCTACTTTTAGGGGAAAAAAAAGTTAAGGGGATTACAGGATAGATGAAATTTACTGACCTATATGAAATGATATCCTTTTAAGTTTGAGATATCCATTTTGGTGAAAGGAAAAAAATATGGCCAATCTGGGCAACTATATTAGGCTAAAAAAGGGCACTCTATTCAAGGTTGATGTCTTCCTGAAACTAAGAAAAAAAGGGTGAACTCCTTAACCCCCATTATCAATAAAAACGTCGGTAAATTGACCGATAGGTATTAAGTGTCTAGCAAGAAAATAAATGAGCTCAGCCAGCTAAGTGATTGGTGAGGCCAAACTGGGGTGAACTTGCGCAAGAATTGCAAGCTATCAGAACCTAGCCAGAAAATGGAGGAGTCAAAGTGCTGAGAGGAAATGTTTGCATATGGAGAATATTCAGCTACAATTTCACCACCATTCTTACACCAATGAACACAACCTCGGCATGACAGTAGCACTATTTGCCACCATTGATAACTTAAATCGCGACACTGCGGGCTTGGGGCAACATAATCAAGAATCAATAGAATCAAAAAAAATAACATCGGAGAAAAAGTCCACAACACCATTTGAAAAATTCAATTGAAATAAAGCCACTATTGGGACAACATAATATTGCCTCATTGAACCTTATAGTTTGCAAATATATACATTACCATCCATACAATCAATCAATCAATCATCAACATATAGCCGTGAAAAATCATATAAAAATCCGTTTACTAAATCGAATCGAGGAACCAGATCGGTGTGTGCGTGTGTGTGTGTGTGTGTGTGAGAGAGAGAGAGAGAGGGACCTCAAGTTCAGCGGATTTCATGGCGATGGGGATGCAGACGAGGACGACGCCGAACATGGCAATGGCAGTGTTTCGCTTCCAGTGTTTGGGACGACAGTAAGGGCCACCTGTCATACTCCACACCTTGGTCCTGAAATCGCCGTTTCCATGGCCATGATCACCGCCTCCACCGCCCATTTCTTCCGATTCCGATTTGGTCTGGCTGAAAATTTGAAACCCTACTCACTCGCTCACTCTCTCTCTTTGGGATACACGCACGAACAAAGTTGTGAGGACAAGAGAGAGGAACCAAGGTTTCGTTTCGTTCAGGCTGAGATCCCCTGCGGGAGTGTCTAACTGCCTTATGCTACTCTCCCCTCTCTTCACCAATCAGGATAACCGTCAATTGATTAACCACGCATTTTAACTTTTCTTATTTTACAATTTTGTTCTCCTTCTCAGTAGTTTTAAATCACGGAAAAAAATAAATAAAATTTTTTGGGTATATAATTTGATTATAAATAAAATTAACATAAAAATTTATTTATTAATTTCAAAAATATATTTATAAAAATACAAATAATAAATTTTGTAAAAATACAAATAATGAAGTATATATAAAAATATATAATAGTTTTTCTAAAAATATAAAAATATAATTTTATTTTTTAGAACAAATAAGTTTAAAAATAAATTAAATAAATAAGTAAAATCATTTTTATGATAACAAAATAAATATAAATAAAAAATTAAAGGGTTAAATATGTTTTTAGTCCCTCAACGATTTTATTTTTCGTCCATCTCTCAAACTTTGGTACACTTTGATCCTTCTCCTTAAGGAAACTATAATTTTTCGTCCTCCAAAAACAACGACGTTAAAAATCCAGCTGAGGTGGCTAACTTTTGGCCACGTGTCAAGACATTTTTTCATTCTAACATTTGCCACTTTGGATTTGTTCAATGCAAGTCTCCTTCTTCGATCCACACCAGTCACCGCAGCTTCAAACCAAAATGACGTTAGTTGCCTTTCTTTTCCCCTGGGCAAAATAGGAGTCATTCCCTCTTCTTTCTCTCTTCTTTCTCTGTGAGAACAACAACACCCGCCGAGCCAACACCTACCAAGCCCCGAACCCTAGTTTGTAGCTTCGTGCATCGCTCCAACCTTTCCCCTTCATCCACGCACATGGCATGGTGGTTCTCAGATTGAACCTGCCAAGCAGGTAAAAGTGTAGACTTTTCAATCTCGTAATCTCCCATTCTCTTATCTAGCCTCCTAATTCAACTTCTTGTTAAGTGGTTTCTTTATTTTGCATATGGATGTCAACAATCAATTGATTGGGGCAGAAATTCTTTCACTAGCGGAGGCAGATGTTCCCTCTGAGGATCTTGTCTTCCACAAGTTCTACACAAACAAAATGAGCTCTACTACTAAATCGAAGAAAAAGAAAAAGAAGTCAGTTGATGAGGAGGCAGTCGAGGAGTTGTTTGATATTGATGATGGTGAGGTTGATGGTGGGGATGAAAGTGCTAATGAAGAGATAAAGAATCTGTTGGATTCTACTGATCCATCTTTGGGACCAGACACTGACTATGATTATGATGATTTGGATGAAGTTGCCGGTGAGGAAGATGATGACTTGATTGGTGATGTTAGTGATGGTGAGATGGGTATAGGGGAGGAAGATCATGCTCCAATTGACAATGTTGGCAGTGATGATAATGTTAATGCTGATGATGATGTCATTGATATTGAAATTGCAGATGTTGATGATTTGGAACCAGTCTTCTACTTTCCAACACAGTCTTCTACTTTCCAACATCATGTTCACAAGAAACCCCTTGAATACATCATTGATGAATCATTATTTTATTCACTTCATTTAGTTTATTGTGCTAGAATTAATCAGGGAATTGTGCTTAATTGTCCAGTATTTTCCCATTTTACTGAATTGAGCCTAATCCGATCAGAAATTCTTATTTTAATTAATTTGAATTATCTGAAACGAATTATTTACATTATTGAGTGTATGAAAAATTTTGGAAAATATTTTTGGACATTTAGGCTTTCTGTACAAATTCCCAATTCCTCTCGGGTAATCGTTTACAGGGGCAGAAGTGCCTAAAAGTCAGTTTTTTTGCCAATGGTGACCTGTGTTCACCTGACTGAGTACCTGTGTTGGACTTTCTGTACATATTTGCAATTCCTCTCGGGTAATCGTTTACAGGAGTGCTGTAAACGATTACCAGTGTTGCGTGAATGTTGTGTCAACTTGTGTGTCTTCGTTTGAGTTCAATTCTTATCCGTTTTGCATGCAATTTTTTTTCATAGTTTCGTCTGGATGTCTATTTTCACGTATAGTTTTTACTTTGTTCAAATTCGTTTTTTGCTGTTCCCAGTATTTATTTTACTCTCCTATGTCAGTCTAGTGATTACTGTTTGAGTGACTACTAAATTGTTTGCATTGTTTGATACTTGTGGTGGCTGGAATTGATCATTGGACGGTGCTAAGACCTCCCAACACTCAAAAGATTCAACACTCATATTGGCACATTTTATACCACATTCCAAGAAGCAAATTACGTCCACATGGATCTCCAAATGCAAGCAAGCATCATTTTTAATTGGACAAGAATAGAGTGCCACGGCTGCATGCTTTCTAATTCAGAATTTTGCAAGTAATACAACACATGGGAGCCTACACCTAGCTTTGGAAAAGAAAGAAGCCTTCACTTTGTTGAAAGAAGAGAAGCAATTTTCGTTCCTTTCTTATAAAAGCAAACGGCCATTGTGAGAATAATGGAAGGGGCCACCACTTTTGAAAACTCACGTAAGGGGAGTGGAGTTAATGAAATGCTGAATGGTTTTCTCCATTTGTTTATAAAATTGTTAGAAAACACATGGCCCCTTTTCACAAAAAGTTGATTAAACATTTGTTGAGAGTGAAGAAAACACACGGCACCTTCAAAGATGAAAAGGAACTCATGGAACAAACAAAAACAACACTCGGCCCCATATGTTGTCAAACATCAACCAAAGAGATTGGAATAGTAGTAGGAGCTACATGAAAGGTTACGTTTTAATAGAAGCTTGGATTGCAGATTTATTTTAATTCTCATCTCTTCCAATCCACACAAGTTTTGGTTCTAGATTTTCAATGGGAAGAGAAACTCATGGTTGATTCCAGTAGAAGAGAGTTTCGTTCCAGCTGTAATGTGTTAAGGGAGAAGATCACGTTCCAGCTCCTCAAAAATCCAGCAGCTTCAATGTGCTACATGCAACAGCTCATGGCCATGGCAGCAGCTTGGAATGGAAGTAGAGTCCACTTTGGTTGGAAGGAAGCGTTGTTGGCAATAAGAAGATTGGAGCAGCTGCCACCTAAAGAGGAAACCATCTTTCACACATCCAGCATAGGTAGGAGTTTACGGGAAAAGAAGGAAAGAAAGCCAAAGAATTTTTGGATGGAAGAAGGGACCACCTTTGTTAAGAAACCCACGGCCATGGACATTTATTTTTGCAGTAAGCATAACTTTAAATGGATGGAGGGGTAGCATGTTGTTACGGTTTTGAGAGGAGAGGTAATGCAGCAAGCTTACATGGTGTCACGGCCCACATGGAAAGAAAAGCTTTTGGATTTTCAATTTGGTTGTAGCATATTAGAAGCTCACGGTGCAGCAAAGAGAAGGGAGAAGGAGATGTTGAACAATCCAATAGTTTGGGAGATGAGACAAGTGAGGTAGAAAATGGAGGACCCCACCTTCTTGACTTTGGCACACCCAAGGAGCTCAATAGCTGAACATTTGACAAAAGAAATTTCTTGAAACAAGGATCTGCCAATTAGAGACAACAAACGTGAAGCTTGAAGGAATTCACGAGCTGCCAATTGGAGATAAAGCAAAACAACCAAGCTGAATTGAAGGAGGATTATACTGGAATTGGTCCAGAAAAGTGGCTATAAATTGAAAGCCAAGCAGCAGAGAAGACTATGAGATTTTAGTGTAGTTTAGGTGTAGTGTAAGAAACTCACGGTCTGGGAGGAGGCTTCTGCCTCTTCCTTTCCTTTTCCAGTTCCATTTTCAAACAGTGCAAAATGCAATTTCATTTCTGAGCGTGTAGTGTATTATGAGACAGTTTGTTAGTTTTATTTTGGAATATTATTTTCAAGTGTTAAATCTTTTAATGAATTTCATTTTCAGTTCTATGTTTTTATTTTATCTGTTGTATTTTATCGTTTAGCAGTTGTTAAATTTTGTCATTGCATTTTAATTTCAAACGTCGTTTTTAATCTGTGATAAATTTTATTTGCGATCAAGTGGTTCTATTTTTACCGTTTTCTATCTTTTAGTTTTTACCGTGGTTAAATTTTATTTCAGTGTTTTAAATTTTGTTTTATTTAATTTCCAGTTCCAATTTTATTTTACCGCATTCAACCAAAACACCAAACCCCCCCCCCCTTCGTGTTATAAATCTGAGACTGAACCACCAACATTTGGTCCTTGAGAGACGACCTAGGAGTCACTTCCTAGTTATACTGCATAATTTAATTACAATAAAATTTGTATGACCGCGACAGTCTTATCAAATTTTGGCGCCGCTGCCGGGGACCAATAACGGTTCGGTTTTAGATTTTTGTTGTATAAAGTTTTGTTCTGTTAATATGTTTGTTTTGTGTGTTTTGTCTTGTATATTTTTGTAGGCGACAATGACACCTTCAGCAAATTTTGGCGGCGTTGTCACTTCAGTTCAGGTTTCTTTTAGATTTTTACAGTGTTAATATATGTTGTGTTAATATATGTTTAGTCTTTTATATTTTTGTTGTGTTGTGTTTTGTATTATGTCTGTTAAATAAAAAAAAATTAAATTAAAAAAAAAATTAAAAAAAAAATTTATTATGTTCTGTCTTTTGTGTGCGTGTAACATGTATAAATGTGTTGTGTTTAGTGGTTGTTTTTGGAAATTTCAATTGATGTAAATATTGGTTTTCCCCATGTTATGTTTCTATATGTTTGGCTTAATCTTTGTTGATGAGGAAGTCCAAGTCTGAGACATGTTTTGCACTACACTAGAGGAGATGACAGATTCTCAAGACTGGATGTATGATTTAGTCAAGTGTCTTCCCAAATTCCTTGGGTTGGCACATGAAGATCCATACAGGCACCTCAAGGAGTTTAGCTTGGTGTGTTTGTCTATGAGGCCTGCTGGTGTTTCAAAGGAAACAGTGTTGATAAAAATGTTTCCCATGTCCCTTCAAGATGAAGCAAGAGACTGGTTCATATACCAGTATCCTTTTAATAGTTGGCAGGAAACACAACAAAAATTCTTCGACAAGTTCTTTCCAGCAGCAAAGGTGACCAGCATTAGGATGAAGATCACTGCCATTGAGCAGTTTCAAGAAGAAAGCCTGGCAGATTATTGGGAGAGGTTTAACAGGCTCTGCACAACTTGTCCAAACCACCAAATTCCAGAGCATTTGCTCTTGACTTATTTTTATGAAGGGCTCTTGGACAATGAAAGGATACTTGTGGATGCAGCTATTGGTGGATGTTGGATGGATATAACCCCAACAGAAGCGAGGAAATTGCTCTGCAAGCTGGCTGGTGAAAGTCCAATTGAGGTAGCAAAGGAAGAACCTGAGCAGCTTGTTCTGGATTCTGACACTGATAGCCCTGAGGATGCAGCTGATAACTTGGAGTTTGGTAAGAAACTTCTCAGTGAGCAAAAACAGGTTTATTCTGAACCTGAGATTCCAATTTTACCTGATTTGCCTACACATTCAAATGCATGTGATTTGACGCACATTGATTCTATAGGGTTTATGACTGATACTGATACAAATTCGATTGATCATTCTAAAATTTTTAATTCAGTGTCAGCCATTGAACCCATTGGTCAAAGTCACGTCAATATTGATTTTGAAGGAGAAATTGTGCAATCTGATGATTTTATAAAGTTAGGACTAAACTTTGATTTAACACAGTTTTCTGAAAATTTTGAATGTGATTGCGAATCTGGTTCTTGCTCCATTTGTG
The DNA here is from genome assembly GCF_016808095.1 of Vigna angularis. Classification (NCBI taxonomy): domain Eukaryota; kingdom Viridiplantae; phylum Streptophyta; class Magnoliopsida; order Fabales; family Fabaceae; genus Vigna; species Vigna angularis. The sequence goes on from NC_068971.1 coordinate 8,815,808, forward strand.
CTGAAATTGATTATGCATTACAGCCAAACTCTAAGTTTATTACCGATGCTATTAATTGTGAGTTTGATGACAAGGATGCAGAGTTCAAAAAGAATGCAGGTGATGACATTAAGGAATGCATGATTAATGAAGAAGAGATATTCCTGCAACAGTTTGCTGTGAGAAGAAAGAAGAAACATCTTGCTATGGATGATAAAGCTATACTGATGAAGCAGTTCCTCTTAACATTTTCTCTGCTGAATCATGTGATGGAAAGCATATCCCTGATTGTCCAAATTTGGCAACTGCCACCATAACCAGGGAAGTTTTCCTATTCCTTCTTCCCTTAATTTTCTTAGTTTATGAATTAGGGGAGAATTCTGATTTTCTTAGTTTACGACTTGTTATTTTTTTTTTTTTATATTTAAAAAAAAAAAACAAAAAAAAACAAAATTTTAAAAAAAAATGTATGTTCTCTTTCACGTGTGTTATTTTCTTAATGTATGTATTGTAAATATGTGTTTTGTCTGTTGTTTTTTTTACATTTGCGTTTTATGTGTTTTAATTTTTTGTGTTCGATATTAGGTTTTTTGTTTTGTTAAATTATGTGTTCTGTTTTTATTTATTTATTTAGTTTTTTTTTATAATAATAAAAAAAAATCAGAGAGTAAAGTTGCTGTAATAGGGCAGAGTATATAGTTTGTGCTGAAATACTAATTTGAGTGCATTTATTAATAATAAAAAAAAAACAATGCAAAAATACATAAAAACATAATAATGATGTTCGGGGTTCGATCATTTCTGATCGTTAATATTACAAACCATATAAAAAAAACATAAAAAAAATTAAAAACATAAAAACATAAAAATTAATTGTCCATATTACAGTCCTCATTAATATTCTGGCCACACTCGGCCATCAAAAACATAAAAAAAAAATAATAAGAAAATAAAAAAAAAAATTCAACGAAAGAATTGTCGAGCTGGTTGTGGTGGTCTAAGGGAGAGCTCCGTTGAGGGAGCTCTGGTACGAAAAGTCACGAGCGGAGGCGGAGGAATCTCTGTTTCTGGATCGATTATGATGGGAATGGGGAAGAGGTCCAACAGCCTCGGTGCCCTCATTATTACCCAGTCGTATTCTTTCAACCAAAAAAAAAAATGTGTTAATTTTAATAGAAAAAAAAATTCAATAAAATTGAGATCTGATGAGAGTTCTTACCATACATGTACAGCGGTAGTTGTGAAAACTGAGTGCCAGTGGGGTCTATCTCTGCTTGCCAGCGCCTGACCCGATTGCCGTGGTTGTTGAACCAGCAGTGCACGTTGTATTCGCTGGCATCTCCGAAGGTCCTTAGTCGAGACGTGATCTCGACGATTTGCGCTCGGCTTGGATGAGTGACCCCATAATTGAAGATGTTGGTCATCATCTTGACCTGATCATCTGTTGGACGCCACCGCTGACTTGTGTATCTCTCGATTTCCATCTCGCTCATCATATTCTAAAACATGGAAAAAATGAAAAAAAAAATAATAAAAGCAGAAAAACAAGAAGCATAAAAAAATTAGATTAGTTTTGTGTTTTCTTTATTTGTTCTTGTTTCCTTTTAGATTTATTTTGTCCAGTCTGTATTTGATGTTTCAGTGTCTTGTCTTTGATCTGTTTCACGGTCTTTGCAAAAGGGTCCTAAACGGATCTACGTCCAGTTGTCCAGTTGTCCTTGTCCATATTGTTCTTGTATATTATGTTTCTGTGTTTATTTTGTTTTAAGCGGGGTACGTGGCGTTGTTCTACCCGATTGTCTCTGCCATACCTTCAAACGAAGGGAGATTAACGTCTGGTTTCCAGCCGATATACCCCTTTAATTTTAAGACAATTGTGTTTTATTTGTTTTAAGTGTTTTTTTTTTGTTGTTTAGAAAAAAATTGAAAAGGAGAAGAAGGAAAGCAGGAAATGGAAAATAAAAGGCAGAAAGAAAAGAAGAACGAAGTGCATAAAGGAAAAGAATAACGGAAAGCTTTAAAGGGAGAGCAGGAAAGCATAAAAGAAAATAATCGGCAAAAGAGAGAAATAAAGCAGAGAGAGCGTAAAAGAAAGAAATTACATGAAAGGAAAGAAAGGTAGATCTAGGTGCAGATGACTTACCTGGAGAAGTAGGCTGGCAGAGAAGCTCCTCGCCGATCTCGGACTCTTCAGAAGGCACGGTAGCAGAGGCTCCGCGCAGACTCCAGACGCTCAGAGGAGAGAGGAGGAGAGAGAAGAGAGAGAAGACAGGAGCAGAGAGAGTGAGAAGTCAGAAATGTTGCTCGACGCTGAGGAGTGCCCTATTTGTAGCCAAAATTCTGTCACTGTAGCAACAGTGCCGGTCATTCCCACCGAAACTGTTGCCACGGTACCGGTCTTCTCCTTTTCCAAAATAAAAAAAAAATAAAAATAAAAATAAAAATAAAAAATAAAACAAATTAGCATCTACTGATGGGTGCTAGGTGATTTAGACATCTGCTGATGGATGTCATTGATAACATCTACTGATGGATGTTACTGAAAATTTCTTCCCTTTTTCCTACTTTTTATTGCACTTGTTTATCTTATTTCACTGCTCTGAAATTGATAATCTGATGATTGTGACACACTGAGGACATTGTGTGATTTAAGTGTGGTCTACTGGGAAGAAATTCTGTTTTTTCTGTTAGTTTCTGTTAGTTTGTATTTTGTGTGTTAAATTTTTTGTTTTTGTGTGCTAAATTTTTTCTGTTTTAAGTTGTTTTTAGTGTGTTTTGTGTGCAATAAATTTTACATTTTCTCCTGATTTCTGGATTTTGTCTAAGTTGTAGATTTTTCCTTCACTTACTTAATACTTATAGATTGTAATCCTTGCTTTTCTTTGCTTGGAAAGATGATTATACGTTTGAGATGTTGATTTGATTGTGACGAATACCCTGTGTGAGATTTGAGCCACTTAATTTTCTTTCTTGTGTGTGATATGTATCTTGAATGCTTGCACATATGCCTTGGCTTGATTCTTTTTGATATACTTGATTGATATGCATGTTCAGACGTGATAAAGGCATTTTTATTCTTGAGCCTTTTTAGCCAAATAAGCCTACCTTGTTATTATCCTTTGATACCCTTTTGAGCCTATATTGTATTCATTTCTTTGTTTAAAGCTCATACACTGATCCTAAGTGAAAAACAAATGATTACCTTAACCTTAGGAAGGTCTGGAGCTATAAGAGTATTTTGTGAATAAGTGTGGTCTCCTTGGGAATTCTGATGAATTGGCTAGTTGGTTCCTCATCATGTTTTGAAATGAAAATTTATATCCTGTTGTGTGATAAAAAAATACTCAATAAAAAAAAAGACAGGATAAAAAAAAATGATGAGAAAAAGAGAAAAAATTGAAAAATAATTTTGTGAATAATGGAGTCGAGAAGAGGATTGAATTAGAGGTTTGGGTGAGATTTCACTGTGTTTACATTTTTTCCCTAGTGCACCTCTATTTCTTCTGAGCTATAGCTACTTATCCAAATTTATCCTCCCCTGTCCTTGGCCCCATTACAACCCAGTAAAGACCTTTTGATCTGAACATGCATATGATTTAAGTATTGATAATTAGAAGCTTGCCAAGTCTACTTGTGTTTGTTTTCTTGAGTACATCGAGCTGATATTATTATTTACCCTAGACACTTGAGAGAAACACTGTGAGTGCATCTGTGAGGTTTTGTTATTTTTAAATCACCTCTTAAGCTGATTAATCATTTTGCTATGTATTGAATTGCTTGGATGATTTCTGTAAGTATGTGCTTTTCTTGACTATGTGTTGGATATTGTCTACTTCTTTTCTCTGTCCAGACTTCTTGAGAACTTTGTAAATCCTGTTTATTTTTCTCGTGAGTCTTTATTTTTCTGTATGTTGCATTTGTGTCACTCCTTTGAAGTCCTTTGAATTATTCCCTGATTTGCGTCTTAATTTTGCCCAGGAGTGCAAAAGACTAAGTGTGGTCTATTTTGATGAATCATTATTTTATTCACTTCATTTAGTTTATTGTGCTAGAATTAATCAGGGAATTGTGCTTAATTGTCCAGTATTTTCCCATTTTACTGAATTGAGCCTAATCCGATCAGAAATTCTTATTTTAATTAATTTGAATTATCTGAAACGAATTATTTACATTATTGAGTGTATGAAAAATTTTGGAAAATATTTTTGGACATTTAGGCTTTCTGTACAAATTCCCAATTCCTCTCGGGTAATCGTTTACAGGGGCAGAAGTGCCTAAAAGTCAGTTTTTTTGCCAATGGTGACCTGTGTTCACCTGACTGAGTACCTGTGTTGGACTTTCTGTACATATTTGCAATTCCTCTCGGGTAATCGTTTACAGGAGTGCTGTAAACGATTACCAGTGTTGCGTGAATGTTGTGTCAACTTGTGTGTCTTCGTTTGAGTTCAATTCTTATCCGTTTTGCATGCAATTTTTTTTCATAGTTTCGTCTGGATGTCTATTTTCACGTATAGTTTTTACTTTGTTCAAATTCGTTTTTTGCTGTTCCCAGTATTTATTTTACTCTCCTATGTCAGTCTAGTGATTACTGTTTGAGTGACTACTAAATTGTTTGCATTGTTTGATACTTGTGGTGGCTGGAATTGATCATTGGACGGTGCTAAGACCTCCCAACACTCAAAAGATTCAACACTCATATTGGCACATTTTATACCACATTCCAAGAAGCAAATTACGTCCACATGGATCTCCAAATGCAAGCAAGCATCATTTTTAATTGGACAAGAATAGAGTGCCACGGCTGCATGCTTTCTAATTCAGAATTTTGCAAGTAATACAACACATGGGAGCCTACACCTAGCTTTGGAAAAGAAAGAAGCCTTCACTTTGTTGAAAGAAGAGAAGCAATTTTCGTTCCTTTCTTATAAAAGCAAACGGCCATTGTGAGAATAATGGAAGGGGCCACCACTTTTGAAAACTCACGTAAGGGGAGTGGAGTTAATGAAATGCTGAATGGTTTTCTCCATTTGTTTATAAAATTGTTAGAAAACACATGGCCCCTTTTCACAAAAAGTTGATTAAACATTTGTTGAGAGTGAAGAAAACACACGGCACCTTCAAAGATGAAAAGGAACTCATGGAACAAACAAAAACAACACTCGGCCCCATATGTTGTCAAACATCAACCAAAGAGATTGGAATAGTAGTAGGAGCTACATGAAAGGTTACGTTTTAATAGAAGCTTGGATTGCAGATTTATTTTAATTCTCATCTCTTCCAATCCACACAAGTTTTGGTTCTAGATTTTCAATGGGAAGAGAAACTCATGGTTGATTCCAGTAGAAGAGAGTTTCGTTCCAGCTGTAATGTGTTAAGGGAGAAGATCACGTTCCAGCTCCTCAAAAATCCAGCAGCTTCAATGTGCTACATGCAACAGCTCATGGCCATGGCAGCAGCTTGGAATGGAAGTAGAGTCCACTTTGGTTGGAAGGAAGCGTTGTTGGCAATAAGAAGATTGGAGCAGCTGCCACCTAAAGAGGAAACCATCTTTCACACATCCAGCATAGGTAGGAGTTTACGGGAAAAGAAGGAAAGAAAGCCAAAGAATTTTTGGATGGAAGAAGGGACCACCTTTGTTAAGAAACCCACGGCCATGGACATTTATTTTTGCAGTAAGCATAACTTTAAATGGATGGAGGGGTAGCATGTTGTTACGGTTTTGAGAGGAGAGGTAATGCAGCAAGCTTACATGGTGTCACGGCCCACATGGAAAGAAAAGCTTTTGGATTTTCAATTTGGTTGTAGCATATTAGAAGCTCACGGTGCAGCAAAGAGAAGGGAGAAGGAGATGTTGAACAATCCAATAGTTTGGGAGATGAGACAAGTGAGGTAGAAAATGGAGGACCCCACCTTCTTGACTTTGGCACACCCAAGGAGCTCAATAGCTGAACATTTGACAAAAGAAATTTCTTGAAACAAGGATCTGCCAATTAGAGACAACAAACGTGAAGCTTGAAGGAATTCACGAGCTGCCAATTGGAGATAAAGCAAAACAACCAAGCTGAATTGAAGGAGGATTATACTGGAATTGGTCCAGAAAAGTGGCTATAAATTGAAAGCCAAGCAGCAGAGAAGACTATGAGATTTTAGTGTAGTTTAGGTGTAGTGTAAGAAACTCACGGTCTGGGAGGAGGCTTCTGCCTCTTCCTTTCCTTTTCCAGTTCCATTTTCAAACAGTGCAAAATGCAATTTCATTTCTGAGCGTGTAGTGTATTATGAGACAGTTTGTTAGTTTTATTTTGGAATATTATTTTCAAGTGTTAAATCTTTTAATGAATTTCATTTTCAGTTCTATGTTTTTATTTTATCTGTTGTATTTTATCGTTTAGCAGTTGTTAAATTTTGTCATTGCATTTTAATTTCAAACGTCGTTTTTAATCTGTGATAAATTTTATTTGCGATCAAGTGGTTCTATTTTTACCGTTTTCTATCTTTTAGTTTTTACCGTGGTTAAATTTTATTTCAGTGTTTTAAATTTTGTTTTATTTAATTTCCAGTTCCAATTTTATTTTACCGCATTCAACCAAAACACCAACCCCCCCCCCCCCCCTTCGTGTTATAAATCTGAGACTGAACCACCAACATTTGGTCCTTGAGAGACGACCTAGGAGTCACTTCCTAGTTATACTGCATAATTTAATTACAATAAAATTTGTATGACCGCGACAGTCTTATCAATCATGCCTAAACCACAACAATTAACCGTGGAATATGAACTTTTCAGTTACTAACATACACGTGGACGCAACTTCTAAAATAGAAACACTATTAGCACCTGCAAAGTGCGAAAAATGGCAGAGTCCAACAGATTTCTGGCGGTGGAAGGATCATTATCAGAATGAGAAGAAGAAGCAATCAAAAACTTATGAAAGGTGCGAAATGCAACAACAGTCTCAATTCTTAATTTGGATGTATCTTTTTGTGCAATGTACAATTTAGTCAACCATGAATCAAATTTTAATTTATCACTAGTTTTGTTAGCTATCATCTTTGGTGGCAATCACACACTTTTAAATTATGATAAAAATGTCAAGTAAAGAAAAGATCAAAATGAAGTGTTTGAAGAGGATTCACCATTGCAAATGCAGTGTTTTGAAATTAACAACATATTTACCAAAAGCATACAATCATATCCGAGCACATTAATAAGGTCATACTCATCACCTGCAGATGATCAATTTCACTGCCACTATGCTACAACAGTGGCAAAGTCATCACTAAACATCTAACCGTATCTGAACGCATTAATAAGGTCATACCCACCACCTGCACCGCCCACGATCAATTCCACTGCCAGTATGCTACAACAGTGGCAAAGTCATGATTTTGAGGAAGTTCAACATCCAATTGGTGAATCAGCGAAAGAATTCAATTATCTTCCAATTAATTTCAAGCGGTGGTGACAGTATCATTAAGTGTAACTTTGTAATGATAGTTTTAAGGGTAACCTCATACACATGGCCCCACTACAGTATTCCACCACAACATAATTCACCATATAAAGCAGACACAACACCATCTACACCAAATGCCAATAATTAAAATAACACCAAATATTCCATGCTATACATTTTAATGAAAAATCCTTTGTAATTATCATAAGTTGGGATGGGGCGAAGGATGGTAACAAGAATTTGCCTTCACCTTTTAGAGATGACGATGTTGGAAAGAAGGGATTTTGGAAGGAGGGATGATGAGGGTGGGAAACAGAAGCCCTAGAAGCCTTGGAATAATATGGAACCTTATGGTGATCGGAATCGTGAACAACTCAACAGAATTAGAGGTGATTCTATTCAGAGCTTGGTTTCAAGGTCAGCATTTTCCTCGGGTGATAAGGATTTGCCTTACAGAGATCATCGATCTCGATGAGTGCGGTGGGATCCTCGCCGGAGATGGAGATAGAGTGGGAAGGAGAGAAGCTCGCCGGAGATGTCTAGTCGATGTAGAGGGAAACAGTTTGCCACCTGGAGACGGAGGGAGAGAAGCTCGGCGTGAAGATGCAAGAAGGATTGACATGTTTGAGAAAAAAGAAAAATGATCTGGCACACCGTTAGCTACCTAAGAAAAAAATTAACACCGTTAATCATGGAGGACTAAAAATTATAGTTTCCTTAAGGACAAGAATCAAAGTGTACCAAAGTTTGAAAGAGGAACGAAAAATAAAATCGCTTGATAATTGAGGGACTAAAAACATATTTAACCAAAAATTAAATAACAAAAATGAACAAGTTTTTATTTGTCAACAAAATAAACATAAATAAAACAAAATAAATATATATAAAAAATAAATTAAAAATGTCAAATAATTTAAAAATTAATTTTTTAAACACTTGTAAAAAGTAGACATAAGTAATAAAATAAATTTCTTAATATATTATTTTTCTTATATTATAAAAGATAATGGATAGATAACAAATTTGTGATTTAAATTTCTTAATATTAATTTTCTTATTTTATAAAATCTCTTGAATACGGAAAATTCTAATCAAATAATAGTTTAATTAAATACCGAAAATGTTTCGAAATTGAATATTAATTAAGATTGTAATCTCTTAAAAGAGTATGAGACCTAAAATTACAAAAAGAAAAAAATACATAAAGATCTAGTCTAAATCTTTTGTTTCTATAAAAGAAATTTAACTTTTTTTTTAATTCATTTTGAAATAAAAGAAATTATAATCTTTCATCTGTACAGAAGAACTAGTTCAAGACAAGAGAATTAGCTGCATGAGTTTTATTTTATTTCTTTTTCATTTCCAAGCTTAGGAAGTAACCGGATGTCAAAATTTGTTTAATAAATTCACGAATTTGAAAATTCGTTTAGAAGAAACCAAAGATTTTAGTTTTTATCGGATTTCAAAATATGTTTAATTATTTTTTCTGTTTTATTATTTTAATTTTGTTTTTAATTTGTTAGACTTTTTTTTAATAATTTTTAGGTATTATTATAGTATTACTATAAATAGATTTAATCATTTTTGTAGTTCTTATTTATATTAAGTTTTCTCAAATGGATCTCTTTCTTATTTTTTTCTTTCTAAAACTAAAAAATTTAAGCAATGAGATCTCTATTGTTAAATTGGGTTCACAGAGTTAAATTTAAAGTGAGTTGTCCGTGTGAGGTGGAATCATTAAATGAAGTGACACATTCATTGTCAGTTACGTGGAATATGTGTAATTATAGAATCTCATATTCATAACCCTTTTTTCAATATGTTCAACGCCTCATGGCTCATACTATATTTGCTTCGGGTGATAATACTACTGTAGCTAGAAAATCTGAATTGCTATTTTTGTGGAGTATGGTCAATGTTGTTCAGTTAGATTCAGGCACTTTGTTAGCTCGTCAGTTCCTGAAGGTAGGGAAGGCTTCATCTGAAAAAATAATAATTGTTGGGTTAATCATTATTATTGCTTTACATCTAAACATTTCTTTGGAGTGTGACAAGCCAATATTAGGAACTTCCCAACTTGATCTAGAAATGTTGATGAATAATGAAATGTTGGTTAAAAGGGATGATTGTTATTGCTTGGTCATGAGTGATATTATAGGCATGCCACCTCAACCTCTTCCTAATCCTGAGTTCACTACTGTGCATGGTAACGATAGGTGGATTTTCTCTGAATCTCGGTTCCAAAATACCTCTCCTCATATTCCTACTCCCTCCTCTAAAATTCCTCATGTTCCTGTAACCTCCTATGTTGACACATTTTCATGTTTTCAGTAGTCCACTACTGAACTCCAAACTCAACAACCACAACACACTATCAAGAGTTCATATAGTTTCGGGATACCCAACTTTTCCATCAGCACAGTGTTGAACAGCTCTTGTAAGACGTTCTCACCTTGCTTCGCTCTCGTCATCAATGATTTTGTGAGTTCTAGCCCCCTACACTTATTCTTTTCTATACATTAGGGACAATGTAAATATTTAAGCTTGGGGTGTTCTTGTGCATGACATCTTACATCATTTCTACATTTGCATATTGTATCTCATATTTAAATGGAAATGTATTAAATCTAAGTTCTATGTTTGTTCAATGACATCTTCTAAGCATACTATGAATATTTATTTATGATTGCTTATTGGAGGAAACTTCACACATTACACAGCGAGATCACACCATGTTACTTAAGGAAGATAATTTTTGAGATGTGCATAAATATGATAGAAAATATTTTTTGTTAGGTTTTTATGGTGACACTCACTGCACTTGGTTACTGGAGAATTGTCTGTCAAATACGAAGGAGTTTTGTGATTTGGGTGCTTCTGCGTTTTGGATGCTTTTGATTTTTTGGGTTCAAGGAGATTGACTTGATTTTCTACAAGTCTAGAATTTGGGATTTGTGCGAGAAGGGAGAAGAGAACTCGCCCAATGGTGACGGGATTTTAAGGTTCTGAATTGGGGATTTTTTTGAATTTCTGCAAGTTCAGACTCGTTACAAAGCTCTCGTAGTGCTTGCGTTTTGTAACATCCCAATAATTATAGCATCAAACTATAATAGAGTTCTTACATCATTGATACAATAGAACAGTTGATAGAAGGAGGAATAAGAGTTTTCCTCATTATTCTACAAATCCTCACTGAATTTCAAACTAATTACACTCCACACCTTAAAACAGAAATATAAACATAGGTTTCATTATTAAAACTATTCTTCAGTTGATCCTCCATCTAAGGCTTGCTCCACCGGCATATCACCGACTTCTGCTCCCATCCACCGGATGATCATCGCCAATCAAAATACATAACACAAAATAACAACCAAACAACAGACAAAGCAAGGGTGAGCTAATGCAATACAAAACATCATGGTAAATTAAATTAATAACCAAACTTCCATCTTATAAGTTAAATTACTCAATAATATAATAAACATACCATTATCATTCGTAAACTCCACTCATTCGGATAATCGTATGAATATTGAACTCTTAGCTAGTTCTACACTTGCAGTGGTACTTTACTCAGCTACATCCTATCCTACTCTGTCCCCAAACTGGATCTTCGGATATGAATGTACTTATTCGCTAGCTCAATTATTCTATCCTACTCTGTCCTCCAAACTGGATCTTCGGATATGAATATCACCACTGAAGCTACATCCTTCCTACTCTGTCCACTCACACTGTGGATCTTCGGTAAGGATTTTCCACTCTCCACCACATAGCTTTCTCTCTAAGTGAGATCGAGACTATTGAGAGCATAAGAATGAACCCCTAAGTCGGAGTTCCTATATTCATACGTACAGTACTTGACACAAAATCAATAAGGAGTTCCTCCTTGGAACTCTATTATACACTTTCCATTCATAAATACACATGTCAACATATTATCATCTTTAGTCATATCTCAAGAAAATAATTCTCACATACTCAGACATTCCACATCCTCACAGAAACATCACTTATTAACACATAACTCTTTATGGTCTATTAATTTGAACCATTAAGTAGTTCAAACAGCTTGGATACCCTCACCAATGGCTCTGGAAGGGTCAAAAACCCCCATATCGACCTAAAGAACGTCTAAAACGGACATCCAAAACTCCCAAAACGTCAAAAATATCAAAACACTAAATTTGTTACGCATAACTCGCTTCAGCGAGTTAACTCATTCACTCAAGCGAATTTACTATTCCAAAATTACGAAAATTCACTTCCCGGACTATAACGACTATTCCTTCCATCATACAGATTTTCTAGACATCCAAAAACTTATCTCCCATCAACAACCCATATTCATCCAAATCTTATAAACATCTAAACTAAACATATAATTAAACAGGCAGCGGATAATTAGTACAATCCAAAATTTCCAATCAAGACCTAGTCTCCTTTTAAATCCATAAACAGATTCAAAATCTTCGATCTATACGTATACCTAAAAACTTCCACCGATTCAAAATGCTTAATATGAACAAGATCTCTTCAAAACCATCAAAACAGAAACATATCCCAATTCCAAACCGTACATCAATTCAAAAGATACAATAGAAGTAGAATTTCATTCTAAAATCATAAAGAGAATCAAAATCCTAAACATATACCAAATTTAAAATCATACAGAAACAAAAAGACTCAAGGTTAGCTCCCCTTACGGTTTTCTCCTAAGCTTGCTTTCAAACGGTTCCCCGACGTTCCTCTGCCTTAGAATTCCTTCTCGTGGCTCCAAACTTAGCTCTAAAACTTCTCTAGTCCAATGCTTTTAGGTAACAGTTCTCAGATTCAACTTAGGAATTCTCTCAGCCCCAAAATCCTCTTAAATAACCAGAAAAACGTGTTTAAATAGTAAAACGCGTTTACTGAGTCAAAACGCGTTCAAAACGCGTCCAAAACGCGTTCAAAACGCGTCCAAAACGCGTACAGCGAGTGAGTCTGATTTTGACAACTTTGCCAGTCCGGTTGAACCCCTTCCCGATGTCGGAATTACGCGTATAAGTACTCGAATCGAAACTATTCGAGTCTACTTTCTAATGGAAAAAGAATCAACTTAATATCTAATTTGTACAATTAATTATAATTAAAATACCAAACCATGTCAAAGTTGACAGCATTGTATTTTGCATATAAACTTTAACTTTTGTTACAACTTGATACATTTTTGGTTTCTTACTCTACTAATGACCCAAGATTCACATTTTCCTTTAATTTTTCAGGGTCTTACACGTTTGGGTTACTTCAAGGCGCGAGGATGAAGAGAAACTGAACATAGTTCGCGATGATGGTGGTGGTTGTGTGGTGGTACATGGTTTTGCGATTGTGCTAGGAAGACGAACATGATTTTGCAATGGTGGTGGTCATGTGGCGACGCATAGAGGCTAGTGGTAGCGTTTTTCGGTGGCTGCCATGGATTGCTAGGGTTTCTGATTTGGGGAAAGGTTGAAGATGATGACATGGCAGAATGGAGTGACAACTCAGCTTAACGTGATGACTTTGGGTCTGCCGCGTCATTTAATGATTCTATCTCATAGTGACAACTCACCTTAAATTTAACTTTGTTAACCCAATTTAGCCATAGGGAACCAATTGCTATGATTTTTCACTTTTAGGGACCTAAGTGAGAAAAAAAATAAGAAAGAGATCTATTTGAGAAAACCCAACATAAATAGAGACTACGCGAATGATTAAACCTTATGAATAATGTAAGGTAGTATTGTCAAAATTAGAGCTGTCAAAACGGGTAACCCGACTCAACCCGGCCCGGCTCACCACAGGTTGGTAACTTAGTGAGCCAACTAAACTCGACTCACTTATTAGCGAGCTGAAAAAATTTGAACCCGGCCCGACCCACCACGGGTTGGTGGGTTAAACGGATTGGCCTATGGCTCATTTAATTATAAGTTTTTTCTTAAATAAAAAAATTACAATATTTTTTAATTCAAATGTAAATAAACGTCACACTAATGATGCTAAACTCCAAAGACAATTCAAAATAAAAAATATATATCATACAATCCAAGCGTGATCCAAAAACATGACAAAAGACGAACAAATAAGTTTTTAATATTGATAATTTTTGTATCACTTGTCCATTTATAATATTAGAGTCTTGAATAGATAAATCTATAATATTTTTTCTCTCTTGAAACATCTTCTTTATCACCATCTACAATATAATAAAAAAATGCTACTAATAATATTGAAACACAAAATAATAAATAATTAAATTAAATTAGGTGAGTTGGTGAGCGAACCCGGCTCACCACAGGTTCAACCCGATGAGTCGGGTTCTAAGTGAGCTGGGTTGAAAACTAATCTGCATAAAAAAGATACATTTTTTTCAAACCCAATCCGGTTCAAATCCGTTGTGAGCCGAGTTGGCTCGCGGATTATAACCTATTTTGACAGTACTAGTCAAAATAGGTTGTAACTAACGGGCCAACATGGCCCACCACGAGTTCGGGCTGGGTTGAGTTTGAAAAATGTAACTTTTTGATACAGACTAGTTTTCAATCCAGCCCACTTAGAACTTGCTCACCCGGGTTGAATCCGTGGTGAGCCGGGTTGGGTTACCAATCCACTTAATTTAATTAATTATTTATTATTTTGTGTTTTAATATTATTAGTTAACATTTTTTTTATTGTATTGTAAATGAGAATAAAAAAGAAAATATTTTAAGAGAGAAAAATATTATGAATTTATCTAATCTTATAAATGCATAAATGATAAAAATATTATCAATATTCATCTGTCTTTTGTGTTTATTTTTGGATGCATACATTATATGATATTGTTTTAGTGAGCAACGAAGTGAGTCTAATGAGCAAAACTTTTATTTGTGACCAACGAAAAGGGTTGTGCGCAGAGGAAAGGAAAAGTGAGTATGCGCAAAGGCGATAAAGAAGAAGTGTGTGCGCAGAGGTGATGAAGAAAAAGAAGTGTGCGCATAGACGATGAAGAAAAAGAAAAAATGGGTGCAGAGTGGCGGTTAGAGTTTCAAATTCCAAATCCGTGTGTGTCGTGGTGGGTCGATGTGTGAATTTATTAGAAGAGAGAAAATGTTAAAAATATTTACTTAAGTTAAAAATATTTTACCAAGGTCAGTTGTGAAATTTTTTTCTTTTTAAGTTGGAAGTGTGGGAAGAAGTTCTTGGAGGTGCACGAAGAAACACCCATCAATTAATCCACATGTAAAAAATAATAACTCCAAATAAAAATATCATACCGAATTATATATTTACAATATTAAATTATCGTTTAATAGTAATGACGTCACTAAAACGCTCACAAGTGGATTTTGTTGAGAACAATGGACACTAAAAATATCTAATATATCTTGAGAAACATGTATATCCTATAAGATATGATATTAGCTTATATTACCTTAACATACATAAACTTTGAAACATTAGTCTAAACATAATATATATATATATATATATATATATATATATATATATATATATATATATATATATATATATTAGAAAGAAAACTAGAGAACTTTTAATCTTGTTTAACCTCTTCACTATCATTTATTACATCAAATCTCATAATCATATATAATATATATTATATTTTTACTCTAAAGTATCATAATAAATTATATACACATTATTTTTTATCAAATGTTATAGAAATAATTAATTATATTTTAAAGTAATTTATTGTACTTGATATCATTTGAAAATTTTGAATTAGTTATGTCATTAATAATTAACATTTGATCCATGAAAAATATATTTAAAAGTGATATTCAATTTCTTATACCAGAGTAATTCAATATAAGAATACACATTAGTGTTATAAACTTGTATTACAAAATTTTGCTTTCAAAAACAATGCAACATTGTGTGATGAACGTTCTCCTCTAAACGTTCAAATCTTCTTTTCTCCAAGTATCACGATAAAGATTTTGTGAACGATTTTGACTCTGACGTGAGATGCGAATTTTAGGGACAGTTTCCACCAAATCTGGACCGTAGGCCTTTTTCACATCTCCTTTCTAGCTTTATAAACATAACCTTTCTTTCATTCCAAAAATATCGTCAAAAACCACTCTTATTTCATTCTTTTCTTTTTGTTTCTTTCTTTCTCTTTTCTTCTTTTCCTAAAAATATTATAAGTTTATCTTTTCTTCTTTTCCTAAAAATATTATAAGTTTATTTTTAATATTTTAGATATTCTTACTAGTTATGAGATACTTAAAAATTAGGAGAAGTTCTTGTTGTATCCTAAAAAACTCATGCAATACACGCAGATAATTCCTTAAAGACAGTGATCTACACACTTCGAAAAATTCTTTACTTGTGATCTTTATTCTTTTATTGTTAACTTCTACCATAATTTGTTTTTTTACATTTGAATTGCTTTAAAATTTTAGTTTTTAATAAATTGCATTTTACTGTGAAAGTCGAAGTTCTTATAGAAAACATGATTAACTTTAAGATATCTTCTTTCACATAAACTTGTTTTAATGATTTTTTTAAGTATTATTACTAAATATAAGACTTCTTTTAACAATGCACTCTAAAATAAGTTCACCCTATCTCATAAGTTTTATTTGATGTTATTAAGCATTGACTTTGATGGCTGATCTTATACTAATTATTTTTTCCATATATTGAACAAAAATTGAATGTAAATATAATAATCGATAAACATACACACAACCTAAAATACATAAAAAGTAATATAATATAATAGAGAATCTAAATAAAAATGTTATCACTCAGAAAACTAACTGAAAAAAAAAAACTAAAAGACCAACACTTTATTTTATTGCTTCTACCATTAACCAAGCAACATTTAAAATTGGCTGTGTTTAAACACAATGCATGCTTGAGGAAGTTTTTCTAAAAAACTAATAGCTCATAAACACTCAAAATGCTATACAAAATATGTAGTCAGACATGCATAATTACTATATTTTAAGCAATTAACTAGAGATGTAATCAGTTTTAGATTATTAAAATTGAACAAGTTATAATTAGGATTCAAGCATGTTCAAGACAAACTTGTTTTATTCCTGAGACACACACATGATAAAGTGGATAACCCTTATCTTGAGCAATCCTATAAAACAGATAAAAGAAACATAGGATACCTGTTTCACATTTGTGGTGAACAGAATAAGGACAGTTTTAACTTTGGACTGTGGCTATGAATCAACCAGAGATATTTTGTCATAGTTTGGAGATAGAAAATTTAAATATTTGCATTCACATTAGTTATTACTAAAAGGTATAGATAATTGATGCTGCAATGATTCCAGTTTATAAATAATAGAAAAAGCACAGGATTGGATTCTATAATTACTGATAATTCTAGAATAAATTCTATTTTCTTCTTGGAAAGATTCTGCAGTAATGATTCAGTCCAACAGAAATTACCACATTTTTTTGTTACTTCTTTAACATCAGAATTGGTAGAGCAGTTATCCAAAAGCTAACGAGTAAAAAGAAGAACATGATGTTATACTTTGCTAATCTATTGACCAAAATGAAAGCTCTTCTGAGGAAAAATAGAGAATCTCCTTAATACCTCACTCAAGTAAAGAAGAAGAAAAAGCTCATACGATGAACAATCAGAACATCACTGAAAAACAAAACAACCGCAATAAAAGCAGAATTTGAACTTTGGATGCACTAAATTTTTAACTGTTAATAAAGCTACATGTATGATATATATGATGAACTGAAAAATGAACAGTCTAAACTATCAGTACAAAAATCAGAGTCTCATCTTAAGAAGATCAAAGAAGAAGAAAAGATGGCAAACCTCATCAAAGTATGAAATGCCAAATATCAGAATGGCAGATATTTATATAGATATATTGATGAAATGTAAGTGAAAAATTGTTTTGGTTGGTCTTCTTCAGAAAGGGTCCTCTCAGAATGAGATGGTGAAAACATTATCTGGTTTTGGAGGAGAGTTTTTCTCAATGAACTTTTTCAAGCCTTTCTCACCACCAGGGAACCCCCCAGTAAGTCCCATCATTTCTTTCTCAAAGCCATCTGCTGGAAGCTCATCACTTCCTTCATCACCGATTCCATCTTCTTGTTCTTTTGTACTTGATGCTGAGGGTGGAGGCTGATCAACAACAATAGGCTGTCTTTTCAGCTCTTGCTGAATACCCTTTTCTCCATTGCACAGTCCTCTCCCTCCCATCATTTCCAATATGTTGAACTTGGCTTGTGGCTTTAGCACCTCATGAGTTGGTGGAGCTTTTGGATGCACTGTGGAAGGTGGTGGTTTGAGAGGGAAAGGGTGTTCTTGGCCTAGGAATTGAGATCGAGGAAAAGGGTTGTTCAAGCCATGAAGAGTAGCAAAAGTAGCCATTCTTAGTTGTTTAATAAACAAGACACAAACATCTAGATTATGAACACAGTTTATGTATTGGGATATTATAGTTAGTCTCTATCTTTTCTTGTAAGAAAATTTAACGAACAGTTTCCTTGTGTGATTTTAACCACATGTTAATGTCGTACGATTTTGACATACAATTGGTGGCTGTCATTGTTTTCGGCTGCACCAATAGCTTCAACTCGATGCTTTCTAGACTTAAATATATTTTTAGTTAAATTTCACAATTGAAATTCACCTTTCTTTTCATTTCGTATAATTGGTTCTCTAAATTATATATATATATATATATATATATATATATATATATATATATGATATCAAACACTCTTTAATGTATTAATGTTATTAAATTAAAAAATTGTATTTATTTATTTTTAAAATTTAGAAACCAAAATATATTAAAATTTATAACATTAATAAATTTTAATTTTATGTACAAATTTAAAAAATAAAAACCTATTTAATCTTAATTTATATGTTCTTCTTACCTTGAAAACACTATTTTAGCCTAGATAAAGACTAATACACTTCACATCCTTCGAAAGTTAGTGTAATTTCAATCTTGTGTTAAAGGTGATAAGCATAGTTTCAGATTGCAACTCTACCATAGAAAAACAATAGGTAAGAGATTTTACTAAACAGTTAATAAGGTTTTCTGATAGCTATTTATTATTAATAAAATTAGTGAATATTTTGCATTGATAAAACATTATATTTAGTTTTAAAAAATACGTATACATTTTGAAATTGCAAAGAGTGGAGCTAAGCATGCTTAGGTTACAAATTCAGGGGAGTTTCATGTAATCTTATTTAATTTAATTTAAAAAATAAATATTGAATATAACATGTTTCGGGCAAGAGTTATTTATTTATTTATTTTTATTCAACCTTCAATATATTTCCATCCATTTGTTTTCCTACCAAAACCCCGTAACTATCATTTTATGTTCATATATATGGGTTTATATAATGTGAATTTTAGTATAAAATAGTTTTAAAAGAATAAAATAGGAAATTTACTAAAAAATTAATAAAGTTTGATAGATTTTACAAAATGACATATTAAGGTTTGAAGAAGAGTATCAAAATAACACAATCTAAACTAGAATGTAGAACAAGTAAACCCTTTATTCATGACATGGTGTAAACAAAATATCATATATATGATATGTATATTATATGAAATAGAGTTGGAAAGAGTAATACTTCCTGTGTAATTCTAAGATATGCATGAATTTACAATAGGTGTAAGAATACCATAAAAAATTATATCTATAAAAAAATTTGTGTGAATAGGAGTTTTATTTGGACGAATAATAAAGACACAAAATGAAAATGGAAGCAATGAGAAAACTTAGTTATTATATGAAGGAAAAAACCAATAGAGGCTTTCGGTATATACCAACTGGGCTATATACAATCAAAAATCTAGAATGGAAGAAAATAGTAAAGACAATAATGCAATCAAAATTTGAGGTTCTAAGATCTACAATCCTCAGCCGGAATTTTCTAGAGTCAGTCATTGATAGCAGTGACTAAGCTGCACTAACATAATGAAATCATTATTTACTATTTCCACAGTTAAATAAGGTTCTAGTAATTTGAAAACTCCTTTCAATTCAATTTAATTCTTGCAGTGCTAAACTATGGTGCCTTCATCTGATGGAGGGAGAAGCATGCGACTTCTCAATAAGCAGCTCAAGTCTCTGCTCAAAATAAACACAGAGAATAAAAACAAGTCAGCTAAAGATGAATGCAAATAATCTAAAACAGAATTGAACAATGCAGTTCCTAGACGTGCTATTCTGTTACGTTACTGTGATCAAACAATCACTCATGCCAGTGGGGTGATTTTTGAGGGAGGGGAAGAACAGAGATTTATTAAATAAGACCATGCTAATGAAGTTGAGAGCAGTAAATGGTCAACAAATACATAATTTTTTCTGAAGAAACAGTTATGTTTTGGTTTCCTAATGCAAGAAGAAACTTAGAAATGGTGCTTTTATCTAGTTAGAATGACAAAAATCTGAATTTCTTCAATAGAATTATGCTCTATTAAGAGAAGACACAAACCTTTACTGATTTATTGACTTCTTCAAGTTTAGTAAGCAGCAACCCTCCAGCTACTCTGCGCTCCAGTGAAGCATGCGATGAGCCTGCTGTCTACAGATGAGAGTACAATTCAATGTTAATCAAATCAACTGTAACAAAGATCACTTATGGCTACAAATCATTCTATGTTAGTCAAAGGTCATATTCCTACCAGCTCAAAGATCATAAAACTAACAACCAAAGTTACTAAAGGTACACAGATCAGCATTCATCCAACCCCTTAAGGGTGAATTTGTTAGGGTGCATGAGAGGAGGTCTAGCATTACCTTCAGACTTTTTGATGGTGATCTCAAATCAACAGATCCTTCAGTAGCTGCTGGCATACGAGTGATGTTTTCCACATCTGTGATTGGAGCAGCATGCATCGCACTTGTACTTGCATCTTGTGTGATCTTTGAAGCCTCTGTTATGATCATCTGCAAACCAATTGTAGCATTTTAAGACGATGGCACCCCCTTTGTTAGTAGTTGGCAGTATAATGATATAAGAATTCCTACAGGGTAAATGTAAAGAATGATACTGAAGATTAAAATCTGGCTCTAAAAATAAAAAGAATCATATTAGGAAACATTTTGTTTCACCTTTCTCAAAAGAGACGGGTCATAAACTCCCTGAACTTGTAGCTCATCTACAGTAGCAGCTTTTCCATGTGCTATACTTTCAAGTCGAAAAGTATGAATACCATATATAGACTGCAGGCAACCTGGACATTGAAATGAGAAAATCAAGTCAAAGAAAAAAGGATAAGACATAACAAACATAATGTAGGTAAGGTTTTAAGCACAAGCTAAAATGTGCTTCGTTATTAGTATTTAGTCAATGAGTTTTAGCCATTCGAAACCCCATAGTCCCTCTCACTCTTTTGAAAGATATAAAACTCACAAATTGTGAGTAAAAGTTGATGAGCTAGAGTGTTAGTCTTCAAAAACAAAAAAAAAATATTATCCAAATCTTATTACACATTTATTTCAAAATTTAAAATTTGTAGGGTCCAGAAAGGCATTCATATCAGTCCTTTCAATCACACAACATAATGAACAGACTATAAAATATAAACCATTTTCTAGAAGAACACTTCATTATTCTTTGCAATAATGGACGATGAATACACACACACACATTCAAGTCTCGCGAAACATATCAAGAAAGCAAGATCAATTATTTTAAAGAAAGCGTACTAAAATAGGGTGCAAGAAAAATTTCAGGTATGCCTGCATCAGTACCTTGTTCAATAATAATATCAATCACCAGATAAAGAGGTACACGCCTCTCAATTGTTACAGTCCCCCAAAATGGTATAAATGAAGGCCTTGATACCTTGACCAAGGGAAAAAGGGAATAAACATCACTTGCCGTAACAAAACTCATTTCATATCACAAAATTACAATTATGCAGAACAACTCTTATATACCTTATAAACCACTTCAGTATGTGTAACATATAACCTGCGAGAAGACAAATCCTTTTGAAGCACATATCTCCTCATGGGCAGGTAAAGCAACATAAAAAGGCCAATTCCCCAAGCCAACACCAGTAGCAATGATATAGCAAGCCATATGACTATGTCGTATTTAACGCTATTGCTTGCAAGCTCTTCAAAGGATGCTGAGTACAGTATCTGTTCCAAATAATCTTCTTCTTCTTCATCAACTAATTCAGACCCAGAGTCAGCTATCTGATCCTTAAATGACCTAGACTCCGATATGTGATCTGCGTGACCAATCAACATCTCTTCAACCACAAACTAGTAAAGAAAAAAGGTACACAAATAAAATAACATTAGCACAATAAGAACTACAAAACCTCATTATTCTAGTGCAACTACTTCAGACATCCATAAGGCTCGTCTTTCAGAGTGAAATTAGAAACCTCGGATCCCAGAAGGCTAGCAAATTGAGATAAAAAAAAGACATTTCCCACATTAAATATTCATGTTATTTCAACTGGATTAGACAAGGCAGGGAAACTCTAAATGCCAAAAAACTGGGAAGCTTTTTCAAATGCCTTTATACTCACATCTCTCAAAAAATACAAACAACTATCGTAGCTTTCCCTCACAACACACTATTAAACTCGAAATATAACTCCAAACAACGACCTAACTGGCAATCATAAAATCAGGACAGAAGAAATATAACAAACACCAACATCACAAACCATTTATCACATCCTAGAGAACACAAATAACAAAAAAGAAATATGGGTACCCATTTGCTTTAGACCCTACCGATAGAGAAGTTCCTCAGAATTTGAAGGAAACAGACGAGATTGATGAAATCCAAGACAAAGGTGAAACCTTTACCTATACTTTGAGGAAAAGCGTTGAAATGATTTAACGGGTACGTGGGTGGAACCTGCAAGATGGCGATTTCAGTACTCTCTCGTGTACAGGATTTGTCGTATGAGATGCAAGTGAAGTGAAGTGAAATGAAACTGAAACTGAAAAAAAGAACACCAAACGTTCAACTGACTGAAAATGTGATTGTCACTGGTTTCACGGAAAAGAAGCAAAATGAATTGCACTAGTTTTATTTTTTTTATTTTTATTTTAAATAACACTTGTATATTAGAAAAATCAACAAGTATATTCTACGGGTGTTTCGAATAATAAGGTTTAATTTATCTTAAAGAAGAATATTAAATTAAAGATGCGTGTCTTAAAAGAATTTTTCATTACAACAAACTGATTTGATAGGATTAAGGTTTTTAATTTAGAATTCACGACTCATAAGATCTTTAATTCCAACAATAAAAATATTTAATAATTACATTGATTTTTAAATTACAAAATTGTTAATGTAAATAAAATATTACAGCAATATAAGTTCTTATAACACTTAAAGATAAAAGTAGGGGATGATCAGAGAATTCCTTTTTATTTTTCCATATAGACATTTGTTCCTAATAGATATGCAATGAAAAAAATTAACACTGTAAATTTATATAAGTCCACCCATAATATTTTTTGGGATTATGTTTAGTTATCTTTTAAAAACTTTTAAGAGTTTCACTAATTAAATGTTAAATTACAACAATTAAATTAATCACTCCTCACTTATTTTTATTTTACAATTTTTTTTTTACTTTCGTTGAGACTAACTCATCAAGTATTATTTAGTGTCACTCCTTCAATCACCGATTGAATTGAAGAATTTTACTACAAGAAGATTGATAGACGATTTTTATTTATTTACTGGAGAATTAATTCAATGAATAAAGAATATAAAGTATTGCAAGCATTATATATATATATATATATATATATATTAACTCTTTTATGGTGTGATGAACTAATTTAGTTAAAATATGAATTATAATCATGTTAAATAAGTATAACGCTTCCATATGAAATCTAGATATATGATATTATTTTTGATAATATATGATATACAATTTATATAAAAATAAATAATTGAGGATTGATTTGTTGTTTTTTAGGCTTAGCTTGTGCACGGATTGGTCCCAAAGGGAGCCAGAATTTTGGAAGCATGCATTGGATTTCTCTATCTTCCCTCTTCTCAATTTCCATCGTTTCCCTCTCTTTGCCATTCATTTTTCACCAACTTGTTTCTCTCTCTAAGATCCCTTCCTTACCATTCTTTCCTTCTACCCTTATACCTGACCCCTTCAAGGTACACTCTATATCCACCATTCCACCCTTTCAATCATTTTTTTTTCATTTGATGTTATTTTTAGCAAAATTTATACGCAAGTTTGAATTTCGGGGTGATCTGGATTGGAAACACAGAAAGGAACCATAAGGGTATGAGATTCGATTGGGTGGATTTTGGTTTTGGAAACTGAGGTGGTTTTACTGATTTCTGAAGTATGCTTTTGTTGGGTGCTTCCTAATCAATCAGTGAATACTAATAAGTCTTTTAGAAAATAGTGTTGGCTTCTGATGAATGGTATGGATTATGGTTTTTCTTGTTTCCTCTAATTTGTTCTGTGATGGGTAAAATATAATTCTTTTTAAGAAAAATGGGATTTGTGACACTTTCCTTTTTATGTATATATATATCAAACGTTTTGATGTCAAATGCATGATGGTTAATTGTTATTATGGATCATGTACGATTACAAGTTTCATAGTCCAGGCAGCACCAAACTTTTTAAAATCCTATTCATGGTTTTTTTGCAGTATACCTAAATACCTTTTAATCTCGATAAGGTGGTGGGGATATGTTTTCTGTGAAATTATAACTTTATTTTTTGAGAAGTTTTGTCTTTAATGGGTGGTACTAATGTTACTTGTAAATTTGTAATATTATATGCACTAATGTGTATTGTTATCCATATGTCTCAGCTAATGTTCGATTTATTTTTCTTTCTTATTTGTGGTACTGTGTATAATAAGTGTCGGATAATATATTTTTTTACCATTTTGCAGTTTAACTGATCATTTAGTTATCCTCTAAAGCTGTATGTTGCTGGTGATTTTTCTCTGCATTTGAGTTCTGAAACATGATGAGTTTTGTGAGTTGAACCTAACCAAGAAACATATGGATAAGAAAGAGCATATTGCAATTTTTACTACTGCTAGCCTTCCGTGGTTGACAGGAACAGCTGTGAACCCACTGTTTCGCGCTGTATATCTTTGGAAAAGTGAGGAAAGAGATGTTACCTTGGTGATCCCTTGGTTAACTTTGAAAGATCAAGGACTAGTATATCCCAACAATATCACATTTGCTTCACCCAAAGAACATGAGGAGTATATCTGTCAATGGCTGGAGGAAAGAGTTGGATTTAGTCCTGGTTTCAGCATACGGTTTTATCCAGGAAAGGTGATAATTTCTTTTTATGTAAAACTATTTGTTAATAGACTTGAACATCTATCAGCTTTTACTTTTAACAAGTAGTGATAATTTGTTCTATATTTCTAATGTAGTTTTCAATAGATAAAAGGAGCATTCTTGCTGTTGGAGATATTTCAGAAATTATCCCTGATGAAGTGGCAGATATTGCTGTGCTAGAGGAGCCTGAACACTTAACATGGTTTCACCATGGGAAAAGATGGAAGACTAAATTCAGGCTAGTGATAGGGATAATTCACACAAATTATTTGGAATACGTGAGGAGAGAGAATAATGGAACCTTGCAAGCCTTTTTGCTGAAACATTTAAACAATTGGGTTGTTGGTATATATTGTCACAAGGCAAGTTATTATACCCTTATAAAAAAATAGTATGTGTATTCAATGTTACCTTGTCATTCTGGCTTTTTCAATAAGTAAAGCTAGAAATTGGAAATTGTGTTAGTTTTCAATTTTTAGCTGCAAAGATAAATTGAGTGTTCCTCTTGTCATCAGCATTGGTAGCTAAGTTGATACTGTTCAATGCACGTTTCTGGTGGATATGATATTCAAACGAATATATATTGTCCACCTAATATATAAGTGTGTTGTTATGTGTGTGTATTGAAAGAATGTAAGTATCCGTAATTTCCCATATTTGCATGAATTTGAGGTACTGAACAAAATTTGAACATTTGTTGGAGTCAAACACTATTTTTAATTTGGTTTGTTTTTCTCATAAATTGACTTGACTTTATGTGATACAATGTGGAGTCCATTTTGCTTTCTTAACTGGTGATTGTTTTAACTCTGAATGAATAGATCAGTTCTGTTTGATAGGCATGCACATGTGCGTGCTGTACTTAGGTAAAGAAAATGTTTTGATGATGTTTCATAGTGTATTATTCTTGTCTGGATTAAAATCAAACAAAAGCCATCCTCAAAGTAGCAACTTAATGCTTAACTTAGGTAAGTGAATATCATCCTATGAGAGATGAGAATGAGACTCTTTTTTTTTTTTTTTTATGAATTTTCATGAAAATAATATTAATGTTCATCATAAGCTTGCAAGTTTTGCATGCTTGTTCTCTTAGATCTGATTAGCTGAATAATTGCAGGTTATTAGATTATCTGCTGCCACTCAGGAATACACCGAGTCCATCATCTGTAATGTTCATGGTGTTAATCCGAGATTTCTTGAGATTGGTGAAAAAAAGAGGGAGCAACAACAGGAGGGGGTCAAGGCCTTTACCAAAGGTGCTTACTTTATTGGGAAGATGATATGGAGCAAAGGATATAGAGAATTGCTCCGCATTCTTCAAGATCATCAGCAAGAGTTATCTGAACTTGAGATTGATTTATTTGGCAGTGGAGAGGACTCAGAAGAAGTTCAGAAAGCTGCAGAAAAGTTGCAAATGGCAGTTAGAATTTACCCAGGTTGTGATCATGCAGATCCTCTCTTTCATGAGTAAGTTCCCTACTGATCTGCATACATAATCACGTTTGACTTTCATTTTGTTTAAATATGTTAAATGTTTTACTTATTTGTAAGAAAACAGTGGTGCTTAATTTGGAAAGGAAAGAAGTAAACAGAAATCCGCACTTTAATATTCAATTGGAATTAATTGATCAAATACTGAAACCATAACATTAAGTAAGTCACTTTAGGTTAAAAGACAGGAATCTCTCATTCAGATTTTCATACAGGGTAGTTTTCTGATCCTTATGAGCTCCTCCAAACCCTTTAGTCTTTTTATACAGGATTTGATGATAATCTCCTTCCAAAAAGAGAAATATGTTGAAATATAACAAGAAATATTGCACATTGTGAACATTAGTTTGCAAGTAAGAAAATCATTCTGTTATTTGTTAGCAACAGCCAATTTTGCCTGTCTTATCATACTTGTTTGTTCTCTTAGATATCAGTTTGTCACTTCTTCAGCTTTGCCCATATTAAGATTTATATAGTTTGAGCATTGCATAGATGTAACTATAAGCTGATAATATCTTAGTTTATGATATTTTGTCACCAATTTTGAGTATAAAAGTCAGGTTTCTTCTTTTTCTCCATTTGTTTTAAAATATTTTGTATAGTCTTTCTAATTATCCTATCTGAAATGAAATTCCTATTTAGAAAGTACTAAGGGAAACTTATGTATGCTAACACTCCACTTCATTTCCTGCATGCCAGTTACAAATTGTTTCTTAATCCAAGCACAACAGATGTGGTTTGCACAACAACAGCAGAGGCTTTAGCCATGGGCAAAATTGTTGTGTGCGCCAATCATCCCTCTAACGAGTTTTTCAAGCGTTTTTCAAATTGTTGGACATACGATAACAGTGATGAATTTGTTAAACTTACACTCAAGGCACTGGCTGAAGAGCCTGCACAGCCTACTAATGCCGAGAGACGTGAACTGTCTTGGGAGGCTGCGACAAATCGGTTTCTTAAGGCTGTTGGCATGGACAAACAATTAGATAAAAGGTTGTCAAGAAATTCTTCAGTCTTTATGGCTGCCTCATTAAATTTGCAGCAGACAGTCGATGAGGCATCAGCATATGTGCATCATGTAGCTTCTGGGTTTGAGGTATCAAGAAGATTCTTTGGTGCTATTCCACATACCTTGCAGCCAGATGAAGAGCTACGCAAGGAACTTGGGTTGACTAATGCTACCACAAAATAAGAAAAAATGATGTTGTAATGCTGTAGAGATTGTTTGTATGTTTTGTCCCTAAAATGTTTGTTGCAAAATAGTCTCTTCCTAGCCATGGTGGAAAATGTTCGGTCTTTGGAACATATATATCTAGAGAAAGGCATCCCTGTAAGTGTAGCATTAGACATGTGTCCATTTATATTACACAGCTTCTATTAATCTAAGTGATATCAATTTATAAATTATTATGAATAAACAGAGGAATATTTTTATCTTTTCTTAGTATTTGTTCTAAAAAATATAGATATTTTTTTATGTGATTTTCTCTATAAAAACTTAAATTTATAGAGGAAAAAGATAAAATGAATTTACATACAAGTTAAAAATAAAAGTTTTAATAAATTATATAAGAGATTTCTAAAAAGTAGTTCATACATATATTTTGTTTTTAATTTTATCTTTTTAATATTTTTATATTAAAATATTATATATATATATATATATATATATATATATATATATATATATATATATATATATATATATATATATATTAAGTGATAGATACGTATATGCACATATTTGTGTCTAATAACTCTATGATGACAATAAATAAATAAATAATGTTAATAAGTATTACTAAAATTATAAAAAAATGTATATTTAAAAAACATCATAAACACTATTTTCTAATTTTAGTAATATTATAATTATATAATAGAAATATCCTCAATTTTTTTATCAAATTATTAAAAAAGTTTAAAAAATACTATTTAAATATTTTTTATTTAAAAATTTATGGCTATAATTATATAATGAGATTACTTTTAATTTTTATTGAAAATATTTTTATCTAATAGAAATTAAAAATTTAGCTAATAAATATAAAAATACAAACAATAAATGAAGTAAAAAAATATAATTAGAAATTCAATCTATTTAATATAATTATATGATGAAATTACTTTTAGTTTTTATTAAAAATATTTTTATCTAATAAAAATTGAAAATTTAGTTAATAAATATAAAATACAAACAAAAAATAAAAAAAAAAGTAATATATATATATATATATATATATATATATATATATATATATATATATATATATATTTATTTTGTTGTTATCTCACCGAATGAAGAACACAACCACTTAACATTATTCGTCCACCGAATGAGTTCAAAATAATAATGTATTATATATAGAGAGATAATAATGTATTATATAGAGAGAGATAGAGATAGATAGATAGGTTAATAAAAATATAGTAAATAGTCAAATTATCTTAGTCAGATATGAACAAGTGTATCATAAGTATTTTTAAATCAATTTTAACCTTCTTTTAACTCAAATGAAAAATGAAAATTAAATTCCAATAAAATTTTTGTTTTAATTTTTAAATAAAAATTTATAATATATTATGAAACATTTTTAAATATTATGTTAATCTAAATATTATTTTCTATTTAAAATATATTCATAAACAATGCTTTCTGAACAATAATAAAATAATAATTATTAATACTTACACTTGAATGAGAGAGAAGTACTTCAAAAAAAAAAAGGTAACAACATTATTAACAATTTAAAGTGATATTTTTTAGTTTTATAATTTTTTATAATGCATATACAAAGATTTAGTGAATTTTTTTGAATATGGTAAAATCATCCATTTCCATTGCCTGTGTAACACAGAGTAAAAAATAATAATAACTACATCCAAAATTACATAAAATATAAAATTGAGATTGAAATGCTTAAACTTCTGACATGCATGAGAGGTACACAAATGAATAATAAAAATTAATGTATTGAAAATATATAATTGATTTCTCACTTGTCATCAAAATCAGCTTAAAGGGGAAATAAATTAATTCAAGATGAAAAAAAATTATAGTAGTAAATATACTAACTCAAATAAACAATAAGATGTCATAAGATAATTTAATTCACATTTTACCTAATAAATGCATTTAATTTAAAAACTTTCATATTAAGTATATGATAGATTTATCAAATTGTATAATATCTAGTTTAGAAATGACTTATTTAAGAACTTGTGATTGTTTGGTTGTGTGAAGATATCTCACATGAAAATTTGATTAGAAATATGTTCAATTTAACCTTGATTTTGGACACTTCAACCGCTGTAAGAACGTCGTCGTTTTATTAAACCAGCAACCTCAGATCGGACCTAACATTGTTTAAACCAGCAACTGTTGTTTCCATAATTTGGTCTGGTTGTCACCTCAGAAACCCAGAAGCTATCAGCAAAACGACGAAACTACTTCCAACCCAGTTTCGAATTCATGCGCACAATCCCACCACCAAGTGCCGTTTGCAATTTGTGCAGTGTTTCATGCATTGAACACGTTATGGTCATTCCTCAGTATGGAATGTATGACACGTACTCAAAACCAGCTTTACTCATTACCCCACTGTTGTTTTTACTTTGTTTGGACCATTGCATGTATAAATTTCCTACCTTTGGTATTATTTTCCTGTGGATTCTGCTGCTTGAGGCGCTGCAGCATAAAGGGGTTCCAAACTTATGTTTAATTCCTCATTCAATAGCTTCATAGATCCTCTGAGGTAAGCGCGCTGATTAATTGTTTTACAGCACTATTTATTATTCCATCAACATATTCTTCTTGAATTTCAAGAGTCTTGCAGCATGATTGTGTAATGGTGGATTTGATTTCTTTTATTTCATTTTCACTAGTTTTTCTGCCAGTTTCATTCATTTCCAGCTGATCTTCTTTTTCTATTTAAATGGATTTTCTGTATTCAGTTTGATGTATCCGAATTCACAACAGAAATCAGTTTCGGTTGCCTTTGCTTGTGTTGGAAGAAAATATTTATAGTGAATTCAGTGCTCAAATCCATTTATCAATTTTTTTTATTCTTTGATATGTGGAATAGCCCCCTTTTCTCATTATAGTTTGATTTGGTTGTTTGCTCTTAAGGCGTAATGTACTTTAGATTAATTTAGGGTTATTACTGCGTTGTTTTCCCTACATTAGAGCTTTTTTTTTTTAGAAATTGATGAACTAAGTTGTCATTTTCTTCTTTCTCAGTCTCTAGGTGTTACCCAGAAGATTAGTCATTCATCTAAGATCCCACCTTGTCTGGTTAAAGTAACTAAAACCATTCTTAAAACTTTGCTAATAACCTTAGGTATGCAGGTTAGGCCGATTTTGCTTTTTACAAGAACAAATAATCTAATCTAGCAGGTGCTAGGTCCGAACACCAATTTTTTTTTATTGTTTGCCAGATTGATATTAGTATCCACGAGTATTACATGCCAAATATTACAATGTGCTATTTTTTTTATTAATCCCAGGAAAAATCTGAGGTAAAAATTTTGATGGACCAAGTGCTAACCTTTATTCTTCAGGAAGCATATGCATAATAGTATGCATTTATATAGTAGTACTAAGAACCACTAACAGAAGCTACACGTTTAAATTATAATCAACAAGTCACAAAAAAAAGATGTTTTAAAACCAAATATACTGAACTAGAATTGTTGCTAGTTTCATCGGATTCTCTGTGGCCGATATTGGATACATTATTAGAATACACACTTTTGTCTAGTTGTATGAGCTTTTATAATCTATTTTTTAATGGTTCATTTGCTTATTATTGGTCACAGAGGACGCCTCCCTATGGATAAGTAAACATAGGTGAATGCTATTTTTGTGCCAATTTGTTGAAATGTAAAGAGTTCCTTCATTTCTTTTCAATGAAAGACATTACTGAACCATCTTTGGAAGCCTTTACTTTTCTTCTTTAGGATAGGACTTGCATGTAGCAAATTATTATAGTTTAAAAAATAGCAACTTTGAATTTGTGGTTATTTTGTGACAGAAATTTGGACACAAGGGATGCATTTTGTTAAAGTGAGGAGCTGTTTTGCTTTACCAATCTGCCTCATCATCTTAGAATATGAGAGCTTTTACTTCTTTCTGTTTATTGTTTAGTAGTTTTCTATGTGCATTACTAAGAGCAAGCTTAACAATTAGCATGGTTGGTGCATGCCCTTGTATTTACTCTCTTTGTATGTAGTTTCTGACTTCGCAGTCTTGGCTAGAAATTATGAAATGTTAATAATTGTCATAGTTTGAGACTTTTTCACACTTTTTCCTGAATTTATACTTCCCGGGGAAAATGAGAAAATTAGAAACTGGAATTTTATATATGTTCTTTATGGGAAAAATAGGGTTTATAAATTTTTAGTTGTACGAATATATTATTAACCCATCAATCTCTTCTTAATAGTTAACCACTTGTCTAACTGATTATTCCTAATATAAACTTGTTTCCAGATCCAGTGAATCTAACTTAATAACAATAAAGTAAAATTTCAAAAACAAATTGTTACTATTCACTTATATTTTTTCCTTATTTTTTTTGTCAACCTTTTCTTATTAGGTTTTACAATGGTTTTAATTAGTGAGTGAACCCGGCTCACTATTTATTTGAACTGGGTTGGTGTAGAAAATTTAGTTCTTTTAAACATGGGTCAAACTCAATCCAACATACTTAACCTATGAGTTAAATAGGTTTAAGTCAGGTTAGAAGTGGGTTAACCGATAACTCTGCACTAATAATTCTTTATTATTTTTTTTATCATTTTTTTCATAACCTTTTTGTTATAATTATTTATTAGTTCTAATTATGTTGGTTGAAAATTTGATATTTTTGAAGACTACAATCTTGTTCAATATTGTTTGAATAGTTTAGATGTTTAATTCCAATTACAGATGTTATTTTAATTTGTAATTACCATTATTATAATAAAGTTCATGGAATAGATGGACACTTTTATTGTATTACTGCAAATAGAGGAGGATAGTCAATCTGCTTTTTTTTACTACAATAAATATAAGAAAATAAATTAGAAGATAAAACATTCTTAACTGAGTAAATCCATCTAATCCAACTAAGAGAAGACCTATATTGTATAGGCCTTTAAAAACAACTATTAGGATTATTTGTAAATATAGTTTGTGTTTGTTGTGATTGTAAAGCATTATTTTGTGAAAATAAACAAAACCTATTCTTCTTTTTTCGTCTCAACTTAATTTAACCAAAATATATTTCTCATTTACTCTAATTATGTCCTCCATTTATAACACTTTAACATAGTCCCTTACTGTGTAAAATATATGAATGCATTTATAGTTTTATCTCATTAGAAATCAACTCAGCAAGTGACGGGCTAGATATAGGTTGTTGATTAGTCACTATTTGGTATTAGCAATTCATTTTGTTTCATCTTGTTGGAAAATGATCAATAGAATCAGCAACTGTGTCACATGCCAAATAAAGCATGCGGCACTATTATTATTTTTTGTTTTAATCACTTGACAAACTGTCATATCATGAGATGACTCATGAAAGATATCCTTTTTCATGGAGGAAGTGCTCCCAAATTCAGTACAAAGTATGGTGGCATGCTTTTCTTTCAAAATTTGTCATAATTTCTTACAGAAATGATATGTATACAGATTAAACCAGATTAACAGAAATGGAATAAAATGCTTGTTTAATAGAATCATCCACAGCATATACTACGTAACCGTATAAGGTAGAAAATGAAGGCTTTGAGACATATAAACAGTTGCTGGGAATAAGCTAATTGCATCTTTAAATGGTTGTAGTTGCTTGTTAAAGGTCTTAAATGAATCTCCTTCACATAAATAAGTGAAAACAGGCTACTAATTTTGTTACCAATTTGTATGCGTTTCTATTTATCAAGTTCTTTGACTTCTTTATGGAAGAATAAGACTTTGATGATTTGATCTGTGAGGATAGCTAGTGCATGCACTAAGGTTTTTTATATTTCTACAAAATTGAAAGAATGCAATTTGTGCTTGTAGTGTTACACGATTATGGATTTGGAGGATAGATTAAGTTCAACAGATCCACAAGGTTTGGCTGACAAAGCAACTGCAGAACCTGAAGTTGTTTCAAAAAAGGTAAGTTTTTATTTTTTGTTGCGTTTTATTTTCTTTGTTTTTTTCTTTATCACTAACATAAAAATAAAAAAGAATAGTTTATTTCCTAAGGCTCTACGAGCCAACCTATCTTTTATAGTAATGGCTTTTCAAGTTGTCTGACTTTGAATGCTTTAGACAAATCAAGCGTTGTCTAGTCTGGCTTCGCCTTTGTTTCATTTTATTTTCAGCAGTGATGTTTTTAGGTGAAAGGTAATTAAGGTATAAATCTGTCATGTGTTATTTGTCTCTGTCCTCAAATGGCTCAAGGAGTTAGATTTTGCTTCAAAGAAGAGATTATGAGAATTTATAGTTTCTTTGAGTAAATGATATACATATATATATATATATATATATATATATATATATATATATATATGTATGTATGTATGTATATATTAATTATTCTTAGAAGTACTTTTGATTAAGGAGCATACCTATCATGCCACATCTTCATACTAAATTAACCCTGCCATAAATTCATTTTAGAAGATACAAAACGGAAAGATAGTTGGAGGTTTTGTTAAGCTATGATGTGTGTAGTAGTTTGTGAACTGTTTCTAGAAAAATGCTAGGATTTTCTATTGGAAGGGTTAACGCTGTTGCGATGTAAAGTGGGATTGGTCTTTGTTTCTGGCTACCTTGTAATTCCCATTTGACGTGTTTTATAAGTTTTTTATATTGATATTATTTTCCCAAATTTAGTAAATCATACAGCAATGGCAAAACCTTTCGGTATACGATGGAGTCGGCTGTAGGATCATATGATACCATAAATTTCTGTCATGTATGAAGTGTACTATTAAACTATTTACCTCAAAAGTTCTAAATTCTAATGATTTGACTATAGTTTTTCTATGATTCCCTCTACCTCCAATTTATTGACTTTCATCCCTTTAACCACCCTCTTTGTGTTTCCATGGCTATTCTCCATACATGCTCAAAACCAATTATCCCTCTCAACTTTCAACAGTTTGGTTTCGTTAGTTTAAGGATTATTTTGGAGTGAGGGTAAACTTCAGGAACTAAATTGTCTTGGATCTTGTTATTTACATCATTCTTTGTCTTGTCATTTTGTACAGTGGACCCAAGGTACTTATAACATTCAACTTGTCGCAGTGTTTTCACCAGTTTTTACCTACGTTAGAATTGCTATATTTCTTCCTAAACTTGCATTCGATTTATTTTATCTTATACTTCTACTTACGTGGAATGTGTTTCCAAGGCTTGTCTTTGAATTTGTAACATCCATTTTGTTTCTTCTCTTGATTCTACAACTAAGATTATCTCATCTACAAAAGTATGCACCATAATACCTTTCCTTGGATTTGTCCACTAAGCATATCTAGAACCAAGACATTGACTCAAAGAAGGGACTTAATACAAGAAAACTTCTCCACACCACCGCCACCCTGGTCTTCTCTTTTCTATCTATCGTTTGCTTTACCAGTTCAGTTGTTTTCATGCTAGCAACAATGTTGACGATGATATCTTTATTGCATAATGCTTCATCTACTTGCAACAGTAATAAAACATGTCTAAAAATTTACAGAAGGGAGAAGAAAAAAATGAAATACGGAGAGAAAAAATGAGTGATGTTTTCAGAAGAAATTATGAAAGAGAGGAATAGATTAAGAGTAGGAAAAAAGAGAGTAGGAATATAAGAAATTATATTCAGATTTTGAAAATTAAAAGGAGACACAAAAGCATATGTGATGGTACTTTTCTGCTCTGTAAATTAGAATCAGCTTTTCCAACTTTAATATAAAATATATTTAAATTTTAAAGTTAGAGTTATCAATGATTCAACCAACTCTAAGAATAATATATAATTAATTTTTAAATTTTAGTTAATGTCAGCTAGACCAACTTTAACAATAAAATGAATTTAATTTTCACAATTAGTGAGTTAGTGTGATACTCTAAAAAAATATTACACTTGTTTCTTATAAATTATAGTCACAATTTAGAGTAGGTATAGGTCACTTTAACAAAAATATATTTCACCCATTCTCTATCAAAGTTCTATATATAGAGACGACTCTAAATATTTGGAAACTTAATAAAATGTATTCTTGTAGTAGAAGGTAACATAGTTGCATACTGATAATTAATAATGAGGGTTAGAATTTGATTGAATAAACTCAAAATAATAATCTAGTAAATCTTATGTTAGAAGTGAACTTTAAGACATTTTACATGGAGTATGGTGAGGTTTGCACCCCACTTATATATTATAATTTGACCTTATTCTAGTCGATGTGGGACTTCCAACACACCTCCTTCACGCTGAGGTATAGACATCTTGAGCGTGATAGTAAAAATGGGTGATCCGATAGTGGCCCAACAACGGGTGGAATAGAAATGCCCAAGAAATAAGAAATATGACTAGGATAAGCTCTAACCATGGCTCTAATACCATGTTAGAAGTGGACTTTAAACCTAACTCAATCCCACAAAACCGGCTTGTAAGGTGAGGTTTGCACCTCACTTGTATATTATAATTTGGCCTTATCTCTAGTCGATGTGTAAAACAGATATTCGAGAACCACTATGAATATCCACTTATATGACTTTAGTACTCTTATCTTAGATACTGATCATACTTGATATGAGTTCTAGTTTGTTTCATTCTTGTTCATACATATTTA
This sequence comes from Vigna angularis, assembly GCF_016808095.1. Taxonomy (NCBI): domain Eukaryota; kingdom Viridiplantae; phylum Streptophyta; class Magnoliopsida; order Fabales; family Fabaceae; genus Vigna; species Vigna angularis. Next base: position 8,851,874 of record NC_068971.1, read on the forward strand.
TGTGCAGAAAGAACTACCATTACGTTTGTTTTTTGGGAATGGTCCAAGAGTCCACAAGAAATTATGCATAGCATGGGGTGTGGCTGACAGACGCTGTGGACAATGTGGTAAAGTTGGACAGCTAGTCTGCTTTTCCCCAAACTTCCGAAAATGGGTATGTAAAACTTTCATGTGTTGTTCTATAATCCAACTAAATTACCATGAACAAAATTATTCGCAAAAGTATTATTTTTGACAATTTGTTGAGCTCGTTTTCGTTTTCCAGAATGATGACATTTTCATATGCATTTATGATTTTAGGCTTTAAGGAGAGTAACCGTTGAAGAGCTCAATCAAACTTGCAATAGATGTAATGAACGTGGACACCTCGATCCGGATTGTGATCTCTCTTTTACAACTCAAAAATCGGTACTAGAATAATGAATTACATACATAGATTCTGTTTATGATTAAATAACATAACACAGAAAAGCATACATGAATAGTAAACTCATTAGTAAACAAGAGTAGTTGAAATGAATGCAGAAGATGAGAACTTTTGGAAAGGGAGAAAGTTGAGTCTTTCTTATTTCTCCATTTGACAGAAGATAAGAAACTAATAAATAGAGCATGATGCTTAATGGGGCACATGGAAATATGATAGAATGATGAGAATTGAAATGCATTTTAGAGTAAGATGAACTTAGAAGGAAATTTACATGTGAGATTGTTGGAGAGCATGGTTTGTTAATTCTAGATAGTTAATCCAACTTGTTATTCTAAATTTTGTAGGCTGAAATTCCTGTTCCCAAAAAGAGGTCAGTGCATTGTGGATTGTGTGGTAAAGTTGGACATAACCGAAGGACATGTTTGCAAGCAGGACGTGATTGAATGTTTATGGCTACAATATGTTATTAAGAATATCAGTACCTTTTTATCTTTTCATTTCTCAACATTCTCTTTTAAACTTTTTCATCTTAAACGAACTGATTATAAATACAGATTTGGTTCTTCCTAATTTTTCTCCATTCGGGCATGGCTTATTTGTATGCATAAGCTCTGTTGCAAATGCTGATCATGACTTCATGTTGGAAAAAGTTATTTTAAGCATCATGAACTAAATCACAGTGTGGCTTTGATGGAGAATGACTTTTTGAGAAGCTAAATATATGAACATAAGGGCTTTTACTTCCTGCACCCTTCAATTTGTTAGCATACCTTCACAAATTTCCAAATAGAATTTTTGGAATCAGGTTTTCGGAATAGAAATTTTGGAATCAGATTTTCAGAAAACATTACATTCCCAAGAAGGTTTTCGTGAATAGGATTTCTAGAACAAACTTTTCAAAATGTATATATTGTCTTTGGAAACTAGTTTTCTATAATATTCTTAAATGAAATATATTTCAGAATTTTTTTTTTCGAAATACATAAAATATATTTTGAAAAGAGCTTTTATGAAATACTCAAAATATGTTTCTGAAAGAGCTTTTCAGAACAAATTATTTTTTTTTATTTTTTCATTTTTCTCTGCAGCGTTTTTCCTAGCTTCTTTTTCTGCAGTGACGGTAATGATAGAAGCAGCAACAATGATGTGGTGGAGGATGTTTGAATCTTTTTCTATCATTATAGGGGGTGCAGGAAGCAATATCTATCCCTAAACTAGTATTCTCTCTAACAATTCATATCCAACCATTACTTTCTACACTCCATCATTTTCTTCCTGCACTCCATCATTTCTGAAATTTATTTTAAACATAAAAAACAATTTCAAATTTTTTTTTCTGGAAGTCAAACATCCCCAGGTCTCATGTGAGTAGCTGAAACCCTAAATTTAACAAAGCAGTAATAAAAAAAAATTGCAGTCGATCAGAAGAATATGTATTAAGCCTATTCAATCAATGTAACAATCACATTGGGAGTACATTCAGAAATCATATTAATTATAAAAATTAAAAAAAATTCAGAATCATTGATTTAAACTTGAAATTGAAAAATAAAAAATTCAAATTAATTCACGGATTTTAAAATGTGTATCCATTCAATCAAAAGAAAAAATATGTAATAGTTAGCACTTAGGTCCTAAATCACAAAATCGGCTCTTGCACAGGAAATATAATACCAAACATGAAACATTTTTTATGAATTTAGAGCATTGATTTAACCATTTATTGAAGACATGCGCAAATTTACGAAAGGTTAATAAATACTTTTACAAAAAAAAAATTAAAAATCATACAGACTGCAACTTTGTATTTATTATGGTTATGAATCTTGTTTCTTTTAAGGGTTCTGTCCTTTTTATATGGATCGTGAAGGGTTATTATTTATTCATTATTATTTAGACCAACTTCTTGGTGCTATTCAAAATCAAGAAACCAATTTTTTTAACATGCAACAAGAATGTTTATCATCCAAATAATAACATCATCATCGTTACGCCAACATATACATGTTCTGAATTTCCATAGTATGAGATTACGGTCTGACTATATTTATTGCAACAAGGACAAATATATGTTCCAAATCCAAATCAAACGTTATTTGAATTTCTGCTTGTCATTTTGACAACACAAGACAATTTATAAATCATTGCTTGACCCTAAAAGAAACCTATATTTCGAAGCAAAAACATGTACCTGATCAAGAGACCTCGATATATACAAAGTAAAATCTTCACATTCAAGCATCAAACACTCAAAAGAAGAACAAATAGCAGAAACAGAGAAGTTGATAGATAGAATGAAGAGGTTTTTCTCAAACGCATCCTTCATTTTATTAGCTACTCTCATCTTAGCAAGTTGTATTGAGTCTGAGGCTCAAAAGTGTCGGCCAAGTGGGAGAATCAGAGGAAGGAAAGCACCTCCAGGACAATGCAACCAAGAGAATGATTCAGACTGCTGCATAGAAGGCAAACTTTACACGACATATGAATGTTCACCACCTATGTCCAGCCACACCAAGGCCTACCTCACTCTCAACAGTTTTCAGAAGGGTGGAGATGGTGGTGGCCCTTCAGAATGTGACAACCAATACCATTCTGATGACACACCTGTGGTCGCACTGTCTACAGGCTGGTTCAACCACAGAAGCAGGTGTCTCCACAACATCACCATCAGTGCGAATGGAAAAAGTGTGGTGGCCATGGTGGTTGATGAGTGTGACTCAACTGAGGGATGTGATGCAGACCATGATTATCAACCTCCATGTCCCAACAACATTGTTGATGCTTCTAAGGCTGTCTGGAAAGCATTGGGAGTGCCCCAAAATCAATGGGGTGGCCTTGACATTACATGGTCGGATGCTTGATATTATAAGTGTAATGTTTAAGTAAATGTTTCTGTATTGGATAAGATCTTTAGTTTTTATTGTGTGTGTATCACGTATCATGTACATGCTGTGAGATGTGAGTGTGAGGTTATCATCCTATTGTATTGTATTATATTGAAGGTGTTGTGTCAGTTCTCTATGGCAAAAAGAACTGAAACGTATACGAGGATTAATCTTAAATTTGTTGACTATGGGACACTTACCATTATCATGATTTTTTTTAATATACTCTGATAGTTACAAACTCATCTTGATTTCAAATCCTAATTGTTTTTTAATATACTCTGATTGAAACAGCTCAACATTAGGGAAAGAAGGTGTATCTTGAAAAAGAAAATCATCCACTAGAGAGATATGTTCCAGCGTTATCTTCAAAAGCATATCAGTAGATGTCAAAAACGTTATTCTGTCAACTTGATTCAGTTATCTGCTGACACTAACTATTACAGCCTTTTACTGATCACAGGTAAGTGATCAGCTTACAGAATCACTATATACACTTCAGATTTCAATGCCTTTATGGAAAGGCTGACTGCTATTGTTCTAATAAAGAGAGTTGTAGCTGTAGCAGGTAGCAATAATGGATGAGATGCAGATGAGAAGTGCAGGGAGTAAGGTGGTGTTGAGGAGATTACTTTCACTGAAATATCCAGAGATTGTTATTGTTCCATCTGCAATTACTCGAGCTAGAGTTCCAGCTTCTGTTGACAGCAATCCCCCATTGAAGGTTCCACGTGAAAGCCTTGATGACATCACTTTTGATAGAAGTGAAAGGTTTACTCCTGAATACAGCAAACAAAAATAAGAGGGCACATTCAAGGAGCAGATTTCAGCCTCAGATTTTACCACAAATTGTGAAGCAATTTAATAGATCTAAAATATTTTCATATGAGAAGACAAGCACCATACTGAAATTTCAGATTGTCACGTAAAGTATCCTTTTTGTTTCCTTTTTAACAACTAATGGACTTTGTTCATGTGACACTTCCCAGTTCAAGTAAAAATTCATAATTATCTGAATAGTTTAAATATTGCCATTTTCATCGGATAATGTAGAGTTGTCAGCAAAGATTCTACTTATAAATTTTGGGAATCATTAACAAATTACCTTCAAGAACTTCAGCAGACACAAATGTGAGAAGGGCTGATCCAACATATTGAGTCACTGAATAAGGAATCATTATATGGAAGCTTAGGAGTAGTCCAATGCAAACCATGATTTCTGATGTGAGTAGAATTTGCCTGCAACCAGAAGCCAACCAGAATGGAAGGATCAAATGTGTGAGAAAGTAATAGAAAGAGGTAAGATTAGTTGTTTTGAGATAGCAGATGACAAATGTGGTACAAACTCCATTTAAAATGTACATTAAACCATGAGCAAGTAACTACATTTTTTTTATCACAAAACAAATCCTAGAGCTTTTGAGGATCAGAAACAAAATAACTATTAAAACGCCAAACTTTAGGATCACAAGGAATTTGAATGATGATGACGATGATTAATAAGACAAGATTTCTTTAGTAATACTTGAATCTGTACCTTTCTTCAAACATGTTGCTGATGTAGTTTCCAACAACAATATTTACTGGAAGCACTGTAAGACCAAGACATGCAAGAAAAATGGATACGTTGCTGGTTGACCAAATGAAATAGTATTCCGTGATGAGGCTTGATTCGGCAAGTACGATCTCCATTGCATACTTGAGCATAAAATACACAAATAACTGAACCTGATAAATATATTTATAGTTAGTGCAAAAGCTTGAATACCATCACATTAAATTTTTCCAGCACAAAAGCCATGAAGATTCTACTACAACAATAACAGAAAAAGTCAATAGTGGTTTTCAGATATCATACTTCTTTATCTGTTTTTTGTTCAATTTGATACTAGGAATAGGAGTTCAGTCCAGTTCAGTATTAGTATAATAGGGTTAGTGCATCATATTTTCTATCACATCAAACAATGTAGATGAAACAAAAATCATAATCATGGGTTTCTGACCTTTACTGATGGTGTAAGTAACTTGTATGCCACCACAATAGAAGTCACTGGTTTCTTGGTTTCTTCAGCATTATCATTTTCCTCTTCTCCTTCTTCATCCTGCTCTTTTTCTTCGGAGTTCATTAGTAATGGTTGAGTAGGCTCGTTCTCTACTGCAACATGTACTGCTGGTCCTATGAATTTTAATGAAATGAAAAAAGTAAAACTAATGGAACAGTTTCAGAGAAGCATCACTTCAGATCAACATGGTGGATTCGTTTCATATAAAAGTGATCCTGCTGTCATACCTGTAGTTGCTTCATATAGCACAAGATTTGCTTCATTCTCATGAGCGGGTTCCTTGAAACAAATCCACAACCACAGTAGATAGATAAGCCATGAAAGAGACATTACCCAGCCAGGTAGAGTGTCTTGGTTCATGGTGAACTTGTAAATCCTAAAATCTGTCTGTAACAAACAAGCAAGAGCTGGACCACAAGCCATTCCCAAAGCACTTGCACTAACAAAACCTGCTGAAGCCTGCATCCGAAGTTTCGAAGGTACACAATCACTGATATAACGCCTGTTAATAGCCCTTGCAGATCCTAACCTGAAATATAATTATATCAATCATGTAACTTAATAAAAGATGGAAATCACTTTGGTTGTTCTAAAATGGATAGAACCAAAGAGAACAGGAACAACATACCCGCAGAAAAGGCGTCCTATGAGTAGAACTACTATTGAATTCATATCAAAAGCCAATGCATACAAGGTGTTTCCAATCAGAAGAACGATGCTACTGAATACGAGGGGTCTTAGATATGATCGGTTTGACCATGCACTGAAATAAACTGAAGAAAACATCTGCGCAACAGCCATTGTACCAATGACAACACCGCAGACACTTGCTGCAGCTCCAAGGTTCAAAGTATAGTTGTCTGCCGTAGGTACGATAATGTAAGTGTTCACCATATACAAAAATGTGTTTGCCAAGTTCAAAAGAAGGGACATAAAATGATATCTTTCATCAACAATTTGATCTTCTGATGGAGATGGTAGCTCCTCTTGCATGGTAAAAGCATGTCTTCCCAAAAACTGAAGAAAGTTTGTTGAGTTTGATAATCTGCCTACAGCTGCTTTGATAGATTTGAGAACAGGATCCTTCAAGAGAAGTCAGAAGGAGACAGTCATCAAGTGTTGCAAGGATACATTAGGAAATAGGAAAAATAGAAATTGAAAACAATCAAAAATTGTTTTCACTGTTTTATGTACAAACTTCTGAAAACAGAGCATAAAATAGCCCCTTGGATGCTATAAATTGTAGAAGACCAAGGGAACTCTTTTTTAACTAAAAATAAAGATAGAAAACAAAAACAAAAAATCTCTGTGCTTGTCTTTTCTCCACCGAAATTGGTATCAGAGCAAAGAAAAGTGTTGGTAATGCCAACAAATATCATGCAACTGCTAACCTGATGAGTATAAGAAGGCTGGTCATATATAGAAATGTAGCTTCCTTGACATTGTTGTAGATCTTGAAGGTCTGCCAGACCATGAGATAAAACACCAACAACTGCCCCAATGCCCTGCAAAGAAGCTATTACTGATACTGCTCAAACAAACAAAGAGCAAACAGTGAAAAATAAAAAACCTACTGCATCATACAATCTCACATTTTGTAGTGTTAGTGTTGTGACATTAAGCAGGATGATAAAGAACCTACTTTGAAAAATAAAAAACCTACTGCATCATACAATCTCAAATAATTTGAACTAAAATTTGAAAAAAGTGGTATTCAGGGATAGAAACATTACCACTTGCCTGAAAACCTGCCTTAGTTGGGAATAAGGATGATTTGCTCGTGTCTTGACGTAATAGTCTGTGAATTTATAGCCAAACCGTTTGTCAATCTTCTTCAAGATCTTTCTCAGACCAATAGCATTCATTTCCACAAAAGTAAGAAGCCTTAAAAGATCTCGTCCCACATCTCTATAGGCTTCTTGGAGTTCAGAGATGTTTATACTATTTGGCTGCTGGAAAAGAGTGTTATGCTCTTTTCCAATATCTGACAGCCTATGTGCAAGTACTCCTTGTTGTTCAAGAAGAAACAAAACAATTTTTTCAATCTGAAATTCAAGATCAATGAAAGATTACTTAGTCTTTATCATATTTTGGATATATGACATGACTGATATGACTCTTAACCTCAATTTGTTTTTTGAAAATTTTAAGTGGCATTTTTATTTGATAACACAAAAACCTCTTTGGTTTTTCTCTTTGTACATGGGAAGTTAACAAAATGAAGGAAAAGATCATGCATGTTGTTGGAAAACCCATAATTGACTATCTAACAGTTAACAATGTCTGGTGTGCTTATCCTAAATAAAGCATCTTTTGTAGTAGATGAGTTGGAATATGTTTGACAAATTCATAAAAGCCAAAAAAGGATGAGATGAACTTTTCCACACAAAGTGGAATATGTATTTTAATCTTATATAAGTGACAACATTAAGTTACCTGATTGTCTAGCAGCATTGAAAAGTCTCTGAGAACATTATGACGATTTTGAGCTCCAACCTCCATTTGTTCTACATATCTCTTAACTTTCTTTTTCATTAACTTATAGTTGATATAATATCTGAAAAAAGTTCAATCAGTTTTACCAGAATTTAAACAACCATTTCTCGTTTTGGTGCAAGTATCATTACCACCATTAAAACAAAAGAGTTAAAAATATGACTACCAAATAGAACGGAAAGAATTAAACAATATTAAAGTTCACTAATCATGCCATAAACAAAAAAAAAAAGAATCAGAAAAATCTTATGAAATCATCTTTATTTCTCGTCATCGTACTTGTTATTTAACAGAAAGTCCAATCTGTCCAAAGTCAAGGTGGAACAAGACATGGAAGGTGCTACACAATATAATATAATAACATAAATATGATATAAATAAATAAAAATCTTGAAAATTTTGATAGAGCTGATCAAATGAACGTACCCTTTCCATTCTTGAATCTGTAATTCTCTCAACTTTTTACCGTAGCCAACCATACTCAAGAAAGAATGTCAGTGAACTGTAGCAAACCAGAAACAAGAGTTAGAATCCCTACAAAGCTACATAACAAACTTCAAGCTTTGTAAGACTATGGAAATGGAATGATGAACCTGATAATAATAGCCGCAACTCTCTTTCCTCTCAGAGATCAATACTTCAATCGGAAGACCACAGAGAAAAGGAATACTAGTAAGGGTACAGCATCATGGACTCTGCAACCTTAATCAGGAAGAGTCATTCAATGAAAACTTATGATCTTCTTCACGAACCATTGATATCATAAACACAAAAAATCATTTTGAAAATCAGCACTAAATTGAAAATCCAAAATTGCAACAGTGGTTTTATGCAGAAGTAAAAACACCAAACATGCCCTGTGATGATTTCCAAAAGTAAATGATCACCAGGAAGTGAGGAAAGAGAGTGCAGAAAGTAAAGAAAGCAATACCGAGTTCAAAATATTGAAACATAAGCACCTTTGTCTATGTCATTGTCAGGGACATGGATATAGTATCTTGTGTGTTCTAGTTTCATCAGAAACAACAAAAACATGCATAAACAATTCAGAAACTCAAGTTCCCATGACAAAGACAAACCAAGGAAATGCTGTTAAACGGTAATTGTATGTGATAGAGAATCACAAATATTTGGGATTCTAGAAACGGAAGCATGCATGTTTGCCGATAGAAAATGGTTGTATTTAAAATTTAAATTTCTTCTCATTTAATAAAAAAAGTTTAATGACTATTTCTTAACAAATAAAAAACTTCTGTTAGATCACTTTGAAGAAATCAAATTTATCGTAATTTATATTTTATGATTAAAGTATAAAACTAAATAACTTATTTTCAAAACTAAAATTAGTTATCGGTTTTAGTCCTATTTTTTTGGGAGTATATTTCATAAATCATAATAAGTAAAAGCGTGAACATAAGTCTCAAATTATACAATTGATTGCGTAAATATATATATATATATATATATATATATATATATATATATATATATATATATAAATAATATAACTTTTATTTGAATTGGATTAAATTATGTTTTTAAGTTATATTCAAAATTAGTTGCAATATAATAAAAAAATGTTTTTTAGTTTATATAACATCAATTTCAATTGAATTAAATCAGTTTTTTTAAAAATAAATTAAAAATCCAATCTAATATAAAAAAATTAGTTTATATATTTAATTTGTTAAATTGTTAACTTATTCAGGTTTTTTGTCTTTAATTCTTTTTTCAGAGTTTTATTAAGTTGAATTAGTTTGTTGAAGCTTAAATAAATTTTAAATTTTAAATATATAACCAAATTTTATTAAATATTTATTTTTTAAAATTAAATATTTAATAAATACTATTAGGTCTTCAAAAAAAACATGGATGACATACCATTACCTCAAATTTATTTAAACCTTTTATTTATAAACAGCAATTGGAAGTAACAAATGTAATGTCGATAGACGAAGCACGTGACATGAAGGAAAACTCTCTTTGCCACCACACACGTATGCACTAACCTATGTATGTGGAGACGAGTTTTCTGAATTTTTTCACCATCAACTAATTAAAAATGTAGTTTAATTTTTTATGAAAAGTCTATATAATGTAAAATCAATCAATCAATTTATATAAGCTTTAAACGTTAAAATTACCTGGATCTAATTTCCTTATAAAAGAATTTAATTGACAGTGTAATAGACTAAAAACAATTATTTATTTTTTACATATTGTAAAAGAATACGGTTATATGTTATATTCAAAATTGCTATAGTGCTTGTTTTTATTAACTTCCTAAAATATCATAGTTACTCTAAGGTTTCCTAAAATTATTATAAATATCAGGTTTATATTGTTAACTATTATGATTTCTTTAAATATATGTCCATTAAACTCATTAAAATGGTTTATTACTAGTTTCTAAAATTATTTATAATATAATTTCTCGTGGCTAACGAATAAAGATTATAGAAGATAAAGAAAAACTGAGCTTCTCAAAAAATAGTAAGACCATGTTTGGAAAAAGCATCAGCCACATCATTCTTTTATCACTGATCTATATTATACATACATATATATATATATATATATATATATATAGATATATAAATTTAAAAAATATTTTCACAGGAGAGTCATGTGTGATCCTGATGAGAAATCTCATGTAGAAAGAATATGGACCAAGTAAAACTATATTTATATAGAAAGAAATTAGAGAAACACGAGCAAGAGCATGAAGGTGATAGAGAGAATCTTAAGAACACATACAGACAAAATGATTCTTCCAAAAGAATATACAACACAGAATAAAACTGATATATCACAAAGCTTGTTCTCACTAGTGACTCATCAGTTTAGCTTTCTGAGATTATGCATAGGAAGTAAGTCTTGAAAAATCATGCACCATAAAATATGTGCTCAAAATACAGATATGACCAAAGAAATAATAAGAATTACTGTTGTGTGAGAGCAGAGCTATTGCTTATAAAATTCTTACAGAAGTAAATACAGTTAAGTTTAACTACAAGAAAAAATGAGTTTTTATAACAGAGATAAAGATACTCTTGCACTAACTAAAATATTACTTAATTTATGATGAGTATTGGGACCCAATTACTGTATATATATATATATATATATATATATACACACACATACACACACCGTGAGATGCAGATTCTATTTTAAGAAATTGTATATTGTTTTTTTATGTAAGTATCATAGGATTCAAAATACGAAGTATGTGTACTTTTAACTTGTCAATGAAAATGAAAATGAAAAAGGAAAAATATATGCACGTAGTCAGATTAGAGATATGCATTACTTACCATAGCTGATATGAGATTGAAGATATCATTTCAATCATGAGTGCAATGTTTCTGGTTTAGTACTTTAGCCACTCCAGTTTGACAGAAGCTGAACTCAATGGAGGAAAAATTTACCTGAAAGAAAGTATATGGAAATTAAGTTTTACAAGCAAATGCATGTGGTAATGTTAAAAATATTTCAGGAGCTCTTAGATACACATAGACATGTATGTGTAAGAAACTGAGTGATTTGACAACCAACAAATCCATTTTTACAGGCCACACTCACCAGTATGCAGCACTCAGACACTCTTTTGGCTTTAAGAAAAACCAAAGGCCACATTCACATGTTATACAGAACTCCTATTGAATTTATAGCCTGGTAAGAATCACCATGATGATCTTAGTAAATGATGGATTACCAAACCTTTTAATCAGTAGTGGACAGGTGTTTTGTCCTGATTGCAAAAGTGACTTTATGCAGTTTAGTTAATTATTTTTGTCCGTTGATAATTACTGTTATATATAATATATCTTCCCTTTTCTGTCATTAACAGTGTTATGAATTTCTTATAAGCACTACCCTACCAAAAACGTGAAGGACTTCTAGAGTTTGTCAGAAACTCTAGGGAGTGTTTCTATCAATGTGTCTTAACACATACTTTTCAAGAACTTTATGTCATGTAAACTATTAAAAATTCAACTGTTAAATCATATTTTATTATAACTACATACTATCATAAGTGTTGAGTCGAATCTTATGAAAAAAAAAAAAGAAGTCATGATACAGTAAAAATTTTTATTTTCAACTATTCATTTTTACTATTCATTTTTTTACTATTTATTTTTACTATTCATTTACTATTACAAAAATATTATTTTAAATCAAATTCTATCTGATCCACCTTGCACTTACTTATCACTTTGACACTATTCATTTTTTTACTATTCACTATTTACTATTTACTATTCACTTTTTACTATTCAATTTACTAAAAAAAATCCTAAATAGGTTATCAAAAATTTGAACCTCTCCTTCTAGAATTACTAAAATTTTATATCCAAAATTTACATTTTTCTATCCATTAAAATTATTATTACTAATAAAATGCTAAAATTTACTATTATAAATATTTTTCATGAGTCTTACATTCTCCCCAACAAAAAAAAATTTCGACCTCGAAAATTCTATACATCAAGAAAATAGTTGAGGGTATAATTGCTTCATTTCTTCTTCTAACTCCCACGTAGAGTCACCTGTTCTCCTATCCCAAACTACCCTAACTAAGTTGATAGTCTTCCCTCTAAGCTCCTTTGTTTTAGTGTCTTCTATACTAACAGGTTGCACTTCTACGGATAGATCCTCTCTGATTTGAATATCTTCTACTTCTAAAATGTGAGAAGGATCATGAACATATTTTCGTAGTTGGGAAACATGAAAAAATGGATGGAGATTGGCTAACCGAGGGGGTAACGCAATCTCGTAAGCGACTGGCCCAATTCGCCTCAAAATTTGGTATGGACCAATGAACTTAGGAGAAAGTTTCCTCGAGCGAAGAGCTCTACCGATACCTGTGGTTGAAGTTACTCGCAGAAAAACATGATTCCCAACCGCAAACTCTAACGGTCTCCTCCTTTGATCTGCATAGGATTTCTGCCTATTTTGAGATGCTCGCATCCTCTCCTGTATAAGCTTCACCTTCTCTGTGCTCTGCTGAACTAGTTCTGGTCCCGTCAACACTGCCTCTCCATCCTGAAACCAACAAAGAGGTGTTCTGCAGCGCCTCCCATATAATGCCTCAAACGGTGCCATACCGATGCTGGCCTGATAACTGTTATTATAGGTGAATTCCACCAATGACAACACCTCATCCCAAGCACCCAAGTGATCCAAGACACACGTCCTCAACAAGTCTTCTAGTGACTGGATCGTCCTTTCTGACTGACCATCTGTCTGGGGATGGTAAGCTGAGCTCATTTGCAATCTGCTGCCCATCTCGCTCTGAAGCGTTTTCCAGAATCTAGAAGTAAAGCGAGGATCTCTGTCCGATATGATGCTAGAAGGAATGCCATGTAGTCTCACGATCTCTTTGACATACAGTTGTGCCAACCTCGCCATAGACATCCTTAATTTGATTGCCAAGAAATGAGCACTCTTGGTCAACCTGTCTACAATTACCCAAATAGCATCATGACTCCTAACCGTGCATGGTAAATGGGTAACGAAGTCCATGGCTATGCTATCCCATTTCCACTCCGGAATCTCCAACTGTTGCAATAAGCCTCCGGGTCTCTGATGTTCTATCTTAGCCTTCTAACACATTAAACAAGAGGCAACAAACTGAGCTACATCTCTCTTCATACCGGACCACCAAAAAGACTCCTTAAGGTCTTGATACATTTTAGTCATGCCAGGATGCATGCTAAAACGACTTTTATGACCTTCCTCCATGATTAACTTCTTCAATCCCGAATTACTAGGGATACAAACTCTGCCTTTGAACCTTAAAATACCATCAGCCCCCAAGGTAAAATCTTTACCTTGTTCAGTCCCCATCAAACTGGCTGACGTTTGGATCTCAACATCCTTCGACTGCTCTTCTTTAACATGCTTCAATAAGTCATTAGACACCACCAAATTACTGCATCTGATGCTGTCAGCTTCAAATTCTACCTGTAACCTCAAATCTCTGAAGCTTTCTACCAGCGCCAACTCTCTTACCTTTAAGGCTGATATGTGTACTGACTTCCTGCTCAATGCATCTGCCACCACATTAGCTTTTCCAGGGTGATAAAGAAGATCAAAATAAAAAATCTTTAAGGAATTCCATCCATCTTCTTTGCCTCATATTAAGCTCCTTCTGATCAAAGAGGTATTTCAAGCTCTTATGATCACTGAAAACCCGAAATTGTGCACCATACAGGTAGTGCCTCCAAATCTTCAAAGCAAATACAACCGCCGCCAATTCCAAGTCATGAGTAGGGTAATTCTTCTCATGAACCTTGAGTTGTCTTGACGCATACGCCACTACCCTCTTCTCCTGCATCAGCACACACCCTAATCCCTGATGAGAGGCATCACCGAAAACCTCAAAAGGTTTACCTATGTCAGGGATAACCAAAACTGGAGCGCTAGTCAACTTTTGCTTTAGTTCTTGAAAGCTGACCTCACACTTGTTAGTCCAAACAAAAGGCTTATCTTTTCTGGTCAATTGCGTCATTGGCGCTACTATTCTAGCAAAGTTTTTGATAAAGCGGCGATAGTAGCCCGCCAAACCCACAAAACTCCTTACTTCAGTAACAGTTTTTTGGCCTTTCCCACTGAAGTACGGCTTGTACCTTAGCTGGATCCATAGCAATTCCACTAGCTGAAATGACATGCCCCAGAAATTGAACCTCTTTCATCCAGAACTCACACTTAGACAGTTTGGCATAAAGTTTTCTTTCTCTCAATACCCCAAGCACTGTTCTAAGGTGATCTTCGTGTTCTTCCCGAGTCTTAGAGTAGACTAGTATGTTGTCTATGAAGACAACTACGAATTTATCTAAGAACGGTCTGAAGATCCTATTCATGTAATCCATAAAGATGGCTGGAGCATTAGTCACACCAAAAGGCATGACCACATACTCATAATGGCCATACCTAGATCTGAAAGTCGTCTTCTGTACATCATCGGCTTTTACCAAAATCTGATGGTAGCCCGACCTCAAATCAATCTTAGAGAACACTGTAGCTCCGTACAGTTGATCCATCAAGTCATCTATTCTCGGCAACAGATACTTATTCTTGATCGTCAACTTATTCAGCTGCCGATAGTCAATGCACAACCTTGAGCTACAATCCTTCTTCTTTACTAGCAACACCGGTGCACCCCATGGCGAAGCACTCGGTCGGATAAACTGTTTCTCTAACAGTTCTTCAATTTGATTCTTCAACTCAGCCAACTCGGCTGGATCCATCCGATAAGGGGCTATAGATACTGGCCCTGCTCCTGAGACCAGATCAATAGAGAACTCCACTTCCCGCAGAGGAGGTAAACCAGGAACTTCTTCAGGAAAGACATCCATGAAGTCATTCACAACCAGAAGGT
Organism: Vigna angularis; assembly: GCF_016808095.1. Taxonomy (NCBI): domain Eukaryota; kingdom Viridiplantae; phylum Streptophyta; class Magnoliopsida; order Fabales; family Fabaceae; genus Vigna; species Vigna angularis. The sequence continues at coordinate 8,867,132 of NC_068971.1, forward strand.
CTACACTCTGGTTCCCATGCGCTGAAGAGTTTAAATCAAAAGTCCCATCCACATGGAACAAGATTAAGAAACAGCTGGCGCCCTCAAAGATGTCTTGCCTCAACACACCGAGTGATAACGACATATCTTCACCTTTATCGGGAAATATTAGCTTTTTCTCTCCGCAATCTAAGAGAATACGATTGGTGGCTAACCAATCCATTCCTAGAATCACCTCTAGCCCTTGCAGAGGTAGACAAATAAGGTTCACTTTGAACCTACACCCCTCTATCTCGATAGGACATCTAGGACATACATTAGATGTCTTAACTAACCCAGTTGTCGGTGTAGACACCACCAGATCGCATGGGAGCTCTCTGATAACTAAACTAAGCCTCTCCACACAAGCCTTCGACATAAAGGAATGTGTCGCCCCCGAGTCAAACAATGTCACACATGAAGCTCCAAATAACAAACAACTGCTAACAATCAAATTACCTGCATTGGCTGCCTCAGCTCCAATCAATGCGTAGACTCTCCCTACTGCTTGTGGTCGGTTACCACCCCCCTGGATAGATCTTCCAGCCTAACGTGGTTGTGGTCCTCTCCTCATAGTAGTAGGACAGTCTCTGGCATAATGTCCCTCTTTCCTGCAGATGTTACACTTCCTATACCCTTCTAGCTGAGGGCACACAACCTGGAGGTGTGGTCCACCACACTTGAAGCATCTCACGGGATTGGCAAAGTTGGATTGCCCCGATAACTGAGAGGAAGAACCCCTAGACCCAGAGGAAGTAGGTCTAGAGAAATGGGCACTCCTAGAAATTGAGCCTCCCCTCGATATCATAGGTCCACCAACCCTCAGTGGTTGGCTCTGTTGTTTCTGAGGTCCCTCAGAATCCTTCTTAGTCTTCTCCATGTCACGAGCCATCTCCACCAGAGCAGAAAACTCTCTAATGCGTAACCCCTTCACAAGTAGCTTGATATCACCTCTCAAGCCGTTTTCGAATTTCCTGTATTGCCACTCTTCATCTACCGCCATAGTGTTGAAGCGGAGCAGATGTTTGAAACGATCAGGATATTCTGATACTGTTTTGTTGCCCTGTACTAGCTCCAGAAATTCCACTTCTTTGGCAAATCTGACACTGTCAGGGAAATACTCAGTGTAGAACTTGACCCTAAATAGCTCCCAAGTAATAGGAGTCTCACTCCTTTCCAAAATCATCCTCATGCTGCTCCACCAGTGGCCAGCTTCCCCGGTCAATAGATACTGGGTGTAGGCCAGTTTCCTCTCATCAGGACACCCCTTAGCCTCATAGATTCTTTCCATGTCCCTAAACCAATGATCAGCTTCGTCAGGGCTACATTTTCCAGTGAATCGAGCTGGATGATGTTGGAGAAAGCTTTCTAGACTCCACTCTGGGACAAGAATAGCGGAGGAAGAAGCACTTGGAGTGGTCCTGCCATTAGTCAACACTTCCATGAACTGCCTTTGAGTGTTCTCAGATGACACTCTTGCATTCTCAGCAGCTACCCTAGCGGATTCCAGATTTTGTAAAGCTACGGTGTTCTGTTGAACCAGTGCAGCATTCTGCTGTTGCAACGCTTGAAGCACCGCATTTAACATCTGGTTAGAGTCAGACGGATCGACCGGTGAGGAAGGAGGAGGAGGAAACCTAGGTGCCATCTTCTGTTTACACAAAAAGGAAAGACCCTTAGTCTTACTCAAAGACACAAGAACACCTATCTTGAACATGATTAAGAGTACACAAGCATAAGCAAGGCACACACATACCCTACAGGATTTCCTAAGGACAGAAACTGCTCTGATACCATTAATGTAACATCCCGATTATATAATAACATAACAACCAATATTATATAATAAAGACGTTAACATCCAAATATAGAGAACAGTCGGAGTATGACGTGTAATTAAATGTGAAATTACAGTCATCCAGAAATAAAAGAAACAGAAAATTTAAACTTGAACAGTTGAAAGGATTAAACACTACAAGTGTTCAATCAGGAAATTCCTAAGAAAACTACTCTGCAACATCAGTAACCTCCAGCTCTTGCTCCAAGGGTATCTCCGCGACAACATCTGCTCCAATCCAAGTGGATGATCATTGCCAAAGAAACATACCCAAACAGCACACAACACAAACAATGCAAGGGTGAGCTAGATATAAAAAGCATGTTATACATATAGCACAATTAATTCATGTTATCATACTTAAATTCGTATAAAAGAACAATTATAGCATACTTATTAAACCATAATTCACCCACTCACACGACATGCAAAAGTCATCCAAACATGGTAAACTAACATCACAAGACCTGTTACTTTATACCCCGACTCGTCCGGACTAGAATGATAGTCGAGCTATGGCGGGTCTTGCACTCGTGGTGGCTTATGAAACTTGGGCTCCCCACCCTACCACATTCACGAGGTTAATCCGTTATTACTCACCTTGGATCATACTGGAAGCACCCAAGACTAGGACCTCCTACTACTCCTCACCACATGGTTCAATCCTCTTTACATGAGAAGAAAGACCATTGGAGTTTTAGGATGACCCCCAAGACTGAGCTCCTACTTTCATTCTAAACACTACTAGGGCACCACCATGTATCCTCTCCTTGAGGATCATGGAATTACGTCCATGAACCATACTCTCACTTTGAAACTTAACCCAAGACATGAATAACCAGATACCATCATATTATCATAGTGAAACCAACATACCTCATACATTCACCTACTTCCCACAATAATCACATCATGTTCAGACGCATAAATTCAAATCAACATCATAAAATACATTCATCACAGAAATCATACAAGATAAATATATTACAAATAAAATAACAATAATAAAATATTACTATAAATGGTCATCGTAGAAGAATCAAATGTTTGACAATCATTAAAATAATCTTAATACATAAAAATTCTTGGGGAAACAAGAAGTTGAATCTGGCAGAGCCGGTTAGACAACTTCTAATCCTTCCAGGAAGATGCAATAAAAATTAAATAGAACAATAAAAGTTCTGGGGAAACAAGAAGTTGAATCTGGCAGAGCCGGTTAGACAACTTCTAATCCTTCCAAAATAAAAACGAATGAGGAAAACAATATAAAGTGTGGGGAAACAAGAAGTTGAATCTGGCAGAGCCGGTTAGACAACTTCTAATCCATCCAAAAATAAAAACGAATAAGGAAAACAATATAAAGTATGGGGAAACAAGAAATTGAATCTGGCAGAGCCGGTTAGACAATTTCTAATCCTTCCAAAATACAAAAATAAACAACTAATAACATACAAATGACATAACATAATCAACATCACATTTTACAACTATCACACTTGGATATCAACACCAAAGCATACTGATGAATCATTATTTTCTACACTTCACTTAGTTTATTGTGCTAGAATTAATTGTGGAATTGTGCATAAACGTCCAGTATTTTTCCGTTTTTCCATAATTGTGCTTAATTTGACTAGTAATTCAAATTTTGATTAATTTGAATTATCTAAAGCTAATTATTTGTATTATTATTTTGCAAGGAAAATATTGGAATCACAAATTTGGACTTCAAGAAAAATTGAGACATCAATTTTAATTTTAAACGAGGAGCTTGCATTTCATTCTTTTTGGAGTGAACTTGGAAGGCAATTACTTAGCCCTGGCCGTGACAGCAAGTGAATTCATTTTGGTATTTTGTGTGCATAAAGAAGGGTGCTACGTCCAGCAAACACCAAGGATTTTCTTTGAATAAAATTATAGAACGGTGTTGAATCAATAATTGGTGCCAAAGTGATTCACGGATGGGAATGAGCAAGTGTTGATTAATTTTGCTTGAGGAAGTAGTGCTTACTTCATTTTTAATTGGAGAAAAGTATATGTCATATGGCTGGAAATTGACACGACGAGACACCACTTGGAGGGAGCCCACATTTTATTTTTGGAAACACATGGATTAATTTGTAGAAGATTACATCCAAGATGTAGGTGTTGATTTACATTTTTTTTTATGGGTGAAAAATGAAGTGTAGCTGCCACAATTTCTAAGTAAAAATGCCACGGTTGCTTGGAATCTTTCAAAGAAATAAATCAAATAGAAAAGAGGGGCCACCACCCACGGTTTTGGTTCAGAGCATTTAGTTTGCTTGGCACAATGTGCACTCCCAAATCCAAATTGAAAAGGATATGCATATGAGAAAAATATGGGCTGCCACTAAGAATATTATTCTTAAAAAGTGAAAAGCATGTTCCATTCACGGTTTGGTTTGGAAGAGTGATATGCTAATTTATTTTGTTAGTTTGTGGCCACTCATTTCACGTAGAAGAATTTGGAACACATGCCACACAGCCATTCATTTTGGCAGCTCACGTTCTCAGCACACACACTTCATGGCCACTTGGAGAAGAAGCTCCATACTGCACGGACCATTTCCGTTTCTGCTGGAGAAGTTTCTTACTAAGAGCAAGGGGAAACATGGACTGGAAGAAGTGAATGGATTGTCCACCAAAAATAGAAGCAGTTCTCGGTCCTTCAATGCATCCAGCAGTTGGCAACAGAGAAGAACACGGCCTGCAGGAAGCACACACGTTCCAGCTGAGTTGGAGGCGGAAGAGCATGTCCAGAAATATCCAGCAAGCCACCTTGAGAGAAAGAAATCCACGGACTAGTAGCACATGAAGTCCAGCACGTCCAAAGGAGCCAATCCAGTGCCCACCAGCAGCTGCAACGTGTGGAGGGAAGTCATGGCAGCAGAGGCGTCCAGCAGAGAAGGTGCTGTCACGATGAAGAAAGACTCACACAGTGATGTTTCTGGGATGAACGGGAAGCTCACGGCCTTCACACAAGGAAGGAGCGTCCAACGGTTTCAAAGAGATATAGTGCCCACACATTCACGTCCCAGCTGCAGCAACACTTAGGGGACAACCACTTTGAGAGAAGAAATTAATTGGCTTGGAGAATGGTACAGAGATGTCTCGGCTTTGCTGGAAGTAGAAGAGAATGAAGAAGGAAGTGATGGCTTGACGTGGAAACGGGAGGCACTCTTGATCCAGCAACTGGTCCACCAACAAATAGCATGAGCAACAAAGGGCAGCCTCCAAGCTGGTCTAGAAGCAGCAGCACCGGTCCTTGAGCCGCACCCATCCAGCAGTGGTATTCTCGGCAGTAGAAGTGTTGTTAGGAAAGAACAGGTGTTTGAATGGAGAGATGCATGCTGAGTTGTGAAAGCTTCACGTGAGAAAGAAGAGGAGCCCACGATTGGAATGGTGTGCAAAAAAGTGATTGAAGAAGAAGACAAGTTGGGCTCACGGGTTTGGGAGGCTAGCAATTCCCTTCCAGAAAGATTTGCTATAAGATGCAAGCATCATCAGAGAAGCAAGGAATCAGATTTTAGAGTAGGAATTAGGAGTACTCACGCCCCTGGTGGAAGAGGCTCTTGCCTCTTCCTCTTTCAATCAACTCTCTGTATTTTCATTTTCCAAACAGTGCAACAGTGATTTATTTTCTGAAGCGTATAGTGTGTTACTGTAATTTTTATTTTCACTGTCCAGGGATTTAATTTCAAGTGTTGAATCTTTGCTAAATTTGATTTCCAATTAAGTGCTTTTATTTTTGCTGTGTCTTCTATTTTACCATTTAGTATTTTTTTTTTGCACCGTTAAATTTTGTCATTGTATTTTTACCGTTCAGTTTTTATCACCATTAAAATTTATTTCAAAAGTTTCTAAATTCTGTTTTAATTAAAACTCAATTGTTTTTAATTTATTTTATTTTTCAGTGTCAAAAACATCCACAAACCCCCCCACTTTGTGTTAAATCTAAGACTGAACCACATAAATTGGTCCTTGAGAGACGACCTAGGAGTCACATCCTAGTTATACTGCATAATTTCGTGCACATCAAATTTGTATGACCGCGACAGTCGTACCAAATTTTGGCGCCGTTGCCGGGGACCAATGAAGGTTTGGTTTTAGATTTTTGTTGTATAAATTTTTGTTCTGTTAATATGTTTGTTTTGTGTGTTTTGTCTTGTATATTTTTGTAGGCGACAACGACACCTTCAGCAAATTTTGGCGGCGTTGTCACTTCAGTCCAGGTTCATGTTTTAGATTTTTACTGTTTTTGTTTTGTTACGTGGTTGTAATATATGTTTTGTCTTTTATATTTTTATTGTGTTGTGTTTTGTATTATATCTGTTAATTAAAAAAAATTAATTAATAAAAAAAAAATTTAAAAATTAAAAATATTATGTTCTATCTTTTGTGTGCGTGTAACATGTATAAATGTGTTGTGATTTATTTGTTTAGTAATTTTTAGTATTTAGTTTTTATTTGTTTTATTTTATTTTTTTCATGTCTACCTATTCTGGCTATGTGAATACTGCTTATTCTGTGGATGCCTCTAGCTATGACTCTTATTCTGCATATTACTGTGATTTTAATTCTGCTAAATTTTATGATGAAAAAAATATGGATCATCCTCAATTTCCTGAGCTCACTCCTCGTGAGCTGGTCCCACCTAAGGATGATATTCATTGTGTTCTTAGCACTGGACTGATATATCTGCTCCCTAAGTTTCATGGTTTTGCCGGAGAATGCCCACATAGACATTTGGAGGAATTCCACAGCATGTGCTCTTCAATGAAGCCTCCACATGTCCCTCTTGATCACATTTTCTTGAGGGCATTTCCGCACTCATTACAAGGAGCAGCTAAGGATTGGCTGTATTGTCTTCCTCCAGGACTCATTACCAGATGGGAAGATCTTGAGGAAAACTTTCTGAGCAAATTTTCCCCTGTGCAAGATGGATACAACAACGGTCCTGGATGGAATGACCCTAACTTGGGATGGTACAATGCTCCACAACATCAATATCAAGAATCACCATTCGAGAGTCCTTTCATGCCTCCACAAGTCCAGCAATGTCAGAGTCAGCAGTATAATGCTCCTGCCCAAATAACTCCTCAGCCTTCAACTTCTGAGCCTACATTAAAGGAGTTACTAGAGCAGATGACCATACAGAGAATTCAGTTCGAGCAAATCCAGCAGGAAACTCAAGCTGCCATGAAGAATATGACTGATCAGATCAGGCAGATAGCCACTCTTGCACCTGAGGATAATGCTGAAGATTTTGAGGACCAGGCAAGAATAAGCAGTAGTACTGAACCAGGTAGACCACCTTCATCTTCCCACACTCTAGAAATCTTCAAGGAAGAGGAGGTAAGCATACCACAATTTGATTATTCTGTTGATTGTGATGATGATAGGTATGCTGATAATCATATTGTTGCTGAGCATGTTTTTAATTCTCCCTCTGAACATGAATCTGTTATTGATATTGCATATAATTTTGAAATTGATTCATGTTTTGAGGAGGTATCTACGGTTCAGTATGATAATTTGGGTGTTATACCCCTGCATGAATTTTCTTTGGAACCACATTGCACTAACCCTATTGCAGGAGGTACAAATGAATTTGATCAACATACACCCACAGTGGAAAACAAAGGTGCTTACACTGACAGTTCAAAGATCAACATGCACCTGCTGAATCCACTCAGTAACAATATTTGCTGCTTAGATCCGGCGGTGGAGGATATTTCACTGCTTGATCAAATCTGGAGGATGAAGCAGTTCGTCCTCAACAATTTCATGTTGGATCCTGAGGCGAAGAACATCTCCCTGATTGTCCAAATTTGGCAACTGCCACCATGACCAGGGAGCACTCTTTTTCCTCTTTATGTACATAGCTTTTCTGATGTGTTTTGATGGTTGCATTTATTTCATTTTATTTTTTTTTAAATTGTGGGCATAAAAATTAAAAAAAAAAATTGTGATAAAATATTTTGTTTTAAGCGTATCAAATCTTTATTCTGATATGTGTATTTATTTCTTAGTTTACGAATTATTTTTTTTTTTTTTAAAAAAAAAAAGAAAAAAAAGAAGAAAAAAAAGAAAAAAAAAAAGAGTTTTTGTGTTTTGTTTCAAGTATGTTATTTTGTTAATATATGTTAATATATGTATTGTAAATATGTGTTTTGTGTACTGTTTTTGACATTTGCATTTTCTGTGCTTTGATTTTTTTTGTCTTCTGTATTAGGTCTTTTGTTTTGTTAACTTGTCTTCTGTTTTATTTATTTAGTTTTTGTTAAAAAAAAAAAAAATCAACGCAAGTGCATAATTAACATGTAATGGTCAGTGGAATATAGTTTGAGCAGAGATAATAATTTAAGTGCATTTATTAATTAAAAAAAAAACAAAAATACATAAAAACATAATAAAAGATGTTCGGGGGTCGATCTTTAGTGATCGTTAACATTACACACCAAATAAAATAAAACACATAAAAAAAACATAAAAAGACATAAAAAAAATAAATATGTGTTCAGATTACAGTCCTCATTAATATTCTGGCCACACTCGGCCAGCGAAAAAAAAAACATAATAAAAAATAAAAACATAAAGCATTAAAAACGAAAGTAGTTGCTCGGTGGTGATCTTAGGGAGAGCTCCGTTGAGGGAACTCTGGTTCGGAATGTAGGAGGCCTAGGCGGAGGGATTTGTCGCTCATCTCTGTCGTCGTCGATGATGATCGGGACGGGAAACAGGTCCAGCAGCCTCGGTGCCCTCATTACCACCCAGCCATTTTCTTCTCAAAAAAAAAAAAAAAAATCGTGTTAATAATAAAAAAAATATCAATAAAAATTTAGATCTGATGAGAGTTCTTACCGTACATGTACAGCGGCAGTTGTGAAAACTGAGTGCCAGTGGGGTCTATCTCTGCTTGCCAGCGCCTGACCCTATTGCCGTGGTTGTTGAACCAGCAGTGCACGTTGTATTCGCTGGCATCTCCGTAGGTCCTTAGTCGAGACGTGATCTCGACGACTTGCGCTCGGCTTGGATGAGTGACCCCATAGTTGAAGATGTTGGTCATCATCTTGACCTGATCATCTGTTGGGCGCCACCGCTGACTCGTGTATCTCTCGATTTCCATCTCGCTCATCATATTCTAAAACATAAAACAAAAACATAAAAAAATAAAAAACAGAAAAATAAAAAGCTTAAAAAAAATTAGATTAGTTCTGTGTTTTCTTTATTTGTTCTTGTTTCCCGTTAGATTTATTTTGTCCTGTGAATCTTTGATGTTCAGTATCTTGTCTCAGGTTTGTCCATTTTCCAATTTTAGGTCATCGGTTTTTTTCAGTTTTAGGTCCATCAGTGTTTTTGTCCAGTTTTAGGTCCAGGTCCTTGCAAAGGGTCCTAACGGATCTAGGTCCAGTGTTTTGTCCATTCTTTATGTTTTTAGTTTGAGTTTTAGTTGTTTTTAGTGTGCATAATAATAAACAGAAAACTGGAAAAGCTGAATATAAAAAAATAAAAAATAAATAAAGCAGGAAAAGGGGGCAGGGAGAGAGGACAAATAATAATCGGCAGAAGAAGAAAAATAAAGGAAAGCAGGAAAATGGAAAAGAGGGAGAGCAGGCAAGAGGTCAGAGAAGAAAAAATGGAAAGCAGGAAAGCAGGATGGTAATAACAGCAGAAAAAGCAGAAAGAAAGGAAAGAAGGAAGGTGTCGAGGACTTACCCGGAGAAGTAGGGTTGGCAGGGGAGCTCCTCGTGGATCTCAGACTCTTCAGATGGCACGGTGGCAGAGGCTCCGCGCAGCTCCAGACGCTCGAGAAGAGAGCAGATAGAGAGAAGAGAGAAGAGAGGAGAGCAGAGAGAGAGGCTAGGTCAGGAAATGGCGCTCTGACGCTGAGGAGGTACCCTTTTATAGCCAGCTTTCTTTCCACTGTAGCAACAGTTCCGGTCTTTGCCACCGAGACTGTTGTCACAGTACCGGTCTCCTTTTTCAAAAAAAAAAAAAAAAAAAAAATATATATATATATATATATATATATATATATATATATATATATATAAATAAAAAATTATTAGCATCTTCTGATGGGTGCTAGGTGATTTTAACATCTACTGATGGATGTTATTGAAAAATTTCTTCCCTTTTTCCTAATCTTTTGTTGCACTTGTCTATATTATTTGACTGCTCTGAAATTGATAATCTGATGATTGTGACACACTGAGGACATTGTGTGATTTAAGTGTGGTCTACTGGGGAGAAATTTTGATTTTTCTGTTAGTTTATGTTAGTATGTATTTTGTGTGTTAAATTTTTTTTAAGTGTGTTAAATTTTTTGTTTTTGAGTGTTAACTTTTTCTGTTTTAAGTTATTTTTATCCAGTTTTGTGTGCAATAAATTTTACATTTTTCTCTTGATTTCTGGATTATCTAAGTTGTAGATTTTTCCTTCACTTACTTACTACTTATAGATTGTAATCCTTGCTTTTCTCTACCTGGAAAGATGATTATACGTTTGAGAGGTTGATTTGATTGTGACGAATACCCTGTGTGAGATTTGAGCCACTTAATTTTCTTTCTTGTGTGTGATATGTATCTTGATTGCTTGCACATATGCCTTGGCTTGATTCTTTTTGATATACTTGATTGATATGCATGTTCAGACGTGATAAAGGCATTTTTGTTCTTGAGCCTCTTTAGCGAAATAAGCCTACCATGTTATTATCCTTTGATAACCCCTTTGATCCTATACTGTATATATTTCTTTGTGTTGAAGCTCATACACTGATCCTAAGTGAAAAATAAATGATTACCTTAACCTTAGGAAAGTCTGAAGCTATAGAAGTATTTTGTGAATAAGTGTGGTCTCCTTGGGAATTCTGATGAATTGGCTAGTTGGTTCCTCATCATCTTTTGAAATGATAATTTATATCCTGTTGTGTGATAAAAAAAAAAAGCAAGAAGACAGGATGAGAAAAAATGATGAGAAAAAGAAAAAAAAAATTGAAAAATAATTGTTGTGAATAATGGAGTCGAGAAGAGGATTGAATTAGAGGTTTGGGTGAGATTTCACTGTGTTTGCACTTGTTCCCCAATGCTCCTCTATTTCTTCTGAGTTGTAGCTACTTATCCATATTTATCCTCCCCTGACCTTGACCACATTACAACCCTGAAAGACCTTTTGATCTGAACATGCATATGTTTTTAAGTATTTATAATTAGAAGCTTGCCAAGTCTACTTGTGTTTACTTTCTTGAATGCATTGAGTGACATTGATTTACCCTAGACACTTGAGAGAAACACTCTGAGTGCATCTGTGAGGTTTTGTTATTTTTGAATCACCTCTTGAGCTGAATAATCATTTTGCTATGTATTGAATTGCTTGGATGATTTCTGTAAGTATCTGCTTTTCTTGATTACGTGTTGGATATTAACTACTTCTTTTCTCTGTCCAGATTTCTTGAGAACTTTGTAAATTCTATTTATTTCCTTGCGAGTTTTTGTTTTCTATATGCTACATTTGTGTCAATCCTTTAATTGTCCTTTGAACTATTCCCTGATTTGCATCTTGATTTTGCCCAGGAGTGCAAAAGACTAAGTGTGGTCTATTTTGATGAATCATTATTTTCTACACTTCACTTAGTTTATTGTGCTAGAATTAATTGTGGAATTGTGCATAAACGTCCAGTATTTTTCCGTTTTTCCATAATTGTGCTTAATTTGACTAGTAATTCAAATTTTGATTAATTTGAATTATCTAAAGCTAATTATTTGTATTATTATTTTGCAAGGAAAATATTGGAATCACAAATTTGGACTTCAAGAAAAATTGAGACATCAATTTTAATTTTAAACGAGGAGCTTGCATTTCATTCTTTTTGGAGTGAACTTGGAAGGCAATTACTTAGCCCTGGCCGTGACAGCAAGTGAATTCATTTTGGTATTTTGTGTGCATAAAGAAGGGTGCTACGTCCAGCAAACACCAAGGATTTTCTTTGAATAAAATTATAGAACGGTGTTGAATCAATAATTGGTGCCAAAGTGATTCACGGATGGGAATGAGCAAGTGTTGATTAATTTTGCTTGAGGAAGTAGTGCTTACTTCATTTTTAATTGGAGAAAAGTATATGTCATATGGCTGGAAATTGACACGACGAGACACCACTTGGAGGGAGCCCACATTTTATTTTTGGAAACACATGGATTAATTTGTAGAAGATTACATCCAAGATGTAGGTGTTGATTTACATTTTTTTTTATGGGTGAAAAATGAAGTGTAGCTGCCACAATTTCTAAGTAAAAATGCCACGGTTGCTTGGAATCTTTCAAAGAAATAAATCAAATAGAAAAGAGGGGCCACCACCCACGGTTTTGGTTCAGAGCATTTAGTTTGCTTGGCACAATGTGCACTCCCAAATCCAAATTGAAAAGGATATGCATATGAGAAAAATATGGGCTGCCACTAAGAATATTATTCTTAAAAAGTGAAAAGCATGTTCCATTCACGGTTTGGTTTGGAAGAGTGATATGCTAATTTATTTTGTTAGTTTGTGGCCACTCATTTCACGTAGAAGAATTTGGAACACATGCCACACAGCCATTCATTTTGGCAGCTCACGTTCTCAGCACACACACTTCATGGCCACTTGGAGAAGAAGCTCCATACTGCACGGACCATTTCCGTTTCTGCTGGAGAAGTTTCTTACTAAGAGCAAGGGGAAACATGGACTGGAAGAAGTGAATGGATTGTCCACCAAAAATAGAAGCAGTTCTCGGTCCTTCAATGCATCCAGCAGTTGGCAACAGAGAAGAACACGGCCTGCAGGAAGCACACACGTTCCAGCTGAGTTGGAGGCGGAAGAGCATGTCCAGAAATATCCAGCAAGCCACCTTGAGAGAAAGAAATCCACGGACTAGTAGCACATGAAGTCCAGCACGTCCAAAGGAGCCAATCCAGTGCCCACCAGCAGCTGCAACGTGTGGAGGGAAGTCATGGCAGCAGAGGCGTCCAGCAGAGAAGGTGCTGTCACGATGAAGAAAGACTCACACAGTGATGTTTCTGGGATGAACGGGAAGCTCACGGCCTTCACACAAGGAAGGAGCGTCCAACGGTTTCAAAGAGATATAGTGCCCACACATTCACGTCCCAGCTGCAGCAACACTTAGGGGACAACCACTTTGAGAGAAGAAATTAATTGGCTTGGAGAATGGTACAGAGATGTCTCGGCTTTGCTGGAAGTAGAAGAGAATGAAGAAGGAAGTGATGGCTTGACGTGGAAACGGGAGGCACTCTTGATCCAGCAACTGGTCCACCAACAAATAGCATGAGCAACAAAGGGCAGCCTCCAAGCTGGTCTAGAAGCAGCAGCACCGGTCCTTGAGCCGCACCCATCCAGCAGTGGTATTCTCGGCAGTAGAAGTGTTGTTAGGAAAGAACAGGTGTTTGAATGGAGAGATGCATGCTGAGTTGTGAAAGCTTCACGTGAGAAAGAAGAGGAGCCCACGATTGGAATGGTGTGCAAAAAAGTGATTGAAGAAGAAGACAAGTTGGGCTCACGGGTTTGGGAGGCTAGCAATTCCCTTCCAGAAAGATTTGCTATAAGATGCAAGCATCATCAGAGAAGCAAGGAATCAGATTTTAGAGTAGGAATTAGGAGTACTCACGCCCCTGGTGGAAGAGGCTCTTGCCTCTTCCTCTTTCAATCAACTCTCTGTATTTTCATTTTCCAAACAGTGCAACAGTGATTTATTTTCTGAAGCGTATAGTGTGTTACTGTAATTTTTATTTTCACTGTCCAGGGATTTAATTTCAAGTGTTGAATCTTTGCTAAATTTGATTTCCAATTAAGTGCTTTTATTTTTGCTGTGTCTTCTATTTTACCATTTAGTATTTTTTTTTTGCACCGTTAAATTTTGTCATTGTATTTTTACCGTTCAGTTTTTATCACCATTAAAATTTATTTCAAAAGTTTCTAAATTCTGTTTTAATTAAAACTCAATTGTTTTTAATTTATTTTATTTTTCAGTGTCAAAAACATCCACAAACCCCCCCACTTTGTGTTAAATCTAAGACTGAACCACATAAATTGGTCCTTGAGAGACGACCTAGGAGTCACATCCTAGTTATACTGCATAATTTCGTGCACATCAAATTTGTATGACCGCGACAGTCGTACCACATACTCTCATTTAAAATTCAAGATCATACAGAAACAAAATACTCCATATTCAAGATTTAAGATCAGACAAAAGCAAAATATAGCATATTCAAGACTCAAGATAATACAAAAGGAAATACTCAAAGTTAGCTCCCCTTACCTCTATTGCAGACTTAATTTCCTTCTCTGAAACAGTTCTCCGAAAACTTCCAGAATTCCCCCTTTGCAACTAAAAATTTCTCCAACTCTCTTCTTTCACAAATTTTTCTATAATTTTGGTGTAAGTTTCAGCCTTCCATCCCTTGCTATTTATAGCCAAAAAAAATTTACTATTCAGTTTTACTATTCATTTTTTTTACTATTTATTTTTACTATTCATTTACTATTACAAAAATATTATTTTAAATCAAATTCTATCTAATCCACCTTGTACCAACGTGGCTTACTTATCACTTTGGCACTATTCATTTTTTTTACTATTCACAATTTACTATTTACTATTCACTTTTTACTATTCAATTTTCTAAAAAAAATCCTAAATAGGTTATAAAAAATTTGAACCTCTCATTCTAGAATTACTAAAATTTTATATCCAAAATTTAAATTTTTCTATCCATTAAAATTATTATTACTAATAAAATGCTAAAATTTACTATGATAAATATTTTTCATGAGTCTTACACAAACTATATTTTTTATAATTATATATATAGTGGTATAATATTTTTTAATATAATTGAATTTATTATAAAATAACAATCATAAATATACTATAAAAATATTTATCATAACTATATATATTTAATACTATTTTTAATCTAAATGAAGGTGTGGAATGCATATATATATATATATATATATATATATATATATATATATATATATATATATATAAGTAATTCAAAAAATTTAAATATATTATTTATATACTTTATGAATTATTATTATTATTATATGTATAATAATAATCCATAAACTATATAAAACAATTTTATATATGCTTAAAAAATGTGAAAGAAATATTCCAAGTATTCCTAACTGTATTTCCGATGCAGATATATGAGTTTGGATACTTCCCAAACTAAAAATTTAGTATAGGACACAACAAAATCTAGTTAGGGTCCATATTGATGAAAATAATAAATGACTATTTTGTATGGTCCACAAAGAATATACTTGTTCTATCCATATCGCAAGATGAATAATATACATGGTCTCACTTTTTCCCACAATTTCTTTGTTTAAGTATTCTTTACACTATAAATGTGGGTCACTCAGACATAGATAAGAACATGTAAGTTTATGTGCTGGCTAGATGTTATTCGTCAATCAAAATTGCCAAATCCCAAATGTGGTAGTAAACAAAGTATTAATGTACACCATGTAAAAGGTGGTTCTTCATTTTCTTTTATTTTTTATTTTCCTACAATCTTTTAATACTTCTTTCTTTCCTTTATTATTTATTAATTATCTCTTCTAAAACTACAATCACTAATAATTTTTCTTTGATATTTCTTGATATTGTCATCTCCGATTTACACTAATAATTCATCGTTAGGTTTAACTAGACTAAAGATTTTTGCATTAGTGTCTATAAAACCGTGTTTAATTTTTTTACTTAAATTAAAAGGCACGTGTATTTAAAATAAAGAGGAGTGATGTAATGTTATAAAAGAGAAAGATATTAACTTGACAGTTCACATATAGAGGCGATCTAAACTAAAATATCATTACATTCCCATTCAATTTGTTACTTTTGGTCTAAAAGTTTAGAGCACTCTTAATCTTTTTCATTTAAAAAATAATTAATGAGCATTGGCTAATAGTCTTTCTAGTTTACCTTAGTGGGAGTCCTTTCTTTTTATTTACAATGTGTTAGGTTAAGATTTTGAGTAGGCATGATTCTATTTTAAGATCTTAGCTTCATATTTTAATATTATTCAGCACTAAACAAAATCTTAATTAGTTTTTGTACTTTTGGCTATTAATTTAACTTCAACATCCTAATGGGGAGTTTGCTAATGATAAGGATTGTGTAAAATTGTGTAAAGAATTCGAAATTAGATATTTTTTTATTTCATGAGAGAAAATTCATTAAAATAATTCATCATTAATGATAAATAAGTTAAATTTAGGGTTAAATATGTTTTTCATCCCTTAAGTATCACACAAATTCGGTTTTAGTTCCTACTCAAAACTTTGATGATTTTTAGTCCTCATAGTTTTGAAATTGTTACTATTAGTCCTTAAAATTGGGCGGCGTTAACTTTTAGTAGATATGACAAACGACGATGCCACATTTTATGCCAGTTGCCCTGTTCACTCTCTGCCACGTTGGTTGTTTAATTTTTGAAATGAGATTAAGTTATTGGCATGTTGTTGATTGAAATCAGATTACAATTAGGGTTCTTAATTGGGAAAAGTTTATTTTTTTCAATTGGGGAAAAGTAGTTTCTCAAAGCATTGTACTCCAAACATTGTACTGGAAACATTCCACTCGAAGCATTCTATCAAGGTGGTCCTTGCGGTGCTCGTGAAAGAAACAGTGGGTGTGAAAGACAAGCGTAAAGGTAAGCTAAGCTATTGTTTTTTTTTTATCGGTTATGGTTGTTGCAATTTGGGCGTAAAGCGTTGATGTCTGAATGTAGGTCTAGAAATGGTTTTCGACATTTGTTTGCATCACATGAGGAAGTTTGTTAGTAATATGGGGGTACAATATGTTGGAGGAGAGATACACGTGATCAAAGGACTTGATCCGGATAGTTGGTTATATTTTAAAGCAGTTGGAATAGTTAAAGAATTTATGTATGATGCAGACTTCAAACTATGGTGGAAGGGGTCGAAACAAAGGCTGATGAATAATGTGAGATTATTGAGTGATGACAGGGAAGCACTGTACTTGGCTAACTATACAGAGGAGAATAAGGAAAAGGTAGAAATCGATGTTCAACATGTTCCTAGTGAGGCAGTGGTGTCAACACCCGGAAGTTCACTTTCTTAGTTTTGGTGAAGTGGCAGATGAAGGAAAAGTGGAAGAGGAGGAAGTAGTTTCCAAAGTGGGTGACGAAGAGGTTAATTTACATGAGGAAGAAGTGGATGAGATTGTAGAAGAGGATGGAATGGGTCTAGAAGAGGGTGATGGTGTTGTAGAAGAGGGTGAATGTGTTGAGCAACAAGGTTCACATGTTAATGTGGCTGTAGAGGTTGAAATGGGTGAGGAAGAGTGTGATGTTGGTGAGGAACATGAAGAGGTTGAAATGGGTGAGGAAGAAGAAGAGTGTGATGGTGGTGACGAACATGAAGAGGTTGAAATGGGTGAGGAAGAAGAAGTGATAGCGTCCTCCTCGAGCTAGGTTGGGCCAAAGCACGAAGATGAAGCTATGGAGGTGGAATTTGTGCGGAAGCGATGGATATGGTGGTGGACTCACAATTTTGGTGAGGTTTTTGGTGAGTATTTGTGGTAGGATGGAGGTGTTTGATGGATCTCCGGAGAGGTTGGGCCAACTCTAGAGAAGGGTGGTTAGAGGGACCTCATGGGATGCTCTAGCCTTGACTTGAGACAAGATATGTTTGCACACATTTTGGCATAATAACATTCAAATTCATCAAGTGATTTTACAAGGAAGGAGACCCTTCTATTTATAGAGAAATGTGTCTCCAAAGTAGACAAGAAACCCTAAAAACTATCCACTCTTAAAGAGACATGTGGCAATCATCTTTTACAAAGTTTCTCCACTCTTAGAGTGCCATGTGGCAATCCACTTTTGTAAAGTCTTCTCCACTCATGTGGTAATCCACTTTTGCAAAGTTCCTCCACTCTTAAAGTGCCATGTGACAATCCACTTTTGCAAAAGCTTTCCACTCTTAGAGTGACATATGGCAATCCACTTTAGGAAGAGTTTCTCCACTTGGAAAGTGACACATGGCCACTTCCTTTTTAAGAAGTGTCTTCACTAAGAGCTTGCCATGTAGCCATCATGTCCCATAGTGGGACACACTCTTTAAAAATAAGATTACAAACCATACAATACTTAGCCCTTAATACAAGGCCTAAAATTAAATACTATACTATTTGACCCTTAATACAAGGTCTAAAATACACACAATTTTACCATGGCTAGGGCATATGCCATCATACCCTCCCTCTTAAAAAGGATTTGTCCTCAAATCTTTAAGTTTCTTCAAAAACCCTCTTCTTCATATTGATCAACTTATGTATCAACAAAACCCTCCGGGGTCAAATAACTTTCTGCAAAAAACAAGAGATAAAGTAAGTGTTATTAGAATAATCAACCCAATTATGTATTTTCCCTTTAAGTCCCGGCTTATCTTGTGTTGAATGCATATGCATTTGGAGTGACTTCCTTTTTTACCACCAAGTCTCATTTGGTCTTGTCTATCCAATCTACTAAAGGAAGATGGAAAGAATACCCCTTTTGAATCTTCACACAAGCCTGTGGCCCTTAACATGAAGGCTCTTTTGTTGGGACACTCATTGGACATGTGTGTATTGCTTTGACACTCTGAACATTTGATTTTGTATATGTTAGTGTCATCTCTTTCCTTTTCTCTCTTATTTTTCATTTGTACTTGGTCTGTTTCAACTTGAGATGGTGTGAGACGATGAAGTACAAACTTTCTATCTTTATGGTTGAAGGTTATCTCATTGGTACGACCATGATGTATGGTTTCCTTTTCAAAAAGCCAAGGCCTTCCTAACAAGATGTGACAAACTTCCATAGGTACTATGTCACATAACACACTATCTTCATAATTCCCTATGGAAAACTTAACCGTCACTTGTTGATTAACTATCATGTCTTGATGAATCGATATTTTATTCACTTCACTTAGTTTATTGGGCTATAATTAATCAGGGAATTATGCTTAATTGTCTGTTATTTTGCCATATTTGCTAATAATGCTTAATTTGATCAATAATTCTTATTTTGTCTAATTTGAATTGTCTGAGCTCATTATTTTCATTATTAATTACAGAGAAAATTATTGGATAATATTTTGGGACATCCAGAAGAAGCAATGATTTACATATTGTGTTATTCTTGAAGAAGCTACACCTCTTAGAATTTTTAAAGTAATATTGGTTTGGAAACCATACACACCACACATTCATTTGTTTGATTGGGAGAAGCATATTTAATTGTTTTATGGCTAATTTGATGACCCATTCCCTGTGGAAGGAGTAGAATTTACGGTTCTTATAAGAGAAAGAATGTTGGGAAATCACATTTAATTCATGGCTAAATTATTTTAATTGTGGGCGTGACTTATTTCATGTGAAAGAAAGAACAATCAATTCTCATCCAACACATCACACGGCAACCCATCTTTTGGTGAAAAGCATTTGGAATAAAAGGGGGCCACCACTTCACGGCAACAACACGTGATTGCTTGGAAAGAAGAAATGAATTTACTTTCTTCACACTGCACATTCCACGGTCAGCATCCACTTCATTCTACAATAACAAGAAATCTTCTTTTAGTAAGACACATAGAGAGGGGACCACGCTCATGGAAAGGATCTACCATGGCTGTGCTCACGGTTCTCCTTCACAGCAAGCTACAAGCAGAAGCTTTGAAGACATCAACGCATGGGGCAGCAAATTGGTGGAGGTGTCTCGGCTAGGAGCTGGATGCAGCAGCCACCAAGAAGGAGGTCTCCACGTCCAATACTTCTTCAACAAATGGGAGAAGACGCAGCAGCTGAGTTGTTCCAAAAAAATCAACATTTCAGGGCTTCCCAATTGGAGAAACGGTGCAGCTATCACTCCCATTCTCGGTGCTGGCCTTTGCTCAATGGTGTCACGTTTTCATTGATGATGGAGAGCATCATTTGTATTTCTTTTAAGCACACATTCACGGCTGGATGGCGAGGAGTTCTTTGGTATCACGGTCCAACCAACTACAACAAGAAGAAGAGCTGCAGCGTTTTGGAAGGAAGCACCCTGCAGTTTGGAAGCATAAGCTTCACGGTCCCAACAGTAAAAGCTTGTCTAGCACGTCCAGATGAACACGCTGTTGGCTGAAAGATGAAGCCCACGGCTGGAGGAAGAGAAAGCTCACGCATAGGATGCAACACGGTACCAAATTTTCGGCAATAAAAAGGAAGTTTTCAAGAAGGCAAAAAGGGGGAGTCCCAGTGAGAGGTGACGGCCTGGGAGAGGAGTCTCTCTTCCAGGAGAAGTCCGAGAGAGATTTTCCAGAGTTCCAGCGAGAAAGAGTTTCCAGGAGGCTCTCGGTTTTAGTTCCAAATAGTGCAGTAGTGTTATTTTCTTGCACCAAAACTGTAATTCTTTCTTAAGCATGTAATGTACGAGAAGTCTGTCACAGTATTTGTAGCCGTTTGTTCGGTTTGAAATTTTATCTTCATTGTTCAGTGATTTTATTTGAAGTGTTAACGGTGAGATGAAGTTCATTTTAAGACATTTTCTATTTTTACCATCTTTTACCGTACAGTTTTTACTATTGTTAAAATTTGTTTCACTGTTTTTAAATCAATAGTGTTTAATTTTCAGTTTAACTTTAATTTTCCGCAACCAAATCCAAAACATCATCAAACCCCCCACTACGTGTAGATCTGAAACTGAACCCAAATTGGTCCTTGTGAGACGACCTAGGAGTCACATCCTAGCTATACTACATTAATATATGCACATCAAATTTGTATGACCGCGACAGTCGTATCATGTCTTCACCATCATTAAGCCATTGAAGTTTGTAAGGTTGGGGTGAGGCAATATAGTTAAGGCTAACTTTTCAACCAACCTAGTGCTACAACAATTGCAACATGAGCCACTATCCATAATAAGAGAACACGTGTTTTCTAAAACTTGACATCTTGTATGAAAGATGTTCTCTCTTTGGGTTTGGACTTGGGGACTAGGTTGATTCTTCAAAACTCTTCTCATCATGAGGAGATCTCCCTCGCATGGGTAGGAATCTTCTCCTTCACTCTCATCCTTACTTGTGCCTTTCTCCTCCTCCCCTTCACTACTATATGAGTCAACATCCCTCAAGATTATGGTCCTTTTAGTGGGGCATTGTGATGCCATATGACCTCTACCTTGACATTTAAAACATTTAATTTCACTAGTACGAGTGTGTAATGATGTTCCCTCCCTTGATCTATCTTTTTCTTTCTCCTTCCATAGATTCCTAGAGGGTTCCTCTTCCATCACTTGCTTACCTTCCCTCCTATAGTCTTTCTTAACACTAGAGTTAGAGTGGTCAATTTTCAAACCTTTTCTCAAATGTTGTTGCTCAACTTTTATGCAAATTTGTACCAAATCATTGAGATCTTGATAAGGGAACAACTCCACTTTATCTCTAATATCAAGATTAAGACCACTTAGAAATCTAGAAATAGTGGTTCCTTCTTCTTCCCTAATTCCCGCTCTCATCATGTAGAGTTCCATCTTTTGCCTATACTCTTCCACACTCATGGTTCTTTGTTGGAGCCTTTGGAGTTTATCCATAAGCTCTCTATGGTAGTAGGAAGGTATGTGTCTTCTTCTTAGAGCACTCTTTAAGTCATTCCAATATTGGACTTGAGGAGAATTGGAGAGTCTTCTTTCTCTCACTAGGGCAGTCCACCAATACATGGCATTCCCTTGAAAGCTTAAGGTGGCTAGGGAAACTTTCCTTTCCTCTATTATTTGATGACACTCAAAAAGTTGTTCTACTTTCATTTCTCAATCTAGGTATGCCTCAACATCTTCTTTCCCATGGAAATGAGGAAGGTCTATCATAATCTCTCTTGGTGGTTGTTCACTCTCCCTTTTATACCTTCTAGGTGGAAGATGTTGGTAGAATTGTGCAGCAGTCCTACTATCTTGTTCAGGGTATGTGTTTTCTGTGGGAGTTTTTGAACTTCTCCTTGAGTGACTCCTACTCCTACTTTTCTTTATCTCTTCTTGGACCTTTTCTTGTTTTTGGGCTAGAACTCTAAGTTCTTCTTCTAAGGTTTCAAGATATTGTTCTCTTTCAACTCTTTCTTTTTCTTTCAAAATGGATTCTTGCTTTTGCCAAAGTTTTAGTGATTTTAGTTCCTTAGCCATTTGTTCTAAATTTGGTTGGGCCTCTTCACTATAATCACTATCAATTTGGTAAGAAGGTTCCTTAGACATTCTTAAAAAAAATTCAAAATATGTAATGCACACACAAACTTGTATTTCAAAAGTAAATTCCTTTAGAGATTTAAGGAGGCAAAATAATCTCAAGTTCACTTCCAGGAAAGAGAGGAGAATCACTAAGGATCACTTAAAATCCAAGCCTTTCCTAGCCAAAGTTTACCTCAAGTTCTCTTGCACCAAACTTCTCAAATGGAATTAGGTTTGATACATAAGTAGACACACAATAAATTATAAGCAGTTAAAGACAACAATT
Organism: Vigna angularis; assembly: GCF_016808095.1. Classification (NCBI taxonomy): domain Eukaryota; kingdom Viridiplantae; phylum Streptophyta; class Magnoliopsida; order Fabales; family Fabaceae; genus Vigna; species Vigna angularis. The sequence continues at coordinate 8,889,565 of NC_068971.1, forward strand.
AAACTAGACTATGCGGCCTAATGGTAAAGTTAGAAGGCACTTTGGAACCTTCAAACTTTAACCAACTAAAAACGTTTTCAATATGGTTTACAAGTCTTTGTTAGGATATGGGATTGAGTATCACAGACTACCCCAAGATACCTAACAAGGTTATGAGTTACAAATCCAAAAGCAATACAATTTTACAACTCAAAAATGCGTAATACAAATAAATAATGTGTGTTCCTCTCTAAAGTGTTTCACTCCTTTTCTTCTTGTCTCTTCCTCAAGGTTTCAAGGTCCAAAGAGGTCTCCGATCACCCGATATACTATGTCCAATTTCGTTTTTCCTCCAAAGAATATCTTACACCAAATATCAAACCAAATCCGAAAGGTAGGAATCCAAAGAGAATGCAAATCAAGGGCCAATTTGAACAATAGCTCTTCAAAAGGAGTTATGTTGAGACAAAACAGAGAGTAATGAACAAGACAATCAAGAAAATAAAGCTTAAAAAAAATGAAGGCTAGGCACTCAAAAGAATTACCTAAAGAAAGGCACTAGAATAGATTAACAAAACAAAAAACAATTAGAATAGAGAATTATTACTTCTTATCTTTACAAACACTCAGCTAATGGTGCACTATAGGCAGAGACAATATTTTGTCAAAAGTGTCATGTCCAAGTCTTATATCCAAGGGTCATGTCCAAGTATCATGTCAAGGTATTATGTCCAAGTATCATCTCCAAGTGTCATGGTAAAGTCTCATGTCAAAGTCTCAAGTCAAAGTAACTTTTTTTTTCACTTTTGCTTTTGCTTGTACTTTTACTTCTTTTTTTTTTACTTTGGCTTTTTACTTTTGTCTACACTTTTGTTTTTCAACACAAATTAGATCTGGACAATTTGTTTGGGTAGCTCAAAGTTCATGACTCAAAGAAAAAAAAAATGGAAGAAATCTTAATAGAATCAAAAATAGAGCATGAAACTCAAAGAAACACAAGAGAAACTTAACTCTAAGAACTTGACAATGATCTAATGACAAGCATGAACTCAAATATGAAATAAAAAAGCACTCAAATGGATGTATATACTGTAATTTCGAAATCCCAATGGGACATATTTTTTTATGATTTTTGCAAAGCCCGAACTAAGAGAAAATGACATAAAAATGACTACACATGACTCTAGACAACATGGATGGAATTAAAAATAAAAAATAACCCAAAAATGACATTAAACCATAACCAAATATATGAAGAAAGACTCAAAAAAAATATAAAAGCACGCCACAACACATGTATATGGAAACTTAGTGGTAAAAACCGAATGGTTCCGCAAAAGAACAAACTAGAACCATAAAAATAACATATATGGATGCAAACAATGGAAGACAATAAAGAACAACACAATAACAACAAGAAATACACAAAGATAGGTAAAGGACCAAGATACTTAGCTCTTGTAGACCCAAAGCTCTTGATACCAAATGATAGCGTCCTCCTCGAGCTAGGTTGGGCCAAAGCACGAAGATGAAGCTATGGAGGTGGAATTTGTGCGGAAGCGATGGATATGGTGGTGGACTCACAATTTTGGTGAGGTTTTTGGTGAGTATTTGTGGTAGGATGGAGGTGTTTGATGGATCTCCGGAGAGGTTGGGCCAACTCTAGCCTTGACTTGAGACAAGATATGTTTGCACACATTTTGGCATAATAACATTCAAATTCATCAAGTGATTTTACAAGGAAGGAGACCCTTCTATTTATAGAGAAATGTGTCTCCAAAGTAGACAAGAAACCCTAAAAACTATCCACTCTTAAAGAGACATGTGGCAATCATCTTTTACAAAGTTTCTCCACTCTTAGAGTGCCATGTGGCAATCCACTTTTGTAAAGTCTTCTCCACTCATGTGGTAATCCACTTTTGCAAAGTTCCTCCACTCTTAAAGTGCCATGTGACAATCCACTTTTGCAAAAGCTTTCCACTCTTAGAGTGACATGTGACAATCCACTTTAGGAAGAGTTTCTCCACTTGGAAAGTGACACATGGCCACTTCCTTTTTAAGAAGTGTCTTCACTAAGAGCTTGCCATGTGGCCATCATGTCCCATGGTGGGACACACTCTTTAAAAATAAGATTACAAACCATACAATACTTAGCCCTTAATACAAGGCCTAAAATTAAATACTATACTATTTGACCCTTAATACAAGGTCTAAAATACACACGATTTTACCATGGCTAGGGCATATGCCATCAAGAAGAGTGTGATGGTGGTGAAGAACAGGAAGAGGTTGAAATGGGTGAGGAAGAAGAAGAATGTGATGGTGGTGATGAACATGATTATCTTCGTGAAGAAGAGGAAGGGGGAATGTGGTTGAGGAGGAAGTAGAAGCTTTAGCTGAAGAATGTCTGGATGACAGTGAAGAAGACAGAATGGCTAATGATGATGATGAGTTTGGTGTTGAGCATGATAGGGTGGACCAAGTTCGTAGAAACATTAATCCAGTTTTGGATAGGTGGAATACAATGAAAAAAAGAAGAAGAAATGTGTAACTAGAAGAGGCAATGTTGGGGAAGATTCATTTATAATGAATGAAGAAGTTGAAGATCATGACATCAATGAAGATTACAATAGTGATGAATTGGATTCAAATGTAAATAGTGATGAGGATGTGAGGTTGAAAAAGGGAAACTTTAAAAAGTATAGAAAAGATGATATGAACAAGAACTTCAGATTCGAATTGGGGATTGAGTTTTGTTCATTAAAGGAATTTAAAAATGCACTAATGGAACATAGTGTATTAAATGGAAAAGAGGTTAAGTTTGTGAATAATGACCTGAACAGAGTAAGGGCAGTTTGTAAAAACAAGTGTGGTTTTCTTATTATGGCTAGCAAGGTAGGAGGCAAGCAAACATTTAGGGTCAAAACCTTGGTTGGACGACACAGTTGGGGAAGGGTTTTTGGAAACAAAAGTGCAAATGTAAGCTGGATTGCACAAGTATTAGTAGACAGGTTTGTAAATGTGGCTAACATGACAGTCAATCAAATCATTGATGACATTAAGAAGTCATTCAGTGTTGGAATAACTGCTTGGAAAGCTGGAAAGGCCAAACAAATTGCTTTGGATTCTTTTGTTGGTGATGGAGAACGACAATATGGTCGTCTATATGATTATGTGGGTGAATTGCTAAGAGTGAAGTCTAGAACCTTTAAAATTAAAGTGAATCAACCCCAACCAAGTTTGCCACCAAGATTTGGGTCATTTTATATGTGTTTAGAGGGTTGTAAGCAAGGCTTCTTAGGAAGTTGCAGGCCCTTCATAGGGGTAGATGGTTGTCATCTGAAGACAACATATGGTGGTCAGTTGTTGGTGGCAGTGGGCAGAGATCCCAATGACCAATATTTTCCACTAGCTTTTGTTGTAGTTGAAAATGAATGCAAAGAAAGCTGGAGATGGTTTTTGACACTACTTCTGGATGATATTGGTGGCATTGATTGTCAATGTTGGGTTTTCATTTCTGATCAACAAAAGTTATTTTCATTTTAATGTTTTCCTATTTTTATTTCGTAGCAGTGACATTATTTACTATTGACCAAGACCTTTTGTGTTTTATAGGGACTAATGACAGTTTTTTATGACATCTTGGATGGAGTGGAACATAGATTATGCTTAAGGCACTTGTATAACAATTACAAGAAGAAATTTGGTGGAGGAGTGCTTATGAGAGATCTTATGATGGGGGCTGCCAAGGCCATATTTCAACAGGACTGGGAAAAGAAAATGGGTGAGTTGTCTGATAATGCTAAATTATACCATATTTTAAGCATCATTTTAGTGGCAAAATCAACTCCTTTCTTACTTATAACTTGCTTAATCCTCTTCTTTGGTCTTGTTTTCTAAATATTTGTGTTTTTGGCTACCTTGATGTACTTTCATCAATAATCCCTTATTTTGTAGCTAAAAATGAGCTTGGAAGACTCTCCAACAATGTCTAAGGCTGAACCAACCACTAGAAGCAAGCAGATCTGCAGAAAAAGTGAAAATGATGCAGTGCTGAAAAGTCAGGCCCAAGCCCCCCCTGGTTGAGGGGCGCCCAAGCGCGACTGCACCAGGGCCAGTTTCTGCACAGAAAAGTGACCAGGTGCCAGTTTTGTGTGCTGGTCGCGCCCGGGCGTGAAAAAGGGGCGCCCGGGCGCGACTTTTTGCGAGAAGCTTGCGCCCAGGCGTGCGAAATGGGGCGCCCAGGCGCGACTTTTTCCGAGAGGCTCGCGCCCGGGCGCGATTTTTGCTGATGTGTCAGATCCAGCTTATTTAACCCAGAAACGCGAAGGGCGCGACTTTCACATGTTGTCTTAGATCCCAATTCTTTAATACGGGTTTTGCTTGTTAGATTGCCAAGGAATTGGGGTTTGATAAGGAAAACCTAGGCTCTTTCACCTAAGGAATTAGGGCTAGAGTGTTTTAGTGGATTGACTTTAGTAAATTGATAGAGAGGAGATAAAATTGGTCATACACAAGAGTGCATTGGTGAAAACTAACCTTAGCAATGTCATTTCATACCATTTCTAGTCTTTTCCATTTCCAAGTGCCTTCAATACCAAAGTCCAACCTTGTAATTATGTATGAATTTACATTCCTGCACTTGTTCTGTATATTGATGTTATGTTATTGAGTCTATATGAGTTGTTAATCGCACAATTCTCTAGTATTACGAGTCTCTTGGGAAAACGATACCAATCTTACCGGTTTATTACTTGAACGATTCGGTGCACTTGCCGAAATCGAGCCCAACAAGTATTTTTTGAGCTAACAAGTTTTTAGTGCCGTTGCCAAGGATTTGGGGATTGAACCTGAGTCCTAGCAACGGCCAACAAGTTAAATTGGGCCTCATCGAGTTTTTGGCGCCGTTGACGGGGACTCGTGTCAATACTAGACTTTTGTGAGGTTTCTAACTTATGTAGACTTGATTTTGTATATAGAACTAACTCTTGTGTTGTAAATAGATTTTCAGTTTTGTTTGGGCTAATTTGTGGCTTTAGCCTAGTTGTGTCTAAGTGTATATGCAGGGAGATGTTCATACATGGAGGACTGCAGCCTCAAAAGCATCATGAAGACCCTAAGATTGAAGGAAATTATAGGACACAAGGAGACAACTATGTTGAGCATCACAAGCTGCCCTAACTTCTTCTTCCTTTGAAGATGCTCCAAGTGTTAAGTGAAAGATGAAGAAAGGAAGAAGAAAAAGAGAAAGACTAGTCACCACTACCCTTGGATGAGAGACAAAGAACTCAAGCCTAGCAAGCAAAATTTGATCAAGAGGATTGAGTGTTTGAAGATGTCAAGGTAGTGGAAGGGCTAAAAAGAAGAATTCAAGCTATGAGAGTTGATTTGGTGGCTAGAAAGTTGTTCAAGAAGAGTTGGTGGAAGGAGCACACCAACATCAACATTTGCACTTCATTGAGTAATCCGTCAAGCTAATGACGTTAAACAAGCGCTTTTGGGAGGCAACCCAGTTTTCTTATCCTTTTTACTAGTGTTTTGTGATTTTTGTGTTATTTGCATTAGTAACTTATGTTTTGCATATTTGTGTAGTTTTGAATTGTTGTGAGTTTTGAGTTGTAATGTTGTTTTTGTGGTTTGTATAAGTGTATTAGGTTAGTTTTAGCTTGTTTGGTGTGTGAGTGCATTGAATGAAGGTCTAGAACCAAAAATCACATGGTGAGTGGCCAATTTCGCAGAAATCTGCATTATGCAGAAAACTGATATGGCGCCCAAGCGCCCCCTGCTGAGGGGCGCCCGGGCGTGAGCTGCACCAATGGCCTCCTGCATCAAACTGACCGAGTGGCGCCCAAGCGCCCCCTACTGAGGGGCGCCCGAGCGTGACCTGCACCAGTGGCGTCCAGCACAAAAAAAAATTTCTGGTTCTGCACTTTTGTTTTTTTTGATTTATGATGAGTTTCCCATTCTTTTGCACTCTTTCACACACTCCTTTTGATGTGTTTTTATACCTTTTTGTGTTTTTGTACCTTTAGGAAGCTTAATTTTAAGACTTCCCTCTTTGTTCTTATACTTTTGTCTTTGTTTGTTTTGGCTTTCATTGTTTTGTTTCTTTGCTTTCTTGTGCATCTTTCTTTTAGTTTGTTTTATGGATTCTTCTCTTCAGTTGTTGACTATGGGATACTAATTTTGCTTTGAGCTTTCCTGTTACAGGATAAGATCTTCCTTAGGAATTAAAGAGTTTAAAACCACCAGTGGCCAACCTTTGAGGCATGCGTGAGTTGAGCACCATATGAAATGAAGATTTTGCTGCTCGTGTAGCATGGCCTGGGGGACAGGCCCCTACTGATGGGGAAGGTGGAGCAGTTGCGGAGTATAAGCTATTGTTGGAGGAAGATGTGGCAGATGAAAGTGAAGCTAGTCTCCTACACTGCTGGAGCTGCAAAGAGTCCATTTTAATCGGTTTTTCAGTTTTAATTTCCAGTTCTTATTTGCTTTCAGTTTTTGAATTTGGATTTCTTTTTGACTTGCCTTGTGGATAGTTCTTGTGCAATTGGTCTGGTGATTTGAGTGAATCATTTTCTATGCTTGAATTGAATACAAATCTGTTGTGCTTGCTCTTTATCCATGAGAATTGTTTTGAAAATCTAATTGAGATTATGTGGTTGAGCCTGTTGAACAGAGATTGTGGTTGCTTGTATATGTTTAGATAGATGCTTGGTTTTAATTGTGATCAATATTCTTGGCATGATGTTTATCAAATTTTGGAACCTTGAGTGAACCTGTTAGATGTTGTGCCTCAGAGTTTATTGATGAATGTTATTACTTTGGAATCATAGTTGATTTTGCCTGAGTTTCTCTATTTGAACTAGTTACTTGCATGTTACAAATGATCAAGGCCATCTTGTTCTTCCACCTCTTCTACATTTTGAGCCTAAAAGCCAATGTATAACCTTTGAACCTTAAAGAAAACTTTCTCATTCCCGAAACCTTAAGCTTATTGAAAAATCATTAACCTCCTTACCTTGAGTTGAGATGATCATATATATTAGAGTGAGGAGAATGGTCTAAGTTTGGGGGAGTTCTTGTCAAAAGGGGAGCATTGAGAAAAACAATAAGTTGAGTTAAAAAGAAAGAAAAAGAAGAAAGAAGAAGAAAGACAAAAACATGAATTCAATGAAAAAGAGTTGGGAAATAAGTTGAGAGTGGTTTATTCAATTTTGGAGAAAAAGATATACTTTGCTATATCATGAACTAAATTGTTTGGTCTCTTATCTCAAGGTGCTTTGTTGTCCAGAAAAACCAAATTTTCTTCTTAGCCCAGCCACAATACACGCTTCAAAAAGTCCTTGTGATGTAACTTGTTTGTTAATGTGTTTGATATTGTTGAAACGAAAGGCAAAGTTGATTTGTGTAACATTGTGATAGTTGAGAGTTAGACACACATCCTTATACACCATTGTGCTTGAGTGAAACACTTTCCTTGGTGAGGATTGGTTCCATGCACTCATTGAAAACAACTTGCCATGTTTGTTGATCTATCATTTGCATCTATCTTGTGATTTTTAATTTGTGAGCACCATGATTGAAGTTTAGCTTGCTAAGACTATATTGTCTCTTGAATGTGATTTATAAGTTGAGCAAGCACGATTGATTTTGTTTATTTGATTGAAACTATGCTTGAGTTGCTAGACCATTGTGATTGAATTGTTTGCTAGGAGAAGTACTTTTGCTTGAGGACAAGGAAAGTTGTAAGTTTGGGGGTATTTTGATAATGCTAAATTATACCATATTTTAAGCATCATTTTAGTGGCATAATCAACTCCTTTCTTACTTATAACTTGCTTAATCCTCTTCTTTTGTCTTGTTTTCTAAATATTTGTGTTTTTGGCTACCTTGATGTACTTTCATCAATAATCCCTTATTTTGTAGCTAAAAATGAGCTTGGAAGACTCTCCAACAATGTCTAAGGCTGAACCAACCACTAGAAGCAAGCAGATATGCAGAAAAAGTGAAAATGATGCAGTGCTGAAAAGTCAGGCCCAAGCCCCCCCTGGCTGAGGGGCGCCCAAGCGCGACTGCACCAGGGCCAGTTTCTGCACAGAAAAGTGACCAGGTGCCAATTTTGTGTGCTGGTTGCGCCCGGGCGTGAAAAAGGGGCGCCCGGGCGCGACTTTTTGCGAGAAGCTTGCGCCCAGGCGTGCGAAATGGGGCGCCTAGGCGCGACTTTTTCCGAGAGGCTCGCGCCCGGGCGCAACTGAGAGGGCGCCCGGGTGTGACTTTTGCTGATGTGTCAGATCCAGCTTATTTAACCCAGAAACGCGAAGGGGTTTGGGTCTTTGGTCATTTGGAGGCGCGATTTCACGGCTGGAGCTCATGGAGGGCGTGAGGAGCTTGTGGGAACATCTCCTCCTCTTCCTTTGGGTCTCCTTCTTCTTCCATCTTCCATGTTTGTAAGCTTTAGGGTTCTCCATGGAAATGGAGAGCCAAACCCATCTTGTTAGGGTTAGTTGTAGCCATTGAATTCTTGTGTAATTATTGAATGATTTGAATATATATATGCCTTTTCTATCAATTGCTAGTATTCTTGTTTCCGATCTTAAAGCTTGCATGTAATGGGAACGTTCATGACTTGATTTTGGGGTTTTATGGATTATGGGAACGTAAGATGAAATCTTGAACTGAAATAAGAGTCCTTGTGGGTCATTGATTCTAGGAATGGAAGATGATTCACATGTTGTCTTAGATCCCAATTCTTTAATGCGGGTTTTGCTTGTTAGATTGCCAAGGAATTGGGGTTTGATAAGGAAAACCTAGGCTCTTTCACCTAAGGAATTAGGGCTAGAGTGTTTTAGTGGATTGACTTTAGTAAATTGATAGAGAGGAGATAAAATTGGTCATACACAAGAGTGCATTGGTGAAAACTAACCTTAGCAATGTCATTTCATACCATTTCTAGTCTTTTCCATTTCCAAGTGCCTTCAATACCAAAGTCCAACCTTGTAATTATGTATGAATTTACATTCCTGCACTTGTTCTGTATATTGATGTTATGTTATTGAGTCTATATGAGTTGTTAATCGCACAATTCTCTAGTATTACGAGTCTCTTGGGAAAACGATACCTGGTCTTACCGGTTTATTACTTGAACGATTCGGTGCACTTGTCAAAATCGAGCCCAACAAGTATTTTTTGAGCTAACAAGTTTTTAGTGCCGTTGCCAAGGATTTGGGGATTGAACCCGAGTCCTAGCAACGGCCAACAAGTTAAATTGGGCCTCATCATTGTCGAATATTAACATTGATGCTTACAATTGGTTGCTAGCTATTCTCACTAAGTGTTGGTGTAAACATGCATTCAGTATTTATCCTAGATGCGATGTCTTGATAAATAATTTGTCTGAGTCATTTAATAGTACAATTTTACTAGCTAGAGACAAATCTATCATAACTATGATGGAATGGATTAGAACTTACATTAGGAGTAGGTTTGCAACACTTAGAGAAAAAGTAAAGACATATACAGGAGTTGCCATGCCTAAACCACGAAATAGGCTTGATAGGGAAGTAGAGAAGAGTGGAAATTGGATTCCAACTTGGCCAAGGGCTGCAAAATTTTAAGTCACTCACGGGTTTACAATGGATAACTTTGTAGTTGACCTAAGTAACCATTCATGTAGTTGTTACTTTTGGGATTTGGTAAGAATACCTTGCAGGCACGCTGTGGCTGCCATAAAATACAAAGTAGAAAACCCTAAAGACTATGTACATCCTTATTACAAGAAAGAGGCTTATGAAACTTGTTATGGCCCTGAAATTGTTCCAATCAATGGACAACAATTGTGGTCTACTTATGAATCTGGTGCGCTACTGCCTCCAATTTATAAAACACCCCATGGGAGGCCTAAAAAACTAAGAAGAAGGGAGGCTGATGAATATGTGAGTCATACAAAATTGTCAAAGAAGAATCTTGTTATGAAGTGTAGCAGCTGTAATGAATTTGGTCATAATGTAAGAACATGTAAAAGGGGAAAGAAAAAGGTACAAAATCACTCTTTTACAACTTCACTTATTTACACATTGATAATTATTTACAGTATGATAAAGCATAATATCTCTTTTACTCCAAAATTGAATAACCCACTCTCAACTTATTTCCCAACTCTTTTTCATTGAATTCATGTTTTTGTTTTTCTTCTTCTTCTTTCTTCTTTTTCTTTCTTTTTAACTCAACTTATTGTTTTTCTCAATGCTCTCCTTTTGACAAGAACTCCCCCAAACTTAAACCATTCTCCTCACTCTAATATATATGATCATCTCTACTCAAGGTAAGGAGGTTAATGATTTTTCAATAGGCTTAAGGTTTCGGGAATGAGAAAGTTTTCTTTAAGGTTCAAAGGTTTAGCATTGGCTTTTAGGCTCACAATGTAGAAGAGGTGGAAGAACAAGATGGCCTTGATCATTTGTAACATGCAAGTAACTAGTTCAAATAGAGAAACTCAGGCAAAATCAACTGTGATTCCAAAGTAATAACATTCATCAATAAACTCTGAGGCACAACATCTCACAGGTTTACTCAGGGTTCCCGAATTTGATAAACATCATGCCAAGAATATTGATCACAATTAAAACCAAGCATCTATCTAAACATATACAAGCAACCACAATCTCAGTTCAACAAGCTCAACCACATAATCTCAATCAGATTTTCAAAACAATTCTCATAGATAAAGAGCAAGCACAACAGATTTGTATTCAATTCAAGCATAGAAAATGATTCACTCAAATCACCAGACCAATTGCACAAGAACTATCCACAAGGCAAGTCAAAAAGAAATCCAAATTCAAAAACTGACAGCAAATAAGAACTGGAAATTAAAACTGAAAAACCGAATTAAAATGGACTCTTTGCAGCTCCAGCAGTGTAGGAGACTAGCTTCACTTTCATCTGCAACATCTTCCTCCAACAGTAGCTTATACTCCGCAACTGCTCCACCTCCCCCATCAGTAGGGGCCTGGCCCCCAGGCCATGCTACACGAGCAGCAAAATCTTCATTTCATATGGTGCTCAACTCACGCATGCCTCAAAGGTTGGCTACTGGTGGTTTTAAACTCTTTAATTCCTAAGGAAGATCTTATCCTGTAACAAGAAAGCTCAAAGCAAAATTAGTATCCCATAGTCAACAACTGAAGAGAAGAATCCAACAACACACTAAAAGAAATATGCAAAAGAAAGCAAAGAAACAAAACAATGAAAGCCAAAACAAACAAAGATAAAAGTACAAGAACAAAGAGGGAAGTCTTAAAATTAAGCTTCCCAAAGGTACAACAACACAAAAAGGGTAAAAAAAAACACAACAAAAGGAGTGTGTTAAAGAGTGCAAAAGAATGGGAAACTCATCATAAATCAAGAAAAAACGAAAAGTGCAGAACCAGAATTGTTGGTGTTGGGCGGCCCTGGTGCAGCTCGCGCTCGGGCGCCCCTCAGCAGGGGGCGCTTGGGCGCCACTCGGTAAAGTTGGTGCAGGATGGCCCTCGTTGCAGCTCGCGCTCGGGCGCCCCTCAGCAGGGGGCGCTTGGGCGCCATATCAATTTTCTGCATAATGCAGATTTCTGCGAAATTGGCCACTCACCATGTGATTTTTGGTTCTAGACCTTCATTCAATGCACTTACACACCAAACAAGCTAAAATTTGATAGCCGTTGCTGGGACTCGGGTTCAATCCCCAAATCCCCGGCAACGGCGCCAAAAACTTGATGAACCAAACTTTGATAGCCGTTGCTGGGACTCGGGTTCAATCCCCAAATCCCCGGCAACGGCGCCAAAAACTTGATGAACCAAACTTTGATAGCCGTTGCTGGGACTCGGGTTCAATCCCCAAATCCCCGGCAACGGCGCCAAAAACTTGATGACTCAAAAAATACTTGTTGGGCTCGATTTCGGCAAGTGCACCGAATCGTTCAAGTAATAAACCGGTAAGACCGGGTATCGTTTTCCCAAGAGACTCGTAATAATAGAGAATTGTGCGATTAACAACTCATATAGACTCAATAACATAACATCAATATACAGAACACGTGCAGAAATGTAAATTCATACATAATTACAAGGTTGGACTTTGGTATTGAAGACACTTGGAAATGGAAAAGACTAGAAATGGAATGAAGTGACATTGCTAAGGTTAGTTTTCACCAATGCACTCTTGTGTATAACCAATTTCATCTCCTCTCTATCAATTTACTAAAGTCAATCCACTAAAACACTCTAGCCCTAATTCCTTAGGTGAAAGAGCCTAGGTTTTCCTTATCAAACCCCAATTCCTTGGCAATCTAACAAGCAAAACCCGCATTAAAGAGCTGGGATCTAAGACAACATGTGAATCATCTTCCATTCCTAGAATCAATGACCCACAAGGACTCTTATTTCAGTTCAAGATTTCATCTTACGTTCCCATAATCCATAAAACCCCAAAATCAAGCCATGAACGTTCCCATTACAAGCAAGCTTTAAGATTGGAAACAAGAATACTAGCAATTGATAGAAAAGGCATATATATAATCAAATCATTCAACAATTACACAAGAATTCAAAGGCTACAAATAATCCCAACAAGATGGGTTTGGTTCTCCATTTCCATGGAGAACCCTAAAGCTTACAACATGGAAGATGGAAGAAGAAGGAGAACCCAAGAGGAAGAAGGGAGTGTTCCCACGAACCCTAGCAGCCCTCCAAGCTCTCCTCTCAGTGAAATCGCGCCTCCAAATGACCAAAGACCAATTCCCCTTCGTGTTTTGGGGTTAAATAGACTGGTCTGCCACATCAGAAAAATCGCGCCCGGCGCCCTCTGTCAGTCGCGCCCGGGCGCGAGACTCACTGGAAAGTCACGCCCGGGCGCCCCATTTCTCACGCCCGGGCGTGAAACTCTCTGGAAGCTGAAAGTGGACGAACGTCCTGGACGAGCGTCTTCTTAACTTGGACGAGCGTCCTCTTGTTAGCTCGCTGGACGAGCGTCCTCTCGTACGTCCACAGGACGAGCGTCCTCTCTAGCTGGACGAACGTCCACTTCTGGTAGCTGGACGAACGTCCACTGCTCTCTTCCCTGGACGAGCGTCCTGCCTGGCTGGACGAGCGTCCTCTGCCTGTCTGGCTGGACGAGCGTCCACTTCTGCCTGGGACGAACGTCCTCTCTGCTAGCTTGAACGAGCGCCCATTTCTTCCTTCTGGACGAGCGTCCGCTCGTTCTTCCACTTTGGACGAGCGTCCTTTTCTTCGCCTTGGACGAGCGTCCGCTCTTCCACTCTGGACGAGCGTCCTCTTAACTCTCTGGACGAACGTCCTCATCAGCTCCTGGACGAGCGTCCTCTTTTGCCTGGCTGGAACGAGCGTCCCTCTCAGCTACTTGGACGAGCGTCCTCTCTGCCTGGCTTTTGGACGAGCGTCCTAGTCTTGTCTGGACGAACGTCCTCCATGAGCTCCTGGAGTGTGCTCTTAGCTGCTGATGGCATTTCTGCGTGCTAATTTCTTGGTCCAGTTCTATCGTTTGTTGGAGAGTCTTCCAAGCTCATTTTTAGCTACAAAATAAGGGATTATTGATGAAAGTACATCAAAGTAGCCAAAAACACAAATATATAGAAAACAAGACAAAACAAGAGGATTAAGCAAGTTATAAGTTAGAAAGGAGTTGATTTTGCTACTAAAATGATGCTTAAAATATAGTAAAATTTAGCATTATCACTTACTTCCATTTACAGAACACAAGGGACACTTCAAGAACAGAAGAATCTGGCAGCACAAGGGCAACTTCCACTGCAAGAGGTTCTCAAGCACAACCAGCTCCATCAACGTCACAAGGTGGAGGAACATCAAGAAGGGGGACTTCTCAACTAGGAAGACCTCAAAGTGGCAGTGGAGCAAGACCCGTAAGATCCATAAAAAAAATATATATATATATATATATATATATATATATTTATAATAGTAAATTTTAGCATTTTATTAGTAATAATAATTTTAATGGATAGAAAAATGTTAATTTTTGGATATAAAATTATAGTAATTCTAGAGGAAGAGCTTCAAATTTTTGATAACTTATTTAGAATTTTTTTAAGAAAAGTGAATAATGAATAGTAAATAGTAAATAGTGAATAGTAAATAGTGAATGGTTAAAATATATATATATATATATATATTAAAATAAATTGTGGAAGAGAACACTCCACGTAGAGTTAATCATTCAGAGATAAGAATGGTGAATAAAAAAATAATTTTTGAATAGTAAAATTGAATAGTAAAAATGAATAGTAAAATTGAATAGTAAAAATGAATAGTAAAATTTTTGGCTATAAATAGCCAAGGGGGGAGGCTGAAGATTTACACCAAAATTCTAGAGAAATTGTGAGAGAAGAGAGTTGAAGGAAATTTTAGTTGAAGAGGGGAAATTCTGAAAGTTTCCGGAGAACGGTTTGAGAAGAAGAAACTAAGTCTGGAATAGAGGTAAGGGGAGCTAACTTTGAGTATTTCCTTTTGTACTATCTTGAGTCTTGAATATGCTATATTTTGCTTTTGTCTGATCTTAAATCTTGAATATGGAGTATTTTGTTTCTGTATGATCTTGAATTTAAATGAGAGTATGCTTTTGTGTTGATATCCAAGTGTGATAGTTGTAAATTGTGATGTTGAATATGTTATGCCATTTGTATGTTATTAGTTGTTTATTTTTGTATTTTGGAAGAATTAGAAATTGTCTAACCGGCTCTGCCAGATTCAATTTCTTGTTTCCCCAAACATTTTATTGTTTTCCTTATTTATTTTTATTGTAATTTAGAATGATTAGAAATTGTCTAACCGGCTCTGCCAGATTCAATTTCTTGATTCCCCAAATTTTTTTTATTTCTTTCCTTACTTATTTTATTACATTTTTGGAAGGATTAGAAGTTGTCTAACCGGCTCTGCCAGATTCAACTTCTTGTTTCCCCAAACTATTTATTGCTTTACTTATTTATTTTATTGCAATTTTTGGAAGGATTAGAAGTTGTCTAACCGGATCTTCCAGATTCAACTTCTTATTTCCCCAAACATGTATTGTTCTTGTTATTTAATTATATTGTATTGTTGGATGGACTAGAAGTTGTCTAACCGGCTCTGCCAGATTCAACTTCTTATTTCCCCAGACATGTATTGTTCTTGTTATTTAATTATATTGTATTGTTGGATGTATTAGAAGTTGTCTAACCGGCTCTGCCAGATTCAACTTCTTGTTTCCCCATAAAATTTTATATTAAGATTATTTTTATGATTGTCAAATATTGTATTCTTCTATGACCATTTATAGTAATATTTTATTATTGTTAATTATTTATAATTATCTTGTATGAATTCTATTATGGATGTTTATTGTGATGAATTTATTGAATGAGTTTGTTGGCTGAAATTGATCTTGTTGGAAGGTTTGGAGAAAGGGTTCTGTAATAACTTGTATATGGGTATTAAATATACAGATACTATTTGAGGTTGTTGTGAGAGGAAGTAAAATATTAAAATTAGGCATTTTAGATTTAGAGCATAAGAGAACAAGGTAGATAAATTAAATAAATAAATTGTAAATTATTAAGGGCCTCGCTTTGTTGGTAGGATAGAGGAACCTTAAAAACCTGAGTTGGCACATCCCTGATCATAGAGCAGCCCTGGCCTGGTCCAGTCAGTTGTGACTAGTCATATGTGCTGGCGTCGAAGGTGAGTTTGATGCGTTCAGACATCTGGGTCCTCTCCGGTGACCAATTGGGGTAAAGAAAGATCTCTAATAGGATGAAAATAAAATAAAATAAGTCAATTGTAGATGCATAAAGTTATCATGGTAAAAACTTCATATATATTTTATTTGTCGTTACATTGAGCTCAGACTTTAATATGTAGTTGCTAAGATATGTTGAAATGTTTTGGCTGATCTATGAATCTTTGATTGGTGAAAATATGTTGAGTTATACTCGTTATGGTCAAAATGAGTTTATAATACGAAGTATGATATCTGGAAATATGTTTAATTTATTGACACCAAATTAGGTTATTGCCAAATTATGATTAGAGAATGAACATGATTGAGTTATGTGGAGAAGAGGTTATGAATTGTTGATTTGATTAAATGTTGGAGTAGATAAGAGGGTATGAAATGTTGATTTAATGAAATGTTGGAGTTGATATGAGAAATCATTGCTTATGAAATGATGTTTCCTACGGGAAGTAGTATGTTCGGTTTATACCATGAGAGCTTGATATGAGCAAAGTAACTCCTGAGGTTTATGAAAGCAGGCAGCAAGTGGTCTGACCATAAGGCTTTGACATAAATATGTGGTTCATAAGTTTTATAGAAGCAGGCAGAGAGGGGTCTGACCATAAGACTTCAGAAAGTAAGACATAGTAAATAAGTGAGGCTTAAGGAAGCAGGCAGAGAGCGGTCTGACCATAAGGCTTCATGAGTAAGCATGGTACACTTGTAAGATTTATGGAAATGAGAAAGATGATTTTGATAATGATGAATTAATGACATCGGAATAATGATATTTTATCAATTGTAGAAATACATTATTATAATATTTTTATTACAAGTTTAATGATTTTTTTGATATGGTTGGCTTACCCTTATTTGTTTGTACTATGATCATATAACTCATGTTATATGTGATTAGATAATGTTGCAGATGCGGTTGAACAAGCTTAAAGATGATAGAGATGCGGGGAAAAACTTTCAGGGATTTTTGTAAAAAGAATAAATTTGTATTGGGAAGATTATGTTGTGTAAAACTTATAAGTTGAAATTTCAATGGTGAAGACTATATTGTTTAAAGTTTGTAAGTTTGGTATTGTACTTTGGAGTAATTGAAATAAAGTTTGATTGTTTATAAGAGATATCAAATTAATTTAGTCTCTACTATCAGTAATACCCTTTAAAATATTTGGGTGCTACAGGACCTGCATCAAGTCACCAAGGTGGAAGAAGAACATCCTCACGGCTACTGGCTGCACAACATCTAGGGTCCCAAGCTAGTACCAATTGAAGATTTATTGTAGCCAAACGTTTATTTTAATGTATTTTGTAAGTCACAGTCACCCACTTAGGGAACAATAGTAGTGGGTACAGTGGTTGCTTTTAACATCTACCATCATATGTAATTGTAAGGGACCACTTGACTTACTTTAGTACTGCTATTACAATATTTTTTGTCAGTGGTAAGGGACCACTTAACTTATCTTATTTAATAGTATGGGACCACTTCATATTATATCGTGCTTCTTGTTGTATTTCATCTTTGCATTATGCCAAGTTAACTTTATTTATTCCAAGTTCAGATTTATAGATACTCTGCTTAGTCAATTTTAGCAGACAAACTCTGCTTAGTTCAGATTTACAGATCCGGGACATGGAAGTGGGTGAACCATGAGCAGCTGTTTATGATTAATTTTAATGAGTTGAATGCTAAAAATGCTACCTTTGGTTAATTCTTAAAAGTAAAAAGTGGAATGTTTTTTCATTTACTTAGAGAATTATCTTTGATTCTCCAAGGATTAATGCATGCTTCTAGTTTCTTATGCTGCCCAATGTTTTCTTTATTAACATACAACAAAAGTCCAGTAACAGTGGTGGAATGTTAAAGGGAAAAAAAGTTAATCATCAAGTAGCAACACAAGTAAATTATTTGGAGAATTTTGTCAAGCAGAATTTGGAGACAAACTCAAGAACCTCGTTTTATTCAACCATAATTCTTAATTACAATTCATCTTCAACAAAAACATAATACGAAAGAAAATTTTTAACGCCCATGATAAAACAAACAACAACAACATCATTTTCCCAACTTTCTTCTCTTGTTCTAATTTCTTTTTCAGCTTGTCGTTCTTCTTCCTTAGATCTAGTACAAGTTTTTCATTTTCCAAACACATTTCAAGTTCTTCACGTTTTCTTTCAAAGCTTCCTTCAATTTCAAAAACTCTTTCATCATGCCATTCAAAGTAATTACAACTTGAATTACTATGCAATCAAAATAACACACGATTAATACAAAATTCAGCACATGAATTGAAAGATTTAATCACTTACTACCCAATTTCTACATCTATAAAACAATCTTCCTTTGTTCTTCACATTAGTTGCCTTCAAAAGCAACAATGTTTCACTACAACCATACAATTTAGATGGTAATCGTGAAGATGATCCACAGCTTTGTGACTTTCCCGAACCAATTGACCTTCGTGTCCAACCATTTCCTCCACTTTCACCTTTCATTTCACTACAACAAAGAAATCCCTTCATCAGCTTTCGTTCCCACCCAAACCCTATATCCTCAATCCTTATATTCACACGAAGAAGAGCAAAACAAAACGTATCAACTTACCTCCTCAAGAAGACGAACTTCAACCTTCAGATGTACCTCCTCAGTTTTCTTTGCCCCCAACTACAGTGACGAAGAAGAACCCAACTTCTTAAAATCTCATTTATAAGAGATGACGAAGTGCGCTTCAATCAAATGCACACTTAACATACTTAATCTCATTTCAAAACTTAAACAACCATTGTGGTAGAGAGTGAACAGGACAATTGGCGTAAAACGTGGTCTCGCTGTTTGTCACATCTACTAAAAGTTAATGTCGTCCAATTTTAAGGACTAATAGTAAGAGTTTCAAAACTATGAGGACTAAAAACCATCAAAGTTTTGAGTATGAACTAAAACCGAATTTGTGTGATACTTAATGGACGAAAAACATATTTAACCCTTAAATTTATGTATAAAGTGTTTTTAAGACAATAAATTTATGAATTTTTATTTTTATAAAGTGTTTATTTTTTTAAAATACAATTTAATTTAGAAAATAATTATGAATTTGGAGAGAAAAATTCTAATTACATGAATTACCAAAAGTAAATACCTTTTATACAAGTAATTGTTAAAACTACTTTAATTAAGAATTTTATTGAATAAATGACTGTGAATGGACATAATTGACTAAAACGTTTCTACGTAAACAAGATTGTGATAATTAGAAAGTCCATAAGATAATTGTCTATTAAATATATTAACCTAAAAATTCTATTCATACAAGTTTTTGTGAACAGATACTAGTTAAAAAGTGAGGTGCGCACTCATCCATAATGTATTATCTAATGTTACATTACATGTCCTTAAAGACATGTGTGGATTAGTATTACCTTTTCTTTTTCAATGGATTAGCATATATAATAAAATAGAGACTTAGTGTATTAAATGCATTATGGACTAACAAGTTATAACAGTCCATAAAAAGATCTCTTATTTCCAATATACATAAAAGAATTATTGGAGCAACTACAGTTAATATTGTTTAAATTTAGTCTTGGACCGTAATTTGAAAAATAAGAGTGTTGGAAGTCACACATCGACTAGAGATAAGGTCAATTCTTAGTTTATAAGTTGATGCAAATCTCATTTTACAAGCCGGTTTTGTGGGGTTGGATTAGGCTTAAAACTCACTACTAACATGGTATTAGAGTCATGATTAGAGCCTATCCTAGCGACTCGGCGTGAAGGGGTTGTGTTAGAAGTCTCACATTGACTAGAAATAAGGTCAATTCTTAGTTTATAAGTGGAAGATAGAAAGAAAAAGACACTAAATTTATGCACATTTTTTTGTACATATTATTCTTCTTATTTAGTTTCCATCAATATATTATACTTAAATTCCTAATAATGAAACACATGATACTTAAATTATATTTAAATTTCTAATAATAAATCACATCATACTTGTTTTTACATTATCGAGATATCTTCGTAGTAACTTGAGTCTACTTGTTTTCTTCACACTTCAAGCTGACAACCAAAAAGTATAAAAAGACACTTCAAATCTCAAATTAACAATTTGTTATATATGATAAATATTATAATTAATGAATAGTTTACCTACCTCATAGACACACATAATACCTATCCAATATAGACCTATAATACGTAGGCCATAGGGTTTAGGAATTAATATCTTTTTTTCACTCACTTTCTTTTTTCACCTTTATAAATATGAATAAATCTATTATGCCGTTTTGGTTTAAATATTTTTCTAAACTCTGCAATTTGGAAATTTGCTGAATTTTTTTGTTTGAAAGTAAAAAATTATCTATGATTGCATAATTTAGAAGTTATCCTTTGCATAAAAATTTTCAAGCAATTCGAAAGTTACTCTTAATTTTCAAATTACATGAATGGAAGTTAATTTTTGCATAATTTTTTAAAATTACATAATTCAGAAATCACCTTTTGCATAAGAAAAACTTTTGAACAATCCTTGAGATAAAAAATAGGTTTCATTATAATGCGGTGTGATATGTTGTGTTTTTCTAAGTAGAGAAAATGTGAGATAGAAAATGTATGATCAAAAGAACAGCCAGGCTTCAGAAGAAAATGAGGAAACAGTAGCAACGAGGTGCAGGAGAAAATTGGGGGGGTGCAACTTACTTTTAATGACCCAACCCGTTAAAGAATAAAGAATGCCGCCTTCTTTTTGCACTCATCATATTCATACTTCGCTTGCTGTTTTATCAATGTTTTATTTCGAAACATGATGAAATTAAATTCTGATCATACTTCTAGAAACTAAAAATTTTTGAATGAAGGTTACACTAACATTTTCCATATTCTTTAATAATATATATTAATATAATACATTATTATCATATTAATATAATACATTATTATCATATGAATGAAGGTGATTGATTTTTAACACCTATCAAACAAAAAACAAAACCCCTACTTTATAACCCAAAATAATAATATCTTAATTATGTTTATTTTATTTTTAAACTTAAAATTAGAATATATATTATTATATTAAAGTGAGTTGTAAAATAAGTATATATTTTTTAAGTGATATGAAAGTATTGTTTTCCATATATATTAAGAAAAGTCATTTCACAGCTACTCTTTCATTAGTCAGTTTGTCTAAATCTATTAGTAAGTTATACTTAGTTGTTTGGTGTTAAGTTCACAGATAGTTTTTTTTTTCTTCTTCCTTTTTTACTTATATTAAATAAAAAAATTTGAAGAACAAAACAATAAAATCGTAGCATTTGGTTATTCCTATAGATTTTTTTCTTCTAACTAAAAGGATCATTTCCCAGAATTGTTTACATTTTAAAATTTTAATTTTTAAATTATAGAACTAAGTTATATGTGTGCATTAAGTATTGTTGGGAATAAAATTGAAGAAAAAAAGAGGAGGGTGCGCTTTGAAAAGTAAAGGCCTAACGAATATTTATACATTCAACATATATCATCTACATTTCAATTAAATAGAGTTTTGATAGATATATTTTCTGCGAAAAATATCATACAAAATGTAAAAGTTAGTAAACTGTAAAACTAGTAAATACTGAGAATGCAAAATTTTTGTGGATATTGTTTGAAATTGTTTCTGTTTTGAAAATTTTTCAATTGAGTATAAAAAGATGATGTTTAACTATATATCTATCTCTCTCTCCATACCCAATTCAAATATCAATCATCATCTTCATTTTTTCCCATATTTCATTTAAATTATTAAAATACTCAAAATTTATTAGATAATTTATATATATATATATATATATATATATATATATATATATATATATATATATATATATACATAATATTCTCTCAATATTTTATTTTATAACCTTTTCTTTTTTCTTTCGTTACACATTTATTTCTCTTCTCTTCTAATTGTTTTGTTTGTTCTCTATTCACAAAATTCATTTACATTTCTAAGATATTTTTTCTGTTGGACAATTATGTTTAAATGATGTATAATTAATTAATAGTTTAATTCATTTACACTTCTAAGATATTTTTTGTATTGGACAATTATGTTGGAATGATGTATAATTAATCAATAGTTTTTAGGTCTCACATTGGTTATTTCTACTCTCTTTAATATTTTTATTTCTTTTTTCACATTTTCAATTTCAAATATTGAATCGCATAAATCCTTTCTTTACTAAATCATCTTTATTTTCTTTTATCTTTAATTTTCGTTTCACTTTAAGAACTTTTATTTTATTTAAACAATTTTCATTATTAGTCAATAATTCGACTAATTCAATATCTAAAAAGATTTCATAATTATAATTTTTTTATTATATGTAATTTTCGTATAATTGTTTTTAAGACATACATTTGATATTTTTTTATTATTAATTTTAAAATTTTTATTTGTTGTTTATTGTTATCATGTACCATACTGATATTATGATTTTTTATGTAATTAATTTTCTAAACTCATTATCACCACAATTGTATAAAGACGAGTGTAATATAGTAACTTAATATCATTATCATTACTATGATTCAATGATTTGTTGTTTCAGTTTTTTCTTTATATATATATATATATATATATATATATATATATATATATATATATATATATATATATATTGTATTCTCTCTATAAACACGGTTTCACATCAAACATTTTAAAAATGTTTTCTTCTTTTCTCTTCTTCGTGGGTCTCACAATGTACTTTCTATAAATGTTTTTTGTCTTTCACATGCACACACAAAGAAAGAAACAATATCACTCCAATATGGTTTAGAACCTAACATATCCTAGTGAGATTTGTTATTTTTTGAACATATATATTGTTTCACTCATTATCGAGCCCTTATCGGACTATCCATTAGTCAAGTCCCACACATAATATGTATATATACCTCGACGTGAGGGGGGTATATTGAAAGTCTCACATCGACTAGAGATAAGGTCAATTCACATAAAACACTTCCAAAAATGTTTTCTTCTTTTCTCTTCTTTGTGGGTTCCGCAACACACTTCCCATAGATGCTTTTTGGCTTTGACATTCAAACCCCTAGAAAGAAACCATATACCCTATAATATGGAATCAGAACTATTATTTAAAGCTTATCCTTTTGAAATATTTTGTTTGTTGGACATATTGTTTTACATGTTATCAAACCATCCAATAATGTCAAGTCCCACACAAAAAATGTATATACCACGATATGAGGGGTGTGCATTAGAAGTCTCATGTCAACTAGAGATAAAGTCAATTCATAATATATAAATGGGTTCAAGTCTCACCTTACAAGCCGAATTTGTGGGGTTGAATTAGACTTAAAGTTTATTTCTTAACATGGTGTCAAAGAATAAGTGAAGTTTACAACATCATCAAGACTCAAATTCTTCTCATTGAATCGCTGTCTCAAATAAATCAAGTCTTTTCTCTTGTTCTTCAACAAGAAAGACAACTCATTGGAGGTATTAACATAGATAAAATCTATCATAAGCATGGTTAATAGTCTGCCAACATGGAAGCAGCAACAAGGAAAAATTAGTTATAACTAGAAAACTCAAGGAAGGGGAAAAGGACGCAATCCTAATTACAGGTAGCCAACTACTACATGAGATCTTCAATGAGTCATATATCTTCTAAAAGATCTCAAAATCCAACCAATTGTTCTTGTTGCATGCTATATAGCCTTCAATCCCGACTTTCACGAGCACACAAAACACATTGAAATTGATTGTTATGTGGTTTGTGAGAAGCTCCAAGCTAATTTGTTCCACCTTCTTCCCATCTCTTTAGATAAATAACCAGTTGACATATTTACGAAGACTCTAGAACCAAAGAACTTCTACAACGTTATTTCCAAGCTTGGTACCTTTAACATCTATGTCAATGCTTTTATGATTCATCGTTTCAGTTTTTTGTTTTCTTTATCTGTTTCCAACTCTATATAAATAGAGTTTATGATCTTTGTATAAACACTACTTATCAAACATTTTAAAAAATGTTTTTCTCTTTTCGCTTTTTTGTAGGTGCAATGCATTTCTCCTAGATGTTTTTTGGCTTTCACAAAAATATATAGAAAAAAACGATATACCTCGTAATAATCATAATTTTTTTATCACCACCTAACATGTGAAATTCAAAAAGATGAAATATCTATGCTAAATTTAAATTATTATTTATTTAATCTTTATTTTTTGTTTTATTTTGTTAATCAAGTGGTGTATAAGAAAAAAGAGATTTTATTATAATTTAATAAATGAAAGAAAGAGACATTTGAAATATTTTTGAATTTAAATATTTATGTTTTCAAAATTAATAAATATTTTAGTTATCATAAAATTTATTTATATATAATTGTGTAATATTTTATATAACTTTTCTATTTGTCCAGTTGTTATTTTATACTTTAATTTTTTAATTTATTAATATTAAAACAATAAAAGGAGTATGGAAATGAATACGGATATACTCACTTTCTAGTAAAAATAAAGATGATAAAAAAAATTATACCCATTAAATATAAGTAAAGATCTTTAATTATACTCATCTAGATTATTTTTTTTTTCAAAATGAATATAAAATAATAAAAATCATCTCCATCACCTCCATTCCTAGTAAGTACAACCACAATACCTAAATCAAAATTAAATAAATATATAATTATAGTAATATATATTGAATATTTTGGACCCTTAAAATTCTTGTTAAAAATTATCTACACTTAGAATAAGACTTAACTTATAAATAAAAAATCTTTATAAGTGGGTTTTATAAACACCTAATAGATTAATTCTATTCCAGGTGCATGGATCGATACAACCTTAATTTTTAACAAGGGATGTTCAACAAATTTGACAACAAAATTTAGATTTGTAAAGTTTAAAGAAATCACTGTTTTAAAGGAAAAACATACGTCTCAATAGTTTGGATGCAAACAGATAATCTTAATAATTTAAGAGAAAACAAAAATGATATTATCCTTTGCTAGGGGAAAAGTCTTCAATAGACGAGTGTTCAAAACTTCAGTGTCCATAGCTATTACAATTATTCCTTCACAAATAAAACTTTTTGGAGCTTTCTTTTGAGAAGTTTTCTGGTCCTCTGATTCTGATTTTTCAAGTTATTTTTATTTGTGGTCAAATAAATTATAACTTACCTAAAATATTGTAATGTGTAGTTACTGAATTGACCAATCTAATATTGACACTAATATATGAAACTTCTAATCTAAAAAATATTTGTTTTGTCTAAGCACTAGAAAGAAAAAAAAATTGATTGATTATTCTTGTGCTTTAAATTACACTTTTCTTATAATTTTTTTTTCTCCTCTAAAGTAAAAAAATAAAAAGAATAAAATAAGAAATTACTGGTTAAAATTAAATATACGTATAAGTAAAATTAATAATTATTATATTAAAAGTTATTATTCTTCCTTTTATTCTCTAAAATACATAGTAGACTACTCTCCTTTCTGGTGGGAATAATTTTAACTTGTCACCTTTGACTTCAGAAAAAGAACCAACCCTGCTATAATTTATCACCTAAAAGCAAAACCTTCTGCTAAGTATAATTATTTTCACTAAGTAAAGAAGACTAAATTCACACTAACATATACAGAAGACCAAAAGACTAGTATATATAAGACATTTTCTTCCTATTAAGCACAGTCATTACATACAACAAGCTAACCAAAACTACAATAAAAACATTATGAAGGTGCCCATAAGGGATTCTTTTTCTTTTCCTTGTTGTATATATGAAAGAAAGTAGATACACACATGCATATATATAGATAGATAGATGTGTAAGAATTGAAATTTCAGTTGTTGTGTGAGGGTGTGATCTTGATAACAAGGCCTGGGAAGACATCATCAGGGTCATGGATGTGAGGGTTTTTTTCCACTATGAAGGGGTCACCACATTTGTCACTGATTGTGTGAAGTGTCTCTCCTTCTCCGACCACATAGATTTCATCACAAGGCTTCGACAACACTTGTTTACCCCTCAGCTTCCCTTCATCATCCTCCCGAAGAGCAGAACTGTCACTGAATAAGCACAGCAGTATGAGGGTCACGAGAAGACATGCACAGAACCATGATGCTGCATCAGCCATGGCTTTTGAACTTGATGCTTTTCTTCGATTCAAAGCCATCACTTAGAGAGAGAGAAATATGAAAGAGAGAGTGAGTGAGTTTTGGTGATCTATCAGAGATGATAGCTTCTACAAAAGAGACAAAGTGGAACACCTTTTATAACCCAAATTTCCTCAATTTAATTCTTTCACTTTTAGGCCAAAATTTTAAAACACTGAATCAGAAAAATAATAATACTATATATTACTGTGACTTTTACATCATAAATTTTCAATTATAATACTTTGAATCTAATTCTTTTTAATGCAAAAAGTTAAGACAGTCAAAGAATAAAAATAATTAAATCATTAACTTATATGTCTAGTTTTCTTCTTATTTTAATTTTTAATTTCTATGTATTTTTTAAGTTAAAAAGTTCACACAGTCAATAAGTCAAAAATTATTATTAGTACAACTTATATATAAATTTCAGCCACTGGTATAGAATATTAAAAAAAATTATATTAAAGTTTGTTAATACTATATTCAAAAACTTCTATCTTTTTAAAGTATATTTCGACTAAAATTAGTTTAAAAAATTTAAATTGGCAAACAGTATTTTAACCTAAAAAATCTACTAAGACAATAATCACATGTGACAACTATTATGATTTTTCTTCAAATTTGGACTTTTCAGGTTAGATTCATGTGTTAATTTTATTTCTTTATTGGTATGGTGATTCTTAGAGATAAAAAAGGTAAAGTTCTTCGTTGATTGTGCATTTTTTTCTCAACAAAAACTTTAAATAGTCATAATTTTTGTTACGGACCTTAAATGGAGACACTCCAAAAGGGAAATTTGTTGGAAATGTGGTGAGGAACAGGATGGCCAATACCCGAAGAGGATTGAGGATTTGGAATTTTGAAAATTCCATTATTTATTATATATTTAGTTAGAAAAAAAATATTATTAGATATTGTGAGAGTGTCTTGGGTTGTAAGGGATGCTAACTTTGTTGTTTGTTGACTTTGTTTGTTGTTTTCTTTATTTTGTGTGTAGATATGATTACTAGTATTAAATTGTGATTGTTTGTGAAAAATCTTA
Source organism: Vigna angularis (assembly GCF_016808095.1). Classification (NCBI taxonomy): domain Eukaryota; kingdom Viridiplantae; phylum Streptophyta; class Magnoliopsida; order Fabales; family Fabaceae; genus Vigna; species Vigna angularis. Next base: position 8,916,533 of record NC_068971.1, read on the forward strand.
AAGTGGCGAAGTTGGATAGATAAATTTATGAACTATGTTTGGGTGTAATTGTTTATAGATGATCTCCGGAGTGTCAAAGTCAGATGAGTGATGTGTGAGGGAGAGAACTCTATGAATTATGTTTGAGTGTGCTTATTTGTAGATGGTCTTTGGAGTGTCAAAGTTAGAGGGTTGATGTAAGATAACTTTATTTTTACTTGGTCCTTAAGTGTCAATGACAGATAACTTATGTCTATGGACTGAGAACTCTAAATTTGTTGTGTTTTAAAAATCATTCATATATAAGGTGTTTTTCATTATCTAAATTTCACTTTTAGAATTTATTTTCAAAATTAAGGTTTTATGTTGTTTTGTTAACTTACCTTTACATTTATACTCATGGTTTGCACCTGTGATGATCAAATAATCATATAAATATCTAAAAAATTGCATAACACTAGAGAGAAGTCAACATTAAAAAATGTTTGAGACAAACTTTTAGTCTAATATTTTTTTCTTTTCAATAAAGATTATGGTTGTAAAATAATGTTTTTGTTATTATAGATATTTTTAATAAAACAAGAACAAACTTTTATTTTAATTATTACTAATTATAAATTTTACGAAGAATAAATTGGAAGGTTACCCATGAGGTCATCTTCATCTTCATATGAATGTAGAGATAGCCATAAATAAAAAATTTGTTTCTAGAATCCCAATTATATATATTGCTTGTGTGAATAAGTTGCAAAGAAGAATGCAATTTCCAAAAACTAATTAGAAGTGCTATGATTGTGGTTTAGTGGAATAATAGATAACGAAAATTGAGGTAAATAAAGCAAGAGTTTTTAATATTTGGATTATTATAGGAGTCACCTTAGAGTCCTCAACATTCATTTAAACAAGTTTGTGTTAATTAATGTGGATGAAGTAGAACCACAAGTATCACTAATGGAGAATCATTACAAGATGGAGAGGGACAAAACTATGGTATTGTCGATTATCTTTAAAACATAATGGAAGGTGACTAGGAGAGTAGTAGTATGTCGACACAAGAAAATGTATTTATATAGTATTTTAGTATAGTTTTGTGTTAACAAAGATATAAATTGAAATAGAGAAAGAATGTTACGATAAGTATTTGGTACAAAAATTAATGATTACTGAAATCTATAGCATGCTTGATGAAAGATATTATATTAGAACTTGGACTGTGAATGGTGGAATGTTGACTTGCAAATGTGGTGGTCACCATTTCGTTTGAGTGCTTTCGGTTTTGGTCGAGAAATTTCAGAATGATTACATCATTAATTCATACAAAATCACTACTTTAAATAACTTTTATCAGTCTAGATTTATATTTATCTTTAGTTTTTCAAAATATATTTAGTTTCATGTCTTAAAATATATAATAAAAAAAATTAATATATTAAAATCAGTATATTTTAAACGCGTTTGCATAAATTATACCATAAATTCAATAAAAAAAAGTACAAGTTTTTAAATATTACTATCCAAAACTATAAGAATTAAATTAAGGGAAAAAAAAGTGATTCCATTAACATGATTACACTAATAAGAATTTTGTGGCGAAGTTGAATGTGTTAATTTTGCACATATGTAAAGAGGATATTTGAAGTGCTTATGATTGTGACATGATCCCATTATACTTATAAGTGTGTGTTTAAACGTTTTATATATAGTAGCCCCCACCAACTAAGCTTTGTCATATATATATATATATATATATATATATATATATATATATATATATATATATATATATATATATATATATATATAATTTTTGTGCGAAAAAGAAGATGAAGTGGAGTGGTGTCTCTTCCACAATGAGTAGACTAGAATAAGAGAGCCAATTGGCTACGACAGTGGTAATCGTAAAAAATAAGTTTCGATTTTAGGGTTCATAGATAACAAAAAAAAATTGCTATTAATTACTATTAAGAATGTCTTTAGGAGAGACAATTTTGGTGGGAAATTGAGAGGATTCAATAAGAGGTAACGGGTGTGTTGTCCTTTTCTTTGACAAACATGAATCTAGAATAAGAACAAATATAGAATCATAACTATAATCAAATGAATTACTTGTTATAATTATTTTCATAAACGCTTAATTTAATGCTTTATTATGAAAAAAATAAAAAATAAAAAAAGAGCACAGTGGAAGAAGAGTGCAGACTCTTACCAAACAAACAAGTGTCACACAATTAAAGAAAAAGAAAGAGAAATTGAGAGAATTGTCGGCACCTAATACGACAAAAACAAAATGTAATCTTTCGTGTGCTTGTTCAAACGAACTTCCACTTTAAGAGAAAAACAAAATAGTTTTCATAAGTTCAAATTTAATAAGCTAAATTTTAAAAACTCTCAGTTTCTATATATAAAAAAATTAACTTGTACATGAATTGATTTTAATTTAACTTGTACATTGATTGATTTTAATTTATAAAAGAAACTCTTTTTTTTTTCTTTCTATTTATTGTCTTCTAGAAATCCTTCTTTTTTTCTTAACTTTTTTCAATTTTTAGAAATACACAAAAAAAGTCATTGTTAGCTTTTGAGACGTGTAATCTGAAAATAAAAATTAATTTTCGAATTACACAATTTAGAAAAGATAAAAATGAATCCCTTTTATATGGAACGCAAAGGGAAATTTATGGAGGTGCAAAAAGAAGTTGTCTAGATCTATTCTTTAAAGTGGCTCACGCTAGGCATTTACTTCCTACACTCCACAATTTATTCGCACACACCACAAATAACTCCAATGTTTTTCTCCATTTAAGTCATCTCATTTCTTTACTACCTGACATTCTCATAATTTCTCCATCATTTTATATGATTCATCCCGTATATTTAAACTACGATATACACATATACAGAATATATTAACTAGATAATTCTTAGTCCATTGTTCATGAATGGTTAACAAAGAATATAACAAATTCTTAGTAACACTACTCCTTTGGCAACTTTTTCATGCAATAAACAACACCAAATAAACCATTTCAATATCAACAAATTTACAAATTTAATTTGAAACATGCATGTATCCTGTTTTTCCGACATTTAAACTACATTGTATCTAAGTCTAACTGTATTATATGAAGTATACCGATCAAAATTTATTGTCATTAAGCAAGTACTAATAGGTCAGATTGTCTTACGCTCTACAAATATACGACATTAATGATTAATTATTGGGTTTGATTACCTAAAATATATTGCACTAATGGTTAATTAATGGACGTGACTGTCACAAGCCTTATAAATAGACAACTCATGTTTAAGTACAATAATCATTTTCTATCCTAATAAAATATAGACCTCTTTATAAAACATATCTGACTTGAGCGTCAGAGTGTCTTCTGCATGTCAACAACCCATTGAAGTGGATCATGTTCTCGAAGAGATTGAAGATCAAAAGAGAGCATAGTAAGGAAGGACGACCGACCCTCGGACCAATTCAACCGAAACATTTTGGCGCTCACCGTGGCCCGAGCGTCATCCCCATGCTGCCACAAAGAACCAGACGCGCGCTCGGTCTCGACATCGCTACTTCGGATCAACACCAGGTTTTCCAACAAGAGTAAAAAATTCCGTAATAATTCCTAAAGGCATGTCTTTTGTTTTGAGAACTTTCAGGAACGTTCAGCCCTACATCCAACCTTGACAGGTTCTAGTTTTCATTATAATTTCCAAATTATAATATATTTGTTTAACTCATATTTTTGTGAGTAAAAATATTATGCACAGACTTTGTCAGGTTTTACCAACTCTTAATTTTAAATTATAAAATATTATGCACACGATGGTTTAGAGCTACCAACTCTTAATTTTAAATTATAAATATTATGCACAGGATTATTTAGAATTGCGTTCAACCTTGTCAGGTTCTAACCACTCTTAATTTTAAATTATAAAAATTATAAAATATTATGCACATGATGAGTCAGAGTTGCGTTCATTAATTTTTTAAATTATAGAATATTATGCTCAGGATGGTTCAAAACAACGTTTAATCTTGTCAGGTTCTACCGACTCTTAATTTTAAATTATAAAATATTATGCACAGGATGATTCACAGCTGCGTTCAACCTTGTCCTCTTAATTTTAAATTATAAAATATTATGCACGGGATGGTTCAGAGTTGTGTTCAACCTTGTCAGGTTCTAACAACTCTTAATTTTAAATTATAAAATATTATGCACATGATGGTTTAGAGCTGCCTTCAACCTTGTCAGGTTCTACCAACTCTTAATTTTAAATTATAAAATATTATGCACAGATGGTTCAGAGTTGCGTTCAACTTTGTTAGGTTCTACCAACTCTTAATTTTAAATTATATAAAATATTATGCACAGGATGGTTCAGAGCTGCGTTCAACCTTGTCAGGTTCTATCAACTCTTAATTTTAAATTATAAAATATTATGCACATGATGGTTCAAAGCTGCGTTCAACCTTGTTAAGTTCTACCGACTCTTAATTTTAAATTATAAAATATTATGCACAGGATGGTTCAGAACTGCGTTCAACCTACCTTGTCAGGTTCTAACGACTCTTAATTTTAAATTATAAAATATTATGTGCACGAAGGTTCAGACCTCAACTTGGTCAGGTTAAAATGGCCGCTCGGGAAAAGTTAGAAAAATGACTTCAGAAATCTCTGCTCAACGCAGGAAATCAGAAAAATGACTCCTGCCTCAGGACCGCTTAGGGGGAAGTAAGAAAAATGGCTTCATAAATCCCCGCTCAACGTAGGAAGTCAGAAAAATGACTCCTACCTCAAACCGCTTGGGGAAAGTTAGAAAAATGGCTTCAGAAATCCCCGCTCAACGCAGGAAGTCAGAAAAATGACTCCTACCTCAAGCCGCTCGAGGGGAAGTCAGAAAAATGGCTTCAAAAATCCCCGCTCAACGCAAGAAGTCAGAAAAATGACTCCTGCCTCAAGCCGCTCGGGGGAAAGTCAGAAAAATGGCTTCAAAAATCCCCGCTCAACGCAAGAAGTCAGAAAAGTGACTTCTGCCTCAGGACCGCTCGGGGGGAAGTCAGAAAAATGACTTTTGCCTCAAGCCGCTCAGGGGAAGTTAGAAAAATGGCTTCAAAAATCCCCGCTCAACACAGGAAGTCAGAAAAATGACTCCTGCCTCAAGCCACTCGGGGGAAAGTCAGAAAAATGTCTTCAGAAAACCCCGTTCAACGCAGGAAGTCAGAAAAAGGACTCCTGCCTCAGGACCGCTCGGGGGAAGTCAGAAAAATGGCTTCAGAAATCCTCGCTCAACGCAGGAAGTCAGAAAAATGACTCTTGCCTCAAGCCGCTCGGGGGGAAGTCAGAAAAATGGCTTCAGAAATCCCCGCTCAACGTAGGAAGTCAGAAAAATGACTCCTGCCTCAAGCCGCTCGGGGGAAGTCAGAAAAATGGCTTCAGAAATCCCCGCTCAACGCAGGAAATTCGAAAAAGAACTCTTATCAGTCAACTACTCAACGGGTTCAGCTTTGTCAGGTTCCAATGCTTTTTCATTATAAAAATAAATATTGAAATGTTTACTTTATTTAAAAGCATATTTTTTTGGAGTGAAAATCTCTTGCAGAGAAAAAAGTTTCAAAGAGAACTCTTAGCATTTTCTGTTCAGTCTAAGGAACAGATCCAAAGAGAGTTCGCCGCTCGGTACATAGAGCAATGAAGACTTAAAGCATCGAAGATAGACTCCTTAAATACAACGTGAACGACCTCTTTTAAAGCTCATAATAATCCCTACACACCTCTTTTAGTAAGAGCTTGCTCGGACTTGGGGGGCTTATGTACAATATGAAGTATACCAATCGGAATTTATTGTCATTATGCAGGTACTAATAGGTCAGATTGTCTTACGCTCTACAAATATACGACATTAATGATTAATTATTGGGTTTGATTACCTAAAATATGTTGCACTAATGGTTAATCAATGGACGTGGCTATCACAAGCCTTATAAGTAAACAGCTGATGTTCAGGTACAATGATCATTTTCTATCCTAATAAAATATAGACCTCTTTATGAAACATATCTGACTTGAGCGTCGGAGTACAATTCTCGAAGAGGACAATTCTAGCGAAACATTTTGGCATCCACCGTGGACAGGTTTTGCAAAAAGAGTAAAAAATTCGTAATAATTCCTAAAGACATGTCTTTTGTTTTGAGAACTTTCAGGAACATTCAGCCCTACATCCAACCTTGACAGGTTGAAGTTTTCATTATAATTTTCAAATTATAATATATTTGTTTAACTCATATTTTTGTGAATAAAAGTATTATGCACAGATGGTTTAGAGCTACCAACTCTTAATTTTAAATTATAAAATATTAGGCACAGGATGATTCAGAGTTGCGTTCAACCTTGGCAGGTTCTAACCACTCTTAATTTTAAATTATAAAAATTATAAAATATTATCCACATGATGCTTCAGAGTTGCGTTCATTAATTTTAAATTATAAAATATTATGCTCAGGATGGTTCAGAGTTGCATTTAACCTTCTCAAGTTCTACCGACTCTTAATTTTAAATTATAAAATATTATGCACAGGATGGTTGTTGAGACTTTGGCAAGTGTACCAAATCGTTCAAGTAATAAAACCGGTAAGACCGGATATCGTTTCCCAAGAGACTCGTGTCCTAGACAATCGTATAATATCTAACTAATTTAGACTAAAGAATGAAAGATTAGAAATGCTATGGAATGATATTGTTGGGGGATGATTTCACCTACTTCACTCTTATGTATAGAAAATCACTTCCTCTTCATTAATTAGTCAATGTCAATCTTCTAATTTACTCAAACTCAATCCCTTGGTAGAGAGAGCCTAGACTTACTTCTTAAACTCCAATCCCTTGGAAAACCTAACAAGTTCATCCGCTTTAAGAATTGAGATTCAAGACAACCAAAGGTCCTAGTTCTATCCCTAGATACAATTTCCTTTAGGTGTTTAATCCAGTTCTAGATTCACCCAATATTTCCCAATATCAAGCAAACCCTAAAATCATGATATGGTTGAATTACTCATACAAGCTTTAAGTAGAGGAATTAAACACTACCAATCAATGAAAGAGGCATATAATCATTCAAAACAACTGTAATTACATAAGAGATCCGTGGTTACATCAATCCCCAACAAGAATGAAACTAGCTCTCCATGAATGGAGAGCTTGAGCTTACAACAATGGTGGAAATGGAAGAAGGAGGAGGACCCAAGGATGAAGAAGGGCTGTTCCCACAGCTCCTAGCTTGCCTCTGGACGCTCCAATTGAGAGAATTTGTGTCTGGGATGCCAAAGATCCCAGCCCCTTCGCGTTCCAGAACTAAATAAGCCATTTCTGCCACATCAGCAAAAGTTGCGCCCGGCGGCCCGACAGACAGGCGCCTGGCGCAACCTCGGTCAGCATCGTCACGCCCGGCGCCTCCTAGGTCAGTAGGCGCCCGGCGTGACTCTCTGCAGCAGCCTGGGTTCTTCATCTTTTCAGCTCCTTTTCTCTCTTTTCTTGGATTTTGGTAATGTTCTTTGGTGAGTATCTTCTCCCAGCTTCTTTGAATGGGGATTAGCCATCAAATGGGCTAATTACAACTTATAATGTAATCACTTACAAATAACAAGAAATTGAGTTAAACAAGACTAAAAGTAAAGGAAGAGTTGACAAATTCCATCAATTTGATGTTGGATAATGAAGTAAAATTGGTCATTATCAACTCCCCCAAACTTAGAACCTTGCTTGTCCTCAAGCAAAAGGTAAACTATCCTAAAAAAAAAAGACAATCATTCATGTGCATTGGTTTTAAATTTGATATATCCTTTAAGCTCATGAAGTAAAAATCATGTGTTTGCATCTAATGGAAAGAACATAGTGGATATATACAGCTTTCATCAATCAAGCACAACAGTGTTGTTCACCTATCAATAATTATGATCACAATGCAGAGGGTGTAAAAGAAATCAACAAACATGACAGAGTGTTTCACATAATGTATGGAATCAATTCTCACCTGGAAAGTGTTTCACTCTAAAGCAATGGTGTATAGGGGTGTAAAAAGCTCACTCTGCAATCATATTATCACACAATTTAACTTTGCCTTTCGTTTCAATCAATTCAAAACAATTTACAAGCAAGTTGATATCACAAGGACTTTGATTGGCTTGTATTGTGGTTGGGCTAAGAAAGAATCATGGTTTTTCTGGAAATCAAAGGTTCTTGAGCTGAGAGATTACATAATTCACTTCATGCATATAAGCTTCTCCTTCGCTCCTCATGTATCATTACCAATTCCAAACTTACACCCAACTGTTTTTCATTCAGTACTTTTCTTTTTCTCTTTTTCTTACTTTCCCATCTTTGTCTTTTTCTCAGTACATCATAGTTTCCCCCCAAACTTGGACTATTTTCCTGTAATGCAGATGCATGTTCTACTCAGCTCAAGGTACAAGGTTCAGGGAAATTTCAATAAGCTTAAGGTACAAAGAGGAAAGATCTTTTTACATTTATGGTTGAATGGCTAAAGTGTATGTAAGGTGAGAAAAGAATGCCTTGATCAAGTTCAACAAGCAAGTAGATAGTTCAAATCATAGAAACTCAGGCAAAGTCAATTATGATCTAGCATGATAGCATTCGCATAAAAACAAATCTGGGGCACAAGTTCTCACCCTGTTAATCAAGATTCCATACTTTGCTAAACACAATGTCATGAATATTGGCTGCAATTGATTCCCTAAGCATTAGCATAACTCAGTGAAAACATCCACTATCAATGCTCAATTAACTCAACTATTTCCACACATTCAATCGCATAAAGAAAGCATAACAACCAGATTTTCATACATCATTAACTCATACTGTCAATCCAAATGCAAAGAAGATGTTTATGAAAAGGGTGCAAACATAAAAACTTCAAAAATTCCAAGATCCAAAACGTAAAATAAAGACTGAAAAAGAAAGGAAAAATAAGTAAAGTCGACTCTGCTGTGATGGTCATCAATCAGTCTGAGTCCTCCTCCTCATCTGCCTCATCATCGTCCTCCTCCTCGTCGTCATCATCATCCTCATCCATAGCAGTAGTGCCATCCTGAGGTCTACCCCCCCAGAAGGAAAGGACTGGTCCCCAGGCCAAGCAACGAAGGTGCTGTACTGGTCAGACGTCATGAAACCTGGATGGGATGCTGCATAAACATGCCTCATCATCTCTGCGTGGGCCTGGCCGATCCGATTCACCGCCTCCAGCTTTGATTCAATCAGTGCAAGTCTCATGTCCATCATATGGTAAGGATCGGACGGAGGTGCTGGTTGTGGTGGCTGAGGACGTCTGGGGATAGGGCGCTGTCTAGCATGTATCCTCGGTGATCTGGGTGGTGGACTGGCAACTCCATCATCTGCATCCAAACAAAATTGGGTATAATACCCCATATCAATCGGTTTCCTGGGATGCTCGAACGGTGGAATAGTAGTGTCCACTCCTTCTTGCTTGCAGAGATGTGTGATCAGAGATGGATGTCCAAGGGGAGCTTTTGTTGAATTCGCACAGTTGCGTATCTCATTAGCGATTAGTTGCCCCAGGTTTACAGAGCGTCCAGTAAGAATGGCATATAAGATGACAGCTCTGTTAACCGTGACATCAGAGACATGTGTGTACGGTGAAATGTTGGAATGCACAAGAGGCATCCATAGACGGCTGAGAGAACTGAGATGTACCCTCTTTATGTGAAGAGGTTGTTGCTGCCTATTTCTTTGAAATGTGCCTCCTGTAATGCATAAGGCCTGCTCAATCTCCTCATAGTCAAGCTCAGTCACCATCAGCTCGGCGTAGCCACATAGCTCGTCATCATCTTCCCACTCTGTGTTGAGGAACTCATTTATAGTGTCAGCATTGAATGGAATCCGCTGACCACGCACATAGCTCCAGAAGGGTTCTGTGTCCGGGGAGAAGGATTTGGCATTTGCATAAAATTCCTGAACAATGGCTATGTTGGCTGGTTCTGGGTATGTGGTTAAATGACTCAATTGCCTCTCCATAATCTCATTGGAGAAGTCTGGCACATCTTGAGGTAGAAGGGTGACTTTCCTCTCCATCAAAAGTTTTCTGTTCTGGACATTGGAGAAGTGCTTCTTATGGTCCTTGGTTAAGAAGATATCAGAGTATATCTTCTCTTTCCTTCTGTTTTCCCTTAGACCAGCAGTGGTCTTAATCCTCTTGGACCCAGATGAAGAAGCCATATTTGCAAAATAAGGTAGGATCAAAGAAGTGACATGTTATTAGATTCATGAATGAACTTCTCAATAACTTTCATCTTTATGCACCCATTACATGCAATGATATCCACACTAATTATACATTCAAAATTGAGCAAAGAAGGGCCCTAATTAGTGCAAATTTGAAGCCAAACCAGAAAAACAGCAAGAAAACATGAATCTGCCAGGGTTAGTCACGCCGGGCGCCGCCTCAGTTAGTAGGCGCTGGGCGTGACAGCAGGTTATGCAGATTTTTGGCTAAAGCCTCTCAGCTGCTAGCTCAGTTTCCAGACATTGAAATAAGCTTAAGCACTTGAAACATGCAGCCTTGAATAAACCAATCATCACAAGTCAAGGTACAAGAACAAATTGTCATGAATCAATACATGTTTTCAAACTTTAAATAGCTCAAACTCAGATTTAATCACAGTTTAGTCAATATTTCAAAACAATTAACATGGAAACAAAACACACAAGCTGCAGGACACACCAAAACAAACATCAAAACTGGGCAGGGAAAGTCGCGCCGGGCGCCGCCTCAGTCAGTAGGCGCCGGGCGTGACATGCAGTCTTGGGGTAAACCCATATTCTGCATTCCAGCCACTGTGAGTGTGTGTGTGCGTGTGTTCAAGCAAGACAAAGAAGGCACAAATTTAATACAACACAGCAGCAATAACAAACAACACTCTAATTGAATTGAATTAAACAACCCCAGGTCAAAATCAAACCATGCAAATGATGAACAACCAAGGCTAAGCATTGTGAAGGAATTTACAATAGAAAAGAATGAAAAGCCTACTTGATGTGCAGAGAATGTGATTAGCTTGGTGTGGGGATTTTTGCAGTAGGAGAGTGCTTGGGTGGAGAATGACCGAGAGTGAGGAAGAAGAGAATAGAGTGATCCAAACAGTGGTGGCAGCAGCAATGTGGTGTGTGGCTGAAAATTTATGAGAAGGAAGTTGATTGTGGTGATTTGGAGTGGAGAAGAGTGGAAAACGTGAAGTGGAGGTGCATGAGAGTGTGTGTGAGAGGTTGTGAGGGTGTGAGTGAGAGGTTGGGTAGGTTTAGGTTTGGGTAATTTGATTGGGCCTCACCACTGTACAGTCTGGAAAAATAGCTGCAGAAGTCGCGCCCGGCGCCTAATGGATCATGTGGCGCCAGGCGTGAGATTGTGACCCAGCCATATGCAGAATCAGAGAAAGGGTGGTCAGACTGGACGAGCTGGCGCTGGGCGCCCTCTAGTCTTGCGGCGCCGGGCGTGAGTTTCTGCAGAATTATGCAGAAACTGGTTTTCAAGCTACCTAACTCGGGTTTTTGTGAAATTGAACTTCAAAACACTTGAGATGCTCCAGAATCCCATATTATCATTAAACAAACTTGTTCAAAACCCAAGGAATTGAATTGAAGCACTCAAGTTGCAAATTGAAGTCATTCTTTCAAAGTTTTAAAATTCCACAAGTTAGGCAACATTTTTGGCTATTGGCTAAAGTAAGGCACTTTGAAATCATGTAAACACAGCCCAGAAAATAGCCAAAACAGTTTCACATCTCTAATTCACAACAATGCACTATATCCTTCAGGAATCTAACAATCAACTCAAAACAACACCTAGGTTGTTCTTCACACAAACATGGTTCAAAACAAAGACATCACACTACACATTAAAACATACAAACAAACAATCAAACAACACTCAAAAATTAAAATCACACAAGAGAAAAGGTTAGAAAGCTGGGTTGCCTCCCAGTAAGCGCTTGTTTAACGTCATTAGCTTGACACCATTAAGCTCAAGTTTGATTTTTGATGTTGGAGTGCTTCTTCTTGTCTTGACACCAACATCCTCTCAGCAATTTCCTAGTCACCAACTTGACTCTCCTAGAATATGGAGTCTCGATCTCAAGTACTCCATTTATCTTGATGTTCTTGATGACCCATAACCTATTCTTGCATTTCCCTGGTTTGCCAGGTTTAGGCTCATCGCTTGCTATCACAGAATTTTGGTGGACTAGTTCTTCTTCTTTTTCTTCTTCCTCTCCCTTTACTCTTGGGGATAAACAACTAAGGCTCCTTTTTACCAACTTGGCAACTTGCTCTATTAGACTAGTAATTGATAGAAGTTCATCTGTAGCTTCAAGACTAGTCTCTTTTTCATGATTTTGCTGCTCAACCCCAAAGATGTTGAAAGTCACCTCCTCATCTTGGCTAAGCAATTAGCAAACCAACAGGGTGGACATTTTACTGCAAATACTCAAGCCAACCCGAAGGAGGAGTGTAATGTAATATTCACAAGAAGTGGGAAAGAGGTTGGAAGAAAAGAAGAAAAAGAAGAAAAGCCAGAAAAAGAAGATCAGAAAGAAAATGAAGAAGAAGAAGACATGGTTGGAAGAGAAGAAGAGAATAAAAAGAAAGAAAAAGAGAAAAATCAAAAAGAGAAAGAAATAGTGAAACACCTCCCTTACCCAAAAATCCCATCTACTAAAGGGAAGGAGAAACAGTTGGCTCGGTTCAAGCAAATATTCGATCAACTTGAGATCACCATGCCATTGACCGAAGCACTGCAACAAATTCCTGCTTATGCGAAATACATGAAGCAAATCCTCAGCAAGAAGAAATATTTAGATGAGGAAACAATTGAAGTACAGGGAAATTGTAGTGCCATCATGCAGAAGACTCTTCCTCCAAAATTTAAAGATCCAGGGAGTTTCACCATTCCATGCACTATTGGAAACAAGGAGATAGGTAGAGCTCTCGTTGACTTGGGGGCTAGTATCAATATGATACCCCTATCTATGCTTAAGAAGATTGGTGGTCTTGAAGTCAAGCCTACAAGAATGATGCTGCAGCTGGCGGATAGATCCATCAAGTATCCGTATGGTGTCGTGGAAGATGTAGTGGTTAAAATAGATAAACTCCAATTCCCGGTAGATTTTGTAGTTATGGACATGGAAGAAGATGCAGATATACCACTCATACTTGGAAGACCTTTCATGAAGACAACTAAGGTTGTCATTCATGTGGAAGAAGGAACAGTGAAATTGAAAGACCAAGATGAGGAGGTGACTTTCAACGTCTTTGGGGTTGAGCAGCAAAATCATGAAAAAGAGACTAGTCTTGAAGCTACAGATGAACTTCTATCAATTACTAGTCTAATAGAGCAAGCTGGCAAGTTGGTAAAAAGGAGCCTTAGTTGTTTATCCCCAAGAGTAAAGGGAGAGGAAGAAGAAAAAGAAGAAGAACTAGTCCACCAAAATTCTGTGATAGCAAGCGATGAGCCTAAACCTGGCAAACCAGGGAAATGCAAGAATAGGTTATGGGTCATCAAGAACATCAAGATAAATGGAGTACTTGAGATCGAGACTCCATATTCTAGGAGAGTCAAGTTGGTGACTAGGAAATTGCTGAGAGGATGTTGGTGTCAAGACAAGAAGAAGCACTCCAACATCAAAAATCAAACTTGAGCTTAATGGTGTCAAGCTAATGACGTTAAACAAGCGCTTACTGGGAGGCAACCCAGCTTTCTAACCTTTTCTCTTGTGTGATTTTAATTTTTGAGTGTTGTTTGATTGTTTGTTTGTATGTTTTAATGTGTAGTGTGATGTCTTTGTTTTGAACCATGTTTGTGTGAAGAACAACCTAGGTGTTGTTTTGAGTTGATTGTTAGATTCCTGAAGGATATAGTGCATTGTTGTGAATTAGAGATGTGAAACTGTTTTGGCTATTTTCTGGGCTGTGTTTACATGATTTTAAAGTGCCTTACTTTAGCCAATAGCCAAAAATGTTGCCTAACTTGTGGAATTTTAAAACTTTGAAAGAATGACTTCAATTTGCAACTTGAGTGCTTCAATTCAATTCCTTGGGTTTTGAACAAGTTTGTTTAATGATAATATGGGATTCTGGAGCATCTCAAGTGTTTTGAAGTTCAATTTCACAAAAACCCGAGTTAGGTAGCTTGAAAACCAGTTTCTGCATAATTCTGCAGAAACTCACGCCCGGCGCCGCAAGACTAGAGGGCGCCCAGCGCCAGCTCGTCCAGTCTGACCACCCTTTCTCTGATTCTGCATCTGGCTGGGTCACAATCCCACGCCTGGCGCCGCATGATCCATTAGGCGCCGGGCGCGACTTCTGCAGCTATTTTTCCAGACTGTACAGTGGTGAGGCCCAATCAAATTACCCAAACCTAAACCTACCCAACCTCTCACTCACACCCTCACAACCTCTCACACACACTCTCATGCACCTCCACTTCATGTTTTCCACTCTTCTCCACTCCAAATCACCACAATCAACTTCCTTCTCATAAATTTTCAGCCACACACCACATTGCTGCTGCCACCACTGTTTGGATCACTCTATTCTCTTCTTCCTCACTCTCGGTCATTCTCCACCCAAGCACTCTCCTACTGCAAAAATCCCCACACCAAGCTAATCACATTCTCTGCACATCAAGTAGGCTTTTCATTCTTTTATATTGTAAATTCCTTCACAATGCTTAGCCTTGGTTGTTCATCATTTGCATGGTTTGATTTTGACCTGGGGTTGTTTAATTCAATTCAATTAGAGTGTTGTTTGTTATTGCTGCTGTGTTGTATTAAATTTGTGCCTTCTTTGTCTTGCTTGAACACACGCATACATACACTCACAGTGGCTGGAATGCAGAATATGGGTTTACCCCAAGACTGCATGTCACGCCCGGCGCCTACTGACTGAGGCGGCGCCCGGCGCGACTTTCCCTGCCCAGTTTTGATGTTTGTTTTGGTGTGTCCTGCAGCTTGTGTGTTTTGTTTCCATGTTAATTGTTTTGAAATATTGACTAAACTGTGATTAAATCTGAGTTTGAGCTATTTAAAGTTTGAAAACATGTATTGATTCATGACAATTTGTTCTTGTACCTTGACTTGTGATGATTGGTTTATTCAAGGCTGCATGTTTCAAGTGCTTAAGCTTATTTCAATGTCTGGAAACTGAGCTAGCAGCTGAGAGGCTTTAGCCAAAAATCTGCATAACCTGCTGTCACGCCCAGCGCCTACTAACTGAGGCGGCGCCCGGCGTGACTAACCCTGGCAGATTCATGTTTTCTTGCTGTTTTTCTGGTTTGGCTTCAAATTTGCACTAATTAGGGCCCTTCTTTGCTCAATTTTGAATATATAATTAGTGTGGATATCATTGCATGTAATGGGTGCATAAAGATGAAAGTTATTGAGAAGTTCATTCATGAATCTAATAACATGTCACTTCTTTGATCCTACCTTATTTTGCAAATATGGCTTCTTCATCTGGGTCCAAGAGGATTAAGACCACTGCTGGTCTAAGGGAAAACAGAAGGAAAGAGAAGATATACTCTGATATCTTCTTAACCAAGGACCATAAGAAGCACTTCTCCAATGTCCAGAACAGAAAACTTTTGATGGAGAGGAAAGTCACCCTTCTACCTCAAGATGTGCCAGACTTCTCCAATGAGATTATGGAGAGGCAATTGAGCCATTTAACCACATACCCAGAACCAGCCAACATAGCCATTGTTCAGGAATTTTATGCAAATGCCAAATCCTTCTCCCCGGACACAGAACCCTTCTGGAGCTATGTGCGTGGTCAGCGGATTCCATTCAATGCTGACACTATAAATGAGTTCCTCAACACAGAGTGGGAAGATGATGACGAGCTATGTGGCTACGCCGAGCTGATGGTGACTGAGCTTGACTATGAGGAGATTGAGCAGGCCTTATGCATTACAGGAGGCACATTTCAAAGAAATAGGCAGCAACAACCTCTTCACATAAAGAGGGTACATCTCAGTTCTCTCAGCCGTCTATGGATGCCTCTTGTGCATTCCAACATTTCACCGTACACACATGTCTCTGATGTCACGGTTAACAGAGCTGTCATCTTATATGCCATTCTTACTGGACGCTCTGTAAACCTGGGGCAACTAATCGCTAATGAGATACGCAACTGTGCGAATTCAACAAAAGCTCCCCTTGGACATCCATCTCTGATCACACATCTCTGCAAGCAAGAAGGAGTGGACACTACTATTCCACCGTTCGAGCATCCCAGGAAACCGATTGATATGGGGTATTATACCCAATTTTGTTTGGATGCAGATGATGGAGTTGCCAGTCCACCACCCAGATCACCGAGGATACATGCTAGACAGCGCCCTATCCCCAGACGTCCTCAGCCACCACAACCAGCACCTCCGTCCGATCCTTACCATATGATGGACATGAGACTTGCACTGATTGAATCAAAGCTGGAGGCGGTGAATCGGATCGGCCAGGCCCACGCAGAGATGATGAGGCATGTTTATGCAGCATCCCATCCAGGTTTCATGACGTCTGACCAGTACAGCACCTTCGTTGCTTGGCCTGGGGACCAGTCCTTTCCTTCTGGGGGGGTAGACCTCAGGATGGCACTACTGCTATGGATGAGGATGATGATGACGACGAGGAGGAGGACGATGATGAGGCAGATGAGGAGGAGGACTCAGACTGATTGATGACCATCACAGCAGAGTCGACTTTACTTATTTTTCCTTTCTTTTTCAGTCTTTATTTTACGTTTTGGATCTTGGAATTTTTGAAGTTTTTATGTTTGCACCCTTTTCATAAACATCTTCTTTGCATTTGGATTGACAGTATGAGTTAATGATGTATGAAAATCTGGTTGTTATGCTTTCTTTATGCGATTGAATGTGTGGAAATAGTTGAGTTAATTGAGCATTGATAGTGGATGTTTTCACTGAGTTATGCTAATGCTTAGGGAATCAATTGCAGCCAATATTCATGACATTGTGTTTAGCAAAGTATGGAATCTTGATTAACAGGGTGAGAACTTGTGCCCCAGATTTGTTTTTATGCGAATGCTATCATGCTAGATCATAATTGACTTTGCCTGAGTTTCTATGATTTGAACTATCTACTTGCTTGTTGAACTTGATCAAGGCATTCTTTTCTCACCTTACATACACTTTAGCCATTCAACCATAAATGTAAAAAGATCTTTCCTCTTTGTACCTTAAGCTTATTGAAATTTCCCTGAACCTTGTACCTTGAGCTGAGTAGAACATGCATCTGCATTACAGGAAAATAGTCCAAGTTTGGGGGGAAACTATGATGTACTGAGAAAAAGACAAAGATGGGAAAGTAAGAAAAAGAGAAAAAGAAAAGTACTGAATGAAAAACAGTTGGGTGTAAGTTTGGAATTGGTAATGATACATGAGGAGCGAATGAGAAGCTTATATGCATGAAGTGAATTATGTAATCTCTCAGCTCAAGAACCTTTGATTTCCAGAAAAACCATGATTCTTTCTTAGCCCAACCACAATACAAGCCAATCAAAGTCCTTGTGATATCAACTTGCTTGTAAATTGTTTTGAATTGATTGAAACGAAAGGCAAAGTTAAATTGTGTGATAATATGATTGCAGAGTGAGCTTTTTACGCCCCTATACACCATTGCTTTAGAGTGAAACACTTTCCAGGTGAGAATTGATTCCATACATTATGTGAAACACTCTGTCATGTTTGTTGATTTCTTTTACACCCTCTGCATTGTGATCATAATTATTGATAGGTGAACAACACTGTTGTGCTTGATTGATGAAAGCTGTATATATCCACTATGTTCTTTCCATTAGATGCAAACACAGGATTTTTACTTCATGAGCTTAAAGGATATATCAAATTTAAAACCAATGCACATGAATGATTGTCTTTTTTTTTTAGGATAGTTTACCTTTTGCTTGAGGACAAGCAAGGTTCTAAGTTTGGGGGAGTTGATAATGACCAATTTTACTTCATTATCCAACATCAAATTGATGGAATTTGTCAACTCTTCCTTTACTTTTATTCTTGTTTAACTCAATTTCTTGTTATTTGTAAGTGATTACATTATAAGTTGTAATTAGCCCATTTGATGGCTAATCCCCATTCAAAGAAGCTGGGAGAAGATACTCACCAAAGAACATTACCAAAATCCAAGAAAAGAGAGAAAAGGAGCTGAAAAGATGAAGAACCCAGGCTGCTGCAGAGAGTCACGCCGGGCGCCTACTGACCTAGGAGGCGCCGGGCGTGACGATGCTGACCGAGGTTGCGCCAGGCGCCTGTCTGTCGGGCCGCCGGGCGCAACCTCGGTCAGCATCGTCACGCCCGGCGCCTCCTAGGTCAGTAAGCGCCCGACGTGACTCTCTGCAGCAGCCTGGGTTCTTCATCTTTTCAGCTCCTTTTCTCTCTTTTCTTGGATTTTGGTAATGTTCTTTGGTGAGTATCTTCTCACAGCTTCTTTGAATGGGGATTAGCCATCAAATGGGCTAATTACAACTTATAATGTAATCACTTACAAATAACAAGAAATTGAGTTAAACAAGACTAAAAGTAAAGGAAGAGTTGACAAATTCCATCAATTTGATGTTGGATAATGAAGTAAAATTGGTCATTATCATTGGTTCAGAGTTGCGTTCAACCTTGTCAGGTTTTACCAACTCTTAATTTTAAATTATAAAATATATGCACAGGGTGGGGTGGTTCAGAGATGCGTTCAACCTTGTCAGGTTCTAACGACTCTTAATTTTAAATTATAAAATATTATGCACATTATGGTTTAGAGTTACGTTCAACCTTGTCAGGTTCTACCAACTCTTAATTTTAAATTATAAAATATTATGCACATGATGGTTTAGAGTTGTGTTCAACCTTGTCAGATTCTAACCACTCTTAATTTTAAATTATAAAAATTATAAAATATTATGCACAGGATGGTTAAGAACTAAGTTCAACTTTGTCAAGTTCTACCAACTCTTAATTTTAAATTATAAAATATTATGCACATGATGGTTCAGAGCTTCAACCTTGTCAAGTTCTACCAACTCTTAATTTTAAATTATAAAATATTATGCACATGATGGTTCAGAGCTGCGTTCAACCTTGTTAGGTTCTATCGACTCTTAATTTTAAATTATAAAATATTATGCACAGGACGGTTCAGAGCTGTGTTCAACCTTGTAAGGTTCTAACAACTCTTAATTTTAAATTATAAAATATTATGTGCGGGAAGGTTCAGACCTCAACTTGGTTAGGTTAAAATGGCCGCTCGGGGGAAGTCAGAAAAATGACTTCAGAAATCTCCGCTCAACGCAGAAAGTTAGAAAAATGACTTCTGCCTCAGGACCGCTCGGGGGAAGTCAGAAAAATGGCTTCAGAAATCCCGGCTCAACGCAAGAAGTCAGAAAAATGACTTCTACCTCAAGCCGCTCGAGGGGAAGTCAGGAAAATGACTTCAAAAATCCCCGCTCAACGCAGGAAGTCAGAAAAATGACTCCTACCTCAAGCCGCTTGGGGGAAAGTCAGAAAAATGACTCCTGTCTCATGAGCGCTCGGGAGAAGTCAGAAAAATGGCTTCAGAAATTCCCGCTCAACGCAGGAAGTCAGAAAAATGACTCCTGCCTCAGGACCGCTCGGGGGAAGTCAGAAAAATGGCTTCAGAAATCTCCACTCAACGTAGGAAGTCAGAAAAATGACTCATGCCTCAAGCCGCTCGGGGGAAGTTAGAAAAATGGCTTCAGAAATCCCCGCTCAACGCAGAAAATTTGAAAAAGAACTCTTATCAGTCAACTACTCAACATGTTCACCTTTGTGAGGTTCCAATGCCTTTTCATTATAAAAAAAAATATTGAAGCGTTTACTTTATTTAAAAGCATATTTTTTTGGAGTGAAAATCTCTTGCAGAGGAAAAAGTTTCAAAGAGAACTCTTAGCATTTTCTGTTCAGTCTAAGGAACAGATCCAAAGAGAACTCCTAGAGTTTGCCGCTCGATAGCAATGAAGACTTAAAGCATCAAAGATAGACTCCCTAAATACAACATGAGTTACCTCTTTTAAAGCTCATAATAATCCCTACGCACCTCTTTTAATAAAGAGCTTGCTCGGACTTGGGGAGCTTATGTACTATATGAAGTATACCGATTGGAATTTATTGTCATTAAGCAGGTACTAATAGGTCAGATTGTCTCACGCTCTACAAATATACGGCATTAATGATTAATTATTGGGTTTGATTACCTAAAATATATTGCACTAATGGTTAATCAATGGACATTTGATTACCTAAAATATATTGCACTAATGGTTAATCAATGGACATGACTCTCACAAGCCTTATAAGTAGACAACTGATGTCCAGGTACAATGATCATTTACTATCCTAATAAAATATAGACCTCTTTATGAAACATATCTGACTTGAGCGTCGGAGTGTCTTCTGCAGGTCAACAACTCATTTGGAGTGAATCGCGTTCTCGGAGAGGATTAAAGATCAAAAGAGAGCAAAGTAAGGAAGGACAACCGACCCTCGAACCAATTCAACCGAAACACTAACCATGGTAGAATGATCCAAAAACCAATTCAACAAACACTAAAAGACGAATGGCCTCGTGTAGAAAAATTACAGATCTTGATCAATTCAAGTATGGATTTTACAAATAAAAAATATATCAGAAAAACATGCATCACAACAAATTATTTGTATATATACTCGGATTAAACTGGTCAAGGAATGTGTAGAGACCAACCCTTGGATCTTGGGATGACATGAAACACAACATTTATACCTGATTATAATAGAAGAAAATGTGAACAAATTATTCCAATAGATACATGTATAAATTCCCTTAGAAGGAGAAATACTCACTACCAATTGGTTTTGCCACAAGAGCAATGTAGCACCAGCTTAAACAAATCATCTGTTGTGCCCAAATTTTGATTACTTCTTTGGGAATAATTTTGAAAAAGGATTAAAATCATATACTATCATTTGAAACTTGAAAGGGGTTTCAGGAAGAACCGTTTCAGATAAAATCAGCAACAGCTTTTTCATAAGCTTTCTTGGACGTAAAATGCTGTTGAAAAATTGAGACAGTAGAGTTGATGCAGAAACCCGGGTTGGAGAGGTGGGGCTAGGAGTAAATTTGTTTGGATAAATTTCACAATGAACAGTTAGGGAGAAGACAATATGAAGTCAAAATTAAATAGGCTTCTCCAAAAGCAAAAAGTTGTGTATATATAAACTAAATTGTAGAACAACATAACTTCACATTCAATTTATCCACGTTAATAAAGTCCATATTTAATTCATATGAATTAAAAGGTAAGTTCATGTCTTATATACTTTTTCACGAAAAAGGCTCCATATCTCTATTGTGACTAGGATGGTATAATCAGTAAGTACAATAAAACATAATAAAGCAGATGGATATTAAGATGCACTTATAAGAGAAACTGAATATACTTTGCAAACCCTTCCTAAAATATGAAGATTAACTTGCAGAATGCATAGTTCACCTAAAAGGTCTTGGCAGCAGGGTTTTCCATTCAAATGATGGGCACAAGAAATACCGATGCATCATCTTGTGGGGGGTTTCTGATATGCTAGACATAGTTGACTGTTTATTCTATCTGACATGCTAACAAATGCTGGATTGCTGGGGGAATATTATTGATTTGGAATGGAGATATTAACTTGCAAATTAGTATGAATGCAATTGTACGCCTAGAGCAAAGTGTGTTTCTAACAACATCCTCTTTCTCTCCCCTCTCTAACTTTGAGTCCTTCTACTGTCTCGCTACAAATACTGTTCTATATTTTACTGTTGACAACCCATACAAAGGCTAACTTGGCTTTTAAGTGTATAAGCACTTATTACTTTGATTACCAGTAAGTTTAAAAGAACCAGATAAAGACAAACTTATGGTTGAAATATTGATTTTAAAAATAATGAATGACTTTCCACTTTGCATTGAATAATGCTTTCTCTAAAATGAAGGCTGAGCAAAGAACCTGACTATCTTCCATGTCTCTTTGTATGTAAGGTGGTTTTGATCAAGATCAAAGACCTTGGCATAGCTGACAGTGGATCGTAGAAATACCCACATATTTACACCCCAAAGCCAAACCATCATAGTCTGTATTCAGTGAAGTAACAACAAAAACCATCAAGAAAAGTTCCATAAAAATTGTGAACAATGTAAAACATATACAGGAGAATTAAACCCCCAACTCACCACTAGAAGGAGAAGATATTAATACAAAAATGCTTCATATATAAACAGATCATGCAAATTTGCATCCATTCTCGTTACAGAATCCGGAGTAATCTGATGTACGACCAGGAAAAGGCAAATGTTACGTATGGAACAGGTAAGGAAATTATAAGAGGTCTTCTCGATAGATGCTCATTGGACTACTATAGATATTATAAAAGTGAGAAGACAGGTTCTAACCTTGAAGCAGGTAAGGCCCCATATAAAAAACAATGTCACCTGAAAAAATGTATACATACGTGGGCAGAAGTTCATAGGCAGTTCAAGAAAAACAAAAAACAGAGAAATTAAAGATGTTCAATTATGATAAGAATACAGTTAAACTGACAGGGACTTCCATAAACATAAAATTACAATCAGACAAAATAAATCTTCGTATATTTTTAAAATTTAATTCTCTAGCATTACCAAAGAGGAGCATTAGAATAAAACAAAAATTACAATAACATACAAGTTTACAGACAAAAACATACAGCAGTAGATTTCCCACAAATTATAATGAAAGCTGTGCGAATATCAATAAGCACCAGCATGATATATATAAAATTGCATAGTGTGGAGGAGAAAGTATTATATATAGGCTGCTGAAGTTGGAGAGACCCAAGATAAAATAACATAATTAAGTCTACAATGAACAAAGACCAGATATATATAAAGAAACTTGCTAGCAATGCCATTACAACAGTTATCATGACACGGATGCTTGTTTCTTTCTTTTACTTCGTTCTAATATATGTGTTCTGCTGTGAACAGTATCAAAATAACATTAGTAAGCACTGAAGTATCTAACCTTGTCATATCCTTTTTCTAGAGACAAAGCTCCCAGCAGCTGTTTGTATCATAAAAAATCTTGATGGTCCTAACAATTCCAATTATTTTGCTAGTAGAGCACGAACTAAGGGATCAAAAGTTACAGCATTAGGAGGGCAACCATTATCTATCATTTCCAAAAGTAAGGCCTCTGCTTCATCAAACAATCCCTCTCTACAGAGCCCATTGATCATAATATTATAAGTCCGGATATTTGGACCACAGCCTTTCACAGAAGAAAGTTGAAAAATCTCTTTAGCTGCGTCTAATCTTCCACGTTTGCAAAGACCATCTATAAGTATGTTATACGTACGAATATTTGGAGAAATTCCCATATCAACAATGTGCTGAAGCGCCTTCGCCTTATCAAGACAGTGGCGTTTGAGATAATCATCTAACAACACATTGTAAGTGATCAAATCCGGTGCTTGACCACTCACACGCATCACCTCTACCGGATCCCACTCAAACAAGGCTCTCCCAGATTTCGACAAACCATCAAAAAGGCAATTATATGTCGCTGTATCTGGAACCAAATTCCTCTTATGCATCTCTATTAACAGCCTCATGGCCTCATCGACCATCTTAACCTTACAATACCCATTAATCAAGGTACAATAGCTAACAACATTCGGTAATGTACCTCTTTCAACCATTCTATCAAACACCTCTTTGGCCTTATTCACACAACCCTTCAAACAAAAACCATTCATCAAAGCATTGTAACTAACAACATCAGGTTCCAACCCTCTCTTAATCATCACACCAAACACATTCCTCGCCTCCGTGACCATCCCCAACTTACACAACCCATCAACCAATATATTAAAGGTATAAACATCCGGCCAAATGTCTCTGTTCTCTTGCATTACCATCTCATTCAACAACCTAGCCGCCCCCTGAAACCGACCAGCCCCACACATACCATGAATAAGAGAATTGTAAGTGAAAATATCAAGACAAATTCCTTTGCCAACCATCTCAGAACACAACCCACAAGCTTCAGTAACAAGTCCCTCTTTGCACAAACCATCAACAACCATATTATACATTATCAAATTAGGCTTAATTCCAACCCTCTCCATTTTCCTCAGCAACTCAATGGCACCCTTTGTTTTGCCCACTTTGCACAACCCATTGATCAAAGTGCCATAACAAACTTCATCAAAGGAGAACCCTTTGGACACAGCATGGTCATGCAAGTCCAGTGCCTCAAAGGTCCTACCTTTGAGGCACAACCCCTTCATAAGGGTAGTGAGCGTTAATGGGTCGACTTCAAAACCCCTTTTGATGATTTTCCCCATGACAGAGAACGCGAGGCCCATTTGGCCCAAGTGAGAAAGGGAGTTTATGAAGATGCTGAGAGTGACGAGGGAGGGTTTGGGGATGCCCTTTGAGTCTAACTGGGAACAGAGGAAAACGACGGTGGAGTAGCGTTTGGTCTTCATGACTGATGAGAGAATCCTGTTGAAAGAGACGATTCGGGGTGTGGGATGGAGATGGAGCATGCGGTGGAAGAAGGAAACGGCGTCGTCGAAGGTGGAAGGGTTGGGGAGGGGTTTGCGAGTACGAGAGAAGAAGCGAGTGGAGAGGGTGAGGAAAGGAAGGGAAGTGAAAAGGATGGTGGCCTTCAACATGGTGGAGGAGACATTGGAGGTTGTGTGGAAGAAAATAGAATAAAACAGAGTATTTGCAGAACACAACGTAGTACATACAGAACATAACAGAGCATTTGATATCATTTATATCAGTCATAATCCGAAAGTAGAAAATCTTTTGCATTACGTGGTTGAATTGAAGACGTGGTAGTTGTCACAGGTTTTAGTTTTAACATACAAATTTGTATCAGGTTTTAGTTTTAACATGATATTTTAGTTGCAGAAAGGAGGATTTGAAGTGGATTTTTTATCTTAATAGAAATTAAACCCTTCTTAAATTAAAAAATAGTGATTAACAGGGAAAAATTAAAAAAAAAAGACACTAAAAAAAAGAAGTGTAGATGTGGATAATGTAATTTCTTCTCAAGTTTTGATATGAATTTATATTGAAAAAAAAAACTCATCATTAACCCCTTTAATTTGATAAAAATAAAATGTTGCACTGTTACAATTAATTGCTCTGGCTATTTCTGTGAGATCCATTTACCTATTCGTATTTCATTCCTGAGCCTTCTACACTCAACACCTCAAACTTAGATGCAACCTTTTTTTTCAGACTTTAGAATACTTTTAATCTCCTGTTATATTTCATTTATAATTTTGGTCCTTCCATTTCAAAATAGAAATATTTACTTCACCTATTTAAAAAAAAAAATCAATTTTCGTTCAAACCTTGTGGATGAAAAAAATAATCCAATTGGAAGGAAAATTTCACCAAAATTACAAGTTCCATAATACACAAGTCATTAGCAAAGTCACTATATACTTCATACCAATAACATGATTACCAAAAAAATTATCCTTAAATGTTTCATTTATACTATTTTTCTTCAATTAAACTCTAATTCTAACACTATTTAAGACACCATCCCAAAATAAATTAATCTATCGAAATACACAAAAAGAAAAAGAAATGTTGACAGAATTGAAGATTGTTGATGTTGAAGTGTAAGAAATATGAAAGTATAAAAAATGTTGAGATGGAGGTGGAGGGAAAATTAGTTGCATTGCATCACAATATCACATGACATGTGATCCGTATATAGAAG
Source organism: Vigna angularis (assembly GCF_016808095.1). Lineage (NCBI taxonomy): Eukaryota > Viridiplantae > Streptophyta > Magnoliopsida > Fabales > Fabaceae > Vigna > Vigna angularis. The sequence goes on from NC_068971.1 coordinate 8,942,390, forward strand.
AACACAGGAAAAAGATGAGACGTAAGAGAGATAATGCATTTCTAAAGGACTACATATTCTAAATTTGTGTGTTGTATGTTTCAATCTGGAAATTCCTCTGTTTATCTTCTCTCTATGCTTCATGTATTTTCTCATTCTGAATCTCTTTTGTTTATTAAATCAGATTCTGGGATCCTGGCTGCAGTCACCTTGGTCCTGGTTGATAGCTGTGAAATTTACATCTTGTAGTGGATTGAGATCTCAGTCTCTGTAAATCCTTTATGGAACACACTATACTTGTAAGCAGATTCATTATATTCTTCATAACAATCTTATCCAATACATACTATTATTATTTTGTTGTCAGTGGCTTCTGGTACACCATAATTTCAGATTTTTAACAATAGGAAGATCAAATATCTCTAACTTTAAATGAAAGCACCGAAATTTTTTATGGAACAAAAGAAGAATGAAAATTGTGTTTAAGTCTTCTTTGTACTAGAAGTGTATCCTGATTTGATTGAGTGTAGCAAATAAACATATATTTTGTGTCCATTCTCGTTACAAATGCTGATCTATTTAAAGAACCACGACAAAAAAGAAAGGGAAAATGAATGCAACATCCATTATGGCCACCGTTGTTCTTAAGTACAACTTCTTGCAGCTCTTCATGTATAAGTGAACATATTCATTTAAGAATCTCTTCAATTATGCATGCAACCGTAGGCTTGCTTCTTCACTTACATTGAACTGCTGAGTCAGTGACAGAATCTATTCCCATTTCAGAAGAAAACATATTGATACAACTTACAGAAGGAACGACCGAGCCCGGGGTGCTTTAGCAATGGAATTAACTATTCTCAGACAACCATGCATGTGCATATTGAAAATTCCCTCATGTTGGTGGGCCAGGAACACATGAAGAAAAATGCTTTTGGGATTAGAACTAATATTAGCTTAAAAATTGAATTAGACCTGTTGCTGATATGAAGATATTGGCAAAAATTGGTTGACTGAGATTTTCTATACATCATGAATGTTGGAACCTAGCAATTTCTCCTCCTCTCTCGGAATTTCAGTGAGTTGAACACCAGATCGCGTGATCTTGTTCCACTCGTTTTCAACTCTAAAAAATATCCACTGGAAGCGACGTAACATCTCCATAAGAGTGATGGCAAACACTGTCAGGTAGTTATGGCGGAGATGAGCTGATAATTTGTATGTCCATGAGCAGCGCAGAACGAAGTTGCTTCCAATCACCCAGAAGTATATCTGCAGCTTAGAAACCAGATTTATTAGATCAAATGAAAAATGTCTTGCATCTTGTTCTAAGATGGTAAGATGCTTCTGCTTCTTACCCATTGTCGACCATATAACATGTTGGAGACTGTACTTGATTTGTTGAACTTGAATATGCGAGAAAATCCACTGTCAGACAAGGGGAAAAAGATAAAAAAAAAAAAGTCAATATAAAGTGAGATCGGTGTGGTTACTTAACATAAAAAGTAGAGTGAAGCATAAAACTAGTCCATAGAATCCATGTGCATATATTTTGTTTCCTCGACTATCATTCTAAATAGGAAGACCCTGTTGAAGGTACAATTGAACACTAAATTTAAGCACCAGTCCCAGTGAGGAATCAAACAATGGTGCATTATGTATACCTTGAGTCGAACCTTTGGTACATTTATTATTCATAAGGTTTAAAATTAAATTTGGTAAAAGTAACATTTCCATCTGGGAAAATTGTTAGGCCTGTTATTATCAATATAAACGGGAAAGATGATAGATTTGGTACCTTAAATCCCAATCTCTGGTTATATCCCAGTAAAATGAATAAAGGGAATTAATGACACTAGAGAGAAGCCAGAGTGGCCGATAAAGAGTTTCCCATTTCTCATGGAGAACATGGTATTTAAGGGCTGAAAGAAAAATGACTGGGACTGCTGTTGAATATTTCAAAGCTGGAAAACAAAATGCAAAATGGTGTTAGAATACTAGGATATCGAACAATGCAATCATCAAAGACTTTATTCTAAATAAGCAAGACAAAGTTGATTTTTGTGCCTTCAGATGACGAGCGTTTGCACCATCATGACAACCACTCAACTGGGACATCTTACACTTTCAGGAGGCAAGGGAGAAAGTTACCAAAAGCAATTACCATTGAAGAGACAATTTTTTTCTTTGGTATCTCTGTACTGGCGCAGACATTGCAATAAACGCCACATATAAGGAAGGACGAGGGCCATTGGTATCGCAACTGAGTGACTACCACAAACTGAATCAGCTTCAAGCCAAGCAATTGTGGCGACCTGCATATTATGAAAAGTACAAAATATAGTATTCAAGTTCACTATAACAAAAATATGGAAGGAAACACGTAAATTTGCACAGCCAAAAGATGAGAGAATGGAATACGCCCTTCTTCTTTACTATTTTCAAAAACAGTTTCTGGCTTCTAAAATTTTTTGTCCTCTGAAAACTTTGGAAAGTTTGTCCCTTGTGCACGTTTGTGTTTTCTAGAAGATTATCCTCTAAACACTACAATACAAAAGAGGACGAGAAAACATCTTCCAGCTCTTTCTGTTTTAGTTTCTAAAACACTGTTTTGGAGTTAAATTTCAACATTTAATACTTGTTGGATGAGAAATTGTTTGCAGAGCTGAGTAGTATGATTTAGAAAACAGTTTTTAAAACAAAAGAATCAAATAACACGGTAATTTTGTTGAATCTACCACATAGCACTCAGCTTGGCACCAATTGTATCCAAAGGATCTAAATGCAAATGAGAAGATTATAAGCATAATAGAAGATCAATGACCAAAATGAAGTGTTCATGCAATGTAAGGGTAAGAACAGAAGAACTAAAATAGAGATCGACAACTTACAAGCAATATAAAGAAAAAGAAAATTTGGTAACGTATACCTGTCTGTTTACCATTCTGCAAACTGAACGTTCTAAATCTGAAAACACCTGTATGCAATGCATAATTAGGAGCAACAACTAGAAAAACAATAATTATAAGCATTAACATAATAAAAAACATTGGTAAATATAACAGCACCAAACCCTTTTTTCCAAATAAACGATTAAATAGGTAAGGTGATCATCAAGATAGAAGAATGCACCAAGAAATAAGTTATTAAGCTATGTACTGTACTTTTGCCATGGAGGTCAATATATCGGCCACGAAAAAGTCTGGAAATGTAATTGGCTGTAAGAAGGAAAGAAACATTATATGTAAGAAAAGTCAAAAATTTATAAATGTCAGGCATAAGAAAACCAACTAACAAACTTATAGAAACTAGTCAAATTAACAGCTTAAATTATTTAAACCATTGAATCAAACCAGTAGTTCTCAGATTTGTAAATTCACAACAATAAACTAAAAACACAAAACTATTGGATGTTTCAGGTGCTTTGTAAAAGGAACCAAATGCTGACCAACACTCAAACTTCCAAGTCAAGCATGACAGTCAAAAATCTTACCTGCAAAGGGAGAGCTATTCGAACTAATGTCCTCAAAAAGAAGTATCGAGAGGACAAATAGAAAATATCAAAGGGAAAGATGAAGATTACTGCAACAAGAATGTAGAGAAGCACCTGCAATACAATATATATGTATATGATCAGAATAAACGCTAGCCAAAATGCTTCTCATAGAAAGGATCACAGGAAGCAATTCATTTCCTGGCAGAAAGAGTTACTCCCGGCCTTAGGAAAAAGAAAATTAAGACATCAGCTTCCAACTCCACACAAACATGAAAAATTACAACTACATATATGTTTAACATAATGAAAAAATGTAGATCAAATCAAGCATATAAATATCAAATTCAAAGCAGTCACATTCAACTATTGGTGAGAGAGGAGAGACAAACAGATACTAAACTGGTTGGGATGCAGCCAGCGATACTTCCCCATGAGAATAGAGATAAAGGTAAGCAGTCATGCTAGTAGGGACAATGATTGTCATCCAAGTGCTACACTGAAAATATCGTAACAGTTGAAGTTAATACATAAAACATGGATAATGGATCCACATAGTAGCAGTAGCAATCCATTTTACTGACACAACATCCAAAAGCTACACTCCTAACAAAACAATTAAAGTTCATGCAGAAACATGGGTTAGAGACTGGGCTACAAAATCAGTTTTTGCACAAATTTCTCTATTAACATTTAGGGAGAAGAAAATATGAGGTATAAACTAATTACATCTCTACAAAAGCAAAAGGCTTCTATGTATAAGCTAATTTGTAGAACAATTTATCTTCACATCCAATTTATTCATGTTAGTAAACTCCACATTTAATTCATTTCTTATTGCAGAAATGTTAGAAGTTGACTGTATGTTCTTTCTGAGATGCAAACCATGCTGAGGAATATTTTTGTTTTGTAATGGAGACATTCACTTGCCCTTTAGTATGAATTCAATTGTATGCCTAGAGCAAAGTGTGTTTCTACCAACTTCCTCTTTCTCTCCCCTCTCTACCTTTGACTTTTTCTACTGTCCCTTTACAAATTCTGTCTTATATTTTACTGCTCACAACCCATACAAAGGCTCATTTGGCTTTTAAGTGCATAATTTTGATTACCAGTATGTGTTTCAAAGAACCACATAACGATGTGGTTGAAATTTTGATTTTAAAAATCATGAATCAAGAAAAACATCAAAGTTTGCACTTTGCATTGAATAATGTTTTCTCTAAAATGAAGGCTGAGCAAAGAACCTGACTACCTTCCACATCTCTCTGTGAGTAAGGTGGTTTTGATCAAGATCAAAGACCTTGGTATAGCTTACAGTGGATTGTAGAAATACCCACAAATTTACTCCCCAAAGCCAAACCATCATAGTCTGTATAACAGTGAAGAAACAACAAAAGCATCAAGTAAAGTTCCATAAAAACTGTGAAGAATGTAAAACATATACAGGAAAATTAAACCCCAAACTCACCACAAGAAGAAGAGGATTGTAATACAAAAATGCTTCATATAAGAATAGATCTCTCAAATTTGCATCCATTCTCATGACAGAATCCCAACTAATCTGATGTAAGACCAGGAAAAGGCAAATATTAGTCGTGGAATTGGTAAGGAAATTATAAGAGGCCTACTCAATAGATGCTCATTGGCATCCATGGACAATTTTATATATATAAAAGTGGAAAGACAGGTTCCGACCTTGCAGCAAGTAAGGCCCCATATAAGAAAGAGTGTCACCTGAAAAAATATATACATACATGAACAGAAGTTCATATACAGTACAAGTAAAAAAAAAAACTGAGAAATTAAAGAAAGATATCCAATAATGATAGGAATACAGTTAAACTGACAAACACTTCCACAAACCTAAAATTACAATCCGCACAAAAGAATTTCATCATATATTTTCAAAATTTAATTCTTCTAACATTACCAAGGAACACCAGAATGACACAAAAGTTATAGTAAGGAACAAGTTTGCAAAAAAAACATACAGCAGCAAATTTTCCACAATCAGAAATTGTAATGAATGCTGTGCATATATCAATGAGCACCAGCATGATAAATAAATTGCAGAGTGAGAAGGAGAGAACATTTTATATATCGCTGCTGAACTTGGAGAGATCCAAGAAGGTCTAATATAAACAAAGGCTAGATAAATATAAAGAAACTTGCTTGCAATGCCATTACTACAGTTATCATAAAAGTGATGCATGTTTCCTTTTTCCAATTTGTTCTTAATTATTATGTATCAGTATTACATTTTGTCAGCTTTCTTTCAAATCTATGAAACATTAAAATAATACTCCAGCTTAAAGGACCTTCCCAGTCCCTCTACAAAAGGAAAACACAAATCCCCCTGAACAGAGTGATCTCAACCACTGAACTTATGCATATTGTGTAAGATATACAGACCTTGAACCGCCAAAGAAAAGTTGGAGATGGCATAGCATTTTGCACAGGAGAAATTATACCCTTCATTGAATTTGTGCAATTGTATTATAGGATCGATAGGTATGGTTCTGCAGAACAAAATGAAAATAGTTAGAAAAAAATGTGAAAATGTAAGAAAAGCAAACCAACATCTTGGGGGACAATGGAAAGGGTATCTAAACAGAAATAATTTCTACTTTTCTTTAATAAATTGTAAAGGACTATTAAGACACAGCTTTGTGCAATGAAGCTCTCACTGTTACTGTGTTTTTAGGAGGGATCACATCCTCTGAATGGGTCCTTTTCTTTCATCAGGAATAAAGGTCTTGCGACAAGTCAAACTTGTGACGTTTACGCCACATGATGACAACTCCAACCATGGCACCAAGGTAGAGGACATTATTAAGCAAATAAAAAAGGAAGAAACGTAGGCTAGAACTTATCATTTTCCACAATACTAGTGGATTTCACACGATAGTCCAGCAGATGCATTGAACACTCAAAGCGAAAATGAAGTTGATAATGAATAATCATTGCTAAAGTTCTACATTTATATTATTTTCGGAGTAATGCTTTATAATTTCTTCAAAAGGTAACCAGCACCATGCTTATAGATTATTTGTACGTATGCATGTCATGGTCAAAATGTGAACCGCTCCACTCCTGGCACACATTAACACAAAGCAGGCATGAAAAGTCAATTTATATCTTACACAATTCATTGCTTTTATGCTCATACTTCTAAATTATGATCGGAAACATAGCAATGGCCTTTATCTGTTGCAACTTGCAAAGGAGGTGTCCTTAACTTTTGTGCACACAGCATGGGCTCCAGGGTCACATCTCCAACATTCTAATTATTAACTTCAGCCATAAAAATTATACAAGTACTACAACACCTAACCAGAAGCTCTTAATTGTTATCACTTTTGGGCAGCTAAACTGGGGTTTTCATACACTGAAACGCAGAAAAGAGGATAGTCAACTGCTAAAAGGGCTTATAAATGCTAAATCCAACGGCCCAAATACAAATCTCATAAATTTGGCGTGTACTACAGTAGAAACATATCCAATAATTCCATAAAGGTTAACCTTCCTCTCATCAAAATCGGCAAAAATCAAAATTACAACAATAAAAGCTCACACAATTAACATGCATGGCAACGGGAGCAGATTCATTTCCCTTTCCAATTCCTCCACAGATTTCAAATCCAACGACTAAAAAGTTCAAACCCAAATGACCACCGCTTTAACAAACAACACCACATCACTAAGTACAACAACGACAACAGAATCAAGCAAAAAAACCCACGTAAACAAAGCCATCAAAATTAAAACTTGAGAATCTCCCATCATTAAAAGAGCCCTACATGCTGGGAAAATCCAACAATCAGGTTCCGGGAAGAACCAAAAAAGCGGAAACGAATCAGATCAATTAATTACCTGCTGTTGCAGTCAGAAAGCGAGTCAGATCTGATTGCACAATTACGAGAAACTTTTGCGCGCGAAGGACGCTACATAACCGAGAAGAATGATGACGATGATGGTGAAGGTGTTGCGTCAATCTCAAAGCACGCTGCTTGCTTGCATTGCTGGCAAAGAGATTTGGTGAAAAAAGTGTTGTTATTTTGCCCGCCACTCTGAATTACAGTTTCCACAGCAGAAAAAGATAAAAGAGTGGACGCTGGATTTACTTGGGAGAATAAGAAGAATGATTACTGTGATCTGATCATATTCTTACCACATTCCTTTCTTTTCCTTGTCCTGTGAAAATGGAAAACAATGAAAACATCGAAACTTCCTTTGAAAATAAAACTAAGACTTTTACGATTTTTTTTTATGACTTTGGATATTTTTTCAAAGGATGCTACTAAATCTCTTTATTATTCAAAACCGTGTTTTGCATATTCAAACAATGCACAATGTCACATTATTCTGTTTATTTGTTATGAGAAATAGAGTTTATTGCCATAATTAAATTTTTTATTGCAATAAAAAATTAATAAATTCAAATATAATCAAAGTACTTAAATTTGATTAATCAATGGGAAAATAATATATTATTACTGTGTTTAGGAGACTTGATGAAATGAAGATGAACAAATATTTAAATTGGATAATGCTTAAATATCTATTATCTTGCTTTGTAATTATGAGTTTTACATACAATTATTATTTGATTTTGAACTAATTTTTAAATTCAGAATTTCACCATAATTTTATTTTTAAAAGATATTTTGAAAAGCTAATAAAAAATAATATATTTAAAATGTTTTTAATCTCCGTTTTTAACTAAAATGAGATTATATATACCGAAACAACGTGAACCAAATTGATAATATTTTCGTAAGTTGAAAATGTTTTAATAATTTCATTTATAGAAAGTAATTTGTATATTTACGTTGAACTTTTATTTGAATTAAGATATGTGCTTATTATGATTTGTTTTATAGTACTCTTAGGTTTAATTCTTTTTTAATGAATGATTTATGAAAGATAGAAATGGATTTATGAATAAAATTTGTAAAAGTTTACGAGAAATTTCACTGACATATTAAAAAAAATTATGAATTGATATATTAAAAAAATTATAAATTAAAATGTATGATTATTAAATTGTTTTTAATGTCAAAATGACATTTAAGTTATAATTATTTTAGATTTTTTTAATGAATGGTTTTAAAAAAGTATTACTTGAAATAAAAAACAAAATTGATTTCAACAATGTGGAATCGGTTCTAAATAAAACAGAACAAATTTCATTCTTCTTCATAATTAATTATAGATGTTCACATATCCAATTATAGATCTTAACAAATTCGATTTCGAGTGTTGATAGATCCAGTCACAAGCATGTGTAAGCATTTCAGTGTCCATGAATCATAACTCCTGGACAATTTGAATAGATTATATTATTCTTCAAAATCGGTTTTAGGTCTTTACTATGAACATGAACATGCACAATACACTTGTCACACACATTCTCGAATACACCTGGAGTGTGTGACATCGGGCTATTCCATAACTTTGAGGAAACATCACAACACGACGAGCAATTTGCGACACCGAACTATCTCCACAATCGAGTTATCTCCACAACTGAGCTATCGTCCACAACAAAGTTATTTCCATAGCCGAACTATCTCCACAATCAAGCTGTGTCCATGGTCGAGCTATCTTCATGACCAAGCTATCTCTATAGTCGAACTATTTCCACAGCCATGTTATCTCCACAGTCAACTATCTTCACAATCAAGCTATATCCACGATCAAACTATCTTCACGGTTGAGTTATCTCCACAGGCGAACTATCTTCATAATCGAACTATCTCCACAAACGAGATATCTTCATGTTAAAATAAAGTAAACAAATAATAAATGATATCCATCATCGTCACCTCCACCACATATCCTACAATTCTCTTGACCTCACACCACCAAAAACATTGAAATGACACTTTCAAACACCTCCAGGACTTCACTTTGACATCATCTCCGCCAACAACCACCACAACATTACCTACATCAACCACCACACACCTTTGTCATCGAGCCACGTTGTTACACCACTCAAGCCACCTATTACGGGTTCTTCATCATGAAGCACGAAGAACTCCCACATACTTATCACACCACGTCAAATATATGTATCACACCTCATATTAAAGCGATGTTAGTTTTATAAAACAACACATTTCACTTGCAAATCTTACATGAAATAAAATGAGAAAATGGTTGATCTCGCTAATCCACACTTACTCTTGCTTGTAAATTCATCCAAATAAACATATATAATCATAACAAATTTTTTAAATCGTTAATCCATACAAAAGAACACAACATTAAAATTTAAATCAATTGAAAATAATTCCTACTAAGTTTCAAAACTTAAAAAAAAACACGAATGTACAAATATAGGATGTAAAATAGTATGTTATGAAAAAAAAATGCGAACAAACTTTTAAATACAAAATAGGAAGCTAAATTAATTAGTAATCATAAATAAATATTTACTAATTAAATTATTCTTAAATTAGTAAAAAATAGTAAACGGCTATTTATTAAAGAAAACGGAAGATAGAAGTTAACATTAAGAAGGTAGTTGAGTTTAAAAAAATACTAATTAGCATGAAAAAGTCAATGCAAGCCAACTCAAAATTATATTGCATTACTTACCATTTGAATCAACCATAAAAAAGAAAATTAGAGATGTGCTCCATAAGTTTAGTACCATACTATACCATAGTCATGAAATTGCTTTCATAAACTATAAAATTACATTTAATGTTATTTGGTCCAATATTTATAGTCTTATATGTTTATGTGGATGTCGTGTCTATCACGATTTCCTACAATTTAATTAAAATGAAAACCAATTGAATTAGTTATAAACCATTTACACCACCTTAACTAGACCTTGATTTCTGAGTAGATGTCATTACTCACAAAAATATCTTTTTAATTGTGTTGAAGTTATGTTAACAATTGAACGAATTTATACTTACAAAGAAAATCTCATTTTTTAACTGAAGCCATGTTTGTAAATATGAATTTATTTTTTAAACTAAAATTGTATGTGCAAGTATAATTTTGAATAAAGAGATAAAGAAGAGAAGTCGCGTTAAAGAAACCCAATATCAATATGCTTGAAAAAAAAACTAAAATAATATTTTTTTCAAGCATGACTTTTTCATTATATAATTGTATTTCCTAGATCTTATTACAGGTATTGGTAACTTTTTTCGACAGTTAAATCACCTAAAACATTACATCACTTTCGTAATATTTCATAACTTTTTTAATTGTGTTGAAGTTTAAGTTTAGAGTAATGCTATCAAAATGGGACATTTGGTCGATTCAGTTCGATCCATTACGAGTTAGTCATTTAATGAACTAATTCAACCTAACTCATTTATTAGTGAGTCAGAACAATTTGAACTTCGTCCAACTCATCACGGTGGGTTAAACGGGTTGATTCTCTTACTCACTTGATTATAATTGTTTTTAAATTAAAAAAATTGTAATTCAAATCTAAATAATTTTTACTCTAATGTTAAACTCAAAACAATAATAAAAAATATAAAATAATCTTTTTTGGTATGAAAAGTGAGTTAGAAGACTATTTTTTAGGGTTTTATAAAATAATAAATTAATAAAATAAAATTAGGTGAGTTGATGAACCAATCTGGCTCATCGCGAGTTTCATCCCAATAAACTAACTTAAATGAGTCAGATTGAAACTTGATCTACATAAAAAGTTATATTTTTTTCAAACCAAACTTGTGGATTGTAATTTATTTTCACAGCTTTAATTTATAAATCGAAAAATGATTTATAAATCGAAAAATGACCGTAAATTGTTTGTTGAGTGTTTCAATTTTTCTTAAATTTTTAAAATATATTGGTGCCGGTATATTATTATTTTTTAATATATTTTAAAATATTAAAAGTACAACAAAAAGATAGTAAAAAAACTAATGAGAATCCGATTTCTTAGTTCTGTTATTGGTGAGAATGTTTATTTAAAAAATATTTTTCAGATTATAGATTTTTAAAATGAAATATAAATAAAATGAAAATATAATATAAATTTAAATTTAAATTTTATTAAATTAAATTTTATAAAATATAAATATAAATTTAATTTTAATTTAATATAATATAAATTAAATGAAAATTTTAATTTATGTCAGATAATAAATATCTATAAATAAGAGTAGTAATAATATGATAATACTCTACCTGTTTACAAATATTAAATTATTCGTTTTGATACCTATTTTTGTCATCTTAATCCTGCCTCTTTATGTCACATCTTAATCATAACTTATGTGGCTGTCTCCTACTAATTTTCTCTTTTGGTTTATTTGACCATGGTCGATTTTTGTTTGATCACTCACCTCGATTTATGTTTGTTTTTCATTTGAATAAAGTGTAATTATTGAGTTAAAATATTAAATAGTTTGGTATTATTTTCCATCTTCCAATTCCATAAGCTACTTGAAAAATAAAAAGATTGCAGGGGAAGAGACAAATAAAGAAAATATAAACAATACACATATTGTTTTTATAGACTGTGATCTGATCTCTAAAAATACTTACACTTTACTGAAATTGATATTCGTTGTCTTAAACTAGGGAAATGAAGAAATGGATTGAATATTTTTTATAACTTTATAATGTTTAATTTCAACACTTAAATGAATGTTGACTATTTAATAAAGAATAAAGAATGTTCAGTATTTAGTAATATTATAATTTGTACTTAATTTTCATTATTTTTTAAAGCTTTTACTCAATTGATTAAATTAGTGTTGTAAAAGTAACCATATGATCCGACTACTATAGTTGATAATTTATTGAGCTAATCTAATTTGAGAAAAAATTATTCGATTTAGTCTATTTTGAGTTGGTGAGTTAGATCACTTAATTATAATTTTTTTTAAATAAAAATATATAATTTTTTAATTTAAATTTAAATAAATTTTATTTATGTTAAATTTTTAAAATAATTTAAAATTAAAAAGAAATATAACATACAATTCAAATATAATCTAAAAATAAATTAAAAATAATAATAAATAAGCTTATATTGATAATGATTAATGGGATTTTAAATGGATCGGATTTAAAATTTGTCGGTATTAAAAAATTTAATTATTTTTTAAACCCAACCGTGGTATTTTTTACAGGATTAAACCCTTTAAACCTTTAGCCCCTGTCATCCAAGTAGGCGCAAACCAAAAATTGGCTAGGTACCGGTAGCTATGGCGAGCCCAGAAGAAGCAAAGCTCGAAACTTTCATGCAGTGGCTACAGGTTCGGTAACATGCTTATTGATTTGTGGTCAAAGGATACGTATATTGGGATTTTGTGTTGAATACTTAATAGTGACTTTTGATAAGTTTTGAATTTTGATTTGGGATTCAATTCAGGCAAATGGGGTGGAGCTACGAGGTTGCAAGATCAAGTGGTGTGATTCCAAACGAGGGTTTGGCATCTTTTTTGAAAAAGATGTTTCTGATGGTAATATCAATATGGATTGAGTAGGGAGAAGGAGTTGGTGTTATTGGAATATACGTGACATTGTTGTTGTTTGGAATGTGGAAGTGTGTGAAAATTTGTTAATTCCCTTTTGTTATAATCTTAAAATATTGAAATTCGAAAGCACTGGTCTGCCTTTGAAGCTAAAAAAATGGAAATCTTCAGAAAAGGAAAATATTTTAGGTGCTTAGTGTTGTCATCTGAATGTTTATAGTTCTGTGCCTTGACCACTAAAAAGAGGTAATGTAGTATTGTTTTCTTTTAAAATCAGGGGTTATGTTGGTTGTTCCACTAGATTTAGCCATTACTCCAATGAGGGTGTTGCAAGATCCTCTTCTAGGACCAGCATGTAGAGCAATGTTTGAAGAAGGAGATGTGGATGACAGGTTACTAATGATATTGTTATTGACTGTGGAGCGGTTGCGTAAGAATTCTCTATGGAAGCCGTATGTATGGTTGACTGTGTTTCACTTTGGGAATCAGATTGTGTTGTGAGTTTCACTTGTTGGGTGGTTGAAACTAAATCAGGTACCTCGATATGCTTCCAACCACTTTTGGGAATCCACTTTGGTTTAGTGATGATGAACTTCAAGAACTGAGAGGAACAACACTATATCGTGCGACTGACTTGCAGGTAATTTTTCTTGTGACTCGTTCTTTTTGTACCATTTACCAGTTGAATTACAGTTGTGCTTTTCTTGCCAATTAGAAGATGTATCATGATAAAAACACAAGACTGGTTATTCCTGTGTTCGCTTGTCTTTGTTTCACTGCATTTCAAAAGATAGTTTGTGTGATCTTATATGAAAATTTGCTTCCCATAATTTCAGAAAGTAGTTTGTGTGACCACTCTGCTCTGAAGCTTTTACTTGTGTTCTTCTTGGAGTAATGATCAATGTGATAAAATGGCATTGAAGGAGCATGCACTAGATACACTATAAAAACCACTTAAAATAAACTGAAGCTAGTTTTATTTTAGTCTGATTTCACCTTCCATTTGAACATGTTTAGTTTTGTTTTATCGTGTTTTTCTGTTTGAGACACAACCAGAGCCAGAGTTCAACTCTGCTATTAACTTCTGGTCACTTATTCAATAGTATGTTTGATGACTGTATTATCTTGCAGAAGAAAAGCCTGCTTTCTCTGTATGAAACTAAAGTGAAGGATATAGTGAAGAAACTTTTGACTCTTGATGGAAATTCAGAGATGTATGGGTAAAATTGTATTTGTATTGATTAGTTTATGTTTTTTAAGTGGTTAATTCATAATTGAAACAGTTTACACTTCTTGAATTTTTGATGTCTTATTTATAGCTAATTAATGTAGGATATACGTTGATGATGTATTTTGGTTTTGGGATTGAGTGCTACACGTGTGAAGGATAATTTACTTGTTAAGTTCACTACTTCACCTTATATGAAAGCTATTATGGCATTAAGATTTTAATGCGAATACTCTGTACCATGCTAAACGTGCCACTGCTTTTCCTATTAAGTTCTATTCAACATAATTCATTCAGATGTAAGTAATCTATTTGTTGATGTTGTAGAATACGGTCCTTTGTTGAAAAAAGCAAGATATCGTCTTCTCTTTTGCTTATAGTCTGCCACTGAAGTACATGATCATAGGATTTGATTGATCAATATGACATTCTATGCAATGCTATTTACATTTCAATATTGTCTTTTCGATATACCCCACATCAATCTGCAGTTAATATTTCTTCATTCTACATTAAAAAATGCCTTCACTATATACCACTCAACTATCTTCAGAATGATGAATTTAAATGTTTTAGATTTGTTTTCAAACAACTATTTAACTTGTTAGCTAAATTTTAAACGTACATTTACATTGCTTATCTTATGCCTGACCTTTTTGCAGTGAGGTGTGCTTTGAAGATTTCCTTTGGTATGTGGTGTACTTTAGTGAATTTTAATGGCTTCAACTAAAACCTTGGAGGTTGATAGTAGACTTGCCTTCTTTCTAGGGCGAATTCAGTATTTTGGACCCGTGCTTTAAACATTCCAATGCCTCGATCTTATGTATTTCCAGAAATGCAAGATGATCATGACAGTTGCATTCCTGAAGCTGATGAAAAAAGTGAGTCTGTCTTTTTTCTCTTTCTAACTTTTTTATAACAATTTTCTCTGCTGTTTGTGTCCAATAAAAAAAGGTCAGAATTTAGTATTTCTATGAATTTGAGAGTACAAAATGTTATTAAAATAGGGAAGTTTTTTATTGCAGGAAACCAGGTTAAAAAATCTAACAGTCTGACCACGAAAGTGGCATGTAACAGTTGCACAGTGACAGGAGAAACTGTTTGGGTGGAGGGTCTTGTCCCTGGCATTGACTTTTGTAACCATGGTAATTGTTTTGCTTGAACCGTTGACATTTATTTCACTTCTACTTTACTTTGCTGTTCATTTCTTCAATGTTTCTTTTTGTTCCCCTTTAGATATTGTTTGATACAAACCCACTCTTAGATGTGTAACAGCGTATAGATTTTGGTCAATTAATTTCTTGACATCATATCAAAGCCTTTACGAACAAACAGCTAAGAAACTGGTCCTTGTTGCTCCAATTCTGATAAATTTTGGTGCAAATTATGAAGTGATAATGTTCATGTCTTCATGGGGTCATATCATTGATAAATGGGAGAGATAAATGAACTATTTGTTTCCATAAACATGTATTCCTGACTCTGTGCCTGGGTGTGTCATCTTCATGTAATATATGCTAGATATAACAAATGCGTTATTTACATTGATCATGTGGTCAATCAGATCTAAAGCCGATAGCAACGTGGGAAGTTGATGGAACTGGTTTAGCAACAGGAGTTCCTTTCTCCATGTATCTTATTTTGGGTAACAATTTTTCTTTGTACCTTCATTGTCATCCAAAATAAGCTTTTTCCACTTTTTTGCCTCTGCATTTGTAGTTTCTTTTAAATGTCTATTTAATTGAATTTTTCTTTCTCTCCATTTTTCTTTTCTTGATTGTGAAGCTGCTCAAAGTGACTTGCGAAATGACCAAGAAATTTCTATTAGTTATGGAAATAAGGGAAATGAGGTACTTTATATTGTTCTGTGGTTTTCAAAACTGAAACAATTTTCCTATATTACTTTTTATATTCTCATTTACTTTTCTGTTCTATTTTCACCATTCATTTTAAGCTCCAATTTTCTGGGCTTCAAGCAGAGAAGTCTGCAAAGGGAAATAAGGTTTTTCATGTGGCAACAACCACTGGTGTAATGTCATGTTGGCAATATATTTAACTTCACTGCAAAAGATTTTATTGAACCAGATACATAATTGCCTTGTCAATAAACTGCA
Organism: Vigna angularis; assembly: GCF_016808095.1. Classification (NCBI taxonomy): domain Eukaryota; kingdom Viridiplantae; phylum Streptophyta; class Magnoliopsida; order Fabales; family Fabaceae; genus Vigna; species Vigna angularis. The sequence goes on from NC_068971.1 coordinate 8,958,671, forward strand.
AGACTGGGTTGCCCTGTACATCTGTCCCTTTAACTTCTTTGAGTTCACATGTACCATTATACGTATGTCTTAGTTGCATTTTACTACCCAATTATCATTTTTCAAATTTACCATCAAGTTTTTTCTCGCACATTTTACTGTCACAGTTTTCAATTTTCAACAAAATTGTGACATGTCCTAAAACATGATGCTGTTTTGTTACCAATTTTTTTTTCAAAACAACATCATTTTGTTACCAACATGATGATAAAATGCTTACAAATTAGAAAACATTATAGTAAAATGTGCAAAAACATATTCGTGTAAAATTCACCACATGATAATAATAAAGTGGGTAAAATGTGAGTTTGTGGCCATGTCAAGTAAGAAAATGTTTTATTATGAGAGATGAGGGGGATTAATAACTGCAGTTAGATCATAATACTCATTTAAATATTTATTAACATCATTTTACATTATCAAATCTCTAAATATTCATAAAACCAAAATAAAATTGCTAAAAGATCTCAATCATTTTCATTTAAAATATTTCAATTATCTTATTAATTTTCTTTAAGATTATGATTAACTCATTACCATGATCATTGTCACTGACTGTCATCATGATCATTATTGACATCACCATCATGGACACTAGAATCACCACTATCTCGTTTTGGCTAAGTTGGTGTTGGTTCTAGTGGTCAATTGTGGAAACAACAACAAAAATAGTGTGTAGGGTGGTGGAAACATCGACGATGATGTAGTGGTGGTTTAAGTAGCATCATAGTGGTGTCAATGATGGCGGTGATTGCAATAGTGACAATGATAATGATGGTGATAAGATAATCGTAATCTTAAAGAAAACTACATGATTATTAAGATATTTTATAATGAAATAATTGAAATCTTAGAGATTTTATTTATTTTTTATGAAGATTTAGAGATTTTTTTGTTATAAAAAAGGAAATAAAATAAGAGATTTGATAATGTAAGTTGTACAAATGATTTTATAAATAACTATTTTAGTCTAAACTGTTTATTTTGATCTATAATAAAACATTTTCTCACTTTATATGGCCTCCATACTTGTCTCTATACTTTTAAAAAATAAATAAAAAATAAAAAGAGGGATATGAGAGGTTAAATAATAAATTGTGGGTGGTTTGTGCCGTGCTGTTGGAGGAAGCCAGTGATTTGGGGAATGTGGGAGAGAAATAATACTTTACAGTGGTAGTTACAGGAGTAAAAATAGAATATACAAAATGTGTACAATAAACGACATATCCCATCTATATAAGAGTTACTTTGAAGCTTATTTCAAGTGCTAATGGTTTTCGTATTTTTCCACCTGGCACAGGAACTTCTGTATTTGTATGGTTTTGTCATTGATGAGAACATAGATGACTATGTCATGGTAATGACTTATACTTTTTAATTATTGCTACCACCCCCTTTATTTGTTGCTTAATGGCAATTTGAATTTGTGGCAAGTTTTAGTAGAAATACTTAGTAATATCCACCTCTTTTTTTAAGCAGTTCCTTGCAATAATTACCCAATCAGAGTTGCAACTATAAAAGCATTTCATTCTTTGACTGAATTGTTTGGTCCTCCAGGTCCACTATCCAGCAGAAGCAATGAATACTATTTCCCTTTCAGAGTCCAAAGGACAGCTTCTCGAAGTGCAGGTATGCCAATAGTTTACCTTCATCTTTCTGTTCTAAAATTTCCAACTTCTGTAATTAGACTCTCTGTTTCTTGATATGTTTACAGAATGCTGAAATGAGATGTCTTTTACACAAAACGTTTCTGGATAATGGGTTTTTTCCGCTAGGGACCCAAATCAGTGGAGAAGATAACAAGGGAAAAGCTGAACAAGTTTGCAACTATAGTTGGAGTGGTCAGCGCAAGATGCCATCTTATGCAAACAAGCTAGTGTTTCCTGAGAAATTTATGACTACTTTGAGGACCATAGCCATGCAAGAAGAAGAGCTTTACAAGGTTTCATCAATGCTGGAAGAGGTTCAGTTTCTATACAAAAGTTTTCTTTTCATATTTCCTTTGAAATGTTAGACTATTGGTTCCTGCCTTTGTCACTGAAATTGCATTTTTCTCTTTATTTAATTAGTCTGCTATCTAGTTTTACCAAATTTCCTACCCGTTCCATTAGTTAACTGCTACAGGTTAAGTGACCTGGTTACTGGACATTTGATTCCATGCTTTCCATCATGGGAGGGACAATTGACAACCTCTTTGACTTTGAAAGAGAAACAAAACCCTTGCCTTACCTATGGTTAAATTGCTTACAACTTAGTAATATTCAGACTGATAATACTAAATGAAAACAATTGACTGTATAGTCACTGCCGAGCATATGTGGCAATATAACAATCCCACTGATGACTTGAGTATGTTTTATTATATGTGATGAATTTACAGGGTGTTGTGTAACTCAGTTGGTTAGTGCTCTTTGAACATAAATTTTTATGTTATTTATTTATTTTATTGATATAAGTGCAACACATATTATTGAATGATTGTTAAATTTGTGATGTCTAATATTCTCAATGTGATCTGCTGGCTTGTTGGTAGAGATGATGGTCTAGGATTGAATGGATGTGAGTTCAAATTCTAGAAATAAAGGTTTGATGTGAAACCTTTTGATTTTATGTATACTTTTGTCTGGATGCAAGAATGTCTTTTATCCTTTGTGTTTTGAGGTGTAGAAATTATAAAGGGAGTGTAGGAAGTAAAGGCATACACTTGAAATAAAATAAGCAGAAAAATAAAAGATTTAAATGAAGATGTTATAGTTTAAAAATTGGTTGAGATTTTTAAGGAAACATTATCTAGGCAATTACCTTATAATAGATTTTAATTAAAAGAAAAAGAAGTTTATTAAAGGAGAAATAGAAAGAGAACAAACGTAATAAGATACGAACGTATAATTTGAGAGAAAAGAGAGCAACGTAAGTCAGAGGAACTGTTGCTCTCTTTTCTTTTCTCTCAGATTATACTTACATATCTTTTTATACTTCTTCTCTTTCTATTTCTTCTTTAATAAACCTTTTTTTTTCTTTTTGATTAAAATCTATTATAAGGTAACTGCCTAGATAATGTTTCCTTAAAAATCTCAACCATTTTTTAAACTATAATTGCTTCCTTAAAAAGTATAGGCATTTACTTCCTACACCCCATTTATAATTTCTACCCCTCAAAACACAAAGGGTAAAAGACATTCTTGCCCTCAAGCAAAAACATACGTAAAATCAAACAAGGTTTCACATCAAACTTTTATTTCTAGAATTTGAACTCACATTCATTTAATCTTAGACCATCATTCCTACCAACAAGCCAACACATCACACTGAAAATATTAGACATCACAAATTGAACAATCATTCAATAATATGTGTTGCACTTATATCAATAAAATAAATAACATAAAAATTTATGTTCAAGTCAAGAATTGAACACGTGACCACTTAGCCCATCAAAGAGCTCTAACCAACTGAGTTACACAACACCTTATGAACTCATGCACATAACCAACTCTTTTTCTTTTGTGATTTGAGACGTAGGGTTTCATTTGAATTGGATTTGGGGTTTTTCATGTTTTGATCTTGTAGTTTCGTTTGGATTTGGGGTTCTTGATTTTGCGATTAGGGTTTTTGGAATGGGGAATATTTTAGGGTTTGTAATCTTTTCTTGTGACTTGGAATTCTCGTGTGTATTGAGTTTGTGATGAAGGAATTTGGATTTCTTGATTCTCCTCTGCAGATTGTTGTTGTGATTTAGGGGTTAGGGTTTTGAAATGGGGATTTTTGGGTTTCAGATTCTTGCGTTTTGGGTTCTCGAGGTGGTTGCGATGGCAGTGGCAACCTGTTTTGCTCTGAGTGGTGCAGCCATGGAGGTTGCGAAAGTTGGCTGTGGAGTCCTTCGTGGACTTGGCTTGGGCTAGGGTGTGTTTAGAACTGGACTGGGCTAATTGGGCTGTAAGACCCTTGAGGGGCAGATTTGAAATCGCAATTGTAGAGACTAAAAAATAATAATAATAATAAGACAGAGAATTCAAAATAATAAAAACTTATGTCTCTAAAATTAAAATAATGGGAAATAAAATTATTTAATTAACATTTGATGAAATTGGAAATAAAAATTAATTGGGTTTAAAGAGGAAAATAATGAGGTTACAATCATTAATTAGAATATTAAATGATTTACTAATTTTGGTTAATAAAAGAGGAAAATAATGAGGTTACAATCATTAATTTGATTAATAAATGATTCATTATTTTTGGTTTGTTATTAAATAGTATTTATTTATTTAATTTATATTTTATAACCTATTGTTGGAGTGGACCCATGAGGGTTTCATGTTGAGCACATTGCATTTTTGGATTAGACTTGAGATAATGATGAATGAATAATGTTCAGCAGGGGATAAGAATATCAGGCTAGACGTTTGATTGATGTTGAAACATGAGTAAGTGTTGGGTGCACCTGAGTGAGAGGTTGATGAGCATAAGAGTGGGGTAGGTCTATTTGTTGTACCTAGTAAATCTTGAGATTATCGATCATCTGATACGAGATAGCGACTCCCTTTGGCCTTGTGTGCGAAAAGGGGGTGCTCGGGTATTGAGTCTTCTTTGTATGGGGGTGATGGTGTTTGCCTTGTCCTTGTGTGGCAGGAAACATGTTCCTTAGTTAGGATGGTGGGACTACTCGAGCAAACCTGTAAGGGAGGCTATAGGGGGCCTGTAGGGGAGGCTACAAGTTTGTGAGGTAGGGTACAAGAGTGTGACTGATTCTTTTCACTATGGAGTTTTTGGTATTGTGGAGGCTCATGGTGTCATTCATGATGAGGTTATTTCTGATGGAAGTACATGTGTTGATGATTCGTGATCATGATGTGTTTGGAGACAGTATTGATAAGGATAACCTTGATGGTATAGTTATGATATGAATGATGAGGATGTTGATGATAATAATGGTGTAGAAATGATTTTGTTAGTAGGATAGCACTGGAGATGATTGATTTGTTATTAAGTTGTGCTTGTTTCCTATGTACAAATTTTATTGTTATTGTGTTATGGTAACTTACCTATATTTGTTGGTTATACGGGAGCAGGAGATGTTACATATGCTCCAAATGCATGATAGAGACGCGAGAGTGGGAAAAAGACTTGTTATTTAAAGTTTTGTGCTATAAATTTTAGAAACAATGTAAATGGGTTTACTTTATTTCGTTTTTATTTTATTAATTTCGGTATTATATAATTGGATTTCCGCAGTGGTATTTATGATTTTAAAATTTTTAATTGGGATGTTATATAATACAATTGGGATGTTACATAATACAATTCACTTCCAAGCTCCAATACAATTTTTACATGTTTCATTAATTGTTTATAATTTTCATTACTAACTTTCTGTATTTTGCTTTTATTTATTTTGGAATTCACGTACTCAATTATATAACCATTCTTAGTTCTGGTGAATTAAAAGATCAATTACCAGTTCTTCATACCTTTTTCTTCTACTGTTGGCCGATTTTGTGTTAAAATGAGATTAATTTATTACTTACATTTAGCTAGAAGCCTAGAACCCGAAGGCAAGTGATAAGCATTATTGTTTGATTTCATGCTTTCTATGAAAAGCTTGCTGGACCTGAAAGGGAGAGAGAACTATCAGATACAGATGTCCAATCAGCAGTATGGGAGGTCTGTGGTGATACTGGAGCTTTACAATTGCTTGTTGATCTTCTTCGTGTGAAGTAAGTTCCAGGAATTACATAGCCATAACTACTGATAGGATTATGTTAATTATAAACTAAAATGAATTTTGCCCTACTCCTAATCTGCATGCCTTTTATTGCCACTTGGTTTCTGCAAATGATGCTTTAATCTCTTTTAATTCATCATTTCATTTTTTGAGTGAATAAGGACACTACAACATCAGCATTGATGATGTTATGTGCCATGCCTAACTGATTTCAATGCATTCAAGGATGATGAATCTTGAAGAGAGTTCTGGAACAGATGAAAATGACCTTGATTTACTCAGGAAAGCCCTTATTATTGATGACCAGGAAGATAGCAAACAATGCACGAGCAATTTAAGGTAGAAATTAGTATACTTGATTTTAGCATTCATAAATGCCTTAATTATTAGGGATGACTCTGATGCCTATCTTTTTTTCAAGGGTACAGGCAGTTAAACCGAGTCGTCCATCATTTCAATGGCTTTTCAAATACTAAAAAAATATTATGAAAACAACTTACATGAAAATAGTTTAACTCTATTCCGTGTTTATTACAGAGACAACATACACATAAACATCTGTTTTCTAAACACTTAAGTTGTTTATCTATACACCATTTCGTTGTGTAATTAGTCTTTCCCAAAATTTCAGCACAAAGACAAATGACTCTGAGGAGCCAAAGTTGATGACTAGAAACAAGTGGTCTGCTATAGTATATCGGCGTGGACAGAAACAACTAACAAGGTTATTCCTGCAAGAAGCAGAACATGCTTTGCAGTTATCACTGAATGAAGAAGAGGTGACTTCTTGCTAACTATGTCACATTGTTTAGTCCTATTTTCTCACTTTCATCTTAACCAATGGTTACTCCTTTTCTTTGAGTAATTCTTAAATAGTTCAAGTGCCTATAGACACAACACAACTAATCAAAACCTCGAGTTAGATTAAAATAATTGTAAACACACTATTCACTCAAGAATTGCTCCATCTATGTTCTACACTTTATTCATTTTTATTGGTTTACACAATTCATTCTTTACTTCTTTTAACTCTATTAAAGTAATAAATTTAGAACTGTCTAACTGCAGACCTTTAAAAGTGTAATCAGTTAAAAAACAAACTAAGAACTTATCTTCTTAATTTGATAGAAAATCATTAATTTTTTAAACATACTAGTTTGATAACTACTGACACACCAGAACGGAAAAATGACGCACGATAAAGAGGTAATAAAAAACCGTGATCTTGAATCTGTTTGAGTGAAATGCATAGCAAGAATGAAACAGTTTTGGTCAAAAGTTATCAGTAACATGTTCTCCCTAACACAGTAGCTAACTCAAGAGGATGGGTTTGCAAGTTGGACAACCATTGCACATCAAAACTTATATTTAACGATCATAAAATAAATTAATTACACATTTAACATTCAATTTTTATGTTTGTAACAACATTTTACTGTTTTCTGCATCTGAAGGTTACCCGTTTCAGTCTTTGAACTATGCAGTTTTAATTTTTTAGTCTTCATATTTATTGTATCTTCAACAACAAATTTCTGGTGGAAATTTTTTTTGTACGGTAGTGTTAGTTAAGAGAGTCAAGGAACATTGATCACTACAAAAATAAAATTATAAATACATGGAAGTATAATGTGTAATTTTAAGTAAGTATAAAGATTAAAACATAAAATGGGAAAGTATAAGACTCAAATTAATAATTTAATTTTTGCAAAAGTTTAACTAAAAGAAGGAATTTGTGACATTTTGTGATCAGGACTCTGGTTTTCTCTGTAACACGTCTGAAGGGTAAGATATTTGCTATTAAATTAATGATGGAAGATGCTTTTTGGCACATTGATAATGAAAGCTATCCTATGATAAAATAAGCATCGTTTCTTTGCTGAATATATAAAATAGGCATTGTGCCTTACAATCATGCATATTTCTGAATTCGAGTTTAGTATTACAAGCAAGATAATATAAAGATATTTGAGAAAACTTTTATAATTAAGTCTCGTAATTTTTTAATATTTAAAACTATGATGGTGTTATAATTAATTAAAAACAAATTTAAACGCCGAAAATAAGACTAAGTTGATTTTAAGAAGGATGCAATTTTATAAAATAATTAATCAAAGAATGTAACTCTATTATAAACTTATATCTTAAAAGAGAATGAATGAAGCATTACTCTATTATCATTCTCAAGAATGAATGAAGTTTTTTTTTTATTATATAAAATTTGGTAAAGATTAGTTTTGGGTGGAAAAAGAATTATAGGCCCATATGCAGAAATTCGACTAAAGATATTGCCTTATCATAAGTAACATTTTCAGAAAGGTTAGCTAAGAGCTTGAACAAATAGCAAGTTCATAAACTATTCCAAAATATAAATATTAAACCTATGTACCAGTATGAAAACTACATTTATCCAAAAAAAAAAAAATGTTGTCAGATCCATTCAATTCAACTATAGTTATTCATCAACTCTCTAATCCTGTCACATGCTTAAGCATCCATCCTACTAAATAAGCAGCAGCTGCAGCTATGGAACCACTGAAAAGTGTGACAGCCACAGAGAACAACATGTTTTGGCCAGCAATCCTTGCCTTTGCCACCCCAAGAAGAGCAAGGGCAAGTGCAGAAGCTAGGCAAGCACTAACAAACTTGATAGAGTCATTGTCTGTGAATGGTATGAGGATAATGAAGGAGAGCAATGGAATTGAGCCAAAGAGCATGAAGGATGCAAAGGTCACAAGGCCATTCTTCCATGGCTTCACTTCTTGGTCTGCTGGCAGCACTCCCTTGTCTGCCATCATTCTCTGGTCTACCATGATGTCCTTGTACTTTGTGAATATGTTCACAACCTTGCACCAAGTAACACACTTCAGAAGCAAGTTTTGTTACAACCTTGCACCAAGTTAACATATAAAGAGTAAACTTTTGATTGAGCTAAGTTTTGTTACAAATTTCTCCCCTTTATTCTAACAAACATTTTATCATTGGTTAAATTTATTGAAAACCACCAAACTAAGATAAAGTCATTAAATAAGATGTAAGATCTGTCAAAGAAATTTCTTTTCAGTAAATTTTAACTGATAATAGTGTCTTAAAAAGAGTGTTTCTGGCATTTGTTTATAATACATGTACCAATAGTGTAAGCCCCTTATTGTGCATGATAACTTTGTTTTTATATTAGTTGAGTTGAAAGTAATATCTGTGATAGTTTCTAAAGGGTAGGTAGATAGTATAGAATTTTACACTTGGAAATGTATGTGAAACACTAATTTTATTTCAAATTGTAGTTTTTTTCATGCATACCATACCATGGTTGCATCATTGCAGTCCATCCCAAGAGCTTGATAGTGATTAACTAACTCTGATTGCTCCTTTTTCCTTTGGTTGATGACATCCCATTCTGTCACTTTCCTTTCCTCAATGATCACTTCCTGCTCAGAGCTAGCAGACACAGAGTCCCCAAACCCCATTGATATTGCATCTGCCACAAGGTTTGAGAATCCAAGAACCAGCACATGCCCTGCAATTAGAGTGTAGCATATAAGTTAAAATAGCATTTATTCTATACATTGGCATCGATGGCATCACGATCTGTATCAGTGTTTCTGACAAACATGAATGTACAAATGCATACACAGTGACAAGAACCTTAGCCACACAACATAATCTCCTTGTGATTGGAATGCCTTAAGTCTTAAATTCAAATCCTATAATCTCCATTGTAAAAATTAATGTAATTTGTTGCGAAAAGGACAAGCTGCCATCATACAATCTTAGCACTAAAAATTAATTTGAAAAGGACCAAAGCTGCATATAAATGCTGAAAATCTCGTTTACCTCCACCATCACATAATCAAGAGGTCTTTTATGCTCAGCTATTCAACAAGGAAACACAGGTGACAGTTGTTTAAAAGAAAATGAAATTTAAATGCATAATCTAAATGTGTCTGTTTGAAAGCAAACACATTTTAGATTTACTGTGATTAAAAGGCAAACAGATTCACTGATATTAAGCATCTACTGTTAAACATTAATTTTAAGCAGTTAAAAATGTAAAATAGTATTTACTATTGTAATGACACGTTAATATCACATCAATATTATGAATAATCATAAATTAACACAAACATGCATAAATTTATTTAATTAAACACTTGAATATTTATAACATTTTAGAGGATATATGAGCTCATAACAACACATCTTGAGCTTGTGATTACCAACTTAAAGGATCAAAATTTGTAAAAGTATCTCAAAATTTCACCAAAAATATCAAATACCCTAATGACAGTTAAAAGAAAAAATGACATATAAATACCAGAGGATCTAGTGCTAGCATTGATGGAAGAGATGAGAGAAAAGCAAGTGATAATGGCATCAAGCCCTGCAAAAACTATACTCTTTACATATTTTCCTTTCCAAGGCTCTCTTGGTCTCGCACTACTCTTTCTGTCTGAGTCACCACCGTCCTCCGCCGCTGTCTGGAGGAGCCTTGTGGTGGTGCCACCACTGCTGCCACCTTTCTCACCCATTAAAAATCACGCCTTTCTTTTTTTGTATTTGTTTTGGAACTTTGTGGTGTGTATCAGAGTGGTAAAAAATTGAAGTTGTTTTTCACTCTAGTTTTGATAGTGATGATTCAGGTGAGAAAGGTTGAATTGGTGTCACTATGCATGCAATTGCAGAAACACGTTGGCAATGAGTGGATTTGTTTTTCATTGTTTGATTGACACGTTTCCATGATGATTCATCACCACATTCCCACCGTTTCATCTTCAACAACACTTATCTTCTTCTGCAAACTACTGTAGAAAACCACACCTGTTATTTATTTCGTTATAATAGCTCTTTCGGCTTTTCAGAATAATACTCAAACTTAAAGTAAACTACAAATTTAATTATTAAAATTGTAAGTTGAAAATTAATTAAATAATAAAGTAATTCTTAAAATTCTCATAATCAATTTAGTTGGGAAAAATTCATCTGTGCAAAAATACTCCTCTAAAGTATAAATTGTAATATTTACACAAATTAGTCTTTTAAACTTTATACTTGTAATAATAAGATAAACTGTTTCTGATTATAAATTTTTAACTCTGAATAATCCTAAATTTAGGCTTTATAATTATTAAATAATCTGTTTTAATGTTACCTTCAAAATTAAATTAATTGATAATTTATATTTTTAAATGTTTTTTTATCATTTTATTTGTTGTAAAAAAAAATTTGATTCTTTACAATATTAATGAGTAAATTAATTCATGATTTATAATTTTAGAGATTAATTTACTATTCTCAAAGACTAATTTGTGGAAATATTACAATTTTGATGGTTTCATACTACATCTCACGTTAACACATGAAATTTTGACTCAAAATAAATAAATAATAAATATAACACTAAGTCGATGTAATTAAGAAATAAGGGACAATATTCTATGTGAAAGAATAATAAAATATTCATTATTAATAATATTTCAACTTGCTAGAGTAATACGATAATAAATAAATATATTAAACTACTCAATATAAATATATACTATAGATATAAGAATTAAAAGTAGAATTAAACTTCATCAAAATGTTTTTTTTTTAATTATTCAATTAACAACTTATTTTATCATTACAACGATTTGGAACGTTTTTTATTTATTTTGAATATGTTATACCCGCAATTTCATATTAAGTTTTGACGTTAGAAAATATCATAAAGTTTTTCGCATAATTTCAAATAAAACTGTACATGTTATTAGTTGTGTGTATTTAAGGGAATCTAGAGAATTTTAATGAATTGTTTTTATATGCTCATAAGTTTCAATTATTTAAAAATCATTTTCAGATATGCGTCACATCAACTCATTTATATAGAAAAAACAAATAAAACAATTCATTTTCATAGAAATAAGCAAGTCCTTTACAAAATATCTAAGAATTTAATTCTAATAAACTTATCCATACATACATACATTTATTTATTTATTTATATATATATATATATATTTATTTATTTTGAAGTTATTCAGGTGCAAAACTTATAATGTCAAATCTCACTGTTGAGAAAACAGTTTCAGTATCATTAAATTTGAGCAACAACAACAGTGGATAAAGAACAGAAGCTTTAAATGCGCTTTGACAGTAAAGCAATAAAATCTGAGACTTTCCATTAAAAAAATAATATAAAATGCTAATTTGGACATCAAATTATTTTCTTTTTCTTTCACATGACATGAAAATAACAAAGATATTGTGAATTTAAAAATAATATGACATAAAAAAAATTACTTTCATTTAGAACACATTAAGCTAGACCAAGGGCCTCCTTTCATCATTTTCCCCTGCAGAATTCGGCAGATTCCCCAACTCTTCATCACCAGTAGATTTTGCTCTGAGTTCCCCTGGAGAAGAACTTAAGACCCTTTTGTTGCTACTGAATTTGCCATCTGGCAACATCTTCAATGTGATTCCCATAGCTATGAGTAAAAGTCCACTCCCATGTTGTTCTGTCAATGGTTTTGTGAATATCAAGTATGACAGTAGCAATGTCACTGCCTTTCTTGCTGTTGTTATCTGCAACAATATTCAATGAGCTAAGTTAGGATCACATAATGTGATTAAAGTTGAATTTTTCTAACACCCATATGCTGGTTATTTATATATCTATGATACCACTGAATGATTGAATCAAGTTAAAGGGTGAGTGAGAATAAATGTTGTTTTCATTTTCATTTTCATTTAATCTCATTTGTGACTAGTAACAGACTCTCTTAATACTTAATTCCAAAACACTGTCTTATTAGTTGATATTCATGAAATGATAAACTAAACAACACTTTTTCCAATCAGTTGAATGAATGAAAATCCTGCGAATCGTTGGAACTCACATATTTAGTGAAGGCTCACATGACTTTCACCTAATACTATTAATAGTGTCAAGAAATGTGATGCTAATATCTTTCCTTATGTCAGAACAAATTTCAATTCAAGTTAAGTTTTTTAATACAAAAGGATCATATGTTTGGTCATTGAATAACATTTAAGAGTGAGAAGGCATGGAGCCTGGTGTGTTTGTTTTTTCACATGGGGGTTATTAATGTTAGGAGCTGTAAAATGGTCCAAAAATAATTGACATGCCAATAAAAGGAAGTAAAATCATGTGAAAGCAATTTACCATTGCTGTGGTGGCAGCACCAAAGATGGCAATGAGGGAGAGAACAGATACTTGACCTATAAACGTGGCCATTGCTTCAAAGACCAAAACTCCATACACATAGGGATGCTGCAAGGACAAGAAAAAGTGATTCTGCTTAGAAAAAAGAAAAAAAAAAGCATAACATGTTACTGGTGTGGAAAAGGGTAGTGTTTATTCCAAAATTACCTGTGAGCATGAGGTCCATGCTTTGAATAATTCTCCTGTGAAAAGCATGGGTGGGATTAAGAAAGGCAAACCCACTACTGTTGAGCAGAAGAGCATCTCCATCTGTGTTTACAATGAGAAAAGTACTAGAAACTTAAAAGGCTACTATTATATATATTTATGGTTCCTATGAGGCTTAAACTATTACATCAGAAGAACATAAAAAGTTATTTAAAATTTTCTGAGAAGTTAAAATATATCTATGTTGTTCAACATAATTGACATAAAAAATCAAGCACCTTGAAAGGCGCAAAGAAGGTACAGAAAGAGAAGGAAATCACCTGTGTGGTCTCAGGGTTCATAGTGAATATTGCTTCCTGAAGATTTCCCAGGAAAGAGTCCATGACCAATGCTCCAGAAATCATAACAACACCAACGACACTGAAATTCGGTGATGTCTGTGCATCTGCTAGTGTGAATAGGATCAGACCAACTACAAGAAGTATTGCAGATACATATTCATGTAATGGATATTTCCTTCTCAGACCCGGAATGAAGGCACCCATAATCATCACTGGCAGAACCTATAACACAAAAACTGCTTCAGTTACATTTCAATGTTTAATGCTCGGTTTAGCTACAACATGGTGATACAGTTTTAGAGGCAAAAAACCAAGATTTGGAATCATTGAACTGCAGCTGATATTCCCTTTATAACAAGCTTAAGAATGAATAAAACCTCATTTGAGGTGTTTTAACTGTAGCTGATACAAAGATGTTTCCTTCAAAAATGGGTAAAGTAAGGATATGATAGAGTTTCTTTTCATGGGCTTTTGTTACTTACCTTTGTGGATTTGAACATGATTTGTGCAGGATAGTTAAGAAAAGCTAAAGAACCCTTTGTTAGGCCATGAGAGCCCATAAGTACAGCTGAGAGCTTTACATAAGTTTTCCATGAATTCACCATTTGCTTGCTTGTGAAGCCTTGAAGGTAAATCAGACACAGGTACACAAACCCTTGAACAAATGTGAAGTACCAACCATAGCTAAAACAAGTAAAAACAAACCACCAACTTCACCGTTAGACCCCATTCAAAGCTGCAAAACAGTAATAAATAGAATAGTACCAAGGTGAATCATTCACCTAAAATGGAGCCTATTATACACATATTCCTGCAAAATAAAGCAAATGAGATAACACTTTATTAAAACATGATTATTCTCATTCCAATGACTAAAGAAAAGAAACAAAATTGAAGACAAAAGTCCCCACAAAACATCCAGAGAGAACAACAAAAGGCAGACAAATCTTGGCACTTTCGACAAAACATTTTACTTGAAAAATAATCTTTGGGCTAGCAATTATGAAAGAAAAGAAAGATCAAAAAAGAAGAAATGTACAAAATCAAAGGAAACCAAATCCGTTTTACCACTAAAAAAACTATTCTTTTTTTCTTTCTCCCCTTGCTCAGCCCTTTTTCTGAAACCCAGTTGCAGAAACGTTGAACCAAAAACATCAAATTCAAGAATTCAAAAAAAGCGAGAAAACAGAGCAGATATATGATCCATCTTGACATCTACCTCACAGATGCCGTTAACAAGATATCCAAAGAAGAACCCCGATGAACAAATAAGGAATTGCTGCCATCTTGGCCGGTCAGAGAGTGAAATTCCAAACAAACTACGAGCCTGCTCCTCGTTCTTCATCTGTTCACAGCACTCCTTCTCTGTCCACTATTCAACCTCCACACCCAGAATCCAATTCACCAAAAAGACAACACCTTTGGAACTCAAACCATCAACCAGCCTAGAAATCTTGCTCTTGCATGTCGACTTTGCCAACCCCAGAAAAACAAAATAGAATTTTGATCACAAAAAAAACGGAAACTTATCTGATAAGTGAC
This sequence comes from Vigna angularis, assembly GCF_016808095.1. Taxonomy (NCBI): domain Eukaryota; kingdom Viridiplantae; phylum Streptophyta; class Magnoliopsida; order Fabales; family Fabaceae; genus Vigna; species Vigna angularis. Next base: position 8,973,687 of record NC_068971.1, read on the forward strand.
CAATCTTTGCAAGAAAGTTGCAGGGGGTCACCACTTTGTGCATGTAAGATTGAAAGAGAGAAAGTAAAAGGAGAGAGAAATTGAAAGAGTATTAGTAGTGTGTGTAAATGTGAGCATTCATTCATTCACCCACACAATCTCAGCTGTCTCCTACGTACTAGTATATATGTTTATGTAGTGTTGATTCCAAGCAAAGGTGGAAGGAATTGAATAAATAAGAAAAGAAAGAGAAAGATTTAATATTCGGAATTATGAAGGGACGCTCTTGATCTCATGGGAAAGGACTTAGGAGTATTAAATTGTGGCAGAAGCAGAAGGAGAAGACCAGCTTGGGGTTAAGGGCAGTTATGTCATGTGGGCTACATGCATATATCCCTTACTTCATGCCCCCTGTTCTTATTATAATGACAATATTGTCTTATTATTATAGTCCTAAAAATATAGGGTAGGTCCTACATAGGAATGATTTTGGAGGGTACCTTTCTTTACTTATGTTTTAACTTCACAAGTGCAAGTTTCCAATAACCAATGTAACTTCTGGTTATTGGCCATTTTGGAGTTCCACTCACAAACACCTCATATTAGGAATTACTATAACACCGTTTTTATATATTTTATTATAATTTTTCTATGATTCATTCCTTTATCAGAAATTTTATTTTCGGAAATATACATCATGTCAATGAATTTGATTTATTATAATCAGCCATAAAAATATGTTTTTAGTCTCTACATCATAATAATATGATAAATTAGTTTAATTATAAAAACTTTTGTGCTTAACCATTTATAATTCACCAATCGAATAATGAAAATAAACTTTCAAGCATACATTTTTGGACAGAAATTAATTTGTTTTATTATTACAATTTTAATAAAAGTGTTTCCGAGTTAGGCTATATAATTTAGATAAATTTATTATCCAACCCACTAACAAAATATTTAATTGGATTAGGTTTATTTTTTGCATTTCTTTATATAAAACTCAATTCAATCTTACTTTTAATCAGATTGAATTGGGTTGATGGAAGATTTTGAAAAACCTTCTTATGTAATAGTAGTAGAGAAAAAATGTTACTACAATTACCAATATTAAAAGTATCATTAACACTATCACTGTTGTTATCATAATTATTGTCACTACCACTATAACTACCATGGTTGTATTTTCAACTATCATTATTAATATTACTACCACAATCAATATTATTACTATCATTATCACTATTATTTCAATACCACCACTACTACCATTACCATTTGTCAATGTTATTATTATCATTACTACTAACACTATAATAATTGAAATTATGATTACATTTGTTATTATTTATCGAATAATGGTAGCATGACACACTTTTACATTCATTTGACATAGAGTATAAGGATAAAATGATCATAAAAATATAAAAAATAGAAGAAAACGTAATGGTAGCATGACACACTTTTGTATTTTTTCAATAAAAAATAGAAAAAAACGTAAGTAAGAGTAATGTCAAATGAATGTAAAAGATTTAAGTGTGTCAAAGAATCATTATTTTTATTTATCTTATAATTATTGCTACTACATTCACTAATATAAATGTATTACAAATATTATATCGTTATTACTACCGTCACTACTATTAGAAGGGTCAACCGAATTTATTAATTTGCAAGTAATGAATTTTGTAACTCGAGCTACCCTATCATAAAATGATGAGTTAATAATTTGACTCATTTAAGATTTTGTTCTTCCAACTTATTTTATATATTTTTTATAATATAATTAAAGTATATTTGACTTGATTTTTTTTTCAATAATAGAATTAAAGTGTTAATCTATTTCCTCAACATTATTATAAATATAACAATTGAAAATTAAAGAGTCAACCTACACAAACATATAAATTAAACATTCAAACCATTTAAACATTATTCAACAATATTTAAAAATTTAAAAATATGAAATTATAAATCTACGTAATTAGAAGTATTAAATAATTATAAAAAAATGATACAAAATTAATAAAGAAGTATTATTAAAAGATTAATTTATTTTTAATTCAACCCAAATTCACTCAAATTCATTAAGTAAATGAGTTCACTTTGATTCACATTTAAATATTTTTTCTTTAATTTAATCTTATTTTGGAAAACATATTATGTTGACTCGTGAGTGAAACTTATCTTTTTTATCTCCAAGTACTACTTGTAATCAAAACCTCTACTACCAACTATTAGCACTATTATCACTATTAGTATAATTGTCACTACGATTACCACCATACTACTAATATGATATAATTGTAATATTATTTTCGACAATTAGATTTTCTCTAAACAAATATCGAATCGAAAATTAAATATTTTGCGATGCTTCTTGTCTTGAAATGAGCAGTGAATAATTCAAATAAATCTAAAAAATAAATAAAATTAAGAAAAGAACGGCGAGTGACAGTCATTTGAAAAAAGCTATGAAGTTTAGAAAAAATGTTTTAGTTAGCATATGTTGGTGGTAGGTAAGGATTAGACTGAATAAAAGTTAAGCTTTGTAAAGACAAATGGCTTTCGAAACTTTTTCTATTATTCTGCTTTTGAAGTCAAACAAAATTATGGATTAATTATAATTTATCTTATGCAATTAATTATTGTTGATTCAGAAGGTCGTTTTGTTCGTTAATCAGTCATCACTCACAGACTCGTTGACATGGATGGAGTACACTTGTATTCTTCTTAATTTACAGAAGACGATAATAAATATAAATCGCTAGTTTAAACAAACTCAATTTTAAATTAGTTAACATAATGTCATAAGACTTTATTTCACTTTTGGTATTCTGCTTAAAAATTTTAATTTATATTTTTTATGTGATGTAATTGAGTTTTTTAGTTTTAAAAATAATTTAATTATGTCATCTTCGTTATATTAACATTAACTTTGTATATATCACTTGTCATTTGTAGTATTTTTTTTTGTTCTTTTGATTTTTAAAAAAATTTGTAATGTCAAGATCGTATTAAGTTTTTGTCATTTTACGTGGTTGTGATTATGTTATGTGTTCATCATACAATGTTATGTGTCAATGTCAATATTACGTGACATTAACTTATATTCAATTTATTTTCTATAATTGAAATTTTAACTCAATTTAATTTTAATTTTTTTAAATAGAACAATATACCAGCTAAATTAATAATTAAGATTAATTACAACTTATATATATACATGTTAAAACAACTTTTTAAAAATTTATATATCAAATCTCTTCACCTAAATATTCAAATTAATTTTATTTTATAATGTGACAAAATACATTTACCTGTTTTAATTAATATATAGTAAGTTTAAAATATGATTTTTTATTGAAATTAAAAATGTATAAAATAAAATTAATGTTAATATTTAGGTGAAGTGATATGTTGAATAAATTTTAAAAAAATATTTTAGCATGTATATATAAGTCCTAATTAAGCTTAATTACTAATTTGGTCTCATTGTGGAAAGTGACAACATTCTTCCATTAAAAAAAAAGAGACTAAATTAAGTCAAAAATTCAAATATAAAGACTAAATTGAATACAAAACATTGCCCGGTGGTACTGGCATTAGAACATGTGACATTGTATCAACATGTGGCACTACACTACCACGTGACACGATAATGGCCTAACACATGACAATTTAAAAAAAAATCAATAAAATAAAGTAAAAATACCACAAACTAACACATGACATGTACAGACACAACCTTAATGTCAATCTAACAAAAATAACCTGATTGGATCATTTTAAAAAACTATAAGACTTAATTGCACCAAATAAGAATGATATGTTTCCAAATAAATTGGAGGACCAAAAGTGGAATTAAGCCAAATAAAAACTAGTGTTCTTACCAAAAATAAGGGAACTCTTTGAGATGATGGAAGAAACTAGGTCCTTTGATTTGTGAATGTACCTAGAGGAGGTCTACCTATAGAAGATCAAGTCAATAAAACACAAAGATGTGAGTGTAGAAAAGCTTATGAGGAATAAAGAGAATGAGTACTCCTTGTAAGAATGTTCTTATTTTATAGGCATAAGTGAACCCAAGATGAAGGATAGAGAATAACATTAATTAACAAGATATTAGTCATTTTAAATTATCGTTTTCAAATTGCACTTCAATCATTATAATTGAGATATTAATGTTAATAGTTATGAAAACATGACATTTATGATAATCCATAAATATTAGTATTGAGTGTTGACACTTAACACTAATATTTATGGATTATCATAAATGTCATGTTTTCATAATTATTAACATTAATATTTCAATTATAACGATTGAAGTGCATATTTGAAAATGATAATTTAAAATGATTAATATCTTGTTAATTAATGTTATTCTCTATTCTTTATATTGGGACTTAATACTAATATTTAGGGATTATCATAAATGTCATGTTTTCATAATCACTAACATTAATATCTCAATTATAATGATTGAAGTGCACATTTTAAAATGATAATTTAAAATGTTATTCTCTTTATTTTTCATAAATTTCTCTCCATTCACATTCTTTATGTTTTATTGAGTTGATCTTTTACAAGTAGACCTCCTCTATGTACGTTTGCATATTGAAGGAACTAGTTTTTTCAATCACCTTAAAAGGTTTCCGTAAGAACAAATAATATTTAACAAAATAGATATTATGCATTTTCTAAAGTAGGAAATATATACCTCGACGCTCTGTCCAATGAGCTCTCAAAACACCAAAGTCATGAGTCTTTGATAGGTTGCTCCTACTCTTTTTAGCCTAAAAGGTATGCTTTGTAGTAGAAGTTTGCATCCTCTATAGTGAAGGCAATTTTTATTCTATCAGTTATCGCCATGGGATCTGGTTGTATTGACAAACAACGCAATCTACTAATCGATTTATGCTTGATAGAGGATAGGCTTCCTTTAGTCAAGCTTATCAATACACATACATCAATTCCCATTAGCGCCTTTTTAACCAACAATATATTGGCAAGCCATGTGGTATAATGCGCTTCCACAAATCCTACCTGTAGGAGCTTATCATACATAAATTCTCGTTGGCGCATTATACCACCTGGCTTTGTTCAAGTATGTATAATCAATACACATACATCAATTCTCACTTGCGCCTTTTTAACCAACACTATATTGGCAAGCCAGGTAGTATAATGTGCTTCCCGCATAAATCCTACCTATAGGAGCTTATCTACCTCAACCTTCGTCGTCACTCTTCTCTTTTCTGCTAACTTCCTCTTTTTATGTGATACGTGATTTACTTCCTAAACTTGTGAAATCGATGTATGAAATATTTTATTTAACGTTTTTTGTTATACTTATGTGTTGATTATATTGACAAACTCGTTTAATGTGTATTGTTTGAGTTATTTAATTGGTGCATGGATAAACCTGTTTAATGTTTTTGTTACATTTGTTTAATCAATGAATGAAATGATTTGTCTAATTAGTATATTGATAGACTCGTCTAATTTTTTTTGTTATACTAATCTAATCAATTTCTGAACATATTGTAATGTTAAGAAGTATACTTTTTTATTACATATTATTTTTGTTAAACTTTTGAAATAAATTATTGAGTAAAATAAAAATCATAATATTAAGTAATGTAATTTTTTTATTACAAGTATATATTTTTAACCTTTTAAATGAATCATTAAATATAATATTTTAATTTATTTTGTTTTAAATATAATCATTTAAAAACTTATTGAAAATTTAATATAATATTTTAATTTATTTTGTTTCAAATATAATTATTTAAGACCTTGAGTTTTATGTAAAGCTAATTTTTATTAGATAAAATACTAAAAAGATAAAAAAATATTCAAGAATAAAAGTATTTATATTATTATTTAATATAAAAATGATAAATATATATTTTTAATGATAAACTTTTAAGACAATTATTTCATCAAAGTTGTTTTTATATATTGTTATCAATAAACACATTATTTTTTAAATAATATATTATTTTAAGAAATCATAACTAAGTTTATCGTAAAAGAAAAAATAGTATATAAAAAAATAATACTTTAAATATAAGTCATTTTTAATATAATAAATATGTTAAAAATATTTAGAAAAAGCTTTTAATAATAGTTAAAATGTGAACACACATAAAAAGATTACTTATAAATAATCTTTATGGATTAAAGTGTATATTTTCAATTCATTATTTAAAAGAAATGGACGTAAAATATTATATCTATAATGATCAACTACATTGATGAAAAAGAATTAACTTTACATATCGTAAGTTGAATTGTGTTAGTTATATGATTAAATTATTATTTTGGCATATGAAAATAATTTGAATTTTTGTGATGTGGTATATTTAAGTATTAATTTTAATTGTCTCAACATATATTTCTAAACTTTATTATTGCTTAAATTAAACTATTAAATATAATTGGTATTTTAGATATTGGTTTGAAGATTTTAAATTTCATAAAATAAATAAAATAAGTAATAAAGTAAATTGTCTATCTTCTTTTCTTATATTATAATAGATTATTACGTTATAGTATGATTATAACTTATTATAAAAATAAATTCTATGTACATAAATTATAACTTAATATAAAAATAAATTTTGTATACATGTAGCAACAAAATAAATATAAATAAAAATATTAAAAAATAAAATAGATAAATAAAAAAATAAAATGATTGTGTATATGTGGTAACAAAATAAATATAAATAAAAAAGAAATTAAAAATATAAAATGATTAAAGAATTTGTTTTTAAAATACATGTTAATAAAATAACATGGGTAGTAAAGTAATTTTTTAAGTATTTTCTTTTCTTGTATTATAATTATAATAGATGATAAAAATTACATTTTACGTAATCTTATAATTTATTTTATGTATTAGTTTTGATATCACAATTTATCTTATAATCTACAACTTAATAATACTGAAAGCATAAACTTAACTTAATATCCTTCTTAGTTAAAAAAAAAATACTAAGAAAATATTAAAAAAACATTTTCAAATACTTATGTCATTATCATACCAAAAAGTAACAGAGTTGGGATCGAAATAGAAAGTGATGAGTGTCGTATAATTGTATTCTTGAATTCACCTTCGTGTGAAACCTTCTTCAACCTTTGGGGATTAGGGTTTTCAGTTAAAAATATTTATAAGTATGATTATATATTTTGTTTTATTATTTATTTTAATATATTATTTTCATATTTTCTTTATTTCATTATAGGGATATTGTCAATTAACTACTACACAATAACATTGGTCACATAACTAATAAAATAAATAGAGTTGGCCATATAACCGACACAAATACAGTTGTTAAATTGATTTTACCTTGAAGTTAAAATAAAATATATAATAAAATTAAATGCATTGAATTTAATTTTAAAATTCATATAATATTAGTTAATTTAATTTATATTTAATAATTATCAAAAGTTAATATTCATATAATGGGATATAATTTTAATTAATATTTATATTTGCTAATATGTAACCCATATCAATCTAATTTATTTTTAATATTTATTTAAACTAGTGTTAGTTTATCCAATATTAATGAAATCTAATTTTATTATTTTTTAAATTTAGTGTTAGTCTAATCAATACTAATCTTATTTCTTTTAATATTTGTATTTATTTAAAAAATATCGATTAAGTTTATATGAATCTTATTTATTTTTGACGTCAATTTTTAGCTAATATTTTCTTGTAATATTTACTTGTATTATTTACTTGTATTAGATATCTTATTTAATCTTATAATTTTTTAAATTATTATACTTACAGTAAATTCTTAATTTTATAAGATTCTCAATTAAAAATCACAAAAAATATATATTTAAAACCATGTTAGTTTTTTTAATATGGAACTAAGATATAAATATTATCTTGAAAATGTATCCCATTTTCACTTCTTTTTAAAGGATAAAACCATCATATATATCTATCCACTTTACTACCCATTTACTCACCAAATTCCCATTTTCCACACGGCTAAGATATTATAAGAATATCTTAAATGACTACAATATTGTTTCACTCATTCATGTACAAATATAGTGCATCTATCTATAAAAGGATACTATACTCAAAAAATGAAAAGTTTTTGCGTATCCATTTCCTTACATATATAATAAATTTAGATTACTTAAGTTAAGTAAAGGTAACCAAACCTATTTGAAAAAAAAGTTGTAGGGTTTTTAAAATATTTAAAACATTATTCACATGATAAATTATCCAATATTTTAATCACACATGAATGGATTTCTTTGAATTCTGTATCTACTTGCAGTACTTTAAATATTTTATTCCGACCTACTTTTGCAATTAATTATCAACTTTAAAAATTCACTGTCAAATTTAACTGGTCCTACATGTGATTTACGAGTATATTAAATGTGAAAACTTACAATAGATATTAAGCATTAAACTTTTTTTGACACTTTGTGAAAGTAGAAGAAACACAGAAGACTCGTGGATATGATTGTGACCATAAAGCTTTAAATTTAAAATGCATTTTTTGGCATAATTATAGAATAGCATGCATGCATGGAGTTTTAATTAATAAATAAATAAAAAGTATGCATGGAATGAATTAATCTTTTCCATGATATGGGTGGTGTTCCGTTTCAGTCACGTCCTCGATTGGTGCAATATTATCCCTCAATCCAAAAAAGAAAAACAATAGATCACGAGATATGCATCATTTCTTACCAAAAAAATATAGAACCACTTTATGCTAAAATTTGTGCTATAAGTGTAGCTATATCTAAACATAAGTACTTAAGTGCAACTTGATTTTCTTGTAATTTTCCTCTCCTCAAACACTTAGGTAGTGATATAAAGTTAACTCACTACTTAAATATTTACAAGTGCTTTTGATACGATGTTATTTTGCAATTTTTTTTATTGTTGTAATCCAATTTTGGTAATTGTTTTTACGTATGGTAGCTGTTAAAAATCCTAATAAATAAATTCCACAAACACTTCTTGTATATAAAATGAATATTTAGTAGTTTTTATTATAATGTAAGCTTAAAATTATTTTTTTTAATTAATGAACTATAAAAAAATTAAACATATATAAACAAAATAAAATCATTTTTCTTATTTGGTAAATGTGATATTGAATCGGGTTTTTATGAGATTTGGGAGTGTGACTTTACGGTGAATTAAAGAAATTCTAATTGACACAGGTACAAAAACAGCGTATAACGTCTAATATTTTAGACATTTCACGTCGAATTCGAGGTCGATGTCATATTGGGAGACTTGACGTCGAATTTAAAAAATTCAACGTTAAATTGACGTCGAATTTAAAAAAATTGACGTATTTTGTCAATATTCGACGTTAATCAATTTTTCTTTTTGTTTTTTTTAATTAATTGTGATCCTTTTTACCTGAAAAGTAGAAAAACAACCTATTTCAGTTTTTGATATTTTATAAAGCATGAACTATGAGCGTGTAGTGTAGTATAACAACAAACAACAATAACCAACAACAAACAAGTTCAATCAAACAATAACAACAACAAACAAGTTCAACCAAACAACAACAACAAACAAGTTAAAAAAAAAAACAACAACAATTAAGTTCTTCAAAACGAAAACGAAAACTAACCTTCAAAAGGTGGGTTCGTCAGAATAAAGTGTCGTCACCAGTGAGAGAGAAAGCAGAATGCACCTATGAAGGACAAGAACACGAAAATAATCGGTCAAAACAAACAAAAATCATAAATTAACATGCATTTGTATCAAATGAAAGAAAGATTACATATGTGATGGTCGTCAAACTAGAAGAGAAGAGAGTCTCGCGCGCTAAGATAAAGTTAATGAATTTTGATTGAATTCACTAAGCTTTTGACGTCTAACGCGCTGAGACATTCAACGTTTTATATCCGTCCAATTACAATTTTAAACGACGTTTAATGATTGCATTATTTACAAAAATATCATCGGTCATTTTTAACGTTGACTATTTAGTGGTTACGTTATACGCTATTTTTGTACTAGTATGAATGTCGATAAATGAAGAAAGAGTCACCTATAAAAGATTTTCTAACATTCAAATGAGTATCAAAATTTTTGTATAGAAAAGTAAATAGAAGATATCTTTCTAATAAATATGTATAAATATTTATAGCATATCAGAACTCCCTCATTTGTGTGATTTTGAATAAAGAATATGTACATTAAATACAATAAACACAATTTTTATTTATTGTTAGTTTTGCTTTGGATTTAAAATGAAATAACTTCTTTCTTTGAGTTTGTAAAGAAATTGTTTCAACTTAAATAATTCTCTTTGTTGGACACTTAAATTTAATTAATTCTGATAATTGGTTTAAATAATAATAATAATAATAATAATAATAATAATAATAATAATAATAATAGAGGGGTATGAGTATATAGATTGGACCCTATTTATTTAAAAAAAATAATTATTGTAATTTTAATAAAAGGTTTCTGTACCAGGAACAAGTAAAGTTAAAATTTCGTAATTGCATTGAACGATTCAAAATCAATTTCATCAAAATTAACAGTTACTCAATATGTATAATAAAAAAAACACTAAAGTATTGAGTGTTATTAGGCTGACTTCAGTTGATGTTTACTATGTATTATAAATCAAAGAAGCTTAGGATAAGTTATTAGAGAAAGTAACTAAACTAAACTAAAACCATTGTAGTGTTAATTAATTTTCAGATTAAAAAACTAGTCAACACTATACCATACCCTCAATGAAAAATGCAACAAAAAAACACTTTAAATCAAATTTCATTATTAGATTGTTTGAAAAAGGAAGAAAATACACAAAATATAAATAAAAGATTGAAAAATAAATTGAAAAAAATGAAAATATGAATGTAAATAGAAACAGTTGAAAGATGTAGAACGGTAGGAATCTAAAATATTTAGAAGTTTTGGAGAATGAATATTACTAACATTTAAATATAAGTCCATTCTACACGTTATGTGATGATTTGACTTCTAGAGTTTGCCAACTTTGAGTCAACTCCTCCAAAGCACATGCAAGTGCCTTAGGTTGTGGGATTCTAATTCTTCCTTAAATTAACGTGTTTGAAAAGTTTTATTATCTTCAAGCAAAAACTAAATGTGCATATTGGTGCTTGAAGATAACCAAATGGTTTATATTTCTTGAAAATCACTAATTTGAGTTTCATGTCCAATAACTTAATTAGGGTTAATGATTTACTTATAGGCAATTATACTTTCACATGCCTTATTCTACAATTTGGTATGAGTTTTCTTTCTTCTTAGGAAGTTGTTTTCTAATATGATTATAGTTGGAGGTGCTTAAAACACAATTTTAAATCCTAAAAATGTTCTTCTTTTGTTGAAGTATACTAATTAGGGGTGAACATAGTTCATCTAACTGAACTTGAGAACTGCAGTTAACTGTATTGTTTTATACTTAAAAAAACTAAACTGTTTTTACTAAAAACTAATTAAACTATTTTACAGTTCAGATTAAAAAAACTGAAACTTAATAATTTTAGTATGGTTAACTAGTTAACACATGTGTCTCTTCATCTTTCTTCGTCTCTTCATCTTTCTTCGTTGGAATCTCTCTTTATCACCACTGCACCTCACACAGATTTTGCCAAGGTTCGTTGCTCTCTTCCATCCCACCGTCGCCCATCCCGCCGTCGCCCATCCCGCTGTCGCCCATCCTACCGCCGCCCATCCCGCCGTCGACCATCCCGCTGTCGCCCTTCTCCCTCTATTAGCCCTCTAGGGTTTCGTCATCGGTTCTCTTTTCCCTCCAGCGTCAATTTACATTCAATAAACACCTTTGGCTTCTTACCACAAACCACTCTCAAGGTTTCCAAACACGTTAGCTTCGATACCCCTCAAAAGCCCGACTCAGTCATCGCTTTCTTCAACAGAAATGGATTCACCCACGCTTACATCAACAACATCGTCAACAGAAATGGATTCACCCACGCTCACATGCAACGCTGACGAGAGGCTTTCGCCAAAGTTTCAATTTTTACGCTCAAAAGGTGCTGTTGTTTCTGATATCGTTCACCTTGTTAATAGGTGCCCCAGAATCCTCGTATCCAGCCTCAAGAACAACGTGATCCCCTCCTTCGAATTGGTGAGAATCGACAAGATTGAAAGAAGACAGTGGGTAATTTGATTTGATGAATTATTGGATTGAAGAGTTTTGTGAGTTGTTTCTGCACCGCTAGTTTGAAGCATAAATTGACCATTGCATTTGTCTATTTCCATTACTGAACGTGAAAGAGAAATATATGAAGAAGAGTGTTTTTGATGCAAACTGAACTGTAATGCAGTATGAACTAAAAAAATAGTTTAATTCAGTTATCCTGAACTATTTTTTAGTTTAGTGCAGTTTTGTTGAAATAGTTTATAATTATCTATAGATTGTAATAGTGCAGAACACTGTATGGCAGTTTGTCCACCCCTAATACTAATATAGAGAGTTAAGTCTAAGACCAATTTATATAAACTTTTAAATGATATTTATTGAAAATAATTTTCGATGCTTTAGTCTCATGTTAATTAGATATTTAGTGGTATAATTAAAATAAAGTATATAACTTTAGTTTAGAATTGTAAGACTATAAAAATACAAGAAATTTGGGACTAAAGTTAAACTATAAAGAATACACTTTTTATATTATACATATGTAATGCTTCACATTTGAAGGTGCGTGAACATTCTTCCTGAAATTGATCTCTTTAATGGAAGTTTAAAATCATTATTTATAACAGTGATTACTATTAAAAATGTAAACAAGGGAACTCCTGAAATTTGAGATTGGTTTTTGTGAAAAAAGAATTATATGTTCAAAATTTGGAGTCTCAGTTTCACCTATTTAATTAGTTTATAATTTCATTATTTTTTAAAGAAAAATTCTTTAATTATTTTTTAACTTTGTTAATATATAATTTAATAATTCTAACATTAGCTTAATACTAATAAAATAAAATATATTATAATAAAATTCAAAACAAATAATTCAGAATATAAAATATATTAATTGAGTCTTCTAAAATATAAGATTATATATATATATATATATATATATATATATATATATATATATATATATATATATATATATATGAACGACGTTTCCATCACACTAACTAACAAACATTATACCAAAATTAATTACTCTTATTACATAGTATCTGTTAACTACTTACTATCTAGAGAGGCTTCTAAACATGTATCTTCATTTGCGGATACTGGTAAAGTGATAATTGAAAAAGAAGAATACAAACACAAAATAAACCAACAACAAGAAAATGGTAGGTTAATATACAAAAAAAGTTATCATCATTAAACAAGCAATATTGACAAGTTAAGAAAATCATAACATTTTAAAACACAAGTCACATCAAAAGAGTCGCTTCTAAATTCAATTATCTGGATATAACCCATTAATATTAGACTACAAGAAAATTTTAGCACTTATGATGGATAACTCTCCATCCACAAGATTAATCTTATAGAAGTCTTTAAAACTTCAAAATGTTTTTTTTTTACTTATCTCCTCTCAACCCTTAATCCATTATCTATATGAGTTTGAATGATCAGTAGAATATCATGATAACTTCCTATATGAGTTCCTACTTCAATGCATATCTTAAAGAATAAATGTGACTTCCACATGGAATTCATTTCTTCAAGACAAATCACACTTTACTTCATTTTTGTTAACGATTCTCACATACAGAACCCATTATAACCATCATACATATGTATACTGATAAATAATTTCATCATAGTTACATCATACAAATCAAACAAGCTCTTATGAAGTTCCAAACATGAAAAGAAAATCTTCTGATACTGCCCAACGCCATAAATCATAGCCTAGTGCTATTCAACCACCAAAGGCACATCTGAAAGGTTCTCGCCTAACGTTAACCAAATGGCGCCCAACCCAATGAGCCTAGGGCTTACCTAACGAAATGCTCTCAGGATTTAAATCCTGGGAATGACACACCAGCGCTATCAGTGACAATCAACGATGTATTAGTACATTGAATGTCCCCTTTTGAGTTTTAATTGATTAATTGTCTCCTCTTAAGTTAATCATCACTTAATAGACTTCTCATCACTTAAAAGTTCATGATCTTAACTCAAGTCCAGCCGTATTACCCAATTAAAGAACTCTATAGTGGCATTCCAAATTACAAACACACTTAAAAAAAAAATCTCATTCCTTCAACATTGGACATAATATGCAAGTATCACATTGCTACAATATAGATTTAATCAAGCAGACATCACCTTAAATCACACTTCAACACAGCTACATATAATTAACTAAACAATTCAAATTAAAACAAGTATAAATAGCTTTCATTACCTGTTAAGACATCTCAAACAACTTTAGAACTCCAAACTACCTCCAATCACATAGGATGCTCTATCTACACATAGAAACATTATAAGAACGATAAAATCATACTATCATAACCACTGATCTATCATGACCACTGATCAGCATATACTCAAATAAAAAATTAAAAAGACACATGCAAGCAAATAATGCTCATATACAATTGAAAATATAAATATACTAAGAAAAGGGTTAAAACTTAAGTTACCCAAATTGAGAGATTGATTTGTCCAAATTTTAAAACTTGTTGCAAGGATCACTCCTACGATATCATATCTTCAAATAGATTAATAGAAAGGAAGAACTCCGAGCGAGAAATTAGAAAATCCTAGAAAAATGGTTTCTAAATATATGGTAAATATATGATGTGTTTTAAAATAATGAAACTTGTTTATAACAAAAATATTTATACTAAATTTTTTTAATATTAAAATAATAAGTTTTACTATTTTTAAACCATTATCGATTTTAAAATATCATTCTCTATATCTTTACAATAATTATTTTAATATAAAATAATTTTCTACCAATAAAAAACATGTTTAATATTATAATTTAGTAAAAAAATGTAAATCTTATATAACATAATTATTAAATCTTTGAATAATTCACCAAATACTTATAACTCAATGAAGTGTATAAACTTGAAAGAAAAAAGAGTTTACCTTTTATAAAACCCATACAAATAAACAAAGTGATACAAAAATTAGAATATTGTTTTTTTGTTCAAATTCCTCTTATGTAAGATTTAGAGAGTTGATCTACAAATATAGAACTACAAAAAGGTATTTCTTGAAGTCTAAAAAAACCAAAAATATACTTAAAATTAAGAATAAAATAAATAATATACAGAAAATCTTAATAATTCACCAATTAATGATTTGAATATTGCATCAAATCTGGCACAATTTTGAACTCTCTCTTTAAATTTTGGATTATTATTTTAGTCAAGCCTAATCAACTCTCAATAAGTTTCACAATGAGTTTGTTTTCATGTAAAAATAATAAATATAAAATAATTTGTTTTCACTGAATTGTAAATATTTTAACAGAAAAAATAAAAATAAAAAATATTTTTTTGAAAAATATTTTAAAACACGTAAAACTAATTAAGAAAATATGAACTCCATCCAATGCATTATTTATAACTTAATCACCTTAAACTTTATATAATAAATAATTTCTTATTGCTTGATAGTATAGACTTATATAGACATTAGACTGTCTTAAACAAACTAACATTTTAAATTCAAGTTAAATCATACCTTAATTAAAACATATAATATTAAATATAAATCACTTAATGTTTTTTTCCAAACACTACCAATGTACATATTTGAGCCCAATAAACCCAAATGGGCTTTTGAACTTTCACCTTCCACCGATAACGGTAAGAAATCCAACGGCTATATTTTAATTTCCACGTTGTCTCAACCAATGACAGTCACACTGAGTTTTCATCCTCACACGATAACCTAGAAAACAATTAATTCACTGAAAATCAGAACAAAGTTAAATTTTGACAATGTTTTCGCATAGTATTTTTCTTGTCTGATAGATGGGGGTTGGTGGTAATTTCTGGGAGCTGCTAAAGCCCTATGCTCGTCGCGAGGGTTTTGATTTCTTGAGGAACAAGCGAGTTGCTGTGGACCTATCATTCTGGATTGTTCAGCATGAGAATGCTATGAAGGCCACTCATGTCAGAAAACCTCACCTCAGACTTACCTTCTTCCGCACCATCAATCTCTTTTCCAAGGTTTTCTACCCTAGAAATGTTACAGGAAGTTAGGAAATTTGTTTTTTGAAGAAGATTTTTTATTTTTAGCACATTTTAATTACATGAAATAAAAATTGGGATTAATTGACTGGTTCAACAAATGATCATGTTAAGAGGTGTTATTGTCTTTTTTTGGTTTTGTAAAAGTGGAGTGTTGAAAGTTTAGGTAGTTTGCATGAACTGTGTATACAAAAAATAATTATCTATTAGGTTTAGTGATTTAGACTTAATTTTCTTGTAGTATTGGATTGGAGTGTCATTTTGGTTGCGATGGGATTATCTAAATTGCTGTTCCTCTTTATGTTTAATGTAGACTTAAATTGATACTCTTGGATTGGAATGTCATGCAAGGTGACGGGTTTAATCTAAATGGGTCTTGCTTTTATTTTTTACCTTGTATGTTAAGTTAGTTTAGATATGGAATAGTAAAACAAAGGATGAACTTGAATATTGATGATGATATGGTGATTTTTGCAGTTTGGGGTACTTCCTGTGTTCATTGTTGATGGGACTCCATCGCCGTTGAAAGCACAGGCCAGGATTGCAAGATATTTTGGGTCTTGTGGCATTGAGCTGACTAGCTTGCCAGTCTCTGAAGGTGTTTCAGCAGAAAGGAGCAGCCTGTTTTCAAGTCGAGTTCAAGAATGTGTGGTGGGATGCTTTTACTTTTCCTATGATTACCACCAACTTGATGATCTTATTTTTGTGTCTCAGGCTACATATGCATTTCAATCAAAATTTGTTTCCCTAATGTTTACACATATACCTTATAGCAAGAACACTTATTTAATTACATATTTGTTGGATATGGATGCAGGTTTGTCAATTTGTTTTCTGATAGTTACCTGTTCTCCTGTTATAGGAACTGGTCAAACTACTTGGAATGCCTGTACTACAGGCTAAAGGAGAGGCCGAAGCACTCTGTGCTCAATTAAATAGTGAAGGTCATGTAGATGCTTGCATCACAGCAGACAGTGATGCATTCCTCTTTGGGGCAAAATGCATTATAAAATGTTTCTGTCCCAATTCCAAAGTAAGTTACTATGGTAATTGTATTTTCTTTTTTATCTCCTGGCAATTTATTATAAAAAAATATGATGTATGTTTTCTTAGCTCACATTTGTATTTCAGATGACTTTTTCTAAATGGTTTCATTAATCTGGATACTAACATTGGCTGATCACTTTAAATTTGAGTTTTTATAGACTATGTACTTGTTACAAACTTATGATTGTTTGGCCTGATATAGTTCAAAGTTATGTATGATATCTGTCAATGTACCCCTAGTTTCTTCCTCAACTGACCATATTATACAATGGATTTTTCACCTGTTCTTCTATGACAGTTTTTTGTTTTTTTGAAAAAAATAATTTTAATTTGTAGTTTTTTTCTGTCGGCATAACTTAGCAATTACAGCAAGTGATTGATTTCAAACATTTACTTAAAAGTTTTACCTGTATATCCTTTTAATTGTCCTGAAGTTGCAAACATTGCGTGCTCCTTTTATGCTTAAAAGAAATTCTTGAGAACACTTATGGAGTATTAATATTTTTTAGTGTGGTGCACTTCTATTTTGAAAATACTTGAGAACACTTATGGAGTATTTTTTTGTTTAAGTTTGAAAATATTGCTAGTAAGAAACTAATTAATCATATTAATGGTTTTTTCTTTTTATATTAACTGGGGTCAGCCATTGTATTTTATATAAACTTAAGCCAGTGATCAGGCCTGCCTTTTAGATTTAAGTCCATCTTACTGGTTTCAGTAAGGGTTCTTTTCAGTCTCCTTCTCTTCAGTCATTCGGCTATCCTATTGGGGATTATGTTGGTCTTTTTCTCACATCACCAAACCATCTTAGTGGCAACTCTATCAACTTTCCTTTCATATATACCACTCCTGCTTTCTCTTGAATGCATTTATTACTAATTTTTATCTTTTTTAGTATGATTACCCATTCAATGTGTCTTCAAAACACCAAAACACATAGCTTATGATTTGGTTGGATCCAACATTCAGTACCATTAAAATCACTGGTTAGGGACAAATTTGAATAAATTCATTGCATGCAGGAACCATTTGAATGCTACAACATGTCAGATATTGAAGCTGGACTTGGATTGAAGAGGAAACACTTGATAGCTATCTCTCTTTTGGTTGGAAATGATCATGATATGAATGGTGTTCGAGGAATTGGGCTTGATAATGCACTTCATTTTGCTAAAGCTTTTAATGAAGATGATATATTGAATAGGTATGGATCCTTCAGAGTGATAAACATTTTGTTGTATCATCTGAAGTATTTAAGTGTTATGGAATGGCCCCTTGAGACCGGACAAATTGCATGTAGCTTGATTTTTAATTTTGAGTAATGTACTTTTACTCCTTCTAGTTTGGACTTCACAACCTTTGTACCTCAAGTTTGTCTTTTGAGCTAATAATTTTTTTTTTTAGAAATAAAATTTGGTTGTTTGTTGATTTTCTTTTACTTCAACGCTCAAATTATTTTTCTATCCTAATATTTGGGGGTTGGGTTCACGATTAAATTGGGACATGAAATCATTTAAAAGTTTATAGATAAGAAATTTAGTGGAAACTCGACAAAATTTGAAGAATGTTTTAAGGTGTGAGGTTAGGGTCTGAAGTGGAAGAAAAAATATTTTGTGTGATTTGATTGGTTAGTTCTGAACAGAAAGCAATTCCGTTGATACAATTTGTAAAGACTTTTTCAGTAGAAGGACATAATTGTCTGGAAGAAGACTTGGAAGACCAAAATAGCGCACAGTCCAACCTAAAGGGATCCAAAAATGCCTTTACACACTAATAAATTCCCCGCTGATTTAAGTATTTTAATGTGACAAGACAAAGTCTCTGGTATTTCCTTATCTATTTTTATTGTAATAGTTAACAAACTCAAGGGATGTCTATCCATTTCATCAAACCTTTAATTATAGTCAAAGTGAGACTTCGATAACCTGAATAAATATGTTGGTCTTGGCATTCTGATGATGATTTTGAAGCAGATTACAGGAGATAGGCAAAGGGGATACTTC
Source organism: Vigna angularis (assembly GCF_016808095.1). Lineage (NCBI taxonomy): Eukaryota > Viridiplantae > Streptophyta > Magnoliopsida > Fabales > Fabaceae > Vigna > Vigna angularis. The sequence goes on from NC_068971.1 coordinate 8,992,941, forward strand.
ACAAATTCCCAGCTGCACTAAATTTGAGGACAACATAGATGTTGATGGAAACTGCCCGAATACAAAACAACCTCATTGCTCATTATGTGGGCATCCTGGCAGCAAGAAAGATCATATGAAATTTTCTTGTGAATCCTGTGTCACAAAGGATGATGAAGGCTGCCAGAGAAAACCAGAGGGTTTTAAATGTGATTGCTGCTCATGTGTTTTGGTATGTATCTTAGAAGGCTTTGCACTTGTCTGGTTTTACTTGAATTAAATGTAACAGGTTATAATTTTCAATGATATTTGATTTGCAGAATAGGAGACATAAGGAGCAGAAACGAGAGGAAAATCGGTACTCAAAAATTTGTCACAAAATTGCGGAGGAGCCAAACTTTCCCAAAGATGAAATCATTGACATGTACCTATGCAATGACAATGGTTACTTTTCAGGTCATTTGAACTGTGATATGAATTTTATAGTCTAGAGTTGCTGGTGTGTATTGTATTGACATTCATTCTATCATCTTCTGTTTGCAGCAAGTGATGGTCCTCGGATCATATGGGGAAAACCCAATATTGAGATGCTGATTGATTTTTTAAACTTTCATCAGCATTGGGAACCATCCTACATTCGACGGACTATGTTTCCTATGATGTCCACTATCTTTCTGAGAGATATGTCTACTCCTACGGGAGAAACTTTGTTATTTGGGCAATATGAGTTTGATTCGGTTGAACGTGTGAAAATGAGATATGGATATCAGTTTTATGTGGTCAAGTGGAAACGTGCAGGTGTAAACATTAACACCAGCAAAGTTCCATCAAATGAATCCAGTGTGCAACAAGATGTAGTAGAGCTTGATGAAATGGTGGATCTACTGGACGATGCTCCTGAGATTCATGTAGATGGATGTAATTTTCTGTTTACAGATGAAAACATGGACCTAGTAGGGACTGCTTTTCCTGCAGAAGTCAAAAGTTTTTTGCAGGAGCAGGTGTTTATTATTCTCCATCATTCTACCTATAACCTGTGTTTATTTTTGCTTTGTCATTTTAATATCCTATGCTTCCATTTTTTGGGATCCCTCTTGATATTCATAAACTGAGTCCAAGAAGTATGCAAGGATTTTACTATAACAACTGTAGCAGTTGGTACAAGATAAACATGATGTTGATCCTAAAAACACCTTGGATCAACTAAGCTGGTTAGCAGTGCTAAAATAGTGACTGGTGCTTCAATTGCAGGAAAGGAAAAGGAGAAAGAACTCAAAATCAAGGTGCCAAGAAAATGAAAAACCAGCTTCTCCAAACTCAAGAAGTACTCAGCTAAGCATCACAGAGTTCTTTCCATCAACCAAAATTAAACATCGTCAATCAAAACAAAGAGAAGAATCATCCAATGATGCTGATAGTGAGGGCAGCAAGAGTTCAAAAATGAAAAGAAACATGTCTAATTCTGACAATCTTCCAAAATCTGTGAGGCGTCGCCTTTTGTTTGACTAGTGAGTATATACATATCTTGGAGTTTTGAAATTATTGACATTAACAGTATCGAAGCAGTGAAAATAGAGTTGAGTACACAGATCAGTGAGCTTATATGTAATTAACTATTTGCTTTTGTTTGTCTGCTTCTTTATTTTTGTGAATAAGTTTTAGTTAGTTTATAGTTCTTTTTTCTCCATTGTAATGTTTAGATTTTTGCGTATGTGCAAAACTTAACACTAAAAAAACCCAACAGTGTTAAATAAATGAGAGCTTGATATAATGTATGTATTAGTTTGCAGTTGTCTTGCCTGTCTGAATCATTTTTAGTATAGTTTTTTCCTTCTCTTTTTGAATCTCTAAAAAAAATTTCTTGTTCAAGTGTGACGAGTGTGTACAAAAACATTGAAAGGATGTAATTAAACATACATTTTATTCTCTATATATGATGCGGATTCTCAATACGAGTGATTCTCAATTTATTTTCTATATATGTATGTGAATTAAAAATAAGAATCGAAAATTATATTTCTAACAAAAAAAATATTAAAAAAGTAACAATGAGTAAATATTCAACCAAATGCTGCAATATTGTTCTATATTCAAATTTGTCTATTTTTTTATGGTAATACTATTAAATAAAATTTTAATATAGTTCCAAGAAGTTTGTAAGAAATAGTGCCTTATAAACGACTAATTTTACGCTATTGAATAATATCGATAGGACGAGAAATAGTTTCAAATAAACATAATTTATAAACCTTACAATACACATTTGCTATCATGTTTGGATGAATATAAATATATTGTAATTATAATTTAATCAAATTGCAAAATAGTCTTTCAAAAATATTGTCATATAGATTTTATTAGTTGTTAATTAACTCACAATAAGCAATTTAATTTGACACTTGATTTTAAATTTGAAATTCAACTAAATCATCCATAAAAAAGAATATATTTGAATTATTAATATAATTCAATTTTATTGCGACTGATAATGTACCAAAGTTAAAGTTATTAATATATCACATGAAAAAGAATATATTTGAATCAAAGTTCAATGTAAATAAATTGAAGTTTACTTCAAAGAAGAAGAAAAACTTTATATTCATCTTTTCTGGAAAATGAAAAAAGCATTGTTTTTTCACACAATAAATGCTGTAAATTAATTTTAAAATGAGATAACATATGTAGCAAATAACACTCCTTGTTCGTGTTCCTTTTATTGAAATACATAATAATAAAAAAAAATCGAATGTTTGCTCAAAATTTGCATTTACCTAGGCCCTCTTTGACAATAAAATCAAGAATGTTTAAGAAATTCAGAAATATTTTTTTGTTATGAAAATTGTTGTTCTTAAGGTTAAAGATCACTATTTTTTATGAACTGTGTATTTATAAAAGTGGGAAGTATCAGAACAGATAACTACGGAAGTAACGAACAACCAAACATGAATCCTTCCTCGCTATGTTCTGTTCAAACGTTCCCGCCAATATCTCACTCCGCATTGCTTTACCGCCACCGCAAACCGGCGCATGATAGCACCGCCGGCGTAAGGCGGAGAGCTCCATACGTAGTTTGTGCTGAAAGAAGTAGCCGAGCTTCCACGCGAAGCGCTGATGATTACCATGCCACTCTCAAAGCTCTCAAATCCAAAGGCAGATTCCCCAGAAAATCTCTTGGCCAGGTTTGCATCTTTTTTTCTGTTTTGTTTGTTTTCTAAGAAAATTTGGCATGACCCATTATGTTGTGGTGCTCCAATTTTTTATTTCCTTTTTTGAGGTATTATTATGAAAATTGTATGCGGGTGCTTCTTTGAGGTATTTCATCGAACAGAAAGGTGGGTATGGACAAGGGATAGTTGGTTTGACTTGAATTTTGCGTTGTAGCACTGCAACATCTAGTTTTGTGAGTTTAGTCCTTTTTTTTTTGTTTGGAACGATTTATTTGAGTGCTTCACTGAGGTCTGTTATCAAACAGTTGATGGGTGTCTAACTGGGTGCTTTGGTATGAATTGTTGTTTGTTTTCTTGTTTGGATGTAAAAGTTGTTTGGGGCTTGGTTTGGAATGAATCTTCCTGTGAAATTTTTTTCTCATTTGGGTGTTGATGTGATTGTAGCATTATATGTTGAATTCTGAAATAAATGACCAACTTGCTGGTGCGGCCGGTATTGAACAAGGCGATGTCGTGTTGGAAATTGGACCTGGAACTGGCTCCCTGACTAATGTTCTTTTGAATTCGGGCGCATTCGTACTTGCAGTTGAAAAGGTCTGGTCATTTTTTACAAAGATCCCATTGTCTAAGCACGAGTTTGTTTGTGTCCCTTTTTATCTGTGCTGTTGTTAATTTGTATATCTCTACAATGTAAATAATTTTTTCTCACAATGTAGGCTGTGTAAAATTTCCAACTTTGCTGTAGGTTGGAGTGGTGAATAATTTTTCATTGCTGTCTTCTACTTCAAGTCAAGTTTTATTTTTCTTGTATCTTTCATTTGATTCAGGATAAACACATGGCTGCCCTCGTGAGTGAAAGATTTTCAAGTTCAGGAAAGTTGAAGGTACAACTCATGGTGAACTTTATCTTTATCTTTATATTACATGCCTGTTATCCCTGTGCTATTGAGGTGCAAATTTGGCTTATAAGTTATAATTCAGTTTCATATTGTTTATAGAAGCTCAATATGTACTGTAGTTATAACAATTGATGTTGTTTAAAACTGAAATCTAGTTACTTGTAGTGTTCATATAGATTATATCTTTCATGACATGATTGGGGATTCCTACACACTACTCCTTGTCTGGCCTTGATTGCTGAAATCAGAGTCTGGAACCACATTTGCGTTGGTTGTTTTCCCCCAGTTTCTTCTTATTGCATTTTAAAGTAATGTCAGTCTGTAATTTCCTCATAATTCTTGATATGTCTATTCATTTGTTACTTTAGTTTGTTCATTATGTTGGAAGTCTGTATTTCTTCTTCCAATCTCTCTGTCATAAGTATGATTCTTTGCTGAAATTATGATAAATCAGGACCAATTTTTATGTATAAATTATAATTTAGGTTGACGCTTTGATTAAAACAACTACAGGTTTTGACCGAGGATATTGTCAAGTGTCATGTGCGCTCTCATATGTCATCGTTGGTTGGAAGCACATATTCAAAATCCAGAAGTGCCAAAGTGAGGCTCTACGTCCTAAACTAGCAAACTACGTTATTTAATTATTTGTCAGCTTTTAGAAATCATGTTTTATCTTAATCATTTTGTTTTTGGAATAAAACAGAATTGTTGATTTTATAATATCCACAATTAAAGTTACGTTTGAAATCTAAGCCTTTCAAGTTACAACTGAATAGATATGATAATTGTTAAAAATATAAGATATATTTCTTACATCTCTAACAACAATATTTAAAAAAGACAACAATATTTAAAAAAGAAATCCACGACTCCATTGAGTTGCTTGTGGTGGGGTATCAATTTGGGAGCTTCCGGTGGCTCACTACGAGCTATGCAAGATTTGGCCTGTCCAGGTTTGATGTGGGCTAACAATCTAGTGCCCCACAACCCCATGTAAAAAAGAAATCCTTACCGAAATGTTTCTAGACTCAATACCAAAGTGTTTTTAACCTTTAGGTAGCTCTGGAGTCAGAAGAAATCATTTGAAGATAAATATTGCTGTTAACAAAGGAATTGAACTTACCATTCTGCTCCACTCATCACTGTAAGAATTAGAAATCATAGTTTTCACTTTGTATGGGTAGAAAGGGTAATTCGTGGGTGTAATGGGTCAAATAACTTTTTTTAGCGCTTTATATATATGTGTGATTGTTGTGAATCTTCCACTACTAATATTATAAGCCTATATGAATTCATTTGGAAGCTTAACTTCAGGGTCCTAAATTAGGCAGCTATATAATAACCATGAAGTTATGGTGTTCCGTTCTGCTGCTAAAGTTTCCAAGAATATGCAAGAAAAATAATGCAAGTCCTGAATTGGCCTGTTATGATATATTGTTTGCAGGTGGTTGCTAACATTCCCTTTAATATCAGTACAGATGTGATCAAATTATTTCTTCCGATGGGTGACATTTTCTCAGAAGTGGTTCTATTGCTCCAGGTTCGAATTGATAGCTCTCTAGTGTCTATAATTTATTGTCTGGATTTTAGTTTTTCTCATTAACTACTAACCTCTAATGTTTTAGTTCCTATCACTCAACTCCTACTCACCAATCACTTGATCTGAAGTTCAAGTGCTTCCAATGTTCATTGTTTTTGCATCTTGATCAGTATTATCAGCTTGAGGCATAACTACGTAGAATAGGGGAAAGAAATTATAGAAATTAGAAATTTGATGGTAAGGCCAAATTGTTTATGAAATGACCAAATCTGTGTTGGCAAGAACTGGCTGAGATTGCAAAAGAGCTGACCTTTAGTGACACTTATTTTGGATACTAAAGAACCCAAGTTATATAGATATCCAAAGGCCACGTTATATTTTCCCTACATTTCCTTCTTTTTTTTGAAGTAATATTTCTTGTGTTCAAAGTGTAGACCTTGGCATAAAATAAGATTGTAGCCTTGTGATCTATTGTTTGAGTGTCTAGTCACAGAAATAGCCTCTCTTTTTTTATTACAAACGGGGACTATAGTTAAATATATGTTACGTAACTAGAATGCCTTCCCACATACTCTCACAGACAAAGAACAATGAAAAATAATTGAATAAACCTTTTTTATTGAATAAGAATACTGAATCAAGAAAATAAACAATAACTGGGAGCAGGATCTCCGTCAGTTACCTGAGAGCATGACCTCTCTTACAAAAACTCACAAATCAAAAGCATACCCTTAATCCTAGACTCTAGCTTTATTTATACTAATTATTTCCCGCCCCATCTCTTACTAAATATTTCCCTAGAATATATCTCCATTTAATATAAATATCTCTATATTTAATATGAATATCCCCTCGTATATTATCCTAGCATATATCCTTAATTATAAATATCTTATATTGAATATTTCCTAGGATATATATATTTATTTATTCTAATTAACTTATACTGAATATTCTCTCCTATTGTGGCTCCTTTTACTGTAATTAGCTCTCGCCCCCCTAACCGCTGCGCAGTTAAGATGGTGATTCTTCAACCGTTCGGCTCAGGTCCTTCCCTGCTTCCCACCATTCGGCTTGGTCGCTCCCTGCCTCCCACTGTTCGGCCTAGTCGCTCCCTGCCTCCCACCATTCGGCCTGGTCACTCCCTGCCTCCCACCGTTCAGCCTGGTTGCTCCCTGCCTCCCACCGTTTGGCCTGTTCGCTTCCTGCCTCCCACCGTTCGGCCTGGTCGCCCCTATTGTCACCGTTCAGCCTGGTCACTCGCCTTTTGTCCATCGTTCGGTTTGACCATTCCCCCTTGTCCACCGTTCGGCCTTACCTCTCAATGTCTTCCACCGTTCGGCCTCACTTCCCTCCTACCTTTCTTCTCCTTCTCATTACCTCCCAACCTTTATCATTACCTCCCACCTTATACCCTAACAATATATCTCACCTTCCCCATACCTCATGCGGATGGGAGCCAAGTGTAATGAACCTCTGTGACGAAACCACCAATCGCTAAGGGTATATTAGGAGAAAGTGCAAAGGATCTAGGTCTCTGAGGGAAGGAATAGTCGATACAGATAATGAAGCAATCAAGGGTAATTGAGAGGGAAAGTTTGACCTTTATGGATATAAATGAGAGGGAGGAAGATAGAGGGGTGAGCAGAAATGCGGAGAAGGTTGGGGGAGAGTGCAGTCTCTTGAATACCCTCTGTTTTAGTTTTTTTTCTTCTGTAGTAAATCCTCTCCACATATATTGAAATATCTTATATCAGTATCTGCATAAGATAGTACATTACATTCATATCAAGTGGGAGTGTTTTGAGCTAGTTTCTACCAACCTCCCCTTTAAGGTTTAAAAATCCTTTATATTTAAAACTAACACCCGTTCGAAAAATGACAAGGGTTCAATTTACTTCCAATATTAAAGGAAACTTCATTCAATAACAGCTCTTACTAACCAGATCAAATCATTACAGGAGGAGACTGCTGTCCGCTTGGTAGTGTCATCACTCCGCACCCCTGAGTACCGTCCTATCAATGTATTTGTCAATTTCTATTCAGGTATATATTCAACAAATAGTGTAAATCTTTAATAAGCCATTCTTTTACATTCAAGGATCATAAATTTTCACACAATATATCAAACAAAACCTGTAAAACCGATCCATTATTAGAAAATATTTAACTCTCAGACTTGTCCTTAACCTGTGTTGGCATTTATAACACAAGGAGCTGTAAATCAAGAAAGTGCTTGTAAAAATATTGGTATTACTTTTTTGGATGTGGTTTCTTAAGGAATAGCTTGTACATCAAGATGCAACTAGAGACTTTGTTATCCTTTGCCCACAATTTTGGTTAATTTTATGCGTAAGATCGGACTTTCCTTTTCAGAGCCGGAGTACAAATTTAAAGTCCCAAGAACCAATTTTTTCCCTCAGCCTAACGTAAGTGATATGATATTTAAATATGCCTGCGAGATCTTAATTTATAAATCATCAATGACTCATTTTCATAAATGTGTAGGTTGACGCAGCTGTTGTCTCATTCAAGCTGAAGCTACCGTCAGAATATCCCCATGTTTCTTCCACTAAAAGCTTCTTTTCAATGGTATTCCATTCCCCAGCATATGCTGTCATGCATTGAGTTTGCAAGGATCTTCAACTTTAATTTCAGTTAAAGTCTCGTCACACTGTAATATGAGCAACTGATGATACCAATTTGCTAATGTTTCGTCCTAACGTACAGACCTCTTGCACCATTTCAATGAAACTTCAGTGCTATATATTTGTAGGTTAATTCAGCATTCAATGAGAAGCGTAAGATGCTGCGCAAGTCCCTTCAGCACATATGCACATCCCTTGAGATCGAAGAAGCTTTAACAAGCATAGGTCTTCTAGCTACTGTAAGTGATCAGTGTGTGCAACTACTCTTTTTTGTTTTTGTTTCTTTGCTCTTGGTAAACTTCATCATTTCTGGTATTTTGTTTTCTAAGGATTGTGCTAACCCATCTGAACTTCTGATGTTTACAGTCAAGACCTGAGGAACTAGCATTGGATGATTTTGTTAAGTTGCATAACTTGATTGCCAAGGAGTAGCAATCTGGGTTACTATGGATTTGAAGAGCAACCTCAAGCAGAAGCCCCTAGAGATTCACGTATTCATAAAGCTCTTTGTTGCAGGTATACATTCGATTCAAATAGAGAACCAACTTTTCAAGGAGAAACTATGAAGTGGCATCTCAAATTGGCGATATATTTAATTCCCAACAGTTTTCTCCTTCCAACTACCAAGGTTTCAAGCAGGGGCATGTGTTCATCTCTGAAAAATATTTACGCTGAACTTGTTCTATGAATACAATTAGAGTAAACTCCCTTGTGCAATACACAGTTTGTAAGTTTAACTGCCAGAGAGGTAATGTAACTGGATTGAATCAATCAGCCTACATTGTAAATGAAGAGCAGTCTATTCTTGAAGCTGAAACAAATGTTTGTCACGTCTTGAACGGACAATGAGCACACGTTTTATGATTTGAATATTATGAATATGGCTAGACTAACCACAATGTCAAGGCTTTTGAAGTGTCCAAACCTCAACACAATTGCAATTGTGTAATCTTCCCATGATGTTAACTACTAATAGTGACAAATCCATATGGCAATTGTTGGGTTACTCAATTCTATTTTCTTTATAAGCAAACAGAGAAAGACAGTAAAGTATGAAATCAGAGAAAATCTGCAAAGAACTAACACTAACATTAAATAGATTAATTACTGGACTGAACTAACTATACAACCCAAATCATCCATTCCTTGTTCATCAGCAAAACCAATCATCCCAAAAGAAAACTAAATTTCTATAAGCGTAACAAAATCAACTAAGAAAATTTAGCAACATCATTATCACATTTGACACACCACATCACGCATGAAACTGATACAAAAGGTCCAACGACCTCAACTTCATATCATTAGGATCATAGTCCCTGATCCGCCCCACATATGCATAACCTGGAACCCCCTTCTCCTCCGAGGCAGCCGCTGCAGACGGTGACAGAGGCCGTTTGGGGCGTTTGTTCTTGATGAAACACTGCCTCATTTTCTCTTCAACCAAGTCAATGGTGGTGCACTTTGAAGTGGTCTCTTCATCATCACCTTCACCATCGCCACCGTCCTCCACCTGCATCGGGTCTACGGTGGCGGAGGACTCGGCGGCATAAGTTGGCGGCAGCTGGAGAGTGGAGAGGAAGGAGGAGAGGTGGCGGTGAGCTTGGTGGAGGGAAGAGTGGATTTGGTGGAGATGGGTTGGGTTGGCGGCGGATGATGATGGTAACTGCTTGGCCATTAAAGTGGCTTGTTGAAGCGACAAAACGAGGTCTTGGATTGATGGAGGTGCCTCTTCCATTGAAAGATTGAAATTTTGCTTCTGAGTGTTAGATGAAACACAAGTACAAAAATTGAGTGTGTGTTTGAAAGTGAATGAGAAAGTGCTGGTCGTGATTTATGATTTATGCGTAGAGAGTGTAAATAACGGAAGTTGAGGACGTTTTTGTATTGTTTATTGGGGGCGTTACTGACATTATTGGTTGTTGGTTGTTGCACTCAGGTGTACAATTACTTTATTTTTTTTACCTAATTCAAACTCGTCTTGTAACATCTTAGTTTATACTATTCTCACCAACTATTTTACTCTTTTCACCTCATAAAAAGTGGGAAAAATGTTTTTTTACTCTTATTTGAGTCCATAACAAAAAACAATTACAGAAAAAAGTCACTGTATTCTTTTAACATGTTTGATTAATTTTTTTGAAAAAGTAGAAACAAAAATTAATTAGAAAATATTATTTATAAATTATTTAAAGTAATTTATAAAATAAATTGCTGCAGAAACTATTTTTAAAAAATGCAGGAAGACATTGTTTTTTAAAGTATGTTGCAGATAATAAAAAATAAGCTGTTTTTATAAAAACAATTTGTTAATAATCATTTTTAGCTATAGATTTAGTGGAATCTATCTAAATATATTTAGGTCCGTAAATATTTAACGTTTACGTCAAATAGAAACTTTTTTTTTTCAGTTTCGTCATTTTAACCTACATTCCTATAAAATTATGTATTTAGAAATATATATTTTTATATGTAAAATAAAAAATAAAATTTAGATTATATATTTTAAAATTATACATTTTAAAATATAAAATAAAAAATATGTTTCAAATTATATAGTTTAGATGTAAAATTTATATTTTAAATTATAAAATATAAAATATAAAAATTTATAGAGAAACAAACTGAAATTATATACTTATAGGAAAAAGAAGAAATAAAATAATAATAGATTGATTATAACAGTTCAACTAACTTCTCGAAAGACTAATTTGTTTCAACAGAAGGTTAATTATGTGTCAGTGTTTTTTTATAAATATTATATATATATATATTAAACAATATAATAAAATAAAAGCTTTTAGTTTGGTTTTTCATTTTAGTTCACCATGTCTCTTCTATGGCCCATTGGGTTGCACCCATAAATTCATACAATGAAATCATGTTTCTGTCTTACCTTTTTAATTATTTTGTCCATTGAATTATTTATTTAAAATGCATTTTATTTAATATATAAATTAGTTCAACATGTCTCCTGTGGCCCATTGGATTGCTTTAGTGAGCTTTTATTTAAATATTTAAATTATGGTTTAATTTATGTTTTAGTAATATATTTTATTTAATTTGACCTTTGAATTGTTAAATGTGCAACTAAATATTTTAATTTTTAAATTGATCTGTTATCTCTAGTCCGTATTAAATATTTTGATAGTAAAATTAAATTGATATTATTTTAAATTTTGGAAAATTTAAAAAATATAGATTGAATAAGTTATATATATATATATATATATATATATATATATATATATATATATATATATATATTAGCAAAAACATACACATGTATTTGTATTTTTTAAAAATTTAAAATATTATAATATATTCTAGACTGAGATATGAGATTAATATAATATATGTGACAGAGACAATGGTATCTGAAAAATCAAATAAAAATATATACAAATTTGAGTACCTGTATAGAATTTTAAGTGCATCTATTTTCACTAAATTTATTTTAGTTAACAAAATAAAATATATCTTTACTATATATATATATATATATATATATATATATATATATATATATATATATATATATATATATTTGTATTGAATATGAGAACATAATGAGTTAAAGTTGTGTTTTCCTCTTATAAGTCAAATTAAAGAAAAGTGTAAGGATGTAAATTTATTATATTTTAAGTTAGTATTTTCATTCATATATATATATATATATATATATATATATATATATATATATATATATATATATATATATATATATATATATATATATTATTTTTTATAAATATTTTTTATGTTATTCAATTTTAATACCTGTTTTTGTCCCTCTTTCTAAGGGAAATGTTCACTTTCGTCCTACCTTTCAAAAAGTTCAATGTAGTCCCACGTTGTGAAAAAAGTGTTCAAGTTAATCCTTTTTTGTCACGACGACGCCGAGAGTTTTGCGGTTCGACTGAAAGTCCTCCCAGGGACTGGGCGGCGCGCCGCCGAGGACAAACTTGAAGCGGAGGGATCCGGAGTCCCAGGGCTGGACTTCGAAGGGGGACTTCAGATTTCAAGACACTTTCTCCACGATGTTAAATCCCAAATTACCAATTTCTCTCCAAGTCACTGCCACGTCAACTGCCACGTTACGCAGGTAAAAAGCCACGTTGCACACATCAGTCCTAGCTGGCAGCAGGACCGTTAAATATTTAACGCCGTGACCAAAAAGGATTAACTTGAACACTTTTTTCACAACGTGGGACTACATTGAACTTTTTGAAAAAGGTAGGACGAAAGTGAACATTTCCCTTAGAAAGAGGGACAAAAACAGGTATTAAGCCTTTATTTTTTTATCTTTTAGTTTAACGATACTTTTATACACATATGTGAATTATTAACCACAGCCATAAATATGGTGGGAGTTTTGAAACATTATTATACATTGATTGCTTTGCCAGGTTTAAGAGTAGGTTGGTTTGTGACATCCGGGCACTGACGAGGACGGGGAGTGACGCCGGTGCAAGAGGCATGGTGCAGGGGGCACAGACAAGGAGCGGCTCCTGGCAGCTTCGGGTGGAAGGGGTACATGGACGAATCGAACATACACCGGAATGAGAGGGATCTGGAGACTGTATAGGTATGAGACTATACAGTTGAAGGATAGCTTAAAGGAATTGATTTGACTACTCATATCACCAAAAATGCATTTGCTTTTCGGTAGCCTGACTCATAAGAACTCCATAGTTAAGCGTGCTTAGCTTGGAGTAATTCTGGGATGGGTGACCTTCTGGGAAGTTTTCCTGGAAAGTGTGCGAGTGAGGACAAAACACACTGGAAAGCCTGGTGGTGATCTGTGGGGGCAGTCGAGAGTTGCCGGGGCGTTACATGGTTTACTGATAGAGAAGAGGAACCAATAGTTACTAAAAACCAATCAAAATGATGGAGATTTTCAATTTCCAGTCTGACCAAGTTATGAAACATGAATGTTGCAGAAAATCCAGAAATTGAAAATAATGCCCAAGAAATCATTCAATTTTTATTTGCTGCATATTTTCTTTAGGACTTGAACAAGATTCTTACCATTTATCAAAAACAAGCCACCAGCTTTTCTTACTAAAAATAATGCATTGGATCCTATTACAATTCAACATCAAAGGATGCTTCAATAAAAATAATATCGGGATTAGTCACTTTCTGGGATTCTCTTATTTTTCTATTATTAGTTAAAGTACTACAAATATAATTTCTTCTGAACAAGAAGGTTTCTATGTTTGAATCTATATGTCTATACTCATGGTCCTTTAGTACTTCTCTTTTTATTCATTCCTTTACTTGTAATTCTTCTCAACTCTCATACTATGAAACCACTTCCTTTACTTTTCATTATTCCTTTCAATTTTGCACTACAATCCAAACTTAGAATTCACCTTTATGAAATGTTTTAAAGCATATTTAAGCATGAGACACATCTTTTGAGAGGATTAATGTATGATAATATTGATAATAATTTCAAATTTTTTTTTTACTAAAAGACACTATATTAATAAGACTTAAACTAAATCTGTATAAAAAATTTCACATCACTTTCAATCTAAAATATTAAGATAATAGATTTATGAATTTTTTTATATATTTTTTTATTTTATTTTATTTTATTTTATTTTTATTCAGTGGGAGACTTATACTTACTTATATTTCTTAACAACATCATCTTATCTTATGGAGCATATATGCATCCAACCACCAACACTTTCACATGAAAATAGTACATTGATCTAAATCCACTAGGTTGCTCATTTTCCTACAAAAACAAGTGTGAGGTAACAAAGTGCACATGCTAGATATCATAGTTACAACTTGCAAGATGACCTGGCATGTGCAAACATGTCAGGAAATTTGGCTTTGATGCCTTTCTAGATTAATTGATTCTCTATTAGTACATAAATAGTAGACACGTTTTCAATTATTGACATTTTATGTACAACTTACATCAGAAAAATTATAAATATATATAAATAATGGATTGTATCTTATTTCTAATCTGTACAAGATATCCTGAAAAACTGATCATAACATATCCCCTTTAACATCAATAAGTTATTTTCGCAATTTAATTTACAGATTTAACATATGTTCCTAAATTGCAGGTCTTCAAGTTTTGCATATTCGTTTTGCTCTCGCTTGAACATTACTTATAGAACCTATCCTGCTACACACATATTTTATGAGAAGAACAAGACTTTTCTCTTTGAATTCTTTATAATATTTCAATGTGTTAGATTTACAGATATATCTGATATAATTTTATATGTGCAGTTATTGTTATTAGTAGTTCCAGGGGACCACTGGCCGTTTTCAAGATATATTTGGTAAAAATCTTTCTGCCATAAATACTATTAAAAATAGACCCTCAATAGCTGGCACTAATATGTAATCAAACATTTGTTTAATCGGTTAACCATTATAAGAGAAGTATGCTTGATTGAGTGATACGATGGAGAAAAGAACTTAAGCATGGTATGCCAAAGATTCCACCAAAAACTAGGCCTTCATATGCTACAAATGGAAGCATATTTACACCACCGAGAGATTAAATACGAAGGCCATATCACAGACAAAGAATTTGAATCCAATCTATAATTAGAAGCATCCCTCTACAAAAGCAGAAATTTTTCAATCTTCTCTTCTTAGATCATTGCCTTGCTCCTTCTTCACCTGAAGTTGGTTGTAAAGAGTTACTGGCTGCAGTAGGAGTAGGTTGTTCATCATGTCTCTCTGCATTTTCACTCCTTTCTGATGTGTGAGACTCGTCAAGAGATTGGCTCATGGTAAACGTCACAGGTCTTACATGTTTTGTTTCAGAAGAGTTCTTCAATGGCAGACGGCATACTGGGCAGGTAGATTGTTTTCTCAGCCATATATCAATGCAAGAAAGATGAAAAGTGTGGCCACATTTGGGCATGATACGCAAGATTTCTCTTTCTTTGTAATCTGCCAAACATATTACACACCTGCAGAAGCAAACAAAGTTATATATCTATCTCCTCCTTGCATGAGCTTGATAATCTATCAAAGTTGTTTGTATATCATGTGCTATGAACAATTCTATGCAGTAAGAAATTACTGTAACAGTTTGAAATCTTCTGTCAAGGAAAACATGAGGAACTTCTTCTCTGTGACCTACAATTGAGAGACTAAAACTTAACTGTGTGTGTTCAAGGGAACTGAAAGCCTCTTGGTTGAACTTCAAAGTAGGGATTGCATCAAGCAGAACAGGTTCTGATTCAGGGTCATTAACATGATGTTCTGGCTATCAGTAAACAATGAAAAATTAAAATCTAAAGCAACCAACGTTCACAGTATAGAATGATGACAAACTAAAAATTACAAATTAGACAGTGCAATCTCTCGTGATCCACCATTATTTGGAGGGTATAGAAACATTCTATTCATGAACTTGAAATAACATAAACCTTGCAGCATATCAAACATGGATCACTAACGAGTTCGTGACAGATTTTTGCTAATGCTAAGTTGTTACCCGGAAGAAACGTGTTGGAAGACTCAAATAGTGTCTAATGAGTTAGAACAGCTGCATAGGAACCCTAATGCAGTGTTAATACTTCTAAAGATTTGGTTTTTGACCCAGCTCAATGTGTCGTGTGATGTATTTACCCGACCCCACCAAGGAAGATAAGGCTTTGAAGTTGTTTTTGTTATTTACATTGAAAAAGTCTTGATTACGAATTGGATTAGAACATCTGCATAAATCTTGGTATCTTATCATGACCAATGGCAATTAATTTAAGGGGAAATATACACATTCATAGATACAAATGCCCAATTCCCAACATCTGATTAAAAGCTTACAGCCAAGCCACAGATTTACTTTTTAGAAATAGAATGCAGCATTTGCATCAGAATCAAATATTAGAAAGAACCACAGAAAATTGCAGCAATCCTCATTCCTAGTACACTAACTACCGGATCAGAAAAATAACATATGAGTCATGACTAAAATAAAACAGAGATTACAATATTGATAGAAGTTTCATAGAAATTGAACAAATCACCCAAAATCAAGCCCAGTTCAGAGGCAAAAACAGGAAAAGGGGAAGGAAGAAAAAGGAACAACCGAACTTACCTGTTCTATATCAATTCTTGATTCAATCTGATACACCATCCGAGATTCAACACCTCCTCTTAGCCTTCCGCATATGATTCTGGTGCAGACAAACACAATGAAAGTGGCACTCATGCCAAACCCAATGACCGTGGTCACCAAATTGGTACCTGAACCCAACATCTCCAACCCAATAACCAATCCACACAAACACACACGCACGCGCAAAAAGATGCAACCACAATAAACAAAACCCTCAAGCTAGAAGCACGAATAGCAACAGAAGCAGCACCACAGCATATAGAACACCGCCAGTTCACAGATTCTTCAACCCAAACGCATGATGGCACCCCAGACAAAGTCCACACTTAACAAGTCGAAAGAGACAAGAGAAGAGAAAAACTAAGATAAACACAGAAAAAAAGAGATACCCATGTCCGAAAAATGGAAACTTTAGAGGTATTCAGAGGAAAAGAAAAGAGATGGAATGGAATCACAGTGGCTTTGGTGTGACTCAAAGGATGGTGGTGGGGGAACAGACAAGAGCATACAGAGAGAGTAGAGAGAGATAGAGAGAGATAGAGAGAGATAAAAAGCTCTCTTATTTTCTTACTTCGGAATCAGAACGGTGCAGGTGGGGTCCACTGTAGGAGGTGGACCATCACAGAAGTTGGGGATTTGTTGATCATACGGTTGAGATTGGCTGTCAATTTTTCGGCGGCAAAAGATCTTAACGGTAAAAAAGAACTACGAAAGAAAGAACAGCACTGGATTTTGAAGATCTGATAATTCTCAAACTTGTCTAAGCTTAAGGAGTACAATATTTGATGTTCCGTCGATTCCTCTTGTTACATCTTTCTTGGAAAATCATTCTGATATCCAACAAATCCTTTTTAAGAATATGACTTAACATACACTAAATGCACCTTCCGTTGTTACTATTTATAAATAAATTGTTAATTTGAACATAGTAATGTGTTTAAATATCACTGTAATTTTAGTTTTTTTAAAACTATTTATTTTATATATTCAACTTTAGCACAATATTAATTTTTATTCTTTTAATAATTAATATTGACGTTTATATTTCTAGACAAAATAATGATATTATGTAAAATGTAAAAAGATATATGTAAAATATAATTAAAGATAGATATATTATTTTTATTTTTTATTTTTAATTAATTTGTTATTATTTGAATAAAAATATATATAAACTAAATTTAAAATATAAATAAAAAATAATAACAAACTAATTAAAAGATAAAGATAATGTATTTAATAATCAAATATTTTAAGAAAAAATGCATGGATTACATCTTTATTATTCTTTATTTTTGTTCTTTATTTATATTCTTCATAATTAATTTTAAATAGAAAATCATTTGTGAGCCAACACATAAATCTTGCATTTTTAATATGTTTGAAATATTTTAAATTAATGTGATTTGCGAAAAAGTATATAAATTCCTCATATAGATATTTAGTGTAATCTATGTTTTGGATGATAAGAATAAAATATATCCATGTAAGGTATTTCAAATAATTAATTAAACAGTAGGAATAAAGAAAAAAAAAAGAAAAAAAGAATAAGAAGAAACATTGAGAACAACTTCATTAATTCTTTAAGTCTCGATCTCAATGTATTTTATTCCATGATAAGAGTTATATTTTTAAAAAGCTATAACTAATATAAAATAATTTGATAATATATTACTTTCATTTATGGTTGAAAATGTCATAAGAGATTATGTATCTGTTCAATATTTGGTAAACTATTGATTATTATTGACAGAAATTATTAATTCAAAAAATTTAAAAGTAATGAAATTCTTAACAACAATTAAGTGACTAAAAATAAGGTTATGTTATACGTTAGTCTTATGTGGTTTTCCCCTCATTCTTTCACTTTCTCCATTGTATGACTGATATTATCTTTGTGTGTAAGGAAAAAATAACAACAAAGCCACCAAATTATGTTAGTTACTTATACTTTACTTTACCTCCTCCTTTGTCTCTTTGTACAAATCCATATACTTCCCTATTTCTTTTCTTTTTTGGAAGTGAAAAATAATTAAAGCACTAGAAGATTTTCATAATCTCACTCATTAAGGAAACTAATGATGTTATTCACGTAATTTTTTAAGACAACATTCACGTGTTACTCTTCTTTCATGCATAGGAAAATTACGTGTATAATTAATTTAATTTTAAGAAATTAAATATAGAAATTTAAGATCCAAGTTTCTATTACTTATCGTTTTTAAAATAATTATATTTATTAAATATAAAGTTTGTTTTTACAGTAACACACAACCCTATATGAACTTAAAAATAAACGGTGTTCATATTGCAACACCGTTGAGGAGTTAATGGTGTTCATATTCCCATATCAGATTTATATAAAATTAAATAAATTTTTCATATCTTCAATGCTTATCATCACTGTGACTATGTGCTGTCTTAATTACACATTTTTTTATTGTCACAAATTGCACCAAAGTCAATCAATTTAATATTCTACTAATTAATTTTAATCTAACGTACTATTGCCATAATTTTTAATTAACATGTTATAATTATAATGTATTAATCTGTAACGTAAGGCAGAGACTGAGAAATACTAATTCAATATTTTCAATTTCCAAATTTGAGTTATATATTTTTCCATTTCAGGTTCTAACACTTTTCGGATAAAGGGGAGACAGAGTAAGAAAATGTTGATTTGATTTTCATGATGTGATTTAACATTTTTGTTACTAGAGAATAATTATTTGTGTATCTTTTTGATAGATTAACATTATTTTTTATTAAATGGTGTTAATTGCGAAAATTAGTGTTATGTTATTTCAATTACATTGATAAATATTAATTCTCGGATTTTTTTTATACCAATGGTTGATTTGGACTATCTTCAATTTCACACGCTTTTTAAAATTATATATTTGTTTTAATTATGGTTACGTTTCATTATATTTAAAAGAAAAAAAATCTATGATAACGATCTAATTTAAATACATTTGAATTGTCGCCGTTAGGTTTCTTTCAGTTCAGTGATATTTTTAAAATTGCAACCACATCAAGAGATATTGTTGAAATGAAGATAAATATAAAAAAAACTAATACAATAATACACATAACTAAATTCATTATATAGAAAATACATTTTAATGAATAAAAATGTTAACGAAAACACTACGCAATTAATTGGAGCTTGTTTTATATTGTTTAATTTGTATATACAAGTTAGATTTATATGTATTTATTTTATTAAAAGTCAAATTGACGAATTTTAAGAACATGAGTGGTTTGATTTTTTTTCATTCAATTTTTCGAGTGAGAAGAAATTAAAAATATTGTAAATATTGTAAATATTGAAAATAGTTTATGTTTTAAGGAGTATTATAATTATAACACTAAATGAAATATGAACAAAAACAGATTACCTTTCCATTTATATTATCTTTCAAATACATACAATAGTATAAGAATAGTATAGTGACTCATTTTATTTAATTATTTCTAAAGGTACATTAAAAACATTTTTTAATATATAAAACTATTTAGTTTTTATCATTAGATTTTAATCATATGCTGAAAACAAAAGTGACATAATATATTAAAGTAAGATTTTAATTAAAAAAAAGTAAAATTTTGTATTGAAAGATAATATAAAATGAAGTCTAACAGCCCTATGTGTTCCCATTCCACCAACCCCTAGTTGACCAAATCATGGACTTGTGTGTGAGGTTCTCAATGTGTCATGTGACAAAGAAAAGAGAAGAAAGCATTATGTATGAGAAAAATACAAACAGCAGCACTTAGCTCAAGGAAAAAAAATAATATAATATATGAGAAAAGACATGAACCATTAATTAGGCAAGAGAATAGATACTTGCTCCATAAAATTAATTAAACTTCAGTGTCAATAATACTCAACACTGTTTTTTGAAAACGATATCCACTTTCTTCCAACACGACACTCTTTAAAATACTTTTCAGATTTTTCAAACTCGTTTTAAGATCTTTCACCACTATATATGGTACAAAAGATTCCTTCTGTCAATTGCTTCAAAATAGAAATTATAATTTTAGTTGGATGAAAATTTTAATACAAACTTGTTACGTAGAAGATATATCATAAGTTTGATGATCAAACTTATTGAGATAAATCTTTAGAAAAAAACTTAGTTTGGTATTAAGACGTGGTTTATAAACACATCATAAATCACTTTACAAATCCTTTTAAATGTTCCCTAAGTACATTACACTAAGCTAAATGGACGGTGACATCATATAATTATGACAGTTAAATATGTGAGTTATTAAACATTTTGAAGTATGACATATCTATGTACTCTTTCTAACTAAATCCAGACATCTTTTTGGCAAGTGGTGGGAGAAGATTCAATATAACTACTTTTGGTTGGTTGATTAATCATATAATATGGTGTTGCAAAGTCACACTAATGCTTAAGGATGTGAACATGCCATTATATATATTTTAGGAGGATTTTGAGTATGGATTGTGAATATGTGATAAAATCATAACCGAGAGTGTTTGTTGGTTAAAATGAAATTTTTTGATCCTTAAGAGGGAGGGAGATCCACTCTGTAAAAGGTTCTCCAACGTTTAAATCAACAAGAGTTTATGATCTTTATAAATATAAGTATGATAAATTATGAAGTGGATATTTCTTAGAGGTTGTATTTATAAGATCAATAAGAATAATGAGTCTCTGATTAAAAAATAATATTTACCTCAAGTATATAATAACAATAATAATAATATTTGTCTCAAGCATATAATAACCATAATACTAAATTGAAAAAATTAATTATAATATATATATATATATATTATTATTATAATAGAGGTACGTTTAAATTGTTCTATAATTAAAAATAACCATAATACTAAATTGAAAAAATTAATTATAATATATATATATATATATATATTATTGTAATAGAGGTAGTTTAAATTTTTCTATAATAAAAAATCTTAACAAATTTGATTAGATTGTGCTATTTAGTGTATCTATTAGGTGGAATATGAATACCATGTATCATTTTCACGTTAAAAAAAATTGGTAATTTTATATTGAATGGTGACAATATATGCAAATGAGATATATCACAAAATAACATATATAATAAAATACAATCATCACAGAAATCAATATATCACAAAATAAATTAACAATAATAAAATATCACTATAAATGGTCACCGGAGAAGAATCAAATGTTTGACGAATCAAACTCATCATAAACATCAGAACATATGATTAGTCACAACTTACTGGATTTGACCAGGGCTGCTCTATGATCAGGGATGTACCAACTCCAGTTTTTCAGATTCCTCTATCCTACCATCACAAATATAACCTTAATATAAACGTTTTGGGAACTAAGAAGTTGAATCTGGCATAGCCAGTTAGACATCTTATTATCCTTCCAGAAAGATGAATCCATCACATATTTTATATCAATTGAGTATATTGCATAATAGTTTAACAGTACTTAATCTGTTCAATAGGATTTAAGTTAAAAACCTATCGAGTAGACTTCCAAGAAAGAGAGGTGTGTCACAATGGACAACTTAAGTACCAAGTCTTTCCTTAGCCAAAATGTTCCTCAACTAGTTTTTAACAAAAGTGTTACAAGATGTTTACCATCTAAGCTACTGTAAATTTTTGTTTAACTTATCATGTTTTATTTATATAAGCTTATTAATTATATTTTCTATTCACAAAAAAATTTATTACTACTAGTAATAAAATTGTTACTATTAAGAAAATATTTTTCATGGATCTTACCAAGTTGGACATGAAAATTTTAAATTTTAAGATAATATTTTTAGAGATAGAAAAATATTCATAAGAAAGAAATATGTCACATATAAGTGTAAAATATTTACTATTCCAACCTTAAATTAATTGAGATGACGATATTAGAGTTAATCGTTTAATTATCTCATTCAAAATATTATCTTCTTTAATAGATTTCCCACGTTCTTATCTTTAACTTTAACTTCTATAAAAATTTAAATATATATTAATCTTTCCACCTCTAAAAAATTTTATACAAATAAATTATGACACAAATTTCACACTCACCTCATCGATATTATCTCAATATTTTTTTTTAAAAAAAAAAAGTCATCTTGCTACATTTACTTTGTATCAACATATTTCCCCACAATTAATGATTGATTGAACTATCCAAAAAATATTGATTTTTACAAATTTGACATTTATACACTGAAAATCTAACAATAACTATTGGAATGGTTATATATATATGAGATTTAGAAAATGAAATTAATATAGAGTATATAGATATAATTTGGCATGAGAAAGTAGGTAGCAAGATACATAGAATGAGCGAAATTTGTTGAGTTTCTGAATATGAACAAGTACCATGACCCAACAGCTTCAGACGTTGTACTTCAATTCTATCCAATGCAACCAACAAACATAAATAGTTGTTGGTTCCATGATCAAAGTAAAGTATCTTGCTCTCATGATCCAAGTGAGTATCTTCCTGTTTTCTCTTTTTTTTTTCTTCAAGGAAAGGGAAAGTACTTCACTCCATTATACTTTAGTACTGAAATTCAGATTCATGAAAGGACATAAATATATTAAATAAAACAAATATCTGAACTTGAAGGAAACATAATTAACATGCCCATAAAGATGGAACTGTATTTCACAGTGGAAGATGACAAATGGGGCCACTCCAACCCTAAACAATCACACACTTATTTTCTTTTTCCTTGTCACACCCAGCACTAACAATAAACAAAGGAAAAAAAGAGATACTTCATATGTATATTTTTCCCACATAAAAAACTGCTTTGATATGATTTTATATTACCTAAAAGTTATTGTATTTTTTTTCTTCTGACTCTCCATATATTTTATTTTTGGGTTGACAAATTAGTCCTTGTAGAGATTCAATATGCTTACAATTGTTTTCGATTTAGATGCTAGGATTATATTGCCGTTTAAGTTAAAATTTTATACAAAGATGATTAAATGGAATGGATTTTTAGTAGATCAACTTTATCATATATATATATATATATATATATATATATATATATATATATATATATATTCTTTTATGATTAACTCAATATGACATATTTTTTGAATATCATTCTAACGAGCTTGTAATTTTGATTGATATGACAGAGAACTGAAATGTTTTGAAGAAGTTTTGGAAGTGAAAGAAAGAAAGATATCAAATGAAATCCTTATATGATGTGTAAAGTTTTTTTTGTTAAATATATTTTTTGTCCCTCAACTATCAAACGATTTCAGTTTTCGTTCCTCTTTCAAATTTTGGTACACTTTGATCTTTGTCCTTAAGGAAATTATAATTTTTCGTCATCCAAAACTAACGGCGTTAAAAACCGACTAAGCTGGCTAACGTCTGGCCACATCATTTTTTCTTTTTCTGACACTAAGTCAATATTTCCCTGTTCTTCTCTCTCTCACTCTCCCTCTGTCTCCTTTCTTGCATCTTTGAGCTTCTCTCCCTCCTTCTCCCTCCGTCGTCGGGTGTCAACAACTTTGGATCCGCAGATCTAAGCCTGCATGGTCTCTTGGCATTCCCCTCCGGTAGCTCCATCTCCATCGTTGACACTCGTTCCATGCAGTTACTCACTTCCTTTCCCATCCCTCCCCCGCCTTCATCCGTCGCTCCCTTCGTCACCGCCCTCCGCTAGTCACCCCTCCTTCTCAGTCGCCACCTTCTCTCCTTTGAGCCCTCCTCCAACCACCTCCTCCTCGCCGCCGGAGACTGGCAAAGCCACATTGCACTCCTAGATTTCCGCCTCAAGTCCGCCATGATTTTGTATATGTTTTTACTTTTTACTATTTTTGAATAGTTTTTTGTTTATTTGAGTAATCTAAGTAAGGGAGATTTTTAGTAAAAGTCAATATAAATTATCCAAATAAGACTCTTGTTCTGATCAAAGAAGAATTACAAAACTTATAAACATACATCTCATATTTGTATAAGTTTAATAATCACACACTTCAGAACTTCTAATAAGTATGCTTGGTCAAACTAAACTCCTCCTTAAACTCCGCAGGGTGATGAATGGATGCCCTCTTCTCCAAATTCAAGCTCAAGCACTCATGAGTCAACCCAACCTGATACTTTTCCGCTTCCAACATCCACAGATCAAACCTATGCCCCTCCGACAAGGAGACACTAAGGGAAGGGAGTTCAACAAATCAAGCTTCATATTTTCGGTGTGACGGTAGGTTTGAAAGAGGAGGGGTGGCGTTGGAAGAAGCAGGAGACCTTACAACCGCGAGGGAAAACGGAGGGAGAGGGAGGGAAAGAAGCTTAAAGATGCAAGGAAGGAGACGAAGGGAGAGGGAGGGAGAGAATCACAGGGAAAGATTGACTCAGTGTCAGAAAAAGAAAAAATGATGTGGTCAAACGTTAGCCAACTCAGTCTGTTTTTAACACCATTAGTTTTGGAGGATGAAAAATTATAGTTTCCTTAATGACAATGATCAAAGTGTACCAAAGTTTGAAAGAGGGACGAAAACTAAAATCGCTTGATAGTTGAGGGACTAAAAACATATTTAGCCTTTTTTTTTAAGACAAAAGGTTTCTGGAGAACAAAAGATTAATTCTACGTCTCCAAAAGTACAATAGTAATTACAAGTTTTAGACATGTTGATTTTACTAAGCCAATGTAGAAGAATAAAACTTGTTATAAGATAACTGAATTGATGGTCATATCGATATATTTGTAAGGGAGAGATGTATTAGGTTGAGATCTAAATTATATGTTTTAAATTTTTAATCTCTCATTTAATTTGAGTGGAGAGAAATCTTCTATTAATATTTTCATAGCTTTTGGAAAAGAAAGAGAAAAAGAAATTGTTGATATAACTACTAACTTATCTTAGTAAAATTGTGATTTATGCTTTCTTTCAAGCTCAAATTTTGACATTAGGATATATGATTTTTCACTTTAACCGTTAAAATTATCAATTAAAGTCTATGACTAGAGAAATCAATTTAGTATTGGTATTTTATCTTTATTTTTAATTATATTGTTTTTTATATTTGAGAACTTTTTTTTACTTTATGTATTAGTAGGTTATAGACATATATTTGTATTTGTAATTTGAGTATCTTATAATCATATATGTGGAGCTTGATTGATTAGCTTATATACAATCATTTTTAGTTTTTACATTGAAAGACTTATTTTATGTTAAAAATATTAATATTTTCTTTTATAATAATTATTATTGTCATTTTTTATTGTTATTACTCCTTTTCTATTGTTATTATTCCTTGTAAATTATTATAAGTTTGAAGGAATTATTTTTTCGATATATTTTGGTATTATATATTGGTTGGCAGTGTTGTTATTTTTCCCCATCAAGCATTTGTCTCATTGTTACTTTTTACTTTTTCACATTTGTGGTTACACATCAGGTTTTTTTTTGTAGTATTTATGTGATAAGTAAATTATGAACTATTTCAAAACACTTTTTTTTTTTGTGTGAAATAATTATCTATACCAATATATAAAGATAGTACATTTTCTTTTTGTATATACAATTTTTTTCAATGTTATCTTTTATAACAGAATTATTAATCGATTTAAAAAAAAATATATTTAATAACATATTTTTTATAAATAACATTTATTTTGAAATATTTTATATAAAATTATCACAATTTTTTTTTCTTTATTATATTTGTAATTTTTTTCTTATATTACTCTAATTGTTTTTTATATATATCAACTTAATCAATTTATATATTTTATTAACTTAGAATATAATATAAATATTTTAGAAATACGGACATGCTCAATCGCGCTCGTGCTTAGCTAATATATTATTAAGAATTTGTCATCTTAGGTTAAATATATTTAGGTAACTTTGTAAATTAGAGAATAAAGCGAGTTAAAATTAATTAATAAAAATCTTATTACCTTTTTAGAATATAATTTTTTAACTCTTTTATAAGTTAAATTAAAATAAAAATATTTCAATTTTTATTTCTTTTTTCTAGTAAGGTGTTTAAAACAAAATTCTACCTAAACAGAATTCCTAATTTTATTCTAATTCGGTAGAATTATTATAACTGACAAATTATTTCTCTAAGTATTTAACTGAATTGCATGTTCATATTTGGAATTTTGGATACGACCGATCATGTCCCTGTTGATCATTTCTTGGCGATACATATAGAAAATTTTAAAAAATTGCTTTGTTAAAATTGTCATACTGCAATTTTTGTATTTTCCTATTTCGATGAATAATTAGATATTTTTCTAATGATGAGATTACAATTTTGAAGTAAAAAAAATCTATTGCTGAACTGGAGAGGTGGAAGAACATCCAACGAAAAAAATAATCAAAAAAATAAAATAATAAGAGTGAAAAGAACAACAGAGATATTTGATATTTTATTATATATTAACTGAATGGGACACGAACAAAGGAAAGAACAAAATATGGTTAAAGTCGAAGCTTCGAATGAACATAATATGATTTTAAAAAAAAATAATTATGCTACAAGTCCTAATTAATATATATATATATATATATATATATATATATATATATATATATATATATATATTATTTTGGCAATCCTAACTTTTTTAAATGTTTTTTCTTTAAATTTAACATTTTACTATTTTAGTATTCCATCAGTTTTTCTTTATGATGTAACTTTCTATCTAATATAAAATTTGTTTGCTTTATTTTTTCTTCAATAACAAATAAACGTTATTTATTTAGTATTGTGTGATATTTATAATTTTTAAATAAAATATTGACTCATCATTTCGAGCGAGCGAGACGTAGTGGTAATATAAGTTTACTTATTGAAATTTGTAAAATATTTTAATATTAGTAAAATAATGATTTTTTATACTTAGATGAATCTTAACATAAAAATAGAAAATTTAAATATAGTTTAGCTGCTTATGATATACTTATTTTTCCATTTTGGTCTTCAAAATTATTTTTTAAATATTTTGGTTCCGTAAAGTTCAAGTATTACCTTTTCAAAGTCTCTTTTATTAAATCTCAGTTTTTTCTTTTCTTTAACCATGCCACTAAAAACTAACGGATATATAACGAGAGAATAAGAGATCAAATTTAAAATTTTAAAATAAAAAATTGTTTTTTAAGTAACAAAACAGTGAAACATTTATGTTACATGAACATAACCACATTATTAAGAAAAAAAACATCTACAAAAATATAGTTAAACAGTATATAAAAGTAATACATTAATGGAAAGACTGAGATCATATAGTAAAATTATATCTATTCCTACTATCAATTTTTCTTTTTTGATGTAGTTATTTATTTATTCTCTATATACAATGATTAAAAATTAGTTTTTGTTTTCACATATATATTCGATGTGAAGGTTTAGAAATTATTTTGAAGTCTGAATTATAAGTTTAATAATTTATTCAAACTATTTGAAGATATGTATTCCGATATCAAAATTAGCAAATTAGAAAATAATAACATAATAAATGTAAGGGTTAAATATGTTTTTAGTCCCTAATCTATCACGTGATTTTAGGTTTAGTCTCTATTCGAAAGTTTTGTTCATTTTAGTTCTCTTAGTTTTGAAACTCTTATGTTTAGTCCTTAAAATTGAATGGCGTTAAATTTTCTCTGACGTGACAAACGGCGAGCCATGTCTGATGCAAGTTACTGTGCCACGATGTTTTGGTTTCTGAAATTATATTAGGGTTCTTAATTTATTTTATTTTTTAATTGGGGAAAAGTGATTACCTCCTCCTGGTGAATCCTGATGACACTATTCAAGAGCCTCTTCGAGACTAGGGTGCTTGCGATGAGATCGGCCCAGAGCCAGTAATCAATGGAGTGCTACATTCGCAATCACAACCAATTGACGCAATTAACAGATCAAGAAACGGTGAGAGAATAAAGCGATGAAAAATGGGAGGAGAAGGAAGAAACCTGTTCGATGAGACGGTGAACGAGACTTCCATTGGAGGTGAGATTGGAGGTTTCTCGGTAGGTCCTTTTGACAGATTCGTTCTTTCTGCGTTTAATGAGGAACAAAACGGTGATAAGGGAGAGGAATACGACACCGAAATCTGCACCAGCAACTTCAACAATTAGGGGTCTCTTGGTGCCGCTATTTTTCTTCTTTGAGATTTGTTGGGGTTTGTGGAAGAGAGTCTAGGTTCGGTTCAACGAGACTACCTATTGTGTTGTTGATCTTGAAAACTTCAATTGCTTTGAGTTGTTCATCCTGAATGAAGTTTTTACTATTAGGATGCATTTCCAGTGAGGCATGATCGAGACCGAGCGGTCGGTGAAGCGGTGGGTGGATTGAGTCCTGGAAACCGAGCAGAGGCATGACCGAGACCGAGCGGTGCATGATCGAGACCGAGCGGTGGTAGTTAGGATTTTGAGTTCTGACAGTATCTTCTCTTCTCTTCCCTGCTCGATCATCCCAATAACATTTCTTATCTCACATTCATATACATCATTCATTTTGTCAGGACGAGTCCACTCGCATTTTGTTCCCAACCCCACAGTTTTTGTTCTAAGCTTCTTGAAATTGTTATGATATTCTTATTGAATCTTGAGTTTAGAATTTTGTTCAGGTTTGGAATTGCGTATCCTTTTTAAATGCATCCATGACTGAAACTCCATAGAATCTGTCTCGGCTTTTGTTAATATGCTTACTAGAATCTTGAAGATTTCAAAAATTGGATTTCTTTGACTTCCCCGGGACACTAGTAGTGCTGGCTCATCAAGTCTATCTGACAAAGGAAAAACAACAATCTAGTATGGAGTTCTGAATAAAAAGAGAAACATAAACCAAGCTGGGAGCTGCATCTGGGTGGCGACAATTTAAATAGATGAATAACTTTGAAAGAACTAGATCAGGTCAGTGTTATGGCGAGCTCAAAGGTAGGTTTTAGGTTTTCTTTGCTTCTGTTTTCTTTTTATACTCGCTACATGGGAACCTTTTTGTCTTTCTACTCGCGTCTTCTCTTCTTCTTCCAATAGCATATGCAGAGAAGGTGTCGCCGGCGAAGGAGTGGATAAGCGGAGCTGGGGATGGAGATGAAGGAGGTGAAGGTGGATGTGACTATGGAGTCGCATGAGGATATAAAGAAGAAGAAAAACAACCGACACACAATAACGAGGGAATGTGGCATAACACGTGACTCGTCGTTTGCCACATCAAAAAAAATTTAACGTTTTTCAATTTTAAGGACTAAAAATAAGAGTTTCAAAACTAAGAGGTCTAAAAGGAACAAAACTTTCGAATAAGGACTAAACCTAAAATCGCATGATAGTTTAGAGACTAAAAACATATTTAACCCTAAATGTAAAATCACCGATTTCTTTACTTTAAATATGTATTTATAAATTTTAGAGTGAACTTTTAATTACCATTGATATAGTTACAATTTAATAGTAAGTAATCACACTTTACTTTTAAATTGATTAATAGATGAATTTATTTATTGACGGATCAATCTTTTATGTGATTTATTGAATAATTTGAATCAAAATTGACTTGATTGAGAAGACTCCAAAAATATAATCATTCTCCAAACTTTGAGATGTTAATTAGTTAAGAAAATTGTTGGGAGTTAGTGAACCCTCAAGAGTTATTATAGTGGTAGAGACCCAACTGTCAACACTCAATTTCGTCCGGATTGACTAAATATATTTGTTTTATTGTTTTCTCCTCATAAAGAGAAAAATACAAAAAAAAAAGGTATAAAATTAAAATAACAAAAATAAAAAAAATAAAAAAAAAAAAAAGAAAAAAAGAAAACGTTCGTCCTCCACTGAACCGTTCGTCCTCTTTCGCTCGACCGTTCGTTCATGACCGTTCGGTCATCCATGAGCGTTCGGCCAATTGACGTTCGCCAGCTCTCAGGATCTATCGCTCGACCGGCGGTCGGTTTACAGCGATCGGAGGTTTTGTTTACGATCGTTCCGCACGTCCACACCAGCGTTCGACTTCGTGACCCTTCGTCCTTTGACTGTTGCTGTGAGCCTTTAAAGCGTTCGGTTTCTTCAACTATGAAACGTTCGTCCTCAAGTGTTAAAGACGTTCGGTCATGCCAGTTTCAACCGTTCGACCCCAACTTAACCGTTCGGCCAGTATTCAAGCTTGCGAGCGTTCGTCCTCTTTGATCAAGCGTTTGTCCTCTGACGTTCGTCTCCTACCCTGCATGAACCGTTCGTCGATTCTCAGTGACGATCACTTCCTCATCTACCGCTCGTCCTGCTCTTCTGCCGTTCGTCCAAAGACTGTGAGCGTTCGTTTATTTTGTGAATGGTCGTTTGTTTGCGTTATTGACCGAGCGTCCAGAAGTGTTTGGTGTGCGTTTTGAAGTTGGTTTGAGCTTTCCACCGAGGATTCCCACCTCCAGCTGCCGCTGTCCGCCATTGACCGTCTGAAACCACTTACTGTATGGGTCTCTGGAAATTTAAAAAGGGGGAAAGAAGAGGATCAAGCTGCTGGACTTCACCTGAGTCTGCCTCCCACTTACCTCTGCTTCCCACTCATCTTTGACACCCTGGTTCCCCAATAATAAAATATGAATGCATAGTGGATACCAGGGGGAAGAGCAACACGCTGGCAGCGTCATGGGCAGCTCCATATTCACAGCCTCGCTGGAAGAGGAGCAAACCACATCACAATAATTGCTGGGAGCACATGCACACCACGCGGCCAAAGTGAAAGCCATTCGCAGTAGGGGTTTCACAAATTAAAAAGGGAAGAAGAGAATCATTTTGCGGGCACTCCCACCTGAGTTGGTCTCCCACGAGTGCCCAGCTGGCACCTCCGTACTGATTTCGTCTGGCATTTGGAAACGCATGCAACACCTGGGGCTTCCACTTACCTTCAGAATCGTTACCTTATTGGAAAAGAAAACTGAATCTCCAGCAAGGTCACCTGGCATATCCATCTTGAACACCCATACCTTATACACAGCCCACACTCTGAACCCCTCTCGGGAATTATCTCCAGGACCTGGGGAAACTGATTTCACCTTCTCATCGTTTTTCAATCACCAATACATATTGCCTGGAACCCATTTTCAACCTACTGTATATTCATCCCTAACACCTCACGGCCAACATCGGACCCTTCTGTTTTCATCTTCACCATATACCACGTTAAGCACTTGAATTTTTTTTTTTTTCTTCCTGAGGAGTTTGTCTTCCTCATGGGTCAGCCATCAAAAGCCGCCTTCATCTCCATCACCAACCTCTCCGCATTCAACAAGTTCCAATACCTGTAATCATCTTCAATAGATACCGCTTCCTATCATCACCGATCTTCTTTCACTCTCAACACCTATCGTCCTCACCAAAGACCAGACTCAAGCTCCAGCTTCATCACCTTAGCATAATCATCTCGACCAACACAAAAAAAAACCACCACCTACCCTCACTGAAATCACCTTCATCTATATGCATCAGTCACCATAACTATATCCTCACTCACGGCTACCACCCTTACCTTTTCGCTTTCACAGCCTGCGCCCGTCACCTTATCCAGCATCTTAACCTCACAGCCGCCAACGTTCACCATCTTCATTCACCAAGAAAAATTAAAAGAGAAAGGAAACCGAAAAGAAGAGGAGGCAGAAGAAACATCATTTACTAAAGAAAGGGAAGTAAGTAGAGGGGAGGGTCCACTTTCGGGAAGCCAGAGACATCACAGGAAGGAGGAGGAAAGCCAGAGAGAGAGGAGGAGACCATCGGAAAGGAGCTTCAAGAGGTAAGTAATGCCTTCCACTCCATGATTGTTCTGAGTTTGGTTAATTGACCTTGAACATGCCTCTGTTACATTGTCTTTGAATATGTCTCTTCGGTTGCTGAGTTTGCATGTTGCTGTTAAATAGATGCTTAGTGTTGTGAATATTTGTATATGTCTGTTCTTACTACACCCACAGCTATGAGGGCCAACGTCCATCTTCATCGCTGCCATACGGCCAACATCATCACTTCCGTTTCCAATACCGTCCCAACACTGAACATTCAACCCTCATACACAGCCAACTTCATCATTTTCATATCCAATACCTCACAGCCAACTTCATCACCTTCATCCTTACACATAGACCATCATCATTCATCTTTATCCTGACACCTTATCCCACGGCCAAACAGCCTATCACCTTCATCATTACATCCAACCATCTTGACATCCACGGCCATTGTTAAACACCTTACGTCCACTACCTATCTTCACCCATCTTCATCATATTCCCATCTAACCCTACACCACAGTGACAGTCACCGTAAGCAAACCCCGAAACCACTTTCTTCACTGTGCCATGCGGCAACAGCGCCTCCACAATCAATGTAACAGTCACCACCGCAGCTCACTTCCCTCCGCATGCCATCACCTTCTCAACCCCGCTACCACCGTGAAACCCATTCATCATTATCACCAAACTCCTTAACTACCGTGACTCCAATCTACTCGTCAACTATTACTTCCCAGCCATCACCACTGCTGCTCTCTCAATCTCACTAGCGCCAGCTGTCCTCTTTACCCTATCAAAACCTCCGTTTGGTTCCTCTATCGGACCAGCCTTTTTTATCTTCAACGTCTCCGCCACGACCAGAACAACCACCAAAGCGCATGCAATCCTTCCATCCGCGCCATCCGCATCCCAGGCTTTCCTTCACCTCATGAGAGCACCTCCATTCTCGGATCATCGTACCTCTCAAGCTTGCACCGAACACCTCCATCACGCGAGAACAGAAGAGAGGGAGAGAAACCAGAAGCAACTTGCGGCGGTCTGCTTGGAGGAGGCGGCGGCCAGAACTGCTCCGACGGGCGTGAACGGCATCGCCGACAGCGGTCCTGGTAGCTCTTGACATCGCCGGCGAAGCTTCGGACGAGGTAGGTGTCTCAGGAGTCTCTCGTTCAGAGGATAAAATGGAATGCTGATACAAATGAGTTGAACTTGGAGGGACCCTAACGTTTCTTTCTGAATTCGGAATAAAGGCTTCGGGCCGCACCCCCAAATTTCACATGCACCCCCATATTTCACCTGCATACCTCATATTTCACCCGCGCACCCCCTGTCCTTTCTTTTGGGCTCGGATCCATGTCTAAAAATAATAAAAACGAAGGTTCTTTCTTCGGTACCCCGCTTTTTCCTACATCCTGCTGCTCTTTGACCTTCATTTTCTTGTTTTTGTTCCTTGATTTTTATTATTTAGTTTTTTACGATTGTTACTCCTTGTACAGTACCCGCCCCTTGTTTTGTTTATATTTGTTAAACTTGTTTTTGTTTTACATAAAAATTACAAAAATATATAAAAAAATTGTAAATAATAAAAAATATATAAAACTTTAAAAAAACATTTAGTGTAATAAATCGGTATGAGTACTCGTGCGATCGTACGCATCAGCCTAGTACTTATTGCCCAAATATAAAATAAATAAAAAGCCGTGTGAGTGCTCGTGCGATCGTACGCATCAGCCTAGTACTCATTACGCAAAACAATAAAAAGAGAAAGCCGTGTGAGTGCTCGTGCGATCGTACGCATCAGCCTAGTACTCATTACGCAAAACAATAAAAAGAGAAAGCCGTATGAGTGCTCGTGCGATCGTACGCATCAGCCTAGTACTCATTACGCAAAAAAATATAAATATTACAACAAAAATACCAAAAAATATAAAAATCCTCAAAATCAAAAACATCAACAATTTCAAACAACCAACAATATTGCCTTGCAGAACTACGTGATCCTTGATTCTCCATCAAAAGTGGAGATACGTAGGAGCAAGGTCAGTCCTTGTCAGGCTCACTTTCCCAAAAATCCAAATCATTTTCCAAACAATTTTCCAAGCAATTTTTAAGACACAATTTTCTCAAGCAGTTTTCTTCAAAGAACTACGTAACCCTGATTTCTCATTCTGCATGAGAATACGTAGGAGCAAGGTCAATCCTTGTCGGGCCCAAAAAGCTAAAAAATATTGTTTGTTTCTTTCGAGTTTTATTTTAAGGGAAAGTTAAACACTTTGAAAACCACATCCACATTCGCGCATTTAGTTAAAGGTACTGCCTTAGGGCAGGCGTTGTAAGGTGCTAATACCTTCCCTACACGTAACCGACTCCCGAACCAAGAATCTGGTTCAATTTGACTTTGCCTTATCATTTTATGGTTTTTCCGTAGTTTTCCAGAATAAACTATGGTGGCGACTCCAAAATCTCTTTTCAATATCTATTCTTTTTATTGGATCGTCGTCCCGTCGCGATTCCGGTTGCGACACCAACGAAGGTGTAACCAATAATTTAATGGAGATTTGGTTCACACTTGAATGGATCCATTATGATAATTCATTCCCATGAAAACGAGGTGCCCACTAACTTCTCCTTTTGTTCACAAAGACAGAAAACTAATCCTTATGTATTTCATACAATTTCAGCAATAAATTGACGTGAATATTGTAATTATTATTAACACATGAGAAAAATAAAATATTGAATGTTTCCTTTCAACCCTCACTAACTTTTTGGGAAAAGAAACTAAAGGAGAAAATGTATATACATAAACAAGAACAACTAGTGGACCCTTTACCTACTTGAAAGCATTTGAAGTGAATATGAAAAACTATGTACATGGTCTCTTCTCTATTTCTACCTAAAATATTTGTGTAATACTTCCTACTTTTCATCATATATTAATAAGGTGGATAAAATAGGATAAAC
Organism: Vigna angularis; assembly: GCF_016808095.1. Classification (NCBI taxonomy): domain Eukaryota; kingdom Viridiplantae; phylum Streptophyta; class Magnoliopsida; order Fabales; family Fabaceae; genus Vigna; species Vigna angularis. Next base: position 9,028,016 of record NC_068971.1, read on the forward strand.
TTTATTTGAGATTATAATGTATTAGTTAAAAAAATAGTTATTTATATTTTTAATTTCCTAAATTTTCAAGCAATGATATTATATATCTATTCATAAAGCGTGGAAATAAATTAGTATAAAAGTTATGAAAGGGATGAAAATTATTTTTGTTTAAAAATTTAGAAACTAAAAACATAATTAACTTTTAAACAATTATTAATATAGTTTAATTCATTACAAATTTAATTTAATTCAATTTATTTATAAAATATAATTCATTCATTAATAAATGAATATAATATAAACATTTTAAAAATAAAAGACATGCTCAATGGCGTTCGTGCTTACGCTAATTAATATATATATATATATATATATATATATATATATATATATATATATATATATATATATATATTAAGAATATAGATGTGAAAATGGATTACAATCCGTGGCTAACCCGGCTCATAAGGGTTCAGACCGGGTTGGTTTTAAAAAAAATATTTTTTTTTATGTGGATTAATTTTTAACGCGGCTCATCCGGATTGAACCCGTGATGAGCTGGATTGGCTTACAAACCCACCTAATTTTATTTTATTAATTTATTATCTTATGAAACCCTAGAAAATACCATCTCACTCATTATACGTGAATTATATTGTAATTTTTTCTATTTTGAATTGTCTTGAGTTTAACATCATTTTGGGAGTGAAATTTGTTTAGATTTGAATTACCAAAAGTTTGTAATTATTTTATTTAAAAAATTGTAATTAAGTGAGTCAGTGAGCCAACCCGATTAACCCACCAACACGTAGTGGGTCGAGTCGGGTCCGAATTTTTCTAACTCACTAATAAATGAGTCGGGTTGGATTGACTCACTAAATGACCAACCCCGTGGTGGGTCGGGCCGAATGACCAATTTAGACAGCACTTAAGAATTTGTCATCGTAGGTTAAATATATTTAGGTAACTTTGTAAATTAGAGAATAAAGCGAGTTAAAATTAAGGTTTAATGTCTCGGTAGGTCCCTATTTTAGTCTAGAATCTCAAATAGGTCACTCTTTTTTTCGGCGTCTCAATTGAGTATTTTTTTTTTTTTTTGTAAAATTGAAACAATTAGAGGTCTGTCGTCAAATTGGACAAATGGTCATTTAAATTTGGGTTACGTGGCATTAAATGTGTATTAATTAATCTCACGTGGCATTAAAAATGAGTTTTGTTTTAAAAATTTGGATTGCAGAGATGTTGAATCAGATTTAGGGAAGGGCAAAGTAGGGAAAATGTAAAAATTTAAGTGCAGCCCCCTGAGGTCGCGTAAGGGAAAACTCTTTCCCCATCTCTTCTCTGTTCCAGTTAAACACAAAACTCCAGAAGCTTGAAGCTTCTTCCCTTTCTCTTTTCACACGAACAAACTCAACGTTGGGGGCGAGAATATTATGCGTTTTCGAGCAGAGGCAGAGACCTTGTGGAAGCGCAGCGGAGGTCGCGGCGACAGAACGAGGACGTTGGCCGGTTCGATTCGTGGTGCAAGGAGGGAGGCTCCCTTTCTTTTTTCCTTTTCTGCTTCGTCTTAAAGGGAGAGAAGCACTGATATATGTCCCATTTCAGGCTTTGGTTTCGAATTTTTGCAGGGCAATAGAGGAGGTTTTGTTCTTCCGTTTCGGTTTGGGTTGTGTTTCACAAAAGAGGAGGCTCATTTTCCTTTCCTCGGTTGCTGGTCATTCTCGCATGGAGGGTTCGTTTTGGCATCTCAATGGTCGTTCTCGTGGGTGGTGGGGATCACGAAGGCTTCCTCCTCCGAAGCAACATGCGATGGTAGCGAAATCGGTTGCATTCTTGGTTGCGTTTCAGATTAGGTTTTTTTTTTGAAATTGGAATTAGGGATTTGATTCATCTGTTTTCTCTACATATTGATGGTTATAATTTGGGTTTCGTGTCTTGAATTGGTGGTTCCGCAAAGTGTATTCTTGTTGCATTTTGTTATCCATGGCTTCCAACCCAATGAATCGAAGCTTCGAATCGAAGAAAGAACGCTTTCTTTTCTCTCACACGAACCCTAATAATACAGAGTCCCAATTTTTTTTCCCAAATCTCATTTGCATTTCTGAATTACAGGGGGCTGCACTTAAATTTTTACATTTGTCCCACTTTACCCTTCCTTAAACCTGATTCAACATTTGTGCAATCCAAATCTTTAAAACAAAACTCGTTTTTAATGCCATGTGAGATTAATAAATACACTTTTAATACCATGTAACCCAAACTTAAACGACCGTTTGTCCAATTTGACGACAGACCTCTAATTACTACAATTTTACAAAAAAAAATGACTCAATTAATATGCCGAAAAAAAAAGAGACTTATTTGAGATTCTGAACTAAAATAGGGACTTACCGAAATATTAAACCTAAAATTAATTAATAAAAATCTTATTACCTTTTTAGAATATAATTTTCTAAGTCTTTTATAAGTTAAATTAAAATAAAAAACATTTCAATTTTTACTTCTTTTTTCTAGTAAAGGTGTTTAAAAAAATCTACCTAAACAGATTCGTAATTTTATTCTAATTTTGTAGAATTATTATAACTGACAAATTATTTCTCTAAATTTTTAACTGAATTGCATGTTCATATTTGGAATTTTGGATACGATCATGTCCCTGTTCATCATGTCTTGGCGATACATATAGAAAAAAAAACATTGCTTTGTTAAAATTTTTATACTGCAATTTTTGTATTTTCTTATTTCGATGAATAATTAGATATTATTCTATTGATGAGATTACAACTTTAAAGTAAAAAAATCTATTGTTCGAACTGGAGAGGTTGAAGAACATCCAACGAAAAAATATAATCAAATAGATAAAATAATAAGATTGAAAAGAACCACAAAGATATTTGATACTTTATTATATATCAACGGAATGGGACACGAACAAAGGAAAGAACAAAATGTGGTTAGAATAGAAGCTTTCAATGAACATAATATGATTTTTTTTAAAAAAAAAATAATTATGCTACAAGTCCTAATCAATATATAATCCTAACTTTTTTTAAATATTTTTTCTTTAAATTTAACATTGTACTATTTTAGTCCCTCCTAATACTATTCCATCAGTTTTTCTTTATGATGTAACTTTCTATGTATTATAAAATTTTGTTTGCTTTATTTTTTCTTCAATAACAAATAAACGTTATTTATTTTAAATAAAATATTTACTCATCATTTCGAGCGAGACGTAGTGGTGTAATATAAGTTTACTTATTAAAATCTGTAAAATATTAGTGAAATAATGATGTTTTATACTTAGATGAATCCTAACATAAAAATAGTAAATTTAGATATATTTTAACTGCTCATAATATACTTATTTTACCATTTTGGTCTTCAAAATTATTTTAAAGGGTTAAATATATTTTTGGTCCCTTAACTTTCAGCGAAAATTAAAATTAGTCCCTCTTCAAAATTTTGGACTAATTTAGTCCCCAAACTTTAGAAATGTGTGAATTTAGTCATTTTAACCAAATTTTGTTAACTTTATTTGATGTTTCAAACGCATTTATCAGTAAACATTGAAGCAAAAATGTGTCAAACACGATAAACAACTCAAATGCTATCATGAAACGCACTTAAAACATCAAATAAACCTAACAAAATTTAGTTAAAAGGACTAAATTCACACATTTTTAAAGTTTGGGGACTAAATTAGGCCAAAGTTTTGAAGAGGGACTAATTCCAATTTTCGCTGAAAGTTAAGGGACCAAAAACATATTTAACCCTTATTTTAAATATTGTTGGTTTCTTAAGTTCAATAATTAACTTTTCCAGTCTTTTTGTTAAATCTCAATTTTTTCTTTTCTTTAACCATGCCACTAAAAACTAAGAAATATTGGCAAGAAATTCATTTGACTTTTCATATAAAATATAATTAGCAGGACATATTTGTAGATTTTATGATAAGAAAAAATTTCGCACGAAATATGTGTAGATTTTCGTATGTGTTAAGATGGCCTCATAGCTGACTGGTCCGATACGGTGTCAAATTGAAAAAAGGACCCGAGCGATAAACGGACGTTCAAGATAGCACACAGTCGTTCGGTCTCAATAGCAGTTAATGAAGTTAAAGTGCAATTAATGTTACAACGACTACTAATGAGTGATTAAGGTTTGCATTAATGATCATTAAGAGGTAAATTAATTGGTCAGATTCTTATAAACTCTATAAATAGAAAATTAATGTCGAGGTAAGACATGACTTTTGACTCATAATTGAATTATCATAGACCTTAGAGAAAGATTCTAACTTGAGCGTCAGAGTGTATTCTGCAGGTCACCTCGTACACAAATCGGTCACACAGAGCATGAGCGTAGCAAACGTTCGACAGAGACAACAACCTTCATGGCGTCGAGGCAAGGATCATCAAGTGGCACTTAGTAGAGTAAGTTACATTAGGCGATCAAGGACGTGCTCATTGATCACCTCCTCGCCCAAGAACTTGTTTTCCTTTTCCATCTTCTGCACCTTGTCGCGCAAAGAATTCCGCTTGATGAGAAGGATGCCCCTCTTAGTGGTCAATTCCTTATTCTTCTCGGTGAAACATAGAAGGTCCAACTTCAGGTCATCATTATACCGTTGCAGCTGACGCATGGAGGCACGGGACTTGGGAAGCAAAATCTTAGCCTTAGCCTTGTCATCCTCAGCCATCTTCTCGACCTCGGCCAACAGAAAGGTGAGCTCCTTGTGGGACTTAACAACCTCATCAAATTTTTCCTGAAGGACTTGAAGTTCGGTAGAGGCGGCTGCCTTCTTCTCACGGCATAAGCCATGCACATGGTCAACCGAGTGACAAGCTCAAAGGCCACATTGGAAGCCTGTTCTTCAGTCATCCCCTTGAAAAAAACCCTTTTCTTCAGAGAAAAGGTCAAAGTGAATTCTCCGGGCTACCCATATGCTTAGGTCGAGCGGCCTAGAGAGGAGAGGACTTTAGGAAGTACTCTTTTGCTACGCTTGGAGGACACTAAAGGCTCCTGAGTAGCCTTCCTCTTCTTCTTCTGAGTAGGATCAGAAGAAATACGGATGACCTCGACCTTCTTAGCAGCAACGATTGATCGGGTGGAAGTTGCGGTTTGGACCTCAGGGGCGGCTGGTTGAGCTTGTGCCGGTTGAGTGGAGCCAGTTGAGCTTGCGCAGCAAACTTGGGGAGGGGAGGAGTAATGAGAGCTCAGGTGGAACACCGCTCGCTAGACTTCTTCAAGCCCCCCCCCCCCCCCCCCCTCGGCGGGCAAGCATTCGGGCGAAGGTGTTGCTCTTTGCGGGGTCCATCACGGTCAAGTAATCTGCAGAACAAAAAGAAATTTAGATAAGTTACAAATGATTGCTCAGTATAAGGCATTAAAAGTAGCTTACCGAACACTTTATTGTGAAGACCCTTAGAGTCCGGGAAGCCTATGAGTCTTCGGGAAGAGGACTTGAAGGGTAGTTGGTTAAGCTGTCTGATTAACTCTAGCTTGTCTGATGACATTGAAGACTTGAGCTAGGAAATCACTTTCTTAAGATGGTTGATCCAATAGAAGGGAAACGTAGGCTGACCGTCTGGAAAATAGAAATGGACATAACCGACCTTCAAAGGAACGACCTTGAGGAAGTTTCCCTTGAAATCTTTGTACGACGTGTTGAACAGCGTAAAAAGTTGTCTCTCCTTGATCGAGATGAGGGAAACCCAAGGTTGGTTGGGGTGCGGCATGACCCGAAAAAAAAATAAAGAAATGAAGCGAGAGTGGGAATAAGAGCAAGAGCGGCACAGACGACTGAGATGGCTTGCATAAAACCCAACCGTTCGAATGAATTTGGGTGGGAGCCACATTGAGTTATCTCAGAACGCCCATTTGAAAGCTTCAAAAGGACAGGAGGACTTTGAGGTCGCAGAACAAGGTTGAATATGCATAGAAGAAATCTGAAGCATACCCTTCCCGATCGTGGCACGCCCGTTCGTTTAACTGATAGAGTGCCAGCTTAAAGAAATCGACATTGTCGACCGCCTTCACAAGGCTAACACTACTGACTAGCTCCTTTAGCGAGTGACTGGTAACGAAGGAGGAGTGTAAAGCTTCACTCCGTGAGGAGCCCAATCGTAACCGGCGACGTTGAGCTGGCCTCTACACCTCCCATGCCACTCGCTAGTGCAATCCACGTTTATTCCCACCTCCTCGTAGTCATTATCTTCAAGTAAGCGAGAAGAATTTGCAGTGGTTGGGAATTCGGCTTGGTTGCCGGCAGGAGGATTTCTCTTATTGGCAGAATTGGAGGAGCGAGCTGAAGAAGGAGAACCAGCAACATCATCAACATACCCTCGCCTTCTCTCCTGGAGGACTTAGATGCATCTGGAGAAGACATGATTTACCTGGAAACAGAAGGTTTAAAGCTTTTGAAAGGGAAAAAGAGCAGGAAAATCGTTCGGGAGTCAGAGAGCTCAAGAGTTGAAGTGAATGAAAGATGACCCTACCACTATTTATAAATGGTAAAAGTGGTTCGTCAGACCAGTCTGGGACGTCCAAAGGGAAAAGATCTGATGGTTGAAACGTCGTGACGTTACATTTTCTACCTTTTCCCGCCCTTTTTCACAATCACGACTCTTCGACTTCTGTTCTTTCCGCCATTTTGCAGATCCTGAAGGGACGTGATGTTTGGTGAACTGACATAACCTCAGAGGTTAAAGAATCCTAAGCCGATCGGTGAGACTTGGAAAACCCTACGCAGTATCTAAGATCTTGCTAGGGCTTGGGGGGCCTATGTTGTTATGGCCTGATAGTTGACCGATCAGATATAGTGGCAAACAGACGTGCAAGATAGCACACAATCGCTCGATCCCAACAACAGTTGAGTGAAGTTAAAGCGCAATTAATGTTACAATGCCTACTTATGAGTGGTTAAGGTTTGCATTAATAATAGATAAATTAATTGGTTAGATTCTTATAAACTCCATAAATAGAGGATTAATGTCAAGGTAAGACGTCACTTTTGATTCATAATTGAATTATCATAGACCTCAGAGTATTGGAGTATATTCTGCAGGTCACCCTCTACATCGATCGATCACACATAGCAAGGAGCGTAACAGACGTTCGACAGAGACAAGAACTTCATATGCGTCGTCCACGTCCCATTTCTTATGTAAAATTATTCGCAAAAAAGATATTATAATTATTTCCCAATTTACTTACGTGTATAGTATAGTATAATTTTTTCCTTACGAATCAAATTTTGCAGCAACATTATTAAAAAGTTCAATATGATTTATCGAATATTTTCTTACAAATTTGTAGATAACAATACTGTTATGATAAAAAAAAATTAGTTCGGTAACATTTTCTTGTAAATTATTTTACGCAGTTTTATTATAGAACATACATTAACTTATTAAACTCTTTTGAATTTGATATAAATATAAACGATTATAAACAAATAACAAAAATTCTAGTATTATTAGTTTAGTATATAAAAATAGATATAATCCAGGTCCTAAAATACTAGTTATTCCTAAAAGAGATATTCAATAATATATTAAATATCCTAAAAGAAATATTGACTCATTGAAAGAGTGTAACATAGCTTATTCTTCTTCCAAACCTCAAATGGGCGCCCTCAGCACAGAGGAAGTCGTTTGCTTGATTAGCAACGTCACACACTCACTAATGGAAAACGATGTCGAAAACGAGCTCAATATTCACAGAGAACAACAACGACAACATCAACAAGATGAAATTGAAGACGAAGAAGTATCGAGTTCTTTGGATTCTTAATTATAGAAAGCTTTGGGCAAGCGATTATTGATACTTTCTGGATGGATGTTTTCTTAATTTATTCATTACATACACACAGCAAAAATGCAGCTTGTAATATATTTCTTCTACACTGTCTTGAAACATTTTCGAAGTTATTTTATTTTACGAATTGTTTTATGTGATCTTATAATATCAGGGATAGAGATAGATATATGCAAGGAGACATCCGGTTTAGTAATGGATAAGGCAAGCATAATCCCAGGGAGATGGTACAAAAATGGGCAGAGAAAGAAATGAGGAATCTTATGAGGTTCACAATTGTTTTTCTTTCTCTTCTTCTAAAATTCTTGTAAGAATCAAAGTACTCCATCCAGCCGATAAGCAAATCTCAACTAATTTTATTCTATTTAATTAAACTATCTCTAAAAGGCCCTTTATTTAATTGAAATGTTTGCTTCCAATGATTAAGGAAGGGTAAATTAGGAACAATTGTTATTTTTTAAATAAGTTTAGTATAATTCAAAGCTACTAACATTTTAAATCAGTATGAATTAGGTTTTCTATTTTGCTTATATCCAAGATCAAAACGAGTACAATACAATGTAGTAAACTAGACCCTTAAGATAACAAGGGAAGGAGGAATACTTGAAGAGATAATGAATACGTCATTGGGGTTATTGTTACTTAACCCTCTTATTTGTAAGTTATGATTTTAAGTACTATGGACTTTAGATGTATTCTATGATGGCTTGTACTTACAAGGAACTTGTGTAGTCATTTATTTAGGTGAAAATGCTTTTTGTGAACTATGTATTTGTCTATCAAGTTTTAATGTGTGCTGAAGATGCAATGTTTTGTGCATCAATCTTAGCATGCAGTACCTTTTCTTTTTCTGTTGAAGTGTTCCTCTTTGGGTGCTTGTGAGTTTGTTCAGTTGTGTCTTTCCAATTAAGAGAAACAAAAGTTTGATTACATGCTTACTTGGACTGTTTCTTTCTTTTACCCTGTTTATATTGGAAGCTTAAGGCAGCAGGAATTAGGTATCCTAGAGCATATCTTCGGCGACTACATGTTCTGGTTATGGAGTTTATAGGTATTACTTTTGTTCTGAATTTGAAGGATATAGTCTGATGTTACTGTGATCAATGTGATTAGTTGTTTATATGTGATCTGTTGCTCTCAATTTTCTATTACTCTATCATTGAATATATGGAATATCATTGTATAATTGTATACTGCTGATAAAAAAATATAAAATGGAAGAATGAATGAAAAGTGTAATGAAGAGTTTACTTGTTTCTTTGTACTAGTATTGAAGGTATAACAACTTGTAGTTACCTCAGCACTAAAAAATTATTGTCATGGATCATAGAAATTTCAATTTCTTGCTACAGCATATATCATCAGATTCTAATGCAGACTACAGTTTAGGTTAGAAAAAATAAATACAAATACAATTTAATTTAAATTCTCTGGTTTTGTTGTTTTTTGAAGGAAAATCTGGTTGGGCTGCCCCTCGTCTTAAAGATGCTGCTTTATCTTTAGACAAGTTGCGGGAAGGCTGTGTTATAAATTCCTTGTCCACTTCCTTAATCAGCGAGGGAATGTGAAGGGTGTGATTGAGTGACTTTGTGGCCTGCAGGATTTCTTTAGAAAGCATGGTGTTGCGGTCATGACGATAAGAGAATTGTTTGATTTTATTGTTGACGCAACAATAGCTGATGATGCTGTGGATAGGTTACTTAGAAGAGGTATTTGGCTTAGTTTTTATGGCTTATGATTACTGACCAACTTCGAAGAGACCTTAAATGGTTTTTGAAATATCTCTAGATGCAACGAAAAATCTTGGCAAGAGGAGATGCATCTGTAGAGGATGAGATTGCAGACTCTGTATTTGTGCAGGTAACTTGCCTTGTTATGCAATTTTATTTTTTAGTTGTTGAAGTATCATATTTGAATTTATGTCTTGACACTTTGGGGTCGTATTATTTATCCTTAATTTCCTTTCTTATTTTTACAAGGACATTGGATTTTTCTGTTCTTACATGTTTAATTTCTTAAACTCTTGTTACAGTCTTTCATTCCAAAGACACTTGATGATGTTGAGAATGCTCAGGAGGATGTACAACGGATAACAAGTTGGAAGGACACTAAAGATTTATACTACCTGACCATTACTGGGCTTAAACATGATCTGTCACTAACTCAGTCTTCACAGCAGAAATCAAGTCCCACAAAAGATTCACCATTCATTTCTGAAGATAAATCTTAGAACTCAGAGGATGATGCTGAGGTTCAATCTGACGAGGACCAAGATAGCGAAAGTGAAGACGTGGATCCTGCAGATAAAAAAACTGCTAGAAAAGAGGCTAGGAAAAGGAAAGATAATGAGAAGGTGAAAGAGGAGAAAAGAGAAGCACGCAAAACTAAAGTTCCTAAGGCTCTTAAGAAAAGAAAGAAAAAGTTGGCTAAAGCACGCAAGACCAGATAGATTAGATAGTTGTTTTAATGTTTGATTTTATACACAACCTGATACACCAGATGTTAAAAGAATGAGCAATTTTGTTCACTCCTATCATTGCATTAACTCCATTTTTATATTTACACTTTCTATTTGTATAAAGTTGAATGGGAGTGTGTCAAGCATGAAATCACTCATCATTCTGTCAAGCATGGCTTTCGAGTCAAAATCATCAAGTACGACACCATATTGATTCAATATATTAGGTCGCATGATTATGAAGTTGGTAGAATAGACTCATCTTTCAAAATGATCCACGTGAATAATCACAACTTGATAAGAACATACATTGATATAACTGACAAAATTATATATGCATGAAAAGCAAAGCAAAAAATGTAATACCTCAGATGCTAGAATTTCACAGAATCGTGGTTGAGGCATTTCAAATGTATAAATTCCTTAAAGGGTTCTTTCATTGTACTTCTAAAACTCTCTTCTTTATTTTCTTTAATTGCTTTGAGAAATGATGGTGTGAAGAAGCACACAAAAACTCACACGCACCCACTCGATCACAATTTGGGAAATAAAAAAAGCAAGAAGCACACAACACAAAAAACCCAAGACAGGGCAACAAGAAGATAAAATGCTTACTGTCGGTGGCTAAATTCCTTAGGGTATGCAAGTGAAGCTTGGACCGACACATAGGAATTAGTTAGTGAATAAAAATTAAAAAAGGTACTTAGAAAAGAATTCTGATAATATAATTCAATAAAACAAAAATAAAAAATCCTTTGACCCACATATAAAAATTAATTATTGAATAAAAAATTAAAAAACCCTTAAGAAAGTGGTTAATTTTTGAAAATAGGGAGCTGACCTATATGCCCTCCACCCTTCTGCGTTTTTTCTTGTGTCGAAGAAGAGTAACTCTTCCATATGCCTCAATCAAATCTTGCCTCTTCGTTTTTCTTTAGGTAAGCATTGTCCTCCCAAATCCTATTTTACCATTCATAACAGTTTTTCTGCTGTAACTGTTTTTTTTGTTACATTTCTTTTCTTTTATAAACTCTCTTGTAATCCTTGATTAATCAATGAATCACAGTCTTTTTCTTTTGCCTTCCTCTCTCTTTTTTCCTTTCTCCTTCTCTGCCCTATTATAAACCTATGAACCATTTAATAAATCCTTTGTGATTGAGGTATGGTTTGAGCTGTCGATAATCTTCGAAATTTGGTTAGAAATGACAAAGAACAAACACTGTGTTGGCGAGCTAAGGGTGTATGACATGAAGAACAAGGTAAGTCATCTTTGCAAAACCCTGTGTTAGCTTTGATTACTTGACTCATAGGTTGAAAATCTTAACTGTTTAAGAGACCCTGTAATGTGCGTTGAAGGTCTTCAGTGGTGAAGGGAATGGTTCGTTGAAGACCTCCATGGTGTGGTGTTGAAGCGCAAGGTTACTTAATGGAGGTGAAATCCTGTCCAGAGGTTAGTTTTTGCCATCTTTATCATATTCTGTATACATTGTAAGAACATTTTTAAATTGTTCTTTATTACATTGCATTAGGTATCCAACTAATTACATGCAATATGGAAGAAACCACTCTTAGTAACGACTTGATTTGTGAAATTCTTTCTGGCTTCTCGTAAAATCTCTCGGGCGATTCACTTGCATGAGCAAAGGGTTTCCGTTTTGTCAAACTCCAGAGAGCAAGCCAACACTCCAATTTTCTAGAATGGTTTTTGAATCGATATCTGAGTCTAAATTCTTGCCATGGATTGGTTTGTGTGGCGTTTGACCATAGTTGGGGTTTTGTATCTTCACTTAAACATATTTGTGGTTTCACTTCCCGCCACAAGAAAAATATTTCGAATTCTAAGATTTTGCTTCCAGAGATATTTAAGAAGATCTTTTATTTGAGTTTGGATACGACGACAATAGTAATACATACAAAATAGTGATCATCATTTCCAATTTTGACTCTAAATCGGATAATGTGGTGAAATCTTGCAATGAAGTCAAGATTTACTCCATAGGTAGCAACAATGGTTGAAGAAGCATTGAAAAAATTCCTGCTAATATTTCTTCCATGCCTGATTATGAAATATAGTTTAACAGCAATATTATTTGGTTAACAATAACAAATGAATTTGATGGATCTCAATATACATTTGATGCTTTTGTCGTGGATTTCCTCGACATCCAAATTGAAAAATTCACCAACATGTTGCTGCCTTGAAATCTTGAAGGTAGGGATGCAGATATAAGATTTCCATAAATTATGATTTTAGATTATTATCTTAGTCTGGTTTATAAAGATTTTGCAACAGACACCTTTGTAGTATGGCAAATGAAAGATTTTGAAAACCGGGATTCTTGGATCCTCTTGGTAAACATAGATGTTGGAGTTCTTCAGACTCAAGCGTGCCTTTTTTGAAACCTTTATGCATACACGGTAGGTTTCTTATTCTATCAACTTACTCTTGATTATCAAATGCATGTAATTTTGTATGATTTGAAAGGGAGAGAAGTAGCACAGAGGATAACTTCTAGAGAAGTATTTTTTATATGGGTTGAAGATTACTTTTTTAGAAGTTATCCTCTGTGTTACTTCTCTCCCTCTCAAATCATACAAAACTACATGCATTTGATAATCAAGAGTAAGTTGATAGAACACAAGGAACCTATCGTATATGCATAAAGGTTTCAAGGAAGGCACGACTTAAACTTCAATATCTATGTTCACCAAGAAGGCACGGCTTGAACTTCAACATCTATATTCACCAAGAGGGTCCAAGAATCCATGTTTCCAAAATCTTTCATTTGTCATACTACAAAGGTGTCTGTAGCAAAATCTTTATAAATAGACTAAGATAATCATCTAAAACCATAATTTCTAGAAACCTTATATATGCATCCCCACCTTCAAGATTTTGAGGCAGCAACAAGTTGGAGAATTTTTTACTTTAGAGGTCAAGGAAAACCACGACAAAAACATCAAATATATATTGAGATCTATCAAATTCATTTGTTGTTGTTAACCAAATAATATTGGTGTTAAAATATATTCCATAATCAGGCAGGGAAGGAATATTAGCAGAAAATTTTTCAATGCTTTTCCAACCATTGTTACCTATGGAGTAAATCTTGACTTCATTGCAAGATTTCACCACATTATTAGATTTAGAGTCAATATAGGAAATTATGATCACTATATCTATTACTACTGTCATTGTATCCAAACCAAAGGAAATATCTTCTTCAATATCTCGAAAGGTAAATCTTGAAACTCGAAATATTTTTCTTGTGGTAGAGTTCCATGTAGTAAAACAACAACTATGCTTAAGTGAAGACACAAAACCCGATCTATAGTCAAACACCACATAGACCAATCCATGACAAGAATTTAGACCCTGATATCAATCCAAAAACCTTTATAGAACCTCGTGAAAGTCGTGGTTGTTTTGCAACAAACAAAACAAAGAACAAGGACTTACCACGCGACTATCATCTTTCCGTTTTGAAGATTATTAGAAAATTGGAGTGTTGGCTTGCTCTATGGAGATGGAGTTTGACAAAAGTCGAATCTGATATCAAACACTGAAACCTTTTATGGGAAGCCAGGAAAGAATTTCATGAATCAAGTCATTACTAAGAGTGGTTTCTTTCATATTGCATGTAATTAGTTGGATACCTAAAGAAGTGTAAATTCCCAGGTCAAAATATGTTTTTTTAAATTCTCTATTACAATGGTATAAAATGCAACTTTTAAAAGCAACCTATATTGAACCACTGAGAAAAAAAATACTAAAATGTAATTATGCATCTAGTTTTTAAATATGATATCTGAAGTATAATCACACATAATCCTAAAATGCACAGGTTTCATTTATCTATACAGCATAGCATAGGTTTGAAATTGCAAAATATGTTTGGAAACAAGCATGTACAAGCAAGGGAGTTTCTAGATATAAAACTTCCTTGAGCTCGTAGAAGGTGGAATTTGGGATTTATGGATTCTAAACGAAACTAGAGCAAGATTAGAAGAATAAAGAAACAACCAACTATTGTTTGAATGAATTTCTAAGGCTATGTTCAACAAACAATACAACTGAAAATGTCAAAAAATGAGAGGAAAAGAGAGTAAAGGTTAAGATGATTCGATGAAGCTACAGTTTGTTTTACCAGTTTTTTTATAAATTCCATGAAAGGCAATTTACATTGAACTAGTCAAGCATTGAGAGCCAAATACTTAGCTTAAGAAAAAAAAGTTAAGTAATCACTTTTCAGAAAAAAAGTCAAATACAGTAGAATAATTCATACATTCCACTCCACAACCAAGTTCCACACACGTGATAAAATATCACTAATTATTGGATAGTCAATCAAAAAATAAATGAATTAGTTAAGGGAGGTAGAGATGGTCTTCTAAAATATGTGACCAAACTCACATGGCAATTGGTGATGCACGTGCTACTCACCTACCCATTTCCAATCCACCCTTGCATACATATAAAACGCTGACTCCTCCCACATCTTCAAACACACTTCAGTAACCAAGAAAAAAAAGCCCCTATACCACTAAAGTGTTGTGACTTGGTTTGTTCTGTCCAAACACCAATTCATTAGTTTTGTCAAAGGAAACAAAGATGGTGAGTGTGTCCGAGATCGGCCAGGTTCAAAGGGCAGAAGCTAGAAAGAGTACTATATTTTAATATTGGTAGTGGCAGTTGCAGTAGGGGCTACGGATGAGAAAATTAAGATGTTGGGTTTTAGAACCACAGATCAATAAAGGCATGACCATGTGAAGCAACTTGTATGTTCCATAACTTAATGCAATGTAATAAAGAACCATTTAAATTTTTAAAGATGTTCTTTCAATGAAACTTTAAAAATGTTTTTCCAATGTATACAGAAGATGCGAAAAATGACAAAAACAAACCTCTGGACAGTGTTGAGACAGGATTTCACCTCCTCCACCAAGTAACCTTGCGCTTCAACACCACACGTCTAAAATGAGAAAATGGAGCTCTTCAACGAACCATTCCCTTCACCACCGAAGATCTTCAAAGCAATTTTTAGAGTCTCTTAAACAGTTAAGATTTTCAACCTAAGAGCCAAGTAATCAAAGCTAACACAAAGCTAACACAGGGTTTTGGAAAGATGACTTACCTTTCGCGCACCTACTTTCCTTCTCCCTGCTTTAGGGCAAAAGTGCCCAATCTACAGAGCATTGAAAGAAGAGCTATGTTGTTACCAATTCCTATCTAACCAGCAAGCCCAACACCAAATAGAGTTAGGTACCTCTGTGATAGGTAGTAAGCGGAAGGGAAATGCCACTTCTTTTCTTTCGGGACAGAGACCTTTCTTTCCTCATTGCTGGATCGAGAGATTGAAGTCTTGCTGTGACCCGTGCTACCTATTCTAGTGCTCCTAGGGCTGTGGTGCTGCCTGAAGCTCTCCACTGCGATCTCGGAAGGACTAGGCAAGACATAAGAGCTGCTAAAGGCATCGGGCTCAGAGCCGAATTGCAAGGCGAAAGTAAGTAGCTTTTGCCTTCCCCCATAGTCTAGAGCTTCCCAGCTCTTTCCAATCCCTTTCCAATCCAAATAGTGGGAGGGCCCTCACATCCCCTTACAAGAAGCTAGGGTAAATTCATCGATCAGTTCAGATCTTTGTCAAAAGCCAGGCCAGTGACACCATTTCAAAGCACGAATCTTTTTTGATTATATAAAAGATAGGGTTACCAGCGATCCAGTTTCGAGTCTGTTTGACTGATAGCATAGCCGGCAGGAAGTTGGACTGTCTTCTGCCAGCGAGTCTGAGCACGCAAGGTGCGAAAGCACTCAACTTAGCTAGGCATCCAACTACTTTCTATGCATGTCAGATAGCTGTTTTGAGAGGGAATCTTTAGATTCGTGCTTCTGAGTCAAGGATTTCTTTCTTTACAGAGAGAGATCCCTTCTCAAAGGACAAGAAAAGAAGCTCTAGTTCAATTCAGTGTGCCCTGTCAGGGAGTGAGTTAAGGTAGTCGGTCTGTGAGCGGATTTTGCCGCCTCTTTACCTCTTTGTCTTGGGTTGAGAGAGCCTTGGATTGGTTTCGGCAAGGAACTTGATCTCTGAAAGATGGTCTTCCAGGCACTTTCTTCTTCGCGTGCTACACCCTTAACTCGTGAACACTCTTCGTTCTTTCTACCCAAATTTCGAAAATCTTCCACAGCTCAAACCATACCTCAATCACAAAGGATTTATTAAATGGTAAAATAGGATTTGGGAAGACTGCTTACCTAAAGAAAAAACGAAGAGACAAGAATTAACCACTACAAAAGCAGAAGAGGGGAGAGCATATAGGTCAGGTCCCTTTTTTTCAAAAATTAACCACTTTCTTAATGGCTTTTTAATTTTTTATTCAATAATTAATTTTTATATGTGGGTCAAAAGATTTTTTATTTTTGTTTTATTAAATTATTTCATCAAAATTCTTTTCAAAGTACCTTTTTAAATTTTTATTCACTAACTAATTCCTATGTGTCGGTCCAACTGACTATATCATACCGATATTATGCTAATAATATTTGATTCCATTTTGCTTATTATTCATTATAATTACTTTTTTTAATTATTTTTATTTCACAAAAAATTATAATTGTTTAAGAGTAGGGTAAATTCACTCTAGAATTTTAATTTTTATTCTCCCGCTTTACTGCACATTAAGCTTCCATTTTTTTACCATCACAATTTTTTTCTAGTTTTTTTTCTTGTTTCTTGATGAAATTGACATTTTTAGGAATTATTATATGTTGTTTACAAATATAAATCAACTGTAAAACATTAATGTTAGTTCAGAATTGCATCTTATATATCTAGGAAAAAATTGAATTATTTAGGCATGCAACTAAATTCACCTGACCAAACTACTCTTAAATCCTAAACAATAACGAAAATTAATAATTTACCTTATATATAAAAAAGCTAACACTACTAGAAAAATATTCATTACCTACATATTTTTTTTTAATTTTCTTTTTAGGATAGATAAATACATGCATATTTATCTTTAAAATTTTTTAGCAAGAAATTCATTTGACTTTTCATATAAAATATAATTAGCAGAAAATATTTGTAGATTTTATGATAAAAAAAATCCGCATGAAATATGTGTAGATTTTCTTATGTAGAATTATTCGCAAGAAAGATATTATAATTATTTCCCATAACAAAAGTTTCCTATTTTAAAGTGTTTAAAAAGTATCGTTAGACTTAAATTATAAAAACCATAATAATGAAATAAACAACATAAACCCAGCAAAAATGTTAGGCATGTGCAACAATTTTGTAGAGTCTAAAAGCTAACATGTTATTTGATAATAAACTTATGTGTGAAGAAAATAAATAAAAAAGTACACTAAAGAAAACGTTTGTTTTTTATATTATATCTTAACGAAAAAAAACTAACCTGATTTCATTTTTTTAATGTGTAATTTTGGTGATGTCAATTAAAATATGAAAAAAAAATTATAGTTTTTAATTTTGAAAAATCAGTAAATTAGTTCAATCAATCATATAAATTTAGAAAATACTAATTAAAAAGAAAAACAAGCCTTGAAAATATTAAGGGTTAAATATGTTTTTAGTCCCTAAACTATTGGCCGTTTCTGGTTTTCGTCCCTCTTTCAAAGTAAGGTACGATTTGGTCCTCAATCTTTAACGTTTTGAGGACTAAAAAACGAACGTTTTTTAAAGATTGAGGACCAAATCGTACCTTACTTTGAAAGAGGGACGAAAACCAGAAACGGCCAATAATTTAGAGACTAAAAACATATTTAACCCAAATATTAATACTAAAAACGTCCAAATAAATCTATTATTGGTTATTTATTTTAAGATGATTAAGATTATTTTAACATTCATATTAAATTAAATATATTTTTTAAATTCCTCTTTGACTTAATCTTGTAAAAAAAATTTCTTTTAAAAAGAACTAATATTACATAGAAAAATAATGCACCAAAATTGTATTTTAGAAAAAAAAAATAAAAAAGAAAGGAAAAAATGAAGATGGAAGAAAACAACACAGTCAGGTAGCCCTAGCTATGAACAAGGAACACAACACAGTCGAAGGTATTGCCTACCTTTGTTCATCTTTCTCGCTTTTTCCCCTATTTTCAACACCATTTATTATCTCTGCACAAACACGAGAACCAGTGGATATTTTTCTCGATTGAGTATCTAACTACCATTCCACAGACCAAAGATGGTGCAGTGGCAGAGGCACATTTTCCCCTTCCTTCGCCACATTCACAAGCGAATTGTGGATCATCACCATGCCAATCCTTCAGCTCCAAGCCTTCTCATTTCTCGCTTAGCCTCTTCTCTTTCACAAGGTTAAGACTTTTCTCTATTGCCCTTTTTTGTGTTTTCGCTTTTGGGGTCTTAGTTCTGTGAAATTTGTGACTTCTTAGGATTCGTTAGGGTAAAACTTGCTTTGGTATTGTAGGTCAGATAGGGAGGAGAGCGTGGACAATAACGACGCCACCTATGCCCTGTTTCTCAAGACCCATTTTTCTGGGTTTCCAACATCAGGTAAAATTATGGTTTGATGGCATGATCACTGGTATAGTAAAACTAAGGCTTTGTTTTGAATGACTTGTTAAATCATTTTGACACTAAAATTTATGGTTTTGGAGAAGTTTTGCGGATATCAGTTGCGGTGTTCATACCCTGAGAGAGAGAAGTGGGACATGTGATGGTTATATAAACAGGGGATTTGCCTCTATAATATTTCCTCTTAACAGAATCACTATCTTTTTTATTTTCTTCAGGATGATTATATAAACAGAGAATTTAACTTTTGGTAATCTTAATCATAGCAAAACCTTAGACATACAATCTCTCCTTATGTTAGTCTTTCATCTATTACAGTTCAGAGAATCACAAAGCAGCCGCAATAATGGATGAAGTTGTAATAGAAGGATTTGGAAAGAATAATGTTTTTGAGGTTGGCCACTGATTCATTTCCATACCTTCTTTCTGCACAACTACAAGAAAGAAGTCCTATTAGCATATAAATAATTAGCTAAAGTGTGAACCTGTAATTGAAACACATATCCTGGCGCTTGGTGACTTTCTCTGCCATGGTAAACTTATTAACACCAAGGAAAAAAAAATCTGTCAATGGACAACGGTTAATTGAATGGCAAAGGAAACTTCACATCACTTGTGTTTTACATTCACCTAATATTTTAAATGTTGTTTATGCTTGCAACACTACTATAACAGAATGATAATGTAGGAAAGTGAATTACAGGCAACATTATTTTCAGAAAAAATGAAATGAGAGTATGAGACAGTAGTTGTTGGTGAACATACCTAAGGAAATGTGAAGAAGAAGGGTGGGAAGAGAGTGAGCAGTGACATGGAAAGCAGGGAACAAAATGTGATGTGTGTGAGATTGGAAGGGAATGAAAGATGGCAGAACCAAGTGACACCATTGGCAATGCCATGAGTGTGCACAAGAGAAAGGACAGTGTGACCCAGTTTGTCAAATATGAAGTCTATATATCAACATTCACTTTCTTACCTCTTTCTTTGACCCCATTTTTACTTTTCTCTCGCCGCTACTCTATCATGTGTAAAAATCATTACTTTATCTCTGTATTTTGCATTTGTTTTGTACAAAGAATCAAAGCACCCACACCACTGGGTTGAACATAATAATTTTTTATTACTTGATTAATTTTGTGGCAGTGTTAGCATGTGAGCCCTTGGAGTGTGTTTAGGGACATCATAGGGTATTGAGTCTCTACCCAGTCCTCAATTATTTCAGTGAAATTCGTGATTTTGTCCTGGTCGACCCTAAATTCATGTATGTGCCGTACTGAAAATGATAACCTCAGCGACATTAGCCATTCACACTACCTATCCCAGAATTACCTTTTATGATTTTTTTTTCAACATGTTTTTTTGTTATTCGTCCATGTAAGGCCGACATTGTACAAATACTTTAATAGGTATGGTTATTCCTTTATTGGTCCATGTTTATTTGCTTGCAAATTCTTCGAACACTTTTTCTGGAATTTTGAACGGACAACATAAAGTTTGGAAAAGATAATGAAGCCAAAGAAGAATGTGCATCACCAATATAATCCTTTATGCCAATTAGTATTTTAGTTTGTATTATAGTGTATCAAATATATGTATATTTTTATCAAATATGTATATTTCACGTTTCCAACAACCTAATCGTCTTTCTTTTCTTTGAGCTCATTCCGCACCATTTCTGAGTAGGTAGACTGTCCAATCTGAGCCCAAGCAAGTTATCCCACACTTACTGTTCTTGAATTCTAATATCTTTGTCTATAGTAACCTATAATAATTAAGAATTAGATATGATTTTAGTTGGATAAATGTTTATACTGTTACTCTTGGCTTCTGTTTTGTTGGTTCTTTATAATCTTTTCTTTAATTAATTGTCTTGTCAGGGATATCTTATCCTCCTATATTTGTATATCACTTCTTTCTTTATGGATTTGTTTTTTATTTGAAAACAAAATTACTTTCAAAACAATTCTTGTTGCTGCGCCCTAAATTGTGCAAACACTTTCTTAGACTTTGTGATCATACTCAGTTATGTTTGGAGATTTTAATAAACAGGTTTGTTCATATTTAATATTTTCCAAAGCATCAAACTAAAACCTCTGGGCTTACTAAGCTAGTGTTATAAGTTTCATAATTTTATGTCTCTGCATGGATTATTGTTGCTTGGATACTCTCTTCTTACCTTCATCTTTTTTCTTTTATTACTTGATTATTTCCGTTTCAGGGAATTTCAAGTACTGCTCCATTGCTGGCAAATTCATCTGAGGAAGCACCCGTTTTGTCACCTTTAGTCCCAGTTTCATCTTTGGGTGGTTCAAAAGGTGAAGACCAGAAGCAGAAAGCTGTTACTAAGCCAGAAACGGTTCAAGCAATATTAAAGGGAATAAAGCAGGTTTGAGATCCATCTCACTGTTCATGATTGTTTGCTTTTGGTTTTCTTATATTTGGCAGTTGGTTTCCCTTCATTAAGGGCATGTTTGGCAGACCTGAACAACGTATATGTTGAGTGAATTTTGTTTGAAATGATTCTAAAGTGTTTAAAAGTACAATAGGAAAACTTATAACATTTAATACACCCAACATGGCAACATCAAAGGAAAATAGTCTTTTAATTGCTTAAATAGTGTAACAGATTCTACTTTATTCATTCAGTATAACGCATGTGATGATTGTATTTAGAAGTTGTGCCCTTCTCTGGCCGCTCTACAATGCTGTTCTGGAAGTGCACCATTTTATGAGGTGCTATTGACAAGCCAAAAAATATTTAAAGAAAAAAAAAACCTTTTTTTTTATAAAGTTAACTAATTCAAGAGCATGCTATTATCGAAACTGTTTTTCTCCTTCAAAACAGTTTTGAGAGTGAATAAAGTAAAAGAATTTGTTGTACTCTATTGGAATGGACTAGTTTCATCTTTCCAAGTGCAACTAACTGCCACTGCCGAACGCAAGAATTGACAAAATACCAGTGGCACACCTTTATATCTCTGATATCATTTCAGAACGGCTAGATATGACATAATAATGATGACAACGACGTGAATATGTAATCCAAATGACATACTTTTAAACAATGCTTGTACTTCTACAACCAAGCTAATAAAGGGCACTTATTACTTTTAATTGAATGATCAACTGTTGAGTGTCGTGACAAAATCAAGTACATGTCTAACTCTTAAACTTTGGGTATAAGTCTTACTCAACTTCAGTCTTTATAAGTCTAAATCAAGTACATCATCGTTTAGGTACCAATTGAGTGTTCTCTACTTTATATACACTATAGGTTGGATATATCCCTTGTCAATGTGGGACTAAAGTATCTGCTTTGAGGTTACAATTTAGGCAATCCCCAAAGGCGAGGTGGAGGTGATTCCAACAATAACAAATTTTGAAGTTAATTACAATCTCTACTTTCAATATTTTAATCAGCAATTGTTAGTGCTGAAGTGCATTCCTCTCAGTTTAGAGGAGCTAAATTTATCGACCTTTTCCCCCATGACTGTCCATATGATCCTAATCTGTTAGATAAATAACAATAATAAGGTTGAACGTGCCTCTATGTAGCATTCAAATGATTATATTCCATTCTGCCCTGTAGTTTCATAGTCCCCCCATCCCTGCTCTCCTTACCAATCTATCTTTAACTGTATCTACTATATTGTTTTATCTCTCCTTTTCTAACATTCGATGTTTCCACCAATTTGTGCGTTTGGTTTTCTGGTAAGAACTAGTGCAGGCTAAAAGAAAACCATTGATTTGACAATATGAATAAGTATCTCAGTGTATCTTCACAAGTATATTCAGCATAGCTATAATAGGAATATTAGAAAATTATAATGCTTTATTTCATTTATGTGGTGTCCTTGCATAGCTTTTTTTAAAGAAACTTCTGTGATATTCTAATCAGCATGTCAATTTTTTCTGACATGTTAGAACATATTTTTTACGCTATTGAAATATACCTTCCTTGATTTGATGTGTAAACTATCGTAATTCATTGTTTAGTTTATATCTGATTGAAGCTGATTTTTTCGTACCTTGTCTTCAATGGTATTTTAGAGTCCGAAGAAGGTCAACCTAGTTGCTGCTCTGGTTCGTGGCATGCTTGTTAAAGATGCATTAATGCAGCTGGAATTGACGATAAAAAGAGCAGCAAAAACTGTTTATCAGGTAGTAATACTAGGCGTTTTTTATTGTCACCTCATTGGACAAGATTGCAAAAACTATAATTTTAATTGGTTTCAAAGTTCCTCTTTGATTGCATCAAATTTTAATAATTTCTTTTCTCAATATTTTGTCCTCGTACCCTTGTCATTTTAAATTTTCCCACTTTAACACCATTACGAAATTCTAAATTATTCTTACTTTTCAGTGCTTTTTGCCTGCGTTTAACACAAGTTGTGACTATTTAAATTCCGGTTATGTTCAATTTCAGTGGAGAGAAAGGTTCTATTACTTTCTATATGGTAAAGCAAAATTGCCATGTTTTAATATCCTACACATTGCAGGTTATACATTCGGCCCGAGCAAATGCCTCTCACAATCATGGGTTAGATCCAGAACGTCTCATCGTAGGTAATATCTTGAAGTTCAAAATTGTTAGAAGTGAATTTGTTTTGTTACATTATTTAAATAGAACATTGCAACATTGTTAAGTCCATGTAGCTGATCTCATCTAATGATGAAAGGCTTAATTGTTGTTCTATCTGTGATGATCCCGGTTCCTTGTTTCTTCTTGCAGCGGAAGCATTTGTAGGAAAGGGGTATTTCAAAAAGAGAATTGCCTTCCATGCCAAAGGAAAATCAGGGCTCATAATGAGACCAGAATGCAGGCTAACAGTGGTAGTGAGAGAGATAACTCCGAAAGAAGAGGCTGATATTGCTAGGTTGAGAGTTCACAACTTTAAGAAACTAACTAAGCGGGAGAGACGACTTGTGCCTCATCAACTTATTGAGACCACTCCTGTTTGGGGCCGCAAAAACAAATCTAGTGGTCAAAACTTGAGTGCTGCACCTGCATGAGCCTTACTTTGTTTCCAAGTTTTCATGCTTCATGCCATTTTTTGTGTAATAGATTATTCTTCTTGGACATCACATAATATGGAAACAATTGAGAAATTTGTCTGGCCCTTGTCGCAAATCATAGAAGTTTGTGTTGGATCATGTTCAGTATTATTCTCATTCACTAGCTTATTTTTCTTCCTGCTAGGTACTAAAAAGGATATCTGTTCAATTACCAGCAAGAATCTCCACTCTTTTTGAGTGGAAGTATAACCCTGTGATTTTCAAGATAAGGGTATTCTTGCATCATTTTATTAAATGTGGTTTAATTATTTATTGAACTTGTTAGCAACATATATCAATCGGTAATTGAGTTTAGTATCAGTTGTAATCAAATCTTTGGTCAGGGAAACGAAAAATTGGTAATTTGAAACTGCCAAGAAATGATGTTGAGTTTCTCTCTAGAGATGGTGTGTTGATTTTGTCTGAAAGAAAGTGGGAAAATGTTGAGTAATGGGATGGGCTTTGCATGTATGTAGTAGTAGGAGCTACACTTAAAACTTCATTGTTTCATGTTGCACTAACATGAGAATTCTAGCCAAATTAATTTATGAAAAACTAATAATAATTGTAATAGTTTCAGCGTAAAACTAAATACCTTATGATAAAACTTTTGATAAAACCATTATAGATTATGTGAATATGAAGTTATTCATTGTCTAAGACATTGCATATAATTTTTATACTGAATCTCAAACTGAACATTAAAATTTATGTCACAAAACAACTATAAATTTCACAATACACCATTTTAATATTATCCAAACTAGACCAAATAAATTTTCCATGATATAATATGATTTTTTTTAATATTTATAATGAATCATGTGTTATGTTGGATTTAAATGTATTTTTAGTAAAAAGTTATTCAAGTCTCACGGCGAATATATTATATAGAATGTCTCATAAGAGAATAAAAATATTATTCTCTTATTATTTCAAAAATAACTTTTTAAACAAAAATATTATTAACATGGAATGAATGTATTGCACTGAACTTCAATGGATTTGGCATGGGTGGGTTCAATTTTTTAATTTTAACAATCAATTCCTACTTTTTAAACTATAAACAAAAAAACATAATAATTAACTTAATTAATTACTAATATACTTATACATTTTCCATTTTTATTATCTGAAAAAAATTACAATAATTATTCATTTAAACTTATTTTTACCATATGCTACTAATTTTTTCTCGTCGCCTGTTGTAAATTTTACAATAATTATACATGCAACGACTTCCTTCTTACCAACGGCATGCACAAGATTAGGGATGTTCAGTAGGATGCTTAGAAGAAGACATTACAATTGATTTTATTTTCTTATATTCAATAATCCTATATTGTTTAGGTAGAGTCAAAATTAAAAATAATTTAAATATTTATTATTTCTTCAATATTTTGAGATGTTTTTATAAAAATAAAACCCTAAAGTAATTTGTTTTATGGACAAAGACAACAAACCTCCATGCCTTAGAAAAACAATTTTTGTGTGATAAATAATAAATTCTAATAACATGAAATAAATATAATTGATGACTTTTGACATAATTGTCGTATTTTATGTTAACAATTATCAGATCCAAAAGTGACATAAACTAATAAAAATATATCAAGGAGCAAACATTTTTTTATAGTAAACTAAAAAAGAAAGTAAAAATATATTTGAGCCTAAATTTAATATATACTTTTATAGCTATTTATTTATTTTGTATTAAAATAATGTGTATAAAAAGTATACGTTTTATGAGAACATTTTTATGATATTTTAAAAAAAATAATAGTTAAACCATTCAACTTTTCGTTTATAAATTAATATTTAATTTTATGCTTTAAAACGTTAATTGTAGTTTTTGTTAAGTTTTAGTTTTAGATTATATGATATTTTTAAATAAAACAATAGAGGTGGGTCTTACATTTTGTGTGTGTATATATATGTCATTTTATTTAAAATTAGAAAATTGTAAATTTCATTTAACATAAGGTGATTGCAATTTTCCATTAGATTGTATTACATTTTGGTGATTATGACTTCAATATTTAATATTCTCTTTCAATAACAATATTAAGGACCCTGTTCAATATTTTAAGCTGTAAGTGTTATAATTTATGTAAGACTTACCTCAATATTTTTTAATATTCTGTTTTGTAATTGCTTAAAATTTTTAATAACCATAACAATCAACTCGTGCATGTTATACATCTTATCATTGAGATTTTCACATGACAAAATAATGAAAGAAAAGAGGTACAAAAATAAGATGTCTTAAATTTTGGTCAACTATAATCTCTGTTTTTTGTCTTTATTACTCTGACATGAAAAACACAATTCATGACAATTCACTTGCAATTGTATATCACATGCAGCTTTAGTCAAAATTGCAACATATTTATTTTTGAAACGAATAAAACTAAGCAAAGGAAGTGTAGATTTTCCATTACACACTTCCATTCAACTTAATACAAATAGAAAGTGTAGATAGAAAAATGGAGTTAATGCAATGATAGGAGTGAACAAAATTACTCGTTCTTTTAACATCTGGTGTCAGGTTGTATATAAAATCAAACATTAAATAATAACTATCTAATCTACCTGGTCTTGCGTGATTTAGCCAACTTTTTCTTTCTTTTCTGAACAGCCTTGGGAACCTTAGTTTTACGTGCTTCTCTTTTCTCCTCTTTCACCTTCTTCTTATTATCTTTCCTAGCCTCTTTTCTAGCAGCTTTTTTATCAGCAGGATCCACTGCTTCACTCTTGCCATCTTGGTCCGCGTCAGATTGAACCTTAGCATCATCCTCCAAGTTGTTAGATTTATCGTCAGAAATGATAGGTGAATCTTTTGTGGCACTTGATTTCTGCTGTTGGGTATTTTGCTGTGTAGACTGAGTTAGTGACAGAGCATGTTTAAGCCCAGTAATGGTCAGGTAGTATAAATCATTAGTATCCTTCAAATTTGTTATCTGTTGTACATCCTCCTCAGCATTCTCAACATCATCAAGTGTCCTTGGAATGAAAGACTGTAACAAGAGTACAAGAAATTAAACATGTAAGAAAGAACAGAAAAGATTAACGTGTTTGTAAAAATCAAGCCCACACATTTATTGGAAAGAAAATAAGAAAGGGAATGGAAGGTTAAATAAGAATAAAGAATGAATTGGTACTTCCATTATATACTAACGAAGTAGTGGAGCACAAGTCCCACATTAGTGGGTTGGAAACAAGATTAAGGGTATATAAGAAAGAGGGTCACGACCCCAAAGTGACAAGACATTTTTGGACATTTCTGTAAAAGCATATACTTCAACAATAATTATATTTAGTCTCTTCACCCATGACCCGAGCATCTTAGTTTTTTCACCAAGCTTAGCCAACCATTCAGATAAGGATAATAACTAAAAAATAAAGTTGCATAACAAGGCAAGTTACCTGCACAAATACGGAGTCTGCAATCTCATCCTCTACAGATACATCTCCTCTTGCCAAAATTTTTCGTTGCATCTAGAAATATTTCAAAAACCATTTAAGGTCTCTTTGAAGTTGGTCAATATCATAAGTCATGATATAACAAAGCCAAATACCTCTTCCAAGTAACTATCCACAGCATCATCAGCTATTGTTGCGTCAACAATAAAATCAAACAGTTCTCTTATAGTCATGACCGCAACACCATGCTTTTTAAAGAAATCCTGCAGGCCAAAAAGCCACTCAATCACACCCTTCACATTCCCTCTTTGATTAAGGAAGTGGACAAGAAATCTATAATTACATCTAAGAATTGGAAATACTTACAGATACATGAACACAATCTTCACGCAGAAAATCTAGGGCATGGGGATGTTCATGTTCGACGGCTTGAGAAACATCAATAATATACAAGTGACCCTGACAAAAGAAAGAACATGTGAATTGACTATTGGCAGATTGACATTCAATCAATGAAATATAAACTGGAGAAAGGAATTGTTCACCTCATAATATAGTATATTATATTCACTCAGGTCTCCATGCACCAATTTGCATTTCTGATATAATGTCCGCATTGCAATAATAATCTGAAACAAGAAATACTCAAATCATTTCAACTCAAAGTGTTGGATTTTTGGAATAAACCCTAACACTCCTAGAAACCTAAAAGAGAAGAGTTTCTATTACAAAGGAGACCTAGAAGAGTGGCAGAAGTGTTTCTATTGGGAGTCTCTAAATGAAACTCCACTCCACAGACGATAAATTTTTTTAATAAATTAACCGTATCAGTCTGTTTTAAGAACCAAACTAGACAACAACAATGCTAGCAACACAGTCCTTTTAACAGACTATATTATTGGTTCAAATTTATTAGATAAAAACTAGGAAAACATGAATGATAATCACTAAATAAATGGAAGAGACAAATTCGTAATTAATCTCAACCCCAAATAGAATGCGAGTGTTTTAAAAAGTGTCCTCTTCTAGACAAATAACCAAATTAGAAACCGTATACTATAGCATCCCAGCATCATAATGTTTAAGACACTCGTTAAAGGGTTCTAAGTACAAAAACCATGCTAGCATCAGAGGAATACTGCATTGATTGGACATACCTCAACATAGCCTTCCCGCAACTTGTCTGAAGATAAAGCAGCATCTTTAAGACGAGGGGCAGCCCAACCAGATTTTCCTTCAAAAAACAACAAAACCAGAGAATTTAAATAAAATTGTATTTGTATTTATTTTTTCTAACCTAAACTGTAGTCTGCATTAGAATCTGATGATATATGCGGTAGCAAGAAATCAAAATTTCTATGATCAATAACAATAATTTTTTTAGTGCTGAGGTAACTACAAGTGGTTATACCTTCAATACTAGTACAAAGAACCAAGTAAACTCTTCATCACACTTTTCATTCATTCTTCCTTTTTAAATTTTTTTATCAACAGTATACAATTATACACTGATATTCCATCTATTCAATGATAGAATAATAGACAATTGAGAGCAACAGATCACCTATAAACAACTAATAACATTGATCACAGTAACATCAGATTATATTCTTGAAATTCAGAACAAAAGTAATACCTATAAACTCCATAACCACAATATGTAGTCGCCGAAGATTACAAGATGTTGTAGGACACCTAATTCCTGCTGCCTTAAGCCTACAATCCAATATAAAAAGAGTAAAAGAAAGAAACAGTCCAAGTAAGCATGTAATCAAACTTTTGTTTCTCTTAGCTGGAAACAACCAACCGAAGAAACCCACAAGCACACAAAGAGGAGCCACTTCAACAGAAAAAGAGAAGGTAGTGCATGCTAACATTGATGCACAAAACATTGCCTCTTCAGTGCACATTAAAACCTGATAGACATAGTTCACAAAAAGAATTTTTACCTAAATAAATGACTACACATGTTCCTTGTAAGTACAAGCCATCATAGAATACATCTAAAGTTCATAGTACTTCAAATCATAACTTACAAATAAGAGGGTTAAGTAGCAATAACCCCAATGACGTATTCATTATCTCTTCAAGTATTCCTCCTTCCCTTGTTATCTTAACAGTCTAATTTACTACATTGTATTGTACTCCTTTTGATCTTGGATATAAGCAAAAGCAAAAAAAACTAATTCACACTGATTTAAAATGTTAGTAGCTTTGAATTATACTAAACTTATTTAAAAAATAACAATTGTTCCTAATTTACCCTTCCTTATAACTTGATATCAAGAATAAAAGAGTCATTGGAAGTAAACATTTCAATTAAATAAAGGAGCCTTTTAGAGAAAGTTTCGTTAAATAGAGTAAAATTAGTCGAGATTTGCGTATACTCAGAGGCTGGAGGAAGTACTTTGATTTTTACAAGAATTTTAGAATAAGAGAAAGAAGAACAAATGTGAACCTCATAAGATTCCTTATTTCTTTCTCAGCCCATTTTCGTGCCATCTCCCTGGGATTATGCTTGCCACATCCATTACTATACCGGTAGTCTCCTTGCATATATCTACCTTTATCCCTGATATATAAGATCACAGAACACAGTTCATAAAATAAAATAACTTTGAATCAAGAAACTGTTTCAAGGCAATGTAGAAAGAAATATTACAAGCTGCATTTTTGCTGTGCATATCTAATGAATAAATTAAGAAAACATCCATCCAGAAAGTATCAATAATCCCTAGCACAGAGCTTTCTATAATTCAACAATATATCATATAGGTAAACAGAGAGAATAGACAAAACAATACAAGTACACTTGAATATAAATTTTAGTTTTCTCTTTAAAAGAGAGAAAACAAAGGTATGATTGCCTATACAATTCCTTCTTAACGTTTCAGCCTTCAAGACAATTTACAGTAACAGAAGAAGCCGAAACAAGCTAATATATGCTATACTTACTTAAATTCCAAAACGGATGTTTTGTATATTTTTATTGCAAGTTCTTGACCATGAGATTTGGTTGCATGATAAACATTTGCCTGTTAGTAAACAAAATCGTAAGAAACAGAAATATGTTGGCTTAAGATCAAATAATCAATTATCCAAACCATGTTACTATCATAGAACCTAAATCGTAAGATTGAGAGAGAGAAAAGGGAAATAAAAGCTCCAGGAACATCACGTACTTCCTTGCCGGTTGAAATGCATCCATTGATAGCATCAAAGACACCTTTGTTAAGCATCTTGTATAAAATCTTGCGAGTGTTTTGATCAATTGCCTGGAGGAAACTTTAGAGTTACTTGCATAATAATCGTAAAAGAGGAATCAACAAAAGAACAAAAGCTCAATTTAGGTGCCACATTTCATGAAATCACCATTTACTCACCTGTTCAACAGTTGCTCGATCTGCTTTATCTGTAGTTTTAGTCTTCCCAATGGCACTTTCTCTAACACTTCCACGAATTGCTGTGATCACAGAGTTAGACATGCCAACATTCATCCTCCCTTCCCACTCCTGCACCACGAACCACCTAATTTAAAACTACAACCAAACAAGCATACCACACAGAATTCCAAAAAACACCATTCACCACACAACTTCAAACTCAAACTAGTCCATATTAAAGGAACACAAAAGAGCCAATAAAACAGAAGTAAAAAGACAAGATCATGCACCATGCTCACAATTTGAAAAAAAAAATATTATCTTTAATAGATAACAAAATCTCCCCCTTAATGTTTCCAGTGGATAATCAAGAATGACACACATTAACAGGCACAAAAACTTCTGATGAACCCAACCATCGGTTAATTAATTCGCATGATATGAACAATCATAAAAAAAATGAAAAAAAAATCCAAACTTCTTCAACGAACAGACGAATAAAAAAGTGACCGTTTTGATGTTTAGAACTTTCTCATTTGTACTCATGTAGGACTTAGTATGCAACTTACATTCACGCTTATATGTCCATGCAGGACTTAATATGGGACTTAGATTCATTCTTATATTTCCAACATGAATGAAAAGAAGTAAAAAGGTATGTGAGAAAACCTCCAAGGGTGAGGCTCGAATGCGGTGGAAGAACTTTTGGTTGCGATTGGTACGAGGTTGAAGAGTTGAGGAATAATGGTGGTGGCCACCGTGAGAATTGGGGCACCACGAATTGGGGGAAAATGAGTAGCCTACATCCTCATTCTTCGAATCCAACAAGTCCAACGCATCACCGATTTCAGAATCCGAATAACTCGAAACCTCTTCATCTCCTCCTTCAATTTCATCTTGTTGATATTGTTGTTGTTCTGTGTGATTATTGATCTTCTTTTCGATGTCGTTTTCCATTAGTGAGTGTGTGACTTGCTAATCAAGCAAACGGCTTCCTGCAAGGTCCATTAACAATTATCATATATAGCCCACAATAAATCTGACAACTCTTTACTTTACATATCTTGTATCAGTTTTTAACATACCACCCTGTTCAATCTTTGCTTAACTCATTTGTTTAACTACCTAACATATCATATTACAAACTTGTCCAGACGGAACCTTCCAACCTTCATTAAGCATGCACAGACCCAGTAATAATGATGCACAGAAGACATATACTTTCACACTATCAGTTGTCTACATTAAAGAGACCTACTCCAACCTTCAACCACCGAGAAAGCTGGCCCTGCTACTCTAGTTCTGGTTTTAATATTATTACATGCATAACAGACCAACACAATGGCAAAGATAACCAGATAACCAGAAAACCCACGTTTTCCAGGAATTCTTTGTTATAAACTTGATACATTTAGACAGCAATTAGACAGACCACGTTCAGCATATATTCAGAAAACCCACCATCAGTATATTCTCAAAAATTACCCTCCATCACACAATAACTCACAGTAACTCAATCCCACCACATTCCAAGTCTTCCAAACATCCGAAACCCTAACCATACTACTCAGAACACCCCAATGCATGGCACGCAGGGTATTTAGGGACATACTAACTTCAAGCAGCAACTAAGTCAGACATTGTAACCATTAACCTCTCATCAGTATAATTCATACAGAGTACTAGTGCAATCAAACATGCATACATCAAACAAAACTTAACAAGACAGTTGTTAATTAAACACACACAATGGCAACACAATAGGATTCTTAAATTTCATCAGAAACATCCGTGAGCACATTAACATTGACTCTTCCACAATCACGACATCCAAATACCATCAAACAGAAAGCTCAATTGAAGGATTTTCATTATGAATCACACATTTAACCTTTTTTATAGAAACAGCATTCACACACAGTTAATCCATATTTTCATATGCATACTTATATTTTATTAAGTTACAGAATTGTGGTTGATATTAGTTGTAAACAATATTGGCCAACGTCAGTTGAGAAAAAAGCTGTCAATGCCAATTAAAAAACCTTGATTAACATTCATTGAAAAATAATCCCAACCAAGATCAACTAAAAAGAAATAATTCATATTGATATTTTTGAAATACTAACAATTGTTTGATGTTTAAATAATTCCTTGCATTTGATGGCAAATGAAATACTTTTTCCAAATGAAAAAATTAAAATTCAGTAAATTTGAATTGTCTTATCCAGAAAAGACATTTGAAAAATGAAACAATTTGAAATGGGATAAATTCAAATCAAATGTATTTAAATGTCTTAGAAATTATGAAATTCCCAAACCCAAGGTCGAAGATTTAAACTGAGAATTCTTTTTTCACGTGAAACTCCCCGAAAGAGGTTTTCACTGAATTTGTTCCTACGACTTTTTATTTAGTAATTTGTACATTTCCAATCTTAAATGTCGAAGTGCCTTATACCATCTCTTCCATGCATAGAACTTTCTATCACTTACCTCATTTTTGGTTGCCTCACAAGGGTATGCTTCTTTAAAAAACATGAGGTGCATGGCAAGATTATCAAAATCCAGTTAATTTAATTTAGCCATTGCCCATAGTAGTTGCAAGATTTTCAAACAAAATGCATTCGGTAAAAGTCCAGTTGAAATATTTTTTTACCCAATTTCAAAACACTTTTACATTCATTTTCAAAATCAAGAATTTTTTTTTTTATAAATTTAGTTTAGTTTTAGGAAAATCATATTATCGTTACCTTTGTTTATTATAACTTTAGTGTTGTCATGGATCATTACTACCACTTTCACTGCTGACCAATACATGGAAAGATGTATAAAAGAGAAAGGAAAAACAGATACAAAAAATATGGAAGACCAAACTGAAGTCATGTAAAAGAAAACAACAACCCTCCCAAAGAAAAAAGCTATAGAAATCTAAAGTCTGAGAGTTGACATCTGGTACAAAAAAAAAATCTAAACTAATGATACAAAGTAAAAAATCAAACCAAGTAAAGTCTAATCTATTTTCAGTCCCAATGTTGGCAAGACTGTCAACACAGCAAACAGTTATATAGGATGGCTTGTGTGACTTATATTTACCAATATTAATTTGTATTAACACCATAAATATAAGGAGAGGTAAAATTACTCTTAATCCCAGACTGTATGATGCTAATCAACAAATCTGAACACTAAAAACTAACGGGTGCTCATAAGTTATGTGCCTTTGTTTTGACAACATCCGAAGTTTTGGACTGTCTCCTCTACCCAATAATTTCTCAAAGTTATGTTCCTACTTATCTTTATATAGGTTAGAGAATCTACCTTATAAAAAAAAGCAAATAAAATCACATTCCTAAACGAAGCTCCCAAAAATTAACTGTTACCCTGGGACACCGTCGAGTGTATCGTTCTCCAATTTTCTTTATCCTTTTGAAAGGAAGGAAAAACATTCGTACTTTGGATCCTTGACGATTGTGTAGAGCCTACGACAGAGTGCGGCAAAGCCTTCGACTCGACTGCGGCTAATCTTGAACAATAACGAACCTTTGACACGAAATTTAAATCAGAGTTAACTGTACTAAAAGTTTAAATTTTTTAAATAAAAAAAAATAGATTAATTATAGTTTAAGATTTTTAAATAAAGTGTATCAGAGCCACGTCAGCTTTTACATATATTACCTATACGTTACTAAAATATACTAATAAAAAATAACTTTTTACAACAATTTTTTTACACTAAGTCATGTTTATTGATTCGTTTGAACTTATTTTTTATTTTAAAAAATAATTCAATCACAATCTAAATGTTGTAAAAAAGTTTTAAAAGAAATTGTTAAAAAACATTTTAAAAAAAACATTTTCCGTAACATAAACACTACTCTCTCTCTTCGTCGATGTCGCCGGACTCATCCAACTTTAACACTCCAAACTCACACCGTATCTTCCCTGCCAACTCCATTTCAACGGTATAACCCTTTCTCCTCTTTTCTTTTCTAAATAAAATTCATAATCAATCATATATACAGAGAATCAATCATATATACAGAGGCTGTTGTTAAAAAGAAGTTGTTAAAAACAACATTTTCCTATTTATATTTTCAAAATAACGAAGCCCCCTGAAACTTACCTACCATTACTTCAACCAGGCCCACCAAGATGTCGCTACTCTACTACAGGAAAGAAACTCTCTTGCTTCTTTATCTTATTCTCAGTAACCACTTTAAAACAGCCCTCACTTCTTCTCATTTAAAATCACATATTTATTCACCAACCCTTTCCTCCACCTCTAACACTCACTTTTCCAATTCTCACTCTACTTCTTTATTCTTACGTAACACTCACACACTTCCCTGCATAAAATCTTAATACCACAGCCCTCTCACTATCACCCTTTATCCTCACTATTCTGTTTTTTTACCAAACTAGACATATTTGCCTCTCTTATTACCAAACTAGGCAAATTCAAACCAAATTACCAAAATGGGAAAGTCGTGGGGGTCCAAACGACTTCAATTGAAGAAGTCGTGCCCCCTGCACGACTTCACACTGTTCATATGCACAGTGTTGAAGTCGTGCACCCCAAAAACGACTTCTGGGTATGGTAATTGATTACCACAATGTTGTAATCGATTACCATACCATTTTTAATAAAAAAATAAAAAAAAAATTGAAATCGTAGGGGGTTCACGACTTCAATAAGAGAAGTCGTGCACCCCCTACACAACTTTACTTTATTTTAATTTTTAACTTTTATTAATTAAAATCATTTATAATTTCTAAAAAATATTTTTAAATGTATTTAAAATAATTAAAATTATATTTAATTAATAATTAAAGTTTTTCAATATTATTAAATAAATAAATTTTATACTTTTAATTATTTTTGTAATTAAATTAAATTTTTTATAAAACAATTTTAATTAAATAATTTATAACTATAATTATTATAATTATCTAATTAAAAATTCAAAAACATTTATATTTCATTATAATTTATTTTTTTTAATTTTAATTATTATAGTATATTTTTTTACAAATTATAATTAATTAATAATAATTTTTTTCATTATAAATTATTTATGCATTTTAATTTATGTAATTACAATAATAATAGTTATAAATTATTTAATTAAAATAATTTTAAAAAATGTGATTAATTTAATAACAAAAATAAGTTTATTTATTTAATAATATTTAGAAACTTTAAATATTAATTATATATAATTTTTAATATTTTAAATACATTTAAATATATAATTTAAAAATTATAAATCATTTTAAATAAAAAAAATAATAAAGTGAAAGTGTATGGGGGGAGCACGACTTCAATACAAGAAGTCGTGAACCCCCTCCACAATTTTAGTTATTTAGTCTTTTTTATTAATTTAATTAATTTATATTTAATAATTTTATTAATTTAAATAGTTTATAATGAAAAAAATTATTATTAATTATTATAATTTTGTAAAAAAAAATATTATAATAATAAAAATTAAAAACAATAAATTATAGTAAAATATATTTTTTTTTTGAATTTTTAATTAGATAATTATAATAATTATAGTTATAAATTATTTAATTGAAATTTTTTTATAAAAAATTTAATTTAATTACAAAAATAATTAAAAGTATGAAATTTATTTATTTAATAATATTGAAATTTTTTAGTATTAATTAGTTATAAGTTTAATTATTTTAAATATATTTAAAAATATTTTTTAGAAATTATTAATGATTTTAATTAATAAAAAAAGTTAAAAATTAAAAGAAAGTAAAGTTGTGTTGGGGGTGCATACTTCTCTTGTTGAAGTCGTGAACCCTCCTACGATTTCAATTTTTTTTTTTATTTTTTTATTAAAAACAGTATGGTGTTGTAATCGATTACCATACCCAGAAGTCGTTTTTGGGGTGCACGACTTCAAACTATTCACATGAACAGTGTGAAGTCGTGCTGGGGGGCACGACTTCTTTATTTGAAGTCGTCTTGACCCTCCACGACTTCATTTTAGATCAAAATCTGTCTATTTTGGTAATATTTATGGTATTTTTGTCTACTTTGGTGAAAAAACCTCACTATTCACGTAAACACAGCTTCCCCTTATGCTTCAATCACGTATAACATCCACACTCATTCTTCTATAAATACCCTCTAATCACTTCTAAACTCAAACCCCGCTTCACTCTTATTCTACTTCCTCAAGCACACACCCTAACCTCCCTTCCAGCTTACTCCATCACAATCTTTCTCTCCCACTCCTCGCTCCCGTCACCCAACTTATACCCAAGGGACGCTAATGGTGTCAGTCTCTCCCAAGGTGGTGCCCCAACACTCATCCAACCCACCAAGATACAAAAAAAAATAAAAAATACCAGTA
This sequence comes from Vigna angularis, assembly GCF_016808095.1. Classification (NCBI taxonomy): domain Eukaryota; kingdom Viridiplantae; phylum Streptophyta; class Magnoliopsida; order Fabales; family Fabaceae; genus Vigna; species Vigna angularis. The sequence goes on from NC_068971.1 coordinate 9,065,076, forward strand.
GCACCACGAAAATATAAACACATTTATATGAAGGAACTCACTTTCCCAACAATCACCACCACTCGACGTAAACATTTACAGTTCTAAACAAAACAATATTATAGGCATGGTTTTCTCCCCTTACCTGGACTCTCTTAAATCTTCACTCTCGCGGTAGACTTCGAGGTCAAGGTCCTCCCTCTGCCTCTCTCTCTCGCGGTTCACCTCCCAAAAGAATAGAACTAAGCAGCCTCTCTACTCTTCCCCTTGCTCGTGTATCCTTTATCCCTTTACCTCCAAAACCTTTTTTTTCCTTTCTTTTAAAACCCTAAAATATTGTGAAAATATCATTATCATTCCATTTTTACTTTTACTGTCGCGGCCCCACACCCCTGCATTCTCAAAAAACACAGTTTATGAACACACAGCCCTCCCATTTACCACTAGGCCCATTTTACTTTGTTGAGACAATAATACAAATATTACTATATACCGCTTTCTTCACAAATTTTGAAAATTAAATAATAATACTAAATTTAAGTAATTTCCTATTATCAGAATTTTATCACCCTACACACAGCAAATAATCATGATGTATTATTATTATTATTATTATTATTATTATTATTATTATTATTATTATTATTATTATTATTATTATTATTATAAATCACAATAAATAAAATAATAAAAATTAATAATATTTTATTTATTATGAGTCTTACATGTGCAAGTGATCTCACTCCACATAATGACACACATATACTGCGGTTTATGAACAGTCACCAAAATAAAGAAAATAAAAATCCAAACTTTTTGAACGAACCATCAAATAAAAAAGTGCCCCTTTTGATGTTTAAAGCGAATAAGGGATACCCATTTAGCTATTAACAAATATGAATTGATGGATCAGGATCACTGATAACTGGTAAGGGATTCACACCACCTTTATCCGTAACTGGCTCTTCTTCCGTCTAACTTTCCCATCTTTACTCATGTAGGACTTAATATGCAATTTACATTCAAACTTACATTTCCATGTAAGACTTAATATGGAACTTACATTCATTCTTATATTTTCAAGATGAATGAAAAGAAGTAAAAAGGTGTTAGCCCTAGGTAGGTGTTTTAGAGAGAATACAAGCGTTCTATTTTTTCATTAACAACAACTTATATATGTACAACGTATAACAGATAATAGGATGAACAGACGGTCATCTGACAGTTAAAGCCGTTACAGTTTAGTTTTATTCACAACAAATCCCTCTAAAACTAAACTCTGTCAAACTATAGTTGGCTCTAGTACTATTGCCATATTGCTCTTTATCTTCTGTAAACCTCTGAGATTGACCATTGTTATTGCCACTCTTACTTTCACTGTCTGAGTCAGTATGACTGATCAATTCACTTTTTGAACTTCGACTTGATTCTTTATCTGGTTTCCTTCGTCTCTTCTTTTGACGTTTGTCTCTTCTTTTACCACGCCTATGCTTTTATTTCCTAGATCTCCTTTTCTTCTTCCGCCTATCATCACTGACTCTGTAGTGCCATAACCATCCTTCATTCTCAGTGTTAACAGTAGCAAAACACCAAACGTTAGCAGCACTTAGATTCACCTTGAACGTTCGGTTTCTGGCAAGAGGAGCCTTGATCACTAGACATTGTCTTTCATCAGACACTTCTATGTGTCTTTGCTGCATCGACACTGTATAGCCTTTCTCAAGTAACTGTCCAAGACTCAGTAAATTGCTCTTTATATTTGGAACATACAGCACATTGTTCATGTAAACCGATCGACCATCCTTGTGTGTGATCAGGATTTTTCCAACCCCTTCAGTCATGATCATGCTATTGTCGGTAAATCTCACGCTGCTTCTGACACTTGTATCCAAGTCTATCAGTCATTCCCTCTTGCCTGTCATATGGTTGGAGCATCATGTATCTAAATACCAGTAGTTATCGTCTTATGCATGGCTCGCATCTACAGACATCAACACGTGTTCCAGTTCTTGACACCTATGTAACGTTTGTCCACACCTGTGCAACGCTCATCCACACATATCCAACGCTCGTCCAATTTCTTTATTAATAACTGTTCGGTTAAACAATTGTTCGGTTTCTCCATCAACATTCGTTCGGTCTTTAGACAACATCCCATTGTCTTCATCCGTTTGGTCTTTAGACGACAATCAATTGTCTTCATCGACACCCGTTCAGTTAAAAGGCAACATCTCTTCTTCAGCAACCGCTTGGTTTTTGTCAATGCTCGTTCGGTCTGAAGGCAACATTTCTTCTTCAACATCCACTCAATTTTTGTCAATGCTCGATTCTTCCAACAGCACCGATCGTTCAGTTTCTTCATTAACTCCAACCAATGATCGTTCAGTTTCTCCATTAACTCCCTATCGGTTGAACGACAGCAACGATCATTCGATTTCTTCATTAACTCCCTATCGGTTAACTCCCGATTGGTTGAACGACAACAACGATCGTTTGGTTTCTTCACCTGCTGTACTTGAAAATGACAGTCGTTCGGTTTCTTCTTCTGCTATATTTGAAGACGACGATCGTTCGGTTTCAAACGATCGCTCGGTTTCAAAAGATCGTGTTCAGTTTCAGACAACGATCGTTCAGTTTCTTCATTAATAGGATGCCTATCTTCACTTGACAGTAACACCCTAACTTCCTCAACCTTCACTGCATGGTTCATCTTCTCCGAGTACAACACGTGGTCTATACCACCGTGACACTCATATGCATGGCTTGTTGCTTTCGGCTGCAACACACGTTCAGATACACATTCACACATGTCCCGCAGTACCTCTCTGCACAACTCCTCTTTTACTCGTTCTAGAGTACTCATCAGCACAACAAGTTCGGACTCCAAATCACAATCCTTCTGAGCAAGATTCGAAGCCCATCATTCTTGGTCTTCTTCGAGGCTTCATTGTGCCAGCACTCTGCAGAGTAGTGCCCGTATTTGTTACAAGTGTAGCACTAAACGTTTCTTTTGTCATGCCCTCTTCTTCGTCTGCCTCTGAATTGCCTGCCTCCTCTGTTGTTTCCTTCCTTATGCTCACCTCCATTGTCTTCACTGGTTTGATCAGAGGGATTCGTGCTTCTACCAATCGTTCGGCCACCGTGTGTCCGTCCTCTACCTCTTCTAGGTCCACAACCTTTGAAGCTCTGATTGTTTCTGGTCTTCAGCGCTTGATTCATGCTTTGCACCGCATCCTTTTCTACATTCTTTCTTTCAGTTAAGCGTTGCTCATGCGCCTCCAGAGAATTTGCAGTTCTTCCACTTTCATTGCTTCAAGATCCTTGCATTCCTCTATGGCAACCACGATGTGATCATACTGTAGTGTTAAGGTTCGAAGTATCTTCTCAACAATCTTTCTGTCCTTCACAACCTTATCGCATGCTCTCATAGCATTCACCACGATTTGAATTTTGCTGATGTATTCCACCACCGTTTCCTGCTCCCCCATGCATAGGAGCTTATATTGTCTCTGTAGGGACTGCAAACGGACCTTCTTCACCTTGCCGGAATTACCATATCCTTCTTGCAGGATATCCCAATCCTCATTTGCCGTAACAGCTTTCGAGACTTTTTGGAAGATAGCAGTCGACACACACTGATGCATCAACATTCGAGCCTTGCAGTCCAACCTCTTATTCTTCTTGTGTTGTCTCTTCACTTCTTCTGAGTCTCCCTTCAACAATTCTTTAAAGCCTTTCTTGACTATCTCGTCCACTTCTTGAAACCCAAGAATCAGTTCCATTTTCACGCACCAATCATCGTAACCCTTGCCGTCAAATACCGGTAGGTTACTGTGAATTATTCCGGTCATCACTTCCACACTCCTTTCTTCTTGAACTGTCTTTTTGAATGTCACAAAACTTCACCAAGTTTCGAAGTCGCTCTTGATACCACTGTTAGCGCTAGGTAGGTGTTTGAGAGAGAATACAACCGAAAGTGTAATGCAGAGAAAGAGAGAAAACGAGCGTTCTATTTTCTCATTAACAACACCCTATATATGTACAACATATAATAGGATGAACAAACAACATATAATAGGATGAACAATCTGTCATATAATAGGATGAACAGACTGTCATCTCCCAGTTAAAGTCGTTACAGTTTAGTTTTATTCACAACAAAAGTTATGTAATAATGGTGGTGGCCACCGTGAGAATTGGTGCGCTACGAATTGGAGAAAAGGAATAGCCTACATCCTCATCCTTCAAATCCAACGAGTCAAACACATCACCAATTTCAGAATCCAAAGAAGTGGAAACTTCTTCATCTTCTTGGTCTTCAATTTCATCTTGTTGATGTTGTTGTTCTGTGTGATTATTAAACTCGTTTTCGACATCGTTTTCCATTAGTGAGTGTGTGACGTTGCCAATCAAGCAAACGACTTCCTTTGTGCTGGGGGCGGCCATTTGAGGTTTGGAAGAAGAATAAGCAATGATTCAATATTTCTTTGGAACCCAATATGTTAAAAATTGGAGAGAAAACACAGTATAAAGAAGGTGAATTATTTACCAGCCATTGAGGTGCTTGTGGAGGTTAATGGTGTACTCTCTGGTAACCACTTCCTCCTTCCTTCCCTTCGCCTTCTCCACCATTCTCAACCACCGATTACTCACTTACCTGCACAACACAATTCCAAGCTCAAGTTACACCGTTCAATCAAACGTTCTAATTTGAAATTCCGGAGAAAGCGAGTAGAGTGGATTTTATAAATATAAATATAATTAATTAATTAATTAATTTAGAGTGGTTTTATAACTTAAATATTTTTTAATCAATTATTTAAAATTTAAATCAATTTAAATTTGTTGGGACGCTTTTAAAATTTGAACATTTGAATATGGTCAAAGACTGAAATGAAATAGAAAACAACAAAAATAAAGAAGAGAGGCGAGGAAAATGTAAAATTGTTCGAATTAAATAAAAGATGAAAATAAAAATAATTATCATTTTAATAAGTGAAAAGAGATCCTTTGTATTTTATATTTTAAGAAAATAATAGTTACATAAAAAATAAAAACTACACAAAAATTATTAATTATTTATGTTGTTAAAAAATGTGAATGATTTATAATATGATGTGTCACTAAAATAAGTGTACAGCTATTTTTATAAATATATACTAAACTAGAAATCTTTTGTGTTAGTATATATTTTTTAGTTAGAGAAGGGATTTATTTATTTAAAGAGTAAGTAAAATAATTAATTTTGTAATCTATATCTTTTTATTTAATTTTAAATTAACAACTTGACAATAATGAAGTTTATTCACGTTTTAAATCATGAAAAAAAGTAACGTTTAGGACAAAGGTGTGTGTTAAAAATAACTATGGAAAATCATTCCTAGTCTTTCCTTTGATATATTTAACCGTTTAAAAAAAAATAAAGATAAACTCCTTATACCTTTATAAAACGTATTATTTTTCATTCTCATCTTACTATTCTTTCAGTATATTTTGGTATTATTCTTTAACAAATAATTCAATTTAATACCGTATAAAGTTACAAATTTATAATAAACAACTTATACAGAAGCTGTGTTGTAATTTATGATATAAATTGTGTTGAATAATAAATGCTGGAAATATTGACAATAAAATACATCCAGCAACATTCTTCTTCATCTACCCAGACTCAGCAAACTTGGAATGTAATCTTCAACCACTAGAAGTTATCCTCTAGGTATTTCTCTCTTTTTCAAATCATACAAAATTAAGTTGATAGAACACAAGGAAGCTATGTATGCATAAAGGTTTCAAAAAAGGCATGGTCTAAGTCGGAAGAACTTCAACATCTATGTTAATAGAAAGGTTTAAGAATTTTTGTTTCCAAAATCTTTCATTTGTCATACTACAAAGTGTTTGTAACAAAATCTTTATAAACCTAAGATGATCATTTAAAATCATAATTTCTGGAAACCATATATCTGCATTCGTAGCTTCAAGATTGAGACAGCAAAAATTTTGTGAATTTTTCAGTTTGAATGTCAAAGAAAACCACGACAAAACCATTGAATGTATATTGAGACATATCAAATTTATTTGTTGTTGTTAACCAAAAAATATTGTTGTTAAAATATATTCTATAATGAGGTGTGGCAGAAATACTATCAGAAAATTTTTCAATGCTTCTCCAACCATTGTTGCTACATGTTACCATATTTATTATCATTGTATTGTGTCTAAAGTATCCTATTTATCATGATTATATTGTGTTTAGGGTTTTTCTATTTATCATGATTATATTGTGTTTAGGGTTATTCTATTTATCATGATTATATTGTGTTTAGGATTATTCTATTTATCATGATTATATTGTGTTTAGGGTTATTCTATTTATCATGATTATATTGTGTCTAGAATTGCTCTATTTATCATCTATTTTGTATTAAACTTTCTTATATATATAATGAGAGTGAGAAGGATCTTTTAAGCCCTCAAAATTTATTTTACAGTGTCAATCTCAAGTTTACCTATGGAGTAAATCTTGACTTCATTGCAGGATTTCACCATACTATTAGATTTAGAGTCAAAGATAAGAAATTATGATGACTATGTTGTATGTATTACTATCGTCGTCGTATCCAAATCCAAAGGAAAAATTTTATTCTTCAATATCTCGAAAGGTAAATCTTGAAACAATTTTTCTTGTGACGAGATTCCATACAGTAAAATGACAAATATGCATCATAAGTGAAGGCACATAACCCGAGCTATAGTCAAATGCCACATACAGACCAATCTATTGCAATAATTTAGACCCTGATATCTATCCCAAAAACCTTTCTATAACATAGTGAAAATCGTGGTCGTGGTTGTTTGGCAACAAACACAACAAAGAATAAAGACGTGGCTATCATCTTCCAATTTGAAGATTATTAGAAAATTAGAATGTTGACTTGCTATGTGGAGATGGAGTTTGACAAAAGTCGGATCTGATATTGAACACTGAGCGTGAATCGCAAGAGAGATTTTACCACAAAGGAGGAAAAAATTTCACGAATCAAATTGTTACTAAAAATGATTTCTTTCATATTCCGTGTAATTAATTAGATACTAAAAGAACCATACATTCCGAAATCTGTTAACAGAGAATAATATACTCACTTAAGGTATGTGCTGCAGAATCACTTTATTAACAAAACATAAGTTGGCTTATAAAGCCAAAATACAGAGATAACTGACCGAAAAAGAAGGACTGAGAGGACTGTATCCACCCACGATTTTCATCCTAAAATTACGTGAATGGTTAACTGATCTAGATTTAATCTGTATATCCTAGAAAATAGGATTGCACAACTTATTTTAACAAACTGGAAACAGACTAACATAAAATAAATATCTCCTAAACCAACCAACATTCCCTCCCTTAAACTATATGCTATGACATCTAGTTTAATTTTGAAATTTCAATCATGCCTAGCATACTACGAAGCTTTAAGAATTGATCCAGTTTCAGAGGCTTGGTCATAATGTCTGCAATTTGAATCTGTGATTTGCAATAGCTCATCCTGACAACTCCATCCTTCACCAAATCTCTCAAAAAATGAAACCTTATATCAATGTGTTTGCTTTTCCCATGAAACACTGGATTCTTGGATAATTGTATGGTTGAATTGTTATCACACAGAATTAACGTACTGTTCTGCTCGTTAAGGCCAAGCTTCTCCAATATCCTTTTAATCCAAACACATTGACAAGCACAAGAGGCAGCTGCTATATACTCAGCCTCAGTAGTAGACAATGTTACTATTGGTTGTTTTTTAGAGGACCATGAAACTGCTCCAAAGCCAAGCAAAAACACAGATCCAGATGTGCTTTTACGATCATCCAAGTCTCCAGCAAAGTCACTGTCAGAATAAGCCACAACATTTGTGCTGCCACCCTTCTTGTAAAAAATGCCCAGTTCAGTGGTACCTTTTAAGTACCTTAATATGCGTTTTGCTGCTACCCAATGTGATTCAGTTGGACAAGACATGAATCTGCTAATTAAACTTACTCTATACATAATATCTGGACGAGTTGCAGTCAAGTACATTAGACTGCCAACTACTTGCTTAAACATGGTTGGATCAATTTTAGTCCCTACAACATCCTTTGACAGTTTTGTACCTCCCTCTTTTGATTTTGTAAAAAGAGTATGTTCACAGTAGCACCTTTCAAAGCCTTTACGAGAAAAATAATTCTCTATCTTACTGTACCATGCTCTTGGAGCCTGTTTAAGACCATACAATGCCTTTCTTAATTTGTAAACTTTGTCTTCTTCCCCTTTCTTGACAAAACCAGTAGGCTGTTGCACATAAATATCTTCCTTGAGTTCACCATGAAGGAAGGCACTTTTCACATCTAATTGAAAAACTGTCCAACTATAATGAGCTGCTAATGCAAGTATGATGCGAATAGTGTCAAGCCGAGCAACCGGAGCAAACACCTCTGTGTAATCAACTCCATATTCTTGAGCATATCCTTTTGCCACTAATCTTGCTTTAAATTTGTCTATTTCACCGTTCTCATGGAGCTTAGTCTTGAAAATCCACTTGACTCCAATGGGCTTCACTCCACTTGGGGCATCAACTAACTCCCAAGTCTTATTTTTCTCTATTGATTTCATCTCTTCCATCATTGCATTCCTCCATTTCTTATTTTTTTTTAGCTTCTTCAAATGACAAGGGATCTTTTTCGGTTACCATCATCAAAGCATCTTCATCTGACAAACCTTCTCCACTTTCGTAATCAAGCATCCAACCTGGTTCTCTTCTATTTCGTCTAACCCTCCCTTCAATTGGATTTTCATGAATGTGATTGTGTGGTTCATCAGAGTGTACACCAGCCCTTGTGAAATCTCCAGCAGTATCATTATTTTCTTCTTCCTGATTGTGTGGTTCATCAGAGTGTACACCAGCCCTTGTGAAATCTCCAGCAGTATCATTATTTTCTTCTTCCCACTCCTCAGATTCATTCTCAGTTTGCACATCTTTTTCAGAATCTGAAATATCTTGCTCACATTCTGTTCCAGTTTTCTCCCAATTCCATCTCTTTTGTTCTTCGAAAATAACATCTTTACTGATAATAACTTTCTTCGAGATTGGATCGAACAAGCGATAGGCTTTTGATTCATCGCTTACTCCTAACAGGATACACCTTTTGCTTTTGTTATCAAGTTTGAATCTTTGTTGATCTGGTATGTGAGTGTGAGCTATGCAGCCAAAGACACGAAAATATTTCACTGTGGGTTTAACGCCGCTCCAAGCTTCTTCTGGAGTTTTGTCTGGTACAGCTACTGTAGGACACCTGTTGAGGACATGCACACACCATTTGGCAGCTTCTGCCCAGAATATTTTAGGAACTTGTTTTTCAGCCAACATGGTACGCACCATATTCATTATTGTTCTGTTTTTCCTTTCGGCCACTCCATTTTGTTGAGGAGTGTAGGCTACTGTTAACTGTCGTCCTATGCCTTGATTTTTGCAAAATTCTCCAAATTCATTTGAGGTAAATTCACCACCTCAATCTGTCCTTAAGCAAGTAATACATACACCAGATTCTTTTTCAACAAAGACTTTGAAACTTTTAAATATAGAAAAAGTTTCAGATTTTTCATGGAGGAGGTAAATCCAAGTTTTTCGAGAAAAATCATCAATAAAACTTAAGATATACCTCTTGTTACTAATTGAGGTGGGTTTGATAGGCCCACATATGTCTGCATGCACAAGTTGAAGCTTGGTTGATGCTCTCCAAACACCTTTCTTTGGGATCGAATTTCGATGTTGCTTTCCTACTAAGCAGTGTGTACATAAATCTTGTGGAGTCATAATTGAGGGTAGCCCATTAACCATCTCTTTAGAGGAAAGTAACTTCAAGCCATTGTAATGTAAATGACCAAATCGGTGGTGCCAAAGACGAGATTCATTTACTGACTCTGTCTGAAAACATGCAGGATTTTCTGGCATCACAGTGGCTGCCACAGAAAACATCCTATTTCCACTCATTTGAACATGCATAATCTGACCACGTCCAGGATGATGAACTGCACATATCCCATTCTGAATCACAATAGTGAGCCCTTTTTCTTGAAGTTGTCCTATGCTTAAAAGATTATTCTTAAGATCAGGAACATAGTAAACATTTGATATCACAGTTGTAAAACCATTGACATTCAGTCTGACATTTCCTTTTCCCAGTACATTCAATCTAGTATTATTACCAAGCTTGACAGTGTGCCTAAAGCTTTCATCCATGTTTGAAAACCACTCCTTATTTCCACTCATATGATTGCTACACCCAGAGTCAAGAAACCAGTTTTCTTCCTTCCCTTGTTTGTGATCAACATAGGCCATTAGTAGGAGTTCATCTTCCTGTTTCATTTCATCCTGTACCTCAGCCTCAACATAGTTTGCATTTTGCCAAGTGGGACATTCATATTGGAAATGTCCAAGTTTGTGACATTTAAAGCACTCAATGTTTGCTTTGTTGAAGGATTGTCTTCCTCTTCCTCTTCCTCTTCCTTGGCCGCCTCTAATGAAATGTCTTCCCCTTCCTCTTCCTCTTCCTCCTTTATCTTCATTAGTAATGTGAAGCACATTTTCTTCATCATCATTACTGTTCATTCTTTGCTCATGAACAAGAAGACTACTTTGTAACTCATCAATTGTCATAATCTCTAAATTGTTTGATTCTTCAATTGAACAAACAACGTAGTTAAATTTAGAGACCATGGACCTTAGTATTTTTGCAGTGATAACACTCTCACCCATATGTTCACCACACGCTTTCATACTTTTAGCAATCTTTAGAGTACGAGCAAAATACGAATTGACCGTCTCTCCTTCTTTCATCTGTAAAATTTCAAACTCTCTGTGTAATGCTTGCAACTGTGCTCTTTTCACCCTAGTAGAGCCTTGGAATTTTTGCTTCATTGAATCCCAAATGTCTTTAGACGTGTCATCATTAAGTATTGTATTTAACACTTCACGGTCTATAGCTTGATAAAGGTAATTCTTTATCTTCAAGTCTTTTAACTTCTGCTCCTCCATCAATTTAACTTCTTCCTCTGAAGGTGTTGCTCCATCTGCAACTTTGGTGATCCCTTGCTCTACCAAATTCCAATACTGTTTGGAACGTAGGAAATTTTCCATCAACTTTGCCCAATGATCATAATGACCAGCAAATTTTGGGATTGCAGGTTGCACATACTTATCATTCTCTGCCATTCTGTTTTCACACTCTTTTTGAAATAAATTTGTTGTTTCTTTCCACTCACTCACCACTGTTTCTCTCACTCTCAAGGAGATTTTAGGATCAGGCCCCTATATAGGAGCTCTGATACCAATTGTTAACAGAGAATAATATACTCACTTAAGGTATGTGCTGCAGAATCACTTTATTAACAAAACATAAGTTGGCTTATAAAGCCAAAATACAGAGATAACTGACCGAAAAAGAAGGACTGAGAGGACTGTATCCACCCACGATTTTCATCCTAAAATTACGTGAATGGTTAACTGATCTAGATTTAATCTGTATATCCTAGAAAATAGGATTGCACAACTTATTTTAACAAACTGGAAACAGACTAACATAAAATAAATATCTCCTAAACCAACCAACAAAATCGAAATATGTTTTTTTAAATTATGGTATAAAATGTCACTTTTAAAAAAACAAAAAAATGCAATTTTGCATCTAGTTTTTAAATATGATATCTACTGTGTAATTACACATAATGCTAAAAGGAGAGCCAATAAAGCAGGAGTGAAAAGATAAGATCATACACCATGCTCACAATTTGAAAAAAAATTTATCTTAAATGGATAACAAATAACCAAGAATGACACACGTTAACATTCACGACACTTCTGATAAACCTTACCATCGGTTAATTAATTCGCATGATATGAACAATCATAAAAAGAAAAAAAATAAATTCCAAACTTCTTCCACGAACAAACGAATAAAAAGTGACCCTTTTGATGTTTAAAACTTTCTCATCTGTATTCACGTAGGACTTAATATGCAACTTACATTCACGCTTATATTTCCATGCAGGACTTAATATGGGATCATTCTTATATTTCCAACATGAATGAAAGGAAGTAAAAAGGTATGTAAGAAAACGTCCAAGGGTGAGGTCGAATGCGGTGGGAGAACTTTTGGTTGCGATTGGTACGAGGAGTTGAGGAATAGTGGTGGTGGCCACATTAATTTTTAATTAATTAGACACCAATAATTATTCATAAAATAAAATGATACTAACATTTTTAGTTAATTAGACAACAAAAATTAAGCAAAAACAAACAAATAATTTTGGATATTCATCAAATCAACAAAATCTAACGCGTAATAAATAAAATTAAAAACGTAATAAAACATCATGATTTCAAAAATAACTTTTTAAACATATACAATGGTGTGGGTGGGGTTTTAGTTCCAAACACTGATTTTCCAGTCTGTGGTGCTAAAACAAAATAAAAAGAAGGAATTATTCTGATCTATGGAGAACAAGTTGTTGTCAGAGTCGAATGTTAGATATATTGTATAAGACCGTACAATAGTTGCCAAATCCTATAAATAGGAATTGTTGTAAAACGTAGATAGAAATGATCTATGATTTTTGTTCCTACATTGTGTTGAGGATTCTTTGTGCTGTAGTGGAATCCAAGCCTCAAGTTTATTGTCCAATCTAAGAATAAAATAGAGGAATGACGTTAACGAGGAAATAACCGCAGATATTACATCAAGTCTCTTCTTAAATAAAAATATAGGAATCACATCTAATAAAAAATAAAAATATAAGAAACCTAAGTTAGAAAAAAAAAACAAGGAAAACACGTAATTCAATAAAATTCTTCTTCTAAAACCAGACTAAAGATCAAATAGAGTTTGATTAGACTGAAAGTTAAGTCAAATTGAAAAGAAACAAACTAAATCAAATCGAGTGAGTCGAAACTCAAAAAAATCACTTGATATTCATAATTTCGTTGTTTTTAAAATTTTCGATCTTTCTGATGTTGTAATAATAATTAAATTTGGGTCTAATCACTTCATTATTCATTTTGAAATCAATTAAAAAAATAATGTAATAATTAGAAAAACTTTGCATATATAATTTATATACAACTTAGTGTATATAATTTGGCATAAATCCTATATAATTTTGTGTATATAATTTGGCTCTTTAAAATCAGAAATAAGTAATTCTTTAAAAAAAAATTCTTTAAAATCAGAAATAAGTAATTCTTTTAAAAAAATTGTTTGTAAATTTTAAGCTATAAGTAAAAGGGGAGACCTATGTAATTACACGTAATAAGAAAGAAATAACTTTTAATAACGACTTGATTCACGAAATTCTTTGTTGTTGGCTTTCAGATAAATCTCTTCCACGATTCACTTTTGTGAGCACATGGTTTCAATGTTGGATATCCGATTTAACTTTTGTCAAACTCCTATCTTCAGAGAGCGAGCAAACACTCTAGTGTTTTCTAATAATCTTTCAGCACCAAGATGATAGCTTCGTGTTAGGTCCTTATTCTGTATTGTGTTTGCTGCAAATAAACACTCCAATTTTTATAATGTTAAATTATGTTTAAATGTTCCTGACATGATTAAAAAGTTGATAAACTATATTAAAATGTATGTGATGTTAAAATCCGTATTGAATGTATGGTAATATTAACTTATTATTAAAACGGTTAAAAATAATTTTTGCTCTTTATTTTAATCGATTAAGCAACTTATTTAATGGATTAAAATTATCTGATGCACACTAGGAAGTTTAACTCTTTGTTTTAATTAATTAAATAAATAAAATAATAATATTGTGTCTTTGTTATATATATGTGGTTAATTCATTTTGCAGGAAAAAAAAAATTCTAAGAGCTTCATTTAGGAAACAAGAACATTTGTTGTGAAGTCTTGGAGCAATTTTGGAGAAGAAAAACATCAATTGAGAAAATTTGAAGTTGCAAGCCTTCAAAAATGAGAGGAAAGATCTAAAGAGTCTGAATTTTGTTTTCTTTGTAACATCAACATTGACCGTGTATCTATTTTTCCTGTAATTTATGTGCATTGTAGTTATCTTTGCTGTATAGACAAGGTTCCTAGTGAATGTGTCTTAGGAGTTAATTCTTGTTATATTTAGAGATTTAGAGTATATAGGTGAATTTTGTATTTTTGTAATCTTGACACTTTTTCTTAGTAGATTTCCTTTCAACTCAGGTTGTTGGAAGAAGACTGGACATAAACTCTTGAAGAGTTGAACCAATATAAATTTTTATGTGATTTCTTTCATTGTTTTTGCTTAATTATCATTTAATTCTTTGAAAAGTTAAAAATTTCATTGAAAATAGTTTCATACACCAAAATTTTTTCAAAAAGGTTAAAAATAGTTTCAAACCAATTCACCCCCTCTTGGTTGAGATATATTACTATCACAGATTTAACACGAATCATCATGTCTCGACCTTCGATTTAGGCTCGAGTCAATCTGTCTCGACCTTTGAACAAGATCGATTCGTCTCGACCTTTGGCTCTGACTCAACCGTTACGACCTTTAACTAGGGTAAGTTCGTCTTGACCTTTAGTCCAGATCGACTCAAGTTGACCTTCAACCCAAACCGATCTAATTCAACCTTGTATCTAGGTTGACTTATCTCAATCTTCGTCATGGATCGACCCATCTTAACCGTCGACTTAGATCAATCCGTCTTGACTTTACTCAACTAAAAATTTAGATTTAAAATTTCAATTAGATATTTTGATTTTCTATATTTGAAAATCTGGATTAAAAAATGAATATTTAAATGTAAATTGAAATCTATATTTAATAAAATAGATTTTAAATGGATTAAATTGAAACAAAAGTGGATTGAATAAAGAAAATTGGAAATTTTACCCATCCCAATAGTACTAAGGGACACTTTTTATAGATGAAATAATGCTTACATGATAATAACTTAAAAATTATTGTCTGAAATACGAATAAGTCACACGGTTTATCATGTTCAGTGTTATTCTCATTTACTTTTTTTCTTCTATACATATTCTTTGTTTATCATGGTTTCTTTGTTTTTCCTTTTGAACATCTCTCTCCGCATCCTTCTCTTTATTTTACATTAATTTGAAAAATATTAAATTACATATCTCACAAGATATTTTGATGCAATCTATTTTAGTATTTTTCATAATACCAAACATATTTTGTGTACAACAAGGTTGCCTTGTTTTTCTTTTTATAAGTGAAAGAAAGTGAGAAAGAAGTTGGAAATTACAATACGTCGTTGTCATGCATGCAACTTCTGAATTTAAAAATTTTTTAGAATATTTTGTAATGTCTAATTCCTTTCTGTTATTATCATATAATGCAAGACGACAAACTCGAAAATGCTTATATATTTTCTCTTCACACCCTTTCCTTTACGGCTTTACCTATTCCGTACAACTTCTCTCTCTTTTATTTCTTTTCACATTTAATAATTATGTATTATTATTATTACTATTTAAAAACATTTCCTGAAATATAAGAATAAATAATAATAGTTATTATTATATCAGAAGAGTAGCTGTCTCAATTTTATTTTAAAGGTGTTTCGACCGTGTCCGGACGGACCCTGTTAAAACATACAAACTTACTATCGAAGACGGACGGGCGGACGGCGAAGATACATGGACCGGGCAAACACTGCTGAATCCCACGAACCGAAGCAAGCTTCACTGGCGGGCGGCACCAATCCGGACGCTCGCTCTCTGCACCAAGCTGGACGGGCGTCCTCCCCTCCTGGCGGATGATCCTTCGCTTTCTGCTTCAAGTTGGGCGGGCGTCCTCCCTCTCCTTAGCGCTGCTCCACCCTCCCAGTTGGGGAGGGGCCGGGTACCTGCTAAAGGCACTCCGACGCTCAAGTCAGTAATATGACAGAGCGATTGTGATGCGTGTATGCATCGTTATTCAAGTTAGTCTAGAGTTTATACCTGAGACCTTTATTTATAGTGAATCGTAATGGGCTTTTACCTTTTGGGGGCCTGAAAACGGCCCAGTAATACCTTAATCTTCATTAAGGACTTTAATGTGCCATTTAGCTCTTAACAATGCTATCAACCGAGTGCGGATCGTTTGGGAAAGCGTTCAGTCTGTGGATGATTGGACGCTCGGTCCTAAGTGGTGGGCGGACGTCCAATCTTGGGTGGGCGCTCGCTAGACACCTTGGGCGTACGTCCTTGGACGGATGTCCGGTTCTTGAGGGCGGACGTTCCACTTCGGGCGGACGTTCCACATTGGGCGGACGTCCAACTCTTGGGCGAGCGTCTCATCTTGGGCGAACGTCCCATCTTGGGCGAACGTCTCATCTTGGGCGAACGTCCCATTTTGGGCGAACGTCTCATCTTGGGCGAACGTCCCATTTTGGGCGAACGTCCCATTTTGGGCGGACGTCCCGCTCTTGGGCGAACGTCCCATTTTGGGCGAACGTCTCATCTTGGGCGAACGTCCCATTTTGGGCGAACGTCTCATCTTGGGCGAACGTCTCATCTTGGGCGAACGTCCCATTTTGGGCGAACGTCTCATCTTGGGCGAACGTCCCATCTTGGGCGAACGTCTCATCTTGGGCGAACGTCCCATTTTGGGCGAACGTCTCATCTTGGGCGAACGTCCCATTTTGGGCGAACGTCCCATTTCGGGCGGACGTCCCGCTCTTGGGTGAACGTCCCATTTTGGGCGAACGTCCCATTTTGGGCGGACGTCCAGCTCTTGGGCGAACGTCTCATCTTGGGCGAACGTCCCATCTTGGGCGAACGTCTCATTTTGGGCGGACGTCCAGCTCTTGGGCGGACGTCCAGCTCTTGGGCGGACGTCCAATCCTTGGGCGAACATCTCGTCCTTGGGCGAACATGCATTTACTAGATGGCTGGGCGCTCGGTCTATGCCGGGAGGTCTTGTTAGTACATAAGCCCCCCAACCCCGAGCATAATTTTATTGTGTGAAGGGGTTGTGCGTGCCTGGATGGGCGTCATTTTGGAAAACCGCTGGATCCATGCAAACTCGGACTACTGTTTATTTGGGCGTTCGGTCTTTGGTGCTTGACACGGGTGGCCGCTCGTCATTTTGAGCGGACATACCATCTTGGGTGGACGTCCAAATGGGTGGACGTTCGTCATGATTGCCATCTTAGGGCGGACGTCCAAATGGGTGGACGTTCGTCATGATTGCCATCTTAGGGCGGACGTCCAAATAGCTGGGCGCTCGGCCAGATTGCCGTTTTTGGGCGGACGTTTCATTCTGGACGGACGTTCCATCTTGGACGTCCCTTCTTGAATGATTGGACGCTCGTCCTATGCCGGGTGGACGCTCGTCATCTTGGATGGACATGCCATCTTGGACGGACGTCTCTTCTTGAGTGATTGGACGCTCGTCCAATCTTGGGCGGACGTGCTAGTTTAGATAGACGTCCGGCTCTTGTGTTATGCGAGTCGTCCTGGGTGGGCGCTCGACTTTGGTACTCAACACGGGTGAACGCTCGGCCTTGTGGCGCTCGAGCGGCCTCGGTCCTGATTGCCATTTTGGAGGGCGGCATTGTTAACCGTTCGCTCGGTCTATGTTGGGAGGACATATCAGTACATAAGCCCCCCAAGCCCGAGCGTAATTTTTATTGTGCGAAGGGATTTTTTAGATGGCCCCCGAATTACTGGGTCCATGTGGAGGTCGACTTGGCGTACCTTGTAGGACAAATGGCCGGACGGTTGACGTTCTCCTACTCCAGATTGGTGATAAATGCCAGATTCGGCTAAGTTACGGACCGCCGACTGGTCGCTGAATGCCAGATTCGGCTAAGTTACGGACGGCCGGCTGATTGCTAAATGCCAGATTTTGCTAAGTTACGGATGGCCGGCTGATTGCTGAATGCCAGATTTGGCTAAGTTACGGATGGCCGGCTGATTGCTGAATGCCAGATTTGGCTAAGTTACGGATGGTCGGCTGATCGCTGAATGCCAGATTTGGCTAAGTTACGGATGGCCGGCTGATCGCTGAATGCCAGATTTGGCTAAGTTACGGATGGCCGGCTGATCGCTGAATGCCAGATTTGGCTAAGTTACGGATGGCCGGCTGATCGCTGAATGCCAGATTTGGCTAAGGTACGGACGGCCGGTCATTTGCTTCGTCGCCCAACCAAGCTGAGAGTTGTTCTCGTTGGAACACTCTTTTTCACCAGCTTGGAGTTTGGTAGGGCGGACGATCCTTCGCTTTCTTGCCCGGCCAAGCTGAGAGTTGTTCTCGTTGGAACACTCTTTTTCACCAGCTTGGTCTTACTGGGAGGATGGTCTTGCGCTTTCTTGCCCGGCCAAGCTGAGAGTTGTTCTCGTTGGAACACTCTTTTTCACCAGCTTGGTCTTACTGGGAGGATGGTCTTGCGCTTTCTTGCCCGGCCAAGCTGAGAGTTGTTCTCGTTGGAACACTCTTTTTTACCAGCTTGGTCTTACTGGGAGGATATGCACTCGTGCCATTGTTGCGGGTTACCTGCATTATGAAGGGAACATGGCGAATTTTAAAGAAAGTATGTGTCCGTACCTTGTAAGGCGGATTGGTGGGTTGATCACGCTCGGATGAGCGCTTAAGTCTGGATTTGGACGAGCGCTCTCTGAAGCCGGGCGGACGAACGCTTAAGTCCGGATTTGGACGAGCGCTCTCTGAAGCCGGGCGGACGAACGCTTAAGTCCGGATTTGGACGAGCGCTTTCTGAAGCCGGGCGGACGAACGCTTAAGTCCGGATTTGGACGAGCGCTTTCTGAAGCCGGGCGGACGAACGCTTAAGTCCGGATTTGGACGAGCGCTTTCTGAAGCCGGGCGGACGAACGCTTAAGTCCGGATTTGGACGAGCGCTTTCTTAAGCCGGGCAGACGAACGCTTAAGTCCGGATTTGGACGAGCGCTCTCTGAAGCCGGGCGGACGAACCGAACGGCCGAAATCATGATGAGGCCGAACGGCCGAGGACATATGTCGAGCGGCTATGAAGTACTGTTGATGGGGTGTCCGTGCTCATTTCTCGTGGTCACCTTTGGTTAACCGAAGTCACACGGCCCCACGGTGGGCGCCAAATGTTTCGACCGTGTCCGGACGGACCCTGTTAAAACATACAAACTTACTATCGAAGACGGACGGGCGGACGGTGAAGATACATGGACCGGGCAAACACTGCTGAATCCCACGAACCGAAGCAAGCTTCACTGGCGGGCGGCACCAATCCGGACGCTCGCTCTCTGCACCAAGCTGGACGGGCGTCCTCTCCTCCTGGCGGATGATCCTTCGCTTTCTGCTTCAAGTTGGGCGGGCGTCCTCCCTCTCCTTAGCGCTGCTCCACCCTCCCAGTTGGGGAGGGGCCGGGTACCTGCTAAAGGCACTCCGACGCTCAAGTCAGTAATATGACAGAGCGATTGTGATGCGTGTATGCATCGTTATTCAAGTTAGTCTAGAGTTCATACCTGAGACCTTTATTTATAGTGAATCGTAATGGGCTTTTACCTTTTGGGGGCCTGAAAACGGCCTAGTAATACCTTAATCTTCATTAAGGACTTTAATGTGCCATTTAGCTCTTAACAATGCTATCAACCGAGTGCGGATCGTTTGGGAAAGCGTTCAGTCTGTGGATGATTGGACGCTCGGTCCTAAGTGGTGGGCGGACGTCCAATCTTGGGTGGGCGCTCGCTAGACACCTTGGGCGTACGTCCTTGGACGGATGTCCGGTTCTTGAGGGCGGACGTTCCACATTGGGCGGACGTTCCACTCTGGGCGGACGTTCCACTTCGGGTGAACGTTCCACATTGGGCGGACGTTCCACTTCGGGCGGACGTTCCACATTGGGCGGACGTCCAACTCTTGGGCGAGCGTCTCATCTTGGGCGAACGTCGCATCTTGGGCGAACGTCTCATCTTGGGCGAACGTCCCATTTTGGGCGAACGTCTCATCTTGGGCGAACGTCCCATTTTGGGCGAACGTCCCATTTTGGGCGGACGTCCCGCTCTTGGGCGAACGTCCCATTTTGGGCGAACGTCTCATCTTGGGCGAACGTCCCATTTTGGGCGAACGTCTCATCTTGGGCGAACGTCTCATCTTGGGCGAACGTCCCATTTTGGGCGAACGTCTCATCTTGGGCGAACGTCCCATCTTGGGCGAACGTCTCATCTTGGGCGAACGTCCCATTTTGGGCGAACGTCTCATCTTGGGCGAACGTCCCATTTTGGGCGGACGTCCCGCTCTTGGGTGAACGTCCCATTTTGGGCGAACGTCCCATTTTGGGCGGACGTCCAGCTCTTGGGCGAACGTCTCATCTTGGGCGAACGTCCCATCTTGGGCGAACGTCTCATTTTGGGCGGACGTCCAGCTCTTGGGCGAACGTCCCATGATGGGCGGACGTCCAGCTCTTGGGCGGACGTCCAATCCTTGGGCGAACGTCTCGTCCTTGGACGAACATGCATTTACTAGATGGCTGGGCGCTCGGTCTATGCCGGGAGGTCTTGTTAGTACAAAAGGTAATAAGAGTAATAAGTTTTTGGCAAAGAGAATTTAAGGTCATATTTAATACCTTACCTAGCAGAATCATCCAGGTGTAACAGATATTTTCCAGAATTTTAAATCAAAGTATCTTACTAATTAAATAACCAAAACATTTTACACCTAATAAGGGGTAATGTTTATGTAATGCAAATTTACTATGTTCGTGTAATTTTCACCAAAATTATCGAAAATTAACAAAATTTTAAAATATTATATGTATGAATAAATTTTACTTACATAACATAATCTTATTGAAAAAAGAAATATGTCGTGCAAGGCTTTCAGATAACGTCCGATGTGATTTTGATATAAATTAATTTTCGTTATTTTTTTTAATTTAAACTGAAATAATGTAAGGTTAACATGAGTTCACTTCAAAATTGAAAAACTAAAAAAAAATGACAAATAAAACCATGTTTCATATGATATTTTTTTCATTTATACAAAGTTAACATAATACGAATTTATTTTAAGAATTTAAAAGTCATGTTTGTATAATAAATTGTTTTTTCAATAAAATCATATCATACAAATACAACTTACTCATATTTATTAAATTTTAAAATTTTATCTATTTTAATAATTCTAGTATAAAATTTGATAAAGAGATGTTTAATATTTGCTTCAGCTTATATAGTCTTATGTTATATCAGTTTTTCACTTCTTTGATCGCTTGAATATTTCTATATGTTCAATCACTCTCTTCTTTAAATTGTAACGACGGGTATTGTTTCAATAAAAAAAGAATTCTTTATCTCTAACATCCATTATAAGAAAATCTCCAAATAGCAACTAGTTTTAGTGACAAAAAATTCTAAATTATTAGTGACAAATTTAGATATCAATTTACAAAATTAAAAATTATTGATTACTAAAATAGTCATTATTTTAAAATAAAACTATAATTAATCTCTAAAATTAACTATTAATGTTTTAGCTATAAAGGAATTAGTTTATTGATCTTTAATATTAACTAGTGAACAATTTAGAAACTAATTCTTTTATAATCAAAACTTTAGATTTGAAGACCAATTTAAAAATTAATTATAATTTTTATTTATAATAGTGATTATTTTAATAACAATAATTTTTAATTTTGTAAATTAATATCTAAATTAGTCATTATAGTAATTAAGTTTTTTTCACTGAAATTGAGGAGATTTTATTGTAGTGACACTTATAGTATATTATAGTATGGTATATTTCCCTTTATTTCATACCTACTACGTGTTTGAGAAAATATTAAGCCATTATGGTTGTGGAATTCGGCACAGAAGCCTCTGCACATTCATCAATAACACTCTTTAAGCAATATAGTAACCATCAATATAGAAAAACAAAAGTAATTAATAATAGCAGCTACCAAGCATTATTTCCTATTTTATTTTGGTATATGAGACTTTACAGACAATCTTATATCTAGCATAATGTACAATCACATATAAATATAGATTCATTTTCTGAAATAATTTTAATTTTTCATGAATCAAACATAATTTTATTTTTATTTTTTCTATGAAATTTTAACTGCCACTACTTATTGAATATAATTAAATAAGTTGTTTACTATAATTTCTTTATCACATGATGAACTTTTTTAATCGCAAATTTATTTTTAATACGTGATTTACAATTTTGATTTCCCTTTTTTATTGCAGTCTCTTAATTTAAAAAAAAGAATCACAATTTTAATTTAATATCTCAATTTTATTAATCAAATATATTTATTCAAAATTACTATCAAAATTTAATTAAATCAGTTAGAACATAAAAATAAAATAAAAAAATATTAAAATGAAATATTATACGAGTATTGTATATGTAAATAAAGAAATAAAGATACCTTACAAATAAAATAATTAATTTATAAGACTGTCTTACAAATTACTTTTATTTGTAATACAAATAAAAAAATAAAGATACTCTTACAAATTAGGTAGAACTTTAAACAATTAAGTCAACGCTACTTCATAACCTGACATAATTTAATTACCATAAACTAAGTGAATGAAATCACCAAAATCATACTGCCATGTGCTTTGACCCATCTTTCAACAAACTAAAAAATTAATCTTAAAAAATACAATTATAATTAATTAAAATTAACAATTACTTATTATTTTAATAATTAAGAGAGGTTATCAATTTCGCATTTGGAAGTTGAGAATTAAGAATTTCAGTCTTTTTTATGTGCATTAATGCTAGTAATTACATCATGTTATCTCTCTCAAAAACCCACAAATTGAATTTTGTGAAGTTTAATGTAAAATTTCAAAAGTTACATAACAATCATAGCATTGAAAATTAGTACCATCATTTGATCATATGGCTTGACACACCTTTGAATTTGAGTTTTAAATGCAGCAGCTAAATCAAAAGTTTATGTAATATTATAGATATAAAAAACATGCTTTGTTGTTTTGCTAAGTGACAAAACATCACAAATGTTTGTCTTATTATATTTGACATAAGAAAAGGTGACATGAATTTTATCAAAAATATTATTTGAGGATGATGAAGTCTACAATATTTCATGGAAAAAAGAAAAAATTTCATTTATTCTTTATATAAGTAGTATTTACATAAATATCTTAAGAAATGAGGAAATTTTGGTATTCTTCACTAGACTGTTATTAAACCCAAGGACCCCTAAAATAGTTAATTTAGAATACAAAATGTTTAATTTAATAAATTATTAATAATTTCAAGCAGTAAAATAATTCACAATCAGTAAGAAAATATTTTTTATAATTTTAAAACTAAATTAGTTAATACCTGTACCAATATCATTTAATATATTTCTCTTTCATGTCTATAAGTTTTTAAAAGGAAAATAGCCCAAATAACATCTATAAAAATATACATAAAATTTATTTTCTAGATAAATTCTTAAAATTTAATTTAAAATTATATTCGTAATCGTAATCACTTTTTTTTGTTCCTCTAAATAATAGATTTCACGCACCGACATCTAGCACG
Source organism: Vigna angularis (assembly GCF_016808095.1). NCBI lineage: Eukaryota > Viridiplantae > Streptophyta > Magnoliopsida > Fabales > Fabaceae > Vigna > Vigna angularis. The sequence continues at coordinate 9,088,606 of NC_068971.1, forward strand.
TATATTTCAACACTTTGTGCACTTCACACGTGTGTATTGCCAGCTGTACGCAGCCTTTGAAAAGCAAGGACCACTTTACACGTGGCGGTTTTATCCGAGTCATCATCTTTTAAAAGTAAGGATCAGTTTGGTTTACCTTGGATATAAAAATACCCGTTTCATATATATTTTAAGAAAGTTTAAAATTTACTTTATTTGAAGATAAAAATATATTATATTTAAAATATAAATGAATATATTCTTAAAACTTTCAAATATAACAGTCAAAATTAATTTTAATCATACACAATTACAATTATTTACTAACCGTTAAAACGAGTCACAAGAGCTTTAAAAAAATAATAAATACACTCAAATTAATGGGTAGTGTAATTCTGTTTCATGAATGTAATATTCAACTGCAAAGTATATAAGTTTGTGATAAACAAACAAATATAAATAAATAAATATATATATATATATATATATATATATATATATATATATATATATATATATATATATATTTATGTTATTAAAATATTTGTGTACATTATTTTATACTATATTTATTTATTTTATATAAAACAATGTACACATATTTTAATAACACAAATATTTTATTTTAAAAAACTGCGAGTATTGATTATATTACCATTTATATTTAATTTATATATATCTTTAAATATAGTTATTTCTTTTATATAACTATATATATATATATACGTTACTTTTTTTTAACCATTTTATTTAACTTTTATAATGCAAAATATCTCATACAGCATAATTTTCCTCCCGATTACTGTATTAATATTTAATAATGACTCCGATTATTTTGAATTTTTTTAGAAATAAAATATAAACACCTATATTTTCCCTAATATAAAGTAAACACGTTATGGTAGTATGTTTAGTTTAATTATTTTTAAAATGATAAATATAACGTAGTATTATTCTTTATTATTTTTAAAACAGCATAGTATTTAAAAAAAATACAAACAAGACTTTGTATATTAAAAATTATAGTACAGCGATAGATTTTTAGAATTTCGTACATATTCAAAATTTACCCAATCACAACGGGCGCAATATCTGTCCGAAAACCAATCCTGCCCGTTGGATGGAAAACATGTTCGAGCTTTAAGTCCCCTTTCTCCGTTGACAGTGTAAAATAATGCCTTTTACAGAGAGAATCTTCATCTTCGAGACAGCCAGACTGACACACTATCTTCCATTTGTAGAGAGAGAACAGTTGAAAGAATTTGATTTTTGAATAGTGGGTGTGAACATTGAAGTGAAGTGAATACTTCTATACTGCACTTGGTAGTTAACTTGATTTCTTTCTCAGTCTTAGCTGGTAATTTTTTTTTCTCTTAATTTTTATTTGAAATTTCCAGACTTTATTGTAACCTTTGACTCTGGGGGAAAGATTCTTCTGATTTCTTCACTTATTTTTATAGTATTATTAAATGAGATTTTTGAGCGTTTTGTGTCCGTTTCTCAATTATGAAGCAGAAACCGTTTCTGTATGTTTCTGAGTCTGAGGAAACTGCTTCTGATTTCTAGTGTTTTGTGATTTGAGCATGAATACGCGTTTTTTAAGAATAGGAAGGTTTTGCTCTAAGAATATGAACGTTGTCGAGAGTTGTCAAAGCAAAGGTTTGAGTTTGGTTTGTGATCCTTTCTGCCATTTCTGTGCCACTACTTCAGTGTGTGTCTTTGTCAGAGATATACAGTGTGTGGTTGCTTTGTGAAGTTTGAATATCAAGTCACTGCAATTTGCTTTGAGTTATCCATTCTTAAAAGGTCGGTTGGTTGGTTCTACAATTTTTCGTGATATTTTTTATTTTTGCTTTTGGATTTGTTGCTTTGATTTTATCTTCTACTTCAGGAAAGAAAAGTAGTGTTCTTTTACTATTTTTTATGTTTTTGTTTTTGTAAAATCAGATTTTGTCTTTCTAGATGTCGGTAGATATCACCGATCATATCATGGAACATGGGACTCTAATTGTTTTGGGTTTTACAGAAACATTGAGGATTGGAGAACAAGGATGTTTTCTGCATCATCCAATGTCTGTCAAGAGGATAAACTCTTGGAATATTAAGGAAATCATCTTAATTTGAGGTATATTTCATATATTATTTATAAATATTTTTTCTGGTGATGGTTCATTGTACGAACTAGCGTGTATACAACTGTAGACAGGGACTTGTGTCTTCCCTTCAAAGGAAAGCCTCTCCCTTTCTCATACCAGTAGCCTCATTTATGAGGAGAAAGAAGGGAAAACACACAGCTAAGAAAGACTTCTACTTTTCTCAAACCATCGATGAGGGTCAGAATCTAGCTAGATTCATCTTTGACACTCTCACTAACACAAATATTTCTATCATGGTTCAAAAGTAAAGTTGGGGTTTTGTTTCTTATTGACCAATATACCCCTTGAAAGAATACCGTATTTCATCTGTGCCATGTGTTAGGTGTGCCTTTTGGAAGGGCACTCTTGGATTTATGTCTGAAATATCTGCCGACGGCTTTTTTATTGTTTGCTGTTAAAAGTAGTAGCCTTCGCTTTCAGCAGCCATTGTATTTCATCTACCATGGTTTAGCTGCAATGATAATAATAATGCTTAATTTACAACAAATTTAATAGGTACTTATGATTTTTCAAGGGCATTGAATTGGCAAAGTGAGAGAAAAAGAAAGGACTGGTGGGACATGTTTTGGTACTTCAGTTTTGTTGGTCGAGTCATGCTTTCAGTAAACAAGCTTCGTGTGATCATAGGAGATTCTCGAAGTTGTTGGGGGTATTGGGGTGGTTGTTTTTTTCTGCCTCAGAGTTTTCTATTGGAGTCTTAGTTTATAATTTACGGATTATATGATTGCAACTGCTCCACCACAGCCTTATAACTATTTTCTGTGCTGATATCGTTTTTCTATTTTACCGATTTGCATCTGGGGCATTTCTTTGAAGGCTTGGTTTTCTTGTGTTCCATTTGTGGCAGCTAATCATCGGTTCTGCGCCTAACAAACCGAAATCATGGTGGAAGATGGTGATGAGGTTGCAGTTGATGCACGTTCCACAGAAGACTGGTTGTTGCATGCACAGGAACTTGTTCCCGTTGTTCTTGATAAAGCAAGAGAGGCTAAGGGATTTGCCGGTAGATGGAAGATGATCATTGCAAAATTGGAACAGATCCCGTCACGATTATCAGATTTGTCAAGCCATCCGTGCTTCTCAAAAAATGCTTTATGCAAGGAGCAGTTGCAGGCCGTGTCAAAGACGCTTGGGGAAGCGATTGAATTAGCCGAGTTGTGTATGAAGGAAAAATACGAGGGTAAGCTTCGGATGCAGAGTGATCTAGATGCATTGACTGGGAAGCTTGATTTGAATTTGAGGGATTGTGGGCTTTTGATCAAAACTGGTGTGCTGGGTGAGGCTACTTTACCATTGGCCGTGTCAAGTTCTGTGGCAGAATCAGATGTTGCAATATACAACAACATAAGGGAATTACTGGCGCGTCTTCAGATCGGGCACTTGGAAGCGAAGCACCAAGCTCTAGACAGCGTTGTTGAGGCCATGAAGGAAGATGAGAAGAACGTTTTAGCGGCTCTTGGTCGGAGCAACATTGCTGCTTTGGTTCAATTGCTTACAGCTACCTCTCCCAGAATAAGAGAGAAAACGGTTACTGTTATATGCTCGCTTGCAGAATCTGGTAGTTGCGAGAATTGGCTTGTTTCTGAGGGAGTTCTGCCACCTCTTATAAGGCTTGTAGAATCTGGCAGTGCAGTGGGGAAGGAGAAGGCCACGATATCCCTTCAGAGGTTGTCTATGTCAGCCGAAACAGCTCGCGCAATCGTGGGGCATGGTGGGGTTCCTCCATTGGTTGAACTTTGTCAAATTGGTGACTCTGTGTCACAGGCTTCGGCTGCTTGTACTCTGAAGAACATATCAGCTGTGCCTGAGGTGAGACAAACTTTGTCCGAAGAAGGGATTGTGAGGACCATGATCAATCTTCTTAACTGTGGTATTCTGTTAGGTTCAAAAGAGCATGCTGCAGAATGTTTGCAGAATCTCACTGCAAGCAACGAGAATCTAAGGAGGAGTGTCATATCAGAAGGTGGGGTTAGGAGTCTTCTCGCTTATCTTGACGGTCCGCTTCCTCAAGAATCCGCTGTTGGAGCATTGAGGAATTTGGTCGGATCGGTCCCTGAGACATCCTTGGTCTCTCTCGGATTGGTCCCCCGATTGGTTCACGTGTTAAAGTCGGGATCTTTAGGTGCTCAGCAAGCCGCCGTAGCCGCCATATGCAGAGTTTGCAGCTCGACAGACATGAAGAAAATGGTTGGTGAAGCTGGATGCATCCCTCTCCTTGTGAAAATGCTTGAGGCTAAGTCAAACAGTGCCAGAGAGGTTGCTGCCCAAGCAATTGCAAGCCTGATGGTTGTGTCTCAGAACAGGAGAGAAGTCAAGAAGGATGATAAAAGTGTGCCAAATTTGGTTCAGTTGCTTGATCCAAGTCCTATGAACACTGCAAAAAAATATGCAGTCACATGCCTCGGATCACTTTCTTCGAGTAAGAAATGTAAGAAGCTAATGATTTCGTATGGGGCTATTGGGTATCTCAAGAAACTTACTGAGATGGACATTCCAGGAGCTAAAAAGCTGCATGAACGGTTGGAAAGAGGGAAATTGAAAAGTTTTTTTAGCAAGAAATAGAGAAAAAAATAGTTGTTAATTTCCTTTTTGTACCAAGAAGCAAAATGCCAAGTTGCAAACTTGAATGAAACAAGTTTGTTAATCTATGATGTATTATAATCAGTGTTAGTTTATATTATAAATATTTAAATTTCTGTACACTCGTTTTTTCTGAAATTCTTATCGGAACTCCAATAAGTTAAATCTACTAATTTTTCTGTAGTTTATACTATTTAATCAGTGTGAAAATTTCAAACTCAAGATGAGTCTGTTTAGTCTTCATGCAGTGTTTTTTAAAAAATTTTTGTTATGTGAATCTATATTATGATTGTAATCAATGTTGGATTGTATGATAAATCATGAAACATTTTGTCTCCTCTGCTGCGTGGATGTGTTTTGTTCTAAATTTAGGAACCCGAAGAACACTGTCTGATGATTCCCTTTGGATGCTAACATGTGAGAAAGTTAAAACTTCTGATGTAGTGATTCTTTAACCATGCAGTGGGTTTTCTTTTTCATATAGCATTTTCTCAATGGGAAGTAAGGGTTCTACAAAGAAACTTATAAAGTACAAAATGCATGACAGCAATTGATTATGGGATCTGAATAAGCATGGAATATAAAAAGGAAAGAAAACGTAAGTGGCGATGATGAGATAATGTATGTAATATTTGTAATCGTTTTTCTTTTTCCTTTTCCATTTTGGATTAGTGATGCTTCTAGTTCTTGAAAAAGTTTTTTTTGAATTTGATTGTAGTTTCTGGCATTTCAAAACTTTTGTTCTAAGGATACAGGTTATTTTACACCTATTATTACTTTTATAGAATAAAATTATCCTAACAATTTTTTTTTTGTAATTTTAAAGAAAAGAAATCAAAGGATAAGTTTTTTTTTTTGTCAAAGTACCATTGTCTTGGTTTTAATTATGTATTTTGAATAAACATGTAAATTTGTTATCTTTGTATGAAAGGAAAATTTTTAAAAAATATATAAAAATATATACAACATTCCTTTACTCGTCTTACCTTCCTTTTATATTATTTTAAGTAATCACCTTCCAGCACTACAATTATGTTATAATTTTGACCTGTTGTTGAGTTCGGATTCCTTCGCATGAAAGAAAAAAAATATCTTAGTTTTTTTTTTTTAAAATATGTTATTTTATTAATAAAAATAAAAGCTTAAACGAGTGAGAATAGGAAGATGAGAATGTGGTGCAAGTAGCACTTGAACTCAAAGGGTGATGGTCTGAGTTCTTTACAAGTTGAAAAATAATCTATTAACTATTTATCTATATATGATACAAAAATTTCTTAGTAAAAAAAATTCTAATATTTTTACTAAAACAAAATATTACAATTTTTATAAAATAAATAATATTTCTTTAAAAAAATAACATTAATCGATATCTATAATACCTATATTTTGAGTTCAAAATTTTTATATCTTGAAAATGTTCTATCTTTTTCTTTATTGTCAATATAAAAAAATATCTTTCATTATGTATATAGAACTAAATAATTGTTCATTCATTTATCTTTGAAACGATAGAGAGTATTCTACATTTTCATATGCTGAGAAACATTTTTAAATATTTTTAATTGTTGTAGTTGTCATAAGTAAAATCAAAACTACCTCTAATTATTCTAATTTTTTTCAAGTCGCATAATAGAAGAAAATTTAAAAAATGATACTTTTCTTAATTAACGAAACCTTTTTGCAAACATGCTTTTATAATGGTGTCCCTATCATTAGGATGATAAATGATATTTGTTTTCTCCCTTCTGAATGAGGAGGAAGATTTCTCAAATCAACTTCTAATAATCTTCTTTTTGCATGCCCTATTTGTGTGGGGAAACCCCTTTTAAAAAATTTATCCATTCTTTCTAGCACATTTCAAAAAGCAACAATTAAAGTTGACTAAGATAAGTTAGACATCAAATCAAATAATACACACACAAAAAATAACTTTATATAATTATAGAGCTAAAACCCCTTGACATCATAGAAAATATATAAAATTCTTGTAATAATCAACCCCATAATGAAACAATTACAAGTATTATACATTTAGAAATGGTAAAAAGCGTAAAACACTATTTTAAAATAAAATAATTAACAAATCCAATTAATTGGGAACAACAATTAGTATTTTGGGTACAATGTGTAAACTTAAGTAAAATGTAATTACGAGTACATATCTCTCTTTCTCTCTCTTCTTCATTTTGTTAATGTAATTCTCTCAATGAAAAAGGAAGAGATGTACATCATTCTTATTAAAAACAAAATAAAATGTGAGATTCAAGTTTAACATTTTCTCCATGAAAGCAATTGGAGCCCAAAAATGTTTTGCCTCGTATTCACCTGGTTAAACATGTTCTTGAATTTGTCTTGTGGGGGAAAGGTAAAGGATGAAAAAAAAAAGTACCAAATTGATGCAATTTTCTTTTTCAAAATTACTAAAATAGATAGTGTTTAAAAAATTACAAAAAAGGTAAGTTCACTAACTTGATACAATTTTATTGTGAAAAAGTCATGTTAAGATGATATAACTTTAGTGTAAAGTGTGTTTAAGTTGAAATCGTGTCAATGTGATACGACTTTAGTTCAATGCATTTTAAATTGAAATCATCTCAAGGTAGCACAACTTTAATTCATTGTTTTTATAGAAGTCATATTAGATTGACACGACTTTAAAATGTTTTGAAAGTCACCTCACCTTAACACAATTTCAACTTTTCTTACATTGAAATCATGCTATATAACATAACATTTTTTATAGAAAAAAAGCACAACATTTACACAATTATTTTTTGTACATTTTCGTATTTTTTTTTAAATTGTCCATTTCAATAATTTTTGAAAAAAATTACACTAGAATGATACTTTTATCGATGAAGGATTGTCATATAGTTATGTTATCTAAAAAATAATACTAAAAATGTATTACTAACATTTTATTTTATAATTTTAACTATTTATTATAGATGAAATATATTTTATATTTTTATTTGTAATGATCAATAAATTAGTTAAAAAAGTTTTAATTTTATAAATGACACTCAATTATTTTATTATTAAAAATTAAACTACAAATAAAAAAAAATTAGTTAATCAAGTTTCATTTCGTAGAAACTATCTTCTCTCTAAAACTATTCCCTACCTTTTTTTATTGTTTTATTTTCTAAACTTTTGATCCCACATTTCATCTCCTTAAAGATTAGAGATTATCATAAGAATCCTAGCTTACAACATAACACATCTACCCGATCAAATTTGTGTTAACAATAAATTTATCTTTTGTTCTTTTGTCAAGTAATTTTGAATTTCTACTTTACATATGATATCTATGTGGTTGCATGTGATTCAAGAGAGTTCAAGATGAACTTTTGCTTATTTGTGGTCATAAAAGTATGTTCATATTATTGATACGAGTTTTCTTCGAGTAGATAGAATGTCATGTGAGAGTTAGAGTTTTTTGAGAAAAAGTTGAGTTAAGATTTCCATCCAAGTAAGAAAAGTTAGTATGCTTATATATTACTAGTATTGTTTAAATGAATTGATCTTGGAGAGGATTGTGATTTGTTATTGTGCTTAGTAGTGATTATTGATAGAATGTGATTGTATATAAGTAAGTGAAGTTTTGAATGTTAGATATCTACAAATTGAACTGAAATTTAAGATTATTATTCTGTTTATTTGGTTTTGTTCTATTTGGAGACATTTTTGAATTAAATGGTAATATTTTATAACCTGAAAAGGAGATAGATTGACCTAAATAAACAATTAGGCAATTTGATATATTTGTTCAACTTTTGAAAATTATGTAGACTGGTTGTGTAATTAATCAATCGTTAAGCGAAAATGTGATTTTGAGATTCCATAGAGCTTGAGTGATATCTTACCTGTTCGACGAACTATAAAAATAGAGTCATGCTCTGTTTATTTTAGGTTGATTTTAACTTATTTTCTAGGATTCCTTTAGGACACTTCTCTTGTAATTATCAAACAACTTTGTAAGAGACATGTGAGGAATAATAACTCTTAGTTCTTGTTGTTAGGTTCATCATGATTATCTGAATTCTCTTGTGTTGGGATAAAATGTAATTCCTTTGAATTCTTTGTACTTGTATTGATTTTTGTTTATTTAAATGTTTTATTTAGATGTTAATGAATTGATTCATAATAAATGATTTGATGAACTGATTAGTCATCATACTTCGTTAACTTAGATTGAGTTGGGAAACTAGTTTAAGTTAAGATCCAATAAGATAATCTACTACTGTTAGATGTTAGGAATATATCTATGTGTTTTAGCTGGTTATAAAGTATTGTTCTTAATGCAATGATTCACTCAATCAAGAGTGGAATAATCACACTAAGTTTGAACTCCTTAGACTCTAAAGTCAAGGAATTGATTTAGAATTAACTTAGTACTTCTAGGAACATTGTGTAGTGATTTGATACTTAGCAAATGAATAATTGTGCCATGGGAATACATGATTGGAACTACAATAACTATGTAATACACAACACTGGTATTTCAAATAGGAATTAATAATAATATGCATTTAAGTAACTAAGTAACTGATGTTTTAGATATAAATATAATTTTATATATATTTGTTTTAGATCTATTTTTCAAAATTTTCTTTGATAGTTAATTTTGAAAATTTAAGAGAACTATAATATACTTATATATATATATATAAATATTATAATGTAACTTTTACATTATTCTTTTAAATTGTAATATAATGGATAAATTATAAATATTTTATTAGAATGTTTAATTATTTCAAAATAGACATTTATCCTTTATACTACTACGTATAACATGTTTTATATGTCAATTAAAAGGGATAGTTAGCATAGCATTTTTAGTAATTACAGTATTGGCGCAAAATATTAATTATATTTCTTTTTTCACTCCTAATACTCAAACAAGAAGATTTGTATAAACACTTTTAAAGAAAAAAGGAAAAATAAAAGTTTACCAACAAGATAAAAGTTAATTTAAAAGCTTTTAAAAAAACATTTCCTAATTTTAATTTATGAGACAATTAATTGTTTTAAGTAAATTATACGTTTCCAAACATGACCCGAAACCTATTTGACTATGAGTTGTATGAATTTTAGATAACTTCTCATGGTAGGAATGTAAGAGTTTACATTTATAAGTGATTAATTATCAAGATTCTTCTTGGTTTATTTGCAATCCATGGCACCGAGAAATAAAATATTAATGCCATTATCATCACCTTTAAAACAAATCTATTTATTTATTCTGTAAAGATAAGCTTTTACGTCACGACATTGTGGAGGCTGTTGGGGTGCGTGTGGGAAAAACCAAAGCGACGCAATTGAGTTGAATCTCTTCACGATACTGATCCAATCCAAGCCCAATCAAACGGATTTAAGCACTTTCTGCCACGTGTCACATTGACATCGGAATCATCGAACGGTGCAAGATTGTTCCAAGCAATAAAGCACAACATTTCCATTTGTTTGGTTGCTCCGAAAAGAGAGGACCAAACAAGCCCTTATCACAACTCTATCTAACATAGTTCAGGCCCAAACCAAAAAGCTTCGTCTCTCAATTCGGATTCTCCAGCACAATTCCCTTCCCCAAACAACCTTGGTTTGGTATTCTCTCTCTCACACACACTTTTTTTTTTCTTTTATTCGTTTAATTAGTGTTGGGGATTCACGTGCCCCGGTTGTTTGATCCTTTGACCTTGTAGCTTGAGATACTAAAGTTGCAATCTTTAAAGGTGGGGGCTTGCGAGTTTTGATTTTGGGTCAACTTAAAGGGGTGTTGATTTGATGGGGTCGTATGATTTGACTTTGATGGGTTGGCTATTATTGTTGTTCTGTTGTTTGTAGTGTGCTTGGTTGCTTTGGAAATGATAGAAACGATGAGGGAAATCGAAGATTTGATGATGTGGTTGTTGTTACAAAATAGAAAAAGGATTGATGTAACTGGACTTCGGGGTAGTTTAGATGGATTGATTCTCTTTCTCCCTTTATACTATATAATGTGCCAGTCATGGCGTAATTGAGTTAAACCTTTTGTTTTAACAATATGAATCTTAATGCTGATTAATGGATTAAATGTGATTTTGTTGTAGTCTGATGTTATTGGAGAAACTTGGGTGTTGATGCTTTCAATATTTTGACCTAGATAAACCTGATGGTTGTTCTTTTGGGTGAATTCTAACTGCTAAGTACCCTGGAGAACTGGTTAATATGCAGAAGTTTGTCTTGGTTTTTGTTTATTCTCGCAAATAAAACCTCTCTTCTCTTGGCTTTGAACTTGAAAATAGATTCTTTTAAAATCCTATTCTATTGAAGCTAGCTAGAGTTGGAGGTAGAGTATTCATGCAGTTCTTCTAATTTATTCGTCATATTTGTTGGTATGGTGAAGAACACTAGATTCATTGGAAGTAGTGGTTTAGTGATTTTATATAACAAAATGTGTAAATTTAACTACCATGGAGTTTCAAGAATACCTCTTAAACCTTGCAAGATGTGATCGAAAGTAGTCACATTTGGAAGCAGTAATAGTATGGACTTTTGTTCTTTTCTGCTGAGCCACCCGCATCAAATATCTTCTTGTTGTCACTTACTCTATCTATTTCCAAGGGTGACAGTTTAGGAGTTGTCTTCTTGTTTATGAAAGAACACAATTATATTATTTGATCCATGTAGCTGACGCCTGGAGAAAAAAAACTTTTGTTGTTGAGGAGGGTTAGATGGTCAATTAGTGGCTGATTTAGTGCTTTGAAAAGGTTATTGAAATGAGATTGTCGTGAATTGCCAACTATTTTTTGTGTCATTAAATTCAGGTACAATGAAAAATTACTTCAAATATATATAGATGATATACAATATTCAATGCAAATAATTTAAACTAGAAATAGATAAAACAACTTATGCAGAAGTCGGACAAAACAAAACTATTAGTTATATCTAAGCTTGAGTAGTCTTTATTTTAGAAGAATGGCTGGAAAACAACTAAAACAAGTTGAATGGACTACATAAATTGAATGATTGAGTGAGAAAGAAAGGTGAAATAATCAAATAGGATATGTTCACAAGCGTTCTTTCAAATTCCTTTTCATTTACACATTTGAGCCCATTTTCTTTTCAGGATAATTGGCAAAAAGGTAAAAACATATAAATCATTGAATCGAGTGTTGGTACGAATTACATAGGTTCATTATGTATCATTAGATAAAAAATCAGTTAAGATCATTCTTTTGGTACGAATAGGTAGACAACCAAAATGTATCAAATCATAAGACTCAAATGGTGAATTGTAAGATTCTGATAACTATGCTCTAAACAGTACTTGTGAGAATGGATTTGCGGTTTGAAGAAATTGAGGAGAATTTGGTATGATGGAGATTAACAGATTTGTGTTAGTATTCTTTATGAAAACTATAAAGCTTAGCTACTTTGGTTTCAGAATGTGTATATGTAAATTTTCATTCTCAATTTAGATTTTTGTAATGATGATTTTATATAAATGAATATTTTCTAGCTTCCCAACTGAATTAACAGATCCTGATTTGATCTGATAGAGTAATTTTTTACAGAATTGAGGGATGTGACTTGGTGTTGGTGAGGTGGATAATAAAAATTTAGAACCCACTACATACCCATATTTTTTACCTACCACTTGAGCTTTGAAGCTATTGTAGTTGAAGATTTTATGCCCCAATTAGTTAGAATTGGAACTTTACAGGTTATACACATATATAGTAACATTCTCAGAATACTATATTTAGTTCCTTGCAGGAAGGTTGAGATAATAAATGAAAATGAGAAGAAAAATGATCTTAGTAGTAAATTGAAATTTGACGAGATTGTGTTTGCCTTGTGTTCTTCAATTTTTACATACAAATGGTGTTACTGTTGGATTTCGTGTTTGCAAGAAGTGAGTTTTCAAATGCTCATGCATTATAGAAACTCAAACTGGACATTATCACATGAATGATGTCACTTAGATAATTGGAAGGTCTACCAAGTATTCCTGCTACTTGATTATCGTGCTTTTGTGATCTTGATGAAGTATTGGTGGAGGTGCTAAATTGTAATTCTCAGAATGATTTTCATCATTTCTAAAATTTTGATAATAACTTAGTTCTTACTGTTTTAACATTACTACCGTTTAGTTTATGAATTGGCATGTTTAACAACTTAATCTGACACTTTCTTTAAAAAAAAAAAAAAACTGTACGCAAAAAATTGCTACATCAAGTGAGAGCTCTAAACGTCATCACCCTCCCTATTTAATATGAGAATATCACTCTTTACATTACCGACTCCTGTTTCTAATTTAGTTGACATGAACCGTGCTGTCATTTGTTATATAACAGCAATTAGTGTAGAAGATGAGTACGTTGGATGCAACAAGGGCTGAACTTGGTCTTCTTGTTTTATATTTGAGCAAGGCTGAAACAAGGGACAAGATATGCAGGGCAATTCAGTATGGTTCCAAATTTGTAAGTAACGGGGAACCTGGTACTGCTCAGAATGTAGACAAATCAACCAGTTTGGCACGAAAGGTCTTCCGGCTTTTCAAGGTTAGGTTTTTCTGAGTTTTGAAACCTTGTTTTTCATCTGTTCATAAGTTCAATATAGGAAGTTACTTCATATTTTCTTTTTGTCACTTAGGGAGTTTCTGTATATAATAATATTTCTTTCTTTGTATCATTTTCCTTTGATTGGTTTGCTCAGAAAAGACTAGAAATCTGTAGTATGCATAATTTTCTCTCTTTTTTTTGGGTTCCAAGACCATAATAGTAGGAAAAAAAGGATAAATCAAAGATAGTCAAATACTGTTAATTTTTTAAAGTATTAGACAGTTATAAAATTCAAGCAGTCATTTTCGCAAAAAAATTAGGTGTTACAAACTATTTAGTTCATGCAATGACCATCACTCTTATACTCTTTAATTTGCAGTTTGTCAATGACCTACATGGTTTGATAAGTCCAACACCACAGGGCACTCCCTTGCCCCTAATTCTGTTGGGAAAGGTATGGGCACTGCAAGAACATTTAACCTTTCCTTATCCTTTTTGGGTTTATATATATTTTAAGTGTAATGCTTCCACTGATTTTGCTGATGACTAATCTCCATCAGGAAACTTAGTTGGCTACCTATAATGAGGTTTCTCTTCCCAACCATTTTCTTTCATCTTTGTTTTTATATTTCAGTCCAAGAATGCACTTCTCTCCACTTTCTTGTTTCTTGATCAAATTGTGTGGCTTGGCAGAACAGGAATCTACCAGGTAGGAAATGATAAACTATATGTTTTGTTTAGCATCATGTTTGTTTCTAAATTATTATATAGAAATCATCTAGCAGTTTGTTGAGAGTTTTTGTGTCTAACTACAGAATAAAGAACGCACCGAATTAATTGGCCGGATATCTCTTTTCTGTTGGCTGGGTTCCTCGGTGTGCACCACCTTGGTTGAGGTTTGTGGCTTACCTACCTTCATTGATTCCAACATGTGTGCATTTATGCCCTCAAGTTCCTTCACTGTTTACCCTTGCAATATTTTACTTTGATCAGCTCGGGGAGCTTGGAAGACTCTCTGCATCAATGAAGAAGTTAGAGAAAGACCTCAAGAACAAGAATAAATTTGATGTATGTTGTCCATGCACGTGTCCAAATTCTTCAAACTTTCTGTTTTTTGTTTTACTTTTGGACTGATTGCATTACTTTTCTGTTTATTTAATTACTTATGTCTGCAGGATGAGCAATACCGTGGCAAACAAAACCAGTCAAATGAGAGGACTCTATCACTTATCAAAGCAGGAATTGATATAGTGGTAGCAGTTGGACTGCTTCAACTGGCACCTAAGACAGTTAATCCACGTGTGACTGGTGCATTCGGATTTGTATCATCTCTAATATCTTGCTATCAGGTACATGCTAGTATAATTGTAGTATGCTTCCTTTTTGCATATATTTTCCATCCCTAAAACTTTGTATCCATGACCTATCTGTGTGCACAAACATACATACCTTTTTGCAACTATTGACATAGAGACAGAAAAATGGAGACAAAATGAGCTCTTGACAATTTTTTCTCAAGAAAAGTAGCAACCACATTAGCAGTGTTTCAAATAAAGTTTTGTAAATATTTGTGTCTCTCTTAATCGTTTAAGGTTATGGTTTCTTAACATTCTTAGGAGTGCCGATTTCGCTAACAAGAATTTCTGGTTTGTGCAATGCAGCTGCTTCCTGCTCCGCCCAAATCCAAAACCTCATGAAGTGTGGAAGAATAGAATGGTTCTCATGAGATCTCACTGGTGTCAAATAATTATATGAATTGGTCAGAAAATGTTGGTTGGTGTGAGCATTGACCAATATTCATCATAGTCACAGTTGCTCCCAAAAACTGCTGTGTAGGGTATCTATGCAACAATATTCATAATTTACATACATAAATTTAAGACATCCAACATCAAATTAGTTCACCCCTTCCTCTCAATGCTTTATTGTGTTGTCAAAATGGTTCAAATTAGTCTTTGAGGGACAAAATGAATGCGATGATTTTCTCTATAAACAACTTATTTGTGTATTTTACACGAGTGAATAGTCTGTTCCACTATGAAATGGGGTTGACAGTTTTGAATTGGATTAAGATCAATAGGGTATTCCAGAAAATATGATTGAAACGAACTTAAAATTTTTCAACTCTGCGAAAGAGATAGTTCTGATTAAGGCAAAGTTATTAATTTTATATGTTAAATATCTCAATTATCTTGATTAATAAGAACTTGAGGAATGTTGTCAATCATCTACCTCATTGAATGATCAGTAAGTTAACTATGATTAATTTTATACCACTTAATTTTGAATTTATGAAGTCATAAATGGGCGAGGACTCAATATTTTATATAAATATAATTTATTTAATGATCAAATCAGTGGATTTTATTTCATCAAAAATAAATTTCAGTGAAATATCACAACTTATAAATATTACCAAAATAATTTAGTGGGATGTTGTAACATCCCAAAATACCGTAATTACTATAAATCAGGATTAATTACAGTTAACAGTAACATAAACAGTCTTTGCATTAACACAGGTTAAAAAGAAGCCGAACGGCGTCAGTACAAAAGAACGTACGCTCAAACTATAATTCAGTGATAAACAGGACGAACGGTTTTACAAAACATTTAACCGCACGTCCAACTATTCTACCATTTACATCACTACTCTAACGAGCGCTCTAAGGCTCGGCCTTGACTTCTACCTCAACCAGATTTGCATCTTCCAAATTTTCTTCTTCCAGCATTTCTTCAAGAGGTGCTCTACCATCTGCTCACATCCACACGGATGATCATTGCAAGACAAGACGAACGTACATGGACAGTGGACAACACAATGGAAATGCAAGGGTAAGCTTATAATATTTAATTTATACAATTAACACATACATTTACATTCCGATTCACACATACAACATGTAACTTATCAAATAATAATCATAGAAATACGTATATAAGACAGACCGTCCGGACTGTATGAACCATGTAGTTACAAGCGTCCTTGCACCCGAGTGATGTAGTAACTGGGATACACCAAACAGCTGCCACTCGAGGTTAACCCTATCTGCCCAAAGTACTCAATAGGACTAGGGTCTCCTGCCATTCCCACACATGACTACCCCCTTCTATTTGAAGAGAAGTATCACGGAATTTCAGGATGGACAGCGAGGCTTAACTTATCCATGTTCATACCTTACCAAATTTCACACTTAATACATCTGAGTCGTTCCTCCTTGGAACGCTCATTTAAATTCCAAAATCACAATTTCAGTTCTAATGGTGTTCTCACATCTTAATTCATCCTCTTAAATACATTTTCATTCTATGTTCCACTCTCTTAAAAAGACGAACGTTCACTCCTCTTCATAACGAGGACGAACGTCGAGGCAAAACCGAGAAAGACTTCTTTGAATTAGTTAAATGGACTAACTCTATTACGATCGGAAAGTACTAAGAATAATTTAAGTTCAATGACTCTGGAAAGAATCCAATGGATAGCTACCTCACAACTTGGTTGAGTAAAATAAACATAAACACAATTTAATTCAGGGAACAAACCGCCCGTCAATGACCGAACGTTCAATAATTAACTTTGGACGAACGCCAGTTACGTTCGCTCAGAATTCAATGATAAGGACGAGCGTTCAGTTATAAAACCGAACCCTGCTTTGGACGAACGCTAGGTAAATGACCGAGCACAAATCAGAACGAACGCTTGGTAAAACCCGAGCGCTATTTAGGACGAACGCTTCGGTATAAGACCGAACGTCAATTTGGGACGAACGTTCGGTATAAGGCCGAACGCCCTGTAGAACGAACGTTCGACATAAGGCCGAACGATATTAAGGACGAACGCTCGACATAAGGACGAACGCTATCAAAGACGAACGCTTCGGTTAAAGACCGAGCGTTACGTGTTCATAAAGTTTCAAATATTTATATACACTGAGCTGAACCGAACGCTCATTCACTAATAATGGGAACGCTCGTTCTCGAGCAGAATTCTTTCCAAATGAAAGAATTCCAATCTAAGTTATTTTAATGAAAACCGAACGGTCTAAGACCGTACAGTGACGAGCGTCATTTATCAAAGGGGATGATTTAAATTTCAGATTTTTCAACCTTAACAGAATTTTCCACATTTCCAATTTATAAACTTTATAACTTTCATTCCAGATTTAATTCACCTTCAACATCATCATCATACAGATCTCAATCTTTTAATCATTCCAACTATACAATAACCATACTCCGTTCATACATAATCAAATCAACATGCAATTCAAACCACCACAACATATATAATACATGAAAGCAGTGCTCGTTCATGACAGACAAATCCAAACCAGAAATCATATTCCATAACAGTGGTCGTCCATACAACTCAAACATCATACTTTTAATACATACAATCCAGATTACACAACATACAGTATAAATTAAACATTTAAGCTTCCCTTACCCGGATTGGCAACCAAACTTGTCCTAGATGTAAAAGTGGCTTCGTTCAACAAGCTTTTCTTAGGTTCTTGACTCTTCCAAAACAAAATCTAACCATGGAATACAGAACACTTAGAATACAAACTTGCATGCAACTAAAAACCCTATTTTTCCAGAAACCTAAGGATGAACTACGGAAAGGGGACTCACCAGCTTAGATCAAATTCTGTTCGGTCCAAACTAACGTCTGCGTCTCTGGAAACGTTCTATGGTTCTGAAATGGGATTTTGGAGAGGAAAATGAGAGGTTACAATAGAGAGAAGTTTACTGGTTTTAGAGAGAAGTTGGAGAAGATGAATGAATGTGTTTCGTGAGGAAGAAGATGAGTGATGCAGGTGAGAGAGTTTTCAGAAAAATCTGGTTTTGTTAAACTCCCGTTCGTTTGAACGAACGTGTCCCAGGCTGACACTTGCACACCCATCTCTGATTTAGAAGCCTCTACCGCAACACGTGGCGTGCTTGCATGCAAAGAGTGGTGCGTTTTTAATGTTGCAGAGAAATGATGGGCGTGGTTCTTCGTGCACGTCAGAGAGGAATGGGATCAGATTAGAGAGTGGGTTTTAATGGCTGGGAATGACGTGGCGTGCATTAATGGTGAGGTGTCAGGATTAATTGAGGCTAATTATTAAGGGTTTCACATTCTCCCTAACTACAAAAAATTTTCGTCCTCGAAAATTTAGAACTTACTCGTAAACAAGTGTGGATACAAGTCCCTCATTGCACTCTCCACTTCCCAAGTTGAGTCACCAGTCTTAGCGTCCCACACTATCTTCACCAAACGAACGTCCTTTCCTTTATGTAGCTTGGTGCGTTCATCTTCAATGCGGACTGGTTGTAACTCCAACGTTCGGTCTTGGCGCAGTTGAATATTCTCCAGCTCCAAGACATGAGAGGGATTAGCTATATACCTCCTAAGTTGAGACACATGGAAGACCGGATGTATATTTGATAGTTGAGGAGGCAAGGCAAGCTCATAAGCTACTGGTCCAATCTTCTTCAAAATCTGGTACGGCCCTATGAACTTGGGAGACAGCTTCTTTGGACGAACCACTCTGCCTACTCCAGTGATCGGATTTAGTCTTAAGAACACGTGGTCTCCTGCAGCAAACTCCAATGGTCTTCTTCTTCTATCCGCATAGGATTTCTGCCTGCTCAAGGACGTCTTCAATCTATCTTGGATCAATTTAACTTTCTCGGTTGTTTGTTGGATGAGCTCAGGTCCGGTTAGCACGTTCTCTCCTTCCTGGAACCAACAAAGTGGCGTTCGACATTTCCTCCCATAGAGAGCTTCAAACGGCGCCATTCCAATGCTAGCTTGAAAACTATTATTGTACGTGAACTCCACCAGTGGCAAGACTTCATCCCATGCGCCTAAGTGATCTAGGACGCACGTCCTCAGTAAATCTTCCAGCGTCTGGATGGTACGTTCAGACTGGCCGTCCGTTTGTGGATGATATGCTGAACTCATCTGCAGTCTGCTTCCTAATTCACCTTGTAACGATTGCCAAAACCGAGATGTGAATCTCGTGTCTCGGTCGGAAATGATACTTGAAGGCACTCCATGAAGACGAACGATCTCATTGATGTACAACTTAGCCAAATTTGTCATTGACATCTTCAAATTCACGGGCAGGAAGTGAGCGCTCTTCGTTAGTCTGTCCACGATCACCCAAATTGAATCATGATTCCTAACCGTTCGTGGCAGATGAGTCACGAAATCCATGGAGATGCTATCCCACTTCCATTCGGGAATCTCCAACTGTTGAAGTAATCCACTTGGTCTCTGGTGTTCGGCCTTCGCCCGTTGGCACGTTAAGCAGGATGCCACAAAACGAGCGACATCACTCTTCATTCCAGGCCACCAGAACGAACGTCTAAGATCTTGATACATCTTAGTCATACCAGGGTGTATGCTAAGACGACTATGATGACCTTCCTCCAGAATAATCCTCTTCAGTTCGCCATCATTCGGAACGCACGTTCTGCCCATGTAACGCAACATGCCGTCCGTTCCCGTATTGAACCACTTAGCTTGATCCGTACCGAGCGCGCTTAAGATCTTTACCAGCTCTTCATCCTCGCGTTGCTTCATCCAAATCCGATCAAACACATCGCTAGATATGCTAAGGTTACAACACTTGATGCTTTTCGGTTCTAATTCGAACTGTAACCTTAGATCTCTGAAACTCTCCACTAAACTTAACTCTCTCACCATCATAACCGAGACATGCACTGCCTTCCTGCTTAGAGCGTCCGCCACTACATTGGCCTTCCCAGGATGATAGAGCAACTCAAACTCATAGTCTTTTAAGAACTCTAACCAACGTCTCTGTCTCATATTCAGCTCCTTCTGATCAAACAAATACTTGAGACTCTTGTGGTCACTGAAAACTTGGAATGTTGATCCGTATAGATAATGCCTCCAAATCTTTAGTGCAAAAACGACCGCTGCCAATTCCAGGTCGTGCGTTGGATAGTTGCGTTCATGAATCTTCAATTGACGAGACGCGTAAGCTACCGCTCGTCTTTCTTGCATCAGCACACAACCCAACCCTTGATGAGACGCGTCGCAGTACACTTCAAAAGGCT
Organism: Vigna angularis; assembly: GCF_016808095.1. Lineage (NCBI taxonomy): Eukaryota > Viridiplantae > Streptophyta > Magnoliopsida > Fabales > Fabaceae > Vigna > Vigna angularis. Next base: position 9,108,947 of record NC_068971.1, read on the forward strand.
TGGACGTGTCCGGAATGATTAGTACAGGAGCGCTCGTCAACTTCACTTTCAGCTCTTGAAAACGCTCCTCACACAAATCAGTCCAAGCGAACGGCTGATCCTTCCTTGTAAGTTGCGTCAACGGTGCTACTATCTTAGAAAACCCCTCAATGAAACGCCTATAGTAGCCCGCAAGACCAACGAAGCTTCTCACCTCCGTGACTGAACGCGGGCGTTCCCATTCCATAACCGCTTGTACCTTTGCTGGGTCTACCGAGATCCCTCCAGCGGACACAATATGGCCCAGAAACTGCACCTCCTTCATCCAGAATTCACACTTGGACAGTTTTGCATACAACTCATTTTCCCTCAACACGCTCAGCACTGCCCTCAAGTGTTCTTCATGCTCAGCTTGGGTCTTAGAGTAGATGAGAATATCATCTATAAAAACGACCACAAACTTGTCCAAGTATGGCCGGAAGATGCGGTTCATATAATCCATGAACACTGCAGGAGCGTTTGTTACTCCAAATGGCATCACTACATACTCGTAGTGTCCATAACGCGACCTAAAAGCAGTCTTCTGGATGTCGTCCTCCTTCACCCTGATTTGGTGATATCCCGAACGCAAATCAATCTTAGAGAACACCGTTGCCCCATGCAGTTGATCCAACAAGTCATCAATCCTTGGCAACGGGTATTTGTTCTTGATGGTCAGCTTGTTCAATTGCCTGTAGTCTATACATAACCGAGAGCTGCCATCCTTCTTCTTCACTAAGAGTACAGGCGCTCCCCAGGGCGATACGCTCGGTCTTATGAATTGCTTCTCCATTAGCTCTTCAATCTGCTTTTTGAGTTCAACCAACTCTGCAGGCGCCATACGGTACGGTTGAACAGATATAGGGGCTGCTGTGGTCACCAGGTCAATGGTGAATTCAATCTCACGCACAGGAAGTAACCCTGGTATTTCTTCTGGAAAAACGTCCTGGAATTCCTCCAAAATGGACGTTCGTTCTTTACTGTCAACAACGGATGCTCGTTCTTGCCTCAATTCTCCCAGCTCTTGGTCTTCATGCGTCATGATCAAGAAGCAAGACGCGCCCTCCATAATATCTTCTTTCAATTGACCGAGCGTCACACCTACGCATTCTTCATCTTCGTCCGTTAATACTAACTCCTTATTGCCACAATCTATGAGAATGTGGTTGACAGCCAACCAATCCATCCCTAGAATGATTTCCAAGTCCTTCAAAGGTAAACAGATTAAATTCACCTTATAACTATGCCCCTCAACCACAATAGGACATCTAATGCATACGGTAGATGTCCTAAGCTCTCCAGCCGCTGGTGTTGATACCACCAAGTCGAACTGCATATCTCTCTCCACAATCCCCAGCTTTTCAACACATGCCTTCGATATGAAGGAGTGCGTCGCCCCAAAATCAAATAACACACAGCAAGGTATTCCATGAACTAGGCAGGTACCAGTGACGAGCGTACCTGAGCTCGCTGCCTCCGCTCCAGTGATTGCATACACCCGTCCAGTAGCTTGGGCTCGACCACCTCTTCCCTGCTGATTTCTCCCAGCGTTCGGCGGCCTCATTACTGCGCGTCCGCCCATGTTGCACTCGTTCTCCAGATGGCCATTTCGCCTACACCGAGTGCAATATTTCACTCCAACTAGCTGAGGACATGACGATCGATAATGTGGCCCTCCACACTTGAAACATACAACGCTACCTTGCTGCCCAGACTGTCCAGCAGGGACCAAGGCTTGAGATCCACTCGCGTTAACTGCTGGACGAGCATAAGGGGATCCTCTCTGATTCACATTTCCCCTTGAGACAATCGGCCCCCTTGCTGTTTGCTGTTTCTTGTGCCGTTCCGCTTCCGCCATGTTCTTCTCCAACACCTTGGCCCTCTCAACCATGGCAGGAAACGTTCTTATGCACAGGCTTGAAATCATCACCTTCAAATCACTCCTTAAACCGTTCTCAAACTTCCTACACTGCCACTCTCCACTGGTGGCCAGTGTATTAAACCGAATAAGGTGCTTGAACTTGTTGGTATATTCAGAAACTGACATTCCCCCTTGAACCAGCTGTAAAAACTCAACCTCCTTTGCAAAACGGACGCTGTCAGGGAAGTACTCTTCATAGAACTTGTTTCTGAACACTTCCCAAGTAATCTGCTGGTGAGCGTCCGTTACAATAGCTCTGGCGCTCGCCCACCAGTGGCTTGCTTCCCCAGTCAGCAAGTACTCCGTATACGCCAAGCGGTTTTCATCCGGACATCTCTTGGCGTTAAAAATTCTCTCCATATCTCTCAGCCACTGATCCGCTTCATCCGGAAAACCTTTCCCACTGAACTTGACCGGATGATGTTGGAGAAAACTCTCCAAACTCCATTCAGCATTTGGTTGGGCAGCGTTTGAAGAGGATGCTCCAGACGCACCTCTAGTTGCTGCAAGTATCTCCATTAACTGTCTCTGCGTGGTCTCAGAATTTGCACGAGATGCCTCCAGACTCTGCATAGCAGCTTGGTTTTGCTGCATCAGCGTGGCGTTTTGTTCCATGAGGGTGGTATTTTGTTGTTGGAGTCTCTCAATGACGTTCTCCAACAATCTAGAGTTGTTGGAAGCATCAGGTTCATTCGGTTGAGGAGGGGGAGGCAATCTAGGTGCCATTGGTTCTCTGGATACAGAGAAAAACGAGCGTTAGTTATGTCTAAGAGTTAAAGCAATAATAACTCATTAAACATCCAATAAGCACACAGCAAAAACACAGTGCACTCATAACCCTACAGTGTCCTTAAGAGAACAAAACGGCTCTGATACCACTAATGTAACATCCCAAAATACCGTAATTACTATAAATCAGGATTAATTACAGTTAACAATAACATAAACAGTCTTTGCATTAACACAGGTTAAAAAGAAGCCGAACGGCGTCAGTACAGAAGAACGTACGCTCAAACTATAATTCAGTGATAAACAGGACGAACGGTTTTACAAAACATTTAACCGCACGTCCAACTATTCTACCATTTACATCACTACTCTAACGAGCGCTCTAAGGCTCGGCCTTGACTTCTACCTCAACCAGATTTGCATCTTCCAAATTTTCTTCTTCCAGCATTTCTTCAAGAGGTGCTCTACCATCTGCTCACATCCACACGGATGATCATTGCAAGACAAGACGAACGTACATGGACAGTGGACAACACAATGGAAATGCAAGGGTAAGCTTATAATATTTAATTTATACAATTAACACATACATTTACATTCCGATTCACACATACAACATGTAACTTATCAAATAATAATCATAGAAATACGTATATAAGACAGACCGTCCGGACTGTATGAACCATGTAGTTACAAGCGTCCTTGCACCCGAGTGATGTAGTAACTGGGATACACCAAACAGCTGCCACTCGAGGTTAACCCTATCTGCCCAAAGTACTCAATAGGACTAGGGTCTCCTGCCATTCCCACACATGACTACCCCCTTCTATTTGAAGAGAAGTATCACGGAATTTCAGGATGGACAGCGAGGCTTAACTTATCCATGTTCATACCTTACCAAATTTCACACTTAATACATCTGAGTCGTTCCTCCTTGGAACGCTCGTTTAAATTCCAAAATCACAATTTCAGTTCTAATGGTGTTCTCACATCTTAATTCATCCTCTTAAATACATTTTCATTCTATGTTCCACTCTCTTAAAAAGACGAACGTTCACTCCTCTTCATAACGAGGACGAACGTCGAGGCAAAACCGAGAAAGACTTCTTTGAATTAGTTAAATGGACTAACTCTATTACGATCGGAAAGTACTAAGAATAATTTAAGTTCAATGACTCTGGAAAGAATCCAATGGATAGCTACCTCACAACTTGGTTGAGTAAAATAAACATAAACACAATTTAATTCAGGGAACAAACCGCCCGTCAATGACCGAACGTTCAATAATTAACTTTGGACGAACGCCAGTTACGTTCGCTCAGAATTCAATGATAAGGACGAGCGTTCAGTTATAAAACCGAACCCTGCTTTGGACGAACGCTAGGTAAATGACCGAGCACAAATCAGAACGAACGCTTGGTAAAACCCGAGCGCTATTTAGGACGAACGCTTCGGTATAAGACCGAACGCCAATTTGGGACGAACGTTCGGTATAAGGCCAAACGCCCTGTAGAACGAACGTTCGACATAAGGCCGAACGATATTAAGGACGAACGCTCGACATAAGGACGAACGCTATCAAAGACGAACGCTTCGGTTAAAGACCGAGCGTTACGTATTCATAAAGTTTCAAATATTTATATACACTGAGCTGAACCGAACGCTCATTCACTAATAATGGGGACGCTCGTTCTCGAGCAGAATTCTTTCCAAATGAAAGAATTCCAATCTAAGTTATTTTAATGAAAACCGAACGGTCTAAGACCGTACAGTGACGAGCGTCATTTATCAAAGGGGATGATTTAAATTTCAGATTTTTCAACCTTAACAGAATTTTCCACATTTCCAATTTATAAACTTTATAACTTTCATTCCAGATTTAATTCACCTTCAACATCATCATCATACAGATCTCAATCTTTTAATCATTCCAACTATACAATAACCATACTCCGTTCATACATAATCAAATCAACATGCAATTCAAACCACCACAACATATATAATACATGAAAGCAGTGCTCGTTCATGACAGACAAATCCAAACCAGAAATCATATTCCATAACAGTGGTCGTCCATACAACTCAAACATCATACTTTTAATACATACAATCCAGATTACACAACATACAGTATAAATTAAACATTTAAGCTTCCCTTACCCGGATTGGCAACCAAACTTGTCCTAGATGTAAAAGTGGCTTCGTTCAACAAGCTTTTCTTAGGTTCTTGACTCTTCCAAAACAAAATCTAACCACGGAATACAGAACACTTAGAATACAAACTTGCATGCAACTAAAAACCCTATTTTTCCAGAAACCTAAGGATGAACTACAGAAAGGGGACTCACCAGCTTAGATCAAATTATGTTCGGTCCAAACTAACGTCCGCGTCTCTGGAAACGTTCCTATGGTTCTGAAATGGGATTTTGGAGAGGAAAATGAGAGGTTACAATAGAGAGAAGTTTACTGGTTTTAGAGAGAAGTTGGAGAAGATGAATGGGTGTGTTTCGTGAGGAAGAAGATGAGTGATGCAGGTGAGAGAGTTTTCAGAAAAATCTGGTTTTGTTAAACTCCCGTTCGTTTGAACGAACGTGTCCCAGGCTGACACTTGCACACCCATCTCTGATTTAGAAGCCTCTACCGCAACACGTGGCGTGCTTGCATGCAAAGAGTGGTGCGTTTTTAATGTTGCATAGAAATGATGGGCGTGGTTCTTCGTGCACGTCAGAGAGGAATGGGATCAGATTAGAGAGTGGGTTTTAATGGCTGGGAATGACGTGGCGTGCATTAATGGTGAGGTGTCAGGATTAATTGAGGCTAATTATTAAGGGTTTCACAGATGTTGTTTGATTTAATAACTACCAAAATTATAAGGCAAGAATAATTATTAAATTTGATTAAGATACGAAAAGCTTCAACTATACTTCGTCAATTTTGTTTAAAATTCCTTAAAGGGAATATTTGTTGACAAGGAAAACAAAATAAGTTAATTACTTTCAAAAGCATTTAAAAGGTAATACGAAAAGTTATGGAAATAAATTATAAAATTAAATATTCATTAATTATTTGTTTGAAGTTTTTTTTTTTTAAATCCAATCATCAATTAGTTACAAAATTACTAGTCTAGGAATACACGCAGAATCTTCGTACAATTTAGAAGAAGAAAAAACAAATATATAAATACCCCATTTCAATTCTATTGACTTAGTATATCTTAGGCATAGAATAGACCGTCTTAATTCTGCTGGGATGAAACCTCTTTATTTTTCCTTCATTCATCACATTATCATTCCGCAACACAAACTAAAATTTCTTACTCAAATTTCATCATTAATATTCTCTAAAAATATTTGGAAATTTTCTACAGAATTCACACAATACATCTAATAAAATAAGAATTTTTAACACACACAACTGTTCTTAATTTGTTTTGAATATATTTAATTTTCAGGTGTTCGTATAAAACAATAAAGATATACATAAGATCATTCTTGAGGTTTTATAGAACATGTTTTTCGATTAACTTATCATAATTAGTTTGGGACAAATGAAGTGGTCAGCAAGTAGCATCAAATGCTAAAACCCCATAATTGGATAGATGATGTAAGTTTACGAGTTGTGAGAGAGCTCAAGTTTCAAGCATCATGTTAAACCGGCGACAAAAAAGGCGCAATATTTGTCCAACACCATATCTACAAGAGAAATAAATTCTCAGAATCAGATCAGTAGCAAAACAGAGAAAGACCAGAACTTTTTGAAGGGTAAACGCATAAAAAAGAAAACAGGAAAACTAGTTGGAATGTGATCACTCCTTGCCTGGGGAGATTATAATTTTTCCCCTTTCCTTTATTTGGGAGGAGATTATAAAAGCAAGCAAAGATCAGAGAGCATATTCTGGATCAGAATCATAAATATCATCATCATCCTGATCCCATTCCAAGACTCCTGCTCCTCGTGCTTGCAATATAGTCACAAGCCGTCGGATATCTCTCACTATTTTTGGCTCCTCGGAAGCCAGCTGGTCCCTCTTCAACACAAATATTCCAGAGGGCTGAAGAATTTCCACATTGAACGGTGGTGACAATGAGCCTCCCAGAACTTGAACATGGGAAACACTGCAATCACAATTTTAAAGACATTAAAACCTAGCACTGCGTAAGGCTTATTAGACATTGTTTAAGATACTGAATCTGCTCTGCCACTAATTAAGTTTCATAAAACCTCAACAACAAAACAAGTTTGACAAGTAGAGACAAAATGGAAGAACAGAACGCACCAAATGTATAACAAACCATCCATTTCTTGTCTCTGTACTCTGCCCAAAAGCTCAATCTGCAAGATCCCCCCAATACAAAGCACAGGTTCTGGAAGCTTGAACGTCTGTAGTTTGTTTTCCTGTTCACAAGGATTTTTCTCTCTAAAATTTATGTAAAGGGAAACTTCACGATGCTAATAATTTTAGTCATGCAACAACAATCTTGTTTATTCTATTTTTTAGGGAAATAGATGATCCCATTCTCCAACAACTTTTATTTTCAAATTTGTAATATTTGCATTGAATAATGCATAGACCCAGAATCAAACTCATTTTAGTGAGTCAACAATCTAATAAATAAATCAAACTTGATATAATTCATTCTCCTCATCGCATGCATAACATATTATGAACACCGACAAACACCTGAAGGGACATAGGATCTCCCCAACTAAAGTATTTCAATATAGAATTGATGTAGTTTCCCACTTTATGTCAGCCAAATATTCTTTCTTATTGCCTAAGAATGTGACTTCTGATATTCATTACGATTTATTAAATGTGAAACTTTTTTAGTTGGTATTTATATATATGTCATAAATTATTTAACTTCTAAGTTTAAACCATAGCCATCACCGTGCTATATGCTATCCCACTATAGCAGTTGGGGAATTGACTCCTTCATATATGTCAACATGATGGATAAATATGATTTTCAATATTATACCTAGCACAGTGTCACTACGGAAGATAATGGCAGAATAGGGAAGTAACCATTTGAATAATAGGAGAATATCAAAGGACAGGTCATGCAGGAATTAGAATAATAGGCCCTTTCTGAAACATAAGAGTCTAATGACATGAGAAGTGAAGTAACCATTAGTTAAAAGGCCCAATCAGAAGATTCCCTTACTAGCATATCGACCTCCCAATGTATGTTAAATTTGATATGCTATGTTTTTAATTTGATAAAAAATAACCACCAATTTACCATCTGTTGCCAAGAGTAAGATTTAATGTACTCTTGATTGAAAATTAAAGTGGCATGCCTAATTATTTATTTACTTCAAACATTTTAGCCAACTAGAGGATAAGAGAAATTTCAGGTCGGGCCATCTGATTGTTTTTCCAGCATGACATCAACCTATCAAATGATTATAAAAATTGAAAACCTTCGAAGGAGCAAATGATCCTCATACTCATATTTAAATCCAATGCGGATATGTGCCACAAGGGCATGGTTTGGTCCAATAGACCAAGGGTGATTCACGTTATTTTTAACAGTACAAAGGAAACTGGGAGACAAGCAAAGTTTACTAATGGCGTGACTTCTTATTACATAATATCATATGGTAAAGAAGAGGAAGAGTTATGAAGCCTTCTGACGACGACACAAGTAACACTCTTCAACAGAACTTAAAGTGGTTTGAATTAAATGTAGATCTGCAATATGGACCTGGTTTGTCCAATAGATGTAGGATAATTCACATCATTTTTAACAGTGGAATGTAAATTAAGTAACCAAAGAAATCATTTCCTCATGCAGTGATTTCTTATTAATACATATCACGCAGAGAGTATATGTTGTATAAACACAACGGAGCTTGAATAAATTTGACAATATAATTATGGCTGGTACTAAACACCTAATAAACCAGATGATGATGACATCAGACAACAAACAATAATGAAGATGGCGATTTATTCATAAAACCAGGTCTTGCTTATCCAATGCTAAAAAAGAAGCCTAAGTTGCATTATGACTTTTTTCAATATTTTGTTTAGTTCAATCAAAAGCATCACAATTATAACACTAGGGAGTTCACTGGTTATAGAAGGGGGTTATTACAATTTGGGACAAACTTCAGGTTACAAACCTGTAGAAGGGTAAGGCATCCTTTAACAGGAAAGGATCTATTTTTTCACATCAACCATTGGGCAATCAATGAAACAGATATTATTCATTGGAAAAAATAAGTTGACAAACTAGATAAGACGTAAGTTAAATACCTGAGACATTGGAAACTCCGGTGAAGTATAGGTCCACACAAACAATTCATCATCTACAGCATCTAAAGAGGCTTTAGGATGACCCATTTTAAACCGAACAGAGCTTGCTGAGTATATTGGTGACCCCAGCTGAAAGTAAGCTAGAAAAGGCATGATATTGTTAGCAAAAAGACGAAAGTTAGCATATATGGGTCAAGCCATCATCTATGAATATTTCAAAGAGCACCTTCAAAAGGCCGGATATTGATTTCTGTAATAAGACAAATTTGAGAGACCAACTCGTATGTTAACGTCTCAGGCACATTGGGATTACTTTGTCCGTTACTTGACCAGTAGGAATATCTACCACCAATGACATCTCTTGGCTCAAGTGTATGATCAATGCTCTCCTGAGGAAAGTTATCAGTGCTAGAAGCACCAATTGTCTTAGCAATGCAATTCATTGCTACAGATGACATGAGAGCTTTGCTTAAATAAGAAAAAACTCTATGTTCTCTTTGTAGCACTAGCCACTCCATGGAATTACTAGATCCAACCTCTGCATGTTGCTTTCCTCCTTGTTCATTCAGTTCAACAACAAAAGCAACTCTAGATAATTGAGGAAACATTCTCAAGCAAAGCTGCTTGCAAAGACCATTTGCAATCACTGCAAGCCAAAGTAGTGTTGATCAAATTTTAAACGTAATGTAAAATTGAAGGCAACAAGGAACTAGAACTGAATTTTCATGAAACTGATGCACCAGTTGAGAAACAAAAGCATAATTTGAACTAGAATAACTTACCAGATTGTCTCAAAGATCGTGAGACACAGGTGACACGAACAAGATCAGCAGGATCATCCAGGCACTCGAGTATCTTAAGAGACGTATCAGAATCAAGATAGCTGATAAAATCTTCATGACATTCCATTGTGGACACGGTGATGAACAAACAAAACTACGAATCTTCTCAAGACGGATTGAATTGCCTAATAAAGTCAGCTGTAACACCAACTTTAAAGTGAAAAACAAATATACTCAAAATAAAAACTATGGTCTTGTTTTACAACCTTTCTATAGACAAATTGCTTCCTTTTCATGAATGCTTGAAACCAAATTTGAAATAAATATACCCATATCTCAAATATTCGGAAATGTCCAACCCCTTTATTTTCTCATAGCTATAGCATAACAATGGGGATACAGAACTCCTCCACTTCACAGGCTAATCAAACAATGACACAATCAGGAAATGATTGAATAGATTGCACGTGAAGGGTGAAAAACGTTACCAAACCAGCACAAAACCAAAGGATAATAAAAAAAATGAAACCCGATTGAGTAATGAGCTATGAAATTCAGACCATTTGAATTAAATCTTTCGCAATCAACACAACAAGGGGGGAAATTTCGACAATAAAATTGAATATGAAATAAAAAGAAAGGAAACAAAGAATGGAAATTTCAGAAGATACAGTGGAAATTTAGAGTAGAGGGCAAAAGGGTGGGTGTGTTGAAGGGAAATTTAAAAAAAAAATCACCTTTGATGTGCGTAAGAAGGCACACCCGTTGCTTTAGAAGCGAAACCCTAGAAATGGATGGGCAAGAAAATTGAAGAGACAATGAGAGAAAGGTAAGTTTGATGTTGGAACCTACTGAGAGAAATGGCAAATAACCTTACCAAACACAAAGTTTCATTATTGCTCTATTGGTTTATAGAAAAAAAAAAAAAAAACCGTTCAGAACTGTTTGGTTTATGTTTTGTTTTGTATATTAAAAAATAAACAAAATTCTACTACGAATATCCATTTTGGATAAAATCTGTTTTATACAATAATTACAATATAATTCTATTACTAATACAATGATTGTTTTTACTGATTTTCATATACTAATGAACATCCGTTTAATTTGTAACTGCTACAGTTAATTAAGTTTTAAACATGCATATGTGTCTTTTTTTGTAAATATACTGAAGTTAATATATAAATTCTTTTATTTTAATATCTTTTTTGATTAATTAATTTTATTTTTTATTGAGTAAAAATATTTATTTTTTTAATAACAGTTATATAATAGTCTTTAATACTACTTTTACTAAATTATATACGTATATATATATACATATATATTAATCTATTTTTCTATTTTATAATAAAATTACTCATGAGAGAATAAATAAAATAATATGATAAAAATATGAATAGACGTTACCTCGGAATTTAATTACACATTATAAGTGTAATTAAAATCTATAAAGTTACAAGATACTTATTACAGTTTTTGTATGACCCAATTTAGTTCATTTAAGGTCCTTGAATAACTCTTTTCTTTTGACATTGTCTATATCTTTACTAAAATTCTTTTTTTTTACATTTGTTTTTTTCATTTTATCCTTTCAAGTGTTTTTTTTTTAATTTAACTGTTTTTCTATTTAATATTTTTTAACATTTAATATTTTTTAATTTAAATTTTAAATTAAAAAAATTAAAAACATATATAAAATAATTAATAATAATTATCTATAATTAAATTGTAAAAATTATTTATATTATTTATATAATTATAATTTTATAATTTTTTATATCATAAAAAAATGAATATAAATTCGTGTAGCATCTTGTTTTCACTAAGCCAAATTTAATTCCATGAATAATTCTTTTTTTCCAACATTATCTATATTTTAGTATTATATAAAGATGATTCATTTGTTCATGTGATTTTTTCCTTCTACTCTTCAAGTGGCCGTTTTTTAAATTTATCAGAGTTTCTATTGAACCGTTTTTTAAAAGTAATTATTATTTAGGGTTAAATATGTTTTTAGTCCCTTATCTTTCAGCGAAAATTGAAATTAGTTTCTCTTCAAAGCTTTGGACTAATTAAGTCCCCAAACTTTAGAAATGTGTGAATTTAGTCTTTTTAACAAAATTTTGTTAACTTTATTTGATGTTTTAAATGCATTTCTCAGTGAATATTGAAGCAAAAATGTGTCAAACGGTGTAAACAACTCAAATGCTATGGTTTGAACAAGTTTCCATTATTGTCATGGTTTAGAAAAGTCCTCACGACTGCAACGGTTTGAACAAGTTCATATGACTGCCACAATTTTGGCAAGTCCCATAGTTATAAGTATTGATAAAGTTGATAAGGAGTTGAATATAAACTAAAGACAAACTAAATATTCATATTTTATAGGTTTTTTAACTGTTTAAGAATAAGGATGTGCGTCTTTTAGATGTGTAATATTTTTCTAAACATATTTAAATGTTAATCAATTTTCTTGAAAGATATTAAATCTTATTTTTTTTATTAAAATATGTGAAATATTATTCATTAGACATTATTAGACTTATTTCAATTATTTAACCATACCAGTTTTGAAAAGTTTTTTGATCAAACTTTTTCTAATCTTATATTAAAAACTCATTTTCGTTAAACAATATACTTTTAAAATATTAGAAAAATTAGGATGTTACATTTTTCATAACCTCGTTGAATTTTGTTGCTCATCTAATCTCAAAATCATCAATTCACTTTATGAACAATGATTATTTTTTTTCTAAATACTTACAGCATAAGTTGAACTAACAAGTTGAACTATGAATATAATTTTGTGAAATGTATATATAAATTGTTTAAATAAAAATAAATTTTATTTTAACTAATGTCATAATCTTCAATGTTATCTACAATAAAATAAAGTCAATTTTATATTTTCGTACTAACCAAATAAAATAAGTCAAAACTTTCAAATAATCGCACATTTACATGATAAATTCCAATGCCCAAACTAGTTTTAATTAGTCTCAAAAAACATAATCTCCGAAAGAAAATATGATTAGATCTACGTCGTATTATGAAGATACTGTAAAACAAATATTGGTTGTGTGATAATTCTATATTTGTTTTTATTTTTATAAAGTAACCAGTATATTTTTGATATTAAATTTATTAAATATATTTATTTTTCTTACTTCTAATTTTAGCATAGATTTACATTTTTCATAAAATTTAGGAGTTGTAATGACTTTAGTATAAATATTGTATCTTCCTTTTCTTTTTAACTACATTCTACAATATTGAGCTTTGCTGATTGTTGAATTTATGAATTTTTTTTAAATGTTCAAATTGAGCTAAATTTTATTACAGAGGATTCTTGACTTATAGAGTAGTTTAATTTGGATATTTGAACATGATGTTCTAGAGTCTTCTTGAGGCGATTGTAATAAATCTTAAAAAGTCACGACACAGTAATTTTCAGTTAAAAAATATACTTAAGGGTAGTTTCGTATTATCAGTCAATACAGAATCTGTGTGGGCCAAATCAGTTTATTTAAGGCCCATGAATCGGACAAAAACAAGCTAGTACAATTCAGTTTTTCTGTTGCGGTTTTTCGTTTTCAGTTGAATGCAAAGAATTTGTCTTGAATTCAATTTTGCTTGGGTTTTTAATTACAGATTCTTACAATTCATTGTTATACTGTTTTAATCTTTTGTATTTATATTTTGATTTTGTTTTTAGTTTTAATTTCTCATTCCATTTTATTTTGATGTTCTATTTTTATCGATTATTTTCTTTCTTGTAATATGTTTTTAATGTTTTGCTTATGGTCATTTTAATTCAATTTCAATACGGATTCAATTCAATTTCACCGTTTCCAATAGTTTATTGAATAGTTTTTTATTTTCAATTTTAGTTTTTGTGTTTTCTAGAATGGGTTTTTCTGATTTCAATTTTAATTATGAGTTTTAATTCTCTGTTCGTGAAATTCAAATTCTTGTAATAATAAACATCAAACAATAAAACATGTTAACCGATATGTTGTCAAGTTTATTTCACTTTCTTGAATTCATAAAGTTTTTAATTCTTGATCGAGAATTGTCTTCTTGAAAATACAAATAAATTAATTTTGTAATTTCTTTGTTAACCAATGAATTTAGATTTGAGTTCATTGTTTTAAGAAATGAAGGAAATATCACTACGGTTATTGTGACATTTTTGCATTTCTTGATTAATGCAATTTAATTTTAATATTATTTCTTCATTGCAATTTCAATTTCAATTTCATATTCCAATTATCGTTTCTATTTTTTCATTTTCATAATTTTTATAGTTTTCAATTTATTCAGTTTTTACAGTTTCTTGTTACTTTTGTTACAATTTTAATTGCATTTTTTGTTTTCAATTGATGATGTTTCCCATATGCGAATTCAAATCTTAGCTTTTATTCCAGCAATTTACTGAATTCAGATTCTACAATTCACATAATTTATCAGAATTTGTATGAACTGATTCACATAATCGTCTATGTTGTATTTCAATTCAATCTTTGCGTCTTATGTTTCCATTTATGTTTGTTGATTTGCACTCTTATTTTGGATCATTCTTAGATTTTCTTTAATAGTTTCTGTTTCTAAATTTTATTCATTTTTGTATTTTACTGTTTTTTCATTTATTCCCTAATTCCAATTTCTACAAGAAAGAATATCATTAATGAACTTTACTTTAATGTGTTTTAAAAATTTGAGCTAGGTTAGCCTCATTGCTATATTTTAAGAGGGGAACTTAATTTTGTTTAAAAAAAATATTGCAACAATCACTATAAAACCAAAAGAATTTAGACATGAGCTACACAGTCTCACACTGAATACTAAATTCATTGAGTTTTTTAAACCATAGAGGAAATGCTTATGTCATCTTTTGATTAAAGGTTTATTGCTTGCTTTACTTCCAAACTCAACACAATTTAGATTAATATATATGTAAGTTTTTAATATATGACAAACAAAAATGAAGTAGTATCATTAACTACAATTTTTTTTATAAAGTAATTGTATTTTCTTAAACGATTTCAATTTATTAAAAAACATTAACAAAAATATCAAGACATGTGACGACTTTTACAAATCCAGATTAAAAAATAAAGAATAGAAATTGGGTGTAGTATGGCAACTTTCACCATAAAAATAAAATTAAATAAACGTTGTGTATGACAAGTGATGATTTATATGAAAAAACAAAAACAAATGATGCAATTATATATGTTTATAACGTTTTTTATGATGAAGTTGTGTGTTTTGACCAATTATCGAAACATATATGTTTTCAGAATTTACTAATTTTTTTTTTAATTTTGAAAGGTAATTGCAGTGTGAAAATGCGAAAATTTATACCACTTAGATATACTTGTCTGTAGAAAACTGTATATGTTCCTCATCTCTTTGGTTATCTCAGGCTATCATTAAAATTCAATTTTCTTTCCTAGTTTCTAAGAGTTTAATTTTGCTATCTTAAAAAAACAAAGAATTTTATTACCAGCCAAATAGAAATAAATTTTTAATGAAAAAAATATTTTTTCGTGTAAATTTTAAATTAAGAAAATAATTTTGATACATCTATTTTAAAATAATAATATAAAAAAGTCTTTTATATGTACGTAACACATTTAATTAAATGTTTAAAGTAATAATTAAAATATTAATAATCTTAACATAACATGGCAATCAGAGATTAATTGGATGACACGAAAAAAAAATTAAATTCCTATATTATATGCTACCTTTTTAAAATTATAATAAAACTGATGAATGCTACTTTCTCATTTGGATTATATCATAAAATTATTCTAGAATTTTGGACATCAAATAAGAAAATGTTGGCCGTTCATCAGATGTATCATTTACATCATGTTTGCTTCCATCATTTTCATCACTGCATAAAGGGTATTCTTCTTTCTTCCTTTAACCTCTTTTGAATGCTATATGCTTTTACGATCTCACTTTCATCTTCCAATCTCATTCCTAACATCTCAGCAATTTGTCTTTGAATTTTTATGATGTAAGGAATTCTTGTTATATTTTCTGGAACCACCATATTCAACAACTTCTTTTCTTGAGCTTTCTTCGTTACTTCTTGCACTATTGGTCTTACCCACACCACCACCCCAAAAACGCCAATCATATTAATTGTAGACTCTTCCAATGCTTGCATAAGCACATCCATACTTCTTTTTCTTATTTCACAGCTAGTGTTTTTCAAATCAACATCAATGGGAGTACTCCGTATCAAACTTCATCAAACCTTTTATTCCAAAGTTCTTCTACTTTCATTTCCTCTACCATCTTTGTAGCACTTTGTTAGCATTTTGAGATTGTGAAAGGAAAGTTGATATGATAAAGAAAATTGTGAAAATAGTTGGAAGAAATATATTTTATAGTTGTGTTAATGGTAGAGTACATGGATATTTATAGATCCATAGATTTTATTTTAAAAAATGCTAGCCACAACTTATGTGAAATATTTTAAATATTTATGTGTATAGAATGTTCTTGATTTTTTTGTCTTCCTATTTTAGACTTTTCTACAATATTATAGAATTTCAATTATATTTTAATACTTCTATTTTAGAATTTTCTATATTCTTGTAGAATTTGCGTTACACTATAATACTCTTTCTTGATTCAAATTCGGTAAGCACGATGTGTAGTAGTTCAAATCTTGGTCTTGGTAACGCATTCGTAAAAATTTTTGCAATTTGGTCTTCTGTTGGATAGTACTCGAGTCGAGTTTGTTTAGTTGTCTTTTCATCTTTAATAAAGTGATATTTAATGATTATGTGTCTTGTTCTTTGATGATGAACTGAATCTTTTGCTATTGTTATTATTGATTTGTTGTCGTAATAGATAACAGTTGTAGCCATAATGTTTGACTCGTGGTTTTCAAAATTGTTACATACTTTGCTTCTGTTGTTGATTGTGTCATGGTTGGTTGTTTCTTTGATGTCCAAGATAAAATACCTAATCCTAGTGAGAAAACATATCTTAATATACTTTTTATGTCGTTTATCGATCTTGTCCAGCCACTATTTGTATAACAAATCATGCTTGAATTAGTCATGATTTTGTACTATATATCAAAGAGGTTAATCTTAAAATAGAAATCAAATTCTTAAAAAAAAACAAGGATCATAAAAAATCTTTTCTAAATATAGAATAAAAAACTACTTAAAAACTAAATTACATATTCTAATAGCCTCCTCATGTAAACTCAATGTTCTTCCTAAATAGATGTGTAATTCATTCCACTAGCCTACTTAGGTTTCGTATACCCTATAAGGTATTGGAAATATGAATAGTAGAACCAAAGCAATCCATTGCTTTTAGTCTTTCTTCATATGTAAAAGAAATATTTTGACTCTTTCTCTATTGGTTGATTAAGAATCATTTTTTTTGTGTGGTTAACATAACTCTTATTATTTTTAAGAGAAACAATCAAATTAACCTTCTTTCTTTCGTTTTCTTTCGTCAATTAATGATATTTTCTTAGACACACATTATCAATAATTCACTATAAAAAAATAAAAAAGCATATTGATGAGACAAGATACACTAAATGTAAAAAAAATTCAAATATGAAAACTTGTCTTGGTATCAACCAGACTACAATATCCTGCATGAGCATAATATGATTACAAACTCCTTCAACTCCAATAAACTTTAAGAATAACAATTATATATAATTATATTTTAAGGATGCTTAAAAAAGATTTATGGCATGTGATAAATTCCATCAATAACCTTCAATACATTTATTAAGATTTCATTTATTTAAGCTTTATTGTATTCTTTTTATCATCTTTTTTACTTCTTTTTGTATAACTGAATCTTCTTTTTTCCAACTCTTGACAATTAAATGAAGGGATAAAATTAACATTGTTATGTATTTCAACTATCATACTTATTTACAAAAAAATGTATTTGGAGAAATGTCATGTCTCATTTAATACAGTGCTGAGTCACCAAGTTGCTTCCATAAATGCACCCACGTCACACGTTCAATGCATTAAAAATCCACTACCGATCCATGCATGCACGCCACTTGTCAAATTGGAAACTTTTGAAGTCAGTAGTGGGGTGCAGGTGTCGACAGGGGAGACGTTCGTTCGTTTGAAAGTGTGATTTGAACAAAAGTGATTTTTTCTGAAAAACCTCCCACTCTCCTGCGCGCACCTTCTCCCCTTCCAAAACTCAGATTTTCCTTTCCTCCTCCTTCTCTCTAAAACCCTCCTCCTTCTCTCTAAAACCCTCCTCCTTCTCTCTAAAACCCTCCTCCTTCTCTCTTCTGCAACTTACCATTCTCTTCTCCGATCACGTTTCAGAAACCGTAGAAACATTTACTGCACCGTGAGCTCCATCTTGGACCGAACAACTTCCAATTCTGTAACCGGTAAGTTTCCCAACCTAGACGCTCGTTTCTGGATTTCCTGCAAACCCAGATTCAGCTGCATGCAAGGGTGTAAACTAAGTTCCTTCGTTTTCTTTTGGTTAATTTTAGTTGAAGAGTTTAAGAGAAAAGTTGAGAATAGAAAGCCACATTTGGACGAGTCAAGACCACTCACTCTTAGAACGATCACTACTGATCCGAGTAAGGGAAGCTTATTAAATTTAATTTTTTTGTTATACTGTGTTGTATGAATGTTCTGTGAATTATACTGTGTTGGATGAATGTTCTATGAATTATATTAAGTATGATCTATGGTATTTGATTTTGGTATATGATTATGATGATGAGATGATGCATGATAAGTAGGAAATGTACTATTGTATGATTAAACCGAAATATGAAATATATGATAAGATGAGTATTTGAAAGTATATGCTGAGAAATGTATAATGTAAATGAAACTGTGATTATGAATTTTCTTATGATATTGAACGTTCGTCATCGAACGGTCTTTGACCGTTCGGTGTTGTTACCAAATTCAATTGAAAAGGAATTCTTTCATTTGGAAAGAATTCTATTTGAGGACGAACGCCCTCTTGTATTAGAGCTACGTTTGAGCGATCGGTCGAACGTAGATATCCTGAGTATTTTGTGAGAATTGAGAAACATATAAAAGTAACTTTGGAACTTAGTCATTCTGCGACGCTCGTCCCAAAGCGTATGTTATAAGTAGCGCTCGGTCTTATACCGAACGCTAGTTCGTTCCGTAATTACCAAATGATTAGAAATAACGTTCGTCCTGAACTTTCATAGCGTTCGTCCTAAATTTCAGTGAATTCACGTACTGCGTTCGGTCATTTACTGGCAGTCGGTTTACTCTAACTAAATTGTCCTTGGTACATTTAATACTCGTCTTTTGTATCTCCATCCAGTTGGATTTGACTCTGAATCTTGGTACTTAATTTATTCTAAGTATAAATCGAATCGTTCTAGAGTCAGTTCATATAACTGATTCAAATTGTAATGATGTTCGTCATGTAAAATGTGTCAACTTTATCCTTTCGGAAAAGAAGACCTTTCGGTCTCGCTTTTAACGTTCGTCCTCGTTATGAAGAGGATTGAACGCTCGTCTTTTTATGAAAGTGGAACTAAGAATGAAAATGTTGTTAAGAGGAAAAATTATAATGTGCGAACAGTATAAGAGCTGAAATTATGATTGTGGATTTTGAACGAGCGTTCCAGGGAGGAACGACTCATAAGTAATGAAAGTTGGAATTGTAAAGTATGAATGTGGTAAGCTTAGCTGGCGGTTCATCCTGATATTTCGTGAGTGCTCGTTCTCAAGTAGAGAGGAGTATGTCATGTGTGGGAATGGCAGGAGGTCTTAGTCCATAACTGTAACTTGGACAGAACGGACTAACCTCAGGTGGCCGCTGATGAGAATTCCAGCTATCCCACCTGGGTGCACGAACGTCGTAGCTACACAAAATTCATACAGTCCGGACAGTCAGTCTAGTATCAGGAAATTGATTGAGTTAATGAATGAATTGAAGTATATGTTGTGAATTATTTGAAGTGCTTGATATGATTAAGTAATGTATGTTTTACTTGAATTAAATTCAATAAGCTTACCCTTCGTTTTCCATTGTGTTGTCTGTATATGTATGTCCGTCTTGTCCTTGCAATGATCATCCGTGTGGATGTGAGCAGAGGGAGAGGCGTCTCTGGAAGAAACGCTTGAAGAGAATCTTGTATAGGTTAAAGTGAAGGCCGAACAGTAGGACATTCGGTTATTGGTTAGTTTAGTTAGGATAGCGGGTCGTTTCTGAGCGAGCGCCCCTTTTTGCTATATGTTAAAGACATGAACGTTCGGTATTTATTTTGTAAACCGTTCGTTCTTATCATTTAGTGAACGCTCGTAAAGTTTTATGTATCTATGTAAGGCCGTTCGGCCACCTGCGAGGTTTATCTCGTTATTTTGTAAGACTGTTTTGTTATATTAATACATGTGAATATTCTATTATATAGTTGATGACTGTATAATTTTGGGATGTTACAAGAAACCTATTTTCCTAGATATATAAAATTAATATATTTAAATTGTAAATTGGACTAAATTATAAATTCAAACACAAAGAACAAAAAGTAAAATCTAGTTTTTTTTTTCTATTGAAATAACAATTTTTTAGTGTCAAATTTAATTAGAAACAAATATCAAAGGTTTCTTATATGATTTTCTCCTTTATTCTCGTCATTAAGACGGTAATACGGATTCACTCACTATTTTGACCCATCCCACTCTTAGCTTGCACAAGCTAGACGTATCACTTTTTTACTGACCCTTGCATAACATTTGGTCAGTAGATATCGCATAAGAAATAATTTGTTCTGTAATGTTTTTCTTCTTTAAAATATTAGAATGTAGGATTTTAATAACTTTATTTTTATATAATTAAAGCAATAGAAATAATAAATTCTATAAGTCTATTTCTTAAAATAGATAATATTCACAATTTTATAATTTTTAATTTTTAAATATAAACTTAATGAAAATAGAAATAATGTTGAACTATACTGAAAAAAAAAACAAATGAAGAAATTACTCTTGAATGGACTAAGCGAATAAACAAATTACTTTTATATAAACTAGACAAAAAACATAAATGAGCAGGTTACTTAAAAGAAACACACAACATAATGTTGAACTACAATGAATTTAAATCAATATGGGTTATGAGAATCAAATGTGGATCACTCCACCATTGGTCAACAAAGATTGCCAGTTATGCAAAACAAGCCTGTGTAAACCAACAAACTAGCTTGGTTCGTGTTGTCATCCCTTGGTTATGAGCAGCCTAGCTTTTCTATGATGAACTTTTGGTCCATCCGAAACTTACAGTCAATCAACTACAATGCACACCTCGGGCGGTGGAACATCCATACCCCCGAAAACAAGTCCTAGTTTGTGGAGATAAAAAGCATATGGGATGAGATCATACTTTTATTTGATAGTTTTCATCTAAACGAATCTTCTGGTTCCACACAAGGGATAGTCACATCTATGTGACAACCCCGTCATCCAATGCAACAAACGAAACCTATTTTCTCCCTTTTTAAGTTTCTTACGATTTATGCATATGGAGTGTGGTATAGCATATAGGGTATCTACAAAATAACACAAGTTAATTAATATCTTCACAAAAAACGATAACCCCCTTTTAAACAAATTATAATAACATTAAAAATCTAGTGAAATTAAATTGAAGGACATTGTTTAGGGTCATGTAATAGGCATTTTAGAGTAAGTTGTGGTGATTGAATGCTTTCTTTCGCGAATATTGACCCTTTATCCTACCATCCATTATGTTTCTTTAAAAGAATGACAAGGCTTAGTCCAATCTTCAAGGTTCTTCTTCTCTCTGGACATTGTGTCAAGTGCCCTCACGCCTATCAGCATTTCAAGAAGCACTACACCAAACTCGTACACATCGCTCTTCACATACATGTGGCCTGTTCAAATATATATACAGTTCAGAGGAAATTAGTTTGTGGCAGGTCAAAGAATTATACATACTAGATTTCTACTTTTAGACTTCCTGCCACAAGTTTAACTTCCACAGTGCATAACTGTTTAAGGAGACCTAGTTTTGATTTCTTGTTTTGTTCAAAAATTACAAAAAAAATGTTTGTTCATCTCAGAAATACTGAAGACAACACTATTCCTGCTTTCTTCTGTTTTTGTTTTTTTTTTTTATAAATCTCTGAATCCAAGAAATGAAGTGATATTTTAGAAATTACATGTTAAAGTAGGAGATATAAACGAAAAAAAAATCTGAAAATAATACGAAATTGTTAATTTTTTACAATATTTTGCTTCCATTTTCTTATTACATAGCAAAAGCATGTAAATAATCTACGTTGATATTCTGTGCAGTAAAAAACCATACATTTAAAGCTGCTCTAATTGCTAATTGTGTGCAGATATAATTTACCTGTTGCCACATATTATGTATTTTGGCCGGTAAGAATACACTTACGACTGTTTCTTTTTCTTTTCCAAATAAAAGTAGTGTCTCTGAAAGTTCAATACTGCCCAGATCAAGTGTCTGAGACCAATTTCAGGCCAAAGTGCAGTTGGTGCATATAAAGGGCATGTAGTAGTCTGCCAAAGTAGAAAATTACTGAGGCGAGCTTCTCCAGAAGATCGGATCAAGATGTCTGGGTCAGGAGCAACTGCCATGTACATGTTCTTCTCAATATCCGCCAGTTTTATAAAAGGAACCTCATCCTGTATATCCTTTCTCTCCTTAGTCAATTCAACCAGCCCATTGTATAATGTCGTTTCAGCTTCAGTGTCGTTATCTATATGATTCTCGATATTATTCTCATACAAACCATCATTCCTTGCAGCACTTTCTACTTCAGTACTACAAGCTTTTATTGCATTTCGATATTCTTTACATGAATCTTGAGAAAGCAAACCAAAATCATTTCCTTTCAGGCCCTGATCAATTCTTGAAAACGCACCATTTGTAACTTTCTCTTCTTTTAACGTTTGAATTTCATTAAATTTTTCCTTGCTACATTCTTGAACAGCATGCACAATCTCGTGACGAGAAGTATACGCTACACAAATCAAAAGAACTCTCTGGTTGTTGTGGGCAGTAACTCTCGTTGCCCTTTCCGCAGCAGCTCTTACAGGCTCTGTCAATAGTTGCATGTCTCCAATGAAATGTAATCTAACACCATATTCATTAATGAGACTTTCTTGTTCAAGCAACTCCTCAATCTTTTTCCGCATCAATTCCATCAAGGATTTAACTTCTTTGGACTTCCTTTTAAAGTTATCAATGCTGAATGCATAGACAGTTACATACTTCACTCCTAATTCATAACAGTATCTAAGGATGGACGTGAGAACCTCAAATCCTGCCTTGTGGCCATCACCTTCTTCCATGTTTTTCTTCTTTGCATACCTTCGATTCCCATCCATGATGAAAGCAATATGACTTGGTACAGGACCCACAGATAAAATGGCAAATATGCATCTTCTTAGATAACAATGTAAACCACCGAAGAATTGGCCTACAATATTTCCAGTAGTTTTCCGCATTGAACCGTTCAGTTGTGAAACTTGAATAGTCCAAGATAAACCTGTTTGAAAAGAATTTAATTATAAGGTAGAGATAAGAATTAAAGCAACAACAGTCAAACATCAATGTACAGGTCTACTAGTAAGAAGAAAGTATAACTACATTGTGAATTGTAAAAACAGACTCAATGTTATAAATATAAATGGGATAGTTTTGACACCAAATAAAATGGGTGCCTCACCACAACTGCTTATGTATTAAACCCAACTTTCCGGACAACAAATGATATCATATTCAGTTTACGATTTGAGTATCACTACTCTAAAAGTTGATGGAAAAATAAGAGCTGGGACTCCTGTAAATTTGTTGCAGCAAGGAAGCTAGAACAAAATCTAGGATTTTAAACAATGTTTAAAAGGATAAAATTTTACCATCAATAATATCAAAACGAAAATACAATTTAAACTATATCAACAAAATATATATATATATATATATATATATATATATATATATATATATATATATATATATATATATATTTGTAAACAATCAATATTCAAAAACTCTGAAATGTTGAAACAGTTGTATCTGATCACAAATCAATTATGGGGAACAAGTGGCAGTTTTGTCGAAAGCTGATAAGGCTGAGTCTAAATGAAAAGCAAATCTAAAATTAGTGTGGAATGCAAAGTTCAATGCACAATTTCTGAACTACAACTACCTAAAGCTCACTTAATAGCGCATAAATAATCGACTCTCATTCATTCTAGATATAATCAATTTAGGATATAACTTTCCTATCATAGCCATTTTCCCAAACAATAATCATAATAACATAGGAAAAAGGCACACCCTTTGCAAAAATAAGATTAAAATCAGTACCCAATCTCCTACTATGCTTTACCTGAAATGCAGCAACAGATGGAATGGAAGACAGAGAACGATCATCAAATATGAAACATGTTCAAGGTTTAGATCATCTCCAAAATTCAAAAATTTAAGTCAACAGAAAAATAAAATGCCCCTTGACAATAAACATTTGAGAGACCAAAAGATAAAGTAAGAAAAACTTTGGTGGAAAAGTTAAGGATCAGTTTCCTTAGAGATTATGTTTACACCCTTGACAACCAGTTACATGACATCCAATGACATTGTGTGTCTCGAGGGGAAGAGCATCGATGATAGGATACCTAAAGTAGCTTGGGTAGATAAGAAGACATATGATGGGTCACAATGTAGGAGGTCATGACCAAGACAGAAAATTGAAGGTTATGCCCTGTGTAACTAATAGTTTAGTTGGCAGATAAAGGAGTGTGAAAGTGTTTCTTTTCTAAAGGATATAAGCATGATTTTAAATTGCAGTCTGCAACCGCAATTGTGAGCACAACATTACTGTTGTGGAGCATTTTACAAAGGCAACAGTCCACAAAATAATGCATTCATAACATAACTACAATGGAACCTCAGCACCATTCAATTTCACATTTTTGTCAAAAGAAAAAGGAAACAACGATTCAAATTTCAATCTTCTAATGTAACTCCTTAAGTTTCAATGGTTAAATGGATGGGATGTTGGGGAAGTGCAAGAGGCACTTTAGTTGGCAGATATAGGAGTGTGAAAGCGTTTCTGATTTAAAGGATATATGCATGTTTTTAAATTGCAGTCTGCGACCGCAATTGTGAGCACAACATTACAGTTGTGGAGCATCCTACAAAGTCAACAGTCCACAAAATGATATATAATGCATTCATAACATAACTACAATGGACCGCAATGGAACCTCAGCACCATTCAATTTCACATTTTTGTCAAAAGGAAAAGGAAACAAAGTTTCAAATTTCAATCTTCTAACGTAACTCCTTAAGTTTCAATGGTTAAATGGATGGGATGTTAGGGAAGTGCAAGAGGCTGTCCACGGTTGTGTACTGGAAGGTTGCATGATGTACTGATGAATAATTGTAAAAGATATATCAATAGTTA
The DNA here is from genome assembly GCF_016808095.1 of Vigna angularis. Classification (NCBI taxonomy): domain Eukaryota; kingdom Viridiplantae; phylum Streptophyta; class Magnoliopsida; order Fabales; family Fabaceae; genus Vigna; species Vigna angularis. The sequence continues at coordinate 9,134,161 of NC_068971.1, forward strand.
AAATAATTGAATAATTTATGATCAGATTAAACATAACAATTATAATGACCACAACCCACATCACAATAAATACAACAGCTTCAACTACAAGAACAATCTCAATCGCAATTCAGAACCATGGGTACAAGGTTAGAGAGTGATACGATAAAATTTCCAAAGGCTTGTACAATACAATAATCTGATACGAGTAAATCCCATTCTCCCTCCCAGGTGCAATAAAAAATCAAGTTTTTCATTCTGGAGGATGATAAAGTTGTGGTTTGTTTTTGCTTCTCATTCAGTTTAATAAAGTTGAAGGTATCATGGTCCAGCGTGATTAACATTTGAATTACAACGCTCACAGAAATCAGGTGTTTATCCTACTTTGGTTTCATTTTTTTCCTTTTGAGTTGAAGGCAATTAAGCACCACTAAAATGGGGCTGAAATTCATGCCAAAAATCACATTTAAAGCCTGAATCAAATAGACATACAACCATCATATTTAATGGGGGAAAACCAGCTTCCAATGTAAGTTGTTAAACTTGAAATAAAATGCATGAAACTCTGCTATGACAGGACTACAATATTTAGAAACTTAAATACGGAATTTTGACATTTTACTCCAATTTAATGCTTCAATTCTACAATATCAATCCAAACAAAAAAGATGCAAAATTTGCATGATATAAAATTCACTTTTAACTAGATAAATACATATAAATCAAATACACATAGAAGAAAAAAGGCCAACCTATGATGGCAGTAGTACCTGATAACAGCCTTCTTGAAACCCTATGATTTCATCAACTAAACGTGCTTCGTTGGTTTCTTGAACGTCCTTAGTTCTGAAACAAAATCACAAATATGGTCAGTTCAAAAGCACAAAGTGCACAAAAAACTAGAATGTGCAAAATGTTCATAACTTGTGTAATTCCAAGTTACAGTTCAACCTATAAGTCAGAGGAGTTGGGACTTTCTCACTTCCTAAAATTCTGTAAATATGAGTCAACTCTAAAACATGTTTATGTTCCCACACCCATGAACCTAGTTAACTCGCCCATAAACTTGTTTTGTAGTAGACACTACATAAGCACCCTTTATATATTTGTTTACATAGATCACTCTAGAAAAACTGGTGCAAATATTTAGCACCATATTCAGGATTTAAAACCGAGGCCTTTGATTAAATGGGAACAATTTTGCATGTTAATTCACACATGTAATCACATTTAACATCTTAATCCTTATGCTCTTTTTAGGTGATGAGAGGAGTGCAAGTTGCAGAGAATCTAACAAGGCAGCAATTGATGTAGGTGATTGTTGCTCCAAGATCATACATTTTTTTCTGCCTTCAAAATCTGAAAAGGTTATGCTAAGCATGCTTGAACAACTTCATGCTGAGCCAATGAAAGTACACAGCAACAACAATTATAGGGAGAGTCAATGGCACCAAGAAGCAGTAGTACCTGTTATATTTGTCAAAAACAAAATCAGAAAAACAATTAGTTTCTCTTTCTTCCTCAGAGAGAGACAATATTAGTTACAAAGATAACAGAAATTGCTTATACAAAAAATGATAGCAACAACACATAATTCATTCCAACGATATATCTAATTGTCCATGATTATCAAACAAGTCAAATTTATTTTTCTTATTTTAGTCCAAGAGTTCAAAAGAGGATGGAAATTTGGTTGTGGTAGACAGACAGTGGTAAAAGGTAGAACTCCTAACCTAAGGAGTTAATGCATATGAAGCATATACCCAAATTTGGAGGATCCAAGCCCTTATGAAAGAAAGAAAGAATCACTTAGGAAACTAAGACAAACATCATGCTGGACCAAGAGTAAAATGGTACTTCATTAACTACTTCATCACAAAAAACCTCTCTCCTCAAGTCCAACAATTTGTTGGTTCTTCTGATTTGATCATTTCCCTAACAATTTTTTTTCAAAGCATCATCAGTGAGGCTATTATGCTACCAATTTCACTGCCTTGAGTATCCAAGATGTTTGATTTAGGCTGCAATAGAGTATGAAATGTTTCATGAAACGGTATACATAAACTACCCCTAATCTTGACTCTTAAGTGACGGGCAACTGTGGGGTGTATTCGAACAACTTTCCATTAGCCATAGATACTTTTCTTATTCTAATATAGATCTAAAAGACAAACTCATTTTGCCCCTCGGAGATGTATGAAACAAGCAGACTCAAACGTGTTACAACCCTCAAGGTTTCACTTACCCGATACACAAAGTGACAAGAAAGTCAAGAACACAACCTTGTCTAATTTCTTACCACATTCGAGTCATCACCAAACACAAATTTCAAACTAAACAAATCAGATTCGTGTCATGAAAGGGACATACAGTAACCATTTACTGTGTATCATGAATGTGTTCGTGAGACGCACAATATAACACACTCGCTATAATCAGCATATAAAACAAAACAGCAATTAATGTCAATATTAGGAGCAATCAAATAGTTAATTACCAGTCATTTTGCAATGCAGAAATGAGGGGAACATGAGAAGGTGGCAAAAGCTTGGAAATCACAGCAACAAAGAAAAACCCAACAAAGAAAACAGAACCAATTGACAGAAACAAGCATCCCCACAATTTTCTCTCATCAAATGAAGCCAACCAACGCATTGCATCACTCAACCTTCACCACAATCAAATACCTCTGAAGAGATTTCTGAAAACAAAAATATGAGAATAAAATATTTGAGCTTCGTTCTATGATTAGAAAATGTAAATTATAAATGGAATTTCATTTATTAAAAAAAATCAATTCACCCAAGAAAACAGTCGTGCTTATTAAAATAGAGTGTTAACTCGTAAAAACGTACGACGACTATACGATACCTCAAACATTGCCCAAGTTGAATTGTAAGCAAACTCGGTTTTGGAGCGGGATCGGTGGGCTCGCCGAGAACTCAGTAAGCTCCGCCAAACTCGCGAGCTTGCAGTCGTGTTGGTGAGTTCAGACGGTATTATTTTAAACAAAAACGACGACATTCATTGTCGTTTCGCGTGCGAAAATAAACGAAACTTACCGCGATTAGGGTCCGTTTATCTCCTCTACTGCTCGCGGGGTAGGGTTCCTTCTTCTGTCGTCTACTGCTTGCGGAAGACCGACACAGCTGCCTCTACTCGCGGATGCTTTCGGGGCTCTCTTTTCCTATCCCCACGGAAGGCACTCTTAGTTCGCGAGGCGCTGTGATTCTCTTTGTTCTCCACGCCGTCGTTGTTGCCGCAGTTTGTGACGTCGTTGTCGTCCGGTCATCGGCGTGGTGGCGTGTGGTGGTTCTCTTCTCAGGTCACCACATCGCTGCCGTTCCTACCGGCACCGTGGTTCTCTTCTTCCTTTCGGAAGTTTGTGCTCGGCTCTTCGTGCTGGCTCTGCTGTTAGGTTTGTTTATTGTTTTCTTCACTACCATTTTCCAGAAGCAATTAATTAGTTAAGTCCACATCTCTAAAAGTATTTAACATGAAAGCTAACTAATTATATTTTAAAATTTCTTTTATTTTGTTTACATTTTTATAATGTAATTAAATTTTACTTAACATTCTTAAATTAATGGATTAGAAAAAAAACATTTTTAAACACTTAATTTTATTTTATTCGAAATTGTTATAATGATATAAATTAAATTACTATTTATCTTATCATAGTATAATTTTTTTAAAATAAATATATGTATAATATTTTAATGATTTTTATAGGACTTGCATATAAATCATTTGGTCAACTTAAAACTTGTGGGTGAGGAAAGAACTCTTATCAAATCATTCCTTTAGGAAATTCCTACTCTTGAGTGGATTTGAAGGAATGGATTTGAAGATAATTTTTTTTGTCGTTTTTTTAAGCGAATTTGGAGATAAATGAGAGTGAATTTGAAAATAAAATTTGTGAGAATTAGTATAGAATTGTATTGACGTGACAAATTAAAAAAAATTATTTTCAAATTCAATCTCATTTACCTCCAAATTCGCTAAAAAAAACGACAAAAAAAATTATCTTCAAATCCTCTCAAATCCATTCCCTCAAATCCACTCAAAAGAACAAGGCCGCTGAAGAGCCATCTGATAATTTCTTTAGTCTAGGAATGTTCCAAGACTCCTGGAACATTCCAAAGTGAACTCTCATTGCGTTGTCATTTATACGGCTTAGGGAAAATTCTTAGAGAACTCCTAAAGCTCATTGAGACAAAACAAAGAGGGACGGAGACTTAAAGCGCATCGAAAACAGACTTTTTATACAACACGAAAGACCTTTCTCAAGTTCACAATAATCCTTGTGCATCTCTTTTAATAAAGAACAAGCTTGGACTTGGAGGGCTTGTGTACTATATGACCACTCGGTCAACCAAGAACCGGTTGACCATCCAACAAGGAAATGATGGACCGATATGGAACGATCATTAATTGATAATTAATTTGAGCAATAACAACTATTAATGAGCAGTTAATGAGAATAATAGTCATTGATTGACAATTAATAGGAATAATGTCATTTATTGATAATAAATGGATCAGAGTAAGCTCAATATAATATTTATAATATATGTCTGAAGTGGGAGGTCAAGTAATTAACTCTTATTACTCATCACAATATTATTGAGTAAATCATGAGAAAGCGAACACCATAGCTAGGATGATGGAGGACCATCAAGAAGTTCATCCAGTCTTCAGAACATCTTAGAATGTTCTAAGAGATCTCAACACCTTACCCAAAACAAATTTTGACATATAATTAAAATATTACACAAAAAGTTATGATTACTGAAAGTAAAATCTAAAGGCACACTCGTACATTCATTTTAATAATTTTGATATATTTTTCTTACTAAATATTGATAAACAGACATATTTATTTATTATTTTGAATCGAATGATAAAATTATTCTCTCAAATTTTCAAAACTTTAAGTATCCTTTTTAATTCAAATAAATTGTTGAGTTATTTCCCTTTTCTATGTTTAATTAGAGAAACATGTATAAACATTAGTATGACAAAATATGTTCAAGTTAATATATAAAACTAAATATTTTATCTAGATTTATTGATTTGAACCATATTTTGTGGATTAGGGTAAAACAAAACACAATTGGGAATTGGGAATTTGGTTCCATTCAACATTGGTACACATGGATTCGAGCTAAAAAAATTACAAGATAAAAATTCTTCATTAAAAAAATTCACAAGATAAAAAACTTCATAAAAACTCGGTGGTCTGGGTCTAGTCTATGATTTTCTTTTTAAACATGAATTTTTTTTAAATATATTATTAAATATTTGATTTAGGACGATCTATCATGACCTTTATCAAAATTGATTAGGATTCATCTTTAGCCTAGATTGGTCAACTTGGCTCACACTAATTTTGACCTTCAACATGGGTCAATCGTCTAGACCTTCAATACGAGTGGTCCATCTTAATCATCAACCCGATTCGTCCCATCTCAACATTTTAGCCAGATTTACTCAATCAAATTCAACCAAATTTTGGTCAAGGTTGACTCAATCGAATGTGGCCAAATTGAATTCGACCAAATTTTGATCGAGCTCGACTTTGTAAAATTCAGCCCAATTTTGACCAGGGCCAACTCGAGCAAATTTTGCCAAGGCCGACTCGGCCTAAACTCGGTCAGAGCTTACTTGACCTAAATTTGATTGGGACCGACTCAACATAAATTTGGTCAAGGGCGACTCTACTGAATTCGGCCAAATTTGAGTTGGGCTTGACTTGATCGAATTTAGCCAAGTCCAACTTGTGAAATTTAAGTTAAGGACAACTCGATCAAACTCGGACAAATTTTGGTTGGAGCGACTCAATTGAATTTGACTAAAATTTGGTTCGAACCAAATTGGACGGATTCAACAATTGAGAATGTATTTTGGTTAAAGGTAAAATCTCTAAAAAGAATTAAAAAAAATCACTTTGACTAATTAGCTTTTTACTTGATAAAAGAGGTAAAAGATTAGACATGATTATTCGTATTAATATTTAATTGAGGAATTACTTTGCTTAAATTTGTTATGATTAATTTAAAAAGTTATTGACTTTGATTAATAAGTTATTTTTGTTAATAATAACGTTTTTACAAATTAATTAAGAAGTTAGATATATTTAAGATTTAAGACAAAAATCAATTGAATAGTAGTCTTTAGAAGATTAATGATAAATCTTATTTAAAAAAAACAGTGGAATCAACCTATTTTAATTTTATTGTTTAAGTCATTTTTATATTTTTATATTTTTAAAATTTTTATTTTATTTTATTTTATTTTATATACATTTTTTATCTTAATTTTTCTTTATTATTATTATTATTATTATTTATTATTATTATTATTATTATTATTTTATTTGATTAACCTTTTCAGTATAGATTTCATAAGTACTATTTTGGTAAAGATCAATTTCGAGTTTATTATTGAGAGGCAAGTTTGAATTATCTATAGCAATATTAATATTTTTTCTACTTTCTTGATAATGTTGAAGTTATTATAGATAATTAATATTTATTTAACTGTTCCAATGATAATGTTGTCAAATTGGGAGTCATTGAGAACATAGTTAAAAATTTAAACATTTTAGTTTTTATTTGATATTTGTTATTTTAATTTTATTTTAGTTTATTACTAACTTGCTTTTTATTTTTCTATTCCTCCTAACATTTTTTACTTATTTCCTTTTGTTATTTTAATTTTTTAAGTTTATTATTTTTAATCATAATTTTTGTTTGATGAGTTTTGTGAAAAAAATTGTGAAACTAGTTGGGTACACTTTGATTAAGAAAAGATAAAGTACTTAAATTATTCATTGAGCGCTCATATCTTTTCTATAAGTCTATTCAATGACCATTTAATTTATTTTTTCAAAAAACCTCTTTCAAAAATGTTTTTTTTTTGTTGAAAATAATCAACAATGTATTTTTCACATGAATTATAATTACTATTTACAACATATGGTTTTCAACAACAACAACTTGTCAAAACTATTGCACCTACTAGAAGGAGACTAAATATATGTGAACTTAATGATCTATGGGATCATCTTTTTTGGAGTATGAATTTATCCACGAGAATAATCATATGTTACACTTGGTTCTCAACATCAATAACATGCACAACACAAGTTGCAACAACCAATGGTCATCCCTTATGGACAATATGAAATTAATGCTTGGAATAAGAAGAGAGCTAAATGCCATGGATGAATCTTTGTGTATTAACCCCAATAGAATTGTTTGGGATTCAGAAGTGAAGGAAATCATCTCACCTACTAATGAAAAATTAGAGTATTACCTAATCATGTGCCTATTGCCTTAGCTATCGAAGTTGCTTGCTAATCAACAGTGGATAAATATTAAGCAGAAGTGGTATGGAAGTCAGTAGATAGAAAATGAAATGATGGAGGATGCAAGTGATAATAACTGTGTGGATTTACTTAAGACGCTTAATAATCTCCAAGCACAATAAAGATTTGATGTTGAAACTGATTTGTGGACACTACATCAAGACAGAGAAGTTGTGCTTTGAATTTTGGTTGTAAGGGCAAGACAAATGTCTAATCTAATGATATGTATAGAGTTCATGATAACTATTATCTTAAAAATCAACTTCGAATTCATTGGGAGAGGATTTTAGATTATCTTGCCTATACATAGAGAAGAATTTTGAATTCTCGTCACTGTATGACTACCGCATATTCCTTGACAAAACAAAAGTTGGTTTATAAAAAAAAGCTACACATTTAGATAAAAGTTACACTTCTCTACTGTCTAGGCCGACTGGTCAAACATCTAGGCAACATGTTGACCGACTGATGGTCAATCATCCCTTATCGCACCAGACTTCGTCAAAATCCACCCACCATGCCTAATGCCAATATGTGATCAGGATGGTAAGGTGCCTGTAGAAGCGAAGCCAAGAGACTTTCGATACAAAACATGTCGATTAAGTCATTAATCAAGTTTAAAAATGTTTGGATTGTAATTAAATCAACCTTACACAAAAACCAATTAGGAAAACTATAAATGCGGATCCACTTTAGTATTAAAACACCTTTGATAGGTATTCCCGATTGGTTGACCAAATACATTCATGTGAATTTTCTAACAAAATGTATTGACTTTGCTAGTTTATACCTGTCAACAAAGTCAGCTCTTCCAATTAAGTTTGCTCCTGAGGCTTGAATTCATGCAAATCAGGTACATAGGAGTATTTCATTTGAGGGCATTCCTTTAAAGTCACTTGATCCAAGCATGGGAACTTTAACTTGGAAGTCCCTGAGTAAATTCCTACGATGTTTGGTAAAGATTCAAGAGACAAAAGGCTGAGCTGGTCAAATGTTATATCTTCATCTTCATCTTCTGATTCACGATCTTCCTCTTTGGACACTATTTCCTGTATTGCTTGACAATCCCGTATGGATATGTGCTTCAGTTGACCTAGTCTTTTTGCTGTTGAGGATGTGAACACATATATCAATCCATGGCATTCACCAACATTCAAAGAGGTAAGATTTGAAAAAGACAAGGTGGATGACACCAAAATTTTCATGGTAGGGCATGAAAACACTTCCAATGTTTCTAGTGTTTTAAGTAAGGGTTCTACCCATGAGTGCTCTAATCCGATGGCATTAAGCTGTGGGAGATTCTTCAGATGTAATCTTTTCAGCTTTGAAAGTACTTTGCTACAATCAGTGGTAGGTCCTTGAGAGCAGAATATTTCAGTGAAGGAACTGCAAACCACTTCAAGATTTTCAATGTTGGGTATCTCTTCAAGTAATCCTCCGGAGAATATATTTGACTTATCATCTTCATGATAGCACATTAATTTGAGAAGTTTTAAATTTTGCAGGAGGTGTGCAACATTTGCACCAAATTGTCCTTGTCCAATCATAGTGTCCTTCCAAGTGATTTCTTGGCGTTCAATGCTTGGCATAACCTAAGAAATTTCGGAACAAAAAAAGGTATATGAATACCAAAAGGTGTCATTCAGGGAGAGTTATCAAACCAGTAAAATTTTAGAAACTGTCCTTGCCTGGAGCTGTCCTTGCGAAATTGCCATGGCGTCTTCCTTTTTGAGTGATAATTGCACCAACTTTGGAAAAACCTAGCAATTGTTCAAAACATTTGATAAATTTCGCACTAATTTATTCATATGGAGACACGCAAACACAACATGAAAACTGCATAGAGGAAAGATATTTTGGTACCTTTTCAACCGAGAAAGCAGCTTGCTGATGTATTGAAATACCGAGTTGATCCTCTGTATCTGCAAATTCATCACTATGATGCTCAGTTTTAAACAATTTCAACTGATCACAATGATATATATCTAGATGTGTTAGCATTGGCCATTCCAGAGTGTGTTTTCCAGGGTACAAGTATTTGAGCTCTGGCAATTCCCATAGTGTTAATGAGGTCAGACAATGGAAATTGAACTGCTTAGTTTCTCCATTGATGGCTGCATCAGCCACTGCAAAAATTTCTACCAATGTTGCACAAGCTCTCACATGAAGCTTAACAAGATGATTGGCCACTGATGTTGGAAACAAACTTTTAAGGGTTTGACAGTTAGAAATTGACACTTGTTGCAAGTCTTGAAGGCTCAGAATTTCATCAGGATTCAGATTCCAGATGTGCTCCAGATTTGGCAACTGATTTAGAATGAGTTTCTTCAGAGGAAGAGAAATCGGTTTCATATCTGCTGCTGCACCATTCACATCAAATATTGCCTTCACAGATTGACAGTTGCTTACCTCAATCTCTTTCAAGTTACATAGAAATGGAAGTAAGTAAAAAGGAATGACATTGGGAAAAGATTCACATTCCACCACAGTTAAAGATTTCAAATTGTTGAAAGAATTGTTTGTTGGGATTGGAGCTACACCAAGCCAAATCTCTTGTATGTGTGAATGATCACCAAATTTTAAATGCTCTATATCGCATGCAGACTTTTCCACCTGTATGTCAAACAATAATTGATTGTAATATTCTTATGCAAGACAAAATTTTCACTTATTTCAGATAATGATAAAATGAATGCTTATGCATGTTTAGTATGCCAACGTGTTTTGGATATTATGATAGATAATATTAAAAATAAATTATATTAATATTTTGTTGGGAATATAAACGTAAGTCTAAGTGCATGGTGACAAGACTTAAACTTATATTTGGGTTAATGATAGTATAAGTCTCTCATGTAACTTTGACTTAAGTTTCATTTGTTGTTAAATCTCTCTCAAAAGACCTATATAACCCACTCATATTTAAATAAATATAAATTTTAAAATTAATTTAATTTAGCCTTTTGAACTTTAATATAATTAATTCTGTTTAATCTTTTACTCCAACTGTTAAACTATCTCTATTTGAGTGTATCACATAACTGAAACTATAACTAATTAATACTATTGCAGTATTTAAAATATCACCAAAAATTAATTTAATTACTTTAAATGTAAATAAATAGATGAATCTATGTAGAATTGAAGAATCAACACAAACTTTTAAACTACTAAAACTAAACTTGTGAATAAAATAAGAAGAAAAAAATTAAAGAGAATAAAAGTACAATTTAGCATAGAAAATATAACAATTGAATTTATTAGATGAAGAATTCCTTACCTGTCTTTGAAACAATCTCTGAAATGATGTGTTTAGATCATCATGGAAGAATAAATCTGAATCCTCATATGACGTTTTAATCCCCAAAAACCTTGGCGCAGTTAGGACTCCTTCGGAGAAAGTTTTCATATTGGGGCAATTAATTGCATATGCGTTTTTCAAACATGAAAAGTGCACAGTGGCATTCCCTGATAAGAAGCTTTGTAGTCGAGGTAAGCAATTCAAAGTTAATGTTGTTAATCTTTCAAATATGATCTCATCACAATCATCTTCATCTTCCTTCATTGCTATTTCTTTTATTGATTCACAATTCTTTACAATTAGGGTCTCAAGTTGCACTAAACTTTTTGCAGTTGAAAATGTGAATAAATACTCTATTCGACCACAGTCCTTCACATACAACTCTTTCAGATTGATGAAAGACATTGCGCCACGCCCTAATTTTTCCAATCGAGGACAACTGGTGACCGTTAATGTTTGAAGCTTTTCAGAGAATGGCTTTACCCATGGGTGTTCGAATCCTATTGACTCAAGCTCATTTAGTTCAAATAGGGTTAATGCATTCAATGTCGCAGGAATTCCATCATGAACTTGCAATTTCTGAGATGAAAATATCTCCTTGATACCAAAGCATCTCTGCACTTGAAAATGTTCTAAATTAGGTACCTTGTGTAGGAAATCAAAAGGCAAAGTACCTTTCTCATTTTTATCATCCTCAAAGCACAATCGGAGAAGATTTAATTTGCTGAGATAGGCTTCTGGCACATGGGCATCGCTCATCAACATCATGTTTTTCTCATTTAGCGTCAATCCCTTAAGTTTGGGAACAACCTACATTCAATTCAAATCGATTCAAAAGAAAACACGGTGGAAGTTAGAAGGAAGAAAGTCGGAAAATATACAATGAAAAGGAACAATCTACTTAATATTGTCACCTTTTCAACAATGAACAGAGGTTGTTGTAGGCAACTTATTGGAGCCTCTGCAATTGCTTCTTTGTGACTGTCATGAATTTTTGATGTGAATAGCTTCAACTTGGGACAGTACGCCACATGCATGATTTCTAATTTGGGACATTCCAGATGGTGTTTTTCAGGACAAAAGCAGTTCAGATTTGTTAGGTTATAGAGAGTTAGCAATGACAAACAAGGGAATTCAAACATTAATACTTCAGTTGTTCCGTTTTCAATTGCATCTTCCTTTCCAGCAATTTCTACCAACTTGTCATACCTCTGCTTTTCATGTGTCTTTAGTTTCCCAAGATTTCTGGCAAACAGTGTTACCAAGCTTCCACAACCATCAACAAACAACTCATGCAAATTAGGAAAACTGACACTTTCTTGAGGATTTTTGTTCAATATACATTTCAAATTTGACAAGTCTTTCAAAATAAGTTTTTTCAGATGAAAGACTGTTTCTTTGGTCTCGGTGTGACTGTCATTCATACCAAATATTACCTGCACCTCATCAGAGTTATGGACATTCAATTCTTCCAAACTCTTCAAATGAGAAAGTACATTAGATGGGATCACAGTATCTCCTTTACTTTTTCCATCAAATTCCAATTTCTTTATATTGCCAAAAGATTTCCCCTGAAAAGCTTGTTTTACAAATCCAATTCCCCTCGTCTCAAAATAATCCAGTAGAATTGTATGCTTTGAATATTCGAAAAAATCCTTAAAAATCAGAAAACTCAATGTTAGAATATCTATATATATATATATATATATATATATATATATATATATATATATATATATATATATATATATATATATATATATATATATATATATCCCATTGTGTAAAAAAGTAGAATAAAATTAAAAAGCACAAGAATAATAGAAAAAAGGGCTAAAACAGGTGTTTAAGTTTAGGATAAAAAAGAATACATATATATGAAGAAAAAGGAAGATTAATAAAATTTAGAATCATATCTTGGTTATATTTGAATAAAGAACAAGTGATAATGAATTTCTCACCTTGTGGTAGAACAAACTCTGAATTGTTGTGTTGAGATCATAAAAGAAGGTTAAACTAGAATCATTGATTGAAGATTTGATCCCATATAGCATTGGCGCATTTATATTTGCTTGAGAGAAAGTTTCCATATTGGGACATTTAGACAGAGTCACTTGTTGTAAAGATGAGAAATGTAGAGTGGCATTTCCTGAATAAAAACTTACCAGTCTTGGTAAGGAACACATGCTTAAAATTACGAGTCGTCCAAATACGATCTCACCATTAACATCTTCTTCTTTTTCTGTTATTTCTTGTATTGACTCACAATTCTCGATAATTAGAGCCTCAAGATTCAACAGACTTTTGGCCGTAGAAGATGTGAATAGACACTTTATTTTTCTACAATTCCTCACAAGCAATCGCTTCAGATTAATGAAAGATGTAGCACAACATACTAATCTGTCTAACCGAGAACACCAAAGAACTGCTAATACTTCTAGCTTTTCAATGTATGGCTTTACCCAAGGGTGATGTAAACCTATAGACTCCAACTCAGAAAGATTCAGTAGGCTTAATGTATTCAATTTAGTTAGAATCCCATCGTGACCATCCAGGTTTTGAGAGGGAAATAACTCCTTCAAACCAAAACATCGTCTCACAACAAGACTTTCTAAATTGGGTACCTTGTGAAGGAAATCAAAAGGAAAAGTATCCTTCTTATCATCGTAATCTTCAAATGATATTTGAAGGTAATTTAGTTTGTGAAGGAGGTCTTGTGGTGAATGTCCATCATCCAACAAGATAATCTTTTTCTCACTGAGCGTCAATTCCTTTAATTTTGGAACAACCTAGGAAGATAAAAAAAAAGTTCAATTAGGAGGAAAATAGTAAAAAGAAAAAGAAATCAAAACATTGATTGCTAATGGTTTTGTCACCTCTTCAATCGAGAACATAGGGTGTCGTAATGGACTATCATGAAATCCTGACTTGAATAGCTTCAGCTTACGACAATAGGACACATGTAAACTTTCTAACATTAGACATTTGAGATGGTGTTGTCCAGAATAGAAGCAAATAAGTTGTGGCATCTTCCAAAGAAACAATTTCGACAAACAAGGGAATTCAAACTTTTCAGTTGTTCCATGTATAGTTTCCGCTTTCTCTTCAACAATTGCTATCAACTTGAAGCACACTTGTATTGTAAGTGTCTTAAGATTCCCAAGATTTTTGGCAAGAGTTAAAGGGAATAATGTTACCAAGGTTCCACAATCATAAACCAACACTTCTTGCAAATTGGAAAAATTGACTATTCCTTGGGAGTGTTTGTTCCACACACATTTCAAATTTGACAAGTTTTTTAAAGTAAGTTTTTTCAAACGAAAAACTATTCCCTTAGTCCGAGTCTCACTCTCATCTAGGTCAAATATTACCCGTGCTAGTTTGCAACTATGCACATTCAATTCTTCCAAGTTCTTCAAGTAAGGTAGTACATGGGATGGAAGTACAATCTCTCTTTTACTTACTGCATCAAATTCCAATTTCTTCAAACTACCAAAGAAGTTGTCTGAAAAAACAGGTTTGCCATAACGAACTTCCTTCATTTCAGGATAATCCACTAGCTTCATATCCTTTGAATGCTCAAAAAATACCTTAAAAAGGGAAGAAACTCGTTATTAGATGTGTATGCAAGAAAATTATATGCAAGAAAAACTAATGAAATTTGCTTGAAAAGTATTTAGGTCTCCAAAAAGGAAAGCAAGTTTCAGCTAGGCATATATTTTTTACATAAATACATTTTTTGTTTTTGTTTTCTTTTGTTAGTTTTCTCCCTAGTTTTTAAAGGATTAAATATGTTTTCTCTCTACACGAAAATGTTTGAATTCCTATGTTATACTATTAATTATTAAATTAAGTATAATACAAAAGTGAATATTACTTTCTCGCTTGAATATCATAAAATAAGTCTACAATTTCATAAAACTTGATTACTACGAATAAGAAAATGTTAACCAATCGACTTACAGAAGGAATATATCTTACTAAATATGTAGAAATGCACATGCTTCATATAATTTTACCCATAAATGCCACAACATATCATTTCTGAATGTTTGTCACTATGACAGTTATCAGATTGTACAATATTTTATTAAAGTTTGAAATGAAATGAAAAATGGTAATAAGTGAAGGTATACATTTGACCAAATTAACAATAATGAATAAATACTATGATTCGTACCTGATATGGAAAATATTTTTGCAGAGTTGCATTTAAATCACCTTCCCAATACCATTTGTCTTTTTCCCCAGCCACAGCATGTACTTTTTGTAGGTGTGGAGCACTTAGGAATTCAGAGAATTTTGTCATTTGAGGACATTCACTCACTACTAAATTTTCCAATAGTGAAAATTTTAAGACACACTTATCAGTAGTCAAAAAACTTGTAAGATTTGGTAGAGCAAACAATTCTAATGATCTTAATTGTTTAAACTCAATCTCTTGCACATTTTCCTCTTCATTTTCAACAATGGCCACAATCATTGGACAAGAACTTACCTTCATAGTTGTGAGCTGATCCAAGGTTTTAGCAGTTGAGTATGTCATTAAATTTTTCATCATACAATTCACCACTTCTAAATATGTCAAGCGACGAAAAGATACCGAGGATGATGCCAAAGTTTTCAATTTTGTACATCTTTCAATGATTAAGTGTTGTACCCTTTGAAGAAGCATGTCATGCTCAAAGCCAATCTCCTCTAGAGACCACATGTCTCTTAATTCCAACTCTTTAAGTTGCATAACTACTCCTATTTTTTCACGTGAAATATCAGTTAATGGAGCCCAAATCCTTCTCATTTGACAAAATCTCATTATTAACCTTTTCAAATTTGGAAGTCTATGAAGAAACCAAAAGAGAACTTCAACATTTTTCAATCCGTGCAACACAACTGATTGCAGGTTGTGCATTTTGTGAACATTAATAATGTACTTCTGCAACCACTCTACTTCTCCCAAGCTCATCGCCATATATTCCAAGTTGTATATCACCTAAAAAATATATAAATAAAAATGTTATCAATATCTAAGTGTACTTGGAACAATATTTTTATCAAAATATTTAATATCTTTATAGAATAAATAAAGGACTTAGTATTCTTTGATCTTGTAGTGTGAGGTTTTGAATTATCTACCTTTTCTGTTGCCAAAACAATTGGTTTGGCCTGTGAGTTTGAGATTTTTGTGGTGATCCCTTCAAGCTTACCACATCGTAGTATAGACAAATCCTTTAATGATGGCCACTCCAAAGTATGAGTTCCCCCATAGAAACTCACAAGTTCCAATAATGAACGTAATGATACAGTTTTTAGATGAGGAAACTTAAAGGTGATAACATTTTCATTTGAACCTTTGTCCGAAGCAACAATCTCCTTCATTGTCCTGCAGTTAAATACCTCAAGCGATTCCAAATTTTCTAGGTCGTATGTAACAGAAAGTGGGAAAACATATTTCAAATTTGGACTCCCAACAATTTTTATGCTTTTCAGATTATTATGTTTAAGTATTTCCCCGGTGTCATCCTTCCATATGCTCACTAAATTTGGTAGCCCTTGTAGAATAATGTTATGCAAGTTTGTTTCATTTTTATCACAAGTTTGTGAAATATTCGCAAAGTCAAATATGTTTTCCACTAACTTGCAATTAGTAATGGTCAAGCTTTGAAGATTTTGAAATCTTTGCCTCATAAAACTAGGGAAAATTGTTTCAAGTTTGTGGCACTCTCTTATTATCAAATAGTCTAAGTTACGAAAGGAATGAAGACCAATATGAGATTGCCAAATGGTATTGAGTTTCTCCATACACATGATCTCCATTTTCTTCAACTTAGGAAAAACACAATCAATATTCCCCTACAATAGAAATTGGTAGTTAAATAAGCAATTAGAAGACCTTATGAATTAATGTAATTAAACAACAAATAATAGTAAGAATCAAACTTGATACTAAATGAATCCACACACCTCAACATCTTCTGGACAAAATATATCCTCCATCATTTCACATTCACCGACGAAAAGGCTTTGGAGATTCTCCAAATGTTTAGCCATGGAGAATGACAGTAAATATTTCAAATTACCACAATCTCTCACATTTAATGTAAGCAAATTTTTGAAACAATGTTGAGATTGGTCACTCCATATCTTTTGGATGTTAATCGAGGATAACTCCAACCACTCTAATTTTGGAATCAAAACCTGTAAGAACATGTAATGTCTTAGCAGTATAATTTTTATTTTCACAAATTGATTTGTCCTAGACAAATGACAAAACTTATACAAAATTAGAGATTATAAAGGATTGAAGAGGATGCATACTTTCATATTTTTGGATAATGGTTTACATTACCTTTTCGTTGAAGAGGGAATGACAAGAACTGGTGCCATCTTGCTCAACTTCAGTGATGATATCTTTGTTCATGTTTCGCCCTTTGTCTTCAAATGATTGTGCACAAGGCATCTTATCATTGGTATACAAAGAAGTAAATGCATGTAAAGATTTTAATGTTAAAAGTCGTAACTCAGGGAATTCGATACTGTCACCATTGTTAATATGGGTTTGGCTTTCAACTGAAATTATATCCTCCAAAGAATCGCAATCACACACTTCAATTGTTTCAAGCTTGGTGAGGTGTCCAACCATGGAAAATGGGAAAATGTTTTCCAATTTTCCACATGATTTGATCTTGATGATTTTCAATCTGGAGAAAGATGCCTCAAGAAGTTGATTGTTACATATTTTCTCCAAATTTTCAAGTTTGTAAAGATACAACGACTCCAATTTAGGAAAAGCCAATAAAGGGTGCAACTGTTCCATTGAGTTAATCATATATTGAATGCCAAAATTGTTTACAATGGATAGATGTTTCAATTTCAGAAATCCTTCAACATTTAACTCATAGAAAACATCATGAACATTAATGAGTTCTCCCAACCACAAATATTCAACATTTTTTAACAACATTTTAATCCATATTTCAGAATGGATGTCAATACCTTCTTTTAGGTTCAATACCAAAAGTTTCACCACTTCATACTTGTCAGGGATTTTGAATTCTCCCTCCGTGAGCATGTTGAATTCACCAATGATAATCTTGTAGCTATCTAATTCATCAAAAAACAAGTTCTGTGGAACACAGACAACATTTTGAATGTGTATGTCCAGGTTTCGTAATTGATTTAAGCGACTCAATTCACAAAGACTACCATTTTGACTTTGGATATTCTCTTCGGTCTCCCACCGAATCAAGCTGTCTCTCATATAAAATTCTTCCAAAATGTTCATCCTTGATATGACATTGGAAGGTATTAGTCTTAGTTTTGAGCAACTACTTAAGTCAAGAAGTTGCAATTTATCAAGCTGCCCAAATTCAAAGGGAAAACATTCAATGTTGGATCCTGAAAGAGTAAGAATTCGTAGTTTCTTTAACTCTCCAATGATTGATAAGTTCTGCCCCAGAGTGCACTTCTCTAGACTGAGCATTCTTAGTTTTGTTAAGCATATAAGTGAAGAAGGTAAACATGGCAAATTCAAACCAGTCAATATCAAGACTCTGAGTTCAATCATGTCTTTGAAAAAGTCATCTGGTATTTTCAAAAACTGATCTTTACTTTCAATATGTAAGACTTCAAGTCTGGGACAATATATACTCCCAGGAAGGTCATCAACGATATAACAAGAGTGTACAAAAATAGCCGTGTAACTCTCAAGTTGATTTTTGTGAGGCCACTCATCGAGTATGCTATTTTTCATAAAAAATACCTGCTTTTCTTTTGATGATATTGAAAGAGCAACATCACGCACAATGTCGTGCATGTTAAAGCGATTGCTAGAGTAACTTTCCAACAGCAAACTTGATTCTTTTAGCTCTTCTATCAACATATTTACTTTGTTTCTCGCTTCTCTAATTGTGTGGACTCCTTGTAATAAACCTAAACCAATACAAAACTTCACCAAGTCCATAACCAAAGCATCGTTTCCCATTCTTGCACATTGTAAAAAAACAGACTTAAGTAGTTCATTTTCTAGATGATCATAGCTCAACTTTATAGAGAACTCAATAGGTTCTTTCCCTTCTATGTAACTTTGCTTTTTCATTTGTTGATAAACATCCTCCCATACAAAGGAGCTTTTATTCTTTAACGTCCTTCCTATGGAAACTAATGCAATAGGCAAACCATCACACATTCTTGCAATTTCAATGGCTTTGTCATCATACACAAAATTTTGGATCTGTATTCCAGCCACTTTCTTAAGCAAAGTCTTTGCCTCATTTTCATCAAGGACTCCAATAGAGAAAGTTGATCTCTCCTTCACATCCATTTGATTACACAATACTTGTTTTCTTCTAGATGTTAGAAGAATTTTGCATCTTTTGTGATTGCCAGATAACTTCTCTTCTGTCATGTTATTGAAATCCGAAGATAACTCTTCTTTTTCCATCTTATGGTAACCAGAATTAGATATATCATTGACATCACGTTGGCTTCCATCATCTTCATCACTATTTGGAATCCCCAGTCTATTCAAGTCCAACCTATCCCATAGATCATCTAGGATTATAAGGGTGTTCTCCTTTTCTTTCTTTAATCTCTTTCGAATGCGATCTGCTCTCACGATCTCACTTTCCTCTTCCAATCTCATTCCTAATATCTCAGCAATTTGTCCTTGAATTGTTATGATGTTAGGATTTCTCGTTATATTTGCCATAACCACCACAGTGAACAACTTCTTTTCTTGAGCTTTCTTAGCAACTTCTTTGACTAAAGTGGTCTTACCCACACCACCAACACCATAAAGACCAATCATATTAACTGTAGAATCTTCCAATGCTTGCATAAACATATCGATGGTTTTTGTTCTTGATGCAAAGCTTTCATAGCTAATGTTCGTCAAAGAAACATTAATGGATGGGAGTACTCGATAGGAAACTTCATCAAACATTTTATTCCAAAGTTCTTCTACTTTCATTTCCTCTACCATCTTTGTAGCATTTCTGCCCAATCGATACCTCAACGACAAGTTCCTTGGAAAGAAACCAATGGAACATCTTGTCTTCGAATGACATTCATCGTGAATAAATTTTTCATACTTTTCAATCTTCTCATCCAACTGTTTTAAGCAATGTTGAACATCATCTTCAATTTCTTCTGCATTCATTTCTGCATTATTAACTTGATGTTGTATCCTCTTCCTAGTATTATCCAACATCTCAGTGTAACGTTTAACCTCTTCAAATTTGTCATTGTAATTAAAAAAGTAGCTCAACTGTCGTTTCACTGCACGTCCTGCAATTTGCAGTGCACTTTCAGTCGTCGTAGAGACAACTGCTTCCATGCTCCCTTGATAATTGAGACCTTCTCCTTTGCTTTAATGGTTTCTACCAGGGCTACTTTTTTTTTTCCTGATACATATTCAAAATTTAAAAGTTTGTGACTTATAAGGGAACCGATATATAAACATTAAGTAAATAGAATTGATAAAAGCTGATGCAAACATTCAGGAAGTTCATATAAAATTTTATAACTGCATATGACATTTGTAGTAAGTGGAGTGATGTTTTACATCATGAAATTGTATCATGTATGGAATCAACACTATATTTTCTATCATTGATAGCAACTATCCGCGACCACTCACATATTTGATTATGAAAAAAACTCGTATTAAGTCTTTTTTAATGCATATAAAAAGGTGTTGAATGGTTTTGAAATATATCTTCAGAGGTAAAGTGGGACGGTTATGGTGGAAAACAATGTGATGAAAGAGTTTGTGGCTATTTTGAATTGTTCCCACACGAGGATGGGGTGGAAAATAATAGGATGAAAGAGTCCGCGGCTATTTTTTCAATGGATGCTTCAAAGTCTAGATGGAGGATACATACTGTAATATTTACTGCAACTTTGGTCACCGTCAAACTGCACTAGTTCAACATTTTATACTTTTTATTATTTCCAGTTCTGTAAATAAAGGCTTGGTAATTTTACATAATCAAGAAATGAAAGCGATCATCAACATCTAAATAGTTATTTGTGATTTATAAGACAACTATATTTCAGAATATAAGTAATGGGAACACTAAAAAAATTTAGACATTCGGCCAAATGCAGTGGATTTTAAAATCATTACACTAATTTATTAATATTAACTTTTCAAAGTCAAACTTTAAATAGTGTCAACCAAATGGATGTTAATAAAGTTTTGGAAGTCTCACATCGACTACAGATAAAGCCAATATATAATATATAAATGGGTGTAAATCTCACCTTACAAACCGATTTTGTGAGTTGAGTTAGGTTTAAAGTTCATTTCTTAACATGGTATCAGAGTTAGGTTATCCTAATTATATTTGTTGTGCATAAGAAAAAAATAGTTGTGTAAGATAAAAATTGTTATATGGTAAATGAAAGAGATAAATGTAGATGAAGGAGATTACTCATGAAAAAGACCAATGTGAATGAAGGATATAAGTCTTGATGAATGTAATGAATGCGAAAAAAATTATATATATAAAAAAACGTTGTGTTTTCTAACTGGTTAATCCAATCAAGCTAACATGAAATAACACTTTTGCCATGTTTAAATATGAACCTTTGATGAATAGGTGAATTCATAATACATGATAATGAAATATGTAATTATGTAATGAAATTATGAGACTATAATTAATGATCCTAATTAACAAATATTATACTACTAATTACATCATTGTATAATTAGTTATTGACAATAAAGAATGTGCAATTATATACACATGTCCAATTTATTTATAAAGTTCAAGACTGTGATCCAATTTATTTATCAAAAGATATAAACAATATATTTATAGAAAGATAAAGGGATACTAGAATAGGTACATATAAAGAATCCCCTATATCATCTCATAGAGCTATAGCCTCATTGCTGCTCATCATGATCACCTGTAGAATCCCCACTAGGATCATCAACTTGATCCTCTAGTTGTGCATAATACATATAAGATTGGTGGGTTTCACAACACCACATAAACAAAGGATAAGTTAGTGAAGGTTTAAAATACTTGCATGTAACAATTCATATCTAAATTTAAAATTAACAATTCTTATCAAAATCAAATGTTTATCACATAACACAACTCTTATGATTCAACCCTCATGACTCTAGATAACAACCTTATTCGACTATCACAACTAGATATCTTCTTCTAATGACTAACAAAATCATATTAGGCTCTTTGAAGTCTCTTAATACACTACCTAACATCACTTTCAACGAATTACTCCTTCCGTAAGGTTAGTTACATTCCCATAATCCATTCATAATAAATCACACATCAAAGTAAATTATGATTCTTGCCATAGTTCTACTTAGTCACTCACTCATACAAAATAGTAGATTATGACTAACATTTTGACTCTAACCACCATTTTTATTTCACAACATTAAACAATTCATTTTCAAAATTTTATAAAATCTTATAAAAGGTTATCACACCGTCTCATATGTATATTACTTAAATCCACACTCACTCCATAACATTAATAATATATTTCTTAATTTTAAATTTAAATACTAATTAATTCATCATTTATTTCCTTTTGCCTTAAATTATAAAATACACACGGAGTGGTTTCGTGGTAAACATACTATGAATTAATGATCTTACGTGTCATATTTATTTAAGATTTTAATATGTCACAGTATTATAGTTATTTTAACTTTTTATAATATTATGTAAAAACTAATTTAATATTTTATTATAGGGAAAGTAGCACGGAGGTTTATAATTGTACCAACAATTGAATGGAGAACACAAGATATACATCTATTATTAGACACGTTATAAAAAAAAAAAGTAGTTGACGATATAATAGCAAAAGGAGTGAGATTGGTGTAGAAGAGATAAGATAAAGAAAAACAATATAAAAGAGTAAGACATTTTAACTCACTTGTTAACTGCTGCACGTGCTCTGTAGTTCACAGGGTTTCATGAAGCTGTCTGAGGCATACACAAAGTAAACATTTTACAAAAGTAAACATAAAAAGGAAAATGTTCAAACTTTGTTTATGTAAATTCTTAATTATTATCTTTCCTCTTTATGGTATTTTAAAATCCATAAATAATACTTAAATGCTAATATTTTATTTTCCCAACCACTATTATGTGGAAACAGCTGTCAGACACAATTATTAAATCTGTACAGTGCTTGTCAGCATTGGCATCTTTCTTTTATTAATATCATGCCAAATATTAAAACTTATATCCTTTAAAAATAATTACATTCTTTTTATAAATTTTTTAATGATACAATAATATATATTATTATTTTAATTGAAAATTCAGTAAATATAATTAAAAAAATATTATTTTAAGTTATAAAACAATGATTTTAGTTACATGTGCTAAATGATCGTTACAAACAAAGATTAATAACTTTATGAATTATGATTTGTAAACCATATGAATAAATCGAAGTAAACAATTTGTTGCATCTAAGATTGAAAATTTAATTTTTAATTTTTATAGTATTATATTAATTATTTATTTTATTATAATAAATAAAAATATTAATATTAATAAAAAATTAAAAGTACTTGTTACCTTGTCATAACCTTAATTGGGTTTTCTCTGGTGCTTGATTTCATATTAGATCATATACCAGAAATGTAAGATTTCATATTAGATCATATACCCAGAAATGTATTATCCCGAAAGAAAATTTTAAAAAATTCTAATCCTTTATAAAAATAAAAATAAAAATAAAAACACTCAATAAGTGTTGATGAATTGTGGGAGTGTTGGGCCAATGTCTCTTAGCGCAAAGAAAATAATAATTGAAATAATGGTGGCTTGTGGGGTTGGGTTGGTGACTGTCTAAAGTCAATGAATTCATGAAGTCTTTCTACTTACTTTTTTTTTTTATTAATAGTTGTCTGTTTAAATTTTTTTTTATCATAATGTGCTTTTCTACATATAAAATTTAAATAATTTATTTATGATTTCAACAACGTATTCATATTTGAGAGTATCAAAGGATGCATCACAAACAAATAAAAAGAACACACAAATATAACAATTTTAAACAAATTCCATGCCTTTCTTGTTCCTATTCTTCCAAATATTTATTCTTAAACAAGAAAGAATAATGAACATAAATAATAAAAAAAATAGAAAAATGAAAGAAAAAACTGTACTGCAAGTCAGTCACTGTAGCTGTAGATACATGACTTTAGATATATAGAGAGAGAGGTTTATATGATAATGTTTTACCTTGTATGAATTTGACAGTTCTGACTTAATGCATCTGAGTCTTTTAGAGGGTTCTTTGGAGAAAGAAGATGTTGTAGAGTTTGGTGAAATAATTCTTAAAGCCTTGTAATTAAGAAAAGTTGAAGAAGTTAAATAATGAAAAAGGAAGGAAGAGAGATGTGCAAACTAAAAAGTGTGCTGAGTAAATACTGTGAATAGAAGAAGACTTACAGATTGTGTTGCACTGAGCTTATATAAGAAAACGAGTTTCTGCAGAGGATGAAAGTTGGTAGTTTGAAGAGTAGGGGGTTCTTTCTAACACAGAGTTGAAGATGTAAATGAGTTTCTGCAGAGGATGAGTGATTTGAAGAGTAGGGTTCTTTCTAACAAAGAGTTGAAGATGTGAACAAGATTTTAGGAGAAGAAAGAGAGTGTTGCTGTTGTTTTACGAGAAATAAATAAAGATGAATATATTGTTTGGTTAGTTGTGTTGTGTGTAGGTCCTCTCATTTATTACAAAATGGTCATCTGGTTCACACTTGAAACATATCCCCAAATTGTTTATAGATGTGGATATTTATCAAACTTTTTTAAATAAAGTATTTGTACATTATTTTAAAATATAAACTGAAATAATTTTTTTTATCTTAAAAACATAATCTAAATAAATTATGTAATAAATATCAATATAAGTAAAATTAATTTGAAAAAGTGAACTTAAATAAGTTGTACCATAAAAATAAAAATATAAATGTAAATAAAATTAATTTTTTTAATAAATAATTTTATAAGTATAATTAAAAATATAAAATTATAACATCATTCAACTCCCAATAATTCTTCTATTATTAATATTTTTTAAATAAATTTATTTTAATAATTTAATTCTAATAAATGGATGGTTGGTATCTATATGTATTATGTATCCACAAGTAGATAAATTTTTATTTGTCACACCGATAATAAAATCACTATATATAATATGTATCTATTAGAAACATATGTTTTATATGTTATAAATTTAAACTAAAAAATATAGAGACGTGATAACAAATCAAATTAATATAAAAACTTTCTTTATAAATAAATTAGTGTAAAATTTGAACATTTTAAATATAAATTTTCACATTGTTTTGATTTTTTATGACGTAAAGTTAGAAAAGTTAACCCAGCATAAGTGTTCTCATTAATTAAGTAAAATGTCATTTCACTCTTCAAAAGTTTAGGTCCACTCTATTGGTCCATTTGTATCATCAATGGAAACTCAAAGTCACATGGTTATGTAATTCTTAAATCACATACGGACACACCGAATCACACACATGCACACACGCAGAGACTTCCACACACATGAACACTCCCACGCACACACATCCACACACGTGTAATGAAACTTTGAATCGTTACTATACTATATAGTCAAACGTCCTTACACATAAGACCGAATGAAAAAGGTCATAAAGAGGGGGAGACCGGCCAAACAGGTTAGAAGCCCATCAACACGCACCATGGATCCAGCCAAGCAACATATTGACTGCTCGATCAAGTAAGATGAAAGACCGAGCGGACACCTCCCAAATACAAACAAACAAAACTCAAGTTATTTAATTCCAATTCATCGGTCATTCAATAACTTATATCTAAATCATTGACACATAAGAAGGATCTAATTCATCATTCATTCAATAACTTATATCCAAATCATTGACACATGAGAATATCACATAATCTCAATCTATATATAATCATCGATGAAATACTCACATGCAAAATAAGATTAAGTGTCACCTATCACCCTTATTTTACATAACTTCACCGGGTAAGTATTCACTGATACATATAATCATACTTCATTAAGATTCCCTAAACACCTCTAAACATCACCTCAAATAAATATTATTGGTAAGCGTTACTTATCATGTAATGGATCACAGTTGGACCGTGATTAGAGTTTCACTAATCTCATACTCATCTTGAAACGCATAAATAGAGACCAAATGTAAGAAGGTAGGTAACTGCATTTACTGTGAATTTAAGATTTTACTGTGACTCCCGATCAGATTAATTACTGACCTAAGCGTCGGAGTGCCTTTAACAAGTACACCTCAACGATTTGGAAAACATACAAGGAAAAACGTTGCATTAGAATATATAGAAATACCTAAGCTAATTTGAACAAAAGCGTGAAAGAATGTTTTTTTGAAGATACTCGACTCTACACCCGAAACAGTTACACAAGAAAGTTCATTTAGAAAAATTCTGACCCTCAAATCAGTAAAAGATTTTAGAATGAGTATGTGAGTAAAAATGATTATAAGATTGTATGTACTCTATGTAATAGCATGTATTTATAGTCTTTTTAAACCTATGAATAACATGTTAATAGGTTATGTTATTTGTTAGAATAATTACTAAGTCTACTTGTTAGTGTAGTCAGTAAGACTAAAATAGGGGGTAGTGTGTTGGGTTATCTCTAATCATTGTACCTAGCAGTCTAGGACACTGACTTGACCTTCTATCTCTCTATTATATCAACTCTTTATCTATATAAATAATAGAACATGAGAGGTGTCTTTTAAGCCCTCAAGAACATATTTTTATCTCAAGTTGTTAATAGATTCTATTTATATCACAAATTATATCATATATTATATAAATATTCTCTCTCCCTTATTTTAAGGAAGTTAGGATATCACATGGATCTCACATTTGGATCCTTTGCTTATAGGGCCCTTTTAGGGTCTGTCAAATAATAATAATAATATTGTAAATATATGCCAGGTAGCATATAAGTCCTCCGAGCATGAAAGTTAATTTTTGTAGATGAACCATGTTGTTTAAATGAACGAATTTATATATGTTACTTTTAACTCTTGATTGAGTTGTACTTTTGTAGATGAACTATGTTGTTTAAATGAATGAATTTATATATGTTGTTTTTAGCTCTTGATTGAGTTGTACTCGAACACTTATATTGTCACGCTTTTGTACGCTTAATTTATACTCTTGACTAAGTCTATAATCGGACACTAATAAAGTTCTTGGAGTTTCCCATGTAAGTTCATGGTCTGACACTCGTAAGGTATTTAGAGTGTTTCTCAAGTAAGTTCATGATAAGACATTTGTAAAGTACTCGGGTTGTTTTTTGAGTAGGTCAGCTAATACTTAGGTTGTTTTCTAAGTACATCGTAAGGTATTTGGGGTGTTTTCCAAGTAGATTATAAGGTACTTTAGACGTTTTCTAAGTAGGTCATAAAATAGTTTAGACATTTGTAAGTTCTTTGACCCTTACTGGATTCACATCAAGATCTGTGTATCCTGTGAATGCTCTCCAACAATCATTCCATCATATGTCTCCATTCCAAGGTCTATAAAAAGAGTCCCTCGAGCTTCTAAGCTCATCAAAACCCATGGACATAAGTACTCCCTTCCTGGCATTGCTAAGAGGACCTCAAAATTGTTCATATGCATGGAAAGCACGATGCATGAATCCAATTTTGTGTGCACTGTTGAACAAACTCCTCTACCCAACCAAACCCCTTCATGAACAAGTCGTGTGGCACTTCTACATCTGCCAGCCAATCGCAATGGTGATCAGACGGGGCTGCAGAATGGCTGTCACGTGGAGGTTTGAACAGGTTTGGAAGGCGCCGAGCCACAAATGTTTTTGTTGGGGTTGGAGGTGCTTGAACATCCTTCGTGAGTTGTTGAGTGCTTACCAACGTGTAAACATAAGGTCACCACTCACCTTTTCTGGAGGGTAGTTTCATTGTAGAAGCCTTTGAATTGTCGTAATGGAGCTGGGTTGGTTAAGGAAATACATTGTATAAAGAAAGAGTTTTTAGTTCTTCATTCTGTGTATTCTTTTTCTTTAAATAGGTTAGAGTAGAAAGAAGAAAAGCCCAGATCACCTATACCTTTACATTCCAACAATTTCAGTTTTACGTAGAGTAGCTTTGACCATTTTTATCAGGAGTTTTGGAGAGTTTACGCTGGAAGGAAGTTAGAGAACCAGACTACAATTTGAGCAGAGTTTTTCCAACTATCACATGGTAAATGGGGTCTTAACCTCTTTCTCTTGTATTCAACTCTTAATTCAATGCAGATTTACATTTTTTTTCACTATTGTTTCATTGATTTATTGTTTTCCATTTTACTTTTCATTGCCATTTATGTTGCTTGCAATTTTATAGATTTCTTTTACGAGTTCTTGCAAGTTAAGATTCATGTAAATTCTCTCAAAATACAGACAGCCAACTCCAACAATGAAACTTTTCAATCTCTTAACAGACAGTTGTTTCCTTTAAATTAAAAGATAACAATAGATTTTAATTTTTAAAATATTTCCTTGAGCATTCAACACAATATATTAATCTATATGAAAATTCACAATATTTACATGCTCTCAATGTTCAACCACTTCAATAATTAAAGACCACAACCATGATTGGAAGATCAAATACAAAACACACCATGACTGACTAGAAAGCAAGGGGAGAGGAAGACTGGTTCAGAACTAAGCCATAGGACAAATCATCATTCACAACACAGCAAATCATGGTAGCTTTCTTTAAAAGTAAGTATCCAGAAAATCAGTAGCAAACAAAAACAAGAGCACCAACTAAGCCAACATCACAGAGACATAAAGAAACAGCATCTTCTCTTCGAGTTCATTCTTACTGTAACTGATTGCTATGGAGTAATAATGTCTATTCAATCTATGAGAAATAGAGAAGATTGGGAGAAAATATCCCTTGTGTGTTTTGCATACACATAGGGTAGTTTATTTATATTGTAAGATATGGGCCAATGCCCTTAATACGGAATAGACTAAGCCCAAATAACAGAAACACACATCTTAACATCTAACACTCCCCCTCAAGCTGGAGCATATAAATCATATGTTCCAAGCTTGTTACAAAGATAATCAATTTTAGGTCCTCGTAAGGACTTAGTGAATATGTCTGCCAACTGGTTGCTTGAATTAACAAACTCAGTCTTGATATCTCCGAATATGATTTTTTCTCGAATGAAATGGCAATCAACTTCAATGTGTTTGGTTCTCTCATGGAAGACAGGGTTAGAGCTAATATGGAGAGCAGCTTGATTATCACATATAAGTATCATGTGAGTGACATCTCCAAATTTCAATTCACTCAACAATTGTTTAAGCCACACAAGCTCGCAAGTAGCTGATGTCATAGCTCTATATTCTGCTTCTGCACTGGACCTTGCCACAACACTTTGCTTCTTACTTTTCCAAGATATCAGGTTGCTACCAATAGAGACACAATATCCAGAAGTAGACCTCCTATCAGAAGGGGAACCAGCCCAATCAGCATCTGAATAACAAACGATTTTTGTATCGTTGTTAGGGCCATATAGCAAACCTTTTCCAGGTGATCTTTTAATATACTTCAGTATGCGAACAACTGCATCCCAATGGTCTTCACATGGGGAGTTTAGAAATTGACTCACCACACTAACTGCGAAGGAAATGTCAGGACGCGTAACAGTAAGATAGTTTAATTTACCAACTAGTCTTCTGTACCGTTCAGGATCTGAGAAAGGCTCCCCCTGATTTGGTAGGAGTTTGATGTTAGGGTCCATAGGTGTCTCAACAGATTTACAGTTCATTAACCCTGTTTCCTCCAAGATGTCTAACGCATACTTCCTCTGAGATATGACAATACCATCACTGGATTGTGCTACTTCAATACCCAAAAAGTACCGAAGTTTGCCAAGATCTTTGGTTTGAAAATGATGACAAAGGTGTTGTTTCATCTGAGAGATGCCAAGATAGTTGCTTCTTGTGAGAACAATATCATCGACATACACTATTAAGTAGATACATTCAACACTCGAGTGGCGATAGAACACTGAATGATGCGCTTCACTGCGAGACATACCAAATTGTTGAACAACACAACTGAATTTACCAAACCAGGCCCGAGGAGACTGTTTTAGGCCATATAAGGATTTGCGAAGACGACATACCAATCCAGATGACTCCCCCTGAGTAACAAAGCCAGGCGGTTGCTCCATATAAATTTCTTCATGCAAATCACCATTGAGGAAAGCATTTTTGACATCAAGTTGGTAAAGAGGCCATTGTCGAAGAGCGGCCATGGCAATGAATAGGCGAACAGAGGTCATTTTTGCCACTGGAGAAAAAGTATCACCATAATCCAAACCAAAAATCTGTGTGTAGCCTTTGGCAACCAGTCGAGCTTTCAGACGATTAATTGTACCATCAGGACCAACCTTGATAGCATACACCCACCTGCAACCAACAACAGACTTTCCAGATGGTAATTGGACAAGCTCCCGAGTTCCACTTTCCTGTAAGGCACTTAATTCATCCATCATAGCTTGACGCCAACCAGGATGAGTTAAGGCATCACCCATAGATTTGGGAATTGACACAGAAGAAATGGATGAGAGACAAGTATAAAAAGATGGAGATAATTTGTTGTAATTAAGAACAGTATAATGTGGGGAAGGGTTACGGGTAGAGCGTATACCTTTACGGAGGGCAATAGGCAAGTCAGACTCAGTTGCTGGAGCCGGAGGAGACACATGAGGCAGCACCGGAAGTGAGTCATGAGGGAGACAATTACGGCGACTATAAACCTGAAGTGGTGGAGGTGAAGGATGAGCCTGTGGTGAATGAGAGTCTAAAGAAGGAGAAGACAAAAGGGGTGGAGTATCACCAGGAGGATCACAGATAAGAGGAATATCAACAGTAACAGGGAGAGGTACATAACTAGAAGATAGATGTGAAAAGTAAAAAGAAGACTCATCAAAAGTGACATCAGCAGAGATAAAATGACGATTGAGAGAAGGGGAAAAATACTTATAGCCCTTTTGTGACCGTGGAAATCCTAAGAAGACACATTTGTGAGACCTAGGAGATAACTTATCAAGACCAGGACTAAAATCATGAACAAAACATGGAGACCCAAAAACTCGAAAAGGTAATGGATGCAGAGGGTCATGAGGAAATAAGATAGAATGAGGGATTTTGTTATCTAGGACGGAAGATGGCATGCGGTTGATAAGATAACATGCTGTGAGAACTGCATCACCCCAAAAACGTGAGGGTACTTGACCATGTATCAGAAGTGTACGAGTTTTTTCAATAAGGTGTCTATTCTTGCGCTCAGCCACCCCATTTTGTTGAGGGGTATAAGCACATGAGGTTTGGTGAAGAATGCCATGAGAAGCCATAAATTGTTTAAACTGTTGAGAAAGGTATTCACGACCATTATCACTACGTAAATTTCGAATAGAAACCCCAAACTGTGTTTTTATTTCATTGAAAAAAGATTGGAAAATAGAAAACAACTCAGAATGATTCTTCATTAAAAACAACCAAGTACATCTGGAATAGTCATCAATAAAAGTAACAAAATACTGAAAACCTAAAATGGACTTAACACGACTAGGTCCCCAAATGTCAGAATGATCCAATGAAAAGGGAGACGACGCCCGTTGTGAGACACTACGAGGAAAGGAACTACGAGTATGCTTCCCTAACTGACAAGACTCGCACGACAAACTTGATAATGTGGACAACCTCGGGACAAGTTGTTGTAGTTTGGCAAGACTAGGATGACCGAACTGAGCATGAAGAAAAGATGGTGACTCCATGACTACGCCAACATGTGGAGAAGGACGGAGATGATAAAGGCCATGAGACTCACATCCTGTGCCAATCATGTGTTTCGAACTCCGGTCCTGCAACCAAACAGAATCTTTAGTAAATGAAATAACACAATTAAGAGTACGAGTTAAACGACTAATGGACAATAAGTTGAAGGGAGACCCAGGGACATAAAGTACATGATCAATGGATATGGATGGAAAAATATTAACAGTACCAATACCATGAGATGAGACTCTAGACCCATCAGCCATTGTTACCGAGGGTAAATTATCAGGACATGACAAGGAAGAAAACAAAGACTTGTTACCGGTGATGTGATCGGTGGCGCCTGAGTCAAGGACCCAAGGTCCGAGGGAGTGAGTTAGACCAACAAAAGGTGTACCTGTACGTGCAACAAATGCAGATGTAGTGGAACCAGAGTGTTGATGATCCTCATACCATCTGAGAAATTCGTTGAAGAGTGCAGGTTTGTCTATGGTATTAGATGAAGTAGGATGGTCTGCAGACGGTGATCGGGGAGGTGGATCAGAATTTGCCATTGCTACAGGTCGAGGAGGACGTCCATGAAGAGCATAACATTTATCAATCTTGTGGCCTAACTTGCCACAATGGTCACATTTTGGACGTCCTTTACTTGGCTTGCGAGACCGACTTCGATCATCACGTTGAGCAGCCATAACAGAGGAATCATCAGTATGAGGGGATGTCTCAGTGACGGGTTTGCTCGGTATACGCAAAAGAGCAGAACAAGTAGAAGTAAAGTTGGGTATGACAGGAGAACCCAAAATCTGATCACGGACATGAGAAACATCATCAGAGAGTCCGTATAATGCCAACAACATGAAGAACTTTGATCGTTGTTCCAATTCTTCAGCAGGAGTGGAAGCAGGAGGTAATATATCATTAAAGTCATGAAGAAGGGCATGAATTTTACCCAAATAATCTGCCATGGGACCAGGATTGCGCGGACCAATAACAGTTAATAGGTCCTGACAAACACCATAAAGACGCTGAGTGTCATTGGTGTATAACAACTTCGCTTGTGCCCATACTTCTGAACATGTTTCATAGGATCGAAACATTTGTTTCAGTGAGGAGTGAATGGTGGACTTTATAACAATGCATAACTGAGCATCAATTTTCATCCAGCGGGAAGTGTCATCTATGGGAGCAGTAGTCACATTTTGAGTAAGATGATCTAAGTACCCCTGGCTTGTCAATGGACAAGTGTACATTCACATAATTGGTATATATTGAGGGATCAGAAGATGAGCCACCAACAGAGGTGTTTGTAGACGAGGAAGACGCCATAGAGAGGGAGAAACCCTAAAAATTCAAAGTGCTCCGTGTCGCAACCGGAATCGCGACGGGACGACGATCCAAAAAGAAACGGGTTTCGAAAAGAGATTTGGAGTCGCCACCATAGTTTATTATGGAAAACTATGAAAAAAACCACAAAAACGATAAAGCACGGTCCACAAAAACCAGATTGGGTTCCGGAGTCGGTTACGTGTAGGGAAGGTGTTAGCACCCTACAACGCCTGCCCTAAGGCAGTACCTTTAACTAAATGCACGAATAGGATGTGGTTTTAAAAAACGTTTAACTTTCCCTTAAAATAAAATCATAAATAAACAAAATATATATATTTTAGTTTTTTGGGCCCGACAAGGATTGACCTTGCTCCTACGTATTCTCATTCAAAATGAGAAATCAGGGTTACGTAGTTCTTTTGAAACTGTTCGAGAAATTCGTTTGGAAATTGTTTGAAAATTTGTTAAGAAAACGATTATTGATAAATTTGGATTTTTAGGGAAGTGAACCTGACAAGGGCAAGCCTTGCTCCTACGTATCTCCACTCTTGATGGAGAATCAAGGATCACGTAGTTCTGGGACAGGAATATAGTTTGTTGTTTGAAACTGTAGATACTTTTAGTTTTTGTAGATTTCATATTTTTTGTAATTTTATTTAAGAAAGAGGAAAGGTTTTTAGCACAAGGACGATGCGTGCGATCACACATGTGCCTAAACCTTTTAAAACATATTTTTTCGTAATTTTATTTAAGAGAGAGAAAAGGTTTTTAGCACAAGGACGATGCGTGCGATCACACATGTGCCTAAACCTTTAAAACATATTTTTGTAATTTTAATTAAGAAAGGGAAATTAAGAAAGGGAAAAGGTTTTTAGCACAAGGACGATGCGTGCGATCACACATGTGCCTAAACCTTTAAAACATACTTTTGTAGTTTTGTATATTTAACAAAGAGAAAAGGTTTTTAGCACAAGGACGATGCGTGCGATCACACATGTGCCTAAACCTTTAAAACATATTTTTTTTGTAATTTTGTTTTTTATAAGTAAAATTATTATATATTTTGAAATAAGTGGATATTAAAAGAAATAAATAAAATAAAGTAATAAAATAAAATAAAATAAAATGAAATAAAATAAATAAAAAGGCAAATAAATAAACAAACAAACAAATAAATAAATAATAATAAAAACAACGAAATGGGGGTGCAAAAATAAAAATAAAATAAAAGAATAAAAAAAAGAGGTTGAACGGTCAGTCGAGCGGTCTGTGGTAGAGGCCGAACGTTGGGAAAGAATTCAGAATCACGAGCGCTCGTTGGGGAAAGTTGACGAACGTACGTTGAGAAGAATAGCCTGGATGGCGAGCGTTCGTTGGGTGATACGACGAACGTACGTTGAGTACGGGAGGGCAGATGACGAGCGCTCATTGGATGATATGACGAACGGACGCTGAAAACGGAGGCAGAATGACGAGCGGACGTTGGATGACGAGCGTTCGTTGGGGAATTGAAGAACGGACGCTGTGAAATGAATGACGAGCGGCGTTGTGGACGAACGTTTGCTGGGACGAGCGTTCGTTGTGGTAGGGCTGAATGACGAGCGCTCGTTGTGATGAACGTTCGTTTTGGGCCGTGCGTTTGTTGGGACGGGCGTTCGTTGGTAGAGGGGCTGAATGACGAGCGCTCGTTGTGATGAGCGTTCGTTTGCGGACGAGCGTTCGTTGGAAATTGAAGAACGGACACTGAGAAATGAATGACGAGCGTCGTTGGGGACGAGCGTTGGTTGCGGAGATGTGGGAAATGACGAACGCTCGTCATGGACAAGCGTTCGTTGGGAAGATGAGGCTGATGACGAACGCTCGTCATGGACGAGCGTTCGTTTGGAGAGGGGCTGAATGACGAACGCTCGTCATGGACGAGCGTTCGTTGGGAAGGTGTGGGAACTGACGAACGCTCGTTATGGACAGGTGTTCGTTGGGAAGATGTGGGAAATGACGAACTCTCGTTATGGACAGGCGTTCGTTGGGAAGATGTGGGAAATGACGAACGCTCGTCATGGACAAGCGTTCGTTGGGAAGATGAGGCTGATGACGAACGCTCGTCATGGACGAGCGTTCGTTTTGGAAGACGTGGGAAATGACGAACGCTCGAAAAAGGCCAAATAACGTGCGTTCGTTCTGGGCTTGGCCCACCCGTGTGGTTTCTGACCTAGAATCCTCTAGGGGTTTGGCACTTCCTTTCCATTCCTCCTCCACGCAGATCCAACACTCTCCCGTAAGCTCACCCCCTCAACTCACACACTCCCCAGAGACCCAAGGTCTCTTACTCTCTTCGCGGGCTCGCCGCCACCTACGCCAGCGCCGGCCACCTTCGCCTCAACCAGCACACGCCTTGGCCTCGCCGGCGACAACTCGCGCCACCAGCCCTACTGCCGACTGCGGCGCCACTGCTTTCTCTCCCTCGCTTCTCTCACACTAGCCTATGGTTGAGGCTTTCCCACCTTGGGCACCTCCTGCCGCCGCCTCTGCCAGAGCCGGCCACCGTCGCCTCTAACTGGAGCGCGCTTCCTCACCGGCGCTACCAGCCTCGCTTTCCTCCCTCTCCGTTGGAGGATTCTCTCAACTGCTAATCGTCCCGGCCACACCACTTTTCCCTCTCTTGTTTTCCATCGTTATCTCCTTAACTCGTGTAACAGATTATGTGCGTGTGTGCTATTTGGTGAGGAAGAAGATGAAGGCGTGGAGCTGGTGAGAAGAAAACGGTTTAAAGGCTCGACTTTATGCGGGTGTTTGCAGATGAAGATGAGTTATCAGTGAAGGCAACCATGGAAGCTTACCGAGACCGTGCTTGGGGGGTTGAGATTTTAATCTGATATTGTAATGTGCTTATGCTTTTGGGTGTTTTTTATTTTCTGTATATGCCTATTCAAATCCTTTGCTTTGCTGGTGATTTGGCAATGGTTAGAATGCTTGAGCGGATATGAAAGGGGATGACAATGCAAAGGTTCAATGGTGGATTAGCGTTTTGCGGGTGAAAGAAATTGGGGATGGTGTTGAAATCATTGGGGAAGGCCGAGGGGTTTGGCTAGATATTGATTTGGTCTCTTTTGTTTGCTTATTATTTTTTTTTAGTACAAGGAGGATCAGGAACAAGGTAATCAGGAGGATGAAACTGAAGATATTAGTGGCAAAGTCGTACATGTGAAGTCACATGGTGAATATGGGAGGGTGATTGTGTGTGGAAGGATGACGACGGGCGGGAATATTCATACATCCAAACACACTTAAACAGAGCAACATCACAGTATAATGCAGTATGACTACGCAAGTGAACGGGGGAATAAGGCGTGCTTACCTCTAGGAGCTCCACTGGCCGCCGTTAACTATGTGAATCCGGTGCCTCCTCCTCTTCTTCCAAACTGGCTTCCGCGTCTTTTTTTGCAGGTGCCAAACGTGGTGAATGCCCCCTAGAAGCCCTCACCAATGGTGTCCAAGATGAAGGTCTCAGAGACAGTGTCCAAATCCCCTCCTCTTTTCTCTCCCCAAAAACCAGAATAATCCCCCCTTGCTCTCTCTCTGTGCTTCTTTTTGTGCCCTCCTCTGCGCCAAAAATGCTTGTACTGCCTTCGTACGCACCCGAATCGCGTCTGCCACCCTGCTCTCCTCCAAAACGTCTCTGCCACCACCTCAACTTTCTGCAGAAACGGTTTCTGTCCCCTCACGCTCCGCACCATTTTTTATTTTTATTTTTATTTATTTTAAAAAAAAATTATATTATATTAAATTATATTAATTATATTAAAATATAATATAAAAAGGTAAAACAAAAAAAAGGAAATACTAAATAAAACGGAGAATAAAATAAAATATGATAATTTATATAAATAAAGATAGAATAATAATAGATAATAAAAATAAATAAATAAATAATAAAAAACGAAAATAAAAGAAAATTAAAAAAAAATAAATAAAATAAAACTAATAAAAAATAAAAACTAAAAGTAAATAAAAAACAAAACATAGGAGGCAATAAAGCCAAAAAAAAAAAAAACAATCCGGACGAAATTCGGTATTGACAGCTGCCCCTCTTTACTTAGATTTTACTAGATAATATGACAAACGACGTTTTTATATTATCAGAGTAAAAGATAAGTAAAAATAGAAATACTAATTTCGTCTGGATTTCAAACAGAATGAGGGAGAAATAAACAGGGAAGTCTAAACAAAATGAACAAGGCTAAGAGAATTGGGGTGTGTAGACATTGTAGAGGGTGTACCAACCCTAGGGATGAATGAATGATGTGAGGTGTACTAACCTCGTGGAGGGTGTACAAACCCTGGGGATGAATGAATGATGTGAGGTGTACTAACCTCGTGGAGGGTGTACAAACCCTGTGGATGAATGATGTGAGGTGTACTAACCTCGTGGAGGGTGTACAAACCCTGTGATGGATGAATGATGTGAGGTGTACTAACCTCGTGGAGGGTGTACAAACCCTGTGATGGATGAATGATATGAGGTGTACTAACCTCGTGGAGGGTGTGCAAACCCTATGGATGAATGATGTGAGGTGTACCAACCTCTTAGAGGGTGTACAAACCCTATGGATGAATGATGTGAGGTGTACCAACCTCTTAGAAGAAACTCTTGGATTTAGATTTTTTTGAAGAAACATCGGTAAATGCTGAGCAAAACATTGGAGAGATTTATATATAAAGGTCTGCCAACCTTTTTCACCACTTCATTTTCCCCTTACGGATTTTTGAAATTTTTTTTTTCTATGAAATGATGTTATGTTATGATGGTGCATGAATGCATATGCCATTGGTTTCGTTCCCTTCTTTTGCTCTCGCTTTCTCTTTCTTGCACTTTTTTGTTTTACGCTGGGAATCCATTGTCAATGTTGACGTCAAACGCGATGTACGTTCGAAATGCATTCAATAAAAATAATGGCAAGAAGCAGTGAGTTCTTTGATGCAAGGAAGAGAACGTAACTAGGGGTTCAAGTTCCCTCTAGCACTAGCTTGAACCTGAAAAGGTGCGGGAGATGGGTATGAAAGGTAGATGGTTGAATGACTACCTGTGGGTAACGTTAGCATTTGAAATTTCCTTACTTTGGGAGGTGTTGTTAGTATCTACACATGCATGACCCGCAAGGGCTGCCCCAACTTTGTTGTGTATAGGAAATTTGATTTGGAGAGGTGGAAAGGTTCGGGTAGGAAGGATTGCCCCAATTTGGCGATTCTTAATTGACGGGGAGACTTCACCTTTTTTGACTTTTCTCTTTTTTCGATGTTTTTATTTTCTTCCCTTTTTTTTTTCTTTTGAGTGATTGTGTCATTCACCACATCATTTCGTTTCAGGGTTAAATTCGTGAGAAAGATTAGGACAAACAGTCTTCAGTCAGCGTGGACTTTTATTGGCTTGTACCGTGGCTAAAGGTCAAAGGGTTTTGAAAGAAATGGATAATGAAAGCTCAAATAAGTGTTTAGCGGTTAAATTGTTTCAACAAGAATCATTTGCAGGGTGTCGAGTCAACCATCCCTAGAGATTTGGAACTTCGGGCATCCTTTATTTTCATTGCTGTTTTTTTCTTCTTTTCTTCCCCTTTTGGGTCACTTGCTTCGTTGTCTCTGCTGTGTACTTCTTTGAGACTTTATATATATATTTTTTATTTCTTTTTCTCTTTTCTCTTTTTTTTTTTTTAGAAATCCCCTCCTTGATTTTGGATGCCCTTGATGTACCCTTTAGGTTGGCATCAATGTGCTAATGATTCTTGTCGGGGGTGATGCAAACAATTATAATTTTATGGCTCAAAAGGGGTGCAATTGGATAAACTTCTTTTAACGTTTGGATAAAGGAAAAAATGGCCACACGTCACTCTGAATCCTTGCTTACCTTACTTTCTCGCGACTTTAACCCTGGAATAGAAACTCGGTAGTGGTTGACACATCGACTTCATTATTTTTTTCTTTCTCTTCCTTCCTTTTTTTTTTATTTTTTAATCTCCCAATCAACAGATCGTTGGGGATGTGTACCATGATGAACATTGCCCCAGTATTGTATTCAAGACAATCCTTCGTTTTAATGGGAAACGAAAAGGGTGAGGGTTCAAGTAGTATGAATGCAGATGCTCTAGCCGGAAAAGAACGATGGTTACCCCCGAAACCTTGCATCAGGAGAAGACCCAACTTTGGTATTTTCAAAATTTATTTTGCTTTTGCTTTTCGAAAACACTATGCCCTTGACAACCTCATTGACAACGAATTCAACGTGTGTTTTTTCTTTTGCTCTTTTTTTTTTTTTTTTTACGACACCCACCAGGACCGAGCTAAGCCGACTGAATACCCGTGATGCTTTTATTGACATTCGTTCAATTATTTTCGTTTTCAATCCTCTTTATTTACCTAAACAGCTCAGCGCGACATGCAATAATTTCAAAAAGTATGAACAAAAATTAATATGCGATATTTATTGAATGAAATAACACAGATTACAACAATCAAAAAGCAAGGTTAATATTCGCTAAAGGCAGCCCTTATCACAGAATCATCATACATAGAACTTTTTGACCGCATCAGAATTAACCGGTAACGGTAATTCCTCCCCATCCATCCTTGTGAGAATTAGTGCCCCACCAGAGAATGATTTCTTCACCATAAACGACCCTTCATAGTTTGGGGTCCACTTGCCTCTATGATCTTTTTGGATGGGCAAAATCCTCTTCAACACCAGTTCGCCTTCATGAAACTCTCTTGGGTGCACCCTTTTGTCAAACGCCTTTTTCATTCTCCTTTGATACAACTGTCCATGACACACTGCTGTTAACCTTTTCTCTTCGATAAGGTTGAGTTGGTCGAATCGGGTTTGAACCCACTCAGCTTCCTCTAACTTAGTTTCCATTAACACGCGTAAGGAGGGAATTTCGACCTCAAATGGGAGTACCGCTTCCATACCATACACTAGCGAGAACGGCGTGGCCCCAGTTGATGTTCGTACTGATGTGCGGTATCCATGCAAAGCGAAAGGAAGCATTTCGTGCCAATCCTTGTAGGTGGCTACCATCTTCTGCACAATCTTCTTGATGTTCTTGTTAGCAGCCTCTACTGCCCCATTCATCTTTGGACGATAAGGAGAGGAATTATGGTGGTGAATTTTGAATTCCTCACATAACTCCGCCATCATCTGATTGTTCAGGTTGGTAGCGTTATCCGTAATGATCTTGTTAGGTAGCCCATACTTACATATCAACTCCCTTTTTATGAATCTGGTCACCACCTTTCTAGTCACGTTGGCGTAAGAAGCAGCCTCAACCCACTTGGTGAAATAGTCGATTGCGACTAGTATGAAGCGATGTCCATTTGACGCTTTTGGTTCTATAGCTCCGATGACATCTATTCCCCACATCGAAAATGGCCAAGGTGCAGACAACACGTTCAGAGCAGTGGGTGGCACATTGATATTATCTGCATATATTTGACATTTCTCACACTTTCTCACGTGTATGCAACAATCGTTTTCCATGGTCAACCAGAAGTAACCAGCTCTTAAGATCTTCCTAGCCATCGAATGTCCATTCATGTGTGTACCAAATGTACCTTCGTGCACTTTTTTCAATATCGACTCGGCTTCCTTTGCATCCACACATTTGAGGAGAACCATGTCATGGTTTCTCTTGTATAAAACATCCCCGCTTAAGATGAAACTGCCGGCCAACCTTCTTAATGCTCTTTTATCGTTTTCAGACGCATCCTCAGGGTATTC
Organism: Vigna angularis; assembly: GCF_016808095.1. NCBI lineage: Eukaryota > Viridiplantae > Streptophyta > Magnoliopsida > Fabales > Fabaceae > Vigna > Vigna angularis. Next base: position 9,174,784 of record NC_068971.1, read on the forward strand.
TCGGGTTTTAAGATAACGCTTGATATCAAAGTACCAAGGTTTACCGTCTAACTCCTCCTCAATGAAGTGGCAATATGCTGGCTCTGCATGGCTTTTCATTTTGATTTTTGGTAATTCTGCATCTTGATCAACCTCAAACATTGACGACAAGGTAGCCAAGGAGTTTGCTAATTGATTATCTTCTCGCGGTATATGGTTAAATGTGATGGAATCCAAATACTCCATTAATCCCCTGATATAAGCTTGGTAGGGAATTAATTTTGTATCTCTAGTTTCCCATTCTCCTTTCAATTGATGGATGACCAAAGCTGAATCTCCATACACATCCAGAATTTTTGCCTTAGACTCAATTGCTGCTCGAATACCCATGGCACAGGCTTCATATTCAGCGATGTTATTTGTGCAGCTAAAACACAACCTTGTCGTCATTGGTATATATTGACGCTCTGGAGAGATAAGCACTGCCCCTATTCCATGTCCCATCACATTCGAAGCTCCGTCGAATAACACTGTCCATGCTTTTTCGTTTCGGTCTTCTTTGTTCTCTTCGAATAAAGCCATGATATCCTCATCGGGAAACTCAGGTTGCATTGGTTGATAATCACAAAGGGGTTGATGAGCCAGGTATTCTGCTAGTGCGCTACCCTTGACAGATTTTTGAGTGACATATACGATGTCGTACTCTGACAATAGCATCTGCCATCGAGCTATCCTTCCAGTAAGAGCAGGCTTTTCAAAGATATACTTGATAGGATCCATCTTGGATATCAACCATGTGGAATGACTCAACATGTATTGCCTTAAACGATGAGCGGCCCATGCCAATGCGCAACAAGTCCGCTCTAACGATGAATATCGTTGTTCGCAGTCTGTGAACCTCTTGCTCAAGTAATATATAGCGTGCTCTCTTTTGCCATCCTCATCATGCTGACCCAATACACAACCCATTGACTCGTCCAATACAGTCAAATACAAAATGAGTGGCCTTCCTGGTTCTGGTGGACGTAATACAGGAGGGTCCTGTAAGTATTGTTTGACTCTCTCAAAAGCGGTCTGACAATCCTCATTCCACACCACAGCCTGGTTCTTTCGTAACAACTTGAACAGTGGTTCACAAGTAGCAGTTAATTGGGAGATGAATCTAGCAATGTAATTTAATCTACCCAAAAACCCTCGAACTTCTTTTTCCGTTTTCGGCGCAGGCATTTCCATTATCGCTCGCACTTTGTCTGGATCCACCTCTATCCCCCTCTGGCTGACAACAAAGCCCAACAATTTCCCGGATTTCACTCCAAATGTACATTTGGCGGGATTCAGCCTAAGCTTATACTTCCTCAATCTCTCGAATAACTTTCTCAAGTTGAGGACGTGTTCTTCTTCTGATTCGGACTTCGCGATCATGTCGTCCACATAAACTTCAATCTCCTTGTGCATCATATCATGGAAAAGTGCCACCATCGCCCTTTGATATGTTGCCCCAACGTTCTTGAGTCCAAAAGACATCACCTTATAACAAAATGTGCCCCACAATGTAATAAAAGTTGTCTTTTCCATATCTTCTGGCGCCATCTTGATTTGGTTATACCCCGAAAAACCATCCATGAACGAAAACAGTGAATACTTGGCTGTATTATCAACTAGGGTGTCGATGTGTGGTAATGGGAAATTGTCCTTTGGGCTTGCGCGATTCAAATCTCGATAATCGACACACATCTGAACTTTACCATCCTTCTTAGGCACCGGTACAATGTTTGCTACCCATTCTGGGTATCTCGCCACAGCTAGAAACCCTGCATCGAATTGCTTCTGTACCTCTTCCTTGATCTTCAAGGACATTTCCGGTTTCATTCTTCTTAGCTTTTGCTTTACCGGTGGGCATTCCGGCTTGAATGGGAGCTTGTGTTGTACAATATTTGTATCGAGGCCTGGCATGTCATTGTAAGACCAAGCAAACACATCCCTGAACTTCCTCAATAAGACACGCAATTTTCCTTTCACTTCTGCTTTCATGGCTGTACCGATCTTCACCTCCTTTACCTTATCCTCATTCCCTAAATTGAGTACTTCAACATCTTCCTGGTGAGGTTTCATCTCCTTACACTCTTGTTCCACTAGTCTCAACAGTTCAGGAGGGGGTTCCGGGTCATCATCACAATCATCTTCCGTATTATTGACAGGGCGCCCAAAATCAGGAATATCGACATAATTACTTTCAAAACATTCATTGTCATATCTGCATTATTTGAGTTTGTGAAAAGGAAATAAATAAACGGAAAAAACGACGAGGAATGCAAAATGATGATAAAACACAAACAAACACCCTTTGATTATCGCGCTGAGCATAACAAACTAAAGCGTCAACCCGTAAGTCATGAATCCTAAAGCCCCGGGTAAAGCTATAGGATTAATTAAAGTTATTACATCTTATTCAAATTAAGCATCACGGGCAAATCCAGCATCTTCCAGTTGTCGAGTCGTGCATCCGGGGAGCAGGCCCACACGAAACTGGAACCTTCCGATCCATCTTCATCTCCCACAGCTGCTATGTGACCGACGTTAACCCAACCAGCGCTGCGAAAGCTCTCCTTGAGGTCACAGATACGAATTCTTCCCACTTTGGGCTCCCGTCTCTCCATCCGAGCCAGACTGCGCTCTCTCCTTTCTTCTATCAGCCTTCTCCTATCCTCCTTGGTGGGCTTGTATCCCAGGCCATACCTATTCTTGTTCTCGACGACCTCCAGAGGGAATGCTCGCCCCTGTCCCCACTTGCCTAAACCTTTCCCATGCATATAACCTTCTTTTAGCATGACTTTGGCCATCATGATAGAAGCACGCGACAGATGCGGGTTGACCGCGAATGACTCCACATAGGTGTTTCCCACGATCTCCAGAGATTGGAGAGTTGTCTCGAGAGCTTCCTCGGCTACTTCAATATAACGGGAGGATGATGGCCCACTCACCAGGAAATCCTCCTCTCCTGCCACTATCACCAACTTGTCTCCCATTACATACTTCAACTTTTGATGTAGTGTAGAAGGCACAACCCCTGCAGAATGGATCCATGGGCGACCCAACAGACAACTATAGGCCGGGAGGATGTCCATGACTTGGAATGTCACTTGAAAGACACACGGACCGACTTGGATTGGTAGTTCTACCTCTCCCATCACTTCCCTCTTACTACCATCAAAGGCTCTCACAATCATAGAACTTGGTTTCATATGTGTTCCGTCACTGGGTAGCTTCTCCAAGGTTGCTTTTGGCATGACGTTCAGGGAGGATCCATTATCCACTAGGACACGTGCCACCACATGATCCAGGCATTTCACAGAGACATGAAGGGCTTTGTTATGACCTCTCCCCTAAACAGGTATCTCTTCATCAGTGAAGGTGAGGTAATTATTAGCAACGATGTTGCCAACAATGCCCTCGAACTTGTTCAGAGAAATATCCTGCTCCACATGAGCCTCACTGAGTATCTTCATCAACAACTTTCGGTGGGAGGCAGAGTGCATGAGTAATTCTAGCAAGGAGATCCGGGCAGGCATGCGGTTCAACTGTTCCACCACTTTGTACTCACTCTGCTGTATGAACTTTAGGAATTCCCCAACTTCTTCTTCAGATATTTCCCTCTTCTCCCCTTTGTCGGGGGTCTCCTCGGCCTCCACGTTCTTCCCCCTCAAGTACTCCTTTGCTTTTGCAGCCATTGTTGCTTCCCCGTCATTGGTTCTTTCTCTCGCCAATTCTGGTGGTGTAAAGATTCGACCACTTCTGGTCATTCCACCAATGCCTGATATGTTTTCCACAGTCGGATTTGCATATTCTCCCTTATCTAATACAGTTGCCCCATATCTCCAGGGGACGGCTTTCTCGTCCTTATAAGGGAAAGGAGTTGGCACCCGGATGACAACAGACGGATTTCCTTCAGTTACCAGTGCAGGGGTGGTCCTAGTAAAATGGATCACCAAAGGTTCGGGTAGAGTCACATCAGATTCTCCACCAATTTGTGCAAATACTTCTTCCTCTCTGACCTTGCGGCACACTTGCATCAGATTTCTATCAAGTAAGTCTTGTAGCAAAATCTCGAATTCCATACATTCCTCAATAGAGTGCCCGGCCTCCGGATGGAGTGCGCACGCCATACCCAGATCATAATCGCCCTTCACTAGGCCCTTCTTCAACAAAGCTTCAAAGATAAACCTCCTAGAACTTCGGATTTCGCCCACATCTCTTATCAGATCATGGTTTCCAACCTCGACGGCGTTCGTCGAGGAACTCCCGTGCCCGGACAACGGATTAGCATCGACGCTGGGCTGGTCCTCTTGAAACTTTAACCAACCCGAATCTATCAGAGCCTGAACTTTGTATTTGAGAGCCATACATCCTTCGGTCGAGTGGCCAACGCCTCCTGCATGATAACTACACCTGGCATTTGCGTCATAACCCCTAGGGTACGGCGCCTGTACAGGCTTCATCGGGCAAATGGCGACCAGACCCTTTTTGACTAGGTTAGGTAACAATTCAGTGTAGGTCATAGGGATTGGGGTGAACCTAACAAATTGATTTCCCCTTGGGTTGTTGTTGTGACCCACATTCGGATTTGGGCCCATGTTTGCGGCAGGTCTTGAAGCTTCGATTGGGATACGCTGTGGTGGATAATACGCTTGTTGTTGTTGAGGCCTAGCTTGGTGAGCAAACGTAGTGTTAGCAGCATAAGGAGGTGGGTTTAAGTATGGTCGATAATTAGGATCGGGAGCTCGTCCTCTCCACACAGGCATTACCGACGCAACATGTACCTCTCCCTCTTTTTTCTTCCCCTGATTGAAGCTGGGCTTTTTGTAGTTTGTGGTTGCAGGTGGGCCATATGCTATCTTCCCGTTTTTCAATCCAATTTCTATCCTCTCACCAATGATGATGGTGTCGGCAAAATTGACAGATACATTCCCAACCATATGCTCATAAAACGGCGGCTGGAGTGTGTTTACGAACATCGACACCATCTCCTTATCAAACAACGGCGGCTCAACTTGCGCAGCCAACTCTCTCCATCGCTGGGCGTACTCTTTGAAAGTTTCGTTGTCCTTTTTTGTCATATTCTGCCGCTGCAGACGGTCCGGAGCAACATGAGTATTGTATACATATTGTTTCACGAAGGCGTCAGCTAGATCCGCCCAACAACGAATTCGGTGTGGCTCCAGGTGGGTGTACCAGTTCAATGCCACCCCAGCCAAACTTTCCTGGAAAACGTGGATGAGTAGTTGCTCATCATGAGCATACGCAGCCATCTTTCTGCAGTACATGGTCACATGGCTTTTAGGGCAAGTGTTAGCCCTATATTTTTCAAACTCCGGCGCCTTGAACTTAGGCGGGATTTTCAAGCCCGGAACCAAACTCAATCGGGCCGCATCTCCAAACCCGTAGCTCTCAACTCCCTCAACAGCTCTCAACCTCGCCTCCAGACTTTCCAACCTACCCGTAGCTCCAACGAGGCTACCGAATCCCCCAACCACCGTGGCGTGTGGTGCAGCTTCGGTTGAAAAATCCTCCCTAGCAACCACAGGCGGTACTGGGGTCACCCGAATTCCATCAGTGGTGTTGGTCTCATTCATTTCCATGGCCACCATGGGAGCCGACACTAAGACAGGTCCCTGAGTGCCGATTGGTGGTATATTGACAGTCGCGGGGAATGAGAATGAAGCGTGCTCAGCTTCTGAGTACTCTCCTACAGGAGGAGTGTAACCCGCAGGTAAACCATACAGTGGGAAAGGAACAGATTGGCTCGCAGCGTTGAACATTGGGGGATAAGGGTGAGCATTCCCTTCAACATGCGCAGATGAAGACTCTCCAGTAGTCTTCATGGATTCAAGCGCCGCCAAGATCTGGCCGATCTGGTCCTTCAACTGGCCAACATCCGCTTTGAGAGACTCTTGTGACTCCTCCCAGCTTGCCATGGCTTTTGAATTTGCCCGGGTCCGGTAGGGGTGTCGTGGAAATTTGGTTGTCGTTTTTTCTCACGCGTACTGTTTTATTATTTTAATTAATTAGATGGAAATGAAACATGCTGAACAAAAGAAAGGATGATGCATGCTAGTAATAGGGGGAAATCACAAGATTGTAATGACATCATTGATGGAAATTAACACAAGCAGATGCTAAACAACATCCCACACCTTTCATTTAAAAGGAAACAAGTTCATTACATTTCTTAAAGGAAACAAATCATAAAGATCTCTAAATACATCAATTCCTAGCCCGAGTGATGAGGGATTTCATCTCGTCTATCAGCCTTTTACAGTGATTAATAAAAAGCTCTATTTCTACTGGTGGGCTATAAAAGTGGGTACTCGCTTCAGCTTCCGACACCATTCTGGGGATGTCTTCAATTACCCCATTTGCCAAAGCAGCCAGCTGAGAGAAGCTTTCTTTCCAATGCTTTACGGTCGTTTCTTGCTCTGCGATGTGCTCTTTCATTCGCTTTATCAAGGCCTGATGCCTTTCTTCAAATTCCATCGACCTCCATCGCTCCTCCTGCTCCTCGATGTAATCCTCCATCTGCTTTAACATGGCTCGATATTCCCCTTCAGCCTCTGCCAGCTTCCAGCGCTCCTGATTCAAATCCGCTTCAAATGATGTAGCCATTTCCTTCATTTGATGCCCCGATTCTTGTACTTGGACTTGCGCTTCCCTTAGTCTTTTTAGAGCTTCCCTTTTATCCCTCTTGGCTTCTTCATAGAGTTGTTTCCACTGTCTGCCCTCTTCTAAAGCCACATTCTTCTCATTCACCCTCATGGATAACTCCTTACTTGCGGCCTCGAGATCCTGTTTTACTCGGAATGTATAATCTCTCTCTGCCTTCTGGCTCTTGACAATGTTTTCATAAGCCCGTGACTTTTCTTCGTTATCATTCCTCATATCCACAAAATCATTGCGAGCCTTCTGTAATTCATTTTCTAACCTTACATTCTTCACCCTCAATTTCTCCACCTCAGCCTTCAGCTGTTTCACCTCTTCACTTTCTCGGGCTTGGGATGTTCCTTCACTCGCCGATTGATCATTGATGGGCTTGAAAGGCAACTTGACTTCTTTTACCCTCTCTAGAATCCAGGTATGATAACTAACCCTGCTATCCATCACTCTACTCCTCAGGTCCTTCTCTGCTCGAACCACATTTTCCCAGGCACTTCTGACCCTCCTCAACATTTCAGTACAATGTCCATCCTCATAGTAGATGAAGAAGGCTGTGAGATAATCTGGTGAAGGTGCTCCCTTCATAGGGTATCCGAACTGTCTCTGGACCAAAACAGGGTTGTAGTTAATACAATACCTAGCGCCTATGAGAGGTATGTTAGGGAAGTTGCCACAATGTTGGATAGATGGTTTAGTCTCAAGCCAAGGAAGGCGCCACTTTACGTTTCCTTCCCTCAAACCAGCAAAGAAAAGAGCCCACTCATTACCTCCTTGATGCAACAGATTCTCAGGTGAACTCCTAATATCGATTACCCCCTTAAATACTCGTGCCGTCATCCATGCATATAACACCGGCAAACAACAAAGAATCCTCTTCCCTTTTCTCTCATGGCAAAAACTCATAGTCCCATACACATCTGCGAGGACTGCTGTTACGGGGTTTTCTGATCTCGTCTTTTTTGCCACAAAGACATCAATAGCAGTGTAATCTACAAAGTCTTCCAGTTTGGGAAACAGGACAATGCCAAACACAGTGAGGGCTAGTACATCCATGAAGGTCTCCCATTCTTCCCTATTGCCCAGGTCGTGCAAATACTGTTCAAGGTATCCTTGTGTCAGCCCCCGTATTTGATGTCTCGTTATTAACCGATTCTCCAATTCATTGGGCTGTATTTTCATTATAGCAGCAAGGGTAGAAACAGAGGCATGATGCTCCAAGTGCTGATATGGCTTGGTACCCTCTAATGCAGGCCCAGAATATGCTCAAATTCTTCTACGGTTGGCGCCAGCTGGAAGTCCTGGAAGGTAAAACATCTCAGGGGAGGATCATAATACTGAGCTAGAGCTGTAATAGCGGGCAACTGTACTTTCACCTCCATTAAACTCAACAAATTCCCATATTTCTTCATGAAGGCTTCTCTCTGTATGGTCTTGAGTCTTCGGCCTAAATTTATCAACCCGGTCAAATTTCCAACATGTGTCCTTAGGCTAGACTTCTTTCTTAAAATGGCGGGGTTGGTATGCAGTGTAGCACCAAATCTGGTGCCAGCATCCATCTCGTGTGAAGTCAAGAGTATACCTGTGATTTCCCCTAAAACCAACATGTTACTAAATGATGCATGAATATGATGCCTGATAATAAAACAACACTATGAATCAAATGCATGCATGGCATGAAAATGCAATAAACATAATTTTCAAAAGAGAATGAACAACGTGAGGATTACAAGAATACACGTTTCTCCCTTTGTGCCCTAATAAAGGTTCAATGGCTTGGATCCAAGGTCAAGTATATGCAATCTCACAGGGATGGTCTCCTGAACCTAGAGGTCAATGGTCACTAGAGCTATGGCCCCCTTCATAGCATCCCCACAACAGTCGAGTAATCAACTAGATGAGGAGATACAAGTGAAGAGAACAAACTCTAGCTGGAGTTCTCACGATAGCCAGACAGGAAGTACATCCCAGAATGACACGGCTACACAACTCCTCTAATTCTAAGTTACGCTCAGACCCGGGTATAGGGCCCCACTCATGACATGCACAAAGTGTGTGTGTGAAGGGAGAATGCAATGCATACCCAAACCCTCACCTGCAAAACAACCAGAAGATTGGGTTCGGGAGTCGGTTACGTGTAGGGAAGGTGTTAGCACCCTACAACGCCTGCCCTAAGGCAGTACCTTTAACTAAATGCACGAATAGGATGTGGTTTTAAAAAACGTTTAGCTTTCCCTTAAAATAAAATCATAAATAAACAAAATATATATATTTTAGTTTTTTGGGCCCGACAAGGATTGACCTTGCTCCTACGTATTCTCATTCAAAATGAGAAATCAGGGTTACGTAGTTCTTTTGAAACTGTTCGAGAAATTCGTTTGGAAATTGTTTGAAAATTTGTTAAGAAAACGATTATTGATAAATTTGGATTTTTAGGGAAGTGAACCTGACAAGGGCAAGCCTTGCTCCTACGTATCTCCACTCTTGATGGAGAATCAAGGATCACGTAGTTCTGGGACAGGAATATAGTTTGTTGTTTGAAACTGTAGATACTTTTAGTTTTTGTAGATTTCATATTTTTTGTAATTTTATTTAAGAAAGAGGAAAGGTTTTTAGCACAAGGACGATGCGTGCGATCACACATGTGCCTAAACCTTTTAAAACATATTTTTTCGTAATTTTATTTAAGAGAGAGAAAAGGTTTTTAGCACAAGGACGATGCGTGCGATCACACATGTGCCTAAACCTTTAAAACATATATTTTTATAATTTTACTTAAGGAAAAGAAAAGGTTTTTAGCACAAGGACGATGCGTGCGATCACACATGTGCCTAAACCTTTAAAACATATTTTTGTAATTTTAATTAAGAAAGGGAAATTAAGAAAGGGAAAAGGTTTTTAGCACAAGGACGATGCGTGCGATCACACATGTGCCTAAACCTTTAAAACATACTTTTGTAGTTTTGTATATTTAACAAAGAGAAAAGGTTTTTAGCACAAGGACGATGCGTGCGATCACACATGTGCCTAAACCTTTAAAACATATTTTTTTTTGTAATTTTGTTTTTTATAAGTAAAATTATTATATATTTTGAAATAAGTGGATATTAAAAGAAATAAATAAAATAAAGTAATAAAATAAAATAAAATAAAATGAAATAAAATAAATAAAAAGGCAAATAAATAAACAAACAAACAAATAAATAAATAATAATAAAAACAACGAAATGGGGGTGCCAAAATAAAAATAAAATAAAAGAATAAAAAAAAGAGGTTGAACGGTCAGTCGAGCGGTCTGTGGTAGAGGCCGAACGTTGGGAAAGAATTCAGAATCACGAGCGCTCGTTGGGGAAAGTTGACGAACGTACGTTGAGAAGAATAGCCTGGATGGCGAGCGTTCGTTGGGTGATACGACGAACGTACGTTGAGTACGGGAGGGCAGATGACGAGCGCTCATTGGATGATATGACGAACGGACGCTGAGAAACGGAGGCAGAATGACGAGCGGACGTTGGATGACGAGCGTTCGTTGGGGAATTGAAGAACGGACGCTGTGAAATGAATGACGAGAGGCGTTGTGGACGAGCGTTTGCTGGGACGAGCGTTCGTTGTGGTAGGGCTGAATCACGAGCGCTTGTTGTGATGAACGTTCGTTTTGGGCCGTGCGTTTGTTGGGACGGGCGTTCGTTGGTAGAGGGGCTGAATGACGAGCGCTCGTTGTGATGAGCGTTCGTTTGCGGACGAGCGTTCGTTGGAAATTGAAGAACGGACACTGAGAAATGAATGACGAGCGTCGTTGGGGATGAGCGTTGGTTGCGGAGATGTGGGAAATGACGAACGCTCGTCATGAACAAGCGTTCGTTGGGAAGATGAGGCTAATGACGAACGCTCGTCATGGACGAGCGTTCGTTTGGAGAGGGGCTGAATGACGAACGCTCGTCACTGACGAGAGTTCGTTGGGAAGGTGTGGGAAATGATGAACGCTCGTTATGGACAGGCGTTCGTTGGGAAGATGTGGGAAATGACGAACTCTCGTTATGGACAGGCATTCGTTGGGAAGATGTGGGAAATGACGAATGCTCGTCATGGACAAGCGTTCGTTGGGAAGATGAGGCTGATGACGAACGCTCGTCATGGACGAGCGTTCGTTTTGGAAGACGTGGGAAATGACGAACGCTCGAAAAAGGCCAAATAACGTACGTTCGTTCTGGGCTTGGCCCACCCGTGTGGTTTCTGACCTAGAATCCTCTAGGGGTTTGGCATTTCCTTTCCATTCCTCCTCCACGCAGATCCAACACTCTCCCGTAAGCTCACCCCCTCAACTCACACACTCCCCAGAGACCCAAGGTCTCTTACTCTCTTCGCGGGCGCGCCGCCACCTACGCCAGTGCCGGCCACCTTCGCCTCAACCAGCACACGCCTTGGCCTCGCCGGCAACAACTCGCGCCACCAGCCCTACTGCCGACTGCGGCGCCACTGCTTTCTCTCCCTCGCTTCTCTCACACTAGCCTAGGGTTGAGGCTTTCCCACCTTGGGCACCTCCTGCCGCCGCCTCTGCCAGAGCCGGCCACAGTCGCCTCTAACTGGAGCGCGCTTCTTCACCGGCGCTACCAGCCTCGCTTTCCTCCCTCTCCGTTCGAGGATTCTCTCGACTGCTAATCGTCCCGGCCACACCACTTTTCCCTCTCTTGTTTTCCATCGTTATCTCCTTAACTCGTGTAACAGATTATGTGCGTGTGTGCTATTTGGTGAGGAAGAAGATGAAGGCGTGGAGCTGGTGAGAAGAAAACGGTTTAAAGGCTCGACTTTATGCGGGTGTTTGCAGATGAAGATGAGTTATCAGTGAAGGCAACCATGGAAGCTTACCGAGACCGTGCTTGGGGGGTTGAGATTTTAATCTGATATTGTAATGTGCTTATGCTTTTGGGTGTTTTTTATTTTCTGTATATGCCTATTCAAATCCTTTGCTTTGCTGGTGATTTGGCAATGGTTAGAATGCTTGAGCGGATATGAAAGGGGATGACAATGCAAAGGTTCAATGGTGGATTAGCGTTTTGCGGGTGAAAGAAATTGGGGATGGTGTTGAAATCATTGGGGAAGGCCGAGGGGTTTGGTTGGATATTGATTTGGTCTCTTTTGTTTGCTTATTATTTTTTTTTTTTAGTACAAGGAGGATCAGGAACAAGGTAATCAGAAGGATGAAACTGAAGATATTAGTGGCAAAGTCGTACATGTGAAGTCACATGGTGAATATGGGAGGGTGATTGTGCGTGGAAGGATGACGACGGACGGGAATATTCATACATCCAAACACACTTAAACAGAGCAACATCACAGTATAATGCAGTATGACTACGCAAGTGAACGGGGGAATAAGGCGTGCTTACCTCTAGGAGCTCCACTGGCCGCCGTTAACTATGTGAATCCGGTGCCTCGTCCTCTTCTTCCAAATTGGCTTCCGCGTCTTTTTTTGCAGGTGCCAAACGTGGTGAATGCCCCCTAGAAGCCCTCACCAATGGTGTCCAAGATGAAGGTCTCAGAGACAGTGTCCAAATCCCCTCCTCTTTTCTCTCCCCAAAAACCAGAATAATCCCCCCTTGCTCTCTCTCTGTGCTTCTTTTTGTGCCCTCCTCTGCGCCAAAAATGCTTGTACTGCCTTCGTACGCACCCGAATCGCGTCTGCCACCCTGCTCTCCTCCAAAACGTCTCTGCCACCACCTCAACTTTCTGCAGAAACGGTTTCTGTCCCCTCACGCTCCGCACCATTTTTTATTTTTATTTTTATTTTTTTTTAAAAAAATTATATTATATTAATTATATTAAAATATAATATAAAAAGGTAAAACAAAAAAAAGGAAATACTAAATAAAACGGAGAATAAAATAAAATATGATAATTTATATAAATAAAGATAGAATAATAATAGATAATAAAAATAAATAAATAAATAATAAAAAACGAAAATAAAAGAAAATTAAAAAAAATAAAATAAAATAAAACTAATAAAAAATAAAAACTAAAAGTAAATAAAAAACAAAACATAGGAGGCAATAAAGCCAAAAAAAAAAAAAAAATCCGAACGAAATTCGGTATTGACACTCCGATTGACGCAACGACCACAGATCCTCGTACACGCGGCGGCAGCGACGACTCTTGCGGCGGCGCGTGGAGGCGCGTGGGTGGTTCGATCGCCGCGATCCTCGTACGACGGTGGTCGCTCGGCCGAGACGATCCCGATGGTGTGGTCGCCGGTCGATTCTGGAACTCCGGCGACGGCGACAGTGACGGCGGCGACGACAACTGAGACAACAGCGGCAGTGATAAGCGCCGGAGACCGTGGAGTTGACTGGAACTATTCCTGTGCTCTAGATACCATATGAGAAATAGAGAAGATTGGGAGAAAATATCCCTTGTGTGTTTTGCATACACATAGGGTAGTTTATTTATATTGTAAGATATGGGCCAATGCCCTTAATACAGAATAGACTAAGCCTAAATAACAGAAACACACATCTTAACATCTAACACAATCCATGGATCAGAGTTTGAAAAGTAAATTGCAAAAACAATAAGTAACGGAAAAAAGGAAAAAACAACAACATCTATACTTTTGGAATGAAATAAAGGAACACTCACTTGGATAGATGGCTTGTTTAGATGGCCCAAGTTGGAAGTTGTTTGACCTGGCTTGTTTAGGTTACCCAGGCGATGAAGAGGCATTTCTGGTAGTAAACGAGATGTTGTAGGATGATCTTTGGTACCTTCACCGACGGGTTCTATAAAGCCAACAAATGTGGGCACATCAAATAATGCTGAGTGAACGACAACCTCTGTTTCCAACTCCTGGTGACTCTAAGCTTATAGATCGTAAAAAAGAAGACCTTTTACTTGACTTCTAGACTGCGATATACTCTCTTGTTTTCTTTGTCTTCTGCGTTCTGTTCTGATTTCTTAATTTCTTAATTTCTTAATTTCTTGTAGTCTGATGAGCTGGCTATAGGCTCCTTCGGGATCCTTGGTGAGCTCATTGTGTGAACCTGATAAAATTTTCCTTATAGTCATGCAACGAGGAATATAAACATGTTTTAAATTTTTATGACCCTCCTAGAAAATGTAAGTCATGGAAAAGATACTATTACTATATTATATGTTTACCTCTTTAAACTATTTTTCCTTGATGGAAAACAACAATGGTATCACTTGTTAAGTTTCTTTACTCAGGAAACCTAAATCGTAATCTCTCTTCTCACTCACACACTCAATAGCGGAAATTATACTATATGTATATGTATTTTATTCAATCTATAGTGTAAAGAAAGAAGAAAATACAAGTAAATGTTCTCAAGGAAGCCTTCCTTCCTCCACTGGCCAAGAGGTCCAGTCTAATGCCAAAACAAAATATCTCATGATGCCCTTTCCCCTCATTCTGTTTACTATTTATACTATCTCTCTCTTCTAACAACCTAACATCTTTTCTCGCCTCTACCATTCAGATTCTTCTCACTCAAATTCTACCGTTCGGTTTCTACTTTCCCTAATACCGTTCGGTCACCAACCTCCCAATACCATTCGACTACTCACTTCCCTAATACAGTTTGGTCATTCGCTCTCCTCCTCTCTTCCAGCCTCCGTTCGGTATTAATATACCGTTTAGCTCTTACTTCTCTCCTCTTACCCTTCGGCCCTTACTTCTCTCCTCTTACCCTTCGGCCCTTATTTCTCTCATCTTACCGTTCGGCTCTTACTTCTCTCCTCTTACCGTTCGGCCCTTACTTCTTTCCTCTTACCGTTCGGCCCTTACTTCTCTCCTCTTACCGTTCAACCCTTACTTCTCTCCTCTTACCGTTCGGCCCTTACTTCTCACCTCTTATATTCCTAACATTACTCCACCCCTCAAAATCAACCTTGTCCACAAGGTTGAAATCATGGAACTGTTACTTGACGTAATGTTCTTCTTCCTAGGTGGCGCCCTCTAATTCACGTCTGGAGGCTTGGGTGGTGGCAAATCCTCTTCCACTATCTTCCATTCTTCCTGGATCCTATTAACTTCCAACATTCTGGTCACCTCTTTCCCAAAATCCTACTCCATCTTCATGCTCAGTTGCCACCAATCTACTTTAATTTCTCCCCGGGTTGCCAAACAGGTAGCTCCTAAATTCACATCTAGGATGTATTCCACCACCTCCTTCCTCAGTGGTGGCTCTGCCTTGCTCAACCTCATTGACACAATCTGGATAGCCAAATCCCTAAGACTGTCTAGTTGAATCACAAACAGAGGATGAATGTAGTGCATCTTTGGCAACAAAGGCTGTGTATACATAAACAACATGTGTATCACAAATAAGCTTGTGAACCTTACAACCAATTGCACCTCGCCCATTTTCTTCACACCAGAATTATGCAATACTAAAAGAGGATAAGAGTGTGTGTACACCCTATCAGCTTCAAGAGTGGGCAGCCTAATTCTCACCTTCCCTATTCTTGAATCCTTTGATGCACCTAATTTCTCTCCAACATGTAAAACACCATTATCATGGACCCCTACTGTGATAATAATACAAGGATCAAAAACCTCCCAAATGTATTACTCATTCCACCTTGGAGCAAGACTATCCACAATTGTCCTAGTACGGATCCACTTCTGCCCATATTTAGTTACACAATATGCATTTGTGGCTCCTCTACCATCTCTAGTCTTTATTGGCATCAGCCCTTGTGCACTTATAATCCCCAACTCTAGAATTCCAATGTTGGCCTTCGATAGCTGCTTTGTTGTTGGCCTAAGATCACTACTATAGTGAGTTGATTCATCGAGCACATGGTAGCCACCTTCCAAGTAAACCCTCAAGTGTATCCTACTTGAGAACTTGGTCTCTTCCTTCTTTTCCTCTTCAACAACCACATGTTTTTCAAGGTTAAACCACCTTGTGTTCACAGACTTATGGTCAAACCTCCTCTGCACATTGTGTAAAGGACTGACATATCTTCCCAAGATTTCATCTTTGTTTGGACCAACCCTATCTTCTGCAATCAGAACCAAAGGTTCCTTAAATGGCTCAGCCGCAACAAACATCAAGCCCTCATTCCACATGGGATTTATGGTTTTACTCTAAGATGCTCTAGTTCTTGAAAACTGATTTCCCATATTGGTCTTCACAAAAACTTCAGGATACCGGGTTTTGTCACTTGGTACCAAGTCCTGAGCCTCAATAACATTGACCCTGACATACCAAAGCTTAGGTGAAAGGTAAACCTTTGATCCTATGTTTGTAACAGCCTCAGGACCAACAGTTGCTGCATCAAAATGCCATGCATCAGGAAATGCCTCATCTGCTTGAGTTCCCATCCAAACTGCCAACATTAACTCTCCCTTGGCTTTCTCACGTCTCCTGTCTTCTAGTCTGTACCACTGTGGAGCCAAAGGACTATCTGGTGGCACACTTTTTGGGATTTCATTCAGATCAAACATCACTCTCCCTACAGAGTCATCCACAGCAACATCTTTGTCTTTCACTACCCCCTCCAGAGGAGAAGCTTGAATCCTTTCTTTGGAGAAGGCAAAAACATGATTCCACTGAGGATTGGACTTTTTCTCAAAGTGCTTGGTGAGGCCCTTGCAGTTTCCAAGCTTCACTTCCACATAAGGATCCACACCACCAGTAATAATGCTAACTCCAAGATTGACAGAGACAGAAAGTGAAGAGTGATCTGGTTTTTTCGATGCTTGTAGCACCAAAATTTCCAACTCCTGGATGTCCTCGTCGATGCTTCCCTCCTGTCGCTCTGCTGTCAACTCCTCACAATCGGTGCCCCGATTTAGTCTGCCAAACCTTCGCGTCAGAGCATTAGTGAACATCTTCCAAGTCGGATTCGTGGTTTTCTTCGCCAGAAGCGGAACCAATAGCTTGCCAAACCTCCATCCATGCATCTATAGACAAGCTTCATCTTCTCCTTCTCCGTCACGCTCTGGAGATCGAAGAGTTTCTCTGCCTGTGCGATCCAGCCTATGGGATCCACACCTTCAAATGTAGGTAGTTCAACGCGCTTCCAACTGCGTCGAACTTCTCCTCTGTTTTCTCTTGATTTCTCCTCCGAGTTTTCCGGCGGTCGTCGTCCAGCCTTGACGGAATCACGTCTTCCATTCGTCCCTCCAGTCTTCCTTCTAGTGCGTTTAATTTTCCCTCCATTCTTCGCTACCGTTCCTTCTCGCTAGCTCTTCTTCCCTCCGAAAGAGATCCAGTAGGTCGGACTAATTTGTTAGGCTTCTTTACTCAGGAAACCAAAATCGTAAACTCTCTTCTCACTCACACACTCAACAACAGAAGTTATACTGTATGTATCTGTATTTTATTCAATCTGTAGTGTAAAGAAAGAAGAAAATACAAGTAAATGTTCTCAAGGAAGCCTTCCTTCCTCCACTGGCCAAGAGGTGCAGTCTAATACCAAAACAAAATATCTGATGATGCCCTTTCCCCTCATTCTGTTTATTATTTATACTATCTCTCTCTTCTAACAACCTAACATCTTTTCCCGTCTCTACCGTTCAGTTTCTTCTCACTCCTCAAATTCTATAGTTCGGTTTCTACTTTCCCTAATACCGTTCAGCCACCAACCTCCAGCAACCTCCCAATACCATTCGGCTACTCACTTCCCTAATACAGTTCGGTCGTCCAGCCTCAGTTCGGTATTAATATACTGTTTGGCTCTTACTTCTCTCCTCTTACCGTTCGGCCCTTACTTCTCTCATCTTACCGTTCGGCCCTTACTTCTCTCCTCTTACCGTTCCACCCTTACTCTCTCTTCTTATATTCCTAACAAAAATGACAGTTGTTCTGTTTATCATTATTCTGTCCAATGCCTATTGTACAATTCTCTCAGATTCAGTATCAAGGGCACTTGTAGCTTCATCCAGAAATAGGATTCTTGGGTCTTTCAAAATCACTCTTGCTATCGCCACTCTCTGCTTTTGACCCCTAGAGAGCCGAGTTCCATGCTTACCAACCATTGTATCTAGCTCTAAAATTCATAAATCATATAAAATTATAGAGGTGAAAGGACCCTTTCTAATAAAGATAGAAGTAAAAAAAAACATATTTTGTCATGTACACTATGAAGATAAAAGTATTACTGTTAAAAAAAAACATGTGAATCAAAATATAGTTAGCCAGAAATACATATTATAAGTCTAATCCTTGGAGTCCTTCGATAGAGACAGGAGGAGAGAATCAAGTATTTGAAATTATAGATTATTAGAAACCAAAAGAAACACACAACTTACATAGAGCCAGTCAATACAATACAACAAATATAACAGTCACAACCTCTCCTCCTGTATATCCTTTCTCGATTATCATTTTCGCACTAAACCAAATGCCCAAAGCATAGCTGCAGATAAAGACAAAGTATAACATAGCAAAACCCAAACCAGAAGCTCCTGCCTCCTGCACTCCATTGATGTAAGCCTTGATTAAGGACTGATTGTATTTAGTTATTGCTAGCCTCTCCACAGTTAATGACGCAACCTGCATTAGAGAGATAAAGGTTGTTAGTATTTGAAGGTTGTGAAAGGAGTAGTTGATGGGATAGAGAAAATGTAGAGATAGTTGAATGTAGAAGTAGTAGTTGAAAGAAGTGTTGTAGTTGTCTTTAGTTGTAGTAGATGTTGGTTCATACAAATGGTAGATGTTGGCTTCTTACATCAAATGGTAGAGTTCATGGGTATTTATAGACCCATAGATTATTCTAGAACATACTAGTCACACCTTATGTGGAATGTTCTAGATTTTTACCTATGTAGAATATTCTTGATTTTTCTTCCTATCTTAGGTTTTTCTAGAATATTCTAGAACTTGTATTACATTTCAATTCTTCTATCTAAGGAGCTTCTAAATTCTTCTTGAATTTGCATTACACTTTAATACTCCTCCTTAATGCAAATTCGGTAACTCCAAGCATTGTGCGCAGTAGTTCAAATCTTGGTCTTGGTAACATATCTTCAATTTGATCTTCTTCCTCCATTTCCTTGACCATAGTTCTTGCTTTGATGCTTCTTCATAACAGTTAGGCTCAATCATGGCCATATTGCAAGTTTCATATATGTCTACCAAAGATCTTACTCTTCTTGGACTAGATTCAGGTGAAGAATCTTGTTGTTGTGGAGAAAACGTACCTGAATTTTCTTCCTCTTCTTGAGTTTCTTCTTGAGATTGTTGCACTGGAAGTAGAATGTTGCTTTTAACAACTTTTTCTTCTTCCCAATTCCAAGAAGCATTTTCATCAACTTCAACATCTCGACTGATGATGAGCTTTTTCGTTTGTAGGTTGTAGACTCGATAGCCTTTTGATTGTGTGCTATATCCCAAGAATATTCCTCGTATAGTTTTGTCTTCAAGCTTGTGCCTCCTTTGATCAGGAACATGTATGTAGCAAATAGACCCAAATACTCGTAGGTGTTTAGCTGATGGCTTTCTCCCACTCCAAGCTTCAATAGGAGTCTCGTCTTGGACTGCTTTAGTTGGACATCTGTTTAGAATATAAACTGCAGTGTAGACTGCTTCAGCCCAAAAAGTGTTAGGCATACGTTTCTCTTTCAGCATTGATCTTGCCATCTCCATAACTGTGCGATTCTTTCTCTCTGACACGCCATTTTGTTGTGGAGTATATGCGACTGTAAGTTGTCGCTCTATGCCTTCATCTTCACAGAATTTGTCAAACTCGTGAGATGTGTACTCCTTGCCACGATCACTTCTAAGTACTTTTAGCTGTTTTCCACTTTGCTTCTCAACAAGGGCCTTGAATTTCTTGAATACTCCAAAAACTTCTGACTTTGCCTTTAAGAAATAGACCCATGTCATTCTAGAGAAGTCATCAATGAAGAGGATGAAATACCTGTTGTTATGATGTGAAGGTGTTCTCATCGGTCCGCAAACATCGGTATGAATCAACTCCAATAAGTCTTTTGTTCTCCATGCTTTGTCTGTCGAGAATGGTAATCGATGTTGTTTTCCGAGGAGACATCCTTCACATGATTCATTATTCTCCTTCAAGCATGGAAGATCTGTCATCATGTTTTTCGTATATAGAAGCTTTAAGGCATGTGTGTTGAAGTGGCCAAATCTCCTATGCCAAAGCCATGAGTCATCAACTTCTACCTTCATGGCAATATTAGTTCCAGGTTTGAAGCTTATAAGAAAGCTTCTATTTCTCTTCTCCATTTTTACTTGGCCAATTTCTATCATTTTATTGTCATAAAGTTTGCATGTATCTTTCTCAAAATGAAGAGAATATCCATTCTCCATCATTTGGCCAATACTTAAAAGATTTTCTTTAAGATTTGGAACTAGTAAAACGTCTTTGATGAATTTATTACCTTTCTTTGTCTCCACCATGACAGTTCCTTTGCCTCGAGACTCCACTGTGGTGCCATTTCCTAGCTGAACTTTGACATTGACAGATTTATCAATGTCTTTGAAGATGCTTTGATCTTTCGCCATGTGATTGCTGCATCCACTATCCAAGTACCAACTTCCTTCTCTACTAGGAGATTCTTGATTGGTATAGAATAAGAGTTTCTCCTGATTATCTTCTTCAGCAAAGTTTGCTTGACGTCTATTTTTACTACGACAATACTTCTCTATGTGACCAAACTTCTTACAATACTTGCATTGAGGTTTTCCATGATGCCAACAATCTTTTTCCAAGTGACTTGTCTTTTTACATATGCCACATGGAGGATATTTTTCTTGACGAGTCATAGAGAAGCTTCTAGGATTTTCTTTATTTCTAGAAATTTCTTCTCTACTTTTATTTCCTTCATATTCTTTATTCTGAGACCGTAATTTTAGTTTTGATTGAAAGGCATTTTCAACCGAGTCTTCTTCATGCCTTTTCAATCTTTGTTCATAAGCTTCAAGAGAGCCCAGTAGTTGTGTGACTGACAATGTACCCAAATCTTTTGTTTGTTCAATCGCGGTTGCGATTGCATCATACTTTTGGGGAATAGAAATTAAAATTTTCTCAACGATCTTTTTGTCAAGAATATTTTCCCCATAGGCTCTCATCTGACTAACTATTTCTTTTATTCTAGAATAGTAGTCTTTAATGGTCTCAGATTCTTTCATTCTTAATAATTCAAACTCTCGTCTTAAAGAATGAAGTTTAATATTGCGTACCTCGTCACTTCCTTGAAACTCTTCTTGTATTGTTTTCCAAGCTTGTTTTGCACTTGTGGCACCAATTATCCTTGGAAAAATTGTGTCATCAACTGCTTGTTGAAGAACAAATAAAGCCCTTGAATCCTTCTGTTTGTTTTCTTTCAACTCCTTCTTTTGAGCTGCAGTAAGAGTAGAGGTGTCTTCTGGAATAGTGAATCCCTCTTCTATGATATCCCATAAATCTTGAGAGCGGAAGAATGTCTTCATTTTGACACTCCAAAAATCATAATTTTCTCCTTTGAAAATAGGTACTGGAATTGATGATGTTTGATTAGTAGTAGCCATTGTTGAGAATATATTTGGGAGTAGTAGAATGAGTTATAGTTTTGTTTGAGGTACTTGAAAATTTTATCTACGCCCAATAGATGACCGAACGTAGCTCTGGTACCACTGTTAGTATTTGAAGGTTGTGAAAGGAGTAGTTGATGGGATAGAGAAAATGTAGAGATAGTTGAATGTAGAAGTAGTAGTTGAAAGAAGTGTTGTAGTTGTCTTTAGTTGTAGTAGATGTTGGTTCATACAAATGGTAGATGTTGGCTTCTTACATCAAATGGTAGAGTTCATGGGTATTTATAGACCCATAGATTATTCTAGAACATACTAGTCACACCTTATGTGGAATGTTCTAGATTTTTACTTATGTAGAATATTCTTGATTTTTCTTCCTATCTTAGGTTTTTCTAGAATATTCTAGAACTTGTATTACATTTCAATTCTTCTATCTAAGGAGCTTCTACATTCTTCTTGAATTTGCATTACACTTTAATAAAGGTGATTTATATATCAGCAATAACAAAAAGGAAAAATGAAGAGTTTGTTTTAGCCTGTGTGCCTACTGTCCAGATTGAGCCAATTTTCTGCTCTACAACACTTGAAGCTTTGGAATAAGCAGCTTGTCCCCTGGATGACATGTAATAACCAGGCTCATTAGAGCCCGGAACAAGACAAGAAGTGGAATATAAGATAGAATACAAAATGCTGCCTCATCATGTGCATTTAGAACAAACCCTGCGGGAAAACAAAATCACCAAGATTTCAGGAAGTCATCACAATGAGAATGCATAATACATTCAATAATGTCGTCCCCTTCAAACTTCAAAATGTTTCCCTAACGCCGATGTGTACAGACAGCTAGCATAAATGTAGACAAGGAGATAAGGTTCGTTTATTACATCCAACAACTTAAACCAAAGTATTATCAAAGTAATTTATATTTTTTCAAATTAAACCAAATCAAACTAGTCTTGGTATAAATTTCAGACTTTTCTTTTGTATTACTCTTATATTTTAAGAAACCCATTTATCACTTTTTAAATTTGTGGTCGGTCTTTTATTCAAAATTTTGAAAGAAAAATAATAATTCTCTTTAAAAAAGTAGGGTTAAATATGTTTTTAGTCCCTATACTATCAAGCGGTTTTGGTTTTAGTCCCTCTTTCAAAGCAAGGTACATTGTAGTCCTCCTCCTTAAGGAAACTTTGATTTTAGTCCTCCAAAATTAACACCGTTAAAAACCAGCTGATGTGGCTAACGGTAGACTGACACGATTTTTTTTTCTTGCACTGAGTCAGTGTTTCTCACCTTTTCTCCCTCTCTCTCCCTCGTCTCTTCCTTCCATCTTCCACCCAACCTCCCCACCGATATCACCTCCCACCAAACATCTACAAATTTGCATCAAAATTTTGTCTAAGGGAATGAGAATAATCTTAAAGAAAAAGAGCACAATGCTTGATAAATTCACCTCAAAGAGCAAAGTATCATTACCATTCTTCGATCAAAACTGCAGGGACTACACCAAATCCTCATCAATGATGGCTGGGTGACGGGATCAACAGTAGTAGCTGAAATCTACAAAACTGCAGGGACTACACCCATATATATGTGACTTGCAGTGTCTTGGAAACGTACTCCCCCTTAGTGTGAAGGGCAGAAATGTGGAATATCACAGTTGCTGGACCACTAAAACAAAACAAAATATTAAGCTGCAATGCTGAAACAAAGGCATCAAAGATCTAAAGACATGTTGGAGGTCCAAAATTCTTTGCTGGACAACTCCCAAGTGGTGATACTTAGCCATGTATCACAAGAAGATCCGGCTAAACTCTAGCCCAAGAAGAACTAATGCGGTTGCGTCTGTTTGAGGTGGTAGCGACTGCAGCGGCGGTTGACTGCTATAAAACTGTAGGGACTAAATTGCCATCACTGACTGATGGGGCCTGTAGTGGCTGGAAGCGACAAAACTACAGGGACTGCCATCACTAACTGACGAGGTGATGGGGGCCTACAGTGGTTGGAAGCATACGGTGCCTGGACAACGGCAAACGGCGCGGGACAACGGCAAAACGGCGTCGGACAGCGGCAAACGGCGCCGGACAGCGGCAAACGGCGCCGGACAGCGGCAAGACGGCGCCGGACAGCGGCAAGACGGCGCCGGACAGCGGCAAGACGGCGCCGGACAGCGGCAGACGGCGCCGGACAGCGGCAGACGGCGCCGGACAGCGGCAGACGGTGCCGGACAGCAGCAGACGGTGCGGACAACGGCAAAACAATGGCTGAACAGCAGCAAACACTGCCTGTACAGCGGAAAACGGTGACAATCAACGACGGAGACGAAGACAGATGAAGATGGCAACAATGGCTGCTCTGGAAGGTCTGAACAGAGAGAGGGAGGTCTGGTGAGAGCTATGGAGGTGTCACGGTGAAACTCCGACACCGGGAAGGCGGCGCGTGTAGAACACGCGCCCGAGATCTGAAGAGAAGAAGGCGGCGCGTGGAGGCGCGTTGAGCGGAGTCTTGTCTTGTCTCTGGCGGGGTTGGCCGTCGCTCGAGGAGAAGCTTCAGATCTACTGGTCACCGGTCGCAACTGTGATGGCGACCAACGGTCGGCGAGGGACTGACCGGAAAGAAGCGTTGCGTGGCGACGCGTGACTGAGAACTGGCTCTCGAAACCGGCGTGGTTGGCCGTCGCTCGAAGAGACGGTCCAGATCCGCAGGTCACCCGTCGAAACTGTGACGGTGGCCGGCGGTGGCGACGGCGGCGACGGTGGCTGGAGTTAGCAGCGGCGGCAGCAGAAAATGGCGGCGACAGCGGAAAATGGCGGCGACAGCAGTGGCACACTGGGTCTGGATTGGTGCTGACTGTGGTAGAGATTTAAGAAGAAAAAATGGACTGCCCACTGATATTTTAGGGGCTGCCGGCGGCCATGACGGTCGGCCGCCGGCAGACAGCAGAGACCACCAGAAGAGGATCAGAGAACTTGCTCTGATACCATGTTGAATATAGTGAAAAACTATATTTAGATTAATCTCCCTTATGTAAAATACACACATAGGGTTCTCTATTTATAATAGAAGAAATATGGGCTAAGTCCAAAAATACAAATGAGAAATAATAACAAACTAACTAAAAGATAAAAGATATAATATATCTAACCGTGATCTTTGACATAAACTAATTATCAACAAAGTTGAAATATTAGTCATATAGTTGCAGAAAAAAAAATGAACATAAAAATAGTGTTAGAAAGGATGGGATGGAGTTAGTTTTAAATTAACATAAAGGGCATTAAAAGTACTTCTTGATGGTGGCTAACAAAATGTAGTGTTTGAAAATTGAAGAGTTACATGTGAAAATATGCCTTCTTGCTACCAAACAATATATAAAGACTCGGAACTTAATATTGTTTTATGTGTTTCATACTGAAGCACATAAGCATTAAACAATTAACAAGATCGGTCATTAATCTGTAACTAGTATTTGAGAGAATCATTTCAAATTTCCTATTTTCTTTTGGTTTAAATCTAGAAAAACTTTAAAATATCAAAGTTTACTTGTATATGATATGTTTTTAATTGATTTACAGTTCACACTATAATTACATAGAAGTTATAAACTCTAAAATAATGTTAAAACAGTATAAGTTTTTTTTTTTAATAATTTGATCCAACTACAAATCATAAACACTAAAATGTGGTACCTTATGACGTTTAGAAGATGAGCATTCCCCAGTTTCGAGTTTTGAAGCGTCCCACGGTCGTTCCACTCGTCCCTTGATAAAGCTTAAACAGTTGAATGGAAAGAAACCCCTTTGATCACAGCTGCCGGGCAATTGGGAGACACTTCCAATGCTCTCTTCAGATTTGCAAAGCAAATAAAAAAGGGTGGTGTAAAGATGTGGTCAACTTATAGAACAACTGTCACAATTAAAGTAATTAGCCAGGTGCAATAAAAGTATTGGGTTTATATAACCTTTATTATGTTCAGATGTTAAATATTCTTTTACATAACTTGAAGAAATCAGCCATTAAAATAAAATATCTACTCACATAATTTAATATCATTTATATAATTCATTGACATTATAGCTTAAACATGACAAGTTGCAAAATCACAAGACTATCCCCAATCCACTTGAATTTTAGCATGCACGTTGCTGAATTATATGTTAAAAGAATGGTTTCACAAAAATTAAATCCGATCAAAGCTAGTGTGTGCCAGACTGATCTAGTTCCAAAGGGAAGAATAAGTAAAAAGGAGTTTTGAATCCAAATGTTGGCCCAAAATGAAAGTATGCAATATTTTTTTCAACACAACAGAGACTGTAAAAGTATTTGCAAGTCAAGATTGAAGAACCATACCACGTTGAGTATGGATGTGCCTTCCACTTAACACATTGCTAGTAGGGCACAATTTCATACTTCGTCCATTGCCAGCATTAGCCTTCATCTTCTTGGCATCATTAGAAGATCCAATCTTGGAAAAGGAAGGAACTCCGAATAATACACTTTTATCCTTCACCTTATTGCCTTCTCTATACAACCTATATTCTTCACTTCCGGTTATTCCACTGAAAGAATCAACATAATTTTCTCTTCTGATCACTTGGTTCCCATCACCAACAAGAAATGACCTTGTTGCCATGGATGGCAAAAAGACAGATTCTTCCAATTTGACTTGCTCTTCTGAGCCATTAGGCAACTTGTTAAGGAGTTTGAAGGTCTACTAATATGCCCATACAGATGCTTAGTCCTGTGAGAGATTCTATTTCCATGAGGACTATGGCCGAATGTTCCTGCAGACAAATCATAGGGTAGGAAACCACAATTGCCAACAACATTGGAGCCTTGCTCATTTCCATAATCATTAAAGTTAGATAGAGAAAGGACATCACTCTCACTGCAATTCCTGAAGAGCCTTCGAATGTCACTTTGAAGCCCTTCGTCAGAAGCCAAAAGACAATCCTCTGAATCCACATCTGAGGCCCTTCTATATAAAGAATCTCTCCCTGGTTGTGTGCAGAAGGGTTGGATTGGGGACACATCATTCTCAAAATAGGAATCCTCTAATGACAAAGGAGATGAACCATCGACATTCTTTGAAAGCTTGTTCAAATATCTAGTCAAACACCCAGCTCCAGCGATGGCTGCAACAACCCACGAAACATATAATCCTCTTTGTGCATATCATCGAAAACAAACAGGAAAGGAAGAGACTTTCGATAAATTTAGAGAAATTGGGGACACCATTTCCAGAAAAATAAAAAAAATTTCCCTGATTCACTGACCAAAGACATTTTTCTCCGAAATCTTATTATCAATTAAGAAATCTGTTACTCACTGTTCCATAAGTTGGTGGACGGAGAATCCAACAAGAAAAAGATAATAAACACGAAGAATAAGAAAAGGGGAATGAAAATATTCACGGGGTTTTGTGAACTTGGAAAACATCCAATTCCAATGGCAGAGATGAAGAGGAAAAACAACAAAAGAAACCGTTTACGAGGAAACAGCCAAGAATGGAAAGATGAACTAGGCAGAGGAAGCACCTGGAATATGAAGATGTAGTAGTCATCCTCATAGAGGGCCCGCATGGCATCAACGGGCCTGCCTTTTGGGTTTTTGGGCTTGAAAGGGACGCTGAGGCAAACGTACGCCTTGATTCTCTCTGGTCCAAACACCCATTGCAGGTTATGGCACTATAAGGAAGATGAAAACAGAAACCTGGAGCTCGGATTGAACACCCATTGCAGGTTAGGGCACTATAATGAAGAAGAACACTGAAACCATGGAGCTCCGATTGAATACCATGGCAACGGGAAGGAAAAAGAAAATTGAAACCATGTTGTAGTTGGAGAGTGAGACTGAGGGAGAGTGAGGGGAGGCAGTTACTAGAGAGAGGGAGGAGAGGCAGTTGCGACGGAGAGAGATGAAAAGAGTGATGGAATCATGCATTCATGCATAACATCTCAACTTAACCCAACTGCATAATTCATTTTATTGTAAAAGCCAGTTTGGTGTTGTTGCTGTCAAATTTAGTTTAACGTGTGATTGAGGAATTGGACTAATTGGTTTGATTTGATCATCATTTTATATAGTATAGGTCATTTGCATGGTATAAAACATAGTATAATCATTTAAAAAATAGTACTCCTTAAGGCACTCCAAATTTTTCATCATTTATAATGTTCATAGTACGAATGAGATGCTTCTCGGTAGTGATAGAGAAGGTGATAATAGTAAAAGTTGATTGTATTTATATTACCAATAAAGATACGATGATAATTTTGAAAATTTTGCGAATTTATAAGTTGTGGTGGCAAAGAAACTGAAATCATCCATATATTTTGTTTCGATTTTCTTACAACTGAGATCTATAAATATGTGAAATTTTAAAATTTTTCAAATTTGCTGTTATTTTTTTAATTATTTCACCGTGGTGCAGAATTATAGGTTTCGGTTTCTTGAGAACTGAAACCATACATTGTTTTGCTTCCTCCTCCATTCATTCTCCGTTGTCACTACATAGAGCTCTCCACTTTTTGCTGCCACCTTCTTTGCCTTTCTTATTGCCTTTCTTTTAATGCCTTTCTTTGAAGGACCGCTTCTCGTCATTGCTGAAGCTCACTTCACGAGTCCTCCATTTTTGCCATCACTCATCTTTGAATTGGTGAGTGATTTTTTTATTTTATTTTGCATTTTTGTTTGAGTTTGTTTCTTGCTTGAGTTCTTTGTAGATAATGTTTGGGTTTTCTAGCTGCCATTGTTATCCAGGTATTGTTGCATTGTTGACCAAATATTGTTGCACTTTTCAAAACGTGTTTAGAATTGTATCTCATTCCTTGTTGTCGCATTTCACGCTCTCAAATTTCTATTATTACCTTTAAAATTTATTTTAAATATGAGTCTGTAATTATTTTTTGTAATGAAAAATTTTATTTTTTGTACGTTAAATATATGATTAATTATATGTTTAAAAATAATGATTTTGTTTTGTTTGATTTAAATTGTTATGCTGAGTTAGTTCTAAGATTCAATATTTATTGTCTTCAAGTTTTCTGAAAAAATTATATTCTTAAAAAATGAATATAAGATAGAATACTAATAATATGTTTTAAAATGCTAGATGTAGAAGAAATATTCTCTCTGCTGAAAATTAAAGTGTTACCTACTAGAAGTGTTTAGATAATACCGAGCAGATGGAAACAAGTCTAGTATGTCTGATCCGGCCTTTCCAGTTGTTTATTGGAGATAGCATTTAAATGCTCATGAATGCGTGATTAATGAGGTAACGGTCATTGTCAAGTAGTTAACTTCAGCATTGAACATCATTGATTGATATGAAATGTTCCCAGACGGAGGCAGTAGGAATTTTCCCTTATCCCATTCAGTAGAAACATAAAGTATAGGCCTAGTTAAGACAAATTCAATAAAGCAGATTTTTTCATACCCTAAATTGTATTTTTATATTACATCAGTTTAAGATCAATAGGAAAGCAACAGAAGTGAATATTGGATGAAGATAAATTGGCACGAAAAGATCTCGGTCCCTGGACAATACATAAGAAACATGGAAAAGGTGTATGTTTATAAATCGGGAGAAACAGAGGTGGTATAGTGGTAGAGAAGTGTGAAATGAGAATGTAGTTTAGGTTTTGGTAAATTGTTAAAAAGTTCTACCTTGAGAATGCATGTAATAAGGCACTATAATTCTGAACCAAAGCCTAAAGGTGCAGACTGTGGTCAATTAATTCCCAAGTCATTCTAATGAAGAAAAGTCGATAGTGAAAAAGGAACGAAGAGAGATTTCAAAACTCAGAATCAAACAAGCTAAACAATGTTCTTTTCTAGTGTATACTTTCAACGGAAGAAGACTTACAGATTATGCTGGTATTGGTTTTAAAAGTACTCATGAATACTTTTATAGTTGCGAGCATCAAGAACAATTTTACAATGATTGTTCTTTAAACAAATGATCTAAAATATAAAATCAAGTAAATTGTATTCTCGTAGTATACATCCAAATAAAATTATGCTCTAACATATTAGTTCAACTTAATAGTACTTAAAAACATGAGTCCAAAATAAATAATAATCAGAATATATGTGTAAATTAATGTTTTAAAACAACTTTAATAAATAAACAAATAAAAATACATAGTTTAAGATACATAAAACTAAATTTAATATAATTTTATTTTTAATGGGTACAAATACTTATGATTGAGTAATATGACGTGTCCCTCTACCTCAATCCTTGTGGTTACCGATTCATTATAATGAACTTTATCCATGCCCTTTTTTTTCTACCTTATTCACGACGAACATTTAATACTAAAAGATTCTTTCCAACAAAAAAGTACACTCTTGCAAATATTTACTTATTCTTTTTATCAACAAAATCAAATAAATTAAATTGAGAGAATTAGTTCTTACACCCTTATACAAGTATTAAATTGAGAGAGTTTTACACACCTTGAATCAAGGTGATTGCTTATTGGAGACTAATTAAGTCAAGTCAAATTAGACACATGTTGGATATAATTAAGTTTGGTCCAATGTAAACTTAGTCAAGTTGGGTTCACACCTAAATAAAGTAGAGTTGGACACACATTAGAAAGAATCATTTTAAGCCCTCCTTAGATCCATGTCAAACCAACTCAAATTAGGTCTACATTGAATTAGTTAAGTCGACGTGAGGACGAGTTAAGTCAGACTTACATCGAGAGCTAATTTCAAGTCATGTTCAAATCATCTTATGCAAATACAAGTTGAGACAAGGTGGACTAAATTTGGACCAAAGTCAAACAACGTCGGGCTGAAGCCATGTTAGATTAGGTCAGTCTAGTTGAACAAGTTGGTTTGGACTTTAACTTTCATGTTAAGTTTCAAATAGTAAAAATGAAAAAAGAATCAATTTATAATAAATATAAAATATGATGGATCAATTTGTGATTTAAAATATGTTAAAGACTCTATGAACAATATTTAGAGGTTAGTTAAAGTCTTATAATGAGATCAAGCTCACTTTTATCTTGATTCTAACTCATTTTAAGTGTGAGCTTTAGGAACTGGTTTTTTTTAATGGTAAATCATAGAAAGGAGACTTATTTAGGATTATATTAAATTTGACTCATGATTCATAGATCAAATTGACACCTTTAATTATTTGGATAAAGTTGGGGTGATTTTTAATAAAACAAATATCATCTTTAGTGAGATAATTTGTTTACATGTCTTTAAAGAAACCTGAACCCTAACAATAACTCATCTTACTAATCAAATCATTCAATCCAATAAAAAATTATATTAGATTAGGTTAATTTTTTAAATTAAATATGTTTTTCCTTTTTAAACTTTAATATAAAATTAAAATTTGTCTATGTTCCAAACTTTAATGTATTTTGGTTACAAACTTATTTGATGTATTTTGATTACAAACTTAAAAATCACCCAAGCATGTTATTTTTTAGTTTTTTACGTGTAAACAATTCAAACTTTAGCTTGAAGCATCATTTGATTCACAAAAAATATTTAACGTAGTCAAGTTAGAAACACTGTATCTATTAATTTTTAAAGTTTTCATACCAAATTAAATCAAAGTTTAAAACATGAATATAGTCAAGTTAGAAACGATATATCTATTAATTTTTAAAGTTTTCATATCAAATTAAATCAAAGTTTAAAACATGAATATAGTCAAGTTAGAAACGATATATCTATTAATTTTTAAAGTTTTCATGTCAAATTAAATCAAAGTTTAAAACTTGAATTTCAATTTCATATATGTATTGTATGACCATTCAGTTGGTTAACAAAAGAGGTGGATCGACGTCATTGATTGGTGATTAATAAGTATAATAAAGGCTATTAATGGACAATTAATAATATCTAAATTTAGAATCACACATATATTTAACCTTTTTAGTTTTATTTTTTATCATACGGTTTTTGGCATCAAAAGAATCTA
This sequence comes from Vigna angularis, assembly GCF_016808095.1. Classification (NCBI taxonomy): domain Eukaryota; kingdom Viridiplantae; phylum Streptophyta; class Magnoliopsida; order Fabales; family Fabaceae; genus Vigna; species Vigna angularis. The sequence goes on from NC_068971.1 coordinate 9,205,925, forward strand.
AACAAATCACAAAAACCGTGCCAAATTGTAGATTTATTAAGAGAAAAGGTGTGAATGCCACAATTTTCTCATGTTTTCGTGGTATTGGAAACCTGTATGTAGCTTATGTAAAATTGCCCAACCTACACTAATTCTCCCGTTAGCATTCCGATATTGTTTATAAGATGGAATAACCAACCTTACATATTCAAAAACTATTGTATTTTCGGTAGTCCATTCTACTCTCTTAAACAAAAACAAAAGGCATTCTTACTATAAGTTTATAGCCGACCGATAAGATACGATGACGAGGTGAATGATGAGAACCAAGTGGGTGACGTGTGAGAAAGCGTCACAAGGCCACTCGGTTTCGACAATAGTTAAACAGAATTAATAGTTACTGATGAGTGATTAAGGTTTGCATTAATGACCATTAAAAAGTAAATTAATTGGTCAAATTCATCTAAACTCTATAAATAAGAGTTTAATTTCGAAATAAAACTCACTTTTCACTAGTTATTGAATTACTAAAGACATAAAGAGAAAGATTTTGGCTTGAACAAGAAACAAGACGAACTTTTGACACGCAAGAACTTCGTCTTCGTCCCATTTCCGCAGAAAGAGGCATCACCAGAATACATGACAGAGATATCACAGAACATACGCTCTGACAGAACCCATTTGATAGATATCATAGAACATACACTCTGCTCATGCATTTTTTATTTCCTCCAGCCTTACAAGTCTTATTCTAACAAGCATTTCTAGCTCTGGCTGAATAAAGATTCAAAAATTGATAGCATTTGTAGTTATTGAACAAATTCAATTACCATGCATTACACAGGTCTGATTGATACCTCACCAAACCAACCCATTCAATGGGTATGATCTTCCTCCCCTTTCCTTTTAGATTCTTACTTAGTCTTCACAAGGATATGAGATAACTACATTAACACCTAATTCTATTCACAGCCTCAAATCATCAAACCTTTGGTCGTTCTCACCACTTTATAACTAAAGTACATTGCCTGAAGTTACTTAGTCGCAGTCACCCTCACCCTCACCCTTACGCAGGTCTATTTGTAACCTGATAGAGATATGTCTCCCTGTGATGAAATACAATTATATCCCTGCCCACCCCTTCCAAAGCCATGCCCCAAAAATATACAAAGAATATAAAACTTAAAAATAACAGGGGTAGCAAATTAAAAATAAAGGACTAAATTCCTAAAAGCAGTAAATAATGGATGATCTTAAAGTCTCAATTCAAACACATTTTTCTTAAGGGATGGCAGAGATGACATTGTTACGAAGTTCAATCTTCTAAGTATTTTAAGTTCAGGACTAACATGCATACAGAATATAACTAACTTAATCCCATACAATAGATGGCCATGTATATTTGTATTTCAAGCATTTCAAACAACAAAAAAGAGACTTAGAATAAACTTTTGTTCATGATACTTGTATCATCATTGTTCCCTCCGCCTCTGAGAATGCAATGCGGAAATCACAGCTAACCTAACAAAACAATTATAAATAAAAGCACAATTATATGTACAGAAGCTTAACTAATTTGTTTCAAATAAGTAATCAAATTCATGCAATGACAAGAAATGAGAATTATATTCAACCATTCTGATGGGGCATACAATCCCTTGTAAATAGTTATGAAAAGGTATCTGGTAAAACAGCATACTCTTACTGTATTTCTTATATTTACAGTGATCCATGTGTAGTTGGCAACCTAATTTATTCAAATGAAATCCTAAGTATTTTAAAAAGAATTCTTTTTATTGTTTTGAGATTTAATGTCCGATCTTATCTTTTAATGTGTCTCCACTTATTAAATAAGAGAGACAATTAAATGAATAAACACGGTCTCCATACTTTACTTTTCATGTAACGAAATTCATCATACTTATCTTTTGCTTATTTTAAACTAGTTATTATAAAAACCCTGTTGGTTTATGAGCATTGTTACATAGGTTAACCTGTCTGTATAATTGATAATTGTTTTATCAGTTATATTCTTCTTTATATAACTCTTCTTCTCTCTGTTTTTAATCACTAATAATAAAATAAACATTTTCTTCCTTTTGCACCCTTTTGCCTCTTTCTCCTTAATTATATGGTATTTAGAGCGAAATTTTTTCTCCATGAGTTCGTCATCTTCCGCCACTATCAACTCTGATTCATTTCCTTCCTCTTCCAATTTGTTTCCTCATACTTTTCATATCCCAATTTCTCTAAAACTTGATGATGACAATTTTCTTCTTTGACACCAATAAGTTCTTGCCACCATTCCGCGATTCAAATTGATGAAGTTCTTGGATAGCTAAGTGACTCCACTAGTGTTAAATGGGTTTTTAACGTCTAATATTCAACGTCAACTAAAAAAAAGTTACCTTAAAAAATGATTAGTGATATTTTTTGTAAATAAAATGACCAATTAAACATCAGACCTTTCATAGAGCCGACATCATATGTACTTCAAACGTTTGTTCAAGGGGAACTCAAGTCTAAATCTTATTAAAATTTTAAAAAACTAGCTGGAAAAGAATGTTTTCGAAGAGTTTGACGTCGGACAATCAAGGAGCTAACGTCATAATGCATCAGACGTCGAATAGTCAACTGATCGTCTAATAATTTTTAAATAATTAAATAAAATCTTCCTGAACAGACCTTTCCTGTATCCTTCACTAGTGCAAAATTTGTATTTTAAATCGTCCATTGTGCTTTGGTTTTTGAAAAACTGAAGCATAAAAAATGCGGTGGGAAAACTGTAATATTTGAGACATTATATACCTCGTAAGGGAATATATTGCCTCGGTTATTCAGGAGACCGAGGCACAAAACGCTGTTGACCCACTATATTGCCTCAGTTCTACGAGGAAACGAGTCAGAAACCTCTGCCACCTCGTAGTCTCTTACAAGCTCCTTCACCCACTCAAACTTGGCGTACTCGAACGGAGCCCCTTCCAAAACCCTAACCACTCTAAAGCCCAATCTTGAGCCCGAACTGCAACATTCCCCTTCGGCGTCGCCTTCAGAATCTCCCCCGCTAGATCCAATGTCGTTCTTCCACGGTCATCCGCCACCTCAGGAAGGGTTTGCCTTTGCTCACTATACAACAGGCAAGGCTCCTTACCATTTGCGTGTTCATGTTGCTGCTGATAGGAAATGGCGTACCCTGAAATTTCAGTTTTTTGTCACCAAAGACATTCTGTTTATTTTTCTGTCTGTTCAACTTGTAGGTGATTTGTTTCTATTTGTCTAGCTATGTATATACTTGTCCATTTGTACTTTGTGAGTGCGTATAGCTAATCTGATTCAACCCCTTCAATGCTTATGCAGGTCATTGCATCACTAACATATTTGGTTTATTTAATTGATGATTATCTACAATATTGGCTTCGTCTTCTCTGGGGTTTTGATAGTGAAATGCGCTTTTACTACATATGTGGTAAATTGCGATTAACTTTAATTGTGTCATCAACATGCTAATGCAATATTTCTTTTGTGAATTATTGAGTCCATTGCCTTGAGTTTAATGTTTCGTTGTTCCAAAGTAAAAAAGATATTGGTTTTGGTTAATTTTTTGTTGGTAATTTCTAATGCAGGAGCTCTATTATTTTTCACACTACTTGGCTTATCTGGGTGCTTCATTACTTGTTATGAACGAAGAGTTCGCAATGATTTAGCTCAACCTTGTAGAGAGTTATGTCTTTGTTGCTGTCAACCTGGGTAGTAATCTTGATTTTACATATTCCAAAGCCTCTGTCATTGTTAGAACACATAATGGAACTCTTAGCATCTTCATAAGGCTTCATTATAATGCTTGTTTTCTTGTTTCATTTTAGGATGCCAAAAATTTTGCTAGGAGTGCAATATATAAGATTTAATTTAGGCTATATTTCAGATCCTTCTTTTAAGAACTTTTACTCAAAGATATATAAAATTAAGTTTCTAATTATTCATGGTTGCTTATGCTAAGCTGAAAAGGAGGAACTTGCAATGTTGTGTATGAAGAAGCGAGTCTATGATTCAGAAGTTTAACTTTTTGTGTTGAATGATGTTGTTGCAGAGTTTGTGCAGACTGTCATTTGCCTGACACTCTTTGTATGTGGACTGATTGCACCACTTGCTTTGGGAGTTGTGGAACCATGGCAACTGAATGTGCTGGCTGTTTGGGGGGTGCTGGTGAAGCAGGGCTACCATTACTCATATTGCCGAGTATGTTTTTGGAGTTGTAATTAGGATGGGATTAGTTGACAAGAAGTGTTGGTCTCTCGACAAACATACACTATTATCAGCATTTTATGAAAATTAAATTTTACCAATCTAACTTGGATGAAAGTTTTAAGGCTTAATACCCTTGATGGTCCCTATTTTTGTCAAGTGCGTTCGATTTAGTCCCAGTTTTTTTTCCTGTTCAATGTTATCCTAAAGAATGTATTTTTTGTTCAATTTAGTCCTTTTTGCAAACGACATTTAAATCGTTAACAGTCATTGGTCAAGCTGTTGAATCTTCTTCTGAGATGGTATTTAACTTCTGCCACATCACCATCTTCTTCAACCTTCAGCCCAAACAGAAACAGAAACCCTACTTTCTCTCTAACCTTAGCGCCGCCACCGAACCCTAACGCCACCGCCACCGCCAACGTAGAAATTAATTATTAGCTGCTTTTAATTTTGAATTTAGAGTAGACATATTTTGTTGCTTTGCGTTCCAATGATTGCTGAAACCCGACGAAAAAGAATTGTCGATTCAATCACTACTCCGATGATTCCGACGCGTCTCCAGCGACTTGCTCCGTCTCACTAGGGCAACGCCACCTCCTTTGTCCTTGATTTGGATTATCAAAAATCCAAAACGACCGAGCCAACCAATGGAATTGCCCAACGCTAGTGACGATTGTCAATACCCAATTTCGTCCGGGTAAATAAAATTAATAATAAATAAATAAATAAATAAAAAAAAAGTGAATAGTGAATAGTAAATAGTGAATAGTGAATTGTGAATAGTAAAAAGTGAAAAGTAAAAAAAAAAAAATTATTTTTGGAAAGGATAAGTGTTCCACGTAGCTTTGAGATCAGAATTCACCAATTTGCAAATAAAAAATTAATTTTGTAATAGTAAAATGAATAAAAAAATGAATAGTAAAAATGAATAGTACAAATGAATAGTAAATTTTTTTTTACTATAAATAGCCAAGGGGGGAGGCTGAAAATTTACACAAAAGAATTGAGAAAATTTTGGAGAGAAGAGAGTTGGAAGAATTTCTAATTTCAAAGGGGATATTCTGGAAGTTTTCAGAGAGCGAGGAGATTAAGTCTGTAATAGAGGTAAGGGAAGCTAACCTTGAGTATCTCCTTTTGTATTATCTTGAGCCTTGAATATGCTATATTTTGCTTTTGTCTGATCTTAAATCTTGATTATGGAGTATTTTGTTTCTGTATGATTTTGAATTTAAATGAGAGTATGCTTTTGTGTTGATATCCAAGTGTGATAGTTGTAAAACGTGATATTGATTATGTTATGCCATTTGTATGTTATTAGTTATTTATTTTATTGCATTTTGGAAGGATTAGAAGTTGTCTAACCGGCTCTGCCAGATTCAACTTCTTGTTTCCCCAAACGCTTTATTTCTTTATTTATTTATTTTATTGCATTTTGGAAGGATTAGAAGTTGTCTAACCGGCTCTGCCAGATTCAACTTCTTGTTTCCCCAAACGTTTTATTTCTTTACTTATTTATTTTATTGCATTTTGGAAGGATTAGAAGTTGTCTAACCGGCTCTGCCAGATTCAACTTCTTGTTTCCCCAAACGTTTTATTTCTTTACTTATTTATTTTATTGCATTTTGGAAGGATTAGAAGTTGTCTAACCGGCTCTGCCAGATTCAACTTCTTGTTTCCCCAAACGTTTTATTTCTTTACTTATTTATTTTATTGCATTTTGGAAGGATTAGAAGTTGTCTAACCGGCTCCGCCAGATTCAACTTCTTGTTTCCCCAAACGTTTTATTTCTTTACTTATTTATTTTATTGCATTTTGGAAGGATTAGAAGTTGTCTAACCGGCTCTGCCAGATTCAACTTCTTGTTTCCCCAAACGTTTTATTTCTTTACTTATTTATTTTATTGCATTTTTGTGATTAATTTTTATTTCATCTAAATTTTCCACCAACTTATTATATTATTTTTGTTCATCAACTTTCTTCATCCTTAACTCTATAAATACCTACATTCTCTTCACTTCACACACACAATTTACATAATATCCATATCTTCTCTCTCAAAATCTCTTCATTCCATCCCGAAATTCTACTTCATTTCTCCCTCACATTTTACTATCTCTCTATACATAATAAATCTCATACCCCATTTCTACCATAAAGTTATCTTCTTCATCTTCCATATATCTTTCTCACAACTTATTACAAGTAGAGTTTTATTTCATCACACAAATCTTCAACAAGGTATACATTTTCTCTTCATTCTATTTATATATGCATTTTGATCATTTTTTTAGTTTATAAATTCATCGTGTTTTCTATTACAATTTTTCTTTATGCTTTTCACATTTCAACCCATCTATCCTTCTTAATAAAAAAATATAAAACTTTAAAAACATGTAATAATATAAATATCGGTATGAGTACTCGTGCGATCGTACGCATCAACCTAGTACTCATTACCCAAAATCTAAAATAAACAAAAAAAGCCGTGTGAGTGCTCGTGTGATCGTACGCATCAGCCTAGTGCTCATTACGCAAACAATAAGAAAAAAAAGCCGTGTGAGTACTCGTGCGATCGTACGCATCAGCCTAGTGCTCATCATGCAAAAATCTAAATATTTTATAAAAATACCAAAAATATTTTAAAGGTTAAGCACATGTGTGATCGCACGCATCGTCTTTGTGCTGAAAACATTTTTTGTTTATTTTATAAAAATACCAAAAAAATACAAAATCTTTCAAAACCCAAAAACATCCACATTTTCAAACAACATACAATATGGCTAGCCAGAACTACGTGATCCTTGATTCTCCATCAAAAGTGGAGATACGTAGGAGCAAGGTCAGTCCTTGTCAGGTTCATTTTCCAAAAAAAATCAAAATCATTTCCAAACAAAATTCTCAAACAATTTTCAAATAAATTTTCAAGCAATTTTCTAAAAGAACTACGGAACCCTGATTTCTCATTCTTAATGAGAATACGTAGGAGTAAGGTCAATCCTTGTCGGGCTCAAAAAACTAAAAAATACATGTTGTTTCTTTAGAATCTTATTTTAGGGGATAGTTAAACATTTTGAAAACCACATCATATTCGCATATTTAGTTAAAGGTACTGCCTTAGGGCAGGCGTTGTAGGGTGCTAATACCTTCCCTACACGTAACCGACTCCCGAACTTAGAATCTCATTTTCGCAGACCAGGTCTTATCATTTTATGGTTTTTCCGTAGTTTTCCAGAATAAACTATGGTGGCGACTCCAAAATCTTTTTTTTTTCAAAAACAGTTTTTATTTTTCGGATCATCGTCCCGTCGCGATTCCGGTTGCGACAGATGGCGACTCCACTGGGGAGTCTAGAGAGTCAGGCCATTTAATTAGATATGCGAATTCGATGTGGTTTTTCTTTGTGTTTTTTCCCCCTTTTCCTTATCTATGATTGATATTTGAAATAGTCGTATGTGAGTTTTTTTAGTTGTTCTTTATCTTTGAAATAATTGTTCCTTATCTATGTCTGATATATCTACTTATTTGTGTTTATGTTGCGAGTGTTATTTTGCATTATAATCTCCCTTCACACACTTTATGCATATCATGAGTGAGGCCCTATACCCGGGTCTGAGCGCAACTTAGAATTAGAGGGGTTGTGTAGCGGTGTCACTCTGGGATGTACTTCCTGTTTGGCTATCGTAAGAACCCCAGCTAGAGTCTGTTCTCTTCATTTGTGTCTCCGCATCTAGTTGATTACTCTGACTGTTGTGGAGAGACAGTGAAAAGAGCCATAACTCTGGTGGCCTTGATTTAAGCATTAGGAAGCTATCCTTGTGAGTGCACATATTTGGCCTTAGAACTTTTGTCATTCAACCTTTGATAAGGCACAAAAGGGAGAAACGTGTATTCTTATAACCCTCATGTTCGCTTAATAAAATCACGCACCTTGTACATATCATCATATCTCTTTATCTTTTTTTTCTTTTCCGTTTTTTCCTTCTTTCTTAGCTCATGTTTTTCTTTATGGTCTTGTCACATTATAAATTTGTGATTAAATCCTTATGATAAAAATGGAAATTAACATGAAATTTGAGTCGAGGGGTATAAGAATTTGTTGAGTTTGTCAGAAGGGAAGGATTTGGGCAAATCTTAAATGCACGTCTTAAGGCCAAAGCTCTATACAACTAAATCGGACAATATACCCATGTCCCGTCCTGGCTGAAGTTTATGGGACCCTTAATCGTTGTTACGAAATTAAAGGGGGAAAAATGTTATGTTGTCTACCAGTGTTGTATATGTGGGTCATTTCCCATGAGACTGAAGATGACTTAAATTCCCCGTACCCCATGGACGGGCTATTGCAGTATAAACCAAATCTGAAAGGAACATATGAATGGATGCAACTTTGTGCAAGTTTAAACGAAGAACAAGTTAAATGGTGTGTCCCTTGGCAGCATAGATCGCAAATTATATATCATTGCGGGAGCTAAAATTGAGCTTGGAAGAATCTCCAACAAATTATAGAGATGAACCAACCATAAGGCATGCATAAACGCTCGTCGCCGGAGTGACGCCAAGTAAACGTTCGTCTAGTTCTCTGAAGAGGACGTTCGTCTAGATTACGTGAGTAGAGGACGTTCGTCCAGGACGCTTAGAGGACGATCGTCCAGGCAGAAATGGACGCTCGGCCAGCAAGTAGAAGAGGACGCTCGTCCAGTGTAATAAGAGGGCGCTCGTCCAAGATTTGGGACGCTCGTCCGGTCTAGAGAAGAGGACGCTCGTCCCGATTTTAGTGGACCCTCGTCCACTTTTGACTTTTCCAGAGAGTCTCGCGCCCAGGCGCGAGACAGAAGGGACGCCAGGCCTAACTTTTGCTGAAATGTTTCATCAAGTTAAAGACACTTGAGGCAATGTTGTTCGCTTCAAAGAAAGGCCCAAAATCATGAACTGTTAATGAAAGTTTCCCTTAATCGCAGAAAGGGTTAAGTCAATCAAGTTGTAATTAATTTCCCTTACCCAAATTGCGAAAAGAAATTTCAAAATGATGAGCAGTGGATAGAAGCAGCAATGACAAAACTAGAGAAGGAATGTTGCCATTCAACTAAAAGGAGACATAAAAGATTGATGAGTCAGATGAAGGAATATGTCATTGGAGAAGAACGAGTTACAAAGGAGTTGAAAGAGGAATCTCTCACAATTTAGCTTCCCTCATCAATGAAGTCATTGAAGATGTTCCTAAGCTATTAGCTGATGCTGAATCTGTAATGCCAATCTTTAATTTGCCTAAGAAGGTCGAAATATTCTCCAATTGCTGCAAGAAACTGATCGGAGAAATGAAAAACGTGATGACTAAAGCTTGAGATGTTTTCCTATGTCTTGGGAACTTCTTATTGACTATGTTTCGTGTTAATTTCCAAATTATACCGGGGCAATATTTTCACAACTTTATAATTTCTTACTAGAGTATTTGAACTACATTGTCTTTTCCTTTTCTTTTCATTTTCTTTCTCTTTCCTTATTTTGTTTCATCTAATAAAAAAAAACCAAAATTGCATTTCTAAAGCTTTTGCTTGAGTCCGATTCCATTACACCAAAAACAATTTTCAAAAAAAATTAGGGAGTCATCGAAGTTTCAATTTGTCCAAAATTGTTTTACGAGTTCGTTGGTCCTTACTTCCTATTTCTTCGTTGTCTCGTACGCATAATGGTTTTGTTTGGATCTCATTTTATTCGAAGTCATTTTTCGTATTTTCTTTGTAAATAATTTATTTTCTTTTGAACCCATTTACTCATTGTGTCATACAAATAATTTTGAGTTTTACTTCAGGTCTCATCTTTCGAAGTTATTTTTCCTTATTTTCCTTCATCGTAAATATATTTTAAGTCCTCTTCTTCATTGTTTCAAAGGTTTATTTGATTCGAATTTTGTTTAGACTCAATGAAAAAAAATAAATAAATCTAATTTATTTCATCATCAGAGAGGAAATTACAGTAAGGACAGAGGGAAGGTTTTGAACAAGGATACCAATTTGAATATATTGAAACGATCTTGACATCAGAATAAACAAAAATTAAAAAAAAAACAGGTAGATCTAACGGATAGGATACAAAGTTACCTGACCGTACCAAGGGTCCAAAAAAAAACAACATAAAAAAAAACATAACAAACATAAAAATAAAGATGTGCAGAGTTCGACCACTGGTGATCGTTAGGATTACAGTCCGGGGAAAAGATAAAACAAAAAAAAAATATTAAGTGTCCATATTACATGTCCTTATTCAAATTCTGGCCACACTCGGCCAACAAAAACAAACAAAACAAAAAAAATTTAATGGAAAAAAAACTCTCGAGCTGGTTGTGGTGGTCTAAGGGAGAGCTCCGTTGAGGGAGCTCTGGCACGAAAAGTCACGGGTGGAGGCGGAGGAATCTCTGTTTCTCCATCGATTATGATGGGAATGGGGAAGAGGTCCAGAAGCTTCGGAGCCTTCATGACTACCCAACCGGTTTCTCCAAAAATAATAAAAATAAAATGATAAAAAGAAATAATTGTGTCAAAAAGAAGGAAGAGAGGGAGAAAATTAAAAAAGACAGGGATGAAGTTAGGGTTTTACCATACATGTACAGGGGTAGTAGAGAAAAGAGGGTGCCGGTGGGATCCAATTCCGCTTGCCAACGTCTTACTCTATTCCCATGATTGCTAAACCAGCACTGGACATTGTACTCCCCCGCTTCTCCGAATGCCCTGATTCGAGTAGTGATCTCAAAAATCTGAGCTCGACTTGGGTGAGTGACTCCGTAATTATAAATGTTGGTCATTATCCTGATTTGGTCTTCTGTCGGACGCCACTTTGGGCAGGTCGGTCTCTCCATTTCCATTTCCTTCTCATCCATTTCCCTAATTTGTCTAAATAAATAATAAATTAAAAAAAACAAACCATAAATAACAAAAATACTATGTTCATAGTCTAATGTTTTCTTCCATTATGTTTCTTTTAAGCTAATTTTGTTCTTTGTATTGGGTCTTTCGAGTCTCGTTGTCCAGTTTATGATCTGTTTCATGGTCCTCGCAAAGGTTCCTAAACGGATCTACGTCCAGATTGTCCATGTCCATGTCCTTGTGTTCATACGAGTAATATTCTTTTTAAGTTTTCTGTTTTTAATGGGGTACGTGGCGTTGTTCTACCCGATTGTCTCTGTCATACCTTCAAACGAAGGGAGATTAGCGTCTGGTTTCCAGCCTATATACCCCTTATCTTTGTTAAGACAGTGTGTTCTTAGAGTTTTTTTTTAGAGAGAAAAATAAAAGAGGAACAAGAAAGCAAATAAAGGAGCAAAAGTAAATAACGCAAAAAGCATAACAAAAAAAAAAAAAACACAAAAGATGAACGGAAAGCAGTAAGGAATAACAAGATCAGAAAGCAGAAAGAGCAACAAACGGAAAGTAAAGCATAAAGGAAAGGAATAACAGAAAAGGAAAGGGAAGAGAAAGCTTAATTGAAAAAACAGAAAGCTAAAGAGTAAAAGGAAAAGCAAAAACAGAAAGCTTAAAGGAAAGAATGGAAGATCTAGAGGAAAGAGGACTTACCCGGAAGCAGTAGGGCTTGCAGAGGCTCCTCGCTGATCTTAGACGCTCCGAAGGCACACTGGGCAGAGGTTCCTCACAGAAGTCCAGAGACGCTCAAGAGGGAGAGAGAAGGAGGAAGATAGAGAGAGAAAGGGAGAACGAGAGAGAGGGAGAGCAGAATGAAACGTCGGCCAACGCTGAAGGGTAGCCTATTTATAGCCAAGGATTCTGCCACTGTGTCCACAATTCCGGTCATTGCTACCGGGGACATCCACAGTCCCGGTCTTTCTGAATTCAAAAATAAAAAAATAAAAAAAATAAAAAAATAAAAAAAATAAAAAAATTTTGAAAATCTGAAAACGGGTAGGGTTTTGTTAGGTCGATCCAGCCCAATTCAGGACACCATAGATGATCCAATTTCACCAAAAAAAATAATAAAACAAAATATAAAAAATGTGATAAATAGAAAATTTTCAAAAATAATAAATGGAGTGATGTAAAATTTGAAGTGTTCAAAATTGTTTTTCATTTGCACGATAAAGGATATTTTTCAGGTTCATTGGGCCTCATTGTCATGTTAGCCCTCTTTGGACTCAATTCTTCTGAAATATAAATTTGAGTGAAGAATTATTTTGGCATGTTTGTAATTTCACATCACACCATTTTGTTTGATTTTTATTCCTTATTCTTCTACATTTTGAAAAAAATCTAAGAATACAAATATTGAAAAAATGGAACACTGCTCGAGCCCATTAGGCCCAATGGCCTCTGTTTTTTCTCTCGAGTCTACTTCTTTTGAAAATATGTCAAAAATATTTTGTTTTCACATTTTTGCTGTTGAATAATGTATCCTTCTGAGATTTGTCAAAAAAAAAAACAAAAAAAAAGAAAAAGAATTCAAGTTAGATTTTTTAGTGCAAGAGCGTGAATAGTAGTTTTCAAACCCATTTGGGCCCATTTTGAATATTAATTTTCCCTTAGCTTGTTTTCTCAAAAAAGAATATATAAAGAATATTTCCCTTGCATAATTTTCATATATGTCATATTTCATTTAAAAATAAAAATCAATCCAAAAATCTCAAAAAATCTCAAAATACAAATTTTCAACAGTATCTTTCCAATACAATTATCCAAATTATCCTGTGTGATTTTCTCTGATTTTTTTTGTCAAAAACTGAGAATGAAAGATGAACAGTTTTTGAGCCCATTAGGCCTCGTTGTCATATGTGGTTTCTCTTGAACCAGTGCATCTGAATTTCTGAAAAAAAATACATGTTTATATAGATTTTGTGTTTTCAATTCATAATTTCCCTTTCCATTTGTGTGAACAAGTATTTGTGCAAAAAATAAAAATAGAGGAATTCAAACCCTTGGATGAAGATTTTGTCATGGTTGTAAAAAGAATAGTGTTGGGCCCATTGAGTCTAGTAGTGTTGCAAAATTTTCTTTAGTTCAATCGTGTGAAATCCTCTGATAAAAAAAATAAAAAAAATCGAATTTCTTTATCTTGTTCCATAAAATATGAAAAATGAAAAAAATGTTTTCTTTGTCATCTTCTTTATGTCAAGCTTTCACGGCTCAGGGTCAATATGCCTGGTAAGTCCAACTTCCTTCTATGTCAATTCTCTTTAGGCCCAATCCGATTTGGATTTTTCCCGTGTCAAAAAGAAAGGTCCAATTCTAAGCTCATTAAGTCCATTTCTCGTTCTCTATAAAAAAAATATACAAAAATATTTCCTTCAATAAACTTCATAATTTTTCCTCATTAACACATTTTTCATTCATAAAATAAAATGCAGCATAAGTTTGAAAATACAAAAAGATTCTTTTCAGTGAATTGCATAATTTTCCCGCATTAGCATATCTTTCATTCATTAAATAAAGAGGAATATAAGTGTGAAAAATACAAAAATATTTCTTTCAATAAGTGCATCAGTTTCGTTTCATGATGCATATTTCCATTCAAAAAAAAAGGATAGCCCAAGTGAAAAAATACAAAAAAAAAATATGTTTGAATGATTCGCATGATTTCTTCATAAAAGAATGATGAACAATTTTGAAAATTCAAAAAGATTTATTTCAGTTAGTTTCATCATTACATTTCTGTATTCATAAAAAAAAAAGAGAACACAAATTTGAAAAATTCAAAAAGATAATTGAGTCAATTGTTTTCGAGGTAAGTCATCAAGTTTATGTTATTCTAAGTATAAAAAGAAAATGGATGTCATTCTTTGTTGGGTCAGATAATTGGGTCACATTTGCCATTTGAACCTCAGTGTGTGCATTGCTTGAGAATACTCATTCCTTAGTAATATCCCACATACTCAGCCTTAATTGAACCTTTGTTTGTAAACATCTACCTGTTAGCCTTAGTTGAGCTTTTGTTTGAAAACATCCATCCTCCGGCCTTCATTGTACAAAAGGATTGACCCCGATCATTGCCCAAGATGAACAAAATTATATTTTGGGGCAATTGGGCCTGACCAAAATTTTTGTCAGTTAGGTGATCCCTGAAAAAAAAAAAATAATAAAAAGAAAAAAAGCAACTTATTTGCCACAAAATTAATCTTTTGAAGATAAAATGATCAGAGTTTAAGATGATGTGTGGCCATTTTTCTTAACCAAAAAGAAGAAAAAATATATCCATTGATACCCCATTTGAGCCAATAAAATCTTCTTTTTCAAATTTACCCAAACAAGGGTTACCATTACAATAAAAGTCAACTCAGGATGTAAACAAAGACACTTAGTGATCAAAGAAAGAAAGTTCATCATGGAGAGCAAATAGAAATAGAAAAACACTAAGTGATGATTTGAGAAAGACTAAAGCACTGAGAAGGTTGACAAATAGCAAATTCAAGACCAGAATGGTAACCCTTGTTTCAAAAAAAAATAAACCCGAAAACATTTATTTGGGCCTTATCCTTTCTTTGGAAACCCTTGAACCCATAGCCTCATTACAAGCCGAATAAAAGCCCACACTGATTGAACAATGGTTTCTTCAATTTTCATAAAGCTTAATTGTGTGATAAACTAAAATGACTTGCAATGAAGTTGTAAAAAAAATAGAGAAAAAGAAAGAATAAAAATGAAATGTCTTAGGAAGAGGGGATTTTCTTGCTAACTGGCTAAAAAGAAAGGTCATTTAAGGGCATCCTTTTTGCCAAAAACCTTCCAAACCCATCCTCAGACGAGGGGCAGCCCTGTTGGGCCTCATTCATCCTGACGTTCATCAATCCATTCACCCAGCTGGGCAACCTTTGTGGGCCTCTCATGAGCTTGATTTATCCATCCTATGGAAACGGGGCAGTTATCTCAATTTTGCATGACTCTAATTGGTCCCAGAATTTATAAAGTCACCCTCAAAACAGGGGCAGCCATTTTGGCCTTCCATGATTTCTATTCATCTTAACATTTGCGAACCAGAAACGGGGGGCAACCTTTTGGGCCTTGCATGATGTCAATCTGCCTTGACCTTCACTGATTAGTATCCAAAACTAGGGGCAATTTTGTGAGATATATGGATTTGACACCCTGGTATTTCATGGATCCATTTGTCCATACAAATGTTTCTCCCAGACCTCAAACTGGGGCAACTTGAAGAGTATCTCTGATCTCACATTGGCATTTATAACTAGTTTGAGAAATGACAGTCCCACATTGTGATCCCTATACCTGCCAAAACCCTTCCAAATCCTTCCACATATTTGTCCCAACCCTTGATATCAAGCATGTACGCACTAATATTTCGTCAAGAAATTTCTAGCACAGAAGCTTCATTTTGAACATTTGACTTTAGAATTGGACATCCATTGTAAAAAAGAAAATGAAAGTCTAAATCTTCATAAAATTAATGATTTCAAAGAAAACAAATTGACTCACTAAAAAAAAAGCGTCATAGTTTTATAATCTTCTATCACGGATCAAAAGTCAACATCATGTACATATTTTCATGAATGTTTATCAAATCTTCTTCCTTCAAAAAGAAAAAAAAATCAAAATGCCTCAAAGTTTTCTCCTCCAATTTCAAAATTACATATTTTCACCAAATCTTCTTTTTTCAAAAAGATAAAAAAAATCAACGTGCATCAAAGTTTTCTCCTCCAATTTCAAAATTTACATTAGTTATGTTTCTCTTGCATATCGAGGTTTCAAAATCCTAATCCTTGTACAAAGATGCAACACCTTGTTTAATCATATTTTCAACCTTGAGCAAAAGTTCTAAAACCTTGTTCCTCATTTCATAAAAAAAATAACAAAAAAATAACAAAACAAAGCAAACGTTTTCATGTATCTATCAAAAAGAAAGTATTTCTCATCGAAATCCTCTTCATTCACATGAATGGTTATCAATTTCCTTCTTCAAAAAAAAAAACAAAAAAAAAAACAAAAAAAAAAAACAAAGAAAACACAAAAAGAACAACATTCAGATTTTCTCTATCAAGCCATATTGTTTCATGTCGATCGAGCTTTCAAATTTGTGTCAAAGTTACAAAACATTTCACAAATTACAAGTTTCAAGAATTTCAAAATTTGAAAGCCCAGTTTCCATACTGGCCCCCAAAGCCCAGTTTCCATACTGGCCCACAAAGCCCAATTTTCACATTGGCCCCAAGCCCAGTTTCCATACTGGCCCCTAAGCCCAGTTTCCACACTGGCCAACATTTCACAAATTACAAGTTTCAAGAATTTCAAAAGCCCAGTTTCCATACTGGCCCCCAAAGCCCAGTTTCCATACTGGCCCACAAAGCCCAATTTTCACATTGGCCCCAAGCCCAGTTTCCATACTGGCCCCTAAGCCCAGTTTCCACACTGGCCAACATTTCTCAAATTACAAGTTTCAAGAATTTCAAAATTTGAAAGCCTAGTTTCCATACTGGCCCACAAAACCCAATTTTTACATTGGCTCCCAAAGCCCAGTTTTCACACTGGCCCCCAAGCCCAGTTTTCACACTGGCCCCCAAGCCCCGTTTTCACACTGGCCCCAAGCCCAGTTTTCACACTGGCCCCCAAAGCCCAGTTTCCACGCTGGCCCCCAAGCCCAGTTTTCACACTGGCCCCAAGCCCAGTTTTCACACTGGCCCCCAAAGCCCAGTTTCCACGCTGGCCCCCAAGCCCAGTTTTCACACTGGCCCCAAGCCCAGTTTTTACGCTGGCCTCCAAGCCCAGTTTTCACGCTGGCCCCCAAGCCCAGTTTCCACGCTGGCCCCAAGCCCAGTTTTCACACTGGCCCCAAGCCCAGTTTTCACGCTGGCCCCCAAGCCCAGTTTCCACGCTGGCCCCAAGCCCAGTTTTCACACTGGCCTCAAGCCCAGCTTCCACGCTGGCCCCCAAGCCCAGTTTTCACGCTGGCCCTTAAGTTTAATTTTTGCCTTGCCCTTAAGTTCAATTTTTGTTGCATCGTGATTCTATTCATCTTATGTACTTGAATCGATTGTTATTCTCCCCCTTTCTCTTTGAAACCCAGACGAAATTAGTATTTCTATCTTTACTTATCTTTTACTCTGATAATATACAAACGTTGTTTGTCATATTATCTAGTAAAATCTAAGTAAAGAGGGGCAGCTGTCAATACCCAATTTCGTCCGGGTAAATAAAATTAATAATAAATAAATAAATAAATAAAAACAAAGTGAATAGTGAATAGTAAATAGTGAATAGTGAATTGTGAATAGTAAAAAGTGAAAAGTAAAAAAAAAAAATTATTTTTGGAAAGGATAAGTGTTCCACGTAGCTTTGAGATCAGAATTCACCAATTTGCAAATAAAAAATTAATTTTGTAATAGTAAAATGAATAAAAAAATGAATAGTAAAAATGAATAGTACAAATGAATTGTAAATTTTTTTTTACTATAAATAGCCAAGGGGGGAGGCTGAAAATTTACACAAAAGAATTGAGAAAATTTTGGAGAGAAGAGAGTTGGAAGAATTTCTAATTTCAAAGGGGATATTCTGGAAGTTTTCAGAGAGCGAGGAGATTAAGTCTGTAATAGAGGTAAGGGAAGCTAACCTTGAGTATCTCCTTTTGTATTATCTTGAGCCTTGAATATGCTATATTTTGCTTTTGTCTGATCTTAAATCTTGATTATGGAGTATTTTGTTTCTGTATGATTTTGAATTTAAATGAGAGTATGCTTTTGTGTTGATATCCAAGTGTGATAGTTGTAAAACGTGATATTGATTATGTTATGCCATTTGTATGTTATTAGTTATTTATTTTATTGCATTTTGGAAGGATTAGAAGTTGTCTAACCGGCTCTGCCAGATTCAACTTCTTGTTTCCCCAAACGCTTTATTTCTTTATTTATTTATTTTATTGCATTTTGGAAGGATTAGAAGTTGTCTAACCGGCTCTGCCAGATTCAACTTCTTGTTTCCCCAAACGTTTTATTTCTTTACTTATTTATTTTATTGCATTTTGGAAGGATTAGAAGTTGTCTAACCGGCTCTGCCAGATTCAACTTCTTGTTTCCCCAAACGTTTTATTTCTTTACTTATTTATTTTATTGCATTTTGGAAGGATTAGAAGTTGTCTAACCGGCTCTGCCAGATTCAACTTCTTGTTTCCCCAAACGTTTTATTTCTTTACTTATTTATTTTATTGCATTTTGGAAGGATTAGAAGTTGTCTAACCGGCTCCGCCAGATTCAACTTCTTGTTTCCCCAAACGTTTTATTTCTTTACTTATTTATTTTATTGCATTTTGGAAGGATTAGAAGTTGTCTAACCGGCTCTGCCAGATTCAACTTCTTGTTTCCCCAAACGTTTTATTTCTTTACTTATTTATTTTATTGCATTTTTGTGATTAATTTTTATTTCATCTAAATTTTCCACCAACTTATTATATTATTTTTGTTCATCAACTTTCTTCATCCTTAACTCTATAAATACCTACATTCTCTTCACTTCACACACACAATTTACATAATATCCATATCTTCTCTCTCAAAATCTCTTCATTCCATCCCGAAACTCTACTTCATTTCTCCCTCACATTTTACTATCTCTCTATACATAATAAATCTCATACCCCATTTCTACCATAAAGTTATCTTCTTCATCTTCCATCTATCTTTCTCACAACTTATTACAAGTAGAGTTTTATTTCATCACACAAATCTTCAACAAGGTATACATTTTCTCTTCATTCTATTTATATATGCATTTTGATCATTTTTTTAGTTTATAAATTCATCGTGTTTTCTATTACAATTTTTCTTTATGCTTTTCACATTTCAACCCATCTATCCTTCTTAATAAAAAAATATAAAACTTTAAAAACATGTAATAATATAAATATCGGTATGAGTACTCGTGCGATCGTACGCATCAACCTAGTACTCATTACCCAAAATCTAAAATAAACAAAAAAAGCCGTGTGAGTGCTCGTGCGATCGTACGCATCAGCCTAGTGCTCATTACGCAAACAATAAGAAAAAAAAGCCGTGTGAGTACTCGTGCGATCGTACGCATCAGCCTAGTGCTCATCATGCAAAAATCTAAATATTTTATAAAAGTACCAAAAATATTTTAAAGGTTAAGCACATGTGTGATCGCACGCATCGTCTTTGTGCTGAAAACATTTTTTGTTTATTTTATAAAAATACCAAAAAAATACAAAATCTTTCAAAACCCAAAAACATCCACATTTTCAAACAACATACAATATGGCTAGCCAGAACTACGTGATCCTTGATTCTCCATCAAAAGTGGAGATACGTAGGAGCAAGGCCAGTCCTTGTCAGGTTCATTTTCCAAAAAAAATCAAAATCATTTCCAAACAAAATTCTCAAACAATTTTCAAATAAATTTTCAAGCAATTTTCTAAAAGAACTACGGAACCCTGATTTCTCATTCTTAATGAGAATACGTAGGAGTAAGGTCAATCCTTGTCGGGCTCAAAAAACTAAAAAATACATGTTGTTTCTTTAGAATCTTATTTTAGGGGATAGTTAAACATTTTGAAAACCACATCATATTCGCATATTTAGTTAAAGGTACTGCCTTAGGGCAGGCGTTGTAGGGTGCTAATACCTTCCCTACACGTAACCGACTCCCGAACTTAGAATCTCATTTTCGCAGACCAGGTCTTATCATTTTATGGTTTTTCCGTAGTTTTCCAGAATAAACTATGGTGGCGACTCCAAAATCTTTTTTTTTCAAAAACAGTTTTTATTTTTCGGATCATCGTCCCGTCGCGATTCTGGTTGCGACAACGATAATAGGTTTTCGAATCCAAAAGCGAACGCGACGACCTCAACCTCATGTTTCACGTTCAGTAGCACCTCTTCCGTTTCGGGCCTGTCCTAGCCCAGATTCGTCAAGGTTTGGAAGCCCAACAACGCCCCCGCTTTCAATCCATTTCGCAACGGTGCTGCCGCCAATGTCGCCAATCGTCAATCGATTTCAGAATCTCAAAATCCGCGAAGGTTTAGACGCCGCATGCCATGGTGAGTTTGTGTTCGCTACTAATACTTCTTCGCATGTTGACAAAAACTCGGTCTCTGAACAGATGAACAAGTTGAAGATTGTAAATGAAGGTGGAACATGTTTTAGCGAATCGAACCTACGGAATGACCTGAGGAAGAAATTGAACATTAAGAAAAGGAAGATGTAATAATGCTGCTACTGAGAACTCAACTCATGAAGTTTTATGTCAGTTGAAGAATCTGAATGTGAATGACTCTGTTGGTAGTAATATTCACAAGAGTAAAGTTGATGCTAAACCTAGTTTGGAGATTGTGACTACATTTGGAAAATGTGAAATGGGAGCGAATTTGTTAGAGAAATTTGAGAAGTTAAACCTAGTTAAGGAGAAGGAGGGATTTGTGTTTACTAGTAAGCAAGATAGTTTGGGCTTGTCTTTTGTTGAGTTTGAAACACCTGAACCAAAAGTTGGCAAAGAGGGAAAACTTAAGCAAAAGAGTAGCAAAATAAGGATGAGTAGAAGCAGAGAAAATCTGAAACATTACAGCACAACCCAGCGATGGCATGGAAAGGGTTTTGTTTTGAAGGAAAGTGTTTCCCAAGACCAACTACACGGTTCATCGATGGATGTGTCACCACATCAGGAAAAACTGCCTGAAAATGAATGGTGACGTGGTAGAAGTTAAATGCCATCTCAGAAGAACATTGCACAGCTGTAACAATGGTCGTTAACAATTTAAACGCCGTTTGCAAAAAGGACTAAATTTAACAAAAATTACATTCTTTAGGACAACATTGAACAGAAAAAAAAAAATGGGACCAAATCGAACGTACTTGACAAAAATAGGGACCATAAGGAGTATTAAGCCAAGTTTTAATATAATGGTTAGTTTATATTTTTCATAGAATTAAATTAATTGGTGTGTTTGTGCTTCACATTATTTTTATAAACAAATTACTATTTATTATATTAGAAAACCATTATTATAATTATATCACATGTTCATGAACCTTTAAATTATTTAATTTCTTTAATATGTTATATATTATTTTATTCAATAAAATGATTAAGTTGTAAAAGTTGTCATTTATTTTTATTTTTATTCCTTGATAACTATAATTTGGGAGACATAATCTTGTTGGATTATAAGACAATAAGACAAGAAAATCACAGAAAGTGAGGGAAACGAGGAAAACAGAAGAGAGATAAAATTGAGTGAAAAATATCACTTAATTTAAAAGAAAATTAAAATTATTTCATTTTTTGCAGAAAAAGATACGAGGATACAAATCTGGAAAAGTCCAAGATACTGCCTCGGTTCAAGGAAAACCGAGGCGAAAAGTCCTTTTAAAAAAAATAAAGAAAAAAGGAAAATCCTACTACTTCGGTCATCTTAGAACCGAGACAAAAAAGTTTATCTTTTTTGCCTTGGTCTACAAACGAGGCAAAAAGGGGTAGACTTTTTGCCTCGCTTGTATATGCCTAAGTTTTGGAACCATTGGCTATGTGTGAAAATAACCGCTGTCGTTTTTCTTGACTACACTAGTGCTTATGATGTCGAAGAGTCAATTGGCTGATGTCATATCACATTGGACGTCAGATGGTCCCAAGGAATGGCGCCTAATTCTGTTTAAATCATGAAAAAATGCAGTGCAAAAGTAATATTTTACACCCATTAGACGTTGGTCCCCCTACTTGTCCGACGTCTAATGTGATATGACGTCGGTCCCCTAGAGTATTCGACGATATTTTATGAATTAAAAAACAACACAAGAGAACATTTCCCTTCCACTCTTTCTTAGCGCTCTCTCTTCTCAGCCCTTTAAACTATTCTAGCGACAAGTGCGACCACCACCAAAAGTAATTTTTGCTTCATTTAACGCAAATGAATGTTGCTTGGATGCTTTGGGTATGATTTTCTTTCATTTTGATAGATTGTTTTTCTACATGAACATTATTTTTGAACAGTGACGAGTTCTCTTGACAAGTTCTCTTTTCTTCCTCACTGGCGTCAACTCCTTCACTTCGATTGTGACACCACCCTCAAATATTCACTGTTAGTTTTTAGATTTTGGTTTTCGATATCATCGCACTGATGTGATTTTGGTGTTTTCCTTTTCCAAATTTTTGGATACCACATTTTGCATATAGTTAGCCAAATTTTTGTAGGAATTTGATTTGATTAAATTGTATTTAATTCTAATTGCACTTTGTCTCTTGTTCCTTATATGTGGTATTGGTTATATTTTGTCTTTATCATTATTGTTTTTATATTAGACAAATTTTTAGTGTATGTTTTGATATTTTATTTTTGATTAAATTTTTAAAATATTTGTAGAATGAAATTTATATTTATTATTAGATTTGTATGTTTAAATAATTTTAATTGTATTAAGATTTATTATAATGATAGTTAAACATTGAGTGAACTTTAGTTCACATTTGAGATTTAGTACGAATGATTTAACTTTTAATCACTTGTTTTAAATCTTGAATTTTTCGATCGAATAGTTAGAAAAAGTTATTTCTCATAAATGTGTACATTAAAGTTTATGCATAAATTTGATAAACTTTCGGTTGAGATCATTTTGTGTTGCTCTCCAAATGAAAACTTGATTGTGGCCTTGAGTGATCACTTTCATTTCATGTCTTTGGAAGACTATCCTATAATACCTAGGTTGAAACGATTGTTTTCCATTAAAAAGATGCGAAGAACCTGAAATGGCACATCGATGAAAAAAGTGTGATAATCTTCTTCGACACCCAGCTGATTCCCCATAATGGAAGAAGATTGGTAAACATTTCCAAAATTTGGTGTAGAGCCAAGAAACTTAATACTTGGACTTGCTACAGATGGTATGAATCTTTATGGGAACTTAAGTAGCAACCATAGTTCATGGCCAATTTTGTTGATGATTTGCAATCTATCTCCTTTATTGTGCATGAAGAGAAAATATATGATGTTGTCTGTGATGATATCGGATCCTAGACAACCTGGAAATGACATTGATGTATACCTAAAGATATGAATAGATGATTTGAAAATGTTGTAGGAAGAAGGCATCAAGGTCTTTGATTCATATTCTCAAGAAACATTTTGTTTGCATGCAATGTTATTTTGCACCATAAATGATTTCCTAGCATATGGAAACCTGAGTGGCTACAGGTCATTTTGCATGTCTCATTTTTGAAGAAAACCTGAGTTATATTCAATTGAAGCATGGTCAGAAAAATGTGTATATAAAACATTGAAAATTCCTTCCTCAAAATCAGTCTTATTGTAGAATGCAAAAAGCATTTAATGGACGTTCTAAGGATGAAGTGGTGTTGAGACCCCACAATTGTGAGCAAGTATACAACCAGGTGATAAACATTGACACTATGTTCGAAAAACATAAAAAGAAGACACTTGAGAAAAATATTTGGAAGAAATGATCAATATTCTTTAATCTTTTCTATTGGTGTAAACTTGATGTACGACATTGTATAGACATGATGCACGTTGAAAAATATGTATGTGATAGTGTCATCGGGACTTTACTACACATAAAAGGAAAGACAAAAGATGGAGTAAAAGTACGACAAGATTTGGCTGACATGAGCCTTTAATATGAGTTACATCCACAATCAATTGGAAGATGCCTTTACTTGCCCCTAGTCTATCACACTCTTTCTAAAAGAGAAAAACAAATTTTTTATAAGTATTTAAGTAGTGTGAAGGTTCCATAAGGTTACTCTTCAAATATTAATAGCCTTGTTTCTTCTATACAAGATTTAAAGTTAGTTGGCTTAAAGTCCCATGATTGTCATGTGTTCATGCAACAACTTTTACCAGTGGTTGTTCGTGTCATCTTACCTATTTCTGTTAAAGGTATTCTAACACATTTTAGCATGTTTTTTAATGCAATTTGCAAGAAAGTTTTTAACACTCAAGGGTGAGATGATTTGGAAAATGAGGCCATTAGACTATTGTATCAATTGAAAATGTATTTGTTATCCTTATTTTTCAATATCATGGTTCATTTGATAGTTTATCTAATGAGGGAAATTCAATTATGTGGGCCAGATTCTTGAGGTAGATGTACATAGTTGAGAGATACATGAAGATTTTAAAGGGATATGTCAAGAATCACTATTGATCGAAAGCTTCAATTATAGAGTGGTACATTACAAAAGAAATCATTGAATTCTTCTAAAGTTATATGCCAAGTTGTGAACCAGTAGGAGTTCTTGAGAGTAGACATGAAGCTAAATGTGAAGGTAAGGGTGTTCGAGGAGTGAAGATTGAAAGTGTTAGTAGAAAAAAAGTTGATCAAGCTCATTTGTACGTCTTAAACAACATCATCGATGTGATTCCTTACATTTTGCAACACATTGATGAAATCAAGTTTGTGCACCCACGAATGAGTGAAAAATGGTCACTTAATAAACATAACAAAACTTTCTTAGCATAATTTAAGAAAAAGGTTTATGTGACTCCAAATATTTCTGAAACTCTATTAAGGCTAGCTCGTGGGCCAAACATTGATGTGGAAACATATAACTATTGGAGTCTGGGTAGTTAATGAGTTAGTTGTTTATAGCCATTTTTGTTTGTTCAAAGTACAATTATCAAAAATTTGTAAGTCTATAAATTGTATTATTGATTGTATGAATAACAATAAAACATAAGGGAATCAAGTTTTTTTCATAGTAAAGAGTTGTTGTCTACAAAGTGGATGATGTGCCAATTAGCTAGTGGAAAGAAAAAGGAGAGGTAAAGAGCTTGAGTGCTTCAATGTTTGAGTGTTTGAAAAATAGAGAGTGAGATGGTCAATCTTACAAAAAGTGTGTCCCTACCCAAGTTGATAAAGACGGTCAACTATGACAATTGGAGTCTCCAAATGAAGGCCCTTCTTGGTCCCAAGACAATTGGGAGGTGGTGGAAAATAGTCACAAAGAGCCAACAAACACCACAAATTGGTTGAATGCCCAATTGAATGCATTGAAAGTAGTATGTGTGAAGGACAAGGCAACCTTGTACATATTGTACTGAGTTGTTGACGAGTCCAACTTTGAGAAGATTGCAAGTGCCAAATCTTCAAAAGAAGAGTGAGATATACTAAAGAAGGCGTATAAAGGGAATGACTGAGTGAAGAAAGTCTAACTTCAAAAACTCAAGGGTGAATTGAAGACCATGAAGATGAAGGAGGCCGAAGGAGAAGCCAAGTACATAACTCAGGTTGAAATCGTGGCGAACCAACTTGGTAGAAACGGAGAGATGGTACCCATTAGCTAAGTTGTGGAGAAGATTTTGAGGTCGTTAACTAACGATTTCGAAAATGTGGTTTGTGCAATTGAGGAATCTAAAGACTTATCATTGTTCATGGTTGAAAAGCTTGTTGGGTCCCTTTAGACTTATGTGGAAGAAGAAGAAGAAGAGGGCGAAGCCACTTGATTAACTACTCCAAATGAAGGGAGAGACTCAGAACACTCATGGGAGAGGACGAGATTGAAGAGGTGGAGGAAGTGGTCTTGGTAATAGAAGTCGAGGACAAGAAGAAGAGAAAGAACAATCTGGAAAAAATTGGTGCGAAAGAGGAGGTGGTCCATGGAGAGGAGGTCGATTGAGAAACTCAAAGTATGACATGTGTGGTCATTATGCAAAGGAGCGTTACTGATATAAGTGTTTCAATTACGGTAAGGTCGAATATTTTGCTAAAAATTTAAAATTGTCCATTTAATGGAAAAGAAGACACGATCAACCTCACAAAAAGGTTAAAGAAGAAACGTCATTGTTGATGGTGAGACGTAGCTTGGGAATTGAGCGAGTGGAGAACTCGACAAGGCAATCGAGTAAGATAGAGAGGTCAAAAAATATGTAATAGCCCAAGCAAGATGGTGGAGCAAGTGAATAACTCAAATAGCTCGATGAGAAATTTGGATAGCTCGGTAAGAAAGCTAGATATCTCGATGGAATAAGTGAACATCTTGAAAAGCTCGGTGGGGAGCCTAAGTAGCTCAAATAAGTCGATGATCAAGTGGAGAGCTCGTATATCTCAATGAGGTGTTTGGAAACCTCATGGGTGCATTTGTACAACTTGGATAGCTTGGACATGTGTGGAGACAAGCTTGTTGCTCGAAGGTTAACACTTGCAAAAGTTGATTTGCAACAAAGAACTGGAAATGAGGTTAAAGGCAATGTAGAGTTACAAGCAAGCTTAGAAAGAAGAAAGCAGGATTTGCATAAGAGATAATTGGAACTTGAACAAGAAGTTTTAAGATTGTAAGAACAATTGCAAGCTGAGAAGGATATGAGAGTTGCACTTGAGGTGCAAGATAAGAAGTGGAGAAATGAAATGAATGAAGAGATTGGTGCAATTGAGTGCAATAATACATGGGAGTGGTTCAATCTCTCAAAAAGAACTCTGTCTGTTGACAAGAACCCGGCGAGTAACAAGTTAGCCAAAGAGAAGAACAAGTCTGCCATCGAGAATGCAAAGAACAAGTCAGCTACTGATAGAACAAAGAACAAGTTGGCCATAGTGAAAGCTAAATATAAGTCAGCCACAGACAAAGTAAGAGTGTAGTCAATCATGAAGAAAGAGAAGAAATCGACTATTAATGAAAGAAGCAAGCATGGTCTGAGAAGAGTTACTACACATGGGAAACTTGAATAAAGAATAGAAGAACGGAGATGAAAAACAAAAGAGACATTTAAGTTTATGGGAGAATTTTGTTGGTTTGTTATAAATTTTAATGTATTAGCCGTTGTGGGTAATTAGTGGTTATGGGTACCTAATGTACTAGCCGTTGGAGTCTGGGTAGTTAATGAGTTAGCTGTTTATAGTTGTTTTTGTCTGTTTTGAGTACAACTGTTAGAAAATTGTAGGTTTATAGATTGTATTGTTGATTGTATGAATAAGACGACAACAACATAGGTGAATCAAGTTTTTTTACAATGGAGAGTTGTTGTCTACAATCCCAAACCAAATATGTCGATGATAATCTACAAAAAGCGAATATGTTAAGTTCAAAAGCTCAGCCAAGTCCTATGATCTCCTCTCTTCATCTTACTCTTGATGGATCCTACTGTTGAAGATGTCACTCTTTATCGCTCCATTGTAGGTACTTTACAACACTTAACAATCACAAGACCAGAAATATATTTCTATGTTGATAAAGTATGTTAGTTCACGCATTCCCCTCAGCAACATCATTGGATTGTTGTCAAGCGTATTATGAGATATCTCTTTGACACAAAGAAACATGGTTTGCTCTAATAGCCATCCTCTGATCCATCATCGGTTTCAGCGAAGTATATTGGGCCACTAACATAGAAGATATAAAATCCACAATATGTTTCTGCATTTATCTTGGAACTAACCTCATCTGGCACTCCCAAAAACAAAAGGTAGTCTCTGTGGCAGCACCAAGGCTGAATGCAGAAGTGCGACTATTGTTTTTACTGAGATACTCTGAATATAGTCTCTTCTTGCTGAACTTCACATCAACGGAGGAATACCAAAGGTTTATTATGATAATTTAGTTATTGTTCTCATAACTTCAAATCCATTGATGTATTCCAAGTTCAAGCATTTTGAAATCGACCTTCAATTTGTTTGTGATCATATTCAGCAACATCACATTCAGTTG
Organism: Vigna angularis; assembly: GCF_016808095.1. Taxonomy (NCBI): domain Eukaryota; kingdom Viridiplantae; phylum Streptophyta; class Magnoliopsida; order Fabales; family Fabaceae; genus Vigna; species Vigna angularis. The sequence continues at coordinate 9,233,759 of NC_068971.1, forward strand.
ATTCACATTTCAGCTATGTGTGAAGTTGTCGACATCTTTGCCAAACCAGTTTCAAGATCTTCCTTTGCTACACTATTAGAAATAAACTTATGGTTGTTCATTGATATTATTTTCAAGGGTCTTTGAGTTTTATTATAATTTTTATTTTTTAATTAAATATAGAAAATAATAATTCGTAACGAAAATTAAATGGAACATTAGTAGATATTGAATATAAGTTATGACGACCAGTCTCCTAACTTATCATTTCCGTTATCATATTTTTTTAGTATAGCATCAATATCTTTCTTCAAATTGAATATCAAAACGGACATATCCTTAATTTTTCATCATCCATATCTCACAATAATTTTAAGGGGTATTACAAAGCGTAATCTGTTTGTATAAGTTTGAGGGGAGGTATTATATAGTGTAATCTGTTTGTATAACTGATAAGTGTTTTATGAGTTATATTCTTCTTTACATAACTCTATGCTCTCTATTTTTAATCAATATAATAATCCTTTTCTTCCTTTTGCACTCTTTTCTCTCTGTCTCCTTAATAAGCATTTCTACTTAAGCTCATTAAACAATGGAATATTTATGATATATGAGACAGAAGTAATTTAACAATATAATGAATATGACTTTTGAAGATATTTACAATGTAAAATATCTCAAAGAGCAATGAGAAACATATATAAGTTGCTAATTTTGGATAAAATATGCATTTTACCCAAAATTAATGAATTTCCGCTAGAAAATAATTTTAAAAGATTAATGATTTTCACAACGTTGATATAAAAAGAAAGAGAGAATTTAATTGTTTCGAGAGATACAAAAATTTATAATGAACGAATTTTATTGTATTACTTTTAATGTATTGCAATTAAATTTGAAACAAAATAAATAAATCTCACACAATCATAATAATAGAATTAAGAGTACAGTTATACCTAAAAATATATACTACTCTTTTCAAATTTATGTATACAACGAAAGAAAATATATAATTTTGGGTGTGGCATTAATTGGTAAGTGCTCTCCAACTTGGGCATATAACATGCGATTGTATCTTTGCAATATATTATTGAAAATATAACATTGAGAATTTTGAACTTTGTGAATCGTTGAATGCGACTAATCTTTTTATTCTGTTTTATTTAGTCATTAATTTCATTTTCTAGTGTTGTATATAAATATGAAGAAGGGAAATATCAAACACTATTAAGATTTTAAATGAAGGAATTTGAGGTTGGTTGACATGCAGGAATACAAATATACTTACCAAATGGTAGAGGAAGAAGAACTCCAAACGCTCATTACTGTCATCATGACTCATGGATTACCTGAATATATGAAAAATAGTGAGTTGATAAGAAAAACTTCATAACTCTATGCTCTGTTTTTAATCAATATAATAGAATAATACTTTTCTTCCTTTTGCACTCTTTTCTCTCTGTCTCCTTAATAAGCATTTCTACTTAAGTTCATTAAACAATTTATGATATATGAGACAGAAGTAATTTAACATAATATAATGAATATGACTTTTGAAGATATTTACAATGTAAATATCTCAAAGAGCAATGAGAAACATATATAAGTTGCTAATTTTGGATAAAATATGCATTTTACTCAAAATTAATGAATTTCCGCTAGAAAATAATTTTAAAAGATTAATCATTTTACCCAAAATCATTTTAAAAGATTAATCATATATTATTGAAAATATAACATTGGGAATTTTGAACTTTGTGAATCGTTGAATGCGACTAATCTTTCTATTCTGTTTTATTTAGTCATTAATTTCATTTTCTAGTGTTGTATATAAATATGAAGAAAGGGAAATTATGGTGAATAAAATATCAAACACTATTAAGATTTAAAAGGGAAGTGAATTTGTAGTATGGTTGACATGTAGGAATACATATATACTTACCAAATGGTACAGGAAGAAGAACTCCAAACGCTCATTACTGTCATCATGACTGATGGATTACCTGAGTATATGAAAAATAGTGAGTTAATAGGAAAAACTTTATATAAAAGATTCAGGTTTTTTTTAAGCTAAAAGATTTTATAAAGAACCTGGGATTGTTCGTAGGACAAAGATTATAATGAGATCTTACTTTACTATGAAAGTTTTGATATTATATTGAAAAAAAAACTTTCAATTTCAATTACGAAAAGTGCTAGGAATACACTGTTTGACACTATCTTCTGAATGTTCCATGTTCTATCTTCTCAATTACGAAATCTGTGAACATTAACAACACACACTTTATTATATCTAAAATTCATTGAGTATTGGAAAATAAATTGCATCAAAATAACGGACATGCACCAATGAGCTTCATTCTAAAAGTATCATGAGTGAAGAAAAGACTTAGGATATATAACATCTTTCTATTACTAAAATATTATTAATGAGTTCTTACCTGATTGTGAAACAACTTTTGGATCATTGTGTTAAGATCATCGTGAAATGTTGAATCAGAATCTTTTGATGTTTGAATCTTCAAAAAGTTTGGCACTTTAATGACTCCTTGAGAGAAAGTTATCATATTGGGACATTCAGCTACCATCACGTTTTTCAAATATGAGCATTGCAAAGTGGCATTCCCTGGATAAAAGCTTACTAGCTTTGGTAACGAATTCAGCTTAATTGATCTGAGCCGTACAAATACTATCTCATCACAACCATCTTTATCCTCCTTTTTCACAATTTCTTTGATTGATTCACACTTCTTTATGCTTAGAGTCTCAAGTTTCACCAAACTTTTGAGTGTTGCAAATGTGAATAAATATTCCATCTTTTCACAGAGCTTCACATATAATTCTTTAAGATTGATGAATGACACTGCACAAGAAACCATGCTTTCTACTCGAGGGCAAGTGCGAAGGCTTAAAAATTCAAGTTTTTTGGAGTATGGTAGTACCCACGCGTGCTCTAAACCTACACACTCTAACTCACTTAATTCGAACAGAAATAAACGTTTCAATCCAGCAAGTACTTTGTCGTGAACTTGAAGCTTTTGAGAGGGAAATATCTCCTTCAGACCAGAGAATTTTTGTACTGTAAGAGATTCTAAATTGGGTAGCTTGTGAAAGAAATCAAAAGGCAAACTATCTTTCCCATTGTTATCATCCTCAAAGGATAGTATAAGATATTTTAATTCACAAAGAAGGTCTTCTGTCAAACGAGCATCACTCATTAGCTTAATGTTTTCCTCATTGAGTGTCAATCCCACCGGTTTGGGAGAAACCTGACAATTGAAGTCAAAACAATCCAAAAGACGATGTGTTGATGTTAGTTCGATACTATAAAGAGAAAAGGAAAGGAAACACAAAAGGTTAAATTATAATGCTTCATTACCTTTTCAATCGAGAACAAAGGTTGTTGTAGTAAGTTAGTTGGAGTCTCTAAAGCTTCTTTTTTATTATCATCATCAAAGCTTGATCGGAATACCTTCAGCTTAGGACAACATTCCACATATAACTTATCTAACAAGAGACATTCTAGATTATGCTTTCCAGGGTAAAAGCCACTCAACAATGGCATGTTTTCAAGATTTAGATATGACAAACAAGGGAATTCAAACATTATTGTCGTTCCATGTTCCATTTCATCTTCCCTTCCAACTATTTCTACCATTTTCTCACACTTCCGTATATCAAGTCTCTCCAACTTCCCAAGATTTTTGGCAAGTGATAAAGGGAACAATGTTACTAGGCTTCCACAATCGTCAACCTCCACTTCTTGCAAATTATGAAAGCTGAGAATTCCTGAGGAAGTTTCCTTCCATACATGTTTCAAATTTGACAAGTTCTTTAAAGTAATTTTTTTCAAGCCAAACACTACTCCCTTCGTCTTGACCTCACTCTCGTCAATGTCGAATATTATTTGCATTGCATCGGATTCTTTCACATTCAATTCTTCTAAGTTCTTCAAGTAAGGAAGTACATGAGATGGAATTAAAATAGTTCTATTGCATGTTGCATCAAATTCCAATTTCTTGAAACTACCAAAGAAATTGTCTGAAATAGCAGGTTTTATGTGCTGAACTCCTGTCATCTCAAGATATTCATCAAGAATCATTCGCTTTGAATACTCCATAAATTCCTTCCAAGTCAAGAAACTCAACGTCAGAGTAATGGACAAGTTTCACATGCTTGATATTTGATTAAGATCACTTGGATTTTTGAATGAATACTTAAGTCACATTTTGGTAATAGGCCTGCAGCTTATTTATTTATTCATTTATTTTTATAATAGGTGTCAATTATCTAAGATATAAAAAGAGAAAAAATGATGGCTAACGGTTTTCTGACCAAAATGAAAAAAAAAAAAGTTATAAAAGGACAATGGAATGATAACAAGTAACTTTGTTTTGAGAAATAGACCGACCAGCTGAATCGAAAAATCGATTAACTCATTTAGTGTTTGGCCTTTTAGAATTACAGACTCAATCTCCAATCTAATTGTTCTATAGTATTTGGTCCATTACACTTTCAAATCCGATCTCCAATTGAATGGATCAAAAACTGGAAAACTTGAACAAAATCGGCTTCGAAAATTACAGTTTTGTCCTGAAGAATTAATTGGAAGTTTTTAAAAATGTTTTGTGAATTTTATTTTGAAATTTCCTTAAAAGTAAAAAACCTAAAATATTTTGTATTTCTTTTTAGAAACCATTTATTTTTAAATGATATTATTATGTACTGTTGAACCTTAAACCTAAATACTATGAAAATATTTAATTTTTATGCAAATTTTGAAAGTTATTTTTTCATTTTTATTTTTTTTAAGTTATGATATTATATTTTTAATGTTATTTTTGTATATTATTTTATATTGTTTTATTTATTAATACTAATTTCAATCACCGTTCAACTATATGACAAGTTTAACCAGTAAACCTTGTGATTAGAGGTGTCAATTTGACCCATGACCCCGGGGCTAGCCCTAACCCACTCTTAAAAAAGCCCCCTCTTAAGAAGCCCCTCAAATGGAGGCCAAAAAAAAAGCCCCAACCCCTAAAGCCCCCTCTCAAGGGGGTTAGGGTCAGGGTTAAGGTGGGTTTAGCCCACTAAATTTTTTTTGGAAACTAAACTTCAACATTCTTAATAGCAACTATTAAAAGTACTAAATTTTATATTCATGTAATTGATTTCTTATTTCAAATTATTAAATAAAACTAATTAATTATAGTATAATAGAATATTTAATATTCAAAATAACCATTTTTTTAAATAATTAAAAACAATTGCAAACCACACACTTAATTTTATACAACTAAATAGTATTACAAATTTATTTTACTGAAATATTATAAAAATGCTTTATTTTGTTGTCAATTTTAATAAAATTATGTATTATGTTACAGACACCAATTATTAGAAAATTATATATAATTAGTAATATCAAAATAACCCCAAAGAGAGATAATAACATATTAATTTGATTTAATATTTTCACTGTTTTTACAGTTCTTAAAAAGAATCATTGTTTTGTTTCCTCGACTTTTAAAATATCACTTAATCTGCTTTTAATTATTTAAAATTCAAAAATTTATTATCTAAATTTTTTTTATCAAAAATAATATTAATATTTTATGTGTAAATTAAACTTATGTTTTATTTTGTTTTTTTCTCTCTGATAGTCTTTTCTCAAAATCACCATAAGATATATTATAAAAAGAAAGTTAATTTCTTAAAAATTTATAAAAAAGTGAAAAATTTAAATAGACCTAAAGTACTAAAGAATCACAAATGTTAGTGTTTCAATTCTTTAACTAACACATTAAATAATTTATTTTTAACTTTCAATTAGAACACATAACATAAATGTATGTTTATGTTTATGTTTATATTTACATTTATGACATTTAAAATGTAAACATTTTGAGTGAGTAGTACAATGAGATTGAATTCTATGGGCGAATACAACTTCAACTTCAGTCTGCACAAGGTTTATGAGTTTTTTTTATTTATTATTTTTGTTATGAACATGATTTGTCGAGTATAAAATGAAAAAGAAAATCATTTATATTTAATTTCTTTTTCAATAACTTTCTAAGAAAATAAAGAAGCCTATTTTTTTTTTTAAATTAAGAGCTTCAATTAGAGAAAATCTTCTCTTAAATTTCAATTAGGATAATTTTAGATAAAAAGTTAATTTCTTACTTATAACTTAAAAATAAGTGAAATTAAATATTTAAATTTCAAATTTATAAAATTATCATTTAATTATATACTTAGATAATCTAACTCAATAAATATTATCATTTTGCTTTTGCTTCTTGATTTTAGAACTCTCCTCTTATAAAAATTTCAATTTATTTTCTATAGTAACTATTTTGTAACAAATTACGAGTTAATTATATTCTTTCTTGTATTCAAAATGAACATTTTTTCTAAAAAAAGGCCCATGGGTTGGCCCTGGCCCACAGGGCTTTTGAAGATATTTTGGCCCCGTGGGCTTTTCCTACAAGAGGCTTTTTGGCCCTGTGGACTTTTTTGGCCCTAACCCACGTGGGTTAGGACCAAACCATGTAAGGAGGGCCAAATTGACAGGTATACTTGTGATGTCCCGAATGGTTTGGTTTTCAAAGCATAGAATGACCACATAACGGTTTTAGCCCATGCAAACTCAACATGTAGAAAAAATTGAAGGTAATTTTCAATTCATATTTTTTCAAATTTCAAAAGTATGATTTTAGTACTTAAACAATAACTTTGAGGGTTAAAATGATTTTAGTCACTAATATTAGTGTTTGGAAATTAAAATAATATTTTTCAAATATTAAAGATTATTTCTTTTTTAAATTTAAGAGTCCAAAGCTACATTTATCTTAAATTTCTATTAATAAAAGCATAATCAGACCTTCTTTTATTGAGAGAGATTAAAAGAATAAAAATATTCAAAAAGAACAACACTATATGTCATTAATATTTAGGATAGTTTTTAGAGAAAAATAAGTAAGTTTAAAACAAATTTAATAATATAAGTGAATTATCTATTTTTTAATACATACCTTAATCAGATCTTTAAAAAGGAGAGGAGAGAATAATAACGATAGAATGTTTTGGGCTCATAATTAAAGCGGAAAGATCCTATGAAAAAAAACTTGCATGGGGATTTATTTAGTTGTAATTAAAACGAAAGAAATATAAGGCCAAGAGATCCAATTAGAATGAAGGTAGGAAAATAATAAAGGAAAAGTACAAAAGGATCAGTAAAAGAATGAGCAAATATATATGAAAAAAAAGAGAAAAAAATATACAATATATAAACCAAGTAAAAGAAAGCAAAATATTTGTTGAATTTCGACAGTAAATGTAAATGGGAGAAAAGGAAGCTGAAGAAGATGAAGCAAAGTAAACATGGGATACTTATAAAATCAATAGGGTGACTAATGTAACAACTTAATCTTTTAAAATTTACTATAACACTAAAACTAATTAACTTTTAATATTTTATTGTCAAAGGCATCTTAGTCAAAACTAATTCATAAATTAGTTATATTTTATATTAAGAGTGGGTCATTTCGAAGCTAATTAACTTTTTAATTTATCTGAGTGATTATTAAGTCTTCTGACAGTTTATAATTGAATGTTATGTAACAACTTCTTTATGTTAATATAAAGTTATTAACATTTACAGTTTTAGAATCGATATGTAGTGTTATTTGAAGACCTTAACATATAAATGTATTAGGAGGCCGCCTGCAATTTTCTTATTAAAAGAAAATTTTAACTTATTTATTAATGATAAAATGAATGCATAGCATAATTTTTCAGCTGGCGGTAATAATTGAATTGAGAGAATGAATTCTTACCTCTTGGTGAAACAATTTCTCGATAGTTGTATTGAGATCGTCATGGAAGGTTAAATCAGAATCCTTAGATGTTTGAATTCCTGAAAGCATTGGCACTTTGATGACTCCTTCAGAAAAAGTTATCATACTGGGACATTTAACTACCATGACGATTTTTAAATACGAGCATTGCAGAGTGGCCTTCCCTGAATAAAACCTTACAAGTCTTGGCAATGATTCCAGCTCGATTGATTTGAGTCGTCCAAATACCATCTCAGCACAACCATCTTCATTTTCATCTTTAATAATTTCTTTGATTGACTCACAACTATTTATGATTAGGGTCTCAAGTTTCACCAAACTTTGAACTGTTGCAAATGTGAATAAATACTCCATCCTTTCACAGAGTTCCACTCGCAGTTCTATAAGATTGATGAAAGACACTGCACAATGAACTAATTTTTGTAACTGAGGGCACTTCTCAAGCTTTAACAGTTCAAGCTTTTCAGAGTACGGTTGTACCCAAAGGTGTTCTAAGCCCACCAACTCTAACTCTTTTAGATCTATCAAGTCTAATTGTTTCAATCCCGCAAGTCCTCCATCGTGAACTTGAAGTTTTTGAGAGGGAAATATCTCCTTCAAACCAAAGCATTTCTGTATTAGAAGACTGGATAAATTGGGTAGCTTGTGGAAGAAGTCAAAAGGCAAACTATCTTTCTCGTTGTTATCATCCTCAAAGCACAAAAAAAGAAAAACTATATTGCAAAGAATGTGTTGTAGCAACTGTACTTCTCTAAATAACATAATGTTTTCTTCATTGAGTGCCAAAAGCTTTATGTTGGGAGAAACCTAACAATTAAGGACAAACAAATTCAAAAGAAAACGTGCATGTGTAAGTTAAAAGCATTAAAAGGAAAATGGAAAGAAAAGGAAACAATGTTGATGCTTCGCTACCTTTTCAACTGAAAACATAGGTTGTTGCAGTGGGCTAATTTGAGCCCCTATAGCTCCTTTCTGATTTTCATCAAAGTCTGATGTGAATAGCTTCAATTTAGGACAATAGCTCACAAATAAGGTTTCTAATAACGGACAATCCAGATCATGCTTTCCAGGATAAAAGCAACTCAAGAGTGGCATGTTTACAAGAAATAGCCACGACAAACAAGGGAGTTCAAACATTATTTTGGTTCCATGTTCCATTCCATCTTCCTTTTCAGCTATTTCTAACAGTTTTCCACAATCGATTATTTGAAGCTTCTTAAGTTTCCCGAGATTTCTTGCTAGGGATGAAGAGAACAATGCTATCAAACTTCCACAACCATTAACAACCACTTCTTGCAAATTATGAAAGCTGATAATTCCTGTGGAATTTTCCTTCCATACATGTTTCAAATTTGACAAGTTGTTTAAAGTAAGTTTTTTCAAACTAGAGACTATTCCCTTTGTCTTGTCCTCACTCTCATCAATGTCAAATATTACCTCGACTGCATCAGAACTATGCACATTCAACTTTTCTAAGTTCTTCATGTAAGGGAGTACATGAAATGGAATTACGATAGCTCTTTTGCATGCTGCATCAAATTCTAATTCCTTGAAACTACCAAAGAAATTGTCTGAAATAGCAGGTTTTATGTGCTGAACTCCCGTCATCTCAAGATATTCATCAAGAATCATGTGCTTTGAACGGTTGAAAAACTCCTAAAAAAGCAAGAAATTCAATATCAGGTTATAATTAACAAGTTTCATACGCTTCGTATTTAGTTAATAAGATCACTAAGATTTACCTTTAGGAGGCCAAAATGTACACCAAAATTTTCAATTTTTTTTTTCTAAAGAGGACATATGGGCTCGATTCTTTCATAACCGTTGGAAAATAAACTTTCTACTTTAGTTCTATGAACAATCATGGTCAAAAGGTTGATTAAAATTTTAAAATTATCACTCTGGGATATCTAGATAAGGTAAGATGAGTTTGATAAAGCTCGACCAAGATCAAATATAGCTCCATCAAGTCGGATACAACTCGACTAAGGTAGATACAACTCGAACAAGGACGGTTACTGTTCGGCCAAAATTAGATACAACTCTTTTTATTCGAGTTTTTTTAATAGAACATATGGTCTCGCTTGGTGAAATAACTTATGCCATATATGTACTTTCTATTTCGGTTCCATGAACAACCAAAGTTAAAAAGTCGATTGAAATTTTAAAATTGTCATTAAATTTATAATTTTTTTATCTTATTATTAGTCTTTAGGCTTCAATTTTATGAATAATTGATGTTATAGAGTTATAATTATAATTTTCTAAATAATTATCCATCAAACTAAACCTACTACTAAATAATATAATATATTCTAATTGATTTAAGGTTAAGAGAAGAGTATTTTATAACACAGGAGAAAAAAGTAGTAATGTAATACAAAAGAAGATTATTTAGTTTACATACAAAAATTTAATTAGGATAAGTAATTCTCACCTTTTCATGAAATAAGCTTTGGACAGTTGTGTTGATATCGACGTGGAAAGTGAGAAAAGGATATGATGGATATTAATGAGTAATGTTAGTAAAACATTTAATTCATATTTGTGTACCTAGTAAAATAATTGTTTTAAAATAGTTATCCTTCAAACAAAACCTATTGCTAAATAATGTAATATATTATAATTGATTTGAGGTTAATTAAGAGAAGAGTATTTTATAACACAAGGAAAAAGAAAGTAATGTAAAAAAAAAAGAAGACTATTTAGTATATATAAAAAAATTAAGTAGGATAAGTAATTCTTACCCAATGAAATAAGCTTTCGACAGTTGTGTTGAGATCGACGTCGAAAGTGAAATCAGAATCTTCGGATGTTTGAATTCCCGAAAACATTGCTAGTTTTATGACTCCTTCAGAGAAAGTTATCATATTGGGACATTCAGTTACCATCACATTTTGTAAACATGGGCATTGCAAGGTGGCATTTCCTGAATAAAAGCTTATTAGCTTCGGTAAGTGTTTTAGCTCAATTGATCTGAGTCGTCCCAATATTATCTCATCACAACCATCTTCCTCTTCATTTCTTGCAATTTCTTTGATTGATCCACAATTATCTATGATTAAGATCTCAAGTTTCATCAAACTTTTGAGTGTACCAAATGTGAATAAATACTCCATCCTTTCGCAGTGCATCACTAATAAATACTTAAGATTGATGAATGACACTGCACAAGAAACTATTCTTTCTACCAGAGGGCACTCGTAAAGATATAAGAATTCAAGTTTTTCAGTGTATGGCTGTACCCACGTGTGCTCTAAACCTATACACTCTAACTCCTTTAATTCGAACAAACATAATCGTTTCAATCCTGCAAGTACTTTGTCGTGAACTTGAAGCTTTTCAGAGGAAAATATCTCCTTCAGACCAAAGCATTTGTGTACCGTAAGCCATTCTAAATTGGGTAGCTTGTGAAAGAAATCAAAAGGCAAACTATTTTTCTCATTGTTATCATCCTCAAAGGATAGTATAAGATATTTTAATTCACAAAGAAGGTCTTCTGGCAAACGAGCATCACTCATTAGCTTAATGTTTTCCTCATTGAGTGTCAGTTCCTCCAGTTTGCGAGAAACCTGACAATTGAAGTCAAAAAAATTCAAAAAAAGATATGTTGATGTTAGTTAGATACTATTAAGAGAAAAATATATCAACGAAAAGAAAAGGAAGCACAAAAGGATTAAATTTGAATGTTTTGTTACCTTTTGAATCGAGAACAAAGGTTGTCGTAGCAAGCTTATTGGAGCCTCTAAAACTTCTCTTTTACTATCATCATCAAAGTTTGATCTGAATAGCTTCAGCATAGGACAACATTCCACATTTAATTTATTTAACAAGGGACATTCTAGATGATGCTTTCCAGGGTAAAAGCAACTCAAAAGTGGCATATTCCAAAGATATAACATGGTTAAACGAGGAAATTCTAACATTAATGTCATTCCATACTCCATTTCATCTTCCTTTCCAACTATTTCTACCATTTTCTCACATTCCTTTATATAAAGTGTCTCCAACTTCCCAAGATTTTTGGCGAGTGATAAAGGGAACAATGTTACTAGGCTTCCACAACCATCAACATCCACTCTTTTCAAATTGGAAAAGCTGAAAATTCCTTCGAGATTTTCCTTCCATACACATTTTAAATTTGACAAGTGTTTTAAAGTAAGGTTTTTCAAACGAAACACCATTCCATAGGTCTGGATTTCACTCTCATCTATGTCAAATATTAGTTGTGCTGATTCACATTTCTCCACATTCAATTCTTCTAAGTTCTTCAAGTAAGGCAGTACATGAGAGGGAATCAAAGTATTTCTTTTACATGCTTCACCAAATTCCAATTTCTTCAAACAACCAAAGAAATTGTCCGGAAAAGCAAATTTACCACGTCGATCTTTCCTCTCGGGATAATCAACAAGATTTATATCCTTTGAATATTCAAAAGAAACCTTAAAAAGAGGAGAAACTAAATGTCAGATGTACATGACAATCAATGATTGAATAAATATATAAAAAGTCTTTTATACTAATTCTTATGGTATATATGACCCGCACTTTAGTTCATTATATAATTTGTTATAAAACCAAATTTGGAAAAATGAAAAAAGTGGAAATTGTTTCAAATAATTTGAAGAGTATATGATAAAGGTCATCGTTTACACAAATTTGATTGTGAAATTATGCTAGACATTTGGATATCAAATCCAACTTGATAATACAATCCATAAACCTTGACCTAATGAAAATAGGAAATAAATTACTTAAATATGTACAAAACGACATAATGTCCATGCTTCATATTATTTATGATTTGCAAAAGAATTGAATTATTAGTTATGAACATTTTCAAAGAAATTAACATTAAATTATCTGTGGAGTATGATGCAATGAAAATTTGTGATGATCAACATACTTTAATGCATACCTGGTTTGTGAAATGTGTTTGTAGAGTGGCATTCAAATCACCTTCCCAATACCATTTGTCTTTTTCTCCTGGTTCAACATGTACTTTTTGTAGCTTTGGAGCACTTTGGACTTCAGATAACTTTTTCATTTGAGGGCATTCACTTACTACTAATTTTTCTAGTAGTGGGAATTTTAAGTCGCACTTCTCAACATTAGAGAAATTTGTGAGATTTTGTAGAGACACCAATTCTAATGATTTTAATTGTTTAAACTCAACCTCTAGTACTTTTTCCTCTTCATTTTCTGCAACAATTTCCACAATTAATGGACATGAACTTACCTTCATCGTTGTGAGTTGATTTAAAGTTTTAGCAGTTGAGAGTGTCATTAAATTCCTCATCATACAGTTCACCACTTCTAAGGATGTTAAGTAACTAAAAGATACCGAGGATGATGCTAGATTTCTCAATTTTTTGCATCCACTGATGATTAAGCGTTCTACCCTTTGAAGAAGCACATCATGCTCAAAACCAATCTCCTCTAGAAACCACATGCTACGTAATTTTAACTCTTTAAGTTGCATAACACCACCTATTTTTTCAGGTGAACTAAGACTTTCACGAGTACAAATTCTTTTCATGTGACAAAGTCCCAATGTTAAACTTTTCAAATTGGGAAGTCTGTGAAGAAACCAAAAGAGAACTTCATTATTCTTCAACCGGTACAAATTAAGTTCTTCTAGTTTGTGCATTCTGTGAACATTAACAATGTATTTTTGCAACCACTCTGCTTCCTTCAAGCTCACCGACATGTATTCCAAATTATATATTGCCTAAATAAATTAATAAAAAGACTTATTGTTAGTATTAAAGCATACTAGTTGAATAATAATTTATTATTTTGATTTAAGAAATAAAAGACGTAATCTCACATCCTTCTTAAAGGTTGCGGATTCACGCTTTTCATAAAAAACAGGACATATTCTATATTTCCAAGAACAAGCTTCAAAAAAGAACTTCTGATTTGTATCTGAACGAACTTTATGTACCTTTTTTGTTGCTAAAACAATTGGTTGTTCTGATGAATTTGTGATTTCTGAAGTCAATCCTTTGAGCATGCTACAGTCGACTATTTTCAATTTCTTTAATGGTGGCCACTCTAAAGTATGAATTCCTGAGTAGAAACTCCTCAATTCATGCAAGTCTATTAATGATAGAGTGTTTAGATGAGGAAATTTAAAGGTGATAGCAGTTGCACTTGAATGTTTGTCCAAAGCAATAATCTCTGTCATTGCCCAACAATCCCATATCTCAAGGACTTCTAGTTTCTGTAGGTCATTGGCAATAGAAACTGGAAAGAGATATTTCAATTTTGGACTCACATCAACTCTTATGCTTTGCAAATTATTACATTTGAGTATTTCACCAGTGTCACCCTTCCATACGTTCACCAAATTTGGCAGGTTTTCTAGAAATATATTACCCAAATTTGCTTCAATAATATCACAAGTGTGCGGAATATTTGCAAAATCAAATATGTTTTCAACCAATTCGCAATCTTTAACTGTCAAGCTTTGAAGGCTTTGCAATCTTTGCCCCATATAATTAGGAAAAATTGTAACAAGTTTATGGCACTCTCTTATCATCAAAGAGTTCAAATTGCTAAAGGAATGTAAACCAATATCAGATTTCCAAATTGTACAGAGTTTCTCCATGCAGATAATCTCCATTTTCTTCAACTTAGGAAAAACATCAATATACTGTTACAAAAAAAATACTTTATAGGTGAGCAATTAAAAGACCTGATTACTTAATATATCAAACAACAAAGGATAACATTAATCAAACTCAATATTAAATGAATCCACACACCTCTGCATCTTCCGGACGAAATATATCTTCCATCATTTCACATTCACTTACAAAAATGCTTTCAAGATTCACCAAACTTTCAGCAATAGAGAATGATAGTAAATACTTTAAATTACCGCAATCGGTCACATTCAATGTGAGCAAATTTTCAAAACAATGGTCATATTGGTCACTCCATATCTTTTGGATGTTGATTGAGGATAACTCCAAAGATTCTAATTTGGGGATTGAAACCTGTAAGAGCACATAAAATGTCATAACAAGAAGATTTCATTTCAAAAGATATGTTTTTCCCAATAGAAATGTTAAATTATGATGCAACTTCTATAAAGTTAAAAAAAAAACTAAAATTAGGTGAAGTTCTAAGAAATTCTAGATCATTGTGAAGAAACAATCTCATGCCTATATATGTGGTGATGCTCAAGTAACTTTATAAAACATAATAAAGTTTAGTTACATAAAATCAATCACTACCTTATGTAAAAGTCCTCCATTACCCACCGTTTCCAAATCTACCTTCTACAACATATATTTACTTCAATGCTACTCACCTCACTAAGCTTGTCAAACTCTCCTTAAATTCTAATAGTGTTACCAAAGTTACACATGGTAATCTAGTAGGCGTAGATGTAATACCCAACTATTTCTGAAAAAGACTTTCCTACTAGTTTCCATATCAATCGCAAAAATTTTCTAAGAAATTTTCAAATAAATCAAGGATCTATCGATCTTAAGGAAAAAATTAGTAGACTTTCTTGAAGTATATAAGCAAATATTAAAGAGGTATAATGATGACTTTGTCAAAATTTTCTTTCAATCAAAACAAAAAGTTAAGGTCTCAAAATAAAGGAAGTGGAGGAAAGAAAATAGGAAAATCTAGAAATAAATAAAACATCATAGAAGCTTCTCTGATTCCAAATGAGATAAATATCTTCAAGTGACATTTGCAAGAAGTCAAGTCACTTGGAAAAAGAAT
This sequence comes from Vigna angularis, assembly GCF_016808095.1. Lineage (NCBI taxonomy): Eukaryota > Viridiplantae > Streptophyta > Magnoliopsida > Fabales > Fabaceae > Vigna > Vigna angularis. The sequence continues at coordinate 9,249,349 of NC_068971.1, forward strand.
GTTGACATTGCAAAAGGCCACGGTGTCAACACTATAAGCAATTTGAACTCATCGAGAATAATTGTCACGAAAAAACATGTGTCGAATAAAGCAACATCTTCCTTAGGCTACTTGAGATTCTAATGATGGAACAAATGGAAATTGGTTCTTGGACTGGGATGCAATAACCACATGGCCCTAAACGCACTTAGAGCTGTTAAATGAGTCTCTTTAATAAGATTTGGCTCTAGCCCCATGTGGGTTGAAGCCAAAAAAGTTCACAAGACCAAAAAAATCCTTCATTAAAAAAGTTCACAGGGCTAAAAACCCCTAAAGCCCTATAGGGGATGTTGCTCCCTTCACCACCACACTTTCTCCCTCCACCACTGTTGTGACTTTGGCAAGTGTACCAAATCGTTCAAGTAATAAAACCGGTAAGACCGGATATCGTTTCCCAAGAGACTCGTGTCCTAGACAATCGTAATAATAACTAACTAATTTAGACTAAAGAATGATTCCATATTTTTGTGGTTTTGATACGATTAAAGTAAAGATAATGCGGGAATGATAAAAGTTGATCTTTGATAACTTAAACGTTAGAAATGCGAGTGATTAGAAATGGTATGAAATGGTATTGTTGGGGGTATGATTTCACCTACTTCACTCTTATGCATAGAAAAACACTTCCTCTTTATTAATATGCCAATGTCAATCTACTAAATTACTCAAACCCAATCCCTTGGTAGAAAGAGCCTAGACTTACTTCTTAAACTCCAATCCCTTGGAAAACCTAACAAGTTCATCCGCTTTAAGAATTGAGATTCAAGACAACCAAAGGTCTTAGTTCTATCCCTAGATACAATTTCCTTTAGGTGTTTAATCCAATTCTAGATTCACCCAATATTTCCCAATATCAAGCAAACCCTAAAATCATGATATGGTTGAATCAATCATACAAGCTTTAAGTAAAGGAATTAAACACTAACAATCAATCAAAGAGGCATATAATCATTCAAAACAACTGTAATTTACATAAGAGATCCGTGGTTACATCAATCCCCAACAAGAATGAAACTAGCTCTCCATGAATGGAGAGCTTGATCTTACAACAATGGTGGAAATGGAAGAAGGAGGAGGACCCAAGGATGAAGAAGGGCTGTTCCCACAGCTCCTAGCTCGCCTCTGGACGCTCCAATTGAGAGAAATCGTGTCTGGGATGCCAAAGATATCAAAGCCCTTCTAATTTGGGGTTAAATAAACCCAATCTGCCAAATCAGCAACAGGCGCGCTTGAGACCGCGCTCCAGCGCGCGAAAACAGGAAAAAGGGCGCTCCAGCGCCCTTTTGTAGGGGGCGCTCCAGCTAGCTCCAGTCCTGGTGCAGAGCCCGCTCCAGCGCCCATGGAAAAAGGGCGCTCCAGCTAACTTTTTCCAGATTCTGGTTCTTCATATTTTTGCTGTTTTTGCTGTTTTCTTGTTTTCTCTGGTTCCAGCACTCTTCATTTGATGCAGAGACTTCTTCCAACTAATTAACTTGTATAAATAAAGGGGTTAATGATCAATTTATCTAATTAAAGCTTAAGATGAAACCACTTCTTAAAGTAAATGAAAACTAGGATTTACAAGGTAAAAAGGATGAGAAAGAGTTGATATTTTCTCTAATTCAATACTGAATTCATAGTAAAATATGCCACTATCAACTCCCCCAAACTTAGAACCTTGCTTGTCCTCAAGCAAAAGGTATCTGACCGTCAAACAAAACATATTTCAAAGATTACAGTTGGATTCATAATACATTGCTTAACTTGAAACAACTAGAAATGTGTATCATGTTAGTTCCACTATGATGCTCACAACACAATCAATCAATCAAATGCCATAGTTTATAGGAGATCAACAGTCATGGCAGGATGCTTTACTAAATTATGTAGAACCAATCCTCACTTAAGATGGTGTTTCACTCTAATGCACTGGTGTATAAGGATGTGTGTCTATCACTCTACTATCAAATTGTCACACAAATCAACTTTGCCATTTGTTTCAACCAAATTAAACACATTCACAAGTAATTCAACATCACAAGGACTTTCATTGGCTTGTATTGTGGCTGGGCTAAGAAGGAACATGGTTTTTCTGGATAACAAAGCACCTTGAGCTAAGAGATCAAACAATTACAATCATGAATAAAAGTTCTCTTTTGCTTCACTTAGATTACCACCAATGTCGAACTTATCCCAACTTTCTTTCATTCAGTTCTTTTTCTTCTCTCTTTTTCTTTCTTCCTTTTTGTTACATTTGTATCTTTTAAATTTTTCTCAATTCCTCCTTTCATAACAACTCCCCCAAACTTAAACCATTCTCCTGCAGTACAGATGATTTCTCTATTTAGCTCAAGGTAAGGAAAATAGGGAATTTTCATTTGGGCTTTAAGGTTCAAAAAGAGTCATTTATCAATCAAGGTCGAAAGGTTCTGAATTGGTTTCTTTGGCAATATGTGGAAGAAGTAGGAGAGCAAGATGGCCTTGATCATGTGCAACTAACAAGCAAATGGTTCATATCAGAGAAACTCAGGCAAAATCAATTGTGATCAAATATGATAGCATTCACAAGAAAATTCTAAGGCACAACATCTCACAAGGTTAACTCAAGGTTCCACAAACATCATCAAGCAACTGCCAAGAATAATGATCTCAGTTAAGCATACAGCATTCTCAGACTTTTTCATGAAGGAAGCAATACAATTTGAACTAAATTGACCCATTTCAAGCATCATTTCAAATCAAACCATAAGCATTATGAATCAACATAAATCTATCAAGTCAGACAAGTCAGCATACTTCAAACACCCTAAAACAAGAATTCAAAGTCATTTCCAAAGCTTAAACTAAAGTTGAAACAGATAAAGAAAACATAAAGTAAGAAAGCAAAATAAAACTTCAAACTGTGATGCCTAATCACTCATATCTGTGTCTTCATCATCAGCATCATCATCCTGATCAGCATCATCGTCATCATCTTCATCATCAGTATCTACAGTGGCAGCTCCACCTCTCCCAGTAGGTTGGGACTGGTCCCCAGGCCATGCTACTCGTGTAACATATTCTTCATTTGTCATAAAACTAGAGGTGGAAGAGGCATGATACAGTTGTCTCATCATCTCTGCTTGAGCCAACCCAATTCTGTTAACGGCCTCTAGTTTTGCATCAAGTAAAGCAAACTGCATGTCAGTCATCTGATATGGGTCAGATGAAGGTGTAGAAGTCCGTGGACGATGATGGTTCCTGGGAGATTGTGGTGGTTGAATGGGAACATCTTCCTCATCAATGCAGAATTGAGTGTAGTACGCCATGTCAATGGGTTTTCGAGGCATCTCAAATGGTGGAGTAGATATATCCACTCCTGCCTGCTCACAAAGGTGAGTGATCAATGAAGGGTGGCCTAAAGGAGCTTTAGCCTGAGGGGCATGGGCACAAGTAGTGATTTCATTGGCAATGAGTTTGCCCAAATTGATTGACTTCCTTGAGAGGATGCAATAGAGTATAATGGCGCGGTTGGTGGTGAGATCGGACACATGTGATGAAGGAGAAATGTTGGCCAGCATGAGCGCCATCCAGAATTTACTGAGAGGAGTAAGAAGTGATCTCCTGATGTATAGGGGTTGTTCCTGCCTGTTTCTCTGAAAAGTGCCCCCAGTGATGCACAAAGTCCTCTCAATGGCTTCATAGTCTATCTCATCTCCCAGTAATGTCTCATAATCAGTTGGCTCATTTGTCTCTTGCCAATTCGTATTGAGGAAGTCATTAATTGTGTCTGCATTAAAGGGAACATACCGACCTCGAACATAGCTGGCAAAAGGATCAGCATTCCTGGAGAAGATCTTGGCATTAGTATAGAATTCCTTGACCACTTCAACATTGGCAGGGGCTGGATAAGTAGTCAAGGTGCTCCAATTTCTCCTTCTTATAGTATTGGTGAACCTTGGTATGTCATTGGGCATAACCACAACCTTCCTCTCCATCAACAATTTACGTTTCTGCACTGAGGAGTAGTGTTTCTGATGGTCTTTAGTTAGGAAAAGGTCTGAGTACACCTTTTCCTTCCTCCTTTGACCCCTTTCAGTGTTAGCAGCAGTGGTTTTGATCCTTTTCGAACCTGAAGATGAAGCCATTTCTGCATAAAAATTTTGAAACGAAAGTTGCCAAGTGAGATTAACCAATGTTGAAAACACACATTTACCAAATACATTTAGGGAAAGGCTCAAATAACAGATTCCAGGGCATAAAACACAATGGATAAAACATTAGAAACATTAAAACGCATGCTGGAACAATCAGAAGTTGAATTGGACAGCAGCTACAGAGTGCAGCCAAAGCTGCAGTGGGGAGCTTCGCGCGCTGGAGCGCCCCTCGCTAATGGGCGCTCGAGCGCGCTTCGGCAGAGAGGTCTGCAGGAGCTGGGGCTTCCACTTCTCGGTCAGCTGAGTTCAAGCTTAATTCAATAATGTATTTGGTTCATAACAACCCAATGATTCCTATTTATCTCTACCTCACAGCCTCAAATCACAAGCACAAGTGCAATCAACAAAATCGAAGTGAAAAGCATGTGGAAAATGGTAAAACCGAGATAGATGCAAGGAGATTCAGCCAATTGGGGAAAAACAGAAAAACAAGCATCAAACTTGACCAATTATCACAATCAAATAGAAATTCAGAAAAACAAAGTGCAAAAATGAAAAGGGAGAAGATCAAAACCCTACTTGAGTTGGAGAAAATAGGTTGGAAGGAAGCCAAAGTATGGTGTGACCGTGGGTGAGTGTTAAGGTTGAGTGAAAGTTGATTTGCTAAGAGGGAGTGAGAATGGGGATGAGCAATGGTGGAATGAGTGGATTGGGGTCTTAGGAGTGGTTTGGAAGCGGCTTGGGTACGAGTTGAAGTGAGCCAAGTGTTATTAGGGTTAAGAAAAAAAAATGAGTTGGACCATACACTGTGCATCCAGGCCCAAAATTAAGTGCAGCATTTTCTGCAGAAACGGCGCTGGAGCGCCCTTCGGCTATGGGCGCTGGAGCGCGCGATGGGCATTTGGCCAGGAAAAGCAGTGCAGCGAAGACGGCGCTGGGGCGCCCCTGAGGAATGGGCGCTGGAGCGCCATATCAGCAGACAGTTCTGCAGAATTTGACAACTGTACCTATGATTTTTGAAATTTGATACTTCTTGGCACTCAATTCAGTCCAGATTAATGTGGTTTCACTATATAAACATGATCAAATCCCTAAGGGGTGAAATTGAGGGCAAGAATGCCAGATTAGGTGCACACTTCCAAAGCTTTTTAAGTCTACAACTCAAGGTTTCAATTTTTGCACTTTGAACATACCTAAACTCAACAAAACCATTCAAAACATACTCAATCACACAAGAACACATAAAAACAGATTGAACAATTCTAAAACACAACAATACACAATAAAACTCAACATTACACTAGTTCACCATTAACAACACAAAAACTACAATTGAAACTAACATGCTCCAAAATAACCAAATCAGATTAAAACAATCAAAAGCAAAATCACACAATAAAAATACACTCAAATAACAAAATCACACAAAGAGAAAGAGTTAGAAAGCTGGGTTGCCTCCCAGTAAGCGCTTGTTTAACGTCATTAGCTTGACACCATTAAGCTCAAGGGTCAGAGAGGTGGATGATTGTAGTGAGACGTTGGATCTCACCACCTAGGTAATGTTTCAATCTCTGTCCATTAACCACCCAACTTCTTGCTGGATCATCTGAAGTAGGGTCAACCAATTCGACTGCTCCATGAGGTTTTACTTCCTTGATGGTAAAGGGTCCAGACCACTTTGACTTCAACTTTCCTTGAAAGATCTTGAATCTAGAATTGAAAAGGAGAACTTGTTGGCCAGGTTGAAATTCTCTCTTCAAGAGCTTTTTGTCATGATACAACTTGACCTTCTCTTTGTAATTCTTGGAGTTATCATAAGCTGTCAATCTCATTTCTTCCAACTCCTGTAATTGCAGCTTCCTCTTTTCTGCAGACAAGGTAGAATCAAAGTTCAAGAACTTCAGGGCCCAATAAGCTTTATGTTCCATCTCCACCGGTAAATGACAAGATTTGCCATAGACTAGTTGAAAGGGAGTCATCCCCACAGGTGTTTTCATTGCAGTCCTGTAAGCCCACAGAGCATCATCCAGCTTTAATGACCAATCTTTTCTTGAAGAAGAAACAGTTTTCTCAAGAATCCTTTTGATTTCTCTATTTGAAACTTCTGCTTGCCCATTGGTTTGAGGGTGATATGGGGAAGCAACTTTATGTTTCACCTCATAGTGTTTTAGTACCTTATCCAGCTGATAGTTGCAGAAATGTGATCCTCCATCGCTGATAAGAATTCTTGGCACCCCAAATCTTGAGAATATATTCTTCCTCAAGAATTTAATCACAGTGGTTGCATCATTCTTCTGACATGCTATTGCTTCCACCCATTTGCTGACATAGTCCACTGCAACCAGAATATACTCATTAGTATAAGATGAAGGTAGGGGACCAACAAAATCAATACCCCAGCAATCAAAAACCTCTACTTCCAGGATGTTTTGTAGTGGCATTTCATGTCTTCTTGAGATAGTGCCCATTCTTTGACATTTATCACAGTTCTTGGCGTGGGCATAAGCATCCTTGAATATTGTAGGCCAGTAAAATCCAGATTGGAGGACTTTGGCAGCTGTTCTTTCACCATTGAAGTGTCCTCCATAGGGTGAGTTATGGCAATGCCACAAGATTCCTGCTGATTCTTCTTCAGTAACACACCGCCTCAAGAGATTGTCAGCTCCTAGTTTGAATAAATAGGGGTCATCCCAAATAAACTGCTTAGCATCATTTAGGAATTTCTTCTTTTGTTGCCATGAAAGATCATCTGGAAGGATGCCCGCAGCTTTGAAATTAGCTATGTCAGCAAACCAAGGCCTTTGTTGGACCATCATCAAGTTCTCATCATAAAATTCTTCACGGATTTCTCTTTCTTTATTTGTAACTTCATCATTGACAAGTCTAGAGAGATGATCCGCAATGACATTTTCGCTTCCTTTCTTATCCCTGATCTCCAAATCAAATTCTTGCAACATAAGAACCCATCTTATCAATCTTGGTTTGGAGTCAGGCTTGGTAAGCAAGTACTTGATAGCAGCATGATCAGTGTAAATAATCACCTTTGATCCGATGAGATAAGGTCTGAACTTCTCTAATGCATACACTATTGCCAAGAATTCTTTCTCAGTTGTGGCATAGTTCAATTGAGCTCCATTCAACACCTTGCTGGCATAATAAATGCTGTGAAACACCTTTCCTCTTCTTTGGCCTAGGACAGCACCTATGGCATAATCACTGGCGTCACACATCAACTCAAATTCTTGTTCCCAATTTGGACCAATTATCACTGGTGCAGAAATTAACTTGTCCTTGAGAACCTTAAATGCAGTTAGACACTCTTGATCCAACACAAAAGGAGTGTCTTTTACTAAGAGGCTGCAGAGTGGCTTGGCAATCTTGGAAAAATCTTTGATGAATCTTCTATAAAAACCGGCATGACCAAGAAAGCTTCTGATTCCTTTCACATTTGTTGGTGGTGGCAGTTTTTCAATAACTTCCACTTTAGCTTTGTCAACTTCAATTCCTCTGGAAGAAATCTTATGACCTAGAACAATACCTTCAGTAACCATGAAATGGCATTTTTCCCAATTGAGAATAAGGTTTGTTTGAATGCATCTTTCAAGCACAATCTCTAGGTTTGATAGGCACAAGTTAAATGAGCTACCAAACACTGAAAAGTCATCCATAAATACTTCAATGCATTTTTCCACTAGGTCAGCAAAAATGGCTTGCATACATCTCTGAAACGTTGCTGGTGCATTGCATAATCCAAAAGGCATCTTCCTGTAAGCGAAAACACCAAAAGGACAAGTAAAAGCAGTCTTTTCTTGGTCTTTAGGATCCACCACAATTTGGTTATAACCAGAATAACCATCCAAGAAGCAATAGAAAGCTTGACCAGCTAACCTTTCTAACATCTGATCCATGAAAGGAAGGGGAAAATGATCCTTCCTTGTAGCCTTGTTCAGCTTTCTATAGTCAATGCACATCCTCCACCCAGTTACTGTTCTCGTAGGTATGAGCTCATTTTTATCATTACACACTACGGTCATACCACCTTTCTTTGGCACTACTTGTACTGGACTCACCCATGTGCTATCAGAAATAGGATATATGATTCCAGCTTCTAGCAATTTCAGAACCTCTTTTCTAACTTCTTCTTTCATTACAGGGTTCAATCTCCTCTGCGGTTGAGCTACTGGTTTGAAATCCTCCTCCATGAATATCCTGTGCATGCAGTAAGAAGGACTTATTCCTTTTAAATCAGATATTGACCACCCGATGGCTCCCTTATTGGCTTTGAGAACTTCAATTAATTTCTCCTCTTCTGCAGGAGATAGAGAATTGCTGATGATGACTGGTTTGCTACCAACTTCTTCTAGAAACACATACTTCAAATGAGGGGGTAACATTTTCAACTCAAGTTTGCCATCTTTGACTTTTTCCTTGGAATTTATATCTTCAATCTTTGCTTCATGAGGGGGAATTTCCTTCAGAGCATCCAAGTTAGTCAGACATTCATCAATCAACTTTTCTTCTTCTTCATTAAGAGCTTCACAAGCATCAATAAGTGTCTTCTCCAGAGGGGATGAAACATAAGCTATTTTCTCATTATTTGAGCATACCTCATCCAGAACATCAACTTGAAAACATGCTTCATCATCATTGGGGTGAGACATAGCTTCAAAAACATTGAAATTCACTTCTTCATCCTGTACTCTCACCTTGAGTTTGCCATTATCTACATCAATTAGAACTCTTGCAGTCTTCATGAATGGTCTACCCAGAATGAGAGGAACCTCAGTATCCTCCTCCATCTCCATTATTACAAAGTCCACTGGAAAGACAAATTTGTCAACTTTAACAAGCACATCTTCCACCACCCCATGAGGGTATTTAATAGATCTGTCTGCTAATTGTAAAGTCATCCTTGTAGGTTTCAGATCTAACTCTCCAATCTTTCTGAACATAGAGAGGGGCATTAGATTGATGCTTGCTCCCAAATCAATCAGAGCTTTCCCAATAGCTAGATTCCCTATAGTGCAAGGAATAGTAAAACTACCCGGATCTTTGAATTTAGGTGGGAGAAGCTTTTGGATGATAGCACTGCAGTTGCCTTGTACTTCAATAGTCTCTGCTTCAATATACTTTTTCTTCTTTGTGAGTAAATCCTTCATGAAGCGAGAATAGGCTGGAATCTGTTGAAGAGCTTCAGAGAAGGGAATTTTTATTTCCAGCTTCTTGAATATATCTAAGAATCGCTCAAATTGCTTTTCCTTCTCCTTTCTTGTATACACCTTTGGATATGGAAGGTGTTTCACTATTTCTTTTTCTTTTTGAGGTATTTCTTCTTCTTGCCTTTTATTAGTCTCTTCTTCTTTTCTCACATCCTCTTCTTCATTTTCTCTGTCATTTTGATTTTCTTCTTCTATCTTTTTCTTCTCTTCTCTTCTTGAACTTTCTTCCTCAATTATTCTTATTTCCTTCCCACTTCTGGTGGTTATAGCTTTGCACTCTTCCTTTGGATTTGTTTGAGTATTAGCAGAGAATTGACCACCCTGTTGATTTGCCAATTGCTTGGCCAACTGACCTACTTGCACTTCTAAATTTTTGATTGAAGCGTCAGTGTTTTTCTGATTTTGGATGGATTGCTGTATAAACATCTGCAAAGTATCTTCTAATTTTGCTGTTCGATCATTTTGAGATGCATACTGTTGCCCAGGTTGGTAAGGATTTCTACTACCTGAAGCTCCCTGTGCTTGTCTCCATCCTTGATTTGCAGGATTAGGAAAAGGATTGTTGAAGAAATTTTGACGTCCTTGGTTCCCCATATAGTTGACTTCTTCAGATTGGGAACTCCCAGGAACTTGACAATGACCATTAGGATGATCATCTCCACAGAAATCACATCTCATGACTTGCTGATGTGGTTGTGAATGAGCTTGCAGTGCTTGTAGCTGCTGAGGTAACTTAGCCATGCTTTGAGTTAACAGCTCCATTTGTTGAGAAAGAAGCTTGTTTTGAGCAAGTAGTGCATCCTGGGCACTCAATTCATACACTCCTCTCTTCTGTGCTGGAATTCTCCCATGTTGGCTCCTCAAATCAGTGGAAGCCATATTTTCTATCACAGCAATGGCTTCATCAGCAGTCTTAAAAAGTACTGAACCACCAAAGGATGCGTCTAATATCATCTTTGTATGAGGTTGCAAACCATTACAGAAGGTTTGCACTTGCATTTCTAAAGTGAATCCATGGCTGGGACACTTTCTCAATAAAGATTTAAATCTTTCCCATGCTTCACAAAGTGGTTCATCTACTCCTTGGACAAAAGTAGCAATGGCAGCTTTCACCTCTGTGCTCTTTGATGGTGGAAAGAAGCGTGCTAGAAATTTGTGTTCCACATCTTCCCAGCTTGTAAGACTTTGATTAGGCTGTGACTGGAGCCAAGCCTTTGCTTTTCCATTCAGAGAAAATGGGAAGAGTCTCATGTACAATGCTTCTTCATCCTCCCCTTGTACACCCATAGTACCACATAGCTCATAGAAAGTGACCAAATGAGCATGGGGGTCTTCATTGTCCAGGCCAGAGAATTGGTTTGAACTGATGAGCTGGAGTAGAGCAGGCTTCATTTCTGCCAACTTGTCACCCATAGTGGGCCTCACAATGCTAGAGAAATTTCTCGGGCTTGTATAAGTGATTGAGTCCCCTATGGTTCTCCTTGGAGGTGGTCCTGCGCCAGCCATCCCGTTCACAGAAGAAGAATCAAAAGATTCTATGATTTGATTGTTGAAAGAAGTTGAGGATTCAAGAGCGGCTTGTGCTGCTAGAGCTTTTCGTTTCCTAGTGTCACTATTGTTCCTTCTAGCTGCTTTCTCAATCTCAGGGTCCACAAGGAGTGGTTCAGATGACACAGTCCTCCTTGTACGGATGTTTCCCTGCATACACTAAAAAACAACCAAACTCGTGCCACAAGTTAGCCCGAAAATAAAGATAATACTTACAACAAAATAGAAAATTATACACAAAAAGATAAAGCCTAAATCGGTTAAAAATCACACAAAAGTCTAGTTTTAACACGGGTCCCCGGCAACGGCGCCAAAAACTTATTGTGACTTTGGCAAGTGTACCAAATCGTTCAAGTAATAAAACCGGTAAGACCGGATATCGTTTCCCAAGAGACTCGTGTCCTAGACAATCGTAATAATAACTAACTAATTTAGACTAAAGAATGATTCCATATTTTTGTGGTTTTGATACGATTAAAGTAAAGATAATGCGGGAATGATAAAAGTTGATCTTTGATAACTTAAACGTTAGAAATGCGAGTGATTAGAAATGGTATGAAATGGTATTGTTGGGGGTATGATTTCACCTACTTCACTCTTATGCATAGAAAAACACTTCCTCTTTATTAATATGCCAATGTCAATCTACTAAATTACTCAAACCCAATCCCTTGGTAGAAAGAGCCTAGACTTACTTCTTAAACTCCAATCCCTTGGAAAACCTAACAAGTTCATCCGCTTTAAGAATTGAGATTCAAGACAACCAAAGGTCTTAGTTCTATCCCTAGATACAATTTCCTTTAGGTGTTTAATCCAATTCTAGATTCACCCAATATTTCCCAATATCAAGCAAACCCTAAAATCATGATATGGTTGAATCAATCATACAAGCTTTAAGTAAAGGAATTAAACACTAACAATCAATCAAAGAGGCATATAATCATTCAAAACAACTGTAATTTACATAAGAGATCCGTGGTTACATCAATCCCCAACAAGAATGAAACTAGCTCTCCATGAATGGAGAGCTTGATCTTACAACAATGGTGGAAATGGAAGAAGGAGGAGGACCCAAGGATGAAGAAGGGCTGTTCCCACAGCTCCTAGCTCGCCTCTGGACGCTCCAATTGAGAGAAATCGTGTCTGGGATGCCAAAGATATCAAAGCCCTTCTAATTTGGGGTTAAATAAACCCAATCTGCCAAATCAGCAACAGGCGCGCTTGAGACCGCGCTCCAGCGCGCGAAAACAGGAAAAAGGGCGCTCCAGCGCCCTTTTGTAGGGGGCGCTCCAGCTAGCTCCAGTCCTGGTGCAGAGCCCGCTCCAGCGCCCATGGAAAAAGGGCGCTCCAGCTAACTTTTTCCAGATTCTGGTTCTTCATATTTTTGCTGTTTTTGCTGTTTTCTTGTTTTCTCTGGTTCCAGCACTCTTCATTTGATGCAGAGACTTCTTCCAACTAATTAACTTGTATAAATAAAGGGGTTAATGATCAATTTATCTAATTAAAGCTTAAGATGAAACCACTTCTTAAAGTAAATGAAAACTAGGATTTACAAGGTAAAAAGGATGAGAAAGAGTTGATATTTTCTCTAATTCAATACTGAATTCATAGTAAAATATGCCACTATCAACCACCTCATTCCTGTTTTACTCCTCTCTTTATTTTTTTCATTCCTATTTTACCCTTAATAAAATTTTAGGGTTAATATCTTTTAACCTCTAACCACTCTAATCCTTTTTCACCTCAACCCACAATAATCCTCCACTCTAATCCTCCACGCAGTGAGAACTCTTCTTCCTCCTCTTTTTGTTTCATGTTTTTTTTCTTCTTTTTCACACTTCTTCTTCTCATTCTAATTGTGGTATGTTTGAGAGTATGGTGAATTTTCATTAGTTAGTGTGCGAGATTGTAAGTGGTGGTCGAAGCAATTGATCAACGTGCAAGATCAGTGTGGTGGGGTGCGGTGGTGTGAGAAGATTCATCGTGAAGGAGGTGCATAATAAACCCTAAAAAGTAATCGTATAATCTTTAAACGGATGTGATCATCCGTCAACGGATGTCAACATCCGTTTAAGGGAAAACGGATGCCGATATCCCTTTTGCCTTAAACGGATGTCGATATCCCTTCTTCTCTTTAAAGATTATACGTTTATTTTTCAATTATTTTTATTAGTTTATTTTTTATATTAATTTTAAATATATTTTAATAATATAATTTATATGTTTTGATGTATTATTTTTGAGAAGATGGATGTGGTGGAGTTGGAGGGTGGGAATCTAAAAGAAAGAGAAGGAGAGTTAGTGGTGGGGCTGAGTGAAAAGTGAGTGGGTAGAAAAATATGGTTTGAATTCAAAGTAAATAAATATGATTAAAAATAGAATAAAGGTTATTTTTGTAATTAAAAAAGATTATTTTTGTAATTAAAATTTTTTTAGAGAAGGTTGGGGAGGTGGAGGGGAGTAACACCCCTATATGTCAGGGTTAGTCCATGGGCTTTCCTTTTTACAAAATTTAATGTCCAGAAACATAATATCATCATACAAGTAATCACAAGTAATCACAAATTATACGTATATTTTATCCAACTTTCATTTAATCTGTCAGTAATAACTTATAACCATAATTGATTCATGTGTAATTATATTTTTTTGCCAATAAAATTAATTTTCTACTTCATAACTATTTCTATATTAATTAGTTTAATAATAATGCTTTTATACAATTATTCCTTAATTTCCAAATTCTGTTTTGATAATTTTTTCATCTTAATTTTGGTTTGTAAATTTGACGTTTCAGAGATATCAACATAAAATAGGTTTGAAAGTTAAAAAAGTTAATTTAGTTTGTAAAATTTTGATGGACTAACGAATTTATTTATAGATGGTAATCTATTTTGTCACTAGCTTAAATCAATATCATTCGATTAAGATTTGTGATCAAAATTACATTTTTTTTAATTGGTGTGAACATCTTAAAATTTTGACATAATAACTTTTTAACTTTTTTAATTTTCCAAATTTAATAAAATTAAAATTTATTATTTATAAAGTTATATAATTCTTTTAGAATTTTTTTTATGAAACGTATAATTTAGTCATTTACATCAATTTATATATTTTATGTCTTTTCATATATTTTATATTATATTTATTTGTCTTTTCTTATTAGTTTCTTAATTTATTTTTGATTATAATTATTATTTATTTTATATGTGAATAATTAAACACAATAATAATTTTAATTTTAGTGTTATAAATTATAACATTATATTCATTTAAAATATTGTATCTATTATTTAATTATTTTTTATTATAATTGGCTCAATTATGATAAATAATTCAATAAAAACGATCTTTGTTGGATAAAGAGAGGTTTGATTTTAAAATATTAATTTAATCTAAAAGGTTAGAAAAAAAATATGATTTTATACCCGTTAGGATTACATCTAGATCTTGTATACTAACATATAGGGATGGCAATTTTACCCGTGGGCACGGGTATCCGCGGGTAAAATTCGCGGCGGGTGGATAGTTACTACCCGCGGATAACAGGTAGCGGATATTTTAATACCCGCTTCTAAACGGGTCGAGTACGGATAGTATACTATCCACCCCGCGGGTACCCGTTACTCGCAAAAAATTTAAAAAAAATAATTTATATATTTTTTAATTAAATTTAAATAAAAATAAAATAAAATTATATTTTATTAGGTTAAATTTAATTAAAATTAAATTTTAATTTATATTTAATTTATATTATATTATATTATATATATATTTTTTGTAATTTTATTTAAGTTTTATTTTCAAAATGTATTAAATTTTTTTTTTATTTTTTGCAGGTACCCGTGGGTTTTAAAATATGTACGGTTATTTTTTAAACGGGTAGTGGGTCGAGTAGTGGGTACAATTTTATCCGGTGGGTCGGGTTGCGGGTAGGCACTATCCGTGCCCGACCCGACCCCACTAGTACAGTTAGGGGAAATGACAGTGGTTATTTTCGCTGATAGGCACCGGTTCCTAAACCGAGTGGTAGACTTTATCCTACGATTTTGAAACGAGGCATAAAATGGTACAATTAGGCCTCGGTTATTAGAACCGAAATTGTTTCTCTTCCTCTACTGCCTCTGTTGGAGCCTGAACCGAGGTAGTAGGGTCCTTTTTTTATTTTCTTTTTCTTCTTCTTTAGCCAATCATATAATTTTGGTGCCTCGGTCTTATGCCTCGGTCTTATGCCTCTGCTCAAGCTCCTCGACAAAGTTAATAGAACCTCCAATTATAGAACCTTCAATGGCTAACCAGACCAAACAAACAAAACAAACAAATTTTTTAGTACAAAGGAAGCAAGTAAAGAAACAAGTAAAGTCAAATTCAATTTAAACACATAAACAAACCAATCTTTTTTTCTTTTGATTCCAAAGCTTCAGTGTGAACTGTTCAAAAGATCCTTCTCAGATTCAATTCAACAATTCAAAACAAAATCTCACAAACCAAATGCAAAACTCTACTGAATCTTCTCCAGCTTCAGTCGTGTCAGTGGACCTGGTTGAGTTCCAAAGGAGAATGATGAGTGGCTCTATTGCAAAGCTCTCCAGCGACGTTCACAGCTCTGCGCAAAGCTCATGAGCATCGTTCCTTGCCGCTGTTGTTGTGCCTCACAGCGTTCGCGACAGAAGCTTCTGGATTTCGAAAGAGAAAAAAGAAATGAAATCTGGAGAAAGAATACCTACGACGAAGGGATTTAAATCCTCCACCCTCCGCATTTGCCTTCGTGCTTCTCCTCCTCCTCCGCCGACATCAAACCCTAATTCGCACCACCACCATCAATATCAGAAAAACCCCAATCGCACTCCCCTTTTTCACCAGAAACATCCATTGACGCACCATCACGACGCTTCATTCATCACCACCTAGCACCGCCGCCACCATTGACACACCACCACCGCTTGCTCTTCCCTCCAGAGGTGACGCACTCGCAGGAGATTTTGGAGCAGTAGTCTTCAGAGCGAGAGCGAGGGGAGGTAGGGAGGCGAGAGCGAGAGCGAAGGAGCTAGGTTTTCCTTCAGTTTGGGGAAAATTTTTGGGGAAATAAGAGAGGCTTATATGCCTCGGTCCTTCCTACCAACCGATGCAATATAATCCTTCCACCTCGGGTTTCTCTTAATCGCGTCAAAAACCGCTAATTAGGCACCGGTTGCCTTCACAACAGAAGTGGTAGCTCTTTTTGGCACCGGTCTAGTCTTAACCGAGGCCTATAAAGTCTCGTTAATAACGAAACTGCCACCGTGTCTGAATAGGCAGCGATTTGGTGTAAAGAGAGGTCTATTGTACGAGTTTAAAAGCACATTTTTTACTAGTGTCTGTTGCCATCCCTACTAACATATATGATATTTATAATAATTTTGCCTAACAAGGATTTTCCCTAAAAAGTTAGTTCTTTTATTACTTAAAATTAATTTTAAACTTTATAAAGTTTGTGGTTTAATTTTTTAATGTATATATATATATCTATACAAAACATTCAACAAAAGAATTTTACATGACAGATTATAAAAAATAAAAATTTTACACTGATATTAAAAATTCATCGAAACAGTAGATTTTAATTTAAAATCCATCCATAATTAATATTTCAAATATTTATATAAATATCAGAATTTGATTATTGAAAAATCGAATTTTGAACTGTTACTTTTATAATTTCGTTTTTTAAAATTTTTTCATTTTCTTTTAAATAAAAATAATAATAAAAATTTTCTTTTTTAACTTTCCAAAATAATAAAATTATAAATTTAAAATAGACTTATAATTAAAAAATTATTTTAAATAATTTTTTATATATTAATATTTAATTAAAAGGCATTAAATATTATGTAAAATTTGAAAATTATTGAACTTGTAAAGTAAATAAAAGAAATAACTAAAAAAACATTAATTAATTTAGTTTGGAGGCTAGTCTCATCCTAACCCTACTCCAGCCCACTTTATATGGGTTTTAGGAGTTGGGCCTTTTAAAAACTTTATATGGGTTTTAGGAGTTGGGCCTTTTAAAAAACCTCTATTAAGTGGGTTAAAAAATTGAGACTTGATTTTAGAAGCAGTAAGTATCAATCCATGGACTAAGAATTCAAATGACACCTCTAAACGCACTAATGGAGTTAAAAGGAAGGGGTATCGATGTGGTGGAAACATAGAAAGGTATGTGACTAAAAAAGAGGTATTGATTGTAGTAAAGGCGTGTGACAAAGATGACACCCCTATGGTTTGTTGACTTGTATTCTTTAGATTAGATGTGTTACCTTTGATTTAGATTTTAAGTTGTTTATAATTTGAATGTGGATTAAGTAAAAGTGTTGTTGGTATCAAATTTTAAAGTCAATGGGTTGGTAAAATTTTATTTTGTTTAATTTTAATTTCACTATAATGAACAAGGTGTATAAAAGATTTTGGAAATAATTGCATGCAGTTCACCTAATATTATTTATGGATTATCTAGTATGTAACTTATCTAATATTATCTACAATATTTTTTATGTAATTCACCTATGAATTATGTGCTATGTATTTTGAATAAATTATCTACGAATTATTTTGTATGTAACTTACATACAAATTATTTCATATTTCATATGTAATTCACCCAGAGTTACATACAAAATAATTCATATGTAATTTTGTAAGGATTCTATTATTTATATGTATGTAACGTTTTATTTAGTTTTTTTATGTAAGATTAATGATGTCTATATTACATGCAGATTTTTTTCATACGGATTTTTTCATACGTAATCCGTGAATAATATTTAATTACGGATTTTATGCAATACTGATTTTGTCTAGAAAACGTTGATTTTTTTTTTGTTGTAACGGGAACTCGTAGATTGTCCATATGAAAAATATATCATTGAATTTAAATGAATTTATAAAGCAAAACCAAATCCCTACGGCAGCTTACAAAAGCATAAAGCTAGGTTGGTAGCAATCTAGAATTGCCTATAATTAGACATTCATCTAGTTGCTGACCTGGGCACAAGAGCTCTAATAGCTCTTTTAACACAAAAAGGATGGAGCATTCACTATTTGGATTTCAAATAAGCTTTGTAAATGATGTTCTTGAAGAACAAATACATGTGGTGCAACAAAGAGGATTTGTAAGCAAATTTGATGAAGCTAAAGCTAAGAAAAGTTCCGTATACCTTAAAACAAGTTCCTCCAACATGTTATAACATAATTGATGAGCTCCAATTAAGGATTTCAGATAAGCAAGAATGAGTCAACATAAAACAATAGGAAGATGATGATGGAATTCAAACAAGACATGATAAAAACAATCAATATCAGCAACCTACATAAAGGTCAACCAACAAAAAGAAGCAATATTTATCTCAAAAAATAAAAATATTTACACTTTACCAAATAAGTTCAAGATGCATGGTTTCAAATATGTTTATATGCACACACCTCCTTCCCACTCTCCTCCTCTCTCGGTATATATATATATATATTTATATGCACACACATTACCAGAGAAATCTGAACAAATAAGTTAAATATTCTTTTTTTCTAAGAACCTATTATAGAAAAGTTCTGAAAAATTATAAATCATTATAAGTCTCTCTCTATAAATTGAGGCTTATAATGATTTATAATTTTATATATCACATACATATATATCTTTCATTGTACACAAGTTCATAAACTCAATACAGTTTCTTTCCATTAGAGCAATTGTTACCTTATTCAAAACTATTCCACATTCCTCATCATCTCTGAAGTTTCCTTCTATAATATATATTTACTAAATTACTATTCATCCCACAAAACTCCTCAATCTATCCTAATATTCTAACATGAAAAGAAATTAAATGAATAGTGTTTTTATGCTTCTTTAAAGGCAATAACAACATACAAATTAAACATTACACATGTAATTAATTATGATAAGGTTTTACGAACCTTTTCATTGAAGAGTGGAAGGCAAGAATTGGTGACCCCATGCTCAGCGTTAGTAACAATATTTGTGTTCTCGTGGCCTTGCAGCAATGGTACACTACCAAGCATCTCATCAACGACATATAAACAAATAAATGTTGGTAAAGACTTTAATGTTAATTGTCGTAACTTGGGAAACTCAATCATCTCATCACTCATAGTTTGAGTTTGTCTTTCTTTTGAAACTATCTCCTTCAAAGAATCACAGTCACACACTTGCATTGTTTCAAGCTTAGTGAGGAGTCTAACCATGCAAAATAGGAAAAGGTTTACCAATTTAATGCATGTTTGAATCTTGATGACCTTTAAATTGCGGAAAGAGGTCTCTACAAGCTGATTGTCACATATTATTTCCAAATTATCCAATTTGTAAAGCCACATGGACTCTAATTTTGGAAAAGCGACTAAAGAGTGAAACCGCTCCCTTGGATTGATAATATACTTAATGCCAAAATTGTTTACAATGGATAAATGTTTCAAATTTGGAAATCCTTCAACATTTAATTCATAGAAAATATCTTCAACATCATTGAGTTCTCCCAACAACAAACATTCAACACTTTTGAACAACATTTTAATCCATTTTTCAGAATGAATATCGATACCTTCTTTCAGGTTTAATGCCAAAAATTTCACCTCCTCATACTTGTCAGGGACTTTGAATTCTCCCACTTTAAGCAAGTTAAACAAGTTGAATTCACCAATGACAATCTTGTAACTATTCAACCTGTCAAAAAACAAATTCTGCGGAAAATGTGAAGAACTGTGGATGTGTATGTCAAGATTTTGTAATTGATTCAAGCGCCTCAACTCAGAGAGACTAGCACTTTCACTTTTCATATTCTCTTCAGCCTCCCATATAATCAAGTTGTCTCTGATATAAAACTCCTCTAAAATGGCCATCCTCGGTATGATATTGGAAGTTATTTGTCTTAGTTTTAGGCAATTGCTTATGTCAAGAAATTGAAGCTTATCCAATTGCCCAAGTTCAAGAGGCAAATTTTCTATATTAGATCCTGAAAAAGTAAGGATTCTTAAATTCTTCAACTCACCAATGATTGATAGGTTCTCTCCTAAAGTGCATTGCTCCAAACAAAGCATTCTCAACTTTTTTAGGCATTTAATTGATGAAGGTAAGCAAGATAAATTAATACCAGTCAGTATCAACACTCTGAGTCGAACCATAGATTTAAAAAATTCATCTGGTATTTCAAAAGATTCATTTTTATTGTCAATATGTAAGACTTCAAGTCGAGGACAATGTATACTCTCAGGAAGCTCATCATTGATGTCACAGAAGTGTACAAAAATGGCAGAGTACCTTTCAAAGTCATTTTCGTGAGGCCACTCATCAAGTATTGCATTTTTCATATAAAGCACATGTTTTTCCTTGGATGATATTGAAAGAGCAACATCTCGCACAATGTCATGCATGTTGAAGCGGTCAATAGAATAACTTTTCACCAACAAACTCCATTCTTCTAGCTCTTGTATCATCTCCTTTATTCTTCTCTTCGCATCTGTAAATGTGTGGACGCCTGGAAGTAACTTCAAACCAACACAGAATTTCACCAAGTCCATAATCAAAGCATCATTTCCCATTCTTGCACACTGTAAGAAAATACACTTAAGCTCCTCATTTTTTAGATGATCATAGCTCAACTTTATCGAGAAGTCAGTAAATCCCCATTCTGATGTAAAATTTTGTCTTTTAATTTGTTGACAGACATCTTCCCATGTGGATAAGCTTTTATTCTTTAGTGTCCTTCCTATGGAAACTAAGGCTATTGGAAACCCAGCGCTCCATTTGGCAATTTCAATAGCATTCCTATCAAACTCAGAATTTTTCACGCCAGCAACTTTCTTAAGCAAAGTCTCCGATTCCTTTTCATCAAGGACTCCTACCGGAAAAATTGAGCTTTCTTGCACATCCATTTCATTACATAATACTTGTTTATATCTAGATGTTAGAAGAATTTTGCCTCCTCTATAATCGTTAGACAACTTTTCCCTTTTCATCTTATCCAAATCAACTTTTGACAACTCTTTCATTTTTGTCTTATTATAACCAAAATCAGATATGTCATTGTTGGAACCAAAATCAGACATGTCATTGACTTCTTGTTGGCTTGCATCATTATTACATGGAATCCCAAGTTTATTAAAGTCCAATCCACCCCAAAGATCATCAAGGATAATAAGGGTGTTCTGCTTTTCATTCTTTAACCTCTTTCGAATACGATCTATTATTGCAATCTCACTTTCCCCTTCCAATTTCATTCCTAGTATGCCAGCAATTTGCTCTTGAATTTTTTTGAAGTCAGGATTTTCTGTAATATTTGCTATGATGACTATCTTGAACAACTTCTTTTCTCGAGCTTTCTTTGCAATTTCTTTGACTAAAGTGGTCTTACCCACACCACCAGGCCCATAAACTCCAATCATACCAACTCTAGAGTCTTGCAGTGCTTTCATGATCATCTCCATAGTTTTATTTCTTGATGCAAAACTTTCATAACCATTGTTTGAAAAAGTAGCATCAATGGATGGAAATTCTTGGTACGAAACATTGTCAAAAGAAGTTTTCCAAAGCTCATCTCCTATGATTTCCTCAACTATCTTTGTAGCCTTTCTACCCAGTTGATACCTCAGTCGGAAATTATTTGGAAAGAAACCAATTGAGCAAATTGTCTTTGCATGACATTCATCATTAATATAACTTTTATATTCTTTTATCTTCTCATCAATGAGCGCTAAGCAATGTTGAACGTCATTTTCAATTTCTTCTCCACTCCTTAGTGCACTATCAACTTGATGTTGTAGTCTCTCCTTGTTATGTTCCAACTTCTCAATGTAAGATTCCAACTCTTTAAATTTGTCTTTGTAATTAAAAAAGTAACCCACTTGTCGTTTGACCACACTTACTGTAATATTAAGTGCACTTTCTGTAGCTGTAGAGACAATTGGATCCATGGTCCCTTGATAATGGTCGTTTTCGTCTTAATTGTTTGCTTATTACTACGATTAGTCCTTTTTCTCCTAAATAATACAAATGTAAAATTTCATTTATAAATATTAAAATAATTTATAAATAAACACAACATTAAAAGGGCATCATAAGGTCGTTAATGAAAAATGAACAAGTTACATTTATAGTCACATTTCTAGGTGGAGTGGCGTCTATTATTTCCAATGTCACTTGCATAGAAAACTAAAATAGATATATAATAATAAAAAAAAGCAAGTCTCTTTTTTTTTAAGCTCCCTTTTTTTTCTTCTTGTTTATGTGATATAACATAAACAAAGTAATTCTTTTTTTTTTTTCAATTGGGGAGAGATGGCTAAGTGGACTATAACGTCGGATTGCTAATCCGTTGTACAAATTCTTGTACTGAGGGTTCGAATCCCTCTCTTTCCGTTGATAATTTGGTATTTTTTTTGAACTTGTTTTTTTTACTAGTGAAAGATGTTAAAATAGAGAAAATCTTAAAAATATTTCAAAATTCCACACAAGCAAGAAAACACAGAATCCACTTTTTTTTTTATTCTATTCTTCATCGAGTGGTATCTAGAAATAATCATCGAGTGGTATCTAGAAATAATGACAAAAATATTGTGTTATAAACTATATGTAGATAAAATTCGTGAAGAATAGTTTTACTCACATATAACTGATGACAATCATTTTAATATCCATCTATAAATTATTTGAGTGTAGGTATTATATTACTTATACCTACTAATATTTGGTATTTGCAAAAAAGATAATTAAAATTTATTTATATTTTATTAAATTAAATTTAATTAAAATTAAAATTTAATTTATATTTTGTTAGGTTAAATTTGATTAAAATTAAATTTTTTATATTTAATTTAATTTATATTATATTATATATTTTTTATTTAGATTTTATGTTAAAAATTTATATTTTTTTTTTCAAAAAAGATATCTTGACAAGGTGTAACGTCCCCAAATATATACATCATGCATATATAATAAAGACGTCATCATGCATAATATAGGAAAGCAGTCAAGAGTAATTTAAGGATTACAATTATCCTCAGAATAGTGCATAAATTGACAATACAATTATTGGAATCTCCCATGGAAATCACGGAAAATTTAAAACTTAAAATACATACAAATGTAATTAAACGAGTTCACGAAATAAGAATTAGTAATGCTAGGTTGCAGCACTGCCGTCTCCATCAAGAGCTGCTCCCAAGGTATCCTCCCCGCCATCTGCTCCCATCCAAGTGGATGATCATCGCCGAATAACATATCCAAATTGGCACACAACACAAACAATGCAAGGGTGAGCTAGATATAAAAAGCATGTTATCTCCTAGCACAATTAATTTATGAAATCATTCATAGGTTCATATAAAATAACAATTAAAGCATACTCATTGATCCATATTTCACATACTTCCATTACATGTAAACATTCATCCAAACATGGTAAACTGACATCACAAGACTTGTTACTTTATACCCGACTCGTCCGGACTAGAATGATTACCGAGCTATGGCGGGTCTTGCACCCGTGGTGGCTTTATGAAACTTGGGCACTACCGCCCTGGCACTACCGCCTGGTGAAACTTTTGGGGCACTCCCGCCCGGCCACAATCACGAGGTTAATCCGTTATCACTCACCTTGGGTCATGTGGAAGCACCCAAGACTAGGACCTCCTGCTACTCCTCACCACATGGTTCAATCCTCTCTACATGAGAAGAAAGACCATTGGAGCGTCAGGATGACCCCCAAAACTGAGCTACCATGTAATCATTCTATACAACCCCCAAACACCACCATGTATCCTCTCCTCGAGGATCATGGAATTACGTCTGTGAATTATACTGTTACTCACAAATACCAGATATCCCCATATATTACAGTAAATCAACACAACTCATAAATTCACATAATCCATTTCACCATATACAATTTCCAAACATTACATGTAATCCAATTCATGAGAAAATAATTTAAAATCCAACCTTTTCAAAATATCAAAACGTACGAGCACTGTTCACTGGGAACAGTGAACGAACGCTCACTGGAAGCACGCGGACGAACGCTCACTGGACGAACGCTCAAACTGGACACTAAACGGGCGAACCCTGTTCACCACGGTCTATGAACGAACGTTCACTGTTGAACCGTTCGGACGAACGCTCACTTCTAAGCAGTCTGGACGAACGCTCGTGGTCTGAACGAACGTTGAGGAACACGGATGAACACTTCTGGACGAACGCGAACGAACTTTCACTTTGGACGAACGCGCAGTTGGACGAACGCTCAGCATAATTTGGCCGACCACTGGTCGTGCCGTTTTGGACGAACGCGCATATATCTTGGCCGACCACTAATTGGTCGAGCCATTTAGGACGAACGTCCAATTGATCAAGGGCGAACGTTCAGAACAACAACCGAACGTTCAGAATTTGGCTACTAAGGGCGAACGTTCAGAAAATAACCGCACGTTCATAAATTGGTCGAGGAACTTGAACGAACGTCCAATTTTGAAACCAAATTGGACGATCGCTCGATAATTTGGACGAACGTCGAATTTGAAACCAAATTGGACGAACGTGCCTGCAGAATTTCAGAATTTTGCAGAAACCCAGAAGCGAAACCAGAGACCCAAAAACCTCCATTTTTATCTCCAAAACTTCTAGATTTTCATCATACACAACATATATCATCAATCAAAGAAAAGATCTAGCTCCCCTTACCTCTTGAAGATCTCCTTGAATCACTTCCAGCTCCAAAATTTCTCCTCTTCTTCTCTCCCAGAATTTCCAGCAACTCTTCCAACTGCACCACCAAAGTAGCAGCTCACCTCACCTTTCTCTCAGTTTTTGCAGCAAGGAATCCCTTCCCAAAACTGAATCCCGACCCTTCTTTTATCCTCCCAGCTGCCTCCCCTTCTCTCCCCTTCTTCTTCTCTTTCCTTTCTTGTTTTCTTTTCTTTTTGTTTTTAAGGGGAAGCAACGTTTGCTGTCCCTTGTGGCAGCGCTCGTTGCTTCCTCCCTTGTCTTTTTTTTTTTTTTTTTTATTTATTTATTTATTACAATTCCTTACATTCTCCCCAACAACAAAAATTTTCGTCCTCGAAAATTTGGCTTATCGAAACAAGTAGGGATAAGTTTCTCTCATCTCTTCCTCTAGCTCCCAAGTAGAGTCGCCCATTTCACTGTTCCAGATAACTTTTACAAGTCTAACAGTTCTTCCTCTAAGTTGCTTGTTTTGACTCTCCTCAATTCTTATTGGTCGCACCTCAATTGACAAATCTTCTCTGACTTGTACATCGTCCACTTCAAGCACATGAGAAGGATCAGACATGTATTTTCTCAGTTGAGATACATGGAATACTGGATGCAAGTTTGCTAACTGAGGTGGCATAGCCATCTCATATGCTACTGGTCCTATACGTCGTAGGATCTGGTAAGGACCAAGATATCTAGGAGACAGTTTCCTAGCACGAATAGCTCTTCCTACTCCGGTAGTAGGAGTCACTCGGAGGAATACATGATCCCCAACTGCAAATTCTAACGGCCGGCGCCTCCGATCAGCATAGGACTTCTGCCTATTCTGTGATGCTCGCATCCTTTCTTGTATAAGTTTTACCTTCTCTGTAGTCTGCTGAACTATTTCTGGTCCTGTCAAAATTGCTTCTCCATCCTGAAACCAGCAGAGAGGTGTTCTGCAGCGTCTTCCATACAGGGCTTCAAATGGAGCCATACCAATACTGGCATGATAACTGTTATTATAAGTGAACTCAACCAGTGGTAATATCTCATCCCATACTCCTAGGTGATCCAAAATACAAGTCCTCAACAAATCTTCAAGCGATTGGATCGTCCGCTCAGACTGTCCATCCGTTTGGGGATGATAGGCCGAGCTCATCTGTAGTCTGCTTCCCATTTCACTCTGAAGGGTTTGCCAAAACCTGGATGTGAACCTCGGGTCTCTATCTGACACAATACTCGAAGGCACTCCATGCAACCTTACTATCTCCTTAACATATAGTTGCGCCAACTTTGCCATAGACATTCTCAAATCAATTGCCAAGAAATGAGCACTCTTGGTCAATCGGTCCACTATTACCCATATTGCGTCATGTTTTCGAATAGTGCGTGGCAAATGGGTAACGAAGTCCATCGCGATACTATCCCACTTCCACTCAGGAATCTCTAACGGTTGCAACAAACCTCCAGGTCTTTGATGTTCCACTTTTGCCTTTTGACAAGTCAAGCAAGAAGCCGAAAACTGTGCTACGTCCCTCTTCATACCCGACCACCAGAAGAACTTCTTGAGGTCTTGGTACATCTTTGTCATGCCTGGATGCATGCTAAAACGGCTTTTGTGACCCTCCTCAAGGATTAACCTTTTCATTTCGGAATTTCTAGGGATACAGACCCTACCTTTGAATCTCAAAATACCGTCGACCCCCAAGGCAAAATCTTTACCTTGATCAGTTCCAATCAAGCTAGCTGACGTCTGTAGTTCAATATCCTTTGACTGCTCTTCTTTAACATGCTTCAACAAGTCATTGGATACCACCAAATTACTGCATCTGATGCTGTCATCTTCAAATTCTACTTGCAGCCTCAAATCTCTGAAGCTTGTTACCAGTTCTAATTCTCTGATCATCAAGGAGGAAATATGTACTGCCTTTCTGCTCAATGCATCCGCCACTACATTTGCCTTCCCAGGGTGATAAAGGAGATCAAAGTCATAATCTTTAAGAAACTCCATCCATCGCCTTTGCCTCATATTAAGCTCCTTCTGATCAAAGAGGTATTTTAGACTCTTATGATCACTAAACACCTGAAATTTCGCGCCATACAGGTAGTGTCTCCAAATCTTCAAAGCAAATACCACAGCTGCTAACTCCAAGTCATGAGTGGGGTAATTCTTCTCATGAACCTTGAGTTGTCTTGATGCATACGCCACTACCTTTTTCTCCTGCATCAGTACACATCCTAATCCCTGATGAGAGGCATCACAAAAAACTTCAAAAGGTTTACCCGTGTCAGGGATGACCAAAACTGGTGCACTAGTCAACCTGTTCTTTAGCTCTTGGAAGCTAGTCTCACAACGGTCTGTCCAAACAAAAGGTTGATCCTTCTTAGTCAGTTGTGTCAACGGCGCCACAATCCGTGAAAAGCTTTCAATAAAACGCCGATAGTAGCCCGCTAGACCCACAAAGCTCCTGACTTCTGTAACAGTCTTAGGTCTCTCCCACTGAAGTACTGCTTGCACCTTAGTTGGATCAACAGCAATTCCTCCAGCTGAAATCACATGCCCAAGAAAAGGAACTTCTTTCATCCAAAACTCACACTTGGACAGCTTGGCATACAATCTTTTTTTTCTCAGCACTTCAAGTACTGCCCTAAGATGATCTTCATGTTCTTCCCGAGTTTTAGAATAGACAAGTATGTCATCTATAAACACCACCACAAACTTGTCCAAGAAGGGTCTGAAAATTCGATTCATATAGTCCATGAATATAGCTGGAGCATTAGTCACACCAAAAGGCATAACTACATACTCATAGTGGCCATACCTGGACCTGAATGCCGTCTTCTGCACATCATCGGCCTTTACTAAAATTTGATGGTAACCCGACCTCAAATCAATCTTGGAAAATACTGTAGCTCCATGTAATTGATCCATCAGATCATCAATCCTTGGCAATGGATACTTGTTCTTGATCGTCAACCTATTCAGCTGTCGATAGTCAACGCACAACCTTGAGCTACCATCCTTCTTCTTTACTAGCAACACTGACGCACCCCACGGCGAAGCACTCGGCCGGATAAATTGTTTCTCTAACAACTCTTCAATCTGCTTCTTCAACTCAGCCAGCTCAGCTGGAGCCATCCGATAAGGAGCCATGGATACTGGTCCTGCTCCCGCGACCAGATCAATAGAGAACTCCACTTCTCGTGGAGGAGGTAAACCAGGAACTTCTTCAGGGAAAACATCCATGAAGTCATTCACAACCAGAAGGTCTACACTCTGGTTCACAAGAGCTGAAAAGTTTACATTGGGAGTCCCATCCTTATGGAACATGATTAGGAAACAACTGGCACCCTCGAAGATGTCTTGCTTCAATGCGCCAAGAGATAACGACAAGTCTTGATCTTCTTTGGGAAATATTAACTTCTTACCACTGCAATCTAAAAGAATACGATTGGCTGCTAACCAATCCATTCCCAGAATTACCTCTAGCCCCTGCAGAGGTAAGCAAATAAGGTTCACTCTGAACCTGCGCCCCTCTACCTCAATAGGACATCTGGAGCACACATCAGATGTTCTAACTAACCCAGCTGTTGGTGTAGACACCACCAGATCACACGGAAGCTCTCTGACAACTAAACCAAGCCTCTCCACACAAGCCTTAGACACAAAAGAATGTGTCGCCCCCGAGTCAAACAACGTCACACACGAAGCTCCAAATAACAAACAACTGCTGACAATTAAATTACCTGCACTGGTTGCCTCAGCCCCAGTCAACGCATAAACCCTCCCGGTTGCCTGAGGTCTGTGTCCACCCCTCTGAATAGATGTGCCAGCTTGGCGTGGCTGTGGTCCTACCCTCCTAGTAGTAGGACAGTCTCTGGCATAGTGTCCCTCTTGCCTGCAGATGTTACACCTCCTGTACCCTTCTAACTGAGGGCAAGAACTCTGGAAGTGTGGTCCACCACACTTGAAGCATCTAACGGAACTGGCAAAGCTGGATTGCCCCGATGACTGCGAGGAAGAACTCCTAGACCTGAAGGAAGGAGGTCTAGAGAAAGGAGTCCTTCTAGAACTGGAGTCTCCCCGGGATATCACAGGTCCACCAACCCTAAGTGGTTGGCTTTGTTGTCTCTGAGGTCCTTCTGGTTCTCCTTTAGTCTTTTCCATATCACGGGCCATCTCTACCAAAGCGGAGAATTCTTTGATGCGCAATCCTTTCACCAGTAACTTTATATCCTTCCTCAAGCCATTCTCAAACTTGCGACACTGCCATTCTTCATCTATTGACATAGTGTTGAAGCGAAGCAAGTGTTTAAAACGATTTGCATACTCCGATACTAATCTGTTGCCCTGAGTCAACTCCAGAAACTCTACCTCTTTAGCAAACCTGACACTATCTGGAAAATATTCAGTGTAGAATTTAGTTCTGAACAACTCCCAAGTGATAGGGGTCCTGTTCCTCTCCAAGATAGCCTTCACGCTGTTCCACCAATGTCCAGCTTCTCCTGTCAGCAAGTACTGGGTGTAGGCCAGCTTTTTCTCATCCGAACACCCTTTGGCTTCGTAGATTCGTTCCATATCTTGGAACCAATGATCGGCTTCATCAGGACTGCACTTGCCACTAAACTTGGCGGGATGATGTTGGAGAAAACTCTCCAAACTCCATTCCTGAACTGGAACGGCAACAGAGGAAGAAGCACCAGGAGAAGGTCTTCCATTAACCATCATTTCCCTAAGGAACTTCTGAGTGTCTTCAGCTGACACTCTTGCAGCTTCAAGGTTTTGAAGAGCGATGGTGTTTTGTTCCACCAATGCAGTATTCTGAAGTTGCATAGCCTCAAGTACAGCCTCATGTCTTGTGGTGTTCTCATAGGACTCCGGTTGATAAGGAGGAGGAGAAGGTGATCTAGATGCCATTTTCTGCTCATACAGAGAAAACACCATTAGTCCAACCCAAGGAAACGATGACAACCATCCCACAAGGCTAAGAGTACAGAGCACAAGCATGGCACACATATACCCTACAGGATCCTCTAAGGACAGAAACTGCTCTGATACCATAAATGTAACGTCCCCAAATATATACATCATGCATATATAATAAAGACGTCATCATGCATAATATAGGAAAGCAGTCAAGAGTAATTTAAGGATTACAATTATCCTCAGAATAGTGCATAAATTGACAATACAATTATTGGAATCTCCCATGGAAATCACGGAAAATTTAAAACTTAAAATACATACAAATGTAATTAAACGAGTTCACGAAATAAGAATTAGTAATGCTAGGTTGCAGCACTGCCGTCTCCATCAAGAGCTGCTCCCAAGGTATCCTCCCCGCCATCTGCTCCCATCCAAGTGGATGATCATCGCCGAATAACATATCCAAATTGGCACACAACACAAACAATGCAAGGGTGAGCTAGATATAAAAAGCATGTTATCTCCTAGCACAATTAATTTATGAAATCATTCATAGGTTCATATAAAATAACAATTAAAGCATACTCATTGATCCATATTTCACATACTTCCATTACATGTAAACATTCATCCAAACATGGTAAACTGACATCACAAGACTTGTTACTTTATACCCGACTCGTCCGGACTAGAATGATTACCGAGCTATGGCGGGTCTTGCACCCGTGGTGGCTTTATGAAACTTGGGCACTACCGCCCTGGCACTACCGCCTGGTGAAACTTTTGGGGCACTCCCGCCCGGCCACAATCACGAGGTTAATCCGTTATCACTCACCTTGGGTCATGTGGAAGCACCCAAGACTAGGACCTCCTGCTACTCCTCACCACATGGTTCAATCCTCTCTACATGAGAAGAAAGACCATTGGAGCGTCAGGATGACCCCCAAAACTGAGCTACCATGTAATCATTCTATACAACCCCCAAACACCACCATGTATCCTCTCCTCGAGGATCATGGAATTACGTCTGTGAATTATACTGTTACTCACAAATACCAGATATCCCCATATATTACAGTAAATCAACACAACTCATAAATTCACATAATCCATTTCACCATATACAATTTCCAAACATTACATGTAATCCAATTCATGAGAAAATAATTTAAAATCCAACCTTTTCAAAATATCAAAACGTACGAGCACTGTTCACTGGGAACAGTGAACGAACGCTCACTGGAAGCACGCGGACGAACGCTCACTGGACGAACGCTCAAACTGGACACTAAACGGGCGAACCCTGTTCACCACGGTCTATGAACGAACGTTCACTGTTGAACCGTTCGGACGAACGCTCACTTCTAAGCAGTCTGGACGAACGCTCGTGGTCTGAACGAACGTTGAGGAACACGGATGAACACTTCTGGACGAACGCGAACGAACTTTCACTTTGGACGAACGCGCAGTTGGACGAACGCTCAGCATAATTTGGCCGACCACTGGTCGTGCCGTTTTGGACGAACGCGCATATATCTTGGCCGACCACTAATTGGTCGAGCCATTTAGGACGAACGTCCAATTGATCAAGGGCGAACGTTCAGAACAACAACCGAACGTTCAGAATTTGGCTACTAAGGGCGAACGTTCAGAAAATAACCGCACGTTCATAAATTGGTCGAGGAACTTGAACGAACGTCCAATTTTGAAACCAAATTGGACGATCGCTCGATAATTTGGACGAACGTCGAATTTGAAACCAAAATGGACGAACGTGCCTGCAGAATTTCAGAATTTTGCAGAAACCCAGAAGCGAAACCAGAGACCCAAAAACCTCCATTTTTATCTCCAAAACTTCTAGATTTTCATCATACACAACATATATCATCAATCAAAGAAAAGATCTAGCTCCCCTTACCTCTTGAAGATCTCCTTGAATCACTTCCAGCTCCAAAATTTCTCCTCTTCTTCTCTCCCAGAATTTCCAGCAACTCTTCCAACTGCACCACCAAAGTAGCAGCTCACCTCACCTTTCTCTCAGTTTTTGCAGCAAGGAATCCCTTCCCAAAACTGAATCCCGACCCTTCTTTTATCCTCCCAGCTGCCTCCCCTTCTCTCCCCTTCTTCTTCTCTTTCCTTTCTTGTTTTCTTTTCTTTTTGTTTTTAAGGGGAAGCAACGTTTGCTGTCCCTTGTGGCAGCGCTCGTTGCTTCCTCCCTTGTCTTTTTTTTTTTTTTTTTTTTTTTTTTTATTTATTACAATTCCTTACACAAGGAGACAAGAAACTAGTTGGATTTATCTTTGCATGTAGGATGTGTGTCCAGTCCAATCTATTGTCATTCCTATTAGTGTCTATTATTGTAAATTAAGATTTTTTAGCTGTGTTTTGAGTGTTTTTTTTTTTTGGCTTTTATTTAAAAAATAAAACCTAGTATGTAAGGGTTATTGACGTCACCTTATAACATAGACATAATTTATTTTATTGTGCTTAATTAGGGGTTCACATAGTCTTTATATTTATATTTTTGTTATTAAATTACAAAGTAAGTAAACTTTGAGTGTAAATATTAGTATATTACGAGATACATTTTGATCTTTTATTCTATTTCTAATTTTTGGTCTATTTTTATCTTAGGTAATTAGGTTTCTTTAATAAGTTATATAAGTAATAAAACTTTTAACACAATATTTTTAACTAAAAAAATATAAATAAATACAAGATTCAATACAAATTTGATATAAAATTATATAATTTTTATTTAAATTTTAAAACTCAATTAGTTCTTTATCATTTGTTTATCCATACATTCATTATTTTTAAATTTGGTGATAGGGTATTTTTTTGTTAGGTTGGATTCCAATTGGGTATGAAAAGTCCAACTTAGTTATACTCGTTTTCTCTCACTTAATCAAAGAGGAGAGAGGTCTTTTAGGTGAAGAGAGCATGAAAAAGTTGTAGTCTTTGTAAGAAAAAAAGATAGATAAAATTTGTTAACAATTTCACCTAATCTCGTTTTATAAAATTGTGATTGTTGCTTCATTCACCATTAAATTACACTGAAATTTTTGTAGCACGTTGGTGACATATAGTTTATTAGTTTGACCGTTGAGATCGTCAATTTAAAATTTCTGAGTAGGGAAATTTGTCTCTTACAGTTGCTTCTTTTTTTTGTTTATCTATTTTTGTTATTAATATTTCAGAACATTATTGCTCTGGTGTATTGATCTTAATGAAGTATGATTAATTGGTTTGTGTCCGTGAGTTTTTACTTCTCACGAAAGTTTTCTCATGTTAAAAATATTAGTGTTCTTTTATAATTATTGTTGCTATTTTATTATTGTTACTCCTCATAAATATTTGCAAGTTTAGAAAAATTATTATTATGACATACTTTAGTATTTACTTGTTTGAACGTAGACAAAAACAAATATAATTACTTTAACTAGTACAAATTATTGATTACAAAGACAAGATGGGAGATTTGTTTGTGAAAAAAATTGAATCTTCACGTCTTTGCTGTATAAAAGCCATATTTTATGTTAATAAAGAATGTGTAATAATTGTTATTTTTGTTGTTAATATAATATATATATATATATATATATATATATATATATATGATCTTAAAATAAAATTAAAATTATCATTTAAAATAATAAAAATATTTTAAATGGAAGGATCACTCTCCTTTGAAGCAACTAGAGGCTTACGGATTGTGTTGCACTGAAGTAATATAAGAAAATCAGTTTTTGAAGAATAGGTTCCTTTGTAACACAGAGTTGAAGATGTGAATCAGATTTTAACAGAAGAGAGTGTTGGTTAATTGCCTGTGGTTCCTTCTCATTTGTTTGTTGTTCACAGCTTTTATTACCTGTCCTAAAATGATAGTTACAACAAAGACTAATAACTTTTATGAATTATGATTTGTAAATCATATCAATTGTATAATATGAATAAATCGAAATAAACAATTTGTGGTATCTAATATTGAAAATTTAATTTTTAACTTTTATTTTTATAGTATTATATTAATTATTTATTTTATTATAATAAATAAAAATATTAATATTAACAAAAAAATTAAAAGTACTTGTCATAACCTTAATTGGGTTTTCTCTCGTGCTTGATTTCATATTAGATCATATAACCTGAAATGTAAGATTTCATATTAGATCATATACCCAGAAATGTAATATCCCGAAAGAAAATTTTAAAAAATTCTAATCCTTTATAAAAATAAAAATAAAAATAAAAACACTCAATAAGTGTTGATAAATTGTGGGAGTGTTGGGCCAATGTCTCTTAGCGCAAAGAAAATAATAATTGAAATAATTGTGGGGTTGGGTTGGTGGCTGTCTAAAGTCAATGATGTTGTGTGAATTCATGAAGTCTTTCTACTTACTTTCTTTTTATTAATAGTTGTCTGTTTAAATTTTTTTTTATCATAATGTGCTTTTCTACATATAAAATTTAAATAATTTATTTATGATTTCAACAACATATTCATATTTGAGAGTATCAAAGGATGCATCACAAACAAATAAAAAGAACACACAAATATAACAATTTTAAACAAATTCCATGCCTTTCTTGTTCCTATTCTTCCAAATATTTATTCTTAAACAAGAAAGAATAATGAACATAAATAATAAAAAAAATAGAAAAATGAAAGAAAAAACTGTACTGCAAGTCAGTC
This sequence comes from Vigna angularis, assembly GCF_016808095.1. Taxonomy (NCBI): domain Eukaryota; kingdom Viridiplantae; phylum Streptophyta; class Magnoliopsida; order Fabales; family Fabaceae; genus Vigna; species Vigna angularis. The sequence goes on from NC_068971.1 coordinate 9,283,640, forward strand.
ACTGTAGCTGTAGATACATGACTTTAGATATATAGAGAGAGAGGTTTATATGATAATGTTTTACCTTGTATGAATTTGACAGTTCTGACTTAATGCATCTGAGTCTTTTACAGGGTTTCCTGGAGAAAAAAGATGTTGTAGAGTTTGGTTGAATAATTCAGAAAGCCTTGTAATTAAGAAAAGTTGAAGAAGTTAATAATGAAAAAGAAAGAAAAGGAGATGTGTGAACTCAAAAGTGTGTTGAGAATAGAAGAAGACTTACAGATTGTGTTGCACTGAGCTGATCTAAGAAAATCAGTTTCTGGAGAGGATGAAAGTTGGTAGTTTGAAGAGTATGGTTCTTTCAAACACACAGTTGAAGATGTAAATCAGATTTTAGGAGAAGAAAGAGAGTGTTGGTGTCGTTCTACGAGGAATAAATAAAGATGAATATATGGTTAGTTGCATGTGACTCCTTCTCATTTGTTGTTCTTCTGATATAGAAAAGTTGTGTTGTTGACTTTCGAAACATATTGCAAGTTGTTTTATAAATTTAGAAACATATTACAAAAATAAACAGAAAAAACGAAAAAGGCTTCTTTCTGAGAAAGAGAGAACGGTTCCAACTTTGTTTATGTAAATTCTTAATTATTAACTTTCGTCTTCATGCTATTTTAATTAATACTTAAAATTTAATATTTTATTATTCCTAACCACAATTAGGTGGCAATAGCTGTAGACGCAATTATTGTATTTGTATTCTTTGAATCTATTGGCCATCTCTATTTATTATCACTATCATTCAGACGTATTTGGACAAGTATATATTATACAAAGTGCTACCGACAAAATAGTAGGTCATATATATCCCTTTACATTTCCACCACTTTCTTTTATTAATATCATGCCAAGCATCATCAAAGAGACTTGGACTCATTTGAATCATCACCTTGTTGAAAGAATAAAAAAAATATATTTAATTTATGAAATAATAAAAAGATATATTCAATTTATCAAACAATAAAAAAGTGTGTACCATACGAACCGGGCAGTCCCGAGAGCACGCCGTCATCAATCTAACCACTTGGTGTTTTTTCAATCATTTTTACTCCTCTGATAGCATTGTCGGACAACTTGCATAAACACTCATTGCGCGACGTTCTACTCGACCGTTCATCCTTCCATTCGGGTGAGTAATAACTAGGCTTAATACCTGTTTTTGTCCCTCTTTTTAAGGAAAATGTTCACTTTCGTCCTACCTTTTTCAAAAAGTTCAATGTGGTCCCACGTTGTGAAAAAAGTGTCCAAGTTAATCCTTTTTGGTCACGGCGTTAAATATTTAACGATCCTGCTGCCAGCATGAACTGATGTGTGCAACGTGGCTTTTTACCCTCGTAACGTGGCAGTGACAGTTTTCCATTAACTGAGAACGTGGCAGTAGGCAGTGAGATTAAAATTCTGAGTGTTAGGGTTTGGTTTGGGTATTTTGAAATCGCGATTTGGGGATAAGCATTTTGGAGGACCTGCAAATCAAATTTGGGTGATCTTGAAGGTGAAATCTGCAGAGGAAATCGAATTCTGCAAATCAAATCAGGTTAGAGGTTTTTCGAAAATGTTTTCATTGTTGTCGCGTTTGAGGGGGTTTAACTATGGGTCAAATTGTTTTGTGTGAAAAGTTGTCTCACTACAAGAAAAATGGTTATTATCCACCGATAATTACATATGAATTTTGATTCGTATATAACATGAATATTACATATAGATGTTATATACGGATCCCACAAAAGGAGTTATATACGGATTTTACATACGGATTTTATATACGGATATATCCATATATAAAATCCGTATGTACTTTTCGTGCGTGGTGGCGGGAGAGTTTTCTGTGAATAACGTTCATATGTAAGTGTTATAATCCGTACATAAGTAAAAGCAAGTGTTGTCTTATGGAAATTAATTATTTTAAAAAAAATGAAATTATATTTCATTAATTCGAAGTTGGTTTGGTAAAACACTCATTCGAGGTGTGTTCTCTCAAATCTCTCTCAAGCCCTAACTCTACACTCTCAGATCTCTCTGCAACCCTAACTTTAACTCTCCACTCTCCTTCTCTATTTTCACTTTCATATACAGAACCACTTCCGAATCTTGGGGTTTCATCCTCCTCTTCACTTTTCCTTCATTTTTAACCGATTAAAACCACTTTTCTACTGATTAAAACCCTTTCTGCCGTTTGTTATTCGATTTCCACCGATTCAACCTCTATTTGCGTCGTTTAAACACTTTTTTACCGATCAATCTTGTGTTTGAACCAATTAATTGGTTCATTTTAAGTTTCTCCCTATTTTTGGGGTTTCTTAGGTCCAGATTAGGGTACTTCCTCCATTTTGGAGTTTTCCCCCAATCGGGCTTCTATTCATTCGTTTAGGTTTTTATAACATTTTCTTCCAATCATTCTCCAATTATTCTCCATTTCGCTCTCGATCTGGAGGTCGTCTCATTATTTCGTTGTGTTTGCTCATCAAGGAAGCTTCGAAGGAGTTCGAGTCGAGTCCGCATCGCTCTTTTGGTCATCTCCTCGGAGGCTCTTCCGTCAAGTGGCTGCAAAATCAATCACACCCGATGGCGTTTCGGCGCTGCTACTCTTTTGAAACCCAAAGAAGAGGCTGGATTGAAGACTTAAGGTGTTGTTGGGATTGTTTTTGAACCAAAAGCAGGAAGTGGTGACAAAATCTGCTGCGGAGATTCTAAACGATCAACATAGAAAGTGAGTATTCTTCTTGTGTTCTTGTTTCATTTCAAATCGTTCTGAGATTTAATGGTTTTTCATTTTGATTTTTTTAAAAATTTTTCCCTCTTTTATTTTAGTTCAGCTCCTGTACGTAGTTTTTTAGATCATGAAAGTTGCTTTAATGAAGAGGCAACAATTATCAGTGGAGCATTAGATCTCACGAAGAAGATAGCAACTATTGGCTTGGAGAAAGCCATTATGATAGTTTTATCTCTTGCCATCTATATGTTACAATTTGACGGTTGTCATTTCTTTAAAGACTACCTACATCAGAATATATGAATGGCGTGAAATTTGCTCCTGATATACTTGGAAAAGTGAAAATATACTGTGCCAATGAGACAATTTATGCCCCTAAATCTATGATATTTTGGCTGTTTTAAAGCTGTAGATCATGAGTGCCTAAGTTAGGAACATGTTTTTCTGGCAAAGAAGTAACTATCATATGATTTTTCGAATTTTAAATCTAAATTTGTATGTATGGTCATTGCTTCATCATCCATGCCAGTTCCTTTGCTTAGCAACTGGACATGTTCTGAAGAGCTTTAGCTGGGTTCTCTTTATTATTTTACGGTAACAATCCCAATAATAGAAGTCTATGGATGTTAATTTACCCACTCTTTCAGGACAATCCTCTGTTTCAGTTTCAAGATAAATCCTAACCCAGATATATCTATTATATTGGCTTGATTTTATAACAGAAAACATTTCTACATCATTATGCAGACTTTTGAGGAGGTCATGACACCAATTGAATCTACATTTTCCTTGGATGTGGCTTCCAAATTGGACTGGTGCGTTTTTTTCTATTGGCTTTTCTGGTCAGATCGATGTAGCAATCTCAAAGGGCATAGTTATTTGCAACCAAATTATTATGGAATGTGGACTACTTGATATAAAGCACTTAATTATGAAAGAAAATTAAATCTTTTTTCTAAGATATAAAGTAAAGGTTTCTAAGATATATACGTTAATAAAAAATGTTTTTATATTTTAGAGGATATTATCTTTTACAACAGTGTGTATGGCTCCTTTCTTCTAATCACTAATGCTAATGTTCTGTTGGATTGTATTTTTAAAACTGCTATTGAATCATTTCAATCGTCATGTTTCTATTTTTATTTTCATTTTAGATGCATGTTCTTTTATTTTATAGCTTTTCTTTCTTGATCTGTTTTCTTTTTCTTCTATTGAATGCCCCATCATCTTGCTCTCTTTGTTTGTGCTGGTCCTAAACTTTTTCAATTATAGCTACCTTTTCTATTTTATTTGAAATTTTAAAATTGCTCAGACTTATTATTAGAATTATTATACTAATCCATGTTCAACTAATCAAACTCAATTATTTATTATTACACTTTACTTTTTATATTCAATTATTATTGTTCACTTTTAGGAGTTAATTTCTTATTACAATTTACTATACATTTTTTATAACAAGATAAATTATCTTTATTTTTCTTATAAACCTTGCATTTTTAACTATAATATTATGACTCTTTCTATAACTTGGTTTCTCATTATCTCTTTGATAGGTCATTTCATTGGATTTACCACTAGCTATTAAATTATTCATCAATACAAGAGTTGAAGATTCTCGGTTTGGGGTTTATAGCCACCACTTTGATGATAAATGGCTAGTTGGTGGAGCTTCAAACATTGGTGGAGCAATTCCTGGACAGTTTTTCACCGATAGCCAATTGTATAAGTAGTTTAGTTTACTACTATGTAAAAGACAAAGACAATCAATTATTATTTGATAATTTGATACTATTTTTTGTTAATTTGGCAGACATTTATCAAATATATAAAACTTCTAATTATTGGATGCAGAAATGGGATTATTTAATTTTTTTTATAAAGTCATAAAGTTATATACGGATTTTTCCGTATATAACCTATATATGAATTTTTCAGATAAATTATATACAGATAATTTTGTATATAACTTATCTACGGATATTATATACGGATTTATCCGTATATAAGTTATATACGAATTTAACCGTATATAACTTAACTACGCCAGTTTTATATATGGATTTTTATCCGTATGTAAGCCGTATGTAACCAAGTGTTATATACGGATTTTGAGTTTTATATACGGATTTTGGCTGTATGTAATTCAATTTTTTCTTGTAGTGTCTTCTTTTGATGCATGATAGTGGTCCCATAGGTCTTACTTTAACTGAAATTAGTGGTCCCCTGTTTGCATTTGCAGGGTTCGGGTAGGGATGTCTGATGACATGTTTCGGGTAGTAGTCCACCATGGTGGGACCTTGATCAAAGAAGTCCCCTTTAATTATATAGGGGGAGAGATAATTAATTGGGACGTAGACCCCGATAAATGGTGTTATTTTGGAGTATAAGGTTCACTTAACCATATGGGATACATGCAAGTAGAAGAATTATATTACAGTGTCCAACATGTTCTACATAAGGTTGATGATGATAAAGGAGCTATGAACATGATGAATGTGGCTAAGTATTTGGGGGAAGTGAACCTGTATGTTGTGCATGGGGTGGACGAAGCAACTATCTTAGAAAATGATGAGAATGAGATTCTTTCGCTATGTGAAGGTCATGCAGAGAGTGGTGAGGATAGTGGTGTAGGAGGAGAAGCACATGTTGAGGGTGGTGAAGAAGGAATGGAAGACGTAGTGGAGGGTGCAGTGGAGGTTGAGAATGAGGATGCAATGGATGTTGAGAATGAGGATGCACGGGATGTTCAGAATGTAAGTGAAGGATTGGAGGTTCAGAAGGAAGATTTACTGGATGTTGACAATGAGGATTGGTTGGATGTTGAGCATGACAATGCATTGGAGGTTGAGAAAGAGGATTCAGTGTATAATGAGGATGTTCAGCATGAGGATGCAGAAGATGATGAGGTTGCAGTGGAGGTTGAGAATGAGGATGAAGTTGAGGTCGAAAGTGAAGAAGAAGTGGAAGTGGACAGTAATGATGTGGCAGGAATGGATGATTTGAGTGGTGATAATACGTGGATGATGAAGACAGTGAAAAAGAAACCCAATAGTGTAGGGGTTTGTCAGATGATGATTGGGAGTTTGATAAGCATTTAACTCCTGAAAATAGTGCAAGTGAGGAGGATGACAATGATGATACAATAGATGTAGGTCCTTTCTCAAAATATGCAAAGCAGAAGTCCATGGCAGATTACAAGTGGGAAGTGGGCACTATTTTTACTGACAGGGAAGAGTTTAAGGATGCTATTAGAAGGTATTCTGTTCATGCTGGGAGGGATCTAAAATTTATCAAAAATGATAACCGTAGGGTGAGGGTGACATGCATGGGTGGCCAAGGTAATTGCCCATGGCTAGCTTATTGTGGTTATTTGCCGTCACGAAAAATTTGGCAATTGAGGAAGATAATTGATACTCATAGTTGTAGTAGACAACTTAATATTAAACTGATGAATGCTAAGTGGGTATGTCAGGAAATAGATAGATCTTTAGTTGAGAATCCTAGTTTAAAGGTGAGTGATATTCGTACTAAAGCATTAAGAAAATGGAATACAAATGTTTCAATATCCAAGGCAAGAAGGGCAAAGTTAATTGCCACAAGAATGGTTGAAGGAGATTTCATAGAACAATATAAAAGGGTGTACGACTATGGAAATGAGCTATTGAGGTGTAATCCAGGCTCAACAGTGCAAATTAAAGTTGACTCTCATAATGGTGACCCAATCTTTCAAAGAATGTATGTTTGTCTCAAAGCTTGTAAAGATAGTTTCATAAGTTGTAGGCCCATTATATGTTTAGACGGATGTTTTTTGAAAGGTGTTTACAAAGGGGAGCTGCTGACTGCTGTTGGTAGGGATCCAAACGACCAAATGCTACCCCTTGCCTATGCAGTAGTAGAAGTGGAGAACAAAGACAGCTGCACATGGTTTTTGCAATTGTTAATTGAAGACCTCGGGGGCAGTGAAGTATGTGGAGGGTGCACATGGATGTCAGACCAGCAGAAGGTATATGATATGGTTTTTGCAATTTAGTTAATGATTTTGTATAGGATATGGTTTTATTACTAAATTTAATTGTGCAGGGGTTAGTCTTAGCTATCCAAGAGCTTTTGCCTCGGGCAGAACAAAGATACTGTTTAAGTCACCTCTATGCAAACTTTAGGAAAAGGTTTGGTGGGCAGGTATTAAAAAATCTCATGCGGAGTGCTGCAACCACCACATATCCCCAGGCTTGGGAGAGAGAAATGCTGAAAGTTAAAGAAGTCAATGTTGAAGCATATAAATACCACATAGCCATTCCCCCAAGGTAACCCATTAGCCATTATATACACATTACTGTCACAGATGTATTGTAACCCATTTGAGAAATCTTTTTTTCAACAGGTTTTGGTCAAGGTCTCGCTGATGAATCAATATTTTCTACACTTCACTTAGTTTATTATACTAGAATTAATCCGGGAATTATACTTAATTGTCCAGTATTTTCCCATTTTTCTTAATTGTGCTTAATTTGATTAGAAATTCTTATTTTAATTAATTTGAATTATCTGAGACTAATTATTGACATTATTGAGTGGGAAAATTCTGAAAATATTTTAGGACATTTGGAAGAAAAATGAAAAATCGGACAAGTAGAAATTTATTTTTGAAGACAAAGCATAAGGCAATTGGAATCAAAGAGGGGCCACCACATGTGGAGCTCACGGTTTTTCTTCAAGAAGAAATGGCTGCCAAAAATTCATTCACGTAAAAAGGGAAGCAAGCCTTTCCAAATTATTCAATTTGAAGAAGAATAGAAATGCTTAGAGCAACACACGGCCATTGCATGGAGGGGACCCCACGGTTTTGGAAAATAGTAAGATACAAATGTCTCATGGTCAAATAATTGTGTGAAAGAATTAAGGAGAGGGACCACCACTTTGGAAAGGTCACGTCCAAGCTAGGTGCATGTTTTAATTCCCTGCAAGTTTCCATACAAGCTTTTTATTCTCCAATTCATTACAAAAACACACGGCCCCACATGTACATTCATTTTGACAAACATCTTGAAGTGAAATGATGAGGGACCACGTTCCTTTCAGACCTAGCTCAACAATTGATAAAGCTTGATGGATAAGGAGCCGCCACTTCACGGCTGGTCCAGCACACAAACGAGCATTCATTTTCTTTGTTTTAAGATGCACATCCAGCAGCTGCAACGATCAAGGGAGGAAGGCACGGAGGTTTGACATCCAGAGGTGGTGTTCTCGACCAGCAGTGTTTTGATATATGATTCTTCACTCATTCAAGCTTCACCAAAGAGCTGATTTCACGTCAATCTTGGTTGCACCTGTTAAGGAAGAAACATTAAAATGAGAAGGAGAAAGCTTGAGGTGTTGGCACGGTAGGAGAGGAAGCTACAAACGTCCAGAAACTTATAGTAGGGACCCACCTATTTCCTTGGCAATCTAGGAGTGGAAGAAAGTCACAACCTATGGGGAACAAAAACCCATAGTCTGGAAGAAAATAAGGAAGGCACACCGAGAAAAGGGAAGTGCTGTCTCAGCCTTAGGGATATATAAAACCAGTTGCAGCAGCAAGCAGAGGGGCACGACCTTGAGGCCTGGAAGGGGTCATGTTTCCTTCTCTTCCAGGAGCTCTCTCTCAGTTTTCATTTTCAACAGGGCATAATGTAGAATTTTATTTTTTTTGAGCGTGTAGCTGAGTAGTAGTGTGTTACAGTGTTTTTGATCAGTTTAGTCGTTTTATTTTTACATGTATTATTCAAGAATTTCATTTTAAGTGTTGAATCTTTGATAAATTTTATTTTCAATTAAGTGTTTTATTTTTGTTGTATCTTTTATTTTACCGTTTACTATTTTCTATACCGTTAAATTTTGTCATCGTATTTTACTGTTCATGTTATTTTCAACGTCATTTTTACCCTTCAGTTTTTACAGTGTTTAAAATTTATTTTAGTGTTTTTAAATTCAGTTGTGTTTTAATTCCAGTTTTAATTTATTTTTCCGTATCAAACTAAAAAATCACAACCCCTCCCACTTTGTGTTAAATCTGAGACTGAACCCAATATTGGTCCTTGAGAGACGACCTAGGAGTCACTTCCTAGTATTATACTGCATATTTTCGTGCAATCAACACTTTTGTGAACGGTGCGACCCGTTCATCACTCGCTTCACAGCTCAACCAATGTGTGATACCCTTGATAACAACATCACTGAAGCTTTCAACAGTGTCCTCATTCATGCAAGAGGAAAACCAATTATCACAATGATGGAGTATATCAGATTGTATCTCATGAAAAGGTGGGCCACCAATAGAAGCAAGGTGGCATCTATGGAGTTCACAATATGCCCAAAGATAAAGAGTAGGCTTCAGAAAGAATGTAATTTGTCTAGATTTTGGTTGCCAAGGTAATCTCATTACCACAGTTTATATACATTTTGTTATTTACGTTCATTGATGTGCTTTATTTCTTTCAGCTGGGCTGCACGAAAGATTTTTGAGGTTAGGCACACTTTATCTGTTGGGAACAAGTTCACAGTGGATCTGGACACTAAAGAGTGTAGCTGTAGAAAATGGATGATCAGTGGCATCCCATGCTGTCATGCAATTGCAGCAATGAACTACTGTAATGTTCATCCAGAAAATTTTATTCCCAGTTGCTTTAGAAGATCCACATATGAAGAGGTCTATGCGTCCATCATTTTTCCACTCAATGGTCCCCAACTATGGCAAACCACAAATTTCAATGATGTACTACCACTACTGATAAGGAAGTTGCCTGGGAGGTCGAAGAAAAAACGCAAGTTGGAGGCATGGGAGTTAACTAAGGATGACACTCAAATGCGTGTTGGAGGGCATAAGAAAAAGTGTAGCATTTGCCGTCAGACAAAGCACAACAAGAATAACTGCCCTTTACGGCCCCAACCAGCAGAAGCAAACCACCCACCAGAAGCAACCCAGCCACCACAACCAACCCAGCCAACACAAACAACCCAGTCACCAGAAACAACACAACCAACCCAGCCACCTCCAACTTCCCAAGCATCCCGTCCACCAAAATTCAGAGTCAGAAGAAAAGATAAATAGATAGATCAATTGGTTTATTATGTACTGTACGGTCTTATTTTGGTAACAGACATGTATTGTCTTTTGTTGATGAATTGGAGGATATATGTATTCAATATCATGTACTTTAGTGACAAACCTAAACTGCGTTTATTTAATTAATCAAAGTGCTTCCATCATGTTTTGGACAAAGCTTGTATTTAGATTTCTAATATGTGCCATTAGTCACTTCTTAATATGCATTAATGGGTTGACCTGTTTCAATCTTAATATGCATTATTTGGTTGACCTGTTTCAACATTTTAAAACCAAATGGAGAGCTTGTATTTAGATTTGTAATATGTGCCATTAGTCCTCAGTCATATGCATTATTGGGTTGACCTGTTTCAACATTTTTAAACCAAATGGGGGACTGATTCGAACATTTTGTGCATTGCATTGCATAACTGATGTTACACCAACCAAAACACCTTCCCATTGTCAACGTACTTTTTTCAAGCATCCAAATACATAACAGGTATTAAGCCAGCTTATAACAAACACCCAAATTCACGATCTAACTAAATCAACCTAACCACAACTTCAAAATTACAAGGTCAACCACAATACACACACACAAAGCTACAACTAACAACTTCATAATTTTCTGGATTTTTTGCAAATCCTTCACTGCATTTTCCAGCTCACTTATTCTCTTCAGAATTGTGCAATCTTTTTCATCCACGTTGTCTTCACAACACCACTTGAAAAAGTTACAGCAGCTCCCAATTGAAGATCCACCCTGTTATTCACCATGTTAGGAAATCTATGAACAAATGCATCAAATCAACTAAAGAAAACATTAACTGACAAGGGTATACTTAAAACCTTGTAATGAGGACAACCCCAAAAATTTCTCCCAGCATTCTTCGTAGTTCTGGCCACTTTCATTACTGCAATATCACCACAGTAACAAGTAGGGATTAACCCACCTCCCCTACAAGCACCACCATGGGACGAACGAGAAGATCCTTTGGCCCAACTTTTCGAAAACGAAGAACACCATTGGGAACCCATTCTCAATCCTCAAAGACCAATTCGAAATACCCAAACCAAACCCTAACACTCAGAATTTTAATCTCACTGCCCACTACCACGTTCTCAGTTAATGGAAAATTGTCACTGCCACATTACGAAGGTAAAAAGCCACGTTGCACACATCAGTCCACGCTGGCAGCAGGATCGTTAAATATTTAACGTCGTGACCAAAAATGATTAACTTGGACACTTTTTCACAACGTGGGACCACATTGAACTTTTTGAAAAAGGTAGGTCGAAAGTGAACTTTTCCCTTAAAAAGAGGGACAAAAACAGGTATTAAGCCACCTAATAACTATGTACCGTACGGACCGGACGGTCCAGAGAGCAGTGTCGACACCAATCATACCGGACGGTTGTACATGATCGGCCGATAGGAGAACTGAGTCATTAAGACTAGGATTAAGGTAAATAGTGATTAGCGTCATTGGGCTAGAATTTGGTCGTGATTAACTTTTCACTAATCCTAAGCCCTTGATGAAAACTATAAATACAGGTCAAAAGTAAGTGGTAGAAGTGTTGCATTTACTTTGGCATCGGAGGATCTTTGACATGTTCCCTCCCGGATGTAAGAGTGAGACAACGTAGCTTGGAGCGAGATTGGACGACAAGAAGACAAATTATGGAGGAGTTTGGTGACTCAGCCCCAATAATCGAAACAAAGTATAATAACTATTTCCATTATATATAACCCAAAACCGTCTATATACTTCAACCTTAAATAATAAAACAAAAACAGTTTGGTAGCAATTATTTCTCCTGCCAAGCACTAAAAATCATCAATATATAACCCAAAACAACCTTGTTTCTATTATTTGGGACTAAGTTACCAAATGCCTCCACAATGTATACTCTTGTCTTCTTGTCGTCTGGTTATGCTCCAAGCCCTATTGTCCACTCCTACCGTCCGGGGGGAACCTGTCAAAGATTCTTCGATGCCAAAGTCAGTACGAAAACTGTTGGCGATTTAATGAGACAGTAATGAATGTGTAGTAAATGCAACCTTCCTACCTCTCACCTTTGACCTCTATTTATAGTTTTTGCTATGGGCTTGGGATTAGTAAAAAGTTAATCACAGCTCAAATCCAGCCCAATAGCTCTAATCTTGATTTACCTTAATCTTGGTTTTAACGACTAGGTTTACCGTGCGTCCAAGCATGATCGACCGTCCCTATGGTAACCCGGCCTTGCTTACCGAGCGGACGGTGTTGATGCGCAACTTGTGAGGTGAACTTCCCAACGAACATCCATCCTCCAAAGTTGCTGGTAGTAAGAGGCGGGTGAAATACTGGTGATTGACTAAGTTTCGGGGCCGCTCCTATGTCGGCCAATCCATTCGGTACATAAGTCCCCAAAGCCCTAGTGCACGTAATGAATGTTGGGTTTGAGGCCGGATGGAATGCTGATCGTGGGTACGCGAGGTGTCCGTCCCTCAATGATTGGGCTTTGACAATTTACGGATTCTTTTTGGGCCGAATTTATTGGGTTTTCGCTTACCGATATTCTTGATTTGGTTTGGGCGGGAAAACATGTGTCGTTTGTCAAGAAACGGAAGTTGAAGCAGTTTCGCATCTGAACCGTTGATCCAAACTAGGCTCTAGTCCCCGAGCCATAATGGTGATCTGGGAAGCTTCCTTCCCTATCAAGATTGGTTGCGTCTCCCCAAGGGGCTCCAGCCGATCCTCCGTATTCGTCCTTGGGTCAAGGTCGGCCATAGCCACCTCTGAACCACTCGTCCTTCTTTTCACCACGCGGGTGTGAAGCTTCAAACCCGCAACATAACATTCCTTAGCCGTCTTTTGGTCTGCCCGGACGATACAGATCGTACCTTTGCTCGAGGGATACTTCATCGTGAGGTGGGGGGTTGATACAATTGCTCCAAAGGCGTTCAGACACGGACGACCTAGTAGTATGTTGTAGTAAGTGTTAGCCTCCACCAGTAAGTATCTTACCCTCTTTTCCTCGCTGCTCCGGCCAGTTCCCAGTCTTGTACGCAAATTTACATATCCCCTGGTGTCGACCTTCTCTCCTACGAATCCCACAATTTGTTTGTTGTAAGGGAGGATCAGGTCTTCTGATATGTCCATTTGCTCAAAGGTTTTCCAATAGAGGATGTTCACCGAACTCCCTTGATCCACCAGTACCTTGCTTACGCCATACCGGGCGATTTCCGTTGTTATCACCATTGGATCGTCTTGATTGGGATCAGGGGTGTGGAAGTCTTCATCTGAGAACGTAATAGGGGCATCGTCTGTCGGGGCTTGTCCACCAAGTGAACAGATTGTAACGCTCGAACAATGTGCTTCCGGGCGGATGAAGAAGATCCCCGCCAACGAAACCGCCAGATATTGTATTGATGTGTCCCGTAGAGGATGGTCATGGCTCCTACTGTGACTCCTACTTCGTCGCCTTTCCGATCGGGAACGGTCGGCCTGATTGCTTCTGATCCTTCCATGCCTCTCAGGTTTCCTAGGGTTGGTTCGTCTTGGACTAGGACGGTCTGTGGACGTGTGGGGACGGTCTGTGGACGTGTGAGGACGGTCAACCCACACATACTTTTTCAATTGCCCTGCACGGATTAGTTCCTCAATTTTTTCTTTCAAGGTTACACATTCTTCAGTAGTGTGGCCCACGTTCTTGTGCTACACGCAATGTTTATTTCCATCCGCTCCTGGTGGAGTGGGTTACTTCTTAGGATCCGGGATCAGTTCCGCGCTTAACGCTTCCTGGAAAATCTTCTCCCGAGGGGCGTTCAAAGGGGTGTGTTGTTGGAATTTGGGTCCCCAGGGTGGTTCTCTCTATCTGAACCCTTTAGGCTTCCTACCCTGACCGCCCAACTTTCCCTCATCCGTCCTCTCTCCATTGTTTTCCTGGCTCTCCTTACGATAGCTTCATCTCTTCTACCCTTATCTCGTCCATCGCCCTCTCCCGCAATTCTTCCATGGTTTTGGGTGCTCGTCGACATACACTGTCTTTAAACGGTCCAGGTTTGAGGGCGGGAAGGATGTAATGTAGGGACAGTTTCGGGATTAAGCCCTTCACTCATCGTACGGTCTTCTGATAGTGATCCATGAACGCTCTCAACGTTTCTTCCTTTCCTAGCTTTAAGGTGACCAACTCAAAGACGGACAGGTCCTAAGTACTACTGTTGGACACAAGGTTGAATAGACACTGTAGGCCGACAAAGTTCTCAATGGAATTGGGAGGGAGTGAATTAAACCACTCAAGCGCCTCCCCTTCCAACGATAATGAGAACGCTCGGCACCAAATGGTGTCGTTGCCCGTCTGAAACGCCATCGCGTTCGAGAAGGTTTTGATGTGGGCCTTCGGGTCCGTAGTCCCATTGTATATTTTGAATTAAGGTGGGAAGAACTGTTCCAATATTTGGATGTCCATGTTGGCTTGCACGAAGGGGAGTAATAGCGTTGACGAGGACTCGGTCTTCACTACCAACTGCTTGTCCCTCGCACCACTCTCCGCTTGCACAAACTTAGCCTTACTACCTTCGACCTCCGGCTTTGTGGGTCTCCACATTTTGTCCGGCTCACTACTATGTTATGTCTGGTCCTCCATGGTGGCCTTGCCTCTCTCCTTGATCTTCTCTTGTTCTCCCCTTTCTCCCACGCCTTCTCGGGCAAGGCGCGCCGAACACTCGGCTCTGACGGCTACTAGCTCCTCGTGGTCACCATTGGTTTTTGCAAGTAACTCAGCCCCACGGTGGGCGCCAAAATGTTTCGGTTATTTGGGACTAAGTTACCAAATGCCTCCACAATTTGTACTCTTGTCTTCTTGCCGTCCGGTTATGCTCCAAGCCCTGTTGTCCACTCTTACCGTTCGGAACCTGTCAAAGATGCTCTGATGCCAAAGTTAGTACGAAAATTGTTGGCGATTTAATGAGACAGTAATGAATGTGTAGAAATGCAACCTACCTACCTCTCACCTCTATTTATAGTTTTTGCTATGGACTTGGGATTAGTGAAAAGCTAATCACGGCCCAAATCCAACCCAATAGCTCTAATCTTGATTTACCTTAATCTTCGTTTTAACGACTAGGTTTACCGTGTGTTCGGGCATAAGCGGTCGTCCCTATGGTAACCCGGCCTATTGCTTACCGAACACACGGTCTTGATGTGCAGCTTGTGAGGTGAACTTCCCAACAAAAAGCCATCCTCCAAAGCTGCTGGTAGTAAGAGGCGAGCAAAATACCGGTGATTCACTGAGTTGTAGGGCTGCTCCTATGCCGGCTGGTCCATTCGGAACAAGTCCATATACATATTCAATGCTACACTTTAAGTATTTAACCAATAAATTTTCTAAGCAAAGAAATATCACTGTAGTGTATGTTAAAATCCATTGTTTTACATATTATCATAACCATAATATTTACTGCACTATCTCTAGCCATGTGTGCACTGCCAAGCCTCATATTTTCGCATAAAACATCATACATATGAAAACCAATATTTATACCACAGAAAACCATGAACCATGTCCCTTACTAAACCCAAAACTTTTGCATCAAACAACATGTATCCATTGATTTTGAACAAGAAACAACAAGCAATTTAATCTCTTAAAATATATATACCAATCATCACAACCATTTTACTGTACATTAAATTCGGAATTTTCTAAACTAAACCACATGAATTTAGATTTAGAGCATAGTGCTACAACTTATTTAACTTATTTACTAACTTACTTTTGATTGATGATCAAAGAAGGTGGTCAATTCATCAAGAATATTTCCTTCTTCATTATCATGTATGTTTTTATTGCACCCTGTTGGAATGTTCGGCAAGTGTACCGAATCGTTCAAGTAATAAACCGGTAAGACCGGGTATCGTTTTCCCAAGAGACTCGTAATACTAGAGAATTGTGCGATTAACAACTCATATAGACTCAAGAACAAAACTTCAATTTACAGAACAAGTGCAGAAAGACAAATTGATACATAATTACAAGGTTGGACTTTGGTATTGAAGGTACTTGGAAATGGAAAAGACTAGAAATGGTATGAAATGACATTGCTAAGGTTAGTTTTCACCAATGCACGCTTGTGTATAACCAATTTTATCTCCTCTCTATCAATTTACTAAAGTCAATCCACTAAAACACTCTAGCCCCAATCCCTTAGGTGAAAGAGCCTAGGTTTTTCCTATTAAACTCCAATTCCTTGGACAATCTAACAAGCAAACCCGCATTAAAGAGCTAGGATCTTAAGACAACATGTGAATCATCTTCCATCCCTAGAATCAATGACCACAAGGACTCTTGTTTCAGTTCTAGGTTCCATCTTACGTCCCCATAATCCATGAAACCCCAAATTCAAGTCATGAACATTCCTATTACATGCAAGCTTTAAGATTGGAAACAAGAATACTAGCAATTGATAGAAAAGGCATATATATAATCAAATCAATCATCCATTACACAAGAATCCATAGGCTACAACAATCCCTAACAAAACGAATCTGGTTCTCCACTTCCATGGAGAACCCTAAAGCTTACAAACATGGAAGATGGAAGAAGAAGGAGACCCAACGGAAGAGGAGGAGATGTTCCCACAAGCTCCTCACGCCCTCCATTAGCTCCAGCCGTGAAATCGCACCTCCAAAGAACCAAAGACACGAAGCCCTTCGCGTTCCAGGGTTAAATAAAGCGTTTCTGCCACATCAGCAAAAAGTCGCGCCCGGCGGCCCGACATACCGGCGCCCGGTGCGCCATGGGTCAGCTACCTCACGCCCGGCGCCGCCCAGGTCAGTAGGCGCCCGGCGTGAGTCTCTGCAGCAGCATTGTGTTTTCTTCTATTTTGTGCAGATCTGCTTGCTTCTGTGGTTAGTTCAGCTTTATACTTTTCGTGGAGATTCTTCCAATCATTGTATTACTACAAAATAAAGGGATTATAGATGAAATCTCATCAATGTAGCCTAAAACACATTTATTCATGAAACTAAGATAAAAGAGAGGATTTAGCAAGTTACAAGCTAGAAAGGAGTTGATTTTGCTCTTAAATTCATGCTTAGATAATGGTGAGAATTAGCATTATCACACCCAAGACTAGCCACCAGAATCAATATTTTAAGAATTATAAAAGCCAAAGAATAATTCACTTCTTACAAACAATTATACCCGGTTTTCACACAGCCATCTTTTACTACTAAACATTCAGCTTCATTCTCATTATCTTATCTTGATTGTATCTAAATGTTACTAATAAAGAAGAAAAATTTATGTTTTGGTATTGTTTTATCTATTTTATATCTTATTTGCTCATATAAAAAAAATTATATTTTATTTACTCATAAAAAAAAGCTCATATCACTAGTACAGTCAGGGGAAACGACAACGGTTACTTTTGTCTATAGGCACCGGTTTTCGAACCGAAGCATATTCAGGCGAGACAAAAAGTCTAATACTTTTGGCCTCGATTGAGAACCGAGGCATAAAAAGAGAGGATTTTGCCTCGGTTCATCCTTAACCGAAGCAATAAAGTTTTTGGTTTTTTAAATTTTTTTTCGTTGGACTTTATGCCTCGGTTCAGGAACCGAGGCAATATGTCCCACTCTACTGCCTCGGTTGTAGCTTGAACCGAGGCAGTAGACCTTTTTTTTTTCTTCTCATCTGCATGACATTCTGCTTCGGGTTTGACCATAACCGAGGCCGTAAGGGGTCTTTCGACTTCGGTTATGACCTGAACCGAGGCATATAAGTACGTTTTTTAAAAAAAAATGAGGTTTGTTTCTGCAACATTCCCAACCATAGAAACAGACCTGCATATATTTTTATAGCCAAAACAGTCCAGAATAATGCAGAAATGTATATTTTAAATGAAAATCATATTAAAACATAAATATATTGAATGGAATCATAAATCAACTTCTTAGAAGCATAAATCAATCCAATGTAATCATAAATCAAGTTTCAAGCATAAATCAATGCAATGTACAAAGTTAAACTTATAATAATGTAGAAAAGCATAAAACAACTTAGAAACATAAACTTAGAACTTACTATATCGTAATATGTACTACATACTATTATATAAATGAATTACATATTTAGCAAGTGTTTTCCTCACAAGTTGAATTGACTTCTCTGGAATTGGAGCAGTCCTATTAAATCTCTACATAAAACACAATGATTTCAATTAGTGTATATGAAATCCAAACTATAGACAAAATAAAATTCAAAGCTAAATATTATCGTTTCCCATCCACTGGTGTAATGTGCACGAATGATGGTCATCATCCAAAACATAACGTAGTAACCACATTCATATGACCCAATTTGTCTATTACACTACAATATATATCATCCTAATTATAAAATGTTAAGTAACATCATTTGAATGGAACCAAATGTAACAAAATATGGACTAAAATACCAAAGCTTAAGTTCAACCCATGCAAGCTTTTTAACTGTAGCAGTAGATCTCCCAGATAACATCATATGTGTTGCAAGGGAACTATTAAAAAAAATTCCTTTAGCATACATTTATATAACAAAAAATTCGAAACATTGAGATTCTTACCAATCTACTACATGTCTAAGAGGGTTGGGAGAAGACTTCTGCAATGAACAAAACCAGACAGCAGTGTTCTCCGGTATGGAGATCACAAGTAGCTGCCAATGACACCTGAAATTGGTAATAACTTATGAATCATATACCAAAATTAATAAATGAATGTGTTGAAGTTAATAAATTTCACTTACCCATGTATATAAGGGAGAAAATATATCTCCTTCCCCATTCCAAAGCAGATGGTGATGTATGTTTTGATATCATCAAATTTATTTCTTTCATGAGTCATAGAGGGGTCAATGAACCCATATACATCGTTGAACCCCTTCTTGTTACTAACATCAAACATATACCTAAAATGAAGAAATAATCTAATATAAGTAAGTTGATAAAATAGAATTATATAAAAAAGTTTTCATAAACTTACATCACCCACAGTTGAATGAGTGTAATATTAATTTCTTCTCTACCCGACACAAGCTCCCTAACATCTTGATGATGCAAGTACAATGGGATCTGAGCTTCTTTTCCAAATGTAGTAGAATCCTAGTGTACATTCATCGGCACATCTGAAATGATTTTAGCAAGCTCGTCTAATGCACCAAGAGGGTCATCCTCAGATAAATGAGTCTTCTTCGGTGTAGGACTTCCCTCTTGACCTATCTGCTGTTAAATGCAAAAGTGGTTATGTTATAACGTCAATTAGAAGTAAATATTAAAATTGAGAAGTATATATTTCGAGTGTTTACCGGGGGATTAGATACATCACCAACCAAATGTCTAGGCCAGGCGACAAAGGACTTAAATGCTTCTTCCACAGTGAAGAAATCATCTGTAGGCACAGGAAGAACGACATCCGCTATGACAACTTCCTCCACCGTGACCTTGAACTCATCTTCTAAAAGTTGTACACCATGCACTATAGTAGCTGTCTCATAAACTGTACCACGAGCCACTAGCATGGTCCCAGTATCAGAAAGAATATATAACTAACATGGATGAGTTTCATCCATGTCGTCCCCTGGGGCACCGACAGCTGAACAACTTCCTTTACCGCTTCTACCTGTCAAATTAAATGTTAGGTTATGCAAAAAGTAAATTAGTAACAAAAAATAAATAAGTTTACCTGTAGGGGGTACAACATGTTCTGCTACAGGAGATGGCGGAGGACGATTGCCATAATCCTCATAATGCTGCTGGAACTGGCGCGCAACCATTTCAGCAACTTCATCATACAACTCTGCTCGAACCTTCTTTGTGATCTCCTACCTCATCTCTTTTCTTATTTCCACCTTCATCTTTTCGTATGAATATAGACGCGAGAAAGACCCCAAAAAATGTTGTATGCCTATGCCAGTCCCAATACTACGCACCCGTCCTGGGTGCTTAGGTCGTCCAATAGCTGGGTGCTCAACCAAGGAGTCCTGTCACATAACAAAAGTTCAAAATCATTTGAAAGATCTATGTAATATATATAACAAAATTAATGTAAAAATATAAGAAATGACATCTTACAATTCGTTCAGATATTTCTTTGGCAGACTCGAAAGTGTAGGAGCCCAATGGTCTTATACGAGCTAGCTTCCACTTGTCGTGCCGAGATGGTGGTGAAGGAGGAAGAGGAGGGTCACCACCCTCAGAAAGTGGAAGTCTACTATCTAACTTCTGCTTCATTATATTTTCTTCAAGCTTCTTATATCCACCACGAGACAGTAGGTGTGAATTTTTATTCTGAGCGCTTATTCCCTATGCTTTTGACCTTTTTTCCTGTGACAAAATGAAACAATTGTCATGGTAGAGAATTATGAATGATGAATTGAATGATTTTACTGCACTTACCTGCCACGCCTCGGATGAACGAAGCTCTACAAACTGACGCCATGTTTCCTCGTCAATTGCTGAATATTTGGAACATGGATTTTCATTACTTTTTGGTCCAAATATATATTTAGACGTCAATTTGGTCTTAAACCCTCGAAATCTTTCTTAAATTGCAGATAAACACTTATTTCTTAAGCTCTCGACGTTTGGCATATCAAATGTTATCTGCAACAAAGAAAGTAATAATCTTATATGAATACAAATTTATCAATATAATGAATATAGAATTTGGAGCAATATTGATTAACTTACCAATAGATCTTGCCAGATGAGATTCCGATCAGCCTCAGAAACATGGTCAAAGGATGGAGTAAGTATAAAGATACGATCATGTGCTAGTACTCCAAGGTAAGACCTAAATACATCTGCATTTGGGCCAGTTGCAACTCCAGTGACCACGTCAATAATGACAGGTATCCTCTCATCTGCATTTCTTCTAAGTATAAGCTGTCGTAACCTCGTTTCTCCTCTCGTCCGTCTAAAAGTGGTGGGGACTTCATCGCCTGACGAATGAGGTGACTCAGCCATATATCTATCATAATAAATAAGATGAAATATAAATAAAACAGTTATAAAATAACATATATTCTTTAACAAAAGCCATAAATATTTACACAAACATGAAATTCATACATACTCATATGGATTGGTCATATATATATTCCCTCATTGTGATCTTCTCGTATTGCTTGTATATCATCAATTAGAGGGTCGTCATCCAAATTTATTGTCGTTTTAAATGGATGGTTGTCAACAATATGAAGATTACTTAGATTCTCTTCTTTATCTTCAATTTGCCTTTTTCCTTGGAGAGCAACATACCAATGGTCAAACGCAGGATCTTTGACATAAAAAACCTGACTTGCTTGATATGCCATGATGAACGGTTCGTCTCTATAACCAACCTTTCGAAAATAATAAGTGTCATACCAGATTCATCTATTTTGACACCACTCTTATTGTCTACCCACTTACATTTGAAGAGTGCAACGGAAAACTTAGTGTAATCAACTTCCCATATCTCTTCAATTCTACCATAATATCTCATGGATCTAACTATAGGATTTTGATCTTTGGATGTGGAAAGCTGTAGCGACTCAGCTTCTAGACTGACGCCACTATTTTGTACTGTGCTTTTATCATCCAAAGTCTTTGTATAGAATGTGCAATTATTAATTTCATAGCTTGTACAACATACAACATCAAACTTCAAGCCATTTGCTAACCACAACAAAGTCTCAGAGGACTGTAATTCTTTCGAAACTTCAGATTTGAATCAGGACAAGAATGTTCTGTTATGCTCCATCAAGTGCCATTTCTCTGATTGTCGTGGATAATTGTCCTTTACAACAGCTTTGTATGCTTCCAAAAATGGGATCACTTCATCTATGTTGTTTAATATGTACAAATGTGCTTGCATCAATTCTTCACGACTTTTCGTCACCACATTCATACCTTGGATGCTTTTACTTGTAGAATATCTACTCAACCATGATTACCGATGGACTCCTATCAGATTTGCTTTAGTCATATACTCAAAGCAAAACTCAATACTTTCTTCAGCAATATATCTTTCAATCATTGAACCTTTTGGACGATATTGATTTTTGACGTACCCTTTCAAAATCTTCATATAACGCTCAATAGGGTACATTCATCTTAAGTATACTGGTCCACACAACTTTATTTCTCTGACCAAATGAACAAGTAAATGCACCATGATGTCAAAAAAGGATGAAGGGAAAAACATTTCTAGTTGACACAAGATGATGATACTTTCGCTTTGAAGTTCATCTAACTTTGTAGGATCGATGACTTTACTACAAATTGACGAGAAAAATAAGCACAATCGAGTTATGGTCTGCCTAACTTTTTTGGGCAAAATTCCACGAATTGCCACTGGTAACAACTGTTGCATTAAGACGTGACAATTGTGAGACTTCAGTCCAACAAGCTTTAAGTCCTGCATTGACACTAAGCTATTGATATTTGAAGAGTATCCTTGTGGTACCTTGATACTCTTTAAACAAAGACAAAAACTTATCTTCTCTTGTTTGGACATTGTGTAACATGTAGGGGGAAAATAAGTACGTTTACCAATCTCTATTGGTGCCAACTCTTCTCAGATCTTGATGTCAACCAAATCCAAACACGCATTCACTCTATCTTTTGTTTTCCCCTGGATGTTTAGTAGTGTACCAATCAAGCTATCACAAACATTTTTCTCAACATGCATGACATCTATGCAATGTCTAACATCTAACTTTGACCAATATGGAAGATCAAAGAATATTGATTTCTTCTTCCAAGGAGTCGTTACAGAAGACTTCTTCGACGTTTTCCCAAATATATGATGTACTCTATTAACTTTCTCAGCAACTTTAAGTCTAGTAAGTGGAATGGGTGCATTGTCTTTCTCTTGTTCTCCATTGAATGCTTTCTTTAACCTTCGATATAGATGATTAGATTGTAAAAATCGCCGATGACGCATATACACTGTCTTCCTTCCGTGTTTTAATTGTTGAGCTGCAGTGTTTTCTTCACATATAGGACATGCTTTATGACCCTTCACATTATACCCCGACAAATTACCGTAAGCTGGGAAGTCATTAATGGTGCAAAATAACATGGCATGCATCATGAAAGTTTATGAAGCAAAGGCATCAAATATTTCAACCCCATCAACCCACAACAACTTCAAGTCTTCAACTAGTTGCCTTAGATAAATATCGATGTCATTTCTAGGCTACTGTGGACCAGATATCAACATTGACAACATCATGTACTTTCTTTTCATGCACAATTCAGGAGATAAGTTGTAAATTATCAGTATAACGGGCCAACAACTGTGATTGGTACTTAAATTACCAAATGGATTCATTCCATCAGTAGCTAAGCCAAACCTAAGATTTCTACATTCTTCACCAAATTGAGGGAATTCTTGATCAATAATTTTCCATTGCTTTGAATCAGCTAGATGACGAAGCAGCCCATCATTTGTTCTCTCATCTGCATGCCATCTTAGGTTTTTATCGTCTTTGGGATTCGCGAACAAACACTTAAATCTGACAACTAGTGGAAGGTTCCAAACTACTTTCAAAGCAGAACCATTCTTTTCTGTGTGACCATCATTTTTACCGTTGTTTTTTGACTTGTATCGTGATAACCCACATTTTGGACACTTTATCAAAACTTCATTCTCATTCCTATATAATATGCAATCATTCGGACATGCATGTATCTGTATATATTCCATACCCATCGAACAAAGAATTTTTTTTGCATCATAATTATGATTGGGTAACGTATTTCCATCTGGCAGCATGTCATTCAACAACGACAACAATTCTGTAAATCTCTTATCACTCCATCCATTGCTCGCCTATAAATTCATGACCCTTAACACCAATGACAACCGTGTGAACTTAGTTGAACTGCATACAAAGCAGTATCTGCATCAGTGGACATCGTTTCATACACATGCGCTTGGGGAAAAGCTTCTGCGCCAACATCGCGGTTCATGTCCTCTAAGTTGTCTTCTTCTGCTTGATCTTCCATATCCATTGTGGAATCATAAACATTTTCAGTTGGAGAGACAGTTGGAAAGTCTGTTAATTCGCCGTGCCATATCCATGTTGTATAACTTCGTATGAAACCATCACAGATAAAGATGTTCCCTAATATCAGCTGCGTTCAACTTCCTCCCATTCAAACAGTTCACTTAGGGACATCTGAACTTGACTTCATCATCACCACTTGTACTCGCATTACGTTGCGCAAACTCTATAAATTCTTCTACCCCTCTCTCGTACTCAGTGCTGATGCGTGGTAAATTAATCCACCCTCTATTTGTACGCATGTTTACTGAAATTGTTTACACAATTTCAATAATCTTGAATGATAACTTTGATCGTGTTTGTATTCAAGGTGTGACCCTATGCCATTCAAGAAGATTCACTTTTTTTAGTTTATTAAACATATCAATTTTAAACAACATATCTTAAATTTCACGAAATTTTGCCAGCATTTCGCATTGGTCTTCAGGTTACACGAAATGAAAGTGATTATAAATCATAATCAAATATGCACCCGAAGATCAATACAAAACACAACGACAAATTTTCGTGAAATTTAAGACATGTATATTAAAATTGATATGTTATAATAAACTATGAAAAAGTTATTACTCTTCTTAAACTGTCCAACCGAACAATTCAAGATTCAATACTTGTAAATTATTATTACCATCTCCTCTATTTTCATTTCTAAAAAGTACGTTTGTTAAAAAGATATGGAGATAGTAAACGGGAAACTAAGGCTAATTCACAATAACAAATAATGTATTCAAGTATATCATAAGATTTTAAGAATATATATCTCTAATTAAATCAAGTTTATCAATAATAAACTTTTCTACACTAGCAATAATAATCTACACATTAAAATAACCCTCATATTTATCTCATACCACACGTCAAGCATTCATTGCTTTTGATCCTTAATTCTTCCTTATCCGTCACCACTTACTCATTATTTTTCTTAATTCATATTTATCTTACTGTTGTAATAAAAGACAAAACAAGACAATTAACATAATGTATACAAATAATTCAGTGAGGCTTCATTTTTGCTTCCGCAATTTTCTATTTTTTCCTTAGCTTTGGTCACTTTTAAACAAGCAATGAATTAATTTGGTTAATTACGTACTCTTTTCCATGCCAAATTTTCTATATCAATACCACAAATTATTTGGATGAATGATCTATACACAAGCAATGAAGATGGAGAAAGTTTTAGGATCAAGTACTTGGGAGAGTGGCAGCAAGCTTGGCAAGAATGAAAGTCGCGATTGAAATGGAAGCACCGACGACGGAGATGGAAGCAGAGGCAGACGCAACACCACCAAAATTGAGACGCGACGAAGATGGAAGCAAAGCGGAGGAAACACCAAAGCACTTGGCGGTGGTAACCACACGGAGAGGAGGAGACGACGATAAACGCAGGTCACCGACGATGAGAGCAAACGCGATGGAAGCAAACGGAGATGGCAGCGTTTCTGTAGCGGCACGCTGAGAAGAAGATTAACGAAGACGATTTTGTTCGCGGAAGAAATTTAAACACCTTACTGCCTCGGTTATTCACTTAACCGAGACATAAAACCCTTACCATCTCGGTCAAGAAGCCAACCGTTGCATAAACACCAGCTGAAACGACTGAAACATTAGAGGTTGGCAGAGGTTTTTGTAGTGGAGCAGACGTTTACGCCTCGGTTCTCATTAGAACCGAGTTAGTAGCCTCGCAAGTCTTGTCTGACAGTAGGGACAGGTCTGAGTGGCAGGTCTGAGGCAGAGAGATATGCCTCGGTTCTGCTTAGAACCGAGTTGGAAGGGGAGTTTAGGAAGCGATTTTGGATCAACCGAGGCATATATGTTAGCTATATATGCCTCGGTTCTGATGAGAACCGAGTTAGTAACGCGAATGTCTTGTCTGGCAGGTGGTGGCAGGTCTGGTGGCAGAGGCATATGCCTCGGTTCTCCTTAGAACCGAGTTAGTATCGTGCTTTAGGCATCGGGTTTGGATCAACCGAGACATATATGTTAGCTATATTTACGGTTCTACCACCGCGTTTTTATACGCCTCGGGTTTGCTTAAACCGATGCGGATGTGGCGCTTTCAAATCCCCTTTTTTTACTAGTGTATCTAATTTTTAATTAGGTATCCATTTCCTTTATGCTTTTACTAAAGTGACATCCACATATTTCTTTTTATTTAAAAATAACATGTATACCTAAAACTTAAATAAAAATTTGTGAAAAAATAAAACTAAAGTTTTAAAATATAAATAAATTCTTTCTTATGTGAATGAGTTAATAATAAAACTATTATCATATTTCCCAACTTCTTAAATGAATTTGACATATATAAGACAACTCAATAATGAAAACCATTTCATGATAAAAAAAATAATTATATTACAAAAATATATTTACCTCCTATAGTACTCATAAAATAGCAATTGTACACTTTATTTCATTTATAGCCTATTTTATCCCCAGTTTTACTGAATAATGTCAATTCAGTCTCTCGTTTTAAAAATGTGTGAAAGTAGTCCTCACTTAATAAATTTTGCCTCAATGTCATTTTTCCAGTTAAATATGCAAAAACGACGTTAACTTTTTCTTTCTCTTTCTTCTGCTTTTTTGAATTCCTTTTAACCCAACAACTTTTTCTATTTGTTAAACACATTTAAATTTAAAAATCAAATTGTATTATTCTCTCTCCTCTTCTACTCTTATCACAACAACTTTTTGTGAGCCAAATCAACATGAGCAAACTTCACATTACAGATATCATGGCTTGAGTTCAATATTTTAGGACTAAAATCTCTAGCAGAGCATGGAGGGAAAAATCAAAGCTTTGTCACTGTAGTAATGTGTTTGTGTTGTATATAATATATGTTACTATGGACTCGTAGGTTACCGATTGGTATCAGACTACCGATTGGTCTCGACCAGCTTCTCATCCGTTCGGTCTCGACAACTGTGAAGTAGAGTTAACGCGTAATAAATGGGACAACGACTACCGTTAAACAATTAAGGTTTGCATTAATGACCATTAAGAGGTAAATTAATTTGTCAGATTCCTTTAAACTCTATAAATAAGGGTATAGGTTTGAGGTAAAGGTACATTAACTCATACTCTACTACGCCCTATTTACGTCCGATCAGGACTTCAATATTTAGCTTTAACAAACAGTTCATAGAATCGCTCCTAACTTGAGCGTTGGAGTGTCTTTTGCAGGTACCTCCCATTTTTTTGCAAAGAGAGTGACCGAGCGGTCAAGACTGAAAATCACCGAGCGGCCAATCGGTCCAAATAGGAAGCAAAAAAACGGATCACACAAGTCAAAGGTTAGTATCTCAATTTCACAATCCCCATCGAAACAATATATAATTATCATTATCCATATAATAAACATGATTGGTATGTTTGTACTGGAACCAGAATAAAAAATAATTAATTATTGATTATACCTCATAAACGATGAAGTAAAAGTGGTTTTGAAACAGTAACTAAGGAAAGAAGAGAGACTTACACGAGCATCGAACACAAAGCGATCGAAGCCCTTCCATTGGTCAATATCATAGACTGTGAAGTGCTTGCAACACACAATGAAGAGGGCTGTTTCCTACCTTTCCGCACTACAAACCAGTGACGGCCATTGGCCTGCTCACCTTGCAAGTTCCCTCTTCTTTACTCAAGCATTGATAAGTTCTATAACATTTTTATTTTAAATTATACTTTCTATATCAAAATTCATATACGTAATCATGAAAATTATAATCAATTGAAATTATTCAACTGAGAATTTGGTATTTATATGAGTTTCTTTGTATAACAATATTGCAGGTCATTTGTTTATACATTATAGCACATCTTGATTAGTATTCTTAGAAGAACATCGTAAAGAAATTCTTCGCTACACATATTGTCACCAGGTGTATATATATATATATATATATATATATATATATATATATATAAAATTTAAAATTGTGGAGTAATTTAAAGACTACATGGTTATTTAGTCTGATTATCTTTTCTGAAAATTAACTGGGAAATTTGAAGAACGAAGATGGAGGTTGGGGACTGCACATAGAAAGTCACAGCACCATGTTTTGCACTGCACTTAATTATATATGTTTGCGAATTCTCGGAGAAGGACCCAATGCTTGTGCTAACGCAAGAAAGTGGATTCGCGATCATGTGGTGTAACGCATATACCTTCATGGGGGGAATTCTGGCTTTCAGTACGAATATTTTTCTGTGACATTTAAATATTTTTGTTGAACCTTACGATAAAAATACTTAAGAAAGCACGTCTCATACATCTGCAAAAGTAAGATACTCAAATATTAATGTTTGCAGTTACAAGTAGTGAAAACTAGGGGTTGGTGCAAAACATCATGAGAATGCACGGAACAACAAGAAAAATTTTTTTATAAGAAGAATCAAAATCCTACTAGAGAATCTTAAGCCAACAACAAATCAAGAGTCAAGAAGGATCCTACCCTCCATGTCAACATTGAAATATAAAGGGTCATCCTCCGTTCGGATGTTGGAGGAGACTAGATGCCAAATGCATAAAGTGTAATCAAATGGGACATGAAGTAGTCATATGCATGAGCAAAAACTAACCGCAAGAGGAAAAAGCTAAAGTTGTTGATCAGGAGGACGAGGAAAATCAATTATTTGTGGCCACCTAGTTTGAAAGTAGTGAAGAAAAATGAAAGTTGACTGATTGATAGTGGTTGCACAAACCATATGACCTATGACAAGGAGCTTTTCAAATATTTGAAGTCAACTAATATCACCAAAGTCAGAATTGACAATGGGGATTATATTTCTATCAAAAGGAAAATGAACTATTACAATTACAAGCTGTAAAGGCACAAAATTTATTCCAGACATTCCTTTCGTTCCTGAAATTGACCAGAATTTGTTATGTGTTGGTCAACTAATTGAAAGAGGATTTAAAGTTATTTCTGAAGACACAAATTGCTTGATTAAAGATGCAGCTGGTCAAGATATGTTCAAAGTGAAAATAAAAGAGAAAAACTTTGCTCTAAAACCATTGAAAGATAAAAAAAAAGCTATTTATATACAAATTATTACATACAGATTTAAATCCGTATATAATAAAACTGTTAGATACAAATATTATATACAGATAAATTATATACCAATTTTTTCATATCTAATAAAAAAATAAAATTATATACGAAAAATCCGTATATAAAATCTAGGAAAATGTTATTTGGACAATGAAATTTTGACACCGTTTTAACAACGACACGTGTCAGCTCTGCATTGGGTAAATAATTTGAAAATAAAACAGAGAAAGGGTTACGGGGTGAGGGGTATTTTGGGATTTCCATATTAAAATTTTAAGAATTGGGTTTGGCGGTTTAGGGTGGGAAAGACGTTCGTTCAACCCTTTCATCTTGTGTGTCGCTCTCTCGCTGTGTCATCCGTCTTCGAAGCTTCCACCTTCGCTGTCGTTCTCTCCTCCTTCTTCAAAACGTGAGTTCAAACCTTCTATATTCTCTGTGGCTGTGTGTTCCATCTTTACCCTAGTACGGGCGTTGAACCCTTCCATCCTTTGTGTGGGTCTGTCGTCCACAGAGAAACCCTTCCATTTTGGCATTCGGAAAGCGGGTGTGGTTGTTTTGTTCTACATTTCGCGTCTGGTGGAGGAGACCGTGGAGTAGTGGTATCCGTTTTTATTGGTGTAAATAAAAATGGGCGAGCCCTGAAATTGTGTTTTACATTGTGTTTTTGGTGTTTCATTAAGTTGAATGATATAACTCAGTGTGGAATATTATCTTGTTAGGGCCGTTTCAATGGAAGGGGAAAAAGCAAGTGTAAGAAAAATTTAAATTTTGTGTTTATATATTATTTAATTATCGTATGAATTGTAGTTAGTAATAAATTTTTATCATTTTTTTTGTAGTGGCGACTTCTTATCTCGATGGATTCATCGATCATTATTCAAATGAATCGTTTACTACGACAGTGTCATGTGGATTGGATTAGGATGACTCCATTTATGTGGTGTTTGAATATTCAAAGCCCTGTGGAGGTGAATTTGAAATTATAGAAGGTTATGGTTTGTAGGTGGGTTGAGAATGATAACAGTTTTAGAGTAAGTCAAAAGTTGGTGCCCTTTAGAGTTATTGATGTGTTCATGAGCATAGGTTTAGAGATTCCCTTTGATGAAGTAGTTGGTGGATTGGTTGGTGAAATGTTCAAATAAAAAACCATCAGTTTGAATGACTTGACGGACATGTTTAATGTCATTGTTCATGATAAAAACATTGATGTTGATGTAGTGTGTAGGTTATATATATTAGTTTGTTTGGTTGTTTTCTATTTCCCTAGGAAATCAAGGCATGTTTGTAACATGCCTTTTGCAGTGTTAGATGACTTAAGCAGTTTGTGTCTATATGATTGGTGCACCGATGTACATAAACATATTGTAGAGAATTTAAATAAATGTAAGAAGAAATTTATGAGAGCAGATATCGCCCAGTCACTCACTCTTAGTGGCAATGTGCCAGTGTTGCAGGTAATATGATTTGTAGTTTACTATTTTGATGTAGTGCAGAACATTGTGAAATAGGTTTGATGAAATAATTTGATGATATTATAGGCTTGGGCGGTTGAAAGACTTTCTTTGCATGGTCATCCTTCGCACAGGTTTTTCCCGCGCATAATGTGATGGTTCCCGTATATTTTTATGACCGAAGATGTAAGTGTTTTGTTTTTCGTTATTTTGTATGTTAAAATGGATTGTGTATTTTGTCTGAATTTGTTGTGTGATATTGGTGCAGTTAATATGGAGTGGTATCTACGAAAGGAAGATCGTCATAGGCCGGAAATCCGTGCAGCTTTCAACATGGATAACAGAGGGATGAGTGAAGGATCCTTGGCTGAAGGATCCAAGGCTGAGAAAGATGATGATGATGACGAAAGCTCTGACGACGGGACATGGGAAGCAGGTGCCGAGGAGAGATTGAGAAAAAACAATGAAGCTATCAGAGCATTGAATGCCAAGATTGGAGTTCTTACTAGGGAGTTATTTGAAATTTGTCAAACTCCAATCTTTACTGAAGCAGATGCATGTGGCACTGATGAAGAGGTTGGTGGTGGAGTTGATGAAGCACCTGAAGTTGGAGGTGAGGAGAAGCCTGAAGTTGGGGGAGACGAAGAGGCTGAAGTTCGTCCTGATTGTGGATTTGAAGAAGAAGGTGATGGTAATGCAGTTCATGACCCCCTAGGTGCATATACTGAAGTAAGAGGGGAGGATAAAACCACACATGAAGAGGAGATAGTTTCAAGAACTGTTGATAACATTCATTTTATTGAAATCGATGATGATGGTGATGAAGAAGAACGGGAGGTCGTACCATTGGTTATGCCCCCATTGCGCAGTTTTGTTGGTGATCCAAGCACCACTGTTGATGTAGAGCAATTGTACACAGCAGTCAGCGTCAGAGAGATGACCATATACAGGTATATGCTATGAATATTAGTTGTGGTTGACGAATCTATATTGTTTGTGATTGACTAATATTTGTATGTTTAGGGTTGTATGCGAGATAATTGGGCAAACCTTGAGCACGACTTCATTTTACACTTTGGCCCCGATAAAATACATTGATAACATGGTTAGTATTGTCACATTTGTTTGTGTTTCATGTTTTAGTTTATGTTAGTCATGTGAAAATTTTTGATTGTGTAGGTGGTGTTATTTGCTTGTACGATCTTTATGTACTTTGAGAAAAGGTTGTGCGGTGTTGTTAAGAGGATTCATTTTAGTCCGTTATACTCGGTAAATAAAATTTGATATTGTATCATATATTTGATTGAAGAAAGTATTTTTGATTGATTTTTTATTGATGATTTTGAAATTGTCCACAGCACCATATTCTTACAGATTATAGGAAACGTCCACATAATCGTCATGTTTGGACGCTTCATAACTATAACAGTTATCTGCGTTCCGATCATTTTGGACTTGGAGACTTTGCCACAGCGGACTTTGTGAGTAACCTTTAATTTGCAAATTTTGTCGACTTTTGGTTGTAAATGTGTTACTGAAATTGTTTATATTGTTTGTAGTTGTTTCTGCCATTTGTCCACGATGATCATTGGTGGTGTTATTCAGTGAAATTGAGGTCATTAGAGATTTTTGTGATTGACTCATTGGGTAAGGGGATCAGAGACCGCAAAAGGATAGACACAGCTGTTGTAAGATTCGACATCTTTCATTGTTGATGACCGTTTGATTATGACATAACCCTGTATTGTTTAAGTATTTATTGTATTTGCTAACTGGTAGGCTGAAAATATGGCATGATTTTTTTGCATCTTGATGAATACACCGGAAGGTAGTATTGGTCCTTTGACTGTTAAACAAGCAAATATCCCATCCCAACCAAACTTGTAAGTTTCTTCAACTATACTGCCGGATTATATTGTGTTGTGATGTATATGGGCAAAAGTAATTTGATGTGGTGGGTATATTATTTCAGACATGATTGTGGAGTCATAATGTTGAAAGCAATGGAAATCTGGGATGGAGACGAAAAATACAACGGGAAAAGCATGCCTCAATATACAACTGTAAGTTGGAACTGTGTGTTTGATAAAATTCTTGTATGTGCTGGTTTGTAATGTGGAAAATGTTGGTTTCAGGAGGAGCTGTTTGGGATTAGAAAGAAATATGTATGTGACTGGATCCTGGACAACGAGAACATAAGAAGAATGGAAGCCCATAGTGATGGACAAATTTATGAGCACCAAAATATGATGTCACAAACTTGTTTCACAATCGGCAAGTATGACCGAATCGTTCAAGTAATAAACTTGGTAAGACCAAGTATCGTTCTCCCAAAGGACTCACGGCCTAGTTTAGTTGTGTGGTTTGTTGATTAGCTAAGACTTAAGAACAAAATATTTGGAGTTTAATATGCAAGACAGAAAATAAACATGTATGCATGAGTTTTTGATCAATGGCAAAAGCAAAAGATAAACACTTTCAATGAAATATATGAATAAATATGTTGTTGGGGGTCAATTTCATCTTATCCACTCTCATATATTTTAGGAATTCAACATTCAAATCATCATTGTTAATGCCACTCTCTAAAGTACCTTTCTAGAAGGCTTCTCCCTAATCACGAGTTCATACAATTCCTAGCATTCCTAATGATCAGTTCATAAGTTCAGGAGCTTAACGACAACCAACATAATATTGGGAGAAATTCCCCGGATCTAGACTTCCCCGTACGTTCCTGTATCGACAAAACCAATAATCATGCATCGAATGAGTTAAACAATGCAAGCATTAAGCAAAGAAGAAAAACCCTAACTAATGATGAAAGAAAGCATAAGTCTTAATTAAAAGATGTAAAAACAGATTCCATATATGAGAGCTTCAAAAGATTACATTGATTCCCCAACAAACATACAAGGTTTAGTTCACCATATTCATGGTGAACTTAGATGAACAATGAAAGAATGAAAGAATAAACCCTAAAAAGGTGAAGAGGTAGCATGAGCATCCAAGATCCTCCTTCAAAGGGGTGGAAGAGAGAGTGTTTGCCTCGTTTCTGCCAAAGATGTCTAACCCTAGTGATGAATCAATATTTTCTTCACTTCACTTAGTTTATTGTACTAGAATTAATTGGGGAATTGTGCTTAATTGTCCAGTATTTTCCCGTTTTTACTGATTGTGCTTAATTTGATCAGAAATTCTTATTTTAATTAATTTGAATTATCTGAGATTAATTATTTGCATTATTAATTATGGGAAAATTTTGGATATCTTTTTGGGACATTTGAAGGCTAAATGAAATGAAAATTGAGCCAAATTCATTTCAACCATTTGAATTTTCGCGCTGGTTGCTGCGTGAATGTTGTGTCAGCTTGTGTGCCTTCGTTCGAGATCAATTCTTATCCGTTTTCAATGCAATTTTTTTTCATAGTTTCGTCTGGATGTCTATTTTCACTTATAGTTTTTATTTTGTTCAAATTCGTTCTGTGTTGTTCCCAGTATTTTTTTTACTCCCCTATGTCAGTCTTGTGTTTACTGTTTGAGTGACTTCTAAATTGTTTGCATTGTTTGCTTGTTGTTTGATACTTGTGGTAGCTGGAATTGATCATTGGACGGTGCTAAGACCTCCCAACACTCAAGGATTCAACACACATACAACTCACGGTTTTGGCATGGCAAATACATTGAAGAAATGAACTCACGGCAATTGGAAAATGAAATGCTGAATTTTTATTCAAGGGAAGATGCTTCATGGCCCACATGGGAGAGAAATACATTTCACTTCTTTTTGAAAGCTCACACCACTCACGGTTTCCTCCATTGGTTTTGGCATGACACATGATGTGAAAGAATTAAGGAGAGGGACCACCATTTTGGAAAGGTCACGTCCACAAGTAGCTAGGTGCATGTTTTAATTCCCTGCAAGTTTCCATTATACAAGCTTTTTATTTTCCAATTCATTACCAAAACACACGGCCCCACATGTACAATTCATTTTGACAAACATCTTGAAGTGAAATGAAGAGGGACCACATTGAAGCAAAAGAAGGTCACGGTTTTTATTTCTATTTGAATAATACAAAGATGCTGGAAGCTTGATTCATTCACGATTGACACAACAGCAAGGGAAAACTTCATTTTGGAAACATCTAAGTTGGCACAACCTTGGCTGGAACGTGGTTTCCAGTTTAGAGAAAATCAATTCAGTTTTGGCTTTTTAAAGGGGGACGTCCAGCAGCTGCCACTCACGTTTTACACATATATATTAGTCATTTTGAAGAGCACACGGACAGAGGGAGAACTTGGAAGCACCTTTCATTCAGATTTTTGTTTTAAAAATGGGCATCCATTACGCTGCTGTCATTTTATTATTTGCCAAGAAAGGAGGCGCTAATTCAATGGGGATGGGCTAGGAGAGGCCGTGCAGCTGGATGGAATAAGGAGCCACCATGTTGAGAGAATGGAGCTCACGGTTTGGCATAGTTCACATCCATGGGAAGAGTTACAAATTGAAGTGCAAGGCCCACATGGAAATAAAAGGTGTGTGCAGATTTTTTTTAACTCTCTTCCATTCCACACAAGCAAGCTCACGGTCTTAGACTTGGAGAATGAGGACGTCCAGCAGCTACAACTTGTGAAGAGAGAAGAGTTGATTCTTAGAATGGTGAAGGTAGGGAGAAACATTGGAATCCAGCCAAGTTGAAGCAACCTTCATGGTCTAGCAAGCTTCACGGTCCAGCAGCTCAAGATGCAGCAAATAGAGCAAACACATGGCATTGGAAGGAAGGGAAACATGCATTAAAGAGAACCATCCAGCAGCTGGTCCAGTAAAGGAAATACTCCACAATCTTGGTCTAGCTGAAGAAGACAAAGTCCAACAGTTTGGAAGCATGGAGGAAGGCACGAAGGCTGCATATCTAGCAGCCACAATCACGGCCTGATGGAAGAAGAAGAAGAATTGAGAAAGGAGCCCACGGCTCCAAGGTGTAGAAGAAGACACAATGGAGGGGTCCCACCCTATTTATTGGCACGGCTAGGTGAAGGAAGTCTTCATGCTAAGGGGACAAAAACGTAGCACCTGGTGGAGAAAGTCTGCAACCTACGGGAGACAAAAACAAAACGTAAGTTAGAAAATCTGGCTGGAATCAAGGGGAGTAAGACAAGAATTTTAGCATTTAAAAGGGAAGAGAAGCAGCGAAGAACGGACGGCCTTGGAGGCCTGGAAGGGGTCACAGGTTCTTCTCTTCCAGGAGCTCTCTCCCTCTAAAGCTTTCATTTTTCAAACAGTGCAATAGTGTAGAAATTTATTTTCGAAGCATGTATTGTGTCATTGTAGTAGTTTGTTCATTTCAGTTTCATTTTTTATCTTCACTGTCCAGTCATTTTAATTTAATGTTGAATGTTTAATGAATTTCATTTTCAAAGTGCTTTTGTTTTCATAGTCTCTTTTATTTATCGTTTTCTATTTTCTGTGTCGTTAAATTTTACCGTTTATGCATATTTACTATTTCGTTTTTACTGTCTTTTTTCGTTTGGTTTTACTGCTTTAAAATTTATTTCAGTGTTTTTAAATTCAGTTGTGTTTAATTTTCACTTTTAAATTTTATTTACCGCACAAAACATCCACAAAACCCCCCCCCCCCCCACTTCGTGTAGAACATCTGAGACTGAACCATAAATTGGTCCTTGAGAGACGACCTAGGAGTCACTTCCTAGTAACTATACTGCATTCATATCTGCAATCAAATTTGTATGACCGCGACAGTCGTATCACCTAGGAAACCCTAAAGCTTATATATCATTCGTAAATTACAAAAAGTTAAGTCCAAGCCCATTAAAGTGCCGCTCAGCGGTGAGTGCGTGACTTGTTTGCTCCCCTCAACGGCCATTTTGCCCCTCAGCGGGCCTCCCGCAAGCTCCTGAGTGCCGCTCAGCGGTAAACTGCCGCTGAGCGGTGACTTCGGCTTCTCCTTTTGCACTTTTTAATGTCTTTTCTGATTTCATCTCTCTCCTTCTTCACTTCTTTCACCAAATTCACCTTAAAACCTGCACAAAAACACTGAAATCAAGCATAAACCTGTCCGGCTCTCTTATTTCTGAAAATATGAATAAAATTATGATTTCAAGCTAGTTTCTAAGTATAAAGGTTACTTTTAGTATCAATTTTAAGCATGAAAATAACAGTTTTTCAACTGTTATCACATAGCTATATGGCATTGTTTAGGATTGCTAAGAAATGATAAAATTTGACATGTAACAGATGTTGAAATATGTACCTAATGTTAGTTGACAATGTATAGTATGTGTTTGTAATAAGATTAGTGGTTGGATTTTCAAATGAATTGTTTTTACTTTGTGTTTGTGTTTGTTATAATGACAAAATTAGTGATTGAAAAATGAACGCAGCATTATAATAAGAATTTGAAAAGTACGAGACCATTTTCAATAAAATTAATGGTAATTAATGGGAAGGAGTTGATCAAGTTCTGAGTGAGGAGATAGGTGTTGGTGATTGATGTGAACCCAAGAAGTGTGGAGTGACTCGTGATGAGTAGGGGGACGAAGTAGTGCAAGGGATGACTCAGAGTGTTGAAAAAAGGGTCTGGTAATCGTTTACAACATCCTAGTAAACGATTACCCGAGAGAAAATTGGATTTTGTACATAAAGTCCAACACAGGTAGTCAGTTAGGTGAACAGGGGTGACCATTGTCAAGAAAAGTGAGTTTTAGGCACTTCTGCACCTGTCTGAGGCTGGTCCTGGTGTTTCAGTGGTGGGAGAAGGTGGTTGGTGATGTGATGTGAGGCCAAGGAGTGTGGAGTGACCCCTCATCAGTTGGAGGTGCAAGCTGTGCAAGGGATGACTGAGGGTGCTCAAAAAAGGGTTTGGTAATCGTTTACAGCATCCTGGTTAACGATTACCAGAGAGAAAACTGGATTTTGTACAGAAAGTCCAACAGAGGTAGTTGATAACGGTTGAAAAACCTTATGCTTAAAATTGATACCAAAAGCAACCTTTAAGACATAGAAACTAGCTTGAACTCATATTTTTGCTTTAGTTTTGTGAATAAGAGAGTTGAAAGTGAATTTAATGGTTTTGTGCAAGATTCCCTTGATTTTGTAGGCTAATTGAATGATTTGAAAGAAGAATTGAAGTACCGAATGATTGGAATGCTGAAAAGTCAACCAGAAACCAGAAAAGTCAACCAGTCAACCAAAAACGTCAACCAGTCAACCAGAATACGAAAAAAGTCAACCAGACGAGTTTTGGGCCAGTTTTATGCGATTTTATGATCTGTTTGGGCCTGGACCCGTTTTCTATTATTTTTTATGTCCTATTTAAAGACCTAGATGTCTTAGGGTTGGTATCTTTGGCACAAACGAAGCAAACACTCTCTCTTCCACCCCTTTGAAGGAGGATCTTGGATGCTGAGGCTACCTCTTCACCTTTCTAGGGTTTTATCCTTCATTCTTTCATTATTGTTCATCTAAGTTCACCATGAATATGGTGAACTAAACCTTGTATGTTTGTTGGGGAATCAATGTAATCTTTTGAAGCTCTCATATATGGAATTTGTGCTTGCATCTTAATCTAAGATTTATGATTTCTTTCATCATTAGTTAGGGTTTTTCCTCTTTGCTTAATGCTTGCTTTGTTTAACTCATTCAATGCATGATTATTGATTTTGTCGATACGGGAACGTACGGGGAAGTCTAGATCCGGGTAATTACTCCCAATATTATATTGGTTGTCATTAAGCTCCTGTGCTAAGAGAACTAATTATTTGGAATGCTAGCAATCGTATGAACTCGTAATTAGGGATAGGCCTTCTTGACAAGGTAATTTAGAGAGTGGCATTAACAATGATGATTTGAATGTTGAATTCCTAAAATATATGAGAGTGGATGAGATTAAATTTACCCCCAATAACATATTCATATATATATTTCATTGAAAGTGCTTGTCTTTTGCTTTTGCCATTGATCAAAACCTCATGCATACATGTTTATTTTCTGTTTTGCATATTAAACCTCAATTATTTCGTCCTTAAGTCTTAGCTAATCAACAAACCACACAACTAAACTAGGTCGTGAGTCCTTTGGGAGAACGATACTTGGTCTTACCAAGTTTATTACTTGAACGATTCGGTCATACTTGCCGATTGTAAAACAAGTTTGTGACATCATATTTTGGTGATCATAAATTTGTCCATCAGT
This sequence comes from Vigna angularis, assembly GCF_016808095.1. NCBI lineage: Eukaryota > Viridiplantae > Streptophyta > Magnoliopsida > Fabales > Fabaceae > Vigna > Vigna angularis. Next base: position 9,322,279 of record NC_068971.1, read on the forward strand.
AGTCAGTCCGGTGAAAAGGGGTGACCATTGTCAAAAAAAGTGAGTTTTAGGCACTTCTGCACCTGTCTGAGGCTGGTCCTGGTGTTTCAGTGGTGGGACAGGGTGGTTAGTGATGTGATGTGAGGCCAAGGAGTGTGGAGTGACCTCTCATCAGTTGGATGAGCAAGCTGTGCAAGGGTTGACTGAGGGTGTTCAAGAAAGGCTCTGGTAATCGTTTACAGCATCCTGGTAAAAGATTACCCGAGAGAAAATGGGAGTTTGTACAGAAAGTCCAACAGAGGTAGTCAGTCACGTGAACAAGGGTGACCATTGGAAAAAAAGGTGAGTTTTAGGCTTTTCTGCACCTGTCTGAGGCTGGTCCTGGTGTTTCAGTGGTGGGACAGGGTGGTTGGTGATGTGATGTGAGGCCAAGGAGTGTAAAGTGACCCCTCATCAGTTGAAGGTGCAAGCTGTGCAAGGGATGATTGAGGGTGTTCAAAAAGGGTCTGGTAATCGTTTATAGCATCCTGGTAAACGATTACCCGAGAGAAAACTGGATTTTGTACAGAAAATCCAACAGAGGTAGTCAGTCAGGTGAACAGGGGTGACCATTGTAAAAAAAAGTGAGTTTTAGGCACTTCTGCACCTGTCTGAGGGTGGTCCTGGTGTTTCAGTGGTGGGAGAGGGTGGTTGGTGATGTGATGTGAGGCCAAGGAGTGTGGAGTGACCCCTCATCAGTTGAAGGAGCATGTTGTGCAAGGGATGAATGAGGGTGTTGAAAAAAGACTCTAGTAATCGTTTACAGCATCCTAGTAAACGATTACCCGAGAGAAAATGCGAATTTGTACAAAAAGTCCAACATAGGTAGTCAGTCAGGTTAACAGGGGTAACCATTGGAAAAAAAGGTGACTTTTAGGCACTTCTGCACCTGTCTGAGGCTGGTCCAGGTGTTTATGTGGTTAGAGAGGGTGGTTGGTGATGTGATGTTAGGCCAAGGAGTGTGGGGTGACCCCTCATCAGTTTGAGGCGCATGCTGTGCAAGGGATGAATGAGGGTGTTGAAAAAAGACTCTAGTAATCGTTTACAGCAACCTGGTAAACGATTACCCGAGAGAAAATGCGAATTTGTACAGAAAGTCCAACACAGGTTGTGAGTCAGGTGAACAGGGGTGACCATTGTCAAAAAAAGTGAGTTTTAGGCACTTCTGCACCTGTCTGAGGCTGGTCCTGGTGTTTCAGTGGTGGGAGAGGGTGGTTGGTGATGTGATGTGAGGCCAAGGAGTGTGGAGTGACCCCTCATCAGTTGGAGTTGCAAGCTGTGCAAGGGATGACTGAGGGTGTTCAAGAAAGGGTCTGGTAATCGTTTACAACATCCTGGTAAACGATTACCCGAGAGAAAACTGGATTTTGTACAGAAAGTCCAACAGAGGTAGTCAGTTAGGTGAACAAGGGTGACCATTGTAAAACAAAGTGAGTTTTAGGCACTTGTGCACCTGTCTGAGGCTGGTCCTGGTGTTTCAATGGTGGGAGAGGGTCGTTGGTGATGTGATGTGAGGCCGAGGAGAGTGGAGTGACCCCTCATCAGTTGGATGAGCAAGCTGTGCAAGGGATGACTGAGGGTGTTCAAACAAGGCTCTGGTAATCGTTTACAGCATCCTGGTAAACGATTACTCGAGAGAAAATGGGAATTTGTACAGAAAGTCCAACAGAGGTAGTCAGTCAGGTTAACAGGGGTCTCCATTGGAAAAAAAAGGTGTGTTTTAGGCACTTCTGCACCTGTTTGAGGCTGGTGCAGGTGTTTCAGTGGTGGGTGAGGGTGGTTGGTGATGTGATGTGAGGCCAAGGAGTGTGGGGTGATCCCTCATCAGTTGGAGGAGCAAGTTGTGCAAGGGATGAATGAGGGTGTTCGAAAAAGGGTCTGGTAATCGTTTACAGCATCCTTGTAAACGATTACCCGAGAGAAAAGTGGATTTTGTACAGAAAGTCCAACACAGGTAGGGAGTCAGTTGAACAGGGGTGACCATGTCAAAAAAAGTGAGTTTTAGGAACTTCTGCACCTGTCTGAGGCTGGTCCTGGTGTTTCAGTGGTGGGAGAGGGTGGTTGGTCATGTGATGTGAGGCCAAGGAGTGTGGAGTGACCCCTCATCGGTTGGAGGTGCAAGCTGTGTAAGGGATGATTGAGGGTGTTCAAGAAAGGGTCTGGTAATCGTTTACAGCATCCTGGTAAACGATTACCCGAGAGAAAACTAGATTTTGTACAGAAAGTCCAACACAGGTAGTCAGTCAGGTGAACAGGGGTCACCATTGAAAAACAAAAGGTAACAATTAACTTCAAAACTTTTGTATGACATAAATAAATTGATTATAACACACCATTAATAGAGATTCAGGTACACAATATACACAACAATAATACATTGTACGTTTGAAATATTACAGTTATCCATGAAATACTTATAATGTTGTTCATATAAAATTACAGTTATCCTAAACCCACTATTGGTTGTCTGCTTGATTGGACGTTGATGGTTGGTCAGATGGACGTACAAATTTGCGGAGGATGTCATCCACATTGAGTTCCTTCTCTGCCCACATAGGAAGTCGAATGACAGGTTTTGGTGTCTCCTTAACAAGGTCAATTGTAGGAGGACAAACTTCAGCTGGAAAAACCTTGATTATAGAGCGTTGCGTAATATTGAGGTAGTGGTTTTGCCTAAATGCAGTGAAGGGGTGGACCTAAATGTACAAACCAAATTTGTAAGAAGAAGAACACTTAAATACCAAAAAAATAATTATGGTAGTTAAGTACAAATTTGATGGCTTACAAGATTGAGTAGCATAACGGAACCAACTCCGATATTGTCTGCAATTTCAGGATCTTCAAGAACTTTCTTGTGCAAGGAAGCCTTCATCGTGGCAGTTGGGTCCTTCAGAAGTTGGTATAATAAGTTAGTAATGTACCATAAAATGTTATGTTGTTCAATAAAAGAAATATTACCTTAAGAGTCAACTGCATATCTCCCAACCCATTTGGCTTGCACTCTTTCAATATGCAAACAACAAATGGAAGGACCTCAGCTGATTTTGCCTCTTGGAGGGAGTTAACGTTCTCGAATTTTCCATCCTTTACGAGACCTATGATAAAAATATATGAAAACAAATTACAAGTAGTAAACGTAATAATGTTGTTGGAAGCGTGTATGAGATTCACTGTATCGTGGTGTTCAATAAACATCTGTGCCCATTTCCAAGCATTGGAGTTGAAATCTCGTTCATAGGTTGCGTCAGCAACATCACGAGCAAATTCTTGTGTCAATTTCGGTTGTTCTGTTCCCGTTCTATTCATGAAAGCTGCTTGGATGTTACCTGCAGGACCAGGAATAAGCGTTGCGGAAGCATCGCATTTTTCAAAAACGATTCAAGGACATCATCATCATAAACAAGGTCTTCCCATGCATCCATGATTATGCAGAAATTTCCTGTCCACATTAAAATTCTAGGTTAACGACGATACATCAGTAGGATGATTAAAGAAGTAACTCATAACTGAAACAATGGTAAACGGGTTACAGATACTGTCACCTGATTCAAGCGTACACAATTGGTTTCTCCCCGAAATTTAAATACAAGTACGTGGATAATCACATTACATGAAATCAATGTAACAAAAAAAAATTAATATTATATCTATTTCCATAAAGTTAACTTGTTAAAATCAAGTTACATTAATTGTGGGGAGATAGTCTGATTTGATGGGTAGCCTTTAAAAGTGAAAAGCATTGATTGAGGGTTAGGAGAGAGAAACTTTATGCTGACAACCATCAATGCATGCTTTCACAGGATAAGCAAATACGTGCTTGACAAGGCAAAAAGATGACATTTGGCGGGACTACACAGCTGCTTCAACAACCAACGTTAACATTTACTTCCATTAACCAAGCACTTGCAGACAACTTACCCGGGTGTTGATTAAAGAGAAGGGCCACAACGAAGTTCGGAGGTTTGGTGAGAAGCACATAAGGTTCATTTATGGTGGACGTAAAGGTAGAAGATGAGGTTGGTTAGGACCACTGACCTTCATTAAAGGGCACACGATTTTCCACCAGGGTACGTTTCAATTACTTCTTCGAAAAGATTTTATTTTCATTATTTTTGTAGTTGCCAGTGGTCATAGTGGTAAGTGTGATGAGTCAATATCATTTGCTTTATCTCTAAAGGTGGGTTTAATGTCAACACACACAATGGATGGAGATCAAGGGAATGACTATAATGACAATGTTGATGAGCCTAATGAAAGTTTAATGGAGATGGACCCAACAGTGCATATGTGTTTTGACTCAATGGTTGAAGCTAAAAATTTTTACACAAACTACGCCATTAGACGTGGGTTTGCCGTGCGGACTAGAACTTCTAAAAAAGATAAAGACAACAACGTCTACTACCTCAGAATAGTTTGTTCAAGGGAGGGAAAATATGTGTCTTCCGTCAAACCAGTGGTAAAAACACTTCCAAGTCAAATTAACCAATGTCCTGCTGGGATAACCATTGCAAAGAAGGAGGACAAGTGGTTTATAAGGACCGTTGTTCTGGACCACAACCATGATCTTTGTCCAAATAACTTCAAACTATTTGCAGCCAATAGAAAGTTAAGCATGCATGCAAAACACACGTTGGAGGTCAACCACGATGCTGGAGTTAGGTTAAATAAGAGTTTCCTTAGCATTGTCAATGATGCAGGGGGCTATGAAAACATGGACTTCGTGGAGCGGGACGCTCAAAACTACATTGGCCAACACAGAAGATCTTTATGTAAGGATGGTGATGGTCAGGCACTCCTACGACACTTTTCGTCAATGAAAGATAGAAATAACGAGTTCTTCTATGACATTGCACTGGATGAAGGGAATAAAATCTGTAGTGTGTTTTGGGCTGATGCAAGAAGTCGTGCTGCATGTGAAGAATTTGGTGACGTTGTTTCCTTTGACACCACTTACTTAACAAATAAGTACGACATTCCATTTGCGCCTTTTGTTGGAGTTAACGATTATGGACACTCCATTTTACTTGGTTGTGGATTGCTGTCTTCGGAAGACACTGTCTCATTTGTCTGATTGTTCTAATGTTGGCTAAGATGCATGCGTAATAAGAGTCCTGAAGGTATTATTACTGACCAATGCAGCGTAATGGCCAACGCTATTGAACAAGTGTTTCCTCATACGAGGCACAGGTGGTGTTTATGGCATATCCTTAAGAAGTTGCCTGAAAAATTGCACGGGTATAGAAATAATCCCGTTATCAAAACCGAACTACATGTGCTTATATATGATTGTGTTTGTCCAACAGAATTTGAAAATGGTTGGAAGGAACTACTTACCAAACATGGATTGGAGAAAAATGAATGGCTATGTAATTTGTACGAAGAAGACATAAATGGGTTCCGTGTTACTTGAAAAAAGATTTTTGGGCAGGCATGTCTACAACTCAGAGAAGTGAGGGAATGAATGCCTTTTTTGATGGATTTATCAATTCTACAACAACACTTCAACAATTTGTGGTCCAATACGACAATGCACTTAGGGTAAAGGCCCAGAAGGAAATAGAAGCCGACTTCTCCTCCATGAACACCACTATTGCATGTGATTCTCAGTCACCAATTGAGAGACAATTTCAAGTGGAATACACACATGCAAAGTTTGAGGAGGTCCAAACTGAATTCCGTTCAAGGATGAATTGTTTCATCAAAGACACCTTAAAGGAGGACTTGTGGAACACTTACACTGTAAAAGAGGAACGAATGTGGGAGGGTAATCGTGTACCAGATAAATTTTACAAAGTTCAATTTGATTCCATCACACAGACAACCACTTGCTCTTGCCAACTCTTTGAGTTTAGAGGAATTATATGTCGTCATTCCCTCTTGGTATTTGGTCAAGAAGATGTTTACAGTGTTCCCTCACAATACATTTTGAGGTGCTGGAGCAAAAACATTTGAAGAAGACACACACTAATAACAGCATCGTATAATAATTCCACAAATGAACCACGCATGCAAAGATACAAACTGTTGTGCAAACGTGTTTATGAAATTGCTGAAGTTGCATGTGAGTTTGAGGAAGCTAGTACTGAATTGGAAAAAGAACTTAATTGTTTGGGTACAAAATTTGGGTTCAGTTCTTCCATGACAAATAACATCATCAGTGATGCAGGCCAACTAAGATACGATATTGGTGCATGCACGTCAATACCACTTAGTCCAGTTGGAACATCTGATGTCCTTGTACACAGTCCTGCAACTGTTAAGCGAAAAGGACGTCCACGCACAAATAGGTTGAAGTCCACTGTTGAGAAAAAAACCAAAAGAAGAAAGTCAAGTTCATTCACAAACACTTCAACACCACCCACCGAACAATGCGTGAGTCATTATTTACGGTCAAAATATTTATTAAATACTTTTTTGTCTATCAATTATGTTTAACTTAGTATTTGTGTTGTTTCAGGGCGAAAGACCAAGTAATGTTGTTGAATGTGATCACCGTGAACAATTTGAAGCCGACACTATCCAACTATCACAAGATACCGAAATGGGTCATTTTGGATTTTTGTCGTTGTTGTCAGCTGTACATAACAATTTTGATAACAACATCAACTGATATATACAACTTCTTTGCTGCTTTTTTTGTTACTTTTTTCTGTTTTTGTAAGTTAAAATGGTCATCCATGAAATCCCTTTAATGAATGTTTGAAATGCATATGACCACACCAGAATTTCTTATTGTAATCGATTACGAGGATGTGGTAATCGATTACTGTGTTCAGTTAATTAAACAAAATTATCCCACTGCATAACGTGTATAACTTGCAATCCTGTACATAACCGCCTAAAACACGTCCTTCCTCAAAATCGTTTTGAAAAGCTCACTTCTCTCAGTGCAAAACCCTAAACGAAATACAATGGGTGATCGTGGAACGAAGAAACAAAAGGCATCTTCTTCCGTTGGTGGACGTCGCCGCCGCCGGAGTCCAACCCCATCATCATCGTCATCCCCTCCAACGCCTACCAATGATCTCTTCTCGTCGGATGAGCAACAGGAGAAATATGTCCAACATTTTGTAAATCGGGAAATTTTGGAAAGTATCTAGAGGATGAATACTTTCAAGGAAAAAATTTTCAATTCTATGACATATTACACGAAGCTGGGCTGACTGAATTTGTGTGTTTAAGAAGACATTACCACCCACAATTAGTCAGAGTGTTCTACAGCAACATGTCAATATCGGATACTGGGGTTATTCGAAGCGAGGTTAAAGGTGTAAAAATTAGGGTGAGCCCTAATCTTTTTCAACAACTCACTAATCTCCCATCTGATGGTGTTTGTTACGAAGGAAAACTTGTAGATGAGTGGAAAGAACAATACGATTCTGTGACTGCAAGGCAACTAGTGTGTAGAGATGATGTAGTCATACAATCTAGAATACTAGCGGGGCAAATGAAGGTTCAACCCAGGATACTTCATTACGTTCTCACTAGAGTATTAATTCCTCGTGCAACCAATATTGGTCAGGCATCCAAAGAGGATATTATGCTGCTATGGGCATTTTTCAATTCCATTCACATTAACTGGGGACATCTTATTAGATATAAGATGAAAAGAGCATTAAGGGAGAACGCAAAGTTGCCATATCCACATTTGATAACCATCTTCATGGAACACTTTGAAGTGCCTACTGAAAGTGATCCCATTTCAGAACTGAAGTTGAAGCAAAAAATTGGTAGTGAAGTTGTAGCATCATTTGGTTATATGCAAAATGATGAAGGAGAATGGGTTCCAAAGGCAACGCCCCCCATCCCCCCTTACAAGAAGGTCAACATGAACAAGGACAAGATGATGAACAAGGCAGTTCATCTACAACACTAAATAATGTCATCAACCGCATAGAACAACTTCAAACCTTTGTTGGTACAAGATTTGATGCCTTTGAAACTTGATTTGATGCCCTTGAAACAAGATTTGGAAACATGGACATGGTCATCACTACAAGGTTTGATGCGTTGCAATCGCGCGTTGGGAACATTGAACAACAACTGCAACACTTGCAAAGTGCTTTTGGAAACAATCCTCAGACTTAAAATTGGTTGTTTAGGCTTTATTTTCTGCATTTTAAAGAACTATGTACCACAGTTCCTGCTTTGATCATTTCAAGTCTTTAATTTAATGAAGTTGTTTACTATCAAAATGGTTCCTCAATTCTCGACATTTATTATGTAATGTTCAATTTATGATACACTTAATAGCATGGCAGTTGTGAGTAAAACACCAATACCACTAACCAATACCACTTAATAACACTGCAATTGTCTGTAAAACTAAAAGTCACTTTTTTTGACAATGGTCACCCCTGTTCACCTGACTAGCTACCTCTGTTAGACTTTCTGTACAAAATCCAGTTTTCTCTCGGGTAATCGTTTACCAGGATGCTGTAAACGATTACCAGACCCTTTTTTGAACACCCTCAGTCATCCCTTGCACAGCTTGCACCTCCAACTGATGAGGGGTCACTCCACACTCCTTGGCCTCACATCACATCACCCCCACTCAAATTGTCATTCAAATGAACTAGTTTTGACACTGGTCACCCATGTTACCCAGAATGACCACTCAAACACCAACATCTTACAAACAAGCCTGCAACTTAAGAGACACAAAAATTGACCACATTCTGAAATCCACAAACCCACAACTCATAATAACAATGGTATTGAATAAATAAAATATGAGACCAATTCAATCCAAAACTCAAATTTTGTATCACTGAACTAAATCGGATACATTAAACATTGTTTTCTAATCTATTTACAATGATTACAATTATCATTACTTTCCAAATAACATTTTCCATCAACTAAATACAATGATCACTCATTTTTTATTCTAAGCACTACGGTTCCGGTGTATGGAGTCCTAAATGCTCTTCCCTTGTAACGCCTTCGTGATCCAACCCTAACATACGTCTTCAAAGGTTGTTCATTTCCGTCAATGTCAGTAGGGGATACAAAACCAGTGTTCACGGATGGTTCTGTACGAGGCACACTTTGTCCAACGTCATCTTTATTTTGCCTTCTTGCCTTCTCTTCAGCCAATTGTGCCTCCAAACTTGCAACCCTCCTTTTAAGTTCTTCAATTAGAAATTCTTGTTCGTCTAAGGCACGCATAAAAGTTTCTCTGTGAATTCTTTTTTGTTTCTTCTTTCCTCTTGGTTTAGCATCCTTTCTTTTAGGTGTTGGTCTGTATTCCTCCTTATCCTTGGTTGAAGGACCACCATAAACATCGTCAACAACTTGAAATTTAACAACACATTACAGATTACACAACTTTTGTCAATATATGAAAACATAACAAAACTTCCGATAACAAACAACGTACCAAACCTGTCTCCATACACCGTTTTACGAACTTGTCTCCAACACTTATATTCATCCAATGCAACATTCGCAGAAATTTATCAATAGGACCTTTTGGTGGAACAAAGAGCTCAAAAAACCATACCTAAGACAAATAAATCATCTTAACTTCTAAGAAACTAAATTCAAAAAACAATTTAAGTAATTACATCAAATACTATTAATTACCTGCAGCATGTAAACACAACCATCGACGTAAACGTTTGAAATACCTTTGCCTTTCTTCAAGCCTTCTGAAGCTTTGCACAAACTACGTAACAGAAAACGATAAATTACACTACCCCAACAATAACTACCCAAACTACTTAAGTTGTCAACAATATTAAACATTACGGGTAACACTTTCCCGCTACGTTTTGGAAATAAAATCTCACTTATCCCTACCAGGAGGTAAAGGGTACAAAAATGAGAACAAGGTATCTTTTTCTTGTATTTTCGCATTAGAATTTTGTATATCGAATTCAATTCCTTTGTTCCTTTGCCTATGTATTTCACACATTCAGTATTGCCCATTTCTTCCTTTAAGTTAATATTTGCACCATCTGTACTCAATCCCAACCCTAAATAAATATCATTTTCATTTATATTCAAAACTTTATTCCCAACTAAAAAACCACTACTACAGTCGTCCCACTTACCCAATAACTCACTCAATATATTTCTACCTAGTTTAACATTCACATTGACATCTAAAAACCACGCAAATGGAGTCCTCGCAATCAATGACCGATGCTCGTCTGTCAAACGTTCGTTCAAAGTACATATATACTTTGTCGAAAAAGAGTGATGAACACTCAACTGCATAAACCAAAATAAAATCATCAAAACAACGAAACCCAATAACCCAAGAACCACAACACAAGGATACGAACCCCAAACCTTAACCCAAACCAAATAAGCATGCTACGAGATGGAATGGAAAACCACTCAAACCTTAACCCAAACCGAATAACCAACCTACGAGATGGAATGGAAAACCACTTACCTTCATCGTCGGACAATGGTCACCGGACCTTGCCATTCCGCACGATAACAGGAGACGAAAATGGACGGAGACAACACCACGCACACAGAACAAAGTGAAGCGGCACGAAACGCGACCTTCGACCTTTCAAGAGAAGGGACCTTCGTTTCCAATGGAACAGAAAAAGGGCTATTTTCGGATTTTCACTAAAAATAAGGGTTATGGACTTCCGTTTCGTAGGTTTTAAAAAAATATTATTTTTAAAACAAACCAATAAAACAACGACACATGGCGTTGTCAAAACAGTGTTAAAAATACGTTGTTGGAATATCGGGGTCCTAAAATCTATATATAATCTTTTAGCATAAGCTTTTTCAAGGATTAAATCGTATATGTAAGTGGTTTCTTCTTGTATGCGTATATTACATACGGCTGTTAAAAAAATAATAAAAGAAATTAAAAAATTCAACCCTAAGTAAAATTGGAAAGTTCCCGAGCCATTCCCACAGCTTTCCCTCCTCTAAGCTTTCCCTCTCACCTCTTTCTCTCTCGATCACAAATCACCATCATCGAGCCATTCTTCACTGCCTCTTCCCTGTTTATCTCTGCATTGACAAGCTTCAGTCCAACCTGCATGCCTGTCCATTTTCGCCAAGATGCCCAACGAAACAAGTTCGTCTAAATGACAAACCCCTTTCGGTGGTCGAACACAAATTAGGGTACTCCCATCCCTAGGGTTTACCTCTCGTATTCCAAATCACCCTCTTCCACCCCTAAATCCAAACCGTTAAAGACAAAAGGAATAGAATCATTTGTTGATCTTCGGAGAGAGAGAGCCACACCTCGACGCAATGACCGGGAAGGCGAAACCCAAGGAGATCGCGGCGAAGATCGATGCCGCCACTACCAACAGCGGCGACGGTAAAGCGGGGACCGGTCTGGTGTGGAGAAAGGCGAACACTTGAAATACGAGTGCCCGCTCTGTAAAGTCACGGTGCCTGACGTGAAATTGATGCAGATGCATCACGAGGCGCGTCACCCTAAGATCCCCTCTGAGGAGGACAAGGTCGTCAACCTTCACGCCATGATCGCCAGCGAATCGTCGAAGCCGCGTCCAAGCATTCGCGGAAGCCACAAGAAATGCTTAGATTTTGGAAACGAGATACTCTTTGCATTTTTAACTTAGTCATATTTTTGGGAAGACTTAAGCTCTAACCATGTCATCTTCAAAGGACCACTAACCAGGTAGTAAATGTTGTATTTTCTCTTTGTTAATATTTCTTGTTCCACTTTTCAATATTTTTATTTGGTATATTATTGCTTCATAGTTAGTGGAAGGGATGACTTTACCCTTGATGATGGCAAGTTTACATGAATCTCAACCACTGTCTTGGCTTTTGAATAATGATAATCATCAATTATTGTTACCAAATGACTTTTGAATAATTTTATTGATACAAGAATTGGATAAGATAACATTTGTTGTCGTGTTATAGTTTGAGAGCATTGGTTATGGTTATTGCTTGTGTTTATGTTATGATTTATTGTGAGTGATTTTGAACTGACTTTGTGAGTTAATTTGGGAGAAGAATGTTTTGCATGTGGGGACTAGAAGTGGCATTCTTGCTATATGGTCAGCTCAAGCAGGCGTGAGGAAGGTGTATGTAGTGGAAGCGACGAAGATGTCAGAACATGCCCGTGCACTAGTCAAAGTGAATAATCTCCAGAATGTAGTTTAGGCCATCCAGGGATCAATGGAGGATGTTACCTTGCTTGAGAAAGGTTAGAATTAATGAGATCTGTTTAGTTTGTTTGATATAACTTTTTTTTTTCTGGTTCTTGTGTACATTAATGATTTCAAAACTGACATTTACTCTGTTTCCTGTTTTTAAGGATTTGTGGTGGAAGAAAACATGTATAAAAAGACTATCCCTAGATGGCATGTATACTCTATAAAAGGGAAAGCCATTGGTTTGTTCATGGCATTTTTATTGACTCTGGGATTAGTGTGGAACCTGTCGAAAATAGCTACTACTTTTTTTTTCATATATATATATATATATATATATATATATATATATATATATATATATATATATAAAACTAGATTTAAACACTTTTGGTATACACTACGAGACTTTAAAATTACATTTCTTATACATGGAAGATAAATAACAAAAATGTACTTTATTAAAGTGGAACTTTTATGTTTGATATAAAAAATATAGACTTGGGCTGAAAGAAAAATTAAGATAGAGTTAGACACTCATATAAAAACATTAAAAGTTAGCTAAGCTTATTTTACTGTGAGACAATATTGTAAATTACGAAATTAAGATGAAAGACAATATTGTAAATGTTGAGATGTCTGAATAATTTTTCATTTTCTAGCTTCAATGTAATAATTTTTCACTTTCTAGCATTATTAGTAAGAAGAAATAATTGTTTGATAACTTATTACTCTTTATATTGATAATCAGTGGAATATATAGCTTTGTTTTTTTTTTTCACTTACATTGTCTAGAACATGAGTTTTTGTTCAATGTTAGGTGCTTGCATTAAAGTATTTGCATTCCCTGCATGGGTTGAAATAGACACGTGGAAAGCTTGGTCTTGGTGCAAAGATGGTATTGCTTGAGGAGAAATAGGTCCAGGGACTAAATAGGAAGTTGAAGTACGGGCTTGCTCTGTACATGCGGTGGAGAAAATGTAAGAGCTAATAAGTAAAAGTCAGGAAGACAGGTTAGTCTTTTCTTACCAGAATATCTTCCCCTCATGGCCATTTTCCAATGCATGTAGAGTTGGATTTCTTCTAAGGTTATTTACCAGACCCATAAAAAATCTACCAAAACATATTTGATAGAATAATAGCATTAGTCTTGATTATAAATTATGGATTTATCTTTAATTTTGGATGGTTCATTGTGCTTAAACATTTATTGGTTTGTGATATATAGATTTTAAGTTATTTATCTTGTATTTATAATGACCATCCCACTATTTACTATCGTGGTGTTTTTGGATCAGTTGCTTTGCTACTATTTGTGACTTATTACTATAACACAAAATAGATTCAAATAAATTATTTTGTTTGTGTGCAAGTGCACGTACTAAAACAAACCATAAATCTAAACTATTGGTTCCTTGCAATGTGTTACATGAAATCTTTTGAGATTGATCATGTATTGTTTATATGTAAGTTTTGAAAGACTTTTAATTTAATGCATGAATTTAAACATGCAGGTTATTAAGGAAACAATTGATTCCAATATTACAATAGAATACAAGTGATGATATACATATGAGGAAGCCAGATATTGGCAAAGCGAAGGAACTGCTGATTTAGGAACACAAAATCTCACTTAGTGATGAAATTGGATTCTGAATAAAGATGAAGGTAAAGGGATGAAATTTTCCTTTAGGAAGGAGATTTATTCTAATCTTCCATTTCAGGCTATGAAGGAAGTTAATTAGCTTTTAGAAATGTTACCTTTAGAAGTTTAATTGTATATTGATTTACAACATGAAAATCAAAGTTAATTAGCTTTTAAAAATGTTACCTTTAGCATTTTAATTGTAATTGATTTACAATGTGAAAATCAACTAAGATACACGTGATTGTTAATTTATTTAGATGTTCATACTTAACTTCATCCATGTTTGTACACAGTTTAATATTATTCAAACTAAAAAAATATTCAATTGTGTATGTTTATTATGTTGTATTTTTAAGTAATTTATGATTGATTTATGTATTTCATTAGTTGTAAAAGCAATTTGATGGTTGTATTTATCTCTAGTCAGATATATAAAACTCCTAAAAGCAATTTGGTGGTTGTATTTATCTTTAGTCAGATATATAAAACTCCTAAAAGCAATTTGGTGGTGTAACCTAGGATTACCTAATTTTTTTTTATAAAATTGTAAAGTTATATACGGATATTACATACGGATTTATCTGTATGTAATTATATAAAAACGTTATATACAGATATTATATACGGATTTATTCGTATATAATTTATATACGAATTTATCCGTATATAATATATATACGGATTTATCCGTATATAATATATATACGGATTTATCCGTATATAATATATATACGGATTTATCCGTATATAATCTAGTTATGATAGTTTTATATACAGATTTTTGTTCGTATATAAGTCGTATATAATCAAGTGTATAAACAGATTTTGGTGGTATGTAATTCAATTTTTTTTGTAGTGAGGAGCAAGTTGTTTTCTCATTCTAAGGAAAATGTGACATAAATCTTACACAAGAGGCTCAGACATCATCATCGTATATGTTGGGTGCAAAAAGTTTCTCTTATTTTGCAACAATGGCTACAACATTGGTTTTGAACCTTTTCAATGTGGTTGTGGTTTGCTATGGAGGCAAAACAATTTCTTTCATCAGGAAGGTCGATAGGGCTGAGGACATGCCGCTTATTTGCTGTCCTATTTAGCTACAATGCTGCTCAACAGGTTCATATAACAATAAGTGACCATGTGGGCCATGATTGTATCATGGGTGACCATGGACGAACCAGGAAATAGTTTAGTACGTTATTGGAATGAGACATATGAGAAGGACCTTCACAATTCAGGGTACTATGAATCATGGGTGCTAATAAAGTAAACACTGAAGCTGTCACGAAGGATTATGTTAGAATTCACAATACAGGATTAAGAGACTTTTTATTGAAGCCAAATTGACCTTTCATGGACTTTTGCAGTTCCTAAAGAAAAGAGGAGTGTTAAGAAAATGTTTTAAGAATATTTTATTTTTAATTTTAAATAAGTCAAAGTTTGTTCCTTAATTTTAGGATTTAGTAAATTTTTTAATTATGGATTGGAGTAGTGGACTAAAATTAGGATAAAAATATTAGTGACTAGTTACTTTTCTAAGTTTTAAATATTACAATGTTTTTCATTATTTCACCATCAATAATACAAAAACATTTTAGCTTCAAGTTTGCTACTGTTTTGATCCTAAAAATATCTAAAGACTGTTTTATGTGTTTCATACTGAACCACATAAGCATTAAACAATTATCAAGATCGGTCATTAATCTGTAACTAGTATTTAAGAGCATCATTTCAAATTTCCTATTTTCTTTTGTTTAAATCTAGAAAAACTTTAAAATATCAAAGTTTACTTGTATATGATATGTTTTTAATTGATTTACAGTTCACACTATAATTACATAGAAGTTATAAACTCTAAAATAATGTTAAAACAGTATAAGTTTTTTTTTCTAATAATTTGATCCAACTACAAATCATAAACACTAAAATGTGGTACCTTATGACGTTTAGAAGATGAGCATTCCCCAGTTTCGAGTTTTGAAGCGTCCCACGGTCGTTCTACTCGTCCCTACAGTGCAAATTTCATTTCAAATTTGTACATTTTAACCAAAGCTATATTTTCCTTTCTCCTCAGATCCTTTCAAGTTCTGGAATGCTTTAGCGACCTTGGAGTATCCCAAAGGATCAAAAGCACCACCAGGGTATTTCTTCTTCTCTGGGTCTTTCTCCATGCTCCTTTGCTGCTCCACAAAGGAAATAGCAAGCAATTCAATGACCATAATGGTGGGTAGTGTGCCCCGTGGAACTGGGTTGCCAAGGTAGGTGGCTTGGCTACCAGGAACTGCAGCCCATTCCTGAGCCTTTACCCAGTTTCCTATAAGCAGAGGTTTATGGTAGTTAGGTAGTGCTTAATAGGCATGCAAAATAAATTATGCAGTCAATCAGTCAAGTTAGCAAACATAATGTTTTGAAATTAAACGAAAGTATAAGCACGTGTATTATTTACTCATTTAGTTATATATATATCCTCACTTGAGTGAACTCCTTGTAAAACATGTAGGATAGTAAGCAATTATACAAGACTGAATGCATGTTTCTGGTACTATATTACACATCGTTTATATGATATATTTCAAGCTAAATTTTACCACTTCTAATCAAAGAAATTGAATGTTTGATAAAGCTTAAACAGTTGAATTGAAAGGAACACCTTTGATCCAATTCTCTCTTCAGATTTGCAAAGCAAAGAAAAAAGGGTGGTGTTAAGATGTGGTCAAATATAGAACAACTGTCACAATTCAAGTAATAAGCCAGGTGCAATAAAAGTATTGGGTTTATGCAACCTTTATTATGTTCAGATGTTAAATATTCTTTTACATAAATCAGCCACTAAAATAAAATATCTACGCACAGAATTTAATATCATTTATATAATTCATTGACATTATAGCTTAAACATGATAAGTTATCACAAGACTATCCCCAATCCACTTGAATTTTAGCATGTACGTTGCTGAATTATATGTTAAAAGAATGGTTTCACAAAAATTAAATCCGATCAGAGCTAGTGTGTGCCATACTGATCTAGTTCCAAAGGGAACAATAAGTAAAAAGGAGTTTTGAATCCAAATGTTGGCCCAAAAAGAAAGTATGCAATATTTTTTTCAACACAACAGAGACTGTAAAAGTATTTGCAAGTCTTATTATCCCTGATTCACTGACCAAATACATTTTTCTCCCAACTCTTATTATAAATTAAGAAATCTGTTACTCACTGTTCCATAAGTTGGTGGACGGAGAATCGAACAAGAAAAAAATAATAAACATGAAGAATAAGAAAAGGGGAATGAAAATATTCACGGGGTTTTATGAACTTGGAAAACATCCAATTCCAATGGTAGAGATGAAGAGGAAAAACAACAAAAAAAACCGTTTGCGAGGAAACAGCCAAGAATGGAAAGATGAACTAGGCAGAGGAAGCACCTGGAATATGAAGATGTAGTAAGCATCCTCATAGAGGGCACGCATGGCATCAACGGGCCTGACTTTTTGGTTTTTGGGCTTGAAAGGGACGCTGAGGCAAACGTACGCCTTGATTCTCTCTGGTCCAAACATCCATTGCAGGTTAGGGCACTATAAGGAAGAAAAAAACAGAAACCTGGAGCTCTGATTGAACACCCATTGCAGGTTAGGGCACTATAATGAAGAAGAACACTGAAACCATGGAGCTCCGATTGATTATCATTTTACATAGTATAGGTCATTTGCATGGTATAAAACATAGTATAATTATTTAACTTTTTAAGGCACTCCAAAATTTTCATCATAAATAATGTTCATAGTACGAATGAGATGCTTGTTGGTAGTGATAGACCATCTTTAAAGAAGGTGATAATAGTAAAATTGATTCTATTTATATTACAAATAAAGATATACGATGATAATTTTGAAAATTTTGCGAATTTATAAGTTGTGGTGGCAGAGAAACTGAAATCATCCATATATTTTGTTTCGATTTTCTTACAACTGAGATCTATAAATACGTGAAATTTTTAAAATTTTCAAATTTGCTGTTATTTTTTTAATTATCTCACCGTGGTGCAGAATTATAGGTTTCGGTTTCTTGAGAACTGACCATACATATGTTTTGCTTCCTCCTACATTCATTCTCCGTTGTGACTACAAAGAGCTCTCCACTTTTTGCTGCCACCTTCTTTGCCTTTCTTATTGCCTTTCTTTTATTACCTTTCTTTGAAGGACCTCCATTCTCACCGCTTCTCGTCATTGCTGAACTCACTTCACGAGTCCTCCATTTTTGCCATCACTCATCTATGAATTGGTGACTGATTTTTTTATTTTATTTTGCATTTTTGGTTGAGTTTGTTTCTTGCTTGAGTTCTTTGTTGATAATGTTTGGGTTTTCTAGCTGCCATTGTTATCCAGGTATTGTTGCATTGACCAAATATTGTTGCACTTTTCAAAACGTGTTTACAATTGTATCTCATTCCTTGTTGTCGCATTTCACGCTCTTAGATTTCCATTATTACCTTTAAAATTTATTTTAAATATGAGCCTAAAATTAATTTTTTTAATGAAAAATTTTATTTTTTGTATGTTAAATATATGGTTAAAAATAATGATTTTGTTTTGTTTAATTTAAATTGTTGTTATGCTGAGTTAGTCCTAATTTTTCATTTAAGATTCAATATTTATATTCTTCAAGTTTTCTGAAAAAAATATATTTTAAAAATGAATATAAGATAGAATACTAATAATATGTTTTAAAATTCTAGATGTAGAAGAAATATTCTCTCTACTGAAAATTAAAGTATAGGCCGAGTTAAGACAAATTCAATAAAGCAGATTTTTTCATACCCTAAATTTTATTTTTATATTACATCAGTTTAAGATCAATAGGAAAGCAAGACAAGTAAATATTGGATGAAGATAAATTGGCATGAAAAGGTCTCGGTCCCTGGACAATACATAAGAAACATGGAAAAGGTGTATGTTTATAAATCGGGAGAAACAGAGGTGGTATAATTGTTAAAAAGTTCTACCTTGATGATGCATGTAATAAGGTACTATAATTCTGAATCAAAGCCTAAAGGTGCAGACTGTGGTCAAATAATTCCCAAGTCATTCTAATGAAGAAAAGTCGATAGTGAAAAAGGAACGAAGAGAGATTTCAAAACTCAGAATCAAATTTACAAGCTAGACAATGTTCTTTTGTAGTGTATACTTTGAACAGAAGAAGACTTACAGATTATGCTGGTATTGGTTTTAAAAGTACTCATGAATACTTTTATAGTTGCGAGTATCAAGAACAATTTTACAATGATTGTTCTTTAAACAAATTATCTAAAATATAAAATCAAGTAAATTGTATTCTCGTAGTATAAATCCATATAAAATTATGCTCTAAGGTCTTGTTCTTTTGAGTGGATTTGAGAGGATTTGAAGATAATTTTTTTTATCGTTTTTTTGAGCGAATTTGAAGGTAAATGAGAGTGAATTTGAAAATAAAATTTGTGAGAATTAGTATAGAATTGTATGAACGTGACCAATTAAAAAAAATATTTTCAAATTCACTCTCATTTACCTCCAAATTTGCTCAAAAAAATGACAAAAAACATTATCTTCAAATTCTCTTAAATCCTCTCAAATCCATTCCCTCAAATCCACTCAAAAGAACAAACCCTAACAGAGGTTAGATCCTTATTCTTCTCGGTGGAGCGTAGAAGGTCCAACTTTAGGTCATCATTGGACTGCCGCAGCTGATGCACAGAGGTGCGAGACTCGGCGAGCAAGGTCTTAGCCTTAGCCATGTCATCCGCTGCCATATTCTCCACCTCAGCTAATTGAAGGGTGAGCTCATTGTTGGACTTAATACCCTCACCGAATTTCTCTTGGAGGGCTTGAAGCTCGGTGGAGGTAGCTGCTTTCTTCTCAGCAGCTAGGCCACGCATAATCCTTTTCCTTAGAGAAAATGTCAAAGTGGATCCGCCGGGCCACCCACAAGTGGGGTCGAGCAACCCGAAGAGGGGAGGACCTTCAGGAAGTGCCCTTTTGCTACACTTGTAGGACATGGAAAAGGCTCCTTAGCAGCTTTCCTCTTATTCTTCTTCTTCTGAGTAGGATCAGAAGAGATATGGGTGGCCTCGACCTTATTAGCAACAATGGCCGGTAGGGTGGAAGCTGCGGTATGGACCTCAGGATCGACCAGTTGAGCCTGCGCTACAGGCTTAGAGTGGGGAGGAGTAATGGGAACACGGGTGGAACACCCTTCGCCATACTTCTTCAAATCCCCTCCCAGATAGGTAAGCATTCCGGTGAAGGTACTGCTCTTTGTTAGGTCCATCACGGTCAAGTAATCTGCATAACAAAAAGAAATTTAGATAAGTTACAAATGACTGCTCGGTGTAAGGCATCAAAAGTAGCTTACCGAACACTTTATTGTGAAGACTCTTAGAGTCCAGGAAGCCTATGAGCTTTCGAGAGAAGGACTTGAGGGGTATCTGATTTAGCTGGCTAATTAACTCCTGCTCGTCTAGGGACATTGAAGACTTGGGCCATGAAATCACCTTCTTAGGACGGTTGGTCCAATAGAAGGGAAACTTAGGCTGGTTGTACAGAAAGTAGAAATATGCATGACCGGCCTCCAAAAGAACAACCTTGAGGAAATTTGCCTTGAAATTTTTATACGATGTGTTTAATAGCATAAAAAGCTATATCTCCTTAATCGAGATGAGGGAAACCCAAGGTTGGTTAGGGTGCGGCATGACTCGGAAAAAGTAGAGAAATAGGCAGGGGTGGGACGAAGGGCGAGAGTGGCGCAGACTACCAAGAAGGCTTGCATAAAAGCCTAACCGCTCAGATGAAGTTGGGTGTGGAAGCACACGTTGAGTTCCCTCAGAATGCCCATTTGAAAGTTTGAAAAGGGTAAGAGGACTTTTAAGTTGCAGAACAAGGTGGAATATGCATAGAAAAAATCTGAGACATTCCCTTCCCGACCGTGGCATGCCCGCTCGTTCAACTGGCAAAGCGTCAGCCAAAAGAAATTTGCATCACCAACCGCCTTCACGAAGCTAACCTTATTGACTAGCTCCTTTAGAGTGTGTCTAGTAACGACGGAGGTAGCATAAAGCTTTACCCCATGAGGAGCCTAGTCGTAACCAGCAACGTCGGCCGGGCTTGGCACCTTCCATCCCACGCGCCGGTATAATCCATGTTTATTCCCACCTGCTCAGGTTCACTGTCTTCAAGTAGGCGAGAAGAGTTTTCAAAGGTTGGGATTAGGCCTGGTCGCTAGCGGGAGGATTTCTCTCGTTGCTGAATCGGAGGAGTGAACAGAGGAAGGAGAAGCAACAACGTCATCAACATAACCCTCACCTTCTCTCCCGACGGACTCAGATGCACTTGGAGAGGACATGTTTACCTGGTAGCAGAGGGTTGGGAGCGTTTGAGAGGGGAAGAGCAAGAAGAACGTTCGGTAGGCAGAGAGCTCGAGGGTAAAAGTGAAAATATGGGATGACCCTACCATTATTTATAGATGGTAAAGGCGGTTCATCAAACCCATCTAGAATGTCCAAAGGGAAAAGATCTGACAGTTGAAACATGGTGACGTTACGTTTTCTACCTTTTCCTGCCCTTTTTTTTACTATCATGACTCTTCGACTTTTGTTCTTCCCGCCATTTTGTAGATCCTAAAGGGATGCGACGTTTGGTGAACTGTCATGATTACCTGGGGAAATTGAAGAATAATAAGTCGATCGGTGAAGACTGAAACCTTACGCAATCTTTAAGATTTTGCTAGGGCTTGGGGGGCCTATGTTACTATGGGCTTATAGCTGACTGCTTGGATACGATGGCAAGCTGAATGATGAGAACCGAGCGAGTGACGTGCGAGAAAGCGCCGCACAGCTGCTCGGTTCCGACAACTGTTAAGCAAAATTAATGCGTAGTTAATATTACAACGACTATTAATGAGTGGTTAAGGTTTGCATTAATGACCATTAAGAGGTAAATTAATTGATCAGATTCTTATAAAACTCTATAAATAGAGGTGTTACTATAGGTTTATAGCCGACCGATTGAATACGATGGCGAGCTGAATGATGAGAACCAAGCGGGTGACGTGCGAGAAAGCACCACACAACCGCTCAGTTCCGACAATAGTTAAGTAGAATTAATGCACAATTAATATTACAATGACTACTGATGAGTGGTTAAGGTTTGCATTAATGACTATTAAGAAGTAAATTAATTGGTCAGATTCTTCTAAAATTTATAAATAAAGATTTAATTTCGAGGTAAAATTCATTTTTAACTCATTATTGAATTACTAAAGACCTACAGAAAAAATGTCTGACTTGATCGTCAGAGCTACAGGTTACCTCCCATACACCGACTGATCAATCGACGCAAGGCGAATGTTCGACACTTAGGAACTTCACAATCCTCGTCCCATTTCCGCAAAAACATTCATCACCAAAATACATGACAGAGATATCACAGAACACATAACATACTCTCTGACAGAACCCATTTGATAGATATCATAGAACATACACTCTGCTCATGCATTTTTGATTTCCTGCAGCCCTACAAGTCTTATTCTAACAAGCATTTCTAGCTCTGGCTAAATAAAGATTCAAAAATTGATAGCAGCTGTAGTTATTGAACAAATTCAATTACCATGATTACACAGGTCTGATTGATACCTCACCAAACCAACACATTCAATGGGTATGATCTTCCTCCCCTTTCCTTTTAGATTCTTACTTAGTCTCCTCAAGGATATGAGATAACTACATTAATTAACACCTAATTCTATTCACAGGCTCAAGTTATCAAACCTTTGGTCGTTCTCACCACTTTATAACTATAGTACATTGACTGAAGTTACTTAGTCGCAGTCACCCTCACCCTCACGCAGGTCTATTTGAAACCTGATAGAGATATGTCTCTCTGTGATGAAATACAAGTATATCCCTGCCCACCGCTTCCAAAACCATGCCCCCAAAATATATAAAGAATATAAAACTTAAGAAATTAAAAATAAAGGACTAAATTCCTAAAAGCAGTAAATAATGGATGATCTTAAAGTCTCAATTCAAACACATTTTTCTTAAGGGATGGCAGAGATGACATTGTTACGAAGTTCAATCTTCAAAGTATTTTAAGTTCAGGACTAACATGCATACATAATATAACTAACTTAATCCATACAATAGATGGCCATGTATATTTGTATTTCAAGCATTTCAAACAACAAAAAAGAGACTAAGAATAAACTTTTGTTCATGATACTTGTATCATCATTGTTCCCTCCGCCTATGAGAATGCAATGCGGAAATCACAGCTAACCTAACAAAACAATTACAAATAAAAGCACAATTATATGTACAGAAGTTTAACTAACCTGTTTCAAATAAAGTAATCAAATTCATGCAATGACAAGAAATGAGAATTATATTAAACTATTCTGATGGAAGCATACAGCCCCTTATTGTAAATAGCTAGGAAAAGGTATGTAGTAAACAGCATACTCTTACTGTATTTCTTAAATTTACAGTGATCCATGTGTAGTTGGCAACCTAATTTATTCAAATGAAATCCTAAGTATTTTAAAAAGAATTCTTTTTATTGTTTTGAGATTTAATGTCCGATCTTATCTTTTAATGTGTCTCCACTTATTAAATAAGAGAGACAATTAAGAGAAATGAATAAACACGGGTCTCCATACTTTACTTTTTATGTAACGAAATTCATCACTTATCTTTTGCTTATTTTAAACTAGTTATTATAAAAACCCACCGCTTGACACACTGATTGTCACATTTATTCACACATATTGGGTCCCTAAATTACCATGTCCCCTTCTCCTCTCCTCAATCTACTTCCCACCCAATTGAATGCTACTAAGTCCTATGATCAAATATTAGGTTTGGATTTTAATAAAACTTTTAGTCCTATGATCAGATATCAAGTCTTCTACTGTTAGAGTTGTTCTCACCTATATGTTGTTTCAGCTAAATGGCCTATTCCTCAACTTGTCATAAATAATGCTTTTATTCATGGTATTTTACAAGAAGATGCTTACATGCAATAACCACATGGTTTCAATTTTTTCATGATCCTACATAAATTTTATAAAGCTATATATGGATTAAAACAAGCTCCAAAATCATGGTTTAATAAACTCAATCAAACTTTAAAGGCATTTCGTTTTCACTCCACTACAAGTGACTCATCTCTTTTTATCAAATTATGGGACAATTCTACTCTCTCTTTTTACTTGTTTACGTAGATGCATCATCTGTAATTCGGTAAGCCATATACATTCTATTATTTCTATACCTCAAAATTAATATCCTTTAAAAGATATCGAGCTTTTACACTATTTTCTTAAAGTTGAAGTGTGTCAAAATTTGTAAGTAATTATGACAGATATATCTGCAGGTAATATTGCTTATAATTATTTTATCTATAAATTTTTGTTCATAAGTAATTTTTAGATAACATGTGTTATTTACCGAATTTTGGTCTTGATTATAAGTAATGATTTTTTTTTAGTATTTTACACTCTTTTAACTCCGTCTCATTATAAACATTTCTAATTAAGTTCATTAAACAATGGAATGTTTATGATATATTTGAGACAAAAGTAATTTAACAATATAATGAATATGGCTTTTAAAGATATATACAAATGGAAGGTTTCAAAGAGCACAAAGAAACATATAAGTTGTTACTTTTGGTAAAATATAGTCTTGTAATTAATGAATTGTCGCTAGAAAATTATTTTAAAAGATTAATCATTTGGTGATGTTGAAATAAAAAGAAAGAGAGAGATTAAGAGTTTCGAAAAACAAAAATTTATAGTGAACGAATTTTATTGTATTAGTTTTAATATATAACTGTAATTAAATTAGAACAAAAATAAATAAATCTCACACAATCATAATAATAGAATTAATAGTAGTTATACCTAAATAAATATAACTGCTATTTTCAAATTTATGTATACAAAGAAAGAAAATATATAATTTTGGGTGTGGCATTAATTGGTAACTGCTCTCCAACTTGGACATGTAAAATACATTAGTATCTTTGCAAGATATTATGGAAAACATAACATTGGCAGTTTTGAACTTTTTGAATCGTTGAATGCGATAATCTTTCCATTCTGATTTATTTAGTCATTAATTTCAATTCTAGTGTTCTATATGAATATGAAGAAAGGGATATTACGCTGAATAAAATATCAAACACTATTAAGATTTAAAAGGGAAGTGAATTTATTAAAGGGTAATGCAAATTCTAGAAGAATATAGAAAATCTTAAGATAAAAGTATTCAAATGTAATAAAAGAATCAGAATATTGTAGAAAAACTTAAGATAAGAAGAAAAAATCAAGAATAAGTAAAAAAATCTAGAACATTTCACATAAATTTTGGATAGCATGTTCTAGAATAATCTATAGATCTATAAATATTCGTATACTCTACCATTTGATATAAGAAAATATCTACCACAACCAAAGACAAGTACAATATTTCTTCCAACTACTACTTCCACATTCCGCTATCTTCACATTTTCTCTACATTCCACTATCTACATTTTCTCTATCCCATCAACTATTCCTTTCACAACCTCAAAATACCAACTATGGTACCAAAGATACGTTCAGTCATTTACTAGGCATAGATAAAATTTTCAACTACTTCAAACAAAACTATAATTCCCAATCAAACATCATCAATTCTAGTATTTATTTTCATAGAAGAAAATTATGGTTTTTAGAGTGTCAAAATGAAGACATTCTTTTGCTCTCAAGATTTATGACATCATAGAGGAGAGATTCACTATTTCAGAAGATACCTCCACTCTTACTGCAACTCATAAGGAGGAGTTGAAGCAAAAAAAAAAACAGAAGGATTCAAGGGCTTTATTTGCCCTTCAACAAGCAGTTGATACATAATTTTTTCAATAATACTTGGTGTCACAAGTGCAAAGCAAGCTACACTAGTACAGTTAAGGGAAACGACAGCGGTTATTTTCGCTGATAGGCACCGGTTCCTGAACCGAGGCATATTCGAGTGAGGTAAAAAGCAGTGGACTTTATGCCTCGGTTTTGAAACGGGACATATAATGATACGATTAGGCCTCGGTTCTAATAACCGAAATCGTTTCACTCCCTTTACTGCCTCGGTTGGAGCCTGAACCGAGGCAGTAGGGTCCATTTTTTATTTTTTTTTTCTTCTTCTTTAGCCACTCGTATCATTTTGGTGCCTCAAGCTTCTCAGATTCAATTCAACAAATCAATTTAACATCATTTTGGTGCCTCAAGCTTCTCAGATTCAATTCAACAAATCAATTTAACAAGTAAAGTCAAATTCAATTTAACAAAGGAACCAAACAAATCAAAACAAAATCAAATCTTCGGTGTGAACTCAAATTCAATTCAATTCAAAACAAAAAGAAATGAAATCTAGACAAAAAAGCTTCTGGATCCGCCACAAGCTGGACAAAAAGAAATGAAATCTGGATCCGCATCCGCCTCCGCCATCACCGCTGCCTCTGTCGCTTCTCCTCCTCCTCCGCCACATCCTCTGCATTCGCCTCCGCGCCCTCCGCATTCGCCCCCACGCCCTCCGCATCTGCCTCCGCCACAAGGCCCTCATCCTCGTGCCGTTCTTCTCCGATATTCTCCTCCAGCCGCCGCATCTCATCGGAGATTGTCCACTCCTCTGTCGCGCGCTGCTCTTCCTCCGCCGCCGCCGACTGCGCCATGCCTCTCCTTCCTCTTCATCGGGTGCTCTTTACGGAAACGGTGGCAGATCTGGGGCTGGCAGTGGCGTGGTGTGGTTTAGTTGTGGGAGGTTCGTGGGGCTAAGGAAGAAGCGGCAATGGAATGGAGGGAGAGAAGAATCCAAGAGCGAGAGGAGGCGAGAGCCTGGGGAGGGAGGCGAGAGCTTGGGGAGGGAGGCGAGAGCCAGGGGAGGGGAGGCGAGGCGAGAGCCAGGGGAGGGAGGGAGGGAGAGCCAGGGGAGGGAGGGAGGGAGGGAGAGCCAGGGGAGGGAGGGAGGGAGGGAGAGCCAGGGGAGGCGAGAGTGTGGAGGGAGAGCCAGGGGAGGCGAGAGTGCAGAGGGAGATATAGGTTAACTTGGGGAAAATTTTGGGGAAAAAAAGAGAGGCTTATATGCCTCGGGTCTGAGGCAGTAGAGGCTTATGCCTCGGTCCTTCCTACCAATCGATGCCGTATAGTTCTTTCACCTCGGGTTTCTCTTAACCGCGTCAAAAACTGCGTCAGACACTAATAATTAGGCACCGGTTGCCTTTACAACCGAAGTAATATCTCTTTTTGGCACCGGTCTCGTCTGAACCGAGGTCTATAAGGTCTCGTTAATTACCAAACTGCCACCGTGTCTGAATAGACAGCGGTTTTGTGTAAAAAGATGTCTATTGTGTGAGTTTAAAAGTATATTTTGTACTAGTGCTAGGAATTCCATATAAGTTGTGGCAAACATGTTCTAGAATAATCTATGTGTTTATAAATACTCATGTACTCCATCATTTGATGTAAGACAACACAACTAAAGACAACTACAATACTTCTTCCATTTACTACTTCCACATTTCACTATCTCCACATTTTCTCTACATTCCACTATCTCCATATTTTCTCTACATTAATTCCACTATCTCTACATTTTTTCTACTCCATTAACTATTTATTTCACAACTTCAAAATACTAACAGAATTTGCAGTGTGGTTGACATGCAGGAATAAGAACTTCAAATGCAGGAATACATATATACTTACCAAATGGTATAGGAAGAAGAACTCCAAAAGTTCGTTACGACTGATGGATTACCTGAATATATGAAAAAAAAGTGAGTTGATAGGAGAAACTTTATATAAAAGATTCAGGTTTTTTTTAAGCTAAAAGACTTTATAAAAAAACCTGAGATTTACTATGAAAGTTTTGATATTGTATTGAAAAAGACACTATCAATTTCAATTTAATAAAGTGCTAGGAATACAGTGTTTGACACTATCTTCTGAATGCTCCCTGTTCTAGCATAATGAAGGGAGATTACTTTAAGAAGCTCGCTACCTTCCTTTCTATTTTGTTTTTTCTCTGAACAACACCCACTATATCTGAAGTTTATTGAGTATTGCAAATGACAATTGCATCAAAATAACGGACAAGCACCAATGAGTTTCATTCTAAAAGTATCATGAGTGAAGAAAAGACTTAGGATATATAACATCATTCTCTTACTAAAATATTATTAATGAGTTCTTACCTGATTGTGAAACAACTTTTGGATCGTTGTGTTAAGATCGCCGTCAAATATTGAATCAGAATCTTTTGATGTCTGAATCTCCAAAAACATTGACACTTTAATGACTCCTTGAGAGAAAGTTTTCATATTGGGACATTCAGCTACCGTCACGTTTTTCAAATATGAGCATTGCAAAGTGGCGTTCCCCGAATAAAAGCTTACTAGCTTTGGTAACGAATTCAGCTTAATTGATCTGAGCCGTCCAAATACTATCTCATCACAACCATCTTCATCATCATTTTTTACAATTTCTTTGATTGATTCACACTTCTTTATAATTAGAGTCTTAAGTTTCACCAAACTTTTGAGTGTTACAAATGTGAATAAATATTCCATTTTTTCACAGAACTTCACAGATAACCCTGTAAGATTGATGAATGGTTGTACCCACGGGTGCTCTAAACCTATAGACTCTAACTCACTTAATTCCGACAAATATAATCGTTTCAATCTAGCAAGTACTTTGTTGTGAACTTGAAGCTTTTGAGAGGGAAATATCTCCTTCAGACCAGAGAATTTTTGTACTCTAAGAGATTCTAAATTGGGTAGCTTGTGAAAGAAATCAAAAGGCAAACTATCTTTCCCATTGTTATCATCCTCAAAGGATAGTATGAGATATTTTAATTTACAAAGAAGGTCTTCTGACAAACGTGCATCACTCATAAGCTTAATGTTTTCCTCATTGAGTGTCAATCCCACCGGTTTGGGAGAAACCTGACAATAAAACCAAAGAAATTCAAAAGGTAAGGTGTTGATGTTAGTTAGATACTATAGGAGAAAAATATATAGTGAAAAGAAAAGGAAGCACAGAATTAAATTTGAATGTTTTGTTACCTTTTGAATCGAGAACAAAAGTTGTTGTAGCAAACTTATTGGAGCCTCTAAAACTCCTTTTTTACTATCATCATCAAAACTTGATTTGAATAGCTTCAGCTTAGGACAACATGCCACATATAACTTGTCTAACAAGGGACATTCTAGATGATGCTTTCCAGGGTAAAAGCAACTCAACAGTGGCATCTTTTCAAGAACTAGATATGTGAAACAAGGGAATTCAAACATTATTGTTGTTCCGTGTTCCATTTCATCTTCCCTTCCAACTATTTCTACCATTTTCTCACACTTCCGTATATCAAGTGTCTCCAACTTGCCAAGATTTTTGGCAAGTGATAAAGGGAACAATGTTACTAGGCTTCCACAATCATCCACCTCCACTTCTTGCAAATTGGAAAAGCTGACAATTCCTTCTAGATTTTCCTTCCATACACATTTTAAATTTGACAAGTGTTTTAAAGTAAGCTTTTCCAAACCAAAGATTATTTCCTTTGTCTCAACCTCAATCTCATCACTGCCAAATATTACTTGCACTACATCGGAGTTATGCACATTCAATTCTTCTAAGTTCTTCAAGTAAGGAAGTACATGAGATGGAATTAAAATAGTTCTCTTGCATGCTGCATCAAATTCCAATTTCTTGAAACTACCAAAAAAATTGTGTGAAACAATAGGTTTTCTGTGGTGAACTCCATACATCCCAAGATAATAATCAAGAATCATAAGCTTTGAGTAGTTGAAAATATCCTTACAAGACAAGAAACTCATTGTCAGGATAATCGACAAGTTTCATATGTTTTATATTTGATTAAGATCACTTGGATTTGAATGAATACTTAAGTCGCATTTCGGTAATAGACCTGCAGCTTATTTATTTATTTATTTTTATAATAGGAGCCAATTATCGAAGATATGAAAAGAGAAAAATGAGAATAAAAGATGGCTAAAGGTTTTCCGACCAAAATGAAAAAAAAAATTATAAAAAGACAATGGAGTGATAACAAGTAACTTTGTTTTGAGAAATAGACCGACCACTTGAAGAGAAAAATCTGTTAACTCATTTAATGTTTGGCCTTTTAGAATTACAAACTAAATCTCCAATAGAATGGATAAAAACTGGAAAATTAAAATCAGGTTCAAAAATTACAGTTTGTTGAAGAATTAATTCGAATTTTTTTAAAATATTTTTGTAAACTTTATTTTGAAATTTCTTAAAAGTAAAAAACGTAAAATATTTTGTATTTCTTTCTAGAAACCATTTATTTTTAAATAATATTGTTCTGTATTGTTGAACCTTAAACCTAAGTACCATGAAAATATTTAATTTTTATTCACATTTTGAAAATTATTTTTATTTAATTTTCTTTTTAAGTTATGATATTCTATTTTTAATGTTATTTTGTGTATTATTACATATTGTATTACTTATTCATACTAATTTCAATCACCGTTGAACTATATGACAAGTTTAACCAATAAAACTTGTGATGTCCCGAATCGTTTGGTTTTCAAACACTAAATGAGTTAACAGATTTTTCAATATAACGGTTTTTAGTCCATGCAAACTCAACATGTAAGAAAATTGAAGGTAATTCTCAATTCATTTTTTTTTTCACTACTACGTGTGAAGTTTGGTTTCGTATTTATATAAGAAGCCACCTAAAAATTCTTTGGCATATCTTTTCCACAAAAATACTCTTCAAATTATAAAAAAAACTAGTGTAGTTCTTCAAATTTCAAAAGTATGATTTTAGTACTTAAACAATAACTTTGAGGGTTAAAATCATTTTAAACCACTAAATTTAGAGTCCGGAAATTAAAATAATATTTTTTCAAATATTAAAGATTAATTATTTCTTAAATTTAAAAGTCCAAAGCCACATTTATCTTAAATTTCTATTAATAAAAGCATAGTTAGACATTTTTTATTGAGAGAGAGACTCAAAGAATAAAAATATCAAAAAAGAACAACACAATCTCATTAATATTTAGGATAGTTTTTAGAGAAAAAAAATGTGTTGTTTAGGCTCAGTAAAAGAGTGAGCAAATATATATGTAAAAAAGAGAAAAAAAATTACAATATATAAACCAAGTAAGAAAGAGAAAGCAAAATATATGTGTTGAATTTTGACAGTAAATGTAAATGGGGAGAAAAGGAAGCTGAAGAAGAGGAAGCAAAGTTAACATGAGATAATTATAAAGTCAATAGGGTGACTAATATAACAACTTAATCTTTTAAAATTTACTATAATAGGAAAAATAATTAGCTTTTAATATTTTATTGTCAAAGGTAACTTAGTCAAAACTAATTCATAAATTAATTATATTTTATATTAAGAGTGAGTTATGTCGAAGCTAATTAACTTTTAAATTTATCTGAGTGTGATTATATTAAGTCTCCTGAGAGTTTATTTAAATGTTTTGTAACAATTTTTTTATGTTAAAATAAAGTTATTATCATTTACAATTTTAGAATCGATCTCTAGTGTTATTTGTAAAACTTTTTTCTTTTCTCTAAAAGTCAATACAGAACTCTCTTGAAACAACTCTCCAAACTTTTTCTCTTTTTTCTGGTTAAAAAAAAAAAACCCACTAGGCAGTTTCATCTCATATCTCTCCTTTCTCTTTGGCTAGGGTTTGAAGCACAATCAAAAGAGGATAACTTCTTAACTCCACTCACCTCATATTAGACTAGGGTAAGTGAATATTGTTACCCTTATTTTTTTTTTAGTCACTTTGAGATTACATGAAGCACCTTTTTTTTTCTCTTGCATATGTGCCATTAGAAAGCTTTTTAGAAATTTTCTTTTGTTTGTGGCTCCAAGGAACCTTTAGAGTATTAACTTGAGTTTTTCATGGTTCTAGAGGTACCTTGAAGCTTGGAAGCCTTAGAGTATCTTGGCAGGGATAGATTCTGTTCGGTTCAATCAAGTGAGGGAAGCTAAGTTTTTCACAAATTGCATGTTGATTTTTTGTCAATTGTTGTTGCATGTGGAATCTGTGTGTTGATACTATTATTATGATGCATAATAGGTTTTTTGATCCATGAGTTGCTTGTTTTGGCACTATTGTATGTTTCTTTTTACTCTATTTTGTTGGTTGGAATTTTCTTGTACGGAAGCTTGAGCTGTGGATCCTTGGGTTTGTAAGAACATGCTTGTATTTGGGGATATTCATGAATTTTATGGATTGTTGAATGAAAGGAGTTTCAAATTGAGCAATTAGATTAATTGGGACTAGCTCACAATGTTTTGAACCATCTAAAAGTTTGTAAAAGTGAAGATTTCCAATTGGTGTATTTGAACAACTTAAAATTATGAAAACTAAGGTTTATGCTTCTATTGCGTTGTGCGGCAACAGGCTAGCGTTGAGCGCTAGCTCCAAAAATTCCAAATCACATAGTTGTGTCGTGACATAGCGTTGAGCGAAGTTTTTCACCATTGAGGGCCACTGTTCCAGGGAGTTTCAGCGTTGTGGGCTAGCTTATGTCGTTGAGTCCTACTTGGACAGTGAGCCCCTGTCACGCTACCATTGGGCACACCTTAAGTGTCGCTGAGGGTCAATCTTGTTGTTGGTTCTATTACTCTGTTTCCTGCATTTCTTTTACTAGTTTTGGTGGTTCAAAGTTTTGATACTGTGGTTATTTATGGAATTGTTGATGGATTTGTTGATTAATTTGCTTGTGTATAATTATGTATGAAACTATGATAATGATGGACTTGTTAATGGATATGAACATGTATGAAAATATTTGTTAGTTGTATCAGGGATATATTTTTCAAGCCAAAAGGATATATGATGGGTATTAATGTGTAATCTATTTGTGTACCTAGTAAAATAATTATTTTTAAAATAATTATCCATCAAGTCAAGCCTACTGCTAAATGATATAATATATTCTAATTGATATGAGGTTGAGAAGAGTATTTTATAATACAAGAAAAAAATAGTAAAGTAATACAAAAGAAGACTACTTAGAATATATAAAATATAATAATTAGGATAAGTAATTCTGACCTTTTCATGCAATAAGCTTTCTACAGATGTGTTGAGATCTACGTGGAAAGTGAAATCAGAATCTTCGGATGTTTGAATCCCCGAAAACATTGCTAGTTTTATGACTCCTTTAGAGAAAGTTATCATGTTGGGACATTCAGTTACCATCACAGTTTGTAAAGATGGACATTGCAAGGTGGCATTTCCTGAATAAAAGCTTATTAGCTTCGGTAAGTATTCCAGCTTAATTGATCTGAGTCGTCCAAATATTATCTCATCACAACCATCTTCCTCTTCATTTCTTGCAATTTCTTTGATTGATCCACAATTATCTATGATTAAGGTCTCAAGTTTCATCAAACTTTTGAGTGTACCAAATGTGAATAAATAATCCATCTCCTCACAAAACGTCACATGCAGCTCTTTAAGATTAATGAATGACACTGGACAAGAAACTATGTTTTCTATTTCAGAGCAAGTATCAACCTTTAGTAGTTCAAGCTTTCTAGAGTATGGTTGCACCCACTCGTGCTCAAAACCTATGGACTCTAACTCACTTAGTTCGAACAAAATTAATTCTTTCAATCCAGTAAGTACTTTGTCGTGAACTTGGAGCTTTTGAGAGGGAAATATCTCCTTCAGACCAAAGCATTTTTCTACCATAAGATGTTCTAAATTGGGTAGCATGTGAAAGAAGTCAAAAGGCAAACTATCTTTCTCATTGTAATCATCCTCAAAGCACAAGCAAAGTCGACTTAGGTTGCAAAGAAGGTTTTTTGGCAATTTTGCTTCTCTAAATAACATAATGTTTTCCTCACTGAATGCCAAGTCCTTCAGTTCGGCAGAAACCTAACAATTAAGGCCAATCAAATTTAAAAGAAAATGTAGTTGTAGTTAGCTAGAAGCTAATTAAAGAAGGAAAATATATGATTAAAAGAAAAAAAGGAAGCGCAAAAATGTCAAAATGTTGATGTTTTGTTACCTTTTCAACCAAGAACAAAGGTTGTTGTGGCGGGCTAATTGGAGCCTCTATAACTTCTTTATGACTGTCACCAGTATCTGATGAGAATAGCTTTAACTTAGGACAATAGACCACATATAATGCATCTAATATGGGGCATTCCAGATAATGTTTTCCAGGATAAAAGCAACTCAAGAGTGCATTTTTTTCAAGATATAACGTCGTCAAACAAGGAAATTCAAACGTTAATGTCATTCCATGTTCCCTTTCATCTTCCTTTCTAACTATTTCTTCCAATTTTTCACACCTCTCCATTTGAAGTGTCGTAAGCTTTTCAAGACTTTTGGCCAGGGATGAAGACAAAAGTGTTACCAAGCTTCTACAACCAGTGACAATCACTTCTTCTAAATTGGGAAAGCTAACAATTCCTTCGAGATTTTCCTTCCATACACATTTCAAATTTGACAAGTTGTTTAAAGTAAGTGTTTTCAAACTAGAGACTATTCCCTTTGTCTTGTCCTCACTCTCATCAAAGTCAAATATTACCTTGACTGCATCAGAACTGTGCACATGCAACTTTTTTAGGTTCTTCAAGTAAGGGAGTACATGAAATGGAATTACGATAGTTCTTTTGCATGCACCATCGAATTCCAATTTCTTGAAACTACCAAAGAAATTGTCTGAAATAGCGGGTTTTATGTGCTGAACTCCCGTCATCTCAAGATATTCATCAAGAATCATGTGCTTTGAATGGTTGAAAAATTCCTAAAAAAAAGCAAGAAATTCAATATCAGGGTATAATTAACGAGTTTCATACATTTCGTAAATAATTAATAAGATCACTCATATTTACCTTTGATTGTAGAAAACTCTATACTTGGATTTGAATGAGTTATTTAAGTCTTAATTATTTGGTAATAAGCCTATAACCCAATTATTTGTTATTACCATTACCATCATCATTATTATTATTATTATTATTTTATTATTATTATTATTTTTTTATAATGAGTTCCAATTATTTAAGATATTATACAATCTGTCCTTGTAATATATAGTCGGTGTCCAACAACTTTGAAAAAAGGACACCCCTAAAGGAAATTAAATGGTTAATTATGATCCGACACTATATATCTAGCCTAATGAAATGTCGAACATAAAATAAGAGGAGATGATTGTTGGATGGAAAAAATAATAAGTATTGAGCTCAAATATTAAATCATCACCTGTTCGTGAAAGAATCTCTCGATCGTTGTATTGAGATCGTCGTCAAAGGTTAAATCAGAATCTTTCGATGATACATTAATCCCCGAAAACAATGGCATATTTATTGTTCCAAGAGAGAAATTTATCATATTGGGACATTTAGCTACCATCACAGCTTTCAAACACAAGCATCGCAAAGTGGCATTCCCAGAATAAAATCTTAGTAGCTTTGGTAAGGAATACAGCTCAATTGATCTAAGTCGTCCAAATATCAATATTTTATCACAATCATCTCCATCTTCACTTTTTGCAATTTCTTTGATTGATTCACAGTACTTTACAATTAAGGACTCAAGTTTAACTAAACTTTTGACTGTTGCAAGTGTGAATAAATACTCCATTTGGTCACAGAATGTCACTCTCAACTCTTTAAGATTAATGAAAGACACTGCACAAGAAACTATTTTTTGTAATTGAGGGCAGAAGTGAATCTTTAATGATTCAAGCTTTTCAGAGTATGGTTGTACCCACGTGTGCTCTAAACCTATCGACTCTAACTCTTTTAGTCTCAACAAGAATAATTGTTTCAATCCTCCAAGTACATTCTCGTGAACTTGAAGCTTTTGATAGGGAAATATCTCCCTCAGGCCAAAGAATTTTTCTACCATGAGATATGTTAAACTAGGTAGCCTGTGAAAGAAATCAAAAGGCAAACTATCTTTCTCATTGTTATCATCCTCAAAGAACAATCGAAGAACATTTAGATTGCAAAAGAGGTCTTTTGGCAATTGTGCATCTCTCAACAGCATAACATTTTCCTCATTGAGTGACAATCTCGTCAGTTTGGGAGAAGCCTGCCAATTGAGGCCATAAAAATTCAACAGAGAATACATAGTTAATGTTAGTTAGAAGGTATAGATGGACAATATATAATGAAAGAAAAGGAAGAAAAAAAGGGTCTAAATATACATTACCAATATTTCAAGCGAAAACAAAGGTTGTAGCTGCCTAATTGGAGCCTCTATAACTGTTGCTTTCTGATTATCATCAAATTCTGATGTGAATAGCTTTAGTTTAGGGCAAGAGGCCACAAATAAGCTATATAACAACGGACATTTCAGATAATGCTTTCCAGGGTAAAAGCAACTCAGTAGTGGCACATTATCAACAAGTAGCCACGACAAACAAGGGAATTCAAAGATCATTGTCGTTCCATGTTCCATTCCATCTTCCTTCCCAACTATTTCTACCAATTTCTCACACTCAGTTATTTCAAGTACCTCCAGCTTCTTAATATTTCTAGCAAGGGATACAGGGAATAATGTTACCAAACTTCCACAACCATTAATATCAACTCTATGCAAATTGGGAAAACTGACAATTCCTCCAGAGTTTACCTTCCATACACATTTTAAATTTGACAATTTGTTTAGATTAAGGTTTTTCAAACGAAAGATCATTCCCTTCATCTTGAGCTCACTCTCATCTATGTCAAATATTACTTGTGTTGGTTTACAGTTCTCTACATTCAATTCTTCTAAATTCTTCAAGTAAGGTAGTACATGAGAGGGAATCAAAATATTTCTTGTACATGCTTCACCAAATTCCAACTTCTTTATACAACCAAAAAAATTGTCGGGAAAAGCAGATTTTCCGAGTCGAACATCTTTCCTCTCAGGATAATCAACAAGTCTTGCATGCTTTGAATATTCAAAAGAGACCTTGAAAAGTCAAGAAACTAAATATCACAAACACAGGACAATCAATGATTGGTATAAAAAGCTTTTATAATAATCCTTAAGGTATATGTATCCCCTTTAGTACATTAATTGTGATATAAATAAATTTGGAATAGGAAGAAAAGTTAAAAATGTTTCAAATAATGTAAAGAGTATGATATAGGTCACCTTTTGTACACATTTGATTACAAAATTATGCTAATTAAACACGGTTGGAATAATAAATTGATTTTATATTTTGGACTTATAAGATAAAAACACAATATTAGAAAATGTTCAAATAGAATTCTAGAAATGTTTCTAGATAAGTCAATATAATGTCTAGAATCATAAGAATATTTTTAAAACTTCTAGAGAATGAATTATAATCTTTAGATATTATAGTGACAAGATTCTAACAATTGGTTGAGAAGGTGTCATATGTAATCACGCCAAAAATTATAAGCACTCAATATTACAACAAGTATTTCTCTTTCTCAAAAATTTCCAACATCTCTAAATTTTTAAATAATTCCTTCAAGCCTCTAAAGTTTTGTCCCAATAAAGTGTTATCAAGAGCAATAAGATCTTCATAACAATGGAAAATATCAAAGTTCCCTTTCGAGTGTCGATGCTCACCAAGAGCAACTATGACAATTTGAGGTTAAGGATCATAGCTCTCGTTGGTGCACACGATGTGTGGGAGATGGTCGAGAAGGGAAACACCAAGCCAAAGAATGTAGATAATCTTTCTCAAGCTCAAAAGGATAGTTTAAGAGACTCAAGGAAGAAAGATATGAGAGCTCTTTGCCTAACCTATCAAGGATTATATGAGGATACTTTTGGGAATATTTTTGAGTCAAGTTAGCCAAGGAAGCACGAGAGAAGCTTAAGATCTCTTACAAAGGAACCGATCAAGTAAGAAAGGTATGGCTTTAATCTTTAAGAGGAGTATTTGAAGCTTTGCATATGAAGGAATGTGAACTTGCCTTTGATTACTTTTCATAAGTTATAACAATTACTAATCACCTAAAAAGAAATGGTGAGAAGTTATATGCTTTAAGAATTACGATGAAAATTCTTAGATCATTAGATTTAAAGTTTGAACATATTGTCACCATTGTGAAGAAACCAAAGACTTGGAGGTCATGTCAATATAGAAACTTCTTAGTTCATTGCAAAGCTTATGAAGAAAAGAAATAAAAGAAGGAAGATATCATAGAGCAAGTTTTCAAGGCACAAGTTAATTCAAAATAAAAGAAAAAAATGCATGCAACCAATCAAGATGAAGTTATAGTCAATAACAAGAACGAGGGTGTAGATATGGACATGGATAAAGATGGAGACCTAACAATAATAACCAAAGAGGAGAAAGCCCTATAAGAGGTCATGGGAAAGGAAATCTAAATTCAAGGTATGACAAATCATGCATCAAAATGTTACAATTGGGATAAATTTGGATATTATGCTTTTGAATGTAGAACCCCTAGTAGAAATAAAGTTAACGAGAAAGTCAACTATGTTGAAGAAAGGTGCCAAGAAGATGGTACCTTGCCACTGTCTTACAAGGGAAAAGATAGAGGTGAAGATAATTAATGGTACCTTGACAGTGGAGCATGTAATCATATTTGTGAAAAAAGAACCATGTTCGTGGAGCTTGATTATTGATGGAAAACATGGCTTTTGGAGATGAATCAAAGGTGGAAATGAAAGGTAAAGGTAATGTCCTCATCTGACTAAAGAATGGAGAACATCAATGTATATTACGTGCCAAGCATGAAGAGTAACATCTTAAGCTTAAGAAAACTCTTAAAGAAAGATTATGATATTCAACTTGAAAATAATAACCTTTCTATAAGAGATAATACAATTAAATTCATTACGAAGGTTCCAATGACAAGAAATAGAATGTTTATGCTCAAAATTCAAAGTGATAGCCCTCAGTGTCTCAAGATGTGCTACAAATACGAATCATGACTTTGGCATCTTCGATTTGACCATCTTAATATTAAATAATTATAGTTGCTCTCCAAGAAGGCAATGGTGAGAGGGTTTCCTTGTATTACTCACCTCAATCAAGTTTATGAAGGATGTGTCTACTTGGAAAACAATTCCGATTGAGTTTTCCAAATGAGTTGAACTCAAGAGCTCAACAGCCATTAAAACTCATATACACAGAAGTATATGGCCTAATCAAGGAAAGATCACTCAGTATGAGTGGTTATTTCCTTCTCTTCATTGACGATTTTTAAGAAAAACATGAGTATATTTCTTAAAAGAAAAATTAGAGGTATTCAAGAACTTCAAGAAGTTTAAAACCTATGTTGAGAAGAAAAGTGGCATTGTGATCAAAGCTTTAAGATCTTACCGTGGAGGAGAATTCACATCAAAAGAGTTTCAAAAGTATTGTGAAGACAATGGAATTAGACAACAATTGATTGTACCAAATCCCCTCAACAAAATGGAGTGGAGGAAAAGAAGAATAAAATATAATCCTGGAGATGGCAAAGGGCACGCTTAAAAGTAAGAGACTCTCAAAGGAGTCTTGGGCTAAAGTTGTTGCATGTGAAATTTATCTTACCAACCGC
The DNA here is from genome assembly GCF_016808095.1 of Vigna angularis. Taxonomy (NCBI): domain Eukaryota; kingdom Viridiplantae; phylum Streptophyta; class Magnoliopsida; order Fabales; family Fabaceae; genus Vigna; species Vigna angularis. The sequence continues at coordinate 9,361,660 of NC_068971.1, forward strand.
TCTCCAACAAGAAACATGAGTGGAAAAACACCATAAGAAGCATGGAGTGAAGAAAGCCAGGTAATTCTCATCTTATAGTTTTTAGAAGCATAGCTTATGTCCATGTACCAGATAAGAAGCGAAGTAAGTTTGATGACAAAAGTGAAAAATATATCTTCACTAGTTATGACGCCAACACCAAAGGGTATAAGCTCTATAGCTATGATACAAGGGAAACAATCATAAGTCAAAATGTAGTGTTTAATGAAGACGGATAATGAGACAGGTCAACAAATTGTGAGGACTATACCTTTTTCCTATGTGTTGAAGTACATGAGGTGGAACAACCACAACAACCCAAAGAGGCACTTGTTACCCCACGTACTTCACCAAATCCAACCCCTCAAGAAATTGTAAGCTCAAGTGAAAGAACTCCATATTTTTTAAGTCTATAAGATATCTTTGAAGTAATTGAAAATCTAGACAATGTTATCCTATTTTGTCAACTTGAAGATTGTGAGCCCATGAACTTTCAAGAAGCATTAGAGAAATTCTATGGATGAAGAGATCAAGGCGATAAAGAAGAATGATACATGGGAGTTGGTTTAAAGTGTGTTTACGAGGCAAAGAAGAACTCCAAAGGAGAAGTTCAAAGATATAAGGAAAGATTAGTGGCAAAAGGCTATAGTAAAAAATCTGGCATCGACTATTACAAAGTATTCGTTCCAAAGGACAACGCTCTTTATGGGTTGAAACAAGTCCCTAGAGCTTGGAATGTTCGATTTGACAAGTACTTCAAAGAAGCGAATTTCATCAAGTGTCTGTATGAGCATGCACTCTATATCAAAGCTTGAGGAGGATATATTTTGATTATATGCTTATATGTCAATGACTTAATTTTCATACAGGAACAATCCAAACATGTTTGAGGAATTCAAGATAGATATGACCATGGAATTTGAAATGACCAACATAGGGCTTATGGCATATTGCCTTGGAATAGAAGTAAAGTAAGGAGATGAAGGAATTTTCATCACTTAAAAAAGCTATGTTAAAGACCTCCTTAAGAAAGTCAAGATGGATGATGTTAATCCAATAGTACTCCTATGAAATGCAGCATCAAGATGAGTAAGGATGAAGAGGGAGAAAAAATGGATCTAACTCTATAAAATTCTAGTTGGAAGTTTGCATTATTTAACTTGTACAAAACCAAACATTCTCTATCCCGTTAGAGTCGTGAGTCGCTATATGGAAGCTCCAACAATGACTCACTTCAAGTCTGCAAAGAGGATTCTCTAATATATCAAAGGTACAATGAGTTTTGGCCTATACTACTCTGTTTCTAACGAATACAAGCTTGTTGGATATAGTGATAACGATTGGAGTGGAGATATGGATGATCGAAATAGCACAAGTGGATTTGTGTTCTACATGGGAGACACAACCTTTATTTGGATGTCCAAGAAGCAACCTATTGTCACTCTTTCTACATGTGAAGCAGAGTTTGTAGTTGCTAATTCATGTGTTTGTCATGTTGTTTGGCTATGAAACCTATTGAAGGAGTTGAGCTTGCCACGATTGGAGCTAACAAATATTTTCATAGACAAGAATTAGCTTTAGCAAGAAATCCAGTCTTCCATGATCGAAGTAAGCATGTCCACACACGTTCATTAGATGCATGATCAGGTAAAATATATCTTCACCAAATCACTAAAGAATGAAGTATTTATACAATTAAGAAATTTACTTGAGTACAAAATCATATTTAAGAGGGAGTGTTGGAATGATAAATTGATTTTGTATTTTGAACCTATAAGATAAAAGCCCAAGATTAAAAAATACCCAATTAGAATTCAAGAAATCTCTTATCTAGAAGGATTTTGTAATGAAGTATAAAAGTATCTAGAGAGTACTTATTTATAAGATGTTTCTAGATAAGTCTATATAATGTGTAGAATCATAAAAATATTTTAGAAACTTATAGAGAATGAATTATAATCCTTAGATAAATGTTGTAGTGCCAAGATCTTAACCATTGGTTGATGAGGTCTCATTAGTATAAACATGGGGGATGTGTTTGTAATTGCATCATATGTAATCAAGCCAAAAATTAGAAGCACTCAAAATTACAACAAGTCTTTCCCTTTCTCAATATTTTCTAACCTCTCTCAAATTTTAAAGACTTCCTTCAAGCCTCTAAAGTTTCCTTCCAAGAGATATCAAATCAAACTTGATGATTCAAACCATAAACCTTGGCCTTTGAAAGTAGGATATAAATCTACTTAAATCTATACAAAACGACATAATGTGCATGCTTCATATAGTTTCTCACAACAATAGAATTATCAGTTACCAACAATTCCAATGAAATGAAAATTAAATTATCTGTGGAGGTATGATACAATTGAAATTTGTGATGGTCCATAAATATTTTCAAGCATACCTGGTCAGAGAAATGTTTTTGTAGAGTGGCATTCAAATCTCCTTCCCAATACCATTTGTCTTTTTCTCCAGCTACAACATGTACCTTTTGTAGGTTTGGAACATTTTGATCTTCGGAGAATTTTGTCATTCGAGGACATTCACTCACTACTAATTTTTCCAATAATGGGAATTTTAACTCACATTTCTTGATAGTTGAGAAACTTGAGAGATTTTGTAGAGACACCAATTGTAATGATTTTAATTGTTTAAATTCAATCTCTTGTACTTTTTCCTCTTTATTTTCTGCAACGATTTCCACAATCATTGGGCAGGAGCATACCTTCAACGTTGTGAGTTGAACCAAGGTTTTAGCAGCTGAGCATGTCATTAAACTCCTCATTGATTTACAGTTCATCACTTCTAAATATGATAAGTAACTAAATGTTACCGAAGATGACACTAAATTTTTCAATTTTGTACAACGTTGAATGCTTAAGCGTTCCACCCTTTGAAGAAGCACCTCATGCTCAAAGCCAATCTCCTCTAAAGACCACATGCTTTCTAGTTTAAGCTCTCTAAGTTGCACAACACCACCAATTTTTTCAGGTGAAATAAGACTTTTAAGAGCCCAAATCTTTTTCAAGTGACAAAGTTCCAATGTTAACCTTTTCAAATTGGGAAGTCTATGAAGAAACCAAAAGAAAATTTCATTATTCTTCAACCCATACAAAGTAAGTTCTTCTAGTTTGTGCATTCTGTGAACATTAACAATGTATTTTTGCAACCACTCTGCTTCTTTTAAGCTCATTGACATATACTCCAAGTTGTATATCACCTAAATAAATAAACAAAAAGATTTATCAATATCAAAATATACCAATTAAACCATAATGTATTATTTTTCTTCAAAAGAAAAATAAAAGTCATAATCTCACATATCCTAATGAGGGGTTGCTAGTTCATGTTTTTCGTAAAAACAAGGCATGTTTTATATTTCCAATAGAAAAGCTATAAAAAGTATATGACTTGAATCTAAACAAACTCTGTGTACCTTTCTTGTTGCTAAAGTAATCGGTTGATCTTGTGAATTTATGATTTCTAAAGTGAAGCCTTCGAGCATGCTACAATCAGCTATATCCAATTTCTTCAATGATGGCCACTCTAGAGTGTGAATTCCTGAGTAGAAACTTCTCAAATCATATAAGTCTATAAATGATAGAGTGTGTAGATGAGGGAACTTAAAGTTGATATCACTTTCACTTGAATGTTTGTCAGAAAAAACAATCTCTTTCATTATCCAGCACTTCCGCACCTCAAGGACTTCTAGTTTTTCTAGGTTATTGGCAACAAAAAGTGGAAAGAGGTATTTTAAATTTGGATTATCAGCAATTTTTATGCGTTGCAAATTATTATATTTAAGTACTGCATTGATGCCATCCTTCCAAACGTTCACCAATTTTGGCAGCTTTTCTAGAAGTATATTATCCAAGTTTGTTTCAATTGTATCGGAAGTTTGTGGAATATTTGCAAAATCAAATATGTTTTCCACTAACTTGCAATTTTTGATTGTCAAGCTTTGAAGGCTCTGAAATATTTTCATCATATAACCAGGGATTATCAGAAGAAGTTTGTGGCACTCTCTTATTATCAAGGAGTCTAAACTACAAAAGGAATGTAAACCAATATGGGATTTCCAAATGGTATTGAGCTTTTTCATGTAGATGATCTCCATTTTCTTCAACTTAGGAAAAATGTCAACATACTGTTACAGTAAAAACCATTGATAGGTGAGCAAGTGAATGACCTAAATAGTAATACATTATCTAGAAACAAATGATAGCATTAATCAAACTCAATATTAAATGAATCCACACCTCTTCATCATCTGGACGAAATATATCCTCCATCATTTCACAGTCCTTTACAGAAAGGCTTCGAAGATTCACCAAACTTCTAGCCACGGAGAATGACAATAAATACTTTAAATTACCACAATCTGTCACATTCAATGTAAGCAAATTTTGAAAATAATGGTTACATTGGTCACTCCATATCTTATGAATGTTGATGGAGGATAACTCCAACCATTCTAATTTGGGAGTTGAGACCTGTAAGAACACATAAAATGTCACTTCATTTCCAAAGACTTTTCCGTCAAGAGAAATGACAAAACTTAGACAAATAGATTTTTTATATTTCTATTAAGGGAAGAACAACATAGAAATTAAACATTACACATGTAATTATGATAAGGTTCTCACGTACCTTTTCATTGAAGAGTGGAAGACAAGAATTGGTGTTCCTGTGCTCTACCTCAACAACAATATCTTTGTTTCTTTGTTGGAATACTTGGTCTTGCAACGAGTGTGCACCAACAGGAATCTTGTCAACATTATATAAATGAATAAATGTTGGTAGATACTTCAATGTTAAAAGTCGTAACTGGGGAAACTCAATCTTATCGTCGCTGATAGTATGAGTTTGAATTTCTTTTGAAACTATTTCCTTCAAAGAATCACAATCGCACACTTCAATTGTTTCAAGCACAGTGAGTAGTCTAACCATAGAAAATAGGAAAAGGTTTACCAATTTAATGCATGTTTGAATCTTGATGACCTTTAAATTGCGGAAAGAGGTCCGTACAAGCTGATTGGCACATATTATTTCCAAATTATCCAATTTGTAAAGCCACATGGACTCTAATTTTGGAAAAGCGACTAAAGAGTGAAACCGCTCCCTTGGATTGATAATATACTTAATGCCAAAATTGTTTACAATGGATAAATGTTTCAAATTTGGAAATCCTTCAACGTTTAATTCATAAAAAATATCTTCAACATCATTGAGTTCTCCCAACAACAAACATTGAACACTTTTGAACAACATTTTAATCCATTTTTCAGAATGAATATCAATACCTTCTTTTAGGTTTAATGCCAAAAATTTCACCTCCTCATACTTGTCAGGGACTTTGAATTCTCCCACTTTAAGCAAGTTGAACAAGTTGAATTCACCAATGACAATCTTGTAACTATTCAACCTGTCAAAAAACAAATTCTGCGGAAAATGTGAAGAACTATGGATGTGTATGTCTAGATTTTGTAACTGATTCAAGTGCCTCAACTCAGAGAGACTAGCACTTTCACTTTTCATATTCTCTTCAGCCTCCCATATAATCAAGTTGTCTCTGATATAAAACTCCTCTAAAATGGCCATCCTCGGTATGATATTGGAAGTTATTTGTCTTAGTTTTAGGCAATTGCTTATGTCAAGAAATTGAAGCTTATCCAATTGCCCAAATTCAAGAGGCAAATTTTCTATATTAGATCCTGAAAAAGTAAGGATTCTTAAATTCTTCAACTCACCAATGATTGATAGGTTCTCTCCTAAAGTGCATTGCTCCAAACAAAGCATTCTCAACTTTTTTAGGCATTTAATTGATGAAGGTAAGCAAGATAAATTAATACCAGTCAGTATCAACACTCTGAGTCGAACCATAGATTTAAAAAATTCATCTGGTATTTCAAAAGATTCATTTTTATTGTCAATATGTAAGACTTCAAGTCGAGGACAATGTATACTCTCAGGAAGCTCATCATTGATGTCACAGAAGTGTATAAAAATGGCAGGGTACCTTTCAAAGTCATTTTCGTGAGGCCACTCATCAAGTATTGCATTTTTCATATAAAGCACATGTTTTTCCTTGGATGATATTGAAAGAGCAACATCTCGCACAATGTCATGCATGTTGAAGCGGTCAATAGAATAACTTTTCACCAACAAACTCGACTCTTCTAGCTCTTGTATCATCTCCTTTACTCTTTTCCTAGCATCTGTAATTGTGTGCACTCCTGGAAGCAAATTCAAGCCAACACAAAATTTCACCAAGTCCATAATCAAAGCATCATTTCCCATTCTTGCACAGTGTAAGAAAATACACTTAAGCTCCTCATTTTTTAGATGATCATAGCTCAACTTTATCGAGAAGTCCGTAAATCCCCATTCTGATGTAAAATTTTGTCTTTTAATTTGTTGACAAACATCTTCCCATGTGGATAAGCTTTTATTCTTTAGTGTCCTTCCTATGGAAACTAAGGCTATTGGAAACCCAGCACTCCATTTGGCAATTTCAGTAGCATTCTTATCAAACTCAGAATTTTTCACACCAGCAACTTTCTTAAGCAAAGTCTCTGATTCCTTTTCATCAAGGACTCCTACCGAAAAAATTGAGCTTTCTTGCACATCCATTTCATTACATAATACTTGTTTATTTCTAGATGTTAGAAGAATTTTCCCTCCTCTATAATCCTTAGACAACTTTTCCTTTTTCATCTTATCCAAATCAACTTTTGACAACTCTTTCATTTCTGTCTTATTATATCCATAATCAGATATGTCATTGTTGGAACCAAAATCAGATATGTCATTGTTGGAACCAAAATCAGACATATCATTGACTTCTTGTTGGCTTGCATCATCATTACATGGAATCCCAAGTTTATTAAAGTCCAATCCACCCCAAAGATCATCAAGGATAATAAGGGTGTTCTCCTTTTCATTCTTTAACCTCTTTCGAATACGATCTACTCTTGCAATCTCACTTTCCTCTTCTAATTTCATTCCTAGCATACCAGCAATTTGCTCTTGAATTTTTTTGAAGTCAGGATTTCCTGTAATATTCGCTATGATCACTATCTTGAACAACTTCTTTTCTCGTGCTTTGTTAGCAATTTCTTTGAGTAAAGTAGTCTTACCCACACCACCAGGCCCATAAACTCCAATCATACCAACTGTAGAGTCTTGCAGTGCTTTCATGATCATCTCCATAGTTTTATTTCTTGATGCAAAACTTTCATAACCATTGTTTGAAAAAGTAGCATCAATGGATGGAAGTTCTTGGTACGAAACATTGTCAAAAGAAGTTTTCCAAAGCTCGTCTCCTATGATTTCCTCAACCATCTTTGTAGCCTTTCTACCCAGTTGATACCTCAGTCGGAAATTATTTGGAAAGAAACCAATTGAGCAAATTGTCTTTGCATGACATTCATCATTAATACAACTTTTATATTCTTTTATCTTCTCATCAATGAGCGTTAAGCAATGTTGAACGTCATTTTCAATTTCTTCTCCACTCCTTAGTGCACTATCAACTTGATGTTGTAGTCTCTCCTTATTATGTTCCAACTTCTCAATGTAAGATTCCAACTCTTTAAATTTGTCTTTGTAATTAAAATAGTAACCCACTTGTCGTTTGACCATACTTGCTGTAATATTAAGTGCACTTTCAGTAGTTGTAGAGACAATTGTATCCATGATGCCTTGATAATGGACGCTTCCGTCTTAATTGTTTTCTTACGATTAGTCCTTTTTTACCTAAATGATAATAGATATAACATTCAAACAAAGAGAACATAAATGTTTGTAAATATTAGAATAATTTATAAATAACTACAACATTAAAAGCACATCATCATAAGGTTGTTAATGAAAAATGAAGAAGTTAGTTTATAGTCACATTTAAAGTTGGTGGAGTGGCGTCTATTATTTCCAATGTCACTTGTATATTCAAAGGAGTGGTATCTAGGAATGACAAAAATATTGCGTGTGGAGATAAATTTCGCTTTGGATAGTCGGTAGAGTGGCGTCTATTATTTATTTATATTTTATTTTAGAAATTTATAAATATCATTTTTTAAATATTTATGAATATCTACAAAAATCCGTGAATTTTTTAAAATTATATATTTTTTAAAAAGTATGATCTAAAGAGACATGAAACGAGTTGGATTTTTTTTGTTACATTGAGTTTTTTTTTTTGTGGCTTTTATATAAAAAATAAAAACTAGTTGTAAGCATGGATTCTTGACGTCAACATATAGCATAGACATGATTTATTTTCTTGTGCTTAATTAGAGGTTTCGTAGTCTTTATATTTATATTTTTGTTATATATAAAATTACAAAGTAAGTAAACTTTGAGTGTAAATATTAGTATATTAAGAGATAAATTTTGATCTCTTATTCTTTTATATTTTTTTTTTGTATATTTTTAACTTAGTTAATTAAGTTTCTTTAATAAATTATCTAATTAAGTAATAAAACTTTTAACACAATATTTTTAACTAAAATATATATATATATATATATATATATATATATATATATATATATAAGATTCAATATAAATTTGATATAAAAATATATAATATTTATTTTAATTTGAAAACTCAGTTAGGTGTTTGTCCTTTGCTTATCCATAAATTCATTGCTTTCAAATTTGGTGATAGCGTTGCGTATGAAAAGTCCAGTTTAGTTAAACTCGTTTTCTCACGCGCTTAACCTAAGAGGAGAGAGATATTTTCAATCAAAAGAGAGTGAAAAAGTCTTAGTCTTTGGAAGAAGAAAAAGAGAGAAAATTTGTTAGCAAATTCACATAGTCATCTTATTGATACTGTGATTCTTGTTTCATTCCTCATTGGATCGAACTAAAACTTTTGCAGCACCTTCATGATATATAGTTCTTTAGTTTGATCGTTGAAATTTCCAATTGGAAGTTTGTGGTGAGAGAAATTTGTCTCTCATTGCTTCTTTTTATGTTTCTCTTTCTTTGTTGTTTATATTTGAGAGCATTTTTGCTTTGAGTATTGGTGGATTGTAGGCATTTATTTATGTTTTTTTTACTCTATTATATCCATATTTGATCTTAACGAAGCATGATTGAAATGCTCATCTCCATTACTATCTCATTGTCTCCTACTCTTGGTTTTGGTGGTAGCTTTCATTCTTGAGAGGCCATTGATCTAAACTACCAAAACCTTATTATGGAGGTTAAGAGAATGAGAGAGTTGAATCTCGAGAGGTGTAGAAGCATTTGCATGATGAAAAATAAATACTTTCATTCCTAAAAGAAAGAAAAAGAAGAAGAGAAGAAAGAGAAAAATCAACTTATAATATGAAATTTATCGACAGATTTTTTTTTTTCAATAATTATTGACAAATTTTTTCTTTAATATTTACCAACTTTGCCGTCGATAACATTTCTCAACTGCATTTTATTGATAGATTTTGGTTCATCAGAAATTTATCAAAATAAGTTATTTCCAACTATTTTTTTACGCTTTAAACAAATTTTGACTATCAATAATGTTTATTTTATTTGTAGTGATATGTAAAGTTGATAAAGAATTAATAATAAAAATAAAGATAATAAAATACTTTTAATTATTGTATTGAATTGAAGTGTTCGGTTAAATAGTTTGAAAAGACTAATTACTTTTTATATAGTTCAAACACTTTCATTTTCAAAAGCTTTTTACCGTTGATGGAAAAAAATAGATGTGGAGAGGATAAGGTGGGTGTTGTGGCGTTGTGCATAGGAACACACAAGAACAAGTGGAAGTAAAGTGATTTTAGATTTATTTTTATTAAATTTTTTATCATGAATAATTAGATTATTTCAATAAGGCCACAAGGGTGCAGGAAGAAAACATGATGAATGAATGAATGAGTACAATGTGAAATTTACTATTAAAATTTTGGGGCCAATCTATTGGTCCAATAATAGAAACTGAGCTTTTTCTTTCTCTACTATGACGATTTATTCTTGTACTTTCATTTTTTTTCTTCAAAATATTAGTTTATCCTTTATATTTTATAGGGTTAAATATATTTTTTTTTGTCTCTTAACTTTCAGTGAAAATTGGAATTAGTTCCTCTTTAAAACTTTAGACTAATTTAGTCCCCAAACTTTTAAAATGTGTGAATTTAATTTTTTTAACCAAATTTTGTTAACTTTATTTGATGTTTCAAATGCATTAGTGAACATTGAAACAAAAATGTGTCAAATGGTGTAAACAACTCAAATGCTATCATGAAACGCACTTGAAACATCAAATAAACCTAACAAAATTTAGTTAAAAGGACTAAATTCACACATTTCTAAAATTTGGAGACTAAATTAAGCCAAAGTTGTGAAAAGGGACTAATTCCAATTTTTGCTGAAAGTTAAGAGACCAAAAACATAAAAGTTAAGAGACCAAAAACATATTTAACCCTATTTTATAACAACCATAATGCATTTTCGTTGTAGGTTTTTGCCCGGCTGCGTTTTTAGGTTCGAACACTGACAAAGATTATTGATGAAGGTGAAGTTCTTTAGTTGGGTGGAGTAATTAAAAAGCTATTGCAAAAGTTTTTTCTAATTAGTTATATATTATCTAATCATTTTATAAATCTTTTGTAGAAACAAGAAGGAATGAATAAGAAACAGAAACGAAACGATTGTAGTGTTTTCTTTAGATTAAGAGAATTAAAAGAATGAATAAAACTATTTGAAGAAAAAGTTTATAAATATTTGTGTATCATATAATAAGTATAATATTATTATTATTATTAATATTATAAATTATAAGAATATTTTTATTATAATAATAATAATTACTTTTAATTATTATTATTTTTGTTATTAATAATATATACACATATAGAAAAATTATCTCAAAATAAAATTTAAATTATTCTTTAAAATAATAAAAATATTATTATTATTATTATTATTATTATTATTATTATCATGAAAATAATTATTATTTTTATTTTATAACAAATGAATCTCCTGCATCTCATACAACTGTAAAATGTAAAAGGAATTAAAAAAACAAATCATACGATAATTACAAAATTCGTCCACACTACTTTTTTTATTTTGTGAAAATGAAAATCTAACCCTTTCTTTTAAATATGTGGTTTTACTTATTTGTAAATCCGTTAAAATAAATTGAAGAACAGGTCCAACTTTGTTGAAGCAACCAGAGGCTTACAATTATGTGGCTTCTGAGAAAGAGAGAACAGGTCCAACTTTGTTTATGTAAATTCTTAATTATTATTAACTTCGGTCTTGATGGTATATTAAGTTCTAATATTTTATTCTTCCTAACCACTATTATTTGAAAACAGCTGTCAGACTCAACTATTTAATCTGTACAGTGGTTGTCAGCATTCGCCATCTCTATTTATTATGATTATGATTAGGTCTAGATCTGATTCAGACTTGTTTTCCACAAATATGTTTTATAAAAAATGCTACCAACAAAATTCTAGGGCATATATTATCCTTAAATTTCCAACACTTTCTTTTATTAATATCATCCTAAATATTAGAAAGTAGGTTTAAAACCTAATTTAACTTTACAAAACCGGTTTATAGATGGTTTGTCTCCACTTATAAATTATGAATTGGTTTTATTTTTAGTCGATGTAGAACTTTTAACACATTCCTTTCACGCCGAGGTATAGATATTTATACCTTAGCGTGAAAGGAGTATGTTAGAAGTTCCACATCAACTAGAGATAAAGTCAAATTATAATATATAAGTGAGATGCAAACCTTATCTTACAAGTCGATTTTGTGGGGTTGAGTTAGGCTTAAACCCACTTTCTAATATGATATCGGAGTCATGGTTAGAGCCTATCCTAGCGAGTTCTAAGTGGACGCCGATTTTTCGATTTTGTGGGGTTGAGTTAGGCTTAAAAACTCACTTTCTAATACTAAATGTTAAAACTTTTATATCCTTTAAAAGTAATTAAATTCATTTTATAATTTGTTTTAATAATAATAGTGTCTACTGTTGTCGGCGGTGTCGTTGTCTACGATTGCGACTACTTATGGATATGTTCATTTTCTCATCGTGCATGTGACATGTCTCTTCTTCTCCTAGGCAACAATTTAGAATATTGAAGTCACTCTTTTTCCTCTTTCAGGTTCGTTGTGCGTGAGTTGCACGCAGCTATTTAAAGCATCGAGGTTGCTCTTTTTCCTATTTTAAGTGTCGAATCTTGGATTTTTAAGGATTCTCTCTCGTTCATCAATGGGTTCTTCGGCTACGATATCTTCTTACATCTATTTTGTTACCATTGCATTTGATCCATCCATATATATGCTTTTTCTCTCATGGCAAATATGATTTTTTTAGTTTATTTATAGTCGTGGTGACTCTTCAAGAATGCCTCTTTATCCACTAGATATAAACAATTCATTCCTTAACTACGATTTGCAAGATGAAATTTACATGAAGCAATCTCTTATATTTGTTTTTCAGAAAGACTTATGGGTTGGTATTTCATCTTCTGTGTCATCTTCACAAATCATTAACAATTTGGTATCACTTGAATACAAAAGCGAATATTTTCACCAATTTGATGATTATATTAGTAACAAGTTTGGCATATATAATTTGTATGCACAAACTTAATGAGTATTAGATATATCATATTTGTCTTATGTTATCTTTATTTTTTATCGTTAGCGAGTTTGTTATTATTTCTTATTTGTATTTTGGACTTTGTGCATATTTTTCTATTATAAATAGAGTACTCTAGGTGTATATTCAACATAAGTAGTGTTAATCTTATACATAATTTTCACTATATTCAACCATTTTTTTTTTATTATTAATAGTTGTATAGACTTTTTTTATCATAATGTGTTTTCTTACGTATAAAATTTAAATAATTTATTTATAATTTCAACGACATATTTATATTTCAGAGAGTATCAAAGGATGCATCACGAACAAATAACAAGAGCACACAAATATAACAATTTTAAACATTCAATGCTTTTTTTTTTCTTCCTCTTCCAATATTTATTCTTAAACAAAAAGATGAGCACAAAAATAAATATTAATACTAATCACAATTTAAATTAAGAAAAGCTTAATGAACATAACTAATAAAAATAAATAGAAATATGAAAGAAAAAGCTATATTATATATATATATATATATATATATATATATATATATATATATATATATATATATATATATATATATATATATATAATCCATCTATATATATAAAGGTTTATATCATATTGACGTTACCTTGTATGAATTTGACAGTTCTCGCTTAATGCGTTGGAGTCTTTTATAGGGTTATCTGGAGAAAAAGTGGTGGATTTTGGTGAAATATTTCCAGAACCCTTGTAATGAAGAAAATGTTTAAATAATGAAAAGGGAAGGAAGAGAGATCTGAAAACTGAGAACTCAAAAGTGTGTTGAGAATAGAAGAAGACTTACATATTGCGTTGCTCTGGGCTGATCTAAGAAAATGAGTTTCTGCAGAGGATGAGACTGAGATGGAGTTGATAGCTTTAGGACTAGCGTTCTCAAAGCCTTGTAATTAAGAAAAGTTGAAAAAGTTAAATAATGAAAAAGGAAGGAAGAGAGATATGCGAGCTCAAAGGTATGGTGAGTATATACTGAGAATATAAGAAGATTTACAGATTGTGTTGCACTGAGCTTATATAAGAAAATCAGTTTCTGCAGAGGATGAGAGTGGTGGTTTGAAGAGTAGGTTTCTTTGTAACACAGAGTTGAAGATGTGAATCAGATTTTAGGAGAAGAAAGAGAGTGTTGGTGTCGTTCTACGAGAAATAAATAAATAAAGATGAATATATGGTTGATTGTCTGTGGCTCCTTCTCATTTGTTGTTGTTCTGATATAAAGAAGTAGTGTTGTTGACGTTTTCGAAACATATATATCTGCAAATTGTTTATAAATAATATTTAAATTTTTTACTTTTATTAGAATAACAAGGATTTTTAATAGAGTAAAGATAGTGTGACGTATTTTTAAAAAATAAAATAAAATAAAAAAATATAATATTAAATAAATATAAAAAATTTGTATATATTGAACTATCATTTTTATTTTTAATAATCCCTTCGTATTACTTTAACTTTTGAAAAGTAGCTTTGATTTATGTACTGAGGGGGAGATGATTTTGGCATCATTTAAATTTGGAAGGGGTGAGTGGGAGAGTGACAGCGGAAGGGTGTATGGCATAGTAAAGTGGATGAGCATAATTTTTTTCAAAAAACAATAAGAATAATTTAAAATGGAAACAAATTTGAAGGATAATTAAAAATAGGGTTAAATATGTTATTAGTTCCTAAACTATCAAGCAATTTTGGGTTTTATATCTCTTCGAAAGGTTTGTTCATTTTCATCATCTTAGTTTTAAAACTCTTATTTTTAGTCCTTAAAATTGAACGACGTTAAGTTTTCGTTGATGTGGCAAATGGCGAGCCACATCCATTTTCTTTTTTTTCCGAAACGTTTCAATCTAGTCAATCTTTAACAGTTACTGATGAACGGGTCGCACCGCTCACAAAAGTTGATTGCAAATAAGAATGCAGTACAGTGCTAGGAGGTGACTCCTAGGTCGTCTCTCAAGGGGGGGTTGTGGATGTTTTGTATACGGGAAAATTAAATTAAAATTAAAACAACACTGCAGAAAACGTAAATGCAGTGAATAAATAAAGTACAAAAAAACCGTAAATTGCAAAACTAAATAAAAAGTGCTGAAATAAAATTCAAAACAGTAAAATGGTAATTAAATTGCAGAAACAGTAATTGTGTAGAAAATGGTAAAGGAAAATAAAATTTAACGAACATTGATTGAAAAACGCAAACTGAAAAAATACAATTAAAATTCAACTTGGAAACTGGAATTTGAATCAAACACAGAACCTTCCCCAGAGAGGAGGAGGAAAAATGAACACTCAAAATTAAAAACGTCCGTGATTGCTCTCCCTAAAACTACTCCTAAATTCTAATCTAAAATCTAATGAGTTTTTCCTTCTCTGTCTGCTGCTTCATTTATAGCCCAAAACTCATACAAACTCCTGTGAGAAAATAAGTCCATGAGCAACTTTTCCTTGCCTTCCCGTGAGAAAATAGGGTGAGGGCCCCTCCATTTTTCAACTACTCTTTGTCATCTTCTACATTGCTCACGGCTGTAGCTTCCTCTGCTGGACCATAGACGTGAGTTTCTCTCTAGCCGTGCCAACACCTCAAGCTTTCTCCCCCTTGGTGTCTGTTCCAAGCTGGATGCTCTTCATTTTGCTACTGGAACGCAACTCTCTGCTGCTGGAATCAACCGTGATAACGTGCACACCAGTCTAGCTTTTGTTGCTGGAATAAAAATCCGAGAGAGAGACCCTCAACGTGGATGGGTGCTCCTCCTTCTTTCTTCCAATTGCTGGACACTGCTGGACACTGCTGCACATCTTTTTTTCAAGCCAAAGTGGGCCGTGAGCTTTTCTCTCTTCTTCCTTCCAAATTAAATCAACACAGCCGTGACCTCCTCCTCTTTGGTAGACCAGCTGATGCACTCCTTCTTGCTTCCAGCAGGCCATGTGATCTTCTACTCCATAGAAGCCTTTCCCTTGGACATGAGCTGCTGCTGGGTTTGGACGCTCCCTCCATTTCAAACTTTGTGTATGTAGCAGCTACCTCCATGGCCGTGAAGTGCTGCAGGACGTGAGCTCCTCAAGTTGCTGCACCGTTCTCACTTTACTAGAATTGTGCTTCCCTTCTCCAATAATTGAAGATGATAATAACTATTAAAAACCACTTAAGCCAAAAGAAATGGGACCGCCCCTCCAAGCACTCTTTACGTGACATTGCTTGATTTTTTAAGAAACTTTCCATCCATGACAAAGTGGTGGCCCCATGTGTTGTCTCCTTTTGGCACCTTTCACAATTTAGAAATCCTTGTACGTGAGCTTTCAAGAAATGTGACATCTCTTTTAATTCAAGAAATGTGTTGGATGCATCAAGGTGGCCGTGAGCTTTACTCATGCCTTAATATCAATTTACCAATTTAATTCCAAAAGTTCTTCCAAGCTCCTTCCTATGTGTGCCGTGACATACTTTCCTCTTTCTCCACCAAAGTGAATTTGGTATCATGCTGGACGTAAGAATGTGGCAAAGGTGGTCCCTCCTTCATCTTTTGTTTCTTCTCCTTATTCATTCAATTAAATTCCCTTCTTGGTGGCTTGTTGTCATTATGTGCTTCTTCCAAAACGTATTTCTTAAGAGTGTTGGGAGGTCTTAGCATTGTCCAATTATCAATTCCTAGTCACCACAAGTACCAAACAACAAGCAAATGCAAACAGATTAGAAGTCACTCAAACAGTGTGCACTAAACTGACATAGGAGAGTAAAACAAATACTGGGAACAATACATAACGAATTTGAACAAAGTAAAAACTATACGTGAAAATAGACACCCAGACGAAACTATGAAAAAATATTACACGGAAAACGGATAAGAATTGAACTCAAACGAAGACACACAAGTTGACACAAAATTCACGCAGCACTGTACGAAAATTGAAATAGCTGAGATGCATTGGACTCAATTGTCATTTCTCATTTAACCTTAAAATGTCCTATAATATTATCCAACAATTTCCCTAAAATTAATAATGCAAATAATTAATCTCAGATAATTCAAATTAATTAAAATAAGAATTTCTGATCAAATTAAGCACAATCAAGACAAACGGGGAAAATACTGAACAATTAAGCACAATCCCCTGATTAATTCTAGTACAATAAACTAAGTGAAGTGAAGAAAATAATGATTCATCAAAATAGACCACACTTAGTCTTTTGCACTCCTGGGCAAAATCAAGACGCAAATCAGGGAATAGTTCAAAGGACTTTTAGGAAGGTGACACACACTCAACACGTAGAAAACAAAGACTCAAGAGAAAATAAACAGAATTTACAAATTTCTCAAGAAATCTAGACAGAGAAAAGATGTAGACCATATCCAATCACAGAATCACTGAAAAGCAGATACTTACAGAAATCTTCCAAACAATTCAAAACTTGGTAAAATAATTATTCAGCTCAAGAGGTGATTTAAAAATAACAAAACCTCACAGATGCACTCACAGTGTTTCTCTCAAGTGTCTAGGGTAAATAATTTTGAATCGATGTACTCAAGAAAACAAACACAAGTAGACTTGGCAAGTTTCTAATATCAACACTTAAATCATACGCATGTTCAGATCCAAAGGTCTTTACTGGGTTATAATGGGGCCAAGGACTGGGGAGGATAAAATATGGATAAGTAGCTATTGCTCAGAAGAAATAGAGGTGCACTAGGGAAAAAAATGTAAACACAATGAAATCTCACCCAAACCTCTAATTCAATCCTCTTCTCGACTCCATTATTTACAAAATTATTTTTCAATTTTTCTCTTTTTCTCATCATTTTTTTTTATCCTGTCTTTCTTTTTTTTTTTTTATCACACAACAGGATATAAATTATCATTTCAAAACATGATGAGGAACCAACTAGCCAATTCATCAGAATTCCCAAGGAGACCACACTTATTCACAAAATACTTCTATAGCTCCAGACTTTCCTAAGGTTAAGGTAATCATTTGTTTTTCACTTAGGATCAGTGTATGAGCTTCAACAAAAAGAAATATATACAGTATAGGCTCAAAGGGGTTATCAAAGGATAATAACAAGGTAGGCTTATTTGGCTAAAGAGGCTCAAGAACAAAAATGCCTTTATCACGTCTGAACATGCATATCAATCAAGTATATCAAAAAGAATCAAGCCAAGGCATATGTGCAAGCATTCAAGATACATATCACACACAAGAAAGAAAATTAAGTGGCTCAAATCTCACACAGGGTATTCGTCACAATCAAATCAACCTCTCAAACGTATAATCATCTTTCCAGGCAGAGAAAAGCAAGGATTTTAAACCATAAGTATTAATGAAGTGAAGGAAAAATCTACAACTTAAACATCATCCAGAAATCAAAAGAAAAATGTAAAATTTATTGCACACAAAACACACTAAAAACCACTTAAAACAGAAAAAATTTAACACTCAAAAACAAAAAATTTAACACACAAAATACAAACTTAACAGAAACTAACAGAAAATCAAAATTTCTCCCCAGTAGACCACACTTAAATCACACAATGTCCTCAGTGTGTTACAATCATCAGATTATCAATTTCAGAGCAGTCAAATAATATAGACAAGTGCAATAAAATGTTAGGAAATGGGAAGAAATTTTTAGTAACATCCATCAGTAGATGTTATCAGTGACATCCATCAATAGATGTCTAAATCACCTAGCACCCATCAGTAGATGCTAATTAATTTTTATTATTTATTTTTTTTTCTGAAAAAGGAGACCGGTACTGTGACAACAGTCTCGGTGGCAAAGACCGGAACTGTTGCTACAGTGGCAGAGCTTTGGCTACAAATGAGCCACTCCTCCGCGTCTGAGCGCCATTTCCTGACTCTCACTCTCTCCTCTCTGCTTCTCTCTCAACTCTCTCTCTGCTCTCTTCTCTCTCTCTACTCTCTCTGCTCTCTCCTCTCTCTCTGCGTCTGGATCTCTGCAGGGAGCTTCTGCCACCGTGCCTACTGAAGAGTCTGAGATCCGCGAGGAGCTTCTCTGCCAGCCTACTACTCCAGGTAAGTCCTCTGCTCCTGGATCTGCCTTTCTTTCTTCTTTCATGTAATTTATTTCCATACTCCCCTTTAAGCTTTCCGTTATTCCTTTCTTCTTTTCTTTTTGCCTTTTATTCTCTGCTTTCCTCTTTCCTGCTCTCCCTCTCCCTTTTCAATTTTTTTTTTCATATTTTTGAAACTGAAAACACTTAAACACATAAAACACAACTGTCTAAAAACTTAAGGGGTATATAGGCTGGAAACCAGACGTTAATCTCCCTTCGATTGAAGGTATTGCAGAGACAATCGGGTAGAACAACGCCACGTACCCCACTTAAAACTAAAAAACACAGAAACATAAATTACAAGAACAACAAGGACAACAGGACAACTGGACGTAGATCCGTTTAGGACCCTTTTGCAAGGACCGTGAAACAGATCTGAGACCAGACACAGAAATATCAAAGACTCACAGGACAAAATAAATCTAAAAAGAAACAAAAACGAATAAAGAAAACACTGAAACTAATTTCTTTTATGTTTTGCAATATGTTTATTTTTTTTTTTTATGTTTTTGTTCTTTTTATTTTTATATATTTTTTTTATTATGTTTTAGAATATTTCAAGAGGAATGATGACGAGTGAGATGGAATCAGAGAGATACACCAGTCAGCGGTGGCGTCCTACAGATGATCAGATCAAGATGATGACCAACATCTACAATTATGGGGTTACCCATCCAAGCAGAGCGCAAGTCGTCGAGATCACGTCTCGACTAAGGACCTTCGGAGATGCCACCGAATATAACGTGCACTGCTGGTTTAACAACCATGGCAATCGGGTCAGGCGCTGGCAAGCGGAGATAGACCCCACTGGCACCATCTTTTCACAACTGCCGCTGTATATGTATGGTAAGAACTCTCATCATACCTCCATTTTTATTGAAATTTTTCACTTCCTCTTCTATAATTAACACAATTTTTTTTTTGTTTGAAAGAATACGACTAGGTAATTATGAGGGCACCGAGGCTGCTGGATCTGTTTCCAGTTCCGATCATTATCGATGACGACAGAATTGAACGAGAAATTCCTCCACCAAAGCCTCCTGCATTCCGAACCAGAGCTCCCTCAACGGAGCTCTCCCTTAGACCACCACAACCAGCTCGTGAATTCTTTCATTTTTAATGTTTTATGTTTTTGTTGGCCGAGTGTGGCCAGAATTAAGGACTGTAATATGAACACTTATGTTTTTTTTATGTTTTTAATTTTATGGTTTTTTTTATTATGGTCTGTAATATTTAACGATCAGAAATGATCGAACCCCGAACATCTTTTTATTATGTTTTTATGCATTTTATTTTTATTATCAGCAGTGTAAGACAGAATGTTATCGGTGTACTAGGTTATTTTCAATAAATTCACTCAGATTATATCTGCTCAAACTACACCTCTCTGCCCTATTACTGCAACTTTACTCTCTGATTTTTTTTTTATTATAACAAAAAACTAAATAAATAAATAAAAACAGAACACATATTAACGAAACAAAAGACCTAATACTGAATCAAAATATCAAACCAAATAAAACACATATTTCAAAAATAGCAAACAAAACACATATTTACAAAACATACATTAACAAAATAACAGACCTAAAACAGAACATAATTTTTTTTTTATTTTTTATTTATTTTATTTTTATTTTTTATTTTTTTTTTAAAAAAATCATAAACTAAGAAAATCAGAATTCTCCCCTAATTCGCAAACCAAGAAAATTAAGGGAAGAATGAACAGGAAAACTCCCCTGGTTATGGTGGCAGTTGCTAAACTTGGACAAGCAGGGAGATGTTCTTCGCCTCAGGATCCAGCAAAGAAAATTTGAGGAAGAACTGCTTCATCATTATTTTTCTCGTAGCAATTTGTTTTAGCAGTATCTCTCCTTCCACTAGCATTTGTTGAGTGTGTGACACCGGAATAGCTATCTCTGGCTCGCTCAAAGAAGTAGCAGTATACTCTTCTTCATTAATCATGCATTCCTTAATGTCAGCACCTGCATTCTTTTTGAACTCTGCATCCTTGTCATCAAACTCACAATTAATAGCATCTGTAATAAACTTAGAGTTTGGCTGTAATGCATAATCAATTTCAGCACAAATGGAGCAAGAACCAGATTCGCAATCACATTCAAAATTTTCAGAAAACTATGTTAAATCAAAGTTTAGTCCTAACTCTATAAAATCATCAGATTGCACAATTTCTCTTTCAAAATCAATATTGACGCGACTTTGACCAATGGGTTCAATGGCTGACACTGAATTAAAATTTTTAGAATGGTCAATCAAATTTGTATCAGTATCAGTCATAAACCCTATAGAATCAGTGTGCGTCAAATCATATGCAATTGAATGTGTTTGCAAATCGGGTAAAGTAATTGGAATATCAGGTTCAGAATAAACCTGTTTTTGCTCACTGAAAAGTTTCTTACCAAACTCCAAGTTATCAGCTGTATCCTCAGGGCTATCAGTGTTAGAATCCAGAACAGGTTGCTCAGGTTCTTCCTTTGCTACATCAATTGGACTTTCACCAGCCAGCTTGTAGAGCAACTTCCTCGCTTCTGTTGGGGTTATATCCATCAAACATCCACCAGAAGCTACATCCACAAGTATCCTTTCACTGTCCAGGAGCCCTTCATAAAAATAAATCAAGAGCAAATGCTCTGGAATTTGGTGGTTCGGACAAGTTATGCAGAGCCTGTTAAACCTCTCCCAATAATCTGCCAGGCTTTCCTCTTGAAACTGCTCAATGGCAGTGATCTTCCTCCAAATGCTGATCACCCTTGCTGTTGGAAAGAACTTGTCGAGGAATTTTCGTTGTGTTTCCTGCCAACTATTAAAAGGATACTAGTATATGAACCAGTCTCTTGCTTCATCTTGAAGGGACATGGGAAACATTTTTATCAACACTATCTCCTTTGAAACATCAACAGGCCTCATAGATAAACACATCAAACAAAACTCCTTGAGGTGCCTGTATGGATCTTCATGTGCCAACCCATGGAAATTGGGAAGACTCTTGACTAGCTCATACATCCAGTCTTGAGAATCTGTCATTTTCTCTATTCTAGTTCAAAACCTATCTCAGACCTGGACTTTCACTTCAAGCAAGGATTATAAAAAATATAGAAACATAACATGGGGAAAATCAGTATTTACATCAATTAAAACTTCCAAAAACAACCACTAAACAAACACAACACATTTATACATGCTACACGCACAAACAAGAAAGAAGAAATTTTTTTTTTAAACAACAGCTAAATACAAAATACAACACAACAAAAATATAAAAGACAAAACATATATTACCACGTAAATAAAATAAACAGTAAAAATCTAAAACAAGAACCTGGAACTGAAGTGACAACGCCGCCAAAATTTGCTGAAGGTGTCGTTGTCGCCTACAAAAATACAAAACACAAAACACACAAAAGACACATATTAACAGAACAAAAATTTACACAACAAGAATCTAAAACCAAACCGTTATTGATCCCCGGCAACGGCGCCATTTTGATGAACGGGTCGCACCGCTCACAAATGTTGATTGCAAATAAGAATGCAGTACAGTGCTAGGAGGTGACTCCTAGGTCGTCTCTCAAGGACCAATTTTTGGTGGTTCAGTCTCAGATTTTTTACGAAGTGGGGGGGGTTGTGGATGTTTTGTATACGGGAAAATTAAATTAAAATTAAAACAACACTGCAGAAAACGTAAATGCAGTGAATAAATAAAGTACAAAAAAACCGTAAATTGCAAAACTAAATAAAAAGTGCTGAAATAAAATTCAAAACAGTAAAATGGTAATTAAATTGCAGAAACAGTAATTGTGTAGAAAATGGTAAAGGAAAATAAAATTTAACGAACATTGATTGAAAAACGCAAACTGAAAAAATACAATTAAAATTCAACTTGGAAACTGGAATTTGAATCAAACACAGAACCTTCCCCAGAGAGGAGGAGGAAAAATGAACACTCAAAATTAAAAACGTCCGTGATTGCTCTCCCTAAAACTACTCCTAAATTCTAATCTAAAATCTAATGAGTTTTTCCTTCTCTGTCTGCTGCTTCATTTATAGCCCAAAACTCATACAAACTCCTGTGAGAAAATAAGTCCATGAGCAACTTTTCCTTGCCTTCCCGTGAGAAAATAGGGTGAGGGCCCCTCCATTTTTCAACTACTCTTTGTCATCTTCTACATTGCTCATGGCTGTAGCTTCCTCTGCTGGACCATAGACGTGAGTTTCTCTCTAGCCGTGCCAACACCTCAAGCTTTCTCCCCCTTGGTGTCTGTTCCAAGCTGGATGCTCTTCATTTTGCTACTGGAACGCAACTCTCTGCTGCTGGAATCAACCGTGATAACGTGCACACCAGTCTAGCTTTTGTTGCTGGAATAAAAATCCGAGAGAGAGACCCTCAACGTGGATGGGTGCTCCTCCTTCTTTCTTCCAATTGCTGGACACTGCTGGCACTGCTGCACATCTTTTTTTCAAGCCAAAGTGGGCCGTGAGCTTTTCTCTCTTCTTCCTTCCAAATTAAATCAACACAGCCGTGACCTCCTCCTCTTTGGTAGACCTGATGCACTCCTTCTTGCTTCCAGCAGGCCATGTGATCTTCTACTCCATAGAAGCCTTTCCCTTGGACATGAGCTGCTGCTGGGTTTGGACGCTCCCTCCATTTCAAACTTTGTGTATGTAGCAGCTACCTCCATGGCCGTGAAGTGCTGCAGGACGTGAGCTCCTCAAGTTGCTGCACCGTTCTCACTTTACTAGAATTGTGCTTCCCTTCTCCAATAATTGAAGATGATAATAACTATTAAAAACCACTTAAGCCAAAAGAAATGGGACCGCCCCTCCAAGCACTCTTTACGTGACATTGCTTGATTTTTTAAGAAACTTTCCATCCATGACAAAGTGGTGGCCCCATGTGTTGTCTCCTTTTGGCACCTTTCACAATTTAGAAATCCTTGTACGTGAGCTTTCAAGAAATGTGACATCTCTTTTAATTCAAGAAATGTGTTGGATGCATCAAGGTGGCCGTGAGCTTTACTCATGCCTTAATATCAATTTACCAATTTAATTCCAAAAGTTCTTCCAAGCTCCTTCCTATGTGTGCCGTGACATACTTTCCTCTTTCTCCACCAAAGTGAATTTGGTATCATGCTGGACGTAAGAATGTGGCAAAGGTGGTCCCTCCTTCATCTTTTGTTTCTTCTCCTTATTCATTCAATTAAATTCCCTTCTTGGTGGCTTGTTGTCATTATGTGCTTCTTCCAAAACGTATTTCTTAAGAGTGTTGGGAGGTCTTAGCATTGTCCAATTATCAATTCCTAGTCACCACAAGTACCAAACAACAAGCAAATGCAAACAGATTAGAAGTCACTCAAACAGTGTGCACTAAACTGACATAGGAGAGTAAAACAAATACTGGGAACAATACATAACGAATTTGAACAAAGTAAAAACTATACGTGAAAATAGACACCCAGACGAAACTATGAAAAAATATTACACGGAAAACGGATAAGAATTGAACTCAAACGAAGACACACAAGTTGACACAAAATTCACGCAGCACTGTACGAAAATTGAAATAGCTGAGATGCATTGGACTCAATTGTCATTTCTCATTTAACCTTAAAATGTCCTATAATATTATCCAACAATTTCCCTAAAATTAATAATGCAAATAATTAATCTCAGATAATTCAAATTAATTAAAATAAGAATTTCTGATCAAATTAAGCACAATCAAGACAAACGGGGAAAATACTGAACAATTAAGCACAATCCCCTGATTAATTCTAGTACAATAAACTAAGTGAAGTGAAGAAAATAATGATTCATCAGTTACCCAAAGGTTGTCGTTACTGTTGAGAACCCGCTCCAAGCGCCTACCGCATTGGAAAAGTCTCGTCGCCAATCGACCTTCCCTCTCCAAAGCTCTCTCCTTGTGGCTTTTGCACCGCTGGAGGTGTAATTTCTCGAGAGTCTTCGTTCACTATAGAAGAGTCTTTGTTCACACGTTACCGAAGCCTCCCACGCCAACGACTAAGAGTTTATTGAAGTTGTTGGTTGTTGCTCTGATTTTCGCAATTGAGAAGTGGCGGTAGAGGTGGGTGGGTAGCGACGATGAACCACTGCCCAGAGAAGTTCCGTATTTTTTATTGGGAGCCTTGTTGACATAGACGTTCTTTTTGTGTTTGATGAGGAACAAAACGGTGATAAGGGAGAGGAAAACGACACCGAAAACTGCACTAACAACTTCAGCAGTTAGGGGTCTCTTGGTGCTGCTATTTTTCTTCTTTGAGATTTGTTTATTAGGGGTTTGTGGAAGAGGGTTTAGGTTCGGTTCAGCAAGACTGCCTGTTGTGTTGATGATTTTGAAAACTTCAATTGCATTGAGTTGTGCATCCTGAATGGAGCTTTTACTATTAGGATGCATTTCCAGTGACGCATGACCGAGACCGAGCGGTCGGTGAAGCGGTGGGTGAATTGAGTCCTGACAACCGAGCGGAGGCATGACTGAGGCCAAGCGGTCCATGAACGAGATTGAGCAGTGGTAGTTAAGATTTTGAGTTCTGACAATATCTTCTCTTCTCTTCCCTACTCGGTCATCCCAATAACATTTCTTATCTCACATTCATATACATCATTCATTTTGTCAGGATGAGTCCACTCGCATTTTGTTCCCAACCCCACAGTTTTTGTTCTAAGCTTCTTGAAATTGTTATGATATTCTGATTGAATCTTGAGTTTAGAATTTTGTTCAGGTTTTGAATTGCGTATCCTTTTTAAATGCATCCATGACTGAAACTCCATAAAATTTGTCTTGGCTTTTGTTATTTGTAGCCAGTGGCGCTAAATGAATTCTTACATAACTTAGTATGCTTACCAGAATCTTGAAGATTTCAAATATTGGATTTCTTTGACTTCCCCGGGACAGTAGTAGTGTTGGTTCATTAAGTGTATCTAACAAAGGAAAAGTAGCAATCTAGTATGGAGTTCTGAATAAACAGAGAAACATAAACTAAGCTGGGAGCTGCATTTAGGTGGCGACAATTTAAATAGATGAACAAATTTGAAAGAACTAGATTAGGTCAGTGTTATGGCGAGCTCAAAGGTAGGTTTTAGGTTATCTTTGCTTTTGTTTTCTTTTTCAGCAACCCCATTCTTTCTTTCATGATGGTTCGGTTCTTTCTTTCAGCAACCCCATTCTGTTAGGGAGTATAGGCAGCAGTCAACTGTCTCCTTATCCCTTCACTTCTACAAAATTCATCAAATATTTTTGAGGAAAATTCACCTCCCCTGTCAGTTCTTAAGCAGATGATGCTTTCTCCGTCTTCCTTTTCTACCAAAGTTTTGAAAT
This sequence comes from Vigna angularis, assembly GCF_016808095.1. NCBI lineage: Eukaryota > Viridiplantae > Streptophyta > Magnoliopsida > Fabales > Fabaceae > Vigna > Vigna angularis. Next base: position 9,387,768 of record NC_068971.1, read on the forward strand.
CTCTAAAGAAAGAGAAAGTTTCATATTTTTCCTTTAAGAAATACACCCAAGTTTTACGGGATAAGTCATCAATAAAACTTAGGATATATCTGTTATTACTACTGGATGTTGGCTGAATAGGTCCACATAAATCTGCATGAACCAGTTGTAGTCGTTTAGATGCTTTCCACATACATTTTTTTGATATTGAATTTCTGTGTTTTTTTCCAACCAAGCAATGTACACAGAGCTCCTTAGGGGTTGTGATTGTTGATAGTCCAGTCACCATTTGCTTAGTGACACAAGTTTTTAAGCCATCATAACTTAAATGCCATAGTCTATTATGCCAGAGTTGGGAGTTGTCTTCTTCATTTGTCTGAAAACAGGTTGTCAGATCCCCTTTTATGATTGTTGTTGGTTCCCCTTTCATGATTGCTGTCAGAGAAAACATCCTGTTTGCACTCATATGTACCTCCAAAATCAACCCTTTTTCTGAATGAACAATATTGCACTTATTGTTCTGAATTATGATGCTTAAGCCCTTTTCTTGTAGCTGCCCTATACTCAATAGGTTATTCTTGAGTTCTGGAACATAGTATACATGTGTAATAACATGTATAATTCCATTCACCATCATTCGAACACTTCCTTTTCCCTTCAGCTATGTGGGTATCATTTCCCAGCTTTACTTTGTGTTGAAAATTCTCATCTAGTGTTGAGAACAACTCCTTGTTACCACTCATGTGGTTACTGCATCCTGAGTCTAAGAACCATTTATCTTTCTTTCCTTCTTTACATTCTACCGAGGTCATCAGCAGGACCTCTTCCTCTTGTTCCTCCATTTCAGCATAATGTGCCTTCTTTTCCCACAAAGGACATTCATATTGAAAATGTCCAAACTTGTGACACTTGAAGCATTCAACTTCGCCCTTGTTGAATGATTGTCTTCCTCTTCCTCTACCTAGAAATCCCCCTCTACTTCTTCCTCTTCATCTTCCTCTTCCACTTCTATCATCTACTAGGATTTGCATAACATGTTCTTCAGTTGTTGGAAGTATCATTCTTTGCTCATGAACTAATAGACTACTTTGTTATTCGTCTATTGTCATGGAATCCAAGTTATTTGATTCTTCAATGGAGCACACCACATAATTGAATTGGATTGTCATAGACCGTAGGATTTTCGCAGTTATGACACTTTCTTGCATATACTTCCTCCAACAGCTTTCATGCTTTTGGCAATCTTCAATGTTCTGGCAAAATAAGAATTCACAAATCTCCCTCCTTCATCTGTAGCGTTTCTAACTCTTTGCTTAGGGCTTGTAATTGAGCACGTTTGACTTGTGTTGAACCTTGAAACTTCTGCTTCATGGAATCCCATATATTTTTTTACGTTTCAATATTGAGAATAGTATCCAAAATTTCTTTATCTATGGCTTGATAGAGATAGTTTTTTATCTTTAAATCCTTAAGTTTCTGCTCCTCCATGACTTTAATTTCTGCCTCTGATGCAGTAGTTTTGTCTGGAACAACCTTTACTCCATGTTCCACCAAATGCCAATATTCCTTTGATCGAAGGAAATTCTCCATGAGTTTTGCCCAATGATCATAATGTCCATCAAATTTAAGAATTGTAGGTTGTGCATACTTTGAATCAACCATTCTTCCAAATGATTGTTCCACTCACTCTCTACCCAATTTTTGATTTAAAAACCCTCGGTGTATCACTCAACTCACCACCCAACTCACTCAGAATTTCTGGTTCAGGCCCCTGTTACGGAGCTCTGATACCAGATTGTTAACTGACACAGGTAAATAAGATTTCTGAAACAGATGCTTCTTATTTCACACTTTGTAAAAATTAACTACAACTATTTAAAGAAATATTCAGAAGCAAAAATCCTACCCACTCCATGCGTGAAGTGTTGGTGGTTTCCTAAAATTAAGGAGCTAAACTGTTAGCCTCCTATATCTCTGGTCAACATGACCTAAATTTATGGAATCAGAAAACAAAACAATTTAAATGCAAAACAAAATATCTAATTATATATGAGTAATTTTGAGTTGCCAATAAGAAGCTAAATTTTATTTATTTAAAGGCTTAATTACTCGTTTGGTCCCACTTTGATTAGAACGTTTTATCACTTTTAGAAAAGCTCCAATTGTATTAACTTTTGAAAAAAAAATTCAATCCCTGACTTATGAAAAAAAATTCTAAAGTCTTTTGAGAAAAAAAAAACGAACAACATTAATGACATTGTCACATATCAATATGAATTTCTTTTTAAGAAATTTTGTTGCGATATGTCAGGTCCCTAGTATGACACATGACAAAATATTATCATGAATCAGTATCAAATGTCATTGTCTTGATTTCAATTTAGTTTTTATATTTCTCTTTGATTCAATTTAATCCTTCTTTTTTCTCAAAAGAAAGCAATATTATCCCTATCCAATTCAAGACAAAATTTATTATTTGCATAAATATTATATTATTGTTTTACTAAAATAACTTTTTAACATATTACATAGTATATTATTAACCCATGTTTTGGTAAACATAACTTTAATCACTAATTTTTTTATATAAATATTAATATAACATTTATACAAATAATAAATTTAATCTTAATTAAAAAAGGACCAAATTTATTATTTATATAAATTGTATTAATTAATTTATTCTTATAAAAAATATTGATTAATAATATATTAATTTTTTAAAAAATATTTATACTTATTTAGTTTTAATCTTATAAAAAACATAGATTAACAAAACATGACTTAATAATATATAATAGTGTAATATGTTAAAAAATAATTCTTCATAAAAATATTAGTATAACATTATACAAATAATAAATTTTATTACAATTTGGAGGTAGTCAATATTGTTCTATTTTTAGAAAAATTATGATTGAATTGAATAAGAAAACATATATATAAATAGAATTAAAGTTAAGATAATGATACTGAAGACTAACACTTACTTATTACGTCGATGGTGACGTGTTACAATAGGAATATATAACAAATTCTTTTAAACAATAAAATAAAAAGAAATTAAAAAATAAACTATTGACATGTAAAATGTTTTTAACTTATTAGAAATTTTTTGAAGATCTAATTAATATAATTTTTCAAAAATTAGAATTCAACTAATTTTTTTAATTTTTATAACGTAATTAAAAAAAATTTTAAAAACAGATCTAATTAAAATAAAGACCAACGAGTAATTATTTTAATAAAAGAAAACATAAAAAAGAAAAAAAAAAACTCCGTAGAAAGAGACAGGGGATTCAACTTGGAGACATGACCGGCATTATTTTTTTCTGTTTATATTTTTTTTTTCACGTTCTTTGTTTTTTTCATCATACTCATTGTTCTGATCGCAAATTTATAAATTTTCTCTTCATTGTCCTTTTCACACATTTTAATATACCATTGAATGTTGACCATAAACATTCAATTTGTATTTTATAAAAATATGAATGTTGCGTGGATATATCCACAAATTTGTTCAACTAGTAAGATTATTATTGAATCTAATAAAATATTTGGCGCTGTAATAAAGTCCAATAATGTCTAAAATTAAGTATATGCAAGTAAAAGCATCTTGATATACCCAAACTATATACATCTAAAATATTTTTTTAAAAAGAGAATATAATCGAAACACTCTTTCAAAAATTAAAAAGTAATTGGAATTTCTTTTAGAACTTAGGACGTAATTGAAAACTTTTAAAAAATAAAAACTAACTTCAAATGTTTTTGTCTACCAAACCAATAATTACATTTTATTTAAACAAAAGGAAAGATAAGAAAAGAATAAAACTTCGTAACCGTTTGAACTTGGAGACACGACATGCATTATTTTTTTCTGTTTCTATTTTTTTTATGTGCTTTGTTTTTATTATCATACGTATTGTTCTGATTGCAAATTTATAATTCTTTTTCTTCATTGTTCTTTCCACACTTTTTAATATACCATTGAATGTTGACCATAAACATTCAATTTCTATTTTACAAAAGTATGAATGTTGACCATATCCACCAATAAAATAAATTGTTAAGGCGTAAAAGTCTTTGTAAGGATATATACTGGAAAGGAAACTATATAGTAATTATTACTGAATCTAATACAATATTTGGGGCTAAAGAGGAAACAAAGTCTAATGATGTCGAAAGTTAAGTATTTAGAAGTAAAAGCATCTTGATAAACCCAAACAAAAAGAGGTAAACTTTTTATATATTACAGTATTAGATATTTTATATATCTTTTCTTTCCTCTTATATTTAGTTACTTTGTTATTATTTTTTATGTGTATTTTGAGTTTAGCTTATATTTTTTTTATTATAAATAAAAAAGTTTATGTGTATATTTAACACAAAAGAGATTAATTTTATACATAATTTTCACTATATTCAACATAATATCTAGAGTCAAGTTTTTTGAAAAAATGTTCGTCGGTCGTGCTCAACTACAATCGTCGTCGTTGTCGCTACGACCGTTATCACTATCGTTCGAGCATCAGTTTTAATCGACAACACATGATTTTGCTCGTCTCGCCCAATCGACCAGAATACTGTTGGTATCACTATCATTGGAGTCCAGACGCGTTCTCATGCACCAATCACAATTTGCTTCCGCTATACTAGCCGTTAGTGGTAGTGCGTGTGACATCCTCTCCGGCGCTGACCACATTCGTTGGACTCGTCGCAACCTCCTTTCTTTAGATATATCCTGTTGTGTTGATTGAGCCTCTTTCAAGTTTTAGGTTTTTACTCTCTCTTGCTTGGTCATGGCTTCTTCCCCTTCTGACATCTCTTTCATCACCAATATGTCTGACTCGTCCATATATACTAACTATGTCAATGTGCAACATTTATCTATTGATAAGTTAGATGACAATAATTATGCGATTTGGGCATGAGATGTTAAACTTTGGCTTAAGAGTCAGATGTATGTTAATCATATTACTCAGAACATGAAAACTATTGATTTCGTTGCGATTACGTGTTGGTTGAAAATTGATGCTCAATTATGCATTGTTCTCAAGGGTACCTTTCACTCTTTTTTAAAACAAATTTTTCATTCCTACTAAATAGTTTGTGTGGGTACCTGCATCAAAACCATTAAGTTGTTTTGCAGGAAAGTAGCTACTACTATACCAGAAACAGAGCTCAAGGATGAACTTCAAGTGCAACAAATTTTAAGCTCTGAAGTATCTACTTGTGGTAACTGTATCAATTTATTTTTCATCCATTCATGCATCATAAATAACTGTATGAATGATTGTTATATGCATGATTGATAAATGTTTGTATGATTGATTTGTTTGTGTGAAAATCTGTTAATGCGATTTTTAATCGATTGTATTATGAATAGAGTCGACTATGTTCTTTGTATGTGTTTCTCTATTTTTGTAAATGCTTTGTAAAACACAAAGTTGACTATCAAATTAACAAAATCGATTATTTCTCTGTTATGAGCCTCCTCTGTTTTGAAAACCTAAAACTGTTGAAATCGATTGAATTTTGTTTTACTGCGTAAGTGGAAATTTTGGGTTCCCTCCAAAATAGTTTTACTGGTCTATTAACTCTAAACAAAGAAATTTGTCACTCACGCTTTCTCCGTAAACATTGAAATCCTTTCCTCTTTGGTATTCTGAGTTTTATCTTCCACACCCTATATCAAATGGCATCCTCTTCATCTCAAAGAAAGAGAGTGAAGACACTAGGCCACAAGAATATGAGGAAAGGATCAAACTTGGACGGATGGATCAACGACGATAGTACGTAGTCAAATTTCCTAGATTATTGGAAAAGGAGGAAGCTGATCACTCACAAATATCTAAAACTGAGCTTTTTCAGGAAAGAGGAATTTTTGTTTCAAAGTTGGTTGAGCCGTCAAGGCTTAAAGAAATTCGTTGAGATGGTCGACCCATGGTACCCTGAACTTGTAAGGGTCTTTTACTCTAATCCAAAAATAAGTGATGGAACACTTTGTTCCAGAGTTAAGGGTGTAGATATCAAGCTGACTGATAAAGTATGGACGAATATTGTTGGCTTCAAGTTAGGAGGAGAGAAATGTTATCTCGGCATAGAAGGATTTCATAAATTCTCAGTATATCAGGATAGTCTAAGAAATCCAGATGAAATAAAAGACTATTCTCACTATAAGACCGGACGGATGCAGAAGGATGAAAGGTTGGTTGTCTTTGTCATATCATGGATATTGATGTCAAGGGGTAGTAACCATGCACAAGCAACTACGGAAGACCTATATCTTCTAAAGGATATCAAGGAGAACATTTAAGTTGACTGGCTTGCTGTAGTATTTGAGAACATGCTAAAGGTAACAAGATTGGAGTCGGCCATGCTACCTTATCATGTCTTCATCTCCAATGTTTTGATTCATTTTGGAGTAGAGTGTGTCAATGAATCAAGCGAGTCATATGGCAGGACAAACATGATATACAAATCTGCGTTACACCACATGGGTCTACAACATACTCCTGATGTTTTCATGTTTTATTTTGTAATGGTTGGCATTATTTTCCATAATTCTTTTTTGGTTTATATCTGATTGTACTCATTGGTTGATTATTAATGAAATCAGATTTATTTTTTTCAATCTGTGTTTGAATGACTTGATGTGTATATCAACTTAATCAGATTGGAAATTGTTTATCATGTGTGTATGAATGCAATTTGATCATTATATTGTTACATTCACATTATTGCTTATTCATACATTAACTGTGTTAACTATTGTAATGAATAAATGCTAAAAAAGCTTGATCTGGAAAAGCTTGAATGGTTATGTAGGAACAATGCTTGCTGTCTGAGATCAAATGGAAAATCAACAATGTTGGACAGCAAAGAAAGTTGATTATGATGATATTCAAATCGATTGGGTTTCGTCATTGGGTTTGAAGTTTCCAAACTTATGATATCTAATAGCTTTAAACCTGTTTAACTATCTCTTGATTGTTTATTCATCTTATATCTCTATGTTTATCCGCTGTGTATATGATTAATGAGATAATAAGAGATTAAAATGTTTTCATAATTCATCATGTATCAATATGCTCAAACAAGAAGTGATAAAATTTGATCTGATACATTGCTTGAATATGTTTTTATATGCTCTGATACTTACTCTGATATGTTTGCATTATGTATTTGTGCTTTGAGATTAATACATGTGTAATGACAGGGGGAGCATTGCATATTGATGATTAGTTCACATGTTTTCATTAAGGGGGAGAAAACATAAATGTCATGTGACTGTCATTGATAGGGGGAGCATCTAGATCATTCAATTACTATAACTGATGCATCTTTATCTGATTGATTATCAATGTTTCAATTACAAATTGTATATCTTTTTTTATAATGCCCAAAGAGGGAGAATTTGATGTAATTGGAGAATTTGATATAATTTGTGATTGTGAATGTGTGTACGAAGGTGATTTTATTAATCATGGTTGTACATCATCAGAAAAAGGAGAGATTGTTGAGATTGATGATAGGAGGATCACAGGTTTAGCTAAAACCTACACAATCTCAGTGATGACTGTGTTTTTGATGATAACAACACATAATTAATAATAACACATGTGTATACAGTGTTATACATGTTATATGTTTTTGCTTACTGTGTTATATTTGTACAAGCATATGTGTGAACATTATTGTGTTGTGTAAAGCATACCATTGTGTTTAATATGTGATTTTATATGTGTATGCATAACATAAGTGTTCGGAAATGAAAAACCACAAGCAATTTGGTTGAACTTTAATGTTGGCAAAACAACAGTTTTAAGTCGATTACATTATGGGATGAATCGATTAAAACTCGTGGGTTTGCACAAACTCTTTTCAAGTGTGTGAGATATTTTGAAGAGAAAAGTTTTTAAAAATTGTTCTAAGTGTTTTACTTAATCGACTGTATGCTTCTAGTATTCGATTAAGTCTGTGAAGATTTTGAAAACTGTTAAATGCTTGTCACAACTAACATACCGATCATATTTTTAAATATGTTGACCAAGCATTTATTGCAAGTCGGTTGTATTAAATGTGCATTCAATTCAATGTTTTGATTGTTGTTAGTATGTTATAACTGCAAAGTGTATTCGACTAGATTAATAGCTAAATCGATTGAAATGTGTCTGATGTGTGTAATACTATAAATTGACGCTGATTTGAATTATGTAAGGACTTTTGGATTTTAACACTTTCATATCTTTCAGAAAACACTGTGATTCCTTACAGGGGAAAGAAAAGCTCCAAGAACCAGAGGTTGACCGTGGTGATCAAGGCTTAGAGGTTTCTTGAGAAGCAAGATTTGCTAGGTTTGAGCGTCTGATCAATGTGCACAAAGAGGTGTACTCTGCGTGATCAAGAATTTGCAATCTGTGAAGATTGGCTGGTTTCCCTGTTGTGATTACAGGAAGAAGAATTGTGTTCTTGACTTTGAGGGTGGCCCAAAGGGTTTGACAACAGAAGAGGGTGTTCTTGCTGCGTGTCTGTATTGTTTACTGCCTATATTAAATTATAAGGTTAGAGAGGTGTTTTACATTTTTGACGTGAGGTCGCTGTAAAAACCTTGGTGTAAAATCCTTAATCTTTATAGTACATTTGCTTCTTGTGGTTGGAAGGACACTGGATGTAGGTTTGGTCGAATCAATATAAAAACCAGCGTTTGAATTCTCTAATCCTACACTTTTTCATTATAGTCGATTAAACTGTTTGTGTATTCGATTAAGTGAATTGCTGCATTACATATCATTTTACTTGCGATTCAAGAAAAGCGTAAAGACATCCTATTTTGTGAAAAAGATTTTGAAAGCTTATATTTTTATGCTTCACCAATTCACCCCCCTCTTGGTGTGAGAAACTAAGACATTCTTTTTTAACAGACATGAATTGGAGGTGAAAATGCGAAGGGGAAGCATAATTGGAGCATGGAACAACTACAAAGAACCTTGAGAAACGTTGTGCACCTCTCTACGTTTTCAATTTCTTCCTTATCTCTTCAATTTTGTAAAACCCTAAGTTCTCCTCCATGAAGGGTTTTTCTTATTTGTTGAGATTAGATGTAATAAACTGAATCTTATGTATTTTGTGACGTTAATACATATGCTTTTCTATTTCAAAGTTAGTATTTTGATTTTTGTGCTTAATGCTTATTGTGGCTTGATCACCCATGGCTTGAATTGTAGTTCTTGATGTATTGGGAAATATGAAATGAACTTAGAACTAAAATTGGATATCTAATGAAGCTTGTATCCAGGGATAGAACATGATACATTAATAATTTTAAAACTCTTGAACTTAATGCATGGTTGCTTGTTGAGGATTCAAGGAATTGAAACTTGATGAGTTTATCATAGGTGCAAAGTCACTAGGGATAGGCTTTAAGTATAATTGTGATTTTGGCTTGAATATGGAATTGAGATGATTATTAATGCATGAGAATAAAGTGGATGAACTCTAGTTTTAACAAATTGTAGATACTCTATGTTAAATTTCTTACACAAACTATTTGATAAAAATACCAAAAAGAGTTTATTGTGTTTTTGTTCACTTTGATGTCATGTGTTGCATGAGTCTTTTGGGAGAGAACGATATTTATCACTTGCTATACTACGATTGGTGCACTTGCCGTTGGTTTTGCAGTCCAACACACATCTTAAAGTTATTGGATATCAAAATTGTGTTTTTTGTAATACGAGATGTCTCCATGTAAGAAGTTAATATATCTTACATTTTTTCAATTGAGTTTAGTTCATATATCACTACAAAAAAAAAGAGCATTACCGAAGGCCAGAATCCCTCGGAAACAGCCAAAAGCCGTCGGAAAAAGACATTTACAGACGGCCTACCGACGGACATCGAGCCGTCGGTAAATCCCTTGTCGCTAACTATTACCGACGGCTTTTGCCCTTCGGTAATTACCGAGGGCCATAAACCTTCGGTAATTACCGAGGGCCAAAAGCCTTCGGTAATTACCGAGGGCCAAAAGCCTTCGGTAAGGGGCACGAAAAAATAACAGTTTACTTTGCACGTGAGCTGCCAACTACAAAGAATAAAGGAGCAATTTTATTTGTCTTGTAAGAAGTGGCACATCACTATTGGAAGCAAGAATTGATGTGACACACACGGTCTTGGAGAAAGTAAATGAACATGATTTGAATTGAAATGGAAGAAGGGACCACATGTGCAAGTGTCCACGGTTTTCTCAAATAATATATGTGATTTTTCTAATGTGCAAAGGAGCTGCAACAATTCCTCACGGTAGTCATCTTTCAATTGAAAAACAAAAAGCACATCATGGCCCACAAATTGAAAGAATGTTCGGTTCTTTATTGCTTTCAAGAAGGAAGTCCAGAAAACGATTTTGAGAGGCAGCAGCAAGTTTGGTCACGGCTTGGTCTTGGAGAAAGAGCACCCACCATCTTTGAAGAAAGCAAACGACCCTCATGAGAAGCACATTACACGTCCAACAACCACACACCTCTCACTGCAAATTAAAGAAGTTTTGGAGTGCACAAGAGAGCCAACACACGGCTCGTTGGAAGCAAGAAGAGGTGCAACAGCTGTCACGGTTGGAGAAGCAGCTCATGGAAAATTCACGTCCAGTTGAGATGGAAGAGAAGCTCACGGGCCTATAGAGGAGACAACATCATGGATTTATTTTTGGTGCTGTCCAGCCATATGGAGGCAATTATTTTATTGGCTTACAAAATGTAGCAGCAACCGCATCCAACATCTTCACGCCCACAGCCTTCACAGCAGATCCAGTAACGTGTAGAAGAGAACCAACAACACCAGCAAAGTCCAGCAAGCAGCAGCTGCCACACCCAAGCTCAGACTGTCACGGCTGGAAGGAGAAGTTGATCATCACCTTCACGCAAGGTGCATCCAGCAGCAACCACCTTGGACAACACACGTTCGAGGCAGAGGAAGCACAGAGAAAAGAAATTAATCAATTGTTTATTTGGTAATGATGAGCAAATATTTGTCTTCTTTTGGAAATGGTGCACGTAGAAAGTGGAGGGCAGAAAAGTAGAGACAGCAATCGTAGGGGAGAGCACACAGAAGGGAGCATTTTACTTGGAAGAAAATAAAAGAGCCATGTGTAGAAGTGAAGTGGAGCAAGGCAGCAAGCACAATGTCATGGTCAGTTCCACACACACTCACGGCAGCAGCAAGCATGAGAGCAAGGAAGTGGTTGTTGGTATATAACAAAAGGGAGAGAGCCGTGTAGCAGAGGGTTCCAGAGACCAGAGAGTTACGGCCTGGGAGAGGTCCCTCGTTCCAATTACAAACCAATCTTTCTCAATCAAACAAGCACATACACTGATGCCACAACAAAATCATACAGATTGAACAAACCAATTTTTAAACAAACAACTTACCTTAACCGAGATAGCCTTGACAGCAACGCCCCACAACGGTCACTCCAACACAGCCCTCAACCAAGTTCCTTCAACACTGTCCAAGCTTTACCAAAATGAACATGACAGTGTGAATGAAGTTCTGTGGAACTTACCTCCGACAAAGTCCCTCAACCTCCACACCACCAGCCCTCAATGAAAGAACCAATCTAGGACGAACCCTAGTCCCGGACTCCCCAAAACCACCACGCACCACCAACACCGATGGACGCACCACTGACCACCGTGACCAACCACCGCGGGTGACTCACCGATAAACTAACAGAGCGTGAACCAACGGAGGCAAGTGTGTGAAGAGAGGGAGGATACGCACAAAACGAAGAGGCTGATGAAAATGAATTTGGGGCAAGAAGAACCTAATTTCTGACTTAAGTTATTGAGGTCCTTACCGACGGCTTATAAGCCTTCGGTAATTATCTCTATACCGACGGCTTCAAGGCCTTCGGTAAAATGCCGTCTGTAAATCCAAATTTTCCAGTAGTGTATGTTGTTAAAATGTGATGAATTTGTTGGTTAGAGTTAGGTTTCATTTAAATTAGAAATACATGGAGTAAAAGTTTATTTATTATATACATATCTTAACTTAGAAATAATGGCATGATTTACTTTATTGAATAACTTTGAAATAGATATCCTAGGAATACAAGGTTCATGCTACATATTCCTCACATTACAAAACCTACAAAAATTGTCCACAATAAAGTAATAACAATTTAAACTGACCAATTCCATGTTGTAAAACCATGCTTGCCTCCAGTAAGGATTGATGTATAAAGCTCCAATGGTTGCTAACAATGCTAATGTGTATGATACAACAAAGCTCACACAAAAGACATACATGTCCACCAAACTATTATTGTCTTTATCAATACTTAAGTTCTTTGGAAAAATTGTAGAAGATGGATTGCAGCTCTTTAGTAGTGGAGGTCCACAAAGGAATGGGTTACCCTCGTAGCTACTTTCATCAAATGTGGCAAATTGGTTTGTCTGTTTAGGTATTGGGCCTGATAAGTTGTTATGTGCCACACTTAATACTTCAAGTGAGGTTAGGACACTGAGCTCAGGAGGAATTTGGCCACTCAACTTGTTAAAAGAAAGATCTAAACTCTCTGTTTGCTTCAAATTTGAGAAAGAATTTGGAATTTGTCCAGTCAAATCATTATGAGACAAGTTCAATGCTCGAATTCTTGTCAAGTTTCCAAGCTCATGTGGAATATTTCCTTTCAGTTTATTTAGGGATAAATCAATTCCAGACATGTAAGCAAGAATGCTTCCGGTGAAAGTAAGGGTACTTCTCTTTGTACTGAAACTTGCTTTCTCTTTCTTATGCTCTGATGGTAATGGTGCTTCACTATATTCTTCAACAACGAAGCTTCCCTTTGATGCTTTCAATGATGGATCAAGGTTCTTATTATCAAAAGGCATTGTCCCCAAGCAATGGGGAATTTCTCCAAACAATTTATTGTCTGAAAGATCCAACATGGTTAAATTTATCAACTGACATAATTGCTTAGGTATATCCCCACTGATGTGATTACCTTTTAAAAGGAGAAAATTCAACTTTGTATAACTAAGGTCTTGCATCATATCTTGAATGTTGCCAGATATTTCATTGTAGCTAAGGTCTAACATCACTAAAGGAGAGTTTCCATTGAACATCTTTTTGGACAATCCTGTTAAACGATTATTGCTCAAATGGATAAATTTCACAGAAGAATTTAGAAATGATGGTACAAGACCAGTCAAATTATTTTGGGAGATATCTAAATATCTTAGATCTCCAAGTTGTTGTGTCAATTGTAATGGAATGGACCCTTCAAAGTGGTTATTGGACATACGAAGTTCCGATAAACTTGAAAAATTTGTTAACATGCTTGGAATGTCTCCTACCAAATGATTATTGCTGACGTCCAAAAAAATGATGGATGTGTTAAAAATATTGCTTGGAAGTTTACCACTAAATTTATTATCATTTAATGATAAAGACCCTAAATTAGCGGGTATTGTAAAGATGGGCCCCTCGAGCGTATTATTTGAAAGTATCAACAAAACGAGTTGTTGTGCAGCTTCAAATATGTCATCTGATATTTCTCCAGACAATTGGTTGTTTGAAAGATCCAACTCAGACAAATATTTCATTTGGCCAAACTCACGCGGAATTGAACCTTGGATGTGATTTCTAGACATGTTTAGATTTTTCAAATTTGGATAAATTGAACTGATATTCTTACTTGGAATTTCACCAATTATGGTATTGCTAGACACATCAATGCTCTCCAACTCAAGAAGGGGATGCAATGGTAATTGCATAGTACCAGTCATAGAACAATTTCTGAAAGTTACTTCAGTCAATTTTGTGTTGTTTTCTAACAACCAATGAGGAAACCTTCCTTCCAACTTCAAACTACTAAAATCTATTGTAACTAACTCTTTTTGATAAAGAAGAAATCTGGGGAGCCGAAAAGAGCTAGTCTCAATTTTTGAAGACAAGCTAAGTTCACTTAATTGAAATTTTGGAATCCAAGTGCGCAAATTATGTTGTGAGTCCACTATGATTTTATTGCCTTTACCCCAGATGACTTTAAGGTTTGAATGATTGGCAAATGACGAAAAAGAAATAGAAACTTCAAATTGGTTTTCTTCGAAACCAAATTCTTCAAGTGATGTAAGTGTTGCAATGTTAGAATCAAACCTTCCAATGAAGTTATTTTGAGAAAGTTCCAATATCCGAAGAGATGTCATGTTAGCAAAAGAATTGGGAAGAGATCCTTCAAATCCATTGTCTATTAGATATAATTCTTCTAACTTCTTCATCTTAGACCAATCTGAATGAAAATTTGAAGAAACAAGAAAACATCTAACAAAGGTTATAATCAGAAAGGTATAAAGTTTTCAATGAAACTAAGAAAAATGGTATATAACATCTATTTCATGAATAACGTTAAATAATAATATAATTACCAGCTTCAGGAAGGGTGTCATTTATATGACAGTGTGCAAGAGACAAAGCTTTCAAGGATGTCAAGTTTCCAATACTTTCGAAAAATTCATTCTCCATGTTATTATTTCCATCCAATGTCAAACTTTCTAGGTTACTTAAATCATGAAAATCTGCGCAGTAGAAAATATATATATAAATCTTAATGTAACACAATAATGAAATTAATTTATCTTTGTGAAAATCATTAATATTACTACCTTCAGCTAAAATTGTTCCTTTGAAGTTATTGTAAGATATAGAAAGCTTTCTAATGGATGATGATAAAGCTCGTAATGACTCTCTTAGTTTGTTTCCAGCTATCATATTCTCATCTAAGTCAAGGAGATACAATCTACTGAGACCTTTTAAGCCTGAAAGATATGTCAATTAAATTAAAAACAAATGTAAATAAGCATTAGACTAAATGAGATAGATAATATATGCATTTAGGAAGGTGACAAATATATTTTGTGCAAAGTAAATATACCAACTTTGAGAAAATTATGGGATTCTACAATGTTAGTATTATAAGTTTATCTAATATATCTTTTCTTTGTCTCTAAACAATAAATTAAACCATTTAAAATCATTTTTTATTTAATACCTTGATGGGTAACAAAATTATGGATATTATTATGGCTTAGATACAGATTCGTCAAATTGGATGAAGTTGATAATCCTGCAAAAAAAATAATAATAATAAAAGTCAACAAACATTAATGTGAAGAGTTATATTTTTCTTCGCCCAGAAGCATTACAAAACTAGTTTACTTTCAATTAACTAAAAGTATTATTTTTCCAAAAAGTTAGTCTAAGTTTAACCTCTAAAAGTTGACTATGATGAAAGATATTAATGTAAATTTTAACTTTTACTATATTTACTTACACCACTTTCATAGAAAAAAAGAGGTAGAAATGATAGTTAGAAATCTTTCTAGCAAGCATAATACATAAAAGAGTTGCAATACTTTGACTAAGTATTTGATAAAGAAATAAAGACTAGACAAATAACCATTGAAAAACACAGTTATTGATGATAACATTCATGAGAAATGCAGAGAATTTATGAGTGTTGTGATGTCATGAGTGGGTAATTGGACCTCACATTATGTAGGTAAATTGTTGCTATTAGAAATCTGTGTTCGTTATTCACGGCATGCAAGTCGTCATTATTGGATAAATTAACATTGGATATATTAGTTACTAATATTACCTATATGTGTAAAATTTCACACACATTATTTACTTCCAAAACCAATTTTGTCAAGTAATTTATTAGTACGAAAAAAATAATCCATACAATCAAAATTATTTATCCCTTTTGCTCTATATAATACCTAATACAATAGTATTTAATCATATATAATAATTTAAATTAAATTAAATTTATTTAAACATAATTCATCAAATTGAATGATATTTAATACAAATCAAATTAAAACATAACACAATCCAATATTTAAATAAAATTGAAACATAATTTTAATGAAGTTTAGTTTCACCCATAATCCAAAACATAAAAGATAAATAGTCCAAATATAATCTAAACATAATCCAAAGAAAGTTATCCTATGCTTTTCTTATAGTGAATAAATAACTATCGATAGTTTATATCTTTAATACTTTTTTTATAATACAAACGGTTCTTTTGAAATTTAACTTTTGAAATATTAATTATCTTAAAAATAAAATTAACCATAATTTATTAAAATAAGATTAACTATAATTTATTAAAATAAGATTAACCATAATTTTTTTAGGTACGTTAGCATTGGATAAATGTTAAAATAAGAGTAACTTAAAATGTTAAATTTCTCATAAAATTATCCACAAAATAAAATTTGTATATAAATTATTGTTATCTACGGATTATAATAGTAGAAAACATATTGACTACGGGAAGAAAAAGAAGAATGAGACAATTTATCAACAAATGAAACTGTCAAAATAGATTAAAATTCATAAATCAATTTGACTCATCATGGGTTCGAATCAAATTAAGTTAAAAAAGGTTACAAATTTTGACACAGATTCAAAATAAATCCGGTCCACTAAGAATCCAACTCACCTATGTTGAACCTGTGATGAGTTGGGTTTGGTTCACAAAATTAATTATAAACTCTAAATATTAAATTATATTAAAAAACCAAAATTCCTAAATGTTATCATATATTTAAATAATTTGAATTGTATTGTGATTTTGAATTGTATTTAGAATTTAACATAATTTTGGATTGTATTTAGAATTTAACATTATTATATTTAGATTCAATTTTATTTTGATTTTAATTAGCGTTACCACATCAGGTTAAACTCAATCAATAAATAAATAAATAAGTATTTAGGTTGAAGAATATTGAGAATAAAATTCCATATTTAAGAGTGGTTCAACATGAGTTCGATAACGGTGACACAGGAAAAGAATACAAAAATACATATTTGTTTTTACCAATAATTAAGCAAATTTTATCTACTCTTAAAAACTACAAGGCTAAACTTATATGTAATCACTACAAATAAAAATAAGGAGCATGCATATTGGAAAGGAGTCACATCTACTTAAATAAAAGTGTATTTTTTTACAATATTTTATAATATGAACTATTATATATACGGTAGTTTATGGATATTTTTAATCTTAATTATCTTAACATGAAATTAGTTATGACTTGTAATCAAGTGTATGTATGTTTATTAATTCTAAAATATTATAATATAATATCTGAATTTTTTAATGTTTTAATAAAATAGAAAATAAAAATACTGACCGCTTATATCTAGAGCTCCTTCTAATTGATTGTCGCTTAAATCAAGAAACTGGAGATGTGGAAGGCCCATCAGAGATAAAAGAAATCTGTTACTCAATCTGTTAAATCTCAAGTCTAGATGTTGTAAATTGGTTGGCCATTTAAATGTCTCATTCTCTGATAAAAATAAAAATAAAATTGAAAACATCAACTTATCAATATTCACTAAGGATAAAGAGCATGCATAGATCTTTATGTTTAATATTACTAAACATATTGATTATATAGAAATGATAATGGATTATAAGTATATTTTATGCATAATAGTTGAGAAAGTTAAGGCTAAAATGTTATTTTGATATATCTTAGATGAAAGTAATTCAATAGTAATTTTTTTGTGCAACTTCTTTAGTATGAAAATGTAATTGTTGAGATGAGAGTGTTATTGATGTAAAACGAATATGTTTACATGAAAATAAAGTATATTTATATTGATATGGATGTTTATATTAATTCTAAAACATTAGAATAAATAATGAATGTCCTAAAATAATGGATAAAAAATACCTACCTCTTATATCTAGTGCTCCTTCTAATTGATTTTGACTTAAATCAAGATATTGGAGATGTGGAAGGTCATTCAGAGATGAAAGAGATTTGTTGCTCAAACGGTTTGAACTCAAGTATAGATATTGTAAATTGATTGGCCATTTAAATGTCTCATTCTCTGATAAAAACAAAATTGAAAGCATCAATTTATCAGTAATCACTAATTAATAATAAGGAGGATGCATATGCTAATGTTCAAAATAAGTGATATCTTGTTCAAATATAAAATAATATCAAATACTAATCACAACTAACCTGAATACCGCAATATAATTTCAAACTCATTCAAGTAGTTCTCTCCTAACTCAAGGACCTCCAAATAACTCAATTTTTAAATATCTAACCATTTATATAGGTTGTTAGATATACTTTCTAATAAGAAAAACAAACGATGAAGATTTGTAATATGGAAAGTATATGGTGCCCTACTATTAATTGATTTCCAACTTAATCCACTGTCTTAAATATAAAATGTTGAAAAGTTGAGAGATGAGAGTACACTAACACTTTTATATTTATTTATATTTTATACGTTAATTTTATTTCTAATCAATATTAAACTTTTAATTCACCTTAACTAATGTATATACATGTTAAATATGAAATTAGATAATTAATTGTTTAATAATAGATAGAATAATTAATTTAACAAACATCAAATTTTATTAAGATAAATTTTAACTCATAATTATGTTACGCTGATTCAATCTTTTAAAATAAGATTTGCAAATTAAATTATATATTATAAATCAAATTTATTTGTAATCGAGGTATAACTTTCAACGTTAACACAGATAGATGTTGAATAAACTTTTATGTGTTTTTGTCAGTAATTCAGACATTATGTAAGACTTACAATCTCTCGTATGTAGGTAAATTAGTTGCTGGTACAAGTTTGTGGTCATTATGCCCGAGACGGTCATCATTGGATATAAATTAACACTGGACATATTAATTTGCTAATATTACCTATGTGTAAAATTTCGCATTATCTACTTCCAAAACCAATTTCGTCAGTAATTAACTAATACGAAAAAATTATTCAGACCATCGATATTATTTATCTCTTTGCACTATATAATATCTAATACAATGCTATCTAGTCATATATAATAATTTAGATTAAATTTAAACATAAGTCAAATAAAAAATAAATTTATTCAAAACATAATTCATCAAATTGAATCAAACATAATTCAAAACCGAATTAAAACATAACACAAATATTTAAATAAAATTGAAACATAATTTTAATGAAATTTAGTTTCACTCATAATTCAAAATTTAAAAGATGAATGATCCAAATATAATAAAAATATAGTCCATATAAAGTGGAAACGCAATCCTAATATAAGCTTTTCTTATAATGAATTAATAAATCGATAGTTTATATAAGAGTGTAATACTTTCTTTTATGATATAAACATTGGTGTTGTAATTTATGGACTTTTGAAATATTGATTATCTTAAAAATAAAATTAACCATGATATATCACTTGATCGATTAAATAGATTTTCTTACCATTGTATAAATGTTAAACTCAATAACGAGCAACTACTTTATATATTGATTCTAAGATTTGTTTAGATGTTTAGTAGAAATGGTTTTAAAAATAACAAAAATCAAAGTTCTAATTATGTTAAGTATATAAATTTCCGAATTTTACTATCTTTCTATAATTTTTTTTTTCTTCGTCTAATTTCTAAACTTTTTTCTTTCAACTATTAATCTTTTTCCAATCAAAAGTGATCTTCTAAAAGATAGTAGAAAATATAACATAACTTGATCTAAAAGATATAATTTTATTTTAAAATAAGTTTTGAATTTTGTTGCTCAAACGGTTTGAATTCAGTTCAAGATGTTGTAAATTGGTTGGCCATTTAATTGTCTCATTTTCTTATAAAAACAAAATGGAAACATGTGGTTGAGTCTATTCACTCAGAATAAAACAAAACTGAAAGCATCAACTTATCTGTAATCACTATATTTAAAACTGAAAGCATAAACTTATCTGTAATCACTATATTTTTTTTTAATGTTGTAATAAAATAATGAATAAAAATACTGACCGCTTATATCTACAGCTCCTTCTAATTGATTGTAGCTTAAATCAAGATATTGGAGATGTGGAAGGTCATTCAGAGATGAAAGAGATTTGTTGCTCAAACAGTTTAAACTCAAGTCTAGATGTCGTAAATTGGTTGGCCATTTAAATGTCTCATTCTCTGATAAAAAGAATTGAAAGCATCAACTCATGAGTAGTCACTAATTAATAATAAGAAGGATGCATTTGTTGAAAGGGAGTGATATCTTGTTTAAATATAAAATGCTATCAAATACTAATCACAACTAACCTGAACCCCACAATATACTTTCAGACACCTTCAAGTCGTTCCCATATAAGAAAAGGTTCTCCAAAGAACTCAATTTTGATATATCTAACAATTTATAGGCTGTTAGATATGCTTTCTAACATAAAATAACAAATGATGAAGATTTGTAATATGGAAAGTATACGGGAACGTACTGTAAATTGATCTCCAACTCAATCCACTGTATGTTAAATATAAAGAGTTGAGGGATGAGAGTCCACTAAGAGCATAGCCAATATCAGTTTGGTTGAAGTTGTTATAGGACAAGTCAAGGACCTCAAGATTCCTCAATTTTGACCATAAACCTGTAAGGAATATATCCTTCGTTAATTAAAACGTAAAAATGCTCAGCTTTATTAATGAAATGGAAAAGTTACCTTCAAAGTGAAGAAGATCCGAGTCCAATTCATTAGCATCCAAATAAAGTTTCTTTAAAGATGTGAATCCCTCCAGATATGGCAAGATGTCATTAGTCAAATGGTTCTCACTTATGTCAAGGACCTCCAGACTACGCAGCTTTCGTGACAGACTTTCAAAAACTTACATATATATGCACCAAAAGTTGTCAAAGAACCCAACAAATATGAAAAAGAAATATAGATCTTCGTGACAATAAAAAATAATATTGTTGTCATTTCTTAAAATAAATATCATCCATTATTACTCAGCCTTATTAATGAAATGGAAAAGTTACCTTTAAAGTGAAGATCCGAGTCCAATTCAGTTCTACTCAAATACAGTTCCTTTAAAGATGTGAATCCCTCAAGGGATGGCAAGATGTCATTAGTCAAATAGTTCGCCCTTATGTCAAGGGCCTTCAGATTACTACGCAGCTTTGGTACACTTTCAAAAACTTACATATACACACCAAAAGTTGTGAAAGAACCCAACAAATGTGAAAAAAAAAAAAAAAAAAAAAAAAAAAAATATATATATATATATATATATATATATATATATATATATATATAGTATAAAAAATTAGAAGATCTTCATGAGAATTAAAAATAATATTGTTGTCATTTTCTTAAAAAAATAAAAAATAGCTAGTCTCACCGTGGTTTAATGAAGATGTATTGAACCTGTTATCCCCTAAATAAAGATACTTAAGAGATGGAAGGCCATCCAAACAAGATATAATACTGGCAGCAGTATCCAGCTTGTTATCAGACATGTCAAGGAGTTCGAGATTTGGCAACTCTGGAAAGTTTGTAAAAGAAAGTTGAAATAATGAGTATTCCATAAAACATAACAGACAGATTTGTAGTTTTGAGTAAGCAAAAGAGCAATAGAATTATAGGAAAGAATACCTGCATCCCCAACACAACCAACTATATTGTTATATGACAAGGAGAGGTTCTTCAAATCTTTGAAGACAGAAAAATCCGAGTAATTAATATATTGTTCTGTTGACTTCCACCAGACATTGAAAAGATCGAGTTGGGCCACTCTCCCTGTGGAGGAGTTGCAGACATACCATTCACAGCAATCTGTGTCGACGTTCCGAGGGATGAAAAAATCATCTAAACGTAGACCCAAAAGTGCTTGTTTCTCTTCTTTCCAACATCCTTCACAGCACATTGTTTCCAATAAAAGGAAAATGAGGAAACACACTCTCACACTCTTCATTTTTTTCTTCAATGAATCAACAACTTCTCCGTCTCTTAAATAGGAAAGCATCACCTATACATACTCTATGTTCCAATGCATCTATACTTTCAATTTTAATTAGAAAGTCCATGTGTAAGTTTTGCTAAGTGACTTTTTAATTTTTAGAGCACCAAACCCGATTTAATTCATTTCTATAAAAATAAAAAAACAAGAGACGGCTTAAAAAAAACTAATGAAAATACATTCATTCTGTTTTTTTAATATATGAATTATAATGCTTATTTGAACGAGAAAATTTTAAGGATTTTTTATTCCACCAGATTTACTTTGATACTTTTTAATTTCATAGTTTTCCAATTTATTAAATTATAAAATAAATTTTATTTCTTAAAATAAAAGCATCAATAAATTATAAAATAATGTTTATAAAAGATAATTATAAAAGCGATTAATTTTTATAATTTATTTATAGATAACTATTTTATTGCGTAAATAATTTTATCATGAATAATTATTTCAATTTTAAAAAGGTTGTTAGGATAAAAATATAAATATAAGTAATTATTTTATTATTATTAATTATATGAATTTTAAAAACCATTACTAAAAGATTAAAATAAAAAAATATAATTACACATTAGAAAGAGAAAAACTTTTTTTATAGATGATCACTTGAGCTCAATCCAAAGGTGGAGATGAATTTGAAACATACATTTCTCAATAATTATGTTATAATTAAAAAACAATTTACACTATTTAAATTACTTATAAATGTTAAAATAAATATAATTTATATATTTAATAATTATCCTTCATAAATTTATAATACGTTTTTGTAAACAAAAGGTAATTATTTATTATTAATTTTAATTATGAAAAATAATTATATATTGACCTTCTTATTAATAATTATTAAAACATAAAGACTTTAAAAAATTTAAAAAAAATTGATTTCACGTCAACTAATAAGCCAAAACCAACACCAAGTGAAACCCAAAATAGACGTACGTCTACAATTATTCTATAATTAAAAATAAAGTCATATCAATATAGATTATTTATTATAAATTGAAAATATAATTTATACACTTAAAACTATTAGGTTATCATAAATTTAAACATAGTATAATTAATATTATTCAATTAAGTATTATTTATTTAATTTTAATTTTAATTATATAAGACAAAGTTATATATATATATATATATATATATATATATATATATATATATATATATATATATATATATATTCACTAAAGTATAGCTTATTATTTAGTCCACCCAAAGGGTGACTTATCCAACCAAAAGTCACAATCATCTTCAATAGAATTCAAGATAAACATAACTCAATAATTGTGTTATAATTAATAAAATAAATTTTCATAATATGAAATCTTGTTTAGAAATCTAAAATTCAACTCATATTTAAAAAAAATAGATTTATCATTGCTTTTAATCGTAATATAAAGCATACAATTTAAATGTTTGTTGATTACCGATTTTATTTAATTAAAATAAATATTAATAGTTAAAACATACAAGACGAAGAAAAAAAAAAACGATGACTTGACTTCATCCACCACCAACTTCAATCCAAGATAGACATGGACATGTCTCAATAATTATAATATAACTATAAGAAATTACATTAATATAAATTATTAAATTTAAAATGTAGTTTATATATTTAACAATATTTATTTTATCATAAAATTTAATTGTAAGATAATTTATTTATTTATTTATGTAAGGATCTAGAAAATAACAAAGAGAAGTAGTAATCTTTGACACTCAACTATTTTATTAATAATATTTATATTATAAATGAAGATTTTTATTGAACGAGTTTCATCTTACAAGAGTTACTATCTCTTTAAAACCTTTTATAAACATTTTCTGTCATTCTCTGAAACTTTTTGATTTTTTATCTTGTGTTTGACAATCAGAGACCACCAATAGATTTATGATAGAGATGACTATACTTCTAACTCATCAATATCTCTAATATAGTAAGTTCACTTTTTGTTCTAATTTTTAATTAGTTTAGCATTTAGAGGCACACATGGTTCTAATATTTGGTTAGTTAATCGTAATGATATGGTTATACATGAGATATTTTGTCTGCGTAAGTAGTTAAAATAGAGCTCTAAGGAACAACTTTGAGTTAAAGAGTTATTTAACCAATGTAATGGAAGCTAGATATTTAAAAAGCTCTGTTGAGATTGACAAATGTGTTGATTGGTGAATTTGCTCATATGATAAATTTAATTTAACATGTATTATGGTTTTGTTTGATTTAGGAGTACGATTCTTTGATATTGTAAATTTGTTGGTGAAGAGTAGTGTATGGGTAAGGGAAGTTAGATATTTAAAATTGATTGTCTTCTAATGGTATTCTAGTTTAATTATGATTTGGGTTAATTGGATTTTATGTTTGGAATGAATTGATTGGTTGAGAATGTGAATCAAATTGATGATTATGATAAATGTTGTTTTGTGAAATTGGGAATTGAAGACGGTTCCATTTTAGGAATTAGTAACTCTTATTCAATTGGTATCAATAAGTGTGTTTTTCTCTTGTAAAACATGGGTTTTGGATTATTGATATCAATAAATTATAAAATAATTTTTAATTATTAAAATAAAAATATCAATAAATTATAAAATAATGTTTATAAAAGATACTTATAAAAGTGAATAAATTTTATAATTTTATTATAGATGATTATTTTACTATGTAAAAAATATCATTATGAATAATTATTTAAATTTTAAAAAATTGTTTGGATAAAATTGAATATATATATATATATATATATATATATATATATATATATCTTTTATTAAAAATATAAATATAAATAATTGTTTTATTATGATTAATTATATGGATTTTAAAAAATAATTACAAAAAGTTTAAAATTAAAAAAACTTACACTTTAAAAAGAGAAAACCTTTTTTTCCAACGTTATAGATGATAACTTAGCTCAAACATAGGTCAATATGAATCCGAAATATTCATTTCTCAATAATCATGTTATAATTAAAATTAAATTTACACTATTTAAATTACTTATAAATGTTAAAATAAATATAATTGATAACTATCCTTCATAAATTTATAATACGTTTTGTACACAAAAAGTAATTATTTATTATTAATTTTCATTATAAAAAATAATTATATATATACCTGCTTATTAATAATTATCGAAACAAATAAAGACATAAAAAATTAAAAAACAAATTGATTTAACGTCAATTAATAGACCAAAACCAGCACCTAGTGGAACCCAAAATAGAGATACATCTACAATTATGCTATAATTAAAAATAAAGTCATATTAATATATATTATTTCTAATAAATTTTAAATATAACTTATACACTTAAAAATATTAGATTATCATAAATTTCAACATAGTATAATTAATATTTATTTAATTTTAATTATATATATATATATATATATATATATATATATATATATATATATATATATATATATATATATATAAAAGTATAGCTTATTATTTAGTACATCCAAAAACAAAGAAAGGTGACTTATCAAACCAAAAGTCACAATCATCTTCACGTAGAATGCACGATAAACATAATTCAGTAATTATGTTATAGTTAATAAAATAAAATTTCATATATGAAATTTTGTTGAAAACACAACTCATATTTAAAAAAAAATATTTATTATTTTTTTAATCATAATACAAAGCATTCAATGAAACTGTTTATCAATTATAGATTTTATTTATTAAAAATAAATATTAATAGTTAAAACATACAAAGACGAAGGAAAAAAAAAAAAAAGGATGACTTGACTTCATCCACCACCCACTTACATCAAGATAGACATGGACATGTCTGAATAATTATGATATAACTAAAAGAAATTACGTTTATATAAATTATTAAATTTAAAATATAGTTTATATATATTAATAATATTTATTTATCATACATTTTAATTATAAGATTATTTATTTATTAATTTCATTATGTAAGGATCTGAAAACTAAAAAAAGATAGTGATATTCAATTATTTTATTAACAAAAATTATAATATAAATAGGTATTTCTATTAATTGAGTTTTATTTTACAAGAATCCTAATTTTTTCACAACTTTTTCTAAATTTTTTCTCTCTTTTTCTCAAACCTTTTGAGTTTGTCTCTCATATATTTGACTATTATAGAATAATTGTAGATTTACAATAATAAAGTCTATATATATATATATATATATATATATATATATATATATATATATATATCGATCAGAATCTTAAACAGAATAAGCCTTAACCACATTTAATTCATTTCTATAAAAAAAACAGTGGTTTAAAGAAACTAATGAAAATATATTCATTCTTTTTTTTAATATATGAATAATAATGCTTATTTGAACGAGAAAATTTTATGGAGTGTTTATTCCACCAGATTTAATTTATACTTTTTAATTTTATAATTTTCCAATTTATTAAATTATAAAATAATTTTTAATTATTAAAATAAAAGCATCAATAAATTATAAAATAATGTTTATAAAAGATAATTATAAAAAAGAATAATTTTTTTATAGATAATTATTTTATTGTGTAAATAATATTTTCATTATGAATAATTGAATAAATTTTAAAAAAGTTGTTACGATAAAATTCCAGATTAATTACCGATTCTTTTATGCTTGTGAAAATTGGATAAAATTAGATAACACAAAAATTATAAAATGAAAACTCATTATAAAATCATTTTTTGTAAGACTGTTTAACCGTCAATGTTTCTGATTTTTTTTCAGTTGGACTACCATAGGATAACAGAGAAAATGTTGGAGTGAGAGAGATGAAATAGCAAGGATCGAGAGAACGAGGGAGGTGAGTAACAATTTGAGGGGTTTCTTTTTTTCTTTTTTAGTTTTGAAAATGAAAATTATTAAAATACTTTTAACCTTAAAAGTTAGAATTCATTATATATTATTTTTGCCTACTAAAATCCGGTAAACATTGCTAAAATGTAAAAACAAGCGCGTTAACAAACCCCATATATATATATATATATATATATATATATATATATATATATATAATCTCCTCTATTAAAAATATAAATATAAGTAATTATTTTATTATTATTAATTATATGAATTTTAAAAAAATACTAAAAGTTTAAAATTAAAAATAATAATAATTACACATTAGAAATAGAAAACCTTTTTTATAGATGATAACATGAGCTCAAAGTTCAAGATGAATCTGAAACATACATTTCTCAACAATTGTGTTATAATTAAAAATAAATTTACACTATTTAAATTACTTATAAATGTTAAAATAAATATAATTTATATATTTAATAATTATCCCTCATAAATTTAAAGTACGTTTTGTAAACAAAAAGGTAATTATATATTATTAGTTTTAATTATGAAAAATAATTATATATTGACCTTCTTAATAATAATAATTAAAACATATAAAGACTTAAAGAAAAAAAATTGATTTCACGTCAACTAATAAGCCAAAACCAACACCAAGTGAAACCCAAAATAGACATACGTCTACAATTATTCTATAATTAAAAAAAGCAGATATATCAATATTATTATAAATCTAAAATATAATTTATACACTTAAAAATATTAGGTTATCATAAATTGAAACAATGTATAATTAGTATTATTCAATTAATTATTATTTATTTAATTTTAATTTTAATTGTATAAGATAAATATGTATACTATATATATAATTATATAAAATAAATACTTGTACTATATCAAACCAAAATCATTAGTAAAGAGCAATGAAGTTTTTGTAATTAATACCTTCATCCGCCACACAAAATGACAAGTCGAGAATCTTCAAATATTTGAAGACAAAAATATCTAAGTAATTAATATATTGTCTGGTTGAATTCCACTCGTCGCCAAACTTGACTTGGGCCACTCTCACTGTGGAGAAGTTGCAGTGCACTCTTTTCCATTCACAACTTCCAACATCTTTCAAACCACACGGCTTTCAATAAAAAGGAAAATAAGGAGTCTTCATTTTCCTTTTCATTTCCTAAATAATTCGGTCTTCATCCTTTAATCACGAAAGCATCACTCATCCAACGTATGTAATAATAGTAATATTTAAAGAAGACGACTTCACGTCAACCCAAAGGTCACACTCACCCCCCTAACTAAAATCCAAAATATACATTTATAAATACTTATAATTAAAAATAACTTTACAACGTATGAATTACTTATAAATCTAAAAATAAATTTAATTTTTCTAAGAGTCAAACCAGTATAAATTTTGGTGTGTCTTGATTTTGTTTTTACTTTTCTTTACTTGCTTGATTCAAATACCATTGACTAATGATTTCAAGATTAAAGGTCTTTTAAAGAATTTAAAAAACTTATTAATCCAATTCACTTTCTCTTGGCTTGAGATATGAGAGCTTCTTTTATAGTAATTGGCACCAAAGCTGGTTAATTGAAATTTTAATCGATTAACAAGATCCTAAATGGCCAATTTATCTCAAACCTTTGATGAAGAGCATCCATAATCAGGCCACCACTGTTTGCTAGTGAGAACTATCATTTTTGGAAAACTAGAATGAAAATCTTTTTGGAATCAATAGACAAGGGTGTGTAGGATGCTATGATAAATGGTCCCTATAAACCAACCAAGATTGAAGATGGAAAGACTAAACCTAAGGAGTTTTCTGAATGGACTCCATATGAGAACAAGAGGGCTCACTATGATGTGAGGGCTAAAAATATAATTTCTTCTACACTAACCATTGATGAATTTTATACCATTTATGTGTGTGAATCAACAAAAGAAATGTGGGACGTTCTTGATGTCACACATGAGGGAAGCGATGAAGTTAAAAGGGCTACAAAGAACTCCTTGATTCAAGAGTATGAAATGTTTAGAATGAAAAATGGAGAAAGTATCTATGATGTGCAGAAAAGGTTTACACACATAGTCAACCATCTCCTTGCCCTTGGTAAAACGTTTGACAAAGAAAAATTAAACATCAAGATCCTAAAAAGTCTAAACATTGTTTGGAAAATTAAGAGACCTTACCACCATGAACATGGCCACATTGTTTGGAAAAATAAGGGAACATGAACTGGAACTAAGAAGGCTGAAAGAAGAAGAAGAAGGGGAGAAAAGACATACAATTCCCCTGAAATCAACTGCAAGAACAGCCAACAACCCAACTCAAGAAAGAATGACTCTGAAGATGATCAAGAGGCTGAAAATTCTGACAGTGAATAGAACTAACAATGATTCTGCATAGAAGGTCCTATAGAAAGAAAGAAAATATAAAACCAGAGTGCCCTGTTTTAAAGATGAAACAAAAGTTGGAGGAGAAGAATGGATCTAACAGCAGAAACAAGAAAAAGAAGAAACAATATATAACTTGGGAAGACAATGCTTCCAACACTTCCAATGAATCTTGTGAAAGCATTGAAGAAAAGACAAACCCATGTTTGATAGGTGGATCAACTTCATCAGAAAACAATATAAGTAGTCTTGAAAATGAAAGCATAGAAGATAAATACTATCAACTACTTGATGCATTTCAAGAGCTGCATGAAGAGGCTAGGAAACTTCAATACACAAATAATAGGCTTAAGAGTGAAAACAAGTGTCTAGAAGGAAAATTAGAAAATCTGGATAAGGAAAAGAAAAGTCTGAAATCTAAACAAAAGTCCTTAGAAAATGCACCTAGGCAAAATATACATGGAAACAAAGTGTGTACTCAAGAGTGTGAACATTGTTCAAGTCAAATGGAAATAGTAAAATACCTTATGAAACACTATCCAAGTTCACCCTAGGAAGCTCCAACTCAGAAGCTCTTCTAGGATCACAAAGAAGTGAGTTAAACAAACAAGGAATTGATTACATAGGACAAAATAGCAAAATAAAAGCTATAAAATTTATTGACATTAGCAAACCATCATCAATTGCATGCTTTTACTGTAACCATATAGGCCATGCATCAAAATCTTACTATTACAAAAATGTGAGTGTTCTAAAAGGCAAATTCAAGTGGATTCTTAAGGAATCAATGAAACCCCCTAATATGAGAGGAGATGCTACAAAATTCAACAACATATCTCATAAAACCAATGGACATGTCACTTATGGAGACAATAATAAGGGTAAAATCCTTAGTATTGGTAAACTACAAACTCCTTCCTCATATACAATTTAAAATTTATTACTAGTTGATGGACTTAAACAGAATCTACTTTACATGATGACTTAGGACATGGACCCATTACTAGAAGTATGGCTAGAAGAATCCAAGAAGAGCTTGAAGATATGGACACAACAGGGCACACTCTTTTCCTTCATTTTAAGTGGAATTTGGAGACACCAAGAGAAGGGGTAAAATTGTCCATATGATTGTCAAAGTTGCTAGCTACATCACCACTCTTTGTTAAGCACACCACAAAAGAACCCTCCGTCCCTCAACACCACCAGATCACGTGTTGCTTTAGTTTTTAGCACATTTTTAATAAGTCTCTCTAGAAGACTTTCACATTTTACACATGGGCCACCACATGGCAGCTGATCCACCATTCTCAGTTCCTTACTGCAGCTCCATGAAAAGCCTATAAAATCATGGCAGCTACCTTTGTAAAAATACTTTTGGATGAATGAAATTTCTGCTGAGAATTGCTTTTGCCAACTTTCCCTCCGAAAGTCATTACCTGCTTAAATCTTCCCTGCAACTTCCTTCCTTGTATGGACGGTTACCTGAGTTGTAGTCATTCACTAAGCATAGCTTACATCTCTATTAACCTCTCAGTACACTTCTTCCGCTGCCATGACCACATTTTCCATCTTTCTAATGGAACTACCGAGAAGCACTTTTAGTTGAATCTCGATGTGCATTTCTCGAAATCCAGTACAGTTCAGTCTGACCCAACTCTCTCGGATCAGTAGATCAACCACCATGCGTCAGTCATCAAGTGGTATTCAGAGCAAGGTTGTTGGATCCGTGAGATAAGTTCTTCATTCTAGAATTTAGATTCTGTCATCACCATTCCTTAACTGTCTCTATTGTCCTGTTCCTGTTTCATTGGATTTTTTTTCATATCTTTAGGATCTTTGAGTCTTTGAACCATGCTATTGTTTTATTGCTTCAGTCTTTTCATTTTTAATCGGTTGAATTTTATGTTTGAGTCATTTTAATTTGAACATCCATTCTGTTATGTCATATGTTACGTGCAATCCCAATTTTGTCAAAATTCTGGTTAAGTAACCGTGTAATCTGCATCTGTACTAGAAACTCTATGAGATTCATGTTCTTCTGCATAATATATGAGCAATGACAATTGGGATGATGAGCTCATGTGCATGAATTGGTAACAAAGTTTGGAGAGTCCAGTATATCAATACAGAACACTCTGCATATATTTTGAAAATTTGAAATTATTGTTTCATTGGTTGTAACTGCTATGAGACTAGTTTCTGCATAAGTATTGTTTGGTTTACATGGAAACTAGCCATAGAAATATGGTTTTAAGCATGGAATGATTGTGCAAGGTCATGATATGTTGATACTAGCAGTTAACCGAGCTGCAATTGGCTTAGTCATTCCTTTCTACGTGTCCAGTGGCTGAATGTTTTAGATCATGTCCAGCCATCTAAATCATATCCTGCCATCCTGAGCAAATTTCTTTGATTGTCTTAAGTGCATTGTTGTGCTGTCTAAGCTTAATCACTGCTATTTGCAAAATTTAACTATCACAGTTGCTTCAAATTGCTTGCATCAAAACTGCTGTACTCAATTTTGGATATATAAAGAATTTTGGATCAAATTGTGGTTCAACAAGTTTGTTTTAATCATTTAAACATGTTTGAATGAATTAAAGCTTGTCAGTTGCTGTTCTATGCAAAAAGTATATGTGATTAGTTAAATTATTGGGTCAAAATTCTATTTAAAAACAGTAGCAGTGCAGTCACTTGGTGGAATTGTCACAAAAAAGGTGTTTGATTAGCTAATACAATTGGATGTAGTAGAAGCTTGGTTCCATAACATAAAGTTGAGAAACAAAATCCAAAATATCAGAGAAACAAAATCCAAAATATCATAAAGTTGAAACAACATTTTTTCCATTTCTGCATAATTTGTTGACTACTCTTTGAGGCAAATTCACAAACAATTTGTGATATGTGCCGAACACTGTTTTTTTTATCCAATTGCTAGCTCATTGTCATTGTTGTGTGTCCAATCTATTCTAGAACTATTCTTAGGATCCATTTGAAGTGCTACCGTGATTACCACATGCTTAATTCATTGATTTTAAACTTTTTGGAATTCTTGCACATAACCTGTTTGATAAAAGGTTATGTGTTGGTGTCAATCTCTTGGTAATTACTGGCAGTATGAGGAGATACTGTAAGTTCTGAACTGGACTGCTGTGTAGGTGTGTTACAACTCAGACTCCATACATACAAGGAAGCATCAAAGGAAGTAAGGAGATTGATTATACAAGCCAAAAAGGTAAAGCTGACGGTGTGGTAGATTGGTGCTGCTGCAGCAATTCAAAAATATTGCAACTGATAGCAGATTTTCTTCACGGTCACAGCATAGGAGAGAGTCACTCTGCAGCTGAAAGATTTGCATGAATCATTTCTATTTAATTACTTGTTTGAGAGCAACCAAAGCTGCTACATTAAACTACCTTTGTGTTTTTTCCCCACATTATTTTTTTTTTGTTGATTTTCTTTTCCATTCTTGTAAGTTGGCCATTTCAAGCAAGTGAAGTGGAAGAGCTCATAAGTGTTCTTCCCTCATTTGCTAACTTGACTTAAAGTCTCATCACTTTAAAATTGGTAGACGGTGAGTGTGTCTTAGATCCAAAAATTCTAAGCCTCACCTAGGAGACCTCACCTTTAATTTCTTTTAAATTTTACAAGTTTCGCATAGGAAGCCTTAGAGTCCGACTTTAGAGTTTAAGGTTTTCTTTCTTTGTGTTTGTTTGTATCTCCATATATTTAGTGGATTTAGAAGTGATTTTGATTTAAGGACTTTTAGTAAGTAACTAAGGATATATTTGGCAAGGCAATACTTGGTACTTAAGTGACCTACAAGGTCCACCTCTCTTACCTGGAATATTGTCCTCAAGTGAACTCTCTTAGTCTTTACCGAAGGAAAATTCCTAAATTCATAAAATGTCTGGAAGACACTCCCCTAGAATTAATGAGGGGCCTAAAGATCAAATTTGTTTTCAAACTCTTGTCAATCAACTCACTGAGATTGAAAGGAAAATAGGGCAAGAAAAGATTCAAAGAGAACTGCACAATGCCATGGTCACCAATGAGTTGAAAATGTTAAGAGATGAACAAATCCAATATAGGGAGAGAAGCATGAGTGGAGAATCCCAAAGTGAACAAGAAACCTTAAGAGTAGGATATTACTATCCTTCTTCATCAAGAAAGCATAGGCGTGACTATGAAAATTCTCCTCCTCCTCCTAAGGAAGTCAATGTGGTATTGCCTCATTTTCATGGAAAAGATAACATTGAGGCTTACCTTGACTGGGAAATGAAAGTAGAGCAAATTTTGCCTGTCAACAAGTATCGGAGGAAAGAAAAGTCTCTCTTGCTACCCTTAGTTTTCAAGGGTATGCAATGTATTGGTGGACTGCTCTAGTCAAAGAAAGAATGAGACAACAACTTCCTCCCATCAAATATTGGAATGAACTCACAACTGCTCTCAAGAAAAGGCATATTCCTTCTTACTATAAGAGGGAACTTATGAATAAGCTCCAAACGTTGCAACAAAAGTCTATGTCTGTTGAAGGATATAGACAACAGATTGAAGCTATACATAATGAGCGCAGGAATCCCAGAGGCAGAGTAAACTACTTTAGCTAGATTTTTGAGTGGGTTGAGTTTGGAAATAAGGGATAAAGTTGAACTTCTACCTTATAGATATTTGAATGAACTTGTTCAAATGTGTATAAAAGTAGAACAACAAAATCTGCGAAAAATTTTTGCCAAAAGATTTCAATCTCTCCCTTTGAGCCGAAATTTACTAAAGCAAAAGAACCCCTCAAACCTCTAGCCAAAATAGTTGAAAAACCAAACAAAGAGTCCTCTTCACACACTCGCACAAGTGACATAAAGTGTTTCAAATGTTTAGGTAGGGGTCATATAGCTGCTCAATGTCCTACTAAGAGAACCATTCTTTTAAAAGGAAAGGACATCTATAGCAGTGAAAGTGAATCCCCCACCAGTGATAGTGAGAGTGAAACAAAAAAAAGAAGAGGAAGTGTGTGCGGATGATTGTCAACTTCTCATGGTGAGAAGGGTGCTTAGCAGTCAACCAAGTCTAGAACAACTATCACAAAGAGAGAACATCTTTCATACAAGGTGTAAAATTCAAGAAAATTATTGTTCTCTCATTATTGATAGTGGTTCTTGTTGTAATTGTTGTACCACAAGACTAGTTGAAAAGTTGAATCTTACTGTAATACCCCATCCCAAACCTTATAAACTTCATTGGTTAAATGAAGATGGGGGCATTACAGTCAAGAATCAAGTTAAAGTGGCTCTATCCATAGGGAACTTCAAAGATGAAGTTATTTGTGATGTAGTTCTCATGGAAGCTTGCCATGTGCTATTGGCAAGACCATGGCAATTTGATCATAACACTATACACCATGGTTTTACCAATACCATAACTGTGCACACATAAGACAAGAAATTTGTGCTTCAACCTTTGACACCTACCCAGGTGGCACAAGATCAAGCACAAATGAAGTCCGCTAGGGATCAGGAAAAGAAACAAAAAAAGAAAAAAATTCCAAAACAGAAGAGCGGAGTAGTCATTAGGGAAGAAAGAGAGGTGATAGAGTCTAGTGTTCCTTCCCATAAGGTCACTCAACATGAAGTTCTTTTAAATAAAAAGACTTTAAACAACACACTTCAAGTTGAGCAACCTTCATACCTTCTTCTTTGCCGAGGAACACTCACATGCACATCTAGTGAGTCTTAGACTTCTACTCTTTCTCTTTCAATACAAAAACTTTTGAAGGAATTTGATGATCTATTTCCCACAGAAATTCCAAAAGGGCTTCCACCATTAAGAGGAATAGAACATCAAATTGACTTCATGCCAGGGGCAACTCTTCCTAACAGGCCTGCCTATAGGACTAATCCCCAAGAAACCAAAGAGATTGAGTCACAAGTTCAAGAGTTACTAGATAAGGGTTTGGTTTAAAAGAGTTTAAGCCCCTGTGTTGTACCTGTGTTGTTGGTGCCCAAAAAGGATGGGAAGTGGCGCATGTGTTGTGATTGTAGGGCTATCAACAACATCACAATAAAGTATAGACATCCCATCCCTAGACTTGATGATATGTTAGATGAACTACATGGGGCTCAAATTTTCTCAAAAATAGATCTTAAAAGTGGATATCACCAAATTCGAATTAAAGAAGGTGATGAGTGGAAAACTGCTTTTAAGACTAAGTTTGGGTTATATGAGTGGCTGGTAATGCCTTTTGGTCTTACAAATGCCCCAACTACATTCATGAGACTTATGAATCATGTTTTAAGGGATTGCATTGGGATGTTTGTGGTTGTTTATTTTGATGACATATTGGTATATAGTCAAGATTTGTAGAATCATGAAAAACATTTGAAAGCTGTTCTAATAATTCTTAGAACCAATAAATTGTTTGCAAATCTTGACAAATGCACCTTTTGTGTTGATAGTGTCATCTTTCTCGGTTTTGTAGTAAATAAAAGTGGGGTCCATGTTGGCCCGGAGAAAATAAAGGCCATCCAAGAATGGCCAATTCCAAAGAATGTAGGAGAAGTTAGGAGTTTTCATGGATTTGCAAGCTTTTATAGAAGATTTGTGCCTAACTTCTCTAGTCTAGCTTCACCTCTCAATGAGTTGGTGAAAAAGGATGTTACATTCATTTGGGGAGACAAACAACAAAAGGCTTTTGAGCTACTTAAAGAGAAGCTCACTCAAGCTCCCATTCAAGCTCTTCCAAATTTTGCCAAAACTTTTGAGTTAGAATGTCATGCTTCTGGACATGGAATAGGTGCTGTGTTATTACAAGAAGGTCACCCAATTGCTTATTTTAGTGAAAAACTTCATGGTGCTTCTTGTAATTACCCCACCTATGACAAAGAGCTCTATGCTCTTGTGAGGGCC
Organism: Vigna angularis; assembly: GCF_016808095.1. Classification (NCBI taxonomy): domain Eukaryota; kingdom Viridiplantae; phylum Streptophyta; class Magnoliopsida; order Fabales; family Fabaceae; genus Vigna; species Vigna angularis. The sequence goes on from NC_068971.1 coordinate 9,423,740, forward strand.
CTTCAAACTTGGGAACATTATCTTGTTTCCAAGGAGTTTATTATTCATAGTGATCATGAATCACTAAAATATCTGAAGAGCCAACACAAGTTGCAAAAGAGACATGCTAAGTGGCTTGAATTCATTGAACAATTCACTTATGTTATCAAATACAAGAAAGGGAAGACTAATATAGTGGCAGATGCTTTGTCAAGAAGAAATATTTTACTAGCCACTTTAGGAGCTCAAATTCTTGGGTTTGATAACATAAAAGAATTATATACTCAAGATAGTGACTTTGCCACCTTATATGAGGAATGTTTGCAAAAACCACAAGGAGGATTCTATGTGAGAGATGGGTATCTTTTTAAAGAGGGCAAAATTTGTATACCCCAAGGCTCACAAAGAAAACTCCTTGTCAAAGAGATGCATGAGGGAGGGTTGATGGGGCATTTTGGGGTTGATAAAACCTTAAGCATGCTTAAAGAAAAATTCTTTTGGCCCCACATGAGGAGAGAAGTCCAAAGGCATTGTTTCAAGTGCATTACTTGTTTAGAATCCAAATCTAGACCAATGCCTCATGGTCTTTATACTCCCTTACCCATTGCTTCAACTCCTTGGGAAGATATTAGCATGGAATTTGTCTTAGGACTACCTAAAACGTCAAGGGGTTTTGATTCTACTTTTGTGGTTTTGGATCGTTTTAGCAAAATGGCACATTTTATACCATGCCACAAGATACATGATGTAAGCAATGTGGCTAGGTTATTCTTTCGAGATGTGGTTATACTTCATGGACTACCTCGGGTCATTATTTCTGATAGAGATTCAAAATTTCTTAGTCACTTTTGGAGAACCTTATGGTCTCGATTAGGAACTAAGCTTTCTTTCTCTACTACTTGTCATCCTCAAACAGATGGTCAAACTGAAGTAGTAAATAGATCTCTATCCACTCTATTGCGAGTAGTCCTCAAGGGTAACCATAAATCTTGGGATGAGTGTCTTCCACATGTGGAGTTTGCTTATAATAGGGTAGTTCACCGAACTACTAAAATCTCTCCTTTTGAAGCTGTATACGGTTTTAATCCTCTCACACCTATGGATTTGATTCCCTTGCCTTCTTCACATGAGTTTGTTCATCAAGAGGGAATATCTAAATCCAAATTCATTAAAACTTTTCATGAGAGGATTAGTAATCAAATACAACAACAAAGTGAGAGATATGTTAAGTATCATAATAAGGGTAAAAAAGAAGTCATTTTCAATGAAGGTGACTTAGTTTGGCTTCACCTTCGAAAGGAAAGATTTCCTATTCAAAGGAAGTCCAAATTAAGTCCTCGAGGAGATGGTCCTTTTAAAATCCTTAAGAAGGTCAACAATAATGCTTATCAATTAGACCGTCCATCAGAGTATGATGTCCATTATACTTTTAATGTTATTGATCTTCGTCCTTTTGCAGGATTTAATACAGATGATGATTTGGATTTGAGGACAAATCCTCTTCAAGGGGAAGGAGATGATTACTTAGGACATGGACCCATTACTAGAAGTATGGCTAGAAGAATCCAAGAAGAGCTTGAAGATATGGACACAACAGGGCACGTTCTTTTCCTTCATTTTAAGTGGAATTTGGAGACACCAAGAGAAGGGGTAAAATTGTCCATATGATTGTCAAAGTTGCTAGCTGCACCACCACTCTTTGTTAAGCACACCACAGAAGAACCCTCCGTCCCTCAACACCACCAGATCACGTGCTGCTTTAGTTTTTAGCACATTTTTAATAAGTCTCTCTAGAAGACTTTCACATTTTACACATGGGCCACCACATGGCAGCTGATCCACCATTCTCGGTTCCTTACTGCAGCTCCATGAAAAGCCTATAAAATCGTGGCAGCTACCTTTGTAAAAATACTTTTGGATGAATGAAATTTTTGTTGAGAATTGCTTTTGCCAGCTCTCCCTCCGAAAGTCATTACCTGCTTAAATCTTCCCTGCAACTTCCTTCCTTGTATGGACGACTGCCTGAGTTTTAGTCATTCACTAAGCATAGCTTCCATCTCTATTAACCTCTCAGTACACTTCTTCTGCTGCCATGACCAAATTTTCCATCTTTCTAATGGAACTACCGAGAAGCACTTTTAGTTGAATCTCGATGTGCATTTCTCGAAATCCAGTATAGTTCAGTCTGACCCAACTCTCTCGGATCAGCAAATCAACCACCATGAGTCAACTTTGTGATAAGGGCTTAAAAGTCATCTTTGAATCAAATCACTGCTTGATTTGTTGTGCATCCTCAAATGAACTTATACTAGTAGGCAAAAGGTATCACAACATATACATGGTTGACTTTAAGAATACTTCCTTTGAATCTCATGTTTTCTATCAAAAGAAGACGAACCTTGGTTATGGCACAAAAGGCTTGCACACATACACATGCCTCACCTGAATAAGCTTGTAACCAAGGACCTATTACTAGGATTTCCAACAATCAAGTTTGAACCTAATAGATTGTGTGATGCATGCCAAAAGGGAAAACAAATAAAAACTTCCTTCAAGTCCAAACAGGTCATATCCAACACTAGACCACTATAGTTGATACATATAAATCTTTATGGTCCATCTAGAACAAAATATCTAGGAGGAAACTATTATGGATTGGTTCTAGTAGATGACTATCCTAGACTTACATGGACATTTTTCATTGCATCTAAAAGTGACACATTAAGAGTCTTCAAGAAATTTGCCTCCATAATCCATAATGAAAAAGAGCTTAAAATAAAGGCTATTAAGAGTGACCATAGAAGGGAATTTCAAAATGAGAATTTTTAGATCTTTTATGAAAATCAAGGAATTTCACATAATTTCTTTGCGCCTAGGAATTTCACATAACATTATGAAACCAATAAAAAGTCTAGATTCAGGTGAAACCAATTCAGATATGAGAAAGGACATGAAAGACACTCAATAGGCAAAAACACTTACTGAAATAGAAGATAAGAAGACAAAAGATCTTCCCAAGGACTGGACAATACCAAGAGACATGTCAATAGACAATGTAATAGGTGATGTCACCAAAGGTGTGTCCACAAGAAAACAACTAGGACAATTTTTCATGAATGTAGCCTTTGTATAATAAACAGAACCAAAAAACATCAATGATGCATTACAAGATGAAAATTGTTACTTGGCCATGTAAGAGGAATTAAATCAATTCACAAGGAACAATGTTTGGGAGCTTGTCCCATGAAACAATGCCCATCAAGTAATTGGAACCAAATGGGTATTTAGAAACAAGATGGATAATGTAGGAGCCAACATAAAGAATAAGGGCAAACGAGTGGCAAAGGGTTATAATCAAGAAGAAGTGATTGATTATGATGAGACATATGCTCTAGTTGCCAAACTTGAAGCAATTAGAATTTTACTTGCTATTGCATCTATACTCAACTTCAAACTATTCCAAATGGATGTGAGAAACGCCTTTTTAAATGGATACATCAAAGAAGTTTTTGTAGAGAAACCTCTTAACTTCCAAGACTTTGAGTTTCCTAATCACATCTTCAAGCTAAGAAAGGCACTCTACGAACTCAAGCAAGCACTTCGTTCATGGTATGAAAGTGTTAAAATAGCAAGGCTTAATTTCTCACACCAAGAGGGGGAGGAGGGGGTGAATAGGTGAAATGTAAAAACAATGTTTCTTTAAATCTTTTTCGCAAAGTATATGCCTTTAAAAGCTTTCTTGAAACGCAAGGAAAAAAATTTGTAGTGTAGCGGAATATAGTCGAATGCATGAAAAATAAAGTCGACTGAATGTAATAGAGTAGGGATAGAAAGATCAAACACTGGGTTTTTGTACTGGTTCGACCAAGCCTACATCCAGTGTCCTTCCTCACCAGGAAGCAAATGCACTATAATGATCAAGGTTTTTACAATAAGGCTTTTATAAAGACCTCCACGTCAAAATATAAAACACCTCTCTAACCCTCTAATCAAAATATAGGCATAGAACACGTAAAGACCAACAGCAAGATGTCCCCTCTCCTGCCGTCTTCAACCCTTTGAGAAACCCCTCAAAGTCAAGAACCCCGCACGCTCTTCTTCCTGTAATCACAATAGGGAAATAACCCAATCTTCAGTAGATTGTCAACTCTGATCTTCTAGCAACACCTCTCTGTGCATATTTGATTAGCTCTTTCAAAGTACAACAATCTTGTTCTTCAAGAAATCACAAGAGATGATCAGCACGGTCTTCTTCTTTGATTCTTGGAGTGTTTTCCTCTTCTCTGTAAGATCACACCTTTTTGTAATGAATATGAAAATGTTAGAATTCACAAAAGTTCTTACAGAATTCAAATTCGTGTCAATATATAGATAAACACATCTCAGACGCATTTTAGTCAACTTAGCTACTAATGCAGTCGAATACCACAATTCAGTTAAGGCAGTTAGCAGCAATCAATGCAGTTAATTGAATGGACAATTAATGCAGTCGAGTCACAATAAATGTTTGGTCAACATATTTAAAAATATAGCTGTTGTAACATTTAATACAAGCATTAACAGAATTTCAAAACTGTAATAAACTTAATTGAATGCAGGTTGCATGTAGTCGACTATATAACACAGTTAAACAAAGTTTTGAAAAACTTTCACTTTGAAAATCTCACAGCACACTTTGAAAATGGTTTGTGCAAAGACACAAGTTTTAATTGACTCACCCCATAATGATGTCGACTTAAAACTGTTGTTTTGCCACACAATTAAAAGTTCAACATAAGTGCTTGTGGTTTTCTTTTATAAAACATCAAACATGCATTCACCAATAAAATCAATTATATAACACAATGAAATGTAATGTATCAACACAATTATGTTCTTCAAATCCTTCAAACAGATTTAACACATATATAATATGCAAGCATAGAACATGTAACACAATGTAACACAATATAACAGAATAAACATGTGTTATCAATTATGTGTTGTCATCATAAAAAACAAACAGAGATATTACTGATATGTTAGTAATCTCAACAATCTCCCCCTTTTTTTATGATGCACAATAATGATTGATAATCAACCATGTTGCACAATTCACATGTAAACAATCAATTACAATCATCAAAATTCTCCCCCTTTAGGCATTAGCAAAAAAGGTAAGCACAAAGTAATTGATTTGCATATAACCAGTCACAGAGATGCATAAGATATAACATTTAATCAGTTTATGATGATCCCCCTTTCACAAATATTCACATGAATTAAAAAAATCTCTCCCCCTGAAATGAAGGCATGTGAATTTTATGAAAGATACACAGTACTCCTCTTATCATTATGAGTGTATTCATCTCAAGTTGCAGATACATAATGCAGTATACAAAATCAGTATCAGAGCACATTACAACATATATCAGCATTTAATCATATCAGATATATCACACTAAGTAAAGCATCAATGATATAACTTCACTCATAAAAAATAATTTCATTTCTTTATCATTTTAAGACATGTAATAGAGATAAGAATAAGTAGTTTATATCACAAATATCAAGAACTAAAGATAGCAGATATTCCAGTTTTTGGAATCTTTAAACCTTGTTGAAACACATTCGATTAGTGCACAGTCTTAGTCGACTTCATTGTTGTCTTGTGAATTGATTTTCCAGATTTATCCTTCCAGTCAGCAATGTTCCTGTAAAACCTTTCAAGACCTTTACAGATCAAGCATTTTAAAATTATTGTAATGCAAGAATTAATACAGGTACAATTTGTGTGTGTAAATGTATGAATGCAATGATAAATAGTAAAGCAATCAACTTCATACATAACACAATTGACTTTAGGTTTAATCCTTTTGGACATCCCTATTTGTGTAGGATTGTCTCAAATAGGTCCTCGTATTTATTTTTATCTCAATTAGGTCCCTATTTTTGTAAAATTGAGTCAATTGGAACCTTGCCGTTAATTTTAATAAACGACGTTAAATTTATTAAGTCGTGGCACGCTGACGAAGCAAATTTTAATGACGTGGCACGTGGTCCAGTCAGGAAATTTGGTGAGGAGGATGGATCCGCCCATGGAGGCGAGGACGAAGAAGGCGGAGAAGCGCGTGTAGTGGCATAGGAAGGCGGTACAGTTGTAGTAGTAGAGGAGTACAAGGAGGAAGGTGACGAGCGTGATGAGGCCGACGAAGACGACGGCGTTGAGGAGCGCGCCCTCGAACTTCTCCGCTGGGCTATCGGTGGGATTCTCGGCGTAGACGAGGTTGGCGCGGTTGTGATGGTGGCGGCAGAGGATGACGGCGAGAAGAGGGCGTAGACCAGAAGAACCACCAGGAACATGCAGATCGACACCGGACTCATCACGCCGATGATTTCAGCGCCCAGACATTCCAGAACGCTCTGTTCCGTTATTGCGATTTTTTAGGTTTTTTTTTACTTTTTTGCTTTTGGTTTCTCTCAACGCTCTGTTCCATTCTCTGCTCTTCAATTTCTGATTCTCCCACTCCCACATACCTTTCGTATCATCAGTTTCAACCAAATGCTTTCCATCTTATAACCCAAAACTTAAACCATATATAGGATTAGTAGTTAGCAATAAGAGTTTAACTTACCCAGTTTCAAGATGAAGAGGAAGGGGTCCCTCGAATCCTGGAAGGAACTTCACTCTGGAGGCACAAGATGTTGGTTCAATGGAATAGAGTGATAAAAGAAGTTGGAAAAGTAGAATACCACGGTGTACCAAATCTGAAGAAATGACACTTTACTTCAACTTTCCCATTTTTTATGCTCTTTTCTCAACCTTTTCTCTCATAGTTGAATCATTCATTTATCCTAAATCTGTAGTCATTGATTAAATTTTTTTTCATTTCAGCCTTCATAATCTTATGCTTTTGCTGTTTCTAACTTTTTTCATTTAGCTGCATTTTGGGGTTAATAGTCGCCTTCTTCGTCCTCGCCTCCATGGGCAGATCCATCTTCCTCACCAAATTGCCTAACTGGACCACGTGACACGTCATTAAAGTTTGCTTCGTCAGCGTGCCACGACTCAATAAATTTAACGTCGTCTATTGAAATTAACGACAAGGTTCCAATTGACTCAATTTTACAAAAATAGGGACCTAATTGAGATAAAAATAAATACGAGGACCTATTTGAGACAATCCTACACAAATAGGGATGTCCAAAAGGATTAAACCTTGACTTTAATCAGATATAAATCACTACTTTATACTACTGTCATTTAAGATTCCTAGTTCATTTGGAATAGTATAAAATCTTTCTTTGTTCAACGATTTTGTAAAAATATCAATCCATTGATGTAAGGTATCTACATATTCGACCTTAATTTCACCCTTGAGAATTTGGTGTCGTATGAAGTGATGCCTTATTTCAATATGCTTAGTTTTTTAATGAAGAACAGGATTTTTAGTCAAATTTATTGCACTTGTGTTATCACATTTTAAGGGAATGTGATCTAGTGATATACCGTAATCTTCTAGTTGGCTCTTCATCCAAAGAGACTGAGCACAATAGCTACTAGCTGCTATGTATTTAGCTTCTGTGGTAGATAGCGTCACACAAGCTTGTTTCTTTGAATGCCAAGAGACTAAAGAAGATCCAAGTAGATGACAAGTGCCACTAATGCTATTTCTATGTAGCTTACAACCTCCAAAGTCAGAATCACTATAACCTTCAAGAAAAATATTTGTACCGTTTGGATACCACAGTCCAAGACTTTTGGTTCCTTTAAGATATTTCAAAATTCTTTTTACAACAGTTAGGTGTGATTCTTTAGGTGAAGACTGAAATCTAGCACAAAGACATAGACTTGCATGATGTCAGTTCTATTGGCAGTTAGATATAACAAAGATCTGATCATACCTCTGACATCTTTTGATCAACGTCCTTACCTGCTTCATCAAGATCTAGGTAGCAGTTTGTAGCCATAGGAGTTGCAGCTTCCTTGCAATCCAACATTTTTGAATTTCTTCAACAGATCAGTACAGTACTTGGATTTGTGAATGAAAATGTCACTTTTAGCTTGCTTGACTTGAAGACCAAGAAAGTAAGTAAGCTCTCACATCATGGACATCTTAAACTCATCTTGCATAGTCTTGCAAAATTCTTTGCACAAAGTAGGATTAGTTGATCTGAAGATAATGTCATCAACATAAATTTGAACATACAATTTATCTTTATTTGAACTTTTAATGAAGATAGTTGAGTCAAATTTACCCTTGGAGAATCCCTTCTTTACCAGAAACTCACTTAAGCGCTCATACCATGACCTTGGCGCTTGCTTCAACCCATACAAAGCCTTTTTGAGCTTGAAGACATAATCTGGACGTTCAAAATCCTCAAATCTCGGTAGTTGTTCCACATAAACTTCCTCTTTAATATATCAATTTAGGAATGCACTTTTGACATCCATTTGATAGAGCTTGAATTTCATCACTAATGCAATAGCAAGAAGAATTCTTATTGCCTCTAATCTAGCCATAGGTGCATAAATTTCATCATAATCAATTCCTTCCTCTTGGCAGTAGCCTTTTGCAACTAATCTTGCTTTATTTTTTATGATTTCACCTGAATCATCCATCTTATTTCTTAAAACCCAGTTGTACCTATTACCTGTAGGTTATCTGTTCTTGGTACCAGTTCCCATACATTATTCCTCTTAAACTGCTTTAGTTCATCTTGCATGGCCATCATCCGATTTTCATCTACAAGAGCATCTTCAACCCTTTTTGGCTCAATCTTAGACACGTATGCAACATTCATGCATAACTGATTCAGTTGCCTTCTTGTAGACACACCTCTCGTAATATCACCAATTATGTTGCCTGTAAAGACATTTTTAGGAACTTTCCATTCCTTAACAGATTTTGTTTTAGGAGAATCGATTACGTCTTCAGAGTTCTCTTCTTCTAGAATTCCCTCATTTTCTTCCTCTTCTCCAGCAGAGTTGTCAGCTTCTATAGATTTTCTAGTCTCTTCAGGATTAACAGCGGTTTCAACATACTCATCAAACGCAACGTGAACCGATTCTTCAACACACATTGTTCTCTTATTATATACCCAATAAGCTTTGCTTGTAAGTGAATATCCTATAAAAATTGCTTCATCAGCCTTGGAGTCAAACTTACCAAGGTTTTCCTTTCAAAACTGTAATAAACTTAGTCGAATGCAGGTTGTAATTAGTCGACTATATAACATAGTTAAACAAAGTTTTGAAAAACTTTCACTTTGAAAATCTCGCAAAACACTTCGAAAATGGTTTGTGCAAAAACACGAGTTTTAATCGACTCACCCCATAATGAACTGATGAGTCAATATTTTCTTGACTTCACTTAGTTTATTGTATTGGATTTAATTAGGGAAGTGTGCTTAAATGTCAGTATTTCCCCATTTTTGCTAATTGTGCTTAATTTGACCAGAAATCCTTATTTTAATTAATTTGAAATATCTAAAGCTAATTATTTGCATTATTAATTGTAGGAAAATTGTTGGATAATAATTTGGGACATTTGGAGGGTTGTCACATAATTCAAGACTCTCCACAAAAAGAAGTGTGCAAGAAGAAGGACACTACGGTGATTTCACTCTTTAGACTTTTTAGAAAGGGGTGCTTCAATATAAAAGGGGAGTGGCGTCCAATAAAAAAATCATGTTGCTCATGGGTTAAAAAAAAGGACGCTGGATTCAATGGATGATGTTATACACACTATTACGAAGCAGTGTTTTATTCATGAGAAAAAAAAGGTGGTGCAGTGTCACGATTGGTAAGAAAGCACACAACTGAATCACTTAGGCTTAAAAGAAAAGATGCTGGCTGGAAGGAAATAATACACAAGCGGCCTACGGGAATTAATTCTGGTCCAGCTTGGGAGGTGTCACGGCATGGTTTGCTGTAAAAGAAAGGGTTGCACACCAGCAACTTGGAGAGGAAACACGGTCCAACAAGCAAAGAGGAAGCCACGTCCACATGGGAGAAGCTTCAAAAAGAAATTGGCTGAATTCAATTGTGTGTGCGCTGTCTAGCGAAGCCCATGGGCAACTTATACTTGGAGCATCCAGCAACGGGAAATGGAATATTAGGAACCAACCGCCACTTGTTTTAGGGAGCTCATGTTCGTCCAACAGCAAGCAGCACACGGCCAGGGGAGCACAATTCATTTTTTTCTTTCTTTGGAAGCAAACAGTGTTAGAGGTGTGTGGTCCAGTCGCCACCTAAGTAAAAGAGGTTTTTTGGCTAAAAATAAGAGAGCACGAAGATTGATATGCTTCATGGAGTGAAGCACGCGTGTGCATGGAAAGTGGGTGGAAGAAATTCTCAGTGTTTCCAACAATACACTGGAGTGTCACGGACACTGCACATGGAGTGTCACGAACACTGCACATGGAGGGAATCATCCTTCATTTTGAGAGAAGCCACCAAGAGCAAGGATGTAGCGCGGAAGGAGAAAAATGAGGCACATGGGTGATTGAAAAGGGAAGCACTTTCATTTCATTTTGTGGAAGCAGTGCTGTCACGGCTAGCTAGAGATGCACACACAGAGCTGTTATTGCCACGTCCAACATAGGATTTCACTCTTCATTTTCGGTCATGTCCAGCAGAGAAGGGAGTTACTGTCACTCGCGTACATTCATATTTTTTTCTTAGGAAAATGCTGACTCATGATAGAAGAGAGCGGTGCATTCAGCTTTTCAAGTGTTGCCCAATTTCTCTGTTTGCATTTAAATGCTTAGCTTGCATCTTAAATTGGTTCACACACTTTCTTGAAGTTACATTCCAGCTGCACGGGTTTCTAAGTTACAATGTGCTTTTCAATTATTAGCTTGAATGTTACAATTTTTTATTCCTGCTGCAATGATACTTTGTCTGAACTAGCAATGACATTCTAATGATTCACGCAACTTGCATTGAATTTTATTCTGCGACATTGTGCTTTAAATTGGTGACGCATCACATTCAAAAATAAGATATGCATTTTTGTTAAATTTTAGTTTCGTTGCTTGTGCTTCCAAGGCTAACGCAAGCAACAACTTATGGATTTGATAAAATATGACCGTTCAGTTTACTTCGTTTACTATGATGTCTATTATGTTCGATTTATTATTTATGTTTATTATGTTGTTGTCTATTCTGTTTAGCTTTTTTATCTTTTTGCATTTCCAATTTCTTCACTAGCTTTAGAGACCGTTCGGTCTCAATGTAGAATCGTTCGGTCATCTGTAGAACCGTTCGATCTTCATGCTTTGTTAATTTATTTCAATGTTTTCAATTATGTTTGGTTGTATTTAATTTCCAGTTTTAATTTAGTTCATTTCTAATCAAGAAAACACTTTCAAAGCCCCCCACTACGTGTTTGACCTAAGTCTAGAACCACATTTGGTCCTTGAGAGACGACCTAGGAGTCACTTCCTAACACTATACTGCATTTTTAATGCACATCAAATTTGATGGGCCGCGATAGCCGCATCATGAACCCTCTATGCGAGAATGACCAGCAACCGAGGAAAGGAAAATGAGCCTGCTCTTCTGCGAAACACAACCCAAACCCAAACGGAAGAATAAAACCTCCTCCATTGCCCTGCAAAATTCAAAACCAAAGCTTGAAACGGGACACAGATCAGTTCTTCTCTCCCTTTAAGGCGAAGTAGAAAAGGAAAAGAGAAAGGGAGCCTCCCTCCTTGCACCACAAATCGAACCGACCAACGTCCTTGTGCAGTCGCCGCAACCTCGCTGCCCCATCGATTTTTTATCATCGCGCCTCTGTTGCACCTCCACAAGGTATCTTCCTCTGGTCGAAAATGCATAATATTCTCGCCCCCAACGTTGAGTTTGTTCGCGTGAAAAGAGAAAGGGAAGAAGCTTCAAGCTTTTGGAGTTTTTCGTTTAACTGGAACAAAGAAGAGATGCGGAAAGAGTTTTCCCTTACGCGACCCTTGGGGGCTGCACTTAAATTTTACATTTTTCCCGCTTAGTTATTCCCTAAATCTGATTCAACATATGTGCAATCCAAATTTTTAAAACAAAACTCGTTTTTAATGCCACATGAGATTAAGAAATACACTTTTAATGCCACGTAACCCAAACTTAAATAGTTGTTTGTCCAATTTGACGGCAGGCCTCTAATTGCTTCAACTTTACAAAAAAAAAAGAACTCAATTCAAACGCCGAAAAAAAGAGGAACTTATTTGAGATTTTGGACTAAAATAGGAACCTACCAAGACATTAAACCTTTTTTATTCTCTAGAAAGACCACTCTGGGTAAAGCAATTATACACCGGATTTCAAGCCCTAAATCTAGAAGTGATAACAGAATTACTTAATGAGAGTTATTTGAATCAAAAACTGCAATTTGGTTAATGTTTTACAAGGTGTATTTACTAGACTCAACAATCCCGTGTATAACTCCGAATGGAAAAGGCTTATTAGATTTATCAATCTGATAGAGTTTTTCTTGGATTCAGAGATATATGTTGGATTATTCAATTATGTAATTACATTTCTGAAAAACATTTACCGGATTTTAGGTTTCGATATACACTCTCTCATATTAGGTAACATAATTGTTACATCCAAATCTAGGGCTTCAAACCGAAATTGTCATTTTGGTATACATGAATCTTATTCGAATTATATAATTTGATTCCTTAAGGACGGATTGGTTATTTAAGAAATGATTTATGCAGTCAAGTTGATATGCAATTATGTTAAGAATTTTTTAGTGATATTAATTTGTGTTGTTTGTATAGTTGGTTATAATTTTGATACTGGACATGGAAGTTTATTCTTTAGGGTTTAAGGAATCAAATGATGATATAGATCTTACATCTAGAATGAGTGTGATGTGTTTGTGTTAAACTTCTTAAGAAAACTCCAAGAAAATTCCTATTGGACACTAAAATAATCAAAAATTTATCGTGAAGGTATATTTTAAAAGAGTTCAAACGACGGAGAGGAGGTTGAAGAACTATGATATGTTAACAAATTTTTTTGACAACTTTTTGACAATGGACTATGTGTCACTATTTTATTGGTTCGTATATTTAAAATAGACCAATCACAAGCTATCACATACATTGTTGTAAAAAAGTTGTCAAAAAAAGTTGTCAAAAAACATTTTTTGAGATTAAATTCTAACAAAGAAACGAGAGAACAATAATGAACATAAAAGATGCATAAGCATAAAGAGCAAGAACATAAAAGAACATGGAAAAAAATACCAAAAGATGAAAAGAATAAGAAGGGATAGGGAATGGAATGAGGCACAACACTTAAGGGATAGCAAAGTCTCTCCAACTCAAGATAAGTGGTGATTGTTGCCACTTGAACCAAGGTTCAAGTTAAGACCAATGGTAAACACTCTCACAAGAGCAAAATTCACAAATTCATACAAAAGGTGTCTCTCAAATTCAATATTAATCGATCATTTACATGTGGTTTAGAGGCTCCCTTAAATAGGCATGGTTAAGGATCTCTTAGCAAATACGAAATGTTACCAAGGTAACATAGGCAACCCATGCTTTCTTCCTTGTGTCCAAGCCATCTAAAATGTCAACAAAAGTATCTTTTTTCTCTCCAAGGCTCCCTCCCACATTTTTTACCATCTAGAACTGGCTTATCAACTGAAGTAACTCAAAGCTTCAACATGGAAGACACCATTTTTGTGACTGGAAGTGAAATGGCACATATAGATTATAATAGACCGTTTAGAACTGATGAGATATTTTCTACACATGATAAGTTATTTGAGTGGGTGCAAGGTATTGCTTTTTAGCTTGGTTTTATTGTTGTTATTATGAGATTTGATAAAACTAATAACCCACCTGGAAGGAAGACATATGCATTGTTAAGAATGAAAGGAATGGAAAGTATAGGAAATATAAATCCAATGTGCAGCCTAGTATAACTAGCACAAGAAAATGCGATTATCCTTTTAAATTGCGAGGTAAACCAGTTGGTAATAGAGAGGAGTGGGTATTGAAGGTAATATACGAGTCTCAGAACCATGATTTGTTAAAGACTTTAGTTGGTCACCTTATGTTCGAATATCAAAACCACATGAACATTCAATACTTGTTAACATGACTAAGAGTCTAGTTAGCTTGCAAACATTATGCTTACCCTGAAAGAAAATAATGTGACAACAATAAAGCAATTGTATAATGCAAGATATACTTGCAAACGATATTTGAAAGGGTGCAAAACTGAATTACAACAATTAATGATGTTGCTCAAGCGTGATAAATATATTCATTTTAGTATATGTAGAGGATTCTGATGTGGTAACACTTGTTATAGTAACACTTCTAGACCATGCCGTCCATACAAACGCACTGCATTATGTAATCTGGTATCTCATTTGTTAACTGGAACATATAATCTGATTATCCTTCTTTAAAACAAAACCAAAAGTTACACCTCTCCTCCAAAATCTGACAACCAAGAACACCTTTACAAACATATACAAAACCCCATTGCTGAAAATAAAACAGTATTTACCACGTGGCATACCGTTAGCCACATCATAAAAAATTTAACGATATTGGTGTTGGAAAATTAAATCTTGAGTTTCTATAAAAAGAGAGATGAAAATGAATGAATATTTTAAAAAAAAATAAATTAAAACCAAAATCGCATAATGGTTAAGGGACAAAAACATACTTAACCCTTTATATATTCATTTTGTTAATCTTTATTTAATGTAGGACTATAACTTCACTCTTCAATTCCTCGTAGCTATAAAATGTTGAAAAGCATACCAAAGGAATATTGTATTAAAGAAATAGAAATTTGAAGTTTCTTAATATTTCAATGCTGAAATAAATACATATTGCTATAAAGAATAACCAAAATAACAAAGATGTTTAATTAACAAAAGAATACATTAAGAAACAACAACAAAAATACAATATTATTATAAAACAGCTTTTTTAGACTACTTACCAAAATTGTTTCCTTGTTGTAATTTTGTACCTATTCGGTTTAATTTGATAATGGTGATTACAAAAGGTGAGGATCGTGCACTCAAATGAGGTACTTTTTTCTTTTACTTAATTTGATTTTTTTTTTAAATTTATGCTGGCATATAACAAGTTTAAAAACACAAAGGAGAAGAAGAACAAATTGGAAGGAAATAATATAAAAAGAAACAATTTTTTTGTTATTTTTTAATTATTTGGAAAACAGGAAATTTAGAAATGTAATAAGGAACAAGTTTGAATCGAAAAGAAAAAATCAATATTTTTTAGGGTTTTTTAAAAAGGCTATAGCAGAAAGAAACGCAGGGTAATTAAAAGCAAACTTAAAATATACAGAAAATATATGTTTCTTAAGCTTCTTTATTTTTTTTTATTTTAGAAACCCAAAGGTTTAAAGGATAAAAATAGGATGTAAATGAAAGAAAAAAGTTTGATGAGATTCAGAATTGAGTTGAAATGTTTGTTTTTCGTTGCTTTGCATCAGCAAACACTGAGCCAAAACCCTTATATAGAGAGTGGGAGAGTATATTATCATGAGACAAAGAGAGGCTATGTTCTATGCTTGGCATGAGAAAAAAAGATAATTAAAGATAAAAAGGTTGTTTTACTCTGCACCTCTAATAATTTCATTTTGTATTTTCAAATTTTTTTAAAATTCTAAAATGGTTCTCTACAAATAAAAAAAAAACTCTACAATTTATTTCTTTTTATTAAATTTCAAAATTTGTTGAAATGTTTAAAAAATGTTTTATTTCGAAATTTAACGAAGACTAAATCTAAATTTCAAAATGATAAAGAAAAAATTATTTCTTAAATTTTGAAATCAAATAAAAACAAAATTTTCATAGGATTTCGAAAATTAGATGTATAAGATAAAATGATTAAAGGTACAAGATGAACGGATAAGAAACATTCTCAATCTTTTCATTGTGTGTTCGAATTTCTATTGCATGTATATAGGTCTAACACCATAATAAAGGACGAGTTAATAATCACGATTTCAATATCATAGTTTTGTATAATACAATTATTGGTAAATTATCACTCTTTTTTGTTTGGAATGTAGTATTGATCAATAATGTTAACTAATAAAATATGTATATAAATTATGACATTTTTGTGTAGATATTTATTTTCTTTCATATCCAAATGTGGGTTGCACAAACACCAATGACATTCGAGCCAACTATATATAAAGGATCAACACCACTTTTTATCCAAAATCTTAAGACAATATATTAGTGGGTCTTTTATCTTTATATACTGTTTTACTTTTTCATTTCTATTCAATGTGGGACTTGGACTCACACTTGGATACCCAACATCTCCCCCTCAATGGTAAGTCTCTTTCACATAGGTACATTCCCCCTTCAGCGGAAGCATTTACAATTAACCACAACCACGAGTAGTCATTTCCAACCGCTGTATCTTAATGAAACTCGCTTGCCTGAATACCCTTTGTCAGAAAGACTTTCGGTATAGAAATCATTATACTCGTGTACGATGTTATTAGGTGCATCCACTTTAGAGAAAAAGCAGTGGTGGCAGTAGTTAAAGCCTTTCTTCACCAATTAAATAACTAATGTAGAAAATTATTTTCGATATTGATTAATGCAATAATCAATAAATAATATGTCGCTTTTTTTAATAACCTCTGTGTTATGTATACATCTCACTCGGTAAATCAGAAAACCAACAAAGAATACTTATTCCAAATAAAAGTTAAGTTCATCACCCATCACAAAGATTTTATTAAAAAATAAAAAATAAATAAAAATATAGAAAACCATACTAAATTCATAATAAAATTACATCTCACACACACAAAAAAGAAACCTATTATAAAAAAACTCATAATTTCTTTCACAAAAATCATTTTACTCTTTGAACTATACGAAAAAGACAAATTCCTAATTATATTAAAAAAATCATTAATTAATCATCTCACAATAAAAAAAAACAATTTTTTTTTTGTTTTAGATGATTTAATATTAACTTCTTTTTAACCAAGAATACTTATTCAATCATACCTTTCTTTATGTAATTGAATAATTAATGCATAAATGTACAACTGTATGCTAAACTAATGTAGAGTTGCAAAGTTTCTAAATTCATTCTAAAGAAATATAAATTTGACCAACAAATAAAACTGAAGTAAACTACCCTAACCCCCAATAATTTTCTCTCTTCTGAAAATTATCTCGGCTGAATCTTTTCAATAGGTTCTTCAGTCTTAAATAACTGCAGAAGGTAAGAATTTAACATTACCACAATAAATAATGAAAACTATAATTAATCTAAATTGTTAAAGAAAAACAAAACCTACATTACCGGTGTCCATGAATTCCTAATCTTTGCAGAGATTATGGCTGACATCCAGTAATAGTCACCTTTGTTTATTTCACTAAAATGAATATAAAAAAAAAAATCATTACATGACATGATTATTATTATTATTATTCAAGGAATGTAAATTATCAATATACATATTGGTAGGTAAAATATATTGGAATGAAATATGTTGCTTCTCCCACTAAAATGTCGTAAATTTGTTTTTAATATCTCTTCAATTTTGTGTCCAGATTTAATATCTGCAGTATATCTTTAAGACATTGTTCACTTGAGTGGATTTGAGAGAGAGTAATTGAGGGGATTTGAGAGGATTTGAAAATAAATTTTTTTGTTGTTTATTTGAGTCAATTTGGAGGTAAGTAAGAATGAATTTGGAAGTAAAGTTTGTGAGAATTAGTGTAGGATTTGATTGACGTGACATATTAAAAAAAATTACTTCCAAATCCAATCTCATTTACCTCCAAATTCACTCAAATATTTAACAAAAAAATTTATTTTCAAATCCTCTCAAATCCCGTTAATTACTCTCCCTCAAATCCACTCAAGTAAACAAGGCCTAAATGAATGCACTTTTAATGCAAAGAAACATCTTTTTTATCTTCATTGCACCGTGAAAAAGAAAACTGAACTAAGATTTTTTAATGAATTATTTGGCCTATAGAGAATATGCAACTAACTTAAAATTCAAACCAAACAATAGATAATTCATAACAATGTAGGTGAATGTTAGACGTAAAACCACTTAAAAATAAGATTTATCATTAACCTTTATTCGGATGTGTAATTATCACCATCACTGCTTCCTCTATCAGTTGATTCCGTGACGGAATCACCCTCAACCTAAAACCAAATTAAAAGAATAATTAATACAAGTATCCTTTCAACATATTTTCAAAATGGGTTAAATGTGATTTTTGAACATTTTGCATTATTGGAATTAGCTTGCCCTTTTTATTTTGCTCCAGTTAGTTCAAGTACTTTCAATATCAATTTGAAGCAGTGTTTCATATACAGGGAATGGGAAAAGTATGGAGCAAAAATATCAAACACGAACAATATTAATGCAACCATAGGGAAATCATAAAAATTACAGTATAGCAGGATGATGCATAGCTACATTTGGAAATATGTTGCAGAGGGTGTGAATGTACGTTTAAAAAATGAAAATTGACATTGTAATATGTTTTTGGTTTCTCAGATGTATCCTTTTTTCACGACAAACTTGTTTTAAGCATAAATATGTTTTAAGCATAAAATACAGCATGATTGCAATATGGACAGCACTATAAGTGTGACAGTAAGCTTATAAACATACAAGAATTCAATTTTCCAAAATGAATTCCGCACCTGTTTGTGACACAAGTTCTTGATTGTAGTGTTGAGATCATCGTGGAAGGTTAAATCAAAATCTCCAATCGAACTTCCAACCCCAGAAAAAAATGGTGCATTTATGTCTCCTTGGGAGAAAGTCTTCATATTGGGGCATTTAGATAAAGTTACTTTTTTTAAACGTGAAAATTGCAACTTGGCTTTCCCTGAATAAAAGCTTCCAAGCAATGGTAAGGAATCCAGATTTAATTTTTTGAGCCATCCAAATATGATCTCATGAGAAGCATCTTCATTTTGATTTTTGACTATTTCTTTTATTGATCTACAATTTTCTATAGATAGGTCCACTAGTTGCACCAAGCTTTTGGCAACGGAAAATGTGAATAGATACTCCATCCTTTTACAGTCTGTCACATGCAACAATTTCATATTCATGAAAGATACTGCACCAGACACTAATTTTACTACTTGCGGACACTCAATGAGCTCTAATGATTCAAGTCTTTCAGAGTATGGTTTTACCCATGGGTGCTCTAACCCTATAGACTTCAACTCTTTAAGGTTATCTAGGGTTAAATGTTTCAATCTGGAAAGTATTTTATCTTGAACTTTGAGCTTTTTGGAGGGAAATATCTTCGTCAGACCAAAGTAATCCGACAGCTTAAGATGTTCTAAACTGGGTACCTTGCGAAGGAAATTAAAAGGCAGAGTATCTTTCCTCTTGTCTTCATCCTCGTCCTCCTCCTCCTCCTCCTTCTCCTCCTCGTCCTCGTCCTCGTCCTCCTCCTTCTCCTCGTCCTCGTCCCCGTCCCCGTCCCCGTCCCCGTCCCCCTCTTGGCATAGCAGAAGAAGATTTAATTTTCGAAAGAGGTCTTGCGGCAAATTCGCATGGCTCAACAAGATAATGCTTTCCTCATTGAGGGTCAATTCCTTCAGTTTGGGAACAACCTAGCAAAGTCAAACAAATTCCAAAGAAAATGGTGGCAGTTAGAAGGAGGTGTTGATAAGAAGAGGAAATGAAAAAAGTTGGGATTCAAAAGGGATTAAGCTGTCACCTTTTCAATCAAGAAAAGAGGCTGTTGAAGACGGCTAATTGTAATTGTAGAACTAACTTGAATTTCTATAACTGATTCTTTCTGACTATCATGAAATTCCGAACTGAATAACTTTAACTTAGGACAAGAGGAAACGTCTAAGGTTTCTAACAAGGGGCATACCAGATGGTGTTTTCCAGGATAAAAGCAACTAAGTCGTGGCAGCCTAAAAAGAGTCAAAAACAACAAACAAGGGAATTTGAACATTTTAGTTGTTTCAAGCTCTATTTCATCATCCTTTCCAACAATATCTACCAACTTCTCACAATTCTCTATATCAAGTTCATCAAGCTTTACAAGATTTCTGGCAAGGGATGAAGGGAACAGTGCTTCCAACTCCCCGCAATCAGAGACAAACACTTCTTCCAAATTGGGAAAGCTGACAATTCCTAGAGGATTTTTGTTCCATACACACTTCAAATTTGGCAGGGTATCTAAAGTAAGCCTTTTCAATCGAGACACTATTCCCTTTTTCTCCGTGTCAAGATCATTTACATCAAATATTTTCCCCATTTCCTTGCAGCTTTTTACCTCCAATTCTTCCAAGCTCTTTAAGCAAAGAAGTACTTGAGATGGAATCAGATGATCCTTTGTCACGTTGTTCACCACCAATGATTTTAAACTGCTAAAATTATTATCATGAAACGCAGCTTTGCTGTGCAAAATTTTCTCCAGCTTAGAATCATCCGCAAGAGTTAAATGCTTTGAATGTTCATCCGAAACCTGTGAAAATGAAGAAGTGTGAAAAGTAGATTTTGGCAAGACAAATATAAAATCCTGAAAAAGATAACAGCAAGTCAATTATATCATTTGTTATGTGTGTGTGTAATATATATACATGTGTGTGTATATATAATTAAAATATACATACATTTTTAATATCAAGACATGATATCCACGTTTTTTGTGATTTTTGCAAAACTATTAGATTAGAACATTAAATTTAAGAACGATTATGTAAGAGGATTGTGTCTACAAGGTTGTTTAGTTATGACTTCTTTTTAATCACTCAAGGTTATATCTAATTCATTTTAATGTTTTATTTGGATTCTCTTGATGATATGCTTAGATGATTTAAGAGTGAAATTTCTATTTTTATAAAGATCAAATAGAAGATGTGGTGAATTACGGACAATGAAACTAATAGTACATAAATTAGCATTTTCTAAGTGATATAATAATAAGCAAACGAACACATGTAAAAATCGTACCCAAATAGAAACATAAAACCTTGTTTGTAGTCAAACAAATGTGCTTTACATTGCTAAAACATAAAATTAAGCATATTAAAAATAATATAAATACACTTTGGCATGCATCTTCCATTGAGAATTTTGGACAAACCATTAGTTTGTATCTATTAACAATTACCCTTCTATGTTACCAATATTACCTCACAACATAAAAAAAAAATCAACTAGATTCTGCTTCGTACTCAATCATGTAGTAACTTTTTAATCTATACTATTTTAGATTTTAGATTTATAGACTTTATACATAAGTGAAAGTAGAAGATGCTGGATATATGAGTATCCAATAGGCATGAGGATAGGATTAAAGCTGATACCCACACAAAAATGGAAGCAAATTCTAGTTTTTTTTAAAAAATAAAAACGGGTGGTACCCGATCCAAACTCAACCTCTTATCATCCCTATACTTATTAGGCCATTTAATGTGATAAATACATAAAGATTTTGGAAAATTTATCATATAAAAGTTGTGAAAACTTTCTAATCTGAAACTAAGTATTCACAAAAATACTCATGTCTATTCAAACAAATTTTAATCATTCCTATAAATTATGAATCAATACATCACCAAGCACCTCCTTTGCTGTAGGGAATTTTTCAGAGGGAAACGAAGTTATTCCAAAAGTTTCTTTCAAACATGGTAATAAAATCCTTCTTATATAAATTAAAAATTAATTTTTGCTCAAAAAATATAATGGGGGAATCAAGGAGACCCATTTGAATTAATTAAATTCACTGAGAATATTGATCTAATTTGGGTAATGAATTACTTACGTGTTGGTGAAGCCACCGGACTGTCGAGTTGAGATCATTGTGGAAGTGGAAATCAGAATCCTTCAAAGAAGTTTTAATCCCCGAAAACATTGGGGCATTTAAACCTCCTTTAGAGAATGTATTCATTTTGGGACATTTAACTATCGTCACTGTACTCAAACATGGCAATTGCAACATGGCATTCCCTGAATAAAAGCTTACTAGCTTTGATAAGAAATTCAACTTTAATTTTTTGAGCCGTCCAAGTATGATCTCCTCATAGGCATCTTCATCTTCATTTTTTACTATTTCTTTCATTGATTCACACTTTAGTACTGTTAGGATCTCAAGTTGCACCAAACTTTTGGCAGTTGAAAAAGTGAATAAATTCTTCATCTCTTCACACGACTCAACAGCCAACTGTTTCAGATTGCTGAAAGATACCACATCGGACACTAATTTTTCTAACCGGGGGCACTCCTCTAGCTTTAAAAAATCAAGCTTTTTAGTGTATGGCTTTATCCATGAGTGCTCTAACCCTATTGTGTCCAGCTCTGGAAGGTTATTTAGGGTTAATTTTCTCAATCTGACAAGTATTTTTTCATGATATTGGAGTGTTTGAGATGGAAATATCTCCATTAGACCAAAGCACTCATACACTTGAAGATGTTCTAAACTGGGCACCTTGTGAAGGAAATGAAAAGGAAAAGTATATTTCTTATTGTTCTCATCCTCAAAGCACAGCTGAAGAAGATTTAATTTGCAAAAGAGGTCTTGTGGCAAATATACATGGCTCAACAAGATAATGCTTTCCTCATTGACTGTCAATTCTTTCAGTTTGGGAACAACCTAGCAAGCCAAACAAATTCCAAAGAAAATGGTGACAGTTAGAAGCTAGGAGAAAAATACTGAAAAGGAAAAAAGAAAAAAGATTGAAATTCAAATGCTTTGTCACCTCTTCAACCGAAAACAGAGGTTGCTGACTCCAGGTAGTTGTAATTGGAACACTAACTTGACTCTCTGTAACTGCTTCTTTGTAACTATCATGAAATTTTGATGTGAATAGCTTCAACATAGGACAACAAGACACGTCTAAGACATCTAACATGTGGCACTCCAACCGGTGTTTTCCAGGATAAAAGCAAGTAAGCAGTGGTAGATTATAAAGAAGCAACGAAAACAAACAAGGGAACTTAAACATTTCAGCTGTTCCAAGTTCCAGTGCATCTTCTTTTTCAACAATTTCTACAAGATTATCACACCACTGTATTTCAAGTGTCTGAAGCTTAAGGAGATTTATGGCAAGGGATGAAGGAAACAGTGATGCCAACTGTCCACAATCAAAAACAGACACTTCTTGCAAATTGGGAAAGCTAACAATTCCTTGAGGATTTTTTTTCCATACACGGCTCAAATTTGGCAATGTAGTTAAAGTGAGCTTTTTCAATCGAGCCACTGTTCCTTTTCTCTTCGTGTCAATGTCATTTACATCAAATATTACCTCCACTGCCCCGCAGCTTCCTACCTCCAATTCTTCTAAGTTCTTTAAGCAAGGAAGTAGATGAGATGGAATCACATGATCTTTTGTAATGTCCATCACCAACAATGTTTTTAAACTGTGAAAGTAGTTATCTTGAAAAGCAGCCTTGCTGCGCCAAATTTCCTCCAAATCAGAATCCTCTGTAATTGTTAAATGCTTTGAATGTTTGAAAGAAACCTACAAAAATGAATAAATATATATTACCTTAACCACCTCCGATTTTGAACTTCCAGTATAAAAGAGTAATGACATTTTCGGATCCCTCAATTTTTTAGGCTATCTCTACACCTCCTCAAGGAAGATAATGAAACCTTTCCTTCCTTCTTTTTTACCATAAATAGGAGGAAAAACTGTAGTGTATAAAATAAGAATTTGAAGGAAACTTTTTCTTTTTTTAATTTTAAACTTTTCTAAATTAATCCATAAAATATAACTATTATTTCAATAAAACCTTCTGTCAAAGGTTTAATTATTGATTAACAGAAGACGTCACATGACAATATTTATCTTCAATAGATCTAAATCATCAAATAAATTATTTAAAATATAAATTTCTGACATTTTTAGTTAAAACACTCTAAATAAAAAAATACCAACAACACCACCAGCCACCGTACCACCTAGAAAGTTTCAAAAGAAAACATCATTTGTGCCTAACCAGCTTATTTCCAGAGGTAATACTATGAATGGAACCAGAGCTTCTTCTTCCTTGGATCTCACAAAAACCCTCCTGAAACTATAAACCTCTATGTTGCCTCAACATTTAACATGGCACAACCAGGACCAAACAAATGAACTAACACAAATCTTACAAATACACACTGTCTTGTATTGTTGGAGACATGACTGCATGTATTTGATTTAATTTATTTCTAAAAGATAATTATTGTCTTATATGACATAATTATCCAGTAGCAGAACATCAACTGAAAATTTACATTCGAAAGAAAAATGTGTGATAATGATAATGATTTCTAATATATGCATACCTTATCAGTGGAAAGTTTTTGAAGAGTACTATTTAAATCACCTTCCCAATACCATCTGTCTTTTTCACCCACTAGAACATGTATTTTTCTTAGATTCGGTGCACTTTGGACTTCAGAGAATGTTTCCATTAGAAGACAATCACTTACTACTAAATTTTCAAGCGAGGGGAACTTTAAGTCACACTTCTCAGAACTGCAGAAACAAGTGAGGCTTGGTAGAGACACCAATTCTATAGCTTTCAGATGTCTAAACTCAATCACTTGTGTTTTTTCCTCTTCCGCAACAATTTTCTCAATCCCTTGACAGAGGCTTACCTTCATGATTGTTAGTTGAACCAAGGTCATGGCAGTTGAGGATGTTATTAAATTCCTCAGTCCTGAACAATTAGTTACTTCCAAGTATGTCAAGTAACTGAAAGACACCGAGGAAGGCAATAAACTTTTCAAATTTAGGCATTCAGAAATGACTAAGCGCTCTATCCTTTGAAGAAGCAGGTCATGTTCAAAGCCTATATTCTGTAAATACCTCAAATTGTCAATTATCAACTCCTTAAGTTGTACCACAACCCCAACTTTTTCATGTACAACAAGGCTTGTAGAAGCCCAAACCCCTTCGAAGAGACAATTTTTCAATGTAATGCTTTCCAAATTTGGAAGTCTATGAAGCAACCAAAAGAGAATCTCAGTATTCTCCAATCCAGACAAAACAAGTGATTGTAGTTTGTGCATTCTATGAACACTAAAAACATAGTCTCGTAACCACTGTGCTTCCTTCAAGCTAATAGACATATATTCCAAGTTGTGTATGACCTAAAAATAGTAGTTATCAAAGCAAATTTAGAGCCAAAATCATGCATGCTAATATATATATATATATATATATATATATATATATATATATATATATAATATAAGATGACTAAATATTTTGTTAAGAAATAAAAATATAACTTCCAACCTCCTTCAACAAGAGTTTCATAAGTTTCATGGCTTTCTTTAAATCATGTTTTTTTTAACTTATACCTTTTCTGTAGCTAAAAAGATCGACTTCACTTGCAAATTTGTGGTTTCCTCCAACTTGCTACAAAAGAGTATAAATAATTTTTTCAAAAATGGCCATTCTATATCATGTGGTCCTTGATAGAAACTCCTGAGTTCAAATAAATGTTGTAACGATAGAGTGTTTAGTTGAGGGAACCTAAAGGTGATAAGGTTTACATTTGATTGATAGTTACAAGCAACAACTTCCTCCATTTCCCAGCAATTACATACATCAAGTGTTTCCAGTTTTTCTAGGCCTTTGGCAACTGAGAGAGGAAAGAGATATTTTAACATTTTACTCTCATAAACAACAATGCTTTGGAGATTACTAAAATTAAGAATTTCATCAGTGTCCACCTTCCATATATGCACCAACTTTGGCAGCCCTTTTAAAAAGACACTATGCAGGTTTGTCCCATTTGTACCATAAGTTTGTGAAATATTTCCAAAATCAAATATGGTTTCCACTGACATACAATTAGTAATCACCACACTTTGAAGGCTCTGAAATTCTTCCCCCGTGTGACTAGGAAATATTGTCTCAAGTTTGTTGCATTCTCTTATTATCAAAGAATCCAAACTGTGGAAGGAATGAAAACTAATATAGGGCTGCCATAGGGTACTTAATTTTTCCATGCAGTTAACCTCCATTTTCTTCAACTTAGGAAAAATGTCAATATTCTGCTGCAAGAGGAAGTAGATTGAGTGATCAAATAAAAGACCTTAGCAATTACGGACACTGCAGTTAAGCAACAAATTAACCATAATTTAATTAAATTGAATGAATATACCTACCATTGCATCTTCTGCACAAAATATGTCCTCCATCAATTCACATCCACTTACAAAAAGACTCTGCAGATTCACTAAACTTTCAGACATGGAAAGTGACAATAAACATTTTAAATTGCCACAATCTGATACATTCAGTGTAATCAAACTTTGAAAGCAATGCAAAGATTTCTCATTCCATATCTGCGGGATGTTGATTGAAGACAACTCCAAGAACTCTAATTTGGGCATTGCAACCTATAAAAGCACATAATATTATTGTCTTAAGGATAAGTAACTTTGATGTACAAAAGTTGACTGACCCAATCGAAAGAGAAAGAGATCAAAACCATGAATTCTTACATCTTTTAGAGAAATAACATATCAAATTAAACATGAAAGTTTGCAAATGTGAAGTAAAGGATAAAAATCTATCATAATATTTATTTTAAATACCTTTCCATTGAAGAGTGAAAAGCAAGCATTTGTATCTTGACCAGCTACTGCGGTAATTTCTTTGAGCTCCCTGTTTTTCACTTGGTCTTCTGATGATTCAGAGATGGAAGGCATTTTATCATTGGTATACAAACAAAAAAATGCTGGTAAAGATTGCAATGTTAAAAATCGTAATTGAGGAAACTCAATCTTGTCAGTTTGCACATCACTAACAATATCAGATTCTCTTTCAACATAAACAATCTCCTTTAATGAATCACAATCACACACTTCAATTGTTTCAAGCATGGTGAGACGACTGAGCATGAAAAATGAGAATATACTTTCCAATTGACCACATGTTTTAATCTTGATGATCTTTAATCTGCAGAAGGAGGCCTCTGTGAGTTGATTGTCACATATTTTCTCCAAATTCTCCAATTTGTAAAGACACATGGACTCCAATTTGGGGAAAGCAAGTAAAGGGTGAAATCGCTTCACGGAGTTGATAATGTACAAAAGGCCAACATTGTTTACAATAAACAAATGTTTCAAATTTGGAAACCCTTCAACATTTAATTCATAGAAAACATCATGAACATCATTGAGTTCTCCTAGAAGCAAATATTCAACTCTTTTGAACAACATTTTAATCCATTTTTCAGAATGAATGTTAATACCATCTTTTAGGTTCAATGCCAAAAATTTCACTACTTCATACTTGTCAGGGATTTTGAATTCTCCCACTGAAAGCATGTTAATTTCTCCAATGATAATCTTGTAGCTATCCAACTTGTCAAAGAATAAGTTTTGTGGAAAATGGGCAACACTTGGAATGTGTATGTCTAAACTTCTTAATTGCTTCAAGTGCCTCAATTCAGAAAGACTAGAATTCTTACTTTGAATTTCCTCATTAGTTTCCCTCAAAATCAAGTCATCTCTCATATAAAACTCTTCCAAACTGTTCATCCCTAATATCATATTGGAAGGTATTGCTCTTAATTGCGAGCAATTGCTTAAGTCCAAAAGTTGCAACTTATCCAATTGCCTCAATTCAACAGGCAAATTTTCAATATTAGATCCTGAAAGAGAAAGAATTCTTAATTTCTTTAACTCTCCCATGATTGATAAGTTATTTCTTAGAGTGCATCTCTCCAAACAAAGCATCTTTAGGTTTGTTAGGCATGTAATTGAAGAAGGTAACCATGACAAATTAACACCAGTCAATATCAGTACTTTGAGTTCAATCATATATTTAAAAAGGTCATCTGGTATTTTCAAAAGATCATCTTTACTGTCAATGTGGAAGACTTCAAGTCTAGAACAATATTTACTCTCAGGAAGCCCAACAATTTCACAATAATGTAAATCAAT
This sequence comes from Vigna angularis, assembly GCF_016808095.1. Lineage (NCBI taxonomy): Eukaryota > Viridiplantae > Streptophyta > Magnoliopsida > Fabales > Fabaceae > Vigna > Vigna angularis. Next base: position 9,451,642 of record NC_068971.1, read on the forward strand.
AGCTGTGTACCTTTCCAATTTATCCTTGTGAGGCCACTCATTTAGTTTGCCATTTTTCATGAAAAATACATTTTTCTCTTTAGATGAAATTGAAAGAGCAACGTCGCGCACAATGTCATGCATGTTGAAACAGTCATTAGAATAACTTTTCATCAGCAAACTTGACTCGGTTAGCTCTTCCATCAATACATTTACTCTATACTTCGTTTCTCTTATTGTGAAAACCCCTTGAAGCATATCCAAACCAATACAGAACTTGACTAAGTCCATAATCGAAAAATCACTTCCCATTCTAGAACATTGTAAGAAAATAAGCTTAAGCTCCTCAGTTTTTAGATGATCATAACTTAACCTTGCAGAGAATTCAATAGGTTCCTGACCTCCAGTAAAATTTTGTCTTTCAATTTGTCGACAAACATCCTCCCACACATAATGGTTCTTATTCTTTAATGTTTTTCCAATGGAAATCAATGCTATGGGCAAGCCAGCGCACATTTTGGATATTTCAATAACTTTGTCATCAAATGCAGAATTGGTAACACTTATTTCAGCCATTTTCTTAAGTAAAGCCTCTCCCTCCTTTTGGTCAAGGACTCCTAATGGGAAAGTTGATCTTTCTTGGACATCCATTTGATTACATAATACTTCTTTATTTCTAGATGTTAAGAAAATTTTGAATCCTTTGTGATCAACAGATAACTTTTCTTTTTTAATCTTATTGTAGTCACTAGATAATTTTTCTTTCTTCATCTTATTGGAATCAGCAGGTAACTTTTCTGTCTCCACCTTTTTATAACCAAAGTCAGCAACATCCTTGGCAACCTTTTGGCTGACACCATCATCTTCATTACGTTGAATCCCCAGTCTGTTCAAGTCCAATCCATTCCAGAGATCATCTAGGATTATAAGGGTATTCTCCTTTTCTTTCTTTAATCTTTTTCGAATACGATCTGCTCTTACAATCTCACTTTCCTCTTCCAATCTCATTCCTAACATCTCAGCAATTTGTCCTTGAACTTTCTTTATGTCAGGATTTCTTGTTATATTTGCCATAACCACCTTATTGAACAATTTCCTTTCTTTAGCTTGCTTAGCAACTTCTTTGACTAAAGTGGTCTTTCCCACACCTCCAACACCGTAAACTCCAATCATACTAATTGTAGAGTCCTCAAGTGCTTGCATAATCATTCCCATAATTTTCTTTCTTGACGTGAAACTTTCATAACCAGTGTTTGACAAAGCAGCATCCATGGATGGGCCCATATGATACGAGACTTTATTAAACTTTTTATTCAAAAGTTCGTCTGCTATGATTTCCTCTACAATCTTCGTAGCTTTTCTTCCTAGCCTATACCTCAACTGCAAGTTATTAGGAAAGAAACCAATGGAGCCCCTTGTCTTCTCATGGCGTTTATCGCACAGGAAATTTTCATATTCTTTGATCTTCTCATCCACATGTTTCAACCAATGTTTAACATCTTCTTCGATTTCTTCTGCATTCATTTCTGCAACCATAACATCATTTTGCACCCTCTTTCTAGTATCATCAAGCATCTCAATACGATGTTTCACCTCTTCAAATTTGCCATTGTAATTACAAAAGTAACCCAAATGACGGGTAACCAGATTTTCCCCAAATTTAAATACACTTTCAGTGGCTGTAGACACTATAATGCTTGGGTCCATGCTTCCTGGACACTTCCTGTTGACTTGTTTTCAACTGTGATTACAACTTCTTCCTGAATTTTACAAATATAAATTTAGATTAGAAATACAAAAATAAAATCACAAGACAAATGATCGAATGGTAAGGGATTCAACAAAACAACATATATTAAAGAATTGTGGAGTAGTCCCAGCTCAGTTCATATTTCGGGTCAACTATGCATGTAAAATATGCATATGTTAGAGTTTAATTCTGAGTTGAAGTTCATATTGCGTAAAAATAGACAAGTTGAATAACACACATATAGCTGAGAAAGACAAATTGTCTTGAGGTTTTTGGTTAATACTAGTCTAAAATTTCTAGTGTTATTATTGCAACCATTGATCCTCGTGATTAAGGTTATGTTGGGCAAAACTAATAGACACATTTAAATTTAACTCTATATTTAATTAATAAAAACGCATTTTGTGGTATTTATAACTTTATTTTGTAATTAATTTTAAACTTTTATATTTGACGTCAATTATTTTGGTTATATTACTTAGTTTCAATTATTATATTTTTATATGGTATTATTCTATTATTAATTATTAATACTATACAATGTCTTAACATTTTTCTGATTATGTTTAAAATAAAATTGATATCATAAAGTACCATCATACTTTCATTGTGTTGATTTATGTATGTCTTCAATTACAATAAAACCTACCATATTTGAGAGAAAGTAAAATACTAAGTTAACAAGTATCATAAGACATGGAAAGGAATAAAAATAATAAGTTAGAATGTAGTGTCCTAAAAGACGCTACTTGAAAAGCTACTAAACAAATCCTGTTTATAAGCTCTTAAAGTTGTTTAGGCAGAAACAAACTGAATATAGTCTTGTAAACATATATCTAAGTGGGTAACAAAATGGGAGGGGGAATTACAAAATATTGGTAGGGTGGGTTTTCTTTACTGTTTTATGCATTTCTTATGTTGTCTTTATCGTAATATTAGATTTTATTTTTTATCTTTTTGTTCTATTGTGATACCTAACATAACTTAGGTCATTGATGCAATTTTTGTAATTGGTTATATAGAGTTAGAAATACCACCACAAATTATTACCTTTTTTATGGTTTAAAGGCACCATAAAATACTATTGTTATGAAAATAAATTATGAAATAATACATGTTACATCAATGTTAGAAGTCACAAGAGATAAAGTCAAATTACAATATATAAATAGGTGCAAACCTCACTTTATAAGTTAGTTTTGTAAGATTAAGTTAGATTTAAAATTCACTTTCTAATATGGTATTAAAATCTATTATAACGAGATTAAAATCTATTAAAATCGTATAGACATCTCGTGCGTGATAGTAGAAATTGGGTGGTCCGATAACGGGTGGAATAGAAGAATAGAATGCCCACTTAGAACTCGCTAGGATAGGCTCTAACCATGGCTCTGGTACCATGTTAGAAGGTGGGTTTAAGCCAAACTCAACCCCACAAAACCGGTTTGTAAGGTGAGGTTTGCACCTCACTTATATATTATAATTTAGCCTTATCTCTAGTCGATGTGGGACTTCCAACAGATATTAAGAATGTCTTCTTCCATAATGAGTTGCGCTTCCAATTTATTGTATGTTGAGACTCAACCACCTTGAATGTGAACTTTGATGTTCCATATATGGCTTGAAGCAATCTCCATGTGCATAGTGCGGTCATTTTAGCTTTGATACTAGTTCTTGTGAGGTTGATCACTTTGTTTCTCCCATTCACTCCCCATATAGTCTAGACATATATTGGGTGATCTATGACTCCATCATCACTAGTAATGATTTTCAAAACATCCAAGGCTGGAGGACCTTTGTAGTTAGTTTTAAATAAGACTTGAGTACACTAAAATATTTTTTGGACATTGAGTTGCTCAATCCACCTTTAGCATTGTCTTTTCCAACACACGTATACTCTAGATAATCTTACTAAGACTGGTAGTTTTAGATTGTCATCCCAATTACACTCCTATATATAGTTGTCAAAACAGAATGGTCTTGGCCATACCCACTTAAAATTTAATCTTAAAAATATCAACTTAGTCTAGCCCAGCATGGATTAATAGGTTAAAAAAGCAAGTCCACCTAAAATTAAAACAATTATATTAAAATAAAAACACAAAAAATCACTTATTAGAACTTTTATTTATATTTGGAGTTAGAAATCCTAAGTGGCCTAGAGATATGGTCAACTAAAAGTATATATACGGATACAAACCTCACCTTACAAGCCATTTTTTATAGATTTCATTTTCTTAAGATTTAGTAAATCATAATACATGAAAACTAAGACTCCATAACTAAGAATTAGAGATTTCACATAATATATAATGCTTATTGAACTAAGGAATTAAATATTCCACACCAACTTAATTTTCAATACTCTTCAACTTCAAGTTTTCCAAGTTTTAACATTATTTATGTCCATAACTCCAAGTTTTCACAAAATACACAATCAATTAAAGAATTAGTTTTAATTTAACATTACTTTTGTAATTATGCTGATCTTTTATCTTTTTTCTAAGTTAGTAGGTGACTCAACTCAACCCACCACAGACTCAACCTAGGTGGCTATAAGTGAAGCGAGCTGCTCCATGGATTTCGGCACATTTTGACAAATCTACTCCTATAGACCCCAACATTAATACAAAGTCAAGGGAAACCACTAGAAGACCTACGAAGATATCATTAGACTCAATCACTTCACCATCACCTAGTGACATATTGCTTTTGCAGTCAAAGTGGCACATTAATGTCCCTTGTGATAGCCATTCAGGCATTGTGAAGCAGATCCTTAGATATATCAAGAATGCACCAAGTTGCAACCTCCTATATGAAGACAATGCAATGCCGAGATTGTTTGCTACTTTGGTGTTGATAGAGTAGGATCACCATTAAATAAAACTAAATGCATAACATGGCAAGAGGTGCATGTGAAATTACATGGCTTAGGAACCTTCTCACGATTTGGATACATTTAAGACATCAAGCTTATTTGCAATATTCAAGTCATTCTTCACATTGGATCTAATTCAATCTTCTATAGACAAACTAAATGCAACATTTGTGAAAGGAAAGGTACTCTATTTGTAAAAAGAAAGAAAGGTAGTCTTAAGAGAGACACCAATGACTTGGATGACAAATATCTTCATGAAATCACTAAAATGGTCTCGCATCAATTGTATTTGTAACAAGCTTGGTGTACATGACTAATATACTCCAATTATAGATAAGTGTTAATGATATGACCAATAAATAGAGATATTTGCATAGCTTTAATTTAGGAATTATATTTCATATTTATTTTCTTTCCCTTACTATTCTTCGTAAATAGATAATCAAAAGTACGCCTAGGGATGACAAATTAACTTGTACCTATAAGTATTGTCCGAACTTGTCCCGATTTTGATTTTGAATACCCAGGTTGACTAGGCATGGCTCAACTTTTTAAAACGAGTACAAGATCAAGAATGAGTATCTACATATATATACCCCAACCTTATACCTATCTTGTCTTAAATTACTAAAACACTCTTTAGTTTATTTGGTACTCTGTTTTGAAAGTTATTCAATTATAATTTCTTCATTATTATTTAATATTAAATAAAGAAAAACGTATGTTAGTTTGGTATTGAATTCTTGGTAATATCATGTTTTCTTTGTTTAATATTTTTTAAAAGATATTTAATAAATATATGGAGAGGTATGGATACGGGTATGGTATATTCAATACCCCATGAAACTTAAACTTCATACCCATCAAATATCAAAGACGGGTAAGGATGAAGATGGATTTTTACTTTAGAAACAAGAACAAGTACAGTCAACTCTGCATTGTCATCATTCCTTTGTGTGCTCTTAGGACACACAATTCCTTAATTCTATGTACCAAATAACTCATTTACATATGAGAAGGGAAATAAATGACAATATTCATAAAATTATTGTCTTACCACTTTGCTATGCCTATGAGCTCCTTGCTAGAGGAGGAAAGGAAACAAAACTATTGTTTAAATGATATAAAATATAAATAATAAAAATGCTAACATATCCCAAAGCAACATACGTACTACAAGTAGATGATCTGTTATTGAGTTTTCACTTTAAATATGTCAAAGATAAAGAAATTTAATATTTCTAAACTTATATAACTTGTAATGTTAATCCCTCCTAATCAAAATATAATTGAAACAAATATATAATGCTGGAATGTAATGGAAAGCTGGTAAAAAGAATCTTATAGAAATAAAGAGTAAATTAAGAAACACATAAGAGTGCAATTTTATGGAACAGCTTGTTTGTATTACATACCAATGGAGTTCTTCCTGTTTTGCTGCAGCTATTCAGTTTCACTTGAAAGAATTTGTTTTCCTCCTCCTGCTTTCGGAACAGATATTCAGTTTCACTTTACTTTGGAATTTAGCAAGGTCGTATTGAACAAGGTTGTAGTAGGAGCTTTTTTTTTTATTTTTAATTTTTTTCAAGCAAATAACAAAATACAAAGGATAAACAGTCCAAACTGGAACGTAATAAACAGAAAAGATCAATATTTTTCCTTCTCTTTTGGCTTCAAACAATTTTGCAGAACACAATAAATTTAGAAAACACAAATGATAGAGAACAAACAAGAACAACAATAAACAGGAAAAAAAAAAGTTTAATTTTGGTTCTTGATTTTTTTTTTGTAATTTGTTCAATCAAATAACAAATTTAAAACACTACAACATAAAATGCAGAAAATAACACTTTTTTCGTCTTTACACCAGATCTAGCCATAAGACAAATTCAGAAAAACAAAGGTAAACAACAAAGTGGGAATTGAATTATTAAGAAAATGGCTGATGAATTTCTGAGGCAAAGGTTTGAATTCACTGAAAAGAGAATTTGCCTTTGTTTTCCTGAAAGGTTTCTTTGCGTCAACAAACAGTGATCTTAACCTACATATAGACTTTGCGAGAATTTTTATGATGAGGAAAATGAAGGGGAAATTCTTTGCCTTACCAGAGCGAGAATGAATGTTGAGAAAAGAAAAGGATTAATTCTTATTCTTCATTGAAGGATACTAAACCAAAAAGTAAAATTCTTTCATTAATTGAGAAGATATTAATAAAACAACAGGCTAATGAAACCTTTAAGATCATGAGATGCTTAATTACTTTTTGAAACCTTTAAGATCATGAATTACCAAAAACCTTTAAGATATTAATAAAACAACAGGCTCATTTTGGATGAACAGATTATTCAATAAGATACTTGTTTGTGATGAGATTGATCTTGCTGAAATAATTTGTAATAAAGAAACACTTAAGTGAAAGATGAAGGTTATTAATCACTTTCACAATCTCAAATGAGCTCCACATAAACTTTTGTAAATGCCCTCAAGCTGAAATTACAAACACTAATTATTAACAAGCAAAACCAAACTCTAGTTGAATGTGCAGTAGTTAGAGAGAAGGTAATTTTTAGTTTTCTTTATTTGAATCAAGATTTGTAAAGGAGAAAAATAGTTACATAATATTGAGTATATAGTCTTCAAAGCTATGGCCAAATGATTTCTGTGAATTTGATTATGGTTGCAACATAATGTAAATTATTTATCATAAATTTAAAATATAATTTTTTTTAAAAATTATTTTTTTATGAAAAAACTGTCATTTCTCTTATGTTTTGCAGCGATTAAATCGGAATCAGCATGAACTATTAGTAGAACTGAGAAAATAGACAGTAGATTAACCAATTTCCTATTTAGTCCACGGTCCTCATTTCAAAAATAATATTTAAAATTTTTAAAAAATTAAAAATAATATTACTTCATTGAAACTCATGCATGTTTTAGAATTTATATTTCGAATGACTACATTTAAAAATTGAAACTAATTTTATTTGTGTAAACCTAAAATTTAAAAATAAAGGACTCTATTTTCTAAGATTTAGAATTATTTGTTATTTTCTTTAAATTGGGCCAAAATGGCCCATTGGATAACCAAAACTTTCACTTTATTTATTGGGCCAGGCTAAACAATTTGCCAGCTCTAATAACTACTTTTTGCACCGCCAGAGTTTCTTCATGTTGGAAATTTCTAAAATACTAATGCCTTAGATTTCTTGATTGCAAAATTTAGAAACATGTTTTGGATCTGAAAATGAATTCCTGGAAGGTATTTCTGGGTTTCATAATCCAATCTAAAATGCGTTTCCAAGTTACACAATCCAAAAATATACTTTCAATTGTACCATCCTGAAATATATTTTTAGATTTTGGAATCTGAATGAATAATCCAAAATATATTTCTAAAGTTATGAAATATAAAAGTTTATTTCAAATTATATAATCAAAAATACATTTCATAATTCAAAATAAATTTTCAAATTTAGAAATGTATTTCAATTTGTTCAATTCCTAATATATTTTTGACTTATATATTTGGTAATACGTTGATAGATTATATAATTCAGAATAGCTTTTCAAACTTTAAATTTGGTGAGAATAGATTTATGTATTATTGACTATTGAATATTTTCAATTTGAACTTTTTTTCACACCTATAACGGTACGGAGGAAGGTAAAAAAGGTATGGAGGTGCCAAAAGAAATGCCTCGAGTATCATTTTGGTGGTTCAACGGGACTTCCACTGTGGAAAAAATTCCATTTTCTCTACCCAAGATTAGATTATGGATTCTTCCAACATCAGATATATGTATCAGACTTAGTATCAGGTAACCTTACTAAAGAAGATATGAGGAGTACCAACCATTCAAACGGCACAAATAACATATATAAAAGAAAGTGAGAGAGAAACAGAGTGTACCTAATTCGAATGAGGTCCATCGCAATTGAGCTATTCTTTAAAGAGTCCAAGTGAAAGTGCCACCCTTAGTTGGCTAAGACCGCAACAACTTCAACCTTCAGTTATGCACTTCAGAGACAAATCAATATGTTTTGGCTGAGAAGATGCAAACTTTACTTTGGATGGTCATGAATTTATAAATTTGATCTTGGTTAAATTTGTCTTTGAAGTGAAATATTTGGATACCTTTTGTCTAAAAAGTAAGTCTGAAGTCAAATTCTCAACTGATCCCAAAAGCTGCATTTTTTTTCCACTTCTACTCAAACTAGATTTTAACTTCACATAACCGAGCAGGATTCTTTTTCCCTTCTGAAACCCCGATTCAGAGTTTCAACGCTCACCATTCCTTCAAACATGCTATTACTTGTTGTTTTCCTAAGGCGTGATATCTACAAAACAAAATCACAAAAAAACTAAAGCTAAATCATAGACTTGCATATGTTGAAGCATAAAGATGAATACATCCCAGTGAACACAATGTGCAGAAATCATAGAGTTATCTCAAGAAAGACAAATCAAGTTGTATCATTAGGAAGAGTAACATGATTTTAGTGGAGAAAATCTCACCTTGACTTCTGGATTCAAATAGGAGATTCCAATATCTTCAAAGTTCAATCATCCATCCCTGTTCGTGGAAGTGTCCGCTGTGAAACGAATATCAAGCATTTTGGGATAAATTTGATTTCATCATCAACACGCATTCTGTAACATTTTCTCCGTAATGAAATCCCGCTTGGAAGCACCACAAGAATAAATGGGGCATGCAAAGGAGCCTTCTCATTCCAATCACAGCCACACCAATAGCTACACTTTTAAACTCACAACTCCAATTTATCACCCAAACCCAAATTTGAATCCAAAAATGTCGGATTTCATTTCCCAAAGGAACCAAGAATCGCTTGAGATAAAACAGGGATTTTTCGCCGTGGAACTCCCATTGAAAGCACAACTGGAACTAGCTACTACTTCTGGTAACCATTGAATCACTTCAGAGAAATCAAAGGTTCTCTTACCAACTTCTCTGTTACGAGTTCGGTGTTCCTTTTCTGAGGATTTATTTTCTGAAATTTCTGCCGAAACTCAATGAAACGTTTGTTTTGCTTTTTTTAATCTTTTTCAGCTAAAATATCATTTTTATTATTATTATTTATTCGGGTATTAATAAGTAACGGAATTCAGCACCATAATTCAAAAAAATTTATATTTTAACACCTTCATCTAGAATCTGCATCTCTAATTTTCTAAAATAAATTTTTTTTATTGAATTTGAAAATTTGATAAATATTTTTTTTTTAATTTGAAATTTAATGAAAAAATATTTTATTTGTCTTATCAAATTTTAAAATTTAATGAAGAATTTTGTTATCAGATTTCAAAATCTAATAAAAAAAATCTCAAAGATTTTATTAGATTTTGAAAGAAAATAAAAAATATTTTATTGAATTTTAAAATTTAATAAAAAAAATTATCAGATTTGATAAAATACGAAAAATAGAGTATAAGGTATTTTGAATTCTAGAAAACAGTTTTAGAATTTTTAAAAAAATGAAATAATTAGAGATGTAGAATGAAAGAACCTTTCTATTGCCATCTTATTTATTAATAATTGTTTAGCTTGTGATAGGGGAACATTTATCTCTAAATATATAAAGTATATTGATAACCATATATTTTTATATTACATACAGACAATTAAAATTTATAAATTAGATATTTTTAAATGTATAAAGTATCTTTTAAATCATGATAAATAACTTGTAACTGTATCATTATCATTGATAACTTTGTTGAATTTGCTAAAGACCAACAGTTTTTGTCTTAACTAGCTAAATTTTGACAAATAAAAAAGTTGAGTTTGTAAAAGAAATTTTTTTGTTATAAAAATACTAAATGGGCGGAAATGTCTTATATTTAAGCCACATCAAAAATTTCAATTTTTCTTCTACAAACTGAATAGCTGTTGTTTGTAATCCACCCCATAAAATTAGTAATTCTTAAATCATCTTTTACTAAATTATTATAAAAAGGAACCTTTTTATCTCTTTTTATACCAGTTTTGGGATTTGCTAATTAGATAACCTCGTATCAAATTTTACTTCACAAAAAAAATCTCTATTCATAAAAAATATAAATATTTTATTAACTTTTATTTTTAATTTAAAATATAAAATATAAAACATTAAAAATTATTTAAATACCTAAATTTTAAAATCTAGAATTCATAATATATAAAAATATTTTTGTCAACTAAAATTTAATAAAGACGTTATATAAGTTAAAAACTCGTATATATATATATATATATATATATATATATATATATATATATATATATATATATATATATATATGAGTTTGTTAACGCGCGTACGCCTGTTTTTCAGTTGGTACGTTTTAGCAATGTTTATCGGGTTTTAGTAGACAAAAATATCCTTATATATCATGGATTCTAAGTTTTAAGGTTAAGGAAAAAAAAAAAGAAACCCCCAAACCTTTACTCATCTCTCTCATTCCTCTCAACCCTTTCTCTTTCATCTTTCTCACTCCAATCTTTTTTCTGTCATCCTATTGTAGCCCTAATTGAAAAAATCAAAAATTTCTCTCAACCCTTTCTCTTTCATCTTTCTAACTCCAATCTTTTCTCCGTTAAACAATCTTACAAAAAAGTGATTTTATAATGAGTTTTCATCTTATAATTTTTGTCTTATCTAATTTTATCCAATTTTCACAAGCATAAAGGAATTGGTAATTGACCTGGAAAAAATCAGAAATACTCGTTGTTAAACAATTTCTTACAAAAAATGATTTTATAATGAGTTTTTATTTTATAATTTTTGTCTTATCTAATTTTCACAAGCATAATGACATCAAAGGAATTGGTAATTAGCCTTGAAAAAATCAGAAACACTCATTGTTAAACAATTTCTTACAAAAAATGACTTTATAATGAGTTTTCATTTTATAATTTTTGTCGTATATAATTTTATCTAATTTTTACAAGCATAATGACATCCAAAAGAATTGGTAATTGGCCTGGAGGGTTTTTTTAGAGATGATGATTCAACATATGCAGATGATGAAATTAGAGAGGTTAGTGAAGATGGTGAAATTAAAGAGATCTTGAATGAACCTTTGCCTGAAGGTGAATATGTCATTGACTCAACTCTTTACAAAGGCAAATTGTTTAAAGGCAAATGTTTCTGATTTTTTCAATTCGAACTACAGTAGGGATGACAAAGAAAAGGTTGGAATAAGAGAGATGAAAGAGAAAGGATTGAGAGGAATGACAGAGGTGAGTAAGGGTTTTGGGGTTTTTTTTTTTAAGTTTTGAGAATGAAAATTATTAAAATACCGTTAACCTTAAAACTTAGAATCCATGATAAAGGGTATTTTTGTCTACTAAAATCCGATACACATTGCTAAAACGTACCAACTGAAAAACAGGCGTACGCGCGTTAGCAAACCCCATATATATATATATATATATATATATATATATATATATATAGTTTCAAAATGCTTTAGAAAATATTTTAAAATTTGAAAATATTTTTATTCAGAATATTAAAGAAAAAATATTCGAAATACATTCATTCTTCATTATTTCCTCATTCATATCCATCCATGCCAAATCCGAATCCCATTAATTCATCATTCATCTCCTTTCTCTGCGTTACAGATAATAATTTTATTCAGAAATTCTTCTTCATTCTGCAATAGCAATTTGGTGTGGCTCAATAGTTGAGTGTTTGAGTGTTTTCCTTGTTTTGTGAGGTGCACGAAGAAATTTGATGGAATGCACCATAAGCAACGGTCAGTCAATTTTTACTTTTTATACCAGCCAACTTTTATGATATAATTAACCACCATTTAATTAATATTCAGAAATCTATACAAATCTTAATTATTTAGCTAATCAATCAAGTTTTTATTCCTACTCTCAAATAAAATACTTTTGATCAAATTAGACTTATTAAGATTTTCAAAATATGGTTTACCATAAAACTCTCCATTTAGTTTTCTCTAGTGTCTGTTTTCATCATTTTATAAACTATATCCCGATTCATTCTAAGAAAATGAAATATTATGTTTAGAATTATCGTGTGAATTAACTATAATTATTATAACTAGTGAAAATCTTCTTTACTTTACATAACTATAATTAAGAATTAAATATATTTTTAATTATTATACTCTCAGGTGAAATTAAAAATTTATTAATAAACTTTAATATAATTTAGTCTTTAAGTTTAATAAATTAATAGATATAATTATTTAAAATATTTTTTATATATAAATATTGAATATTAATGTTATAATTTAAGTGTTATAATTTTTTATATATAAATATTTAATATTTTTTAATATATTATTGACATGTTATTTATTATATATATAAAAAAATTAACATAATTATATTTAGATACTAACATAATTTTAAAGTTTGAAAATTAAAGATCAAAGTTCGAGAGATAACTGAATTTTAATTTTACATCTAACTAAATTAACTATAAACATATTTAATCTTATAATTAAATTAAAAATGATCTATATTTATATATTATCAATTAATTTTATCTTATAAAAATTTCAATACACTTATTTTATGCAGAGACATTTTGTACATAAGTTTAGATATTAACGATAGTTGAATATAACCTAGTTTATAGACCCTTCAATTTTTGTTATATTAAAAAGATATTAATCTTAATCAATATGTAATAATCCTTCTAAGAATGGAAACAGAGATAAAGACTAATTATTAAAAATAAACTATTTGTACTGAAAACTAGAGATGAAGAGAAATTGCACCGAAGACGTTGGTGTTTTCTTTGTTATGGTGTCCTTTTGTAGGTTCAGAAATTAGGAGGGTTTTCACTCTGTTCTTGTTCTTTAACTTCTCTGTTTGAAACAACCAAGTTTAGGAAGGGTATATGAAATGACATGAGAGTTCAACCTCAAAAATATAAATCAGCAATAGTGATTTCTGGTCCCTTTCTTCTCTGCTATACATTGAAGTTGTCACGTTCAAAACAGTGATCTCAACTAAACCATGCATGCTTTCTTCAAGCTAAGCTAAGGTCTATTATTCATAAACTTTTTACACGTATCAGCTACTGTATATTCTTCTTTTACTCTCTCTCTATATAAACCACACACACCTATATGCAATTTCAGCTTCTTTAATTTTATAAGTGCTCATATTTAGTCTTCATAGCTTTTCAACTTTTTGTGTTAGAATTGGATTTTAAGCCTACTTCAATTCTATAAAACCGGCTTGTAAAGTGAGGTTTGTATCCACTTATAAACTATGAATTGGCCTTATCTCTAGTCGATGTGAGATTTTCAACACACACCCTTCACCCCGAGATATAGACATCTCGTGCATGATAGTAGAAATTGGGTGGTCCGATAACGGCCCAATAGCGGGTGGAATAGAAGAATAGAATGCTCACTCAGAACTCACTAGGATAGGCTCTAACCATGGCTCTGATACCATATTAGAAGTGGATTTTAAGCCTAACTCAACCCCACAAAACTTGCTTGTAAGGTGAGGTTTGCACCCACTTATAAACTATGAATTGGCCTTATCTTTAGTGGGGTTTTGTGGGGTTGAGTTAGGCTTAAAGTCCACTTCTAATATGGTATCAGAGTTAGGTTAGAACCTATCCTAGCAAGTTCTAAGTAGACATTTCTGTTTCCACCCGTTGACGGGCCGTTATCGGACCACCTAATTTCTATTATCACGCACGAGATGTCTATACCTCGGCGTGAAGGAGGGTGTTGGAAGTCTCACATCGACTAGAGATAAGGCCAAAATATAATATATAACTAAGGTGCAAACCTCACCTTACAAGCCAGTTTTATGAAGTTGAGTTAAGCTTAAAGTCCACTTCTAACATTTTACCCCAAAAATTCGTCCTATAATTAACAAAGAAAAATGCAATGGAATAGAATAATTAAAAATATATAAAATTAGAAAAACATTATTATGCTTAAAATTCACGGTATATTTGTCTAATGTTATCAGATCAGTTCAGTGAGAATCTAACTAGAAAAACCACAATTTATTCTAATTATATCTTTAGGTTCAACCAATAAATGAGAGGCTAGTTAGTAGTTTGTTAGCTTTCTACTTTTAAGTTGTACAACACATCACTTGAAAACTCTCACATTAACCTCTCCAACAATTTTGAAAACTTTAATATGTTTTGCAAGTCAACTTTTATCTATAATAATCTTAAGATTATTAGAATAAAGGATTATTTTATTTACTTAAAAACTAGGTGGGGTGATTACTGTGATACTTCCCGAAAATAAAACTAGCTAAACAATATTATTTTATCATTATTTATAGTTAATAATATGAGTACATATCTCACTTGTATACTAAGTTAACTTAAATAATATAAATATTAATATTATAAGAAAAATTAATATTACTTGTAGTATACTTGGTGACCGATCGGCTAAGGAGAATTCGGAGCCAAAATAGGCAACTGACCCGGTTGTCAGACACGCTAATAAAGAAAGGTAAATATCATTAATGGCCAATTAATACGTTTAATGGCCATATTAAATACGAATATACGCTGTTTATGACTGATTGACAGGTCATATTGCACAAGAATATGATATTAATGGACAGTTAGCAGGTACATTAGCAAGTATTGTTGGATTTATTGTCATATCAAATATGAATTAATGAGCTTAATTGCTATAAGCCCTATAAATATAGGGTTAATGCCTAGGTAAAGGGACCTTGATCTATGATAATAAAAATATAGACCAAATGATTAAACCGCTCCTAACTTGAG
Source organism: Vigna angularis (assembly GCF_016808095.1). NCBI lineage: Eukaryota > Viridiplantae > Streptophyta > Magnoliopsida > Fabales > Fabaceae > Vigna > Vigna angularis. The sequence continues at coordinate 9,467,019 of NC_068971.1, forward strand.
CGTCAGAGTGCTTTTTGCAATTATCTCCCCCTCTGGCTCAAAAGGACGACCAATCGATCTAATCTGGAATGTACAAGCGGAGCACACAAGTTGAAGGTTAGTGTCTCGGTCTCACAAACTCATCGAAACATTTTGGCGCCCACCGTGGGGCCGAGAGCAAGCTGAAGACACCCATTGGTGACCACAAGAAATATGGAAGAACAGAGCACCAGAGATTTAATCAAAGAGTTACAAGCCTAAATTGAGGCACAGGCGCAGACCATACAAGCGCAGGCGCATACACAACAAGAGATGCAGTGAAGGCATGCAGAGGAGATGGCGGCGCTAAGAGCCGAACGGGTTCCTCCCGAGCGGTCCGCCTCAAATCGAGAGAATGACAATGAAGCAAGCCATAATCACGCCAACCCGAACAGTCGGGGTAGAAGGGAACCAACACCCCCGCAGACCGTTCGGCCTACTAGTTCATCATTACTTCCTTTTACGACGACCATCATACAAACTCCAATGCTAGAAAAAACTCCGCCCGCATTGGATAAGTATGATGGTTCAACTGATCCGGACGATCACCTAAGGACGTTCGGTAATGCAATGGCATTCTATACAAATAGTGACTCGGTCATGTGCAGAGCCTTCTCATTATCACTCAAGGAAGAGACATTCGAATGGTACAACACTCTTCCTCTGAACACAGTAGTGGATTGCTTCGCCACTGTAGAAACCCTCTTTAGAAGGCAATACGCCTCCAATCGAAAACAGGAGATAACACCAGCAAAATTGGTAAACATTAAACAGGAGAAAGGGGAAACTTTGAAGGCCTTTATGAAAAGGTATACCGAAACCGCACGACGAGTTAAAGAGGTCAATCACTCTTTTATCATTAACAATTTGCCTACATGCTTAAGGCCAGGATACTTTGCTGAAAAATTGTATGCACAACCAACAAAAACGATGGAAGAGCTCCAAGAGAGAGCAGCTGAGTTCATCCGTATGGAGGAGATGCGATTGTCACAAAGGAAGCGGCAACAAGAGGCTGACGTAGGCGGGAGTAGAAGGGACGACAAGCGATCGTTCGGCAGTAATGATAAAAGTGGGGAGCTTCCCTGAATGTTCAAGTTTCACCATTATACCGCCCTCAATGCACCTAAGGCAAAAGTTCTTGAAGAAGCCCTAAACGCAGAACTTCTCACACCTCGAAGGAAACCTTCTCCAAAAAACGTAGATGAAAGGAAGAGTTGCCGGTACCATCAGAATCATGGACACACTACAGAAGACTGCATCACACTAAAAAATGAAATAGAGAGTCTCGTTCGGGCGGGACACCTCCGTAGGTTTATAAAGGAAACAAGAAGCCTTCCCAGGGAAGGATATTTGCAAAGAAGTCCCGAGCGGACATATCGGAAGGACGAGCTAAGGCGGAGCTATAGCCGCAGTCCAAGTTGTCATCGTGAATGATCGGTCCGTGGATTTATCAACTGAGGAGAAGCATCCAAAAGTTTATTAATGTCATGTTTAAATTCAATTTCATTTGACTTAGACTCTTGTTCTTGTCTTATGCTTTCATTATGGAATAAATTAAGCCTAGTAATTCATGCTCAATCACTGGTTGCTAACTTTGTTAAAGTTCGTATTCAACGACGAAGTCTCTCAGGAAGAGTTTGAAGCTAAAGACCGAGCGGTAAATCTCACTCGGGCAAGAGGTAAACTCCTCTCGTTGAAGTTAAAGACCAAGAGGTAAATCCCTATTGGCCGAGAGGTAAATCCCTCTAGTCAAGATTGAAGACAAAGATCAAGCGGTAAATCCCACTCGGTCGAGAGGTAAACTCCTCTCGTTGAAGTTAAAGACCAAGAGGTAAATCCCTCTTGGCCGAGAGGTAAATCCCTCTCGCCAAGATTGAAGACAAATACCGAGCGATAAATCCAACTCGGCTAAGAGGTAAACTTCTCTCGTTGAAGTTAAAGACCAAGAGATAAATCCCTCTTAACCGAGAGGTAAATCCCTCTCGTCAAGATTGAAGACAAAGACCGAGCGGTAAATCCCACTCGGCCGAGAGGTAAACTCCTCTCGTTGAAGTTAAAGACCAAGAGGTAAATCCCTCTTGGCCGAGAGGTAAATCCCTCTTGCCAAGATTGAAGACAAAGACCGAGCGGTAAATCCCACTCGGCCGAGAGGTAAACTTCTCTCGTTGAAGTCAAAGACCAAGAGCTAAATCCCTCTTGGCCGAGAGGTATATTCCTCTCATCAAGATTGAAGAAAAAGACCGAGCGATAAATCCCACTCGGCCGAGAGGTAAACTCTTCTCGTTGAAGCCAAAGACCAAGAGGTAAATCCCTCTTGGCCGAGAAGTAAATCCCTCTCGTCAAGATTGAAGACAAAGACCGAGCGGTAAAACCCACTCGACCGAGAGATAAACTCTCGTTGAAGTTAAAGACCAAGGGGAAAATCCCTCTCAACCGAGCGATTTACACTTTCATCAACTAAAGCTCTGATAACAAGGACTTAGTGTCAAGTATGCAGTTAGTCAACTATATAGTACAAATGACAAAGATTCAATACGTGAAACCGTTCGGCCCAAAAAAGATACAACAATCGCGCTCAAACTCATAAGTCCTATAGTTAACCTCAGTTAAAGCTGCACGGTTAACTCGGACTTGGGGGGCTTAATGTACTATAGTTGGTGACCGATCGGCTAAGGAGAATCGGGAGCCAAAACAGGCAACCGACCGACTGTCGGACACACCAATCAGGAAAGGTAAATATCATTAATGGCCATATTAAATGCGAATATACGTTGTTTATGACTGATTAACAGGTCATATTGCACAAGAATATGATATTAATGGACAGTTAGTAGGTACATTAGTAAGTATTATTGGATTTATTGTCATATCAAATATGAATTAATGAGCTTAATTGCTATAAGCCCTATAAATATAGGGTTAATGCCCAGGTAAAGGGACCTTGATCTATGATAATAAAAATATAGACCAATTGATTAAATCGCTCCTAACTTGAGCATTAGAGTGCTTTTTGCAGGTACCTCCCCCTCTGACTCAAAAGGACGACCAATCGATCTAATCTTGAACGTACAAGCGGAGCACACAAGTTGAAGGTTAGTGTCTCGGTCTCACAAATATCACCGAAACGTTACCGATAATTTGTTAATAATATTTAAAATTCGTTGATAAATTAAAATTATCAATTGTCAAAAATTTATTGTTAAAATCTTCATCAATAAATTTTACACATAGATTAAAAATTTTGTTGATGGAAATTGAGATCTGGTTCATCTTTTTTCTTTTTCCTTTTAACTTATCATTTTTCTTCTTTTAATATCTCCCACATTCCTCCTCCTCCTTTGTCACCACTGTTACCACTCTCACCGTTGTTTCTGTTCTTTGCCATCGCTAACTCATTTTTTCTTTTCTTGTACCTTCTCCTCTACTTCTTTCACTCTTCTTTCTCTCTTTTGTCTTTTCTCTTTCTCTTCCTTCACTGCAATTGCATCACTATGCCACCATTGTGTCTTTGACATCTCCTTCTCTTTCTCCTTATATTCTTTCTTTTTCTTTTCTTTTCTTCTCACTTATCCACTTAAATTATAATGTATTTCTCGTCAGATTTAGGCAATAAATTTGCTACTTTTTATACTAATAAATTTATTGATTGAATAATTTGCTAGTAATAAAAATTTAAAATTACCAATGAATTTTAAGATATATGATTACCGACGAATTTTATTGACAAAAAAAATTGTTGGGAATTGAAATGTGTATTAACGACAAAAATAAATTCATTGATGAAATTTGTAAATAATAAAAGATTTAAAATTCATCGATAAAATATGTCAATAACTTGAATCTATCAATGAATTCATTTTTGTTAGTAAAATTCCATTGATAATTCTAAAAAAATTGTAGTCCAAACAATACAATATATTATGATAATTAAAGTATTACTACATTAACATCCTTCACATTTCATACTAAATATCACGGTCGTTGTGACAATAAATAAGAAACACAATAAATCATTATTGAATCACTTATAACCAATATGCAAGACTATTATCAACTACATATTATTGGTTGAAAGAAACTTATCACACTCAAAACACCTTCTAAAAGACTCACACTAATCATATTCTAATAGAAAATAACATTTAATTTATTAGAATTCTTCATGGATAAAAAACAAACTCAAGATCTTATATTAGATGATTACTTGCATTTGTTATTATTTTAATTCAAGTTTATTAAGATAACATTGTTGGATCAATCACTGGATTCAATGTATTTTCTGCTAGTATGAAACTTCTATTATGATTTTGTTCTTAAAAGACATCTCAAAATGTTTAAGGAGAAAGATATATTTAAGTTTATCTTAGTTGACTTTTAATTTATGTGAAATTATTGGACATATTAAAACAATCACAAAAAATGTAATAAAATAACATTATTTAAATTCTCACAACCTTATGTGATCATAACATCAAGAAAAGGATATATGTAATAATATCCCATAATCTCACACTTCAAAATTCATAATTTATATATTGTAACATTACATTTACGGTAACATCCCGTAATCTCACACTTAAAAATTCACAGTTGATATATGTCTATACATGTTTTAAACTCATATTTCAAAAATCATAATTATAACTTGAGTTCTTCTACTTTATTCTTCTATCTTTCTCTTCATTGGCACTGAGTCAGACGACATTCCTTCATCTGCTCCCGTATAACGAATTATATGATCATCGCACATACCCAAACACAAACACAAACAAGTAGGGTGAGCTAACATGCAACCAATCATTTATAAAACATGCATATTTACTTTGATGCACTCAACAAACCTCATATAATAATTATGTCAGACACACTCATACCATCATACAACAATCGCATCATAGATACTCATCCATATCTTTGATACACTCAATAGGAACTCCTTCCACAATACCCAATAGACACTCATTCCACAATACCCATTAGACACTTATCCCGACGATATGTTGATGAGCGGTCAACAGGAGGTTACACACTTGTGATGCCTTCTTAGTCCTCAATACTATGTCCAAAACCGGCACATAGACCAGGACCTCCTGCCCCTCTCACCACATAATTCATCCTTCTCTACCAAAGACTGGATGATTATTAGAGTATCAGGATAACCTCAAACTTCAGACCCTCAACATCAACATATACACACATACCATGGCATTACAGAATCTCTTTGCGAGACTCATACCATGCTCACATTCCTCGACTCATATTATACCATTACGAAATCTCCCCATAATACTATTCTACAATACCCAATAAACACTTATCCCGATGATATGGTGATGAGCGGTCAACAGGAGGTTACACACTTGTGATGCATTCTTAATCCTCAACACTATGTCCAAAATCGGCACATAGACCAGGACCTCCTGCTCCTCTCACCACATAATTCATCCTTCTCTACTTGAGACTGGATGATTATCAGAGTATCAGGATAACCTCCAACATGAGGACCCTCAACATCAAGATATACACAAATACCATATCATTACTGAATCTCTCCACGAGACTCATACCATACTCATATTCCTCAACTCACATTATACCTTTACAAAATCTCCTCATAATACTCATATCATGTTCAGACACATAAATTTAAATCCAATATAATAAAATACAATCATCACAGAAATCATAAAAAATGAATATATCACAAAATAAATTAACAATTCTAAAAATATCACCGTAAATGGTCACCGGAGAAGAATCAAACTCACCATAAACGCCAATACATATGACTAGTCACAACTTACTGGATTTGACAAGGGCTGTTCTATGATTAGGGATGTACCAACTCCGGTTTTTAAGATTCCTCTATCCTACCATCACAATTATAATTCATAATTCCATATCTACCACAACAACATGAATTAATGATACATTTTCATTCCAACGAGATATATTGCACAATAATTTAACAATACATAATCTGTTCAACAAGATTTAAGTTAAAATCTTGTCGAGTAGACTTCTAGGAAAGAGATGTGCGTCACAATGGACAACTTAAGTACCAATTCTTTTCTTAGCCAAAGTGTTCCTTAACTAGTTTTAACAATTTTTTTATTTACAGATCCAAAACAACAGCATATAATATTAACACCAAAATTCAATATAGATAGATATATAGTAAGCATTAAAAGTATTCACACAGAATTTCAAGACATGAATAGTAATAAAACAATATTAAATCATAATATAAAAGCTTAGAAAGGTTAGCTCCCCTACCTCTATTCCAGACTTCTTTTGCTCCGAATTTGTTTCCCCGAAAACCCTCCAGAGCCTCTACTCTTCTTGCAACTAAAAATTTCTTCTTAACTCTTTCTTCTCTATTTCTCAAGTTTTCTCACTTGATTCTTCCTCTCTTTGTGCAAAATAGCCTCCCCTCTCATGGCTATTTATAGTCCAAAATTTTTACTATTCATAAATTTTTTAATATTATTTATTATTTTAATATTATTTTATTATATTAATATCTTAATCACCACTTACATAATGGATTCCTCAATAATGCCTTAAAATCTGAAGTGCTTTATCCACTATCAATATTTTAATTTTTTTTTTAATTTTTTTTTTAATTTTTTTTAATTTTTTTTAAACAAAAAGGTAGAAAAGAATTTGAATTCATGTTCTTGAAATCACTACAATTTTCTACCAATTAAGCTACCAAAATTTCTTATTATATTTTCTATTCACAAAGAAAATTATTACTACTAGTAACAAAATTGTTACTATTAAAGTAAATATTTTTCATGGGTCTTACAATATCTTTCTTTCTTAATAAGTTTTGTGCTTAATATTACACAATATTATCTCAAGTATCCTCACCATAGAGTAATAAAGAGACAACATACCAATAAATAATCAAAGTGTCTAACTAGATATCACTTAAAACATTCATATTTTTTTGTGTATCATACAATCACTTCATACCATTTATAATATTCTAAAAACATATTTTCCTTATCAAATTCATAAAATAAAAAATAATTGAAGATAATTGACTTACCTTGTAAAAAAAATCTCTCAAATGACAGAGAAAATATCAAAGATTTAAAATACATAAAAACTAAAACATTATTCAAAATACAATAAAAACATCTTAAAAATATTTCACCAATTTAATATCACTAAAATTAATGCATATAAACCTTTGGAGGTCATATCATGAAAACATTTCTACTTTAGTTTTGCTAATTTATTAAGATCCATTTCTACTTTCCCAAAGTCAACATCAATTCAATAATTTCAATGTCACTAGTAATTTTACTATATTAACTTGATGAGGAAGTACCTCATAAATAAAAACAATTCAATCATATAAACCAATTCAACATTTTAATCAAAATTACAAAAAAAAAATCAAATAAAAAAAAAATCAACCAACTATTTATATATATTCAATTTATTTATTCTTAACCAACACCACCATTTTAAGCCAACTTGAAACTAACCAAACTAACCCCCTTAAGTCTTTTCCAAAGTTCGTCAATAAAAGATTTCAAACACTAAGTTAAGTAAGGAAAGTTTTAAAACTTGCTCTTGTAGAACGTGATTCACAAACAAAACAATAATACCATCTAGACTAAATATTAGTCCAATTTGTTCATATTTCACATGTTAAATATATACCCACCTCATACAAAACACGCAATGAAAAAAAATGAGATCTAATGAAAATTATTCTAAAACAAAATTTGATCAATTTGTCCCCATCTTCATTATCTTTTACAAGTTAATTTCTAATTGGAGAAGATATTAAAAATGAAGTCAACATTAAGAGATTTAGAAATAATGAAATTTATAAAATGAAAACTAAATTTATATATTAAATATAGCTTCAAACTTTTGACATTCATTTTGGTTACAATCATCTTTAGTAACATTAATAATCGGTTCTTCAATGAATTAGAGGCCAAGTAGATACATGCATAGGGCCATGCTTGATCAGAAACTTTGAAATTCAATTCAACACTTTAGGCTATCACATCTCTAGCAACAAAAAGGCGTCAACGGTATTTGAGTTATGCAATAATTTCATAAGCATTTATAATTTATGTGTATGATGTGACCTTCCTAAGTTGTAACGTTGTACGTCTATACTCAACATCCGTTGAAAATAGGATAAGTTAAAAATTAATATAATAAGATTGAACCTAGTCACGAAGTTTGGAATACAATTGCATCTAAATTTTAAAACATTACTGTCAGAAAACACCATGGGTAGGTCTTATAAGTAGCATAAAATTCGAGAAAGTGGAAAGATGGCAAATGGCACGACCTAGGGTAGTCTCTATCCAATATTAATTTAATATTTCAATGATTGGTCCTTTTGACATGCAAAAATAGAGAAAAGATTGATGATAGTTGATATATCAGGATAGGAAGAGCTATATGAAAAGGTTATAAGAAAAAGACACATAATAATAAATTGACTGAGAATTATACATCCTGACTAAAATTAGAGGAGAAATTAACCAAGCCAATTAAATTATATATATATATATATATATATATATATATATATATATATATATATATATATATATATATATATATATACTGAAAATTATATGAACATATATTACATAAATATAACTAGTTTTTATTCTTATATGATTATATTATGTGATGTTATATGCTAGTAAGAGATTTTTCATAAAAAATATTTTTTTTTAAATTAGATTCATTTATACGTAAATGTAAAAAATAAAATTGTTATAAAATAACTTATACAAAATAATTTATGGGAAACTAATTTTTAGTTATTAGAATTTTATTTTAATCGTAAAATTATTAAGTATTTAATAAAAATTGAATGCAGAAACTTGTTAAGAATGGAAATTGGCAGGATGAATGAGGAGATTAAAACTGAAAATATAAAAATTACACGGAACTTAAGACAAAATAAAAAGTATATTAAACCATTTTTAAAATGTACATTTTAGGGTGGGAATATCAGTAGCACTTTGGCATGTTGATCTAAGAGAGACCAAAAAAGAAGTTTAAAGCTCTATATAAAGAATTTGAATTTTTATTAAAAAGTATAAGTAAGGTGTATTTTTTGTGGCATTAAAACGTTGTGAAGTGATAACTTATATTTGCTAAAATAAATCATGAAATTAATCTCTTTTTTCTATCACATTAAATAATATTTAATTTCTTTCTTTTTTAAAATCCTAAATTTGATTTTATAAACAAGAACAATATAATATTAAAATCACTATTCCTCTAAAATTCATTTTTCTAAAGTTTTTGTCTTCTTTATAAGCTTATGATCTTCTCAATTATCTATTTAACAATTAAAGATTGTGAGTAGGGGAGTTGGACAAGGACAACTGATCGGTTTCTTCTTTTAAGTAAGCGGATTTTTGTCATTTTTATTGATTCAATTTGTTTATCGTTAGAGTCATTAATGTGAGTATTTGTTGATCAATGATCATAATGGTATGGTATGACCATTCTCATGTTTCTATGTGTAAAACATTTGTAAGTTTGAAGATGGTTGTGTCTTAGAACAGTTTTAAGTTGTCTTGCCAAGTGAAGTAAGTTAATTTTAGCTTTTACATGTTGAACTTTGTTTTAATTGTTTGTTATGAATAGAATGATGTGTGATATTGAGCTTGTGAATATTGATTATTTTGATTTGTGTTGATTGAATGATATTAAATTTGTTAAGCTTGATATTTTAATATATGTGATATATTAAAATTGTGATAAATGGTGTTGTGGTATGCTCGGTGATCCAAGGGAAATTCATCTTTTAGTGGATAATTTAAATACAGAAAAGATATATTACTTTGATTATTTGAGATTGAAGCCAAATTTCTTTCCTTAAATAAAATAATTAAAAATAATAATAAAACTTTTGAAAATTTCACATATCTTTTAACATTAGTTGTTTAATAATGAAAATAAATAAATATATATATATATATATATATATATATATATATATATATATTTAATGCAACCAAAACCTATAAATTCATAATATTTTTAAAATTGTCACAACTTTTTTAATATATTATATTATTCGAAACTGAAACTTATAGGATGAATTAAAAAAACAAATTTACACCAATTAATGCACCCCCAATACATAATATATATATATATATATATATATATATATATATATATATATATATATATATATATTAAAATGACTTTTCCATCTTGTTTATTATCTTATAAAAAATGAACTATTAATATGCAAAATTAAATTATTCTAATGTTTTAAAAACAATACATAAACTAATCATACATATATTTCAAAACAATTTTTAAATTTATCTATTTCTTTTATTAAAACTTAATAATATTCATGAATACACAAAAATATTTGTTTTTAAAAAGAAAAAAAAAGAGAATATGAATTATTTCAAATAACTATTTTTACACACATTCCTAACTACTAATCTTCTATCAACCATGACAAATATGATATTCTCACAAATACTTTTTGAATGTAAAATACAAATATATCATCCCTAAATAACAAATTAATTGTTCTTATATTTTCAAAAAAAAAGCATTTAATGCGAAGTTTTAAATCCTACAAAGTTCTCAATCCTAAACATTTACGTTTTCATTAAGGTCAACATCATGTGATGATTCTGTGAGCTGGGGAACAGCTTATAATAAGTATAAAAAAATTATACATTTTTCGGTTTTGTGGCTTGTTTTCAGTTTCATCTCTTAAAATTAAATATCCAATTCACGTTACGTTTTCCATCCTTTTGAAGAAAAACCTCAGTTTCATTCCCCTTTCATCTCTCTGAATTTGTCATTAAAAATTAGTATTCATTACTTCTTTCCAAATACCAAAAATTGTAAACTTCCATCGAATATACAATTTTACACTAATTATTTTGAATGGCAATAAACTTATAAATAGTATTTTTTTTAAAATAGAAAAAAGTTTAGTACACTACTAATCTTAATATTCCTTGTTCTTCTGGAAATAAATTATTCCTCGACATTATCCTTTTCTCTCTGTTATTAATACCACCATTCCTTTTTCATGACACTTCTTTCTACTTATGCATTATTTATTTATACATATACACTGATATAATTTATACATATACATATATACATACACACTAATATAATTTATTTGTATTAATTATTTTATTAAGGTATGGTTTCAAATTGATCTGGCAATTTAACTTTCACTAACATTTATTTTCTTTAGTTTGAAAAATATAACACTCTTCATTCATAAATTTTAATGAGATTTTATTTTAGCACGGAATTTTTTTATCAACAAAATGCACCAACTTAAATAAATAATTTGTAATGAATTGCAAAAAAAAAATGTAGATAATAAACTATAATTGAATCGTGCTATAGACTTTTAATGTGAAAATTATTGAATAGGGAATTTTGGTTTATATCAGTTGTCATTTAAATATAGATGAAGCAAGTCAAATCTGGGTGAAATCATAACACTACATTTTGAGTACAAAGAATTAGTCAACTTTTTATACAACCTTCTATACAAGATAAACAACTTGCCATAATAAAAGAAAAACATATTTTAATGGGACAATTATTAAATATGAGATTTTGATTATATCAATTCTCATGTTGGTCTAAATGAAATGAGTAAAATCGTAATCAAATTAAAATGTTTTTGGTAGAATAAAATAAAAGAAAAGATAACCGAAACCAATTCATTTACGATGGTAACATGTTTTCAGTTTTTAATTATGATTAAACATCTTAGTATTGTTATTAATCAATTAAAAATTATTTAGTTTAATATAAACTTTAAATAAATTTTATAAAAATTAATAAATGGTTGAACAAGAATTTTGAATTCATGAATATATTGTAATAAAACTCAACGTGTACAGAACAGCTAGCAGCATGCAACTCCAACTTAAATAAAGTAATTAAAATTTGAATAAATAATTAAGAGCATTAAATTAGTGATTAAATATTTTGTCCCTTGCAATAATTTTGTTAAATTTAATTAATCTCTTAAACTTAAATCTGTAGAAAAAAAAAGGCAACGTATAGTAACAGAGAGTGCTTATTCATATTACTTATTCATTCATTCAATCCAATTCAATTCAGCACAAACAAACAGTCCACTCATCGTCCATTCATTTCACACAAACACACAGTCCAAGCAAAGCAAGAACCAAAGAGAAGAACCTGATTCCACCGCCACACTCTTCTCTCTCTCTATCTCTTCTTCTTCTTCTTCTCATCGACTCTTTCACCATGGGTGTGTGTGTCTCTCTCTCTACACACGCACTCGTTTAAATAATAACGCGTCTTTCTCTTCCGTCATGCTCTCACAACTCCCCATGAAGACGCATAACACCATTATATAACGACAGCAACACCTCTCACGTCAAACGCCACCACAAGCCCTTCAGTTTCGGTTTCTTTCTGATTCATCGGTCAAACAATGGCCAACTGGGCAGCCCTAGTTCAGAATTGCGTTTCCAAGAAGCAAAACAAACAACTCACAAGACTCTACTTTCTCACCTTCACCACCTTCCTCTGCACCCTTTTCTACCTCCTAGGCCTCTGGCACCACTCTCCGCCCTCACTAGCCGCCGTTTCAGCCGGCACACACCTCTCTGGCGCCCGCAACTGCCCCGACCCAACATCAAAACTCCTCTCCAATTCCATTTCCAATTCAACTTTGGATTTTTCCGCTACCCATTTCGCTCCCGATCCCGAGGAGTCGGCGCGTGGGTTCCACGCGCCGCCTTGTGATCCGACGCTGGCGGAGTACACTCCCTGCGAGGACGTGCAACGGTCGCTGTTGTTCCCTCGCGAGGACTTGATCTACCGCGAGCGGCACTGTCCCGTGGAGGCTGAGGTGCTGCGGTGCCGGATTCCGGCGCCGTTCGGATACCGTGTGCCGCTGCGGTGGCCGGAGAGCCGCGATGCTGCGTGGTTCGCGAACGTGCCACACAAGGAGCTGACCGTGGAGAAGAAGAACCAGAACTGGGTCCGGTTCGAGGGAGACCGGTTCAGGTTCCCAGGGGGTGGGACCATGTTTCCACGTGGCGCAGGTGCGTACATTGATGACATCGGAAAACTCATTAATCTAAAAGATGGGTCCATCCGAACCGCCTTAGACACTGGCTGTGGGGTACGTACTTTCTTTGAACCGGTTCGGTTTAAGAGTTTCATTCTTTCAAATTACACTGTTTTCTTGTTTAATTTTACTGTAACACTTGTTTTCGGATCTTCATTTTCGATTAAAAAATTTCTATATGCTTGTATTTTGAAAATAAAAATTCTGAATATCATATTCTTTTATTCGATATACGAATTACATTCTGTTTCTGATTGAAAATTGAGAGGCCTGAATCTCAATTCGTAATTTATTTTATTTTGTTTTCTAATGTTTTTTAGTTTTAGTTGAACCGGGCGGGTCACCACCTTTCCATGGATTTTTGTTTACTTTTGATTATTTTATTTTATTTTTCTGTAGAAGCTTTATGTTTGTGTTTGGTTTCAGGTGAACCGAGTGGTTCGCCTCTTTTCCATTGGTGGTTTAACAACTATAGAATAATGGGTCCACCCTTGACCAATTGGGTTTTTCCGGAAAAGATAAACTCTTTTTCTGGTATTAATAATAATGGGAAATTTTGTCTTATTTGAAATGTTTCGAAAAGAGAATGAGGATGAATCGGGATTGTAAATGCTACGTATTCTTTCCTTCTATGCTTCAAAAAATGTTATTTTTTATGGAATGGAATATCTTATTTGAGTGATCATGTGGGTGAAAGAAGAAAAAAAAGGTCGAAAATTGATCAAAATTAAATCCCGCAAATTTTGTCTCAGCATGTTCTTCCAATTTTTTAAAATATATTTTTAATACTTTCCTATTTTTTTATAACATGTGATGGTGGCCCTTCTTTGTGAATGCCATGAATTAATAGATAAGGATTTGAGTGATGATATTAGAGACGTGAAAATTGGAACTACGAATTTGTCCAGTTGTGAAGGGAGGAAAGTGAAATGGGAATCACATAAAACTAGTTTACAAAACAATCTACTTAATTCTTCAGATCGAAGTAAAGTGCGATCTTGACTATGACAATAAAGTACTACGCAATTGGCCAAACATACTAAATATATTTTTCAATTCAATCGGTGCTAATCATGGTTATAATATTATTGGAATTTATGTTGTTCGTTGAAGAATCTCTGGAAAGGACAATCTTGATTAAGGAGTTAGATGTTGATGCCTAACCAACCATCGCAATTATGCTTTCTTCATCTGATTTGCAATTTACTTCATCAAACTTCATTATTAGAAGAAGACATTTTGTTGGACCCCTCAAGCTTATTTCTCATGGTTTTGAAACATGTTCCATTACGAGCATTATTTTGGTAATCACATTGGAATGGTTTTCTGTTAAAAATTTGGAACACATTGTAAGCCTATTACTATTGACATGGTTAATTACCAGAAGAAGTTCATTTTTGTATGTCACAAATTCTCCATTTGGCCTAATTTAATGATTTGTTTATACCATTCAGGTTGCAAGTTGGGGAGCATATCTTCTGTCACGAGACATTTTAGCAGTGTCATTTGCACCAAGAGATACACACGAAGCTCAAGTTCAATTTGCTCTTGAACGAGGGGTTCCTGCATTGATTGGAGTTCTTGCCTCAATTAGGCTTCCTTACCCTTCAAGGGCCTTTGACATGGCACACTGCTCACGTTGCCTCATTCCCTGGGGCCAGAGAGGTACATATAATAAATTCATCAAATCTTGTTTCGTGTGCACATTTTTGTGTGGACTAATTTTTGTTTTTTCTGGTTTTCAATGGTGATGTTGGCAGAGGGAATTTATTTGACAGAAGTTGATCGAGTGCTGCGTCCAGGTGGTTACTGGATTCTTTCAGGGCCACCGATAAATTGGCAGAGCCACTGGAAGGGTTGGGAGAGGACTCGTGAGAGTCTCAATGAGGAACAAGATACAATAGAGAAAGTGGCAAAAAGCCTATGCTGGAAAAAATTGGTGCAAAAGGGTGACCTTGCCATATGGCAGAAGCCCACCAATCATATACATTGCAAAATAACAAGAAAAGTCTTCAAGAATAGACCCTTTTGTATGGCAAAGGATCCAGACACAGCATGGTAACGGCAGTACCAATCTTAAGATGGCTAAAATGTGTTTTAGCAAAATTGATTCTATTTCCATGGTTTTAGAAACATATATAATTGGTGGCAGATTTAGGATGAGAATAGACCCTTATGGCTGAAAGTTGAGAGACCTAAAATACGTCTTAGATGAAGATAATTCTCGGATAGTGAAGCTTTAGGTTGCCAGTATTGCAGATAGATCGACTTACAATCACTGTCACTGTTAGTTCCGTGTGCTATTGATTTTGCTTTTGAGCCTATAGCTTTTCTATTTTCTCTTTTCTAAGGATAAAAAGCAAATTATGCTTGCTGCCAATGAGAGTTTAGTAGTGATACCAAAACCACTTGGAAGATAAAGCTTTTAAAGTGACTAGTCAGTAGTCAGTGCAACCATAATCTATGTCGCTTTTTCCATCTTGTTTCTCACTCCATTCCCTTACCTTCCCGAATCTAGCTGATCAGCCAAAAGGAGAAGATTCTGTCTGGCCCCTAATGTTAAATATTTTGTTTACATGCTTTTGGCGACCTTTTCACTTTTAACATTTTGTTTCGTTGTCAGGTACACCAAAATGGAGACCTGCTTGACACCACTGCCAGAGGTGAATGACGTCAGTGAAGTTAGTGGTGGCAAATTATCAAATTGGCCCGAGAGATTAACAGCAGTGCCACCAAGGATTAGTAGTGGAAGCTTGAAGGGAATTACGGCTGACATGTTTAAAGAAAACACAGAGTTATGGAAGAAGAGAGTAGCATACTACAAGAGCTTGGACTATCAGCTAGCAGAGCGTGGTAGATACCGTAATCTGCTTGATATGAATGCTTTCTTGGGAGGCTTTGCAGCTGCACTGATTGATGATCCTCTGTGGGTCATGAACACTGTCCCTGTTGAGGCCGAGTTCAACACCCTTGGTGTCATATATGAACGTGGATTGATTGGAACCTACCAAAACTGGTATGCCTTTCTTCCATAATAGTAAATTAGTAGAGGGACTCATTCTAGGAAAAGTAGAACATAGTTGGGTAGAAAGTAGCTTTCTCATTGACTAATTAGATTAGAAGCATATCTCACTTCAGCTTAATTTCTGTTCATCACTGCTAAATGCTTAAACACAACTCAAGTGGTACCAACTTTTGTCCTTTTTACCATAGACAGGGCACTGTTATACAGATACACTTGTTTTCAATCTATTATTATGAATGATTTAGAAACCAAATCTTTGTCTTTACACTTTTCAACACTAACTACTTTTGCTTACAGGTGTGAAGCAATGTCCACATACCCAAGAACTTACGACTTCATACACGGTGACTCAGTTTTCAGCCTATACCAAAACAGGTATTTCTCAATTTGGTCAGCTAAAAAATGTTACAGGGATGGCATCTCCTACTTTCGAAGTTGACTAAGTACTACTTCAATAGTTGATTGAAAGACTTGAAAACTGACAGATAACTACTTCAATGGTGGTTCAATAATTTAAAAATTGTATTAAATAATTGTCTTAACCTGTGGCAGGTGTAAAATGGAGGACATTCTTCTTGAGATGGATAGAATTTTGCGGCCACAGGGCAGTGTGATCCTGCGTGATGACGTGGATGTGTTGTTGAAGGTGAAGAAATTTGCAGATGCAATGGAATGGGATTCCAGAATCGCAGACCATGAAAAGGGGCCTCACCAGAGAGAAAAGATATTCTTTGCTGTTAAGAAATACTGGACCGCTCCACCCCCAGAACAAAAATCAACATAGAAAACTCTAAATTCGTCTTCTTTCTGGCTCATCATATGTGTAATTTTTTATTTCGTGTTCACAATTTTTTTCAGAATTCTATTCTTTTCCAACCCCCGCTTCTATGGGTGGTGTGCAAAGTGAATTTTTTTCTTTACACCAATTATGGTTTCTTAAGTTTTTCACTTTTTGGTAACTTATCTATCCTGTACTCCATATCTATCAATCAAATGAGTGTGCAAAGGAACCGATTATAATGTTTTTACCAGACACCAGGATCTCTACATCATATGTTTGTCTCCTTACAAAATGTCATTTTACACGAATATGAACATTTTTATAAGAATTAAAATTTTAATTATTATTAAAAGGTAAAACTGTAAAATGAAATTTAAACAGATTAATATCACAATTTCCTTATAAAGACTGGGAATGTAAAACGTACCTGCAATTACTGGTTATGTAAGGAATCGAGCTGGCTCATAACGCGTTTTATTTTGTTTACTGACTGTCACTTAACACATTAATATGTATTTAACAAATTTAATAACGCGTAAGTTATTTCTTATTAATGTAATTGTATCGTTAGATGACAACATTTTTTCAAAAATAATATGAAAAGTTAAAGTTGATGCCAGCTTTGCTATTTTTTTATTGAAATTAAAATATTGAAATAGTTAATAATGATTAAAGCAGCTTTCTCGAAAAGAATAATTAATTTTTTTTTAGTGAAACTAAAATTGAATAAAACTAAATTTCTTCAAAAAGTGTCATAGTAAAATAAAACTACCAAAATAAAACATTACATAGACGATAACTTATAACCAAAGACAAAAACAAAGGTAAACTACGAGTAAAACAATTTATCATTATAAAACAACATTGTAACATGTTTTACACTTCACACAACATAACCATCCATCCTATACATGCAAAAAACTTAGACTTGGGATATACAATGAATGTCGAACTAAAACATGTTGTGCCCTTTGTGTAATGGAAAAACTGACAACCATCAAAGCTACCACACAAGGTTAGTCCTTTAAGATGCCTTTTGCCAGATGGAGAAAGGCCCTAGGCTAAGACCATAGTGGGTTATGCACTTGTGTAGTGAAACAACTAACAACCATCAAAGCTACCACACAAGATTAGTCTGTACCGCGTCTTAGGCCATACTGGAAGCACCTAGACTAAGACCTAATGCTACTCTCACCACATGACTCATTTCTCTCTATTTGAGCATGGATGATCATTAGAGTGTCAGGATAACCCATCAGAACTGAGCTTCTTACCTTCATACTTAGAATACTTGAAACCACCACCAAGAAGTTTCACCTTGGAACTAACCTTTATAACTTTGAAACCATTGATATCACTTCACATTCACATAGTACACCAATACATGAGACTACTAATCATACATTAAAGAAATAGAAACAACCATACAAGTAATCAAAAATCACCCAATAACACAATTTATTTGTGGCACCTTGATACTCATATATTTAGGTAAGGAAAACAATTCTGAAACCCTCACCAATAGCTCTGGAAGGGTCCAAAACCCCTAAATTAAAAAAAAAAAAAGAACGTCCAAAACAAACACTCAGAACCCCAAATTTGAGATCCCGAAAACTGGAAAAAAAAATCTGCTGAGTTACGCCCAACGCCCCTAAAAGGGGCGCCCGGGTGCCAGACCCCTGGAACAGGGGCGCTAAAGGGGTGCCCAAGTGAATTATTCTCGCAAAAACGCCCAGGGACCCCTTGGAGGGCACCCAACGCTGCACCAGGTTCTAAAATTCACCTATTTGGACTTTGGTGACCTTCTATACAACTTTAAATTATTCCTAAAAACTCTTAGGCACTGAGAAACATTTAAAAACAGACCCCTAACTTGACTTGACCACTCGAAATCCCAAATTGACCTATGAAAACCCAAATTTACTTCTATAAGCTACCCAAACTCAAATGTACACTTTCTAACCCCTATATCAGTTTCCCAACTGCATAACCAGGTCTAAACAGACTTGCTAGTACATCCCAACACCCCAAATTGCTCACAATCCCTCTGTTTCAAGATCTCACCATTCAAAATCTCAAATTGGGCCAAAAACCTCTAAGAACTCATCCTAAGATGACACCAATTGTCCTATACCAGATTTTTCTCATTGAACAACCTAGACAAGTCCTAATGAGTCTTATAACACACTCTCAACTGTCCAAAACAGTCAACACCTCTTACTTCCAATTCTCACTACTCAACCCCCCCTTCCTTTTCCACTAAAACATTTCAAAACATCAACAATGAACCCTAATCTTTGCTCCATATCAGTTTTCAACCATCTAACTCTTCTAACAAGTCCCAATTAACCACATAAAAGTGCTAGACTAATTGTCATATCACTCAAATACCAAATTCTCAATTTCACTCACCAAAACATCTCTTTTAAGCTTGAAACTCAAGTAACTTGACCAATATTTCACACAACCACTTGAATTCCGTTTCAAACATTTCAACATCATCATCATACTCAATTATAACAATATTAATCATCATAATCACACTATATCACTTATATTCAACATCACACTATCAAAATCACCAATCAAACATACATTTTATACACCCAATCATACCAATTTTCTCAAAATCATCTATAACTCATACATACACCAAATTTATAATATAAACACAACTAAGACAAGTTCTAGCTTCCCTTACCTTAGAAGAAACAACCTCAACCCACGGAAACGTCCTGACGATCGCTTGAAATGCAAGAAATTCCTAAACGGACCTACGAGGCACCAAAATTGAAACAAACAAAGTTCTTAGAACTCTAAATTCATCAAGAGCAAGAAAAGAGAACTAAATGATACATGCATAACAGTTTTGTGCATGACCATTGACCGAAGCAAAGAGGACAAAAAAACAAGTAGAAACTTACTTGCTCTAAAACAGAAATTGATAGGTTGGATTTGTAGACCTTGACGTCGTGGTCGTCTAGACACCTCC
Organism: Vigna angularis; assembly: GCF_016808095.1. Taxonomy (NCBI): domain Eukaryota; kingdom Viridiplantae; phylum Streptophyta; class Magnoliopsida; order Fabales; family Fabaceae; genus Vigna; species Vigna angularis. Next base: position 9,486,952 of record NC_068971.1, read on the forward strand.
TGATAGTCAAAGAGATGACTCAAGAGTTAGAACTCTTAGAGAGAAGAACTATAGAAAACTGGTTTCTTGAGAGATGATACGTTTTAAAATGATAAAACTCGTTTATAACAAAACTATTTATAATAAAATCGTTTAATATTAAAATAATCGAGTCTCACTGTTTTTAGACTACCACCACTTATAAAAATACCATTTTTTGGGGTTTTACAAAAAGAATATTTGAATAAAACTAAATTTCATCATATCCATTTCTTTTAACGGTAAATTGAGAATTAATCAAGATTAATTAAGATTTAATATATCTATTTATGAAAAATGTAATAGATTAAGAAGGCTAAGAACTCATTTCTCTAATCTTTCAACATAGTTTGTGATTTGTTGTTTTCAGGAAAAGCAAAGAAGAAGTGAAATTTAGGGTATTTGATATTTTTTTTTGTATTGATGTTAATCATGGTGTGTATTTTGTTTTTCTACCTATAAGACGAAGTGGTCAAAGAATATGATTTTTTTTTGTATTTCTTAGTATCATATTGGCACTATCACCTAAAACAATCATATTGAGATTGCAAATACTTTTGTAATAAAAATAATCAAATTTAAATATCACAAAATATTTATGTGGAAACTCTTCTACCGCCGAGAAGATGTCTCTCTTATTCTAGAAGTTATATTTATTATATTTGTTGGAAATTTCAAGTGGATCCTCGTTTTTTTAATTTTCTTAAATATATTTGAAAATTTGAGTTAACTAAGTTATATCTATTAAGTTTTCATAAACAATGTTAAAAAATGCGGAAATGTAATTATTTTTAAAGAGACGTGTCATTGTGATTAAATTCAGTGAGTGATGTGTTTTTAACCAAATAGTCATAGTTTAGGAAAGGGCATTACCTTTTACCATTTTCAATTCACACATAAAAATCAACCCAGCTAGCAAAATTTGTTAGTTTATGAAACACATTTTGAGTTCAAATGCAAATGTCAGGTCTCAGAAAATACGTGCGCCGGTGGAGTCCACGTGGCAGCAGGAGGACGCGCCGCATGAGCAGGCCACATGGGGGCAGCAGCGTCTGACGCACCTCCCTGACGGACGCCAGACTGTCGCACGTGGAGCTGAGTCAGGGGCATAGTGGAACGTGCGTTCGGCGGTAGTAGAATACACGTGTCCGCTTGGGAGTGGACGTCCGTCCAGCATGTCAGTCAGAAGCGCAGTGGAGAACGTGCTGCAAGACTGAGAACGTGCGTCGACGGTAGTGGAAGACGCGTGGCAACTGTAGATTGGACGACCGTCCGTTATGGGCTGTCAGAAATCAGAAACATGCTTGCCAGAGTGTAACGTGCGTTGGAGTAGAGACGTGCGCTGGCGTGTGGAAAGCTGAAGCTGAGAATTTCTGAAATACTCTCCACCCTCTGCACGCACCTCTCTTTGCTTCATTTCTGAAAACTCTTTCTCTCCTCCTTCTCTCTTCATTCTCTACTCTCTCTCTAAAAGAACACCCAGTTTACCTCTTCCGATCAGTGATTCCGGTACTGTAGAAGGACGCTCGACGTCAAGGATCACCAGAGAAGACGTTCGGTTGGCTGGACTGGTAAGTCCTTCCTTCCTCTCTACGACGTTCGTTTCTCCTACCATGCAAACTCAATTCTGAGTGGTACGTACATTATCTTTCTTAAAGTAGTGTAAATCTGAGTTTGGTGTTGGGGCTCGTTCGTATAGTTGGAGTGACGAGCGTTGATAGTAGGAGAACCAGTGTTTGAGAGGTCGTGTCTCTGTGGTTGTGGACGTTCGGTCATTTCCAGGTAAGGGAAGCTTATTTAATTTAACTGTTTGATGTATGCTGTGTGTGAGCGTTCGTTATTTAACTGCATGGGAATAATGCATGATGAATGATATGTATGTGGTGTGAACGTTCGTTATTTGGTTATATGAATGTGACGACTGATATTACTAAGTTGCATGAACGTTCGTTATTGATTTAGTGGAAATGTAACATGATTAAGTTTATGTATGATGTATGAGATATATGAGACTTGGATGAAATGAGATGTATGTATTTACATGAAATGGTTTGTATGAAATGTAGAAGTTGATGTTGATATGAACGCATGAAACTATGAGATTTGAATGATGAGAAATGAACTAGAATGAAAATGGAGTGTGGGAGTAATTCCCATAAAAATGTACGTTCGTACTGGACGGTCATTGACCGTTCGGTTTTGTTAGTAACAGCTGAAATATTGATTCTTTCACCCGAATGGAACACTTGTTGAGAACAAGCGTTCTCGTATAAAATTTCTATGCTTGAGCGTTCGGCCAAGCACTGTTTGTGTCTGAGTATTCTTTGATAAATTTCTATCCTTTTAAATCCCATAATATTATACGTGCGTTACTGGGACGGTCTCTGACCGTTCGATTTTCTTGGCCAACATGATGAAAATAGGATTTTGTCATTTGGGAAGAATCCTGGTCGAGGACGAGCGTCCTCACACTAAAATGCTTTGCTTGAGCGTTCGGCCAAGCACTGTTACTTTAAGTTATTAGACGTTCGGTCTCACATTTGACGTTCGTCCAGAATAGCGTTCGGTCTCACACCGGACGATCGTACTGCAAAGCGTTCGGTCTTACACTGAACATACGTTGAAACTAACGCTCGGTCTCATATCGAGCGTTCGTTATAAATGAGTCTCGGTCTTATAGCGAGCGTTTGCCCTAACTGGTGTTCAGTCTTGCACTGAACGTACGCTCAAATTGACGCTCGGTCTCATACCGAGCGCTCGCTCAAAATGAGGCTCGGTCTTATGCTGAGCGTTCGTCCTAAATGACGCTCGGTATTATTTTGAGCGCTCGTACTCTTTTCCCGCAAAATAGCGTACGTCCATCTTCAGGATTGCTACGTTCGGTCATTGACTGGAAGTGGATTCCAGATTGAGAAGTCTTATAAACGTTCCCTTGAAGTCTTGAAACGTTCGCGTCTGATGTATTCGGCCTAGGGCCTCTACACTTAAATTATTCCTGGAATATTCACGAGCGTCAGTTCCTTAAACTGATTCTCAGGGTAAACAACGTTCGTCCAATGAACAGTGTATTATGCAGCTATTCCCGTATGTCATTGAAATTCTGCCGTTCGTACTCTTATTCGAACGAGCGTCCTTTGGTCTTACTCCCAGCGTTCGTCCTCGGTCTTATTGGGGCAGAACGTTCGGTTTTTGGTGTTTTACTTATGAATGATGAAAATGATTATGGATTGACGTATGGTGAATGATGAACAGTATATGAGAGGAAATGAAAGTATGAATGTATGATGAATAGTGAATGATGAACAATATATGAGATGAAATGAAAGTATGAATGTTGAACAAGCGTTCCGGGGAGGAACCATTCTTATGATTATGAGAATTTGTAAAGTGTGACCGTGGCCAGACTTAGCGGACGATCTGATCCTGATGTTCCGTGAGTACTCGTCCTCACATAGAGGGGGTATGTCATGCGTGGGAACGGCAGGAGGTCCTCGTCACATAACTGTAATTTGGACGGAATGGACTAACCTCGGGTGGCAGCTGATGAGAATGCCAGTTACCACACCACCCGGGTGCGCGATCGTCGTAGCTACACGGGAAATTCATACAGTCCGGATAGTCAGTGGTGTTGAGTTTTATTTCGTACGTGCGTTAAAATATATTGATGTGTGATGAATGCGTACGTTGATATGTATGTGTGAAATGAACTGTTTGATGGAATTTATATGTTAATGCATGAGTTAAATTACATAAGCTTACCCTACGTTTTCCTTGTGTTGTCTCGTCATGTACGTCCGTCTTGTCATTGCAATGATCATCCGTGTGGATGTGAGCAGAGGGAGACGAACGTTTGGAAGAGGCACTGAACGAAGAGAACCTGGTTGATGTCGAAGTGAAGACCGAGCAGTGAGACGCTCGACCTGTAGTTTGTGTTGGAGTGGTCGTTCGACCATCTCATCTGCTTATTTTGTTCTGTTAAGACCGTTCCGTAATTGTCCCTTGTAAACCGTTCGGTCAGATTTTCTTGTACGTTCGTTTTGAATTGTGACTTTTGTATGGACGTGCGGCTTTGCGCGTTCGCCCTTTGAAATTGTAAGACTGTTCGTCCTTGAGCGTTCGTTTGTTCTGGAAAATTTTTTTTAGTGGAAAACTGTTTGAATTATTATTAAATGTGATTTTTCTAAATTTATAGTTTATGATTGTATTTTTGGGATGTCACAGCAAACTTCTTCCCCATAATTTTATGAGAAAATCCTTAAATTTAGGGTTTTGTTTTTAATTAATTTTGGTAAAAATCCCTAATTCTGAAATACAATTCATCTTTCTGTGTTCCTCTTTGCCAAGCTTGATCTGGAGTTCAATTGGTATCAACCGTGATCTCGCATTACACCAAAAATCAGACACCAGAAATCTGAAATTATTTTTTTCAGAAATCCTAAAATTTGGGGAAATTTTCGCAATTCTGTTGTTTTATTTTTTGGTGGGTTTCGAACCCTAATCGGCAACCAGATACTCTAAAAATTTGAAATCCCCTTTTTGCCTCATCTTCGGGAATCCAAAATCCTAATCCTGCCACCACTGTTTTTCGAGCTTCTTCTTTTTACTTTTAGTGCTGTGATGGAAGTGCGACAATTTCTTCTCCCTTCACATTCTCCGTCACGATGGAGGACTGGCCTCGCCGTGTGGTCTGTTAAAATTTAGTAATGAAATAATGTTTACTAAATTTATTAGAGTCGTCTTTTCAAAAGTCTATATTTAGTAAATTAACACTCATAAATTTAAAGTTTATTGCATTGTAAATTAGCAAATTTATATAAACTTTATGTGTTAGTATTTATTTTTTAACAACATTAATCGTTTATTTTCGATCCTTAACTTTTTAAGTGTTGTGTTCCTGCAGGCAAAGATTGTTGTCCACACATGTTTCGGACGAGCTCTTTTGACAGTTTCTTCATCAATGGTATTCACTATATTGTAAAAACAACGGCTCTTTCACTAATGCAGCAAACACATAAAAGTAATCTTTTTCAAAGTGCTGCAGTACTGAGTCACGTAACACTGTAGACAAATTTGTCACCATGTCACAATCATGGCGATAAACCTGCTTTTGCAAGGAATGTCTGTAAGAAATCTTGACGAAAAGATGGATATGGAAAAAGGTGACGATAAATATCTGAGTTCGGAATCTAACTGCACCCATTGGGTCTGAAGCCTCAATAACTATAGTAATATTGACTTTATCATTGCATCCTAATTATACTTTACGAATCACACACTGTTTACTTAAATGGTATATCAAGCGCCTGTGGCCTAATGGATAAGGCGCCTGACTATTAAAAAAAGTAATCTGAATTTGGTGGTTATCTAACTTAATTTAATTGATGTGATATAATATATTTATAAAATATATTAAAATAAGTCATCAAATTTTAAATTAATTATTTTGTTTTATTTATTACTTTTTATATTTTTTTATTTTAATCATGTTCTCTTTTTAATATAAAAACATATTAATAAAATATTAAATTTACCTTTTTGTTAATATTTGAATATTTTCATTTTAATTATTCGTTTTATTATATTATAATGAAGTCTGGATTGATGTTATGAGCAGAGAGATTAAGGCTCTCCAAGATAATAAGACACGATATCTAACTAGTCTTCCTTTAGCGAAGAAACCCATTGGTTGTAAATGGGTTTACAAGATAAAACACAAAGTTGATGACACTATTGAAAGACCCAAAGGTTGGTGGCTAAAAGGTATACACAGCTCAAGGGAATCGACTTTATGGACACTTTTCCTCTTATAGCTAAAATAACAACTGTTAGGCTATTGCTCGCTTTTGTTGCTATCAAAGATTGACACCTACATCAACTTGATGTAGGAAATGGCTTTCTCCATGGATAGCTACATGAGGTAGTTTACATGAGTCCTCCTCTTGACCTTATCACCAACAATTAGCAAGTTTCTAAACTCACTAAATCTCTTTATGGCTTGAAACAAACAACAGATAATGGTTCACTAAGTTGTCTAATTTCCTTATTTCAAATGGTTTCATTCAATCAAAGGCTTATTATTCCTTATTTACGAAATGTTATTCTAATAGTTAAAAGTTGATTATTCCTTACTTGTGTATGTAGATATCATTATATTGATAGGAAATTCATTAATTGAAATAAAGAAGATTAAAGACCTCTTGCACAACACTTTCAAAATAAAAGACCTTGGTGAGATGAAATAATTCATTGGATTTGAAGTAGCTAGATCTATAAAGGGTATCCATTTATATCAATGCAAGTATGCACTTGACATTCTAGAAGAAGCTAGAATGCTTGGAAGCAAAACAAGTTCCACGTCGTTTTGTTTTAACCAAAGGAACAACCTTGCAATATTGATTCCTATAGGAGACTCATAGGGAAGATCTTTTACCTAACAAATACTAGCCCTGATAAAATATTTGCAGTTCACTTAATCAATTTTTACAAGCACCTAATGTTCAACACCACAAGGCACTTAACACATTCTTTGATATATAAAGTTTTGTCTTGCCTGAGGGCTTTTCTTCCTTACCAACCCTAAACTTCAACTTAAAGCATTTAGTGACTCTGACTAGACAACTTGTTCAAACACCTTATGTTCCACTACAAGGTTCTTCATTTTCATAGGGAACTTGATTTCTTAGAAATCCGAAAGGCAAAACACAGTATCCAAATCCTCCATAGAGGCAAAATATCATGATTTGACTATTGTCATATGTGAACTTCAATGGCTCCCATTTCTTCTTCACGATTTGCAATATCATCCTTCTACTCTAACTATGTTGTATTTCGACAACCAATTGACTGGTCACATAGCTCACAACCCAAGCTTTCACAAATGCATGAAACACATAGACATTGACTGTCATGTGGTTCGTGAGAAGATTCAATCAAATATCCTACTTCTTTTTCCCATTCGCACCATCGAACAACTCACAAACGTTTTTACAAAATTCATTCATGGGAGCCAATTCAAATCTAACATTTGCAAGCTAGGGTTAATGAATATTTATCGCCCAACATAAGGGAGACTATTGTGTTTAGGGATTTTCTGTTTTTTAGTTAATGAGGTTTGTTTTATAGCTTATTTAAGATAAGCTTCTTTTCTTTTCTTCTTTTTATAGATATTGGAATACAATTTTATATGTAAATAAAGTTATATTACTTTTTTTTTTCAATCTCTGATGTGTATCTACTTTTTCACTAATTATTCATTTTCTTTAATCTTTTAGGTTTTATCATGTGCAACCTCCATGAAGTTTGAAGGAAACACTTCTACATGTCTGTGTCATTGCAAGTGAAATATCATTTGTCATGTAACAAAATTTTAATGTTATTCAAAACCAGATATTAAAACCATTACTTTTGAAAGGATGATGATTAAAATACTTCAAAGTTTAACACATACCATTTTCAATTTTACGTAAGAATACATACCAAAAATATATTTAATCTTTAAGTATATTTGTCATATCAAGCATTTAGAAACTCATACCTTTATGCTTTTTACACTCTCCCAATTTACTATTTTCATCTTAAACATTATACAAAATATTGATTTAAAACAAAAATCTATAATTATCTACTAATTTTAAAATAAACAATTTAAGATGTTTTTCGCTTTGAAATATAAAAAATTCATAATTACTAATTCTTAAATATAACAATTCAAATAATTTGATTATATTTATTAAAATTATTTCTAAAATATCTTAATATATTTGAGACTTTTTTCTGTAACATCCCAAATTTAGTAATATAAAACTACTAAACTGAACATTACATGTATAATGATAGAACAAGAACTACAGATTAGGTGAATAAAAATTTTCACCTGAAGAACAAAAGTAACTACCTATACTATAAGCTTCACTCCCTACCTTCAACTGCGCCAACTGAAAAGGCTGCATCCCTGAGCTCACACCATTAAGGTGATCATCGTGAAAGAGAAACAACATACAAAGACAAACCACAAAAAATCAAGGGTAAGCTAGAGTATCAAAAGGTTTTACATACTATTTAAAACAATAACAATATACATGCATATGATTAATCAAACAACATATCAACTTGTCCAATCCATTTGAAACACTTTTTACTATCTGGATAGATGCATTGATATCGGACTCATGGGGAATCTGTGATAAGTGTCAAAAATTACATATTCTGAGCACTTATTTTAATCTCCTTTGATGTATTATGGAGTAAAATCTCATGAAAAGTTGTATAAAATGCATATATATTTGATTTTATATCAATTTGAGTGTTTTTGTGTGTTTATTTCGCAATAGAATAAGGATTGGAAAATATCAAAGAGACCCTGCGTGCATCAGTAGCCCAGCCAGAGTGCATCAGTGGCCCAGCCAGAAGTGCATCAGTGGCCCAGCCAGAGCGCACCAATGGCCCAGCCAGAAGTGCGCCAGTGGCCCAACGACCAGGACCCAATGGCCCAGCGAAAAGTGCACCAGTGGCCCAGCGACCAGGACCCAATCACCCAGCGAGTTGACCCAGCTCGCCCAACGAGTTGACCTTACTCACCCAGCGAAAAATCACTTAAGATCCATCTCTTTAAGGACGCGAACCAAAGGCAGAGAAGTCAGTTTTGGAGGGGGAAACTCTCCCAGAGCTCAAGGACCACGGTGTGGAGGTGCGACTTCACTGCTGGAGCTCATGGAGGCCGCTTGAGGCATGTGGAAGCATCTCTTTTGTCCTCCTTGGGTCTTCTTCTTCTTCCATCCACCATGTTTGTAAGCTTGAGGTTCTTCCATGGAAATGGAGAACCAAATTCATCTTGTTAAGAATTGATGTAATTACTAGATTCTTGTGTATTTGTTGAATGATTTGAATATATATATATATATATATATATATATATATATATATATATATATATATATATATATGCCTGCTCTGTTAATTTCTAGTTTCTTGTTTTCAATCTTAAAGCTTGCATGTAATGGGGATGTTCATGACTTGATTTTGGGATTCATGGGGTATGAGAACGTATCTTGTTATCTAGATCTGAAACAAGGGGCCTAGTGGATGTATGAAATCTAGTAGTGAACTTACTACATTAGTTGTCTTAAGATCTTTGTTCTTTAATGCGGATTTTCTTATTAATTGATCATGGATTTGATTGTTAATAGAGGATTTAGGCTTTTCACCTAAGGAATTAGGGATAAATTAATTTCGATGGTTGACATTAGTAATTAATGGAGAGGAGATGAAACTTTTTATGCACAAGAGTGAAAGTGGTGAAATCTAATCTGAGCAAAGCCGATCCATATCATTTCTGACCTTTATCCATATCTAAGTGTCTTCACTACCAAAGTCCAACCTTGTAATTATGTATAAATTTATGTTTCTACACTTGGTTATAAATTGATGTTATGTTATTGAGTCTAGATGAGTTGTTAATCGCACAATTCTTTAGTATTACGAGTCTCTTGGGAAAACGATACTTGGACTTACCATTTTATATTACTTGAAGCGATTCGGTACACTTGCCGAAATATTCGCCTTAACAATCTGCACCCGTGTATGGTGGAGCAACTTAGCTCATAAATAATAATAATAATAACCACATCCTCAACCACCAACAATAAAATCATACACCAAGGTTAATCCGTCAAACATCTATGGCTCTAACCAGTGACCATAGACTATGATCTCCTACTACTCTCCACAACATAATCACCCATCTCTACATGAAATGGGGTTATTAAGAGTCTCAGGATCATTCCCCAATCCAGGAGCCCCTACATCAATATATAACACCACATAATCAACTTAGGATATTCCTCCTTGGAATTCCTTTCTCACGTGGAACATGAAATCCATACCTCACATTACTTGAACATCATCATCACATAATCTTTGATCATAAAATCTCATACATACTTATACATCATTCACAATGAATAGAAATGTAACTCCGCTCCATAAGAAAACAAGAATAGAAAGAATAAAAGACCCCCTAGACTAGTTGCTCAGTGACCAAGCACGTTGAGCGACCACAAAGTCCTCTCGCTCAACGACCCCACTCGTTGAGCGAATAAAAAGACAGTGGTTCAGACCCCCAACTCACTCGCTCAACAACCCTACTCACTGAGCGAAAAACCTAAGACAGTGACCTAGACTCCTTGACCTTTCGTTGAGCGAGTAGAGTCGCTCAGCGAGTCTGCATAATTCTGTAGCACGAAAACTGCAGAATTATTACCCCCAAACCACTCTTGACCAAATGAACATAAGTGGAAAATAAGACTGATTTATTATTCTCAATCATAAAAAATACATTCTGATACTTTCTATTTGTAATAATCTAATTCTTCTAAAAAGGGAAATAGGGAAACTAGGAAAGTAAAATAAAGGGAAATAGGGAAACTAGGAAAGTAAAATAAAATAAAGATTATATATCTATTTCCTTTAATTAGGAAGATTATAAAGATATTATCTTAAATTACAACACTCCCCCTCAAGCTGGATCGTACAAGATTGTATGAACCAAGCTTGGAATAGTCAAACTCAATTGTAGAGAACGTCAATAAACCAAATTGAACATCAATGGACGAGGGCGAACTAGCACCATGAAACTTCAACTTGGACAACAATGGACGAGGGCAAACTAGCACCATGAAACTTCAACTTGGACAACAATGGACGAGGGCGAACTAACACCATGAAACTTAAACTTGGATAGCAATGGACGAGGGAGATTTCCATAAAAAAGGATGATGACTTGCAACAGCAAACAACAACAAACTACAAGAACAGATGAAGGGCCTCTAGTGGCGAACAACAACAAACTGCAAGGACTGGATTGCCATCAATAGTGGTGAACAACAACAAAACTTCAAGAACATGATTTCCATGAGTAACATATGGGAGGCCTTCAAAGGCTAATAATAGCCACAAACCTGTAGGGACTTAACTACCCTAAACAGCAACAAACCTTCAGGGACTTAACTGCTCTAAACAGCAATAGACCTGTAGGGATTACACTACCCTATAGCGGCACTAAAAGGCTAATAACCACAAACCTGTAGGGACTTTAACCACCTTGAACAACAACAAACCTTAAGGGACTTAACTGCCCTAACAACAACGAACCTTTAGGAACTTAACTGCCCTGAACAACAACAAACCTGTAGGAACTGAACTGTCTGTAGTGGCTAACAACAACAAACCTATAGGGACTTAACCACCCTACAGTGGCTGAAACAAAAACAAACCTTCAGGGACTAACTATCCTGCGGCGGCTAAAACTTTTCTTCCCCTCACGACTGAACGACATATGCACGTCAATGACAGAACGTGAAGGTGGAAGAACTGGTGAGAACCGATTCGTACTTGAGGACAAATCTGAAACCCCTAACACCGAACGAGTCAAATCAGTGGGTGGTCTCATAGAACAACTCTCATTGAGCTGTTACAACAAGGCATTGGCAGAAACCAAAAAACACCAAAGATTGGGACTTATGATGGCATCAAAAGGCCAAAGATAGGTTGGAGGTCCTAAGTTCTCTACTGGACTACTCCTAAATGGAGATACTTACACTGTATCACAAAAGTACGGACTAAACTCTAGCCCAAGAAGAAAGTTCTCGGTAGGGGTTGAAAAATATTTCCCCTCACGACAAACAGTGGAAACTCTTGATCAAAGAAAATGCGGCAACAGTGACAAACTGTAGAGGTTGCAACAACTAACAGATAGTGGAGACAGGCTTGGCCACAGGTGTCAGTGCATTCGGCGACACAAACAGTGGAGACGTCGGCAAGAAGCACCAATCAGTGCCGCACAAGAAAGAGGAAGAAGAAATCCATTGGTGGTGGCAGAAAGCCCTTGAAGGCAGAGAACCCTTCTCAATGTAGAAGAAGATGACAGAAGAAACAAACACAACAAACACTGCCGCCCAAGAAGTTACCGAAACACTGACACACTTTGTAATTGTTAGAGTCTTTCCTTTCGTCAAACAATTGGAAGGCAAAATGGGAGGGAAGAAGAAGAAGTTCATTGACAAGAAGAACTCTGCCACTTCCCAACTCATCGCTCGCGACGCCTCTGACCCATCTTTTTCCCAATCCAACCGCGTCTTCGTCCGCGTTGACAACAATCCCGTTTCCTTCCCCGACGCTGAAGATGTCGGCTTCGACGATGCTATTGGTGACTACGACATCTATGATGGAGTTAGCGGTGGCCCGTTGCCCGAGGACGTCAGGAAGGAAATTCTAGAGCTAAGTGGTCTTTTAGAACGTCCGGGAAACAGACAATGAGGGAAAATGGAAGGTTAAGGCCCCTCCTACAGATTTGGAATCAGAGGCCTTCTTCACAATTTTTCAGCAAATGAATTTCCAGGTGCAACTGGATGGCACCTTTCAGGATGAAGAAGAAAATAGCGGAAGCAGTAGAGGTAGGAATGAAAACTGACTGTGACGGCAGCGACGATGGCGACGACGGCGACGACTACATTGGAGAGAACAACAAAGGGCAGTAGTTTCGAAGTGGAAACGCGAGGTGACACCCTCTCCTCCTCGCGGATGAGATGGATCCTCATCAACCCGTCCCAGAAGTGTGTTGCGAGGAATGAAGATTCTGTGAAGCAACAAAGATGGTAGCAATGACAGCTATGAAGGGTCAGAACAGAGAGGAGGAGGTCTGGCGAGTCGATCGGAAGCATCGCGGTGTGATTCCGACACCGGGACAGCGGTGCGTGACAAACACGCACCCGAGACCAGCTAAAGAAAGGCAGCGCATGTGGAGGCTTCTAGGAGGTGGATTACCAGGGTTGAGTCGCGCTCCTTGAGGCGCACTTAACCCTTATCTTCGCCGGAGAAAAAGATGACAGTGGCGATGGCGACTATCGGACTGATTTGGCGCTCGTGGCGGCGCGTGAATGAGAATTAGCCATCGGAACTGGCGCGGTTGGCCATCGCTCGAAGAGACGATCTAGATCTGCTGGTCACTGGTTGAAACTGCGACGGTGGCCGCCGATGGCCGGCGACGGAGAGACTTTTGGTCTTTGATTGGCAGCCAATGCGAATGCCAAAAAAGGATTGGGCATCACTTAAAATACCCATTCTGAGATAAATTCTAGAAGTATAGCATATAGCTAGGTTAGATTAAAATCTAGAAGTATAGCTTATAGTTAGGTCATATTTTAACTGGAAGTATAACTTATAGCTAGGTCAGATTATGGAAGCACAACACAACTTTGTAATAACTGTTATCGGAAAAAACAAATGTATTTGATAATATTGGAGAAATGCCAGAATTCTAAGGCAGAACTTGACTAGGGCAATTGGAGCTCATTAAAAACACATGTTAAAGAAGAGACTTTTAGGGGACCGCCGACGGTCCCCTAAAAAGTGAGAGGAAGAAAAGAGAAGAGAATATTGTTTTAGAAATATAGAAATATTTTAAATAATGAACCAAACTTTAAAAAGTTCTATTTATATTATAAGATTATTTTATAATAAAATACTCAGTTTCATTATTTTAATACATCTATCAACTCTAATACTCTATTTTATGTTCTTATATTTTATAAGTATTTTTTTTTCCATTTTTTATATCAAATCTAATGAAATTAATTTGCAAAATATTTCTGAATAATATTGACACTGATAAATGATATTAATTATTTTTGAAAGAAATATAAATAATTTTTTATAGGAAGGAGGGCATTCTTTTTAAGTAACATTTATTTTATTATTTGTTATACTTATGGTGATATTTGTGTAGTTTATGCGTGCTAGAAAACTAAATGGTTAAAAAATCAGAAATGCTGAACAATATCACATCTGATCCTTCTTCTTTCCTTCAACACTCTTTCTCCTTCTCACTCTTCTCACTCGTTCAACTTGTTTCTACCAGCACTTTCTCATCAAAGCAACAAGGAAGAAAGGAAGTTACTTCACTTTTCTGTAAACCTTTCACTCTCTTCATTCCATCAGAGAGCAAAACCTGAGAAATAAAATAAAAGCACCCCATTAAGCAAGCCAAGCAACCCATCACGATTCCAACATAAAGCACCGATTTTTACCGCCGAAACCCGACACCCAGATGAAGATTTGATTCGATCCGTCATTTTCCTCAAATGGGTCACTCCAATTCTTCGTCGCCATCGAAGCGCGGCCACGTGCGGCAGTGGCGGCTCCTGGACCTCGTCACCGGCGTGTTCTTCTTCCTTGTAGTGCTCTTCTTCGTCATGGTCTTTACCCCGTTGGGCGATTCGCTCGCCGCCTCTGGCCGCCAGACGCTGCTCCTCTCTGGTGCTGACTCCCGTCACCGCCACCAGCTAGTGGAGGCGGTCGAGACAGCTGGGCGGGGCGTGGAGGCGTGCCCCGCCGATACGGCTGATTACATGCCGTGCGAAGATCCAAGGCTGAACAGCCAGCTGAGCAGGGAGATGAACTACTACAGGGAGAGGCATTGTCCCAGGCTGGAAGAGTCGCCACTCTGCTTGATTCCGCCGCCGAACGGTTACCGGGTGCCGGTGCCGTGGCCGGAGAGCTTGCACAAGGTGTGTATTGCGTTTTTGTGCTGAGGTTACTTTGGACAGATGTTTGTCTTATTTATGTTTTGTTAATGAATTTAGGGTCCATGTGGATAAACAACTTAGTTATGAAGTTATTGATTAAGGTTTGGATAGATTTCTCAAGGAATACCTTTAAGAAAAGAAGCTAAGCTTCTTCCATGAGATCAAATTAGTTTATACTTAAGCTGGATTGTAAAAGTTCTCTTATAGCTTCTCCCAAAGCCTATTTTAACTGAGTAACCCACTGATTGACCCCTAACTAACTATTTAAGGCCATTTAATCAACGGACCTATCATTTTCATGAACTCTCAAGGGAGTCTTTCAGTAGGGGCGTGAATTGTATACTCCCTTGTACGTGTTTAATTCCTATAGATAACAAAAACGATTAAATATTTGTCACAAACTTAGTTCAAGCAACTTATAAATAATACATTCTTAACAGACCCACCCTTACCTTGAGTTTTGTAATAATTATTTAGAAGTCATTTATAGAGTAATTGTGAATGTTCACATTTATTGTGTATTCAAATGAATTCTTTTTTTAATTCCGGTGTTTAGTTATTGTGTATGCTGACTATTGTTGACTCAGAGGATGGACCAAGGAGCTAGTTTTGTGGATTTGGAGTTTGGAATGGGACGGGGCTTTGGTGGGGGGTTTAAATCGGTAGTGTTTATTGTCCCTTTTTGTGTTTTGGAAGAAACTTGCATTTTCAGCGGCTTTTGGATCTTGGACCTTGTTGCCAGTTTGATTCTTGTTGTTGATGCGTCTTGGTGGTTGAAATAATAAAGTAATTGTGCTGTTTGTTGCGGAAGAGTTCATATTTTAATGGTCCAGACCAAGATCAATTCATGATTAGATGTTAGTACGATGTTTTTGAAGGAAGGTGCCGTGATGGGTGTCTCTATTTAGAGTTCTTATTGATCTAACAGAGTCCCCCTTATGGCTGTCTCTAATTTAGAGTTCTTGTGGGTTTAAAGAATGTGCTCATGTTTTTCAGAGGTGAAATTGTGGCTACTAGGCCACATCGTATTTATTTCTAGAATCCCCTAGGACAAGAGAATTCCTTTCAGAATAGGAATTCAAATACTTAGGAAAGGGGTCTCTTTGGTTAGGGCGTCACTTTATCTTAATATGATGTTAGGCTGGCAGCCAAAATAGAATTTGCTACATAGTGTGATGAAATTGAGAACGAGATGGTACGGAGAAAAAGGACAGAAAAGAGAAGAAAGGATTAAATTATATTCATGTGAGTGATGAGTTTACTTCTATCTAATACTTAGTCGATCTAAAGCCAATTGTTCTAGTGTAAATTTGTAATTCCTGAGAGAGCTATGGACAAAATATGTTTTAGTAGTTGTGTTGTGTATATGGACAGCTGATCAATTGATGTTCCCCTGGTTGCTTTCTGTATAGAAGGTTCTCATTTTAATTACTCTAATCGTAAAAATATTTTTAAGAGGATGGATGGGAGATGGTAGTGCCTATAATAGTTTTCTTTCTATTTTTCCACTTTTTTCTCTTTCACATTTAACGAGGGACATCTTCAAGATGTCCTATACTGTAGTTTAGAATGATGATAGAGTTTATCACTCATGATTTGTCAATCCAAAATATTGATGATATATTCTGTGCAGATATGGCACAGCAACATGCCATACAACAAGATTGCTGACAGGAAAGGTCACCAGGGATGGATGAAACTAGAAGGTCAACACTTTATATTCCCTGGTGGTGGTACAATGTTTCCAGATGGAGCAGAGCAATATATTGAAAAACTTGGTCAGTACATTCCAATAAGTGGAGGTGTTCTGAGGACTTCCCTTGACATGGGGTGTGGGGTAAGAGGTGTTATACTCTTTTCCTTTGAGAACTCACTAGAATTTATTGTTGCTTAACATGCAAACATATCCCATTTCTTTACAGGTTGCTAGTTTTGGAGGATTTATGCTATCTCACAATATTTTGACCATGTCTTTTGCTCCAAGAGATTCTCATAAAGCTCAAATACAATTTGCTTTGGAAAGAGGAATACCGGCTTTTGTTGCTATGCTTGGTACTAGAAGACTCCCATTTCCTGCATTTGGATTTGACTTAGTTCATTGCTCTAGGTGTTTGATCCCATTTACAGCCTACAGTAAGTTTCTTCATTGCAGCTCACTTGTATGTCTTCCAATCTTCTACATGCTTGTCACTTCCCTAATGCAGGAGATCTGCCTTGCAGATGCCTCTTATTTCATTGAAGTGGACAGATTGCTCCGCCCTGGTGGATATTTAGTTATTTCTGGCCCCCCTGTTCAGTGGCATAAACAAGATAAAGAATGGTCTGATCTCCAGGCTGTGGCAAGAATCTTGTGTTATGAACTGATTGCTGTAGATGGTAACACTGTGATCTGGAAGAAGCCTGCAGGAGAAACATGTCTTCCTAATGAAAATGAATTTGGTCTTCAGTTATGTGATGAATCAGATGACCCAAGTCAAGCTTGGTAATTTCCGGCAGACTAGCTAGATTAAGTTATTTCTGCTCTTATTTTCATTGCTTTGCAATTTTGCTTTGTTCAGCATCAGTATATAGTACTACTAGAGTGTATGTTGCCATTGTTAAAAGATCTTATGGATTATTTTAAATTCAAACAGTTGATTGTTTTGTAGGTACTTCAAATTGAAGAAATGTGTCAGTAGGACATCTGTAAAAGGAGATTATGCTATAGGGGTAATTCCCAAGTGGCCGGAGAGGTTAACTGCAACACCTCCAAGATCCACCCTCCTGAAGAATGGTGTTGATTTGTTTGAGGCTGACACTAAGAGATGGGTAAGGAGGGTGGCTCACTATAAGAATTATCTAAAAACCAAGTTGGGCACTCAATTTGTACGCAATGTCATGGACATGAATGCATTATTTGGGGGTTTTGCTGCTGCCTTAAAATCTGATCCGGTGTGGGTGATGAATGTAGTTCCTGCTGAAAAGCCACCCACTCTTGATGTTATCTTTGACAGAGGTCTTATTGGAGTCTATCATGACTGGTGAGCTCTGATCTTTTTGCATTTCTTCTCTTAAATGGGATTATCCAGAATCTTTAGTGCTCTGATCTTCTTGGCACTTGCCTTTGAAAATAAACCTTCCTTTTTTAACTGATAATATGATTTGAAAATAGGATATATTGTGAGAAATTTTTGTGGTTTGCAATGATTATTCGCATGTATTCAGTGGTTTTATTTTTTTGCAAGTGCTTCCTTCTTCTCCAATTTTGACTTGTTTGCAATGCTTGTCACTCTACTACACTTGAAAATTACGGACCTCTACTGTATTATGGATGTGTCTTTGTGTGCTAACAGATATGGCTGTATAAGAAATTCAGAGTGTCTCAAGCTAATTTTGTTCTCATTTAAGATAGTTTTTTGGATCTAAATTGTGTTAAACTTCTCAATTAATCATACGGCTTCATCAAATAAAACTTCAGTGGTAATATTTTGTGATTGTAGCGAATCTTCTATGGAAAAGGAGTGAGAGTCTTTTACATATCATTTATAAAATGAAAACTTAAGCACATAAGTTCTCTAACTTAATTTTAATCCAGATCCTGCTTCTGATAGTCTAGTTTTTTATTTAATATATTTGAATGATTTTTCAATTTATAATGGATGAATTTTATTGGATCTAAGTTTTATGTTTATCCTCCCAGGTGTGAACCATTTTCAACATACCCTCGTAGCTATGATCTAATCCACGTAGCCAGCATTGAATCCCTTATAAAAGATCCAGCTTCTGGTAAAAACAGGTATTTTCATTTTTAACTTCTTGTATGAAGTCACACCACTTCCGAATTGATTTGGGATATCTATTTTTTGTACAAAGGGACTGTACAAGATCTTGGTGAATATATCGAATTCCTAAATGAAAACTAATGGTCATTGCGTATAGATATTTGTTAACAAAGAGAACAAACAAGGCAAGCGTGATAGAAAGAAACATTGCTACGGGAACTAAGTTATGAGTTATACACACGAACATGTTACATGTGTATTGAAGCATATATCTTCACTGCTTGATTTGCCTCTGAACTGGTGTTTGTATTTTGATATTCAAGAGAAACAATTATATCCACTTGATTTACTTAAGACTTATAGTGTTTTCATTCTCTCTGCTTTTATGTCTTCATAGCTTCTTTGACACATAATTTTAGTATGATTATTTTTCCTCAAGAATATGAATACTTATATCATTGTATTGAATGCATTTAAATGTTTCAAACTTCAGAATGTTGAAAATGAATGATCTACTTCTGCAACTAGGTTATGTTATGTTTGAGTTTGTGTAGCCTGCAAAAAGACATTCAATGTTCTAATTCTTTGGTCTGCTCTGGAATAATTGATTACAATTAAATTACCTTGTATTAAAAGTCTGTTTGGATACAAAGCTAAAAGTATTTTTGAGAGTTTCGTAAAGCTTCTTAACTGAAACAAGTCTATATTTCTAGTAAAGATCTTGAAAACACTTGTAGCTTGTATCCAAAGACACCCTAAATTCTTTACTTTGATGCCAAATGTAGTGCATAGTAAACAATGAGCTCACACTTTGATTGCAGATGTAGTCTTGTTGATTTGATGGTAGAAATTGATCGAATGTTGCGTCCAGAGGGAACTGTGGTGGTAAGGGATGCCCCTGAAGTGATCGACAAAGTAGCTCGCATCGCCGGAGCAGTGCGGTGGAAGCCTACCATTTATGATAAAGAACCCGAATCACACGGCAGAGAGAAGATTCTAGTTGCAACCAAGACTTTATGGCAGCTCTAAGTCACATCCCATTCACACAGCTCTGTAATTTAGGTAACTTCCCGTTTTCCATCATGTGGAGGGTGAAGGTATGCATCAAAGAGATGCTGTTTTCTGACTCTCAATATTCTCATACAAAGAACATACTCAGGTAAGATTTCAAAGAGATGGAAAGACCCTTGTGCAGTTTTTGCATGGAGAATGCAATACAGTGTTCATTACATTTTCTCTAAACTTTAAGGATGTCAAATGTAATTCAAAACGTCTTTTTTATTGTAAACATATTATCATTGATTATAATTCAGCTACATTTCACCCTCTGTTCTGTTCCCTTTTACTTCTACTTTATCGTCAACTTTTTCATGCATTGAATATAAATACGAGGGATTTAACATTTAATCATTTTGGGAGTTCTTGGTTTTAGTTTTGTGAGGGTGTTCTTGACGCAGTGTTTTGGTTTTTCTGTCATTTTCTGTCATGAATAGAGACCTAGACAGATGAATCTGAAAGATTAATTTCAAAGGAAGTTTACCAGTTAAATTTTTTTTTTTCAAAACTAAAATCAATTTATACAATGGAAGAAATAAATCAGATTTTAGAAATAGAGATAAACAATAACTTTTTTATGTATAAATCAAATTACATTTTTAAAAAGGATTTAGTTTTTGAAAATATTAATAGAAATTGGTGCCATGTTGAATGAATGAATTTGAGAAGTAACTCTTTAATTGCTTGGGGAGATTGTAATGGATAAACACACTAATAATCCCTACAAATTCATTTCAAATAAATTGAGTTAATTGCTTTTAATGATCAAATGAATTCAATTTAATGCAATACCTTAACGGTTAGGTCATCAATTATTTACGTTAATCCCAGATTTAATATGATTTAATCAAAATTAGTTAAAGTGATCAATTTGATGAGATTAGATACCCGTAACCTCAAACATGTTAGGTAAAGTTTGTTTGGAGCAGCTTTTATAAACCAAATTTTTTTTTATAAATCAGTATTAGTTTATATTGAGATAAAAAATAAAATTTATAAAAATATATATTACAAATAATTTTATACATAAACTATGAAAATCTCAACTTTTTTTATATATATATTTTCATTTGTTTAACAATAATTAAGACTATACAATGACGTGGACCCTTACCTTTTTAATGTCATTCAATAATACACACGAAATCCAAACATGTTTTAGTATTTTGAGCATATAACTTTTTTGCGTGTACTGCATTAATTCATATAAGATTTTGACACTGATAAATTGCTAATCAAATCAATTTTTATTTTTATTTTGATATACTTCAATGATGTATTAAATAGTTTTAGGTGAATGCAAAAATTTATCTATGATAATATATTTTAATCAGTTTGTATTATAATAAACATAATAAATAATCTATATATTTGTCTAAAGTTAAGCTTTACTCTTTTCTTTTGTTGGTAAGGATAACTGAATTCAAATTTTGATTTTGTTAAGAACTGATCTCCCTTTTCAAACTATATTTAAATAGAGGGGTACTACTAGTAATTTAGGGTCCTGAATATAGCAAAAGCAAGTTGGCCCTTTGAGTTGTTAGCTGAAATTATAACAGAATCAATACAAAACAGGATGAACTTATTAAATCGAGGGGTGCCGTTAGTAATCTGAATTTCCAAATAATATCATATTAAACCTAATTAAGCAAAGCTTGTCTATCATTATTCTCCAGCTCTTCTTCCTCTTGTTTATAAAACAGCACATAAAACCTTTGCTCCTTCGTTTCATAAATTTCTTCTAATTACAAGGATAATGTAAAACATCATTATGCTCTAGTTATGTTTTTTCTCCTTTCCTCCTTTTTCTTCTTTCTTTTATAGTGATTAGGAAATTTTGGGTTTTAAGCTTCATTTTATGATGTTAAATTGTTAGAATTTCAAAAGTTTTATTGAATGCTTTAACTTCATTATCTTCTTCAACTTTAGTTCTTTACTTATAAAGGAAATTTAAAGTTATATAACTTTATTTTAAATTCAAATTTAGATTATAAATGAATAGTTTTAAGTTAAGTAAGTTAGTTTTTATCTAAATTTCAATTTAAAACACAAATGAATAGTTTATTTTGTGCTTTATTACTAATTCTGCGTATACAAACTTTGTGAATCAAATTGATATCTTTAATAGTTTAACTAAGCTTGAGAGATTTTAAATGATGAGTTTTAGTATCATTGTGGTTTTAGTAAGATTTGATTCTTACTAGTATTTGAAGGTGAATGATTTTCTTGATATATATTACAAATGATTGGTGTAAATTCATGTTAATGTTAAAAGTGGTTATTACAAGTTTTTTATTTTAGTAAAACATTTACATCAACGGAAATTACAATATACTAATAAATAAAATAACGTACTAATCAAATTTACTTATCTCCTTTATGAAAAAAATATATATTGTACTAACACTGTATATAAATTAAAGTATATTTCAAAAATAATTTTACTTTATTAAAAATATTAATTATATCAAAATATATCCAAAATACAATTAAAAATAATTGTAGTGATTATTATTGAATGTATTTCTTTTAAAATTAAAAGTATTCGAATTTTATTTGATATTAACTATTTTAAATTGTAGACTGAAACACTTTATTATTTTTATGTTAATAGTGAAGTATTAGAAATGATTAAATAAATAAATTGATTGATTAATTATTATATTAAATATAAATTCCACCTAAAGCTTTAACAATACCTGTCATTTTAATATAATACCAACAAAATTTAAAATTATTATCATTTAAAATATGTGACCAAAGAGATACTAAAAAACAAATACAAGTACAATAATAACATATAATGTAATTTTATTTATATTATCCATTATAATGTGCCCAAAAACAACATTAATGTTTTAAATAGCATTAAAATGAGTTTCAAGTTGGGCCATTGGTGCAATGTGAAACACTGAAAAATTGACTTTTATTGTATATTAAAATGAAGAACATTTGACTTATCAAAACCTACATAATCGTTCCAGCAATGTCGGCACTGTTTTTTGTTGATAATGACACCGTGATTCTTGCAATATCAGGAATTTCAATTCTTGATTTTATGATATTATTTATTATATTATATTTTAAAAATATATCAATATACACTAATTTTAATATTTTAAGGCATATTAAAGAATCTGAATTGGTATCATTGTCTAATAAAGTCAGTCTAAAATTCAGAATCTCTCAGATGTAATACATTGTTGTAAGAAAAACACTGATTAAAATAATTATATAAGTATTTAAAAGAGACCTTAATTATTAATGAATCGAATGTGTACGAATTTACTAAAATACTAAGATAAAAACAAATAAATAAGAATATTAACAAGAATAAATAGAGTTCTAAAATAACTAACATATATAAGTCACACAAAACGACCTAAAGATGAGTACATTATTATGAGATAGAGAACGTGTTCGTATTATATCTCCAAAACAGTTATATGAAATAAATGTTTAACTAATGCATTAAATGAAAATTCAGATTGAAAAAGATAAATGATATTTTTACACAAATAAAAATTTTACATTTATTTATTTACTTTATCCTTTTTTTAAAAATATACAAAATTGTATTTTTTGTCATATTTTATTTTTTTTATAACGTGTATCAAATAAATATAAATATGCATTGCTCATTAAAAAAACACTTAAATAATATAATTCTGTCAAAATTTGCAACACTCTCCGACCAATTAAAGCAAAGTTTTTATCCATAACCACCACTGAAATTTATCATTCAATTTAACTAATTCTAACTATTTAGTATTTTTAACTTTTAGTTTTTATTATACAAGAACATCGACTAATTAATACTTTGTCGGAGATATTTACTAAAATGATATGGTTTACTATTCTCGCTAAGAATTCTATTTATTAAGAAACTGGCTGATATCTATTTTTTGTCATTTGATTGTCCAAAGTACATCACAATATATTATCCAATAATCGAATTTTTATCTAATTTTTTAATTGTTTTAATGCAAACGAAATCATACAAAAATTAGAAATTTAAAAATGTAACAATAAAAATCGTCAATATTTTACAAGTAATATTTAACATTTATTTTATAATAATTTTCGCAAATAAAATTGATATAAAATTTTGTTAAAAATGTCATGTTATTTCTTAATAAACATTTAAAATTTAAACATTAATTTAAGTTAAATATATAAGAATCTAAAAAATAGAGTATTAGAATTAATAGGTGTTTTAAAATAATGAGACTTATGTTTTAAAGTTAAAATAATTCAATAAAATAAATAAAATTTCTTAAACTCGTCTCTTTACTTAAAATACAAATCATATCTCTAAAACTCTTTCTCTTAACTTTTTATCCCTTTTCTCCAAAAATTCTAACTTCTCGATCATCTGTTTTGGTACTCTGAGAACCTAAGGACTCATTCCATTTTCAATTCGGTGTTTTGAGCTCTAAGCAAGGGTTCAATGTTTATAAAGCTCTGTTGTTTTGGTGTAAGATAAGAAAAACTAGTGTTTTAGTCCTACATCTAATTTATAAGTATAATTTGTATTTGGTTGGATGATATGATAATTAAATTATAAATGTGATATGCGTTCTAGTTTTACTTGAGATTGGATAATGTTGAGTTAGTAGAGTAATTGTTTGAGTAACTAGTATGATGTGGATCTGATGTTATTAATGTTGTGAATAACATGTATGATGTTGTATGAATAATTGGAATTGGCTAAAATGGGTAAGGGGTAGTGAGTATCAAAGAAAAGGGTTTAGTATTTAAAATAGAGCTCTTAATAGGAAAAAGTGTAAGAAAATTATTGGAATGGGTAATATGATATTTCAGGTCTGTTTTTATATCATTTAAAACTTGTAGACATTAGAAATAGCTATATTTATGAGTTATAAATAGGTGTTAGCTAGTAGAGAGGTTTTAGAAGGTTTTAAACTCAAATTTTAGAGGTTTTGAATGGTGGGATTCTAAAGTATGAGTTCTATTCAATAAAGCATGGTTTGGGGTTGGTGGTTGAGTCATTTATGACTTGTTCACGCCTTCAGTTTGCAGAATTTGGTGTTAGAATAAATAGATTTAAGTTTAGGTAAGTTTGGAGTAGATAAGTTGGGTTTGAGGTAGCTAATTTGAGTTGGAAGTGTGTTTCCAATTTTTCCTCTATGTTTAGAATGTCATAGGAACTAGTTGAACTTGTATAAAGGGAGAACATATTAGATTAGAGGTATTTTAGATTCTGGTGCGACGTTGAGCACCCCTTGGGTGCCCCTTAAGCGCCCGTTTTGTACAAGCTTTGGGCTTGAGTGCCTCCAAAGCGACCCCTAGGCGCCCTTTTTGCGAGAAGAATTCGCTTGAGCGCTCCCTTAGGCTCCCCTTTCTAATGAGTTTGGCGCCTGGATGCCCCTTTTCCAGGCGTTGAGCATCCCTTAGTCCATTTTGGTCTATCCTGTGTTTTTTAATACACTGTTTTGAATTTTTGATGTACGTGAAATGGATTAATGTTGGTTTTGTTATGATACATAAATTTATATGTGTATGCATATGTATTGAATGGAAAGTTGTGGAAATGAGTTCCAAGGAGGAACTTTTTTGTTGTAGTTTCAAGTATTATATGTATGAATATAGGAAGCTCGGTCTTAGGGTTCATCTTGACACTCTAATGGTCGTTCATTCTCAAGTAGAGAGGGGTGAGACATGTGGTGAGAGTAGTAGGAGTTCCTAGTTTAGGGACTTTACCTTGGCCTAAGGCGAGTGGTAATGGACTAACTTTGTGTGGTAGCTGGGGGTGGACCAGTTGTTTCACCACTACAAGTGTATGAACCATCATAGCTCAATATTCATACTAATAGTGATAGTCGAGTCTAAGTCTTGGCATGCTTAAAGAGTTTTTGGTTGGTTTGGTGTGAAATATGAATTATGTGAGAAATGTTTAAGTATATTATGAAATGTTTTGTATCTTTAACTTACCCTTTTGTTTATGTATAATTTGTATGTTCTTTTTTTTTTTTGGTCTTGGCTTTGATCAGCTAGTGGGTATGAGCAAAAGGTGAAGAAATGACTGTGGAACAAACTTTGGAGGGAGGATCAACAAATGTTTTGTTTCTTTATAGTTCAGTTATGTGTATCTAGTTTTGATTAGTTGTCTCGTATATAAAGTTTGTGTTTAGGGTTATTTAGATGACTATAAATAACTTTATATTTCTTGCATTGTCGACTATTCTACTTTTATTAATTATGTGATAGATCTTTTATAACATTATATTTTGGGATGTTACAAATAATTTGAATGAATTTATAATTAAATTTGTTTAATAATTTAATTATATAAAAAATAATATACATATTTAAATATCTTCTTCTAAATAACTAGTTGATATAAAAATATATTTTTCAAGTATGATAAATATTTAAAATTAAATAAATTTATTTATTTTTTATCTAAAAATGTTTGTAAAATTTATTCAGTTGAAGTAAAATAATAAAGATGTATTTAAAACAAAGAAAAATAAGAATAAAAATTTTGTAAATGAAAAATAAACAATGTATTAATTAAAATATATTGTCACGTCTTTTTTTTCTTCAATATCTTTTTCTTTCTCACGTGACAAATCCTCATTGGCTCTTACATTTCCCTTGGTCCTCAAGTTAGAAGAATTAAAGTTTTTACTCTCCTTTACAAAGACACCTTGACGGTTTCCTTGGTTATAAATAAAGGTGTTCCATCCATGTAAAAACAACTTTTAAGATTAGTAAAGTTATGCTACCAAATTTGTGTCATACTTGTCTCTTAATTTGCTTGGCTATAAAACCCTTTCTAGGTTTCTTCTAGTCATCCTACAACTTGAGTTTACATAACATCTCGTGAGAGTACCCAAAACACTCACCACCCTTCATCATATGTGCTCATATCACCCATCTTCCACAAAATTTCACACCTACATAACCTCTACACCTTGCTTAACGCATGCTTACTTGGAGTAGGGGCCATCAATTAGGGTTAGGGTTTAGTGTTAGCATTATGGTTTATGGTTAGGTTTTAGGGTTAGAGTTAGAGTTTTTCATGGTATTTTGGTGGTTTGAACAAATTTTTAGGTCATTTGGATATATTTTCAGTTTTACCCTATGATGTACGAACAATGAACTAGCTCAAAAATTGAAAACGAAAATTCATCAAAACTCAAAACAAAACTAACAATGAAGGTAGGTGGGTTTAGTGCCGAAATAAATCGTTGCGTCGGTGAGGAAAAAAGGTAATCGGTGAAAACGAAAGGGTACCTGTACACGAAACCAATCAGTCAAAACAAAGAAAATCATCCCTAAAGTAGTTAATCAATGAGCATTTGTGTAAAATGAAAGAAAAATTACCTGTGTTGATTGCTGAAAGCTTCATTGTAGCATTGAAGAAGAAGAAGCAAAGAGAAAGCGAAGAGAAAATGAACAAATGTGAAAGAGGAGATTTTGTTATTCCGCAAAATATAACCCTATGAACACATATTTTCTTGGTTATATATTAATTGAAACAATAAAAGCTCTATGCCTCAGTTCTATGAAGAACCGCTGCTTAAAGCCTTCGAAAAATAAAAAATATTTTCAAGTGAAAATTTTGAAATTCGTTTCAAACTTTTTGCCTCGGTTCGTGGCATAACTGAAGCATAAAGATTCAATGGCACCAATTTTCAAAACAACCAAGGCCATAAAGTTGTCTATAGGGTTGTCAATTGAAAAGATAACATGCAACGTCAAGAGCCTATGGCAACGGCTCTGTAAGGAACCTAGACCAAAAGTTCTGTCTAGAAAGCTTATCAATTGAAAGTCTTAAATTTTCAGTTTTGAAGCACTCTATGACATCAATTTTCTAGAGAACCGAGACCAAAAGTTCTGTTCAAAAAGCTTGTTGTTGAAAAGTCCTCAACTGTCAATTTCATAGGGCCCTATGGTAGTGGTTTTGTAGAGAATCGATGACATAAGTATTGTTAAGAAATCTTATCAGTTGAAAAGTCTTCAATTATCAGTTTCACAACACCCTATGACAGCGTTTTTATAGAGAATTGTGGCCAAAGTTACTCTATGGCTTCGGTTTCTTTAGAACCGAGGCCTATATGTTCGTGAAAATTGCAAAAATGTCACTACGCCTTTTTAGTCTTTGGTTTCATGAGAATCGAGGCGCGTTAGAAATTATTGTTTTTACTAGTGTCCCTTGTCAATCATAGTCCTTTGCCTTCTTGTAATGGATTAACATTGTTCTTTGATTTTCACTATTGTATTAGTAAAGAATTGATTCTTCTTTTGATCAGCAACATCTTTGGCAAGCTATCTTACCCCCACTTCTAAGTTTTGAATGAAGGCTTCAATGTTCTTTTGGTGAGTTGTAGAAACCTGCAAAAATTGCATGAGTGCATCGTCCAATTGGACAATTTGTCTTCCTTGTGATTTTGGTTGGGAGCATGTCTTTGTGAGGGACTGACATGTTGATTTTGATTGTTCCTCTAGTTGAGGTTGTTTGGTAACTTTGGGCCTTCTAGAATTGTTCATGTAATTGACTTCCTCGGCTTAAGTTGGCACTCTCAGAGTGCAGGGATCATTCGGATGGTCTCTTGCATAAAAATCACATCTTAATACTTGTTGAGATGAATTTTTTGCAGAGGATCCTAACTGCATTTTAATTATTTATTTCCTCTATTCTTCCATTTGTTGTGAGATGATCTTATTTTGTGCCAAAATAACATTTTGAGTGTCCAGCTCCAAAATTTCTTTTTTGGTAGGTTAAGTTTTGTCATGATGAACTTGGTGATCACTGGCTATCAAGGCATCAATGATGGTTATAGCTTTGTAAGCATCTTTGGTCATCGTAGATCCCCCAACTGAGGCCTCTAATAACATCCTTGTTTGAGGTCTCAACCCGCTACAGGACATATTCAATTGAGCCATCTCATTAAAACTATGGTTTGGACATTTTTTAGCAATAATTTATATCTCTCCCAAGCTTCATAAAGAGGGCTTGAGAGAATGTTGTTATAACTTATTTGGCACTTATGTACTTAGATGCGGGGAGGGTGAATCTGGTTAAAAATTTCTTCTCCACATTCTCCCATCTAGTTAGGCTTTGATTAGGATATGATTGCAGTCATATCTTAGCTCTCCCCAATAATAGTGCTAGAAACTTAATGATTCCCCAATTCAAGAACAATCACACCAAAAAATGTGTTGTTTCAATTGTAGTACTAAGTGTCATATCTACAAGGATTTGATTAATTCTTATAAGAAATTATGATGCTTTTGGACTTGTAAATTTAAATGTTTCATTGTAAAGTAATGATGATGATCCATAAGTCAAAGTTAAAATCGAAACTAAATGATATAAAGTGTACTGGGATTAGACTTCACTACTTTGTTCTCATGCTCACTTATTGTTTCATTGGATTAATAAAGTTCACTCATTGTTCTTGAAAGTACACTAATGTAATCTTATACCTACGTCTGCAGCCTAAGGCCTAAAGACATTCAAACTCAGTGCGATTTCTCCATTCCTAATGAAGGAACTCTTTACATTATTGATTAAGACTCTTTATCTAGCTAAGTCATATAGATGCATTTTTGTTGTAACGCCCCAATTTCAAGGGTGTCACGGGTAACTAAAAAACCGATAAATTTAAAAAATTTATTATAGCACGGAAACGTTCAAAACCTCAACATTTAAATGTCCATAATTTATTCAAAACATAATAATTTCAAAACACTTGTCCAATGAAAATAACGAATGAAATAAAATAACTCCAATTACATTGTCTTAAAGTTCAAATGCAATAACTTTAAATAAAAAGTCCAATTCTGTGCATCGTCATCTCTCAAATCTATCATGCCTCAGCACGATCAATAATATTATCTACTCACGTATAACACATTATACAATCATTGCTGATAATATCATTCACAACACACAAACAAAAATACAAACACGTGTGGGGTAAGTTGCCGATAAAGTAATAATAATAATAAGATATAAACACATTGAACATATATCAACCATAAACCAACCCATACCCAATAGTAATAACAATAAGATTCCTAATCCTCTAGCATGACAACTCAATAACAATGAATTACTCAATTCTCAATTCCCGATCCTTGATTTTCGATCTTCGATCCTTGATTACTTGTCCATCGAAGTACCTGAAAAACACTAGAAGAGGGTTGAATAATGTTTATGGAAAACTTTTTGCAACCCTTCTGATATAGCATGTTATTGAGTTCTTGAAATTTTCCTTTAAATGATTAGAAGCTCGATTCAATAGATTTGTATAATAACAACTTTTATCGCGCTATTCAGAATGTAGATACTGCAGCGTTTTGTTAAGAACTTCCTTTATGAAAAAGATTGTTTACCTTGGAAGATTCTTGTGTTTAGAAATAAAGTGCGACTACAGGTTTTTGCAAGAGGATCATTTAGGAAAGAGAAGAGATAATTGTACGAGATATTTTATACTGGTTTGCTCCAACTGAGCTACGTCGAGTCTCCTCTGTAGAGGTTCAACTATAATTTTTACATGATTACAAATGAGTATTAGCACCACTCTTGGTACTCAGCAATCTCGTTGAGATTTCCTTTGATTATTAGCACCACTCTTGGTACTCAGCAACCCCGCCGAGATTTCCTTTGAGTATTCGCACTACTTTTGGTACTCAACCCTAGCCAAGATTTCCTTTGAGTATTTGAACCACTCCTGATACTCAACAACCTTAGTCAAGATTTTCTTTGAGTATTCAAACCACCCTTAGTACTTAACTACCTTGCCAATATTTCTCAACTCAAACAGAGTTTGGTTGTAAGTATTTTAATTCTCTTTAGAATTGCAATCAATGATTGCGTACAAGTTGTTTAGACTATATTTCTCAAAGAGAGAATTTGATTACAATACAACGAATTCTAAATATTCGTAGGCATTTCTCTCTTCTCTCTTACTATAGTAAACAATATGACAATGAAGTGCGAGAGTATCTCTTTATCTTTTTCTCTTGTCTTCTATTTAGCTCAGATATCTTCTTTTTCTTGAGCTCTTTCTCTTTTGCTTCTCAGGATGAATATTTTGTTGTAAGCTTTTGTTCACTATGTTATTCTCTTGATTTTCTTCTTGAGAGATCTTCTATTTATAGTCTTCATGGATATTTGTTTGTTAGAATGAGCTTGTAGCCTTGACTCTCGTGCTTTCTCTTTCTTCTTTGCACAACAGCCGTTGGGTAAGTCAACTTGTTAGAGCAGACATGCTTTTTTAGTCCTTTGCTTGAAGTAGGTTGTACGGTCTTCGTAGACTTTGCTTCAAGTGAGGAACATTCTGTGAATATCTCCTTTGTCTCTAACGTTCACTTTTTGATATTTGATCTATAGCACTATGGATGCGTGTAGAATAGCTTATCTGCAAGATTATAGTAAATTGTGTATGCAACACATACGTCTTTTCTTATCACTTTTGTTGTTTTTGAATGTTGAGCATTTAATATCATTTAATGATTGCTCAAAACAATAAAAGTGATTTTTGAATTTCTACTGTTAGGTAGCATTTTACAAATGAGTTCTTTTCTGAAGATATCAGGCGTATATATATTCTTCATCATAAGATGAGGTACTTGTTATGTTCATGGAATCGTTTAGTCAAGTAAATGTTTCTTTAGCTTTTGTCTCTTTTTAGACAGACAACGTTTAGCTTACTTATGATTTCTTTCATATTTTAATAATTATGTCTTTTAATATGTTTTGTCAGAGACATTGTCTTGACCTATTTTGTTTTCGAGAGAAGTTGAATACATATTCTAGATATTATAAGCATTGAGCGTTTAACTCAATCTCTCTTAGACGCTTTAGGCACAATATCGTTTAGCCATGCATCTGGGTGTTTTGACCTAGATGTTTTTCTATGTCCTAAGAACCTAAGTGTTTTCCTAAGTATTTCTATGCTGAGGATTCTGGTTCTAGGTTTTGTGCGTTTGTGATTTAGGCTCTAAGTCTTGTGTTTTCACCCTGAGTTGTTTTCTAATTATTATCTCGTTTTAATGTTATTTAATTAAACTTCAAAGCAATTAAGGGTATAAACGATTTTTCTTTAACACCTTGATGTCATTACTATCATATCACACATAGATCATTAGTTTATCCACTCATTAGCACCTATGTTAACTACTTACTATAACCATTATAGTAACACCACTATCAACATAGCATCACCTGGAGCATCTCTCATACGATGATCATCATTATAGATACATCACCATCATGTCTATCACAATCATGAATAAAACCATGAGCATCATCGTACCATGAACACAATAGTGGAAAGAGTTAGTCTCACGGTTGTACCTTACCTCACTCGTCTGTAGCGGCTCCTATAAACCAATTTGTATCTTCCCCTACATATATGCTCAAGCAGTTTCACAATCTAGCTAAGGAACATGTAATGTTTCCACACAAGGACAAGAAAAACACCATTACCTATACAAGGAAGGTTCAATACCTGAACAACCCTTCTTATGCACACAAGGCAAAAGGAAGTACTTATCCGCAGATAAAACCAGAATTTATTAGGTATAGCTAGTAGACATATCCATCACTCTCATGCTCATCAACCACATACTCAGGTACACCCCAACACTCACTTATGCTTCAACCTTAAACACAAGTCAAATATGAACCTAAACATAACCCTTAACCTTATTCTCTGATTATCATCATGTTCTACAGCTCCTTAAGCTTGGTTCACATCCATTCTTCACCAAAACGCACTTTTCTAATAAAAATATACTGGGATAATCGATTATCGTAAGTAATAATCGGTTTTTCCCGAAACGATCACATTTATACCAAAATACCCTTTTATAATTGATTATCACTTAAGATAATGTATTATCTCAGTTGTTTTTCACAACCAATTACCATAATTCATCCCTTATGAAAGGATAATCGATTACCATCCCAGATAATCGATTATTCTCGAAATCATACTCAAAACCAATGCGCAGATAATCTATTATGACTAATGATAATTGACTATTGCCGAATCAAAACACATCATGGACATAATTCAAGTGTTCAAAACACACATACATTACCCTAAACCACGAGGAAACACACCCAATACATCATGCATGCATTCAAGCCTCACATACTCTTATGAACAAACTCTAATACATACATTACATCACTTGAATCATTAAAAACTCATCATTATGCAAATTACAACCCAACAAACCCAATTTTCTACATATGATCATCATATCATCTTTATAACATATATTTTCATGAAAAACTTCCAATTATCATAACTTTGTTCCCTTTAGCATCAAACCCTATTATGGGATAATCCAACAAAATCATATATAAATTCATAGGGAAAACCCAACACAAACATGATATAATCCTATCATCCTTTACAACATATTCTCATACATGTACCAAAACAACATTACCTTTCATAATAATCAAGAGCAAACCCTATTCATCATACAAACAAACAAGAAAACAAGCAAAGGTAAGTTTCTTCATACCTTGACAAATATTAGGGCTTTAACTACAACTCCAAAACACCACAAATCTTCCTTTGCACTAAGGGTTTCTGCTGCTCTTTCTCTTCTCTCCCAACGTCTCTTTCTTATGCCTCTCTCTTTGATTTAGAGTTTCTAGGATTTCTAAACATAAATACCACCTCTTTCTCTATATCTTAATGTTTATAAATCAACCCAACTTTATCTCTAATATTTTCTCACTTATAATAATATATTTTAAAAACCAAATCTATCTAAATCTATATTCTCCTTCTATCTCATGTTCCACTATCTACCTTTTATTTTATTTTTTTAACTCACATTTTTACTTCCTACACCCCCTTATTTAATTTTTACACCAATTAAATAAAGTTAAAGGACCATTTTGCCCCTAAGTAAAATACAAATAAAACAAAGGTTTCCCTTAACTTCCATTCTCCCTAAAATTGAACTCACACCCATTCAATCCTAAACCCCCTTCCTACCAATAAATCAACATCATATTGGTAATATCACACACATAAATCACCAATTTAATAACATATCAATCATGTGTTGCACTTTATCAATAATAACATTAAATAATTAACATGGCAATTAAAATTCTAAGCAACATCTAAACATTAAACCCAAATACCAAAACAATAATCCTAAAGCCTCAAAATCACTTTCTTTCATAATTACTACATTTTTCTCGGGTCTTACATATCTCGCCTAACAGCCTTAGATTACTCAATTGGATCTATAAGATGAATAAGCTTTTGCCTAACTCAAGTTATATAAGCAACGAATGACTAATTAGTTCATCACACACGAAAAGCAAATTGAATCATTAACATATGAAAGAACACTTGAATAAAGTAGTAAAACAATACTAATACATAAGTTCAAAGAGTTATATCTAATCTCAATAGTAGGAAGTTTAGCAACTCATGATGATCCGAACATCCAATACTAAGAGTTGTTGTTGATTCCCCATGTCTTCTTTAAATCCTAAGAAAACATTACAAGTGAAGAGAGAGGGAGTCTAAAGAGAGACTAAGAATTTGGATCTTAAAGGAGAGGGGTGTACCCCTTAATTTATAGAAAATTGGAGGTTGGTTGTGGCTCCAAACATGGTGGCCAATCTTGTGAGCTTTCCTTCCATGGAGGGTTTCCTTGTAGCTTAGACTTTGTTCTTGTTGTTCAATCATGAAGCTTTCTTCAATTGTAGGTTTTCTCCCTAATTGAGCTCTAGAACTTCATGCTTCAGATTGCTTCATGGTGAAGTTTTATTTGTATGGCTTAGGCGTCATTTTCTCTACTTGAGGTATTACGAAAGCAAAATTTGAATCTTCTTGAAATTGCCTTTGTGTGCCTAGGTGTTAAACTCTTTGGCAAGTGCACCAAATCGTTCAAGTAATAAACCGTGGTAAGACCAGGTATCGTTTTCCCAAGAGACTCGTAATACTAGAAAATTGTGCGATTAACAACTCATCTAGACTCAAGAACAACTCATCATTTAAGAATATGTGCAAAAAGATAAATTCACAAGTAATTACAAGGTTGGACTTTGGTATTGAAGGCACTTGGAAATGTTAAAGACTAGAAATGGTATGAAATGACATTGTTAAGGTTAGTTTTCACCAATGCACTCTTGTGTATAACCAATTTCATCTCCTCTCTATCAATTTACTAAAGTCAATCCACTAAAACACTCTAGCCCTAATCCCTTAGGTGAAAGAGCCTAGGTTTTTCTTATCAAACTCCAATCCCTTGGACAATCTAACAAGCAAACCCGCATTAAGAACTAGGATCTAAGACAACATGTGAATCATATCCCATCCCTGGCTCAATAACCCACAAGGACTCTTGTTGCAGTTCAAGATTTCATATCCCATCCCTGGCTCAATGAAACCCCAAAATCAAGTCATGAACGTCCCCATTACATGCAAGCTTTAAGATCGGAAACAAAAATACTAGTAATAGATAGAAAAGACATTTATAAATACGAAACAATCATTCATTACACAAGAGTTCATAGGCTACATCTAACCCTAACAAGATGAATCTGGTTCTCCATTTCCATGGAGAACCCTAAAGCTTACAAACATGGAAGATGGAAGAAGAAGGAGACCCAAAGGAAGAGGAGGAGATGTTCCCACAAGCTCCTCGCGCCCTCCATGAGCTCCAGACGTGAAATCGCACCTCCAAAGAACTAAAGACCCTTTTTTTTTTCTGCCTCGTGAGTAAATATACTGCCCGAATTCTCGCTTAAGCTAAATTATTCTCGCTTAAGCTAAATTATTCTCGCTTAAGCGAGAATTCTTCTTGGAGAAGATAGTCATTCTCGCTTAAGCTAAATTATTCTTGCTTAAGCGAAAAATGACTTTTAAATCAATGACTTCCTGGATCACCGAGGCTCTTCAATGTAATGGAGGATCTTCCTAACATCGAAATAGATCAAAAAACAAGGGATTAGAGTATTATTTACGTAATGTAGCTCAAAATATAGATAAATACTAAAACTAAATAAAAGAGAGGATTTAAGCAAGTAATAAGCTAAAGAAGAGTTGATTTTGCTTCTAAAATGATGCTTAGATAATGGTAAGAATTAGCATTATCAAACTCCCCCAAACTTACAACTTTGCTTGTCCTCAAGCAAAAGTACTTCACGTAGTAAACGATTCAATCACGACAGTCTAGCAACTCAAGCACAATTTCAATCAAATAAACAAAATCAATCATGGTTGCTCAACTCGGAAATTACATTCAAGAGATAAAATGGCCTTAGCAAGCTAAACTTCAATCATGGTGCTCACAATTTAAAATCACAAGATAGATGTAATTGATAGATCAACAATCGTGGCAAGATGTTTTCATTGAATGCATGAAACCATCCTTCACCAAGGAAAGTGTTTCACTCAAGCACAATGGTGTATATGGATGTGTGTCTAACTCTCAACTATCACAGTGTTATACAAATTAAATTTGTCGTTCGTTTCACAATATCAAACACATTCACAAGCAAGCTAGCATCACAAGGACTTTTTAAGGCTTGTAATTTGGCTGGGCTAAGAAGAAAAATTAGTTTTTCTGGACAACAAAGCACCTTGAGCTAAGAGATAAAACAATTTACTTCATGATATAGCATTAGTCTCTCTCTTTGCTTCACAATTGGATAAACCACTTCTCAACTTATTTCCCAATTATTTTTCAATGAATTCATTTTTCTTTCTCTTCTTCTTCTTTCTTCTTTTTCTTTCTTTTTGACTCATTTTGCTATTTTCTCAATGCTCCCTTATTTCAAAAACTCCCCCAAACTTAAACCATTCTCCTTATCCTAACATATATGTTCATCTCAACTCAAGGTAAGGAGGTTAAGGATTTTTCAATAAGCTTAAGGTTCCAGGGGTGAGAAAGTTTTTCTTCAAGGTTCAAGTGTTTTGCATTGGCTTTTAGGCTCAAAAATGTAGAAGAGGTTGAAGAACAAGATGGCCTTGATCATTTGTAACAAGCAAGCAAATAGTTCAAATAGAGAAACTCAGGCAAAATCAACTGTGATTTCAAAGGGATAGCACTCAACAATAAACTCTGGACACAACATCTCACAGGTTTACTCAAGGTTCCAAAGTTTGATAAACATCATGCCAAGAATATTGATCACAATTAAAACCAAGCATCCATCTAAACATATACAAGCAACCACAACCTCTATTCAACAAACTTAACCACATAATCTCAATTAAATTTTCAAAGAAATTTTCATAGATAAAGAGCAAGCACAAAAGATTTGTATTCAATTCAAGCATAACATATGATTCACTCGAATCACCAAACCAATTGCAAAAGAACTATCCACTAGGCAAGTCAAAAAGAAATCAAAAACACAAAAACTGAAAGTAAATAAGAACTGAAAATTAAAACTAAAAAACCGATCAAAATGGACTCTTTACAGCTCCAACAGTGTAGAACACTAGCTTCAATTTTCATATGTAACATCTTCCTCCTCTAGTAGCTCATACTCCACAACTGCTCCACCTCCCCCATCAATAGGGGCCTGGCCCCCAAGCCATGCTGCACGAGCAGCAAAATCTTCAAGTCATATGTTTCTCAGCTCAGACATGCCTCAAAGGTTGACCAATGGTGGTTTTGAACTCTTTAATTCCTAAGGAAGATCTTATCCTGTAACAAGAAAGCTCAAAGTAAAATTAGTATCTCATAGTCAACAATTGAAGAGAAAGGTCCAAAAACATACTAAAAGAAATGTGCAAAAGAAAGCAAAGAAACAAAACAATGAAAGTCAAAACAAACAAAGACAAAAGTACATGAACATAGAGGGAAGTCTTAAAATTAAGCTTCCCAAAGGTACAACAACACAAAAAGGTTTAAAAACACATCAAAAGAAGTGTGTGAAAGAGTGCAAAGCAAGAGAAAACTCAAAATCAATCAACAAAAACAAATGTGCAGAACCAGTATTGGGGGCACCATATCAGATTTTAGCTTAAGCTAAAACTTTTTCGCTTAAGCTAAACATTTTTCGCTTAAGCTAAAATTATTTCACTTAAGCTAGATTTGCAGTAGAAATTTTCGCCCAAGCTACCATATTTTCGCTTAAGCGAACTTGTTCCAGTGGGTACCCCAATTTTCAGTCTAAATCTCGCCCAAGCGACTTAGTTTTAGCTTAAGCGAAAATATCAGCAAAACTTATTTTTTCAATTTTCTGCATATCTCGCCCAAGCGAGAAAGTTTAGCCTAGGCGAAAATAATGCAGATTCTTGCGAGATTGGCCATTTAATTTGTGATTTTTGGTTCCATACCTTCATTCAATGCACTTACGCACAAACCAAGCTACAAATAACATAATATACTTATACAAACCACAAAAACAACATTACAACTCAAAAATCACAAACATGCAATAAAATACAAACATGCATAAGACAAGTCACTAATTAAAATTGAAACACATACAAGCACATGACACTAAAAAAAAATAAACACAAGTAAAAAAGGTAAGAAAATTGGGTTGCCTCCCAAAAGCGCTTGTTTAACGTCATTAGCTTGACGATTTACTCAATGAAGTGCAAATGTTGTTGTTGGTGTGCTCCTTTCACCAACTCTTCTTGAATCACTTTCTAGTCACCAAATCAATTCTCATAGTATAAGAATCTTCATTTTTGCCCTTCCACTACCTTGAAATCTTAAAACACTCAATCCTCTTGATCAACTTTGGCTTGCTAGGCTTGAGTTCCTTGCCTCTCATAAAAGGGTGGTGGTGACTAGTCTTTCTCTTTTTCTTCTCCCTTTCTTGTTTATCTTTTAGGCTTAATACCTCTTTTTGTCCCTCTTTAGAAGGGAATTGTTCAATGTCGTCCTACCTTTTTCAAAAAGTTCAATAAGGTCCCACGTTGTGAAAAAAGTGTCCAATTTAATCCTTTTTGGTCATGGCGTTAAATATTTAACGATCCTGCTGACAGAGTGGACTGATGTGTGCAACGTGGCTTTTTACCTTGGTAACGTGGCAGTGACAGTTACTGAGAACGTGGCAGTGGGCAGTGCAGTGATTAAAATTGTGAGCGTTAGGGTTTGGTTTGGGTAATTCCAAATCGCGATTTGGGGATAAGCACTTTGGAGGACCTTGAAATCCAAATTAAGTGATCTTGAAGGTGAAATTTGCAGAGGAAATCCAATTCCGCAAATCAAATCAGGTTAGAGGTTTTTCGAAAATGTTTTCATTGTTGTCTTTTTTCGAAAATGTTTTCATTGTTGTCGCGTTTGAGGGGGGTTTAACTATGGGTGAAATTGTTTTCTGTGAAAAGTTGTCTTCTTTATATGCATGATAGTGGTCCCATAGGTCTTATTTTAACTGAAATTAGTGGTCCCCCGTTTGCATTTGCAGGGTTCGGGTAGGGATGTCTGATGACATGTTTCGGGTAGTGGTCCACCAAGGTGGGACCTTGATCAAAGAAGTCCCCTTTAATTATATAGGCGGAGAGATAGTTAATTGGGACGTAGACCCCGATAAATGGTGTTATTTTGGAGTATTAGGTTCACTTAACCATATGGGATACATGCACGTAGAAGAATTATATTACAGTGTCCAACATGTTCTACATAAGGTTGAGAATGATAAAGGAGTTATGAACATGATTAATGTGGCTAAGTATTTAGGGGAAGTGAACCTGTATGTTGTGCATGGGGTGGACGAAGCAACTATCTTAGAAAATGATGAGAATGAGATTCATTTGCTATGTGAAGGGCATGCAGAGAGTGGTGAGGATAGTGGCGTAGGAGGAGAAGCACATGTTGAGGGTGGTGAAGAAGGAATGGAAGACGTAGTGGAGGGTGCAATGGAGGTTGAGAATGAGTATGCAGTGGATGTTGAGAATGAGGATGCACGGGATGTTGAGAATGTAAGTGAAGGATTGGAGGTTCACAATAACGATTTATTGGATGTTGACAATGAGGACTGGTTGGATGTTGAGCATGACGATGCATTGGAGGTTGAGAAGGAGGATTCGGTGTATAATGAGGATGTTCAGCATGAGGATGCAGAAGATGATGAGGTTGCAGTGGAGGTTGAAAATGAGGATGAAGTTGAGGATGTAAGTGAAGAAGCATTAGAAGTGGATACTGAGGCTGAAATTGAGGTCGAAAGTGAAGAAGAAGTGGAAGTGAACAGTGATGATGCAGCAGGAATGGATGATCTGAGTGGTGATGAATACGTGGATGATGAAGACAGTGAAAAAGAAACCCCACAATGTAGGGGTTTGTCAGATGATGATTGGGAGTCTGATAAGCTTTTAACTCCTGAAAATAGTGCAAGTGAGGAGGATGACAATGATGATACAATAGATGTAGGTTCTTTCTCAAAGTATGCAAAGCAGAAGTCCATGGCAGATTACAAGTGGGAAGTGGGCACTATTTTTACTGACAGGGAAGAGTTTAAGGATGCTATTAGAAGGTATGCTGTTCATGCTGGGAGGGATCTAAAATTTATCAAAAATGATAATCGTAGGGTGAGGGTGACATGCATGGGTGGCCAAGGAAAGTGCCCATGGCTAGCTTATTGTGGTTATTTGCCGTCACGAAAAATTTGGCAATTGAGGAAGATAATTGATACTCATAGTTGTAGTAGACAACATAATATTAAACTGATGAATGCTAAGTGGTTAAGTAAGGAAATAGATAGATCTATAGTTGAGAATCCTAGTTTAAAGGTGAATGATA
This sequence comes from Vigna angularis, assembly GCF_016808095.1. NCBI lineage: Eukaryota > Viridiplantae > Streptophyta > Magnoliopsida > Fabales > Fabaceae > Vigna > Vigna angularis. The sequence continues at coordinate 9,527,096 of NC_068971.1, forward strand.
TTCGTTCTAAAGCATTAAGAAAATGGAATACAAATGTTTCAATATCCAAGGCAAGAAGGGCAAAGTTAATTGCCACAACACAGGTTGAAGGAGATTTCATAGAACAATATAAAAGGGTGTACGACTATGGACATGAGCTGTTGAGGTGTAATCCAGGGTCAACAGTGCAACTTAAAGTTGACTCTCATAATGGTGACTCAATCTTTCAAAGAATGTATGTTTGTCTCAAAGCTTGTAAAGATAGTTTCATAAGTTGTAGGCCCATTATATGTTTAGACGGATGTTTTTTGAAAGGTGTTTACAAGGGGGAGCTGCTGACTGCTGTTGGTAGGGACCCAAACGACCAAATGGTACCCCTTGCCTATGCAGTAGTAGAAGTGGAGAACAAAGACAGCTGGACATGGTTTTTGCAATTGTTAATTGAAGACCTCGGGGGCAGTCAAGTATGTGGAGGGTGCACATGGATGTCAGACCAGCAGAAGGTATAATGTGCAGCTTATTTTCATTTTTAGTTAATGATGTTGTATAGGATATGGTTTTATTACTACATTTTATTGTGCAGGGGTTAGTCTTAGCTATCCAAGAGCTTTTGCCTCGGGCAGAACAAAGATACTGTGTAAGGCACCTCTATGCAAACTTTAGGAAAAGGTTTGGTGGGCAGGTATTAAAAAATCTGATGTGGAGTGCTGCAACCACCACATATCCCCAGGCTTGGGAGAGAGAAATGCTGAAAATTAAAGAAGTCAATGTTGAAGCATATAAATACCTCATAGCCATTCCCCCAAGGTAACCCATTATATACACGTTACTGTCACAGATGCATTGTAACCCATTTGAGAATTATTTTTTTTCAACAGGTTTTGGTCAAGGTCTCGCTTCACAGCTCAACCAATGTGTGATACCCTTGATAACAACATCACTGAAGCTTTCAGAAAGAATGTAATTTGTCTAGATTTTGGCTGCCAAGGTAATCTTATCACCACAATTTATATACATTTTGTTATTTACGTTCATTGATGTGCTTTATTTCTTTCAGCTGGGCTGCACGAAAGATTTTTGAGGTTAGGCACACTTCATCTGTTGGGAACAAGTTCACAGTGGATCTGGACACTAAAGACTGTAGCTGCAGAAAGTGGATGATCAGTGGCATCCCATGCTGTCATGCAATTGCAGCAATGAATTACTGTAATGTTCATCTAGAAAATTTTATACCCACTTGCTTCAGAAGATCCACATATGAAGAGGTATATGCCTCCATAATTTTTTCACTCAATGGTCCCCAACTATGGCAAACCACAAATTTCAATGATGTTCTACCACCACTGATAAGGAAGATGCCTGGGAGGCCAAAGAAAAAACGCAAGTTGGAGGCATGGGAGTTAACTAAGGACGACACTCAAATGCGTGTTGGAGGGCATAGGAAAAAGTGTACCATTTGTCGTCAGACAAAGCACAACAGGAATAAATGCCCTTTACGGCCCCAACCAGCAGAAGCAAACCACCCACCAGAAGCAACCCAGCCACCAGAACCAACCCAGCCACCAGAACCAACCCAGCCACCAGAACCAACCCAGCCAACACAAACAACCCAGTCACCAGAAACAACACAACCAACCCAGCCACCTCCAACTTCCCAATCATCCCGTCCACCAAAATTCAGAGTCAGAAGAAAAGATAGATAGATAGATGAATTGGTTTATTATGTACTGTACTGTCTTTATTTTGGTAACAGACATGTATTGTCTTTTTAGATGAATTGGAGGTTATATGTATTCAATATCATGTACTTTGGTGACAAACTTGTACGGCCTTTATTTAATGAATCAAAGTGCTTTCATCATGTTTTGGTCAAAGCTTGTATTTAGATTTGTAATATGTGCCATTAGTCCTCAGTCATATGCATTATTGGGTTGACCTGTTCCAACATTTTTAAACCAAATGGGGGACTGATTCGAACATTTTCTACATTGCATTGCATAACTGATGTTACACCAACCAAAACACCTTCGCATTGTCAACGTACCTTTTTCAAGCATCCAAATACATAACAGGTATTAAGCCAACTTATAACAAACACCCAAATTCACGATCTAACTAAATCAACCTAACCACAACTTCAAAATTACAAGGTCAACCACAATACACATACACAAAGCTACAACTAACAACTTCATCATTTTCTGGATTTTCTGCAAATCCTTCACTGCATTTTCCAGCTCACTTATTCTCTTCAGAATTGTGCAATCTTTTTCATCCACGTTGTCTTCACAACACCACTTGAAAAAGTTACAGCAGTTCCCAATTGAAGATCCACCCTGTTATTCACCATGTTAGGGAATGTATGAACAAATCCATCAAATCAACTAAACAAAACATTAACTGAGAAGGGTATACTTCAAACCTTGTAATGAGGACAACCCCAAAAATTTCTCCCAGCATTCTTCGTAGTTTTGGCCACTTTCATTACTGCAATATCACCACAGTAACAAGTAGGGATTAACCCACCTCCCCTACAAGCACCACCATGGGACGAACCAGAAGATCCTTTGGCCCAGCTTTTCGAAAACGAAGAACACCCTTGGGAACCCATTCTCAATCCTCAAATCGCGATTTGGAATTACCCAAACCAAACCCTAACGCTCACAATTTTAATCACTGCACTGCCCACTGCCATGTTGTCAGTTAATGACAAACACTGTCACTGCCACGTTACCAAGGTAAAAAGCCACGTTGCACACATCAGTCCACTCTGTCAGCAGGATCGTTAAATATTTAACGCCGTGACCAAAAAGGATTAAATTGGACACTTTTTTCACAACGTGGGACCATATTGAACTTTTTGAAAAAGGTAGGACGACATTGAACAATTCCCTTCTAAAGAGGGACAAAAAGAGGTATTAAGCCTATCTTTTACTTAGCACTTGGAGCATCTTCAAGGGAGGAAGAATTTGGGGCAGCTTGTGATGCTCAACATAGTTGTCTCCTTGTGTCCTATAATTCCTTCAATCTTAGGGTCTTCATGATGCTTTTGAGGCTGTAGTCCTCCTTATGTGAACATCTCCCTGCATACACTTAGACACAACTAGGCTAAAGCCACAAATTAGCCCAAATAAAAGTGAAAATCTATTTACAACAAAAGAGTTAGTTCTATATACAAAATCAAGTCTACATAAGTTAAAAACCTCATAAAAGTCTAGTATTGACACGAGTCCCTGGCAACGACGCCAAAAACTTGTTAAACTCTTTGGCAAGTGCACCAAATCGTTCAAGTAATAAACCGTGGTAAGACCACGTATCGTTTTCCCAAGAGACTCGTAATACTAGAAAATTGTGCGATTAACAACTCATCTAGACTCAAGAACAACTCATCATTTAAAAATATGTGCAAAAAGATAAATTCACAAGTAATTACAAGGTTGGACTTTGGTATTGAAGGCACTTGGAAATGTTAAAGACTAGAAATGGTATGAAATGACATTGTTAAGGTTAGTTTTCACCAATGCACTCTTGTGTATAACCAATTTCATCTCCTCTCTATCAATTTACTAAAGTCAATCCACTAAAACACTCTAGCCCTAATCCCTTAGGTGAAAGAGCCTAGGTTTTTCTTATCAAACTCCAATCCCTTGGACAATCTAACAAGCAAACCCGCATTAAGAACTAGGATCTAAGACAACATGTGAATCATATCCCATCCCTGGCTCCATGACCCACAAGGACTCTTGTTGCAGTTCAAGATTTCATATCCCATCCCTGGCTCAATGAAACCCCAAAATCAAGTCATGAATGTCCCCATTACATGCAAGCTTTAAGATCGGAAACAAAAATACTAGTAATAGATAGAAAAGGCATTTATAAATACGAAACAATCATTCATTACACAAGAGTTCATAGGCTACATCTAACCCAAACAAGATGAATCTGGTTCTCCATTTCCATGGAGAACCCTAAAGCTTACAAACATGGAAGATGGAAGAAGAAGGAGACCCAAAGGAAGAGGAGGAGATGTTCCCACAAGCTCCTCGCGCCCTCCATGAGCTCCAGACGTGAAATCGCACCTCCAAAGAACCAAAGACCCTTTTTTCTTTCTACCTCGTGAGTAAATATACTGCCCGAATTCTCGCTTAAGCTAAATTATTCTCGCTTAAGCGAGAATTCTTCTTGGAGAAGATAGTCATTCTCGCTTAAGCTAAATTATTCTCGCTTAAGCGAAAAAGACTTTTAAATCAATGACTTCCTAGATCACCGAGGCTCTTCAATGTAATGGAGGATCTTCCTAACATCGAAATAGATCAAAAAACAAGGGATTAGAGTATTATTTACGTAATGTAGCTCAAAATATAGATAAATACTAAAACTAAATAAAAGAGAGGATTTAAGCAAGTAATAAGCTAAAGAAGAGTTGATTTTGCTACTAAAATGATGCTTAGATAATGGTAAGAATTAGCATTATCACTAGGCTGTGACTTTGGGACTCAAGTTATTATGCTTTATTTCTTCTAAATCTATAGAAATTCATTGGAAAAATGTATTAGTTTGCCATCATTTTCATATCCAAATGCTTTTATTGAATAATAGATAAAAGGAAGTAATAAAATCTTAGTATTTGCAATATAACCAATCAAGATAAGTGTTAAATTGTATGTGAATTATAGGTAAAATGAGCACTTATCAATCATGAAAGAATTGGACATTTTAACATCTTAAACCCAATATGATTGACATTTCAAGTTCACAGTGTGTGTACTTAATTAAATGTTTTCCAATAAAAAAAGTATAGTAGTTTAACTCGTGTTAAGCTCCAATTAGCTCAATCTCACCTTCTTCCAATAGAGTATAGAAAGAGTAACTTATGGTTTAAATCTTTTAATCTTGAGTATATTACCAACTACCAAAAGAGGGCATAAATCTCCATATCCATAAAGATCTCTCTGCAATGTAATTAACATTCGTTCCTGAGTATGTGCTATGTGTATTTTGAAATCAAGTTACACAAACTCTCATTGAATGCAAGTGCTCATTGTCCAATGAGAATTTTGGAACTTGAGTTCAAAATGCACATATATAGCATATGCTCGTAAATGAATGTTGAAGGCACTCATAACATATAATTGTCTATTTTAAACTAGAATAATAGAGTTCATACATGTATAAAATATATACAATGAAACTAAAACTCATATATTCACAATATGCCTAAGTGAATTTAAACTATGTTTTATGCAATGGAAACTAAAACTTATATATATTCACAATAGACCTAAGCGCACTAAAACTATGTTTTATGCAATGTGAATGCTTGAAACAAATTTATATACCTAAATTTAAGTATGTTATGGATGTAGAAGTGTATAATCACTCAAAATCTATAAAATCATAATCAAAACCAAAATTGACTGTAAACATAATATCTACTTTCCAGAAAAGCATAATAAAACCTCTAACTTAAGAAAAGTACTCTATCAATATCAGACACTCATCACATGGAAGACACCAATCTCAAACACAATTAAAATCTTACTTTCTTTAATTTTAACTCCTAAAAACTCAAGTTCTTAGAATAAAGAGGACAAATAGACCACTAAAACACATAATATGACATGTTTTTAGAACTAATAAACTAATCTAAAACAATAAACAACCAAAACCAAACATTCAAGTTCTTACATTCAACTATACATCAAACAACCAAAACTATCTTAAAAAAATATCATTTAACAATCAAAATTAATACAACTTAAATCATATATCCGTATCTAAACAGTGTCTAAAAGTACAACCAGAAATTCTGTAGGGAAAACTTTGAGCTTCAACATGTTTAAAATACGATAAACCAAAAGTTAAAACAACAACAATAAAAAAAAGGGTTAAATATGTTTTTAGTCCCTAAACTATTGGCCGTTTCTGGTTTTCGTCACTCTTTCAAAATAAGGTACAATTTGGTCCTCATTCTTTTCGAAACTTTGTTTTTAGTCCTCGAAAACTAACACCGTTAAAAATGTGCTGACGTGGCTAACGGTTGACTGACACACGATTTTTTTTTTGAAGTGTTTCTCACTTTTTCTCCCCTTCTCTCTCTTCCTTCCATCTTCCACAAACAAGAATATTGAAGTGAATAATTTGCCTCTGCAATCCACGTAGCACAGAAAGAAGAAGCTTGAGCGATGATAAAAAGAAAAAGAAAACCGTGAAGGGGAAAGAAACATGGTGATGGAAACTTCGCAAGCAAAGATTTGCAATCTGACATGTAAGCGCTTAAAATAATGGAATGTCGTGATCTGAATGAAGCTGAATCACTTGTGTGTTTATAGCAGCAAGAAACTCCAAAATGAAAATGACAGATAGAAAGATACATTGGTGAAAATAAAAATGCAGTACAGAAAGTCTAAACGAGATTTGAAACAGAGAATTGTTGTGAGAATGAATGAATCAAGTGTACATGGGAACATCGGTCCAAGCACCGGAGACATGTCCGTTCTCACAAACATAGGCTCTTACCACAGGCTCTCCGTCGTCGTGAAAGCCGAACACACAGCGGAGGCAGAAGGCAGAGTGGAGATCCCAGGTGAATTTGCAGGCGCAGAAGGCGTAGGGCAGATCCAGCTTCCTCTTGTTGCCGTCGTGAATGGTTCTCCAAACCCTAGTGCGTTTGAAGTTCTTGAAAACGCCTCTAAAGAGGAGGTACTTCCTCTTCTCCTCCTTGTGCACGCACCCCGGCCAGTCGCAAACGTATAGGTGCGACCGCCACGACCGCGATACCTTCCGCTTCTTGCACGCGCCATTCGAAACGACGCCCGCGCTCACCGGCTCCGCCAGCCGCGGCGCCTCCGACTCCGTCGCCACGTAGAGCAGAAGAAGAAGAGGGGTGAAGTTTGTTAGAGCGGCTGCAGCGGAATGGTTAGCGTGGAATAACAAACCAAGAGGGGGGTGAATTGGTTCTTACTAAAAACGTGTGCCTTAAAAATTTCTACTCAATTAAACTTACTTAGCAGATAATAAAGACAATAAAATAGAGTAAGGTTGAGAGAAATTTGCACAGATGATTTTATCCTGGTTCGGATCTTACCAATCCTACGTCCAGTCGCTTATCTCAAAACAAGATAAACACTTCACTAATCACAAAACTATTACAAACTACAATCACACAGATACAATTTGTAAGAGTTTAGAAAAACACCTCTCTTGATGCCACAAGAGATGAAACAACACCTCCTTTGAATCTTCACAAAGGATGAAACACTTCCTCCGAATAGTTCACGAAGGATGAATTCCTCTTCCAAACACTTCCTTAGATGCACCAAGGATGAACCAGCTATTCCTCTATCACCGTAGAAGTATTTCACCAACTCTACAGACAGAGTTTCCTTAGCTGAGCAAGAGTACACAATTCTCAAGAGTTTCTAAGTATTTGAGCACAAGGGAAGAGTAGTAGGTTATCCTTGAGATAAAATGAGAGTCTATTTATAGACTCATCCAAAGGCTCCTCCATTTTTCGTTTTCAACTTTTCTGACAGTGTTAATCGATTAGCTACAGTGGTTAATCGATTAACAACCCAACGGATACTTCAACGGCTCTAAAAACGGCTAGTTTTTCAAACGTTCACTATGTTAATCGATTAACAGCCCTTGTTAATCGATTAACGCTAATCGATTAACACCCTCTGTTAATCGATTAGCACTGCACTGTTGGGCTTCTCCATGGCTCTCTGGAAAAATCGATTAACACCCTTTGTTAATCGATTAACGCTAATCGATTAACACCTCTTGTTAATCGATTAGCACTGCACAGTTTTTGCTTCTGGTTTATTTTTTACATCACTTTTGAATGCTTACATGAAACTACTAATTTTCCTATGTTCATACAATTATTACAAAAGATTACAAGTCTTCAAAGATCATTCTTCATGAGTCATGGTTGTTCTTGACTTGATTTGGACATCATCAAAACTTCATCTTCATTATTTTGCTAACAATCTCCCCCTTTTTGATGATGATCAAAAAACCTTCTTGATTTAAAGCTTTTGATAATAATCTGTATTTTAAAACACAACTTAAGGAAGAAACAATTGTTTGTGAACTTAGAAATAAATTTAAGGCTTTAAATATTTCTCCCCCTTTTTGATCATTATTAAAAAAAGTGATGTATAATTTCTCCCCCTAAATGTATTAGAAATTATACTCCCCCTTAATAAAAGCATATATGCATAGAAATAATAAGAAAAACAACATACTTTTTATTGAATTCAAAGAGGCAAGCTTACAAGGAATATAAAGGGCACACACTAAGAAAAACATAAAAACATAAGGTTCCTAAGACTCATCATCACTATCGGGAACATAGAGTTTTGCAAGTTTGTCATCAATCTCCTTAAGATGATTATTAATTTCATCATAGCGAAGAGTGTGATAAGCCATCATATCATCCATCCTTCTTTGTTTCATAGAGGTCATTTCTTCAATTTGTCTAGATATACTTTCTAGACTATATTCTTGTGGAGGATGGGATGGGCCAGCAACATTTGTTGGATGAGGCATAGGAATATCTTCATCTTCTTCAGCTGATGCGTCCTCTTCTTGTGCAATATCATCTTCAGCACGGACAAACATATTTCCTTGTCGTATAAACCCCATTTGATGCAATGCTGATTCCTCAATTTCATGATTTCTTAAGACGGTGAGAGATTTCTCTCCCGTAACATCAACTCCTTTATAAACACAGATTAAGGAAATAAGGAGGGGATATGGAAGATGACCTCTATCATACCTCTTTGCCCGGACAATAGTGTCGGAGATGAGATCTGCCCAATTGATTTTGATATTTTGAGTAATGGCAGACATGATCATGAGATCGATTTCAAAGCATTGTGCTAAGTTTGAGCCTCTTGGACAAAGCAACCATACAATAAGATAATGAAGAACCCTTTCCTCCATTCTAAGATTTCCTACTAGAAGATATCTCCTATTTGGTAGAGGTTGTTGAGGGTTGCGCATGAAAGAGCGATATGCCAAAATTTTGTTAAAATCACCAAAGTCATTTGGCACATGCATGGTATTTTCTAAGATGGGAAGATGAGCAACATTTGTCCAAATGTCATTATCCAGAATGATATCTATCCCTTTTACACGAGTGTAAATAATACCATTTTGGGATTTTAGATTGTAGTAGAATACTCTTACCAAATCTGGATAGTAACTCCCTTGAAGTTGCAGTAGATGCTGGACACCTTGCTCAATCAATTGCTGAGAAAATTGAAATTGATGTGTGGTAAACCAATTGAGATCTACAAATTTTTGATGAAGAATCTTGCGTTCTTTCCACATTTGTAGATATTCTTCATGCTTTCCATCATCGGAAATCCACCCATGAATATTTGGACCGCGTGCAAGAGGTGTGCTTTCCGATCCATAGCTTCTTCTTCTTCTTCTTCTTGATGGTTCAGCCATGAGAGTATGAAAGGAATTTTGGACAGCAAGATGATGGAAGTTTGAGTGAAAAATGAAATGAATTTGAGTTGTAGAGGGATGGGTAAAGTGAGTGGGTAAAAATGAGGGATGGTATGGGTTTAAATAGGCAGAAAATGACCCCCCTAACGTTCAAATTTAAAAAGTGACCGTTTATAGCCGTTACAACGGCTATTTTTGGCAGAATTTACTGCCTGTAACGTATGCTAATCGATTAACAGGACCTGTTAATCGATTAACGTTAATCGATTAACACCCTCTGTTAATCGATTAACTGACGCTGATTTCCGAAAATCAGCAAATTGTTCTTATTTTCAATTTTTAACATGTTTTCAATATCCCTAAGTCTCTTCTAAGCTCATAGAATCTATCTTTGGGCAATGCTTTGGTGAAAATATCAGCTAATTGATGTTGGGTATCAATATATTCTATTTCACAATCTCCTTTTTGCACATGATCTCTAAGAAAGTGATGCCTAATCTCAATGTGCTTGGTTCTAGAGTGCATTATGGGATTCTTTGTAAGGTTTATTGCACTTGTATTATCACACTTAAGTGGTATATGATCTAAATGAATGTCATAATCTTCTAATTGTTGTTTCATCCATAAAATTTGTGCACAGCAATTTCCCGCAGCAATATATTCAGCCTTAGTGGTAGATAAAGCTACACAGGCTTGTTTCTTAGAATGCCAAGAAACTAAGGAACTACCTAGAAGATGACATGTTCCACTAGTGCTTTTTCTATCTATCTTACAACCTCCATAATCTGCATCGGAAAATCCTACAAGACTAGGTTCCGTTCCAGATGGATACCATAAACCAAAGGATGCAGTTCCATTAAGATATTTCAATATTCTTTTAACTACTGTAAGGTGAGATTCTCTAGGACTAGATTGATACCTAGCACACACACAAACACTCTGCATAATATCTGGTCTACTAGCAGTGAGATATAGCAAAGAACCTATCATACATCTATATTTAGTTTGATTTACCTCTTTACCTGACTCATCTTTGTCAAGATAGCAAGAGGTTCCCATAGGTGTAGATGCTTCCTTTGCTTTGTCCATTTCAAACTTCTTAAGAATTTATCTACAATACTTAGTTTGAGAAATGAACGTACCTTCTTTCATTTGCTTAATTTGAAGACCGAGGAAGAATGTTAATTCTCCCATCATAGACATTTCAAATTCACCCTGCATAGTCTTAGCAAATTCTTCACAAAGAGATTTATTAGTTGATCCAAAAATAATATCATCAACATATACTTGAATAATCAAAATATGTTTTCCGACTCTTTTAATAAACAAAGTGGAGTCAACTTTTCCTCTATTAAAATCATTTTCTAAAAGAAAATTGCTAAGTCTTTCATACCAAGATCTAGGTGCTTGTTTTAAACCATAAAGTGCTTTCTTTAACTTATAGATGTGATTTGGAAATTTAAAATCTTCAAAACCGGGTGGTTGTTCAACATACACATCTTCTTTTATAAAACCATTTAGAAATGCACTTTTAACATCCATTTGAAATAATTTAAATTTCATTATAGATGCATAAGCAAGAAGTAGACGTATTGTCTCTAACCTGGCAACTGGAGCATATGTCTCATCATAATCTATACCTTCTTCTTGACTATATCCTTGAGCCACAAGCCTAGCTTTATTCTTGGTGATGTTTCCATCTTCATCCAGTTTGTTTCCCTTTTGATATGTCGCCAATGATGTTGTCCAATGATAATCCTCTAGGTTGTTGCCATATTTTGTTTAGATCTTCATCATCTTGAGGACTATTCATTTTCTCTTCATTTGTTGTCTTTTGCAAGTCTTCATTTTCACCTGCATCTAATTCATCTGACTCAAGAGGTTTTACCTCAAGGTCCACAATTTCATCAAAGACAACATGCACAGATTCTTCTATTTCAAGTGTTTTCCGATTAAAAACTCTATAAGCTTTGCTAGTTAGAGAATATCCTAGAAAAATAGCTTCATCGGATTTGGAATCAAATTTTCCTAAATTTTGTTTTCCATTATTTAAGACAAAACATTTGCATCCAAAAATTCTTAAATGTGAAACATTTGGTTTTCTTCCTTTAAAAAGTTCATAAGGAGTACATTTCAAAATAGGCCTAATAAGCATTCTATTCAATACATAACATGCAGTACTCACAACATCAGCCCAAAATTGTTTAGGAACACTATATTCATTTAACATAGTTCTAGCAAGTTCCTCTAAGGATCTATTCTTTCTTTCTACAACTCCATTTTGTTGAGGAGTTCTAGGTGCAGAAAAATTATGAGAAATGCCATATTCTTCACAAAAAGTTTCAAAAGATTCATTTTGAAATTCACCTCCATGGTCACTTCTAATAGCCTTTATTTTCAAATCTTTTTCATTTTGAACTAAATTTGCAAACTTTTTAAATTCTTTGAAAGCTTCACTTTTAAGAGTAAGAAAGAAAGTCCAAGTGTATCTTGAATAATCATCTACAATAACTAAAGCATAATAATTTCCTCCAAAACTTTTTATCCTAGATGGACCAAATAAATCCATGTGCAAAAGTTCTAAGGGTTTTAAACTAGAAACAACATTTTTCGAATGAAAAGATGATTTCACTTGTTTTCCCTTTTGACATGCATCACACAATTTATTTTTCACATATTTTAGTTTTGGTAAACCAATTACTAAGTCTTTAGAAATGAGTTTATTCAATTGTTGCATATGAATATGTGCAGCTCTTTTATGCCATAACCATGGATTTTCTTCTTTTACTACTAAACATGAAATATTCCTATTTGATGCATTTTCTAAATCAATCAAATAAATATTGTTATGCCTAATTCCTTTCAAAGCAATTTCAGAAGAATCATTTTTATAAATAGTGCAAGAATTTTGTTCGAAGGTTACCTTGAATCCTTTATCGCATAATTGACTAATGCTAATTAAGTTATGCTTTAATCCTTCCACATATAGCACGTCTTTGATCATCAAGGTATCTTCACTTCCAATATCTCCAATTCCAAGGATTTTTCCTTTGTTGTTATCACCATAGGTGACAAAGCCTCGTTCCTTTTTCCGGAAGCTTGTAAATTTCTTTTTATCTCCGGTCATGTGTTTTGAACATCCACTGTCAAGACACCACATATACTTCCTTGGTTTTGATAATTCCTACAACATAAAAAGAACAAGCTATTTAGGTACCCAACTACTTTGTATGGGTCCTTTGGGTTAGATTTAAAAAGATTAAAATCATTTTACAACCCAAGCATATCTACCACTTGGAACACCATAATGCTTAATTTTACATTTATTAGATGTATGACCCTTTTTCATACAATAAAAGCATGATGCAACATTTGTGTTCCTATAAGTTGTTCCTTTTTCTACCCAAGTTCTACGGGTTCTATGATTATGTTTATTTTTAGGAACATACTTATTTTTAACAACCTTATTTTCATTATTTTTACTACATTCTCCAGTGGTTGTATTTTCAGAAAAATATTTGAATTTTATACAAGATTCACATTCATTACTAGCAATATATTTTTCTTTTTCATAGTATAAAACTTTACTTTTTAGATTTCTAATTTCTTCCGCTTGATATAAAAATTTATTTTTCAAACTTCTGTTTTCTTCAGATAAATTTATAAATTCAGTTTTCAAATTATCATTAATTTTAGAGAAATTTTCAGAAGTAATTTTCAAATTATTATTTTCTTCAAGAATATTTTCAAAATTTAATTTTAACTCTTTGAAATCCTTTTTCAATTTCTTATGAGCTATATCTAATTTTTCGGATTCTACTAATAAAGTAGCATAAGTATCATGCAATTCAGTTTCACTATCATATTGACTAGAATTATCTGAATCGTTAGATGTACTTACTTGGCTTCCAGAGTCATCGTCATCCGCCATTAGACATATGTTTGCTTCTTCATCAGAACTGCTCGAGTCAGAAATTGATTCGTTGTCATCGTCCCATGCGATGTATGCTTTCTTTTTCTTGAAGAACTTCTTTTCTTTCTTTTCTTCACCCTTCTTTTGATTTGGGCAGTCTGCTTTTAAGTGTCCCTTTTCTCCGCAACCATAGCATCTATAGTTTGAGGAAGATCCTTGATTTTCTCTCTTTTCATTTCTGAATCTTCCTTTGCCTTTTGATTTCATGAACCTATTGAACCTTTTGATTAGTAGACTCAAATTTTCATCTTCTTCTGAGTCTTCATCTTCCATTTTGCTTTTGTTCTTTTCTATCTCAGATTTGAAGGCTAGAGTCTTTTTCTTAGTTTTTGCTTCTTCTTCATTTAGTCTTCCGAGATCAAGTTCATGCTCTCTCAACTTTCCAAATAATGCAGTCATTGTCATTGTGTTGAGATTTTGTGACTCAGAAATTGCAGTCACTTTTGGTTGCCAAGACCTGTCTAAAGATTTCAAAATTTTTATATTAAGTTCATCAGTATCGAAAGACTTACCTAATCCAATAAGATGATTTACGATGTTGGTGAAGCGTTTCTGAACATCTACTATTGTTTCGCCTTGCTTCATCCTGAACATTTCGTATTCCTGGATTAAGGTATTCTTTCTAGCTCTCTTAACATCATATGTACCTTCATGGGTTACTCTAAGTACTTCCCACATTTCTTGTGCAGTCTTACAAATAGAAATCCTGTAAAACTCGTCAACAGTTAAAGCAGATGAAATAATATTACGAGCTTTTACATCATTACCAAATTTTCTCTTATCTTCAGCAGTCCATTGGTCACGGGGCTTTGGTTCCTGCATATTGTTAATTGGAACAAAAGGACCAGATACAACAGCATCCCAAATATCTATATCAATAGATTCCATAAATATTTGCATTCTTACCTTCCAGAATGCATAGTTCTCACCAGTGAATAGTGGGGGTCTATTGATAGAAGCACCCTCTGCAAAGGTTTGATGTGATCCTGCCATTTGAATGACTATCAAAGCAAGCTCTGATACCAATTGTCAGAGCGGCTGATGAGTCGTTATTTCTTGAATTATATTTAGTTTAATGCACTTAAATAAACCAGGGAATTGTGTTTAATTGTTTGTTATTTCCCCGTTTTCCGAATTCTGCTTAATTTGGTCAGAAATTAGTAATTGTGCTAATTTGGGTTTTCTGAGCTGATTAAGTGCATTTTTGAAGTGCAGGAAAATTACGGAAATACATTTTGGGACATCAGGAAGAATGCCAAATAAATTCAAGACTCTCCACACAGACATTTTTGAATTAATTAAATTGTAATTCAGTAGTTTAGAATTTTTGAATCAACTCTTATATTTTGGGTCAATTTTTGATAAATTAGATTAAACCCAAAATTAGAAATTAGTGACTTGGCACCCTAGGGTTTTATTGTGTGGACCCTACCCTAAAAAAGAGGACACACGGCCTTAAGGGAGGGAGCCCAGCCGCCACTTGAGGGGGCCACTTTACTCTCTCGTTTTCTTAGGCTTGTGCCTTGAAGTTTTCGGGAATGTAAGAACTTGGGAGATATTCACGTTGTTACAACTTTTAGAATGAAAGAAGCACTTTTTAATTGATCTTTGCTAATTCTTCATTGGCGTCTTTCAATGCTCATCATCACGGAAGTTCACTTTTGCATTGTTTACTGAATGTTTGATTGCAAGCTGGTAGTTATTCTCTTTTTACTGTCACGCATTTTTGAATAAGCAATTTCATTTTCGCACATGCTGGAGAGAAGCAAGTTGAACACGTCTTGCTTGGTAGGAGCACTTTCATACGGGTGAGGGCTGGGGCACTAGGTCCAGCCGCCACTTGGGAAAGGAGGGAGAGAGGTGCTTCATTTTGGTTTTGATTCTCGGCCACAGTAGCAAGCAATGTAGTTCACGGTGGGGGCTGGAAGAAGCAATGAAACGGTGATTCATGATGGGAAACATTTTTAATTTTTGAAGCTCTGCACGCTGTTTTTAATTTCCTTATCATTTTCTTTTTAGAAGCACACAACTCACTTTCAGCATTGGTTGTTACAGTGGGATCTCTTTTAATCACATTTAGCTTGAATTTTCATTTAAGAGAAAAATGGTGATTGATTTTAAGAGGGCACACGCGGACATCAAAATTTGCACTATGCACATGCGGGATTTATTTAAGAGGTGTTCTATATTTTTTCTTCTTCACGCATGAATCGGTAGTTATTTCTATAGTCTACATGTTAAATGCATATAATTTATTTTCGCTGCTTTATCTTTCACGATTTTCAATGCTAATCATCAAGGAGATGTGGGTTGCGTTTTTATTTAATCTCCAAAGTTCACAAGCATGCCACAAGCGCGTTTATTTGAAGTTTCATTTAGCTGCTTTTCTCCGATGCTTATTGCAATTTGCTCGTTCCATTTTAATAACGTTAAATGCATTTTCTTCCAAGCTTTATTCATGCTTCCGTTGGTTCACGTCCCTTTCATTTATTAGCTCACTAGTTGCAATCAATAACCTGCACTGTGCTTTATTGATCATGTTTGATCCTGTTTCCTTTTCTTAGCTAGGATGTGTGCATACTTAATTACCGCTCAAACTATAATTTAGTTTTTAGGACCGTTCGGTCTTCCTACTTTGTTCATTTATTTCAATGTTTTCAATTATGTTTGGTTGTATTTAATTTCTAGTGTTAATGTAGTTCATTTCTAATCACAAAAACACTTTCAAACCCCCCCACTTCATGTTTGATCTGAGACTGAACCCACATTTGGTCCTTGAGAGACGACCTAGGAGTCACGTCCTAGTTTATACTGCATTAATTTTGCAATCAACTTTTGTGTGAGGTGCGACCCTCTCATCAGCGGCTGCAGCGGAATGGTTAGCGTGGAATAACAAACCAAGAGGGGGTGAATTGGTTCTTACTAAAAACGTGTGCCTTAAAAATTTCTACTCAATTAAACTTACTTAGCAGATAATAAAGACAATAAAATAGAGTAAGGTTGAGAGAAATTTGCACAGATGATTTTATCCTGGTTCGGATCTTACCAATCCTACGTCCAGTCGCTTATCTCAAAACAAGATAAACACTTCACTAATCACAAAACTATTACAAACTACAATCACACAGATACAATTTGTAAGAGTTTAGAAAAACACCTCTCTTGATGCCACAAGAGATGAAACAACACCTCCTTTGAATCTTCACAAAGGATGAAACACTTCCTCCGAATACTTCACGAAGGATGAATTCCTCTTCCAAACACTTCCTTAGATGCACCAAGGATGAACCAGCTATTCCTCTATCACTGTAGCAGTATTTCACCAACTCTACAGACAGAGTTTCCTTAGCTGAGCAAGAGTACACAATTCTCAAGAGTTTCTAAGTATTTGAGCACAAGGGAAGAGTAGTAGGTTATCCTTGAGAGAAAATGAGAGTCTATGTATAGACTCATCCAAAGGCTCCTCCATTTTTCGTTTTCAACTTTTCTGACAGTGTTAATCGATTAGCTACAGTGGTTAATCGATTAACAACCCAACGGATACTTCAACGGCTCTAAAAACGGCTAGTTTTTCAAACGTTCACTATGTTAATCGATTAACAGCCCTTGTTAATCGATTAACGCTAATCGATTAACACTCTCTGTTAATCGATTAGCACTGCACTGCTGGGCTTCTCCATGGCTCTCTGGAAAAATCGATTAACACCCTTTGTTAATCGATTAACGCTAATCGATTAACACCTCTTGTTAATCGATTAGCACTGCACAGTTTTTGCTTCTGGTTTATTTTTTACATCACTTTTGAATGCTTACATGAAACTACTAATTTTCCTATGTTCATACAATTATTACAAAAGATTACAAGTCTTCAAAGATCATTCTTCATGAGTCATGGTTGTTCTTGACTTGATTTGGACATCATCAAAACTTCATCTTCATTATTTTGCTAACAAAGTTGGGTGGAAGATGTAACCAGGGATGAAGTTGGGTGGAAGATGGAAGGAAGAGAGAGAAGGGGAGAAAAAGTAAGAAACACTTCAAAAAAAAAATCGTGTGTCAGTCAACCGTTAGCCACGTCAGCACATTTTTAACGGTGTTAGTTTTCGAGGACTAAAAACAAAGTTTCGAAAAGAATGAGGACCAAATTGTATCTTATTTTGAAAGAGGGACGAAAACCAGAAACGACCAATAGTTTAGGACTAAAAACATATTTAACCCAAAAAAAAATAAGCATGCACTGTAATTTAATAACCATGCACTGTAGTTTAAAAAATATATATTATCATTCAAAGAGAAACATCTTTTATAACTCTTTTAATCGTTATCGTTATTATTATAGTCAACAAATCTATCAAATACTATTAAAAAATAACATTGTGTTTAGAAAACACAAAATTTCCAAATAAAAAGTTGTAAAAGAACTTTTAAATATAAATAAGTTTTTCATGTTTAACTTAATTTTAATAGTTTGATTGTTTACACCTACTACTTTTTTTAGAGTGTTTTAATTTCCTATCTGGTTCTCTTGTTGATTTTTTTTAAAAAAAAAAAACTAAAAGTTAAAAAATTGATTTAGAAATTAGATTTTAGCAATACCCTATTGGTAGGTAGTATGTATAGAATGAAGGAGTGGTTGTCCTGTATGTAGTAGTGAAAAACATGAGTAGTGTGGTTGGGCAAAGGGTTCCTTGAACACAAAGCCAGACCACAACAGTTGTAGATGTGCTGGAACACGAAATTGCCATTCATAAATGCAAACAAATAGCCACACCTAACCCACACCACCTTAGTGGTCCTTCCCTCTCCTGTACCTAATCTCTCTCTCTCTCTCTCTCTCTCTCTCTCTCTCTCTCTCTCTCTCTCTCTCTCTCTCTCTCTCTCTCTCTCTCTCTCTCTCTCTCTCTCTCTCTCTCTCTCTCTCTCTCTCTCTCTCTCTCTCTCTCTCTCTCTCTTTCTCTCTCTAGTCCAAAGAAAGTGAAGACATAAGGGTGAAGAAGGTGTCCTCATCTAGGGCTGAATTTTGAGTGTGAAAGGTCATGTGGGTCTTCCAATTCTATCCAACTTTTTATATATATGTTCCTATATTTCAGTGCCATCCTGACAGTGACTCATTCTTAATTTTGGCTTTGAATTTCACAACCGCCACTGCTTCTCATAGCCTCATTATTCTACCTTTCACCTGTTCACTCACCCATATCTTCATGTTTCATACCATTCTTAATATGCATGCATCTTCCATCTTTATGCCCTTTTCATCTTCACTTTCAAAACTCTACTGTATATCATTTTTAATTCATTATTCTACGTTAAACTTTCTGCCTTCTCATATTCAATGCTTGTGTGTATCAAATATAAAAAAAAATAATAACTATCTCAATTTTATATTACTTAAGATATGTGTTAAGTTCTTTTAAATTTTTTAGTTCATACTAAGAACATATATATTTCCTCAATTAATTACACTTTCCAAATAAGATTATAATAATTAAATAGAGAGACTTAGTTAAAAACAATCCGTCAATTCAATTATGAAAATTAGTGAGTAATAGAATTAGTGAATATTTGTATAGGCATTTAAAATAAATAATATATATTAATTGTTTTAGACTTTTATTAAATAGTGGAGTGGTCTGTGAAACTTGATCAAAGTTATAATTGAAAGAGATTTTTAGGTCAAAGTTTTATTTAACATCACATATTAACCCGTTTACTTTCAACATGAATTACATACATCACATTTAATTTTAATTATGTCCATAATCGATGTTATATATTTAATTTATTCTATAATTGATACGCGTGTTTACACTATTACATCTGATAAATAAAATATGATAATTTTTAATATATTATTTTTTTTAGAATAATTTCTAACATGTACAATTAAATAATGAGATAGTAATATAATTTAAAATTTGAAACGCTTCTAAATAAACATTATAATACACATAAGTAATTATATTATTGAAACTTTGAAAGAGGTTTTGCATGTTTTATTCATTCTTAATTTTTGAAGATATCGTTATTTATCTAGTGTCAATAATTTCTTTTCTCTAATATCTTAAACCTAAAATAAATTAAATTGTGAATATAATTTTGTCAAGTAAATACCTAAATTGTGAAACGATGATAAAAGTTATATTAGTTGCTTATCAAAATTTCCGATTTTTCTTGCATCCATATGATAAGCAATCACAATCTTAATTATCAGTATAGATATTTATAAAAATCGAACCCATTATACGGTATAATAATTGAATTAAATTAGAAAATTAGTTTTTCTTAACAAAATTGTACTGGACAACAATTTAGATAAAATGATAATTGAAGATTAATAATTAGAAAATATAATTAAGAAATGTCAAATACATACTTATTTATCTTCTTTTTGTGTTAATGTTGGAATTATGATAGTATGAGTAAAATTAACAAACAATGTCCTTAAGAGAAATTAATAAAAAAGTTACAATTGATATTTGTATAATTATATTATAATGTATGGTAGATAGTTCAAGTCACAATTGAATTGTTATTAGAAAGTCGCAATTGAATTGAATTGTTATTAGAAAGTCACATTTGAATTGTTATAATGTTTAAATTACAATAGTCTTAAATATAAGAAATTGTGTTTTGACTATAAAGTATAACTTTTTTATAAGTGATATGAATTCCATCTAACAATCAATTTTTAGAATGAAAATTATGAACTATTAAATACAAAGAATTGTACTCTAACTATAAATTATAACTTTTAATCTAATAATAAATGTTCATAAATTTAACATGAGTATCCTCGTAACTCAAGAATAGTAAAATCAACACAATATCCTTTGTGCTAACTCATTCAATTAACAAATAGTTAAAACCTGCAATTTGAGGACCCTACTGGAAGGTACCCATAAAAGTTAAGTTGAGTCCATATATGCATATGAACTTCACATTAAAATATTATGAATTCAGGAATTTCTCATGTACACTTATTTTAAATTTGTTCTTAAGTACTCTTTTCTTCGTCTCTACTACTCTTTATTTGAATTACTTCTTCTTAATTTCTTCTTATATTTTACATCAGTATTCATATTTTTATCGTTCGGTCATCTTAACCGATCGATAGTGTATGAGCCCAAAGTAACGTAGAGGCTCTCCTGCACTTTTATCGTTCGGTTGGCAATGAGCCCATAGTAACATAAGCCCCCCAAGCCCTAGCAAAATCTTTGATATTGCGTTGGGTTTGTCAAGTTATACCGATCGGCACAGGATTTTACCCGAGTTTTCAAGGGTCATGACGATTCATACAATAGCATGTGTTCCTTACCGACCGAGCGGTTTTTACACTAGGAGTCCACTTGGAGCATTCCCTAAGATCAAGGTGAGAGTTCTCGAAGAGCGTTCCTCACCGTTCGGTTTAGATCTTAGGAGTTCACTTGGAGCATTCCATAAGATCAAGGTGAGAGTTCACGAACAACGTTCCTCACCATTTGGTTTAGATCTTAGGAGTTCACTTGGAGCATTCCCTAAGATCAAGGTGAGAATTCACGAAGAGCGTTCCTCACCATTCGGTTTAGAATCTAGGAGTTCACTTGGAACGTTCCCTAAGATCAAGGTGAGAGTTCACGAAGATTGTTCCTCACCGTTCGATTTAGATCTTAGGAGTTCACTTGGAGCGTGCCCTAAGATCAAGGTGAGAGTTCACGAAGAACGTTCCTCACTGTTTGGTCGACACTAGGAGTTCACTTGGAGCGTTCCCAAGGTCGAAGATGCCAATGTGAGCGGTTGATAAGAGTTCTCTTTAGAACCTAGTTCTTTTTAGAACCCTTTCTTTGAGTCGGACGGTTCATTGGAGTTCTTTTTAGAACTTTTTTCTTTGGTCGAACGGTTGACATAACTTGCTCAAAATTTCGATGGAAATCATTTGATACTAATATTAGATTTGCAAATTACATCACACTTTTTTAAACTGGAAAAAAGCAAGTAGAAAGCTTATCTCTATTCTTGCCATGACTATGCCATTCGGTCCTGCATGCACACTCGCTTGCCCTCCTTTCGCTCCCGGCCTACCGAGGGTGAATCATTCTCTTCGTGCTACCTTTTTTGGATAGCCCGCAACTCCCTGATTCAAATGAACTCAACGACCCTCTCTTGCACTTCTCCCATGGTTAAAGGTGGCCGAGCAAATAAGCTATCCACAAAGGAGCTCAAGACCTAGTGGCGTTTATGCAGGAGATGCAAAGGAGGATGGAAGCCATGCAGGATGAAATTGAAACTCTAAGGGCTGAGCGGGATGCAGCACCTAGGGACCGTGACGCGGGACGGAGGGCCCCGCCCAGTCAAAGGTCGCCTGCACCCACTCGGACGCCCATAGTGGAATTCCCAGACTCTGATCAGGAAGGCACTGATCAGGGGGAAAATAGTTCCCGGAGGAGTCCTGCCCATCCGGTTCATGCCGCTCGGGCCAGGGCACTTCATCCCTTTACAACTATAGTCATGGAAGAGCAAATGCCGGAAAGGACGCTCCCAGTTCTGGAAAGGGTTGAGAGGAATGAGGAAGGTGAGTAAGGGTTTGGGGTTTTTTTTTTTTTAGTTTTGAGAATGAAAATTATTAAAATACCTCTGACCTTAAAACTTAGAATCCATGATATATAAACGTATTTTTGTCTACTAAAACCCGGTACACATTACTAAAATATATCAACTGAAAAACAGGCATACGCGCGTTAACAAACCCCTTAATATAAATAAGTATAATGATTAACGATTTCATCTATCGATCCCACCAAAAATTGACGGACTGAATTTGAAGTTTTAATTTGTTAATCTATATATATAAACAAATTTTAAAATTAAAAAAAATTGATAGGTTAGCTTGTTAATCCACTTTTTAACATAATAGATTTAGATTTTTAATCCGTTTTTAAACAATAAACCGAATCGATTTATTGTGTTTTTTGTGGGTCAATAGGTGAAATGGATCAAAAGTTGGCTTCAAGATACATTAATATCATTGTATATGATTATGTCACCTAAAAAATTGTCTTATATCAAAGGAAGAAGCATTAAAATAAGAGTAATGATATTTTAATCAAACACTTCAGCAAAATTTGTCTATTATATTTTTCTTTTCACTTATAATAAAGGGGTTGAATGATTTTTAAAACTCTTCCCATTTATTTGTTTTCTTTAACGTAAACTTTTCGTATTAGTTAATGCGGCTCATAGTTAAAAATTTGTACATATTTTTTGTACTAATAACCTATCCAAATTTTTCCAATGTGATAATAAATTGAAATCTATTTCCTTTTCCTAATTCGTATTCAATTCAACAACTCTACACGTTACATTCATACAAAAGAAAAAATTCTACACGCTATTAATTGTTATTTTATCTCATTCTTCCTATAAAATTTTCCTTTCCGAACTCTTAAACGCAAAAATGATTAGTAATTTTGATATATCGTCTAGTAGCTCTAAAAAATGGCATATTAATAGAAATTAATTACACAACGTGGTATAATCTTGAGCATGGTTTTATTAAAAATATACACACACATATATATATATATATATATATATATATATATATATATATTGACACAGATTTTTTGACAATATTTTGAGACAGTATATGTGTCAATTTTTTATTAGTTCATTATTTATTTGTTATTGTTTTAATATATTCTAAATTTAATAAAGAAAATGACATATGTACTGTATTAAAATGTTATAAAAAGAATATATATTAACATATTATTGTTCGCAAGAAAATATTGAAATATTTTTATTTGTTATATACTAAGTTTTTTTTATAAAAATTGGTTCTTTAATCACTTAAATAGTTTATCTAAAATGTCAAATCGATTCAAATACACAAGTTTATTGAACTTGAATTTAAAAAAAAATCAATTTTTTGAATTGAATCTAATTCACATAATTTATAAGTTAAACTGAATTACGCTAAGGAAAGATGGATTTTCACTCTTAATTTACAAATAACAATCTTTTATTATTTTTTCATAATTTTTTTATTATAAGTATTAATTATTTCTAATTAAGTAAATTGATAATTTATTTTTTTAAAGGCAGGAACATTATTTAATAATATTTAAATGTTTAATTTATTTTTTTTGTAAAAAGTGAATACTTTCATTTCTATCTATCATTTTTAAAATAGTTTATAAACAGGTCGATATTCTAATATTATAATTATAAAATATTATATTCCCGATAAAAAAAATGTTGTCGGAGCTTGTATATGGCTAAGGTTGTTGAATGTTTTGTTTTGATGGTTTTCTAATGCTTACGTAAGTATAAGAGGCAAGATTTTCAATTGGGAGAAATTATTTTTCATGAAGTGATTAATAAAAGCACGTAGTTATTTATGAGATGTCACAGTTGCAGTTATGTCCGTTTGCTGCAACCTATGATATATATATATTTCATGCCAGAAGTAGAATTTCAACATGGCCAATGACTTTTCTTCCTCTACCATTTGCTTATTCTTCAGAGAGAATAGTAAATGCACTTTTGCTTTTGAAAGATTCAGAGCACCAACTGTTGCAGGTTTTTTTAAAGACAAATAAATATTCAAAACACAATACGCAGCATTAATTTGCATCTTGTCTGAAACACTGAAACAACACACAAAAATCATGAACTACCACTTATGCTCATGTTTAAATGCAGACTATACTATAAAAAATTAGACTTTTAATGTAGTATGTATCAGCTTTTAATGTTGATTTATATTTTATCAGTGAAAGACTACAACTGCTGTTATAATTATTTTGTATAGGAAGAACTAAAAGGAAAACAAAAACAAACCAAACATGTTGATTATTTGCAATAATGAAGAAGAATATACCCACCAAGGAATGTTGTGTATACATGTTCCTTTAACTAGATATGGTTATAAATATAGTTCTTATTCATCTGCCAGAAACCAAGCACACCATGTGCAATTTTTAATGCAAGTTGCAGCTGCATACCGTATAAGGCTGAACGAACTTAGTGATGAACAATTTGGGTCTAAGCAAATAGGATAATTTGCTGAGTAATAATCTCTGTCTAAATTCGTTATTCACTTCAATTATGGCTTATTTTTTCTTCTTTTCACCCATGTGTTACATTTATGTTAAATAAACATGTTACATTTACACGCCATTTAAAGTCCCTTCTTCTCCTTCAATTGAATCATATACACCAAATGTGCCACCATAACATGCTTTGGAAGCATTATTATAGATATAAAGCTTTCACTTTTAAATTTAAGATGACTTGAGAATTAATAGAAAAATATTTTATCACGGTTTTATTTTTAAAAAGAATATGAGATAATCAAACAAAATAAAGTATTGGACATGATAGAAATATAAATCTCAATCGAAATCTAAGAAAAATTATTAGATATTGTATGTTTTGAAGTTTGTTTTTTTGTCACGATTTTATCTTTAAAAATATCTTAAAAAATAAAAAAAATGAATATTTAAACTATTTTTGATCTCAACTTCTGTAAGACTAGTAAACATGATAAAAACACATTTATTATACTTTTTTGGGTCTTTTTCAATCTATAAAAACTAATGTTTTGAATATTGGTTCAAAATATATAGGTAAATCTCAATTAGGTTTTCTTCATTTAAAAAGTATATTTTTAAAATGTTTTTCTTTTATTTAGCTGTGATTTTATTTTAGTGAAAGTAATGAACTTAAATTAGTGGTTCGGTTATAAGCTACAAAGAAAATTAGGGAACTTAAATATAAACAAAATTTAACCACTTTCTTTCTATTTAATGGTATCATCTTATCAGTTATTGATATATATTCTGTATTTAATGACCTCATTATATACATCATATAACAATTTATAATCAAAAGAAATTGTAGGGAAAAAATATTTAAATATAATTAATAGGTTTAAATGATATTAATTGAATTTATTAATTAACGTAAAAGTTAGTTATTATTTAAAAATAAGAGTTATATGTTTGTTTTATAAAAGTGAGGTGGCTTAAGATGGCAATCTAGAAATCATTATCCATATGGTTAAGTAGAAGTGTTATGTGCTTATTATTTCTCGATGAAGGTCAATGGTTTAACTTGCCATTAAAGAAACAACTTACCCCTTTGTTTTTCTTTTTCATCCATTGAAACATTACACTTAATTGGTTGCTTCCAGATGCTAATCATACGCTACAAATTGCACTATATTTTCTGTAATAATTTCCATATGATTATCATCTAAAATAAACAATTTTAGCAACTTTCTTTCTATTTCATCAAACTAATGAGATTGTTTCAATGAATAATGATCGTCTAGCGGAGACTCATAGTAAACCCACTTAACATTCGCTTATATAAGAAAATCTTACATTTACTTACAATTAATAATTGAGAAATACTTTTGTTCATATATATATATATATCATTTACTCATAATTAAAAAAGATTAATTGTATACATTATATGATATCAAGGTAATTTGTTTTAACTTAATATTTTCTACAAAGTCATAAGTATGTTTAAACAAAAAAGAAAACCTAACATAGAACTCATCACCATAAATGTTTGTACTATCCCACACCAGTTTTCTATATCAGCGTAGTTCTCTATGTAATAACAACTAGTAGAGTGCACGGGTTGTTTTTTTTTATTTGTTAATAATTGTTTTCTCTAAAAATAATAAAGTAACGAAATTATTATGTAACGACTTATTATAAAAATTAAGTTGTACTTTTGTAATTATTATTATTAAGTTAATTATATTGTATGTTTGTTTGAGTTTGAGTTTTTTGGTTGAAATTTTTTTTATTGAGTTTCTTTAGATTAAATTTTTTAAGTTAAGTTATTTTATGTGAAATTGTGTTTTTATAAGTTCAGTTTTTATAAACCGAGCTTTAATAGGTTGAGTTCTTTGGGACGAATTTTTCAAACGGATTTTTTATAGTTTGAGTTTAATAGGTTGAGTTCTTTGGGACGAATTTTTCAAGCGGATTTTTTATAGTTTGAGTTTCTTTAATCTGAGTTCTTCTAAGTCGAGCTCTCTTTGGTCGAGATCCTTTTGATCGAGATCCTTTTGATCGAGATCCTTTTGGTCGAGCTCATTTAAAAGGAGTGGTTCAGACTGAGCTCTATAGACTGAACTATTTTGGTCGAGCTCTTCTAGACCAACATGTTCTAGCTCTCTTAGATTGAGTTCCTCCAAGCCAAGCTCCCCTAGCTTGAGTTCCCCGAGGTTGAGCCCCTCCAAGCTGAGCTTTCCTAGGCTGAAATCCTTTTCCAAGCCCCCTAAGATGAGCTTTCTAGGTCGAGCTCTTTTAAAACAAGCTCACCTAGGCCAAACTCCACCCGTTCGAACTTACATAGGCCAAGCTCCCTTAGGTTGAACTCAACTAGGTTGAGCTCTCGAGTCCAAGCTCTTTAAGTAGAGCTCTCCAAGCCGAGTTCTCCATGGCGAGCTCTATAGGTTGAGCTCTGCATGTTGAGCTTTTCCAGACTGAGCTCTTATAAGTCGATCTCTCGAGGCCATCTCCTCCCTCCAGGCTGATCTCTCCCTCCAAGCCTAGCTCAACATAAAGGTGGTGTGTTTGGACCAATCAAATGAATGTAATGGACATGGTTAATTGTCAAATTAGTACAATATAAATGACTAAAATAGCCTTGTTTGGAATAGGTGTCAACCATGTATCGTGGTTCAACATGTCAAGATCTAACATGTCAACCTCCTTCGGGTAGACTTCCTCTAATCAAGCTTTCTAGAATGATCTCCTTAAGATCGAGCTCCGACAAACTGACCTCCCGCATGTCAATGTATCATAAAGGTAAACATTTTCTAAATTGATGTCTATAGAATGACTTCTTTTAGGTCAAATCCCTTAAGATCGCGCTTCTCCAGGTTAAACTCTTATAGATCGACCTATAACAAGTCGACCTCTTAAAAACCGATCTCCACAATTCATGTGAACTTCTTTGACATCGAACTCCTAAACATTGAATTCCTCTAGGGTGATTTCATATAAGTCAGCCTCCTCCAAGTCTATCTCCTCTAAATCATGTTCTACATGTTAAACTCTTCAGGTCGAGTTCCTACAAACTTTTCCAAATCGAGCTATTCAGACTCACTTCTTTCAAACCAAGCTATCCAAATCAAGGTCCTACATGTCGAGCTCTATTGTGCGGATCTCTTCCAAGTCGAGTTCTCAATAGCAACTTCTTTCGGATCATGCTCTCAGATCGAGTTAGACCAAGTTCTAACATACGGACCTCTTACAAATTGATATCCTCTAAACCAACCTCCTGAAGTCGACATCTCCAAACCGAGCTCCTACGAATTGAGATCCTGTCAAGATTGTAAAAGTCAATATACTTCATGCCGAAGTCCAAGAGTACTTTGAGTGGTAAAGGCTGACATACTACAGGCCGAGGTCTAACAGCGCTGAAATCATTGCCGCTTTCCAACTTTTTAAAGACAGTCAAATCAACAAAATAACCAAAAAGACCATAGATTTAAACAACCATCAATAATGTTCAATGTACAGTGGTTATTTCAGATATCTTCCTAAGACTTTATTTT
This sequence comes from Vigna angularis, assembly GCF_016808095.1. Taxonomy (NCBI): domain Eukaryota; kingdom Viridiplantae; phylum Streptophyta; class Magnoliopsida; order Fabales; family Fabaceae; genus Vigna; species Vigna angularis. Next base: position 9,555,079 of record NC_068971.1, read on the forward strand.
CTCATATATATATATATATATATATATATATATAGTCTATATGTAAGAACATTACGTAATTTATTAGCATTTGATATTTGAATCTATATAATTTTTCAGTAAAGCTATAATACTTCATTTTATAAAGGGTTTCTTTACTTAATCTAACTATCACAATTCGGTAAAACTACCGTCCCAAGTATTCATCTTTCTCAATTTTATAATAAATGAAAAATATATTAATTCAACTCCATTTGTAATCTTTAAAATAACATTTTCATTTTTTATTTAATTTAAATTTTACAAGTACTTTATTAATAACTTATAAAATTCGCACTTCTATAGCTGTTCTCAGTGTGTTAAGATACTAATTATTATTAACATTTTCCTTATATACAGTTAATAATAATAATTTTTCAGCGAAGCCCTTATTTCTTTCAAATTCATATCTTTGATGACTTATCAATGAAAAAGAATAAGAATAAGTCGTATTAAATAATTACAAACATTTTTCTGTAAATGACAATATTATTAATTACGTCTTTTAATGTCGGTGTTACTCCCTGTCTCTCATTTTATTTTATTAATTATATAATTTATTATGATAACGAATTTCTTTGACAAAATATATTACTAATGTTAAATATAGTTTTGAATTCATTTGAGTGTTTAGGTGAAATATCAACAAATAATATTATGATAAATTAATATTTTTAATTTTTAAAAAATAAATATTTTGAAATAAATTAAAAAAGCTCAAAAGTGCATAAAATTAATAAAAGAAATTCAAATTAGAGATATAAAAAGAAACATAGTAAGTAACAAATATTCTTTCGTTTTGATATTGATATCATCTTAGATATTTATTTTTATTCAATGTCACAATTAAATGTCTAGCCATATATATAAATAAATATTTTGGAAGTATCAAAATAAATATACAAAATTAAGGGACTAAGGTCCTATAAGCCTTCTAAGCTTCACTACTGTTTGGATACGAGGAAAATCTGATGGGTATGTCCTCTACTCTTTCCTTCTGAATTCTTATAGAAACATCTTAGTTACTGATTTTGGCATTTGGGATATATGGTTTTTATGTAATAATGTGAGGTGTAATAATAAAATCATACCCCTACATCACTATAACAAAATAAGGGATTTGTTCTAATATTTAGTTTACGGACGAATATTCACATCGCATTAAATAAAAATAAAAATATAAACAATAAATCATGAAGATAATTATCATAAATCACATAATAATATAAAAATCATATATTTTTATAACTCAGAACTCTATCAAATTAAAAAAAAAAAAAGATAAATTAGTCAATGATTTTGATATCTTCTAATAACTAACTTATTAATATCTAGTGATAATAATAACAATTACTTTAATCTTTACTATAACTTTTTTCTTTTGTTAACAACCAAAGCCTTAAATTATTTTTAGATTAATTTTTCCCTTGTATTTTATTTTTTTTAAAAGCAATTTTCGTTGAAACTTATATCTAGAATGAATAAAAGTGTTGTTGGAAAAAAAATCTCGTTTATTTTAAAAATATTTTTGAGCAAATTTTTTTAATAAAAATAAAATTTGTTTATATTTAAATAAAATTCTGGTTTTCTTACCTAACAATTTTTTCTTTTATTTCCTTGATTTTTTAATGTACTTGTTATCACTGGTTACCATTTTCTTGACATATACCAATATAAACATATAATATTAAGAAATAATAGCTAATTTTATTTCGAACCAAACTATTCAGTCTACTTCCTTCATTTAAAAACTTCAAAATCTTAATCTATTTACTTTTCTATTCATTTAAATCTAAAAATAATACTAATTATTTTATCTATAAGCATGGACTTTTTTATTAGAATAAGGGTAAAAACGTAAAACCCCCCTCCCAGATATTATCTTTACATAAAACGTAATACGCACGTTTTAGTAAGAGAAAGAAAAGAGAGATGAGGATCAGAGAGAAAGAGTCACACGACTCTCTGCTAGGGCACAAACCCTCCTTCCACGATCACCACCGCACACGGCAGTGCACCACCACTCTCACAGCTCCAGATGAAAAAAACAACAGTTTGCTAGGACAACCAGGTAATTCTGAATAACCTCCTCTTGTATTATTAACCATATGAAACTGAATTTACAGAGTTTTATATATATGAAAATAACTGTTTTTCCTGTTTTTATTACACTTTAACACTCCTCCTAAGAAAAACTTTGAAAAACAACGATTAAATGTTGAAATCCCTCTTTTTCACCGATTGAATCAGTGAAAATCTTCTCCTCCTTGATTTCCAGCAACTTCTACCGATTAAAATCGGTAAAACCACCTTTCTTCAAGCACGCACATGTTTTTCACCGATTAAAACCGGGAAAAAAACACCTCCTTGTCCAATCTCCTTCTCTGTGAAGGAAACCCTAATTTTTCAAAGTCTCAGCTTGCACCATCCCGATTTGCTTTCTGAGTTTCAGAAAGTGTTCACCTTTAAGGGCTTTAGTCAGTATATCTACAAGTTGATCTTCGGATCTGCAGTGTACAATTTCTAGTCTCTCATTGCTGACCTGTTCCCTGATATAGTGGAATCTGGTCTCAATGTGTTTACTCCTACCGTGTGATGTAGGATGTTTAGCAAGATCTATGACTGATTTGTTGTCAACCATTAGTCTCACCCTCTTCTCAGATAGCTTAATCTTCAATCCTTCTACCAATGATCTCAGCCAGGTTGCTTGACACGTAGCTTCACAGGCAGCTATGTACTCTGCCTCACATGATGACAAAGCAACTACTGGTTCCTTTCTAGAGCTCCAGGAAATAGGAGACCCTTCCATGAAGAAAATGTACCCTGCTGTGCTTTTTCTGTCAGTCTTGTCTCCACACCAGTCTGCATCTGAGTAAGAAGTAATTTGTACTTCTTCTCCAGCCTCTCCTTTTCTTAACAGAATCCCATATGAGTGTGTTCCCTTCAAATATCTCAGTATCCGTTTGACAGCAATCAAGTGTGATACTCTAGGACACTCCATGTATCTGCTTATCACTCCAACACTATAGCTCAAATCTGGTCTGGTGTTGCAGAGATACCTAAGACTTCCAACTATCCTCCTGTAAGCTGTTGGATCAACAGCTTCCTCTTCTGGCTCCTTTTCCAGTCTCAATCCTACTTCTGCAGGGGTACTTGCAGCATTACAGTCACTCATCTCATATTTTTTCAGCAGATCTAAAGCATACCTTGATTGGTGCATCACTGTTCCACCTTCCATCTTGGTAAACTCAATGCCAAGAAAGTAACTGAGTCTTCCAAGATCACTCATTTCAAACTCATTTTGCATTTCAGTTTTGAAAGCTGAAATTAATTCTTCACAGCTTCCAGTGACTAACAAGTCATCTACATAGAGACACACAATCAACTTCTCTGTTCTGCCTTTGTGCTGACAGCTTTGCACATACACACCGTGTTCTGAAACACACTTTTCAAACCCAAGACTGCCCATGAAACCATCAATACGCTGGTTCCAGGCTCTTGGAGCCTGCTTAAGCCCATAGAGAGCTTTCCTCAGCCTATACACTTTGTCCAGTTGTCCTTTGACTTCAAAACCCTGTGGCTGCACTACATAAACCTCCTCCTCCAGTCTTCCATTTAGGAAGGCTGACTTCACATCAAGCTGGTGTAAAGACCAGCAAAATTTAGTGGCCAAAGATACCACTAACCTGATAGTTTCCACCCTTGCCACAGGAGCAAAAACCTCACCATAATCAACTCCAGCCTTCTGTAAGAATCCCTTAGCCACCAGCCTTGCCTTATACCTCACAACAATGCCTTGTGGATTTATTTTTGACTTGTAAACCCACTTTAAAGCTATGGGTTTCTTCCCAGAGGGTAATTCCACCAGCTCCCAGGTCTGGTTCCTTTCTATGGAGTCAATCTCCTCCTCCATGGCTTTATGCCATTTCTCATCTTTAACTGCTTCTTCAAATTCTACTGGTTCAGCCTCTGCAATTAGAGCATAATGAACACACTGTCCATCTGCTGTTAGGGTAGCTTCATAGGACAAGTCATAGTCTCTCAAGTGTACTGGCAGTTGTGGAGTTCTGGATGATCTTCTCTGTCTGCCATTCCCACTGTCCTCTTCTGTTTCAACTGCAGCAGTGATATCTTCCAAAGAGATGGTTGGAGATTCCTGCTCAGCTGCTTTCCACTGCCAAGCCCCACTTTCATCAACAACAACATCCCTGCTGATACATGTTGTCCCTGATATAGGGTCATACAACTTGTAACCTCCAGTAGGGTTATAGCCCACAAGAATCAGTGGCACACCTTTGTCATCCAGCTTCCTCCTTAGTTGATCTGGTATATGCTTATAGCATATAGATCCAAAGATTCTCAGATGTTTAACATCTGGTTTCACACCTGTCCACGCCTCTTCAGGTGTCAGACCCTCCAGTCTCTTTGTTGGAGACAAATTCAGTATATAAGTGGCTGTCACAACAGCCTCTCCCCATAAAATATTAGGCAACCCCTTGCTTTTTAGCATACATCTCACCATGTTCAGTAGAGTCCTGTTCTTCCTTTCAGCTGCACCATTATGTTGTGGTGTATATGGTGGAGTAACCTCATGCGCAATCCCCTCATTTTCACAAAACACCTTGAATTCAGTGGAAATGTATTCTCCACCTCCATCTGTTCTCAAGACTTTAATCTTCTGCTCACATTGCTTCTCCACCATCCTTTTAAATTTCTGAAACACCTGCAGTACCTCCCCTTTCCTCTTGATTAAGTACACCCAACACTTCCTGGTGTAGTCATCAATAAACAATAGAAAGTACCTACTACCTCCTGGTGTTTCAACCTGTATTGGCCCACACACATCAGAATAGACTACTCCTAGTCTTTCTGTAGATCTCTAAACTGCCCCTTGTTTGCTTACACTGCACACACTCACTGCACACTGTGTCAGGAATCTCAACCTTAGGCAGTCCATTCACCATTCTTTTCTGTCCTAACAGAGACAGATCTCTGAAATTCAAATGTCCAAACCGCAAGTGCCATAGCCATTCCTCCTTACTCTCTGAGGTAGTGAAGCACTGGTGTTTTACTGCACTCATCACAACCCTGAACGTCCGATTGTGTGACAGCTGAGCTTGCACAATCATTCTCTTCTGTTGATTAAAAATTCTGAGGCTGTTGTCCTCCATTTTCATCACATAACCTTTCTGCAGTAGCTGCCCCAAGCTTAGCAGGTTTGATTTCAATCCTGGTACATACAGTACCTCTTCAATTGTGACTTCCTTTCCTTCTGCATCCCTTAGAACCACTCTGCCTGTGCCCTCTGCCATCAAGCTTCTGTCATCAGCAAACCTGATTTTTCCTTGTGCAGCATCCTTAATTCCCACAAACCAATCTTTTCTACCTGTCATATGGGTAGAGCACCCAGAATCTAGATACCAAACATCTTTTTCTGATGAATTCTCCTCAGTTTTAGCCATCAACATCACTGGTTCTGAGTCAGATTCCTCCTCCTGGGCCAAATTAGCCCTCTTTTTTGGCTTGTTTTTAGCACCTTCACCACTCCAGCAATCCCTGGCATAATGGCCAGGTTTCTGACAATTATAGCACTTGGCCTTCTTTTTATCAAATTTCCATTCACCACTCTTCTGATTTTTCGCTTTGCCTGACTCACTGGACTCTTCTCCTTGCTGGTCTAGTGAGTCTTTGTCCTTCTTGCTACCTCTTCCTCCTTTCTTGAACACCTTTTTGCCTTTCCACTGAGATCTGGCCTGCAGGGCCTGCTCCTGGCATTGTCTGCGCTCATTAATACGAAATTCATGAGCCTCCAATGAGTTCAACAACTCCTCTATCTCCATGGTTTCCTTTCTTCTGGTTTCCTCTATAGCAACCACAACATTATCAAATATGGATGATAATGTTCTCAGGATCTTGTCAACTATATACTCATCAGATATTCCATCCTTGCAAGCCCTCATCTTATTCACTAATTCTTGTACTTTATCAAAGTACTCAGCCACGGTTTCATTCTCCTCCATGACAAGAATTTCAAATTGTCTTCTCAGTGCTTGCAGTTTCACTTTTGTGTTTCTGTCTCCATCACCATAAGTCTTAACTAAGATGTCCCATACCTCCTTAGCAGTAGCAGCCTTGGAGATCTTGTTGAAGATCTTTGGGCTGACACACTGGTATAGCAGAAACCTTGCCTTGCTATCCAGTTTTACTTGCCACTTATAACTCTTTTTCTCTTCTTCAGTGGCCCTGTCACTCACCTCAGGCAACCCATCTTCTATCACCTCTGAAACATCCTGGAAGCCAAAAATGGCTTGCATTTTAATGCGCCAGTCTTCAAACTGCTTCCCATCAAACACTGGTAGTGGCCCCTGTATTCCACCTAACCCTGCCATCACTTCTTGCTGAGTTCTTGAAACTTCTTTGATCTTTAACCACTCAAAGAAACCTTCTTTCTTCTCCTCTGGATACACACAATTCCAGATCACTCACCAGGAAAGCAACAACACGAACCTATGCTCTTGATACCATATTAGAATAAGGGTAAAAACGTAAAACCCCCCTCCCAGATATTATCTTTACATAAAACGTAATACGTACGTTTTAGTAAGAGAAAGAAAAGAGAGATGAGGATCAGAGAGAAAGAGTCACACGACTCTCTGCTAGGGCACAAACCCTCCTTCCACGATCACCACCGCACACGGCAGTGCACCACCACTCTCACAGCTCCAGATGAAAAAAACAACAGTTTGCTAGGACAACCAGGTAATTCTGAATAACCTCCTCTTGTATTATTAACCATATGAAACTGAATTTACAGAGTTTTATATATATGAGAATAACTGTTTTTCCTGTTTTTATTACACTTTAACATTTTTAATACTCAATTATTTTACTCATTTATCATAAATGAAAATAAAAATAATAGGGAGTTATTTAAAAAAATTAAGAATATTACGATCTTATTGAGAAATATCATTTATATATATATATATATATATATATATATATATATATATATATATATATATTTCCCCTAAGTTCATGTGTGAACATCATTTATGTGCAAGGTGCAACATTATCCATTTATAAATATCTAAGATGTTTGTTGTTTGGAAACTCCTCTATCCATATAAATTACTATGTATTGGACATTGATGCAAACAAACTAGTGTTTCTTCTTTCACTTCTTTGACCTTTCATTTTTTATTATTATTAAAAAATGTTAGGGGTGGAAGAACTTAGAAATTAGTTAATGAAATTATGTATATGCATAATATGCATGAACCAAATTAAATGAACCTCAAATATGAAACTATAGAGATATAGTATGCACCCCGTACTTTCACGGAAAAAAGGATCAATCATTGATTATTTAGCACGCTATTAAAAATCCTTCTTCATCATGTGAATGAAAATTCTAATGTTGGGTACTTTGAAAAGCACAATTCATACATGCCATATTTCAGTAGATCATACAAGCCATAATATATATATAATATACATTGAAGACTATCACAAACTACAAATTAAATGCATTCATTTCACGCCAATGATTGAAGTACTCTTTATTTTAAGAAGGCCTATTTATTTTTATTTGTTTGTTTGCTAGCAAAAGGTTCAATTGATTGATTTATTATTAGCTGACTGATGTTTTTAATTATAACACAATTATGTTTCTGTTAATGTATGTGTACATATAATGTTGATTGAGGGAAAAAGGTTTAATGTAGGATTTATGAATGTGTAGGAATTTGACCAAAAATAATAGTTTCGGTTCAATGACTAATGGCTTTATATTGATTCTTTGTTTTCAATTATGATTTAAAATTATAGATGTTAAAATTAACAATTGTGATTTGAATAAATATTGTTTTGAATAGATCTTTATAATTATATAGTATAGTAAAATAGTATTATTGGTAAGTTAATCAAATTTGTAAGTTAGAGTTGTTGATTTTGCATACTTTTTGTTTGAATGGGATAAATATTGAATGTAAGGTTTTAAGTTTGGAGTTTTTCAATCAATCAAAGTTTCTCGTCACTTAGTAACAACTCAAAAGAAAAACAAAAAGTTAAATACAATCTCTATTTGACTTATCAAATAGTATCACTTAATGAATAGTGAACTTTAAAAACAAAGTCTCCAGTTATTTTTTTTTTCTCATCATTTTGTGTTATTCTTTTATTCACTCTCTTTCTTTCTAAAACTTTTTTTTATTGTGTGGTGACTTGGTCTAAAAAGAATTTCTTTTGGAAGATTTAAGTTTTTCTTCAAAAGTTTCTATACAAAAAGTTCAAAGTCTTACATTAAATAAAAGATAAAGTTAGTTCAAAGTATATTAAATGAGTACAAATCTCATTTTACAAAGTAATTTTGTAGAGTTAAGTTAAGCTTAAAGTTTATTATTTAACATAGTATTAGAGTCTATGCTAACGAGTTTTATTGTTTGTTTAACTTATTGTGTTACCCGCTATCGAGATATTTGTTGTTTGTTGAACATATTGTTTCACCTGTTTTTAGGCGTTATTAGACCACTTATTAGTATTTACGTTTGAGATGTATATACCTTGACGTGAAAAAGTATGTTTACATCGATTAAAAATAAAATAATAACCATATAAGTAGATACAAACCTCACTTTATAAATTGATTTTGGTAAATTGAGTTAGACTTAAATTTCATCTCTTAACCTAATACAATCTTTCATTTGGTTTTGTTAAACTAACATATTAATTGAGAAAATACTAAATAAGTTGATAGAAATTTGGTGAGAAGGTCCTAAAACTACATCATATATGTCATGAATAAGCTGAAAACTATTTAGGAAGCGATTTATTTTAATGAAGAATGCAAGGTTCCTTGATGATTCATGGAACGAGCATTCACAATTACTCTCATGCCAATTTATTTGGTCATATAAGTTTATTCTTTTGTTATCTTTTGTTTGTAATTTAATTAATGAATGAGTGATATTCAAATTAAGTGTTACAGTTGATGTTTATATACTTCTTAAAGCATCTATTGTTTCTTAATGATTTTCTTGACTTAAAAGAAACTACATTTTTAAGAGAAAAAGTATTTTCTTCAACGTTTCTCTGTATAATAAACAATTTTAAAGGTAAAATCGTGAATTCCTAAATAAAGCTAACAAATTTTTAAGTAACATTTAAACTTAATTAAATTTTAAATATTTTATAAATTTAAATATTTTTAATTGATTTCCTTTATTATATTGATTATTTAATTTTTTATTATTTTTTCAGTTAAGTAATTGTTGTCTAATTTTTTCATTAAGTAGGTGATAAGTTATCTTGTCACGTTGTTTTTTATTCTTATCTGTTTATGTTAATAAATGTTAAGTTTTTGTGATTAATATAAAATAATATTATTATTAATGGAAAGATAAATGGCTTTTATTATTTAGTGATGGATAATTAAAGAAACATTTGTTAAATTATATATAGTATATGGAAATTTGATAAATTATATATAGTATATGGAAATTTGATGTTTTGATTTTTTTATAAGAATAAATATATTCAGAATTGATGATTATTAAATTATGTATCTTTTTATTTCTTTTTAAATTATAACATTTAATGCTAATAAATAATAAAACATAAAATTAAATATAATAAACACAAAAATTATTAAGATATTTTTTTATTTAGCATTATCTTTTGAGTTTCTCATATATTATACTCATCTTCCACACTTATGTGTTTTTTTTTTGTTTATGAAGAAATAAAGAAAATTAAACATAGATTTATTATTATTATTTTTATTTATCATATGCTGTCTTCCATTTGAAGAAAATAAGTAATTCTTTTCTCTCATTTGATAAAGAAATATTAGTTTAATAGTTAACATTGTTTTTATTTCAGTGTTTTGTATATTTCTTTTTTATTAATATTACATTTCTCAATTTTTTATTAGATTATGATAAATTATTTTTTAGTCTTAAGTTTTCTTAAATATAAGTATATTGACTAATAAAAAAAAAATAGATTCACTATTTAAAGTGATAAAAGAGAAAATCAAAGACATTTTACTTAATTATAATAATTCAATTCATCTTATTTTAACTTGTTTTTATAGCTATAACAGAAAGATAGTTTCTTGCAATGAAAATTATTAAAAAAATTACGAAATAAAATAAAAGATGAATTTATTACTGACAATATAATTATTTATATTGAAAAAGAAATAGCTATAAATTTTAATTATGATTCAATTGTAGATGAATTCAAGAATATGAAGAAAAAAGAACAATCCATTATATGTATAATTTATTTTATAGTTAATACTATACTAAATTATATATTCATTTATATTGTATTAGTGATAATATTTAGATACATAAATTTTGAGTGAACAAAAATTCACTATATTTTTTTAAATAATGACAAATTTGAATGACAAAAAATAATTAATCATTATAATGACTAATTTAGATACTAATTTATAAACTAAAATTTATTGATAACTAAAATTATTTTTATTATGAATAAAAAATTATAATTAATATATGAATTGTCTCTAAATTAGTTATTTAGATTTTGATTACAAAAATTAGTCTTTAACTATAGTATTGATTTGTATTGTTGATTTACATTATCTGTAATATTATTTTATGTTAATTACCAAAATATTACATTTGTAATATTATTTTATATTAATTACCAAAATATTAAATTTTTAATATGGAGAGATAAGTAAAGATGACAATATAAGACACTCACTATATGCAACTAATGATATAATCTCAATGAAAAATACTCACATTAAAATTAATTTAAAATATATTTGAAACAAAACTAAATAAAAAAGAATATATTCAAATTTTTAAGTATTTTTTGGAGGATTTTAGAGCTGTCAAAACCCGGCCCACCACGAATTGGTCACTTAGTGAGTCAATCCAACCCGGTTCACTTATTAGCGAGATGAAAAAATTTGAATCCGGCTTGACCCACCACGGGTTGGTGGGTTAAGCGGGTTGGCTGACTCATTTAATTATAAGTTTTTTTTAAATAAATAAATTATTTTTTTTAATTCAAATCTAAATAAATATCACTCTAAAACGATGTTAAACTCTAAAGACAATTCAAAAAAAAAAAAAGTATCATACAATCCAAGCGTAATTCAAAAACATGTACAAAAGGCAAATCTATAATATTTTTTTCTCTTGAAACATCTTTTTTATCACTATCTACAATATAATAAAGAAATGTTATCTAATAATATTAAAATACAAAATAATAAATAATTAAATTAAATGAGGTGGGTTGGTGAGTCAATCCGGCTCACCACGGGTTTAACTCGATGAACCGGGTTCTAAGTGAATCGGGTTGAATATTAGCCCACATAAAAAATTACATTTTTTTCAAGCCCAACCCAATTCAAACTCGTGAGTGAGCTAAATTGATTCGCGAGTTACAACCCATTTTGACAGCACTATTTTAATATAAAAAAATTGTTGAATCAAGTATGTATTTCTTAACAATGATGTGATATTATGGAAACCACTAAAAGTATTATGGATATCACAATTTTCTTTTTCCGAAACTCTATGTAAGGTGTCCTTTGGAAATGTCTTGAATGTTCTTCCACGTGGTGTCCACATCAAAAGGACCAAATTGAAATCAAATTTACAGTCATAGAGCTTGGAATGATAAAGAAGATTAATTGTCTGACAGTGCGTTGAAGAAAACATGGTATATTTTCTTTTAATTTAATTTATATTGGTTAATATTAACAATGAGTAAAATAGTTGTTTTAATAAAATAAAATGTATTTTAATAAAGAATAATTTAATTTCATGATAAAAAAGGTGAAACTTGAATAACTTTTTAAATCAATACAAGAAGGCATTGCCCAATCATATTTCTAGCAGAAAAAGAAAATAAGTGATTAAATTCCCTTTCAAGGATTTGTTTTTAACATACAAGCTATTGGTCCTACTAAATTTCGGGATTTTATTTATGTATATAGGCAAAAATGGAATGAAATTTATATATATATATATATATAATTAAATTACACATTTAGGCAAGTCGTGAGGGATCTAGACAACTTTGTATGAGAAAGTTGTGTCTTCTGCACAACTTCACCCTAACACAATAATTACAGGCGAAGTCGTGCAATCCCAAAACGTTTTTAGGCCCTCTTAATTGATTATCCAGCCTTGTAATCGATTACACAATGCTAAAGTCGTGCAAGGGACACAAGTTCACCTGTAATCGATTACACTCTTTCTATAATCGATTACAGGAAGTGTAAATGGTCTAGTAGTCGCTTACCAAAACTGTGTAATACCAAAAATGACTTTGGTAATCGATTAGTCGATTACGAGAGACTGAGTGTTGAAACAATGAGTTTTTTAGCGGTTGACTATGTATATTTTTTATGGTTCTTGATTACATTTAGAAACTTATTCACTATATCTATCTTATTATTCTTGATTATATGTTTTTAAATATAATGAAATAAATATATTTGATAGTATTAATTATGTTTCTAATTAAATTATATTTTTTCTAATTTTTTCAAATAATTATCTATACACAATAATTATTGAAATTTTGTTATTAAAATTATTCTTGATTATATGTTTTTAAATATAATGAAATAAATATATTTGATAGTATTAATTATGTTTCTAATTATAATTGATAGTATTAATTATGTTTCTCATTATAATTGATAATATTAGTTATGTTTCTAATTAAATTAGATTTGTTTTCTAATTTTTGTCAATTAATTAATTATACACAACAATTATTAAAATTATCCTTCATTATATTTTTTTAACAAAATGAAATAAATATATTTGATAGTATTAGTTATGTTTCTAATTATAATTGATAGTATTAATTATGTTTCTAATTATAATTGATAGTATTAATTATGTTTCTAATTATAATTCATAGTATTAATTATGTGTTTAATTATAATTGATAGTATTAATTATGTTTCTAATTAAATTATATTTGTTTTCTAATTTTGTCAATTAATTAATTATGCACAATAATTATTAAAATTCTGTTATTAAAATTACTCTTGGTTATATGTTTTTAAATATAATTAAATAAATATATTTGATAGTATTAATTTTGTTTCTAATTATAATATATAGTATTAATTATATTTCTAATTAAATTATATTTTTTTTTCTAATTTTTTGAATTAATTAATTATACACAATAATTATTAAAATTCTATTATTAAAATTATTCTTGATAATATGTTTTTAAATATAATGAAATAAATATATTTGATAATATTAATTAAGTTTTTAATTATAACTGATAATATTAATTATGTTTTTAATTATAATTGATAGTAATTAATTGATACAGTGAGTAAGTTTCTCAATGTAATCAATAACCATAAACAACATACATGGTCAACAACTAAAAAAATGCATTGTTTGAACACTTAAACCTTTCGGTAATCGATTATGAGGTCTGTAATCGATTACCAGAGTCATTCTTGCTATTACACAGCCTTTGTGAACTATTACAAGAGAGTTCATGTCCATTTATACTTCCTGTAATCAAATACAGAAGGAGTGTAATCAATTACAGGTGAACTTGTGCCCCCTCACAATGTTAGCACTGTGTAATCGATTATCAGAACCTAAAAACATTTTAGGAGTGCACGACTTCACCTATGACTATTGTGTTAGGGTGAAGTTGTGCAAAGAGGGCACGACTTCCTCATACGAAGTCGTTTGAACTCCTCACAACTTGTCTAAATGTGTAATTAATTTTTTTTTACCTATATACTTAAGTCCCACCCATTTTTGTCTATATACTAAAAAACAAATTTCAAGAAACAAGTAAAACATTTTTCAAACCAAAATACGAGTAATATTTAACTACGTTTAATTCATTAATGATATTAAGTTTTTATTTCAAATTACTTTTTATTGTTCTTAATATCAAGTTCTAATAAAAGACACCTAAAAGTGTTTTTTATACGTAATTAGCAAAGTTAAATGATATTAACTAACTTAGTTAGGCATAGTAGAAGTCTCGGCAATTTAAGTTATAATTGAGTCTAGATATATAAAATTATACTTATAATTTAGTACATAAATCATATCTTATTAACTACTAAAAAATCAGAATTAGATTTAATGTTCTATCAAAATATTTACATATTTTCCTAGTTAATATGTAAACAATAAAGACTAATAAAATCTTCATCGTGAATTAAATAATAAAGACTAATACATTAATGTTAAAATTGTATAGTTTAAGTTCACCTCTTAAAATAATGAAATTCACTCTCCTATTTAAGCTTATTTGTTTGTTTAAAACAAATCTCCTATTTAGTCACTTGGACTAGAATAGTTTTATCAATAACTTAACTAATTTATACTGTAATTAATACTAAAAAAAATAAAAGTAGGTAAAAGTATAAGTTTAGGTTAAAACTTATTATAAGCTAACTTATTATAAAAAAATATTAATGAAAAAATAAATAACTAATTACATTCATTATCATTTTAATCCCTGATGATCAACATTAAAAGAAAAATTAGTTGCACTATTAATGTTTGGGATTTAGGATTTAGGCAGTGGTCACAAATTTCATTGGAATTATAAAGCTAATAAACTTTAATTTTTGGAACTAAAATGATAATAGTTTCACTCTATTATTTAACTGAAATTTTATTAATTTTAAAATATTTTATTGTAAAATTCGTGTCCCTATTCCTTCTTTCTTTTGTTTCCTTTTCTTTTCCTCTCTTAAAATATTCTCTCTTCAATTTTTTCTAAAAAATTATTTTCCATATTTCATTTCTTTCACAAATTTGATCACATCTCGTAGTAATTAAAGCGTTAGAATAAATTTTCAAATAGAATAAGTTTCTATTTATTGTAGATATTATCTGTTCTTATTTTTTTTTTCATGCTATCAATCTCAGTAGGATTAGTTGAAAAAATGTGATCCTCTTCAATTGTTTTATCATATTAAAATTTAGTTATGTTTTTATACTTTATTTTAGGTTCCTAGACTTTGGAATAATTTTACTGTTCCATTTTGGAAATTACTTTGATGTTGAGCATTTCAAGTAAGGGAATCTATTTAAATTTTTCATAAAATCATAGAATAAAATACCTCTATGTGAAGGTGACTTGGTGATTTGATTTTGGGTTTGTATGCAAGGTATGGTTGTGGTTGGTTGAGAAAAAGTTTAAATGTTTGAACTCAAATGTTATTCTCTTATATAAATGATTGTTTAACATGTTTTGAATTGAATAATAGTTTTGATATGTAAATCTCACAAATAGATTATGAATGTCAATCATAGAACTTTTGTGAATTGAGTTTTGAATATAATTTAGACAAGTAAAGCAAAATCTCTATATATTTTCTTATGATAGTTTATGAAATTGATATGAGCTTAAACTTTCATACTTTGAGTTAAATGACTAAGATTGCTTTGAAATGAGTAAAGACTGATACTTAAGCAAATTATGATTGATTTTATGGTTTTAGCTTAATGAGTTGTATCAAGTGTTTACTTTTTTTTTTGTAAGTCTTACTATAACAAATGAATTAAGAATAATTATGGGTCATACGTTGTGACATGTGTAGATGTGCAACTTAGTTTCTAATGAACTTACCATAATTTCATGATTTATGGATTCTCTTGCAAGTCAAGAATTAGATCATATATTAGTCGCTAATAAGACACACTTAATGACTTTTTGTGAGTCGAAATTTCGTTTTTTTGAATATCTTTTATGAATAAAATTCGACTTATGAATATTGGTGTATTGATGAAATTGAATTATTTTTTGTTATCTAATTACAATATTACATTTATACATATTTTCTTGAGTTAAAAAAATTATTTCAATAGCTTATTCTTAGATATGTTATTATGGTGTGATCTAATATGACTATATTATGTTCGCAAATAGATATAGATACAATAAGTGCATAATGAATTATTGAATGAGAATTAAAATTTTTATTTTGAATAATATTATATAAATATTTATATTTATATATTTTTGTGTAAATCTAGATTGCATTTTGTAGTGATATGAATTTTGTATTAAACTTTGATAGATTTATAGTAAAGTTGATATTGTAACTTTTAGGGTGTATATTTATAACAATGACATACAATTTTAAAGATTAAAATGATAATTTAATTATTTGGTAAAATTATTTTAATTATTTAGTAAAATTATTTGTTGTAATAATTAATAACCATAAATTAAAATGATAATAATAAAGTTTGATATTTTATATAAATTTAAATTTAAATTTAATTTTTATTTTATTAATTTTGTAACATCTCAATTCTAAGCTTAATCTTCCACTCCTACAACCCAAAGGGCTAGCGTAAAGACCTCCTGCCATTCTCTCCGCCACCCCATTCAGCTCTACATGAGTTAAATGGTTGGTAGAATATTATGATACATACTTACTAAAGTCTCTCTATCAAGCATTCACCACAACTTATTTGAATATAGAATCTCTCCTTGAGATTCTTCTCACAACACACATCTTTCATTCTCACTACATACTCAAACCATTCAAAAAGCATCAACAATTATCAAAACATATGCACCGTAAACCAATTCACACAAGACATTCATTGAACACATTACAAGAGGTATAGGAAAACTTAGTTATTGCCAGACAATCCAGATTCACCAGACGGTCTCCACCAGACGCTTACCACCAGATGCTTACCATGCTCACCACTAAACACTCACTATCAGATGTTCACCACCAGATGCACACAACTAGACGCTCACAACCAAACACTCTCCACCATACCCTTACCACCAAACGCTCACCACCAGACGCACTCCATTAGACGCTTACCACCAGACATTTACCATCAAACTTTAACCATTACACGCTTACCACTAGACACTTACCACTAGACGCTTACCATTAAACACTCATTATTAGACGCTCACCACTAGACGTTCACCACTAGAGGCTCACCACCAGACACTCTCCACCATACACTTATCACAAGACGCTCACCACTAAACACTCACCACTAAACACTCATTACCATATGCTCACTATCGGACGCTCACCATCAAACGCTTACCACCAGACGCTCATTACTAGATTTCAGCAAAATAAGTGAACTAAGTCTTAAATGGCCCAAAGACAGTTCCCAAAACTGCATAATTTCTCCAAAACCATGTTTTTAGAATTTGACCATTCAAAACCCTCATTTTATGCCTAAAACTCACCTTTTTTCTAATTTATTCCAAATCAAAGTTCTATAACAATTCATCAACTCAAATTTAATAAAATTACATTCCCAAATTCATCGATAAACAACTTTCACATCAGTAAACCAACCACACACCAACATTCATAAGTTTTTAATCACTTTTTCAAGCAACTCAATATACCAAATTTCACAATTCAATTCAATTTCACAAATCCATCATCACATCATCATACAAACATCAAATATAACATATCTACCAATCCAAATCAAATAAACTAGCTTTCCTTACTTGATAGATGACCAAACAAAGGGTCCTAAAAGAGCTCCAAAAGCCAAGGAAGCTCTATCTGCTCCTACGAATAACATAAACATGATCAGGATACATCATTAGAACCACTAATCAATAAAGACTCAAACTGGAAACTCAAAGGACGTATGCAAACTAAGTAGGGACTACATGCAATGGGTACAAGAAAAGACCAAGAAAAATGGTTGAAAACTCAACTTACTCAACTAGAGAAACTGATCAGTCTATATTGAAGAGCTTGTCACAAGGATTAATCCTAAGGTCTTGGTTCTTCAATCAGACGAGTAGAGAGGAAGAATGCTAGGAGAGAAATCAGAGAACTCTAGAAAAATGGTTTCTAGAGAGATGATGTGTTTTAAAATAACGAAACTCATTTATGACGAAACTATTTATATTAAAATCATTTAATATTAAAATAATTGAGATAATTATAATATTTTCTTTTTCAATAATTCTATAAACTACTTATTGTATATTTCATATTGTTCATTTTGTATTTAATCTTCCTTTACATAACATAAAACCTAACTAAATAAATATTATATTTTTACTGTAGACTTAAATATTAATTTGATCTCGGTTTTATTGAATTTATTTAATTTAGTCCTAGTTCTTTTTGTTCGATCAAGTTGTAACTTTTATTAATTTTGTTTAATTTGTTCTTTTTTTCTAACACCATTTAAATAGTTAAAGACATGTGAGAGTATGTCACGTGTTACTTTGTGATTTTTTTGTTTTAGTTTTTAATTTTTTTTCTTAACTTTAAAATAATGGTCCACGTGTCTAGTCAACATAAATAACACTACCACGTGTCAGGATTAATTTTATGTGTCAATGTCTTATATTCAATTTTGTCCCAATTTTTTTATAAATAGAATAATTTTATTCCTCTCCAAATTAAGTCCAAATTTAATTTTTATATAAATTTTATGTTGATATTTTTATTAAAATTCATATTTTTATTATATAATTTTAGAATTATTTTTAAACCAACTCTAATTATATAATTAGAATATAATTATTATATTTGTGTTTGACTTTAGCTATCAATGAAAAATAAGATTAGAGTTAGTTTAATTAAGGTTAGACTTAATTAAAAAATATGGTTATAGTTAGTTTAAAATTAGAAGAAAAATTCTTTTTATTTGTAAACCAGTTCTAATCCTATTCTTTGCATATATAAATAATCAAACATAAATCTCACAATTATATTATAATAATATAGTTTGAGTTGATTTAAAAATAATGAAAAAAATATTTCATAAAAATGTGAATTTTAATCAAAATTTCAGTATAACATTTATATAACAATTAAATTTGGTTTTAAGTTGGAAAGGGAGAAAATTGATTCATTTTAAATATTAACAAAAAATGAGACTGAATTAAATATAAGACATTGACACGTGATATTCGTTAAGACACATGATACTGGCCCTGACACATGATATTGACATTGTCACGTGGCACTACTACTCTCATGTGGCAAGATACTAACTTGAAACGTGGACCAACTTTTTAAAATTAAGAAAAAACTAAAAAAATAAAATAAAAAAAAGTAAAAAAAACCGCATACTGACACGTGATATACCATGTTCACGTATCGTTACCTATTTAAACAATGTTAGTAAAAAAAAAGGCTAAATTGAACAAAATTAACGAAAATTGAAACTTGATTGAACAAAAAAACTAGGATATCATTGAAAAAACTCAACGAACACAGGGACCAAATTAGTATTAAAGCCTTTATTTTATCCTTATAGTATTTATATAATGTTATAATAATAGAAAAAATAATGTTAAGTGTATACTATTTTGTTATAATGAAACGATATCGGTTGCAACGTAGTAAGTAATAAGTATTTATCATTATTTTCAAATGGATTTATGCAATACATGACAACTCTTACATTCAATAACTCTTACAAAAAGACACAAAAAAATCTTTTTTGATATTTTATCAAGCTAACTAAGAAGATATTCAGATAGTTTATTTACAATTATCAAGATTATATTTCATCTACTTCATTCACATGCATTCACAATCATCTCAATTCCAATTTCATGTCAAAATTAACTCATAAGTTTACTCAAATCATATCCTTGGTGACTTTGACCCTATAATAATTCATTAAGCTCTAATTCCTTGAATCCTCGACAAGTTATATCATGCATTAGGTTTAAGAGCCCAAAAAGTTTTAATAATCATGTTTTATGCCTATATATAAGCTCAATTAGGTACTAAATTTCAGTTCTAGGTTCAAAAGATACTTTTCAATACCTAAAGTACCAAAAATCAAGCTAGGGGTGATCATATCACAATAATTAGAAATCAAATACTAACATAGAAATGAAAACACACACACATATTCATACATACATACTTATATACATATATTATATATAAACTAATAATATTATATATATATATATATATATATATATATATATTATTAATGTTTCTGTTTTGTCATTATTGCTCCTTAGACCATCTTTTTATGTTTTAGGATTTTTTGTTTAGTGTTTCTGTTTTTCTGTTATGGATAATTAATTATCCCAGTGCTTTTATTGTACTCACCGGAACCCTATATAACTAGGGTTCTAATATTTTCTTTTGTAAGAAAAAGACAGCTTCGAAACAAACACTATGGTGATTATGAAAAATATACAGTTTTTCTCTTACCTTTTATCGTTGTGTCTTCTCTCCCTGGACTCTGCCATTCTTTTTTGACCAAGCGGTGCCGCTGTCTTCCTCGCCGGAGTAGCACCTTGGAAGAACACGTGTCCCTTTCGCTATCGCATGTCGCACAATGTTAGCCTCATCAGTGTTCTGATGGGAAGAAGTTTATAGTGAAACTTTACTTTCTCATCTCTGGACTAATTAAGGCTTTTGGGCATCTATTGTTCCTACTATGGGCCAGTGTTTTTAATATGGTACCAGAGCAGGTCCTGTACCTGTTCTGCCTCTGCTTCCGCTGCACTTATTTTTCTTGATTTCTTGGTGCTAACCTTTTCTTTTAGATTTTCTTGTCATTATGGAAAATATGGATCAACTCAATAATCCTTCCAGCCCCTTTTATCTTCACCTAGGAGAAAACCCAAGCATCTCCCTCATTTCTCAGGTTCTTAATGAGTCCAATTACACTTCTTGGAGCAGAAATATGAGAAAGGCTCTTCTTTCCAAAAACAAGTTGAAGTTTATAGACGGAGGAATCAAGAAACCTCAAAGAGATGATCCCCTTTTTGATTCTTGGGAGAAGAGCAATATGATGGTGTTGTCTTGGATCATAAAAACTCTTTCATCTCAGATAGCAGAAAATGTCATATATGTTGAAGATGCTCAAGAACTATGGGAAGAATTGAGAGAAAGGTTTTCCAAGAGAGATTATTTTAAATTTTCTGACTTGCTTCAAGAAATTCATTCTATTAAGCAGGGTGAAAGGAGTGTGAGCCAGTATTTTACTGATATGAAAATTTTGTGGGAGGAATTGGAATTTCTTAGACCCATCCCGTGCTGTAGCTGCAAGATCCCTTGCAGCTGTGATTTATCCAAGGTCTCACACAAATATAAGAAAATGGAACATGTTATCTGCTTCTTAAAAGGCTTAAATGAATGCTATAATACTGTGAGAACACAGATATTATTAATGGAACCTGTACCTAGCTTTAACCGTGTGTTTTCTCTCATTATTCAGCAAGAAAGACAGGAGAAAGATGACTTCGGTCTCACCAATCAAAATGACATCAAGGTTCTTGCAAGCACTAGTGAAAACAGAGTCAATGGAGGAATAACCAGAATTGGAAGAGCCATGGATGTGGATTTTCCCCTCGGAATCAAGGAAGAGGAAGAAACCCCAACTATGGGAAGCAGTGTTTGCCACAAAATGAATCACACTGTTGATGAATGCTATTCTAATCATGGATATCCATCATGGTACAAGAAGAACGATAATAATACTCAAAATGATATGGGACAGAATGTATGGGGTTCTTCAAATGCTTGCTCTGCCACCACTGTGACATAAACCGATCAACAAAACAATGTTAATTCTATTCAAAGCTCTTTCACTCCTGAACAGATGTAGAAAATTCTGCAAATGCTTCAAAAGGCTGACAGTTCTTCTCATGTCATGAGCCAAATACACAAAGATACTACAAAAGACAGAAAAGGTATATTATCTTGGATTATAGACACAGGGGCCACAAATCATGTGACCCATGACAAGAATCAATTCATGACATTCAGTAAAATCAAACCTATATCTGTTAAACTGTCAAATAATTCAATTGTAACAGCCCATTGTGCAGGAACTGTACAGTTTTCTAAAGATTTCATATTTTTTAATGTTCTGTACATACCTGATTTTTCTTTTAACCTTATATCTATCCAAAGCCTAACTAGAGATATAAACTGCACACTAACTTTTTCCTCTAAGATGTGTCAAATTCAGGACATCTCTACATTGAGGATGATTGGATGTGCTAATGTGTACACAAGGCTTTACTACCTGCAATCTTTTGGAAGGAATTTGTCACCTAGTTATGTTTTCTCCTATGAGCATGTAAATATAAATCTGTGGCATTATAGGCTAGGCCATCCTGGGAACAAAACTATTGAAAGAATATGCAAGACTTTTCCTTATGTTCAAACTGTTTCTAGTGATACTTGTGACATTTGCCATTATGCTAAGCAACACAAATTGCCATTTCCTAATAATAATTCTTTGTCTGCTAATTGTTTTGATATCATACATTGTGATATATGGGGTCCCATTTCCATTGCTTCTGTTCATGGACATAAATACTTTCTCACTATTGTTGATGACTGTAGTAGACACACTTGAACTTTTCTTATGCATAATAAAAGCCAGACTAGAGAGCTTTTGCAAGCTTTTATCATAAAAATTAAGACCCAATTTGATAAAACTGTTAAAATCATTAGGACTTACAATGGTCCTGAGTTTAATTGTTCCAACATATATGATTCTTATGGCATTGAGCATCAAAGAAGCTGTGTTGAAACTCCACAACAAAATTCTGTTGTGGAGCGTAAACACCAACACATACTGAATGTTACTCGCAATCTGATTTTTCAGTCTAGCATTCCCTATGCTTATTGGTTTTAGCCTTGTCCCGTGCCATATATTTGATAAATAGACTTCCCTCTACTATTATTAAAGGTAAAATCCCTTATGATGTACTGCAGAATAATCCCCCAACTATCTTGATCCAAAAGTTTTTGGTTGCTTATGTTTTGCTTCAACTCACGAAAGTAACAGAAACAAGCTAGATTCTAGAGCTAGAAAGGGAATATTTCTAGGGTACAAAAATGGAGTGAAGGGATACATTGTTCTTGACATCAATATTAGGGAAATTTTCATTAGTAGAAATGTCATCTTTTATGAAGACATTTTTTCCTATAAGAATAAGCCGGGTAATGAAGATAACTGCAATGACAGTGAAAACAATATATTGTTTGTTAATAATTTGTCCTGCAGCCATGAGAAGAACTTTGTTGAGAATATAGAAAGAATGACCAAAACCCTACTGAAAGCACTGATATCAGTGCCGAAAGCACTAATCTTGTTGAAGAAGAACAAGAAAATAATCAGAGAAGGTCTAGCAAAATAACGAGAACCCTTAAGTACTTAAAGGACTATATACATCAGACTGATCAGTCCTCATCTGCCTCTTTATATGTAAAAAATGGTTTGGAAACTCCTTACCCTATCACTAATACTTTATCCTATGATTCTTTGTCAGATAAACATTTAAGGTACACCGTTGCCATAACTGCTAGCAAGGAACCCAACTCCTATGATGAGGCTAAAAATAGTCCTGAATGGACTGAAGCTATGAAGAAGGAAATCAAAGCCCTACAAGATAATGATACTTGGTATTTAACCCAACTTCCTCCTAGAAAGAAACCCATTGGATGTAGATGAGTTTACAAGGTAAAACACAAAGTTGATGGTACTGTGGAAAGGTATAAAGCCCGATTGGCTGCTAAAGGTTACACCCAACAAGAGGGAATAAATTTTTTAGATACTTTTTCTCCCATTTCTAAACTCACTTCTGTCAAACATTTACTTGCTCTTGCTGCCTCAAAAGGTTGGTTTCTATATCAACTAGATGTGGACAATGCCTTTTTTCGTGGAGACCTAAATGAGGATGTTTACATGGATCCTCCCCCTAGTTTAGACATTAACACAAAGAGACTAGTCTGCAAGCTAACTAAATCTCTATATGGCTTAAAACAGGCTAGCAGACAATGGTTTGAGAAACTATCCACTTTATTTATGCTAACTTATGTTCAATCCAAGTTTGATCATTCCCTTTTTATCAAGAAAACCCCCACAAATTTCACGGCTTTACTTGTGTATGTAGATGATGTTGTTTCAACAAGAAACTCTTTGAGTGAGATCACCTACATGAAGACTCTTCTGCATCACCAGTTCCAGATAAAGGATCTGGGAGAACTCAAATATTTCAAGGGATTTGAGGTTGCTAGGTCGAAAAAGGAGATACACCTTTGTCAAAGAAAGTACGCTCTTGACATCTTGGAAGAAACAGGAATGCTGGGAAGCAAGCCATGCTTTACCCTCTTTTTGAGCAACACTAACTCTTTGTACAAGACAGAGAATTATATGGATAATCCCAGTATCTATCGCAGATTAATAAGGAGGCTTTTCTACCTCACTAATACTAGACCTGACTTATGTTTTACTGTTAATCTGTTAAGCCAATTCATGCAGGAACCTACTAACTATCACTATCAGGCCTTACAACATATCCTAAGATATGTTAAATCCAACCCTTCAGAAGGGCTCTTCTTTGTTGCTGATTCAAAAATACAAATTAAAGGGTTTAGTGATTCGGATTGGGCCACATGACCTAACACCAGAAGATCTACCACTGGTTACTGAGTTTTCCTAGGGTCCTCCTTTGTTTCTTGGAGGTCAAAGAAACAAAGCACTGTCTCGAGATCCTCTACTGAAGCAGAGTATCGTGCCCTTGCTACCACCGTTTGTGAGATGCAATGGATGCACTACCTTCTTCAAGACCTTCAAGTTCAACCTATTACTACTGTTGTTCTCTACTGTGACAACAACACTGCCAGGCACATTACTCATAACCAAAGTTTTCATGAGCGGACCAAGCACATTGAGTTGGATTGTCACGTCATGCGTTAGAAGATTCAAGCCAACTTTTTGCGTCTTCTACCCATTTGTTCAGAGGAGCAACTTGCCGATGTCTTCACCAAGTTCCCTCATCGTACTCATTTTAGATCTATCATCCCCAAGCTTGGATTAGTGAATATCCACCATCCAGCTTGAAGGGAGGCTATTAATGTTTTTGTTTTGTCATTGTTGCTCCTTAGAGCATATTTTTATGTTTTAGGGTTTTCTATTTAGTGTTTCTATTTTTCTATTAGGGATAATTAATTATCCTGGTGCTTTTATTGTACTCACCGGAACCCTATATAACTAGGGTTTCAGTATTTTCTTTTGTAAGAAAAAGACAGCTTCGAGACAAACACTATGGTGATTATGAAAAAAATACAGTTTTTCTCTTACCTTTTATCGTCGTGTCTTCTCTCCCTGGACTCTGCCATTCTTTTTTGACCAAGCGGTGTCGTTGTCTACCTCGCCGGAGTAGCACATTGGAAGAACACGCGTCCCTTTCGCTATCGAATGTCGCACAACGTTAAGCCTCATCAGTGTTCTCATGGGAAGAAGTTTCTAGTGAAACTTTAATTTCTCGTCTTTGGACTAAAGGCTTGTGGGCCTCTACTGTTCCTATTGTGGGCTAGTGTTTTTAAATATATATATATATATATATTATATTAACATCACAAAATACATAAGAATTGAACTTATTACATCTAATATAAATAATAGGGTTATCTCTCCATGATGAAGAACTCAGAGTTTATAAATTAAAGAGATAGAAAAGAAATTGAAACCATACAAAAGTTGAAAGCTTTTTCCCATGGTTCTTAGCATCTACTCCACACTCCAATTGCGTCTCTCCTTTTTGCATCTCCATTTTTCATTCATAGTTCATTCTCCTCTCAAATATAAAAAGAGAAAAACCTCGTTGGGTGAATAATGAGACCGAAAAAGGAGAAGACAAAATTTCTCAGCACCCTGAATAACATCAAAGAGCTTCTCCCAAGCACACAAGGTGTTTTTCTTCACGTAAAATAAGGAATATCCCAAAAAACCTTTGCTAAGAACATGACTAAATACCCAATTTTAAAAACTTAGCATTGATACCTCTTGACGCCACCTTAGAAATGTTCGACACCATATGTTAAAGGTTAAACTCCTTTAGTTGTTCCTATTTTCGTGAGTTTTTCTCAGTTAAATCCCCGTTTTATTAGAATCTCCAATTTAGTCCTAAAAAGTGCTAATTTGAGTCAATTGGACCCCTGTCGTTAAATTGGGCTAACGAAGCTAAATTTTTGATGAGTTGGGATGTTGACGTGGCATGTTTTTTAAACGTGGCATAAGCAGGATGTTACGTGTAATTTCCTAAGTTTAACGTGAAAAATATTTGATTAAAAGATAAAAAAGAATCATCCTCCATTACAAGCACCACCCAGAAATCCTACCCAGAAATCTTCTTCCCAGCCTGAGAAACAATAGAGAGAGAAGGAAGCAATGGGTAAAGAAGAGTGGAAATGGTGGTTGGAGTGCTAGTGGTAGATGCACGGTTCGGCGTTTCTCGCGATTTGGTGAACCCGTTTTGGAAGAGGAAGGAAACGGGCCAGCGACGCTTCTGACCGACGGTGCCTCCGGTTGCAGGTCGAAAGCTCATCTTTCTCAACCAAGGTAGTTTCTCCTGGCTGAACCACGGGTGAAGAAGGCACGAGCACTATTGATTTATGAACTATTTCTATGCTCTCTTCCAAACTAATCGATATCTGCAAGCAACAACCAAAAGCTACCACTATGAACACAAAAGCAACAAACACAAAGGCGCAATGTTGATTAAGAAAACAATCATCAGTCTCTCGACAGAATCAACTAAAACATCGTGGATGATAAACATACACTAAGTAAAGGAGAGGACTCCGCAACACCACCAGAAACTGTAATAGGAATGTTTAAATCAAAATCCTTTTGATCAATCACATATGCAAATTCAGCCAGATTCAAAGTCGCAATTCCGACCACGAGAATCTTAGTCTTTGACCTTTGATTCAAACCTTGCAACACAGAACCAACCAATTAAAATCAAATTTAAAGGAACAACAACAATTATTATTATAATTATATAATAATTCACAAAAACAAGAAAAGGAAAAAGAAAAACACCCCTTTTCCAATCAACCCCCAAAATTACTTCTTTAAAATAAAATAAAAAATCAATTTACGAGATATGAAAAAAAAAACTCAAAACAAAATTAATCTAAAATTCTAAAATTGTAGCAGAGAAAAAAACACGAAATAGAGAGGGAGGGAGAGAAAGAGAGACATACATTGAAGATAGAGAAAGCGATTTCCCAGGGGTGAAAGGCATTGTCTTTGTAGGCAGAGAGGGTGCAGAGCGTGTGAAACTCCTCGTCCCAGAAAACGACGTCGTCAGGTTGAGGTTGCGCCTCTCTAGTGAAGTTCTTGGCTATGGCATTTCTACGCAACGAGCTAAGCGTGAGTTTGGGACCCTTCCACTTAATCTGGAGTACCAGACCCATTATCTACGCCTGGCCGCACCAGATCGCATCCCTAGAGAGTGAGGGTCTTCACCAGATCGCACCAAGCCGCAATGTGATTGGCGCGTGGAGGATCTGTTGGAAGTGGTGATTCACCGGAAGAAGAAGCAACAGCGAGGGCAAAATCGACTTACTGAAAATTCTATTATTAAATCCCATTTCAGAAACCCTATTATTAAAATCTAATCTTTTAAGAAATGCCACGTATAAAGGTTTCAGCATGCTACGTTTAAAAAACTTGCCACGTTAATCTCTCACCTCATTAAAAACTTAACCCCGTTAACCCAATTTAACTGCAGGGTCCAATTGATTCAAATTAGCACTTTTTAGGAATAAATTGGGAATTTTAATAAAACGGGGATTGAATTGGGAAAAACTCACAAAAATAGGGACAACTAAAGGGGTTTAACCTATGTTAAAATAAGAAAATGAGCTCGATGACTTTGAGTCGCTTGGTGCCATTTTATCACCGCTTGGTGCTGACATTGCCCGTCACTGGTTATCCTAGCTTGGATTGTCCATTCAGTTTCTCCTCTCGCCCAACGAGAGTGGTGGTGCCCAACTCCTATGTTGTTTCACCCAGTGAGTTGCAGCCTTGCAACTGTGTTTGTTTTATGACTTTGTAAGAATGAGAGTGATTCTTTTGTCATTCCATGTAGGTAGTCTTAAAATCTATCTTTTGTTATCCAGTCATGTTTCCTAGGTAACCTTAAAATCCATGTTATTCAATTATGTTTCTTGGAGTTCTAACTTATTTTCCTTTATCACAATTATATTTTATTCACTTATTTCACACATTTAAAGTAATATATGTGATAAAACAACATAAAATATTTAAAACATCAAACAATACAAAAATTTATAATACACAAGATAAAATTTATAGAAGAGTTTATTTTATTTACAAAAATAAACACACAAAATATGTAAAAATTAACATTATCATATTAAAAATATATATAAATATGTAAAAATAGAAAATTTAAAATAAATAAAGGAATATGTGAAAGAATTGAGCCAATCATGTGAGTCAATAAATAAATGGAAAAATTCTAATGAAAAAATCAATAAAATTCTCTCTCATGATAAAAAGAGTAATTTATAAATATTTAAGGCAAAAGAAAAAAAAGAGATATATGTTTGAAGATATTTTGAAAAAAAAAAGCTATCTAAAGCAATATTTGAAAACATTACATATTATTAAAAAAGTAATTTTATATCAAAAGCTCTTATATGATTAAAAGAACTTTCTAATTAATAAAAACAACTAGAAGTTAACAATTTTTTTAAAAGCATGCTTTATTTAAAAAAGAATAATGAAATCATTGAATAATTAGTGTTATATTATAAAATAAAATTTAATACAATTTTTTAAAGAATTGAAACAATTTAATTAACAGTAATAAATAGTTCTTTTATTTGTTAAATGAAAGGTGAAATGTTCACTTACTTAGATATTGAAGTAAAATATTAATGTTGGTAGTTGTAAGTATATTCTCAAATAAATAATGCCATTTAATATCTAATATATTTATAAGAGGTGTTCGGAAAGAATTATTTATTATCTTTTGTTTTTGAGTAAAATATTCCTTATTTGATAAATAATTATAGAATAAAAATTGGTAAATTATCATAACCATTTAAATTAACTCATAATTACTTATTTTATACAATAAAAGGTAATTGATGCAATTTCTTATAATATTGTACAATTCTATCAATGTCTAAAAAAGATAGCATTTTTTTTTACCTCTATTAAAATCCACTTATCCATGTAAACAAAAAAAAATTACACCAATCCACATATAGTTAAATAACAAATTTTAAAATTAAGTTCATTCAGTAATTGTCTATATTAAAACTAGTCAGAGAAATGTTGAGAATAATAAATATACAATGTGAAATATTTCTTCTTTTGAATATTTTCAGGATCTGGTTCTTTTAAATGATAGCATTTAATTTGTTTTACGTGGAAAGAAATTAAAAATTATAAAATATTGGTTGAATAGGGAAAGACACATTCAAAGAGAAAGAGAGATGCTTGCATTTTGCTTGCACTAATTTGTGTGGATAGACCAAAACATGTTTATAAGATATTTGTATATAATTTTTATTTTACAGGTAAAAATATTTATACTGAAGTATTTCGTTATCGTTTTTGATTACTCTTATATATAATTTTTATTGATATCTATCAATTTCTTTATTCTCTTACTTTTAATTATAATATTTTTCAGTGTGTAATTAATTTCAAAAAATTAACTTTCTATATTTTATATAGTTTTATCTTAACCTCTTTATTGAAATTAATGTTTATCCTGTTTAGTAATATGTGGTTTTATTATCATGTACTGTAATCAGCACAATAAAAAATACTGCACTTATCATATTATTTTTATTTATTTAAAACTTAGTAAAAAATATTTCAAAATATAAGAAAACACACACATATATATATATATATATATATATATATATAAGAGACACATATTTCATAATTATGGGAATAAGAAAACATATAAATATCTTGTTATGGTCCCAAATTATTCAAACTAAAAAGGACAGTTAAAATAATTAATTTAATTAAAATTAATATAAAATTGAATAAAAAAGGGCTTATATTTTTACAAAAAAGTATATTTTATATAATTAAATTAATATAATATAAAATATCATATATTATCATTTAACGTTCAGCAACTACTTATAATTGAATAACTTAATTTCATAAATTTTAGCTACTAGGTAAGGTTTTGACTTCTAATCAGTTGTTCTTTTCATCTAGCTTTTAATTTATTTTTCAAATATAACATAGAAAACTAGTTAGTTATTAATAGTCAATAATTGAAAGATCCAAATGGTTAAACTAACTTATTAAATTACAGTATTTAAAAAAGAATATGTTAAGGTGGCTAATAACTACAAAATAGCTTAAATAAACTTTAATGGTATGACATTCTTATATAAATTTTAAATTTATTCAATTATTAAAACCATATTTTGAGGTGATTATTATCTTATTTTGATTTTCTAACATGCTTAAAGAAAGTTAAAATATTATTATAGTTAGGAGTAATTATATTCTCCTATAATTAATGTGATTTAATATATTTTTTCTACTTTTTACACAATTACTCTAAAATACACGAAAAACAGTGCCTCACAAAAAATTAAAAGATTATTAATTGTTTTCGTTTTATGTGAAATTTCCTTTTCTTTTTTGACATATATTAAACTAAAGAGTTAATTATTTTGACCATTTTAGTTAAGTTATCAGCTTAGGAGAAAAACAATTAATATATATATTTTCCTTCTAATCCACCTACTCAATTGTAGCTTAATTAACATATTAAAAATTAAAGGCATTCAATGAATATTGTGTACTATAAAACCAGGAATGGAAGGAGGGAGAGAAAAATCATAGAGAATTAAAAAGCTTTCCTCTTGTGATTATTTTGATAATCAGGTTAATTGAAATGAGAGCATCAAAATGGAAGAAAAATGAAGTTTATGAAAGATGAATTGAGTAGTAAAAGAAAATGAATTCACTGAGTGGTGCATACATTTTGGTAGTAGACCTTATAGGCTCATAATGTATGAAGAAAAGGACAAAGGAAAATGGACCCAAGTTTCTGATATTCACATTTTTAAAAGTGTAAACTTCCGTGATGATTTTGTTGCCATATGAGTGAATTAAGCTAAATTAGTCAAATTATTGAGAGTCCCAAGATCAGTTTATAGGAAACACTGAGAAGAGGGTGGCCGTGCATCTTAGCAACACCATCATAACTAAACTTTTCATTTTCCTTCATATCCTCAAAAAGTTATTCAAAAGGTATATTGCAAATTTCACAGCTATTCACAGACTTTAAAAGGGTTAAAGTGGAAAGAGATATAGAGATATAGAGAGAGAGAGACTTTGTGTGTGATCACAGTGTGAAGAGTCAACCAAACCCTTTTTGGATGCATGTGTTTGTAAGGCTTTCAAGTGTCCACATGTTACCTTTTATCTCTGCTTTCTTCTCCAACTCTTTCCCCTTCTCTCTCTTTTCTCTTGTCTCTGCACAAATCTACAACCTTTTAGTTTAAATATTCATTTTCTTTTCCTTCTCTTTCACGCTTTACCATAGTCAAGCATAGCGGTTATCATGCAGGGAACAAGACAGCACACACTGAACTGAAACACTAGGGTTCTATGCCATCGTTTCATTTATAAGGAAAAGGTGCCAAAGTTAAGAACTTTTTTTTTCTTCTTATGTTGTTATTACTGATGAGTAACTGGTAATAATATTTGTTTTTTTTTTAACTTTCTAAATAATAAGAGTGTGAAACAAAATAAAAATAAAGACAGCATTTATTTGTTTATGTTTTGGGCTTTATCCTTTTGTCTACTTATCTTTCTCTCTCTGTATTATTATTTATTTATATTTTCCCTGGTTTCAAAAGGTTCTTTTTTGATTGCGCTCTCAGGTATATAAGGCAGATTCTGAGAGACCCATTTCATCTTTTGTGGTGCTACATGGCTGGGAAATTCTGGGGTTGGACGAATCAATCGACGCGAGGATTAAAAGTTTCTGCGACAAGGCTGAGTCATTAGTGGCAGCTTGAGTTTTTCAGAGGGGCTTTGAGTAGTAGCAGTTTCTGTGGGGGGTGTGCTTGTTTGATTGGCGAAAGGAAGAAGAGAAAGAGAAAAAGAAAAGCAAAAGTGGCTACTTTGATGAGTTTTGGGGGGTTTCTTGAGGTCAAACAAAGTGGTGGAGGGGGTAGGATCGTATCAGATATTCCTTACAGCAACGGTTCCAACCACAGCAACGATATAATGCCCTCTGGTGCAATCTCGCAGCCTCGTTTAGCCAGTCCTACGTTGGCCAAATCCATGTTTAACTCTCCTGGCCTTTCTCTTGCGCTTGTGAGAATCATCCCTACCCTTTTACTTCTCTTCTTCTTGTTCATAAGGGTTTTTGTTTTGGGTGGTTCTTTTTTTTTTCTTCTTACTTTGGTTTTCTTGTTTTGTTTGGCAAAAAAAACACAGCAAAGTGATGTCGACGGACAAGGGGATATGAACAGATTAATGCCCGAGAATTTTGAGCAAAATGGGTTGAGAAGGAGCCGGGAAGAGGAGCATGAAAGCAGATCTGGCAGTGATAACATGGATGGAGCTTCTGGTGATGATTTTGATGCCGCCGACAACCCACCAAGAAAAAAACGTTATCACCGACACACTCCTCAGCAAATTCAAGAGCTTGAAGCGTACGATGAATTTTTCATTTAAAAAAAATAGTCTTTTTTTTAAGGTTCATATTGATTGTTCTTGCTTTTTTTTTGGAGGTGTTGTTTTTGATTTTTCGTTTGTGTTTTCTGGGTTTTAGGCTTTTCAAGGAGTGTCCTCACCCGGATGAGAAGCAAAGGCTTGAACTCAGCAGAAGGCTGAATTTGGAAACGAGGCAAGTAAAGTTTTGGTTCCAAAATCGAAGAACACAAATGAAGGTAAAACCAACACTACCCTTATGTCAAAACTTTTCCTTCTTTCGAGTTATTTTATTTTCACTTTCAATTTCCTTCTTTTGGGAGTTCTGAAACCATGGATCGTTTGTGTTGTTTAGACACAATTGGAACGGCACGAGAACTCGCTGCTAAGGCAAGAGAATGACAAGCTTAGAGCGGAGAACATGTCTATGAGGGAGGCTATGAGAAATCCTATGTGCTCAAACTGTGGTGGTCCTGCAATGATTGGTGAGATTTCACTTGAAGAACAGCATCTCAGGATCGAGAATGCTAGGTTGAAGGATGAATTAGACCGTGTTTGTGCACTCGCTGGCAAGTTTTTGGGTCGCCCCATTTCTTCTTTAACAAGCTCAATTGGGCCTCCATTGCCAAACTCAAGCTTGGAGCTTGGGGTTGGGAGCAATGGTTTTGGAGGTTTGAGCACTGTGCCTGCAACATTGCCTGATTTTGGGGTGGGGATATCAAGCCCCTTAGCTATGATGTCACCTTCAACTAGACCAACTGCAACATCAACTGTGGTGACTGCTGGGCTTGACAGGTCAGTGGAGAGGTCTATTGTTTTGGAACTTGCTTTGGCTGCAATGGATGAGCTGGTGAAGATGGCTCAGACCGGGGAGCCTCTTTGGATCAGGAGTTTGGAAGGGGGAAGAGAAATTCTCAACTATGAGGAGTACACAAGGACAATGACACCTTGCATTGGTTTGAGACCCAATGGTTTTGTCACCGAGGCCTCTAGACAAACTGGCATGGTCATCATAAACAGCTTGGCTCTTGTTGAAACATTAATGGACTCAGTAAGCCCTTCAACTACCTTCACACTTTTCTCAAACTTTTCCTCCCTCTAATTTAATACCTTTTATTATTCTTGGCTCCTTTGGTTTTGTTATTTTCTCATTTTATGTTGATGTTCTTCTTCAGTAATGTTAGTAACGTGAATATCTCTATTATTCTTTTTGGGGTCTCATTTCTAACATAAATAGTATATTAAAAATAGTACTATATAAGAAAAGAGATGCCAGTCCCTGTTAATTTTGAATGCGTGTGAAACTGATTTACTTTCTGCTGTGACAGAATCGATGGTCAGAGATGTTCCCTTGTATGATTGCTAGAACCTCAACCGCTGAAGTTATATCTAATGGAATAAATGGAACTAGGAATGGTGCCCTTCAGCTTGTAAGTCTAAATTGTTTTCTTACAAACTACTTTTCCTTTTAAAACAAAAAATTTTCAATTTTTCAATGACATAAAATTTATTCTCAGATGCATGCTGAACTTCAAGTCCTTTCGCCCTTGGTTCCTGTTCGTGAGGTCAATTTTCTACGCTTTTGCAAGCAGCACGCAGAGGGCTTGTGGGCAGTGGTGGATGTGTCCATAGACACCATCCGAGAAACTTCTGGTGCACCCACTTTTGTGAACTGTAGGAGGCTTCCTTCTGGTTGCGTAGTGCAAGATATGCCAAATGGTTACTCTAAGGTGAGTAAATTACCAATATTCTTCTTAGTTAATGGCTGGTTTTATGTTCTCGCTGCAATTTTAGCATCCCAATTTTCTCTTTTTTGAAGACAGTAAAAATGATTTACTAGTACATTCTGCCAAGCCTTTTGTCTTAATACTTTTCTAAATATATATGTGTGTGTATATATATATATAGGCCACCTACTGAACCGTACTATCTCACCTGCTTTCATGTTTTCATCACATTTATTGTATTTTTTCCAAGTGGGTGCAAGTAACTGCACCATGGTAGCTTAATTGTGCATTATTTAAAGTGGGGGCAAAACACCAGGCTAAGGAATCATGGAGCTTTTGCTTTTCCAAGCTACATAGAAGGCTCCTAGTTCTAAGTAACTCGGCTTGTTTAGTGATTACTCACTATAGAACCACTCTGTCAGTGATGATTCCAATATATATTTTTAGTCTCTCAAAGAATTTGCACCCTGAGATAGTATGCTTCCCTTTGTCTCAATTATATTCCAATCTTTAATTTTCAACAACTGATTTTGATCCCATAAACTAATTGAGTAATACACCATGTTGCACAAATCTAGGTTATCCCATTAATTTATTGATGGAAGTCTCTATCACTTAAATTTTTGTAGCACGAACACATTAATTAGATATCCCCCTTTGAGCAATTTGCCTTGCAATATTTCACCTACTTTTTTATTCCATAAACAATTCATATGATGTTTCTATTCCACTCTTTTATGCTACATTTGTCATTCCCTAAGCATTATTTAATTTTGTAGACTATACGTGACCTGGTTCCAGCCCTATAGTCCATAGGTCTGTTATATAAATATATTCAATGAGGACCCTTTGAGTCAAGATCAAAGACTGAACATTTTGTCTGTTTCTTGGGTGTTTGGGATGAGTTCATCACACTGTCGTAACAAATCTCGATGCCCCTTTACACTGCACGTTGTAGTAGCTATACTCCATATCCCGGGTCACTCTATCTAGTACCTTATATTTTATGTACTTCCTCCAGGCTCCACAGATACTTTGTCTCTCTTTGATATTCCATGATTTCCCTTCCACATGCTTCTTCTATTCAGCACACCATCTTCTTTAAACCCCCCAAAAACTTAAAACACTGATTTAACTCATTTTTTCTAATCAACTAACCCAAGTGTTCACAAAACAATTATTATTTGTTCCTCAAATGGTCCACTTTGTAGCATGATGACAAAATTAGTTAATTTTAGGTTCATAAAACAAAAATAATGGTGGGTATGAGAGTATAATATATATAACAGACATTTGTTTGAATTACACACAGGTGACATGGGTGGAACATGCAGAATACGACGAAAGCCAAGTTCACCAGCTGTACCGACCCTTGTTGAGCTCAGGCACGGGGTTTGGTGCACAACGTTGGGTTGCCACCCTTCAACGCCAATGCGAGTGCTTAGCCATTCTAATGTCCTCAGCAGTTCCCTCTAGAGAACATTCAGGTACATTCATAGATAGTCAAAATTAGATATTTGTAATCTTTTAATCTTGACATCACAGTATGTTACGAATTTACTAATTTCTATGATCTGGGTGTTGCAGCAATAAGCTCAGGTGGAAGGAGGAGCATGCTGAAGCTAGCACAACGCATGACGAACAATTTCTGTGCTGGAGTTTGTGCCTCCACGGTGCACAAGTGGAACAAGCTGAACGCGGGGAACGTGGGGGAGGACGTGAGGGTGATGACAAGGAAGAGCGTGGACGACCCCGGCGAGCCGCCGGGTATTGTTCTCAGCGCAGCCACCTCAGTGTGGCTGCCGGTGTCGCCCCAAAGACTTTTCGACTTCCTGCGCGACGAGCGGCTCCGGAGTGAGTGGGACATCCTCTCGAACGGTGGACCCATGCAAGAGATGGCTCACATTGCCAAGGGACAAGACCATGCTAACTGTGTCTCCCTCCTCAGAGCCAGTGTACGTATATATATATATATATACATACATAGATAGATACAATGCAGATTTCCCTTATGATGAGTGAATATAATTAGTTTGTGTTATTATGTTAAAGTTGATATTATCTGCAGACATGCATAGAAAATAGGAGAGATTGGTTTTGTTTTTTAATGTTGGGGAAGTGGTGTTTTACCATTGTGAGAGGAAAATGTGGTAGAGAAGAGGAAACGTGAATGATGAATTGTCGCGGAGTGTGAAGGATAAAAAAGGTGAAATTGAGAAGGACAGGGTTGGAAATTTTGGAAGTATCTATGAAGACAATTGGCACCAGAAATAGGGCAGCGTTTGTTTCAGCAAACTTTTATAAAAAGTCAAAATTCAGGACTTTTGTCAACTTTCTATTTTCCTCTCTTCTGACCTCATTATTTTGCCCTAATTTTTTTAAATTTGGGGGAAAAAAAGGTGGTACCGGGCTTTGACTACCCCCCACCGAACTTAACGAAAACGACAACACCTAAAGTTGAATTTTTATTTTTATTTTTATTTTTCTTTATTAATTTTACAGCTTATTATTGTATTTTTATTTTTCTTCTTGCAGGCTATGAATGCGAACCAGAGCAGCATGTTGATTTTGCAGGAGACGTGCACCGACGCGTCGGGGTCGCTTGTGGTGTACGCGCCGGTGGACATTCCCGCAATGCACGTGGTGATGAACGGCGGCGACTCTGCCTACGTGGCGCTTCTCCCGTCGGGGTTCGCCATCGTCCCGGATGGATCCGCGGCTGGCGGAGAGCAACACGGGGGCGCGTCGCAAAAGAGGACGGGTGGATGTCTTCTGACGGTGGCGTTCCAGATTCTCGTGAACAGCCTCCCGACGGCGAAGCTGACGGTGGAGTCGGTGGAGACCGTGAACAACCTCATCTCGTGCACAGTGCAGAAGATAAAAGCAGCGCTTCACAGCGAGAGTTGAGTGTCACGGGCGCCTCACGTGACTTGTTTATTATTATTATTATTATTATCATTACTATTATTTTGTTTGGTTTTGGGGATTAGTTCAAATTTGTTGTAGCTAAAAGTTGCGATAGTGGCGCGTGTGAATGACGCGAGGGGTGGGGGTGTTGAGTCAAGAACGAACCGCGCGTGGGTGTGAAAACTCCTTGCAAGGTGTCGAGGGTCCGAGGCTCGTTCGGGTCGGGTTAGGATCTTTAACACATGGCAGGGGTGGTGGTTCGGGTATTGACTCGGGTCGACCCTTTGTCTGCTCTACTAGCAGTAGCAGCAGAAGAAAAGAAAAGAGAAAAAGGAACAAAATTGTGTTTCTGGTTATTTTTATCTGTATTGACTTGAGAGTTTGCTAGAATTGGATCTAGTAGTTTGTTGCATATGATCAAATCAATAATTTGTTTTCATTTTTTGACATTTTTAGATCCTATACCTTTTTCTTTTCTTAATTTTAGTATCTCCATGTCTCGTCTTCTTTTAAGCTTATTTCTCAATAATGACACTAACTTTCAAAAGTTAGTGGCACATGGTTATCAATGTTTTATTGTCAATTAAAATATATTTTCTTTATTTTTCATCTAAACATTTTATATTTATTAAGTTGGCTACTATAATTTAAAAAAAAAAAAATAATTAGCGTGTGCAAAAAGTGACATTTTAACGTTGGTTCTTCCTCTGGTTGAGAAATGAAGAAACTGAAAATCTACAAGTATGAACACATGACTTGTGTTCTCAAAATGATAAACAATGGTGATGGGTTGTTGTTATCCACGCGCCGTTTGCTGATAGTGAGAGTTTAATAATAAACAAGACAATAAATAACTCTGGTTGTGGATAAGTATCTATCAACTCAGAAATTATATTTCTAACCAAAATGATAATACTGATAAGATGTAACATAAGATAATCACTACAGAAAAAAAAAACAATGTGTTAGTCATGTTTTAATTTCTTTTTCTTAATTTTTCAAAATAATCATTTTATCTTTAATTTTTTAAAATACCTGATTTTTAGTCTTTAAAACCAATACATTTTTATTATACACAACTTATAGTTTGAGCATTTTTAGAAAAAAGTGAAATGACCAAACTAATTATTCTAAATGTTGGAAATAAATTAAAACTACAGTTTAGACAATTTTTCATGCAAAATTATCGTACTGTAAAATAATATTAGGAAGATTAAATAATCTCAAGGTCTTTAATGAAAAATAGTATGCTATCACAAGGAAATAGTAAAAAATATGTATTTAATATGATTACAAAAAAGAATATGGCTTCTGTGTATATAATTGTGGAAAGATGATTTTGAAAATTTTAATTAATCAAATATCTGAATTTTACAAGAGGTATTAAATTGTTGAAAAAAATGGATTTAAGTTTTATATTTTTATTTTTGAGAGAATTGAAAAGATAAAATAGAATGGAAGTGTTTGGTGATGAGCGTGTGATTGCATTAAATGAGGGAGCAGAAGGTGTTGGGAGAAGCGTTGCCATCATTAATGCACTACATACTTACATACTTGCGTCACCACACCTTCATTACTGTAAATAAATTTCAGATATCAGATATTTTTATTACATAAATTCAAATATCTCACACTCTTTCATTTTTCTCTGAAAGAGACAATATTTCTTAAAGAATAAAACCTAATATTACTCATGTTTGTTTTTCACTCTTCATTTTAATGATGCATAATAGTGTTTTTTTTTTCTGAGGAAAAGGAAGTTTATGTGACTCGTTTTGAAAAGAAACTTGGTCTATTTGGTAGCCAGCAAAATATTCTGCCATAACTGAATTCTACTGTGAAAGCAATGTATGTCCATTGTGATTTGGATTATTATATATAAAAGGGTTTACATATTTTAATAAATAGGGTTTGTATCTCTTTATGTATTAAAGAATTGCTGAAGAATGTGAACCACGTCTTTTGTTATATTACGATGTTTGGATAGTTAAATTTGAATTAATTTAATCATTCCTCTAACAGAGTGAGATTTATAATTATTGAAAGAAACTAACGTATTAAATTATGTGGATGAACATTTAGCTTAACGTTTGAATGTGATACAGCTATATAATTTAACCTGAATTATTAAAGAATTTGAATGTTTTTTACAAGACTTTATCAATAAATATATATATATATATATATATATATATATATATATATATATATATATGAGAAATTGAATGTTTTTTAGAAGACTATATAATTTCTTATATATATAAAAAAAGAAAATATTTTTTAACAACATTTTTTTTTGATAATTTTTTAACAACTTTTTACAACCGCTTACGTGATAGTTTGTAATTGGTCCGTTCCAAATATACGAACCAATAAAATAATAACACATAGTCTATTATCAAAAAAATTTTATTAATAAAATCTAGTATATTCAAAGAAAATCTAGTATATTCAAAGGTTTCAATTTATCATTTTCAATGTTTTTATTGGTATTATACATGAGTTGAGACATCAATATTTCTTTCTTTTATTTATAGTTATTATTAATAAAAAAATTCAGTAAAATATGAATACAAGTAGTATTTAATTTTGTAAATTTGGTACGAAAAAAAGAGTTGAGAGTGAACATATTTATCCTTCTCTCTTTATTTTCATATTTGTTTCGGTTTCAAATTACTAAAAAGCTTTTCATTAGGTAACTTTACAAACTTATATTTTTGTTTTCTATTGTTTAATTTTGTAACTTATTGCATTTCATTTTTTTGAGTATACTTTTATTTAATTATTATTTAACATTTATAAAATTATAATTTCTTCATTAGTATTTGACATTCTAAAGAAAAAATATATTTTCTAACATTAAATACTCAATAGTATTATTTTTATTGTAATTTCTATTTTTAAAAATTATTTAATTAATATTTAGTAGATAAAGAAATGAATATGTTTTTTATGAAATTTAAACAAAACAAAAATTTCATATCTTCTAAAAATAAAATAAAAAAACTTTTACTTTAAAAATAAAAATGAAATAATAAAAGTCACTCTCCTATGTCTCGTTCTCATTGGTAACTATAAATAAATATCGTTATTTATGATCTAAAACCATATGTACAACTCTTTTTTATTTTTTCTTTTTATGTGGGAATTCTTATTGATGGTAAGAGTATAAATATATCAACTGAAAAAAATCATAATTGCAATCAGCAGTAAAATAGTAAGAAAATCCACATACCACGAATATCATTTATCGTTGTCTCAAAAAGTGCAAGTCCTCCTATTAACATGGAAACTGAAAAGAAATATCTGTATCTTATATATATATATATATATATATATATATATATATATAACAACATTTATGTTTTTTTCTTCTCATTTTACCTTTTTCTCTTTTCTGTCATAATTTACAATTTTACGATATAAATTAATTTATTATTACACGTGTCAATAAATCATTAGTATGAATACAAACGAGCAATTTGAATCCCATTTTTTTCTCTA
Organism: Vigna angularis; assembly: GCF_016808095.1. Taxonomy (NCBI): domain Eukaryota; kingdom Viridiplantae; phylum Streptophyta; class Magnoliopsida; order Fabales; family Fabaceae; genus Vigna; species Vigna angularis. The sequence goes on from NC_068971.1 coordinate 9,595,730, forward strand.
ATCGCTCAAAAATTTACCTGTGTCACAGTTTCTTCCGTTTAGGTGTTGTTGGTTTATATTTTAGAGGTTTATAGAGTTCACGGCTTTTTTTATTAAGTTATTTTATGCTTTCTTCTGCTAAGGATTTAAATACATTAATATTGATATTTTAAAACTCTTTTAATATATTTTAAAACATCAAAATTAAGGTCCATTATAATATAATTCGAAAATATAATAGAGAAACAACAGAGAAAAATCTATTAAAGAATCTAAGTTTATGTAAATTGACGCTGATCTAAGCAGATTTAACGAAAAAAATGACATGAAATAAAAAAAGATTAATTCATTATGATGAATATTGGAATAAAAATATTATTAAAGGAAGTTTAAGCAGAAATATAATAAGAGAAGTTGGAAATATATCTTACATGAAAATGGTAAGACGATGATTGGATTTGAAGTGGGTACTGTGGAGAATAGTGTGAGATTTGGAAGATTATAAAGTGATTTCGTAACTGGGAAAGTGACCATTGCTTAAAAAATCAGATGTCCTATCTTAGCTGATAATTACAGTTCACATTTCCAAATAATATGAAAAAAGAAAAATATGGGAATCGTATATATGAATGTGTGGGTAAAAAAGGTCTTTTGGGTTCCAACTTATAACTTTCTTCTTCAATCAATTCTCCTTTGAAAAAAGATGGCATGTGTTACCACTTATCATTCAATCAATGTCTTACACTTGATCCAAATTGCCAATATTATTGTAGACATTTCACCACCACCCTCTTCTTCACCTCCAATTACTCATAAGTGGACCACCCCTTCCCAACAAAACCCTAAATATGTGCTTTTTCCACTTCGTTTCACACTCTCTATGTGTCATGTGTGAATGGTGAAGCTCCAAATGAGTAGAAAGCCATTTTTGTTATCCTCATTTATTGAAAGCGAAGGTCCCACTTTTGAATTCACTACACAAAAAACCATGAACCAACCAATGAACACTGGCCCCAGCATTGCACGTATTTTCTTTCAAGAAGCTAATAATTCTTGTATGCATGTTTCGCGATGAGTCTCATGCATGCACACACAAAAGTACACGTGAGTGTGGATCACAGGATCGAATCCATCTCTCAAATCCCAATACTACTTGAGTCGATGAAGGTAATAAAGTCAAGAAAATGAAAGGCCATCCGAAAGAGGGAATGGGTGTTGGGTGTTGGCTGTTGTAGTCTAGGACATTATCTTATGGTCCTGTTTTTTTTTTTTTTTTTTTTTCTTACCACATAGTACAGAAGTTACTTGTATCGTTCGTGAAAATCCTCGAGAGTTGGATCTTGAAGCTTGTTGTGTTTTGTTGGTTGGAAGACACATAATGTGGGTTCCATGGTTGGGAGTAATATTATTGTTATTATTATATATTAAGACAACGATGGGAAGGTTTGGAGGTATTAGATGGAATTGGACAACTACATCTGAGGGGTTATTGGAAGCCACGCCCTATCTTCAATTTTCAACCCATTTCTCTTTGAGATGAGAAAAATGTCAAAAGTGTGGCATGAAGTGACCTTGATGGGATTGTCCTACAACTACAACTTTAAAGCTTTACCAATTTATTGCCAACTTCAATATTCTACCTATATAACTAATAAATTAATTAATGCATAAAGATTTTTCCTATATATCCTACCATTTCCTCGTCTCCATCAATTAAACAACATCTCCTTTTATCTTTTTACCAATTTTTAGTTTTAATGTAAATAACTGATTCAATTATTGATTTCATAAAGTTCTTGATTCAAAATTAGAGGTGTGTTATTACAATAGATACTATGAAATAAGAAATAAAATTGCTGTACATAATAAGATCTATATATCAAAATGTATGTGATAATTGTCATTGGATAAAAATTTGTATATCTTATCTGTTAATATATATATATATATATATATATAAGTGATCCATACGTAATTGTAATAATTGAACTGACTTAGAATTTTTTTTAATGATTACAAATTTAAAATTGTTAATTGATTTTTTTAACAAAAGTCATAATACACTTTTTTTTATATGAAATTATTCATTCGTTAACAAAATATTTATTATTCACCATTATTAATTATTACTATCATATTTGTCAGAATAATTATTTATATATATATATATATATATATATATATATATATATTATAACATGGGAATGTAAAAGTAATTTTATAAATCAATTAAATATAAACAATAATTCAGAGATTTACATTATAATAATTAAAATAAAGGTAATATTTATTTATTTTTCTTCTATACAAACTCTAAGATATATTATCTTTCCTGAATTTCGTAAAACTGGCATTGATTCATCACTTATAATGTTAGGAAACTAGTATAATACACCAAGAGAATCATTAATAGATAGAAAAATATTTTTGGATTTAATATTTTTCTTTTGATGCGACTCTTCTTATATGAAAAACAATTTAAGTCTAAACATAAATAATATATGTAAACTAAAAAATTGAGTAATGTATGATGGATTTGGCAATTCATATTGGAGGAGAAAGAAGAAACTGTTGTAAGTGAAGACAATTACGTTCTTAGAGAAAAGCTATAAATAGAACACTATGACTTGACCATTCGGATTGTATGAATATGTAGTTACAGTCGTCCTTGCACTTGTGGTAGTGTAACAACTGACACCAATCAAGCTACTACCCAAGGTTAATCCCATAATACCTACCTCGACACCCTGAGGTGGTGGGACCTTCTGCTATTCTCACAAATGAAATATCTCTCTCTATGTGAGAATGATACTCATAGAATTTCAGAATGAATGCCAGCTTAGCATATCCATATTCATACTTTACAATTCAATAACCATCTACGAGACATTCCGCCTTGGAATTCTCTTCTACAGTATTTGAACATCAAAATTCTCATATTTAACATAAACATTCATTCACCAGTTATATTTTCATTCATAGAACAAAGAGAAAACCTGTGAACGTTGGAGACCACCGAATGGTCCATAAGAGACAAAACAGAGAGAAATGACCGAGAGCACCGAATGGTCCATAAGAGGTAAAACAGAAGAAATGACCGAACGCTATTATTGACCGACCACTATAGAAAACCAGCTACTAGGAACTTAGCCTAAACCCGAAGAGCTTAAACCGAATACTCATAGCTCAAACCAAACTCTTAAAAACTTAGGCCGAATGCTTATACTAGACCGAGTACTTAGAGCGTGCTGGATACTCTATCCAGACTGAACACTAGTTTAATATCGAAAAACTGTGATTAGATCGAACGGTCATAAATAAATAACATCTCTAATAGACCGAACCCAGTTAATGACTGAGAACGGACACGACCGAACAGTCAACAAAACAAGATTCTGAATAACATTTCTTAGACCAAAACAAGATAATTTTTCTTAATTTCTAAACCTCCAAACTTGATTTCTAAGTTATTTTAAACATATTCCACTGAACCTATTTCACACTGACCCCAACTTACATTTTTACATGCTCTCTTTTCCAAACCAGAAATGACTGAACGTTCTACAGTAGGAAACTCCAAACCAGTTCACAGGTCTCGGCCAATCATAGAATTTCAATACAATTCAATCAAACATACCATGATTCATACATGCAAGCATTCAAACAGAAATTCCAAACACAGAAAACATAATTAAATTACTAGCTTCCTTTACCTCAAATAAACTAGACACTTCCTAAGCTTCCACTGTGTTGACTAACCAGAAAAACAACTTCTAAGGCAACCTACTACTTTCTGATCGGTGAAAAGGAACTAATCAGAGAATCAAAGACAGAAAACAAACTCAGAGAAGTAGATGATGAACACATGCAAGCTGAACAATGCTTGCATGTATCAGAAAATACAGAAACTTCAAAGAACGAGTGAATTTAACTTACCAACACCAAACAACAACTTGATTGGTGAAAAGAGAAACTCTTGCCACCAGGAAACTCAGGCACGGTCTAAATTGATGATCACAAGAAAAAGAAGATGAGAATTTGTAGAGAGAAGGAAGAGAATTTTAGAGAGAATGAGGAGAAAATAAAACTCAGAATTTTGGAGAGAAGAGGTACATGCAGAAAGTGGTCAGAAATTTTGAAAAGTTTACTTATATACTACCATCAAAAACTGATCGGTCCAACCAGCTGCATACATCTGGATTCCACTTTCTCTGAATTTAATGGTCTTGACATAAACCACAATAAGTCTTTGTTCCAGTAAAAACCGAAGCCTAAACCTTTAAACTCAATGAAAATTTTGAAATTTTGTTTAACCTTTAGGCCTCGATTTTGTAACAACCAAAGCCTAAATCTTTGAGTGAGAATTTTCAAAATTTTAGTCAACCTTCTGACCCCAGCTTTTTCACAACCGAAGAAAAACATATGTATCGCTTCGGGTTCTGCGGAAATCTATAACTCAGCGCCATAGTAAAATAATTAAAAAAATAGTGTCAATTTTGAAAAGTTTTGAAAATTTCACGCACTCAGTTGCAGGGGAACTCGAGGCATGTCACTAAGCAAATGTAAGTGATAACTTGAGGCATGTCACTAAACAAATGTAGAACTATTGATAGGAAAAATTTGTTGGTAATACCAAAATATATTGGTAAATTAAAATTATCGACGACTTATCGATGATAAATTTTTTTTAGTAAATATTGTAATTTAGGCTTCTTTTTACTCTTTCTTCTCATTCTCATTTTCTTTCATTTTTCCTCTTCCCTTTTTTCCCTTCTTCCTTCTTCAGTGTTGTATTGTCTATCGTCATCGTTGTTGCCATGTTTGCATCACCATCGTTGCGTCGCTGACTCTTCCTCCTCCTTTCTCCACTATTGTTGCCGCCACTACATCCTTTTCTTCCTTGTGCTCTTTTTCTCTTCTACTCACATACTTCTAATTAATTTATAACAAATATATTAATCAGATTTGGTGGGAAAATTGGAACTCAAATTACCAACACTAATGAATTTTAAACAAATACAATTACCAATCGATGAACTTATTGCAAGCTTAAAAAAATTTATTATTGGCGAATTTACCAACAAATTTAAAAAAAAATTTAATTACCGACATATTAACTAACATATTTTACCATGAAATGGTTAAAGTTCAAAGAGAAAACTTTGGAGCTCATTGTACTGTTAGAATTTACCTTTTGTCGATACTAAACATTATAAATTATTGAAGATGTTATCGATAGATCAATTATCGATGAATATTTTATTCAATAATAAGAATTCCAATTTGCTGTTATATTTCATCGATAGATCCACTACTAACAGTTATTTCCATCGATAATTAATATTTTAAAATTTTCAGTACGATTTTCTTATAAATTCTATTTTATTGACAAATTTTATCTACAAGTAAAATTTTGTCGACAATATATAACAATTTCTTGTAATCTATGCTAAGATATTGTCAAGTGTACCAAATTGCAGAAGTAATAAAGTGGAAAGTCTAGATATCGTTTTTCCAATAGACTTGTACAAAACTCAACAATTCTCATCATTCACAACTCAATTAAATAACAAAGTTCACAAAAGCACAAAGAAACATTTTTTTGTATTTTTATCAAATAGTTGCGCAACAGAAATTTAACATAGAGATTTACAATTGTCAAGACTAGATTTGATTCACTTCGTTCTCATGCATCTACAAATATCTTAATTTTAATTTCATGTTAAAATCAACTTATAAATATACTCAAATCTCATCCCTAAAGACTTTGAGCCAATGATAACTCATCAAAGCTAACTCAAGAAAGTCCAATCCCTTGGATCGTCAACAAGTGAAATTATGCATTATATTTAAGAGTATTAAGATTACTAATGAAGAAAGTTCTATCCCTATATACAATTTCCATTAAGTACTTGATAGCGTTATTTTCTACCTTTTATTTGTGTTAAGTTTTGTGAATAAAATCAATTTTTTCATAACTATTATCTTGTTTAATCCTCAAGTTTATCTTGTTTTTGCATTATTTTGTGTTTTAATTGTTTTATTCTTATTTACCTATAATCTATATTTCTAGTATGTGAAATAAACCAATAGGAAGCAAATTTGGTGGAGGAAAACAAGTTGGAACTCAAGGAAGCATAATTGAACAAGAAAGAATGAATTTTAGACAAATACTCACGTCGGGGGTACCAGAATTGCACCCAGTGCTATAAACGTGAAGAAAGAACTCATTTGTAGGATTATACGACCATGGACCTCCCTAAGACGATAAAAAAAAACCACCATTAGGCACCATATTGAGTTCTTGGGTGAGCTTGATGTTCACTAGGAAAAAATGACACTCCAAACCTATAGTATTCAAGTTGCTAAGTGAAAATATGACTCGTCCAACGAGTTAAAAGTTAGAGAACATCGATTTTTAGACCTTGTTGGGCGAGAATGAAGCTGTTGGACCAGTTTGTCAGCCTTAATACGTGAAAATGAATATTTAATCATGTTTTCATGAGGGTTTTGGGCATTCCTCACTTTTACTTGAATATAATCGCTTAGGGTGCATGAGAGAGAGACTCCTTGAGACTGTTTGGAGTGCTGAGAAACTTTCCCTCTCCTCTTTGGGTTTCTTCCTTCATCCATGCTGGTTTCTTCCCTTTTAGAGTTGAAGAGAAAGATGGACTATAGATTGGAGGTAGAAATGTGAAGAAAAGATGTGATTGAAGCTTGGAGTAGCTATTAGGTGACTTGGGAAAAAGCCTTCATCTTTAGGATTTCAATCTATTTTCTATATCTTCAATTTGGCGAGTTATTTCTATTTGTTGAGATTAGATGTAAAACATTGAATTTTTGTGTGAAATTAGGTTTTTAATATATATATATATATATATATATATATATATATATATATATATATATATATATATATATATATATATATATATATATATATATATATATGGTGAATTGGGTCAAATTGACTCTGAAAAATGTACTTGAATGAAATATTTTTTAATTTTGTAGGATTTTCACTTATTTACAAAATATTTAACAAATAAAATCTAAAACTTATCTTTTCCAAAATTATCTATTAAAACTTTAATTATCTAAATGATAATAATAAAACAACGAATAAAAGATAAAAGTAAACATAATAAAAAATATGATAATACTAATTATCAATATGTTGTGTGCATCTCAATGTTAACTATATCTAGATATATAATTAAATCTTACATGTTATATCAAACCATTAACATAAATATGTATAAAAAACATTTGTGACATGTGTAATCAATATCAAGTACGACATAACATAATCATTTACAACATCGTTTAACTAATAGGTAATTTCAACATATTATAGTTTGAACAAACTTTTATAGTTTAAATAACCTCTTTAAGGACGCACATTTCGATAAACCAACATACTTATCACTTAAGAAAAAAACAACTAAACAACATCCTTTCAAAATTTTTAGTACTTTAGTGATAGTCTCATCAGTTGAGCATTCATTACTTCAACATTAACATACAACCATACTCTAGTAATGATCTTATCACTTAAGCATTCATTACTTTAATATCTATATCCAACCACAACGAAGTGCTTATATCATGTGTCTCAAACTATCTAACATATAAAACACTTTTTACATCACCCTTACATCATGCTTAAGCATTAAAAATAATACTTGAATAAAAATATCATACTGATTGAAAATTTGAATGTCTTATTTAGTAAAAGGTTGTGAATGTTAATTAACACTAAAAATATTAATATTATTATATTTTTTATCGTTTGTGTTAGTATTACTTACTAGTAAAATATTTTGATATTATTTGAACAATAATTTATTTTCAAAATTAATAAATTAAAATAACCATCCCATTTTAAAATAGTTTGTTTTTGGAAAAATGAGTTAATATGTCGAATCTGGGCCTACGGATTCATCTATTGACTTCATTCCATTTTGAGAACAATGGCGTGAATGGGTTTTTAAGACGGTGATGTTGTTGTGTGTATAGGAATCCTAAAAACTACATGTTCACGTGGTTAGCTATTATCTTTGTTGCTTCCTTACACCTTCATATTATGACTGTTTCTCACATATTCAATTCAAACAAATAATAATAATAATAATAAAGTGATATAATTATTATTTAATTTACATGATTATTATATTAATTAAATATATACTTTTGAAATATGAAATAATCCAATTATTTAAATATTAAATAATATAAAATATTTAACAATTAAAAAGTAATGTTTCTTTTTCAAACTTATATCTAATCCGATTTGATCAAGAATTAAATTGAATGTAATGAAAAAATTGTAGAAACTTTTATCTCATCGAACCTAATTTTTTTAATTAGGTTGGATGTTGGATTATTCAAACCCAGCCTAACTTGACTCGTACACCTCTACTTTTTACATATAAATTATTGCATTGGTTTTAACCTATTAGAATAAATGTATTCATATTAACTAAAAAATTATTGTTGTTCCAGACCTTATTCTCATTCAAGAACTTGCAGTAGTGTGTTCTTTTTCTCGAGAATCTTGTAAAACTTCAAATTGATGGATTAACTTAGTTAAGTTTGTTAAATAATTATATGTATATTTTTTTTATGATAGTGAAGTAATATAATTATTGTTCTTTTTTATTCTCATCTCTTATAACTCTCATTCGATATGAAATATATAAAATAATCAATGTAAACAAATCTTTGTTTTGTTTTAGTAGTGGAAATGTTCTAATTTATATATATAAATTAATTAAAAAACACAATTTTTATTACATTTTAACAAATACAAAAAATATCACTATTTTAATTATTATATTTTTTAAAATTGTCAGAACCAGTAAAATCCAAGCACGTCTCGCTTAGTGGAATTCACGTGTTGAGAGGGAGGTGCGACACTCAGATGACGAACGCCAGGTGTCAAGCTTTTAGGATTCTGAAATCAGATAGTGGAAGACAGGTGTCGGCAGGAGAGCGGACGGTCATTTGGACGTGGGAAGGAAATGATTGTTTTAGAAACTTCCGTTTCACTCTCCTCTGCATGCACCCTCTTTCCAAAAATCTGATCTTTCATTTTCTCCTTCTTCTCTCTAGAAAACTCTCCCTTCTCTCTACTGTAACTCACCTTTTCTCTGCTCCGATCACCGTTCAGGCACCGTAGGAGCATTCCCGGCGTCCCAAGCCTCCTCTTGAACCGAACAAGTTTCAAGTTTGAGCGGGTAAGTGTATCTGCCCGGGGTCGTACGTCTTTTGTTACATGCAAAATCAAGTTCTGGTTGCATGCAGGGGTATAGTCTAAGTTATTTTGATTTTCATGTTGTTTGGTTTAGTTGGAAGAGTTAAGTGATCGTTGAGGGTAGAAAGATTGTAGTCGGGCGAACCAAAAACTTACTCTTAGGACGTCCAATCGCGTATCCAGGTAAGGAAAGCTTATTTAATTTAATTTGTATGTTGTTGAACTGCATGAACGTTCGTTTACATAATGATTGAGAATGAATTATGATTGTGCTATGTTCTGATGTATGAAATGTATGGAATTTCTATGCTTGGATTGTATGAACGTTCGTTAGTTGACTGAATGAATATGATGCATGATGGTTGATATGCTTGGATTGTATGAAGTATGAAAAGTGATTATAAGATGAATGTATAAAGTTGTGAAACTATATGAAATAAATGAGTTGGAATATAAATGATCCTGATATGATTTCCCATATGAAAGTGTACGTTCGTTATTGAACGGTCTTCGACCGTTCGGTTCTTCTGGTAAACATAGTTGAAATGAGATTCTTTCATTTGGAGAGAATCCTAGTTGAGGACGAGCGTCCTCGTGTGGTAATACTATGCTTGAGCGTTCAGCCAAACACAGTTGTATCTGGGTGTCTTGTGATAAACTAAATTTATATATATATATATATATATATATATATATATATATATATATATATATATATATATATATATATATATGTAATGGTATATTCTCGTTGTTCGTAACACTACTTCGATAGTATCTTATTCTATTTATCAAGCCTTTTATTATAAGTTCATTAGTGCTCGATCTTACACCTAGCGCTCGTACTGAGTAGTGCTCGGTCTTACACCAAGCGCTCGTACTAAGTAAGTGTTCGGTCTTACACCAAGCGCTCGTGCTCGTTTCCTTATATAATCTATCTTGATGAAAAATAACGTTCGTCTAACTTCAATAGAATTTTCTTATCTACCGTGCTCGGTCATTTACTGGCATTAGGATTTCTTGATGTAAAATCAAATAAGTTAAATATTCATAAGCGTTTGGTTTCTTCATGAGAATTCTTCTAAGTATTTTTATTGGAATATCTTGAAGTGTCTGTATCGATTGGTTCCAGCATAGAGTCGTAAGCCTTTGGCGAGGTCTTTTCAGCGTTCGGTCAGAGTTATCAAGAGTCAGTTCATATAATTGATTTACTTTGTAATGAACGTCCGGTTCATTCGTTCCTTGCTATATCTATTACATTCGGTTTCTCTCTCAAACCGATAGTAAACCTCTCGGTCTTATTTTGTTCTGGAACTGGAGACCTATCTGTTTCGTCTCCAATGTTCGTCCTTGTTCTGAGTGGGGATTAACGTTCGGTATTTAGTGCCTTTTATAAACTTTTGGTCAAAAAGGAAATTGAAATAATGGATAATGAAAGATGAAACTAAAGTGATTGGTTATGAAAGATGGAATTGAGAATGATTAAGAATGAAATAAGAAGAGAATGTGATATGAATGAAATGATGTGAAGTTGAACGAGCGTTCCGGGGAGGAACGACTCTTGGATGAATATTGGAATTTGTAAAGTATGACTGTGGAAATGCTTGGCTGGCGGTTCATCCTGATGTTCCGTGAGTACTCGTCCTCACGTAGAGGAGGGTAGATCATGTGTGGGAACGGCAGGAGGTCCTAGTCCTTAGGGGTACTTTGGACGGAACGGACTAACCTCGGGTGGCAGCTGATGAGAATTCCAGTTACTACATCACCCGGGTGCACGAACGTCGTAGCTACACAGAATTCATACAGTCCGGACGGTTAGTCTAGTAGTAGGCATTGTTTGTATAAATATGTTGAAATGTACTTGATGTGTTTGAATTGATAAACGTATGTTATTTTCTTGAATTAAATTACATAAGCTTACCCTGTGTTTTATTGTGTTGTCTCGTCCGTCTTGTCATTGCAATGATCATCCGTGTGGATGTGAGCAGATGGAGACGCGCTGTTGAAGGAGCGGCTGGAAGAGGCGTTGGAAGAAGTTGAAGCAAAGATAGAATAGTAGAACGTTCGGTCCTTTGTTTAATTAATGAGGTGGTCGTTCGATCACCTTCCCTGTCGTTAAGAATGACCGTTCGGTATTTTTTTCTTTTGTAAACCGTTCAGTCAGGGTAGCTTATCTTGTACGGCTTTAATTTGTAACTCCTTGTGTAAGACCGTTCGGCCATGAGCGTACGCTCGACTCTAGTGTAAAACTGATTCTGAATTATTATTAATGTGAGTATTCTAATATATAGTTTATTGCTGTATTTTTGGGATGTTACAAAAATCATATAATTTTTTTATCATTAATAAATTATTTTTTGTTGTAAAACAAGTTATTTTCTCAAATAGTAAATTAATATTTTTATTATACATAAGAATCAAAATACATTAACCATACTAAAAATGGATTTTTATAAGCTTTCATACCAGATAAGAAAATGAGTTATAAGCTACGTGACTTATCATGGCAAAAATAAATTAGAAAATATCTTACAAGATCCAGTATTTATTCCACCTAATTATATTTAAATAAGAAGGACATAATCTCGGTCAAAATGATATTATATAGGTTACTTCATTGTTAATGGAAAAATGCAATTAAGTCAACTCAATTATGAAAGTATTTTAGCAAAGTATTCAAAATAATTAATCAAGGTAATTAACTATATAGATTATCCAGGTAAAAGTTCATAAATATGATATAAATAACATTGTACATGAAGTGAATTAGTTACATTTCACTATTATTGTATTTATTTAATCTGACGACACACTTGGTTGACTTAAGTATCATAGTGTCTTCTACAAGGACACCCTACTCGGTTTTTGATTACATTCCATTGTTACTGCATTTATTTCATCTAATGCACTTTGTTGATTTGAGCGTTATAATGTTTTCTATAAAGACACCCTATTCGGTCTTTGAGAAATGATAATCTAGAACATTTCAGCTTTTAAGAGTGAAGTTGGAGTTTGGAGCACACTAAAAGAGAATTTGAAGATCTTACCATATATATCCGACCTTATAAGAACAAAAACATTTAAAAAAATTGTGAAAATATATTATCCTATATATTACCCTATCATGCAAATCCACCAAACACAAACATTTATAGGAAGATGTTAACATTATATTTATGGAAGATATAAGGTTGACTTAGTAATAAAGCTGAATAAAAGACTGAGAGAAGGTTGTGGATTCAACTAACCAACAATCTAAAGATATAAGATTGGTTTAGTGAGTTTAGAAAAAAGAGTGGAATAAATTGTACGTTAAACTTTTTTATTAACAAAATATAACAATTAATATTTTGTTAACAAGGAAGTTTAACTTTCTTATTAACAAAACTAGAGGTTGTGTTTATCGTACAATCTATTCCAAAATATCCTCACATCAACAAAAGTTTAACACAACAAGAGGTAGATTAAATAAGCATTGGAGAAATCAATACAAGGATTAGAAAAAAAAATGTGAAAAAGGTTGTAGATTTAACTTTCTTATTACCAAAAACTAACAATTAACATTACTGATAAAAAAAAAACCCTTATTCTCTCATCAAAGTAAGTTTAACATAACTAAAGGTAGATTAAATGAGCATTGGAGAAATACAAGGGTTATCTTTTTGACATAAAAACATAATTAATTATACTCATAAGTTGGTTTGAACACCAAATATAAGCAAATAAGTTTGGTAATTGTTAATATATTAGTTAGTTTCTTCTTTTTCGTAGAGAAACTTTTGCTGAATGGATCTCACTTTTTCCCAAAATTTTTCATGCTACTTTTAATGATACCAAACAAGCGAAATTGGAAGGGTGAACACGGAGAAGAAAGACATGGAACAAAAACAAATAATAAGTAAAAGTAAGAGGAATTTAATTAAAAAATAAAGTGAAAATTAAATTTTAAAGCTATTTACTTTGAAAGAAAAATACACAAGAGTAATACAGGAAGCCCCGGTGATAATAGAAATAAAAAATAAAGTGAAAATGATTTTTTTATTTAAGAGAAATAAAATGAAAATTAAATTTTTAATTTGTTTTAGTTGAAGAATTATTTTTAAACAGTATCATAAAAATATCGTTTTATCGATTTGCTAAATATTTTTTTATCCACTTCATTATAATTAATTATCTTTATATAATATAACATTATATATATATATATATATGGGTTTGCTAATTTACAGGAGTTTTTTTAGTTGGTATATTGTAGCAAAGTGTACCAAGTTTTAGGTTACAAAAAAGTCTCTATTAAAAAAAACTAACTTTAAAAAAGGTATTTTAATAATTTTAAAATTTAATTTAAAATAAAAAATAAAAAATAGAAGATTGTTATTTATCATTCTGATTATGAGTAGTTATTATTTTTTATTTTATTTTTTATTTTAAAAAACAACTACCTTTTATTTTATTTTTTATTTTAAAAAATAACTATCTTTTAAAAAAAATATATAATAAAAGATAATAACTTCTCATACACGTGGACCAATCAGGATGATAAATAACTACCTTTTATTTTTTTTATTTTAAATTAAATTTTAAAATTATTAAAATACCCTTGAATTTAAAGTTAGTTTTTTTTAATAGGAATTTTTTTGTAACCTAAAACTTGATACACTTTGCTAAAATATACCAACTAAAAAAACCTCTTACATATATTAGCAAACCCCATATATATTTATATATATATATATATATATATATATATATATATGCATTTTCAAATTATTTGAGTTTTAAATCTTCGATTTTATATTGTTTATATTTCGGGTATGGATTGAGATTTCTTACTCAAAGTATTTAAAATTGTCTTAAAGATCAGATGAACTTCCTCATGGTCTTCCATCATCCAAGTTATGTTGATCGCTCTCTCTGTACTCCTTGTCGAAGCTGTGTGTGAGAGGTAATGACTTTGCATAATACCGTTGTAATAAAGATGAGTAAGCAGAATTAATTATCTGACCTCCCATGTCAAACATATTATAATGGGTTGACAATTAAATTTGACTAATCAATTACCAATAAACGCCTTTCATTATTTCTATTAATTTTTAATTAATGACTATTACTAATAGCTGTTATTACTCAAATTTATTATCAATTAAGGATTGTTTCGGACCAATAGCTTATTTTCTCATTGAATGGTCGACCGTGTGGTTCTCACCAGACCAAGTGATCATACTGTATAATCTAAAATCAGACCAAATTAAAATATACAAATAATCATAAAGGTTTATCGTAATCAAAATTTTGACTTATCATGGCACTTGCTATCCTTCTCAATTTTTATCCAGAGTGAATTTTCTTTGAGGTATCAATTATTTTATAAGTATAAATTAGTAAATAATTTAAAATATTTTTTATATTTTAGTATATTTCACACTCCAAATATTTTTATATATTTATACAAAAAAATTGATACCAAAAGTATTTATTGAAGATCAATCATTAATTAGCATAAGTGGGTTTGTTAAACCTTGATTATACTTATTTGATTTTATTCTTCCAATTGTTCTTGCTTCTGTTTTTTTTTTTTACGAAACAAGTCAAACATTTTTTAATATATGACAAATAATTGTGATCAAAATAGATTTGGATAAACTCACATGTTTCCTTATTGAACTATGTTTCAGACCATTGAATTACAAAGCATCTTTAGCTTTTAGATATTATAGTCATTAGGGGAAAGCCTTTCAAGCTCATAATATTTATTCAGAAAATATTTTATCATTACAATTTTTAGGACATAATCTAGATTAACATTGCATGTGGTCCATAGACTATTTAGCGTGATAACTATTATAGACAATAAATATATCCTTTAATTGTCACAAAAATATATATTAGAATATTCAGATAAATCAACCACGTTCAAACATATAAACACTTATCTTTAAATTTTATGGATAGATCTATTCGTATTAGACCGTTAGTTTAAATGATCAAACCATTTAGAGAAGTTAAAATACTAGACCATTTGAGATCTCGACAATGAGAACTCGGAATATTCTTTTGTATATTGAAGTTTTTATGCAATTTTTGCTTTAATTTTGAAAAAAATAACGATTAATTTCTTAATTTTGAAGAAAAAATTATATATGTTTTGTGCTTGTATACAATTTTTGTTTAAAATATTAATATTAAAATTAAAAAGTTAGTATAAGTCATTCTCATACAGATTGTCTCTACTTATATTATTATAAATTAGTGGATACAAGACCTTTAAATATACTTCTCATAAATATCTCATATGTTATAATAGATTCAACGAATAAATTATTATATCTTATTATAAAAATAAGTCGAATCTTAATTTATTTTCAAGTCAGTTTATAAGATGATATTTATAAGGTAACAGTGAAGCTTGTTTCAGTCTAAATCTCTTGACAATTAATATGTTTTTTATTCAAAATAAAAACATTATATTGAAAAAAAAGCCCATTAAGAAGTTTTATTAATAAAGTAGAAAAATATTTTAGCATGATAAAAGTAATCAATTAAGAAGATAAATAATAATTTATTTTTAAACAATATCTCAAATATTGAAATTTATTTACAAAGAATAATATTAACAGAAGTGTTACATTTAATTAATATAGGATTATATGATATGTTAATAGCTTTTTTTAACAATTTTTTTTATCATAGACTATATCTTATTATTTTATTGATACGTATATTTAAAACGAATGAATTATGAATTATTATATAGATGGTTGTAAAAAAATTATTAAAAAAATATTTTCCATTTATATATTCTAATTCTTTTAGTGTGGTCTACTAGCATAGTTCACAGTATTTGAAACGTTAGTGGAGAGCACAACACCACTGAAACATCTTTGACAAATGGTGTCTCTATCTCTGGCAAGTTGCATGAACCTTTTCATGTCTATCTCTCTCTCATGATGTCCTCCCTACACCCTACACATCGGATATCCTTAACACCCAAACTCTTCTCATTAATGTTCCCCAACATAATGGCCATCATTTTTATCAACACACCACTCTCTTTTACGTAATACATTAATTTATGACGTCCATATGTTCATACAAATTGCTGTAAACTGAAAGACTAATTACGAAACTCTGGTAAGAAAATCGGTTTGAAAAACTTGGCATAATTAGAACATTTTAGATCAAAGAGTTTTATTTTCTTCAGCAAACTATAAAGTGATTCATTTCGCTTACTTATTCGTTCTCTCTGAAGGTTAACCACATATCTCATATATCTTCATCCATACCCAAAGATTCATGTCATAAATTTGTGTCTGATGAGGTTTATAAATATATACAAGTTCAAAGTTCATGCATTAACTAAGTATATATAACAATTTTATTACGTGGTCCAATCACAGATATTCAAAAGAAAAAGCAAATTTGCCTCACTTGGGTTCTTTATGCAGCATGCATGCTTGCTGCATGTAATTTTTTCTTCTTCTTATCATTCTGTCTTCTTCTGAACATCGTAATCAGATGGTATAGTACTTTATATTTATCTTCAATCCAGTCAAATCCTCTTCAACATCAAGAAAATAAAGAAACAAATTTTAATACTTTGTCATCATACTTTCCATGTAGCAGAACTAAGTAATGAGCATAGAAGTTGATGTTCTTACTGAGAAGCCACAAAAACAGAGACACCGAATGGTTGAATTGGCATTAACTTGATCAAAGTAAGCTGTTTGTCTTGTTTTGAATAGAGCAAAAGCAGAAGCTAGAATTCATGAGCTGGGTTTTCCTTTGTATATATGTGTACCCTCAGGAGGTAGATTAGGCACATGGGTTTCTTGGGGTAGGTCAAATGCTAGGACCCCTCTATATTTTCCCCCATTCTATAGGGACAAATAACACAATTGTCACTATAGTCTCCACAAAACTACAAAAACAACATACAAACTACTACACCACACTATTATTGCTTACACAAGTTGCTATCTTGCATTTAAACCTTTTTCTTCTCATCATGGGAATGTTTTTCCAAGATGCCTTTCTCTCTCACTATTTGGATCAACTTGTAAATATAGCAACTATACTAGTAGGACTACTCTGCAACTTTACCCTCAGTTTTTCCCAAATCTTTTCCTTTCTCTTTTAATTTTTAAAACTATTTTAATTTAAACTCTCTTTTTAGAAAAGATAACTTTTTAAATAAAAGCAATACACGGAAGAAAGAAAGAAAAGGAAGCAGTCAGACCCTATTAGCCCAGAACATATCATTTTGAGGCCATTTCTTAAAGCACGTCCTTGTTTTTCTTACTGCACCCTAACTTTTAGAAGTCCTCTTTTGACCTTATGAAAAAAATACTAAGCAAAATTGTAATCGCCATAGAGATTCAATTTGCCGAGCTCCACAGAACCTGATTCAAAATAAAAAGGAAATTGCAACAGAGAAAGAGAGGGAGAGGGTGGTTACTAGGAATCGAATGTTAAATTATTTTAATATTTAAGATTGGTTCTTTAAAGTATAACTTTGATGTACATTGATGATTATTAGAATATAATGTATTAAAGTTATAGGAATTATTTTAGAGTTATTAAAATTAATCCCTTTCTTCTCACTTCAATAAAGAACATTTTGGTATTTTATTAAAGTTGATTAAATATCATAAAAGAGGAAAAAGGTTGGACTACAGTTGACAGGTTAAGTTTCTGAAAAGAGAGAAAGAAATGTTACGTTCTCTAAAAAGAAAAGAAACTCTGCTCTGACATCCTTCAGAATTTTTATATGTTAACTTTTTGGCAAATATACCAAATCGTTCCAAGTAATACAGTGAATAAGTAAAAGTATCGTCTCCCAAGGGACTTGTGCAATACATGACAATTCTTCCTTTTATAACTCAATTAGACATCAAAATGCACAAAACAACACAAGAAACTCTTTTTGGTATTTTTATCAAATAGTTGGTGTGCAATGAATTATATTTAAAATAAACTTTGTTGGAATTGAGTTTCATGAATCATATGAAGATAAAACTCTGTACAATATATCATTATTTCATTCAAACATTCACATCAAGGCATACTAGTTCTAATCCCTTAGCAACTAGTTCTAAATTAATATATCAAAATGCTAATCCCTTAGTCAATTTAACATACAATTTGCATTAAGTCCGATGTTAAGAATGACCAAGTTATTGAGTCTATCCCTAGATCCCAAATCACTTAGGTGCTCTATCTATGTCCATGTTCAAAGTTACTTTCCAGTAATCAGAAACATTCAAATAACATTATATTTCCATACAATGATAGTAAATTCAAGAAAGAGCATATGAACGAACAACGATATATTGAACAGGAAAAGTACATCACAGTGAGTTCATTACATCCAATTCCAACGAAAGAAAAACTACTCCTAGTCATCTAAACGTACACATTTGAAGCAATTCCTTGCAAAAATGGTGTCTTGATGCCTTGAAGTAGTCTCCGGAAGTTCCTGAGATGTTTTCGTTTCTTTCTTTTGTCCGGAACTTCTGTTCGAAGAGAATGTTTCTGTCGCTCTGTCACGTCTTTTAAAGCCACTTAAATTCATTAATTCGCTTAGCGCACATGTACTGGTGCGCTATGCGAATTTTCTTAACTGCTGTATTTTAACTGATGTTATTCGCTCAGCGCACAGGTACTGGTGCGCTATGCGAATTTTCTTTTTCTGGCAGTGCGAATTTTGGCTTTCGCTTTGCGAAAATTGGCTGACAGAATCTAAATAATACATTATTTCCTGTACAATATTTTACATAACAATCTACTACCTATTACAACTTTTCAATGAGGAACAACATGAATAATTACAAGATTGAGTTCATTTATAAGTATAAAAACAACTCTTTTTCACACTTATCAACTCCCCCAAACTTGAACTATTTCATGCCCTCATGAAATCACATAAGAAAATGAACATCACAACAGACATTTGAAATTTTGATAAAATGACTCCGCACAGCAGAATAATCACATGCGTTCCCAAAGATTTCAAACAAGTATGACATGGTGCATCACTCACAAAATCATCAGTGCATAGAATATGAACAACCAGATCAGCATTTATCATTACTCACACTCAAGTGTTTGTCCTCACATGACAGTAGAATTGACATAGAACTTCATCAGCTTTTGCATTTCATTTGATTCACACACTTTACACACTATTGGTTAAGTCCAAAGGTCTTTTCAGGTTAAGGCTTGGCTTGGCTAGAAAAAGAATCATGGTTTTTCTTGGATTCAAAGACACCTATTAAGAAGAGAACAACTTCAATTCCCAATCCAGTACTCAAATCCCAAAATATATCATTCATCACATACCATTTTCTTTCACGACTCAACCTTTTCTTTCATTTTGAGCTTTTTTTTTTCTTTTTTTTTATCATATTTTTTTTATTGATCTTTTCTTTCCACAAACTAGAATTCAACCTTAACTTCTTTTAAAGCATAATACATGTTCTCTTCTAGGGTGTAAGGTAGGATATCATCTAATAGGCTCAAGGTGGAAGGAAAATTTTTTTCAAGGCTCAAAAGGGTTCACAAATGTATCACAGTGTCTAAAGGTAGGCTATCTGGCCAAGTAGCTATATAATCAATAATAAACAGGGCCTTTTTCATCCTTAACCAAAGAGTGTGTGTATATACGTAGAATCAAAATCATGCAAAAACCAATTCCATATCTAGACAACTCAATATCTCTCCATCAATATATGCTCTCAACACTCACAGATCTGGTCATACATACTCATACACAAATAAAAATATATGAAACACATTGCAACCACAGTCATATGTGTTATCATTTTCAAGAATCACATCAACTTAATCAAGACAATGCATAACCATTAAATCACAAAGTCACATGTCTTTACAACTAACACATAGTCACAACATATTATAAAACATAAATAACATAACTAAACATTGAAGATAACTCTATCTGCACCTGCACTTGCAAAAAGTAACATAGAGAGAAGTGAAATAGAAAAATAAAATAAAAACACAAACAAAGAAATAAGGAATAGAAGAAACAAAATTGCAGAACATGAGCACACCAACCAAACAACAATTCCAATATGCAAAATGATTGAAATGAATTTCTTAAATAACCTCACTCAGATCCCTCTTGTTGCAAGATCACTTAGTACTCCCCTTTCAGCTGTTGAAAGCCCATCCCTAGGATCTTCCAACAACTAGAAACATCTGTAGGCAAATTGCATAAAAGAAACACAAACAAAACATAGATACAATTGGCAAAGAATTCCACTTTCCCTATTTTCTAAAGTTAGAACACTCAGATCCCTCTTGTTGTGCCTACCTAAGTATGATAAACCCTCACCCAATCCCTTGGTGTAAGACGTCCATCAAACTTGCCTTAAGTTCAAAAACAGTGAATCCAAACACACAACCCCATCCCTGGTGATTTGCACATCTGGTTTGATTTAGTTAGTTCCGCTACTGAAATCTCATTCCTAAGAACTTTCAATAACAACATCAAGCTCTAAAGCGTACCCCGAGACAGGCATTAAGTTCAAACTAAATCAATGGAAAGTCTTAAAAAACTAAAGCCAACTGCATACACAACAACATTAAAAAGGGAAAATTCACAACAAAGTCTAAAAGAGTCATAAATGTCCAAATTGCCTTGTGTTGGAACACAAGTCCCCGGCAACGGCGCCAAAAACTTGTTAACTTTTTGGCAAGTATACCAAATCGTTCCAAGTAATACAGTGAATAAGTAAAAGTATCGTCTCCCAAGGGACTTGTGCAATACATGACAATTCTTCCTTTTATAACTCAATTAGACATCAAAATGCACAAAACAACACAAGAAACTCTTTTTGGTATTTTTATCAAACAGTTGGTGTGCAAGGAATTATATTTAAAATAAACTTTGTTGGAATTGAGTTTCATGAATCATATGAAGATAAAACTCTGTACAATATATCATTATTTCATTCAAACATTCACATCAAGGCATACTAGTTCTAATCCCTTAGCAACTAGTTCTAAATTAATATATCAAAATGCTAATCCCTTAGTCAATTTAACATACAATTTGCATTAAGTCCGATGTTAAGAATGACCAAGTTATTGAGTCTATCCCTAGATCCCAAATCACTTAGGTGCTCTATCTATGTCCATGTTCAAAGTTACTTTCCAGTAATCAGAAACATTCAAATAACATTATATTTCCATACAATGATAGTAAATTCAAGAAAGAGCATATGAACGAACAACGATATATTGAACAGGAAAAGTACATCACAGTGAGTTCATTACATCCAATTCCAACGAAAGAAAAACTACTCCTAGTCATCTAAACGTACACATTTGAAGCAATTCCTTGCAAAAATGGTGTCTTGATGCCTTGAAGTAGTCTCCGGAAGTTCCTGAGATGTTTTCGTTTCTTTCTTTTGTCCGGAACTTCTGTTTGAAGAGAATGTTTCTGTCGCTCTGTCACGTCTTTTAAAGCCACTTAAATTCATTAATTCGCTTAGTGCACATGTACTGGTGCGCTATGCGAATTTTCTTAACTACTGTATTTTAACTGATGTTATTCGCTCAGCGCACAGGTACTGGTGCGCTATGCGAATTTTCTTTTTCTGGCAGTGCGAATTTTGGCTTTCGCTTTGCGAAAATTGGCTGACAGAATCTAAATAATACATTATTTCCTGTACAATATTTTACATAACAATCTACTACCTATTACAACTTTTCAATGAGGAACAACATGAATAATTACAAGATTGAGTTCATTTATAAGTATAAAAACAACTCTTTTTCACACTTATCATTATATCATCAAGAAAGCATTAAAGAGGAGTAAGAGAAGGAAGAACATTGACAGAAAAAAAACTATACAATGGATACATGTAAGTTCTTTTCCACTGTGTATGAAAGAAGAGTGAGTATCATGAAAATTCAAGATCCTGTGTGTGTTTTTCATTCAATTGAAAATTAAAGAATTGCTTACAAGTGATATCAGAGCCAGGTTCTGAATTTTATGATTCTCCATTAATGGTAATTTTTTCAATTTTTTGAAACCCTAATTTTTGAATTGTAAAATTTGGGGATTTTAAATTTTCATATGTTTAATTAATTTTATTGGCATGAAATCCAAGCCGTAGGGTTTCATGATATCAATTTTTTTTATTGATGAAAGAAAGTTCAATTCACTTTAACGTGAATTTTACCCTGGAAGCCGAAAGTTTAAAAGCAATTTTACTGTTGCATGATTGTTTCAATTCATTGTATCGTGAATTTCGAAGCCGCAAAATTTATTGTTGCATTAAACCAACTTTATTGTTGCACATCTTCAGCCGCGAAATTCTATTTTGGAAGCAACTTTATTGTTGCAGTGGAGTTCCATACATGACCATGTAACTGGAATGGCAAATATAGCAGCAAGATTGAAGTCTATAGAAATGGAGGTGAATGAGTCTTTTCTAGTACAGTTCATCATGAACTCTCTTCCTTTGGAATTTGGCTAGTTCCAAGTGAACTATAACACTCTTAAGGATAAATGGAACTTTCAAGAAATCAAAACCATGTTGGTACAAGAGGAAGGGAAATTGAAGAAAATCAAAGATCATTCTATCCATCTCACAACTCATGAAGGTGCTAGCTTCAGTAAAGCTAAATCAGGAAAGAAGAACAAGAAGGACAAAAGCCCCAATGAAAGTGAATAAGGGCAATATCCAGAAGGACCAGAAATGTTTCTTTTGCAAGAAAGTAGGTCACTTCAAGAAAGATTGTCCAAAAAAGAAAATCTTGGTTCGAAAAGAAAGGTACTTTTTATGTTTCTGTAAGTTTTGAAGCAAATATAATTGAAGTGCCTAATAATACCTGGTGGTTGGATTCTGGAGCTACCACTCATGTTTCTAATATTATGCAGGGATTCCTTTCAGTTCAGCCCATAAAAGGAACTGAAAAGTATTTATATATGGGGAATAGAATGAAGGCACGGATAGAAGGAATTGGGACTTACAGATTGATTCTAGACACTGGTTATTGTTTGAATCTTGAAAAGTGTCTTTATGTTCCTGGTTGTGCTAGGAATTTAATTTCTGTTGCAAAGTTGGATTATTTAGGTTTTAACTTTAAGATTGAAAATGATATTTTTCATTTGTATAAACTTTCGTACTATTATGGTTCTGGTACATTATTGGATGATTTATATCGTTTAAATCTTGATGTTAATTTTTCTGAATCCCTGTTTAATGTTGAACATGTTGTTGATAGAAATTGAGGTGCAGGAAAAGAATGTTCTGCTTTCTTATGGCATAAAAGATTAGGTCACATATCCAAAGAAAGGATGTTGAGGTTAGTAAAAAACGAAATTTTACCTCAATTGGATTTTGATGACTGGAATGTATCTATTGATTGTATTAAGGGTAAACAAACAAAACAAATATCAAAATATCCCGCCACAAGAAGTAGTCAACTTCTTGAGTTAATACACACTGATATTTATGGTCCTTTTGACATTAAATCCTGGAGTGGTGAAAAATATTTTATCTCCTTTATTGATGATTTCTCACGTTATTGTTATATATATCTATTACATGAAAAATCTCAATCAGTGAATGCCCTTGAGGTGTTCATAAATGAGGTGGAAAGACAATTAGATAGAAAAGTAAAATTGGTGAGATCTGATAGAGGTGGTGAATATTATGGTAAAACTGATGAGAATGGACAATGTCCAGGTCCATTTGCAAAGTTTCTTGAAAGTCGGGGTATTTGTGCATAGTATACAATGCCCAGTACACCACAACAAAATTGTGTAGCAAAAAGGCGGAATCGTACTCTTATGGATATGGTTAGGAGTATGTTAAGTCATAGTAATATTCCTTTATCTTTGTGGATGTATTCATAAAAGACTGCTGTATATCTGGTTAACAGGGTTCCTAGCAAAGCAGTTCCTAAAACTCCTTATGAACTATGGACTAGAAGGAAACCCAGTTTGAGACATCTTCATGTTTGGGGTTGTCCGGCAGAAGTAAGGTTATATAATCCACATGAAAAGAAGCTTGATGCAAGAACCATTAGTGGTTACTTCATCGGTTATCCTGAAAAATCAAAGGGATATAGATTTTATTGCCCTAATTGAGTCTGGAAATGCTCGGTTCATTGAAAATGGTCAATTTAGTGGGAGTGAGGAATCACGAATAGTGGATATTCAAGAGCATTCTGATAGTGTTTCTACATCTAATGTCTCTTCTGAAGTTGTTATCCCTCTTGTTGTATCACAGTCACACAACAAGTAGAGACAACAAGTTAATGTTCCAATCCCACAAAATGAACATATAATGTTGAGCCAATTGACAATGAGCAAGTCACAAATGAGCAATTGATAGAGGAACCACAAGAAGCAACATTAAGAAGGTCTGTAAGGGAGAAAAGACCTGTTATTTCGAATGATTATGTGGTTTACTCTGTTGAACATGAATGTGACTTAAGCATTGATGAGGATCCAGTCTCTTTCAGACAAGCCATGGAAAGTAATAATTCAGAGAATTGGTTGAATGCTATAAAAGAAGAATTGAAATCAATGGATGACAATAAAGTATGGGATCTAGTTGAATTGCCTAAGGGTTCAAAAAGAGTCGGTTGTAAATGGGTCTTTAAGACTAAACATGACTCAAAAGACAATATTGAAAGGTATAAAGCTAGATTAGTCGCCAAAGGTTTCACTCAAAAGGAAGGCATTGACTACAAAGAGACCTTCTCTCTTGTTTCTAAGGAGGACTCTTTGAGAATTGTTTTGGCTTTGGTGGCTCATTATGATTTAGAGCTTCACCAAATGGATGTAAAGACCGCTTTTCTGAATGGTGACTTAGAAGAGGAAGTTTATATGGACCAACCAGAAGGTTTCATAATAACAGGAAAAGAAAATTTGGTGTGTAAATTGAAGAAATCAATATATGGACTGAAACAAGCTTCCCGAAAATGGTATCTAAAATTTAATGATATCATAACTTCGTATGGTTTTGTAGAGAACATCGTTGACCGGTGTATATATATGAAGATCAGTGGGAGTAAGTTTGTTATATTGGTTCTATATGTTGACGACATTCTTCTTGCTACTAATGATGTTGGTATGTTACATGATGTAAAGAAGTTTCTTTATAGCAACTTTGAAATGAAAGATATGAATGAGGCATCTTATGTGATAGGAATAGAAATATTCCGTGATAGATCACAAGGATTGTTAAGTTTGTCTCAAAAAGGCTATATTAACAAAGTGTTAGAGAGATTCAGAATGGAAAAATGTTCTCCTGGAATAGTTCCAATTCAAAAAGGAGACAAGTTTAGTCAAATGCAATGTCCCAAGAATGATTTGGAATGAAAGGCCATGGAGTCTATTCCTTATGCGTCAGTGGTTAGGAGTTTGATGTATGCTCAAACTTGTACTCGGCCAGATATCAGTTTTGCTGTTGGAATCTTAGGCCGATATCAAAGTAATCCTGGAATGGATCACTGGAAAGCTGCAAAGAAAGTTCTTAGGTATTTACAAGGTACCAAAGAATACATGCTCACCTACAGAAAGTCAGATCATCTTGAGATGGTTGGCTACTCGGATTCAGACTATGCTGGATGTGTGGATTCAAGAAAATCCACATTTGGTTATGTTTATCTATTAGCTGGAGGAGCAATTTCTTGGAAAAGTGCAAAACAATCAGTCATTGCTACTTCCACCATGGAAGCTGAATTCATGGCATGCTTTGAGGCCACGGTTCATGCTTTGTGGTTGCGGAACTTTGTATCGAGGCTTGGCATTATTGACAGTATTGCTAGGCCTATAAGGATTTATTGTTATAATTCCGCAGCCGTCTTCTTCTCTAAAAATGACAAGTACTCAAAGGGTGCTAAACACATGGATTTGAAATAGCAGATCCGTTAATTGAGCATATTGGTATGGATTTGATGATAGCAGATCCGTTAACTAAATGACTACCACCCAAAACTTTTATTGGCCATGTTGAAAGTATGGGCATTATGGATAAGTCAATATTAACATAATGATGTTATCTATCTATATGGATATGTATAGTTATATGCTTGTACTGTCATGACACTTGTGAATTCAATTAAAGTTATGTTTCTCTTTATTCTATTGTTATCCACATTAAGTTATATACATGTATTATTGATTGTGGTAACAAGTTATATCTCTTTTAGAGACATGAAAGTTAAAAGATTGATTAAAGTTATGTTGAGTTGATTTGATTATGTGATACATGGAAGGAATCTTGTCGTTCATGACTTTTGCCCGCCATGATCCGATCATTTCAATTCATATAAGGATGATGACTTGATAATTCTAATGAATGGTGCGTACTTAAAGTTTAGTTTTAGATCTTCAAGTCATCACATGAACCAAGTGAGAGAATGTTAAATTATATTAATATTTAAGATTGGTTCATGTAATTTAAAGTATAACTTTGATGTACAGATTCTAATGTGATGATTAGAAGAATATAATGTATTAAAGTTATAGGGATTATTTTAGAGTTATTAAAATTAATCACTCTCTTCTCACTTTAATAAAGAGCATTTTGGTATTTTATTAAAGTTGATTAAATATCATAAAAGAGGGAAAAAGTTGGATTACGGTTGACAGGTTAAGTTTCTGAAAAGAGAGAAAGAAAGGTTACATCCTCTGAAAAGAAAAGAAACTGTGACATCTTTCAGAATTTCTATATCATGAAAAAAGCATTAAAGGAGTAAGAGAAGGGAGAACATTGACAAAGATAAAAAATTTTCCACTGTGTATGAGAAAATAGTAAATATCATGAAAATTCAAGTTTCATGAAAATTAAAGAATTCTTTACACATCGAACTACCTTTCTCCAATTGCTAACTCGAGCATTGGCTGGAACGGAGAAGAGAGTGACCGACCTTGGGGTGCAGACTTAACGGAGGTGGTTAGGTCACAATGGAAATGGGAACGACGATGAGGAGATGCAAGCTTCGACGGAAGACGCTCGGCGGCTCTCGTTGTTGCTGCTGGTAGTCGAGACCCTCCACTCGCCGGAATAGAAGATGGTGGAGGCTTCGTCGGCGATGTTGAGGTCTGGAATCACCAAACCCCTGTTCCGATTCCGGTTGAAATTTTGTAATAATAGGAATAGAAAATTATAAGGAAAAAATAATGAAGAATGGGGTATGAAGATGGATGAAGTCAGGCATGCACACCAAATTCACTGTTCCAGGCTTATTTTGTTAAACACTTCGGAATAGACCAATCCAAAATATATGTATTAGAAATCTTTATGGAAAGACCAGACCGAAATAGATTACCGGAAGTCTAATTCGGATTGCTAAATCTGGTACTCATTTGTGATTTTCAGAATGGTTAATTCAGAATACATTACCACGAATACATTTTGAATTATATGAATTTCGGATAGGACAATCTAGAATGTATTATTGGATTCTGGAATGTATTCCAGAGCGTCCAATTCATAAATCAGGTACAGTTTCTAGATTGATAAATTTGGAACACATTTTCTGTTGTGTATTCCGGATTAACAAACCAATATATTTCGAAACATACCAAAATATTCGGGAACAACCTTTCCACAAACCATCCCAACTCACCTTCTTCCATTCTCATTCTTGTTAACTTGGGTTTTTTCTTATGAAGGGTGTTTTTCGTAGACTGTTATTTCTTGTTGGTTTCAATTACATTGTTTTCTTGATGGTTGAACTGTTTTCGATTACAGTAGTTGTCGTTGTTGGTTGTGGAAGCTCGACGGAATTGCGTCGGCGTTTGAGCACAGGGAGGGAGACCGCAACAGGGGAGGTGCTCGAAACTTTGTGAGGGGTAAGAAGATACGAATAAAGGATATTTTGGAGATTTTGTTAGGGTGAGGAAGAAAAATCGGAAGTGTAAAAAGAAATGGCCTCATTTTGATATAGATAGCCCAACCCATCATCTGACCCATGACCCACTAATCCTTTTAATCCAATAGCTCATTATTCATGTTTTACTTTCTAACATTGCCTTATAGTCTTTTACTATTTATTATCTCCATTAGTGATCAAATTCTTGGAGTCTCTCTCGCCTCTTTGTATTCGCTTTGAACAAAACCAGTATGCAATTTGCAATACTGAGAATAGGAATTGAATTGCAATCTAGGAATTTTTATTCCCTTTTACAAGGCATAATTCAACTTATTGACCATCTTGTCTTTTTTTATAGAAGAAGAAACTGGACGAGATTGTTGCATTGAAGCAAAGAATTAGGACTTAAAAAGTTCAAGAACTTAGGACTTGAAAAGAAAAAATCTAACTAAAAATACTAATCCATCGTGTTTATCTATATATATATATATCTAAGTCACTGGACTAAAATATATATAAGTTTGTTTTATTCAATTTGAGATTTTTTAGCACTAAAACTCCTATGGAAGCGACAACTTCGTTTAAAGCATGGACCATCCACTACTAATAAAACATATTATATTGGTTATTTTGTAGATTTTGGGTCAATTAAGCTATGGATGCAGATGTTACTGGTGTAGAAAGTATGGTATATTTTACATCGAATAAAACTGATATAATATATACACAAATTACAATGGATATGATCCCAATTGACATAGAAAATGTGGTCTTTCGAATAGTTTTGGGAATCAAGTGGAGCACTCAAATGGCATCTCACAGCAGTGGCAAAGTCCAGTAGTTTCCAGACAAGGGGAAGATGGCATGAATAATGCCAGTGGCGCGCAAATTGAGATATTGCATATTAAGGAATATCTATTTTTGTTACTACTGATCATGTTATAATCAATTTTTCTTTTGATCTATTGTATATATACTTTTGTATCTTGTTTTCTCACGTTGATCAAATAAAGTGTTTAATGTTTCGTTTATGAATGTTCTATCTTTTTCTCTTCATAAATATTAATATGGTAACAGTCTATTACATATTCTATAGTCATTGCTTAATATCATGGAAGTCCAAAAAACAAATTAATGTCTTTTTTAGTTTCACAAAAACTGAATATAGGACTTTAGCCACACTGGCTTGTGAATTACAATAGTTAAAATATGTTGCTGATAATCTAGCCTATTCCATACATATGCCTTTTCCCATGTTTTGTGATAATTACTGTACAATTCAGCCCTCTTTTCATGAATGGAGCAAACATATAAAAATAGATTGTCACTTCTTAACATACACACTCTATCATGAGAAGGGGTATTAGGGAATATTTGTGTTACTATGGGCTCATAGCCGACCGAACGGTAAAGGTGTAGAAGAGTCGGCCGACCGATGATACCTTTTAAGTCAATGAACCGATCGGTAAAAAGAGCTGTTAAGGTAATCAATAGTAATAACTGTCGGAGAGTTAATGAAAATAATTGTCATTTATTGACAATTAATATTGTCATTCATTGGTGGTTAATGAGTCAGACCTAATGATAAGCTCATTATAACTGAACTTAGAGCTCTAATAACTAATCTTGATTACAAGATTATTACGGGAGGTCACTGACTTGAGCGTCGGAGTGTTTTTTGCAGGCACCCTCCCCCGCGACTTGGACAAGGAGAAGAGAGAAGACAGCACGACTGCACATCAGAACAGACAACTTTGAATGTTTTTTATTAGGATTCTAAATCCTGCCGAAATAATTTGTTTTTGTATACAATTCATTTTGTTATAATGAGTTTTTATGTTAATATATTTCTAATTATATATATACTCTTGTATCTTGCTCTCTCAAGCTTAGTTGATCAAATAAAACATACTATCATCAGAAGTGGCTCACTAACAAACGACACAAACATAAAAAGGTGAAGCAAAGACTTCAACATTCAAAGTGGCACCACCAACAATAGACTGTCATGTTTATCTATCATAATTCAACAATAATCTTCATATTGAAGAAGCAAATTTTGCACTGACCACTAGTGCAATTAACGGAAACGACATCGGTTAATTTTGCTTATAGACCGCGGTTCTTGAACCGGTGTATATACAGACGAGGTAAAAGGGATAAGTTTTTGACCTCGGTTCACAACCGAGTCAAAAAGAAGTATGATTTTGCCTCAGTTCACAGGGAACCGAGGTAGTAGGGTTACTTTTTTCCAATCTGTTCATAAGGAACCGAGGCAATAGAGTGGTTATAATTTTTTTTTTTTTTAATTTTGTCTGTGAAAAGTTGTTTCTCAAGCTTTGAGTTCTCCAAGTAAGCAAGGTATCTTCACTCTCGAGAAAGGTCTCCACCACCCAACAACCGTTCGGACCACCACCCAACAACCGTTCGGACCACCACCCAACAACCGTTCGGACCACCACCCAACAACCGTGCCACCTTTACCGGACCACCACAAACCACCACGCAAAGTCTTCTTCTCCAACAACATTCTCCAGAATCACGCCGTTGTCCAAGGCAACCTGCAAGAAACCAAACCAGAAAATCAAGACGCCGCCGCGACTGCAGATCAGAAAGGAGGGAATACCAGAAAGGAAACCATTATCGAACCACCACAAAACCACCGGAGAACCAGGACGCCGCCGCGACTCCACCAATCTTCAACACTCCATCCATCGGACCACTTTTACCGGTCACCACAAAACCACCGCGAGAGCCCTGTCTCTCCTTCGCGCAACCTGCAATATTTCCCCCAATCTCTTTCTCTCCTTCGCATCGAACCACCGCGACTTCACCAATCTCTCGATCTCCTTCGCACCACAGAGCACCATCTTTTCTTCGTGGCAAAGCACCATCTTTCCCCCAATCTTCACTGTCAATGATACCGTCAGCAAACCCTAAATCAAACTCCCCCAATCTCACTTCGCGCAACCCCGTTCAACCCTAAATCAAAGGCAGCAGTGGCGGACGCAGGCGGCAGGGAACCAACGGTGCAAGGACGAGGCGCGGGCAACAACAGAAACAGAGGTGACGAGCGTAGAGGTAGCAGCACGGCGAGGCAGGCACGAGCATTGGCAGCACAGGAGCGGCGTGGCGAGGCAAGGAGTGATAGTGGTGGACGAAACTGCAGAGGAAGAATGAGAGATGAGATTGGGATCGGAGGGAGTTCTTCGTCCCTGAGAGGGTTTCTTGGTGGTATCTGTTAGCTTATAACCATGTTTAATAAAATGTTAATGATGTGAACTATAGAAAGAGGAAGAAAGAAGCTTCGTTTTTGGGTAGAGAAGAACACAAACGAAATGGGGAAAGGTACGGGTTTGGAAAGCATATTATACCTCAGTTCTACTTTTGCCTGAGGCAATAAAGCATTATATGCTTCCATTAAACATAGCACCCGATGTCATAAGGATGACTTGCCGTGTGGAAGAAGCGTGTCAGTGAGTTGCAGGTGTGGCAGAGGCTTTATGCCTCGGTTCTGCTTTGCACCCGAGGTAGTATCAATTTTTAAAAAGCTGTCAGCCCAAAAGCCTTGGGTTTTAGGCACCGGTTCTGCCTGGAACCGAGATCATAACGTTGTTTTGCTTCGGTCCTGCATGCCACCGAAGCATATAAGGTTCCTTTATTTTCAAATCTGCCACCGCGTTTTGATAGACAGCAGTTTTATATGAAATGAGGTATATTATGCGAGTTTAAAAACAAATTTTGTACTTAGTGCACGTACTCCGAGTTAATTTTAATACGATAAAATCACAGAAGAAGATGCAAATTTCTATCTATTACCTCAGTTCTCTGAATCTTATTGCTTTAAAAAAAATGTCATTATTTTTATAACAACTGTTCAAATTCTTCAAATAAAAATTTGTCATGCTAATTCTTTTTCTTAGACCAACTTGTAAAAAATAAAATACTGTTTCCTTTGTTTTCATGTATTATTCTTTGAACTCTTTTGCTTAAGTATTCCACTCATGATATCTTAATTTCTTTACCTTTTATTTCCATTAATGAAGATTAACCTAATTTTAATCACTCAAGTTCAACAATTTTTCGGGTTGAAAACAAAGCTTAACTTGTTAATAAGCATTTATACTCTGTAAGACTTATCGAAAAGTCACTCAAATGAGCTTAAAGATAAATTTCATTTAAAAAAAAAAAAACTAGTTTTACACTCTTTATTTCTTCTCCTTTTAGGCAACATTACATGATGCATTTCATAATATGTCGTATGCCTTATAAGAGAAAAAAAATGTTATTTCTACCATATAATATTTTTTTTTTATGACTTGTATAAGCTTTATATTAATATAGTTTAAATTTATTCTATAATATATATATATATATATATATATATATATTGCTTCAAACAATAATATAGAGTATTTATATAAATAAATTTAAAGATTATTGCGTTAAGTAATTGTTCATAATGACAATACATAACACACTACTTTTTAAGGAAAACCTATCAATTTGTGTTAAAATAATGTTATGTACAAATTTTTAACAAAATAATGAATATAGGTTTTAAACTTTTGAAGAAAGTGTGTCATATGTAACATTAAAAACTAAGGAATGTAAGGAATTAGACCATCTAATGTAGTCATTTCAGTTAATAATAAAATTGTCAAATGACTAATGTGTTTGAATAGTAATATGTTCAAGCAATATGTTTCATTAACATATATTTCTGCTACTATTTAATTCTTTCATTATTTTATTTATTGTATACTATATAGAGAAACTTAGAGCATAACTTTGAAAACTAAGTCGTCTCAAGAGGAAAACTACTAAAACAATATAATGTATGAATTAAAAAATCCAAAAAATCAATGTTTGAAAAGATTACTAAGAAAATGAAAGTCATCATGGAGGTTAGTAAATCGTTGAATCTTTGATCAATTCTTTTATCGGTTCAACTTTTATATTAAAAGGCATTGACTAACGTAACTATTTTTATATTATTCTTATAGACATAAAAAATAGTTTGCATTTTCTTTTTCTTATCATAAAGAATAACTGATCAAAAGTATGGAGACTATTAAAAAATGCTTAATTAATTACCTTTAATATTTTTGTATCATAAGTTCTTCAGTAAAGTTATTAAGTGTGGAGCTCATTAAGGTAAACATTTTTCAAAGGCATTTTTTTTTTAAATTTTGCCAAGTGATTAAAATCTGAAGTGTTTCTTTTAAAAAAGTTTTTCTCTTTTACATTTTATTAAACTGGTGTTTTTGATGAGATTTTTTTTTGAAATATTAATATTCATCAATAAAGTCAATAGTTAATCTTGAATGAAATTTATATGGATAATTTTTAGCAAAATACTTCCTTTCAACTATATCCATTTCTTATTAACAAGATAATACCTCTTTTTACATTTTTCATGTATTGAAACCACTTCTCTTCTTTTAACACAAATTAATAATTTGTTATTTAAAAAAAATACGAAACGAAATTAACATTTTTTTGGTGATATTTGTTTTTTAAAGTAAAAATAGTGATATAACAATATATTTTAGAACCTAATGAATATTTATAATAATTGTTTTACATGTTTTTTGAGTGTGAGATTATTATCTTCCATTATTTAATTCTTACAGTTCTATAAATAATGAACTGACGCACAAAAACATGTAAAACAATTTGGTATATATAATTAACCTTATTGGTTATAATGAAATGACAATGTACACCTTCTTTCAAAATAAGAAAAGTTAGTTTGACTGCACTTAGAAAACATTTAATTTTTCTTACTTGTTAGACAAGGAAATATAACAAAACATTTTAAGATATATATATATATATATATATATATATATATATATATATATATATATATGTGTGTGTGTGTGTGTTATTTGTTGAGTAATTAGAAAAATACCATTGTTGCTTTTTTCATAGCAAAATGACATATAATTTACATGGAAACAATTCATAAAAATGATGTAATTTAACATTCCTATTAGATTCCTACAATAATGTTAAAAAAATAAAATTCAAACCAAAATTAATAAATAAGAATTGTCAACTAAAATTGTTTTGCTTTTGAAACTTTGTCCTACATTGTCCTAAAATGTCGCATGATTCATAGTAGAAACACGATAATTCCTCCAAATATTCCGTTTATACCTCATATCTGTCTGAAGAAACCTTTTCTGTTATTTCACCCAAAATCAAGGGTGTTTGCGTAACTTCAGCTACGAACACCAACTTTTGTGTCAAAACTAGAAGATCGAAACGGTCCAATCTGTATCAACGACCGATCGATGGTCCAAATTTTACGTTTGACTGAGGTACAGACTTTGAATCTGGAATGATTGGAATTGATGGAAGTTTAACCATAGAAATTTGAGAAATTCAATAACTAGTTGTTAAAAAAAACTGAAAATTCCACCTGGCACCCAAATTTGAGAAAGTGGGTTCATAAGATCTGTGTTGTTTGGCTCCATTTTCGCTTTCATCTTCTTCATCATTTTGTATTTGCAGAAAGCTGTTGTAGGAGAAGAGAGAGAAACTTCTCTCTCTTTCTCTTTTCTTTTTCTTCATTTTTTTTGACAAAAAAAAAACAAAAATTGGTGGGATTTGAGGGTGCTTAGGTTGTTGATTGAGTTGCGTTGTTGGGGTTGGAAGAATCTATTATTATGAATATGATGCGAAGGTTGAAAAGCATTGCTTCTGGGAGGACTTCCATTTCATCAGATTCTGTAAGCTTAACACCCTTTTGTTTTTCTTCCCCTACCAAAAGCTTTCATTTTTGTTTTGCTTTTTGTTTTTTTTGAGGAAGTTCCTTTTCCATTAGGTTGTTTGCGAAATTGAAAAACTAAATTTTGATCCAGAAACAAGAAATCAACATGTTCATTGATTTGGATTGTCTGGATTATGCTTGTTGTGGGTACAAAATTTTCTTTATTTTTTTCATAATATGGTTATGAATTTGATTTAGCACCCTGATGGGAGTTATTACATGAGGGATTTCCTTTTTGCCTAGTTAATTGTGGTTTTGATATTTCTTCTGTTTTTTGTTTTTCTTATATCGGTTTTGAGATATAGCTTTATTTGATTTAAGATGGTTTATGATCTGACCATTTGTGTGTTCATTGCTGTTGTTTTATTTATATATTTGTGTCTTGGATTCGATCAATTGTCAAGCTAATGAAGGCACAAGCCTTGTGTTAGTATTACATGATTGTATTAATTTGATTTTGGCGAGACTATGATAAGCCTAACTACGAGGGAAGTTGGGAAAATGTTGTTTACCTTGGAGTTCAATATGTTTTTCCATTTTTAATGCCTGGTAAAAACACATGATATGTTCCTATTGTGTTAGTTAAATCCAAACCATTTCTTTCCAGGTAGGTGATTCTACAACAAAAAGACCTAAGTTTGATCAAGGAACCGAAGAAAAGGTCTTTGAGGAAACAGATTCTATGGAGAAATGTGGAAAAGATCACGAGCAGTATGGAGATGCATTGGCAGAAAGTGTTAATTCCAATAATGCTACAACCAGATCTGAGAAGTCAGGTTATGATCAACTTCCAAAGGAATTAAATGAAATGAAAATCGGAGACGACAAAGGAAAAAATAACAATGAGAAGGTACTTTTTGTGATTCAGTTTTCTTGTTTTCTTACTTTTGATATTTGTTGGTCATTACTATCATAGTTCTCTAAACGTAAAGCTGTTTCTTATTTTTGAATGCAATCGTTGAGTCTGATAAATGATTTGCTTGTGCAGGATATGGAAGCCACTGTTGTAAATGGTAATGGAACAGAAACAGGCCAAATAATTACAACTGTTATTGGTGGTCGAGATGGACAACCAAAGCGGGTATTGTTTCCATGAGTTCCTCCTTACTTGATCATTACTATCCTATTTGTAAATCTTATTTTATCGAGTTAGATTCTTAGAATCCCTTTTTTTAAATTTATTATTTATGCATTACACTACCTGTTATATCTAATCTTTATATGAAGAGGATCAACCTTTTTGATGTCCTCTTTTGTTTCTCCAATTTTACCCTATTAATAACTTCTTTTTAAATTTAATTAATTATTAAAAGGATCATACGGTGAAAGAATATCCCTTCTGCAGTTTTGATATATTTTGTTGGCTTGAATATTAAAAATTGGATTGTTTATTGTAAAATTTCACTAGTTGGTATTGTGAAAGAAACTTTCCTACAATGTTTGTAACTGTTACCTTATCAGTGCTTTCTAGTTACTATGGGACAAATGATTGTAACTATGGAATATTAGGTTTAGGTAGAATATTCTTTTTTCTTTGTTGTATAGATGTATAATTATTTGTGTTAATGACTTGCTATGAAAATACTTTTGCATTGGTTAACTTTATTTTTGCCTGGTTCAGACAATCTCGTACATGGCAGAACGCATAGTTGGCACAGGTTCTTTTGGTGTTGTTTATCAGGTAATATTTGATTTGCAGCATTTCTTCACTCGTAATGGTTGATCCTTTTGTTCACTGTTCTATGTATTTGTCAAGTTACTTTTTTGCTTATCCACTTTGCCTTGAATATACTGTAGGCCAAGTGCATTGAAACTGGTGAAGCAGTTGCCATAAAAAAAGTATTGCAAGACAAGAGATATAAGAATAGGGAACTACAGGTTATGCGTATACTTGACCATAATAATGTTCTCAGACTAAAGCACTGTTTCTACTCAGCCGCGGAGAAAGATGAGTTGTATCTTAACCTAGTTTTGGAGTATGTGCCTGAAACGGTCTACAGAGTTTCCAAGCACTATATCAGAATGCACCAACATATGCCTATCATTTATGTGCAACTGTATTTGTACCAGGTAATTGTGGATTTATTAATTAACCTTTTCTATTAAATTTTGGTTTTGAATTTCCTTCATTATGCTTGTAGTATTCAGTTATTTGCTTTGAGCTTATTACTTTTGTGCTGTTATTGAATGATCATGCTAAAACTCTTGTAGATATGCCGGGGTTTAAATTATTTGCATCACGTGATTGGAGTCTGTCATAGGGACATCAAGCCCCAGAATCTATTGGTAAGAACTTTTTTTTTGCTTTAAAATTTCTTGTTTGTTAAATGTTTTTTATATTATATTTTATATATTTCTTGCAAGCACAAGAAAAAATCATTGCAAGTATCATTGCTTGATACCACTAATTGAATAAATTGAAAAAAAATTGCATGTTAAACCTCATTTAAATTTGCCTAAGGGCATACGTTTTTAAACTATAGATATCCTATGTTATTGATTGGAAGAATAGATAGGTTCTGAGTAAATTGTGCCTCATGCTGTTTAATTTGTTGTTCTCATTGATACTGTGGAAGGACTGAGTTGATCTACTCATTGCAGATTTCAATAATGCTTTTCCGATAATGATCATTTTGACTCTGCTTACTGCTTGGATCTCTTCTTTATAACACCATAGTGTATTAAACTGACATGTGATTGCATGTCACAGGTTAATCCCCAGAGTCATCAGTTAAAGATATGTGATTTTGGGAGTGCAAAGATGCTGGTATGTTTCTTTTGTTTTTCCTTATCAGTATGAAAGTCATACAATAGTTTGTGCCTGAGCTTGTGATATTATCGTGCTTTAGGTGCCTGGCGAACCCAACATATCATACATATGCTCACGGTATTACAGAGCTCCAGAGCTTATATTTGGTGCAACAGAATACACAACTGCTATTGATATTTGGTCTGCTGGCTGTGTTATGGCTGAGCTTCTTCTAGGACATGTGAGAATTTATACTAATTCTCTCTCAATCTCATTTGTAGAGGAAATTTCATTTTTTGTTGTTGTAAAAGTTACATTTCGTTGAAGTTATGTGAGAGTTCTTTGGGTGATATTTGCATTTCAATACTGCTATGTTGTATTTTGATGGTTACTTGTTTTTCTCTTGGTATTTTTTGGAACTGGTACTCAGATGCTGCAAGAAGTAACATACAATTAACCTAATACCTGTTGTACAATGTGTTTCTAGTAGAATATAACTTCATCCCAGCAAGCACTAGAATTGAATAAATGACACGTTTTCATAGTAATGCTTATATGTGATTGTGTTTTGCTTTGCAGCCAATGTTTCCTGGAGAGAGTGGTGTTGATCAGTTGGTTGAGATCATTAAGGTAAAAAGTTTTCATGTTCTTTATCCTTTTTGCTTGAATATATGTTTTTGTCTTGAGCGTTGCATCATTAATCTGAGTGTAATAATGTTTACTGTAGATCTTGGGAACACCAACCAGAGAAGAAATAAAGTGCATGAATCCAAATTACACTGAATTTAAGTTTCCTCAGATAAAAGCTCACCCGTGGCACAAGGTTAGCGGTTCTTTACTTCTTTGTGCCCCCACTTGCCCCTGGAGTATGCAATTCGTAAGTACTTGATAAATACTTGCAATCAGAGATCTAACTTGACCATTCTATTTATATCAGGTTTTCCACAAGAAGATGCCAGCAGAAGCAGTGGATCTAGTGTCGAGGATGCTTCAGTATTCACCAAATCTACGTTGCACTGCTGTAAGAAGTTAATTAGCTTTTAGAAATGTTACGCTTAGCAGCTTAATTGTATATTTATTTACAATATAAAGATCAACTACGTTACAATGTTCATACTTAACTTCATCCATGCTTGTACACAGTTTGATATTATTAAAACTAGGAAGATATTCAGTTTTCTATGTTTATTCTGTTGCAGTTGGAGGCTTGTGCACACCCTTTCTTTGATGATCTGCGAGATCCAAATGCATGCTTGCCAAATGGTCGACCACTGCCTCCGTTGTTTGATTTCAGTGCACAAGGTATGGAGGGGATAATCTTAGTGTGTTCAGTTAAATATTTTCTTTTCTATTACTTACATGAAAAAACAATGCAGAACTAGCAGGCAAACCGGAAGAGTTGCGTCGACGTCTCATTCCTGATCATGCAAGAAGTTGAATTCATTATTCAGCATTGTAAATGGGATTTTGGATGAATAGATAACCACACCAGCAATGCTACTTTCCCTAACAGTCTAGGTCTCTGCTGTCCATCCTACACAATCATGACTATTCAGCTCATAGGAAACCTTAAAGCCATGCAACCTCTTGGTCGTCAAGGACTGGCAGGTGACAATCTGATGAATGAAGTAGATCTGCCTGGTGATGGGGTTGCAACCATTTTTTAAGTAGTTTATGATTGATTCATGTAATCCACCAGCTGTAAAAGATAATCAGTTCTTACTATTCTTTGCTCATGTTTCATATAGTTCAAGCTGCTTCTTCTTAAGGTGGACTATGTGGAATTATCAGATGAGTAGGCATCTTTTTTTTTTCGGCCCCTATTTATTGTGTATTTGTTTCTTTGTAATAACATAAAAAAATTCTCCTTTTATTCTGTATGTTATGTTTCGTTCTACTGACTGCTAAGCATTTTTTTTCTGACAAATTCTTAGTGGATTTCTAGTACCTTTAAAGGATAAATTTTGGACTGATCCTAGAATTTCATGGTGATCAGCATGTCCTTTGCCACCTTTTCCATTAGATAATGGTAATATAAGTTATTTGATTCGCAATGACTAAGGTTCTCTATGGGTTAAAAGCTGCTAAACTATTTTCATAGAAGCTACAAAATATTTTTACGAACAACTTAGAAGATCATTATTTAAACAAGCTTAAAATTGACTTAAGTTGTAAAAAGGTTCTCTGAATATTTCATGTATGCTACTTACGTGAAGTATCAATGTTCAAGGACAGAGATGTTTTAATGACTCAATCTATGAATCAATGTTTTCTTATGTACTTTTTCACAAAAACAAGATACAACTTTATTAGATAAGCGTGCTAAATACATCTTTGGCCTTTTTCATACTTTAATCTGACATAATGACTTGAAAAATGTTCTAATGACTAGTTTATGAAATAATGCTCTTACATTACTTTATCACAAAGAAAATACTTAATATTTTTTTTGGATAAGAGTGTAAAACACATATTTTCTTTTAGTACATTTAAAACTAACATGTATTGGGAGATGTTCCAATGACTTAGTATGTGAATCAATGATTTAGTATGTGAATCAATGCTTTCACATATATTCTACCACAAAAACATGACTTAACACTTTTATTGGGTAAGCATGCCAAAACACATAATTGCTTTTAGTACACTTAAACTTAACATTTATTGGGACATGGGCTCACTAGTTATTTCAATCAATAATAACACCCTAAAATATTTCTCTTATAAATACTAACACTTCACACCCAACCTATAACAATATTTTATTGCTTAATAAACCACGTCACTACAATCACTCTCCACACATCAAAACATCTACTTCTTTGAGATGGAGAATTTTGTCATCAACAACAAATAGAACCATTTAAATTCCAACCTCGTAGCATTATTTTCAAATGGTTAAATAACCGAATCTAAAGATGGTGTGTAGTTCCAATGTGAAAGTCCAAAACTCTTTCGTATTTCATATAATTGCACATTCTACCTTCTAAAGGAAAAAATGTGCACAACTTTACAAATTCCAACCATTACATCCACCAATAAGTTGTACTTCTGAAGATCCAAAGTGAA
Source organism: Vigna angularis (assembly GCF_016808095.1). NCBI lineage: Eukaryota > Viridiplantae > Streptophyta > Magnoliopsida > Fabales > Fabaceae > Vigna > Vigna angularis. The sequence continues at coordinate 9,636,434 of NC_068971.1, forward strand.
TGAACAAGGATCCACTACGTATGATGCTCATCAAATATCAAATGGTGACGTTGCAAAAATGATTATTTGTATGTTTCATCACAATAATTGAATTCTTTATTACCTTCAGTAGGTCGATTGAAGAAATACTTTCTCTTCTAAATCCAACTCCCTCATCCTTATCCTCTTCCACAAACTCAAACCATATTTTGTGTTCACTAGCAATACTTTATTATCTCTCAAATGGACAAGCATAAGAGATAGTCCATATGGTTATGATTTATACTTCAGATCAGACAATCCTACCACCATGTCAATCCTCTACAATTACATCTTCAATGACCTTCTACACAAAATAAACCAAAAAGTACATTGTGCAAACAACAAATAGTAATTGAAATTGACTACCTTTGTCTTCTAAGGTAGTTAATAACAAACTTATCCATGATATGGTTGAAATCAACTCAAATAATGATGTTGCACAAATGATCAACCATTGGAAAAAAGTTCAACGTATAGGTCCATTTGTGTATCATCCCATTCTTAAAAATATATTAAATTGTTCATCCAAACAATAGATATATGTCTACTAACACCTAACGAACAATGAAAATATCTAAAATCTTGAAATTATCTCAATTCAAAAGAGGTATAAAATTTAGACCACAATTATTGTAGTTATTTGGTTTTATTTCATTTTCAATTATGTCTAGATGTAATTGCTTTAATTTAATAAATTCATTTTCTGTTAACTTATAATTTTCAATTTCATGGTCTCATTAAAAATTATATTTTACAAAAGACAAACAAAACAAAACCAACTTGTTTAAAAAATATTTTTTTTAATCAATCAATTTGTTAAAATAAAAAAAAAAGTTATAAAACTTCTTTACAATTAACATTAACTAACTCCTCTCCTCTTTTTTCTACGTATCTACTAATAACTAACATTTTCACTATTCTTAATAAAAAATAAAATAAAACTACAAAATATAATTTTGTTTCCATCTTATATACATATAACTTTTTTTATCTTCCAATCTATGTTTTTACTTTTTTTATTCTTTCATATTCAAATTTCATTAAATATATTTATACATTTATTTTTTATTTTTTTATATTTGAATTCTTTTAAATATACTTATACATTTATTTTTTATTTCTTTCATCGAATTCTATTAAAAATATACTTATACATTTATTTCTTATTTCTTTCAAATTTGAATTTTTATTTGTTTCTTGCAAAAACTTAAAAAATGACATTTTAAAAGGGATAATCGTTTAAAAATAATAAGAGTGAATTATTTTAATATTAAAATTTTTTAATATAAATAGCTTTTTATGAACCCCTTTCATTGTTTTAAAACATATAATCTTCTTAAAAATCACTTTTTTAAAGTTCTTTAACTTCTTTCTAAGGGTTCCTTTTTTTCTGTTTGTCTGATTAAAGAACTGAGACCGTAAGATTGATCATTGCGATGGGCTTTTCAATTTGGACTGATCAGTTTCTTTATTCGCGTAAGTTGAGTTTTAGCTCTTTTCTTAGTCTTTTTATGTTATTGGTTGCATGTGGGCCTTTTTTTACTTGCATGTGTCCTTTTAATCATATATTTGAGTCTCTACTTATTAGTGATTATAGGTATATCCTTATCGTCCTTATGATGTTTCTATTTATAGACAGAACATCCTGCAAGTTGGGAAGAGTTTCGCTAGTTAGGGTCTTATGAACAGTTGGTCAGGGAAGAGAAATAAATTGCATTGCTTTTAAGTTATAAATATCTTAAGATTTGTTATTTTCATGATTGAATTATATGATAAGTTTAATATGCTAATTTTCTTTTGTTTTGAATGTTCCTTGGTTGAATTTTTTGGTTGTGTTTGTGTTGATTTGAGAAATCAATATCTAATCATTTGAGCCATTTGGTATGTGTCCTAACATTTAAAAATTGTTTTTGACTCAAGTACTAAGAATGAAATACCAATTAGACCATTTGAACAGGTTCTATTTTCACAATTCACAAAATTTTCATACGTTGATATCTGATGCAGTGTTGAGTAGTGACAAATTGGCGTTGAGTGTCAATTCATTGTGCAAGTTTGAAAGCATTTTAGCTTAAGACTGTTGGGTGCCAGTATTGTACCATAGTGTGAGAAAATACAAGTGCTTGGGCATTGAGTGGTAGTAGGGCATCGTTGAGTGCCATTTTTCACTACAATCTAGAGCAATTTGGTTCCAGGACACTGAGTGGAAGAAGGGTGTTGCTAAGCACAACATTTTGCAAGGCGACACCTTTTGCAAAAGATTTTATGTTGAGAGTTACTTTTGAGTGCTAGTGTCTACATTTAATTTTCTTATGTTGTAAATTGTTTGAGATAAATTTATTATAATTTTATGTATGTTTAAGATGTATTATGATGATTTTATTAAGTGATAACATGGTTGAGAATGTGTTTGGAAATATTGTTGAGAGAATTTCAAGGAGAAATTTTGTGTGGTGGTAATGTTTAGTATATGCATTGACATATAGGGGTCATAAATGAGGTATCCTGAACTCTAATAGCTATTCACACTCAAATAGAGTATATTGAGTTATGTGGTGAGAGTTGTAGGAGGTCCTAGTCTATGATAATGTTTGGTCCTAGGTGTGGAGGGGACTAACCTCAAAAACTTGTTAGCTGCAAAACCAACGGCAAGTGCACCGGTCGCAGTGTAACAAGTGATAAATATCGTTCTCTCCTAAGGGACTTATGCAACACATGAGAACTCTTCTTTCCATAACTCAATTAAACATCAAAGTGTACAAAAAACACAAGAAACTCTTTTTGGTATTTTTATCAAACAGTTGGTCTGCAAGGAATTTAACATAGAGTATTTACAATTTGTTAAGACTAGAATTCATCCATTTCATTCTCATGCATTCACAAACATCTCAATTCCATCCAATAGGTGTTCAATTTCAGTTCTAGGTTCAATTCATATTTCTTAATACATCAAGAACCAAAATTCATGCATGGGTGATCAATCCAAAGAAAGCATTAAGCATAGAAATCGAATACTAACATGAATTGGAAAAGCATATAGCATTAACATCACAAAATACATAAGAATTCCATGTTTTACAACTAATCTTAACAAATAGGAAAAGCCCTCCATGGTGGAAAACTTAGGGTTCTACAAAATTGAAGAGATAGGGAAGAAATTGGAACAAAAGAGAGGATGCAGATCCTTTCCCAAGGTTTTTGGCAACTGCTCCATGCTCCATTTACGCCTCCCCTTCGCATCTCAATCTCCAATTTGTGACCCATCTTCTTCCTCAACCCAAAAGAGGCAAAATCACCATTGATGAAGCTTGAAGACCCAAGGAGGAGTGGGAGAGCTTCCCAACACCCCAAACACCCTCCAAGGGCCTCTCCCAATCTCTCTAGGTGAAGAATAAAGTGTAGGAGGAGAAGAATTCTCAAAAAATCGCGAGACCCATGTTTAAATAACCCATTTTGACACATCAGCACCGTCCGCACTCAACCCCCTTCTTGGGGCGCCCGACGCGAGAGTTGCGCGAAGACTGGTGCACAACCCCCTTCCTAGGGCGCTTGGCTCGAGCACACCAGAAATCAACTTCTGTGCAGGTGGCGCTCAGCCCCCCTGAACCAGGGGGGCCCAGCCTGATTTTTCTGCACTGCATCTTTTTTCACTTTTTCTGCAGATCTGCTTGCTCCAAAGGCATCCAACATGGGTATTTGCTTCAAATTGATCTTTTATTGTCTCAAAACATGTTCTCTTGAGTTCTTGCTTGTTTTCCTCCACTAGAATTGCTTCCTATTCATTTATTTCACACACTCAAATAAAGAGATTAGAGGTAAAAACAAGCATATACTAAATAAAATACAAGAAAACTAGAAAACACATTAAACTTGAGGATAAAACAAGGTAAAAGCTATGAAGGAGTTTATTTATTCACAAAATATATACACAAAAACACGTAAAATCAACCGTTATCAGGTGGTAGGGTGATAACCTCTTTGTTTATGAATTTACAGAGCATAGATACCATTACAAGTACACGCCCATGTTGAAGCCCTATATCAAAGGCATCTATTCATATAATTGAGTTTAGTGTTAACTATTTATGTGAATATATGATTAGTTGTAAGTTATACATGTTTAGTTGATAAATTGGTATTTTATGATTATATTAGGGCAAATCTTCTACACATTACAATTGCTTCTTTTTTTTTGTATTTCTTTTGTTTTTTTTTTTTTGCGATGATCATTTTATTGGTATGGACAAATAAGGGGGATACATGTTTAAGCATCTTTGGTAGAAGACGATAATGCAACGAAGTTTTCTTGTTGGTCATCTAGTGATTATCTTTAGTTCTCTTAGATATATTTATTATTTTGGTTATTTTCTATTAGATAATTGTATTAATATTATATTTATAAGTTTGAGACAAATTTATTTTGTTTTATCTCTTTTATAACATCTTATTTTATCAATTGTAAGCTGTTAAAATTGGGATTTTATATTTTGGTATCAAATCAGTTCTTAGGATGACTTGAGGGTTTATCGTTTCTTTACAATTTAAGAGTTTAAGTTTATACGAGAATATAAAATGTTTTTATAAAAGTAATGAGATTATACACTCATAGTTTGGTTTCTTAATTTTGAAATTTAAGAAAAAGAAAGACTTGAGTTTGTTAGAGAGAGAAAGAGTTTTGTAGTTTGAGAAAATTTTATAACATTTTATTTTACTAGTTGTATGCGGGCTAAAATTAAAATGCTACTATACGTTATCCATTCTTAATTTTTATTCTCATTTTCTATGATTTAATAAATGAAAAATAAAAAAATTATTTAAAAAATATAGTTTAACAAAATCTAACCATATAAATAAATATTCTTTCATTAAAAAAACATATAACTTTTTTTTTTAATTTTTCGTTCTCTATTATTTTAATAAAATAAAAAAATAAAAAAATCAGTTCAAAATTTGGTTTTCCGAAAATCAAATTCGGACTAATATTGTTGAGGAAAATGCAGCAAAACAAAGATTAGAATTCGACTATTCAAAAATGAAAATTCTAACCTGAAAAAAAGTGTGTTACTGCGGTAAATATAGAACATATAGTAGCTATATTGGGAACTAAAATAGGTATTTCTGCTATGCACAAAAAAAGAAAGAAAAGGAAATCACAATGAAACCTCATCTTCTTTTTCTTTTTGGTTTGGCTTGATTCTGTTGTTTCAATTAAAAAAAGGAAAAAAGAAAACTACGAACTCCCCAGTTTTCTTTATTCAACGTAATGGAAGTTCTTTCAGTTTATTGTGTATAATGGGTTTTATTTGTTTACTTATTGGTCAATTTTAATTTTAATGTATATAGTTTTGAAATATATATTTTTCGCACTTTTATTAATTAACAGTGAATTTCACTGTATTTTACAGATCTTTTGAATAGATGAAGGGACAAATGATTCTTGGATAATTTTTTCTAGAGCTGTCTGTAGTAATCTTACCATTTCTAAAACTAAACTTTATTTACTTAATATGGAACTTTTTTAAAAGTCATAATTTCCAAAATCCCATGTAAAGTGGGCTGGAACAAAGTTAGAGTGAATTTCTCCCTTTAAAATTAAATTAGTTTATTTTTAATATATTTTTTGTTACTCATTTTTTTTTAGTTTTGCAACATGATAATTTATTCCTATCATTTTTCTTTTTACTCAAAACATTTTTATGAAATGTAAAATACTTTAAAAAAATATAATTTAAAAATTTTATTGTACAATAGTAGTTTTTCATTATCTAATAAAATATAGATATTTTTTTATAAAAATTGTGTAATAATTACTTTTTACAGATTTTGAAAAATGAAAGTTAATTTATATTTGCTTCTAAAAACTTATTATTCCTAAAGAATATATAAATATTGGTTTTATAAAAATTTACTCAAAATAATTTTTTAATTGTAACCATATTTTAGATATATAATTTTATTATTTAAAAAAATTGAAAAATAATATATGTTGAGGTTGTTTAAACATAAAAATAAGATAATTTTGAAAGAAAAAAAATGTTCAAAACAAGTTATTTTTTACACGTTCATATTATATTCGGATATAATCGTGAAAACATATTTGAAAAAGTTATTTTTTACAACTTTATATTATATGCGGATATAATCGTCAAAACATATTCCTTTTAATTTGTTTGTGTTTTGAAATTTTTGTCGGAGTTGAGTTAGACTAAGTTCATTTCTTAACATGGTATCAGAGTTAGGTTAGAACTTATCCTAGCGATATTTATTGTTTATTGGACATATTGTTTCATCCGCTATCGAACAACCCATTAATGTTTAGTCTCACACTCGGTATGTATATACTCGGCGTGAGAATGTGTTAGAAGTCCCACATCAACTAGAGATAAGACCAATTTAAAGTATATAAGTGGGTGCAAACGTCATCTTATAAGAGGTTTTGTGGAGTTGAGTTAGGCTTAATGTTTACTTCTTAACAATATTTGGATACAATTGTAAAAGCATATTTCTTTTAATTTTGTTGTGTTTTGAAAGTTTTTATCAACTTATTTTGATAAACTATTTTAAAAAATTATATATGAATATGTTTTTAACTTTATTTTAGTTTTGACATCTAAAATATAATAAACGTATTTCAATTTAAAAAGAAACGATTTTTTCTCAAAAGAATCATCTATACAAAAATCAAATAAGTTATTATTTTTATAAAACAATGTTAATATAACATAAACATTTTTGTATATCAAAATTGAATAATACACACAATTTTATGAAATATATATATATATATATATATATATATATATATATATATATATATATATATATATATATATATAAAAGAAACTAGATGTTAATTGCATAATTTGATTCATGAATAATGTATATGATTAAGTTACAAAATAAGTTACACCAATATGATTGAAAAACTTTTGAATGTTACTATAAATATATTATTAGGAATGAAATAATCAGCATATTAAAAGAAATCCATGGTTGACCTTGGCTTGTAGGTCTTTATAGATAATTGATCTTGTGAACTTTCTTTAATAAAATATTTTTTTGACATGTGAATTTTTTTGTCTCAACTCATATGAACTAGGATCAAGTTCTATGAGATGACTAATTTAACATATCTAACTTTTTCTATAAATATTTTTATTATTTTATAAATAAAAATATATTTAATGTCAACTAAAGTGGTTAATAAAAATGTTGCAAGATAATTTACTTTTTAAATATGAAAAGTAGAACTTTACTAAGATGAGATGCAACAAGAGATAATTATTTTAACATCTTAAACATCTTTTGAAATTCATTTTACTTTATGTGACAATGTTTTTAATATTTTATAATTTTTATTCTAATAAGAGAATTTTAACTTTTCAAAACTTATACTTTTTATTTTTATAACAAAATTTTAAATATGAAATCACATTTTAATAAAACTTTTTTATAAATGTAAAAGTTGTGATTCTAACTATAATTTCTAGAAAATGTTCATTATAAAGGAAAAAAATTTGTAACTCTCACTCTTTAGGAGTTATAACTATATCAATTCAGGTCGTATCTTTGATCCACAAAGTATGATTAGATCAATTTTATATCTTACAAGTTTAACCTCTTGTTAAAACTGTAGATATGAACCTCACTCGACTCTCACAACCTCCCTTGACAGTTACAACTAATTATCTTCGTTTATATGAGTTCAATACTAATAAAGTTAAAATTATCTCATTTCAATCTTTATCGTCTATACACTACACACATCACAACACATAGTAGAATTCTCATTATAGGAATCACTCTTTTCATTCCATTCAAGTTCATATCAAACCGAAGTAAAAATACAACTACTTCAAAGTATATACAACATTTACACCTAACTTACACTTAAATCATCATACTATGTCATTCATGTGTATTTTACCTCAATCCAAACTCATCATATAACATCACCCACATATTGTTTATTTTAATTAAAATGTTAATATTTTATCATTTATTTTTTATTATGTTGGTATAATATTCAATTACAATATTTTCATTAAGTATATCAAAATATTGAAAATCATTTATCTAACACAAATGTTTAATTGACAATCCCAACAGTCAAAGTGAAAAACCATATTTCAAAAACCATTAGTCACAATTTCAATCTGATCCAACGGTTAATTAAGTATAAATCAAAATTTTATCGAGGCAGCCTAGATACAAAACCAAGGTGGTGCTCAACACCTTACACTTGGCACCCAACTTTAGAACCCCTGTGCTCATTGTCAAGTAAGCGCTCAACAACCAGGGTTGCCCAACGCCTTATACCTTTGAAGATTATTTTCAAGTGGGCATCAACAGTCCCACAATACCATTGAACATCCTGGACCTCTAGAGTTCATTGACTTGAGTTCTCCGACTGGTGCCTAATGGTTATGTGGTACCACTTAATGCTGTATCAATAAAACAACTTTTGATTCAACTACGTTAGATTATCCAACTTATCAATCTAGTCAATTATAGTTATTTTTTAGTTTAAAGTATATTGTTTAGTTCAAAATAAGTCTCAAGTAGACCAAATTGGATAATTCTAACATAATCAAACTAATTCCACAAATGTATTACAAAACCAAACAGATCGACAACACCAATAATTATCATAAAAATTATTAATTTCATCACAATCAATTCATCAATTTAAAATAAATAAATCATTATAACTAAACTACCTACATACATAAAACTTTAATTAACAATGAGAACACACAGTTATAATTTTACTTGAACAAAGACCCATCTTGAGTCCTTTAATGTAACATCCCGTAATCTCACACTTGATAATTCATAATTGATATATTGTAGCATTACATTTAAGGTAACCTCCCTTAATCTCACACTTGATAATTCATAATTTATATATATATATATATATATATATATACATATATACATATATATGTATATACATATATACATATATATGTATATACATATATACATATATATGTATATATACATATATACATATATATGTATATATACATATATACATATATATGTATATATACATATATACATATATATGTATATATACATATATACATATATATGTATATATGTATATATACATATATATGTATATATGTATATATACATATATATGTATATATGTATATATACATATATATGTATATATGTATATATACATATATATGTATATATGTATATACATATATATGTATATATGTATATACATGTATATATGTATATACATATATACATATATATGTATATACATATATATGTGTGTTTTAAACTCAGATTTCAACTATAAACTCATAAATATAACTTGAATTCTTCTAATTTATTCTTCTATCTCTTTCTTCATTGACACTGAATCAGACGACATTTCTCAACAAACCTCATATAATAATTATGTCAGACACCCTCATACCATCATACAACTATCGCATCATAGATACTCATCTATTACTTTGATACACTCAACAAACCTCATATAATAATTATGTCAGACACCCTCATACCATCATACAACAATCGCATCATAGATACTCATACCATCATACAACAATCGCATCATAGATACTCATCCCACAATACCACAATTACTAATAGACACTCATCCCACAATACTTAATAGACACTCATTCCACAATACTCAATATTCACTCATTCCACAATACCCAATGGACACTCATTCCACAATACCCAATAGACACTCATTCCACAATACCCAATAGACACTCATCCGGATGATACGTTGATGAGTGGTCACAGGAGGTTATGCACTTGTGATGACTTCTACTTCCTCTTACAAATACATTTCCAAAATACTCCATACCATCCACAAGGTTAGTCCTCAACACTATGTCCAAAACCGGCACATAGACCAGGACCTCTTGCCCCTCTCACCAATTAATTCATCCTTCTCTACTTGAGACTGGATGATTATTAGAGTATGGATAACCTCCAATTACAGGACCCTCAACATCAACATATACACATATACAGAAATACCACATCATTACTGAATCTCTCCACGAGACTAATACCATGCTCATATTCCTCAACTCACATTATATACCCTTACAAAATCACCCCATAATACTCATATCATGTTCAGATGCATAAATTCAAATCCAATAAAATCCAATCATCGCAGAAATCATACAAAATGAATATATCACAAAATAAATTAACAATACTAAAATATCACCATAAATGGTCACCGGAGAAGAATCAAATGTTTGACGAATCAAACTCACCATAAACGCCAGTACATATGACTAGTCACAACTTACTGGATTTGACCAGGGCTACTCTATGATCAAGGATGTACCAACTCCGGTTTTTAAGATTCCTCTATCCTACCATCACAATTATAATTCATAATTCCATATCTACCACAATAACATGAATTCATCAGAAATTTTCATTCCAACAAGATATATTGCACAATAATTTAATAGTACATAATCTGTTCAACAAGATTTAAGTTAAAAACTTGTCGAGTAGACTTCCAAGAAAGAGAGGTGCGTCACAATGGACAACTTAAGTACCAAGTCTTTCCTTAGCCAAAGTATCCCTCAACTAGTTTTAACAAATTTCTTATTTACAGATTCAAAATAATAGCATATAATATTAGCACAGAAATTCACTATAGATAGATATATAGTAAGCACCTATGTTTTTCATTAATAGTATTCACACAAAATTTCAAGACATGAATAATAATAAAACAATACTAAATCATAATATAAAAGCTTAGAAAGGTTAGCTCCCCTACCTCTATTCCAGACTTAATCTCTTACTCAGAATTTGTTTCCCCGAAAACCCTCCAGAACCTCTACTCTTCTTGCAACTAAAAATTTCTTCCTAACTCTTTCTTCTCTATTTCTCAAGCTTTCTCACTTGATTCTTTCTCTCTTTGTGCAGAATAGCCTCCCCTCTCATGGCTATTTATAATCCAAAAATTTTACTATTCACCAATTTTTTAATATTATTTATTATATTAATATTTTAATCACCACTTGACATATTGGATCCCTCAATAATGCCTTAAAATCTGAGTGTTTTATTCAATATCAATATTTTAATTTTTTTTATTTATTTTTTTAAAAGAAAAAGGTAGAAAAGAGTTTAAACCCATGTTCTTGAAATCCACACAATTTTCTACCATTTAAGCTACCAAAATTTCTTATTTAGTTTTCCACATTTTATAAACTTATTATATTTTCCATTCACAAAGAAATTTATTACTACTAGTAATAAAATTGTTACTATTAAGGTAAATATTTTTCATGGGTCTTACATTTAACATCACATGCAAACAACTATACCCTACATGCAACATATTTACTATCAAGATCCAAAAGAAGAACAAAATATGAACTTACTTTGTTCAATATTTTGATTAGGTAAGTGATGAGTGCATATTTATGCCCATATTTATGCTTTAAAATTCAAATTTTTGATGGGATAATTGTGCTTAAATGGTTTATTTAAGTGAATTTATGATGATTGGAATTGTTGGGTTTGGGAAATAAAGAAACGTAAAAAGTGAATTTTAGCACATAAATTATTATTGGATGTTCTAATGTTTATTTGTGCAGCTGAGAATATAAGTTTTATTGGTCCAAATGGCAATTCAAGGCCCAAAATCAGATTTTATGTGGAAAATTCAGAAGGGGCTAAAGTGCAAATAGAGGAAATTTCAGCGTATTTGTGCAATTTTGGAAAGTCAGAAAATCTAAAAGATAAAATTCAGTTGTTGAATTTAATTTGGGAATATCAACAGAAAATATCTTCTAAATAATTTTATCATTATCTAAATCTTTTAGTTATTTGGAAGATATAAGATATAAGATAATTGAATTAATATCTATCAAATATTCTTTAAAACTGATTTAATCTAATGAATATTTGAAAGATATAATATATCAACAGAAAATATCTTATCAACAAACTATTCAAAGTCCAAGCCCAATCAAGCCTATATAAAGAGACCCAGGGACTTCACTTAAATCATTCATTCTCTCATACTCCTCTCACTTTTCTTTCATCTTGTATTCAACTCAGTAAGATTGTATACCTCGACACCATGAGTTCTATAACATATTTTGATCTTCAAACAAATGAAAGATGAAGCCAAAGACTTAGAAAAATGACAGAGAAATTCGATTAATAAAAAAATTATTTTTATAGTCAAATTTTTAGTAATAAAATAATTGAGTATGATCAAGACCATTATTACTCTTAATTATTTTTTATATCTTTACAAAAAGAGTAAATCATTCTTTGATAAAAATTTCTAAAATATTTTTCTTATTTTATAAATAAAAATAAAAGAAATTAATTTCTTAAAACATAACATATTGTTAATATTTATCAGAAAGAACAATGAAGAGGTTAAAAAAAATGTTTGCAAGACAATTTTTTTTTGAAATATAAAGAGTAGAACTTTACTAAGATTAGGTGCAAAAAATAATTTATTATAATTTCTCACAGTAACGTGACAATTATTTTAACATCTTAAACATTTTTCATATAATCATTTATGAAATGCATTTTACTTTACATAATTTCAATATGTGCCAATGTTTTCAATATTTAAAATTCTTATTCTAATAAAAGAGTTTTTATAGAAGTCGCACTTCACTAATTTTTAATTAAATTTCAATGTATCAAATATTTTAAATAATCCTTTTATTTTTATAATATAAAATTTAAATATACCATCACATTTCAATAAAAATGTCTTATAAATCTAAAATTTATGATTCTAACTAGAATTTCTACACTTGAAATGTTAAATATAAAGGGCAAAACCCATGATTATAAGATTTCAGTTTTATGAAGTATTGGCAAAATAAGACTTTGGGTAGAAAAGAAGTTAAAAAATAAATGAAATAATTATTAAAAATTCTTTATTTGAAACAAAGATTGTAAGATGATTTTAAAAATATGTTTGAACAGTGAAGAACCCCGTAAACTAAGATAAAAATACTATATTTAGTGTAAAAATGAAAAGTAGTTTAAATTAAGCAACTATATTAATAATTTGAAAAAGGATAATAAATAATTAATTTAAAACTAAAATCGCATAACTTGTTTTAATGCTGTTCTCTTTAAAAATTAATGACAATATTTACACTTGAATACTGTTTGTAAATGTTTTTAATTGAGTTCGTTGTCAAAAGTTCTTGTAATAAGATGGTTTATTAAATATCAAAGAATAGTTATGATAAAAATTTAATAACAAGTAAAAGTAACACTCAAATATGATTAACCTTGTATTTAAATATAACAATTAAAAGGTATTCAGGTAAATTTAAATTCATTTGACCAAAAGGCATTCAAACTGCACTTTCTATATAATTGAAAATAATTAATTTCAAAAATATGAAATAAACTCAATTTTGACCAAAAATTTAGACATTTAGATTTCTTTTCACCTATATATCATGAATCAGGTAATAATTGTGATTCAAACTAAAGAGAGAGAAAAGTCAAATTCAATTTAAACACCAAATCAAACCAATCTTTTTTTCTTCTGATTCCAAAGCTTCGGTGTGAACTGTTCAAAAGATCCTTCTCAGATTCAATTCAACAAATCAAAACAAAATCTCACAAACCAAATGCAAAACTCTACTGAATCTTCTCCAGCTTCCCCCGGGCCGGTGGACCCGGTGCCGTTCCTCCCTCAAAGCCGCCACGTCGCCCGCCGTGTGCCACTACGAACAGCGACGAGGTTCTTCCGACGCGCGAGCGGGCGGCGTCTTATGCTGGGAGAGGCTTCGGTGCGCGTGCGGGAAGCAGCCGCGGCCGAGGTGGAGGAGCGGCAGAGCGAGTGGGCGTACTCGCGGCCGGTGGTGGCGGTGGACGTCCTATGGAACACGGCGTTTCTGGTGATCGGCGCGTCGGTGCTGTGGCGGAGCGCTGCGGAGGAGCCGAGCGTGCCTCTCAGGACATGGATTTTGGGGTATTTGGTGCAGGGAATGATCCACTCTCTCTGCGTCCTGGTTGAGTTCCGAAGGAGAATGACGAGTGGGACCAATTTCAGTTCCAATGTGCCAAACCATGTTGAATGGAGCTTCACTTCTGAAAGTGACCAAGAGTTTTATTATTACGAACCCTCTCTCCAGGGTGATGAAAACTGGTACCAACTCTTATGATCATTTATTACTTCGGATTATACATAAAATTTTATGAACAGAACATTTCTTCTTTTTATAAATGATTATAGGTAAAGTTCATTGATTAAGCATGTTTGTTTGATTAAAGAAATAATTTAGTTGGACTGTGTACACATTATTACAAAGTCTTTATACACCACATTATATAACTTGTATATATAAAAATATTAGCAGGTAATAAGTATAGTTTAACTACAAATGTACAATGTCATGTTAAAAGTTGTGTATTAGTAGTCAATTATAAGGTTTTTCTTCACTATATTTTTTTTGTTATTGTTGTATTGTAATTTTTAAGTATACAATGCACAATCTATATTTAGTCAGAGATTCATCAAATTAAATTGTAAAATTGATTGGATTTTAATTGGATTATTTCATTATTTTATTTTATTTTTTATAGGAAAAAACATACATTGCCTTGGGTCCTTTAGAACACTAGTAGCTCGCTGGGCACATGATGATTTATTATCTATACCGTAGTATTTTGGTCGTTTATTTTTTGTTAGTTGGCATTTTCCTTTCTTAGTTCATTGTAGTAAACTATAATATGTTTGGTAAAAAAATTTAAATTTGAGTTAAAGGAAAAATAGGAGAAAACAAATTGAATTTTATTTATGTAGATTTTTTATCTTTTTAATTTTAATATTTTCTTCGATCAAATGAAAGCAAATGCATTGTCCTATTTGTTCTTTTTTTTTTCTTTTTCGTTCCAACATGGGTAATTGGTGGAAACCCGAAATTTGTTAAGTTTTGATCTTTGTTTCTTATTTTTGAATTATACTTTTCCATCGTAGATTATTTTCTGTGAAATTCTGAATATAGATGAAAAGTGAAAATAATAGGATATATTTATTCTGGACGTGGAACAGATAGACCTTTAAATTGTGAAAAGGCAACAGTAGATTTCCTGTTTGTCTGTGCAAACTCGTGATGAATTTAATGAGAAATTTGTGGTTTGAAACGATGCTTTGAAGGACAATACTATACACGTTATTTCACGAGTGTGTGTTTTTCGCCATCTGAATGATCATTCTGGACTACGGACGGTTAGGGTGACAATGAATGAAAGCGGTATAAAGTGAAGAAATTGAAACTAACAAGTTTGGAATCATTCAGTTATGCATTGTTTAATGTCTTGATGCATTTTCATTCTCTACTATATATCCGTTTCAATTCTTCCAATATAACCGCATTTTCATAAAGAGAGTATCTTTTTGAGACTAGTTTTGCTGTATTTAGCATTGTAGGTTGAATGTCGAACTGTTCCTTTTTTTTACCTTACGCATGTTTGTAAACTTATTGTTTGTTGTTTTGTCAGCATCATAAAATACATAGAGTCGGCAAATACCATGCTTTCATTCATATGGTGGACTGTTGGAGTCTACTGGGTAACTCTTGGTGGCCAGAGTCTGACAACGGATGCACCTCAGCTTTACTGGTTAGTTGGAATCTGTAACATTATGTATTGGTTAAATTATATGAAAAGTTAATATCTTCATGGATTTAATCATCATGCACCTCTCTTTGCAGTATTCTGCCTTATCCCATTTTGTAATCATCATGCATGTTGTGTTATGCAGGGTCTCTATCGCATTTCTTTCTTTCGACGTTGTCATTGTACTGATCTGTGTCGCTGTTGCATGCCTTATTGGTATTGCTGTTTGCTGCTGTCTACCATGCATCCTTGCTCTCCTGTACGCAGTGACAGATCAGGTCGTAATGCCATGCATTCTGCAACCCATCTTTATATATCATTAAAAGAATTGTCTTTTGTCCCTTCAGTACGTAAATCCCTGTGATTTCAACAAACTTATCAATGTCGAATCATGGATTTGTTTTCAATTTTGTTTCATTCCCTTGTTTGTACGCGTCATATTCTTTTTCTCCAACTTTTTCATACTTAATTTTGACCTTTGATTGGTAACAGGAAGGGGCAACGAAGGAAGAGATTGACCAGTTGCCAAAATATAAGTTCAGAATAATAAAAGAAGGTGATATTGAAGAATCTTCAAGAGGAATAATGATCGAATCTGAGAGTGAGACAGCCACAGAACATGTTGTTGCCTTAGAAGATGCAGTAAGTTCCTAGTGTTTTTCAGAATAAAAATGATCCTATCCTCCAAATGTTAGGATTTGAATACATATCTTTTTGTGTTAAGATTTCTTTCATTTCCTCACATTCCATTAAAATTGTCTAAAAAATTTAGTTATGTATATTCACTTTTAAATTATTTTTTTTTCTGTTTAAATTTGTTTGTTATATCTTCTATTTATTTAAGTTAATTCTACATATTTTTATTATGATTTTAAATATTTTTCTTTTGTTTTATATTTTTAAAACATTTAAAAATTTAGGCATAGTGTTTCTGGATACTTGCTATATTATTGTAAGCTCTTGTGCATGTATATAGAGCCGTGCTATATTTTCCAACAATTACCTCTTGATACTTAATAAAAAGAAGTACATAAAACAAAATACAACAAACATTTAATTCTTCTTTGATTAGGAATTAAGAGGATTTGCGTAAAAGTTACAGACGGATATCAAATTATTCTTTGGGCATAACATTTGCACAATCGTATCTACATCGTGTCAAAGCAAATCAATGTTTAGATTATTAATGTTTTATTGTTGGAAGGAATTCCTCATTTTTTTGGAAAAAGTTGTACCTTTTAAGGTACATTTAGAATACTTGCACTAATAATTAAAACATGAACTAAACCCTTTATTTGTTTTGAGTACTCAGTCTATTTGAAATATAAACATCTTATTTGTTGAACTTTATATCTTTGTTTATTAAAGCCGATGCAACCTTTATAATGCCCAGTATGCTGCACCAGGTAGCTGTATATTTTGATGGATGGTTTCACACTTTCACTTTCACAATTTGGAAGAGCAAAATTCATTTTTGCTAAAAGAAATCCCACTTATGACATTGATGATTGTGGTATAATGACAGGAATGCTGTATCTGTCTCTCTCCATATGATGATGGTGCTGAAATCAGAGAACTTCCTTGCAACCACCATTTTCATTGCGCATGCATAGACAAATGGCTGCTAATCAATGCTACCTGCCCTCTCTGCAAGCTTGATATTTTGGTTGGTAACCACCATCATGAAGTTTGAACAGGTTCCTTTTTTCATTGCATTGATTAGTAGGAAAACAGAGCCCTTTTGACATCGCTCTGTTTTCTGTGCTGTGTATATTTCTCCCTTAATCATGTTGGGAACAGTTTGTTTCCAGCTAAATGTGCATTAACTATTAAGACCATAAGCCCTCTCACTTCAGCTCATGACATGACCAGATAGACACGATGCCTTATTAGGAAAATCGTATTTATTGCACAAGGTTTCACACCTGTTCTGTATAACTGTATCTTACGATGACAAGGTCATGGAGGCCTGAATGAGAATATCCAAATTCTTGTACATTGTTGGACCTGTACAGAAAAATAAAATTTATTATGATTTCCATGCAATGGTTTTTTTGTTGTTTTACTCCTTCGTAGTCTTCAAGATAAAATATGATTGCTACATTTTATTTTCATGCATGGTTATTACTGGCAGTAATGCTGAAATCTCTCTTGATGGGTTTCTAATATACATCCTTTTCTTGTGAGATCTTCTAGCTTCTTCCTATTTGGGGAGCGATGGGCCTCCATATATTTTGTTTGCTTGAGAAGAGAGAAATATGTAACATGAATACAATATACCTCAAACCTAAATTATGGAAGAGTGTGTCTAAAAGATGGTCTTGGTCCAACAATCATCCTCCTAAATTTGATGTTTGGAAATACAATCTATTAACACCCATTTTTTGTATCTCAATTTTTAAGTACTTATCTTACACTTCACTTGTTTCTCTTTTATTTTGATCATATGACTTACTAAATTTCTTGTGTGCTCAAAATAACACGTGTTGGAAGTAGCACATACACAAAAAAAATTTAAAAGCTAACTTTTTCTCTACAAACATTGACTGTTTTTTTTTGGTACATTATAAACTCATTCATCCGTGTATAGTTAAAGAGACTAATATTAACATCCGAAATGCAGAGGTCAGCAAAGTGAACAAACTAGTAAAATACTCTACCTTTTCTACAACTAGTGTCAGAAACTAAACCATTGTCAATATGCTTAAATTACTGTTAACCAAATCAAGAAGAAAACAAAAACATTCATCTTGGAATATTGAGAGGGAAATTCCAGAAAACAGGAACCCCAGTAACAGTTCCTGCAGCATCATTCTCACCCATTGTCACTTGTTTCCCAAACCCTCTCGAATTCTTTTCAATCTCCACCATTGAACACGAAGATTCACGCTCCTGTGGTGCCTTCACCACCCTCACTGAGAAATTGATGACCCCATTTCTGTTACCCTTCTCATCCCAAAGCCTATAACTCAACAACTGGAAGCTATTTTCTGAAACAAACCCTCCAAGGTCAAACTCAGAAACTGCTATTCGTGCTGCTCCCACACTTTTAACACCCAGCCATGTCTTGCATTGCACCTCTAACGTGATGCAGTTGGCTCCATCAACCAAGAACTTCTCGTTCCATGATGGGTTGTTGCTCCCACCCTCTTCTTCTGTCCTGGTTGTGAAGAATTTGGTGCATGATTGCGTGTGAACAACAACGTATGTGTCTTTTCTTATTGGTTTTCCGTTCATGCAAAGATTTTCGGCTGATATAATCGTGATCTCCATGCTGTGAGTGAGGAATGCAAGTGCATAAAGATCTATGGGATTTGGATTTTACAGAGAGAGAAAATGGAAAAGATTAAGATAGAAGGACCATGATGTCTGAGACATGAAACGTCTGCTTTTCTTGTCCTTTAGTAATGGCTTTGTAATATACTTTAATAATATTGGTGCTTGTTCGGTCTGTAGAGAAATTTTAAAGAAGATGGAAATTTATGCAGATACCAATATTCTTCTTTACAATAGTCAAGAAATTTCACTGTTGAATTGGACTTATTAGTTGACAGTGTACTTGGAAATTCTTCACCAATTTACAATAAGTAAAACTCTTATTTTACTGAGTCGATTTTGTAAAAGTAAATTAAATTTAAAATTTATTTTTTAGTATGATATCATAATAATGTATTAAAGTCTATTATAACAAATTTGTTATTTGTTAAATTTATTATTTCATTCGATAACATATTATCGAATCACTAAATAATGTTTAATCTTATGTTTAATATGCATATACATTAGAGTAAAGGAGATGTGTTAAAAGTATAACATCAATTAAAATTAAATATAAGATTAATTTATAATAGATAATAAATGTTTTATAATAGATAGTAAATGTAAAATTTATTTTATAAGTGGATTTTGTAAAATTAAGGTAAGTTTAAAATCTATTTTTAAATAATAAATAAACTTAATATGGCTAAGAGAACATAATACAACAAAACAAAGCAGCAGTATTGTGTAAACAAGATAATAGCCATGAAAACATTAATAAACTCGAAAATTCTTAGTCTTTGAAAATTCTTATTAAATATGATATAATATACATTTATAAATATCAACCAAGGAGGTGCAGCAATTTATGAACTGTACGTATTTGATGGAGAGCTTGCTTTCTTCGTCTGTCACTGTTTTGGAGGAAATTAGAAGGAAAAGCAAAAGTTGAAAAGTAAATTTCAGTGGGAATGGTCTTGTTAACGGAAGATTGAATGAATCTTTACTTTTCTGAACAAAAGTTGTTAGAATTTGTAGATTTTTCTGCAAAAAGAATTTCATTATTCTGCGTGTCTCAGTGGGTAAGTTTATCACGGTGATTTAAAATTCTAAATGTATGATATTTAGCAGAATAAATAAATTTTCAGAGTTTTTTAACATAACAAGTAAATTAAATTATATTTGTAAACAAAATATCTTTCCTTTTAGCTTGAAAACAAAATGTTTAGATTGACGTGCAAGACAGTGGAGAAACATGAAACTATTCCTTTTGTTTTTCTTTGCTGTGAGCGAAAACGTGGGGAAAAGTTATAACCTGAAAAAGAGAAGCGTGGTTAAATAGACAAGAATAATGTTAAGTGCTAAAGTTCTAATTTTCCAGGTACATGCACGTTTTCTGAATTGCGACAATGAGATCGTTTTCTGAATTGCTTCGTCTTGAGAAAAGTAGTCTTCATAATATATTTTTGTTTTTATGTTCTACCTTTTTTTTCTCTAGGTTTTCTAATTCCACACTATCACCCCTTTTATCTTTGTTTTATGTTCGTCTATTCAAGTTATATATATTTTGGATGAAGATTTCTACAAAATACTATTTTACACTTTTCTTTGAGTCAGTTGATGTAATTCTGAACGCGTCAGTAATTAATTTGATTGGACAAACTGAAAAATCTTAAATTTGTATTAAATATTATCACCTACCTCTAACCTCTATTCATAGGTTTCAAGATGGGCTTGTGATCAGTGAAATCCTAATCACGGCTTAATCATGACCCATTTTCTTAACTCTTACCGGTGATCTTGATCAGAAGCTATGTTTAAGGGTCTTTATCTTGGAGATTGTCTGTCCGGTCTCCCATCTCCAATCGGGTGGTCAGTTAATAAGAAATACTTGTCTTGGTTAGATGACGCCTGATGATGTTAATCACAACTTATTGGAACTGGTCGCTTTTTCTTGGTGGACTTATACGGTCAGTCCAATACTTTTGCTTTTTAATTAATTTATCTTAATTTATTTTATATTCTAAAATGAAAATATTTTTCTATTAATATTAAATAAATGTTGAGCAGAAAATATAGTGTTTGTATCTTTCACAACTAACCCCTTTAAATGAATAATGTTGTATAAAAGCTAACAAAATCACAAACAAATTAATATTTTAAAATATCTAGTAAATATTTTAAAATATATATAAAGTAAATTAATATTTACATCTAGCCAATCACGAAAACTTAGTATACATCTAGAGTGTACACAATATATCAAAGAAAAATAGTAATAATAGTAATATAATAAGAATAATATCACTATAAGTGCCGCAATACACGAAAGAACCATGTCATGGACGAGTTACGTGATTAAGTAGATGACGGCTATCTGGTGCATGCAAAAATAATATAGTATTAGATTTATGAGATTAAATTAAATTGAAATCTATTTTCTAATATAGTATTAGTAAAGTTTTTTAAATATACTGAGCCACCGCTAAAAGGGTAAAGAAGGAAAAATGTAAGAAAGCTATAATGAAATGAAAAATGAAAAAATAGAAATAAATGTAAAAACATTTTAAAACGTTCCTCCATTAGTGTTAATCTTGTTCTTTGTGCTCCAAAAGCCAAAATACTTAATTGGACAAAATATAGAACTTTATTTTGACTAAAATTCTCTTTGAGACATATTTCCAAGACTAAAGTGTCTAGTGTTTAGAAAAACTCCTTAAACTGATTATGATAGGATTGTAATATTATTGTATAACTAGCTATCTGCCAAATATAGCATTTAGGTTTCTTACTTGTTAAGTTAAACAAAGATACTTCATAAAGTCATCCTCACGCATGAAGAAGAGAATTAATTAATACTAGAATTTGGTAAGATAACATTTTAATGAAAAACACAACAAACAAAGAAAATCTCAAAGTTGATCCGGATCTTATTCATGAAATTAAGAAAGAAACTACATAAGACAACAACAAAATAAAAAAGTTGCACATCATTACAACATTTGAGTAAAAAAATTTGAAACTTAACACAAAGATTCCTTCAACAGGAATAACCCTAAAAGCAATTATTGAACTCCATCCGAATAGCAAAGTCTTGCACAACCACTTCAAGAAGTAATAATTCCGATCTCCAAAATGTTCAGATTAGCATAGTACACAACGAGAAGAGTCTTGAAGGTCGAAGAGAGATCACACTTCATCTCATCAAGATAAAAGGGTGGTTGAGTCTTATGCTCCTATAGAGAAACTCGACATTCTAATACTCAAGTACTAGAAGAATTCAACAAGTACAAGAGTAACTTGGAATTAGTGTCCAAATACATAAATAAATTTGGTGTTCCAGTGATCGAGTATAGGAGAAACTCGACATGTCATGTATTCGAGTAAAAGAGCAACTCAATGTTCTAGTGACCAAGTACAGAAGTAGTTCGGTGTTCCAACACCCGAGTACAACAACAAATCGACGTTTCAATGCCCGAATACAAGAGCAACTCGACATTCCAATGCCTGAGTACAAGAACAGCTCGATGTTTAATTCAATACCCGAATACAAGAATAATTCAGTGAATATAAGAACAATTTGATGTTTCAGTGTTTGAATATAAAAGTGAACTTGGTGTTCCATTGATCAAGTAAGGAGAAACTTGGCATTCCTAGTACCCGGGTACAAAAGCATGTCGACGTTTAAGTAACAGGGTATAGAAGCAATTCAGTGTTCCAACACTTAAGTACAAAAGCATGAGTAGCTCAGCGTTACAGTGCTTTAGTACATGATCACTCAGTGTTCCAATAAGTACAGAAGCAACTTGATGTTCCAACACCAGAGTACAAGAGCAAGAGCAACTCAGTGTTCCATACCCAAGTACAAGAAGAATTTAGTTAGTAAGAAGAACTCGGTGTTACAGTACAACAATAACTCAATGTTCCAATATAGAAGTAACTTAATGTTTCTATGACAAAGTATAGGAGTAAGTTGACGTTCTAGTGTCTGATTATAGGGGTAACTTGGCGTTACATTTCCTGAGTACAAGAGAAGATAACAACCTAGAGTTATAATACTCAGATTCAAGAAAGAATGATGTAGAAGATAGACCTAATCTGGACTATGCCAAAAACTTTAAGTATAAAGAAAGCTTGCACTCATCTGGGACAAACCGTATTGCATTAAAAATTCCCTCTAGAATAAAGTCTACAAACTAAAAGAGCTCAAATAAAAAGTTTATCCCGAGCGAGGATGTGGAATATAACCTACTTAAAAATGTATTACAATTAAGGTATGAGGAAGTGTGTAGATTTTTTCCTTCACTTAAATTTTGCTCCTAAGTTGGGTTTTGTTAGGCAAGGTTTTAACGAGACACTTGAGTTATATAGATGGTAACATAAGCAAAGCCCTCAAGCGAGACACCAAATTACTTAGATAGTAACATATGCAAAGCCTTCAGACTAGGCACGAAATTACTTAGACAGTAACATAAGTAGAGCCCTCAAATGCGGTACCATGTTATTTAGATAGTAACATAAGTAAAGCCCTCAAACGATGCACTAAGTTACTGAAATAGTAACCTAAGAAAAGCTCTCAGATGAGACACCAAGTTACTTATACATTAACATAGGAAAATCCCTCAAACGAGGCACTGAGTTATCTAGGTGGTAACATAAACAAAAGTCCTCAAATGAGGCACCGAGTTACTCAGACAGTAACATATGCAAAGCCCTCAAATGGTACACCGAGTTACTTAGACAGTAACTCAAATAAAGCCCTTAAATGAAACACTAAGTTACTAAGACGATAACATAAGTAAAGCCCTCAAACGAGACACTAAGTTACTTTGATAGTAACCCAAATAAAACCCTCAAACGAGGCATTAAGTTACTTTGCTGACAACATAAAGCTCACAAACATGGTACGATATGCCTATGAACGCAACGCTCGAGTTATCTAGATGATAACATAATCCCACAAATGTGGCACCCGAGTTACTTAGACGATCACATAAGTTAAGCCCGCAAATGCGATACCAAGTTACCTAGACGGTAGCATAAGTTTTGCCTCAAACAAACCACCGAGTTACCTAGATGGTAACAAAAGTCCACAAACATGGTGGCAAAGTTACCTAGACAGTAAGACAAGTTAAGACCACATACATGGCACCGAGTGACCTAGACGATAACATAAGTTAAAGCCCGCACACGTGACATCCAAATTACTTAGACAATAACAAAAGCTCACAAAACGACACTTGAGTTACCTGGACAGTAACAAAAACCCACAAGCATAACATCCTGAGTTATCTAGACGATAACATAAGCCCACAAACTTGATACCCAAGAGTTACCTTTGCGATAACACAAGTTAAGCTCACAAACACGAGATCTAAGCCTATCTAGATGGTAGCACAAGTTAAGTTCGCTTAGACAACACCTTAGCCTACCTAAACGGTAGCATAAAGTTAAGCTTGATAGATGACATCCGAACTTGCCTAACTTAATTGGTGTTGTGTCTTTCGAGTAATTCTCTTTCTTTTGATAAATGTATCTCTCTTTTGATAAATGTAACAATTTTTTTATTTTAAATTTTAAAATATTATGTACAATGAAGATTTGACTATGGACTATTCAAATGAACGAAATTGAGAATACAAAAATATTTTTTTTAAATCATCTAATAAATTAAGAATTTAGACAATTTAATTTCAGAAAATTAATAATTACTTTTTAAAAATGCAATATGTAATATATGAAGTATACCGATCGGAATTAATCGTCATTAAGCATGTACTAATAGGTCAGATTGTCTTACATTCTACAAATATACGACATTAATGATTAATTATTGGGTTTGATTACCTAAAATATATTGCACTAATAGTTAATTATGAAACATGTCTGAGCGTCACCTTTTTCTATCCTAATAAAATATAGACCTCTTTATGAAACATGTCTGACTTGAGCGTCAGAGTGTCTTCTGCAGGTCAGAAACTCATTGTAATGGATCGCGTTCTCGGAGAGGATTGAAGATCAAAAGAGAGTAAAGCAAGAAAGGATGACAGACCCTCAGACCAATTCAACTGAAACACAATACATATAAAAAATTACACAAAAAGAAAATATGTTTACTTAAAATTATAATAAATAAAAATATGTACGATATTTAAATAAAGTTAAATAATATAGAGTGAGTGAAACAATTGAAAAGTAATAAAAAGTTATTAAAAAAAAATCTTCGAATAAAATGAAAAAAAGAATATTTCTCCTTCTAACTTCCGTTCATTTGGAGGGATTCCATGAACCTTTTCTGCCTGCCTACAATTTTTGTCGGCCCAGATCATAAAGTTAAAAGAAAATATAATTCTATTATTATTGAATTTATTTCACAAAAGTGGCTTTAAAAAGTCCGGTGAGCCGTTTTAAAAAGTCCGGTGAGCCGTTTTTGAAGGAACGTAAGGATTTGTTAGATTATCTTTGGTATCAAAGAATTTGATGCGCGTGAAAACCTATATATGCGTTTTATTCTGGAATTAAAGAATATATATTTCTTTAACATGAAAAAGGTATTTTTATTGTCTGAAAATACACAAATATTTTACTGTTTAAGGTTTTTGAAGTAGCCTTTTAATTAAAATTGTCTTTTAAGTAGCCTTTCAATCAAAATTTGTTGTTGATAGAGTTGTTTAAGGATAATTGACATTGATAAGATTGAAGTAAACTTTTGCTTATAATTTTCGCTCGCCACGTTGAAGTATTGTTATTTCAAAATATATGATTGATGTTAATGGTCTAAAGTTTAGTGAGTCTAAAATTGTTTTCAAATCTAAGTTTTAAGATTACTCTTTGTTTAAACTATTTGGAAGTATCTGAAAAGGTATTTTAATATCAAAGTTAATTTAAAGTTGATAATTGAGATATTAATAGTGAAGTAAATCTTTATCACCTATTTTTTTTTATCTCAAATCTATATTTTTTATATTTTAAAATAACTTTTTTATTAACGTATTATGATTTAATTAAGGATAATCATATTTTAAATTGATCAACATTAAGATAATTATTTTGACATTTTCGTGATTTTCCATTTAATTTATAAATGATTGAACAATCATACTACGTAATCATACCGGATAATTATAATACATTTATAAATAATTGACTAGTTTACATGCATTTAACTATAAATAGCACCGTATAACATGCATGAAAAAATCATTTAAAAAAAGTAAACGTATTATACTATATCATGAATGATATGTCACCATCAATTGATACTTTGATACCTCTTTCCGATATAAGTTAAAAACAAGTTAAACTAAAATTGAGTTCTAAATAGAAATTAACAAACAATTTTCATACAAAAAACCTTCAACTATAATAAAGGAAAACTACATAATAAATAATTCCAATTTGATTTTTACTACGGAGAAGAAATTTATATGTGTGTAAATATAAACAGGACAACATTTACACTTATTATTAACAAGAGTATTTTTCTGTATTTAATTGAAAGTGATTATACATGACCTTTTTTATATCACACTTGCACATGATGGGACATGGTTGCAAAGAGATATATTAATAAAAGATTAAATAATAAGATGTGAACTAAACTTACCAAAAAAGTTCAAATCCAACTTCACTTCAAAATATTAAAGTAATAAATAATAGGTTTTAATTATGAACGTTATGTTTATATATTACTTAATGATAACATCACGGTGAATTACTATATTCGATGTATTATTCATTTTGAAACCTTACTTTTTTTTTGTTCAGTTTTTTCTTAAAAAACACCTTTTAAAAAATTTAAGAAAAAATAAATATTTGATTTGTCTTTAATTTTAATTCTTAAAAAATGTGTAAATATTAGATATATTGAAACAAGTCTTTAATCGGGATTTAAACATCTCTAGTGAAGACTAATAGAATAATAATTTATTTTTGGAACTTTCTTTTCATTTTTATCTAATGTTTCAATTTTAATTTTTATCTAACATTTCAATTTTAAGTTTTTTTTTTAAATAGTATCATATTAGAGTCAATCATTATATTTAAGGTATTATACGTGAACCTGTAATTACTTTTGTATTCAAAAAGTATATCAAAAAGTTAAAAAAGAAAATTTAAACTATCCTTGAAATCTGAAATATATACTAATCTCACATCATTTAAAAATTCAAAACAAAATCAATTTAGATGAATTTTTAGTCTTGAAACAAAATTATAACAATATTTTAGTCTCGAAAAAAGAATATACAATAGTTATATATAATATTATTCGTTCTTTTTAGAGTCTAAAGGATTCTCATAATCTTAAACAAAGAATTGAAAAATAAAGATAGATCTAAATTGTTTTTTATTTGAACTTCTAGACTATACGAGACTCGTGTACATTTAAGACTCGTGTCAGGAATTTGTTCTACCTGTCAGCAAACT
Organism: Vigna angularis; assembly: GCF_016808095.1. Classification (NCBI taxonomy): domain Eukaryota; kingdom Viridiplantae; phylum Streptophyta; class Magnoliopsida; order Fabales; family Fabaceae; genus Vigna; species Vigna angularis. Next base: position 9,663,782 of record NC_068971.1, read on the forward strand.
GTTGGTAGTTCTTTCGAGTCGCTTCATTTCAATACTTCAACGTGAAAAAAGAAACGTAATCGATCTGCAACTATAGAATAAATCCTATGCTTAAGTTTTGCCACGTTTGGATATTTTCTAATCCTCATAATAAGTTAGTCAATGAATTTTAATTTTATATAACTCTCAGTTCTTAATTTTTATTTTCTATATAAGTTAATTTTAACTTATATACAAATATTTGTAAAATTAGGTTTAACATGCTGACCTCACCAAGGGTTGATTCTGAAAAAAATGAGTTTTTAACTAAACACACCACAACAAATTAAGATCATTCTCGAAACTAGATTTAGAACTCCTGAAACTGATAAATGTTGTCTTATTTACTTGCAAAAGTGTGCTTCTGCATGAAATCTTGTTTAAAAACTTACTTTTATTAAAACAGGGTTTTGATTTTCTTGGTAAACTCCTTCTAAAACTTACATTTTATAGTCAAATATAAATTTGCATTTGGTAAAATAATTTCTTGTTATTCACTCAGCCAATTTATTTTTATATTTAGTTGAATAAATCGATTTTAGTATTATAAGTTAATTATTTATTTATATAAATAATTTGAGTGCCTTAATCAAGGTTAAACAGTTGAGCATATTTGGTTCGGTATTTCTTAAATCAGTCATACATTAAACCATTTCCAACAACGCTGCCAGAAGAAGAACACAGCATGTCCCGTTCCCTAACCCTAACATTGAACTTAATAACCCCACTGCGCCTCCCTTCCCAATCCCTCAACCCGTAACTCAGAATCTGCAGGTTCTGCTCCGCCGCCGCCGCGGCGCTGAGCAACTCGGCTATGGCTATCCTTGCTATCCCAACGTCCTTCATGCTCGGCGCGTTCTTGCACTTCACTGTCAGCGTGACGGACCTCGCCTGTGACGGCACGTCCACCTCTAGCTTCTCGTTCCATGACGGGTTGCCGCTGCCATCGCTGGTGGTTTCTACCGTGGCCGTGCCGGTTGCGTAGCTGGCGATGGAGTCCGCTCGCACCACCACGTAGAGGCTCTGAGCGGCGTGCCTCCAGTTGGCGTGGAGGTCCTCCACCGATAGAACAGTGAGGTCTAGGGTTCTCTTTAGAGAGTCGTGTGGTCGGGGTTTTGAGTCCATGGGAGAAGGTTGGAGAGAAATACGGTTAGAACTTGGTGCGGGTTTTGTTAATGGACAAAGGAAGGAATGGAGTGTTATATGTACTTATAATAAAGTTTCTTAATTTTATTTATTTTTAATTTTACATCACTATGAATAAATTAAATAATAAGAATATATTTGATGTTTCTTAAATTTTAAAAAGGTAGAGCCAAACTCTTTTACAAATCTTATCGAGGAAAATAAATTAAAGAAATTTTTATTCTTTACCAGTGTGAACACTTACATGTATACATTTTCTTTCTTATCACAATACAAATTAATATGATAATAATAAAATTTAATATAAATATTTTTCATAATTTTATTCTAAATAATTTTCATAATTTTATTATAAATAATTTTTATGAAGTATTTATTAAATTTAAAATTTATACTATATAAATAAATGTAAATTTAATTTTACAATGTGTTGTAAATCTCATCTTCCAATTAATTTTGTAAAGTTATATTAGACCTAATATTTACTTTTATATAGTTTTTATTTATTTTATATGTAATAATTATTTTAATTTGAAAAAGAATTAAGTTTTAAAAAATGATCAAATTAAAAGAATGATTAAATTAAAAAAAATTCTTAAAAAATATAATTGATAAAATAGTTATTTTAATTTCAAAATTATATATTTATTAAAAAATAAAATTAAAAAAATGTGTACCAAAAGAGTAAATTCTTTTTCTATAATGGTATATGGAAAAATTTTGTACCAATTTATTTATTCTATACTAAAAGATAAAGAAATAATGCAATAAATGTGAAACATGAAATACATAACAGGAAAAGGAATCTGAATGTATCCACCGTCCAAAAACATTAAGAAATCCATCTTATTAGAAAACACATCTTATCGAATATATTCTCTAATCAATGAAAACACATTTTTTTTCAATAACCTCGATAATTTTTTTATCAATAATAACAAATATAATATATTTAAGAGAATCAATTGAGCTCGATTTTAAAAAAAATTAAAAAGTGAAATAAAAGTTTATCTGAAATCATTATAGAGAGCCTCTCCAATCCTATATATTTTAAAGTGTTGTTAATATTATTAAGATGCATCTCATATACATTTTAATAGGAATTAAAAATAGAATTCTATCATGACAACATTATAGAGCCAATCTTATATATTTTAAAGAGTTGTTAATATTATTACGATAGATCTTATATACATTTTATTAAGAATTAAAAATAGAATTATTTAATTTTAACCTAAAAACTAAGAAAACTTTAAGTTTTGTTCTTTTGAAAGAAATTATTTGAGAGATAGGATGGATTTAGATGAATTTAAATATAAAGTTTGTGTTTTAAGAGGTTCGGAGGTGACGCGAATTTGTGAGTAAAATTTGTTAAAATTTGTGAGAGATTTGATTAATGTGAAAAATTAAATAAATTTTTTAATAAATTAGAAAATAAGATTACCAAATTGATTTTTATGCTAAAAGTAATATAAAATTATATTTAGACGAGTTAAAATTATTATAGAAATTTTATAATCAGTAATTTTATAGATGAGTTAAATTTAGATGATTACCAAATTAAAGATTTATTATCACACGAGTAATAAGATCAACTAAAAATATGCCATAATATAAGACGATAACATATGAAATAATATGATTTATGATCAATCAAAGTATAATTCATTCATTCATTTAATTTTGCAACCTATAACAATGTATACATAATGTGTACACAAGTATGAATGAACTCATTATCCACCACCAAACAAAAGGCACACAACACCTCCTTCCATGATATATCACCTATAGCAAGGAATGAAATTCAAATCAAATATAAAAAATTTTCATCAAACAAAACACATGGCAACATCATCACCTCGACCATGAGTATCTAGTAGGAACTCTTAACCACGAACCACCAAAATCCACATAAATCAAACCACTCAACACCCTCCAACGGTGAAGTTACCTTCACCATGAACAATTATCACCATGTCGCCTCCACCAACAACCATCATAGGTCTTCGATTCAACTATCGAACCACCTTGTACAACCTATCCAACACTTCCTACAACAGAACACATTTTTTAGAACAAGTGAAAGCTTTGGAACCAATTCTAAGAACACAAGAAAACAAATTCCAACACCTTGAAATTGATTCCAAACAAACGAGAACATATTTCATTCTTCTTGGAATTTATTCCAAGTTTTCACATATTCGGTTCCAAATCTTCACAAATTTGATTCAAAGCATGTGTATGCATGTCATTCAACCTACACCCATGAATTATAATACGAATCTAACCAAGTTGTTATTATAAAAGAAGATGTATGTTTTGGAATGTTGGGCTGCTAGGTTGTAATGCTACCCATCAAGCTTCTACTCTACCGAGTTGGTATTATGTTGAGCTTCTATGCTGTTAGGCTACTATGATGTTTGTTGGACTGACATGCTATCGGGTTTCTTGGATGTTAAGCTTCTAGGCGCTATCGGGCTATTGTGATTTTTGTCGGGGCTACCCTTGCTATGAATACTTTCCATAAACCATGAACATGAACCATGCACACCACACTTGTCACAATCATTATGTACTCTCCTAGATTTGAGCAGTGTGCACTAGTAAAAAATAAGGATTTTAACTCGCCCATTTGACATCGGTTTTGTTACAACCGAAGCATAAAATGATGCAGTAAAATTTTTGTAACTATCGCAAACGTATATGTCTCGGTTCAAAAAGAATCGAGGCCTAAAGGGGTCTACGACTTCGTTTGTTTAGATAACCAAGGCATAAAATAACTAAATTTTTTTTACTTTAGGCAACGATTCTTTATAGAACCGAGGCGATAGAGACTTATTGCCTCGGTTAAAAAAATAACTGAGGTAATAACATGCGTTTATGTTTAAATTCGTGAACAGAGGAATTTTTAGACAAAAGCCATCTTTTGCGCCACTAATCTCTCTCATCTTCGATTTCGCGACCACCATCTTCAACATTTCTTCCAATTTTTCTTTCATTTTTCGGTTATTAAGTGCTTAGGAATGATTTTATTTCATTTTGACCGATTGATTTTGTGCATAGGTGCTTTTCGAATAAACGCTTTGGGATTTTCATTTCGTTTCGTTTCAACCCCAAACTCACCTTTAAGGTTATATCCATTTTCGGGTTTTCATGTTTTCGTTTGGTTGTTTGTTAGACACCATTCTGTGTGCAGTGTTTTTTGGACAATGTTTCACGTTTTCTGCTTTCATGATAAATACAAAACAACATTTTCTAGACAGTGTTTTGTGTGCAAGTCTGTTTATGTGTTTGTTTTTGTGTTTATGGGATTATGTAATATAGTTTTTGTGATCTGAAATGGTTACAAAAATGAACAATTTTTTTTTAAAAAAAACATACTTTAGACAATGATGTTTTGGTAAAAACCGAGACAAAAAAGGGTCTATTGTCTCGGTTCTAGATCCAGACGAGACAATAGACCCAATTTTTTTTGTTTTATATAACTTTGGGTTTTTTGAATTGAGGCCAACAGTCTAAAATTTTTACCTCGCTTGAATATACTTTGGTGCTGCAACCGCTGTCATAAAACCAAAACAACTAAGGCGATATCCTTTCATTGCACTAGTGGTGTAACATCAAACTATCTTTAAAGCTTTGAGAAAACACCACGAGTAGTGACACCAAACTATCTCTATAACTTCGAGGAAACACTATAATACAACTCCCCACTACTCCTCAACTAATAATATATACCAACTAGGGATGACAACGGGGCGGGTCGGGCACGGGTAGTGTCTACCCGCAACCCAACCCGTCGGATAAAACTGTATCCGCTACAAAAAAAATAATATAAATTAAATTAAAATTTAATTTTAATTAAATTTAACCTAATAAAATATAATTTTATTTTATTTTTAATTAAATTTAATTAAAAGATATAAATTATTTTTTTTTAATTTTTTGTGGGTAACGAGTACCCGTAGGACAAGTAGTATACTACCCGTACCCGACCCTTTAGAAGCGGGTATTAAAATACCTGCTACTCGTTACCAACGGATAGTAAATATCCACGGATAATAACTACTCGCCGTGAATTTTATCTAGAAATACTCATATCTCCGGATAAAATTATCATTCCTAATACCAACCAACTATTTAATGATGCATTATAAAAACTCAATTGTGCATTATCAACAAGTCAAAGGTGTATGAGTGTGTGGTCACCTTTAAATAATAAATATCTCTTGTATTCTTTAAAAATCTCATAAGTACACGTAAAAAACAATAATGGTGGTACATATAAAAAATAACAATGTTGGTGAACATATGAAAATAAAGTAATAAAAATATTTATGTAAAAACAATATTACCTTTATTTCTCAAATATCTTCATAGCAGGGGATGCCTTTATATTCTTCCTCGAGAATAATGCCTTTCAAAATAACAATGCAAATGTTAATGACATAATCATACATAATAACTACTTTATTACATAGGGTTCTTTACAAACCCAATCATGCTTGTATAAACATCTCTTAAGAATCAGGTTCTAGATTACGTTACCATGGGTTCTTAAATTAAGAATAGGATATAGAATAAGTTTTGATTTCCAATAAATTTTTACACTTATTATATATGTATTATTTTATTTTTATATTTTTTAATTAACTTACTTTTTAGGAATATGATTAATAAAAAACAAAATTTTATATTTATGAAAAAATAAAAATAGATGTAGAAATTTGTTAGGTTGTAAAATTATAGTTTTTCAATGAAAGATTATATGTCGGTCGTGATATATTTACCGTAAAATAAAATACACTCAATTCATAACTCAATATAATTATATTTTAATAATATTTTTTTTTTAATTTAAATTTTTATCACATATTATTATATTATTATAGTGATTTTAAAGTAAAATATATTTCTCTTGTTAAAGTATTATTTTTTTTAATTTAATTAGGAGAATAATATGGAAGTACCGTGTTTCATGCATATTTTTCACGGTTGTCCTGGTTCGGAAATTGATTACGTGGGTCCCAGGTGTAATGTGAAAGACCTGCACACAGGACAACTTTTGAACGAAATCTTTGACTTACAAACTTTAATTTGACTTCCCCACCCATCGTTTTTGTCGCAGGAATAAAATAAATAACATGATTTTAATTTTTAAATATGAATATAAAATTGAGATTTTTTTTTATTTTAGATTTTCATATAATTTTATTTTTGAGATTTAATAATAAATTGATTTTTTAATTGAGTGTTTTTTTTCTGTTGTGTTAAAAGACATTACAGACTCATTGAAATTAAAATGTGTGAAATAATGTCAAATGTTGAAAAATCAACTTGTTAATATGTAATTTTTTTAATATAATTAGATTATTTTTAAAAGAATTTGAGACTGCACGTTAAAAATTATAATTTCATGTAAAAATATATAAATTAGAAACATATTTAATTTAATATAAAACTTGAAAACTCATGTTAAATATTTTTTTCAATGTTTTAATTCATTGTTAATTCTTATTTTATTTGTAGCTTAATAATATATTTTTAATTTTTTTTAACAGGAGGTATAAGATGTTAACGAATCAAATTAGGTATATCGTTATTTGACTCGTAAACTTGTTTGCTATTCGTCCATTACTCACGAGGTTATTTGTTTAAAAAATATCTATCGATATTTTAAAATTCATGGATACTCATGGATATAAACGAATATTTTAAAAAAATATTATATAATATTTTAAAATAAATTTAAATAAAATTATAAAAAAATATATAAAATATAATATAAATTATTAAATATAAACTAAAATTAAATTTTAATTAAATTTAATCTGATAAAATATATATTAATTTTAATTTTAATTAAATTTAACTTAATAAAATATAAATTAAATTTTTATTTTTACTTTTTGTGAGTAGCAGACATCTGCGAGTAGGGATAATGTAATACTTGCACGTGAATCATTTATAAGCAGATATTAAAACATCCGTTACCTGTTACCCGTAAATAATAAATACTCCTAGGTACCAACTATCTATTATGAATTTTATTCACAGATGTAAAAAACTTTTGTCATTCCTACTTACGTATTTTAAAATTAAAAATAAAATTATCGTTTCAAGTTTAATTTGTTGATATAATGTCAATAAATAAAGTTTTAAAAATATATAACATATAATATCTCTATTAGAATATATGTTATAACTAAAGTTAATAACTCAAAAAGAGGAAAGCAAAGAATTTTATATAAATTTAAAAATTTTATAGTTCATAAATGTAAACGTTAATTATTTTAAATTTTGTTGAATGGAAAATAAATATCTTTTAATAAAAATAATTCACCATATTTAATCTTTTATTTTTAGCAATATTTAGTAATAGATATAATATTTTAAAGGGTTAAATATGTTTTTAGTCCTTTAATTATCAAGCACTTTTGGATTTTGTCTCTCTTCCAAACTTTTCTTCACTTTCATCCTTCTCCTTAATGAAACTATATTTTTCAGTCATCCAAAAGCAGCGACGTTAAATTTGGTGTGAGGTGACTAAAAGTGTGTCACATTTGATGTCTAGTTTCATTTTAATTGTGTGCCACGTTTCTATTCTTCCCGTTGGAAATAGGAAAGGTCTTGACGTTAGAGGAATCAATGGTATGAATGTGACCCCTTTGGTCCTGAACCTCCACGACAGTGGTTACCGGTGGTCAGGCCACGACGACGATCGCAACATTGTGCCCCGTTGAGTAAAAATCTCTTGAAAATCCTTGGATTTCGTATCATTGGCATTGACGGCATCATAAGAGAGTTGAAACTTAAGTGCGAGATCCTCTATCTGCTTCGCGAACTCTTCATCAGAGAAAGGCTCCAAGCTTGCATTGCACGCTCTCTGCAACTTCCCCTTGCACGTGAAAAACGTGTGGTGATCGAACGACTTCGTCTTTCAAAGAAGGCACGTGGACAAAGGGAAGTGGTTGGAGTGGTGCACAAAGCTGCAAACTAGGGTTCGGGGCTTGGAGGAAGGGGAAGAAATGGTAGAGGCAAGAGTTTGCAAGGAGGAAAGAGAATGAGGAAGAACGAGGGAAACTCTAAACACATGCATCCATTTTGTAACAATTTGTTCTTCATGATCCCCTCTGTAGGTTGCAAGTTCAAGATCAAATGGCATAAATCCAATCAACCTTAGAGTTGGAGAATTTAGAATGATGCAATGAGTTGACACCACACTTTTGAAGAGCAGATGGTCAATCAGAGAACAAAAGTAAAACCTTTATTACAAACTCAATCATACCTTTATCTACAAATTTCAAACCTTGTTTTCACCTTATAAATTCATAAAAAATAAATAAAAATACAATTAACAGGTATATTACTATTTCATTCTATATGAGCACTGCAGATGATGATATATGAAGGGTCCAATATGTAATCTAGGTAATTGTGATGATTAAGCCTCAAGAAAATTGTAATAAAATACTCAATAACCAATAGGAATGACAGGTATATTTTGTTAATACATCAATACATAAATTGGAAGTTAAAGCAATGTTCGATTTATTTTTTCTTAGAAAAACACAATTTTGATAATACTTCAATCAGAATGATGTCATGAGTTAGATCCACTTCTCCTGGCTAGCTGTTTCTCCTTCTTCCTCATTGGTTGCGACAATTGCAGACCTTAAGTTCGCAGGTCTGCGAGTTAGGGACTCTGTTTTTTATGAGACGCCGACATAACAACACTTTTTTCAATGGGAGGAGGAGAAAGGAGGTTTAGTGGCGGAGGGAGGGAGGAGTTTTGGTGGCGGAGGATGGGAGGAAAGGATGGATCTTCTTGGCGTTGTTGGTGACAGAGGATAAAAAGAAGCGGATGTGGTAGTGGTTGTGGAGAGAGTGAGAGTTTCTAAATGTATAGTGTGGCACACCGTTAGCCAACTCAGAAAAAATTTAACTCTGTTGCTTTTGGAGGACTAAAAATTATAGTTTCATTAAGGATAGGATGAAAGTGAAGCAAAGTTTGGAAGAGGGACGAAACTCAAAATCGCTTAATAGTTAAAGGACTAAAAACATATTTAACCCTATTTTAAATTATTTTTTGATTTAATATCTATTTCGTCATCTTATTAGTTGGTTTGGTTCAAAACAATACTCCTATTTTTTAGTTGTTCAAAGTGGTCCTTTCTTTTGTAAAAATGATTCAACTTGGTCTTTTTTGTTGACGGTGTTTAAAGCGCTAACAGTGTAATGATCACTTTAGCCAATATTCAATGAGCTGTCCAGTTTTGAAATACATGGAAAAATAAACCCAATTGACGTAACAATGGTAAAAATTTAAGTATATATACGTGTGGATTAAGATTGGATTAGTTCATCACGCATCAGTGTTAAATATGAGAAAGTAGTAGAAGAATCTATACAATTTGCGTAACATAATGAGGGTATATAAGTGATGATGAAGTGAAGTTCATATGTCCTTGTGTTAATTGTTTGAATAGGAGAAAGTTGAATACAGCAGAAATTAGGGAACACTTTATCTATTATGATTTCCTTCGAAGTTATACCACATGGACATGACATGACGAATTAATAAACTTTCCAACTGTCTCCCAAACTTAACATATTGTTGATTCCACACCATGGAAGATTGACTAGAAGAAGACAAATTAGAGGAAATGATCCACGATGTTGGCGCAAAAGCTTTTTTTTAAGCACATGTGTATGAGAGAATGTTCACTGATGTGGAGGCTCCATTGTGTCTTGGTTCAACTAAGTTCACACAATTATTGATGGTATTAAGGCTCATGAATTTGAAGGCAACCAATGAATTTATTGATAGGAGTTTCACATGATTGTTGGCGTTATTGAGTGAAATGCTTTCGAATGAAAAAAAAACCTACTCACTCATAATTATAATGCCAAAAAAATTCTTTTTCTAATGGGTATGAAGTATAAAAGGATACATGCATCTCCTAATGATTGCATATTGTACAAAAAAATTCAAAGGTGGGTGATCATTGTACAAACAAGAAAAGAGCATTGAAGATAATAGTCATTTAAAAAATGATGACCTTGCTTTGAAATTAGATTGGTACATTCCAAGCGTTCCCAAAGTTAAGTGTTTGTTTGCGAATGCAAAAGTTGCTAAAAACCATATATGGCATGTATATGAGAGAAAAAAAATGATGGACTACTTCGTCTTCCAACTGATTCAATGCATTCAAAAAATATTGATCATGAATTCCCCAGTTTGGTGAAGAATGTAGCAATCTTCAGTTTGGTTAAGCTACCGATGAAATGAATCCATTTTGGTAACTTAAGTATCCACCATAATTGTTGGCCTGTTATATTATACATTTACAACTTATCTTCTAGGTTGTGCCTCATAAGAAAGTACATGATGTTGTCTATGATGATATTTGGTCCAAGACAGTCTAGAAATGCCATAGATGTTTATCTTACTGCACTAGTTGAAAACTTAAAGTTGTTGTGAGTTGATGGGGTTGAAATATTTAATGTCTTTGCTTCTTGAACGTTCATGATGCATGCAATGTTATTATACACCACTAACGACTTCCTAGGTTTCAGTTATTTGTCAGGGTACAACGTCAAGTGTCATAAAGCATGACTTATATGTGAAGAAAACATTATAGCTCATTAATTAAAACACAAAAAGGAAGATAGTATATTTGCATCATCAAAGATTTTAAAAATCTAATCATCCATATCAAAGGTTAAAAAAAGCATTCAACGGACATTAGGAGAATGACGTTGCACCAATTCCATTGATTGACCTTCAAATTCATGAAAAAGGTTAATAAAATACATCATGTATTTAAGAAAACATCTAAGAAGTCATCTACAACGAGTCCTTAGAAGAAAAAATCATTATTCTTTTATCTTCCATATTGGTCAAAATTAGAGGTTAGACATTGCATAAATGTAATACATGTAGATAAGAATTTGTGTGATAGCTTGATTGATACACTATTCAACATTCAAGAAAAGACAAAAGATAGAGTAAATTCTCGTTTGTATTATGTTGAAATGATGATTCGAGAAGACTTGACTGTAAGGGAGGTTGGTAAGCGTACTTATTTATCGCTCACACATTACACTATGTCAAGACAAGAGAAGATAACTTTTTGAAATTGTTTAAAGAGTGTTAAGGTACCACAAGTATACTTTTAAAATATTAAAAATTTAATGTCGATGCAGGACTTGAAGCTTGTTGGCCTATCATATCTTAATGCAATAATTGTTATTGGTGGCTAATTGTGGAATTTTATTAAAAAATTTAGACAAACTATAACTCATTTGTGTTTTTTTATCCCTAATTTATAGTAAAAGTTAGATGAATTTCAAGAAGAGATTGTTATCATCTTGTGTCAGCTAGAGTTGTTTTGCTTCTATCATTTTTTGACATCATGGTACATTTACTTATTCAATTGGTAAAAAGAATCAAGTTTTGTGGCCTAGTGTACTTAGGATGGATGTATCTTATTGAACGTTATATGAAGATTTTGAAAGGATATGTGAAAACACGAAACTATGTCAATATATGTTTAATAAGTGAGTTGATCTGTTTAAAATGGAAATTGGATTGAAAATTTACTTAAGTACAGGATTAATCGATTACATAAGTTGGATAATCGGTTAAGTCAATTTACTTTGTTCAAATCCATTTCATTTGATAGCCTGAATTGTTTTAACAGTTATATGAATTTAATGCTGACTTATGAGAATTATATAATCGATTACATGCATTGTATAATCTATTAAAATCAAAATAGAAGCAAATTTGTCAAAGTAGAAGGAAAACCTTAACACATTACAAAAAATTCTTAATCGATTAAAATGCGTCAGGATTCAGAAAATCCTATAAATACGCATCTTGTGCTCTGTTTCAAAACAATAAAATTGCAATTAATTTCATAACTAACTATTTCATTGAGTTTTGATTACAGGAGCATCCAAGAAGTGTCTTGAAGAATCAATGATTAATTTGAGTTTCTTACACATCAAGATTCTATCAAGAAAGTGGGCTAGAACAATTCTAATCCGATTTACACTACTAGAGTGTGATTGAAAGATCACATACGTCATATACAATCTGAGTATTTTATTCTTGTATGGGTGTGTTAGGGGAGAGAGTTGTGATTGTTCTCAAGGTGTTGAGAGAGCTGTGATTTTTCTCTATGTGGTAAGTGTGTGAGGGTGTTCACCTCTTATTTTGCTATAGTGATCTTGAGTGTGGAGAGAAGTACCTTGAGAGGGAATATCTCTGTATTCTTGTAAACTTTATCATTATAGTGGAATCCCTTCAAAGAAGACTGAGGCTTGGCCAAACCACTATAAATTGCTTGTGTGAATCTTTCTCTGTCCTTTTCTCTTATATTGTTGATTCATCACTTCTTATTTTATTGATTTTAAGAAAAATAAAGATTTTGCAAAGCTTTTGAAAAGATCAACTTTTAAAGCAAAATTCAATTCACCCCCTCTTGGCTTGAGATATAAGGCATATTTTTTTCTAACATGTTCTATAAGTAAAAGCATCCAAGGTGTGAAGGTGGTGACAAAAGATCGCAAAGAATTGTTGCAAGTGTATCTATACATATTGAACAACAAAAATGAGGTGATCCCTTGCTTATATGGACACAAAGTCATTATGAAGGACAGTAGTTCGAAAAATTAGAGAAGTGACAGTTGATGGAGCATAACAAAATATTCATGTCTTGGTTTAAATCTCATGTTTTGAAAGATTAATATTCTTCTGAGGCTTTGTTGTGGCTAACAAATGGATTGAAGTTTGATGTTGTATGTTCTATAGTCTACGAAATTAATAATTGCATATTCTATGTGTAATCTTTGGACGATAAAAGCACAATACAAAATAGTAGAGTCAGTCTTGAAGTTGAACACTACAATTTTCCACATTTAAAGATAAGAATAATGTATTTGGATCAATGACGTATTATGGTGTAATAGAAGATATATGAGAGGTTGATTATACTATATTTGATATTCCAGTGTTCAAATGTAAATGGTTTGACGATAAGAGTGATTTCAAAATCGATGAATCAGGTATTGACTCTAGTTTATTTTTGGAATGTGGGTTATTAAGATGAGCCATTTATCATTGCACAATAAGCATCTCAAGCTTTTTATGTAAAAGATCATGCTTTTGAACATTGTTATGTTACTCTTTAGGAAAAAAAAACAAGTTGATTATAATGAAGAGAATCTGATTAATCTTCATATTGCTGACACTCAACCATTTAAAACAACAATAAATTTTGATGAAGACCCTTTAGTTGACGATGTACATGCAATTCGAGAAGATCATAATGAGAGAATATACATTGACCAGTCCAGAATTTATGTATGAATTTCATATTCTTGTATAAATTTATGTGTTTTGTTAAATAATATATTATATGTTATTTTATATGTCTATTATTAATCTTTTATGTTTTTCTTAACATATATATGGCTTACCATAAGAATTCATCAGGGTATAAAAGACCCATTATGAAACCTACCAGAAGAGCCACTAAATTGAAACAACTCTTAATGTGACGAGGTAGTGGTGAGAGGACACGTTTTTTTATTGACGTCATCATTGGTATAGCTACCGATCCAAAGGTGGACGTCTTCAAAAGTTATTTAGGAGTATCGATAGACGAACAAATATCTATCCTTACTACATCTTTTGATCATATATCTGAAGTTGATCAAAACATGATATGGTAAGACATATTGGTAACTTAATTAATGTTATTAAATTTATAGTTTGATTATATTGATAATTCCCTAAATACTATTTATATGCATTTTGTTTTATTATAAATGATATTTGATATTCAAAATGTGGCGCGCTTAAAAATAAATGCCTATCTTCGATCGCCAAGAGACTTCATGGTTTTAAGACAAAATCGATGTTTAGATATATCTTCAGAGCAAAACAGAATGAAAACACATGTATCAAATACTAGGAAATCGATGAAGTGATCTGCTATCAATTTATTAAGATTTGTACGTGTAAGGGATAAAAGATTAGATTACTTAAAATCATCCATTTACCAATGGATAACTGTGTACAATTTGAACTAAATTATTATTTGAATTTGATATGTTACAATTTGAACTCAAAATAAAAATCCATACTTATTGTCTCATGATGGGTATAGAAAACTTGAAGATAAGATCATGAAGGAAAAGGTAGAAGCTAGGCCACCACCTTCTGAAGGTGATTGTCCATAACCCCCTTCACCATCATTCTGTCATGAAAATTGGAAGTTAGCCTATCTACGATCATAAGACTCCTACACTTCTAACACTGTATGACAAATTACCAGTGTAAAAACAACGTATAACGTCATGCGTTCAACGTCCAACCACTCAATAGCCAACGTTAAAAATGACCGGTGACATTTTTGTAAATAAATGCAATTATAGAACATCGAAGCCCCATTCAATTCGACGTTCTATGATGGTAATTATTTAAACCAGCGCGTCATTCTCTTTCTAATCTCATAAAGAATTGTAAGATATACTTTTTCTTTAAATAATAATATGATTTTATACAAATTAGAAAATTAAATTAGAATGCACACACAATGTTGAGTACAAAGAAAGGCTAATATAACAAATCGCTAAAAAGGTCAAAGCGCAACTCTATGATGAAGTCACCAAGCAAGTGACTAAAAGGGTTATGCGTTAATTCTAGCAACAGTTTGATAGTTTTGACATTCGTCCACAAGTATCTCGTGCATCAGAACCTTTTTTGTACAAAGTTATTAATTAAATAATTATTCTTTAATAAAATAACATTAACATTGACTTTGATAGGTAGAAGCAGAAAAATGAATTATTCACCTCCACACGTACCATGGGATGACATGGACAACATACGTCCATGTCAACTATATGTTTTACGATACAAGATTACATCAATGGCTCATGGAAGAGTATTTGAGGTACCCACAATTCTTCATGGTATCGAGTTATCAAACAATGAAGTTAAGGTCATAGTTCATGTGCCAATATATGAGGTATATACTAACATAGGCATTTCAATCTTTCCTTGTCTAGCCTAGAGATTTGGTTGGTTTTATTTCTTACCTCCCAGTATAGACTCCCAAAAACACTACTTAATTTTTAAGTTTATATGTTATTTATGTTCAGACTTAAATAGTTTTCCACGTGACTACAATCACATCGAGAGAAAAATCCTAAACCCAAGAAGATTCCTCTACGTGTGGATGATCCTCTTGGTACATTACACCAGTTTGCTAACATAGTAAACAATGAGATGATGTGGGTTTTATGAGATTCTGGTGTATTTGGGAGTGACACAGAAATCCCACTATACTTGTATAAGAAAGATGTCTTAGAGCTTGCGCCGGTGAAAGACGAACTGAATATTACCCTTATTCAATTATGGATTATGATTGTCTTTGAACTATTATTTATATTTAATTGGTTTATCTAGTTACTTATATCAAATAATTGTTTTTGTGTTTAAGTATATGTTTGGTCTTAGTAACAACATAGGTTAAATGATGTAAATGGGTTCATAGATCCTAACTCACTCATGAAGGCAATAAATTTGATAACATTCAAGCATAAGTCACTAACTGCTTTGAATAGGGGAAACAAATGTATTTTGTCCCTTTTATTGCTACATAAGTGTAGTTTGTTGACTTGTAATTATAATCACTCATTTTAGGGTATAATAATTGTTTCAGTAGAATAGTGTAGGTCGAGATATGCGCGTAGTGAATCACCTTCGCTCCTTTCCCAAATACTGTAGTCGTCGCGTCTCCTTCCTATAGGAAGCTCTTTGAGAGAAGATGGGCTGGGTACCTGCAAAGGCACTCCGACGCTCAAGTCAGACAAAGGATCAATCTAACCGTTTTCAGTTTACTCGAAGAAGAAGATATTACTTTCTTTCTTAATTTTCTCTCTAGGGAAAAAACGTACCTTTTTTCTGCTTTAGTTCGCCTATTTATCCTAGTAATAATGAACCGTTTACCTTAAATTCCGATTGGTTGAGAATCTGGTTGTGGAGAGTATAACCGTTCAGTCGTGCTAGATATTGGGTAAGTTGACTCCGTGATTTGTGGCACTATAACCGGATATGTCTAACCGCTCTCTCAGGATTAAGATGTCCATTCGGACCGAAACTGATCGGTCGCCCTTTAGATCCATCAATAGACGATCGTTAGATAAGGATCGCTTACAACGGTTGTTGTCAAGGGAGGCGGAGATCAATCCTAGGATGTCCTTAAACGATCATTCCCCTAAATAAGTGTACGATCTGTTGAGGACGACCGTATGCTGTCTGTTATCGGTGGTCGACTAAGTGGGCGATCGGTTGAGGACGACCGAATGCTGTCTACCATCAGTGGTTGACTAAGTGGGTGGTCGACTGAGGACGACCGAATGCTGTCTACCATCAGTGGTCGACTAAGTGGGCGATCGGTTGAGGATGACCGAATGCTGTCTATCACCAGTGGTCGACTGGATGACCGAATGTTGTCTATCACTAGTGGTCGACTGGGTTGTTGATCGATCGTTATAGGTATCCTACCATACAATAATTAAGTTATTTTCAATTCAGACATCAGTGGTAACTACTTGTGATTTTCCTGAAGGACAACATTGTTTTGTGGTTTTACTCCTTGCACAAGTCTCTCCCCAACCATCTCATACAAGTAAACAAGTAATACATTGGTAAGGACCTCATTATTATGAACTTTATTTGGTATATAAGTGTATCCTAAAACATTCTTCTTTTATAGTTCAATTGCAGGAGGATATAACAGGTTGTTACGAAAATCAACTATTAAGGAAAAAAAAGCTCACATGGTTATCTTTCCATGTTTGATATTTTGGTTCATATATTTATAATTCTTTGATTCTTTGTCTTCCTCGATTATTTATAATTATGTTGATATATTGTAGTGTAATAAATAAATCGGCTCATGTGAGTGCAATTACTATGTAATGCAATGGATGAGAACAATTATTCATGCTCGTATTACAACTAATTCGGAAATGGTAATAATTGTATTGAATAAAAACTTTATAACTGTCTTTTTATATACTAATTGAAATTATTGTCTTTTTGTGTAGAAATTCAAGAGTCTAACACTAATTTCTAATAAGTCTATTAAGTATTTAATGATATATTGTGCAAAATACATGATACAAATGTATAATGGTATTTAACACATTACCTCTTGTAAGGATAACATATTCTTAAGGATTTAGTACAAATGTAACATTTAACACATTTACTTAAATCTAGATTCTAGCTTAATATGGATGTGATAAATATATTGTGTTGTTTATGTAGATTCTAGCTTAATATGGATGTGATAAATATAGTGTTGTTTATGTGTTGATAATGTAGTATTTTGTGCAAGTTTAATATGTAACAAGAAAAAAAAAATAAAATAAAAAATGTTTGCATTAGACTTTGGTTATAACCAAAACCAAAACATATAGAGATTAGTTGGTGATAATCGAAACGTAACACTTTTTAAGAAAAAATATATTTAAAAGAAAACATCTACATTTCTTCAATTATAATCATAATTAAAGCATAAAAGGAGTATTGAGCTTAGTTATGATAAGCAAAACCTAATACTCTATCTAATTTAGAAATATTATTTAATTTTAAGATATTAGGTTTCGGTTCTAGTAACAACCAAAATATAATACTTTTACTAATTTAAAATTATTTAATTTTATAAAAACTAAAGTATATTTCATTTTTTTATTTAAAAATATGATTAATTTTAAGAATATATGCTTCAATTCTAATTCTTACTTAGATATATTTTGGTTTCAGAATCAAAACTCAATGTGTAACATCTCAATATATATACTATAGACTATAATAAGGAGAAGCAACATGCATGATATAGCAGTACAGTTATCCATCTAGAACACAAAGTGATATCTTTACAGTCATCCAAAAACAACTATAAATTTAAAACTTTATATACAGACCGAAGAATATTCCAAAACTATCTACAAGGCTCTAAAGAACCAAACACATCTACTCAGCAGCAGCATCACCTCCATCCAATGCTTGCTCTAAGGAAACCTCTTCTTCTGCTGCTCACATCCAAAGGATGGTCATCGCAGAAGAAGAACAGCAGAATCATACAAAACATAAGCACACAACAGGGTAAGCTAGTTTAAACAAAGACGAATCATACCACAATCAATAAAATTCATACAAGTATATTATACATTCACATCACTTAAACCCTTCACTCATAACACACACTGACTCTGACTGTCCGGACTTAGAATGATTGCCGAGCTATGGCGGGTTGTGCACTCGTGGTGGCTTCTACTGCTTTGCAAAGCCATTGCCAATGGGTTTCACCCTACCACACTCACGAGGTTAGTCCGTTATCACTCACCTTGGGCCATACTGGAGGCACCCAAGACTAGGACCTCCTGCTACTCCTCACGACATGGATCAATCCTCTCTACTTGAGAATGAAAGACCATTGGAGTTTCAGGATAACCCCCAAGACCGAGCTCCTGCATTCATTCTAAACTTACTTGAATCTCAACTAGAGATTCCACTTTGAATCACAACATAGGGCACCACCATGTCTCCTCTCCTTGAGGATCATGGAATTACGTCCATAAACAACACTTGAACTTTACCATTTTGATTACAACATACCATAATCACCACAGATATTACATGTTACAACATCAACTTACTTCATACAACACTTATTGGTACATATCAAACAACATAAGAACACACAAGACTTGAACTTAGAACGTACCCCTCGCATAGCGCACACCTTCGCATAGCGAGACCCTAAACTTCTCGCACAGCGACCTAACTCGCCTTGCGAAAGCCAAAGACAGAGACCAACTACTCTGGATCTCTCGCATAGCGACTAAACTGGCTATGCGAATAAAATTGTAAAATGCTAGAGACCCCAACCCCTTGCATAGCGACCCAATTCGCTACGCAAGAGCCTCATCCAGAGACTTGAACTCCCCAAGCACTCGTAGAGCGAGACCTACTCGCTGATCGAAATAAAAATAATAATGGTTCCAGACCCCAACCAGTCGCATAGCGATTACACTCGCTATGCGGATTAACAAACAGAGAACAACCCTCTCAAATCGCTCGCACAACACACCCATTCGCTGTGCGGATACATTGGCAAAGAGCACCTCGCTAAGGGAACTCGCTATGCGAATCCATTCACACAGCGAGTCTGCGTAATCTGCAGAACGAAATTCTACAGAATTACACAACTCAACCACTCTTTACCAATTCTAACCAACTTGGCCAACTTCTAACACTCCTAATTCGATATATATACTAAATTGAACTTAACTAATGGATTCTAAACATTCCTCACACCAATCTAAAGTGTTTATGCCTCAATCTCTACTCTAGAACCTCCAATTCATCAACTTATAGACCCAAAACCAATTCTACCACTTGGAACCTGTTTTTGACCATTTCAATGACTCAAACCAGTCCCATATGACCTATCTACACTATCCCAGCAGTCACAACAACTCTTGACCACCAATTCTCAAATTCACTACCTCACTTCCTCTAAATTACACTAAACCAACCCAATTCTCTTCACACTCTACTACAACAACACTACCACACATCACAGCCAATAACAGTCACCAATTTACAAACATTACAGCATATAGATTCATCACATTCAGCTCATCAATCACATTTCACAGTTTCCATTATTCTAACAGTTATGGACATACATTCACAAGCTAAAATTCTAACTGCATAGCATTCTAATCACAGAATTCATAACATACAACATCAATTGATAATTAAAGCACAACCTAGCTTCCCTTACCTCAGAGATTCACAGTCCAAACACAGAAACGTTCCAGCCGTACCTTGCATAGCAAGGAATTTCAACAGAAACCTACAACTCACCAATTGGTGATAGAGAACCACACTTAGAACCTAAATTGAGCTAGAAATTGAAGGAATAACTACTAACCACATTCAAACAGAATCGTTGCATGTTCACAGCACAGAGAAGAACAGACAGAAAAAGGAGACGACTTACCAGCTGAGGAACGAGAAATTGATCGGTCCAAATTCAAGCCCTCAACGCCAGGATCGCCTAGGCACTTCCTGATCGTTGAACAGATAACTCAGCAAGAAGAAATTTTAGAGAGAACTCAGAGAACTCTGAGGAATAAAGTTCTAGAGAGATGAAGTGTTCTTAGAATAATGAGAAGAGTTTATAAAATTCATTATATATTATCAGATTATTTTAAAGTAAAATAACCGATCTCATTATTCTAATACACCAATCTACTCTAACACTCTATTTTTCAGGTCTTTACACAATGTGTCAACACTTTTTTTAAAATAATTATTCTTATTTATATATATATATATATATATATATATATATATATATATATATATATATATATATATATATATATATATATATATATATATATATATATATATATATATATATATATTGAGACCAAAATTAAGAGACGAAATCTCCCTCACACGGCTTAAGATCCGCCACGGGCAGCGTGTGATCTTGAATCATTCCTATAATAATTATATTCCATGTTTTACTCAACTGTGAGGAAATTTTTATTTTGATCCTATTTATTATGCTTGAGGATTTTATATTAAGTAAAAATAAAACAAATTTACAGTTGATATAGACTTTACTTTATATTGGCATTTTAAATTTAAGGTAAATTTAAAATTTTCATAAAAATTATTATTTATTAGAAATTTTAGTTGTGTTACTTGTTATTTAACAGTTATTATTATTATTATTATTAATTCTAGTTTTATACTTAAAATATATATATATATTTCAGTTTAAATACATATGTTAAAGATAAAAAAATAAAAATATTTATGATTAAATAATAAATGGTCACATAAAATCATCTAACCTTATCCACAAAATTATGAACAAACCTTTCAATAGGTTGAACATTTTTTCAGAAGGTGATGGGTATAGCTGTCGGTGATATGGACAAGTCATGCAGGATGCCGGTTCATTTTAAAAGCTTCCAAATATAATTTTAATGATACTAAATTTTATTATAACTATCCAAAAACATGATAGAATTTATGATTGAAAGATTAACGACTAACGAGTAATAGATTATTTATTCAAAGCAGTTTCAATACTTTAGAATAATAAAGCGAAACCTGAGTTGGTATATGATCTTTCTTCTGAAAGAGCATCTTTAGTTCTTTTTCCTCTTTAGAGATGAAGAAAAAGAAATAGAAATGATATTGTATGCATACGATCATGACTGTTTAAATAACCTTTGACTGTTAATATTTTTTAGTTTCGGATAATTATAATTTCATCCTTTTAACAAATTAAAATTATTGTTGATCTCTACACAATATATCTTTCATGATAAATATATCCTTAACCATATTTATCTTAATTAAATTACTTTATAAAATTGATTAATAAAATATAGTGACCCTAACACATTTAATAATAGTTATTTATATATATATATATATATATATATATAAATAAAAGTGATCCAAATTGTTAACAGAACATCTTAGCTAAAATAACTTTTTAATATAAAGAATCGCAAATGCAAATTTACATCAATATTTTTTATAATGAAAAGTTAACAAAAGCAAATTAAGTTGATTTTCTTGATAAATACAGTTCAAACGAACAAATTCATAATGTTCTTCTGCCCTTCACATTCTTTTTCTTCCTCTATGTGACGACGAACTCAATGTTTCATGTTTCAGCAATATTGGTTGGAAAAGTTCCTCATGGAAAATAACGCATTTGTTTGTACCTTTGCAAGAAGAAAAAGTTAAAGAAACACCTAATGAGGTACATTCATTTATTATTTTTCAAACTTGACTTTGTTTGATTTTTCTAACCCTTATATAATAAGAGTTTTGGATAGTTGTGCTGAAGATCTTGGGTTTTTTCTTTTCCAATGAAAAGTATAATTTGAATACACACAGAAAATAAAACATATTTTCAACTATGATTTATCAGCTCTTTCTTAAATTTGAGGATTTAATTTAAATTTTTATGAAAATGTACTTTATGAAGTACTTAATTTTTTTATATTTTTTCAATTGAGTTTTTTAGCTTAATTTCTAGATTAATTATATGATTATAGTTTCGTCAATTTTTTTTATTTTTTTTTTCATGTGTTAACAATGTGTAAGATTCTGTGTTTAATATAAAAACAACATTACAATTAATGTAAAATCAGTAAATTTTATTACTTTCATGAAAAATATATAAATAGAAAATATAGATAGAGGTTTATATGTTTTTTCATGGCTTTCACATCGTCACTTAAACCTAGTAAGATATTGTCTCCATCACATTAATGTGAGATTGTCTTTATTCAACATAAAAAAATATAATTTAGTATCATTTCATATTAATCATATAATCTAATATCTTTAATATATATAAACAACAAGTAAAAAAACAAGGAAAAATATTAAGATCGCCCAATTAATTAAAAAATTAAATAATAAAAACTTAATTAACAAGTATAAGAATTTTAAATTTTTAATAAATAAATTTTTTTAACACAAATTCACTTAAAAATACCTAAACTTACGAAGATTTGAAATTTAATTAATCCTTTGGCTCTCTTGGAATAAATTCAATTTTGATGTTTCCTAGGGTTACTTCTCCTTTTCCCACCCGAGGTACCAAAGTAACAAGCACATCATCGTCTTCTTCAGCTTCTAAATTCTCCAGAACTTTCGATAACCCTACTTTAAAGCTGGTGCTGATGTTATGGCCATGTCCATGGTACAGATGCACAAAACTTCCCACAAATTCTGTCTCATCTGGATCACTCAACCGCTCTTCATCATCATCAACATGAACATCAAACTTAACGTATTTATCACTTCCAAACTCAATCCCTTCTATCACTAAAACCTCTTCCTCTTCTTCCTTCTCTTCCCTGCTCCTTAATTTCTTCGGCCTCTTAACAATTACACTTGTTATGGAATCCAAAACCAAAGGAAGTTTTCTGGGCTTCCAACTCAAAACTTGAGCCTTCTTTTTTTGTCTCAGTAGCTTACTTTTTCGTGATGTGGGTGGCGTACGCAACCATGCAAGATCGACATCTTGGTACACGTACCCCAAGTTTTTAGTATCAATGCAATCTCTTACCTTAACACGAACAAAATCAGCATTCTCATCGTAGAAGAAAAACTCAGAATCTAACCAATCTTGATCACTATACTCCCTTCTTCCTTCTCCCAGTGTTTTCCATATCGCCCACATTCGATCCAAGTTCGAGTGATGACCATAGAAAATGGGGTCTCTAGCAGCTGTGTAGAACGTTCCCATGTCCTCATGGTGTGGAGTATCAGCTCCACCAACCCATGTATGAACAGTGTTATGTGGAGCAGCCTCCACAGAACCAATACCAGGATGAGGGTTATCCCCTAGTCGAAAAGGGCTTCCCATGAACAATTCTGTGGTGCTTGCCAGCACCATTTGCTTGTACATGGTGGCTAAATTATACAAAACCTGTTGATGAGAAGGAACGTCGACATTGCCAGCTGCATAGTTCAGGTCAATCACGTGGGGTGGCAAGTGTTTCTGGTTTCGGAGTTCGTGAAAAAGTGAGGAGTTCGGGTTTGTGAAACAAGACGGCATGTGCATGGCCTCTATAGAATCCCAATTCCAAAATGGTAAAGCAAAGTCAGGGTCACCAATTAGGTTGCCTAAAATTCGTTCGAAGAAGTATATGTACCAACGATGGAAGGGAAAGAAAAACCAAGATCTGTGAATGTCGAGTTTGGTGTCTTGAAAAGGGTGATAAAGGTGATAAGCTCCGTTGCAATAAGCGCTATGAACCTTAGCTTGTTGAATAAAGCTACGTGGGTCATCATCAGGGAGGCCTTTCATGAGTGCAATGCCCTTTTCAAATTTGGCTATGTATTCTTCATCTAGCAAGTGAAATGGTCTTCTGACTCGCGGTGTGGCATTGGGAGAAGCAAAATCTTTGAAATCTATCAACTTGGAGAAAGATGGTTTAGAAGGACAACAATTGGTACCTGTTATTGCATTAGAAGGTAAGCCAGCAGGAAAACACTCGCTTATATTAGGGGATATTGCTTTAGAAATGGAAGATGAGTGATCTATATTTCTGTCTCTTTGGTTGGAAGTTGTAGCGAGGCCATGAGAGGGTTTATAGGTTCGTCTGCAAATGATTTTTATGGCGGTGAAGAGAGAGAAGTCAGTGTTGAGAAGGGCTATTGAGAGAATGAGGAAGAGAATAAAGGCAAAGATTAAAGGTAGAAGCTTAGAAGGAGTGTTCATTGCTGGTTTTGCTTGACATTTTCATGCTCCCAAAATTGCTCTCTATTAATACAATTATAAGGGTGCAATCCCTTACAATTATTACTAAATATCTGAAAAAAAATTATTATAATAGACATATGTGTAATTAAAAATGTATAAATACACGACTTAATCTGTATTATTGAAATGTTTTCCTTTAGAAAATTCCAACCACATTTTCCATAACGTAAATCACCGGTGAAATTGAAAATTCAACTTATAATTAACTTCTATTTCAAGAACAAGTTATAATCCATAAATACCACACTTTTCCTTTTGAGCTCTGAATATATTTTCTACCACAAAAACGAGTATCACGAATTAATTGTACAACACATAGTTCATGTATTGGCCACACAAATCAAACTCTACTAGGTGATGATTCCAAAATAAATGTATTATATTTATGTGTCATTGAAAGTTATCATTCAAATTATGGGGCCACATTACATTAATTGTTGCTTGGGAAAACTTAAACTCTTTGGTTAGAAGGAACGAGTTCATAAACAAAATATTAACAATTGAACATTTATTTATAAAAAAAATTCAACAAATTTTGTTATATGAAAACTCAGTCAAACACAACTTGTTATACACGGTAACATTGAATACCACTTTAAAAAAATAATGTTAAACTAAAATAAACTAAATTCTTCATACATATTCCTCTTAAAAAAAGATTCCACCCGATAGGGTTGTTCATAGTTTCATTGGAAAGAAAAAACTAAACCAAATTAATTTTAACTGTATTAAGAAGTGGACTTTAAGTCTAACTTTACCTCATAAAGCATAAAGCTGAAGAGCAAAAATTTTGATGATATCTCAAAGTCAAGTCTCAAGTGCTCTTATTGTAGGAAGATCTTCATGAAGACTTATTTTTATATTAAAGCTTTTGTAATTTAGTAAATTTATGTATACAATGTGGTTTATCTTTGATTCTATGTATTGTTTGTCTTAAGTTGAATTAAAATTTATTTTGAATCAGAAAACCTCATTTTATACTCAACATAATCGATTATGAACTTATAATAATCGATTATCAATAATCAATTATGACTTGCCATAATTGATTATCACGAGTAATTATGAGAATTTTTAAGCAAGAAGTTGAATACGGATTTTTGAAGGTATCCTTAAGTGAGATCTCTATAAAGTAGATTGAGACTCTCATTTTAAAATACGAAAATATCAAACATACAAATAGGTGTATTTTTAAAATTCTTATATGTAGGTTGCGGTGATAAGTGTTGTAGGGTTTACTGAACCCTTGTGTTGTGGCTTTAAGAACTTGGCATGTTGGCATAGATCGAGAACATTCACAGGGAGTGTGATTGAGTGTTGTTGTTGTTGGCATAGAGCGAGAACTTTCACATGGAGTGTGATTGAGTGTTGTTGTTGTTGCTGAGTTAAAAGCATGTCATCCTTCGTGAAGCATTCAGAGGAGGTGTTCATCCTTTGAGAAGATTTAGAGGAGGTGTTCATCCCTTGTGGGTCACAGGAGAAATGAGTTTCATCTCTTGGGGTAACAAGACAGGTGTTTTAACCTTAAACTGTTTTATTTTCTGTGATTGTAACAGTTTGTTGGTTTGTGCTAGTGAAGCGTTAATTCTCAGGTGAGATTAACAACTAGATGTAGGATCTGTTTGATCCGAACCAGGATAAAAATTACCTGTGCAAATTTTCATGGAATCTATTGATAGTGAGATTTGGGAAACTGTCCCAAATGGTCCTTTTGTTCCTATTGTATTTATTAACAATTTGAAGGAATACAAACCACGAGAACAATGAAATGTTGATGATAGAAGACGATCCCAATAGGACGTAAGGGCTCGTAACATAATATCATCTACTTTAACTATTGATGAATTTTACAGGATCTCTACCTATATAAGACTGCTCAAGAGATGTGGGAAATGCTGAGAGTCACCCATCAAAGAACTTATGATGTCAGAAGAGCCAGAAGAAATACTCTATTCCAAGAGTATGAGATGTTCCGAATGAAGCAGGGAGAAACAATTATAGATATCCAGAAATGCTTCACTCACAGAGTTAATCATCACATTGGGTTAGGTAAGTCCTTTGATAATGATTAATTAAATATAAAAATCCTTAAATCTTTGGACAAGACTTGGCAACCAAAGGTGACTGCAATCAATGAGTCACAAAATCTCAATACCATGTCAATGGCTGCATTGTTTGGTAAATTGAAAGAACATGATTTGGATCTCAGAAGACTGAATGAGGATGAAGAGAAAGGAAAGAAAAAGACACTGGTGTTCAAATATGAGATTAGTAAAAACAAAGATCTTAATGAAGAAGAAGACTCTAAAGAAGATGAAGAAGATATAGGTCTCTTTGTTAAGAAATTTAACAAGTTCATGAAGTCCAAGGAGAGAAGAAAATTAAAGGTGAAAAGAAGGAAATCAAGGAATATTTGTCAAATTATCATTGTTATGATTGCGGGTAAAAAGGGCATATGAAGGCTGATTGTCCAAACCCAAAGAAGGGTGAAGAAAGAGGCCAAAAGAAGTTCTTCAAGAAAAAGAAGGCGTATATAGCTTGAGAGGAAGATAATGATTCTACAACAAGCTTAAGCGACTCTAATGAGCAAGCTAACATATGTTTGATGGCTGATGATGACATCTCTAGAGATCAAGTAAGTAACTCTAGTGATTTTGAAAATTCAGATTATAGTGAAAGTGAATTACTTGATACGTATAAAGAATTATTGTTTGAATCAGAAAAATTAGACATTGTTCATAAAAAATTAAAGAGGGATTTTAAAGAATTAAAATCAAATCATGAAAAAGCTCTTGAAGAAAATAAAGATTTGAAAAACAAGATTTTATATTATGAACAAGGCAAATATATCAAAATTGAAGAATGTATTTCTTGTTTAAATAAAAAGAAGTCTCTTGATAAAACAACCAACGTTAAAAGTAGTATTAATTCAAAAATTAAAAAGGTTATAAAATATATTCCTAAAAATAATTAAAATTAATGTGATTATAATTATAGTAATAAAATAAAAAATGTACCTA
Source organism: Vigna angularis (assembly GCF_016808095.1). Lineage (NCBI taxonomy): Eukaryota > Viridiplantae > Streptophyta > Magnoliopsida > Fabales > Fabaceae > Vigna > Vigna angularis. Next base: position 9,691,380 of record NC_068971.1, read on the forward strand.
AATATAATTATAATTATTATGATTATAATTATAAAAATCAAATATGTTCCTAAATATAATCAAAATTACTATGATGACTATAATTATAACATTAAAAATAATAGAACCCGTAAAATTTGGGTAGAACATGAAATTAATAATAATAGGAAACCAAATGTTGCTACATGTTTCTATTGCATGAAAAATGGTCATATATCAAATGCAAAATAAAACATTATGGTGTTCCTTATAAAGAGTTTACTTGGGTTATAAAATAATTAAATATTTGTCTAACTAACCCAAAGGACTCAGATGTTGGGTACCTAAAATAGGTTGTTCTCTTTTTTATTTTGCTGATAAGTTCTAAATCTAGGAAGTCCATGTGGTAGCTTGATAATGATTGTTCAAGGCACATGACAGGGGATAGGAAGAAATTTTCAAACTTCCGAAAGAAAGAACAATGCTATGTCACATATGGTGACAATAACAAGGGAAAGATCCTTAGAGTAGGAGACATAGGAAGTCAAATACCTTGACGATAAAGGATCTATTGTTTGTAGAAGGTTTGAAGCACAATCTTCTCAGTATTAGTCAATTATGTGACAAAGGTTTCAAGGTAACATTCGAACCCAATTATTGCACTATCCATGAAAAAGATTCTTCTGAAATTTCTTTGAAAGGTATTATACATGCTAATATTTATTTAATTGATTTAGAAAATATTTCAAATAAAAATATTTCATGTTTAGTAGTAAAAGAAGAAAATTCATGGTTGTGACATGAGAGAGCTGCTCATATTCATATGGAACAGTTGAATAGACTCATATATAAAGACTTAGTAATTGGTCTACCGAAACTCAATTTTATAAAAGACAAACTATGTGTTGCATGTCAAAAGGGTACTGTATGTAGGGGTGGGCAAATGGAACTGCACTACACTACTAAAAACTGTACTGAACTAAACTGTACTGAACTGTAGACCTAATTTACAAGGTAGAAAACTGTGCCACATCCTAAAAAAAACTTGGAAATGGAAGATGATAATGTGTCATTGAAAGTTATCATTCAAATTATGGGGCACACTACATTAATTGTTGTTTAGGAAAACTTAAAGTCTTTGGTTAGAAAGAACGAGTTCATAAACAAAATATAAACAATTGAACATTTATTTATAAAAAAAATTCAACAAATTTTGTTATATGAAAACCCAGTCAAAGACAACTTGTTATACACGGTAACATCGAATACCACTTTATAAAAATAATGTTAAACTAAAATAAACTAAATTCTTCATACATATTCCTCTTAGAAAAGATTCCACCGGATAAGGTTGTTCATAGTTTCATTGGAAAGAAAAAACTAAACCAAATTAATTTTAACTGTATTAAGAAGTGGACTTTAAGTCTAACTCTACCTCATAAAGCATAAAGCTGAAGAGGAAAATTTTTGATGATGTCTCAAAGTCAAGTCTCAAGTGCTCTTATTGTAGGAAGATCTTCATGGAGACTTGTTTTTATATTAAAGCTTTTGTGATTTAGTATATTTATGTATAGAATGTGGTTTATCTTTGATTCTGTGTATTGTTTGCCTTAGGTTGCATTAAAATTTATTTTGAATCAGAAAACCTCATTTTATACTCAAGATAATCGATTATCAACTTATAATAATCGATTATCGATAATCAATTATGACTTGCCATAATTGATTATCACGATCAATTATGAGAATTTTTAAGCAAGGTTTTTTACCATTGTACATTCATTAAATGCATAATCAATTACCATAGTTGGATAATTGATTATCACACGTTAATTAGTTGACAACGATTTTCTGGAGATATACTTTAGTAAGATCTCTATAATTAGATTGAGACTCTCATTCTAAAATACGAAACATACAAAAAGGTGTATTTTTGAAATTCTTATCTACAGGTTGCAGTGAAGTGTTCTAGGGTTTGCTGAACCCTTGTGTTGTGATTTTGAGAACTTGACATGTTGGCATAGAGCGAGAACATTCATAGGGAGTGTGAATGAGTACTGTTGATGTTGGCATAGAGCGAGAACTTTCACAGGGATTGTGCTTGAGTCTTGTTGTTGTTGCTGAGTTGAAAGTCTGTCATCCTTCGTGAAGCATTCGGAGGAGGTGTTCATCCTTTGTGAAGATTCAGAGTAGGTGTTCATCCCTTGTGGGTCGCAGGGGAAGTGAGTTTCATCTCTTGAGGTAATAAGAGAGGTGTTCTTTCCTTAAATTATTTTATTTTCTTTGTGATTGTAACAGTTTGTTGGTTTGTGCTAGTGAAACGTTAATTCTCAGTTGAGATTAACAATTGGATGTAGGATCTGTTAGATCTGAACCAGGATAAAAATTACATGTGCAGTTTTCTCTCTTCCTTACTCTTTTAATTTGTTTAAATTGTTTTAAGAAATTTATATTTATGTGAGAAAATTATTAAAAGAACGATTTGCAATAAAAAACCAATTCACCCCGTCTTGATTTGTTGAACGCATTAACCATTACGCTGCGTCGCTCTGACAATGATTTGATCCATCAGGAGTTGGTGGTTAAATGAGTTTATTAACTTCATTATAACTTTTTTTCTTCAATCCCAACAAATTTACAAATATTTTTAATTAAAATTTAAATAAAGTTTAATCTAAATACAATCTAAAATTATATTAAATTCCAAATACAGTTTAAAATTACAAAAATACATTACAATCCAAATATATTTAAAGATATAAAAATATTTAAGATTTTCGTTATTTTAATATTTAGAATTTATGAATGAGTTGGTGAGTCAACCCAACCCATCACGGAATCAGTCCTAATTTTTTTTTGTAGAGCTGTCAAAACGGGTAACCCGACCCGACCCAACCCGACCCACCACGGGTTGGTCACTTAGTGAGCCAACCCAACCCGACTCATTTATTAACGAGCCGAAAAAATTTGAACCCGACCCAACCCACAACGGGTTGGTGGGTTAAACGGGTTGGCTCATTGGCTCACTTAACTTTTTTTCACCCTCTTCTTTTAAGATTCTTATAACATGTTACTTTGATCGATCAAATTGAAACAGTAATAATTGGACCAATTGATATAAAAGAAAATGAAACAAAAGAACTCTATTGTTATATATTCTAAGCTATCAAGCATAAAATTTTACCAATTTAGTTTAATGAGACATACACAACCGTTTGACCAAGAAACTACATATAGCCGTTAACAAAAATATATAGCAGAGGGAAACTTTTGGATAGACAACAACACAACGCAACACGAAAAGTCTGCGAAGTAAAGGTTGTGCGTTTTAAATAATTAATGTAATTAATTTGATTTCAATAAAAAAAAATAAGATTTGAATAATTAATTTGATTTCAATAAAAAAATAGGTGAATTGGTGAGCCAACCCGAGTCATCACAGGTTCAACCCGGGTGAGCCGGGTCAAAATTGGCTCGCATCAAAATTTTCACATTTTTTCCACCTAACCCGACTCAAACCTGTGGTGAGTCAGGTTGGCTCACGGGTTTCAACCCATTTTGACAGCACTACATTTTTTATTGTTCTAAAATTTGTAATTTTTTTACCTAACCCATTTGATCTTGTGATGGACTGAATTGATTCGCGAATTTTAATCTATTTTGACAATCTTACAAAAATAATTTTTTGTTTAGTTCTTTTTTAAAAGAGTGCCATTTTCTTTATTTAGTTCAATTTAGTTAATTGTTTGTTGATTAGTAGTTGAACAACTCTAATTTATTGAATGTACGAGGTAGTCCTACCATAAAATGGACCTTACTTAAAGATTTTTGTATGACGTTCACAGCCTCCTTGTCACATATTCTGGTAAATGAATAATTATTTTCCTCCATCAATTAAATACAACTAACTCTATGTCTGCATGATGCGATGTCTTCTTCTGTCATTTTTAGATCGTTTAAATAAATCAAAATTTTAAAAGTAATAAATATTTTAGTGATGTTTTTCTTATAATAAATACCAATTTTAATTTTGTGAAACTCACTTCTATTTTTGTTTTTTCTTCTTTTAAAATTATATTTCACTTTTACATTCATCTTATTAGGAATTAGAATTTTTTTAGTAGTCTTTAAATTGAGATTAAATATTTGATATTCTAGAAATATTAAGTTTGACGAAAATATGTGCTTGCTTAAATTGAATTTTTTTCCAATAATTAAAAAAATTGTAATATTAATATTTATTGAAGTGTAAAATAAACAAATTATATGTGCACAAATAGAGATATAAAGGAGTTACGAGGCGGTCAATTTGTTAAGTTATCATGAGTTAATTTTTGTAACTAATTAACTGGTTTTGATCAATTTTGCTTAACTTGTCAAATTAACATATCAAAATCAAAACGAGCTAATATGCTACTTTATTTTTTAAAAAAAATAAATTAAAAAGAAAAATAAAAATATTTTAAGAAATTAATTTTATTTTATATTATTTATAAATTTAAATATATACTAATATTATAATTTAAATTTTAATATTTACAAATTAAGTTATTTTTAATTTTTACATGATATTTATTTTAATTTATATTAACTAATCAATTAAATATTAGGAAAAATATTAATATTGTAACATCCTAAATTTTATAGTGTTGAATTACTATAATATATTACATTTTTAATAAAACAATTGGCTTGAAAAAAAACATATAAATTGTTATTACAATTATCCAAAAATAACATATAATAGCAATATATATAACATATTATATATATATATATATATATATATATATATATATATATATATATATATATATATATATATATATATATATATATATATATATATATATATATATATATATATATATGGTTTGCTAACTTGCGTACGCTCTTTTTTCAGTTGATACATTTTAGCAATGTGTATCGAATTTTAGTAGACAAACATACCCTCATATATTATCGATTCTAAGTTTTAAGGTCAAGGATATTTAAATAATTTTCATTCTCAAAATTAAAAAAAAAAAACAAGAAACCCTGGAACTTTTACTCACCTCCCTCGTTCCTCTCAACCCTTTCTCTCTCATGTCTCTCACTCCAACATTTTCTCTGTCATCCCTATGGTAGCCCCAACTGAAAAAAAATATCAGAAACACTTGCTGTTAAACAAAAAATGATTTTATAATGAGTTTTCATCATATAGTTTTTGTCTTATCTAATTTTCACAAGCATAATGACATCAAAGGAATTGGTAATTAGCCTCGAAAAAATCAGACACACTCGCTTTTAAACAATTTCTTACAAAATATGATTTTATAATGAGTTTTCATTTTATAATTTTTATCTTATCTATTTTTATCTAATTTTCACAAGCATAATGACATCCGAAGGAATTAGTAATTGGCCTGGAGGGTTTTTTTTAGATGATGATTCAACATCTGTAGATGATGAAATTAGATAAGTTAGTGAAGATGATGAAATTGAAGAGATCTTGAATGAACCTTTGCCTGAAGCTAATATGCCAATGACTCAACTCTTTACAAAGGTAAATTGTTTAACGACGAGTGTTTCTGATTTTTTCACTTGGGGCTACAGTAGGGATGACAGAGAAAATGTTAGAGTGAGAGAGATGAAAGAGAAAGGGTTGAGAGAAACGAGGGAGGTGAGTAAGGGTTTGGGGCTTTCTTTTTTTTTTTTTTAGTTTTGAGAATAAAATTATTCAAATACCTTTGACCTCAAAACTTAGAATCCATAATATATGGGGTATTTTTGTCTACTAAAACCCGATACACATTGCTAAAATTTACCAATTGAAAAAAGAGCGTACGCAAGTTAGCAAACCCCTATATATATATATATATATATATATATATATATATATATATATATATATATATATATATATATTGTCCTACACTACAAAAAAATATATTAGATCGAATCAAAAACATAATACAGACTTTACAAAACAAAAAGAGAACAACAAAACGTCTTACTCTATCTAAACTTCAGTTTCGTCACCAACTAGCTCATGCTCACCAAAGACACCCCCTAAACTCACACCATTAAGATGATCATTGCAAAAGAGAAAACAAAAACACACATGAACAAACAAAGACAAAAGGGTAAGCTAAAGTACCAAAAGATCGTTTATACGTTTTAAAACAATAATATTACATTCATAATATAAATCAAGCAATACATGAATAATCATATCATTTCTAGACTCGACCATCGGGATAGATGTATTGATGTCGGACTCATGGAGAACCTGCCCTGTGTGTGGTGAAACAACTCTTCCATATCATACTAGCACTTCATCAAACTACTAAACACCAAGGTTAATTCGTCAAACATTTATGGCCAATACATGACCATCAGACTAAGGACCTCCTGCTACTCTCCACGACATAATCATTCATCTCTACTTGAGATTGAGAGTTATTAAGAGTGTCAAAATCATCCCTCAATCTCGGAGCCCCTATTTCAAGACATAACACAACATAACAAATAAAAGAATTTCCTCATGGAATCCTTTTCACATCATACTTAATTTATACACATATCCATGTTTACCATTCATAAAGCATTCATATGTATTAAAACTATACATATCATCATAACCACCATATCATATGTGAACAACTACCATACATGTTAATATTCAAATTGCATTTCACGAAGCATCATGCATACCATCATATTCACCTACCATAAACATATATATAAATATGTTCACAAATCATAAATATCAATTTTCTTATGAGATAATCGATTATTATGCCTGATAATCAATTATTCCATAGAGTTTTAAGGAAATACCACAATACCTAATGAAATAATCAATTGTCAGACATGATAATCGATTATATCAGAGTACCTACAACAATAATCGATTATCAGATCTGATAATAAATTATTCTAGAGAGTTCTTCGACAAAGACATAATTCTGACTGAAATAATTGATTATCAGGTCTGATAATCGATTATTCTTGTAAATTTTTTATAGCAACATGATTTTTGAATTTGGTTGCACCTAAGACCCATCCAAATAAACAAAATGGTTTCCTTGACAATAGAAATGATTTAAGAACATATTTATATCCAAAATTTAATACCATTTTTCTTATTTGGCTAGAATTAAGATGCATTATTTCAAACTAACAACTCAAAAGCTCACAACTCAAAATATATATGTTACAAACTATATATTTGAAATCTAAGGGGCTAAACAAGTCACAAATAACTCAAAAACAATCCCCAAACATCAGGTTTCTCCTCAATTCAACTCCTCTAGAAATCCACCTGTTAAAACCCCCGATTTAAATCCAAAAACTAGACCAATCTAAACCAATTTCTCACCATCATTCTAACCTATTGCCTAAACACAAAAAAATCAACCCAAAAATATATTTTATATCATGCTTAGCTTACCCAAACTACTTTCCATTCAACAAGCTATCTACATCCAAAATTCATCATATCAAACCATCAATTTGTCATGTCATACAATACATTATCACATAATTCACATAAATTCAATAATGGTTCCATACAATTTCACATACCAATTCAGATCATCAAGTGACTACAAATTTAAAAACAAGTTATTTAACTCCTCTTGGTTGACAGGAGCTTAAACAGCTCGAAAGAACCTACAACTGTTTCCTCAACTCAAACATATCTATTTGCATCTACCAACCACAAAATTATGATTAGGGTACATGGTTAGAGCCACTGATCAACAGAGAACATACTAGAACTAAGAAGACACATGTGACAGACCAAACCTCACGAGCATGGAAAATACTTATAACTAAAAAGGAGTATAAACTAACTTACTCCTTTAAGAAAACTGATCGGCTATATTAAAAGACTTTGGCACCCTTTTGATCTTCAAACAAATGACTAAAAAGTAGAATATTTTGAGAGAAGGAAGAGCTCTAAAGGATATTGTTTCGGTCGGATCTGGTCTGACCCTGCTAAAACACTCAAGAGTTTGCCGAAAACCGGACGGACGTTGCTGAATCCCACGAACTGAAACAGACCGAGCGGCTCTGTCTCTAGGGGGCACTAGAAGCTAGCGAAAACCGAACGGTTACCTCTTTGTTGAGGGCTGGACGCGTTGGGAAGGCTCTCTCGTCTTCAAGTCCTGGTTGTAGTATTCGTTCTCTCCTCATTCTCCAAGCCGGGCAGTTGGGTACCTGTCAAAGGCACTCTGACGCTTAAGTCAGTAACATGACCGAGTGGTCTGTAATGCATGTATATATTGCATCATAAGCAATCTGTCCAGAAATCATACCTGCAACCTTTATTTATACTGATTGTAATGGGCTTTTACCTTTCGTGGGCCTGATAACGGCCCAATCATACCTTAATCTTCATTAAGGGCTTTAATGAGTCATTAGTGTTTAACCGTGTAGTCCACCTAGTGAGGGTCGGTCGGGACGACCGATCAGAAGGGGTGGTCGGTCAGGGATGTCAACTTGGGTGGGCAGCCACTCGGTTCTGCTGATCGGTCACATTGGACGCTCGGTCTTGATGGTCGACCTGGATGGGCGACCTTGGAGGACCGTCGGTCTATGTGTGGTCGGTCAAAGGACAGCGTTAGCTTGGACGCTCGGTCATGATGGTAACCTGGGTGGGCGGCATTGGGGCAACCGTTCGGTTTATGAATGGTCGGGTCTGGGACAACTTTAAATAAGTCTGTCGTGGGGGACCGATCCTAGGGGAGCCACGCGGTCAACCTTGGAAGAGTCGGCCTTTTAGAACCGCTCGGTTTATGGGTCGGGAGGACCGGACGGTACATAAGCCCCCCAAGCTCGAGAATAATTTTATTATGCGAAGGGGTTTTGTCCATGGCCTTCCTTGAAAGACGGGTTCTCTGGTTGGATGTCGCTTCTAAGTCGCCTTTGTTAGCAGGCCGAGTACTGAGGTCTGAAGGCCGAAATATGGCCGATCGGTTGACCCTTTTTTAGAGGCTGAGAGGTGGAGGCCTTTGGAGGCCAAGATGGCGAGGCCTTTGGAGGACATGCTGAGGCCGAACGGTTAAGGCCATTGGAGTCCAGGTTGAGCCCGAACGGTTGAGGCCTTTGGAGGCCGAACAATTTGATGACTTGGAGGCCACACTGAGGCCGCGGAGGTTTAGGCCTTTGAAGGCCACGGTGAGGCTGTCTGGCGTCGGGCAGCCGTGGTTTAGTAAAGAACTCGCCGTTCACTGCCCAACCAAGCTGACAGGAGTGAAACTCCGTTCATCAACTTGGGCTTTGTCTAGAGTCGGGCAGCAGTGGTTCAGTAAAGAACTCGTCGTTCACTGCCCGACCAAGCTGACAGGAGTGAAACTCCGTTCATCAACTTGGGCTTTGTCTGGAGTCGGGCAGCAGTGGTTCGGTAAAGAACTCGCCGTTCACTGCTCGGCCAAGTTGACAGTAGTGAAACTCCGTTCATCAACTTGGGCTTTGGCTGGAGTCGGGCAGCAGTGGTTCGGTAAAGAACTCGTCGTTCACTGCCCGGCCAAGCTGACAGGAGTGAAACTCGGTTCATCAACTTGGGCTTTGTCTGGAGTCGGGCAGCAGTGGTTCGGTAAAGAACTCATCGTTCACTGCCCGACCAAGCTGATAGGAGTGAAACTTCGTTCCTCAACTTGGGCTTGTGGCCACGCCGGACGGCAGTGGTTCTTCGGAAAGAACTCCCCGTTCACCGCCCGGGCCAAGCTGACAGTTGTTCTTCGGAAAGAACTCCTCGTTCACCGCCCGGGCCAAGTTGACAGTGGTTCTTCGGAAAGAACTCCCTGTTCACCGCCCGAGCCAAGCTGACAGTGGTTCTTCGGAAAGAACTCTCTGTTCATCAGCTTGGGCTTGTGGTCACACCGGACGACAGTGGGTCTTTGGAAAGAACTCCCCGTTCACCACCTGGGCCAAATTGACAGTGGGTCTTCGGAAAGAATTCCCCGTTCACCGCCCGAGCCAAGCTGACAGTGGTTCTTTGGAAAGAACTCTCCTTGCATCAGCCTGGGCTTGTGGTCACGCCGGACGACAGTGGTTCTTCGGAAAGAACTCCCTGTTCACCGCCCGGGCCAAGCTGACAGTGGTTCTTCGGAAAGAACTCTCCGTTCATCAGCTTGGGCTTGTGGTCACGCCGGACGACAGTGGTTCTTCTGAAAGAACTCCCCATTCACCGCCCGGGCTAAGCTGACAGTGGTTCTTTGGAAAGAACTCTCCGTTCATCAGCTTGGGCTTTAGTACATCCCGGCGGAGACTCCTCTTAGTATGGTTGAGGCTGACTGGTAGGCTAACTACCTGAGTCCATCGTAAGGCCGAACAGAGGAAGCTATAGGTAGCCGAGAACTGGAAACCTATGAAGTCCGAACAGTAGAGGCCGAGATGGCCCAGAAGTCGAGGCCGACTAGCCAAGAACTTGATGCCTAAGGGCTGAATGCTGGGTGTCGAGATGGTCGAGGGCCAAACGGTAGATCTCGTTAGGTCGAGAAGCTGAGGGCGAGCCAAGGCTGAACATTTGAGACCTTCGAAAGCCGAGAAGGCCGGACGGGTGAGGCCCTTGGAGGCCGAATGCGTTAGACCTGTGGAGGCCGAATGATGGATTCCAAACTTGGCTAATGGCCAAATGGTTGAGGTAGAAAACTTACCTTGAAGGCCGAACGACTAGATAGTAAATCCAAATTTTGGCTAAGAGCTCGAGGCCGACTTGTGGACGACCGAGCAGAGAATGCCACGGGTGGTAGAGAAGTGCTCTGTGGAGGCCGATCTTTGGCCGTGGAGGCACCTAAAGGTCGAACGATCGAAAGCTAATACCAAATGGCCGAGACCATCAAAGGGCACGGCCGAACGGATGAATACGAGAGGCCAACCTTAATAGCTGAGACCTCACGACCAGGCGAAGTAGACAAACGGTGTAGATCGAACGGTTGCGGTACGAGGCCGAGCTATTGAGACAGTTTTGTCGGGTTGACGATTGTACTAGAGACCGTACGACCAAACAATCTGACATCGATGCCAATTTTCCCCATGTACCTGGTGGCCGAGTTTAAGGACGTACCTAATTAGTATGGCCGAACGGTAGATGCCTCTGGAGGCCGAGTCCCTGAGGCTAGAATTTGCTGACAAGTTGAAGCCTTTGGAGGCCGAATTGTTGGCTTAATATCTGTGAAGCCTGAAAATTCGATGCCAAATTTGGCTAGGTGCCTGCAAGGCTAGATTATGGAATTACCTAAGACCAAGGTATGGCCGAGCGGCTGAATCCGGATGGCCAATCACAAAAGCTTGGGCCTAATGACTGAACGTACTAGGCCGAGCGATCCAATGGTGAAGACTGAATGACTGTGCGAACGAGGCCAATCGACAGAACGGTCGAGACCGATTTGTTGTGTTGACGAGGCCGGGTGTTAGAGGCCGAATGGTCGAAAGTGTACCCTTAAGGCTAGATTTGAGAGTACCTGAGGCCATCGTAAGGCCGATCTGTCGATAGGTTGAGGCTGACCAGCCGAGAGGTCGAGGTCGAAGGGCCGAAAGCTCGGCGATGAAGGGCCGAATGCTGGATGCCATATTTGGCTAAGTAGCTCAGGCCTTATGGCCGAATGGTTGAGGTCTAAGACTTACCTTGAAGACCGAACGACCGAATAGTTGAGCACTTATTTGGCTGATAGCTTGAGGCCGAACGGTCGAAGCCCGAATGGCGGAGGGCCAAACGATAGAACTCGTCAGGCCGAGAAGCTAAGATTGAGCCGAGGCCGAACGTTTGAGGCCATCAGAAGTCGAGGAGGCCGGACGGGTAAGGCCCTTATAGGCCGAATGCGTGGGGCCTCTGGACACCGAATGGTTAAAGAAGCGAGGCCACGAAGCCGAATCGCCTTGGCCGAACGGGTGAGGCCTTAAGGTGTCCACGCCGAAGCCGAACGGCTTAGGCTTTAGGAGGCCTTGTTGAGATCGAACGTCCGACGCCCGAAGGGTGGATGCCAAACGGTTGATGCCACATTTGATGAAGTACCTAAGACCAATGTACTGGTCGAGTGCGCGCAGTCGAACAGTTTGAAAGCTAATACCAAACAGATGCAGAATTTGGCGAAGTTCCATCAAGGGGCATGATGTTGAATAGCCGGAGCTGAGGCCGAACGACCAATATTTCGGGGCCAATTGACCGAGAACTGAGGCGGGATACCCAGTGGTTGAGGCCAACTGGCTGAACGATCGATGTCGAATGCTGGAAGTTGAGGCCGAATGGCTAGAACTCCAAGCCTAATGGCCGAGCGGACGAACCGAATGGAAACCCATAAAAGTTGAGGCCTAACGACCGGACGAGCTAGGCGTGGGAGCCGAATGGTTGGGGAAACGAGGTCGCGAAGCCGAATGGTTTTGACCGAACGAGTGAGGATACGCGGCCGAACGGTGGAGACTGAGTTGTTGGGTTGATGAAGCCGAGTGCAAAGGGATGAACGGTGGAAGTTGACGTTCTTTTGAGGTGCCCCTCATTGGTTCCTTGTGGTTACAATAGGGAATACCCACTAGGCCCCATAGTGGGCGCCAAATATTTCGGTCGGATCTGGTCTGACCCTGCTAAAACACTCAAGAGTTTGCCGAAGACCGGGCAGATGTTGCTGAATCCCACGAACTGAAGTAGACCGAGCGGCTCTGTCTCTAGGGGGCACTAGAAGCTAGCGAAAAGCGGACGGTTACCTCTTTGCTGAGGGCTGGACACGCTAGGAAGGGCAAAACGGGCTCTCTCATCTTCAAGTCCTGGTTGTAGTATTCGTTCTCTCCTCGTTCTCCAAGCTGGGCGGTGGGGACCTGTCAAAGACACTCCGACGCTTAAGTCAGTAACATGACCGAGTGGTCTGTAATGCATGTATATATTGCATCGTAAGTAATCTGTCCAGAAATCATACCTGGAACCTTTATTTATACTGATTGTAATGGGCTTTTACCTTTCGTGGGCCTGATAACGGCCCAACCATACCTTAATCTTCATTAAGGGCTTTAATGAGTCATTAGTGTTTAACCGTGTAGTCGACCTAGTGAGGGTCGGTCAGGACGGTCTGTCAAAAGGGGTGGTCGGCCAGGGATGTCAACCTGGGTGGGCGGCCACTCGGTTCTGCTGATCGGTCACATTGGACGCTCGGTCTTGATGGTCGACCTGGATGGGCGACCTTGGAGGACCGCTCGGTCTATGTGTGGTCGGTATGTGTGGTTGGTCGGGACGGCCGATCAAAAGGGGTGGTCGGCTAGGGATGTCAACCTGGGTGGGCGGCCACTCGGCTCTACTGATCGGTCACATTGGACGCTCAGTCTTGATGGTCGACCTGGATGGGCGACCTTGGAGGACCGCTCGGTCTATGTGTGGTCGGTCAAAGGACAGCGTTAGCTTGGACGCTCGGTCATGATGGTGACCTGGGTGGGCGACATTGGGGCAACCATTCGGTTTATGAATGGTCGATTCTAGGACGACCTTAAAAGAGTGTGTCGTGGGGGACCGGTCTTGGGGGAGCCACCCGATCAACCTTGGAAGAGTCGACCTTCTAGAACCGCTCGATTTATGGATCGGGAGGACCGGATGATACAGATATGTTTTTAAATAAATGATGAGACTTAAAATAATGAAACTCTGTATTCTAAAATTTTTATTTATATTTTGAACTTTTAACATTGCAATATTTAAATCACATTACTTAAACCACACCATTCTAAAATTTTTATTTATATTTTGAACTTTTAACATTACAATATTTAAATCACAATACTTAAACCACACCGTCAAAAAGACGATTTTATGGGTAGAATGTATGAACCCATAAAATATTTCATCTCATATTCTCTTTTACTCTTTGAAATATTTAATTATACACTTCAATATTTAATTATAAACGCCATTATAATTTTATTTTCACTATTCGCTTTTAAATATTTTACAGTAAAATACCTAAAATTTTATTTTGCACCGTGAGAGAAAACTAAATTAAACTTCCTATAAAATTGCAAGTTATGGGAATGAAAAGGTGAACAGTTTGGAAAAAAAAAAAGAAAAAACAACAGAAATACGAAAAAGGAAATTGTGTATTACTAAATCAAAATCAATATTTTAAGAGTTTCTTTACCTGCACTCTTAACAAAAATCGTTAAATTAATACTTGTTCCAATTTATTCATTTTGTAATTTCTGGTTGCAGAGATGCTACTGACACTAGTAAAAAAAGATTAGAAAGCGTAATATACGCTTTGGTTTAAGCGAAACCGAAGCGTATAAAAGCGTGGTGGCAGATTTGTAAATATAGCTAAAGTATATGCTTTGGTTGTCCCAACACCGGTGCCTAAAGCATGCTACTAACTCGGTTCTACGTAAAATCGAGGCATAAAACTTTGTCCAAACACGCTCCACCTGACAGTTGATGGGACTTCCAACCTCTGATGGGAGCTACTAACTCGGTTGCCCAGAAACCGATGCCTAAAGGGTCCTACTAACTCAATTCTGGGCAAAACCGAGGCATACAACTCTGCTCCAAACCTGCCAGACTTGCCACCTGCCAAACCTGTCAGTTGCTACTAACTCGGTTCTGATGAAAACCGAGGCATGATGGGGTGCTACTAACTCGGTTCTGATAAAAACCGAAGCATAAAACTCTACTCCACCTGCCAGATTGGACATCCAACCTCTGATGTGCATGGTTTGGGCTTCGGTTTGTTGGAGGACCGATGCCTTTTCTTAAGTTTATGCCACGGTGGTCTTGTTGACCGAGGTGGTAAGATGTTTATGCCTCGGTTAGGTGGAGAATCGAGGCAGTAACATGTTTAAATTTCTCCGCGAAACAGAACCACTTCATCTTCTTCGCAGCACATTCATCTTCTTCTCAGCGCGAAATAGAGAAAGCCTCTTCCATCTTCTTCTTCCTGGTGCTGTTCTCGCACAGTGCATGTTCTTCTTTGCTTCATTTTCTTCGTTGCTCCATTTCTTTCTATTGTTGCACCGCCCTCAATTGCCTCTGCCTGGATTGCTTTCGCGTTGGTGCTCCGTTTGCTCCATTGTTGTCGCCGCTGCACTGGGCTGCCCGTAGCACCGCCCCTACTGAACCACCATCGCTGCACCGTCACTGGTCCGCTGTTGTCTCTGGTTCGCCCCTGTTGCACGACGCCCTGTTGCACGACGCCCTGTTGCACGACGTCGCGCTGAAACGCCCTCGCTGCACATCGGTGGCGGCTTCCTCCATGGCCATCTTTCTCGTGGGACTTGGAAGAAGAAATCAATATTCTTTGATCTTCCATATTGGTCAAAGTTAGATGTTAGACATTGCATAGATGTCATGCATGTTGAGAAAAATGTTTGTGATAGCTTGATTGGTACACTACTAAACATTCAGGGAAAAACAAAAGATGGAGTGAATGCGCGTTTGGATTTGGTTGACATGAAGATCCGAGAAGAGTTGGCACCAAGAGAGATTGGTAAACGTACTTATTTGCCCCCTGCATGTTACACAATGTCCAGACAAGAGAAGATAAGTTTTTATCTTTGTTTAAAGAGTATCAAGGTACCACAAGGATACTCTTCAAATATCAAGAACTTAGTGTCAATGCAGGACTTAAAGCTTATTGGACTGAAGTCTCATGATTGCCACGTCTTAATGCAATAGTTGTTACCGGTGGCAATTCGTGGAATTTTTCCCAAAAAAGTTAGGCAGACCATAACTCGATTGTGCTCATTTTTCTCGTCAATTTGTAGTAAAGTCATCGATCCTACAAAGTTAGATGAACTTCAAAGCGAAATTATCATCATCTTGTGTCAGCTAGAAATGTTTTTCCCTCCATCCTTTTTTGACATCATGGTGCATTTACTTGTTCATTTTGTCAGAGAAATAAAGTTGTGTGGACCAGTATACTTAAGATTGATGTACCCTATTGAGCGTTATATGAAGATTTTGAAAGGGTACGTCAAAAATCAATATCGTCAAGAAGGTTCAATGATTGAAAGATATATTGCTGGAGAAAGTATTGAGTTTTGCTCTGAGTATATGACTAAAGCAAATCCAATAGGAGTCCCTCGGACATCATGGTTGAATAGATATTCTACAAGTAAAAGTATCTAAGGTGTGAATGTGGTGACGAAAAGTCGTGAAGAATTGATGCAAGCACATCTGTACATATTAAACAACACAGATGAAGTGATCCCATTTTTGGAAGCACACAAAGCTGTTGTAAAGGATAACTATCCACGACAATCAGAGAAATGGCAGTTCATGGAGCATAACAGAACATTCTTATCCTGGTTCAAATCTGAAGTTTCGAAAGAATCACGGTCCTCTGAGACTTTGTTGTGGTTAGCAAATGGCTTGAAGTTTGATGTTGTATGTTGTACAGGCTACGAAATTAATAATTGCACATTCTATACAAAGACTTTGGATTATAAAAGCACAGTACAAATAGTGGCGCAGTCTAGAAGCTGAGTCGCTACAGTTTTCCACATCCAAAGATCAAAATCCTGTACTTGGATCCATGAGATATTATGGTAGAATTGAAGAGATATGAGAAGTTAATTACACTAAGTTTTCCGTTGCACTCTTCAAATGTAAGTGGGTAGACAATAAGAGTGGTGTCAAAATAGATGAATCTGGTATGACACTTATTGATTTTCGAAAGGTTGGTTATGGAGACGAACCGTTCATCATGGCATATCAAGCAAGTCAGGTTTTTTATGTCAAAGATCATGCGTCTGACCATTGGTATGTTGCTCTCCAAGGAAAAAGGAAAATTAAAGATAAAGAAGAGAATCTAAGTAATCTTCATATCGCTGACAACCATCCATTTAAAACGACAATAAATTTGGATGGCGACTAATAACTCTCCATTTTTGCACTTTTATTTGTGTTTAGAAGTCTAGGTTAGCTTGTTTTTCTCTTTAATTGCTTAGAATTAGGATAGTTTTAGGTTTTTCTTTTAAATCTTTAGATTTTTTAAATTGTAGTTAAAAATAGATTTTTAGTAGTATTTTTTATATTTGTAAATAATTAGGAATTTAATTTTTTTAGGAAATCTTTTAATAATAATATTTTTCTTTATTTTTGAATTGCTGAAATATTTTTTTAATTGTTGATGGCCTTAATTCATTTTTTTTTCTATATTGCAGAATGAACCCTTATAAATTGGGCTGGTGATGTTGATTGGAAGAAGAATTGAGATGTAGCTGCTATGTTGGAAGCTGTTACGCTGGAAGCTGCTACGCTGGAAGCTGCTACGCTGGAAGCTGCTATGCTGGAAGCTGCTACGTTGGACGCTCCTGTTGTGCTGCACTAATAAATTGGGTTGAATATGAAATCAGTATGGAACGCTGATGTTGATTGAAGAAGTGGGCCTCTACTACCACATGTTAAATTGGGCTTCTATGTTAGAATTGGATTGGACTTCAACTAATTGGAACGTTGTTGCTGCTGTAGCGTTGATTAATGAAGCAGTGTTGTTCAAAAGTAGAGCACTGGATTGGGCCAACTCTCCTTTAATGAAACATTGCGTTTTAGATGCTGTCATTGGGGGTCTCAGATTTGCAAATCATTTTGGCAAAATGAAAGAAGTTTTCGTGCATTTGAGAAGAAGAAAAGAACCCTCGAGAGCTAGGGCTCCTTTGCGAGAAGAAAAAAAGAAAGATAGAGAAGAGCTGGAGAAGATGACAGGCGAAAAAAGGGAGCTGACCGGAGCTTCCACGTGGATAGGATCGACGGTCAGAGTGATGCAAGGATGCAAGAGAAAGGAGAACTGTCAGATTAGAGAAAGGAAGCGTCGTCGAGAAGGTTCCCTCTTTCATTTTTCCTTTGCTTTTTCTTTCATTCTTTTCAGACCCTATATAAAAGGGCTTTCACCATGTAAACAGACATGGTTACACACTTTATACACTTTCAGTTTACAATTCTAAGCTCTATAGATTAGGGTTCTTTTCTGCTTTCTATAGAGTAGGTTTCCGTTCTTCTTGCTTTTGGAATGCACACTCGCGGTGGTGACAGCCCGTGGTGGCTTCGATTGCGAGTTTGTTCGGTACTTTTTTCTTGTATGCTCTTGTTAATAATATGTTCTTTCTTGATGTTCTATTTGTAAAGTGTTATATGATTCTGTTATTTTGATTTTTGTGTGTTCTTGTGTTTCTTGTTTTACATTGAAAATGATTTGGATTCTGTCACTCTGCATTCTATAATTTCTTTTGGAATTATACGACCCCAAGGTAGGCGTAAATGAACGAGATGTCTTCTCGAGACAGATAGGAGTTCAATCAATGAAAAAAAAATATTTTCATTCATGTTGTTTTAGTTGCTGTTAATTAGTGTGAGATAAGAATATGTTCAATTGTGTTTCATTTGCTGATTTGGCTAAAAATCATTAAAATTGAATTGAATCTGTTTTGTTTTGGGAAATCAATTGATTGTTATTCATTTTAAGTTCTATATTAGAACTTGAGACCCCAAGATGGGCAATTTATGAACAGGATGTCTTTCTGTATAATAATAAATCAATTGATATGCCAATTCAAGCAAATTTAGTTCAACTTTGTGACTTTTATCCAACAACTTTGTCCTAATTAGTAGTTTAGGTTGTGTTCTGTTTGTAATGATTATATTTGGTTCTGATTCATGAGTTATTCACTCGATTCTTTGCTTTTAATCATTAGTTTTAGGTTTCTTATTGACTTTTCTTTACTGTAGATTTTACAATTCTGTTTGCAACATTTACTTTCTTTACTGTTCATATTCATTTGGCTTTTAGGATTTTTGTTTAGCTTTTAAAGTTCCAATTTGAGTTGCTTGTTTACAGTTTTAGTTTTAGGCCATTTTAGTTGCATGTAATTCTCATAGTAGTTTAATTTCTGTTTTTGTTTAGGTAGTTTAGAGTTCTGTTTTCATTTCTTTTCCCCACCTTGCATTAGTAGTTAATAATTAGGTAGTAAATATACAAGACTAAACTCTACATTCTGAAACTTAATCATAGTTGAGTCCTTGGATTGATCCTTGGTTATCCCTTTACTACATTAGTGGGGAAACTGAGTTTGTTGGCTTTGATGCGACTAAAAGCGAGTTTAACAACGACCCTCTAATTGATGATATACAAGCAATACGAGAAGATCACAATGAGGGAATATATATATGACCAATCCATATGATTATGTAAGAATTTCATGTTTGTGTAAATATTTATGGCTTTTGTTAAATAATATATGTTATTTTATAAGTGTTTTATTTATCTTTCATCTTTTTGATTGTGACAGATATATGGCTGAGTCACCTCATTCGTCAAGCGATGAAGTCCCCACCACTTCTAGACGGACGAGAGGAGCAACGAGGTTACGACAGCTTATACTTAGAAGAAATGCAGGTGAGAGGACACTTGTCATTATTGACGTGGTCACTGGAGTTGCATCTGGCCCAAATGCAGATGTATTTAGGTCTTACCTTGGAGTACTAGCACGTGATCGTATCTCTATACTTACTTCATCCTTTGACCATGTTTCTGAGGCTGATCGAAATCTTATCTGGCAAGATCTATTGGTAAGTTAAGCAATATTGCTCCAAATTCTATATTCATTATATTGATAAATCTGTATTGATATAAGGTTATTACTTTCTTTGTTGCAGATAACATTTGATATGCCAAACGTCGAAAGCTTAAGGAATAGGTGTTTATCTGCAATTGCAGAAAGATTTCGAGGGTTTAAGACAAAATTGACGTCTAGATATATATTTGGACCAAAAAGTAATGAAAATTCATGTTCCAAATATTCAGCAATTGACGAAGAAACATGGCGTCAATTTGTAGAGCTTCGTTCGTCCGAGGCGTGACAGGTAAGTGCAGTAAAATCATTCAATTCATCATTCATAATTCTCTACTATGACAATTGTTTCATTTTGTCACAGGAAAAAAGGTCAAAAGCATAGGGAATAAGCGCTCAGAATAAAAATCCACACCTATTGTCTCGTGGTGGATATAGGAAGCTTGAAGAAAATATAATGAAGCAGAAGTCAGATAGTAGACTTCCACTTTTTGAGAGTGGTGACCCTCCTCCTCCTCCTTCACCACTATCTCGGCACGAGAAGTGGAAGTTAGCCCGTATAAGACCATCGGGCTCCTACACTTCCGAGTCTGCCAGAGAAATATCTGAAAGAATTGTAAGATGTCATTTCTTATATTTTTACATTAGTTTTGTTATATATATTACATAGATCTTTCTAATGATTTTGAACTTTTGTTATGTGACAGGACTCCTTGGTTGAGTAGAGCTCCCAAGGTCAATTCACACACGAAGGTCGTCAGGATATTCTTGCCACAGCTATTGGACGACCTGAGCACCCAAGACGGGTGCGTGGTGCTGGGACTGGCATAGGCATACGACATTTTTTTGGGTCTTCCTCGCGTTCATATTCATACGAAAAGATGAAGGAGGGCATAAGAAAAGAGATGACGCAGGAGATCACAAAGAAGGTTCGGGTAGAGTTGTATGATGAAGTTGTTGAAATGGTTGCGCGCCAGTTCCAGCAGCATTATGAGGATTGTGGCAATCGTCCTCCGCCATCTCCTGTAGCGGAACATGTTGTGCCCCCTACAGGTAAACTTATTTATTTTTGGTTACTAATTTACTTTTTGCATAACCTAACATTTAATTTAGCTGCCGGTGCCCCAGGGGACGACATGGATGAAACTTGTCCATGTCAGTTATATATTCTTTCTGATACTGGGACCATGCTAGTGGCTCGTGGTACAGTTTATGAGACAGCCACTATAGTGCATGGTGTACAACTTTCAGAAGATGAATTCAAGGTCACAGTGGATGAAGTTGTCATAGCAGATGCCCTTCTTCCTGTGCCTACAGATGAGTTCTTCACTGTGGAAGAAGCATTTAAGTCCTTTGTCGCCTGGCCTATACATTTGGTTGGTGATGTATCTAATCCCCCGGTAAACACTCGTACTATATACTTCTCAATTTTAATATTTACTTCTAATTGACGTTATAACATAACCATTTTTGCATTTAACAGCAGATAGGTCAAGAGGAAAGTCCTACACCGAAGAAGACTCATTTATCTGAGGATGACCCTCTTGGTGCATTAGACGAGCTTGCTAAAATCATTTCAGATGCGCCGATGAATGTACACTGGGATTCTACTACATTTGGAAGAGAAGCTTAGATCCCATTGTACTTGCATCATCAAGATGTTATGGAGCTTGCGTCTGGTAGAGAAGAAATTAATATTACACTCATTCAGCTGTGGATGATGTAAGTTTATGAAAACTTTTTTATATAATTCTATTTTATTAACTTACTTATATCATATTATTTCTTCATTTTAGGTATATGTTTGATGTTAGTAACAAGAAGGGGTTCAACGATGTATATGGGTTCATTGACCCCTCTATGACTCATGAAAGAAATAAATTTGATGATATCCAAACATACATCTCCACCTGCTTTGGAATGGGGAAGGAGATATATTTTCTCCCTTATATACATGGGTAAGTGAAGTTTTTTAACTTCAACACATTCATTTATTAATTTTGGTATATGATTCATAAGTTATTACCAATTTCAGGTGTCATTGGCAGCTACTTGTGATCTCCATACCGGAGAACACTACTGTCTGGTTTTGTTCATTGCAGAAGTCTCCTCCCAGCCCTCTTAGACATGTAGTAGATTGCTAAGAATCTCAATGTTTCGACTTTTTTGTTATATAAATGTATGCTAAAGGAATTGTTTTTAATAGTTCCCTTGCAACACATATGATGTTATCTGGGAGATCTATTGCTACAGCTAAAAAGCATGCATGGGTTGCCCTTAAGGTTTGGTATTTTAGTCCATACTTTGTTACATTTGGTTCCATTCAAATGATGTTACTTAACATTTTATAATTATGATGATATATTGTAGTGTAATATACAAACGGGGTCATATGAATGTGGTTACTACGTCATGTTTTGGATGATGACCATTATTCGTGCACATTACACAAGTGGATGGGAAACGGTATTATTTAGGTTTGAATTTTATTTTCCCTATAGTTTAGATTTCAAATACACTAATTGAAATCATTGTATTTTATGCAAACATTCAATAGGACTGCTCCAATTCCAGAGAAGTCACTTCAACTTGTAAGGAAAACACTAGCTAAATATGTAATTCATTTATATAATAGTATGTAGTAGATATTAGGATATAGTAAGTTCTAAGTTTATGTTTCTAAGTTGTTTGATGCTTTTCTACATTATTATTCGTTTAACTTTGTACATTACATTGATTTATGCTTCAAACTTGATTTATGATTACATTGGATTGATTTATGCTTCTAAGAAGTTGATTTATGATTCAATTGAATGTATTTATGTTTTATTATAATTTTCATTCAAAATATACGTTTCTGGATTATTCTGGACTGTTCTGGCTGTAAATATATATGCAGGTCTGTTTCTGTTGTTGGGAATGTTGCAGAAACAGACCTCATTTTAAAAAAACACAAGGATATATGCCTCGGTTCAAGTCAAAACCGAGGTAGAAAAGCACCTTATGATCTCGATTATAACCACACCAGAAGCAGAAAGTTTTGCGATGAGAAAAAAAAAAGGACTCTACTGCCTCGGTTCAAGCTAGTACCGAGGCAGTAGGGTGGGAAATACGGCCTCGGTTCCCCTGACCCGAGGCATACAGTCCTTCAAAAAAAAAAATAAAAAAACCAAAAACTCTACTGCTTCGGTTATGGTTGAACCGATGCCAAATCCTCTCCCTTTATGCCTCGGTTCACACCCGAGGCCAAAAGTATTACATTTTTTGCCTCGTCTGAATATGCCTCGGTTCGAGAGCCGCTGCCTATAAGAAAAAACAACCGCTGTCATTTCTCCTGACTGTACTAGTGTGAGAAGAATTAAGTGGATGAAGGATTCACGAGATAACTACCATCTGAAGTCACATTATCTTTTCTTCTCCCATAGTAGAGTTGTTCAAAATTACATTTATAATTGACTTTCTGTTATGTTTTGTATTTTCAACTCAAATTCACCTTCCTTTATTTGCAAGAATAATTTATGTCTACCCAAAAAATTTCTTAAAAATCACAGCAAGATTAAAATAATAAAATTTTCACGTAAAAACATATTCATAAATAAAAGTATAATCAAATTTCGTTTATGCTCGTAAAAATGGTAGATGAAGATAATTAACAACCTCTAAGAAGTTGATGTGATAATCAACATCCACTTATAATGTTCGTGCTTCTCACCAATAAAAAATCAATACTAGCAAATAATATGATTGAGATGTGTATCATCTTTAAGATGTATTGCATGTATAAACATAAAAAAAAATTCTAATCATTTGCTAGGTTCTTTACTTTTTTTTTTTCTTTCGTCTCAATTGAGTTTTTAATTTTACAAAATTGTTCAATTAGAGCCATATTATTAAATTAGGCTAACATAGTTAGAGTTACATGTGACATGCTGATAGTATTTTTTTAAATAATGTGACCCAGTTATTTTGTTAATTAAATAATTCTAACATATATATTATCATTTTTAATTAAAGATATGGGAAAAAATTGAATTAAACCCAACCCCCTTTCTTCGAATTAAGGATTGCAAAAAGAGAGTCAACTTTCGTTCTTCAAATTAGAGTTGAAACAATTTCCAAACTTAATGCAACTTATCGTCATAGAAACAAAACAAGTCACAATTTCATCCAAGATATGATCAGTGGAACCCATCCATCATCATCAACAAAAGCATCCATCTCAGGCCTTCTTTCAAATTCATCTTTTATTGCAACGTTAGGATTATCTACCCATCTCTTCTCAGAACTGTGCTAAAAAAGCTCTCCATTCTTCTACTCCAAAAAAAAGCACCAAACTTCGAATTCTCGATGAGTGCTCAAAATCCCTGCAGAATGTGGATGTGAGAAATTATATAGACCACCTGAACAGTGCAAAGAAAGCATATTAGATAAAAACTCACTTCAAGTATCACATTTTGTTTGGTTGGTGGGAAAATCCCATTAACAACTTGTTGGGCAAAGTTGTTGTCTTTTTCCTACCCTGTTTTTTAAGCAAACAGATACACCAAAACCATGTTTTTTTGTTTTCCAGAAAACCACAGATAAACCTCCTCAAACCAAACACTCCTTAATCCTTGCCAAGCTTGTGACTTTGTGGAGGAAAGTGGAGTAAAACAACATAGAGAAAGAAAAGTTAGTAAGAGAAATGAAAAGTAGAACACTGATTTGGATGTTGGAAAATTGTTTCACCCTCGCGCTTCCAACGCCGCAAGGTCTCACACCTCACGAAAATGACCAAAGTCCTAATTTCTTTGAAATCGCGCTCAATTTAAAACTGTTGTAAACCCTAATTTCCTAAAATTATCACTAGTGCAAAAATTGCATTTTAACTCGCACAATAGGCTTCGGTTTAGAAGAAACCGAAGCCTTTCAAAATGCGGTTGCATTTTTGTAATTTTGACTAACTTATACGCCTCGGTTTAAGGGAAACCGAGGCAAAAAACTCATATTACCTCAGTTAAATTAGCAACTGAGGCCTAAAACCCTGCAAATTTTTGTTTGTCCATCTGCAAAACAGACTTTTCGCTTGACACCTTTTTTAAGATGACCTACTGTCTTTGTTCTACATAGAACCGAGGTAGTATGTCCTGTTCAACACTGACAATTCTGATGTGAAAAAGGATTTAGGCATCGGTTGCATTAATAACCAAGGTAATAAGTGGTTTATTGCCTTGGTTAAAAAAAGAACCGAGGTAGTATCTCTTTCGATATTTAACTTCTCAAAAACGTAAAAAAATTTAACCTAATGTTCATTCTTCTTCCTCGTCGTTTCCCTCATCTTCTTTGCGTTTTTCTTCTTCTTCCTTATTGTTTCCTCTTCTTCTCTCAGGCAAAACTCTTGGTTCAGGGCCTTCATTTCTCTCCCGCAAAGTGCCTGGTCTGGTCTCCATCTTCGTTGGCTCCATTTCTATCGCGCGAACGTTATTGCCTCCATTTCTCTTGCGCGAACTGCGTTTTTTTTTTCGCCACCGACTGTTCATCGCCGTCACCGGCTATTTGTCACCGCCTTCGGTCGTTCTTCACTTCCACCAGCCGTTAGTCGTTGTCTCCGGCCGTTTGCAAAGCCACGATTTGTTTCTCCTTATTGTTTGATTTAATATAAAGTATGAAAACATTACACTAGCATTTTCATTTCATTACATTCTATTATGAAAACATTTTGATTTCATTGGTGAAGTAGGTTATGTGGCGTTGAAGTGGGAAACAATGCATTTGAATATGATAAACTTAAAATTTGTCCATTGCAGATAAAAAAACAAAAAAAAAGATGATTTTGAATAGGAAAAAGATCCCATTTTCTAATAAAAAAAAGGACATCTACCGCCTTGGTTCAAAACCAACCGAGGCAAAAGACACCCACATACTGCTTCAATTCCCCTAAATCGAGGCAAAAGACCCCCACATACTGCCTCGGTTCAGAATTGAGGCAAAAAGCCTACCTTTTTTGCCTCGCCTATATATACCTTGGTTCATGAACCGCTTGTGGAAAGGCAAAAATAACCATTGTCGTTTCTCTTTACTGCACTAGGATACTCTTCACTTTCTCTTATTGATTCCCAATTCGAACAAACACTCACTTTCTTTTTGTCAATAAACCCTAATTCAAATAAACACTCAATTTCTTTTCACAATTCCTAATTCGAACAAAGTCCTAAGTTTAATTAAATTTTTCCTCAATTTTTTTAATTAAAAATTATTAATATACACGTCAAAATCACTAAAACAAAATAATTGACTCATGTCAATTAAAAATTGCACCATCAACATATTACATCAACATCACTTTAACAATGTTGGCCCAATTTAACGGCAGGGCTCTAATTGGAGGAATTTTGTAAAAAAAAAGACTCAATTGAGACGAAAAATAAGAGAGTAAGAGACCTATTTGAGATTCCAGCCAAAAAAAGGACATGAGGAATAATTAAACATAAAAAAATTGTAATTCAAACTCTTGTAGGAAGACTATAATACTTGCATTAAATTTTATTTATAATTACAAATAATTTAAAGAGTAAATCAATCATAACTAAATTTTTGTATGGTATGATGTAGGGTGATATCTAGGGATGGCAAAAAAATCCACGCTCACGGATATCCGCGTATAAAATCCACAACTGATAGTTGGTACCTGTAGATATTTACTACCCACGGATTGCGGATAGTGGGTTTTTTAATACCCGCTTATAAACGGGTTGGGTGCGGGTATTATACTATCCGTACTCGCGGATATCCGCTACCCGCAAAAACTTAAAATAAAAATTTAATTTATATTTTATTAAGTTAAATTTAATTAAAATTAATATTAATTTATATTTTATAAGGTTAAATATAATTAAAATTAAATTTTAATTTATATTTAATTTAATATATATTATATTTTATATATTTTTTGTAATTTTATTTAAGTTTTATTATAATATTTTATAAAAATATATTGTTTTAAATATTTGCGGGTATCCGCGGATATCTACGGGTTTTAAAATATCCGCGAGTATTTTTTAAGCGGGTATCCGTGCGGATAGCAGGTTGGATAGCGGGTGGATTTTTTTTTGTCGGGTCAGGTTGCGGGTAGACACTATTCGTGTCTGACCCGACCCGTTGTCATCCCTAGTGATATCTAGTGGATTGTATAGTCATCACATGATTGGTCGAATAAGGCTAAGTTATGATGAGATTAACACTATAATTAATTAATTTAAAGCAAAACACAATTACTATCAATTGTGTCATAATTAGACCATCATTAATAAAAATTTATTCTGAAAATTATAAATATAAATTTAAGATAAATATAGATGATTGTATTTATTATGTATTAATGTTATAATTACTAAACACTTTGATATTAAAATATCTTCTCCAAGTAATTTCCAATTTAACCGAAAAAAATATTGGAAACAAACCATATCGACGGACCTAGCGGAAAAAACACACATAATACATGTACACAAATAAAGTCAATCTCATAATTGAAACGAAAATTATTTTCTTTTATATATTTTTTAATTTAAAATATTACTTTGTATATGATTTAAGTTTGGTCGTAAAAATAGTTTTTCCCGACAAAAAAAACTTGTAAAGGTCTCCTGAAAACAAATATTAAGTTAGGTGATTGAAGTAGAGCATGTTCTGGTCAAAAATTGTCCAAGGTCCACTTAGGACTAAATGTAACACTGACTTCTAAAAGCAATGACGGAGAAGGTTTAATCATCCAAAAATAATATTAATAATTGCATTCTCCGAGGACCATAATAAAATAATCATGATTCATTAAAATCAAATAATTGGATTAAAATCAAGTTTCAAATGTAACAATTATAAGGCAGTTGCTCCCTTCATTACCACAGAATGCTGCGTGCACTACCTATACCAATTTTGCTCTTTTCTAAAATGAATGTCAACATCCGTTTCACCTTTAACGGATGTTGACATCCGTCCGTTCACATATTTTATATTTTAATTTATTATTTTTATTTAAAAAAAAAATCTTCAACGGATGTGGCGACATCCGTTAACGGATTGTCACATCTGTTTTAATAAAAATTTTAAATTATTTTTTTATGGACAATAGTTTTAAAATTTTAAGAAAATTTAGAAGTGTAGGGAGAAATGCTAAGAGATGCAGGAAGAAGCTTTTCTTATTTTTGCAGTATGATGGAGCGTGGCTGGAATAGATTTTTCGTGCCCGTTTCAAATACAGATTTTTGCTTTTGGATTGTTTCTTCAAGTATTTTATTAATAATAATAAAATTAAATTATTTTAATTATTATTTAAATAATAATATATAAATGGCTTAATACCCTATTTTATTCCCAGTTTCGCTCGAAAATGTCAAATTAGTCCATCTTTAAAAAATGTGTCAATTACGTCCTCACTTAATAAAATTTGTATCAATGAAATCCCTCTCGTTAAATCCGTACAAACAGCGTTAATTATTTTTCTCTTTCTTCTACTTAGATAATTAACGTCGTTTGTACGGATTTAACAGAAGAGATTTCATTGTAAAAGGCACACACTAACTATAAATGTGACATTGCAATTTCTTCTCAATCTTCTTTTTGCATCACTATCAAACAATTTAAAATGATTGACTGGAACCTTTCAAATTAAATAATACAAAAAAAAATTTGGATAGTAAGATTTAGAATTTAAAAATATATTTCAAATTACATAATACAAAAATATATTCTGTAAAATTCGAAATACATTTTTTAACTTAAAAAAATATTTTAGATACATTTCAAATTACATAGTCTAAAAATAGATTTTCAATTATAGAATTTAAAATATATATTTTACAGTTTTTTAATTGTATAATTTAAAATATATATTTTTCAAATTTTAAAAATCTAAAAATGAATTTCAAGTCTAAAAATACATTTTAGATTATTCAACTCAAAATACACTTTTAAATTACGTAGTTTAAAAATCTAAAAATATATTATAAAATATATTTCTAAATTACCCCATTTAAACTATATTTCCATTAAACTATATTTTTAAATTTCACAATTTGAAAGAGTGAGACATGAATATTTTAAAATTTTCATAAAGGTGCGGAGAGAAATTATGTAGTGTAAATAATAGTATGTGCAATTTATAATTGCCTTAGGCCGCCTACTTTAGTGGTTGATCAAGATCCACTAAGAAGCAAATGTATCATTAATAGTGAAAGAGCCACCAAAGAAAATTGATGCTCGACTTTAAATGTCTAGGAGTAACACAAAATAATTATGGCTCACTAAAGATTAATTCTAATACGAAATTAGTTTTAAACCCTTAGATACGCACAGATTGATCTCCGATGTGTATTTTTCAATGTTAATAAATATATCTAATATTAAAATATATTTAAATATATGTTATATTAAAAAATATTTAGAGTTTGAAAAAAAAATATTTTTAATTTTATAATTAAATTTTGAATAAAATTAATGTAAAAAATTATTCATAAATTTAAAATATATATATATATATATATATATATATATATAATAAATTTTGTAGAAATGCAAAGGATATAACATGTGAAAAAATAGAGTAAACTTTTTAAAAATATAAAAAAAATATAGATTATGCAAAAATATGTTGACGTATTTGTTATAAATATAAATTAGTGTATGGACATATTGGTATAATGTGTATTATTATACTTATACAATTAGTGCATCGACAGATTCATCTAATATCTAATGCTAGACTCATCCAATCAGTATATGGACACACTCATCTAATGTGTATGAACAATCTCGTCTAATGTGCATTGCAAGACATGTCTAATCAACGAATGAATAAAGTTATTTAATATGTATTAATAAACTCGTATAAAATGTGTATAAACATACTTGTCTAATGTATATTTCTAGACTCATTTAATCAATGTATGTAATATGTGTTGCAAGACTCATTTAATTAGTGGATGATAAACTCACCTAATTTGTATTCTTAGTCTCGTTTAATTAATGCATAAAATGACTTATTTTATGTTTTATGTACAAAATACTTGTCTAATTTAGCATGGATAGAATTGTATAATGCATATTGCTAAACTCATCTAATTATTGTATAATCAGACCCGTCTAATGTATATTGATAGATTCGTTTAATCAGTGAATGAACACACTTGTCTAATGTGTATTAATAGAGTTATCTAATCTATGAATGAAAAAGCTTGTCCAATGTATATGTTAGATTTGTTTAATCAATATATGAATGACTTGTCTAATGTGTATTAACAGAGTTATCTAATCTATGAATGAAAAAGCTTGTCCAATGTATATTGTTAGATTTGTCTAATCAATATATGAATGACTTGTCTAATGTGTATTGTTAGACTAGTTTGATCAATTCATCAACAACTCGTTTAATCAAAGTATTCCTAAACTCATCTAACCAATGTATAGAATTACTCGTGAAATATATTTTTATTATACTCTTTTAATTAGTTTATCTATAGTATCGTCTAATGTGTATTATTAAACTCATAATATTTTTTGCAATCCTCCTCTAATAAGTATATGAAAAGACTTGTTTGATGTGTATTCCTAAACTCATCTAATCAATTGATAAGTGTTTGGTATTAATAGTTTTCAATGATAATTTAGCACTTATCTTGCTTTGACTGTATGTAAAATCCATGAAAAGTACCCTAATTTTACTTCTTTTGGATCATACGAAATCAAGGAGTCAAACCTGAATTTTAGAGAAAGAAAAAATAAATTCAACACTTTTTGAGGAATTTGTCTCATCATGGCTGTAGTGCCAGTTTTGAAGACTTAAGTCATGAAGAAAACCCAAGCAAGAGATTTCCTCAAGCCCTGGCCTGAAGCTCAAGCCATGAAAGATTCCTTCATTATTAAGTAACTTTAAGCAACTCTAGCCTAGAACTTCACAGCTTAAGCCACAAAGGAAACTCACCAAAAGAGGAAACCTCAAGGTTGGAGTCATAGACCACCGCTTAAGTCGTGTTGTGATGATCTATAAATAACATCACCTTGGACATATTAGGGAGAGTGAAAGAGGAAAAAAGAACTCTAATTAAGACATCTTTTAGGGTACTTTTAGAGAGACTCTAGAGAGTCTTCTCACCTATATCCTTCGTAATTAATAGAAAAGTTTTAGAGGATTAGGAGATGTATTTGCTTCATTGTTTGTACTTCTTCTCACCATTCATTATGGTGCAATCGGCTCCCTAGTCGAGTTGAAGTCAACTTTTATGTGCATATGGAATGAACTTGTTTGACTATAATTGATTGTCGAGTAGGTATAGAGGTAGGGGATATAAAAAGTTTTCAACTTTTTACACCAGTTCTAAAACCGGTATAAAATATCACTTTTACACCTGTTATTCCAAGACCAGGTGCAAAAAACATTTTTTTATACTTGTTGCTATCAGAGCAGGCATAAAAAATCTTACTTTTATACCTATTATTATCCCCAACAGGTATAAAAGTTCAAATTATAATAATTTTA
This sequence comes from Vigna angularis, assembly GCF_016808095.1. Lineage (NCBI taxonomy): Eukaryota > Viridiplantae > Streptophyta > Magnoliopsida > Fabales > Fabaceae > Vigna > Vigna angularis. Next base: position 9,722,374 of record NC_068971.1, read on the forward strand.
ATTTAGATGTCCTTTCTCTTTATTTTCATATTTGTCATACAACATCATCATATCAAAAGATAAAGAGACAAGAGAAAATCGTCGGAAAAAATATGGAAGAAAATATCACCATATTTATTAATGTGTTCCTTAAAATCATACATTGGCCTTACAACTTCTTAAATCATACATAGTTCCTAAAACAAAATCAAGTGTTTTACAACAACATCAAGTGTTCCAGAAAGAAAATATCCCTCAACAAGAAAGAAAAACAAATTGACACCTAACATCACTAGAGTTGTATCCGACCTAAATATTAATGTAGCTCTTCTTCTTATATAGTATATGGATGTCAATCTTGTTCCCTAGCACAAGAAAAGGAACATTTGTCAATTATTTGCCTAAAAGCAAGGCATCAAGCTCCTTCTTTGATTATGTGAACATCTCTCCTTCTTTGATTATGTGAACATCTCTTTGTCTCAAATTTTAAAAACTGAAGTGTCAAACTATTACAACAAAATCAGTAATAAAATTAAGAAACACTAAACTTAGGATAAAAACTAATACTCTAAAACATACAAAGAAATCACAAAGTTTTCATGAAGTTCCATTTTGTTCATTAGTTTTTCACAAAGTCTCTTCGACGATGTAAAACTCATGGTATCAATTCATACTTTCCTAAGATTTTTATGTTATATATACATTTGAACATGAACAAGATTTACTTGACTGGTTTCATATGAAGTTTCTTAGGAAAGTTTTCTTATTTGTTAATTGGAAAATTAATTCTAGAAACTTTTGCTAACTCTAAACAAAATTAATTAGGAAATTAAAAATATTCAATTAGTACAAAATTAGATAAAACAATTACTAACTTTTCAATTAATACCAAGTACAGAAAAAAAAGAAGGTAATATTATATATTGATTACTTTGAAGCAAAAAGAATACATGGTTGGCAAGTGAAATTTTAAGAAAGAAATGCTTATAAATGTTTTGGCAGTAGTAGAATTAAAATAAGATAATGATAAATGACATGTACATAGAATTAAAATAAGATAATGATAAATGACATGTACATCCCTATACTGCCATAAATTTCACCTTACCTAATTATGATAAATGGAAGGACAAAGCTCCTCAGAAAATCCTCCCCCATCTTTTTATACTTCAGGACACCAAATAGGTTCATGATGCTACATGAAAAAGGAACAATGACAAGTCCATGACAAAATTTTTGGAACATAATGAACATAATAAGTTTCATCAGATAATTACACAAACAATCTTCTGAAAATGTGGAACTTATTTACCCCAGAAAAAAAAAGTATTTCAGGTAGTTAAAAGTACTAATTATAATAGTGAATGAATATTTAAAATAAAGATGAGGTGAGAATAAGAATTAATGGTACTTCTCAGTTTGGTCTCATAATAACTGTGTAAAGCACAAACATCTGTCTCAAAAGGATGAACAGGGGAATCATCCACACAAAGAATTAGGGGTAACCTTTTTTCAACATTTGCAACAACCAGGACTTATCCCACTAGGTGGGAGTGACTACATATATTAATCAATGCTATTTGGTTCTATTGTAAACTAAATCTTTATCAATGAGGGTGGGTCTTAGTCTTGATTATTAATTAGGAAAAGTTAGACGATTTTGATTATTTAAGTTTGGAGCATAACATTGAGTATACCTAATGAAACCAAATCGTCAATCAATAATAGCCAACTGAAAACCAGTTATGAGACCTGAATTATCTTTAAAAGCTTCCGTCTTTCGAATTTACTATGAGACTAATCCTCTGTCCAGAGATTAGTCACACTTAAAACTCCTAAAACCTCTACAAGAATGTGTCTATTGAGAATTGAATCCAAGTCCTACCCAACAAGTTCATTGTGTAATGTCAACTGAATCACACATATTTAATACCCAGAGGGAACACTTAAACAGTTAAATTTTCATTTTGACTGCTCAATCAAGAGTAGATGGTGTACCTGCAGTTTCTCCTTATCATGTTCACCAAATAATTCTGTGGCTTTCTCAGGATTCCTAAGTATCAACCGTGACTTGATATTCTGTTGAATCAGTGATGCAACTACCAGTTGCCCTGAATAGCAAGGGAACAACTGCTTCACAATCTTCCCCAAGCAAACTATTGCCAAGAATTATATATTCATTTATCACCAAATTAGTCAATTACAAGTTCAAATATCACAATTTTCATCCTTAAGGCATACTAAAGAGTGAATCAACTTTAATTTCTAATTGGCTAAGTGATAAAAGATTTTCTAGTACGTGGAACTTAAGATCATGACTATAATTTCTAATTGACTAATGGCGAAAAAGTTTGACACCCACTGTCCGTTTGATGGTTAAGATAGAATAAGATAATTATATACTACCCCAATGCAAGCAGGGCCCAATTTCTAAATGCAATTCCTATGATGGGACAAGGAATCACACAAGGATCACTTAACCCCTTTTCTGTTCTTTATGTCACCAACCAAAGAAAGACAAAGAAGCAAATGTACTACACTTTGTATAAAACCTAACCATAAGATGACTTCTGCTGGAAAAAACAAAGGCAGAGATGGAGCCAAACCTCCCATGGTACCAAATACATCACTCATTTTGTTTGCAAATTGGTGCATTTGAGAACGAACATCATTTATCATATTTTATTATATCTTACCCTCATTCACACATTTCAGAGAAAAGGAAAAATTGTCGTACTAGTATCTGGGATCAAAATTTACCTTTTTAGAGCCCCATAACCATGATTACCCACAACCAACATTGAAGCATGGTGCTTTTCCACAATCACAAAGAACAATCCTAGGATCACCTTCCATCACATCCACTGATACGTCATTTACCTATTTTACTTAGCCATCATATAACAATTGCAAAGGTATACCCACCCATACATAATATATACCATTTTCATGTTCTTCAACAAAAAAAGTTAAGTGAAAGGGTTAAATATGTTTTTAGTCCCTAAACTATCAAGCGAATTTGTTTTTAGTCCCTCTTTCAAAGTAAGGTACATTGTAGTCCTCCTCCTTCAAAAAAACGTTAATTTTTGGTCCTCCCGAGTGATGTAGGTGATCGTCTTTGACTATCACGTAGTCGGCTTGTTAACATAGGTGTTGTCTTAAACATTTTGAACTTAGGTAGGTTTTGTGTTGCTTTGCATGTGCTACCTTCTTCAACAGGCTTTGTATGTGTTGATGTCTTAGACAGACTTTGTATGTGCTGTCGAAGCATACTTTAGCTCATGCTATCATCCATGAAAAGTACCCTAATTTTACTTCTTTTGGATCATATGAAATCAAATAGTCAAACATGAATTTTGGAGAAAGAAATAATAAATTCAACACTTTTTGAGGAATTTGTCTCATCACGGTTGTAGTGCCAGTTTTGAAGACTTGAGCCATGAAGAAAACCCAAGCAAGAGATTTCCTTAGGCCCTGGCCTGAAGCTCAAGCCATGAAAGATTCCTTCATTATTAAGTAACTTTAAGCAACTCTAGCCTAGAACTTCACAACTTAAGCCACAGAGGAAACAATCGGTACCGTTATAGAGTCGTGCAGCGGAATAAAATATACATAGCGGAAAACGTGTAACGATCACAACACAAGTTAAAATAGTCGGTTTCAAAAATTGATTTTCTTAGCGAACTTTTATCGAACAGTTGATGTGCTAAGAGTTTAGGGATCAAGAAAATCAACACAGAATTTTTATCCTGGTTCGAATCAAAAGATTCTACGTCCAGTCGTTAATCACTATAAATAGTGATTAACCTTTTTCACTAAAAATATAGTTTGCAGATTACAATCAGATAATCAAAATAAGCAACGAATAGAAAACACCTTCCTTCGACAAACGAACGGAAGAACCTGCTCAGTCAACTTGAAGAGAACCGCTCCGACCTTTGACACACAAAACGCGAGCTTCTCCTATTCACAAGACCAGGCAAGAGCACTCTATCACTTTGAGAACTTCCTCAGACAAACTGTATTCTCAAAATGGCATAGATCCTTTTCACTCACAGAGAGCTTCCCTTAGGCACAAAGCTCTAATACTCTCAATTGAAAAGTTCTTTCTAAGAGCTGTGAAGACCTCTATTTATAAGCCTAGTTTCGTGCAGGGTCAAAAACTGAAAAGACATCTCCCAACTGCCACTGATAATCGATTATCAAAAGTGATAATCGATTATTTGTGTCCGTTATGGGGTTTTCAAAAAAGTGATAATCGATTATATGATGTGATAATCGATTATTCCTGTATGACTCTGTGATAATCGATTATTCCTGTATGACTCTGTGATAATCAATTATTGTCATTCCATAATCGATTATTGCAGTTAAAAATGCAAGTTTACAAAGTTTACAAGAATTTCCTACTACATTTAATTTCTACAAATTACTTTTAACTAATTCTAATATCTTCTTCAACTAAAACTTCTTGCAGCATCATCAAAACAAATTTCTTCAAGATTTACCAATACTCCTTATTGGTAACAGGTTTTGTGTTGCTTTGCATGTGCTACCTTCTTCAACAGGCTTTGTATGTGTTGATGTCTTAGACAGACTTTGTATGTGCTGTCGAAGCATACTTTAGCTCAGGCTATCATCCATGAAAAGTACCCTAATTTTACTTCTTTTGGATCATATGAAATCAAAGAGTCAAACATGAATTTTGGAGAAAGAAATAATAAATTCAACACTTTTTGAGGAATTTGTCTCATCACGGTTGTAGTGCCAGTTTTGAAGACTTGAGCCATGAAGAAAACCCAAGCAAGAGAAATCCTTAGGCCCTGGCCTGAAGCTCAAGCCATGAAAGATTCCTTCATTATTAAGTAACTTTAAGCAACTCTAGCCTAGAACTTCACAGCTTAAGCCACAGAGGAAACTCACCAAAAGTGGAAACCTCAAGGTTGAAGTCGTAGACCACTGCTTAAGTCGTGTTGTGATGATCTATAAATAACATCACCTTGGACATATTTAGGAAGAGTGAAAGAGGAAAAAGAACTCTAATTAAGACATCTTTTAGGGTACTTTTAGAGAGAGACTCTAGAGAGTCTTGTCACCTATATCCTTTGTAATTAATAGAACATCTTTAGAGGATTAGGAGATGTATTTGCTTCATTATTTGTACTTCTTCCCATCATTCATTATGGCGACAATGGGCCTTCTAGTCGAGTTGAAGTCAACTTTTATGTGCATATGGAATGAACTTATTTAGACTATAATTGATTATCGAGTTGTAGTTAGCTTATGCTTGTAGGTAGAGTGTTGCTGCTATAGGTGATCGTCTTTGACTATCACGTAGTCGGCTTGTTAACATAGGTGTTGTCTTAAACATTTTGAACTTAGGTAGGTTTTGTGCTTCTTTGCATGTGCTACCTTCTTCGACAAGCTTTGTATTGATGTCTTAGACAGACTTTGTATGTGTTGTCGAAGCATACTTTAGCTCATGTTATCATCTTAGGTAGACTCATGTACTGTCGAGGCAGGCTTTAAATCGTGCTACCAACTTAGGTAGGCTTATGTGCTATTGGAGCAGGCTTTAAGTCATGCTACTGTCTTAGGTAGGCTCATGTGTTGTTGAGGCATGCTTTTAACTCACACTACCAACATAGGTATGCTTATGTGATGTCGATGAAGGCTTTAACTTGTGTTACTAACATAAGTAGGCTTATGTGTTATCGAGACAAACTTTAAACTCATATTACCTACTCATGTAGGCTTTGTATATGCTACTATAATGCATAATTTGTGTGAAATACTATGAAACAGGGTTTATGTTAGTGGGTACTTATGCGAATAGATTTTTACAAGCTATGCACCCTCTTTCAATACATTTCCCTGAAAACTATTTTAGATGGATAAAGATCATATGCAAATTATCATATAGATATACCACTCCGAATATGTAAATGATGACTTTGGAAACCTCTTTCATAGCCATGTTCAAACTTTTAGTTGTCATACTAAAAATCTCTTCAGCATCTATCTTTCATGGTTAAAGATCACCCTATTCCTATCCTTCCATATGTTCGAAATTATAGTTATCTACGTACACTTGTTTGTCATTTACTTCTAATAGACTAAATTGTTGGTAATTCCATTTTGGTTGGTGATGAATTACCGAATTTATATGCTACCCATTTTTAACACATGTTCCACTCATTAATTTTTACAACAAAAAAAAATAGATGATTTGCATTTTCTTTCTCACTCCCGCACAAAAGACATAATGCATTGCTTACTTCAATTCTCCTTTTTAATAAGTTGTCATTTATTATGATCCTATTGATATTTTGATTTAATTAATATAACTAGTTTGATTGATTCTTGATTTCATTCATTTACTAGTTTAATTGATTATATATTTAAATAAGAAAATTTTCCAAATTTACAACTAAATTTTTTTAGAACTGTAATAAGAAAAGTTCATTGATTCTTAAATGTGAGTTGATCTTTGACCTTCTTTCCTGATTTTCGTTTTTCATCCATTTCATTTTTTTTATCCTTCAATCTCTAAACTTTCAAAGATAATTTGTACAAAAGAATATAAGAATTAAATCCAATATATCATTTGAAATCAACTTAGACTGCACAGAATATTCCAATTTTTTTAAACAAAACTCAGTCTTTAATTTAAGAATATGACATAAAATATGAACTAATCCTAAAAGTTAATCTTAAAAATTGACTGTTTCAACATTTAAAACATGTTTAAAACTTGAGTTTAGACATCCACAAAAGTTTAACGCTTGATGTAATTTTATTTTATGAACTCTAGATAAAGTTAAGTACCCGAATCATATTCTTTTTTTGGTATAAGATCCTATTTTGAGCTTAAAGATGATGACATAAAAAAAGATACAAAACAATTTAAGATCAACATGAAAGTAGTAAATCAAAATCTAGACAAGTAAAATCCCACGAATATTAGAATTATGTCATAAGTAAATATTGTTCAAACAAGCAAGATCGAAAACACTGAAATATGTTCACACCTGCAATGCAGAAACACTTAAATATAGAAAAATGTCTTTGTTTACTAGTAACTTAGATAATTAACTATGATGATGTAGCTACTCTTCATCAATTTGAGTTGTACATCATTCTTTTCATGAACGGTAGCACTCTTACATGTCTGGTAGCAAACCTTTCAGCCTCAGAAGGTTGAGGCAAATGTACAAGAGATGCTATCTCATCCTCTCCCCATATATCTTCAAGGGGTCCATCTGGTTGTCTGCTTCGAGTAGTGTCTCTACCATTCATGCACCTCAAGCACGTTCCTCTTTCACAGTATATAAGCTTTTCCATACTCGATGTGGGCAAAATGTTCTCTAGATCACTATCCTCTACAAATGCTATGTGAGGATATGATGTGTCCATAATCAAACTGTTGCATATGTTCAACTTTTCCAAATCTTCCAAGAAATTCAGCACACACAACAATGCCTTCAAGCTCGTTGCTAAATTCCGAATGCTCAATATCTTCAACTTCGGGGTGTATTTAGTCAAGGCCACAGCATGTTTTTCTTCAAAGTTGCCCTCAGAAAATTTCAGCTCAGTGATGTTGTTGCAGTGTCTTCCAAGAGCTAGGATCATGTAATAACTCGACACAGCGGAAGTAATGGTAATGGATTCAAGACCTCTCCATAAGCTCAGTACGGTATCCACTCCTGCTTTTGAGAAATCACCCGTCTCTGGTAGAACAACTCGTTTCAGGTTTGGCGTCCTACGAAACAAAAAACATGCATACACCATGTAATACCAAATAGATTTCCAAATTCAAAATGATTTTTTTTATCAAATATAGCATTAAACTCATAGTTGTAAAAGAAGAATGGATATTTTCCAAGATTACCAAGCATTAGTAGAATGGTTTTTTTCAAGATTTTTGAGGGAAACTTTACCTTTGTGCCACCATGATGAACTGTTCATTGGTTAAGTAAACATAAAAATTGAATATAATGTAGGTGGTATTTCCATTACTCAGATCAAGAAGATGTTTCAAGAATTGAGTCATCTTCAAACTTGAGTATCTGTAAGCTCCAACTTTATTGAATGGTATGTTGAAGCAGTAAGAACGGAGTCTGGAGAGATCAATCTTGTTCCAGAGAGATGGGTCACGACAAGCATTATTCCAAGATTTGCAAACTAGGGAGGCAACTGCAACATCCACGACGTTGAGGCATAAAAAGATTTTTACAAGAATATCATGTATCAGACCGTTATTCATTTTCTGCTCATTTCCAACAGTTGATTCCATATTCTCCATTTCTTCACGTTTCCTGCAAATAAGGAATTCCAAATCAAATAAGAAAAATCCTGCAAATATATATATTTTTTGGGTGGTGGAATTGGAAAAAACAAGGTCATGTTTAAAGAGAGAGACAATCCAGATTTTTTTTTATATTTTTCTCTGCTGATAATTAAAAATATACTGATATTAGTGTATTAGATTTTTTTAATATATTTTAAAATATTAAAATTAGTGTTTTTTAATGTATTTTAAAGATACACAGATTAAAAAAAAAACAAATATAGTAGAAAATCAAAATTTTAGAGACTATATACTAAGCAAGGAGATTGGTGTTTCTTTAGCTTCTGTCTCGAATATAGTGTTGTTCTTGAAATGGTAGAAATTATAATGAAGTAACAGTGTGAAAGATTCTAACAATTTTTTTAATGAAAGCTTTATTCAATGGTCTGTTTGGTCTCAATCTAACAAGTGTATATTTCATATAACTTTAGCACATTGCAGTAACAATATATATATATATATATATATATATATATATATATATATATATATATATATATATATATATAAAGAGAGTCTACAAATCTAGGAAAAATACTTCGATAAATATTAACAAGAATTAATGAATCGCACTAATACATAGAAAGAAAATTCTTCATTAGAAAGGCAGAAGAACTTGAGCTTCATATTCCTGTGAAAAATGTATGTAATTGTTGATGCAACAACAAAAAGATATTGGCAGATTTGATAGAGTTATTATGGTCGTTCGTCAAAATGATAGAGTTATTATGGTCGTTCGTCATTATATGTTTGTTGCCGTTCGTTATTTTGGTCGTTCGTCCTCATATGTTTGTTGCCGCTCGTCTTCGTGCCTATCGCTCGCCTGTCGTCCATCCTGCTCGACAGGAACGCTCGTCCTTGTTCCTGTCGTTCACATTGCTCGACAGGAACGCTCGCATCATGCCTGTCGTCCATCCTGCTCGACAGGAACGCTCGTCCTTGTTCCTGTCGTTCACATTGCTCGACAGGAACAATCGTCATCGTGCCTGTCGTTCACACTGCTCGACAGGAACGCTCGCTTCGTGCCTGTCGTCCATCCTGCTCGACAGGAACGCTCGTCCTTGTGTCTGTCGCTCACACTGCTCGACAGGAACGCTCGTCCTTGTGCCTGTCGCTCACACTGCTCGACAGGAACGCTCGCCTTTTGCTCTGACGTTCGTTCCGTCTCGTTCGTTTCTGTTTGTCTTCTTATTATCGATCGTTCCCTTTTTAGGACGTTCGGTCTAGGAAGTTTCTTTTGTTTTCTTTTCTTTCTGTATATATTTCTTTTCCTTGTTGTATTTTTTCTGTAATTTTTCATAATACAACTCTTTCCGCTCTGCTCTCTGGTTCTTCCTTCCTCTTTTCTCCGTTCTCTTACATGGTATCAGTAGACAAATTTTTTTCTCATGGCTTTCTCCAATTCTACCACCGATTATCTTTCCAATCCTGCTAATCCTCTGTTTCTGCATCCCGGTGAGAATCCCGCGCTTCTTCTTGTTACTCCTCCTCTTTCTGACAATAACTATCAACAATGGCGCCATGATATGCTCGTTGCTCCGGAAACCAAGAATAAAGAAAAATTCGTTCTTGGCACCATTCCTTGTCCTCCTGCTGATGATGTTCTTCACGAAGCCTGGAAACGTTGTAACAAGATGGTGATTTCCTGGCTGACACGATCCATGACGCTTCCCATTAAACAATCTGTTATGTGGATGGAATCTGCCTATGAGATTTGGATTGATCTTCTTCAACGTTTTTCTCATGGTGATAAGTTTCGTATTGCTGATCTTCAAGAAGCCATTCATTCTTGCAAACAAGGTGAGTCCACTGTATCTCAGTATTATACTCGCCTTCAAATAATTTGGAAAGAGCTTTCTCTATATCAGACCATTCTTGTATGTACCTGCCCTTCTCCTTGCAATTGTGGATTATTAATCAAGATTCAACAAGACCGCAATGATGATTCTGTAATCAAGTTTCTCCGTGGGTTAAACGATGAATTCTCTTCTGTACGTTCCCAAATTATGCTAATGGAACCCATGCCGAATCTTCCCAAAACTTTTTCTTTGATCCTTCAACAAGAACGTGAATTTCATAATTCGTCCTCACAAACTCCGCAAGATTCTATGGCCAATTTCAATTCTTACGATCCTCAACACAAGCCTTATAAGATCGATCGTTCTGGTATTTTTTCTGGTCGTGGACGAGGACGCACCACTAAATTTGGTGGTCGTTCTAAATATTGTGATCATTGCAAAAGAACTAATCATACTTCTGATAATTGCTGGATCAAATATGGCCTTCCTCAAGGTTATAAACCTGTCATCAAACCTCATTTAGCTATCTCCAATTCTTCTGCCAACATGACCAATGGTGATTCACACACCTCCACTGATACTTCTAATGATGATTCTTCTGCTGATCAAACTCAACCTCAATACACTTTTTCTCAAGATCAGTATAACGCCATTCTTGGTTTATTGAAGCAATCTCAATCTCCTACTACTAGGGAGGCCAGTGTTAATCAATGTACTCCACAGTCATCAGGTTCTTTCTCCTCACTTAATCTTTCTCCTTGGATTATAGACAGTGGCGCTACTGATCATATATGTTCTTCTAATTTTCTTTTTCATTCTTTACATCCCATCACTCCCATTTCAATACGTTTACCAAATCACACTTTTGTTACTGCTGAATTTTCTGGCACTGTCATTTTAGGCAATTTGATTCTACATAATACTCTTTTTGTTCCTAATTTCTCTGTTCATCTTATTTCTATTTCTAAATTGTTACATTCAAATCATTTCTTCATTGTTTTTCATCAGAATAGCTGTCTCATTGTGCAGATGGATACTTACCAGACGATTGGAGTAGCTAAGAAATACAAGGGTCTTTTTTATCTTCTTAGTAATAATGTCACTGCTACTTCTGAATTGAATATTTCTCATTCTGCTCTTCATAACAGTACTAATGATTCTTGTAATTTGTGGCACATGAAACTTGGACATCCTTCAAATAAAGTTCTTCAAAGTTTAGCCTCTCAATATAGTGATATTTCCTTTCAATCTATTGATGCTTGTGACGCATGTGCTTTTGCTAAACAAAAACGTCTAAAATTTTCTGTTAGCAAAACCAAATCTGCTTGTTTCTTTCATCTAATTCATGTTGATATTTGGGGCCCCCTTTCTATTTCTTCTATTGATGGATACAAATATTTTTTAACTATTGTTGATGACTATAGCCGTTTTACATGGATTCTTCTTTTAAAACAAAAATCTGATGTTAAAAACTTACTTCCAAAATTTATTCTCTTAACTGAAAATCAGTTTTCCTGTAAGCTTAAAATTCTAAGGTCTGATAATGGCAAAGAATTTTTCCTTAATGACTTTTACTCTACTAAAGGTATTTTTCATGAAACCTCTTGTGTTGCTACTCCCCAACAAAATGGCATTGTTGAACGGAAGCATCAACATATTCTTAATGTTTGTCGTTCTCTCCTTTTTCAATCCAAAGTTCCTAACATTTTCTGGTCTTATGCTATCAAACTTGCTATTCACATTATTAATAGACTTCCCACACCTTTTCTTTTCAATAAATCTCCTTATGAATTAGTTTATTCCATCAAACCTGATTTTTCAAATCTAAAAGTTTTTGGATGCTTATCATACTCTAGCTCTGTCACTGCAGGACGTACAAAACTTGATTCCCGAAGCATTAAATGTGTTTTTCTTGGATATAAATCTGGAACCAAAGGGTTTGTGCTGTATGACTTGTATTCTCATTCTATTATCATTTCTCGAAATGTCATTTTTCATGAAACTATTTTTCCCTATAAAAATTGTTCTACTTCCCCTTCCTCTCCTACAAATGATGATAATTCTGATGTTATTCTCTTTGATTTTCCTACTGTTCTACCTTTTTCCACTACTCCAAATCACTCACCTTGTAACATTTCTCATCCTACTGATAATATCCTTAATCCTACTGTTGAACAACGAATTTCTCTTAGAAATAAAACTCGACCTAAATATCTAGATCATTACTACTGTGGTATTACTTCTGCTATTTCACCAACTCATACTACCCCATATCCCATGCATTTGTTTCTTTCTTATAATAATTGTTCCTCTAACCACACTTCTTTTTGTCATAATATTTCTGCTCAAGTTGAACCTTCTTCTTTTAAAGAAGCTAGCAAGTTTGAATGTTGGCAACAGGCTATGAATTCTGAACTTGCTGCTCTTGAAAGAAATCACACATGGACTTTGGTTAATCTTCCTATTGGACAGAAACCTATCAGTTGTCGTTGGGTATATCGTATTAAACACAAACCGGATGGTTCTATTGATAGATATAAAGCTCGTCTAGTGGCAAGAGGCTTCACTCAAACTGAAGGATTGGATTACTATGAAACATTTTCACCTGTTGTTAAAATCACCACAATTCGACTCGTTCTTGCTCTTGCTGCCATCAATAAATGGTTTCTTCATCAATTGGATGTCGACAATGCTTTTCTCCATGGTGATTTATCTGAAAATATATACATGAGGCCTCCTCCTGGTCTCCGATCATCTACTCCCAATCTTGTCTGCAAACTTCAAAAGTCTCTTTATGGTTTAAAACAAGCTAGCAGGAACTGGAATCATAAACTCACATCTGAATTGGTTTCTCTTGGTTTTAAACAAAGCACTGCTGACCACTCTCTTTTTATCAAACATTCTCCTACTGCTATCACTGTTATTCTGGTATATGTTGATGATATACTTCTTTCTGGAAATAACCTGTCTGAAATCACCACTGTCAAAGATCACCTCCACAATAAATTTCACATTAAAAATCTTGGAGATCTTAAATTTTTTCTGGGTTTTGAAATTGCTAGATCTCAAGCTGGGATATGTATTAATCAAAGAAAATACTATCTTGAGTTAATATCTGAAGCTGGTATGTTAGGTTGTAAACCTGCTTCTACTCCTGCTGATCCCTCTATCAAACTTCATGCTGATGAGGGCCCTCTTCTCACTGATCCTTATTCTTATCGGCGTCTTATTGGTCGTCTTCTTTATCTCACTCATACACGGCCCGACATTACTTTTGCCGTTCAACAACTTAGTCAGTTTATCTCCACTCCTCGCCAACCTCACATGCAACAAGCCATGAGAATTATTAGATACTTAAAGAATGCCCCTGGTTCTGGTCTATTATATGCTGCAAATAATTCTTTCCGCATTCACGCTTATTCTGACTCTGATTGGGCTACTTGTGCTACCACTAGAAGATCCATCTCTGGTTTTTGCGTTTTTCTTGGAACTGCTCTTATCTCCTGGAAATCAAAGAAACAAACCACCGTTTCCAAATCTTCTTCTGAAGCCGAATACAGGTCTTTGGCTTCCTTAACCTGTGAATTACAGTGGCTGCAATATCTTTTAAAAGATTTGCATATACCATGCACGACACCTTATTCTGTTTACTGTGACAACAACTCTGCTATTCACATTGCCAAGAATCCTACTTTTCATGAACGAACTAAGCATATTGATATAGACTGTCATGTCACTCGACAAAAGCTTCAAGATGGTCTCATCAAACTCCTGCATGTTTCCTCTACCCATCAAGTTGCAGATGTTCTTACCAAATCTCTTTATCCTTCTCCTTTCAATATGGTCACTTCCAAGCTAAACATGCATAACATTCATGTTCATCTTGAGGGGGGATGATAGAGTTATTATGGTCGTTCGTCAAAATGATAGAGTTATTATGGTCGTTCGTCATTATATGTTTGTTGCCGTTCATTATTTTGGTCGTTCGTCCTCATATGTTTGTTGCCGCTCGTCTTCGTGCCTATCGCTCGCCTGTCGTCCATCCTGCTCGACAGGAACGCTCGTCCTTGTTCCTGTCGTTCACATTGCTCGACAGGAACGCTCGCATCATGCCTGTCGTCCATCCTGCTCGACAGGAACGCTCGTCCTTGTTCCTGTCGTTCACATTGCTCGACAGGAACAATCGTCATCGTGCCTGTCGTTCACACTGCTCGACAGGAACGCTCGCTTCGTGCCTGTCGTCCATCCTGCTCGACAGGAACGCTCGTCCTTGTGCCTGTCGCTCACACTGCTCGACAGGAACGCTCGTCCTTGTGTCTGTCGCTCACACTGCTCGACAGGAACGCTCGCCTTTTGCTCTGACGTTCGTTCCGTCTCGTTCGTTTCTGTTTGTCTTCTTATTACCGATCGTTCCCTTTTTAGGACGTTCGGTCTAGGAAGTTTCTTTTGTTTTCTTTTCTTTCTGTATATATTTCTTTTCCTTGTTGTATTTTTTCTGTAATTTTTCATAATACAACTCTTTCCGCTCTGCTCTCTGGTTCTTCCTTCCTCTTTTCTCCGTTCTCTTACAAGATTTACTTGAATTAGAGAAGTTGACATGATATTTGAATTGTTATCCTTTACAATTTTCATTAACTTGATAGGGCTTCTGAAAACTAAGATATGCCCACCAATAATATATATTTGATAGAAAAAAATTATTATGATAAACTCATGGTTGAAAATATCATATGTTGTCTTCACCTTAAACACTTTTTTTTCACAAAAAAAGGGTAAGGATCAAAGTTATAGACAAAACAAAACTATTAAAATATTATATACTTATATGAGTAGATAACACTAATCACCCATTTAGTATAATGAAATTTACGCCAATATTCTATATTCTTTTGTCATGTTATTTAAAACTCTACGTATCTTAGCGTATAGATAGAAATATCAAAGGAGTTTATGCTATTATTCAAAACATTAAGAGTTTATATAAACGAGGACCAAGATGTTTAAGATTATTGACAAAACTTAAATGTTTTTGTTGATACAATATTGTAATAAATTTAGTATACTATACATATATAGTGTGCGTTTTGCATAATTTTGTGTACATAATAATGACTTTGAGATGTTCCTAAAACAACATTTGATTTAAACTCGACTTCATGCAATTGGTTCAATTTGGGTTAAACTAGGTCAGTTCTAGGGTTATTTAGCAAAAAGAGTGAACAAAATTGAAAAATAGAAGTAAATTGGGTGCAAAAAGAGTAAAAAATCAGAAAATTGAAAAAATAAATCGTTTGATTAAGGTTAGGATTAGTAATTCACCCAAACTTAAGCAATTTTTGACTAAATATATAGCATTTAAATTATAAAGCAGTAATTGAATAAGAGAGAGAGAGAGAGAGAGAGAATGCAAACCTCTAAAGCTTTGGATGGTTGTGAAGAGATAACTATTTGCAAATGGTGATGAGAACAAACTAGAATTGGAAGAAGAAGAAAGATGTTTTAAGCTTGAAAGTGAAACAAATTAATGAATTAGGAATTGAATTGAAGAATAATAGAGAAAAAGATGAGAGAAAGAAGGAAAAAAAAGAACTCACATACAATTTGTTGACAATATCGACTTAGAAGATTATGGGATAAAATTCTAAACAGAGAAAGGAATCTCAACTCATTTTCTCTCTTAGAACTGGGTTCACTCTAAAAACATAAAACTATGTTAATTTGGCAAACTATATAATAGTCTTAGGTTTGTAAAGGTAAACTCGACTTCACATTATTAAGTTGTTTATTCTTTTATCTGACTTAATTTATTCATAAAAATTTATTAGAATAAGTTGACTTTTGTAGGGTTTGAGTTTTTTTTTCTGGATTTTTGGTGTTAAAATAACGTATACTAATTTTGATATTTTAAAATATATCAAATTTATCATTTTTAATGTATCAAAATTAATATGTTTTGAAGACACAAAAAGAAAACATTAAAATTCAAGTGGAAAATTTAAATTTATTTTCATATCAATAAGGCATGTTTAATTCCATTTTGAAAAATATCTTATTATCAAATGCTTTAAAAAGAATTTTATTTGGGGATATTTAATATATTCAATTAGATATTATTATGTTTTTTCAAATTATTAGATTATTTACTATTTTTATTTAATAAATACTTATAATAAATATTTATTCTATAAAAATATTAATTAATGTAACAATTCATTTTTTTAAATAATAAATCATTTTAAAAAGTATTAATTAAAATGTTTATTATTATATTATTCACATAGATTATTTTAAGAAACTGTTAATTCATTTAATATTTTTAACATAATAACTACAAGCAATAAATATTTTTTATGCATATAATAAATGCAAGTCATTAATGCAATATTAATTGAAGGGTTCTATTTAATAAATATAATAAATGAAATTTAAGATTTTCACATAACAAAATAAGAGTGTGATAAATAAAAGCAATAAGTATTTTATTTTTTATTTTTTTTATAAAATGTATGTAATAAATTAATAGTGGTAGGGTTATATTTAACAGATGTAGTAAATATAATTTTAACTTTATTGGTTATACGTTAACACATAATTCGTTTAAAGTCAATTTATGTGTTTTTTTAATCGTCAACAACTATCAATAACATTAAAGAATTAAATATTAGAGATGTCTTAATCCATATATACATAATGTTAGAAGAAAAATATTTAATCTTTGACCTCCATTCCTAAACTCTAATAATACAAAAATAAACTGTTCCCACATTACAAAATTTTGTATTGTAATAATTTCTTCAAACCCTAAAATATTACAAAATATTATTGGAAAATACATTGTTCCTCTTCAGTCTTCAGATCACACGGAAAAAATTGTCAGATATCATTTCCTTAAATTTTTTAAAAAGATGATATTTTTCTTTGCAAAAGCCTAGATAACTTAACATTTTAACAAGAGAAATGAGAGGTTCTAGCAGCGGGAGTTTAAAAAGGAAAGATAGAAAAAACAATATGATATAACAAACCATTGTTTTTACCTCCGTATATAAAATAAAAAAAGGTTTTAACTTAATACATAAAATATATATATATATATATATATATATATATATATATATATTTTTTAAATTCTTGAATTATGATACAAACTTGAATTTTGTCCTTTACTTTAAATTTTGTTACAATTTGATCTCAAATTTTAAAAATAAATAAATGTAATCTTCATAACTTAACAACATTAAAACTTTTTTCACATCATAAACAACGTTTTACACTAGATATTTTACTTGCATTGGAATTTTTTTACGTAGCTTACAATTGGTGGATATGGAACAAAGAAATTCTCACACAATTTTGAAAAAAGAGAAAGAACAATTGGTGGTATCGGTAATGAGGCATGGTGAGCGTTGTAGTGATCTGATCGTGATGATAGAAGGTGCCTCACACATGAGAATGACAAAGAAGAAGGAAGATCCTAAGTTTTTTAAGAGTGTTTCATTTATTGGGATGGATCGATTTTATTTTTTCACCGCATACACTTTCATTTCAAAGCCACGTGTAAATAGTAAAAAATTGAGTGTTAACACCGTTAAATAACGAGAGTTATATCATTATTATATTTAAAGTTTAGAAATCAAATTACATCGATATTTGGAACATAGACAAAATTTGTATCATAGTTTAAGAACTAAAAACATATTTAAGTCAAATAAAAATTATTTTGCTAAGACTTTTAAGTGTTTTTATAATAATTTCACTTATTATTATAGGTGAATTTATCTCACTTATGTAAGAAAGGATTTTTACACCAATTATTTTGAACATTGTGCTTTGATGGTAGAATTACAATATATCTAGACAAGGTAAAAAAGTGTTGTTTCTTTTGAATCTGATTATAAACTAAGGCATAAAAGTTATATTATGTTTTTGTTTCATAAAACTGAAGCATGTAACAATAAATAAATAATAGAAAAAAAATGTGGATTCCACTTTAGTTATCATAGTAACCAAAGCCTAAATTCTTTTTCATTTAAAAAATATATTTAATTTTAAAAGTATTAGGCTTTGGTTATTACCCGAATCAAAGTCTAATATCTTTAAAATTAAATAATATTTTAAATTAGAAAAGTTATTAGACTTCGGTTATTATCATAATTGAAGCATAATACCCTTAAAATTAAATATTTTAAATTAGAAAGGGTATTAGGCTTCAATTATCACTAGAACCAAAGCCTAATATCCTTTTTATGTTTTAGTTTTGGATTGAAGTCCATTGTAGACACTTTTTTTAAATATTTTTTTGTTTTTGTTTTTTTCTCATATTAAACTAGCACAAAGTTTCCCATAAACAATACATTATATTTATCACACCCAAAATCACTCAAAATACTATTGTACCACAATATGCTATCCTTACAACAAGTAAATGTATTAAATACTATTGTATATTTTGTATCATGTATTTTTGCTCAAACTATTCTTAAATACTTAATAGACTCACTAGTAAAAAAAGGTTTTTTTAACGCGCTATATATGCCTCGGTTCTACTGAAACCGAAGCGTATAAAAGTGCGGTGGCATTTCGGTAAATATTGAGCAGTTATATGCCTCGGTTATATTTGAACCGATGTCTATAGATGTTATTGTCTCAAGTAGAAGGCGAACCGAGGCATATAATATAAATTTTAAATGGTTTAGACACCGGTTCGTTGTGTAACTGATGCAGTTAAAGAGTTTAGGCACCGGTTTTAAATATAACCGAGGCAGTATACCCTAGGTTAAAATAAAAAACCCTTTCTCTCAGACTCACGCACTCTCGCACTGTTGCTCTCATCTCTCGCGCTCTCATCTCTCGCTCTCATCTTTGCCTCCCTCCCTCTCTCGTTCTTCTCTCCACCAAACCCCATCATCAGACCGCCACCATCACTACCGTTCAACCACGCCGCCGGCCACCACGCGCAAACCCGCAAGCACTGCCGTTCAACCACGCCGCCACCACAACGCCTTCGTTCTCGTCCAAACTCCACGGAGGCCGCGACCACGCATCGATAGCTTTCTTCTTCCTTCTCCACGCCACCTTTCGCCTCGCCGCCATCGGGAGCCACCACCACCTCGTCATGTGCGACGGCTTCGAGTGCGGCTTCCAGATCCAGATCCAGATCCAGATCGCGATCCCCTTTCTCTCCCTTTTCTTTTTGTTTCTCAGATGGTGCTGTTCGTGGACCGCTTGGTGGAGTCGCTGGCCTAGCACCCGCTTGCCGCTTGCCGTCGGGAGTCGCTTGCTGTCAGGAGCCGCTTCCCGCTTGCCGCTTGCCGTCGGGTGCCAGTGGTTTCTTTGATTTTTTTTCCAGCTCTGTAATGTATCTGAAGTATGATTTTCTGATGTTCTGATCTGAACTTTGATACTCTGTAATGATTTTCGGATTCTATTTTTTGATTTTTTTTCCATTTGTCATATGCTCTGTAATGAAGAACATTGATTCTTTCATCCCACTGGCTTTTGTTATATGCTTTGTAATGTATGTATTTTAACTTTGATGTTCTGTTTTGATGTTCTGTATTGAATCCTGGAGTGATTTTCTGAACTTTGATGTTAAAGGTTTGAGGAAAAGCACCAGGTTCTGCAGTTTTTTGATTTTTTTTTTATTAAAATTTTCTAAGATACGGTCTCGGTTCAAAAGAGGACCGAGGCAAAAACCAATCTCTTTTTGACTCCGTCCACAACCGAGGCATTAAACTTATCCTTTTTACCTCGTCTCTATATGCCTCGGTTGCAAAACCAGTATCTATAAGCGAATTTAACCGGTGCCATTTCCCTTTATTGCACTAGTGACTTATTACGAATTGATGTAGAACTCTTGAATTTATACACAAAAGACAACTATTCCAATTAGTGTATAAAAAGATAAAGTTGCAAAATATTTTATTAAATTGTTTCCTATTTAATTATAATATAAGCACGGACAGTCGTTGTCATCTATTGCATTACATAGTAATTGCACTCATATGAGTCAGTTTGTTTATTATACTATAATATATCAACAGAATTATAAGTAATTGAAGAAAAAATGAATCAAACAATTATAAATATATGGACCAAAATACCAAACCTGGAGAATAACCTACAAGTTTTTCTATCTTACTAGTTGATTTTTCTAACAACATGCTATGTCCAATAATTAAGTTATGACATTGAAATTTAAATAACAAAGAAAGTTCATATAACATTGAGATTCTTGTCAATCTATTACTTGTTTGAGATGGTTGGGGAAGAGTAGTACAAGGACCAAAATCACACATCTATGTTGTCTTTCGGAAAAACCACAAGTAATTGTCAATAACACCTGAATTGAAAATAACTTTATTCTTATACCTTAAAATGACATTACAAGTCAAAAAACTACACTTACATAACAATATAAGAAATAAAATATATTTGCTTTCATGTTCAAAGCATGTTGTGACGTATGCTTGGATGTCATCAAACTTACTGTCACTAGTACATTTAAAGGAAATGGCACCGGTTAAATTCGCTAATAGGCACCGGTTTTTGAACCGAGGCATATTCAGACGAGGTAAAAAGTGATCAACTTTATGCCTCGGTTCCGGAACGAGACAAAAAACGGTACGATTCGGTCTCGGTTATCAGAACTGAGATTGTTCTTCTCCTTCTACTGCCTCGGTTGGAGGCTAAACCGAGGCAGTAGGGTCTTTTTTTTTATTTTTATTTTTCGTTATGCATTATCAGTAGGGTTTTTGAACAAGGAGAGAACTCAGATTAAGCAAAACCCTCACCCCTTTTTTGTAGATCTGAACACATTAACTTGCTTTGAAAATGATAACAAATTAACACAAGAATTTAATTTTGGTGCCTCAAGCAAATTAACACAGAAAAGTTAACACAGACAACATCAGATCTGACCCTAATTTTACTCCAATCTCAGATTCAAAGAAGCAAGTAAAACAAAATCAGATTCGAAAAACCCTAATTTTACCCCAATCTGACCCTAATCTCAGATTCGCACCACCACCATCAACATCAGAAAAACCCTAATCTGACCACCACCACCACCACTATCACCGTCGCCACCATTGACGCACCACCACCGCTTGCTCTTCCCTCCAGAGGCGACGCACTCGCAGGAGATTTTGGAGACCGAGAGAGCGACGGAGCGAGCCAGTGAGAGAGTGACGGAGCGAGACCGAGGGGAGAGAGGCGCGAGAGCGAGGGAGGCGCGAGAGCGAGGGAGGCGCGAGAGCGAGGGAGGCGCGAGAGCGACGGAGGCGCGAGAGCGAGGGAGGCGCGAGAGCGACGGAGGTGAGGTGAGGGGAGGGAGGCGCGAGAGCGAGGGAGGCGAGGTGAGGGGAGGGAGGCGCGAGAGCGAGGGAGGCGAGGTAAGGGGAGGGAGGCGCGAGAGCGAGAGGGAGGCGAGGTGAGGGGAGGGAGGCGTGAGAGCGAGAGGGAGGCGAGGTGAGGGGAGGGAGGCGCGAGAGCGAGGGAGGCGAGAGTGAGGGTAGGTTTTCGTTCACTGGGGAAAATATTTGGGGAAATAAGAGGGTTATATGCCTCGGTCTTCTGGCCCGAGGCAGTAGAGGCTGATACGCCTCGGTCCCTCCTACCAACCGATGCAGTATACCCCTTTTTGGCACCGGTTTTTTTTAACCGTGTCAGAAACCACTAATTAGGCACCGGTTGCTTTCACAACCGAAGTAGTAACCCTTTTTGGCACCGGTCAAATCTGAACCGAGGCCTATAAGGTCTCGTTAATTACAAAACTGCCACCGTGTCTGAATAGACAGCGGTTTGGTGTAAACCGAGGTCTATTGTGCGAGTTTAAAAGCCCATTTTGTACTAGTGTGTCTTCATGAGTTGGAGGTCTTTGAACCCATATACATCATTCAACCTATTGACACAAAAAAAATATACTTGAATACAAAACATTTATTTGATATAAGTAACTAAATAAATGAATTAAATATAAAAAATAGTTCAGAGGCTTACATCATCAATTAAATTCAACCCTATATTATGATCAAGGTATTGTGGCATGGTTCTCAACTGGATATTCACCAAGATCCCACGTCTAGTAATATGAAGAAGAGTTTAAAACTTAGTTACTTTAGGATTTGTCAATCCTATATTTAGTAAAATCTAAGCTATGTGTTCGATTATGAAAATCGTTGAAATAAGCATAAATATTATTTCTACCAAAAAATACCATGGATTGATATTTCAGTTTACATATTGAAAACTAACATAAGTGTTTTATCTCCTTGAATTGATTGGAATTAAAATGGAATAATGAATTGATTTTTTAATCATTATTTTTCTATTATTGTGATTTTCAACAATTCACAATTTACAATCTAAAAAAATCCATCCACTTCTTAAAATATTCGCGAGATTTTGTAACTTCAAAGAAAAAAAAGTGTAATTAAACTTTAAAAAACTATGCTGTTAGTAAATACTTTTGTCCCTTAAATATGATAAATTTTAACTAAAAAAGTAAATACATGAATTTGTTTATAATGGCTTGAAAGTACTCCAAAAACGGCTGTTTATTATGATTTCAAAACCCTAGAGACTCAATTAAAAAAGTTTACATGATTAAGACCCATTAAAAAAAAGTTTAGAAACCTACATAAAGATTCATTTACTTTAGGGCAAACTGAGTAATCGAAATATTCATAAGCTCGTTAAACCCTAAACAAAGAGCTTCCAATTTTGGTTCTGTCATATGGTAAATTTGGAGTTGCCATGAAGCTCCAGTGAAAAGTTACAGCATACCATCTTTATTTGACGATTTGAATTAGATACAGACTTCAAGAAAATCTGTAGTTACATGATTAACAAACTGTAATTGATACAAAGGGAAACTTTAAAAGCTTACTTAGGTCACTGCTAAACATAACCTTATTATGGAATGTTGATAACAATAGGGCTCCTTACAATGTAACGTGGGCTTCTCCATATAAGGGAACCAGATACAATTTTATTACTTCCAATAGATTTGACTTTCACAACTACTTTGAAGCTCCTCTTCTTCTTGGTTTCAGAAAAAGTGAGGCTAGTTGGCTTCACTATGATTTCCACTCCCTTAGGTGAAACGATGGTGGCATTGTAGATGGTTGGAGCAGGACCTACATTGGTCACTGTTCTTCTGAAAACTCCTACTTTTGTGTCTTTGCTGCTTTCAAGGCTCAACTGCATTGTGGGGTAGTTGATAGCATCATGGCCAAGCCCAGGAAGCAAAGAGGAGCAATTTACTGGTGAACCAACTAAAGGTGATAAACTGGAACCTTTGTACCCCTCATGGCATAAGAACTGGATATACCCTAAGTCATCCATGTCATAGACCAAACCAGGGCTAACAGCTCTTGTTGGGTTCAATTGACCAGCCCCATAAGCAAATTCTGCCTCACTGTTAACTCTCTTGCTCATTGGTTTGGCTTAACAAATATTATATAAAAACAAGTCAGTCATCTCAAAAAATGGTGAAAATATTCTAAATGTGAATCCGTTGAATAAAAATAACAAAGTTAAATATAATATAAGAAAAAAACTATAAATCCAAAGTCTGAAAAGTTTTAAATTAAAAGTGATATCAATATCTGAATTAGACTAAAATCACGTATATATAATATTTCTTTGAAAAAACCCCTAAAGATCCGACCCATTAAAAGAATCTTGTGGAGTTAAATTCTATATACTATGTAAAAAAAAAATATCTATATTGTCAACCAAAATTATCATTCTATAACTTCTAAGATATTTACACCATAAAGTTAACAAACATGCAATACATAGTGATTTTGTATCAGATGAAAAATACATCTTCATTGTCAATTTGTCACTACTTATACTATTTCTCTACGCTTACTTTGCTAACCGGGCATATGATGCTAACAAATCAACTGAGAAAAAAGTGGAATTAGGATTTAATCTTACCTGTTGTGATAATAGCAGACCTAATTGCAGCAGGAGTCCAATGTGGGTGAAATGACTTAACATATGCAGCAACTCCAGAAACATGAGGACATGCCATGGAAGTTCCAGACATTAGAATAAATTCTGAAAATTGAGTGTCCCCCTTTAAACCAGTGAGTGACTTTTTGAGAGTATAAGATGCCAAGATGTCAATGCCAGGAGCTGCAACATCAGGCTGCATAAAAAGGATCATTCAACATCCTATGTTCATGAAATGCCATAATCCGAGAAGCAAAAGTACAAGTGCTTTTCTGGCAGAATATTAGTATTCGTACCTTGAGAACATTTTGGGATACTGAATTTGGGCCTCTAGATGAAAATGTAGCAGTAAATGGAGCTCGCACTTGCACCTCGTGGCTTTTGTATATCATTGCTGATGGTGATCTTGGTTCAACAAAAATTTAATGGAAAATTGATGGTTGAGATAATCTGATCAGAGGAACTATTTTTGTTTGAACAAGCTATAGAGAAAAATTAGTGAGTAGCTATTGAAAAGTGATTCAGAAACAAGAGTTTCTTTCTTTCTTTTTTACCTTGTGGATTGTATATATTTTGTAACAGTGTCCCCTTGTACACTATTCACAATGGTAGCAGGTGCCATGAAAATTTGAGCAACATCAGGAAATTGGTCACTTTCTATTAGAGTACCAATGCCCCCAATTCCTTTAACAACAGAGTCAGTGCCCCATGCTCCTAATTTGCAGTAAACAAGCTTTTCCTTCACTTTATTTGGCTGTAAGGTGCCTTCATAGCAGAAACTGTCACCACATAAAAAAGGTTCCTTGTTATTGAACAATTTTTCAGGTGTTGTTGACAAACATTGGAACATTACCTAGCGTCCTCCTTGTCTTTTGGATCTTTGGCTGCATCAATCCCATTGACAAGAGGATACTGTTTTCCTTTTGGATCAAAACAACTCACACCTACCCCCTGCAAATCCTCCATTATTATCAATGTGCACACATAAGTTAATTACAAAAATAGTTCTGCAAAACACACAATGTCAAATTGCATACTAATAGAACCATATCACTTCCCATGTTTAAAACAAACTTTTCTTTGCTTTTTCAACAAATTATTTGGTCTTGCATTCTGTAAAATCCCTATTAACCCACATGGTATACTTAATTAATGGATCATTTAATCATGCCACATGTTATTTACAGAATCTACAGCACATTGAAATCTCAGTTATTACCAAGTGAATCATAGATGTATATGTGAACCTAATTATGAAATGAATATGTATAATGCAAAAGGAAACAAACTTACAGAAAAATTCTTTCCATTACCCAACTGTACAGTGCTCTTGAAGGCCCTATCAATGCCACTTGCTGCTACAGTTACAATCCATGGTGCAGTATTTGTTACAGTTCCCAAGCTTGGACCAGCATTTCCAGCTGAGGCCACTGTGATTATACCTTTTCTCATGGCATGAAATGCACCAATTGATATAGAGTCTTGAACATAACTAGGATTTCCTCCACCTATGGAAATAGATATGACATCCACACCATCATGTACAGCAGCATCAAATGCAGCAAGTAAGTCCATGTCTGCACATCCACTTAATGACCAGCAAACTTTGTAAATTGCCAATCTTGCCGATGGCACTGCACCTCGAGCAGTCCCATTGGCCAACCCAAAGAGATTTGCATTTGGGATCAGATTTCCTGCAACTGTTGATGCAGTGTGAGTGCCGTGTCCATCAGTATCCACAGGAGATAATATGTCTGATGGATCAGGGTTTCCATCAGCCTTGAAGTACTTGGCTCCTATGAGCTTTCTTCATGTTTGCCAGAGAGTTACCATGCAGATGGAATTCACAAGTTAGATCATGAGCTAAACCACACATAAATTTCTTGGGAGATTAACCAGGCACCATATAATGGACACTTTCAAATTTGGGACATAATTTAGCAGAGTTGCATCACTAAATTTCATCTTCCTCTGTTTTGGGGTATTTAGATCTATAAAGAAGTTGTGATACTACATGAGTAAGAGAAGATTAGACATTGTTATCTATTAAAAGGGAAAGACTGAAAGAGGCACTACAGATGATGGAGAAGAAAGAAAACAGAATGCAAGAATTAGTATTGTATGGATCTATGTTCCACCCTTTTGTTTAAGGCAATATTTCATGTATTACTCTTGTTATTGTCATGTTTGGACTTTACTTGAGAGATAAAATTGCAACTTTTCCTTCTATTAGAAAGGTGTTTGAATTCAAGTTGGACCACAAAATAGGATATATATAGGGTATGAAGCATGTCACCTAGTTGAAAACATTCATAAGAGAAAAAGTGTTCAACTTTTAACAAGATTGAACCCTATATCAATACTAAATTATTCCTTTGTTTTAAAACTCTTTATCTCTCCATATTGTAGCATGAGACATTTTAGGAGTTCACTGTTTAACTTCATATCATCTGGTGAAATTTGTAAAAAAAATACTATTCCTTAAGTAAATGATTCACTGATTAAGTGCTTTGCAACAAAAACTAGTAATCGAAAAAATTAGTAAATATTTCATACATAAAACACGATAATGAAAATAATTCAGTAACAATGCAGTGACACAATGTAAACAAGGAAAGAAATTTTACTTATTGCAGCCTGAGAAATTAGCATAATGGCCACAAGATCCTTTCCATCTTGCTGGTGGAGGACCAAATCCATTGTCCTTGAAGCTTTTAGACTCAGGTGTGATCCCTGACTCATCAATATTGCGACACAGTTTTAACAATTGAATTGAGAAGCACCATTGATGTAATATAATGGCAAAGAAGAAAATGAAAAATGTGAGGAAAGCCAAGATGAACCTGTGTCTATAACACCAACAATTATGTCACTTTCTACTTTCAATCTTCTTTTGGCTGTTGGAGGTAACCCAATGAAGTTCCATGATCTTGTTGTGTGTAGCTGACGGTACTGATTTTGAAACACTAAAAGCACTTCATCCATGGCTACACATACAAAAGGGTTAAAAGCATAAGATATAGTGCTTGAAGAAGCCAGAGAAAATTGAAAAACTATCCTTACCAGATAACTTCTTGGCTTCATCTTCTGACAGTTTTGCAGCAAATGCATTGAAGTTCCTTGAGTAACTATGCACCATAGATTCTTTGGCTTCAAGGTAGCTAAGTGAGCACAAATCAAAATTCAAAAGGCTTAATTCAAAGAAATGAAACAAAAAATTTTAAGAGAATGGTTATAGTTTTAAGAGCTAGGATGAATTTGATAGAATGAGAGAAAAAAAATTTGTTGGCCTTTTGATCTTAAAGAGGGAAAGATAAGAAGTGTTTGTGAATTGGTCAAGTTACCTTCCCTTCACAGAAGATAGAACATTTAAATAGGTCTCAAGTGTATTTCCTCTGCTCTGTGTATGAGCTCCCAAGAAAACAATGTAAAAGTTCTACACACAAAACAAATAATGGTCAAGCTCATAATGACAGCAATAACTAACATGCATGCAAGAGGGTAGCTTTAAGATGAAACAAATCAAATAGATCAATGGCCAAATAAGGAATGAAAAGGGGAGAAGAAATTCAATGCCTTCTGCTCAACTCCATTAACTGAAGCACTGCTTGCTAAGATTAGCAATAATTGAAGGCAGAGTAGAAAAAGGGATTTTGTATGGCTCTTTAGCAACAACATATTTAGTAGCAACATGCTTGGCTTTTGAGACACTAAAACATGACCAAACTGACTCTAAGAAACAGCTTATATACCATTCAAAAGTTAGCAAAAGAAATTATAAGAAGGCCTAATTCAATTAGATTGCTTGTAACATACAATTTTCAAAGCTTAATTTGGTTGGGGAAGCTTGTAAGAAAGATTATGAGTTTCTGAGTCCTTCTTTGGCAGAAGTCAATGTCACATATAGAGCATAGGGTTGCTTCCTCAAGTAAAACTTGCATTAACATTCTCATTTTCTTTATGGTTTGTTGTTATCATTTGTGATTAAAAACCCATTTGATGTCATGATCTATATAGTAGACTCATAACTAGTGGTCCATGAAGATTAATTTCTCATCTTGTTTTTCCATAGTTTATGTGGCTGTTAGTATTAAAAGGGAAATCACTGCATAATTCTCCTTCTTGTGTGCGTTGTGATTTACTTAAAGTGCATTGTAATTTCACATACCCATGTTGTGCTTCACCAACAAACAAATTTTTGTACTCAAATTTGGCAGCAAGAAACTTTGAGAAGAGTATGAGAATTTGAATGTGTACCATCCTAGACGCACATCACTATCAAGTACAGTAGAGATATTGCTTAAAAACAAAGAGCCCTTGACATTATGAACCCCTATTCCTTGAATTCCAATGCAAGCTTTTAGCCGTACATCACTGATTACCAACGTTTAATGGGCTTAGCTTCAAGTTTAACCTAAAAGAGACAAACATTGATAAACTTTTTCTTCTTATTATGCACTGATAATAAATTATGGGAGCTGAAAAAGGGCCAAAAACCTGTGTACCATGTTAGTTACTCTTCCACCAACCTACTTGTCTTTAAAATCTCCCTTGTAGATTAAATATTTAAGCTTGTTTAGTGGTGTTAATTGTGGAAATTTTAACTGTGGAAACAATTCTGAAAGCAACTCCTATCTTTCTTGGTGTTGGATATAGTAAATAACTTTTTCACTTTTTGTGAGTAATCCACAATTTTTAATGATATATTACGTGGAGTGTATTGTAAGTTGAGAATTGATTTCAAAAACTTTAAGAGTTATCTAACTGGAATAAATTTTTTATTAAATGAAATTACATTAGAGAGAAGTAAAGAGTTTAGAGTTATTTAATTGGAATAAAATGTTTATTAAATGCAAAGTTTACGAAGAATTTAGCCATAAATATAATATTTTATACTCTTTTTAACAAACTTGTTTTCAATAGAATGAAATTTAAGATTTACTAGATATATGGAATCAAATTTTTCAGCACTATTTTAGCCAATCATAAAGAGTTTCAAAGAATGTTGCTACTATAAAATAAAGTTTGTCATCCTCTATAAAAATCTCTATCTTTTAAAAAAAAGTTATATAACTATAATTTTAAAATACTATAAAATGAAAATAAAAAATATGTTTATAACATTTACAAAATATTACATTCAGTTTAATTAAAACTTTTGGATGCCAAATTCACAATCTAACACATTGAAATTTTAGAAGTATCTCATTTTTTTCAATTTATGTAACTACAACTACTTTATCAATTAAACAATCATATTTATAACATTCACACGTAAATCGAATTAATATATGTATATATAAAAAATATAAATCATAAAAGTATATTACACTAAATAAAACACAACATACAGATTTAATTCAAATATAATTTACCTATATCACTATTCAACACGTAAATCAAACTATGTAATAAAAACATAATTAAAATAAATTACTGACATATATTTATATAACAGTAAATGCAAAAAGTAGAACAGTAACCTCGTGTCATTACAGCTTTAAGAAATCCCATTAGAATTCTTTGTGTATATATATATATATATATATATATATATATATATATATATATATATATATATATATATATATATATATCAAAACTCTCCAGAACTACAATGCTCCTCCAACCAAAACTAACAAAAGAGGCCCAGGCCCAAATACGGGCACCTTTGTTCAGTGATACAAAGAGGGCTTTTGCTTCCTATAGTCCCTTAGTATTTTCTTGCACCTACAAGTTTTTCTAAATGACAACTTTGCGCCAGTTTCTCTTTCACAACAGCAATGGGATTCCATTGATGGCTCTTCGTGGTGGATGACATGGCAAAGAGTATTGGTGAAACTTAAAACGTTAACCCAGACCTAAATATTATTTAGAAAACATTTTTAAAATTGATCATAATATTTTTCTTTTACGTTGTACTATTTGGAATTGTTCTGAAATAGATTATTCGAAATATAAATCTTAGATTACGTGTTTTACAAATTGCATTTTTCTTAAGGCAAAAAGTAAATCTATAATTATAAGAAAAGTATATCCCTTTTCATCTAGTCACATTTATTAAACATTTAAAAAAGCATACGCGTTAAGAAAACAACATATAATTGCAGTCTAGAAGAACACTTGCTATGAAAATACTTGAACACTAAATCTGAAAATGTTTCTATAAAGTTGAATCTGAAAAATATATTTTAGAAAGTCAATCCAAAAATGTATTTATAAAATAACATTCCAGAAATATATTTTAGAAAAATTTATATGGAAACCCAATTTGAAAATGCATTGCAAAAGGAATATTTAACAACGCATTCTCAAAATATTAATCTGAATTGCTAGATTTATTAGCCATATAAACCTCTAGATTGCTAAATGCAGTATATTTTTCTAAATCATATAGTTACTACAAGCTTTTCAAATTATTTAATCTAAAATATAAAATTTATTCTTTAATTGTGAAATCCATATTATTAGGATTTCTCTCAAACAAACTTTAAAAATCACTCAATTTAAAGTATCCACTAAAAACAAATAT
Organism: Vigna angularis; assembly: GCF_016808095.1. Classification (NCBI taxonomy): domain Eukaryota; kingdom Viridiplantae; phylum Streptophyta; class Magnoliopsida; order Fabales; family Fabaceae; genus Vigna; species Vigna angularis. Next base: position 9,752,996 of record NC_068971.1, read on the forward strand.
TTTAAGAACTCAAACAAAGAGAATGAAATTTTACTTTCTGAGACACGATGACACAACAATCACTCATAATGAAGGTCGTCTAATGGAGGTGTGCGAAAGAAAAAAAAAACATAAAATTAATATTATATATATATAAAGAGGTATAATTTGGACTTTTAAATCACAATAATGAGTGCAGAAAGCAAAGGTTAGAAAGTAAGGCCCAACGGAAGGTGGACCGTAGTGGGTGTGGCGCGAACTACTTATTGACAGAAAGTCCCCTCCTCTCTAATTTCTATATGAAACTTGTATTTTACTCTTTTACCTTTTAGGGTTAAATATGTTTTTAGTTCCTTAAGTATTATACGATTTTGGTTTTAGTCTCTACTCGAAATTTTGATGGTTTTTAGTCGTCATAATTTTGAAACTATTAGTATTAATCCTTAAAAATGGATGGCGTTAAGTTTTAGTAGATGTGGCAAACGGCGATGCCAGATTTGATGTCAGCTGTGCTTTGCACTTTCTGCCACCTTAATTTTCTTTTTATTGATGAGATTAGGTGGCACTAGTTGTTGATTCAAATCAGATTAAGAATTAGGGTTGTTAATTGGGTTCTTAATTAAGGAAGAAGAGCTTGTTGCCATCGTTGAAGAAGAGGAGGAGCTGAAGACAATGAAGGACCACATCGACCTTGACTCATCACAAGCGAAGCAGCAAAAAGCACGTGACTTCAAGGACCCCGCGGGAAGCTTCTTCTCCGCGGCTTCAGTTTTCAGCAAGAAATTACAGAAGTGGCGGTAGAAGCAGAAAGCGAAGAAGCGGAGGAACGGTGCTCTTCCGGTGGAGAAGCCGATCGGGCGGCAGTTCCGGGACACGCAGTTGGAGATCGTCGACTACGGCTTCGGGCGGCGGTCTTGTGACACCGATCCAAGGTTCTCACTGGACGCAGGGCGGTTCTCCCTAGACGCGGGGCAATTCTCGCTTGACGCTGGGAGGATGTCATTCGACGACCCTCGGTACTCGCTGGAGGAGCCACGGGCGTCGTGGGACGGTTATTTGCTCGGACGGAGCAATTTTCTGAGGATGCCGACGATGCTGTCGGTGGCGGAAGACGTGCCGGTGCAGCATGTGATGAGGACTCATACACATATTCCTGTGGAGGAGGAGCCGGTGAATGACGATGAGGGCGTTCCTGGTAGGAATGCACAGTCTAAAGAGTACTACTCTGATTCGAGTTCTAGGAGAAGGAAGAGTCTTGATAGGTCTAATTCGGTTAGGAAGAGTGTTAGTTTGGAGGTGGATGAGTTGACTAACAATGGAAGCAGTGGTGCGAATGGGAATGAGAATTTGAATGTGTTGTGAATGTGAATGTGAATGCTAAGGTGGCTCCTTCTGGAGTGGATTATGTGCAGGGTGTGAGAATGAGGTTTAATGAAAGGGAATTCGGGTCGAATTCAATGCGGGAATAAAAAGATTATGTGCTTGGAGGAGGAGTGCTTATTAATCTGATTTCAATCAACAACTCGTGTCACTTAATCTCATCAATAAAAAGAAAACTAACGTGGCAGAGAGTGCAGAGCACAGCTGGCATCAAACCTGGCCTCGTCGTTTGCCACATCTACTAAAACTTAACACCATCCATTTTTAAGGACTAATACTAAGAGTTTCAAAACTATGAGGACTAAAAACCATCAAAGTTTTGAGTAGGGACTAAAACCAAAATCGTGTGATACTTAAGGAATGAAAAACATATTTAACCCTATCTTTTAAGATGAAAATAAAAAAATTTATAATTATAATTTTTGGATTATCGTTTTACAGTCACATTTTTAATTACTGTTGATTTAATATTATACTTATTATTATTATTATTATTATTTATTATTATTATTATATTATAATAATAATTATTATTATGTAATTATTTTTAAGAAATTATTTGATAATTATTCTAATTATAATGAAGCATACATATTACTCGAAATTTAATTCATATAAACAAATATGTAAAACAATTTAAAAATATAATATAATGCTATATCTCTGTTATCCAAGTTGAATCACTTTCCAAATGTGGTTAGAAGAATTTCTTTCATGAAAATTGTTAATATTTAATGAGACTTCTGGATAAAAATAGAAGTTGATAATAAAGAGTAGCAACGGTGGTGAGTGTGGGGTTTCATTTAGTAATTCTGGAAGTGGAAATAGCAATAACCCAAGATAAATTGGATTAATAGTTTCTCGTAGGCCCAAGTTTGTTATGGGCTACGAGGCCTTTTATAAATAAAAAATATATAAGACATACACAATTACTTGAATATGTATATATTTCATTTACATATTTTTACCTTAAATATATCAAATTTTAACTATTTCTATTTCTTTTATTCTAATACATTTTAATTTCAAGATATGTGTCAGTTAGTATTTATATATATAAACGAGAAGGGTTAAGTAAAATTTATGAATGAGGACATTTATGTTACAGATACAAGAATTTAAGATTTATTCGTTAAATTATATTAATATGATTTAAAATTTAAAAATCTATACTTCAAATAAGACTTTAAATCATAAAAGCATCCTTAAAATACTAATTAAAGCACTAATTAAGTTGGCTATAAACAACACAACTCTCTTCGACTTTTTGGAGTTCTATTTAACCTTTTTTTTTCTGCCGAAACATCAATTGATGATTTTTCAAGTGTTAACGTGTCTCATGGACCATCAATGTGTCTCTTCCAAATGAATCATTGCACCAAGATAAATAATACCCAATAACATAATACATAGTAATTTCCCAACAACTGAATATCTTAGGTTGATTTTAATTTAAATGTTCTTTATTATTCCTAAAATTTTATTTTTATTTTTCTCCTACATAAACTATCATTTATCAATATCTCAAAGTGAAAACTTGTGAAAATTAAAAAAAAAAACACTTTTAATATTATGAACATTAATGTGGAATCTTTACAGAAATTATCAATAACATTGAGTATTACTAAGTTACCAAAAAGAATTATACAAATATCAAAATATCACTTTTATAATCTAAAACTCTAAAATAATAAGTTTACAATTTTGTATATATTTTTATTTCATTGATTTTTACTTATTGTAAAACTTTTAAATCGTAAATTTTTTAACTATATATTACAATTTTATGGATTAAAAGATACTTGTAAACAAAAGTTATCATTTAGACTTTATTTTCTTTTTCTCAAACTCTCTCACTTAGATTGCAATTTGTTTATTAGCGTTGGGTAGATTGAAAAGATGAATAGGATGAGTGAAAAATAAAGTAGGACAAGATGTTTAGTAGAAAAAAAAAACAAGAGAAAAATATATTTTAGACACAAAGTGTAACTTTATATTTTATTTTTAGGTTAAATATATTTTTTACTGTCAAAATATTTTTAAAAATTATAATTTATTTTAAAATTAAATTATATATCTATTTCATTTCTACATTTTATAAAAATTATGTAAAACATTTTTTAATAAATAATACACAAATATTATATTATATTATAAAACTTTTTTTTTATGTCATTGTTGAGAAGATGTTTTACATACATTTAGGTATGAAAGTATATAGTTTAATTTAAAGACGAATCACAATTTTTAAAAAATCTGAGGACAAAAAATATATTTAATTATATTTTTAACTTATCTTTTACTTTCCTTATCTTATTTCTATAACTAATTATAAAATCTTTAACCTTCATCTTATTTTTTACTCTACTAACTTCGTTATATAGTATATTCATTTATCTCCCCAATAGGACATTAACTATTTTCGTTTTCCCTTTAAACTGTGCTGTTGTTTTTCCAGATCTATTAAATTAAAGTAGACATCCTAGTTATAATTTTTTTTTAAAATGTTTGGGTTATTTCTGTGTTAAGGATGATTAGCTTGAATGAAAGAACTAATATTATCTTATAGTCAGAATGGTCGTTTTCATTAATTAAATTGCATTAATTATAATATATTCAGTAAGTCTGCATGTTCCAATTTTTTTCCATTTAATTATTTCATCCTCAACCCTAATACTTTATGGTAACAATTGAAGTTCATTTTGGTCATTAACAAGATGAGCCAAACAAAAAATCTACAGAAACATCAAAATTTTATACAGGTCAAATTGTTACATGTGAGATTAATTAAGCATAACAAGTCAATTTCAAATATAGAAAAATCATACAACAACTACGTGATATCTTGAATAATATATTAATCATAATTTTGTTCATCATCTTATACATTAACGTTAAAATGAATTATCAAAATTTTGTTCAACTTTGATTACTATATATTAAATAAAAATAACTAAACAATTTATTTTCATCTGTTAAAAAGTTTTTTAAACAATCTAATTCATCTTGCATTATAAAATTTCATCCATGAATAATTTTATCATTGACAAATACTTGTCCACAAATTTGCTCTCGTGTAAGAAAAAAAAAATCTGATCCATCAACAATAATTTAAATAGTTAAATTGATTTTAATTAAAATATAAAACGTACCATAAAAAAGTTGATTAATTATCATATAAAAAATAAACATAGACAGAATTTTGGATATTTTAGAATAGGAAAATCAAATGCTTTTATTTTAAAATAAAATACCAAAATTATGGATTGAACAAAATAAAGACATCAAAGTTGACTTAGTGGACCGATAATTTTAAAGGAAATGAGAGTGAGTACATGGATATTAAACATGACTTTTGTAACATCCCGATTATATAATAATCAATATTATATAATAAGGACATTAACATCCAAATATAGAGAACAGTCGAAGTATGACGTGTAATTAAATATGAAATTACAGTCATCCAAATAAAAGGACTAAAAAAATTTAAACATGAACAGATGAAAGGATTAAACACTACAAGTGTTCAATCAGGAAATTCCTATGAAGACTACTTCGCAACCTCAGCAACCTCCAATTTTTGCTCCAAGGAAAACTCCGCGACAACATCTGCTCCCATCCAAGTGGATGATCATCGCCAAAGAAACATACCCAAACAACACACAACATAAAACAATGCAAGGGTGAGCTAGGTATAAAAAGCATGTTATACATATAGTACAATTAATTCGTGTTATCATACTTAGATTCGTATAAAAGAACAAGTAGAGCATATTCATTAAACCACAATTCCACCCATTCACACAACATGCAAAAGTCATCCAAACATGGTAAATTGACATCTCAAGACTTGTTACTTTATACCCCGACTCGTCCGGACTAGAATGATTACCGAGCTATGGCGGGTCATGCACTCGTGGTGGCTTTATGGAACTTGAGCACTACCGCTCTGACACTACCGCCTGGTGGAACTTTGGGCACTACCGCCCGGCCACAGTCACGAGGTTAATCCGTTATAACTCACCTTGGATCATATGGAAGCACCCAAGACTAGGACCTCCTGCTACTCCTCACCACATGGTTCAATCCTCTCTACATGAGAAGAAAGACCATTGGAGTTTCAGGATGACCCCCAAAACTGAGCTACCATGTAATCATTCTATACAACCCCAAAACACCACCATGTATCCTCTCCTTGAGGATCATGGAATTACGTTCATGAATCATATTGTTACTTTGAAACTTAACCCAAGTCATGAATAACCAGATACCCTCATATTATCACAGTAAATCCAACATACCTCATTCATTCACATACTTTTCACATACTTTTCACATACATCACATCACATGTTCCAAACATATACATTCCACATAAATCACGTCATACCATACCTTCCAAACATTTTACACATTTAATTCAAACCAGAACCAGTGAACTTAGAATTCATCACCATTTGCAAAACACTATTTGAACGAACACTATTCACCGAACACCATTTGACGAACGCTATACACCTAACACCATTGAACGAACGCAAATTAACAAACACCAGGCCGAACACTCTTTGGACGAACGTTATCAAATCCTACACTATCAGGCCGAACGCTAAATCAGAGTACATATTAAATTGCACACCACATGGCCGAACGCTGAGATTGATACTTAGGCCGAACGCTATTTAACAACATACCGAACGCTATTTCTCCGAACACACTATTAGGCCGAACGCTGAAATTGATACTTAGGACAAACGCTATTTACCAACAGACCGAACGCTAAACCATCGAATACCCTATTGAATTAACACTGTTTGACCGAGCGCTCAAAGATCAAGTCCGAACACTATTTGGTCGAACGCTATCTGACGCATGCTATCTGGCGAACGCGATCTACAGAACGCTCACGTATACTCAAAAACCGATCGTTCGAGACCCAAAGTTTAAGGCCGAACGCTCTCTGCCGAACGCTAATTCCTGAATACTATAAGAACGGACGTTATCGGATCCTAGGCCGAGCGCTGAGAACATCGAACACCATTTTGTATTAAACACTAGTTGGCCGTACACTAAACCCAACACCTGAGTTGAACACTATTAGACCGAACGCTAAGACCGAATAAAATATTTGATCGATCACTATTTCACCATGACCGGACGCTCAAAATTGCAACGAATCAATTCAAGACCGAACGCTCAGGTTCACTAGCTTAGACTACCAAAGTCGGACGAACGTCTACCATCCTCACTGAACCACACTTAACCGAACACATGTCTTCGACCGAACGGTAAACTTAGAAAGAAGGACGAACGTTTAATATAACACTATGGACGAACGCTCACTATAACACTTATGGACGAACGCTCACTATAACACTTATGGACGAACGCTCACTATAACACTTATGGACGAACGCTCACTATAACACTTATGGACGAACGCTCACTATAACACTTATGGACGAACGCTCACTATATCACTTACGGACGAACGCTCACTATAACACTTATGGACGAACGCTCACTATAACACTTATGGACGAACGCTCACTATAACACTTATGGACGAACGCTCACTATATCACTTATGGACGAACGCTCACTATAACACTTATGGACGAACGCTCACTATAACACTTATGGACGAACGCTCACTATATCACTTATGGACGAACGCTCACTATAACACTTATGGACGAACGCTCACTATAACACTTATGGACGAACGTCTAAATTACAAACAAGGACGAACGTGAACGCTCGTCACCTTAGAACACCATAACCGAACGCTCAACCTTTTACTACTGACCACTAATTGGTCGAGCAACTTGGACGAACGTCCAATTTTGACTCATCAAAATTGGACGTACGCGCTTTCTGCAGAATTATGCAGAATTGCGAAATCCAGAAACCCAAAACCCAGAAACCCAATATTCATCCCCAAATTCCATATTTGCATTAATACAGTATGAATCAACAATCAAACAAAAGATCTAACTCCCCTTACCTCTTGAAGACTTCCTTTAAGAACTTGATCTTCCCCCACAGGTTCTTCCTCCGATCCTTCTCCAGTGGAATCCTCCTTCTCCTCTGGTTCCCTTTTTCTCTTTTTCTTTCTCGCTTTCTCTTTCTGATTGTTGCTTCCTCCTAGCCTTCCTCTCACCTCTTCTAAAATTGGAATTGCTTCCCTTGGGTGCTCTTTGGACGGCTGGAAACGGAAGAAGAGTTCCTTCCCTCTGGCTGCTCCCTCTTTCTCTCACATGCCAAAAAATGAAAACCCTCACCTTGCTAAGCTTCCTGAAATCAGCACCTCCAATAATGCACACCCAATAATGAGACCCTCCCACTTCTTTTGCCAAGCCTCCCCCCGTAACCAAGCACCCCAATTATTGCATTCAAATAATGCAAGTGGTGGGTGACCACCATGTCCCCACCATGCCCCCCACTACTCTAAAAAAAAACGGATCTTACAACTTTGAGAAGCTTTGGTTTCACTTATTATTCTTTAGTTTGTTATGATTTTTTATATCAACCAATGATTTTTTGGAACAGGCAAACATGTTTGCAATTTTATAAGTTTATAAACTTCAAAATTTCTTATATTTTTCTTCAGAAAAATAATCATGTTAACAAATTAATTAATTTAACTTGGTTAACAGATAACAATATACATTATTTAATGTTTTATTTCGATATATTTATTTAAATTTTTTCATAATACATATAGTTTGTTGTGTACTCTTTTATTTTATTTGTTTTTAATAAATTTTCAAGTGACAAATAATTGATGAACTTTTGAGTATTAGCTTAATTCAGACGGCAAAATTCATAATAATTCTTAATATGACCTTAATTCAAAAGTTGTGCTTAAATATATCTTTAATGGCATCACTCACAATTTAATTAATCATAATAAATTATATAGGTGAAAATTAATAACTCATACAATCAAAATTATATTTCTCATATTTAAGACAAAAATATTATAAATAAAATCAATGACAATATTTTTTAAAAATATTTATTTTTTCTTTTATATGTAAAATTATTATAATACACATTAACTAACTAAAGAATAAATAAAAATCTCACCAATCTAATCATCTTCTCCCATATAAATTGAAAGTTGAAAATTAGTTAAATTTTTTCTTACAAAATAAGAAAACTAACTCAAACAAAAATTATTTCACTATAAGAAAATAGTGTATTATTGATGGATTAGTGAAAATTTATTGATAATTCGAGTTTGTTATCAAATTATCAATGATAGAAAATTTGTTGATAAAATGATCATTAATTAATGATTTTACTGACAAAATTTGTCGATAATTATTAACAACCTCAAATCTATTGATAAAAATTTGTTAATAATTATTGATGAATTTTGATAATTAGTAATTATCGACATATTTTGATCGTTGGTAAAATACAGAATTCTTCCCCTTCCTTTCCTTTTCCTTTATTTCTTCTTTTTTTTTCCTCCTCTCCTTTCCTCCTCTCTCTCCATCTCCTCTTTCTCTTCATTTCCTTCCTCCAAATCTGACTTCTATCGTGGACAAGTTGTTGGAGCACCACCATATCACTCTTGCGGCTCCTCTCTTCCTCCTATTTTCTTCTTATTTCTCTCCTCTTTTCAATCTCCTCTGAATATTCAAAAAAACTCATCAAGTTTAGCAGGAAATTTGTCGCTAATTTTAATATTGATAAAAATATTAATTAGTAATAAAAATCACAAATTACAAACAAAATTCTAATATATCGACGAATTCGTTACCAACAAATTCGTTATCAACAGAATTTGTTAATATTTTAAATTTTAAAATTCGTTGATAAATTTAAATTTATTGACAGTTTTTTTGCCAATTACAATATTTTAGTAAATATAAAAATTCTTGCAGTGGATATATGCCCTAATATAGTAGGGAGATGAAAAAAAAATAAGGTCGCAAAAATTAGTTGAATTTTATTTTAAATTACAACTATCAACCATGTAAAACAAAGTAAGGAAAAATAGGAGAGAATTAATGGAAAAATATAAAGTTGAAGAAATTGTTTTAATTAAAAAATAATGAATAATTTATTCATAAAATATGATAAGCTAATTGCCCTTTTAAATTCGAATGTTTTTAATATATAGATTATAGATAAAATTAGTTCAGTTCTCCCTCTTAATTCAACACCTTAGTAATGATTATCATACTTTCATCTAGGGAAATATCTAAATCACTATGTATAAACTTTCTAGTATATATTTTTACATAACTTATTTAGAATATATTGTGTTGGTTCATTAATTAGTTTAAACGTCATGTAGATCTCTTCATCGACACTTGAGCAATGGATATAGTAAATGGAATTTCTATGTCAATTATAACTTACAATAGATAATAAAAATTTATATTAATTTGAATTAAAACTATGTATAACAACTTATAAAACTGTTTAAAATAAAAGTGATACAATTGAAATAAAGTGTGAATGTTTTATTATTTAAGTATAAAACTTATAAATAAAAGAAAAATAATCATTTTGTTAATTTTTTTTATATTTTCTGACTTCTCAATTAAATTTCTGAAAAATCTTTTCTTGAACTAAAGTCTACACTAGAGATCCTAGAGAAGAATAGAGTAAGTATGTTCAATAAAAAAAAAATTCCAATAAGTTCTTCTTTATTTCTTTTTTGAAAAGTTTTGCATGAATGGGGGTAGGAAGCTTTGCATTTAGTTATAAATCTCTGCAAGGTGAATGTTTATGTCATTAATCAAAGTCTTTCGTGTATATATAGGTTTAGCTTTCCTATGAGAACAGTGAAGTTGAGATTAAGAAAATATGGTTTTAATAGTACCTTAGGGTAGAAGATTTGGATCGTCTAAATGTGATTTGGTCACAACAAAATAAATATATATATATATATATATATATATTATTGTGAGATGTCATTTTGATCAAGTTTTTTGTAAAAAGAAAAAAGCTATATCTTTTGGAATGATGAGATTTTGATAGTTTGGTAATTAAATTTTTATTTTGATGTTGTCAAAGTTAATGATGTTAATGTTGTGTTATGAATTGCTTAAAGTTTATATAGTTTTTAAAGTTGTTGACCAAGTTATTTGGTTTGAGTTTTTTTAATGAGTTTTAAAGGTTTAGAGATATATGTTGATTTATGACTTTAATTAAAATGTAGTTTATATTTAGGAAATTTAAAAGCATAGTAATAATTTGAGTTGTACAAAATTTACAAAAATTTATATTTGTGTTGGGTAAATACTTTGAAAGTTATTTTGATCTACGGAGTTTGTTTAATAAGATTAGCTTTTTTATATTTTTGTTCAAAAAGAATGAATATTTACTCAAACGTCATGAAGGTCCACTTACGTAACATCTCAACCCAGTTCAAAGGATAAATATAGCTCATTAAATATTGTTTAAAGAAGAGATTATGAAGGTGGGGTTGATCATGATGGTCATAGAAGTGTTGCAAAAGTAGATTTTGGTTCAAGTTGCTTAAGTATAAAACAAGAGTGTGAAGAAATATTACAAGGTGGATGATGATAAACTTGTTGGTTTTGTGTCTATAAAAATATAGGAAAGAATGACTTGATTTGTTTTTTAGATAGATTATTTAATTTGTGAAAAACTACAACTACTAGATTTAAATATTACGTGTTGTAGATGGAGATAACCTCATGTCACCCCATGTCAGAGGCTCAGGCGCCGTTGGAGATTGTCGGAGACTCTCGTACCTAGAGTTGTCAATTTGACCCATGACCCACAAGTTAACCCTAACTAACTCTTAAAAAAGCTTCCTTTTAGAAAGTCCCTATAGTGGGGTCAAAAAAAAAACCCCAACCCCCAAAGCTCCATCTCAAATGGATTAGGGTAAGGTTAAGGTAGGTTTAGTCCTGCTACAAAACTTTAATTAACTTTTAGAAACAATATCATTTATATATACATATAAAATTATATATTTTATTAGATATTTAATATGTTATAATTTTATTATATTTAAATTAATATTTTTATATCATACTTATCATTATGTTATTAAATAAAATATATAATATCATTTTATACTTTTTTTAGTTTTTATATATTAAATAAAATATATAAATTTATATTTTTATATTATACTCATATATAACAATTTTTATGTATGAAATAACACTTCATATATATTTTTTATATATCACCATACGATGACACGTCAAATATTTACTTATTTTATTAATTGCTAATTTTTGTAAAAAAAAAGAAGAAGAAAAAGTCAAGTTGCCAGATTTTTTTTCTTATATAACATAGTTTTATTTTTAATTTACGGAAGATAAGATATTGTAGCTAATATTTATATAAATACCATGATTTTGTAAAAGTTCAAAATTCGGTTTTTGAGAAACCGAATTATGATTTCTTATTTTAAAAATTTTTACAAAAAAAAAATGTTAAAATTCAATTTTTCGGAAACTGTAAGGACCTAGTCTTTTATTTTTTTTTATTTTAAAAGGAGTGGGGGAAACAATTAGGGAGTCACGGGTTGCCATAAAGGGGAGAATTTGGTTTTATTTGGAAGTGGGGAGCAGCACGGTCGGGTACTCGTTTTCATTTTGGCACCATTCAACAAGCTGCAGACGTAGGAGATATAAGGGGGTACTGGATTCTGAAATGGGAGTGAAACTCTTACTGCAAATTGGTGAAGGAGGTGAAGTTCAGAGTTGCTGGAGTAGGAAAGGAACCTTGGTGCTGCAAGTTTTGGAGAAGATAGATTCAAAGAATTCACAAAGGAAGTCTTCAAGAGGTAAGGGGAGTTAGATTTTGTTCGTTTGATTATTGAATTTTACTGTCTTTGAAGCAAATCTGGGCATTTTTGGGTTGAAAAATGAAGTTTTCTGGGTTTCTGGAACACTGCACGCGATTCTGCAGAATTCTGCAGAAACGCCGTTCGTCCAAAAATTGGGGTTCGACCAAATAGTGGTCGATCAATTTTCTGAACGTTCGGTATTTTCTGAACGTTCGCCCTAGCCATATTTTGAACGTCCGGTTTTTGTCCTGAACGATAGCTTGAATCGGCCAAACTAGTACGTTCGTCCATATGGTAGCGTTCGTCCTCCCAATATGAGTGTAGCGTTCGTCCTCCCAATATGAGTGTAGCGTTCGTCCTCCCAATATGAGTGTAGCGTTCGTCCTCCCAATATGAGTGTAGCGTTCGTCCTCCCAATATGAGTGTAGCGTTCGACCTTTGTTTGATTTTGATGTTGAACGTTCGGTCTCGATTTTGTGTGAGCGTTCGGTCTTGTTCTGTGGAGCGTTCGGTCTTTCATGGAGTATTCTCGCTGGAGAGCGTTCGTTCTAATTTGGATTCTTAAGTTTCAATCATATACGCTCGTCCAGATCGTTTTGTTGACGTTCGCCCTATTGTGTTCGGCCTGTTGTTTGGCGTTCGTCCAGTAGCGTACGTCCAAACCGAGTAGTGTTCGTCCAGTAGCACTCGGCAGATGGCATGGGAATAATTTTCAGCCCAATGATATTCAGCTAAATAGTATTCGATTCTAAGTTCCCTTTACTCTTTGGTTGGGTTAAATGTGCAAATATTTTGAATGAATACTCTTATATAATTTATGTGAAAATATGAGAATGTATGAAAGGTGATAAATTACTGTGATGATATGATTGTAAATGTAAATGATGAATTTGAGTATGATTCGGACATCTCGGGGAGAGATGGATGAAAGTAATTATGTGAAATATTGTGGTTGTTCTGTATAATTGTATGGAGCTTTGAAATGGTATGTCTATCTCTAAACTCAAAGCATTGTTCCTACTCAAATAGAGTTGAACAATGTGAGTGGTGAGAGTAGAGGGAGGTCCTCGTCTATAGTCTTTGAATTTAGACATAGACAGATTGGGGGATTCACCTTGCTAGTGTTGGAGAAAGACCAGCTGAACTATGCAAGTGCAAAGACGACCAATAGTTCGACAGTTATACAAATCCGGATAAGTCGTGTGAATATGTGAATTGTGGTTTAATGAGTATGCCTAAGTTATTCTTTATATAAATCTATGTATGATGACAATTTTTATATCTAGCTCACCCTTGCGTTGTTTGTGTTGTGTGCCGTTTGGTTATATTTCTTTGGCGATGATCATCCACTTGGATGGGAGCAGATGTTGTCGAGGAGTATCCTTTGGAGCAAGAGCTGGAGAATACTGAAGTTGCGGAGTAATCTTCTTAGGAATTTCCTATCTGAACACTTGTAGTGTTCGAATCTATAAACTGTTAAGTTTAAATTTTCAGTTTCTTTTATTTTGGATGACTGTAATTTCGCACTTAAATTACACGTCGTATTCTGACTGTTCTCTATATTTGAATGATGACGTCCTTATAATATAATATTTGTTATTATATAATCGGGATGTTACAGAAACCAAATTATGATTTTGTTCTTTAATTATTTTTGCAAGAATATATATCGAAAACCTTCAACGATTTTTTGTTTAAGGCTTTAACGGTTTTCAAAAACAGTTAAAAGTTTAAAGGTTTTAAAAAAAGCCTTAAATGTTTCTCGAAAATCGTGAAGGATATATTAACTTTTAATATATTTTTAAAATTTTGTTTTTAATTTAAAATTAATAAATAATTAATTTATTTTACTATTATTTTATATGTTATACTATATTAAATCAAATTTTACATTATTATTATTAATATTATTATTTTTATTTTTATTTTAGTTTTATTATTACTATTATAATTTTCATAATAATTAATAAAATAATAACATATATTAAAAATAAATTAAATGCTTTCTAAATTTTATAATAAATTTAATTTAAGATATTCGTTAAATTAAAAAGTATTATATTAAAATAAAATTTAAATCAAAAAACAAAATTTTAAAAAACATGTTAAACTTCAAAAAGCGTTTAACATTTTTAAAAATTTTTGTTTTTAAATTAAAAATAATAAAAAACTAATTTATTTCATTATTTTAATATGATTTAATATTTTATAATATATTAAATAAAATTTTATATTATTAGTATTATTATTATTTTATATTTATTACTTTTAGTGTTATTATTTTTATTATTAATTTAATAATTATTATACAAATAAAAAAATATATTAAATTTCATCAAAATAAACTAAACATTTTTTAAAATTTTATAATAAAAGTAATTTCAAAAGTTTGTTAAATTAAAAAAAATTAAAATATTATGATAAATTAATTATTTATTAAATTTTAAGTAAAAAAACACAATTTAAAAAAAACTGTTAAACAGTTAATTTTTAAAAAAATATATTAAAATAAAAAAATAAATGAATTATTTATTTTAACAGGATAAATGAATTATTTATTTTAACAAAATAAAATAACATATTAATAACGAAAAATAATAATAAAATATTAAATTTGTTTTAATATATTTTAACATATTAAATTTTATTAAAATGATAAAATAAATTGATTATTTATTAATATTAAATTAAAATAAAATTTTAAAAATATATCAAATAAAATTTTATAACATATTAAATAATATTAGTAATAATAATGTAAAATTTGATTTAATATAATATAATATAATATATTAATAATATTAAAATAATATAATTATTTATTAATTTTAAATTAAAAGTAAAATTTTAAAAATATGTTAAAAATTAGTATATCCTTGAATGATTTTCGAAAATCGTTTAAGTTTTACAAAAATCTTTTAACTTTTTAACGGTTTTTGAAAATTATTAAAGTCTTAAATGATTTTCGAAAACCGTTGAGGATTTTCAATATATATTTTCAAAAAAATTATTACAGAATGAGATTTTCGAAAATCAAATTCTAACATAATCTTTTGTGAAATTTTTTGGAATAAAAAGTCAGAATTCGATTTCCAAAAGTCGAATTTTGAGCTTTTACAAAACCGTATTTTGAGCTTTTACAAAACCGTGTTGTTCATGTAAATATTAGCTACAGTATGCTATCTTCGTAAATTAAAAATAAAACTATGGTATACAAGAAAAAAAATCGCCACTTCTAACATATTTTCTAACCAATAATCTTTGTTAAAAAATAATGTCTCTAAATTAAGTGCAATAGTATCTAAATTAAAATAAAGCTTTAAATAATTTTCCTTATTTGATGATTGCTTAAAGTTGAAACAATAACAATCCCACTAATCTAGGTCCCTACACAGTTTATCACTAAATCAATAAAAAAAAGGTTTAAACCCTCCCTTGGTTTTCATTTTTGTATGAAAATCTCATTTCGGTCTTCATTTTTTCATCTGTTTTAATTGGGTCATATTTTTTGTAAAAATGAACACATTTTACCCTAACCATTAACTGGTCTCAGACGATGTTAAATGTATGAGCTGTATTTTTTCTTTTATCGACGTGGTATTGTGCACTAAAATTGAATGGCTCTTGTGTTTTATCCAGGTGGACGACCAAGCCCTAACATTTAAGGGCATCCCCTCTCATCCAAAGTATATTTTCGTCTTGGGGAAGAAGAGGTTCATCTTTCGTCTTTCGTCTTCGTCAAGCACACATGCTGTCTTTCGTCTTCGCCAAGCACTGTGGTGTTGAGGTACTGGTAAGGATGTCTCGTTCATCTTCCTCTTGCAAATGTTTGGGTTCGGCCATGCAACACAGTAGTGGCAGTCTTAGGAGGTTGGGTGCAAAACCAACATGCTTATGTGGTCAGAATGCAGTGTTCTGTATTGCGAGAACCCCTAAAAACAAGGGGAAAAAAATTCTAGGGTTGCCTTAACTTCAAGGTCAGTTTTACATAAGCATAAATCTTTGTATATTTATTTGGGTTTTCATGAAGGAGTGTGTGTTCTTGTTGAACAGGGTGGGAGTGAAGAATTGGTTGGCTGCAACTTCTTTCAGTGGTGCATTGAAGAAGGAAATGAAGGAAATGGCTAAATGTAGAAGAAAAGAGTGGTAGTGTAAGAAATGAAGAAGTGGGTGTGATGAGCATGGAACACAGTGTGCTGCAGATGGAAGAAAGATATGGTGAAAAGATGAGAATGGCTTTTATAGAGAAAAGTTTAGTTAAGTTGGAAAAGTGGTTGAAATTCTTAATGGGGATGATCTTTGTGATATTTGTTTTGAATGGAAACAGACATTATAAAAGTTACCTTGGTAACCAATATCTACTTATTCATGACTCCTTTTGAAATATGTTCAAAACCTTAGAGTAGATTGAATCTTGATATGATGTCATCTTTGTCCTGTTGGCAGCCCATCTCTTCATAATGTAAACCCTAATGTCTTCTAACATGTTAATAATAGGCTTAGACCTACTATCAACTAGCACACTATTAAAGGCCCCACACATGTTGTTCACAAGAGTGTCACATTATGATCTAGAGGTGAATCTAGATCTTGACCAAAACCTAGGATAAGTAAATATAACTTGTCAAGTATTTAAATGTCAACTGTGAGTATATCAAATAATTATAAGACTTAATACATACCTAGGTGGAATGGCAAGCCAGTATTTAAATGCGTCTAAATTTATGTCTTTAATATTCCTCATTCCAGCCTCCCATTGTTGTGGATGTGTGGCTGTTGCTGCCCTCCACATGAGACGTTTAAGGTTTTCTCCAGGAAATTTTTTTTCTGAAGTTTGAATATAAATACCTAACACAAAATCTTTGTTCTACCCCAGGTAGAAGATCTTGAATAGCTGGAAAAAGACCCTGACATATTCAAGATATTGAGTTACATATACAATATATTGTAATTAACATTTGTGTAATGAAGATATTCAGTTATATGTAGAAGATATTGAACATCGACTGACCTTTTGTTGGTCTGAAATAAATGTGCATCTTGCACATACAGCTGCCCCACCAAGTTCCTTAATTAGATGCTCCAAGAACCAAGTCCACGACTCTTTGTTTTCTACCTCAACAACAGCATATGCTATGGGCAACATTTGGTCGTTTCCATCTCTTCCCACTGTTGTTAGTAACTCCCCTCCATACTTGCCTTTCAAAAAGTTTCCATCTAACCCAATAATAGGTCTACAACAAATGAAACTATCCTTGCATGCCTTCAAGCATGCATAAAATCTTGAAATATTACCTCACCATTACTGTTATCAACTTTTATTTGTACTGTTGTACCTGGATTTGTTTTCAGCAACTCATGACCATAATCATAAAGTCTTCTAAATTGTTCCTTGAATGACCCTTCAACCTTATCTTTTGCCATGGCTCTTGCCCTAAAAGCCATATTTCTTGAAATTCCTACATTCCATTTCCTAGTGACTTTCTCCCTAATGTCCATGACCTTCATAGTAAGGTTTTCTCTCACAGTTTTCTCCATCCTTTGACTCAACCACTTTGAAGTCATCAACTTTACATTGAAATCTCTACTACAGCTGTGAGCATCAAACAATTTTCTTAGTTGCCATGCATTGACATCACTCCTAAAGGAACAATAGGCATACCATTTACAATTTCCTTTTCCACCCAAGAACTTCACAGAAATCCTTTTCTTGTCATTCTTAATTAATTTTAAACTTCTCCCATTACTTAGTGCATAAGTCCTAATGGCATCTGTGAATTCATTTTTCTCAGCGAAATAGGTTCCTACTTCCCATTTATAAGCCTCCAAAGTTTTAGGCATACTAAAAGTGGGAAACCTTATCTTAGTGGACCCATCATTGTCCTCACTATCTGATCCACTAATCAACTCCTCTGATAGCCACTCATTGTCAGACAACCCACGAACATCATCAATACAAACATTATCTGACCGTGAAGACTCAAGTACTGCACTAGAAGGTTCTTGTCTCACATTTCCTTTAGAAGTCCCAATGTCACACTGAACGCTGACATCAATTAGACTTTCTTCACTAACATCAACTTCTTCATAATCTACATCTTCGTCCTCAGTCTCTGTCTCATGTACATCCTCACCCTCACTGTCCTCTACATCATCATCCTCTCCTAAATCCTCTAGCTCAAAATCATGTACCTCAGCTTCCTCTACATGATGGACCTCACCATCCTCAACCTGATGGACCTCAGCATCCTCACCATCACCCTCACGGGCACCCTCCACCATTTCTGTTCCAACTTGAGTATGGCACTCAGCATCACCCTCAGCCTCCACCATTTTTGTTCCAAGTTCAGTAAGGACCTCACCCTCACCCTCATGGGCATCACCCTCACCCTCCACCATTTCTGTTCCAACTTCAGTATGGACCTCACCATCACCCTCATGGGCATCACCCTCACCCTCCACCATTTCTGTTCCAACTTCAGTATGGACCTCACCATCACCCTCATGGGCATCCCCCTCACCCTCCACCATTTTTTTTCCAAGTTCAGTATGGACCTCACCCTCACCCTCATGGGCATCACCCTCACCAACTCAATCAATCATTTCTATTATTTCTGGTTCCATCATATTATGAACCACATACAGATGAACTTCATCATTTAACCTAGCAATGTTTAACATATGCATGGCACTCCTATCATCAATTAACAATTCTAACCTATCTAGGTCCACAGACTGACCTCCTAAACTGTACCATAATTCTTTGATGTCCATATGACCTAATTCTTTGACTGAGGCTACTATGCCAAAATAGCTCCATAGGTCTGGATCACAAGACCATTCAGCTCTCTCTCCATCAAATTTTAACTGCCCATTATCATCACTGACAAAATCTCCACAGTGGTGGACCACAACTTTAATACGTTCCTCATCCATATCAACAAGTTGCTTTTATACCCTGTACATTATGGGGGTTAAAAAATCTTTGGGATATTACAGTCCTACCACTACGGGAACACTCACTAACTAAACACTCACATCGACACAGACAGGAGGACAAGGAACAAACACTACAAAAAAAAAGCTTATTTAGAGGGGGTTTTATTTTCAATTTGCGGGGGTTTTTACCCTCCGCTAAATAAATTCCGGGGGTTTTTCAAACCCCCGCAGTTTGAGTCGCCACAAATTATCTGCGGGGGTTTTTTTTGCCCCCTGGTATCATATTCAATTTGCGGGGGTTTTTCTGCGGAGGGTAAAAACCTCCTTTATATATTCAATTTGCGGGGGTTTTTCGGCGGAGGGTAAAAACCTCCTTTATTACTGACTATTATTTTGAGGAGGTTTTTAACCTCCTTTATATTTTTGTCACTTTTTTGTTTAATGATTATTAAAATATATAATATCGTTTTTTGTTTGATGATTATTAAAATATATAATAACTATCTATTTTCATTAATTTTTTTTTTCAATTTCAAAATTAAATAAATTTAATTTTTTTCTAAAATTATTTAATACCAAACAAATATGATTCATGTGATTAAAAAAAGATTGGAAACAGGTCTTTATCCATTGGGAATTGCTGCACTAAAGTCTAGATTCATGAATATTGAGATTCATGAATATTGCTTATATTGTCCTCATAAGATTCCACTAACCATACATTTACTCTACATAAATGAAATTATTTCTGAAATGTATATAAAGCATATGTCCTGCTGAGTGCATTTTTTGCTCTAGTAATTCATCAAAACTAAATCTTGAACTGATAGATTCATTTCATTCAGATAATCAGAAAGTTCGTAAGAAAGCAGAAACCCTTTGTGAAGGAGAAAAATATTTCTTCTATTCTTAAGCATTCAATAAAATTATTCATCCTTTGCATGTCTCTACTAATTTCATTTCATACCAAGCCAAGTATTTCCAATTTATTTAAGGATCATGTTCAGACAGGTAAGCCTTGTAAGTCATTAATAATTCCTGAAGAAAATTAATAAAAAAAAAAGGAAGTAGAAAGATGCCTCATTCTTGGCAGTTATATCTCTTCCACTCCCTTGGACAGGCCTCAAAGCAATTTCCAGATAGTCAGGGGGTGTTATTTTTCTGTTATCTTCTACTAGGTCCAAATAAAAGTCCTGCCAGCAAGAGGAAAGAGAAATAAGGTAAAGACTGAAACTAGATAACAGAAGTAGGCTAAAATGACATAAGGACACAGGGTCAGAAATTAAGAATTTCAAGTTTCCCAAAATATGAGGTGAAACAATGACAAAAGGTTTGTAAGCAACTCACTCTAAGAAGCCAGACAAAAATAGGGGAAAATTGACCCAGTTCAGACACCGAACTCCTCCCTCCAGATGCTCTAACACGAATGTGCTTTGTCATCTGAGTGACAAGAGAAAGTCCATCAAGAGCAGCCTCATCGATACCACCCATCTACAAAAGAGAAAATAGGGAATGAATTTGTATCTTCACGAGTGGATCAACAAACTGGTCACTAAATTATCAAAATCAAAAAGTATGCAGAAGTAAAAGCACACTCAATTATACGTAAATATAAGATTTTATAAGATAACCCAACCTGGTTATAAATAAACATGCTAGACAAAAGGACAGCCAATGAGAAGATCTGGGTGCTATATGTTCCCTGTACATTAAGAAAAACAGAGAAAAAGAAGGAAAGAACATCACAACGGATGGAAATGGCTACCTACGTATACACACATATAAATGAATCATATTTGTTTCAGTGGTGTCCTAGTCATAAATTTCAGAAAGCTCTCTGGCAATGCCTAATAAATTATATCTACCCTACGCCTAATAATTTATGCCATCCAGCCAAATACATCACACATATAAATGAGTTCGGATCTTATTACCTTTCCAAATGAGAGAACAAGCTAATAAAGAGTCACAATTCAGAAAGGTAACTTCTCCTTCTTAACCTGAAACTGAGAAATCAAACATGTGGTACATATCATTTACCTTTAAGAAATCAAGCATGAGTGAATTATACATGCATTGAAAATAATTGAAAATAATAAATGACTATTAATTATATTTTCAACTCATACATTTGACTAATTGATATCCTCGTCTAAATGGTTTGTAGCCAATTGAACATATTCATTGTCATTACTATAAAATTTTTCCAACTCTTGATCTTGGTATGGTTCGTTTTCATATAACTCTTCTTGTACCTCTTCTCCCATTTCATACAAATCTCTTGGCTTTAAATGCACAGCAACACTCCATCCTTCATTAACCACATCATCAACATAATATACAATTTGTGCTTGAGATGCCTCAATATAAGGTTCATGTTCTTCACGGTTTCCAATATGAATAAGTCTATCAAAGTTAACACAATTAAAATTCCATTGATCCTTTTTATATCCTCTCTCTCTTGTAGTATCTACCCACTTACACTTGAAAAGAACAACTTTGAATCGACCATAATAATTAAGCTCAATAATATCCTCCAACTTTCCATAATAGGATAAGTCTGCTTGCCTTAAGTTCCTATCAACAGTACTTGAAACACAAGCTGTATTAGATGTTAAAAAGACACCACTATTTTGTGTTCTCAATCCCTCATCACGAGTCAATGTTCGAAATTTGAACCCATTGATGTTGTAAGCAGTAAATCTTCTAGCATTATCCAATGGACCTCGTGCTAGAAACTTCAAGTCAGTAGACATTGAATTTATTGTTTCTGGATTCATAATCTAAACAAGGAAATAATGTTAGACATAATTAAAAGATAACTTGGTAAGTAAGAGAAAGTGTTCTATTTGATCACCCACCCGCCTTTGAAACCAATCAACAAACTCTTTAAACACTCTAGTTTCTATCTCAGTAGTTGAAGGTCGCCTTCCTCTTGATCTTCTTTTTATTAGATCTCTAAATTCACTACAAAAATTAATTACATTAAATGCATAAAATACAAGAATAATGTGGTTCAATTTGTTTAACTACAAATCACACACTTAATGTAGTGTACTTACTCAACAAACGGTGTGACTATCGCACAATTTAAAAGCACATATCGATGGGCTTGTAGCTTTTGCATATGAGTTAAAGTAAACATTGAGGAACCTCCTACCACCTTCCCACCTAGTGGGAATATAGATGACACAAAACACTCATTATCATTTGGGTTATCACAAACACGTCGTTGTCTATTGAACCTTGTCTCTATATCTTCAATGTATCTAGAACAAAAAGTAAGAGACTCTTCAGCTAAGTATCCCTCAGCTATAGAACCTTCTGGTTGTGCCTTGTTTCGTACAAAGGTCTTTAAATGACCTAACTCCCTATAATAATGATAAATAATTACATTAAATAAATTGGACACATATAATATCATACCTTGAACTAAAAGTAGTTAGCAATTACCTTTCTATAGGATACATATATCGATAATGAACTGGACCTCCAAGCTTTGCTTCCTCTACCAAATGAACAGTTAAATGATCCATAACTGTGAAGAATGATGGTGGGAATAACATTTCTAAGTGGCAAAGTGTAACCACAATACAATTTTGAAGCATTTCAAGGTCTTCAAGATTTAAGCTTTTACTACAAAGGGCCTTAAAAAATGAGCAAAACTCCACCAAGGTTGCAGTGACATGGTTTGGTAACAAATTACGTATTGCCAACGGAAGTAATTGCTCCATTATAATATAGCAATCGTGACTTTTTAGTCCTGATATTTTATGTTGAACATCATCAACACATCTAGAAATGTTACTTGAGTAACCATCAGGTACTAAAACATTTTTCAAAGTTTTGAGGAACAACCTTTTGGTATCACGAGTTAGTGAAAACAAAGCAAGGTGGTATCTTCCATTATCATCTGGCCAAAGATCCTGTCTTATGCCCATTTCCTTCAAATCTTTCCTTGCATTAAGATTGTCTTTGGATTTAGGCTTTTCATTCAACAAAGTATAGATTAAATTGTCAAATACATTCTTTTCAATGTGCATGAAGTCTAAATTGTGACGTAACAAATTAGACTCCCAATATGGAAGTTCAAAAAAAATGCTTCTTTTATTCCACTGTTTAACTTCTTGTCTGTATCTTTTTCCTTTACCATCCAAATGAATTCCTCTCCCAAATGTAACATTAATATTTTCCACTTGCCTAAAAATGTCAGATCCTGACAATTTTAGTGGTGGATTTCGTTCTTCAGTGCTTCCATCAAAGCGAACACGATTCAATCTAAATTTATGGTTTCTACTTAAAAAGCGACGATGTCCCATAAAACACCACTTCCTACTATGAGGAAGACGACAAGGTTCTGCATCAAAGTTACAAGTAGGGCAAGCTAAACCTGTGTGTGTGTTCCAACCAGATAAAATACCAAGGCCAGGAAAGTCACTAATTGTCCACATAAGAGCTGCTCGCATTCTAAAAGTTTCATTCAATGAAGAATCAAAGGTCTCCACCCCATCATTCCATAGCTCACGTAACTCATCCACAAGGGGTTGTAAGTACACATCAATACTATTTCCAGGCATCTGCTTACCTGGAATGATCATGGGTAGGATCAATGAAGTGTGCTTCATACAAAGCCAAGGTGGAAGATTGTATGGAATTAAAAACACTGGCCAAATACTATAAGTAGAACTCATAGTGCCAAAAGGATTAAAACCATCACTAGCAAGGCCTAAGCGAACATTTCGAGGATCTAAAGCAAATTCAGGATGCATTACACTAAATGTCTTCCATGCCTCACCATCCCTTGGATGCCTTATAACTCCATCCTTGTTCTCTGAAGAATGCCATCTCATATGCTCTGCAGTCTTAGAGCACATAAACAATCTTTGCAATCTTGGTTTCAAAGGAAAGTAACGTAAAACTTTTGCAGGTTGCTTTTTTTTCTTCTTTGGGTTCCATCTAGATGTACCACAATGTTTGCATGTTTGCAAATCCTTTTCATCATCTCTTAAATATAACATACAATGATTTGGACATGCATCTATTTTGGTATAGTTAAGACCAAGTTTGTTGATGATTTTCTTAGCCTCATAAAAAGAAAGAGGCAACTTTGCTTCACTAAATGCATCTCTTAGCAAATCTAGGATCATAGTCATTGCCTTGTCACTTAATCCACACAAAACCTTGATATGATATAATTTGATTACAAACTCTAATTTTGTGTACTTGCTCCCGTCACACAATATTTGATTTCCGTCATTGAGAAACTCATTAAATTCATTATGATTCTCCCTTGGCCTTTCATTAATAACATCATCTTCACCCAATGGTTGTGATCTGCCTATATTAGTACCTTCTTGCCTATAATGTCCAAATGCTTCATTTATCATTGTTTCCATTGGATTTTCAAAATGAAATGTCTCTTGTGACTCATCTTCATTTCTAGAAATATCTTGTCTTTGCCTCTCACCATGAAGATTCCAAATAACATAATTTATGGGAAATTGTTTTAAAATCAAGTGCTCCTCAACTATGCCTCTAGCTTGCCATTTCACAAACCCACATTTGGGGCATGGACATCGAATTGTGTCTCCAGAGGCCCCATTCTCAAAAGCAAAATCTAAGAATTTTTGCAAACCAATTGAGTATTCAACTGTATTTCGGGGCTTAGTTATCCAAGATTTATCCATTCAAAAATATTCCTAAACAAAATAAAATACACTAACACATGAAAAAGAATACAATATTCATGGAAAATACAAATAAATAATGAATTAGAAAAAATGAAATACTTGTTTCTACTAACCAATACAGCAAAATTTACTGGTATAAACAGCAAGGAAATAATGCTGAAACAGCCAGCAACATTACAGAAAACAGCAAGCAATCACTACTAAAAACAGCAAACAGTAATGACAGAAAGTGCAGAATGTGCAGAATTCTGATACAGCAACTGCACAAAATCTAACCAGCAACAGCAGAATAAAATTCTGGACAGTAGCAATATTTTAATCAAATGCATTATCTAGTAATACCTATGAATGGTTCAGTAAAATAGAGTAACCAATATGACCATACAGACCATCAGACAATTCTTCCCATGAATCCTCACTATTCATACTACTTTAATTGTCCATTTACAAGATATTAAAAAACAGACAAGACAAACCAATGAGCACATACAATTAGTACAACCTCTTATACAATTCATGCATTCTCGAAATTAGAAAATTAGCTAAGTTAAATACATTTACACTGTTCAAGTTATAGATTTATATCTATACACATTTGAATCTATCAACCATAGAACCAATAACACATAATCTTTTTGTTCATTATAATTCTTTCAAGATTTTAATATAATCACAATCACATTATATCATAAACGTACCCAAACAATAGTTTAACCAAGAATCACAAGATGATAAGGTTAATAAAATTTATCCACACAATTATACACAACGTATCATGTAGTCTTTCACATTATTCACACACAAACTCATTAAACCGAATGTTCATCAGGGTATAACAATTCATTCACTCATTCAACCAAGTCATTTCAATTCAACCAAATTGATAAGAATACCATTTCACAATTTCTTTAACAATCACAAATGGCATTTCAAAGAGATTTACCTCCCCATAATCATTGTTCTACAGCAGATTAAATAAATAATCCAAACCATAAAATTACCCATCATTTTATTAACACCTAAGACAACCTACTAATACCCAACTCTTTTCATATTTCAATGAAACCTGAAACAACCACAACCTTCATCCAAAGGTACACAAATTTCCAGATTATAACAAGACCATTCAACTTCAATATGCATTAATTCAAAAAGAATTCATACAACCCAATTTAACCCTTTAAACATCCCCAAACATACACCTATTATTCCAGCTCATAATTATATCCAATATGAATATCAAGTTCTTAATTTACAATTAGAAATTAAAACACATGATATACCCATTTCCACCCACCAACTATCATATTCACTTTTCTACTTAACAGAGATAATACTCATTTAAGATTTTCATTTAGCAAAAAAAATTACAAATTAATAGAAATTATACATTATCACATTTCGAACAACCAATTCAAACCAAGATAGCTCCTGATACCAATAACAACATATATCTATAATTTTTGGAACAACCAACATATCGAAACGGTTCCAAAGAATCAAACCACGAACACCAATTGTTTTCAAACGTTTACATGCAGCTTATTAAAACAAGAAAGACAAGATCCCCATACCTTTTCTGAATTCTTACCACCTCCAAAATCCTACTTTTGCTTACCATCTTTGTTTCCCAATTTAAAACCACAACAAATATGGATATATCTTGATGCACTTTTGAAGTATTAAAACACATACACCACTCAATAAAATGCATAAACTTGATGAATTAGACATTTTCCAGTTAATATTCATTTGACCCTACAAAAACTGAAAGAAAACCAAATGTCGAACTCAAGTTACTCGTTGATGAAAAACATGATTGAAACTGGGAAGAAGATAACCCACTAAAGTGACGCAGAATGAACTCAATAAAACGCTGCACCAAATAAAAGCACAAAGAGTTGTAGAACGATGTACCTCCGTGACGTTATGAGCTCCGCTGTCTGCCGGTCCCAGAACCCCCGTTGCAGCTTCGTCCACCGACTACGAATCTGAAAGGAAAAGGAAACACGGGCAATCCAAAGGAGAAATGAAAGAAATGAATGACAACAGGAAATAGAAGAAGGAAGAAAGGAAGATTGCGTACCTGCGAGGGAGAAATCGGATGGAATGAAGGGGGAACTGATTTTGCGGATGGAATTAAGGGGGAACTGATTTTAGGGTTCAGTGGAAGGGAGAAATTGAATCAGAAATTAGACGAAAATATTGGGTTTAGGTAGATGGGTTTAAGATATGAAGGGAATAAAATTTTAGGATTGTTAAAAGAAAACTTAAAGTAAAATTTTTAGAGGGAAAAATGTAAAAGAATTAGTAAATGAAGAAAAAAAATATATTATTATTTGAGGAGGTTATAAACCTCTCTTAAAAGGAATTAAAACTCCCACAAACATTGTCAGTTAAATAATTTAAATTAAACATCTTAAGTTGTGTTAATTTGAGGGGGTTTTTTATACCCTCTCCAAAATAACCCCCTCTAAATAAGATTTTTTTTGTAGTGAAAGTAACATCCCCACTAACGAAACACTCACAGATAGGGTACCACTACAGCTGATAAACAATTCAACAAAGAAAATTTGGGACCACAATGTCTAAACTACAATGTAACAATGGAACATGCAAAATGGGGACCACAAATCATTATAAATAGTTACAAAGCAAAACAAAAAACCCAATTATCAAAGACGCACATGTTCATAAAAGCAAAAAGATATTTATACGTTCAAAGAGAAAACCAAACATGAAACGAAATACCTTACCTTAGTTCGCGTCAACTATCGGCTGTATTCTCTTCATCTTGTCCAAGATTGCAGTTGGTGATCGTCTTTCGCTTCGTCTCACAACAAGGAAATGAAATCCCCAATTCCAATTTCAAATCCCTAATTTTGATATCCCTAAAGTGAATAAAGGGAAGTAAATAATGTCACATCACCACTGTTTATTTAATCAAAACACTCCACGTAAATAAGGAACACACATTAGCACATTGTCTCTACACCACGTGACCTTAATTTAACGTCGTTTGAGACCAGTTAACGAGTTAGGGTAAAATGTGTTCATTTTTACAAAAAATATGACCCAATTAAAACAGATGAAAAATTGAGGACCAAAATGAGATTTTCATACAAAAATGAGGACCAAGGAGGGTTTAAACAAAAAAAAATAAAGGTGGAGTAACTGAAATGAAATAATTAAAAAATTTAATTAATAAGGCTAATATAAACAGAGAATTATTCACAAATAAAACGAAAATGTTAAAAATAAAAGATTATAGAATAAAATTGAACTCTAAAATATACTATAATTAGAAAAAATATATATTTTATATTATGTTTCATATGGTACGATTTGTAAAAAATATAAAAATTGATCTTAAGATTTAAGAGAAAAAACTAAGAAGGAATTGCTTCAGAGAGAAACTGAAGAGACACAATCTAAATTGACTTCGGAAAAGAAAAAAAAATGAAAAGAGAGAGAAAGAAGAGAAACGACTTTTGTGAGAAGTACTTGTTATAATGAATATGTGGATACAACTATAAGATCAAATTTAGATAATAAATTTTATTGAAAATCATTTCTTACTATTAATTATTAATTATAAGTTTATTAACCTGTAATTAAAGATCAAGAAATCATTTAATACAATATATACAATTTTGTCAATAAAAAAATTATTTTAATTACTTAAAATAAGATTTAAAAGCTTATATTAGTAAAAGAAAATTAAACTCATTCAAAAAAAGTGGAGAGAAAAAATTGGTTATTATTTGCTTAACAGGTTATCATTTCTAAAAAAAGACCCATTTGACTCAAGCCCACATGATTTTTGTAGATATTTTGGTCCTGTGAACTTTTTCTTAGTGACTTTTTAGTTTTGTAGGTTTTTTTTTTATCCCAACCTATGTGAGTTAAGGTCAAACCATATAAAGGAGGCCAAATTGATGGATCTACCCGCACCTATTCAGTTGCATAGTGGAACTCATGTTCCACTGTGATGGAGGAGACCCCTATATGTTTCCAAACATGATAAAAAAAATTTCTAAACTCTAATCCCAAATTTTCACATTAAAAAAGGCTTATGGATTACGCGTTGCAAATGTGTTTTGCTACATCACTCCTAAGTTAACACTGTTACTGAAAAACTAACTCAACTGTGGTTGAAGTTGACATTCTTTTAAGAGAGACAAATTGACACATTGCCCTAAAAGTACTCGAATAATTAAACAAAAAAATTATGTATTTATATATTATTTTAAATTTTATTTTGAAATTATATAAATATAATATGATTCCTTATTAAAAGAAAAGTTTTTCAAAAAACTTCACGAATCTTTATGTAAATATTATATTAATATATGTTTAGATTATATTGTAGTAATGTAGCTATGTTACATGAAGAATGTACCGTTCTTTTTTAAACCATTATTTGTGAGTCCTAAATAGTGGCATTCAATGTTTGGGGTGGGGGTCCATGCACACATAAAGGATACTATGCTTTATTGCTCTTGTGGCCTTAACAAAAGATGCCAAGGTAGCAGGTAGAATGAAGTAACTACCTAGTTAGTCATCCCAAACTAGCACTATATTAGGAACCCTAAATACAAAGTATATGCAGACAAACTTATTAATATATAGTCTCTTATTGTAATTTTATTTATTCTATCATTCTTTTTTTTTTCACTTATTGATAAATATATTTTAGATACCATCTCATAAAAGATAAATCAACTAATCTCCAGATAAAAGAATAGCAATAACACATGGAAGTAGGTTAACTATCTTAAATATCACATGTTTTGCTAATTCCAAAAAGTTGACTTCCAGCACATCTATGAACATGACAAAAAATGTTTGATAAAAAAATTAGTCACGAATATAATTCATTTTTCTACTAACAATTAATAGAAGAAAATTACATTTAATAATTCATTTCTATATAAAAGTACTATAAAAGTTAAAAGAACCCCTCAATTGTTTCTTCCCATAAGCCTACTAATAGAAAAAAAGTTAGTCTTAGTCCACTCGTATATATCCTGATTGCGGTCGAGTAAGATTTATATGTTGATTATTTGGATAAGTTTAGACTCTTACTTTTTGGGTGAGATAACTGTTTTCCATCGATAACATACTTTACAAATATTTTATATTTTTTTGGAGGTTTTCAATCTTTCACTTCTACAGTATTTATCTCTTTTAATATTTGTCTATGGATGAAAATGGTGTATATCATAAGATAATTCGATGTTAAGTTAATATTTTATGTCAATAGAGAAAAAACGTAAATCATATTTTTAATATGTTATTTATAATATTATTTATGGTATTTATGGATCTTCATTTAATGAGTTTGACTTTGGATTTAGTAATTCATTTATCTCAATAGACAGAATTTTTTTATCATATTCTAATAATAACTAAAAGATAGTCGGTATATCATAGGTATTGGTTCTGGTATACTGACATGCGATCTTAGTAATAGTCATATGTCATACAAATTCGACATATTTAGGTGTAGGTAATTGAGACGTAATTGGTTAGGTAATATATGTTACATTGTCCAAAGATAATATTCATACTGGTATGGTCGAGAATATTCGATCATATATAATAAAAAACCTTAATTTTTTTATTATTTATAAAATTATTTATTGTTGATAAATAAAATAAATTAGAGAAACCTAATAGATATTTTCAATTAATTGAGTTATAGATAATTTAAACATCAAATTCATACTATTAACGAAACAATTATATATTATACTCAAGGACGTAATAAAGCAAAAATATATATAATTAGGATGTAGTGCATGACAACTTATCACCATGATAGCACTTATACAAAGTGGAAATCATCAGTTTCTTTTTTATTGATATTGACATAAAACATTACTTTCATTCTTTTTTGTTTTTTTTTTTTAGTATACGAAGCTTTTGAGACAACTTTTACTCATTAAATTTTTATTAAAAACTAGAAAATTAAGAGAAAAAGTCAATAAGCGTTTTAGTTTTACATTCAAAGTTTAAAAACTATAAACATATTTAATCCGAAAATCTAATATATGAAATAACTTAGAGTTAAAAAGGATATTGTTATAGTGTAAATTATGACATGACTGAAAAAGTTGAATAATATATATATAAAAGAATTAGAGTGTTTTGAAGTCATAAATTACGAAAAATAAGAAAATTAAATAATATGTAATAAAAAACACATAAAAACATTGTCTTAAGATTTTTAAT
Source organism: Vigna angularis (assembly GCF_016808095.1). Lineage (NCBI taxonomy): Eukaryota > Viridiplantae > Streptophyta > Magnoliopsida > Fabales > Fabaceae > Vigna > Vigna angularis. Next base: position 9,784,019 of record NC_068971.1, read on the forward strand.
AATAAGATTTTTAGTAATAGTATGTTTGATAAATAAAGGTCTCATTATTATTATTGAATATGTTGAGATAAATCTTTTTAAAAGATGTATCAAATAAATAATGAATTAAGCTAGAGCATTGTAAAATTAAAGAAGTTTGGTAAAGAAAAGAATATAACCAAAAAGCATGTGCCTTTGATGGAGTATGAAAGCTATACCACAAGGAAGTAGTAGCAAAGTTGAACTTTCCATTAACTTACTCTATTTTTTTTTCTTTAGCCACTTTCTGACTTGTTGACTGCACAGGCTTAATTGAGAATTAGAAACAGCCTAATTAAAGTATTATTGTGGATGTTTTTGTGATGTGGTGAATGGGAAATCCAAAAGCAATGAAACAAGGTAGAAAAGTGAAGGAATGTGCATGACACCTAAAGCATGAACAGAAAAGGCAAGGTATTAATCCCGGGATATGTGGTGCTTCTTAAACCCTATCTCTATCATTGAAAGAAAAATAAAAAGGGAAATACAATAATACATATATCATATCACGAATTATTGTTAGTGTGATTTTTAATAAATTTAATAATATATTATAGTTTATTATTAAATAATAGTATTTATTATATGGTTGAATGACACCTATAGATTCTTTTTTAGTAAAAGTACAGTACCTGTAATAATTAATTTAAAAATAGAAATAGAAACAGTAAAAGAATATTAAAAATGAAAATGTGATAGACTGAAAGTGAACATCGTACCATTTTGCTTCCTAGAAAATGACGTCCACCAGAGAGAGATTCTGTTCTGCGTGCGTCTCAAATCTAGCGAGTAATAATCTTCACTTTCTGGCCGTTGGATTAGAATCCCTGCATCGGATACAGAAGACGGAGCATCGCACGCCTGTGGTCCCCCCTCAACTAACCAGTTCAATTATTTCTGCTTTCAATTTCATCCATGTTTTTTAATCCATGGAGAAATAATTGTAGAGTTATGAATTTTACAATAAATAATAAAATAAATATAAATTATTGATTAAATCTTAAAAAATATTTATAAAATTATTAATAAATAAAAATACTTGGAATTTATACATAAACAAAAGTATTTTTAGTTATTTTCAATCTTTTAACTAGTCACGTGTTTATCTTAATTGTATATTCAATTATATATCTTTATTAATTTTATTTTATTTAAAAATGAACTTGTCAATACCAAATTTCGTTCAGATAAATAAGATTTCACAAAAATAAATAAAAAAACAAAAGAATAAAAAAAATATTATTTATTTTACTATTTGCACCTCCAAATTAAATTTTTATTTCTTAATTCAATGACCCAAAATAATCTCACACTTTTTTACTTTTTCACCACCCCTTTTCTCTTATAACACCCCACTCTCCACATCACCATCCACCTCACCCTCCATATCACATTCCACACATCTACCTTTTTCATTTACTTTTTTCACCTCATTTCTTTATTAATTTTTATATATCAACTTTTCTAATTATTCCACTTACATTTTTTAATCATATCTTCTCCACCAACATATTTTATTATTTCCTTAATCCATTTTCTCCATCTACTTTTCCACCCCACTTTTATATTAATTTCTCTTACTAACTTTTATTTATTTCATCTACTTTTCTAAATTATATTTTATCCACCACCTTCTCCACCAACTTATTTTATTATTTCTTTCATCCATTTTTCTCCTTCTACTTTTCCACCCTACTTTTATATTAATTTCTCTTACTAACTTTTATTTATTCCATCTACTTTTCTAAATTATATTTTATCCACCACCTTCTCCACCAACTTATTTTATTATTTCTTTCATCCATTTTTCTCCATCTATTTTTCCACCCCACTTTTATATTAATGTCTCTTACTAACTTTTATTTATTCCATCACTATTCTAAATTATATTTTATTTACCACCTTCTCCACTGACATATTTTATTATTTTCTCCATCTACTTTCTTTACCTCATTTCTCCATCCACTTTTTATATTATTTCTTTCACCCATTTTTCACACCAACTTTTACTATTTACTTTTTTTTATTATATTTCATTTTTCCACCCACTTATTATATTACTTTTCTTCATCAACTTTCTCCATCCATATCTCTATAAATACACACATTCTCTTCACTCCATTTTTACACACACACACACAATTACACAATATCCATCTTTTCTCTCTCACACCAAACCTCTTCATTTCCATCCCAAAACTCTACTTCATTCTTCTCTCCCACACTACATATCTTTCCACACATTCCTTATCTCCCCTATTTTCATTCTTCTACACACACCACACATGAAACACTTCAACACACCTCTTCTCCTCCATATCAACATCTACATCTCTTGAAGCCTCTATTTTCACTCGCATCTTGATCGGACTATCATTGTCTTCTCATCCAGGTTCTTATCCCTTCACCTCTTCTTTTTGTTTTGAATTATCTTATTAAATTTAGTTTTATTGTTCCATAATTGTTTTTACTGTTTTTTATTCTAAATTTTCATTTATAAACAATTTTTGTTTTTTTCTCTAAAAAAAGTAATACCAAAAAATATTTTAAAGGTTAAGCACATGTGTGATCGCTCGCATCGTCCTTGTGCTAAAAATCTTTTCTCTTTCTTTAAAAAAAATATATCAAAAAATATTTTAAAGGTTAAGTACATGTGTGATCGCTCGCATCGTCCTTGTGCTAAAAACCTTTTCTTCTTTCTCAAATAAAATTATAAAAATATATTTTAAAGGGTTAAGCACATGTGTGATCGCTCGCATCGTACTTGTGCTAAAAAACCTTTTCACCTTCTTTTTCTCAAAAAATATAAAATCTTCAAAAAACTAAATACATCAACATTTTCAAGCAAACAAACAATTTCTCATCCAGAACTACGTGATCCTTGATTCTCCATCAAAAGTGGAGATACGTAGGAGCAAGGCTAGTCCTTGTCAGGTTCACTTCCCCAAAATCCAAATTTATCCATAATCAATTTCTCAAACAAATTTCTCAAACAATTCCTTAAACAAAATTTTCAAGCAGATTCTAAAAGAACTACGTAACCCTGATTTCTCATTCTGAATGAGAATACGTAGGAGTGAGGTCAATCCTTGTCGGGCCCAAAAAATTAAAAAAATATATTTTGTTTTTTTAAGAGTTTTATTTTAGGGGATAGTTAAACATTTTGAAAACTACATCACATTCGTGTATTTAGTTAAAGGTACTGCCTTCGGGCAGGCGTTGTAGGGTGTTAATACCTTTCCTACGCGTAACCGACTCCCGAACCAAGAAGCTCATTTTCGTAGACCATGCCTTATCATTTTATAATTTTTCTGTAGTTTTCCAGAATAAACTATGGTGACGACTCCCAATCTTTTTTGTAAACGTTTCTTTTTTTGGTCGTCGTCCCGTCGCCATTCTGGTTGCGACAGAACCTAAATTACTTTTTAACACAATTAGACATGACTAAATATTTAATCAAAATAAATTAAGAAAAAATATAAAAAGAAAGAAAGAAAATGCTTAATACTTCATATAGAAAAGACATTTAAGTAAAATAAAAAATTGAAACTAAATAAATATAGGTGAAAAAAAAATATTTAATAGTTATTTAAAAAATAACTTTTAGTTATTTATTTTCTTTAAATTTAATATTTAACTAGTTATCTTTAACTATTAAATTAAAAAGAATATGATAAATGTGTTGTACTTCAATAAATATATATATATATATATATATATATATATATATAATTATTTATTTTAAATGTTTGAAATGTTTAGAAGATGAATATAGTTTTAATAAATTAAGGAGTAGTCACATCATTTTTTGATTGATTACTATTTATAATAATATAATAAATATTAATTATAATTATATTTCTCAAATTGTCCATAATAATTGAGAAAAGGAACCTAGTCTAATAGTTTTATCATTTAGTTATATAAGTGTAATTGAGTAAAACTTTAGTCCATAGATAACTTTTTTGTCATTAAATTCATTCATAAAGACATGTTTGCATTGGTAAAACATAATAGTTTTTATCATTTAGTTTATATAAGTCTAATTGAGTAAAACTTTAGTCTATAGGCAAGTTTTATGTCACTAGATTCACTCATTAAGACATTTTGAATCAATTATAATAGTTTTATCATTTGGTCAGATGAGTCTAATTGAATAAGACTTTAGCCCATAAACAAGTTTTATATTACTAGATTCATTAGTTAAAACATATTTGCTTTGGTAAAACTTAATATTTTATAATTAGGTTATATGCATCTAATTGAGTAAGACCTTAGCCCACATGTAAGTTTATGTCTCTAAATTCATTCATTAATACATGTTTGCATTGGTAAAACATGATATTTGTTATAGTCTCAAATTATGATGATGAACATGTATTTTAAAATTTGCACTTTCTTAACATGTGAATATTTTTGATATCCATTATGGTATTCCCAAACTAAATGGGGATAATTATAAGTTTTGGAAGGAGAAAGTTCTCCATTTAGGTTGGTGGACATTGATTATACTATTTGAAAACTATAATCACCATTATTATTGAGACTAACACGCCATGTGTTGTTGATCTATATGAAAAGTGAGACAGGTTAAATTTTCCCTTTATGACATTAATAAAGATCAATATGATACCGTGAGAGATTTACTAAAGGTTATTGATGAACAATCCATCATATTTGATAAATATCTTACCAACACTAGTATCATGGATTTTTCATCCTTAAATTAAAGCTTTTGAGATTAAGGGAGTGTATGAACACATCATGCCCATAAGGGAGATTGTAGCTCAATTGAAATCCATAAAGGTTACCATGTCAGATTCCTTTCTAGTACGTTATATTTTATGCACTGTCTTATAAATATGCTCCTTTTAATACATTGTTGACCATGTGTTTCCAAGAAGAAGAAAGATTACTAATGGAAGAAGGCGAAATGGTGAACTTGACTACTTCTCTAAAGAATAAGAAGAATAAGGTTAATCTAAGGGAAGATGTCTGTTAAGCCATTTATAAAGAATGAGTCCAAGTGTTTCTTCTATAAAAATAAAAGGACACGTAAAGAAGGATTTCCCAAAGTTTAAATTAATTAGAAAAGAAAGATAATTATTTTTCTTTCTTTGTTATGAATATAATATGACTAGTATTTATCACAACACATGGTGGGTTGATTTTGGATCTATAATCAATGTTTGTAATACCATACAAGGTAAGGCCTAATGAAACCAATGGGAAGTGAACATTACATATATTTAGGAAGAAAGATGAGTTCACATGTGAAGACCATTGGAACATGCAATTTAGTTTTAAATAATGGTTTTATTTGTGTTTAGAAATGTCTTTTATGTTTCTAGTTTTGGTAAGCACTTAATTTCCATTTCATGACATGCACCTTTGGGTGTTTTCTTTAAACATGAGACTTAAGTAATAAACTTATTACTACTAAAGTCCATGCATGTAAAAAAATAATTAAATACTACAGTGGAGACATTTCGAAAGCGTGAGGCAAAGACAGAGGGTGCACCAACAATTTGTTCATTCTAACACACCCCTAGTTTACTTTATTGTAACCATATACATAGGTTTTAAGTGTAGTCCTATATAGTGTCCATCATCTCTCTCTCTCCCTCTCTCCCTCCCTCTCTCTCTATCCCTCCCCCCTCTCTCTCTCTCTCTCTCTCTCTCTCTCTCTCTCTCTCTCTCTCTCTCTCTCTCTCTCTCTCTCTCTCTCTCTCTCTCTCTCTCTCTCTCTCTCTCTCTCTCTCTCTCTCTCTCTCTCTCTCTCTCTCTCTCTCTCTCTCTCTCTATATATATATATATATATATATATATATATATATATATATTACAATAACATAATTTACAAACAAATCAAAAGAAAAACTCTATAATCATATATGTTTTTAAACCATTCTACACAAACAACAAAAGAAAGTTAAATAGAAGGTTGCAACAAAGAAGAGTTAAGACTAAGTCAAAGCAGCTAGAGTTGGAAAAATCCTAGTAACAATGCCTGCAAAATAAGAACAAAGATAGAAACTAAACAAAAATAAACAATTGATTATCTTAATTATTAATTTCTTTATAAAACTTCATCGAGAAAGAACTTTGTCTTTCGATAAATAATTTTGTTCAAGTCCTGGTTTTCCCTTATTCGTGTTGACTCTAATTTACATATGCTCTGATGCGTTTTAGGACAAAAGTGAATTAGGAGAAGGGAGAGAGAGTGAGGGAGGGTAAGGGAATCTGAAAATATAATTGTAATTTCATTAAGTAATTTATCGACGAATTTATTCATCGATAATTTTATATATGGATATCCGTTGATAAATCTATTGGTAATTTAATCAACAATTCAACGTATAACTTTACTAGTTGATATTTTCATTGGTAATTTATATCAAGGATGTCTGTCATAAAATCACAATTACTAAGAAGTATAAATTTATCAATAAAATGTCGTCAATAATACAATTTTTTTTTTTACGGCGATGGTATCGTATGAGAGAAAACGATTTTAAAGAAAAAAATGAATTGAGACTTACACGTGCTTATTTTTCAAATTATGTTAATATCAAACTTATAAAAATATTAAAAAATTAAATTAAATAATGTCCTGGAGACCAAAATATTAATTAATTTAGTATATTGTTAATTTGGAGAAGAGCATAGTATAAGTTTTCTTAAAATATAATTTGGGCTTTGTAACTACAAATATTATTATTGAATTTTCAACAAAAATATAAATCTTCACACTATTTAATATGAACAGAAGGTATTAAAAACTCAATTATAACATAACTCATTATATGACCATTTTTTTTGTAACAATATGTTCGCAATAGTATTCTGGTTGTGATTTTATTTAGTTCATGTGGCAACTTTAGAAATTTTCAGACTGACCGAATCACACGAAATGAAAAGTAAAATAAAGAAACAAATGGTGGTAAAGTGTAAAACCAAATTCGATTTATGGTTGACTAAGTTATCTTTCTTAAATACCCTATTCTTAATTTATATATATATAATTGTTGGCCTAGAGTCAAGTTCATGACTCAAACCACAAGTTGTGGCCGGCATCTAGGTCAAGTGAACCTAATAACTTGGGATCTCTATAAATTTTTTTTATTTTAAGTCTTCCAAAGTAATTTTATTTATCAACAGTGGTTTTAAAAAATAATAATTATTTGATAAATAATATTAGCCTATTAAATATGAGTATCTAAATACCTTTATAACTAGAAAACACATGTCATTTTACCTTCTAAATGAAAAATTATTAGGTATTTACAATTGAGCTGTGTTGGATTTGTGTAAATCTATCTTCCAATATGCAATAAAAAAAATTAGGTCAAGTTTTTATATCTTTTTATTAAACTTAATCAACCTAACTTTTCTTTGATAGCGTTAGATCCGAGATTAGGTTATTAGATTATAAGTTTTTTTTTGGCAAAAATTTGTAATTTCAAGGCTTAATACTATTGTTGTTCCTAATTTTTGTCAACTTTATTCGAAGTGGTCTTAATTTTTTTTAAAATGTTCAATATAGTCCTAAAGATTGGAATTTGTGTTCAATTTAGTCATTTCTATAAACGTCGTTTAAATTGTTAATGACCAAATGTCCAGTTGTGCAATTAGTGAATGACATGTCATTTAACTACAGACATGCCTTGACTGAAACATGATGCAGCCAATGAGGGACTGCCACGTGGCAGCCCCTTCCCCACCCAAAAAATTAAGGTTTCTGAATGCAAGGGTGAAAGGGCTTTTGTCGTCACGCGAAGGAGAAACGACGTTGGAACTCTGCTGCAAGCGTGATTTCTGTGCAGGTGGGTTCTCGTAGGATGTTGCGATTAGGATTGAGGGCGCGAAGGTGGTGGTAGCCTTTGAGAAATAGAGAAGAAAGAGTTAGGAAGAAATTTTAGTTGTAAGAAGAGTAGAGCCTCTCGAGGATTTTCGGGGAAAACAAATTCGGAGCAAGAGAAGTCTGTGTGAATACTGTTAATGCTTACTATGCTTTTATATTATGATTTAGTATTGTTTTATTACTATTCATGTCTTGAAATTCTGTGTGAATACTGTTAATGCTTACTATATATCTATCTATATTGAATTTCGGTGTTAATATTATATGCTATTGTTTTGAATCTGTAAATAAGAAATTTGTTAAAAACTAGTTGAGGAACACTTTGGCTAAGGAAAGACTTGGTACTTAAGTTGTCCTTTGTGACACACCTCTCTTTCCTGGAAGTCTACTCGATATGTTTTTAACTTAAATCTTATATGAAACTATGAATTATAATTGTGATGGTAGGATAGAGGAATCTTAAAAATCGAAGTTGGTACATCCCTGAGAAGGTCATATATCGTACGTTTCACAAGAAGGGGTTGAGTTCAAAGGCTAGATTAAGAGAAGCTTTGGATAAGCATGAATGTAGCAAGGTTTGAGAAATCAGTTTGGTTTAGTATATAGTAACATTAGAAGTTAGAAGAGAGGAAAGTATTGGTGAGAAACGGAGTGGCATTGTGTGAGATTGGTAACATGGACCGATGTATCAGTGATGGTTGGAATCTGAATAAGAAAGTGGTGGATGGCCTAAAGTTTAAGTTAAGAAAGGAATAGGAAATTCTAAAGTGGACTAAGGGGAATAAGTATCAAGAAAGGAAGTAGAAGAAGAAGATTTCGAGAAGCAGTCAGATAAGGCATAGAGTAGAGTTAAGAAGAAATTATTAGAAGACATAATTTTCAAGTTGAGAGAACATAAGGTCTTTGAAGAAGAATGAAGTATTTTAAGGATCTTAAGTTAAGTGAATAATTGGGAGGAGATGGTCAAGTTTTCTCAGCAAGTGGATGATTCAGAGTCAAGTTTAGTTGGATGTTTTAAGATTAGTAGTTCACACAGAAGAAAGGTTTGAGCATAGGCTAAGATGTTTGATAATTGTAAGGAAAGAAGAGATGTTGTTCTTTCATAGATTTGAGGTGTGATCATAAGGGAGGTTTGATTGTTTCAAGTCGATTTTGGGTGGTTATGGTTTTAAGAAGAAGTGTTGAGTTTAAGGAGAACAAACGATTATATATCAGAAGTGGATCAAGTTAAAAATGTGCAGACTGGGGATTGTAAAGTCAAAAAGAGTTTAACGAAGATAAGTGGAGAAGAGAAGACAAATCTTTATGGTGTATGAGTTCTTGGTTGATGTTCTGAAGCAGGTACTAGAATTTCCACATGATATTATCTTTGGTTATTAGTCTGTGTGGAATTTACATACATTATGTCTAGTATAGGGCTGATCATGATTTCATAATTCACATGATGAACAAATACTACTTGTCATTTTTTTATGGTATCAGTGTAGCGATTCATGGTTGTTTTGAGTGAACTTCAATTCTATAAACATGTTTGATACAGTCTCAACTATTATTGGTCATTGATTTGTTGAATTTTATGGCGTGGATACATGATAGGATTAGGAGTTATAAACGTAAGGTATTGCTGGATAGTGTACTAAATTAGGCCTCAATATTATAAGTATAGATACTAATTAAGTGAATTAATTAACGTATAACTAGCATTGCACGTTAAACCAGCTAGACACATATATTGTTGGAACAATCAGTACCATTAGAGGGTCGCGCAGCGGAATAAATTACGATAGCAGAAAGCGTGTTCGGTCAAACTCGTTTAAGATGGTCAGTTTTAGAAAATCAATTTTCTTAGAGAAAAGTTATCAAACAGTGGATATGCGTAAAATGTAAAGAGTATAGAGAGCAAGAAAATTCAACACAGAATTTTTATCCTGGTTCGATTCAAAAGAATCAACGTCCAGTTGTTAATCACTATAAAAAGTGATTAACGTTTTCACTAAAAAAAATTAGTTTAAAGATTTACAATAGAGTGAATAAAAAGAATGATAAAAACTCTCCTTCGACAAACGAACCAAAACAGCGCAGATTAAAATCTTCCTTCGACAGACGAACTGGAAGATGACCACCTTGCCAACTCGAAGAGAACCGCTCCGACTATCGACACACGAAACGCGAGCTTCTCCTATTCACGAGACCAGGCAAAACACTCGAACTAGTTTTTCTATAACTTCCTCAGACACACTGTATTCTCAAAAAGCTTAGAGTTATTTTCTTAGAGTTTTGGAAGAACCTTATATAGCCAACTATTCTGAAGTCACAGAGATGAATTATAACTGCCACAGATAATCGATTATTGTTAGTGATAATCGATTATTTGAGTCAGTTACAGGATTTATCAAAAGTGATAATCGATTATTCTAGAGACTTTGGCAGTTCTCATCAGAACCAGTGATAATCAATTATTTGGAGTAATAATCGATTATTCTAGAGCAACAAGGTTTTTCAGAAAAGCTCAGGATAATCGATTATAGCTTCTAATAATCGATTAAATGCGTAACAGTTCTGGAAGTACAAGTTTTTCTAAGTATTACATGTTCAAAGCCTTTCCTAAATACATTTATAATCTACAAAGTTACTTTACCGTGAATCAAGGAATTAACTTTAAACCATAAAAAAAATGATGGTTAGCTAGTTTACGTTAGATTTAAGTCTATAATTAAATATATAATAATACTAATAATAATAATAATAATAATAAAGATGTTCAAGAGTCGATCACAAGTGATCGTAAAGATTACAGTCCAAACAAATATATATATATATATATATATATATATATATATATATATATATATATATATATATATAAAGATAATTGTAGTCTCCTCAAGGAGACTATTCATCGGCGGAAGGCAATTGTAAGGAAAGCTCAACGGAAGGAGCCTTCACCTGGAACTGTAGGGGAGGAGAAATCTCTCTCTTTTCAGGAACGGGAGGGATTGAAAAAAGATCCAACGTCACCCGATCTGGAACCGACGACGCTACCCATGAAAGATCTCCAAATAAACAAAATTAGAAATGATAAGGTAAAAAAATAAATAAATATATATATATATATATATATATATATATATATATATATATACAACATATCTTACCATTCATAAAAGGCGACAGGAGGGGCAGCGGAGAGTAAGATGTGGTGGCGGTGCTTTGCTTCAAGCATCGTTGCTTTTCACGATACCCATAATTTTGAAACCAACAATAAACGCTATACTCTCCAATTTCCCCATAAACTTTAAGTCTCGTTGCAATCTCGTGCACTTGCTCTCTATTTGGATTTCGTATTCCAAATGCAAAAAGGGCCTCTAGTAGAGCAACTTGTTCTCTAGTAGGACTCCATCGTTTATATCCCAGCTTATCTTGAACTTCCAAATTTCTTAAATTTTTGTTCATTTTTCTAAGAGGCAAAAGTGAAGGAATATTATGTTTGTGTCAAATAGGGTAGATACAATTAGTTTTCTTTTAACTCAATTTTGTCCATAAGTCCAGTCTAGATGTATTCTTCGGTCCTCGCAAAGGATCTTACTAGATCTAAGTCCGAAAAGTTTATATTCATGATTTGTTTAGGTTAAATTAATTTTTAGGGTTCGTAGCGTTGTTCTACCCATCATACCTTCAAACGAAGGGAGATTAACAACAATTTTCCAGCTTATATACCCCATTATTAGTTTATCAGTATAAAAAAAAGTGAGAGTGATGAAATAACAAAACAAACAAACGAGTATAACAAGAACAAGGAACGAACGTAAATATAAAAGAACATGGATTAAAAGAAAGCTTAAAGAAAGAAAGAACAAAATGAAAGACGGAGGGGATGAAACACTTACACGGATACGAAAAACGAAAGGCACAGACGCTCCTCACAGAATTAGGACACTCTCGAAGGACACTCAGGCAGAGAAAACTCACGCTTCCTTATGAAACTCAAAGTGTCGCTCAACGCGGAGGAATGCTCTATTTATAGCCAAACTTTTTTACTGTAGCAACAGTTCTGGTTGTTGCTACTGGTTGTGTAATAGTATCGGTTAAAAAATTTTTTAATAATAATAATATTGGTATACGTGAGGAGTATGGGAAATTATTGGATAAATTTCTTGTGTATGGTATTTTGATTTGTGAAAGGGCTATTTTTTGTTATATTTAAAAAAAAATTAATATATATATATATATACACACATATGTATATATATCGTACTATCATATATTTTTCTTAAAGTATAGAATTTTCGAGGTCGAAATTTTTGTTGTTGTTGGGGAGAATGTAAGACCCATGAAAAATATTTACCTTAATAGTAACAATTTTATTACTAGTAGTAATATATTCCTTTGTGAATGGAAAATATAATAAGTTTATAATATAAAATGTGGAAAGCTAAATAAGAATTTTTGGTAACTTAATTGGTAGAAACTTTTGGTGATGGGTTCAAACTCTTTTCTACCTTTTTGTAAAAAAAAAACGAAAAAGTAAAATAAAATTTAAAATATTGATAATGAAGAAAGCATTCAGATTTGAAGGCATTATAAAGAAATCCATTATGAATCAATTATGTAAGTGGTGATTAAGAAATTAATATATTAAAATAATAAATAATATTAAAAAATTGATGAATAGTAAAATTTTTGGACTATAAATAGCCATGAGGGGGAGGCTATTTTGCACAAAGAGAGGAAGAATCAAGTGAGAAACCTTGAGAAATAGAGAAGAAAGAGTTAGGAAGAAATTTTTAGTTGCAAGAAGAGTAGAGCCTCTCGAGGGTTTTCGGGGAAAACAAATTCGGAGCAAGAGAAGTCTGGAATAGAGGTAGGGGAGCTAACCTTTCTATGCTTTTATATTATGATTTAGTATTATTTTATTACTATTCATGTCTTGAAATTCTGTGTGAATACTGTTAATGCTTACTGTATATCTATCTATATTGAATTTCGGTGTTAATATTATATGCTGTTTTTTGAATCTGTAAATAAGAAATTTGTTAAAAACTAGTTGAGGAACACTTTGGCTAAGGAAAGACTTGGTACTTAAGTTGTCCATTGTGACACACCTCTCTTTCCTGGAAGTCTACTCGATATGTTTTTAACTTAAATCTTGTTGTAGAGATTGAGTACTGCTAAATTATTATGCAATATATCTCGTTGGAATAAAAATGTCTGATGGATTCATGTTATTGTGGTAGATATGAAACTATGAATTATAATTGTGATGGTAGGATAGAGGAATCTTAAAAACCGGAGTTGGTACATCCCTGATCATAGAGCAGCCCTGGTCCAATCCAGTAAGTTGTGACTAGTCATATGTACTGACGTTTATGATGAGTTTTATTCGTCAAACATTTGATTCTTCTCCGGTGACCATTTATGGTGATATTTTAGTATTGTTAATTTATTTCGTGATATATTCATTTTGTATGATTTTTGTGATAATTGTATATTGGATTTGAATTTATGCGTCTGAACATGTATATGAGAATTATGGGGAGATTTCGTAATGGTATAATATGAGTTGAGGAATGTGAGCATGGTATGAGTCTCGTGGAGAGATTCTGTAATGTCATGGTATGTATGTCCATTTATTTGAATTGTGTCGCTTGAAATAATGTGACTGCAAATTGAAATGATGAAATTGAGTGTGAACTAGACATCTCAGGGAGAGATGATTGAAAGTGATGTGCGGGGTGTTAATGTTGTTCTGTATAACTGTATGGAGCTTTGAACTGGTATGTCTATCCCTACACTCAAAGCACTGTTCATGCTCAAATAGAGAAGAACAGTGTGAGTGGTGAGAGTAGAGGGAGGTCCTCGTATATAGTCTTAGAGTTTAGACATAGACAGATGGGGGGATTTACCTTGCATTGTGTTGGGGAGGGCTAACTGAACTATCCAAGTGCAAAGACGACCAATAGTTCGACAGTTATACCAATCCGGATGAGTCTTGTTGAGTGTTTGATTCATGGTTTAAAGGGTATGCTTTAATTGTTCTTTTATATGTAACTAAACATGATGACATCGATTGATTGTACTATATGATTATTGCTTGTTTATCTAGCTCACCCTACTTGTTTGTGTTTGTGTTTGGGTATGTGCGATGATCGTAGAATTCGTTATATCGGAGCAGATGAAGGAATGTCGTCTGATTCAGTGCCAAGGAAGGGAGAGATAGAAGAACTCAAGTTATAATTATGATTTTTGAAATCTGAGCTTAAAACATGTATAGACATATATCAACTATGAATTTTCAATTGTGAGATTACGGGATGTTATCGTAAATGTAATGTTAATATATATAAATTATGAATTATCAAGTGTGAGATTTTTGGATGTTACAGAAAAGGAATACAACAACAATTGGATTTTGGTTCTACAATCGAAATATATTATAACGAGTTAAAAATATGTGAGTATTTTACTTTGGTCGTAAATCGAAGCATAAATATCATTATTTTGTTTTGGTTTAATAAAAATAGAAGCACTAAACCATAAATAAATAATAAAAAAAAATGGATTTGACGTGAGTGGTTTTGACTTTGATTATGAGTAAAACCGAAGTTAAATCTCTTTTATGCTTTTTGTTATATAGATTATCAAAATCTAATGTAATATTTTTTGTTAAATGATATTCGATTTTGGTTATAACATAAGTTAAATAACTTTTATAATTCAATTATTGTTATAATTATAGTTTAATGTAATTTTTTAATATTTTTTTAAAATAATATTAGGTTTCGATTATAACCTGAAAAAGAAAAAGCCTAATATTTTTTTCTTCTAAAGTGTATCATGGAAGATAGGATAAAAAATATGATATAAGTTTAGGAAGATATATGGATTCGTGATAAGCCATTAAGGATGCATATTTTAGAATGTATGCTTAAAATATAAAACAAGTAATTTTAGCCATTTTAATTAATAAAATCAACTATTTTTTAATTTTTTACTTATTTATTTTTCATTTTAGTTTTTTTTGCAAGGGTTTGTATTTAGTAAATAGAAAGAATTGATGTGTTGGAAAGTCTAATATGGTTTGTTTTAGGATTAAAGGAATACGTTTTACAAGGGTCAAATTTATAATGTGATTGATGTTATCATGTATACATACTGAAACACCTCTCTACTTCATTTCTAAATATATAATATTATTCTTCCGTAAAAAAAAACTAATGAATATGTATTTTAAACCGTTAATTTACATAATATTTGATTTTTAATGGGAAGCATAATGTTATTACTTAGAGCTGTCAATTTGATCCATGACTCGGGGATTAGTCTTAACCCACTCTTCAAAAAGCCCCCTCTTAAGAAGCCCCTCAAATTGGGGTCAAAAAAAAGCTCTAGCCCCCAAAGCCCCCTCTCAAGGGGGTTAGGGTCAGGGTTAAGGTGGGTTTAGCCCCATTAAAAAAAAATTGGAAACTAAACTTCAATATTCTCATAGTAACTATTAAAAGTACTAAATTTTATATTCATGTAATTGATTTCTTATTTCAAATTATTAAATAAAACTAATTAATTATAGTATAATATAATATTTAATATTCAAAATAACCACTTTTTTAAATAATTAAAAACAATTGCAAACCACACACTTAATTTTATACAACTAAATAGTATTACAAATTTTTTTTACTAAAATATTATAAAAATGCTTTATTTTGTTGTCAATTTTAATACAATTATGTCTTATATTGCAGACACCAATTATTAAAAAATTATATATAATTAGTAATATCAAAATAACCCCAAAGAGAAATAATAACATATTAAATTGATTTAATATTTTCACCGCTTTTACAGTTCTTAAAAAGAATCACTGTTTTGTTTTCTCGACTTCTAAAATATCACTCAATCTGTTTTTAATTATTTAAAATTAAAAATAATTCAAAAATTTATTATCTAAAATTTTTGGATCAAAAATAGTATTAATATTTTATGTGTAAATTAAACTTATGTTTTATTTTGTTTTTTTCTCTTTGATAATATTTTTCTCAAAATCACCATAAGATATATTATAAAAAGAAAGTTAATTTCTTAAAAATTTATAAAAAAAATGAAAATTTTAAATAGACCTAAAGTACTAAAGAATGACAAATGTTATAGTGTTTCAATTCTTTGACTAACACATTAAATAATTTATTTTTAACTTTCAATTAGAACACATAACATAAATATATGTTTATGTTTATCTTTATGACATTTAAAATGTAAACATTTTGAGTAAGTAGTACGACGAGATTGAATCTTATGGACGAATACAACTGCAGCCTGCACAAGGTTTATGAGTTTTTTCTTTTTACTTATTATTTATGTTATGAGCATGATTTGTTGGATATAAAATGAAAAAGAAAATCATTTATATTTAATTTCTTTTTCAATAGCTTTCTAAGAAAATAAAGAAGCCTTATTTTTTTAAATTAAGAGCTTCAATTAGAGAAAATCTTCTCTTAAATTTCAATTTGGATAATTATAGATAGAAAGTTAATTTCTAATTTATAACCTAAAAAAAACGAAATTAAATATTTAAATTTCAAATTTATAAAATGATCCTCTAATTATATACTTAGAGAATCTAACTCAATAAATATTGTCATTTTGCTTTTGTTTCTTGATTCTAGAACTCTCATCCTATAAAAATTTTAATTTATTTTTTATAGTAATTATTTTTGTAAGAGTTAATTATATTTTATCTTGTATTCAAAATGAACATTTTTTCTAAAAAAAAGGTCCATGGGTTGGCCCTGACTCACACAGGACTTTTGAAGATATTTTGGCCCTGTGGACTTTTTCTACGAGGGACTTTTTGGTCCTATGAACTTTTTTGGCCCCAACCCATGTGGGTTAGGACCAAACCATGTAAGAGGGCCAAATTGACTAATACTTTATTTTTAATGGGAAGCATAATGTTATTACTTATCTCGCACTGGTTTTTACATTTTACGAATTAGAAAATTTCCAAAACGAAAACAATATATTAAAAACATTATTTTCTATATTTGTTATCATAATTAATGTTAAAAGTCCACGTCTCTACAGAATGTGATTATAACGGATGTGGAACACGTGAATCATATTCCTTATAAATTCTATATTTAGCATAGATTATGACATAACCAAATTTGTCAAATCTTTGAATTTTTGATTTTGATAATGCATCTAACCTATACAGAAAATGAGTTCATAATAGATCCTAAAAGATATGGCATTTACGTGTTTTTAAATGTCAATTTTAAAATAGATATAAAATTCTTGAGAGTTAATGTTGAATATGATATTGTAAAAGTGATTAGAACATAATTTATTTTTCTTAATTAATATGAATGACAATTATTCAAACTAAATAAAATTGCATGTGATTGAAGATTAAATAAATAAATAATTTAAATTCTGATATCTTTTATTGTTATTAAATTAAATATATCTCATACTTGTTAAATAAATTATTAGCATTTTTGTTTCGATAATATATCCTACTTTTTAATTACTCTTTTATGTTTGCATGTTTAGATAATCATTCTCACAAAAAAAAATATTTTGAAGTTGTAATTCTTTATAAAGACGCGTTATAAAGTACATGATTATATGCATTTTCTTTTATTAAATTGTAGCATAATATGGCCACTTTAAGGTTTTGAATTTATTTCTATTTCTGGTTGATAGAAAAAGAAAATATGGAACTACATATTATTGCGAAGACACAGACAACCAAATTTTAATATAATAGTTCATATGAAAATCCTATCTTGCACGGTCTATAAACACTAGCTTTTTACCATTTGAAAATTTTGTATGACCATATTAATAGTATTCAATGAATAATATTTTAATAATTTGTAGTATATTTTTTAAATTTATTCCAGTTTCACCTTTTCATACTTCTTATATTTTATTTTCTTCAATACATAAATTATTTATTGTAATATGAGATTTGGTATGCTATGGTTATTTTATTTTTTCTTGTATTTTAGATTTTTTTTTTGCTATTAAACTATTTTTTATTAGTTTAGCAATGCACTTCAAAATGTAAACAATTACTGAAAATATTAATAATATAATATGTAATTGTACTTAAAAATGTGTGATATTATAAATATTAACCCATATAATAAAAGTATGCCTGCTGTTTTACTTATGTTATATTTTTATTTCATTATATATTTAATTAAAATGTTTTAAGATAAATATAATTATTAGTACAATGCACTACATACAAAATATATAACTATTACAATTCAAAATAAAATTAAAAATGAATAGTTGATGTTTAAATTATAACAGTTTGAAATTAAATATTACTAGTATTATCCTGAAACTATGATCAATAAGTGTATATTTCTTTAAAGAAGAAATATAATTATATTAATAAAAGGATCTTTGGTGTGTATATATATATATATATATATTTGAAGTTTCTTATATATTTTTCACCATCTTTTATAAGATTTTTTAGATAGACGTCTACCTTTACTCACTTATATCATTTGAATATATATATATATATATATATATATATATATATATATATATATATATATATATATATAATAATTACAAGTAGACACTAAAACACCACAAAAGAAATAAAGGATAAGTTTATTTAGATCATAAATTTTATAAAGATTTAAATAATTTTTGTAGTAACTATTGAGGATAATTGAGTTTCATTAGTCAATATATCACATTGTATCAGTCATATGATCATAATCATCTATTAAAACTTTAACATGATGTAGACTCGATTTTAAGAATACTCATGTATTGAGTTAAATACTCATGTCACCCGTCGTCAATTTTTTCCACATTAAATTAACATCAACAAAATTATTCTCCTTATACAAAGTTAACCATTCTTATCTCAAACCATCATGACAGGGTTAATTTTTTTTCGTTCTTTAGGTTACAATATTATTTAATATTGATTTCGCATACTAGGAACATCCTTTGACTTTCAACGCATAAATCCCCTTCTCTATATGAGTATGAGAATTTAATAGAGTTAGGATGACTTCGCGCCAAAAAATTTACACCAACATATATCAATACAATAATTCTACGTATCTCTTAATCACAATGTTAGCATAAAGCTGAAGAGAAGAAGTTTTCATGATGTCTCAAAGACAAGTCTCAAGTGCTCTTTAGGATGTGGTTTATCTTTGATTAATCGATTATCAAATTATAATAATCGATTATCACTAATCAATTACGACTTGCCATGATTGATTTTCACGAGCTATAATAAGAATTTTTAAGCAAGTTTTTTTTACTGTTGTGCATTCATTAAATGCATAATCAATTATCATAATTGGATTAGTTGACAACGGATTTTTAGAGGTACCTTTGAGTGAAATCTCTATAAATTAGACTGAGATTCTCGTTCTAAAATACTTAATACAAAATAAGTGTATTTCGAAATTTTTATCTGCAGGTTGTGGTGATAAGTGTTCTAGGGTTTGCTGAACCCTTGTGTTGTGGCTTTGAGAACTTGGCGTGTTGGCATAGAACGAGAACTTTCACTGGGAGTGTGATTGAGTGTTGTTGTTGTTGTTGAGTTGAAAGTTTGTCATCCTTCGTGAAACATTCAGAGGAGGTGTTCACCCTTTCTGAAGATTCAGAGGAGGCATTGATTCCTTGTGGGTCACAGAGGAAGTGAGTTTCATCTCTTGGGGTAACAAGAGAAGTGTTCTAACCTTAAACTGTTCGATTTTCTTTTTAATTGTAACAGTTTGGGTAATTTTTCTCTCTTCCTTACTCTTTCAATTTATTTAAATTGTTTTAAAGAATTTTTGTTTACAAGAAAATTTATAAAAAGAACGATTTGCGATAAAAAATCAATTCACTTTCCTCTTGGTTTGTTGAACGCATTAACCATTCCGTTGCGCAACTCTAACACACAACACACTTTAATTTCAAAACAACTCATGTGTATCTTATTTTTTGAAAATAAAAAGTTGTATTTAGGTATTATGCCTCCTAGTGGCCATATAGTAGTCTTTACCTTGAGTTATCCCTTTCACCTAACTATTTTAAAAGTTCTAAACTATGTTCTTCTAATTCATTAAACTAAGACTAAAATTTTTCTTTTCAAATTAAAATTATTGTGACCATGAACATAGCACGTAGCATTGTTGCATCTTATGTGAAGGTGACCACAGGAAATAGACTTAAAAATTTCGCATTAATTTCAAAGATTTTCCACTTTTCCGGCTAATATACTATTCTCTTCTTAATTTACTGTGTTCAAGCACTTCACAAATAAAATTGAGATAAAATGATGTTATTGACAATGCATCCTATAAAATTAATTTTAATAATATAGATAAATAAATAAGAATGAGGTTAAAAACATCTTACTTTAAATAAATAAATGAAAATAAGGTCATAAATAAAAATAATAACAATAAACAAATAAGAATGATGTTATAAACACTTCGCCAATAAAATAATAACAATAATTAAATAAAAATGAAGTTATAAACACCTCACTAATAAAAATTAAAATTACAACAATAAATAAAGAAAAATGTGGTTATAAACATCTTAGAAATAAAATAAAAATAATGACAATAAATAAATAAAAATAAGGTTATAAATACCTCACTAATAAAATAATAATAATAAATAAATACAAATAAAATTATAAACACTCCACTAATAAAATAAAAATTATAATAATAAATAAATAAAAATGAGGTTACTAACATCTTACTAATAAAATAATAATAAATAAATAAATAAATAAAATGAGGTTATATATACAAAATTAATAAAATAAAAGTAATGATTATAAATAAATAAAAATAAATTTATAAACACCTCATTAATAAAATAAAAATAATAACAAATAAAAGTAAGACTATAAAGATTTCACTAATAAAATAAAAATATTAACAATAAATAAATAAAAATGAATAGACACCTTGTTAATAAAATAATAATAATAAATAAATAAAAATGAGATTATAAACATCTCACTAATAAAATATAAATAATGACGATTGTAACGCCCCGACAACTTACAGGGAATCCGACAACTTACAGGGAATATTGACTGCCCCACACATCACCACGAGGCTTTCCAATGTACTTTGTCCTCACTCGCACACTTTCCAGGAAGGTCATCCATCCCTAAATTACTCCAGACTAAGCACGCTTAACCATGGAGTTCTTACGGGTTAGGCTACCGAAAAACAAATGCATTTTGGTGATATGAGTAGCCAAATCAATCCCTTTAAGCTATCCTTCAACTATATAGTCCCATACCTATACAATCTCTAGATCCTCTCGTTCCGGTGTATGTTCGATTCGTCCATGTGCCCCTTCCACTGGAAGCCTGCCAGGAGCCGTTCCTTGTCAGTGCCCCTTGCACTTCGTGCCTCTTGTACCGACGATCACTCTTCATCCTCGTCAGTGCGCGGGTGTCACAACGATAAATAAAAAAAATGAGATTATAAATATCTCTAATAAAATAATAATAAATAAATATAGATAAGGTTATAAATATTACAGTAATAAAATAAAAATAATAACAATAAATAAATAAATAAAAATAAAGTTATTAACATCTCACTAATAAAATAATAATAATAAATAAATAAAAATAAGGTTATATACACCTCACTAATAAGATAAAAATAATTATAATAAATAAATAAAAATTGGGATATAAACACCTCACTAATAAAATAAAAAGAATAACAATAAATAAATAAAATAAAAATAAAGACATCAAAATAAAATTTTAAAATAAATTTAGAACTTATAACAATAAATAGACTTCCCTGACCTAGAACAATATGTTCAAGTAAAACTTTACTTCTCAATACATTGAATAATTTTTCCAAACTACTTTAAAATTTTAACCAATAGAAAAAAAAATGAAAATGGAAAAGAATGAAGAGAAAAGATGGATGGATGCAACTACCAAAATTCTCTTGTTTCACTTGTCCTCTTAACATTATGGAAAAAATTTATATTATCATTAAATTATTATTTTTTCCTATACATTCGTAAACTCATAATTTATTATTTAAATATTACAATAGTATTCCACGTTTTGCAATTTATGGTAGTTGGTTGAAAACTTCTTGACTTTTTAGAAAAGTTATTTTTTATTTCACGGCCAAAAATGATATTTTTTATTACATATTTCTAAATATAAATATAAACTATCAAAGTGAAGAATATTATCTTTAAGAACATGCTGTAAAATGTTATTTAAAATGTTATTGAAGTAACTCGAAACAAGAAATAAGTGACACTTGTTCAAACTTTAATTTTTTCTATAACTACAAACATCTAAATTGAAATCCAAACAATTAAAATAAAGTACTCTATATTATGAACTTGGAATAAAAATTTCATCCGGATATATGTTAATGAAATAAGAATAAAATTTTTACTAAGATAACAAAATACGTAAAGATTTAATTTTTATATGTGATAATTATTTCTTTTTTAACATAAACTTCAAATTATAAATCTCATCAGTAATACCGCATAACTTTATTTTAATAGTATTACGTAAAATTTATAGTCTAATTTAATGATTTATAAGGTTGTGATCATAGATAACTCAAGAATAGGAACTAATTCATACTTCAAAATTATCGTTTAATTTTTAGAAAACTTTTTTTTATAATTGATCAATTTTCTTATAAAACATATTTAAATAAAAAACTTAAAAATAATTAACATAAAGAGAGATGTTACGTTATTATTCATATTTGTTACTTATTTTCTATCTTTCATGGCTCAGCCACTCAAATAAAACAATGAAACACAATCATTGCAAACATTTTCAAAATTTGTGGCCGAGTAAGACATAGGAAGTGTCACCCCAGTAGTTGATGATGACGATTAAGTGGAGAGTGGGAATTGTTGTTTGTTCTATTATTGTATAGATTCATTTGGTTTGGTGAAAGTTCAGATTTTTTTTTCTTTTTATCTTAAACAACATTAATATATTTTCTTTATTCCAAATTTTATCCAACAAAACAATGAATGGAATTTGACAGATGAAAATCATCATTAATTGATGGTTAAAAGTAAGTTTTAAGGATGGTTTTAACTTTACCTGTTATTTAAAGAAAAAAAAAATGGAAGATTGCTTTAATTTATATTTTTAGTTGTTTTAATTTTAACCTAAAAGTAATTCATAAGCTGTAAAATGGTTGTGACAAACACACTTATAATGAAAACATGCCATCTTAGATGAAGTTTAAGTTGTATGTGCTTTTCTTGTATTGATCATATATTTACATTTTAGAATACTTAAATAGAAGTTGTTTTCATCTGTTTTATCACTCTATCCCATGCTGGGACAAAACCCAATAAATCAATGGTAATTTAGTTCTTAAAGAAGTTTAATCCTTAAATATATAAAAAGTGTTATGGCTGTATTGTTGAAATTTATGGATCATTTGTAATTATGTGCTAATTTTAATAATCAATTTGATATTAAACCGCAAACTTTAAGGAGTAATTTAAATTTTTTACATTTTAGAGACTACATCATATTTTAAAAAAAATTATCATCCGTTTATATATTTGAAATAATATTTTTTTTCCTAAGTGCGTGAGGACGAAAACCACGTGAAAATTGAGTGGCATGAAAATAAATAACTCTTTAGAAAAGAAACATAAAAAATAAAATGAAAAAATGGCAATAGTACGAGGCCACGTGAAAATTTGGACTCTTTCTGCAGAGACAATGTTAGAAATCAAGCAAGATGACGTCGTAATTAATACCCAACTTTAAAGACACATTGAACCTTTCACTTTTTAGTCACTTCCACATAAAATGAAAAGGAAAAAGAAATAGCCACATTTATTGAATTTTTATTTTTATTTTCTATTGTTATTCTTAATGCTGTGAAAATGGTTCAAAATTACGGACGGTCTTTTGGTCGGATTGAATTTGAAAAAAATATAATTTTTTTATATAAATTAATTTTTAATTCGGTTTGTTTAGAACTCGTGGGTTGAACCCGTCGTAAGACAGGTTAGCTCACTGTAACATCCCGATTATATAATAACAAATATTACATAATAAAGACGTCATCATTCAAATATAGAGAACAGTCAGAATACGACGTGTAATTTAAGTACGAAATTACAATCATCCAAAATTAAAGAAACTGAAAATTTAAACTTTAACAGTTTATATATTCGAACACTACACGTGTTCAGATAGGAAATTCTTAAGAAGATTACTCTGCAACCTCAGTATTCTCCAGCTCTTGCTCCAAAGGACTCTCCTCGACAACATCTGCTCCCATCCAAGTGGATGATCATCGCCAAAGAAATATATCCAAACGACACACAACACAAACAACGCAAGGGTGAGCTAGATATAAAAAGCATGTTATCATACATAGATTTATATAAAGAATAACTTAGGCATGCTCATTAAACCACAATTCACATATTCACACGACTCATCCGGATTTGTATAACTGTCGAACTATTGGTCGTCTTTGCACTTGCATAGTTCAGCTGGTCTTTCTCCAACACTAGCAAGGTGAATCTCCCAATCTGTCTATGTCTAAATTCAAAGACTATAGACGAGGACCTCCCTCTACTCTCACCACTCACCTTGTTCTTCTCTATTTGAGTATGAACAATGCTTTGAGTTTAGGGATAGACATACCATTTCAAAGCTCCATACAATTATACAGAACAACCACAATACTTCACAAAAACCACTTTCATCCATCTCTCCTCGAGATGTCCAAATCATATTCAATTTCATCATTTACAGTTACAATCAGATCACCACAGTAATTTATCGTATTTCTCATTCGTTCACATACTTTCACCCATATCACTTCCCAAATATATATATATTCCCAACAATAGTACACATAGTTCAACTCAAAATAAACTTAAACCACATAATTTGTAAAATAATATTTATACGAGTACTATTCACCAGATATTGTACAACGAACGCTACTAGACGAGCGCCCTTTTCAAACACCAGGCCGAACGTCACTAAAATGCTTTGGACGAACGTCACCAAAATAATTTGGACGAATGCTTCTGGACGAACGCTAACTGAACGAATGCTAACACTCTTTGGACGAACGTCATAAATCGCTAATAAGACCGAACGTTCAGAGATTTCAAACTTAAGATTTATCGAATTAGGACCGAACGCTCAAAATTCCAAACTTAGAATATCAAATGAAGGTCGAACGCTTACTTATACCTCAAAACCGAACGTTCAATATCCAAACCTAAGAATACCAACCTGAGCCCGAACGTTAACAATCATATCTATGAACGAACGCTTATGATTGAAACTTAAGAGTCTAATTTCAAATCGGACGCTCCCAAGCGAGGATACTCCATCAAAACCGAACGCTCAAGACTACCTAAAAATATTTACTTAAGGCCGAACGTTCACCACAAAGCCGAGAACGAACGTTCACCATCAGAATCAAACAAAGGCCGAACGTTCATGATCAGAATTAACTTAAGACCGAACGCTCCAGATTTAAACTTAAGACTATCAAATGAAAACCGAACGCTCAACATTGCTACTCGAAAATACTAAGTTAAAAACGAACACTCATACTCTATAATATACTAAGGCTGATCGTTACAGATTTCAAACTTATAATATTCAATTATGACTGAACGCTTTACATTTTACCGAACGCTCAGAATCACGATCCAAGGATATCACATAAGGATGAACGCTCATCATCTTTGTTACTACTAAGCCGAACGCTTCAGATTCACTCCAACTTAAGGCCGAACGCTATACTTAGAAGGGACGCGAACGCTCGTCAAACTCAAGACCGAACGCTACACTTAGAACGAACGTGAACGTTCGTCAAACTGAAAACCGAATGCTCAGCATATTTGAACGTCCCAATTTTTCTATTAGGACGAACGTTCAGAATTTGGTGCGAACGTTCAGAAAAATACCGAACGTTCAGAATTGGGCTAATTTGGGCGAACGTTCAGAAAAATACAGAACGTTCAAAATTTTGCCCGACCCCTAAATGGTCGAACTCCATTTTTGGACTAACGTGTTTCTGCAGAATTCTGCAAAATCACATCTGGTTTTCCAGAAACCCAGTAACTCCATTTTCATCTCCAAATCCTCATATTTGCATCAAATACAATCTATTACAACAATTAAACAAAAGATCTAGCTCCCCTTACCTCTTGAAGACTTCCTTGAATCTTGAAATGCAGTGTGCGGATCTCTTTCCAACTCCTTGAATCTACCAACTCTTCTCCTTAAGAATTAGAACCCGTGAACTCCCCAGCTTCTCCCTTCCTCCACCACTTTCTTCTTTTAAAATAAAACTCGGTCCTTACAGCCGCTCCCTTCCATTTCCAGGAACTTTCCTCCCTTTCTCCACCACTTTCCTCTTTTAAAATAAAAAGGACACTCGGTCCTTACACTCACCAATTCACCTAATTTAATTTAATTATTTATTATTTTATGTTTTAATATTATTAGTTAACATTTTTTTTATTGAATTATACATGGGGATAAAAAAAAGATGTTTCAAGAGAGTTATTCATTCAAAACTCAAATTTTATGAATAAATAAGTGAAACAAAAGTTATTAATATTAAAAACTTATTTGTTCATTTTTTTGGGTTTGCTTTTGGATTGTATTTGAATTGTATGATACTTTTTTATTTATTTTCTTTAACATCCTTTTAGAGTAAAATTAATTTAAATTTGAATTATAATTTTTTTAGATTAAAAAAACACGTGTAATTAAGTGATTGAGCCAATATATTTAATCCACCAACACATACATGATGAGTTGAATCAAATTCAAATTTTTTGACTTATTAATAAATAAACTGAATTAGATCAATTCACTAGATGACCATGTGATAAACTGAATTGGATTCGGAGTATCTATTTTAACAATACTATACTTATTCTTGAAACAATCATATTTAATAACAAGGTCAGACACTGTATTAAAAACATTTACTAAATATTACATCTCCATTAAAATACTATATTAAAAACATTTAGTAAAAATTACATCAATAGTGTTTACTTTTACTTAGCCTTATATAAACATAGTTTTAAATATACTATTAAAGATACTAGATTTCCTTTAGTTTAATTATGGTTTCAAGTACTGTAACCATTTTACGATGAATGGTAGGAGGAGAAGAAGGTTACGTGGTTTATTGCCAACTACTCTTTTATTTCTCATAGCATCTTTTAATATTGGGCGATAGCGAAATATTAAATTTAAAACATCAATTTTATAAAAAATAATTTTCAATCTCAACGTAATAATTAAATTATGAAAAATTGAAATATAAACAAAAATTATAGATGTGCACGTTTTATAAAACTTTTACTTTAAAATATTTTTTATAAAAAATATGTTGCTTTAAAATCAATGTTATTAAAAATAAATGTAGTAAGATGGCATCCATTCATATATGGATAACTTACAAGACTCATATATATTTAAATTTTTTTATTTTTTTTATTTTTTTCAATCCTCTACTTTCGTTTGTCAAAACATTAAACATAGGAAATATTTGCAACAAGATAGATAATAAAATAAAAATGAAAAAAAAAAGAGAAAACAACAATACAGAAAGAAACAAAACCTAAAACCCAAGTGGTGGAGGACTAATTGGAGTGACTGCATGAATATGGAAGAGATGATTCTTTCTCTGTTTTTATTCATTTTCTTTGTGTTATTTTTGCTGTGCATAAAGTGGTCCAACCTATAAAATATGGTAGAAAAGACATTGTCATTTGCAACAACATCGTATAACATCATAATACATTAAAGCTATGCATTTGATGTATTTATTAATATTTTCTTTTTAATTATTTAAAAAGCCAACGTATGAAAATTACATTAATAGTCTCATGTTTCAGGACTTGATAAATGTAAATTGTGGCATGCATGCCATTTGATTTAACAAAACCCAGATGCTTGAACAAAGTATTAATATGGTTGAGTCATATTTCACTAACTTGAAATAAATAAGATTTCATTCAAGTAATTAAAAATCTGGATGACAAAAACAACATTGAATTTGTTCATCATTTTGTTTGATATGCCTTTTTTGGGAAGACAAATTTAAATATCATCTGCTTTGACATGACTAATCTCAATCTCAAATGTAAAACGAAAAAAAAAATAAAGTTTATCACTATTCAATCTGATGGCTTGTTGATATTATTATTATCATTATTATATGTTTACTCTTTATACATTTGTGTAGTAAATAAGTCAGTTTTGAATAATTAAAAACAATTTTTGAGCAACTTAAAACTTGATATTCTTCATTTTATGATTTTATAAACACTCAGCAAATACTGATATTTTGGTTTATTCTCTCCTTCTGTCCACAAATACCTCTGAAAACCTGAAACTACGTTACAAACTCCAATTGGCCTCATTGGTTTACCACAAAATCATGCTTCCAGAAGCAAAAACTATAATAATGGCATTTGCGTCTTCAAAATTACAAACATAAGTTTAGTCATATATAATTTGCTTCCAATTTATTTATACTTCATTTTAAAATATTAATTAACAGATAAACTAATAAACCAAAATGAATTCAATATGTAAGTAAGTAACAATAATGAAATTTCGTGCAGTTGACCTGTTCAAACGTTACTATACTTTACTTTTTTCACACACACGTATATATAAATAAATAAATAAATAAATAAAGATAATTATAAAAGTGAATAATAATAAAATCATGAGAAGTAAAAGATTTATAAAATAAAGGAAAGCAAAGTATTAGTCAACGAGTGGAGAGAGTAGAATAAGAATGAAGTTGTAGCTAAAAACTTAACAATAATGAGAATTAACAATGAATAACAATAATAAGAATAATTAAAAATAGTAAGTCACCATAAAGTGTTTGATGACAAGATGATGCGTTTTCGGTTTGTGATTGGCTAGCCATGTACGTCATCGTACGGACGAGGTTGATGTGTTTCTACCATCGTACTATTTTCTTACCTTTTAACTGTGTTCCCTGTCCCACACTTCATGCACTTCTGCAGCTGCAGTCCCACACTCTTTCTCTCTCCTTTCATTTTCGTTTTCAATTTCCTAAAAAGTTTACAGATAATATTTTATGAGGTTTTGATTCCCTTTCCCTTTATATTATTATATTATAGGTTCATTTTGGGGGCATCATTTTAAGATTTTTAGTATTTCTCCATACCTTTGACACTAAAACGTTTCTGTTTTGGACGCTGGACTTGGTTTTTACCAAATCAAGAAAAGGATGAGGTTCCAATTTTCTATTATAATAAAACATTTTGTTTCTTAATATGGTGGGGCTCGGGGAACCAATGGGGAAATAGGTGGATGAATAAGGAAAGCTTGGTCTGATTAGTCTATGTGCGTGCTTCCACTTTTTTCTGTGTTTCTCTGCACTTCTTGCTACCTCTCTTTTGGGACTTTCTTTCTTTTCATTCTCTCTCACACTTACCCCTCTTAGTTTTCTTCCCTTTTCTGTGCCTTATTCTCTCTTCACTGCTCAAAAACATTTACGGATTTTGCTAATTCGGTGCAAATCTGATTCCCTTTGACAAAACCCTCCTCATGGCTTATTGAGAAACAACAACTACAATTTCAACTTCCTTTTTCTAACCGGTAAGAATAATCAATTATCCATCAATCACATAATTTTTTTTTCATCTACAGAAAACCCCATCTCTCGGATATATGGTTCTTCTTGTCTAGATCCTTTTTCGGAACTCATGTACATTTACTTTTACTTTGCTGTTTCCTTAAAATCTGCATATCTGGGCTCTGTTGTCTTCGGTTATTCTTCTTCTTGTTTTCAGGCCTCAATTTCATTTATCCTCCTACAAGTCATGAATAACACTATTTTTGGCCTTTGATGTTTGATTCTCGTCTGTTGGAATCTTCTGTGTTTCAGCTTTTCTGGGTTTCCAAATCTTGCTAGGAGAAGGCTCAATTTTGGTGGAAACCTCTCGTAGAAGAAAGCATAGTTTCTGGGTTTGTTTTACTTGGTGAGAACTCCTTTGAGATACTACAGTAGTGTACTTTTTTCAGTTTTTTGTGGAAAACGAAGGCGTTTTTCTTACATAGTTCTTTTCCCTTTTTCTTCTTCTCTCTTTTTGTTGCTGATTCCCACATCAGAGGTGTGTAGAGATGGTGAGAGGAAAGACTCAAATGAGGCGCATAGAGAACGCCACAAGCAGGCAAGTTACCTTCTCCAAGCGGCGCAATGGGTTGCTGAAGAAGGCCTTTGAACTTTCTGTTCTTTGTGATGCTGAGGTTGCTCTCATCATTTTCTCTCCAAGAGGAAAGCTTTATGAGTTTGCAAGCTCCAGGTATGTATACAACATATGGATACTCGTAACAGTTCTTTTTTCTGTGCTTTCTGTCATAAATTGCTGCTTTGTGTGATTGTGCTGTATTTGCTAAATATGGTATTTTTTTTCCCTCTTCATGCAAAGGTTCCTTCCAAATTTGTAGCAAGTAGAAATCGTGTATATATATATATGAATGTGTTTCTCCTTCATCTTATTCTCAAGATCCTCATCATAATCACAGAAATATAATGGTGGATAAGAGATACGGGCTAAGGAGCTATTTTAGTTTAACTCAGTTTTGTATGCTGACCTTAGATAGCACCTACTGAGTTTTGTTTGAAGCCTTTGCTTTTGGGGCTTCAAGGAGCTGAGCAACAGAAAAAGGTTTTGTTTTTAGATTCAAGAGTTTAAGTGATTTAGGGAAACACCTCAATATCTGATGACATTAAATGACTTGGTTGCTTGGTGTTCTAATTTTTCTTTCTCTGATAAGCTACATTTTCGTACTGATGTGAAGTGCTAATCTTAACTTAAGCACAAGCACAAGTTCTGACAAAGATTAGCGATACAAATCACCAAAGTGTTTCAAAGTACTTCTGCATTGAACCTAATTCTAACTTTCTCTCACTTATGAAACTTGGCTTTTTGGATTTGAGTACCATTTAAAATTTCACAACTCTTGCGTTTTGGGGGGATAAGATATGTCTACCAACTTTTTCAAGCGTTGCTTCCTCTATAGGAATCTTTTGACACCCCATTTTCCACTTATATTTTTCCTTACCTCATTTTTCATTTCTCGTACGTTAGATCATAGTCACATGCGTGTTGCATAATTCAAAGTGGTGTCAAAGTCTCATTATGATATCTTGTATTAGGCTACATTGTAATTGAATAAAGGGTGAGTTTAGAGTGTAGGGAAAAATTGAGAGGAGCTGTACTATTTCCTTCAATAATGGAAAAAGAGCCATCACATGCATGCAGGTTATAGAGCACAGTATCGTATGTACTAAAATACTGACATCAAATTTCTTGGGAGAGATATAATTGAAAGTGAAAGGACTATATAATGACATGCACTACATGACTATGATTATATGACTCCAGTAATGTCTTCCTGCATTAATAAAATAATATTATTTGTGGGCGGGGAAATATAATGTCTCATGATTCAGACCTCTCATATGACTAAACTAAGTGGGCAATTCGTTCAACTGATACAATTTGCCAAAAGAAAAGGAAAAGGAAAACTCCATTAGCAAGGAGCTTGTGAAGTTCCATGAAATAATGGGCAGTGTATCACCACAGTTTCCGATACAAGTAGGGGCACACTAAACCTCCTTACGAGGTTGTTTATGTTTTCATTATTAACATGGTAAGAATTTCTAGATCATAGTTGAATCTGCAAGTTGTTATTTAATTTGGTCTGATCTATTTGTTTAATAACCACATGAGAATGGTTTGGTTTCTCCAAACATAACTTCAAAACCTTATCTATCAGTACATCTTCTTTTCCTTTTTTCCTTTTCTCTTTCTTGTTGAGTAGCATAAAAAGTACAATCGAAAATATTTTATTACAAGTAATGTACCATTGTATGTTTGTAGGATTATTCCAACCATTCGATTGAATGCTTGAAGCATGATGTGATACAATTTTTCTTTAAAGTTGCAGTGTTTTCTGAGAACCTGAATTATAAGAATCTTTTCCAAGTTCAGCAGTACAAATTTTATATACACCAATATACTTTTACTTGCTTTGATTCTTTATATTTGGCTTAAAGTGATTAATGTTTTTGAATGTTAATATCAACTTGTATGTTTTTTATGCATCATTAACTGAAAGAACTTGTATTGTGCTGCTAAACAAGTTGGTTTCCCCTCACGTGAACTGTCAAATGACATTTTTTCAACACAAGTACTACTACTTCTATATACTGAACAAGTTCTTAGTAGCCTCATTCTTTTATATTACCGAGAGAAGTGTGTTTCTTTTCTTTTTCTTTTAGTACAACAGCTTAAGAACTTATTTGTTGGCTGCTTGTGACAATTGTTTTGTGGTGTATGGAACCAATTTTTTATTAAATAAATCCTTAAAATGTTAACTGTAATCAATCTGTGACCTGAATTTGGAATTTATGATGATGGCTTTCTTGGCATTTGAATTTCGCCTTTTGAGTATTTTAACCGTGGTTGATGACGAGCTGCTAGGGTTTTTGTTGTGACTATTGTCGTTTGTGCAAATTTTTATTACCTTTTCCTTTTGGTGTGTTGCTGCCACTTGTTGAGTTTGAGCTGAATATCAAGAATTTCTCATTTACTCACCTATGTTTGCTTTCAATTATGATTTTTATATAAATTTCATTTTTCTTTTATAAGCAAAGAAGAATATTATTAAAGTTCAAGATAAGGTATATTCCAATCATCATTATACAACTAGCTGTAAATAAGTTTGAAAATTGTCAACGTAATCATGGAAACCCATATAATTGTGATAATACCAGTCTTATATCAATTAATGAAATTAATAGAATTGTATGACTTCAGTGAACTTAACTAAATAAAAATCAAATACTTCAAGTATTATTCATCATGCAATCCCTATTAATATTTTTCTCCAATATTCTTCTTTTTTTCTCCTTTTGTATAGCTAAAACCCTGCTATCTAATAGCCTTACTTTATGCTTCCAATAGCTTTCTTTGCATGTGGCAAAATATCTTAATCCATTTCCTAGTCAAAATTGTTTTTTTGTATTTTTTACTACATATATTCCAGTTTTTCTTTTAAGGTTTAAACCCTCCCTTAGTCCTCATTTTTGTATGGAAATCTCACTTCGGTCTTCATTTTTTTATCTGTCTCAATTGGATCACATTTTTTGTAAAAATGAACACATTTTACCCTAACCGTTAACTGGTCTCAGACGGCGTTAAATTAAGGCCACATGGTGTAGAGAGAATGTGTTGATGTGTGATGTGACATTATTTACTGGAGTGTTTTGATCAAATAAATAGTGGTGATGTGACATTATTTACTTCTCTTTATTTAATATTTTTAAAACCAAGATTTATTTATTTTTTATTTACTTTATAAAAGACTTTTTTTTTAAGTTTCACCACCTACAATGGGTTAGAACACAGTTATTCTTCAGAATTAAATTAGTTTATTTTTAATTACTTATTTTATTTATTTGATAATTTTTATTTAAAATTTTAATTTTCAAGTTTTACATAATATTTTAATATTATCTTTTTTCTTTAAATATAAATACATAAATATTAATTTTTATAAAAACTATTTAAAATAATTTTTTATTGTAATCATTAGATATATAATTTTATTACTTTGAAAAGTTAAAAATATAATATATATGTTGAATTTATTTCAATTTAAAAATAAAATAATTTAAAAAGATATATAATAAACATATTTTAGTTTAAAAAGAAATGTTTTCTCTTAAATAGTCATCTAAAAATATTAAATAAGTTATTATTTTTATATAATAATTTGATATAATATAAACAATTTTGTATATTAAAATTCAATTAAAATACACATAATTTTATAAAAATTTTAAAATTAAAAAAATAAATTTATAATAATTTAGTTCAAAATAATGACTAGTGAATATGATTAAATTGGATTATTAATTAAATTAATATATTTTTTAATATGTTATTAATTAAATTGGATTATTAATATATTATTAATTAAATTAATATATTATCTTAATATAAAAAATTGAAGAGAAAATATGGTGACGTGGCTTTAAGGATATTCACTTTAGGCATTTCAACACATTCTCTCTGCACGTAAAACACATTCTCTCTGAATCACGTGGCCTTAATTTAACGTCATTTGAGGTCAGTTAACGGTTAGGATAAAATGTGTTCATTTTTACAAAAAAATATGACCCAATTGAGACAGATGAAAAAATGAGGATCGAATTGAGATTTTCATACAAAAATGAGGATCAACGGAGGATTTAAACCTTCTTTTAACATATTCATTTGTACCTGTTTTTTCACCTATTTTTATCCCTTTAAAATTTAATATTCACTTGAAGAGAACAGTTTATCGTATAATAGTATATGAGACAACCTTTTTGTTTTTTTGAATTTGATATGTTCTTAGCTACACAAATAACTATGATATTTCCTTTTGTTTTAACAACCTTAATTTGTATCCTGTGCATGTCATTTCATTAACTTTCCCATCTTCATTACTTCCTAGTAATTCTTCTCTTGTTTTTGGGTAAAAAAATATAATATATTCTTTGCCATAATCCTATTCAAGTGAAAATTCTTTAATTTCCATCATGCATGTTTATTAACCTGTCTACTTAGAACTCTAGATAAACCAACCAATAAATTTACCTAAATACAGTATATTCGTAACAAAAAAGATACTTATACCCTTTTACATAATATATAAAATTTTCAGACTTTCTTTGCATTACGAATGTATGAAAAGGCATGGGGGAAATTAGATTAAATTTATCCAAGCTGTGATACATTATGCTTGTTTAAAGACAAATAATACATGAACATGAAATGCTTAAAGCTAAATTAATTTCATGTATAATGTTTTAGCTTGTAATGTCTTTGATTATGATGGGCTAGGGTTTTAGTTGTTAAGAAGTTGAATGGAACTATGGGGAGAATATTTTAAAAGATAGTGAGTAATTCATAATTAATCAGGTTCAAATTAATTTGAGAAGAATGTGTTAACTTTATCTGCTCTTCTAAGTGAGTATAAAATTAGTAGTGTTAACTGTTTATAGAAACTTAACACCAAATATTCCAACACAATTATGCTCATACATTTATTATTAATAGCTTATTTTTCTACCCATGATGACAAAAATTATGTGGAGCTTATTTGTATAATTTTTTTCAGAAACAAGTTTGAGAGATAAACAACTAAAAATGGATAACTTTCAGAAAGTTTTAATTAATAATGGATAAATTAAAAAAAAAACTATTTTTTTTCTTCTCAGTAATTTATGAAAAAAGTTTTGGCAGACATGTGCACACTATCTTATCTTGTATGTACGTTTTGTGCATATGTGGGTCAGTCTTTGGAATATGAGCTGCATATTTACATTCGTATGTTTTGATCTTAGTTTGATTTGAAGTATAACCAGGTAAAAACCTGCTCTGTTGTGTACGGATGCCGGATCTTTAGGAAAAAATTTCAATATGTATATATTTTTGCAAAGATAGTTTTTTTAAATAATTAGAACCTACGTGTAATTACAGATATATAATGCCTTGGTGTGAAGACAACAGAAAAAATGAATTTATTTAACAATTTTTTTTCATAAAGTATGAAATTAATAAACTAAAAGATATTTCAAAATCATAAATACTTTATTTCTAACAGTACCTTGTTTTCCCTTTAGTTGCCATACTTTAAGTTTCGATATTTCTACAATATCATTTCTGCCCATATCAATATTATTTTTTA
This sequence comes from Vigna angularis, assembly GCF_016808095.1. Lineage (NCBI taxonomy): Eukaryota > Viridiplantae > Streptophyta > Magnoliopsida > Fabales > Fabaceae > Vigna > Vigna angularis. The sequence goes on from NC_068971.1 coordinate 9,819,730, forward strand.
AACACAAATTACAAACTGGAAAGAGAACACATTTGAAACCAGACAGTTTAAGAAAACACATTTTGGTTCTTTTGAGTTGTAACTTTGAATTTATTTGAGTTTACACATATTGAGAAAAGTAATAAACTGTTTAGTAAAAAAAATTTTATTAAAATGTTCTTACACTTTTATCTACTTTTTTTATAAAAAACATCATAATTCATTCTAACTAGACAGGCGTCATACTCCTCGATAATCATAAACTTATTGAGAATATACATATAAAAGAGAAGAAAACAGTACAGACAAACATATTTTGCATAATACACATTTTTATGAATATATAATATACTGAAGATTAATCTCACCTAATTGATTTGTGACTAACAATGGGATAATCTAGATTAGTATAAGTAGTTATTAAGGATAATATTAAAGTAAAATTGTAATGATTATATTGAAAGATTTAAATGAGTGTAAATTTTAGAATTATTGAAAATTTAAATGAGGGAGTATCTATTTAGAAAAACACCATCACTTTTAAAGAACACGAGTATTAAGAGATACACACCTTATAAGTCTAATCTTTGTTATTGACCATTAGCCTTTTCAAGTTGCTTTCCACCATTAAGTTACAATAGAAGAGTACAACTAGAATTGTATGTATCTTAGTTACTTTATATATATATATATATATATATATATATATATATATATATATATATATATATATATATATATATGTATATATATATATATATATATATATATATTAACAAATATGAACTCAAAATTTGTAACTTGGAGCACAAGTGCAATTGCTTTGTTATATAAAATCTCGTAGTAACGATAGAAACTAAATCTCTAACCTGCCATGTACTATAATTTCTAGCATACCTAGTATTTTTCTTACAAATAAAATTGAAATCTAATTATATTTTTGTAAAGTTCTGCATTAAGAAGTCGGAAACCAAAATAGTTTGTAATAGTAGGATGTCATTTTGATGATATACCATAAAATAAAATTTGAATTGTTATAATTAAAAGTGACAAATATGGGTCATTTATATGATTAATGTCACGATTAAGCACACAAGTAGGAATTTTGTGGCTTCTCTTTGTAAAGTCTTGATAAAGTCACATTTTTGCAATAAGAATGCCTAATAAAGATAACTCAGAAGCATTTATTCAATGAATAAAAATTAGTTGTTAAAATGCAATGATGTAATCATTTAAATATCTCACCAAAACATCCTAAATTATATGATATGAAATTTTTGGGTAGAATTGGATTGCTTTATATTTAACGAAAGGATTGTCATAATTAAAAAAAGAAATAGACATGATTTCAATATACAAATTTTTGAAATTTTCTTTTATAAAAAGGTGACAATACGAACACCTTAAAAAAAATTCTCTGTTTTATTCTTTTATATTTGTGTCTCTATAACCTGGGATAACCTAACCTTGTAGAATAAAACAATATCCAAAATAAATGAGGAAGAAATTAGAACATAACTTACTATTGAATGGTGCATATTGTTTGTTTGACATGTAACAGGTTTTGTCATTTTGCGTGGAAGATAAAACATTATTTTGAGTGGCAGAAAGTTTGGAAGACATTGATTACATATGTTGTGTCTGTTTTTGTGATGTTTAAGGAAGTTTTGATTTGTTGAGATGGATGAGTTAGTGATGTTGGGTTTTGATGAAACAGCATGCAGGAGACAATTGAACGCTACCGCAGGCATAACAGGAGTGCTCAAACAGTGAACAGATCTGATGAGAAGAATATGCAGGTATTATTTCGAATTTTGTTTTAGCTTTTCCTTCTTCCTTTTAGTTGTTGTTTTATTATATGCTTCTAGAATATGACTATAAACAATACAAACACTATATTGTACTACTACTTTACGTTCTCATTAGGTAAAACAAAAAGTTATAGTTTCAGGGAAAATTAAAATGAATTTGAATTGGATTTATTTTAAATTTGTTTCATTTTTTTCAAATATTTTGTTACATTAAACAATTGATTAAAAAATATAAGACAAAAAATTTCGATTGTCACCAAATACAAAAATATTAAATGTAAAAGTTATCATCAAATTATAATACTGACAAAGTTAATAAAAATATTCAACTAGAATCCAAAAAAATAACTACTATAAAATTTAATAAAGAAAAATATCTGGTCGATATCTACTGAAAAATAGTCTCATTAATAATGGTGGAGAAAATCTTATCAAAGATTATATGTGAAATCATTTCTATTAATGTTGACTAAAAGATTTTGACTTACTTTATTTGATGATAGTTTCAATAAAATGCATAAAAAAAATCCTGCTAACATAGACTAAAAAATAACTCTTCAACATTGAGTAAGAAGTAATTGATGTTAATTGAAAAATAATCACAATTAACATCAAATGAAAATAATTTCAATTGACACAATGACTTTTGACACAATTGTTTTTAACAATTGACATTAGAGGAAACTCTAATGTAGGATTCACACATATCAAATTGACATTGTAATTAAAAACAGTCATGTAAGAACGTTAGTTATTTGAGAGTCTCACGTCCATTAATGACGGTTATCATAACACATTAATGTTTAATTAATGCTATTTCAAACTAAAATTTGATAGCATTTGATATCTGTCTTGTCTTTAAATTTATGATGAGCATAGATTGTATATCAAAACTAAAAGATACCAAAATTAAAACACACAAAACTAAAACTTTCATAATCAAAATTTTGTCCTAGGATGCTATTGTGGGTCCTCTTGACATTCCAGTACATATATTATCCACTCCTATCTTATTTTCTTCTTAGTATCATCTATTATAGTTGATGGATTCTTGAATATTAGGTTTAAAGTTTGATATGATTTCTAACATGTGAAATATATATATATATATATATATATATATATATATATATATATATATATATATTATCTATGTTCAATCATCTCTAATTGCAGTTCAAATGATTGTTTTTATCCACGACATGACGTAATAGCCACGTCCTCATGAATGTTTTTACATGTTACACTAAACATGATAAGAAAAATAATCACATATCAAGATCATAAGTTGATAAACGAAAATTAATAACTTTAAGATGAACAAGTTTAAACCTTTTGATATAATACTTGAATTTATTGTGCTTTGGGCTTACTCACAACTCTAACTAAATTGGAAACATTATTAGAAACATAATTTAGTAATAATATAACTAAGTGGATGATTTGAAAAAAAGTACAAAATATATTGCAAGACAACAAATTGTACCCACACACGCATTATGTCCAAATCCTAGCGTATTTGATTAAAACAATGAACACAAAGACAAAAGTATGTCCCGTTCACAGAGATTGCATGTTCTTGATAATATTTAAGAACTCATAATCTCCATTTTCATACTCTTCATTGAAGTCACGTTCATTCATCTAGCTTTGTTCCATACTATGTTCATAACAAACTCCACCAATCTTAAATTTTTAACTTTCGCAAGTTAGGGCCCTACCCATTCGGAAAAAATATTTTTCATAATTTTCTAACTCTTATAAGAAGTCTAATATCATAAATTTGATAAAATTTTAGCAGCATTTTGCATTGGGTTTCGATGTACACGAAATGAAAGTGATGATTCATAACCCCAATCAAGTATGTATCCAGAGAACAATACAAAATGGTCTCATCTGAAATATTATCAAATTTACGCATAAACTTCAATGTACACATTATAGCGATTATTAAAAATAATTTTTTCAAACTATTTGATCAAGACAATTCAAAATTTAATACAAACAACTGAAAGTTTAATCATTTGTACTAAATTTCAAATAGGAACTAAGATTCACTCAATGTTTAATTAAAATGAACTTAATTTATAAATTCTTCCAACAAATCTAATAAATCTAAATTATATAAACCATCAAAATCTAATAAATTTATAATTAATTAGCTAACTAATAAAAACTAACAATTAAATTTAATAATCAACACTAAATAGATCATAATATAAATTAAAATGCACGTACTAAGATAAAACTAATAAAATTAAATATTCATATTAAAACTAAGATAAAACTAATACAAAAACTAAATAACTAAATATTTAATACTAAACATTCTAACAAAAAAATTTGGTTAAAAAGACTCCTTCAATTGTTTTTTCTCAAATCACTAAAACAATTTGGCCAAGATAAATCAAATCATGGGAACTAAAATGAAATGCAAGTCACAAACCAAACTAACCTTGTATCCAAGCCTTGATCCACAATGATGGAGGATGTGTTCTCAAAATCGTCGTTGAGTAGTGGAGGAGGAGGAGTCACAGACAATGGGAAATGGATAACTCGCCACCACTCGAAGTGGTTCAAAACGCTTACCTCACAAAATAATCGATAAAAACGAACAAAAATCACAACCAAGAAAATGTAGGAACATGAATTTGAGTAAAATGAAGCAAAATACAACTGTGGTCGTCGTCTCATATGCTGGTTCGCTTGGGAAGAGAAAGTGTGAAGAAACGGTGTAAAGAAATGAACTTCACGCCAGAGTTTTTAATATTTTAAAACCATTTGATGTGGGATAAGTGGGGGATTGACATCTTTGGACATCAGATACAAGGGGCGACGTCAAATCACCAATAAATGTCTGTTTAATGGGGGGTTGACGTTAAACTTGTATTTACAAAAATACCATCGGTCATTTTTTACCTTGGTTTTTTCTTAGATAGACTTTACATTTGTATCATTATAATCCCTTTTGTGTTAGTGACTTTAAAAAGTCACTAGTTAAAAAATAAATATCGATGATATTGACAAAAATTATCTTGAGTAAAAGAAAAACCATGCCAATGATGACTAAAATAATAGTTATGATAAACTTTAACTTAAAAGAAAATCTGCCAATGAAATAACAATATTGAGATGACATCCAAACTAAATCTTACTAAATGTGTCTTAACCAAATTAGGAGTCAAAGAGATGGTCTTTGGCACATTAGAAGTTGCAAATTTTTTTGTGGTAGTAGATAAATGATTTGGTGTGTTTTAAGTTGGACACTTGTATTTTGAAGGTGACTTAATAGTCATCAGTGGCTTTTCTTTTATCAGAAAAAAAAACATTGAATAAGGACAATTAGATTGTCGTAATCCATATTCAAAGAAATACATATATTCAAGAAAACAAATTCTTCTTTGTCAGCAATACAAAATTGACATTTAACTTATTGGTATTTACATTGGTTATAAATTTGATGTAGATTTCACTGATGTAATAAGTGTGTCATATTTTACATTGGTTATTAAATTGATGTAATATGTGTCACACATTAGTTATCTTAAAGAACTGATTTAATATGTGTTCTTGCAACATCATTGGAGTACACTGACAGTGGTTGTTACCAAGAACAAAAGTTAGAGGTGTAGTGTCACAAGTGAAGGTGTTGTTGTGACGCAGGCCCACAAAGTTTGAAGATGAGCATGTGACACTTGGTTGTTTGTGTTCATAGTTGGCGCCAACGATGTTGCACAATGTGTGGAGTGGGTTAGATAGTGGTTGGCTAATGATGGTTAGAAGAAAAAAACAACACAAAATCCAACATAACTAGATGGTGATGAATAACAATGGTAGTTGAGTAACACAACATTCCTGAATTGAGCATGAGGGGTGACAGTAACGATAGTGATTACCAGTGTGAGGGCGATGACGATGATGTCAACTATAAGTGCAAAATGTAAAAAAAGTAATGGTGTGAGCAAGAGGAGAAAAAGAAAAAGTATAAGGGTATGGATCATGGGAAAAAAGAATTACAAAGGGCATGACTAAGTGGAAAAAGAAGTAATAAAAATTTTTCATGACACATTACCTTGATTGGATTGAGAATTGTTGTAAAAAATATATATTACATTGTTTGTGAGCACAAGCATGTAATAGCTACCTATTTAAAACACATTACATTGATTCTTAGTCCAATTAATGATATATATATATATATATATATATACTTGTTTACTAAAATGACATTGTGTTTTCATATACAATTATTATTTTTAAATAGATGTAATTTATTGCTATAAAATATAAATTTTTCACTAGTGTAAGTCCAAAATAAACAATGTATTTACCAACTTATCAATCATCTAACTCAACCCTATATTCTATATTAGTCCTAATAACGTTAAACATAAAAGGCCCCACATTGCCAAAAAATATTAAGGTAATATACATTCAAGAGTTGGCTTAATTAAATTTCACATCCTTCGTAAATTTGAATATTTTAAATTGGGTTCCTATTACAAATTTTTATATTATTGAGTGCTAAACATTTTTACATTTTCAATTTAAGTGTTTGTCTTTTGATTTTTTTTATTAACTAGGTGACAATTGTTATTTTTTTCATGTCATTTTGTTTACTTGTCTTAACGTACTGAAAAATGTGAGGATTTGTGATTAATATCAAATGATATTGCAGTTAGTATAAATAATAGGTGATTTTTATTGCTTTTATTGAAGACTTGTTGAATAAGAACTATTATCGTCATATACATTAATAGTTATGATGATCCCTTAGTCATGGTAGATGATGACATGGAAGTCAACAAGGAGTATGACCTTGTTATTTAACATATTTTCAATGAAAGTAATAAAAATTATTTGTCATTTTACATTAACACATATATTAATCACAAAACTTTGACATTTTTTAACAAACAAAAACAACTAAGCAAGGTTACATAACAAGATATCCGACAATTCATCCGATTAATATAAAATTAAATGACAAACTTAATTTAAAAATAAATAAAAAATGAATATTCAATAAAATAAAAAAATTTAATGGAATTCAATTAAAAATGTTCAAAAGTTTTAGGATATTAAAATTCAATTAAGCCTCAAGATTTCTTTTATATTGAAAAACATTATTGAAAAAATAAAATAATAAAATACTTATGAGGGACCATCACCAATACTCATGATAAAAATAAAAATGAAATAAAATAACTCATACGAGCTAAATACCCCTAAACATAAACTAGTATCGATTATGAAAAACAGCTTAGGATATCATATAAAGATTCCCTCTTGATCAATCTTAAACTAACCAATTTATCATAACAATGATTACCTTTTTAAAAAATATAAGATATACAAAAACTTAACTTTCAAATTCGATTCATTTCTTTGTATTTAAGCCCTTCACAACCAATTTTGTATGGTTTTGGGCAAATCTCCTTTGATATATCAACTTCAACATCCATTTATTCTTGAGATTTCTCTTCCTTCTTTATGGTAGTTTTATAAACTCAAATACGTGATTCATTTAAAAAATTTACCTATTCTGCCATGGTTTTACACCGCTTGTCTCTTCCTGTTAGACAGCTTCTTCTTATGTTTTTAGCTCTCCCAAACCAACGAACAAACATATACTTTGATCCAAATGTTTTTGTGAAGGACAATACTAAATTCATAGTTAATTTTGTAGTAATTAGCTCAAGTGAAAATATCCTAAAATTTATATGTAAAATCATTATAATTGTTCTACCTCAACTAGAAATAACACCAATTTAAAGTATAAATATGAATTGCAAATTCTATTTTACAAACTGATGTCGTAGAATTGAGTTAGACTTAAAGTCTAATTTCATTTCTATTGACACATTTCTTACAATCATGACCCCTAAAATGGTCATGGGAGTATATATATATCTTGGGATCTCTAAGTTGTCTTCTCTAATTTGGTTTGATAATAATACTTAGACTAGAACCATATGGATCATATCCGCCGCCATTATTTGCTTCTGCACATGTTACCATTTACCTTTTACCCTTTCCTCAGTTGCATGAAAGCGTTTGAACACTTGTCTTTGGACATCAACACAAAAGCTCACACATCCTTTTTAGCATAAAGATGATTTAGTCATCCAAAATGTTAGCTCTCCTCTATCAAAGGACCATCTTAATACACCATATCTTAACGTTGTTGAAATTGTTCTAGAAGTGGTGCTTGAGGAGGAAAGTCAATGTCACTCTTAGAAACATCTACAAAGATAATTCTTTGCTCAACAAACTTCAAATCCTTCAGAAATCTTGCATTTTCAATATCAGAAAAGGATCTTGATGAGATTGTAAAATTTATAGCATCAAGAGCATTCAACATAATTAACAAAGTAACAAATCAGTTGTTTTTTCTTTCACATGATCTATAAGGTCATGCCTTATCTGAACAACCCAAATGTTAAGGTCTAATGTTAGACATATTTTCAATCCAGGGATAATAAGAAGTTTTTGTCAACTGCTTTGCTTGGTACTTTATTCAAGATGTAAAAAAGGTATATAAAGCTTATCTTCAAAATAACTATAATACTTCTTATCATCATTAAAAGAATTCAATCTTGTCGCTTTGTCGTGGGATCTCTTGTCCTTTTGTTGAATTTTTTTAATCACATATCATAAAATGGCACAAAAAGTTCCAAGACAATATACAAACAGAGAACAAAAAATTAAGAAATATAAACTGATAAACTGATCAATGTCACAGAAACATAAGGCACAGACTTAATGTAAAGAGAAAATAAAACAACAAAAACAATACTAACACATGACAAGGAATATAAACTGATAATGATGCAAAATATTGCTCCACTTGTCGAAAGAACTTCTTTGTAATAAATCCTCTAAATGATGCTGAAATGTTTGATTTCATTGTCATTAAGCATGTTTGATTGCATTTCACCTCTCAATTTTAAGTTCATATAGGGATTTTCTGAAGTAGGAAGTGGATCTCTCAGTCTTATGTTCAACATCAAAATCCATATTAAGGATTAACTCGTAGCTTCTCTCCAGACCTTCAAATTCATACTAATTAGTGTTGTGATGCTATTAACTAGTAAAAATAACCATGAACTCCAGAAACATGAACCGTGTATAGGCAAGAACAATGTGAAGGATTACCTAGTTATCACTCATCCAAAAAAAACATTTTAAGGTGGTACTTCATCTTCTTCTTGAATCCTTTGTATAGATTTTTCAATATTATCGATACAGTTTAATTTGACTTTGCTTGATCTTTTGAATTGTCTTTGTTGTGAATCTCATTCTCGTTTGTCCTTCAAGCTTGATATAGAAGGATATAATTTTATTCTTCAAGACGCTTATATATGTTCTCTTAGGAAAACAATTCAAACAATATTTGCAGATTTGATAATTAATCACACTTAAAATATTGTTGGATTTATTAAAGAGGAACCACTCTTTTCTCAAAACCTTAGATAATGAATTAATAGATCTTTCATCTTTATATAGTGATTTATTTTCTCATTTTTATCCAATGTGAGATTTGGACTCACTTAGATTTTCAACAAACACAACCACATAGACTAATTTGTTTCTTTGTAAGCAAATCATAAAACCATTACCGATAAAAATATTTTCAATCATACATTCTATAGTCGTTAAGAAAATCTTTTCAACACTTAATATTTATCTAGAAAGTATTTGATTGTTATGGCTTGTTCATAAATTAAATTTCAATTAAGAATGTATATGAACTATTAAACTGTCTATCGTGAGATTTTGACATAGGCACCCGATGGTCTGATGTTTCCTTCATTTGTCACAAAATATATTATACGATTTTAAAATAATTTAATCACATTCAAACCGACAAAACTCACTGAGGATCTAATGGTATTAGACCGTCTAGTGAGGTTCAAAGAATTAGATTATTTGAGGTTTTACCTAGACAATTCATCTCAAAATACCTCATACCACATTAGTTACTATTGATGGAAAGATAAATTTGTATGTAGTATACTAAATGTAGTGATCGAACACTAATTCAATTCTGCCAAATGATTTTTCATGGGAGTAATTATTGTTCACATATAAAATTTTATATTTGTATAAATTCACTATTTTATTTTAGATGACAGAATTTATTCTCAGGCGTAGCACTGAGGTTTTCCTTTCAGGACTGAGTTACAGAGTAATAGCAACTGTTAGAAGTGCTGAGTGCAAAAGTGTAGCACCATATGCTAATGATTCCACAAACATTTTCCAAAGAATTCAATACTTCAAATTCAAAACAATCTAAAAATTCACGAACCAATAAAGACCAGAATATCAATCCATTAAAACAGTTCAAGCACATCATACCAATAAAAACCACATATCCTAATGATGTAACAATGATGATGGGCTCTAATATTTGGAATATCTATTTTCTTAAAGTAGAGAATATATATGCCAACCCTAGAACTTATTTCATGCTAATTTACCAAAGATTTAAAAATTTGGCAAATATCTAGATCTATAGATATTTAAACTAGGTGACGGAAAATTCCTAAGAAAACTATTAATAAATCCTGAAAATTGTAAATTATAGAAACCTCCTCATATCCTTAACATTTTTCAGCACTATTTTTATTTACTGTGTCATGTTATAGATATTAAGTTTTAGAATACCGAGGAGTGAATGAAACTTCCTTATACATTGCAGCATTTGAAGCAAGAAACAGCAAACTTGATGAAGAAGATTGAGCTTCTTGAAGCTTCAAAACGGTTCAATATCTTACTTTTCTATCCATTTTTACATACTGTTTGTATACACTTTTACTTTCCACTCACAAAAAAGAGAACATATGTTGCATGTATACTACTCATTCCTCAGGAAGCTCTTGGGAGAAGGATTGGGTTCATGCTCCTTGGAAGAACTGCAACAGATAGAACAACAGTTGGAAAGGAGTGTAAGCAACGTTCGTGCAAGAAAGGTTAGCTAAAACAAGCTCATGAAATTTTCAATTTTAATATTCCAATTCGATAAATATCTGAACCCCATCTTTTTTATATTCAGAATCAGGTTTACAAGGATCAAATCGAGCAACTAAAAGAAAAGGTAAGTTGCTCATATTGTTGACGTGGTTGGAGTTGAATTTGTGAATGATTCCAAATGGGGACAACTGCAATCTGCATCTGTTTGAAGTTGATTTTGATATCAACCATTTATGTTTTGTCTACATATAGATATGAACTGCTGTTATAGGCACTGTTCTTGTTGTTTTGTGTTTAAATTTAGTCTTGTACTATTCTGTGTTCATGATTGATTATCTATGATTTGATAAGGAGAATCAAAACTGTTTTTACTTCCCATGATTTCTGCAGTTTTTAAGAAAGAAATAAAAAGAAACCTCTGGTTGGATTACATGAAAGAGATGCTAACAAGTGTGTTTTGATTACAATACAGGAAAGAACCCTATATACTGAAAATGCCAGGCTGTGTGAGCAGGTGAAATTACAGTACTGTTAAAACTGTGTAGAATTTATCTTGGAGATGTTTGTTAAAATAACAAAGTGAAACACCATGTTATATCTAACAGTAACTTTGCAAACAGTATGGTATCCAGCAACAGCCAGGAACAAAGGAAGTGAGAGAAAATCAACCGTATGAAGAAAGCAGTCCAAGTTCAGAAGTGGAGACTGAATTGTTCATCGGACTACCCAGGTCTACTTTAACATAATCTAGTCCTTGCTTATGCAACTGTGAAATAAGGAGAAGCCCAACTGTAATCTATAATGTCACATGTTTCCTTGTACTGAGATGAATAATATTGTCGCTTGAATTTTATAATTTAATGATTAGGGTTTAGTTAATCCCTGTCTTCCTCATTTATGACCTTTATTAGTTACTCTCATGTTATGTGGAAGAAATTGGGGCATGCTAGAACTATGAAATTACCAGACAGATTATTGGACTGTCTATCTAAAATACCCTTTGTTGATAAAATTGATAATTTTTTGAACTTTTTAAGATGTTGAATACGGTAAGAGTGACAAAATCTATATATATAATATGTATATCACAATATCAGTGTTCAAAATCTATATACCTCTATTCTATATAATGTGCCAACACTAAAATATATTTTGATAACAACCAAATTTCAAGCAACATAAATCACAAAATATGGCAGGCAACATATCATTCTTTGCAAGCCTTTCACAACAACGAAATGTGGCACACTTTGTCAAAGTTTGAATTCTTTTGTGCTTTCCATTTTCAAAGTTTTGTTGTGTATTTTCAATCTACAACCCTAATTTTCGTGGTGCTAGCTTTCTATATTAATGATGTATTTGAGTATTTCATATCTTCAACCCATTCTCATAAGAAATATATTTAATTTTTTCCAATTTATTTTTTCATCAAATTTGACAATTTGAAGAAAGATAGAAAGGAAAGAGGAAGGTGAACCTAATCTATAATTGAATCACAGTTAAAAAAAAACTAAATTTAAAGTATATTTTAAAATAATATCATCATGAGTAATATCTCGTTATGAAATGCAATAGGTTAAATTAAACATTTTATAATTAATGGGTTTATATTTATTTTGAGAGATTATTAGAGAAATATTATTTACATATATAAATTAAGTTTACCTCACATAAATCATTTAATACTATTTTTAACCTAAAATCTTAAAACAATAAAATTATAAATATTTTATTTTATATATTGTTTAACTTTGGCCTTTTTTACGTGGACTTCCATTCATATTTGGATTAATTCTACCAATAATTTATTAACAAAAGTTAATAATATTTTATTTTCTAAGAGAAATAGATAATAAAATTGTTAAGATATGTCAAATATTCTATTAAAGGATATTAGGCAATCAAATATTGTGTTAGTTATAATTTAGATATTATTATAATTAGTGCAGATTTGTGTACCTGTCATTCCTTTAATAGATGAAGGATTATAGGATCCTTAAATGTATATATATGGTACTCTACTCTTTGAAATAATACATCAGATATAGGAATCAGTGCTTTTTTTAATCAAATATTTCTGATGGCTTCTTCCGATGACATTCAATCGGAGAAACATGATTCTGGAACTTCCACTACTTCCAAGAGTTATATTTCTACGGCTGCCGGATTTGTGACCAAGTCAGGTATATCTAACTCTGCCCTTAATCTTTCTGTTGTTAGTAAGGATAGGGATTGGATAATTGATTCGGGTGTTACTGATCATATGACTTGTGATCCTCATATATTTACTAATTTTTCCTCTAATTGTTCTAAAACTGTTATTATTAATGCCAATGGGGTCTCATCTCCTATTGAAGGTATAGGTACTATATCCCTCTCACCCTCCTTATCGATTCCTGATGTTTTATTTGTTCCTACATTAAACTGTAATCTTATCTCCGTCAGCAAGTTAACCAAATCACATTCTTGTGTTGCCTTATTTTACCCAACCCATTGTCTTTTTCAGAACATCCATTCCAAGGAGAAGATTGCTAGTGGTAAAGAGAGTGAAGGACTGTATTATCTTGAAAATGTCTCACAATCAAACCATAAAAAAGGATTGACTTGTCTTGTGAACGATCACGTACAAGATAAAAACAAAAAAGAAATTTGGTTGTGGCATAGACGGTTGGGACATCCCTCTTTTGGTTATTTAAAAAAGTTATTTCCATCACTATTTCATAAATGCAATATTTCTGATTTTTTTGTGAAACTTGTGTTTTGGCAAAAAATCATCGTGTTGTGTTTCCTTTAAGCAATAACAAAACTAATTTTCCTTTTTCATTAATTCACACAGATGTTTGGGGCCCTGCCCCGCAATCTACACATAATGGAAAAAAATGGTTTATCAGTTTTGTTGATGATTGTACTCGGGTAACCTGGGTATATTTGCTTAAATATAAAAGTGATGTGTGTGATGTGATTCGTTCCTTCTATCATTTTATTGTTACACAATTTAACACATCTATTAAAGTCATTCGATCAGACAATGGAGGAGAATATTTTAAGACTGAATTAATAGAGTTCATGAACTCTAAAGGCATCTTGCATCAAACTACATGTCCTTATTCACCACAACAAAATGGAGTGGCTGAGAGGAAAAATAGACATATATTAGGGGTGACAAGATCACTTTTGATAGATGGTAATGTCCCATCTCATTTATGGGGTGAGGCTGTGAGCTCTGCCGTTTATTTAATTAATCGAACTCCTTCTAGTGTGCTTAACTTTCGAAGGCCTTTTGATGTGTTGTCTGATCATTGTATCCTTCCTCCCATAGTTTATTTACCACCTCATATTTTTGGATGTGTTATATATGTTCACTTACACCCACATCAACGTACAAAGCTTTAAGAACGAGCGATCAAATGTGTTTTTGTTGGGTATGGATCAACTCAAAAAGGTTATCGTGCTTACCATCCACCATCAAGGAAATTTTATATTTCTATGGATGTGACATTTAATGAGCATGAATTTTTTTATGTTGATTCTCCACTTCAGGGAGGCAATGAAAGTGAAGTGCATAATCATGATGTTGGTATGTTTGATTGTGAAGATAAATTATTGTGTGAGGATCATTCTGCAGGAAGTGAGCCAATCCTAAATATGGACCCTTCTTTTCTGGATAATACAGTGTCTTCTGATCATAACCAATTGGCTCAATCTTCTCCACAGGTTCAACTTGACTCTTCAGAGGTACCTTCTGATCCTATCTCTCATAATACTAATTTAGATGAAATTGATCATGGAATTGATTCTTGTCTGCGTGAGACCACCAGCACACCAAACACTGAGTCTACTACTGTTCAATATATTCTTCCACCTCGTTCTAACCGTGGTCAACCTCCAGTTAAATATGAACCAGACCTCCAAGCCAAAGTTAAATATCCCATTAGTAAATATGTGTCATCTCACAGGTTATCACAGTCATATGCATCATTTGTATCTCAATTATCTTCAATTTCTATTCCTAGTAATGTACAGGAAGCTTTGGCAGATCCTAGATGGGCCGAAGCAATGGTTGAGGAGATGGCAGCTTTAGAAAAAAATAACACTTGGGATCTTGTGTCCTTACCAAAAGGGAAGAAAATTGTGGGCTGTAAATGGGTCTTTACAATTAAGCATAAAGCTGATGGAACTATTGAGAGGTATAAAGCACGACTTGTGGCTAAAGGTTACACTCAATCTTATGGTGTAGATTACCAAGAGACGTTCGCACCAATAGCCAAACTTAATACTGTGAGAATACTTTTGTCGCTAGCTGCAAACCAGGATTGGCCTCTTCTACAATTTGATGTGAAAAATGCTTTCCTACACGGAGAAATTTCAGAAGAAATTTATATGGATTCTCCACCAGGCATGACTGATTCAATTGGAATGAAGGTTTGCAAATTAAAGAAGGCTCTATATGGATTAAAACAATCCCCAAGAGCATGGTTTGGAAGGTTTACCAAGTCTATGAAGGCTTTTGGCTATAGAGCAAGTAACTTTGATCACACCTTATTTTTTAAGAGAGGAAAAGGAAAAATTACAGCGTTGATTATATATGTAGATGACATGATTGTTACAGGAAATGACCAAGATGAGATTTCTAGTTTACAACAATATCTTGCATCTGAATTTGAGATGAAACAGCTTGGAAACCTCAAATATTTTTTGGGTATTGAAGTAGCTAGATCAAAACATGGTATTTTTCTATGCCAAAGAAAATATACTATTGATTTATTGTCGGAAACTGGGCTGCTTGGGAGTAAACCAGCTGATACACCAATTGAACAAAATCATAAACTCTTTCAATGCTCAGATTCAGCAAGCATAGATAAAGGAAGATACCAAAGGCTGGTAGGTAAATTAATTTATTTGTGCCATACACGTCCAGATATCACCTATGCAATGAATGTTGTTAGTCAATTTATGCATGACCCAAGGAAGCTTCATATGGATGCTGTTGAAAGGATTTTGAGATATTTGAAGTCCGCTCCTGGAAAAGGAATTTTGTTCTCAAATCATGAAAACTTAAAGGTAGAAGGGTACACTGATGCAGATTGGGCAGGTTCAAAAGATGATAGAAGATCTACCTCTGGATACTTTACTTTTGTAGGAGGGAATCTTGTAACTTGGAGGAGTAAAAAACAACCTGTAGTAGCAAGATCTAGTGCTGAAGTAGAATTCAGAGGCATGACACTAGGTGTATGTGAACTTTTGTGGATTAAAAATGTGCTATCAGATTTGGGCTTTATACAAAATGAAGCTATGAGTTTGTACTGTGACAATACTTCGGCTATAGCAATTGCTCACAATCCTGTGCAACATGATAGAACAAAGCATGTGGAGATTGATAGACATTTCATCAAAGAGAAGCTTGAAACTGGAATAATTTCATTTCCTTTTGTAAGATCAGAATTGCAGTTGGCTGATGTTCTCACCAAAGGAGTATCAAGAAGATTGTTTAATGAGTCTCTATTCAAGTTGGGAATGTGTGATATCCATGCACCAACTTGAGTGGGGATGTTAAGATATGTCAAATATTCTATTAAAGGATATTAGGCAATCAAATATTGTGTTAGTTATAATTTAGATATTATTATAATTAGTGCAGATTTGTGTACCTGTCATTCCTTTAATAGATGAAGGATTATAGGATCCTTAAATGTATATATATGGTACTCTACTCTTTTAAATAATACATCAGAATTATTCTTTAAATCTTTTATTAAAAATTACATGAGGTATAATAAAAAATCAATCTTAAATCAGACTGGTGGAAGGGGTTCAAAAATTGATAAAATAAAAAATGGGTGAGGCTTGTGGTACCTGCAATTTAATAACTAACAATTACTATTTAAAATTATTCTGAATCAAATTTCACGAAGACTAATCACGTTCAACGAATAAGTAATTGTATTTTGTGTTCTTGGGACTTCTATTTACCCTTTCTAGCGGTATATAGCTACATTTATATTGTGTTATATAATCAAATTAGGCTGAGATCCGTGCGTGTTAGATATATATTTAATTATTATAGTTTTATATAATAAATATATGTAATCTTAAAATAAAAGTTTAATATTTTAAAGAAAGAATTAAATAATTACACAACAATATTGTAATGCATATTAAAATATTTTTTGTATGTGGATTTTTTATATCAAAATTTACCATAATAGTGTGCATGATTATGAGTGTAAAAAGTACTTAATGTTTAGCTAAATGAATAATTCCAATGAATAGTTATTGTGTTTAGAAATTAAATGTTTTCAAATATAATAGTCAACCTATGTTGAGTATAATGATCGGTATAATTATTATGATGAAAAATGTAACTATTATAACAAATATAAAATATTAAATAATGATAAATTAAATATAAATTATTATAACAAATTTGAAATTTAAATTTAGTATGTAAAATGTATGAATTTAAACGTGATAATATTAGGACATCACATTTTTTCCAATTACCTCATATTAGAAAATATATATCCTAAAAGTTGATGCGTTATTATATATTTAATGAATTTGTAGATGTAACTGTTGTATTAGATAAGACTAATATTATATAATTATGATGGATAGTAAAGTAATAAAAAAATTAATGTATTTTGTAATATAAATGAGTTCCATTAGGTTTAATTTATATTTAAAAAATTATTTTTTTTAATTCAACCATATTCGAGTCCATATTGAGTTAGATTAACTCAAATTAAAAGTCATTTTAACATCTTTAGAGATCAATTGTTCTTTTGATTTGGGATTTAATATTTTTAAATGTATAATTTTAAATGTAATTGTGTAATAGTAATTTTGATAGGCAAAGTAGGAATTTTGATGCTGAAAATGACCAAAAAGCCAAGAAAATTAAAAGGGTGTCAAACAACTAATTATGGATATTTGGTATTTTTTTTCTAGTGTTGTCAAGATGAGTTAGAACTTGCAGGTCAATTCGACCTATCACGGATTCGAGTTGGGTTGGGTTGAGTTTAAAAAACATATAAATTTTTGATATGAGTTAATTTTCAACCCGATCCAATTTTTGAATCCACAGTAAGTCAAGTTGGCTCATTAACCTACCTAATTTAATTTAATTATTTATTACTTTGTATTGTGAATGAGATAAGAAAAAAAAATGTTTCAAAGAGATCAAAATATTATTGATTTATCCTTTCAAGACTATAATATTATAAATAGATAAGTAACACAAAAATGATCAATATTAGAAACTTTTTTGTTCGTGCTTGCTTTGGATTACATTTAGATTATATAATATATATTTTATATTTTGAATTGTCTTTGGAGTTTAACATCATTTTAGATTGAAATTTATTTAGATTTAAATTAACAAAAATTGTAATTTTTGTTGGATTTGAAAAACAAAAACTTGTAATTAAGTAAGTCAAAGACTCAACTTGTTTAACCCACCAACCTATTATGAGTCAAACCGGATTCAAATTTTTCTAACTCGCTAATAAATAAGTCGGATTGGATTAACTCACTAAATGACCAATCTGTGATGGACCTGACCGAATTAGACTGAATTATCCATTTTGATAACACTATATATTATTTTCTTAGTATATAATTAATTAATGTATTTTTTAATATAAGTAAGTCAGGTTTAATTCAATCCACGCTTAAAAAAAATTAAAATTTATTTAATTTAATTCAAATAAAATATTTGATAAACTGAGTTGACTCATATTAAAATCCATTTTTACATATTTAGATGTAAGTATAGAATAATTGTTTTTTTAATTTGGCATTTAATATTTTAAATATGTAATTTTAAATTAATTTGTTAATAGTAATTTTGATGGATAGGAATTTTGATACTGGAAATGACCAAAAGTCAGAAAAATTATCAGGTGTCAAACAACTAACTATGGATATTTTGGTATTTTTCCTTGTACATTGTTTTCTATAGTTGATGATTATAAATATACATATAGACTATATATCAAATATAAAAAGGTTTAATCATCTTAGATGTCTCAGTTTATGTAGATTTATCTCAAATTGATCCTTTAGTTAAATTTTATCTCAATTAGGTACCTATTTGTGCAAAATTGAATTAATTGAACCCTTTTCGTCAATTTGAATTAACGACGTTATGTTTTGAGTTATGTGGCACGCTGATATAACAAATATTAACCACGTGACAGTGACTCGATGAAATGCTCTTTCATCCTCAGCACGTGGCAGTTCCGCTCTGGCATTGAATTTGTAGAGGAGCACCAATATCAGCCAGGCGATCCATTCCGTTATCCTTTGCCAACCACTCTCCCTTGCCAACCACATTCCCTTCTGCTTCTTTTATCATGCACCCTTTTCCGACAACTTTATGCTTCCTACACTAAAATCGACGTCAACTATGGCACGTGGGAAGAAAATCTCCCACCGCCCTCAATGGTGGCCACCGCCCTCAAAACTCAAACCACCATCGACCGCGTCAAAATCTTCGATGCCAACCCCGACATCCTCTACGCCTTCGCCGACACCGAAATCTCCGTAACCGTCACGGTGGTGAACGCCGCCATCCCCTCTCTCTCAAGCTTCCTGCCGCGCAAGCTTGGCTCTCCCAAAACATCTCCCCCTTCCTCCCGGAAACTACCGTGACGCGTATCTCCGTCGAGAACGAGGTTGTGGAAAGCTCCGACAAAACACTAATCGACAACATTGTTCCAACTACGAAATCCCTGCACGATGCTCTCTTCCTCGCCAAGCCTCACCTTTGAAGCACACACCTGTAATATGATGGAGGAGGTTGATTCGGAAGAGAAGATGGACTCGCGTTGTACAAGTCCAACATCCTGAACATTTTCTCTGTCGTTTTCTTGCACTTAGACACGTTTTCTGGAAAGCCGAAAAACGTCGTCGCACCGAAAACGTAGTCGCAGAGTCCGCGAGTCCGCGATCTTCCTCTCCGCTGAACCGAAAACGTAGTCGTAGAGCAATTTCTCGCTGCGAAATAGAGTTTGTATGGCAACCTGGATGGAGTTGAACGAGGCTCTCGGAGGAGGAATCGAGTGCGACGAGGTGATGCATAGTGGACTGTAGACTCGTAACGGCCTTAAGGTACTGCTTGGCTTCCTGACGCGTGTTGCTGAAAAGAGGAATGGTTGCTATCGGACTTCTATGCCGTGGGCGAACACCGAGAGGCACACCAGACGCTCGTCTTCGATCTCCTTGGAGTGATCCTCTTTCCGGTACTTCACGCCTGCGTCGATGCTGACAAGTTCGATCTCACGGTGGGAGGGGCAATTGAAGGCGAAGATGAAGATGTAAATTAGCACCGGGATGGTCACAAGGGCGAGGAGTACGAGGATGAACTTGTGCGGGGAGAGATCAACGAAGCTAGAGGGTTGGCGAACGGTGGTGGTAGGGGAAAAGGAAGGACGGTGATATGTAATATGGAGCTGGGGGTGCCGTCGAAGGGATGCGGCAGCGAGAAGGGTATTTTCATTTCAATTCCACGTCAGTAACACCCTAATTCTGTCACATGTTTTCCATTTGCATATTCAGCATGCCACATCATTGGAATGTTAACGCTGTCCTCTCCAATTGACGGAAATAGTTTAATTGATTCAATTTTGCAAAAACATGTACCTAATTAAGTTAAAATTTAGCTGAAGAACCAATTTAAGATAAATCTACATAGAGACATCGAAGATGATTAAACCATATAAAAAATAATAATGTGTAAAATTAATATAAATAACAATAGCCTAAAAATTTGTTAGGAAGAATTCCTATAGTTTCCGCTTAAAATATTATTGGATCCACCTCCTTCTCACTACTATTGGATTAATTAATTCTTTATCTCTCGCCACTTTTGTATTTCAATAGTGAGACTTGTTTTATATATATATATATATATATATATATATATATATATATTAAGATTTGTTTAATATATATTTTAAGATTAATTTAATTTTCATGTAATATATATTATTAGACAAATTTATATAATTAATATATTGATATACTCAATGTCTACTTTTAATTTTTCTAATAATATATGAAATGATTTGTCATCTTATGTCTTTTTTTTATATTAAATAGATGGATAAATTTATTACATTATACATGTACATGTAATATTATTTTAAACAAAGTTTTTATTTTTACCAACTAAAATATAAAAAGTACAATAAAATAAAACACATGTAAATACAATAAAATTTATAGAACACATAGATATAGTAAAACATAAAAGAAGTTGTTGATACAATAAATAGATTCAGAGTATTGTTATTATATCATAAAAACTTATATAGAAATCACATAAACTTTGTAGAACTCTCACACAAAATAGGCTTCTCTTCAAAATGTTTCAAAATTGGTCTATCAATATCCATCATATACAATATTGATACAAAAATGAAAAAAAAAACTAAAATTTTGATTAGTTTTTTTAACACTCTTATTAAATTTTTTAAAAAAGTTGTAGATACATTTTTATTTAAATGAATTATCTAATAAGTATTAATAAAATTTATTTTTTCTAAAAAATATTTTTTTAAAATTAAAATATTATTTCACTAAATTTGTTATTAATGATATTTTGATATGTAGTTTTCACATAAATATGTATTAATTATTTGTTGATTAAAGAAGAAGATTGATACCTTATTCTTAACATAGAAGCACAATTTTGATGTAAAATGAAGAAAAATGAAATCTTATTCGTGATGATGATTTATGGAGAACTCTTAAAGAGTTAAAAGAATGTTTAGATTCAATAATTATTTAAGAATTATTGAAAGTTTAAAATGTTTGGATTTACATTAAAAATTGAATGTTTAGATTAAATGTTTAGATTTAAGTGTTACATTAGATACTTATAATTTTAGTAGTTGAAGTCATGTAATCTATATTAATTAACATAAAAAAAAAAAGAGATTATAAGTGAAAAGTGCATGGAGAGAGTTTAATTTTTTTCAATACTCATTGAAATAATTCATTATTATTAGTTTAATCAATTGTTACAGAAAAAAAATTACATTTGAGAAATGCAGCCTGAATAATCTGTTGTTTACAAAAATCAATTATTAGCTACCATTAAAAATTTGACTTTTTATATTTTAACTCTTATTACGATAATGACTTTTTTAAATAAAGAAGGAAGTTCTTTACTTAAGTGTGGGTAGTAGACTGTTTAAATTTCATTAAGTGTGATCTTAGGTGATCATGTGTTCTTGTTGTTGCTAGGTAAAATTGATACTTATTGTGTAATTTAAATAAGGTGTTCATTCTTTCTGACTTCAAGAAAAATATTTTTTTTTTTACTTTTTTGTGTGTGACTCAATATAGGTGTCTTCATCCTTTATGAAACTCAAAAAATCTAATGAATTTCAAAAAAGACATTTCTCATCTAAATTGTTGTCACTCCTATTTGTAATATCATATTATTTTAGTATTTAATTAATCTTTCTTAGTGATTAACAATTAAACGTAATTTTTTTAATTTGTATTCTCTTTAATTGAATGTTTTTATTACATAGAAAATAATTTTTATTGTAACTCTTATATTTAAAAGGGAAAAATTTTAAAGGCATAAATTTTTATTTCAAAACCAATTAACTCCATTTTTTTTGTTTTGGTCTAGAGTAAATATTTCGTTGTGCAACTATTCTAGCATTATTAAAATTACTTTTTATAAATTAAACTAAATAAAAAATAAACATAATCGAATAAATATTTAAAATATTATGGAAATTAAATATATTTTTAATTTTGAAATAAATAATAATAAATAAAATAAAACCAAAAGTAATAAAAATATATTTAATTATAAAACAGTAATATAAAATTTAAATACATTTTGAAATTTTTTTTTTATAAATTAAACTATATAAAACTAAACATAGCCCAATAAATATTAAAAGTATTATAGTAATTAATTTTTTAATATTGAACTAAATAATAATAAATAAAATAAAAATGAAATTTATTTAGTTTTGAAAATTAATTTCTTAAATTAAACTACTATCTTACTAAATTCTTTTATATTAATTTTTTGAGTATGTAGATTTCAAATATTTGTTAATTATTGAAATTAATTTTTTTATAAATAAACTATATAAAAAATAAACATAATCTAATAAATATTAAAAATATTATAGTAAGTAAATTTATTTTTAAAATTGACCTAAATAATAATAAATAAAATAAAACTAAGAATAATAAAAATATATTAAAATGTTAAACAACACTAAAAAAATTTCAATACATTTGGAAATATTTATTAGTTATTGAAATTAAATTTTTTTATAAATTAAATTGTATAAAAATTAAACATTATCCAGTAAATGTTAAAATTATTATAGTAATTAAATATAATTTCCATATTAAAATAAATAATAATAAATAAAATAAAACTACAAATATTAGAAGGTATATAAAAAAATAAAAATCGTTTATAAATCAAAATAACTAAATATTTTAAACAGCATTGAATTGTCCACATAGTTGCAGGCAGAGAAATAAGAGTAGTGGAGAGGGAAAGAGTACCTAAAAGACAAAAAAGAGAATGGGCAGTGAAGAGAGAAAGAGTAGCAAAGACAAAGACAAAAAAACCAAAAAAGAGGACTCGTGTCAAACAAAAAAGATGGGCAAAATAGTAAATAGGGTGTCTGAAAAGATAAAAAAAAAACTATTTTTTTGACAGGTCTCAAGAAAAGAAATAAGGTTAATAATGTAATTTTGATAAGTAATTCTTACTTTTCTTATGTTATAGTTGATTAAGTTGATTTCACTTCATTAAATTTATCAATTTATTTTATTCGTATATTATTAGGAAAAATTAATAAAAAAATTACATTATTAGTTGATTTGACTTCATTAAATTTTATC
Organism: Vigna angularis; assembly: GCF_016808095.1. Taxonomy (NCBI): domain Eukaryota; kingdom Viridiplantae; phylum Streptophyta; class Magnoliopsida; order Fabales; family Fabaceae; genus Vigna; species Vigna angularis. The sequence continues at coordinate 9,843,390 of NC_068971.1, forward strand.
ACTTTATTTTATTTGTGTATTATTAGGATTCAAGTAAATGTTTTTTTTAGTCACCTGCATACTAATATTATTTTATTTTATTAGAGAGAAAGTATAAAAACAAAATCTCCTCCAGTTCATTGTCAAATATTTTAAAATTTGTATAAGCAGGGGTAGTGCCTGTGAAGTGAAAGTACTGTCAAACTAACATGAACTGAATTTGAGATAACAAATACATTGGCAAATCTATGAATTGAAGCGGGAAAACAGAAGTCTGAGAACAACATCCTTTGTGGGAAGTGAAGGTATGGCTCCTCTCCTTGTCACTGTGACAGCACCACAAGCATTTGCAAAATCAAGGGCCTCCCTCAATCTTTTCTCATCCTAATAGTGGCACAAGGAACACACCTTCAATAATTCTCTTAGGGTTTGTTATGAAATGTGATAACATGAAAAAATTATTTTTGTTGGATATATGTCTTAGGTTTTCATGCATGCCTTATGAATCTCAAGAAATCAGGTTAACTAAGAGGGGTGAAATCTGATCAGATGTGATGCCAGTAACTGAATAAGTAGTATTTTTGTGACCTTATAGATATGATTGTGTGCAGCCACAATGCTCAATAATCCTGCTACAAAGGAATCACCTGCTCCAGTTGTATCAACTACTTCCACTTTAAAACCAGCAAGCCATCCTTTAAAGTCCTGAGCAGAAAATCTAAATGATTAAACACAATCAACCCATTTTTGCTTAGAAAATACAGAGATTTCGTTTAATGTATTTAGGACAAAATGTGTACACCACAAATACATTTGTGACTTACTCCTCAACAACATTTATCAATAGACAACATTATGGTTGCAAAAATAAATAGAATAGAGATCATGCAAGTTTTTGTTTGTGGAATAAAACCTTGGTGTAGTATCTACAGCCTCGTCCTTCTTCAGTGACAACCAGAAGTTTGAGATTGTAGTGGTACAGCTTCATCACGATCACTTTGTCATCATAAGGATCATCACCTTCGATCAAGAGTCGAAGTTCATCCACACTTACCTATACTTCATAACAGACAGTGTGTATGTACATTAATAGAGTTAATACTCATTTTCATGAACAATAAATAGTTCCTTTAGTATAGAGACCAAATAGGTTTTTCAATATCATTCTTTGACAGCAAATGATCCCCTTTTGGAGGGCAATTTTATCTCAAAATGACAGTGAAGGAACATTTTGAAAAAACTCACTCACAAACAAAACATGTACCTTAATAATGTCGGCATAGTTCCAGATACTCATGATGCCCTGTCTAGCAGCCTCCTTTGATGGCCATAGTGGCAATGCCAAATTTGGAGAATAGGAAAGGATACAGCCTGAGACTTTGGCAACACTCATTGCTGCAAGGTGAGCTGACCTACAAGGCTCCGTAATTAAACTGACTGAACCATAATGAAATATTGTGGCCTGCACAGCAAAATATACTTAAGATCTATTTCGGAACACAAAATTGTAGCATTTCTTTTAAGATCTCATGTTGAGTAACATGGTTCAAGTAGTGTTTCTAAGTGGAGAACGAACTAGTTTCTAAGCCTCGATCCAAATTCTATGATGATATCAAAGTATGTTTTGTTATCATGTCTTTAAGTCTATCCGCTACAAAGTGGAGTATACAGTTTATTTTGAGAAATTGTAAGCATAATTACAAACATTAGTTATGCTAGATGAAATGAAAAAAGGTGGATTTCCATGTGTACTTTATATTACCTTCTTTATGAGGCTTGGATCAATCTCTTGAGGACGAAGGAGCTTGGATTTCTGTAAAACATGAATTCAGGTTCTCCGTTACTCTTAAGAGCATAAAATGCCAATGCTGTTCTTGCATCATCATCAAAGAGTAGGCCCGAACTGTCAACACCATTTTGTTTCAGAATATCAGATAACATACAGCCAAATTCATCATTTCCCACCTTCCTTGCAAATATTAGAGACACTGTGGTCAGAAAAATGGACACAAGTAGATTAAAATGAAAGAATGAAAGGAAAGATTCACATCTAAAGACTTTGCACATTAAATTTTGTTTTAGTCAAGATAAAATTCCAGAGCACAAAATATGCTCCTAATTGATATGAAACAAAAACTTGGAAAGAATATTGTAATGTATTTTCCAAATTGCAGTGCTCTTGAATCATCAGGGGATCAGAAACTATGAAACAAGAAAACGTATACTTCATCAGAAACTATGAAGCTAAACCGTTAAGGAAACACATGCTTATGTACACACATATTTATCATATCTTCATCAGTAATTACAGTAATTATAAAAAAGTAAATACATTGAGTTTTCTTATAAACTAAAATCCACTTATATACCTTAATCTTTTAAGAAGTTTAAAGAAAAGAAAGTCTATAAAACTAAGATAAGTTTTGATGATTTTGACTTGGCTAAAAACTTAACTCATTTACCTTTTCATTTTTAATTTTAAAGTGTTCATGAAAAGCTTATTCAAACATTCATTGTTTCATGCATATGAAGCAAATTCAGCTGTAAGTACCAAGCATTAAGATTTAGCACATGGAATTTTTGCAGAGAATATAAACATAATAATAATATGGGAGAGAAATGAGTTTGAAAATATATATTGAGCACATTGCTAATATTATATATTGTGCACATTGCTAATATAGTATTAGAGAATTTCACCTTGCCAATAAAAGCTGCTGAAACTCCTAATCTAGAAATTCCGACTGCAACATTGGCAGTGGCCCCAGAAGGGAATTTCTTATAGGCTGCTGCCTCTGCAAGGGACATTGGTAACACCGTTGGGACCAAATTCATCATCATCTCCCCAAAGCAAACAATCAGAGGCCCTTTATAGTTCTCTTTTCTCCGATGTTTAGATGAACCTGCAAATAACAAGTACAACTCATTACTCGTTATCACATTGGACAGAATCGTGAAAAACATTGGCACTCATAATGTTCTTTAACTTCAATCAATTTAGCATATACTCCTGAAATAAGTACATATGATTTGAAGTTTTTAATCTAATGTTAATTAGTTATTCCACTTAAGCTCCTAATAGTAATAACGTTGAGCGGTAGATATGTGGGTGCAAACTTCACTCACAAACCGATTTTTGTAAAATTGAGTTAGGTCTAAAACTCACTTCTTAACATAGTATCAGAGTTGTGAATTAAAGCATATTCTAGCAAAAATTGTTATTGTTGGAACTATTGTGTCACCGACTATTGGTCTGATATTGGACCAATGTATAGTCACATATTGAGATGTATATCTTCAAACTTAGGAAAGTGTGATGGAGATCTCATATTAACTAAAAATAAGACGAATTTACACTATGGATAGTACAGAAAAAAAATGAACAAAAAAATTATATTTCTCATCTAATTTCACATCTACTATATGAGTGAATGCTCCTTGAAAACTTGTTGATAGAATATTAACACCTCAGCAACACAGCTCGGCAACGCCTCCTCACTCTGTCAATGTCTTTCTGTTTCTTTCCTGTTTTTCCTTTCTTTTTCCAATATAATCGTTCCCCTCTTGTAAGAACGTGACACAATTGTATTCTTCTTCCTTTTCTCTTATCAAAATATTATTCTGCACTTATGATTTGTGCTCATTCCATTTCCTTAATCTTCTTCTCCTTCACACTCTCTTTCGTCTTCATTGACATGGCTTCCACTATTGGTTTAATAAATACCTCGATACTGTGAATTACATTATGGTATCTGATAGGCCCTGGTTAGTTTACAAAGTGAGAGAAAGAATTAAAGAGCCTAGCAGTATTAACGGTTAAGAGGGGAGCGGGAAAGGATTGTATAAATAATCTTTGTTTAGCAGAGGGAGGGGGTTGTTGACAGTTGTATACAGACAGGTTCTTTGAACCTTGTGAGGGAGGTTATGCTCCCTAGACTATTGATTGTAAATGCTAATTCTTATGAAATACCAGAATTCTTTCATTCATCTTTGCATCTTGGTGTGTGTGAGAGTGTTTTGGCTAGGTTTCCCATTTAGAAACCTAACATTTGGTCCGACTTGTCGGATCTAAGGAGGGGTGCGTGGGAATTCGATGGAGGGAAGTGTGGACGGAAGGTTCAATGTGATGGAAGGCCGGTTAGAGACGGTAGAAATTGCGGTTGACGAGATTAAGGCGGAAACAAGAGCGTTGTGCCAAGATACTATCGCAATACGTCAAGAATTGAAGGAAATTGCGAGGATGTTGGGGGGAAGAGGTCGAAATCAAGATGACCATCAATCAGAGGATAGTCAGGCGTCGGTTAATGAGAACGAAAGGAGACAAGGGGAGGACAAAAACGGAAGATGAAGTAGTCGTCCCGAGAGCACGCTCAATTGGAGGAAGAGAGTAGAACTACCCATCTTTGAAGGATCGAATCCACTCAACTGGATCAATAGAGCAGACCGATTTTTTGACTTGCAAGGGGTAAAGGAGGATGAGGAGAAGGTGAGGTTGGCGTATATCAGTATGGAGGGCAGTGCTGGATATTGGTTCCAGTTTTGGAAAGAGAAAGCCAGAGACCAATCTTGGGCGAGGTTGAAGGAAGCGATGGTAGCACGGTTTTGAGGAAGAAGCAGGGGAACCGTATTTGAAAGGTTGGACACCATCAAGCAGACCGATTCGGTGGATAAGTTCATCAAAGAATTTGAAATCTTGGTAGGCCAAGTGTCGAAGCTACTAGAGGAAATTTTGTTGGGATATTTCATGGTTGGGTTGCAAGAAACGATACGTAACCAGCTGCGATTACTCAATCCTTAAGAACTAATGGTCACCATGTGCATCCCGTGAGACGGAGAAGAACTGCATGGAGGTGCGAAGGCGGGGAGAATAGGAAGAAATATATCGAACTGGAATAAACCGATTGATACGGTGTCGTGGGTAGAAACTGTGTAGCAAAACCAAAACCAAACGGGGCCAGCGGGGAGTAGTGGGTCACTGCGTAGAGAAACGACATAGGCGAGTGGGGTGACATCATCCAGTGTCGATAACCGAGGGCGAAATTTCAGAAACTTGCCTTATGCCGAATTTGTGAAGTGTAGGGAAGAAGACAAATGTTTCAGATGTGGAGGGGCCTTCGGGCCTGGGCATCGATGCCTAGAAAGGGGTTTGAGGATGTTGATTTTGGCAGAGGACGAAGAGGGAGAGGAGACCGAAATAGAGTCGGAGTTAGCCCAGGTGCAAATGGAACTGTTGGCGTGCTCTGCAGGGGGACTGACGCAGGCTAAGACGATGAAGTTACAAGGAGAAATTGGGGAAAGAAGGGTGTTAGTTCTGATTGACAGTGGCGCGAGCCACAATTTCATTAGCAATGAACTTGTGGAAGAAGTGAGATTAAACACGACAGAGACGGGGCGTTACCTGGTTAGTCTGGGCGATGGTTAGAAAAAGGAAACCACGGGTGTTGCTAGGGTGTGCAAATTCGTTTAGGGGAAGTGGAGGTGATAACTAGATTCCACCTGTTTAAATTAGGAGGAGTTGATGTGATTATGGGGGTGAAATGGTTGACTACTTTAGGGGAGGTAACTTTGGACTGGAGCAAGCTGACCATGACTTTCAGCAAGGAGGGTAGGAGAGTAACTATAAGAGGGGATCCCATGCTAACCCAAAGCTTGGTAGCCCCAGAAGCATTGTTGAAAATAAAGGAGGTGGAGGCTTGGATGCTAGACCAGTATGCCAGAGTGTTCCAGGAACCCAGCGAGTTGCCCCAGAAAGACTGATGGTGCATCAAATACCCCTGAAGGAGGGAGTTGACCCAACAAATGTGAGGCCCTATAGGTACCCACATATGCTGAAGAATGAAATAGAGAAGCAAGTGGCAGGGATGCTGCAAACAGGGGTGATACGACCAAGCAATAACCCTTATTCCAACCTGGTTATATTGGTGAAGAAGAAGGATGGGTCGTGGCGATTCTGCGTGGACTACAGGGCCCTAAACCGTGCCACAATTTCGAACAAATTCCTGATTCTAGTGATCGAGGAGCTACTGGATGAGTTGAGAGGAGCAAAATATTTTTCCAAAGTTGATCTTAAGGCTGGTTATCATCAGATATGAATGGGAGAGCAGGACATTCAGAAGACAGTGTTTCGCACTCATTTGGGGCATTATGAATTCTTGGTAATGTCATTTGGCTTAACCAATGCCCTAGCAACCTTTCAAAGCGCAATGAACGACTTATTGCAGCCTTACCTAAGAAAATTCGTGCTAATTTTCTTCGACGACATACTGATTTACAGCCAGTCGTGGGCAGAACATCTGGGGCATATGGGGGTGGTGTTGAAGAAGCTGGAGGAAAATCACTGGGTGGCTAATAGGAAGAAGTGCGAATTTGGACGGGTTCAGATAGGGTATCTCGGCTATTTGATTTCTGAAAAGGGGGTAGAGATGGATCCGGGGAAAGTAAACGTTGTGCTGAACTGGGAGATAGTGTAAAAGCTTTGAGGGGATTCCTTGGGTTGACTGGATATTACTGGCGCTTTGTCAACGACTATGGAAAAATTGCTAAGTCCTTGACCGATTTATTAAAGAAGGGAGAATATGGTTAGACAGAACGGGCTAAAGAAGTTATGTCCAGATTGAAGAAAGCAGTTACTTCAGCCCCTGTGTTAGTGTTACCAGATTTTGATCAGCCTTTCCACATAGAATGTGATGCCTCGGGAGGGGGAGTCGGAGTAGTGTTGACCCAAGGCCGGAGACCCATAGCCTATTTCAGCAAAGCCTTATCAAAGGGGTCATTGACCAAGTCAATCTATGAAAAAGAACTCATGGCCCTGGTGATGGCCATACAACATTAGTGACCATACTTGCTGGGCCAATGGTTTGTAGTGAACACAGACCAGAAAAGCTTGCAATACTTGCTGGAGTAGCGAATTACAACCCAAAATCAGCAAAATTGGCTCACCAAACTACTTGGGTATGACTTTGAAATAGTCTACAAGGCAGGGAACACAAACAGGGCAGCAGATGCACTGTCCAGAAGAATAGAGGATCAAGGGGAAGGGGAGAGGAATTGATGGTTGTGGCTCGACTGTATTGACAGGATTTTGGAGATATTCTAAAAGAGGTGAAGGAGGACGAACACTTAAGGAAGGTGAAGGAGGATATTAAGAAGAACCCAGACTCTCACCCACCTTTCACTATAGAAAGTGACAGACTGCATTACAAGGGTAGGTTGGTGATATCGGCTCGCTCATCATGGATTCCGAAATTGCTGGCCGAATTCCATCTAGCCCAATCTCTTTATTAGGTGGGCATGAAGAAAGTTGTTATAGACTATGTGGCAGGTTGTTTGGTATGTCAACAACACAAGTACCTTGCATCATCTCCTCAAGGACTGCTACAACCACTATCTATTCCTAATGTTGTGTGGGAGGAAGTCAGCATAGATTTTATAGTCAAGCTGCCAAGGTCGAATGGATTTGACACAGTGATAGTGGTGGTGGATCGCCTTAGCAAGTACGACCATTTTGTGCCTCTGAAGCATCCTTATTCAGCCTGCACGATAGCTGAAGTTTCCATAAAGAAGTGGTAAGGTTGCATGGTATACCAGCTTCTATTGTAAGTGACAGGGATCTCCTATTTTTGAGTACTTTTTGGAAAGAATTTTTTAAGAGGCAAGGGACTCAGCTGCAGATGAACACTGCTTACCACCCCGAGTCTGATGGTCAAACGGAGGTGCTGAATCGGGTATTGAAGGGGTATTTACGATGTTTTTGTTCGGAGCAACCTAAAGGATGGAGTGTCATTTTACCTTGGGCGGAATACTGGTACAATACTAGTTTTCAGGGAGTCGCGAAGTGTACCCCTTTCGAGGTAGTCTATTGGAGATCACCTCCATCTTTGCATAAGTTTATTCCTGGTGAAACAACAGTGGAGGCAGTGGCGCAAGAGCTACAGACTCACGATGAAGTAATTGAAGTTTCACTTAATGCGAGCCCAAGAGTTTATGGTTAAGCAAGCTAATAAAAAGCGGAGGGTAGCAGATGTTGAAGTGGGAGACTGGGTGTATCTCAAAATTAGGCCACATAGGCAGACATCCATGCCATCGAGGATGCATCCGAAATTGGCAACAAGATACTATGAGCCTTTTCGAGTTGAGCAGAAGGTGGGACAAGTGGCTTACAGGCTTCAGCTACCCGACATAACTCACATACATCCTGTGTTTCATGCATCACAGCTGAAGAAAGCAGTGGGAGATAGAAGCGTGGAGAAAGATTTGCCTATGAATTTATAGGGGGAAGGGTCGTTCTATTGGCCTACTAAAGTCTTGGATAGGAGGAAAATAAGGAGGGGAGATGAGGAAGTGCCACAAGTGTTGATTGAGTGGCAAGAAGGGGGCCATGATGGAGCAACTTGGGAAGATTCCATTACCATACGTGATCAATACCCAAAATTCAACCTTGAGGACTGAGACTGCTTCTTCTGTTCCCTTCAACTAGAGTTGAGACCAGATTTTTCCAAGAAAGGTGCTTGTATTTTTGATGCCAAGTCTTGCACCCTTGGATTACATATTCTTTGTTGTTTGGGTGTGCTTTTGTTTATCTCTTGGTGTTTTGAACTTTAGAAGCATTTGTTGCCCCTGTTGTTTGATCTTGGGTGTCAATCCCTTCATAAGTGGTCAACTCTTCTCTTTTCACCCACGAAAAAACTGGTGTCTCCTCACCCTTCCTTTTTGCTCCCAATGGCTTGAATTTTCTCCTTCGCTTGAGTGTTTCTTTCACTTGATAATTAAACTGTAAAATAATTCTAGAGAGTTTTATTGATCCCTCTCATAATCTTCTATTTATAAGAAAAAATTGATACAAAAGTACATGATAAATAGGGTAACCCTAGACACAATATAATCATGATAAATAGGGTAACCTTTGAGAAAATATAATCATGATAAATAGGGTAACCCTTGACACAATATAATCATGATAAATAGGGTAACTCTTGACACAATATAATGATGATAAAATAGGATAAATATCCTAACACTCCCCCTCAAGCTGAGCATACAAATTGTATGTACCAAGCTTGGAACAAATAAACTCAATCTGAGGACCCCTTAATGATTTGGTTAATACATCTGCGAGTTGATCGTTTGACCCAATAAACTCAGTACAGATTTCGTTAGTCAACAACTTTTCACAAACAAAATGATAATCAATTTCTATATGTTTAGTCCTCTCGTGAAACACTAGATTTAATGCAATGTAGAGAGCAGCTTGATTGTCGCAATACATTTTCATAGTATTTTCCTTTCTTGATATCTTGCAGCATGTCCTCTCTTGCCTTGTAAACAGACTCCACTCAGTTGCTCTTTGACACCACTGTTTTAACCCCAAGCCTCAACAATTCTTCCCCTTTCTTTATTGTTTTGACATTCCCACCACAACCTACCACTCCATCTCCACTACAAACAACAACTTTTGCAACTTTACTTGGAGAAACAAGAGTCACAACCTTCCCATCATGATCTTCACTTGATGTATTTTCCCTACCAACCTTTGTCACGTTATCCACCCTTGCAGCAAAAACTTTTGCAACTTTCTCAGCAGTAGCGTCTGTAACTCCTGCAGTTTGGGCTATCTTCTAAAAAACAGAGTCTCTATCTCTTTCTCTGAACCCCCTTATCAATGCCTCTTTTAGCCCTTTCCAAGAAAGGTTCTTGGTTTTGTTTTTCCGGGCCTTGAACCAATAAATTGTGCCTCCCTTCATGCAGCTGTAAGCCAACTCGAGCCTCTCCTTCTCTATGACATTTTGGGTGCCAAAAAACTTCTCAATCTAAGAGATCCATTCCAACGGGTCCAACCCCTCAAACTTGGGCAATTCTACCCGCTGCCTCCAATTCTGTTCACCCCTGTCTTCCTCCAACTCTTCTTCTGAACCCTTTTTCTATCATTTCGTGACAGATTTGTCACTTCTTTCTAAGCCTTTTATGTGAATCTTGATTTCTTACATCATCTCTCTCGTTTCTTGCATATTTCTTCTCCATTCTTCCATATTGCTTCTCCATTCTGCCATGCTAATTTTTAGTTTGCTGGTCCTCCTCTCTAAGGTATTGTCTCTTCCTTCCATCACCCTTCTCTCCCAAAGATCCAACACTCCTTTCCTAAGGATATCCGGCAGTTCTCCTTTTTATAAGACAATGCTCTGGATGATTCGATCACTTCTCGAAACGGCAGGTCGGACCAATTTGTTAGGTTCCTGGGTTTGAAACCTAACTAAGAACACTAACAGTAGGTAAAAACAATAATAAAGAATGTGTTTTTCTATTATTCACAGTAAAAAAACTATCTTTACAAAGAATGATTGGGAGCATAACCTCCCTGGTTAGGAACATAACCTCCCTCTACAGGCTAAAATCTTGTCTTTACAACAAGTTCACTCCATAATTCCCCTGTACATAACCCACTCCCTATTTATAAAGTTTCTCTTCCCCTTCCCACTAACTAACTAATTGTCAAATAACTCTTATCTCCTTATAATTGCCCTCTCATTTTCTCTTCCTTCTATCCTAAACCCATTATCACTTATCATCCTATATCCTATCAAATTGCATGCCTACTTCATCGCTTGATATTGTCACTCCTTGAAAAATTGAATGGAAAGCTATATGACATATATGTTCTGAGTGTTTTTTGGTTGTCTATGTTACGTTAATACCCTTGTTGCACACAAAAAGAAGCTTGATGCTAGAGTTATTCCTGATATTTTTTTCTGGACCCTGAATCTTTAAAATCATAAGATTGATATCTCTCGTAATGTGTTGTTTTATGAGTTCATGATTCTAACTTTCTTTCTCTACCTATTCTCACAATTGTAGTCATGATTATGATTATATCAATTTTTCTAGCAATCATGTTTCTATTCCTACTACTCTTGATACTAATATTGTCATTCAAAATATTATTCTGCACTTATGATTTGTGCTTGGTCCATCTCCTTCGAACTCTTTTTGTCTTCATTGACATGACTTCTACTACTAATTTAGTAAATACTCTCAGATATTGTGAATTATACACCTATAATCGTATTACTTGTTTTACTTCCCTTATATGTCTGTTCTTGTAAGTTAAGAACAACCTTTTTAGGGACGTGATTCTTAATTAATCCACGATTAGAGAATCATTAATTATTTTTGAGATGAAAACATCATCAACATCTCTTAACAAACTTTTTATTATATGCATATCAGTATGCTTAAAAGACTGAATGATCTATCAATCGTGTCTGACACATGTATTTTGCACATATCATTTCAAGGTTGGATCTAGAAATTCAATGAATTTTGTACATGTGATTCCATGAAGAACTAAACCAAATTGAAAAACTTAAAGCATTGCAAATCAACCAGAACAAATATAAGAAGATGGTAATATGAATGAAATGAAAGAGAGAGAGAGAGAGAGAGAGAGAGAGAGAGAGAGAGAGAAAGTGGGAAAATGAATACCAGAAGAGGAACTTATACAAAGCTTGGAGCTTCCCCTGCGACCGCGAGACCGATCGAGGGTCACCGGGAAGCAACAGCCTGTCATGTTGGGTTTTGTGGATACCCTTTGGAAAGTTATGACGAATTCACCATTGACATGATCGAGGATGTTTCATAGTTACACATCATAGCAGTTCATCATTTCAAACATTATTCAAATTAACAGAGTCAAGGGGAAAGGGCATGCATGCATGCTTGCCAGTCATTGTTTCTATATGTCACCTTAATTTCATCCGGTTTTCATGGAAATCTCAAAATCTTTGTCTCAAAATTTGAATGGTTGAATTTCATTTGCTCCTGTCGCTGTGTTCCTAATCTAATAATCAAAGGAATATTGTTCAAAAATTCCGTGAGTTACGGATGTGGGGGCAATGCCATGCAGTCTTGACAAGTCTGCAAATATATTCTTCTATTGTTGGATTTTCTTCTTCAATTTTTTTTTTACATATTGGCTTCATTCTATTTTTATCCCGTAATTTAAAATAATCGTGATTTTATTTCTTTTTAACTAATTAAGTTATACAAAATTTGAAATCAAGTCGTTTGTCAGTACTTTTTTTAATTTATCAAATTACAAATTTTAACATTCAGATATTTGAGAGCTTCGCTTCGAATTTGAATTTACATATATAATATAATTTCGAAAGTTAAAATAATATGTATAAATTTGTGAGTAGTCTACCCACAAACAATTTTAAAAAAAAGTCAAATAAGAATACTTAAAAATAATTTTTTAAAACATAAACTTAAATTAAATAAAAATTCAACCTTAAGGTATATATAGTTCACATAAAATTATAAAACAAAACTATATTACAAAATTGCATAATAAAATAAATAAATTTAATTTTTAAAAAAGTAAATTAAAATAAGTTATATTATAAAATTTATGTTTTAAAAAATTAAGCTCATTATTTTAATTTCATAAAACTAAATAAAAAATATAAATCTATAAAATCAAATTTTAAACGGTTAATTTTTCGTTTAATAATAACTTTTATTTTTATTGTGAGACCTTAAAAACAGAACCCCTTCCTACCCTCACCCTTTTTTCCCTTCTTCTTGGTCAGAAGCTACCATGAGATAATTGTGAAAACCCAACCACCAATTGAAATCGTGAATAGGAAAAGTTTCCATTCTACCTCTTCTTTTAGAGTTAAGTTATATCAAATAGAGTGTATATTAAAGCTGGGTACAAGATAGGAAGAAATAATGATCTGTGTAATGTTTAGTTGACTATGTGGGTTAAGAGTTAGTGGTCCTTGTATTTATGAGAAGAATATGTAAACTTAGGCAAGTGATTACTATAGTGAAAAAATAACACACGTTCTATGGCATGATCAGGTTAGTAATGCAAATAATTTGGTGTTATACGTATATGTTATAAGTAGACAAGTATGATAGTAATAAGCATCGTTGAAGCATTAGGCACTTGTATCAGGTTGTCTGGCATTAGAACAAAGTGGGTGTAGGTTGATAAATGCAAATTGTATAAACTTGGTTAGTGTCTATTATTTGGCTGTTTGAGATTTACAATTGGATGGTTGAATTGTTTCAGTATGAGCATGGAGTATTTTGTGGTTCTGTTGTTTTCAAGCATGTTTTCTTGTTATGAATCCACGTTTTCTACACTGGAAATGTTGCTTTTGGACCTTGGTTATAAGTTGTTTGAATGCTTGAGACGCTAAACTAATTATAGTTTCTCTCAAATATTCTTGTATGTTGTTGTTTGGATATTGCTGACTCTGATTGTTGCTACCTGATTTGTTATCATGACAAGTACCTTAATTATTCTTGTTTGTGTTTTTGGTTTGGTGGGCAGTGGAGCAATTATGTTTGGAATGCCTGATAATTTAGTGTGAAACATAGTGATTGGTTTCTGACATAAAATTAAAGTTTTATTTGTCCACTACTTGAAATGAAAAACTTGTAGCTTGGTGGTAGAGTAAGAGCTTGTAGGAAAATGAGGTTTTTGGATACACTATATGAATTGAGGGTATGAAATTCATTGTTTGGAACGTTGAATCATCTATTTACTCTAGGGGCTATTGTTTCCTGTTGGGTGATTGTTATTAGTAAGATTTTTAAATGGTTAAGATATCACTGCGGAGGTATGATATGTGATTTCTGGGATTGAATTTCTAGAGGAATTAGATGTTGGTGAAATGGATTTTCATGACAATTATCTAGTATTAGTGTGAATCTGATAACGTTGTCGTTGATGCGATCAAATTAATACTATTAAATTATAACAACTTTAGTATTGCTAAGATAATAGCCAACAAAATAGAAAGGGTAAATTCAACCCTAAGTCGTCTCCCAACGAGCACGGAATTGATTCTTAACAAATTAGTTCTTATAAAAGCTATGCAAAAGGGGTTAATAAAATAATAAAGAAGATAAAGATAAAGAAAAGATTAAAGAACAAAGTAAACAAAAGATAAAAAGAACGAAATTTATAAAGAGATTTAAAAAAAATTAAAACAAATATAAAGAAAATAGGTTGATTTAACTGCTTTTCCATAATAGGATTCATGGTTATCTAAAGATTATTGTAAATTCTCAATTAATTTGTTGGCGTTCTCATTTTTAACTAAAGTACATTCTCAATTAAAAACAAGAACTTTGTAGATTGGTCATAGTAAATTTAAGCAAAGTACATTCTCAATTAAATATTATTATTGCCTAATCATGTATACTCTTTTACCTCTTATATCAAGTAAAAAGCTAATTAACCAAAGTACAATCTTGATTAATTCTTGTTAAAGTTTTTACCACTAATCAAAGTACACTCTCAATTATTGGCAAAAATTCATTCAATCATCAATTAAAATTAAAAACTCTTGGACTCATATGATTGATATGTTATGTAGATTTGACACCATGCTAAATTGCTATAATGTAAAAATCATTACTTTTACTTGATTAAGAGGAAAAAGACATAGATAAAAATAAATCACAACAAAAATCAAAAGAACAAATAAATTTATTCATCTAACCTTAAAATCTAGTTAAGAAATTACAGCACAATCAACCCAGTGGCTTAACACTCCATGGAATGCTCAAATAACATGAAAATATAAGAAGGAAGGGTGGACAGCATGAGAGAAGAGAGGGTGGACGGAATTTGAACCCTCTGAAGGGTTCTTAAGCTCCTCCAAAGTGTTTCCCAAGGTCTCTTTATACAGAAATTGACTTGGGTTTTGTTTCAAGTTTTTCTATTGTTGTAATCTTCTTTATGATAATATAATCTCCTCCAATTATCTTCTAAATAATCCAATATCTTCAAAATACTATTTGATTGTTGTGGAGTTCTAAAAATATTTGAGAAGATATTTGCTACACTAAAAAATATTTGGAAAATATTATCTTTTGATATTTATTGATATAGTTAAATAAGGTAATTATTTAACAATATAAAAAAAATCTTAAGATATGTTTTCCCCAAGTTATCTTTAATCATAAACATTTATCAATTATCAAAGCCCTTTTGGTAGAAAAAATAGAGAAAACCGCAAGATCCAATTTTTATTGCATGTTCCCTCCTTTTAGCTTAGCCAAATTTCTTCACTTTTTCATGTTATGCTTGGATTGACTTCATGTGGTCTTGATTATTTTCTATTCTTGAATTTATCTTTAAGGTCTCATGAAACTTTAACCAATTTATTTCCACACATCAATAAGCTCAACTTAGCTGCAGTTGCACTGACACACGTCAAAATATCCAAAAAAACATTTATGCAACTGAAAAGTTGTTTTTAACACAATTTTGTATCTCATGCTAAATAAACCCAATTATAACAAATCCTAATTAAAACATTCTATTAAAGTACAAAAACCAATTAAGAATTGTTTAACCCTCGACAAGTGTAACCGAATCGTATCAAGTAATAAAAAATGGTAAGACCGAGTATCGTTTCCCAAGAGACTCACGACACTAAACAGTTATGTGATTACTCAACTAATTAAGACTCTAAAGAAATATTTTGGGGTTTTTGAATGCAAATGCAATAAAATAAATATGAATGCAATTTGATCAATTGAGGCTAAACACAAGAATGAATGAATGAAGTTGATGATATTGTTGTTGGGGTTTAGATTTCACCTAATTTACTCTCATGTATTTATGAATTCGTCTTTCTTCATTAATGTTAATGTCACTTTCTAAATTACCTTAAACCCGATGTCTCGACAAAGAAAGCCTAATCATAATCACTAGTTTACAATGTCTTGTCTCCCTAGCAATTACTCATGCATTATAAAGCACAGAAGCTTAAAGACAACCAACCATCATACTCCTATGTCTAGGTTTATACTACTATTGGGAGAGATTCCCCAGATCTAGATTTTCCTGTATGTGTCCATATCGACAAAATCAATAATCGTGACATCGAATGAGTTAAACAATGCATGCTTAGAGCAAAGAGGAAAAACCCTAACAATTAATGAAAGAAAACATGTATCTTTAAAAGATCTTGAAGAACAAATTCAATACATGAGAGTTTCAAAGGATTACATTGATTCCCCAACAACAATAAAGGTTTAGTTCTCCATCGTCATGGAAAAACTAGATGAACAATGGAATGAAATAATGAAAGAGATAGAAAAATCCGAGAAAGAGAAGAGGAGAGTTGTCATCATCCCAAATCTACCCCCAAGGGGTGAAAAATGTGTTTTTGTGCTTAAGCCATCAAAAGATACAAACCCTAAGACATCTGTGTCTTTAAATAGGACATAAAAATAACAGAAAACTGATCCAGGCCCAAAACAGATCATAAAATAGCAGAAAACTAGCCCAAAACTCGCTCTGGTTGACTTTTTCAGCATTCTGGTTGACTAGTTGACTTTTCTGCATTTTGGTTGACTTTGTTGCACTGCAACTCCTTGATACTTCAACCCTTCTTTCAAATCAATCCAAAAACCTACAAAATCAAGAGAATTTAGTTATAAAATCATAAAGCATATCCTCAAGTCTCTTATTTACAAAACTAAAGCAAAATCATGAGTGCAAGCAAGCTTCTAAGTCAAAAAGGGTGCATTAAGTATCAAAATTAATTATAAAAATAACGATTTTTGAACCGTTATCAAGAATCCAATATTAAAGGCTAAATAAGGGAATAAATATGCACTTATCAGAATGTCATGTGGTAGTGGTTATGTTGTTAGTTATGTCTTTTTGTCATACTTTGTAAATTTGGGGTTGTACCTTTTCTCTTTCGAGGGAATAGAAATGTAGTCACATTTCCTCTTGTGATAAGGTAGAAAGGTGAATCTCTTCATCTTTAAGAGGCAGTGGAAGATAAAAGGGACTAAGAATTTGAGGGTTGCCCCTTTCCTCTTTCGAGGGATAGAAAATGATGAATGTCTTGCCCGTAGGATTCTAGCTCATGTTGAGTTTAGTGCTGAAGTTAGCAGCTTGGAGTTTTTACTCATAAGCCTTGAGGAGCGGGAGAGATACGTCTAAAGTTGTGGTAGAGGACCACTCAAATCGTTCTATTTTGGTAACCCTATGACAACTTTTATTTTATTAATGACATATTGAGATGTTTTGGTTCTTTTCATGTTCTTGATAACTAATGGTGTGTTTAGATTTGAAGAAGTGAATTTGAGATTATGAGAGGAAAAGTATATAAAAGTGAAATTGTTTAGATTAAGAGAAAGATTGAGTGATCTGTGTAGATTTGGAATGAAAGTTTCTGCATGATGTGATAGTTATGATAGATTAAAAATGTTTTAATAAATAAAATTATATGATTACCATTTTACCCTTAAGAATAAATGTAATATAAATTTAAATGAAAATAGTTAAAATTATGTTAAAATTAAATTAAAATTATTTTTAGAATTACAAAAATATAATTTTATTATTATTATTATTTTGTTATTATATTATTATCTCATGTCCTGATATTATAATACATCCTATTGCTGCTATTAAAACCCATCTTCATTGGTCTCTATGACAACCATGGGCAGCACCAACAAGGCACCATCACACAACACCTTCAGGCTAAACTAGTAAGGATACTATCAAGCCACACTACCAAGGACTGCGCCATGAGCATGAGACAAAGAACACTACCAAGTCACTAGCTCCAGAAGCGGAAGATCCTGAAAGCATGTGAAAAAAATGGGGAGAATCAATTCTCCACTTATTGTCGAATCAATTATGTGATTTTAAGAATAATGCAAAATCGATTCTTTAGTTTTCAAGTGAGAGGAAAATCGATTTGTCTTAGTCATTATGCATCTTTTTCAACTCCCATAATTGATTATTTTCTTGGATAATTGATTCCTCAACTTCATCTTTATCACTTTTGTCTTTCGAAAAACTCGACTCATTCTAAAAATAAGTAGAGAATACATGAAAATGATAATTATGAGGGATCATATAAATAAATTTAAAGCAATAACATTTTTTTTTCGTGAGGATCTCCTCACTTCAATGAGTGTGAATACCTCATACTTAATTGAAAATCAACGCTTTGAAATAAGTTGAAATTAGCGGATCTAAACACAATCGACACCCGTTATTCCATCTATGAGAATAGTAAATCACCAGTTCCAAACACAACATAAGGGATCTAGGTTGAGGGATGTTTAAGGGTCTATAACTGGTGAATATTGGTTACTTCTAAGAGTAATGATGTGTGTGGTTGTCATTGAGTATTCTTTGAATGTATATATTAAAAGTTGATAGCCTAGGAACTATATAATATTCCATGTACCTTGAGATTAAAGATGTGATTTGAACTTATAGTAAAACATGTTATTGTGTTAAGAATCATGAATGGTTGAGAATCAAGGAACAATATAATTGTATGTTATTAGTTATGAATTGAGTTATATGATAAATGTGATGGAAATAATGGATGATTATGTTATAAAAAATGGAAAGGAAGGGTAAACTTTCGAGAAAGGATTTCAATGTTATAAATACATAAATTATTTGTATAAATTGTTTGGTTTGTAATGACTATATTCTTCCTAAGAGGAAGGATATAGTTTGATAAGAGTAGTGTGATGCAATTGTTAGGGACACTCTTGAAGTTATCCATAGACTCTACTAGGCTCTCAAACTCATATAGAGAATGGGGTTTAGGTGGTGAAGAGTGCAGGAGGTTTTTATAGTTGATTTAAAAATCGTGGATTTCTTCTCAATTGAGTTATAGTGAATTAACCTCGTGGAGAAGTTTGTGAACAAGTAAATTATGGGTCAGTCTTAAGATATCATATTATGAAATATAGAAAACTTGATGTAAAGTTATCATGAGTGTGTAACTCCTAGTGTTTGAGTAATTGCATCAATCTCGATTTGATTCTAGTAATTCTTAATCTTGTGTATGTGAATATGTGACTATATGATTATATCACTAGTGCAAAAAAGACCTTTAACGTCACCCTTTAGACGTCTGACCTTCGAATATCCAACGTAAAAAATGACCGGTGACATTTTTCGTAAATAAAACAACTATTTAGATGTCGGTTATGGAAGGGCCCAACGTCTAAATACTCATATACGTCGGCTGCCCCGAATAGATGCCAAAACTAAACGAAAAAGTTAAAAAAAAAATTATTCTATTTAGACGTTTGTTATGGAGGGAACCGACTTCTGAAGCACTTTAGACGTCTGTTAATTGGGGGAACCGACGTCTAAACCCTAAACCCAAAAATTTAGAAAGTCACTTTTTGACTCCATTTAGACGTCTGATCTCGCCACTCCGACTTCTGAAGCACTTTATACGTCTGTTAATTGGGGGAACCGACGTCTAAACCCTAAACCCAGAAATTTAAAAAGTCACTTTTAGACTCTATTTAGACGTCTGATCCCGCTACTCCGACTTCTGAAGCACTTTAGACGTCTGTTAATTGGGGGAACGGACGTCTAAATTTTGGCATTAAAACACCGTGAACGCGAGACAGCCGTTACGCGCACTCATTGTTCATCATCTTCGTCGCGTTTTCTCTCTACGGGTTACGCTTTTCAGGTTCGTTTTCTCACTTTTGCACCGTTTTAAATTAATTTTACTTCGATTACATCACTCTTTGATGCATTATCTTACATTTGAATCGATTAAAATGCGTTTTCGTTGGGTTTTGGTGCAGTTATTCTCGTGTCTTTAGGCGGCATTCTATGGCGGCGATTTCTTGCATTTTGTACTCCTCCAATCCCCTCCACTACGTTTTTAAAACCATCCAATAGAAAAAATGTACAATACATTCTCTTCAACTAAAATATAAAGTTGTAAACTCGAATCACCATGAGTCACGAACAACCTCAGAGACGTCTAACCAGTATGGATCAGACGTCTATAGAGACGTTTGACCTAAAGGGTCCGACGTCTATAGAGTCGTCTGACCTAAAGGGTCTGACGTCTCATTAATGTCACCCATATAGACGTCGAACAGAGATAAGACGTTAAAAGCCCAAAATAACAGATGTCTAAAGTCTTTTTTGCACTAGTGTATGATGGGATGAAAATTAAATGTTTAATCATAAAAATATAAATCTCGATTTAATTATAGTAATTCTTAATCTTGTATACGTGAATATATGATTATATGATGGGATGAAAATTAAATATTTAATCATAAAAATATAAATCTCGATTTGATTATAGTAATATCTTAATCTTGTGTCTGTGAATATGTGACCATATGATTATATGATGGGATGAAAATTAAATGTTTAATCATAAAAATATAAATTTTGATATGATTGGATTAACTTACCAGAGTTGTGTATTTTTTTTCTTTTGCAATGGTTGTTATTTTTAGCGTGAGATAGAGGAAATTAGTAACTGTAGCAGAGCCTATGGAAATGAGAAGTGTTCTTATTTGTTTTAGGATTAATGGAGTTAAAATAAAATAATAGTATCATAGTCTCATAATATTTTGAAAAACTAGATAACAATGGAATGTAATTTTAAATACTTGTTAAATACTATTGTATTTTTATTGGTATATTATAATGTACATTGCATCATTTTCCATATACTAGGTTTGTCTCTTTGTTAACTTTATAATTAATCGAGAAATTAGATATGTATGTTTTTTTATGGGTTGTTACATTTATCACGTGATTTATTTTAAAATATCAAAAGAAAAATATTTAATAATAGAATATTGGGATGTATAACTTAATCCATAATATTCGATTAAAAAATAGTAATCTAATATCAATAGCAAGTGTAACCATACATGGATATATAAAAAACATAAGACTTGTCATCATTTCAACTATACCCTTTTCATGAACCTTCTTTCCCTTTACTAAGAGCCACACAAGGAGGGTCAAACTTTGTTCACCATCCATATCCAAACCATTACCATTACAACATTAACAAGCATAAACAACAACTTAAAGAAGCACTCTTAAAAAAAAATGTTCATGCATTAATTTTTTTTTTAAAATTTAGTTTATAAAATCAATCTAAATCTAATAAAATGAATTAGATCTATAACTCATATTTTAGTTAGATAAATTATATTTGGATTTTTTCAATTCAATTTAAATTACATTAAATATAAATTAAATCTATCTTGTCAATTAAATTAAATCCAATGAGATAAATCTAATATACCTTATCATTAGGCCTATTAGACATATGAGTCAACTTGGTTCAATTTGGACTCAAGTTAACTTGTGTCGACTTAGGTTTTGACCATATGATCTCAACATTAAGTTAATTTGGATCCAAACCAACTTAACTCAACTTGAACTCGTGTCGACTTAGTACCACTAGGTTTGGGTTACTTGACACCACCTGAGCTAAGGTTGACTCGACACCACCCAAGTCTGGATCGACTCAGCATCACTTGGGCCTTTACCGACTTAGCTCAATCTCTAGCTTAGACTAACTAAGCTTGATTTTTTAGTTTGGCCTAATTTAATTCGATTTTGTTTTTGGTTTGAGTCAACTTGGCTTGATTGTTTGACTTGAATTGACTTAGCTTGATTTTTTTACTTTGGCTGACTCGGCTCAACCTTATGCTTATGGTGTCTCAACTTTATCCTTTAGCCTTGAATTTCCTTGACCATCTACCTAGGACAAGTCGCTTCAACCTTCTATTCAATAGTCTCGAACTTTCGACTTGGATCATCTTAACCTTTATTTAAATTTAAAAGTTTATCAATTTGTAGTCTTTTAGTTTTGATCTACTCATGTTAGTCACATTTTGAAACTCATGTTTTTCATTCTTTATTTCTAACTTTTTATTCTTCTTGTTTTTCATCTCGATTCACTTACATAAGTGGTAAAATGAACTTTGGGATGTAATTTAGTCAAATTTGACTAATCAATTTAAGTTTTTTAATTTGTTTTACATTCTTCTTAAATCTTCAAACTTATTTAACAAAAGTGTGGTTTATCGGTCTAAATTTTTTAAATTAAAAGTTAAAATAAAATTAATTTAAAAGGTTAATTTTATATATAATATTATTTGAAAGATAAACATATTAATAATGTTGTAATTTAAATTATTAATAATTACAAATTAAGTTTTAATTATTAACTATAATAACATAATTTAACATATAAAAATTATGATTATTCTAATTTATTCCGTTAATTAATTAAAACTTAAAATGTTATATAATTAAATATAATTTTAATATACATATAACAAATTTTAAAAATAAAATTTTTAAAAATTATTGGCCAAAACAGCCATTACCATATTTACTCAAATAACTACAAAATAATTTAATACAACTTATATATGTTAAACATGGTGGTCATTGACGCTCCCAAAGCTGTCACTTCATAAGAGCACTCCTTAAACACATTTTTCTTTTAATTTATTGTAAATGTTTAATTTTGGTCAACTAACTATTTATTATGAAAATGAAGTAAATTTTCTATTAATATTTTCGATTAATAATTAAGCAACGTATTAATAATAAACTAAATTTCTTTAATTTTAAAAATTAAAGAACTAAATCCATGTTTAAAATCATATAGAAATAATACTACACATTCACAAAATTCTCTTATTTTTCATGTAAATTTTTGCGTTCCATATATTCGGATAAATTCACTACATTAGCTACGAAATACTGTAGTATTAAGTTACAGTAAAAATTAATAAGCGTCTTAAGTCAATAATTAATATGGGGTGTTGCTCCCTCCACCACCACAGCCTTCTCCCTCCACCTCCCCTTTACTATTTTGCCCCTCAATAAAATTTTATTTTTAGAATTATTGTTTTTTAATTTTACTCATTTATAACATATTTCACTGATAACCTATGTAGTTCCTTGTATGAGTAAAATATTTTTCTGCAAAGCTCAGTGATCGTGAAAAGAATTATCAAGCAATCTTCCTCTTGCTTTCGGTGCAGTACGTGGTGTAGTGCGTTTGTGGTGTAATGTGCTTGTCGTGGTTCCTCTCCAGAGTCATAATCCTTCCAATAATCCTAAACTCTAAACCCTAAACCCTTCCAATAATCCTTCCAATAATCTTTCCAATAATCCTTTAACCCTAAAACGTAAAATGAAAATGAAGCCTAAACGGATGACATCCTTCAACGGATGTCAACATCCGTTTAAGGCAAAACGGATGTCGACATCCGTTTCGCCTTAAACGGATGTTGACATCCGTTGAAGGATGTCATCCGTTTAAGTTTTGTTTTAATTTTATGTTTCTGTTATTATTTTATTAGATATTTTAATATTTTGATTTATTATTTTTGAATATCTTTTTAATGTATTTTAATAATGTATATTTATATTAGTTTATATTTAAATATTAAAATATTAAAATAATAAAATAATAAAAATAAAAAATTTTAACTTTAAGGATATAATTGGAATTAAAAATAATTGGGGAGGTGGAGGGAGAAGGCTGTGGAGGTGGAGGAAGCAACACCCATTAATATGTTTAATCTGACTTTTAGCAAAAAGAAAAAAAAAATCCTTTAATATTTTCACTTTTAATACACTATTTATAAAACCCAACTAACTCTCAATTGTAATAAATAAATGTTTATAATTGACAAAGCTGTATTAATAGTAAATTCAGAGCAAGTTTATCCAAGAATTAGATAAAGGCCTTATAAAAAAAAACCAATAAGCAGAAAAATAAATTAAATCACAAACTATATTAAACTAAATTATTTTTGCGACGTATAAATCGTTTTACATCTAATTCAAGAAATCATAAAATTATGATGCAATGGTTATTACATGAATGACCAGTCACTATTAACATGTATGATCACGCGTAATTAGATTAAGACGTTTGGTAATACGCTAATGTCGTTCTCCCTAATCTTAATTAAAACTCCGCGTGCTTAACCATTATCATATACGCGTAATTAAAATGTTTTTATTAAATAATGTTTTACAATATTGGATGTACTAATAGTCTTAATTTACTTGTTAAACAACACATTTAATTATTAATTTTCAAATTTAAAAAACTTAATTTTATGCATGTTTTAGAATATAAAGTATTGTAACAAATTTTGTAAAACTTAATCTATCAACTACATAAAAAAGTGATTTCTACCAGTAAAAAAAATCATCATGGAATAATTTGAATATAAAATATAAAAAAAAATTATATAAGATTGAAAATCACATCAACATTAGAGTTTTTTAATAAATCTTAGAAATATTTGTATTATATAGAAAGAGCAAATTACTATAATTGAAGATTGGTTTTTTATGAACCTTGAAAATAAAAAAATGAAGAAAAAAGAAGAGGGAGAAGGAGCCAGCAAGAAACAGCTGGGGAATGAAAGGAAAGTGGAAGTTGGAAATTGAGTGACCAAAGATTGCATCCAACCCACATTCTAAACCAAACCACACCATTTCATACTTTCACACTTTCACACTTTCACTTTACCACAACACATACACTTTTGTTTTTTTCTCTTTCTTTTTCCCTCATTGGAGTGAAGCATTGCTGCATGATCAATCAATAAACCCTCTTTCTTTTTTCTCTTTCCCTTTCACATTTTGATTGATTCAGATCCGCAATGGCACCCAACAACAACAGAACAAAGGGATCGCATTTTCCTCTGCTTGCCTTCCTCCTTCTGTGCCTCCTTGCGCCCCTTCTCTTCTTCCGTGCATCGCCCCTTCATACTTTTCACGGTCTCATTCCTTTTCCTTTACTTATTTCAATCAAATCTCACTTCTTTTCCAATTGGGCATTGCTTATTGCTTACATCTTATAATTGTCCCAGATCTCACATCCACTACTCTTCTAATGCTTTATGTTTTCTTGTAGATTATATATGCTTTATTTTTTTTCTTTCTCTCACTCTTTTTTCTCTCCAGGGAGTTTTGAATTTTCGGGCATTAAATGGGGTGTGGTATAATGTTCTTGACGTGAGAAGTGGGAAATGGGAGGAGAAAATAATCGTGATTAGTGTCTATGGGTTTTTGTTCAATGCATGTGGAATTGGTTTAAGTTAGTTTGATTAATTACTTCAAGTGCATTGTGCAGATCAAGGTGGTAATTCGGCTGTTACCAGCAGAAAGGTACGTTTTTGGGTTTATTGGTTATTTGATTAAGACTCTGTTTGGATGAACTTTTTGTAAGTACTTATGGGAGAAGAGAATATGAAGGTAAAAAATCGAACTTCTTGCATAAGCTAAAATCGACTTTGCATTTAAGTTTTATATTGACTTATGCATTTAAGTTTTATAGAAAGCTTTCTTCATTTAATTTACCCAAAAGATAAGGAGGCTTATGGAGAACCTTAACGCATTTTATTACCTTCTCATTTTCTTTTCCTACAAGTGGCTTACGGGACCTTCTTTTTTTTATTGGTGTTGGTTGTTGCAGGTTGCCAGATTCAGAGAGTGGCAGTCACTACAGGATCTTGAATCGCTTTTTTCCAAAGAGGCAAGCGAAAGCTTATATTTACTCCTGCTCTGTGTCTCGTGTGTAATGCTTTTTTGTTGAAGAGTTCATGCTCTTCCTGGGTTTCTAATAATTATTATGCATTAGGTTCTAGATGTTATTGTTTCCAACACAAATGATGTGGGCCCTTTGAGTCTTGAGAGTTTTAGAAAAAATTTGTCTGCTTCATGGAGAGTTGTTGGATCAAAGGCTTCTGATGCTACAAATCAGGTTTGGAAGACTGATTTATTTCTTCTAGAAGCTTTCACTTCCTGTTTTAAAGAAAAAAAGGGCATATTTCTTTCTCTCTATGATAGGCTATTTTTATTTTTGATTATAGGTTAACGAACCAGCAAACAATGTTGGACAAGAGAAGCACGATGGGAAGGAAGGAAGATTTTCAGGTGGTTTCGCACTGCTGCGTACTTTACTTATGTTCTCTTAGTTTACATTCTCATTGTATAGTTTTTAGGAATGCAGTTGGTCATGCTCAGTGGACTGACACTCCTGCACAGCTATCCAGAAGGGTGAGTATCCTTGATCGTTCTTGAGTATTTTTCTTGTTTTAACTTGTATACAGTTTTTCTAATAGGCATTTACTGATGCATGTTTGCACTGTGGGGTAATCTGCTACACCTTGTAAGAGGTTACAATTTCATGGAAACAGCCTCATTACTGATATAATAATACATAAGCCTTCCCAAATCCCAACGGCCCATGATGATGACTTATATGCTGGGATACCGTCTTTGTCACTCCAGCTGACATGAAGCTGTGCTGGTCTAGAATATGTTTGATCAAGCTTATTAAATTAGAGAGTTTACATACATTCATGCTTTTGTTTTTATCAGCAATAACACATAATAATAGGAGGCAATTGGGTTCTCTCAACCCATATACAAAAAAAAAAAAAATCAATACTACAACTCGACTCAAACATTTAACTCAAACTTGTAAGAGTTTACCTAATATAAAAAATAATATTGCAAAAGTCTATTAATGACATATGAATAGCATAACACTCTTAATACATTTCAACATTTCGACACCACAATAAAGAAAGTAGCAAATCACAATGAGAAAGTGTGATAGTACATTAGTGCTAAATGAAATTTCTCAAATTTAGAAACAATAAGATATTTCTGTATTAAATAATGAAGCCAGTGGACCTATAAATACATGGGTTTGCTGGTTATGTTAGGAAATATAGAGAGCAAATTCTAAGGAAACAAATCCTAGTAATTATGGGATTGATTTTAGATACATGATCTAATCCTAGCATTAATGGCATAATACCACTATAGCAGAATAAAATTATTTCTAGGATAACTCCTAAAATACACAATGGACAACACGGTTTTGACATTCCCTCTCAAGCTGGCAAGTGTTCTCCATTCCCATCTTGGATATAATTCTTTCAAATTTAATGTAGTTTAGCCCTTTGATGACTATGCTGCAAGTTGATTTTGAGCAGACACTGCCTAGCTTTTCCTTGATAAAATGTCTGACCACCACAATATGTTTAGTTTTGTCATGTTACACCGGGTTGTGGGTTATGTTAGTTGCAAAGTTATTATTATGATATAATCTCATAGATTTATCCCACTTTATCTCCAGATCTTCCAATATAATTCTCAACCCTAGAAATTGACATATTCCTTAGGCCATTACTCAAAATTCTGCTTCAACATTTGATTTAGCTACTACATTCCATGTTTTGCTCTTCCCATTGAACTGCTATATATCCCAATCATGATTTGCTCCTAATAACAATATTACTGAGTCTGTTTTCATCTTAGCAACCGGGATAAATGTCTCCAAGTAATCCACTCCATAGGTTTGAATGAATCCTTTCGCCACTAGACTTGTCTTATAATATTCAATGATCCCATTAGTCTGATGTTTCACGATATATAACCACTTACACCCCACTGTTTTTTTTCTCCAGTTGGTAAGGTGACAAGTTCTTAGCTCATGTTCCATTCCCATGGCTTGTTTCCATTTCCTATTAGAGAATGCTATAGATATACAGGATGAAGGTGTGGTTAGAGTTCAGGTTTGTTACAAAGGTTTTGTGTGTAGGAGAGAATTTTTCAATGGACAAAAAGTTCGATAGAGGGTAAAAGGGTTGTTAGGTCTGTCGGGTGCATGTTCTGGTTCCCTTTCTAAGGGCAATGGGAAGGGCTAGGTTTTGGTTCATTCGTGCTTTTAAATTTCCATATACAAACTCATTAGAATTATCAGAATGTATAGGACTAGAAATAGTTAACTTAGGTAATGATGGTAGGTTGGATTCTTGGACATGGACAAATTCTGACATGGCCTTTTCTCTTCTTGAGTAAACCACATTTTTTCCAAATTTTCCACCTTCATTAGGTGCAGGTTCAGGAGGTTTAGGTGCAGGTTCAAATATCATATTTGGAAGTTTGAGAGACTCATCTTCCTCTCTTATATTCTCCCCCTGAAGATGAGGTTTCTTACAGTAGCTCTCATGTCCATTGAAGGTGACATCTCTTGACACTATTGTTTGGATGGTGGGTGATAGCACTTATATCCCTTTTGCATGGTTGTGTATCCTAAGAAAACACATTTGATAGCCCTAGGATCCAGTTTTCCTTTCATTACTATGAACATCCATAAAGGATACACTCCCAAATATTCTAGGTTGGAGTTTTATTGTTGGGTCTATGTATGGGTATAACAAGATAGGACATCCATGGGACTCTTTGATCCTAAGATTTTAGAGGGTAATCTATTGATAAGATAAGTGGTAGTAAGAAGGGCTTGTCCACCAAATTGCTTAGGAACATGATATTGAAAAAATAAATCGCTAGTTTGTTCTAGTAAGTGCACATTTTTTCTTTGAGCAATCTCATTCTATTGATGTGTGTTAGCACATGAAGACTCAGATTATTTCCTCTTTTTGGCAAAAATAGTTCAATTGAAGATTAAAGTATTCCCTAGTGTTATCATACCCAATTCTCGTAATATTGAGTCCATATTGATTCTTATTCATTGTGACAACCGATGTTACTTGGGTACAATCATCTATAAAGGTTATAAACCATTTAGCACCAGAGATATCAGGGACATTAATGGGACCCCATACATCAATATGAACAAAACAAAATGGGGCAAGACTCTTTCTATTGCTAATGAGAATTTACACGCTTGTGTTTAGCAAACTCATGCACCTCTCAGTGGAGACTTTCCACCTTTAAATTCATAAATAAGGAAGGGAAAATTAGTTTGATTGAGTTAACTCGTTTTTCCTATCTAGGATAACTCATGAGTTTTAAGAGATACCTCTAGAGTTTGACTACCTTGTATTTGACACATTGGAAATTTATTAATTTGTCCATATCCTGCAAATAAGTTGTTGGAGGACCAAATCCAAGAAAAAATCTCACATTGAATAAGAATGACCGAGTTAAGTAACATATTAGTGACACAAGGTCATAGGTGCCATTGATGGAAGATCTTTGTGTTATTTAGGCTCCCCTCACAACCCAACAAAATGTTATCTCAAACTCAATTTTATTCATTTTTTGTAATCGAGTGCTTTAACCCAAGATAATCTAGTAATCTATGCCTGTAACATATGGTTGATAATTCCTCTAAATGTAAAGCCTTTTATTCCTAAATTAATTCTTTTAATACACATTCGACTTGAAGAGAACTGCACACCCATAACCCTAAAGTTTATATAAAATTCAATGTTGTTTGCACTGTTGGTGATACTCTACTTTGGAAACTCAACAATTATGGAAATAAACCCTGTTTTGTTCTTTGAATATATCTTTTACAGCAACTAATAGAGAAAAGGAAGGAAAAGCGTGCTGCTGAGTTGATAAGAGAGGATGAAGTAATTGTAAAGCTTGAAAATTCAGCTATTGAACACTCGAAATCTGTTGATTCAGCAGTTCTTGGTAAATACAACATTTGGAGGAAAGAAAATGAGAATGAAAATGTGGATTCTACTGTACGGTTGATGCGAGACCAAATCATTATGGCTAAGGTTTACTTGAGTATTGCAAAGATGAAGAACAGTCTTCAACTGTACCAAGAATTGGAATCTCAGCTTAAAGGCAGTCAGCGTGCTTTAGGTGAGGCAACTTCTGATGCTGAGCTAAAGCCGAGGTATGAAAGCTATGTGCAATTTTCTCAGTAGTGATTTCCAAATGCATCTGTGTTTTAGTTTTTGCATTAACCAACTTTACTAATCAAATGTTTAATATCTGTAGCGATCATGAAAATATAAAAACTATGGGCCATGTTCTTTCTAAGGCGAAAGAGCAATTGTATGACTGTAAGTTGGTTACTGGGAAATTGAGGGCAATGCTACAAACAGCTGATGAGCGAGTTAGGGGCTTGAGAAAACAAAGCACGTTCCTTAGCCAGTTGGCTGCCAAGACCATACCGAATGGAATTCATTGCTTATCTATGCGCCTTACCATAGACTACTTCCTCCTTCCTCTTGAACAGAGAAAATTCCCTAGAAGTGAGAATTTGGAGAATCCTACTCTCTATCATTATGCCCTATTCTCGGACAATGTCTTGGCTGCATCTGTTGTTGTCAACTCAACTATTGTGAATGCAAAGGTGACTTGTACTATCTTTTACCATACCAATGTTTGCACGCAAGTGTATAAAGTAATTTTTTACAGATAATGAAATAGTTTCTGCTTGCATTGTACAGCCCCCACATATTTTGCTTCTTCAGTGCATCCCTAAGTCAGTAACTAATATAATTAAACTTTTCGTTTGTCTTATCTTCATTTCTTCAACATCAGGATCCTTCAAAGCATGTGTTTCACCTTGTTACTGATAAGCTAAATTTTGGAGCCATGAACATGTGGTTTTTGCTGAATCCTCCTGGAAAAGCTACAATCAATGTTGAAAATGTCGATGAATTTAAGTGGTTGAACTCATCCTACTGCCCAGTCTTGAGGCAGCTTGAATCTGCAACAATGAAAGAGTATTATTTCAAGGCAGGCCATCCAACTACTACTGGCGCTTCGAATCTCAAGTACAGAAATCCAAAATATCTGTCAATGCTTAACCACCTGAGATTCTATCTTCCACAAGTTTATCCTAAATTGGATAAGATTCTTTTTCTTGATGATGACATTGTTGTCCAGAAAGACCTGACTGGATTATGGGCTGTAAATCTTAATGGAAATGTAAATGGTGCTGTTGAAACATGTGGGGAGAGTTTTCACCGATTTGACAAGTACCTTAACTTTTCAAATCCACATATTGCAAAAAATTTTGATCCAAATGCTTGTGGTTGGGCATACGGGATGAACATGTTTGATTTGAAGGTGTGGAAAAAGAAGGATATCACTGGCATATATCACAAGTGGCAGAATTTGGTGAGTACTTGAACATAAACTTGGCTTACATCGCGTGTCTATTACATAATAAAGATTACCAAGACATATATAACTTTTCTAAAGAGAAGACTTACCCTTTTGAGGATAAAGTGCAATTACAACTGTTGATTAAAAAATTGACGGTTGTAATGTTAACAACTTCCTTAGTTATATTTGTGTGAATGCATCTTGTTACAATATCAACCATTTACATTGCAACAACATAAGGTTTTAACTTGCACTTTATGTACTAAGTTAAATCACTTTGATTGATCTTTCACTAACCCTTTTCTTCCTGTTTGATTCCAGAACGAAGACAGGGTGCTGTGGAAGCTGGGGACATTGCCTCCAGGGCTGATGACATTCTATGGATTAACACATCCGCTAGATAAATCATGGCATGTGCTTGGTCTGGGTTACAATCCAAGTGTAGATCGTTCAGAGATAGATAATGCGGCAGTGGTACACTACAACGGTAATATGAAGCCATGGTTAGAGATAGCCATGACAAAATATCGGTCTTACTGGACCAAATATGTAAAATTTAGTCATCCCTATCTTCAGAATTGTAGGCTACATGAATGACCTGACAATTAGGTCCTGAAGTCCAGAGAAACGCACTTTTTCTCTGATCAATACCCTTCCCCATCTTCTTTCTATCTTAGCAATTCCAGAGTGATAGGGTCAGTGCTTATTCTGTGGTTACCCCTACATCATCTCTTTCCTAAGTCACTGTTTTTTGCTTTCAATTAATTTTATTTGTTTACACTACCCTCACTGATTTGAAACAAGGTACATAAGTACTATACCTTATTTACTGCTATAAAATCCCTTCATTGTATACAATACTCTGATACTGAGACTGGACTAGAAATAGAATAACAATTTTTATGTATTCTTTCAAAAGTAGCTTTCTTCTGTTTCGAGAACCTTTTTTACGATTGCATTTTCTTTTAGTACACGAATCATCAGAAATTGATATAATGACAAGCATTGTTCTCACAATATGTGATTAGAGTATGATTTTAATTATCTTAGTCGTGATAAAATGAGCAATTTTTAAGTCATAATCAACTTGGGAAGTATATTAAGCAAATATAATTAGGCAATGAAACGAAATTCAACAGATGAACATCAATTAATCAAACTTCTTGACTAGAGGCTTTACTCTTCAACTGATTGTTTGTAAACATTTATGAATACTACATAGTACGTTAAGAAGGCAACATGGAATGTTTGACTTTCGAGCCTTGGTTTGAATCTCTCAAAATGAGTATTCAAACGTCGAAAGAAAGCTTAATCCAATGTAGTTTACTATGAAAAAACAAACGTAAAAGAGGTAAAGTAAAATTAGTGGTCTGATGATCTTTTGTACGAAAACAAGGATTCTTTTTATGCAGAGAATGAAAAAAATCGAAGCAGTAAAGGAACAACAGACAAAACACCTAAATAGGAAGGGCAACCACTTTGAGTTTGTCTTAAATAAACAAAAAATGAGTATGAGAAAGGTTTGATTAGAGCATCATCTCCCCACACTTGAATTGAGATATGTTAAACATACAGACACTTGGATAGAACTTTTTCACAAACAAAGAAGAGTTCAATTTCATGTACTTACTTCAGACATGAAGAATAAGATTATGAGATAAGACCATTGTAATTTGACTATCAATTTATCATAGCAGATAGTAAGGGGGGATCATGTTATATGCCAAGTTTTTTAAGGGTTTGAATCCTTAGAATTTTATCAGTCGTTTAAGCAAGATTCTTATACTCCTTTTTACGTACTAAATATTGCCAAAGCAACTTGTTTTCTTAGACTACCATAAAATGATATTTGATCTAAAAACGTATGGTAGCACCAAAGATGGACTTGTGATCATTAGTATTTGCGGTCCAATCTACGCCAAAAGCTTGTAAGGAAAAAAGAGAGACAAAGATCATAAAAGTAAGAAGACCCTGAACATAGGTCAAATACATAAAAAGAGAAAATTCAACTGTATAACAAAATTCTTTGAATTTTTTTTTGCAAAGTTGTGTTTGATGGAGTGATGATAGACACGTGTTTTTAATGTGATAGACAATTTGTTAAAAATGTTTCAAAGAACTTAGCTTTTAAAGAAAGGAAAAACACATTTTCTTTGTTAGAAATTTAGTAATATGCAATTTAAATAAGGAGAAGAAGAACTTATGTTATATATTTTTACACTAGCTTGTAGATGAATCTACACTATTTTTAGTTCTTAACAATCCATCAAATTTTACTTGACAAACTAACGCGGTGAAATTACTAATAAATATTGTTTAAATCACAACTATTCTAATTAAAAACAATTGAATTATTATTTAGACATTAAGTCAATTTTGACTAAAAACTCAAGTATTATTTAAAAACAATTACTTTTGGTTGACAACTTATAGTTTTATTTGGAACACAACTACAACCTTTTGTAGCTAATATTTGAGTACTCTTTGGAACACAACCACTATTGTTAAAGGATTTACAAAAAAAAAAGGATAATCTAAAAGATCATTAGGTCTAGACAGAGAATAACATTTTTCGACGAACACAAAGTTAAAACATACTTCTGAATTGCATATGAATATGCAAAATGTTTTTAGGGCACAACAATACGGTCCATGCAACATTAAATTATTATCTCTTCTTCAAGTAACATCTTGATAGCTAGCATAACTTATCATGCTTAGGTCAGAGAGCTTTCACTCAAAATTAGAGTAAATCGTAGAACCATACATGATAAAATAGTATTTCCACAATTGACATAAGATGTGTTAGAATGTGTGTGTTAGCGTGAAACAATTTTAGCGTGTCTTTTTAAAGATATTTAATGTTGATAAAAGTTTTATGAGATTTTCTTGGTAGACGTGAATATGAATAATATTTTTCACAACACAAAATAAGTTCATAAATAATTTCGTGATAGACAAAGTTACTTTAACTGTATGCATATCATTTGATTAAGGTTTTACTTACTATATGAAGCAAGAGAACACAGTGTGTACCAGATAAAGCATCTCATGATTTGTTTGAAAATTATTGTCTTAGAGGTCAAAAGTATTCATGTTTGTACTTTGTTGTTTAACAACACTTAATCAAAATCAATATAGGTATGTTAAACTTTATTCTAACAAGGGCCATTTAAATGAGTTTCTTTAAGACGTAGAATAATCCTTTTGATAGTAGTTTAGTGATATTTAAGTACCGAAATAGTAAATGAAAACACTTTTGTTCTCAACTTTATTGATTTTTGGAAGAATTATAATATCATATTGAAGAACACCTATAATAGGTCT
The DNA here is from genome assembly GCF_016808095.1 of Vigna angularis. Classification (NCBI taxonomy): domain Eukaryota; kingdom Viridiplantae; phylum Streptophyta; class Magnoliopsida; order Fabales; family Fabaceae; genus Vigna; species Vigna angularis. Next base: position 9,877,429 of record NC_068971.1, read on the forward strand.
ATAGGAAGTTACATCAAGAAGAAAACTTTTGTTAATTTTTTTTATTAGAGGTCATATGGGAAGAAATACACTTAACTTCAAATATATTAGATCCATGTAAAAGATCACAAATACATTTATTTTGGGTTTAAAAAGGGAATCATCCTTGAAAGTTCTAACTTCTCCTCACAAGAAAATCAAGTTGGCTCAACTACTTAAAGGAGAAAATAAAATTAAGTTAATTGACAATCCTTTGAAAACGTGTGGAAGAATTATCTATTATTCTTATGTTGTTAAGATAAACTAACAAATAGTGTTACTTTAACATTGAGAAAAGAAGTGGATGATCACACTTGTTGAGATTAAAACCATATTGAATAAAAATACTTTTGTAGTTTTCCAAACCTATAACGAAGGTTCTCTTTTCAAGTCATAAATAACCTTGTTGAGCTTGCATGCTAAAGAAAGACCAAGGTATAAAAAACTAAGACTTGTTACATGCAAGAAATTTAATCAAAAACACCTTTTAAAAAAAATTATTAACATCTAAATGAAAAAGAGGCCAAGTTTTTGATGAAACCTTTAGCTACAAGACAAGTATACTTGCTTGAGAGCCATCTAAATTTTTCCTGACTCTAAAAACCCAGATACAACCAACCAACAATTTGTCATGTAGGGAGGGGAAATTAGAGTGTCCAAGTATTATTATGGACTAAGGCATATTTGGGTTCAGAATAAGCCAAAGAAGAAGCCTGTTTTTTTTGCACTAAACTAGAGTTTGGTCTATTTGCATAGAATGAGTATTGATTGGAAGAGTAATAACCTTCAAAATCTGTATTAGAAGCAAATTGGGTGGTAGAAGTGTCAATACTATTATGGGAAGAAAGAAAACAATGGGAGCCTAGAAAAAAGGAAGAAGTAGGCTGGTGTTAATTCAATAATGTCCTCCATAGAAAATAACTCTTTATAATAAAAAAATCTCTATTTATTAAAAAAATATATTCTGAACATGGGACCCACCCATTTTGATGTCGTATTTCAATAAATTCAACAGTAAATGTTAACTGTCCACCTGTCTGATAAGACAACGGACTGCAAACAATCAAACATACTACCAAAAATAGAAGTGTACACTAAAATTCAAAGGGAAAATGATACTTCAACAATCACTTTTGACAACATTTTGACACGGGACAAGTGTTAAAATGTTAGTGGTCCACATGGAAAATTGAATTGAAAATTTTAAATGACGTGGAAAGGGAGTGCAGAAGGGGTTTCAAGTTTGACGGTTCAAATTTCACTTTTCAGATTTTCAATTTGGGACATTCGTAGAGAGAGAAGAGAAGTTTGAGAGAGAGAGTCGAACCTAGAGAGAGAGTTCGAGAGAGAGAGCTCCGACGGAGTGCCCGCCGGAGTGCCGCCAAACAACGTTGAACGCCGTCGTCTTTCTTCCACCCCTCCAGTCAGTTCCGATTCATGGCCGTCGCAGCTCGCCGACGAAACAAAGACGACATCGTCTTCCCTTCGACCCAACCAACTAAGGGCGCGTTCTGAATCTCGATTCTTCCCACCCAGCCAACTTAGGGAACAATTACTTAAGATTTTATTAAAAAATTTGTGCCAAAAAAACCACAATTTGTAAGACTCATAGTGCAGGAATAGAACTAGTACCAAAGGCAAAATAAGTGGATACTTGGGTTGAAGTTTTTGCACAGCGACGGCCCTGAATCGGAACTGGCTGGAGAGGTGGAAGAAAGACGACAACGTTCAACGTTGTCCGACGACACTCCGGCGGGCACTCTGTCGGAGCTCTCTCTCTCGAACTCTCTCTCTAAGTTTGACTCTCTCTCTCAAGCTTCTCTTCTCTCTCTACGAATATCCCAAATTAAAAATCTAAAAAGTGAAATTTGAACCGCCAAACTTGAAACCCCTTCTGCACTCCCTTTCCAAGTCATTTAAAATTTTCAATTCAATTTTCCATGTGAACCACTAGCATTCCATGTGGACCACTAGCATTTTGACATCTGTCCCGTATTAAAATGTTGTCAAAAGTGGTTTTTGAAGTATCATTTCCCAATTAAAAGTTAACAACAATTTGTGTAACATGGTTTTCTTTTCTTTTTCTTTTTTCCCGTTTTGAAACTTTGTTTTCAGGAATTTTTACAATGTTAGTTTATTACAGGGCCATGTCAAACATAGTTACAGAAAAAAAAAAAGGATGCTACAACTAAAATTGAAGTGTCATCTCTACAAGTGTTCAATCTCTATTTCAATTAACAACATCCTCAGAATTTGAAAAAGAAGAAAGAAAAAGTTGAAGGTAAAAGGGCTGTTGCAGTTACTGATTGAGAGGTTTTGCACCACCACCAGCCTCCTCCACATTGATAGGAGTAGATGAACCACTCCTTTTGGATCCCCCTTGTCCGGTGATCGTCCTTCCCATGAACTTCCCTGCTTTGCTGAGTCCACTGCCAACAGCACCGAGTCCACTGCCAACAGCCCCGAATCCAGCACCAAGGCCGCCGCCAACAAGCCCAGCTCCAGAAGAAACTCCACTACTCACAAGTCCAGCACCAGAAGCAACACCACTCCCCACAAGTCCAGCACCAGAAGTAACACCACTCCCCACAAGTCCAGCACCAGAAGTAACACCACTCCCCACAAATCCAGCTCCAGAAACAACACCACTCCGAACAAGTCCAGCACCAGAAACAACACCAGAACCCACCATTCCGACACCGGAACCCACCATTCCAACACCGGAACCAACCACCGATGCTGCTCCATCTAGGGCATCCATTGTACTTCCTATAACTCCCTCCTCTTTAAGTTTCTTCCTTTCTTCTAGTATCTTTTTCTCTGCCTCTAGTGCAACCAATTGTTCTTTCTTGTCAAATTCGTGATAAAAGATCTGGAATTTCAATGAGATTGTGACTTTTAATTTAATCCAGAGAACATTTATACAGCTATATCAAGGATAGTTACAGAAATGATGCACTAATGGAAACAAATCAATGCATGTCTAATTATACCTTTAATGTCAAGGTTCCTCGATCCTTTTTGTCTTTCACTTTCAGTGTATCAAGTGATGGCAGCAGTCTCAACTCAAACTCCTTTTCAGTTTCTTCTTTCAGGTCAATAAGTGGTAATTTTGCTATTCCCAATCGCTTATCTTGCCCAATGTCTTCATCAAAAACCTAAATTCAGAGCCATCAATTATGGCAACAAAAGAATTTAATCAGGATTATGCAGTTAGGAAGAGAACAATCTTTCAAACCAAAAAATTATCAGGAGTAGCTAGTCAAAACAGATTATGGTTTGGATAAATTTATCCATAAGCACTTACAGGGAAATGAACAAGGTAAAATGGAATAGATTACTCCCAGAAGTTAATATTAGTCCATACACATGTTAATTTGTAAAGTTTCTTTCAATTAGTTTCTTTCAAGTAAATATAGCCATTATACATATACACAAACATGTAAATTGCCGCCAGCTTTGGAGTCAAATTTTAGTTAATGGAAAAATGTCACACTGTCAGTGATATTTCACAAATCAAGAGTTCAGGATGGCCCAATTAGATCTAAGTTCTCTTGAATAGTTCACTTTGAGATATTATATAGTACCTCTAACTATTGGGCTATACTCCATCTAATGAACTCCTTACAATTGGACATCTACAGGTCTTACTCTCACATGGCCAAACTCCAAGACTTTAAGCTTACGTTAAATCAATTCTACAAAACTGGTTTTTGAAGGAAGGATTACCAAAGCTTTATAAGCTTTATTTAATTCATATCTATAGTTGAGTCTCTAATAATATCAGAGAATTTTGGCCTAGGTCTAACTCAAACCCAAAAAATTGATTTATAAGATTAGAATAACCCAAATTAAGTTATATTTAAGTCACATTTCTAGTCAATGTGTGCTAAATACAACCCATGAGACTGCAATTAGGGATGACTGTATGCAATTAACGCAACTTTCCAAAAACAAACCATTATGAATGCAATTCTACCAAGTTTTTCTTTCATGGCTTTGTCCTCCTACTTTCTCTTGACATTTATTCATGATCTTATTTTTTTCTTGTAACCCCATTTCCTCATTGCGACATTCTTAGCTTTACAAGACTTGTTGGCACTGGATTGCCGAACTTTCAGTAGCGTTAAGCATAATAAGTAACAATTTTCCTAAGATTAAGTAGGTTCATTAAAGTGTATCTGAACTATTATAACTAGTTCTAGGAGAGTTAGTAAAGGGACTTTATGGAGAGAAGTAAAATAGAATGATATTTGGAAAGTGAGGTTCTCTCTATTAACCTGCAATTGTATTGTGTACTGTTATATTCTTTCTATTCCTTGACTCCATCCTTACTACTTTTGTTGGAACTGGAATTAGGGAAGCAACAAAATTCAAGATTGTCTCTTTCTAATTCTAATATCAGTTCTATCAGCACCTTTTAATAAAAAATATCCACCATTTCATTGACCTCACGAGAACCCTATGACATATCTTCCTCAGTCTCTTCACTTTGTTTATGAAATGAAATTTTTAATATACCAATCATGTGATGGGTAGCTTGCAAGTATCTCAACCAAGGATTAAATAAATAACAGTTATGACAGAATGGGTTACAAGAAAAGGATTAGTTGTGCTAAACCTCAACAATGAGTGACTGGGTCTCCTTGTCCTCTGCAATCAACTCAAATTCCTCGTTCCAAACAGGATTCAAGTTGTTATCAATGACCTTTGTTTTAACCTTAAACAGCGGCCGAATATGCAACACTACATAAGGATCGGACTTCCCAATCATTTCCATATTCTTCAGATCATTAGCCTTCACTACCTTCACTTTAAGCGTTCCCTGGGGTTTAAGCTCCAGTTCACTGCAAAGAAAAAAAGGTGCTTAAGTAGAATAAAATATTTGAGCATTACCATTTTTAATTTGCATGTTCCTAAATACCAATTTGTTTTTCTTTTCAAGGCGGTGGAGGAAACAGAAAATGAAACTGAAGGTCTTTGCTTGAGGAATATTTCTATAGAATTTAACCAATTTGAAAAACTGTTTACCAGATACACAATTAAACAACATGCTCCAACCTTCACGCAGATAGGAATATAATAAACAAAAAAAAAATCCATAAGATTCACATTACCTAGTATCAACAGGTATACCCCCAAGAGGAACAACAATCCTATGAGGCCATTGGAGCATGTCAGTAACAATTGAGTTCACAGTATCCTATTGGAAATTGGAGAAGTGTATCATAAGTACTGAATTCAAAATCAGTAAAAGGTGGACGGCGCAAGTTCGTAAAATAGAACTCACATCAATCATGTCTGAAATTCCAGGAAGTGCTGTCAAACTTCCACCAACAGCCTTCAAAGTGTAATCAATTCTAGGCTTTGGCTGATAAAATGTTATCGAAAAAGTCAGTAATTTCATAACTGTAAATGATATTGGCATCCCAGTTATCATGTAGTAGCCTATGCTGATACAAGTAGTCCAAGAATTCAATTAGATCATTGAAAAAGGCTGTCAAAATCAAACTCTTAAAAGTATGAATAACTGTATTAGTCCACTCAATCACAACCTACAGCTGATGGTGATGGTTTTACCATCATCACACTGAGATAAAATTGTTAAGACAATTGAAGCTGATAGTTAATGTGATCAAAATATATGATTTCTACGAAGGGATTCATTATCCGGCTTTTTCAGATTTTGGTTTAACCAACTCTCCAATCGAGTGCATCCTCACCTCCCCCTCCCACTCTCCAAATTCTCTTTTTCATTTTTGCACCTAAAAAGTTACCTCAGCAAGTAGGGCAACAACAACAGCAGAAATGCACGGAATCTCATCAGCAAGTTGGAATATAACACGGATAACGGTGAAAACCTGGAGATCCTTCAACTGAAGCAAAAACAATGCTCAAAATTTTGAAATTTTGTCATAATAAAGTGAAATTCAACAAACACTGCTAAGTCTAACCTGAATAGGGATTGATGCAACAAGTGCAGCTTCAACAGCCAAAACGATATTGGGATCACCACCCCAACGAAAATCAATGTCCATAATTATTTGACCTTTTTTAAGAGTCTGAACACGAATACCTGCATGGATAAAGAAAATATGCATACATTAATTCTAAAAAAGAAATCAGCAGAAAAATGGAGAGGGAGGAACAATAAGGGTGATAAAAATCTGTGTTTCATGCATTTTTTTATGGTCTTTATTGACATGCACTCATTTTCATATATTTATAGATTTTAGCGAACAATATTATTCTTTCAAGCCTTGAGTTGCACAAGACAGAGCTAAAATATTTTTATTTGTCGTATTTCATTTAAATTTGATATTCAATACTTGTTAAATCTTGAATCTCATACTAATGGCTTTCCCCCTGATTTTGAAAAGTTACGATTGATTGGATTGTATTGCTTTGCTTTAAGATACAAATTGCCACACAGATTAAACGATATTTTTTACATGCTATAACAAGTTTCCTATGGCCCTATGTCCCTGGCACAGATTCAGACATGATTAGTGCTTAACAGTCACTTGCTAGAGCTTGAAGATAAGTCAAATGAAGGCAAATAAAAGTTGATGGTCCAGTGTCTTCCGACAAGACTCAGGTTCCTTCATATTCTAAATTTATGATGGGATTTTCTTTTTACTCATGGAAGTTTGGTTATGATTGTGCGTGCGCTGTGATTTTTAGTTTGTGTGATGTCTTTTGCTGGATTCCTCTATAAAACTTGATAAAAAAAAATGCTGAAATGATATATTCAATTGATATTTTGCTAAAACAGAAAAGAACATGTTAAACTCGTGGAACTTTCGTAATCTTAGACTGGTAGATTGAAGTTGTAAACTCGTTACACTTTTACTAATATAAAAAATACGATTAAAAAATCTATTAATGACATATGTATAACAGAATACTCTTAATACAAAAATAAATCAATATTTCCAAATCATATTAAAGAAAAGTAGCAAATCACAATACAAAAGTGTGATAGTACATTAGTGCTAAATAAGATTAAAAAATGACTAAGTCATATATAAATTCATAAAAACACTAGTTCATAATGTGAAATCAATTCAAAGTATTTAGTTTCTTCAAATAATTAGAGTCTAATAAAACATCGTCATTGTTAGGAAAAAGTTAGGCAAAAATTACATTTCTTATCAAAATCATTAACTCACTTCTTAATTCCGGAGTTTATATAAGTTTGCCATGAATTTAAGGAGTTTACTCAAAAAAGAGTTTGATAATGAGGCTAACTCGTTTTTTCTTTCTAGGATTGTAAACTTGAGAGTTGGACAACCTTGAAACAAAAAAATGAAGACTTTACTTCAGGAATTTTCTAGGAAAGAGAAAAACAGTAAGTCAATGTGGCTCAAAAATGCACCAAAACTGTCTAATCACTGAGAATATTGATTATAGAATTTACTCCAAAACAACCATGAGAAGATCTCTAAAGTAAAGCTACAAGCCCAAGAAACATAATTCCACAACATGGCAAGACCGAAGGAATGCACTGAAAAATAAAGAAAATCCTCTCCAACCAATTGAGACACATAAGAATTGGACTCATAAAAATTTCACAATGATATTGTCGGATACAAGATTTTGCATCCTTAAAATGTCAAAAGTGCAAAAGAGATTGTGAACCTCCCCGCCCCTATCTCAAGGCATAGAACAAAAGTTCATCAAATAGCATAATCTGGGGAAAATAATAAAGCAAAAAATTAAATAAAAAATTTGGATGGCCAGCTTTTGAGAAAGTTGTAAAAAGTTACACATGAAGCAGCCTAAAAGAAATATTAGCAAAATAGAATGACAAATAACCTCATTGTCTTGTACATTATTTAAGTGCTGTAATAAACTTAGCACAGAAAAAACAACGAGGAATTAAAGTAGACAGAATAACCTTCAACTTTTGGAGCAACATTTCCGAGGGAGAGCTTGCTGAACTTCAATGAAGTAATTCCAGGAGGTCTGTACTCTTCCAATAGCGGCTCAACAGATTCTCTTATCACCAATGTTGCTGCCTAAAAGTAAACATAATCCAGATAAAGATAAAGTCAGTAATTTAAGCAATGCAGGAATACCCATCAAAAACAAAGATCTGCAAGAAAACCAAAAAAGAAAGGGTCTCCTTGAGCCTAAGGAAAGCAGGATGCATGTTGTAGCCAAACAATTTCACTTGATAAATCCTAGTAATTTGAAGATGTAGATACAGAACTAACTAAATACCAAAGGACATCCAGTCTTTCATGGTTTTGAATTTTTGAGTTCTATATTGTGTGAGTTTTCATTGAAGAATTCTGAATTTAGACTCCCTATAATAATCAATCAGATCCAATATACTCTCTTTTCCTCATTCAAACTGAACTACAGGGTGTTAGAACTTGAAAGCAATAGTGTCATTCAATAATAAATAAACAACCTAAACAAAATTGCAATAAAACATTAATACTACAAACACCACACAAAAACAAGGGCAACATCAAGATATGACCTAGAAAATATAGTTAAAAAACAACAAACACCACACAAACTGCTGTAGATTATCATACAAATATATAACATGCTAGCAAGTTTACTCACATCTGAAACAAATGGCCAAAGTTTGGACAGCTGCTTGTTTAGCCATTTCACCTGAAAATGCCCAGGCAAGGAAGGTCATAAACGGAGCACAGGCATAGTATACCAATTGGGAAACAAGATATATTTCTATATTTTTACTTTGCAGCTACTTTTGATGTTTTTCCAATAATATATAACGTATTAACTGGAATAATAGGACAGCATGTGAAATCATTTCATTATAAAGCTATGCAACCACTATAAACATGAATCTCACCTGCTCATACACAGGAAAAGATATCCAATCAGGAAAATTATCACCACAAATTTTCTTTAAATCGTCTCTGTTGAGCGACCCAAGGAGTTTAATATCAACTGCCTGTAGAGAAAAATGAAGAATGTTGGGATAAGGAAATTACACACAAACACAGATTAAAACATATTTTATTGTTACATAAAAAAGTGTTCATTAAAAAGGGAACCTCAAGTCTTGTTAGTGTCATAGCATTCATCATTAACATGAATCCTTCTAATTTATGCCTTACTTTTTATTTTCCAGTTTATACCCTTATTTCCTTGTCTTCTGCCAATGCAGTGGTTTAATCAATATAGAAATCCAGGATCCAGACTTCATGCTAAGGTCTACAGGCACACCATGCAGACGTATGTCCTGAGTTTTTGGCCAAGGTTTACTATTTTAACTTTTCCCATCACACCCCATTCATAACATCAGGTAAGAGATAGCAGTGATGCATCACACAAAGGTACATTTATGCACTTATATACGTGGACTTCATAAAACAACGGATCTTGACAATTACAGAGCAAGATACTCTTATTCCAAAATTAGTACTCTCCAATAATGGAAGTCCTAAATATTTTTAGCATTCCTCAATACAGAATTCATAATGGCAAAGAAAACATGATGTCACATACAAAACAAATGAAATGATAAGACACGTATTATCTAGACTACGGTGTCTTTTAAATGGTTTCAGAAAACTCCAAGTTAAGCAACATATATTAAATGGCCATCATTAGTCCCACCCAGAATTTTTTTCATATCCCTGAATCTTTCCCAATTAATAGTCCATAAGTTGCATTCACATTCAAAATGAATCCTAAAAGCAGCCATTGGCTAGATTAAGATATTTTGCATCAGTCCTAACTCACTTGACAAGTTAACATTTTAGGACTAAAAATCAACAGGAGCAAACACAAGTCTGTGTAAAGCAGAAGGTAAATCAAGGCTTTGGAATGCAAAGGCTAACACTGTCTTAGAGGGACACAATCTTGGAGTTGATCATTCAGATGACAGCAAAATTCCTAGGCATGCGGCTCAATAGTACCTCATTCTTAGTGAAAAGTAGATCAATTCTGAATACTTAATATAATATATATATATATATATATATATATATATATATATATATATAGAGAGAGAGAGAGAGAGAGAGTGAGACAAACCTACACACTATTAACTTTCTTTTCCATTTGAGCTTTCACAACAAATGTAAACATTGGTGAACTTACTTTTAGAATGGTAAAAATGTTTAGCTTGAATCTACTCTCACCTCTACCAATCTAGGTAGAAGAGTTGAACTATCCTCTGGGCTGATATTTGTAGTATTTTTCCAATTTCTAACTTACTCTGAAAAATCAGAGATTGCTGATACCTCCTAATAAAATCAAATTTTTTAACGAATAGCAACTATTAAAAATGACTAGTTGCAGATTGTAGGCATCAACAAATCTTTTTCTTGAGTCTTCATATGTGTTCATAGTTCTTTGAAGTAGGGTACTCATTATCGTAAAGTCAACTACTTTCTAATGGAATAACCTTTAGGGAAAATCAGTGAACTTTTTTACTTTAGAGTCTTTTCTGATGATCAATTAAACTCTACTGCATTTAGTTGGAGGAAAAAGCACCCCGTTTCCATGACAGTACCTTGACCTTAAATTAAATAGGATTGTGTTTATGCCTTCTCTCTACCATTTCTGACATATACAGATACGCAATAACGTTGCTGCATTCTATATTTTTAGGTTCCTTCTTCTCTCATCAACCCCTGAGTTATACTTCCCTCTTTTTCTTGAGCAGAATATCTCTTTCCTATCACAAAAAATGATAATCTAGATTACATGGTGAGGAATTTGAGCAAAATTAGTTTCTATGATATTTTATGTCTTGGTGCTACGACTTTTCATATTCCACCGAGATTATGAGCCAGATAGAGTTCCAACAAGGGCTCAATTCCTACAACAGTTACATTCTCTTCACTTAAGACTGGTTAATTTTACTTCTCTTCTACAAAACTTCCGGACAGAGATATTGCAAATTTATCAAAGGACATCATTTCTGTAAATTGACAAAGTATCTCTTCATCTCTTCTAGCCAAACCAATTGATTAACAAAAGCATTCTCTGTCTACTTCTGACTTTCTATACCATTCTTTATCACATTGGTTACACATCTTCAATACAAATGACCCTCTTTATCAAAAAACTACAGTAAAAAAACTTATATGCACTGATTGTGTAAACTCAATCAGAAATTGTCATTTGTAACAAAGTACCGAATTTTACGAAAACTACTTAAAATAAATCATACATTGATTTGTGATTAATTGACAATGTAGATCAATTTTACAATGCCAATGCATGACTTCATTATTTTCCAGAAGTTCTTTCAAATATTCAAAGGCTCGCTCATTAACCATCACATGATAATTCATCAACTTTTCTTCAACATTGCCCCAGTAAAACGAAATTCATAATTTCTTTTCCATAACATTGATCATCAAAGAAATGAAATTGATTCCTTAATCGTTACATAAAAAATACCTTTGAAATTCTCTTGGCGCTACGGTACGTCATCATGCGTTGCCACGCAGCCATCAATGCCACGCCGAATACCATCCCCAGAAAAATCCCAGAAAACCACCCCATTTTCCCTGATTCAAAGCAACGCTACCCTTTCACTACAAAACCTGAAAAACAAAACCAAAACAAACAAATCAAAACCAAAGATACCCAAATGAATAGACCATGCGAATTCAAGAAACAAACCTTAAAAAAAAACGCACCAATCAAGCCACAACCGGAACTTACAGTGCGATTTGAGAAAAGAATCACAAAACGTCAATCATGTGAAAATGAGTACCAATTGGGATGAGAATTGTAAAAGACACCAAAATTTGCAAGTGAAGGAAAACCCAAGTTTTATTTTTCAATTATGTAGTTATGGAAGAATCTCTATCTCTCTTTTGGGATGTTTCAAAAATTTAATCTTTTTTTGTTTTTAACGTAAAATTGAGGGATTGGTGAGTTCTTTGTCTCTTCCTCCACAAGATTGGAATTTGGAATGAAAATTGGAAAGTATTACAAAGCCTTCTTTCTTAGGGACTGACTATACTCATTCAGCGTTATTGAATCAATCTTCCACTTTTCTTCCTTCCTTCGTGCATTTATTGGTTTGTCTTTTGTCAGTTTTGGGCATTTTCTTCACTTTATTTTTTCTTTTCCTTTTGTAAGTTTCCTTTTCTTGAATACACGTGCAGCTTCCTCTATCTTCGCAGTGTCCCACAAAAATATACTCATATCATAATTTAGATTAAATTATTTAATTTAACTAATTATAAAAATTTTAAGCTTTTTCCATTGTAAGGATTGAAAACATAAAACAAGAAAGCTAGCATCTGTATAACTAACTGAATTCTCTTCACAATAAATTTTCTTTTAATCTATATATTAAAAATTTATTTTTAATACTATTTAATTATTTTAATTTAAATAGTAAAAACTAAAAAAAATATTTTTAATATTTTATTTTGAACACCTAACTAAAATAGAGAAATATTTTGCAGATAAACCTCTTTGACACCATCATTATTGTACAATTATTGTGCGATTATTCAAAGTCAAAACTTTCCAAACTCAACAAAAAGAAAACAATCAACTTACTCACCATCTCCGAGAGCTTATGCACATATTGTTTTATTATTTTATATTAGATTTCAAGTCATTTTCATCTAAGATTTTGGGCTGTGCTACGATTGGTGAAAGAAAAAATGATGAAGGAAGATGAAGTGACAAGAAAACTATTTCATTATTTGATTTATTAAAATTATAAAGAGGAAAAATAGTGAAAAACTATTGATTATCATCAAATTCCTTACATAAATTTATTTTTCATTTCATCTCTAAATAGATATTTGTAAAGTATAAAATAATTATTATATTTTTAAAAATACATTTAGATAGTGTGAATTTATCTTTTAAGATTCACCTTCTATTTATTTATGTAATCTTAAGATTGTTTTATATTAAATATGAAATCTCGTATTTCACATATATTATATACGTAGAGTCAAGAAATCAATATGATGAAATAATATAATACATATGTCATTTTATTATAAAAGGAATTAAACAACAAAAATTGAAAATAAATAAAAATTTTAAATACTAATAGACAAAAAAAATTAATAGAAACAAATTAAAAATAGTGAAATTCATAACATACTTAAAACTTAGTCTTTATATACTACTTTTAATTTTACTTAGGTACATAGATTTTTTTTTCTTTCTAAACATATATATATAATAAAAAACTAATTTAAGGAAAACTTTTTGTCATACATATAGAGTTAATTTGTTGGTATAATGAAAATTTTTAATATTCGATGTAATATCTTATTGCATAATATTATTTAAATAAAATATTTTATTATTAATATTTAGAAGACAGATAATTTAATATATATAGTATATTAGTCTTATAAGATAGGATTCTAGTAATATCACTCAAATTCATTTTTAAGCTATTATATTATGATTATATCATAAAATTATACATATCATTCAACTGTCTACGTAACTGACTTTTCAATCATAAAATGCATTTTCATCTCCTCAATCACTGAAGTGATCATTGGAAAAGAAGAACACAACACATAATAGACAAACAAACAAGAGAAGATAAGTTAATTTATAAAAAGAGTATCATATATAGAACATATAATTCATGTTATAAGATTTTATCAATCATTCATCAACACATACAAATTTTAATAAGTTAAAGATCAATGAAGTCCAACCTTTGGATACAGTATTTGAATTTTGTGCTCTATACCTACTCACAAGTCTAATTAAATTTAAAACATATAGGTTAATATATTAATATCATAATGAATTGATATAAAATAATGTAACACTTACGTCGGTAACAATGATTTCAAATCAGGTTTCATCTTCTTGTGAAGGGAACAAAACCATACATGCCTAAATGCGTTTTGGCCAACATGTCCAAATAGCTCAAAACTTTTCTGCATGTGGGCCACTAAGTGTACCTAATTGAGGATCAATCTCCACCACCAACCTCTCTAAGGTAATTCAGCGGGATGTGACATCAGGAAACCGAGTCACAGATCTACCATGTCCACTCTTTCCTGATCCGGAGCTCGTCATACCTGAAAACACAGTGTTAGTAAATAATATATGAACAAAACAAATTATTTCTATAAAGTTAGAACATACAAAATAAAGAAATTGTAAAAGTTGAAAATCTAATAAAAGGCACCTATTAAGGAATTGTTTTCTCCTAAATTGTATAAGTCCTCATTCTACCATATAGATGAATAGATGATCATGCATGTTGTCCAAGTCTTGACATATTTGATTTAAACAGCGAACATAAGGACAAAAATATGTCTTATTCACAGGGTTTGCGTGTTCTTGAATATATTGTAAGAACTCAAAAAATCCCTTTTCATACTCTTGACTATTACGACGTTCATTCATCCAGCTTCAATCCATAGTATTTATAAAAGGTATATAAGAAATCAAATGCCAAAAATCATATCAAAAAATTTCTATCACTTATAAGAAATATACAAATATCAATGACACATACAAGAAACAACACTCAAAGTATAATAAGGAAAATAAAAATCACGAATCGAGTAATGTATCACTTCATTTCAATGTGTATCAAAACAAAAAAAACTAACCTTGATAGAAGGGAGTTATTAGCAACAATGGAGAGTTGAGAACTTCCAAACACTATTGTTCGTTGTGGTGGACGTTCAATGGAACACAAAAATACGAAATGAATCTATAAACACAAAAAAAATCATAGCCTCCACATGCGAAAACACATACATTTATGGTAAAAAAACCCAAAACTAACATTTGTTCTTCCTTGCACTCGTGAATGAAGCAGATGGTTCACTTGGGATTGATGGAGTTTCAACTCTCGTAAAGGATAACAATTCTAAATGAAAAAATGATATGAAATGGTCAAAACTAAAGAAATATCCCAAAAAAGGCAAGAGAAACACTTTTGCAAGAGGTAAGTGACAAAATACTAACTTTTCTTCTTCCTCGCAATCGTCTTCGAAAATACAGGTTCAAGCAGAAATGAAAGTGCGAAGAAAAAGTATGTGCGTGTGTTATATTTTTACAAATTTTTACAGGATATATGACATCGGAAAGAAAGCAATTACGGCGTCTTATAGTCATTTAACGTCGAAATCTAGGATTATAGACATCTTATGGTAGTAAATTTTTCAACTGTCCGCCAAACATTTTAATGAATTCACAAAATTCAAAGAACATATAACATCCAAAAAGTGAAATTTCAACGTTAATTGATGTCGGAATTCTGTTTTTCAAACATCTAATTGCTTCATGGATAGCCCAAAGGTTATTTATGTGCAGTTTGCACATGATTCATGCATTCATATAACATAAAAAAGTGAAGTTTTAACGTTAATAGACGTTGAAATTCCCTTTTTCAGACGTTTAATTACTTCATGGATAGCCAAAAGGTCATTTATGTGCAGGTTGACATGATTCATGCAACCGTTACAACCAAAAAGTGAAATTATAACCTTATATGACGTTGAAATTACACTTTTTAGACATCAATTAGGCATATGATGTCAAAATATGGGAATTTTTTACATCTATATAGGAGAATTATTTACAACAATACCATCAATCATTTTTAACATTGACTTTTTTCAATACTGACGCTTAACGTTAGACGTGGAAGGCTTATTTCGCACTAGTGACTTTTCTAACTACAAACCTCAAATCAAACATCTCATCGGTCAAAGTAACAATTTATTTGTCTAGGACCTACGTCAAACTTTCAGCTCAATCTGACAATTAACGAAGCAAGGATTCTATTGTTTTCCGAGATGACTCAAACTAGAAAAATAGGGTGGCGCCCGACTTTGGAAATGTGGCGCTTGACACTACAACCCCTTGGAACCCATTGATTTGAGTGCATCTGACAGTCCAAAAGTGGTGCTCAATGCTCTTAAGTCAATGGCAACTATCTCAATGGTGTCTGGTGGTGTATCAACACCCATAACTCCCTCTTTAAGCTTTGATTGAGCAATTTGACTCCTATTGAGTTAATCCTCACTTAGTAAACTTTCAAACACCTAAAATTTCATGTTTTTAACTTAACTCAATTAAAGAATCTCACAAAGAAATTACAACACACAAACAAATCATAAAGCTCATGTTTTCAACATATCATAGTACATAACACTTTTCTAAAATAGATTAAATCAAAGTACATATCCCATTAAATCATAGTTCAACATAGATACATATAATTAACCGAACAATTTAACTTAAAAGAAATCTAATTAGTTTCCCTCACCTGTGAAAATCACCCTTAATAGCTCTAACCATTTAAAACACCTTCCACTCCACAAATGCCCTTTCTACACAAAGGGACATCACAAGAACGATTAGGACCTACCATAAGAACCACTGATCAACAGAGTAGTTTTTTTTATCTATAGGGATTTAGAAAGCATATTAGTAGTTTGTTTTTGGATTTTTTTATTTAGAAAATATTGATAGCAATATATATTATATAGATTGAGTGAAGTAGAAGTTATGAGTGAATTTCATCTCATCCTCTTCTAATGCATCACTATTGATCTTGTTTATGTACTTACGCAAATCATTCATTGTCCTCAGGGTGCTCTTTACATGTAACTTTAGGTTTATTCCTAACACTTAGAGCCTAAGATCATCAAACTTTAGTATGATCCCTCAATGACTGCTTGAATGAACCAATTACATTAAGATCAAAACTATATAACCAACTAGAACCTTAGATCTATTCTTAGCATATAAAAGCATATGAGAATTAATTGCATCACAACTTAAAACTAATTCTCACTCAATCTCAAGTCAGTGAAATAAGACGATTGATCAAATCATCCAAAAACAAACACAAACTAATTCATAAATAGATTGAATGGAAGCATAAATAAATATCCAAAATGTAGAAATATAGATAGTCAGAATTGATTACATCCAACCTTGTCACGAGAGAGTTCAACTACTCATAGAATATTGCAATGCAATCCCTATAACATCTAGACATAAGATTTCCAATGAAAGTATTTCTCTCTCTCGAGTCTCACAAACCAATTCCTACTCTACTACTACATATTTGATCATCCACTCAATGCCTAAAACAAGGCCATGAGGTATGTGTTACCAATGAGGAGCATTGGTATCTTGAAGATAATGATTTTGATGATGTTACAAAGTGAAGAATAAGAAGACTTATGTTGTATGAGTTTAAAAGCATTTATGTATAAGAGAAGACATCAAGACCGAACGATAGACTTCATGACCGAGTGGTAAAGTTATGACCAAGACCAAGCAGTGGAAGGCATGATCGTGACCGAACGATATTTATATGTCAATAGCCGAATGGTCATTATCAGTCAAAGACCGAACAATATGTAGTAGTTGAAGGCTTGACACTGTATAACAGTTCAAGACCGAACACAGGGTGAACACTGGCCGAACACAGTTCAGGACCGAACGAAGTTGCACATTGGCGAAACTCAGTAATACCAAACAGTAGAAGGAGGTGAAGAACTGGAATTGATCGGTTGAAGAATAAATATTCTAAATTATTCCAAGTCTGCAGATAATCGATTATCACTGGCAGTTGTAATGCGTCTTTTCAGTTTCGAACCAGTAGGCTATATATACCTTTGCCAAATACTTTTGGAAGGAAACTTTGTGAATTTGAGAATACAGTGAAATCTGAGGAAGTTCTCAAGTGCTAGTTCTTGCTCTTGTCATGTCTTGTGAATAGGAGAAGCTCACGCTTTGTGTGCCAAAGGTCGGAGTGGTTCTCTTCAAGTTGTCAGAGTTGTTGCTTCCGGTTCGTTTGTCGAAGGAAGCTCTTCCGGTTCGTTTGTCGAAGGAAGGTTTTTTTTACACTCTTCCGGTTCGTTTGTCGAAGGAAGGTGTTTTTGTTACTGTTATTTTCTATTCACTTTCATTGTAATTGTGAAACTGTTTTAGTGAAAAGGTTAATCACTATTCATAGTGATTAACGACTGGACGTAGAATCTTTTGATTCGAACCAGGATAAAAATCATTTGTATGATTTTTCTACTCCCTACACTCTTTATATTTTCTACTCATCAACTGTTTGATAAAATGTTTAAGAGAAAATTAAAGGAACCATTTTTTAAATTGACCGAACAAGCTCTTCGCTTTTAAACAATCCGTATCGTACTCTGTTTTGATATTTCTGCTGCGCAAAATCGGTACCAGTTGTTCCAACAGTATGTATTCATAAAATGTCAAGGGCAATGCTCAACTTCACCTTTGGTGCTTGAGCCGTAGAAGTTTTATTCCAAATCTTTCCAAATTGTCTTCCTTAGGGTTTAAGTTGCACATTTTGGGCTCAAGCTATAAAAGTTACATTCCAAATCTTTCCAAATGGGGGTGCATGAGGTTTCCTTAACATGAGGGTTTACTTTTATAGCCTAAGTCTTATGCTCTAGTGCTTCAGTCCCTAAACTAACTTCTTTGGGAATGAGTCTTCATGCCTTAGTCATAGGTTTAATGTTTGAGGTTTCCCTTTATAACAAGTTTGCTTGTGTGACTTAAGCCTCAACTCTCCTGTTCAACTACACTAGTGTCAATTTTGTCTAGAATTACTTGAATTTCATCCATTTTCTTTACTTTTCTACTTTGACTCTTTGTTGATATCAAGAACTACAAAACAAACTAAATAAGGGCCAATTAAACATAATCTAAACAAAATCAAAACAAGATAAGTGCCAAAATTATCTTAAAATTTACTTAAATTGAGAATTTATCACTTACTCGATCAAATAAATTGATTGATCCAAATTGAAGAGTTCACTACAAGAATTACTCATTCAGTCTCAGATATTCAATCAGATGAATGGAGAGTGAGAATTCCTAGAGAGAATTCAGAAAACTCTAAAAAAGTGGTTTCTACAAAGATTATGTGTTTTAAAAATAATTAACTCATTTATAAAACTTCTTATTTATATAAATCCTTTCAATATTAAAATTAATGAGTCTCGCTATTTTTAAATCACTGTCACTTTTAAAATACCATTTTCTAAGTTATCGAATTCTTCCCAACAAGAAAATTTTTCGTCCTCGAAAATTCACTCATGAAGTCGAAGATAAGGACATACTTTTTTTTCTCTCTTATAACAACTTTCTATGACTAACAATTCCCAATACCTTAACTGACTGATAACCTTGCCTTTGTGATATGTGGTATGGTGTTTAACAGTGTAGATTGGTCTAGCCACTACTTTGAAATGAAATGCCCAACCTTAATTCTAAAGCTTGAATGATCCTTACGCTTGACCAACAATTTGAATCTAATACACTGAACTAATCTTCCATATGTTCTCCAACAAGAAATACCATTTTTAAAATACCATTTTCTAAGTTATCGAATTCTTCCCAACAAGAAAATTTTCCGTCGTCGAAAATTCACTCATGAGGTTGAAGATAAGGACATACTTCTTTTTTTTCTCTTATAACAACTTCCTATGACTAACCATTCTAAATACCTTAAGTAACTAATAACCTTGCCTTTGTGATATGTGATATGGTGTTTAACAGTGTAGATTGGTCTAGCCACTACTTTGAAAGGAAACTCTCAACCTTAATTCTAAAGCTTGAATGATCCTTATGCTTGACCAACAATTTGAATCTAATATACTGAACTAATCTTCCATATGTTCTCCACTACCTCTTGTAGGGTTTTCACCAAAATATGAAGATAACATTGGGTCGCAAACTAAAACATGCTAGTTAACACTTCACACCAACTTATTCTTTCCTTGATGTACAACTCAACCAACTTGATCATACACAACATCTAACTAATTAACAAGAAGCAAACATCCTTGATCAACCTATGAACAACCATCCCTATAACACCATGCCTCCTTTACTGACTTGATCAATGGGTAACAAAGTCCATAACAATGTTATCCCACTTTCAAACTGAAACTTTCAACTATTGCAATGATAAAACCCAATTCTGATGCTCCATCTGTATTTCTTAATCCACTAACTTGTAACCATCCTACCACAACATCCTTAGAACTGTATCTTTTATCAACTTGGAAATCATTAGTTTGATCAATACCAAGTAGCTCTATGATACATCTCAAACTAAGATTTCTCGATTTGCTTTTTACCAATCATTTTGAGAAACTCACTAGTTCTAGTCAAGTGACTACACTAATGAAATTTCTTCACAAGTTCACCTCTCACCATAGATTTTCATACTTCACCACCAATTTTCAATATCACTCCACCAATTCTTACAACATCAATTATCTTATTTTCATTTATAAGGTGACACCACAACTCGAAACCATAACTCGGTTTATCTCCTTCGTCCCCTGTTCTTCTTCCTTTGTTCCTCTCCACACCTTTAACTCATGATGATCATTGAACATCTTTAACTAATCCTCGTAAATATAACACCTTTATTGTTTTAAAGATAACACCTTTTTTGTTTTAAAGAAATCCTTACCACTATTTCGCTGCATCACTCTAATCAACAGACATTCTCACTTCTTTGTTTACACAAAAGGTTAATTCTTTTTTGTCAACTATGATAAGGGAAATGGCCCCTTCTGAGAAACCCCTTTCAAGACTTCTATAAAATTTGCAAGACCCTTGGAACACCCGTTTTCATTGACAGCGTTAACACTCCCTTTCCTCAACATTGTCTCTACTCATTAGAACCATATGTCCTAATAGTCACTCCTCCCTTAACCGAGACTTACACTTAGACAGATTGACATACTACTACTTCTCCTTTAAGATCCATTAAATGGTAGTTTCTAGTCTAAACCATTACTTCTTTAACAATTCCTATACCAACTCAGCAGGAACTATCCTATAAGAAGCTATTGACATTGGTTATGTTCCAAGAACCAAGTCAATAATGAACTCCACCTTTCTTTTAGGTGGAAGTTCGAGCACCTTCTTCATAAGACATCTATAAATTCTTTCATAACTAAGATCCCTTGTGTTTGCTCTTTATTGGCCTTTATCAGACAACCCCAAACCACATAACACTCTACCCCCACTTTCCAACTTTTTCCACTCTGAATAGCAACTATTGACTTACCTCATAAAATCAAGAACATTTATTCTTTGGGTACCCTAATCTAGAAGAATGAGATTGTAAAACAACCAATTCACTCTTGCGATTATGTTCCAACCTTAAAAAGGAAACAAATCAAATTAACTTTTAATTTTGATCTTTTGACTACCATGAAACATGTCACACACTAAAGCATTATTCATTTGATCTAAGCCATAACAAAAACCACCAGCTCAAGCTCCAATACCCTTGCAGGCAACCCTGACTCATTTACACGTGCATATGACATAAAGGAATATGTTGCCCTAAACCAAACCTAAATACTTAAACACAACTATCATTTATGTGACATACAAGTTGAATGAAAGTATTTGGGCTAACTACTTCAACATCAACTATCGTAAACACCCTTCAAGCAACTCAAGACCTTTCCTCTCTTTTCCTCCTTGAATGTGTTTTGATATTACTATTTTATCCTTCCCTACAAGAAAAATCTTAATAAGTGTTTCTCCCTTCGTTGGTTGAAATCCTCTAACTCAACCTAAAGTCAAACATTTCTCTTGTGAACCATTTTACTTGAAACATTCTTTTACTTTCTATTTAATGATGCTACTTGCTTAGAAAATCCAATAATCTCCTTTCATTAAACTTGGTATAAAACCTTTACTATACTAAAAACTCATTAAACTTGGTATAAAACCTTTGGTATAAAACCTTTACTATCCAACCTCGATGCTTTAAACAACTACCAAACATGCCACAATGCACGACGAAAAGGGAGCAAATCCATAACTTTTAAAGGAACTCCGATGAAGGCGTTGTTAAAGGCATGGTAGTCACCTGGTCGAGACGATGAAAACAATGTGATCATCAGTCGGAACTAGAACTCCGGTAGTGACAGCGGTAAACGATGGCACCGCCGGCGGCAATAGATAGCGACGGCGGCAACAACAGATGTAGTGGCAGAGGCACCAGAAACTTTTTCCTCAAAAAAGAACCTTAAACTCTAGATACCATCTAACTTATCAATAGATAAATGCACATTGACATAGTTAAAACTATATTTGGGATTAATCTCTCTTGTATTAAATACACATAGAATTCTCTATTTATAATAGAAGAAATATGAACTAAACCCAAAATACAAATAAGAAATAATAACAAAATAACTAAAAGATAAAAGATAAAAATAAAAGATATAATATATCTAAAAATTACAAACACTTCATATTATAATTTATAGGAATAACTAAATTTGTTCACTTGGTTAAAATACTCTTGAAAATGTTTACAAAAATTTTCTGAAAGTTAAAGAATAGTATGATATTTTCATCATAAAATTAGTTTCATTTGGATTATCTACCTTCAAATTCGTCTTCTCCAAATGTCACTTCATGTTTCCTTTGGCCATTCAAAATAAATTGGCCAGAACATATGATTATTCTGTTTCCCGCAACAAAATCCCAACATAAACTTCTCTAAAAAAAAAGTACAAAATTTTATCATTTGTAATACTGTAAAATGTAAACCATGATGAAAAATAATAAATATCAATAATAATAAAACGTACAAATAAACCAAATGAAAAGATCATCAGTAAAAACGAGTCAACTTTCTTAGCTGTAAAAATAATTATCCAATGCTGGGTCTCCACCGAAGTTGACATTTTCCTCACTGAAACTGCAGCAGCAGCAGCAACGCCGCACCGAAAACGTAAACCGTGAAGCGCATGTCAGCGCGGCTCGCGAACGCGCCGCCAGTGGGAGACTGCGGTACCGTAACCGGTGGAGGCTGAACGGCGTCAGAACCGGGAGGCTCCTGGTACGGCGGCGGAGGCGGCTGGTTGAGGTTCGGTGGCAAGCCGGCGCCGTGCTGGACGTCGATTTCGAAGGCCAAGCCGAGCTGGCACTGCAAGCCGTCGCTGGAGTCGGAGAAAAAGTAGTTTGGTCCAACAATTGTCAACGGCACGGCGATGGTCAACGATTCGCCGAAACCACTGCTACCGCTGTCGTACACGAAGGTACCATTGTCGGTATCGTCAGCGGTGCAGTTCAGATAGGTCGTCTTGTTGTAAGTCTGAACCACCGTTTGGTTGGAGTTCGTATTGAAAACTAAAAATGAACCACACAAAAAAGCAAGAACACAAAAAGTTGAATTAGGTTTTCTCGATTGACTTCCTAGAAAGTTGAAATTCGCATTCGATGGATTTAATTTCAATTTATTTGCGTCCGTTTTGGGGGCAATAGAACAGTATAACTTAATTGTGTTTAACGCATTCGTGTTCTAAATGTGCAATGATAATGTAATCAAAAGAAAAGTGGAGATTGAGGTTTTTTACTGAGATAATCGCCAAGGTCGAAGGTTTGATTCGAAGCCCAGGAAGTGTAGTTAGTGGCTGTTGTATTGGTAGTGGAGTTGAAGGACCACCCGGCGGCGCCGCCAACGGTGTGGTTGTGGTAGCCAGTTGTGGCAGCGGAGACGGCGGTGACGAAGAGGGCGAAGACCGCGAGTTGCGCCGCGATAGGTGGCGCCATTGACGGTGATGAGTGGCGATTAGTGTCAGAAGAGGTGTTTTAGTGACTATTGAGTTGTATGATGCTTTGTGTAATTTATTAATATCTGAAAATAAAATATCCGTAAAAACAATTCTCTAAATTCCATAAAACCGCGTACAACTGGAGGCACCAATGTATACATCAAATGTTTAATTTTTCTTTTTTAGGATGTATAAATTATCTAGGACGTTTAATCTTTAAACTAAAATATTACTACAAATTTTAAAAATAAATTTAATTTAATTAAAAAATCTTATTAAAAATGGCTAAAAATATTCTATTTAAGAAGAGCAGGTGCTTACCACGTAGCTTCTATTTAAGATATCAGTTTTCATTTTCTTTGTTGAAAATTATATTAATATTTTATATTTTTTATTCGAAGGAAAATACACCTGAAACTCAACTTGAATTAAAAATTAGAGTTATTTTTTAATTTTCATTAAATTTAACTTAACTAGTTAAGTATCATCCAAATAAACACTTAGAACTGAAAAATAAATGAGAATTATCATATATATTTGAATAATAATTAGAAATAAGTTACTTGTCCATAAAAGTAATATTTTAAAATATACTTAACAACATACAAATAATGCAATAATTAAAAAAAACAAAAATTTATAATTGGAAAACAAAGAAAAGTAATAATGAAAGTGAAGTCATTGAATAAGTTGTTAAGTATAAAATAAATAAAAAATTGTTTCGGATGTGAAGGGTTGTGTCATCCAATGTCTCCACGTCCTCCTCTGCTCGTACTTCGTGTTTGGGTGAAAGACCTGTGAAAAGATTCTCCGATGCCAAATCAGTTGAGAGTAATGGCGTTTTTCTATCAAACAGTAGTAAATGTACAGTAAATGCAACCTATCTACCACTCATCCTGGATCTGTATTTATAGTTTTCGCTATGAGCTTAGGATTAGTGAAAAGTTAATCACGACCCAAATTCAGCCCAATAGCTCTTAACCTCAACTTACCTTAAACCTGGTTAATTAGCGGTATGGCCGGCCGGTCTCCTAAGGTATGGCTTATGGGCCAGCCGACCCCTACAGGCGGCATGTGTAGCAAACGGCATGTTCGGCCGGCCTTTTAGTGTATCCGGATGACGAGGTAAGGTCGCGTGATCTCAGATGCGTGAGCATCCGGTTTGTTGCGTCGAACCTTTGATGACGAACCAAAGGGTAGCGTGTTTGGTCCAGTGTAGATGTCCGGCCTATCTGACGTCCGGTCCCTACTGGTACAAAAATGAATCAAAGCAATGATAAAAAGATTTAGCCACAATTGTGTGTACCTATGCTAAGACATTATTACTTCCACACTAAACATAAGATGCTTTGCATCACTATTTTAACTTTCAATATTTTCCTTTCTTTACAAACACAAAAAAAAAAATCACTCAAAATAAGTTGTCGAGTGATTCGTCTAGCTAAAAAAAATTAGTCCCAAATCTCTTCATTAGAGATTTTGACAATGTAAGAAATTTCAGTAGGGTCAGCCATTTCACCCCGTGGAGAGGGATCGATGATATTAATGCCAAGTTCATCGCATCTTTTGCGATATTGTCTTGTCAAAGGATTATTCCACGTAACAGGATCTATGGCAGGTGCAACGTAAAATGGCTTGTTAGGGTCCCAACCTCGCACAACTTCGGTCAAAGAATTGTCACATATCCCTTGCGCAATCTGCAACACAATAGGTGAAACAACAAATTCCCAATGTTAAAAGAAAAACTGAGAGTAAAACCAGAATGTTAAAGTCTCATAAAAATCTTCAATTCATGAACAACATAACAACAAGTACTTAAACATTGTACGTAAGTTTTTCCCTAATCTGATCGAACTGAATGGTGTTGTGTGAGCTAGACAACATCTGCATAATTTTGTTGCTGCAGTAAATGATTCAGTTGGCTTGACACATAGCTAAGTTTATTGGTTTGATTACCTTGGCAAGGGTATTTGCAGACAATGGAGCAATGACAAAGACATCAGCCCATTCCAGATGATGAGAAGCAGTTTTCCTAGGATTAAAATAAACTGGACGGGGAGTTTGTGAAACTTCAATAAAAGGTATCGAGGCTCGTGTCATAACAACTTCTATGCTTGCCCATCTCCTAAAAAAATGACAAAGAAGCGCAAATTTTGCAGCATCAGTGCACCCGCAAGCACCGAGCAGAATCCGAGGCCTTCTCGGCCTAACAGCACACCTTTGAGAAGACTGTGGAATATTACTCTCAGGATTTGGGTCACTCATCATCCACAGATTTCAGCAATTCTACTTTGTTCTGATGAATTTGTCAATGTGTAACCATACTTCAGTTTTCATTTATCAGTTACTACACACTAATGCGAAAATTAAGAAAACAAAAAACCATCATATTTACACAGCATGTATATCTAAGAAAACAAGAAAGTTGATAGCTTCAGCAAAGAGGATTTGCTTTTTGACACTCAGTATTGCCTGCATATTCGGAGACCATGCAAGATCACGGCAAGAAGAGGGAGAGGTGAATCTTGAAACAAATGAATTTATTGTATCATGCATGACATATTACAAGAAATGCTGCATGAACCTTTGTCAAATAATCGATTTTGAAACTTCTAAAAGGGATGTTCACCAAATGAAACAAGACTAAGGAACCAAAGAATGCGAAAACAAAAAGAATGAAAGTGTACAGAAAAGTTCATCACCTTAAAGAAAGTGTCTTTCTCTTACTCAGAAACAGATATGACAAACTCAAGTCTTTTGAATTTTCTGTGTGGAAGACACTCACCACTGGTTGTGACTGTCAAATATATATTTTGTTTGGGATCCAAAATAAGCCGAAATTAAATCCATAATCAAAATATAAGCAATCTTCCTTTTATATAAACAACTCTTTTTTTATTTTATTTAAGAAAGTGTGGTCATTGTTTAATCAAAAATTTAAAATTGTCATTGAAATAATAATATATTACTGTTTTTAAATGACAATAAAATGTAAATTTATATCTTTTGTGACACAAAATTTTTTACAATTTCAATTTAAAAATGTAGAAACCAAGCTTCAGAAAATATTTTAATAAATGCAGTGTGTGCTCAAATATTTAATTATTTAAACCAGATGAATAGTATAAATAGAAGTTAAACAAAGTTTTATTTAAACCAAATGAATAGTACAAATGAGAAGAGAAATACAAAAGAAGGGTGACAGAAGGAGAAGAAAGGGAAACAGAAAACAAAGAATAGTGAAGAAAAAGAAAGTTCTAATAACGTTTAAAGTATATTTTTTTATTTATTGATTACTAAAAATATTTATATATTTTTCATTCATATTATATCTGTATTATCTTATTATCTTATAATCTTATAATCTTATAATCTTTTAATCTTATAATCTTATAATCTTATAATTTTTTAATCTTATAATCTTATAATCTTATAATCTTATAATCTTATAATCTTTTAATCTTATAATCTTTTAATCTTATAATCTTATAATCTTTTAATCTTATAATCTTATAATCTTATAATCTTATAATCTTATAATCTTTTAATCTTTTAATCTTTTAATCTTTTAATCTTTTAATCTTATAATCTTATAATCTTATAATCTTATAATCTTATAATCTTATAATCTTATAATCTTATAATCTTATAATCTTATAATCTTATAATCTTATAATCTTATAATCTTATAATCTTATAATCTTATAATCTTTTAATCTTTTAATCTTATAATCTTATAATCTTATAATCTTATAATCTTATAATCTTTTAATCTTTTAATCTTTTAATCTTTTAATCTTATAATCTTATAATCTTATAATCTTATAATCTTATAATTTTTTAATTTTTTAATTTTTTAATTTTTTAATTTTTTAATTTTTTAATTTTTTAATTTTTTAATTTTTTAATTTTATAATTTTATAATTTTTTAATTTTTTAATTTTTTAATTTTTTAATTTTTTAATTTTTTAATTTTTTAATTTTTTAATTTTTTAATTTTTTAATTTTTTAATTTTTTAATTTTTTAATTTTTTAATTTTTTAAATTTTTAATTTTTTAATTTTTTAATTTTTTAATTTTTTAATTTTTTAATTTTATAATCTTATAATCTTATAATCTTATAATCTTATAATCTTATAATCTTATAATCTTATAATCTTATAATCTTATAATCTTATAATCTTATAATCTTATAATCTTATAATCTTATAATCTTATAATCTTATAATCTTATAATCTTATAATCTTATAATCTTATAATCTTATAATCTTATAATCTTATAATCTTATAATCTTATAATCTTATAATCTTATAATCTTATAATCTTATAATCTTATAATCTTATAATCTTATAATCTTATAATCTTATAATCTTATAATCTTATAATCTTATAATCTTATAATCTTATAATCTTATAATCTTATAATCTTATAATCTTATAATCTTATAATCTTATAATCTTATAATCTTATAATCTTATAATCTTATAATCTTATAATCTTATAATCTTATAATCTTATAATCTTATAATCTTATAATCTTATAATCTTATAATCTTATAATCTTATAATTTTAGAATTTTAGAATTTTAGAATTTTATAATTTTAGAATTTTATAATTTTAGAATTTTATAATTTTAGAATTTTATAATTTTAGAATTTTATAATTTTAGAATTTTATAATTTTAGAATTTTATAATTTTATAATTTTATAATTTTATAATTTTAGAATTTTAGAATTTTAGAATTTTATAATTTTAGAATTTTATAATTTTATAATTTTATAATTTTATAATTTTATAATTTTATACATTTATAATTTTATATTTTTAGAATTTTAGAATTTTAGAATTTTAGAATTTTAGAATTTTAGAATTTTATAATTTTATAATTTTATAATTTTATAATTTTATAATTTTATAATTTTATAATTTTATAATTTTATAATTTTATAATTTTATAATTTTATAAATTTATAATTTTATAATTTTATAATTTTATAATTTTATAATTTTATAATTTTATAATTTTATAATTTTATAATTTTATAATTTTATAATTTTATAATTTTATAATTCTATAATTTTATAATTTTATAATTTTATAATTTTATAATTTTATAATTTTATAATTTTATAATTTTATAATTTTATAATTTTATAATTTTATAATTTTATAATTTTATAATTTTATAATTTTATAATTTTATAATTTTATAATTTTACAATTTTATAATTTTATAATTTTATAATTTTATATTTTTATAATTTTATAATTTTATATTTTAATAATTTTATATTTTTATAATTTTATAATTTTATAATTTTATAATTTTATAATTTTATAATTTTATAATTTTATAATTTTATAATTTTATAATTTTATAATTTTATAATTTTATAATTTTATAATTTTATAATTTTATAATTTTATAATTTTATAATTTTATAATTTTATAATTTTATAATTTTATAATTTTATAATTTTATAATTTTATAATTTTATAATTTTATAATTTTATAATTTTATAATTTTATAATTTTATAATTTTATAATTTTATAATTTTATAATTTTATAATTTTATAATTTTATAATTTTATAATTTTATAATTTTATAATTTTATAATTTTATAATTTTATAATTTTATAATTTTATAATTTTATAATTTTATAATTTTATAATTTTATAATTTTATAATTTTATAATTTTATAATTTTATAATTTTATAATTTTATAATTTTATAATTTTATAATTTTATAATTTTATAATTTTATAATTTTATAATTTTATAATTTTATAATTTTATAATTTTATAATTTTATAATTTTATAATTTTATAATTTTATAATTTTATAATTTTATAATTTTATAATTTTATAATTTTATAATTTTATAATTTTATAATTTTATAATTTTATAATTTTATAATTTTATAATTTTATAATTTTATAATTTTATAATTTTATAATTTTATAATTTTATAATTTTATAATTTTATAATTTTATAATTTTATAATTTTATAATTTTATAATTTTATAATTTTATAATTTTATAATTTTATAATTTTATAATTTTATAATTTTATAATTTTATAATTTTATAATTTTATAATTTTATAATTTTATAATTTTATAATTTTATAATTTTATAATTTTATAATTTTATAATTTTATAATTTTATAATTTTATAATTTTATAATTTTATAATTTTATAATTTTATAATTTTATAATTTTATAATTTTATAATTTTATAATTTTATAATTTTATAATTTTATAATTTTATAATTTTATAATTTTATAATTTTATAATTTTATAATTTTATAATTTTATAATTTTATAATTTTATAATTTTATAATTTTATAATTTTATAATTTTATAATTTTATAATTTTATAATTTTATAATTTTATAATTTTATAATTTTATAATTTTATAATTTTATAATTTTATAATTTTATAATTTTATAATTTTATAATTTTATAATTTTATAATTTTATAATTTTATAATTTTATAATTTTATAATTTTATAATTTTATAATTTTATAATTTTATAATTTTATAATTTATAATTTTATAATTTTATATGACCCCTGTATTAAGCCTTAAAAAAGGGAACAATGGTTATGTACCTCACCTCAGTTAGAGCAATCTACCTAAATGATTTTTTTTTAAGAAATCAATGGTCTAACCTTATCATAGTGTAGGGAACACACCCAACAACATTGAACTCACTCACCCATATCAAAAAATATAAAAATTCAACAAAAAATAGAGCAAAAATCATCATGGAAAGTGTTGTTGTTCCAGTTGGGGAGTCACGTTGAACTTTCTATACAAATGACCCTCAATAATCGATTACCAGGGGCTTAAGGGCCATTTGTACATAAAGTTCAACGTGACTCCCCAACTGGAACAACAACAGTCCCCATGATTATTTTTGGTTTGTTTTGGGTCAATTTTTCCATTTTTTGAAATAGGTGAGTGAGTTCAATGTGAATGGGTGGTGTTTAAGTGCAATGATGGTCCTATTACCTATTTTCCATTTTTTGGACTTCACCTATCTTGAACCTAAATGGCCATTTTACTCAATAATTTAAGGCCAAAACCTATTCATTAATGAAGTAAACACCAAACATGACTTATAAACTCAATCATCCATCACAAAAAGTGCAAAAAGTCACCCAAAAACATAGGCAAAGTAAATCAAATTTTTAATTTTATTCATTAAAACTAGAATTTTATTCAAATACTTTTGACAAGAACATATTACCCAACATGACCTTTTATATACTAAAAAGCTATACAAGGTAAGTTATACAAGGCTCATACAATCAAAATCTTTAGACAACATACAATTCAAATCCTATAATAATCCTAATTCTTGCAACACTTCGAATCTTCGCACGTTGTCGTTGTCTAGAATCTAGTCACATACATATTTTTTCCTAAATTCGAGCAACTCTTCTTGAAAATAAACACATCGCACTTTAGAAATTAACATAACACCACAATTTAGTGATTAATCCACACTCATTTCACAAAAGTTATTTGCTTTAGACAACCCAAACATTAAGAAAAACATTATCAGTAACAACATGAAAAAACCTTTAGTTCATGGTGCTATCAACCTCCACAATGTGAAAACCCCAAACCTTGGAGAAAGGAAACACATTTAGCCGTTGATGGTGCCAGACAGAGGAGAAGAGGCAAAATGCAACATTGGGGACGAAGAATGCTGCCAACGAAAACAGATACAGAGCAAAGAAAGGGGGAAATGCTAGCCACAACCGTGCTTATCGGACCAACACACTAGTATAAAAATAGTGTATATCGTCACGCGTTTCACGTCTAACCACTGAATAACCAACGTTAAAAATGATCGGTGACATTTTTGTAAATAAATGCAATTATTAAACGTCATTTAGAATTGTAATTCGACGTAAAAGGATATAAAACATGGAATGCCCCAGCGATAGATGTCAAAAGGTTTGTGAATTAAATAAAAATTTGAGCGGGAGATTGAAAATTCATTCACTTTATCTTAGTACGCAAGACCCTCTTCTCTTCTCAAACTTTCTTGAACGAAGTTTGACGACCATCACATGTAATCTTTCTTTTATTTGATAAATATGCATTTTATTTATGATTTTCGTTTGTTTTGACCGATTATTTTCGTGCTTTTGTTCTTCATAGGTGCATTATGCTTTCTCTGTCACCGGTGACAACACTTTATTCCAACAAACCCACCTTTTGAAGGTTAGTTTTCGTTTTCGTTTTGAAAAACTTATTTATTGAACTTGTTTTTGTTTTTTTGTTGAACTTGTTTGTTGTTGTTTGGTTGAACTTGTTTGTTGTTGTTTGGTTGAACTTGTTTGTTGTTGTTGTTTGATTGAACTTGTTTTGTTGGTTACTGTTGTTTGTTGTTGATTGAACTTGTGTGTTGGTTATTGTTGTTTTTCTGCTTTTGAGATCTCGTAGAGTTGTAAAAAAGGATCACAATTAATTAAAAAAAACAAAAAAAAAATTGATTAACGTCATATATTAACAAAATTTGACGTCGTATATTTACAAAATTCGACGTTAATTTGACGTCGAATTTTAAAAATTTGATGTCAATTTAACGTCTCATAATATGATATCGTTTGCGAATTAATCGTTAAAAACCCAAAATATTCGATGTTGTACGCGATTTTTGTACTAGTGACTTCAGCACTGATAGAGAGAGCAAGAGCAAGAGCAAGACAGAAAGATATACTCAAGGTTTTGATGGAGAGACATTGAAAAATGGTGGAGATATGGTGAACCAATGGTGCTTTTCGCGAGACCAAGGAGAAACACGCAAGGTTCTCTGATATAAAAGCACGAAAAGTTTTTTTCCTTCCAAAATAACTCTCATTCACCTTTTTTTTTTAAAAAGAACATTAAAAAAACCAACCAATAAGTGTCACGTGTAGTTGTTAAAAATTTGGCAAAAAAATATTGTCAAAGAAAACATTTTCCATATATATATATATATTCATATATATATATATATATATATATATATATATATATATATATATATATATATATATATAACAACACTATGAAATTTATTCACACACTAAGAGGAGTAAAATACCACTTATTAAACCACAAGGCCCATCACGAAAGAAACACAACAAAGTAGTACAAGATCAAAATTGCAGAACACTCATAAAAATTAAATATAAACACCTGTGTCTCCTACTGTAAGAAAAACTATTCTTAAATGCACTAAAGTTTTTGAAACTTGCATGTCATCCTATAATTTATCATAGAACAAGGAATGGAAAAAAGAATTGGTTCTTTATGGAAGGAAAAAAAATGTCTGCAGCAATAACGAATGGCCAACGAAAACTCAATCAAAAACATCTCGTTATCCTTAATCAAAAACAATAAGGCAGGACCAACGCAATAGTAAGACACAACTCGACAAAAGTAGATATACCAAGCATACCATTCAACGTAAGATACACAAAAATTTTACTCAACCAGAACAAAAAGATATAGAATCAACATAAAAGTTTCGCACATCATAACAATCACAAAACAGAAAAGTTTAACTCCTTATACCTTTATGAAGTCATAATTGATATATTTATAAAGTCATTACCTACAACGTTATTTCACTAATTAAGAAAGTTAATCAAAATGAAAGAAGAATAAATTTAAGTTTATGGAGAGTTTTGTTGAGTTAAACTTAAATTTTAGGGGTTTATTAATAATTTTGTTTAAATCTTATTTTATTAGTTTGGGTGTAGTAATATTTATTTTGATTTTGATAAAGATAAAAATGAGATAAGTAGTTTTGATTTTCCATTTATTTAAGTGTAATATTATTTTATTTTATTTTGTTGATATAAGATGGAGATAGATGAAGTATATTTTATTTTGAGTCTATTGATATTTTTTCTACAGTTTTTATTATTTGTACTTAGCCTAAGGCCCTATTTGTACCTATTTAAAAGTTTTTAAGGTTCAATTAAAATAACCACAGTGAATTGAAGAGTCCAATCATAGTATGGGTCATGTTTTTTTTCAATAAAATAACACAAGGAACAAAAAACATACCCGGATCCTTGTATTTTCGTCGTATTTCAATATATTTCTTAATCAAGATAGACATATTCCTTCCCAAATTTTCTACCTCATTATCTCCGGCAACGACCCCAAATTTGATACGTTGTCATTAAAGTTATCAAATTAATATTACTTTTCAAGGCAACTTCGGTATTGCTAAGTTAGTAGTCAACAAACTAGATAGGGTTAAAGTAACACCGAGTCGTTTTTCAACGAATACAAAATTGTTTTCCAATACTTTATTCTTATGGAGACTCTGAAAGATTAGTAAATGTTGTCCAATGGTTAAAAACAAAAGTGAAAAGTTAAGCTAATGAAATTAATGTTTGAAGAATGTTTGAGTTTATTGAAGAACAAATAAGAAACTTAGAAACAATTAAAATAAGATAGACTAATTCCAGTCCTTTTCCAAGATAGATTCATTATCGAATTAAAGTACATTCGTAATTAATTTGAGGGCGATCTTACAATTAATCAAAGTAGATTCTCAATTAAATGCAAGACCTTTCTAGATTATTCAAAATAAATTCAACCAAAGTACATTCTCAATCGAATCCTATTGTGTTTAATCATGTATATTCTTAAACCTCCTAACCAAATTAAAAGTTAATTAATCAAAGTACATTTTCAATTAATTATAGTTGAAATTCTACCACCAATCAAAGTACATTCTCAATTAGTAGCAAAAACTTGTTTAATCATATAAAAGTTCCTAAATTCAATCAAAGTATATTCTCAATTAAACCTATAAACTCTTGAACTCATATGATCACACTAGTGCAGCGAGGGGCTTTTACCGCGGTTGATTTTCACTATACGTCGCGGTTCATGAACCGCGGCATATTCAGCCGCGATAGTAAGTCAGACACTTTATGCCGCGGTTCTAACCGCGGTATATAGGCTGAGGAATATGCCGCGGTTCCCTAGACAACCGCGGCATAAATTCATTTTTTTTAAAAAAAAAAATTAAAAAAAATTAAAAAATGCACTATATGCCGCGGTTCAACCGCGGCATATAGGCCGACGAGTATGCCGCGGTTGGCGTCAAAACCGCGGCCATATGTCTCGTTTTTTTTAAAAAAAAAAAAGCACTATATGCCGCGGTTGTGGTAGAACCGCGGCATATTCCCCTTATATGCCGCGGTTGTGGTTAGAACCGCGGCATATTCCCCTGCAGTTTTTTAAAATAGCAGGTCTGTTTTTGTGATATCCACTACCACAAAAACAGACCTGCATATAAAAACATTTACAGAAATTCAATTTCAACAGAACAAACACATGTTCAAATGTATTTCAACATCAAATAAAGTAGAGAGTGTAAGAAAATTCTATCTAATCAAATGCATTGTTTAAATCTAAATCTAAGAGCTATTGTATAATCTAACTATATACTTCGCAGCAGCGTTCCTAATGAATAGTAGTGACTTCTCAGGAACTGGTGTAGTAGTCTTGAATCTCTGCAAAAGACAATTCATTTTAATTAGTGTATATGAATTCAACATTTGTTAAAAAATCAAAATTTGTTAAAGTTAAATATTACCGTTTCCCAGCTTCTTGTGATGTGAGAACGAACAATATGGGTCATCCAATACATTACATAGTATCCACACTCATATGACCCATTTTGTCTGTTACACTACAATATATCATCACAGTTGATAATAGTTAGTGAATAACATTTGTTATAAAACAATTATAACAAAGTATGACTTTAGCATATGTCAAACCTTGAGAGAAATCCAAGCAATCTTTCTACTCTTAACAATTGATCTCCCGTCCATCATCATACTTGCTGGAATAGAACTGTATATAAAAAAATGTTTTAGCATTCAGTTATATAACAAAGAAAGTCCAAACATTGAGGTTCTTACCAATCAATTGCTTGTCTGAGTTGTGTGGGAGGAGGCCTGTGCAATGAGCAGAACCACAAAGCATAGTTGTCTTGCACATACATAACAAGAAGTTGCCAATGGCGCCTGAAATTCATAATAACGTAACTATTAAATATTAAAATCACATATGGAACATTATTATGTTAACAAAGTTCACTTACCCGGATATATAAGGCAAAAAGTATATTTTCTTGCCCCTTCGAAAACTGCTTATCATTCTCGTGTTGATATGATCAAAATCATTTGATTCATGAATGTCTTGGGGATCAATGAATCCATAATCATCAGAACGCCCCAACTTATTAGTGACCCCAGACATATACCTGAAATCAAAAATTAACTTTGATATAAGGATACTTGATATATAAATCAATTTTATATATAAATAATTGGTCATAGACTTACATCGTCCATAGTTGAATAATTGAAATATTCAACTCTTGTGTTCCCGACGCAAGCTCACGGACATCTTGGCTATTAAGGTATATTGGGACCTCAGAGCCATGCCCAAATACATTAGCATCATACTGAACCTCCAAAGGCTTATCATCAAGGATGTCAGCAAGTAGATGCAATGAAGAAAGAGGGTCATCCTCAGATAGAGGAATCTTCTGTTGTTCCTGCGTCTGTTGTTACATGAAAAGATAAGATAAGTTTTGACATCAAAAACCTTTAAAATTGAGAAGTGTAAAGAAGAATTTCATACCGAGGGGTCAGAAACTGGTTTAACCAAAAATTTAGGCCAAGTGATAAACGACTTATATGCTTGTTCCACAGTGAAAATCTCTTCCGTGGACAGTGGAACCGAGGCATCTGGCATGATCATTTCATCCACTGATACCTTCACCTCATCCTCTAATAGTTGCATACCATGACATACAGTCGCTGACCTAAACTCTGTTCCACGAGCTACCAGCACCATCTCATCTTCTTCTAAAATGTATAGCAGACATGGACTACCATCGTCCATGTCATCCTCTGGGATGGCTGATGCGGAACAACTTCCTTTGCCGCTTCTCCCTGTCAGAGTAAATGTTAGATTATACAAGAGATAGAAATAATTGCACATAAATGTTTATTAAGTTTACCTGTGGGAGGGGGAGGGACCACATGTTCCTCTATAGGAGACTGCATCGGGCGCATGCTCTGAAACTGCTCCTGGTAGAGCATCTGGAATTCAGCCCTCACCTCGGCCCTGATCTCCTGCATAAGGTCTTGTCGGACCTTTTTTGTGATCTCTTCTGTCATCCTTTGTGTATCGCTGTACGAATATGAAGGCTGACGAGAAGAGCTCCCAAAATAATCCGTAATGCCTACTCCAGGACCTGCAGCACGTACACGTCCAGGGTGCTCAGGTCGTCCAATTGCAGCAGCAAGAATATCCTGGCGACCCTCTGGAGTGAATTGGCCTTGGGAGCTCTGCTCAACCAAGGCGTCCTGTAACATTACAAAACACCATTATTCTTTAAATAGTTTAATGTAGTATGTATAATGACAATATTCATTATTTTAGGAACAGTGATAACTTACAATTTTTTCAGAAATCTC
The DNA here is from genome assembly GCF_016808095.1 of Vigna angularis. Taxonomy (NCBI): domain Eukaryota; kingdom Viridiplantae; phylum Streptophyta; class Magnoliopsida; order Fabales; family Fabaceae; genus Vigna; species Vigna angularis. Next base: position 9,914,550 of record NC_068971.1, read on the forward strand.
TCGTGCAGTGTCGGAAGAGTAGGTGCCCGATGGTCGCATACGGGCCAACTTCCATTTCTCATGTCTAGACGGTGGAGAAGGAGGCTGAGGAGGGCTACCACTCTGAGATGGTGGTATAGCATCTGCCTTTTGCTTGAGGATTTTCTCCTCAAGCTTCCTATACCCACCACGAGATAATAGGTGGGGGTTTTTGTTCTTAGCACTTGTTCCTTGTGCTTTGCTTCTAATTGCCTGTCACATACACATTAATTAATGAGTTCATATGATATATATTTGTTAATGAGGAATTGAATAATATGAACTACACTAACCTGCCATTCCTCTGACATCCGACTCTCTTTAAAAACCCGCCAAGTCTCCTCATCAATGGACTTATATGCATTACATGGAGTTTTATGTTTAAGGTGTCCAAAGATGTACCTTGATGTCAACTTGCTTTTAAAGTTTCTGAAATTTTCTGCAACAGTTGACAAACACTTATTTCTAAGTGTTGGGACATTTGGAATGTCAAATGTCATCTGAAAAAAACATAATAAAGTTGTATTAGTACAAAATTATCAATATAAACAAATTATAATTCAAATGCTATTAACTAACTTACCAATATATCTTGCCAAATAATGTTCCTATCACCCTCGGACACATGATCAAAAGATGGAATGAGAATGCTAATCTTATTACGTGCCACTACTCCAAGGTATGATCGGAAGTCATCTGCATGGGGGCCAGTTGCCACACCCGTGGTGACATTCACATTCACCGGAGTTCTTTCACCACTATTTTTCCTGATTAATAGTTGTTTCATCCTAGTGGGTCCTCTAGTGGATCTGGGTGGGGGAGCCTCATCCCCTGAAGAATGTGGATGATCAGCCATATATCTGTCAAAATAAATAACAACATTAAATTTTCTTTCAAGACTTATGTAATATCATATAAATTAACAAAACATGTAATAGTACAGAAATTGAAAATTCATACATAAAGATATGGATTCATCATATGTATATTCCCTCATCATGATCTGACCGAATTGCATGTACATCATCGTCAACTACAGATTGGTCATCCAACTTTGTTGTAGTTTGAAATGAATGGTTGTCAGCAATATCAATATTAATTAGATTGTCTTCGTTAACTTCAATTTGTTTTTTGCCTTGAAGAGCAACATACCAATGGTCAGACGAAGGATCTTTGACATAAAAAACTTGAGATGGTTGATGTACCATGATAAACGGTTCGTCTCGATAACCCACCTTGCGAAAATCAACCAGTGTCATACCCGAGTCATCTATTTTCACACCACTCTTATTGTCAAACCACTTACACTTGAACAATGGAACGGAAAACTTGGTGTAATCAACCTCCCATATCTCTTCTATTATACCATAATATCTCATTGATCCAAGTACAGGAGATTGATCTTTTGATGTGGAAAATTGAAGTGACTCAGCTTCTAAACTGACTCCACTATTTTGTACTGTGCTTTTATCATCCAAAGTCTTCGTATAGAATGTGCAATTATTGACTTCATAACCTGTACAACACACGACATCAAACTTCAAACCATTTGCAAGCCACAATAAAGTTTCAGAAGAATGTGGCTCTTTGTCAATTTCAGATTTGAACCAAGACATAAATGTTTTGTTATGCTCCATCAATTGCCATTTCTCTGATTGTCTTGGATTTTTATTCTTAACAATGGCTTTGTGTGCTTCCAAAAAAGGGATCACCTCATCTGTGTTGTTCAATATATAAAGATGCGCTTGCAACAATTCTTCGCGATCTTTTGTCACCACATTGACACCTCGGATGCTTTTACTTGTAGAAAATTTATTCAACCATGCTGTGCGAGGAACTCCTATTGGATTCGTTGATGTCATGTAATCTGAACAAAACTCGATACTTTCTTCAGCAATATACCTTTCAATCATCGAACCTTCAGGATGATATGGATTTTTAATGTACCCTTTCAAAATCTTCATATAACGTTCAATAGGATACATCCATCTTAAGTATACCGGTCCGCACAACTTGATTTCTCTAACCAAATGAACAAGTAAATGTACCATGATGTCAAAAAAAGATGGAGGGAAAAACATCTCTAGTTGACACAAGATGATAACAATCTCGCCTTGAAGTTCATCTAACTTTGTAGGATCGATGGCTTTACTACATATTGACGAGAAAAATGAACACAACCTGTTTATGGTGTGCCTAACATTTTTGGGCAAAATTCCACGAATAGCCACCGGTAACAACTGTTGCATTAAGACGTGACAATCGTGAGACTTCATGCCAACAAGCTTTAAGTCCTGCATTGACACTAAACTCTTCATATTTGAAGAGTATCCTTGTGGTACTTTGATACTCTTTAAACATACACAAAAACTTATCTTCTCTTGTCTAGACATTGTGTAACAAGCAGGGGGCAAATAAGTACGTTTACCAATCTCCTTCGGTGCCAACTCTTCTCGGATATTCATGTCAACCAAATCCAAACGAGCATTCACTCCATCTTTTGTCTTTCCCTGAATGTTGAGTAATGTACCAATCAAGCTATCACACACATTCTTTTCTACATGCATCACATCTATGCAATGTCGAACATCTAACTTTGACCAATATGGAAGATCAAAGAATATTGATTTCTTCTTCCAAGGGGTCGTTACAGATGACTTCTTCGATGTTTTCCCAAATACATGATGTATTTTATTAACTTTTTGAAGAACTTCAAGGCCAGTAAGTGGATTTGGTGCTTCGTCCCTCTCTTGATCTCCATTGAATGCTTTTTTTAACCTTCGATATGGATGATTACGTTTTAGAAATCTCCGATGACGCAGATACACCGTCTTTCTTCCATGTTTCAATTGATGAGCTGCAGTGTTTTCTTCACATATAGGACACGCTTTATGACCCTTGACACTGTATCCTGACAAATTACCATAAGCAGGAAAGTCATTAATGGTGCAAAATAACATTGCACGCATCATAAAAGTCTCTGAAGCGAATGCATCAAATATTTCAACCCCGTCAACCCACAAAACCTTCAAGTCTTCAACTAGTGGGCTTAGATAAACATCTATGTCATTTCCAGGCTGCTTTGGACCAGATATCATCATAGACAACATCATGTACTTCCTCTTCATGCACAATGCAGGAGATAAGTTGTAAATTATCAATATAACTGGCCAACAACTGTGATTGGTACTCAGATTACCAAATGGGTTCATTCCATCAGTGGCTAAAGCAAGCCTAAGATTTCTACACTCTTTACCAAATTCGGGGAATTGTCGATCAATATTTTTCCATTGCTTTGAATCAGCTGGATGACGAAGCAGCCCGTCAATTTTTCTCTCATCTGCATGCCATCTAAGATTTTTAGCATCTTTGGGATTCGCAAAGAAACGCTTAAGTCTGGGCACTATTGGAAGGTACCAAACTACTTTCAAAGCAGATCCATTTTTTTCTATCTGACCATTATCTTCACTATTGTTTTTTGACTTGTATCGTGATAAGCCACATTTTGGACACTCTGTCAAAAATTCAAACTCTTTCCTATACAAAATGCAGTCATTGGGACAAGCATGTATCCTTTTATACTCCATACCCATTGGACAAAGAATTTTCTTCGCATCATAATTACGAGTGGGTAGTGTATTTCCATCTGGCAACATTTCATTCAACAACGTCAACAGTTCTGTAAAACTCTTATCAGTCCATCCATTGCTCGCCTTCAAATTCATGAGCCTTAACACCGCTGACAAACGTGTGAACTTAGTTGAACCGACATACAAAGGTGTTTCTGCATCAGTCGACATCGTCTCATACACATGAGCTTTGGCAAAATTTTCTGCTCCAACATCGCGGATCATGTCCTCCAATTTGTCTTCATCCGGTCGATCTTCTTCCATGGTGGAATCAGTAACATTTACACTTTGAGAGTCAGTGGGAAAATCCATTTCTTCGCCGTGCCAGATCCATGTTGTATAGCATCTTAGAAAACCATCACATATAAGATGTTCTCTAATTTGAGTTGCGTTCAACTTTCTCTCATTCAAACAGTTCACACAAGGACATCTAAACTTCACTTCATCATTAGTTCTCCCCTCATTACGTTGCGCAAATTGTATAAATTCCTCTACACCTCTCTCGTACTCAGCACTAATACGTGGTAAATTAATCCAATTTCGATCCATATTCCTAAATATTACATAAATAATATTTTAAGGTTTATAAATAATACAAGAACTACAACACACATTACCAAAACTATAGCAAAAACCATATCATACATTACCAAAACTATAACAATTTCATGCACTATCAAAATTAAAGCAAAAATTATACCAAAACTATAGAAACTTCATACATTACCAAAACTATAGCATTATGCAAAAATTAATGAAGCAATCACGTTAAAAATGCAAATGGACATAAATACCTGGAAGAGGAACGGCGGCGGAGAGGGTGAAAAACGCAACACAACGGCGGCGGCGGCGGAGAGGGTGAAAAACGCCAGAAAATCACGATTTTGAACGGCTAAAACTCGTTTTTAAAGTAAAAAACGAATAATGACCGAACAATTTTGAGTTTAAACGGTTAAAAACGCAAAATCTGAGATGAAGGGTGGTTCGGAGGAAGAAGAAACGCGAAATCAGAGAGAACGCGCGAGGAAGACGATGCACTGTTCCAAGTTTTGTTTTTTAACTCTGAACGGGGGAATCTACCGCGGTTCACTACTTAACCGCGGTATAAAAGGGTTATATGCCGCGGTTTAACCCCCAACCGCGGCATATACTAATTTAAAAAATTATCAGAAATGGCATTTTTGAAATTATATTCAAACTATATGCCGCGGTTCAGCGGGCAACCGCGGCATAAACATCGAAATATTTCAAATTAATATTAAAATAATTTCATATAGGAGAATATGCCGCGGTTCCCCAGAGAACCGCGGCATATACCCCTGAAACGTGTTCAACACAACTGTCTCCCCAACTGCCTTTCAGAGAATTTCAGAAGTTACAGGGGGTATATGCCGCGGTTCTCTGGGGAACCGCGGCATATACCCCCTGTAACTTCTGAAATTCTCTGACTGGCAGAGAAGTTGAGACGTTACAGGGGTATATGCCGCGGTTCCCCAGAGAACCGCGGCATATACCCCCTGTAACTTTTCAAATTCTCTGACCCAGTCAGCACCTGCAATAAATTGGCAGGGTATATGCCGCGGTTGTGCAGAGAACCGCGGCATATACTCTGTTATTAAATTTTTTATTCATACGTGGCGTCAAAGGCAATGGTTGACTGGGGTATATGCCGCGGTTCCCCGTAGAACCGCGGCATATATGTTCGTTTTATTTACAAAACTGCCACCGCGCACCATTATGCTGCGGTTTTCGTTGAACCGCGGCATAATGTGCGCTGTAAAAACCCGATTTTTTACTAGTGTCAATATGCATGTAAATTCAAACACCTTATGATGCAAAAATTATTATTTTTAATGTTATTGAGAGATGGAAGACACAGAAAAAGGATAACTCAAATCACTAATCAAAAGAAACAAATACATTAATATAATGTACCAATTCAGGGTGTCACGAATCGTATTTAAAGTAAGATGTTTCAAAATCCTTTTAACGCTAAAAACAGTCCTAATTAAATATTTCAACATTTAAAACATGCATAATTAAAACAAGGTTTAAACCCTCATTTGGTCCTCATATTTGTGTGCCAATCTCAAGTGGGTCATCATGTTTTTTTCGGTCTCAATCGGGTCCTTAAACTTGTTAAAATGAGTTAATTAAGCCCACTCCGTTAATTTTTCAGTAATGTCGTTTGCCTTTGATTACATGGTGCACAGATAATGAACTCAGTTTAAAATATTTAAATACGTGGATAATAGTTATTTGAAAAAAATGAAAAAAATAAATATACGTGGCAGGGAATGAGGGATTTTGCTGTTGATTGGCTTTTTTTTAAGTTAAATAGAAAAACTGAAATGGGAATTAGGGATTTCATGAGTAAGGGATTTTGTTGGGGTGAGTGAGTGTGAGAATTAGGGCTTGGTAAAATGTTTGCAAAGACGAAGACAATCACGTTGTGGTGGAGGAACGGAATTGAAAGTGGGCTACGAACAGGACTGTTAATACCCAATTTCGTCCGGGTAGTTAAAAATGTATATAGAGTTAAGAAGGGATAATAAGATAAAGTAGACGAGCAAAGATAAATTTAATACGAAGTCTCAAAAATGATTTTGTTCCGTTTTCCTTTTTTTTATTATTTTTGTCCTTTTGTGTTTATTTTGTTTCGTCTATTCATTTTCTCTTCTATTTATATTTTATTTTTCTTTATTTCATTTGGTTTTATTTTATTTTATTTTATTTTATTTTACTTTATTTTATTTTATTATATTTTATGTTATTTTATTTTCTTTTTATGTTATTCCATTTTGCTTTATTTTATGTTTTTTTTATTTCCGTTTTTTTAGGGTTTATTTTTATGTATTCTACTTTCTTATTTTATTTTTTATTATTATTATTTTTGTTGTTTCCCTTTTAATCTCGTTTTTATTTTTATTTTTTAAAAAAAAAATTTCAAGAAAAGGTTATCTTTTATGTAAAAATTTGCACTGCAACAAAAAAAAAAGTGAAAGAAAAAGCAAAGGGAAAAATAAAATCCCAAGGTCAACTCTTTCCCTCCTCTGAAGTCAGTTGCAGTGAATGCTTAGAAAGTGTTTGCGTGGTGGCAGCGTGAAAAAGTGCTTTGTTTTTCTTGCTGAAATTCTTAAGCGGCAACGGCAGACATACATGGAAGAGGAAAACGTTTTGAACGGGCATCAAGCCAACGGCAAAATGAAACATGAAAATATGAAAAAAGAGAAAAAGGAAATCGGGCGCCAGAGAAGATCCCAGGGGTACAGCAGGAGGAGGGGGGTTTGTTTTTGAAAAGGGGGATAATCACATTGGAGAGACACACGGACCACCATCACTTAGAGAGGGAGAGACCTTAGACGAAGAGAAAGGAGAGTAAGCAACGAGTGTTAGGTGAACCTAGCTATCTACCTCACTTTCCGGTACCTGCGAGATCATTTGGGGTTTGGTTACTGAAAAAGAAGTTCGTCCGAGGAGAGCAAAGGGGATTAAAATCCAAGAGGAAAGACATCTTGAAGCTGCGAAGGTAAGTCTTCATGTACCTAAGCTCTTTGGTCATGCTCCACGTATATATGCTTTCCTTAGATACACTATCCTCATGCGTGCTGAGTGTGAATGATTGATGCTGGATCAATGTATATATTTGCGTTTGTTCCCCTTCCTCTGTTAACCAAAACTGCACCCAAAATGCAGTTTCGGTGCTTTCATTTATTTAACTAACGATAGAAGATCGGCATACACTTCCCTAACGTCAACACTGCATATCCCTTTAGCACCCATTAACACACAGGAAACACGTAAGTAAAGAGTAAACAGCAGCAGCAAATATAGTTCTCGTCCCATCTCATACCTCTATCAAACGAAATGGATAAACCAAATCTCAAATCTAGTATAAACTCAAAGCTTGTCCCTGGAATATAATTGTTATATCTTGCGTCTTCAATCTGAGATAGCAGGTTAACCTTTCGAGCTCCATGCCTAATTCCCCCAGGACCCATGATCCCAGTATCATGCCTCAGATGTTCGTTATCTTCGACCTGTAACGCAAAACACCCTTCCAGTCACCTTCTCCTTCCACTCCCATTTTTCATAGACCGGGGACTAAGCCTTCAGGCCTCCCTTCATTTCCAATCATCATTACCAGCAAAGGATTTGAACCCCTGAAGCTCGAAAGAACATTCAATAATCATCTCACACAAAATTGATCTCTTTTTATCCTCATGACCATCATTTTCACTTGCCCATTGAATCGTCTCCCTCAATATCCATTCATTTTTCATTTTGTCCTCCATCTGGTTCAATACATGAAAAACAGAGAAGAACTCATTCGGTTTCTAACCTCAACCATGTTTCCCATCACATAAACTCATCTCAGCACCCAAAACAGAAAATAGATATCAGAGGGGTATGGGAATAATCGTCGGCTGCAAGTTCTAATCTCAAACGGAGGAGGAGAGATTTCGCCTCGACTGGCGACGGCTCCGGTGGCTCGCAGCTGCCAGTCGGATGGAGGTTGGGCGTGCGGCGGGGGCTGGAAGCAGTAACGCCGTGGCCGCCGTTCGGTTTCGAGCACTTGCTGTCGCCGGCGGTGTCAAGACTGGTGGAAGTCGTCGGAGCTGCGGTCAGTTCTGACTAAGGCGTGAGCACACCGGCAGCGAGTAGAGAGCGACCTTGGATCTCTGGAGCTGAGTATGAGTGTTGGGAATGAAAGGGGAATGCTGAACCCCTAGGGGATTCTAGGTCAGAAAGGCGACCCTGGGCCTGTGCTAGGAAAAGCCCAAAGGTGGACTTTACGAACGCTCGTTACTCCCTCTTTTCGAACGCTCGTTAATCCCTCTTTTCGAACGCTCGTTTTTCAACCCTTTCCGAACGTTCGTCATTCGGCCCCCTTTCCCAGCGTCCGTTTGCCAACTCCCCAACGAGCGCTCGTCCCCAACGAGCGCTCGTCATTCAGCCCCTTTCCCAGCGTCCGTTCGTTAATTCCCCAACGAACGCTCGTCCCAACGAGCGCTCGTCCACAACGAGCGCTCGTCATTCAGCCCCTTTCCCAGCGTCCGTTCGTCAATTACCCAACGAACGCTCGTCCAAACGAACGCTCGTCCACAACGAGCGCTCGTCATTCAGCCCCTTTCCCAGCGTCCGTTCGTCAATTACCCAACGAACGCTCGTCCAAACGAACGCTCGTCCCCATCGAGCGCTCGTCATTCAGCCCTTTCCCAGCGTCCGTTCGTCAATTACCCAACGAACGCTCGTCCAAACGAACGCTCGTCCCCATTGAGCGCTCGTCATTCAGCCCTTTTCCAGCGTCCGTTTGCCAACTCCCCAACGAGCGCTCGTCCCCAACGAGCGCTCGTCATTCAGCCCTTTCCCAGCGTCCGTTCGTTAATTCACCAACGAACGCTCGTCCCAACGAGCGCTCGTCCACAACGAGCGCTCGTCATTCAGCCCCTTTCCCAGCGTCCGTTCGTCAATTAACCAACGAACGCTCGTCCAAACGAACGCTCGTCCCCATCGAGCGCTCGTCATTCCGCCCTTTCCCAGCGTCCGTTCGTCAATTACCCAACGAACGCTCGTCCAAACGAACGCTCGTCCCCATCGAGCGCTCGTCATTCAGCCCTTTTCCAGCGTCCGTTTGCCAACTCCCCAACGAGCGCTCGTCCCCAACGAGCACTCGTCATTCAGCCCTTTCCCAGCGTCCGTTCGTTAATTCACCAACGAACGCTCGTCCCAACGAGCGCTCGTCCACAACGAGCGCTCGTCATTCAGCCCCTTTCCCAGCGTCCGTTCGTCAATTACCCAACGAACGCTCGTCCAAACGAACGCTCGTCCCCATCGAGCGCTCGTCATTCGGCCCTTTCCCAGCGTCCGTTCGTCAATTACCCAACGAACGCTCGTCCAAACGAACGCTCGTCCCCATCGAGCGCTCGTCATTCAGCCCTTTTCCCAGCGTCCGTTCGTCAATTCCCCAACGAACGCTCGTCCCAACGAGCGCTCGTCCACACCGAACGCTCGTCATTCGGCCCCCTTTCCCGGCGTCCGTTCGTCAACGAACGCTCGTCCAAACGAACGCTCGTCCCCATCGAGCGCTCGCCATTCAGCCCTTTTTCCAGCGTCCGTTCGTCAATTCCCCAACGAACGCTCGTCCCCATCGAGCGCTCGCCATTCAGCCCTTTTTCTTATTTCATTTTATTCTATTTTGTCTATCTTATTTCATTTGTTTTATTTATTTCTTTTATTTTTATTTTATTTATTATTTTATTTTCTTCTATCTAGTCATTCTACATATTTACTTATCCTAAAATATATATTTAATAATGCAATATTTACAATTTAAATAAAGGAATTTATCAAAATACGTTTTAAAGGTTTAGGCACATGTGTGATCGCACGCATCGTCCTTGTGCTGAAAACCTTTTCTCTTTCTTAATTAAAATTACAAAAAAATACGTTTCAAGGGTTTAGGCACATGTGTGATCGCACGCATCGTCCTTGTGCTGAAAACCTTTTCTTTTTCTTAATCGAAATTACAAAAAATGTTTTAAAGGTTTAGGCACATGTGTGATCGCACGCATCGTCCTTGTGCTGAAAACCTTTTCTCTTTCTTAATTAAAATTACAAAAAATACGTTTTAAGGGTTTAGGCACATGTGTGATCGCACGCATCGTCCTTGTGCTGAAAACCTTTTCTCTTTCTTAATCGAAATTACAAAAAATGTTTTAAAGGTTTAGGCACATGTGTGATCGCACGCATCGTCCTTGTGCTAAAAACCTTTTAGCTTTCTTAATTAAAATTACAAAAAATATGTTTTAAAGGTTTAGGCACATGTGTGATCGCACGCATCGTCCTTGTGCTAAAAACTTTTTCTTTTCCTTAAGTAAAATTAACCAAAAAATATGTTTTAAAGGTTTATGCACATGTGTGATCGTACGCATCGTCCTTGTGCTAACAACCTTTTCTCTTTCTTAAACAAAATACAAAAAAGGTATAAAATCTTCAAAAAACCCGAAAACATCAACAATTTTAAACAACAAATAGTCTTGCTAGCCAGAACTACGTTATCCTTGATTCTCCATCAAAAATGGAGATACGTAGGAGCAAGGCCAGTCCTTGTCAGGTTCACTTCCCAAAATCCAAAATCATTTCAAAACAATTTCCAAACAAATTTCTCAAATAGTTTCCAAAAGAACTACGTAACCCTGATTTCTCATTTTGAATGAGAATACGTAGGAGCAAGGTCAATCCTTGTCGGGCCCAAAAAAACTAAAAAAATATATTTTGTTTATTTATAAATTTTATTTTAGAGGATAGTTAAACATTTTGAAAACCACATCATATTCGTGCATTTAGTTAAAGGTACTGCCTTAAGGCAGGCGTTGTAGGGTGTTAATACCTTCCCTACACGTAACCGACTCCCGAACCTAGAATCTGGTTCTTGTAGACCACGCTTTATCGTTTTATGGTTTTTTCGTAGTTTTCCATAATAAACTATGGTGGCGACTCCAAATCTCTTTTCGAAACACTTTCCTTTTTTGGATCGTCGTCCCGTCGCGATTCCGGTTGCGACAGATGGCGACTCCACTGGGGACTGCTAGAGAGTCAAACCATTTAATTAGATGCTCGATTCTGATGTGGTTTTGCTTTATGTTTTCCTTCCCATTTTCTTTATCTATGTTTGATATTTTGAATAATTGCATGAGTTGCTTGGATTGTCCTATATTGAACCCCAGGGTAGAAAACATGTTCATATCTGCCTGGGAATTTTTCTGGTTGTTTTGCAGGTGAGGGTTTGGGTATGCATTGCATTCTCCCTTCACACACACACTTTGTGCATATCATGAGTGGGGCCCTATACCCGGGTCTGAGCGTAACTTAGAATTAGAGGAGTTGTGTAGCGGTGTCATTCTGGGATGTACTTCCTGTCTGGCTATCGTGAGAACTCCAGCTAGAGTCTGTTCTCTTCACTTGTGTCTCCTCATCTAGTTGATTACTCGACTGTTGTGGAGATGCTATGAAGGGGGCCATAGCTCTAGTGACCATTGACCTCTAGGTTCAGGAGACCATCCTTGTGAAATTGCATATATTTGACCTCGGATCCAAGCCATTAAACCTTTATTAGGGCACAAAGGGAGAAACGTATTCTTGTAATCCTCACGCTGTTCGTTCTCTTTCGAAAATTATGTTATTGCATTTTCATGCCATGCATGCATTTGATTCATCGTGTTGTTTTATTATCATGTATCATATTCATGCATCATTTAGTAACATGTTGGTTTTAGGGGAAATCACAGGTATACTCTTGACTTCACACGAGATGGATGCTGGCACCAGATCTGATGCTACACTGCATACCAACTCCGCCATTTTAAGAAAGAAGTCTAGCCTAAGGACACATGTTGGAAATTTGACCGGGTTGATAAATTTAGGCCAAAGACTCAAGACCATACAAAGAGAAGCCTTCGGGAGGAAATATGGGAATTTGTTGAGTTTAATGGAGGTGAAAGTACAGTTGCCCGCTATTACAGCTCTAGCTCAGTATTATGATCCTCCACTGAGATGTTTCACCTTCCAGGACTTCCAGCTGGCGCCAACCGTAGAAGAATTTGAGCATATTCTGGGTTTGCCATTAGAGGGTACCAAGCCATATCAGCACTTGGAGCATCATGCCTCTGTTTCTACCCTTGCTGCTATAATGAAAATACAGCCCAATGAATTGGAGAATCGGTTAATAACGAGACATCAAATGCGGGGGCTGACGCAAGGATACCTTGAACAGTATTTGCACGACCTGGGCAATAGGGAAGAATGGGAGACCTTCATGGATGTACTAGCCCTCACTGTGTTTGGCATTGTCCTGTTTCCCAAACTGGAAGACTTTGCAGATTACACTGCTATTGATGTCTTCGTGGCAAAAAAGACAAGATCAGAAAACCCTGTAACAGCAGTCCTCGCAGATGTGTATGGGACTATGAGTTTTTGCCATGAGAGAAAAGGGAAGAAGATTCTTTGTTGTTTGCCGGCGTTATATGCATGGATGACGACACGAGTATTTAAGGGGGTAATCGATGTTAGGAGCTCATCTGAGAATCTATCGCATCAAGGAGGTAATGGGTGGGCTCTTTTCTTTGCCGGTTTGAGAGAAGGAAACGTAAAGTGGCGCCTTCCTTGGCTCGAGACTAAACCATCTATCCAACATTGTGGCAACTTCCCTAACATACCTCTCATAGGCACTAGGTATTGTATCAACTACAACCCCGTTTTGGTCCAGAGACAGTTCGGATATCCTATGAAGGGAGCGCCTTCACCAGATTATCTCACAGCCTTCTTCGTCTACTATGAGGACGGACATTGTACTGAAATGTTGAGGAGGGTCAGAAGTGCCTGGGAAAATGTGGTGCGAGCAGAGAAGGACCTGAGGATTGGAGTGATGGATAGCAGGGTTAGTTATCATACCTGGATTCTGGAGAGGGTAAGAGAAGTCAAGTTGCCTTTCAAGCCCATCAATGATCAACCGGCGAGTGAAGGAACATCCCAAGCCCCAGAAAGTGAAGAGGTGAAACAGCTGAAGGCTGAGGTGGAGAAATTGAGGGTGAGGAATGCTAGGTTGGAAAATGAATTACAGAAGGCTCGCAATGATTTTGTGGATATGAGGAATGATAACGAAGAAAAGTCACGGGCTTATGAAAACATTGTCAAGAGCCAGAAGGCAGAGAGAGATTATACATTCTGAGTAAAACAGGATCTTGCGGTCGCAAGTAAGGAGCTATCCATGAGGGTGAATGAGAAGAATGTGGCTTCAGAAGAGGGCAGACAGTGGAAGCAACTCTATGAAGAAGCCAAGAGGGATAAAAGGGAAGCCCTAAAAAGACTAAGGGAAGCGCAAGTCCAAGTGCAAGAGGCGGGGCATCAAATGAAGGAAATGGCTACATCATTTGAAGCGGAGTTGAATCAGGAGCGCTGGAAGCTGGCAGAGGCTGAAGGGGAGTATCGAGCCATGTTAAAGCAGATGGAGGATTACATCGAGGAGCAGGAGGAGCGATGGAGGTCGATAGAATTTGAAGAAAGGCATCAGGCCTTGATAAAGCGAATGAAAGACCACATCGCAGAGCAAGAAACGGCCGTAAGGCATTGGAAGGAAAGCTTCTCTCAGTTGACTGCTTTGGCAAATGGGGCAATTGAAGACATCCCTAGAATGGTGTCGGAAGCTGAAGCGAGTACCCACTTTTATAGCCCACCAGTAGAAATAGAGCTTTTTATTAATCACTGTAAACGGTTGATAGACGAGATGAAATCCCTCATCACTCGGGCTAGGAATTGATGTATTTAAAGATCTTTATGATTTGTTTCCTTTAAGAAATGTAATGAACTTGTTTCCCTTTAAATGAAAGGTGTGGGATGTTGTTTAGCATCTGCTTGTGTTAATTTCCATCAGTGATGTCATTACAATCTTGTGATTTCCCCCTATTACTAGCATGCATCATCCTTTCTTTTGTTCAGCATGTTTCATTTCCATCTAATTAATTAAAATAATAAAACAGTACAAGTGAGGGAAACAACGGCCAATTTTCCACGACATCCCTACAGAACTCGAGCCAATTCAAGAATTATGGAAAGCTGGGAGGAGTCGCAAGAATCCATCAAAGCCGAGGTTAGCCAGTTGAAAGACCAGGTCGGCCAAATCTTGGCTGCCCTTGAATCCTTGAAAACTACTGCAGAGTCTTCATCTGCACAGATCGGGGGGAATGCCCATTTTTATCCCCCATTGTTGAACACTGCCAATCAATCGATACCTTTCCCGCCCTATGGGTTACCCCCAGGTTACACTCCTCCTGTAGGAGAGTACTCAGAAGCTGAGTACGCTTCATTCTCATTCCCCGCGACTGTCAATATACCACCGATCGGCACTCAGGGACCTGTCTTAGTGTCGGCTCCCATGGGGAGCACGAGAATGAATGAGACCAACACCACTGATGGAGTTCGGGTGACTCCAGTACCGCCTGTGGTTACTAGGGAGGATTTTTCAGCCGAAGCTGCACCACACGCCACGGTGGTTGGGGGATTCGGTGGCCTCGTCGGAGCTAAAGGCAGGTTGGAGGTTCTTGAGGAAAGATTAAGGGTCATTGAAGGGGTGGAAAGCTACGGTTTTGGAGATATTGCAAGGCTAAGTTTGGCTCCTGGTGTGAAAATACCGCATAAGTTCAAGGCGCCAGAGTTTGAGAAGTACAAGGGTAGCACATGCCCTAAAAGCCATCTGACCATGTATTGTAGAAAGATGGCTGCGTATGCTTATGATGACCAGCTACTCATCCACGTTTTCCAAGAGAGTTTGGTTGGGGTTGCGTCAAACTGGTATACCCATTTAGAGCCCTCTAGAATCCGTTGTTGGGCGGATCTAGCTGACGCCTTTGTGAAACAGTACGTGTACAACACGCATGTTGCACCGGACCGTCTGCAGTTGCAAAATATGGGGAAGAAAGATAATGAAACTTTCAAGGAATATGCTCAACGATGGAGAGAGCTAGCTGCGCAGGTCGAGCCGCCTCTGTACGACAAGGAAATGGTGGCGATGTTTGTGAACACGCTCCAACCACCGTTTTATGAACACATGGTCGGGAACGTGTCCTCCAATTTCGCTGATATCGTCATAATAGGCGAAAGAATAGAAATTGGGTTGAAGAATGGGAAGATCGCGGGTGGCCCGTCTGCGGTAGCAAACTCTAAAAAGCCCAGCTTCAATCCAGGAAAGAAGAAAGAAGGAGATGTGCATGCGACATCGATGATGCCTGCATGGAGAGGTCAAGCCCCTATCCACAATTATAGACCACACCTGGGCCAACCTCCATATGCAGCCAATGCAGCTTTTGCTCATCCAATTAGACCTCAACAATAACAAGAATTTTATCAACCGCAACCT
This sequence comes from Vigna angularis, assembly GCF_016808095.1. Taxonomy (NCBI): domain Eukaryota; kingdom Viridiplantae; phylum Streptophyta; class Magnoliopsida; order Fabales; family Fabaceae; genus Vigna; species Vigna angularis. The sequence goes on from NC_068971.1 coordinate 9,930,111, forward strand.
ATCACAAACAACGCCTGGAGGACTGGGACAGGCGCGAATCCAAATCCGAATGCGGGTCAAGGTACTTACCCGAGAAAAACCCAAGAAAGAAAATTTGTTCACTTCACCCCCATCCCTACGACTTACACTGAATTATTACCCCACCTCGTCAAAAGGGGTCTGGTGGCTATATGTCCGATGATGCCTATGCAACCTCCGTACCCCAGGGGTTATGATGCCGATGCCAAGTGTAGTTATCATGGGGGAGGAGTGGGTCACTCAACTGAGAGATGTATGGCCTTCAAACATAAAGTACAGGCCCTAATCGACGCTGGGTGGCTGAAATTTCAAGAAGATAAACCTAACATTGATGATAATCCATTATCCGGACATGGGAGTGCCTCGACAAATGCCATTGAGGTTAAGAAGCATGAACTGATAAGGGATGCAAGTGAAATCCGAAGTTCCAGAAGGTTTATTTTCAAGGAATTATTGAAGTTGGGATTTTTAAACGGTGATTATGATTTGGGAAAAGCATGTGGATTCCATCCATGCGCTGAACACTCTATCGATGAATGTGTTGAATTTGAAGAGTTTCTGCAAGATCTGCTTGATAGAAATTTGATGCAAGTGTACTACGAGGATAAGGATGAAGAGGTGTTTGCACAAACCGGTATGGAGCCTGATGTAACCCTGCCAGAGCCGTTGGTAATTCGTTTCACTCGGACCACCCCTGCACCAGTTATTCAAGGAAGACCGTCCGTCGTCATCCATACACTAGTTCCTTTTCCTTACAAGAGCGAGAAAGCTGTTCCTTGGAGGTATGGAACACACGCATTCGATGAAGGACAATGTGTTGAAAGTCAATTCCTCGACCAAGATCCAGTTATTGAAAATATATCAGGCATCGGCGGAATGACAAGGAGTGGTCGAATCTTCACGCCACCAAACCTGATGGGAGAAGGAACTAGCAATAATGAAGCACCGGTGGCCGCGAAAGTTAAAGAGCTCTTAAAGGGGAAAGGGGTGCAGGCCGAAGAGACCCCCGACAAGGAGGACAAGAAAGAAATATCCGACGAAGAGGCTGGAGAGTTTTTGAAATTCATACAACAAAGTGAATATAAAGTGGTGGAACAATTGAATCGTATGCCAGCCCGGATCTCTCTGTTAGGATTGCTCATGCACTCAACCTCCCATAGAAAACTGCTGATGAAGATACTGAGCGAAGCCCATGTAGAACAAGGTATTTCCCTGAACAAATTCGAGGGCATTGTTAGCAACATCACTGCTAATAATTACCTCACCTTCACCGATGAGGAAATGCCTGCTGAGGGGAGAGGGCATAACAAGGCTCTCCATGTCTCCGTGAAATGCTTGGACCACGTCATAGCGCGCGTGCTGGTGGACAACGGATCCTCCCTGAATGTCATGCCCAAAACGACACTGGAGAGGTTACCTTGTGACGGAATGCATATGAAGCCAAGTTCTATGATTGTGAGAGCGTTTGACGGTAGCAAGAGGGAGGTCATGGGCGAAATAGAGTTGCCGGTCCAGGTTGGCCCATGTGTCTTTCAAATAACCTTCCAGGTCATGGACATCCTCCCAGCCTATAGTTGTCTATTGGGTCGCCCATGGATCCATTCTGCGGGAGTTGTACCTTCCACACTGCACCAGAAATTGAAATATGTCATGGGAGATAAGCTGGTGATAGTTTCTGGAGAGGAGGATCTCCTTGTGAGTGGGCCATCCTCCGCCCGTTATATAGAAGCAGCCGAGGAAGCTCTCGAGACAGCTTTCCAATCATTGGAGATCGTGGGAAACACCTATGTGGAACCATTTCCAGTAAACCCATATTTGTCACGTGCCTCTATCATGGCGGCCAAGGTCATGCTGAAGGAAGGCTATAAGTACGGGAGCGGTTTAGGCAAGAAAAGGGCAGGGGCGGACATTCCAATTGGAGGTGGTCGAGAACAAAAACAGGTATGGCCTAGGGTACAAGCCCAGCAAGGGGGATAAGAAGAGGCTGATCGAGGAAAAGAGGGAGCGTAGTCTGGCTCGGATAGAACGACGGGAACCAAGGGCGAGGAAGATTCACATTGGTGATATCAAGGAGAGTTTTCGCAGCGCTGGATGGGTGAACACTAGCCTTATAGCGGTCTTGGAAGAGGAAGCTGGATCTGAAAGCTCAAACTTCGTGTGGGCTTGCTCACCAGATGCGCGGCTCAGCAATTGGAAGACTGTGGATTTACCTGTGATTTTTAATTCGAACGAAATGTAATATATTAATTGATCCTATCGCTTTACCCGGAGCTTTAGGATTCATGACTTACGGGTTGACGCTTTTATTTTGCTTTCAGTGTGATATTTGAATCGTGCTTACCCTCATTTAGCCTCCTCATCGTTTTGTTTTTGTTTATTTATTCTTTTTTCAAAACTTAAATAATGCAGATATGACAATGAATATTTTGAAAATAACAATGTCGATATCCCTAATCTGGAGCACCCTGTCGATGATACGGAAGATGATTATGAAGATGGTTCGAAACCCTCTCCAGAACTAATGAGGTTAGTGGAGCAAGAGTCTAAAGAAATAAAACCCTATCAGGAGGATGTCGAAATACTCAACTTGGGTGAGGAAGACGAGATTAAAGAAGTAAAAATCGGTACTACCATGAAAGAGGAGGTAAGAGAAAGGTTGCGTGTCCTATTGAAGGAATTTAAGGACGTGTTTGCTTGGTCGTACAATGATATGCCTGGTTTGGATACCGATATCGTGCAGCATAAACTCCCTCTTAAGCCCGAATGCCTCCCGGTCAAACAGAAGCTAAGAAGAATGAAGCCTGAGATGTCTTTGAAAATCAAGGAAGAGGTGCAGAAGCAATTTGATGCAGGGTTTTTGGCTGTGGCGAAATACCCGCAATGGGTGGCGAATATCGTACCAGTACCCAAGAAAGATGGTAAAGTTCGAATGTGCGTTGACTACCGTGATTTGAATCGTGCAAGTCCAAAAGACAACTTCCCACTACCGCACATCGACACTCTAGTCGATAATACAGCCAAGTTTTCGCTATTTTCGTTCATGGATGGTTTCTCAGGATATAACCAGATCAAGATGGCGCCAGAAGACATGGAAAAGACAACCTTTATCACACTGTGGGGAACTTTTTGTTATAAGGTGATGTCCTTTGGGCTCAAGAATGCCGGGGCAACATATCAAAGGGCGATGGTGGCACTTTTTCATGACATGATGCACAAGGAAATCGAAGTTTATGTGGATGACATGATTGCAAAGTCCGAATCGGAAGAAGAGCACATTCTCAACTTGAAGAAATTATTTGAGAGATTGAGAAAGTATAAACTCAGGTTAAACCCCGCCAAATGCACGTTTGGAGTGAAATCTGGGAAATTGTTGGGTTTTGTGGTTAGCCAAAAGGGGATAGAAGTGGATCCTGATAAGGCGCGAGCGATAATAGAAATGCCTGCGCCTAGAACAGAAAAGGAGGTTCGAGGTTTTCTGGGTAGATTGAACTACATTGCTAGATTCATCTCCCAATTAACCGCTACATGTGAACCAATGTTCAAGTTGTTACGAAAGGATCAAGCTGTAGTTTTGAATGAGGACTGTCAAGCCGCTTTTGAAAAGATCAAACGATACCTGCAGGACCCTCCCGTATTACGTCCACCTGAACTAGGAAGACCACTCATTTTGTATTTGACTGTGTTGGATAAGTCAATGGGCTGTGTGTTGGGTCAGCACGATGAAGCTGGGAAGAGAGAGCACGCTATATACTACTTGAGCAAGAAATTCACAGACTGCGAACAAAGATATACGTCGTTAGAACGAACTTGTTGTGCATTGGCGTGGGCTGCTCATCGCTTAAGGCAATACATGTTGAGTCACTCAACCTGGTTGATATCCAAGGTAGACCCTATCAAGTTCATTTTTGAAAAGTCTGCTCTTACTGGAAGGATAGCTCGGTGGCAGATGCTGTTGTCAGAATATGACATCGTGTATGTTACTCAGAAATCCGTCAAGGGTAGTGCGTTAGCAGAATACCTGGCTCATCAACCCATCAGCGATTATCAGCCAATGCAGCCCGAATTTCCCGATGAAGATATTATGGCTCTATTTGAAGAAGGCAGAAAAAACCGAGACGAAGAAACGTGGACATTATTATTCGATGGAGCCTCGAATGTGATGGGGCATGGCATAGGGGCAGTTCTCGTCTCTCCAGAGCAGCAGTACATACCAATGACAGCAAGGTTATGTTTTAATTGTACAAATAACATTGCAGAATACGAGGCCTGCGTTATGGGTATTCGGGCGGCAATAGAGTTCAAAGTAAAAATTTTGGATGTGTATGGAGATTCAGCTTTGGTCATCCACCAGTTGAAGGGAGAGTGGGAAACCAGGGACGCAAAATTAATTCCTTACCAAGCTTACATCAGAGGATTAATGGAGTATTTCGATGCCGTCACATTTAACCATATACCGCGAGAAGATAATCAATTAGCAGACGCATTGGCTACTTTGTCATCAATGTTTGAAGTCGACCAAAATGCAGAATTGCCAATGATTGAAATGAAGAGCCATGCAGAGCCAGCGTATTGTCACTTCATCGAAGAGGAGGTGGATGGTAAACCTTGGTATTTTGATATCAAGCATTATCTTAAGACCCGAGAATACCCTGAGAAAGCATCTGAAAATGATAAAAGGTCGTTAAGGAGGTTGGCTGGCAGCTTTATTTTAAACGGGGATATTTTATACAAGAGAAATCATGACATGGTTCTCCTCAGATGTGTGGATGCAAAGGAAGCCGAATTGTTATTGAAAGAAGTGCACGAAGGTACATTTGGCACACACATGAATGGGCATTCAATGGCCAGGAAGATCTTGAGAGCTGGTTATTTCTGGTTGACCATGGAAAATGATTGTTGTACACACGTGAGGAAGTGCGAAAAATGTCAAATGTATGCAAACAATATCAATGTGCCGCCCACGACCTTGAACGTGTTGTCTGCGCCGTGGCCATTTTCGATGTGGGGGATAGATGTTATCGGAGCTATAGAGCCAAAAGCGTCAAATGGACACCGTTTCATACTAGTCGCGATCGATTACTTCACCAAGTGGGTTGAGGCTGCTTCTTATGCCAACGTGACTAGAAAGGTAGTGACCAAATTCATAAAAAAGGAGTTGATCTGCAGATACGGGTTACCTAACCAGATTATCACTGATAATGCCACCAACCTGAACAACCAGATGATGGCGGGGTTATGTGAGGAGTTCAAAATTCATCATCTCAATTCTTCCCCTTACCGTCCAAAGATGAATGGGGCAGTAGAGGCTGCTAATAAAAATATCAAGAAAATTGTGCAAAAGATGGTAGTCACCTATAAAGATTGGCACGAAATGCTTCCTTTTGCTTTACATGGATATCGTACATCAGTACGAACGTCAACTGGGGCAACACCTTTCTCGCTTGTGTATGGCATGGAAGCAGTACTTCCATTTGAGGTGGAAATCCCATCTCTACGAGTTTTAATGGAAACCCAATTGGAGGAAGCTGAGTGGGTTCAAACTCGGTTCGACCAGCTCAATCTCATCGAAGAAAAGAGACTAACAGCGGTGTGCCACGGACAATTGTACCAAAGAAGAATGAAAAAAGCTTTCGACAAAAAGGTGCGCCCAAGGGAGTTCCACGAAGGCGAACTGGTGTTAAAGAAGATTTTGCCTATACAAAAGGATCACAGAGGCAAGTGGACCCCAAATTATGAAGGACCATTTGTAGTAAAAAGGGCATTCTCTGGAGGGGCACTAATCCTCACAAGGATGGATGGAGAGGAGTTACCTTTACCGGTTAATTCTGATGCAGTAAAAAATTTTACGCGTGATGATTCCGCGATAGGGGATGCTACTAAGGGATATTAACGTTGTTTTTGAATTATGTCGTATTCTGTGTTGCTTCATTCAATAAATGCCATACGGTTTTATCCACTATTCAACTTTTACGCTTTTTTCTTTCGACACGATTCATGTCGCACTGGGTTTTAAAGTAAAGTAAGGAAAAAGGAAAGTGATAATAATTAAAGCATCACGGGTATATCCATCGAGCACAAACTCGTTCCTGGGGGATGTCGTGCGAAAAAAATAAATAATAAATAAGAAAAAGGACACATGTTGAATTCGTTGTTAATAAAGTCAGCCGAGGGCATAGTACTTTCGAAAAGTAAAAGCAAATGAAGTTTTGAAAAATGCTAGTGTTGAGTCTTTTCCTGATTCATAGTAACTAGTGTTCTTTTCCTACTGAAGCATCTGCATTCATACTACTTGAACCCCTAGCTTTCTCGTTCCCCTTTAAAATGGAGGATTGTCATGGATATAAGACTGGGACAGTTTTCATCATGATACGCGTGCACAATGATCTGTTGATCGGGGAGAAAAGTAAAAAAAAAAAAAGAAAAAAAGCAAAAAAAGAAAAGAAAAAGAAAATTAAGTTGATTTGTCAATCGCTGCAGAGTTTCACTTCAGGTTTAAGGTTGGGGGAAGTAAGGCAAGTAAGCTTCAGAATGACGTGTGGCCATGTTCTTCACTCAAGTGATAAAAGAAATTTATCCAGTTGCACCCCCTTTGAGCCGTAAGTTATAATTGTTTTTCTTCATCACCCTCAACAAGAATCATTGGCGTATCGATGTCAATCCAAAGGAACGTCAAGGGCATCCAAGTCAAGGAGAAGATTTGTGGAAAAAGAGAAATGAAGAAAGAAAAGTTTCAAAAAGGGTCACAGTAGAGGCAACGAGATGAATAAAGAAAAAAAAAACCAAAGAAAAAAGAAGAAGAAAAAGACAACAAAAACGAAAAAACAAAACAAAAAATGATGAAAAATAAAAGGACGTCCGAAGTTCCAAACTCCTAGAGACAGTTGACTCGACACCTTGCAGATGATTCTTGTTAAGACAATTCGACCGTCAAACACTTATTTGGGCCTTCATTATCCGTTTCTTTCAAAACCCTTTGACCTTTAGCCACGATACAAGCCAATTAAAGTCCACGCTGACTGAAGAATGTTTGTCCTGATTTTTCTCATGAACTTAACTCTGGAACGAAATGATGTGGTGAATGACACGATCACTAGAAGAAAAGAAAAGCATCACAAAGGAAAATGAAAATATAATGTGAAGTCTCCCCGTCAAGAGAGAATCGTCAAACTAGGGCATTCCTTCCTACCTGGACCTGTCCACCTCCCCAAATCACACTTATTGTGCACAACAAAGTTGGGGTAGGCCTGTAAGCCTTGATTGTTGAAATATTAACGACACCCCCGCGGATGGGGAAAGCACGAAAGCTAATGTTTCCCCCAAACCATCATCCACAAACCATCATTCAGCCATCCACTTTTCATAATCACTTCTCACACTCTCTCGGGTTCAAGCTAGTTTGGATTGCAAAAAAGCAATAAAGGGAATTTGAACTAATAGTTACACTCTTTTCCTCTTCATCAAAGGACTCACCATTTCTCGACATTATTTTCAATGAATGCATTTTGAATGTACATCGAGTTTGATGACAATATTGACAACGGGTTCCAAACATGGAATTTTTCAAAAAAAATAATAACAAATAGTGAAAAAAATGGAAAGAAAGAAAAGAAAAAAGCGAGAACAAATGAAAAGAACGGAACAAATGTCTATGTGTTTGTGCATTCATGCATCCTCATGACATTATGTCATGCATCCTCATGACATTATGTCATGCATCTCAAAGGAAGCGGGGAATTGTTCGAAAACCCTTATGTTTTTCTCGGTTTCTACTGATTCTTCAAGTGTGTTGAACCCAGGTTTTAACGGCCCTCTGCAAGGCAATGGTCAGGTCCAGATTTTTGTTTTTCTAATGACCCTCTGCTTGGCAATGGTCGAATTTAAGTTTCTTCTGCGATGTTGGCCCTCTGCAAGGCAATGGTCAAGTCCAGATTTTTGTTTTTCTAATGACCCTCTGCTTGGCAATGGTCGAATTTTAGTTTCTTCTGCGATATTGACCCTCTGCAAGGCAATGGTCAAATCCAGGTTGTTGTTCTGCGGTATTGGCCCTCTGCAAGGCAATGGTCAAGTCCAGATTTTTGTTTTTTCTAATGACCCTCTGCAAAGCAATGGTCAAATCCAGGTTGTTGTTCTGCGGTATTGGCCCTCTGCAAGGCGATGGTCAAGTCCAGATTTTTGTTTTTTCTAATGACCCTCTGCTTGGCAATGGTCGAATTTAAGTTTCTTCTGCGATGTTGGCCCTCTGCAAGGCAATGGTCAAGTCCAGGTTTAGGTTTTTTCTAACGGCCCTCTGCTTGGCAATGGTCGAATCCAAGTTTTTGTTTGGTGAATCGCCCCTCTTTGGGCGTCGGCCAAACTTTTTGCCGCGTTGTAATCTCCTCCCTAAATTTGGTCATTATATGCTCGAATTGGTCGTTATTCTCCCTTTTAAACCCAGACGAAATTAGTATTTCTATCTTTACTTATCTTTTACTCTAATAATATAAAAACTTTGTTTTGACATATTATCCAGTAAAATCTAAGTAAAGAGGGGCAGCTGTTAATACCCAATTTCGTCCGGGTAGTTAAAAATGTATATAGAGTTAAGAAGGGGTAATAAGATAAAGTAGACGAGCAAAGATAAATTTAATACGAAGTCTCAAAAATGATTTTGTTCCGTTTTCCTTTTTTTTATTATTTTTGTCCTTTTGTGTTTATTTTGTTTCGTCTATTCATTTTCTCTTCTATTTATATTTTATTTTTCTTTATTTCATTTGGTTTTATTTTATTTTATTTTATTTTATTTTACTTTATTTTATTTTATTATATTTTATGTTATTTTATTTTCTTTTTATGTTATTCCATTTTGCTTTATTTTATGTTTTTTTTATTTCCGTTTTTTTTAGGGTTTATTTTTATGTATTCTACTTTCTTATTTTATTTTTTATTATTATTATTTTTGTTGTTTCCCTTTTAATCTCGTTTTTATTTTTATTTTTAAAAAAAAAATTTTCAAGAAAAGGTTATCTTTTATGTAAAAATTTGCACTGCAACAAAAAAAAAAGTGAAAGAAAAAGCAAAGGGAAAAGTAAAATCCCAAGGTCAACTCTTTCCCTCCTCTGAAGTCAGTTGCAGTGAATGCTTAGAAAGTGTTTGCGTGGTGGCAGCGTGAAAAAGTGCTTTGTTTTTCTTGCTGAAATTCTTAAGCGGCAACGGCAGACATACATGGAAGAGGAAAACGTTTTGAACGGGCATCAAGCCAACGGCAAAATGAAACATGAAAATATGAAAAAAGAGAAAAAGGAAATCGGGCGCCAGAGAAGATCCCAGGGGTACAGCAGGAGGAGGGGGGTTTGTTTTTGAAAAGGGGGATAATCACATTGGAGAGACACACGGACCACCATCACTTAGAGAGGGAGAGACCTTAGACGAAGAGAAAGGAGAGTAAGCAACGAGTGTTAGGTGAACCTAGCTATCTACCTCACTTTCCGGTACCTGCGAGATCATTTGGGGTTTGGTTACTGAAAAAGAAGTTCGTCCGAGGAGAGCAAAGGGGATTAAAATCCAAGAGGAAAGACATCTTGAAGCTGCGAAGGTAAGTCTTCATGTACCTAAGCTCTTTGGTCATGCTCCACGTATATATGCTTTCCTTAGATACACTATCCTCATGCGTGCTGAGTGTGAATGATTGATGCTGGATCAATGTATATATTTGCGTTTGTTCCCCTTCCTCTGTTAACCAAAACTGCACCCAAAATGCAGTTTCGGTGCTTTCATTTATTTAACTAACGATAGAAGATCGGCATACACTTCCCTAACGTCAACACTGCATATCCCTTTAGCACCCATTAACACACAGGAAACACGTAAGTAAAGAGTAAACAGCAGCAGCAAATATAGTTCTCGTCCCATCTCATACCTCTATCAAACGAAATGGATAAACCAAATCTTAAATCTAGTATAAACTCAAAGCTTGTCCCTGGAATATAATTGTTATATCTTGCGTCTTCAATCTGAGATAGCAGGTTAACCTTTCGAGCTCCATGCCTAATTCCCCCAGGACCCATGATCCCAGTATCATGCCTCAGATGTTCGTTATCTTCGACCTGTAACGCAAAACACCCTTCCAGTCACCTTCTCCTTCCACTCCCATTTTTCATAGACCGGGGACTAAGCCTTCAGGCCTCCCTTCATTTCCAATCATCATTACCAGCAAAGGATTTGAACCCCTGAAGCTCGAAAGAACATTCAATAATCATCTCACACAAAATTGATCTCTTTTTATCCTCATGACCATCATTTTCACTTGCCCATTGAATCGTCTCCCTCAATATCCATTCATTTTTCATTTTGTCCTCCATCTGGTTCAATACATGAAAAACAGAGAAGAACTCATTCGGTTTCTAACCTCAACCATGTTTCCCATCACATAAACTCATCTCAGCACCCAAAACAGAAAATAGATATCAGAGGGGTATGGGAATAATCGTCGGCTGCAAGTTCTAATCTCAAACGGAGGAGGAGAGATTTCGCCTCGACTGGCGACGGCTCCGGTGGCTCGCAGCTGCCAGTCGGATGGAGGTTGGGCGTGCGGCGGGGGCTGGAAGCAGTAACGCCGTGGCCGCCGTTCGGTTTCGAGCACTTGCTGTCGCCGGCGGTGTCAAGACTGGTGGAAGTCGTCGAAGCTGCGGTCAGTTCTGACTAAGGCGTGAGCACACCGGCAGCGAGTAGAGAGCGACCTTGGATCTCTGGAGCTGAGTATGAGTGTTGGGAATGAAAGGGGAATGCTGAACCCCTAGGGGATTCTAGGTCAGAAAGGCGACCCTGGGCCTGTGCTAGGAAAAGCCCAAAGGTGGACTTTACGAACGCTCGTTACTCCCTCTTTTCGAACGCTCGTTAATCCCTCTTTTCGAACGCTCGTTTTTCAACCCTTTCCGAACGCTCGTCATTCGGCCCCCTTTCCCAGCGTCCGTTTGCCAACTCCCCAACGAGCGCTCGTCCCCAACGAGCGCTCGTCATTCAGCCCCTTTCCCAGCGTCCGTTCGTTAATTCCCCAACGAACGCTCGTCCCAACGAGCGCTCGTCCACAACGAGCGCTCGTCATTCAGCCCCTTTCCCAGCGTCCGTTCGTCAATTACCCAACGAACGCTCGTCCAAACGAACGCTCGTCCACAACGAGCGCTCGTCATTCAGCCCCTTTCCCAGCGTCCGTTCGTCAATTACCCAACGAACGCTCGTCCAAACGAACGCTCGTCCCCATCGAGCGCTCGTCATTCAGCCCTTTCCCAGCGTCCGTTCGTCAATTACCCAACGAACGCTCGTCCAAACGAACGCTCGTCCCCATCGAGCGCTCGTCATTCAGCCCTTTTCCAGCGTCCGTTTGCCAACTCCCCAACGAGCGCTCGTCCCCAACGAGCACTCGTCATTCAGCCCTTTCCCAGCGTCCGTTCGTTAATTCACCAACGAACGCTCGTCCCAACGAGCGCTCGTCCACAACGAGCGCTCGTCATTCAGCCCCTTTCCCAGCGTCCGTTCGTCAATTACCCAACGAACGCTCGTCCAAACGAACGCTCGTCCCCATCGAGCGCTCGTCATTCGGCCCTTTCCCAGCGTCCGTTCGTCAATTACCCAACGAACGCTCGTCCAAACGAACGCTCGTCCCCATCGAGCGCTCGTCTTTCAGCCCTTTTCCAGCGTCCGTTTGCCAACTCCCCAACGAGCACTCGTCCCCAACGAGCGCTCGTCATTCAGCCCTTTCCCAGCGTCCGTTCGTTAATTCACCAACGAACGCTCGTCCCAACGAGCGCTCGTCCACAACGAGCGCTCGTCATTCAGCCCCTTTCCCAGCGTCTGTTCGTCAATTACCCAACGAACGCTCGTCCAAACGAACGCTCGTCCCCATCGAGCGCTCGTCATTCAGCCCTTTTCCCAGCGTCCGTTCGTCAATTCCCCAACGAACGCTCGTCCCAACGAGCGCTCGTCCACACCGAACGCTCGTCATTCGGCCCCCTTTCCCGGCGTCCGTTCGTCAACGAACGCTCGTCCAAACGAACGCTCGTCCCCATCGAGCGCTCGCCATTCAGCCCTTTTTCCAGCGTCCGTTCGTCAATTCCCCAACGAACGCTCGTCCCCATCGAGCGCTCGCCATTCAGCCCTTTTTCTTATTTCATTTTATTCTATTTTGTCTATCTTATTTCATTTGTTTTATTTATTTCTTTTATTTTTATTTTATTTATTATTTTATTTTCTTCTATCTACTCATTCTACATATTTACTTATCCTAAAATATATATTTAATAATGCAATATTTACAATTTAAATAAAGGAATTTATCAAAATACGTTTTAAAGGTTTAGGCACATGTGTGATCGCACGCATCGTCCTTGTGCTGAAAACCTTTTCTCTTTCTTAATTAAAATTACAAAAAAATACGTTTCAAGGGTTTAGGCACATGTGTGATCGCACGCATCGTCCTTGTGCTGAAAACCTTTTCTTTTTCTTAATCGAAATTACAAAAAATGTTTTAAAGGTTTAGGCACATGTGTGATCGCACGCATCGTCCTTGTGCTGAAAACCTTTTCTCTTTCTTAATTAAAATTACAAAAAATACGTTTTAAGGGTTTAGGCACATGTGTGATCGCACGCATCGTCCTTGTGCTGAAAACCTTTTCTCTTTCTTAATCGAAATTACAAAAAATGTTTTAAAGGTTTAGGCACATGTGTGATCGCACGCATCGTCCTTGTGCTAAAAACCTTTTAGCTTTCTTAATTAAAATTACAAAAAATATGTTTTAAAGGTTTAGGCACATGTGTGATCGCACGCATCGTCCTTGTGCTAAAAACTTTTTCTTTTCCTTAAGTAAAATTAACCAAAAAATATGTTTTAAAGGTTTATGCACATGTGTGATCGTACGCATCGTCCTTGTGCTAACAACCTTTTCTCTTTCTTAAACAAAATACAAAAAAGGTATAAAATCTTCAAAAAACCCGAAAACATCAACAATTTTAAACAACAAATAGTCTTGCTAGCCAGAACTACGTTATCCTTGATTCTCCATCAAAAATGGAGATACGTAGGAGCAAGGCCAGTCCTTGTCAGGTTCACTTCCCAAAATCCAAAATCATTTCAAAACAATTTCCAAACAAATTTCTCAAATAGTTTCCAAAAGAACTACGTAACCCTGATTTCTCATTTTGAATGAGAATACGTAGGAGCAAGGTCAATCCTTGTCGGGCCCAAAAAAACTAAAAAAATATATTTTGTTTATTTATAAATTTTATTTTAGAGGATAGTTAAACATTTTGAAAACCACATCATATTCGTGCATTTAGTTAAAGGTACTGCCTTAAGGCAGGCGTTGTAGGGTGTTAATACCTTCCCTACACGTAACCGACTCCCGAACCTAGAATCTGGTTCTTGTAGACCACGCTTTATCGTTTTATGGTTTTTTCGTAGTTTTCCATAATAAACTATGGTGGCGACTCCAAATCTCTTTTCGAAACACTTTCCTTTTTTGGATCGTCGTCCCGTCGCGATTCCGGTTGCGACAGATGGCGACTCCACTGGGGACTGCTAGAGAGTCAAACCATTTAATTAGATGCTCGATTCTGATGTGGTTTTGCTTTATGTTTTCCTTCCCATTTTCTTTATCTATGTTTGATATTTTGAATAATTGCATGAGTTGCTTGGATTGTCCTATATTGAACCCCAGGGTAGAAAACATGTTCATATCTGCCTGGGAATTTTTCTGGTTGTTTTGCAGGTGAGGGTTTGGGTATGCATTGCATTCTCCCTTCACACACACACTTTGTGCATATCATGAGTGGGGCCCTATACCCGGGTCTGAGCGTAACTTAGAATTAGAGGAGTTGTGTAGCGGTGTCATTCTGGGATGTACTTCCTGTCTGGCTATCGTGAGAACTCCAGCTAGAGTCTGTTCTCTTCACTTGTGTCTCCTCATCTAGTTGATTACTCGACTGTTGTGGAGATGCTATGAAGGGGGCCATAGCTCTAGTGACCATTGACCTCTAGGTTCAGGAGACCATCCTTGTGAAATTGCATATATTTGACCTCGGATCCAAGCCATTAAACCTTTATTAGGGCACAAAGGGAGAAACGTATTCTTGTAATCCTCACGCTGTTCGTTCTCTTTCGAAAATTATGTTATTGCATTTTCATGCCATGCATGCATTTGATTCATCGTGTTGTTTTATTATCATGTATCATATTCATGCATCATTTAGTAACATGTTGGTTTTAGGGGAAATCACAGGTATACTCTTGACTTCACACGAGATGGATGCTGGCACCAGATCTGATGCTACACTGCATACCAACTCCGCCATTTTAAGAAAGAAGTCTAGCCTAAGGACACATGTTGGAAATTTGACCGGGTTGATAAATTTAGGCCAAAGACTCAAGACCATACAAAGAGAAGCCTTCGGGAGGAAATATGGGAATTTGTTGAGTTTAATGGAGGTGAAAGTACAGTTGCCCGCTATTACAGCTCTAGCTCAGTATTATGATCCTCCACTGAGATGTTTCACCTTCCAGGACTTCCAGCTGGCGCCAACCGTAGAAGAATTTGAGCATATTCTGGGTTTGCCATTAGAGGGTACCAAGCCATATCAGCACTTGGAGCATCATGCCTCTGTTTCTACCCTTGCTGCTATAATGAAAATACAGCCCAATGAATTGGAGAATCGGTTAATAACGAGACATCAAATGCGGGGGCTGACGCAAGGATACCTTGAACAGTATTTGCACGACCTGGGCAATAGGGAAGAATGGGAGACCTTCATGGATGTACTAGCCCTCACTGTGTTTGGCATTGTCCTGTTTCCCAAACTGGAAGACTTTGCAGATTACACTGCTATTGATGTCTTCGTGGCAAAAAAGACAAGATCAGAAAACCCTGTAACAGCAGTCCTCGCAGATGTGTATGGGACTATGAGTTTTTGCCATGAGAGAAAAGGGAAGAAGATTCTTTGTTGTTTGCCGGCGTTATATGCATGGATGACGGCACGAGTATTTAAGGGGGTAATCGATGTTAGGAGCTCATCTGAGAATCTATCGCATCAAGGAGGTAATGGGTGGGCTCTTTTCTTTGCCGGTTTGAGAGAAGGAAACGTAAAGTGGCGCCTTCCTTGGCTCGAGACTAAACCATCTATCCAACATTGTGGCAACTTCCCTAACATACCTCTCATAGGCACTAGGTATTGTATCAACTACAACCCCGTTTTGGTCCAGAGACAGTTCGGATATCCTATGAAGGGAGCGCCTTCACCAGATTATCTCACAGCCTTCTTCGTCTACTATGAGGACGGACATTGTACTGAAATGTTGAGGAGGGTCAGAAGTGCCTGGGAAAATGTGGTGCGAGCAGAGAAGGACCTGAGGATTGGAGTGATGGATAGCAGGGTTAGTTATCATACCTGGATTCTGGAGAGGGTAAGAGAAGTCAAGTTGCCTTTCAAGCCCATCAATGATCAACCGGCGAGTGAAGGAACATCCCAAGCCCCAGAAAGTGAAGAGGTGAAACAGCTGAAGGCTGAGGTGGAGAAATTGAGGGTGAGGAATGCTAGGTTGGAAAATGAATTACAGAAGGCTCGCAATGATTTTGTGGATATGAGGAATGATAACGAAGAAAAGTCACGGGCTTATGAAAACATTGTCAAGAGCCAGAAGGCAGAGAGAGATTATACATTCTGAGTAAAACAGGATCTTGCGGCCGCAAGTAAGGAGCTATCCATGAGGGTGAATGAGAAGAATGTGGCTTCAGAAGAGGGCAGACAGTGGAAGCAACTCTATGAAGAAGCCAAGAGGGATAAAAGGGAAGCCCTAAAAAGACTAAGGGAAGCGCAAGTCCAAGTGCAAGAGGCGGGGCATCAAATGAAGGAAATGGCTACATCATTTGAAGCGGAGTTGAATCAGGAGCGCTGGAAGCTGGCAGAGGCTGAAGGGGAGTATCGAGCCATGTTAAAGCAGATGGAGGATTACATCGAGGAGCAGGAGGAGCGATGGAGGTCGATAGAATTTGAAGAAAGGCATCAGGCCTTGATAAAGCGAATGAAAGACCACATCGCAGAGCAAGAAACGGCCGTAAGGCATTGGAAGGAAAGCTTCTCTCAGTTGACTGCTTTGGCAAATGGGGCAATTGAAGACATCCCTAGAATGGTGTCGGAAGCTGAAGCGAGTACCCACTTTTATAGCCCACCAGTAGAAATAGAGCTTTTTATTAATCACTGTAAACGGTTGATAGACGAGATGAAATCCCTCATCACTCGGGCTAGGAATTGATGTATTTAAAGATCTTTATGATTTGTTTCCTTTAAGAAATGTAATGAACTTGTTTCCCTTTAAATGAAAGGTGTGGGATGTTGTTTAGCATCTGCTTGTGTTAATTTCCATCAGTGATGTCATTACAATCTTGTGATTTCCCCCTATTACTAGCATGCATCATCCTTTCTTTTGTTCAGCATGTTTCATTTCCATCTAATTAATTAAAATAATAAAACAGTACAAGTGAGGGAAACAACGGCCAATTTTCCACGACATCCCTACAGAACTCGAGCCAATTCAAGAATTATGGAAAGCTGGGAGGAGTCGCAAGAATCCATCAAAGCCGAGGTTAGCCAGTTGAAAGACCAGGTCGGCCAAATCTTGGCTGCCCTTGAATCCTTGAAAACTACTGCAGAGTCTTCATCTGCACAGATCGGGGGGAATGCCCATTTTTATCCCCCATTGTTGAACACTGCCAATCAATCGATACCTTTCCCGCCCTATGGGTTACCCCCAGGTTACACTCCTCCTGTAGGAGAGTACTCAGAAGCTGAGTACGCTTCATTCTCATTCCCCGCGACTGTCAATATACCACCGATCGGCACTCAGGGACCTGTCTTAGTGTCGGCTCCCATGGGGAGCACGAGAATGAATGAGACCAACACCACTGATGGAGTTCGGGTGACTCCAGTACCGCCTGTGGTTACTAGGGAGGATTTTTCAGCCGAAGCTGCACCACACGCCACGGTGGTTGGGGGATTCGGTGGCCTCGTCGGAGCTAAAGGCAGGTTGGAGGTTCTTGAGGAAAGATTAAGGGTCATTGAAGGGGTGGAAAGCTACGGTTTTGGAGATATTGCAAGGCTAAGTTTGGCTCCTGGTGTGAAAATACCGCATAAGTTCAAGGCGCCAGAGTTTGAGAAGTACAAGGGTAGCACATGCCCTAAAAGCCATCTGACCATGTATTGTAGAAAGATGGCTGCGTATGCTTATGATGACCAGCTACTCATCCACGTTTTCCAAGAGAGTTTGGTTGGGGTTGCGTCAAACTGGTATACCCATTTAGAGCCCTCTAGAATCCGTTGTTGGGCGGATCTAGCTGACGCCTTTGTGAAACAGTACGTGTACAACACGCATGTTGCACCGGACCGTCTGCAGTTGCAAAATATGGGGAAGAAAGATAATGAAACTTTCAAGGAATATGCTCAACGATGGAGAGAGCTAGCTGCGCAGGTCGAGCCGCCTCTGTACGACAAGGAAATGGTGGCGATGTTTGTGAACACGCTCCAACCACCGTTTTATGAACACATGGTCGGGAACGTGTCCTCCAATTTCGCTGATATCGTCATAATAGGCGAAAGAATAGAAATTGGGTTGAAGAATGGGAAGATCGCGGGTGGCCCGTCTGCGGTAGCAAACTCTAAAAAGCCCAGCTTCAATCCAGGAAAGAAGAAAGAAGGAGATGTGCATGCGACATCGATGATGCCTGCATGGAGAGGTCAAGCCCCTATCCACAATTATAGACCACACCTGGGCCAACCTCCATATGCAGCCAATGCAGCTTTTGCTCATCCAATTAGACCTCAACAACAACAAGAATTTTATCAACCGCAACCTATCACAAACAACGCCTGGAGGACTGGGACAGGCGCGAATCCAAATCCGAATGCGGGTCAAGGTACTTACCCGAGAAAAACCCAAGAAAGAAAATTTGTTCACTTCACCCCCATCCCTACGACTTACACTGAATTATTACCCCACCTCGTCAAAAGGGGTCTGGTGGCTATATGTCTGATGATGCCTATGCAACCTCCGTACCCTAGGGGTTATGATGCCGATGCCAAGTGTAGTTATCATGGGGGAGGAGTGGGTCACTCAACTGAGAGATGTATGGCCTTCAAACATAAAGTACAGGCCCTAATCGACGCTGGGTGGCTGAAATTTCAAGAAGATAAACCTAACATTGATGATAATCCATTATCCGGACATGGGAGTGCCTCGACAAATGCCATTGAGGTTAAGAAGCATGAACTGATAAGGGATGCAAGTGAAATCCGAAGTTCCAGAAGGTTTATTTTCAAGGAATTATTGAAGTTGGGATTTTTAAACGGTGATTATGATTTGGGAAAAGCATGTGGATTCCATCCATGCGCTGAACACTCTATCGATGAATGTGTTGAATTTGAAGAGTTTCTGCAAGATCTGCTTGATAGAAATTTGATGCAAGTGTACTACGAGGATAAGGATGAAGAGGTGTTTGCACAAACCGGTATGGAGCCTGATGTAACCCTGCCAGAGCCGTTGGTAATTCGTTTCACTCGGACCACCCCTGCACCAGTTATTCAAGGAAGACCGTCCGTCGTCATCCATACACTAGTTCCTTTTCCTTACAAGAGCGAGAAAGCTGTTCCTTGGAGGTATGGAACACACGCATTCGATGAAGGACAATGTGTTGAAAGTCAATTCCTCGACCAGGATCCAGTTATTGAAAATATATCAGGCATCGGCGGAATGACAAGGAGTGGTCGAATCTTCACGCCACCAAACCTGATGGGAGAAGGAACTAGCAATAATGAAGCACCGGTGGCCGCGAAAGTTAAAGAGCTCTTAAAGGGGAAAGGGGTGCAGGCCGAAGAGACCCCCGACAAGGAGGACAAGAAAGAAATATCCGACGAAGAGGCTGGAAAGTTTTTGAAATTCATACAACAAAGTGAATATAAAGTGGTGGAACAATTGAATCGTATGCCAGCCCGGATCTCTCTGTTAGGATTGCTCATGCACTCAACCTCCCATAGAAAACTGCTGATGAAGATACTGAGCGAAGCCCATGTAGAACAAGGTATTTCCCTGAACAAATTCGAGGGCATTGTTAGCAACATCACTGCTAATAATTACCTCACCTTCACCGATGAGGAAATGCCTGCTGAGGGGAGAGGGCATAACAAGGCTCTCCATGTCTCCGTGAAATGCTTGGACCACGTCATAGCGCGCGTGCTGGTGGACAACGGATCCTCCCTGAATGTCATGCCCAAAACGACACTGGAGAGGTTACCTTGTGACGGAATGCATATGAAGCCAAGTTCTATGATTGTGAGAGCGTTTGACGGTAGCAAGAGGGAGGTCATGGGCGAAATAGAGTTGCCGGTCCAGGTTGGCCCATGTGTCTTTCAAATAACCTTCCAGGTCATGGACATCCTCCCAGCCTATAGTTGTCTATTGGGTCGCCCATGGATCCATTCTGCGGGAGTTGTACCTTCCACACTGCACCAGAAATTGAAATATGTCATGGGAGATAAGCTGGTGATAGTTTCTGGAGAGGAGGATCTCCTTGTGAGTGGGCCATCCTCCGCCCGTTATATAGAAGCAGCCGAGGAAGCTCTCGAGACAGCTTTCCAATCATTGGAGATCGTGGGAAACACCTATGTGGAACCATTTCCAGTAAACCCATATCTGTCACGTGCCTCTATCATGGCGGCCAAGGTCATGCTGAAGGAAGGCTATAAGTACGGGAGCGGTTTAGGCAAGAAAAGGGCAGGGGCGGACATTCCAATTGGAGGTGGTCGAGAACAAAAACAGGTATGGCCTAGGGTACAAGCCCAGCAAGGGGGATAAGAAGAGGCTGATCGAGGAAAAGAGGGAGCGTAGTCTGGCTTGGATAGAACGACGGGAACCAAGGGCGAGGAAGATTCACATTGGTGATATCAAGGAGAGTTTTCGCAGCGCTGGATGGGTGAACACTAGCCTTATAGCGGTCTTGGAAGAGGAAGCTGGATCTGAAAGCTCAAACTTCGTGTGGGCTTGCTCACCAGATGCGCGGCTCAGCAATTGGAAGACTGTGGATTTACCTGTGATTTTTAATTCGAACGAAATGTAATATATTAATTGATCCTATCGCTTTACCCGGAGCTTTAGGATTCATGACTTACGGGTTGACGCTTTTATTTTGCTTTCAGTGTGATATTTGAATCGTGCTTACCCTCATTTAGCCTCCTCATCGTTTTGTTTTTGTTTATTTATTCTTTTTTCAAAACTTAAATAATGCAGATATGACAATGAATATTTTGAAAATAACAATGTCGATATCCCTAATCTGGAGCACCCTGTCGATGATACGGAAGATGATTATGAAGATGGTTCGAAACCCTCTCCAGAACTAATGAGGTTAGTGGAGCAAGAGTCTAAAGAAATAAAACCCTATCAGGAGGATGTCGAAATACTCAACTTGGGTGAGGAAGACGAGATTAAAGAAGTAAAAATCGGTACTACCATGAAAGAGGAGGTAAGAGAAAGGTTGCGTGTCCTATTGAAGGAATTTAAGGACGTGTTTGCTTGGTCGTACAATGATATGCCTGGTTTGGATACCGATATCGTGCAGCATAAACTCCCTCTTAAGCCCGAATGCCTCCCGGTCAAACAGAAGCTAAGAAGAATGAAGCCTGAGATGTCTTTGAAAATCAAGGAAGAGGTGCAGAAGCAATTTGATGCAGGGTTTTTGGCTGTGGCGAAATACCCGCAATGGGTGGCGAATATCGTACCAGTACCCAAGAAAGATGGTAAAGTTCGAATGTGCGTTGACTACCGTGATTTGAATCGTGCAAGTCCAAAAGACAACTTCCCACTACCGCACATCGACACTCTAGTCGATAATACAGCCAAGTTTTCGCTATTTTCGTTCATGGATGGTTTCTCAGGATATAACCAGATCAAGATGGCGCCAGAAGACATGGAAAAGACAACCTTTATCACACTGTGGGGAACTTTTTGTTATAAGGTGATGTCCTTTGGGCTCAAGAATGCCGGGGCAACATATCAAAGGGCGATGGTGGCACTTTTTCATGACATGATGCACAAGGAAATCGAAGTTTATGTGGATGACATGATTGCAAAGTCCGAATCGGAAGAAGAGCACATTCTCAACTTGAAGAAATTATTTGAGAGATTGAGAAAGTATAAACTCAGGTTAAACCCCGCCAAATGCACGTTTGGAGTGAAATCTGGGAAATTGTTGGGTTTTGTGGTTAGCCAAAAGGGGATAGAAGTGGATCCTGATAAGGCGCGAGCGATAATAGAAATGCCTGCGCCTAGAACAGAAAAGGAGGTTCGAGGTTTTCTGGGTAGATTGAACTACATTGCTAGATTCATCTCCCAATTAACCGCTACATGTGAACCAATGTTCAAGTTGTTACGAAAGGATCAAGCTGTAGTTTTGAATGAGGACTGTCAAGCCGCTTTTGAAAAGATCAAACGATACCTGCAGGACCCTCCCGTATTACGTCCACCTGAACTAGGAAGACCACTCATTTTGTATTTGACTGTGTTGGATAAGTCAATGGGCTGTGTGTTGGGTCAGCACGATGAAGCTGGGAAGAGAGAGCACGCTATATACTACTTGAGCAAGAAATTCACAGACTGCGAACAAAGATATACGTCGTTAGAACGAACTTGTTGTGCATTGGCGTGGGCTGCTCATCGCTTAAGGCAATACATGTTGAGTCACTCAACCTGGTTGATATCCAAGGTAGACCCTATCAAGTTCATTTTTGAAAAGCCTGCTCTTACTGGAAGGATAGCTCGGTGGCAGATGCTGTTGTCAGAATATGACATCGTGTATGTTACTCAGAAATCCGTCAAGGGTAGTGCGTTAGCAGAATACCTGGCTCATCAACCCATCAGCGATTATCAGCCAATGCAGCCCGAATTTCCCGATGAAGATATTATGGCTCTATTTGAAGAAGGCAGAAAAAACCGAGACGAAGAAACGTGGACATTATTATTCGATGGAGCCTCGAATGTGATGGGGCATGGCATAGGGGCAGTTCTCGTCTCTCCAGAGCAGCAGTACATACCAATGACAGCAAGGTTATGTTTTAATTGTACAAATAACATTGCAGAATACGAGGCCTGCGTTATGGGTATTCGGGCGGCAATAGAGTTCAAAGTAAAAATTTTGGATGTGTATGGAGATTCAGCTTTGGTCATCCACCAGTTGAAGGGAGAGTGGGAAACCAGGGACGCAAAATTAATTCCTTACCAAGCTTACATCAGAGGATTAATGGAGTATTTCGATGCCGTCACATTTAACCATATACCGCGAGAAGATAATCAATTAGCAGACGCATTGGCTACTTTGTCATCAATGTTTGAAGTCGACCAAAATGCAGAATTGCCAATGATTGAAATGAAGAGCCATGCAGAGCCAGCGTATTGTCACTTCATCGAAGAGGAGGTGGATGGTAAACCTTGGTATTTTGATATCAAGCATTATCTTAAGACCCGAGAATACCCTGAGAAAGCATCTGAAAATGATAAAAGGTCGTTAAGGAGGTTGGCTGGCAGCTTTATTTTAAACGGGGATATTTTATACAAGAGAAATCATGACATGGTTCTCCTCAGATGTGTGGATGCAAAGGAAGCCGAATTGTTATTGAAAGAAGTGCACGAAGGTACATTTGGCACACACATGAATGGGCATTCAATGGCCAGGAAGATCTTGAGAGCTGGTTATTTCTGGTTGACCATGGAAAATGATTGTTGTACACACGTGAGGAAGTGCGAAAAATGTCAAATGTATGCAAACAATATCAATGTGCCGCCCACGACCTTGAACGTGTTGTCTGCGCCGTGGCCATTTTCGATGTGGGGGATAGATGTTATCGGAGCTATAGAGCCAAAAGCGTCAAATGGACACCGTTTCATACTAGTCGCGATCGATTACTTCACCAAGTGGGTTGAGGCTGCTTCTTATGCCAACGTGACTAGAAAGGTAGTGACCAAATTCATAAAAAAGGAGTTGATCTGCAGATACGGGTTACCTAACCAGATTATCACTGATAATGCCACCAACCTGAACAACCAGATGATGGCGGGGTTATGTGAGGAGTTCAAAATTCATCATCTCAATTCTTCCCCTTACCGTCCAAAGATGAATGGGGCAGTAGAGGCTGCTAATAAAAATATCAAGAAAATTGTGCAAAAGATGGTAGTCACCTATAAAGATTGGCACGAAATGCTTCCTTTTGCTTTACATGGATATCGTACATCAGTACGAACGTCAACTGGGGCAACACCTTTCTCGCTTGTGTATGGCATGGAAGCAGTACTTCCATTTGAGCTGGAAATCCCATCTCTACGAGTTTTAATGGAAACCCAATTGGAGGAAGCTGAGTGGGTTCAAACTCGGTTCGACCAGCTCAATCTCATCGAAGAAAAGAGACTAACAGCGGTGTGCCACGGACAATTGTACCAAAGAAGAATGAAAAAAGCTTTCGACAAAAAGGTGCGCCCAAGGGAGTTCCACGAAGGCGAACTGGTGTTAAAGAAGATTTTGCCTATACAAAAGGATCACAGAGGCAAGTGGACCCCAAATTATGAAGGACCATTTGTAGTAAAAAGGGCATTCTCTGGAGGGGCACTAATCCTCACAAGGATGGATGGAGAGGAGTTACCTTTACCGGTTAATTCTGATGCAGTAAAAAATTTTACGCGTGATGATTCCGCGATAGGGGATGCTACTAAGGGATATTAACGTTGTTTTTGAATTATGTCGTATTTTGTGTTGCTTCATTCAATAAATGCCATACGGTTTTATCCACTATTCAACTTTTACGCTTTTTTCTTTCGACACGATTCATGTCGCACTGAGTTTTAAAGTAAAGTAAGGAAAAAGGAAAGTGATAATAATTAAAGCATCACGGGTATATCCATCGAGCACAAACTCGTTCCTGGGGGATGTCGTGCGAAAAAAATAAATAATAAATAAGAAAAAGGACACATGTTGAATTCGTTGTTAATAAAGTCAGCCGAGGGCATAGTACTTTCGAAAAGTAAAAGCAAATGAAGTTTTGAAAAATGCTAGTGTTGAGTCTTTTCCTGATTCATAGTAACTAGTGTTCTTTTCCTACTGAAGCATCTGCATTCATACTACTTGAACCCCTAGCTTTCTCGTTCCCCTTTAAAATGGAGGATTGTCATGGATATAAGACTGGGACAGTTTTCATCATGATACGCGTGCACAATGATCTGTTGATCGGGGAGAAAAGTAAAAAAAAAAAAGAAAAAAAGCAAAAAAAGAAAAGAAAAAGAAAATTAAGTTGATTTGTCAATCGCTGCAGAGTTTCACTTCAGGTTTAAGGTTGGGGGAAGTAAGGCAAGTAAGCTTCAGAATGACGTGTGGCCATGTTCTTCACTCAAGTGATAAAAGAAATTTATCCAGTTGCACCCCCTTTGAGCCGTAAGTTATAATTGTTTTTCTTCATCACCCTCAACAAGAATCATTGGCGTATCGATGTCAATCCAAAGGAACGTCAAGGGCATCCAAGTCAAGGAGAAGATTTGTGGAAAAAGAGAAATGAAGAAAGAAAAGTTTCAAAAAGGGTCACAGTAGAGGCAACGAGATGAATAAAGAAAAAAAAAACCAAAGAAAAAAGAAGAAGAAAAAGACAACAAAAACGAAAAAACAAAACAAAAAATGATGAAAAATAAAAGGACGTCCGAAGTTCCAAACTCCTAGAGACAGTTGACTCGACACCTTGCAGATGATTCTTGTTAAGACAATTCGACCGTCAAACACTTATTT
Organism: Vigna angularis; assembly: GCF_016808095.1. Lineage (NCBI taxonomy): Eukaryota > Viridiplantae > Streptophyta > Magnoliopsida > Fabales > Fabaceae > Vigna > Vigna angularis. The sequence goes on from NC_068971.1 coordinate 9,954,959, forward strand.
GGGCCTTCATTATCCGTTTCTTTCAAAACCCTTTGACCTTTAGCCACGATACAAGCCAATTAAAGTCCACGCTGACTGAAGAATGTTTGTCCTGATTTTTCTCATGAACTTAACTCTGGAACGAAATGATGTGGTGAATGACACGATCACTAGAAGAAAAGAAAAGCATCACAAAGGAAAATGAAAATATAATGTGAAGTCTCCCCGTCAAGAGAGAATCGTCAAACTAGGGCATTCCTTCCTACCTGGACCTGTCCACCTCCCCAAATCACACTTATTGTGCACAACAAAGTTGGGGTAGGCCTGTAAGCCTTGATTGTTGAAATATTAACGACACCCCCGCGGATGGGGAAAGCACGAAAGCTAATGTTTCCCCCAAACCATCATCCATAAACCATCATTCAGCCATCCACTTTTCATAATCACTTCTCACACTCTCTCGGGTTCAAGCTAGTTTGGATTGCAAAAAAGCAATAAAGGGAATTTGAACTAATAGTTACACTTTTTTCCTCTTCATCAAAGGACTCACCATTTCTCGACATTATTTTCAATGAATGCATTTTGAATGTACATCGAGTTTGATGACAATATTGACAACGGGTTCCAAACATGGAATTTTTCAAAAAAAATAATAACAAATAGTGAAAAAAATGGAAAGAAAGAAAAGAAAAAAGCGAGAACAAATGAAAAGAACGGAACAAATGTCTATGTGTTTGTGCATTCATGCATCCTCATGACATTATGTCATGCATCCTCATGACATTATGTCATGCATCTCAAAGGAAGCGGGGAATTGTTCGAAAACCCTTATGTTTTTCTCGGTTTCTACTGATTCTTCAAGTGTGTTGAACCCAGGTTTTAACGGCCCTCTGCAAGGCAATGGTCAGGTCCAGATTTTTGTTTTTCTAATGACCCTCTGCTTGGCAATGGTCGAATTTAAGTTTCTTCTGCGATGTTGGCCCTCTGCAAGGCAATGGTCAAGTCCAGATTTTTGTTTTTCTAATGACCCTCTGCTTGGCAATGGTCGAATTTTAGTTTCTTCTGCGATATTGACCCTCTGCAAGGCAATGGTCAAATCCAGGTTGTTGTTCTGCGGTATTGGCCCTCTGCAAGGCAATGGTCAAGTCCAGATTTTTGTTTTTTCTAATGACCCTCTGCAAAGCAATGGTCAAATCCAGGTTGTTGTTCTGCGGTATTGGCCCTCTGCAAGGCGATGGTCAAGTCCAGATTTTTGTTTTTTCTAATGACCCTCTGCTTGGCAATGGTCGAATTTAAGTTTCTTCTGCGATGTTGGCCCTCTGCAAGGCAATGGTCAAGTCCAGGTTTAGGTTTTTTCTAACGGCCCTCTGCTTGGCAATGGTCGAATCCAAGTTTTTGTTTGGTGAATCGCCCCTCTTTGGGCGTCGGCCAAACTTTTTGCCGCGTTGTAATCTCCTCCCTAAATTTGGTCATTATATGCTCGAATTGGTCGTTATTCTCCCTTTTAAACCCAGACGAAATTAGTATTTCTATCTTTACTTATCTTTTACTCTAATAATATAAAAACTTTGTTTTGACATATTATCCAGTAAAATCTAAGTAAAGAGGGGCAGCTGTTAATACCCAATTTCGTCCGGGTAGTTAAAAATGTATATAGAGTTAAGAAGGGGTAATAAGATAAAGTAGACGAGCAAAGATAAATTTAATACGAAGTCTCAAAAATGATTTTGTTCCGTTTTCCTTTTTTTTATTATTTTTGTCCTTTTGTGTTTATTTTGTTTCGTCTATTCATTTTCTCTTCTATTTATATTTTATTTTTCTTTATTTCATTTGGTTTTATTTTATTTTATTTTATTTTATTTTACTTTATTTTATTTTATTATATTTTATGTTATTTTATTTTCTTTTTATGTTATTCCATTTTGCTTTATTTTATGTTTTTTTTATTTCCGTTTTTTTTAGGGTTTATTTTTATGTATTCTACTTTCTTATTTTATTTTTTATTATTATTATTTTTGTTGTTTCCCTTTTAATCTCGTTTTTATTTTTATTTTTAAAAAAAAAATTTTCAAGAAAAGGTTATCTTTTATGTAAAAATTTGCACTGCAACAAAAAAAAAAGTGAAAGAAAAAGCAAAGGGAAAAGTAAAATCCCAAGGTCAACTCTTTCCCTCCTCTGAAGTCAGTTGCAGTGAATGCTTAGAAAGTGTTTGCGTGGTGGCAGCGTGAAAAAGTGCTTTGTTTTTCTTGCTGAAATTCTTAAGCGGCAACGGCAGACATACATGGAAGAGGAAAACGTTTTGAACGGGCATCAAGCCAACGGCAAAATGAAACATGAAAATATGAAAAAAGAGAAAAAGGAAATCGGGCGCCAGAGAAGATCCCAGGGGTACAGCAGGAGGAGGGGGGTTTGTTTTTGAAAAGGGGGATAATCACATTGGAGAGACACACGGACCACCATCACTTAGAGAGGGAGAGACCTTAGACGAAGAGAAAGGAGAGTAAGCAACGAGTGTTAGGTGAACCTAGCTATCTACCTCACTTTCCGGTACCTGCGAGATCATTTGGGGTTTGGTTACTGAAAAAGAAGTTCGTCCGAGGAGAGCAAAGGGGATTAAAATCCAAGAGGAAAGACATCTTGAAGCTGCGAAGGTAAGTCTTCATGTACCTAAGCTCTTTGGTCATGCTCCACGTATATATGCTTTCCTTAGATACACTATCCTCATGCGTGCTGAGTGTGAATGATTGATGCTGGATCAATGTATATATTTGCGTTTGTTCCCCTTCCTCTGTTAACCAAAACTGCACCCAAAATGCAGTTTCGGTGCTTTCATTTATTTAACTAACGATAGAAGATCGGCATACACTTCCCTAACGTCAACACTGCATATCCCTTTAGCACCCATTAACACACAGGAAACACGTAAGTAAAGAGTAAACAGCAGCAGCAAATATAGTTCTCGTCCCATCTCATACCTCTATCAAACGAAATGGATAAACCAAATCTTAAATCTAGTATAAACTCAAAGCTTGTCCCTGGAATATAATTGTTATATCTTGCGTCTTCAATCTGAGATAGCAGGTTAACCTTTCGAGCTCCATGCCTAATTCCCCCAGGACCCATGATCCCAGTATCATGCCTCAGATGTTCGTTATCTTCGACCTGTAACGCAAAACACCCTTCCAGTCACCTTCTCCTTCCACTCCCATTTTTCATAGACCGGGGACTAAGCCTTCAGGCCTCCCTTCATTTCCAATCATCATTACCAGCAAAGGATTTGAACCCCTGAAGCTCGAAAGAACATTCAATAATCATCTCACACAAAATTGATCTCTTTTTATCCTCATGACCATCATTTTCACTTGCCCATTGAATCGTCTCCCTCAATATCCATTCATTTTTCATTTTGTCCTCCATCTGGTTCAATACATGAAAAACAGAGAAGAACTCATTCGGTTTCTAACCTCAACCATGTTTCCCATCACATAAACTCATCTCAGCACCCAAAACAGAAAATAGATATCAGAGGGGTATGGGAATAATCGTCGGCTGCAAGTTCTAATCTCAAACGGAGGAGGAGAGATTTCGCCTCGACTGGCGACGGCTCCGGTGGCTCGCAGCTGCCAGTCGGATGGAGGTTGGGCGTGCGGCGGGGGCTGGAAGCAGTAACGCCGTGGCCGCCGTTCGGTTTCGAGCACTTGCTGTCGCCGGCGGTGTCAAGACTGGTGGAAGTCGTCGGAGCTGCGGTCAGTTCTGACTAAGGCGTGAGCACACCGGCAGCGAGTAGAGAGCGACCTTGGATCTCTGGAGCTGAGTATGAGTGTTGGGAATGAAAGGGGAATGCTGAACCCCTAGGGGATTCTAGGTCAGAAAGGCGACCCTGGGCCTGTGCTAGGAAAAGCCCAAAGGTGGACTTTACGAACGCTCGTTACTCCCTCTTTTCGAACGCTCGTTAATCCCTCTTTTCGAACGCTCGTTTTTCAACCCTTTCCGAACGCTCGTCATTCGGCCCCCTTTCCCAGCGTCCGTTTGCCAACTCCCCAACGAGCGCTCGTCCCCAACGAGCGCTCGTCATTCAGCCCCTTTCCCAGCGTCCGTTCGTTAATTCCCCAACGAACGCTCGTCCCAACGAGCGCTCGTCCACAACGAGCGCTCGTCATTCAGCCCCTTTCCCAGCGTCCGTTCGTCAATTACCCAACGAACGCTCGTCCAAACGAACGCTCGTCCACAACGAGCGCTCGTCATTCAGCCCCTTTCCCAGCGTCCGTTCGTCAATTACCCAACGAACGCTCGTCCAAACGAACGCTCGTCCCCATCGAGCGCTCGTCATTCAGCCCTTTCCCAGCGTCCGTTCGTCAATTACCCAACGAACGCTCGTCCAAACGAACGCTCGTCCCCATCGAGCGCTCGTCATTCAGCCCTTTTCCAGCGTCCGTTTGCCAACTCCCCAACGAGCGCTCGTCCCCAACGAGCACTCGTCATTCAGCCCTTTCCCAGCGTCCGTTCGTTAATTCACCAACGAACGCTCGTCCCAACGAGCGCTCGTCCACAACGAGCGCTCGTCATTCAGCCCCTTTCCCAGCGTCCGTTCGTCAATTACCCAACGAACGCTCGTCCAAACGAACGCTCCTCCCCATCGAGCGCTCGTCATTCGGCCCTTTCCCAGCGTCCGTTCGTCAATTACCCAACGAACGCTCGTCCAAACGAACGCTCGTCCCCATCGAGCGCTCGTCTTTCAGCCCTTTTCCAGCGTCCGTTTGCCAACTCCCCAACGAGCACTCGTCCCCAACGAGCGCTCGTCATTCAGCCCTTTCCCAGCGTCCGTTCGTTAATTCACCAACGAACGCTCGTCCCAACGAGCGCTCGTCCACAACGAGCGCTCGTCATTCAGCCCCTTTCCCAGCGTCTGTTCGTCAATTACCCAACGAACGCTCGTCCAAACGAACGCTCGTCCCCATCGAGCGCTCGTCATTCAGCCCTTTTCCCAGCGTCCGTTCGTCAATTCCCCAACGAACGCTCGTCCCAACGAGCGCTCGTCCACACCGAACGCTCGTCATTCGGCCCCCTTTCCCGGCGTCCGTTCGTCAACGAACGCTCGTCCAAACGAACGCTCGTCCCCATCGAGCGCTCGCCATTCAGCCCTTTTTCCAGCGTCCGTTCGTCAATTCCCCAACGAACGCTCGTCCCCATCGAGCGCTCGCCATTCAGCCCTTTTTCTTATTTCATTTTATTCTATTTTGTCTATCTTATTTCATTTGTTTTATTTATTTCTTTTATTTTTATTTTATTTATTATTTTATTTTCTTCTATCTACTCATTCTACATATTTACTTATCCTAAAATATATATTTAATAATGCAATATTTACAATTTAAATAAAGGAATTTATCAAAATACGTTTTAAAGGTTTAGGCACATGTGTGATCGCACGCATCGTCCTTGTGCTGAAAACCTTTTCTCTTTCTTAATTAAAATTACAAAAAAATACGTTTCAAGGGTTTAGGCACATGTGTGATCGCACGCATCGTCCTTGTGCTGAAAACCTTTTCTTTTTCTTAATCGAAATTACAAAAAATGTTTTAAAGGTTTAGGCACATGTGTGATCGCACGCATCGTCCTTGTGCTGAAAACCTTTTCTCTTTCTTAATTAAAATTACAAAAAATACGTTTTAAGGGTTTAGGCACATGTGTGATCGCACGCATCGTCCTTGTGCTGAAAACCTTTTCTCTTTCTTAATCGAAATTACAAAAAATGTTTTAAAGGTTTAGGCACATGTGTGATCGCACGCATCGTCCTTGTGCTAAAAACCTTTTAGCTTTCTTAATTAAAATTACAAAAAATATGTTTTAAAGGTTTAGGCACATGTGTGATCGCACGCATCGTCCTTGTGCTAAAAACTTTTTCTTTTCCTTAAGTAAAATTAACCAAAAAATATGTTTTAAAGGTTTATGCACATGTGTGATCGTACGCATCGTCCTTGTGCTAACAACCTTTTCTCTTTCTTAAACAAAATACAAAAAAGGTATAAAATCTTCAAAAAACCCGAAAACATCAACAATTTTAAACAACAAATTGTCTTGCTAGCCAGAACTACGTTATCCTTGATTCTCCATCAAAAATGGAGATACGTAGGAGCAAGGCCAGTCCTTGTCAGGTTCACTTCCCAAAATCCAAAATCATTTCAAAACAATTTCCAAACAAATTTCTCAAATAGTTTCCAAAAGAACTACGTAACCCTGATTTCTCATTTTGAATGAGAATACGTAGGAGCAAGGTCAATCCTTGTCGGGCCCAAAAAAACTAAAAAAATATATTTTGTTTATTTATAAATTTTATTTTAGAGGATAGTTAAACATTTTGAAAACCACATCATATTCGTGCATTTAGTTAAAGGTACTGCCTTAAGGCAGGCGTTGTAGGGTGTTAATACCTTCCCTACACGTAACCGACTCCCGAACCTAGAATCTGGTTCTTGTAGACCACGCTTTATCGTTTTATGGTTTTTTCGTAGTTTTCCATAATAAACTATGGTGGCGACTCCAAATCTCTTTTCGAAACACTTTCCTTTTTTGGATCGTCGTCCCGTCGCGATTCCGGTTGCGACAAGGACAAAAATGGGTTTGTATCAAGGTTCTATGTGTCTAAGGTTCTCAACAGATTCGAAAAGCAGTCATGGTTAACCAGATATTGGTTACCAAGGTAAGTTCACACCCACATTTAATTTCTGATCATCATTAACAACATGTTGCTAACTGTGTTGTCATTTTTGAGCTCATGACAGATGGTCATCAAATCAATTATTTGAAGTCTTACACATTTCACAATTTTGGGAGCAATTTGTTGTCAATATTGAAAACAAGGACTATAGTTGTAGAAAGTGGTTAATAACTGGAATTCCTTGCACTCACGCAATAACTGCAATGAAATTCTTGAATTTAAATGCAGAAGACTACATTGGCCATTGGTTTAGGAAGTCTACTTATGAAGAGACCTACAACACCATCATTTATCCTATTAATGGTCAACTTGTCTGGGACATAACTTCATATCCAGATGTGTTACCCCCAAAGAAGAGGACAATGCTAGGAAGACCCAAGAAAAAACGAAGGCTAAAGCCTGGGGAGTTGAAGAAGAATGACACTGAATTAAGAAAGGGTGGGAGCAAAAAAACCTGTGTTGTCTGCAAACAACTTGGACATAACAAAAAAACATGTCCACAACGACCTACAACACAATCTGTGCCTCCACCAGATGTGTCTACTAACCAACCTACTCAACAAACACAACTCACAATCCCTCCACCAAGAGATGTGCCTATTTCTCAGGAGTCAGCTGAATGTCCTTCTCCAAACGTTATTTAATCTGTACTGATGAAGGACCAATGTATTATTAGTTTTTTTTGGTGTAATGTGTATTGCTCAAGACATATTTAGTGATGAAGACAATGTAGTATAACTTTTGTTTTGGTCTATGTGTACTTCAACACTGCTTCCACAACTCTTCGTAACAAAAACGGAGATGTTAAACACTTTCAAAATCAGGGTTCTCTCTAAATATTAACTTTTACGGCTAACACATCACACATGGCAATTTATTCACACAACACAACACCAATGAAAGTTAATAAACAATGCCTCGTCAACTAAAACAAATTACACCTCAGCAAAAGCAAACAACGTTACTGAAAAATTAACGGAGAGGACTTAATTAGCTCATTTTAACAAGTTTAAGGACCCGATTGAGACCGAAAAAACATGATGACGCACTTGAGATTGACACACAAATATGAGGACCAAATGAGGGTTTAAACCTTAAAACAAAGATCTAACTTTACCAAAAATATAATCCAATTACAAAATTCTAAAATTAATAAAATAAATCAAGAAAAAAAATTAATCCATTTACATTATTTCTGAAATTTATAATCTCGAAATTGTAAATAAATCAAGGTGATTCCTCACTCTCGTGTCTTTATCATGCATCTGGAGCATATGTTGTAACACCCCAGTTTTAGGGTATCACAAATCGTATTTAAAGTAAAATGTTTTAAAATTTTCTTAATGCAAAAAATGGTACTAATTAGACATTTTGACACTATAAACTTGCGGAATGAAAACAAAATCCTGACTCTACCAACAACATAATCCAATTACAAACTTTTGAAATTACTAAAATAACCAAAAATAAAATTAATCAATATACATTATTTCTAAAATGCATAACTCAAAAACTTTAAATAAACCAAAGTTACTCCCCATTCTCGCGTCTCTATCATGTCTCTAGAGCATCTGCAACATCCCCTACTCCCGTATAACCAATGATTATATGATCATCACAAGACACACACAATCACAAATACAAACAAATATGGGTAAGCTACCATAGCTCAACCAATAACTATATAACATGTACATGACAAGTAAGAACAACTTAATACAATGACATCTATAGTGCTACCCTTACTCACATAATCATTTATATACCATGATCATCACCAACATCCTCGTTAATTATATCATTACTATACCATCCACATTATTCTTATCAACATCGTTTCCAAACACATCGTCACTACGAATCATCATCACATGTACCTCCATCAGAACTAACCTCATCATGAATCCTTCATCATGGATAACACCATGAGCCTTCACAATATCTTAAACTTCATAGTGAAAAGAATTAGCCACACTCTTGTGCTCTACATCACAACCTGTAGCCTTCCCTAAAGGCCCCATGTAGCCTTCCCTATAGGCCTCCTGTAACCTCTCATACAACTATGCTCGAGTAGTCCCGCCATCCACCTAAGGAACATGTTTCCTGCCACACAAGGACAAGGCAAACAACATCACCCCCATATAAAGAAGGCTATACACCCGAGCACCTCCTTTTCACACACAAGGCCAGAGGGAGTCGTTTTCCCATATCAGACTACTAACCGTCTCAAGATTTACTAGGTACAACAAGTAGACACATCCCTCACTCTTATGCTCATCAACCACACACTCATGTGCACCCCAATCCTCACTTGTGTTCCAATATCAATCAAACGTCTATCTTGACCCTATATATAACAACTATTCTTATTCCCTGCCTAAAATTATCCATTCATTATTATCTAAAGTCTCGTTCAAAAATTCAATGTCCTCAATATGGACCACTCATGGGTTCCACTCAAATAATAGGCTACAAAATAACTGAATAAGTATTATAGAGAAAGTGATGCGAATAATCTCAACCAAGAGGGGGTGAATTGGTTAGCCCTTTAAAAATTGTTCTTTCAAAAGCTTTTCAAAATCTTTAAGGTTTTCTTGGAATGCAATCAAACAAGTATGAACAATAATAAAAGAGAAGGGATAGAAAGATCAACATAGAGATTTATACTAGTTTGGTCAAGCCTACATTCAATCTTCCTTCAACAACCTTAGTTGAAGGGAACCACTATATTGATAGAGTTATACAAGCAAGAATACAGAGAACTTTCCTCTCAATGCACTCTCCTTCCCTAAGTTAATATCTCCTATAGCACAAGATGTGAATCACTTCACAATCTCAACCTAGAAAGAAATCTCAACTTTCTGTAACCTTAGAGCAATTCTAACTCTAATAAGTAGAACACACATGTTCTCTTCCTAGCTCACAGCAATAGGGAAACACAATCCTCTTGATTGTAGGTAGACACTGATCTCCAAGAATACACCTCAAGTGCAGAATATGATCAGCAATGTGTAAGAACAACTTCTTTGTGAGAATCTTGGTGAATTTCCTTCCAATTGAGTAATCGATTCTCCAAGAAGATTAGAACGCTCCTACAATTAATTCTCAACAAACAAATCATTTATGAAAGTGTAAGATCATAAAATCATGTTGGTTCAACGAGCAATGCGTCTATTTATAGAATTTTCAAACTCTGACGCAGTTTAATCGATTAAGCATATAATGTATCTGTTTAGCTTTTCCTTCTACTTTAACAGTTTTACATTTGTATCATATTCAACAGATTAAATGGATCATTCAATCGATTAAAGAAATCATACAAGCCAATAACAAACAAATATGACCGTTATAGGAAGTTATGACTTTTCAAGAAAATGATTTTCATAAGATTCGCATTTTAACCGATTAGGAAAAGAATGTAATCGGTTAAGTTTCATACTTAAGCAAATTTGAAAACATTTTTCATTCTAAACACTTCAATGCACTCAGTAAACATATATTGTCATAGCAACATGTTTTAATCGATTATACAATTAATGTAATAAATTAAATCATAGTTGTTTTGAACATTTTTCATTCTAAACACTTCAATGCACTCAATAAACATATACTGTCATAACAATGTGTTTTAATCGATTATACAATTAATGTTATTGATTAAATCATAGTTGTTTTGTCTATGATAAGCATGTACTGAAATCTAACAAAATTTAAAAGATTATGTAAAGAGTGTAATCGATTATTTCTATTATATATACAACGTGCAATATGTTTCATAGCACAAACACATTAGTAATCAAGTAATTGTTTTGCCATTTGTTGTGCAAGAACTAAAAAACATTTCTTTTGTTCATCATCAAAAACATATATGTGAGATGAATTTAGCTAAACATAGCTTCCCCTATCAGCAAGTATCATTCAATACCAATAAAAAAATAATTAATTAAAACATCATTAATTACCTTTTTTTTAATCCCAATTAATTTTATTTATTTCCAATTTCATTTTTAATTAATTTTGTTTCCATTATTTTAATTGTAGAGACATAAGTTTTTATTTTGAATTTTCCTTGACTTATTATTATTATTATTATTGGGTCTTTGTTGTTGCAATTTCAAATTTGTGCATCAATGGTGTCAAATCGGTGCAGCAAAATTGTTAGCATGAACAACAAACGAAAAGGGGGTGAATTGGTTTCTTATCGCAAATTTTGCCTTTAAATATTTTCTTTTTTAATTTAAGTTTCTTAACAAATAAATTAAAACAAATAAGAAAGTAAGGAAGAGAGAAAATTGCACAGGTGATTTTTTTACTGGTTCAGATGATAAAGATCCTACGTCTAGTTGTTAATCTCAAATGAGAGTTAATGATCCACTATCACAACCCAACAAAATGTTACAATCACAAAGAAAATAAACAAGTTTAAGGTTAAAACATTTCTCTTGTTACCCAAGAGATGAAACTCACTTATCTTGAAAGCCACAAGGGATGAACACCTCCTTTGAATCTTCACACAGGATGATCACCAACATAGGATTACATGCTTTAACTAACAAACAATAACAACACTCAATCACAACTCCTGTGAAAGTTCTCACTTTATGCCAACACCAACTTCTCAAAGCCACAAGCACAAGGGTTACACAAACCCTAGAACACATTTATTATAACACAGAGCAAAACAGATAAACTTTTTGAAATTCAATTATTTTGTATGTTAGAATGAGAGTCTCAATCCAATTTCTTGAGATCTCACTTATGGATACCCAAAAGTCTATTGTCAGCTATTTAATGCGTGATAATCGGTTATCTAAATGAGGTAATCGATTATGCATTTAATGAATGCACAACGGTCAAAAACTTGCTTGAAAATTCTCATAATTGTCATAATCAATTACTGATAATCAATTATCATTAGTTGTTAATCAATTATTCTAAGTCAAAATGAGGTTTTATGATTCCAAAACGAATCTTAAAGCAAATTAAAAGCATACAATACATGGAATCAACTTCCTATACATAAGACTACAAAATTACAAAAAGCTTTAACATAAATAGGTCTTCATGAAGATCTTCTTGCAACAAGAGCACTTGAGACTTGACTTTGAGACATCATCAAAACTTCTCAGATTCATCTTTATGCTAACAAATAGGTCTTACGACCCAACAAGTCCAGCCCAATTCAAACCAAACCCCAGCCCAAACCAAGCCCCCAAAGGACTCCACGGTCAATCACCGCAACACCCATGGCCGCACCCACCAGCACCTCCATTGACACCACTCACCCAACCACCAACTACCCCAAGAACCCAAAACCGCGAGAAAGAATCCTTGAATGATGAATCAAAACACAGAAAAGAAAAACCCCAAAATAAAATATCAAGAACACGAGAAATTCCCAAAAACAGAACTCAATTTCAGATTCCAATTCGAAACCCCTAAATTGCAAAATCAAGATTGCAAGGACATAAACCCCAAAAATCAATTTGCAATGAAAAACCTACATCCCAATTCATAAAAAACATATACCAAAACAAAAACCCCCAATTTGAAAGGCGAAACCCAAAACGTAACTATCAATTTCCATTTTCCTTGTTGAAAATTATATCAATATTTGATATTTTTGTATTAAAAATTAGAGATTTTTTTTTTTAATTTTCATTAAATTTAACTTAACTAGTTAAGTATCATCCAAATACACACTTAGAACTGAAAACAAATTAGAATTATCATACATATTTGAATAATAATTAGAAATAAGTTACTTCTCCATAAAAGTAATATTTTAAAATATACTTAACAACTTACAAATAATGCAATAATTAAAATAAACAAAAATTTATAATTGTAATAAAGAAAAAGAAAAAATAATAATGAATGCGAAGTCATCGAATAAAGTTGTTAAGCATCAAATAAATAAAAAATCAATCAAAACAATGATAAAAAGATTTAGCCACAATTGTGTGTACATATGCTAAGACATTATTACTTCCATCCTAAACATCAGATGCTTTACATCACTATTTTAACTTTGAATATTTTTCTTTCTTTACAGATACAAAAAAAAAAAAGACCGAAATACTCCAAATAAGTTGTCGAGTGATTCGTCTAGCTAAAGAAAAATTAGTCCCAAATCTCTTCATTAGAGATCCTGACAATGTAAGAAATTTCAGTAGGTTCAGCCATTTGACCCAGTGAAGAGGGATCGATGATAGTAATGCCAAGTTCATCGCATCTTTTGCGATGTTGTTTTGTCAAAGGATTATTCCACGCAACAGGGTCCATGGCAGGTGCAACGTATAGTGGCTTGTTAGGATCCCAACCTCGCACAATTTCTGTCAAAGTATTGTCAGATATCCCTTGCGCAATCTGCAACACAATAGATGAAACAACAAATTCCAATGTTAAAGAACTGAGCTTAAATAGTAAAAGAAAAACCGAGAGTAAAAACCAGAATGTTAAAGTGTCATAAAAATCTTCAATTCATGAACAACATAACAACAAGTACTTAAACATTGTACGTAAGTTTTTCCCTAATCTGATCGAACTGAATGGTGTTGTGTGATCTAGACAACCTCTGCATTATTTTGTTGTTGCAGTAAATGATTCAATTGGGTTGACACACAGCTAAGTTTATTGGTTTGATTACCTTGGCAAGGGTATTTGCAGACAATGGAGCAATGACCATGACATCAGCCCATTCCAGATGCTGTGCAGCAGTTTTCCTAGGATTAAATGCTGGACGGGGAATTGGTGAAACTTGAAGAAAAGGTATCGCGGCCCGTGTGAAAACAACATCTATATCTGCCCATCTACAAAAAAATTGACAAAGAAGCGAAAATTTTGCAGCATCAGTGCACCCGCAAGCACCAAGCAGAATCCGAGGCGTTCTCGGCTGAACACTACGCCTTCGAGAAGACTGCGGAATATTACTTCGAGAAGACTGTGGAATATTACTTCGAGAAGACTGTGGAATATTATTACTCGCAGGATTTGGGTCACCCATCATCTACAGATTTCAACAATTCTACTTTCTTCTGATGAATTTGTCAATGTAAAACCATACTTCAGTTTTCATTTATCAGTTACTACACTAATGCGAAAATTCAGAAAAAAAAACCATCACTGGTTCATACACATGCATGTATCTAAGAACTGCAACTAACATATTGAACTACATAGTTGAAGGAGAACAAACACATATAAGAATACCATGTTTTCGGTAGAAGATGGGAAAGAACAATGATTCTTGTTACAAATATGTGAAAGCATAAAACTTTGATCATGAATTATAGAAATGCTTGTAACATCAAGAAAGAAAGTTGATAGCTTCAGCAAAGAAGATTTGCTTGCACCATTTGACACTCAGTAATGCCTACATATTCGGAAACCATGCAAGATCACGACAAGAAGAGGGAGAGGTGAATCTTGAAACAGATGAATTTATTGTATCATGCATGACATACTACACTGAACAAGAAATGCTGCATGAACCTTTGTCAAAGAATCGATTGAAGCTTCTAATGTTGAAGGGGTGCTCACCAAATGAAACAAGACCGAAAGGGATAACGAACCAAAGAATGCAGAAACAAAAAGAATGAAAGTATACAGAAAAGTTCATCACCTTAAAGAAAGTGTCCTTCTCTTTCTCGTAAAAGTTTTCAAAAACAGTTAGAGATATATGAGAAGCTCAAGTTTTTTGAATTTTCTGTGTGGAAACTATGACATGCAGTACTAGTTGTGACGGTCACATATTTTTTGGGATCGAAATAAGCCGAAATTAAACTCATAATCAAATATATAAGCAATCTTCTTTTATATAAAACAACTCTATTTTTTTTAGATAAGAAAGTGTGATCATTTTTTAAGATTTAAAATTGCCATTGAAATAATAATATATTAATACTTTTAAATGACAATAAAAATTAAATTTATATTGTTTGTGAGGACAAAAGCTTTTACGATTTCAATTTAAAAATGTAGACGCAACAGAAAATATTATAATAAATGCAATATTAATGTGTGCTTTAAAATTTAATTATTTAAACAGGATGAATGGTATAAATAGAAGTTTTATTTAAACCAAATGAATTATTTAAACCAAATTAATAGTACAAATGATAAGAGAAATAAAGAAGGGTGAGAGAAAGAGAAGAAAGGAGACGGGTACAAGGAAAAAAACAACAAAGAAAAGTAAGAAAAAGAAAGTTGTAAGTTTTAAGTATGTTTTTTTATTTATTGATTACTAAAAATATTTATATTTTTTTAATTAAGTTGTTTACTTTCCATGTAATTAGGTGATGTAATTGATATTTTATCTGTATTATTTTTATAATTTTATAATTGTATAATTATATAATGAATAATGTATAATTTTATAACTGTATAATTTTTTAATTTTTTAATTTTATGGTTTTATAATTGGTGAAAAGGTGTATTTTCATGGATGACTTGCAGAGTCTCCTTAATATTTAAAAACTTTGAGACCTGTCTTGGTAATTAAGTTTATGTTCTGAGGAGAAAAATTTATGTATGAAAATCAATATTTTAGATTTTGAGATAAAAATGTGTGAGTATGTAACTGAGTATATATAGATATTAAAATTTAATGGAAGTTCATATAGTATAAAATGTGATGTGAAAAATAACGGTATTTATAGCATATTGTTTAATAAGCTTATTAAAATAAAAGGAAAAAACTTTTTCCAACCTTAAATATAATTATCTTTACTAATATTACTCTTAAAAATGTTTGTCCTACATCGATAAAAAAACAAATAGTAAAAATACTTTGACTAATTATGTTAATGTTAAATAACTGTCACTAACATTAACAGAAAAAAAAAATTATCAACTTTAATAAAAATATTTTTTTTTGTTAACATTAACTAAAAATCTTGTAACTTTAGCTCAAAATAATATTAGTTAACACTGAAAAATATTCATAAACTAGCATTCTTTTAATTATTAAACATGTTTAATATTAAAATATTTTTATTTTATAATAATTAAAATACTTTGTTTAATTTAATCTCTCTAAACTTATATTCTTATAAAATTAGTTATGACAAAAAAACTTTTTCAAGAACACAACTTCAATGAGAAAAGTTTGTTTTTATCGTTTCTTTGTAATAAAATTGTCTTAAGAAAAAACAAGATATTACTAATATTTTAAGATAAAATTAGAAAAAAAAATACATTACTTCACTAAATTTTACCGAAAAAAAAATAAACATCTAAAGTTTTTGTCAAACGCCCTAAAACATAATCAACTCAAATATTCAAAACCAATGAAAGATCCAAATGAAACTAATGTTTAAAATAGCTAAACCTGATCATTTTCCTTTTTCTACTCCATCTTTTTCTGATAATAGTGTCTCACGGCTGAGCAAATGGTGAAAGAAGCTATTGTTAGAGGTGAGATGATAATGATGATAAGATTGAGTTTCGTTGCAATGTTTTTCTATTGAAGGATCTTTTATTGGAAAAAATTCAAGGATGTTTTCTTTTGGAAGCACTATTGTGAAAATCATAAAGTGCAAAATTTCTTGAATATGATTAGTAGGAGTAATAAATCTTAAGACCTTATATTTGTAAAATAGTACTGAGACACTCAACTATCAATGTTAAGTAGCAAATTGATAATAGTTCATGTCTCTTAAGTTCCACAATTAATAAGTGAAGTTTCATAAGTTGTTGAAAATGATAATAGAAATTATTGTTCATGTAGGGTTGGGTATAAATAACTGATATGTACTAGACTATAGTTAACTATACTATATTATACTTAAAAAAACTGATCCACTTTTACTAAAAGTTCAGTATACTATTTTATGGTTTAGTTTTTAAAAACGGAACTTATAACAGTTTCGGTTCAGTTAACTGTGAGAACTGTATCTACTCTTTTCTCTTCTCTAGTTCTCGTTCAATTGTTCCGTCTTGCTAAGAAAACGTTATTTAATAATAAAATATTAATAAAAGAACCGTTCAAATAAAAAATTAATAATAAATTTTTTAAGAAAAATTTTTTTATCACAAATTTGTATATTTTTTCATCAATAAACATATATTACTATTTAAATAATATTATTTTAAGTAATAAAAGTAAAATATATTTTTTTAAATTTAATTTTATTAAATGATTAAGTAATATAAATCATAAAAAAAAACTATATAAAAAAATAATACTGTAAATATATTATATTCTTTAACATATTATTAAATATGTAAAAATATGTTAAAAAAACTTTTAATGATATGAAAATGTGTGTAAGCGCACACACTAAAATAACTGTTTATTTTAAAAATCAACTTACTTTAAAATAAATATCAATATTATTATTTTTAAATGATAGTATTTTACATACTAAAACTAAAATATATTTTTTAACGTTAAATTTTATTAAATGAATATATAATGAAATATCATAAAGAAATAGTAAGGTAGCAAAAATAATTAATATTATAGAAATATCAAATGACAAAAAAATTAACAAACGTTTATTAAGAGTAATTTTTCTAGTATCATCTTTTATTATATTATAATAATTAATAAATATTAGTTTAATTTTTACATAATAAAATATAAATAATAAATAATTGATTAATAAAACAATTTTACGAAGGAACAAAATAAATAAAAATAAAAAATTATTTTAAAATAAAATAAGTAGATAAAAAGATAAAATAAATTATATACACATATAAAAAAATAAAAATTAAAAATTAAAAAAATAAATATAAAAGTAAAATAATATTCATCACAAAATAAAATAAAATAAAATAAAATAAATAAATAAATAATAAAATAATAAAATAATTTCTATACACATATAATAATAAAAGAAATATAAATAAAATAGAAAATAATAATATCAAATAATTAAAAAATTAATTTGTAAGACATTTATGAATAAAATGAAATAAATATTAAAATAAATTTCAATTAAAAAAAAATATATTGTTATACTATTCAGTTTAAAAACTAGTACAATTCAGTTTAAAATTAGTATAATTCAGTTTAAAATTAGTATAGTTAGTAGTTCAGTTTAATTTATATTGTAGTTTAGTACAATTTAGTATAGTTCAGTTCAGTTTGATAAAACAAAAAACAGTTCAGTTTGTCTGAACTGTTTCACAGCTCAGTTCAGTTTATACGAATTAGTTTTTAGTGTGCAGTTCAGTTCTATTTGTCCACCCCTCATGAGAAACAACATGATAATGTTAAATTACTTGAAGCAACACTAAGAATATCTAATAGGGTTGGAAAGTCAACCATTCTATGTGATTAGTGTATTTATAAGAATCAAACTACAACATTAGTTCCAAAAATAATCCTAAATGTTCACATAAACAATGAATTATAAGGAATTACATTTGTGGTACAATGCCATGAAATGAAATTAATTTTATGGTCGTTAACCAAGTTTGGAGTCTGTTGAGTTGTCTAATGGTTTGAAAACCATTGCACATAAATGAATCTTTAAAGTAAAGAAAAACTCACAGGGAAACATTGAGACATGTAAAACAAGACTTGTTAGAAAATGGTTTACTAGAAAACGAATCATTAATACAATTTTTTTTTTCTACTATATCCAAGAAAAGATCTTTTGAATAGTTATAAGTCTAATGGCTCATTGTTTACTTTAAGTTATATCAAATATATGTGAAAACAATACTTCTCAACAATGGTATTGAGAAAGAGATTTACATGAAACTCAATGGTAATCTAATGCTGTTCTGTGAATAACTATTAGAGATTTTATTATAAACGTGTGGGCACTACTTAGTCAATCACTTAAGCAAAAAGTCATAAATGTTCTTTGTGTGCCTAAAAAATTTCAAATATATACTGCGCAAATTGTATTTCATATTATCCATATTCTTAAACATAGTTATAATCTTATCCACAATACTTTTTGTAGTCTCTACAATCTCACTTAACTTTTAAGAAATTCATATCAAATTTTACTTCAATAATAGGGGTCTTATTACTTACTACAGAGTAAGAGGCACTGCACTGCTCAATGAAACTATATGACCAAATCAAATATGATCACAGTATATTCAAATACTTAACTCAAATGATAAAAGATCAAAAAGAGTCAAGATTTCTGACAAAACCAAAAATCCATACTTACACCATAATGGTCAAAACTGTTGGTCCTGGTTACCTACACCTTTTACTGCATCTTTAATTCATAATAAAGCCTCACAGTTGAGTAAATGGTAGAAGGTTCAGCCATTGCTCCATGCTCAATATCCCCATTAGCTCCCCTATGTGCGACAGGTGGGATGAGAGAGATCCCAAGCTCATCAATGGTAATGCAATGCCGTTCTGTGAAAGGGTTTTTCCACATGATAGAGTTCATGGATGGTGCCACAAAAAGTGGCTTCCTGTAGTCCCATGCTCTCACAATACATGTCAGAAGATTGTCACATAACCCTCCCGCTATCTACAACAACACATTTTTAAGTGAGAAATATAACAAGAGCCAATTGGAAACTGCAAATGATATGCTCAAAATATAAACATGCACTCAGACTTATACAAGATGTGAACATCAGATTTGAATCTTTATTAAGTGGCCAGAAATTTTATGAATCTTGTGTGCTGCAAATTGGATTCCCTACATTCATGCATTTTTGGAATCATGAATCACTACTGATAGATGAAATGTGTATTATAAGTTGGATATAAGAAATAAATATAAATCATTTGATCTTGATTTTAACAGTTTCAATATTGACTAAATGCAGAAAAGTGTGACATGTCTACTTCCTATAACCAATCATACAGCAACACCAAAGTCTTTCCGATTACAAGGATCACACAATGTCATTGCTAATCATAGTGAGTTTTTTTATTTAATGAAAACTATATCTTCTCTAACAATGAATACATTCTATTAATCAACAATGGAGAAGATCTAAATCCAAGCATGAAATTGAACATTGATGATCGGGAACTTACCTACATTCTAATAATAGATTATTCACCATGGTTGCACAAATAGACCAGTCTTAGACTACACAGTTTGTTCAATGCATAGTGATGCCTTTGTCACATGATAATGCAGATAGAAGGAGATAAGACCAGCCAAGTTTGTCAGTTTGATTACCTTACCAAGAGTATTAGCTGACAATGGAGCAATGACCATGATTTCAGCCCATCTAATAAGCTCAATATGAACCACACGATCACCTATCCTTTTCCAAGTGTTCCATTCATTATCATCCCAAAATACATGAATCTCCTTAGGAAATGTTTGTACAGAAATAAAACGCAAGGATGATTTTGTGACAACTGCCCTCACTTCTGCCCATTCTGCAAAACAACGGCAAACATGTCCAAACTTTACAGCAGCAACACTTCCACAAGCAGCAAGTAGTACCCGAGGCCTCCTCCGGATAGCACTACTCCCTGTAGCGGATTTTGCCATTTTACTTGCATGATCAGAGCAATCCATCACCAACAGATTTCAACAATATCTATCTCCACAGTAATGCAAAGTATTAGAAAACCAACCATCACAAACTCATATTCACACTTGCAGGGATGAAACAGTGATCATCATATTTAAAGTTAAATGGTTCATTCCTTAAGGATCAGAGTTTAGGCTTAGGAAACAAATTTATCAAACTATTGGCAGCACATTGAATACTAAGCCACCTATAGATGAAGGGGGGACAAAAATAATTTTTGCTACACAATCATAATCACAGCCTCTCAAATATGTAAAAAGCATATACAGCATTTATCAGCGTCCACATTAAATCCATCAACAAAGTCACAAACTTTTAAGCATCAGGATACAATACTTTCACCGGAATGAGTGAGATAGAGAAACAGGGTTCTGTGAGATTTCATAATTTTTTAGTGCAGCTTGAGGATCTAAGAATTTCGGTCACACTCTTGTTTCTATAAAGTAAAAGAATACAAATTTGCCAGAAATTGAGTTAATTCGTTTCTAGTTTTCGTTATCCCTTACAAGAAAAAAAGAAATAAAAACGAAATCACATATACCACACACAATCATCAAGAGGGAGACTTTTGTTGGCAAAAAAGCATTGTGTCCATAAAAAAGTGGATAACTTGAGAAAACAGAAATAATAGAGTTGAGTCCAAGACAAACCAAAGAAGACTTGCTTGGACGTAAAAATGAAGGAAATGTTCCCATTTAACACCTTTTACCGCATTTTCAGAAACAATTCATGATCACACACAATAGAAGTGAATCTTTAAGCAGAAGAGTTCATTCTTTCATGCACACCACTCACAAAAGAAGTGCCCATGACTGATAATCGCATAAAGAGTGCACATTCCGATTAAAGACTCGACTTTGAAGCTTCGAATATGGGGTGCACCGGAATTCGCCACCAAATGACGCAAAACGAGTGGGATGAAAAAGAAAAGCAAAAATGAATGAGAAAACAAAAAGAAAGAGAGTGAAGAAGATGTCAGACCTTGTGAACTATGCCTATGTGACTATGTGACTAGAGAGCTTTAAAATGAACCCTTTAATAAGATTTGGCCCTAATTCATGGGTTGGAGTCAAAAAAGCTTATAGGGCCAAAAAAAACTCTTTATTTAAAAAGGGTTAAATTTTTTTTTTTTTACAAAATTTAACGTCCAGAAACATAATATTATCATACAAATAGTCATAAATCATGTGTATTTTTTATCCAGCTTTCATTTTATCTTTGTTAGTAATAACTTATAACCATAATTGATTCATGTATAATTATATTTTTTTACCAATAAAGTTAATTTTCTACTTCATAAATGTTTCTATATTAATTAGTTTAATAATAATGTTTTTATACAATTATTCCTTAATTTCCAAATTTTGTTTTGATAATTTTTTCATCTTAATTTTGGTTTCTTAATATTGGTTTGTAAATTTGACGGTTCAGAGATATCCACATAAAATAGGTTTAAAAGTTAAAAAAATTTAATTTAGTTTGAAAATTTTTGATAGACTAACGAATTTATTTATAGATGGTAATCTATTTTGTCACTAGTTTAAATCAATATCATTCGATTAAGATTTGTGATCAAAATTACATTATTTTTAATTTGTGTGAACATGTTAAAATTTTGACTTAATAACTTTTTAACTTTTTTAATTTTCCAAATTTAATAAAATTAATATTTATTATTTACAAAGTTATATAATTCTTTTAAAAAAATGTATGAAACGTATAATTTAGTCATTTACATCAATTTATATATTTTTATGTCTTTTTCATATATTTTATATTATATTCATTTATCTTTTTTATTAGTTTCTTATTAAGAGACATTGATGTAATTTATTTATTATTATAATTATTATAATTTTTATTTATTTTATATGTTAATAATTAAATACAATAATAATTTTAATTTTAGTATTATAAATTATAACATTATATTTATTTAAAAATATTGTATCTATTATTTAATTATTTTTTATTACAATCGGCTCAATTATGATAAATAATTCAATAAAAACGATCTTTGTTAGATAAAGATAAGTATGATTTTAAAATATTAATTTAATCTAAAAGGTTAGAAAAAAAATATGATTTTATAACCACTAGGATTACATATAGATCTTGTATACTAACATATATGATATTTATAAGAATTTTGCCTAACAAGGATTTTCACTAAAAAGTTAGTTCTTTTATTACGTGAAATTAATTTTAAACTTTAAAAAGTTTGTGGTTTAATTTTTTAATGTATATATCTATACAAAACATTCAACAAAAGAATTTTATATGACAAACTATAAAAAATAAAAATTTTACACCGATATTAAAAAGTCATCCAATTAGTATATTTGAATTTAAAATCTATCCATAATTAATATTTCAAATATTTATATAGATATCAGAATTCGATTATTGAAAAATCGAATTTTCAACTGTGTTACTTTTATAATTTCTTTTTTGAAATTTTTTTCATTTTCTTTTAAATAAAAATAATAATAAAAATTTTCTTTTTTTAACTTTCTAAAATAATAAAATTATATATTTAAAATATACTTATAATTAAAAAATTATTTTAAACAAGTTTTTATAAAATCAATATTTATACATTTATATTTAATTAAAAAAAGTTTAATAGGTTCGGAGGTCCCTATATTTGCGGGTTCGTTTCAGTTGTGTCCTCCAATTTTTAAAGTGATCAATTGGGTCCCTAATTTGGTAAATGTGATTCAATAATAGGATCTCCGTTAAATGTAGTTAACGTACGTTAACTTTGTTATGAAGTGAAAGCTGAGGCATTCAGGTGGCAATCTTTTAAGCTGTATAGGTGGATTTATAATATTTTTATATTATTCAGAACATATATAATTGAACATACCCAGTCGTCATTGAAGAAATCAGCAACTTGGAGAGGGGTTCCCACAAAGCCTCAATGACAACGTGAAATTGATCAGATGGAAGCAGGCCCAGCATTCCAGATATAATCCTTTTCATGGCAGGAGGTAAAAAGGTTACACTCGATTATCGAAAAAAAAGGTTCTTTTTCCACTATAATTATTTTTCACAGCACCTAAAGGGCTTGTGTGAAAGAGTTCACGCCAGGAAGTTAAAAAGAAATTATTTAAAAATTGAACTCTGTAATCAAATACACACTCCAATAGAGGGGAGGAAAATTAATAGCCACATCAAGAGAAGCTATGCGAAGAATAGCAAGAAGAGAAATATTTATAGGGAATAAAGGAATGGAAAAAGGGTACCTTGGATTTGGAGGTGAAATCATCTGAAGAATGGGCAGAAAAAGCAATAAGGAGAAAGGGAGAATGAGGTTTTGTGCGAGAGAATGATAGAGAAAGAGAGTGAGGAAAGGGTGAAAGAGAAGGGTGGCGACGGAGAGGAGGAAGAGAAGAAAGGGAGATGATGGAGGAAAGGGTTGCCATGAGGAAGACAACCACCAACACCCACTCTTCCTTCCCTTCTCTCTCTGTGAAGATGTCTTGCAGCCACAATAAACACGAAAAGATTGCCACCTGGATGACTCAGCTTCCACTTCATAACAAAGTTAACGTACGTTAACTACATTTAACGGAGATTCTATTATTGAATCACATTTACCAAATCAGGGACCCAATTGATCACTTTAAAAATTGGAGGACCCAACTGAAACGAACCCACAAATATAGGGACCTCCGAACCTATTAAACCTTAAAAAAATATAAAATATCATGCAAATTTTGAAAATTATTGAACTTGTAAAGTAAATAAAAGAAATAACTAAAAAAACATTAAAAGTGAATTAATTTAGTTTGGGGGCTAGCCCCATCCTAACCCTACCCGAGCCCACTTTATGTGGGGCTTTAGGGGTTGAGGCTTTTAAAAAGCCCCCTATTAAGGGAGTTAGAAAATTGGGGTTTGATTTTAGAAGGAGTTAGGGTCAACTCATGAAAGAGGGGTTCAAATGACACTTTTATTTGTGACTTCACAAACTTTCTCTTTTTTTTTTTTTTTTGTCTGCTGCGAATCAGAAGACGAACAACAGAGATTTTTTAAATTTCTGTGAGGCACCTATGCTTATGTCCTGAGATGAGAGTCCAACATTTATATTGGTTGGACAAGGCGCATAAACCCAGATTAAGCACACACACACACACACTCTTTTGTCCTTAACGATGTATTTATTATTAGGCTAAAATCCATTTCTTTCTTTAATTTTTATAAAAAATTAAATTAAATCTTTAATTTTTATTTTTTTTTAATTTAATATTTTAGTTTTTAAAAATATCTAATTAAGTTTTTTTTTGTTAAATTGATCTTAGATTTTTGTTAAAATTTATATATTAAATCATTTTATTTAAAATTAAATTAATTTAAATATTTAAAATTTTAAAATAAAATGATTTAATGAAGTTTAATATTAATCTATCACAAATGACATAATTAAATTATCTTAAAAATTTTAAAAATTAAATTAAAACAAATAAATTAAAGATCTAATTAATTTTTTTTATAAGAATTAGAAACCTAAAAAAGGATTTTAGCTTATTAATCGCAAAAGCACACGTCCTCTCACATTTTTTTAAGTTAAAAAAAGAGAAATTAGAAATAACTGTAAAAAGTACCTCTCAGTGTAAAACTATAAATATGATGAAGAGCAAAAAATAATAAAATCTATGACCATTTTATTTAAAAGAATTTCAAAATAATGGTTACTATTAAAAAAATTAGTTAATACTAATTATATTATAAAAACTAAAATTAAAATATTAAATTATACACAGAAAAAGAAAATAAATTTTTAATATAGGAATAGATTATTATTATTATTATTACAATTAATTTTAAAATTTGTATAATTGTGCTGGTTAAAAATTAAAATAATGAATTCTGTACAAAAGAAAAATGTGTTTTTGATAATTTAAAAAATTTATATAGCTCATTAAAAATTAAAAATTGAGATCCATATTTTTTTTTCTTTTTAATAAATATTAGCTTAGTAAGGGAAATCTTTTTAACTTTTTAGAGAAACAAACGTCAATACAATTAGTTTATAATTTTTTTGGATTAAATTAATAATTTTTAAATTTACTAATTTTAAATATTAAAATTTATCACTGATTTTTTCATGTTAAAAAATCGCTTAAGAAAAACTTTGTCGTTTCATTTAGGAGGTTGCAGGTTGAAAATTCCAGAATAGAACGAGCTGCAACAACCAACACAAGCAGCACCAACCTCCTTCTTTCTCTTCTCTTCTTTTTCTCTTTCGCGCCCAATTCGCCTTATTCTCCTCCATCTCCAATTCACTCCCTTTCCACTTTTTCTCTCCACACTTTCATTTCCGTCGAATCCTCGATCGGAACCGGCGATCAGACCGAACGACACTCCGCGCCGGAATACTATAGAAGGTAAGCCAAACTATGACCTATATTTTCTTCTTCTTGGTTTTATGTGTATCTGAAGCAGCAATGTGGATTTCGTTGCGATCCGTGCATTTTCTTTCATTGACTTTTCAAGCTTCGATCGAATCCTGCGCGAATGCGCGAGACGTAGCGGAGAGATCTGCTGATTCTCGATCCACCTTCGCAATGCGAGGCGATCAGAGTCGATTCGATTGCTTGAGTTTGTGTTCGAGCAAGATCCGAGACTTGTTTTTTGCGTTTTTGGCTAAGCGACGACTTTTAGCTTTGGATGAACGTGTGGTTGTTTTTACTTACTGTTGTTGCGTTCTTGTTGGATTGAATCGATTTCAAATGGTTAACTTAACTAAACGCTGGAGCGTTTTTCAGTGTCAGTGTTTTTGAGCTTCTACTTGTGCACACTTTACTTCATTTAGTAATTGGAAATTTTTTTATCAACTCAAATCTAAGCAAATGAACTAGTTGTTTGAGTTGACCGAGGAAGCTAATGAATTTCCTCTTAGTGTGTACTCTAGACTATTGTAATCTGAAGTTTTATAATGATTTCTTGTGTGCTTGGTCAAACTAAAGATTATCAAGCTTACTTTTAGTTGCCTCGCAGGACCTTTTGTACTGAAATAGTGGACGAACTGTCATTGTCAACCATTTACATGCTTTTAGTTAACCAGATCAATAAATAGTGTGCAACTCATGAATCACCTTTTTTTACTTCGTTTAGGTTCAATTTTATGCATATGAAATATAATATTAGAGTCATAGAGGATCCAGATTCGGTGCAGTCGTTTTTGTGTATAATCATGCATTTTGTGCATTTATAACTGTTGGATAAAAGATCAGCTGCTGAGATTTAGATGTGTTTTAAGTTGAATTACCAAGATATAATCCAAGCGGGCTGATCTTAACTTGATCGTTCTAAATTGCTGAATGCGTTCAAAAAGTGAGTGCAGAGAATGTGGATCTGAGTATTGGCCATCGTAGAAGCATTTTCTATTTTCGTTTAATTGGTTTCTTTCCATAGGGTTTTTGGTTTTCTTGTTTGATGCATGACATAATGTCTTTTCTTCCAAAATGTTCGTATAGAACTTGCTGTCCATTAAGCTGTTTTGGGGTTATTGTAAAATTGCTACTTACAGGTGGATTGGGCTTTCATAATTGGAATGAATATTGTTTAGCTCACTCATAAGTATTTTGATGGAAGAAAACGAAGAAACAAAAGAGATAAAGATATCTGGTAATGAATTAGATACTGATGAAATAGTAGATAGTGGTGTAAAACAATTTATTGGGAGTCCTCATCAGCAAAATGTAAATTCTAGCAGCAGTGTTGGGGTTGAATTTATAGATGAAAGGGCTAACTTGCAAGAACAAGTTATTGATTCTGTAACTACAGTAATGGACGATGACCAGTTTGAGCAAGTATCTTTGAAAGACCAAGATAAAAGTAATGAGTATGAGGATTCAAACCGCTCGTCTGGTTCTGATAGTAAACAACATCCATATGGTGGAAATGCAGAGGATTTTCAACAATCATTTGGATCAAACTCAATAGAGAATGATTCTTCCCCAGTTGCAGACATGAATCAAGATAATCTTTCTTATAGTCCTGGGTCAGAAGGACATTATGGTCATACATCTAAGCATTTTTCCGCATCAATTAATTTTGATTCTAGCGGATATTCTACTTTTAATTCTCCACCAAAGCCAAGACAGAAACATGCAAAGCCAAATGTTTCTCCAGAACTGCTCCACTTAGTTGATTCTGCTATTATGGGGAAACCTGAAGGTATGGACAAGTTGAAGAATATCGCAAGTGGTGTAGAAATTTTTGATGGTGGGGAAGAAATGGACAGTGTGCCTTTCTTAATTGTAGATTCCCTTCTTGCAACAATGGGTGGTGTGGAAAGTTTTGAAGAAGATGAAGATAATAATCCTCCCAGTGTGATGCTGAATTCCCGGGCTGCCATTGTGGCAGGTGAACTTATTCCTTGGCTTCCTTATGCTGGTGATACAGATGATGTGATGTCACCAAGGACACAGATGGTAAGGGGACTACTTGTGATATTAAGGGCTTGTACTAGAAATAGAGCAATGTGCTCAATGGCTGGATTGTTAGAAGTGTTGTTGAGAACAGCAGAAAAAATTTTCACTGTGGATGTTGGCTTGAATGGTCAAATGAGGTGGGATGGAACTCCTTTGTGCCACTGCATACAATATTTAGCTGGTCATTCTCTCAATGTGAGTGATCTTTATAGATGGTTTCAAGTAATTACAAAAACACTTACAACAGTTTGGGCTCCTCGACTAACACTAGCATTGGAGAAGGCAATAAGTGGAAAGGAGTCAATGGGACCAGCTTGCACCTTTGAGTTTGATGGTGAAAGTTCTGGTTTGCTTGGTCCAGGCGAAAGCCGTTGGCCATTTATCAATGGATATGCTTTTGCAACATGGATCTACATTGAATCATTTGCAGACACATTAAATACAGCTACAGTTGCTGCTGCAATTGCTGCTGCTGCAGCAGCTAGGTCTGGTAAATCATCAGCTATGTCAGCTGCTGCTGCAGCTAGTGCACTTGCTGGTGAAGGTACAGCACACATGCCAAGGCTGTTCAGTTTTTTATCCGGTGATAATCAGGGTATAGAGGCTTATTTCCATGCTCAATTTTTGGTTGTTGAAACTGCTAGTGTAAAGGGAAAGAAATCTTCTTTGCATTTTACCTATGCTTTCAAACCACAATGCTGGTACTTCATTGGTCTTGAACATATAGGCAAGCATGGAATTCTTGGGAAAGCAGAAAGTGAAGTCAGATTGTATATAGATGGATCTTTGTATGAAAGTCGCCCTTTTGAGTTCCCTCGAATTTCCAAACCTCTTGCCTTTTGCTGCATAGGAACTAACCCTCCTCCTACTATGGCTGGTTTGCAACGCCGCCGTCGCCAATGTCCTCTGTTTGCTGAGATGGGTCCTGTTTACATATTCAAGGAACCAATTGGCCCAGAAAGAATGTCATGCATGGCTTCTAGAGGTGGGGATATAGTTCCTTCTTTTGGTAATGCTGCCGGGCTACCATGGCTAGCAACAAATGCGTATGTGCAGAACAAGGCAGAGGAAAGTGTGCTTTTGGATGCAGATATAGGAGGTTGCCTTCATCTGCTCTATCATCCCAGTTTGCTCAGTGGGCGTTTCTGTCCTGATGCTTCACCCTCTGGTGCTTCAGGTTTGATAATTTCTATTGATTCTTTTATGATAATACATGAGTAATGAATTTTAAACACTGCATAAATGCATATTGATTTGTCATGCAGAAAGGCCCTGGTACCCGGTAAATAATTGTTCGAAGGTTAGTTTGTGGATTTATATGATGGAAATAAAAAGTGATTTACTGTATTTTCGGTTAGTGTTTGTAATCATCACAATGGTGGTTCTTCTCTAATCTGTAGTAGTGAAAAATTTTCTTTTTCCTCAGGATGCTTCTACTCTAATTCCAAGTCTTTGATTCTTGATTTCTGAAACTTCATTTTCTTTTGTTTTAAAACTATATAATTGAAAAACTGTTTTATTTTTGGGAATCAAGAACAGATCAGTTAGGGGCTTGCATTAAGCTCATATCCATGCATATAAAGTTGTATTATTATTGTTTATAAAAAGTCTTTCAATGAATATTAACCAAATTAAAGGGTGGGTAAATGGTATGAAATTCATTGAGAAATAGACATACTATTAGTGTTCTATCTGTGATTAAGCTGTCTCGTGAGGTTATCTTGTATAGTTGTCTTTGTGTAGTCTTTTGTTGGATCACAAAAGCATTGGTCTTGGGAAAATTATCTGTAATTAGCATTTCTGTATTTAAAGCTTTCATCCTAGGTTTTTTAAGATATATCTACTGTCATTGCAATATAAAATTTCTTTTATAATGAAGGTGTATAAAATTTTCTGTATTGTTGTCCAGTCTTCTTATAGTTCCTTTATTATAATGATTCAGGAACCCTTCGTCGTCCAGCTGAGGTTCTTGGGCAAGTCCACGTTGCTACACGAATGCGTCCTGTGGATGCTTTATGGGCATTGTCCTATGGTGGTCCCTTGTCTTTGCTTCCTTTGACTATAAGCAATCTACATGAAAATACTCTGGAACCTCAGCAAGGGAGGTCACCTTTGTCTTCAGCCACCACTTCTCTGGCTGCCTCAGTATTTAGAATTATATCCACAGCTATTCAACATCCAAGGAACAATGAAGAATTGGCTCGTGGTAGAGGACCAGAGGTTCTATCAAAAATTTTAAATTATCTTCTACGAACTCTATCTTCACTTGATGTTAGAAAGCATGATGGTGTAAAAGATGAGGAACTTGTTGCTGCTGTTGTATCCCTTTGTCAATCTCAGAAGATCAACCATGCACTTAAAGTGCAGCTCTTCACTACACTGTTGTTAGATTTAAAAAATTGGAGTTTGTGTAGTTACGGCATACAAAAGAAGCTTTTATCATCTCTTGCAGATATGGTTTTCACTGAGTCAATGGTAATGCGAAATGCTAATGCCATTCAGATGCTTCTTGATGGCTGCAGAAGATGTTATTGGACTGTTCCTGAAATTGATTCGTTAAATACTGTTTCCCTAACTGGGTCTACACGTCCAGTAGGTGAAATCAATGCTTTGGTTGATGAGCTCTTGGTGGTTGTTGAACTTCTAATAGTGGCTGCATCTCCTTCATTGGCCTCAAATGATGTCCGATGTTTACTTGGATTCATGGTTGACTGTCCACAACCTAACCAGGTAAAGCAGTAACACTTAAGTGGTTTTTTTTTTTTGTGCGGGCAATAAGAATTGTCAGACAGGATACTACAATGACACAGACATATGGCTCCTGTCAATGCTATAAATGCATTTGCTAGAATAGAATTTCACTGTATACCTTTCTTTGGTTCTTTCTTATATAGCTTCTGGATGGATGATTGCTTGTTTGGTGTTATCAACTGAACCTTTTTATTATTAAAATTTTATCATTTAGAAGACATTGTTTTTTTATTTTTTTTTTTTGTGTTAGGTACTTATTTCAGGGTTTTGGTAGTGTATTTCATGTTTGAGTATGTCTTGTATCTATCTCTTCCAATATTATTATATAAAAAGAAGCTTTCTTTTTGTTTTACAATTCAAATGGGTGTTATCATTTAGTTCCTTTCAGCCAGAGACTCTTTTCTATGCAGCACTCTTTTGGTATGGTGACATTGTTCCCTTGTGACTTGGCAACCTTTAGGGTACATGGCAATAATATGACAAGCGATGTTGGCATAACACTAACAGAGACATATATATAAGGTATAGAACAAAAATTGTTGAATGTAATAAATAAGAAAAACTAATAACATATATCTAAAACAATATACTAGAAACGTGTTCTAGGAAATAAAATTCAACAAAAAGTATCTATTAACAATGTAAAGGGAAAAATGTGCAGAGGGATCATAGATGAAACTGAGGAAATAATGGCTCTAGAAAATAGAAAGGAACATAAACTGGTACTGAAGATAACAAATAGAGATAATGCACAGTTGGCTAGAGAGGTTACATCAGAAATGAACTTCAGAACAAGGGGTACAAAGTACTATAAAGAGAGGAGAAAAGCACCTAGTATCAATTTTTTTTGTCTCAACAATCTGCATGGAGAGATATTGATGGGCTGTTTGCTGGAGATGTGGCCATTGGCCAGAGATGGGCTGGACAGGTTGCACAATCCCGGGAGCTGGTGGATGTGGTTGCATAGTTCATTTTGTCTTGCAGTGCATTGGTCATTTGTCCACAGAGCAAGTTGTGAAGGTGTTTTGAATCCCGTAACCAAAGCACTTATATGTCTTGAAAAAAATAGTGCCTACTCTGCTTTTTCTGCCATGGCCACATGGAGAGCTGGCTTTCATAATCTGCAACGATAAATTTACAATGCCATTGAAGTCTAATGAAATTTTGTTCAACTACTGCAATCCCATCATCGGGTGGTACTGCTATGGAAACCCTGGCTTCTAGTTGATGACACTGACTTGGTGATGGTGGTTATAGGATCTTGATATGATATCAGTCTCTGCATTCATGATGATAAGGTTGTGCTCATCTGTTTCAGTTCTGACCACACTTGTGAAAGGCATGAGTTGGGCTGCATTTTTCATGGCACAGTAAGGCACAACAGTTGTGAAATAACAAACTAGCTGAATATCTGTAGTAGTTCCCTTTTCTAATGAAAGGAGAAAATGCTATGGCATCACCATACAAGTAGCAAACCTAACTAGCTTAACTCTAATAGGTTATATTTTATGGTATGTTGTGTTAGATTGCAATATATTTAATGCATGTAATCTTCATGTTCTGGATCTCATGTTAAGTGGTTATTTTGAAGTTTGTAAAATCTTGAGTGTTACTGATAGGATATAATGTGTATGACAGGAAGAACCAAATTAAAAAATTAGTTGTTAGTTGGGTTGTTAGGATGAGTGAGACTTTCTTTATATAATGGGGAGTCTTTGTAGGCTGGGGGAGGTTTTTTGGATGTTTAGAGAATTGTTAACAGGATCATTACCATTCTGTGTGAAGGGAACTTTGTCCCTTGGAGGCATTCTGGCTATTTTTGGGTGCCTAGAATCAATAATACCAGATATTTTCAGTGACTTTGGTGTTTTACAGTAGTTTTCTTGGGTTCCTCTACCTAGGAACCTAACAGTTACACATAATATAAATTCTTTGGTTTGATTCTTTTATTTTTATTTTAATAAAACTGTACTAATTAATTATTTCTTCAATTTCAGGTTGCTAGGGTGCTGCATCTTTTCTACAGATTGGTTGTCCAGCCAAATGCATCTAGAGCTCACACATTTGCAGAAGAATTCCTGGCATGTGGTGGTGTAGAAACTCTTCTTGTTCTGCTCCAGAGGGAAGCTAAAGCTGGAGATAATGGTGTCCTGGATTCATGGTCAACGAATCCTAAACTTCACAAAACTGAGATTGATGGTGGTAATGAAATGACAAAAGGAAGTCAAGAGGATGAAGGATCGAAGGAGAAAAATGAAGCCATCTTACAAGACAATGACCACGGTTCTCTATCTGTTGATAGTGGCAGTAGCCCAGATCCTATTTCTCCTGTATTTGCCTCTGAAATTCCTTCTGTCAAGAATTTGGGAGGCATAAGCCTATCCATTAGTGCAGACAGTGCTAGAAAAAATGTTTACAATGTTGATAAAAGTGATGGGATTGTTGTTGGAATCATAGGTCTCTTAGGTGCATTAGTAGCTTCAGGACATCTGAGAATTGGTTCCTCTGCTGGTCCTGATACAACAAGCAACCTTTTGGGTGTTGGACTCCATGACAAAGGTGGTACTATGTTTGAAGACAAGGTCTCTCTTCTACTTTTTGCTTTACAAAAGGCATTTGAAGCAGCACCCAACAGGCTAATGACCAACAATGTTTACACATCTTTGTTGGCTGCCTCGGTATGGCTACCTTCCTTCATGATATGGCAATTGTCCTTTCATTTTACAATTTTTTGATAAAAGTTGTGTCAATGTCTTTACCATAATTTATTCACTATAAGCCTATTCTTCTTTTATTTTATAAAATCATGTTAGGCATCACAATGAGAATTTAACAACTCAATTAGGTTAGCATCTTAAAACTCCATCAATCACATGCCACCACATGAAAACTCCATAAAAAGGAAAATCAAAAAGATAAAAAAAGTATGAGGGGATCAGATCAAAACTCATGCAAGAGAAAAAACCTCCAAGCACCAACAAAAGCTAAACTTAGAGAGGCTTAAATGATTTATAAAGAAATCAAACTTAATATTTGAAGGTAAAAAGTCATACCATGACATTGGCCATTCCAGTTTGTTGAATTAATTTCTCAATACTTGATCTTTTTTTAGGGGAGACTTTTTAAATACACGCTATTTTTCTTAAGAAAAGGAAAATTACTAGTTGAAGGGAGAAGGATATTTGCTAATATTAATGTAAAATGTCCTCTTATTAACCATGACCCAATGCAAATGAATGAAAATATATAGAAGACTTCAAGTCTCATTGAATGCTTATTCGAGATGTATGTTTAAAAATGTCATTAGGTGATCAGGTTACTGTCCTCATTTTTTGATGTTTTCATTTTTCTTTGTTTTCTCTCCTTTTCAGATCAATGCCTCTTCTTCAGAGGATGGGCTAAATTTCTATGATTCTGGCCATCGCTTTGAGCATTCACAACTTTTGTTGGTGCTTTTGCATTCGCTTCCATTTGCACCTAGGCCTCTACAGAGCAGAGCGCTACAGGTATTAGCTTAACAGTCATGCATCTATTGTTTATAAGTTATGTTTTATATGATTTATGAGGTGTTTGCTGTTTCATGTGTATTGTTTTATGATGAAATTCTCAGTACAGCTCACTTGTACATTAATGTACTGCTTAGTTCATGCATTTCAGTTTCTGGCATTTTAAAGATTTTATATGGGCTTAAGTTTGCTGCTACATTAAGATTTTCGAAAGATAATGCTGGAACACAGACATTTATTGACCTAGGCTGGTGCAAAACTAAAATAAAAGACAAGATTGGTTGTGAAAATCTAAATTTGCTTGTCAACCATGATTTTTAGCAGTCTCCCCCCTTAATTTATAGTACTTCTTTTATCTGTTACATTTAGATTTAGTTTTAATGGATTTGACTGTTTGATTTGTTATCATCCGGAAAGATAGCTGTAGCTTCATATATTGTAATTGGTCTCAATTAAGAGAAAACTATGTCTGTGACATTTTTTCTAGCTTTCTCATTATTGCTCTCTTTTTCTTGGACTCCTGCCCTAATTAATGTTCAACTCTTGGGAGGTTGGGATCTAGTTTGGATAGTTATTATAGTTTGTTAATAGAATGGCTAGAGTTTGTTGAAGTTCTCACACCATAGATATAACCAAATTGTAATATATGACTGGATGCAAATATCACTTTATAAGTTGGTTTTGTGATATTAGGTTAGGTTTAAAGTTCACTTGTTATGATAAGTGATTTGGAAGGTAAATAACCAGGAGGAGGTTGTAAGGAATCAAATTGTGTTTGGAAAACACCATTTCCATCCGTTGGAGATTCCATATCTACTAGATATACAAGTGAGTGTAAACTCATCTTATAAGCCAATTTTGTTAGGTTATGTTAAATTTAAAGTCCACATTCTATTATGGTATCAAAGCCTTAACAAGGTTTATTGGGCATATCATGCTATTTGTTATTAGACTGCACTTTATTCCCATGCTTGAGATGTCTTGTTTTCAACGTAAGGTAGCTTGGAGATCTCATCTATACTGAAAAATATGACTAAACTATAATATAGAAGTAGGTGCAAATTTCAACTTACTAGTTGATTTTGAGACAATAATAGTGCCACTGCCCACTTTTTGAATAAGTCATCAACAGTTAATTAGCCTCCACTTAGTGTAAGATTTTGACAGTGAACGACTTCATTCCTAATCTTTTTTTCCCTATAGAACTTCCAGCTTTGATTGCTAAACAAATGAACAAGCATCTGCAGAACTGACTTCTCCATCACCCAAGGAATGTTTCCATCTAACCTCATCAGTGACTACTAATGTGGGTAGTATTTCATTGTATCTGGTGTGAGTTAACTGATTTTCCATTTTCAATTTGCCACGTTGTATTTTTCTTTACCAAATGAAAGTTGTTTTTCAAACCTACCTAAATAGAAGTGCATAAAAAAGAAACTACCGAGCCAGATGGCCTGAACACAAGCTGCTAAAACTTTTCCCATTTTAGATTTCCATTTCATTGACTCCCAGCTCAGTTTTAACATAGAATCTTCATTAATATCTTCTATAGAACTTAATCCTAGTCCTCCTTCCTTACAAGGCTTATAAACAATATCCATGGTACAGAAGTTTCTGTAACCAGGGTAATATTACTAGTCCAAATAAAATTTATAAACCAGCTCTCAATTGTTTTCCATATTGTCTTAAGCCATCTATATATTTGAAAACGGAAGAAAAGCATGCTTTGTATCATAGACTTGACCTGCATAACCTTGCCCTTTAGGGGAGTAAACAAGTTTTCCATTTGGCTAGTTTTTCCTTAATTATGTCAGTAATTGGCATCAAACGATGTAACTTTGGCTTGCCCTTCAAAGTAGGTACACCAAGGTATACAAAAGACAGTAGTTCTTGTGAGAAACCTAGAATAGATGAAACTTCCCAAACCACAGCAGGTTATTCCAAACATAGAATTTAGATTTGCTATTATTCATTGTCTGATCCAAGACTTTTCCATATTTGTGTAAATCATCCATAATGTTGCTCATATTTTCATTCCACACCTTCAAAAAATCAGTGTCATCAGCATATGAAGCGTGTATGGGAAAATCAATCTGTCTTGGTCCAGCAGCCCTTATTTTTCCATCTAAATCATGGAAAATGATGTTTCTATTTGTAACTTCCTTTGCCATACAAAACAGAAAAGGAGATAGGATCTCCTTGCCTTACACCCTGTTAAGAAGTGGACAAGCTTAACTTAATCCAACAAAACCGGCTTGTAAGGTGAGGTTTGCATCCACATATATACTCGAAAACCTTATCTGATGAGCCATGGAAAACTAGTTGCCAAACTCATTCTACATAACACATGAAGAATGATGCAGCGAATGATAAAAACAAAGGTGGTTTTGTGTATAATGAGTGAAATGAGATCAATGGTGTTGTAAGTCCTGAAAAGGTAGATCCTATCTAGGGGAAGGGGGCTAGAGGAGGCTTAAGAAGCTCTCAAGCAAGGGACTCTTGAAAGAAGAAAGGTTGGAGTAATCTCGGAAGCATTTCAATATATTCCAAAAGTAATGTTTACAAGGGTTGAGCACTAAATTTATAGCATATTCAACCT
This sequence comes from Vigna angularis, assembly GCF_016808095.1. Taxonomy (NCBI): domain Eukaryota; kingdom Viridiplantae; phylum Streptophyta; class Magnoliopsida; order Fabales; family Fabaceae; genus Vigna; species Vigna angularis. The sequence goes on from NC_068971.1 coordinate 9,991,439, forward strand.
CCAATTTGACCCTAAACTATTCCCCTAAGTTGTGATTCAGGGTTCACATGACACGTGGCTTTGCACGAAAAACTCGTTAAACATGTAGGATGTTAGGATATTTATCCTATTTATCATCATTATATTGTGTCAAGGGTTACCTTATTTATCATGACTATATTGTGTCTAGGGTTATCCTAATTATCATGTACTCTTGTATCAATTTATTTTTATAAATAGAAGATTATGAGAGGGATCAATCAAGCCCTCTAGAATTATGAGAGGGGTCAATCCCGCTCTGGTTTCTGTCTTGTAGCATCTGTCCAGCGTCATCGTCCATCGCTGCCCGCCGCTGGCCACCGTCCATCGCCGATTGCCACTATTTGCCGTTGCCCGCCGGCCGACTGCTGGCCATCGTTTGCCGCTGCCGCCATCCCTTGCCGGCCGTCGTCTACCGCCGTCACAGCCCCATCTATCTAAACCCTTAAGGTTTTCTTGTTCCTCATTGGTACTATTCGTCTTCTTCAGAGATGGCGTCTGACAGTACTCTTTCCTTCTTGGGAAGTCCATCAATTACCTCCGAGAAGCTAAATGGCAGACCATGATATGGTGTCATTCATGGCTAAAGCCCAATCTGCTGTCGAAGAATTCATGATGTTTTTGGAAGCGGACCAGTTAGAGGATATAAAAAAGAAACTGGATAAATTTTCCATGGTGTTGATCCTTCGTGCCCTACATCTCGATTTTGATCATCTTAGAGATCAACTTCTAACCAGTCATGAGGTCTCATCCATGGAAACATTGACCACTTGCCTTCTGCGTGTGCCGATACCTCAAACTCAAGAAGCGCATGAACTAGTGGAACCATCTGTCATGGTTGCCATACGAGGAAGAGGAGGACGTGGCACTAGAGGAGGAGGACGAGGAGGTTGGGGACGTCCTCAATGCACATACTGTAAAAGGATGGGTCGCACTCAAGAGAATTGCTACTCCTTATATGGTTTCCCTTCCAAAACCGCCAATATTTTGAAGACTGAAACTTCCACTTCGAAGACGTAAACTTCCACTTCTAAGTTTTCCGAGGATGAATATCAAGAGTATTTAAGGTTAAAGTCTAACAGCTTGGCACAACCATCTCAATCTCCCAGTATGCGTTTCTCAATCTATGGAAGGTCAAAATTCATGGGTAATTGTCTCAGGTGCTTCTGATCACATTTTTGGTAATACCTCTTTGTTATCATCTATTTCCTTTTGAGAAAAACCTCATTTCATACCCCTTGCAAATGGATCTAAAAATTCCTTCAAAAGAGTCGGTCATGTTTCTTTGTCTCCCTCCCTCAATCTCAACTCCGTCCTTTTTGTTCCTAATTGTCCTTTTAATTTAATTTCCCTAAGCCAGTTGACCAAAATGTTAAATTATTCAATAACCTTTGATCATAAATCTTTTGTTAGACAGAAGCGTGGTTCGGGGAGACAAATTAGAGAAGGATATGAAGCTGGCGGAATATTCCATTCTAGATCTCGTCCAAGGGCGTCCTGTGTTGCTGCTCCTAATCCTAAAGTGCTACATGATTGACTTGGCCATCCTCATTTGTCTAGATTAAAAAAGATGTATCCTGAACTTAGTGGTCTTCAAACCTTAGAAAGTGAGTCATGTCAATTAGGAAAACATGTTAGATCTTCCTTTCCTAAAAGGTCTCAATCAATATGTAATTCTAGTTTTTCCATCATCCATTCTGATATATGGGGATCTAGTCGTACTTCGGTTTAGATATTTTGTTACCTTTGTTGATGAATATTCAATATGTACTTGGGTTTATCTTATGAAAAATCGTTCTAAATTATTAGCTATCTTTACATCCTTTTTGAATGAAATCAAGAATCAATTTGGTCAAGTAATCAAAATATTAAGAAGTGATAATGCAAAAGAGTATATTTCTCATCTCCTTTTCTGCCATTTTGAGTTCCCATGGTATCTTATATCAGTCTACTTGTCCTCACCGTAAAAAAATGGTATAGCAGAACAAAAAAATAAACACTTGGTTGAAACTGCCCGTACCCTTTTGCTTGGTGCCCATATTCCTGTCCACCACTAGGGGATGCCATCTTAACTGCATGTTATCTTATTAATAGGATGTCCTCCTCCTCTCTTGATAATAAAGTCCCTTTCTCCATTTTGTTTCCTAATGATCCACTATTTCATACATCTCCCCGAGTGTTTGGCAGTGTATGTTTTGTTCATGACATGTCTCCAGGTCTAGACAAACTCTCCGCTTGCGCTCTCAAATGTGTCTTCTTAGGCTATTCTCGACTTAAAAAAGGATATCGATGTTACTGTTCTGAAACTAAGAAGTATTACATGTTTGTCAATGTCACATTCTTTGAACAGACTCCTTACTTCTCTCCATCTATTCAGGATGTTTCTATCCTCCAGCAGGTCCTTCCTATTCCAATGGCTGAGTCAAGTAGCTCCACTGTCTCTGTCATTCCAAGTCTTGATCACAATCCTCCTATACCCGCTTCTCCACATACTGAGATCATCCCACACAGGGCCCCAATGGATAGTCCACCTCCCCAAGACAATGGTGAATCTCCTACTTCAGATTCTTCTCCCTCGTCACCTCTTCCCACGCGTCCTGGTTAAAATGATTCAGCATGGCCTATTGCCCTCAGAAAAGGTACTCGTTCCATTCGAAATCCTCATCCCATTTATAATTTTCTTAGCTATCATCGATTGTCACCCTCCTATTTTTCTTTTTTATTCTCAATGTCCTCTGTTGTTATACCCATGAATGTGAAAGAAGCACTTGATCATCCTGGATAGCGACAAGCTATGATTGCAAAAATGCAGACTCTTGACCACAGTAATACTTGGGAGTTGGTGCCCCTTCTCCCGGGCAAAAAGGCGGTTGGTTGTTAATGGGTGTATGCACTTAAATTGATCGGCTCAAAGCTCGGCTTATGGCAAAAGGTTACATTCAGGTTTATGCTCTTGATTATTGTGACACTTTCTCTCCTGTAGCCAAGATGACTACTATTTGCCTCTTCTTTGCCATGGCAGCCATTCGTCGCTGGCCATTTCATCAATTGGATATCAAGAATGCCTTCCTACATGGTGATCTTGAGGAAGAAGTTTATATGGAGCAACCTCCTGGTTTGTTGCTCAGGGGGAGTCTGGTATGGTATGCAAATTGCATCGATCTCTATATGGCCTCAAGCAATCCCCACGTGCTTGGTTTGGAAAGTTTAGCTCCATTGTTGAAAAATTTGGCCATTTTTCAAAAATTTGGATAAAATGCAATGAAGGAGACCATTCAGTTTTTTACTGTCATTCTTGTCTCGGGAAATGTGTTTACTTAATAGTATATGTTGATGATATTGTTATTACAGGAAATGATGTTATTTGAATATCTCAACTAAAAGAGTACTTGTGTAGACATTTTCAAACCAAGGATCTTGGAAGTCTCAAATACTTCTTAGGCATTGAAGTAGCGCAATCAAAAGATGGAGTTATAATCTCCCAAAGGAAGTATGCTCTTGATATATTACAAGAAACAGGCATGATTGATTGCAGACCGGTAGACAGTCCCATGGACCCAAACCAGAAATTAAGAACAGAAGAAGGTGAATTATTCTACAATCCAGAGAGGTATAGGAGGTTGGTTGGAAAACTGATTTATCTCACTATTACAAGGCCAGATCTATCCTTTGCAGTTAGAGTGGTTAGTCAGTTCATGCAGGCTCCATGTGTTGACTATTGAAATGCTCTCATTCGCATTCTAAGGTATGTAAAGAAGGCTCCTGAGCAAGGATTGTTATATGAAGATAAAGGAAGCATTCAGGTCTTTCAGTATTGTGATGCAGATTGGGCAGGTTTGCTTATTGATAGACGGTCTACTATAGGATATTGTGTTAGTCTGGGAGAAAACATTATTTCATGGAAAAGTAAGAAACAAAATCTAGTAGCTCGATCAACAATTGAAGCCGAGTATAGGGCAATGGCGCCACTAACATGTGAACTTATATGGGTGAAACAATTCTTTCAAAAGCTTAAATTCTGTGACATCCATACTATGAAGATGTATTGCGACAATCAAACTGCTCTCCACATTGCATCAAATCCAGTGTTTCACGAGAGGACTAAACCTATAGAAATTGATTGTTATTTTGTTCGTGAAAAGTTGTTGACTAAAGAAATATGTACTAAGTTTATTGGGTCAAACGATCAACTCACAGTTTATTTATTCCAAGCTTGGTACATACAATTTGTATGTTCCAGCTTGAGGGGGAGTGTTAGGATCTTTATCCTATTTATTCTCATTATATTGTGTTAAGGGTTATCCTATTTATCATGATTATATCGTGTTTAGAGTTAACCTATTTATCATGTACTCTTGTATCAATTTATTTTATTAAATAGAAAATTATGAGAGGGATCAATCAAGCCCTCTAGAATTATTTTATAGTATAATTCTTAAGTTAGGAAGACAATCAAAACGTGTTGCTGGGAACTCCAAACGCTGGCACTGGCGCGAGAGGCCGTCGTTGGGCACGAGGCAGGAACGTTGGGCGACGGTCATTCGAGAAGCAGGCTAGGGTGCTCTCTAGAAGTCTGCACTAAGCGACGTTTGATGCAGTTGAGCGGGATCACCCTAAGCATGGATCAAAGTTCGTTGAGAGTTGTTGACGTTCCCATTTCCAAAGTAACGTGATCGGCCCTTCTCTTGTCATGGAGTCTTCTCAACCTTCTTGAACCCTTTGATCCATGTTCCTAGTGATGGATCCATTGTTTGGACCCAATTCATCATTATCTCTAATCGATGTTAGACTTCCAACACACTCTCCTCATGCCGAGATATATACATCTTGAGCGTGAGACTTGACATTAATGGATGGTTTGATAGCAGGTGGAACAATATGTCCAACAAACAAGAAATTTCACTAAGATAGGCTCTAACAATTACTTTAATACCATATTGAACATAATGAAAAATAGGTTTGGGATTAATCTCTCTAACAAAGGTCTTTTTATATCAATTTTGTTGGCAATATCTCATGCAAAACACTTTCTATCTAGTAAATTAATTGGTACAGACACTGTTTCTGTACAATCCAGGATACTTCTTCCCTGCATGAATCCTCTTTGTTGAGAAGAAATCAGTTTATCAGTGATCTTGACCAACCATATGTTATAATCTCTGAAATGGTTTTATATTTAAACTTTGCTAGTGCAATAGGTATGAATTTACCAATCTCATTGGCACTAGGTTCCTTAGCAATCAATGGTTTGAGTTACAATTTTGCAACATCCACCCTTATTCAATGATCTGCATGACATTATCATCAGGTTGGATTACATCCCAATATGATTAAAGACACCATAAATCCGTCAGGCCCTTTGAACTTGTTGGGCAAAGATTAAACATAGCTTCCTTAACATCTGACATAGAAGGCATTTGAACTAGCACCATGTTATCAACTGCATACACCGTCTTAGGAATCACCTCACTGATAATAGGACTTGAAGGACTGGAACAGTCATTGTCACAAAATATTCTTAAAATGCTCCATCACATTCTCTTCCATTTCTAATTTATCAGAGATCAATGTTGAATCATGCTTGAGAAAGAAATTCTATTAACAGAATTTCAAATAGAAGATTTGTTATGAAAAAACTTGGTATTCCTCTCTCCTTTCTACAATTTAAGTCTACATCTTTTCTTTCCAAAACACCTCCTGATACATTAAGGCATTATTCAAATATGTTGTCCTTATCAATTAGTGCTTTCCTCATATTCTTTTATCTTATTAATTTCCAATTTTATAGTTTGTACCTTTAGGAGAGCCAGTTCCTCCTTTTCATGTACCTTTATTCTACATTCCAATTCGGATTTTGACTTTCTTGAGTTTTTGGTTTAGTGTATATATAGGACAACCACTCCAGGTAGTATTCGACGCCAATTTATAATTCTTCTTTAATGGCTTAAGTATTTTTTGTCCAACTTAAATAAGGTTCTTGTATATGCCACAACTATAATGAAAATTATCTATGGAGCTTTTCAGAGGAAGTAAGGCTTGCACTTATGGACATATCCCCTACCTGACATCTTTTTAATACCAACTGGCTTTAAGTTGTTTTGTGTGTATGATTTCAGGATCTTCTATTTTTGGCTTGCAGTCATCCTGAAAATAGAAGCAGTCTGATAAGCATGGAAGAATGGCCTGAGTGGATTCTTGAAATTCTGATCTCGAATTACGAGGTAATAATATTAATAAAAACCAAAGTTCTAATCCTATCTTTTTCTCTATTTATGGTTTTTCTTCATTTATCTCTTATATTTGTCTTACCAACACAATAAATTCATGCCATTTTCTTGTGCAATACACATTTGTAAGGTTGTTGGGAAGACTCTTTAACTGTTCAACTTGTGCACTTCTGTTTGACAGGTTGATTCTGGTAAATTATCTCATTCAACGACCATTGGAGATGGAGACATAGAAGACCTTATACATAATTTCCTTAGTATCATGCTAGAGCACTCAATGCGCCAAAAGGATGGATGGAAGGTTGATATTTGTTAGAATTGTTCACTTCTTTCATGTCTTCACCTTATTGATGTTACTGCCAACTGTTGCCCAGTTTTCTCTTTGAGTATGCTTCTGTTGACAGCATCCTGGTCGGACTTAATGTTTACGTGTTTCCAATATCTTTATTAATCTTTTATTTCATTGGATGGTGTTATAAATTTTCAACATCAAATATTAGACATTTCTTGTGGTTGCAATAAATGTGCAAATCCTTTCGATTCCAAGAGGCTTATTTGGGATTTTAGATATACACACTACTTCTTTAACTTTTTATCTTCATGGTAAAGGAAGAAATTTCATTCAAGTGAAGAGAAAAATACAAGCGGGGGATAATTTCTTCTAAATAAAGAAATCAAATGAATATTGGAGGTCAGAGGTTGAAAAATGTGACAGAGCTTCTATTTGATAGCTCATATCTTGTCCTTGTGGTCTAGTGAGAATGTTTTGGATGTTTTCTAAACCAGTTCTTTTTGAGCAATGAATTATCTATTGAAGTATTGAAATTTCATTGTAAGACTGCTAATATTTTATTTTGTTATCGCATAATTGTAGTCATCCCTAGGGAGTAAACTTTTGTCCTTGACCTGGAATTTCAATATAGTGGGACTTATTAGTGTGTTTGGAACACTATCTGGTTCAACTAAATGGCAATCGATCTCCTCCCTTCCTTCTATGTTTTTAACTTTGGAAAGTGGGCTCTCCCATTTACAAGGCTCCAAATAGATCACCATGCACAGCCTTAGTCATCACAAAATATCAGTCATCCGGAATTTCCCTTTTATTATATGTATTTGTTTGCTTGCATGATTTCTGGTTTTGTCAGAGTAATTCAGACTGCCCAGTGCTGTTCATTTTGTCCAGGATATTGAAGCAACAATTCATTGTTCAGAATGGCTTTCTATGGTTGGTGGATCTAGCACAGGAGAACAACGAGTAAGGTAAGTTTGCGTGTCCATTATGAGCTCAAGTGATTACTTCTCAAGTTCTTCGATAATGTGATTTGACTGTTACTGAACTTGAGTTTTATTCTATTTCATTTTATTTCGATGTTGTTTGTCATTATTTTCAAGCTAAACATTTAACTGTTTTTTAGTTTGAAAATATATATTCAATATAAAACCATTCATTAGGCTGTATGTGTATGTAACAGTGCAATCCTTTAAGGGAGTTGGTAACTAACGTGGCATTAAAGCCTTTTAACCAAATTTTTAGAAGTTCAATCCTCTTCCCATTCTAATTCAGCATAAATTTCGGCACAATGTAGGGTGAACCTGCTTTCTCTATGCACAAGCCCAAATGGCTCTAGAGTGAGTGGGTGGTATGTTGGATATTCTTAAATTTTTGCGTTTAGATTTAACTCAACCCTTCAATGTGGTTCAAGGGGTGAGAGGTGCCTCCCCTTCAGTCACTCCAACATCTCAATCAATGTGATTTTGAATTTTCCCCATTAGTTATGCAACCAATCACAAGTTTTTTCCTCACAGTTAATGGTTTTAGTAAAGTTGGTCCTTGACATCACACTTATGACATCGTAACAAATTTGGAAGATACCTCTTTTCTACAAGTTCTGTGAAGTATTATGTTTGGAAATTATCATGTCACCATGTTTCAATTTTAAATGCTACTGGCTCATATTTTCCAGTGGTGTTTGGTACCAGGATTTGATAAATTTTAAATTTGTATAAAAGTTGCTAAGACTTGATGAATTATGATGAAACAATGGGGATATAGATTGCACATTGGTTGACTAGGAATCGAATTGCGTTAGAAACTAAGAAATTGATCTATAGAGTGATCATTCTAATCTAGGTTTGTAGAAAAGATTATTGAGGGTTTTGAGGAGTTTTACAATCTCCTTCTATACTATCATATTATTCCCTAGTATTGATTGAATGTTTAAAGTGGCAGTTTACAGTTACTTGTTTCATGTCATTTATCTAATATTCATGTCTGGGTTAATTTCTGTCTTTAAGACGTGAAGAAGCATTACCTATTTTTAAGAGGAAACTCCTAGGAGGCTTGCTGGATTTTGCTGCAAGGGAATTGCAGGTTCAGGTATATATTTATTTTCTATTCTTTTTGATTTTCCTATGAAGGGTTTTGTACATTAAACGCCTTGGCTTGATATGTTATTCATTCTTATATTCTTTTGCCTCCAGTTATTTAAGGTTTTAAATGTGTATGCACACTTAATAAACAAATCCCTCTTATGCATAAGCACAAATTGATATTAAAACCGTGTTTATCAGAATATATTAGAATAAAAGAAAATAAGAGGTATTCTTTTATCTCTCTGTATCTTTCTGTTATATTTTCTCTCTCTGGTTTTTTATTTCCTACTGTCCCTTTTGTTGAATCAGTTTTGGGTTATTGGGTCTTTTTGCTTTCAAGGGTAGCTTCTATAAAGGCTCCTATGTATTCAGATTTATATAGAATAAAAGTAATAAAAAGTTTCACATCAGTTTCTGATATAGAAACTGGATCAGAAACTTAAGAAAGATGAAGTTTACTGAGATCAGAAAGACAAAGAATGTATATTTCCTTCAATATAAGCTGTTACTGAAAGAACACAGTCTCCTCCCAACATACATTTTTCTTGCCCTTCCTCTAGACCCACCCAAAATGTATTTATAAAAACCTTTCTTATTCTTAACTAACTTTGCTGAGATGGTAACTAGCTCCTAACCACTTGAAACTTGTTTTTGCTATGGCGGTGAAGAAAAAACATAAATAATGACTACACACATCTTTTACTTAATGCAGACTCAAATTATTGCTGCGGCTGCAGCTGGTGTTGCGGCTGGGGGTTTGTCGCCAAGAGAAGCTAAGACTGAAGCTGATAATGCTGCTCAGTTGTCTGTGGCTTTAGTGGAGAATGCCATTGTGATTCTTATGCTTGTTGAAGATCATTTACGACTACAAAGCAAACAATCCTCTTCTACACATGCTGCAGATGCTTCACCTTCTCCAATTTCTACCGAGTATCAAAACAGTAGTAGCCGAATTTCATTGTCGACTATTGAAGAGTCATTAGAAACTAGTGACTCTGAGGGAGTTGCCCTAGATGTATGCATAAGTAATTTAAAACTACACTTGCATGCATGTTAGAAATAAATACTGATGAGTAGTTTTTATTATATAGATCCACAATACTGTTTCTGTCATTCCTACAAAATCCTTTCCTTGGTGATCTGACTGTGTCATTTTCTCCAAATACTTTTATGATATAAACCAAAGTATTATTTTTCCATACCTTCTTTGCTTTCTTCTTATTTCTAACTTCATTGTGCATTCTTCAGCATTAAGAAAATATGGATAGATTATTTCTTTTATTTCCTTACTATTCCTTTTATTTTCCTTGCTATTCCTTTTATTAGCACTCATGTTACTTTGAAAGTGTAGTTCTCCACGTTTTCATTTATTTTTGTATTGGTGAAACTAATGCTTTCATGATAATTTTAGGTCCTTTCATCCATGGCTGACGAAAGTGGCCAGATCCCATCCTCAGTGATGGAGAGGCTTGCTGCAGCTGCAGCAGCTGAGCCTTATGGATCTGTTTCTTGTGCTTTTGTGTCATATGGGTCTTGTGCTAAGGATTTAGCAGATGGATGGAAATACAGGAGCCGGTTGTGGTATGGTGTCAACCTTTCTGCAAATCCAGCTGTATTTGGTGGCGGTGGGAGTGGATGGGATTTTTGGAAGTCTGCTCTGGAGAAAGATGCAAACGGAAAGTGGATTGAGCTTCCCTTGGTGAAAAAGTCTGTGGCAATGCTCCAAGCCTTATTGCTGGATGAGTCTGGGCTTGGTGGTGGGCTTGGTATAGGTGGGGGATCAGGTACAGGAATGGGAGGGATGGCTGCATTGTACCAGCTACTAGACAGTGACCAGCCTTTTTTGTGCATGCTTCGAATGGTTCTTCTGTCGATGAGAGAAGACGATGATGGTGAAGATCGCATGCTCATGAGAAATACAAGTTTTGATGATTTAGTATCTGAAGGAAGAAAGCCACGGTCGGCACTGTTGTGGAGGTAAAACAAACCTATTCAATTTTCACGTATATATGTAGTTCATATTTTTTATCCATAAATGATCAGTGGCAATTGAACTGTTAGAGCACATACTGAACATACACACAAAAACAGAATAAAAGGGGTAGAAAGACAGAGAGACCAAGATATGGGTTCTGACTTTGAAATGTTATTTTTCACACATAAAACAATATAGAATTCCTATTTATAGTATTGTAAGAAGCAGTTAGTTAAAAGCCCACGAACTACCTGCCTAACATACAACACTAACTGAATTATCTACAACACTCCCCTTAGTTCAAATTAGGCTTCATTAAAATATCATCCACATGTTTATTTCCACTGCAAAAGTTTTTAACTCTAGGCAGTGTTATCAAATGGTGGTTATGGCAGTACCATAATGGTACAGCATAGCAGTTTTTCCAGTCATCGATATCTAGGGGTGGATAAAATGAACTTTACTGATTTAGAATGTTAAAAACTGTAATAAACCAAAAAATAGTTTGCCTGAACTCTGAACTATCTTTTGTTCTGTTAGAATTATTGTTAGAATGATTAGTGTGAGTTGTGTGTGTGCTGTCAAGTATGAGCTGTGTGTGTGAGTTGTGTTCCAACCAAAGTGAGTTGGAAAGGAAATGGGTAGTTACTTTCTTTCCATAAATGTAATGCTAATGTAAGAGGAGAGGCAAGCCCTCTCATTCAATAATATGTTTCTATGATTTCTATGTTCATTCAATATGTTCTTCTAAACTACACTGCTCTAAATTGTACTGAACTCCATGTTTTTTTTACTATAATAAATGTGCTTTGCATTTTTTTAATATTATTATATGACTATTTTTATATTATTCTATTCCTATTTCACATCCCCAGATTACATTTTCTAGATGAATAATATATTTTAATGTTAAATACTTGATTTATAGATATTTTAATTTAGATAACATTTAGCAAAGAAATAGCTTATTTTTAATAATCAATTAGCTTATTTTTAAAAGACATCACTAATGGAATGAATCTAAGACATACATGCTATCAAATGTCTATACTTCGTACAGAAATCCGAATAATCTTAAATAGGCCACCTTGCTCCTCAATGATGTTGTTCATTGGTACTAAAGTATTAATTTGATTATATTTTTTATTTATTTGCAAGCCCTGATACTCTCAATCTTTTCACCTTCTCATGAACCCGATTTCGGTTTGCTTTTATATAGAGCAATGAATATATAAAAAAAATGAAACTTGAAACTTTCCAATTAGTTTATAAAAAATGAAACTTAAAACTATCTAATTTGATATTATTTATTTTTGTGTATAGTAAGAAGTATCACGTGTACATAAATATGTAAATATAATTTTTTTATAATGAACCTATTATTCTAATTTTGGTTAGAGAAAATAATCTATATCTACGAGAGTGATAATAAATACAAAAGTAGGCAAAAAGTTTTCAAGTGAAATAAAATTGTGCTGAAAAATGTTATAGAGATTTAGTTAATGAGCATATTTAACTGAGTGTTTCATCAACAAAGTGGTTTTAAGTAAATGAGAAATTAACTAAATTGCATCTTCAGAGGTTCAGTTTTTTAAAACTGAATTATAAAATGGTTTAATTCAGTTTTTATTGTAAATAGTTCAGTATTTTTAGTATAATATGGTATAGTTATTTGACAGTCCAATTCAGTTTGGTATAGTTATTTGACAGTCCAATTCAGTTTAGTTAATTCTACACACCCCTATTGCGACCCCTAAATAGAACTTTATACGTTTTTTTCTTTACATCTATTTGAAACATTATACTATAGTTTGTAAAACAGTCTTCCTAATTGAATTTCCCAATTTTTCTTTATTTCTTATGATCTAGCCTATGATTAACATCATCCTAAAATAACTGAGCTGATAGTATTGAAGGGTTTATATTGCTTATTTATTTATTTGTAATTTGAACAGTGTTCTCTCACCTGTTCTCAACATGCCAATTTCTGATTCTAAGAGGCAAAGAGTTTTGGTAGCTTGTTGTGTGCTTTATTCTGAGGTTCGTATTATCATCCTCACCATTTTCATTCTTACTTTTGCTGTGCACAACATGTGTCATTTGTCTTTCTTTTGTGCACAACATGTGTCATTTGTCTTTCTTTTGTGCACAACTATTGTAGTTACTATAGTACAACATCTGCCAGGTATACCATGCTGTTAGCAGAGATCAAAAGCCTCTTCGTAAACAGTACCTTGAAGCTATTTTACCACCATTTGTTGCTGTATTAAGGAGGTGGCGTCCTGTTTTAGCTGCCATTCATGAGCTTGCTACTGGTGATGGCTTGAATCCTCTTATTGCAGATGACCGTGCATTAGCGGCTGATTCCTTACCAATTGAGGTACTTTGCTACACATCTGTTTTTGAATATATATTGAGGTATGCTGCATATGATTGATCTTGATTAGGTGCCAGCTTAGTTGGAACTGAAATCAACATAGTGATGCTTTTGCTTCCTTATTTTTCATTTAAAAAAGAAGCATATGGATATGCATAAACTCATAATGTGCTTGTAACTTGTTTGGTACCCTTTCCAATGCATGATAGACTATTTACTACTTTTTATGTGCTTGCATTATATTATCTGTTAGGCCCTGTGAGTCTACTATAGGAAGAAAAGCCCATAAAACTTTAATTAGGCTTTCCTTAGAAGGTTATTAGAAGTTAGTGAGTCGGCAGTTAGAGAGAAAGGCATATAAATAATCTTTTGACTGGAACGTAAAGGAGGGAATTATGTTAATTGTTGACTGGGGTATTTTCCATGTGTAGAAGGAGAGTGCTCCTTGGTGTTTTCAACACCATTCTTTTCTTGAATAAAAGTAGCAGGATAATAGGGTGATTTATTAGTGAGTATGACCAAAGAGGTATTACCAGAAATGTGGTTAGAAGCACCTGAGTCAATTACCCATGAATTTTGACCTTCGATAGATTGAGAAATGCAGGTTGTTGATGTACTGGGAGATTGAGATGGTTGTGCCAGTCCGTTAGACTTTAACCTTAAATACTCTTGATATTGATCCTCATAAAACATAGAAGTGGAAGTTTCAGTCTTCTAAATATTGGCAGTTTTGGAAGGGAAACCATGTAACGAGTAGCAATTCTCTTGAGTATGACCCATCCTTTTACAGTATGTGCATTGACGACGTCCCTGACCTCCTTGTCCTCCTCCTCTAGTGCCACGTTCTCCTGTTCCTCGTGTGGCAACCATGACAGATGGTTCCACTAGTTCATGCGCTTCTTGAGTTTGAGGTACCGGACACGCAGAAGGCGAGTGGTCAATGTTTCCATGGAGGGGACCTCATGACTAGTTAGAAGTTGATCTCTAAGATGATCAAAATCGAGATGTAGTACACGAAGGATCAACACCGTGTAAAATTTGTCTAGTTTCTTTTTTATATCCTCTAATGGGCCCGCTTCCAAAAACATCCTGAGTTATTCGACAACAGATTGGGCTTCAGGAAGGATACCATATCATGGTCTGCCATTTTAAAATATGCAAGCTTGTTCGTTGTGTCATATAGACGTTGAATATCGTTTGCATAAATGCTTTGGGCTTTCTTCCAAAAGGAGTGACAAGTTTTGAAAGCCCTCAAAGATACAAGAAGTTTGGGTTCACTGATTGCCATAACAGGGCACACAACTAGAAATCTGCTTTTTTCCACTGATCAGCTTTTTTAGTAGGCACATGGCTTCCATCTCGCTCAAGGTGGTCATAATGCCCTTGGCCAAGGAACCACATTTCACGCAGAAGGCTAGTGGTCAATGTTTCCATGGAGGGGACCTCATGACTAGTTGGAAGTTGATCTCTAAGATGATCAAAATCGAGATGTAGGGCACGAAGGATCAACACCGTGTAAAATTTGTCTAGTTTCTTTTTGATATCCTCTAATGGGTCCGCTTCCAAAAACATCCTGAGTTCTTCGACAGCAGATTGGGCTTCAGGAAGGATACCATATCATGGTCTGCCATTTTAGAAGATGCAAGCTTGTTCGTAGTGTCATAGAGACGTTGAATATCGTTGGCATAAATGCTTTGGGCTTTCTTCCAAAAGGAGTGACAAGTTTTGAAAGCCCTCAAAGATACAAGAAGTTTGGGTTCACTAATTGCCATAAAAGGGCACACAACTAGAAATATGCTTTTTTCCACTGGTCAGCTTAAGGTGGCTTCCATCTCGCTTAAGGTGGTCATAATGCCCTTGGCCAAGGAACCACATTTCAACAGTAGTAGACCATGATAGATAATTTTTTCCATTTAGCTTCTTGGAGGTAATTGATGGACTTTCGGAGAAGGAAAGAGTATTGCCAGACGCCGGTTCTGAAGAAGACGAATAGTACCAGCGAGGAACAAGAAAACCCTAAGGGTTTAGACGAACGGAACTGTGACAGCCATGGACGACGATGGCCGGCGAAGGTGGCCGGTGACAGACGACGGTGGCGGCGGCGGACGGTGGCGGGTGGCGGATGATGGCGGGCGACGACGGACTGTGGTGGCAGACAGATATTACGAGACAGAAACCAAAGCGGGATCGACCCACTCTGATACCAACTTGAGAATTAAACTGTAAAATAATTCTAGAGGGCTTGATTGATCCCTCTCATAATCTTTTATTTATAAGAATAAATTGATACAAAAGTACATGATAAATAGGGTAACCCTAGACACAATATAATCATGATAAATAGGGTAATACTAGATACAATATAATCATGATAAAATAGGATAAATATCCTAACAGTAACTTTAGTGGTCAGGTACCAGCTTATCATCTGGCCCATCATCAATGAATAAATGATTTCAATCAGTTTGAACTGAATTTTATTCAATGGTTAATGTAACTTTATTTCGTTTTGCATAAACCATTCTATCTCTGAATTGTATCATATTTGGAGTATCTTAGACAATCTCAGATTATCTTGTTTCTTTATTGTGTTTTATTTCTTTAGTAATGCATAAAATAATACTCAAGGAGTTATTATACAAAGTCTGTAGTCTCCAATGTCCTCCCTCAAGACCTAAAACCCTATATTTTCAACAATATAAATAATGCGTAGATTCACACACATTTGGTTTCCCATTAAGTTCTTATGTTTGATTTTGTCTCACTGATTTTAGGCTCAAAATTTTAGAAAATATAATTGTGGTCAAATCCTCAGTTACATGGTGCTTTTTTTTTGGGGTCAAATTGAATCCTAGACCTAATGTTTTCATTGAAGGTACCATGAAAAGGTATTTTAATTCATTAAAATGTTAAAAGCAAAAGAAATCAATGTATACAAAAGTGAGGATTTGACCAAAATTAAAGATTTTCTAAAATTACGATGTATGAGACTAAAATTGAAGGGGAAAAGGAATTAGGGGACCAAAATTACGATTTAGCCTATTTTTCTACTTTATGGTTTTTTAATGGTGCCACCAACCTTAGATAAAAAGGGGTTTTTGTTACTTGAGATAAATGCAAAACCATTACATTTGTATGTTCTTTAGTTTTTGTTTCTTGGCTTTGTTTGTTGTCTGGTTGCTTATTTGTCACTACAATAATGATAGCTAAAACATTCATTATGATGCTAATTTTGTATTCATTGAGATATGCATTCAGTGACTAGTATTTGTTTCAGGCTGCTCTTGCTATGATATCTCCTGCTTGGGCAGCTGCTTTTGCATCTCCACCTGCTTCAATGGCAATGGCTATGGTTGCGGCAGGTACTTCGGGTGGTGAAAGCCATCCTCCTACAGCAACTTCCCATCTTAAGCGTGATACTTCATTGATGGAACGAAAACAGACTAAACTCCATACATTTTCAAGCTTTCAAAAACCTTTGGAAGCCACGAATAAAACATCACCCCTACCAAAGGACAAAGCCTCTGCAAAAGCTGCTGCTTTGGCAGCTGCTCGTGATCTTGAGAGATTTTCTAGAATTGGTTCTGGAAGAGGTCTTAGTGCTGTTGCAATGGCCACAGCTGCACAGCGAAGAAATGCTAGTGATATGGAGCGGGTAAAGAGATGGAATATTTCTGAAGCAATGGGAGTTGCCTGGATGGAATGTTTGCACCCTGTTGATACAAAGTCAGTATATGGGAAAGACTTCAATGCCTTTTCATATAAATACATTGCCGTGCTTGTTGCCAGTTTTGCCCTAGCAAGGAACATGCAACGGTCTGAGGTTTGTTTGCTAATTGTTTATTTGAAGTTCAGATTATGGAGAAACCACATGTTAACTCTTTCTTGGTTTCCAGATTGACAGGCGTACCTACGTAGATGTAATTGGTCGACATCGAATCAGTACAGGAGTCCGTGCATGGCGCAAACTTATTCACCAGTTAATAGAAATGAAAAGTCTTTTTGGGCCTTTTGCAGATCATTTATACAGTCCACCTTGTGTATGTTATGATACTATTCTTCACATTGTCATTACCAAACTCATTTTTTATAGCATCTCATCTCTTTCTACCATGAATTCTCTTTTTGGGAGGACAAAGTGACTATGAAACATGCTTCGTGTTTCTTGTTGTTTGTTCCTGTGACAATCAGAAAACCTTGGGAACAAATTATATCTTTTTTTTTTGTAATGTGATGCTGACATATAAATGGCAGACTTTGGGTTTCAAAGAATTTGACTATTTCTTTAATGTTATCCTTTTTTTTCTTTCTATTTTCTTGTTAGGCCTTAATTGGAGGTTATACTATCGGGCCTACTTGCACTATTTTCTAGTAAAGCTATGTGAAATAGCAAAATTTTTGTGTTTATTTCATTATACTAATTATTATAAATTCTCTAGGTTTTCTGGAAGCTAGATCTAATGGAAGGTTCTTCAAGGATGAGAAGATGTTTGAGGAGGAATTACCATGGCTCTGATCATTTAGGTTCTGCTGCAAATTATGAGGATTATTTTGGGGAGAAAAATGACCAGCACACTCCTATTTTGTCAGCAGAAGCAATCTCATTGGAGACAGTCAATGAAGATGAAGAACAGGTGGAAACTGACAACCTGAATACTAGGGTCAGTGATGATGATAAAGGAGACAATCAGACTAGACTGTCTGAAATGACTGATCAAGCTGTTCAGGCATCTCTAGAGTCTGGTGCTACTCAACATGCAAGTGATGAAGAACTTGTGCAGAGTTCTTCAGCCATTGCACCTGGGTATGTACCTAGTGAACTTGATGAAAGAATTGTTCTTGAGCTACCTTCATCAATGGTCCGACCACTAAAGGTCATTCGGGGAACCTTTCAAGTAAGTTTTATGGGCCTTATTTAATATAATCTTATTAAATATCTATTTAGTTAAAAATGTGGATATCCTTTGATACTGAAATTATCCTGATGAAATTGCTTTTGCAGGATCGTAGATTTTTTGTACCATATTTATATCCCCAAAATTACCAAAAAATAGAACAAGTGGTGCATAAATAGAACTCCTCTAATATGGAACACTTACAAAAATAGTCATGACCCTTCCTTTTGCCTCATTTTCTTGTTTCCTTGGCAATGCTGTCATTCTACTCCCAGCTATGTTTCTGGCACAAATTACAGGGTGGATTTGAAGATTTGGATTTTCTGCAATGTAGAATCCTTTGGGCCATAATACATTTTAATTGGTCATATATCAATATAATTAAGCTCCCCATTGTGCTTGGTAGGAATTTTGTGCTCACAAATAACCTCTGCCTTTCCCCATTTTCGTCACCTAACTTGAATCCTATCATGTGTGTGACATCTTTATTAATCTACCCTCATTTTGTAATATTGACACTAGATACTTAAATTTAGAATCTTGTGGCATGGCTCTCCAGTTTTATCCCCAGAGTCATTTTCTTCTTGTTTCGTGCTGAAATTGCAATGCTTTATGCTTGTTTCACTTCTGCTCAGCCAAAAATACCTTTGTTCCCATTTTCTGCCCCTTTTTTATGACAGAAAGGTAGGCATGCAAGAGCATCACTATATAGCTTACGATCCCAACTAGAACCTATGTTGGTACCCCCATGCTCATCAATCATTTGCAACATACCAAAATCATTTGGTATCAGTTTTTGTCCTAGAAGCTCTAAAGTTTAAAGTTAACAGGTTCCTTTTATTTCTCAGTTAAACTGAATCATTTACACAAATAATAGTTCTCCAATTATTCTTCAATATGGTTCAGATAACTTGATTTCCTTTCCATATTTTTGAAAAGCTTATATATCTCACATTCCTTATTCTCTATCCCAATTCCCAACTTCTCAAAAGCTTTGGATCATGCCTCACACAGTCGTCCTAGTCTTATTTATGTCTTTCTTATTCTCCGTCCTCCCTTGTTTATTTTATGGAGCATGGTCGTTCTCTCCTCGAGTGCGGAAAATTATACTTTAAATCAAATAGATTTACAAAGATCACTATTATAGATGATACTATCTCGCAAAAATGTAATTGAATTCTTCACAAGTAAATAAGTTTAAAATAAAGAAAAATGGTATATCAAATAAGATTTTAAATTAGTTTTTGAAACATTATTTTAGAAAAAATTCTTTAGAATATTTTAGAACAAATTCATTAGCATAATTTCAGTGACTTCCTTGTCTAATGTAGGTAATAACACTCATGTAACGCATTATTCTCTTATTGTAGGTAACCAATAAGAGGATAAATTTTATAGTTGATAACAGTGAGACTAGCACCACATTGGATGGTTCTAATTCCAATGTTGAGGCAGGGAAACAAGAAAAAGATCGCAGCTGGCTAATGTCATCTCTTCATCAAATTTATAGTCGGAGGTGGGCTTATTTTGTAGACCATACTATTTTCTATTCATTCTGTTGCCGTTTAGTATTTTGTCATTTCAAGTACAGTGTGTCTTGAGTTCAGTAATTAAGACAATTAGCATACTTGTTGATTAATTAGAGGTTGGGTAGCAAAGAAATAAATAGAGGTCTTACAAAGCAATTTAGGCTTAATTCAATCTTAGAAAATTAGCTTCTCAAGTGAGGATTGTACTCACTTATATGTTGTATTGTGACACAATCTCTACTTGATGTGGGACTTAACTTTTCCCAATACACCCTCTCACTTATAACACTATTGGGCTTGAAATGTAGATGATATAGTGTTAGTGGCCCTTCTAATAGATTTAGGATAAACTTTGATATCATCTTACAAATTGTTTAGGCCTAACACAACCTTACTAAATCTGCTTGTAAGGTGATATTGTCCTCACTTATTTGAGATTTGAGTTTTTCTTAGTAATAAGAATGTGATGTTGGGAGATTCATTTATTTTTGTCATTCGAGAATTGTGTTTTTCTCCATGAAAGGAAAGTGAAAAGGGTACACACAGCCTATGACCTCTCTACATACAGCAAAAAACAGTGATTCATGTTATTATAAACCACATATGAATGTAGTATAAATTCATGTTCATTTTCTCTTAACCACTTTTGAGACTAAGCAGTGATATGTACATGTATTAATTACATGATGGTGATAATAGTATGAAACTATTAGCCACTTATGAAACAAACTCAGCTAATAATAGAATTTGTTCTGGGAGGGAGAAGGGAGGGAATTGGGATTGGGATCGGCCATTGTGGATCATGAACTAAATCTGATAACATAATAGAATTTGACGAAGATGATGAAAAGAATAATTAAAATATAGTAACTGACAGTTGTGTGACTGGAAAAGATATAGGCTGTATTATCAGAACATATAAATGACCAGAAGAAGTTACATAGCAGTTGAGATAGGTTATAGACAGTTACAGACCAATGTAACTGCCTATAATTGCAATAAATCTAGAAAATAAAATATACAAACACCCCTGTAAAATAGTTAAAACCAACTACAGAAAAATGTAACATTATAGATGAACAGATAACACTAATAGCTAACATTAGACATCTCAATATCCTCATGATAATATACACATTGATAATTGTATACAGTTAAGTTCATTTACTCTTAACCATTTGTGCAACAAGATTACCATATTTACATATGTAGTTGACCATGTGCCGGGGTGACATCAGGCATTGGTTCCTTATTTCCTTTTTATTTTTGAATTAAATTAAGTAATTTGTTTTTCTTTTTATTCCCATTTCTATGTTCCTTAGAGATGTTGAATTTGCACTTAGCCATTGATGCTTAATATTTGTCTATGAAGCTACAAGGGAATATCCTTTATTAGTTTAAGTTTGCTCCATAGTTGTTTGTAACTTAGTTTTCTTTTTCCAAGAATTGAATACTTTACTCTCTTGAGAGGTGAAGCATTGTGTTCTCTTTCTTGTTTATCTACATGAAGTTTTCTCATAGTTTTTATTATACATTTGCAGTATACATCCTTTTTTAAAACATGATTTTAGTGTTCTATATGTGTTAATTCCTGTTACAGATACCTCCTTAGAAGAAGTGCCCTGGAGTTATTTATGGTGGACCGGTCAAACTTCTTCTTCGATTTTGGGGTATTTCTTCTCAAATATACCTGTTTTTTTCCTTTAAATTTTAAGAAAAAGGAGTTGTTCCTTTAATTTTAGGTTGTGTACTTACAGGAATAAACTATAGTTATAACCATAAATCAAAGGTTCTGTTATTAAATTCACACACAACTATGACAAACTAAGAAGCTGTTCAAAACCTCAAGTCTCAACCATTAATTTCTATTCAATTGTTATAATTATACTTTATCATCTAAAGTACAACCTACGTTTAGAGGAGCTATATTCTATAAAAATATCATTTTGTTTTTGAGGTTATCTTAACACTGATATGATTCATAATATTTTACTTATGACTGTTGAATGCAGTACACTGTAATCCTTGTCTAAGACTCTCTTAAAAGCTTAGGCTTTTTACATTCTTGCAAGAGCCTTTTGATCTTGAATTGTGAACAATGCACACTGTTGGACCTTAACACCAAAATTTTATTTAATTTTGGAGAATGGATGTGAAAAGGATTGGACACTTGACCACTTGGTCTTGAAGGCTTTCATAATATATTAAAGATCAACTCTTCTAAAATTCTAAACTGCGGTGGAGGCTAAGCAATGGTTTAGTATGCCTAACATTTTCCTTTCTACTTCCCTATTCAGAATGGTGAAGGGCGAAGAAACGCATATCGCGCAATTGTTCAAGCAAGACCTCCACATTTAAACAATATATATTTGGCTACTCAGGTAATATCCTTTCTGTTGATTTTGTCTAAATTTTTCTGCATCTGAGTGTATGAAGTTGACGAAATAAATACAACTCATGCTGATATTTACTGCAATTTATATTTGTGATTATATATATATATATATATATATATATATATATATATATATATATATATATATATATATATATATATATATATATATATATATATATATATATATATATATATATATTTAGCATAGCGTTTGTTATATGCAGTCCAAGAATCTAAAGAAATTCCCTTCTTGTTCTAGAGGCCTGAACAACTTTTGAAGAGAATTCAACTCATGGAACGCTGGACTAGGTGGGAGGTAAGAGCCTTGATTCATTAATTAAAAGAATAATTTGCATTATAATTGGGTACTCATCCATTCGGTAAATGACTACATGACTTTTGTATTTCCTTTGTGCAGATCAGTAACTTTGAATATCTAATGCAACTCAATACTCTGGCTGGGCGAAGTTATAATGATATTACCCAGGTTACCTCCCCATCCCCTTTAATTTACTTCATTTAATTAATCTATTTAATCCTATTTTCATGATTTTCATTTATCATCATTACCAATTTTTGGCAGTATCCGGTTTTCCCCTGGATTCTTTCCGATTACAATTCAGAGAGCTTGGATTTGTCTAATTCCTCCTCTTATCGAGACCTTTCAAAGGTGTTCTATAATGAAATATATTTTTAGAAGCTATTGTAAGAGCATTTATAATGTGTTTTCATAGTTTATTTTTTATGTCATACAGCCTGTTGGTGCACTAAATCCTGATCGACTGAACAGATTTCAGGAGAGATATACTAGCTTTGATGATCCAGTCATTCCCAAATTCCATTACGGATCACATTACTCAAGTGCCGGAACAGTTTGTCCCTTTTTTTTTATATATTTCTAGTATCCTTATTGATCAAAATAAGTTGTTAGCATTGCTGGTATGCTCATTTAGTTCAATGTGGATAGTGTGATAAAAATATATTTTGTTAACTGAACACAGATCTAAAATTAAGATTGATTGTATTGTATTTTGTTGTGTTTGAGTTTTGTATGTCCAGGTATGCTGCTAGCATAGTTTCTGCAGCATACTAACATATTGAACAGAGAAATTATTCAGATGTTATGAATCTACCTTTAATTTTAACAGGCTGCTCTTAGCACCTATGATTTTAAAAGACAACTTTATAAACTATTATATTACTGGCCTTTTAATGAATTCGCATTCAGATAATTTGTAATCAATTGCTTTAGCGTTTTACATTCTGTATATGTAAAGTATGGCAGTGGGTTACTTATGATTTTATCAATATTGGTTGGCGATCTGTTGTTTGAGAAATAAGTGGTAGATGGGTACGAGTGTTTCATTAGGTTGAGGAATTGGAATTGGAAGCTGTTTAGGTTCTTTGAACAGTAGACTATGTCTTTTAGTAAATGGGATGATTTCAGTGAATCAATTACCGGGAGAACCAACCTTATAAATAGTTCATTGAACATTTCGTTTTAGTTAATGTGAGACTTAGGCACTCTGTTAGGTTCCTAGGTTTGAAACCTAATTAAAACAATCACTCACACACTCACAATCGAGAATTAACACTGTAAAAAAGAATGTTATATGTATTGATACTGAAAAAATGTACACAGATAGCGCTAATGGAGGCCTAATCCCCCTCTTAGCCCTAAAGGAGGCCT
Organism: Vigna angularis; assembly: GCF_016808095.1. Taxonomy (NCBI): domain Eukaryota; kingdom Viridiplantae; phylum Streptophyta; class Magnoliopsida; order Fabales; family Fabaceae; genus Vigna; species Vigna angularis. The sequence goes on from NC_068971.1 coordinate 10,014,921, forward strand.
AATCCTCCTCTTCTTGCCAATGTCCAGACTTTACAAAAGCATACTCAAAAACCGTCCTCTCTGTCAGATCCCCCCTTGCCTTGTAAAGGCAACCCACTTCTAACTACCCAATAACAATTAATTCCTAAACTGTTTTCTCTCTCCTGCCCACCTATTACCCATTATAACCTATCATATTATATCCTATCACACTCAATGATACCCAAGTCTTCACAATGAGTTTTTAATGTTGACTTCCCAAAAGTTGCATGGCATGGAAAGCTTGAATGATATAGTAAACTAAAATGAGAAGAATCCCCTTATCTAAGATTTCCTAGGCACTACTATATTTTGCTTTTGATAGCAATTTGCAACCAAATTGGAAGCATTTTGCTGGAAAAAAAATATAAAATGCTCCTTATTAAAACTTTATTTTAATCATCATTGTTTCAACAATATAGTCGTATCCCATATATTTTTTCAATTCATTATCTCTGAAGAAATGAGCATCACATCCTCTTTAAAGCCCTAATTCTATGTAGAGTTAGACTTGCCAATAATATTTCAACTAGGACTGCAGAACATGTACAAAATTAAAATCCAAGTACTTTTACTGAAGTTGAGTAACAATTTAGTAAAGTCTAAGGGGTAGACTTATTGGCCCCAAAACAAAGAACAAAGTGAATATTTGAAAGAATACTATCTTCAAGCTTGTGTTTTCTTCTTATTTTGTTTTCTGCTTCATTGTTTCTTTTGCCTCATGAATTTAAGCCTCCGGTTTTGTGTGTTTTATAATCACTATGTCCTCTGATGCCTGATTTTACCCTTTTTTTTCTTAATACAGAAGCATTAGAAGTAATTACACAATATGTAAACTCGGTTGTCTTGCATGATTTTTTTTAGTTGCTGATTGTGGAGTATCTAATATTTATTATCTTTTACAGGTTTTGTATTATCTTGTGAGAGTTGAACCGTTCACTACCCTTGCAATCCAACTGCAAGGTGGAAAATTTGACCATGCAGATCGAATGTTTTCTGATATTTGTGCTACTTGGAATGGAGTTCTTGAGGACATGAGTGATGTAAAGGAATTGGTATGTATATACTTCTAAAACATGGTTGTTCTATATATTTTGGGAAAAACTTAAGTACTATATTGACTAGGGATAATACCAAAATACAGTTTGTGAGTGGAGGAAATCATCACCTTACATGCTTGTTTTGTTAGATTGAGTTAAACCTAAATTTACATTTTATGAATGTAGTTGTATTACTTAGGGACGGACCTTTGCTATGTGTTTTCAGTAGGAGGATGTTTTTATTAATTTTGAATGTTTATTATAGTTTTATTGGAATTATTATCACTGACAATTTTTTATTTCCACTTTTTAGGTTCCTGAGCTATTTTACCAATCTGAGGTGCTGACAAATGAAAATTCAATTGATTTTGGCACAACACAAACCGGAGGAAAACTTGGTATGTTTCAAATTATGTTTTCTGCTTCAGTTTTTTCCTTGTGTCAAAATGTCATTTGTGATATCATGGTTAATAACTGATTTTTTTTACCAGATACTGTAAAGCTTCCTGCTTGGGCTGAAAGTCCCGTTGATTTTATTCATAAGCACCGGAAGGCCCTAGAGAGTGAGTATGTATCTGCTCATTTGCACGAGTGGATTGACCTCATATTTGGGTAGGTTTTTAACTACGTTTTAATTTCACCCAAATGTTTGATGCTTTGCTCTGCTGCTTGTTTTCTTTTCTTTCCATTATCATAAGCTAGTTAATCCATTTTTTCCATACATATTCTAGTTTACAAAATTAAGTTGATCTGCTCAGGTTTAAGCAAAGGGGCAAGGAAGCTGTTACAGCAAATAACGTTTTCTTTTATACTACCTATGAAGGGACAGTGGATCTTGATAAAATCTCTGACCCAGTATGTTTCTTTCTCATCATCATGTTTTCAACTTATTTATTTGTTGAGTAAAATCCTAGAGTATCATAGTATTCAAATATGGTAATCATACATAATATAATTTGTAAATATGGTAATTAGGGCATCTAAATATTTCTTGTCCTTAATGCTTTTTACATGCAGTTTTGTAGTTGAGACAAGTGGATTTCATTGTCTCTTGTTTCTCTCTTCTGTAACATTGTTTATAGTGCTTCATGAGGATGACAAGTAATCCTCAGCCATTAAAAATGATGGACCCTGTTAGGACATGGAAGGTTTATGAGAGGAGAAAGGTGAGGAAGAGTACTTAACTGCTAAACAGTTAAGTGAGGCGGGAAAAGGGTCTTTATAAAAGGACCTCTTTTATTGTTTTCAGTTAGACAGTTTTTACCTTTGAGTTTGTAGACCTGTTCAGACCTGGTGAAGGAGGTTAAGCTCCTGGATTTCCAGTTGTATTCTTGATTCTTTGATGTGAATACAATTCAACTCATTACCATTTCTTGTGAGAATTACTGAAGTGTGCGAGTGAGGGAGATAGTTAGGATTCTTACCCATATTCCTAACAAAGTGGTCCGACCTGCCGGATCTCTTTTGGGGAGAGCGAGAACGATGGAGGGAAGAATGAACGTAGTTGAAGGACGAATGGAACATCTGGAGATGGCTGTAGACGGATTGAAGGCGGAGTCAGCGGCAAACGGGAAGACTCAATCGCGATGCGTAAAGACATCCAAGAACTGTTACGGTTGATGGGTGTGCGAACCAAGCAAAACGGGGAGAGCTCTGACGGGAGCCATGGTTCAGTCAATGATAATGGGGGTGTCCGGCGCGACGACGCCGAGGGAGAAAGAGACGGGGAGCTTTCAGAGAACCAACCCAATTGGAGGCGAAGGGTGGAGTTACCCACTTTTGAAAGACCCGATCCTTTGAACTGGATTAACAGGGCCGAAAAATTCTTCGAGATACAGAAGGTGGCGGAGGCTGAGAAGATCGAACTGCCCCATATTAGCATGGAGGGAAGCGCCGGTTATTGGTTTAAGTTTTGGAAGGAAGAGGCGAGCGACCGATCGTGGGAGGGACTCAAGGAAGCGTTGTTGATCAGGTTCGAGAGTCACTACCGTGGCGGCATTTTTGAGAGGATGGCGGCGATCAAGCAAACAGCCACCGTGGAATAAGTGAGAGAATTTGAAGCACTGGCCAGACAGACGAAGGCGTTTTCGGACGACCAGTTGTTGGGATACTTTCTGGCGGGCCTGCGAGAGGAATTGCGATGCCAGGTTAGACCGCACGACCCACGAAATTTGATGACAGCAATGAAACTGGCGCGAGATGTCAAAGAGGCTCTACGCGGGCTAGGTTTGATGGGTTGGATGGCATCCAAGAATTTCCCATCATGGGGACGAACGATAGGAGGAGGAGCGGTGGTGGTAAGAACCGATCGCCGAGGAGCAATACGGCAAGAACGACCCCGACCGAGAGCGTCGGGTCAGTAAGACGTGACAGCGCGACGAGAGGCGGCCCGGTGAGAGGCAGAACTCACGGAGGAAGTGATAACCGAGGACGGAGTTCAAGAAACCTGCCCTACCCTGAGTTTCTGAAACGCAGAGAAGAAGGAAGGTGTTTTCGATGTGGGGGGCCATTTAGCCCAGGGCACCAGTTCCCTGAGAAAAGTTTACGGGTGGTGTTACTGGCGGAAGATGAAGAAGGGGATGTTGAAGGGGAAGAGGTAGAGTTGGAGGCACCCCGCATGGAGTTATCGGTGTTTTCTGCTGGCGAGCTGACGCAACCCAAGACGTTGAAGTTACAGGGGAAGGTGGGAGAAAAAGTTGTGCTGATATTGGTGGACAGTGGCGCGAGATATGAATACACCTTTCCATATCAAGTAAGCTTGGGGGACGGCCACAAGAAGAAGACCCGAGGGTGTTGTCCGAGGGTGGTGGTCGACATGGGGGGAGTCGAGATTGAGGAGAAGTTCTATTTGTTCGAGTTGGGAGGCGTAGATATGATCCTCGGAGTTGAGTGGTTGGTCAAATTAGGAGAGGTCACACTAGATTGGGGAAGTCCACCATGTCGTTCAGACAAGCAGGGAAGAAGATTATCATAAAAGGGGATCCGACGTTGGAGAGAAGGGTGGTTGAACCAGAAAATCTGTTGAAAATGAGTGAAGCAGAAACATGGGCTCTGGTTTGGGGCTTGGAAAGCAGAAGATCGGGACGAGAGGATAGAGGGGAAGAGGGGCTGACGGAGGAGCAGAAGGAGGAAATGGGGAGAGTTTTGAAGCAGTATGAGGGGGTATTTAAGGAACTCCGCGGACTGCCTCCTGACAGGGAAGAGAGACATCAAATCACTTTAAAAGATGGGGCTGACCCTGTCAACGTGCGCCCATACCGCTATCCACATGTCATGAAAGAGGAGATCGAACGCCAGGTGGCAGAAATGTTGCATGCAGGGATTATTCGACCAAGTATAAGTCCCTATTCGAGCCTGGTGATTCTCGTAAAGAAGAAAGACAAAAGCTGGCGATTTTGCATAGACTACCGAGCGCTCAACAGAGCCACCGTCCCCAACAAGTTCCCCATACCGGTGATCAAAGAGCTACTGGACGAGCTTAGAGGAGCGAGGTATTTCTCGAAGGTGGACCTTAAAGCCGGGTACCACCAGGTCAGAATGGGAGAAGCGGATATCCAGAAGACGGCGTTCAGGACACACTTGAGGCATTATGAGTTCCTGGTAATGTCGTTCGGCCTCACCAACCCCCTCGCCACTTTCCAGAGCGCCATGAACGAGCTATTCCGATCGTATTTGAGGAAGTTCGTTCTCGTCTTCTTCGATGACATTCTCGTGTACAGCGCTAAGTGGGCGGAGCATCTACAGCAAATGAAGATGGTGCTTAACCGCTTACAAAAACAGCAGTAGGTGGCCAACAGGAAGAAGAGCGAATTCGGGAAACCCTCGATCAGGTATTTGGGGCATGTTATAACAAGAGGGGTCGAGATGGATGAAGAAAAGGTGGAGGTGGTCGTTGCCTGGGAAGAACCAAGGACGTTGAAAGCTCTGAGGGGTTTTTTGGGCCTAACGAGGTACTGTCGGAGGTTTGAAAGAGATTACGGCAAGATAGCGAGACCACTAACTGAGATGCTGAAGAAGGGAAATTTCGTTTGGACAGAGGCGGCCAGGGAGGCGATGGGAAGATTAAAGGAAGCGATGACGTCAGCATCGGTGCTAGTGCTACCTGACTTTATGCAGCCTTTCCACACAGAGTGCGACGCATCAGGGGTGGGAATCGAAGTGGTGCTGACGCAGAAACGGAGACCCATAGCATACTTTGGCAAAGCGTTATCGGAGGGGACTTTGGGGAAGTCGATTTACGAGAAGGAGCTCATGGCGGTGGTGATGGCGATCCAGCACTGGCGGCTATATTTGCTGTGTCAGAGGTTTGTCGTGCACACTGACCAAAAGAGCTTGAGATTTTTGTTGGAACAGAGGATAACCACTCAAGCTCAACAACATTGGATTGCCAAACTCCTTGGCTACGATTTCGAGATTGTGTACCGAACGGGAGCCACTAATAAAGTAGCAGACGCTTTGTCACGAAAGGAAAGCGAAGAAGTGGAGGAAGGAACCGAGCAACACAATCAAGCGATGGAGAAGGAACTGAACGGAATGGTGAGGCCTTACTGGAAGGATTTCCAGGAAGTGGAAAAGGAAGTAGAAGAAGATGAAGATTTAAAAAAGATTGTGACAGACATCACCCGGGATCCAGATAAGCATTCCTCATTCACGATGGAGAATGGGCGACTACATTACAAAGGGAGATTGGTCATCTCGGCCAAGTCAGACTGGGTCCCGAAATTGCTGGCGAAGTATCATACGACTCCAACAGGGGGCCATTCAGGAGTATACCGCACTTACCGGAGGATAGTGCAGTCCCTGTACTGGATCGAGATCAAGAAGGTGGTAACAGAGTTTGTAGCCCAGTGCTTAGTGTGCCAGCAACAGAAGTACTTAGCCACTTCACCACAAGGGCTTTTACAACTGCTACTAATTCCCCAGGTTATTTGGGAAGACATCAGCATGGATTTCATAGTGAGGTTGCCGAAATCCAAAGGGTGTGACGCCATCTTAGTAGTCGTGGATCGTTTAAACAAGTATGCACACTTCATCCCTCTCAAACATCCTTATACCGCGAGAACCGTAGCCGAAGCTTTTATGAGGGAAGTAGTGAAATTACACGGAGTGCCTAAGTCCATAGTAACTGATCGAGATCCATTGTTTCTCAGTTCATTTTGGAGGGAACTGTTCAAGTTGCAGGGGACCCATCTTCAGATGAGCACGTCTTACCATCCAGAAACCGATGGACAGACAGAAGTGCTGAACCGTGTTTTAGAAGGATATTTGAGGTGCTTTTGTTCTGAACAGCCTAAAAGTTGGAACCCAATCCTTCCGTGAGCAGAGTACTGGTACAACACCAGCTACCAGGGAGCGGCCAAAAGCACCCCGTTTGAAGTGGTTTATGGGAGGACGCCACCAGCTTTAGCCAGGTTTGTGCCAGGGGAAACACTGGTGGAAGCTGTAGCCCAGGAACTTCAGACGTGTGACAAGGCGCTGCAACAACTTAGGTTCCACTTGACGAGAGCTCAAGATATGATGGTCAAGCAGGCTAATCGAAAGAGGAGGCCGGTGACTATAAAGGTGGATGATTGGGTATATTTGAAGATCCGGTCGCACAGACAAACTTCTATGCCTGTGAGACTACATCCAAAATTATCAGCCAGGTATTACGGGCCGTTTAGGGTGATTCAGAAAATAGGAGAGGTAGCATTCAGATTGCTACTACCTGAGAATGCAAGGATCCACCCGGTCTTCCACGTGTCCCAGCTGAAGTTGGCCATCGGGACAAATAGAGTGGAGAAGTAGTTGCCAGTAGATTTACAAATGAGTGGAGCACGTTTCCCATGTGCTCGAGAACATTCTTTCTTTCATGGAGTTTGAAGCATGTTTTCTTGGTATGTCCAGATCTTTTACAGTATGAACAATAGTCCTCATGAGTACCTTATTCAAACGACTTTCCCCTAGCATTTGCTCCCTTATGGACTCCCTTTAAAGTTGTCATGGCAGAGTCTGTGTTAGAGATCCCCGCATTCAGCATGATAGTTCTCCGAGTTTCTTCTCCTCTTACTATAAAAAAACTTCTGAAAGGGATTGTAATTTTTCTCTTCCAAAAATCTCTACACAGATTTGGTCGTACTCCTGATTCAGGCCATAGAGAAATTTAAAAATTCTTCCCTTTTAAATGAATTCAGCAAGTGCGGCATCATCTGTTTTAAGAATTTTTATTGTTTGGTTCTGATCGAATTCCATCCAAAGACCATTCAAGATTCCGTGATATTCTGATATGGAAAGAGAGCCCTGGTTTGTATTAAATATCTTGTTTTTAATGTCATAGTAAGCAACAAGATCCTTTTTTAATGAAAAAGTACAGTTGAAAATAGGATTGATTTTATTATTTAGAATCATAAAAAATACATTGTCATATCCTCTATTTGTAACAATCTAATTCTCCTAAAAAGGGAAATAGGGAAACTAGGTAAACAAAATAAAATAGAAAATTATATATCTATTTTCTCTAATTAGGAAGATTCTAAAGATATCTTCTCTTATTACAACAAGTACTCTGTAAATCATCCCATATTTCTTTTGCAGAAGAATGAAACATATAATTTCTACTTATCTCAGGAATCATGGATTGCCACATCCAAGTCATAATTAATTAATCTTCATTGTCCCAAATTGAAAAATGAGTGTCATCTGGTCCTGGTCCTCCTCCATCTATGTGATCAAGTTTTGAACGACCCTTGAGAACCCTTCGAATAAATTGGCTCCATTGTAAGAAATTATGACCATCCAACCGATAGTTACCTCCTATATTTGGTAGGTCATTAGGTACCCCCAGAGGAATAATGTTTACTTCAGACATCCCGTAAAACGCAACCAAGAGTCTCCGGTGACCTTTTCCGAGATGACGACGGCGTGTGGGTCACACCGAGAAAAGGAGTAAAACTTCAAACTCAAATATAGGCCAAACGGGTCGTCACCGACCCCAGGAACAGACTCAAGAGGCTCCGGCAACCCTGTCTGTGGCGGCAGCGGCGAGTGGGTCTCGCCGGAGATGGGCGCGTGGGCTACACGTGTCGGCGACAGTGGAGGCGCGTGGCAGCGCGTGACAGGTTTTCTCACAGAGCGACTTTTGGCGTTGTGGTCGCCGGTGTTGGGCGCATCTTTCTGCCCTATCAACGACCCTAACAGGCGACGGCGGCAGCGGCAGTTGTCAGACAGCAGCGGCGGCGCGACTGTACAGCAGAATGGAGCCCCAAGATCGGGAGCTCTGACACCAGCTCTGATACCAAGTTGAAAATATGACTGATTTTATTATTCTCAATCATGAAAATTACATTCACATATCATTTATTTTTAATAATCTGATTCTCCTAAAAAGGGAAATAAGGAAACTAGGAAAACAAAATAAAATAGAAGATTATATATCTATTTTCTCTGATTAGGAAGATTCTAAAGATATCTTCTCTAATTACAATATTTAGGTAGCATAATAATAACTCATAGACAAGCAAATCCCTATGATTCAGAGATATCCTTGTTATTCACAATAATTATAATTTGTTAAATAAGGAAAAAATATAACTAATAAAAAACAATCATTCTGACATAAATAAAACAGATTCCAACATTTGCAAATTTAAAAGTGTTGAATTTAGGAGAGGTTTAAATATGTAAAAAAATTGTTCGAATAATTTTGATCTTTGGGGTATAGATCAGAAGATCCATTAGATTTTGATAAATAGTTGATGGATCATTATACATCCACTAAGGGGAATGAATGGATTGTTTTGAAATAGATCAAACTCTAGACAATTTGACCATAAAGGCATGGATACCATGCCTTGAAGATTCTTGCTTAATTAGTAGTTTTGTATTACATCCAAAAAATATGTTGCTAAATGTTAGATGTTAAGATGTGTGTTTCTGTTATTTGGGCTTAGTCTATTCTGTATTAAGGGCATTGGCCCATATCTTACAATATAAATAAACTACCCTATGTGTATGCTAAACACACAAGGGATATTTTCTGCCAATCTTCTCTATTTTTCATATGGTATCTAGAGCACAGGAATAGTTCCAGTCAACTCCACGGTCTCCGGCACCCATCACTGCCACTGTCGTCGCAGTCGCCGCTGCCAACGCCGCCGTCGTCGGAGTTCCAGAATCGACCGGCGACCACAGCATCGGAATCGTCTCGATCGGGTGACCACCGTGGTACGAAGATCGCGGCGAACGGACCACTCACGCGCCTCCACGCACCGCCGCAAGAGTCGCCGCTGCCGCCGCGCGTCGTTGGAGCTTTCCGCCACCGATCAGCACCGCCGTGATCGCCTCCTCGCCCTTTTTCTGGATCTGTGGTCGTTGCGTCAATCGGAGCACTTTGAATTTTTAGGGTTTCTCCCTTTCTATGGCGTCTTCCTCGTCTACAAACACCTCTATTGGTGGCTCATCTTCTGATCCCTCAATATATACCAATTATGTGAATGTACACTTGTCCATTGACAAGTTAGCTGGCACAAATTATGCAACATGGGCGTCCGACATCAAACTTTGGTTGAAGAGACAGGGGTACTTAGATCATCTTACTCAAAATGTGACTACTGCTCCCATAGATGACACTTCCCGCTGGATGAAAATTGATGCTCAGTTATGCATTGTTATAAAGTCCATCATTCACTCCTCACTGAAACAAATGTTTCGATCCTATAAACATGTTCAGAAGTATGGGCACAAGCGAAGTTGTTATACACAAATGACACTCAGCGTCTTTATGGTGTTTGTCAGGACCTATTAACTGTTATTGGTCTGCGCAATCCTGGTCCCATGGCAGAATATTTGGCTAAAATTCATGCCCTTCTTCATGACTTTAATGATATATTACCTCCTGCTTCCACTCCTGCTGAAGAATTGGAACAACGATCAAAGTTCTTCATGTTGTTGGCATTATACGGACTCTCTGATGATGTTTCTCATGTCCGTGATCAGATTTTGGGTTCTCCTGTCATACCCAACTTTACTTCTACTTGTTCTGCTCTTTTGCGTATACCGAGCAAACCGATCACTGAGACATCCCCTCATACTGATGATTCCTCTGTTATGGCTGCTCAACGTGATGATCGAAGTCGGTCTCGCAAGCCAAGTAAAGGACGTCCAAAATGTGACCATTGTGGCAAGTTAGGCCACAAGATTGATAGATATTATGCTCTCCATGGACGTCCTCCTCGACCTGTAGCAATGGCAAATTCTGATCCACCTCCCCGATCACTGTCTGTAGACCATCCTACTTCATCTAATACCATAGACAAACCTGCAATCTTTAACGAATTTCTCATATGGTATGAGGATCATCAGCGCTCTAGTTCTACTACATCTGCATCTATTTTCCAATCGTTCTGTGTTGTTTTCTATTTTCCAATCTTTTTTCAATGAAATAAAAACACAGTTTGGGGTTTCTATTCAAAATTTACGTAGTGATAATGGCCGTGAATACCTTTCTCAACCGTTTAAACAATTTATGGCTTCTCATGGCATTCTTCACCAAACCTCATGTACTTATACCCCTCAACAAAATGGGGTGGCTGAGCGCAAGATTAGACACCTTATTGAAACAATTCGTACACTTCTGATTCATGGTCAAGTACCCTCACATTTTTGGGGTGATGCAATTCTCACAGCATGTTATCTTATCAACCGCATGCCATCTTCCGTCCTAGATAACAAAATCCCTCATTCTATCTTATTTCCTCAAGACCCTCTGCATCCATTACCTCTTCGAGTTTTTGGGTCTACATGTTTTGTTCATGATTTTAGTCCTGGTCTTGATAAGTTATCTCCTAGGTCTCACAAATGTGTCTTCTTAGGATTTCCACGGTCACAAAAGGGCTATAAGTGTTTTTCCCCTTCCCTCAATCGTCATTTTATCTCTGCTAATGTCACTTTTGATGAATCTTCTTTTTACTTTTCACATTTATCTTCTAGTTCTATACCTCTCCTTGTTACTGTTGATATTCCTTTTATCTGTGATCCTCCTGGTGATGCTCCACCCATTTTGTCTTCTCCTTCTTTAGACTCTCATTCACCACAGGATCATCCTTCACCTCCACCCCTTCAGGTTTATAGTCGCCGTAATTGTCTCCCTCATGACTCACTTCCGGTGCCGCCTCATGTGTCTCCTCCGGCTCCAGCAACTGAGTCTGACTTACCTATTGCCCTCCGTAAAGGTATACGCTCTACCCGTAACCCTTCCCCCCATTATACTGTTCTTAATTACCACAGATTATCTCCATCTTTTTATACTTGTCTCTCATCCATTTCTTCTGTGTCAATTCCCAAATTTGTGGGTGATGCCTTAACTCATCCTGGTTGGCGTCAAGCTATGATGGATGAATTAAGTGCTTTACAGGAAAGTGGAACTTGGGAGCTTGTCCAATTACCATCTGGAAAGTCTGTTGTTGGTTGCAGGTGGGTGTATGCTATCAAGGTTGGTCCTGATGGCACAATTGATCGTCTGAAAGCTCGACTGGTTGCCAAAGGCTACACACAGATTTTTGGTTTGGATTATGGTGATACTTTTTCTCTAGTGGCAAAAGTGACCTCTGTTCGCCTATTCATTGCCATGACCGCTCTTCGACAATGGCCTCTTTACCAACTTGATGTTAAAAATGCTTTCCTCAATGGTGATTTGCATGAAGAAATTTATATGGAGCAACCGCCTGGCTTTGTTGCTCAGGGGGAGTCATATGGATTGGTATGTCGTCTTCGCAAATCCTTATATGGCCTAAAACAGTCTCCTCGGGCTTGGTTTGGTAAATTCAGTTGTGTTGTTCAACAATTTGCTGGATGTATCTACTTAATAGTGTATGTCGATGATATTGTTCTCACAGGAAGCGACTATCTTGGCATCTCTCAGATGAAACAACACCTTTGTCATCATTTTCAAACCAAAGATCTTGGCAAACTCCGGTACTTTTTGAGTATTGAAGTAGCACAATCCAATGATGGTATTGTCATATCTCAGAGGAAGTATGCGTTAGACATCTTGGAGGAAACAGGGTTAATGAACTGTAAATCTGTTGAGACACCTATGGACCCTAACATCAAACTCCTACCAAATCAGGGGGAGCCTTTCTCAGATCCTGAACGGTACAGAAGACTAGTTGGTAAATTAAACTATCTTACTGTTACGCGTCCTGACATTTCCTTCGCAATTAGTGTGGTGAGTCAATTTCTAAACTCTCCATGTGACGACCATTGGGATGCAGTTGTTCGCATATTGAAGTATATTAAAAGATCACCTGGAAAAGGTTTGTTATATGGCCCTAACAACGATACAAAAATCGTTTGTTATTCAGATGTTGATTGGGCTGGTTCCCCTTCTGATAGGAGGTCTACTTCTGGATATTGTGTCTCTATTGGTAGCAACCTGATATCTTGGAAAAGTAAGAAGCAAAGTGTTGTGGCAAGGTCCAGTGCAGAAGCAGAATATAGAGCTATGGCATCAACTACTTGCGAGCTTGTGTGGCTTAAACAATTGCTTAGTAAATTGAAATTTGGAGATGTCACTCACATGATACTTATATGTGATAATCAAGCTGCTCTCCATATTAGCTCTAACCCTGTCTTCCATGAGAGAACCAAACACATTGAAGTTGATTGTCATTTCATTCGAGAAAAAATCATATTCGGAGATATCAAGACTGAGTTTGTTAACTCAAGCAACCAGTTGGCAGACATATTCACTAAGTCCTTACGAGGACCTAGAATTGATTATCTTTGTAACAAGCTTGGAACATATGATTTATATGCTCCAGCTTGAGAGGGAGTGTTAGATGTTAAGACGTATGTTTCTGTTATTTGGGCTTAGTCTATTCTGTATTAAGGGCATTGGTCCATATCTTACAATATAAATAAACTACCCTATGTGTATGCTAAACACACAAGGGATATTTTCTCCCAATCTTCTCTATTTCTCATACTAACAATTGTAATTGAGTGGATAAGAAAAGTTATATGGAAAAAGTTATGCATTATAAATTGGGATAATTGTGCTAACCTTCCCTGAGGTTAGCTGTACTCCTAGGCCTCACTGATAAAAAAACTATACCTAAGTCCCTTCTCGTATGTATAATTCTTATGCATTGACACTTCTTTTCTTTTAAAGAACTACATATACTTCCTTCATTTTTATGCACAAACCAAACACATTGCCTAAAAGATAACAAATCGAGGGACGTGTGAAAGGAGGTTTTAGTATATAAATTTATTCATACTAAATTTAATCATAGGGGAAGACCATGTAATGTAAACTTAAATTACTCTGTTGTAAGATGGTTGTAGGAACATAATTTATTCATGTTTATGTAGATTAATATTTTCTTTTATTCATGACAAATAAAGGTACAACAGCGTGCCATACAAGATCAGATTGCTTATTTTGGACAAACACCATCCCAACTTCTGATTGTTCCTCACTTGAAGAGAAAGCCATTAGCAGAAGTTCTACATTTGCAGGTAACAGCTGATCATTGGATAGTGTTAGAATGAAAATAGTCATTAACTGTTACAGATTTGTTAACCATTAGCTGCTACAGATTCAAGCAAATTAGGATCATTGATAATTGATTGTTAGGCATGAATCTAATGTATTTGATTTTGTAAATTGATCTAATTACATACTGTGTGGTATGTCATTAGACACAACATTCAGATAATTCTTTCTTATGGATAGTTTTTATTGACAAGTAACATCTGTACTGACCATCAAAAGGAAATTACATCTTATCCTTCTAATTTATTTAATTGAGAACTAGTAGATATGCTAAGGGATTGGATAGCTTTATTCTATTGATTTTCTATTTGACATTGTTGTTTTCTGTTTTATATTTAAGGAATTCCTACTTCTCTAGACCTTGCAACAACATTTTGTTTGTTACTTCTCCAGGTCACCAAATTTTCACCCAAGAACATATCATATCTTGAGGTGGATTTCCTACCAGTGACAGTCCTTGCATAATCTGCATCAGTATAAACTCTTATTTTTAATTTCCATTCCTCTTAAACAATAGTCCCCTTCCTAGACTTGTCTTCAAATATTGAAGGATTTTGTTCACAGCTTGTACTTCACTATCTCTTGGATCATGCATGAACTGACTAACTACACTCAGCATAGGCTATGCCAGGTCTAGTGATAGCTAAGCAAATGAGCTTCCCCACAAGTACATGACATTGGCCTTTATTCACAATAGAACTGCCTTCATCATTTCCAATTCTATGGTTTTGCTCTATAGGAACTCAAATGGCCTTCCAAATTGTTTTACATCTGTAAGATCAAGAACATACAATCTTTGGGAGATAAAGATGTCATTCTTTTAATAAGCTACTTCTATCCAAGGAAGTACTTTAGTTTTTCTAGATCCTTCATTTCAAATTGAGCAACTATCTTTTCTTTCAAGATTTATTTCTCATGTTCATCTCCTACACGAATCATGTCATCAACATAGAAAAGAGTAAAGTAAATTTACCTTTAGAGAAATGTTTCAGAACAAGGTATGGTTGGTTACCTTGACATATTATACAACTGTACTCTACATCTTGTGGTATAAATATATACATGTACAGAACTTTGTAAGTAAGTTCAGTTTCAATAAAATCAGTTTCGGTAAATATGTCTCTTCTCTTTCTCTCTTTGATGAAGATTAACATGGTATCATGAGCTTCTTTTTTCACAAGTCCTGCTCCTACTTCTTGCATCCTGTTTTTGATGTTCGTCGCTGTAATCATAGTTATCAAACTCACTAACTTGTTAACTCGAACAAGTTTATGTCCTTAGTCATGGCTTCCAAGTCAACTCGGAAGAAAACTCGTTTTCAAGTGAACTCGGTAAAGTCACATAATATTCTTCAACGGAAAGGGTGGCCTGCTTGGCATCAAAGATCTTGATTTCTAAGTCATAAGATGTAGAGATGTCCTATCACATGGAATAAGTATTTTGCAAGGTCTTTTCAAATTTCAAGGCACTAGACAAGAACATATAATTTCTACCTATTTTTGTAGTCATGATTCGTGAGTCATTACTGTCTAAAATTTGGAAATTAGGTTATCCCAAGATATGACCTCTCCTTTAATATGGTTGAGTGTACCCCATACCCTTAAACATGTGTTTGATAAATTGAGCCCAATAGAGATAATTTCGATCATTAAGGTGGTTGTCATCAAACAAGTATGGAAGACCAACATTGCTTAATAGAATTGTCATGTTAAAATTAATAATAGGACCACCATCCTAAATAAAAAGATTAGTAAGACGGAAAGCTCTGACAACGATAATATTAATAGCTCCTGCGATGGTGAAAGCTTCGACAATGACAGTGGTGGCAACTCCAGTGGCAACAACATAAACAACATTTACTGAACCACAACTTGTGGTGCACTTTAGGTAGTCCCAATAATCAAGGGAAATAGGTGCACTTTAAGCAACCTTAAAATGAACTGTATTTAAGATGGGAAAGAAGAAATACAGAAGCAGGGTTCACGAGATCGAGAATTTTGATACTAACATGAAAGGATTAATCTAAGAAGAAAAAAAAAGATTTTTTTATTCAATTGATTGATTTAAAAGTATACATTGACCTCTGGTTATAAAGAAAGTAACGATTAAAAAGAGATATTAAGAATTTTCTAACAACTCCTAGTAGTAGTACATTTAATATCCTACTAACAACTAACAACAGTTTATAAAAGATTCCTGATTTTAAAATTTTTAACCTTTAATTTAAATTTTCATATTTTTTTAGTTTTTGTCAATATGATATTTAAAATTAAGGGAGCAAGTGTTACTTTATTAAAAGTACATGGGAGGTGAATGTCATTTATAAAAACATAAGAAAGATGAAAAATGTGAATATGTATTAACAAAATAAGGTAAATGTCTATTTTAAAACTATAGGGATGTTAGTGTTATTTAACATGACCTCGACGGAGGTATCTGCAATTTTCCCTTAGCATTGTCATGTTTGTTTGGATTGGGATTTAGGGATAATGCAAAGGAAATAAATAATTGTAGACATAGAGGAGAAATAAAATGGAAAAACATGTTTAAACGGATATAAATAAGAGTTGAGGAAATTCTTTTCTTGTTTGAATGAGTGTAAAGAAATAAATTAGATAGAAACACTTTTATAACGACAAAATAATTTTAATCTGAAATCTTTGCAAAACATAAAGTTATTTAAATTATATTATTTTTAATTAAAAATTAAGCCAGATGGAAAAGGAGAGTGATTTCCTTCGCATTTTATTCCAATTTGGAGGGAAAACATTTCTTGTGGGTCCTACCAAAGTAACTTCCTTCTTTCCTGATTCTCTGTTCAAAGAAACGGTGAAATGTAGCAGTATTATATCCTTTTTCTATCCCAATTTTCTTTTGCTCTATTGTTACCCAAACAAACGAATGAGTTAAAAACCAGACTATGCTTGCATGTGTGTGCGAGAAAGCTGTGCTTATGGGGTTCTAAAAATAAGCAACATTGACATTATTCCAATATTATACTTTCCTCAGAAGCTGCATCTGTATTGACTATTAGTATTCACAGCAAGTTGTGAACTCATTTGAATTCATGTTGCTTGCAATTTTGATTAAATATTCTTTTGGATTCTTCTTGTTGATACATTCTTGGCACTTCATTAGATTATCCAACATAGGCATGTTGTTAGGTTCCTGGGTTTGGAACCTAACAAGAACACACTCAAAAGATAGAAATAGTAATGGAAGAATGTGTTTTGCTATTATTCACCGTAAAAGAATCTCTTTACAAAGACTGGTTTTGGGAGCACAACCTCCCTTTAGAGAGCCTAACCTCCCTTTAGAGAGCCTAACCTCCCCCCTCAGGATGATTGTTAGAACTACAAACAAAACAATTCACATAACTACAATTGTTTATTTGCTATTTATACAACCAATAACCTCGTTCCTCCTAACTGCTAAGGCAGTTAAGGCCGTTAGGCATTTAATGTTTTATTCTTTTTCTCATAAACTCACCCTCTTCTAACACATGTGGAATTCCATTTTCCTTTTTGTCAGTGAATTCACTTTTTGTTGTAACTTAGAATATTTAGCTTTTAATATTTGTCTCAGCCTGATCACTAGTGTTCTTTTTAGGAAATATATGCTGATTTATAAATGTGTGGGGACACCTGATATCTAAAACAATTTTTTTAATCTAAAACGACGTAAATGAAATTTTTTGGAATTAGATTTTTGTAAATCTGACTATTATTGTTTATGAAAGAGTTACTGTGCTTGGTACAGAGTATGTAAATACACTGTCATTTTCAATGTTAAGTACGTGACAATGTTTATATTTCAATATCAGACAATATTCCGTAATCCAAAAGAAGTCAAACCATATGATGTTCCATTCCCAGAACGCTGCAATCTTCCTGCAGCTGCCATCCATGCATCTTCAGATACAGTTGTGGTTGTTGATATGAATGCACCAGCAGCTCATGTTGTACAACACAAGTGGCAGCCTAATACACCTGATGGGCAGGGTACTCCTTTCCTCTTTCAACACAGAAAAGCTACATTAGCCTCTGCTGGTGGTACTATTATGCGCATGTTCAAAGCACCAGCCACATCTTCTGTCGAGTGGCAATTCCCCCAAGCAGTAGCATTTGCTGCATCTGGAATTAGAAGCCAAGCTGTTGTTTCTATAACATGCAACAAAGAAGTTATTACTGGTAAATCTAGAAAAGCTTAAGATTGTTTTGATATCCTGTCTCTTATCTATAAAGCGAGCTCTTTTGGTGGTTTTATACTAATGCTTGCAATACTTCGAATTAATTGAATAGTGTTATTTATCCACTACATGGAATATTTGGTAGGGTTTGAACCATAATTGTGTGGGATTATTTTCATGTTATAAAGTTTCCTTTTATTCTTAGTTCTAAAAACTGGGATGGAATGACTGGAAATCAGTCTAGTGTCTAGTCTGGTAACTCCAAAAAAGCTAGTTCATTTCAGAAAAGGTCCAAAACTGTGCAGAAAGCCAGTTTGAACTAGTATTTGTCAAATTTTTCCATTTCTATTTTAAATTTAAACTAAAAAATTTTAAGATAAATAAAAAACACATTTAAGGATTACATTTAGTTATAAATAATTTTTTCCCATTACTAGTATTTCTTATCTTACCAAAAATATAATTATGGTAATTTTTATTTTTTTTATATCTTAATTTCTTATAACATTACATTTTTTATTACTTTATACATTATATAATATAAAAAAAGTTTAACTGGTAGTGGTTCAACCACAATTCAACAACGTTGAACCAATGAACCATGAACCGAGAAGCAGTGGCTATATCTACAATACAAATCCAAGTTTTAAAACATTGCTTGTATGGTGATCAAATTTAGCATCCAAAAGCATTGTAATATCTACAATTCTGCATATCTGTGACCAATAAAATATATATTTTTTCATCGTCTTGGCTCTTACAGAGTTTTAGAAACATGGACTACATTTTGTTGTAGTTGGTTTTGTATACGTAATATTTGACATCTAATTTTGTAGTTTTGCTTCTGATTGATTAGGTGGGCATGCTGATAGTAGTATTAGGCTAATATCCTCAGATGGAGCTAAAACATTAGAAACAGCTTATGGGCATTGTGCTCCTGTAACATGCCTCGGTCTTTCACCTGATAGTAACTACCTAGTGACAGGATCCCGAGACACCACAGTATTACTCTGGAGAATACATAGGGCACTTGCATCCCACACAAGTGTCATGTCAGAACATTCCGCTGGAACAGGCACATCATCTTCAACTAGTAATGGTTCATCGCACATGCTAGAAAAAGACAGGAGACGACGAATTGAAGGTCCCATACAGGTTCTTCGGGGCCACCGCACTGAAATACTTAGTTGTTGTGTTAACTCGGATATTGGGATAGTTGTTTCTTGCTCCCATTCATCAGATGTCCTCTTGCACTCTATAAGAAGGGGGCGTTTAATTAGAAGGCTGGATGGTGTGGAGGCCCATATTGTCTGTCTTTCCTCTGAGGGGGTTGTAATGACTTGGAATGAATCTCAGCATACTCTCAGTACTTTTACACTTAATGGTACTCCAATTGCAAGAACACAATTGTCTCTCTTTTGCAGTATCAGTTGCATAGAAATTTCAGTTGATGGGATGAGTGCTTTGATTGGAATAAATTCCCTTGAAAATGGTAGACCCTATAATAATAGTCCAAACTCGCATAAGTCAGGTGACAATTTTTTTTCGGAATCAGAAGAAACTTTTGAAAACACTGGAATAGATGTTCCATCGCCATCTATTTGCTTCCTGGATATGCACACGCTCGAGGTACAGCATTAAAATTTCAGATTTAAATTTGCATTTACGATTTTTGACACATTAAAGTGCGGCATTCAATTCCTCATTTTTGTGCACCGAAACCAGGCATTTTATCTGAAAGAGCAACATTGAAAGCAAGCTTTTTTATTTCTTGTCTTGTAGTGGAATTATTATAAAAACCGTCTGCAGATATGTATTTTCAAATAAAAAATAATTGATTTCTAATGATACAAAGTAAATATTTTTGGACTAGCATTTTTTGTGGGTTCCCAATAGTAGTCAGTTTTCTCAAAGATCCCAAGTCTTCTCTACATTTTTGTGTAGGTATTTCATGTATTGAAGCTGAAAGAAGGGCAGGATATCACAGCTCTGGCTCTAAACAAGGATAACACAAATCTTTTGGTTTCAACTTTGGATAAGCAATTGATAATCTTTACTGATCCGGCTGTAAGTTAATTCTTTCATATGAAATACCAAATGGCCCTTGAACTGGAGTCCTTTTTTTTAATTCTCCTGAATTGTAAACTGATAAACAGAACAAACTTCATATATTGCCCATGCAGTTTCTTAAATTGCATAATATTAGTAGTCACTACATCACATCTGTGTAGTTTAATCTTTTTGTGTATTCTCTGGAACCAACCAAGTGCACAGAATCAAAATATTTTTGCGTTATACTAATGACTTTAAATGGTTGTGAAATTTCCACTATTCTTCTTACAACATCAAACCTTTAGTTGATGACAGCCACCGATGAAATTTGAACCTTTTATGTGCATGAAATGAAGGCCAACTATTTGTCTAAATAAATCTCTCTGTTGCGCCTGTAATTGTTTTAATGTCTAAACTGTCTCATTCGATGGTTATTAATACTGCCACTTACTGTTTGCAGTTAAGCTTGAAAGTTGTCGATCAAATGCTCAAGCTTGGCTGGGAAGGTGATGGACTTCAGCCTCTCATAAAATCGTAGCTTGTAGGGTATACATTAATGGGTTACAGATCTTCTACACACAATCAGTTAGGAAAGTTAGCTTGAGGTTATGACAGGTTTGTAAGCATATTGGTTGGACCCTTATGGTTTAGTCTTGTGACATATGTAGCATCCTACTATTACCACTAGTGTTAGATTTTTTAGATTTGGTAGAGGGTTCTTTGCTCCTCCGGTTGTGCTATAGTGTTGATATTGGACAAGCTTGAGTTCCGACTGAGGTTTGAGCCATTTTTGTCCCACCAATTTTTTTATTACAGAGAATTAAAATATAATAGCTATTCTTTCTTGTAATGCTGTTTCTACTCTTCCTTGTAATGCTGCTGCTTTGCAGATGTTTCGATTGATTAGATTTTGAGGTTTGAATGGTCAATATTTGTTAATATAATCAAATTTATGTTGTTACTTTTTCAAATATCTTGTCGTATAAACTGCTCCATGAATCAAAGTCCATGTTGCTGACGAGGAAAGGCTGCTACGGTATCAAATTGATCGTTTATTATCAAGACATTTTAATCGTTGCATATATATTGGGACATCTCTTAAAGCTTGAATGATAAGGAACTTGGAATTATTTTTTCCTGGCAACGCCTGTAATTTTAAAGGTATATTTATATGGTAATGGTCCTTTCACATCCTCGCTGCTCAGTATTACAACTAAATTTTATTATTTAAACATCTCATAAAATAAAGTGCACAAAAATGTTAGGTAGTTAAAAAGAATTATTGATATTTTAATGTTTTTTACCTTACTTTAATTGGGGATATCTCATTTAAAATGTTGGTAAATAGTTATTGTTTGATTTCATATATACGAATGTGTAAATGATAAAGTCAATCTTACCAACGTGTGTGGTGAAAAAAAAAATTATTCACGTTAAGTCGAGTAAATAAACTCTAATTAGCCATCACAATTGTGGATGATTTGAATAATTTGTGATTTGTTAGGCTTAATGTTTAGAGTTGTCACCGTATTAAAATAATCATGAAAGACGTCGTTCGGTACTTGTTTCATTGACGTATTGGTAAACTTAGTTTTAGTTCAATGAGATTTCTTTTTTCAGTTTATTAAACCAAACCGGCAAATAACAAAACCTTAAATCATTCTTAATTATATGTAAGTATAATTAGAAAAAAAAGGTTAAAAATTTGAATGACTTGTATTTAGAAAAAAAAAGTAGGCTTAATTAAATTGGGAGTATTTTCAATTGAATGTCATTTGATTAATTTTCCTTTTTAACCTAATGGCTTGTTATCTTATCTTTTCATGTATTGCACTCATTGTATACAAGTAATTTTTATTATTTTAATTAAAAATGTGTTTTATAATAAGATTGTTGTGATTCTTGCAACCATTATCTACGATTGTAATCATCATGAGAATTTTCTTATTATTCAAGATATTTTTAATTAAAATACTAAAAGTCATTTACTATTTTTCATTAAATACAATATTATTTTATATTAATTACAAAATCTCACCATTCTTATTCTTATAAACAAGTTAACAAGATGATAAGACAAAATAACAAAAATTAAATGATAGTAACTCAAGTAAAAGATAAAATTTTAAGTATTCAACATATAAAAAAAATAATTTAAAATATGAGAAACTTAAAACTTAATTAAGAAGAAATAAAATTGTTAAAATGTATGGTTTTAAAAAAGGAAAGACAATATTATATTAAATTATTAAATTAAAATAAAATAGTTAAATTTTTATTTTTATATTGAATATTTAGATTTAAAAGCAAACGGGTTTAAATGCATAATCCCTCGATCCTAAGTTAAATTATGTTTTAGTTTAGTCCCTTCTTCAAACTCTTATTCCTTAAACTTTTTGCATTTTCTCTTTCTCAACCATTTTTTTCTATTTTTTACTAAATCTTGTATTATATAATTGTCTTATTGTTGTTATATTAGATTTATTATTTTCTTTCGGAGGAGAATGTTTGCATGTTTATTTGAGTCTTAATTATATCAATAAACAATGAAGGTTCATTGAGTTTTAATCTAAAAGCATAAGGATGACCAATTAAAGTCTATGACAAATCATATTTATGATATTTACATATTATCTTCAATACCCACCCCTCTCTATTACTCAACAGTTTGTCTCAATTTAAAAGGACAATCATATTTTCTTGTGTAAGTTGAGTATCACATTTATATTTCTTATATTTTCACTGTTTTCACGTCTTAACAAAAACATATATGTCTTTCTCTCAAGTTGATCATTAACTTTATCAGAACTTACAATCATAACAACAAAACTAAGATTGAAACAATTGTTGAACCCAGAAAAACTCATCACTATATGAAATATTTCATCAACTATGAAGTTATCAATATAATCTTCATTGCATCTCATTTATAAAAGAAGATAAATATGAATGAAACTCTCATAAAATCTATAAAACTTAAAGAATAGTCTTCATACCAAGATTTTAACTACATACAACATCACATGAGCATACAATAGCTCACTTTGTTCAATAATAATAACTAAAACGAAGATAAAAATAAACTCATAAAACAAAAACAAGCCAAATTAAAAAAAATAAGTGAATTTTGAAATTTGAGAAACTCTTTAACCAAAGTTTAAAATTCAAGAAATAACAAAATTGAATTTCAAAATTCGAGAGAAGAGAGAACTAGATTTCAAAATGTAATACACTTCTTAACCATATTTTAAAATCTAGGACACTCATACGCTCAGTTTCAAAATCCAATATTTACATCAAACAAGATTTTACATCATGCAAATATGGTTTTAAAAAATAATAAACAATTATGAAAAACTAAAAAAGAAAAACATTGAAAATGAAGAAGGAAGTAAATATCGCTAAGCTTCAACGTAAACAACAATGAAATATAAATGCATTGAAGAACTATTGAAGAAGAAAACAAAGTAAAAGAAGAAGAACCCCTTTGAAAGGAAGAAGAATAACAAATAAAAAACACTATTGAATATGATTAGTGAAAATGACTTAGGATATTTGGAGAACTAAATATAGCATGACAACACTAAATATGGTGGGTAGGAAATAATTACTACTTACCTAATTAATTTAATAATTTAAATATATATTTTATAGGGTTATAATGGGAATCACAATGATGGTTGGGAGTGGTACAAGAAAAACGTGGAGTGCAGGAAGAAAGCCTCACCAAAAAGATATCCAATTACAGACGGGTCAAGTTACCCCAATTGAAGTGTTGGGACCCGACCCAAGAGTTAGATGGGAGGAAACGGTGCGTATCAATTGTTCAAACTGAATCGCCTTTGTCGAGCCCTAATTTGAATTTGTGCGCCAGTCTCAAACCAGTGCAGTGAAAATCGTGTGTATCTGCAATGGAGGTTCTGTATTCGAAGCTCTACGACAAGTACACCAAACTCAAGGTTTGTTCTTTCATCAATAACCGACAAAGATTATTATGCTTCATTACTGATTCTTCGTTTTATTTATCGTTGAAGTCTAAGAAACTCTCTGATTTGGATCACCTAAACAAAGAGCAAGAAGTTAAATTCGTGAATTACTTGTCCGGTACGTTTCTTCTTCGTCCCTTTCTGCGTGACTTACCGGAAGAACAACGAACGTGTTATGAATTTCGAAGACTTTGGGTGTTTCAGCTGCGGAAGAGTTGATTGAGCACTTGAAGAGCGAAAAGGAAGAGCTTCTTGGACAAGTCAATGAGTTGAGAACTGAATTGGCTTCACTTAGGCACGTTTTCAAAATGCATCTATTTTTAAGCATATAATTTAGTTCATATGCTGGTCGTAAATTCTCAAATTGGTCTTTACATGTAAACATTTATTAAATTGATTCTTACAGTTACCTTGCTGATTTAGTCAGTGTTATCATACTCTGACTGTTAACCTCTTACTTATCTCTAATTCTTAATTTGATCTGCACATATAGGGACCAAATTACAAATGTGTTAAGAATGTATAAGGGGATTGATGGTGGCAGGGACCAAACCTTTAACGCTTACTATTATAGGGATTGGCTGAAGAAGTTTTCTATATATAGAGCCCAAATTGAGAATCTACAACTAATAAGACTGAATCATGCGATTAACCTTTTTTTTTTAATTTCTTTTCTGTTGTTGATTTTTAAGGAATGTTTTATATTGTTGGTATACTCAAATTTTTTACTTTAAATTTCAGGGCAGCCAAGGATAAAGAGATTACAGATTGTCAGATGCTTTTGATGGAGGAAAGAGAGAAAAGTGAGACTTTCGATTTCTTTTGTGGTTCTTAAATTTAAGTTAAATGCTTGTTAAAAAAATTAGCATGGATGTTTTATTGTGGGCTTTCATATTTTGACAGTTTGCATTACCTTGTCCCTTCCACAATGACCAAAAGCCTTTTGTCACAATTAGTGTCAGTTTCGTGGATCAAATGACGCCATATTTTCTAATTGGCATTTATTTACTTGAAAGAAAAATAGGCAAATTTCCACTTCATACTGGTACTTTGGATGTGGATTCTGTTTCTAGCAAAGTCATAAATATTAGTTAAGGTTGTCAGACCTAATTTGTTTTATATCCGGCAGTATTGTTGGCTTTGGGAAAGTGAATCTGATTTTCCTTTCAATGAGACTTCATGATTCTTTAAAGTTACTTTGTGATTTACTTATTCCTCTCAAGAAACAAAGAATATAGTAGTTATTAATCCTTCGGACTTGTTTAGATTTGCAACAGAAATTAGCTAACTTTAGTTTTTAGTTAATTGCTTTGAGTCTGAAACTGTTTTAGTTACTTTTCGTATTTTACTGATCAATTCTTTACTGAAAAGGGAATCACGGTGTGTGGTTTACCATTATGATAGCTTACCTAGTTAATCTTTTTGGTTTGAACTTTGATGGGAATCTATATTCAATGTTGGAGTTTGGTTATGTTTCATTGCCTCTTTTGTGAATGCAAGTTCACTACAGTATTTTTATGTACCTTTCTTTGAGCGCACTTCAATTTCATTTCTTCTTCTATGTTGATGATTTGGATGTAAACTGTGGCAGATGAAGCTCTTTCTAGAGAAGTGGAAAAGTTGCTAAAGTCTCACCAGGAGAGAACATCTGATTTAAATAATATGAAGGCTAACTCCAACAACAGCTCATCTATAAGAATGACAAGAAAACGGAAAAGGCAGAATGATTTGGAGAAAGAAGCAAGGTTTATATCTTTTGAAAATGACGGTAATTCTGTGGAGACTTGCAAAGAAACTGCTTCTGGTAAGGTGAGAATTTAAAAACCTAAAAATAGATATAAGTATGTGCTTATATATATGTGTGCGTTCGAATTAATTCATTTGGGTTGAAAATGTAATCACTTTAATATGCTGTAAAAAAGCTGCTGGAGCGTTGTACCAAGGCTAATGATCAATCAGGTTGGTATTAGCACTTGCAATTTGTGCTTTATGTGGGAACCATTTGGTTGGATATTTGGTATGTTTAATATGTCCTTCATTGTGTTTTACAGGCATTGATTTACAAGAAAGTGGACATGATAACTGGCTCATTCATGTCCTTTTTGAGTATGCACTGGGCATGAAACTATCCATTATCGATCAATCTGGACAAATGTGCCTTTCTGCGCTGCATCAATCAAGTGGTAATTCATAATTTTGGATTGTAACGAATTTTTTGCTTCATTATTTCCTAGTCTTATTATACATTGTTTCTTAGTTAATAGCCTATTGGAATGTTGATAATTAAGATGCTTAGTTATAGTGTTTAAATGTGGACATATTTCTGGAATTCTGATGGATTGTTTGGTGGGCAAGACTCAAGATAAAGTAAGGTAGATAGGATGAGAGGGAAACAAAAATGAAGTAAACAAAATGGGCATGATTAGCTCTTATCCTGTCGAGTGTGTAAACACACCAAATAATATAAGATAGAGCATCGACACAAGACACACTGATCTAGTTGTGTGATAATCATAAAAGCACTGCATGAAAAGAAAGGTGAAGACATTCTGTCATGAAAAGACCTCATTTTCCTGCCTTCTCATGATTTCTCTTTAAATAACCAGGTTTTTTTTTTAGGGGGATAAGATAACCAGTATCGCTTTTTCGACACTCTTTAATTTTTAACTCTGAATTCAAAGCTATTCTATTCAGTTCAGCACGACCTTTGTTTTGTGGTCCATTTTTTTGACAAAACTGATCTTGGTCACAAGTTTTAAATAAAGTTCTATCCATTCAACATTTTGCAGATATATGTAACTGCCTGGTTAACATGTTTCTTTTATTTAACCCTGATAGGTTACTCCTTCAGCATATCATGGATTAGCAAATCACCTAGTAATGAGGACGCAGAGCTGCTGTACCATGCCATATCTCTTGGCACATTTGAAAGAGTGGCACCAGAATGGATGAGGGAGGACATCATGTTCAGCCCCAGCATGTGCCCCATCTTCTTCGAAAGGGTATCTCGTGTTACTAAGTTGAACCATTAATGTTTTGTAGCATTGATTCCATTGCCCCCTCATGTGGATTTGCTGTACATATTTCCTGCTTGGAGAGCTAAGAGTTCCTGCATGTAGATTTGCATCTTTCTCTCCATTTCCATTTCCTAATCCATTTGCTAACTCAAAGACTTTGTAAGGTTTCCCAGAAGAGGTTTTACAGAGCTCGTACAGCTTAGTCTATCACACACCAGACAGCAAGAATCTGATTAAGTTATTAAAGGTTCTTATTTCTTCACAAGTTTTTTAATTTTTCAAAAACTTTTTCGGTAAATGTCATGAAAGTATGCCTATGTAAGCTATTTTACTAAAGTTGTTTATTTCTATACACTCCAAGAATCACACAACTATTGTTAAAGGGAAAAATAATGATTAATTTCGCTTCTTTAAGAAACAAGTTGGTCTGTGACTGTTGTAAACACAGGGTCACTCAGTTTATAAGATATTCTTTCAAAATATGTAACATTTGTCATTACAATAACTAATTAAGTATACAAATTAACAGGTTTTACACACATTTTGTCAAATATTTTACCCACAAATACTTTGTAATTTCATCAATTAAAATATATTTTAATTAGAAATCTACTTCAATATACTGTTGGTATAAAAAAATAAATTTCATGTTGTTAACCTATCAAGTTTTTAAGGCAAATAATTATATAAAACAGGGCCAATAATTATACTAGAAGATGATGTAAAAACACATTTACACTTCTAGTGAATGATATTTTTAGTTTCATATTAAGAAATTGATTCAGGATCAAAATTGATTTCGTGTATAAATAACTTCTAGTAGATTTTTCTATGGTAACGAATTTTACAACTACCCTCATTTAGTAACAAATTAATTCCAATATCAATCACGATCACTGCAAAATTAATACTTCAGTAAGTACCTGAACTTCTTGAGAAATTTTTAATTAGGCTTTTAAACAAAACAAAATTATAGTCAAGTTTTTTAATCTTTAATTATTTTTGAAATTGAATCTTTAAAATTTATTTATACGGACTTAAAATCTTAAAAAGAAATTGGCAATTTTAGTAGTTCCAAATCTCAAATTAAAAAATATAGTAGATTAACTATTTAGTTACAATCTTGAAATAATTGGTAAGCATAAGCATCATCAATTTTACTCCAAAAGACACGCTCACTGTTCCTGTCACCGAAGCACGTAATGGTGGTGACTGTTTGAGCTAAGACAAGCTTATACTTTTACTAAAAATCAATTCCAACGTATTCACTAAAAAACCTATCAAATCAAAATACAGTAATAATAAGTTAAACGCACGCAAATCAAAATGGGCTTTTGCGAGTGATGAAAACCGAAAACGGAAAATCGCGTTTGTGACTGAGGAATGAGTTTCTTTCAGGGAATTATTGATTCCTTAAACTCCATCTTCGTCCCAGATAACAATCACAACACCGCAAATTCTTCTTCTTCTTCTTCTTCTTCTTCAAAGGATCCAATGGAAGCTCCTCCTCCTTCCGTTTCGAACGAGCGCGTGGCTTACAAGCTGAAAGGCTACTTCGATTTGGCGACGCAGGAGATCGCGAAGGCCGTTAGGGCTGAGGAATGGGGTTTGGCAGACGACGCGCTTCTTCACTACAGGAACGCGCAATCGATCCTTGTCGAAGCTAATTCAACTCCAGTTCCTTCCTACATCACCTCCAGGTTCTCGCTATTTCACGCCGATCATTCGACGCGAAAGTAGGGTTTGTGGATTCTAATAATATGAATGTTTTGTTCATGGAAACTGTGGCAGTGAGCAGCAGAAGGTGCAGTCATATCGTGAGAAGATATCCAAATGGCAGAGTCAAGTTTCTGAGAGATTGCAAACTCTCTCTAGACGAGCTGGTAGCTCATCAGCCAATCAGGTACCCATGTTGATGATGTTTTGGATTTTGAACGTTGAAGGTGTTTGAAGGTCCTGAGCCTGTTAAATTAGAATGATCGAGTGTTCTTACTTTAAATAGGGCGTAGGATACTAATTTCATGATTATAATTTATAATGAGCCTTTAATATTTCTTTTCTTTTCCTCAAAAATGTTTACAGAGCACCGCTGCAATACCGATCAAGCCATTGGGTACTAGAAAAAATGTGTTACAAAAGCCTCCTCAAAGAATAGGTCAGGTGAATAAAGTTGGAAGCCCAAAATCGAGTCAAGCATCTGGTGTAAATTATGATACCAAACTAGTTGAAATGATTAACACTGCCATAGTAGATAGAAGTCCATCTGTTAGATGGGAAGATGTTGGTAAGAATCTATGCATGTATGCTTCTTTGTTTTATATATTATCATTTCTTTGATTATTAGTATGGAAATGCAGCCGGGCTCGAAAAGGCAAAGCAATCTTTAATGGAGATGGTTATTTTGCCAACTAAGAGAAGAGACTTGTTTACTGGTCTTCGAAGGCCAGCCAGAGGTAATGCCTTAGGGCCTCAATATTGAATCATGGTAAAAATCGAAGTATGAAAATGCCAAATATTGAAATTGTTGAACCCTTTTTGTTCTAGGTTTGCTTCTCTTTGGTCCACCTGGTAATGGAAAAACCATGCTTGCCAAAGCAGTGGCGTCAGAATCACAAGCAACATTTTTTAATGTCACGGCAGCTTCCTTGACATCAAAATGGGTTCGCTCTATCTCTGCGTATAAGTTGGAATTACAGGGTTTTAGGCGTAGCGGGAGGAAAAGGAAATAAAAGATACTTAATACATGAATATTTGACAAATGTTATATATTTCTTACAAAATCCTTATTTAGAATAGACTAATACTAGAATCCAAACTATATAATGAAACAAATCATGAAACATTAGAAAATATGGAAGTTAATCTCAAACAGGTAATCCTAGATGTTCTAAATTAGTTTAAAATAAAGTGAAGTTATTATTGGATAATTTTCGTACATTCTAGCAGTTTCCTTTTTTTAATCTCGTTTATTTCTTCTGTTCATATGTTTAATGGTTAAGTTTATTCCATGATTGACTTGTGCTCAATAGGTGGGTGAAGGTGAAAAGCTTGTCCGGACACTATTCATGGTAGCTATATCAAGACAGCCATCAGTAATTTTCATTGATGAGGTATTTCCCTCATGTAGAGATATAGAGTTACTGTTCTCCCCATAATAAATATTACTAGAAAGACATCATAGAAGAATATGTTTGGAGAATAGGGAAAAAATTTTAGCTTGCTTTTAAAAGCAACAAAGTACTTCAGAATCAGTTCAAGAGTTTTGTTTGATAACTATTTTGAAGTTTTGAACATGTCCAACTGCCCCATGCTTTTCAATTATTTTGTTTGAAACTTGGTTCACAGCACAATAATAATTGATTTTTGTTGAGAGAAAAAAAAAAGAGAATGTGATGATTTCATATACCGTGTGTTGTGTCATAAATAGATAAGTTACAGTTATCCAAAACTATAAGATGATAATAATAATTATAAGGACAACAACAATTTATCCATGCACCCCACTTACATTATTTCTAACAACTTTCATTGAATTTATCATTCTTAACAGCATAGAGAGCTTGTTTTAAAAGGAAATGGCTAAGGGTCCCTTCTGATAAAAGTTATATCCGGTATCTTTTATCTTCTAACTGAAATAGGCTAAATATTTATTAAGATTGATGATGCACATAAGCAATTCCAGTATCTACATTTTGTGAAAGCACTTCCGGTGTCTACCTTTTTTGTGAAACAGATTATTTCTTTATCACATTAGTCTGTCCTTCATAAAAAGGAGAATTTACAAAGCAGAAAGTAAAGTTTATATTTGCATCTCCATTTTTCTCCACTAACAGTAGTCGTTTTTCTCTTAACTAATAACAGATTGATAGTATAATGTCAACAAGGTTGGCCAATGAGAATGATGCCAGCAGACGATTAAAATCTGAATTTCTTATCCAGTTTGATGGGGTGACCTCCAATCCTGATGATATTGTGATTGTAATTGGTAAGCATTACATCTGAAGATACTTAGTTATTCACTTTCTAAAATCAAGCAAGATTTAGATTTTAGATCCAGTACACTGGTTTAGTTTTCTTTTTGGTAATAGGTGCAGTTTCTGGTCTTAGTTCCCCTTTTTGGTAAACCCTCATCTGGGAACATTGGAATTTGTGACATTCTTGTTGTAACGCCTCAATTTAGTCATCGGAAGTTATTTGTCATCACATAAGTCCTATAAAAGTTTTAGTCACCATATTAGTTCCTCAATGATTTCAAGTGTCATCACATTTGTCCTCCAAAGATTGTTGTCGTCATATTAGCCCCATAGATGGGCTTTGGGCTTTACTTCTGTTTGCTCCTTTAAATTCAGCTGAATCTCACACTTGTAGTATGTTAAGAACATATTAATTCCTTTCCTTGCTGGCCTGCATTGTAATCTGTCCTAAAAACGTGGGATCTGTGTATAATGGGATGCCAAACTGAATTAAGCCATTGTGTATGTGGAATTGCTTGTTTTATCTTCATAATTTTTTTTTATATTCCACAACGAGTCTGAATATAGATACAAGTGAATACCTGGTCATGTGTCTATAAATCTATTAGTCTTGCTGAATTCATTAGTTCCCTTCTCCTTAATATAGGTGCGACAAATAAGCCACAAGAATTGGATGATGCAGTTCTTAGGAGACTGGTAAGAATTTCTTTAGTATCCTCCTATACTGGATATGTAGAAAATATAGTTCCAGAATGTCATGTTGCTCATGTGACTTTAAATGATTCATCACTGTTAGAAAATGTTATTTTTTTTCTTGAGCTGATGGTGTGAAATATTGTACAGGGATATAACTTTCTGTTTATCTTTTGCTCAATGATTACTATATACCTTGTAATAGGTTAAGAAATGAGGTGATCATATAATTCTGTATGAAATCGAAACCCATTTATAGATAATTTTATTTTGCTTGTATACCTTTGTTAATTGTAACATGTCTGTATTTAGTATACGATAAACTTCTGTTCTAATAATCAGTATTATCTTGTACGTACCTTGAGGCATAGGTTAGACTGTAGAAATTGGTTTTATATTTGTAGGGAGTTTCTATTTGCATGTCAATGTGGCATTCATTTGTTTCTTTAACCCAAACTTATGCTCCCTGTTAAGATTCCTCCAACAACATTTCTGAAATGTTTTGTGGAAAACTAGTCTTCAAAAAAAGAATCGTTAGAACATATTGAATTATATTTTTCAAGAGATATGTCATTTATTCCCATTGAAATCTGTGCATGATTGTATGCCATGGATGGACGCTGATTTTAAACTAATATCTTTGAACCATACATGCTGCTTCTCTACTTACACTTTTTGTGTTCACTGTTAAATCTTTACTAGGTAAAGAGAATATACGTACCTTTACCAGATGAAAATGTTCGAAAGCTTCTGTTAAAACACAAGCTCAAGGGTCAAGCATTCTCCTTACCTAGTAAGCAATGTGCTCATATTTTATGTTGTGATACTTCTTTTGATATATGAGTACTCGGTGATACTACAGAGTGTATTTCCTGGTTATTTATTCTTCTATAGGGTAATTCTGAGTTTACTGTGGCTAGCTTGTACCTTCATATATTCTGGTTTCATCTGAAACTTAATGCCAAATCTGGTCGAATTAATCTACTGCTTATCGTTTGCCAAAGAAATACTTGAAAATGCAAAAGTTTTATTAGTTGTTAGAGTTGTTATTTTCTGTTTGCTTTAAACTTGTCATTGAAATCTTCTAAAAGGAAGCTCCAGATTATCATCATTATTGATATTATTATTATTATTATTATTATTATTATTATTATTTGCACTTTTCTGCTTTCAACTAAAAGCTTTGGACTTTTATGTTGCAGGTAGAGATCTAGAGAAGCTTGTAAAAGAGACAGAAGGTAACTATTTGTAGCTAAAATACTTGTTTTGCTTCTTCCTAATTTGACTCGTGATGGAAAAGAAATTAGAACAATGAGATTTTCTTTTCTTTTTCCCTTTTTAAACGTGATCATAATGTTTGTTATTCTTGGTTTGTAGGATATTCTGGTAGTGATCTGCAAGCCTTGTGTGAAGAAGCTGCAATGATGCCAATTAGAGAGTTGGGTGCTGACATTCTTACTGTTAAGGCTAATCAGGCATGCTATTTGATTTGAATTACTAGATCTTAGATGCGGATTAGTATAATCTTGTAAATGAGAACCTTTCTCTCATTGTTAGAAGTTAACTAATTTAAGTTTTACCAGGTAAGAGGACTAAGGTACAAGGATTTTAAGAAGGCAATGGCTGTAATTAGACCGAGCTTAATCAAAAGTAAGTGGGAAGAGCTTGAGCGCTGGAATAAGGAATTTGGCTCTAATTGAAGTCATGTTATTAAACTCCATGTGCATGAAATTCGAAGAAAATAAACCATTGTATTATTAGTGTGTACATAACTAAAATTAGACAAGACAAAGACATCAAGGTTAGTGGCTATAAAAATAGGTGCTGCTTATTTTGTAAATGGCTGGCTATCCTAAAATCCAATTTAGCTGCTAGCCTCCACACCATGGTTTCCAACGTAGAAACCTTCAAATGCCTGTCATTAATCATTTTAACTTTTACTCTCTGTACATCTTTAAGATTACATTTTAACTTTTATTCTTTGTACATCTTTAAAACTTTATAAACATGTCAGCATATGAATTTTGAAGTTGATAATCATATAGTGATTTCTATTTTTTATTTTTAAGTTTTTATCAATAAAATGTAGGGATTATGATGCTTTTAGTTGAACTCATGTGATGGATTCATTATAAACCTAATTTTGAGAGTTTATTGGACATCATTTATGAAGAGGAATCTCTTTCAACTTCTCAAGTGTCTCTCTATCTCTTATATCTTTGGCTATATTTTAATTTTATATATGGTTATCCTTAAATGTAACATTTGTTTCATTCTTTTTCAATTAACTTATAAAATGCAAGTCTCTCAACTAAATCAATATTTGTATTTATGTAGTTTTGAGGATTTGTTCATGAAAGTCGGAATAAGTTTTGGAATAAGTTTTAGAATAAGATTTTTAGGAAGAAACGTATATAAAATCTTTTTAAAGGATTTTTCAGAATGTATGAAATACATAAGGGGGTGCAGAAAGCAATAATTGACGGGATCTGTCTGGCTTGGTTGTCAGAAGCAAATTCTATCGGATACTCATGGGTTACTCCCTACACCACCACACACATTGCTCTTTACACCACTCCACTTTTTTTAAATTTCAAAACTATCCTTTATACTTTAAAATATCCTACACCTCCTCCTTTTTTCTTGAATGGATGTTGACATCCATTGAAGAAAAAATTCTTCAACGAATGTGCCACATCCGTTTAGTTTTTTTTTTTTTTAAGTTTTTAGTTTTTTTAAGTTTTTAAATTAATATATAAATTTTATTTAATTTTTTTTTAAATTATTACTTAATTATTTATAAATTAATTTTATTTTATTTTATTTTATTAAAATTATTACTTAATTATTTATAAATTAATTTTATTTTATTTAATAAAATAATTATTATTAATTTAATTTACATATTATTATTTTAAATAATAATTAAAATACTTTTTAAAAATTTATTAAATCCGTGAAGTTTTTTTCTTTTTAAAGTTTTTAGTTTTTTATTTTATTATATTTTAAATTAATATATAAATATTATTTAATTTTGTTAAAATTATTATTTAATTAATTATAAATTAATTTTATTTTATTTAATAAAATAATTATTATTAATTTAATTTATGTATTATTATTTAAATAATAAAATAGTTTTTAAAAATTTATTAAAACGGACGTTGTAACATGAAGTTTTTTCTTTTTAAATTTTTAGTTTTTAATTTATTATATTTTAAATTAATATATAAATATTATTTAATTAATTTAAAATTATTATTTAATTATTTATGAATTAATTTTATTTTATTTAATAAAATAATAATAATTAATTTATTTTATATATTAATATTTAAATAATAATCAAATAGTTTTAAAAACATTATTAAAACGCAATCCGGCATATCTGTTGAAGATTTTTTTTTCTTTTTAAATAAAATAAATAAATTAAAATATAAAATATATGAACGAACGGAACGGATATTGACATTTGTTTTAGAGAAGGGCAAAATTGGTATGGAATGATGTAGAAAACATTTGGTGGTGGTGGAGGGAGCAACTGCCGATACTCATACACGTTCAAGAAAATGAGAGATGCCTGTTTTGGAAGAAAAAGTAATATCTGAAGTGAGAAAGAGAAAGCATTTTAATTTAGTGATTCTTGTAAATTTTTCAAAAGTGGCAAATATAAGCACAAGTAGCAAGTGATATACTTATGCTTCTGAAAAACGTCAGTTGATGGTAAGTCTACTTTTTGTGTTTCAACCTTCATGTAAAATTAGCATTCAAAGAATCAAAATTTGAATCCCAATCTCCCTTGTATTCATAACCTATTAACTTATAATTGTTTAATTTTTTTAACTTGGCATTATTATTTTATATTGGTCATAGTTTAAACAGACTACACAACCGATTTCATAAAAAAATATGCTAAAAAAACAAATAAAAACTATAAAATGGGTGAAAAAAACAAAAAACCTTAATAGTACACAATTTTACTTTTTCTCTTTAAAAGATAAAACTTTACCTAAAAACAATTATTAATTTTTTATTCTACATATAAACTTGCTGTGATTAATCAATATTGATGCAAATTATTGAAATTTCAATTTAAATACGGTAATATACTCTATTTAAACTTTCATATGTATTAATTAAATGTTGATAACTTATAAATTTATGTATCGTTTTAGTTTTTATCACCATATATTATAATATTGTGTTTTTTATATTACTATATTTTTTTTTTGTTAAAATAATTTATTAATATTTATTCAACTCCAATTTGAGCACAGTTAAATCATTAAACCGTAAATCACTATCTTAACAAATTGAATGACAAGTTCGATTGGTTTTGAAAACTGACCATAATATGTTAATTACTTGCATATTTTATACAATTATCTAACAATCATATGTATATTATTTTATATTTTATTTCAAAAAAAAATATTTTTACATATTTTTATTATTTGAATATAACATTTTTATGATTAAAAGGAATGTTCAATAGATTGTTTAAAAAAATGTAATGTCAAATGATCATTATCTTATAAAAACATAGAAAAGACATCAAAAGAAATGGTTCCTGCCAAAATAGTTGTTATAAGCATCAAAAGAAATCAAAAGAAAAGTTGTTTGGAAATTGAGTAAATTTAGGACTTGTTGTATTATATGTTTGGATACTGTGTACATGCTTATTTGATACAAAGTAGATTTTATAAACATGTCTTTCTTTCATTTAATATAAATGCATTTTATTTATGATTTTCGTTTGTTTTGACTGATTATTTTCGTTTATAGGTCCATTTTGCTTTCTCTGTCATCGATGACGACACTTTATTCCAACCAACACAGTTAGTTCTCTTATTTGTTGAACTTGTTTGTTGTTGTTTGATTGAACTTTTTGGTTGTTGTTTGATTGAACTTGTTTGTTGTTGGTTATTATTGTATGTTGTTATACTAGGTTTATAGTTCTTCCTTTATAAAACACAAAAAACTGAAATTTGTTATTTTTTTGTTTTTCAAGTCTCTGTAAAAAAGGATTACAATTAATTAAAAGAAAACAAAAAAAATTGATTTACATCGTATATTAACAAAATTTGACGTCGTCTCCTAATATAACGTTGTTCATGAATTAACCGTTAAAGGCTCAAAATATTCAAGATTGTACGCGATTTTTGTACTAGTGTTTGTAATAATACATATAAAGGATATTTTTATTTATATAATGTAATTAATTACTTGATTTCAAAATAATAACTATTTACTACCTAAATTTAATATAAAAATATGAGTAAATATAAATGAGGAAGAAAGGATGGCGTTTGTAATTATCGTTTTTTTTTGTAATTTTAATTGTTTCATGTACTAGTCTATTGGATATAGTTCGTCCCATTGCATTTGACATATTATTTGTTTTAAAATTTAAATTCAATTCCATTGTAGTTGAAAAAGATATTTTAATGAATTAAAGATCTTTATACATTATTTTTTACGTTGAATTTTAAATAATACGCAACATTTCGGATATTATTTTATTATTCGTAAAATTTGTTAGATTGAATTAACTTTACATTTATTCAGTATTTTTTATTGATGTTTATACTTAATTATATATTTTTCTATTTAGTTAACTTATTTATGAAGTTCATCATTATTATAACAAGAATTTTCTGTTAGTTTATTTAGACTGTGTATTAAAAAACTAATATAAATATAGACATAGAAGACAGACAATTTGAACCAACATCCCACTTTCTATTGATAAAATGATAAAAACATAAACACTTACACCATAAAATATTTATGTCAGATATAAAGATAATACAAAACACCAACAATATGTACCATTTGATGTATAGAACGTTACAAAACACCATATAAATATTTATAAAGACTATAAAATCTATCAATTTTAATAATAATATATTATTATTATTATTATTATTTATTTTTAAAATATATTTTATAAACACTCTGGATTCATCATCAAGAGAACCATTCTTATTACCAACGGAAGGTAGCTTTCTTATTACAATATACCGTGTTTTCTTTTTTGTAATAGAAGATTTTTAATTTGAATTTATTGATTTTCCAAATTGTGTTTAGATATTTAGTAGTAAAAGATGTGGTGTATTACACTGTCGTCTAAATTAGAACTTATGAAAGGAATCACATGATATATCTCGATGATGATATATCTCGATGATGATATATATATATATATATATATATATATATATATATATATATATATATATATATATATATATATATATATATATATGCTCCCTCCACCTCCACACATCTCTTCCTCCACCTCCCCTTTACTTTTTTGCCCCTTCCTCCACCTTTCTTTTACTATTTTGCCCCTCAGTAAAATTTTATTTTTAAAATTATTGTTTTGGTTTAATTGCTTCCTTTGTCCCCAGTTTGGTTGAATTGTGTCAAATTCATCCTCATTTTTTAAAAATTTTCATTGTCGTCCTCACGTGGTATAAAAGTGTCAATTGAATCCAAACATAGAAAAAATTTGTGTCAAAGTAGTCATTTTTCCTATATCTCTGTGTCTTCCTTTCATACAATCAAGTACGGATATTCATTTTACCTTATCCAATTTAAGGCTTTTCATAGCTCCAGAGAAAGGAAGACACAGAGATATAGGAAAAATGACTACTTTGACACAAATTTTTTCTATGTTTGGATTCAATTGACACTTTTACACCACGTGAGGACGACAATGAAACTTTTACACCACGTGAGGACGACAATGAAACTTTTTTAAAAATGAGGATGAATTTGACACAATTCAACCAAACTGGGGACAAAGGAAGCAATTAAACCTATTGTTTTTTAATTTTATTCATTTATAACATATTTCACTGATAACCTACGTAGTTCCTTGTATGAGTAAAATATTTTTCTGCAAAGCTTGGTGATCGTGAAAAGAATTATCAAGCAATCTTCCTCTTGTTCTCGGTGCAATACGTGATGCAGTGCGTTTATGGTGTAGTGTCCTTGTCGTGGTTCCTCTCTAAGTACGTAGTCATAATCCTTCCTATAATTCTAAACCCTAAACCCTTCCCATACTTCCAATAATCCTTTGAATATCCAAGCCAATATTTGTGTGGCTTTGGAATCTTTGTCACGATCCGAATTCGGATCTTGAGAAGAAGATTGTGTTCCTGTCTGCGCTGCCATTTTCCACTTTTCTCAAAACTACTTCGGACTTGTGACCTCAAATATTATATTGATTTGTTTTAATATTTTTTTTAAAATTAATTGAGTTTCTAATTTTTATAAAAGATTTATTTGAGATCTTATGTTTTTTTTCTAAATCATTATAATTTTAAGACTATTAAAAAAATATTATGCGATATGTTATTTACCAAAATCTGTTATTTTTTATTTTAAAAGTATTATATATCAAAATTAGAGAATTTCAATCTAAAAATTATTTAAACTTTGACACATGATAAATTTATATTCTAATATATGATATTTTCATATGTTAATGTCAATTTAATAAAATAATTAAATTAAAATTTATTATAAAAAACTCAATTAAAAGAATAAATATAAAAATTAAAAACAAATAAAAAACTAAATATAAACATTCAATTATTAATTAAATAATTTTCTTTTGTATTAACAAAATCTAAAAGAAAAAAATTTGTTAAAGCCAATTTATTTTCATCACTATTTCTTGCCGATCACTATTTTGTTAGAAAAATAACGTGATACACACTCAAATATTTTTCTAAAATTAGTTTTTATGTTAATTGATAATTGAAGGGCTTTAAATAGTTGTGATACTTACAATATTATGGAAATAAAATAAAATATGAAAATAAAATATCAACTATATTAAAAATAAAATCTGCTTAATCGATTATAAAATAATATTGTATCTAGATAAACCGAAAATCATAACTACTTACTCGTATTTTATCTCTATCAAAATCAAACTAAATATTACTAGATCCAAAAACTAATAAAATAATATTTAAATAAAATTATTAATAAAATCCTATCCCAAGATATTTTAAACTTGTTCATTACTATTTCTTGCCTGGCATGTTGTTCATCGTGAGTCCAACGAAAATAAAGTAGGTTGGATTTTTTTAACATTTAACGAAATCAAATCCAATACAATTTTTTCTGAATATGGTGATAGGTATTTTTTCCTCTATCTTAATATTTTATTCCATTACCACCATAATATATATATATATATATATATATATATATATATATATATATTCTGAGTATAGTTTCAAATTAATTATGGATTGAAAATTTATTATATGATGTGAATGAAAGGAAAAAATATACGTGTTTAAGAAAAAAAAATTGGGTTTTATACGATGAATGAATATTAAGTAAAAAAAACTATTAAATATCATTAATAATTAATAATAATAATAATAATAATACAATGATACCTTATATTATTTTATTTTATTATTAGATTAATTAAATGTATATTTTTAATAATAAATTATTCAAATATTAAATAATATAGTTTGTTTGTTTTTTACAAGACTAAAAAAAGTTTTAAAACTACAAATACAAGAAAAGGATGGAGAGAGAACGGTTAGCAAAAGAGAGTGAGTCTTTTTTTCTGAGAAGAGTGTAGGTGGAAATGGCAGAGCCGATAGGAACAAAATCTTCTCCTCAATCTTCTTTTCAAGATCCGAATTCGGATCGTGCCACG
The DNA here is from genome assembly GCF_016808095.1 of Vigna angularis. Lineage (NCBI taxonomy): Eukaryota > Viridiplantae > Streptophyta > Magnoliopsida > Fabales > Fabaceae > Vigna > Vigna angularis. The sequence goes on from NC_068971.1 coordinate 10,055,126, forward strand.
ATTCCAAAGAATGCCGAGGAGAAGAAGGAAGTTGAATCTTTAGAGAAGGAGCTCGCCGACTTGTTCGGCTATTATAAGGAATTCATGGCTGAAAAAGTGGAGGTCGACCTGAGCAGCCAGTGGAGTGGTTCAAGAGACTACGTGGAAGACCTCGTCGCGTTTATGCTAAACGAGAGTAACCTTCCGCTCTCGAAGCTGGTCGACGAGATCTACGACCGATTAAACCGGGAGGTCCATAACGGCACAATCGTGGTGACGAAGCGGGTGACCTACGCGAGTGTGAGGGCTATGGTCGTGAATGAGGGAATGAGAACGAGTTTTGGACTGCCTAAGGCCGGTGCTGATGTATGGGAGGACACCACGGAGTCGTGTCTTTGGTGTTGGGAGGTGATTAAGAATTTTTTTTTATCTTGATCTTTTTCATGTTTATTTTACATTAACTATTCAATAGTATATGCAGGCGATATTTTCGGAAATGTTGTATAGGTTGCCGGAATCTGTCCAAACACATATTAGTAATCGACGCATGTGCCGCTCGAGGATCAAGGATAGGATTGCCGCGGTATCTGGTAATATTCGTTACACTGTTAGTTTTGGTTGAATGTAATTTGATTAATTATAATTAATAAAATTGTTTCATTTTCTTGAAAGCAAGAATGTGAAATTTTATTCTTGCGGTTGGTAATGTGATGTTCTTTTTGTATTTCTGTTTTTATACTGAAGCTAGCCTTAATTTACTTCGTAGTTGTTTCATTGTTTTCACCACCTTCTATTTTTTTATTTTTTTTTAGAAATGATGGAAGCTAAGAAAAGATTAAAGAATGCATGGATAAAGCTTGGAACTGTGGATATGCATTATTGGGAGGATGATGTTATTAGTGATGAGAAGTATGAGAAGCTACAGATGGAGGGATCGACAAATTCAAGAGAGTTCGAAAATGAGTTAAAAGAAGAGGCACAGAGAAGAACAAAAGGCATTTGCGGGTGAATGTAGTTCTGAATTAGTAACAACTTAGTTATGATTTCCGATTTATCTAGGTACAATGTTATTTTATGATCGATTAAGCAGATTTTATTTTTGTAATAGTTGATATTTTATTTTCAGATTTTATTTTATTAAAAAAAAATCTAAAAGAAAAATTTGTTAAAGCCAATTTATTTTAGACATCACTATTTCTTGCCGATCACTATTTTGTTAGGAAAATCTCGTGATACACACTCGAATATTTTTCTAAAATTAGTTTTCTGTTCATTGATAATGGGAGGACTTTAAATAGTTGTGATACTTACAATGTTACGGAAATAAAATAAAATATGAAAATAAAATATCAACTATATTAAAAATAAAATCTGTCAGATCATAAAATAATATTATACCTAGATAAACCGAAAATTATAACTACTTATCCCTATTTATCTCTATCAAAATCAAACTAAATATTACTAGATCGAAAAATTAATAAAATAATATTTAAACAAAATTATCAATAAAATCCTAACATTTAACTTTATACCAACATATTTTAAATTCGTTCATTACTATTTCTTGCCTGGCTTGTTGTTTATCGTGAGTCCAACGAAAATAAAGTAGGTTGAATTTTTTTAACATTTAACGAAATCAAATCCAATACAATTTTTTCTCAGCATGGTGATAGGTATTTTTCCTCTATCTTAATATTTTATTCCATTACCACCATAATATATATATATAAATATATATATATATATATATATATATATATATATATATATATATATTCTGAGTATAGTTTCAAATTAATTATGGATTGAAAATTTATTATATGATGTGAATGAAAGGAAAAAATTATACGTGTTTAAGAAAAAAAACTGGGTTTTATATGATGAATGAATATTAAGTAAAAAAACTATTAAATATCATTAATAATTAATAGGAAAATGATATTTGAACAACCTGTTTTGACAACATTTAGACACTGGACGCGTGTCTAAATGTGATTGGTGCACGTAGAAATTCTTTTTAAATGAAAGAATGACATGGCAATGAGAGAATTACGGGCAGATTCAACATGTAGGGTTATTTCGAAAATTTGAGATTGAAATGTTTTCAGAGAGAGAAGCTGGAGAACATTTCATGGAGCACCTTCGAACTAGTCACCACAATTCTCGTCGGATACCCGCCGCCCCTAGACGTTGCCGTTTTTCCTCCATCCAGTGCCGCCGCAGTGCCGTCGGTGTCCATCGTCTTCCACCCAGCCAGGCAGTTCAGATTGAGGGTCGCCGCAGCTCCGACGTTGGCAGACGAACCGAAGACGACATCGTCTTCCCTCCGGCCCAGCCAACCAAGGGCACGTTTTGAGTATCGATTCCTCCCACCCGCTTCCTTCCCTTTGCCGGACCCTTGCGGTGGCCGCTGGAGCATCGCCGGAGTGTCGTTGGAGTGTCCCCGGACCCTTTCAAGGTATGGTTTAGTGTGGGTTGAAGTTGTGTAGAAGATTTAGTGGTTGATGGTGTTTTTGGGTGGAAAGTATGAAGTTTTTTTCTAATTCTTTTGACGGTTTAATAGGTTCGGAGGTCCCTATATTTGTGTGTTCGTTTCAATTGGGTCCTCCAATTTTGGAATTGATCAATTGGGTCCCTAATTTGGTCAATTTGATTCAATAATAGCCTTTTCGTTAAATACAGTTAACGACGTTAACCTTTTTTAATAGGTGGCAAATTGAGACATCCAGGTGACACCGTTTGAGCCTTTTTTCAATCTTTGTTACCTCTCTCTGTCATGTAATGAAATCCAGTCCCCATCATCTTCATCAAATTTCACTCATCAATCACCATACCCTTAATATATAACCCTTTCATCTCCAGTTCAGAACCCTCATCCAATTTCCTTTCTTCTTCCTTCGATCATTTGTCTCATTGCTCTCCCAAATTTCCATTAATTCTCAATCCACTCTCTCGTTCCCAATTAGGTCCTATTCCTGTTCAAATTTCGTTTCTGGGTTCTCCCAATTCAAAGTTCTGCACTTTCCCTTTTTGCAGTGGAATTTCTCGTTCCTGGGGAGTTCAATTCCATTGTCTCTCACTAAAGCTGAAAACTTGGAGAGAAAGTGTCATAATTTCGATTCAATTTTTTTTTGACAATTGGGTCTGTGATCTTCCTGTGTGGGTAAGCAAGGTTACGAAAAATTGTGGGATCGTGATTTTGGCTGCAATGTTTAAGAAAACTGTCTATGACTATGGTTTTTGGCTGCAACATCAAAACGAGGTTTAAGAAAATATCATTTTCCTTCGCTGTTTCCTCTCCCATCTCATTTTGCACAGAGACACTTCGTTGCTTTCCGCTCACGCTTTCGTCCATTGTCGCAATCTTAATCTCTGTTCAGATGGTGTGGTTTGCTTATATATATATATATATATATATATATATATATATATATATATATATATATATATATATAAATAAATAAATAAAACAAAAAATAAAAAACTAAAGAGAATCGATCTGCAGGAGGTTACCAATTAATGGAGGAGTTGGTGTTGTTTTGTTGGATGTTTGGAATGGAAAAGAAGAAGAAGGTGAGGAAGGTTTGAAGTCAAAAGGGGATCTGGAAAAGGAAGAGTGTGAGAGCCAGGTTCTTACCCTAGAAAGGATTTTATTTTAAACTTAAAATAAAATAAATTCTACCCCTATGCGCCACATCATAATTAATTGATTCGTCAGCATGCCACGATACATTAAATTTAACGCCGTCCACTAAAATTAATGGTAGGGGCATTATTGGTTCAGTTTTACCAAATTAGGGACCCAATTGATCACTTCCAAAATTGGAGGACCCAATTGAAACGAACACACAAATATAGGGACCTCCGAACCTATTAAACCTTTTTCTGACCATTTACTGGTTTAGATCTTTTGACACAATTATTATGCCATTTATATACAATTCCATGTCCAAGGAACCACTTTTTGTAAAACTCATGGTGCAGAAACTGCAGTGGTAGCAAAGACAAAATAAGTGAGGACTTCAGGCAAATGTTTTGCACAACCAGGTCAACTACGTTGCAGGTACAACACTTGCACACTCCAAGCCAACCAAACTTGTAAGTTTTTAATGCTTATTTATGCAAATAAAAAATTTTATTGTTTCATTTATATGTTAAATAACATTATTTGTATTTTGGACTTTGTTTGATGTAAGTATGATTGTGGAGTTATTGTTTTGAGATTTATGGAGTTGTGGGATGTCGCTGAGGAATACGAAAGCAACACAATGTCCACCTACAGAAATGTAAGGTATAAAAATTTTCATTTTTGGGAGCTTTGATAGAAGATGTTGCATTTTATTGATATATTGTGCATTTATCTCTTTACAGGAGGAACTGCAACAGGTTAGGGAGAAATATGTTTGTGATTGGATCTTGGATGTGGACAATGTGCGGAGGGATGAAGTTTGCAAGATTTAGACCTTATGTAGATGTGGTTGAATAAGGATTTTTGCAATATGATTGATGTTTTGTTTACAACCTTTTGAATATGTTTTGATGAGGTCTGAATGTACATATTTTTTTGCTAGAAATGTTCAAAGATATGTATTGGTTACATTTATTGATAATCAAATTTGAAGATGAGAATGATCATTGTGTACGATGTATGTACTGCAGTCCCCACGAAATTTGGATGTCATTATTTAGGAAATCTTGTATGTATAGGGTTCTATGTAGAAGTAGAATAAATGATGAACTGTGCATTAAGTATGAACAAAAGAATTGTGCAAAGGAAACAATATTTGTAAAACTCATGGTGCATAAACAGCTTTGGTAACAAAGTCAAAATAAGTGGGCACTTCAGGTAAAGGTTTTGCACAGTGAGATCAACTATGACAATGACATTCATTTTGAAGTTTCAATTTCTTCCTTTGCAATATTTAAACATAAAAGTGTTGTTAAGACCATTATTATGACATTTATATACAATTCCAAGTCCAAGAAAATAATATTTGTAAAACTCATGTGCAGAAACAGTTTTGGTAACAAAGGCAAAATAACTGGAGACTTCAGGCAAAGGTTTTGCACAACGAGGTCAACTATGAATCTGATATTCATTTTCAAGTTTCAATTTCTTCCTTAACAATATTTGAACATAAAAGTGATGTTGAGACCTTTATTATGACATTTGTATACAATTCCATGTCCAAGGAAACAATATTTGTAAAACTCATGGTGCAAAAACAACTTTGGTAGCAAAGGCAAAATAAGTGGGGACTTCAAACAAAGATTTTGCACAACCAGGTCAACTATGAAAATGACATTCTTTTTGAAGTTTCAATTTCTTCCTTAACAATATTTGAACATAAAAGTGTTGTTGAGACCATTATTATGACATTTATATACAATTCCATGTCCAAGGAAACAATATTTGTAAAACTCATGTGCAGAAACAACTTTGGTAGCAAAGGCAAAATAACTGGGGATTTCAGGCAAAGGTTTTACACAGCAAGGTTAATTATGAAAATGATATTCATTTTCAAGTTTCAATTTCTTTCTTAACAATATTTGAACATAAAAGTGATGTTGAGACCTTTATTCTAACATTTATATACAATTTCATGTCTAAGAAAAAAATAGTTGTAAAACTCATGGTGTAGAAACAACAATGGTAGCAAAGAAAAAATAAGTAGAGACTTCAGGCAAAGGTTTTGCATGGTCAAGTCAACTATGAAAATGACATTCATTTTGAAGTTTCAATTTCTTCATTAACAATATTTGAACATACAAGTGATGTCCAGACAATTTTTATGACATTTATATACAATTTCATATCCAAGGAAACAATATTTGTAAAACTTATGATGCAGAAACAACTTTGATAACAAAGACAAAATAAGTGGGGACTTCAGACAAAAGTTTTGCACAGACAGATCAACTATTAAAATGACATTCATTTTGAAGTTTCAATTTTTTCCTTAACAATATTTGAACATAAAAGTGATGTCCAGACAATTGTTATAACATTTATATACAATTTCATGTCCAAGGAAACAATATTTGTAAAACTCATGGTGCAGAAACTGCTTTGGTAGCAAAGGCAAAATAAGTGGGGATTTCAGACAAAGGTTTTGCACATCCAGGTTAACTATGAAAATGACATTTATTTTAAAGTGCACAACTCTTTTGTTCATACTTAGTGGACATACAATTCATGTTGACGCATTCAATGAGACTTAAGCCAAATATTTTGCACCTTTCATCTTTTATTCTACATAGAACCTCAAACATACAAGATTTCCTAAATAATGACATCCAAATTTCGTGGGGACTGCAGTACATACATCGTACACAATGATCATTCTCATCTTCAAATTTAATAATCAATAAATGTAACCAATACATTTCTTTGAACATTTCTAGCAAAAAATATGTACATTCAGACCTCATCAATACATATTCAAAAGGTTGTAAACAAAACATCAATCACATTGCAAAAATCCCTATTCAACAACATCTACATAAGGCCTAAATCTTGCAACACTTCATCCCTCCGCACATTGTCCACATCCAAGATCCAATCACAAACATATTTCTCCCTAACCTGTTGCAGTTCCTCCTGCAAAAAGATAAATGCACAATATATCAATAAAATGCAACATCTTCTATCAAAGCTCCCAAAAATGAAAATTTTTATACCTTACATTTCTGTAGGTGGGCATTGTGTTGCTTTCGTATTCCTCAGCGACATCCCACAACTCCATAAATCTCAAAACAATAACTACACAATCATACTTACATCAAACAAAGTCCAAAATATAAATAATGTTATTTAACATAGAAATGAAATAATAAAATTTTTTATTTGCAGAAATAAGCATTAAAAACTTACAAGTTTGGTTGGCTTGGAGTGTGCAAGTGTTGTACCTGCAACGTAGTTGACCTGGTTGTGCAAAACATTTGCCTGAAGTCCTCACTTATTTTGTCTTTGCTACCACTGCAGTTTCTGCACCATGAGTTTTACAAAAAATGGTTCCTTGGACATGGAATTGTATATAAATGGCATAATAATTGTGTCAAAAGATCTAAACCAGTAAATAGTAAAAAAAATTAGTAAAAAACTTCATACTTTCCACCCAAAAACGCCATCAACCACTAAATCTTCTACACAACTTCAACCCACACTAAACCATACCTTGAAAGGGTTTGGGGACACTCCAGCGACACTCCGGCGATGCTCCGGCGACCACCGCAAGGGTCCGGCACAGGGAAAGAAGCGGGTGAGAGGAATCGATACTCAAAACGCGCCCTTGGTTGGCTGGGCCGGAGGGAAGACGATGCCGTCTTCGGTTCTTTTGCCAACGCCGGAGCTGCGGTGACCCGCAATCCGAACTGCCTGGCTGGGTGGAAGACGACGGACACCGGCGACACTGCGGCGGCACTGGATGGAGGGAAAATGACAACGTCTAGGAGCGGCGGGTATCCGATGAGAGTTGTGGTGGCTGGTTCGAAGGTTCGAAGGTGCTCCATGAAATGTTCTCCAACTTCTCTCTCTGAAAACTTTTTAATCTCAAATTTTCGAAATAACCCTACATTTTGAATCTACCCCCAATTCTCTCATTGCCACGTCATTCTTTCATTTAAAAAAAAAAAATTCTACGTGCACCAGTCAACATTTAGACATGCGTCCAGTGTCTAAATGTTGTCAAAAAAGGTTGTTCAAATATCATTTTCCTAATTAATAATAATAATAATAATGATAATAATAATAATAATAATAATAATAATAATAATACAATGATACCTTATTTTATTTTATTTTATTATTATATTAATTAAATGTATATTTTTTAATATTAAATTATTCAAATATTAAATTATATAGTTTGTTTGTTTTTTACAAGACTAAAAAAAGTTTTAAAACTACAAATACAAGCAAAGGATGGAGAGAGAACGGTTAGCAAAAGAGAGTGAGTCTTTTTTTCTGAGAAGAGTGTAGGTGGAAATGGCAGAGCCGATAGGAACAAAATCTTCTCCTCAATCTTCTTTTCAAGATCCGAATTCGGATCGTGCCACGATTCCAAAGAATGCCGAGGAGAAGAAGGAAGTTGAATCTTTACAGATTAGTAATCGACGCATGTGCCGGGCGAGGATCGAGGACAGGATTGCCGCGGTATCTTGTAATATGCTCGTTAGACTGTTAGTTTTGGTTGAATGTAATTTGATTAATTATAATTAATCAAATTGTTTCATTTTCTTGAAAGCAAGAATGTGAAATTTTATTCTTGCGGTTGGCAATGTGATGTTCTTTTTGTATTTCTGTCTTTATACTGAAGCTAGCCTTAATTTACGTTCGTAGTTGATGTTTCCTTGTTTTCACCTTCTATTTCTTTTAGAAATGATGGAAGCTAAGAAAAGATTAAAGAACGCATGAATAAAGCTTAATGGAACTGTGGATATCCTCTTGATAAGGCATTATTGGGAGATGATGTTATTAGTGATGAGAAGTATGAGAAGCTACAGATGGAGGGATCGACAGATTCAAGAGAGTTCGAAAGATGAGTTAAAAGAAGAGGCATAGAGAAGAACAAAAGGCATTTGCGGATGTCCTCTCAAAAAGAGGAAAACCTAATTGAGTGAATGTAGTTCTGATATCAGTTCATGTCCAGTGAATGTCGATGGTATGTTGTGTGAATATATGCCAATTGTCGTATGGATTAGTAATAACGTGACTGATTTTATGTTGTAAATGAATTTCTCGATGGAAAAAGTTTCTTTAACAACCCACTTTTGCCAACTTTTTGACAACACCGTATGGCACGTATTGATTGGTCATTTTGATTTTTTTTAAAAAAGATATAATGTGTCGTTAAGGACATTTTAGGAAGGGAAAAAGAGTTTCTTGATTTCATTTGAGAAAACCCTATGTGTTTTTGATAATGCTAAATTTTACCATTATTTAAGCATCATTTTAGTAGCAAAATCAACTCCTTTCTAACTTATAACTTGTTTAATCCTCTTCTTTTGTCTTGTTTTCTGAATAATTGTGTTTTTGGCTACTTTGATGTACTTTCATCGATAATCCCTTATTTTGTAGCTAATAATGAGCTTGGAAGAGTCTCCAACAATGTATAGAGCTGAACCAAGAAGTTAGCACGCAGAAACGCTCGTCGACCAGCGAACGAACGCTCGTCGCTGTGGACGACTGAGAGGACGCTCGCCCTTTGGACGCACGAGAGGATGCTCGTCCAGCAAGAAGTAGACGCTCGTCCAAGATTCAGGACGCTCGTCCAGCGAAAACTCGCACAACGAGAAGTGGACGCTCGTCCAGCAAAGAGAGAGAAGAGGACGCTCGTCCAGCAAAGAAACGCAGTGGACGCTCGTCCATCGAAATACACGCAGTGGACGCTCGTCCAGCGAGGACTCGCAGTGGACGCTCGTCCAGCGAGGACGCGCAGTGGACGCTCGTCCAGCGAGCTAAGAGGACGCTCGTCCAAAGAGGCGCTTAGGAACGCTCGACATCGAGAAGTGGACGCTCGTCCACTTTCAGTGGACGCTCGTCTACTTTCAGCTGTTTTTCCAGAGAGTTTCACGCCCGGGAGCGACTGAGAGGGCGCCGGGCGCGACTTTTGCTGATGTGTCAGACTGAGCTTATTTAACCCTAAAACGCGAAGGGGAAAGGGTCTTTGGTTCTTTGGAGGCGCAATTTCACTCAGAGGAGAGCTTGGAGGGCTGCTAGGGTTCGTGGGAACACTCCCTTCTTCCTCTTGGGTTCTTCATCTTCTTCCATGGCCATTTTGTAAGCTTAAAGGCTCTCCATGGAAATGAAGAGCCAAACCCATCTTGTTGGGGATAGATGTAGCCCTTGAATTCTTGTGTAATTGTTGAATGATTTGATTATATATATGCCTTTTCTATCAATTGCTAGTATTCTTGTTTCCGATCTTAAAGCTTGCATGTAATGGGGACGTTCATGACTTGATTTTGGGGTTTCATGGATTATGGGGACGTAAGATGGAACCCAGAACTGAAACAAGAGTCCTTGTGGTTCATTGAGTCTAGGGATGGAAGATGATTCACATGTTGTCTTAGATCCTAGATCTTTAATGCAGGTTTGCTTGTTAGATTGTCCAAGGGATTGGAGTTTGATAAGGAAAACCTAGGCTCTTTCACCTAAGGGATTAGGGCTAGAGTGTTTTAGTGGATTGACTTTAGGAAATTGATAGAGAGGAGATGAAATTGGTTATACACAAGAGTGCATTGGTGAAAACTAACCTTAACAATGTCATTTCATACCATTTCTAGTCTTTTCCATTTCCAAGTGCCTTCAATACCAAAGTCCAACCTTGTAATTACTTGTGAATTTATCTTTCTGCATATTTTCTTAAATGTTGAGTTGTTCTTGAGTCTAGATGAGTTGTTAATCGCACAATTCTCTAGTATCGAGTCTCTTGGGAAAACGATACCTGGTCTTACCGGTTTATTACTTGAACGATTCGGTGCGCTTGCCGAAATCGCCCAACAGTTTTGCATCTTGTTTCCTCTTGTGAATACCATCGTTGCTCTTACTCTCCCTCCATCATTGCTATGGGTCTCTCCACTGAAGTTCTCTCTCTCCGTCTCGTTCTTCCTCTCAAGGGTATTGTAATCGATTACTAGAGACTTGGGGACAATTGTACACAAAGTTCAACGTGACTCCCTAGTTGGAACAACAACACTCCCCATAATAGTTTTTGTTCTCTTTTTGTTAAATTTTTCCATTTTTTGAGATGGGTGAGTGAGTTCAATGCTATTGGGTATGTTCTTGCATCAATGATGATGTTAGGCCATTTATTTCTTCAAAAAAAATGTTCATTTTGGTGGTTTTCTCCAACTAAGGTTAGGTGCATGACCATTGTTGTAACACCCATTCTCGGAGTGTCACAGGAAATTTTTTTATTTTTTTAATTAAGAAACATGTCATCTAATGTTGTTACAATGCACAAATTTTAAAAGGAAATTTCAATAAGTAGTAGATCTATAAACAAGAGGAAAGATATATGTATAAGATAATGTGTTGTCAACTTTGAACTATGCCGACTATTTTAATCATAACTTTTCCCACAGACCTCCAAATGATGTGATTCTTTTATTAGAAACTAGACTAAAAAATCTTTCCAATGACTACTAATTTGTAATTTTTGGACATCTGAGTAGGTACAGTTAATTCCTTAAAGTTAACGTTTTACATATTCCTGTCAACTCTGACCTTTGTTGGTTGTTTTACTCTTAACTTTCTCCACCGAACTCAAATGAGTTGATTCTTTTTTTGTTGGAATCTAGACTTAAAGAGCTTTCAAATGAATACTACCTCATAATTTTTAGACTACTGTACTAGGTGCAGTTAATTTCCCAAAAACAACATTTTTTTAAGCTTCCTAAATGGTCATAGAATTCACCTACCTTGGTTCAAACACCTATATGGATTGTGATGGAGCCAAATTCCAGAGGAATCCAGTGGCCTGAAGCTCCCAGATCAGAGGTGTGGTAAGTGTGTTGGTGTGCAGCGGATTTGATGTAGTAAATGTTGATGGAGGGGTTTGAATGAAGCAAGGTAGAATGAGTGAAGCCTCTCAGCTCAGAAAGCCTTCATATAATGGAAGGAAGCTTGAGAGAAAATGAAGAAATTGCAAGCAATTTTGACTCAAGAGCAGAATGCAAGACTGGAATATATTTCTCAGCATTTGGGCATAGCTCTAAAGTACCATACAAGGAAGAAACCATCCTATTTATAAGTGAAGATGGGTCTCTTTTCTGAAATGAACTCCCGCCTAATTTCAAATGGAAAGCCTAACAGCAACACTAAAAACTTCCAGCAAATCCCATGCCTTGCTCCAGGTCAGCTCCTCACGTGTTTGAAGCATCTCCTCATCCAACGTTGGGCTATTTTGGGGTTTTGGCTGGGTGCATATGACTTTGGCAGCAAGCTTCTCCAACCATTCTTCTTTTCACGTGCCAAATGCCATGTTGGCAGCTGCTCCCTCCAATTTATTTAATCCTACAAAACAAAGTAAACATGCTTAATTAAGAGAAGAAGGTTTAAGATAATTTACCTTCCATAGAAGCAAAATATTAAGTGATCCTTCTTCCTCTTGAACTCTCTTAGCCATGGCTCTAGTAAGAGGTCCAATGTATGTCTTAGATGGCCTTCCATCAGACCCTCCCTCTTGAGAAGGATCTGTCCTCAGATCTGGTGCATCCTGTTGATCATCTCCTGTGAAAGGAATTAAGTCACAGATGTTAAAAGTATGACTGACACCATAACTTTCAGGAAGATCTAAGATGTATGCATTATCATTTATTCTTTTGACCACCTTGAATGGACCATCTCCTCTTGGACTAAGTTTGGACTTCCTTTGAGAGGGAAATCTTTCCTTTCTCAAATGAAGCCAAACTAGGTCTCCTTTTTCAAAAACTATTTTCTTTCTCCCTTTGTTGTTGTATTCTGCATATTTTTGAGTTTGTTTTTCAATTTGGATTTTAACTTTCTCATGTAACTTCTTGATAAACTCCGCTTTAGAAGCACCTTCTTTATGAAGAAAAGAAGATGATTCTGGAAGAGGTAGTAAATCAAGAGGTGTGATAGGGTTAAAACCATAAACAACCTCAAAAGGAGAAAGATTAGTAGTCTTGTGGACTACTCTATTATAAGCAAATTCAATATGAGGTAGATGTTCATCCCAAGATTTGTTATTTCCTCTTAATATTACCCTTAATAATGTAGATAAAGATCTATTTACTACTTCAGTTTGCCCATCAGTTTGTGGGTGACATGTAGTAGAAAATAAAAGTTTAGTTCCAAGCTTTTCCCATAAAGTTTTCCAAAAATGGCTTAGAAACTTCACATCTCTATCAGACACTATAGTTTTGGGTAAGCCATGCAATCTCACTATTTCTTTAAAGAAGAGTCTAGAGATATAGCTAGCATCATCTACTTTGTGGCAGGGTATAAAATGAGCCATTTTACTAAAACGATCTACTACCACAAATATAGAATCATACCCCTTTTGAGTTCTTGGTAATCCTAAGACAAAGTCCATGCTTATGTCCTCCCAAGGGGTATTAGCTATAGGAAGAGGTGTATAGAGTCCATGAGGCATCATTTTGGACTTAGCTTGCAAACAAGATATACATTTAGAACAATGCCTTTGAACATCTATTCTCATGTGTGGCCAATAAAATTTACTTTTCAAAATGTTCAGAGTTTTATCAACTCCATGATGGCCCATGAGTCCTCCTCCATGACTCTCTTTGATAAGAAGTTTTCTAATGGATCCTTGGGGTATACAAAGTTTTCCTTTATTAAAAAGATACCCCTCAGAAAGATAGAATCCATCAAAAGGCTTCTTAAGACATGATGAATAAGTGGATGCAAATGTTTCATCATTTTCATATAACTCTTTTATGTCATCAAATCCTAATATTTGAGATCCTAGGGTTACTAATAATGCATGTCTTCTAGATAAAGCATCCGCAACAACATTAGTACTCCCCTTTTTGTGTTTGATGACATAGGGAAATTGCTCAAGATATTCCACCCACTTTGCATGTCTTTTGTTTAGCTTTGCTTGCCCTTTAATGTACTTGAGAGATTCATGGTCAGTGTGTATGATGAATTCTCTAGTTACCAAGTAATGCTCCCAAGTTTTCAAAGCTCTAATGAGGGCATACAACTCTTTGTCATAGGTAGGATAGTTTAAGGTAGGGCCCCTAAGTTTTTCACTAAAGTAAGCTACGGGATGTCCTCCTTGTATTAAAACAGCTCCTATTCCTACCCCAGATGCATCACATTCTAGTTCAAAGGCTTTGGAAAAATCAGGCAAAACTAGAATAGGTGCATGTGTTAACTTGTGTTTCAAAGTCTCAAAAGACAACTCTTGCTTATCACCCCAAATAAAAGGCATATATTTCTTGACTAGCTCATTTAAAGGAGCAGCTATGGTGGAGAAGTCTTTCACAAATCTTCTATAAAAACTTGCTAACCCATGAAAACTTCTCACCTCTCCTACATTTTTAGGGGTTGGCCATTCTTGTATAGCCTTGATCTTCTCTGGATCAACATGTACACCTTCTTTTCCCACTTTGAATCCAAGGAAAATCACACTTTCTTGACAAAAAGTACATTTGTCAAAGTTGGCAAAGAGATGATGTTCTCTAAGAAGAAGCAAGACTTTTCTGACATGGTTAAGATGTTCTTGAAGGCCTTGACTATAGATTAAGATATCATCAAAGTAGACCACTACAAATCTGCCTATGCATTCCCTAAGCACATGATTCATTAATCTCATGAATGTACTTGGAGCATTGGTCAAGCCAAAGGGCATGACTAACCATTCATACAAACCAAACTTGGTCTTGAAAGCAGTTTTCCATTCATCTCCTTCATGAATTCTTATTTGATGGTATCCACTTTTAAGATCAATTTTGGTGAAGAGGTTTGCTCCATGTAATTCATCCAACATGTCATCTAACCTAGGAATGGGATGCCTATACTTGACAGTTATGTTGTTGATGGCCCTACAATCTGTACACATTCTCCAAGACCCATCCTTTTTAGGGACCAACAACACAGGTACAGCACAGGGACTTAAACTCTTTTGGATCCACCCTTTGTTCAACAAGTCATTAACTTGTTTCTCTATTTCTTTTGTTTCCATAGGGTTGGTTCTATAGGCTGGCCTATTGGGTAGGCTTGCCCCAGGCACCAAATCTATTTGATGTTCTATTCCCCTCAAAGGTGGTAATCCACTTGGTACCTCTTTGGGAAATATATCATCAAATTCCTTTAAAAGTTTTTGCAACCCCTTTGGTAGAGAACCAAGTTCATGAGTGATTGAAACAAATGCCTCTTTGCAATAAAGAAGAAAATGAGGTTGTCCAAGAAAAAGATTTTTGGAAATATTCAAGGTTTGAGGTTGGACAACTTCATGGGCTGAGGCATGGGTTACCAAATTCTTTCTTTCTTTCCTATTTTCTTTTTTCTTTTCTCCATCCAACTTCTTCTTAAGAATTATTTGGTCCTCTCTTACTTGTGAAGGTGTAAGAGGACACAAAATAATTTTCTTTCCCTTGTGTTGAATGGTGATTTTGTTGGTGACTCCATCATGTAAAGCTTGTTTATCATATTGCCAAGGTCTTCCAAGTAATATGTGCCCTGCTTCCATTGGTACTATATCACAAACAATTTGATCTTCATATTTGCCAATGGAAATAGGTACACTTACTTGTTCTTTAACTACTATTCCATCATCCTCTTTGATCCATTGAAGTTTGTAAGGTTTAGGATGAGGAGTAGTGGTTAAGCCAAGCTTCTCTACCATTCTAGAACTACAACAGTTGCAACAAGAGCCACTATCCACTATCATTGAACATGTCTTTTCTAAAACTTTGCATCTTGTGTGGAATAGGTTCTCTCTTTGTGACTGTTCTAATTCTACATGTTTACTTTCCAGGAGTCTCCTTACCATAAGTAAGTCACCATCACAAGGTAAAGCTTCTTCTTCTTCAGAAGTGGATGTCTCAGACTCACTATATGAAGAACCCTCACTTTCACTCTCATGCTCAAGGATGTAATTTGACCTTCTATTGCGGCACTCAGATGCATAGTGCCCTTTTTCCCCACATCTAAAGCACTTAGTCTCCTTACTCTTATGATCTCTTGAAGGTTCTTTGACTTTTTCTTTTCCTCTCTCTCTCTCTCTCTTTCTTCATATCTTGGCTTGGTTTGACTACCCTCCCTCTTATACTCTTTCTTATGGTGAGAACTATGAAGGTAATCTTTCTTGGTGGAGCTTTTCCTCTTTAGTTGTTGCTCTACCCTCACACAAAGTTGGACTAACTCATTGAGATCATTGTAGGGTATAAGTTGAACCCTATCTCTTATGTCATAGTTGAGTCCACTTTGAAACCTAGCAATTGTTATCCTAGGTTCTTCTCTTATCCCAGCTCTCAACATGAGTAACTCCATTTTTTGTCTATATTCCTCAACACTCATGTTCCTTTGTTGGAGTTTATGGAGTTTATCCATTATCTCCCTATCATAGTAGGCTGGTACATGCCTCCTCCTCAAGGCAGCTCTCATTTCATTCCAATACCTAATGGGAGGTAAGTGTCTTAGCCTATGGTCCTTGACTAAGGCTGTCCACCAAATTAAGGCATAACCTTGAAAGCTTAGAGAAGCCATGGTGACTCTCCTTTCATCATCTATTTGGTGGCACTCAAACAATTGCTCAACTTTCATTTCCCACTCTAGGTATTCTTCTACATCATCTTTTCCATGGAAGGAAGGAAGATCAATCTTAGGCTCTCTTGGGTAATGCTCTCTAACTCTATGTTGTCTTCTAGGAGGCATTTGGTAGTGGTCATCATTGTGATGACTACTATTTTGCTCAATTTCACTTGGAGAAGATGATGATTCTTCTCTTCTCCTATGGGAAGACCTCTCTTTCTTTTTATCTTGATTAATCAAAAGTTGACTAATCATATCTTTGAGCTCACTAATCTCTTTATCCCTTTGTTCAAATCTTTGCTCAAATTCTTCCCTTAAAGACATTTCACTATTGGGTTTCAAACTTCCTTGCACACTTGATTGACTCATTCTTGTCAAAGGAAAAGGTTTTCACAAAGTTTTCAAAATATTTGACAAGTAATGAGTGAAAAGATTTTCACAAGCTTTCTTTGTTTTTGGTGAAAAATTTCTAAAGAGATTCTAGAAGTAAAAGATGTTTCTAAGTAGCTCCCAGGAAGAAGAGGTGAGTCACAAATGGACAAGCTTAGAAACCAAGTTCTTCCTTAGCCAGAGTTTCCTTAGAATGTTCCTTTACTTTAGTTTCTAAGTAGAAATTCTTCAAATTCTTTTTAAATGTTATGAACCTACAAACCAAAGAAAGGTTTACTATATGCTATGCTATCCTAAATACCACGGAGACCTAAAAACAAAAGGATTACTCAAGACATTTAAGGAAAGCAATAAAGATGCAAGAATGTAAATGCTAGACGGCCCTAAGTGAAAGTGCAAGTGACACTTGGAGCCCCTTGACACACTTTCACACTAAAGAAAACGAAATTGGACTATTACAATGTTCAATTGTGAGCTTGGAATTGCTTCAAAAGCATTTTCCCAAGTCACTTGGCACAACAACAGAAATATAAAAAAAAAACTACAAGATTCCGTGATATGAGTACTCAAACAAGCTCAATTAAATGTGTAAAAATAGTGTGGACTTCAATCTTCAGCTGCTGCCAAGTGTATCTCAAAAACAGTATGCAAGTTGTTCCAATTCTGGTGGCAAATTATGCTGCTGGAATGTATTCTGCAGCTGCTGGACAGCAGAGTTGCATCTACTCAAGAGCTCCTAATTGCTTTTCATTTCAGCTTTCCCCTCACTTCCTAGTATGCTACCATTATAAGTAAAGGTTTCTGCAACTGGATGCTTCACAACAGCTGTCACAGTACCTTAAATTCACTCAAACAAACCAAGCTAGATTTACCATTCTGCACCAGTTTTCCACACCAATTTCCAGCAATAATTGACAATTTTGGAAGCCAAAAATATGGTAAACAAATGACTAAGTATGGAAAAACAGCAAGTACACAAAAGGAACCTACCAAAGGTGCTAGAACAGATTAAGAAAGCAAAAAAAAAAAAAAACACAAACACAGTTCAGAAATGATTCCAAATGCAAACTGTTTGATAGTTTTCAAAACTGTTTGATAAAATGCCCCAATGACTTTCAGATTTTTGAATTTTGATTTTTCAGGGCCTGTAATCTGGATTGCACAGTTCCAACAGCTTTTTATCACTTGATATTACTTCTTTGAGTCATCTATTTCATTTTTTAATCATGGAACCAGCTTTTTTCACAATCCAGTTGCATCAAAATTACCAAACAGCAGCTGGAAAAAAAAACAGAACTGCACCAGAAAAATTAACTGAATTTTGGTGGTTTGAGATCCAAAACTATATGGAAATGTTTCAATCTTTGTTTGGACAGTTTCAACAATTTTTAATGATGAATTTGAACATGTTCAGACCTTAAAACAAGTTAGAAACTGCCTATAATTCGAAATCATTGTTTCACTTCCATTTTCACTCAAAAATTGATGGTTTCAAATGCAAATTTGCATATAAGTCATGTTTTGACCAAATGAACAGTACTAGCAACTTTGAACCATCAATTGAGACTTGCTCAAGCTATAAAACAGTAAGGAAACAGCAGATTTTCAAAAATCCCTACTGCTGTACCACTTATGCAGTAAATGGCACCAAAATAACCAACCAAATTCAGTTTTATGGAATCAAAGTTTGAATCAGCAAGGAAAATACTCTAGGAAATGTGAATACACAGATCTAAGCTGGAATTAAAGATGCTTAGCATGACCAAACTCAGATTATACAATTCAAAGAAACTTAGCACGGTGAAAAGCTTGGATTAAAACTGCAACAGTGATTTGAAACCAGATTTCAAGCAACTCAACCACTCATTTTTCAATTCTGTGATTATTAGGAGTTGCTATCACTTCAAACACATGTAAAAATAGTAAACAAACTTGTACAAAGCTTGAAAATAAAGAAATCTGGACTGCATCAGCTGATATCAAATTAATCCAGAAATGATGTTTTATGCAGATTTTTATACTGGAATCAATATTTGCAATGCTAATTGGCTCAAATGATCAAAGCTGGACATGTTGCCATTGCTTTATATGATCAACATAGAGCTAGCAATTGCTCAGGACACACTTAAAACGAAAATGAAAGCTAGAACAGAATCAAATACTTGATGACAGATGCACAACAGGACATGACCATGACATTACTGGAAAATGAAAAAATAAAGGTAGAAATGACTCAAACAAATAAAATTCACCGTTTAAAATGAAAGATGGACATAAGACACTGTAAGAACACAGAATTAAAGGCTGGAACAGAATTACAGAAGCAGAATTAAAACTGAAACAGAATTAGAAAACAGAAACAGAAAACAGAAACAGAAAACAGAAACAGAAAACAGAGATGGAATTCAGCAGAATTAAATTGCAGAATGAGAAGAAATGCTTAGCTCCTTGGTGCGTGGAGAACCTAAGCTCTGGATACCACTTGATGGAGCCAAATTCCAGAGGAATCCAGTGGCCTGAAGCTCCCAGATCAGAGGTGTGGTAAGTGTGTTGGTGTGCAGCGGATTTGATGTAGTAAATGTTGATGGAGGGGTTTGAATGAAGCAAGGTAGAATGAGTGAAGCCTCTCAGCTCAGAAAGCCTTCATATAATGGAAGGAAGCTTGAGAGAAAATGAAGAAATTGCAAGCAATTTTGACTCAAGAGCAGAATGCAAGACTGGAATATATTTCTCAGCATTTGGGCATAGCTCTAAAGTACCATACAAGGAAGAAACCATCCTATTTATAAGTGAAGATGGGTCTCTTTTCTGAAATGAACTCCCGCCTAATTTCAAATGGAAAGCCTAACAGCAACACTAAAAACTTCCAGCAAATCCCATGCCTTGCTCCAGGTCAGCTCCTCACGTGTTTGAAGCATCTCCTCATCCAACGTTGGGCTATTTTGGGGTTTTGGCTGGGTGCATATGACTTTGGCAGCAAGCTTCTCCAACCATTCTTCTTTTCACGTGCCAAATGCCATGTTGGCAGCTGCTCCCTCCAATTTATTTAATCCTACAAAACAAAGTAAACATGCTTAATTAAGAGAAGAAGGTTTAAGATAATTTACCTTCCATAGAAGCAAAATATTAAGTGATCCTTCTTCCTCTTGAAATCTCTTAGCCATGGCTCTAGTAAGAGGTCCAATGTATGTCTTAGATGGCCTTCCATCAGATTGTTTCGTCCCCAATTGAGTAGGGCAAACTGTGTTTTGATATACTTGACACCATCAATGATAAGAAACATGGGGTATCCATGAAAAAATTGGAAAAAATCACCCATAAGAACACAAAAATGACTTCGGGGAGTCAAGTTCTCTCAATTGGGGAGTAATGTGTAACTTTTCGTACAAATCAACAATCAGCCCCTGGTAATCGATTACCAGAGGGGTTGATTGTTGATTTGTACGAAAAGTTACACGTTATTCCCCAGTTGGGAGAACTTGACTCCCCAAAGTCGTTTTTGTTTCCATATAAGTGATTTTTCTATTTTTTTTTGCATGGATAGTTGAAAATAAGACTTATTTTATTATTCTCAAATCATAAAAAATACATTCTCGTACCTTCTATTTGTAATAATCTAGTTCTCATAAAAGGGGAAACAGGGAAACTAGGAAGAATGAAATAAAATAAAAGATTATGTATCTATTTCATCTAATTAGGAAGATTCTAAAGATATTATCTCAAATTACAACACTCCCCCTCAAGTTGGTAAATGAATATCAATCATTCCCAACTTGCCTACAAGATCTTGAAATCTACCCGGAGGAAGCCCTTTTGTAAAAATATATGCTATTTGAAGTTCTGTAGGAACATGAGTTGTAATCACAAAGCCTCTATCAAGATTATCTTTGATGAAATGTCTATCAATTTCAATGTGTTTGGTTCTGTCATGCTGTACTGGATTATGGGCTATGCTCATAGCAGACTTATTGTCATAGTGTAGTTGCACCAGGTTCTCCACTTTGACTTTAAGATCATCCA
Organism: Vigna angularis; assembly: GCF_016808095.1. NCBI lineage: Eukaryota > Viridiplantae > Streptophyta > Magnoliopsida > Fabales > Fabaceae > Vigna > Vigna angularis. The sequence continues at coordinate 10,075,767 of NC_068971.1, forward strand.
AAATGATTTTCATCCAGAGTCCTTCACACATTCCTTGAGCAAGGGCTCGAAATTCAACTTTTGCACTAGAACGAGATACTCTATCTTGCTTTTTGCTTCTCCATGTTACCAGACTATCTCCAAGAAATACACAATACCCAGAAGTAAATTTTCTGTCAGTAATAGAACCTGCATAGTCAACATCAATATATATCTTCATAGTAAATGTGTCTTCTCTTTTGAATAATAGCCCCTTTCCTGGACTTGACTTCAAGTATTGGAGAATTTTGTCAACTGCTTGCATGTGTCTCTCTCTTGGATGATGCATAAATTGACTCACTACACTAACTGCATAAGCAATGTTTGGTCTTGTGTGTGATAGATAAATCAATTTCCCCACCAATCTCTCATATTGGGCCTTCTCTACAAGAGCACTTTCTTCATTTCCAATTATATGATTCTGTTCTATAGGAATTGTTGAGGTTCTACATCCTAGCTTTCCTTTTTCTTTGAGGAGATCAAGTACATATTTCCTTTGCGAGATGAAAATTCCGTTCTTGGAGTAGGCAACCTCTATTCCAAGAAATTTTTTGAGTTTTCCTAGGTCTTTCATTTCAAATAGAGTTGCCAATTTTTCTTTTAATGCCAATTTTTCTGTTTCATCATCTCCTGCAATAATCATATCATCCACATAGACAAGCAATAGAGTGAGTTTACCTGTAGAAGAGTGCTTTATGAATAGAGTATGATCTCCTTGGCTTTGTCTGTATCCCAAGGAAACCATTGCTTTTGTAAATCTTCCAAACCATGCTCTAGGGGATTGCTTAATACCATACAATGCTTTCTTCAAGAGGCATACCTTGTTTCTTTCATTTTTCACTTCAAAACCTGGGGGAATCTCCATGTACACTTCCTCATCTAGATTTCCATGAAGAAAGGCATTCTTCACATCCAGCTGGTGTAAGTCCAATCCAAAATGGGCAGCCAAAGCGAGAATAACTCGAACTGCATTCATATTTGCCATCGGGACAAATGTCTCCTCATAATCAATCCCATATGTTTGGGTATATCCTTTTGCCACCAATCTAGCTTTATATCTTTCTATTGTCCCATCTGCCTTGTGTTTCACTGTGAATATCCATCTACACCCTACCGCCTTCTTGTCTCTTGGCTTATCAATAATCTCCCAAGTTGAATTTCTTTCTAATGCATTCATATCTTCTTTCATGGCTTGATTCCAATGTTCAAGTTTCATGGCCTCCTGGATTGAGGTAGGAATTTTTGTGGCATCAATGGCAGCAATAAAACTTCTATGCTTATCAAAGAGATTGTTAGTGCAAACATACTCAGAAATAGGATATTTAGCACATGATCTTCTTCCCTTTCTCAATGCAATGGGTAAATCATCAGTAATACTTACCTCCTCCTCATTGATATCTTCAGGGATCCTCACCTTCGGATTAGACAATTTTTCTTGCTCGAGAGTCGAAGTGGGTTGTTCTCTTCTTTCATATTTTTTGCCAAAAAATTTATCTTCTTCCTCTTCTTCCTCACTGTGGACTATGATAGCTTCATTGCTCAAGTCTTGGGCATCCTGCAAAGACAAACATGGTAATGACAAGAAGGAGAGTTCATCCACTTCAAGTGATTTCTCCCCCTAAAGTGGTGGACTGACATAAAAGGATTGTGTTTCATGAAAGGTGACATCCATGGTGATAAAGACGCGACGACTCTGAGGATGATAACATTTGTACCCTTTTTTATTAGAAGGATACCCAATAAAGATACATTTACGAGAGTTTACCACGATTAGGATGATGAGAGTGAACAAAAACAACACATCCAAAGACTCGACTAGGTAGACTCGTTAGTAGGGAACAAGAAGGAAGAAAAGACAATAAAGACTCTATAGGACTAATGCCATTTAAGATACGAGTGGGTAACACTAGTGAAAAAATAGCGTATAACGTCACGCGTTCAACGTTGTAGCACTCAATATCCAACGTTAAAAATGATAGGTGTCATTTTCTTAAATAAATTGAATCACTCCACGTCAATTACTAAAATAGTGCGCCGTCTAAAATGTATTAACGTCAAACAAGAAGCATATCGACGTAATCTAAAATGTATTAAAGTCAAATAAGGCCCAGATCGACGTAAAACAATGACCTTAGAATCACATAACGTCAACTTAAGAAACATCTGACGTTCAGTTTAAATTAAAAAAATAACGAAATAGTGGTTTGCTTCCAGCAGTATTACTCATACCCCCACATTTGAAGTCAACCATGACCAATATTTGACGTTTTATCTGCCAGCATGAAGCCAAAGAGTAAATCCCTTTTTTATTCTTTATTTCTTTTCTCTTATAAACCAAACAGAATGTCCCACACTTTAGGGGGTCGACGTGTACAACGATACAGAATGTCGTGCAAGTTGGGGTTGGACGTGCGTCGTAATCACATAACATCCTTAAGGAAGCAACCGATGTCCAATACAAAATAAATAAATACTAAATATTGATTTAAGTAATATGACATCAATCGTAACAAAAGAAGGACGTTGTATATTACAGCTAGCAGTTATTTGTTTATTTTTCGTTTAAATCAACCCATAAAATATCAGTTTTATACTGTCTTAGACGTTTTGTTATTTAGTTCCTTTTTTATTATTTTTTTCTTTTTCTTTTAAACCAATCACATAACGTTGAATTCTTCTTCGCGTTGGACGTTGTATTTTCTAGAAATTATGTTTTTAATTTTTTCTTCTAAACCAAACGAAAAAACTTCCTTGTACTCGTGGCTTCGACGTTTTATTAAGCGGAGGAAGCCACTTATCAAGTCAAATTATGTGGGGATTTGGCTTTGACGTTTACTCGTGTATAACGTCAAAGTTCAACATCCCATAACAGGACAAACAACGTTAACAATAACTTCAGTCCCTCTTTTTTTCTTTTTTCTTTTAAACCAACAAAAGAATGTCAAACTCTTTCACCAATTCGACGTTTTTTTGCCACAAATATTTTTTTTTCTTTTAAACCAATGAATACGTCAGATGCCCAAGGAATCCGACGTTTATTGTTGGATTAAAATAAAAAAGAATTAAACCAAAAAGACACTTTGGAAGTCTGAAGAAATTGACGTCAACCTCTTCGTTTCTAGCAGCAAACTGCATTTTCCCATATATCATTTAAGTAGACGGTCTTTTATTATTGAAGCCCATATCAGGCCCATATGAGGCCTTTCTTGTAACAACTCCAAGGTTTCTTTGTGTTAACTTGTAACAACTCCAAGGCCTTTCAAAATGCTACAACTTCCATTCATAAAATTCATAAACTCTATCAAGGAATTTCAAAAACAGACCCTACACAAGACGTCGAATATTTCCAAAATCGACGTGTTATTGGAGGTTAAAAAGGAAAAATAATAAAAGATAAAAATAATAAAAAGGAGCGACTTTTGCCTTGGGACTGCATTTTATTATTGAAACCAAAGGTCAGCCCACATCAAGCCAAAGGAAATTATTCTTTTTTTCTATAAATACAGTTTTAGAGCCTTAGATAACTTGTAGACATCCATTTATAAAATTTCTGCTATGAATTCCATCTGTTAATTTTTTTTCTTTGTTTTCTGTTATCTCCTTCAAGGACAAAAAAAAGCTTGAAGGAGTATAGAAAACCAAAGGAAAAGGTTGATAGATTTGGATTTCGCATCCTTTCAAAACGTTACTCCTCCTTCACTAAACTACATAACTTCCATAAACAAATTCATCATAAGAATTTCAAAGTTATCAATAAATATTTTTAAATTTAACATAGAAATACTAATAACAAAGACATTATACATGTGGAGTAGCGATGTGTGACATGATCAGTGCTCTAGGCCAGACTATAAATGATCCTATGGCCTCCCCCACAAAATGAATTTCTGGATTGGGTACAGACACCTGAGCCTGGGGATCCCGAACCTCGTCAATTGTCAAACGCATGTGGTGGGGTAATATGGGAACACCGTGAATAGTCTGCCCTCCCTCAAGCACTCGTCCGACAGCCACAATGCGTGGGGGATTGATGCGGCTGTCGCGGCCCGTCAGATTTGATTGCATAAAATAATGCTATAGTGCTAGGAAGTGACTCCTAGGTCGTCTCTCAGGAACCAAATTGTGGTTCGAGTCTCAGATCAACACGAAGTGGGAGGGGGGTTGTGATTGTTTTTGGTTGCAGATGAAAATTAAACACGACTGAATTAAAAACATTGAAATAAATTTCAAAACGGTAAAAACTGAACGGGTAAAAGACCGTAAAAATAAAAGAATGCAAAATTCATCAAGACTTGAAAAATAAAACACGTGAACAGTAAACATACAGAAAACGTAAAACATTAAACGCAAAAATGAAAGCATCAGTAAAAACAAACCGTAAAAATATAACTAAAACGGTATAAACGAAATTAAAACAGTAAAACGAAATTTAAAACAACATAAAACAGTAAAAATAAATCTGGAACAGAAAACTAAAATACAAAAAACGAAAATACAGAAAACAAAAATACAGTAAATAGTAAATACAGAAAACAGTAAAAACAGAAAATAGTAAATTTTAGAAAACAGTAAAAACGAAAATACAGTAACATAAAATAGTAAAAATAAATCTGGAACAGTAAACTAAAATACAGAAAACGAAAATACAGAGAACAAAAATACAGTAAATAGTAAATATAGAAAACAGTAAAGACAGAAAATAAAATTACAGCAGTAAATAATAACAGCAAAAACAGTAAGTGCAAAATTTCAAAATCAGTAAAACAGTAAAAGAAAAATACAGAAAACGAAAATACATAAAACAGTAAATACAGAAAATAGTAAATTTAGAAAACAGTAAAAACAGAATCAAAATTACTGCAGTAAAATACAGAGAGCAAAATTACAGTGAAATAATCAACATGCAAAAGATAAACAACATTAAAAATTAAATTGTAGAAAACTGGATACAGAAATTAAAGTACATCAGAAATTAAATTACAGCAGTAAAATAAAAACAGTAAAATAAATCTAGAAATTTAAAAACAGAAATTGAAACCAAACTTTGCATTGAATTTAAATTGTGCATGAAATTATTACAACAAAGAAATTAAAATTGGAACCTAATGTGCACACTGCTCAACCGTAGCCTTCCATCTCTGTACTATGCGTTCTCCTCTACTGTTCCACCCCTACTGTCACGTTCCAGCCCCTACTGTATTCTCTCCTCTGCTGGAAAATGTCCAGCTTATTCCCCCCCTTCTTCTCACGGCTGGATTCCCTTTTAAAGGCCAAAATCCAATTGATTTTTCAGTTTGGAAGCATGCCAAAATTGAGTGAGGGGCCCCTCCATTTGTGTAATGTCCGCGGACGTTCAAGAGACTGACCGGGTAGTACAACCCCTCAGTCTCTTGAACGTCCGTCTTGGAGGGGGACGGACGTCCATATATAATAGACGTCCGTCCCCCTCCAGGACGGACGTTCAAGAGACTGACAGGGTAGTACAACCCCTCAGTCTCTTGAACGTCCGTCCTGGAGGGGGACGGACGTCTACTATATATGGACGTCCGTCCCCCTCCAGGACGGACGTTCAAGAGGCTGACAGGGTAGTTGAACCATCAGTCTCTTGAACGTCCGTCCTGGAGGGGGACGGACGTCTATATGTAGTAGACGTCCGTCCCCCTCCAGGACGGACGTCTACTATATATGGACGTCCGTCCCCCTCCAGGACGAACGTTCAAGAGACTGAGTGGTTGTACTACCCTGTCAGTCTCTTGAACGTCCGTCCTGGAGGGGGACAGACGTCTACTATATATGGACGTCCGTCCCCCTCCAGGACGGACGTTCAAGAGACTGACAGGGTAGTACAACCCCTCAGCCTCTTGAACGTCCGTCCTGGAGGGGGACGGACGTCTACTACATATAGACGTCCGTCCCCCTCCAGGACGGACGTTCAAGAGGCTGACCGGGTAGTTCAACCAGTCAGTCTTTTGAACGTCCGTTAGAGGGGTCAGTCGTCTACTATATTATAGACGTCCGTCCCCCTCTAGGACGGACGTCTCCACACTCAATTATTTACATTTATGCCACCGGTCAATTATTTACGTTGGAGTTTTCGTGGACGGACGTCTATGGGGTGACGTTAAAGATCAATTCTGCACTAGTGCCGTGTGCTTCTCTTCTCTTCTCTGGACCATCCCCTTTTCATTTCATTTGCACTACATATTTAGCCTCCTAGTGCTCCATGTCACCATACACCAACTAAAAAGAAATAAAACATGGTACCCACCTCTTTGTCCTTTTCCTCCTAACTTTCTTCAACCAATTAATCATCCCTCTCCCTTCAAACTTCACGGCCTCTCCTTTCAAACTTCATTCCATTAAGTTTTGTCCTCTTTTGGCTTCCTTATCACCACACTCCTACGTACCAAAATAGAAAGGGACCCCTCCATTCTCTTCATGTTCTTCAATTGCCTTCCGTTACCAACCTTTTTTTTCACTACTACAAAAAAGTGTATAGATAATGCTTTTTTAAATAAGCGCTATCTATTGGTGTATGACAATAGACAGCGCTCATTTAAATAAGCGCTATCTATTGTTTTAAATTTTTTTTAAAAAAATAATTTTTATTAAAATATTTTAAAAAATATAAAATATTTTTTCAAAAAAAATATAAAATATTAGTTCTATTATATATAAACTTATATATTGATTCAGTTATATACAAAAAATAAATATAAAATATTAAGACAAATATGATAAAAACAAGTCTCAAAAAGAATGTTTGTTACTTCAATGTATAAATAACATTTTTTGGTACAATAATATTTCAAAATGTAATCATTAATTCGTCAAGTACATGTTATGACATGACATTGTTTTATAAAATGTATATACAACCATAACACATATCCTATTAATACATATGTACATCACCCTAACAACCTATAAACATGTACTAATTATATGTAAACGTCAATCTTTCCTAACTTCAATAATTTGATTGTCACAATATTGTTGATATTTGCAATTAGAAAAATACTGCAACAAAAAATAATAATATAAAATTAGTCAATTAAATTTTTCGTGCAAATTAATTATGACAATGAAGATAACTTACCTTAGTTGAAATTGTTCCTCCTTCACATGTGATAATTTCTTTCATATATCGACACATATAATATCCACAATCATTGTCATTGGGTTGTCTTGAACACTAGAAAACCAAAAGTAGAAAACATTATAATTTGAACATAACTGCAAATCAAAACTCTAATAAACTCCAAACATATTCAGTCTATGGTAACAAACAACTATATACCATGCTTTCATTATAACCATATATTCCTCCAACCAGTAATAATAATTATGTTTTATTCACTTGAACTTTGTAAATATTCTTTTTAAGAACTTTAAGTTCAATGTTATAATATACACTTATTACTCATTTACAACCGTTCACAATGATGTCAAAGTAGGAGCAATCTATCGGTCACCACATCCACAGATGATTTTGATCTTGAAATAAAATGCAACAATGTGTAAAGGCATCCCATAAGAAAGCATCACATTACAAAAGCTGTCAACAAAGAACAAAGGTAGCAACTTTGAAAAATATCAACATCAAATCCAAGACCGTGAGATTCAATTGTATATGTACATTGTCCGGTAGTTAAATATTTACACTAGTAATGGGTTTCTGCAATTAAAACCCAAAGAACAGACAATAGGGGGAAATGAAATCAAATTACTGAAATATGTCCAAGGCAAGCACTCACCTGAAAAGGCAACTACAACAACTATTTTTCTAGGTACCTCTTTAATTGTCTCACATGAATCTTTAGGCAGTGGCAAGTTAGCACCATACTTTGATGGCATGACGAAAGACATTCTCCACTTGTCTTGATCTTCAATCTAAGATAATACAATGATAAATTAGAACATCACAAATTACAAATATATGTTGAAAAGAAACTCCTAATCGAATAGTTGTATTGATTATTAAATACAGAACTTCCAGAAAATAATATCACAAAATTCACACACTTAAGTGCAAAGTGACACTAGTACATTGGCTATATCATAACATAGACACAAAAGGGGAAAAATAACGAGAGAGGAACCTGTGACCTAAATGGTTAAAATAATAGTGTTATGTTATAACGCCATCTAATTGGGATAGATATAGATAATTCATAAGATGGAAAATAGTATCAATTTATCCAATCTCACACACTTAAACTTTACATATTAATTATTTACATATTAATTAGACCATGTGCAAAGTGACACTAGTACATTGGCTATATCATAACATAGAAACAAAAGGGAAAAAAAACGAAAGAGGAACCTGTGACCTAAATGGTTAAAATAATAGTGTTATGTTATAACACCATATAATTGAGATAGATATAGGTAATTCATAAGATAGAAAATAGTATCAATTTATCCAATCTCACACACTTAAACTTTACTTGTTGATTAGAGCATGTGTTAAAGAACATAGGAATTTGATAGAATTTTCAGGTGAAACCTTTAACTATGTATTTGGATAAAGTTAAGAAAAATCAGATTGAAAAAATATGCTAGGGTAGTTCGGACATTACTGAATTGTCATGAAAGATTTATTTCAATTGAACTTGAATTACATAAACATAGATTTTAAATTGTGAATTATACTATATCAAATCAGACCATGAAAATAAGTTAGATGCAATTATTTCACTATCATTATTGACAATGTTTGTTATAGTTATATAAATGTATGTTTCTACTGTTATGTTTGCTGAAACGGATATAATTATGCTAAACTTGTTTGGCAATGCATATAAAAATAAATAAGATAAAGATTGAAAATGAGATATTTCACGAAATCCATAAAATAAGTTCAACATATATATTCAAATTATCATACCAGTTTTTAACTTATAATTAACACCTCTAAAAGGTGTAATACATACCACACGAAATCATGTTTTACTTACCTAATTGTGCACTATCAAAACCAGTGAAATACATCATAACTCTCATCTTAATTAAAATAACATTGTGACATTTGTTTCTAAACTAAATGTTACCAATGAGCATTGGTAAATTTGAAGATAAATAATTTTGATGATGCTGAAAGATGATACATTGTTATAGTTGTTTTAAAAGCAATTTGTAGATTATAAATGTATTAGGAAAAGCCTTAAACATGTAATACTTAGAAAAATTCGTATTTTTTAGAACTGCTACGCATTTAATCGATTATTAGAAGCTATAATCGATTATCCTGAGCCCTTCTGAAAAACCTCGTTGCTCTGGAATAATCGATTATTACTCCAAATAATCGATTATCACAGTTCTGATGAGAACTGCCAAAAGTCTCTGGAATAATTGATTATTCCTCAGGATAATCGATTATCACTTTTTGAAAACCCTGTAACGGACTCGAATAATCGATTATCACTAACAATAATCCATTATCTACGGCAGTTGTAATTCATCTTTGCAAACTTTAGAACAGTGGGCTATATAGATGAGTTCTAGAACTCTTAGAAAGACTACTGAGCTTTTGAGAATACAGTGTGATCTGAGGAAGTTCCAAAAGCTAGTTCATTGCACTGCCTAGTCTCGTGAAAAGGAGAAGCTCTCGCTTTGTGGGTCAAAGGTCGGAGCGATTCTCTTCGAGTTGGCAACGCTATTGTTCTTCCGGTTCGTTGGTCTAAGGAAGAACTGTTCTGCACTGTTCCAGAGTTGAAGGAAAGTGTAGATTGTTGGCTTCCATTTCGTTGGTCGAAGGAAGGTTTTATATTTCGGTTTGTTTATTCACTCTTAATTGTATTTTGCTGAAACTGATTTTAGTGAAATCGTTAATCACTCTTTATAGTGATTAACAACTGGACGTAGATTCTTTTGAATCGAACCAGGATAAAAATCCAGTGTGTCAACTTTTCTATTCCTTACACTCGTTACTGTTTTATGCACATCAAGTGTTTGTTAAATTTTCTCTAAGAAAATTGATTTTGTAAAACGGACCATCATAACTCGATTTGTGACCGTAACACGCTTTCTGAGTATTTTATTCCGCTGCGCAACTCTATAACGGTACCGATTGTTCCGACACTAAATAATTTCATGCATTATATTTCACATCACATATAAGAACTTAAGCATAGAAGAATGCAACATATAGTATAATACCCTAAACCACTTTAATGAGCACCAATTTAAGCACTGGAACTCCCACTTTTTTTTTTCCACATATAAATTCAATACAACCTTTTCACCAAATAGATTCTTGTACTAATTTTCCATGATCCAGACTTGTTAACATTACAACTCCAGACAATAATAGTATATACTAATCCCTATGGGTGCTCACAAATTTATAACACTAAAAGAGTTCAATAATTACATCTAATATACCTTAGAATCATAGAAACTCATGCAATCATGTCTTGAAACACTACACCAATGTTATTTGTTACAATAATGTGTATATCTAGTCCAACCAGAAAAATATAACAACACACCATAATTTTCCAGGCCATCTAGGAATAACATCCTATCCCACTTATTCTTATAAGAATAAAAACATCCAATTATTATCAGTAAACTCACACCTTCCAGACCCACAAATCAATTCCAATTTAAATATATTATAACCCAACATAACATATACAAATTTCCAGCTTATCATCATGTCCACTATAGATAGCCAAATAAGATTGCTCATAGTTTTAAAACCGCGCCCACTGTTCATAGCTTCTCACATTCCGCGCCCACTGCTCATAGCTTCTCACATTCCGCGCCCACTGCTCATGGATTTCCTCCGTCTCGTGTCCTCTTCTCCTTCTTTCCCAAAACGTGTCGCTGCTGCGCTCTCTTGCTCTCGCACCACAAAACCTCCAATTTGTCTAGGTTTTAGGGTTTTGCCCTTTCTCCATTACTCACCTTGAAATCTCGCCTCCCCTCTTAAATTCCTTCTTCCGTTACTTCGTCTGAGCCTCAGATTCTCTTCTTCCCCTAGCCGCACCAAGAATCCCTCTTTCTCTTAGGGTTTTCGAAAAGAAGAAAAAAGATAAGGGAGAAGAGAGAAAACGAGAAAAAAGAAAGAAGAATGAGCTTCAGAATTTTTTAACCCTGTCTACTTCTCATGGCCTATGGATTTGGCATTGAAGGCTTCTCTTCCTCTCTCTCGTCCTCACGTTGCTATTTCTTCCATTTGGCTAACCCTAGTTTTTTTTTTTCGGTTTTGGGCAAAAAGAAAAAGAGAAGGGAGAAGAAAAGAAGAATTGAACTAACCTTTAAATTAACCTTCTAAAACCAAAACCAGTGATTTAAGCTCATACGAACAGTAATGCCAGATGCAAAGGTGCACGAACAAAAGAAATATGTTTTCAAAGTTAACTGAATAAAGGAAATATGCCGAATTTTTTTTTTAGTTTTTATAATAAATAGATATCGCTTTTGCTTAAATAATAGCTCTCTGTTAATTTATTTTAAATTTTTAATTAAAAATAATAATATAAATAAATATAGATAGTATTATTTTGAAAAACGTTATGAATTGGAAAAGGGGAGAAATTTTTTTGTTAAGGGTAAAAAGAAGCTAGAAGGAGAAATATATGTATTAAATTTTTTAAAATGTGGAATAGATAGCGCTTATTTACAAAAACGTTATCTAAACTTATGACAATAGATAGCACTTTTTAAAAAAAGCGCTATCTATGAATCTATTTTAAATTATAAATAAAAAAAAGTAATATTAATTATATATAGATAACACTTTTCCACAAAAGCGCTATCTATTGTCATATGTTTAGATAGCGCTTTTTTAAATAAGCGCATTGTCATATGTTTAGATAACGCTTTTTTAAATAAGCGCTATCTATTGTTCAGAATATTTATAGATAGCTCTTATTTAAAAAAGCGCTATCTTTTAAGCGCTATCTATAGTCGATTTTGTAGTAGTGTTTTAAATGAATTTCTTCTACAATTTGATCACCACCTTGTGCTCCTTGGACGTGAATAAAAGCAAGCAAAGGGACCCTCCACTTTCTCTTCACTTCAGCATAATGAGTGCACTTTCAAAAGAGACAAAAACATTGCTTTCCATAAAAATAATCATGTATGGGGCGGCTGGTGCAAAAATTCAAGTGAATGTGGCTTGCCAATTTCTTTTGGACCGTCCATTCTCTCATGGTGGCTGCTGCATTTTCTCCTCTCTTCTTTTCTGGATAAGGCCGTGAGCTTCCTGGAGATAAGACAAAGGTGCAGCCCATCCAAGCTTCTTCATTTTATTTCTCCTAACATCTCCTTGCTGGATGTGTTGTCTTTCTTCCAAGCTGCTGTGTGAATTGTTGGTGCTGTACCGTGAGTCTCCCACCTTTGCTGGACACCGTCACTTCTTATTCAAAGCAAAGAGAAGTTTTAAAACGAAATCAGCCTTCCATTTATGTTGGACGTGTTGCTCCCTTCATCCCATTAAAACAGCGTTCAAGAGCCAAAGCCAAAATGAGTGTGGCCTACGTTTCCCACCATTCCAGCCGTGACAGTGTGCTTCCCTTTGCCTTGCTGGACCGTGGTTCTTTACTGGATTTGCTTCTTCCTCACTTGCTGGACTCCAGATGAAGGCCTATTCCCTGCTGGACCGTGGAGGTTGCTTTCCACTCTGCTGGAACGTTAAGTTTCTTCTGCTGGACTGTGTCCAGCTTCGTCCAAGCTGCTGGAATACCGTGAGCTGCTTGCTGTCTTCTCTTCATTTGTCCTCTTCTCCCAGCTTCTCCTCTTTGGTGGTGGCTCCAAATGCTTCCAGCCGTGACACATCCAGCTTGTTTCTGGAACAACCGAGAGTTTCTTCCACCCACTTTCCATGCATACGCTTGCTTCACTTCATGAAGAATAGAACTCTCCATTTCCACATCACCGTGTGCACTCTTTGCTGGACGTTACCTTCTGTTGACACCTCTCTTCTTTTGCTGGACCAAGCACTCTTCCAATTGAAGCATATTTTTACGTTGTGGGCCGTGACAGTGAATGTGGAGCTGCTTTTGCTATTTAATAAATGAAGCTTCCTTGCAGCCAGGGTGTTGTTGTTTTCTTGTGGGCCGTGTGGTGTTTCTTATTTAAAGATGATGCCCCGGTTTCCAAGTGCTACAACCCACTCAAAACTGCTGCACCGTTTTTAATTTGTCCATGGCCCCGCTCTTCTTTTCCAATAAATGAAATCTAGACGTGTGTACAGCAAGAAAATGAATTTCGTTTTGTTTCTCAATAAAATTGGTGAGAAATTTCTCTTTTAAGTCCCAATATATTATCAAATAATTTTCCCTGCAATTAATTATGTAAATAATTAGCTCAGATAATTCAAATTAATTAAAACAAGAATCTCATCAATTTAAGCACAATTAGTAAAAATGGTAAAATACTGGACAATTAAGCATAATTTCCCGATTAATTCTAGCACAATAAACTAAGTAAAGTGAAGAAAATATTGACTCATCAGGGATCCCCATCAACCAACAACTCATATTGACCGCTATACTAAGTAGGTTCTACAGCAGAACATGATCCTCTAGTGCTGACACGAGGTGTTGTAGGAGCTTCAGCGGGCCCCATGGTGTCCTACGCCATGGAATGCAGCTTCTCTTCAAGCGCTCTTTGTATTTCTTTTTGTTCTTGTAGCTGCTCCATGAATCGTTGCTCCATTGATCTCATGCTTTGGTTGAGTCTTTCCTCCCACTGAAGATCCATCTGCCTCAGTGTCTCCTGACTCATTGATTGAGTGGTTTTTTGTGTAGGGCCAAAGTAGTCACGAAGACCAATCGCCCCAGGAACTCCACGTACACGTCCTGGGTGCTTGGGCCTTCCAATGGCCGTTGTTAGAATGTCGTCCCTACCTTGGACAACAAATGTTCCCTGAGTCTGCTGCTCAACCAACTCATCCTGCACATAAAAAAAACTAAGTTACTTAGAAGACATGCTATGATAAATACACAATCAATCAATGTTTAGAATTTGAACTTACAATTCTTTGTGACATCAACGCGTTTGGATGTCACATCGGGCAATCGTGTGACGCCTCGACACGTCTGGTATGTCCTGATCCTGAGTCTGATGCCGACATACCTGAAAAATATATACAAGGTTACTAATAACTTAAATATGATGAAACTACATATAAAGTCATTACAAAAAATATCACAACCTATTAAGATATTGTTTTCTCCCAGATCCCTTCATTGTGATCACTACGAATTGCTTGGATGTCATCGGCAACGTCATCAACTGAGTCTTCAATGGGTCTTGATGCAACAAATGTTGTCTCAAGTATATTAGGAGAATCTTCATCATCATATCCTTGCATGTTTTTTCCTTCTAAAACCACTGACCATTTTTTATTCGCTGGATCATTTACGTAGAATATTTGTCTTACTTGACCAGCCATGATAAATGGTTCATCAGTGTAATTCATCTTGTTCAAGTCTACCAATGTGAAACCAAAGTCATCTGTCATGACACCAAAATTTATATCAACCCATTTACACTTGAAAATTGGGACTCTGAAACTGACATAATCAACTTCCCATATTTCTTGTATTATTCCAAAATAACTCATGGATGCTGTGATTGGATTTTTGTCTTTAGAACTAGCAAAGTGCACAGCCTCAGCTTGTAGTGTAACGCCACTATTTTGAACTCTACTTTTTTCATCTTCTACTTTTGTCTGAAAAGAAATATTGTTTATATAGTACCCACCATATGTATTGACATCTGTGTTCGGCCCACGAGATAACCTTAATAAACTTTTAGAAACATGTGGAGTTGCATAAATCTTTTTCTTAAACCATTGTAAGAAGGTTTTGACATGTTCATTAAGATGCCATTTTTCACTCATTCTTGGGTGTGATGCCTTTATTTCATTAACGTGTTCAGAAATGTAAGGAATCACATCAACAATGTTGTTTAAGATGTACAAATGAGCTTGGTCAACTTCTTTTCTACTAACACTTTGAATTCTCACACCTCGAACACATTTACCTTCATATTTTCCTTCATGTCTGCTCTTGGGAAGACCCACTAGTTCACAACTTGGCATATAACTTGAACAAAATTCAATGGCTTCTTCTGCAACGTATCGCTCTATGATTGAAGCTTCTGGTCGATACTGATTCTTGACATATCCCTTTAAGATCTTCATGTATCTTTCAATTGGGTACATCCACCTTAAGAAGACCGACCCACATGTTCAAATTTCTCTGACTAGATGAACAATCAAATGAACCATGATATAAAAAAAAAGGTGGAAAATACATCTCCAATTCACATAGTAGTCTTATTCCTTCATTTTCCAATTGATCTAAACCTCGGGGTCAAAACTTTCTTGCAAATGACATTAAAGAAAAAATTCAGACGTGTCAGAATACCCCTAACAGAAGGAGGTAATATGCCTCAGATAACAACTGGTAACAATTGTTGCATCAATACATGACAATCGTGAGACTTTAAGCCTACTAACTTGAAGTCTTGCATAGAAACAAGGTTACTAATATTTGAAGAATAACCTTGTGGAACCCTCACACTTCTTAAACAGTTACAAAAACTTTGTTTTTCGTTTTTAGAAAGAGTGTGACAGGCTGGGGGCAAATATGTGCGTCTTCCTATTATCTGTGGATGTAACTCAGATCTGATTCCCATGTCAGCCAAATCTTGTCGTGCTTTTTTTCCGTCTTTGCTCTTCCCTTTCACGTTTAATAAAGTTTCGATGATACTGTCACAAACATTTTTTTCAACGTGCATCACATCAATACAATGTCTAACATCAAGTTTACACCAGTGTGGAAGATTAAAAAATATTGATCATTTCTTCCAAATGTTTTTTGCAAAGGTACTTTTATGATGTTTTCCAAACACAATGTCAATGTTTTTGACTTTCTTGTACACCTCTTCACCATTCCGGGGTCTGGACACAACCTCATCCTCAGCACTTCCATTAAATTTGTTTTTCAATCTACGATAAGGGTGATTACGAGGAAGGAATTTATGATGTCTTGTATATATTATCTTCTGACCATGCTTCAATTGAAGGTAACTAATGTTTTCTTCACAAATGGGACATGCAAAATGACCTTTAACACTATAACCGCTCAAGTTTCCATACGTTGGGAAATCATTTATAGTGCAAAACAACATTGCACGCAAATGGAACTGTTCTTCAACATGTGAATTAAACACTTCCACCCCTTCTTCCCACAACAATTTCAAATAATCAATTAAAGGTTTTAAGTAAACATCAATGTCATTTCTAGGTTGTCTAGGACCCAATATCATCATGGACAACATCACATATTTTCTCTTCATGCACAACGAAGGAGAAAGATTGTATATCATCAACATAACTGGCCATGAACTATGTTTGCTACTTAAGTTCCCATAAGGATTCATACCATCAGTTGCAAGTGCAAGTCTTAAGTTTCTTGGATGTTTCATCGATCTTCTTCCATTGTGGTGAATCAGTTGGGTATCGAAGAAGATTATCGTACTTTCTTCCGACAATGTGCCATTTAAGGCTCTTTGCATCTTCTTTAACAGAGAACATACGTTTGAACCTAGGCATTATAGGCAAATACCACATCACCTTAGCATGATTTACCCATCTTTGAGGTAGTATGATTTACCCATCTTTGAGTAGACCCTTTGTTGTTTCCCATGTGCTCGAGAACATTCTTTCTTTCATGGAGTTTGAAGAATGTTTTCTTGGTATGTCCAGATCTTTTACAGTATGAACAATAGTCCTCATGAGTACCTTATTCAAACGACTTTCCCAGCATTTGCTCCCTTATGGACTCCCTTTAAAGTTGTCATGACAGAGTCTATGTTAGAGATCCCCCCATTCAGCATGACAGTTCTCTGAGTTTCTTGTTCTCATATTATAAAAAAACTTCTGAAAGGGTTGTAATTTTTCTCTTCCAAAAATCTCTACACGGATTTGGTCGTACTCCTGATTCAGGCCATAGAGAAATTTAAAAATTCTTCCCTTTTCAATGAATTCAGCAAGTGCGACAACATCTATTTTAATAATCTTTATTGTTTGGTTCTGATCGAATTCCAGCGAAAGACCATTAAGGATTCCGTGATATTCTGATATGGAAAGAGAGCCCTGGTTTGTATTAAATATCCTAAGCAGCAAGATCCTTTTTTAATGAAAAAGTACAGTTGAAAATAGGATTGGTTTTATTATTTAAAATCATAAAAAATACATTGTCATATCCTCTATTTGTAACAATCTAATTCTTCTAAAAGGGGAAATAGGGAAACTAGGTACACAAAATAAAATAGAAAATTATGTATCTATTTTCTCTAATTAGGAAGATTCTAAAGATATCTTCTCTCATTACAACAAGTACTCTGTAAATCATCCCATAGAAGAATGAAACATATAATTTCTACTTATCTCAGGAATCGTGGATTGCCACATCCAAGTCATAATTAATGAAACTTCATTATCCCAAATTGAAAAATGAGTGTCGTCTGGTCCTGGTCCTCCTCCATCTATGTGATCAAGTTTTGAACGACCCTTGAGAACCCTTCAAATAAATTGGCTCCATTGTAAGAAATTATGACCATCCAACCGACAGTTACCTCCTATATTTGGTAGGTCATTAGGTACCCCCAGAGGAATAATGTTTACTTCAGACATCCCGTAGAAATCAACCAGGAGTCTCTGGTGACCTTTTCTAAGACAAGGACGGCGTGTGGGTTGTTGAAACCTCGGCAAGTGTACCGGATCGTTCAAGTAATATAAAATGGTAAATCCAAGTATCGTTTTCCCAGGAGATTTGTTTCGATTCACTGATTGTTAAAGTTTACTAATTTAGCGATTATTAAACGTATTTTTATAACACAATTAAGATTAGCATACAGATGTAAATAAAGTGGTAAAAACAGTCGAATTAAAGTTCACTAGGGTTGAAATTCAAGTTCATCACTCAGGTAATTTTCTACTAACACACTTTCTCAAAATTAAGCATCGACATCCTAGGCGCATGCAGCCTCTGATCACTCAGATGACATTTCAGAATCATTCAAACTAAATTACTAATCCATTAGCTAATTCAGTTATTAGATTTGCCTTAAACACAATGTCACAGATGACTAAAAATTCCATCCTATGTCTAGGACTTGAAATCCTTTAGTTGTTCTATCCTAGGTCCGCGGTCTCATACATTTCCCAATGATTTAACCGTTCAATTAGCTCAGATTCCCATCGTAGGCATGAATAATAAAGATAGAACACAAAATTCATACAAGATCATGCATTAATAAGAAATTACAAAGAGTTTCAGAACTTTACTCTCAACCCCAGTGAAATGGAGTTCTAGCTATACATATACATCACAGAAGCGATAAATGATGGATTGGACGAGGGAAAGTGGTGGTTTTCCACCATGGAATCACCCAAACACGAGTTGGACGTGAGCTGCAGAGTTCCCCCTGGCCTTCTCCCCTCAAAAACTGCCTTCTCTGCCTCTGGTTCGCGTTTTTAAAGAGAAGGGCTGTAAGTGATTTTTCGCTGGGCGAGCAGCCTCCTCTCGCTGGGCGAGTGGTCTCGCTGAGCGAGTGACCACTGCTCGCTGGGCGACGAGTGTCCTCTCGCTGGGCGACGAGCGTCCTCTCGCTGGGCGACGAGCGTCCTCTCGCTAGGCGACGAGCGTCCTCTGGCTGGGCAACGAGCATCCTCTCACTGGGCGACGAGCGTCCTCGCAGGCTGGGCTATTTGATCCTTCTGACTGGGCAAGTGACGCACTCCAAATCTTTGATATTATCCAGTCCTTATTCTACTTCGATATAAACATACAAAAGCATCAAAACACATTTAAACACTCAAAACTATACTTAGATCAATATTTATATACTTTTCATGAGAATAAACACTTAAACTTGCTCAAAAACACAACATTTTAAGTAACAAAAACAAGTAAAGTTTACACCTATCATGGGTCACATCGAGAAAAGGAGTAAAACTTCAAACTCAGATATACTAAAATATAGGCCAAATGGGTCGTCACCGACCCCAAGAACAGACTCAGGAGGCTCCGACAAATCTGTCTGTGGCGGCAGTGGCGAGTGGGTCTCGCCGGAGGTGGGCGTGTGGGCTATGCGTGCTGGCGACAGTGGAGGCGTGTGGCGACGCGTGACGGGTTTTCTTACATAGCGACTTCTGGCGTTGTGGTCGCCGGTGTTGGATGCACCTTTCTGCCCTATCAACGACCCTAACAGGCAACGACGGCAGCGATGGTGGTCAAACAGCGACGGCGGCGCTGTGCAGCGGAATGGAGCCCTAAGACTGGGAGCTCTGACACCAAGTTGAAAATATGGCTTATTTTATTATTTTCAATCATGAAAATTACATTCACATATCCTCTATTTGTAATAATCTAATTCTCCTAAAAAGGGAAATAAGGAAACTAGGAAAACAAAATAAAATAGAAGATTATATATCTATTTCCTCTAATTAGGAAGATTCTAAAGATATCTTCTGTAATTACAACATTTAGGTAGCATAATAACAACTCCTAGACAACCAGATCCCTATGATTCTGAGATATCCTTGTTATGCACAATAATAATAATTTGTTAAATAAGAAAAAAATATAACTAATAAAAAACAATCATTCTGACATAAATAAAATAGATTCTAACATTTGCAAATTTAAAAGTGTTGAATTTAGGAGGGTGTAAATATGTAAAAAAATTGTTCGAATAATTTTGATCTTTGAGGTATAGATCAGAAGACGGGATAAACCACATGTTGGACAATACTTTAGCGAAGCAAACTCCTTTATGTACAAAACACAATCATTAGGACAAACATGTATCTTTTGATATTCAAGACCCATTGGACATAAATTTTTTTTTGCCTCGTAATTACGAATAGATAGAGTATTATTTTCTGGAAGCATCTCCTTCAACAACTCCAACAACTCTATGAAACTTTTATCGGTCCATCCATTCCTTGCTTTTAAACTAAACAACTTCAAAGTTGCAGACAAACGTGCAAAGTTCGAGCATTCTCGGAACAACGGTTGCTCTGAATCATTTATAAGAGAATCATACAAATTAGCTCTTCCAAAGTTATCTTCACCGACATCACGTATAATGTCCTCTAAATGATCACTCATCCATTCTTCCACATAATTCGTTCCTCGTGACGTGGTAGGCTGGTCCAGTAATTCTCCATGCCAAGTCCAAACGGTATAAGTTCTCATTATGCCACATGAATAGATGGTCACGCACATTGCCTAAGTCTTGCCGTATTTGATTAAAACAACGAACACAAGGACAAAAATATGTTCCGTTCACAAACTTAGCATTTTGTTCAACATATTGCAAGAACTCTGAAACACCCTTCTCATATTCTTCACCGATGCAACGTTCATTCATCCAGCTTTGATCCAAACTATATTCGTAACATACTTCATCAGTTTCATTTTTTTAACTCTCACAAGGTTAGGCCCTACCCATTCAGAAAAATTATTTTTCATAAATAGCTAAGACACATGCAAAGAAGTCTACATCATAAATTTGATAAGATTTCGGCAGCATTTCGTATTAGTCTCCAAAATACACGAAATGAGAGTAGTCAAGGATGACCATAATCAAATATGCATCCGGAGAACAACACAAATACTGAACCGAAATTTTATCAATCTTATCCATAAACTCCAATGTACATGTTATAGAAAATTATGAAAAATAATTTTCCCAAACTGTCTAATCGGACAATTCAAAATTTAATACAAACGATTAAAAGATTAATCGTTTGTGTTAAATTTCAAACGGGAACTAAGTATCACTCAATGATTTCATACTAATAATTTAACATGCCAATTATAATAACACAACTATCACAGGCATATTCAAAAGCCAATAACACATGCATCCCTAAAAGCCAATAACACATGCATATACGCAAAAGCCAATAAAATGCATTCAAAAAAGTTATCAAGAAAGAAGATAACCTTTTTAGCAGATTAAAAAAGCAATGGAGGGAGATGGAGTAATGCAAGGCCAAAAACGTAGGCCAAAAAGAGTAAAAAACACCGCCCAAGCACACGCCAAAAACTGCACTAAAACGTAACGAAAACAAATTTTAATCGGTTCAAATGGAAGATATTTCATCAAAGAGTAATTTAATCGGAGTAAAAGTAAATTTAAACGGTCCAAAAGAGATGAAACACACCTGGAAATGCAATATCTCAAAGAGAAAATGCGAGGAAGACGATGAACAGTGAGCGTAACTCCTTGCGGGTTCGCGTTTTGCAGTATAACTAGCTGTAGATGTCGGGTGCTGGGGGGCTTCGACGTCTGTAATAGTATAGACGTCAGGGCCCTAACTAATATGACGTCTTTTTGATTTAAAAATTCATATTCGCGGGGTTTATAGGCGTCGATTTAGAGGGGCCCCGACGTCTAGGGGAACGTTTCACCTACCATGTCAGCCCTATGGACGTCTGTTCGGAGGGGCCCCGACGTCTATAATATTATAGACGTCGGGGCCCCTCTTAACAGACGTCTATATGGCAGAAAAAATAACTTCTCACCTACCCTATCAACCACATAGACGTTTGTGAGGAGGGGCCCCGACGTCTGAAGAATGACGTTAACCTCTTCGTTTCATAACTTTTCTTATAATATTACGTCGAGTAGCTTTACTAATCGACGTACTATTGGTGTTCTAAAAGAAAAAAAAAAAACAAAAAGAGTGCAATGGTATATTCAATGTAATGATGTAACATTAAAAATTTCAATTACAATCATACAAGTGATTTAATCAATTTAAACAATTCAATCACCATGCAGTAATGTTATTGCCAAAAGTGAATTTTATTAATATTCAAAAGATGATTACAACCAGCAAAACAAAATATGGCTTAAGAAGCTACTAATTACAAAATTAAAATCTAACAATGAAAATCCATATTCTTGTGTTGTAGAATTATTGTTGATCCCTTTCTGGTTGTTCAGATCACCTTTCTTTCCTTTTTGTCGATGATTTTTCAATCCTTAGAGTCTTTTGTCAATGACTGTGTCAACTTTCAATTTACTTGAGCCCCAACAATCTTTTTAGCGATTCTGACATACAAAAGATGATTACAACCAACAAAACAAAGATGGCTTAAGAAGCCACTGATTAC
The DNA here is from genome assembly GCF_016808095.1 of Vigna angularis. Classification (NCBI taxonomy): domain Eukaryota; kingdom Viridiplantae; phylum Streptophyta; class Magnoliopsida; order Fabales; family Fabaceae; genus Vigna; species Vigna angularis. The sequence goes on from NC_068971.1 coordinate 10,097,948, forward strand.
AAAATTAAAATCAAACAACGAAAATCCATATTCTTCTGCTGTAGTCAGCTTTTAAATTACTTGAGCCCCAAGAATCTTTTTTGCGATTCTAACATACAAAAGATGATTACAACCAGCAAAACAAAAGATGGCTTAAGAAGACATTGATTACAAAATTAAAATCAAAGAACGAAAATCCATATTCTTTTGTTGCAGTCAGCTTTCAATTTACTTGAGCCCCAAGAATCTTTTTAGCGATTTTGACATACAATCTATTTTCACCGCATACCATTTAGCCCACTCATCTTCTTCAGTTTTTGTCAAATCTGTTTTGTTTGCACTCCATGATTCAGAAATGGGATAGACTTGCTGATGACCAATCCAAACCTTTATATCAGCCCGCTTGATTGTGGAACAAAATGTTTCATCACTCATCTTTAAGTTGGAGTAGAACACCCTCACCAGTTTCAGATATTTGTGAGAAACCACAATTTTAATCTTCCTTAGACTAAAAAGCTTCTGTCGAATGTCTTCATGACTAATCCAACCTGTAGGATTAACATTCCTTGCAATCCGGGCAACCTTTCATTTTCTTCTTGATGATGATGAAGAAGTCATTTCTGATCAGATTCTGGAACGTCTTTCACATTTCTAGGGTTTGTAACTCTTCGTTTTAGAAAACATTGAGTGCATTTTCAAAGCTAGTATTTATAAAGTTGTGCATCAAATCTTATCAGTTTCAGGCCTAACTAAAATTTTCAATCTTATATATCCCAATAAAATAATTTCAGCAATGACGAATTTCTATAGCGTTCGACGTTTTATTATGCGGTTGAAGTTGAACTCTGATAATATAAGGATTGACTTGATGGACGACGGATTTCTAAAGGTACGGTGGACATGTTCCGTAAACAAATTCATGTTAAATTTTTCCTTAGGGTTTCCATTAGTTCCTCTACTAAGTGAAGACATTTCGTTGTTAACGGTGAAGGCATGGTGGAAATCCTGAGGAAAATGTTAACACTTATGAATTTCAAAAACATTGTCCATTGTTTTTCTGGCTTTGTTTTATTTAATTTCTGTGTTTTTTTTATGTAGTTTCTTGTTCATGTAAAAGTCGTCATATAGTTTGATTAAATCTATCATGTATCATTGTCAGAAACAAAATTCTTAAACCCTCCTGTAATGTCTAAATCCTATTCTCAAATGGCTTCTTCATCTTCACGGCGTGGAAAGAAGGCTGCACACTGATGAGTCAATATTTTATTGATTTTACTTAGCTTATTGTACCGGATTTAATCGAGGAATTGTGCTTAATTGTCCAGTATTTTTCCGTTTTTGCTAATTGTGCGTAATTTAATCGGAAATTCTTATTTTAATTAATTTGAATTATCTGAGACTAATTATTTGCATTATTAATTGAAGGAAAATTATTGGATACTATGTTGGGACATTTGGAGAGTTGTCACGGCCTTAATAAGTTCCTCACACACAAATTTTCATGCTTTTATTCTTACCCTCGGTCACACATGGATGGGAGGAATGGATCTGTAATTTTTATTTTATGAGAAAGAAAGCTCTCACATTTTTTGTATCACTACTCACGGCTGAATGTAAGGTGTGTACGTGTAAGCATCTTCAAACATATGGAATATTACTGCTACCATAATTATTTGCTTACTACGTGGAAGTGGGTAATATGTCATTCATTCAAATTCCTGAACCATTATTTGCTTACAACAAACATATCATATGGCCCACAAGAAAACAGCAGCCACCGAGAGTGAGAAACATCACAGCAGCCACCACTCTTCACTTGGCAATTTTCCTTGAATGTTTTATGGAGCTTGGAATGATCTTCACGGTGATTGCTGGAGCACACACGGAAGCAAGTCTTCACGGACAGCACGTTGGAGAGGAGCTTGAGCAAGGAGCTGGCGCAGCCGCCACCAAGGTGGTAATTCTCGGTCATTCTACGCCCAACTGCACCGTCCAAACAGCAGCACCATCGGAGAAGTCAGCAGTTCACGTCTAGCTTGGAGCAAGCAAAGAGAGAGAGGAAGGAGAGCAGGAACGTGTTGCAAACAGCCACCCAATAGGGTCTTTCTTGATTTGCATTTCAGCTGCCACACACACAGGGAAAAGAAGTGAAGCATGGTGATTCACTGGAGCTAAGCTTGTTGAGATTTCTTTTGTTTGGTAAATGAAGAAGTAGATTAAGTTGGAGTAGGTGAAGTCACGTACTACAGCTACGGATTGGGAAGGCTTCACTTAGATGAGTTATTTTCACTTAGGACCAAATGGAGAGCAAATGTTTTTGTCTTCTTCTGAAAGTGGTGCAATTCACACGTAAATGAAGAGCATGTGGTTGAAGAAAATCAAAAACAAATGAGGAAAAGGACAAAAGGTGGGCACCATGTTTTATTTCTTTTAGTTGGGTGTAAGGTGACATGGAGAGGCTGCTGCAAATACACGGTCCAGAGGGGAGGAGAAAAACGTTGGACACAAATTATGGAGGACCCCATTTTTGCACTTTCATTTTTAAATGGTGTGCACATACATGGACAAAAGGTTTTGACTGCCAAAATAAAAGGGCAAGTTTGGTGTGCAGAGGCCGTGAGGTTCCAGAAGGGAATAAGCTGGACATAAGTCCAGCAGAGAGGGGCTGGACAGTGGAGAGCAGAGGGCTGGACGGCTGGAATCACACTACAACATGGAGTGTTACGGTCAAGATGTTGAGCAGTGTACACCATAGGTTCCAATTTTATTTTTATTCACTAGTAAAAAATTGGGTTTTTATAGCGCACATTATGCCACGGTTCACTAGAAACCGCAGCATAATGGTGCGCGGTGGCAATTTTGTAAATAAATCGAAAGAATATGCCGCGGTTCAGAGGGGAACCGCGGCATATACGCCAGTCAACCATCCCCTTTGACGCCACGTCTGAAAAAAAATTAAATAACAGCCTATATGCCGCGGTTCTCTGGAAAACCGCGGCATATACCCCTGCCAATTTATTGCAGGGGCTGACTGAGTCAGAGAATTTCAGAAGTTACAAGGGTATATGCCGCGGTTCTCAGAGTAACCGCAACCTATTCTCCTACCTGAAATAAATTTAAAATGAATTTGAAATATTTAGAGGAATATACTGCGGTTGCCCTTCGAACCGCGACATATAGTTTAAAAATAATTTCAAAAATGTCATCTTCTACCGCGGTTGCCGCCGAACCGCGACATATAGTTTAAAAATAATTTCAAAAATGGCATCTTATACCGCGGTTAAGTAGTGAACCGCGGTAGATTCCCCAGTCAGAGTTAAAAAATAAAACTTTGGAACAGTATCGTCTTGTTCGCGCAGACGCTCGCTGAACTTCGAGTTTTCTTCTCCTGCCGACCACCCATCTCAGTTCCCTCGTTTCTTCACCGTTTAAACTCAAAATTGTTCGGTCATTCCTCTCCGCTACCATTCCCCTTTGTTGCACCAAGCTTTTTCGCCGCCCCTGTTCCAGGTATTTATGCCCTTTTGCATTCTTAACATGATTTCTTCATTAGTGGTAACTTTAACAAATTTTGATAACTTTAACAAATTTTGATTTTTTCCCAAATGTTGAATTCATATACACAAATTAATATGAATTGTCTTTTGCAGAGATTCAAGACACTACTATATGCAGGTCTGTTTTTGTGGTAGTGGATATCACAAAAACAGACCTGCAATTTTAAAAAACTACAGGGGAATATGCCGCGGTTGTAACCCCAACCGCGACATATAGTGGACAAAATTTTTTTTTTTAAAAAAAGGATTTAGGCAGCGGTTCTTTGGACAACCGCGGCATATTCCGCAACCTATATACCGCGGTCATAACCGCGGCCTAAAGTCTCTGACTTACTACCGCGGCTGAATATGCCGCGGTTCGTAAACCGCGACGTATAGTGAAAAATAACCGCGGTAAAAGCCCCTCGCTGCACTAGTGATTTTTTTTGTTTGCTGTAATCAATTTCAGTTTGATTTAATTTTCTGAACTTCAAGTCTGTTATTGTTTTATTTTGATTCTGTAATTTAATTTCTGCTGCTATATTTTAAATGCTGCTGTAATTTAATTTCTGTTGTAATTAAATTTCTGAATTATATTTTCTACAAATTAATTTCTTTTGCCTCTGCTGTTAATTATTTCACTTTGAATTATTTACTGTAATTTGGTTTTCTATATCTTGGTGCAGTAATTCTGATTTTATTTTTATATTTTGTAATTTACTGTTTTCCGTATTTAATATTTTTCTGTATTATGTTTTTGCTGTTTCTGTATTACTGGTATTTGGATTCTGAATTTATGTACTTATTGTTTTTCTATTATTAATTACTGCTGTAATTTTATTTTCTAAAATTTACTGTTTTCTATTTGTACTGTTTTTTTTGTATTTACTATTTATTGTATTTTTGTTTTTCGTATTTTTATTTTCTGTACTGCAGTTTTCTGTACTGCAGTTTTTCTGTTTCAGACTTACTGTTTTTGTTGTAAAAATTTACTGCTGTAATTTATTTTCTATTTGTACTGTTTCTGTATTTTCGTTTTCTGTATTTGTTTTCTATTCCAGATTTATTTTTTACTGTATTACGTTGCTGTATTTTCATTTTTACTGTAGCAAATTCGTTTTTACTGTTTAATTTCGTTTTACTGTTTTAATTTCATTTTTACCGTTTTTAGTTTTATGTTTACGATTTGTTTTTACTGATGCTTTTATTTTTGTGTCAACGTTTTACGTTTTATTAATGTTTAGTGTTCCCGCGTTAATTTTATTTTGATATCTTTTACCGTTCGGTTTTTAATGTTTTGAATTTTACTTCACCGTTTTCACGTTTACTGTTTTAAAGTTAATTTTCAGTTTTAATTTAGTTCATTCGCAAAAACAACAATTAAAACCCCCCCCCACTTTCGTGTTGACCCGAGATTGAACCACATTTGGTCCTTGTGAGACGACCTAGGAGTCACTTCCTAGTAAATATATTGCATTCTTTTATGCTCAACTTTTGTGAGAGGTGCGACCCGCTCATCACACACCTTGTAAGAAATGCTAGTCCAAATGGGTGGATCAGTGATGAAGAAGAACGATACAAATTTGGATGTTATAGAAAACTCTTCAAGGTGGTCCCTCACAAGTTTTTGGATGTGGAATTATTCAGAAGGGAGGGGTTTATCTTTCAAGAATGGCTTGTAGATGTTGGTCTTCTAAAATTTGTAGAAATGACCGGGGATTGCTGTCCTGACCTGGTACAAGTCTTCTACCACAATCTGAAGGTTGTCGATGGTGTTATATGCTATCGTGTGAAAGGTGTTGATATTAAAATTTATGACGAAATATGACTATCTTTTACTGGTCTCAAAGCAGAAGGCTTCATGTCTCATGAAAGAAATTCTGAACTCAACCAATGGACCAACAAGAAGAAAATTTATAAGGAATATCTGAGAAGTCCAACAAGGCTAAAGGTATACAAGCCGTATCTACTTGATGGTTTGAAAATGGAAGAAAAAATGTGTGCATTTGTAGTTACTTGGGTAATACTATCTGGAAGATGTTTACGTGATCGTCTAGCTACTGCAGATTTATTTTTGGTTCATGGCATAAAAACCTGGATACCAACCAACTGGGTTGTTGTCATGAGTGAGCACATGATTGAAATTGCAAGTAGTCAAGGACATATTTTGCCATAAGGTGTTTTTATCAGCCGTGTATTGAAGCATCATCAAGTTGATCTTACTGGTGAAAAAAAAAATTGGTGCACCGAATCAAATGAAATAGGAAAAGCGACATTGAGACATAATGGTCTAAAGAAAACAAAAGATGGCTGGGTGTTCAAGGATGTTGACGAAACTCCTTCTACCTTCACTCCACAGACTGAGTTTGAAAGATTTTTTGTGGATCAATTTCGAAGGCTTTCAACAAGAATTTCAAAAGTTGAAAATCTCTGATCATGATTCACAAGAAATCAGATGAAGACAATGCTCTCATAACTCCCTCAGCAAGTGAATCTGATGATGAAGATGACACAACAGAAGATGAGTCTATGGAGACATCTGACTTAGATTAGGAACAAGAGTCCATTTTAGTTTATTTTTCTGAAATTAATGTAATATTTTAATATATTTTAGTATATTTTTGTATGTTTGAACTCTGTTTGAAATTTTAATATGTACTTTTCGTGGTTATATTTTCATATTTTTCCTTTGTTTAATGTTATTATGGGTTTTTTTTAAATCCTTGAAGTTTTATTACGTTAAATTCTTAAAAACGTCAACGTTTTAAAAGTTAAAAATAGGAAAAAATGAATGTTACGTCGCATATTGTAAAAGCCGACGTCAAAGATCAAGTCCATTTCTATAAATACACTTGCGGATCCTTGATCTAGTCCTCCACTTATAAAATTTAGTCGTAACTTATCATTCTGATATCATATATTTTATGTTTCCTTATAACTTTTCCTAGGTCATCACAAAAGTTAGGGTGATGCAGGGAAGCGTTATAGAAAACATAAGAAATAAGTTAACAATTTGGATTTCGTTTCAAGTAGTACAATTTCATTCATATTCATAATGATTACAATCAAATTAGAAGCAAAACAGACACAGAACAAAAACACATAACCGACTCCATACTAAAATTCTAAGCCTCTATTCTAATTCAGAATATTTCCATTGAATCCTACTCACTAGACTCTTCACTTGAATCTTCAGTTGGAGAATCATTTTTATTCTTTTTCTCATGCAGAGCGTCTATCTTCTGTTAGAGTCTCTTGAGTTTTTCAACAACAAATCTTTCAAAATTGGTTTCAGGAACGAAGTTGGTGCGGTCTTCATTTAGTGCAGGTGTGCTTCCAGAACTTTGAACAATATTCTCCTCATCCTTAAAGCACCATCCCTTTGTGGTCTTCACAAGGTTAATGGAAGTCAAGGTGTTTCGATTTATAACATTTGAGGAGTTACAAGAGAATTTCTTTTCACCACTAACATCCACACCTTGAAGGGTTAGGATTTTACTGATAAACACAACATATGGTAGATGTCGTGCATGTTTGGTTCCTGCATCAATCATATGATCTTTTATTACTTCCACCCAATTGGTAGGAACATGATTCTTGATGGCATATCGCAGAAAAACATCTTCAGTTGTCATTCTGTCTTGTACAGGTCTAGCAGGTAAAATCACCCAAGCAAGAATGTATGCTGTTATCTTTTCTTCTTTATTCAGTCCCTCATGCACATATAATTTTTCAATTGTGTATCTCTCAAGAAACCTTAACCAGTTACTGTACACGTCCTTTTTCTTCAGCCATCTGTTTATTTCTGAGTACCGTAAGTGAGAGAATAACCCTTCGGCTTTTAATCCTGCAACTTGAAACCAAACATCATTGTCAATGTGAACATTTACTCCTTTTACTCGAGAATGAAGGACACCATCTATGTTTCTCATATTGTTATAGAAGACCCTTACTAAGTCAGGGTACCAATCACCCTTCATCTGGACAAGTGTAGAGAATCCTTGAGTTTTAATCCATTCCTGGAAGTGAAATACCTCTTTTTCAAATAAGTCGAGGTTCATATATTTGTGAGGAACAATATGTTTAAACTTTGTCCACCTCATAAACTCTAGACGAGTCTCCTCATCACTGATCCACCCAAAGAGATCAACATTTCTTGCAGCTACAACAACCTTTCCTCGGTTTCTTGAAGGATGTGATGAAGAAGCCATTTGAATTTGGATACCAGATAATTTTCCTCAGTATTAGGGTTTAGTACCTTAAGTCACTCGTGCAATATAAAACAATGCACATAAGATTTTCAAATTCAGTGTATATAAGGGTGCACAACATCACGCGTTCAACGTCAAATAACATAACAACCAACATTAACAATAGCCATGGCGTTGTTGTAAATAAATTCATTCAATCCATGTCGAGTGGTATCAATACTGGACGTGGATCTCTTCGTTTCAAATATTACGTCAACTGTGTAACTAGATTCGAAATTTAAATTCTCTTGAAGTTGTTTCGACCATAAGAAATTTGATGATGTACATTAGATCGTGTAATTATGCTCAGTATCTTGTATGAACGTCGAATGACGGCCGAATTCGACGTTCAAACATCATTAAGTGAAAAAGTAAAAAAAACTCTGGTGCTTATGACGAAAAAAACGTCGAAGATTTATGAGGCTTGGACGTTATAGTGAGAGTTTAAAAGGAAAAAGGAAAAATAATAAAAAATGGAGCGAACTTTGGCATATGGATGAAGATTAAAACGTCCAATACCATCCGAATTTGACATAACATTCTGGTCACACAATTAATCTTCCAAACCACTCCAATCCCCTTCACGTTGATAAATAAGTAGACCCATTGAAAACCTATCCTACATAACTTCGGTAATCAAATTCATGTTAACTTTTCTCTTGTGTTTTCCTTCTTGTCCTTTACTAAACGAACACAGTTCTTTGTTAACCATGAAGGCATGGGGGAAAACACAGGAAAAAGTTAACACTTATGAATTTCAAGTAGACCCTTTCAAAACCTATCCTACATTACTTCCACAACCAAATTGATGTTAACTTTTTCCTTTGGCCTTTGCGTAGAATGCACTCAATATTCGGCAACTTTATAAATTTAACTTATCTTGGAGTTATTTCCACCATAAGAAATCAAATAGCTCTGAAATCTAATAGTAGAAGACAACTCCAAGACAATTTAAAAAACGATTCAACATTGTTGAATGATGAAGTTGAACATGTTCTTTATATAATTATTTTAAATCATAAAATTGTTTCAGCGTTAAACATATTGTGAACCATTTTTCTTTTTCTTAAGCGCTTCCCTTTCAGTAAGATAACTTAATCATTTCTATACTATAAAAAGCATTTTGTTGACTTGAATTTCATAGGCCACCTTCATATGAACTGAGACCTGCATGCGACACTTTGAAATTCAAGTGAGCAAATTGCAATTTGAGGATCATAAATGCTTCGAAATCTAAGGAAAAGAAAACACAAAGTATATAAAAACCATGAATCTTAATATGTTCAACATAGAAACATGAGGGCAGGGGTTACGCGAAATTTAAGCTATATTTATAGATGAAATGATGACGTCACACTGTCTAAGAAATAGACGTACATTATATCATGAATAATGCTTAGGAACTACCACAGTCCATCATCTGTAGCCACGTCGAAGCCCAGCCGCAGTTGACGTTCAAACATCATTCAGTGGAAAGTAATACATCTCTTTTGATTGAGATAAGAACTAACTCACGTCCAGCCCCAAACAAATGACGTGAATTAGATGATTCACTACTCCATTACTCCACAAAGTCGGACGTGCTATTGAATGATTAAAACTTAAAAACAAAAAAATATTAAAAATTAGATGATCCGTTGACGAAAATTAAATCATTATAAAAGCAGTACATTGTGTAATTATGATTAGTAACTGCCACATTGTATGAACGTCCAAGCCCCGCCGAATTCGACGTTCAAACATCATTCACTAAAAAAGTAAAAAATCTCTTTGGATTCTGATATGAACTCCTTGTGACTAAACGAAGACATTTCTATGATGAATAATGATATAGGACGTCATCGATCACAAATATTTGACAAAATCTCCATAGTTTTTCATCGAATGCACTCAACACTCGACGTCAACAGTATAAATTTAATTTGCATTGCAGTTATTTCCACCATAAGAACTAATTGACGTCTAGCCCCCAACAAAAGACGTTAAAAACATCGTTGGAAACAATAAACCATTAGTGTCCCACTACTCCACATAGTCGGACGTGCTATTGAATGATTAAAAATTAAAAAGAAAAAAATATTAAAAATTAGATGATCCGTAGATGAAAATTAAATCATTATAAAAGCAGTACATCGTGTATTTATGATTAATTGTCTAAACGTTGAAGCCCCACCGAATTCGACGTTCAAACATCATTCACTGAAAAAGTAAAAAATCTCTTTGGATTCTTATGAACTCCTTGCTGACTAAACGTAGACATTTCTATGATGAATAATGATATAGGACGTCATTGAGCACAAATATTTGACACAATCTCCAGTCTTTCGCATCGAATGCACTCAACGTTCGACGTCAACTTTATAAATTTAATTTGTGTTGTAGTTGTTTCCACCATAAGAAATCAAATAGCTCTGAAATCTAATGGTAGAAGACAACTCCAAGACAATTTTTTTAAAGGATTCATACATAGTTAAATGATGAAGTTGAACAACATTTTTACATAATTATTTTAGATCTCAAAATTGTTTCAGCATTAAACATATTGTGAACCATATTTCTTTTTCCCAAGCACTTTCCTTTCAGTAAGATAACTTAATCATTTGTGTACTATAAAAAAAATTTTGTTCACTTGAATTTCAAAGGCCACCTTCATATGAACTGAGACATGAATGAGGCACTTTGAAATTCAACCGAGAAAATTGCAATTTAAAGAACAGACATGTTTCCAAATGTAAGAAAAGGAAAATTCCAAGGAGATAAAAAACATGAATCCTATTATGTTCAATACGGAAACAGGAAGCAAGGGATTACGTGATGGATGCAATATTTATAGATGAACCGATGACGTACATCGTGTAATTATGCTTGTTATCTATCTTTTCTGGACGTTGAAGCTCCTTCGAATTCGACGTTCAAACATCACTCTGAAAAAAAACAACAAATTTGAGTTTGATTCATATAAGAACAAATTGACGTCCCGTCCCCCAAAAATTGTGTACTTTTGAATCACCCGCCAAGAAGGTGAGATTTGGAGGGCTTTAAGTTAAAAAGTTTGATGTGCCCCTCTATATTCATATAATTCCATTCTCAATTTTGCTAAGTTAATATAATCTATTCTAAGTAATAAAGAATCGATTCAAAGCGTTATAAATTAAGAAATGCAAATAATGTTATTTATAGTATTTTCCTAATAATGTTATTGATAATATTTTTTATATTATAATTATTAAATTATTCAAAATAATTTATCACAATGTGGCCAGTAAAAGTTGTTCTAAGAGTTAGTTTGATCTTTGATCGTCGTCGACTTTTTAAATCATAATCATTTATACTAATAACTAATTATAATTATTAATTATACAAAACAATTTATCTCAATGTGGCCAATAAGAGTTGTTAAACATATCGTTGGTCCCTGAGAAAATTTTTGTTGTTCCTAGAATTCTGACAAATGTCTTTCATGACCTTGCCTGTCCATCTCGACTTTTTTAAATTGTACTTATGGTTCATAAGACAAAGATGGAAATGCCATAGTATAGGTATAAATGTATAAGGCACCTAAGAAACCCTAAAAGAAATATTTGCCACAAAGATGTTAATCTTTGATAAGAATCAGAGAACCAATAACCAAAAGAATCCTCTCTCAACATTGGAAATGCAAATTTATGACTTCCAAAATGTGTACATATGTATTTGGTGTCCCTATATATAGGTATAAATGTTTAAGGCACCTAAGAAACCCTAAAAGAAAGATTCGCCACAAAGATGTTAATCTTTGATAAGAAAAATACAATTTATTTTATTTCCTATACTAATTATTAATCAGGAGATAGTCCTCTATCCTACCTTTTGCTCGGGTCAGCCCATCCCGACCTTCAACTTATGTTTGTTTGTCTGAACCTTTAGTCTTAATCTCTGAACATTGATTTTGGGTCAACCAGTCTCCACCATCAAACCTAATCTGCCTTAATCTTCGACCCAACCCATTCATCTTAATTTTTGGTCTAGATCTGTCTTAATATTCCCCATACACGCTGTCTCTTCTCGATATTTGACCTGGTGTGATGCATCTGTGTTGTTAACTTGTCTAAATATTTTTTGATAATTATACTTTGACAACATTTTTTTGACAATATTTTTTCTAATTTACCTATCTTCATTTTTGTCCACAATATTTTATCTTAACACCTTTAGTTTATGAGTCAACTTAATTCTTTCTCAAACTTAAGGTATTATAATTTAAAAATCAATCAATGTGTTTTAGTATAATAATACTTATCTTTAGCCTAAAACATTCATTTCAAATTACTTTAAATAATATAATAATATTTATTATGATTTTAATTATTGTGATCTATAACTAAATTGAATTCTCATAAAATATTATTGTTATTATTTTCCATATGAAATTAAATTAATATTTTAAACAAATAAAATTTTATTCTCTTTAAATTTCACCGACAAAAGGACAGAAAAAGGGCGGGAGGCTGGAGAAGAAAACCTCGAATATCAGTAACGTTGCATTTCTAATGGGAGGTTATCTTAAAATGTAAATATTATATTGAAATATAATGGTAATGGGAGCTTGTGAGCGGTTTTATAAAGGAAAAAATAAAAATAGGAGGGTAGGACGATGAAGAAGAAAACTTCGAATATGCCTAAAATTTGACATCCTTTTCTAACTCTTTATCTTCTGGCTGACAATTAGTACATCGATGCCCTCTATAATTCGACGTCTCCTTTGTATTTTTTTAAGCTGACAAGTTATGAAGTTAAGAAGTCGAGATTGTGAAAGACGTTCCTAGAATTCTATTCAGAAATGGCTTCTCCATCGTCATCATCAAGAGGAAAAGAGAAGGTTGCCCGGGTTACAAGAAACGCAAGCCCATCTGGATGGATAAGTGATCCAGACATGCGAGGAAAGTTTTTATACTGGACACATTTAAAAAATGTAGTTCCTCAGAAGTATATGGACCTGCAAGTGTTCAAGAAAGAAGGGTTCCTTTTTCAAGAATGGATTGCATATCATGGGCTTACTGATTTTGTGCAGATGAAAGGGCATTGCTATACATATTTGGTTGAGGTTTTCTACACAAACCTGAGGGTTGTAAATGGGGGTCATTCACTCAAGGGTCAAAGGTGTTAACATTACTATTGACGATAATGTTTGGTTAGATATTGTTGGACTGAAAGCTAAAGGTTTGGATTCAGATATCCGTGATTTTGAGTCAAACTGATGGCTAACAAAGAGAGCTATATATATAAATTGCTTAAGATATCCAGGAAGGTACAGGATAAGCAGTACCTACATGATGGCTTAAACAAGGAGGAGAAATGATTGCTTATGTTCTGACTTGGCTACTGCTGCCTAGAAGATTGAACGAGGACAGAATGTCAACAAAAGATGTATTTCTGTTGAATGTTATCAAGACTAGAATCCCAACCAACTAGGTTACGGTACTAAAACACCACATGATCGCTGCACGAGATGATTATGCACGCAAATTGCCATATGGAGTATTTATCAACAAGGTGTTGAAACTCCAAGGAGTAGATGTATCTGAAGAAGAAAAAAGAATTGTTTGCAAAAGAAGAAATTGGTATACCAAGTCTATCATCTATTGGGCTGAAAAAGACTGTGAATGGATGGTTCTTATTAATGAACAAACTGTTGGAAGTCCACCTACTCTTGATCAAGATCGTACTGAAGATTCTGATGATGAAGATTCAATGGAATCTTCTTGATAATTATTTAGAGCCTATTTTTCTATATTTTTTGTTTTTTATTTTGTAATCATGGCTAGTAAGCCACCTATGGTTTCTGTATTTCTTTCGATTTTAGATTGAAATGAAATGAAGATTTATTTTAGTAAACGATCTGTGAATTGTGAATGTTGATTGCATTGTATGTGGACTAACCCTCAATCTAGTTGAGAATAGAAGATTATGCTGTTCTGATATTGATCAAAAACTAATGACTGGTTAAAAGTGCAAATTTCGGTACACTGCTAACTTGAATCAATTAAGGAAGAAGTAAAAAGAAAAACAGTTCATGTCTAATTTTAAAGAAAAAAGAATCATAAGAGCGCCACATTTTGGTATTGCGCAAGAAAAAAACGTCAAAGCCCTATCGAATAAGGCGTTCTATTAATGTGAAGTTAAGAGCTCACCATTAATGCTCCCATTATACTGCAATTCCCTTCACGTCACTGCCACGCTTCCTTCGACGTTCTATGAGAGGGGAAAAACAAAATATATCCAAATATACTTCATCAAAATGTACTTTTTGATCCAGCAAAATGCCGCATTCGACGTTAAAACATCATTAAGTGAAAAAGTAATAAATATCTTTAGATTCATTTTAGATGCTGTGTTTTAAGGGTGTATAGGACGTCGTTTATCACATAAAATGGATCTGAACAATGAATAAACTCCAGGTCTTTGCAGCAAGGGTACTCAACATTCAACGTCAATTGTGTAAATTAATTCCAAATTTAAATTGTCCATAAGTTGTATCCTCCCTTAGAAAAAAGATAGCTCTGAAATCTAACGGAGGAGTGCAACTTATGGACAATTTAAAAAAGAATCATACAATTTTAAATGATGAAGTTCAACAACATTTTTATATAATTAATTTAGATCTCAAAATTGTTTCAGCATTAAACATATTGTGAACCATATTTCTTTTTCCTAAGCACTTCCCTTTCAGTAAGATATGTTAACCATTTCTGTACTAGAAAAACATTTTGTTAACTTGAACTTGAAAGGGCTCCTTCATATGAAATGACGATGAATGAACCACTTTCAAGTTCAAGTTATCAAATTGCAATATGAAGAACAAAAATGCTTAGATATCTAAGGAAAGGAAAAGACCAAGGATATAAAAAACATGAATCCTAATATGTTCAATACGGAAACAGGAGGCAGGGATTATGAGAAATGCAAGCTATATTTATAGATGAACCGATGACGCACATCGTGTAATTATGCTTAGTAACTTCCACACTCCACCATCTTGTATGAACGTCGAAGCCCCGACGAATTCGACGTTCAAACATCATTTAGAAAAAAAGCAATAAATTTCGTTTGATTCATTTAAAAACAAAATGACGTCCTGCTCCCCATAAATTGTCTACTTTTCAATCACCCGCGAAAAAGGGGAGATTTGGAGGGCTTGAAGTTAAAAAGTTTGATGTGCCACTCTATATTCATATAATTCCACTCTCAATTTTGCTAAGTTAATATAATCGATTCTAAGTAATAAAGAATCGATTCAAAGCGTTATAAATTAAGAAATGCAAATGAGTTTTTAATGATTATTTATGGTCATATTAGTGACAACGTGCCTGGATATTGATCACACGTTTATTAAAATACTAAAAAGCAAAGAAATAATGCATGAGAAGGTTCAAATTTGTTTTTCTAATAATGTTAATCATAGTATTTTTGATATCATAATCATTTATACTAATAACTAATTATAATTATTAAATTCTTCAAAATAATTTATTTCAATATGGCCAATAAAAGTTATTCTAAGAGTTCGTTTGATCTTTGAACGTTGTCGACTTTTTAAATTCGAGTTTTTTATAAATGCTTATGTGGTAGTCGTGATCGGTCCGTTTCAAATATACAGATCCATCTCATTCATGTCCTGGCACGTCTGTCTCAACTTTTTGAAATTTTTTCTGGAGTTTCATAAGAGAAAGATGAAAACACCACAATATAGGTATACATGTTTAAGGCAACCTAAGAAACCCTAAAAGAAATATTTGCCACAAACATGTTAATCTTTGATAAGAATCAGAGTTGTAAACCAAGAACCAAAAGAATCCTCTCTCAACATTGCAAATGCATATTTATGACTTCCAAAATGTCTACATATGTATTTGGTGTCCCTATATATAGGTATAAATATTTAAGACACCTAAGAAACCTTAAAAGAAATATTTGCCACAAAGATGTTAATCTTTGATAAGAAAAATACAATTTATTTTATTTCCTATACTAATTATTATTCAGGAGATAGTTCTCTATCCTACCTTTGGCTCGGGTCAGCCCATCCCTACCTTTGGCTTAGGCCGACCCGTTTTGACCTTCAACTTATGTTAGTTTGTCTGGACCTTAAGTCTTAATCTCCGAACATTCATTTTGGGTCAACCAGTCTCCACCGTCAAACTTAACCTGCTTTAATCTTTGACCCAACCCATTTTGTCTTAATTTTTGGTCTAGATTTGTCTAACTATTTTCCATACACGCTGTCTCTTCTCGATCTTTGACTTCATGTGATGCATCTATGTTGTTAACTTGTCTAAGTATTTTTTTTCTAATTGAGCTATCTCAATTCTTGTCCATGATATTCTATCTTAACCTTTAGTTTATTAGTCAACTTAATTTTTTCTCAAACTTAAAGTATTATAATTTAAAAATCATACCTCTCTTTAGCCTAAAACATTCATTTCAAATTACTTTTAATAATATAAAAATATTTATTATGATTTTAATTATTGTGATCTATAATTAAAACACAATTCTCATAAAATATTATTAATATTATTTTCCATATGAAATAAAATTAATATTTTAAAGAAACAAAATTTTATTCTCTTTTAAATTTCACCGACAAATCGTTCTTATATTTTATAATATGTAAATATTACCAGATAAATTTAAACAAATTTATATAATATAAAAATAAAAAAAAATTAAAGCTTATCTTAAAATATAAAGGTAATGGTGGGTTCTTCATTGTACGTCAAAGCCTAGTAAAATTCGCCGTAACCATTGTATGTTTTAAGCTTCAAAGTTGAGAAGTTAAAAACTACTAGATTGTGAAAAACGTTCCAATAATTCTATCCAGACATGGCTTCTTCATCATCATCATCTAGAAGAAAAGAGAAGGTTGCCCGGGTTACAAGAAACACAAACTGATGAATCATTATTTTCTTCACTTCACTTAGTTTATTATGCTAGAATTAATCCGGGAATTGTGCTTAATTGTCCAGTATTTTCCCATTTTTCTTAATTGTACTTAATTCGATCAGAAGTTCTTATTTTAATTAATTTGAATTATCTGAGCTAATTATTTGCATTAGTAATTGCAGGGAAAATTTTGGAAATACAATTTAGGACATTTGGAAAAAGATTCATTTACACACTGTTATTTAATTGAAGAAGCACTCACGGCACATTCATTTTGGCACCAAGAAAGGAAATTCTTTTATTTCCTTATTAGAATGAAAGAAGAAGTGCACGGTCATGACATCCAAAATGAAGAAAGCACATGCAACAAAAGTGGAGCCGCCACCTAGGATTGGAGAATTCTTTTCTGAGTATGTAAACCGTGAAGCTTGATGGAATAAGGGTGTCAGGGAGAAGCACATTTGATTCATGCTAATTTATTTTGTTTGTGGCCCACTTGTCGGCTCATTTTACGTGGAAGCAAAACCAATACACACGGCACTTATGAAAGAGGAATCTTCTTTCTTTCTAGATGGCACTAATGGAGGGGACCACATTAAAGGAAAAGAAGCTCACGGGCCCAAGCAGCTCACGTTTTCAGGAGAAAGATGGAAGGGTGAAGGGATGCATTCACGCTTGGAGTGCACATTTTTCGTTTTGATTTTCCAATTCATAAAAGAAGCTCGCGGCCTAAAGGGTCCACCCATCACTCGCGGTTTTGTTGAGAAGCATTTAGTTGATTGCTTGGCAAAACTCATGACAATCAACACGTAGAAGAAAAGAACAACGTTCAAGAGTCCACACTCCAGCAGCAGCAGCTCGTTGAAGAAAGAAGACAGCACCACCAACACCAGCAGCAGCACACTGCCACTTCCATGAGCAGCTGAAGCAGCACACAAGTGTCACAACCTTAAAGCAGCGTGAATGGGTGTGCACGGTTTCTTCCATCCAAATCAAATCTCAACGGAGCTGGAATCAACCGAGAAATGCAAAGGAGCAGGCTGGAACGTTTTTCATGTGGAGGAGTTGTCACGGCTGCACTCAAGACCTTGGTGGAGTGGAAAGAAGATGATATTTTTTTAATTGCATTTAGTGAGGAATTTGGAGAATAGCACATGCGGTGATGGTTAAAACAATGAATATGGTGGTTGGATAAGAAGGTGTATTCACGGGAATTTGGAGCAGAGATGTGCACAGTATTTCTTTTAGCTGCACGGTGCATTCAATTTGGCCTTGAAAGAAATGTGTACACGTTGAGGAAGTGGCGTCCAGATTGCTGCATCCAGTGAAGCACACAGCAGCTTGTAAGTCAGCAGCCAAGAGAGGAGGCCGTGAGGTGAGAAGGACAGCAGTAGGGGCTGAACTGGTACAGCATAGAAAGCATCCAGTCAGCAAGCAGAACTACAAACAGACAAGCAATTTGGAGTGGGCACCACCTTTCAAAGAAGTTGGCAACATCCGTGGAAGAAGGAAGTAGAAAAAACACACGGACAGCACAAATGAAGGGCTCACCTTTTGCTTACTTTTTGGCACATATTGGAGAAAGTCAGGAAGCTAGGGGGACAAAATAAAACGGGAAAGCTGCCTGGAAGGAAAGAAAGAGCAGACTAGGCAGAGTAGGTGTGGATTCACTCCTATAAGAGAAGGAGAGCAGCCAGAGAAGAATTATTAGATTTAGGAGTAGGAGTTAGGAGTGCAGCCACGGATGTTTTCATTCTGAGTGTTCATTTTTCCTCCTCCCCATTTGGAGAGGTTTTGGATTTGCCTTAATTTCCAGTTTCAAGGATTGAATTTCAATTGTAATTTCCATTCTGTATCTCTCAATTAATGTTCGTTGAATTTTATTTTCATTTACCATTTTCTACACAATTACTGTTTCTGCAAGTTAATTACCGTTTGACTGTTTTGAATTTTATTTCAGCACTTTTTATTTAGTTTTGCAATTTACGGTTTTCTGTACTTTATTTATTCACTGCATTTACGTTTTCTGCACTGTTGTTTTAATTTTAATTTAATTTTCCCGCATCGACAAAACTTTCACAAACCCCCCCCCACTTCGTGTTTAATCTGAGACTGAACCGCAAATTGGTCCTTGAGAGACGACCTAGGAGTCACTTCCTAGTCTATACTGCATTCTTTCCTCTGTCGGAACAATCGGTACCGTTATAGAGTTGCGCAGCGGAATAAAATATTTGGAAAGCGTGTTACGGTCACAAATCAAGTTTTGATAGTCCGTTTTAGAAAAACAATTTTCTTAGAGAAAATTTATCAAACAGTTGATATGCGTAAAATGTAAAGAGTATAGAGAGCAAGAAAATTCAACACAGAATTTTTATCCTGGTTCGATTCAAAAGAATCTACGTCCAGTTGTTAATCACTATAGAAAGTGATTAACGTTTTCACTAAAAACAGTTTCACAAATTACAATAAGAGTGAATAAAAACAAATAAAAAACCTTCCTTCGACGAACGAACCGGAAGATGACCACCTTGCCAACTCGAAGAGAACCGCTCCGACTATCGACACACGAAACGCGAGCTTCTCCTGTTCACGAGACCAGGCAAAGCACTTGAACTAGCTTTTTAGAACTTCCTCAGATCACACTGTATTCTCAAAAGCTCAGAGTTGTCTTCTTAGAGTTTTGGAAGAACCTTATATAGCCAACTATTCTGAATTCGCAGATATGAATTATAACTGCCGCAGATAATCGATTATTGTTAGTGATAATCGATTATTTGAGTCCGTTACAGGGTTTTTCAAAAGTGATAATCGATTATCCTGAGAAATAATCGATTATTCCAGAAACTTTGGCAGTTCTCATCAGAACCAGTGATAATCGATTATTTGGAGTAATAATCGATTATTCCAGACCAACAGGGTTTTCAGAAAAGCTCAGGATAATCGATTATAGCTTCTAATAATCGATTAAATGCGTAACAGTTCTGGAAGTACAAGTTTTTCTAAGTATTACATGTTTAAAGCCTTTCCTAATACATTTATTATCTATAAAGTGCTTTTAAAACAATTAGAACAGTCTATCTTGTTGCATCATCATCAAAATCATTTATCTTCAAATTTACCAATGCTCCTCATTGGTAACATCCTGCACTTCAAATTTGACGGGTCGCGACACCTGCATCACAAACCCATCTGGATGGATAAGTAATGAAGAGATCCGAGGAAAGTTTTTATTCTGGAGAGTTATAAAATACGTAGTTCCTCAGAAGTATCTGGACCTGCAATTGTTCAAGAAAGAAGGGTTCCTTTTTCAAGAATGGATTGCAAATCAAGGGCTTACTGATTTTGTCCAGATGAAAGGAGATTGCTATCCAGATTTGGTAGAGGTTTTCTACACAAATCTGAGGGTTGTAAATGGGATCATTCGCTTAAGGGTCAAAGGTGTTAACATTACTATTGACGATAATGTTTGGTCACATATTGCTGGACTGAAAGCTGAGGGTTTGGATTCTCATATCCGTGATTCTGAGTCAAATAGATCGCTAAACTTCTTAAGATATCCACGAAGGTACACGGTGGATATGTAGTACCTACATGATGGCTTAAACAAGAAACTGATTGCTTATATCCTGACTTGGCTACTGCTGCCTGTAAGATTTGTCGAGGACAGAATGTCAACAAAAGACGTAATTCTGTTGAATGCTATCAAGACTAGAATCCCAACCAACTGGGTAGCGGTACTAAAAGGCCGTATGATCGCTGCAGGTCATAAATATGCACACAAATTGCCATATGGAGTATTTATCAGCCAGGTGCTGATACTCCAAGGAGTAGATGTATCTCAAGAAGTTAGACTTGTATGCAACAAGTCACAAGAAATTGGTATACTAAGTTTGTTTTCTATTGGGCTAGAAAGGACTGTGAATGGATGGTTCTTCAGAGATGAGCCAACTGTTGGAAGTACACCTACTCCTACTGCATATCATACTGCCTTCATTCCACAAACTGATTTTGAGAAATATGTTATTGATCCATATAGGAAGAAGTCTGAAAGGGATGAGAGAGTTGAAGATAGTCTTTTCAGATGGGAGAAGAAGGGAAACAAGAATGGCATTGGCTTTGAAACTGAAGATTCTGATGATGAGTCAACTGATGAAGATTGAATGAAATATTTTTCGTAAGAATAGGGACTACTTTTCTATGTGGATTTTTTTAATATTTTGTAATCATGACATTAAGTCACCTCTGGTTTTATGTACTGCTTCGGTTTTATTTTAAATGAAATGAAGATTTATTTTAGTAAACGATATGTGAATTGTGAATGTTGATTGCATTGTATGTGGACTAACCTTCAATCTAGTTGAGAAGAGAAGATTATGTTGTTCTGATATTGATCAAAAACTGATAACTAGTTTAAAAGTGCAAATTTCAGTACACTGCTAACTTGAATCGATTAAGGAAGAAGTAAAAAGAAAAAAAATTCATGTCTGATTTTAAAGAAAAAAGAATCATAAGAGCGCCACATTTTGCTATTGTCGGAAGAAAAAAACGTCGAAGCCCCATCGAATACAACGTTCTATTAAGCACATAATTAATGCTCCCAAGTACTTCAATTCCCTTCACGTCCCAGCACGGCAGCCTACGACGTTCTATGGGAGGGCAAAAAAGAAAAAAGATCCGAAAGTATGGTACTTTTTAGCAGAAGAACAAAACGTCAAATTCCAACAGAACTCGACGTTCTATTAATGCTCTCGTGTTTAAAAGAAAAAAACTAAAAAGAAATAAAAAGGTATA
This sequence comes from Vigna angularis, assembly GCF_016808095.1. Lineage (NCBI taxonomy): Eukaryota > Viridiplantae > Streptophyta > Magnoliopsida > Fabales > Fabaceae > Vigna > Vigna angularis. The sequence continues at coordinate 10,119,426 of NC_068971.1, forward strand.
AACTTTTGGCTTCCAATACTACATCTAAGTCCCTTCAAATTCGACATAACCTTTGCAATTTATAAGAAAAAATTAATAAAAAAGGCGCACTGTTTTAAGGGAAAACGTCGTATGGTTTGGGACTTGGACGTTGTTTTTAAACATAACGTCAAATTTTTGTTGTATGCGATGTGAAAGTTTTTTGTTGAATGTAAAAACAAAACATAGTCTCACTGTTTGTTCGCGGTTCCATTTCTTCTTGAACTTTCTTCTTGGTGGACGACTGCGATAAAGAAAGAAGGTTATTTTTAAGTCGTTTCTGTCTTTGTAATGTGATTTGGTTCTCATTTCTAAGGTTGAGTGATTGTTTTTCTTTTATCTTTAGGTTGTTTTTCGTACGGGGTCAGCGAACTTCATCATCTTCTCTAGTGACACCATTTGAAGTATGTTTTTTTTTCTTATAATACTCTTACATATGATGTATGTGCTCGTGTTTGTGTTGTGTTTGTTGATTTTGGACGTATGATATCTATATGTATAACGATACTATGATAGTTTTTTTTCCCTTCAACGTATGATATTTGTGTTCGTTCGTTGTCAGCGAACTTCGTCATCTTCTCCAGTGACACCATTTCAAGTTTGTTTTTTTTTCCTTCAATATCTCTTACGTATGATATATGTGTTCGTGTTTGTCGATTCTGGACGTATGATATATGTATACTACGATAGTTTATTTTTTTCCTTCAACGTATGATAAGTATTTATTTTTGTTTCCCTACGTAAGTTAGTTTTTTTTCTGTGGATTCTTTTCGTTTAGTGTAGTAGTATGGATCGAAGCTGGATTCATCAGCGTCGTATTAGTGAAGAGTATGAGTGAGGGGTTTCTGAGTTCATACAATATGTTAAAGAACACGCAAAACTAGTGAACGAGGCATATTTTTGCCGTTGTGTTCGTTGTCTCAATCAAGTATATGAAGACTTGGACAACATTCGTGATCATCTGTTCATCTATGTATTAATGAGAAGTTATATAGTTTGGACTTGGCATGGGGAAGTATTATATAAGCCAACAACTTTAAGAGGTTCAGATTACGTCGACAAATGGATGAGTGATCATTTAGACAAAATGGTACGCGACGTTGGCGAAGAGAATTTTGGAAGAGCTCATTTATCGATAGTCTTAAGAACAATTCAGAGCAAGAGTTGTATCCAAGATGCATCAATTTTACAAGGTTATCAACTACTTTGAAATTTTTTTGGAGTTGCTGAAGGAGATGGTACCAGAAAATAACATGTTACCTATCTGTAATTACGACGCGAAGAAAATTCTATGTCCAATGGGTTTGGAATACAAAAAGATACATGCATGTCCCAATGACTGTGTATTGTATAGAGATCAATATGCTTCAATGAAGGTGTGTCCGACGTGTGGTTCGTCACGATTTAAGAAGAAACTTGATGGAAATAACGATGAGCACAATGAAGGTCCACCGGCTAAGGTCATGTGATATTTACCTATATTACCTAGGTTGAAACGATTGTTTTCTGTTAAAGAAGATGCGAAGAATCTTATGTGGCTCGTTGATGGAAGAAAATTTGATAATCTTCTTTGTCACCCAGCTGATTCCCCACAATGGAAGAACATTGATGGCACATTTCCCGAATTTAGTGCAGAGCCGAGAAACTTAAGACTTGCACTTGCTACCGATGGTATGAATCCTTATGGCAACTTAAGTAGCAAACATAGTTCATGGCTAGTTATTTTGATGATTTACAATCTATCCCCTATTTTGTGCATGAAGAGAAAATACATGATGTTGTCTATGATGATACCGTGTCCTAGACAATCTGGAAATGACATTGATGTTTATCTAAAACCGTTAATTGACGATTTAAAAATGTTGTGGGAAGAGGACGTCGAGGTCTTCGATTCATATTCAGAAGACAACTTTCATTTGCGTGCAATGTTGTTTTGCACCATAAATGATTTCCCAGCATATGGGAACTTGAGTGGTTACAGTGTTAAAGGTCATTGTGCATGTCCGATTTGTGAAGAAAATACCAGTTATCTTCAACTGAAGCATGGGTAGAAAACTGTATACACAAGACACTGAAGATTCCTTCCTCGAAATCACCCTTACCGTAGATTGAAAAAAGCATTTAATGGAAGTCCTGAGGATGATGTAGTGTGCAGACCACGTAATGGGGAAGAAGTATACGACCAGGTGAGGAACATTGATGTTGTCTTCGGAAAACATATAAAGAAGACCGTTGAAAAAACATTTGGAAAAAGCGATCAATATTCTTTAATCATCCATATTGGTGTAACTTGATGTGCGACATTGCATAGACGTGATGCATGTTGAAAAAAGTGTATGTGATACTGTTGTTGGGACTTTACTAAACGTTAAAGGAAAGACAAAAGATGAAGTGAAAGCACGACAAGACTTGGTTGACATGGGAATCCGTTTTGAGTTACATCCGCAATCCATAGGAAGACACACCTATCTTCCTCCAGCTTGTCACACTCTTTCAAAAAAAGAAAAACCAATTTTTTGTCAATGTTTACATAGTGTGAAGGTTCGACAAGGTTATTCGTCGAATATTAGTAGCCTTGTTTCTATGAAAGATTTGAAGTTGGTTGGTTTAAAGTCTCATGATTGTCATGTCTTAATGCAACAACTTTTACCAGCAGCTATTCGAGCCATATTACCTGCCTCTGTTAGAGGTATTCTCACACGTTTGAGTTTGTTCTTCAATGTCATTTGCAAGAAAGTTGTTGATCCTCGACAGTTAGATGATTTGCAAAATGAGGTCATCAGACTATTGTGCCAAATGGAAATGTATTTCCAACCCTCATTTTTTGATATCATGGTTCATTTGATTGTCCATCTAGTGAGAGAGATTCGAATATGTGGGCCGATTTTCTTGAGGTGGATGTACCCGGTTGAAAGATACATGAAGATCTTAAAGGGATATGTTAAAAATTAATTTTGACCAAAAGCTTCGATTATAAAGTGCTACATTGCAGAGGAAGCCATTGAATTATGCTCAACTTATATGCCAAGTTGTGACCCAATAGGACTTCCAAAAAAAAGACATGAAAACATACGTGAAAGAAAGGGAGTTCGAGGAGTAAGGATTGAAAGTGTTAATGGAAAAGAAGTTAATCAAGCACATTTGTACATTTTAAACAACACCGAGGATGTTATTCCTTACATTTCACAACACATTGATGAAATTAAGTCAGCACATCCACGTATGAGTGAAAAGTGGACACTTAATGAACAGAACAAATCCTTTTTAGCTTGGTTTAAGAAAAATATTTATGCGACTCTGAATGTTTCTGAAAATCTATTGAGACTAGCTCGTGGACCTAACACTGATGTGATAACTTTCAGCGACTATTACATAAACAATTACTCGTTTTATTCAAAGGAGGAAGACGATAAAAGTAGAGTTCAAAATAGTGGAGTTACCTTATAAGCTGAAGCTGTACACTTTTCCAGTTCCAAGGATAAGAATCCAATTACAACATCAATAAGTTATTTTGGAATAATACAAGAAATTTGGAAAATTGATTATGTCACTTTTAGAGTTTCAGTTTTCAAGTGTAAATGGGTTGATATTAATTATGGTGTGGTGACAGAAGACCTCAGATTCACTTTGGTGGATCTTAACAAAATGAGTTACAAGGATGAACCATTTATTATGGCTAGTTAAGCAAGACAAATATTCTGTTAGTGACCTAGTGAATAATAAATGGTCAGTGGTATTGGAAGGGAGAGCCATGCACACAACTGATGATGAAGACTCTCTAGATATACTTGAGACAAGCTCCTTCTCATCAAGAACCATTGAAAATAAGGTTGATGATGTACCCGATGAAGTACATGCAACTTGATGTGATCACAACGAAGGCATATGGGATAAATAGGTGTCTTAACATGATTTTAATTACTTGTACAATTTATTTATTTTGTCTGTTCTAACTATAATTTACTAACACTTTGTAAACAGGTATGACGAGCTTTGGATAAGGTCTGACGGGAGGAGGGGGAAGATCTGTGACTTGGATGCCTGATGTCACATCCCGTCGAGTTAATGAGAAACCAGTGACGGTGGAGTTTGATCCCCGAACATTTGTGCCTATTGGGGCACATGCAACATCGTTCAGCAGTTACTTGGGCGTGATGGAAAAATATCATGTCCCTATTGTCGCTACCTGTTGGGATGATGTCCCACAAGTTGACAAAAATCTACTATGGCAGGATATGTTGGTATTTTTAAGATGTTTTACTTCCATCATTGACTTATTTTTGTTGATCATGCTCTAACATTAATTTTGTTTTTAACAGGAAAATTGGAATATCCCTAATGATAAGAGGATAAGGAAGAAGATTTTATCCCACATTGCAGTATGGTGGAGGGACTTCAAGACGAGAATGACACGTCAATACATCTTTGGCTCTAAACAGAACGACACTCCTTGTACAAAATATAAAATAACTAAGGAGGAGTGGGTGCAGTTTAAAGAATCTAGACTTACTCCTGAGTGACAGGTATGTTTTTTAATATTTTGCTCAAGTCACACAAGATGTTAATTTGTGATTTATGCTTAATGATTTTCATTTTTTCATAGATGAAAAGGATAGGCGCCCAGCAGAGGCAGAAGCTTAATGATACACCACACGTACTGTGGTGGTTATGCGTTATTAGAGAAAAAGAAGAGAAAACGTCGCGTTGAGAAGTTAGCTCTTGAGTCACCTGATCTAGCATCTCCACCAGCCAAACATGAATTGTGGAAGGCTGCATGGACAAAGTCCAATGGCCAGTTTACATCCCAGTCTGCTTAGGAGATATCCCAGAGAATTATAAGTGGAAACTTTTAATTGATTACCATAATCCATAAAAAAATTATGTAACAAACTTTTTAATGTGTCTAGCTTCATTATGATATGCAGGATGACTTGGTTGACCAACAGAGTCAAGGCACATTTGTGGCACAAGGTAGGGAGGACCTCCTAGTAGCAGCCACAGGTCGGCTAGATCGTCCAGGTCGTGTGCGTGTGATAACAGTTGAAAAATTGTTATTTTCATGCTTAAAATTGATACTAAAAGTAACCTTTAACACTTAGAAACTAGCTTGAAATCATGCTTTTGGTTATATTTTTAGAAATAAGAGAGCTGGACAGGTTTATGCTTGATTTCAGTGTTTTTATGCAGGTTTTAAGGTGAATTTGGTGAAAGAAGTGAAGAAGGATAAAGATGGAATCAGAAAAGACATCAAAAACTGCAAAAGGAGAAGCCGCAAGTACCGCTCAGCGGCAGTTTACCGCTGAGCGGCACTCAAACCCACGTTGGCTCCGCTGAGGGGTGAAAAGGCTGCTGAGGGGAAAAAAACAACTCATGCACTTACCGCTGAGCGATAGTTTACCGCTGAGCGGCACTATTTTGGGCTTGGGCCTAATTTTCTGTATTTTTAGAATAGTATATAAGCTTCAGGACGTCCTAGGGTTTGTATCTTTGGTTGTGACGAAGAAAACACTCACTTTTCCACCCCTTGAAGGAAGATCTTGGATGCCCAGGCTACCTCCTCCTCTTTCTAGGGTTCTATCTTTCATTCTTTCATTATTGTTCATCTAGTTTCACCATGAATATGGTGAACTAAACCTTGTATTGTTGTTGGGGAATCAATGTAGTCTTGTGAAACTCTTATATATGGAATTTGTTTTAACGTCTTATATTAAGATACATGCTTTCTTTCATCTTTAGTTAGGGTTTTTCCTCTTTGCTTATTGCTTGCTTTGTTTAACTCATTCATTGCCATGATTATTGATTTTGTCGACATGGGAACGTACGGGGAAATCTAGATCCGAGGAATTTCTCCCAATAGCATATTATTTGCCTTTAAGCTCCTGCACTTCAGAACTAATTACTAGGAATGCTAGGAATTGTATGAACTCGTAATTAAGGATAGGCCTTCTTGCAAGGTGATTTAGAGAGTGGCATTAGCATTGATGAAAAGAATGATGAATTCCTAAAGTATATGAGAGTGGATAAGATGAAATTGATAACCCCAACAACATACTCATCCATCTAATTCATTAAAGTGTTTGTTTTCCTCTTTTCCATTGATCAAATTTATGCATACATGTTTAATTACTGTCTTTTGCATTTAAACTTACAATCAATTGTTTACAAGTTTTAAATAATCAACAAATCATATAACTAACTAGGCCGTGAGTCCTTTGGGAAAACGATACTTAGTCTTACCTAGTTTTATTACTTGATACGATTCGGTCACACTTGCCGATTGTTAAACAAGTTTGTGGCGCCATTTTTCGGTGTTCATAAATTTGTCATCAAGTTTTTGGCGCTGTTGCCGGGGACTCGTGGTTTAACTAGTTCATTTGTGTGATTATTGATTATCTTTGACTTGAATTTTGAATTTTGATTTTTGAATTTCTGTTTTTTATTTTTTATGTTTTTAGTTTTTCTTATTTTATTTTATTTTATTTTCTGTTTTTATTTTTATTTTTATTTTATTTTATTTTATTTTATTTTTCTGTTTTTATTTTTTTGTTTTCTGTTTTTATCTTTTCTGTTTTTATTTTTACTATTTTTATCTTCATATCTCTGATCTTATATCTTCTTTTATATTTTTTTGTGCTAACCAATTCTTCTAGAGATTTGTTTGTTTGTGTATGCAGGAAGCAATCCGAACTAGAAGCAAGAAAACTGCAGAACCTCTTCTTGAAGGTTTAGACGAGAGTAGACGGAGGAGAAGAGTCCGTACATCTAGAGAACTTTTTCCTTCTCTGGAAACTCTGTTACAACCATCACCACAAGGTTCTGGCCATAGCACTGAAAATATGGAGAATAATAGTGCCAGAAGAACTCTTGCAGAGTACACAAATATAACTGGACCTCAACATTTTAATAGCATAGCAAGACCGAGGGTCAATGCAGCCAACATGGAGTTTAAGCCAGCATTAATCCAACTGGTGAAGAGTAATCAATTTAATGGGTTGTCTCACGAAAGCCCATATGAGCACCTCACAACTTTTAATGAGATCTGCAACACGGTGAAATAAATGGGGTGCCGGACGAAGCAATCAAACTTAGCTTGTTTCCATTCTCATTAGGAGGCAACGCTAAGCTTTGGTTAAATTCTTTTCCAGAAGGAAGCTTTACAGAGTAGGAAGCAGTGGTGACCAAGTTCCTAAACAAATACTTTCCATAATCAAAAGTAAATAAAGGGAAGCAAGAGATTTCATCATTCAGGCAAGGCATGGAGGAATCACTAGGGCATGCATGGGACAGATATAAAAGCTTATTAAGAAAGACACCCACGCATGGCTTTGATGATGTGCAAGTAGTCCTAATCTTCCTTGGAGGTCTTGGTTCACAAACCAAGATGATGCTTGACGCCTCAGCAGGAGGAAATATCAAATGGAAAACTCCAGAGGAAGCTACAGAAATCATTGACAATATGGCTACTAGTGACTATGAGCTCAACAGTGAAAGAGGATATCCTAGTCAGAAGGAGTTGCTACAATCAAATGATGCTCTACTTATTCAAAATAAAATTATTTATCAACAGTTGGAAGAAGTAATTATGAAACTTTCTCAATTACAACAAGAAATACAAAAGGTTTCAATGGTTCAATGGCAATAGCAAAAATGGCAAATACAATCTACTCCATCTGAGAAGACAACAAAACTTGACGAGACTTTCCACAAATTCTTTAAGACGAATGCATCTTATTGTAAGAATGTGGAAGTTGCATTTGAAAATATGAAGATCCATATTGAGCGAATAGTTGACGAGATGAAAAATGGTAATATCAGAAAGGAGTGTAAAATTGTTGTGACCAGAAGTGGTAAGGTGTTAGAGGAGAGAAAAAAAGAAAGAGAGGAGAAAGAAAATGAGAGTGAAAAAGAAACATGTGAGTGGAAAGAAAGAAATGAGAGAGAAAAAAAGAAAGAAGAAGAAGATGAGAAGAAAGAAAAAAAAGAAAGAGAAGAGAGAGATGAGAGACAAAAAGAAAGAGAGTTTGAAAAACCAATTCCTTATCCAAAGAGCTATTCAAGGAAGGAGAAAGAAAAACAATTGGAAAGATTCATGGAGCTGTTTAAGAAGCTAGAGATCACCATACCATTCTTTGAAGCATTGCAACAGATGCCATCATATGCAAAATTTTTGAAGAAACTACTTACAAAGAAAAACAAATACATTGAGAAGGAAACTATCAAGGTACAGGGTAACTGCAGTGCAATCATACAGAAATTACCTCCTAAGTTTAAAGATCCAGGAAGTTTCACTATTCCATGTACCATAGGAAATTTGGAAGTTGGAAGAGCATTGATTGATTTAGGAGCTAGCATTAATTTAATGTCGTTATCCATGTGTAAAACAATTGAGGGTTTGGAAATCAAACCTACCAGAATGGCTCTTCAACTGGCAGATAGCTCTCTTAAATATCCATGTGGAGTGGTGGAAGACGTGTTAGTGAAGGTTGACAAGTTTGTATTCCCAGTAGATTTTATTGTCATGGAGATGGAAGGAAACAGTGATGTACCTCTCATTCTTGGCAGACCTTTTATGAAGACTGCTAGAGTTTTAATTGATGTGGAAAATGGCAAGCTTAAATTGAGAGTTCATGATGAAGAAGTCACCTTTGATGTATTTAAAGCCATGACGTATCCAAATGATGATAAAGCATGTTTCCAATTTGACGAACTTGATGAAATCTGTGTGATGCAAGAAAGGATGGTGCGGTATGTTTCTCCATTGGAGAAAACTCTTATTGATGCTCATGAAGATTTAGATAAAGGAGAAGAGAAATTAATTGCAGAATGTCTGATGGACTTGGAAACATTGAAAAAAATTCCATAAGAGGATACAAAGTTTGAAATAATTGATAAGGAAGAAGAAGTCAAAGTAATGAAACCAGAATTAAAAAGACTCCCAACACATCTGAAGTATGTTTTTCTAGAAGAAGATGAAAAAAGCCAGTTATCATCAGTAATTCTTTGTCTCTACAAGAAGAAGAACAGTTGATAGAAATTCTGAAAGCTAATAAAGGAGCAATTGGGTGGTCAATATCAGATCTTAAAGGTATTAGCCCAACTTATTGTATGCATAAGATCTTTATGGAAGAGGATTATTGACCGAGTGCTCAACCACAGAGAAGGTTAAACCCTGTAATGAAGGAGGTGGTCAGAAAAGAAGTGTTAAAACTTTTAGAAGCTGATATTATTTATCCAATCTCTGACAGCGAATGGGTAAGTCCAGTTCAGGTGGTTCCAAAGAAAGGAGGAATGACAGTAATTCACAATGATAAGAATGAACTTATTCCCACTCGGATAGTTACTGGATGGCGAATGTGCATTGATTACAGAAAGATAAATAAAGCCACTAGGAAGGATCATTTTCCTCTTCCTTTCATGGACCAGATGTTAGAAAGATCAGAAGGTCAAGCTTTCTTATTGCTTTCTAGATGGATATTTTGGATACAATCAAATTGTGGTAGATCCAAAAGACCAAGAGAAGACAACCTTTACTTGTCCTTTTGGTATCTTTGCCTATAAAAGATGCCATTTGGATTGTGTAATGCTCCAGCTACCTTTCAAAGGTGTATGCAGGCGATTTTTGCAGATCTCTTAGAAAAGTGTATTGAAGTCTTCATGGATGATTTTTCAGTCTTTGGAAATTCTTTCCAAAGGTGTTTGGCGAATTTGGATACTGTTCTTAAAAGATGTGTTCAGACAAATCTTGTTCTTAATTGGGAGAAATGTCATTTTATGGTAAAGGAAGGAATTGTGCTGGGACATAAAATTTATGCTAAAGGGATTGAGGTAGATAAAGCCAAAGTGGAAGTCATTGAGAAATTACCTCCACCATCAAATGTAAGGGGGATCAGGAGTTTTCTAGGTCATGCTGGATTTTATAGAAGATTCATTAACGATTTCTCAAAAATTGCTAAACCATTGAGTAATCTTCTTAAGAAGGATGCTTCTTTTGTGATGAATGAAGAATGTTTGAAAGCTTTCGACATATTGAAGAGCAAATTAGTGTCAGCTCCAGTAATTGTAGCCCCGGATTGGAATAAAAATTTTGAGCTAATGTGTGATGCAAGTGATTATGCAATAGGAGTTGTTCTTGGCCAGCGAACAGAGCGGATTTTTCATCCAATTTATTATGCCAGCAAAGCCTGAATATGCTCAGTTGAATTATGCTACCACAGAGAAAGAATTTCTAGCCACAGTGTATGCTCTAGAAAAATTTGGACCTTATCTTATTGGGTCTAAGGTGATTATCTACACAAATCATGCAGCTATCAAATACTTGTTGACAAAGCCAGATTCTAAGCCACGGCTGATTAGATGGGTATTACTCTTGCAAGAATTTGATGTGGAGATCCGAGATAAGAAAGGGAGTGAGAATTTGATTGCTGATCATTTGTCACGGTTAGTTAACAAGGAGGTTACTAGCAAGGAATCAGAGATATGGGAATCTTTTTCAGATGAAGCACTCATGTATATTCAGCAGAGGCCATGGTTTGCTGATATGGCTAATTTCAAAGCTGCAAGGGTCATGCCAGAAGATTTAACTTGGAAACAAAGAAAGAAATTTTTGCATGATGCCAAGCAATTTGTTTGGGATGATCCTTATTTGTTCAAGATTGGAGCAGATAATCTTTTGAGGAGATGTGTGACAAATGAAGAAGCAGAAGGAATTCTCTGGCACTGTCATGATTCACCTTATGGAGGACATTTTAATGGAGAAAGAACAGCAGCAAAAGTTCTTCAATCAGGGTTTTATTGGCCAACTCTATTTAAAGATACTCATAATCATGCTAGAAATTGTGATAAGTGTCAAAGAACAGGGACAATCACTAAACGTCATGAGATGCCATTACAAGGCATTTTAGAGGTTGAGGTTTTTGATTGTTGGGGTATTGATTTTGTGGGACCCTTTCCTCCATCTTTTAACAATGAATATATTTTGGTAGCAGTGGATTATGTGAGTAAAGGGGTGGAAGCATTAGCTTGTCCTAAAAATGATGCTAACACGGTAATTAAATTTTTGAAGAAGCAGATATTTTCGTGGTTTGGAACTCCAAGAATATTGATTAGTGATGGGGGATCTCATTTTTGCAATTATCAGCTAGAAAAAGTACTCAAACATTATGGAGTGAAACATAAGGTAGCTGCACCTTATCATCCACAAACCAATGGACAAGCTGAGGTATCTAACAGAGAAATAAAAAGGATCCTGGAAAAAACAATGACTTCTTCAAGAAAGGATTGGTCACTAAAGCTGGATGATGCTCTTTGGGCTTATAGGACGGCAATGAAGACTTCTATGGGACTATCACCGTTTCAATTAGTCTATGGGAAAACATGTCATTTGCCAGTAGAGTTGGAGCATAAAGCGTTGTGGGCTTTGAAATTTTTGAATTTTGATCCTTATGAAACTCAAGGCACACGCAGAAGGCAGATCCTGGAGCTTGAAGAAATGTGATTACATGCATATAATTCATCCAAGGCTTATAAAGATAAGATCAAATTATATCATGACGGGAAGTTGGTAAATAAAGTTTTTAATCCAGGACAACAGGTACTATTATTCAATTCAAGATTGAAGATATTCCTTGGGAAATTGAAGACAAAATGGTCAGGACCATTTGTAGTAAAAGGAGTGCATCCACATGGAGCAATTGAAATATTTAATCCAGCTGCTGATGATCCACAAAAAAGCTGGGTGGTGAATGGTCAACGCCTCAAGCCTTACTTAGGGGGAGAAGTGCAACATTTGTCCACAATGATGCAGTTGGTTGATCCTTGAAATTTTGGGTCAGGCTCGTGACGTTAAACAAGCGCTTACTGGGAGGCAACCCAGTGTTCTGAACTTATTTACTGTTGTTTTAGAATAAGGTTTGATGTACTCAATTGGAAAATTTGTCTGTTATGATGGTTTGCTTATGATTGTGATTGTTTGATAAGTAATGCTTGATGATACTTTGATATGGATTGATGTGGAGATGTACATTATATGCTTATACAGGTGATTCACAAGCTTTGTGAACAAATGCATGATGTTGTGATTGTGATTGTGATATTAAGCAGGATGTTTATGTCAAATGTGAATGAGCTTATATGAGAGGTTTTGAGCTTCAGAGTTTTTTTTTTGTGATTGAATGCTATTACTTTGGAAGCATGAATGACTTTGCCCAGGTTTTCTATGATTGAATTACTTGCTTGTTTGCATTGTATGATCAAGGCCATTTGTTGGTAACCTTATATTAGCCAATTTCACGAAATTAGCCACTAAAAAAGAACACTTTGTGTTCTATCCTTTGAACCCTTAGCCTTGAACATGATTTGAAAACCCTTGTTGAAAAGTCTTACCTTGAGTTAAGTAGAAAATATTTTGTGGTATTGATAAATGTTCAAGTTTGGGGTTGTTGGAAAATAGAAAGGGAAATTCAAAGCATTGAGCTAAGAGCTAAGAAATAAGAATGTGAAAAGAAAAAGAAAAAGAAAAAGAAAAGAAAAGAAAAGAAAAAGCAAAGCTCAATGCAAAAGAAAGTTGGGAAAAGTAAGAATGATTGTGTTGATATGATTCTCTTAACTCGAGAGTTTTGTGATCTAGAAAAACCAATTTTCTTGTTAGGCCAGCCACATTATAAGCCATTGAAAAAGTCCTTGTGATGATGCATGCTTGTGAATTTATTTGATTGTGGTTAAATGAAAGGCAAAGTTGATTCATGTGACATTGTGATAGTAGAGTGAATGAGTGATTACCTCTTATACACTTGTGTAGAGTGAAACACTTTACCTAGTGAGGAAATATTCATTGAGCACATGAACATCCATGTTTAGTTGATTGATCATTCATGAAAAATAGCATTTGTTGGATATTAAGTGACTTTGTGAACACCAAAGCATGTGCACGTCTTGATTGAAATCTTTGTCATGAGTTTGATTGAAGTCTTTACTTATCTTGAAAAGAAGATTTTTGAATGAGTGAACCATTATAAGGATTGGTAGAAGATTGAGTTACATCTTGTTTGCTTGAGGACAAGCAAAGTTCTAAGTTTGGGGTTGTGATAACAGTTGAAAAACTGTTATTTTCATGCTTAAAATTGATACTAAAAGCAACCTTTAACACGTAGAAACTAGCTTGAAATCATGCTTTTGGTTATATTTTTAGAAATAAGAGAGTTGGACAGGTTTATGCTTGATTTCAGTGTTTTTATGCAGGTTTTAAGGTGAATTTGGTGAAAGAAGTGAAGAAGGATAGAGATGGAATCAGAAAAGACATCAAAAAGTGCAAAAGGAGACGCCGCAAGTACCGCTCAGCGGCAGTTTACCGCTGAGCGGCACTCAAACCCACGTTGGCTCCGCTGAGTGGTGAAAAGGCCGCTGAGGGGAGAAAAACAACTCACGCACTTACCACTGAGCGGTAGTTTACCGTTGAGCGGCACTATTTTGGGCTTGGGCCTAATTTTATGTATTTTTAGAATAGTATATAAGCTTTAGGACGTCCTAGGGTTTGTATCTTTGGTTGAGACGAAGCAAACACTCACTTTTCCACCCCTTGAAGGAAGATCTTGGATGTTCAGGCTACCTCCTCCTCTTTCTAGGGTTCTATCTTTCATTCTTTCATTATTGTTCATCTAGTTTCACCATGAATATGGTGAACTAAACCTTGTATTGTTGTTGGGGAATCAATATAGTCTTGTGAAACTCTCATATACGGAATTTGTTTTAACGTCTTATATTAAGATACATGCTTGTTTTTCCTCTTTGCTTATTGCTTGCTTTGTTTAACTCATTGATGAGTCGATATTTTACTGACTTCACTTAGTTTATTGTGCTAGAATTAATCAGGGAATTGTGTTTAAATGTCCGATATTTTCCCGTTTTCACCAATTGTGCTTAATTTGATCGGAAATTCAAATTTTAATTAATTTGAATTATTTGAGCTAATTATTTGCATTATTAATTATAGGAAAATTATTGGATAATAATTTGGGACATTTGGAAAAACATTCACACAGTGTGCTTAGAAGAACTTGCACTGCATTTATTTATTCTGTGTGTTGATAAATATTTTTCTTGAATTTGTAATAGCTAAGGTCCATTGGAAAATTAATTTTGGAAGGGGGCACACGTCCAGCACATGGCCCATGGACAAGTCACGTTGGCAAGCTCCAAAATGCAAAGTGCTGAAGAAGTGAAATGATGGAGGGACCACGCTTCATTCACGGTTTTGGTTGGGAGAAGTGTTATTCTATTTTATTACTTTGAGGCCAGTATTTCACGTAAAGAATGCATAACACAAACCACACGGCAACCCATTTATTTTGGCAAGCATTTTGAATTAAACAAAGAAGGAGGGCCACCACTCATGGCTTGGAAAAACTCACGCCCACACGGAAGAGGGTCACGGCCCATGAGCACATTGGAGGTGCAGCGGCCCACGCTTGCAGTAAATTGGTGTGCACGTTGAGGAGGTACTTGGACAGCAGCGGGGTGCATCCAGCAAGCAGCTGCACACACGTCCAGCTTCCACGTCCACACTTGAGACACGCGGACATTCACTTGGCCTTGGTCCAGTAGGAGCAGCTTTGGATACACGGTGCTTGAATGGAGAAGGGTGCTACGTCCAGCACATCCAGGGAGCTCACGGTTCAGCTGCCACGTTGAGGAGAGAAGGGGGTGCATCCAGCACATGGTCCAGCAGGGGTTTTTCTTTTAGCTAGCTGCCACAGGGAGAAAAAGAAGATAAGCACTCACGGTCCAGCAGAGAAGTAAAAACGTGGTGCTGGAAGAAAAAATGATTCACCCGGTCCAGGGCTGCAGTAAAAGAGGGGGAGAAGAGGTTGGGGTGTGTACACTTGGAGGGCTCCAGCCGCCACCTCCAGGGACTTTTTTTCGAGGAAGTTTTCTATTGAATGGGATAGTGAGAAGCATGGGAACGTTCAGCTGAATGTGCAGCGGTGCACACGTGGAGTTGGAAAAGAGGTGTCACGGTTTGGCTAGGAGAAACACGTTTCATTCTTGTTAGAAGCACAGGGAATTAAATGGTGATTTTCACTTAGAAGAAACCAGCAAGGGCTTTATTTGCATTTTATTATATGGCTTGCTTTAAAAATTTCGGTGCTGACTTCATTTAGGATTTGCTTTGCTTAAGCAGTGGTTTTGTTTGGTTTTAAATATATGTGTTTGTTGATTTATTATGTTTTAATGCTAGCACCGAGAATCTTTTATACCATATACATTTAAATGCATTTAGTTTGGAAGCAGCGTATTCATTTTTCTAGCTCACTGTTCACGAAATTTTATTTTTAGATTATTGTTTTCGGTTATGGAAGTGGGTGGCAAGTTACTGCAATCAACGTTCCATTTTCATAGCTAAACCGTAGCTTCTTTTATTCTAGTTGAATAATATGTTTTTTTTTATTTATTTTAATTTTTTTATTTTATCAATTGCTTTTTGAGTGGGTCATACAAGTTTCTTTAATTTAGTTGTAATGTTAGCTTAATAGACCAATGATTAAATTTTGTATTTGATATCGTTTTTATTTATTTACATTTTATGTTTGCATTCGTGTTTTATTCAAGTTCATCCGCAATCACAAAAAAAAAAAAAAATCTTTCAAACCCCCCCCCCCCCCCCCCCCACTACGTGTTTGATCTGAGACTGAACCAAAAATTGGTCCTTGAGAGACGACCTAGGAGTCACTTCCTAGTACTATACTGCATTCTTTTATGCACAACTTTTGTTGGGAGGTGCGACCCTCTCATCAAAATGGCGCCGTTACCGGGGACCAACGGTTCAGTCTTAGGTCTTTCTGTTGTGTTAGTGTGTGTTGTGTTTTGTCTTGTGTTGTGATGTGATGTGATGTGATGTGATGTGATGTTCTGTTTTGTGTGTGTGTGTTGCATGTATAAATGTGTTGTGATTTATTTGTTTCGTGATTTTTAGTATTCTTCTTTTTCCATGTCTACCTATTTTGATTTTGTGAATACTGCTTATTTTGCTAGTGCCTCTGATTATGATTCTCCTTCTGCATGTTACTCTGATTGTAATTCATATTCTGCTGACTTCTATGTTGAGAACAATATGACTCATCCTCTAATTTCTGAGAGTGCTCTTTGTGAGCCGGTTTCACTTAAGGAGGATGATCTTCATTGCGATCTCACCCCTGGACTGATACATTTGCTGCCTAAGTTTCATGGTTTTGCAGGAGAATGCCCACACAGACATTTGGAGGAGCTCCACATCATGTGCTCTTCAATGAAGCCTCCAGATGTCCCTCTTGATTACATTTTCTTAAGCGCATTTCCGCATTCATTACAAGGAGCAGCTAAGGACTGGAAAGACTCTCTTCCTCTGAGATCCGTTACCGATTGGGGATATCTTGAGCATCAGTTTCTGAGCAAATTTTCCCCTGTGCAATATGCTTACAGCAACGGTCTTGGATGGAATGACCCTACCTTGGAATGGTATGATGCTCCACAGCATCATTATCAAGAACCACCATTCCAGAGTACTTTTATGCCTTCACCAGTCCAGCAATACCAAAGTCAGCAATATGATGCTCATGCCCAAATAGCTCCTTAGCCTTCTACTTCTGAGCCTACATTGAAGGAGTTGTTGGAGCAGTTGACCATGCAGAACCTGCAGTTTCAGCAAGAGACTAGAGCGTCCATTCAGAGCTTGAATGCAGATAGGGCAGATGGCTACTCAATTAAATCAGGAACAGTCTCAAAATTCAGAGTTACCATTTCAGACCGTTCAGATTCCAGATGAGGATGATAGTGGCATCAACATAGAAGATGGGGAGAAGAGTCATGAGCTTACTACTGTGCCATCTACTTTCCCATCATCCTATGTCCCTACCCTTGCACCTGAGGAGACTGCTGAAGATTTTGAGGACCAGGCAGGTATAAGCAGTAATTTTGAATCAGGTAGACAACTTTCATATTCCACCACTTTACCAATCTTTAGGGAAGTGGAGGTAAACATACCTCAATGTGATTTTGTTGATAATTATGTTGTTGAGGGGTATGTTGATGATTGTATTGTTGTTGAGTCTGATTTTAATTTTCCCTCTATGCATGATGAGAACCAATTTTTGCTATCGCATCCGAATGTTTATTCTCCATGCATTGAACATGAATCTGAGTCTGTAGTTGATATTGCATGTGATTTTGAAATTGATTCATGTTCTGAGGATGTATCTGAGGTTCAGTATGATAATTTGGGTGTTATACCCCTGCATGTTATTTCTTTGGAACCACGTTGCACTAACCCTATTGCAGGAGGTACAAATGAATTTGACCAACATGCACCCGTGTTGGAAGACAAAGGTGCCAGCATTCACGAAAGTTTCAACATCAACAGGCAGCTGCTGAACCTGCTCATCAACAATCACTGCATAGATCCAGCTGTGGAAAACATCTCCCTGCTAGATCAAATCTGGAGGATGAAGCAATTCTTCCTCAAAACTTCCTTGCTGGATCCTGTGGTGGAAGACATCTCCCTGAAAGTCCAAAATTGGCAACTGCCACTAGTGCAGAAACAGCTTTTCACGTCCCCCAATAGACGTCCGTCCAACGAATCCCCAACGTATATATGTGACCGGTGGCATAATAGTAAATAAGTGGAACTCTAGACGTCCGTCCGTGGTCGAGACGGACGTTTATAACATTATAGACGTCCGTCACAAGCGGACGGACGTTTTAAAGGCTGCCGTTGTCAATCTCTGAACGTCCGTCCTGGGTCGAGCTGGACGTTTATAACATTATACACGTCCGTCACAGGGGGATGGACGTTTTAAAGGCTGCCGTTGTCAATCCTTGAACGTCCGTCCTGGGTCGAGCTGGACGTTTATAGTATTATAGACGTCCGTCCCAGGGGCACGGACGTTTTATAGGCTAACGTTTTCAATCTCTGAACGTCCGTCCTGTGGTGAGCGGACGTCCGTGCGCGTGGCGAGTACGTTCATTAACCTCGAACGTCCGTCCTGGGAGAGCCCGAACGTCCGTCCTCAGAACGGACGTTCAGAGGACTGACAGAGTCATCCTCTGAACGTCCGTCCTGGGTCGAGCTGGACGTTTATAATATTGGCTTCAGTCCTGGAACGTCTATCCTGAGGTGAGCGGATGTCCGTGCGCGTGGCGAGTACGTTCATTAACCTCGAACGTCCGTCCTGGGAGAGCCTGAACGTCCGTCCTCAGAACGGACGTTCAGAGGACTGACAGAGCTGCTGGGGTACTAATTGATTTAAGTCCGCTGAACGTCCGTCCTAAGGGGCGCGGACGTCTATAATATTATAGACGTCCGCGCCCCACAGGACGGACGTTCAGCGAACTTAAAGTAATTATTACCCCAGCCACTCTGTCAGTCCTCTGAACGTCCGTTCTGAGGGGCGCGGACGTCTATAATGTTATAGACGTCCGCGCCCCTCAGAACGGACGTTCAGAGGATTGACAGAGTGGGTGGGGTAATAATTACTTTAAGTCCGCTGAACGTCCGTCCTATGGGGCGCGGACGTCTATAATATTATAGACGTCCGCGCCCCTCAGAACGGACGTTCTGAGGACTGACATGGGTAATTGAATCGTTTAGGTTTTCATCAGAATTTTAGACGTCCGTCTTGGGACGGACGTTGATAAAATTATAGACGTCCGAGCCATGTGAACGGACGTTTAAAGCCCCGCGAAATTCAATTTTAAATTCATTACAACGTCATATTAGTGGCGGGCCGGACGTCTATAATATTATAGACGTCCGGCCCACGTGGCCCGGACGTCTATGTTCATTAAAATGGGAAGCGCGAACCGAGACCATTCACTGTTCGTCTTCTTCCCCGCGAACGCCGACTCTGCTGCTGCGCCGTTGATATTCGAGGTTGGTTTTCTCACTTTTGGACCGTTTAAAATTACATTTAATCCGATTACATTGCTCTGTGATGAAATGTCTTTGATTTGAACCGATTAAAAATTGTTTTGGGTCCGTTTTTTTGCAGACTCTTGCGTGTTCTTGGGCGGCTTCCTTGACTCTTTTTGGACTGCGTGTTAGGCCGTTTACTCCTCCACTTCCCTCCTTCTCATTTGGAATCTACTTTTCAGGTTAGCTTGTTGGTTGAAAATTTTGTGTATGCATGTATGTGGATTTTGTGTATGGACGTTTTTGACTGTAAAATGTGTATTAGTTATGTTATTGTGTTAAACGATTAATGCGAAATGTGTATTAGTGTATGGACGTTTTTGACTGTTAAATTTTGTGTATGCATGTATGTGTTATTGTGTAAAATGTGTATTAGTTATTGCCATACATTGAGTGACACTTAGTTCCCGTTTGAAATTTAAGACAAACGATTAATCTTTTAATCGTTTGTGTTAAATTTTGAATTGTCCGATTGGACAGTTTGAGAAAATTAATTTTCATAATTTGCAATACCATGTCAATTGGAGTTTAAGGATAAGATTGATGAAATTTCGGTTCAGTACTTGTGTTGTTCTCCGGATGCATATTTGATTGTGGTCATCGTTGACTACTCTCATTTCGTGTATTTTGGAGACCAATGCGAAATGCTGCCGAAATTGTATCAATTTTATGACGTAGACTTCAATGCACGTGGCTCAGCAAATTATGAAAATTAATTTTTTTGAATGGGTAGGGCCTAACCTTGTGAGAGTTAAAACACTTGAACTGATGATTTTACGAACATAGTATGGATCGAAGATGGATGAACGAACGTCGCATGAGTGAAGAATATGACAAGGGTGTTTCGCAGTTCTTGCAATATGTTGAACAAAATGCTAAGTCTGTCAACGGGACATATTTTTGTCCTTGTGTGCGTTGTCTTAATCAAATACGCCAAGACTTAGGCAATGTGCGTGACCATCTATTCATGTACGGCATAATGAGGACTTATACCGTTTGGACTTGGCATGGAGAAGTACTTGAGCAGCCTACCACGTCACGAGGAACAAATTATGTGGAAGAATGGATGAGTGACCATTTAGAGGACATGATACGTGATGTCGGTGAAGATAATTTTGGAAGGGCTAATTTGTATGATACTCTTATTAATGATTCAGAGCAACCGTTGTTCCCAGGATGCTCAAACTTTACACGCTTGTCTTCAACTTTAAAGTTGTTTAGTTTAAAAGCAAGGAATGGATGGACCGATAAAAGTTTCACCGAGTTGTTGGAGTTGTTGAAGGAGATGCTTCCAGAAAATAATACTCTACCTATTCGTAATTACGAGGCCAAAAAAATTTTATGTCCAATGGGTCTTGAATATCAAAAGATACATGCTTGTCCTAATGATTGTATTTTGTACACAAAGGAGTTTGCTTCGTTAAACTATTGTCCAACATGTGGTTTATCCCGTTTTAAAAAGAAATCTGACAGAGTCACTGGTAATGAAGGTAATGATGGTGCACCTGCTAAGGTGATGTGGTATTTGCCTATAATACCTAGGTTCAAACGTATGTTCTCTGTTAAAGAAGATGCAAAGAACCTTAAATGGCACTCTGACGAAAGAAAGTGCGATAATCTTCTTCGACACCCTGCTGATTCTCCACAATGGAAAAAGATTGATGACAAATTCCCTGAATTTGGTGCAGATCCAAGAAACTTAAGGCTTGCACTTGCAACTGATGGTATGAATCCTTATGGAAACTTAAGTAGCAAACACAGTTCGTGGCCAGTTATGTTGATGATTTACAATCTTTCTCCTTCGTTGTGCATGAAGAGAAAATATGTGATGTTGACCATGATGATATCGGGTCCTAGACAACCTGGAAATGACATTGATGTTTACTTAGCACCTTTAATTGATGATTTGAAATTGTTGTGGGAAGAAGGCATCGACGTGTTTGATTCACATGTTCAGGAACAGTTCCGTTTGCGTGCAATGTTGTTTTGCACTATAAATGATTTCCCAGCATATGGAAACTTGAGCGGTTATAGTGTTAAAGGTCATTTTACCCCAGCACGTGCGTGTGACCATTGACGAGGTTCGGGATCCCCAGGCTCAGGTGCCTGTACCCACTCCAGAAATTAACTTTGTGGGGGAGGCCATAGGAACATTTATTGCCTGGCCTAGAGCATTGATCATGTCCCACATCGCGACTCCACAGGTATAATGTCTTTTTCCTTAGTATTTCTATGTTAATTGTCTTCATATAATTGTTTATAAAGCTTTGACGTAAATTCTTATCTTCAGTTCACACGTCCTCAGAAGCAGCCAATTCATGATACAGTCATACATGAAGATGATGACATGGCTGAAGCAGAGGATGATCCTATATCAAAGTTAGTGACAAAATTACCCAGATTGAAGAAAGCATCATTAGAACTATACTGGGATTTGAGGGTATTTGGTCTTCCCCCACATGTGCCAGTTTATATCACATTTTCTGATGCATTGGAGGTGATTGAGGGAGACAGGATGTTGAATATTTCCATCATTCAGCTGTGGTGCATGTAAGTTAGTCAATTTGGTCTTTGATATTACTTTTATTTACATTCTTATATAGTTTCTAACGACTTAACTTTGTTGTTTTAGGTACATGGACACAATCGTTGTAGACCAAGGTCGGTCTTCCATGTACGGATTTGTTGAACCTCAGACCATTCAACCGTCGGGTAACACACTTCAAAACAGACAACATTATTTGCAAACATGGATGGATGAGTCCAAAAGAGACGTATACCTTGTGCCATACATTGACGGGTACGTGTTTTTATATGTGGTCAATTTATTATTATAGTTTCCTTAATTAGTTGAATAACTATTTGTCCTTCGTGATAGGTCTCACTGGCAGCTGATGGTTATCATTCCCAAACAATGTAAAATTATATGGTTTTGTTCGTTGCACAGGAAGATGAAAAATGACTTGAGAACCATGCTTCAAGGGTAAGTGTTTCTCCAAAAAATGACTTCAATTTGATGTTAACCTTCAACTTTTATGATAAAATAGTCATATTAATTATACTTTGTGTTTTCAATCTGTACAGAGTTATTGGTAAATCTCGTGGTCAATTGGTTCAAATTTTGTATCCAAAGGTTGTAAGTCATTTATAGTTTCTAATTCATTTATGTTATTGAATGATCTAAATTTTTAACTATTTAGTTTGTTATTTTAGTGTAACCAGCAGGTAGATTCATGGGAATGTGGCTTCTATGTGATGTGTTGGATTAAGACCATCATTCGAGCT
This sequence comes from Vigna angularis, assembly GCF_016808095.1. NCBI lineage: Eukaryota > Viridiplantae > Streptophyta > Magnoliopsida > Fabales > Fabaceae > Vigna > Vigna angularis. The sequence goes on from NC_068971.1 coordinate 10,141,666, forward strand.
GTCATTACAGATGACTGGAATGAGGTAATGATGTATACCTTCAATACATTACAAATCAAAATCATCTTCAACTATATATGAAACAATAATGAATCTTTCTTGAATTTTGCAGCGCTTCAAGACTACATCGCCTATTACAGAGGACACAATTAACCAGATAAGGCAGGAGTGGACCGCTTATCTTCTACAAAGATGGAGTTAGGAATAGTTATATTTCTTCTTGATTGAACATTGTTTGGTTTTAGTTTTATTTTTATGTTAATAGTTTGGTAGTGGATTGAACATTAAGTAGAATTTTGTTTATATAAAACGCATATTTATGTTATTGGAGAATTGTTCTGGGACATTTTTCTGTTTTTCAGGTGTGGTTCTATTGAAAAAACAAACAAATTTTTTAAAAAAAAACGCCCACTAGACATCCGTTAGTGTACAGTCGGACGTCTATAGACGTCCGTCTGTGCACATACGGACGTCCCACCCCAGCCCTACACCAAAAGAACTCAGCAAGGTAGACGTCCGTCCTCAGACAGCAGCGGACGTTTATATGGACGTCCGTCCTCAGACCGCGGACGTTTATAATAAACGTCCGTGCTCAGGCAACGGACGTTTATATAAACGTCCGTCCTGAGGCAGCGGACGTTTATAATAAACGTCCGTCCTCAGGAAACGGACGTTTATATAAACGTCCGTCCTGATGCAGCGGACGTTTATATAAACGTCCGTCCTCAGGCAAAGCGGACGTTCATATAGACGTCCGTCCTCAGGCAGCGGACGTTCATATAGACGTCCGTCGTGCCAGGACGGACGTCTGAGGGACGTCTACCGCATAGACGTCCGTCGTACGCCGGACGTCAAAAGGCCAAAATATCGGACGTAAAAAGCCGTTTCTGCACCAGTGTGCCACCATGATCAGGGGAGTTTCCTTTCTCTCTTCTCCCCCTTTGCTTACTTTTATTGCACTTGTCCATGATCTGTTGACTGTTTTGATTTCCGATCTTATGCTTATGACACATTGAGGACACTGTGTAGTTTAAGTGTGGTCTATTGGGGGAGATTTTTATTTTTCTTTGTTAGTTTTTGTTTTCTTAGTTAAATTTTTTTTTCTTTTCTAGGTTATTTTTGTCGTGTCTTGTATACAGTTTTACATGTTTCTCTTGATTTCTGGACTTTGTTTAGGTTGTAGATGTGTCTTTCACTTCATTGATACTCTGATTTGTTTGAAATCCTTGCTTTTCTTTGCTTGGAAGATGATCATGATGTTTGAGAGTTGAATTGATTGTGACACAAATGCCCTGTGTGAGAATTTGAGCCACTTTATGTTCTTTCTTGTGTGTGATATGTCTCTTGATTGCTTGCACATATGCCTTGACTTGACTCTTGTTGATAATTCTTGATTGATATGCATGTCTGGAAGTGATAAAGGCAGTTTTGTTCTTGAGCCTCTCTAGCCAAATAAGCCTACCTTGTTCTAATCCTTTGAAAACCCTTTTTGAGCCTATACTTTCCCCCATTTCTTTGTTTTGAAGCTCATACACTAGCCCTAAGTGAAAAACCATGATTACCTTAATGATGAGAGGGTCGCACCTCCCAACAAAAGTTGTGCATAAAAGAATGCAGTATAGTACTAGGAAGTGACTCCTAGGTCGTCTCTCAAGGACCAATTGTGGTTCAGGTAATAGGTCAAACACATTAGGGGGGGTTTGAAAAGGTTTTGCAAAAATTAAAGAACTTAATAAAGACACAGATGCAAACAAACTAATTTAAGCTAGCATGGTTATTAAACTAGCACTATTAAAAGCTTTAGACAACATTCAAACATAAAAAACTGTTACAAACTGATTAACAAACACAGTTAAAAATAATTAAATGCAACACTAACTCAAACACATAAACTCAACCTATTAATTAAATTAATTAAAAACCAAAGAAACCAACAAGCCTAATTTAATCCTAGCAAATTACTTGTCATAATGGCAATTAACAAATGAATTTAAAAGTCCAATTGGCCAAAGAAAGAACACATGGCCGTGAGTCATCATGCACCCAAGTCAAACTTCAATTTCACCTTAAATAAGTCACAAAATGTGTTGACTTCTTCTCCCATGTGCACCATTTTTCAAGAAATTAAGCATGTGCCTTCCACACTCTCCAAGACCGTCCCCTCTCTCCTTCCATGCAGCAAAGAAATAATTTTATACACCAAAGCACACAATTTACATGGACCACCAAGTGGAAATGCCAAAGAATGCTTCAAAGACCAATGTGCAAATGGAAGATACCATGGGTGCTCCTACCAATGTGCCAAGTAAGCTAAATGAAATGAAAACAAACTCTTAAAACCTCCATTTCTCATTGCAATTCACGGCTGGAACAAGCAAAGGCCAATTCTCAAAGTGGAAACATTCCTTGGGTCAAAATAAGCATCTTTTGTGTTGGTCCAAAAGTGGTAAAAATTAAATGAAGCAATTTCCTCTCTCCTACAACCTCCAAACGGTTTTTCTTCAAGAATTATGCATCCAAAAGCTTTCTTCCACTCTTCAATACAGAGAACAACTTCAAGAAACCAAAGTTAAGGTTGCAAATGAACACAAGAACAATAAACCCAAACTTCTACTCATCAACCCATCTTTAACACTACCATTTCTTCAAGTTTCTTTGCAAAAACGAAAATAATACTAAGACCATTAATTCCAGCTCTGTCCAGCCTCCATAACATCCCCAAGATCTGATCCCAACCTTGTCTCAAGCTTCAAAACCGAAAAATGCAAGAAAAGAGTTAAACCCACAACACCCACACATCATCTTAAGCTCTCTTCAACCTAAAACTACATAGAACTTCATTTTTATCATCCAACCATATAGAATGAGATAAAAACCGAGAGGAACAGCAGCAAAGAGAGAGGAAAACGAAATATAAAGTTACTCAAACCCAACATCCACCATGGAAATGCAAAGACAAGCTCCAAAACTCAAACTCCAAGCACCAAGAACAAGCAAATGGAAGTGGAAATGAATAGTTTTTCACCACCAATAAGCTAAGACAACCAAGAGTAAATTAAGAGAAGAAGAAAATCTGCATCTTGCTCATTGAAATGGTCAAAAACGAGACACCCAAGTCAAGCTCTCCATAAGAGTGTTCATACAAGAAACCCTAAGAGAGAAAGGCTCCAAAAACGTAAAAAATAATGAAGTGTGTAAACGTTTTTTGTGTGGTTGGCTAGGGCTCTCTAAAATGCCGAGAGTTCTCCTCCAAATGGGGTCCACAATCAATTAAAAACCCTAATCAAAAAGGCACATGTCCTACAAATGGGTCTTTTTTACAAAATTGCCCCTAAAAGGGTCCAAAACACCTAATTCTAATTAAGGGCTTCTAGAAAACGAAATTACAATTTTAATTAGAATCTAAATGACTAAATGTTGAGCCTTTGAGTGTGTAAAAGACAAGATACACATATATTTACCAAAGCAAAACAAGAAGAGGAACCAACTAGCCAACTCATCAGAAACCCCCAAGAGACCACACTTGTTCCCAAAACACTTCCAAAGCTCCAAAATTCCCTAAGGTTAAGGTAATCATGGTTTTTCACTTAGGGCTAGTGTATGAGCATTCAAAACAAAGAAATGGGGGAAAGTATAGGCTCAAAAAAAGGGTTTTCAAAGGATTAGAACAAGGTAAGCTTATTTGGCTAGAGAGGCTCAAGAACAAAATTGCCTTTATCACTTCCAAACATGCATATCAATCAAGAATTATCAACAAGAGTCAAGCCAAGGCATATGCGCAAGCAATCAAGAGACATATCACACACAAGAAAGAACATAAAGTGGCTCAAATCTCACACAGGGCATTTGTGTCACAATCAATTCAACTCTCAAACATCATGATCATCTTCCAAGCAAAGAAAAGCAAGGAATCCAACATCTCAGAGTATCAATGAAGTGAAAGAAAACTGACAACCTAACCACAATCCAGAATTTACAAAAAGCATGCAAAACTGTACACAAGATACAACAAATAAAAACCGAAACATGAACAAAGAAACAACCTCCCCTAATAGACCACACTTAAACGACACAATGTCCTCAGTGTGTAACAATCAGTAGACCAAACAATCGGAACAATCATCAGATATCGACAAAGTGCAATAAAAGTGAGGAGGGGAGGAGAAAAGAAACTCCCTGAGTCAGATGGGAGGATAGGTGGGGTGGACCAAAGACGTCTCCTCCACCACTACATCCACTAAAGAAGGGTTGCTGAGGAAAGGCTTCAGTCTATGCCCGTTCACCTTGAAGCTTTTAGCTGTAGATGGACCTTGGATCTCTACTGCACCATAAGGATAAACATTAGTCACAACAAAAGGTCCAGTCCATTTTGATCTTAACTTACCACCCATGAGGCCGAGTCTAGAGTTATACAACAAAACCTGTTGGCCAACCTCGAAGTCCTTTCTAACAATAGAACTATCATGGAACTTCTTTGTCCTTTCCTTGTAGAACTTCGAGTTTTCATATGCCTCCAATCGGATCTCATCCAATTCATTCAGTTGCAACTTTCTTTCCTCTCCAGCTTGGTCCATGGAGAAGTTGCAAATCTTCACAGCCCAATATGCCCGATGCTCAATCTCGACCGGTAGGTGACATGCTTTTCCGAAGACAACCCGGTAGGGAGACATCCCTATCGGTGCTTTGTAAGCTGTCCTGTGAGCCCAAAGAGCATCGTCCAACCTATTGCTCCAATCTTTCCTGTTGGGCTGGACAATCTTCTCCAAAATCCTCTTAATCTCCCTGTTGGAGATCTCAGCCTGCCCATTTGTTTGGGGGTGGTAAGGTGTAGAAACTCTGTGCGTCACCCCATATTTCTTGAGCAAGGCTTGCATGGATCTGTTGCAAAAATGGGTTCCTTGATCACTAACAATTGCTCTAGGCACTCCAAACCTGCAAAAGAGGTGAGATCTAACAAAATCTACAACAACCCGAGCATCATTAGTCCTGGTGGCTCTAGCTTCCACCCATTTTGAAACATAATCCACAGCAAGGAGAATATAACAGAAACCAAAAGAAACAGGAAAAGGACCCATGAAATCTATACCCCATACATCAAACACCTCACAGAACAACATAGGTTGTTGAGGCATCTCTTGTCTCTGTGAAATTGATCCTCCTGCTCTCTGACAAGGCTCACAAGTGCTGCAGATCTTCTCCGCATCTTTGAAGATGGAAGGCCAATAAAAACCACAGTCCAGCACCCTGCGAGCTGTTCTCTGTATCCCCAGATGACCACCAGGTGAGGAGGCATGACAAAACTGCAGGACCGAGTCAATCTCATGGTCCGGAATGCATCTCCTAGTAACCTGGTCACTGCACAACTTCCACAGATATGGGTCATCCCAAACATAATACTTAGCATCACTCTTAATTTTAGCAATTTGAGCACGTGATGCTAAGGGAGGAAAAACAGAAGCAACCAAATAATTTACAATGTGTGCAAACCAAGGAGTGGGGTGAGAGTAAGAAATCATCAACAAACTCTCGTCAGGAAAGGTATCCTGTATGGGCAACATATCAGCTTCATTCCCAGCTTTTTCAATCCGGCTTAGGTGGTCTGCAACCAAATTTCGTGCTCCACTCCGGTCTTCAATTTGCAAGTCAAACTCCTGGAGCAGTAGCATCCACCTGATCAATCTAGGCTTTGACTCCGCCTTTTTCAACAGAAACTTTAGAGCTGCATGGTCAGTATACACAATAACAGGTGATCCAAGCAAATATGACCTAAACTTATCAAGGGCAAAAACAATTGCCAACAACTCTTTTTCAGTGGTGGTATAATTTGCCTGGGCAACATCCAAAGTGCGTGAAGCATAGTAGATCACTCTCGGCAGCTTGTCAATTTTCTGTGTCAAGACAGCCCCTAATGCATAATTAGACGCATCGCACATGAGCTCAAATGGGGCTGTCCAATCTGGTGCCTGAATGATAGGGGCGGTGGTCAAAGCTTCCTTCAGGCAATCAAACGCCTGCTTGCATCTGTCATCAAAAGAGAAGTCAATATCTTTCTGCAGCAGTCTGGACAAAGGAAGCGCCTTCTTGCTGAAATCTTTGATGAAGCGCCTGTAGAAACCTGCATGTCCAAGAAAAGATCGCACCTCTCGCACGCAAGAGGGGTAAGGCAACTGCGAAATCACAGATATCTTAGCAGGGTCTACCTCTATTCCTTTTTCAGAAATGATATGCCCTAGAACCAAACCTTGTCCAACCATGAAGTGACATTTCTCAAAATTGAGAACAAGGTTTGTTTCTATGCATCTTTTCAAAACTTTTTCCAGACTGTCTAAACATGCATCAAAGGAGGACCCATACACAGTAAAATCATCCATAAACACCTCTATACAATTCTCAAGAAAGTCACTAAAAATGCTAAGCATGCACCACTGAAAAGTACCAGGGGCGTTGCATAGACCAAAGGGCATCCTCCTATAGGCAAAAGTGCCAAAGGGGCAGGTGAATGTGGTTTTTTCTTGATCCTCAGGCGCAATATTTATTTGAAAGTAACCAGAAAAACCATCAAGAAAACAATAATGAGATTTACCTGTCAGGCGCTCCAGCATCTGATCAATGAATGGCAGGGGGAAATGATCTTTCCTGGTTGCTTGGTTGAGCCTCCTATAGTCAATGCAGACTCTCCAACTGTTCTGCACTCTAGTTGGGATAAGCTCATCCCTCTCATTCTTCACCACAGTGAGGCCAGTTTTCTTGGGCACAACATGGATGGGGCTAACCCACTGACTGTCTGAAATAGGGTAGATGATCCCAGCTTGCAAAAGCTTGGTCACCTCCTTCTTGATGACGTCCATGATTACAGGGTTTTGCCTTCTTTGTGGCTGTCTCACTGGCCTTGCCCCATCTTCCAAAAGAATTCTATGCATGCATGTGGATGAGCTAATACCAGGTATGTCAGCCAAACTCCAACCAATGGCCTTCTTGTGCTTCCTCAACACACCAAGCAACTTCTCCTCTTGAACAGAATCAAGGGAGGTGGAAATGATCACCGGTTTCTTCTCATCATCCTCCAAGTACACGTACTTGAGGTTATCTGGGAGCTGTTTCAACTCAAGAGTAGGTGCCTGCAAGTCAGATTCATTTGTACTTCCTACAAAGTGGTTAGTGCATTCTGACTCCAAAGAATTCACAAGTAAAGGCGGAACACCTATCTCATCACGCTCCAAATCCATATCCATGACAATTACATTATCAACATCATCCATATCAAAAACATCATCAACATCATGGATATCAAAATTCTCTTCAAAATCAACCTCATTCTCAAATTCAGATTCAATGCATGTATGTAGAGAAGATAGAAAAGAATGCTCTTTCTTATGCAAAGAATCAAAATCATCAACAACATATCTATCAATAATGTCATCCAATGCATCGATCCTAAACAGAGAATGGTCCTCAGCTGGAAATTTCATTGCATCAAGGATATTAAAATGAACAACAATATCAGCAAATTCCATAGACAAAGTTCCAGCATACACATCAATCTTAGTTCGGGCAGTTTTCAAGAATGGCCTGCCTAAGATAATGGGAGCGGATCCATGAGAGAATCCCTCCTCCATTTCCAAAACATAAAAGTCAGCAGGAAAAATCAATTCACCAACCCTAACCAAGACATCCTCTATGAAACCTGCTGGGTGGGTAACACTCCTATTGGCCAACTGAATGACCACACCCGTGGTTTGCAAAGGACCAAGAGACAAAGATGCATATATAGACAAAGGCATGACATTAACAGAAGCACCCAAATCAAGCATGGCATTTTCAAATTTATTGTTTCCAATCACACAAGGAATGCAAAATATACCTGGGTCCTTGCACTTTTCAGGGATGTGCGGGACCGACTTACCAATGAGCGCAGATACATTCCTTCCCATGCTTATCCTCTCATTTCCCTTCATCTTCCTCTTGTGTGTGCACAGCTCCTTCAAGAATTTGGCATACTTCGGTATCTGCTTGATGGCATCAAGTAGAGGTATGTTCACCTCTACCTTCCTGAAGGTCTCCAGAATTTCCTTATCCACATCTTCCATCTTTTTGCTAGGAAATGCCCGTGAAGGGAATGGTAGAGGGATAGGTCGGTCAACCAATGGAGAAGGTGCGGCAGCGGTGGTGGTGGAAGAGGGAGAAGATCCACCTGAAGAAGAACCACCAGCTGGAGAAGAAGATTCACCCACCTCGAATGCCTTGCTCGGACCGTCATGGTCGTTCTTTCTAGGACAAGTAGCAGGCATGGATGTAGGTGTAGAAACGGGCTCTGAAGGCACAACAATCTGCTTCCCTGATCTGAGGGTTATGGCACTCACATTCCTTGGGTTCTGCACAGTCTGGGATGGTAACTTATCCGAATTCTGAGACTGCGCCTGATTTATCTGAGTAGCCATCTGACCCATCTGGTTAGTGAGACTCTGTATGGAAGCTCTAGTCTCCTGCTGAAACTGCAAGTTTTGCATAGTCATCTGTCTCACTAACTCTTCCAATGAAGGCTCAGACGAAGTGGAAGGTTGGGCAGGTGGTTGGGCAGGTGCCTCTTGTTGCTGCTGTTGTTGTTGCCTCTGGTGTTGTTGCATAGGTGGAGGCACATATCTGTTAGGTGCTCCAGCATTCTGGAAAGGTGGTGTCTGCTGTTGATGCTGTGGCGCATTGTTCCATCTCAGATTGGGGTGATTCCTCCACCCTGGGTTGTACCTGTTGCTGGATAAGTCATGATTTTGCTGTTGTTGCTGCCTGTTGTTGTAGATGTTTGTAGCATAAGCCTGAGGCGCATCAGAGGCAGCAGAGTGCTGCAAAGAAGGACAAGCATCTGTATAGTGGTCACTGGAAGAACAAATAGCACATAGTCGTGCAACAGATGCAGATGGAGCTGCAGATCTCTGGTTGGTAGTCAACTGTGTCACCAACTTCGTAAGAGAGTCAATCTTTCCTTCCAACTTGCTTTCAACAGCTGATAAAGACTGGGCAACAACATCATGTACGCCCCTCACCACAATGGCATCATTCCTGGTGCTAAACTGCTGGGAGTTAGAGGCCATCTTCTCAATCAATTGCCTGGCCTCGGCAGGTGTGGTGTCTCCAATAGCTCCACCACTGGCAGCATCAATCATACCACGGTCCATGTTGTTCAAACCCTCATAGAAATACTGGACAAGGAGATGCTCAGGTATCTGATGGTGGGGACAACTAGCACAAAGTGTCTTGAATCTCTCCCAATACTCATATAAGTTCTCTCCACCAAGCTGCCTAATCCCAGTTATGTCTTTTCTGATAGCTGTGGTCCGGGCTGCTGGAAAAAATTTATCTAAGAACAGCCTCTTCAGATCATCCCAGCTAGTGACGGATCTAGGCGCCAAACCATACAACCAATCCTTAGCAACATTTTCCAATGAATGAGGGAATGCTTTCAAGAAGATGTGCTCTTCAGGAACATCATGTGGTTTCATACTAGAACAGACAATGTGGAATTCCTTCAAATGCTTATGAGGACTGTCACCTGCAAGACCATGAAACTTGGGCAACAAATGGATCAGTCCAGTCTTGAGAACAAATGGAACGTCCTCATCAGGATATTGGATGCACAAGCTTTCGATATCGAAATCAGGTGCAGCCATCTCCCTAAAAGTCCTCTCGCGAGGTGGAGGTTGTGCCATATTGTTCTCAGTGTGAAAAACAACAGAATCAGAATCAGAATCACGTGCAGATGCAACAGATGCAGTAGATGCAGTATGCACAAAATACTCAGCAGTGGGATGCACAGTATCCAATGGATTAGACTCAAAAACAGACTCTAAAGATAAATTCCTAGAATGCCTAGCTAACCTATGAAAAGTTCTATCAATCTCAGGATCAAAGGGTGGTATAGGCCCAGGATTTCCCCTAGTCATGAACTAAGTCACAGCACCCTAAAATCATGAAACGATATCACAAAAATTTTGAACACACAAAACAACCTAAACAAACAAATCACACACACTCAAACATACAAGACAAAACACGACACACAAACAACACATTATCAACACAAAAAACCTAAAACTGAACCGTTGGTCCCCGGCAACGGCGCCATTTTGATGAGAGGGTCGCACCTCCCAACAAAAGTTGTGCATAAAAGAATGCAGTATAGACTAGGAAATGACTCCTAGGTCGTCTCTCAAGGGCCAAATTTGGTTCAAGTCTCAGATCAAACACGTAGTGGGGGGGGGGGGGTTTTGAAAGTGTTTTTGTGATTCGAAAATGATGTAAATTAAGACTGGAAATTAAATACAACCAAACATAATTGAAAACAGTGAAATGAATTAACAAAGCATGAATACCGAACGGTTTCTAAAACAAGTGAGGAAATTGGAAGTGCAAGAAGATAAATAAACTGAACAGAACAGACCACATGATAACAATAAATTAAACATTCTTAAAGCGAAAACTAATTTAAATGCATTAGAGAAATCTGAACACTCATTTGACACTATTGAATTTCAAAGTGTCACCCCTTAAAGCCCAATGCAACTGAAATAAAATGGAATGCATATTTATGCGGAAGAAATACTAGAATAAATGCGTGAGTAGTAAGTTGAAATAAAGATGATGCTTCCAAGCTAAATGCATATGATATAAAAGAATTGAACCAAAGTTTCCCAGTGCAATGTGGGCCTCCCCTGAATCAACGTGTGAATGCATCCTAGAGCTAAGCATTAAATATAATTCATCATGGCAACAGTAAAAACAAACATTGAATAGTAAAAGGATTGAACCAAAAGTTTCCTTAGGAGCTGCACAATGCAAATCAGCGTGGGCCACCTTTTCTTCTAATTAAAACAACATCCTATTCTCTAAGAAAAATGAAAACCGAGAGTTCTCTAAAAGAAAGAAAATAAAACTTCATCCATGCTTAATCACCGTATAGCTCCATAAATAAAACAATGCTTTGAAATGAAGACTTTGGAGTACCGCTTCTTCCAGCAAAACATGTTAACCTCTTTCTCCCAAATGAAATGCACTGCTCCATTCTCTCTCTCTCCGTAACCTAATCTACTTCATTTTTTTGAACGTGCAGCTTCTCTTCTTAAAAATAAACAAAATGAGCCTTTCATTCATGCTAAAAAAATGTTCAAAGCCAAGAACTTTCCAAAAAAAAAACAAAAACTGGCAAGTGCAATGTTCACATTCTCTTTTCAAAAGAAAACGTTCCAGCCAAAAACAAATAAAATGAAAATTAGTGAGTGGGTTGCGGCTGCTTCCCGCGGGATGAACCGCTCAGTGCAAAGAAAAGAATCCTAGCCGTAACCCTCCATTCTCCACCTCCGTTCTTCCCTTTTCTTTTTTTTCAAAGCCCAGACTTTCCAGAGTAGTGGCTGGAACAGCTCCTTCAGCTCTCAAAACAAGGGTGAATGACCCCCCCCCAAAGAGAGTCCGCTGGACCCCTTTCCTAGGTTGCACCTCCAAATTTCCTTTTTTTTTTGCTGGACCGTGTGCACCTCCACCTTTGCTGCTTCCCATTCTCCATCCCGTGACAGCTGGACTGCTGGACACACCCCTCTTCCAATTGAAGCAGAATTCCACGTTGTGGGCCGTGTGCGTAATTCAGCCTGCTGCCAGCGTGGTTCGTTTCTGGATTACCACATCTCAACGTGCTGAAGATGCTGGAACGTGGTAGAAGGCTGAGGAGCGTGACGTGCAGCCGTGGGCCTCACTTCTTGCTATGTGTTACCCCATTCTCTCCAACACTGTGCACTCCTTTCTTCATTGAACGTGCTGACCCGTGAATCCAAGTGAAGCCTCCTTCCGGACCACTTTTTTTTCTCACCGTCACATCACTTCAATGCTAGCTGGACGTGCACCCCTCTCCAAGTTGCTAATTGCCTTCTGAACGTGCTGGACTGCTTTGGGCCGTGTGTGCTTTTTTTTCTCTTCCAGCACCACCTCATTTCTTAAATCCACACCTCTCTTTCATTTTATTTCAAAATATATTTGATGTGGCAATTTCTTTTGACCTCCAAATGTCCCAAATAATATCCAACAATTTCCCTACAATTAATAATGCAAATAATTAGTCCAAATAATTCAAATTAATTAAAATAAGAATTTTTGGTCAAATTAAGCACAATTATCAAAAACGGGAAAATACCGGACAATTAAGCACCATTTCCCGATTAAATTCGGTACAATAAACTAAGTGAATTGAATAAAATATTGACTCATCAAAATAGACCACACTTAGTCTTTTGCACTCCTGGGCAAAATCAAGACGCAGATCAAGGAATAGTTCAAAGGACATCTAGGGAGGTGACACAGACTCAGCATACAGAAAACAAAGACTCAAGAAGGACAGAAACAAAATTACACAGTTCTCCAGGAATCTGGACCAAGAAAAGAAGTAGACAATATCCAACACAGAATCAATCAGAGAAAGCAGATACTCATGAAATCATCCAAGCAATTCAAGACACGGCAAAATGATCAATCAGCTCAAGAGGTGAATCAAAAGTAACAAAACCTCACAGATGCACTATCAGTGTTTCTCTCAAGTGTTTAAGGTAAATCAATGTCACTCAATGCACTCAAGAAAGCAAACACAAATAGACTTGGCAAGCCTCTAATATCAACACTCAAAATACATGCATGTTCAAATCAAAAGGTCTTTCATGGATGTAATGGGGCCAAGGACGAGGGAGGATAAATATGGATGAGAAGTTACAAACCAAAAGAAATAGAGGAGCAATGGGGAACAAGTGTAAACACATTCAAACACACCCACAACCTCTAATTCAATCCTCTTCTTGACTCCATTATTCACAATTTTTTATTTTTCTCATTTTTCTCTACTTTTTTTTTTCCATCCTGTCTCTTTTCTTTTCCCTCTTTTCAAAACAAAACTGTAAAAGACAAGATACACATATATTTACCAAAACAAAACAAGAAGAGGAACCAACTAGCCAACTCATCAGAAACCCCCAAGAGACCACACTTGTTCCCAAAACACTTCCAAAGCTCCAAAATTCCCTAAGGTTAAGGTAATCATTGTTTTTCACTGAGGGCTAGTGTATGAGCTTCAAAACAAGGAAATGGTGGAAAGTATAGGCTCAAAATGGGTTATCAAAGAATTAAAACAAGGTAAGCTTATTTGGCTAGAGAGGCTCAAGAACAAAATTGCCTTTATCACTTCCAAACATGCATATCAATCAAGAACTATCAACAAGAGTCAAGCCAAGGCATATGTGCAAGCAATCAAGAGACATATCACACACAAGAAAAAAACATAAAGTGGCTCAAATTCTCACACAGAGCATTTGTGTCACAATCAATTCACTCTCAAACATCATGATCATCTTCCAAGCAAAGAAAAGCAAGGAATCCAACATCTCAGAGTATCAATGAAGTGAAGTGAAAGATAGTCTACTGTCAGAGGCGGCTGCAGCGGAATGGTTAGCGTGGGATAACAAACCAAGAGGGTTTTTAATACTAACTTGTGCCTTTTAATTTCTACTCAATTAAACTTACTTAGCAAATAATAAAGACAATAAAATAGAGTAAGGTTGAGAGAAATTTGCACAGTTGATTTTATCCTGGTTCGGATCTTACCAATCCTACGTCCAGTCGCTTATCTTAAAAACAAGATGAACACTTCACTAATCACAAAACTATTACAAACTACAATCACAAAGATACAATTTGTAAAAGTTTAGAAAACACCTCTCTTGATGCCACAAGAGATGAGACAACACCTCCTTTGAATCTTCACAAAGGATGAAACACTTCCTCCGAATACTTCACGAAGGATGAACACCTCCTCCGAATACTTCACGAAGGATGAACTTCCTCTTCCACACACCTCCTTAGACACACCAAGGATGAACCAGCTATTCCTCTATCACCGTAGCAGTATATCACCAACTCTACAGACAGAGTTTCCTTAGCTGAGCAAGAGCACACAATTCTCAAGAGTTTCTGAGTATATGAGCACAAGGGAAGAGTTTCTCCAGTTCCTGGATCATGCTCTTGAGAGGAAATGAGAGTCTATTTATAGACTCATCCAAAAGCTCTTCCATTTTTCGTTTTCAGCCTTTCACACTGTGTTAATCGATTAGCTACAGTGGTTAATCGATTAGCACCCCAACGGATAGTCCAACGGCTCTTAAAACGGCTAGTTTTTCAAACGGCTCCTGTGTTAATCGATTAACAGCCCTTGTTAATCGATTAACGTTAATCGATTAACACCCCTTGTTAATCGATTAACAGCTCAATGCAGGGCTTCTTCATGGCGCACTGGAACAATCGATTTACACCCTGTGTTAATCGATTAGCACTGCACAGTTTTTGCTGTTTGGCTTATTTTTACATCACTTTTGAATGCATACATAAAACTACTAACTATCTAAGTCCTAGATACTAAACCATAATTATTACAAAAGCTTTCCATAGCAATACAAGTCTTCATAACATCTTCAATCTTGATTTCTCTTGACTTGATTTGGACATCATCAAAACTTCATCTTCATCATTTTGCTAACAATCTCCCCCTTTTTGATGATGATCAAAACCTTCTTGATTTAAAGCTTTTGATAATAATCTGTATTTAAAATACAACTTAAGGAAGAAACAATAGTTAGTAAACTTAGAAATAAGTTTAAGACTTTAAATATTTCTCCCCCTTTTTGATCATTATTAAAAAGTGATGTAGTATAGCTCCCCCTAAATTTATTAGAAAATATACTCCCCCTTAATAAAAGCATGTATGTATAGAAATAATAAGAAAAGCAACATACATTTTATTGAATTTAAAGAGGCAAGCATACAAGGAAATATAAAGGGCATACACTAATAAAAACATAGAAATATAAAGTACCCCTTTAGATATCCCTCCAATTTTGTAATGAGAATCCTCTAGGTTGTTTTCACATTTTGTTTAGATCTTCATCTTGAGGATTGACATCATTCTTCACTTGTTGTTGTCTTCCACAAATCTTCATCATTGTCTGCATGTAATTTAAAATGACTCAAGAGGTTTTACCTCAAGGTCTACAATTTCATCAAAGGCAACATGCACACATTCTTCTATTTCAACTATTTTCCGTTTGAAAACTATATATGCTTTGTATATAAAAATATAAACATTTTCTTTGAAATAAAATTTCTTAATTCTTCTTTTCAAAAAATTAAAACAAAAATTGTTTTAAAGAAATTTTAAATTTTAAACAATAGGTACCCAACTATTTTGTATGGGTCCTTTGGGTTAGTTTGAAAATTTGAAATCATTTTACAACCCAAATATATCTACCACTTGGAACACCATAATGCTTAATTTTACATTTGTTAGATGTATGACCCTTTTTCATACAATAAAAGCATGATACAAAGTTTGTGTTCCTATAAGTTGTTCCTTTTTCTACCCAAGTTCTATGGGTTCTATGATTGTGTTTAATTTTAATTCTAGGAACATACTTATTTTTAACAACCTTATTTTCATTATTTTTACTACATTCTCCTAAGGTTGTTTCATCTAGTAGTTTCTTATGATTAACACAAGATGCACATTTATCACTACTAGTAAATTTACCCTTTTCAAAAAATAAAACTTTATTTTTCAAATCTTTATTTTCTTCAAAAATATTTTCAAAATTTAATTTTAAATTCTTATTTTCTTCAAGAATATTTTCAAAGTCTGATTTCAAATTTTTATTTTCTTCAAAAATATTTTCAAAATTTAACTTTAAATTTTTGAAATCCTTTTTCAATTTTTGATGGGCTTTATCTAATTTTTCAGATTCTACTATTAAAGCAACATAAATTTCATGCAATTCATTTTCACTAATTTGACTGGAATTATCAGAATCGCTAGATGTACTTACTTGGCTTCCAGCGTCGTCATTTACCACTAAACAGATGTTTGCTTCTTCATCTGAGTAGCTTGAATCTGAAATGGTCTCATTGTCGTCTTCCCATGCGATGTACGCTCTCTTTTTCTTGAAGAATTTCTTTTCTTCACCTTTCTTTTGATTTGGGCAGTCTGCTTTTAGATGCCCCTTTTCTCCGCAACCATAGCATCGGTAATTTGAGGAAGATACTGGATTATCTTTCTTTTCGTATCTAAATTTTCCTTTACCTTTAGACTTCATGAACCTGTTGAGCCTTTTTATCATGAGTCTCAATTCTTCTTCTTCGTCTGAGTCTTCATCTTCCGATTTACCTTTGCTTCTTTCAACCTCAGATTTCAAGGCTAGACTCTTTTTCTTAGTTTTTGCTTTTGCTTCTTCTTCATCTAGTCTTCCGAGGTCAAGTTCATGTTCCCTCAACTTTCCAAAAAGTGCCGCCATAGTCATGGTGTTCAGATTTTGTGACTCAGAAATTGCAGTCACTTTTGGTTGCCAAGACCTGTCTAAAGATTTTAAAATTTTTATATTAAGCTCATCAGTATCGAAAGACTTACCTAATCCAATAAGATGATTTACTATGTTGGTGAAGCGTTTTTGAACATCTACTATTGTTTCTCCTTGCTTCATCCTGAACATTTCATATTCCTGGATTAAAGTATTCTTTCTAGCTCTCTTAACATCATCTGTTCCTTCATGGGTTACTTTAAGTACTTCCCACATTTCTTGTGCAGTTTTACAAACAGAAATCCTGTAAAACTCATCAACAGTTAAAGCAGATGAAATAATATTACGAGCTTTTACATCATTACCAAATTTTTTCTTATCTTGAGCAGTCCATTGGTCACGGGGCTTTGGTTCCTGCATATTGTTAGTTGGAACAAAAGGACCAAATACAACAGCATCCCAAATATCTATATCAATAGATTCCATAAAAATTTGCATTCTAACCTTCCAGAATGCGTAATTTTCACCTGTGAATAGTGGTGGTCTACTGATAGAAGCACCCTCTGCAAAGGTTTGATGTGATCCTGCCATTTGAATGACTATCAAAGCAAGCTCTGATACCAATTGTCAGAGGCGGCTGCAGCGGAATGGTTAGCGTGGGATAACAAACCAAGAGGGTTTTTAATACTAACTTGTGCCTTTTAATTTCTACTCAATTAAACTTACTTAGCAAATAATAAAGACAATAAAATAGAGTAAGGTTGAGAGAAATTTGCACAGTTGATTTTATCCTGGTTCGGATCTTACCAATCCTACGTCTAGTCGCTTATCTTAAAAACAAGATAAACACTTCACTAATCACAAAACTATTACAAACTACAATCACAAAGATACAATTTGTAAAAGTTTAGAAAACACCTCTCTTGATGCCACAAGAGATGAGACAACACCTCCTTTGAATCTTCACAAAGGATGAAACACTTCCTCCGAATACTTCACGAAGGATGAACACCTCCTCCGAATACTTCACGAAGGATGAACTTCCTCTTCCACACACCTCCTTAGACACACCAAGGATGAACCAGCTATTCCTCTATCACCGTAGCAGTATATCACCAACTCTACAGACAGAGTTTCCTTAGCTGAGCAAGAGCACACAATTCTCAAGAGTTTCTGAGTATATGAGCACAAGGGAAGAGTTTCTCCAGTTCCTGGATCATGCTCTTGAGAGGAAATGAGAGTCTATTTATAGACTCATCCAAAAGCTCTTCCATTTTTCGTTTTCAGCCTTTCACACTGTGTTAATCGATTAGCTACAGTGGTTAATCGATTAGCACCCCAACGGATAGTCCAACGGCTCTTAAAACGGCTAGTTTTTCAAACGGCTCCTGTGTTAATCGATTAACAGCCCTTGTTAATCGATTAACGTTAATCGATTAACACCCCTTGTTAATCGATTAACAGCTCAATGCAGGGCTTCTTCATGGCGCACTGGAACAATCGATTTACACCCTGTGTTAATCGATTAGCACTGCACAGTTTTTGCTGTTTGGCTTATTTTTACATCACTTTTGAATGCATACATAAAACTACTAACTATCTAAGTCCTAGATACTAAACCATAATTATTACAAAAGCTTTCCATAGCAATACAAGTCTTCATAACATCTTCAATCTTGATTTCTCTTGACTTGATTTGGACATCATCAAAACTTCATCTTCATCATTTTGCTAACATCTACAACTTAAACACAGTCCAGAATTGAAGAGAAAAATGCAAAACTGTACACAAGACAAAACAAAAACTACCTAGAAAAGAAAAAAATTTAACACGGAAAACAAAAACTAACAGAAAAATCAGAATCTCCCCCAATAGACCACACTTAAACTACACAGTGTCCTCAATGTGTCATAAGCATAAGATCAGAAATCATAACAGTCAACAGATCATGGACAAGTGCAATACAAGTAGGGAAAGGGGGAGAAGAGAGAAAGGAAACTCCCCTGCTCATGGTGGCAGTTGCCAATTTTGGACTTTGAGGGAGATGTCTTCCACCATTGGATCCAGCCAGGAAGTTTTGAGGACAAACTGCTTCATCCTCCAGATTTGATCTAGCAGTGAAATGTTTTCCACAGCTGGATCTATGCACTGATTGTTGATTAGCGGGTTCAGCTGGTGCTTGTTGATGTTGAAACTATTGTGTATGTAAGCACCCTTGTCTTCCACTGTGGGTGCATGTTGGTCAAATTCATGTGTACCTCCTGCAACATGGTTAGTGCAATGTGGCTCCAAAGAAATGACAGGTAGAGGTACAACACCCAATCCCAATTTATCAGACTGAACCTCAGATACATCCTCAGAACATGAATCAATTTCAAAATCACAAGCAATATCAACGACAGACTCAGATTCATGTCCAATGCATGGAGAATAAACATTCGGATGCGACATCAAAAATTGGTTCTCATCATGCATAGAGGGAAAATTAAAATCAGACTCAACAACAATACAATCATCAGCATACCTCTCAACAACATAATCATCAACATAATCAAACTGAGGTATGCTTACCTCCTCTTCCTTGAAGATTGCTAAAGTGTGGGAAGATGAAGGTGGTCTACCTGGTTCAGGTTTACTGCTTATTTCTGCCTGCTCCTCAAAATACTCATCACTCTCCTCAGGTGCAAAAGTAGGGACATAGGATGATGGGAAAGTAGATAGCGTAGTAGTAAACTCATAACTCTGTTCCCCATCTCCTATGTGGACGACACTATCATCATCAGGAATCTGAACAGTCTGAAATGATGATTCCTCTAAATCATGAGGCTGTTCCTGATTGAGCTGAGTAGCTGTCTGCCCTATCTGATCATTCAAACTCTGAATGACAACTTCTGTTTCCTGCTGAAACTCCATTATTTCTTGCTTGAACAGAAGATTTTGCATGGTCATCTGCTCTAATAACTCCTTCAATGTAGGTTTAAAAGTAGAAGGCTGAGGAGCTATTTGAGCAGGAGCATCATAAAATTGCATCTGTTGTTGTTGCTGCTGTTTTTGTTGCCTGTTGTTGTAGATGTTTGTAGCATAAGCCTGAGGTGCATCAAAGGTAGCATGGTGTTGCAAAGAAGGACATGCATCTGTATAGTGGTCACTAGAAGGACAAATAGCACATAGTCGTGCAACAAATGCAGATGGAGATGCAGATCTCTGGTTGGTAGTGAACTGTGTCACCAACTTTGCAAGAGAGTCAATCTTTCCTTCCAACTTGCTTTCAAAATCTGATAAAGACTGGGCAACATCATCATGTACGCCCCTCACCAGAGGATGCGCAATATTGTTCTCCTTATAGAAATCAGCAGAATAATTAGAGTACCATGAAGAAGGAGAATCATAAGTATCGGCAGAATAAGCACTATTCACAAAACCAGAATAAGTAGACATGGAAAAATAAAAATACTAAAAATTACGAAACAAATAAAACACAACACATTTATACATGCAACACGCACACACAAAACAGAACATCACATCACATCACATCACAACACAAGACAAAACACAACACACACAAACACAACAAAAAGACCTAAGACTGAACCATTGGTCCCCGGCAGCGGCGCCATTTTGATGAGAGGGTCGCACCTCCCAACAAAAGTTGTGCATAAAAGAATGCAGTATAGTACTAGGAAGTGACTCCTAGGTCGTCTCTCAAGGACCAATTGTGGTTCAGGTAATAGGTCAAACACATTAGGGGGGGTTTGAAAAGGTTTTGCAAAAATTAAAGAACTTAATAAAGACACAGATGCAAACAAACTAATTTAAGCTAGCATGGTTATTAAACTAGCACTATTAAAAGCTTTAGACAACATTCAAACATAAAAAACTGTTACAAACTGATTAACAAACACAGTTAAAAATAATTAAATGCAACACTAACTCAAACACATAAACTCAACCTATTAATTAAATTAATTAAAAACCAAAGAAACCAACAAGCCTAATTTAATCCTAGCAAATTACTTGTCATAATGGCAATTAACAAATGAATTTAAAAGTCCAATTGGCCAAAGAAAGAACACATGGCCGTGAGTCATCATGCACCCAAGTCAAACTTCAATTTCACCTTAAATAAGTCACAAAATGTGTTGACTTCTTCTCCCATGTGCACCATTTTTCAAGAAATTAAGCATGTGCCTTCCACACTCTCCAAGACCGTCCCCTCTCTCCTTCCATGCAGCAAAGAAATAATTTTATACACCAAAGCACACAATTTACATGGACCACCAAGTGGAAATGCCAAAGAATGCTTCAAAGACCAATGTGCAAATGGAAGATACCATGGGTGCTCCTACCAATGTGCCAAGTAAGCTAAATGAAATGAAAACAAACTCTTAAAACCTCCATTTCTCATTGCAATTCACGGCTGGAACAAGCAAAGGCCAATTCTCAAAGTGGAAACATTCCTTGGGTCAAAATAAGCATCTTTTGTGTTGGTCCAAAAGTGGTAAAAATTAAATGAAGCAATTTCCTCTCTCCTACAACCTCCAAACGGTTTTTCTTCAAGAATTATGCATCCAAAAGCTTTCTTCCACTCTTCAATACAGAGAACAACTTCAAGAAACCAAAGTTAAGGTTGCAAATGAACACAAGAACAATAAACCCAAACTTCTACTCATCAACCCATCTTTAACACTACCATTTCTTCAAGTTTCTTTGCAAAAACGAAAATAATACTAAGACCATTAATTCCAGCTCTGTCCAGCCTCCATAACATCCCCAAGATCTGATCCCAACCTTGTCTCAAGCTTCAAAACCGAAAAATGCAAGAAAAGAGTTAAACCCACAACACCCACACATCATCTTAAGCTCTCTTCAACCTAAAACTACATAGAACTTCATTTTTATCATCCAACCATATAGAATGAGATAAAAACCGAGAGGAACAGCAGCAAAGAGAGAGGAAAACGAAATATAAAGTTACTCAAACCCAACATCCACCATGGAAATGCAAAGACAAGCTCCAAAACTCAAACTCCAAGCACCAAGAACAAGCAAATGGAAGTGGAAATGAATAGTTTTTCACCACCAATAAGCTAAGACAACCAAGAGTAAATTAAGAGAAGAAGAAAATCTGCATCTTGCTCATTGAAATGGTCAAAAACGAGACACCCAAGTCAAGCTCTCCATAAGAGTGTTCATACAAGAAACCCTAAGAGAGAAAGGCTCCAAAAACGTAAAAAATAATGAAGTGTGTAAACGTTTTTTGTGTGGTTGGCTAGGGCTCTCTAAAATGCCGAGAGTTCTCCTCCAAATGGGGTCCACAATCAATTAAAAACCCTAATCAAAAAGGCACATGTCCTACAAATGGGTCTTTTTTACAAAATTGCCCCTAAAAGGGTCCAAAACACCTAATTCTAATTAAGGGCTTCTAGAAAACGAAATTACAATTTTAATTAGAATCTAAATGACTAAATGTTGAGCCTTTGAGTGTGTCACGCCATATCCTAATGCTCCAGATGATGTTTCCACAACTTTCCTGCAACCAGAAATGCACTTAATCAGCTCAGAAAACCCAAATTAGCACAATTACGAATTTTTGACCAAATTAAGCAGAATTCAGAAAACGGGAAAATAATAGACAATTAAACACAATTCCCTAGTTTATTTAAGTGCAATAAACTAAATATAATTCAAGAAATAAAGACTCATCACTTAACCTTAGGGAATTTTGGAGCTTTGGAAGTGTTTTGGGAACAAGTGTGGTCTCCTTGGGGTTTCTGATGAGTTGGCTAGTTGGTTCCTCTTCTTGTTTTCTTTTGGTAAATATATGTGTATCTTGTCTTTTACAGTTTTGTTTTGAAAAGAGAGAAAAGAAAAGAGACAGGATGAAAAAAAGAAGAGCAGAAAAATAGAAAAAAAAATGTGGGTCAATAATTGTGAATAATGGAGTCAAGAAGAGGATGGAATTAGAGGTTGTGGGTGTGTTTGAATGTGTTTACGCTTGTTCCCCATTGCTCCTCTGTTCCTTATGGTTTGTAGCTTCTTATCCAGATATACCCTCCCTTGTCCTTGGCCCCATTACAACCATGGAAAGACCTTTTGATTTGAACATGCATATGTTTTGAGTGTTGATATTAGAGTCTTGCCAAGTCTGTTGTTGTTTGCTTTCTTGAGTGCATTGAGTTGAAATTCTTTACCTTATACACTTGAGAGAAACACTGATAGTGCATCTGTGAGGTTTTGTTACTTTTGATTCACCTCTTGAGCTGATTGATCATTTTGCCACGTCTTGAATTGCTTGGATGATTTCATGAGTATCTGCTCTCTCTGATTGATTCTGTGTTGGATATTGTCTACTTCCTTTCTTGGTCCAGATTCCTTGAGAACTGTGTAATTCTGTTTCTTTCCTTGTTCGTCTTTATTTTCCGTGTGCCAAGTTTGTGTCATTTCCCTGATGTCCTCTGAACTATTCCTTGATTTGCGTCTTGATTTTGCCCAGGAGTGCAAAAGACTAAGTGTGGTCTATTTTGATGAGTCGATATTTTACTGACTTCACTTAGTTTATTGTGCTAGAATTAATCAGGGAATTGTGCTTAAATGTCCGATATTTTCCCGTTTTCACCAATTGTGCTTAATTTGATCAGAAATTCAAATTTTAATTAATTTGAATTATTTGAGCTAATTATTTGCATTATTAATTATAGGAAAATTATTGGATAATAATTTGGGACATTTGGAAAAACATTCACACAGTGTGCTTAGAAGAACTTGCACTGCATTTATTTATTCTGTGTGTTGATAAATATTTTTCTTGAATTTGTAATAGCTAAGGTCCATTGGAAAATTAATTTTGGAAGGGGGCACACGTCCAGCACATGGCCCATGGACAAGTCACGTTGGCAAGCTCCAAAATGCAAAGTGCTGAAGAAGTGAAATGATGGAGGGACCACGCTTCATTCACGGTTTTGGTTGGGATAAGTGTTATTCTATTTTATTACTTTGAGGCCAGTATTTCACGTAAAGAATGGGTAACACAAACCACACGGCAACCCATTTATTTTGGCAAGCATTTTGAATTAAACAAAGAAGGAGGGCCACCACTCATGGCTTGGAAAAACTCACGCCCAGACGGAAGAGGGTCACGGCCCATGAGCACATTGGAGGTGCAGCGGCCCATGCTTGCAGTAAATTGGTGTGCACGTTGAGGAGGTACTTGGACAGCAGCAGGGTGCATCCAGCAAGCAGCTGCACACACGTCCAGCTTCCACGTCCACACTTGAGACACGCGGACATTCACTTGGCCTTGGTCCAGTAGGAGCAGCTTTGGATACACGGTGCTTGAATGGAGAAGGGTGCTACGTCCAGCACATCCAGGGAGCTCACGGTCCAGCTGCCACGTTGAGGAGAGAAGGGGGTGCATCCAGCACATGGTCCAGCAGGGGTTTTTCTTTTAGCTAGCTGCCACAGGGAGAAAAAGAAGATAAGCACTCACGGTCCAGCAGAGAAGTAAAAACGTGGTGCTGGAAGAAAAAATGATTCACCCGGTCCAGGGCTACAGTAAAAGAGGGAGAGAAGAGGTTGGGGTGTGTACACTTGGAGGGCTCCAGCCGCCACCTCCAGGGACTTTTTTTCGAGGAAGTTTTTTATTGAATGGGATAGTGAGAAGCATGGGAACGTTCAGCTGAATGTGCAGCGGTGCACACGTGGAGTTGGAAAGGAGGTGTCACGGTTTGGCTAGGAGAAACACGTTTCATTCTTGTTAGAAGCACGGGGAATTAAATGGTGATTTTCACTTAGAAGAAACCAGCAAGGGCTTTATTTGCATTTTATTATATGGCTTGCTTTAAAAATTTCGGTGCTGACTTCATTTAGGATTTGCTTTGCTTAAGCAGTGGTTTTGTTTGGTTTTAAATATATGTGTTTGTTGATTTATTATGTTTTAATGCTAGCACCGAGAATCTTTTATACCATATACATTTAAATGCATTTAGTTTGGAAGCAGCGTATTCATTTTTCTAGCTCACTGTTCACGAAATTTTATTTTTAGATTATTGTTTTCGGTTATGGAAGTGGGTGGCAAGTTACTGCAATCAACGTTCCATTTTCATAGCTAAACCGTAGCTTCTTTTATTCTAGTTGAATAATATGTTTTTTTTATTTATTTTAATTTTTTTATTTTATCAATTGCTTTTTGAGTGGGTCATACAAGTTTCTTTAATTTAGTTGTAATGTTAGCTTAATAGACCAATGATTAAATTTTGTATTTGATATCGTTTTTATTTATTTACATTTTATGTTTGCATTCGTGTTTTATTCAAGTTCATCCGCAATCGCAAAAAAAAAAAAATCTTTCAAAACCCTCCCCACTGCGTGTTTGATCTGAGACTGAACCAAAAATTGGTCCTTGAGAGACGACCTAGGAGTCACTTCCTAGTACTATACTGCATTCTTTTATGCACAACTTTTGTTGGGAGGTGCGACCCTCTCATCACTCATTCATTGCCATGATTATTGATTTTGTCGATATGGGAACGTACGGGGAAATCTAGATCCGGGGAATTTCTCCCAATAGCATATTGGTTGCCTTTAAGCTCCTGCACTTCAGAACTAATTACTAGGAATGCTAGGAATTGTATGAACTCGTAATTAAGGATAGGCCTTCTTGCAAGGTGATTTAGAGAGTGGCATTAGCATTGATGAAAAGAATGATGAATTCCTAAAGTATATGAGAGTGGATAAGATGAAATTGATAACCCCAACAACATACTCATCCATCTAATTCATTAAAGTGTTTGTATTCCTCTTTTCCATTGATCAAATTCATGCATACATGTTTAATTATTGTCTTTTGCATTTAGACCTACAATCAATTGTTTACAAGTCTTAAATAATCAACAAATCATATAACTAACTAGGCCGTGAGTCCTTTGGGAAAACGATACTTGGTCTTACCTAGTTTTATTACTTCATACGATTCGGTCACACTTGCCGATTGTTAAACAAGTTTGTTGCGCCATTTTTCGGTGTTCATAAATTTGTCATCAGCGTGCTGTTGGAGGAGCTATTGGATTGAGGGACTACTTTGGCCCTAAACCAAGAAACACAAAAGCCGTGACTCAGGAAATGGTTAGTAGCATCAGGCAATAGGTGCAAGTCAAATTAGAGGAAAGCATGGGTGAACGCTTCAGAATGCTCAAAGAAAAACTTGCGATGATCACCTAACACGAGCAACAACAACAACAACAACAATAGCAACAACAACAGTCACAGCAGGAGGACGCCTCTACAGATGATCCACTGCACCTCGTGTGAGCACCAAAGGCTCATGCTCTACTGCAGATCGTACTGATTACAATATTCAGTATGAATTTTTGGTTGATAAGGATCCTCCACGCGTAGTGGCCATGGGACGACATATTGTAGGAGGCCAGACCATTCATGGTGCTCCTTTATTGCCCACTCATGCGCTGGTAATGATTGATGATCCAAGAGACCCGCAGGCTCGAGTGTCAGTGCCTACATCTGAAATCCAATTCGTGGGGGAGGCCTTAGGCACATTTATAGCTTGGCCTAAGGCTATGATCATGCCATATTTTGGCCCACCAGCGGTATTATATTCTTCTTTTTATTATCTTAAATCTTCAAGTTATAATTAAACGATTCCTAACTTTTGTAAATTTGAGTTGCAGGTCTATCGTCCTCAGAAACAACCAATTGCTCAACCTGTGAATGAGGCTCGTGAGGAAGCAGAAGACGATGATGCTATATCCCTATTGACATCTAGATTAAATAAGTTGATAAAAGGACCGATAGTTTATTCTTACAAGTACATGGACACCATCGTAGTTGAATCAGGTCGGGCATCAATTTATGGTTTTCTTGAACCTCACACCATTCAACCATCTAGAAACACATTAGATTTCAGAAAATCACGTATTCAAACATGGATGACTGAGTTTAACATAGAGATATATATTGCGCCATACATTGATGTGTATGTGTTTCCCAATATTGTCAACTTTTATCAAATTTTAATCAATAAACTAACTCACTAGTTGGTGGTACATGATAGGGGCCATTGGCAACTCATGGTGATCATTCCAAAAAAAGCACAAGTTGTATGGTTTTGTTCTCTTCATAGGAAGATTAAAGCGAAGTTGAAGTCCTTGATACAAACGTAAGTATTACATTCATTCTTATCAATTCATTATGACATTAATATATTAAATTATGTTTCTAATGTTTCAAATGTTTTAGATTTGTTTAGAGTTGTAACTAGGACCAGAGGACAACAACTTGAAATTATATATCCTAAGGTTGGAATTCGTTGATCTTTAACATTTAATTTTAGTAGTCAAATTTAAATAAACCATTACATTTAACTAAGTTCTTTCACATGTTTAGTGTAATACGCAGAATGATTCATGGGCATGTGGCTACTACATCATGTCATGGATAAAGGCAATCATCTGACCAGAAATCAGAGGGGAATGGACTAGATCAAAATTTACATTTGAAAATCTTACAAATATTAATAAACTTTTGACATTAAAATGAATATAATAGTAAAGTTTCCTTGATTATGCAGCGGTTCAACACTATCTCTTCATTGTCCACTTTAGTAATAAAGACGATAAGAGAGGATTGGGCAGGATATTTGAATAAACATTTTAAATAGCTATAGCTTTAGGTTTTTCCTTTCATGATAGTAGCATTTGTTTACTTGTGCAGCTTTTAAACTGTTAATAGATTAATACTGTGAATAAATGAATGGAAAACTGGGTTCTTTTAAGTTTTGATGATAGCATTAACGTCTTTTAGTTTTACTATTTAATTGGAATTGATGAATTGATGATATCATGGTTTAAATTAATTAATTATGTGAATATATATGAATTGGAAAACTGGTTTTTGTATTTCAGGTTTGGTTAAATGAGCTAAACCGAATCAAATTTAAAAAGAAAATAACAGTAACGTCCAATATCGACAAGTTCAACGTTAACCATACGTCCATCCCCTTATACTTGACGTCAAATATTCCTTTAAATATAAATATTTATGCAAATATTACTCAAAAATTGACGTCCTCTTTGACCTTCGACATGAACATTACGTCCGTTATCTTTCGTAATGACGTTACCTTTACGTCCCTTCCCTCGTACATAAGACAACAAATCTTACTATAAATATAAATATTTATTCAAATATTGAACGTCATTCTCTTTACTAACGGACATAACTTCACGTCGTTGCACAAAATTGACGTTAGGTTTACGTCAATTCTCGATCCACTCGACGTCAAATTGTCCTATTAACGTCGCCTAGTGATATTCACATAAAATTTACGTCACCCGCTATGACGTCGGTCGCGAATTCGTCGTTAAAAGCCAAAAATAACTGACATAATACGCTGTTTTTGTACTAGTGTAACCTGTTAATGAGATATGTGACAGTTAACACAGCTTCTCCCCAGTAATTTTTTGGAACAGACATTTGAAAAAGAAGAGCTCTAGTTACTACAAGAAGATGACGATTCTTTCTTTCTGCAACCCCATTTTGTAGAGGGCTGTTAACACAAGTTAGTTCCTGAATAATACCATTATGAGACAAAAAATTGAGAAATTCATGATTCATATATTCAGTACCATTATCAAACCTGATTCTTTTGATACTTTTTCCAAATTGATTTTGGACAAGATGGAAAAAATTAACAAAAATTTGAAAAACTTCGGATTTATTTTTCATAAGGTATGTCCACGTGACACGCGTACAATCGTCAATAAAGGTAACGAACCATTTGGCTCCAAAAATAGAATCTATGACAAGACCCCAAACATCAAAGTGAATTAAATCAAATGGAGAAATACTCTTTTTGTGACTAATAGGATAAGATGTACGATGATGTTTTGACAATTGACAAATATCACATTTAAAAGACTCAATAGACTCTTTGGTAAACAAGTGGGGAAACAAGGACTTGATAAGACTAAATGAAGGATGCCCAAGCCTTTGATGATGTAACCATATTTGAGATTTTGCCCACATCTCAGATGTAGCTTGTTGACTCATGATTTTTGTGTTGCTTTGGTTATTAAACACTAAAAAATACAACCCACTCTGCTCCTTAGCAGTTAAAATTGTCTTCCCTGTGGCAAGGTTCTGAAAAGCACAATAAGTTGGAAACAATGTTACCGAACAATTTAAATCCTTTGTGAGTTTTTGCACAGAGATAAGACTATTAGCTAATTGAGGAACATGTAAAACATCCTTTAATACAATAGATGGGTCCAAAATTATATTCCCAAAGCCGCATATAGGTATACCTTGACCATTCGCAACTGTAATAAGTTGTTCTTTATTTCTTTTACCATATGAGTTGAAGGACATACTAAAAGGTGTCATATGATCAGTTACACCCGAATCAAGGATCCAAATACCTTGAGACACATGATCAACAATATTGAGGCAAATCTTACCTTTTATGGACAGAGTACATGATCCAAAGGGCTTACTCATTGATTCATCCATTGCTTTCAAAGGAATAATTTTTACTTCAGACATCCCGTAGAATGCCACCAAGAGTCTCAAAGACGATGACAACGTATGAGTCACACCGAGAAAAAAGCAGCAGAACTTAAAACTCATATCTACTCAAATATAGGCCAAACGGGTCGTCACCAACCCTAAAAACAGACTCTAAAGGCTCCAGCGACTCTTCTGTGGCGGTGACAGTGAGTGGGTCACACTGAGAAAAAAAGAGCAAAATTTAAAACTCAGATCTACTTAAATATAGCAAAAATGAGTTGTCACCGACCCTAGGAATAGACTCAGGGGGCTCTGGTGACCCTATTTGTGGCGGCGACGACGAGTGGGTCTCGTCAGAGGTGGGCGCGTAAACTACACGCGTCGGCGACGGTGGCGACGCGTAGAGGCACGTGGCAGCTCCTCTCACGGAGCGACTTCCGGTGTTGTAATCACCGGTGTTGGGCGCACCTTTCTGCCCTATCAACAACCCCAACCGGTGACGACGGCAGCAGCAGTGGTCTGACAGCGGCAGCGGTGCGATTGTTGTAGCGGAATCGAGCCCCAAGATCAGGAGCACTTATACGAAGTTGAAAATAAGACTTATTTTATTATTCTCAAATCATAAAAAATACATTCTCATACCCTCTATATGTAATAATCTAGTTCTCCTAAAAAGGGAAATAGGGAAACTAGGAAAACTAGGAAAAATAAAATAAAATAAAAGATTATGTATCTATTTCCTCTAATTTGGAAGATTATAAAGATATTATCTCAAATTACAACATGGATGACTCACGTTGCTCATCATTGATGGTATCAAGTGCATCAAAACACAGTTTGGCCCACTTAATTGTGGATGAAACACATGTTGCTCATCATTGATTGTGTCAAGTGTATCAAAACATAGTTTCCCCCACTCAATTGTGGAGGAAAAAACTCCTATAGGTGTTTGAACCAAGGTAGTTCAAGTTCATAACGATTTTTGCACAACTCATATGGTATGCCATCTAATGTTGTTACAGTGCAAATAATTTAAAAGGAATTTTCAATAAGTAATAGATCTGTAAACAAGAGGGAAAGATATACGTATAAGATAATGTGTTGTCAACTTTGACCTTTGCCGACTATTTTAATCATAGCGTTTCCCACAGACCTCCAAATGATGTGATTCTTTTTTTATTTGAAACTAGACTCAAAAATATTTCCAATGAATACTAATTTGTAATTTTTGGACATCTGAGTAGGTATAGTTAATTCCTTAAAGTTAACATTTTACATATTCCTGTCAACTCTGACCTTTGTTGGTTGTTTTACTCTTAACTTTCTCCACCAAATTCCAAATGAGTTGATTCTTTTTTTTATTAGAAAATAGACTCAAAAAGCTTTCCAATAACTACTAATTTGTTATTTTTGGACATTTGAGTAGGTACATTTAATTCCTTAAAGATCTAACGTTTATATATTCGTGCCAACTCTAACCTTTGCTGGTTGTTTTGCTGATAACTTTCTCCACCGAACTCCAAATGAGTTGATTCTTATTTTGTTGGAATCTAGACTTAAAGATTTTTTAAATGACTATTAAGTTATAATTTTTAGACCAGTATACTAGATGTAGTTAATTTCCCCAAAACAATGTTTTTTTTAGTTTCTTAAATGTGTTTACTTCCAAGTTATATTTTCATGTTTCTTATGTTATTCTATTTTATTTTATTTCTTTATAAACTTGCAGCCATCAACCATTACCAACATAAGTCATTGTTATCTCAAAAAATACTTGTTGGGCTCGATTTCGGCAAGTGCACCGAATCGTTCAAGTAATAAACCGGTAAGACCGGGTATCGTTTTCCCAAGAGACTCGTAATACTAGAGAATTGTGCGATTAACAACTCATATAGACTCAATAACAACAGCATCAATATACAGAACAAGTGCAGAAACGTAAATTCACACATAATTACAAGGTTGGACTTTGGTATTGAAGACACTTGGAAATGGAAAAGACTAGAAATGGTATGAAATGACATTGTTAAGGCTAGTTTTCACCAATGCACTCTTGTGTATAACCAATTTTATCTCCTCTCTATCAATTTACTAAAGTCAATCCACTAAAACACTCTAGCCCTAATTCCTTAGGTGAAAGAGCCTAGGTTTTCCTTATCAAACCCCAATTCCTTGGCAATCTAACAAGCAAAACCCGCATTAAAGAGCTGGGATCTAAGACAACATGTGAATCATCTTCCATTCCTAGAATCAATGACCCACAAGGACTCTTATTTCAGTTCAAGATTTCATCTTACGTTCCCATAATCCATAAAACCCCAAAATCAAGCCATGAACGTTCCCATTACATGCAAGCTTTAAGATTGGAAACAAGAATACTAGCAATTGATAGAAAAGGCATATATATAATCAAATCATTCAACAATTACACAAGAATTCAAAGGCTACAACTAATCCCAACAAGATGGGTTTGGTTCTCCATTTCCATGGAGAACCCTAAGCTTACAAACATGGAAGATGGAAGAAGAAGGAGACCCAAAGGAAGAGGAGGAGATGTTCCCACAAGCTCCTCACGCCCTCCATG
This sequence comes from Vigna angularis, assembly GCF_016808095.1. Taxonomy (NCBI): domain Eukaryota; kingdom Viridiplantae; phylum Streptophyta; class Magnoliopsida; order Fabales; family Fabaceae; genus Vigna; species Vigna angularis. The sequence continues at coordinate 10,173,134 of NC_068971.1, forward strand.
AGCTCCAGCCGTGAAATCGCGCCTCCAAATGACCAAAGACCCTTAACCCTTCGCGTTTCTGGGTTAAATAAGCTGTCTGCCACATCAGTAAAAGTCGCGCCCGGGCGCCCTCTGTCAGTCGCGCCCGGGCGCGAGACTCTTTGGAAATATTCAAATCTGGCGAAAAGTCGCGCCCGGGCGCCCCATTTCTCACGCCCGGGCGTGAAACTCTCTGGACACTGAAAGTGGACGAACGTCCACTTCTGCTGGACGAACGTCCTCCTGCATGGATGAGCGTCCTCTTGCATGGACGAGCGTCCTCTCGTTTCTTCTGCATGGACGAGCGTCCTCCTTCCTGGACGAGCGTCCTGGACGAGCGTCCTCTGCCTGGCTGGACGAGCGTCCACTTCTGCCTGGCTGGACGAGCGTTCTCTGCCTGGGACGAACGACCTCTCCTGGACGAACGTCCTCCTTCTGCATGGACGAACGTCTTCTTCTGGACGAGCGTCCCTCGTGTCTGGCTGGACGAGCGTCCTCAATCTGGCTTGGACGAGCGTCCTAGGACGAGCGTCCTCTTCCTGGGCGAACATCCCCCTTTGGACGAGCGTCCTCGGACGAGCGTCCTCCTGGACGAGCGTCCTCCTGGACGAACGTCCGCTCTCTTGGACGAGCGGCCACCTGACTGGACGAGCGTCCTCAATGTGGGACGAACGTCCTCCAGCTCCTGGACGAGCGTCCGCTCGTGCTTCCATTCTGGACGAGCGTCCTTGCACTGCTGATGGCATTTCTTCGTGCTAATTTCTTGGTCCAGTTCTATCGTTTGTTGGAGAGTCTTCCAAGCTCATTTTTAGCTACAAAATAAGGGATTATTGATGAAAGTACATCAAAGTAGCCAAAAACACAATTATTTAGAAAACAAGGCAAAACAAGAGGATTAAGCAAGTTATAAGTAAGAAAGGAGTTGATTTTGCCACTAAAATGATGCTTAAAATATGGTATAATTTAGCATTATCAGTCATCCATTGAAAAAATGGACAAAGACAACCTTAAGCATAGAAAAATCACCATGGGGAGTCACGTTCTACCAATTGGGGAGTGACTTGCAAGTTTTTGTACAAATAGCCATTAAGCCACTGGTAATCGATTACAAACACCATGTAATCGATTACCAAGGCATGTATTGGCTTCAAGTACTGAGGGACTTTAACTAGCTTGCTGAAACACTCACATGGGGTCTTTGCTCCATAATTGGCTGGACAAAGATGAGTTTTGATGCACTTGCAACCATCAACCATGACCAACAGGAGTCATCCATTGAAAACAATGGACAAAGGCAGCCTTAAGCACAGACAAATCACCATGGAGAGTCACGTTCTCCCAATTGGGGTACCTATTAAGCCACTAGTAATCGATTACAAGCACCATGTAATCAATTACTAGAGCATGTCTTGGCTTCAAATGCTAAGGGACTTGAACTACCTTGCTAAAACACCCACATGGGGTCTTTGCTCCATAATGAGTTGGGCAAAGTATAGTTTTGATGGAGGTTGGAGAGAGGACTGAAATGGAGAGGGAGAGAGGAATGAAATATGAATTGAAAATACAGGGTGCATAGAGGGGTAATTTCGGAATCCTCAAAAAGGTAAATCTGCATCCTTTTCACCACAGTGACAACAAAACAAAATTCCTACGGTCCAATAAGAAGCTAACATGTGACCGTTGTTATATTGTTGTCAAATTTTAGTTGTTAACATATCGCGATCCTTTGTGGATAGTGAATGTTATTTTGACTGTTTGAGACACAAACTCTCTCTCTTCTTGATTGAATGTGTAGGTATGTTTTTCAAAAAGATGCTTACCGAAGAGTACACTAGTAAAAAATAGGTTTTTTAACTCGCCTAATAGGCTTCGGTTAAAGGAAAACCAAAACATATACAAAAGCGGTGGCAAACTTGTAATTTAGACGAACTTATATACCCCGGTTCTAAAACAAACTGGTGTTGAAATAGGTTTATGCCTCGGTTAAAACAGGACCGAGGCCTAATACTATGTATTTTGACCTGACACGCTTCGGTTCTAAAAAGAAGTGGTGTTGAAATGGGTTTATGCTTCGGTTAAAACAGGACCGAGGCCTAAACTTTCACTAGCTTTTTCACCTGACCAGTCCTGACCTACACTGCTGCTCTCAAAACCTACCTTTCTCTCAAACTCTACCTTTCTCTCAAACCCTGCTCACTTCTTCTCCCAGTCTCAAAACCTACCTTTCCCACAACTAAACCACACCGGTGACCACTGCTAACCCCAAATCTGGTGGCGGAACTTGGAGAGGCAGACCCTGCAGTCGGCGGTGGCGGAGGAAGAGCGGCGCGTGACGAACAGGGGGGGACGAACGACGCGACAGAGGAGAAGGAGAAACGGCGGAGGAAGCGTCGATTGAGGTGGCGGAGGAGGAAGCGAACGGCGCGGGGACGAACGACGCGACAAAGGAGGAGGAGAAACGGCGGAGGAAGCATCGATTGAGGTGGCGGGGGAGGAAGCAGATGATGGGGATGAACGGCGCGACAGAGGAGGAGGAGAAACGGCGGAGGCAGCGTCATTGAGGGCCGGAGAAGGTAGCGAGAACGCGGCGAGGCCGTAGCGAGACCGTAGTGAGGCCGCAGCGAGGTCGCGGTGAGGTGGTGGCGAGTAGCGGCAAGGGCGTCCTGCAGCGGTGGTAGCGTTGGCATTGGCGAGGCACGAAGAGGTGGCGAAGTCGCGGTCCTGCAGCGGTGGCGTTTCTGCATTGCAGCGGTGGCGTTTCTGCAGCGTTTCTCAGAGTTGATTCTCAATGTTTCTGCATTGCAGCGGTTCTCAGAGTTGATTCTTACAAAAGCTGTGTTATTTTTTTTCTTTGTTATTTTGGGAGTGATTTTGTTAAGGCTGGACTGTGAAAGGGATTGAATCACATTGGACCACCCTTCTTGTTGATGTTCTGAGATTTGGTTTTGGCGTAATACTATGTGTTTTGACCTGACACCCTTCTTGTTGATATTCTTGTTGAAAGGAAAAATAACCATTTTGCTTCTGTGCAACCAAAATAATCCAAATGCGTACAAAAAAAATAACACGCAATTGCCTCGGTTATCAAGAACCGAGGCATAATCCTCTCTCGTATTAACCCGGTTCAGAACCGAGGCATAAACCCTGCTTCTTTTTACCTCGTCCATATATGCCTCGGTTGCAAAACCGATGCCTATAAACAAATTTAACCGATGCCATTTCTCCTTAATGCACTAGTGATATTGCTGCATTTTTTTTTCAATTCTCTTTTAATAATACTTGTCATTGATTTGTATTTGTCCTCAATCGTGTTGAATGTTGTATTTCATTTCAATTTTTTTCACTTGGACTAAAACTCCAAGTATTCCAAGTACATCTAGAAATGTTAAATTATAGAATCAATGGGGATATGAAATAATAATGAAGCTATATTTATTATATGTATTTTAAGTAAAATGAATATAAATAAACTATCACATTAAATGTTACTTATGAATTGACCTGTTAATATATAAATTTAAAATAATCATATTTTATCCAATTGTGAGGTTCATAAGTATAATTAAGATGTTCATAAAATAAATGAGTTTAATTTCCAAAATTTAAATTCAGTGAAAGTAATTGTTTTTAAAAGTTTACTGAAACAAGGTTAGGTACGAATTATGATTTTTCTTATAAACATTAACATAAGAAGATATAATAAATTTAACTTTAATGGTTAATATTTAATATTAAAGTAATTTTAATTTCTAGAAATTTTTGTATACTTATTATAAATGTTTATGAACAATTCATCTACAAGTAATCTTAATACTAAACTGAACTTAATAATTATTTAAAATTTTAGTTTAAATATTCTTTAAATCTAAAAAATATTGAATTTATTTTGACATTTTAAATTTGTTTAATAATAGTATTTGAATTTTTTATTACATTTTACGTATTTTTTATTCAATGTTAAATATATTTAAAATTCCAAATAAATTTAACATTTAAAATGATTAAATTTACATATTTTTAAATATGATAATTAAATTAGTTTAAATTTTTTTAGAAAAAAAACTAATTTCAAATTTATTTGAAGTCAAAAGAAAAAAAGATATAATTATTAATATTTTGGTTTAATATAGAACCACTAGTGCAGAAAGGGCTTTAGATGTCTGTTATTTTGGCCTTTTAACGTTGGATTCATAACCAACGTCTTTGTGGGTGACGTTAATCAGACGTCTACTAGTGTTTTTTTTTTTAAAATTTAATTTATTGTTGCAATAAAACCACACCTGAAAAACATAAAATTGTCCGAGAACAATATACTGTAATATATATATATATATATATATATACGCGTTTCATATAAAGAAAGTTCTACTTAATGTAAAAAACAATCCACTACCAAAACTATCAAAATATAAACTTAAACTAAACCAAAGTAATGTTCAACAAGAAATATAAGTGTTCCTAGCTCCATCTTTGCAAAAGATAAGTTGTCATGTCCTGCCTTATCTGTCTAATTGTGTCCTCTGGTATAAGAGATGTACTCTTGAAGCGTTGCAAAATGAGGAAAGATTCATTATGGTTTCATATATGTTTAAAGATGAATTTGATTTGTAATGTATTCAAGGTATGCATCATTACCTCATTCCAGTCACCTGTAATGACAACTCGAATGATGGTCTTAATCCAACACATGACATAGAAGCCACATTCCCATGAATCTAGCTGCTTGTTGCACTAAAATGACAAACTAATTAGTCAAGAATTTAGATCATTCAATAACATAGAAAATGAATTAGAAGTATAAATGACTTACAACCTTTGGATACAAAATTTGAACTAGTTGACCTCGGGATTTACCAATAACTCTATTTAGATTGAAAACACAAAGTAAAATTAATATAACTATATTTATCATAAAAGTTTAAGGCGAACATCAAATTCAAAGTCATTTTTGGAGAAACACTTACCCTTGAAGCATGGTTCTCAATTCAGTTTTCATCTTCCTGTGTAGCGAACAAAACCATATAATTTTACATTGTTTGGGAATGATGGCCATCAGCTGCTAGTGCGACCTATCACGAATCACAAATAGTTAGTTAACAAATTAAGTAAACTTTAGTGAACTTTTACATATAACAACATCTACCCATCAATGTATGGGACAAGGTATACGTCTCTTTTTGACTCATCCATCCATCTTTGCAAATAATGTTGTTTGCTTTCAAGTGTGCTAGAAGGTTGAATGGTTTGAGGTTCAACAAATCCGTACATGGAAGACCGACCTTGGTCTACAACGATTGTGTCCTTGTACCTAAAACAACAAAGTTAAGTTTTTAGAAACTAGGAATCTAAATAAAACTAATATGGAAGACAAAATTAACTATCTTACATGCACCATAGTTGAATGATGGAAATATTCAACATCCTGTCTCCCCCAATTACCTCCAATGCATTAGTCAATGTGATATATACTGGCACATGGGGGGGAGACCAAATACTCTCAAATCCTAGTATAGTTATAACGGTGCTCTCTTCAACCTAGGTAATCTTGTCATTAACTTTGATAGAGGATCATCCTCCACTTCAGCCATGTCATCATTTTCATCTATGACTGTATCATGAATCGACTGCTTATGAGGACGCGTGAACTGAAGATAAGAATTTCAAAGATATCAATAAATATTTTTAAATTTAACATAGAAATACTAATAACAAAGACATTATACCTATGGAGTAGCACTGTGTGACATGATCAATGCTCTAGGCCAGGCTATAAATGATCCTATGGCCTCCCCCACAAAATGAATTTCTGGAGTGGGTATAGGTACCTGAGCCTAGGGATCCCGAACCTCGTTAATCATCACACTCACGTGGTGGGGTAATGTGGGAACACCATGAATAGTTTGCCCTCCCTCAAGCACTCGTCCGACAACCACAGTGTGTGGGGGATCCCCATCAACCAACAACTCATATTGTCCGCTATACTGAGTAGGTTCTATAGCAGAGCATGATCCTCTAGTGCTGACATGAGGTGGTGTGGGAGCTTCAGCGGGCCCCATGGTGCCCTGCGTCATGGAATGCAGCTTCTCTTCAAGTGCTCTTTGTATTTCTTTTTGTTCTTGTAGCTGCTCCATGAATCGTTGCTCCATTGATCTCATGCTTTGGTTGAGTCTTTCCTCCCACTGAAGATCCATCTGCCTCAGTGCCTCCTGACTCATTGATTGAGTGTTTTTCTGTGTTGGGCCAAAGTAGTCACGAAGACCAATCGCCCCAGGAACTCCACGTACATGTCCTGGGTGCTCGGGCTTTCCAATGGTCGTTGTTAGAATGTCGTCCCTACCTTGGACAACAAATGTTCGCTGAGTCTGCTGCTCAACCAACTCATCCTACACATTAAAAAAACTAAGTTACTTAGAAGACATACTATGATAAATACACAATCAAACAATGTTTAGAATTTGAACGTACAATTCTTTGTGAGATCAAGGCAACTGAGGAAGATGTCATGTTCCCATCAGATTTAGTCTGAGCAGCCTTCCACAACTCGTACCTAGCAGGTGCAGGTGCTAGGTCCGGGGAGTTAAGCCCCAAGGCATCCGCTCGAGACTTTCTATTTTTCTTTTCCAATTTTGCATAACCACCTCGTGATAACAAGTGTGGTGCATCGTTTAGCCTTTGCCTTTCTTAACCTTTTACCATGTGAAACCATGTATATTTATAAGTGTAAAATCATAAAAACTCAATGAAAGACTTTGTAGATGTTAAGAAACATACCTTTCATTCCTCAGACTCTCTAGATGCACGAAACTGTATCCGCTCCTCCTCTATGAAGGTATAATGCTGACATGGATTTTCATGTTGTTTGTCTCCAAAGACATATAGTCGTATCAACCTTGTCTTGAAATCCCTCCATCTTATCGCTATATGCGATAACACTTTCTTTATAATCTGTATTGTGTTTGGAATATCATAATGATGTTGTTTAAAACAAAAAAAAACATGTTAATGACATAATAAGATAAAAGAAATAAGTATATCAAAATTCTTTTAAGTAAACATACTTGAATATCTTGCCATAAGAGGTTCTTCTCGACCTCTGAGACGTCATCCCAAGATGCATGAAGGATAGAGACATGGCTGACCTGATGCCTGACCTGATCTAGGCTCAATGTCAACATGTCTCCTTTGCCCATCAACACGTCCAGATGTCACATCTAGCAATCGTGTGACGCCTCGACTATGTCTGGTCTGTCCTGATCCTGAGTTTGAGACCAACATACTTGAAAAATATATACAAGGTTAGTAATAATTCAAATATGATGAAACTACATATAAAGTCATTACAAAAGATATCACAACCTATTAAGATATTGTTTTCTCCTAGATCCCTTCATTGTGATCACTACGAATTGCCTGGATGTCATCGGCAACGTCATCAACTGAGTCTTCAATGAGTCTTGATGCAACAGATGTTGTCTCAAGTATATCAAGAGAATCTTCATCATCATATCCTTGCATTTTTTTTCCTTCTAAAACCACTGACCATTTTTTATTCGCTAGGTCATTTACATAGAATATTTGTCTTGCTTGACTAGCCATGATAAATGGTTCATAAGTGTAATTCATCTTGTTCAAGTCTACCAATGTGAAACCAAGGCATCTGTCATGACACCAGAATTTATATCAACCCATTTACACTTGAAAACCGGGACTCTAAAACTGACCTAATCAACTTCCCATATTTCTTGTATTATTCCAAAATAACTCATGGATGTTGTGATTGGATTTTTGTCTTTAGAACTAGCAAAGTGCACAACCTCAGCTTGTAGTGTAACGCCACTATTTTGAACTCTACTTTTGTCATCTTCTACCTTTGTGTGAAAAGAAATATTGTTTATATAGTACCCACCATATGTAATGACATCTGTGTTCGGCCCACGAGATAACCTCAATAAGCTTTCAGAAACATGTGGATTCGCATAAATCTTTTTCTTAAACCATTGTAAGAAGGTTTTGAGATGTTCATTAAGATTCCATTTTTCACTCATTCTTGGGTGTGATGCCTTTATTTCATTAACGTGTTCAGAAATGTAAGGAATAACATCATTAATGTTGTTTAAGATGTACAAATGAGCTTGGTCAACTTCTTTTCTACTAACACTTTGAATTCTCACATCTCGAACACCCTTACCTTCATATTTTCCTTCATGTCTGCTCTTGTGAAGACCCACTGGTTCACAAGTTGGCATATAACTTGAAAAAAATTCAATGGCTTCTTCTGCAATGTACCGCTCTATGATTGAAGCTTCTGGTCGATACTGATTCTTGACATATCCCTTTAAGATCTTCATGTATCTTTCAACTAGGTACATCCACCTTAAGAAGACCGACCCACATATTCGATATATCTGTGGATGTAACTCAGATCAGATTCCCATGTCAGCCAAATCTTGTCGTGTTTTATTCCATCTTTGCTCTTCCCTTTTACGTTTAATAAAGTTCCGATGACACTATCACAAACATTTTTTCAACGTGCATCACATCAATACAATGTCTAACATCAAGGTTACACCAGTATGGAAGGTTAAAAAATATTGATCGTTTCTTCCAAATGTTTTTTTGCAAAGGTACTTTTATGATGTTTTCCAAACACAATGTCAATGTATTTGACTACGTTGTACACCTCATCACCATTTCGGGGTTTGGACACAACCTCATCCTCAGCACTTCCATTAAATACTTTTTTCAATCTACGATAAGTGAGATTACGAGGAAGGAATTTTCGATGTCTTGTATATACTGTCTTCTGACCATGCTTAAATTGAAGGTAACTAGTGTTTTCTTGACATATGGGACATGCAAAATAACCTTTAACACTATAACCGCTCAAGTTTCCACACGCTGGGAAATCATTTATAGTGAAAAACTGTTATTTTTCTACTTAAATTTGCTACCAAAAACAACCTTTAGGACTTAGAAACTAGCTTGAAATCATGATTTTGCTTATGTTTTTGAAATAAGAGAGTTGGATGGGTTTTATGCTTGGTTTTCCTTGTTTTTACAGGTTTTAAGATGAATTGGATGAAAGAAGTGAAGTAAGAAGAAGTTGGAATCAGAAAATAAAGTGAAAAGTGCACAAAGAGAGAAGACGTAAGTGCCGCTCAACGAAAATTACCTCTGAGCGGTGTTTTGAGGTCCCGTAGTCACCGCTGAGGGGAAAATTGCGCTGAGCGTCAAAATGAGGAACACGCACTTACCGTTGAGTGGTATTTACCGCTCAACGCTACTTTTATGGGCTTGGGCTCACTTTTATGTAATTTTTAGAATAGTATATAAGTTTTTAGTAGACCTAGGTCAATGATCTTTGGCTGGAACGAAGCAGAAACACACTTTCTCACCCTTTAGAGGAGGATTGTGGATGGTTAAGCTCTACTATTCAAATTCTAGGGTTCTATCTTTCATTCTTTCATTGTTTTTCATCTAGTTTCACCATGAATATGGTGAACTAAACCTTTATTGTTGTTGGGGAATCAATGTAATCCTTTGAAACTCTCATGTATTGAATTGGTTCCTTAATATACATGCTTTCTTTCATTAATTGTTAGGGTTTTTCTTCTTTGCTTAATGCATGCGTTGTTTAACTTATTCATAGCATGATAATTGATTTTGCCGATATGGACATATACGAGGAAATCTAGATCTGGGGAATCTCTCCCAATAGTAGTATTGCCTAGACATAGGGATATGATGGTTGGTTGCCTTTAAGCTTCTGTGCTTTATAATGCATGAATAATTGCTAGGGAGACAAGACATTGTAAACTAGTGATTAGGATTAGGCTTTCTTCGCTGAGACATCGGGTTTAAGGTAATTTAGAGAGTGGCATTAACATTAATGAAGAAGGATGAATTCTTGAATACATGAGACTGGATAGGATGAAATTGATAAACCCCAACAACATAATCATTCATATAATTCAAATCATGTTGTTTGCTTCTTCTTTTCCATTGATCAATACATGCATTCATATTTACTTTTTAGTCATTTGCATTTAAAATCTCAAAGAATTGGTTTTACAAGTCTTAGATAATCAACAAATCACATAACTATCTAGGTCGTGAGTCCTTTGGGAAAACGATACTTGGTCTTACCATTTTTATTACTTGATACGATTCAGTTACACTTGCTGAGGGTTAACAAGTTTTTGACTCCATTTTCGGCGATTAAAAATTTGTTCATCAAGTTTTAGGCACCGTTGTTGGGGACTCGTGGTTTAACTATTCTATTTATGTGATTATTGATTAACTTTGACTTTATTTTTATCTTTTTATCTCTTTGTTCTTTTTATCTTTTTGATTTATCTTTTTATCTTTTTGTTTTTATCTTTTTATCCTTTTATCTTTTTATCTTTTTGTTTTATATTTTTATCTTCTCTATCTTTTGGTGCTAATGAATGTTTTCTAGGGTTTTGTGCCTAATGCTTGCAGGATGCAATTCGGACAAGAATTTTATGGGCACTCAATTCTACCAAGGTAATCTCAACCACTGGTGGGAACCTCACTCAAGCATGGATCAAAGTCAATTTTGGCAAGCTGTCGGACAATTTGAGAACCAACCACAACAACAATGGCAACAACAAAGCTCTTTATCAATGGAAAAGTTAGATGACGTCTTTCAACAATTTATGCAAGAGTCCATCTCCACTCAGAAAAGCATTGAAGCATCATGTAAAAGGATGGAGATTCAGATTGGTCACTTAATTAAGAGATTGGAAGATTTTGGGGTTGAAACTGAAGTTAACCCTATAGACGAATCTCAAGCCAATATCACTGGAAGTGACAAGACTTTAGATGAGAAAAAGATAGAGAGAAAAGAAAAAGAAGAGTTGAGTGAGACAGATAAAGATGTAGAAAAAGAAAGAGAAGTGGTTGAGAGAGAAAATTTGTGTGAAGATTAAGAAAGTGAGTAGAAAAAGAGAAGAAAAAAAGAAAGTGAGAGAAAAGAAAATGTGTGTGAAGATAAAGAAAGTGAGAGAAAGGAAAAGAGGGCAAGAGGAAAAAAGAAAGAATCATATGAAAAACCCCGTCCTCATCCAAAGAAGTATCATAGGAAGAAGAAGGAATTTGAGTGCTTTAAGGAAATCTTCAAGAAATTGGAGATTAAAGTTCCTATGATTGAGACATTGAATAGGTTCTTGGTTTGATCAAATTCCTGAAGAAGTTCAGTAGAAAGAAGACAAAAAAAGATGGAACTTGAACTTTATTGGGTCAAGCTAGTGACGTTAAAAGAGCGCTTGTTGGGAGGCAACCCAGTGATTTAAGAACTTTTAATTTTTGGTTTGGTGATGTAATTTTGAACTGTTGGTATTTTTGTTTTGGTTATAAGTTTGTTACAGGGTTTACATCTACTGATGGATGTTAGGAGGAAGAGTATCTACTGAAGGATACTATGATATCAGACACTTACTAATGAGTGTTGATGAAAAGTGTATACACCTACTAATGGGTGTTGGTAAGAAAGATTTGCATCTACTGAAGGGTGCTGGTGGATTTTGGGTCAGGCTCGTGACGTTAAACAAGCGCTACCTGGGAGGCAACCCAGTTGATGGACTTTATGTTTATTTGTTTGTTTTGATTCTGTTTTAGTTGCATCATAGGGATTGAATGATTGAATGATGTGAGAAATTAAGTGCATGGAGTGAGTGAGAGGCATGAGTATAAGACACCTAGGGTGAGCTAGGAAGAAGGAGAACAAAGTCACGCAAATGCCGCTCAACGGTAATTACCGTTGAGCGGTAACCCTACAGATTGGGGTTTGACTGTTTGGTCTGTTTGGGCTTAGCGGGAGTAGGGCCCATTAGGGTATTTTTATACCCTAGGCCATGACTTTACCTCTATTTTCATATTTTCTTCTTCCCACATACTCTTAAACACTTTATCAAGAGTTCTCTACACTTTTTCCCTCTTCCCCCTTTACAAAACCTCTTCTCCACTCACTTTCTCACTAGGGTTCCATCCAAGTTTGGGGCTTGGTGAGAGCATTGCTATTGGGGGATGATTTCTTGAAATCCTAGAGCATTTTTCATTCATCTAGCATCTCCACTCAAGTAAGTTCAAGCAATTTTCATTCTAGGGTTTTTAAAAGCAAGAATTTATATGAACATGGTTGTTGAAGCATGATTCTTTAGGGATTTTGATTTTTATGCATGATGTGATGACCTAATTGTTGTTTGAACCGATTAAAATGCTTTATTTGGGTCTGCAACTAAGAAGATTGCATAAGGGTGGAGAATAGGACATTTTAAAAGAAAAAAAATCTGCAGAATCGCCGCTCAGCGGAAATTTCCCCTGAGCACGATTTTGACAGAGTTGTTTTCTTTGGCTTTTTATGCTTCCTTTGCTTGCTGGTTGGATGTCCAGGTTGCGTTGAGGGGCTCTGTTTGCCCTCAACAGTGATTTGGCATGGTTTTGGAGTGTTGTTTTGTGGTTTACTAATGATTAACAACATGTCTTGTGGTTTGGTGAATTGTGTTTGATGTAGGGATGGCCTCTTCATCTGGCAAGAGATACAAGACTATAGGAACCAAGAGGAAGGATAAGGAACCAGAACGCACCCACTCTAGCAAGTTCCTTTCCCGCAAGCATGAGAAACATTTTAAAATTGTCCAAGATAGGAGGCTTCTGATGGAAAGGAAAGCTGGATTGATTCTTGATATAGCTCCTCAGTTTGGAGAGCAAATGGTGAGTAGGAACTGGAGGAGGCTAGCCACATACCCTGCATCAGCTAACATAGCAGTGGTGAAAGAATTTTACACCAACGCAAGGAGGTTGGGTGATCATCCTACTAAGGATTACTTGAGCTATGTTAGAGGCCACGCCATTCGGTATGATCCTGACTTTATCAATAGGTTTTTAGATACTGAATAGGTTGGTGAGCAATGTCAGTTTGCCGTCAATATGGAGGAAGGAACAGACTTTGATGATGTAGAGAGTGTACTGTGTGTGCCTGAAGGGCATTTTCAGAGAAACAGGAATGGTGCAATGGTAAACATTAGGAGAACTGATTTAACTCCTCTAGCAAAGTATTGGATGGCTTTCTCTCATGCTAATATTCAACCATGCTCCCATGTCTCAGATATCACTATTAGCAGGGCACTTTTGTTGTATCGTGTGCTAAGAGGGTTGAGCATTAACATTGGCCAGGTGATAGCCAATGAGATACAGGTGTGTGCCAACACTATGAACAACAAGACACCTTTAAGACATCCCTCTTTGATCACACGCTTATGTGAGCTTGCTGGAGTGAACATCTCTGTTCCATAATTTGAGAGGCCGCGAAAAGCTATTGATGAGGCCTATTACAGATAGTACTGTGGAGGTGATGAGGCAGCTCATCCAGTACCACCACTCCGTCCTCGCAGAGGAAGAGGACCACTACAGGGTCAGGCATATGTAGAGATTCATGAGGCAGAGCCATTTCAGATGAGGGACATGTACATGTCTCTTATAGATGCCCAGATGCAGTCGATCCATAGAGGGCAGGTTGCCACCGCTGAGATGATTATTGGGATGTATGATACACCCCCAACACATAGGTGGACTATGGATGAGTTTCATAACGTGGTGGCATGGCCAGAGGAGCAGTAGAGTTGGAGCAGCTGAAGCTTCAACTATGGAGGATGATGAAGATGATGATGATGAGGACGCATTTGAAGATGCTAAGGATGATGAAGAGGAGGGAGATACAGATGACAACACAGGCTGATGAGGAGCTAAGATAGCATTTACTGATGCATGCTATCAGCACTGGAGTAGGATCTTTTCTATCTTTTGTTTTATACTATTGAACTTATTTGCTTCTGTTAGTAGAATAGGGTTTGATGTACTCAATTTTAAACTGTGTCTGTTATGATGGTTTGCTTGTAACTTATGCATGATGAGTATTACTTGATGATGCTTTGATATTGATAGTTGTTGAGTTTGTGCACTATATGCTTATACAGGTGATGGTTCACAAGCTTTATGAACAAATGCAGGATGTTGTGATTGTGATTATGATGCTAAGCAGGATGTGTATATGGAATGGTGAAATGAGCCTATATGTGAGGTTTTTGAGATCCAGAGTTTTTGATTGAATGCTATTACTTTGAAAGCATGAATGACTTTGCTCAAGTTTTCTATGATTGAATCATTTACTTGTATGTGTCATATGATCAAGGCATTTGTTGGTAACCCTTTTTAGCTAAGATGCATGATTTTAGCCCACTAAAAGAGAACACTATGTGTTCTATCCTTTGAACCTTTACCCTTGAACATGATTTGAAAACCCTTGTTGAAAAGCTTTACCTTGAGTTAAGTTGAGAATATTTTGGGGTATTGATAAATGTTCAAGTTTGGGGTTGTTGGGAAATCTAAAAAGGGAAAATAATAAGCATTGAGCTAAGCACGTAAAAATCAAAAGAAAGAGGAAAGATAAGAAAGAAAAAGAGAAAGGCTCAATGCAAAAGAAAGTTGGGAAGAAGGACTAGTGCAGAATTGGCCTTTAACGTCACCTCATAGACGTCCGTCCACAAAAGCCCCAACGTAAATAATTGACCGGTGGCATATCCGTAAATAAGTGAAACTGTAGACGTCCGTTGTGGGGGGGGGGGGGGGGGGACGGATGATGGAAACTAATCCCAGCTGGAAACGTGCAGACAGAGGCTCTAGACCAAAAGAAACCAGTAGTAAATGATGGTGCAGCGGATTGAGGAAATGATGCAGTGTTTGAGGTGTGTTAATGGAGGAAAGGTGTATGGGTGAAGTCTCATAGCTCAGAGGGCCTTCCTATAGAGGAAGGAAGCTTGAGGAAAGGAGAAGAAGTAGTAAATCAAAGGTGACTTAAGAGCACAAAAGCTGGAAAACAAATTCTGCAGCATATCATTAAGCTCAAAAAGTGTCCCCAAAAGGGGGAAGAGGTCTCCTATTTATAGTAAGATAAGAGCCTCAAATCTGAAATGAAATTCAATCCAAAAGCAAATGAAATTAAAGAAAAAGGCGCCAATTTTCTTCAGCTTCAAACATGCCTCATTCCAACTCAGCAGCACACGTGAAACAACACCAATTCTGAAATGATGGGCTGGCTAGGTTATTGGCTGAGTTTTTTGATAGCTTTGGCAGCAAGCTTCTCCCTCCAAGTCTCTCTTTTCACGTGATCAAAATGCTATGCTGGCAGCTGCTCCCTCCAATTTTATTAAGCCTACAAAGCAAAGAAAAATGTGCTTTTAATTATGGGAAGAAGGATTAATGTAAATTACCTTCCATAGAAGCAAAATGGTAGGTGATCCTTCTTCCTCTTGAATCCTCTTTGCCATGGCTCTAGTAAGAGGTCCAATTTGTGTCTTAGATGGTATTCCATCAACGGACATCTATAATATTATAGACGTCCGGGCCCCTCTCTTTTTTGTCATTGTCATTAATTTTCTACATTTTTGTGATTGTGTTTGTTAGTGATAAAACACCCCCCAAGTTAGGATTTTAACGATTTGATTTAAATTTACTGTTAAAGGAAGATAGTTGATTCTCGTATTGCTCTAATATTATTAAAAAACTTGATGACTTCAATATATAATTCCAGGCTGTTAATATGGCTGCAAGGAAGCTTACTATCAACCAGCAATGTGTAAGAAAACTTGAACCCAACATTAAACAATTTTTGCTATCATTAATGTTTGGAGATAGCAAACTGCTGACCAATCAAGTGGAATACCTAGTGAGGGGACTAACCTTGTGAATGGTATGGAGGACAGGATGTCCTGGTCTATGTGTCGGTTTTGGACATAGTGAGGGACTAAGAATGACATCACAAGTGCGGAACCTCCCGTTGATCGCTCATCAACATATCGTCGGGATAAGTGCTTATTGGGTATTGTGGTGTTTATTGGGTATTGTGGGATGAGTGTCTAATAGTAATTGTGGTATAATGGTATGAGGGTGTATGACATAATTATTGTATGATGTTAGTATCAAAGCAATTATGCATGTTTTATAAATGATTTGTTGCATGTTAGCTTACCCTACTTGTTTGTGTTTGGGTATGTACGATGATCGTATAATTCGTTATACGGGAGTAGATGAAGGAATGTCGTCTGATCCAGTACCAATGAAGAAAGAGATCGAAGAATAAGTTAGAAGAATTCGAGTCATATTTATGAGTTTATAGTTGAAATCTGAGTTTAAAACATGTATAGACATATATCAACTATGAATTTTTAAGTGTGAGATTACGGGATGTTACCGTAAATCTAATGTTACAATATATAAATTATGAATTATCCAGTGTGAGATATTGGGTTTCTGCTTCATTTCTGCTTCTGAGTTTCTTCTCATTAGTTTTAGTTGTTTCTTGTCAAACTCTGTTCAATCAATGGTTTAACATTATTGTAATATTGTGTCTTGTTTCTTGTTTGATTCCTGTATGGTTTTCTTTTGATTGTTTTAGATTGTTCAATCAATGGTTTAACATTGTTGTAATATTGTGTTGTTTCTTGTTTGATTCCTTTATGGTTTTCTTTTTGATTGTTTTAGATTCTTTAGCTGGGAAATCTTAGTTCTGTTTGGCATGATGAATTGAGTCCTAAATCTAAACAAACAAAAAAAACACGCTACTGCCTCGGTTATCTAAGAACCGAGGCATATTTCTATCTCGTTTTATTTCGGTCCGTAACCGATTCATAAAGTTTGGCCTTTTTACCTCGCTCACATATGCCTCGGTTGTAAAAACGATGCCTATAACCAAATCTAACCGGTGCCTTTTCTCTTTATCGTACTCGTGAACCATCAAAAATCCAACGTAAAAAATGACCGGTGACATTTTTCGTAAATAAAACAACTATAATTGACGTCCAAATACTCATATACGTTGGCTCCCCCGAATAGACGCCAAAACTAAACGAAAAAGTTTAATTTTTTTTATTCTATTTAAACGTCTGTTATGGGGGAATCGACTTCTAAAGCACTTTAGACGTCTGTTATTGGGGGAACCGACATCTAAATCCACAACCCAGAAATTTAAAAAGTCACTTTTTGACTCCATTTAGACATCTGATCCCGCCACTCCGACTTCTAAAGCACTTTAGACGTCTGTTATTGGGGGAACCGACTTCTAAATCCACAACCCAGAAATTTAAAAAGTCACTTTTTGACTCCATTTAGACGTCTAATCCCGCCACTTCGACTTTTGAAGCACTTTAGACGTCTGTTATTGGGGGAACTGACCTCTAAATGTCAGCATTAAAACATCGCGAACGCGTGACAGTTGTTACGCGCACTCATTGTTCATCATCTTCGTCGCGTTTTCTCTCTACGGGTTACGCTTTTCAAGTTGGTTTTCACACTTTTGCACCATTTTAAATTAATATTACTCAGATTACATCACTCTTTGATGCATTATCTTTCATTTGAACCGATTAAAATGTGTTTTGGTTGGGTTTTGGTGCAGTTATTCTCATGTCCTTGGACGGCGTTCTTCGGCGTTGATTTCTTGCGTTTTGCACTCCTCTAATTTCCTCTACTACATTTTTAAAACCATCCAATAAAAAAAATGTACAATACATTCTCTTCAACTAAAATATAAAGTTGTAAACTCGAATCACCATGAGTCAAGAGCAACCTCAGAGATGTCTGACCTGTATGGATTGGACGTCTATATAGACGTCTAACCTATATATATAGGTCAGACATCTATAGATACGTCTGACTTAAAGGGTTCGAAGTCTCATTAACGTCATCCATATAGACGTCGGACAGAGATCAGACGTTAAAATCCCAAAATAACAAGCGTCTAAAGTCCTTTTTGCACTAGTGAATTGTTCATTTACTATCATTATGACTGACAGATTACCTGAATATATGAAAAAAGGAGAGAGATGATAGGAAAAACTATATATAAAATATTAAATTTCTTTTTATAATAAAAGATTTTATAAAGAATAACTTGGGCCCATGAGAAATGGTGAAGCTTAACCTCAAAAAAGTGAATACATGCATATATGCAGTGTAGTTTAATCATGTATCATGGCTTCAGAATCAGAGTTTTAAGTTGCAAACCACACAATGACAAAATGACTTAAATAACCAATATAACCCTATAGAAAATGAAAGTCACCTCTTCATTTAAATCTGGTGACGAGGCTTGAACTAGTGCAAATGATGAGGTACATAGGAATATTTCATGTGATTCAGGGATGGGAATTTCAACTTCAAAGTCTCAGAGTAGATTCCTACTATGCTTGGCAATGAAGCAAGAGAGATATCGCTGAGTTGCTCAAACGCTATCTCTTCATCATTGGATTCATCATCTTCGTCATCATTCCCCATTATTTCCTCTATTGCTTGGCAATCCCGTACGTACATCCTCCTCAGTTGACTTAGACTTTTTGCTGTTGAGGATGTCAACAAATACACCATTCCATCACATTCACCAACATTCAAAGATGTAAGATTTGAAAAACACACGGTGGATGGCGCAACACTTTTCAGGCAAGGGCAGCAAAACACTTCCAATGTTTCTACTGTTTTAATTAAGGGTTCTACCCATGACTACTCTAACCCTATGGAAATAACCTTTTGGAGACTCTTCAATTGTAATCTTTTCAACTTTGAAAGTACTTTGCTACAAAACTGGGAGAATAGGCACCATATTTGAGGTTAGTGCTGCCTCCTAAGAAAAGATAATTAGGAAGATGAGAATGTTGTTTTTCCTCCCTTTTTCATTGAATACAAAATACTATAATTAAAGGAAAGATTGATAGAAGATTCCCTCTACTACGTGGAACTCAGGCCTAAAAAATATAACCAACTCATTCTAGAATACTCTAAAGTAAGAAAATGAATCATTCTAAGAATGGATAAAATTTGACCACCCTGTAGGCCTTCGGGTCATTCTTTTGGGCATAATGTTCCCAACTGTATCAATACCATCCCCTTCGACATTGACCTTGTCCTCAAGGTCAAAGAGTGATTTAAGCTCATCCCATTTTTCCCAGGAAGTGTCGTTGGGTGAGAGCCCTTCCCATTGAACCAAAGCATAACGCGTTGGGTTACCCCCCATATTCACTGTTTTGAAATCCAAGATTGCCAAGAGTGAAATGAGATGATTATTATCAACAGAAGTAGGGGGGATATGGTTTATGAGAGACGAAACTAGACCATCATGTGGCTTCAGCATAGAACAATGGAACACATCTTGAATCTTTGAATGGGAGGGAATCTCTATGCGATACGATACCGGGCCAATTTTCTCCAGAACCTTGAAGGGGCCATAAAAACGCTTGGAAAGCTTATTATATTTGTTACTAGATATTGAAATCTACCTATAGGGCTGCAGTTTTACGTAGACCCATGAGCCAACCTCCAAATTTAAGTCACGGCGCTTAGCATTAGCCTACTTTTTCATACGCCCTTGCGCCTTTAACAAATTATGCTTTAAAAGAGAAATTATCTCGTCACGGGAGGAGAGCACGTTGTCACAGCCAACATTAGAGGAAGAACCTTCAATGTAAAGCGAAATTGATGGGGGCGGCTTCCCAAACATTACTTCAAAAGGAGACAATCTTGAACCAGAATGAGTAGAGGTATTATAATGATACTCAACCCATGACAAAAATTTGAACCAAAGACTAGGTTTATGATGAGCAAAAGCATGAAGATATTGTTCTACGGTACGTTTCATAACTTCAGTTTGTTCGTCCGTTTGTGGATGGTATGAAGAGCTCATACGAAGAAGTGTGCCACTGAATTTGAATAGATCTGACCAGAAACGACTGATAAAAATGGGGTCACGATCGCACACGATGCTGCGGGGTAAACCGTTATGCTTGCAAACAATAGAGACAAAGAGCTCTACAACTTTGTAAGCGGTGAAATTGGATTGTAAAGCATCGATGTGTACAACCTTGGAAAAACGGTCCACCACCACTAAGAGAACCGTGTAACCTTTTGAGGGAGGCAACCCGGTGATAAAATCCAAAGAAATGTCCTCCCAAACTCTTGTCGAAATGGGCAAAAGATGAAGAAGTCCCCCTGGCGGTTTAGTGTTGTACTTTGTTTGTTGACAAACAACAAACCGAGAAAGAAATATCTTCACATCTTTAGCCATAGACCCCCAATAGAAATTTGCACTCAGACACTTTAAAGTTTTGTTGACGCCAGCATGGCCCCTCATCGGAATTTCATGAAACTCATGCAATAAAAGTGGCATAAATTGAGATTTATTGCTAAGCCAAATCCTGCCTTTGTACAATAACAACCCCTCGTGCAATCAGAATAATTGATGGGAAGAGGGATCAACAATAAACTTATCACACATCAATATGAATTCAGTATCAGTTAGCAACGAAGCTTTCAATTCTCGCAGGAATACAAACTAGGGGATAATGAGGGCAAAAATATTAGCTTGAGTCTGTCCTTGAAAACGTGATAAAGCGTCTGCGACAACGTTTAATTTGCCTGATTTGTATTGCATCTCATAATCATATCCCAACAATTTTACCAAGTAATGTTGCTTGGATGATGAAGAAATGACCCAATAAATATTGACGCCATCGCTTTACTATGCTTGTGATGGCATGTAGCTCACAAAAATAAGTAGAGAACTTAGACAAGCGAGGGAAAAAAACCTTGCTAAAGAAAGCAATTGGATGATTGTCCTGAAGTAGAACAACTCCCATGGTAGAACCCGAAGCATCCGTCTGGACATAGAATGGTTTAGAAAAATCCGGAAGCTTGAGAACAGAGGTACTCGTCATGGTTTAAAAGCTTCGAAAGCTGACTGGGCTGATGTAGACCACTGAAATTTCCCCTTCTTGAGTAATTCCGTGAGAGGCAGCGCAACGGTAGCGTAGTTTTGAACAAATTTTCGGTAGAATCCAGTGAGTCCCAAAAACTCACGTAACCCTTTAATGCATTGGGGTATAGGCCATTGAACCATGGCTTGTATCTTTGTAGGATCAGAAGACACACCCCCATTAGCCACGATGTACCCCAAATAAGTAATTTGTGGCTGGAAAAAAGAACACTTATGTGGCTGCAAACAGAAGTGATGGTGCTTAAAAATAGGGAAGACTTGCTTCAAATGAGACAAGTGCTGGTCAAAGTCAGTGCTAAAAACCAAGATATCATAAAAAAAACAATAACAAATTTACGCAATAAGGGTCGGAAAATCCCATTCAACGTGGATTGGAATGTTGTTGGGGTGTTGCACAGCCCAAAATGGCATCACACGATACTCGTAGTGGCCATCAGTACCATGATTTGTGGCTCTTGAGGGGGGAAGAGAGGATGTGACCTTGAAGAAAGAGCTCTACTGTAACGCCCCGACAACTTATAGGGAATATTGATTCCCCCCACACATCAACACGAGACTTTCCAATGTGCTTTGTCCTTACTCGCACACTTTCCACTTAAGCATGGAGTTCTTATGGGTTAGGCTACCGAAAAGCAAATTCATTTTGATGATATGAGTAGCCAAATCAATCCCTTTAAGCTATCCTTCAATTGTATAGTCTCGTACCTATACAATCTTTAGATCCCTCTCTTTCCAGTGTATGTTCGATTCATCCATGTCTCCCTTCCACTGGAAGCCTGCCAAGAGCCGCTCTTTGTTTGTGCCCCTTGCACTTCGTGCCTCTTGCACTGACGATCACTCCCCGCCCTCGTCAGTGCCCGGGTGTCACATGCCCACCAGCTTCCGCTTGGTTCGTCCTCGAACCACACCGTACATGGAGTGGCTAGGCTCTGATACCAAACGTAACACCCCTTACAAAGTGCCACTAGAAAATAACAAAATCCAAAATTTTACGGCAGTTTTTTTTTCTTTTAAAAATAACATCGCGGAAACAAAACCTCAAAAGTCTAAGCGTCTTACAACATAAGGTTCAAACCTTACAAATATCAAATTCATTATTCAAAAACATAAAATTACTTTAAAACATGATAAATTCCCCATAGCTATTCCCATAACTCTCGTCATGCTACTCCATCTCTGCCTCATCTACAACGCCATCTACTCCCGTACAAGTACGATCATCGTAGGTGGAACCACAACCACGAAAGGAAAGGGTGATTAACTAAGAACCTAACATAGCATATAATTTCAATATCAAAACATCATAACATAGACGATCCTAGTCACAACCTTACATTACAACACAATATTCAACTCATAACTCAGATCATCACCACCCAGACTAACATACTCATAACATTACAATACATCACGGTATTTGAAACATGAAACTTAAACCCAAAAGAAAAGTGCATGCATCAAAATGTTAAATTTAATTCCAACACACAAGAAAGAAAGCATGCAACAAAATTATAATGTTACCTTCTACCCATCATACACTATGTTATATCTCAAGTTAAACCTCTTACCTTAATTCCAAGCTAGCTTCCAAAGGCTCTTAGCTTTCTTTCCTCACTAGACAACAAGCTTCCACTCCTCTTGGTCTCCTACAAGTGATTTCCAAAAACTCCAAGGCTAGGGGGGCTCTTCCTTTCTCTCACCAACTTGGTTGCTCTCCAAAAATGCCTCTCAAACTCACGGTTCTCTCTCTTTTCCACTCTCCAAGTGTTTGTTTTTCCACCCTACTAACTTAAACTTATACACTTAAGTAGAAACTAACTCTAGCCTCACCAACCTTTCACTAACCACTCAAGGTTACTCTCAAGGACACCTTACATTACTAACCTCAGATTCTCATTCCTAACTCTTTGTTATCCCAATAAAACTTCACTTTAATGTGACTAAATGATATTTTTAAAGTGTGCTTAAGTGCCTCTATAATATCTATTTATGTAGCTTACAATTTTCAATGCAATGATTACCCTCCCGTAGGAACTCCAAGGTCACTTACAAGCTTCCTAAGTCTAGAAACCATGTGCCCACCCAAGCAAAGTGAAAAAAGAGATGACCTAGGCACCCATGCAACATTTCACGTGAAAGAGAGATTAAATGAGAATAAAAGTTTCCCCTTGGAACATTCTCGTTTTTATTCTTTCCAATCAACCCCAAGCCTCAAATGTTTTGACTTTTCCTCTCTCCCACCATGCAATGTAAAAGCATAAAAACAAATTAAAAAAAATCAATTAATGAAAGACACATGCTGCAACCCACACTAATTAACGTGAATGTTTTCCTCAATACCAACAAAATAATATAACATTCACCCCTTCTCTTTCATCATTTAATGCATGAAAAGCAAAGCAAAACAAGGCTTTGCAAGCCACTTCCACGCTCATCTTAACACTCCACAGCCAAACACATCAATTCTATCTTTCTTATCTCATAATGGGACCCACATGCCAAGGTGGAAATTAAAAAATAGCTAGGAGCCATTTTGGTCTTGGGAGGGTTTGAACTAAGACCAAACGCACACCCCTCCCATGCATGCACACAACAACCACTAGACCTGACTCCATCCACTGATATAACAACGCAAACAATATATTTAAATACCTTTTCAATCTTTTTCGAAAATTAATATAAAACCAATATTTATTTGATTTTCTTTCCTTCCTTAACTATTCCTTAACATGGTCTCAGATCACAATTCATTATATAATACCACAAATTAAAATACTTAAAGTAAGAAATTAATTTATTTATACGGGTCTTACATTCTCCCCTACTCCAAAAATTTTCGTCTCGAAAATTAAGGTTACTATGCGAACAAATGCGGGTATTCTTTTCTCATAAACTCTTCAAGCTCCCAAGTCATCTCTTGAGTTTCCTCGTTCCACAACACCTTCACCATGCGAATTTCCTTTCCCTCAGATTTTTCATCTGCACCTCCAACGCCCTGGCTGGCCTAGC
Organism: Vigna angularis; assembly: GCF_016808095.1. Taxonomy (NCBI): domain Eukaryota; kingdom Viridiplantae; phylum Streptophyta; class Magnoliopsida; order Fabales; family Fabaceae; genus Vigna; species Vigna angularis. The sequence continues at coordinate 10,197,000 of NC_068971.1, forward strand.
TTCGATTATAAGATCTTCATGAACTTGTATATCATCAACCTCTAACACATGCGTAGAACCTGGAATGTATTTCCTCAGTTGAGATACGTGAAACACGTTATACAGGTTTGCTAACTGCAGTCGTAACGCTATTTCATACGCTACTGGTCCAATCCGCCTAAGAATCTCATAAGGACCAAGAAACATAGGTGACAACTTCCTCGCCTTGATAGCCCTATCCATACCTGCAATTGGCGTCACACGTAGAAACACATGATCCCCTTCATTGAACTCAAGCGGCCTTCTTCTCCGATCAGTGTATGACTTCTGTCTACTCTTTGTTGCTCTCATTCTTTCTTAAATCAACTTCACCTTTTCAATAGTTTGTTGCAACAACTCAGAACCTACTGATACTGCTTCCCCATCTTGAAACCAACATAGAGGAGTTCGACATCTTCACCCATACAAGGCTTCGAAAGGCGTCATCCCAATGCTAGAATGATAGCTATTGTTATATGTGAACTCCACTAACGGTAAGATCTCACTCCAACCTCCAAGATGGTCCAAAACACAAACCCTCAACAAGTTTTCCAATGACTTAATAGTTCTTTTAGTCTGTCCATCTGTTTGAGGGTGATATGTTGAACTCATCCTCAACCGCAAACCCAAAGCATCCTGCAACTGTTGCCAGAACCTCGAGGTAAACCTTGGATCCTGATCCGATACAATGTTATCTGGTACACCATGCAATCTTACAATTTCTCTTATGTACAACTCTGCTAACTTCTCTATTGACATCTTCTGATTGATGGATAAAAAGTGGGCGCTCTTCGTCAACCGATCAACTATCACCCATATGGAGTTGTGACCCCTCGATGACCTCGGTAAGTGAGTTACAAAGTGCATCGAGATGTTGTCCCACTTCCACTGGGGAATATCCAGCTGCTGTAACATTCCACCTGGTCTTTGATGTTCGATCTTCGCCTTCTGACATACCAAACAGGAAGCTACGAACTCTACAACATTCTTCTTCATTCCGCTCCACCAAAAAGATTCTTTTAGGTCTTTATACATCTTAGTCGTTCCCGGATGTATATTAAGACTACTCTTATGCCCTTCCTCCAATATCAACCTTCGCAAATGTGTTATTGCCGGCACACACTCTTCCTCGAAACCGAAGAATACCATTCTGGCATAAAGCAAAATCTTTGGCTTGATCAGTTCCTAACAACCCCACAATTCGTTGCAGCTCTAGATCAGTTTCTTGTTCTGACTTCACTTGCTCCAAGAAACTACTCGTAATTGTCAGATGACTACACCACATGTGATCCTCACCCAAAAGAACAACGAGATTCATGTCCCTTAACTTCTCTATCAACTCTAACTCTTTGATCATCAGAGCTGACATCTGAACCCGCTTTCTACTCAAGGCATCCGCCACGACATTTGCCTTTCCTGGATGATAAAGCTACTCAAAGAATTAGTCCTTCAAATATTCCATCCACCTTCGCTGCCCCATGTTCAACTCTTTTTGATCAAACAGGTATTTCAAAATTTTGTGGTCACTGAAAACCTGAAACTTCGCTCCATACAAATAGTGACGCCAAGTCTTCAAAGCAAACACTACAGCTGCCAACTCAATGTCATGCGTCGGATAATTTCGCTAGTGTATCTTCAACTAATGAGAAACATATGCCACTGGTCTTCTATTTTGCATTAATACGCATCCCAACCCTTCATATGATGCATCACAATATACCTCAAACCTCTTGTCTATATCTGGAATAATTAGCACTGGAGCGGTTGTCAACCTTTTCTTCATATCTTCAAAGCTTGCTTCACACTGATCAGTCCAGACAAACGGTTGGGCCTTCTGTGTCAACTGAGTCAGAGGACCTACTATCTTGGAGAAACCCTTTACAAATCTCCGATAGTAACCTGCTAGTCCAATAAAACTTCTTACCTCCGACACCGATGTAGGACGCTCCCACTTCAACACAGCTTCAACCTTTGCTGGATCGACTGATATTCCTTGAGCAGATATCACATGACCAATGAATTGAACTTCATCCAACTAAAACTCAAATTTCGACAGCTTGCCATACAATTGGTGCTCCCTCAAAATCTCCAACGTTGTCCGCAGATGTTCAGCATGTTCCTATCGGTTCTTCGAGCAGATAAGAATATCGTCAATGAATAAAACGATAAACTTATCCAAACAAAAACAAAATATACGATCCATTTAATCCATGAATATAGTTGGAGCATTCGTCACACCGAAAGGCATTACAACATACCCGTAGTGCCCATAACGTGAGCAAAACGCTGTCTTCTGCACATCAATAGGCTTGATAAAATTTGATGATATCCTGACTGTAGATCAATCTTGAAAAACACTCCAGCACCTTCCAACTGGTCTAACAGATCATCAATTCTTGGCAACGGGTACCTGTTCTTGATAGTGACTTTAATAAGTTGCCGATAATCCACACATAACCTTGAGGTTCCGTCTTTCTTTTTCACTAGCAACACCGACGCACCCCATGGAGACATACTTGGTCTGATGAACTTCTTCTCTAACAAATCATCAATTTGCTTCTTCAACTCTGCTAACTCTGTTGGAGCCATACGATATGGAGCTACAGATACTGGCCCTGCACCCGACATCAGATCTATTGCGAAGTCCACTTCATGACTCGACGACAAACCCGGTACCTCCTCAGGTAAACATCAGCATATTCCTCGACTACTGGTATTCCACTGATTTGCTCGTCTATGCTCTTCTTCTGCTCTTTCACTATCAACATAAAGCAAACAGCTCAACTCTTGAGATCTTGTACCACTTCCTTTGATGTTGACATTTCAATGCCTTCTGGTTCCTGGAAGACTACCCTCTGACGCCCACAGTCAATCATAACATGCTTATCAACTAACCAATCCATCCCCAAGATCGCGTCCAGACCTTCAAGCGGTAAGCACACCAAGTTGACTCTGGACTTGTGACCTGCCACCTCGATAGGACACCCAACGCAGATTGAACTAGTTGAACTTAAGACCAAACGCACACCCCTCCCATGCATGCACACAACAACCACTTGACCAAACTCCATCCACTGATATAATAGCGCAAACAATATATTTAAATACCTTTTCAACCTCTTTCGAAAATTAATATAAAACCAATATTAATTTGATTTTCTTTCCTTCCTTAACTATTCCTTAACATGGTCTCACATCACAATTCATTATATAATACCACAAATTAAAATACTTAAAGTAAGAAATAAATTTATTTATACGGGTCTTACATTATGTGACACCCGGGCACGGATGAGGGCGGGGAGTGATCGTTGGTGCAAGAGGCACGAAGTGCAAGGGGCACAAACAAAGAGCGGCTCCTGGCAGGCTTCTAGTGGAAGGGACACATGGATGGATCGAACATACACCGGAATGAGAGGGATCTAGAGACTGTATAGGTATGGGACTATACAGTTGAAGGATAGCTTAAAGGGATTGATTTGGCTACTCATATCACCAAAATGCATTTGCTTTTCGGTAGCCTAACCCATAAGAACTCCATGGTTAAGTGTGCTTAGCTTGGAGTAATTTAGGGATGGGTGACCTTCTGGGAAGTTTTCCCAGAAAGTGTGCGAGTGAGGAAGCCTCATGTTGATGTGTGGGGGTAGTGAATATTCCTTGTAAGTTGTCGGAGCGTTACAAGTGGTTTTCCCAGAACGTTACAAGTGGTATCAGAGCTAGGTTTTTGAAAAAAAAATTCTCTTGGGGCTTTTGGGGAGTGAGTTCGACTAGTTCATTGGCGTACTTTTGATGTTTTTTTCTTTTTTGTGCGATTATTTTTCCTTGCTTATCTTTTGCGTTATAAATGATAAGGATGTCGGGACGACCAAGAAATCCTACTCCAATCAATGCTACTGCGGAGCTAGCGCAGGCAATGCGACAGATTGCTTAGGTTTTGCAAGCACAACAGGCTGAGCAGGCACCCAGGCCGAGAGTGGGTATGAACGACTTTCTACGTCACATTCCTGCGAAGTTCAATGGCAAAGCAACTCCAGATGAAGCGGATGATTGGATTTGAAACCTTGAGAACATATTTGAAGCAATCAAGTGCATTAAGGGGCAGAAGTTAGTGTTTGCTACATATATGTTGGCAGGAGAAGTTGAGTACTGGTGGCGTGGGATGCAGAGGGGCATGGATACCCGAGGGGAAGTTGCTACTTGGGAAGATTTCAGAGCTAGATTCTTGTAGCATTACTTTTCGGCTAGCGCTAAGCAGCAACGAGAGTCGCAGTTTCTGGCTCTTCAGTAGGGAAGTATGTCTGTGCAAGACTACAAGGAGAGACTCGAGTATTTGGCTCGTTTCTATACTCAGAATATGAGCGAGGATTGGAAGTGCAGGAGGTTTGAGCAAGGATTGCGCCACCATCTTTTGAAGACACTTGTTCACCTGAAGATTAATAAATTTCCAGAGTTAGTGGAGCAGGCCACGATAGCTGAGAGGTTGGATGAGTCTGGGTGTGTGATGAGGAACCAAAAGGGAAGCTTTTCCAAGGGCAAGCAACAGAAGAAACCGTACGAGAGGCCGCAATAGTTTAGGTCAGGTTTGTTGAAGTGCTTTGAGTGTGGAGGAGATCACATCCGAAGAAATTGTCCAAAGCTGAGTGACGTCAAGTAGGAGGTGAGGACGTGTTTCACATGTAATAAGCCTAGGCATATCTCTCTTAATTGCCCTTAGAAGAGGTCATTTGGTGCAATGCCTCAGAAGTCAGCTAACGGTGGAAAGCCGCAGGCTGCGGGCATAGTGTTTGCCATGACGGGAGCAGAAGCCGAGAAGTCAGGTAACTTGATACTTGATACTTGTTCTTTATTTGGTAGAAATGTGCATGTCTTGTTTGATTCGGGTGCGACGCAGTCGTTTATATCATTATTGTGTGTGGAGAATCTTGAACCCTCTATGTTTGACTTGGGGTGCGAGCTTGTTCTCTCCCTCCAACATCCGGACAAGTTTCAACCAGTTCAATCTGTGTTGGGTGTCCGATCGAGGTTGCAGGTCACAAGTCTAGAGTCAACTTGGTGTGCTTACCGCTTGAAGGTCTGGACGCGATCTTGGGGATGGATTGGTTAGCTGATAACCATGTTATGATTGACTATGGACGTCAGAGGAATATGCTGAATTTTTTCCTGAGGAGGTACTGGGTTTGCCGCCGAACCGTGACGCCGAAGCGTGAAGTGGACTTTGCAATAGATCTGATGTCGGGTGCAGGGCCAGTATCTGTGGCTCCATATCGTATGGCTCCAGAAAGGTTAGCAGAGGTTAAGAAGCAGATTGAAGATTTGTTAGAGAAGAAGTTCATCAGACCAAGTGTGTGGGGTGCGCCGGTGTTGCTAGTGAAAAAGAAAGATGGAAGCTCAAGGTTATGTGTGGATTATCGACAGTTTAATAAAGTCACTATAAAGAACAAGTACTCGTTGCCAAGAATTGATGATTTGTTAGACCAATTGAAAGGAGCTGGAGTGTTTTCAAAGATTGATCTACGGTCAGGATATCATCAAATTCTTATCAAGCCTGATGATGTGCAGAAGACAGCGTTTCGCTCACGCTATGGGCACTACGAGTATGTTGTAATGCCTTTCGGTGTGATGAATGCTCCAACTATATTCATGGATTACATGAATCGCATATTTCGTTCTTGTTTGGATAAGTTTGTCGTTGTATTCATTGACGATATTCTTATCTACTCGAAGAACCGAGAGGAACATGCTGAACATCTGCGGACAGTGTTGGAGATTTTGAGGGAGCACCAATTGTACGACAAGTTGTCGAAATGAGAGTTTTGGTTGGATGAAGTTCAATTCCTTGGTCATGTGATATCTGTTCAAGGAATATCAGTCGATCCAGCAAAGATTGAAGCTGTGTTGTAGTGGGAGCGTCCTACATCGGTGTCGTAGGTAAGAAGTTTTATTGAATTAGCGGGTTACTATCGGAGATTTATAGGGGGTTTCTTCAAGATAGTAGGTCCTCTGACTCAGTTGAAGCGGAAGGCCCAACCGTTTGTCTGGACTGATCAATGTGAAGCAAGCTTTGAAGATATGAAGAAAAGGTTGACAACCGCTGCAATGCTAATTATTCCAGATATAGACAAGAGGTTTGAGGTATATTGTGATGCATCATATGAAGGGTTGCGATGCGTATTAATGCAAAATAGAAGACCAGTGGCATATGTTTCTCATTAGTTGAAGATACACTAGCGGAATTATCCGACGCATGACATTGAGTTGGCAGCTGTAGTGTTTGCTTTGAAGACTTGGCGTCACTATTTGTATGGAGCGAAGTTTCAGGTTTTCAGTGACCACAAAAGTTTGAAATACCTGTTTGATCAAAAAGAGTTGAACATGAGACAGTGAAGGTGGATGGAATATTTGAAAGACTACGACTTTGAGTTGCTTTATCATCCAGGAAAGGCAAATGTCGTGGCGGATGCCTTGAGTAGAAAGCGGGTTCAGATGTCAGCTCTGATGATCAAAGAGTTAGAGTTTATAGAGAAGTTAAGGGACATGAATCTCGATGTTCTTTTGGGTGAGGATCACATGTGGTGTAGTCATCTGACAATTATGAGTAGTTTCTTGGAGCAAGGGAAGTCAGAACAAGAAACTGATCTAGAGCTGCAACGAATTGTGGGGTGATTAGGAACTGATCAAGCCAAAGATTTTGCTTTATGCCAGAATGGTATTCTTCGGTTTCGAGGAAGAGTGTGTGTGCCGGCAATAACACATTTGCGAAGGGTGATATTAGAGGAAGGGCATAAAAGTAGTCTTAGTATACATCCGGGAATGACTAAGATGTATAAAGACCTAAAAGAATCTTTTTGGTGGAGCGGAATGAAGAAGAATGTTGCAGAGTTCGTAGCTTCCTGTTTGGTATGTTAGAAGGCGAAGATCGAACATCAAAGACCAGGTGGAATGTTACAGTAGCTGGATATTCCCCAGTGGAAGTGGGACAGCATCTCGATGCACTTTGTAACTCACTTACCGAGGTCATCGAGGGGTCACGACTCCATATAGGTGATAGTTGATCGGTTGACGAAGAGCGCCCACTTTTTATCCATCAATCAGAAGATGTCAATGGAGAAGTTAGCACAGTTGTACATAAGAGAAATTGTAAGATTACATGGTGTACCAGATAACATTGTATCGGATCGGGATCCAAGGTTGACGTCGAGGTTCTGGCAACAGTTGCAGGATGCTTTGGGTTCGCGGTTGAGGATGAGTTCAACATATCACCGTCAAACAGATGGACAAACTGAAAGAACTATTGAGTCATTGGAAAACTTGTTGAGGGCTTGTGTTTTGGACCATCTTTGAGGTTGGAGTGAGATTTTACCGTTAGTGGAGTTCACATATAACAATAGCTATCATTCTAGCATTGGGATGACGTCTTTCAAAGCCTTGTATGGGTGAAGATGTTGAACTCCTCTTTGTTGGTTTCAAGATGGGGAAGCAGTATCCATAGGTCCTGAGTTGTTGCAACAAACTACTGAAAAGGTGAAGTTGATTCAAGAAAGAATGAGAGCACCACAAAGTAGACAGAAGTCATACACTGATCAGAGAATAAGGCCGCTTGAGTTCAATGAAGGGGATCACGTGTTTCTACGTGTGACGTCGATGACAGGTGTGGGTAGGGCTATCAAGGCGAGGAAGTTGTCACCTAAGTTTCTTGGTCCTTATGAGATTCATAGGCAGATTGGACCAGTAACGTATGAAATAGCGTTACCACCGCAGTTGGCAAACCTACATAACGTGTTTCACGTATCTCAACTGAGGAAATACATTCCAGGTCCTACGCATGTGTTAAAGGTTGATGATATACAAGTTCATGAAGATCTTACAATCGAAGCTTGCCAGTCAGGGTGTTGGAGGTGCAGATGAAAAATCTAAGGGGAAAGGAAATTCGCATGGTGAAGGTGTTGTGGAACGAGGAAACTCAAGAGATGACTTGGGAGCTTGAAGAGTTTATGAGAAAACAATACCCGCATTTGTTCGCATAGTAGCCTTAATTTTCGAGACGGAAATTTTTGGAGTAGGGGAGAATGTAAGACCCGTATAAATAAATTAATTTCTTACTTTAAGTATTTTAATTTGTGGTATTATATAATGAATTGTGATATGAGACCATGTTAAGGAATAGTTAAGGAAGGAAAGAAAATCAAATTAATATTGGTTTTATATTAATTTTCGAAAAAGGTTGAAAAGGTATTTAAATACATTGTTTGCATTGTTATATCAGTGGATGGAGTCTCGTCTAGTGGTTGTTGTGTGCATGCATGGGAGGGGTGTGTTGGTCTTAAGTTCAAACCCTCCCAAGACCAAAGAGGCTCCTAGCTATTTTTTAATTTCCACCTTGGTATGTGGGTCCCACTATGAGGTAAGAAAGATAGAATTGATGTGTTTAGTCGTGGAGTGTTAAGATGAGCGTGGAAGTGGCTTCCAAAGCCTTGTTTTGCTTTGCTTTTCATGCATTAAATGATGAAAGAGAAGGGGTGAATGTTATATTATTTTGTTGGTATTGAGGAAAACATTCACGTTAATTAGTGTGGGCTGCAGCATGTGTCTTTCGTTAATTGATTTTTTTTATTTGTTTTTATGCTTTTACATTGCATGGTAGGAGAGAGGAAAAGTCAAAACATTTGAGGCTTTGGGTTGCTTGGAAAGAATAAAAACGAGAATGTTCCAAGGGGAAACTTTTATTCTCATTTAATCTCTCTTTCACGTGAAATGTTGCAGGAGTGCCTAGGTCATCTCTTTTTTCACTTTGCTTGGGTGGGCACATGGTTTCTAGACTTAGGAAGCTTGTAAGTGACCTTGGAGTTCCTTGGGAGGGTAATCATTGCATTGAAAATTGTAAGCTACATAAATAGATATTATAGAGACACTTAAGAACACTTTAAAACTATCATTTAGTCACATTAAAGTGAAGTTTTATTGGGATAACAAAGAGTTAGGAATGAGAATCTGAAGTTAGTAGTGTAAGGTGTCCTTGAGAGTAACCTTGAGAGGTTACTGAAAGGTTGGTAAGGCTAGAGTTAGTTTCTACTTAAGTGTGTAAGTTTAAGTTAGTAGGGTTGAAAAACAAACACTTGGAGAGTGGAAAAGAGAGAGAACTGTGAGTTTGAGAGGCATTTTTGGAGAGCAACCAAGTTGGTGAGAGAAAGGAAGAGCTCCCTAGCCTTGGAGTTTTTGGACGTCACTTGTAGGAGACCAAGAGGAGTGGAAGCTTGTTGTCTAGTGAGGAAAGAAACCTAAGAGTCTTTGGAAGCTAGCTTGGAATTGAGATAAGGGGTTTAACTTGGGATATAACATAGTGTATGATGGGTAGAAGGTAACATTATAATGTTGTTGCATGCTTTCTTTCTTGTGTGTTGGAATTAAATTTAACATGTTGATGCATGCACTTTTCTTTTGGGTTTAAGTTTCATGTGTTGTTACATGGAGAATGGGTATTCACATGTTCATTTTCGTTTTTCTACTATATGGGGTAATTAATGGATTATACATGTTTATATTTTATGAAAAAGTGGTGTTGTTGTAATGGGTATACATGTCGGATGTTTTGGGGTGTTGTTTGTGTATGAAAAAGTGTCATGTGTACACTTTAAAATCATGTATGTTTTGTATATCTTGGTTCTTATTACCTTGCAAGAATTATATATTGTTGGGAGCACTTATCTACACTCTTTAACTAAGAGTGTGGGTAGGAGGGTATTGAGAATTCTCTTCCATTGTTGGAAGAGAAAAGAATGAGTTATGAGAATGAAAAGAGTGAAAGTGATATTTTGGTGAAGTTGGGTACATGGGATTGATAAAAATAGTGAAAATGAATGGAGTTGGTGTCATGGGTGGAAGAAGAGCATGAAAGAAGAAGATTAAAAGTGGGGGATGGAGATGGGCATGGCTTGGTTGATGTAAAAGTGGCAAAGAAAAAGAAAGGTGCTGGTAGAGGACCAAAAACCGTGAAGGAAAAAGCTTGGGATGGTCTTTGAAAGCAAAGAAGAAGGAAAAAAAATGAAAGAATGGTGGGAAGTCACACATAGATAAAACAAATTAGAAGTGTGTTACTGGTAGGGTACGTCAATTAAAAAAAATGGAAGTGTTAGGAGAGGTGGTTATGTAAATGGTGTTGGTGCATGGAATGAAGTGTGTAGCTTTTAGAATTAGAAAGAGAGTGAAAGTGGTAGATATTGGGAGTGGGGCCACAATAATTATGGGGAAAGGTGGGTGAAGTAGAGTTTTGTGTAAATGCATGGAAAATAAAAGAGAAAGAGGGAAGGAAGAGGGTTTGGTTACGTAAAAAGTGGCTAAAGGAGAGAGAGAGAGAATTTTGATGAGAAAAGAATATTTTAAGTGGGGTTCACTTGGTGAGAGAAAATATAATTTAATAGCCTTGGACCCACTTGAAAAGTTGGATGTAGAAGGGAGTGTGTTTAGAGTAAAAACGGGTGTATTGAAATTAGGTGTTTTCTTTGGTGTTGGGAATTTAGTAAAAGTGGGGGTGTACTATAAATGTTGTTCTAGTTTATGGAAGTGTGAAATTAGTAATTTCACGGGGGTGCGGCAGTATGATAAATAATTAAATTAAGTTATTTAATTATTTGTTAGTCAATGAATTTGGTTGACTTTATATATGATGGTGATGGTTGTGATGGTGAAGTTGTGAGAGCAAGTGTTCTGTCATTTTCTTAGATTTTTTGTCGAACTGATGGTGTTCGTATTCATAGTGTGTTGAGTTCTCTGCGAAGACTAAGATTTGAGTGTCACCCTATCCTCGTGCGTAAGGACTAGAGAAGGGTTGGATGTCTCGCCTAGTGACTTCGGCTCGTGTGAGTATAGTGCTCGGTGGGTGCGCCTAACCGAAGTTTTTACTCGTAATTCTTTGAGGAGTCGGGGAGATAGGTCTGAAATTGCGATGGAAGACGGCTCGAATCACCCTGTTTTGCGAAACAGGTTTCGTACGAGAAAATTCAAAGAAACAACAGAAGCTTGTGAGAATGATCTAAGTCATTGTTTCGAATACCGTGATGTATTGTAATGTTATGACTATGTTAGTCTTGGTGGTGATGATCTAAGTTATGAGTTGAATATTGTGTTGTATTGTAAGGTTGTGACTAGGATCGCCTATGTTATGATGCTTTGATATTGAAATTATATGCTATGTTAGGTTCCTAGTTACTTACCCTTTTCTTTTGTGGTTGTAGTTCCACCTACGATGATCGTACTTGTACGGGAGTAGATGGCGTTGTAGATGAGGCAGAGATGGAGTAGCACGGCGAGAGTTATGGGAATAGTTATGGGGAATTTATCATGTTTTAAAGTAATTTTATGTTTTTGAATAATGAATTTGATATTTGTAAGGTTTGAACCTTATGTTGTAAGACGCTTAGACTTTTGAGGTTTTGTTTCCGCGATGTTATTTTTAAAAGAAAAAAAAACTGGCATAAAATTTTGGATTTTGTTATTTTCTAGTGGAACTCCGTAAGAGGTGTTACATCTACCCCTTGGCACACATGAGCACATCACAACTCCTCACCGCTGCCAACCAAAACCTTCAAAGGAGGTGAGGGAGAATGGGCCAGACCTAATAATTGAGCTACCTTCCTTTGAACAAAATTGTGGGTACTACCTCCATCTACTAAAACACTAATCTGATGAGGCCCAATTTGGCCCATAAGACGCAACGTTTCAGGAGCCCCAGAGCCAGAAAGGGCATGAAGACTGATTTGGGCTGACTGATCTAGGCTAGCTCCCATTGTCACCAACACGCCATGACCCATATCTAAAGTGTGAGATTCTGAGTCACTGTCCCCGACAGAGTCAGCTTCCTCTACAATGAAAAAAAGGAAACGAGCTGGACAACGGTGGGAACGGGAATATTTTTGCTCACAGTTAAAACATAGACCCTTCTTAAGGTGGTCCACCATCTCGGCCTTAGTGAGTTGTCGGTAATGGGTTTTTTGCGTAGGACAGTGTAGAACTGAGGGAAGGTTTTTTTCGATAGGAGAGGGTAGAAGTGGGGGAAGGTTTTTCGCGGTTTGTGGTTGGATATGGGACGTAATGGTGCGGGTAATAGATGGAGGAGGCCATAGAGACACCGATTTAGGCTTCGAGACACGGTTGAGATCCCAAATTTTTTCTTCATGCAACCTTGATAAGCTAACCGCATGAGATAGTGTTAGGGGTTGTTAGGCCACCACCTCACGGCGGATTTCTGGCTTGAGACTAGAGATGAAACAACTGAGAAGAAACGAGGGGGCTAACCCAGCCACACGATTTGCAATCGCCTCAAATTCTATGAGAAAATTTGAGACAATGGTGGTTTGGACGAGCTTGAAGAGTTTTCCCCGTGGATCGTCGAATGCCGTGGGAACGAATCGCGTTTCCAGAGCTTGGAGCAGTTGTTGCCATGAGTGGATCTGGTTGTTGTGATACATCCACTAGAATCAGGCCAAGGCGGCGCCGTCCAAGTAAAACGAGGCAACGGTAATACGTTCTTCTTCGGGAGTATTGTGATAGTCGAAGAACTATGTGATTTTGAAGATCCATCCAATTGGGTCGGTGCCGTCAAAATGGGGCACATCAAGTTTCAGAAAATGGCGTTGCGAAGAGGAGGTGTCACTGGAATGGATACGGTGCGGTGAAGAAGGAAGGGTGAGAGGGTGAGCTTCGAGGTGAGATATACGAATATGGATGTCTGTCATTTTGTGTGGAGAAAAGGGACATTTGTGTGAGCACATCATCAAGTTTGTTAGAGATATTTTTCAAATATGTACCATCAGCCATGGGAAAAGGACAATGAAAACACTAAATGTTAAAAATGGGAGAATAGGCACCGGATTCGAGGTCAATGCTGCCTCCTAAGAAAAGATAATTAGGAAGATGAGAATGTTGTTTTTCCTCCCCTTTTCATTGAATACAAAATACTACAACTAAAGGAAAGACTGATAGAAAATTCCCTCTGCTACATGGCACTCAGGCCTAACAAACTCTTTCTAGAATACTCTAAAATAAGAAAATGAATCATTCTAAGAATGGATAAAATTTGACCACCCTACAGGCCTTCGGGTCATTCTTTTGGGCCTAATGTTCCCAACTGTATCATGTTATCTCTTCATCATTGGATTCATCATCTTCGTCATCATTCCATACTATTTCCTCTACTGCTTGGCAATCCCGTACGTACATCCTCCTCAATTGACTTAGACTTTTTGTTGTTGAGGATGTCAACAAATACACCATTCCATCACATTCACCAACATTCAAAGATGTAAGATTTGAAAAACACACGGTGGATGGCGCAACACTTTTCAGGCAAGGGCAACAAACACTTCCAATGTTTCTACTGTTTTAACTAAGGGTTCTACCCATGACTGCTCTAACCCTATGGAAATCAGCTTTTGGAGACTCTTCAATTGTAATCTTTTCAGCTTTGAAAGTACTTTGCTACAATCAGCTCTAGGTCTTTGAGAGGAGAATATTTCAGAAGGAATTGCAGACCACTTCAAGATTTTTTATAGTGGGTATCTCTTCAAGTAACCCACTAGAGAATATATTTGACTCATCATCCTCGTGATAGCACATCAATTTCAGAACTTCCAAATTTCATAGAAGTTGTGCAACTTTTGTACCAAGCTTTGCTTCTCCAATCATACTATCTTTGAAAGTGATTGCTTGATGTTCCTGAGAAAAGTTCAACCAGAAACATCACTGAGAAAGAAAAAGAAAAAGAAAAAAAATTGAAGAAAAATAGGAGAGTTATGAAAGCAGTACAGTTTGAGAAATTGCCTGAAACTGTCCTTGCGTAATTGCCATGGCGTCTTCCTTTTTGAGTGATAATTGCACCAACTTTGGAAAAACTTAGCAATTTTTCAAAACATATATTGTAGGAAAAATTTATTAAGATCTAACTTAGTTTACAATGGAAGTCTTAATTGAAATTGAGAGAGGTTACTCTTTATTCTCAAACCATTTATATTAAATAAAATTATTTTCGATATTAATTTATTTATAGAACATCTAATGAACATTTATCTTGTTTATCTCATGTTTCGATAATAAAGTCGTCATCATGGTATACAATTTCATTTGAAGAGGGATGAAAAAAAAGGCTTTGGATGAGAAAAAAGTATAGGATTCCATTTTCTTTTTATCTTAGGTTCTTTATGAAAAGATTAACATTTTGTATATCACTGATATTCTTTTAGTGACATTAATAGAAAGTTAACCATTATCTAAGCCAGCGCGAGATCTTAAAAACTATGTGACTAGCAACTTCTTTAACAATTTCTGCATATTGAGACATGCAAACACAACATGAAAACTGCAGAGAGGAAAGATATTTTTTTTACCTTTTCAACTGAGAAAGCAACTGGCTGATGTATTGAAATACCGAGTTGATCCTTTGTTTCTGCAAATTCATCACTATTATTAAAGTGTACTGCAAATTCTAGAAGAATATAGAAACTCTTTAGATAGAAGAAAAGAAATGTAACATAAGTTCTAGAATATTGTAGAAAAGTCTAAGATAGGATGAAAAATCAAGAATATTCTACATAGGTAAAAATCTAGAACATTCCACATAAGTTGTGACTAGAATGTTCTAGAATAATCTATGGGTCTATAAATACCCATGAACTCGACAATTTGATACATGTAGACAACGTCTACCATTTGAATGAAGCCAACATCTAATACAATTAAAGAAATCTACAACACTTATTCCAACTAATACTTCCACATCTTCTTTATATTCCACTATCTCCACATTTTCTCTACATTCAACTATCTTTACATTTTCTCCATCCCATCAACTATTCCTTTCACAACCTCAAAATACTAACAACTATGATGCTTAGTTTTCAACAATTTCAACTGACCAGAATGATATATATCTAAATGTGTTAGCATTGGCCATTCCAGGGTGTGTTTTCCAGGGTACAAGTACTTGAGCTCTGGCAATTCCCATAGTGTTAATGAGGTTAGATAATGTAAATTGAACTGTTTAGTTTCTCTTGTTAGCAATTTGGGTCACTTATATATATATATATATATATA
Organism: Vigna angularis; assembly: GCF_016808095.1. Lineage (NCBI taxonomy): Eukaryota > Viridiplantae > Streptophyta > Magnoliopsida > Fabales > Fabaceae > Vigna > Vigna angularis. The sequence goes on from NC_068971.1 coordinate 10,212,099, forward strand.
TATATGTAATTATTAAATGTGTTAGGGTCATTATATTTTATTAGCCAACTTTATAAAGTGATCTAATTGAGATAAATATGGCTGAGGGTATATTTATCATGAAAGGTATATTGTGTAGAGACCAACAATAATTTGAAGTTATTCATGAATGAATCTTTGGAAAGCATGGTTCGGGTATGTCCAAGAATGTATGCATTCGGATATAGCATGCACAGTTGGGGTTCTAGGCAGATATTTAACTTATTCATGAATGAATCTTTGGAAAGCAGCCAATAAAGTTATGAAGTTTTTTTTTTCAAGAGAACAAAGGTTTATAAGCTCACGTATAGAAGGTCAGACCAGTAAGAGATCATCAAGTATTCTAACAATTTTGTAGGATGCCAAGATAGTTTAAGATCCACTTCAGGTTTCATTTTCATGCTAGCTGGTGGTGTAGTTTCTTGGCCCATTACCAAGCAAATTCTTATGGCTTTATCCACTATGATTGCAGAATTTGTAGCAACTTATTAGGCATCAAATCAAGGTATATGGATGATTTTTTGTCACAGGGCTGCGTATTACGAAAGGAACTGAAAGACCAATCAAGTTATACTATGACATTAAATCAGTCCTTAAAGAAAGAGTATGTCAGAGCGATTGCAACGAAATTCTTAGCGTGGAATAACAAACCAAGAGGATTTTTAATAGGAATGTGTGCCTTTTAATTTCTACTCAATTAAACTTACCAAGCAAATAATAAAGACAAATAAAGAGAGTAAGGTTGAGAGAAATTTACACAGATGATTTTATCCTGGTTCGGATCTTACCAATCCTACGTCCAATCGTTTATCTCAAAACAAGATAAACAGTTCACTACTCACAAAACAATTACAAATTACAATCACAAAGAAACAATTTGTAAAAGTTTAGAAACCACCTCACTTGATACCACAAGAGATGAACCTGCACTTCCTTTGAGTCTTCACAAAGGATGAACACCTCCTTCGAATACTTCACGAAGGATGAACTTCCTCTTCCGAACACCTCCTTAGACACACCAAGGATGAACCGGCTATTTCCTCTGTCATCGTAGCAGCACTTCACCAGCTCCACATGCACGAGTTTCACAAGCCGAACAAGAACACACAAGTCTCAATGATTTCTGAGTACTATAACACAAGGGAAGAGTTGTTGTTGATGGATAAGGAAAGCCTATTTATAGACTCAAGCAAATACTCTTCCATTCTTCGCAACTGGCCATTTAACGCTTTTAATCAATTAATACAAGTGTTAATCGATTAAAATGAGTACAACAGCTAGTTTTCAAAAGTCAGAAAACTCCAACAGTCATCTTTAATCCATTATTTTAAGGATTAATCGATTAACTAATCGATTAAAATAGGAAATAATCGATTATTTCCATGCCAGTTGAGTTTTCAGCACCTGCAACATTTTAATCGATTAATACTTGATTTAAATGATTAAAACCGTGTGTTTTTTTATTCTGAACATCAAATACAAAGTATGAAAGTACAAGAATCAAAACCTACTACAAATCTAAGTTCTAAACCTTAAACTATAATTATTACAAAAGCTTTTTATAACAAAAACAAGTCTTCAAAGGATCTTCATGAATCTTGATATATCTTGACTTGATTTGGACATCATCAAAACTTCATCTTCATCATTTTGCTAACACAAAGTGGATGGATTTCCATAGAACACTTAGTGACAGAATCCTTGACAATATATCCTCTTAATAAGGCAATTACACTCAAGGTCTTTCATGACCATATTGCTTATGTGGGTGTTTTACAGGTTGAGGAATCTTTGGTTCAGTGGGAGTTAGTCATCTTTGTGTGTTTGTGTTCTATGTTTGGTTTTCATGTATGCATACATTTTAGTTTATCATTTAGAAATTACACTTTGTACACTAAGGTTATTGTATTGATATCATTAAGATAAAGTAAGGACCAGTTGAAAATTGACGTGTACAGATCACCTTCACGTAACTTTTCATGCTACACATTTCATGATGTATCCATGTCATTTGGTTCTGTCAGCATTAGTGATCACTGTTGATTTGGTTGCGATTGTTGCAATTAAAACTTCTTTGGTTCTACATGCGGATATAATCAATGGACGGGACTTTGGGATATGCTCAAGGTATATAATGACATTTTTGAGCTCATAAAGTCTAACACATTTGTAAGGATTTATATGGATATATATATATATATATATATATATATATATATATATATATATATATAAGTAATTATTAAATGTGTTAGGGCCATTATATTTTATTAGCCAACTTTATAAAGTGATCTAATTGAGATAAATATGGCTAAGGATATATTTATCATGAAAGGTATATTGTGTAGAGACCAGTAATAATTTTAATTTGTTGAAGGGCCAAATTATAATTATTGAAACTAAAGAATATTAACCGTCAGAGGTTATTTAAAGGGTCATGGTCCCCATCTGTGAGCCCAACGATTCATTCCTGTTTCTTTCTCTTTATCCCCATTAGAAGAGAAAATCTAGAGGGAACTAAAGGTGCTCTACAGAGGGAAGATCAGAGAGCAATTCAGGTTCTTTACAGAGGGAAGATCAGAGACCAATTCAGTATCTTCATTAATTATTCCTAATGTCTAATCCTTCAGGTACGCTTCCGCTTTAATGTTCTAAGGGTATTGGGAACTGCTTTGTTTAAAGTGTTTATTGTTCATTGTCAATCTGTCAATCGTAAATTTTTAACATCTCCTTCAAAGGCTCTTTCACCCTCTACAAAAATTTCCACCAATGTTGCATAAGCTCTCACATCAAGCGTAACAAGATGAGTGGCCAATGACGTTGGAAACAGACTTTTAAGGGTTTGACAGTTAGAAATTGACACTTGTTGCAAGTCTCGAAGGCTCAAAATTTCATCAGGATTCAGATTCCAGATATGCTCCAGATTGGCAACTGATTTAGAATGAGTTTCTTCAAAGGAAGAGAAATCAGTTTGATATTTGCTGTTGCACTATTCACATCAAATATTTCCTTCACAGATTGACAATCGCTTACCTCAATCTCTTTGAGGTTAGAAAGAAAGCGTAGTAAATAAAAAGGAATGACATTGGAGAGAGATTCACATTCAACCACAGAGAAAGATTTCAAATTGTTGAAACAATCGTTTCTTGGGATTGGAATTACACCAAGCCAAATCTCTTCTAGGTCAGGGTGATTACCAAATTTCAAATGCTCTACATCACAACCCAATTTTTCCACCTGTACTAGCAAAAGAATCATTAATTTGGAGACCTTAACATATAAAATAGTACAATTCAGTTTTTATTGAAAATAGTGTATTATTTTAGTTCAATATAGTGTAATTAATTGATAGTTTAGTACAGTTCAGTTAATTTTTCCATCCCACGTAAATGTATTAGGAGGGTGCCTACAATTTTCTTTACTAAAACAAAATTTTCACTTATTTATTATAGATAATGACAAAAAGAATGCACATGCATAATTTTTCAGCCGGTAGTAATAATTTTGCATTGTACGGATAACAATTGATTTGAGAGAATGAATTCTTACCTCTTCATGAAACAATTTCTTGATAGTTGTATTGAGATCGTCATGGAAGGTTAAATTAGAATCTTGGACATATTATTGATATTTGACTATTTTCTTTTCCAGTTTTAGTGTAACAAACAGATAGATTCCTGGACATGCGGGTACTACATAATGTCACGGATAAAGACCATTATCCAAGAAGAAATTAAAGACACTAGTGCAGTCAAGGGAAACGATAGCGGTTATTTTCGCTAATAGGCACAGGTTTTTTAACCGAGACATATTCAGACGAGGAACAAAGTGATAGACTTTATGCCTCGGTTCAGAACCAAGGCCTAAAATGGTAAGATTATGCTTCGGTTCAAAATTAACCGAAGCAGTAACGTTTTTATTTTTTTAAATATTTTTTTTTTGGGATTTTGTGGCTTGGTTGATGAACCGAGGTCGTTTCTCCCCCTCTCCTAAACCTCACTTTCCTTTCCTACCTCTCCCTTGCCGACAACAGTTCTCCAGCCCAATCCCTCCGCACTCTCCGCCCTCCGCCATCTCAACCTCTCCAACAACGCCTTCCACGCCACCTTCCCCTCTGTTGAGACCTCGGCAACCGTACCGGATCGTTTAAGTAATAAACCGGTAAGTCCGGATATCGTTTTCCCAAGAGATTTGTTTCGATTCACTGATTGTTAAAGTTTACCAATTTAGCGATTATTAAATGTAATTTTGTAACACACTTAATATTAGCATACAGATGTAAATAAAGTGGTAAAAACAGTCGAATTTAGGTTCACTGGGTTGAAATTCAAGTTCATCACTCAGGTAATTTTTCTACTAACACAATTCCTTAAAATTAAGCATTCACATCCTAGGCGCATGCAGCCTCTGATCCCTCAGATGACAGTTTCTGAATCATTCAAACTAAATTACTAATCCCTTAGCTAATTCAGTTCTCATATTTGCCTTAAACACAATGTCACAGATGACTAAAAATTCCATCCTATGTGTAGGACTTGAAATCCTTTAGTTGTTCTATCCTAGGTCCGCGGTCTCATACATTTCCCAATGATTTAACCGTTCAAATAGCTCAGATTCCCATCGTAGGCATGAATAATAAAGATAGAACACAAAATTCATACAAGATCATGCATTAATAGAGAAATTACAAAGAGTTTCAGAACTTTACTCTCAACCCCAGTGAAATGGAGTTCTAGCTACACATATACATCACAGAAGCGATAAATGATGGATTGGATGGTGGAAAGTGGTGGTTTTCCACCATGGAAGCTCCTAGACACGAGCTGGACGTGAGCTGTAGAGTTCCCCCTGGTCTCCTCCCTTCAAAAACTCCCTTCTCTCCTTCCTGGACGCGTTTTTAAAGAGAAGGACCTTAAGTGAATTCTCGCTGGGCGAGAAACCTCCACTCGCTGGGCGAGTGGCCTCTTCTCGCTGGGCGAGCAGCGCCAGCTCGCTGGGCGACTGGCTCGCTGGGCGACTGGCTCGCTGGGCGAGGAGCTGGCTCGCTGGCTGGGCTATTTGATCCTTCTGGCTTGGCAAGTGACGCGCTCCATGTCTTTGAGAGTATCCAATCCTTATTCTACTTCGATATAAACATACAAAAGCATCAAAACACATTTAAACATTCAAAACTATACTTACATCAACATTTATATACTTTTCATGAGAATAAACACTTAAATTACTCAAAAGCACAACATTTTAAGTAACAAAAACAAGTAAAGTTTGCACCTATCAAACTCCCCCAAACTTATATATTTTCATGTCCTCATGAAAATAAACAATAACAAAAGAAAACAAACCTAACAAAGCAGTTAATATTCCATCACATAATCTCTGTCACAAAAGTAAGGATTGTACCTACATTTCCAAATATTCATATCAAATGTCATAATTTCTATATCAAGAAGTTCTTGAATCCATAATGATAAAACAACCAGAAAAAGAATAATATAAATATGCTCAATCAGTGTTTACCTCAACCTGCAAGTGTTTACACTCTAATTCACACTCAGATTGTCATCAACTACTTCATCAACTTTTGCAAGTCATCTCATACACAATTCACACATTCTGATTTAAATCAAAAGGACTTTCTCAGGTTATAACTTGGCTTGGCTAGAAGAAACATGGTTTTACAAGGGAACAAGACAACACTAAAGAAGAGGAGAATAAGAACATAACAACATTGAACTTTATTTATCAACTACCTCTTCATTCATCACATAACATATTTTCTGAATTTTTCTCTAACTTGGATATTATTATTTTTTTTTCATCAGTTTAAGACTCAACTGATTATGATTTCCCCCAAACTTAATTTCTACCTATATCTTGACAAATATGTTTCTTATTCTCTTCTTCTAGAGTGTTGGATAAGGTAGATTGTTCTATAATAAGCTCAGGGTTCACAAAATATATATATAAGGCTCAAACAGGATAACAAAGGATGAGTATTCACATATGGGTAGTCATCTGGCCAAGTAGTTAATTTCAAAAACAAACAACTGTCTTTCTCATTTCTAAACCAGAATGTATCTGTATTAATAAGAATTATGCAAAAACCAAATTCATAGCAATAACAACTTCTCACTTGCTTTCAAAGCTTTCTCAGCACACTCAGTTATTCAACTTCTGGGTCACAATCAATCAGATTCAAGAACAAATCATATATAATCATAACACAAGTTCTAAAACTCAGATCTTGCAATAAAAATCTCACAATCATGTCAGTTATCATGGATAGAATTCAAAACTCATAATCAAACTTCCAACAAACATTTCACAATCAAATCAATGCAAAAACATAATTCAATCCACACAACCAAACAGATTCAGATTCAATCCACACAACCAAAAGAACTGAAAAAAAAATAGATAGAGTTAGAAAGCTGGGTTGCCTCCCAGTAAGCGCTTGTTTAACGTCTTTAGCTTGACACTAAGAAGATCTCTGTGGTTGAGCCACTGGTTTGAAATCATCCTTCATGAATATTATATGCATGCAATAAGAAGGACTTATTCCTTTCAGATCAGAATTTGACCAACCTACAGCTCCTTTGTCCACTTTTAAGAATTCAATTAACTTCTCTCCCTCCAAAGTGGATAAAGCATTGCTGATGATCACAGGTTTATTATCGTCTTTTTCAAGAAGAACATACTTCAAATGTAAAGGTAACAACTTCAATTCCAGCTTCTTTTCTTTTATCTCTTCTTCATCAGATGGAGTCTCCTTTAAAGCATCTAGATTCTGTATACATTCATCAATTAATTTCTCTTCATCTGCAAGTAAGAATTCACAAGCATCAATAAGAGTCCTTTCAAGAGGTGATGATATATGCATCGTCTTCTGTGTAATCATGCAGACTTCCTCAAGTTCATTAGTTTGAAAGCATGTATCTTCATCATTTGGGTGAGACATTGCTTCAAAAACATTGAAATTTACTTCTTCATTCTCAACTCTCACTTTAAGCTTTCCATCATCAACATCAATCAACACTCGAGCAGTCTTCATGAATGGCCTTCCCAGAATCAAAGGAATTTCTGTATCTTCTTCCATTTCCATGATAACAAAATCCACTGGAAATAAGAATTTGTCTACCTTTACCAGAACATCTTCTACTACTCCATGCGGATATTTGATCGATCTGTCTGCCAATTGTAGAGTCATGCGTGTGGGCTTCAACTCTAATTCTCCAATCTTTTTAAACATTGATAGAGGCATAAGATTGATGCTGGCTCCAAGATCAATTAACGCCTTCCCAATAGCCAGTTTACCAATGGTGCATGGAATTGTAAAACTACCTGGATCTTTAAACTTTGGTGGGAGCAACTTCTGAATGATAGCACTGCACTGGCCCTGTGCTTCTATAGTTTCTTCCTCAATATACTTTTTCTTCTTTGTGAGCAAATCTTTCATGAATTTCGAATAAGAAGGCATTTGTTTCAGTGCTTCTGAGAAGGGCATCTTGATTTCCAACTTCTTGAAAATATCAATGAAATTCTTGAACTGTCTTTCCTTCTGGTTTCTAGAGAAAACCTTTGGATATGGAAGATGTTTCTCGTACACCTGTTCTTTCTTTTTCTCTCCCTCTCTCTTCTTTTCACTTTCTCTACCCTCTTTCTCTTCTTCTTTATCTCCCTGTTTACTCATCTCATCTTCTTCACTCATTTTTTTTCTCATTCTCTCTTTCTTCTAGAATTCTTCCTGATCTTGTAGTAATAACATTACAGTCTTCCTTTGGATTTACTTCAGTGTTTGCCCTAAATTCCTTCTCTGGTTTTTCTTCCAACTTCTTAGCTAATTGACCCACCTGCATCTCCAAATTCCGAAGTGAGGCTTTTGTACTTTTATGGTTGGAAATTGATACCTGCATAAACTGTTGAAGAGTTTCTTCCAGTTTTGAAGTTCTTTCTGTCAGAGAAGGTTGTTGCTGAAAGTTCTGTGGAGGTGGTCTGTTGAACGGAACAGCTTGTCCCATACTCGGATGAGGTTTCCATCCTTGATTAAAACTTTGATGTTGATCATAATTCGTCTAAAGACCTTGATTTCCCATATAATGTACTTCTTCATGAGACATGCTTTGCACTACACATTGACCATTATTATGATCTCCTCCGCACAATTGACAACTTTGAACCATCTGATATTGAGCTTGAGAAACATTCTGCAGTTCTTTAGGTAGCTGAGATAACTTCTTCATTAATGTCTCAAGTTGCCGAGTCATAATCTTGTTCTGAGCTAGTAAAGCATCTTGAGATTGAAGTTGAAGAACACCTTTTTGTTGAAATTGGGCTCTTTCACTCTGAACTTCATTCTCATTTGCAGCCATGTTTTCAATCAGTTCATGTGCTTCTTCAAGCGTCTTCCATCTGATACTACCTCCAACTGATGCATCTAACATTAACTTTGTTTGAGATTTCAGCCCTCCAAGAAACAGATTTAGCAGTGTAGGCTCATCGAATCCATGAGTAGGGGTTTTTCTCAGTAGGCCTTTGAATCTTTCCCATGCTTGACCTAGAGTTTCATCAGCATCTTGTTGAAAAGATGAGATCTCTTGCTTTCCCTTATTGACTTTGGACTGAGGGAAGAACTTATTCAGAAATTTAGCAACTACATCATCCCAGACTGTCAGACTATTCTCTGGAAAGGAATTCAGCCACATTTTTGCATTACCAGCCAATGAGAACGGAAATAAGCTGAGTCGAATTGCTTCATCTGGAACCTGGTGAATCCTCACTGTATTATAGATCTCCATGAAATTAGCCAAGTGAGTGTATGGATTCTCATGGGATAATCCATGAAACTGATTGTTCTGCACCAGATGAATAAGAGCTGGCTTCATCTCCATGTTAGCAGCATTCACCACTTGTCTTGCAATACTATTGAAGTGCAGAGGTCCTGAGAAAGTATTATAATCTACAAGAGTACGTCTTCCTTGCCCAGAACCTTCTCCAGTACGATTATCTTCCATTTCTTCTTTTTCTTGACCAGATGAAGAGTCCATAATTTCTTCAGAGATAACAGATGATTGTTTGGATTCTCTACTTTGTCTCCTCCTTCTACTGTTGTTCCTTCGAGCAGTTCTTTCAATTTCCGGATCAAAAAGTAGATTTTCAACCTGTTCTCTGCTTCTCATACACAACACAAACTAAAAAGACAATTTCTACAAATGATAACAATTATGCACAAGAATTCAAATACAATCACAATAAACACTTAAACAAAAGATAACTAAAATCAACTAAACCAGATAAACAACATACACTCAACGAAAACCACAACAAATCCCCGGCAACGGCGCCAAAAACTTGTTGAGACCTCGGCAAGCGTACCGGATCGTTCAAGTAATAAACCGGTAAGTCCGGATATCGTTTTCCCAAGAGATTTGTTTCGATTCACTGATTGTTAAAGTTTACCAATTTAGCGATTATTAAACGTAATTTTGTAACAAACTTAATATTAGCATACAGATGTAAATAAAGTGGTAAAAACAGTCGAATTTAGGTTCACTAGGTTGAAATTCAAGTTCATCACTCAGGTAATTTTTCTACTAACAGAATTTCTCAAAATTAAGCATTGACATCCTAGGCGCATGCAGCCTCTGATCCCTCAAATGACAGTTTCTGAATCATTCAAACTAAATTACTAATCCCTTAGCTAATTCAATTCTCATATTTGCCTTAAACACAATGTCACAGATGACTAAAAATTCCATCCTATGTGTAGGACTTGAAATCCTTTAGCTGTTCTATCCTAGGTCCGCGGTCTCATACATTTCCCAATGATTTAACCGTTCAAATAGCTCAGATTCCCATCGTAGGCATGAATAATAAAGATAGAACACAAAATTCATACAAGATCATGCATTAATAGAGAAATTACAAAGAGTTTCAGAACTTTACTCTCAACCCCAGTTAAATGGAGTTCTAGCTACACATATACATCACAGAAGCGATAAATGATGGATTGGATGGTGGAAAGTGGTGGTTTTCCACCATGGAAGCTCCTAGACATGAGCTGGACGTGAGCTGTAGAGTTCCCCCTGGTCTCCTCCCTTCGAAAACTCCCTTCTCTCCTCCCTGGACGCGTTTTTAAAGAGAAGGACCTTAAGTGAATTCTCGCTGGGCGAGAAACCTCCACTCGCTGGGCGAGTGGCCTCTTCTCGTTGGGCGAGCAGCGCCAGCTCGCTGGGCGAGCAACTCCAGCTCGCTGGGCGACTGGCTCGCTGGGCGACTGGCTCGCTGGGCGAGGGGCTGGCTCGCTGGCTGGGCTATTTGATCCTTCTGGCTTGGCAAGTGACGCGCTCCAAGTCTTTGATAGTATCCAATCCTTATTCTACTTCGATATAAACATACAAAAGCATCAAAACACATTTAAACATTCAAAACTATACTTACATCAACATTTATATACTTTTCATGAGAATAAACACTTAAATTACCCAAAAGCACAACATTTTAAGTAACAAAAACAAGTAAAGTTTACACCTATCACCTTCCAACCTCGCCCGCCTCGCCAATCTCCAAGTCCTTGCCCTCTACAACAACAGCATGACCAGTCTCCTCCCCCTCGCCATCGTTGCCATGCCCCTCCTCCGTCATCTCCACCTCGGCGGCAACTTTTTCTTCGGCCAGATCCCTCCCGAGTATGGCCACAATCTGATTCTTGTCGACGTTGAAAGCAGTTTTGGGAGTGAAGAGTCTGAGGTATTCCCAGATGAATTGTTGGGAATGCTCGGCTCAACATCGAATGGTGAGATGAAGAAGGAGAGGCCATCAGCGTGGATTTGTGACCTAGCGGAATCAACGACGAAGGTGAGCAGAGTTTCAAAGTCTGCAAGTTTCCCTGTGGTTCCGAAGTCTGTAAGGTGAACAGAGACGGGTGAGTGGAATGTAAACAGCACAACCATGGGATGGGATGGGATGAGTGAAGCACGTGCTTGGTGGAGGTGCAATTAATAAAAGAGGAAATAGCCTTGTTATTTTTTAGGGTTAGGAAAAATGAAGGAAAAGTTGGAGGTGGTGGACCATGGGATGGGATGGGATGAGACAATGTCAGTGATTTAGTAATTTGGTGAGCAATTGCGTGCACACGGATTAATGCATTTAATGTACTCCACTGGCCCTCCCTCTTTGCTTCCTTTTTCGTACTCCTCTCATCCATGCTTATTGTTTTCTCTCTCTCCATCTTAGGCCTCAGTTATGTACTGGGACCGAGGCATAACCCTCTTTTGACACCGGTTTTATATACAACCGCAGCACTAGATTGCGTGTCAGGCCAAAATTTTTTGCAGAGGTGCAGGTGATTTTTTCAGAGAGTATTAGGCACCGGTTATTATTTGAACCGAGGTAAGATGTTTCGGATATTCTTAAAACGGTGCATATAAGTTTGTGAAAACTACAAAATTGCCACCGCTTTCGAATAGGCTTCGGTTTTTCTTTGACCGAAGCCTATTAGACAAGTTCAAAAGCATATTTTTTACTAGTGAGATAATTAGACTGAGATAATAATTAGCTTTGAAATATTACAAATCACAATCAACTTTGAAACATTTAAATGAAAATAATAGTCAAGTTTTCTTACTTTTGCAGCAGTTCAATAATGCATCCCCATTAACAGATGCCACAATTAGGAAGTTATGGCAAGAATGGGCAACATACCTTTTGGAGAGATGAAGTTAGGCTACAATAGTTTACTTTTAATTCTTTTTTGTTTTGATATTGATAGCTTTAGTTTTAGTTTTATTTGTCATAGTTTTAGCTGTAGTTTGAATTCTGAATAAATGAATTCTAGCTAGATATATCAAATGCAAAAACTGGTTTTCTAATTTTTAGGTGTGATAAAATTGAAAAAATGAAACTTTTATAAAAAAAATACACTAAAATGACGTTGGAATTTGCATTTCTCGATGTTAATTGACGTCGGACTTTGTCATTTTCGACGTCAATTAATATCGAAAAATGCACATTACGATGTCAAATCCCTTACCGTGCCATTCTAGGGGGGAAATTTCGCTGAGCGAGAAGGTGTGGTTGAACGATATTGACGTCAGTGATCCCATTTTCAAAAGTCAAATATCCCCTTCTCATTTCACAAAAACCAATATCTTGATCTTCGTTAAGCGTGAAAGGGATTGTGCTGGACACCGTAAGACTTCAGTTTACATAGTTTTTCGACATACATGGGTGACATAGTCCGAAATCAAATTAACATCTTTCAATCGACCTGATTTTAGATGTTAAAGGCCTAAAAACACCCACCTCGAAACCCTTTTTTACACTTAGTGAGTGTTGGTAATTCCATTTTGGTTGGTTATGAATTACCGAGTTTATGTGCCTACCCATTTTTAACACATGCTCCACTGGTTACTTTTTACAATAACATAAAATAAGTGATTTGCATTTTCTTTCTCACTCCCGCACAAGACATAATGCATTGTTTACTTCAATTCTCCTTTTTAATAAGATGTCATTTATTGTTACCCGTGATATTTTGATTTCATTCATATAACTACTTTGATTTGTTTTATTTCATTCATATAACTAGTTTAATTGATTATATATTTAAATAAGCTAATTGTCCAAATTTACACCTAAATTTTTCAATAATTATGATAAGAAAAATTCATTGATTCTTAAATGTGAGTAGACCTTTGACCTTCTTTCTTAATTTTCGTTTTTCATCCATTTCATTAATTTTATCCTTCAATCTCTAAATTTTCAAAGATAATTTGTAAATATATATATATATATATATATATATATATATAAAAGAATTAAATCCAATGTATTATTTGAAAATCAATTTAAACTGTGCAGAATATATCAATTTAAAAAAAATTGTCTTTAATTTAAGAATGACATAAAATATGATGTAATCCTAAAAGTTAATTTTAAAAATTAACTGTTTCAATATTTAGAACTTGAGTTTAGACATCCACAAAATTTTAACGCTATTTTATGAACTCTAGATAATTAAGTACCCGAATCATATTCTTTTTTTTTATATAAGATCCTATTTTGAGCTTTAAAATGATGATATAGAAGATACAAAACAATTTCAGATCAACATGAAAGGACTAAATCAAAATCTAGACAAGTCAAATCCCACGAATATTAGAATTATGTTATAAGTAAATATTGTTCAAACAAGCAAGATCGAAAACATTGAAATATGTTGACACATGCAAACCAAAAACACTTAAATATAGAAAAATGTCTTTGTTTACTAGTAACTTAGATAATTAACTATGATCATGTAGCTACTCTTCACCAACTTGAGTTGTACATCAGTCTTTTCATGAACGGTAGCACTCTTACATGTCTGGTAACAAACCTTTCAGCCTCAGAAGGTTGAGCCAAATGTACAAGAGATGCTATTTCATCCTCTCCCCATATATCTTCAAGGGGTCCATCTGGTTGTCTGCTTGCTTCTAGTAGTGTCTCTATCATTCATGCACCTCAAGCACGTTCCTGTTTCACAATATATAAGCTTTTCCATACTCGATCACGAGTGTAAAATAAAACACTTTTATACCGGTTAAAATAGGCTTTTTATATCTGTTTTTACTTTTTTACACCTGTTACAAGTCAGGTATTAAAGTATGCTATTTGTACCTAACATTCTGGAACAAGTATAAAAGAATCTCACTTTTATACCTGCTGGTCATAGAATAGGTATAAAAGAATCTCACTTTTATACCTAGTGATGTTATAACCGGTATAAAAAATGCAAAACTTTTTATACCTGTTTTGGCTTTAACCAGTGTAAAAAATGACTTTTTTTTAAAATGTTTGATTTGTTTGTACTATTATCCAGACGTGCCTAAAATTCAATTCCATAATATAGTTTAAATAATCAATAACAAACAAAATAATTAATATCGTTTCTATTAACACATCAAAATATAATATTTACCCAACAAAATTTCTAAGTATATATTTACATAACATAGTTACTTAACATCGTTACATATAAAATAGTTTCTAAATACAAAATGTAATATTGAAACATCTAATCATTTACAAATAATTAAAAAAAATGCGGCCCACTACTTTCGAATATCCTTTATAACATGTTGCTTCATTGGAGATGTGTCATCAAATATCTACACATTGAATAGTTTGAGTCAAGTAAAACATTAAATAAGTACTTAGGCTACCAAAGACATCATGATCCACTGATACAACAGCTACCAAAGAAGCATTTAGGCTATCACTTAAAAATGAAAAAATAAGCATCAACAAACTAGTAAGGAGTAAATTAATAGAGAGCATCACACACCAAATTTGTGTGTTGATTTATTTCCTTACCGTATACAAAGCATTTTGCCACAAACTTGCATTTGGCATATACATTTTCAATCTTCTCAAGAGCAATATACTCGCCTTGAGCCAACTTAAATATATTTTTCTTCCTGTAACAAAATTTAAGCTTTCATTCATATGCTTGACAATTTCAGTCAATGTTGTAAAAACTGGGTCGGGTAAGTAGACAGGAAACTAGGGGTGTCAAGACTCAAAGCCCATCCTACAGAAGTTAAATATATAAATTATAAAAGTTAAATAGAGACAGTATGCAGTTATAAGTCTCATAGCAACAGAACTCATTGAACACAATACAATGGCACATAAAAGTTCACTCTGTAAAGTGTCATTCAAGTCTACTCATTGAACAGAGCATACTTGTGGCCTGATGAATTAAAGGTTAAACAAAGATTCAATCTAATGCCAGGTGGTAAGTTAAGAAGCCGTGTGTGTCATCTTAATTATGGATTATAACTAGTAATTAGAATGATGCTATCTCACCTGTCAATAATTTTTAGTCTACCACCACGTAACCACGTTGCAATATCTTCGGTATGAAGCCATCCATCTTCATCAATGACTTCTCTCCTGCACAATTGGATTGAAAATCAAGTAGTTTCAAATATGACAAGGTAAATTTCATTCACAAGCACATAACATGAAAGGTAGTTACGTCTGAGTTTCATCTTTGTGATAACCTAGAAACACAAGGGGACCCCTGACACAAATTTCACCACGGGGATTGGGCTGATCATCAGATGTATAGTTCATTTGTGGAACATCCACAAGTTTTATCTCTGAAACAAAGAACAAAACTTGTGTTTTATTTCGGTAGAAACCTAACAATTGAGGACAAACAAATTCGAAAGGAAACGTGTGATTGTTGTTTGTTAGAAGCATTAAAAGGAAAATGGAAAGAAAAGGAAACTCAAAAAAGTGTATAGGTTGATGCTTCGTTACCTTTTCAACTGAAAACATAGGTTGTTGTAGTGGGCTAATTTGAGCCTCTATAGTACTATGTCACCACAATCATAGGTTGTTAGCTACCATAACACTTTGCAAACACAAGCATTTCAAAGTGGCATTTCCCGAATAAAAGATTAATAGGTTTGGTAAGGAATTCAACTCAATAGATCTGAGTCCTCCAAGTACTATGTCACCACAATCATTTCCATCTTCATTTCTTGCAATTTCTTTGATTGATCCACAATTTCTTATGATTAGAGTCTCAAGTTTTACCAAACTTTTGAGTGTTGCAAACGTGAATAAATACTCCATCCTTTCGCTGTGAATCACATTAAATCTTTAAGATTGATGAATGACACTGCACAAGAAACTGTTCTTTCTACCAGAGGGCACTCGTGAAGCTTTAACAGTTCAAGTTTTTCAGTGTATGGTTGTACCCACGTGTGCTCTAAACCTATACACTCTAACTCCTTTAATTCGAACAAAGATAATCGTTTCAATCCAGCAAGTACTTTGTCGTGAACAAGAAGCTTTTGAGAAGGAAATATCTCCTTCAGACCAAAACATTTTTGCAAATTAAGACATGCTAAACTAGGTAGCTTGTGAAATAAATCAAAAGGCAGAGTATCATTCTCAATCTTATAATCCTCAAAGGTTGATGCACAAATATATATAATGAAAAGAAAATGATGCACAAAAGTGTTAAAATGTTGATGCTTTGTTAGCTTTTCCACCAAGAACAAAGGTTGTTGTAGCGGGCTAATTGGAGCCTCTATAAGTTCTTTATGACTGTCATCAGTATCTGATGTGAATTGCTTTAACTTAGGACAATAGGCCACACATAATGTATCCAATATGGGGCATTCCAGATAATGTTTTCCAGGATAAAAACAACTGAACAGTGACATATTCCAAAGATATAACCAGGTCAAACAAGGAAATTCAAACGTTAATGTCATTCCATGTTCCCTTTCATCTTCCTCTGCAACTATTTCTTCCAATTTTTCACACCTCTCCATTTCAAGTCTCTCAAGCTTTTCAAGACTTTTGGCAAGGGATGAAGACAAAAGTGTTACCAAGCTTCTACAACCATTGACAATCACTTCTTTCAAATGGGGAAAGCTGACAATTCCTCCGAGATTTTCCGTCCATACACATTTCAAATTTGACAAGTTGTTTAAAGTAAGTTTTTTCAAACTAGAGACTATTCCCTTTGTCTTGTCCTCAATCTCATCAATGTCAAATATTACCTTGACTACATTAGAACTATGCACATTCAACTTTTCTAAGTTCTTCAGGGAGTACATGAATTGGAATTACGATAGCTCTTTTGCATGCTGCATCAAATTCCAATTCTTTGAAACTTCCAAAGAAATTGTCTGAAATAGCAGGTTTTATGTGCTGAACTCCCGTCATCTCAAGATATTCATCAAGAATCATGTGCTTTGAATGGTTGAAAAATTCCTAAGAAAGCAAGAAATTCAATATCAGGGTATAATTAACAAGTTTCATAGCACTCATATTTAATTAATAAGATCACTCATAGTTATTCAAGTCTTATTTGGTAATAAGCGTACAACCCAATTATTTGTTATTACCATTATCATCATCATCATTATCATTGTTATTGTTATTATTATTATTATTTATGAGTTCCAATTATCTAAGATATTATACAATCTGTCCTATAATGTGTCCAACAACTTTGAATAAGGGACATCCTAAAGGGAATGTAATGGTTACGATAATAAAGAAAGAGGAGATGATTGTTGGATGAAAAAAACAACGATTGAATTCAAATATTAAATTCTCACCTGTTCGTGAAACAATCTCTCGATTGTTGTATTGAGATCGTTGTCAAAGGTTAAATCAGAATCTTTCGATAATACATTAGTCCCCGAAAACAATGGCAGATTTATTGTTCCAAGAGAGAAAGTTATCATATTGGGACATTTAGCTACCATCACAGTTTTCAAACACAAAGCATTGCAAAGTGGCATTCCCAGAATAAAACCTTAGTAGCCTTGGTAAGGAATACAGCTCAATTGATCTAAGTCGTCCAAATACCAATATTTCATCACAATCACCTCCGCCTTCACCTTTTGCAATTTCTTTGATTGATTCACAATACTTTACACTTAAGGACTCAAGTTTCACTAAACTTTTGACTGTTGCAAATGTGAATAAATACTCCATTTGGTCACAGAATTCCACTTGCAACTCTTTAAGATTAATGAAAGACACTGCATAAGAAACTATTTTTTTTTTAATCGAGGGCAGGAGTGAATCTTTAATGATTCAAGCTTTTCAGAAAATGGTTGTACCCACGTGTGCTCTAAATCTATCGACCTTAACTCTTTTAGTTTCAACAAGGACAATTGTTTCAATCCTCCAAGTGCTTTGTCGTGAACTTGAAGCTTTTGATAGGGAAATATCTCCCTCAGGCCAAAGAACTTCTGTACAATGAGACTTGTTAAACTAGGTAGCCTGTGAAAGAAATCAAAAGGCAAACTATATTTCTCATTGTTATCATCCTCAAAGTACAATCGAAAAAGATTTAGCTTGCAAAAGAGGTTTTTTGGCAAATGTGCATCTCACAACAACATAACATTTTTCTCATTGAGTGACAGTTTCATCAGTTTGGGAGAAGCCTGCCAATTGAGGCCAAAAAAGTTCAGAAGACAATACATTGTTTGTGTTAGTTAGAAGATACAGAAGGAAAATATATAATGAAAAGAAAAGGAAGAACAAAAGGGTCAAAATATACATTACCAATATTTCAACCGAAAACAAAGGTTGTAGCACCATAATTGGAGCCTCTACAACTGTTACTTTCTGATTATCATCAAATTCGATGTGAATAGCTTTAGTTGAGGACAAGAGGCCACAAATAAGCTTTGTAACAAAGGACATTTCAGATAATTCCTTCCAGGGTAAAAGCAACTCAATAGTGGCACATTATCAACATATAACAACAACAAACAAGAGAATTTAAAAATTATTGTCATTCCATGTTCATTTCCATCTTCCTTCCCAACTATTTCTTCCAATTTCTCACACTCAGTTATTCCAAGTATCTCGAGCTTCTTAATATTTGTTGCAAGGGATAAAGGGAATAATGTTACCAAACTTCCACAACCATTAACTTCAACTCTATGCAAATTGGGAAAACTGACAATTCCTCCAGAGTTTTCCTTCCATACACATTTTAAATTTTACATCTTGTTTAAATTAAGCTTTTTCAAACGAAAGATCTTGAGCTCACTCTCATTTATGTCAAATATTCCTTGTGTTGGTTCACAATTCTCTACATTAAATTCTTCTAAACTCTTCGAGTAACGTAGTACATGAGAGGGAATCAAAATATTTCTTGTATATGCTCACCAAATTCCAATTTCTTTAAACAACAAAAAAAATTGTCTGGAAAAACAGATTTTCCGAGTCGAACATCTTTCCTCTCAGGATAATCAACAATTCTTGCATGCGTTGAATATTCAAAAGAAACCTTGAAAAGTCAAGAAACTAAATATCACAAACACAGGACAATTAATGATTGGATGAAGATATAAAAAGCTTTTATAGTAATCCTTATGGTATATGTATCCCCTTTAGTACATTAATTGGTTATAAAATAAATTTGGAATATGAAGAAAAGTGAAAAATACTTCTAATAATTGAAAGAGTATGATATAGGTCATCCTTTGTACATATTTGATTACGAAATTATGCTAAACACTTGGATATCAAATCAAACTTGATAATTCAAACAATAAACCTTGGTCTTTGAACATAAATCTACTTAAATCTATACAAAACGACACAATGTGCATGTGCTTCATAATATTTATGTAGTTTCTCACAATAATAGAATTATTAGTTACGAACAATTCCAATTAAATGAAAATTAAATTATTTGTGAAGGTATGATACAATTAAAATTTGTGATGGTCCATAAATATTTTCATGCATACCTGGTCTGAAAAATGTTTTTGTAGAGTGGCATTCAAATCTCCTCCCCAATACCATTTGTCTTTTTCTCCAGCTACAACATGTACCTTATGTAGGTTTGGAACACTTTGAACTTAGGAGAATTTTGTCATTTGAGGACATTCACTCACTATTGATTTTTCCAATAGTGGGAATTTTAACTCACTTATTGATAGCAAGAAACTTAAGAGATTTTGTAGAGACACCAATTCTAATGATTTTAATTGTTTAAATTCAATCTCTTGTACTTTTTCCACTTTATTTTCTGCAACGATTTCCACAGTCATTGGGCAGGAGCATACCTTCAACATTGTGAGTTGAACAAAAGTTTTAGCAGTTGAGGATGTCATTAAACTCCTCATTGATTTACAATTCATCACTTCTAAATATGTTAAGTAACTAAAAGTTACCGAAGATGACACTAAAATTTTCAGTTTCGTACAACGTTGAATGCTTAAGCGTTCCACCATTTGAAGAAGCACCTCATGCTCAAAGCCAATCTCCTCTAGAGACCACATGCTTTCTAGTTTCAGCTCTTTAACTTGCACAACACCACCAATTTTTTCACGTGAAATAAGACTTTTAAGAGCCCAAACCCTTTTTAAGTGACAAAGTTCCACTGTTAACCTTTTTAAATTGGGAAGTCTATGAAGAAACCAAAAGAGAATTTCATTATTCTTCAACCCATACAAAGTAAGTTCTTCTAGTTTGTGCTTTCTGTGAACATTAACAATGTATTTTTGCAACCACTCTGCTTCTTTCAAGCTCATTGACATATACTCCAAGTTGTATATCACCCAAATAAATAAATAAAAAGATTTATCAATATAAAAATATACCAATTAAACCATAATGTATTATTTTGCTTTAAAAGAAAAATAAAAGTCATATAAGGGATATCCTTATGAGGGGTTGCTAATTCATGTTTTCGTAAAAACAAGGCATGTTCTATATTTCCAATAGAAAATCTCTAAAAAGAATATGACTTGTATTTAAACAAACTCTGTGTACCTTTCTTGTAGCTAAAGTAATCGGTTGATCTTGTGAATTTATGATTTCTACAGTGAACCCTTCAAGCATGCTACAATCGGCTATATCTAATTTCTTCAATGATGGCCACTCCAAAGTGTGAGTTCATGAGTAGAAACTTCTCAAATCATATAAGTCTATAAATGATAGAGTGTGTAGATGAGGGAACTTAAAGTTGACATCACTTTCACTTGAATGTTGGTCACAAACAACAATCTCTTTCATTACCCAGTAGTTCCATACCTCAAGGACTTCTAGTTTTTCTAGGTCATTGGCAACAGAAATTGGAAAGAGGTATTTTAAAATTACACTATCAGCAATTTTTATGCGTTGCAAATTATTATATTTAAGTATTTCATCGATGTCATCCTTCCAAATGTTCACCGAATTTGGCAGCCTTTTTAGAAGTATATTATCCAAGTTTGTTTCATTTTTATCAGAGGTTTGTGGAATATTTGCAAAATCAAATATATTTTCCACCAACTTGCAATTTGTAACTAAGCTTTGAAGGCTATGAAATCTTTGAATCATATAACCAGGAATTATCATAAGAAGTTTGTGGCACTCTCTTATTATCAAGGAGTCTAAACTACAAAAGGAATGTAAACCAATATGCGATTTCCAGATCCATGCTGATGATCTCCATTGTCTTCAACATAGGAAAAATGTCAACATACTCTTACAGTAAAAACCATCACTAATACAGTAAAGGGAAACCACAGCGGTTATTTTCGCTTATACGCAGCGGTTCCGCAACCGAGGCGTATACAGGCGAGGCAAAAAGGGGTAGGCTTTTTGCCTCAGTTCTGAACCGAGAAAAATGTCGTATCAGGAAAATCAGTATCGTAGAGTCGCGCAGCGGAATAAAAGTAAGCGGAAAGCGTGTTACGGTCACAACTCAAGTTACGATAGTCCGTTTCAAAAATTGATTTTCTTAGTGAACTTTTATCGAACAGTAGATTTTCTAAAAGTTTAAAGAGTATAGAGTTCAAGAAAATCAACACAGAAAATTTATCCTGGTTCGAATCAAAAGATTCTACGTCCAGTCGTTGATCACTATAAATAGTGATTAACCTTTTTCACTAAAAATAGTGTTTGTACAGATTACAAGATATGAAGTAGAGATTAAGAAACGAGAACACCTTTCGCTCGACAAACGAACGGAAGAACCTTCCTTCGACAAACAAACCGAAAGAACCTGTTCAGCCTGTAAGACCCTTAAAATTACTTGTAATTAAGATACTAGATATTTTTGAAATAAAAAATAATTTTATGTATAAATGCTACAATAAAATTCTACAGTAAAATACGTATCAGTACTACAGTAAAAATACCTCGTGAATCATGCGTTGCTACAGTACTGCTACAGGAAAAATGTAGTACAAGCTACAATACCGCTACAGTGAATCGTAGTACAGCTATAATACTGCTACAGTAATTGTAGTACAGCTACAATACTGCTATAGTACTGCTACAGTAACCCCTAACTTCAACTATAAAAAGGGGTGAGAAATGAAGTTTTAGGAGAGGAGAGTGAAATTGAGCAAAACTTTTGTCAAAAATAAGGAGATATTAGGAATAGAATTTGAGTTGTAGAGAAGGTAGCAAGAGCTTCTGAAGAGGTGCTCTTCATTCAGAAAGGAGCGAGAATCACGTAAGGGAAGCTACTTTTGAATCTTGAGTATACAATACTTTGCTTTTGTCTAATCCTAAATCTTGAATATGGAGTATTTTGTATCTGGATGATCTTGAATATTTAATGACAACATGCTTCTCTGATGAGACCCAAGTTGATAGTTGTAAAACATGATATTGATTTTGTTATGCTAATTGTACGTTATTGTTACTTAGAACATTTAGTTGTTTCTTTTGCAATTTTTGAAGGACGAGAAATTGTCTAACCGGTAGATTCAACTTCTTGTTTCCCCAGACCTTTTATTGTTTCTTATCTCTTTATATTGTATTTTTGGAAGGACGAGAAGTTGTCTAACCGGCTCTGCCAGATTCAACTTCTTGTTTCCCCAAACCTTTTATTTCTTATTTATTTATATTGTATTTTTGGAAGGATGAGAAGTTGTCTAACCGGCTCTGCCAGATTCAACTTCTTGTTTCCCCAGAAATTTTATTGCTTTATCTATTTTTGTATTGCATCTTTCTAGAAGGATGAGAAGTTGTCTAACCGGCTCTGCCAGATTCAACTTCTTGTTTCCCCTGAATTTTTATATTAAGATTATTTTGATGGTAGGGGAGCTAATCCTTTCTTACATATGATATTTATACATGTTATGATCATGAATATGAGTTAGGAACATGTTAAAATTTTGGTAATGGTAGTTATCTATTCACTCGTGTAAATTTAGTTTTCATGATTATAATTTTTCTTATTTTCGAGTTACTATGGTAAAACATTCCTTGTAATTGGTTTTACCATTGGATTTTAATATATGAATCCTAAGACCTATTTCTTCACTTTGACTGTTCGGATCCACTACAAGAAATATGGCTATTACATACGGATTATTATATACGGATTATAATCCGTATATAATATACATATTACATACGGATATTATATACGGATTTTGAAAAAAAAAATTATATACGGATATTATATACGGATTTTTACATACGAAAAATTTGTATATAAAAGTCGTATATAATGTTGGCGCGTGGTGGCGGGAAAGTTATCTAAGGATAGATCCGTATATAATTCCAATTATTCGTATGTAACTATATCCACGTGTTAGCTACCAATGTTACGTACGAACTGGGAAAATAATTTACTTAAAAAAATTCTGATTAGAATGAAGCCAACCTGAAGCGAACCTCGAAGCCTATTCTTCTCAACACCCTCTAGCTTTTCTCTCTCCCTCGAACCCTATCCTTCTCAAAACCCTCGATCTTCTCTCTATCTCTCGAACCCTATTTGATCTCTCTCTCGAACCCTCGCGATTTCACATCTCTCTCTGAAGCACTCTTTGCTCTCATTGTCCCTCTCTCAAGCCCTCTGCGCCTCGCTGTCCCTCTCCCGAGCCCTCTTCACTGTCGTTGTCCCTCTCTCGAACCCTTGCTTCTTCCCCCTTTCTCTCTCGAACTGCTGTCGCATAATAACGCAGCAATGTCGTTGTCCTTCGTTGATGAAGCAATCACCTTCATCGTTCGTTTCGGAGTCGTAGTTCGACACTGAGAGAGTACCTTCATCCACCCTAGGTTCGTGATAATACTCCAGGAGCGGGAAGAGTTCGAAGAGGAGTGAAAAATAGGAAGATTGTTCTGTGAGAAATGCGAATTAGGTCGCGTGTTCGGTGGAAAAGGAAGATTCAACGGCTGAATCGGTGAAATGATGCCAAAATGAGGATGTAATCGGTGGATTCGATGGAGAAGGCTATAGTTTGGATGCAGGGGACTCTATTGTTGTTGCCATGTCCTTTTCCCACATGCTTAACTTGGCCAACTTGGCTGAGGAGGTCCAGATTTCTCGTCGTCGAAGGAACAAGGTGAAGAAAGGAGATTTTGCAGATGAGAACAATGCAACTACAGAATCAAACATTGAAGAAACTCTCAAGAAACTTGTATTTGGCTTGAAGAAGTCTCCTCAAGAAGTTTTTGATGCATGAAAAACCAGACTGTTGATCTGGTTCTTACTACTCATCCTACTCAATCAATTCGTAGATCTTTGCATCAAAAGCACGCAAGGTTTGTTACAAAAGTATAGTGTTTTTCAGCTTCATTATTCAATTTTATACTTTCTTTGTTTAAGTTGGTTCAGGACACCAAAATTGAGCTTTCTGGTTTTGATCTGCATTGTAGGATAAGGAATTCTGTCTAAATTTTATGCCAAAGACATAACTCCTGATGATAAGCAGGAGCTTGATGATGCCTTGCTAAGGGAGGTAAGTATCAAAACACTAGGATTATCTTCGTTGGTTTAGCAAACTGCATTAACCACGCCTTTGTTTGGAGTTTATTCTGCAGAAGAAGAAATGTTCAAGGTGAAAAGAAACAAAGGCTTCGTTGAGTCAATGACATTGTTGACAATTTTCTTTTGTTACTTTTGTCTATGTTGTGCAGATTCAAGCTGGCTTCCGTACAAATGAAATCAAGAGGACCCCCCTAAGACCACAAGATGAGATGAGACCAGAGATGAGATACTTCCATGAAACAATTTGGAATGGTGTTTCCAGATTTCATCAAGCAATCTGGCATGATTTTTTAATATGATTTTAAGCACGATTTATCAGAAAATAACCAAGGTTGGAATTTCATCAAGCAATTCTTCGTCACCTACTAGTTGTAATGGATGTAACTCTCTCATAAATTCTGGTGAAGATGCTTTTCAAAGACCTATCCTTCTTGCATGGGAAGTGTTGGCAGCTCTTCCTTTTGTCCTTGAATCAATTTTAACTGCTTGCGTTCATGGGAGGATGTCATCACGATAATTGACAACAGGTTGGCTAGATGCTACATTTATTTCTCCACCAATCAAGTTTATTGTATCCATCAATTTGGTTTTGGTCCCACCTTTCTTGTTTGTATCCATCAACACGATAATTGTTTGTATTTTACTTTCAGATTTTGACAGTTGGTACAAATCCTCTGCTCAATCACTTTGACATGAATGGCACGATCCTTTCACAAAGACAGTGTGCTCGTTCGTCATCTTTTTCTATCTGCTTACATCCTATAGGGGTATGTTCTGTTTCAAAATCATTGCTAATTGTGTTTAGTACCAGTTGTCTGCTCAAACATGCTGGCGGACTCCTTGTTACTCTCTACTTTATGTGATATATAGTTGCATTACTGCGAAACTCATTTTAGGTTATGGCAATTGGAGGCTATGGTGGCCTTGTTGATGTTATCTCACAATTTGGCAGTCACATGTGCACGTTTCATTGTTAAGCAAAGTTCTCAGATAGTTTGAAAATTCTGATACCTCGGGATCAAGAACCCAAACAATTTCTAAGTAAGCTGTGACAAGCTTTGGGATTAAGATAGTTTTTGGCCTAACTTATTTCTAATTTTCTTCTCCTTATAAGAAGAAACACTATATATAAAAGTTAAAAAAAAAAGTAGTATATTTTTAGAAGAAATTATGAAGTATTAAATAAGCTAATTGGTGGAGCTTCTCTGAAGTGTTTATGGAGCTTCTTAAGTTGGATATCATAATCCTGTCCACCGATGTTTTATGCTTTCCTTTATTTGTTGCATGTTTATATTTTTTGTAAACCTATAATTTACATTAACAATAATCACTTAAATGACTTTTTATAATTTTAAAAATTAGCAGTTCTTAAATATGTGCTTTTGAAACAATTTTATGTAAACCAAAGTAATTTTTGCTGAGAATTTTTAATTTTTATTTTAGTTTTTATATCCATTAATGTGCAATCTACAGACATAGGAAATATAACTATGGCTTATTGCAAATGTACCCCATTAATTTCCTTTTAATATGAACTTTATGTTTAAAGTTATTTTTGTTGAAATGCATTCTTACCACAAATTTTAATATTACAATATCCACAATGTTGACACTAGTGTTCTAATTTCAATATGAAATCCTTTGCAACACCTTTTTAAGGAGTTATGGAAATGATATGATTAACATCGACCATTGTTGTTACCATCATTTAAGAGTATTAATCCATCTAAATAGGTAGCATTTCATTGGTTAAATTATATGTTCATCTTGCTTCCTTCCTAATTAACCATGAAATGTTTAATATGATTTATTATCTTGGAAAGGCCGTTTATGCAGGAATATCTTCATTCTTATTTAGGTTTTTTTAACCTTTCATGGGATGGATAAACATTTCTTAAAAGGGTTCTTAAATGTTGTCAAAGCTAGTAAGATGAAAATTTGGTGTTTAAGAGGCAGAATGAGCTTAAAGAAATTTACAGAGGAGTTCACATGGATGTCGATAGTGAATCTGCAAGACAGATTTTGACTAGTCTCATTGTGATACAAAACCTGTCATATTATCTCCTTTATATAGTTTTTAAAACTCTTTTTCTATTTTTTAAAACTATTTTTCACTTAAATACTTTCGAAAATTATTTTTGTGTTTGTCCATAGTGTTTGGTATTGGCTCTAAATTTTCCTTGATTACTTTTGATTGCTTTGCAGGTAATGTTGATCTGTCTCATTTGCTTTAAAACATGGATGGTCAGATAAGACAAGCCAAGGAGCGAGCTCTGAGCAATATCTTAGATATGACAGGGAATCTTGTTTTGTAAATAAATAGTTGTTGGAATTAGTTTTTATAATTTTATTTTGGTTTTAACGGTGTAGCCCATAATGGCTTGACATACTGTAAAGTTGAAATTTAATGTTAGAATATAATAGGTTATGATTTCGAGTTAGTTGAAAAATTTAGTTACACGTTATAAATCTAAAATTTGGATGAGTTATATATTTGACAGTGGATTCTTTTTAGTTCCACTTTGGTTTCAAGTATAAAGATACTAATGCTATAAAAAGATATTTTATATTAAATTAGTTATTCAAACATTTTTTTAATGTGTAAATTTTATGATAATATATAAATAATTTTTAATTTTTTTGGAAATAAATAATTACATACGGATTCTTTTCGTATGTAAGTTATATACAGATATTATATACGGATTTTTCGTATGTAAGTTATATACAGATTTTATATACAGATATTTCCGTATGTAATTTATATACGAATTTTTTCGTATATAATTTAGCTACGCTTATTTTATATACGGATTTTTATTCGTATATAATCCGTATATAATACAATTTTATATATGGATTTTGGATGTTATATACGGATTTTGACCGTATGTAATTGTGATTTTTTTTTGTAGTGATCATTAATTAAGAGTCTGTACTTGGAGAAATAAGTTCTGCATGTTTGAGTAAATTAATTACCCCTGTAATTTTGTTACTGAGTCCTCTCGGTAAAATATAGATTCTATTCTATTTGACCCTTAGATCAACTTGAAAATTTGATATATGATTCCTAAGATATATTACTATAATTTGATCGTTCGGATTTGTAATTATAAAAGTCTATGTGTTGAGAAATAAATTTTGAAATTTTGAAAAGTATGATGAACACTATATTTTTGTTCTTAAGTTATCATGGTAAAAACTTCAGATATATTTCATTTACCGTTACATTGAGCCCAAACTTTAATATGTAGTTCCTAAGACATGTTGATGTATTTTGGCTGATCTATGACCTTTGATTGGTGAAATTATGTTGAGTTATACTCGTTATGGGAAAGATGAGTTTATAATATGAAGTATGATATCTGGCAATATGTGTTTACTTTATTTTGGGTATTGACACGAAAACAGGTTATTGTCAATTTATGATTAAAGAATGAACATGATTGAGTTAGGTGGATAAGCGGGTATGATTCGTTGATTTTATGAAATGTTGGGGTGGATATAAGAAATCATTACTTATGAAATGATGGTTACTACTGGGAGTAGTATGTTCGGTTTATAGCATGAGCCTTGATATGAGCAAAGTAACACACGAGGTTTATGAAAGCAGGCAGAAAGTGGTCTGACCATAAGACTTTGACATAAACATATGATTCGTTAGTTTTATAGAAGCAGGCAGAGAGAGGTCTGACCATAAGGCTTAAGAAAGTAAGACATAGTATACAGGTAAGGCTTAAGGAAGCAAGCAGAGAGCGGTCTGACCATAAGGCTTCGTGAGTAAGCATGGTATACTTGTAAGGTTTATGAAAATGAGAAAGATGATTTTGAAGAAGTTAAGGAAAAAATGAATTAATGACATCGGGATAATGGTATTTATAAATTGCAGAAATACATGATTGAAATATTTATATTATAAGATCGAGCTTCTCCTATTCACAAGACTTGACTTAAGCAACTCTATTACTTGAGAACTTCCTCAGACAAACTGTATTCTCAAATGGCATAGATCCCTTTTCACTCTCAGATAGCTTCACTTAGGCACAAAGTTCTAATACTCTCAAAATGAAAAGTTAAATTCTAAGAGCTGTGAAGACCTCTGTTTATACGCCCAGGTTCGTGCAGAGTCAGAACCTAAAAAGACATCTCTCAACTGCCAGTGATAATCGATTATCATAAATGATAATCGATTTTTTGTGTCCGTTATTATGGGGTTTTCAAAAAGGTGATCATCGATTATCCTGGGGAATAATCGATTATTTGCACAACTTGGGCAATACCGACTCAAACTGGAATAATAGATTATCCTGAGCAATAATCGATTATTTGCTTGAGCAACGCTTTTCCAAAGAGGCTCATGATAATTGATTATCTGCGCAAAGACTCTCTAAATAGGAAAACTTCTAAGTGTTCTTACATCAATAAAGTAATTCCTATACAATGAATTCTACAAATTGCTTTTAAAATAAGTACAACAAAAGTCTTCAAGTTCTTCATCTTGTAGCATCATCAAAACCATAATATCTTCAAAACACCAATGCTCCTCATTGGTAACAATCTTCTCCTTGTTGATGATGATAAAAAATCTCTTGATTAAAAGAATTTCTAATTTTCTACATAGATTTTAGACTTACAAACATATAAACATGTTAGTAATAACTGTACTAATTGGAAATGTTCTCTCCCTTTTTTTATCATAAGCAGAAAGTAAAAATGACCAACCCATGGTGCCCCGATGGGGTGACCCATTTTGACAGCTCTAGTTGCAAGTCCCACATCGACTATAGATAAAACAAATTTATAATATATAAGTAGATGCAAATTTCACCTTACAAACCGGTTTTGTGGGGTTGAGTTACGCTTAAAGTATTATTTGAATCCAATGTATTATTTGAAAATCAACTTAGAAAATATATCGATTTTTTAAAAATAAAACACTGTCTTTAATTTAAGAATGACATAAAATATGAAGTAATCCTAAAAGTTAATTTTAAAAATTTTAACTGTTTCAATATTTAGAACTTGAGTTTAGACATCCACAAAATTTTAACGCTATTTTGTGAACTCTAGATAATTAAGTACCCGAATCATATTCTTTTTTTTTTTTATAAGATCCTATTTTAAGCTTATAAACGATGATATAGAAAATACAAAACAATTTAAGATCAACATGAAAGGACTAAATCAAAATCTATACAAGTCAAATCCCACGAATATTAGAATTATGTCATAAGTAAATATTGTTCAAACAAGCAAGATCGAAAACATTGAAATATGTTGACACATGCAATCCAAAAACACTTAAATATAGAAAAATGTCTTTGTTTACTAGTAACTTAGATAATTAACTATGATCATGTAGCTACTCTTCACCAACTTTAGTTGTAAATCAGTCTTTTCATGAAGGTAGCACTCTTACATGTCTGGTAGCAAACCTTTCAGCCTCAGAAGGTTGAGGCAAATGTACAAGAGATGCTATTTCATCCTCTCCCCATATATCTTCAAGGGGTCCATCTGGTTGTCTGCTTCGAGTAGTGTCTCTACCATTCATGCACCTCAAGCACGTTCCTGTTTCACAATATATAAGCTTTTCCATACTCGATGTTGGCAAAAGGTCCTTTAGCTCACTCATCTCTACAAATGCTCGAGGATATGCTGTGTCCAGAATCAAACTGTTGCATATGTTCACCTTCTCCAAATCTTCCAAGAAATTCAGCACACACAACAATGCCTTCCAGCTAATTATTAAATGCCGAATGCTCAATATCTTCAACTTCGGGATGTATTTAGTCATGGCCAAAGCATGCTTTTCTTCAAAGTTGCCATCAGAAAATTTCAGCTCGGTGACGTTGTTGTAATATTTTCCAATAGCTAGGATCATGTAATAATTGGACACAGCAGAAGTAGTGGTAATGGATTCAAGACCTCTCCATAAGCTCAGTACGGTGTCCACTCCTGCTCTTAAGAAATCACCCGTCTTTGGTAGAACAACTCGTTTCAGGTTTGGGGTCCTACGAAAGAAAAACATGCATACACCGTGTAATACCAAATAGATTTCCAAATTCAAAAACAATTTTTTATTAAATATATTTCTACCAAGCACTTGTAGTTGTAAAAGTAGAATGAATATTTTCCAAGATATTTACCAAGCATTAAACTTATAGTTGTAGAAGTAGAATGGGTTTTGTCAAGATTTTTGAGGGAAACTTTACCTTTGTGCCACCATGATGAACTGTTCATTGGTTAGGTAAACATAAAAATTGAATATAATGTAGGTGGTATTTCCATTACTCAGATCAAGAAGATGTTTCAAGAATTGATTCATCTGCAAACTTGAGTGTCTGTAAGCTCCAACTTTATTGAATGGTATGTTGAAGCAGTAAGAACGGAGTCGGGAGAGATCAATCTTGTTCCATAGAGATGGGTCCCGACAAGCATTATTCCAAGATTTGCAAACTAGGGAGGCAACTGCAACATCCACAACGTTGAGGGATAAAAAGATTTTTACAAGAATATCATATATCAAATCGTTATTCACTTTCTGCTTTTTTCGAAATGTTGATTCCATATTCTCCATTTGTTCACGTTTTCCTGCAAATATATGAATTTTTTTACATAATCAGTTTTAATTTTTCATAAATAAGTTCCAAATCAAATAAGAAAAATCATGCAAACTCTATATTCAATATATATAGAATGAATACGGCATCCTTTGTTCCTCTACCCTTCCCATATGCATTTTAGGTTCTACTTCTTCCTTTACTCTTCTCTTCTATTACACCAGCCTCCATCCTAAAATCTCCTAGGCTTCTCTCTCTCGGCCTCTCACCCTTCCAGTCAAGGATGTCCACAAAACGAAACAACATGTTAGAAAACACCATGCATGAAGACTCACGAGAAATACTACCCTTAAATCACAAAACACATGCATTAATTCCTACCATTGCTCTCACCGTGACTATGCAAGGAGCAAAGCCTTCTATCTCCCACAAGATTATTAATTCAACAGATTTTTTTTAAACGTTCATGATATAACCTAAATCTTTTAAAATATTCTCCAAATTTCACCCTTTATCTCTTCAAATCTTTTCTGTTGTAATCATGTTCTAGTGTGCATGGCCATTAACATAATAAAACCTAATTCCACTCGCTGCCTTGTGAAAGAAACAAACCAAAGAAAACTTACGTCTCTCTCTTAAACTAAAGAAACCCATAAAATGATTTAATCACTTACGATTTTAAAATAATTTATTCACATTCAAATAGACAAAACACTTAAAATGATTGCCATCAATAAAACAAATTACAAAACGATGAAGTATTAGTTTTGAAACGAATGCATCTATCAATTCTAAATAGGGATTATAAAAAGCTCAAGAAATTTGAGTGATAAATTACTATATCAATATTTTACATATTTTTGTTTTACACATTAAGATTTTGAATATCGTTACTTTTGTCTCTATGTAATTTGATTTTATTAAAAAACACTCATAAAAATTAAGAAAATTACGAGAGAAAAATTATGAGTGGCTTAAGAAATTGAGTAAAAGTCTTAAATATTGCATTGACAAAAATGGACTTTATTGTTTATTGAAAACAAATCTACAAAGAGACGTAGAAATTAGGCAAAATATCACCGAGTTTTCTCATCTCAGCTTTTCCCTCACCTTGTGCATGGTTGCTTCTCCAACTATCTACTAAAGAGCGGATATCTGCCTCAGGAATAGTTCTACTGAGGTTGGTCGAGGCCTTCCTTACCCTTTTCAGAGCTTCTATAGTTTCTGGAAAAAAAAAAATAGTAAGCTACAATAAAAGTATAAATCATTTAATCAATAAGTATAAATCAATTTGTTATGTAGTAAGATATTTATTACATAAAATATCTTAGATATTATATTTATTACATAAAATATCTTAGATATTTTAAACAATTAAGTAACTAATCACATTTTTAGGTAAGGTGGTTATTTTTATTTTGCTTATAAATACAGTAACAGGGCAAAGGTTCAGGTACGTTCTCTTTATGTTCTAGAGACCCTGAATAATATTTCAGAGCAGTATCATAATCACTCTCTTGAGAGCTGAGGCTCCATAACTCACATCTGACTTGAGCGTCGGAGTATCTTTGCAGGTACCTCCCCCTCCTTTGGCGAGTATGAACAACAACAATTGGAGAAGAGCAAGCGTCCCAGAAAGCCAGGAGCAACAGAGACACACCGGACAACATTTACACCGAAACATTTTGGCGCCCACCGTGGGGCTGAGTGCAATCCCAAAGAAGCCACAAGAGGAGCCTCGGCCTCAATGAGTCACTTCTTCGGATAAGGCTACTCCAACAAGATGAAGCCGCTGCATTGTCCCCAGGATTCACCAACGTGAGCCATTGACGCTACCGTCATCACCAGACCGAATGGAGCCTCCGGCGAGTTTCTCTCCTTCTTCCGCCACCACTGACGTCATCTTTATCAAGATACAATTCCCAGCCATTGACGCTACTGTCATCACCAGACCGAATGGAGCCTCCGGCGAGTTTCTCTCCTTCTTCCGCCACCACTGACGTCATCTTTATCAAGATACAATTCCCAGACCAGCACCAATTGCTGCGACAATTGGCTCGGCGTCTTCTACGACCATGACTCTCGCTACACCGGCGAAATCATCCTCCACCGTCGCCTCGTCTCAGACAAGCGCCGCCTTCACCAGCGACAACACTTGCATCTCCAAGTTGCGCTGTCTCCAACACTTCTTCCCAACCTAAATACTCACCGCCAAACAAGGCCACCACAAATCCGCCGGTCCATCCCAAGCCTGGGGACTCCATGGTCTTCGATCACCTTGGATCGCGGCTTCCGTCGACGACAACCTCATGATCGGTCGTTCCGCAGTGTGGCTGATTCTAGAGTTTTTTGGGGTAAAAAGGGATTTGACAGAGAGGCGAGAAGAAGACGGTTGTCACCCAGAGACAAACCCTTTCGGCGTCTTGTCAGACCCATTCTCAACGTCTTCCGCAACACTCGCGCCATCCACGCGTCGTTCGGTTCTGCCTCCACGTCATCCAACCCAATTTCTATTCCCCAAACTTCAATACTCCGAACGACCTTCGACCATTTCTTGGTCGACCACCAAGAATGAGCCGCACTCCAAGGTCGTCCATCTTGGTCGACCCACAAGACCGAGTGTGTATCGAGACCGATCAGCAAAACCTTCCTTATTGTCGTTCGAAAATTTCCAGGTCGTCTATTTAGGCCGACCGACAAGACCGAGTGTGTATCGTGACCAATCGGCAAAACTTTCCTCCTTGCCGTTCGACCATTTCCTGGTCGACCATCAAGAACGAGCTCCACTCCATTGTCGGTTCTTCATCCTCAAATACTCCAGCATGCGGCCACTCGACTCCACCAACGTCCAACATTCGACCAAACTGATGCTCGGTTATTGAGCCTCCCTGACGTTCGGCAACTCGGCCTCAACCGTTCGTCCACTCGGTCCCCAACGTTCGGCCTCAAAGGTGTTCACCCTTTGGTTTCAACCGCTCAACAACCATTGTGTACGAGCATTCAAACAGTCGGCCGTTCGGCCTCAACCGTTCGTCCACTCGGTCTCCAACGTTCGGCCTCAAAGGTGTTCACCCTTTGGTTTCAACCGCTCGACAACCATTGTGTACGAGCGTTCAAACAATCGGCCGTTCGGCCTCAACCGTTCGTCCATTCGGTACCCACGTTCGGCCATCCTTGGCCTCGACCGTTCGGCCACCCGTCTCAATGACATTCGGACGCTTGGACTCAACTGTTCGACCATCCCTCTCACAAACGTTCGTCCACTCGGTCTCCAACGTTCGGCCATCCGTGTCCTCAACCGTTCGACCACCCGTCTTAATGACGTTCGGACACTTCGACTCAACCGTTCGACCATCCGTCTCATCGATGTTCGGCAGCGTGGCCTTGACCGTTCGACCTTTCTTATTGACGTTCGGTCTCTAGCGCTCGGCCTCACGTGCCACACGGCCGCTCGACAACCTATGTGTCGAGCGTTCAAACAGTCCTCACGATCGGCCTCCCTGGCGATCAACCGTTCGGCCTCCTTTTGGTTTTAACCGCTCGACAACCCATGTGTACGAGCGTTCAAACAGTCGGTCGTTCGGCCTCCTTTTGGTTTCAACCGCTCGACAATCCCTGTGTACGAGCGTTCAAGCAGTCGGCCGTTCGGCCTCCTTTTGGTTTCAACCGCTCGACAATCCCTGTGTACGAGCGTTCAAGCAGTCAGCCGTTCGGCCTCAAAGGTGTTCGACCTTTGCTTTCAACCGCTCGTCGATCCATGTGTACGAGCGTTCAAACAGTCGGTGGTTCGGCCTCAAAGGTATTCGCAAGTTGATTTGAACCGCTCGACCATACATAGCCACGAGCGTTCAAACATTCGGCCGTTCGACCTCAAAGGTAGTCGTCCCCTTGGCTTCAACCGCTCGTCAATCCATGGCTACGACCGCTCAAGTATTCTGCCGTTCGACGCCATTAATGTTGTTCATTCGGCCTCAATGACGTTCGTCCGCTTGACTTCAATCATTCGGCCTGACATGCCACTCGACCTCTATCGTCCGTGACCTCAAGCATTCAGCTTCTATGACCTTCGGCTATAGAGCCTCTACCGCTCGGTCATCCTTGGTTTGAAACGTTCAGACCACAGATGAGCAACAACCTGAAACACGCTCTCTAATACAGCGAATACAGCCTCCCTCAAACTCATAAGTCCTATAGTTACCACGTCCGTAAAACGGAACGGTTAACTCGGACTTGGGGGCATGTTATGTAGTAAGATATTTATTACATAAAATATCTTAGATATTATATTTATTACATAAAATATCTTAGATATTTTAAACAGTTAAGTAACTAACCACATTTTTAGGTAAGGTGGTTATTTTTATTTTGCTTATAAATACAGTAACAGGGCAAAGGTACAGGTACGTTCTCTTTATGTTCTAGAGACCCTGAATAATATTTCAGAGCAGTATCATAATCACTCTCTTGAGAGCTGAGGCTCCATAACTCACATCTGACTTGAGCGTCGGAGTATCTTTGCAGGTACCTCCCCCTCCTTTGGCGAGTATGAACAACAACAATTGGAGAAGAGCAAGCGTCTCAGACAGCCAGGAGCAACAGAGGAGCAACAGAGACACACCGGACAACATTTACACCGAAACACAATTTAATCAATAAGTATAAATCAATTTAATCAATAAGTATAAATCAATTTAATCATAAATACAAATCAATTTAATCATAAGTATAAATCAATTTAATCATAAGTATAAATCAATTTAATCACTTTATGTAATTAGTAGCGAGCACATTACCAGAGACCGCTATAATCCTATCATGGATCCTCCTCCGGCACATGCGTCGAACACCAACCTGTCCTCGGACAGATTGCGGCAACAATTCTAAATTCTTCGTCTGCAATGCATGTTATACGATTGAATACTTAATCTAATAAACATAAAGAAATCAAGAAAAACCAAGAATTTTCAATCTACCTCCCAACACCAAAGACACGACTCGGTGTAGTCCTCTGATACATTAGCATCGGCATTAGGCAGTCCATAAGTCACTCTATGTCCCTCAACCAATACAATAGTCTTTACAGTGGCATAGGTCACCGGCTCCGGCTCCGCCAGCACGATTGCACCGCTACCGACCTTCCCGTTCAATCTGTCGTGGATCTCTTCAACAAGCTTCGACAGCGGAAGGTCACTCTCCTCCAGCAGAACCGCTATGACGGCGTTTCGTGAACCACCGCACTGGCTCAGTTCGACGTAGACTTTTTCAGCCATGGCTTTCTTATAATTGCGGAACAAGGCGTCGAGCTCCTTCTCTAGGGTTTCAGCTCTCTTATCCTCGACATTCTTTAGTTTTTGCAGGCTCGATGGAAGTTTCTTCCGGCCCTGCGGGGTGGTGCTCGTCGGACTACTAATCTTTGGAATCTTGTCACGATTTGAATTTGGATCTTGAGAAGAAGATGGTATTCTTGTCTGCGTTGCCATTTCCACCTCTTCCACTTTTCCTGGCTTGTGAACTCTTCCGGGAAGAAATGAATAAGGTTTAAAATATAAACACAAAAAAAGTAATGAAATTTGTTTTTCGCTGCATGGCCATTAAGATAATAAAACCTAATTCTACTCGCTGCCGTGTGAAAGAAACGAACCAAAGAAAACTTACGTCTCTCTTCAACTAAAGAAACCCATAAAATGATTTAATCACTTACGATTTTAAAATAATTTATTCACATTCAAACAGACAAAACACTTAAAATGATTGTTATAGACAAAACGAAAATTAGCAGAAGATAAAACCCACGAAAACTTACGACGTGCAATACTACCCTTCCACCACAAAAATACATGCATACATTCCTATCAATTCTAACAATATAAAAGATTATGAAACCTCAAGGTATACTCCCCTTACCTGCGTTTCCAGAAGTTCTTCTCCATTCTCACGGTTCTTGACGCAAGAAATGACAAGTTCCTTCACCCCTTATCACCGTACGGCCTTAGGTTTGCCTCTTCCTCACTCACCGCTCCCGTGTAAGTTTTATGAAAGGTTTCCCCAAACAGATTTTATTTTAAAACCCTAGATATATCCTAAACTTAAAGATATCTTCTCAATTATTTTCTGTTACGATTTCTAACCATTATATCCTCTCTATGTTAAGATTTCTAACCATTATATCTTCTCTATCTTTTCAAACTTTCACAACAACCCCACCTTTTAACAAGTCTTCTCCTCTCTACTTCTTCGGAGAATTATTTCTCCTCACTCTGCACACCGAATCGGTGCTCAAAGCAACAAAATCTTCAAGAATCATTATCCTTGCAAAATACCGAATACTTTATCTTTTTTTTATTAACATATGTGAAATATTCTATTAAGCCATATTAAGCAATCAAATATTGTGTTAATTATAATTTAGATATTATTATAATTTATGTATATTTGTGCACCTATTATTTTTTTTAATAGATGAAAAATTATACTATCTTATATATATATATATATATATATATATATATATAGTAATAATACATTAAAATTATTCTTTAAACCTTTTAATATGATATCAGAGTTATGGTTAGCGATATTTGTTATTTGTTGGGCATGTTGTTCCACCTGCTATCGGGCCGGACCACTCATTAGTGTTTAGTCTTACGCTCGAGATGATGTTTATATCTTGGCGTGAGGGTCGTGTTGCAAGTAGATATGTTAAAATGGGTCACAACCTGTGGGCCAACCCGGCCCACCACGGGTTTGAGCCGGATTGGGTTTGAAAAAATTATATTTTTTTTATGCGGGTCAGATTTCAATCCGGGTCATTTAAACCCGGCACATGCGGGTTGAACCCGTGGTGGGCTAGGTTGGCACACCAACCCACCCATGTTGGAGTGAAATTTGTTTAGATTTAATATATAGAAAGTTTGTAATTTTTTTTTATTTAAAAAAAATGTAATTAAGTGAGCGAGTGAGCCAACCCGTTTACCCACCAACCCGTGATGGGTCGGCCCGAGTTCGAATTTTTCTGGCTCGCTAATAAATGAGCCGGATTGGGTTGGCTCACTAAGTGACAAACCCGTTGTGGTCGAGCCGGGTGACCTGTTTTGACAGCTCTAGTTGCAAGTCCCACATCGACTATAGATAAGGCCAATTTATAATATATAAGTAGTTGCAAACCTCACCGTACTAACTGGTTTTGTGGGATTGAATTACACTTAAAACCCACCTCTTACCATGGTATCAGAGCCAAACACTAGTATTCTCTACAATATAAGAATCAATACTTCTTTTTTTTATTAAATATAATATATAAGTAGACACAATATAATGATTATAAATAGAACAACCATTTCAACTTTTATTGTAAAAATGTAGTTAAACTTTAATACAACTTTAGCGACAGTGCTCGATGTTACTGATTGCCATAAGTGAGAATGAATCATTTTCCCTACTCATACAAAATATACATAGAACCCATAATTTTTGGCTATTTTGAATTCTTAAAATAAAAATGTAAATACATAAATAAATAAAAAATTAAGCAAAGACACACTGAATTCAAAAAATACTTTGAAACAATAAATTTGTACGAAATAGAAATTTCTAAGCCATAATTACGTTTAAATTTGCATTACTCACCGAAAAAATCACTCTTGTGGAAGGCTTTTTGCTCTTATTAGAATAACTTCAAGCGTCCCTAGAGACATCTTTCGCTCAAAACCTCTTAAAAGTTAATAGAAACTAATGCATATATTTGAAGGAAGGATATATATATGTTTCAGTAGGGATGTGGAGACCGAGATACAAACCTAATAACTCTGAATTACTTCTTCCAATGATGTTGCTGCTGTGTTATCTCTCCTTCGGTGTTATGCTCTCTGAGGGGAAAATGGGCTGGGTACCTGCAAAAGGCACTCCGACGCTCAAGTCAAGAAAGGAATGTGTGTTGGATAAAAAACAGAATGATTGCTCTCTCTTTCTCTTAGGGAAAAAACGTACCTTTTTTCTCCTGTGCTTTGTGTATTTAAAACAGTAAAATAAACCGTTTACCTGAAAGTCCGGATAGTTACCGAAGTTGACTATCTGGGAGTTGTAACTTGTTAGATCGTGTCTGATACTGGATCAGTTATTCCCGTGATTCGTGGTATTTGACTAATATTCGTAACTGTTCATTTGTATCTGCTAAACCGCTTGGCTGTCGTGCGAGCGCTATGTGTCGCGACATCACTGGTTGTCGATTGCCGGGTGATCGACATCAACATGTGAATGTCACTGATTTGTCGATCACCAGGTGATCGACGTCAACATGTGAGTGTCACTGGTTTGTCGATCGACATCAACATGTGAGTGTCACTGGTGCTCGATCGCCAAGTGATCGACATCAACCCGTAAACGCTTATGATGTTAAAAGTCGACCGTTGGTGAATTCAGGTATCCTATGGTACATGCCCCCCGAGTCCGAGTAAACGAGCGCCGAGTATTGCCTGTGAGTTTACTAAAGGACGCTGAGTGGGTTGTGATGAGGGAAATAATACGCACCGTTTTGGGGTTAGAAGTTCTAGGGTTTGCCCGCTTTTTTGGGGAAACGAAGAGACAAGAAATTAGAGCCGCTGGATTGGAATTGATCTGACGGTGCAGGATGCGCTTGTGTTCTTACCTTCTTTAATACGAAACGAAGATGAAAAGACGCGTTGTGCTTACCAAAACGCTTACCAAAACCTGTCCTCCGCCTGCCGGTGCTTGCTGCGTAATCACTCGATCCTCTTGCCTTCATACGTAATATTCCAGGTAAACATTCAATCTTTTCTTCGTCCTAGTGTGGTTTGTTTTTGATCGATAATGGAAGAAAAGGGGCAGAGCGTTGGTAGGGAACTACCGGAGCCGTCGTCAGCGGCGGAGAGTCCCGATATCACCACTGTGCCCTATGGTGAGAATGCGTTTTGTTATGGAA
Source organism: Vigna angularis (assembly GCF_016808095.1). Classification (NCBI taxonomy): domain Eukaryota; kingdom Viridiplantae; phylum Streptophyta; class Magnoliopsida; order Fabales; family Fabaceae; genus Vigna; species Vigna angularis. Next base: position 10,251,865 of record NC_068971.1, read on the forward strand.
ACGTAGGAAGTGAAGGTCCAGAGGCGTGTGGAACATCGCCAGCCCGTGATGGTGATTATGATTGGGCGGCGCGTGAAGTTGGAGAATTTAGTAGCTTGTTTAGGAGTAGGGTCGTGCTAGCGGATTGGGTAGAAAATAGTTGTATTTTGAGAACCCTAGGGTACAACGCGTGTGTGAGGTTGGTAGCCTGCAGGGAAGACGAGAGGGTGTTCCACGGAAGGGAGAATAGCTCCCGAGAGTTCTTTTACTGTTATGCGCCGCCGTTTTACAATTTGTATCTGAGAGTGCCCTTCACAACCTTCCAAATGGATGTGTTGAGGACCCTAAATGTCGCGCCCAGTCAACTGCATCCCAACAGTTGGGGGTATATGCAGGCATTTGTTGTTCTGTGTCAGGCCTTGGTTATTAGGCCGACTGTGGCGCTGTTTCTATATTTCTTTAGGTGTTGACCGGCTGCGAAAAGGGGTTGGGTGTCGTTGATATCCGAGCCGGGTAATGCCCTTCTAGAGCTTTACCTGCAATCGTATAGGGGTTTTAAAAATAAATTTTTCAAAGTGTCGGTCCTTGATCCTGGGCGGAGGCACTTTTTTGATGGTGAGGGAAACCCCAAGTTCCCATTGTACTGGACGAATGAACCGTTGAAGTTTACCTCGTGGGCCAAGGATAAAATGACTATCGAGGAGTTAGAGGCGCTGAACGTGTTGACGACACTGCCATGCCCCTTTTCTTCCCGTCGGCTTGTAAACTGCCTCGAGCACGACGATGTTGATTCGAGGGTATTTGGTATGATTCTCTTCTTGTTATCTTTATCTGTTTCCTAGTTGTGGCTGACTGTTATAGGGTTATTTTTGTTTTGCAGAGATAATGGGGAGAAAAGGAAGTGGCAAGAATTGGTTCCAGTCCATCGGCAATGAGAGGGCCGAAGTTAGCCACCTAGGGTCGTCCTCCGGACGTGCAGTTGGTCTCCAACGTACACAAGTGCAACCAACTGGTCCGGTTATATTGTTGTGTCGACTGATAAAACGATGGTCGTTGAAGAGCAACTGGTGCGAAAAAGGAAAGTGAAGGCGGTCGACACTAGCGGTGTTGCGTCGAAGAAGCAGAAGGAGATAGCAGATGAGCCAGAGCGTCCGATCCCACTTGGCGTGTGGGATTCTTCCTTTACGTTGGGCCATAAAGTCGATCTCAACCTGAACAACTCGGAGAAGAAGGTGGTAGAGAATATGACCGAGTAACAAATTGCGGATGCCATGCTGGAGATGACAACCCGGGCTCAAATGTTAGCTTGGCACATGGCCTATGCCTCAGATAGAGGTATAGTTCAGGTTGAGCTGGAGAAGGCTCGGGCTCAGCTGAAAGAACTTACTGAGACCCATGCCGTATGTGAGTCAAAGCAGAAGCGGTCGGAGCAACTCCTGAGAGAGGTTGAAGTGCTACTGAATGACGCTCGGGATGCCGGCCAGACCTTTAAAAAGGAGCGCGATCAAATGTCGTGCGAACTGGAACAGGTCAAGAAGGCAGTGGCGGCGCTGACCAAGGAGAGGGACGACTGGCGGGCGGAAACCGCGGAAAGCAAAGAGCTAATAGAAGAACTAAAGGATGCAGTAATGATTGAACATACCAGGGGTTTCCGGAAGGCTTTGAGGCAGGTCGGACACTTGCTCGAGGTGTCGAATGAGGGAGTGGAATTTGATATTCAGAAGGACGTGCATGAGGGTCAATTGAAACCTCTGAATGAAATCCCTGAAGATGTGTTCTTGGAAGCGGAAGAGGGTGCAGAGGCAGTCGCCAACGATGAACCGGCCGTGGAGACTGTCGGAGATGCTGCTGGTGGTACGCCTAATATTGTAATAGACTAAGATTTGATACGAGGATGTACAGATAAACACCAATGTTTGTTTGAGTGTTGAGCTTGATGTTGTTGAACTTTTGACGACTATGAATGTTGAACTTTGAAAATTGTTTAAGTGTTCGTGGATGTTGTGAACTTTCTCTGTAATGACTTATGCGTTGAATATTTGTCTGAATAAACAAATGTCGAAGACGATGATCGACTAAAAAGATGATATCTTAAGTGTCGATGTCGAGTATGTTAATAGCGTCGTGCGCGACCGTCGAGGATGAGGTTCGAATAGGAGGATACTGGGTGTTCAAGGGTGAACATCTACCAGAGGGAGTGTATCCCAAGGGGACTGGGTGTTCAAGGGTGAACATCTACCAGGGGGAGTGTATCCCAAGGGGACTGGGTGTTCAAGGGTGAACATCGACCAGGGGGAGTGTATCCCATTCGTTCGGATGTAATCGCACCTAAGACGATCGACAACGGTCCTGGGGCTCGACATTTGAGAAATTATAGATGAAATAAGTAATAACAATAGGGAAATATACTCTTTATTTGAAATTGAGTTGAATAATGTCTCAAGAATAAAAAATGAATGTCAACTAAAATAGTATTTAAGATGAGTGGCATTCCATGTGTTGGGAACTGGTTGTCCATCAAGGAGTTGGAGGTGGTATGCGCGGTTCGCCATGTCCTCTATAATGCGGAATGGTCCCTCCCAGTTGGCGGCGAGTTTGCAGTGCGCTCTGTTCTTTCTGGCCTCTCCCCGTTTTCGCCATACCAGATCGCCGCTTTTGAAGGTTCTGGGTTTGACCTTGGTGTTGTAACGGCGAGATAGCATTCGCTTCTGTGCCTCTGCACGGACGGTAGCGACCTCTCGACGCTCAGGAAGGATGTCGAGATTCATCCGCAACTGTTCTTCATTAAGCGACATATCAGTGATATTTCGTCTTAAGGACGGTTCGCCAACCTCGACCGGGAGCATGGCATCAGTGCCATAAGTTAGGTTGAATGGTGTGTCCCCCGTGGATCCGTGAGGAGTGCACCTGTACGCCCATAAAACCTCGGGTAGTTCTTCCACCCATAACCCTTTGGCTTCACCGAGTCGTTTCTTTAACTCCTTCAGTATGGCTTTGTTTGCGGCCTCTGCTTGGCCGTTCGTTTGAGGATGCTCGACTGAGGAGGTGACATGTTTGATGCCCAAATTAGTTAGGAATTCTTCCAGTCTACGCTCGATGAATTGGCGACCGTTGTCGGTAATGATCTTCTGTGGCAGCCCGAAGCGAGAAATGAGGCGCCAGATGAACTTCTGTACTCGTTGGGCACTAATGACGGACAATGGCTCGGCTTCTATCCATTTTGTGAAGTAGTCGACCGCCACGAGAAGGAACTTGTTTTGTGCTTTGGCAGGTGGTAATGGTCCAACTATGTCGAGGCCCCACTGAGCGAACGGCCAGGGAGAGACAATACTATGCAAATCCTCGGGAGGTGCATGAATGTCGTGACCGTGCGCTTGACAGGAGATACACTTCTTGACGAATGTGTCACAGTCGTGGTCGATCGTGGGCCAGTAATATCCTGCGCGAAGAATGCGCACCCTGAGTGTTCACTTACCCGAATGAAATCCGCATATCCCGGTGTGCAACTCGCGTAGGACGTAGTCCGCCTCTTCCTCGGATATGCATTTTAATAGAGGAGTGTTGTGTCCGCGGTGGTATAGGTCGTCGCCTATGCATACAAAACGTGCAATGCGTTTGGAGTCGGTCACAGTAATGGTCTCTCCTTGCTCTTGTTTCACCATAAGATCCTTGACCTTCTGGCGCTAGTCTGTTATCGGTGCCGACACATTGGTGACGAACGTTTCCACGACTGGATGGTCGAGCGTCATTTTAATGATTGAGGACAATTGTGCTCGCTCCTTAGAGTGAGTTAATTTAGACAAGAGATCTGCCCTGGCGTTTTGCTCCCTGGGTACATGGACGATGCTAAACTCTATGAAGTTTTGAAGCAGGGTCTGAGCTTTGTGGAAATAGCGCAGCAACTGATTATCCTTAACCTGATAAGTTCCGTTCACGTGGCCGACCACCAACTTTGAATCCATCCGACACTCTAGGCGAGTGACCATGAATTCCCTGGCCAGGGATAGACCAGCAATCAAGGCTTCGTACTTGGCCTGGTTGTTGCTGGCAGGAAACTTGAATGTGATGGCTTGCTCTATGACTAAACCATCCGGTCCCTCTAGGACAACACCGGCTCCTCCCCCTTTTGTCTGAGGATCCGTCGACGTTGAGGAGCCACTTTGGTGTCGAGTCTTCAGGTGTGGGCATTAACTCAGTCGCAAAGTCTGCCAAATATTGACCCTTAACGGATCCCTGCGGCTTGTAGCGAAGACCAAACTCTGAAAGTTCCACCGACCAAGAAACCATTCGTCTTGCTAAGTCGGGTTTGCGGAGGATCTTGGCGATGGGGTGATTGGTGCGGACTACTATCTGGTGGCTCTGGAAATATGGTCGGAGTCGACGTGAGGCCGTGAGTAGAGCTAGTGTGATTTTCTCAATTCGAGAATATCTCTCTTCTGCTCCCTGAAGTGTACGGCTGATGAAGTATATGAGCTTGAGGGATGGCGCCTCCTGTATCAAGGCAACACTGACAGCGTGGTGGGATGCTGCGATATATAGCTGTAAGTCGGATCCAGCGTCCGGTCGAGCCATAGTGGGAGGACTGGTGAGAATGTGCTTGATAGTGTTGAATGCTGTTTTACAATCATCGTCCCAGTGTCGTGTGGTGCCCTTTTTCAAATTCCTCAAGATGGGCTTGATATGTTCGGCTAGCTTCGGAATGAAGCGAGACAAGGCTGTGAGCCTACCCACCAGACGCTGTACTTCCCTTAGAGTCTTTGGAGCATCCATGTCGAGTACGGCTTTGCATTTGTCTGGATTAGCTTCGATGCCTCGACGTGTAAGCATGAAGCCCAAGAATTTACCCGCCGGGACGCCGAAAGTACACTTGGAAGGGTTGAGGCGCATGCGAATGTCACTGATTTTTCGATCACCAGGTGATCGACGTCAACATGCGAATGTCACTGATTTGTCGATCGACATCAACATGTGAGTGTCATTGGTGCTCGATCGCCAAGTGATCGACATCAACCCGTAAACGCTTATGATGTTAAAAGTCGACCGTTGGTGACTTCAGGTATCCTATGGTACAATATATATATATATATATATACATATATACATATATATATGTATATATATATATATACATATATACATATACATATGTATATATATACATATGTGTGTATATATATATATATATATATAAACAGTAAAGAAGCTGAGAAAAAGAAAGCAAGCGCATGTACAATGCACAGAAAAAGAAGCCAGAAACAGAAAGGGATCGTCGGCGTCGAGAGAAAGCCGAAGTCTAGTCAAAGAAGTAGCATAGCGAAGGATATTTATGGATTCTTTTCTGAATAGAGGTAAACCTAGTTCCTCTAATTCCACATCTGAGAATGACAAATGAACTGTCAACTGGTAGTAATAATTTTGCACTGTACGGATAACAATTGAATTGAGAGAATGAATTCTTACCTCTTCATGAAACAATTTCTTGATAGTTGTTTTGAGATCGTCATGGAAGGTTAAATCAGAATCCTTAGATGTTTGAATTCCTGAAAACATTGGCATTTTCATGACTCCTTCAGAAAAAGTTTTCATACTGGGACATTTAACCACCATGACAATTTTTAAATATGAGCATTGCAGAGTGGCATTCCCTGAATAAAACCTTACAAGTCTTTGCAATGATTTCAGCTTGATTGATTTGAGTCGTCCAAATACCATCTTAGCACAACCATCTTCATTTTCATGTTTAATAATTTCTTTGATTGATTCACAACTATTTATGATTAGGGTCTCAAGTTTCACCAAACTTTTGACTATTGCAAATGTGAATAAATACTCCATCCTTTCAGAGTTTCACTCGCAGTTCTTTAAGATTGATGAAAGACATTGCACAATAAACTAATGTTTGTAACTGAGGGCACTTCTCAAGCTTTAACAGTTCAAGATTTTCAGAGTGCGGTTGTACCCAAGGGTGTTCTAAGCCCACCAACTCTAACTCTTTTAGATCTATCAAGAATAATTGTTTCAATCCCCCAAGTCCTCTAATGTGAACTAGAAGTTTTTGAGAGGGAAATATCTCCTTCAAACCAAAGCACTTTTGTATTGTAAGACAAAATAAATTGGGTAGCTTGTGAAATAAGTCAAAAGGAAAACTATCTTTCTCATTGTTATCATCCTCAAAGCACAACCAAAGAAAAACTATATTGTAAAGAATGTCTTGTAGCAACTGTACTTCTCTAAATAACATAATGTTTTCTTCATTGAGTGCCAAAAGCTTTATTTCGGTAGAAACCTAACAATTGAGGACAAACAAATTCAAAAGGAAACGTGTGATTGTTGTTTGTTAGAAGCATTAAAAGGAAAATGGAAAGAAAAGGAAACTCAAAAAAGTGTATAGGTTGATGCTTCGTTACCTTTTCAACTGAAAACATAGGTTGTTGTAGTGGGCTAATTTGAGCCTCTATAGTACTATGTCACCACAATCATAGGTTGTTAGCTACCATAACACTTTGCAAACACAAGCATTTCAAAGTGGCATTTCCCGAATAAAAGATTAATAGGTTTGGTAAGGAATTCAACTCAATAGATCTGAGTCCTCCAAGTACTATGTCACCACAATCATTTCCATCTTCATTTCTTGCAATTTCTTTGATTGATCCACAATTTCTTATGATTAGAGTCTCAAGTTTTACCAAACTTTTGAGTGTTGCAAACGTGAATAAATACTCCATCCTTTCGCTGTGAATCACATTAAATCTTTAAGATTGATGAATGACACTGCACAAGAAACTGTTCTTTCTACCAGAGGGCACTCGTGAAGCTTTAACAGTTCAAGTTTTTCAGTGTATGGTTGTACCCACGTGTGCTCTAAACCTATACACTCTAACTCCTTTAATTCGAACAAAGATAATCGTTTCAATCCAGCAAGTACTTTGTCGTGAACAAGAAGCTTTTGAGAAGGAAATATCTCCTTCAGACCAAAACATTTTTGCAAATTAAGACATGCTAAACTAGGTAGCTTGTGAAATAAATCAAAAGGCAGAGTATCATTCTCAATCTTATAATCCTCAAAGGTTGATGCACAAATATATATAATGAAAAGAAAATGATGCACAAAAGTGTTAAAATGTTGATGCTTTGTTAGCTTTTCCACCAAGAACAAAGGTTGTTGTAGCGGGCTAATTGGAGCCTCTATAAGTTCTTTATGACTGTCATCAGTATCTGATGTGAATTGCTTTAACTTAGGACAATAGGCCACACATAATGTATCCAATATGGGGCATTCCAGATAATGTTTTCCAGGATAAAAACAACTGAACAGTGACATATTCCAAAGATATAACCAGGTCAAACAAGGAAATTCAAACGTTAATGTCATTCCATGTTCCCTTTCATCTTCCTCTGCAACTATTTCTTCCAATTTTTCACACCTCTCCATTTCAAGTCTCTCAAGCTTTTCAAGACTTTTGGCAAGGGATGAAGACAAAAGTGTTACCAAGCTTCTACAACCATTGACAATCACTTCTTTCAAATGGGGAAAGCTGACAATTCCTCCGAGATTTTCCGTCCATACACATTTCAAATTTGACAAGTTGTTTAAAGTAAGTTTTTTCAAACTAGAGACTATTCCCTTTGTCTTGTCCTCAATCTCATCAATGTCAAATATTACCTTGACTACATTAGAACTATGCACATTCAACTTTTCTAAGTTCTTCAGGGAGTACATGAATTGGAATTACGATAGCTCTTTTGCATGCTGCATCAAATTCCAATTCTTTGAAACTTCCAAAGAAATTGTCTGAAATAGCAGGTTTTATGTGCTGAACTCCCGTCATCTCAAGATATTCATCAAGAATCATGTGCTTTGAATGGTTGAAAAATTCCTAAGAAAGCAAGAAATTCAATATCAGGGTATAATTAACAAGTTTCATAGCACTCATATTTAATTAATAAGATCACTCATAGTTATTCAAGTCTTATTTGGTAATAAGCGTACAACCCAATTATTTGTTATTACCATTATCATCATCATCATTATCATTGTTATTGTTATTATTATTATTATTTATGAGTTCCAATTATCTAAGATATTATACAATCTGTCCTATAATGTGTCCAACAACTTTGAATAAGGGACATCCTAAAGGGAATGTAATGGTTACGATAATAAAGAAAGAGGAGATGATTGTTGGATGAAAAAAACAACGATTGAATTCAAATATTAAATTCTCACCTGTTCGTGAAACAATCTCTCGATTGTTGTATTGAGATCGTTGTCAAAGGTTAAATCAGAATCTTTCGATAATACATTAGTCCCCGAAAACAATGGCAGATTTATTGTTCCAAGAGAGAAAGTTATCATATTGGGACATTTAGCTACCATCACAGTTTTCAAACACAAAGCATTGCAAAGTGGCATTCCCAGAATAAAACCTTAGTAGCCTTGGTAAGGAATACAGCTCAATTGATCTAAGTCGTCCAAATACCAATATTTCATCACAATCACCTCCGCCTTCACCTTTTGCAATTTCTTTGATTGATTCACAATACTTTACACTTAAGGACTCAAGTTTCACTAAACTTTTGACTGTTGCAAATGTGAATAAATACTCCATTTGGTCACAGAATTCCACTTGCAACTCTTTAAGATTAATGAAAGACACTGCATAAGAAACTATTTTTTTTTTAATCGAGGGCAGGAGTGAATCTTTAATGATTCAAGCTTTTCAGAAAATGGTTGTACCCACGTGTGCTCTAAATCTATCGACCTTAACTCTTTTAGTTTCAACAAGGACAATTGTTTCAATCCTCCAAGTGCTTTGTCGTGAACTTGAAGCTTTTGATAGGGAAATATCTCCCTCAGGCCAAAGAACTTCTGTACAATGAGACTTGTTAAACTAGGTAGCCTGTGAAAGAAATCAAAAGGCAAACTATATTTCTCATTGTTATCATCCTCAAAGTACAATCGAAAAAGATTTAGCTTGCAAAAGAGGTTTTTTGGCAAATGTGCATCTCACAACAACATAACATTTTTCTCATTGAGTGACAGTTTCATCAGTTTGGGAGAAGCCTGCCAATTGAGGCCAAAAAAGTTCAGAAGACAATACATTGTTTGTGTTAGTTAGAAGATACAGAAGGAAAATATATAATGAAAAGAAAAGGAAGAACAAAAGGGTCAAAATATACATTACCAATATTTCAACCGAAAACAAAGGTTGTAGCACCATAATTGGAGCCTCTACAACTGTTACTTTCTGATTATCATCAAATTCGATGTGAATAGCTTTAGTTGAGGACAAGAGGCCACAAATAAGCTTTGTAACAAAGGACATTTCAGATAATTCCTTCCAGGGTAAAAGCAACTCAATAGTGGCACATTATCAACATATAACAACAACAAACAAGAGAATTTAAAAATTATTGTCATTCCATGTTCATTTCCATCTTCCTTCCCAACTATTTCTTCCAATTTCTCACACTCAGTTATTCCAAGTATCTCGAGCTTCTTAATATTTGTTGCAAGGGATAAAGGGAATAATGTTACCAAACTTCCACAACCATTAACTTCAACTCTATGCAAATTGGGAAAACTGACAATTCCTCCAGAGTTTTCCTTCCATACACATTTTAAATTTTACATCTTGTTTAAATTAAGCTTTTTCAAACGAAAGATCTTGAGCTCACTCTCATTTATGTCAAATATTCCTTGTGTTGGTTCACAATTCTCTACATTAAATTCTTCTAAACTCTTCGAGTAACGTAGTACATGAGAGGGAATCAAAATATTTCTTGTATATGCTCACCAAATTCCAATTTCTTTAAACAACAAAAAAAATTGTCTGGAAAAACAGATTTTCCGAGTCGAACATCTTTCCTCTCAGGATAATCAACAATTCTTGCATGCGTTGAATATTCAAAAGAAACCTTGAAAAGTCAAGAAACTAAATATCACAAACACAGGACAATTAATGATTGGATGAAGATATAAAAAGCTTTTATAGTAATCCTTATGGTATATGTATCCCCTTTAGTACATTAATTGGTTATAAAATAAATTTGGAATATGAAGAAAAGTGAAAAATACTTCTAATAATTGAAAGAGTATGATATAGGTCATCCTTTGTACATATTTGATTACGAAATTATGCTAAACACTTGGATATCAAATCAAACTTGATAATTCAAACAATAAACCTTGGTCTTTGAACATAAATCTACTTAAATCTATACAAAACGACACAATGTGCATGTGCTTCATAATATTTATGTAGTTTCTCACAATAATAGAATTATTAGTTACGAACAATTCCAATTAAATGAAAATTAAATTATTTGTGAAGGTATGATACAATTAAAATTTGTGATGGTCCATAAATATTTTCATGCATACCTGGTCTGAAAAATGTTTTTGTAGAGTGGCATTCAAATCTCCTCCCCAATACCATTTGTCTTTTTCTCCAGCTACAACATGTACCTTATGTAGGTTTGGAACACTTTGAACTTAGGAGAATTTTGTCATTTGAGGACATTCACTCACTATTGATTTTTCCAATAGTGGGAATTTTAACTCACTTATTGATAGCAAGAAACTTAAGAGATTTTGTAGAGACACCAATTCTAATGATTTTAATTGTTTAAATTCAATCTCTTGTACTTTTTCCACTTTATTTTCTGCAACGATTTCCACAGTCATTGGGCAGGAGCATACCTTCAACATTGTGAGTTGAACAAAAGTTTTAGCAGTTGAGGATGTCATTAAACTCCTCATTGATTTACAATTCATCACTTCTAAATATGTTAAGTAACTAAAAGTTACCGAAGATGACACTAAAATTTTCAGTTTCGTACAACGTTGAATGCTTAAGCGTTCCACCATTTGAAGAAGCACCTCATGCTCAAAGCCAATCTCCTCTAGAGACCACATGCTTTCTAGTTTCAGCTCTTTAACTTGCACAACACCACCAATTTTTTCACGTGAAATAAGACTTTTAAGAGCCCAAACCCTTTTTAAGTGACAAAGTTCCACTGTTAACCTTTTTAAATTGGGAAGTCTATGAAGAAACCAAAAGAGAATTTCATTATTCTTCAACCCATACAAAGTAAGTTCTTCTAGTTTGTGCTTTCTGTGAACATTAACAATGTATTTTTGCAACCACTCTGCTTCTTTCAAGCTCATTGACATATACTCCAAGTTGTATATCACCCAAATAAATAAATAAAAAGATTTATCAATATAAAAATATACCAATTAAACCATAATGTATTATTTTGCTTTAAAAGAAAAATAAAAGTCATATAAGGGATATCCTTATGAGGGGTTGCTAATTCATGTTTTCGTAAAAACAAGGCATGTTCTATATTTCCAATAGAAAATCTCTAAAAAGAATATGACTTGTATTTAAACAAACTCTGTGTACCTTTCTTGTAGCTAAAGTAATCGGTTGATCTTGTGAATTTATGATTTCTACAGTGAACCCTTCAAGCATGCTACAATCGGCTATATCTAATTTCTTCAATGATGGCCACTCCAAAGTGTGAGTTCATGAGTAGAAACTTCTCAAATCATATAAGTCTATAAATGATAGAGTGTGTAGATGAGGGAACTTAAAGTTGACATCACTTTCACTTGAATGTTGGTCACAAACAACAATCTCTTTCATTACCCAGTAGTTCCATACCTCAAGGACTTCTAGTTTTTCTAGGTCATTGGCAACAGAAATTGGAAAGAGGTATTTTAAAATTACACTATCAGCAATTTTTATGCGTTGCAAATTATTATATTTAAGTATTTCATCGATGTCATCCTTCCAAATGTTCACCGAATTTGGCAGCCTTTTTAGAAGTATATTATCCAAGTTTGTTTCATTTTTATCAGAGGTTTGTGGAATATTTGCAAAATCAAATATATTTTCCACCAACTTGCAATTTGTAACTAAGCTTTGAAGGCTATGAAATCTTTGAATCATATAACCAGGAATTATCATAAGAAGTTTGTGGCACTCTCTTATTATCAAGGAGTCTAAACTACAAAAGGAATGTAAACCAATATGCGATTTCCAGATCCATGCTGATGATCTCCATTGTCTTCAACATAGGAAAAATGTCAACATACTCTTACAGTAAAAACCATCACTAATACAGTAAAGGGAAACCACAACGGTTATTTTCGCTTATACGCAGCGGTTCCGCAACCGAGGCGTATACAGGCGAGGCAAAAAGGGGTAGGCTTTTTGCCTCAGTTCTGAACCGAGAAAAATGTCGTATCAGGAAAATCAGTATCGTAGAGTCGCGCAGCGGAATAAAAGTAAGCGGAAAGCGTGTTACGGTCACAACTCAAGTTACGATAGTCCGTTTCAAAAATTGATTTTCTTAGTGAACTTTTATCGAACAGTAGATTTTCTAAAAGTTTAAAGAGTATAGAGTTCAAGAAAATCAACACAGAAAATTTATCCTGGTTCGAATCAAAAGATTCTACGTCCAGTCATTGATCACTATAAATAGTGATTAACCTTTTTCACTAAAAATAGTGTTTGTACAGATTACAAGATATGAAGTAGAGATTAAGAAACGAGAACACCTTTCGCTCGACAAACGAACGGAAGAACCTTCCTTCGACAAACAAACCGAAAGAACCTGTTCAGCCTGTAAGACCCTTAAAATTACTTGTAATTAAGATACTAGATATTTTTGAAATAAAAAATAATTTTATGTATAAATGCTACAATAAAATTCTACAGTAAAATACGTATCAGTACTACAGTAAAAATACCTCGTGAATCATGCGTTGCTACAGTACTGCTACAGGAAAAATGTAGTACAAGCTACAATACCGCTACAGTGAATCGTAGTACAGCTATAATACTGCTACAGTAATTGTAGTACAGCTACAATACTGCTATAGTACTGCTACAGTAACCCCAAACTTCAACTATAAAAAGGGGTGAGAAATGAAGTTTTAGGAGAGGAGAGTGAAATTGAGCAAAACTTTTGTCAAAAATAAGGAGATATTAGGAATAGAATTTGAGTTGTAGAGAAGGTAGCAAGAGCTTCTGAAGAGGTGCTCTTCATTCAGAAAGGAGCGAGAATCACGTAAGGGAAGCTACTTTTGAATCTTGAGTATACAATACTTTGCTTTTGTCTAATCCTAAATCTTGAATATGGAGTATTTTGTATCTGGATGATCTTGAATATTAATGACAACATGCTTCTCTGATGAGACCCAAGTTGATAGTTGTAAAACATGATATTGATTTTGTTATGCTAATTGTACGTTATTGTTACTTAGAACATTTAGTTGTTTCTTTTGCAATTTTTGAAGGACGAGAAATTGTCTAACCGGTAGATTCAACTTCTTGTTTCCCCAGACCTTTTATTGTTTCTTATCTCTTTATATTGTATTTTTGGAAGGACGAGAAGTTGTCTAACCGGCTCTGCCAGATTCAACTTCTTGTTTCCCCAAACCTTTTATTTCTTATTTATTTATATTGTATTTTTGGAAGGATGAGAAGTTGTCTAACCGGCTCTGCCAGATTCAACTTCTTGTTTCCCTAGAAATTTTATTGCTTTATCTATTTTTGTATTGCATCTTTCTAGAAGGATGAGAAGTTGTCTAACCGGCTCTGCCAGATTCAACTTCTTGTTTCCCCTGAATTTTTATATTAAGATTATTTTGATGGTAGGGGAGCTAATCCTTTCTTACATATGATATTTATACATGTTATGATCATGAATATGAGTTAGGAACATGTTAAAATTTTGGTAATGGTAGTTATCTATTCACTCGTGTAAATTTAGTTTTCATGATTATAATTTTTCTTATTTTCGAGTTACTATGGTAAAACATTCCTTGTAATTGGTTTTACCATTGGATTTTAATATATGAATCCTAAGACCTATTTCTTCACTTTGACTGTTCGGATCCACTACAAGAAATATGGCTATTACATACGGATTATTATATACGGATTATAATCCGTATATAATATACATATTACATACGGATATTATATACGGATTTTTACATACGAAAAATTCGTATATAAAAGTCGTATATAATGTTGGCGCGTGGTGGCGGGAAAGTTATCTAAGGATAGATCCGTATATAATTCCAATTATTCGTATGTAACTATATCCACGTGTTAGCTACCAATGTTACGTACGAACTGGGAAAATAATTTACTTAAAAAAATTCTGATTAGAATGAAGCCAACCTGAAGCGAACCTCGAAGCCTATTCTTCTCAACACCCTCTAGCTTTTCTCTCTCCCTCGAACCCTATCCTTCTCAAAACCCTCGATCTTCTCTCTATCTCTCGAACCCTATTTGATCTCTCTCTCGAACCCTCGCGATTTCACATCTCTCTCTGAAGCACTCTTTGCTCTCATTGTCCCTCTCTCAAGCCCTCTGCGCCCTAGGTTTGTGATAATACTCCAGGAGCGGGAAGAGTTCGAAGAGAAGTGAAAAATAGGAAGATTGTTCTGTGAGAAATGCGAATTAGGTCGCGTGTTCGGTGGAAAAGGAAGATTCAACGGCTGAATCGGTGAAATGATGCCAAAATGAGGATGTAATCGGTGGATTCGATGGAGAAGGCTATAGTTTGGATGCAGGGGACTCTATTGTTGTTGCCATGTCCTTTTCCCACATGCTTAACTTGGCCAACTTGGCTGAGGAGGTCTAGATTTCTCGTCGTCGAAGGAACAAGGTGAAGAAAGGAGATTTTGCAGATGAGAACAATGCAACTACAGAATCAAACATTGAAGAAACTCTCAAGAAACTTGTATTTGGCTTGAAGAAGTCTCCTCAGGAAGTTTTTGATGCATGAAAAACCAGACTGTTGATCTGGTTCTTACTACTCATCCTACTCAATCAATTCGTAGATCTTTGCATCAAAAGCACGCAAGGTTTGTTACAAAAGTATAGTGTTTTTCAGCTTCATTATTCAATTTTATACTTTCTTTGTTTAAGTTGGTTCAGGACACCAAAATTGAGCTTTCTGGTTTTGATCTGCATTGTAGGATAAGGAATTCTGTCTAAATTTTATGCCAAAGACATAACTCCTGATGATAAGCAGGAGCTTGATGATGCCTTGCTAAGGGAGGTAAGTATCAAAACACTAGGATTATCTTCGTTGGTTTAGCAAACTGCATTAACCACGCCTTTGTTTGGAGTTTATTCTGCAGAAGAAGAAATGTTCAAGGTGAAAAGAAACAAAGGCTTCGTTGAGTCAATGACATTGTTGACAATTTTCTTTTGTTACTTTTGTCTATGTTGTGCAGATTCAAGCTGGCTTCCGTACAAATGAAATCAAGAGGACCCCCCTAAGACCACAAGATGAGATGAGACCAGAGATGAGATACTTCCATGAAACAATTTAGAATGGTGTTTCCAGATTTCATCAAGCAATCTGGCATGATTTTTTAATATGATTTTAAGCATGATTTATCAGAAAATAACCAAGGTTGGAATTTCATCAAGCAATTCTTCGTCACCTACTAGTTGTAATGGATGTAACTCTCTCATAAATTCTGGTGAAGATGCTTTTCAAAGACCTATCCTTCTTGCATGGGAAGTGTTGGCAGCTCTTCCTTTTGTCCTTGAATCAATTTTAACTGCTTGCGTTCATGGGAGGATGTCATCACGATAATTGACGACAGGTTGGCTAGATGCTACATTTATTTCTCCACCAATCAAGTTTATTGTATCCATCAATTTGGTTTTGGTCCCACCTTTCTTGTTTGTATCCATCAACACGATAATTGTTTGTATTTTACTTTCAGATTTTGACAGTTGGTACAAATCCTCTGCTCAATCACTTTGACATGAATGGCACGATCCTTTCACAAAGATAGTGTGCTCGTTCGTCATCTTTTTCTATCTGCTTACATCCTATAGGGGTATGTTCTGTTTCAAAATCATTGCTAATTGTGTTTAGTACCAGTTGTCTGCTCAAACATGCTGGCGGACTCCTTGTTACTCTCTACTTTATGTGATATATAGTTGCATTACTGCGAAACTCATTTTAGGTTATGGCAATTGGAGGCTATGGTGGCCTTGTTGATGTTATCTCACAATTTGGCAGTCACATGTGCACGTTTCATTGTTAAGCAAAGTTCTCAGATAGTTTGAAAATTCTGATACCTCGGGATCAAGAACCCAAACAATTTCTAAGTAAGCTGTGACAAGCTTTGGGATTAAGATAGTTTTTGGCCTAACTTATTTCTAATTTTCTTCTCCTTATAAGAAGAAACACTATATATAAAAGTTAAAAAAAAAAGTAGTATATTTTTAGAAGAAATTATGAAGTATTAAATAAGCTAATTGGTGGAGCTTCTCTGAAGTGTTTATAGAGCTTCTTAAGTTGGATATCATAATCCTGTCCACCGATGTTTTATGCTTTCCTTTATTTGTTGCATGTTTATATTTTTTGTAAACCTATAATTTACATTAACAAAAATCACTTAAATGACTTTTTATAATTTTAAAAATTAGCAGTTCTTAAATATGTGCTTTTGAAACAATTTTATGTAAACCAAAGTAATTTTTGCTGAGAATTTTTAATTTTTATTTTAGTTTTTATATCCATTAATGTGCAATCTACAGACATAGGAAATATAACTATGGCTTATTGCAAATGTACCCCATTAATTTCCTTTTAATATGAACTTTATGTTTAAAGTTATTTTTGTTGAAATGCATTCTTACCACAAATTTTAATATTACAATATCCACAATGTTGACACTAGTGTTCTAATTTCAATATGAAATCCTTTGCAGCACCTTTTTAAGGAGTTATGGAAATGATATGATTAACATCGACCATTGTTGTTACCATCATTTAAGAGTATTAATCCATCTAAATAGGTAGCATTTCATTGGTTAAATTATATGTTCATCTTGCTTCCTTCCTAATTAACCATGAAATGTTTAATATGATTTATTATCTTGGAAAGGCCGTTTATGCAGGAATATCTTCATTCTTATTTAGGTTTTTTTAACCTTTCATGGGATGGATAAACATTTCTTAAAAGGGTTCTTAAATGTTGTCAAAGCTAGTAAGATGAAAATTTGGTGTTTAAGAGGCAGAATGAGCTTAAAGAAATTTACAGAGGAGTTCACATGGATGTCGATAGTGAATCTGCAAGACAGATTTTGACTAGTCTCATTGTGATACAAAACCTGTCATATTATCTCCTTTATATAGTTTTTAAAACTCTTTTTCTATTTTTTAAAACTATTTTTCACTTAAATACTTTCGAAAATTATTTTTGTGTTTGTCCATAGTGTTTGGTATTGGCTCTAAATTTTCCTTGATTACTTTTGATTGCTTTGCAGGTAATGTTGATCTGTCTCATTTGCTTTAAAACATGGATGGTCAGATAAGACAAGCCAAGGAGCGAGCTCTGAGCAATATCTTAGATATGACAGGGAATCTTGTTTTGTAAATAAATAGTTGTTGGAATTAGTTTTTATAATTTTATTTTGGTTTTAACGGTGTAGCCCATAATGGCTTGACATACTGTAAAGTTGAAATTTAATATTAGAATATAATAGGTTATGATTTCGAGTTAGTTGAAAAATTTAGTTACACGTTATAAATCTAAAATTTGGATGAGTTATATATTTGACAGTGGATTCTTTTTAGTTCCACTTTGGTTTCAAGTATAAAGATACTAATGCTATAAAAAGATATTTTATATTAAATTAGTTATTCAAACATTTTTTTAATGTGTAAATTTTATGATAATATATAAATAATTTTTAATTTTTTTGGAAATAAATAATTACATACGGATTCTTTTCGTATGTAAGTTATATACAGATATTATATACGGATTTTTCGTATGTAAGTTATATACAGATTTTATATACAGATATTTCCGTATGTAATTTATATACGAATTTTTTCGTATATAATTTAGCTACGCTTATTTTATATACGGATTTTTATTCGTATATAATCCGTATATAATACAATTTTATATATGGATTTTGGATGTTATATACGGATTTTGACCGTATGTAATTGTGATTTTTTTTTTGTAGTGATCATTAATTAAGAGTCTGTACTTGGAGAAATAAGTTCTGCATGTTTGAGTAAATTAATTACCCCTGTAATTTTGTTACTGAGTCCTCTCGGTAAAATATAGATTCTATTCTATTTGACCCTTAGATCAACTTGAAAATTTGATATATGATTCCTAAGATATATTACTATAATTTGATCGTTCGGATTTGTAATTATAAAAGTCTATGTGTTGAGAAATAAATTTTGAAATTTTGAAAAGTATGATGAACACTATATTTTTGTTCTTAAGTTATCATGGTAAAAACTTCAGATATATTTCATTTACCGTTACATTGAGCCCAAACTTTAATATGTAGTTCCTAAGACATGTTGATGTATTTTGGCTGATCTATGACCTTTGATTGGTGAAATTATGTTGAGTTATACTCGTTATGGGAAAGATGAGTTTATAATATGAAGTATGATATCTGGCAATATGTGTTTACTTTATTTTGGGTATTGACACGAAAACAGGTTATTGTCAATTTATGATTAAAGAATGAACATGATTGAGTTAGGTGGATAAGCGGGTATGATTCGTTGATTTTATGAAATGTTGGGGTGGATATAAGAAATCATTACTTATGAAATGATGGTTACTACTGGGAGTAGTATGTTCGGTTTATAGCATGAGCCTTGATATGAGCAAAGTAACACACGAGGTTTATGAAAGCAGGCAGAAAGTGGTCTGACCATAAGACTTTGACATAAACATATGATTCGTTAGTTTTATAGAAGCAGGCAGAGAGAGGTCTGACCATAAGGCTTAAGAAAGTAAGACATAGTATACAGGTAAGGCTTAAGGAAGCAAGCAGAGAGCGGTCTGACCATAAGGCTTCGTGAGTAAGCATGGTATACTTGTAAGGTTTATGAAAATGAGAAAGATGATTTTGAAGAAGTTAAGGAAAAAATGAATTAATGACATCGGGATAATGGTATTTATAAATTGCAGAAATACATGATTGAAATATTTATATTATAAGATCGAGCTTCTCCTATTCACAAGACTTGACTTAAGCAACTCTATTACTTGAGAACTTCCTCAGACAAACTGTATTCTCAAATGGCATAGATCCCTTTTCACTCTCAGATAGCTTCACTTAGGCACAAAGTTCTAATACTCTCAAAATGAAAAGTTAAATTCTAAGAGCTGTGAAGACCTCTGTTTATACGCCCAGGTTCGTGCAGAGTCAGAACCTAAAAAGACATCTCTCAACTGCCAGTGATAATCGATTATCATAAATGATAATCGATTTTTTGTGTCCGTTATTATGGGGTTTTCAAAAAGGTGATCATCGATTATCCTGGGGAATAATCGATTATTTGCACAACTTGGGCAATACCGACTCAAACTGGAATAATAGATTATCCTGAGCAATAATCGATTATTTGCTTGAGCAACGCTTTTCCAAAGAGGCTCATGATAATTGATTATCTGCGCAAAGACTCTCTAAATAGGAAAACTTCTAAGTGTTCTTACATCAATAAAGTAATTCCTATACAATGAATTCTACAAATTGCTTTTAAAATAAGTACAACAAAAGTCTTCAAGTTCTTCATCTTGTAGCATCATCAAAACCATAATATCTTCAAAACACCAATGCTCCTCATTGGTAACAATCTTCTCCTTGTTGATGATGATAAAAAATCTCTTGATTAAAAGAATTTCTAATTTTCTACATAGATTTTAGACTTACAAACATATAAACATGTTAGTAATAACTGTACTAATTGGAAATGTTCTCTCCCTTTTTTTATCATAAGCAGAAAGTAAAAATGACCAACCCATGGTGCCCCGATGGGGTGACCCATTTTGACAGCTCTAGTTGCAAGTCCCACATCGACTATAGATAAAACAAATTTATAATATATAAGTAGATGCAAATTTCACCTTACAAACCGGTTTTGTGGGGTTGAGTTACGCTTAAAGTATTATTTGAATCCAATGTATTATTTGAAAATCAACTTAGAAAATATATCGATTTTTTAAAAATAAAACACTGTCTTTAATTTAAGAATGACATAAAATATGAAGTAATCCTAAAAGTTAATTTTAAAAATTTTAACTGTTTCAATATTTAGAACTTGAGTTTAGACATCCACAAAATTTTAACGCTATTTTGTGAACTCTAGATAATTAAGTACCCGAATCATATTCTTTTTTTTTTTTATAAGATCCTATTTTAAGCTTATAAACGATGATATAGAAAATACAAAACAATTTAAGATCAACATGAAAGGACTAAATCAAAATCTATACAAGTCAAATCCCACGAATATTAGAATTATGTCATAAGTAAATATTGTTCAAACAAGCAAGATCGAAAACATTGAAATATGTTGACACATGCAATCCAAAAACACTTAAATATAGAAAAATGTCTTTGTTTACTAGTAACTTAGATAATTAACTATGATCATGTAGCTACTCTTCACCAACTTTAGTTGTAAATCAGTCTTTTCATGAAGGTAGCACTCTTACATGTCTGGTAGCAAACCTTTCAGCCTCAGAAGGTTGAGGCAAATGTACAAGAGATGCTATTTCATCCTCTCCCCATATATCTTCAAGGGGTCCATCTGGTTGTCTGCTTCGAGTAGTGTCTCTACCATTCATGCACCTCAAGCACGTTCCTGTTTCACAATATATAAGCTTTTCCATACTCGATGTTGGCAAAAGGTCCTTTAGCTCACTCATCTCTACAAATGCTCGAGGATATGCTGTGTCCAGAATCAAACTGTTGCATATGTTCACCTTCTCCAAATCTTCCAAGAAATTCAGCACACACAACAATGCCTTCCAGCTAATTATTAAATGCCGAATGCTCAATATCTTCAACTTCGGGATGTATTTAGTCATGGCCAAAGCATGCTTTTCTTCAAAGTTGCCATCAGAAAATTTCAGCTCGGTGACGTTGTTGTAATATTTTCCAATAGCTAGGATCATGTAATAATTGGACACAGCAGAAGTAGTGGTAATGGATTCAAGACCTCTCCATAAGCTCAGTACGGTGTCCACTCCTGCTCTTAAGAAATCACCCGTCTTTGGTAGAACAACTCGTTTCAGGTTTGGGGTCCTACGAAAGAAAAACATGCATACACCGTGTAATACCAAATAGATTTCCAAATTCAAAAACAATTTTTTATTAAATATATTTCTACCAAGCACTTGTAGTTGTAAAAGTAGAATGAATATTTTCCAAGATATTTACCAAGCATTAAACTTATAGTTGTAGAAGTAGAATGGGTTTTGTCAAGATTTTTGAGGGAAACTTTACCTTTGTGCCACCATGATGAACTGTTCATTGGTTAGGTAAACATAAAAATTGAATATAATGTAGGTGGTATTTCCATTACTCAGATCAAGAAGATGTTTCAAGAATTGATTCATCTGCAAACTTGAGTGTCTGTAAGCTCCAACTTTATTGAATGGTATGTTGAAGCAGTAAGAACGGAGTCGGGAGAGATCAATCTTGTTCCATAGAGATGGGTCCCGACAAGCATTATTCCAAGATTTGCAAACTAGGGAGGCAACTGCAACATCCACAACGTTGAGGGATAAAAAGATTTTTACAAGAATATCATATATCAAATCGTTATTCACTTTCTGCTTTTTTCGAAATGTTGATTCCATATTCTCCATTTGTTCACGTTTTCCTGCAAATATATGAATTTTTTTACATAATCAGTTTTAATTTTTCATAAATAAGTTCCAAATCAAATAAGAAAAATCATGCAAACTCTATATTCAATATATATAGAATGAATACGGCATCCTTTGTTCCTCTACCCTTCCCATATGCATTTTAGGTTCTACTTCTTCCTTTACTCTTCTCTTCTATTACACCAGCCTCCATCCTAAAATCTCCTAGGCTTCTCTCTCTCGGCCTCTCACCCTTCCAGTCAAGGATGTCCACAAAACGAAACAACATGTTAGAAAACACCATGCATGAAGACTCACGAGAAATACTACCCTTAAATCACAAAACACATGCATTAATTCCTACCATTGCTCTCACCGTGACTATGCAAGGAGCAAAGCCTTCTATCTCCCACAAGATTATTAATTCAACAGATTTTTTTTAAACGTTCATGATATAACCTAAATCTTTTAAAATATTCTCCAAATTTCACCCTTTATCTCTTCAAATCTTTTCTGTTGTAATCATGTTCTAGTGTGCATGGCCATTAACATAATAAAACCTAATTCCACTCGCTGCCTTGTGAAAGAAACAAACCAAAGAAAACTTACGTCTCTCTCTTAAACTAAAGAAACCCATAAAATGATTTAATCACTTACGATTTTAAAATAATTTATTCACATTCAAATAGACAAAACACTTAAAATGATTGCCATCAATAAAACAAATTACAAAACGATGAAGTATTAGTTTTGAAACGAATGCATCTATCAATTCTAAATAGGGATTATAAAAAGCTCAAGAAATTTGAGTGATAAATTACTATATCAATATTTTACATATTTTTGTTTTACACATTAAGATTTTGAATATCGTTACTTTTGTCTCTATGTAATTTGATTTTATTAAAAAACACTCATAAAAATTAAGAAAATTACGAGAGAAAAATTATGAGTGGCTTAAGAAATTGAGTAAAAGTCTTAAATATTGCATTGACAAAAATGGACTTTATTGTTTATTGAAAACAAATCTACAAAGAGACGTAGAAATTAGGCAAAATATCACCGAGTTTTCTCATCTCAGCTTTTCCCTCACCTTGTGCATGGTTGCTTCTCCAACTATCTACTAAAGAGCGGATATCTGCCTCAGGAATAGTTCTACTGAGGTTGGTCGAGGCCTTCCTTACCCTTTTCAGAGCTTCTATAGTTTCTGGAAAAAAAAAAATAGTAAGCTACAATAAAAGTATAAATCATTTAATCAATAAGTATAAATCAATTTGTTATGTAGTAAGATATTTATTACATAAAATATCTTAGATATTATATTTATTACATAAAATATCTTAGATATTTTAAACAATTAAGTAACTAATCACATTTTTAGGTAAGGTGGTTATTTTTATTTTGCTTATAAATACAGTAACAGGGCAAAGGTTCAGGTACGTTCTCTTTATGTTCTAGAGACCCTGAATAATATTTCAGAGCAGTATCATAATCACTCTCTTGAGAGCTGAGGCTCCATAACTCACATCTGACTTGAGCGTCGGAGTATCTTTGCAGGTACCTCCCCCTCCTTTGGCGAGTATGAACAACAACAATTGGAGAAGAGCAAGCGTCCCAGAAAGCCAGGAGCAACAGAGACACACCGGACAACATTTACACCGAAACATTTTGGCGCCCACCGTGGGGCTGAGTGCAATCCCAAAGAAGCCACAAGAGGAGCCTCGGCCTCAATGAGTCACTTCTTCGGATAAGGCTACTCCAACAAGATGAAGCCGCTGCATTGTCCCCAGGATTCACCAACGTGAGCCATTGACGCTACCGTCATCACCAGACCGAATGGAGCCTCCGGCGAGTTTCTCTCCTTCTTCCGCCACCACTGACGTCATCTTTATCAAGATACAATTCCCAGCCATTGACGCTACTGTCATCACCAGACCGAATGGAGCCTCCGGCGAGTTTCTCTCCTTCTTCCGCCACCACTGACGTCATCTTTATCAAGATACAATTCCCAGACCAGCACCAATTGCTGCGACAATTGGCTCGGCGTCTTCTACGACCATGACTCTCGCTACAGGTCGTCTATTTAGGCGACCGCGAAATCATCGGCTCCACCGTCGCCTCAAGAACGAGCTCCACTCCAGTCGGTTCTTCACCTCAAATACTCCAGCGCCGACCTTTCACCAGATGCGATTGAGCAAACTCGGCCTCACTTCGTCCACTCTCCAACGTTCGGCCTCAAAGGTGTTCGGTTTCTGTCGAGCATCCAACACTCGGTCTTCCCAACCCCTTTGGTTTCAAACAACCATTGTGTACGAGCGTCAAACCGCCGTTCGGCCTCAAACGGTACCCACGTTCGCCATCCACACCCGTCTCAATGACCGCCTTGGACTCAACCACCATCCCTCTCAAAACGTTCGTCCACTCGGTCTCCAACGTTCGACCGTCCAACCGTGACCACCCGTCTTCGATCGACCTTGACCATCCGTCTCATCGATGTTCGGCTGGCCTCCGTCGACCTTTCTTATTGACGTTCGGTCTCTAACCTCGACAACCTATGTGTCGAGCGTTCGGATCGTTCCAACCGTTCAACCGCTGACAACCCATGTGTACGAGCGTTCAAACAGTCGGTCGTTCGGCCTCCTTTTGGTTTCAACCGCTTCCCTGTGTACGAGTTCAAGCAGTCGGCCGTTCGGCCTCCTTTTGGTTTCAACCGGACAATAAGCGTTCAAAGTCAGGAAAGGTGTTCGACAGCTCGTCGATCCATGTGTACGAGCGTTCAAACAGTCGGTGGTTCGGCCTCAAAGGTAAGACGCTCGACCATTAGTCACCCCGTTCGACCTCAAAGGTAGAACCGCTCGTCAAACCGACTTATTCGGTTCGTCATTGTCAGACGTTCGTCATTCAATCAACATGTCTTATCCGCCTCAAGCATTCAGCTTCTATGACGGCTATAGAGCATCGGTCATCCTTGGTTTGAAACGTCAGACCACAGATTGAAACGGCGAATACAGCCTCCCTCAAACTCATAAGTCCTATAGTTACCACGTCAAAACGGAACGGTTAACTCGGACCACATTTCTTAGATATTATATTTATTACATAAAATATCTTAGATATTTTAAACAGTTAAGTAACTAACCACATTTTTAGGTAAGGTGGTTATTTTTATTTTGCTTATAAATACAGTAACAGGGCAAAGGTACAGGTACGTTCTCTTTATGTTCTAGAGACCCTGAATAATATTTCAAAGCAGTATCATAATCACTCTCTTGAGAGCTGAGGCTCCATAACTCACATCTGACTTGAGCGTCGGAGTATCTTTGCAGGTACCTCCCCCTCCTTTGGCGAGTATGAACAACAACAATTGGAGAAGAGCAAGCGTCTCAGACAGCCAGGAGCAACAGAGGAGCAACAGAGACACACCGGACAACATTTACACCGAAACACAATTTAATCAATAAGTATAAATCAATTTAATCAATAAGTATAAATCAATTTAATCATAAATACAAATCAATTTAATCATAAGTATAAATCAATTTAATCATAAGTATAAATCAATTTAATCACTTTATGTAATTAGTAGCGAGCACATTACCAGAGACCGCTATAATCCTATCATGGATCCTCCTCCGGCACATGCGTCGAACACCAACCTGTCCTCGGACAGATTGCGGCAACAATTCTAAATTCTTCGTCTGCAATGCATGTTATACGATTGAATACTTAATCTAATAAACATAAAGAAATCAAGAAAAACCAAGAATTTTCAATCTACCTCCCAACACCAAAGACACGACTCGGTGTAGTCCTCTGATACATTAGCATCGGCATTAGGCAGTCCATAAGTCACTCTATGTCCCTCAACCAATACAATAGTCTTTACAGTGGCATAGGTCACCGGCTCCGGCTCCGCCAGCACGATTGCACCGCTACCGACCTTCCCGTTCAATCTGTCGTGGATCTCTTCAACAAGCTTCGACAGCGGAAGGTCACTCTCCTCCAGCAGAACCGCTATGACGGCGTTTCGTGAACCACCGCACTGGCTCAGTTCGACGTAGACTTTTTCAGCCATGGCTTTCTTATAATTGCGGAACAAGGCGTCGAGCTCCTTCTCTAGGGTTTCAGCTCTCTTATCCTCGACATTCTTTAGTTTTTGCAGGCTCGATGGAAGTTTCTTCCGGCCCTGCGGGGTGGTGCTCGTCGGACTACTAATCTTTGGAATCTTGTCACGATTTGAATTTGGATCTTGAGAAGAAGATGGTATTCTTGTCTGCGTTGCCATTTCCACCTCTTCCACTTTTCCTGGCTTGTGAACTCTTCCGGGAAGAAATGAATAAGGTTTAAAATATAAACACAAAAAAAGTAATGAAATTTGTTTTTCGCTGCATGGCCATTAAGATAATAAAACCTAATTCTACTCGCTGCCGTGTGAAAGAAACGAACCAAAGAAAACTTACGTCTCTCTTCAACTAAAGAAACCCATAAAATGATTTAATCACTTACGATTTTAAAATAATTTATTCACATTCAAACAGACAAAACACTTAAAATGATTGTTATAGACAAAACGAAAATTAGCAGAAGATAAAACCCACGAAAACTTACGACGTGCAATACTACCCTTCCACCACAAAAATACATGCATACATTCCTATCAATTCTAACAATATAAAAGATTATGAAACCTCAAGGTATACTCCCCTTACCTGCGTTTCCAGAAGTTCTTCTCCATTCTCACGGTTCTTGACGCAAGAAATGACAAGTTCCTTCACCCCTTATCACCGTACGGCCTTAGGTTTGCCTCTTCCTCACTCACCGCTCCCGTGTAAGTTTTATGAAAGGTTTCCCCAAACAGATTTTATTTTAAAACCCTAGATATATCCTAAACTTAAAGATATCTTCTCAATTATTTTCTGTTACGATTTCTAACCATTATATCCTCTCTATGTTAAGATTTCTAACCATTATATCTTCTCTATCTTTTCAAACTTTCACAACAACCCCACCTTTTAACAAGTCTTCTCCTCTCTACTTCTTCGGAGAATTATTTCTCCTCACTCTGCACACCGAATCGGTGCTCAAAGCAACAAAATCTTCAAGAATCATTATCCTTGCAAAATACCGAATACTTTATCTTTTTTTTATTAACATATGTGAAATATTCTATTAAGCCATATTAAGCAATCAAATATTGTGTTAATTATAATTTAGATATTATTATAATTTATGTATATTTGTGCACCTATTATTTTTTTTAATAGATGAAAAATTATACTATCTTATATATATATATATATATATATATATATATAGTAATAATACATTAAAATTATTCTTTAAACCTTTTAATATGATATCAGAGTTATGGTTAGCGATATTTGTTATTTGTTGGGCATGTTGTTCCACCTGCTATCGGGCCGGACCACTCATTAGTGTTTAGTCTTACGCTCGAGATGATGTTTATATCTTGGCGTGAGGGTCGTGTTGCAAGTAGATATGTTAAAATGGGTCACAACCTGTGGGCCAACCCGGCCCACCACGGGTTTGAGCCGGATTGGGTTTGAAAAAATTATATTTTTTTTATGCGGGTCAGATTTCAATCCGGGTCATTTAAACCCGGCACATGCGGGTTGAACCCGTGGTGGGCTAGGTTGGCACACCAACCCACCCATGTTGGAGTGAAATTTGTTTAGATTTAATATATAGAAAGTTTGTAATTTTTTTTTATTTAAAAAAAATGTAATTAAGTGAGCGAGTGAGCCAACCCGTTTACCCACCAACCCGTGATGGGTCGGCCCGAGTTCGAATTTTTCTGGCTCGCTAATAAATGAGCCGGATTGGGTTGGCTCACTAAGTGACAAACCCGTTGTGGTCGAGCCGGGTGACCTGTTTTGACAGCTCTAGTTGCAAGTCCCACATCGACTATAGATAAGGCCAATTTATAATATATAAGTAGTTGCAAACCTCACCGTACTAACTGGTTTTGTGGGATTGAATTACACTTAAAACCCACCTCTTACCATGGTATCAGAGCCAAACACTAGTATTCTCTACAATATAAGAATCAATACTTCTTTTTTTTATTAAATATAATATATAAGTAGACACAATATAATGATTATAAATAGAACAACCATTTCAACTTTTATTGTAAAAATGTAGTTAAACTTTAATACAACTTTAGCGACAGTGCTCGATGTTACTGATTGCCATAAGTGAGAATGAATCATTTTCCCTACTCATACAAAATATACATAGAACCCATAATTTTTGGCTATTTTGAATTCTTAAAATAAAAATGTAAATACATAAATAAATAAAAAATTAAGCAAAGACACACTGAATTCAAAAAATACTTTGAAACAATAAATTTGTACGAAATAGAAATTTCTAAGCCATAATTACGTTTAAATTTGCATTACTCACCGAAAAAATCACTCTTGTGGAAGGCTTTTTGCTCTTATTAGAATAACTTCAAGCGTCCCTAGAGACATCTTTCGCTCAAAACCTCTTAAAAGTTAATAGAAACTAATGCATATATTTGAAGGAAGGATATATATATGTTTCAGTAGGGATGTGGAGACCGAGATACAAACCTAATAACTCTGAATTACTTCTTCCAATGATGTTGCTGCTGTGTTATCTCTCCTTCGGTGTTATGCTCTCTGAGGGGAAAATGGGCTGGGTACCTGCAAAAGGCACTCCGACGCTCAAGTCAAGAAAGGAATGTGTGTTGGATAAAAAACAGAATGATTGCTCTCTCTTTCTCTTAGGGAAAAAACGTACCTTTTTTCTCCTGTGCTTTGTGTATTTAAAACAGTAAAATAAACCGTTTACCTGAAAGTCCGGATAGTTACCGAAGTTGACTATCTGGGAGTTGTAACTTGTTAGATCGTGTCTGATACTGGATCAGTTATTCCCGTGATTCGTGGTATTTGACTAATATTCGTAACTGTTCATTTGTATCTGCTAAACCGCTTGGCTGTCGTGCGAGCGCTATGTGTCGCGACATCACTGGTTGTCGATTGCCGGGTGATCGACATCAACATGTGAATGTCACTGATTTGTCGATCACCAGGTGATCGACGTCAACATGTGAGTGTCACTGGTTTGTCGATCGACATCAACATGTGAGTGTCACTGGTGCTCGATCGCCAAGTGATCGACATCAACCCGTAAACGCTTATGATGTTAAAAGTCGACCGTTGGTGAATTCAGGTATCCTATGGTACATGCCCCCCGAGTCCGAGTAAACGAGCGCCGAGTGTTGCCTGTGAGTTTACTAAAGGACGCTGAGTGGGTTGTGATGAGGGAAATAATACGCACCGTTTTGGGGTTAGAAGTTCTAGGGTTTGCCCGCTTTTTTGGGGAAACGAAGAGACAAGAAATTAGAGCCGCTGGATTGGAATTGATCTGACGGTGCAGGATGCGCTTGTGTTCTTACCTTCTTTAATACGAAACGAAGATGAAAAGACGCGTTGTGCTTACCAAAACGCTTACCAAAACCTGTCCTCCGCCTGCCGGTGCTTGCTGCGTAATCACTCGATCCTCTTGCCTTCATACGTAATATTCCAGGTAAACATTCAATCTTTTCTTCGTCCTAGTGTGGTTTGTTTTTGATCGATAATGGAAGAAAAGGGGCAGAGCGTTGGTAGGGAACTACCGGAGCCGTCGTCAGCGGCGGAGAGTCCCGATATCACCACTGTGCCCTATGGTGAGAATGCGTTTTGTTATGGAAACGTAGGAAGTGAAGGTCCAGAGGCGTGTGGAACATCGCCAGCCCGTGATGGTGATTATGATTGGGCGGCGCGTGAAGTTGGAGAATTTAGTAGCTTGTTTAGGAGTAGGGTCGTGCTAGCGGATTGGGTAGAAAATAGTTGTATTTTGAGAACCCTAGGGTACAACGCGTGTGTGAGGTTGGTAGCCTGCAGGGAAGACGAGAGGGTGTTCCACGGAAGGGAGAATAGCTCCCGAGAGTTCTTTTACTGTTATGCGCCGCCGTTTTACAATTTGTATCTGAGAGTGCCCTTCACAACCTTCCAAATGGATGTGTTGAGGACCCTAAATGTCGCGCCCAGTCAACTGCATCCCAACAGTTGGGGGTATATGCAGGCATTTGTTGTTCTGTGTCAGGCCTTGGTTATTAGGCCGACTGTGGCGCTGTTTCTATATTTCTTTAGGTGTTGACCGGCTGCGAAAAGGGGTTGGGTGTCGTTGATATCCGAGCCGGGTAATGCCCTTCTAGAGCTTTACCTGCAATCGTATAGGGGTTTTAAAAATAAATTTTTCAAAGTGTCGGTCCTTGATCCTGGGCGGAGGCACTTTTTTGATGGTGAGGGAAACCCCAAGTTCCCATTGTACTGGACGAATGAACCGTTGAAGTTTACCTCGTGGGCCAAGGATAAAATGACTATCGAGGAGTTAGAGGCGCTGAACGTGTTGACGACACTGCCATGCCCCTTTTCTTCCCGTCGGCTTGTAAACTGCCTCGAGCACGACGATGTTGATTCGAGGGTATTTGGTATGATTCTCTTCTTGTTATCTTTATCTGTTTCCTAGTTGTGGCTGACTGTTATAGGGTTATTTTTGTTTTGCAGAGATAATGGGGAGAAAAGGAAGTGGCAAGAATTGGTTCCAGTCCATCGGCAATGAGAGGGCCGAAGTTAGCCACCTAGGGTCGTCCTCCGGACGTGCAGTTGGTCTCCAACGTACACAAGTGCAACCAACTGGTCCGGTTATATTGTTGTGTCGACTGATAAAACGATGGTCGTTGAAGAGCAACTGGTGCGAAAAAGGAAAGTGAAGGCGGTCGACACTAGCGGTGTTGCGTCGAAGAAGCAGAAGGAGATAGCAGATGAGCCAGAGCGTCCGATCCCACTTGGCGTGTGGGATTCTTCCTTTACGTTGGGCCATAAAGTCGATCTCAACCTGAACAACTCGGAGAAGAAGGTGGTAGAGAATATGACCGAGTAACAAATTGCGGATGCCATGCTGGAGATGACAACCCGGGCTCAAATGTTAGCTTGGCACATGGCCTATGCCTCAGATAGAGGTATAGTTCAGGTTGAGCTGGAGAAGGCTCGGGCTCAGCTGAAAGAACTTACTGAGACCCATGCCGTATGTGAGTCAAAGCAGAAGCGGTCGGAGCAACTCCTGAGAGAGGTTGAAGTGCTACTGAATGACGCTCGGGATGCCGGCCAGACCTTTAAAAAGGAGCGCGATCAAATGTCGTGCGAACTGGAACAGGTCAAGAAGGCAGTGGCGGCGCTGACCAAGGAGAGGGACGACTGGCGGGCGGAAACCGCGGAAAGCAAAGAGCTAATAGAAGAACTAAAGGATGCAGTAATGATTGAACATACCAGGGGTTTCCGGAAGGCTTTGAGGCAGGTCGGACACTTGCTCGAGGTGTCGAATGAGGGAGTGGAATTTGATATTCAGAAGGACGTGCATGAGGGTCAATTGAAACCTCTGAATGAAATCCCTGAAGATGTGTTCTTGGAAGCGGAAGAGGGTGCAGAGGCAGTCGCCAACGATGAACCGGCCGTGGAGACTGTCGGAGATGCTGCTGGTGGTACGCCTAATATTGTAATAGACTAAGATTTGATACGAGGATGTACAGATAAACACCAATGTTTGTTTGAGTGTTGAGCTTGATGTTGTTGAACTTTTGACGACTATGAATGTTGAACTTTGAAAATTGTTTAAGTGTTCGTGGATGTTGTGAACTTTCTCTGTAATGACTTATGCGTTGAATATTTGTCTGAATAAACAAATGTCGAAGACGATGATCGACTAAAAAGATGATATCTTAAGTGTCGATGTCGAGTATGTTAATAGCGTCGTGCGCGACCGTCGAGGATGAGGTTCGAATAGGAGGATACTGGGTGTTCAAGGGTGAACATCTACCAGAGGGAGTGTATCCCAAGGGGACTGGGTGTTCAAGGGTGAACATCTACCAGGGGGAGTGTATCCCAAGGGGACTGGGTGTTCAAGGGTGAACATCGACCAGGGGGAGTGTATCCCATTCGTTCGGATGTAATCGCACCTAAGACGATCGACAACGGTCCTGGGGCTCGACATTTGAGAAATTATAGATGAAATAAGTAATAACAATAGGGAAATATACTCTTTATTTGAAATTGAGTTGAATAATGTCTCAAGAATAAAAAATGAATGTCAACTAAAATAGTATTTAAGATGAGTGGCATTCCATGTGTTGGGAACTGGTTGTCCATCAAGGAGTTGGAGGTGGTATGCGCGGTTCGCCATGTCCTCTATAATGCGGAATGGTCCCTCCCAGTTGGCGGCGAGTTTGCAGTGCGCTCTGTTCTTTCTGGCCTCTCCCCGTTTTCGCCATACCAGATCGCCGCTTTTGAAGGTTCTGGGTTTGACCTTGGTGTTGTAACGGCGAGATAGCATTCGCTTCTGTGCCTCTGCACGGACGGTAGCGACCTCTCGACGCTCAGGAAGGATGTCGAGATTCATCCGCAACTGTTCTTCATTAAGCGACATATCAGTGATATTTCGTCTTAAGGACGGTTCGCCAACCTCGACCGGGAGCATGGCATCAGTGCCATAAGTTAGGTTGAATGGTGTGTCCCCCGTGGATCCGTGAGGAGTGCACCTGTACGCCCATAAAACCTCGGGTAGTTCTTCCACCCATAACCCTTTGGCTTCACCGAGTCGTTTCTTTAACTCCTTCAGTATGGCTTTGTTTGCGGCCTCTGCTTGGCCGTTCGTTTGAGGATGCTCGACTGAGGAGGTGACATGTTTGATGCCCAAATTAGTTAGGAATTCTTCCAGTCTACGCTCGATGAATTGGCGACCGTTGTCGGTAATGATCTTCTGTGGCAGCCCGAAGCGAGAAATGAGGCGCCAGATGAACTTCTGTACTCGTTGGGCACTAATGACGGACAATGGCTCGGCTTCTATCCATTTTGTGAAGTAGTCGACCGCCACGAGAAGGAACTTGTTTTGTGCTTTGGCAGGTGGTAATGGTCCAACTATGTCGAGGCCCC
Source organism: Vigna angularis (assembly GCF_016808095.1). Taxonomy (NCBI): domain Eukaryota; kingdom Viridiplantae; phylum Streptophyta; class Magnoliopsida; order Fabales; family Fabaceae; genus Vigna; species Vigna angularis. The sequence continues at coordinate 10,284,562 of NC_068971.1, forward strand.
ACTGAGCGAACGGCCAGGGAGAGACAATACTATGCAAATCCTCGGGAGGTGCATGAATGTCGTGACCGTGCGCTTGACAGGAGATACACTTCTTGACGAATGTGTCACAGTCGTGGTCGATCGTGGGCCAGTAATATCCTGCGCGAAGAATGCGCACCCTGAGTGTTCACTTACCCGAATGAAATCCGCATATCCCGGTGTGCAACTCGCGTAGGACGTAGTCCGCCTCTTCCTCGGATATGCATTTTAATAGAGGAGTGTTGTGTCCGCGGTGGTATAGGTCGTCGCCTATGCATACAAAACGTGCAATGCGTTTGGAGTCGGTCACAGTAATGGTCTCTCCTTGCTCTTGTTTCACCATAAGATCCTTGACCTTCTGGCGCTAGTCTGTTATCGGTGCCGACACATTGGTGACGAACGTTTCCACGACTGGATGGTCGAGCGTCATTTTAATGATTGAGGACAATTGTGCTCGCTCCTTAGAGTGAGTTAATTTAGACAAGAGATCTGCCCTGGCGTTTTGCTCCCTGGGTACATGGACGATGCTAAACTCTATGAAGTTTTGAAGCAGGGTCTGAGCTTTGTGGAAATAGCGCAGCAACTGATTATCCTTAACCTGATAAGTTCCGTTCACGTGGCCGACCACCAACTTTGAATCCATCCGACACTCTAGGCGAGTGACCATGAATTCCCTGGCCAGGGATAGACCAGCAATCAAGGCTTCGTACTTGGCCTGGTTGTTGCTGGCAGGAAACTTGAATGTGATGGCTTGCTCTATGACTAAACCATCCGGTCCCTCTAGGACAACACCGGCTCCTCCCCCTTTTGTCTGAGGATCCGTCGACGTTGAGGAGCCACTTTGGTGTCGAGTCTTCAGGTGTGGGCATTAACTCAGTCGCAAAGTCTGCCAAATATTGACCCTTAACGGATCCCTGCGGCTTGTAGCGAAGACCAAACTCTGAAAGTTCCACCGACCAAGAAACCATTCGTCTTGCTAAGTCGGGTTTGCGGAGGATCTTGGCGATGGGGTGATTGGTGCGGACTACTATCTGGTGGCTCTGGAAATATGGTCGGAGTCGACGTGAGGCCGTGAGTAGAGCTAGTGTGATTTTCTCAATTCGAGAATATCTCTCTTCTGCTCCCTGAAGTGTACGGCTGATGAAGTATATGAGCTTGAGGGATGGCGCCTCCTGTATCAAGGCAACACTGACAGCGTGGTGGGATGCTGCGATATATAGCTGTAAGTCGGATCCAGCGTCCGGTCGAGCCATAGTGGGAGGACTGGTGAGAATGTGCTTGATAGTGTTGAATGCTGTTTTACAATCATCGTCCCAGTGTCGTGTGGTGCCCTTTTTCAAATTCCTCAAGATGGGCTTGATATGTTCGGCTAGCTTCGGAATGAAGCGAGACAAGGCTGTGAGCCTACCCACCAGACGCTGTACTTCCCTTAGAGTCTTTGGAGCATCCATGTCGAGTACGGCTTTGCATTTGTCTGGATTAGCTTCGATGCCTCGACGTGTAAGCATGAAGCCCAAGAATTTACCCGCCGGGACGCCGAAAGTACACTTGGAAGGGTTGAGGCGCATGCGAATGTCACTGATTTTTCGATCACCAGGTGATCGACGTCAACATGCGAATGTCACTGATTTGTCGATCGACATCAACATGTGAGTGTCATTGGTGCTCGATCGCCAAGTGATCGACATCAACCCGTAAACGCTTATGATGTTAAAAGTCGACCGTTGGTGACTTCAGGTATCCTATGGTACAATATATATATATATATATATATACATATATACATATATATATATATATGTATATATATATATATACATATATACATATACATATGTATATATATACATATGTGTGTATATATATATATATATATATATATATAAACAGTAAAGAAGCTGAGAAAAAGAAAGCAAGCGCATGTACAATGCACAGAAAAAGAAGCCAGAAACAGAAAGGGATCGTCGGCGTCGAGAGAAAGCCGAAGTCTAGTCAAAGAAGTAGCATAGCGAAGGATATTTATGGATTCTTTTCTGAATAGAGGTAAACCTAGTTCCTCTAATTCCACATCTGAGAATGACAAATGAACTGTCAACTGGTAGTAATAATTTTGCACTGTACGGATAACAATTGAATTGAGAGAATGAATTCTTACCTCTTCATGAAACAATTTCTTGATAGTTGTTTTGAGATCGTCATGGAAGGTTAAATCAGAATCCTTAGATGTTTGAATTCCTGAAAACATTGGCATTTTCATGACTCCTTCAGAAAAAGTTTTCATACTGGGACATTTAACCACCATGACAATTTTTAAATATGAGCATTGCAGAGTGGCATTCCCTGAATAAAACCTTACAAGTCTTTGCAATGATTTCAGCTTGATTGATTTGAGTCGTCCAAATACCATCTTAGCACAACCATCTTCATTTTCATGTTTAATAATTTCTTTGATTGATTCACAACTATTTATGATTAGGGTCTCAAGTTTCACCAAACTTTTGACTATTGCAAATGTGAATAAATACTCCATCCTTTCAGAGTTTCACTCGCAGTTCTTTAAGATTGATGAAAGACATTGCACAATAAACTAATGTTTGTAACTGAGGGCACTTCTCAAGCTTTAACAGTTCAAGATTTTCAGAGTGCGGTTGTACCCAAGGGTGTTCTAAGCCCACCAACTCTAACTCTTTTAGATCTATCAAGAATAATTGTTTCAATCCCCCAAGTCCTCTAATGTGAACTAGAAGTTTTTGAGAGGGAAATATCTCCTTCAAACCAAAGCACTTTTGTATTGTAAGACAAAATAAATTGGGTAGCTTGTGAAATAAGTCAAAAGGAAAACTATCTTTCTCATTGTTATCATCCTCAAAGCACAACCAAAGAAAAACTATATTGTAAAGAATGTCTTGTAGCAACTGTACTTCTCTAAATAACATAATGTTTTCTTCATTGAGTGCCAAAAGCTTTATTTCGGTAGAAACCTAACAATTGAGGACAAACAAATTCAAAAGGAAACGTGTGATTGTTGTTTGTTAGAAGCATTAAAAGGAAAATGGAAAGAAAAGGAAACTCAAAAAAGTGTATAGGTTGATGCTTCGTTACCTTTTCAACTGAAAACATAGGTTGTTGTAGTGGGCTAATTTGAGCCTCTATAGTACTATGTCACCACAATCATAGGTTGTTAGCTACCATAACACTTTGCAAACACAAGCATTTCAAAGTGGCATTTCCCGAATAAAAGATTAATAGGTTTGGTAAGGAATTCAACTCAATAGATCTGAGTCCTCCAAGTACTATGTCACCACAATCATTTCCATCTTCATTTCTTGCAATTTCTTTGATTGATCCACAATTTCTTATGATTAGAGTCTCAAGTTTTACCAAACTTTTGAGTGTTGCAAACGTGAATAAATACTCCATCCTTTCGCTGTGAATCACATTAAATCTTTAAGATTGATGAATGACACTGCACAAGAAACTGTTCTTTCTACCAGAGGGCACTCGTGAAGCTTTAACAGTTCAAGTTTTTCAGTGTATGGTTGTACCCACGTGTGCTCTAAACCTATACACTCTAACTCCTTTAATTCGAACAAAGATAATCGTTTCAATCCAGCAAGTACTTTGTCGTGAACAAGAAGCTTTTGAGAAGGAAATATCTCCTTCAGACCAAAACATTTTTGCAAATTAAGACATGCTAAACTAGGTAGCTTGTGAAATAAATCAAAAGGCAGAGTATCATTCTCAATCTTATAATCCTCAAAGGTTGATGCACAAATATATATAATGAAAAGAAAATGATGCACAAAAGTGTTAAAATGTTGATGCTTTGTTAGCTTTTCCACCAAGAACAAAGGTTGTTGTAGCGGGCTAATTGGAGCCTCTATAAGTTCTTTATGACTGTCATCAGTATCTGATGTGAATTGCTTTAACTTAGGACAATAGGCCACACATAATGTATCCAATATGGGGCATTCCAGATAATGTTTTCCAGGATAAAAACAACTGAACAGTGACATATTCCAAAGATATAACCAGGTCAAACAAGGAAATTCAAACGTTAATGTCATTCCATGTTCCCTTTCATCTTCCTCTGCAACTATTTCTTCCAATTTTTCACACCTCTCCATTTCAAGTCTCTCAAGCTTTTCAAGACTTTTGGCAAGGGATGAAGACAAAAGTGTTACCAAGCTTCTACAACCATTGACAATCACTTCTTTCAAATGGGGAAAGCTGACAATTCCTCCGAGATTTTCCGTCCATACACATTTCAAATTTGACAAGTTGTTTAAAGTAAGTTTTTTCAAACTAGAGACTATTCCCTTTGTCTTGTCCTCAATCTCATCAATGTCAAATATTACCTTGACTACATTAGAACTATGCACATTCAACTTTTCTAAGTTCTTCAGGGAGTACATGAATTGGAATTACGATAGCTCTTTTGCATGCTGCATCAAATTCCAATTCTTTGAAACTTCCAAAGAAATTGTCTGAAATAGCAGGTTTTATGTGCTGAACTCCCGTCATCTCAAGATATTCATCAAGAATCATGTGCTTTGAATGGTTGAAAAATTCCTAAGAAAGCAAGAAATTCAATATCAGGGTATAATTAACAAGTTTCATAGCACTCATATTTAATTAATAAGATCACTCATAGTTATTCAAGTCTTATTTGGTAATAAGCGTACAACCCAATTATTTGTTATTACCATTATCATCATCATCATTATCATTGTTATTGTTATTATTATTATTATTTATGAGTTCCAATTATCTAAGATATTATACAATCTGTCCTATAATGTGTCCAACAACTTTGAATAAGGGACATCCTAAAGGGAATGTAATGGTTACGATAATAAAGAAAGAGGAGATGATTGTTGGATGAAAAAAACAACGATTGAATTCAAATATTAAATTCTCACCTGTTCGTGAAACAATCTCTCGATTGTTGTATTGAGATCGTTGTCAAAGGTTAAATCAGAATCTTTCGATAATACATTAGTCCCCGAAAACAATGGCAGATTTATTGTTCCAAGAGAGAAAGTTATCATATTGGGACATTTAGCTACCATCACAGTTTTCAAACACAAAGCATTGCAAAGTGGCATTCCCAGAATAAAACCTTAGTAGCCTTGGTAAGGAATACAGCTCAATTGATCTAAGTCGTCCAAATACCAATATTTCATCACAATCACCTCCGCCTTCACCTTTTGCAATTTCTTTGATTGATTCACAATACTTTACACTTAAGGACTCAAGTTTCACTAAACTTTTGACTGTTGCAAATGTGAATAAATACTCCATTTGGTCACAGAATTCCACTTGCAACTCTTTAAGATTAATGAAAGACACTGCATAAGAAACTATTTTTTTTTTAATCGAGGGCAGGAGTGAATCTTTAATGATTCAAGCTTTTCAGAAAATGGTTGTACCCACGTGTGCTCTAAATCTATCGACCTTAACTCTTTTAGTTTCAACAAGGACAATTGTTTCAATCCTCCAAGTGCTTTGTCGTGAACTTGAAGCTTTTGATAGGGAAATATCTCCCTCAGGCCAAAGAACTTCTGTACAATGAGACTTGTTAAACTAGGTAGCCTGTGAAAGAAATCAAAAGGCAAACTATATTTCTCATTGTTATCATCCTCAAAGTACAATCGAAAAAGATTTAGCTTGCAAAAGAGGTTTTTTGGCAAATGTGCATCTCACAACAACATAACATTTTTCTCATTGAGTGACAGTTTCATCAGTTTGGGAGAAGCCTGCCAATTGAGGCCAAAAAAGTTCAGAAGACAATACATTGTTTGTGTTAGTTAGAAGATACAGAAGGAAAATATATAATGAAAAGAAAAGGAAGAACAAAAGGGTCAAAATATACATTACCAATATTTCAACCGAAAACAAAGGTTGTAGCACCATAATTGGAGCCTCTACAACTGTTACTTTCTGATTATCATCAAATTCGATGTGAATAGCTTTAGTTGAGGACAAGAGGCCACAAATAAGCTTTGTAACAAAGGACATTTCAGATAATTCCTTCCAGGGTAAAAGCAACTCAATAGTGGCACATTATCAACATATAACAACAACAAACAAGAGAATTTAAAAATTATTGTCATTCCATGTTCATTTCCATCTTCCTTCCCAACTATTTCTTCCAATTTCTCACACTCAGTTATTCCAAGTATCTCGAGCTTCTTAATATTTGTTGCAAGGGATAAAGGGAATAATGTTACCAAACTTCCACAACCATTAACTTCAACTCTATGCAAATTGGGAAAACTGACAATTCCTCCAGAGTTTTCCTTCCATACACATTTTAAATTTTACATCTTGTTTAAATTAAGCTTTTTCAAACGAAAGATCTTGAGCTCACTCTCATTTATGTCAAATATTCCTTGTGTTGGTTCACAATTCTCTACATTAAATTCTTCTAAACTCTTCGAGTAACGTAGTACATGAGAGGGAATCAAAATATTTCTTGTATATGCTCACCAAATTCCAATTTCTTTAAACAACAAAAAAAATTGTCTGGAAAAACAGATTTTCCGAGTCGAACATCTTTCCTCTCAGGATAATCAACAATTCTTGCATGCGTTGAATATTCAAAAGAAACCTTGAAAAGTCAAGAAACTAAATATCACAAACACAGGACAATTAATGATTGGATGAAGATATAAAAAGCTTTTATAGTAATCCTTATGGTATATGTATCCCCTTTAGTACATTAATTGGTTATAAAATAAATTTGGAATATGAAGAAAAGTGAAAAATACTTCTAATAATTGAAAGAGTATGATATAGGTCATCCTTTGTACATATTTGATTACGAAATTATGCTAAACACTTGGATATCAAATCAAACTTGATAATTCAAACAATAAACCTTGGTCTTTGAACATAAATCTACTTAAATCTATACAAAACGACACAATGTGCATGTGCTTCATAATATTTATGTAGTTTCTCACAATAATAGAATTATTAGTTACGAACAATTCCAATTAAATGAAAATTAAATTATTTGTGAAGGTATGATACAATTAAAATTTGTGATGGTCCATAAATATTTTCATGCATACCTGGTCTGAAAAATGTTTTTGTAGAGTGGCATTCAAATCTCCTCCCCAATACCATTTGTCTTTTTCTCCAGCTACAACATGTACCTTATGTAGGTTTGGAACACTTTGAACTTAGGAGAATTTTGTCATTTGAGGACATTCACTCACTATTGATTTTTCCAATAGTGGGAATTTTAACTCACTTATTGATAGCAAGAAACTTAAGAGATTTTGTAGAGACACCAATTCTAATGATTTTAATTGTTTAAATTCAATCTCTTGTACTTTTTCCACTTTATTTTCTGCAACGATTTCCACAGTCATTGGGCAGGAGCATACCTTCAACATTGTGAGTTGAACAAAAGTTTTAGCAGTTGAGGATGTCATTAAACTCCTCATTGATTTACAATTCATCACTTCTAAATATGTTAAGTAACTAAAAGTTACCGAAGATGACACTAAAATTTTCAGTTTCGTACAACGTTGAATGCTTAAGCGTTCCACCATTTGAAGAAGCACCTCATGCTCAAAGCCAATCTCCTCTAGAGACCACATGCTTTCTAGTTTCAGCTCTTTAACTTGCACAACACCACCAATTTTTTCACGTGAAATAAGACTTTTAAGAGCCCAAACCCTTTTTAAGTGACAAAGTTCCACTGTTAACCTTTTTAAATTGGGAAGTCTATGAAGAAACCAAAAGAGAATTTCATTATTCTTCAACCCATACAAAGTAAGTTCTTCTAGTTTGTGCTTTCTGTGAACATTAACAATGTATTTTTGCAACCACTCTGCTTCTTTCAAGCTCATTGACATATACTCCAAGTTGTATATCACCCAAATAAATAAATAAAAAGATTTATCAATATAAAAATATACCAATTAAACCATAATGTATTATTTTGCTTTAAAAGAAAAATAAAAGTCATATAAGGGATATCCTTATGAGGGGTTGCTAATTCATGTTTTCGTAAAAACAAGGCATGTTCTATATTTCCAATAGAAAATCTCTAAAAAGAATATGACTTGTATTTAAACAAACTCTGTGTACCTTTCTTGTAGCTAAAGTAATCGGTTGATCTTGTGAATTTATGATTTCTACAGTGAACCCTTCAAGCATGCTACAATCGGCTATATCTAATTTCTTCAATGATGGCCACTCCAAAGTGTGAGTTCATGAGTAGAAACTTCTCAAATCATATAAGTCTATAAATGATAGAGTGTGTAGATGAGGGAACTTAAAGTTGACATCACTTTCACTTGAATGTTGGTCACAAACAACAATCTCTTTCATTACCCAGTAGTTCCATACCTCAAGGACTTCTAGTTTTTCTAGGTCATTGGCAACAGAAATTGGAAAGAGGTATTTTAAAATTACACTATCAGCAATTTTTATGCGTTGCAAATTATTATATTTAAGTATTTCATCGATGTCATCCTTCCAAATGTTCACCGAATTTGGCAGCCTTTTTAGAAGTATATTATCCAAGTTTGTTTCATTTTTATCAGAGGTTTGTGGAATATTTGCAAAATCAAATATATTTTCCACCAACTTGCAATTTGTAACTAAGCTTTGAAGGCTATGAAATCTTTGAATCATATAACCAGGAATTATCATAAGAAGTTTGTGGCACTCTCTTATTATCAAGGAGTCTAAACTACAAAAGGAATGTAAACCAATATGCGATTTCCAGATCCATGCTGATGATCTCCATTTTCTTCAACATAGGAAACATGTCAACATACTCTTATAGTAAAAACCATCACTAATACAGTAAAGGGAAACGACAGCGGTTATTTTCGCTTATATGCAGCGGTTCCGCAATTGAGGCAAAAAGGAGTAGGCTTTTTGTCTCGATTCTGAACCGAGAAAAATGTCGGTATCAGGAAAATCGGTATCGTAGAGTCGCGCAGCAGAATAAAAGTAAGTGAAAAACGTGTTACGGTCACAACTCAAGTTACGATAGTCCGTTTCAAAAATTGATTTTCTTAGTGAACTTTTATCGAACAGTAGATTTTCTAAAAGTTTAAAGAGTGTAGAGTTCAAAAAAATCAACACAGAAAATTTATCCTGGTTTGAATCAAAAGATTCTACATCCAGTCGTTGATCACTATGAATAGTGATTAACCTTTTTCACTAAAAATAATGTTTGTACAGTTACAAGATATGAAGTAGAGATTAAGAAACGAGAACACCTTTCGCTCGACAAACGAACGAAAGAACCTTCCTTCGACAAACAACCGAAAGAACCTGCTCAGCCTGTAAGACCCTTGAAATTAGTTGTAATTAAGATACTAGATATTTTTTAAATAAAAAATAATTTTATGTATAAATGCTACAATAAAATGCTACAGTAAAATACGTATAGTGTTACAGTAAAATATGTATAGTGTTACAGTAAAAATACCTCGTGAATCATGTGTTGCTACAGTACTGCTACAGTACTGCTACAGGAAAAATGTAGTACAAGCTACAATACCGCTACAGTGAATCGTAGTACAGCTATAGTACTGCTACAGTAATTGTAGTACAGCTACAGTAACCCCTAACTTCAACTATAAAAAGGGGTGAGAAATGAAGTTTTAGGAGAGGAGAGTGAAATTGAGCAAGACTTTTGTCAAAAATAAAGAGATATTAAGAATAGAATCTGAGTTGTAGAGAAGGTAGCAAGAGCTTCTGAAGAGGTGCTCTTCATTCAGAAAGGAGCGAGAATCAAGTAAGGGAAGCTACTCTTGAATCTTGAGTATACAATACTTTGCTTTTGTCTAATCCTAAATCTTGAATATGGAGTATTTTGTTTCTGGATGATCTTGAATTTTGAATGAGAACATGCTTCTCTGATGAGACCCAAGTTTGATAGTTGTAAAACGTGATATTAATTCTGTTATGCTAACTGTACGTTATTGTTACTTAGAACATTTAGTTGTTTCTTTTGCAATTTTGGAAGGACGAGAAAATGTCTAACCGACTCTACCAGATTCAACTTCTTGTTTCCCCAAACCTTTTATTGTTTCTTTATCTCTTTATATTGTATTTTTGGAAGGACGAGAAGTTGTCTAACCGGCTCTGCCAGATTCAACTTCTTGTTTTCCCAAACCTTTTATTTCTTATTTATTTATATTATATTTTTGGAAGGATGAGAAGTTGTCTAACCGGCTCTACCAGATTCAACTTCTTGTTTCCTCAAAAATTTTATTGCTTTATCTATTTTTTTATTGCATCTTTCTGGGAGGATGTGAAGTTGTCTAACCGGCTCTGCCAGATTCAACTTCTTGTTTCCCTGAATTTTTATATTAAGATTATTTTGATGGTAGGGGAGCTAATCCTTTCTTACATATGATATTTATACATGTTATGATCATGAATATGAGTTATGAACATGTTAAAATTTTGGTAATGGTAGTTATCTATTCACTCGTGTAAATTTAGTTTTCATCATGATTATAATTTTTCTTATTTTCGAGTTACTGTGGTAAAACATTCCTTTTAATTGTTTTTACCGTTGGATTTTAATATATGAATCCTAAGACCTATTTCTTCACTTTGACCGTTCGGATCATTAATTAAGAGTCTGTACTTGGAGAAATAAGTTGTGCATGTTTGAGTAAATTAATTACCCCTATAATTCTATTACTGAGTCCTCTCGATAAAATATAGATTCTGTTCTATTTAACCGTTAGATCAACTTGAAAATTTGATATATGATTCCTAAGATATATTACTATAATTTGACCGTTCGGATTTGTAATTAGAAGTCTATGTGTTGAGAAATAAATTTTGAAATTTTGAAAAGTATGATGAACACTATATTTTTGTTCTTAAGTTATCATGGTAAAAACTTCAGATATATTTCATTTACCGTTACATTGAGCCCAAACTTTAATATGTAGTTCCTAAGACATGTTGATGTATTTTGGCTGATCTATGACCTTTGATTGGTGAAATTATGTTGAGTTATACTTGTTATGGGAAAGATGAGTTTATAATATGAAGTATGATATCTGGCAATATGTTTACTTTATTTTGGGTATTGACACGAAAACGGGTTATTGTCAATTTATGATTAAAGAATGAACATGATTGAGTTAGGTGGATAAGCGGGTATGATTTGTTGATTTTATGAAATGTTGGGGTGGATATAAGAAATCATTACTTATGAAATGATGTTTACTATTGGGAGTAGTATGTTCGGTTTATACCATGAGACCTTGATATGAGCAAAGTAACACACGAGGTTTATGAAAGCAGGTAGAAAATGGTCTGACCATAAGGCTTTGACATAAACATATGATTCGTTAGTTTTATAGAAGCAGACAGAGAGAGGTCTGACCATAAGGCTTCAGAAAGTAAGACATAGTATACAGGTAAGGCTTAAGGAAGCAAGCAGAGAGCGGTCTGACCATAAGGCTTCGTGAGTAAGCATGGTATACTTGTAAGGTTTATGAAAATGAGAAAGATGATTTTGAATAAGTTAAGGAAAAAATGAATTAATGACATCGGGATAATGGTATTTATAAATTGCAGAAATACATGATTGAAATATTTATATTATAAGTAAGTTTAATGATTGTATGATATGGTTGGCTTACCCTTATTTGTTTGTGCTATGATCATATAACTCATGTTATATGTGAGCAGATAATGTTGCAGATGCGGTTGAAAAAGCTTAGAGATGATGAGAGATATGCGGGGAAAAACTTTCAGGGATTTTTGTAAAAAGAATAAATTTGCATTGGAAGAATATGTTGTGTAAGACTTATAAGTTTAATTTCGAATTTATGATAAGTGGTGAAGACTATATTGTTTAAATTTTGTAAGTTTGGAATTGTACTTTGGAGGAATTGAAATAAAGTTTGATTGTTTATATCAGATATCGAATTAATTTAGTCTTTACTACCAGTAATACCCTTTTAAATTATTTGGGTGTTACACAGCCAACTTGAAGAGAACCGTTCCGACCTTAGACACACTAAGCTTGAGCTTCTCCTATTCACAAGACTTGACTTAAGCAACTCTATTACTTGAGAACTTCCTCAGACAAACTGTATTCTCAAATGGCATAGATCCCTTTTCACTCTCAGATAGCTTCACTTAGGCACAAAACTCTAATACTCTCAAAATGAAAAGTTAAATTCTAAGAGCTGTGAAGACCTATGTTTATACGCCCAGGTTCGTGCAGAGTGAGAAACTAAAAAGACATCTCTCAACTGCCAGTGATAATTGATTATCATAAATGATAATCGATTTTTTGTGTCCGTTATGGGGTTTTCAAAAAGGTGATGATCGATTATCTTGGGGAATAATCGATTATTTGCACGACTTGGGCAATACTGACTCAGACTGGAATAATCGATTATCCTGAGCAATAATCGATTATTTGCTTGAGCAACGCTTTTCCAAAGAGGCTCATGATAATCGATTATCACACCCAATAATCGATTATTTGCTTGAGCAACGCTTTTCCAAAGACTCTCTAAATAGGAAAACTTCTAAGTGTTCTTACATCAATAAAGTAATTCCTATACAATTAATTCTACAAAATGCTTTTAAAATAAGTACAACAAAAGTCTTCAAGTTCTTCATCTTGTAGCATCATCAAAACCATAATATCTTCAAGACACCAATGCTCCTCATTGGTAACAATCTCCCCCTTATTAATGTTGATAAAAAATCTCTTGATTAAAAGAATTTCCAATTTTCTGCATAGATTTTAGACTTACAAACATATAAACATGTTAGTAATAACTATACTAATGGGAAATGTTCTCTGCCTTTTTTATCATAAGCAGAAAGTAAAAATGAATACTCCCCCTCAAATTTTGTTCCCCCTCAACAAAAGAATAGATGCAATTCAAATATTACAAAACTGTTGAGTACCAGATGTCATTCAAATATTATAAGGAGAAAAGAGTTTTGGTCCCCATAATCTCATTTTGGTCTTTTGAGGTTAGAGACAAATTACTTTATAATAGGAATCCAAGCAAATTTTCCATTTGGAACATCAAAATGTTTAATTCTACATTTGTTAGAAGTGTGCCCCTTTTTCATACCGTAAAAACATGTGACATCATTTGGGTTTCTATAACACACAATTCCTTTTTCAACCCATACCCTACGGGTTCTTTTAATTTGGTTCTTACTTTTAAAAACATTTTTGTTTTTATAAACCTTTTTAACAGTTATAGGCATTTCAACATTGCAACTTCAAGAAGATTTTCAGGAATATCAATATCAAGCATATGACTCTTACATGAAAGACATTCAACAGGATGTTCAACATTTGAAGACTCTTTCATTTCTAAATTACATATTTTATTTCTCAAAATAACTTCTTCATCTAATGCCTTCTCATATTTAATTTTCAAATCCTTAAACTCATTTTTCAAATTTTTATGAGAAACATCCAATTTTTCAGATTCATTTAGCAATTCAAGAAAGACTTTTTGCAACTCAAACTCAGAAGTTTCAGAACTAGAACAACTTACTTGGCTTGCAGAGTCATCAATATTAGCTGTCAAACACAAGTTTGCTTCTTCAATAGAAACAATTGCACTAGAAGTGCTTGATGCATTATCCTCCCAAGCAATGTAAGCTCTTTTCTTCTTGAGAAACTTCTTTTCTTCATCCTTTTTTATGTTTGGACAATCCGCATTAACATGCCCCTTTTCTCCACAACCATAACACCTTTAATTTGAAGAATATCTTTGTTTCTTCTTTCAGTCCTTTCTAATTTGTTCCTTGCCTTTAGATTTCATGAACTTGTTGAATTTTCTAAACATGTGAATCATATCTTCGTCATCTGAGTCTTCATCTTCTGATTCCTCATCCTTTTCAAAACTCTTGCCTTTTGAATTTGCAATTTTGAAGGCCAACATTTTCTTCTTTCCTTGGACTTCCTCAGCACTTAGTCTATTCAACTCCAGCTCGTGCTCTCTCAACTTTCCAAAATGCACAGCCATAGGCATGGGCGTCAAGTCTTGAGACTCAGTTATCGTAGTAACCTTTGGCTGCCACGTCCTGTTCAAATATTTCAGAATTTTAACATTTAATTCATGAGTGTCAAATTTCTTACCTAAACCAAAAATATGGTTGATGATATGTGTGAAGCGTTTTTTCACATCAGCGATGGTTTCACCCTATTGCATCCTGAACATCTCATACTCTTGTATCAAGGTGTTTTTCCTAGCACACTTCACATCCTCGGTTCCTTCATTTGTTACTCGAAGAACTTCCCACATCTCCTGAGCCGTTTTGCACACTGAAATCCTGTAAAATTAAGTGAGCTAGTGAGCCAACCCGTTTACCCACCAACCCGTGATAAGTCGGGCCGAGTTCGAATTTTTCTAGCTCGCTAATAAATGAGTTGGATTGGGTTGGCTCACTAAGTGACCAACCCATGGTGCCCCGGTGGGGTGACCCGTTTTGACAGCTCTAGTTGCAAGTCCCACATCGACTATAGATAAGACCAATTTATAATATATAAGTAGATGCAAATCTCACCTTACAAACCGGTTTTGTGGGGTTGAGTTAAGCTTAAAGTATTATTTGAATCCAATGTATTATTTGAAAATCAACTTAGAAAATATATCGATTTAAAAAAAAAAACAGTCTTTAATTTAAGAATGACATAAAATATGAAGTAATCCTAAAAGTTAATTTTAAAAATTTTAACTGTTTCAATATTTAGAACTTGAGTTTAGACATCCACAAAATTTTAACGCTATTTTGTGAACTCTAGATAATTAAGTACCCGAATCATATTCTTTTTTTTTTTTGTATAAGATCCTATTTTGAGCTTAAAAATGATGATATAGAAAATACAAAACAAATGAAGATCAACATGAAAGGACTAAATCAAAATCTATACAAGTCAAATCCCACGAATATTAGAATTATGTCATAAGTAAATATTGTTCAAACAAGCAAGATCGAAAACATTGAAATATGTTGACACATGCAATCCAAAAACACTTAAATATAGAAAAATGTCTTTGTTTACTAGTAACTTAGATAATTAACTATATATGATCATGTAGCTACTCTTCACCAACTTGAGTTGTAAATCAGTCTTTTCATGAAGGTAGCACTCTTACATGTCTGGTAGCAAACCTTTCAGCCTCAGAAGGTTGAGGCAAATGTACAAGAGATGCTATTTCATCCTCTCCCCATATATCTTCAAGGGGTCCATCTGGTTGTCTGCTTCGAGTAGTGTCTCTACCATTCATGCACCTCAAGCACGTTCCTGTTTCACAATATATAAGCTTTTCCATACTCGATGTTGGCAAAAGGTCCTTTAGCTCACTCATCTCTACAAATGCTCGAGGATATGCTGTGTCCAGAATCAAACTGTTGCATATGTTCACCTTCTCCAAATCTTCCAAGAAATTCAGCACACACAACAATGCCTTCCAGCTAATTATTAAATGCCGAATGCTCAATATCTTCAACTTCGGGGTGTATTTAGTCATGGCCAAAGCATGCTTTTCTTCAAAGTTGCCATCAGAAAATTTCAGCACGGTGATGTTGTTGTAGTGTTTTCCAATAGCTAGGATCATGTAATAATTGGACACAGCAGAAGTAGTGGTAATGGATTCAAGACCTCTCCATAAGCTCAGTACGGTGTCCACTCCTGCTCTTAAGAAATCACCCGTCTTTGGTAGAACAACTCGTTTCAGGTTTGGGGTCCTACGAAAGAAAAACATGCATACACCGTGTAATACCAAATAGATTTCCAAATTCAAAATGAATTTTTTATTAAATATATTTTTACCAAGTACTTGTAGTTGTAAAAGTAGAATGAATATTTTCCAAGATATTTACCAAGCATTAAACTTATAGTTGTAGAAGTAGAATGGGTTTTGTCAAGATTTTTGAGGGAAACTTTACCTTTGTGCCACCATGATGAACTGTTCATTGGTTAGGTAAACATAAAAATTGAATATAATGTAGGTGGTATTTCCATTACTCAGATCAAGAAGATGTTTCAAGAATTGAGTCATCTGCAAACTTGAGTGTCTGTAAGCTCCAACTTTATTGAATGGTATGTTGAAGCAGTAAGAACGGAGTCTGGAGAGATCAATCTTGTTCCATAGAGATGGGTCCCGACAAGCATTATTCCAAGATTTGCAAACTAGGGAGGCAACTGCAACATCCACAACGTTGAGGGATAAAAAGATTTTTACAAGAATATCATATATCAAATCGTTATTCACTTTCTGCTTTTTTCGAAATGTTGATTCCATATTCTCCATTTGTTCACGTTTTCCTGCAAATATATGAATTTTTTTACATAATCAGTTTTAATTTTTCATAAATAAGTTCCAAATCAAATAAGAAAAATCATGCAAACTCTATATTCAATATATATATATATATATATATTCTTATTGATAATTAAAAATATACTGTTTAAAGAGAGAGACAAGTCCAAATTTTTTTATATTGTTTTCTATTGATAATTAAAAATATACTGATATTAGTGTATTTAATTTTTTTAATATATTTTAAAATATTAAAATTAGTGTTTATTAATGTATTTTAAAAATACAACAGATAAAGAAAAGAAATATAATAGAAAATTTGAGAGAGACTATATACTAGGCAAGGTGTAACATGTAACACCCCATGCAGTGAAAATAATGAATACCCTCAACACTCTACGTTTTACTCTTCTCTTCTATTACACCAGCCTCCATCCTAAAATCTCCTAGGCTTCTCTCTCTCGGCCTCTCACCCTTCCAGTCAAGGATGTCCACAAAACGAAACAACATGTTAGAAAACACCATGCATGAAGACTCACGAGAAATACTACCCTTAAATCACAAAACACATGCATTAATTCCTACCATTGCTCTCACCGTGACTATGCAAGGAGCAAAGCCTTCTATCTCCCACAAGATTATTAATTCAACAGATTTTTTTTAAACGTTCATGATATAACCTAAATCTTTTAAAATATTCTCCAAATTTCACCCTTTATCTCTTCAAATCTTTTCTGTTGTAATCATGTTCTAGTGTGCATGGCCATTAACATAATAAAACCTAATTCCACTCGCTGCCTTGTGAAAGAAACAAACCAAAGAAAACTTACGTCTCTCTCTTAAACTAAAGAAACCCATAAAATGATTTAATCACTTACGATTTTAAAATAATTTATTCACATTCAAATAGACAAAACACTTAAAATGATTGCTATAGACAAAACGAAAATTAACAGAAGATAAAACCCACGAAAACTTACGTGCAATACTACCCTTCCACCACCATTAATCAACATTACCGAAAACCCAAATTTATATTGATAAAAATTAACTTCGATCAACATAAAAAAAATAAAAATAGCATTATAAAACAACCATAATTTAGCATCAATAAAACAAATTCAAAACGATGAAGTATTAGTTTGTACATACAACTAGTTGAAACGAATGCATCTATCAATTCTAAATAGGGATTATAAAAAGCTCAAGAAATTTGAGTGATAAATTACTATATCAATATTTTACATATTTTTGTTTTACACATTAAGATTTTGAATATCGTTACTTTTGTCTCTATGTAATTTGGTTTTATTAAAAAACACTCATAAAAATTAAGAAAATTACGAGAGAAAAATTATGAGTGGCTTAAGAAATTGAGTAAAAGTCTTAAATAGTTGGTTTTTGCACCAAAGTAGGCAAAACTGTCCTGAATATTACTAAAATGGGCAGATTTTGACCCAAAGTGAAGTCGTGGGGGTCAAAACGACTTCAAATAAAGAAGTCGTGCCCCTCCTGTACGACTTCACACTGTTCATGTGAATAGTGTGAAGTCGTGCACCCCAAAAACGACTTTGGGGTCCTGTAATCGATTACAAGGTAATGATAATCGATTACAGAGTGGTGAAATGGTAACCCCTGCAGGATTTCAAATTAGTAGGCAGAAAAGGGACTGATAATCGATTACGACACTTCTGTAATCGATTACCAGTGTGTTTGTGATCCAAGAATCACTCTGGTAATCGATTACAATGAACGTGTAATCGATTACTAGTGTGTTTTTGGTTGGTTTTAGAAAATGATTTTGCATTTTACATATGTTATGTATTGGTTGTGTTATACGAGAAGAGAAAATAAATATCTGGAATAAGAAATATTAATAGTAATATATGAATAATGGATTTGATTACAATTGGGTAAGATTAAGAAAAAACTAATGACGAAAGGGACAATTTCCCCTATGATGACCTTCGTTGCGGTAGTAAGAGCATTTTTTTGGCTTATCTGGATTGGATTGATCCATTTCATTATGAAGCCTATTTGTAGATGGTCTTCCAGATGCCTTGCGTCGCATTCTAGGATCTGGTATGAAGTTTGGACCTGTATACGCAGACCAATAATCTTGATTTTGGATTGGGTGAAATTGCACTTCGTATGCCTTGAAAATGTTGTTAAGACTGTACACTAGATCGATGACTTGGGTTAGTGGAATATGCGAAAATGCACAAACAGCAATGACATGATGACATGGGAGACGAGTAGCCTGGAAGTGACCACAATCACACCACCATTCATTTAGGCTGACCTTGTAGGAAAGTAGAACAGGGCGGTAGTGGTGAGGTGTTAAAATTTCCTGAACATCAAATTCAGAATTTTCACGGTTGTAGCGATGAACATGACAAAATGCGGATTGTTGTTGATTTTTCCTAATGATGTCGGCAATTTCTTCAGGAAATTGGTGTCCTGCTTATAGCATACAGTTTGCCTTTAATCCACGTTCAACAAACCATGATTGTGTCCTCTCAAATGTTGTTATGATTAGAGCACATATTGGTAATGAACGTGCTCCCTTTAAAATGGAGTTGGTGCACTCAGCAAGATTAGTCGTCATATGTCCATATCTTCTCCCTCCATCAAAAGCCTGAGACCATTTTTGTAATGGGATTTTATCTATCCATTCAACTTGTTGTGGGTATTGGTTTCTCAATGCAGCAAGTTTTTTGAGGTCATGATTTTTGAATTTGTTGTTGAAGTTGGATGCCAGATGATGTATGCAATACACAGAGTTCAAACCATCTTGTTCCCAACCAACTTGTTCTGATCTTAAGGCAGATAGTATACCCTTTCCTCTGTCAGTGATGATGCAAATATTTTGTTGATGGCAAACATGTTCTTGAAGTAGTTGAAAGAACCATATCAAAGCCTCCTTTGTCTCACCTTCTACAATGGCAAAGGCCAATGGGAACGTGTGTTTTATAGTAACCTCAAATTTTCTGACAACGAAACAATGAAAACTAAGGTGAACAATGTCAAAATTATTATCAAACCCAGCATTTTAGCTTCTATAGCCGATCTTCCCTCTGTTGGGTTGCCCTTTGAGGGGAAATTATTTGAGGATTGGACCAATGAATACAATATGGACGGAGCCAGACAATTAATTTGTTTGCCACACAATCCCCCTACCAATAGAATTCTAGCAGGGAATATGACAGCTGAGGCCAGAGTATTACATTATACTATATGTCGTGTTTTGTTTCCACGTGTTTCTAACTTTGCACAGGCAACCGAAGAAGATCTTCTGATAATGTGGATTATAATGACGGCAAAGCAGATAAACTGGACCCATCTCATCCGACATAGGATGAAGAAGGCTTTGAGGCCAGGTGCTCCTTTACCATATCCAACTTTGGTCACCCGCATCTTGGAACATTTTCAAGTTCCACTGGAGGATGAAATATCAGTCCCACCTACTAGGCATTGGACAATATCAGGAGGAGTCATACAATCATTTGGATTGACCCAAAATGCTAACAGATGGGTGCACAAAAATTCTCCTCCTCCACCTCAACCTCAAAATGAACCACCTCCTCAACTACAACTACCATCAGTTCAACCAACTAGTAGATTTGATGAGGTCATGACAGGGATAAACGATCTCCGAACATTTGTTGGGGACAACTTCAATAGCATGAATGCAAGATTTGAACAATTGGAGCTGAACATGGGTGACCGCTTCGATACTATTGATGCTCGAGTTGAGCATGTGGAGCACGACATTCAATATCTGCGTCGTCATTTTGGTCCACATGGTGGACCATCTTCCTAGATGCCTTTCAATTTGTACTGTCCTTTTGTTTTCATTTTAGCTTGTTCCTTATGTAATGCACTTTTAATTCAATAAAATACTACAAATTTCATTTCTCAATTCATCTTATGATTTTCTCTTATTTCTATTACATAAAATCATATACTCTTCCTATACAAAACAATACATGACAATGTAATCAACAACAATGCGTGCTTACACAAACTCATATCAATACACTTAATAAACTTCACACTATGCACCACAATTACAATACAAAATTTCAAAAACCAACAAAAAACACACTGGTAATCGATTACATGAAACTTGTAATCGCTTACCAGAATGATTCTTGCACCCAATACAACCTGGTAATCGATTACAGAAGACTTGTAATCGATTACCAGTGTGTTTTTCTCATACTAATTTGAAGTCGTGGAGAGTGGTCACGATTTCAGTACTCTGTAATCGATTACCATTACGTTGTAATCGATTACAGTCATCAGAAGTCGTTTTTGGGGTGCACGACTTCACTTCGTGCAGGGGGGCACGACTTCTTCAATTGAAGTCGTTTGGGCCCCCACGACTTCTCCATTTTCGTAATATGGTTTGAATTTGCCTACTTTGGTAATAAGAGAGGCAAATATGCCTAGTTTGGTGAAAAAACCTAAATAGTTGCATTGACAAAAATGGATTTTATTGTTTATTGAAAAACAAATCTACAAAGAGACGTAGAAATTAGGCAAAATATCACCGGGTTTTCTCATCTCAGCTTTTCCCTCACCTTGTGCATGGTTGCTTCTCCAACTATCTACTAAAGAGCGGATATCTGCCTCAGGAATAGTTCTACTGAGGTTGGTCGAGACCTTCCTTACCCTTTTCAGAGCTTCTATGGTTTCTGAAAAAAAAAAATAGTTAGCTACAATAAAAGTATAAATCATTTAATCAATAAGTATAAATCAATTTAATCAATAAGTATAAATCAATTTAATCAATAAGTATAAATCAATTTAATCATAAGTATAAATCAATTTAATCATAAGTATAAATCAATTTAATCACTTTATGTAGTTAGTAGCGAGCACATTACCAGAGACCGCTATAATCCTATCATGGATCCTCCTCCGGCACATGCGTCGAACACCAACCTGTCCTCGGACAGATTGCGGCAACAATTCTAAATTCTTCGTCTGCAATGCATGTTATACGATTGAATACTGAATCTAATAAACATAAATAAATCAAGAAAAACCAAGAATTTTCAATCTACCTCCCAACACCAAAGACACGACTCGGTGTAGTCCTCTGATACATTAGCATCGGCATTAGGCAATCCATAAGTCACTCTATGTCCCTCAAGCAATACAATAGTCTTTACAGTGGCATAGGTCACTGGCTCCGGCTCCGCCAGCACGATTGCACCGCTACCGACCTTCTCGTTCAATCTGTCGTGGATCTCTTCAACAAGCTTCGACAGCGGAAGGTCACTCTCCTCCAGCAGAACCGCTATGACGGCGTTTCGTGAACCACCGCACTGGCTCAGTTCGACGTAGACTTTTTCAGCCATGGCTTTCTTATAATTGCGGAACAAGGCGTCGAGCTCCTTCTCTAGGGTTTCAACTCTCTTATCCTCGACATTATTTAGTTTTTGCAGGCTCGATGGAAGTTTCTTCCGGCCCTGCGGGGTGGTGCTCGTCGGACTACTAATCTTTGGAATCTTGTCACGATTTGAATTTGGATCTTGAGAAGAAGATGGTATTCTTGTCTGCGTTGCCATTTCCACCTCTTCCACTTTTCCTGGCTTGTGAACTCTTCCGGGAAGAAACGGGAAGAAATGAATAAGGTTTAAAATATAAACACAAAAAAAAGTAATGAAATTTGTTTTTCGCTGCATGGCCATTAAGATAATAAAACCTAATTCTACTCGCTGCCTTGTGAAAGAAACGAACCAAAGAAAACTTACGTCTCTCTTCAACTAAAGAAACCCATAAAATGATTTAATCACTTACGATTTTAAAATAATTTATTCACATTCAAACAGACAAAACACTTAAAATGATTGCTATAGACAAAACGAAAATTAGCAGAAGATAAAACCCACGAAAAATTACGTGCAATACTATCCTTCCACCACAAAAATACATGCATACATTCCTATCAATTCTAACAATATAAAAGATTATGAAACCTCAAGGTATACTCCCCTTACCTGGGTTTCCAGAAGTTCTTCTCCATTCTCACGGTTCTTGACGCAAGAAATGACAAGTTCCTTCACCCCTTCACAGATGATCACCGTTGATGCAGATACGGCCTTAGGTTTGCCTCTTCCTCACTCACCGCTCCCGTGTAAGTTTTATGAAAGGTTTTTCCCCAAACAGATTTTATTTTAAAACCCTAGATATATCCTAAACCTAAAGATATCTTCTCAATTATTTTCTATTACGATTTCTAACCATTATATCTTCTCTATGTTAAGATTTCTAACCATTATATCTTCTCTATCTTTTCAAACTTTCACAACAACCCCACCTTTAAGAAGTCTTCTCCTCTCTACTTCGGGGAATTATTTCTCCTCACTCTGCACACCGAATCGGTGCTCAAAGCAACAAAATCTTCAACAATCATTATCCTTGCAAAATACCGAATACTTTATCTCCTTTTTATTAACATATGTAAAATATTCTATTAAATATAGAATATTGTTTTATTTATAAAAAGGTATATATTTATGCAGGTAAAGCATTTGATCAATTCAGAAAAACACATTTTTAAATGGAATCCAACCACAACTCAGAAATTATTAGGAAAATGGATGTCGTCGAAGTGAACCAAAACACAACGACGAAAGTTGACTACCAATTGGCGATGAATAAAGCTCTCAAAAATTGAATCCCAAGTGAAAACACAATTGAAGGGAAAAAAGAAAAAAAGATATGGGGATTTCTTAATCCTTTTCTGCGTCTGATAGGAGTTAAACAACCCTTGTATTAATCAATTTCTAACTCAACATTTGCTTCAAAGTCACCAAAATTCTATTGTATCAAGATATGAACACAAATGAAAAAATAAGTTTATATGAGGATTTGTTATGACGGGTAAATAGGTTGATCAATACATTTTTGTGATAAGTATTTATGGATTTAATTTTGAACTAAATACTAAGTTTATTTTTGGATTATAGTTTTAAACTTTTCTCACATATTTCAAATGTATAGTAATGAATTTTCACGTATTAATTTAAAAAAAACTTTTCAAAAGTATCCTAAAAGTAATTCAAATATCATAGTGTAAGACTGAATTTAATCTAAAATATTAGTATATTGATATAATAGTATTTAACATCACACTCAAAGATTAAGTTCTTAAATATGCTATAAGTCTCTATGTACAATAATTATATTTAGGATTAATTGTTTTTAGTTTCTAAATTATAATGTAATTTTGAATTTTGTTTTTATCTTAAATTATGTTCCTTAGTTTGGAATAAAGTGAAGGGATAAGATGAGGTTTGACCAAAACATATGAATATAAATGAAAGAGATGGATATGGAAGAAGAAGATCGATATGCATGAATGAGATGGGTAGAAATGAAGGAGATGAATGAAAGAAGATATATGAATGGGAAAAACAGGAGAAGTGTGAAAAGAGATTTATATAGAAAATGAGAGAGAAAAATTATGAGTGAGAGATTTGTCATCTTCAAATAATATTTAAATTAAAAATGATCTACGATTTTTATTTATTTTCATCAAGATATACAAATTCGTAATATATAACTTAGTATCAACCAACACTAGCTTTAATAAATTTAAAACAGTTTGTGTTGTTAGAGTTGACTTTATTGGTGTCTAATATTAAGAAATTAGAGTCAACTTAGCTTATGTTAATCTAACTCTAACATAAATATTAAAATCATAAATGATTTTTCTGTTAGAATATGGTCAAAAACACTTTTATCCAATAAAAATCAATGATGGAAGAAGATTGAGGGAATCAACAAATTAAACAGAAAAGAAGTTAACATATAAGAGAAAAAAAAGATAGATAACAAAAGGTGCAAAGAAAAAAAAATTAAGAAATAATTTCAACGTAGAGAATAAATAAAGAAAGAGAGAGAAAAATGATATTGTAATTTTTAATTTTATCAATAATATATTTGTATTTTGAGTGTTATTATTTCACATTTATATTTTCTCTCACAAATTTGATTAAGAGGAATTTGCTAAATTTCTCCACAACGTGTATTAGAGCCGATTGTTATTATTGTAATCAACGGTTTAAAGGAAAGTCAAATTTAAGTGGGAAAAATGACTATAGATGAAGCAAAAATATAAATTGAGAAGTTTGATGGTACCCAAAACAGTTACCCCGCGCAGAAACAAGTTTAATAGGACCTACAAACCACCAAATTGGGGTAGAGTACAACTCTTAGAGCTAGAATGAACAAGAAAACTAAAGGGAAAAACTACCAGCTGCATGCACCCAGTAAAGTGGCATGCCCTAGATTGAAAGACAGTGGAGGAGAAGGAAAATGACTTACCAGTCAGAATGAATAAAACGTTCGGTAGAAATTGAGCCCTTTACGCCGCGAACACTTGGGCAACACCTAAATCAAAATCCTACGGTTCAGTGAGTTGGAAATGTAGAGAGAAGGCAGAGCAAGGTTAGGGAAAATAAGAGTCCTAGAGAGAAGGGAAAATTGGCTAATGAACTCAGATTTCTGAAAGGTCCCTTCTAAGGCCATGGTGTCCTTAATTTTACGGGCCTGACTGCCTCCACATAATTAAGGCCCAATAGCCCTACATTTTTCAGGCCCTTACAGTCATTTGATATTCTTATTTAATATTTATATAATTATATTTTTTTAATATTTCTCATCAAGAAAAAAAAATATATTTTTACATTAAATACATAATAATATATATCATGTTGATGTGATTCTTTTATTTTTTTTATAAAAAATATTTAATTAATATATGGAACAATCAAGACGTGGATAGGGATGCAAGGATATATCGACATACTATAGTTGATGAAATAAATTTTTATACTAACTAATAATGAAGTAGAAAATAAATTTTTCGGGATTTTGAAAAAAACATCAAAACTAATCGGGGTGTTATGAAAATCGTAAAAAATAGCCGAGGTTTTATAAAACCACCCCTATTTGCAGGGGTTTCCTCCAAAACCGTTGGAAATAGCCAGGGTTATAGAAAACCGACCCAATTTGTTGGGGTTTCCTCCAAAACCGCCAGAAATGTATTAATGAAGAAAAAAGATTAGCATATCACTCGCTGTGACACTCAATCTTGCTTTTGCATACCACCTTTTGTAAAGACTAATTAGGTTTAAAACTATTTTTAACTGCGTAGACTGTGCTCAATATAGTTAATACATTCACAAATATCACTTATGTTCACATATAGCCAGACTCTCGATAAGTTACTATGTTTATTCAATGATGACATTTGTTATAGTATGTACAATATCATCAAAATGATCTGCCACAAAACTTTTAACATTCATCTTTATCATAATCATATTTAAGTGCTTATAAGCAACATTAATTTTTTATACCATAAGTGTCTTCTTTACATTTATCATTCATCTGATTATCTGAAATTCAAAATGAGTGTGAAAGTTTCTAACTATGATTTGATTACCTTGCCAAAGGATTTCACAATCAATTGCTGAAATGTATCTCGAAATGCCTCATAAACAATGTGTACAAGACAATCCTAAACTCTACCAAGAAAGGAGATGCAGCTCGAAGCCTTGTGTGAATGCTCTTTCCTGATGGAACGGATTACATGGATCATGGTATGCAATTGTTCTCTCAAAATCATCACTCTCTTCCCATGATTCTCTTATGAGCTTGATGATATGGAAGCTATCTAGAAATCTAAAAGTTTACGAAAAAAGTAATCTAAAATTGCATTGTTCAACATATATAACTAATTGTTCATATAATTAATTGTTCATACATAAAAATTAAATAGAAAGATGTTCAATAACAATGTTCAATACTAAAAATTAAAGAGAAAGATGTTTAATTTTCTTTATCTTCGTTTGGCACGCTTCCTTGATCAGATACTTAAAATATAACATAATAGTTAGTCGGTTTTATATTTTTAAAAAATCATTCAAATAAATTTAGCAATTAGTACCGATGGTTGAAATGGGGAAAACTTTGAAGGGATTTGACCTTGATAATTTTGCAACATAAATGTTATATTTCCTTCATTTCATTGACTTGTGATGTCAATGAAGATACCTGTAACAGATGAAATTATTTAAAGAAAAATGATACCTAACAAGTGAATCATAAAAGGAACAAATCAAGTAATTGATAAAATATTCATTAACCTAAGTTTGTAATTCATCATTAGAAGGAGTAGCTGAAGATGATCCACTATGAGAACGAGCATTGACTCCAAAGATTTTAGATGGGCAAGGACCCAAACATAGACCGCGAACATGTCCATAATGCTTTTGGATTCCTAAAGCATGAGCCAATGAATCTGAACTGATAATTTTTTTATTTAGATGATGGTGTGGATTCATATGCTTAAATTTTTTCCTAAATCAGAGAAAACAAGTGCACAATTCCAAAAAAAAAAAAAACAAGGCCAGACACAAATCAATGAGATTCTTAGCAATTCTAGATCAAAGCATTTCATATTTGTCATTGCAAAATATGTAGTTCTGTGTACTGAAACAAACTGAACAATATTTGACAAGTATGTCAACTTAAAGTAACAACATGAAAAAGTGATATCACTAATGGAGTGAAAAACACTAAACATGATGAAATTATCCTAATTCAAATTTAATGTGAATCAAACTAAATAAAATTGTATCAACCATATTTCTATCCCATACCCATGTTTGATTTTTATTCCACTTTTTCACTTAAAGATATGGGGGGCAGAAGATTTTTCTGTTTCCCTTAAATTACAATAATCATCAACCCGCTCATTTATAATCGTGCATTACAAGTTTGAATTTTAAGCTAACCCATTCAACCAAGTTAAACTTATACTATGAATACACCAATTGCACGTTCACTAAATTCCAAGTTTCCAAGTCATTACTTAATAACAATTAAGAGGATATGTACAAGTTTCACCAGTCAACCAGTTTTCCAACTATCATGCCTAATCCCATTATTTGCATGCTAATTACATCACAACATTCCACACACATGTAGATTCAAGAGTTAAAACAATGTAAGCAAAATTGAAGTCCAATTTGGACAATGTTCTTACTAGCTTCTAATCTTATCTATAGTATTCAACAGCCTCACTCAAAACACAATCTCATTCACAATCTACGTTCAGTTTCAATTAAATGAAAAGAGTGAAGAACACAATCTCATTCACAATTTACGTTCAGTTTCAATTAAATGAAAAGAGTGAAGAACAATGGCAAAACAACAACACAAATAACACATCACTAAGTCACAACAAGTTGTACCATAAATAAGTCTGACATTGTTGTAAGCAATTCTTTAATTTTTCAATTGAATGAAAAAACACATAGGATCTTGAATTTTCATGATACTCACTATTCTCACATACATAATAGAAGAGAACTTACCTGGATCCAATGTATAGTTCTTTCCTGTCAATTGTTCTCCCTTCTCTTACTCCTCTTTAATGTTTTCTTAATGATATAGAAATTGCCAAGTATGTTTTTCTCTGTCAAAGTCACAGTTTCTTTGTCTTTCCTGAGAACATTACTTTTCTCTTTTTCTTTTCAGAAACTTAACGTGTCAACAGTAGTAAAAAACTTTTTTTCCTCTATTATGATATTTAACCCACTTTAATAAAATATCAAAATTCCCTTTATTGAAGTGAGAAGAGAGGGATTGATTTTAATAACTCTAAAATAATCCCTATAACTTTAATACCTTATATTCTAATAATCATCACATTAGGATCTTTACATCAAAGTTATACTTTAAATTACATGAACCAATCTTAAATTAATATAATTTAAAAATTGTTGGCTAATGAACAAAAAATATTTGTGCATGATAAAACAAGGTCATAAGCAGGAGTGGAACTTACACAAATTTTTCTTGCCTCATCACTGACAAAAG
Organism: Vigna angularis; assembly: GCF_016808095.1. NCBI lineage: Eukaryota > Viridiplantae > Streptophyta > Magnoliopsida > Fabales > Fabaceae > Vigna > Vigna angularis. Next base: position 10,312,803 of record NC_068971.1, read on the forward strand.
CTTCGTTGGTCTTCTTATGGGTAGCTATCCAGACTTCTCCTCGGCTAACTTTGTGTCCACACTCCCTTTCTTATGAAAATGAACAAATGCATATTAAGTATGTCATAAATATAATGAGAAATAGAAAATTGAAGAACAATATCACTTCACCATTTCTTCTCTCTTCCTTGCAGTGCTCTTCGACCCTTATGTCAGCAACAGTTTGCTTTGTCCTATTGTGTTTATTTTTTAGGACAATCTCCTAAAATTATCATAAAAAAAAGTTATTTAATTATATTAGAATTTTAAGAAAAGAAATTTATGTTTTCCCTTTGTTCTTTCATCAAGTCGATAGTCAACAAAAGAAGCCTAATGATCTATGTTTGTTCCATTTGGAGCCATGACAATCAATTCATCTCTAGTATGTGTGTCATCATCTCTTTGTTGCCACAATTCTTGCCAACAATCTCTCCATTTATGATTAAGCACTTTAAAGATGTAATTGATTTGAATATCGGAATTTACTGCAAACTTTGTCTTCAAAACAGATATTATCAAAATTAACAACAATTATCCAATAACTCAATTGTGAATTAAAAATTTACATTACTAAGTTTCAAGATGTAATTGAAAATTGTTAGGAAGTGTTATGTACATGACTTCACTATTTTAAATTTATTCAATTATAATTTATTTATTGTAATTTTGAATTAAAGAGAATAAAATATAGATTATTTGATATTGAATTGGATGATAGAATGTTGTTTTATCTATGAAAAGGTATATATGTATTGTGATATAATTCAAACAATATTCAAATTCGTTTTCTGTTACTTTCAGTTACTATTTTATCAGTGACTAAACATTGTATATAAAACTTTGCTTTTATCTGTTGCAATATTAAGCATCCTTCATTCATTCACTTTACTGTTGTGCTCTTTTTCTGTATTCCACATCTCTGTTTTAATAGTGGTATCCAGAGCAAGGTCTTAGAAACTTGGGAGTGTGCGTCTTCAACTTTCTTCACGGTGATATTAAGGTGGCTGAAGGGCGTGGTTGAGACGGTTGAAGGAAATCAAGAAGATAGTTCTTGGGCAAGAAAGAGAAGGTGTCATGGCCGATATCCCTGCTGCGAGCTTTCTTGTCCTCATAGACAAAAATTGGAGCAGGTGGAGTGCACAGATGAAAGTCTTGTTCCGTTATCAAGGCGTCAGTGCAATTGTGGAAGAAAGGGGGTATGAGTCTGGTCTTGGAGATGACACGGAGGAGCAGAAGGAGGAGCTTAGGAGGAAAGATGATAAGGCCTTGTTTATCATCCATCAATGCGTGGATGACGTGCATTTTGAAAAAATTCAGAATGCAGCCACAGCGAGAGAGGCTTGGGGTATACTGGTGAGATGCCATGCCGAAGGAGATAAAGTTAGAAAAGTGAAGTTACAAATGTTGCGAAGGCAGTATAAGCATCTGCAGATGGATGAAGGAGAAAAGGTGAGTGAGTACTTCAACAAAGTGTTATCTATTTCAAATCAAATGAAAAGCTGCGGTGAAACGATTACTGATCTCCTGGTAATAGAGAAGATAATGAGATCGTTGCCCCAAAAGTTTGATCACATTGTAGTAGTGATCGAGGAATCAAGGGATCTTGAAAGGTTAAAGTTGGAATAACTTCAAAGTTCTTTGGAGGCATACGGAATAAGAATGCGTGAGAGGAATCTTGTCCAGCTTGATGAGCAGGCACTACAGGTTCATCATGTCAAGAATGATGAGAATAAGAATGCTAAGAAGTGGAAAGGAAAGTCAAGAAAAGAAAAATGGAGGAAAGAAAGTAGTGGTGAAGAAAGCAGTGGTGCGGATGAATCAGATGAAAAATCTGATTTTGTAGAAAAGAAGAACAAATCTGAGAAGGGTTGGAAAAAGAAAGACAAATGAAACATTGAATGCTTCAACTGCCATAAACTCGGGCACTTTGCATACGAATGTTTCTCAGGAAAAAGCAAACAGAAGAAGAGGTTTCAAGGTAAAGAAGCTCACTTGGTATAAGAAGAATCAGATTCGGAGCCATTGACATTGATGGTAATGACGACTAATGATTGCATGGAACCGTTAACCAAGAATTGGTATCTTGATTTGGGCTGCTCAAATCATATGACGTATAACAGGGAATGGTTGGTTAATTTTGACAGCACCAAGAAGAGCAGAGTCAAACTCGCAGATGATAGTACGCTGATGGTTGAAGGTATGGGCGATATAATCATCAAACGAAGAAATGGTTCACAAGCAGTTATTTCCAATGTTTTGCTTGTTCCGGAAATAAAGTGTAATCTTCTTAGCATTGGGCAACTAGTCGAGAAGGGATATATTGTGATCATGGGAAACAATGATAGGGTGGAGCTTTTTGATGATCACAAGAAGCTGATTCTGAGAAGGAAAATCTCGAAGAACAGAACCTTTCAAGTCAGTTTGGAAGCTGTTGAGAATCTGTAGTGTTTGGCAACTGTAAAGGAAGAAGATAGTTGGCTGTGGCACTCACGTCTTGGTCATTTGAACTTCAGAGATTTGCAGAGGCTTGGTCAGAATGGAATGGTGTCAAGTATGCCAAATATATCAGTACCAGTAAATGCATGCGAATCGTGCTTGACAGGAAAGCAAACCAGAAAGCCTTTCAAAACTCAGTTAAAGAAGAGATCAAAGGAGTGTCTTGAAATTGTATATTTTGATGTATGTGGTCCGATTGAGGTACCCTCTTTGGTAGGCAACAGATACTTCCTTGCATTTGTTGATGAGCATAGTAGAATGATGTGGGTGTACTTGATCAAAGCAAGAAGTGAAGTTCTGGAATTGTTAAAAAGATACAAGGCTCGTGTAGAAAAGAAGAGTAGTAAGGTATTGAAGATTCTCAGAACGGATGGAGGGGGAGAATACACCTCACTCGAATTTGAAAGTTTCTGTCAGAATAGTGGAATCACGCATGAGGTTGTTGCACCTTATACGCTACAGCACAATGGCGTGGTGGAAAGAAGAAACTGCACCATCATGAATATGGCAAGGTGCCTTATCAAAGAAAAAGGGTTGCCACAAACTTTTTGGGCAGAAGCTATGTCGACAGCTGTGTACATACTGAACAGGTGTCCTACAAAGCAGGTGGAGGGTAAAGTTCCACTTGAAGTTTGGACTGGGAAGAAGTCGTCTATAACGCACTTTAAAGTGTTTGGATCATTGTCATTCGCGCATATTGCAGATCAGAAACGGTCCAAACTCAAAGATAAGGGAGAACCGATGGTGTTTGTAGGATATCATGTGATTGGAGCGTATAAATTGTATGATCTAGTCAACAAGAAGATGGTTATAAGTAGAGATGTCGTCGTGTTGGAGGATGAACAATGGGACTGGAAACGCATGCATTCAAGCTTGAAGAAGACACTGGTGCATGGAATAACAGATGAAGTTACACAATAGAGAAGTGAATCAACCAGTGAAAGCAGCAGTCTCGGCTCAAATGAAACACTGCAAAGACCAAGGAGACAAACGGTAAGGCCGTCACGATTTTTTGACTATGAGATATATTCAGATGCTGGGATAAATGAAGAAGGAGATGTACTTCATATAGCACTTATGGCTGGGCATAACCCGTGAAGGTGGATGAAGCTTTAAAGCAGTCGGTGTGGAAGGAAGCAATGATTGATGAGCTTCGATCAATCGAGAAAAACAAAACATGACAACTTGTTGATTTGCCACCTGGAAAGTGGTGTATCGGTGTGAAATGGGTTTTCAAACAAAAACTAAACCCAGACGGCACTATGTCAAAGCATAAAGCAAGGTTGGTAGCTAGAGGGTTTCTGCAGAAACAGGGTGTGGATTTTACTGAAGTCTTCGCTCTTGTAGCCAGATTGGAAACCATTCGCCTGGTTGTGGCAATTGCTTATGCAAGAAACTAGCAGTTGTTCCAATTGGATGTTAAATCGGCGTTTCTGCATAGAGCATTGGAGGAAGAAGTGTTTGTTCATCAACCTCCCGGATTCAGTGAAAGAGGTAAAGAACATATGGTATATCGACTGCACAAGGCTCTATATGGTCTAAGACAGACACCCAGGGCCTGGAATAAAAGAATAGATTCATATTTGCTTGATCTCGGCTTCAACAGGTGTATTGTTGAACATGGTGTGTATGTTAAAGCCTTGGGTGGAGAATTGATAATCATATGCTTATATGTAGATGATCTTGTGGTAACAGGTTCGAACATGAAAGATATTGAAGATTTTAAGAAGAAGATGCAGATTGAGTTTGAGATGACAGATCTCGGCAAACTCAGTTATTTTCTTGGCATGGAATTTATGCATACTGAGACTGGGATGATTATGCATCAACGCAAATATGTGAAAGATTTGCTTGAGAAATTTAAGATGAATCAGTGCAATGTTGTGAAAAGTCCATTGGAGGTGAATGTTAAACTGCTGAATGATGATACAGAGGAAACAATAGATGAGACATTATATAAACAGATGATTGGATCACTGAGATTTTTGTGCAATAGCAGACCTGATCTAGCATTCTGTGTTGGAGTAACAAGCAGATTCATGAATCAGTCCAGGAGAAGTCATCTACTTGTTGTGAAACGCATAATCAGGTATATAAAGGGCACTTTGAATACTGGAATTTTATTTCCTTATGGAAGAAAGAAACGTGAGCTGGAATTGATAGGTTTTTGTGACTCGGATTACGTAGGAGACATGGTTGAAAAGAAGAGCACTTCAGGATACATTTTTTTCCTGAACGAGGCACCTATCTGATAATGCTAAATTTTACCATATTTTAAGCATCATTTTAGTAGCAAAATCAACTCCTTTCTAACTTATAACTTGCTTAATCCTCTTGTTTTGTCTTGTTTTCTAAATAATTGTGTTTTTGGCTACTTTGATGTACTTTCATCAATAATCCCTTATTTTGTAGCTAAAAATGAGCTTGGAAGAGTCTCCAACAATGTATAGAACTAGACCATGAAGCCAGCACATGCAGAAATGCCATCAGCAGCGCAAGAACGTTCGTCGCAGAGCGGACGCTCGTCCAGAAACGTAGAAGAGGACGCTCGTCCAAGCCAGGCAGAAGAGGACGGTCGTCCAGCCAGGCAGGACGCTCGTCCAGCGAGCAGAATTGGACGTTCGTCCAGCTAGTAGAAGTGGACGTTCGTCCCGCTAGCAGAGAGGATGCTCGTCCTGCAAGAGAGTGGACGCTCGTCCAGGAGTTAAGAGGACGCTCGTCCAGAGAGAGTTAAGAAGAAGCTCGTCCATGGAGGCGTCAGTGGACGCTCGGCAGCGAGAAGTGACGCTCGTCCATTTTTAGTGGACGCTCGTCCACTTTCAATTTTTCCAGAGAATTCCGCGCCCGGGCGCGACTGACAGAGGGCGCTGGGCGCGACTTTTGCTGATGTGTCTATTTAACCTAGAAACGCGAAGGGGTTACGGTCTTTGGTTCTTTGGAGGTGCGATTTCACGGCTGGAGCTCATGGAGGGCGTGAGGAGCTTGTGGGAACATCTCCTCCTCTTCCTTTGGGTCTCCTTCTTCTTCCATCTTCCATGTTTGTAAGCTTTAGGGTTCTCCATGGAAATGGAGAACCAAACCCATCTTTGTTGGGATTAGTTGTAGCCTTTGAATCTTGTGTAATTGTTGAATGATTTGATTATATATATGCCTTTTCTATCAATTGCTAGTATTCTTGTTTCCAATCTTAAAGCTTGCATGTAATGGGGACGTTCATGACTTGATTTTGGGGTTTTATGGATTATGGGGACGTAAGATGAAACCCAGAACTGAAATAGGAGTCCTTGTGGTTCATTGATTCTAGGGATGGAAGATGATTCACATGTTGTCTTAGATCCTAGCTCTTTAATGCGGGTTTTGCTTGTTAGATTGTCCAAGGGATTGGAGTTTGATAAGGAAAACCTAGGCTCTTTCACCTAAGGGATTAGGGCTAGAGTGTTTTAGTGGATTGACTTTAGTAAATTGATAGAGAGGAGATGAAATTGGTTTTACACAAGAGTGCATTGGTGAAAACTAACCTTAGCAATGTCATTTCATATCATTTCTAGTCTTTTCCATTTCCAAGTGTCTTCAATACCAAAGTCCAACCTTGTAATTATGTATGAATTTACATTTCTGCACTTGTTCTGTAAATTGATGTTATGTTATTGAGTCTATATGAGTTGTTAATCGCACAATTCTCTAGTATTACGAGTCTCTTGGGAAAACGATACCCGGTCTTACCGGTTTATTACTTGAACGATTCGGTACGCTTGCCGAAATCGAGCCCAACAAGTTTTTGGACTAACAAGTTTTTGGCGCCGTTTCCGGGGATTTGGGGATTGAACCCGAGTCCTAGCAACGGCTAACAAGTTTTGGGTCATCAAGTTTTTGATCTCTTGGTGTTCAAAGACGTAGTCTATAGTTGCATTATCCAGTTGCGAGGCTGAATATATAGCAGGATGCTATGGAGCTTGCCAAGGTATTTGGCTTAAAGAATTACTGTCAGAGCTGAAGGTTACGAGGGAGAATGTTGTGAAATTAATGATGAATAATACCTCTGCTATCAATCTGGCAAATAATCCTGTAAAGCATGGGAGAAGCAAACATATAGAAGTGAAGTACCACTTCTTGAGAGACATGGTGAATAAAGAGAGAATTGAACTTTCACATTGCAAAAATGAGGAGCAGCCATGGCAAACGTGTTTACTAAAGCATTGGCTGGTGAAAGATTTGATTTTCTGAAAAGAAGAATTGGTGTTGTTTCTCTCAGTGAAGTTTGAATTGGTGTTGTTTCAAACAATATTCAAATTCGTTTTCTGTTACTTTCAGTACATTTTATATAAAGCTTTGCTTTTATCTGTTGCAATATTAACCATCCTTCATTCATTCACTTTACTGTTGTGCTCTCTTTCTGTATTCCACATCTCTGTTTTAATAATATGCAAGTAAAGCATTTGATCAATTTACAAAAATACATTTTTAAATTCTGGATTCTCTCCAATCATGGAATCCAACCACAGCTCAGAAATTATTAGGAAAATGAATGTGGCCGAAGTGAACCAAAACACAACGACGAAAGTTGACTACCCAGTGTCGTTGATAGTTGACTGCCCAATGTCATCGACGAAATTTAACATAGATCTCAAAAACCGAATACCAAGTGAAAACAAAATTGAAGGGAAAAAAGAAAAAAAAAGAATATGGGGATTTCTTAACCCTTTTCTGCGTCTGATAGGAGTTAAAAAACCCTAGTATTAATCAATTTCTAACTGAACATTTGCTTCAAAGTCACCAAAATTCTACTGTATCAACACACAACAAAGTGTTTATGGATTCGATTCTAAACTAAACATGCACAGAGTCTATTTTTGGGTTATAGTTTTAAACTTTTCTCACATATTCCAAATGTATAGTAATGAATTTTCCACATCCTAACTTAGAAAAAAAAATTCAAGTATCCTAAAAGTAATCCAAATATCTTCGTGTAAGGCTGAATTTAATCTAAAATATTAGTATGTTGATGTAATTATATTTAACATCACACTCAAAGATCCAAGTTCTTAAAAATGCTATAAGTTTCCATATACAATAATTATATTTATATGTAAAATCTTGTAAGTAAATCTAATTATAAATAAATTTAAGATTAATTATGTTTTTACTTTCTCAAATTATGTTTTTATCTCAAATTATTTTCCTCTTAGTTTGGAATAAAGTGAAGGAATAATATGAGATTGGAAAAAAAAATATGAATATAGATGAAAGAATATGGAAAAAGAAGATCAGTATGCATGAAGAAGATGGGTATAAATGAAGGAGATGTGTAACGTTCCAAGTATGAGATAAGCATATCAAAGATTAAATAAATTTTTTTGAAATCACAACATAAATAAATACTTCAAAGGAGTAAAGTTATTACTACTTGAAATTTTAATTATTCAAATAGAACAAGAAAATAAAGAGTTTAATATCATCTTAATCGTTTACAATAAATAAAACTTTAATAGAACTTCCATTGCATATCAAATCTCTCTAGTCAATTATATAGTTTCAGCATCATCTGCATTTTTATTTAAGTTCCCATATAACACACGATCATCGCCACAGGCAAAAACCAAACAAACAAAACAGAAAAAGTGTATGAGTAAGCTAAGCATCCATTAAAACAACATTACATGAAAATAATAAGTAAACACTGATACATATAATCAAGCCTCATTAATATTCCCTTAGTGGTCTAACCATTTCAAAACTATATCTTTATTAGGTGGTTCAACACTCTTACCATCTCAGTAAAGACCTATTTCCCTTGTTCCTCAAGGTATTATGAGTAACAACTAGTGTTGCCAAAACGGGTCACTCGACCCAACTTGACTCGACCCACCACGGGCTGTGTAACACTCCAAATAATTTAATGGTATTACTGGTATTAAAGACTAAATTAATTCGATATCTGATATAAACAATCAAACTTTATTTCAATTCATCCAAAGTAAAATTCCAAACTTACAGACTTTAAACAATATAGTCTTCACCACTTAACATAAATTCGAAATTAAACTTATAAGTCTTACACAACATATTTTTCCAATGCAAATTTATTCTTTTTACAAAAATCCCTGAAAGTTTTTTTTCCAGCATATCTCTCATCATCTCTAAGCTTTTTCAACTGCATCTGCAACATTATCTGCTCACGTATAACATGAGTTATACGATCATAACACAAACAAATAAGGGTAAACCAACCATAACATACAATCATTAAACTTACTTATAATATAAATATTTCAATCATATATTTCTACAATTTATAAATACAATTATCCCGATGTCCTTAATTCATTTTTCCTTAACTTCTTCAAAATCATCTTTCTCATTTTCATAAACCTTACAAGTTTACCATGCTTACTCACGAAGCTTTATGGTCAGACCGCTCTCTGCCTGCTTCCTTAAGCCTTACCTGTATACTATGTCTTAATTTCTGAAGCCTTATGGTCAGACCTCTCTCTGCCTGCTTCTATAAGACTTACGAACAATATGTTTATGTCAAAGCCTTATGGTCAGACCACTTTCTGCCTGCTTTCATAAACCTCATGTGTTACTCTGCTCATATCAATGTCTCATTGTATAAACCAAATATACTACTCCCAATAGTAAACATCATTTCATAATTAATGATTTCTTATATTCACCCCAACATTTCATAAAATCAACAAATCATATCCTCTTATCCACCTAACTCAATCATGTTCATTCTTTAATCATAAATTGACAATAACCCATTTTCATGTCAATATCCAAAATAAAGTAAACATATTGCGAGATATCATACATCATATTATAATCTCATTTTTCCCATAACGAGTATAACTCAACATAATTTCACCAATCAAAGGTCATAGATCAGCCAAAATACATCAACATGTCTTAGGAACTACATATTAAAATGTTAGGTTAATCTAACGGTTAACTAGGTAGATATTGAGGTTTTACCGAGGTAACTCAAGGACAAAATTTTACGTGGTTTTCGGTTATACTCAAAATACGGAATGAATTCCTCTAAGCACAGACATCTGATTATAAATCCGAAAGGTCAAGATGACTTTATATGTCTTATAAACTACATACTAAAGTTTGGGCTCAATGTAACGGTAAATGAAATATATCTGAAGTTTTTACCATGATAACTTAAGATCAAAAATATTGTGTTCATCATATTTTTCAAAATTTCGAAATTAATTTCTCAACACATAGACTTCTAATTACAAATCCGAACGGTCAAAGTATAGTAATATATCTTAGGAATCGTATATCAAATTTTCAGGTTGATCTAACGGTCAAATAGAACAGAATCTATATTTTACCGAGAGGACTCAGAATTATAGGGGTAATTAATTTACTCAAACATGCATAACTTATTTCTCCAAGTACAGACTCTTAATTAATGATCCGAATGGTCAAAGTGAATAAATAGGTCTTAGGATTCATATATTAAAATTTTAGCTAAATCCAACGGTAAAAACAATTAAAAGGAATGTTTTACCACAATAACTCGAAAATAAGAAAATTATGATCATGAAAACTAAATTTACACAAGTGAATAGATAACTACCATTACCAAAATTTTAACATGTTCATAACTCATATTCATGATCATAACATGTATAAATATCATATGTAAGAAAGGATTAGCTCCCCTACCATAAAAAATAATCTTAATATAAAAATTCAGGGGAAACAAGAAGTTGAATCTCGCAGAGCCGGTTAGACAACTTCTCATCCTTACAGAAAGATGCAATAAAAAAATATATAGAATAATAAAAGTTCTGGGGAAACAAGAAGTTGAATCTGGCAGAGCCGGTTAGACAACTTCTCACCCTTCCAAAGATACAATATATAGAGATAAGAAACAATAAAAGGTCTAGGGAAACAAGAAGTTGAATCTGGCAGAGCCGGTTAGACAACTTCTCATCCTTCCAAAAATACAATATAAAGAGATAAGAAACAATAAAAGGTTTGGGGAAACAAGAAGTTGAATCTGGCAGAGCCGGTTAGACAACTTCTCGTCCTTCCAAAAATGCAAAAGAAACAACTAAATGTTCTGAGTACAAATAACATAACAGAATCAATATCACGTTTTACAACTATCAAACTTGGATCTCATCACAAAAGCATGTTCTTATTCAAAACTCAAGATCATACAGAAACAAAATACTCCATATTCAAGACTCAAGATAATACAGAACAAAAGACTCAAAAGTAGCTCCCCTTACCTGGTTCTCGCTCCTTACTGAATGAAGAACACCTCTTCAGAAGCTCTTGCTACATTCTCTACAACTCAGATTCTAGTCCTAATATCTCCTTATTTTTGACAAAAGTCTTGTTCAATTTCACTCTCCTCCCTTAAAACTTCATTTCTTACCCCTTTTTATAGTTGAAGTTAGGGGGTACTGCTGTACTACAATTACTGTAGCAGTACTTCGATTCACTGTAGCGGTACTGTAGCTTGTACTACATTTTTCCTATAGCAGTACTGTAGCAACACATGATTCACGAGGTATTTTCACTGTAGCACTGTACATATTTTACTGTAGCTCTATACGTATTTTACTGTAGCATTTATACATAAAATTATTATTTTTTATTTCAAAATATATAGTATCTTAATTACAACTATTTTCAAGGGTCTTACAGGCTGACAACTTAGTGAGCCAACCCACCAACTCACTTATTAGCAAGTCGAAAACCCGGCTCATTTCACCATAGGTTGGTGGGTTAAATGGGTTGGCTCACTGACTCACTTATTTACATTTATTTTCAATTTAAAAAAAATAACAATTTTTTTCTAATTCAAATCTAAATAAATTTCAATCTAAAATGACGTTAATTTCAAAGACAATTCAAAATAAAATATATATAATACAATCCAAAATCATCTTAAACTCCAAATATAAACCAAAAGTAAGCACAATAAAAATTAGGTGAGTTGGTGAGTCAACCTAGTGAGTTCTTAGTGGGTTGGGCTCAAAGTTTACCTGTATCAAAATTTTAAATTTTTTTAACCCAACCCCACCCAAACACGTGGTGGGTTAGGTTGTCTTATGGATTTCAACCCATTTTGACAACACTAGTAAGAACTCAAGTGCCTCTACACCAAGTATTATACTTCACTTCAAGCAGGATATAGGTGTAAACAACTTTCCTCTCTTCAGTGTCTCACACAGGCAAGAGAGTACGATACTCAAACTCACTCTTATATCCTCTCACAGTCTAAAGAGTGCTCATTTTCACTACCCCTCATAGGCGAAAAAGAGACCTTAACCTTAGATGTATTACCATCAACACGATCCTAGACCATTTTCTACTCTTGAACCACTCAAGAGTAATACTCAGGGTCTCAAACCACTCTTTGTTGGATTTTAATTACTTAGACTATTTCCCATCTATCCTCAACTCATTGTAAAGGAGTATACCCATTGATACTTGAAGAAGATATGCCCAAGCAAACTAAAACAGTACACCATAATCAAAGCAACTAAAACAGTATGCCATTATCCAACACATACACTACAATGACCATACAAAATAGTTCCACAGTTTATGAATATAAGTTCACTCCAACAAGTTATACAATACAACCTGTCAGCCATCAAATTACATTTTTTAAAGAGGTTTTCTGGAAAAAAAAAGTTGAAAGCTTGTTGAATAGACTTCTAGGAAAGAGATATGTGTCTCAATGGACAACTTAAATATCTTATCTTTTCTTAGTCAAAGTGTTCCTAAACTAGTGATAGAAACCCATTTAGGGAATTTCATTCAAAGGAGTATCAACTTAAACTAAGACTAAGAAAGGAAAGTTAAAGAAAGACTTTTAAAAATTTTGTCTTGATTTTCTTTCTCTGAGTCTTAGAAGAATTCTTTTATATGTTGTTTTTGTAGGATGCATAAAGGCATTATCCAACAAGCTGCTTTGGAAGCCCACTTGAGTCACATTCCAGCAGCTTGGTTGAAATTAAAGAAAGCACGGTGCCCAGCGAATGAGTGCTTGCGCCCAGCGTCAACAGATACACTAGTTGTTGCTCACGTTTCTTCACCAGCTGCTAGCTTATTGTCCTTGTGGCTCTTCATGTTTCTTCACCCTTGCACAGCTGAAATTGCTTGATGCTTGAAGTTGACGTTAGCCAACTGAAGGCGTGAACCATGAGCTTTATTAAGCTTGCTCCATTGCTTGTAACGTTACCTTTGATTTGAATGAAGAATTGGTTTCTGTTGATTTTGTCCAGAACATTCTTCTTGTTGAAGGTCACCGAGAGAGAGCTTGAGTGTTTCCTCTAGCCTCTCTCCCTAGCTAGGCATCCATTCCTAGCATTCCTCTACACCACCTGCATCATATTTCAGCACCTAAACCTCTATCTTCATTCCATTTTCTCCATCACCGCTTCATCAATTTCTCATCACCGAACCACTGTTTGATTCAATCTTCCTCTGTCTCAACCTTATCTTCATCACTGAATCATCCATTCTCCTTCAATCTAGCCACCGAACACCGTTTGTAGAGTGGCTTCCATAGTTTATGCTTCCTCTGGTCATCATCATTACAATTCATCTTCTTCCGCTACAACAAAATGATGCTCATCCTCCTTTCTAGTTCAGATTCCAGAAGTTCCTAGAAGAAGTTCTGTTGATTCCATCTTCCACCAGAATCACCTGGATCCTTCTTCCATCAAGTGGTAATCAAAGCTTAGGTTCTGGTTCTGAGTTTTCTAGCATTAAGATAAGCCATTCCTTTCATTTATCCGTGTTGTTTGTTTAATTTTGTATTGTGTAACACCCCAATTTTTTTCGAATTGTAACGATGGACATTTTTTTTTCAAAACTCTTCTTAGAAACATTCATTTCGAACAATCAAACTTTATTTAATTAAAATGTAGAAGCAAAAACATAAATATAAATATTGTCTGTTTAAAACAGAAATCTGAAATAATTCCTTTTACAATAAAGATACAAATTTTGAAATCTTTTAAATAGAATAAATCATCATCCCCGAAATATAAGAACCCAATTCTCACGTCAGCTACTTCAATCCAGTCTTATCTGCAATGTCATCTACTCCCGTACAAGTACGATCATCGCAGGTGAAAAGCACAACCACAACATTTCAGGGTGAGCAACTAGAAATATCATAACATACAACAAAACATATTCGTTTGAATTACAGAATAATATAATCATATAAACATATTACATCACATCATTATCATCACAGTCAAGTCATTCATGAACCAATTTCGTTTTCTTATATTGTGTCGTCATGACCTGTTATCACTAACAGGTAGCTGTTCCCAACAGGGCAATTCGAGTCATCTTCCATCGCAACTTTCGACCTATCTCCCCGATTTCTCAAGGACTAACGAGTAAAAACACTGGCACTACACGCACCAGTGCACTATACTCAGCACGAGCTGAAGTCTTTTGGGCGAGACATCCACCTCCCTGCGTAGAGGGAAGTTACACTCGAATCACTATCTCTAAACGAGAGTCCAACACATCACATTCTTAACGTAGCACAGTACGAAAAGCTCACACATGACCGACGACAGTACAAGGAAATAACATAGCTTCATATCCACATCGCATATCAATACCCATTCTCAATAACATGTATAGTTCCATCAATCATCAGGTTTAAACACAATTCTCAACACATTACATGCATAATCTCAATAATATGCATTTCCCACCTAATCACAAGATTTAGAACACAACCTCATTATCTTTCATACATAGTCTCAATAATATATATTAACTCACCAGTCACAAAGCTTATAACACAATCTCGTTTTATTTCGTACTTGATCTCAAAAATACACATTAACTCATCAACTCAAGATTCTACTACACCAGAAGAAATACGACTTCAAATACAACATTAGCACATCTTATAAAACACTATGACTTCAAGTAAATAACCACATAAACATATAAAATTAAAACAACTTTGATAATGTACCACCACAACACATAAAATACTCAACTTTCATTATATACAAAACAATCCCGCATACTAAATTATGAAAATCGCTCGTGCTATATCTGAACTTATACATACTAACAAAACAACAAGCTATTATATAATTTAATTTTTATAACAGTCAAAAGCTTAATCACCTGCCAAACTTATGAATTATAATATTTCTATGTATCATAAATAATATTAAATAAAACTATTCTAATATTTATATATTATAAAGTAATACTAAATAAAACTAAGTTAACTAACGTTTCAAATATTTAAACAATCCAAAACAAATTGTATTATTTTTCTAACCTAAAAGAAAATATACTAACAACTTGATAAAATATTAAGCAATTCCAGCAATACTGCCAATGCCTATTTTTTTCAACACATAAATCAAACTTTCTTACAATTAAATACGCCACGTGAACTTACTACGTGATTTGGCTACCTATATCATCAAAATGCATTTGCTTTTCGGTAGCCTAACCCATAAGAACTCCATGGTTAAGCATGCTTAGCCTGGAGTAATTTAGGGATGAGTGACCTTTTGGGAAGTTTTCCCGGAAAGTGTGCGAGTGAGGACAAAGTACATTGGAAAGCCTCGTGTTGATGTGTGGGGGCAGTCAATATTCCTTGTAAGTTGTCGGGGCGTTACATATTGTCTTTTGGTTTTGTGTTTCGTGTTACTATTACATCCAGTTTGTTTGGTGTTCTTTGTTTTTTCACTGTTTCGGTTATTTAATCTAGCTTATTCCTTCATTTTAATCAGTGAAATTATTTCATTTGAATCAATTCTGCTTTTAGATTTCAATTTCAGTCTGTCAAAGTCATGTGCATTCTTACAATTGATGCAATTTTCCAAATCTGTCCAATTCTACTCTAATCTGCTTTAAATCAAGTTATGATGTAGTTAGTGCAATGTTTAACTGAAAATTATCACCAAATCAAGGCAGTGAGACACTAAGTCTAGTCGATGATGAATTAACCCAAGCCTAACTCATTATTCAAAGCTTTTATATGTTGTTTTCAATAATGTTTATTGTTGTACTTGTTCAAAGTAAATTTTGTTGGTTTATTCTCAAAGGAATATGTTTTGGTGTATTTTTCACCACTTTTTGGTGTTGTTTGAAGGTGTAAAGGTGTGGCAAGCCATAACAAGCAATGAAATGCATCTAGCATAGTTTGATTGCTAAACCAGAAACACACATCACTGTTTTAATTATTTTCATGAGTTTTTCACCGTGCTTAAATTCCTTGAATCTCCAATTTGAATGATAATTCTCCTAGCTTGAATTTTCCAGCTTGGTCATGTGTATTTACACATTCTAGAGTCATTTTTAACATTTCCTGGTCCATTGGTTCTTTAAAATTCAGTTTTTGTGGTGTGGTTGAGCAAAAATTCTGCATAATTTGCTATTACAAGTCATTTTTCGTTCTGCTATGATTTTGTGATGTTTGGCAGTTGAGACAAGTTCAAAACAATGTTTTAATGTTGCTAGAAAGATTCAATCAAATTAGAATGACTTGTGTGAAAATTAGTATGTTGAATCACCATTTTTAATTCCTTTTGGGAACTTGCAAGGTGAATTTGAGATGCAGTTATGTTTTGTGCCTAATGTTAGGGGTTGAAAAGTGTATAAGAAAAGGAGGTATAGGAGAGAGAGAGAAGGGGACCAAACTGTAGAAAGGAGAGATAGGAGTGAGGGAGAAGCAGACGGAACAGTAAAAGGTGGGGAGCGAGTTGGTCGAACGGTGAACAACAAGGAGCGACCAGGCTGAGCGGTAGACTAGGGGGAGCGACTAGGACGAGTGGTAGAAGAGGGGGAGCGAGTTGGTCGAACAGTAGACAAGGGGGAGCGACCAGGCCGAGTGGTAGACGAGGGGAAGCGACCAAGACGAGCGGTAGAAAAGGGGGAGTGACCCGGCCAAACGATAGACGAGGGGGAGCGACAAGGACGAGCGGTAAAAGGTGGGGAGCGACCAGGACAAGCGATAGATGAGGGGGAGCGATCAGGTCGAATGGTGGAAGCAGCAAGGAAGCATCCTAACTGTCGCAACGGTTAGGATGGGCGAGAAATTAATTAGAGTAATAAGAGAGATATTCTGAGAAGATATTCAACAAAGAATAATTAGAGTAACAAAACCATATCTTAGTATATTATTCAGTATAAGTTAAATATAATAAATAGGGATAAATATATTTGTATCAGATAATTATAGTAAATAGGACTATTTACTAATATTCAGTACTTTTGGGGAGGGAATTAATTAGTATAAATAAAACTAGAGTCTAGGGTTAAGGGTATGCATTTGATGATTGAGTTGTTGATAGGCGGCTACCATCTTGTGAGGGAGGTTATGCTCCCAAAGTAATTAAAGGAGGTTATGCTCCCAATTATTGTTTACTTTTGTTTATCTAGATATTACCATCAATAAAAGAGATTCATTCATCCATTATCATTCGTTTATTGTGCTGCTATGTGTGTGAGAGTGTGAAAGGTTGTATTTGGATAGTTTACGTACTCAAGTACGTAACAATTGGTCCAACCTGCCGGTCGAAACCAGGGGACAATCTTCGAAAGGTTGGCATCCAATAGACAGTCAGGGTCAATGGAATATTACATACAAGATTTCGATGTATATATAGAAGCATAACATTTAGGTTGGTAGCTATTGCTATCAACTACAAGGTGATGTTTCACAGTTGTTATCGACTATTCTTCGGGTCAAACATAGCATAGTTGAATGAACTTCACTCAAGTTAACTTAGTTTTCTTCATTCAAAGAGACACAATACGCACATTTATGTTGTGTTTATGTTAGTAGTGAGTTTATGCCTAACTCATCCCCACAAAACCGGCTTGTAAGGTGAGGTTTGCACCTCACTTATATATTATCATTTGGCCTTATCTCTAGTCGATGTGGGACTTCCAACACACCCCCTTCACGCCGAGGTATAGACATCTCGTGCGTGATAGTAGAAATTGGGTGGTCCGATAGCGGCCCGATTGCGGGTGGAAGAGAAGAATAGAATGCCCACTTAGAACTCGCTAGGATAGGCTCTAACCATGGCTCTGATACCATGTTAGTAGTGAGTTTATGCCTAACTCATCCCCACAAAACCGGCTTGTAAGGTGAGGTTTGCACCTCACTTATATATTATCATTTGGCCTTATCTCTAGTCGATGTGGGACTTCCAACAGTTTACTTGAGGGAGTTTGGAGGAGATGATTTTGGGGGAGAGTGATTGAATGAATTTGAGGATAAATTTTTTGTTGTTTATTTGTGATAATTAGTGTAGGATTTGATTGAAGTGACAAATTTAAAAAATTTGTTTAATCAATAGAAATTAAAGATTACCAAAATGTCCCTAATTATTAAAGTAATATAAAATAATAATTGTTAATGTTATATTTAATTATAAAATTGTTTATAAAGAGTCAAAATTTAAAAATAAGGTTTAATAGGTTCGGAGGTCCCTATATTTGCGGGTTCGTTTCAGTTGGGTCCTCCAATTTTTAAAGTGATCAATTGGGTCCCTAATTTGGTAAATGTGATTCAATAATAGGATCTCCGTTAAATGTAGTTAACGTACGTTAACTTTGTTATGAAGTGGAAGCTGAGCATCCAGGTGGCATCCTTCATGGATTTTTATCATTTTTAGAAATTATTAACTAATGTTAAATATATTAATAAATAAAAATATAATTAGAAAGTATTAAACATATCAAGTAATGTTTCGTATTTTGGGTAGCTTCTGTCTGAGAAATTGGGGAAATCTGCGAAGTTAGAGTTCGTTGGAGGTGTGCTGGCATTTGGGGAGCACCGCTTTTGCGTGAGAAATTACTCAGCCATACCCTTTCGTTTTATGAAATTGTAGTGATCTATCGGTGGTTTCGAGTAAAAGCTTGTAATGTTTGGTGGTGAATCACGTGGAGGAGTTTCGCGGAGGTCGTTGGAGGTGTAGCACGTGTCCAGGTTAGTAAATGTTTAGTTCTTTGTATAATTTTGACAATGATGCATGGTCAGTCGTGGTCCCCCATGTTCGAAGTGGTGTGGTAGTGTGTTATTTATGTTGTTATAGAAATTGGTGTTGAAAGTGGTCCCCCATGTTTGAAGTGTCGTAGTAGACCGTAATTGTTGTTGTGCTTTATATTGGTGTTGCAACGTTGCAATGTGGTCCCCCATGTTTGTTCCTTGCGCTTTTTGTTTTGTTTAAGTTATGTTGTAGTTGGTCCTTGTGTTTCCTATTCCTGCTTCTAATTTTATATATTTTTTGTTGTTGTTGTCGTCTTATTATTTTATAGGATATATACTGTTATAGTGTATTACATGGAGGATCATTTTGAAGTTGTTTTCCACCATGGAGGTCACTTCATAAACGATGGGCCTCTTAAGTATGAGGGGGAAAGTACAACTCTTTCTTTTGACCCAGACGTGTGGAGTTACTTCACTTTAGTCAGTGTAGTAAAAGGACTTGGATATGATGGATTTAAGGAGTTGTGGTATTGTGTAGGGGGGTTCTGTGTTAGATGATAGGTTAGAGGCTTTGTCTGATGATAGGGGAGCCATGCACATGATGAACTTAGCTAGGCTAAATGGAGAAGTTCATTTATTTGTTGTTCACACAGTGTGTGAACCTGAGATCATACACATGTTAGAAAATGTTCGACATAATATAGGTGAAGAAGAAGTTCAACCTATGATGCATGATAGTGATCATGGTGAGTGTGAACAAGTTCATGATGAGTGTCAAGAGGTAGGTGATTGTGAGTGTGAAGTTCCTGTTTCAGAAGAAAGAGGTGTGGGAGATGATGTTGTAGAAGGTGAAATTGAAGCTGAATGTGATGTGGGTGAGACCGAAAGAGATGATGTTGTGGAAGTTCAACTTGAAGTTGAATCTGATGTGGGTGAGCGTCAAAGAGATGATGTTGTAGGAGGTGAAATTGAAGTTGAATGTGATGTTGATGTTCGTAGTTGGAGTTGCAGTGGTGAGGATGCCAATGTTGATTGCAATGTGGATGTTACTAGTATGGATGACCTAGTTGACTGTGATATCCAAGAAGAGGTAGGGCAGGGAGTTGAGAATTGGTTTGGTGAAATTGAAGTTGATGTGGAAGATGATGGACCATCACAGAAATCACAGACTCGCATTTCCGATAGTGATGTTGAGGATGGTATTAATACTGAGAATGATAGAGGTCTGTCTGATGATAATTGGGAATCAGAAGAATTGGTTAGTGGAGGAGAAAGTGACGAAGAAGATGGTGAGGAAGAAAGTTATGGAAAGTTTGTAACATTTACTATGCCTAAAACAATGTTGGATTACAAATGGGATTTGGGCACTTATTTTGCTAACAAGCAAGATATTCTGGATGCCATAAAAACATATGCAGTTAACATATCTTAAAAATGATAAGAAGAGAATTAGAGTGAAGTGTATGGGTGCTAAAGGAAAGTGCCCCTGGATGGCATATTGTGGTTATATGAATGCAATCCAAACGTGGCAATTAAGGACTGTTGTTGACAACCACACTTGTAGTAGAGAGCACAAAGTGAAATTACTTAATTCCAAATGGCTGAGTAAAAGGTTGGAGAATACCGTGAGAGAAAATCCCAAAGTGAAGGTAGGGGAAATTCGTGACAAGATAAGTAGAAAGTGGAATGTTGGTGTATCTAGATCCATGGCTTTTAGAGCAAAGTCCATTGCTTCCGAACATGTTGATGGGTGTTTCAAAGAACAATATAAAAGGATCTATGATTACGCGAATGAGCTGTTAGTTCGTAATCCTGGATCCACAGTGAAGGTGCAAGTGGAAGAGAATATCGATGGCCATATTTTCAAGAGGTTGTACGTTTGTCTTAAGGCCTGCAAGGACAGTTTTGTGTTTTGCAGGCCAATTATAGGACTGGATGGTGCTTTTTTAAAAGGTAAATATGGTGGTGTATTGCTAACTGCTATTGCAAGAGACGCAAATGACCAGATGCTACCTCTAGCATATGCCATTGTGGAGGTAGAGAATAAAGAAACATGGAAATGGTTTTTGGAACTTCTGGATGAAGACATTAGGGGGGAGGCAGTACATGCATCATTGACATTCATATCATATCAACAAAAGGTTATTCACATGCCCTTTTTTCCTAATAACATATTAAACCTTTTGATTATTATTGATATGATACCTTTAACAACACTGTCAATTTCAAATTACAGGGCTTAATGTAAGCTTTTGAAGAGGTGCTCCCTACAGTTGATCATCGGTTTTGTGTTAGGCACCTGTACGCAAATTTCAGGAAAAAATTCCCTTCAAAGCAGCTAAAGCGGATGATGTGGAAGGCAGCTACAGCAACTCATCCACAAGCCTGGGAAACCGAAATGAGAAATATAAAGGAAGTGAATCTCGAGGCATTCAAATACCTTATAAAAATTCCTCCCAGGTATGATGATATTTCAAAATCTCTTGAAATGTGATTCAATTCATAGTTGTGGAAGTGGCAGACTGTGATACCCATATTTCGTAATCTCTTGAAATGTAGATACTGGTCACGATCAAGGTTTACGACCAATGCTAAGTGTGATACTTTGGTAAACAACATGTCAGAGGCATTCAACAGTGTATTGCTGCATACAAGGTCAAAGCCAATCATAACCATGTTGGAGGATATCCGCCTTTACTTGATGAACAGATGGGCAACAAACCGAACAAAAATAGCCTCATTGTCTGGGGTGATTTGTCCAAAAATCAAGAGTAGACTTAATAAGGAGTCCCAGCTAACCAAATTTTGGATTCCTAGGTAACCGTAAAATATTTTCATTTATCATATGTTCAACAATTTAAGTGTATGCGTACTTTCTAAATTTTAATTCTGTTTTTTCAGCTGGTCAGCACTGCAGTTGTTTGAAATTCGTCATGTGTCCCAAGTTGGTGACAAGTTTATAGTTGATATAGACAAAGTTGAATGCACATGCAGGAAATGGGCTATCTCGGGCATTCCATGCTGTCATGCGTTGGCTGTTATGAAGTTTCGGAATTTAGATGCAGATGATTTCATCCCTGTTTGTTTTAGAAAGTCAACATACCAAGAAATCTACTCTTCCATTGTGTATCCAGTTAATTGTCAGAATATGTGGGAAATTACCCCATATAATGATGTGCTCCCTCCAAAAAAGAGAATATTGCCAGGGAGGCCTAAGAAGAAAAGAAGGTTGCAGGAATGGGAGTTAGTCAAGGACGAAACAAGAATGAGGAAGGGTGGTATGCATAAAAGATGTGGCATTTGTAAGGAGCTGGGTCACAACAGAACTTCTTGCCAGAAATCAACCCAAGATGGTGAACTCAACCCTGACCAAACACAACAAAGCAACCCAACAAATGAAGAAAACATACCATCATCAAATCAGCCTTAATCAATTCTGATGTTTACTGGCACAATTGCAGCAGTTATTCCTAGTTTTGTAATGATGTAAAAAATTCTGATGTAAAAAATTCTGATCTTGAACCTTTTCTGATTAATACCAGTTTGCTGTAATGACAACTTTGCTTTTATGGAATGTTATCTTTGCTTTTATGGAATGTTATCTTTGCTTTAATGGAACGCTCGTCAACCTGTGGACGACAGCGAGCGGACGTTCGCTAAGAGACGGTCGACTAGTGTGTCCAGAATAGGTGGACGCTCGTCCAGAGTGGACGCACGCGCGGACGCTCGCACAGCGAGAGGTGGACACTCGTCCAGTGCGCACGCATCAAGAGGACGCTCGCCCTGTGGACGCACGAGAGAACGCTCACCCAGTGGACGATCGTCCAGAAAAAACGCTCAGTGGACGCGCGTCCAGCGAAGACGCGTAGTGGACGCTCGTCCAGTGCGCACGCATCAAGAGGACGCTCGCCCTGTGGACGCACGAGAGAACGCTCGCCCAGTGGACGATCGTCCAGAAAAAACGCTCAGTGGACGCGCGTCCAGCGAAGACCCGCAGTGGACGCTCGTCCAACGAGCTAAGAGGGCGCTCGTAATTTAGCTATCAAATGAAACTGCTTATTCAATAGTATCTCAGCAATGTAACAATCAAATTGTGGTCTGATCAGGATAACAATGCTGTAATTTAGCATTTCAACAATGAAACTGCTTATTCTATAAATTGAAACTGCTTATTCTATAAATATGATTTAGCATTATAACAATGTTGTAATTTAGCAGTAATTTTGTACACAGTATATGGACTGAATTTATAACAACTCTTCCATTTCATTCATTTCATTAATTTCATTACAACAGACCAAACCTACAACAAAGTTACAAGAAATCATCCTTTCCTCATCAACATTGAAACTAAAACTATCTGTATTACACATAAAACAGACACCAACAACATCACCACCTTCATCAACTTTTGAACAATGAAAACTGATTTTTGTAAATTCAGTATCATTTTCCTAGTACTATCCATGTCTTCACTCTTCACTAGTATTTCTTTCTTTCCTTCACTGTTGAACAAACTTCCCCTTTCGTCACCACCAATATCATTGCACCATTCGAAGAAGTTGCAACCACTTTCTTCACCACCATTCTGTAAAGACAACATTCAACTTCATTAGGGAGTACCACCTTCTTCTCACAAACAGTACCAGAACTTAATTAGGTTGACTTGAATCTAACATACCTTATACTTGGAGCATCCCCAAAATTGCTTGCCCCGATTCTTCGTAGTTTTGGCAGTTCTCACCATACAACTTTGACCACAGTAGCAGATCGGTGAAGGCGTACCATTTTCCTTCCGCCTGGCACTGCAACTCGATGAATACCAAGAGTGCTCCTTCGACATTGTCTTCGACCTCCTATCACACAATTTTAATTTAGCGATTTCACCTTCAAATAAAACCACGAGCTACCTGACCCCAAAATACAACCATGAGCTACCCTAATTTTTCTAATTTCCCCAATTTCGCAGATTTCCCCAACTTTGAAGACACCAAGTATGGCTGAGTAATTTCTCACGCAAAAGCGGTGCTCCCCAAATGCCAGCACACCTCCAACGAACCCTAACTTCGCAGATTTCCCCAATTTCTCAGACAGAAGCTACCCAAAATACGAAACATTACTTGATATGTTTAATAATTTCTAATTATATTTTTATTTATTAATATATTTAACATTAGTTAATAATTTCTAAAAATGATAAAAATCCACGAAGGATGCCACCTGGATGCTCAGCTTCCACTTCATAACAAAGTTAACGTACGTTAACTACATTTAACGGAGATCCTATTATTGAATCACATTTACCAAATTAGGGACCCAATTGATCACTTTAAAAATTGGAGGACCCAACTGAAACGAACCCGTAAATATAGGGACCTCCGAACCTATTAAACCTAAAAATAATTATTAAAATTAATTTTTAAAAAGTAAAAAAAAATATAATTTAGTAAATGAATTTATTTTTAAATGTAGTATTTCGTTGTAATATAATTTATTACCTAGTAGTATGATTTTAATTATTATCCAAATAAAATTGAATATTTTTGAAAAAACAAACGAAGTTAGAATATTACATAATATAAAAAAAGTGTGAACATAATAACATACAAATATATTTGACATATTCTGTGTTGTAAGTCTTATACCCTCTCATATTTGAGTCATTATATTAGGATTTAAAGGATATGGAGAAAGTTGCACACGATGCTCATATTGAGGACTATAATATACTAAATTATTAATAAATTAATTTACTAAATTATTTAATAAATTCCTATGATGCTACACTAGCTTTTATGAATAAATTATTTACTAAATTATTAATTACATTTTAATTCAAACAATATAAAAGAATAAACAACAAAGATTTTTTTTTAAAATTTTAAGAATGAATTATAGTTTATAAATTTTTGATTTAATTTTATTAGTATATTTCAAATTAATAAGCAATAAAATAATTAATTCACACACATCATTATTTTCAAGACACGTGACTCTAAAGATCAAGATCCTGACCAAGTCCTTCACTACCATCATTATTTTTAGGAAAATGTTTTTTTAAGTACTCTTTCTTAACAACTTTTTGACAACGCGGACGTGGCAACTTATGATTGGTTCGTTTCAAATATTTTTCTAAAAACAAATTCAAGCAGACCAATAAAACAATGGCACGTGGTCCATTATTAAAAAGTTGTTAAAATTTGTTGTTAAAATATCAGGATCCTTATTTTTAATATATGTGATTCTAAAGATTAAAGTTGGACACTACGCTCATTTTAATTTTTGTAATGCTTCAAGCATCTTCTTTCTCCCTGAATTTGGACTCATTAGAACAGACTAATTAATAGAATTTGGGAAAAAATAACATGAAAGATGGATAGAAAGAAATTAAAAGAATAGAACTTATTGAGGAGCAGAACATAAATGGAAAATAGAATTATCTTCAAGGAATTTCTCCTCCACAAAGGATTACTTCTTCTCCTTTTCACTTGAAAAAATTTACAAAAATAACTCTCGCCAAATCTAAGTCCTTATTTACAATCAAATTAACTAGCTAACTGGTCCAACTAATTAATATAATAATGGATTATCAGCCTTCTTTATTCATTTCTCATTATGCATCCTAGCAACAATAAGGGGTGATAGTGTCTAGTGTCTACCACAACAACAAGAAACCAGATGGATAAACTAGTAGTTGAACCAAAAGAGGAACTCGCAAGATGCTCCAAGGCCGCCTTAGCCCCTTCCTAGCCACAACTGCCTCTCTAGCACGGCGATCCGCATCGAAGCGTGTCGCAGCAGCAACCTTGCTCATGGAGAGGGTCGCGATCCGTGCAGTGGCAACGAGGAACTTGGCGGATTGGACATCTACTACTCTAGTCTTGCGGTCGGGGGACTGAAGAAGGTGAAGTTGGCGTTGAGACAAATAGGACAAAAGAAAAGTGGCATGGACTCAACAACGGTGGTGGAGGGGAAGGCACAAGATTGGTTAGCGATGGAGGGGAAGCAGACACACATGAGGCAGTGGTGCAGAGTGAGGAGAGAGTTCGTGGAGATCGAACGTGGAGACCACAGCGCTGGGAACCAAATATAGACCTTGGGAATCGAATAAGCCTCTCTTCTAAAGAATGGGGAACCGAATACAAATGAATGGGAATCGAATACAGGTTCCCTTCTTCTTCTTTATACGGCTGGAACCGAATATGGATTTCTTGGAACCAAATACAGTTTCATATTCTTCAGCTTTAAACACGTGTGTTCTTTATCAATCACTTTTTTCTTCATCTTCATATGGTCATCAACCTTATCTTCTTCGTCTACCACCAACCCAGCAACACAAAAAACAACAAATATTTGCCTAAAATCGATTATATTAACGTGATAATTGTAACTGAAATTATATCGAATTAGAAGGGCAGTTTAGACCTTTTAAATTGGATCCTTCTAAATCTCTCCAAATCTCATCACATTTTGAAAAGTGAATCATCCCATAAATCCTTCCAAATCGTTCCGCACATTTCTTTTAAAACGAACACAAGATTCATCTCAAGTCGTCGCTCACAAAAATGCATAAACAATACATTCTCTTCAAGTGAACTAAAAAAAAATCTCGGAGATAAATCTTTGTTTTCAGCAAGCTTGAATAGTACTCTCACCTACCAAACTCACTCACATATAAATTTTGGTTTTAAGTTACAATTATATTCAGTTTTCTTTTAACATTTTTACATATTTTTTCATTAAATTTAAAATATATCAAGACAATAATAAATAAATAATAAATCAGTAGAAAAATATACATATGCGTATTAAATTAATAAATAAATAATAAATCAGTGAAAAAATAATACATATTTGTATTAAAATATTATCCAAAAATCTATCAAAATATATTTTTTTAAAAGTTTTATTCTAACTATTAATTAAAAAATACTCTATGATTATAAATTTAATATTTAATCTGATCATATAAACAACAGAAATTAATATCTTAACTGATAGTAAAATATATATAGAGAATACAAAATTTATTATATATGTATATTTCTCTTTCAATTTATTTTTCTTATTCTAGGGAGTGTACTAGCTTGAAAACTAATTTTCTCTTATAATATAAATTAGAAGGTTAAATATGTTCAGATACACCCAACTGGACATGCTCAGCTACCGAGTCTAATGCAAATACAGAAACTAGAATAAAATATTTATATTTTATAGAAAAATATCACAATCCATTGACTTGGGAAAGGGTTTAAGTTTATTATAAGAGAGAAAAAAAAGAATCAAAAGGCTGCTTTCTGTCAAACCCTAACAAATGTTGGTGAAAAAATGACCTGATCAACTTGCAACCCATGTGGGTCCAAATTAATTTAAAGAAGAAAAAAATTATTAGATTGGTTAATATTATTGATGTAGTTCAGATTGAAATTATTTTAGTCTAATTCATCTAATTTTTCTCACACAAAGTTGATTACCATAACTAAAAAAAATAGTTTGTTATATATGTCCATTTGAGAGACACAAGACAACTAGTTAATACAATTGATTATTACAACTAAAAAAAATCGTTTGTCATTTTTAGACAATAAATTATTTTGGTTCCATTGAACGACAGCTACTCAGTGTTAACCAAACATCAATTATGAATCATTTATCCTTAAAATTTGGAAGATTACATGTGGGAATGGTATCACGTTCCTCCAAGAATAGTCAATTATGAATGTATTTTGTGTTTTGAAGAGTTTATTTTATTGGGTGAGAAGTTGAGATGGAAAGAAAAAGAGAAGTCCGAATTGTCATGTTTTGATTTAGATGGAATTGAGAAGAGAAAAAACTTGCCCTAGATGGATTTAGTGGGAAAATTTGGACCATTTTCAACAATCCAAGTATGATAATTGTGTATGAACTCATGGTTGTTGATTCAGTTATTGATGAATTGATTGCATCTAAACCTAATGATATCTTGACTAATATTAATTGATCTCATTAACTAATAAAAATATATGTACGTAGAATATGTGTATTTACATTTTTTTATGATAATAAAAAATAATAAAATTATAATTATAAAAATGAATATAAATAATTTTATATTTTGATTGTAGATATTTTTTATTTATTTAATTAAAATATGATTAAATTAAAAAACGGTTAAATTAAAAAAAAAGTAGTCGCTTGAAGAATAAAATTGAAAAAAATGTGAAGGTGAATCATCTTTATATGATAGTACAGATATTTTAATATATTTCATAATTAATAATGTCATAATAATTATAATATTGTGGTATAAAAATTTTACAATCATATATATATATATATATATATATATATATATATATATATATATATATATATATATATATATATATATTTGTTGAAAAATCTAGATTATTTTTATTTCAAATTATCTAACTTTTAATTTCATACTTTTAAATTTAAATATTTTTTATTTGTGCTTTTTAAAATTAGGTTGAAAAGATATTTTGATACTCAAGTGAGTTAAGTGATGATCATAGAATCTATTACAATGCAGTTGGAATCTATTACCATGCAACTGAAATTATGTTTTCTGGAGTTGTATAAAAGCCTGCGTCATGAGCCATGTGATAATATGGGCATTGACATCATTCTCTTGAATCAGTCGAACCCTTTCCGCTTATCTCATCACTAATAACATGATCCTCCCAATAATGCCTTATCAAGTCCATATCCATAGTTTCACTTAGCTTTATGAATGCGTTCTTTAAACGTTTCTTTGCTTCTATCATTTTTATAAAAAAAAATAAAAGGTGAAAACAATCAAACACTAACTACGAACGTAAACTAAAAATGTAGAGCATATTACCAGATATCGCTCGAATCCTAAACTTGATCCTCCCCGGCACATTCGTCGATTAGTAATCTGTGCATCGACTTCATCGGGCAACCTAGATATCATATCATAATGCACCCCTGCATATAATTAATGTAAAATAAACATCGCCTGCATATACTATTAATAGTCATGAAAAAAATCAAGAAAAAAATTTTAATTATCTCCCAACACCAAAGACACGACTCGGTGGAGTCCTCCAATACATCAGCACCGACCTTAGGGAGTCCATAACTGATTGTCATTCCCTCTTTCAAGATCATAGCCCTCACACTCTCTGGTACGTTACCGGCTCCAACAGCACGATCGTTCCGCTAAGAATCTCCCGGTTCAATCGATCGTAGATCTTGTCGACCAGCTTCGAGAGCGGAAGGTCACTCTCGGTTAGCATAAACAAGACGAGGTCTTCGAATAAGTCGTCTCCTGAACCACTCCACTGGCTACTCAGGTTGATCTCCACTTTTTCAGCCATAAATTCCTTATAATAGCCGAACAAGTCGGAAAGCTCTTTCTCTAAAGATTCAACTTCCTCCTCCTCGGCCTTCTTTATGCAAATCGATGGCTCCGGGGTGTTGCTCGAACAAGATTCTGTTACTTTATGTTCTGCCATTTCCACTTCTTCCATTCTCTTTTGTTCTTCCCTCCTGAATGGTGTATGCAAAGGTGGAAAACAATCTAGAATGGATGCTTCTGAATTAAGCAATGGGTTTAGTCAATTTGAAACAGATTTTAACTTGGAATGCAATCATGGATCCTTAAATGATAAAATGCAAATGATGCATGTAATCTAACTTGGAATAATGCAATAGGGTAGAACTATGAATCTGGGATGATGTTTATAATGACTTATTCAGAGCAAACAAAAACAGAACCTAAATTTCGTATCATCTACATGCAAAGGGAGTAAATCAATCACTATGCTAATGCAAGGTAAGCTACTGAACTGAGATTAATGCAAAACTGAAATTAAAAGCAAAAGAATATGCACACAATGATCACGTAATCAAATGGAAACCAAGAAATTAAAGGACCAATGATATGCAAACTTGACAAATGGAACCAATTTTTAAAAGAAACAGCATAAGGAGAAACTCAAAACTGAACATTACATAAATATGTTCAAGTGAATCCCAATTACTCTTCAAAAAAGACATTTTGGGAAGTTTAAGCCCACTGTGCGGTCTTGTGGTTTCTGTTTCAGAAACCTGAACATGGTAATTCTCATTCACTTGTTCAAACATTACAATGACCAGTTTAGGATCTATTCAAAACTGAAAACTAGAAACAAGACCATGCAAAGCAAATGGAAGAATGAAAACAGGAACACATTCTTTAGAGGTATAAACTAACCTAATAAACCTAGCTAAAATGCCTACAACTACTAGATGTTCAACCTGAAGTTACAGAACTCAAAACTTCCGAAAAATACTGCTTATTATACTAACCATCTACAGAGGCAACAATTACAAAAATACAAGCAGAATTCTAAGAAACAAAGCAAAATCCAGAACTGATAATTGACGTATTTGACAATTTGAATCTCAAGAAGACATATTGGTTAGGGTCCTGTAAAATCTATTTCAGACACAAGTGCAGGTTATCATTCAAGTTCTGAAACAGATTTAAGTCCTCAAGTCTGCATTATGCTTAAACTAGAACTATTAAAGTGTAATGCAAATTCTAGAAAAATGTAGAAGCTCCTTAGACAGAAGAATTGAAATGTAATACAAGTTTTAGAATATTCTAGAAAAACTTAAGATAGGAAAAAAAATCAAGAATATTCTACATAGGTAAAAATCTAGAACATTCCACATAAATTGTGGCTAGTATGTTCTAGAATAATCTATGGGTCTATAAATACCCATGAACTCTATCATTTGATGTATGAAGCCAACATCTACCATTTGTATGAACCAACATCTATTACAACTAAAGACAACTACAACACTTCTTCCAACTGCTACTTCTACATTCAACTATCTCTACATTTTCTCTATCCCATCAACTACTCCTTTCACAAACCTTAAAATATTAGAACAACTAAAATTCACAAATCATGTTAACTGGACTACAAGATTACCCAAAGAGCAACACCTACGTACTAGAGCATGCAGATCAAACAAGCACAGATAAACAACTCTAAAGAACAGAATAACTACGAACATAGAAACAAGAATACAATTTCAGAATGCAAAATAGTAAGAAAAAACATAAAGATGTTGCAAGAAAAGAAAGAATAGAAATGTAAACCTTGAACAAAGAAACAAAAGAAATTCCAGAATTTTATTTTAATCAAACAACTGAGTTACAAAAAATACCAGAAATTACTCTAAAGAAATGCTCACGGCCACTGAGTTACAACAGCCACACACACTCAACGAAAATTCACAGAAAAAAGAATGATTTACAATCGAAACGTATACATCCCCTAAGTAACTCAAACATTTTCCCTTTTATACAATGCACGGCACACTTCCCGCCCCCACTAAGTGTCACTTAAATGCTAAACAGTTAAGTCCCCTTCCATTCTCTGACCAGGTATAATGTATGACCAGGTATAATGTATCAGTAAACCCTCCATCATTAATATTACTATTATTATCATTAATATTATTATTATTATTATTATTATTATTAATATTAATATTAATGTTCCAAAATTTTGATATAATGCAAAAGATTATCAAATATTTACCATCATAAGTACTAGCAAAAGTCAAATGTTCAAATATATTTGAAACACTGGCTACTACTTCTCCTTAGTGCATATTCGCCAAAAAATGGAAGTGATTATTATGTGAATTCCAATATGACATGGAGAATTGCTTCACATTATAATAAGGAAAATTAAAATATTAATCAAATATGACTACTTAGGAATATATGTTAATAAGTTGGAGAAAAATGCATGATGTACTTACTTTAAAGACAAGTCACTCGAAAGTAAATCTAGTTTTATTACAATTAATCTATTTTATTTTATTACACAATCATTGGTGATAACTTTTTGGCAAGTATACCAAATCGTTCCAAGTAATATAGAGTAAGTTCAAAGTATCGTTCTCCCAAGGGACTTGTGCAACACATGACAATTCTTCCTTTTATAACTCAATTAGACATCAAAGTGTACAAAAACACACAAGAAACTCTTTTTGGTATTTTTATCAAACAGTTGGTGTGCAAAGAATTATATTTAAAAGAAACTTCGTTGGAATTGGGTTTCATGAATCATATGAATATAAAACTCTGTTCAATATTTCATTACTTCATTCAAACATTCACATCAAGGCATACTAGTCCTAATTCCTTAGCAACTAGTTATAAAATACTATATTAAAATGATAATCCCTTAGTCAATTTAATATACAATTTGCATTAAGTCCGATGTTAAGAATGATCAAGTTATTGAGTCTATCCCTAGATCCCAAATCACTTAAGTGCTCTATCTACGTTCGTTCATGTTCGAAGTTACTTTCCAGTAATCAAAGACATTCAAATAAACATTATATTTTCATACAATGATAATAAATTCAAGAAAGAGCATATGAACGAACAACGATATATTGAGCAGGAAAATTACAGTGAGTTCATTACATTCAATCCCAACGAAAGAGAAATTTAACTACTCCTAGTCATCTAAAACGTACACATTTGAAGCAATCCCTTGCAACAATGGTGCCTTGATGCCTTGAAGTAGTCTTCGGAAGTTCCTGAGATGTTTTCGTTTCTTTCCTTTTGTCCGGAACTTCTCCCAGAAGCATGTTTCTGTCTTTCTGTCACGTCTTTTAAAGCCACTTAACTTCATTAATTTGCTCAGCGCACATGTACTGGTGCGCTATGCGAATTTTCTTAACTGCTGTACTTTAACTGATGTTATTCGCTCAGCGCATAGGTACTGGTGCGCTATGCGAATTTTCTTTTTCTGGCAGTGCGAATTTTGGCTTTCGCTTTGCGAAAATTGGCTGACAGAGTCTAAATAATATATCATTTCCTGTACAATATTTTACATAACAATCTACTACTTATTACAACTTTTCAATGAGGAACAACATGAATAATTACAAGATTGAGCTCATTTATAAGTATAAAAACAACTCTTTTTCACACTTATCAACTCCCCCAAACTTGAACTATTTCATGCCCTCATGAAATCACATAAGAAAATGAACATCACAACTGACATTTGACATTTTGATAAAATGGCTCTGCACATCAGAATAATCACATGCATTCTCAAAGATTTCAAACAAGTATGACATGGTGCATCACTAACAAAATCATTTGTGCATAGAATATGAACAACCAGATCGACATTTATCATTACTCACACTCAAGTGTTTATCCTCACATGACAGTAGAATTGACATAGAACTTCATCAGCTTTTGCATTTCATTTGATTCACACACTTCACACACTATTGGTTAAGTCCAAAGGTCTTTTCAGGTTAAGGTTGGGCTTGGCTAGAAAAAGAATCATGGTTTTTCTTGGATTCAAAGACACCAATTAAGAAGAGAACAACTTCAATTCCCAATCCAGTAATCAAATCCCAAAATATATCATTCATCACATACCATTTTCTTTCGGAGCTCAATCTTCTTTTTCATTTTGAGTTTTTTTTTTTTTTATCATATTTTTTTTTATTTGATCTTTTCTTCCCACAAACTTGAATTCAACCTTAACATCTTTTAAAGCATAATACATGTTCTCTTCTAAGGTGTAAGGTAGGATATTATCTAATAGGCTCAAGGTGGAAGGAAAAAATTTTCAAGGCTCAAAAGGGTTCACAAATGAATCACATTGTCTAAAGGTTGGCTTTTTTGACCAAGTAGATGTATAATCAATATCAAACAATGTCTCTCTCATCCTTAACCACACAGGTGTGTATGTATGTAGAATCACAATCATGCAAAAGTAAACTCCATATCTAGACAACTCATCATATTTCTTATTCTCAACACATGCTCTCAACACGCAACAGATCTGGTCATACATACTCACACACATAAAAATATATGAAGCACATTGCAACCACAGTCATATGTGTTATCATTTTCAAGAATCACATCAACTTAATCAAGACAATGCATAACCATTAAATCAAAAAGTCACATGTCTTTACAACTAACACATAGTTCAAAACATATTACAAAACATAAATAACATAACTAAACATTGAAGATAACTCCATCTGCACCTGCATAATCATCATCTGCATATAAGGCACTTGCACTCCCTCACCTGAAGTCTGGCCTGCCCTCAGGCCATGGGAGATGCGCAAACTCAAAGGAGGACCTATGTTGATCATAGTTTAAAACAAGGTTTTCTTCTTGTGCCTCAGCACGTTGTACTCTTGAAGAAGACCATGTGGTGGTCTTAGGAGAAGTTATCTGCATAATATTAGCTAAGCACAAAAGAACATTGAACATATGGTGAGAAATGCAAAAAAAATTAGAAAATTGTAGCAAACTACTCGCTGAGCGAACAACTCACTGAGCGAATAAGGAAAAGAAGAAACAAAATTGCAGAACGTGAGCACACCAGCCAAACAACAATTCCAATATGCAAAATGATTGAAATGGATTTCCTAAATAACCTCACTCAGATCCCTCTTGTTGCAAGATTACTTAGTACTCTCCTTTCAGCTATTGAAATCTCATCCCTAGGATCTTCCAACAACTAGAAACATATGTAAGCAAACTGCATAAAAGAAATTCAAACAAAAGAGACATACAATTGGCAAAGAATTTCACTTTCCCTATTTTCTGAAGTTAGAACACTCAGATCCCTCTTGTTGTGCTTACCTAAGTATGACAAACCTCACCCAATCCCTTGGTGTAAGAAGTTCATCAAACTTGCCTTAAGTTCCAAAACAGTGAATCCAAACACACAACCCCATCCCTCGTGATTTGCACATCTGGTTTGAATTAGTTAGTTCCGCTACTGAAATCTCATTCCTAAGAACTTTCAATAACAACATCAAGCTCTAAAGCGTACCCCGAGACAGGCATTAAGTTCAAACTAAATCAATGGAAAGTCTTAAAAAACTAAAGCTAATTGCATACACAATAAAATTAAAAAGGAAAATTCACAACAAAGTCTAAAAGAGTCATAAATGCCCCAATTGCCTTGTGTTGGAACACAAGTCCCCGGCAACGGCGCCAAAAACTTGATAACTTTTTGGCAAGTATACCAAATCGTTCCAAGTAATATAGAGTAAGTTCAAAGTATCGTTCTCCCAAGGGACTTGTGCAACACATGACAATTCTTCCTTTTATAACTCAATTAGACATCAAAGTGTACAAAAACACACAAGAAACTCTTTTTGGTATTTTTATCAAACAGTTGGTGTGCAAGGAATTATATTTAAAAGAAACTTCGTTGGAATTGGGTTTCATGAATCATATGAATATAAAACTCTGTTCAATATTTCATTACTTCATTCAAACATTCACATCAAGGCATACTAGTCCTAATTCCTTAGCAACTAGTTATAAAATACTATATTAAAATGATAATCCCTTAGTCAATTTAATATACAATTTGCATTAAGTCCGATGTTAAGAATGATCAAGTTATTGAGTCTATCCCTAGATCCCAAATCACTTAAGTGCTCTATCTACGTTCGTTCATGTTCGAAGTTACTTTCCAGTAATCAAAGACATTCAAATAAACATTATATTTTCATACAATGATAATAAATTCAAGAAAGAGCATATGAACGAACAACGATATATTGAGCAGGAAAATTACAGTGAGTTCATTACATTCAATCCCAACGAAAGAGAAATTTAACTACTCCTAGTCATCTAAAACGTACACATTTGAAGCAATCCCTTGCAACAATGGTGCCTTGATGCCTTGAAGTAGTCTTCGGAAGTTCCTGAGATGTTTTCGTTTCTTTCTTTTGTCCGGAACTTCTCCCAGAAGCATGTTTTTGTCTTTCTGTCATGTCTTTTAAAGCCACTTAACTTCATTAATTTGCTCAACGCACATGTACTGGTGCGCTATGCGAATTTTCTTAACTGCTGCACTTTAACTGATGTTATTCGCTCAGCGCACAGGTACTGGTGCGCTATGCGAATTTTCTTTTTCTGGCAGTGCGAATTTTGGCTTTCGCTTTGCGAAAATTGGCTGACAGAGTCTAAATAATATATCATTTCCTGTACAATATTTTACATAACAATCTACTACTTATTACAACTTTTCAATGAGGAACAACATGAATAATTACAAGATTGAGCTCATTTATAAGTATAAAAACAACTCTTTTTCACACTTATCAATTTGTTGTGAAAATAAATTTAAAGAAGTATCAATCTCTCTACCCTACCCTGATTCTAGGAAAGAAAGAAGAACTGAATTCGAAAATGGTTTCTAGATTGGAACCTAACGTACAACAGCCACACACTCAACGAAAATTTACAGAGAAAAAGAATGATTTACAATCCAAACGTATACATCCCCTAAGTAACTCAAACATTTCCCCTTTTATACAATGCACGGCACACTTCCCGCCCCCACTAA
This sequence comes from Vigna angularis, assembly GCF_016808095.1. Classification (NCBI taxonomy): domain Eukaryota; kingdom Viridiplantae; phylum Streptophyta; class Magnoliopsida; order Fabales; family Fabaceae; genus Vigna; species Vigna angularis. The sequence continues at coordinate 10,348,692 of NC_068971.1, forward strand.
GTGTCACTTAAATGCTAAACAGTTAAGTGACCAGGTATAATGTATGACCAGGTATAATGTATCAGTAAACCCTCCATCATTAATATTATTATTATTATCATTAATATTATTATTATTATTATTATTATTAATATTAATATTAATGTTCCAAAATTTTGATATAATGCAAAAGATTATCAAATATTTACCATCATAAGTACTAGCAAAAGTCAAATGTTCAAATATATTTGAAACAATGGCTACTACTTCTCCTTAGTGCATATTTGCCGAAAAATGGAAGTGATTATTATGTGAATTCCAATATGACATGGAGAATTGGTTCACATTATAATAAGGAAAATTAAAATATTAACTACTCCTAGTCATCTAAAACGTACACATTTGAAGCAATCCCTTGCAACAATGGTGCCTTGATGCCTTGAAGTAGTCTTCGGAAGTTCCTGAGATGTTTTCGTTTCTTTCTTTTGTCCGGAACTTCTCCCAGAAGCATGTTTCTGTCTTTCTATCACGTCTTTTAAAGTCACTTAACTTCATTAATTCGCTCAGCGCACATGTACTGGTGCGCTATGCGAATTTTCTTAACTGCTGCACTTTAACTGATGTTAACTTCTTCTGACAGTGCGAATTTTGGCTTTCGCTTTGCAAAAATTGGCTAACAGAGTCTAAATAATATATCATTTCCTGTACAATATTTTACATAACAATCTACTACTTATTACAACTTTTCAATGAGGAACAACATGAATAATTACAAGATTGAGCTCATTTATAAGTATAAAAACAACTATTTTTCACACTTATCAATTTGTTGTGAAAATAAATTTAAAGAAGTATCAATCTCTCTACCCTACCCTGATTCTAGGAAAGAAAGAAGAACTGAATTCAAAAATGGTTTCTAGATTGGAACCTAACGTACAACAGCCACACACTCAACAAAAATTCACAGAGAAAAAGAATGATTTACAATCGAAACGTATACATCCCCTAAGTAACTCAAACATTTCCCCTTTTATACAATGCACGGCACACTTCCCGCCCCCACTAACTGTCACTTAAATGCTAAACAGTTAAGTCCCCTTCCATTCTCTAACCAGGTATAATGTATGAGTAAACCCTCCATCATTAATATTATTATTATTATGATTAATATTATTATTATTATTATTATTATTATTAATATTAATGTTCCAAAATTTTGATATGCAAAAGATTATCAAATATTTACCATCATAAGTACTAGCAAAAATCAAATATTCAAATATATTTGAAACACTGGCTACTACTTCTCCTTAGTGCATATTTGCCGAAAAATGGAAGTGATTATTATGTGAATTCCAATATGACATGGAGAATTGGTTCACATTATAATAAGAAAAATTAAAATATTAATCAAATATGACTACTTAGGAATATATGTTAATAAGCTCGAGAAACATGCATGATGTACTTACTTTAAAGACAAGTCACTCGAAAGTAAATCTAGTTTTATTACAATTAATTTATTTTATTTTATTACAATCATTTGTTGTGAAAATAAATTTAAAGAAGTATCATACTTCCGAATTGAATATTCCCAATTGAATATTACTTCAAAGTTCATCCAATATAAATATGTACTTAAGAAAGTCCATTAAAATTTAGAATAAGTCATTGCTACATGATATTAAAGCTAATTAAATTTAAGTGTGAATTATTAAGACTTAGGAAATTAACCAAGTACACTAAGTACTAGTCATGGTCCTCACTCCAATCAACTACTTAAAACATAAACTACTAATAATGTACATTAAGACCTAAATATAATCCTTCAATAGGATTTCAATAAGTATAAATCTATAGGAATTAATCAAGTTTATTATTAGGTGTGGTAGTCATTCCATTAATAAGAGGTATACGGGGTTAAGACACATAAGAAGAAACTCATTAAAACAATTAGTTTAGAGACAAAAAATAAATCAAGTCACTAATTAACTAAATTAAACCTTATTTTATAAATTAAAAATTATTGATGTTTAAAATAATCTAGATTATTAATAAAAATTTATAACTAATTTGTGAATTAAAGTTTAAATTGATCTTTAACATTAGTTTCTATTATTAATTAAACACTATTTGTATTAGTTAAGTTAGGTCTTTACTTGAATAGAAAAATCTTAAATTATTTAAATAATTGAGTACACTTTAACTTGGACATGGTTGTCGTTCTAATAAGATTATGTATATATGATTAAGCAAATAAGGATAATTGTCATTCCATTATATAAATATTTGAGTACTGGATAATTGTGAAATACATATATGAAAGGATGATAAGGTTAGGTTTCTCGTAAACTTTCTTAAATTCAAGGTGTCATCTAAAACCTTCGAAAAATAAACATCTCCAAGATTAACCTTTTGAGGATCTTACACTAATGTTTTAGATTTTCTTGTTTGGCTTGAGGGTTATTTATATTTTCACGCCTTTTACAAACTTCATCTAAGACAATCTTTTTGGAAAAATTGACCAATTTTCTTATTTCCATACTCAATTTTGGACTCACATATATTTTAATACTTAAAAGGTGACATAATGGGAGAAAAGTCTTCTCTTTTTTTTTCAAAATCAAGGTAATATTACAATTTACATGTATAAGACTGGTGTTTGATGTATAGATTTGGCATAACACACTTAAATGCTTTGGATAGACAACCTTATATTAACATTTTCAATATAATTGTTAATATATCATCACTATAACCATTTATTTTTAATTGTCAATACAATTAAGTATGCATGAGTTATCTTAGCAATATTGAAGTTGCTATAGTTTAGTAGTATTAATTTGATCGCGTCAATGACAACGTATCATCAATCCAAAAAATAAGTTAATTTAAGTCAATTTGAATTTAAGTCGAGTCAAGTCAACTTAGACCTAGGTTGTTAGAAGTCAAACTTTTTTCTTACACGGTTTAAAATCTGTGATTGATAATATTTTATTATGTTGTTTTTTTTTTCCACCGTAGTTAACCTTAGTCCACCAAATAAAAAATAAAACAATTCTGATTGTTGTACTGTGAGTCTGTTCTTTTTTACGACAAATGAATTTTCACACTGCATCAGATAATGCAACAAGATTTGAAACTGACAAGAAAACTTGAATATTGAAGGTTTACACTATACTGAGACAATGGACAAAAATTACATCCTTTATTGACTAATTAGGAAAATAACAAGATGCATCAAACAATGTAGATGCCTCCAACAATCATTGATTTTATTTTGTGAATCTGATGAGTGAAATGATTTAAAGATAACCATTTTGCTTGCAGCATTCAATTGCATCAGTAAAAATGTCCTCCACACTATACTTGAACTCAAAGCCAGCATCCACCAGTTTCTGCGAGTCTAAATGTGGCAACTTGGCACCTTTTATTTCCTTCGCCTCTCTGAAGGAACAACACAAATCAATCATTAGTCCTACTTACAAAACCAGATATTGTATAATTGTCACACCAACTTTTAGATTTGTGAATTGTGTAATGTTAGAAACTGTGACTGAAACTGCAATCTGAAAACTTGACTATGTGCAAGGAGAACAAAACTTACTCTACAGATGGTATTTGAAATTCTGGGTATTTGGTTGAAATAATTTCAGCAATCTCTTCAATGGGTACAATGAAGGGTGAACAGTTATATCTCCCTTTGGGATTAGGATGCTCCAGCAGAAAGATATGTGCTCTAGCAAATCATCCACATGAACCATATGGTAACGAATCACACCAATTTCTTCCTTTTTGCCTGCATCAATTTAATGCCAACTTCAATTATATAACCTTTAATCTTGTGAAAAGGTGTCATATGATTTCAATAGAACTCATATGGTTTGAAACATGAAAAGTAAAAAGGAAGAAGAGAGTGGAATAAGGTGTAAGAAGTGTACCAAACAACAAAAGCAGTGCTCTTTCAACAGAGTCAGGAAGCTTGGGACAGATGAAACGTCCAACAACAAAGGGAGGCACAAGACTCACAACTTCCAATCCATTCTATTCTCCAAACTCAAACATTGCCTTCTCTATCAACACCTTTGAAACTGTATATGACCAACTAAAATGCTTCAACTTCCTCAGCAAATCAACATCACTCCAAGCACTTTCATCAACCACATCTTTTGTGGCTCTGGGCCAGGAAGGAAACAGTGGAAGCACTAGAAGTGTAGACAACCCTCTTCACTGACTTTGATTTCACAGCTGCTTTCAGTATGCCCAATGCTCCCTCAATGGCCCTTTTGGTCACAACTTCTTCTGGCTCGTTCACTGCAAAATCGATTGGTGTGGCAGTGTGAAAAATCCCAACACACCCTTCTACTGCTGGACCAAAACTCTCTGGGTCACTTAGATCAGCTTTGAAAAAACGTAGCTTTTCTGATGCACTAGGTAGATTTTTGAGAAAGCTAACATCCCTCTTGCATCCTGTTCATGCCAAAACAGAACAACATAATTATAACCTTGTCCAACGTTTACATGATAAAACTTACATGATAAAAGTTTACATGAATGATCAATACATTATAGAGGTGTAACTTCAGTTCTCATTAAAGAAAAGTAAAAACATTATACCAATAAAGCTTTAGTTAGTTACCTGGGTCAGATCTAATAATTGTATTGATAGAATATCCATGTTCAAGGAGTGACTTGATGATCCATGAACCAATGAAGCCTGTGCCTCCAGTGACACAAACTGTGCCTTTTGTCTCTGCGATTGTAATGTAATACTCTTCTTATGGCACTGTTTACATTTCTTTGTGTTCTGCACTCCTCCACGCTATAAATTTCTTCTACTTTCTCAAAATATGTATATATAGAAGCATAACATTTAGGTTGGTAGCTATTGCTATCAACTACAAGGTGATGTTTCACAGTTGTTATTGACTATTCTTTGGATCAAACATAGCACAGTTGAATGAACTTCACTCAAGTTAACTTAGTTTTCTTCATTCAAAGAGACACAATAGGCACATTTATGTTGTGTTTACTTGAGGGAGTTTGGAGGAGATGATTTAGGGGAGAGTGATTGAATAGATTTGATGATAAATTTTTTGTTGTTTATTTGAGTGGATTTGGAGGTAATTGAGAGTAAATTTAGAGGTAAAGTTTGTGATAATTAGTGTAGAATTTGATTGATGTGACAAATTTAAAAAATTTATTTAATCAGTAGAAATTAAAGATTACCAAAATATTCCTAGTTATTAAAGTAATATAAAATAATAATTGTTAATGTTATATTTAATTATAAAATTGTTTATAAAGAGTCAAAAATTAAAAATAATTATTAAAATTAATTTTTAAAAAGTAAAAAGAATATAATTTAGTAAATGAATTTACTTTTAAATGTAATATTTGTTTGTAATATAATTTACTACCAAGTAGTATCATTTTATTTATTATTGAAATAAAATTGAATATTTTTGAAAAAATAAATAATTAAACGAAGTTAGAATATTACATAATATAAAAAAAGTGTGAACATAATAACATACAAATATATTTGACATATTTTGTGTTGTAAGTCTTATACCCCTCTCATATTTGAGTCATTATATTAGGATTTGAAGGATATGGAGAAAGTTACACACGATGCTCATATTGAGAACTATAATATACTAAATTATTAATAAATTAATTTACTAAATTATTTAATAAATTCCTAAGATGCTACACTAGCTTTTATGAATAAATTATTTACTAAATTATTAATTACATTTTAATTCAAACAATATAAAAAAATAAACAACAAAGATTTTTTTTAAAATTTTAAGAATGAATTATAGTTTATAAATCCCTTGTATTATGATTATGTCTAGGGTTACCCTAATTATACTCTAATTATCATGATTATATTTGAAGGAAGGATATTATATATATATATATATATATATATATATATATATATATATATATATGCGGGTCAGATTTCAATCCGGCTCATGCGGGTTGAAGCCTCAGATTTCAATTCGATTCATGCAGGTTGAACCCGTGGTGGGTTAAGTTGGCCCACCAACCCACCTACCTAATTTTATTTTATTAAAATTTAATTTTAATTTTATAAAAAAATATTTATTATTTTGTTTTTGCTTGAAAAAATTATTTAAGTTCCTTATTTTCAAAATTAATTAAACACCCATGTTGGAGTGAAATTTGTCTAGATTTAAATTATAGAAAGTTTGTAATTTTTTTTTTTAAATGTAATTAAGTGAGCGACCACCAACCCGTGATGGGTCGGGCCGAGTTCGAATTTTTCTGGTTCGCTAATAAATGAGCCGGATTGGGTTGGCTCACTAAGTGACAAACCCCTTGTTGTCGGGCCGGGTGACCTATTTTGACAGCTCTAGTTGCAAGTCCCACATCGATTATAGATAAGGCCAATTTATAATATATAAGTAGTTGCAAACCTCACCGTACAAACTGGTTTTGTGGTGTTGAATTACACTTAAAGTCCACTTCTTACCATAGTATCAGAGCCAAAACACTGGTATCCTCTACAATATAAGAATCAATGCTTCTTTTTTTCATTAAATATAATATATAAGTAGACACAATATAATGATTATAAATAGAACAACCATTTCAACTTTTATTGTAAAAATGTAGTTAAACTTTAATACACCTTTAGCGGCAGTGCTTCGATGTTACTGATTGCCATAAGTGAGAATGAATCATTTTCCCTACTCATACAAAATATACATAGAACCCATAATTTTTGGCTATTTTGAATTCTTAAAATAAAAATTTAAATACAGAAATAAATAAAAAATTAAGCAAAGACACACTGAATTCAAAAAATACTTTGAAACAATAAATTTGTACGAAATAGAAATTTCTAAGCCATAATTACGTTTAAATTTGCATTACTCACCGAAAAAATCACTCTTGTGGAAGGCTTTTTGCTCTTATTAGAATAATTTCAAGCGTCCCTAGAGACATCTTTCCCTCAAAACCTCTTAAAAGTTAATAGAAACTAATGCATATATTTGAAGGAATATATATATATATATATATATATATATATATATATATATATATATATATATATATATATATATATATATATATATATATATATATATATATATATATATATATATATATAAACAGTAAATAAGCTGAGAAAAAGAAAGCAAGCGCATGTACAATGCACAGAAAAAGAAGTCAGAAACAGAAAGAGATCGTCGACGTCGAGAGAAAGCCGAAGTCTAGTCAAAGAAGTAGCATAGCGAAGGATATTTATGGATTCTTTTATGAATAAAGGTAAACCTAGTTCCTCTAATTCCACATCTGAGAATGACAAATGAACTGTCAACTGGTAGTAATAATTTTGCACTGTACGAATAACAATTGAATTGAGAGAATGAATTCTTACCTCTTCATGAAACAATTTCTTGATAGTTGTTTTGAGATCGTCATGGAAGGTTAAATCAGAATCCTTAGATGTTTGAATTCCTGAAAACATTGGCATTTTCATGACTCCTTCAGAAAAAGTTTTCATACTGGGACATTTAACTACCATGACAATTTTTAAATATGAGCATTGCAGAGTGGCATTCCCTGAATAAAACCTTACAAGTCTTTGCAATGATTTCAGCTTGATTGATTTGAGTCGTCCAAATACCATCTTAGCACAACCATCTTCATTTTCATGTTTAATAATATTAAAGTGTAATGCAAATTCTAGAAGAATGTAGAAGCTCCTTAGATAGAAGAATTGAAATGTAAGACAAGTTTTAGAATATTCTAGAAAAACCTAAGATAGGAAGAAAAATTAAGAATATTCTACATAGGTAAAAATCTAGAACATTCCACATAAGTTGTGGCTAGTATGTTCTAGAATAATCTATGGGTCTATAAATACCCATGAACTCTACCATTTGATGTATGAAGCCAACATCTACCATTTGTATGAAGCCAACATCTACCATTTGTATGAACCAACATCTACTACAACTAAAGACAACTACAACACTTCTTCCAACTACTACTTCTACATTCAACTATCTCTACATTTTCTCTATCCCATCAACTACTCCTTTCACAACCTTAAAATACTAACAGTGGTACCAGAGCTACGTTTGGTCATCTACTGGGCGTAGATAAAATTTTCAACTACCTCAAACAAAACTATAACTCATTCTACTACTTCCAAATATATTCTCAACACATGGCTACTACTAATCAAACATCATCAATTCTAGTACCTATTTTCAAAGGAGAAAATTATGATTTTTGGAGTGTCAAAATGAAGATATTCTTCCGCTCTCAAGATTTATGGGATATCATAGAAGAGGGATTCACTATTCCAGAAGACACCTTTACTCTTACTGCAGCTCAAAAGAAGGAGTTGAAAGAAAACAAGCAGAAGGATTCAAGGGCTTTATTTGTTCTTCAACAAGCAGTTGATGACACAATTTTTCCAAGGATAATTGGTGCCACAAGTGCAAAACAAGCTTGGAACACAATACAATAGGAGTTTCAAGGAAGTGACGAGGTACGCAATATTAAACTTCATTCTCTAAGACGAGAGTTTGAATTATTAAGAATGAAAGAATCTGAGACCATTAAAGACTATTATTCTAGAATAAAAGAACTAGTTAGTCAGATGAGAGCCTATGGGGAAAATATTCTTGACAAAAAGATCGTTGAGAAAATTTTAATTTCTGATAACTGTGAACTTTACTTGTATTTGTTACTTAAATTGTTGTGCTTTTGAGTAAGTTTAAGTGTTAATTCTCATGAAAAGTATATAAATGTTGATGTAAGTATAGTTTTGAATGTTTAAATGTATTTTGATGCTTTTGTATGTTTATATCAAAGTAGAATAAGGATTGGATAATATCAAAGATTTGTCAGAAGGATCAAATAGCTCAGCCAACGAGCCAGCTCCTCGCCCAGCGAGCAGTGCCCACTCGCCTAGCGAGCCATGCTCACTCGCCCAGCGAGCAGTGGTCACTCGCCCAGCGAGTGGAGTCCTGTCGCCCAGCGAGAATTCACTTAAGGTCCTTCTCTTTAAAGACGCGAACCAGAGGTAGAGAAGTTAGTTTTGGAAGAGAGGAGACCAAGGGGGACTCTACAGCTCACGTCCAGCTCGTGTCTAGGTGCTTCCATGGTGGAAAACCACCACTTTCCACCATCCAATCCATCATTTATCGATTCTGTGATGTATATGTGTAGCTAGAACTCCATTTCACTGGAGTTGAGAGTAAAGTTCTGAAACTCTTTGTAATTTCTCTATTAATGCATCATCTTGTATGAATTTTGTGTTCTATCTTTATTATTCATGCCTACGATGGGAATCTGAGCTAATTGAACGGTTAAATCATTGGGAAATGTATGAGACCGCGGACCTAGGATAGAACAACTAAAGGATTTCAATTCCTAGACATAGGATGGAATTTTTAGTCATCTGTGACATTGTGTTTAAGGCAAATCTAAGAACTGAATTAGCTAAGGGATGAATAATTTAGTTTGAATGATTCAGAAACTGTCATCTGAGGGATCAGAGGCTGCATGCGCCTAGGATGTCGATGCTTAATTTTGAGGAATTGTGTTAGTAGAAAATTACCTGAGTTATGAACTTGAATTTCAACCCCAGTGAACTTAAATTCGACTGTTTTTACCACTTTATTTAAATATTTATGTTAATCTTCAGTGTGTTATAAAAATACGTTTGATAATCGCTAAATTAGTAAACTTTAACAATCAGTGAATCTGAACAAATCTCTTGGGAAAATGATATCCGGACTTACCGGTTTATTACTTGAACGATCTTGTACGCTTGCCGAGGTTTCAACAAGTTTTTGGCGCCGTTGCCGGGGATTTTTTTTTGTTTTTGTTGATTGTGTATTGTTTATCTAGTTTAGTTGATTTTAGCTATCTTTTTGTTTAATTGTTATTGTGTCGTATTTGAATTTTTGTGCATAATTGTTATCATCTATAGAAATTGTGTCTTTTTAGTTTGTGTTTTGTATGAGAAGCAGAGAACAGGTTGAAAATCTACTTTTTGATCCTAAAATTGAAAGAACTGCTCGAAGGAACAACAGTAGAAGGAGGAGACAAAGTAGAGAATCCAGAGAATCCTCTGTTATCTCTGAAGAAATTCTGGACTTTTCATCTGGTCAAGAAAAATAAGTAATGGAAGATAATCGTACTGGAGAAGGTTCTGGGCAAGGAAGACGTATTCTTGCAGATTATAATACTTTCTCAGGACCTCTGCACTTCAATAGTATTGCAAGACCAGTGGTGAATGCTGCTAACATGGAGATGAAGCCAACTCTTATTCATCTGGTGCAGAACAATCAGTTTCATGGATTATCCCACGAGAATCCATACACTCACTTGGCTACTTTCATGGAGATCTGTAATACAGTGAGGATTCACCAGGTTCCAGATGAAGTAATCCGACTCAACTTATTTCCATTCTCATTGGCTGGTAATGCAAAAATGTGGCTAAATTCCTTTCCTGAGAATAGTTTGACAATCTGGGATGATGTAGTTGCTAAATTTCTGAATAAGTTCTTCCCTCAATCCAAAGTCAATAAGGGAAAGCAGGAGATCTCTTCTTTCCAACAGGATGCTGATGAAACTCTAGGTCAAGCATGGGATAGATTCAAAGGCCTACTAAGAAAAACCCCTACTCATGGATTTGATGAGCCTACAATGTTAAATCTATTTCTTTGAGGGTTGAAATCTCAAACAAAGTTAATGTTAGATGCATCAGCTGGAGGTAGTATTAGATGGAAGACGCCTGAAGAAGCACATGAACTGATTGAAAACATGGCTGCAAATGATAATGAAGTTCAGAGTGAAAGAACCCAATTTCAACAAAAAGGTGTTCTTCATCTTCAATCTCAAGATGCTTTACTAGCTCAGAACAAGATTATGACTCAGCAACTTGAGACATTAATGAAGAAGTTATCTCAGCTACCTAAAGAACTGTAGAATGTTTCTCAAGCTCAACATCAGATTGTTCAAAGTTGTGAATTGTGCGGAGGAAATCATAATAATGGTCAATGTGTAGTGCAAAGAATGTCTCATGAAGAAGTAAATTATATGGGAAATCAAGGTCTTCAGAAGAATTATAATCAAGGTCAAAGTTTTAATCAAGGATGGAGACCTCATCCGAGTATGGGACAAGCTGTTCCTTTCAACAGACCACCTCCACAAAACTTTCAGCAACAAACTTCTCTGACAGAAAGAACTTCAAAACTGGAAGAAACTCTTCAGCAGTTTATGCAGGTATCAATTTTCAACCATAAAAGTACAGAAGCCTCACTTCGGAATTTGGAGATTCAAGTGGGTTAATTAGCTAAAAAGTTGGAAGAAAAACCAGAGAAGGAATTTGGGGCAAACACTGAAGTAAATCCAAAGGAAGACTGTAAAGTTATTACTATAAGATCAGGAAGAATTCTGGAAGAAAGAGAGAATGAGAAAAAAATGAGTGAAGAAAAAGATGAGATGAGTAAACAGGGAGATAAAAAAGAAGAGAAAGAGGATAGAGAAAGTGAAAAGAAAAGAGAGGGAGAGAAAAAGAAAGAACAAGTGTACGAGAAACCTCTTCCATATCCAAAGGTTTTCTCTAGAAACGAGAAGGAAAAACAGTTCAAGAGTTTCATTGATATATTCAAGAAGTTGGAAATCAAGATGCCTTTCTCAGAAGCACTGAAACAAATACCTTCTTATTCGAAATTCATGAAAGATTTTCTCACAAAGAAGAAAAGTATATTGAGGAAGAAACTATAGAAGTACAGGGCCAGTGTAGTGCTATCATTCAGAAGTTGCTCCCACCAAAGTTTAAAGATCCAGGCAGTTTTACAATTCCATGCACCATTGGTAAACTGGCTATTGGGAAGGCGTTAATTGATCTTGGAGCCAGCATCAATCTTATGCCTTTGTCTATGTTTAAAAAGATTGGAGAATTAGAGTTGAAGCCCACACGCATGACTCTACAATTGGCAGACAGATCGATCAAATATCCGCATGGAGTAGTAGAAGATGTTCTGGTAAAGGTTGACAAATTCTTATTTCTAATGGATTTTGTTGTCATGGAAATGGAAGAAGATACAAAAATTCCTTTGATTCTGGGAAGGCCATTCATGAAGACTGCTCGAGTGTTGATTGATGTTGATGATGGGAAGCTTAAAGTGAGAGTTGAGAATGAAGAAGTAAATTTCAATGTTTTTGAAGCAATGTCTCACCCAAACGATGAAGATACATGCTTTCAAACTGATGAACTTGAGGAAGTCTGCATGATTACACAGAAGACGATGCATATATCATCACCTCTTGAAAGGACTCTTATTGATGCTTGTGAATTCTTACTTGCAGATGAAGAGAAATTAATTGATGAATGTATACAGAATCTAGATGCTTTAAAGGAGACTCCATCTGATGAAGAAGAGATAAAAGAAAAGAAGCTGGACTTGAAGTTGCTACCTTCACATTTGAAGTATGTTTTTCTTGAAAAAGATGATAATAAACCTGTGATCATCAGCAATGCTTTATCCACTCTGGAGGAAGAGAAATTAATTGAAGTCTTAAAAGTGGACAAAGGAGCTGTAGGTTGGTCAATTTCTGATCTTAAAGGAATAAGTCCTTCTTATTGCATGCACATAATATTCATGAAGGATGATTTCAAACCAGTGGCTCAACCACGGAGATCTTCTTAGTGTCAAGCTAAAGACGTTAAACAAGCGCTTACTGGGAGGCAACCCAACTTTCTAACTCTATCTCTATTTTTGTTTTCAGTTCTTTTGGCTGTGTGGATTGAATCTGAATATGTTTGGTTGTGTGGATTGAATCTGAATCTGTTTGGTTGTGTGGATTGAATTTGAATCTGTTTGGTTGTGTGGATTGAAGTATGTTTTTGCATTGATTTGATTGTGAAATGTTTGTTGGAAGTTTGATTATGAGTTTTGAATTTTGTCCATGATAACTGGCATGATTGTGAGATTGTTATTGCAAAATCTGAGTTAGAACTTGTGTTATGATTATATATGATTTGTTCTTGAATCTGATTGATTTTGACCCAGAAGTTGAATATTTGAGTGTACTGAGAAAGCTTTGAGAGCAAGTGAGAAGTTGTTATTACTATGAATTTGGTTTTTGCATAATTCTTATTAATACAGATACATTTTGGTTTAGAAATGAGAAAGGCAGTTGTTTGTTTTTTAAATTAACTACATGGCCAGATGACTACCCATTTGTGAATATTCATCCTTTGTTATCCTGTTTGAGCCTTATATATATTTTTTGTGAACCCTGAGCTTATTACAGAACAATCTACCTTATCCAACACTCTAGAAGAAGAGAACAAGAAACATATTTGTCAAGATATAGGTAGAAATTAAGTTTGGGGGAAATTATAATCAGTTGAGTCTTAAACTGATGAAAAATGATGTATGAAAAAAAAATTATTTCAATGCGTTATGTGATGAATGAAGAGGTAGTTGATAAATAAAGTCAATGTTGTTATGTTCTTATTCTCCTCTTCTTTAGTGTTGTTTTGTTTCCTTGTAAAACCATGTTTCTTCTAGCCAAGCCAAGTTATAACCTGAGAAAGTCCTTTTGATTTAAATCAGAATGTGTGAATTGTGTATGAGATGACTTGCAAAAGTTGATGAAGTAGTTGATGACAATCTGAGTGTGAATTAGAGTGTAAACACTTGCAGGTTGAGGTAAACACTGATTGAGCATATTTGTATTATTCTTTTTCTGGTTGTCTTATCATTATGGATTCAAGAACTTGTTAATATAGAAGTTATAACATTTGATCTGAATATTTGGAGATGTAGACACAATCCTTACTTTTGTGACAGAGATTATGTGATGGAATATTAACTATTCTGTTGGGTTTGTTTTCTTTTGTTATTGTTTATTTTCATGAGGACATGAAGTAGAATAAGGATTGGTTAATATCAAAGACATGGAGTGCTTCACTCGCCCAACCAGAAGGATCCAGGAGCTAGCCAGCAGGAGCCCCTCACCCAGCGAGCCAGGCGCCCAGTGAGCTGCTCGCCCAGCGAGAAAAGTCCACTCGCCCAGCGAGTGGAAGCTGCTCGCCCAGCAAGAAATCACTTACGGTTTTTCTCTTAAAAATTTCGCGAAACTGAACCAGAGAGCAGTTCTGGAGGGAGGAGATTAGAGGGGACTCTACTACTCACGTCCAAGCTCGTTTCTAGGTGCTTCCAAGGTGGAAAACCACCACTTTCCACCGTCCAATCCATCATTTATCGCTTCTTAGATGCATATGTGTAGCTAAAACTCCATTTCACTGGAGTTGAGAGTAAAGTTCTGAAACTCTTTGTAATTTCTCTATTAATGCATGATCTTGTATGAATTTTGTGTTCTATCTTTATTATTCATGCCTACGATGGGAATCTGAGCTAATTGAACGGTTAAATCATTGAGAAATGTATGAGACCGCGGACCTAGGATAGAACAACTAAAGGATTTCAATTCCTAGACATAGGATGGAATTTTTAGTCATCTGTGACATTGTGTTTAAGGTAAATCTGAGATTTGAATTAACTAAGAGATTAGTAATTTAGTTTGAATGATTCAGAAACTGTCATCTGAGGGATCAGAGGCTGTATGCGCCTAGGATGTCGATGCTAAATTTTGAGGAATTGTGTTAGTAGAAAATTACCTGAGTGATGAACTTGAATTTCAACCCCAGTGAACTTTAATTCGACTATTTTTACAATTTTATTTAGATATGTATGTTAATCTTCAGTGTGTTATAAAAATACTTTTAATAATTGCTAAATTAGTAAAGTTTAACAATTAGTGAATCTGAACAAATCTCTTGGGAAAACGATATTCGGACTTACCGATTTATTACTTGAACGATCTGGTACGCTTGCCGAGGTCTCAACAGAAGGTATAGAGTAAAGGCATGATAGAGCGTTTGAAAACTCCTCTGGTACCTATTGATGTCATATCTATCTGGTGAATAATTTTCTAACCCTCCAAAGTCTTTTTATGTTGCAGAAGTTTAAAATACAATTGGCTTAAAAATGTTTTCAGATCCTTTTTTTCAACATACACAAAAAGTGCTTTTAGTACTTTTAGAGAGATTAAAATTGAGTACTAATACTTGTTTTGATGTTTGTAGTATGAACATAAATGGTTGGGATGCCATGATTGCAATTGGGTTCAATGGTGTTATAAGGTGTCTTACTGTTATGTTCTGATAACACTAATAAAGAAAAAACTTTTTACTTATGGTATTGGAGGAAAGGTTGACGGAAAAAAAAAGAACCCTTCTACTGCCTCGGTTCAACTCCAAACCGAGCCATAACACCCCCTCTACTACCTCGGTTCACCAGCAACCGATGCCAAAAGTCTAGCGAAAAAAAAGTAAAAAAGTAACACCCTTTACTGTCTCGATTGCATTTGAACCGAGGCAAAAAGTGGTAGACTTTTTTTCTCGCCTGTATATACCTCAGTTGTGGAACCGCTACGGATAGGCAAAAATAACCATTGTCGTTTCCTTTTACTACACTAGTGAATAAAATGACTTATATATCCTTACGTATCACCAAAATTCAAATTTTAAGTATGAATATATGAAATTAGATATTTTAACTTATTAAGTTTTTTTTAATAAAAAGTCACGTGATATTTTCTATTTGAATTATTATTAATATGTTTTAAAGTTTTAGAGACCTCAGTTTCACTTTAGCTTTGATACTTTTGTCATCATAATTTCTTTTTTCTTTGTTGGAGCACATTAATGAAGAATTTTTTAAAATTTAAGGAGTATTAGCATAACAATTGGACGATATATCAAGAGATAAGTGGACTCTTGCATGAGATAATGATTGATAGTGTAGACATATTTAGTTTCTCATGGACTATGTGGTAGTTAATATTTATATGTTTAGTTCTTTCATGAAAGATAGGATTGAAGGTGATATTACATACAACTTAATTGTCACAATATATAACAATGGTGTCAATGGTTTGGATATGGAGATCATGAAGAAGATGAGTTAACCATTGAATCTCACAAGTGAGTGGTGAGAGCTTGATACTTGTCTTCGGAGGAGGATCGAGATACAATAGTTTGCTTTTTAGACTTCCAATATATAGGAGAGACACAAAAAAACACACAAAAACTAGTAGTAGAATGCCTAGTTTTTTTACATAAAGTCCAATTAGAGTCACAAAAGGCCTTCAATTGAATGTTAGTATCAGCAGCAAAGAAAATCCCTCAAGTCAGGTTGGCCTTAATGCCATTTAGGATGTGTTGAACAACTTAATGGTGTTGAAAAGTGAGATTTTGAACAAATTGACTAAAGAGATGTATAATAAATGTGATATTTGAGCGAGTGTTGGTTATGTAAAGAAGTCTCCCAATAAGTCTACTTGCTATTTAACCTTCTAGTTTCATGAAGAATATTAAGAACATATTTGCACTGACAAATGTGTATTCCTTTGACAAACCTAAATCAAACTAGATAAAGATAGATATGACTCTTAAGATTAAACACTAAGACACACCAAAAAAAACATGTTTGAATATTATTCGAATGTCCACTTCTCACTTGATTATGTTTCATTTAACAAAATATATTCTATGTACTTTTAATTAATATATTTAATGCATATTAGTAATTAACCATAACTTTTTACTAATAGACAACAAACTTCTAAAAACAATTGATAATGATCTAACTCATGCTCAAACCACACATTCACATAATTTACTCAATTTCCATTCACATCAATGAAATCTCATTTTATAGTTACTTGAAGTCTATAAATTTGATGATTATTAATAAATAACTGCAAAGTTTTATTTATAGAAAAACTTATTAGATAAAGTCGATAATTTTTCATTTAAATATCAGTAATTATTAGTCATAAAAAGTTTATGACTACATTTAAAAAGTTTATTTTAAATCTTATTTTCTAAATTACTATTTCAGTTAATAAGCTTAATTGTTTAATTATCACAAATTTTAACTACCCGCTTTGCTTATATAAATTTAAAGAATTTGTTAAAAAATTATAGGATAAAAATGGAATAGATTTTTTTTATAAATTAAATGCAAAATTTTATAAAAACTACGTGATAACTTTTATAAATTATTTTACAAACAAGCTTATTTTAACTTAAAGTAAAAATATATATCTACTTTTTTCCTTTACAAGTACTCCCATGAGAAGTGGATCATAATATACTTTATGAACCTATGAATTTATCACCTTCACAAGAAAGCAAAACCACAAATATTTGTCCATATCAAAAGTACATGCATTAGGGAATATTTCTTATATACCATTCTCAAGTAATTAACAAAAGATGACAACTGTCATATTTCATTCACATTGAAAAAAAAAAGCTTCATTATGTTAGCATGCATAAGCATGGTGTCATTGTGATAAATAATAATTAAATTAGCCAAAGTACCAAAATGGATAATGGTTTTGTTGGGAACATGTGAAAAAGTTTTCATGGTTACATTATCATCATGTGCACTCCACTCTCCCCATGCTTCTACCGTTTTAACATTACATACACTAAACTTCCCATCATTACCCATGTTTGTCAACTTTTCTATATTCAACTAAAGAAATTATTCATATTTTCTTCAACATACAAACATATATATTTTACATATTGTTCTTCAATTTATATCAAGACTTGGAAACTTCAAGACGTGTTGTATTAGAATGATGAAAATAAACATCCAAAGTTACATACGCAAATCACTACAAAAGTTTAGAATTTTATAGAGTTTTTTTTTAGTATTATTGACAGTTTTAATCCTTGATAAATATATTTCATGCAATTAAAAGAGTTGTCGAAAAAAGTACATTCAAACAAATAATTTTCAACAATTTTATATGTAATAGTCATTACTTATAAGAATTTTTAAAAACCGCCTATTTCAGGAATTTTGTGAAAAACATCATTACTCGAAAAGTTATTATAGCGATTTTCGTAACCATAAAAAATAAGCCTATGATAAAATCTAATATTTTCGTAATAAATATTTTAAAAAAAAGTTATTTTAACTATTTAATTTTATATCAATAATTAAGATAATCATATTTAAAACAAACAGTTAATTATATTTTAAATATTAAACTGAAATTGAATTTTATTTTTTTTATAAACTTTGTACTAATTTCATCCTCAAACCTTTTAATTTATTCTGCAACCCTCTTTGTCGGATCTTAAATTGTTTAATGTTATTAGCTATCAAGAATGCCGTACATATTTATTCAATAGAAAATAAAATTGATACTTATGACAAGAATGAAATCTAATTATTTTTAAACTTTAAAAACTAAAAACATAAATTATACAGAGAAAGATTTAGAGTATATTTTAATTTAATTAAAAATAAAATTGTAACTAGTGTATAATGCTATTATAATTGATTCCAAAGGGTAACAAGATTGCATAGTTGTTCTATTGTAATTGAATGTGTCGGTTGGGTTAGTTGGTAAAATAATACATGCAAAATTTTTAATAAATTATTTACTTTTGTCTTCTTCCTTTAGCCTCCGCTGTTCTAGCATAATATGCATCTTTATAATAATACGTTTAAAGGGTATTTTTTATTTATATAATGTAATTAATTAATTGATTTCAAAATAATAACTATTTACTACCTAAATTTAATATAAAAAATATGACTAAATATAAATGAGGAAGAAAGAATGGCGTTTGTAATTATCCTTTTTCTGTAATTTTAATTGTTTCATTTACTAGTCTATTGGATATAGTTCGTCCCATTGAATTTGACATGTTATTTGTTTTAAAATTTAAATTCAATTCCACAGTCGTTTTTGTGGTTGAAAAGGATATTTTAATGAATTAAAGATCTTTATACATTATTTTTTACGTTGAATTTTAAATAATACGCAACATTTTGGATATTATATATATATATATATATATATATATATATATATATATATATATATATATATATATATATATATATATTATAAACTAAGTATTATTTTTTTATTCGTAAAATTTGTTAGATTGAATTAACTTTACATTTATTCAGTAATTTTTATTAATATTTATACTTAATTATATATTTTGCTATTATAGTTAACTTATTTATGTATGAAGTTCATCATTATTATAACAAGAATTTTCTATGTTAGTTTATTTAGATATTAAAAAACTAATATAAATATAGACATAGAAGGCAGACAATTTGAACCAACATTCCCAATTTCTATATTAACTCTGTTACAACCACGATAAAATGATAAAAACATAAACACTTACACCATAAAATATTTATGTCAGATAATACGAAACACCAACAATATGTAGCGTTGTATGTATAGAAAGTTACAAAACACCATATAAATATTTATAAAGACTATAAAATCTATCAATTTTAATAATAAATTATTATTATTATTATTATTTATTTTTAAAATATAAAGACTCTAGATTCATAGTCAAGAAAACCATTCTTATTACCCTGGAAGATAGCTTTATTACAAAAAAGAAAACAAGGTATATTGTAATAACAAAGTAGATTGAGATTCTGATCTTCCTGAAAGATGTAACTCCATTTAATCATATTTTGAAGATATTTATGTTTGAAAAGAAAAGAAAAAATATTCGTAAATGTTTTGGAACGTTGGAAAACCCATGCCGTGGTTTTCGAATTGAGAACGTTATAAACACACACAAGACAGCGTTCCATAAGACCCAAACAATTTAAAAACTTTGAAAAAGACATAAGAAAGAGACAAGGGCACATGAGTAATTTCATAGAAAGAAGTGTAACCATGCCAACAAATGCCACCATCTCCTCTTTCCATTTCCAGCTGTGACCAAATCATCCCTGTCCCCCCCTCACATGGCCCTTTCCTTAACTCAACCATGGTTACTTTCTTACCATTTCCTTAACCATCGTCATCTGCCTTTTTCCTTTATTACCTTCTATATATGTCAAACCATGACATCCATTAACGTCAAAGATCAATGTTCGTTTTGTTTATGAATAATATAGCTTCGATATAAGTCTAAGATACATCATTAATTCTTATTCAATGACCATAACATGCATTCAAAGTCCCTTTTAAATGTATGAGATTCATATTTATACAAAAATACTGTTCAAAAACTACTATATTATGTTATGTATATATAGATTTTGGAACAAGTTAAAAAAATTATAAACATATTTTGAAGTGAATTGTATACGGATAGGTTTTGAGAAAATTATTAATTTTCTTTCTTTAATTTTTGTTGTTTGTATACTATTAAAAATTTTACATCGATAAAAAATAAAATTAATATAAAATATATAAGAAAATGTAAACCTCATCTTATAAATTAATTTTTTAAGATTGAATTAGGTTAAAGTATATTTCTTAACATTGTATCAAAGTCATTATTAAAATCTATCTTAATGAAATTTGTTATTTGTTAAATATATTCTACTTTTTATCGGATTAGCCATAGACATAATATAAAAATCAAAGTAAAAAAAATATTTTAGAAATCTTACATCAACTAAAATAAAACTAATTTTTAAATATATAAAAAATATAAACCTCATTTTACTATGTAACACTGAATTACACTTAAAATCTAATATATACAATTATATTTTGTAAAAATTTATTTTAAATTTGTCGTGAATTAGTGCGACTTTGTTATACATAGAGACACTTCATTTTCCCACCACCACTATGAATTATAATTGTTAATGATAAAAAGAAATATAGTCAACTTGACATAATTTATAAATCATGATATAATAAGTTAATAGCAAATCATTGCTAAAATAAACTTTATTAGTTAAACTAAATTTTGAATGATCACATTTTTATTTCAAAATATTCATTTAGTAAATTGATATTTTTCCAAATTGCCTTCTACACTTTAATTAATCGATATATATGTAATGTTCGAAATTTATAGAATGCTTGTTTTTCGAAAATGTTTATAGAGAAAAGTGATATTTCTCATACTTGCTTTTGGATGTTATAAAAGAGACTATTATATATTTACAATATTTGCGTTCGGTTGTCGTTTTATAGAACCAAGTTACTTACCAAAACTATGTTTAACTAACTAATGTTAAAGTTAGTTTAGAACTATATTAAATATTAAAATGTCAGCGAAAATTATATCATTTAATAATAATTAGAATATACATGTGCTTCTATACAATATGTTGGTATAAACTTTAGTTTTTTCACTGATAGAAATTTAATTATAATTTTAGTTGTTTTTTATTAATATCATATATTATATCTCATGATATTTCCAATCAAATTTAAAATAAAATAAATCTTCATTTAACCTATGCCATACTTTACCATCATTAGTATATTCAATACCATAAAATAATTTTAGTGTATTCATACTAATTGACTATTATTAATAATTTAATGTACAGTAGTAAATATAAATAATGCGAATAGTACAACAATTGAAATAAATAATGAGAAAAGAACAAATTTAATAATATTATAAGAGTAAAAAGATAATCAAACAAACTAAGTTAAAATGCTATATAAAATTAAAAAAAAAAGAATATTGTTTACAAAATTAACAAATTATTTTAAACAAGTTTTACCAAAACTATTAATATACACAACAGTCTTATCAACTCATTAAAAAAGCTTGAAATTAGCTCAAAACAATTTTCAAATATACTCTCCAATAATGATAAAAGAAAGAGAGTATAGACACTCATTATTAATAATGACACGATAAATAGTCACATTTAAGTAATGACATTATTAATCTATGGTCATATAATAAAATTTAATGAAAAATTAAAGTGTAAATTTTTTATGAAAATAAAATATTTGTCACATAAAAAATTACAAAAATACATTGGATACATTTTCAAATCATATGAATACGTTAAAAAAAAATACAAGGACAGTATTCATATGTCAAATATCTATCAAGTAAACTATATAATTTTAAAGTGTTGATATACACTTTTCATATCTTATATACGTCATACATATATTCTATTTCCCATTTCTATCTATTAGATTAAAGTCGGAAGAATGTAAAATTAGTTTTATTTGAAAAATAATTAAAAGGCAATTACATATTTGTCTTTTTTCTTTTATTTATAAAAATTTCACTGTTTTCTTTTAAGAATTTTGTCCTTAAATCCTTAACCATGGTTAACCTAACCAAACCACTATCAGTGCCCATACCATCTTTTAACTCCTCTTCCCACTCCTCACTCTCACTTCCACACTCCCACTCTCTCTCCTCTCTCAATCATGGTTGCTCACTCTCGCCTCCCCCTGCTCGTCCTCCTCTCACTCCTCACCGTCGTCTCCGCCCACAACATCACCGACATTCTCGCCGCCGACCCGCAGTACAGCGACTTCAACAACTTCCTCACCCAAACCAGACTAGCAGACGAAATCAACACGCGCCAGACCATCACCGTGCTCGTTCTCAACAACGCCGCATTCTCCGCCGTCGCCGACAAGCACCCCCTCTCCGTCGTCAAAAACCTCCTCAGCCTCCACATCCTCCTCGACTACTTCGACAACACCAAACTCCACCAAATCACCAACGGCACGACGCTCTCAACCACGCTCTACCAAACCACTGGCACTGCCAACGGCAACGTCGGATCGGTCAACATCACCGATCTTAAAGGTGGCAAAGTCGGCTTCGGCTCCGCGGCCTCAGGATCCAAGCTTGACTCGACCTACACCAAATCGGTCAAACAAATCCCCTACAACATCTCCGTCATCGAAATCAGCGCGCCTATAATCGCGCCGGGGATACTGGCGGCACCTCCTCCGTCAGCTGACCTAAACATTACGGCTCTTATCGAGAAAGCTGGATGCAAAACATTCGCCTCACTCATCTCCACTAACGGACTGGTTAAAACATTTCAGTCAACGGCGGACAAAGGTTTGACTATTTTCGCACCTAATGATGAAGCTTTCAAGGCGCGTGGCGTACCTGATTTGAGCAAGCTCACCAATGCCGAAGTCGTCTCGCTCTTACAGTACCACGCTACCGCCAAGTACCTTCCGGTTGGATCTCTCAAAACCACCAAAGACGCCATCAACACGTTAGCCTCCAACGGCGCCGGGAAATACGACTTCACCGTTTCCTCCGCCGGCGACTCTCTAACGATCCATACCGGCGTCGACTCCTCCAGAATCGCCGACACTGTTCTAGATTCCACTCCGCTCTCTATTTACTCCGTCGACAACGTTCTCCTTCCTCCGGAGCTTTTCGCTACGTCGCCGTCGCCCGCTCCGGCCCCGGAACCAGCTAGCTCGCCTTCTCCATCTTCGGCACCAACTCCTGCGGAAGCGCCTTCGCCACTTCCAGCGTCTCCCCCGGCTCCTGCGGGAGACACTCCAGCTGGCTCGCCGGCGGACGCGCCGTCATCTGCGGCTGAGCGGAGCACCTCCGCCGGCAAGAGTAGCGGTGTTCACGTGAAAGCTTCTGCGGTTCTCACTGTTACAGTGACTGCTTTGTCGGCTTTGTTGATTTCCACTACTTTTATGTAATTTTAATAGTTTTTGTTTTGTAAGTGTTTGAGTTTTTGCCTTTTTTTTTCCCGATTATGATTGGACGGGGGAGTTTGGTTTATTTATTTTTTATCTTATAAATTAAATTAGGCATGTGATGTACGACGTGGTAGTGCGGTATTTTATTTTAGGTTTTTTTATTTAATTTAATTTTTGAGTTATTTATGAAGATTGTGGTGGTTGTATCTGGTGTGCCACTTTCTATTTAGTGCTATGTGAAATGGGTTATCCTCTGGCGTAGATTAGTGGTGCATACGAGGGAGGCCACGTGGATGGTGAGTGGGTCCTACGTGTTTCTTTTCTCATTTTAATATATTTTATTATGAAAAAAAAAATTAGAACTCAGATCTAGTTCTAAGGACTGTGCGGCGAATTGTTTTTCAATTCCCAACAGCATTTTTTTACTGCTAAGTTAAATTGTTTAAGGATTTAGGTGACGCGCTGAGCGTCTGCATATATTTAACGCGCTCATTCAACTCGTTGATTCTGCTATTGCCATTCTAGCATAAGAATGAGTTAACAAAAACATGGGTCTTTTTTAATTTAATGAAGAGCAATGCGATTAATTAGGAGGGTTAGTTAACTAATTAATTAGCCTTAGATAGATGGTTAAGTTAAAAATATGTGGTATGTCAGTCCATAATCAGAGTGATTTACAATAGTTTTGACATCTGCTGTTGGGCATATGATATGATAATGGATATATGCTTTTTTCTGTCTTTGGCTTTTAGGAAGGAATGTACTTTGACTGCACTTAGACCATCATCTATAGACATTGGAGAGTTTCATTCTGACCTTTGGCTATTTGTAGGAAATTTCTATGGACAACAAATATTTAAATTATTCACTTTCCGCTATTTCAAAAGTATATTTTAAATAGATCTTTTACTTTAGGAAAATAACCTATAAACACTCTAAACATGCATCGATATATATATTGTCGGCATCATTCACCGTATTAATAATAAATCTAGTAAATATATTTTTCCAAAGAGTACTATTTTATAATTGTATTGGTTTAGGGTTATACTTAATCAAATAACAAACAATTTAGAATGATTGGCTACGAATGTTTTGGTTTAAAGTATATTTTGTTTTAAAGTTGGTGTTACTTTAAATTAGAAAATTCTTCGAGTGTTCATAACTTTGAACTATCTTCCTATTTATAATAAATAGGATTGCAAGTTCAATAAAAGCTTCGATTTTGTATGAATCTATTAAGATAGGAAAAGATATAAAATCTTGAAAATATAATTTAAGCTATATTTTTTAAGTTATAATTGTCTAATCTTTTTATTGTAACTTCTCCGAGATTATAGGAAAATTGTTTTAATTTATTTGTTATCATTAATTAGTTTAAAAGCAACTTTATCTATTACCATTGGAGTGGTCAAATTCGGTATCCGACGGTTCTCTAATGTTATTTATGACAATACACGGCCTCTCAGGTTTGAGTCATGCAAGGCCGTCAAGACAAATACTAAAAAATTGTATTTAAACTTTTACTAGATTTTCAAACATTGTGTTGCATCAAAAGGGAAACTCTTATATTTCGTAATTTAACTTGGCTAAAAAATTATTTATAATTTGACTAACCAAACTCGATGTTTAAACACCATATGCATGTCAGACTTAGTTAGAAACTTCTGTAACGTATGTTAACATCAGGGATCAAAGGCCTCCAACCTTAAGTCAAGTGAGACATAAAGATTGAAGTGATCAAAAAGTTTATTGTACAAAGTGAACTCAGCCCTCTAGTATAATTTTTTTGTTATGAGTAGTAAATAAATTTGATCTTAGTTTTACCGAGACTGGTGTTCAATGGTATAGTAAGTTAACTTTAACGGTTAAAAGTCCTAAAATTAAAGATAAGACCAAATTATAATATATATAAGTGGGGTGCAAATCTTACCTTACAAGCTGGTTTTGTAGGGTTGAGTTAGGCTTAAAAACCATTTTCTAATATGGTATTGGAGTCATGGTTAGAGTCTATCCTAATGAGTTATATGTGGACATTTTATTCTTCTATTCCACCCGCTATCAGGCTGTTATCGGACCATCCATTTCTACTATCACGCACGAGTTTTAATATGAGTCTTTGGTTAAGTTGAGGTCGATGTTAATCCTGGTCTTTGTAAGGATCAAGCCTTGACTGATCTATGATCAATATTAACTTTATTATTTGTATCAACCTATGGTTGAGCCAAGGTCGATAATGATCTTGGTCTTGTCAATGTTAGTCTCCGATTGAGCCGAGGTCAATACTGACCTCAATCTTGTCAAACTCAACCTTCAACCGAGTCAAGATAGATATTTACTTAGTCTCGTCAATATAAACATTTGATCCAGTTGAGATTATTAATGTTGACTGAGTTCCTTGTAAATTTTTTTATTAACCTTAGTTGTAAGATCAAGTCCATTGTAATTTTTTATATTCACTATTGTAAGGCCCGTAAATTTTGGGAATGGTGGGGACGTGGTGGGCACCACCTTTTCATTTATTGAGTTGCATTATTGAAGGGGCAGGGAGGAAGCAATTAGAAGTCACGAGAGTTGTCTTTTTTGGAAGTGGGGAACAAAGAAGTCCGTGACTTCTCTCTTGTTTTGGCACCATGTAAACTTGGAAGATAAAAAGGAGGTGCTGGGTTCTGAAATGGGGAAGAGTCTTTGCTACCTTGCTGCCAATTTTGTGAGAGAAGGAGAAGTTCAAAGTTTTGGAGGTGATTGGAGCTGCTCATCTTGAGGAGGATAGATTCAAAGAATTCACAAAGGAAGTCTTCAAGAGGTAAGGAGAGATAGATTTTTCGTTTTGGTTAGTTCATTTTGCTGTTTTTGGTAGAAATCTAAAAGCTTTAGAGTTAAAAATGGAGGTTTTCTGGTTTCTGGAAAATCTGTGATTCTGCAGAATCGCGTTCGTCCAATTTGGTTTCAAATTGGATGTTCGTCCAAAACTTGACAAATTGAACGTTCGTCCACGTTGTTTTGAACGCTCGTCCTTTCCTCGTTCGTTTCTGAACGTTCGTTCGTCTTAGTACCGAACGCTCGTCCAAACAGTGTTGTCGAGCATTCGTCCTTAAGTTACATGTTGAGCGTTCGTCCTTAAATATTCTGAACGTTCGTCCTAACAGTATATGACCTAATATAGGTGGGTTTCTGAGCGTTCGTTCATATATAGTGGATTAACGAGCGTTGGTGATAAGGATTTGAGTAGAGAGCGTCTGTGTGCGCCTGTGAACGTTCGTTCATTCCAGGTAAGGGAAGCTTACTTAATTTAACTGTTTTTGATGTATGTTATTTGTAAACGTTCGTTATTTTGACTGTATGAAGTTGTTATGATTGGGTTATGTGAACGTTCGTTTTTATGGAATGAAAATGATATATGATTATGTTACATGTGATGCATGAGATGTTGGGTGGAATAGAATATATGAAATCTGAGATTTTGGGTTGATATGAAAGAATGAAAGTATGTGATTTCAATGAGATTTTGAACTGGAATGTATATGGAATGAAATAATAAAACACTCCCCTGTAATTACGTACGTTCATTGCTGAACGGTCTCTGACCGTTCGGTTTTTCTGATCAAAATAACAGAAGTGGGATTCGTTCATTTGGATCGATCCCTTGTTGAGGACGAGCGTCCTCGTGTCTAAAGTCTACTAGCGTTCGGTTTCACACTGAGCGTTCGTCCTGGTGCTCGTTTTCAGATTGAGCGTTCGTCCTTTCGTGTGCTCGGGTTGAATATGAGCGTTTGTTCAAATTGGAGTTCGGTCTCATACCGAACGTTCGTTCAAATTGGAGTTCGGTCTCGTACCGAACGTTCGTCAAAATTGGCGTTCGGTCTCAGATTGAGCGCTCGCTCTAATTGGTGCTCGATCTCACACTGAGCGTTCGTCCTAATAGTGCTCGGTTTTGAGCTGAGCGTTCGTCCTAATAGTGCTCGGTTTTGAGCTGAGCGTTCGTCCTAATAGTGCTCGGTTTTGAGCTGAGCGTTCGTCCAAATAGTGCTCGGTTTTGAAATGAGCGTTCGTCCAAATAGTGCTCGGTATCGCTTTGAGCGCTCGTCCTCATTTTCCACAAAATAGCGTTCGTTATTTGATACGAACGAGCGTCTTTGGTCTCGCTTTTAGCGTTCGTTTCTTTGATCCGAACGAGCGTCTTTTTGTCTCGCAAAACAGTGTTCGTTCTCGTTCCCCTTATGATGGTACGTTCGGTATTTAAATGATGAATAGTTCATGATGAACAGTAAATGATGAATAGTAAAATGACAAATATTATATGATGAAAATGATTATGGAATGATGACTAGTGAATTATGAATATATGATCAAAAGTGAATGATGAACAGTATTTGCGATGATATAAAAGTTATGAATATTGAACGAGCATTCCAGGCAGGAACGACTCATTGTTGAATGTGGAAAGTTGTAAAGTATGACTGTGGATAGTTAATGCTGGCTGTTCATCCTGATGTTCCGTGAGTGCTCGTTCTCAAGTAGAGGACGCACGTCATACGTGGGAACGGCAGGAGGTCCTTAGTCCATAAGTTAACATGGGCGACGTAAGAACGGACTAACCTCGGGTGGCAGCTGATGAGGATGCCAGTTACCACACCACCCGGGTGCGTGAACGCCTGTAACTACGCAGATTTCATACAGTCCGGACAGTCAGTCGTGTTGAGTTTTATTTTGTACATGCGTTAAATTATGTGATGTATGATGAATGTGTACGTTGATATGTATGTGTGAAATGAACTGTTTGCTAGAAATTATATGTTGATGCATGAGTTAAATTACGTAAGCTTACCCTTTCGTTTTCCTTGTGTTGTCAATTGTCCTTGTACGTCCGTCTTGTCATTGCGATGATCATCCGTGTGGATGTGAGCAGAGGGAGACGAGTGTTTGGAAGAAATGCTGAATGAAGAGAACCTGATTAATGTTGAAGTGAAGACCGAACAGTGAGACCGCTCGGCCAGTAGTGTGATTGTTGAATTGAGTGGTCGTCCGACCATCCTTTGTTTTCGTTTAAGTTTATTTTGGACCGTTCGGTAAATGTTTTCTGTAAACCGTTCGGTCAGGTTTTTATTTGTGCGTTCGACTTCGGATTGTGATTCGTGTTGTAAGGTGTACGGCTTGGCTTTTGTTTTTAGCGAAAAACTGTACTGAATTATTATTAAATGTGATTTTCTAAAATTATAGTTTTGACTATAATTTTTGGGATGTCACATTAGTGGTATCAGAGCAGTTTTGTTCTTTTAAGGACAGTGTAGGTTATGAGTACACTGTGTTTTTGCTGTGTGCTTAAATTGCGTTAATAAGTTATTTTCAACTCTTTGAAGAGGACTAAAGTTCATTTCTTTTCTCTGTTTCTCAGAGAACCTATGGCATCTAGACTACCTCCTCCTCCTCCACCACAGACCAATGATCATGATGGACCCAACAACAACACCAGGCTATTGGAATCAGTGATCGAGAAGCTACAAGAGCAGAATGCTGTTCTGATGCAGCAAAACGCGGCTAATTCACAAAATCTTGAAGCTGCTCGCACCAATTCTAAAATGACTCAGAGGCAGCTGATGGAGATTCTTGCAGCTACTAGGGGTACGCCGGGGGCATCTGCTTCAAATGCTACTCATCAGGCTGAGTGGACTTTGGAGGGCTTCTTGCAGCACCGCCCTGCAAAGTTTGATGGGAAATGCCTTCCTGACGGAGCTGATCAGTGGATACGGGACATGGAGCAGATCTATGATGCCAAGGATTGTCCAAACGATCGAAGACTGGCATTCACTGAATATTTGTTGACTGGAGAGGCCAGTCATTGGTGGTCGACTGCGAAGATGATACTAGCAGAATCTCACAGCCCTATTTCCTGGAAAGTCTTCAAGGAAAAGTTTTATGAGGAGTATTTCCCGGATAGTGTTCGCTTCAGCAAAGAGGTGGAATTTCTCCAGTTGGTACAAGGTAATATGTCTGTTTCGGAGTACACCAACAGGTTCAAACACCTGGTTCGCTTTAATACCCTTGCCACCAGTGAAGTGTGGCAGTGCAGGAAATTTGAAAATGGACTGAGAAGTGACCTTAAGGTATTAATATCCAGCCTCTGCATTAAGTCCTTTCCTGTGATGATTGAGAGAGCAAAAGTGTTAGAGAAAAATGTGGCTGAAGCAGAACGACTAAAGAAGCAGCAACAAGCAACTAGGGGGCCGATCATGTCCAGGCCAAATCTGAATAGGAACAGGTTGCCGTATGCTCGCCCAGCACAACCATCTAATTCTCAGGCTATGGTTGTTGCCGGACAATCTGGACAGCACGGATCAGTCAAGTGTTTCCAATGTGGAGGACCACATTACCGGTCTTCATGCCCTCTGTTATTGGGAGCAAAGTCCTGCACTCGTTGTGGAAGGAATGGTCACACAGAGCAAGACTGTAATATGGGCGGACGAGCGCCAATGAGGCCGCCAAATGCTGGAAGAATGCAACAGGGAAGGGGTGGACGAGCACAGGCTGTTGGTAGAGTTTATGCGATCACGGCCACGGAAGCTGCCAGTTCAGGTACGCTCGTCACTGGTACTTGCTTATTACATGGAATGCCTGTTTGTGTGTTGTATGATTCGGGGGCAACACACTCCTTCATTTCGAAGGCGTGTGTTGAGAAATTGGGATTAGCCGAACGCGAGATGCAGTTCGACTTGGTAGTATCAACCCCAGCAGCGGGTGAGGTTAGGACGTCTACTGTATGTGTTAAATGTCCTATAGAGGTTGAAGGACGTAACTATAAGGTAAACCTCATCTACCTACCCCTAAAGAATTTAGAAGTAATCCTAGGAATGGATTGGTTGGCTGCCAATCGCATTCTTATTGACTGTGGTGCAAAGGAATTGGTATTCCCGGACGAGTATGAAGTAGAGCTATCGGTGACGCTCGGTCAGCTAAAGGAAGACATCGTGGATGGTGCTAGTTGTTTTCTAATCATGACGCATTCGGATGAACGACTTGAAGGTTTGACTCATGAGCGATCGTCCAGTAAACTGAATGGAGGACGATCAGTCGTGGATGAATTCCCTGACGTATTTCCTGACGAAGTGCCCGGATTACCTCCTCCACGCGAGGTGGAATTTACTATCGACCTAGTATCAAATGCTGGACCTATCTCTATTGCGCCCTATCGGATGTCGCCAGCAGAGTTAGCTGAACTCAAGGAACAGATTGAAGAATTAATGGATAAGCAGTTTATCAGACCAAGTGTATCACCTTGGGGAGCGCCAGTACTCTTAGTGAAGAAGAAGGATGGCAGTTCTCGTCTCTGCATTGATTACAGGCAGTTAAACAAGCTGACTATCAAAAACAAGTATCCTTTGCCTCGGATTGATGACCTGCTAGATCAATTACATGGCGCGACTATATTCTCAAAGATTGATTTACGGTCGGGATACCATCAGATTCGGGTGAAGGAAGAAGACATCCATAAGACAGCCTTCCGATCTCGTTATGGACACTACGAGTATGTAGTGATGCCATTCGGGGTAACAAACGCCCCAGCAATATTTATGGACTACATGAATCGTATCTTCAGGCCGTATCTTGATAAGTTTGTGGTCGTATTCATTGATGATATTCTTGTTTACTCCAAGAGCTATGAAGAGCATGAAGATCACTTGAGGATTGTTCTAAGCATCTTAAGAGAAAAGGAGTTGTACGCCAAGTTCTCTAAATGTGAATTTTGGATGAAGGAAGTGCCATTTTTGGGACACGTGGTTTCAGCTGGAGGTATCTCAGTGGATCCGGCTAAAGTACGAACAGTGTTGGAATGGGAGAGTCCACGCTCGGTAACTGAAGTTCGCAGCTTTGTGGGACTCGCGGGCTACTATAGACGGTTCATTGAAGGGTTTTCCAAAATAGTGGCTCCGCTTACTCAGCTGACCAGAAAGGATCAACCGTTCGCTTGGACCGATCGGTGTGAAGAAAGTTTTCAGGAATTGAAGAATAAATTAACAAGCGCCCCGGTATTAGTCATACCTGACACGGCTAAACCCTTCGTAGTATATTGTGACGCGTCTCATCAGGGTTTGGGCTGTGTACTCATGCAAGAAAAGAGGGTGGTTGCGTATGCTTCTCGACAACTGAAGGTTCATGAGAAGAACTACCCAACTCACGACCTGGAGTTAGCAGCAGTCGTCTTTGCCTTGAAAATCTGGAGACACTACTTGTATGGATCGACATTTCAAGTATTCAGTGATCACAAGAGTCTTAAGTACCTATTTGATCAGAAGGAGCTGAATATGCGATAGAGACGTTGGTTGGAGTTCTTGAAGGATTACGACTTTGAACTACTCTACCATCCGGGAAAAGCAAATGTTGTAGCAGACGCTTTAAGCAGAAAGGTAGTTCACGTCTCCTCTATGATGGTCCGAGAGTTGAGTTTGGTAGAAAGTTTTAGAGATCTGAGGTTACAGTTTGACTTACAACCGAATTTTATCAAGTGTTGTACTCTTAGAATCTCCAGTGACGTATTCGACCAGATCAGAGTGAAGCAACGAGAGGATGAAGAGTTGGTAAAGATCTTGAGCGCACTCGGTACAGATCAAGCAAAACATTTTAACACTAGAACTGATGGTATGCTACGCTACATGAATAGAACGTGCATTCCGAATGATGGCGAGTTGAAAAGGATTATTCTTGAGGAAGGACATCACAGCCGTCTTAGCATACACCCTGGTATGACTAAGATGTATCAAGATCTCAGGAAGTCGTTCTGGTGGCCGGGAATGAAAAGTGACGTTGCACGTTTTGTGGCATCCTGTTTAACATGTCAGTAAGCCAAGGCTGAGTATCAAAGGCCTGGTGGGTTACTTCAGCAGTTAGAGATTCCAGAATGGAAGTGGGACAGCATTGCGATGGATTTCGTAACTCATTTACCTCGCACGGTCAGGAATCATGATTCTGTATGGGTAATTGTGGATCGACTGACGAAGAGTGCTCATTTCCTAGCAGTCAACCTAAAGATGTCTATGACGAACCTGGCTAAGCTTTATATCAAAGAAATAGTTCGTCTACATGGAGTTCCGTCAAGCATTGTTTCAGACCGAGACACGAGATTTACTTCTCGGTTCTGGCGATCATTACAAAGTGAACTCGGTAGCAAACTCCATATGAGTTCGGCTTATCATCCTCAGACAGACGGCCAGTCCGAGAGAACCATTCAGACGCTTGAAGACTTATTGAGGACGTGTGTCCTAGATCACATGGGCGTCTGGGATGAAGTCTTGCCTTTAGTAGAGTTCACATACAACAACAGTTTTCAAGCCAGTATAGGAATGGCTCCTTTCGAGGCTCTGTACGGGAGAAGATGCCGAACGCCCTTGTGTTGGTTTCAGGAAGGGGAAAAGGTGTTAACAGAACCAGAGCTCATTCAGCAGACGACTGAGAAGGTGAAGTTAATTCAAGAGAGGCTGAAGACGTCCAGGAGTCGACAGAAATCCTACGCTGACAAGAGAAGAAGACCCTTGGAGTTCGATGCAGAAGATCATGTTTTCCTTAGATTGCATCCGACCACTGGAGTTGGGAGAGCTATTCGACCCAAAAAGTTGTCTCCCAAGTTCATCGGACCCTATCAGATCTTGAGGAAGATTGGACCAGTTGCATACGAGTTGTCTTTGCCGCCTCAGTTATCAAACTTGCATCCAGTCTTTCACGTTTCTCAACTCCGAAAATACGTATCCGACCCTTCTCACGTATTGGAGTTAGAAGATATTCGTCTTCGTCAAGACCGTACATTAGAAATGCAGCCGGTGCGCATTGAAGATAGCAACACCAAGTACTACAAGAGGAAAGCAGTCAGATTGGTGAAAGTCGTCTGGGACGAGAAGACGGGCGACTCTACTTGGGAAGTGGAAGATGCTATGAAAGATTTGTATCCCCATCTATTCGAGACTCCGTCCTAATTTTCGAGGACGAAAATTTTTTTGTTGTTGGGGAGAATGTAAGGCCCGTAAATTTTGGGAATGGTGGGGACGTGGTGGGCACCACCTTTTCATTTATTGAGTTGCATTATTGAAGGGGCAGGGAGGAAGCAATTAGAAGTCACGAGAGTTGTCTTTTTTGGAAGTGGGGAACAAAGAAGTCCGTGACTTCTCTCTTGTTTTGGCACCATGTAAACTTGGAAGATAAAAAGGAGGTGCTGGGTTCTGAAATGGGGAAGAGTCTTTGCTACCTTGCTGCCAATTTTGTGAGAGAAGGAGAAGTTCAAAGTTTTGGAGGTGATTGGAGCTGCTCATCTTGAGGAGGATAGATTCAAAGAATTCACAAAGGAAGTCTTCAAGAGGTAAGGAGAGATAGATTTTTCGTTTTGGTTAGTTCATTTTGCTGTTTTTGGTAGAAATCTAAAAGCTTTAGAGTTAAAAATGGAGGTTTTCTGGTTTCTGGAAAATCTGTGATTCTGCAGAATCGCGTTCGTCCAATTTGGTTTCAAATTGGATGTTCGTCCAAAACTTGACAAATTGAACGTTCGTCCACGTTGTTTTGAACGCTCGTCCTTTCCTCGTTCGTTTCTGAACGTTCGTTCGTCTTAGTACCGAACGCTCGTCCAAACAGTGTTGTCGAGCGTTCGTCCTTAAGTTACATGTTGAGCGTTCGTCCTTAAATATTCTGAACGTTCGTCCTAACAGTATATGACCTAATATAGGTGGGTTTCTGAGCGTTCGTTCATATATAGTGGATTAACGAGCGTTGGTGATAAGGATTTGAGTAGAGAGCGTCTGTGTGCGCCTGTGAACGTTCGTTCATTCCAGGTAAGGGAAGCTTACTTAATTTAACTGTTTTTGATGTATGTTATTTGTAAACGTTCGTTATTTTGACTGTATGAAGTTGTTATGATTGGGTTATGTGAACGTTCGTTTTTATGGAATGAAAATGATATATGATTATGTTACATGTGATGCATGAGATGTTGGGTGGAATAGAATATATGAAATCTGAGATTTTGGGTTGATATGAAAGAATGAAAGTATGTGATTTCAATGAGATTTTGAACTGGAATGTATATGGAATGAAATAATAAAACACTCCCCTGTAATTACGTACGTTCATTGCTGAACGGTCTCTGACCGTTCGGTTTTTCTGATCAAAATAACAGAAGTGGGATTCGTTCATTTGGATCGATCCCTTGTTGAGGACGAGCGT
The DNA here is from genome assembly GCF_016808095.1 of Vigna angularis. Classification (NCBI taxonomy): domain Eukaryota; kingdom Viridiplantae; phylum Streptophyta; class Magnoliopsida; order Fabales; family Fabaceae; genus Vigna; species Vigna angularis. The sequence goes on from NC_068971.1 coordinate 10,383,429, forward strand.
CCTCGTGTCTAAAGTCTACTAGCGTTCGGTTTCACACTGAGCGTTCGTCCTGGTGCTCGTTTTCAGATTGAGCGTTCGTCCTTTCGTGTGCTCGGGTTGAATATGAGCGTTTGTTCAAATTGGAGTTCGGTCTCATACCGAACGTTCGTTCAAATTGGAGTTCGGTCTCGTACCGAACGTTCGTCAAAATTGGCGTTCGGTCTCAGATTGAGTGCTCGCTCTAATTGGTGCTCGGTCTCACACTGAGCGTTCGTCCTAATAGTGCTCGGTTTTGAGCTGAGCGTTCGTCCTAATAGTGCTCGGTTTTGAGCTGAGCGTTCGTCCTAATAGTGCTCGGTTTTGAGCTGAGCGTTCGTCCAGATAGTGCTCGGTTTTGAAATGAGCGTTCGTCCAAATAGTGCTCGGTATCGCTTTGAGCGCTCGTCCTCATTTTCCACAAAATAGCGTTCGTTATTTGATACGAACAAGCGTCTTTGGTCTCGCTTTTAGCGTTCGTTTCTTTGATCCGAACGAGCGTCTTTTTGTCTCGCAAAACAGTGTTCGTTCTCGTTCCCCTTATGATGGTACGTTCGGTATTTAAATGATGAATAGTTCATGATGAACAGTAAATGATGAATAGTAAAATGACAAATATTATATGATGAAAATGATTATGGAATGATGACTAGTGAATTATGAATATATGATCAAAAGTGAATGATGAACAGTATTTGCGATGATATAAAAGTTATGAATATTGAACGAGCATTCCAGGCAGGAACGACTCATTGTTGAATGTGGAAAGTTGTAAAGTATGACTGTGGATAGTTAATGCTGGCTGTTCATCCTGATGTTCCGTGAGTGCTCGTTCTCAAGTAGAGGACGCACGTCATACGTGGGAACGACAGGAGGTCCTTAGTCCATAAGTTAACATGGGCGACGTAAGAACGGACTAACCTCGGGTGGCAGCTGATGAGGATGCCAGTTACCACACCACCCGGGTGCGTGAACGCCTGTAACTACGCAGATTTCATACAGTCCGGACAGTCAGTCGTGTTGAGTTTTATTTTGTACATGCGTTAAATTATGTGATGTATGATGAATGTGTACGTTGATATGTATGTGTGAAATGAACTGTTTGCTAGAAATTATATGTTGATGCATGAGTTAAATTACGTAAGCTTACCCTTTCGTTTTCCTTGTGTTGTCAATTGTCCTTGTACGTCCGTCTTGTCATTGCGATGATCATCCGTGTGGATGTGAGCAGAGGGAGACGAGTGTTTGGAAGAAATGCTGAATGAAGAGAACCTGATTAATGTTGAAGTGAAGACCGAACAGTGAGACCGCTCGGCCAGTAGTGTGATTGTTGAATTGAGTGGTCGTCCGACCATCCTTTGTTTTCGTTTAAGTTTATTTTGGACCGTTCGGTAAATGTTTTCTGTAAACCGTTCGGTCAGGTTTTTATTTGTGCGTTCGACTTCGGATTGTGATTCGTGTTGTAAGGTGTACGGCTTGGCTTTTGTTTTTAGCGAAAAACTGTACTGAATTATTATTAAATGTGATTTTCTAAAATTATAGTTTTGACTATAATTTTTGGGATGTCACAACTATCATAAAAGAAATAAATTTCATAAACCTTAATAAAATCATAAAAAATATTTATTGAGTATTATTTAAAAAAAAGAATTTACCATATATATAATTTAAGAATTTTAAAAATATACATAAATTTAATATAAGACTTTTTTTTTAAAAAATAAAAATATAGATCAAATTAAAAATAATATATTATTTTTAATAAATACTTTCAAATAATAATAAAAACTTAAATTTATGTTTTTTGTTTTTGTAGGTCTTATTGTAGGGCTTTTACCTTGGTCTAAGGCGAATGATAACAAACTAACCCTTTGTGGTAGCTTGGAATGATCTAATTATTTCATTACTACATATGCACGAACTATCATAGCTCAATATTCATACTAATTGGGATAGTCCAGTTTAAGTCTTATGATGTATAAATTGTTTATATTATTAACTTGTTATTTTATTTGTGATTTGTTTGTATGTTCTTGTACTTTGGTCTTGACTGTAAATATGAACATAGAACGATGAAGTTTTTGCATAAGAGACTCTAGATGAAGACACGTCTAATAGTTTTGTTTAATTATCTTGTAAATAAAGTTTTAATTTATAATTATATTAGATAATGATAATTAATTTTATTTTTCTTGCCTTTGTCCATAGTTATTCTTTCAATAAATATACCATTACTATTATATAGTTTAATAATATATTTTAGAAAGTTACAATAAAAATACAAAAATAACATTAATACAATAATAACATTAGTGCTCCATATCATTTTAATAATTCAGTTCAATCTTATCTTAGTGATCCAAAATAACATAAACACTATCCTATCATATATCATATCATATATATCTATATATATCTATATATATATATATATATATTTAAAATTTCGGTTTTGAGTATTTATTTTTTGAGTTTCATCTGGGAGGCTATCGCTTACAACAATGGCTACTCATCTTGCTACAGCAAAGGCCACCGGGACGACGTCGTCTCAGGATAAACGACACCGTTCCATCTTCGATGTTCCGTCGAATTTCTTCGACTCTTCTCGCCTTCTTCCTTCTCCACACTCTTCCGTTTCCAATCACCACACCGTAGACCAAACCCAAACCCTTGAACCCTCCTCAAACGACGTCGTTATTTTTGATGATTCTCAAAACGCTGTAGTTTCCGCGCCTAGGTTGACCTGCAATACCTGCAGAACTCAATTTGATTCCCTCCAAGATCAGCGTGGCCATTTCAAATCCGACATTCATCGGTTCAACGTAAGACTCGACCAATCCAGAATAGTCCCTTTTCAGTGATTTTTTTTTTTTAAATTTAGAATTTCGATTGTTTCATTGAGAAAATGGATTTAATTCTAGTCCGAGATATTGTAGACTAATTACCTTGTGTGTGATGAATTTGTTGAGGGCTATACTAAAAATTGTTATTGATTGATTTCTAGTTAGTTGAGAATATAAAAACCGTTTTTTTAGTGATAATGTGTGAAAATTACACACTTTAAAAAAATTGAAACCACAATTTTCTTTTTTTATCATTATTTAAAAACAAATTCAGAGTGGTCCCGTTTTCGGTGATATTATGTCAAGTTTAGAATGACCAATTTGCTTTGAAGAGCTACAGTTTATTTTTGGGAAGCTTGGTATGCTCTTGTGTAAGTTAAAAATGTTAACAAATTGGCCATGTGCGTTATGGTTTGGGGATGTGAGTGTGGATTCTAGTGGTTCTTGTTAATGATAACGGGGATGTACTGATTATAGGTGAAGCTGACAATTGCGGGAAAGAATATTGTGAAGGAAGAAGATTTTGAGGTGCTGACATCTGAATTTGTCAAAGACTATGATATGTCAAGTATATCGGGATCAGAAAGTGATGATTCACAAAGTGAAATTGTACTGCATGACAAATCGAGTGAAAATTTTAAACAGAAACTCTTCTTCCTTCTTCAGACAGGGCTGAGAGTTTCTGTCTGGAAGTGCTTGATCATGAATGTGACTGAAAATGTATTGTATGATGATGAAAAGGCGGAGAATGACGTTGTTCAGAAGTTGAAATCGCTGACTGCTGAGCCCAGAAACAATACCCAGTTGAGGATTGTTCTGCTTGCATCTGGTGGGCACTTTGCAGGTTGTGTCTTTGATGGTGATGTTGTTGTGGCTCACAAGACATTTCATAGGTTAGAATATGATTCTTGCTACCTAACAACAGAAATTTGTTATACTATTTCTTATTATTATTCAATAAAAGGTGAATATGATTGAAATTTCATTTAGGCAGACTGTGTGGAGGGAGAATAGTAATATATGCATAATGCATACACCACTAAACCGTGTACAAAGACTGATATTACAATATCAATGAAGTACTTAGCTTTGTCAATTATTCTCCTGTTGGGGGTCTTGTCTGTTGGAAGTATTGTGGCTGGGCTTGCGGTCAATTTTGCTCCTGCTCACCCACAATTGATTTTTTTTTTTACCTGGGTGAGTCAAGCACGAGCATTAACTAGCAGACCTCGATACTTCTTGTTAGGATACAGGGTATTTGGGATATAAGGGTATAATGGGAAATGGGATTAGGATAGAAGGGAGAGGAATTGTATAAATAGATTGTTTGGATAGTTAGAAGGCAGTTTTTGGGTAATTGATTTGTTAACAGGTTTAGTCCTGTGAAAGGGGTTATGCCCTTGTTTCTGTAAGTGTCCAGAGTATTCTTTTGAGAATAATACACAGTTTTGTTCCCATTCTTGTTATCTTTCTGTTCTGAGAGGTGGTTTAGAGGGTTCTTGACTAGATTTCTTAATCGGAAACCTATCACTTCTTTCCTGACATGAAATGTTGCGAGCCTATTCTATAAAACTTGTGTTGACTTGTATGTGCAACATCCCTTGTATTAGAATATATAGTATAGATTAGCTACTGTTGACACTGCAGCTGAGCCCTTCTAGCTTACCCTAGACACCATTACATTTGTATAGGCAGACCCCGACACTCTTCTGGTGCTATTCTTTTTCATTGTAAGTCATTCGTTTATAAGTGGGAGTATTACACGTATTTAAAGACCAATCAATTATGGATTTGTGCGGATGACTTTTTAATTTGCTTCTAGAATAAGAATTAGTTTAAAATTCATGATGCATCACATTCAGTTATTATACTCTTAGCTATCTATTATTACGTTGAATGGATAAACAAGTGACTAGGTGCAATATGTTCTATCTGATAGGAAATGTATGTTCTTCCTGTGTGATCTGTTTAACTTAGTTTTGGTAGGAACGTATGAAATGTTATACTATTTGATTCACATTTTCAGTTTTTTTTTTTTTTTTTTTTTTTTTTTTTTAATTTCCTTTCGCTTGTTTTATTTCCTGAGGCAGTAAAGCATGCAATGTACTTCTCAATTATTGACCAAATACCATTCAGTATTTTCTTATCCATTTTTATGATTGCTAGTTCTATTTCCTAAAAGTTGTACTTTAATTTTTTAATTTTGTTTTTATTCATAAGCTGTTATCATTCTTATACAGATATGTTGTGCGGGCCAAGGCAGGAAAAAAACAGTCATCTAAAGATGCTTCTGGCAGGTCTATACATTCTGCCGGGGCCTCACTTCGTCGTTATAATGAACTTGCATTAAAGAAGGTGTTCAAATAATAGCGATATTGTTTTTCTTGCTAATTTTTTATTTGCATGCTAGTCAATTGTTATGCATTCTTGTGTTCTGAAATCAACTGACAGAGCATCCTATATATAGTTTTGGAAGTGGAGTTAGTCATATGCAGGCTAATAAATGATGCTATTTATCTTAATCCATTTCAAAGTGTGAGTGAGAAGTGGGAATTTTAAAATTTTAATTACTTGAAAGTGTTTGAGAATGTTATTTATTTCTTAATAAGTAAACCGAACATGGGAAGCATACTCTTCAATTTCAGATCCTTCGAAACCTAAAAGTTTTCCCTTTACCAAATGCCCCCTATTTATATTAAAATATATCCTACTAAAGCACAGGTTGCTTTCTCTCAATTATGTATAACTATGGTAACGGCTGCTGATCTTGGTTTGTAAAACATCTTAGAACCTCTGATATCATCTGTGTTTACTTAGGGTCTATTTGTTTTGAGAAAACATTTAATGCCTTAAAAAATAATCACAAAATTATATAACCTTGTTTCCACTTTTCTACAGAAAACAGTGAAAGCAACAAAATATTGTTTTTATAATTTTCTGTATGAATCTTTGGAAGTAGAAAATGAAACAAAATTGAGTATACATTTTTTTTTTAATTATTTGGGAAAGTAGGAAAGAATAGCTAACATTTAAATCAAATGTATCCTTATAATTGGTCATGGATTTTACAAATTGACTGTTGCAATGATTCCTCTTCCAATTTTAGTTACAGTTATTCATTGTCAAACTTCCCTGGGGATACAGAAAACCTTTCATACTTATTGCTTTCTTTGTTTGTATGCACCTCCGATTTTTAAATATGGACTGATTATTGGCATGTCACTATTTTAGGAAGTGCATGAACTGTTTACAGCTTGGAAACCCTATTTTGATGTCTCCAATTGCGTATTTATTCATGCTCCTTCAAGTAGTCGTCAACTGCTTTATGATGGAGAAAGACCATATTTTGGTAATCAGCACTGTACTGTTAGAAACATTGCTTTGAGTGTTCGGAGGCCCACGTTCAGGGAGGTAAAGCGTGTATATAGTCATTTGACTCAGGTAACCTACGAAGGTGATGAGAAGGAAGTTTTACAGAGCAAACAAGAGGATTTGGTATCAGTTCCCATTTCTAAAATAAATGGCAGTCCAATCTCCAACCAAGGGAATGGGGCTGCGTTGCATGACAAAGATAAAGCTGAAGCTTGTTCAAGTAAGAAAAATGATGAACTTTCCATTTCGAGTAATGGAGAAAGTGAGAATGAGCTATCTGGTAAATCAACTCCTTTACATCAGGCAGCCCAATCTGGTGACTCTGTAAAGGTTTTGGAACTCCTGGAACAGGGCTTGGATCCTTGCTCCACAGATGAAAGGGGACGGACCCCATATATGTTGGCACATGACAAAGAAGTGAGGAATAATTTCAGAAGGTTTATGGCATCAAATCTTGACAAATGGGATTGGCATGCTGCCAAAGTACCCAGTGCATTGACCAAAGAAATGGAAGAGTCACAAGCTGCTAAGCAGGTGATTCTGCGACATGTCAAAACAAGTTTTGAATACTGATTTAAAGTCAAAATTGCATTTTTGTATAATTCACTTTGTTTTCTCTATGATTAAAGTAACGATTACCTCTTGCTATGGTAGTACAGGCAGAAAAAGATGCTAAGAGAAAAGCAAGAGCAAAGGAATTAAAGAAATTGCGTAAAGCAAAAGAAAAGAAGGCTCAGGTTCGTTTCTTCTTATCTTATATGATTACCTTATTTTTTGAGACCTGTTTCTGAAAGCATTTCACCTTGGTTTATTAAATGTTGTTTAACCGATAGTTTCATTACACATACAGACTTAAATAATTGTAGTTTCATTTTATTAATGTTTACCCTAAAACTTTTAGAGATATCTTTGGTAGTGTTGACATAGTTGTTTAGAGTGAAAATGGTATTTTATCCTTTGATCAACATTCCCCTATTTTTCCTTTCCACCATTGACTACCAAACGCAATGCAATTTAGCTTGTGATGATTGAGTCTTTGGCAAGTATGCATAAACAAATGAACTTTCTGGGAATTATGAAAAAGAAAGGGAAACTTGTACATACTTCACCAATTTGTGAGTTCTATTATTGTGCTTTAATCTGTTTTTTGTGGTTTCAGTCCTAGGGCAATACCTCAAGCAGTTTATACATTTTTCTGAAGAATTTTTATTCAGAAGCTGCTTTGATTTTCCATATTTCTCATTTACAAACGCATATACACACACTCTTTTACTCATTGTTCATCATTCTTGTGGTAAAAAAGAATTATTCTGAGGAATCATGAACGTGGTGTTCAGGTTGAAGCCACCTTGCCAAAGAATGATTCCAAAACTGTGGAGAAGCAAGTAACAGCTTCATCATCGATAAAGGGACAATCTCAACTAAAAAGTGGCGTGCAATTATCCAAAGAGGTTAGATTCTTAATTTTGATGATGCGTGCTAGCCGAAAATCTTTAAAGGCCACGCCATTTTGTAATTTTAATGATGTGTTGAAATTATGCTACGCGTTTATGAGATTATGTTACCCTTCCATCTGAATAGTTTCCACTTTTAACTGCTAATTGTAAATGGGTTGCTTAATATTTTTATTTTTTGAAAACAGGACCAAATAAGAATGGCACAGGCTGCCGAAAGAGAAAAGCGAGCAGCTGCTGCTGAGAGGAGAATAGCTGCCCTCAATATTCAAGCTAACAGTACAACCGCTGCACCAAGCATGTCAGGGCCTAAAAGTGGATTAGCCGGTGACATTTACTGTTCCTGTTGTAATTCATCACTTGCTGGCAAAGTTCCCTTCCACCGGTATAATTACAAATACTGCAGCACATCATGCATGCATGTACACAAGGACATCCTAGACGATCAATGACAATGTGTTTAGATATTTAAAATTTTCTTTTTGCAAGTCAAGATTGCTCCAAATATCCATTTTCTTGACTCGGTTGCAAGTTATCTTTGATGGAAAAGGCAAAAAGAAGTGAAGAGTGGTGGGGAGCAGCCGTGGTGGAAGGATTCAATGGTAAATAACATGAGCTGATTATTTCAAAGGAATACAAAATTGTTTTCTAAGCAACATTGATACAGCTAGAGTCATAACAGCCATCTTAGAGCGTTCCCAATCTGTGTTGTGTCAAGCATGAACACAGCAAATGACCAAGTGACAATTTGGCATTGGTCCTGTATTATGCATTTTCTTTTTCCGTATGTGGTTTTTTGTTCGAAGTATAGTCTCTTGACTTTATTTTATCAGGCATGAATTGCCTGTTTCTAAATTAACCAGATCTGAAAGGTAGATTAGTTAAGGACTAGAGCTGTATAACATACTCTCTCCATTGGTGGATAGTAAAAAAGATTATTTGGTATAGCCTCCTCACAATTGTGAAGTGACGTGAATGGTGTTGTTTTGTCCCCCAAGCTTTTAATCTTTTAAACTTGAATTTTCAAATTTACTTCTTGAATGAGCTCAACTGACTCATCTTTTTTTGGCGAGGCAAAAAATTTATAATCATGATTGACGAACGGTACATTAGTGGATTGATCCATTCAATATTTTATAATAATATAATCAAAATGTTTATTTATTTATCAGATATTATTATAACTATAGTTGAAAATTAAAATGTCTAAATAAATAAATTAAACAACCAAATTATTCAATATTATTAAATATTATTTTAATATTTAAAAAGATTAAATTGTCAATTTATACAATTAGAAGTAATAAATAATTATAAACAAACAATTGTGAAAAAAAATAAAATAAGTAAAATAAAATAAAATATTATTGTTGGTAAATTATAAGTCAATTCAATTTAAAACTATTTAATCTGCAGATTAAGTGAGTTGGATTTAATTTGACCTATATTTCAAAACACTAAAATTTTCTCAATTTAGCTCAAAACTAGATGAATTAACTCATGGATTGAAACTCATTTTCACACTTTTAATAATTTATAAACGTCATTTTTTTAAATTATGAATATTTTATTTCAACTAGATTTTAATGTTAACTTCAAAGGCTCCTATCATCTCTTAAGATTTGTTCAACATAAAATAAATAAATAAAAATCGTAAAGAAAAATCATAGTTTATCTAACTCATCAAATGTCCAAGTTCAAATCTTAGAAATTTGGTCTAATTCTAAATTTATAAACAACATTTTTTTTAATTTATGGATACTTCATTTCAACAAGATTGTAATGTTAACTTAAAAGACTCGTATAATCTCCTAAATTTGTTCTACATAAAATAAAAAAACAAATCATTAGTTTATCTAACTTATCACATGTCCAAGTTCAAATCTTAGAAATTTGGTAATCTCACAAAACGTAAATAATGAAAACTTAAAATTCAAATTGGATTCTCTATTACATCTGTGTTTTGGCAATATCTTCTCGCCATTCAATGATTGGATTCTCTATTACATCTGTGTAAGAAATAATGTCAGTTCATAAAATTTATGTCACCAGTTAACATGATTGTATAATTCTTTTATGGACAGTTCTATAAGATGACGATGCTCAATTGAAGACAAGAATCATAAACTTAACATCATATGATACCTTTACATTTTTTTTTTCTTGATTTGAGGATATCTGTGTTCACTTTAAATATTGGCATGCTTATAATTTCATGATAAATGAACATCCTTGTAACTATAGATAACTAAGTTAAAACTTCAGGTGCCACAACTTCTCCCTTCCAAGTGCACCCTTTGACAACAAAAGCTTGTGTGTGTGGCATATTAGGGTACTGCTTGGCCTCTAGGGCATGTCTGTTTTCACCCTCGTATGCTTCTCACTTAAGCATTGCCATGGCAGCATTTCGTTCCTTTTCCAGGGCTTCTTTGGTTTTACTGCTTTTTCTTGATTCGTGGTGGCACGTCAAGTGCATCTTTTATGTTTTACTTGTGGTGGTTGAGTTGCATGAAATAGTAATGGTCACGGTGTTCTTGCATGAGAAAAACTGTTTGAAGAAATTAACGTTGTTATGGAGACCAAAGATCACGGAACACGAACTCTTTGCAACAACAGGGTTTGCAACTTACATGGATTTGGTGTAATTGTGGACGTGGAAGAATAAATGTTTGTTCGTATAAATATTATTGGGTAAAATGTGTTTCTTTACTTAAATTATTTTTTAAAATTGTATTTAGTTATTGCTTTAAAGAATGTACTATTTTGTCTCTACAATTCAAGTCGCTTTCCTCACTATAACCTCAACATGAACTCCACCTTCCTGGGCACCAAAATCTCATTATGATTATGTGTAGCTCTCCGAAATACCCTCCTTTTCTCCTTAGGAATCGTTGTGACACGTATTGTCATTTGGAACGAAGTTCTCATTGCTTTCAACAAAACTCTAGTTGCACACATTTTCCTAACTGTAAAATCCTTCCACGACACTTTCTCCCTCCCATTCACACTACCTTTCAAGTCTCACCTCTCACGGGATCCCTCGTACTAGCCCCCACCCTTTTTGTCCACGAGCATGCGGTCAACTAACCTTCGTTGCGAAAAAACTTGATCACCGTTGTTTTATTCATGCAATCAAGCATATAATTTATAGACCCACATTTTTCTAACGATTGTACTCAAAATAAAATATAAAAAAGAGCTATAAACGACTAACAAATTTATTACAAAACTCCATTGCTAATACATTAACTACCCATAACATAACAGTTATAAACGAGGTTCGGTCATATGCCAAGTTAATTAATCAATGTTAAACCTATATACCAAGTTAATTAATCAATGTTAAACCTACTTAGAAGTAAAGTGTGATTACTCATAATTGAATCGTAATTAGGCTATTACTAATCAAAAAGTTCATCCCAAAATATATAAAGATAAGTTTGAGATAAGAAAATAGGTGATTTTGCATTTACTGTGTCATTAATACATGAGCTTTCAAATATTTACTGACTTTGACATCAAAGCATCTATTATAGGTAACTTCCAAGTGGCATAGACGAACGATTGTGTGAAAATTTAAATTGAAAGATAACATTCAAACCTTTCCTTGACATATCAAACACTAGACCATTGAACTTGATCCCACACTCGAAACACTTCTTTTATTCTTCAACGCGATTCTTTTATTCTTCACCCTGGCTTCTTATATACAGGAGTTCCTCTCGCACCATGCTTGCTTGTTTCATGATTGACCGAGTTCTTCACCATCTCAATGACCAACTTGTTCTTTGCTTTGACTGACTTCTTCTCAACCTTGGCCGACTTGTCCCTAATCGAGTTGTTTTTTTGTCTTTGTGGCTAACTTGTTGTTAATTGAGTACATGTTAATAGGTCGAGCCCATTTTGAGGGATTGGACGATTCTCACACCCACTTCACACCAAACTCATCATCCATTCCAAGTTGCGACTTCTCATCTTGTAATTCAAGTGTATCTCTAAGATCCTTCTCGACATGCAATTGTTCTTGCAATCTTGAAACATCTTGTTCCAGTTCAAAGTGTCATTTATGCAAAGTCTGCTTTCTTCTATCTAAGCTTGCCTATAAAATTGCATTGCCTCTCACCTCCTTTTCAATTCTCTCTTGTAAATCACCTTTTGCAAGCTCTAACCTTTGAATAACAAGCTTGTCTCCACACATGTCCTAGTTATCCAAGTTCTATAAATGAACCACTAAGCTTTCTAAATGTCTCACTAAGATATCTGAGCTCTCTACTTGCTCTACCAACTTATTCGAGCTATCTAAATGCTCAACCGAGCTACCTAGGCTCTCCATCGAGCTTTTGTTCACTTGCTCAATAAAACTACTTGAGCTTTTCATATGCTCCACCACATTGTCTGGGCTATATCTACATATCTTATTGACCTCCCTAACCTACTCGATTGTCTTACCGAATTCTCCATGCTACTTCGCCTTCTTGCCGAGTTCTCCACTTGCTTGTGCTTGACTCCCAAGCTTTTTCCTATCGTAATAACATTATTTCCTTTTCAGAATCTTCTGTGACAAGTTTGGTCGTTTCTTCCTTTTTTCCTCAGATCCACAATATTTAGCAAAGTGTTTGACCTTATCACAACTAAAGCATATGTCCTAATAACACTCCTTTGCATAACGATCATACTTGCCACACTTATAACACTTAACATTTAAGTTGCTTTACTAACCTTCTATGCATGGAGCTTGTCCTCTTTCATGTAAATTTTGTTGGTTAGATTGTTCTTTGTCTTTTTTCTATCCACAACATCTACCACCACCACCACCACTTCTTTTACCTTTATGGTATAGTCCTTTGCCATAAGTGTTTTGATTCTCTCCCTTCATTTGGAGTAGTTGATCAAGTGACTCCTACTTCTTCTTTTTTCGTTGTTTATGGTATAGACTTGACAAACTCTTCAACCGTAAGCGTTGATAGGTCCTTGGAATCCTTAATCACACACACCACATTCTTGAAATTGTTTGTCAACGACCTCAAGATATTCTCCGCAACTCAGTTAGCAGGAAACATCTTTTCGTTTTTGCCATGTTAGATCATCATAGTTTCAACCTGAGTTATTGTTGAACTTTTGGCAAGCGTACCAATAGTCAACTGTAGTATAATGAATTTTAAGTAAGAGTGTCGAACCCATGAGGAACAGTTTCGATTAAATAGATAAATTGTTATCTCAAACATTATATATACAAGGATGTTCAATTTGATTCATGATGGATGTTGATAAATAAAACTACTCTGCATGAAAGTAAAATAATAACAACAAATAACTTAACGAAGATTAATATGAGAAGTTGGGATTGAATTCATCTATCTCACTCGTCTGCAATCTGGATGAATACAAACATATAGCAACTGAAATTACCAACATTGATGCAACACACCAAAGTCATTTATATCGATTCCTCGCATATAAAATTCATAAGAGCAGTTCCTTGAATATTGATTCCTCACATATCCAACAAACTGTCCAGCATTATATTCAAGTGTTATAAGCAATTGATAAACTGAAATCTATCCCTAGCATCACAAAATATCAAGTATTCTTGCTCAGATCAGAGTTTTAGAAATACTTTCCAGTCAAGTCTAAAATCCACATTCATGAAACTATTGTTAAGGTAGAATCAAGCATTAAGAGCAGAACAAAAATACCAGTGTTGAATAAAAATAGAAATGCTATATATAAATATCACCATATTACATTCGAGTTCAAATCGATTACATTCAATCCCAAGAGAAGAGACCAGCCACTCATGGTAGCGATTGACATTCTAAGAGATGAAGATAAGAATCCTAAAGCTAAAATGGACGAAAACCTCTTTGGGTCGCTCTGTGTCTTCTTTTCTCTGCAGCTCTCCCCCTTTTTTTCTTTCTTTCTGCTTCGTAAGTATATAAACTGCCCGAATTCTCGCTTAAGCTAAATTATTCTCGCTTAAGCGAGAAGAAACTTCTTGGAGAAGATAATCATTCTCGCTTAAGCTAAAATATTCTCGCTTAAGCGAGAATGACTTTTAAGGTAATGGCTTCCTGGACAAGTCTAGCTTAAGCGAAATCATTCTAGCTTGGGCGAAATGTTGCAAGATTTGCTCTTCTCTCTTAGTTTACCTGAAATGTATACAAACTAGGGATCAAATGATTTCCTTTTACTCAACAACTCAGAAACATGTGATTACATTTCATCTTTCTTAGATTGGGGAAAATTGATACAAATGTACTCAATTCAAAACATAAGTGCTAAAATTCCATATGAAAATTAACTACTTTTTTGCACTTATCAACTCCCCCCAACCTAGCATCTTGCTTGTCCTCAAGCAAAGTAATAAAATCCCAATAGCTTTTCAAAACTCAAACTTTGAAATTGGTTATTTGAGAAATCGATTTCATTGTCCTTACAAATCAACTTTTGCATTCCAAACTACAGATTCAAAATGGTGAATCAAATTATCAAATAAAAGCAGGATAAAAGTGCAACAAAATTTTCAAGACAATCAATTGTAAGAGCCATTGTTTCTAACCAAGGAAATTCTCTCTTAAATCTTACAAGGATGTGTTTCTCTCATTTTCCACTGAAATTGAACAAGTTAAAATTGCCAGTCATTTTCAATCAAACCACACACACAATCAGCATGAATCTCAAGGTCTTTCAAGGGTTGTAATGAGGCTGGGTTTCCAAGAATTATGGTTTTTCAAGATAACAAAAGCACAACTTCAGAAAAGAGAGCATAACTACACTTTAAACTCACTTCCAATTCTACTCTCAATTCATCCCATCTCATACCTCAACACCCAATGTTTCTTTTTCATTCATTATTCACTCCTTCTTTTTCTTCTTTCCTTTTCATGTTCTTGTTTTTGTTTTTGTTTGTTTTTTTTAATATATATATATATATATACATTTCTATACAATACTAAGGAGTGAATTATAGTACAAAATACTCAGTCCCTTTCTTTTCTAAGTACAATTTCACCAACCAATTCCCATTTTAAAGTTGAATAAAATGCACCTATGCTCTCTATCCCTAAAGTGTGCAAAGGGAAAGGATACTAATTAAAGTTAAGGTTAAGGTGCATAATTCAAAGCAATTAGGCTCAAATGGGCTATCACAAAAGGATGATTATTCCTAGGTTGGATGTTTGGCACTGAGTTATTTAAATTCAACAAAACTGCCTTGATCATTTCCATGCTTCATGTGTGATGTTATCCAAATGAAAACTCAAGCAATATCAACTTAACAACAAACAGTGGAAACTCTCAAACTGTTTAAGGATTCACACTCACTGGGTTTTGTGTTTGGTTTCTTTCCTTGGTATATCACTTGTTGTTACAATTGATTATTTTAACCAATTATCCACCACTGATATCCTAATCCCATTTAACTATGAATTCAACCAAAATTTCCCTCTTTTTTTCAGGACACTTTTTGAAACTTGATTTCTCTTTAACCAATTTCCTCAAGAAAGATTTTCTTATAATTCCCAAAAAAAATTTCATTTTAGCTGTGTATGTGTTCTGTGCAATATTAAGCAAAAGTAAAGTAAGCAAAAGGTAAGTGAAACTGTACATTCTAACCAAAACAACTAAAGCATAATATTACTAAAATAAAAGTTCTGCAGTAAAACAAAAACAACCGTATTTCATTGAGTTCTAGAGGTTGGAATAGTTCTGTGTGTCAATCTCTCCTCATAACTCTATCAAAATCAGTCTGAAGCTCCTCCTCTTGAAAAAATTGGACTGTCCCCAGGCCACTGCAAGTATGCTAAGAATTCTGGTGGAGCCATGCCTGGATACGGTCCTCGGACATTGTTATAGAGGTACTCATGAAGGTGGAGTTGTCCTCTATGAATGGAAATATTCTGCTGGCAAGTGTGCTCCATTTGCAACCTCAAATACCTCATTTGCTCAACTAATTCATCATCTATGTTGAGTTGAGGTTGTTGTTCAGGACATGGTGTTTGTTCTGCAACTGCAGGTTGTTCCAACTGTGGCACAATTTCTGCAGGGTTGGTACAAAATTTCTCAATAAATATCTTGGTAATGGTAGGTCTTATCTTAACACTTAAGTCTACCTCCACCCCTTGTGCTTGGCAAAGAGCTGTGATCAAAGCTGGAAATCCTAAAGCACCTTTGCTATTCTCATTGTTTTTGTTGACTTCATACCGCACAAATTTATGGATTTCCTTAGAGATAATGGTGGCCACATCCGCCACATCCACAGTGAGATCCTCTCTCATTATATAAAAAAAAAAGATGGCATCTTGGCACATTCAAGTCAAACACATGGCCAATGGGTACAATATTTGACAGTAAGAAAGTCATCCAAACCTGAGCCAAGGTCTTCATATCTGTTCGAAGTATTCTGCGAGGATTGCCAGAGGATCCAAGCCAATAGGACCTGTTAGAAATGCAAATCAAGTTGACAACTTCTTCTTCATCAAAAGCTTCTTGACTTTTTCTCCTTCTTGTATAATCACATAATTGACCTTCTGCTAGTGGCAACGGATGACCCAAGAATTCACTAATTGAGGCTCGGTCATAAGTAACCCATCGACCTCTAACCTTGGACCGCTTGTCTCCAAGACCATCTAAAGGATAAGCATTAGCATAAAATTCTCTGACAATTTCAGGATCAAACTTAGGTAAAGGGTCAGCTAATCTCATCCAATTTCTTCTCAAAAGGCCATTCAAGAAGGGATCATATTCCGCTGGAAGCAAAACCACTTTTCTCTCTGTGATGAAGTACCAATGTTTTATCTCTTCATACCTCTCCTGTCTTTTAGGATCTCTGAACAAATTTCTGATTGGTCTTTCAGGAGAGGGACTGGTTCTTCTCCTTTTTCCATTGTGGGATCTAGTAGGGGGAAGTCTAGCAGTTGTCTTTGTTCTAGCCATTGTCCTGCAAAGATCAAAATAACCCACTACATGTATCCCAAGTTAGTTGCTGAAATTGAAGTAGCCATTTCTAAATATCCAAGTCATGACATGTACAAACACAATGTGTGTATTTCATAAATTTGTGTGTGCATTTCGTCAACTGAGTTAAGCATTTCATCAAACAGTTCATGTGCATCTTCAAAATCAATTTTGCATGAATTAATTTGTGCACAAACAACCTACATTGTTTAGTTATACCAACAACTCACATTTAAACACTCACAATAGTTCATAGACAACAACAACCCGCATGGGTAGTAACCTAGGGTTCCACAAAAACATAAAGAGCAAAAACACCAAATTTGTTCGGTGAAAATGGCTGATGAGGAAGTAGAACTTACCTTCAAGGGAGATTAGCAAAGGGAGGAAAGGATTGGTGAGTGAAATGTGTGCTACTGGACCAAGAACTCGCGCCCTAAATTTTTAGGAGAGAAAACACAGTTTTGCAAAGAAGAAAATTATGAACAACTCTTCATTTTCTGAGTTTTAACAAAAGGTTACGTGTTCTCGCTTAAGCTAAAAGTTTTTCGCTTAAGCTAAAACGACAGGTTCAGTTTTTAAAAGATCTAGCCCAGGCGAGCCAAGTTTCGCCACAGCGAAAAAAAAAAGTCCAGTGGCCCATCCTTATTTGCAGGGCATTTTCGCTTAGGCGAGTATGGTTTCGCACAAGCGAAAATGTTCCAGAGGGCACCCCAAGTTATAGCCGAATTCTCGCCCAGGCGACTTGATTTAGCTCAAGCGAAAATGTTCCAGTGAGTACTGAATTTGATTTTTCATTTTCGCCTAGGTAGCTGATGTTTAGCTTAAGCGAGATGGTTCCAGTGAGCACCCCAAGTGTATGCCTCAATTTAGCCCAAACGAAGCAGATTTCGCTCACGCGAGAGAGCTCCAGTAGCTCAACTTAAGTTGCAGGACATTTTTAGCTTAAGCGAAAAATGTTAGCTTAAGCTAAAATATCAGCAAAACTTGTTCTTTAGTTTTCTGCATATTTAGCCTAGACGAGAAATTTTTAGCCTAGGCGAAAATAGTGCAGTATTTTTCCTTTTGAAAAATTTTCAACTTGTACTCCCCTCAATCAAGATAAACTCAATCCAATTATTCTAGAGATACAATTCAATCTATTTCTCAACCAATTATCTTCCATCCCTAAAAGTTTCATATCATCAAATGCAAAATCAAACTTTTAAGTGCAACTTTCACAATTTGGCCAAAACAAGGTAATTTTTAACATTCAATGAACTCAACTTTGGAACCAGAACTTATTCTCATGCATGACACAAACATTTTGGTACAAAAAAAAACACTTAGCATGCATGGTTAGCCCTATTGAGACATTTAAATGTTAAAATTTACCCTTTTCATGCAAACACAATATATACACAACACAACTAACAAACAAGATGAATTTAAAATGCGAAGACATAATTAAACAATGGGTTGCCTTCCAGGAAGCGCTTGTTTAACGTCACGAGCCTGACGTCTGTATCATTATGGTTCGTCCAATTGGATGATTGTGGCAAGTGTGTCAACCTCACCACCAAAGTAGGGCTTTAATATTTGTCCATTCACAACCCAACTTCTTTTAGATTCTGGACCCTCTAACTCAATAGCTCCATAAGGTTTGACAACCTTGACAAGAAATGGTCCTGACCATTTTGATTTGAGTTTTCTAGGAAATAACCTTAACCTGGAATTGAACAGTAACACTGATTGGCCTGGATAGAATTCTCTTTTGAAAATTTTCTTGTCATGATAAGCCTTCATCCTTTCCTTGTAGAGCTTAGAGGATTCATAAGTGTTGAGACTTTGGCAAGTGTACCAAATCGTTTTAAGTAATAAAACCGGTAAGACCGGATATCGTTTCCCAAGAGACTCGTGTCACCAAACAATCGTATAATTTCCAACTAACTTAGGCTAAAGAATGCTTCATAATTTGTGTTTTTGTGCAATTAAAGTAAACATGAAACATAATTGATAAAAGTGATCTTAGATACTCAAACACTTGGAAATGGAAAGATTAGAAATGATATGGAATGGTATTGTTGGGGGTATGATTTCACCTACTTCACTCTTATGTAAAGAAAATCACTTCCTCTTCATTAATATGCCAATGTCAATCTACTAAATTACTCAAACCCAATCCCTTGGTAGAGAGAGCCTAGACTTCCTTATTAGGCTCCAATCCCTTGGAAAACCTAACAATTATTTCTGCATTAAGAATTGAGATCTAAGACAACCAAAGGTCCTAGCTCTATCCCTAGATACTATTTCCTTTAGGTGTTTAATCCAAGTCCAGATTTACCCAACATTTCCCAACATCAAGCAAACCCTAAAATCATGTAATGGGTAGCAATTTCACAACAAGCATTAAGAAAAGGAATTAAACACTAACAATCAATGAAAGAGGCATAAATTCATTCAAAACATAGTAGTTTACATAAGATTTCAGTGGCTACATCAATCCCCCAACAATAATGAAACTAACTCTCCATGAATGGAGAGGTCAAGCTTACAACAATGGTGGAAATGGAAGAAGGAAGAAGACCCAAGGTTGAAGAAGGACTGTTCCCACAGCTCCTAGCTCGCCTCCAAGAGCTCCAAATGAGAGAAATCGTGTTTGGGCAGCCAAAGATCCTTTCCCCTTTGCGTTTTAGGGTTAAATAGACTCTGTCTGCCACATTAGTAAAAATCGCGCCCGGCGCCCTCTGTCAGTCGCGCCCGGGCGCGAGGCTCTCGGGAAAAATCGAAAACTCGCGAAAAGTCGCGCCCGACACCCTCTCTGTTTCGCGCCCAGGCGTGAGCCTCTCGCAAAAAGTCGCGCCCGGCGCGGACCATCTGGAAAAATTGAAATCTGACGAGCGTCCTCTTCTCTGGCCTGGACGAGCATCCTAAATCTTGGACGAGCGTCCTCTTATCCCTGGACGAGCGTCCTCTTAGCTCCTGGACGAGCGTCCACTCTACTAGCTGGACGAACGTCCAATTCCGCTCGCTTCGCTGGACAAGCGTCCTGCCTGGCTTGGACGAGCGTCCATTTCTGCCTTCTGGACGAGCGTCCGCTCGTGCTTCCACTTTGGACGAGCGTCCGCTCTTCTGCCTTCTGGACGAGCGTCCGCTCTTCCACTCTGGACGAGCGTCCTCTCTCCTGGGACGAGCGTTCTTGCGCTGCTGATGGCGTTTCTTCGTGCTAACTTCTTGGTCCAGTTCTATACATTGTTGGAGACTCTTCCAAGCTCATTTCTAGCTACAAAATAAGGGATTTTTGATGAAAGTTCATCAAAGTAGCCAAAAACACAATTATTTAGAAAACAAGACAAAAGAGGAGGATTTAACAAGTTATAAGTTAGAAAGGAGTTGATTTTGCTACTAAAATAATGCTTAAATAATGGTAAAATTTAGCATTATCAATAAGCATTGTGTCTCATTTCTTCCAATTCCTGCAGTTGTAATCTTCTTTTCTCTCCTGCTGCCTTTGAGTCAAAATTTAGAAATTTCAGTGCCCAAAATGCCTTATGTTCCAACTCAACTGGTAAGTGACATGACTTCCCATATACCAACTGAAATGGGGATAAACCAGTAGGGGACTTATAAGCAGTTCTATACGCCCATAGTGCGTCATCCAACTTCATTGACCAATCCTTCCTGGAAGATGTCATTGTTTTCTCTAGGATACACTTGATTTCCCTGTTTGACACCTCTGCTTGTCCATTGGTCTGTGGATGATAAGGTGATGCAATTTTATGTCGAACTCCATAATGCTCCAAACATTTCTGAAGTTGATCATTGCAAAAGTGTGAACCTCCATCACTTATCAACACTCTTGGGGTGCCGAACCTGCAAAATATATTTCTTTTGAGAAATTTGATCACTGTTTTGGCATCAGCCTTAGAAGTTGTCACTGCTTCAACCCATTTTGTCACATAATCAACTGCAACCAAAATATATTCATTGGAGAAAGAAGATGGAAGTGGTCCTACAAAATCAATTCCCCAACAATCAAAAGCTTCTACTTCCAAAAATAATATTCAGAGGCATTTCATGTCTTTTTGATATTCCACCTGTTCTTTGACAACTATTGCATTGCTGAACATATTTGTATGCATCCTTGAACAAGGTTGGCCAATAAAAACCAGATTGGAGGATTTTTTCAGCTGTCCTCTCACCATTAAAATGTCCACCATAGGAGGAACTGTGACAATGCCACAAAATGTTTTTAGCTTCTTCATTGGATACACACCTTCTTAACAGTTGATCAGCTCCAATTTTGAATAAATGAGGATCATCCCACACATATTGTTGTGCATCTCTCAAGAATTTATTCTTCTAGTGCCAATTAAAATCTTCAGGTATGACTCCTGCAGCTTTGAAATTGGCCATGTCAGCAAACCATGGCCTTTCATGCACCATCATCAGTTTTTCATCAGGAAATTCCTCCTGCACTTCTGATTGAGTATTGGTCACCTCATGATTTACCAATCTGGAAAAATGATCAGCTACAAAATTTTCTTTTCCCTTTTTGTCCTTAATTACCAAATCAAATTCTTGCAACAATAAAATCCATCTAATCAGTCTTGGCTTTGAATCAGATTTGGTTAACAAGTACTTAATTGCAGCATGATCAGTATATACTGTAATAAATGAACGAATCAAATATGCTCTAAATTTTTCCAATGCATATACAATAGCTAACAATTCCTTTTCAGTTGTTGCATAATTGATTTGAGCTTCATTAAGGACTTTGCTAGCATAGTGTATAGCATGAAAAACTTTAGATTTTCTCTGTCCCAAAACAGCTCCTATGGCATAGTCACTAGCATCACACATTAATTCAAAGCCTAAATTCCAATCAAGAGCAATTATCACAGGAGCTGAAACTAACTTTTGTTTTAACAATTCAAACGCATGCAAGCATTCAGCATCAAATTTAAAAGGTGTATCCTTATTGAGTAGATTGCTGAGTGGTTTGGCAACTCTGGAGAAATCCTTGATGAATCTCCTGTAAAAGCCAGCATGGCCTAGAATGTAACATCCCGATTATATAATAATCAATATTATATAATAATGGACATTAACATTCAAATATAGAGAACAGTCGGAGTATGACGTGTAATTAAATGTGAAATTACAGTCATCCAGAAATAAAAGAAACTGAAAATGTAAACTTAAACAGTTGAAAGGATTAAACACTACAAGTGTTCAATCAGGAAATTCTAAGAAGACTACTCCGCAACATCAGCAACTTCCAGCTCTTGCTCCAAGGGAAACTCCGCGACAACATCTGCTCCCATCCAAGTGGATGATCATCGCCAAAGAAACATACCCAAACAGCACATAACAAAAACAATGCAAGGGTGAGCTAGATATAAAAGCATGTTATACATATAGCATGGATAATTCATATAATCATACTTAGTTTCGTATAAAAGAACAATTAGAGCATACTCATTAAACCACAATTCACCTACTTACACGACATGCAAAAGTCATTCAAACATGGTAGACTAACATTACAATACTTGTTACTTTATACCCCGACTTGTTACTTCATAGACAGACTCGTCCGGACTAGAATGTATGTAGAGCTGGGGCGGGTTGTGCACTTGTGATGGCCTCTACTGCTTTGCAAAGCCATTGCCGAGGGGTTTCACCCGACCATACACAAGGTTAGTCCGTTACCGCGGAATAGACCTCCAGTGATAGCGCCTACCCTGGGACCTCCCTCTACTCCCACCACACGCGTCAATCCTCTCTAAGTGAGAATGAAAGACCGTTGGAGTGTAGGGATAACCCCCCATATGGAAGCCTCTTACATTCATTCAATACACCAACTGATCCCACCGAGAGATCTAAATTTCCGATTCAATCCGACCATTTTAAATCTCATGATATTTCTTTTGGATCAACAATGTACATAATAAACCACTTATAACCATACTCTTTCAACCAATCTTGATTACATGAACATGCATTCATAAATTGCAACCGAAATATTTAAATAACATAACTTACTGTTACTTTGAACCTTAACCCCAATTATGACAAATCAGATACCACCATATTATCCCAACAATTCCAACATATCTCATACATTCACATAATTCATGTCATAGATAATATTCCAAACATTAGTACACATAATTCAATCCGAAAGCAAAGGAACTTAAAATTCAACATATTTGTAAAACACTATTTGGACGAGTACTATTCACTGGACACTATTGGACGAACGCTCACTCACTGTTTGGACGAACGCTCAAATAAATGTGTTAAAGACGAACGCTCGCTTCAATATTTAGGACGAACGCTCAACTATTTGGACAAACGCTCACTGCACGAACGCTCTAGGACGAACGCTCATTGGTACGACCGCTTGCTGAGACGAACGCTCACTAGACGAATGCTGGACGAACGCTCAACTATTTGGACGAACGCTCACTATTTGTGAGGACGAGCGCTCAAAGATCAAACCTTGACAAGACCGAACGCTTACTATTTATACCTACAGAAACAAAATCTACTAAGACCGAATGCTAATATCACTAAAACTCAACAAGAACGAATGCTGACGAACTCCTAACAGTATGAGATCGAACGCGCAACTTGGACGAACGTTCAATATCTGGACGAACGTTCTTAGGCATTTGGACGAACGCTTAGCAGGCCTCTTCCTTGGATGAACGTCCAATTCTTAACAAATTGGACGAACGCTAACTGAAAACCATAAATGGACAAACGTTCCTAGCTATTGTGGACGAACGTCCAATTTGAAACCAAATTGGACGAACGCTCTATAATTTGGACGAACGTCCAATTTGAAGCTAAATTGGACGAACGCGCCTGCAGAATTTCAGAATTTGCAGAAACCCAGAAACGAAACCAGAACCCAATTATTCATCCCATTCTTCCCAGATTTGCATCAAATACAACATATATCATCAATTAAACAAAAGATCTAGCTCCCCTTACCTCTCGAAGACCTCCTTGAATCACTTCCAGAAAGTTTGATCTTCTTCCAATCTTTAAGAGTTCTTCACTTCTTCTCCCTGCAAGGACTCCCCTCTCACCAGATGTACATCCCAGCTCCTCCTCTCAGCCCTTCTGAATTTGGTGCAACTTCCACGGTGCTCTTTGGTTGGCTGGAAACGGAAGGAAGGAAGGGCTCCCTTCCTCCTGCTGCTCTTCCGCTCCCTCTCCCATGCCAAAATGAAAAACCCCCTTTCCTCAGCTTCTTCTCTGCCCTTCAATAATGCTCCCCCAATTTAATGAAAAGGTGGGTACCCACCGTGTCCCACCTTCCTAAATTCACGGGTCTTACATAGAAAACTCCTGATACCCTTCACATTGGTTGGTCGGGGAAGTTTTTCTATGATCTCCACTTTGGCCCTATCCACTTCAATTCCCTTAGCAGAGATTTTGTGACCCAACACCACACCTTCAGTGACCACGAAATGACACTTTTCCCAATTCAATACCAAATTGGTATCAACACATCGTTTCAATACAGTATTCAAATTCTCCAAACATTGATCAAATGAAGCACCGAATATGGAAAAGTCATCCATAAAAACTTCTATATTTTTCTCTATCAAGTCAGAGAAAATTGCAAGCATGCACCATTGAAAGGTTGCTGGTGCGTTACACAATCCGAATGGCATTTGCTGGTGCGTTACAGCTATCTGATTGTAACCGGAATATCCATTAAGAAAACAATAAAAAGCTTGTCCTGCCAACCTTTCTAACATTTGGTCCATGAAAGGTAAAGGAAAATGATCCTTCCTAGTGGCTTGATTTAATTTCCTATAGTCTATGCACATTCTCCAACCTGTGACTGTTCTAGTGGGGATTAATTCATTTTTATCATTGCAAACCACAGTCATGCCTCCTTTATTTGGAACTACCTGGACCAGACTGACCTAGGCACTGTCAGAAATGGGATAGATCATATCTGCGTCAAGTAGCTTCATCACTTCTTTCTTGACCACCTCTTTCATGGTTGGATTCAATCGCCTTTGGGGTTGGGCTACAGGCTTAAAATCTTGCTCCATGTGAATTTTGTGCATACAATAGGATGGACTAATCCCTTTCAAATCAGATAAGGTCCAACCTATGGCACCTTCATTGGCTTTGAGAACTGAGATCAACTTCTCTTCTTCAGAAATCGTTAAGGCATTGCTAATCACCACTGGTTTGTTACCTCCGTCTGCAAGAAAAACATATTTTAAATGGGGAGGTAACACTTTCAATTCCAGCTTCTGACTTTCAGTTTTCTTTTCTTGCTGTAATTTTTCATATTGTATTTCATTCAATGCAAGCGCTTCTACTGAAGTAAGGTGTATCAAATATTCATTAACTTTCTTCTCATCTTCTTCTTCCAACTCATCACAAGCACCGATTAAAGCTTTCTCCAATGGACTTGCTTTTGCCAATTGCTTCCTGGCTGCTAGACAAATTTCATCTACCACATCCATTTTGAAACATTGTTGTTTATCGTTAGGATGCTGAAATACTTCAAAAACATTAAAGTTGACTTCATCATCCTGCACTCTGACCTTTAGTTTACCATCATCAACATCAATAATGACCTTAGCAGTCTTCATAAAAGGTCTTCCCAGAATCAGAGGAACTTCAACATCCTCCTCAATATCCATTACCACAAAGTCAACTGGGAACATGAATTTATCAACTTTAACTAAGACATCCTCTACCACACCATAAGGATATTTTAGGGATCTGTCAACTAATTGTAATGTCATTTGTGTAGGCCTTACTTCCAAATCTCCTATCCTTCTTAGCATGGACAAAGGCATCAAATTTATAATAGCTCCCAAATCAAGTAAGGCTTTACCTACTGGCAATGTCCCAATTGTGACTGGAATGGTGAAACTTCCAGGGTCCTTGGATTTTTGAGGTAATGATTTTTGGATTATAGCACTACAACCTGCTTCAAGCTCCACTGTTTCTTCAGAAAATCTTCTTTTCTTTGTCAGGAGCTCTTTCATGAATTTTGCATAAGTTGGCATCTTCTCTATAGCTTCCACAAATGGAATATTAATCTGCAGTCGCTTGAAAATATCCATGAACCTTGCAAACTGCCTTTCCTTATCTCTTTTGGACGGATTTGGAGGGTAAGGTAGGTTCTTCAACTGCGGCACCTGTTTCTCACCTTTCTCCCTCTTTTTCTCCTCATTTCTTTTTATTTCTTCTTTTTCTTTTCTTTTATTCACATACTCACTTTTATTTTTCTCTTCCTCTTCCTCACACTCATTTTTTTCCTTTTCATTTTCTTTTTCCTCCAAACCTTCCTCCTCCACAACAAGATTGTCTCTGATCCCTCTTCCCACAATTTTACCACTCCTGGTAGTAATTGATTTACAATGCTCCTTGGGATTTTTGGGTATTGGCTGAAAAATGACCTGCCTGTTGATCTGATAGTTGTTTAGCCAACTGTCCCACCTGTGTTTCAAGATTCCTTATTGAAGCTTCTGTATTTTTCTGATTGGTCATAGAAGCTTGCATGAATTTTTCTAAAGTATCCTCTAATTTGGTTGTTCTTTCATACACAGAAGGATTTTGTTGTTGATGCTGATAAGGAGGTTGTCTATTTGAAGGACCAACATCTTGTTTCCATCCAAAATTCTGACTTTGATTGTTTCTCCACCCTTGTGAAAAGTTATTGTTGTTAGAGAAATTCCCTGATCTTCCTTGATTACTCACATATTGAACTTCTCCTTCTTGTGGGCTACTTTGATATGAACAATGACCATTGGGATGGTCACCTCCACAGAAGTTACATCTCATGGGTTGTTGACTAGGAGAAGATTGTACTGCTTTTAACTGCTCGGGTAAGTTAGCCATCTGTTTGGTTAATGCTTCCATATGCTGAGTCAGAATTTTATTCTAAGCTAAAATTGCATCTGTTGTGCTGAGATCAAGAATTCTTTTCCGCTGAACTGTTTGTCTGTTATGTTGGGCTTGATGGTCTGTAGATGCTAGTGCCTCAATGATTCTTGTTGCTTGTTCTGCATCTACAGACATCATTGTTCCTCCAGCCGCTGCATCTAATATCATTTTGGTGTCTGGCCTCAAACCATTGTAGAAAATATTCAGTTGAGCAATATCTTCAAAACCATGATTGGGGCATCTCCTCAACAAAGAATTAAATCGTTCCCAAGCTTCACAGAATGGTTCATCTTGTCCTTGCCTAAAAGTAGAAATCTCAGCTTTTGCCTTAATGTAACGAGAAGGTGGAATGAATCTGTTCAAGAATTTATCTTCTACATCACTCCACTTGTTCAGACTCTGGTTGGGATGTGATTTAAGCCATTCCTTTGCTCTACCTGTCAAAGAAAAAGGAAACAAACGCATATATACATGGTCAAGATCTCCTTCTTTAAATCCCATAGTTCCTACCAGTTCATAGAATGTAGAGAGATGAATGTATGGATCTTCATTATCCATTCCAGTGAATTGATGAGAACTGATTAGGCTAAGGAAAGCTGGCTTCATCTCCAACGTTTTGGTGGTGGGCGGTATTACTATGCTAGAAAAATATCTTGGCCCTTATTGCATAGCATAGTCTCCAAGTGTTCTTCTAGGTGGATTTGGTCCTTCTTCCGCCATGTTTTCTGTTTCCTGATGTGTGATGGAAGTATTGGAAGATTTTTCCTTTGTTTTTCCTTGCTTCTTCTTGTTTTTGCCTCTACTTCTTCGAGCGGTTTTTTCTATCTCTGGGTCAAATGCTAATTGATCTTTAGAAACCTGACCTCTTAAGAACATAAATCAAAACAGCTCAACCAAGGATTAGTACAAATGAGAAAATAAAATAAACTATCTAATTAAGAAGAAAAAAATATATATTCACAAAGCTGGATGAGATAACTTTTTTTAAAAATTCAAAAGAAGCCGTTCCCCGGTAGCGGCTCCAAAAATACTTGTTGAACTTTTGGCAAGCGTACCAATAGTCAACTATAGTATAATGATTTTTAAGTAAGAGTGTCGAACCCATGAGGAACAGTTTCGATTAAATAGATAAATTGTTATCTCAAACAGTATATATACAAGGATGTTCAATTTGATTCATGATGGATGTTGATAAATAAAACTACTCTGCGTGAAAGTAAAATAATAACAACAAATAACTTAACGAAGATTAATATGAGAAGTTGGGATTGAATTCATCTATCTCACTCGTCTGCAATCTGGATGAATACAAACATATAGCAACTGAAATTACCAACATTGATGCAACACACCAAAGTCATTTATATCGATTCCTCGCATATAAAATTCATAAGAGCAGTTCCTTGAATATTGATTCCTCACATATCCAACAAACTGTCCAGCATTATATTCAAGTGTTATAAGCAATTGATAAACTGAAATCTATCCCTAGCATCACAGAATATCAAGTATTCTTGCTCAGATCAGAGTTTTAGAAATACTTTCCAGTCAAGTCTAAAATCCACATTCATGAAACTATTGTTCAGGTAAAACCAAGCATTAAGAGTAGAACAAAAATACCAATGTTGAATAAAAACAGAAATGCTATATATAAATATCACCAGATTACATCCGAGTTCGAATCGATTACATTCAATCCCAAGAGAAGAGATCAGCCACTCATGGTAGTGATTGACATTCTAAGAGATGAAGATGAGAATCCTAAAGCTAAAATGGATGAAAACCTCTTTGGGTCGCTCTGTGTCTTCTTTTCTCCGCAGCTCTCCCCCTTTTTTCTTTCTTTCTGCTTCGTAAGTATATAAACTGCCCGAATTCTCGCTTAAGCGAGAAGAAACTTCTTGGAGAAGATAATCATTCTCGCTTAAGCGAGAATGACTTTTAAGGTAATGGCTTCCTGGACAAGTCTAGCTTAAGCGAAATCATTCTAGCTTGGGCGAAATGTTGCAGGATTTTCTCTTCTCTCTTAGTTTACCTGAAATGTATACAAACTAGGGATCAAATGATTTCCTTTTACTCAACAACTCAGAAACATGTGATTACATTTCATCTTTCTTAGATTGAGGAAAATTGATACAAATGTACTCAATTTAAAACATAAGTGCTAAAATTTCATATGAAAATTAACTACTTTTTTGCACTTATAAGTTATCTACTTGGACACTCCTTTTGTCGCCTTCATTTTCATGCTTTCCAACTCGCACATGAGTGTTTGAAGTCATTTTTGTTTCACTTAGTCATCCACCTTATATGCTTTCTTTAATACATCCCTTAGTTCTTTTTAAAGATTTGACAATTGCAATCTTTTCAAAACTGGACTCATCAACAACCTGATACAATATGTATAGGGTTGTCTTGTCCTTCACGTATGCTACTTTCAATGCATTCAACTGATCAAATAAACCAATTATTAGTGTTTGCTGCTCTTCGTGACCATTTTCCACCACCTCCCAATTGTCTTGGGAACCAATAAGAGCATTCATTTGGAGACTCCAATCATCATAGTTAATCGCCTTTGTCAACTAGGGTAGGGACACATTATTTGTAAGTATAATCAACTCACTCTCTCCTTATAAAACACTCAAGCTCTCTCTAGCTCTATTTTTATTTCCACGTGGACATTCAAACTAACTAGCTCTGATACTACTTTGTAAACAACAAACCTCTTTTATGAAAAAACCTCTTGTTGTTGTTGTGTTATTTATGTATCAACAATACAATTTATAGACCTATATTATTGTCACTGTTATACTTAAAACAAACCTAATACAACAAATACATTAATTATCTATAATAACTAATATATTAGCTACCCATAACAACTAATACATTTAAGTTTATTCTAAATCTAACACAACCTATGTAACCATAGTTAAGAGTGTCTCTGTAACTACCATCGTTACCATCATTAGGGTCATCACCTTTTCGTCTGCTACTACCAGTGAAAGAAAGTTGCAATGAAGAGAAAAAAACATAGTTATAGTGAGAAGGAAGACAAGTACTCTCAAGAGAAAAAAACTGTGCTTGCTACCTATCGCAAACCTTTTATATTTCTAATAATAGGAGCAACTTCTTTATAGCATGACAAAATACAATTTTTTAGCAGTTTAGAATGAAAAACATAATTAATTCATTATTATTTATACATAGATAAACATGTATCTACCAAAATGTTGAATAAATGTTTATGCATGGTAAAATTTAAGGTGTATATTCACATAACACAACAAAAACACTATTGGGGTGCTTTTTCTTTTTAAATTGCCAAAATGAAAGGAAAAAAATTATAAAAGTGTTTAAGTTATACTAATGTAATATGACTTTAGAAAAATAATTCTTTGACACACTTAAATCCTTTATATTTATTTGACATTATTCTTTCTTATTTTTAACTTTCTTATTTCTTGAAAAAATATAAAAATTTATATTTTTATGACTATTTTACCCTTATACTCTGTGTCAAATGAATGTAAAAGTATGTCATTGTAATATTATTCCATAACTTTATTGTGAAGAAAGATGTTAAGATAACATAACTTTAATTCAAAAAAATTTTAAAATTGAAGTTGTACTAAATTAATAGGATTTTAGTAAAGCATTTTAAACTCAAATTATGTCAACTTAATACAATTTTTACAAAAATTAAATTAAAATCATGCTAACTTTAACCCAATTTTATTTTAAAATGCACTAAACTAAAGCATGACTTCAACTTTAAAAATTACATTAAATTAAAATCATATTACTTTTGACACGACTTATTCACTTTTATAATTTTAGTAATTTTAAAAAAAATTGAACCATTTTATATTTTGTCCACATAAAACATTTTGTATCGCAAGCAATATAAACACTTTATGGTTTTTTAAATATTAAAATCAAATTAATAAACAAAAACGAAACAACTACAAAAATTAAAAAATATATATTCTTAATGGAATGAAATCAATTTTAAGATTTTATGTTAAAAATAATTTCAGTTCAAATCGAACCAAACTCTATTTTGTATTTAATAATATTATTCAATAGTATATATTGTAAAGCCACGAATTCACTAACTTTTAATTAAAAAAATCTGATAACACATAAAAAAAAAGAAACTTAGAAATGGTAAAATATATATTAAAAGAGTTTAAATTATTTTTAATAAAAAATTAAAAGGTGTTAAAATACTTTTAATCGAAAACTAATTTTACCTACAGAACGTAAAACAGAGAGGGAGATAAAGAAAAAAGTTACAAAGCTTTCAAGGGAAGCTTGTTGTCTGTTTCAAAAGGAAACCCTCACC
Organism: Vigna angularis; assembly: GCF_016808095.1. NCBI lineage: Eukaryota > Viridiplantae > Streptophyta > Magnoliopsida > Fabales > Fabaceae > Vigna > Vigna angularis. The sequence goes on from NC_068971.1 coordinate 10,414,331, forward strand.
AATCGCTTCGCTGCATTTCACACTCTTTATACTTCTCAGTGCTGAAGAGGACAAAGAAATTCAATTCTGGAAGTTCCAGTGAACTAGGGTTTCGACGCGGCCATGGAAGAGGAGAAGGTGGGAACCCCGTCGTCAGCGTCGAGAGGTAACAATGGCAGTGATCAATGTCCGGCGAGTGTAAGCCCTAGAGCGCGCATTGTCTCCGTTGCCTCCAACATTGCCTCGCAGCCTCTTCACAACTCTGATCCTCGTGTTTGGGGCGTTCTCACTGCCATCTCCAACAATGCCCGCAAAAGGCACCAGGTTTCCCCATTTTTTCCTGTTTTACTCTTTCTTTCTTCATCCAAAAGTTTATTATGTACAAGCTTCCAGTGTTGTGCTGTTTTGGCTCTATTTAACTTAAGTTTCTTGAGTTCAAGGATAATTGAATATGAATGCTTAGTTTTTTCGTGATTATATGTTGTTAGTTTAAATTATTTACTTATTTTTCTGATAACTAATATTTCGGGGGAAAGTGATTGGTCAGCTTCTTCTATCCCAATCATGGTTTTTTCTTCCCATATACAAACACAACGTCTTGTTGAAGAGATTGAAACCCAGTTAACGAGAGTTTTTGTACTTGTGGGAATTAGCGACTGATATTTTGTCAGTAGTCTTTGTTTTATTAAAACACAATGGATAAATATTTGTTTATATTTGAATTGTGAAGGACGGATGGAATAATTATTATTTGTTGTTGTGTAATCCGGAGTAGTAGTTTTGTCGTATTTTAGGAAGACAACGGTGAAGTAGTTTTAAAGGTTTCTTGATCTTGAGATTTTTATATTGTTATTTGGAATGCTAGAAAGAAAGGGAATGGGAAAACCCTTCTTAAATGAAAAAGAATGAATTGTTGGCTAACTTTGGGTTATAAAATGTCGTTTTACCCTTTTTATTTAATGATTTATGATTTTAGAATTTAAAATGGTTGCACTAGTTGGATTTTTGTTATTATATCTGTTGGAAGTCCCACATCGACTAGAGATAAGGCCAATTCATAGTTTATAAGTGGGTGCAAACCTCACCCTACAAGCCGGTTTTGTGGGGTTGAGTTAGGCTTAAAGTCCATTTCTAACATGGTATCAGTGGTTAGAGCCTATCCTAGCGATAGTTTGTTGGGCATATTGTTCCACCCGCTATCGGGCCGCTATCGGACCACCCATTAAAAATGTCTAATCCCATGCTCGAGATGTATATACCTCGGCGTGAGGGGGTGTGTTGGAAGTCCCACATCGACTAGAGATAAGACCAATTCATAGTTTATAATTGGGTGCAAACCTCACCCTACAAGCCAGTTTTGTGGGGTTGAGTTAGGTTTAAAGTCCGCTTCTAACAATATCGAAGGTGAGGTTAATATGTATATGTTGTTGACTTGTTTTTTATAACAATAATATTGGGGACTTGTTCATTATTGTTAGAATTATGAATTCTGTAGTGCTGTATGTGTTGTATGTGAGTGTGTGTGAGTTGTGTATTAGCTGGATGAGTGGTGTGTGAGGTGTGTCCCATTCTCTTAATCCTATAAATATAGGATTAAGGAGAAGGGTGTAACCAAGTGAAGTTATTCAATATACATTTCAATTTCACATGGTATCAGAGCAGGTTCTCTGATCTACCTCTAGGGTCTCTGCTGTCTGCCGGCGGTCGGCCGCCATGGCCGCCGGCAGCCCCTACAGTTTCCGGTGACAGCCCTCAAATTCCATTTTCTCTTCTTCTCTGTGCACCAGTCCAGACTGAGTGTGCCACTGCAGTCGCCGCCACTTTCCGCTGCCATCGCTGCTGACTCCGTCGCCGCCGTCGCTGCCGCCGCCGCCGCCGCCGCCGGTTACCGTCACAGTTTCGACGGGTGACCAGCGGATCTGGACCGTCTCCTTGAGCGACGGCCACCCCTGCCGGAGACAGGACCAGAATCCTCCGAACGCGCCGCCAGGGAGCTCTTCTTTCCGGCTAGTCCGCCGCTGGCCGCCGGCGGCCGTCACCGTTTCGACCGGTGACCATCGGATCTGGAGCGTCTCCTCGAGCGACGGCCAACCCCGCCGGAGACAACACCAGATTCCTCTGAACGCGCCTCCACGCGCCTCCTCTTTCCGGCAGATCTCGGACGCGTATAGCCACGCGCCGCCTTGTCGCCGGCCACCGTCACCGTTCCGACCAGCGACCACTGGATCTGGTTCGCCTCTTCACGCGACGACCAACCCCACCGGTGCCGGCGACCGAAACCTCCGCACCAGCTGTCACGCGCCGCTTCTTCTCGGCCAGTCTCGGCCGCGTGTTCTGCACGCGCCGCCTTCCCGCTGCCGGAGTTTCACCGCGACACCTCCATAACCGTCGTCGAAGCTCCCTCTCTCTGTTTCGACCATCAGAGCAGCCATTGCTGCCATCTTCGTCTCCACCGTTGATGTCCCGCGCCATTTCTGCTGTCCTGCGCCATTTCTGCTGTCTGGCGCCGTTTCTCCGTTGTCCAGGCGCCGGTTGCTGCTGTCCGGGTACCGTTTTCCGCTGTCCAGCCACTGTTTGCCTCTGTCCGCGCCGTCTGCCGCTGTCCAGGTGCCGTTTCCACTGTCCGGCGCCGTTTCCGCTGTCCGGCACCGTTTTGCCGTTGTCCAAGCGAAGTTGGCTGCTGTTTGGTGCTAGAGTTAGCACAGTTGCCGCTGTTCGGTGCTAGAGTTAGCCCGATCTTCTTGCACTATTTGCTGCTGTTCGGCACAGCCGTTGTTCGGTGCTAGAGTTAGCTCGATCTTCTTGTGATACACTGCAACGTATCACCACTTAGGAGTTGTCCAACAAAGAATTTTGGACCTTCAATTTGGATCTTTGATGCCTCTGTTTCAGCATTGTAGCTTAATCTTGTGTTTTGTTTTAGTGGTCCAGCAACCGTGATATTCCACATTTCCGCCGTTCACACTAAGGGGGAATACGTTTCCAAGACACTGCAAGTCACATGTATATGGGTGTAGTCCCTGCAGTTTTGTAGATTTCAGCTAGTACTGTTGATCCCGTCACCCAGCCATCATTGATGAGGATTTAGTGTAGTCCCTGCAGTTTTGTAGCTCTTAGCTTTCAGCTACCACTGTTGATCCCGTCACTCATCCATCATTGATTGGAGAATCAGTCCTTGCAGTTTGTCATTGGACACCAATGCTTTCCTTCATCCACTTTTGAAGTTGAAGTTTCACAAGCTGCTGTTGTCCATCTATGTTTGCCTCACACTCTTGAAGACAAATCATCTAGTTCAACACCGAGTTCATCTATTCCAAGCTTAGTACATACAATATGTATGCTCTAGCTTGAGGGGGAGTGTTAGAATTATTGTATTTGTATTTAGATGTGAGTTGTGAGTGTGCTTGTATGTGAGTGTGTGTGAGGTGTGTACCACTCACTTACTCCTATAAGTATAGGATTAAGTGAAGGGATGTAAATGTAAGAGAACCATTTTCATTCAATACAATACCATTTTCACAAGGAGTAAGTACCATTCTAGTCTCTGCCGGCGGCCGGTTGCCAAGGCCGCCGGCAGCCCCTATAGTTTCAGTTGGCAGTCCCTCAAATTTCAGTGGGCATTTCTCTTTTTCTTAAATCTGTGCGACAGTGGGCACCAGTCCAGACCCAGCCAGCCACTGCTGTCGCCTCCTCTTTCCGCAGCCGTCGCTACTAACTCCGTCACCGCCGGCCGCCGCTGCCGCCGCCGTCGCCACCGCCGGCCACCGTCACAGTTTCGACCGGTGACCAGCAGATCTGGAGCGTCTCCTTGAGCGACGGCCAACCCCGCCGGAGACAAGACCAGAATCCTCCGAACGCGCCGCCGCGAGCGCCAAATAAGTCCGCCGTCGACCACCGTCCGCCGCCGGCCACCGTCGCAAATTCGACCGGTGACCAGCGGATCTGGATCGCCTCCTCGAGCGCGACCTAACCCCGGTGGTCGCCGTCTCTGTATCCGATCAACGCGCCTCCACGCGCCGCCTGTCTCCGGCTCAACTCGGACGCGTACTGTTCACGCGCCGCTGTCCCGCTGTCGGAATCACACTTCGCCGATGCCGGTTGTCTCGCCGGAGCTTCCTCTCTCTGTTCTGACCCTCCATAGCTTCCATCTTCTTTGGTCTTCACAGAATCTCCATCTCCTCTTTCCGGATCTCTTTCCGGATCAAGGCCGTGAGCTTCTTTCTTGTTGGCAGTGTTGGACGAAGCTCCTAGAGAGGAAGAAGATTCCTCCAAGAAAATAAGTGTGCTCCTCTCATTGGGCGTGCTGCAGCCTCCCACTACTTGGCAAAGTACTCTTCTTTAATGTCCATGTTCCATGTGGCAGCTGGACTTTTCTAAGGACCTGCCGGACATTACCATTTTGACCGTGAGTGCTTTCAAAAATGTGGCAGCCACTTTCTTTCTCAAAATTAAAAATCACACATTTCTCCGTAATGCTATTGCTGCCCACATGGAAAATGCTGCTGCCTTCCTTGCTGCACCAAGGCCGTGACCATGTGCTTCCAGCATTTGCGTGAATCCAAGCTCAACCGTTAAAGTGAGCTGCTGCCCACCGTGAAGTGCTGGACCTCCCTCTCTTTCTCTTCAGACCTTTCAGAGTTGCTGCCATTTTCATCTGCCGCTGTCCAGCCACCATCTGCACTGCTTCCAACCACTGTAGGCCACTCATTTCCCCATCAATCAGTGATGGCAATTTAAGTCCCTGCAGGCCCCATCAGTCAGTGCTAGATGGCCGTCCCTGTAAGTCCCCATCATCTCGTCAGTTAGTGATGGCAGTCCCTGTAGTTTTATCGCTTCAGCCACTACAGGCCCCATCAGAAAGTGATGACAATTTAGTTCCTACAGTGAGGGGGAGTATCGTTCCAAGACAACACTGCAAAGGAAATCTCATGTGTTTGAAGACTTCCCAAGTTGAAGTTTCTTAATGCTTGTATTTTTTAGTGCTTGTATTTGCAATTTGGTTGATTGATGTTATTTCCATTTGAGTATGTTTATTCCAAGCTTGGCTCATACGATATGTATGATCCAGCTTGAGGGGGAGTGTTAGAATTATGAATTCTGTAGTGCTGTATGTGTTGTATGTGAGTGTGTGTGAGTTGTGTATTAGCTGGATGAGTGGTGTGTGAGGTGTGTCCCATTCTCTTAATCCTATAAATATAGGATTAAGGAGAAGGGTGTAACCAAGTGAAGTTATTCAATATACATTTCAATTTCACAATTATTTTGGGTAAATGTAGTCTACATTGAGTCCTTTAAGGTGTTAGTTGTGTCGACTTCAAACAAAAACCATACGAAGGGACGTGGTTAAAAACATGAAACAAAGGTTATCCTAAGGAATTTTTTGTTACTTTGTTTAGACTCTGAGCTCTATTGATGTCCTTTATAATGTCAATTTAGTGTGAAATTCTGTTGCTCCTGTATGAGGGTGAGCCTTGGCACAATGGTTAGGCTGCTGCCTTCTGACTTAAACGTCATGCATGGGTGTCAAATAATTTTTCTGCTAGTCTGAGTAGGCTGTGTATATCTTTCCACCCCAGACGGCCAGACCCCACTAGATGAGGATTGCGTTTGTTGCTCCTTTACAATAGTCAACTAAAAATTTACTACTGATCATCCAAACTACTTGTTAAGGGAAATGTTAGGCAATTAGGTACAATCAATCAGTGACATTTCAATTTCAGCACTTGACCCAGACCCACAAACATCCGTGATTTCAAATTTACAAACTTTCTAATCAAATTGTGCATGGCAGTTTATTCCTACTTGTTTTCTCTGTGACCAATGTTACTAACTGGCACTTTCTTTTATTTTCAATTTTTGGGTTTAAGTATTCATTTCTCTTTTGATTTTTTTTCATAAACGGTTGCAACAGGGAATTAACATTATATTAAGTGCTGATGAACACTGCTTGGGGCGATTGGTAGAGGATGTGCGTTTCCAGATTGATTCCAATTCTGTTAGTGCAAATCATTGCCGAATATACAGGATGAAGGTTACTAATGAGAATATGGAGAATGCCACATCAATACTCTTGAAAGATACAAGGTATTGATTTCTTTTTGGAACTTGAGGTCTACCCATCATTTAATAGGAATTAAAGAGCTTCTCCCCGTTATTTCTTCATATTCTGATTTTTGTAAGACTTTATTCAGCACAAATGGAACTTACCTAAACTGGGAGAAATTGAAAAAGAATGGTGCTGCGGTGAAAGTCTGCCATGGTGATATTATATCATTTGCTGCTCCTCCGCAGCATGGTATTGTAATTTTGAATTCCGTACCATAGCCTAATATTTCAATTTTTTATTTCTGTTCCTCCTGTTCTCACTGTAGTTGTAGAACTTGTTTTTTTACCAGTTAATGTTGAGGCTCTGTTCTCTATATTCCATTACCTTTTTTTTTTCTCATTTCCTTTAATTGTGAAAGTATATACAAATTTTACATAATATTTGAGCAGATGTATGTTTAGTGCTACTTGGTTGCAAATTGTCATTGGAAAAGTTAGTATAATTCTGATTAGTTATCACTTTTATGATTTCATATGTATTTGTGAAAATAAATAAAATAGAACATTGTCCCATATAAAGATTTTTATTAGTGCACGACAACTTTTGTTATTTCTGCTTTTGCTTATGAACCTTTATTTTAAAGTTGAACAGCTACTGTAATTATTTGTTATAAATTTGACATATTGCTGCTTTTGAGAGTATATTATTGCCTTCTGTATTTTGTTCTATTTCAAATTATCATAATTTGGTCTTATCATGCAGATCTGGCATTTGCTTTTGTATATCGAGATGTGCTTGTGTCTAGCCCAGTGCCAGATAATGCAGTTGTTAAACGAAAAGCAGGTAGTGTAATAATGAGCAGCAGCTCATATATTTACCTTTTTTTTTGTCATTCTTGAATTCTGCTCTGATTTTTGTGTAAGTAGAATCAAGCTTGTAAATTTGTGTTGATTTAAAGTTTTATGCGTGTGCTGACATTCATAATTTCCTTTGCACATGATTGACTCTTTGCAAATTACCTCATTTTATTGATGATTAGAATATATAATATATTGATTTGATATTTAATTTTATTTCACTTTCTAATACATTTTTCTTTTCTTCTGTCTTCAATTCTCTTTTGTTTCATGTGTAGAGGATTTTATTTCTGAAAACAAGAGATTGAAAGGTTTAGGCATCGGTGCTCCTGAGGGTCCCATATCTCTAGATGATTTTCGAAGCCTTCAAAGATCAAACACGGTATGTTAATTTAGAAGGATTGCATATTAGTTGGTTTTGTGAACTTTTTTTCTTTCTTTAATCGTACCCAATATCTTCCTGACAGGAATTGAGAAAGCAATTGGAGAATCAAGTGGTTACAATTGATACTTTGCGTAGTGACAACCGTACAGCTGTTGAACGCCATGAGAGTGTATGTAAATCATTGTTGAACTTGCTGGGACAACACCTAGATTAAGCTGGTGTTCCTAAAAATACTTAAACTTAATCCTTAATTTTACAAATGATGTAAAAAGGACAGATTATGTTATATACTTACGATAATTAGAGCCACTGATAATTATCCTTGTATCTTCCCTTGTGGTAATTTAATTTCTTGGAAAAGCAAGAAACAATATGTGATTGTCGGATTAAGTGCAGAAGTGGAACATTAATCCATATGAGCTTATCTTGCTCTAATAGTTACTCAAAGAACAGTGATTTAGACAGATTGTTCTTAGGACACTTATTTGTGATAGCTAGGCAACATCACACATTGCCTAAAACTAGTATTCCAGAAAAGGATCATACATTGAGATTGACTTCCATTTCATTAGAGCCAAGACTTTGCTAGGAGACATCATGTTAGGTACCTGGGTTGGGAACCTAACAAGAACACACTCAGAAGATAGAAAGAACAATGAAAGAATGAATTTCTGTATTGAAATTGAGAACAAAGTACACTGATAGCGCTAATGGAGCCCCTCTTAGCCCTAACGGAGGCCTAATCCCCCTCTTCTGGCCAAAGTCCAGATTTACAAAATAATACTCAATGATGCCCCTGACAACATAACATGGTCTTATTTATACAATTTCTCCCTCTAATAGCCTAAAATACTTTCCCGCTCTTTACTTTTATCCTAAACCCATTACCCATTATACCCTGCCACCCCATATCCTAACATTACACCCCGCTGCAGAACAACCTTGTCCTCAAGGTTGGAAATGGGAGGCTTGATCTCATGGATCCTCTTCATCATCGTGTTACCATATGGAGGAAACCTACTGGCTATGCCCTCCAATTCAAATCAGGAGGCTTGGGTGGTGGCAAATCCTCCTCCAATGATTTCCACTCTTCATCACGGGGAGGGTATTGTAAAAGATGGAACAGTGAAAGAGACAGTTTCACCGAACGGTAAAGGAAGCTTGAACCGAACGGTCGAGGACCTATGCACCGAACGGTAGAGTACTGATGCACCGAAATGTAGAGGACGCTCACCATAGTTAATTTTCCCCAGTCTAGAGTTACTTCTCCTCCTCGTTCTGCTACCGTTCGTCCTATAATGGTCAATACCATTCGGTCCCCTATCAGATCGTGCAGCTTCATCGTTTTTGGATGAATAGGGCCTCTAGCCAGATCTAATTCAATCTCAGCTCCTTCACTCTCCTCCTCTTCATCCTCCGCCAACCTAACCATCCGTCGACTCCTTTCTGGGCAATATTGGCCTGGACCGAACGGTCCCCAACACCTGAAACACCTTTCCTCCTTTCTCCGTTTCAGGAATTCTGTGTAAGGCAGATTTCGAGTGTTCCATACTTACCCCACACTCTCGGCGACTTTCGATCGGCCTGGTTGATTGAAGTTGCACCACTCGGCTACTCTCAATCGGCCTGGGTTATAACTATTGGCCTCATACTGCTCGGCAACACTTGCTCGGCCTGGGTTATAGCGACTGTCCTCGGACCGTGTCACCTCACCGCTCGTTCGTCTCCCAGACCACTGGTATTCTATGGCCTCGGACTGCTAAGCCACTCCCCATCGGCATGGGCTATAGCACTTGACCTCAGACCGTTCGACAACTCTTGATCTGCCTGGTTTATAGCTGTGAGAAATGGAGAGGATTAGGAGAAAATATCCCCTTGTGTTTTGAATACACTAAGGGTAGTTTTATTTATAGTGAAACATAAGGGCCAATGCCCTTAATACAGAATGGGCTAAGCCCAACTAACAGAAAATAAATCCTTAACATCTAACACTCCCCCTCAAGCTGGAGTATATAAATCATATGTTCCAAGCTTGTTACAAAGATAATCAATTCTAGGTCCTCGTAAGGACTTAGTGAATATGTCTGCCAACTGGTTGCTTGAGTTAACAAACTCAGTCTTGATGTCTCCGGATATGATCTTTTCTCGAATAAAGTGACAATCAACTTCAATGTGCTTGGTTCTCTCATGAAAGACAGGGTTAGAGCTGATATGGAGAGCAGCTTGATTATCACATATAAGTGTCATTTGAGTGACATCTCCAAATTTCAATTCACTGAGTAATTGTTTAAGCCACACAAGCTCGCAAGTAGCTGATGCCATAGCTCTATATTCTGCTTCTGCGCTGGACCTTGCCACAACACTTTGCTTCTTACTTTTCCATGATATTAGGTTGCCACCAACAGAGACACAATATCCAGAAGTAGATCTCCTATCAGACGGGGAACCAGCCCAGTCAGCATCTGAATAACAAACGATTTTTGTATCGTTGTTAGGACCATATAGCAAACCTTTTCCAGGTGATCCTTTAATATACTTCAGTATGCGAACAACCGCATCCCAATGGTCTTCACATGGGGAGTTTAGGAATTGACTCACAACGCTAACTGCGAAGGAAATGTCAGGACGTGTAACAGTAAGATAGTTTAATTTGCCAACTAGTCTTCTGTACCGTTCAGGATCTGAGAAAGGCTCCCCCTGATTTGGTAGGAGTTTGATGTTAGGATCCATAGGTGTCTCAACAGATTTAGAGTTCATTAACCCTGTTTCCTCCAAGATGTCTAACGCATACTTCCTCTGAGATATGACAATACCGGTGTTGGATTGTGCTACTTCAATACCCAAAAAATACCGGAGTTTGCCAAGATCTTTGGTTTGAAAATGATGGCAAAGGTGTTGTTTCATCTTAGAGATGCCAAGATAGTCACTTCCTATGAGAACAATATCATCGACATACACTATTAAGTAGATACATCCAGCATTTGAGTGGCGATAGAACACTGAATGATCCGCTTCACTGCGAGACATACCAAATTGTTGAACAACACAGCTAAATTTACCAAACCAGGCCCGAGGAGATTGTTTTAAGCCATATAAGGATTTGCGAAGACGACATACCAATCCAGATGACTCCCCCTGAGCAACAAAGCCAGGCGGTTGCTCCATATAAATTTCTTCATGCAAATCACCATTAAGGAAAGCATTTTTGACATCAAGTTGGTGAAGAGGCCATTGGCGAAGAGCGGCCATGGCAATGAATAGGCGAACAGAGGTCATTTTTGCCACTGGAGAAAAGGTATCACCATAATCCAAACCAAAAATCTGTGTGTAGCCTTTGGCAACCAATCGAGCTTTGAGACGATCAATAGTGCCATCAGGACCAACCTTGATAGCATACACCCACCTGCAACCAACAACAGACTTTCCAGATGGTAATTGGACAAGCTCCCAAGTTCCACTTTTCTGTAAAGCACTTAATTCATCCAGCATAGCTTGACGCCAGCCAGGATGAGTTAAGGCGTCACCCACAGAGTGGGGAATGGACACAGAAGAAATGGATGAGAGACATGTATAAAAAGATGGTGACAATCTGTGGTAACTAAGAACAGTATAATGGGGAGAAGTGTTACGGGTAGAGCGTATACCTTTACGAAGGGCAATGGGCAGGTCAGACTCATTTGCTGGAGCCGGAGGAGACACAGGAACCGGCACTGGAAGTGAGTCATGAGGGAGACGATTGCGACGACTATACACCTGAAGGGGTGGTGGTGAAGGACGATCCTGTGGTGAATGAGAGTCCAAAGAAGGAGGAGACAAAATGGGTGGAGCATCACTAGGAGAATCACAGAAAATAGGAATATCAACAGTAACAGGTGGAGGTTCAAAACTCGAAGATAGATGTGAAAAGTAGAAAGAAGATTCATCAAAAGTAACATCAGCAGAGATAAAATGACGATTGAGGGAAGGGGAAAAACACTTATAGCCCTTTTGTGACCGTGGAAATCCTAAGAAGACACATTTGTGAGACCTAGGAGATAACTTATCAAGACCAGGACTAAAATCATGAACAAAACAAGTAGACCCAAAAACTCTAAGAGGTAAAGGATGTAGAGGATCTTGAGGAAACAAGATAGAATGAGGGATTTTGTTATCTAAGACGGAAGATGGCATGCGGTTTATAAGATAACATGCCGTGAGAACGGCGTCACCCCAAAAACGTGAGGGTACTTGACCATGAATTAGAAGAGTACGAGTTGTCTCAATAAGGTGTCTATTCTTGCGCTCAGCCACCCCATTTTGTTGAGGGGTATAAGCACATGAGGTTTGGTGAAGAATACCATGAGAAGCCATAAAATGTGTAAACGATTGAGAAAGGTATTCACGACCATTATCACTACGTAGAGTTCGAATAGAAACCCCAAACTGTGTTTTTATTTCATTGAAAAATAATTGGAACTACGAGTATGCTTTCCTAACTGACAAGACTCGCACGACAAACTTGATAATTGTGACAATCTCGGGACAAGTTGTTGTAGTTTGGCAAGACTAGGATGACCTAACTGAGCATGAAGAAGGGATGGTGACTCCATGATTACGCCAACATGTGGAGAAGGGCGGAGATGGTATAGGCCATGAGACTCACATCCTGTGCCAATCATGTGTTTCGAACTCCGGTCCTGCAACCAAACAGAATCTTTAGTAAATGAGATAACACAATTAAGGGTACGAGTTAGACGACTTATGGACAATAAGTTGAAAGGAGACCCGGGAACATAAAGTACATGATCAATGGATATGGACGGAAAAATATCAACAGTACCAACACCATGAGATGAGACTCTAGACCCATCAGCCATTGTTACCGAGGGTAAGTTATCCGGACATGACAAAGAAGAAAATAAGGACTTGTTACCAGTGATATGATCGGTGGCGCCTGAGTCAAGGACCCAAGATCCGAGGGAGTGAAAGTGAGTCAGACCAACAAAAGGTGTACCTGTACGTGCAACAGATGCAGATGTAGTGGAACTAGAGTGCTGACGATCCTCATACCATCTGAGAAATTCGTTAAAGATTGCAGGTTTTTCTACGGTATTAGATGAAGTAGGAGGGTCTCCAGATGGTTCAGAATTGGCCATTGCTACAGGTCGAGGAGGTCGTCCATGAAGTGCATAACATTGATCAATTTTGTGGCCTAACTTGCCACAGTGGTCACATTTTGTAACACGTCCTTTATTTTGCCTGCGAGGCCGACTTCGATCATTACGTTGGATAGCCATAACTGAGGAGTCATCAATATGAGGAGATGTCTCAGTGACTGGTTTGCTCGGTATACGCAGAAGAGCTGAACAAGTAGAAGTAAAGTTGGGTATGACAGGAGAACCCAAAATCTGATCACGGACATGAGAGATATCATCAGAGAGTCCGTATAAAGCCAACAACATGAAGAACTTTGATCGTTGTTCCAGTTCTTCAGCAGGAGTGGGAGCAGGAGGTAATATATCATTAAAATCATGAAGAAGGGCATGAATTTTACCCAAATATTCGGCCATGGGACCATGATTGCGTGGACCAATAACAGTTAATAGGTCCTGACAAACACCATACAGGCGTTGAGTGTCATTTGTGTACAACAACTTCGCCTGTGCCCAAACTTCTGAACATGTTTCATATGATCGAAACATTTGTTTCAACGAGGAGTGAATGGTGGATTTTATGACAATGCATAGCTGAGCATCAATTTTCATCCAGCGGGAAGTGTCATCCGTTGTAGCAGTAGTCACATCTTGAGTAAGGTGATCTAAGTACCCTTGACTCTTCAACCAAAGTTTGATGTCAGACGCCCATGTTGCATGATTTGTGCCATCTAACTTGTCAATAGACAAGTGTACATTCACATAATTGGTGTATATTGAAGGATCAGAAGAAGAGCCACCAACATAAGTGTTCGTAGAAGAGGAAGATGCCATGGAGAAGGAGAAACCCTAAAAATCCAAAGTGCTCCGATTGACGCAACGATCACAGATCCAGAAAGAGGACGAGGAGGCGATCACGGCGGTCCAGATCGGCGACGGAACTCTCCGGCGACGCGCCGTCACGCGCGGTGGGAAGCGGTGGCTCCGGCGATTCTGGCGGCGGCGCGTGGAGGCGCGTGACTGGTCCGTTGGCTGTGATATTTGTACCACGGTGGTCGCCCGGGCGAGACGATGCCGATGATGTGGTCGTCGGTCAATTCTGGAACTCCGGCGGCGGCGGAGGCGGCGACAGCGGCAGCCACAGTGGCGCGGCGGCGGTGATGAGTTGTGCCGGAAACTAGAGTTGGCTGGACCTAATCCTATGCTCTAGATACCATGTGAGAAATGGAGAGGATTAGGAGAAAATATCCCCTTGTGTTTTGAATACACTAAGGGTAGTTTTATTTATAGTGAAACATAAGGGCCAATGCCCTTAATACAGAATGGGCTAAGCCCAACTAACAGAAAATAAATCCTTAACATCTAACAATAGCGATTGGCCTCGGACCGTGTCACCTCACCGCTCGTTCGTCCCTTGGACAACTGGTCTTCTATGGCCTCAGACTGCTCAGTCACTCCCGATCAGCATGGGCTATAGCACTTGTCCTCGGACTGTTCGGCGACTCTCTGGAACTCCTCAACATCCCTTACGATTTGCATCGCCACCATCCATTCCTGCAGGTCATGCTGTCAGACTTGATTCCGGATGTCCTCTTTCAATCCCGCAAGAAAATATCCTAACAGCTGCTTCTTCCGACACCCTCTTCGTTCAACCCTCCAATATCTTGAAGTATTGTCCATACTCGTCCACTGTCCCTGTCTATCTCAATGCCGTCAACCGCTCAACAATGGTTCCAAACCTTATCACCAGGGCTTCCTTCAAACCATCCCATGAATGATTCTTGGCTTTCTCCTTCCAAGCTCTGAACCAGTAGCCAGCGCTCCCCTCCATGCTCACATACGCCAATCGTACCTTCTCCTCTTCCGCTACTCCTTGTAATTCGAAGAATCGCTCTGCCCAATTGATCTAGTTCAATGGATCTAATCCTTCGAACACGGGCAACTCCACCCTCTTCCTCCAATTGAACTGCTCACCTTCTACGCCCCCAATTTCGTCCTCCCTTCTCGTTTTCCTATTGGCGTTCACAGGCTCTTGATTGTGGTCAGACTGTTCCCCTTGAGTGCAGTGTCGTCCCCCCAATAATCGCAGCACTTCTTGAAGATCTTGGCGGATGGCCGCTAAATCTTGTCTCAATGTCGCGGTTTCGACCCTCAATCCGTCTATTGCAACCTCCACCGCATCTAGCCGGCTCTCTACCACGTTCAGGCGTCCCTCATTTCTTCCCTCCATCTCACCGTTCTCTCTCTAAAGAATCCGGCAGGTCGGACCAATTTGTTAGGTACCTGGGTTGGAAACCTAACAAGAACACACTCAAAAGATAGAAAGAACAATGAAAGAATGAGTTTCTATATTGAAATTGAGAACAAAGTACACTGATAGCGCTAATGGAGGCCTAATCCCCCTCGTAGTCCTAACGGAAGCCTAATCCCCCTCTTTTGGCCAAAGTCTAGATTTACAAAAGTAATACTCAATGATGCCCCTGACAACATAACAGGGTCTTATTTATACAATTTCTCCCTCAAATAGCCTAACAAACTTTCCCTGACATCACCATTTTGTTAATTCCAATTATCAAATTGGCAAATGTTTCCATGAAATCATTGAGAGGTCCCCATCCGCGAGGTAGTTATATATGTAGCAAGCTCGATACATGATCTGTATACTCCTTTGTTGAGGGGGAATGTTAAAAGTAATGTACTCATAATAATAATATAAATAGAACAGATTGCTTGTGACTTAATTCATTGCGTATTTTTGTAACTATCCTTTGTATTTATGATTTCTCGGAAAGAAAAATGTGTTCTGTTCATGATTCAAACCCAGAATTCATCACGAGTCCTCATTTTCTCTCTTTCTCACAATTTTAATTTAATTTTTTTAAAGATCCCCCTGCCCTCCCCAACTTATTCATGATGCTCTATCTATCTAAGCCACTGAATTTTTTACTTTGACTTTACCTTGTCTAAAAGAAATTCAGATGTGATGTAAATCAACTATATCTGCATTTTGTCGATTCTAAAAGAAATGTTTGATCTATATTTCACCTTAATTATTCACATGGTCTATAATTTACAGTGTCTTATCTATTTTATGATTCATATTATATAGGAAATAAAATCAGTCAAAGAATCAGTTGCAAAATGTTACCTTGACCAAT
This sequence comes from Vigna angularis, assembly GCF_016808095.1. Taxonomy (NCBI): domain Eukaryota; kingdom Viridiplantae; phylum Streptophyta; class Magnoliopsida; order Fabales; family Fabaceae; genus Vigna; species Vigna angularis. The sequence continues at coordinate 10,429,888 of NC_068971.1, forward strand.
TAAAAGAATTACAGCAAACGGTCGATCTCAAACAGAAGGAATTGGGGGATCTCAACAAAGCTTGTGCTGAACAAAGACATGCCCTGGAAGACCTTAATGAAAGGCTTAGTGCTTCTACACAGTCGTGTGCTGAAGCAAATTCAATAATAAGTAGGTATGGATTAGTTAATTCGTCTGTACTTCTGTACCTTATAATATCATTTTTGTTTTAATGTTTCTTTTAATTATTGCTTTAAGTTGTTCATGTTGATTTAGTTTCAGCTGTTCCTTGGTTGATTGGTGTTTTATGTTACATAGTGAATTGACAATACAGATATGGTTTCCCCTAGTTATTCCTGTCATAGTAATCTATACAATGAATTGGGCTGGATCTAAGTTCTAAAAGTTGTATTATTTATGCTGACAGTATAGTAACTATCTCTTTGTCGTTGTGTAGTCAAAAGGTAAACATAGCTGAACTGAAGGAACAATTAGATGATGAGCGGACTCAACGAAAGGAAGAGCGAGAAAAGGCTGCAGCTGATCTAAAAGCTGCTGTTCATAAAGCCCAGTCTGAGGCTGAAGAGGAATTAAAACGCCTCTCTGATGCTGCCTTAAGAAGAGAAAGAGAGCTACAGGAAGCAATAAATAAGCTTCAGGTTTGAAAGTTTTGATGCTAAATTTGTAAGAAACTTCTCCCTTTGTACTATTAGAAGCTTACGTTCTTTCTCAATATATGTTGTAGGAGTCAGAGAGAGAAATGTCTTTGCTGGCTGAAACCTTGAGGTCCAAGCTGGTATTGTTTCAATTTTGGTCCTGTTAGTTGAAGACCGTTTTTTTCACTGTATAAATTTCCTCTTTATATTCCTTTTCTTTTGCAGGAGGATACTAGGCAAAAGTTGGTTGTATCTGATAATAAAGTTCGCCAATTGGAAACCCTAGTACATGAAGAGAAACTAGCCGCTGAAAATGAAGTGAAGGTAATCGGATAATCTTATATAGATTATTGTGTTACTTTATCATATTTTGCTTGATATCAAGCTGAAAATAAATTTTAATTCATGGAGCAGAAAGTAGAACATGAACAACAGGAAACAAGAAGATTAAGGAAAGAGCTTGAGAGCGAAAAGGTAGATATATGTGAAACATATAAGTGAATACAAAGTTGACTTTATCTGACTATTACTAATACTGCTCTTCATCCAAAGGAAGAAAGATTTATAGTTTATATGCTTCTTTGTTTTCTAATTGGGTGTTTTTGTGTTCTATATCTTATCCTCTTTCTTTAAGCTCCCTTTTTTCCTGCGGGTCAAATTTCCTTATTTGAAGCCGAGGTTTTTGTTGATGTTGTTAGCAGGCAGCACGAGAAGAAGCATGGGCTAAAGTTTCTGTTCTTGAGCTTGAGATAAATGCTGCAATGAGAGATCTTGATTTTGAAAGGCGGAGGTTAAAAGGTGCTAGGGAAAGACTAATGCTTCGGTAAGACTAGATTTGATGTTGATTATAATCATTGAACATTTGTGATTTGAAAAGTTGGGGATTTGATGTTGATTATAATAATTGGACATTTGTGATTTGAAAAGTAGGTAGAATCCCCAACATAGACTACACTGACTACACTTGCATAGTAGACTTCTAAATTTGGCCCATCTCATAGGATTTGGTCCTGATTCACATGGGTTAGGGTCAAAAAAGCCCACAGAGCCAAAAAAAGCCTTTATTGAAAAAGTCCACAGGACCAAAATATCCACAAAGCCTTATAAGTTAGGATCAATCCATGTATCTTTCTTTTTAGCGTGAAAACAATATAGTAATAAACTATTATCATTATAAGTTTGTATATTTAACAAAAACGAATATTAACATTAAGTGTAACTGAGAAACAACATAAAAAACGAGGTTTATCCACGGCTTCCAATTTATCCTCATTGCCCTTGTAAATATTTGGAGAACATATTAATAACTCAAATAGTAGTCCTTCAGGAGGACAAAAGAAAATAAACAACTAAAGCTGCAACCAATCATCAAATATGTTTGAGATATAACTATTTTCCTTATCCAATGGAACTAAGCAGTTATGTTTACTGATATCTTTGAACATTAAAAACCAAAAAGATTTTGTGTCTGGCAGTTTATAGAGAAGAGAGCATTCTATCAAGTAAAGCTTCAGCAGAACTAAGCTAATCAATCAAGATACAAATTTCTCTTAAGAGACTTCTATAGATAATTTTAAGCAATCACAGGCCACTAACAATAAAATGGGCCTAAGTGCAACAACCCTCCCACTAATACTTTAAAGCCAACCAAAAAATAAACTTCCAAACACGCTGCTGTGCTGCTTACAAATCTAACTCAGATTGCAAAATCTAAGAGACAATAAAACAACCTCAAACTATCCTTAACAAAACAAACCCAAGGACAGGCAACTATATTGTCAAATCTCTTCCTGATGTAGTCTTAGTAAGTTTTTTGTTTTTTTTTTGTTGTAAACATAACATCATATAAAGAGAGAAAAGACAGTTTATGTAGAAGAATATTAGAGTTTATGATATTCAGAACATTGAATTTTGTAATTAAAATTTGAAACACTGAAATTGTAGTACTGTAATAGCGAAGTGGTGAAATTAGATTCGACGATTTAAATAAAGATTGATTATGTGGTGGAGGTAATATATGACTTCATCCTATTTCTTCTAAAAAGTTTGTGTATCTGATGTCAACTTATTGGATATTAGAGGCAATAATGTTAGCAGGTTTCGCTTTTAAAAGGAGATGGTGGTACGAATTAATTTAGTTTTAAGGCTAGCCCCACCCAATCCTATCCCAACCCACTTTACATGGGGTTTAAGGGGTTGGGGCTTTAGAAAAGCCCCCCATTGAATGGGCTAAAAATATAGGGTTTAGTTTCAGAGGGGACCAGGGCTAACCCATGGGTCAAGGGTTCAAATGACACCTCTACTGCATAGAATATCAGAGGATATTTGTGTTATAACAATTATCCCTTTATGCAGATTAAATTAGATAGGAACTTTCTAATGAGATCTTCACAAGGATCATGTATACTAGGATTTTATAAATATTACTCTGATGGATCTTAACTAACTCTTAAACTGATCTAAAAGTAAAATGAGACAAAATGGATGTAGAAACATGTTCAGCAAGAGTTGGAGTATCCAAAAGTTTAGGGAGCCTTGTTTAAAAGATATTTTTGGAGTATTTGTTGCTTATAAAACTTTTTCTATTGCCATCTCTGTAGAGAATGTCTGTAAAAGAACGTTTGTGACTAAGTTGATGGCTTTGACTGCAAAAGAAGGAATTTTGTTGCTAATTGTGTTACTTTGATTTGAATATATACTACTCAGCAACGTTATTTATATTGAGAATGTGGATACTGGTGTCCATAAGTACGTATTGTCATTCATATCGATTTGATTTCAACTGAATTTTACAAGTCCTAGCTGGTTATTGTACTACTGAATCATAGTATGTGAAGTCTATGTTGACAGTTATGCTTTGGTAATGCATCATGTACACCTCTTGCATTCTTCATAATGATTGTAGATTTCTAGATTTTGCAGCTGAAGCTCTCTGATGCCTTGCAGGGAAACACAGCTTCGATCATTTTATTCCACTACTGAAGAGATACAAGTTCTGTTTGCTAAGCAACAGGAACAATTGAAATCTATGCAAAGAACTCTTGAAGATGAAGAAAATTATGACAATACTTCTGCAGAAATGGATGGAATCATTGGTGGAACCTCGGGCAGAGAAAAAGATGATGGATACCATAGCCAAAATGATGCCAAGACAGGGTCAACTACTTCTGCACAAAAGGTCAACATAGATCAGGTTGAAACATCAAGCAATGACGCAAGTGTCACTGAGAAGCATGACTGTGATATAAGAAGTGAAGAATGTCAAAATACACAAGAGGCAGAGTTCACCAGCGCTGCCCATGAACATAGTGTCAGAGGTGGCTATGGTTATAAAATCGATGGTATTGGCACAGACAATGTATTGGAGAAAGATACTGCTGTAGGCACTGAAAAAGTTCTTGAAACGGAAAGTCCTATAAACCAGGGTGAACAGAATATTGATTTGAACAAGTGTTTAGGTGGGGACACAATGCAAATTGATGATGATGATAACAATGTACAAGAAACTGAGGAGCTTGCTCACATACCTTCTCGTGAAGGTTTGCATCACCATCAATCGAATAATCCTTTAGACACTCAGAAGACCATTGACGATACTGAAGTTGAAGGCACAATCACAACAGCAGACCTTTTAACTTCTGAAGTTGCTGGTAGTTGGGCTTGCAGTACAGCCCCTTCCATGCATGAAGAAAATGAATCTCTAAGAAGCAGAGATACTAATGAAGGTTCAGGAGCATTGCATGATTCAAACGTCGTGGTGGCTGAGAGTCAGACTACACTTTCTGATGCTGCAGTTGCCAGACAAAATGCACGTCGAGAACTAAGTGAGATGATTGGCATTGTTGCTCCTGATTTGAGGGAGCAATTTGGAGGTTCTGCATACGATTGTGACCAAGAGAGAAAAGACGGAGGCTGTTCATCTGACTCGGATACTGAGAGTTGTAGCAACACTAGCATGGATAACGTAGCGGATGCAAAGGGTGGATCGATATCTGATGACGAAACTCAGGTTAGTTACCATGATGAGGAGGATAAAAAGCAGGGTGATACAATGGATGAAGATGATGAAGACACCCAAGAAGATTGATTTTCCTGCGTTGTTGGAGATTGTACATAGTTATTCTGGTATGTATTAGTTGTATAGATACCGAAGGAATCTCCTGTATTTTTTGCAATTTCCCTAGCTCCCTACCCCCTTCCTTTGTAATTATATTAAGGCATGTTTTTGCATTCAATTAATGAAAAATTATTAAATGCGATTTTGCTTCATTAAATGGAAATAGTTTGATAAAAAAGTATGAAGTTGCTAGTTAATACATGCTTCAAGTAGTCCATCTAGGGAAATGACATACCATTTTGATTTTTATCTATACAAGCATGTTAAAGTGTCAGTCTGTCGAATTTGACTATAACTTATTTACTGAAAAATTTACCATGTGTGCCTGGTATATGAAACTCTGGTTCGCCGAGCTAATAACATAAATGTTAATATATTACCACTTTGCCATATTGTCGTTATAATATGTATTTTATGGATATGTTGTAGAAATAAAAGGTGGAATATGACCATTATATATCATAAAATTTGTTCGTTGTCTGATATTAGGAAGGAAATAGAAGTGCTGAAATGGATTCGTTATGATGTTTGGTATATAGTAAGATAAAAGAATAGAAATTGATAATGTATTGGACAAATAAAAATATTCCCTTGTATTATGCATTTTTCAGCTTAAAAGTTCTTGCCCTAATTCTTGTGGTAAGTGAGAGAAATACTAGAACGGAAATCTTGAAAGGGGCAAAAGACAGGAATTCAGTGTAAATGCAAAAATAGGGAAGAACTTAGGATTTGTAATGTATAGGCGATCATTAGAACGCATTTCCCCACTATTAATATAAGACTTGTTTGATTTAGAATTAATGGAGGAGCTTGAGACTTTAAGTGCTTAAATGAACTGTTCGATTTCTTAGTCATATTTTTTATACTCTGCATTCATATAATTTAGCAAATATTCGTGTTCTAAGCTGTTTTAGACTTTCAGAAGATCACAGTCCGTTATCTGATAAAACTTTAGGAACGTGTTAACGTCAAATCAAAGGACAGTCTAGAATATGGACCTCGTGGTTTGTAGGTTAGAAATATATGCCCGAATATCTGTGCTCGAATATATCTTAGTTTTATCATATAAAAAATTATACGTAAATAACATTAGTAATGTGCATATAATAATTTATTTGGAACCTAAGATTAAACATTCTCAAAAGAAAGTGTCACGAGATAAGAATCGGTCTGATATTATTCTCGAATTTACTAAAAGTTTGATCATGCACGTAAGATCTCTATAATACTTCCAAAATTGTTAGAATAGATGGTATAATAAGTTAAGAGATATGTAAAAGCAAGATTGTAAGGTGATGGCAGATACAGTGGTGCATGAGAGAGTCCAGTCTCTGTAACAATCTGTGGGAAAATGAATTGAATTCATAGAGCTATAATTGTACACGTTTAAAAATGTGACGATGATGATGGTAATAGAAGACGATGGAAGCTAAGTGATGTTGATGATGATGAGAATGTGTACCAATTTTGAAGGCAATCAATGCCACTGGATAATTGAGTGGCAGAGAGTAAGATCATAGATTTCTCATTTGAATGCAAGGCAAATTGTGATGGTGAGGTGGACCACACACATATACATACATATACATATATATATATATATATATATATATATATATATATATATATATATATATATATATATATATATATATATATATATATATATATATATGGAGTTTTGATGGTGAGAAATGAATGTGCAAACAGTAAATGCATAAATAGTGCATGTGAAACTACACCTCTTCAACTTGTGATTTATTCCACTGATATTCTGTTAACTTTATTTTATTGCTTTTTGTGCATTTCCCCCATGCAATATTACTTTACCAAACCCAAAAATATTTTAATTTGATAATTGTTTATGGGATACTTTAGGGTAACTGAAATTTCTAACTACTGTTTTCTTAGTTCCCCTGAAAAACAAGGGTAATAAAAAGATCATGTCCACATACTTCAAGAGTTTAATTTATATAAAAATAAATTTAGAATTATGATAGGTTAACAAATTTTTTAACAATTTTTTGACAATAGACTATATGTCATTATTTTATTGACTAATATATTTGAAAGAGACCAATCACAGGTTATCACATAGGTATTGTAAAAAATTGTTTAAAAAAAAATTGTTAAAAAAACATTTTCCATAAATTTATTCAGGAAAAAATGGTTTCTCTTTTTAATACGTTAGAGAAAAACTCCACTTTGTGTAAGTATTTTTGGGGAGAAATAAGTTCATAGGTGGGGATTGCAATAAATTATTTAACAAAAGTTGCCACTTTTTTTTCTGAATTTATAATATTTAATGTAAGCAAATGACTTGAAAAAAATGTTGTGTTAGCAAAAAAAAGAAGAAGTTATTCCCTTGCTTCAAAATAACATTGGCAACTAAAAGAAATATGGATAAGTTGTAGTGAAAAAAAGAAGAAAACATAGGGTATAAGATATTAAGATGGTGTTGAAAATGGGTAGGGATTTTGATATCATAGTTGACTAGTTGGTCACGTAGTGCAAGTATTTTGGTGGTAGTAATACAAGAAATGAGTGAAGGGTTGTGTTGTGGTCCTTGTCCTCATCAAATACCTACACCTTCCTTGTTCAAAAGGGTATGATGAGGGGCTCAAGAACAACCCTTCTTTGGTAAAATATCTTACTTTTATTACTTTTTTCATATTTTTACACTTTTCCATCAAAAATTGTTTTAAATCACTTTCACAATATAAACTCTCACTTACATTTATGCATTTTACTTCTCTTTTCCTTTCTTCCTTCACTACTACTATATGAAAATGACTCCCTTTAACTCCAGATCAAAATAACCCCACAAACTTTGCCCTACCTTGACACATCACTTTCCTACCTACATCAATATCCACCTATGTCTCTCTCACTTATCACTTTCACCCTAAATCTACGACTCCAATATTTGGCAAAACCACTCAAATATAATGTAATTTTTTTCAAAATTACAAAAATAATAATTTAAAAGAATTATGAAAGTAGATAAATTGTAATAAGGTGACATAATTTTATTATAGAAAATTCGTGTCAAATTGATATGACTTTATTATTTATGTCACTTTAATACGATTTATCTACTTTTTAACACAATTTATCTATTTTTATAATTCTTTTAAAATTTGTTTCATTTTGGTAATTTAAAAAAAATGCACCAAATGCATGAAGCTTAAAACAATTTATTCATCTTACCATCTTGGTTAACCAATCTATGATGATGTATAGTTAGCAAAATTTCACAAATTTTTTAGGTAATTTTTGTTTTTGTTTTGTGGGCATGTGAAATGGTGAGGCAAAGTTGGACAAGATATATACTAGCTTCCACTATATGGCATGATGATAGATAAACAAAAACCATCCAGTGAATGTGAGAAGGAGGCATGGTGGTCATGATGATGAGGAAGAAGATGAAGCCAAAATGGGGTTCATTTTCCAAATAAATGAGCATGGCTTTGGTACTCAATTACATGAAGAAAAGGGACAAAATAAGGGACCTAACCACATTGACTACTTAACCCTTCCCTTCCATACAACACTCATTTCTTCCTTTGGCTCCTTCTAACAATAAACACGTGACTCTCACGTGCCTCCCCATGTGCCTCTTCTTTTCCCCTTCCTCTCTTCCATTGGTGCCTCTAAAGTTACACGAATACCCATTTCTTTTCATTATTATATCATTCTATAAAATATTTCGTCTTACGTTTTGTAATTTCTCTTTTTGACCCACATTTCTATTTTGTCGTATTTTCTTTCTCCAACTCCAACTAATTAATTAATTCGTTAATCCTGGTTACGTGTCTAATAAGGTGTACAGATAGCATAAATAAACAAAGATTTTGGTTGTGTTTTCGATTAAGCATAATGACAATGTTATATAATTTCATTGTTGAATAGAATCTTAACACGTAAAGACAAACATTCAATGTGAACGAGGACAAAGTGAGATTAGAAAATGTTTGGTATACTTTCGAGACAAAAACCTCCTTAAGACAACTCTTAGCTATTTTATATCCAACAAATAACAACTTTTCATAATTTATTGCTTATATAAACATAATAGAATAAAATGAATAGGTTTGTTAACGTTGGAGATACTATTAAAGATAAGATAAATTTAAGTAATTACAAAATTTATTTTATAAATTAGTTTTGTATTATTGAAATAAATTTAAAATCTATTTTTTAAAATCTGAAATTTATAATAAAATTTATTATTTATTGAATATATAATGTAATTAATTATTGAGTTGCTATTAGATTATCCTTTCTAATCTCATTTAATGTATAGCTTTTTAATGTGAAAAATGTGTTATAAATATCACGTCAACTAAAAATAAAATAAATTTAAAATATATAAGTGAATGTAAACATTATCTTAATCTGATCTATAAATTAGGTTTAAAATTTACTTTCTAAAAATTAATAAGTATTATGAAAGTGGTTATTCATAAATTAAAAAAAAAGTTTTGATATGGGTGTTTGTTATTAATCTCTAAAATTGATTTTAACCTAATAAAAAGAAGAAAACAAAAGAAAAATGTGTAGTGTTGAGAAATGAATGGTATAAAGAAATGATCCGTCAACTTCCACTGCGAGAGGTTCAGACCAAGTTGTTGCTGGTTTTGAAAATTCCTCTCATCTCTTTCGGTCGAAATGATTATCAAAGAATGAACATAACAACATTTCAATTTACTCACTTTTTTCATACTACCAAAATCCAAAATGCTACAATAAATAATATTGACTGTCAAAGAACAACTTAATTAACCTAATCAAAAGTAAGACAAGTTGTGATGTTAATTGATTATTAGGCCAAAAGAAAATGATTAATTATTATTATTTTTACAAAGTTTTTGTGATGTTAATCCCCAAACACGGTTCTTCTTCCCCCCAATACCTCCTATTATAGTAGTGGAATAGGGTTGACCTAATTGTATATAAGTATAAATGCAATGTTTCATTTAATACTATAAACCTAAACTTGAAAGAAGCATGGCTACATTAATCTAATCAATACTTATTTACATCTTTCACCTTTACCAAGTTTTCAAATTTCACTCTTTTCAATCAATGTGTCTTTCTTGTAATACCAACTTTAAAATACCAAAATACATTCATTTTAATATGTGTGTGTGTGTATTAGGTCAAGACTATAAGGCTGTTAATAAAGTTGACAAATTCAAAAAAGTAATTTAGTTAGAGACCAATATGCATTTCTCAATCATGTTTTTAATTTTATATATTTGATTTACAAGGTAGTCAAATTTTGAGTACCAAAAAAATTATATTAATAATTTAAGTGAGGGAGATTTGTTTGAAGAATGTATAGTATGAAAGTGGAGGGAGAGAGTAACATTTAGAAGTTAAATTAAATAGGTCCCATTATTTATGGTTTAAAGAGACATGTAGACATCTTACATTAAATTTTCTACTGCATGTTTTAGCTATGACTTTTACCAGTCAAATTCAAACCACTCTTATTTTCTTCACTATTGCATCTTCACCTTTATTTCTAACTTTCTTCCTTACATTATAATCTATTACTATTATCATAACAAACTAAAACCAACACATTCTATACATTGCAAGAATGCACTCCATATATAATAATCAACTTCAAATTGCATTGCATGGATTGAAATTAAATTAAGAGTATCCATATATATATATATATATATATATATATATATATATATATATATATATATATATATATATATATATATATATAAACTAAATTAAAATTATGGAGAAGAGTTAGCAGTCAAATTCTGATAACAAAGATGAAACAAAAAGACTTAACATACATATATTAATGAAATCAATTGCAATAAAATTATTAAATAACAACTCATTCTTAAAAAAAATTAAACATTACATTGAATAAGTTATATATTATTTTATAAGTTAAAAAATATTAGTATCTAAAATAATATTTGTTACGATCGTAAATTAGAATTTAAATTAATCTTTAATATTAATTATTAAGGTTTTAACTATAAAAAAGAAGTATTTTATATAAAATTGGAGATTAATTTAGAATTAATAATAATAAGTAAATCAAATTTTAAAAGTTAATTTAAATTTTAATTCATAAATTAATTATAATTTTTTATTCATAAAAACTATTTTAAATAAGTAGTATCTAACTTATGTTACTTGCAAAAATGCAGTTGAGAATCTACCACTCAAAAATCAAATTTTTTATGTTTAATTAAAAAGTTCTTGTAAACAGTATAAGTGACAGAAATATCTTCTTGGAATGAAAATAGAGAAGTGATTGGGATGAAAATAGATAAGTGATAGTATGAGATACATAATTTTTTTACATTTATTTAATATTATTTTTTTTTAATTATTTTTTTCAAAAATACAATTTTTTTTTTAAATTTAATGTGTGTCTTCTTACTCGTACTCATGAAAATAACATGTTATAGACTTATTCATCTTTCCAAAAGAAAAAATCAAATTGTCTGTAATAAAGAATACTTATTTCTCAGGATCCTATTGGAGATCTTTTAACTGACATTTTGATGAGAAACAATTGATATTTGGGCATATGAAGACCCTATATATTGATTGTGTAGTTAATAAAGTAATCAGTTCTGAGCAACCTAGGACCATATAATGCATGAATACTCAAACCCAAAAACTTAATGTTTTCATAAATACTTGAATCAAAGTTGTTTTGATTATATGAGTAATCTTGAAGTTAATAAAGGGTGAGTTTCTGATGAAGAAGTTTGTTGAAAAGTGATGGTATCTCAGTGACAGAAGTTGAGTTGACATGATGAGTAAAAACATTGGAAATATTTTTACTGTGGAAGAAGGAAATGTATGTGTTGTGAGAGAAAGGAAGAAGGTGAAGAAGGAAGTGGGGAACCACAGGGTTAGGAGGAACAATAACTGCGGAAACTAGAAGCAAGAACACATTGGCCCATTTTAAATGAACCTGGAATAAATGCATGTTATCGATTTTGAATGTGATGTCACACTTATCTTCTTCTATTCTACTATCATAATTAGTACAAGTAATTTGATCACAAGGCAGATGACTTTTATGAGTAGTTTTTGTGGTTTGAAGATCCCATGGAAAGAGTGAGAGGACCTAAACTGAAAGGGAAACTTCTAAACTATTCCAAAAAGTGTAACTCAACTTACTGAATAATGGGTACGGTGCTTTTTCTATGTGCCCCCCCTATCCTTCTCAATTTCTCAATGTTACCCACCATCCCAAGTTAGACTCTGAACCAAAGCAATCAAAAAGGCATAGAAAGAAGAGTGTCATTTTTCTTCATCCTCTTCTGCTTTCCCTCATCTATTGCTGCCCTTTGTAATCATGAGTCCTTGTGCCATCATTGCTATATAAAAGTCTCTCTCTTTCTCTCTCTCTCTCTCATTATCTCTCATACAAACACAAGATCACAGCTATATTATAACACTTTTTCTTTCACCCTAGTAGTTTCCTACCAAGTTCTTCTCACCTATAAAAACCCCTTGTAGCCTATTTGTTACACCTCACAATCCATTTTTTGTTTATTTGTTATTCTGTTTTGTAAGTGAACTTTTATTCTCAAGCTTATAGCTCTTCTTCTCTGAAAGGCCTTGGCTTTTTAGAAGGGAAACAGCATGTGCTCTTTCTCTTCAAAACAGACCCTTTGTGGCCCTCTCCTTTTGGCACTTCCTCGTCCATGGCCATCTAAGAGACACCACAGGCACCTTCGGTTGGGCCTGCTCCAAAGGTACTGTTCCATAGTCTAGTAGTTTTATACCATGTCTTTTTGCTGTTTCTCACAGCTTGTTGCATGTGTTTTGTCTCTGATGTAACATTGGCTTCTTGTGTGATGATGATGATGATGATATGATGTAGAAGGAGGGCACACTTGAAAGAAGCGAGACAGAGGAAAAGGATGGTTGTGGTGAAAGCTGAAATTCAGATGAAAAACTTGAAATTGTACATGGAGAATCAAACAATCATAGAGGAGAATGAGAAGTTGAGGAAGCAAGCCATGCTTCTGCACAAAGAGAATCAGGCCTTATTGACACAGCTCCAAAAGAAGCTTTCAGAACAGACCAACAATACCAACAATAACTAGCTATTAGCTGATTTATATATACAGTTTATTAGTGTGGTGAGAGTAGGAGAAATCGAAGGGTCCGTGTCAATGATCCTTTTCTGATGTTAGCCCTGTATCTTGTTGACTTTGCATCTTCTTCTTTTTTGTTTTTTGTTTTTTGTTTGCATCTTAGTCGGAGCCTTGGAGGTTAAATTAATTAATTTTCTAGCAATAAGTTTAGAGTGGTGTAATAAAGATAAATAGGTAATATGCCAATTGTAAGCATTACATGGAATATAGAATTGCGCAACGTTGTGTTAGTTTTTTTAAATTTCTCACTTGTTAGTTTTCCTGATGTCATGTTTAGAGTAGGGGACACTGACACTGAATACTTAACAGTGTCTTAGCTTTTTCCTGTCATAAGTCTTTGATTAAGCTGATCAATTCGTTTATAAATATACCTTTCAATAATAAAATCACAACATTTTTCAACTGGGTAAGTATTACATTCATTGGGTCAATTAACACTATACATGTTTTTGTAATGATATTGTTATACAAGAGTAGTGCAGAGATTTTATGCACTCATAATGGCAGCAGATGTTATATGGTTAGTCTGTCATCAATAGCATAACACAGCTAGAACTGGCAAAAGGAGATCATGATTCAGCATCATTCATAACTAATATTCCTAGGGACATGTTTCTGGTGCTCGTTTATTACAGATTATTGGCCAAGGACTAAAATTTGTGATTGGCAAAATTATGTTGATGTAAAAGTCTTCTCATACAAACTTTTCCATAAAATAAATAGAGAAATTTCCCCATAAATTAAAATTAGTTAAATTAAAACTAACAATGAAGGAAAAATGTATAAGAACTTTTGCAAATTAGCTGTATAAGTTAATTTTACCTTAATGAAAAAATCATTTCATTTTTTTATATTATTTTTTTCAAAGTTTGTTGAAAAAGTTGTCCAAACCAATTCATAATAATAGAAGTTACACCATCTACCAAAGAAAACTATGGAGAAGAAAAAGCAAAGAAATGTTCTTCATTCACTACTTTCCTCCATATCTTTTATGAGGGGATCCTTGGGAAGGCAATTGTCACATCTCCAGGTGTGCGTTTATTATATGATAAATATATTCTAAAAATAGGTCAAACTGTCACACAGAGAAATGTAAAGGTAGAAAATTAGGGATTGATTCATCGTTGTTATGTTTCACTGCTCAAAACACGATAAATAGAATATGCAGTAGCACATAAATTCAAACTACACAGATTTGAAACAGTTCCCAACTACAGAGTAGCCAGTAAAAAGAAACTAGGTAATCACTTCAATTCACTACAGCAGACTCATCATGATTTGATGTTTGGAAAACCCCCCAGAAAGGAGGATACAATAAACCTACAAGATAATTTAATAACGACTGACCAAGAAAAAGTCTTCGTCATCAAGAACCTCAACATCTTTATTTCCAACAAAATGCTCTCGGCCAATTGCCTTCACTATATTGGCAAATTCTATCCTTTTCTCAAAAGGGAGAGGTACAAATGGTAGCCTAAAAACGGGCCTGACAACCCCAAGTTGAGCAAGAGCAGTGTTCAACCCAATGGGGTTTGGCATGTGGAAAAGCCAGTCAATCAGAGGTAAGAGCTTAGAATTTAGCCTAGGATTTAAACCATACATCAGTTCCCGCATTAGACCAGGAACCAGGTTGCTTGTAACAGATATCACTCCAGTAGCCCCATAATCCCATCTAGCATCATGGCATTGATCATCATTTCCACTCCACACAACAATGTCATTGTCTGTATACTGCTTGATCCGATCATTTCCAACACACTCCTTGACACCAGCTAAGTTAGAACTTTCAGCTAAGGTTTGAATTACATGTGGAGGAATGTCTTGACCAGTCCGTGAAGGCACATTATAGATTATAGTGGGTCCCATCGGAAGCACACTTTGAAAGTGAGCAACCATGCCATCCAACGAGGTTTTTCCGTAGTAGGGGTTTATGTGAAGGGCAGCATGCATTCCAACAGCAAAACCCTGCTCAGTGGCATGAATTGCTTCCCTGGTGGAGTTGCTTCCAGTATTTCCAATAACCTTAACTTTCCCACCAAAACAGTTAACTGTATGAGCAATGAGCATTATGTGCTCCTCCCAGCTCATTAATTGTCCTTCACCAGTTGTCCCACCAACAATAACACCTTCGACCCCTTCTCCAATCTGCATATTCACCAAGTCATCGTACGCTTCAAGATCAAATCGCCCATCAGGTAGGTATGGAGTTTTGATGGCAGTTATCAACCTCAGACACTTTATGTCCTCTGGGGAAGTCCTGTAAATGCAATACATTAAAATAAGCAGTAGCCCAAATAAGCAGCAATGAAAACCGAAAGCCAAAAATAAAAATTTTATATTACATTTAAATATGTACGAATATAGTTTCATTATAAAAATATATATGGCCGTGTAAATAGATTTAAAAAAAATTTCAGTACAAATATACATATCAAGTATATAGATGACATAAAACCCTTGCTAAGCAAAGGACGGATTGGATAAGAAGTGCAAATTAAGTTCAAAGTGCAAATTAGTGAGAGAGAACATTGCTTAAAGCTCTAGATGCATCACATCATCTGTGTCTCGTCCAGAAATCCTACCCAGAGCATGCATCCTACAGTTCCCACCTAATTTAGACAATACGCACATGTACACATGATAAAAACAGTTTCAGAAATGAAAAGATATGAAAACAAATGTATATATAATTTAGTAGAAAATTGAATGGATTTATAACAGTAAACTTCAAACCCACCTATTCTTCAACTCAAAGCTGCGCATTGGGAGGTGCAAACTAGGTTTCACAGCTGCTTGTGGAGGCTTCCAGTTTGAGCTCCTGATTAATATAGAAATTATTTAACATCAAACGTAGCAAAATTTGGAAAGAGTGGTATTTTTCAAAACGTAATCGGCACCGATACACACAGTCGTACATACATGCATGTGACAAAGAGAAAACCATATTGCAACTACAAATATAGAATACTGATTTGAAATTGGAAAGAGTAAACACTTGATTAAAAAGTAAAAAGCTGACACCCAAAAGTAAGGAGGCAGAGACATGGAGCACACTTATGGGGTGAATGTACAGAGAGTCCTTTTCACTCTAGTTTATCATCTTACTATCTTTCATTATCCTAAACGAAGAAACATTATTTCCCATGAAGAACTGGAAAGAGGTAACCACGAGGCATAACTGTTTAGTCAAGTTTACAAGTAGAAAGGGACGAAACATTCAAGAAATCGAACATTAAAGAAGAGAACAAGAGAGTCCTATTGCATTTCCGTCTTACTTCTACAAATCTCATTGTACTCCTCATAATAATCAATCAGTAGTAAATATGACTAGACTAAAAGGCTATTATTGCAGAAACACAATAATCAAATAAACAACAGAAAAACGGTATTAAAAAGGGGCGATCCTTTACAGTAAAAAAAACCCTCTAACACATGGTTATCAAGGAATTGCGGCTATAACCAAAAGGAACTGTCAGTGGTACGGCCACTATTCTGAATGCTATAAATACAGATTAAATAATTTATGTAACACATATAAATGCTCAAAAACAGAACATATTATACACTATGTGAAAGATAAATCGAGTGCTGTGCTGATTTCATCTTCAGTGTTATTATGTATTGTAATTGTAAATCCTTGTATTTATTTATGACTCTTTAAGTCTCAATATATAAATAATATTCTCCGCTATGCAGTTGACACACATAATCCATCATATATGTTCTCATTTCTTTTCCCTCTCACTAGAGCTAAACACAACAATAACAAACATCTAGAAATGAAATAAGTGTTAGTCTCCAAGAGGATGGTGCTACAAATAAAAGAACTGCTTTGAGGTTGACAAATGATGGTAAAAATAAACCAAAAAAGACAGGACAATCAGAATTCAGAACTGAAAACAGAGATAGAATGTTTTGAACAAGGAATCAAGGCAGGTTTTTAAAACTCATCAAAGTTTTTGTGCCGCTAAAACGCACAAAGCGACAAAACATATTTGAATGTACTACACACTAGAGTGCAAAGGGTAACTCAATCCAGTGTTGATTCAAATTCAAGTGCCTCACAAACTCAATTAACCCGGAAAAATCAAAATGCCAATATCCTTTACCCATGTATGCCCCTTAGAGGCTTTCTCACTTCAGATAAACAATTTAAAAAATCCACCAAACAGCGAATCAAACCTAATAACCCATCGTTAACACATAACCAAGTAACGAACAACCTACACAAACAACACTGCCTTTAGTCAGATTTCAGAAACCATCCAATACATCAATAATCCTTGGAACTCCAATTTCGAAATTACAAAATCCGAAAACGAGAAAACAAACAACAACAACAACAGCACTAATAATAATTAAAATTGATGAGGAAAATGAACCTGGTGTTTTTATTATTGGTGACATTGGAGGGGTAATCGGGGAAGGTGGCAGCTCTGAAGCAAAGGGTTTTGAGTGTAGCCATGATTTGAGAAACTGGAGAAGAAGATCCGAATGGGAAGATCAAAACGGTGTCGTTGGAAGGGAGATCTTAGAAGAGGAATGGGAAGAAGATGACTTCAGTGAGAGTAGAAAATGGCGGCGAAGAGTACTTTGGCTTTTTTCTATGTGCGAAACGGAAAATGACACACACCACTGCACCTGTCTACTCTTCCACACTTCTTAAACTCCCAAGAACAAAAATACAATAAAATATTATTTTTCAAGTTAAAAGCAATTTAAAGAATTAAAAAATCATATTACAAACTTACGTATTTTACACATTGTACTTCGTTTTAATATTACTCCTTTGTTATATCATTGGTTTAGAAAATAAATTCCAAAAAAAAAAACTATTGTGTAAAAGGTGAATAAAAGAAGAAATGTATATCTCATGAATTTATTTTTAATACCACTAAAAATATCTGTTATCATTAAAGATATCTTATCTATATATATAAACGAAAGTTTATCTTTTGTTTTATCCTAAATGTAACTTGTATCCTAACATAGTATGTAGATGTGTATAGAAAATAATACATTGAGAAAAGAGACAAAATATTAACAGCATTTGTACTAAAAGATGTTTTTGTTTGTTGATATGGTTCCTCTCTTTTCGACAACAATTACGGTTCCTTGTGTTTGACTAGGCGCATGTTTACATTGAAGGCCAAAGTTGTTAAACTTATCTCTTAGTAAGAGTTAAAATGTAGTTCAGAAACATCTTTTTAGAAAGAAATAAAAAAAAATAGATTTTTCAACATTACCTTTGGTATTATTATTATTTTTATTTTATTTTATTATTTGAAAGTCTTGGAGAGGACACTTTTAAATATAAATTTTTATTTTTGTCTCATTATGAATTTTATTATTTTTCAATATGATGGTAAAAGTTTTTAATTCTTTTTCAATAAAATAAAATATTTATAGATTGTGTAATTTTAAAGTCATTAAAACAAATTATGAGTAGATTCATTTGATATATATTTCTAGATAAATTAATGTTTTTAGGAGGTTTGATTGAGGAGATTCTGGAATACACTAATTTGATCGTTGAAATGTGATCAAACTCTAAATTACTACAAGTAAGAAGTCTACATGCAAAAACTTTCATTAGTAAGAGATGTTGGGTGAATATTTATGAATAAAAGTAATTATGAGAATATTATACATGTAAACTTTTGTTATTTGTATATAAATTTTGTTTTTATCATATAATATTATATATATGGATGACAACAACGGGTCAGATCGGCATGTCGCGGGTAACTAGTTTAGAAAATATTCATGGGTATTTTAAAACTCGTGAGTACATGTGGATACCCGAAAAAAAAATATTTTATATATTTTTAAAATAAATTTTAAATAAAATTACAAATATATATATATATAATATAAATTAAATTAAATATAAATTAAAATTTAATTTTAATTAAATTTAACCTAATAAAATATAATTATATTTTATTTTTAATTAAATTTAATTAAAAAATATATAAATTATTTTTTTATTTTATTTTCTACGGGTAACGGGTACCCGTGGGTTAGGTAGTATATTACCCGTACCCAACCCATTTAGAAGCGGGTATTAAAATATCCGCTATCCGTGGATAGTAAATATTCGCGGATAGTAATTATCCCGTGAATTTTACCCGTAGATACATGTGTCCGCAGATTTTTTTGTCATCCCTATATATATTAGAGTTGTCAAAATAGGTCACAACGCGCGGGCCAACCCGGCCCACCACAGGTTCGGGCCGGGTTGGGTTTAAAAAAATTGTATTTTTTTTATGCGGGTCAGATTTCAACCCGGCTCATTTAAACCTGGCTCATGCAGGTTGAACCCGTGATGGGTTGGGTTGGCCCACTAACCCACCTACCTAATTTTGTTTTATTAAAATTTAATTTTAATTTTATAAAAATATATTTATTTTTTTTTTGTTTGAAAAAATTATTTAAGTTCCTTATTTTCAAAATTAATTAAACATCCAGGTTGGGAGTGAAATTTGTTTATATTTGAATTATAGAAAGTTTGTAATTTTTTTTGTTAAAAAAATTATAATTAAAAAAAATTATAATTAAAAAAAATTATAATTAAGTAAGCTAGGAAGCCAATCTGTTTACCCACCAACTCGTGGTGGGTCAGGCCAGGTTCAAATTGTTCTGGCTCGCTAAGAAAAAAGCCGAGTTGGATTGACTCACTAAGTAACTAATCCATAGTGGGTCGGACTAGATCGGGACGGATGACCCGTTTTGACATATATATATATATATATATATATATATATATATATATATATATATATAATATTATATTTAATATATTATAGGGATTTCATGCTCGGATCCTTCATTTATTGGGTCGTTTTGGGTCTACAAAAATTTAGTGACAATATTATAAATATGGGTAGAGTTGGTACACCTTATAACACCTTATATTAGTGTTACGAATTATCTAAAAGTCACATGTTTTTTTCATACTTTCAAATTATTTATTCTAGAATATATATATATATATATATATATATATATATATATATATATATATATATATATTAATCAAATAAAATTGCAATGAGTAATCAATTTTGGAGTAAAATATTAAATAAAATTGATACATTGTTAATTATGGATGAAGTTAATGATATTATGAAATTTGATTCAACTATAGAAGAATTAGTTAAAGGAGATTACAAAGTTGTTTTATAATACACAAGATAACATTATTTTTTGCTCAAACTCAAAACAAGTGACATATACTTACATTGTAATAGATTTTCATAGGTATTTATGTAAGAAGATTTATTTGAATAGGTTTAATAGGTACATGGGATACTTTCTTATATTTGTCTTTATTATAATGAGATAAGATACAATAGACTATTTCTAAAAATAGAAAACTTATCTTAGGTTGAAAAAAATGTTACAAATATTATATTTATGAAAAGTGTTAAGAAGTGAAATTTAACTCAACTACATAAAATCAGCTTGTACAGTGAGGTTTGCATCCACTTATATACTATAAATTAATTTTATATCTAGTCGATGTAAGACTTTAAACACACTCTCCACATCGAAGTATATGCATCTCAAGCGTGAGACAAGATACTAATGAGTGATTCGACAACGGGTGGAACAATATGTTTTTTTATGATACAAATAAAGTCTCACATCATATAAAAGCAAGAGATGGATGGACATGATTTTATATACACATAAGATAGCTTCTTTAGTAAGAGACCTTTTAGTACCAAAAGTAAATTTGTGAGAGCTTGGCCCAAAACGAACAATATCTTAGTACTGTGGAGATCTATGTGTGTGGAGAATATCTTACTACTGTGGAAACTTATGAGTATTGTCCCTCCCTACAATTGGTATAAGAGCTAATGGTTCAGGTCTGATGACCAGCTCAGACGAGTACATCCCTCCATGGTAAGGTGGAGCATTGACAACTAGATGAATCATGGGAGGTGGAGAGCAAGAGATGTTTAGTGGGTCTGCAAACCATAATGTACTCGTGGATAACAAAAGACTTCCATTGTAGGGGAGGTGGAGAACCATAGTTTAACCTATGGCTATGATACCATATTAAAAAGTGGGTTTTAAGCCTAACTCAATCTCACAAAATTAGCTTGTAAGGTTAGGTTTGTAACTATTTATATACTATAAATTGAACATATCTCTAATCGATATGAGACTTTCAACAAAAATATTTATAACTCAATATAATTAAAACAAATAAATGTGATTATTCTTTTAAATCATGTGGAATGCTATTGAGCAAAGGCTACAAAAGTGATTCTCATTGTGGATATTATAACCATGAGTTGGTTTATATATTAATAGGTGATGGACAAATTTGTAATCACCAAAATATGATGTCACAAACTTGTTTCACAATCGGCAAGTATGACCGAATCGTTCAAGTAATAAACTTGGTAAGACCAAGTATCGTTCTTCCCAAAGGACTCACGGCCTAGTTTAGTTGTGTGGTTTCTTGATTAACTAAGACTTACAAACGAAATATTTGGATTATATTATGCAAAAGACGAAAATAAACATGTATGCATGAAATTTGATCAATGGCAAAGACAAAAGATAAACACTTTCAATTAAATATATGAATGAATATGTTGTTGGGGGTCAATTTCATCTCATCCACTCTCATACATTTTAGGAATTCAACATTCAAATCATCATTGTTAATGCCACTCTCTAAAGTACCATTCTAGATGGCTTCTCCCTAATCACGAGTTCATACAATTCCTAGCATTCCTAATGATTAGTTCATAAGTGCAGGAGCTTAACGACAACCAATATAATATTGGGAGAAATTCCCCGGATCTAGACTTCCCCGTACGTGTCCGTATCGACAAAACCAATAATCATGCATTGAATGAGTTAAACTATGCAAGCATTGAGCAAAGAGGAAAAACCCTAACTAATGATGAAAGAAAGCATAAATCTTAGATTAAGATGCAAGCATAAATTCCATATATGAGAGCTTCAAGAGATTACATTGATTCCCCAACAAACATACAAAGTTTAGTTCACCATATTCATGGTGAACCTAGATGAATTACAATGAAAGTATGAAAGAATAAACCCTAAAAAGGTGAAGAGGTAGCCTGAGCATCCAAGATCTTCCTTCAAAGGGGTGGAAGAGAGAGTGTTTGCCTCGTTTCTGCCAAAGATACCTAACCCTAGGAAACCCTAAAGCTTAAATACCATTCGTAAATTACAAAAAGTCAAGCCCAAGCCCATTAAAGTGCCGCTCAGCGGTAAAATACCGCTCAGCGGCCATTCTGCCCCTCAGCGGACCTCCCGCAACCTCTTGAGTGTCGCTCAGCGGTAAAATGCCGCTGAGCGGTGACTTCGACTTCTTCTTTTTGCACTCTTCGATTCCTTTTCTGATTCTATCTCTCTCCTTCTTCACTTCTTTCACTAAATTCACCTTAAAACCTGCACAAAAACACTGAAATCAAGCATAAACCTGTCCAGCTCTCTTATTTATGAAAATATGGATAAAAGTATGATTTCAAGCTAGTTTCTAAGTCTAAAGGTTGCTTTTAGTATCAATTTTAAGCATGAAAATAACAGTTTTTCAACTGTTATCACAACCCCAAACTTAGAACTTTGCTTGTCCTCAAGCAAACAAAATGTAACTCAATCTCCAACCAATTCATATGATGGTTCACTCATTCAAAAATCCTCTTTTTCAAGATAAATAACAACTTCACTCAAACTTATGACCAAGAGTTCAATCAAGATGTGCACATGCTTTAGTGTTCACAAAGTCATTTAATTTCCAACAAATGCTATTTTTCATGAATGATCAATCAATTAAGCATGGATGTTCATGTGCTTATGGACTATTTCCTCACTAGGTAAAGTGTTTCACTCAACACACAAGTGTATAAGAGGTGAGGTGTTTCACTCCTTCACTCTATTATCACAATGTCACACGAATCAACTTTGCCTTTCATTTTACCACAATCAAAAACATTCACAAGCATGCATCATCACAAGGACTTTTCAATGGCTTATAATGTGGCTGGGCTAACAAGAAAATTGGTTTTTCTGGATCACAAAATCCTTGAGTTAAGAGAATCATAACAACACAATCATCTTATTCATTCCTAACTTTCTTTTACCTTTGCATTTGCATTGAGCTTTACTTCTTTTTCTTTTCTCTTTGCATATTCTTACTTTTTTTTTTTTTAACTCTTAGCTCAATGCTTTTCTTTTCATGTTTTCCCAACAACCCCAAAATTGAACATTTAACAATACCATACAAGATCTTCTACTTAACTCAAGGTAAATATTTTCAATCAAAGGTTTTCAGTGTATGTTCAAGGCTAAGGGTTCAAAGGATAGAACACAACGTGTTCTCTTTTAGTAGGCTAACTTTATGAATTTGGCCAATAAAAAGGGTTCCAACAAATGGCCTTGATCACATGATGCAAAACAAGCAATTGATTCAATCATAGAAAACCTGGGCAAAATCATTCATGCTTTCAAAGTAATAGCATTCAATCATACCAAAAACTCTGGAGCTCAAAACCTCACATATAAGCTCATTCACATTTGACATACACATCCTGCTTAATCTCACAATCACAATCATAATATCATGCATTTGTTCACAAAGCTTGTGAATCACCTGTATAAGCATTTTAATGTGCACATCTATCTCAACATCAATCAATCAATAAGCATCATCAAGCAGTACTTATCACACAATCACAGTTAATAGCAAACCATCATAACAAACCAGGTGTTCAATAGAGTACATCAAACCCTAATCTAAAAACAAAAACAAATAAGTTCAGAAAACTTAAACCACAAAAGCATAATCATATGATAGCATTCATCAGTAAATGCTATCTCAGCTCCTAATCAGTCTGAGCTGTCATCTGTATCTTCCTCTTCTTGGATCTTCTAGTCTTGATTCTTTTTGCCCGATGAGGAGGCCATCCCTGCATCAAACATAATTCACAAAACCAAAAGATACATTGTTAAGCATTAGTAAACCACAATGAAGAAATCAGCCCCTTCAATGATGCTCTCTCCCAACCCCAAACTTAGATGAAAAACTAGTGAGCAAGTGAGTGGAAGGGAGATTTTCTAAAGAGGGATGAGGGAAAAGTTGTAGAGAACCTTTGAAAAGGTATGTAGGAGTGTGTGTGTGCAGAGAAGAGCCTGAAAATAAAAGCATTTGCGCAGTTTAGGGTTTAAGAATACCCTAATGGGCTCGGGTCCCGCTAAGGGGAACTAAAGCCCAATCTGCGAGAGTACCGCTCAGCGGTAAAATACCGCTCAGCGGCACTTTCGTGATGTGCTCCTCTCCTTCTTTTCTTAACCTACATGTCTTCCCTACATGCCCCTCCTGGGTTCCCTGCAATTCAATGTAAAAAATGCTTATGCAAATCCTAACTAAAATAATCAAACAGAAACAATCAATCAACTGGGTTGCCTCCCAGGTAGCGCTTGTTTAACGTCACGAGCCTGACCCAAAATCCACCAACACCCATCAGTAGGTGCAAAATTTACTCACTAACACCCATCAGTAGGTGTTACAAACCTAGTATCCTTCAGTAGATACTTAACCCTCTAGCATCCTTCAGTAGATGCTGGATCCAACACAATATTTACAAGATAATGTCCACAAATTAAAAGGTACAAAAACAAAATAAAATCAAAAGTTTTTAAATCACTGGGTTGCCTCCCAGCAAGCGCTCTTTTAACGTCATTAGCTTGACCCAATAAAGTTCAAGTTCCATCTTCTTTATAGTTGATGTAATCATTCCACCAACTTCTCAACTGCTTCCTTTGGACTGTCTTGGTTCTTCTAGAATATGGAGACTCTATCTCTATCACCTCCTTCTCTTTAAAGCCCTTCACAACCCACAACTTGTTCTTGATTCTTACTGGTGTGCCAAGTTGGAGTCTTCTTTTCTTCCAGTCTCTAGGAATTTCTTCTCCTCTTCCAATCTCCTCTTCCTTGGGTACCTGAAACAACAAACAATGGTTACCTGAAACCTCAAGATCTTCATCTTTATGTCTAGTCATGGGTGCATCTCGAAATGCAGCTTTATAACTAGCCTCTTCCTCCTTTGCTTGTGTCTCATCTTTGAAGACATCCACCACCACTCTCTCCTCTCTGTCTTGAAGCACTACTATACCTTCATGTACATCTATGATGGCCCTGGCCGTTTTCATAAACGGTCTTCCAAGTATGATAGGTATCTTCTCGGTCTCCATTTTCATCACCACAAAGTCTGCTAAAAACTGAAGTTTGCCAACACAAACTATAATGTCCTCTGCAATCCCACATGGCTCCTTTGAAGATCCATCGGCCATTACTAGATTAACCTTTACAGGTTTCACTTTAACATTGCCAATTTGCTTCAGTAAAGAATAAGGTATCAAGTTAACACTTGAACCTAAATCAAGGAGAGCTTTCTTTACCTTTTTCTTCCCTATAGTACAAGGGATAGAAAAACTACCTGGATCTGGTGCTTTAGGAGGGAATGACTCTTTCTTAACAGTTATACACTTTTCTTCCTCAACTTCTCTACGTCTCTTCTTTGTAGAGGTTCCTTCATCTGATTTTGTGTAAACTGCAATTTTCTGTAGAATTTGTTCCCAAGGTGCGTCATTATCCATCATTCTGAATAACTCTGTGAAGTCCATTTGTTTCTCTTGATTTGTTGGAAAAGGAACAGTGTTCTTTCTTTCTACTTCTCTTCTTTCTTCTGTTTCTCCTTCTTCTAACTCAATTATCTCTTCATTAATGCTCTTTACCACTTTGCACTCTTCTCTGGGGTTAACCTCAGTATTAGCCCCAAAATTTCTATTTGGCCTTTCTTCCAATTGCTTGGTAATCTGACCCATTTGAATCTCCCAATTCTTTATAGCAGCTTCAGTGCTCTTTTGAGAAGATTCTGTTTTCTGTATGAATTGCTGAAGAGTTTCTTCCAACCTTGTTTGTCTTTCATTAAGCATAGATAACTGTTGCCACAAGGTTGGTTGCTGCTGCTGCTTATTATATTGATTAGCTTGCCCAGTTTGTCCTTGGCCAATGCTTGGATGTGGTTTCCACCCTTGATTATAATTCCCTTGACGGTATGGAAATTGATTAGCCATGAAATTAACATCCTCCACGGCTTCCACTGGAAAAGCGCACTGACCATTGACATGATCACCTCCACATAATTCACACAACTGGGTTTGTACCTGTGCAGCAGATTTCAACTCTTTAGGTAATTGAGCCAAAGTTTTAGTCAGAGTCTCCAGCTGTTGAGTTAGAATTTTATTCTGAGCTAGCAAGGCATCATGTGTTTGTAATTGAAGAACTCCTTTTTGTTGCATAGGAGCTCCTCTCTCACTGTGCAGCTCATTGTCACTAGTAGCCATGTTTTCTATAATTTCAGTTGCTTCCTCTGGAGTCTTCCATTTAATATTGCCTCCTGCTGAGGCGTCCAGCATCATCTTGGTTTGTGAACCAAGCCCTCCAAGGAAAGTTAAGACTACTTCTTGATCTTCAAAACCATGCGTGGGATTTTTACGTAACAAGCTTTTATACCTGTCCCATGCATGCCCCAGTGATTCTTCCATGCCCTGCTTGAATGAAGAAATCTCTTGCTTGCCTTTGGTCACCTTAGATTGTGGGAAGTATTTGTTTAAAAATTTTGTGACCACTGCTTCCCACTCTGTGAAACTTTCTTCTGGAAAAGAATTCAACCAAAGCTTAGCATTGCCTCCCAATGAGAAAGGAAACAAGCTAAGTTTGATAGCTTTGTCTGGCACCCCATTAATCTTGACCGTGTTGCAAATCTCGTTAAAGGTAGTAAGGTGCTCATATGGGCTTTCATGAGATAACCCATTAAATTGATTACTCTTCACCAGTTGAATTAGTGCTGGTTTGACCTCCATATTGGCTGCATTGACTCTAGGTCTAGCTATGCTGTTAAAGTGTTGAGGTCCAGCAATATTAGTGTAATCTGCAAGAGTTCTTCTAGCATTATTGTTCTCCATACTTCCTGTGCTATGAACAGAACCTTGTGGTGATGATTGTAAGAGAGTTTCTGGAGAAGGGAAAAGTTCTCTAGACGTTCTGATTCTTCTCCTCCTTCTACTCTCGTCTAGACCTTCAAGAAGAGGTTCTGTTGCTTTCTTACTCCTAGTTCGAATTGCCTCCTGCATACACAAGAAACAAAACCCTAGAAAAGATTTGTTAGCACAAAAGATATAGAAGAAGATATATATTCAGAAGATAAAAAGATTTAGAAGATAGAATCAAATAAGATAGAATAAAATAAAACCTAATCTAAAAAAAATAAAATCTAACCTAATCTAAAAGATAAAATAAAATAAAATAAAATCTAATCAAATAAAAATAAAATCTAATCTAATCTAAAACAAAAACCGAAAAAATAAAAAACAGAAAATAAAAACAGAAATATAAAAACAGAAATTCAAAATTAAAGTCAAAGATAATCAATAATCACACAAATTAACCAGTTAAACCACGAGTCCCCGGCAACGGCGCCAAAAACTTGATGGACAAATTTGTAATCACCAAAATATGATGTCACAAACTTGTTTCACAATCGGCAAGTATGACCGAATCGTTCAAGTAATAAACTTGGTAAGACCAAGTATCGTTCTTCCCAAAGGACTCACGGCCTAGTTTAGTTGTGTGGTTTCTTGATTAACTAAGACTTACAAACGAAATATTTGGATTATATTATGCAAAAGACGAAAATAAACATGTATGCATGAAATTTGATCAATGGCAAAGACAAAAGATAAACACTTTCAATGAAATATATGAATGAATATGTTGTTGGGGGTCAATTTCATCTCATCCACTCTCATACATTTTAGGAATTCAACATTCAAATCATCATTGTTAATGCCACTCTCTAAAGTACCATTCTAGATGGCTTCTCCCTAATCACGAGTTCATACAATTCCTAGCATTCCTAATGATTAGTTCATAAGTGCAGGAGCTTAACGACAACCAATATAATATTGGGAGAAATTCCCCGGATCTAGACTTCCCCGTACGTGTCCGTATCGACAAAACCAATAATCATGCATTGAATGAGTTAAACTATGCAAGCATTGAGCAAAGAGGAAAAACCCTAACTAATGATGAAAGAAAGCATAAATCTTAGATTAAGATGCAAGCATAAATTCCATATATGAGAGCTTCAAGAGATTACATTGATTCCCCAACAAACATACAAAGTTTAGTTCACCATATTCATGGTGAACCTAGATGAATTACAATGAAAGTATGAAAGAATAAACCCTAAAAAGGTGAAGAGGTAGCCTGAGCATCCAAGATCTTCCTTCAAAGGGGTGGAAGAGAGAGTGTTTGCCTCGTTTCTGCCAAAGATACCTAACCCTAGGAAACCCTAAAGCTTAAATATCATTCGTAAATTACAAAAAGTCAAGCCCAAGCCCATTAAAGTGCCGCTCAGCGGTAAAATACCGCTCAGCGGTGATTGTGCGTCTCGTTTTCTCCCCTCAGCGGCCATTCTGCCCCTCAGCGGACCTCCCGCAACCTCTTGAGTGCCGCTCAGCGGTAAAATGTCGCTGAGCGGTGACTTCGACTTCTTCTTTTTGCACTCTTCGATTCCTTTTCTGATTCTATCTCTTTCATTCTTCACTTCTTTCACTAAATTCACCTTAAAACCTGCACAAAAACACTGAAATCAAGCATAAACCTGTCCAGCTCTCTTATTTCTGAAAATATGGATAAAAGTATGATTTCAAGCTAGTTCCTAAGTTTAAAGGTTGCTTTTAGTATCAATTTTAAGCATGAAAATAACAGTTTTTCAACTGTTATCAATAGGTCATCCATATATTGAGAAATTAAGAAGTAATGAAAAACTCATGTTTGTTGACATAATTGAGAGTTGAGTAAAGTCTGGAAGAATTTTATTTACTTTGAAAGGATACAACAAAGATAATGTCACAAGTAATGTTGTCAAAATGGGTTGGAACTCGTGAGTCAACCCAGTCCCGGCCCACCATGGGTTCGGGCTGGGTTTGGTTGAAAAAAAATGAAATTTTGATACGGGTCTATTTTTAGCCCGATCTACTAAGAACTTGGCTCACCCGGATTGAACCCGTGATGAGCCAGGTTAGCTTGCCAACTCACCTAACTTTGTTTTTTGTGCTTGTTTTTGGATTATATTTGGAGTTTAAGATGACTTTTTAGTGTATTTGAATTGTATTATTATTTTCATTTTAAATTGTCTTTGGAATTTAACATCATTTTAGATTGAAATTGATTTATATTGGAATTAGAATATTTTGTTATTTTTTTTGGAGTTGTAAAATAAATTGTCAATAAGTGAGCCAATGAATCAACCCGTTTAACTCACAAACCCGTGGTGAGTCAAACCGGGTTCAAATTTTTTTCAACTCGCTAATAAGCTACCCAGGTTATATTGACTCACTAAGTGACCAACCTGTGATGGACTGAGTTGAGTAGGGTCGAGTGGCCCATTTAGACAGCACTAGTCACAAGTATGAAATATGAAGTAATATGAAATTTGTATATTAAAGATTAAAAAGACAATTCAAAACTCAAATGTAAAAGTTAGTGAAGTTGATTTAGTGTGACAAATATATTTATCATAAATAGGGTTCATGAGAGTTCAAAGGTTGTGATATCGTGGACACACTTAGATTTAATGAAATTATTGTATGCATTTAATATTGTTTTTTTAATGGATAATGCATGCAAAACTAAGTGCTATATTTTGTTTTAATTAGAGATTGTTAGCATGACATCCACAAGATTGATTTTCTATGTGGTATTTTTGTTCTTTGTATACAAACAAAAGAACAATTTTACTTAGGCTCTTAAAAGACTTAAAAGGTTGTTTTTCATAATGGATATTCCTTTCCAAAATTTTGACCATTGATAAGGATCTTTCTTTAACAAATGCAATTGCACTTGTTTTCTTAAAGGTTGTAAACTTCTATGTTGATTTCACATTAACAAAAATGTTAAAACAAAATATAAAATTTCAGTACATCTTGCAAAGCCTTGAGAGTAGGTGATGAATGTTTGGAGAGGTGTCATATATTGTTCTAGTTGTGAATCATTAAAATATCGTATTCAATGTTATGAAGTTATTTATTCACCATTACTTGTATTCATTGAATATATGAAAGACATATATATGTAATTCCACACAAAGAAAAGTTGGTTAAGATATAAATGAATAAAGTGATGCATTTAGGAAATACAACAAATAATGGTTGTGTTTTGTTTATATGTTATGGTTAGTTTGTGTGACAAAATTGTTTATAGTTATGAAATTAATTTGTAAGGTGAAATTTGGAGAAATTGCTTCAAATTAGTACATAAAACTTATGCAATTTTTAAGAAACAATCTACAAGATAATAACATTGAAACATTATGAAGTTAAAGCATTATTACGTAAAAGTTTGCACATTGTGGAGGCATATATGTCACCTTGTATAAAAGATCGAATGATCTGTCTCAAAATATGCATTAAATGGTATTTTTGAGAAGTATCATTAGGTCATGTATATTAGGGTTGATAGTCAATACTGTGATTTCATAATTAGATTTACTTATGGTCTAGCATGTGCATATAAATTGGCTAGATATCAACATGATAGTATACTAATAATGTGACTAAACTTAACTTATGTAATATCTCATCAAATGAACTAAAAATATAGTTGAATTATATCGTTTTGAATCATTTTTACAAGAGATTCATGTCTCTTTATTTTAAGCACAATTACACATTATATAGACTTTGAAAACTAAAACAAATGTGAGCTTAATCATAGGCTTTAATTAGGTTCATAATTACAAAAAGCCTAAACTAATATAAGCAAAATCTAATATGTGAAGTTCCTTTACAAAATTTTAGTAAAACTATCTCAACTTCCAAGAATCATAAAAGGGGCAAATAATTTCAAACCTAGTAAACCATATATCCTTTTAGAAACCTTAGAAAATACAATGCAATATCATCCTAAATAATATTTATTGAAAGAGTTATGATGAAAACAATGAGCAAAGATTAAGATTATGTGAGTTGAAAACATAACAATATAAAATATAAATAGTATTTAGAAAAATCATATTGTAGGAAATATAAATATATGCTAGAACTAATAAATGAGAAAAGAAAAAACACTTAAAAATGCAATAAAATTATAAATGTGAATTTACAATATGAGTCATCGATAAAGACTCGTTAGGTATATAGAGGTATATTGATATAAAAAAGAGATTTAATACTTCATTTGTATGTAAGAGTATCTTAATCTTCTCGCACACAACATTAAATCCATGGTAACATTACCAGAATAAGTTGATACTTCATAATTACTTAAATAAAATTCAACCAATTTTTTAAAACAATAATCAAACAATTTTTTATTCATTAGAACAATAAATATTTGCATGTGCAATAATCAAGTACAAATTCTAAAAATAATAAATTGTCAAATATTTAGAATCCTTTATAATTTCTTAAATTGAAGAAAAACTAAAAGTAAGTTGTGTATGTTGGGTACAAACAAAGTCCCACATCGAATAAAATACGAAATACACATGGATTTATATACACATAAGATACTTTCCTTAGAAAGAGGCCTTTTAGAGTGGTACCAAAAGCAAATCCGTGAAAGTTTAGGCCAAAGCGGACAATATCTTGCCAGTAGGGACATCCATGGATATGTGTGTATATTAAACCTACACAACATCAAACAAAAAAACCTTCCGTATAAAGAAGGTAGACGAACCATAACCCTTTGTAGATATTGGATAATAACAAAGTTAAATTTGTCTTACAATAAGAACTCGAAATCATATTTCATCAACTTATTGATAGTTTCTTTAAAATACTATTGACCCTTCACTTTAAAATAAAAAAAATTATGATTTGAAAGAAATAAATGTTAAAAAGATTAAATTTTGTGATAAATGAATGCATTCTCCACTACGGAGCTATAAAACGAACTCTTATTTTCTATGTCGATTATAAATATGATTATTTATCAAATTTATAATATTTACGAAAACCAGTTACATAAATAAAGTAAAAGAAAAAATTAATAATAAAGTCTTATTCGTGATGAATAAAAAACTTATTTAAAATTATACTTTTAAATTTATAATTTCCTATTACATATTCAAATTTATAACCCCTAAATTTGTTTTAAGTAGAGCATAGAAAAATATGTTGTTACGCTTCCTCCATTTAAAAGACAGAATGACTCCAAAAAAAAAAAATTAATTCTAATATTAAGAAATAATTGCCAACAAACTCATTTATTTATATATGATATATAAAATGTAAAATATGTACCGCGTGGAATTATCTACTATACTTTTTTTTAGAGCTGTATTATCTCCATGACACATTGGATTTTAATAAACTGGTTATTCTTCCTTGACTTCATTTTTTTTTCTTTCACTCTATAATATTAAAAAACAATCAATTTATAATATATCTTAGACATATTATAAATTCAAATTATTTAATATGAAAATATCTGATATTATATATTCCAGAATATAATAGTTTAAAATTAAATATAAAAATTGGTAGATAGATACATACATTAGTATTTGTTTATGTTACCGGAGTGTAAGAAGAAAACCTCCAAAAATGTATTTTAAAAAGGCCCAATTTAGAAGCATCGTGTTTTGGAGTCATAAATGAACTCAAAATCCAAAAACTTTGAAGATAAACACGTCGAAGATTTCTTCCGAACGTGTTTAACACTACTTCAAGGGATACAATATTTCAAAGCTGACATATTTTCATGTTAGTTTTCTTCACACGATTCACTGTTAATTAACCACCATACTTTACTTTATTTAATTATTAAAAAAATAATGATAAAATGATAAACATTTATATTCATTTAATACATGTTATAAAAATATAAGATAGATTTATATAAAAAAAATTAACTATTATTAGTAAAAAATATTATTCATGTCTGAAGGAAGTGTTATATGAAAAGAACGATAGCTTTCCTACCAAGTCAATAAATGTTTTTGATAAATCGATTAAAAAAGAGAAAAAAAAACTTTCTTTGTATAATTATTGAGATAACAACGAGTCGAAATCCTTTTCATGTAGACGACCCTATCGATGTTGATCATCAACTTATGATATACATATTATTGCCAACCAATATTTTTAGAAGAAATTAATTAAAAAAAATTTGACTTTTTTGTAAATATAATTTACTTTAACTCTCTGAAAGTAATTTAGTATAAAATTGGTTGTCAATTATTTTATGTAAATAATACGTTCTCTCGTTTATCATTTATTTATTTGTATTATTGTGGGTAGTCCTAATAGTAACATTTAACTTACTAGAAAACCAAGACTTAAAAACTATAAATGTAATTTCTCTTTATTTATTATATATGAAATTAGGATATTATATATATATATATATATATATATATATATATATATATATATATATATATATATATATATAGATAGATAGATAGATAAATAGATAGATAGATAGATAGAGAAAACAGTAAAAACACTTTTTTTATGATGATAAAATATAATAAAATTATTATTTTTATTATAATTATAAAATTAACTAAAATTTTTTACAAACATGTTCAAACATGAGGGGTTGACTTGATTCATTATTTGTCACATAAAAAAATTAACATTATTGAACGAAGAAGATAGTATTTATACATTTAATTATAAGAAGGATCAAAATAGAAACAAAAATTAAAATTACGTTATAGTTTAGACAATAAAACATAATTTATTCTATTTATTTGAATCCAAAAATAATTAAACGTACTCCTTTATATCTTCATTCACAGTTTACATATTTTTTATAAATATTTTTGTAGTGAAAATACTTGAATCATACTAGAATTGATCGTGTTTATACAAATTTCTATTTACAATGAAAAAAATTATCATTTACTTTTTATAAAAGGTATTTCTAATAAAAATATATATTGAGGTCTTGTACTAATTGAGTTTACTCCTACATATTTTTATTCATAATAAAAAAATAGAGTTACACATATTTTAGTGCTAAAATTTTGGATGGTAAATGTGATCAATTTAAAATAAAAATGTTGAACATAAATTTAATTACTTTGGTATAAAATAATTTTGAAAGAGACTCAATAAAATATATGTATTTTTTAGATAGACGATAAAATATGTAATCTTCCATATTAGAGTGAGTTTGTGAATGAAAACTCTATATATTATACGTTGCCTTTATTATTTATTGAAAAAAATTTAATACACGATATGTGTTCAATATTTTAAGTACTAGTACGACGTAATTATTTTGTATGATAAACTCAAACACAAAATTAATGTGTATAACTCGTATTTAAAATAAATAATAAAATATGTAATTTTTAGTATTTGGTAATACATTGTGTTTGCTAATGTAAACTAGTTCGTGGTAGTTGGTAATCTTTATATGTGAAACTACACACAAAATATCTTTTGTATATACTTCTAGGAAAAAACTTGTACTTCTATCTCTTTGATGCATCACTAAATTTGAATAAAAGAAAGTGAGTGGGTGAATGATTTAGGAAAAACAAAGAATAAGAAACATATTTCTTAGTATGGGACAAAAAGAATAATGAAATTTTTTATCTTAAAAGCTTAAAAAAAACATGCAATCTCTATCTTTAGGATCGAGTCAAGGTTGGATTGGATTTGAATCCAATTCAATCTAAATTTAATATTTCAAATTTATAATTGACTGGTTAACTTTTAAGATTAGTTGGATTTTGGTTATTTCAGTTATGGATAAATGACATTGTTGCAATGCTCACCCGTGCATATTATGGCGTTAGGCGTTACACTTATCTTTGTATGTCACCTTGGGTACCATCAGGAAGGCTAGGTACCATGTTCATAGAAGCTAGATACGAGTTTTACTGTTCAGTGATAGAAGATGTGGGCTGATTACCACTAATGAAAATATGACAATTTTGTCGGTTTCTTCTTGATTGCTCAAAGGAAAGCTATCTTTAAACGTTTCGAGCACGGAAAACACATTTTGGAAAGTTTGGATGTCTCTTAGGGATTATGGGAACCATCCATTCTTTCTTATTGTATCTCCATCTTCTTCCACCTTGCATTTTGTAAGCTTGGGCTCTCCATGACAATGGAAAACTAAACCCATTTTGTTAAGGATAGATGTAACCACTAAACTCTCTCATGTCTTTGAATGTTTTGAATATATATGTCTCTTCCATTAATTTTTAGTATTCTTATTTATTTACTTAATGTTTGCTTTGGTTTGACCATCCATTGCTTGATACATGGTTCATTAGGTGTTGGGAAATATCTTTTGTAATCTATATCTAAAACAAGATACCAAATAGAGCTTGTGTCTAGGAATGGAGTTTGACTCGTTGGTTGTCTTAAACCTTAGTTCTTAAAACATGTTTGTTTGTTAAGGGATCAAGGGATTGTTGACTCTTAATAAAAAAACATAGGCTCATTCTACTAAGGGATTAAGGTTTGAGTAGGCTCATGTGTATTAATGGAGAGGAGTCGAGTGGTTTAAAGGCATGGAGTGAAGTTGGTGAAATTTAATCTCAATAATACCAATCCATATCATTTCTAATCTTTTCCACCGTCTAAGTGTCTTTAACTTTCATTTATGCATCAATTTACTTTTTTGCAACTCGTTATGGAGAGTTGGGTGGCCTGCGAGAACTTGTGGGAACAATATTTTCTTCCTCCTTGTATCTTATTTTTCTTCCATTTCTTTATTTTGTAAGCTTGGGCTCTCCTTGAGAATGTAGAGCTAAATCCATTATTGGGGGTAGATGCAACCACTAAACTCTTTAATATTTTTTTGAGTGCTTTGAATATATATATATATATATATATATGTGTGTGTGTGTGTGTGTGTGTGTTTTTTTTCCATTACATGCTAGTATTATTGTTTGTTTATTTAATGCTTGTTTTGACTTGACCATTCATAGCTTGATGCTTGCTTCACTGAGTATTGGAAAATATATTTTGAAACCTATACTTGGAACAAGACACCTAATGAAAATTGTATCTAGGAATGAAGCTTGACCCATTAGTTGTCTTAAACCATAGTTCATAAAAGTATGTTTGTTTATTAGGAGTTCAAGGCATTGACTCTTAATAAGAAAACCTAGACTCATTCTACTAAGGGATTAGGGTTTGAGTAGACTTTTGGATTGACATTAGTATATTAATGGAGATAGTGTGAGTTTTTATATGTATGAGAGTAAAGTCAGTAAAATCTAACCCCAACAATACATTCCATATCTTTTTATCGTTTTTTACATCATTTAAGTGTTTTTAACTACCAAAGTTTGTCCCTACTTGTTTATGCACAAATTTACTTTCTTGTACAACTAAATTTTATGAAAATATTTTTAGTCTAGATTAGTCATTAATGTATGATTATTTGGTATTGCACGAGTCCTTTAAAAAACTATATCAAGTCTTATTGGTTATTACTTGCATAATTTGGTGCTTACCAAAATCTTAAGAGTAAATATGGATGGATGGCAGGTTATCCAAATGGAAGGTAGGGAAAAAAGCCAGATGAAACATTAGAGAAAAACTCATCCTTAAGCACCAACATCCATCACCTTATAGCCAAGGCTTCCTCCAACTTCTCCATTGTCTTCACTCTCTCCCTAACCCTCTTCCTTATGCTTCTCACCCACGCAAACATAACCAATGTCTTCTCCTTTAACTTTCAATCCTTTGACTCATCCAATCTTATCTTCTAAAGTGACACCTCTATCTCATTCGCGATCAATTACGACTCATCAAAGTCAAAGACAATGACAAGCTCACATTAGGCTTTATGAGTTGAGTCTTTTACTCCACCAATATATAAATTTGGGAGAATACCACTAATAATGTCGTTAGCTTTGCCACCTCCTTCACTTTCAACGTCTTGGCTCTCATCTTAATGTGAGAAAAAAATGAAATTAGAATTAAGGAAAACTTATGTTTTTATAATTAGTGATTTCAGGTCGAGTTGATATCCATATCCAACCGTTATAACTTACTTTTATCCAAATACCATTATCCATTATAAATTGAATCCACATAAAACTAATCGTGCATCAAATTTTGTTTTCGGATGAATAAAATTCAGACGGTCCAATTTATTTGCTCATCCCTGTCTAAGGCTTTGTGCACTTGAATGGATTTGGAGGAGAGTGATTAAGGTGATTTGAGAGGATTTGAATGTAAATTTTGTTGTTGTTTTTTTTAATAGATTTGGAGGTAGGTGAGAGTGGATTAGGAAGTAAAGTTTGTGAGAATTAGTGTAGGATTTGATTGATCTGACATATTAAAAAAATTTACTTCCAAATCCACTCTCACTTACCTTCAAATCCACACAAATAAACAACAAAAAAATTTATCCTCAAATCCCCTTAATCACTCTCTCCCAAATACATTCAAGTGAACAAAATCTAAGTCTAGTTATAGTTTTATATTCTTCAAACAAATAAAAGCAAATGTGTAAAGGAAAAAGAAAATATATTTGTGTTGTTTCTAGCTACCCGTCTTTTCTTGCGCAATGATAGAAATATATTCTATAAATATGCAAACCTAAAAAGTAATCGAGGCACGCCTAAAAATAAGGAATGGACAACTTTTAATTCAGGTCAAATTTTAAATGCAGTGGTCTTAAAGGCTAAAATAATTCAAAAAATAACATGTATCATAAAAAGAAGCTGGCCAAGTAATTAAATTATGTTAAAATAAAAATTATAAAACAAATATCTAACCTAATTATAATTAATTCCACTTAATTTTAGTTGGATGATTATATCCCATTCTAATATGATTATATTGGGATATAAGATATTAATTTGCTTTATATTAAACTATTTTTTTTAATTTAAATATAATTACTTTTAAAATAATTCAATAAATGAGTTGTGTTATATATATATATATATATATATATATATATATATATATATATATATATATATATATATATATATATTAAAAAACAACTTTTTCTGGCTGTTTTTCATCTTGGAATAAACGCCTGATTTAATCTCTAAAGTTTTAGAAACTATGTGATATTATTTCTTAAAATTAAGAAATGTCAAGTGAGCTTCATTTCAATTAATTTTTTTAGTTGATTCAGCTTTGAGTATTTATTTTTAGATATTTTTCATTTGTTTGATGGAGTATCTAGCGTAGAAATGATTTTCTCATCAATGTTCTCAATATGTGAGCCATGATTAAGCTGAATAATTTCATCCCACCTTTTATATGGAAGTTTTTATAAACAGAAGACAATCATGGCAATCAATATATTTTTTTTATTTGAATATATAGAAAGTACATCACGCTTTTAACAAATTAGGTATAGTATGCACCTTCAATGCAATGTTATCACGCACCTAAGGATATATCTTCAATAAATATTTTAAAAATGTCCAAAATTTTGTTTATAGATATATATAAAATTGAAAATTTTAAATACATTAAAATTTATTTTCTATTTTTAAGACATTGTAAATTATTTTACCATAAAAACACGTAATATATTAGTTATGTCGGATTAATCTAATATGTGAAAATAAAATAATACATATATGTGAAAATAAAATAATATATATATGTGATAAAAATTGGTTAGTGTTTATTTTGGATTAAATAAACTTTTAATTCCTAAATTATAGTATAAAATTGAATTTTTTTCTCTATTTTAAATTTTGATAGTATTTGATTGTAAACTTAAAATATAATAATCACTAAATGGTATTATAGATTTGTTGACTTGACTAAAAACATTATCATATATATGTTTATGTGTTTACACATGTGTATTGATCTCAGCATCCTTTAACATGTTAATAAATTTATCATGTCAATAAATTTGTAACAATAACTATATCCATTCATTTATACAATTTAAAATTAAACATTATCAAAATTTGAACAAAAATAAAATCAAATTTCGAACCATAATTTAAAAATTAAAATTATATTTGCTCCGTCTATTTTTTTATTACATTGTAATAGTTACCATTTAATTTATCTTAGTTTCTCTCCTCTTTACGTTCTCTCTTGCAACTATTTTAGGGTGCATATTCAACATTACATTATTTGAATTCCTACCATAACGTTGAACAGCAACCTGCAGACACTTCACGGTGCGTGAGTTGTAAGTTGTAACATGACATCTTTGTTTTCCTTCGACTCCGTACCAATCAAACTCTCACCAAACAACATTTCACAAACCTTTCAATAGGAATGTGTCAATCACATTCTCACAATTTCTTAAATATGTTTTTTGGTTCTGCTACATACACCTCTCTAATTAATACACTACAAAGTCAAACTTATGCTTAGTTATCAACAACAAAATCTTATAAACCATAACGACTCTATCATTTGCATAATATATCACCACTAATTAATACTCTTAAATGCAAATTAAAACACTTCCATTTAATATGGTTTATAATTAGGGTATAAAAATATTTGCATTATCTTTATTTTCGGTAGGCCTACAAGTACATGGCAATAATAATACACAGGGTATTAGTTAATTAAAAAAGGACATAATCATTAGCTACTTGCATTTTTTATTCAAAATAATTCTTGGTAAATAATTATTTAAATTGTAAAATAGTTAAGGTAAGGATGTGGTAAAATGTAATAATAAAAATATAATTATTACAGCAGTTTCATTTTGAATAATTTAAAATAAAATTGAAGAGGGAGGGAAGACAAGACACGGACGCACGCAACAGTAACACTATCTCTTTCTCTTTCCTTATCAAGGCACGATCCAAGTCAGGGTGGGCCCCACAACGAACCACCTACCCCACATTTCACACGTGGGCCCCACCATGACTTCTTCATTCACTTCTCTTCCTTGCTTCGCTTCGTGTTTCCGAAACCGCTACCTCATTCACTCACCACCGTCTTCTCCATGGCGTCGAACCGAAACGGCGTCCAAAGAGGAAGTGCCAAGTTCGATCGCCCTCTCAAGCCCCGCCCCCGCCCCTCCTCCCCCTCGCCGGGATCCGCCCTTCGCCGCGCCAACCCCGCCGCCAGAAATGCAGACGCCGGTCAGTCCTTTTCCCAACCCTAGACTCTTACAATCATAGAGAGTCTGTGTTTGAATTTGCGAGTGTAGATGTGTCGTAGGTGGAGAGAGTGTAATGAAGCTCTAACTGACTGGTAACCGCGTTTAGGTCGCAATGATGAAGTGCGCTCCTTCTTTATTTGTGGATGATTATGATTGTGACTTTTCGTATGGCCTACAATTATGAGAGTTCGTTACTTCGGGGAGCGATTGCTTAAGATACGTCTCGTTTTGTTCATATTTTTATGAACACTCATTGCTTGGACTTTCGGTGTTTATGTTCTGGTCTTCAATGTGTGGAATATCTGTTTTTTTTGGAAATTTAAACTTTTAGTTGGTTAGATGGAGTAGAAGAAAGCTTTGGATGTGGTAGGACCAACCGTTTAGTTGTTTTTCTCTGGAGGGTGGACATTGTTTAGTTAATGATCCACTTCGCGTGTATTTTAGATCTGGAATTTGGATATGCTGTGTGGTTTGAGCTTGGGGTGAAGATGCGAGTGCAGACTTTGTATTGGTCGTTAAAGTGTTTGCTTGCTTTTGATTGGTGATGTTTTTGTGTGTGGGAAAGCGGTTTAAAGGAGTGGTACGAAGTGTTTCTTTTAGGTTTTCATTCTATAATAACCTGTTTGTTTGGTTTGGGTGCCTCTTCTTTTCTCTTTTGGGGTGTTTGGTTCTTGATTATTAGCTTGCGTGGTTGTTCTTGATCTTTACTTGCATCGGTTCCTTGCTGTCTTCTGTGCTTTGTTGCTTTTGAGGATAATGAATCATCCTCCCATTTCTTATCTCCTTCTAATCTTCTGCATTATGTTGTAGAAGGTTTATAAGTAGAGTTTCTACACTCTAGCAAATGTTTCTAATGTGTTACAGTTTTTCAATTCTTATGGTAATAAGTGACAATTTTCTTAGCTGCAACCTTTGTATTAGAATGGAGAACAGGTGGGGTCTAATTCAGTCTCAAAGGTTGTATATTAGCGGGTTAGGGGTGGATTGTCGCAGTTATTATAGGGAAAATATGGGTTTGAATGTCACAATCCCAATTAATTTGAAATCCTAATATCCAGACCCAGATGACATAGGTCATTTTCATTTCTTGGAAGGCTAGTCCCAAAGTAGCATCTTGTGGTTATGTTCAGCTTGTCTGGAACTTGCTGTTGTAGTGAAGAGAAGAATCCACTCCTTAAAGCCTTATTGATGTTGGGTGGCAGCCTATACTTTAATAGGGTTTTCCTGTTCCATGCGTATATGATATGAGACTGGCTGAATGAAGGTTTGGAGTACTCCTTTCGTAGTTGGGCGAGGATCAACTAGGTTTTGGTACCGTTTGATGTAGAGGAGAAACCACTCTTAAAATCCTGGAAAATAATACAATTTCAGGGCAGACCCTTTACTTTAAATGGAAGTTCCTAAGAAGATTTTTGGTATTAACAACAGTGAAAAAGGATACAAAACAGATCATTGTATGAGGAGGGTGTAGTGTTTAAGGGCCCTTTTATGGCCACCAGTAATTCTTGAGTTCTAGATAGGGACTAGAAGTTTAGTTTCGTGGCAGCATTGTAGAGGTTGGGAGAGGATCAACTAGGTGTTGGTACCGTTTGATGTAGAGGAGAAACCACTCTTAAAATCCTGGAAAATAATACAATTCAGGGTAGACCCTTTACTTTAAATGGAAGTTCCTAAGAAGAATTTTGGTATTAACAACAGTGAAAAAGGATACAAAACAGCTCATTGTATGAGGAGGGTGTAGTGTTTAAGGGCCCTTTTATGGCCACCAGTAATTCTTGAGTTCTAGATAGGGACTAGAAGTTTAGTTTCGTGGCAGCATTGTAGAGGTTGGGAGAGGATCAACTAGGTTTTGGTAGTTTGATGGAGAGGAGAAACCACTCTTAAAATCCTGGAAAATAATACAATTCAGGGTAGACCCTTTACTTTAAATGGAGGTTCCTAAGAAGATTTTTGGTATTAACAATGGTGAAAAAGGCTACAAAACAGCTCATTGTATGAGGAGGATGTAGTGTTTAAGGGCCCCTTTATGGCCACCAGTAATTCTTGAATTCTAGATAGGGACTAGAAGTTTAGTTTCTTGGCTGCATTGTTATACTTGTACTTTTTTATATTTTGAGTGAAAGCTAATGCTTGAAAACAAGATGGTTATTAAAAATTTTCCATCTAATTTTCTATCTGGTATGGTGGTATTGCTATACTACACTTGTCATGTTATCATTTCTTTGAACAGTGCCTGGAAGAGTTCGGGTGGCTGTAAGATTGAGACCACGAAATGCTGAAGAAATGATGGCTGATACTGATTTTGCTGACTGTGTTGAATTACAACCAGAGGTACATTCGTTCTATTTAATTTACTATTAATTGTAGATGTTAGGTTTTTCTTTGCTTTATAGATATCTTGGATTTTTTTTACGTACGAATCTTGTTTAATGTAAGCCTTTTGTGTTTTTACTGTCCTTCAGCTTAAAAGACTGAAACTTCGTAGAAACAATTGGGATTCTGACACATATGAGTTTGATGAGGTGCTTACTGAATTTGCATCACAGAAACGTGTCTATGAAGTTGTGGCTAAGCCAGTTGTGGAGGTCTGTTGTACTGGTGCATATCCTAATTGTTCGTGAACATCCTTTACTGAGATATCCCTATCTAGTTTTGCTTAATGTTAATGTTTTATGATTTGATGACATCATTCCTTGGTTTAATTGTTAATGGATTCTATCCATTGCCATATTTCTTCAATACTCTATAGGTTAACACGTTTTTGATGTCTGGTTTGTAGAGTGTTCTTGATGGTTATAATGGGACTGTGATGGCTTATGGTCAAACTGGAACTGGGAAAACTTTTACACTTGGACGACTTGGGGAAGTTGACACTTCTGATCGTGGTATCATGGTCCGTTCCATGGAGGATATTTTTGCTGACTTGTCACCCAATACTGATTCTGTCACAGTCTCGTATCTGCAGGTTGATACCTACGTGTGCATTACTGCTTTTTGCATCATTATTACTTTTATCTTCTAGTGGCCATTGTGTTGTGTTTCATTTTGTTTGATCAAGAAAGTGTTCTTTGTTTTGTATTATAAGCATTCTAGGCCATTTTACTCATATTTTGTCTGCAAAAAATGTGTAGCTTTACATGGAGACTCTCCAGGACTTGCTTAATCCAGTAAATGATAATATTCCTATAGTGGAGGATCCAAGAAGTGGTGATGTATCTATGCCTGGGGCAACTCTTGTAGAAATCACAGACCAACATAGTTTTCTGGAGCTGTTAAGAGTAGGGGAAGCTAATAGAATTGCTGCTAACACAAAATTGAATACTGAATCTTCTCGCAGTCATGCTATTCTGATGGTGATAGAATATTCCCTGTTTGGATTACCTTTTATTTTCTTTATCTTTGATTCCAAAGGTCGCAAATCAAGGAAACTACTTAGTTACTGCTTTTTGTTTCTTAAAAATAATATCCAATCTTGATAAATTTATTGTTTCTCACAGGTTCATATTAAGAGGTCTGTCTTGGAAAGTGAAGATATTGTATCCAGTCAAAATGGCGATGCCTCTCATTTGACTAAACCTTCAAAACCACTTGTTCGGAAGAGCAAGTTGGTTGTGGTAGACTTGGCAGGTTCAGAACGTGTCCACAAGTCCGGTTTGTGCTGAACTTAAAAGCTGTCTCTATGTGTAAATATGGGTGCCATAAATGAATTTTTCTTGTGAAATTGTCTGAAAGTGGCTTCTCCATGAAGCATTTGTTGTGTTTGCATGCATGCAGAATACTGGAAAATGGGAGGAAAAGTCATTCAAATGAGCAGGAAGATAAACTATGTGAAAGAGTTTCAAATGGCCCAAAAATATCCCCAGATGAGTGTGAAATAAAATGGGGTCAGGAGAGAATAATTCAAGTTAGTGGGTGTTAGATGTTAAGTTGTGTGTTTCTGTTAATTGGGCTTAGCCCATTCTGTATTTAGGGTTTAACCCTTATCTTACATTATAAATAAACTACCCTATGTGTATGCTAAACACATAAGGGAGATTTCTCCTAATCTTCTTCACTATATTTAACATGGTATCAGAGCCATGGTTAGAGCCTATCCTAGCGAGTTCTAAGTGGGCATTCTATTCTTCTATTCCACCCGCTATCGGGCCGTTATCGGACCACCCAATTTCTACTATCACGCACGAGATGTCTATACCTCGGCGTGAAGGGGGTGTGTTGGAAGTCCCATATCAACTAGAGATAAGGTCAATTCTTAGTTTATAGTGGGTGCAAACCTCACCCTACAAGCCGGTTTTGTGGGGTTGAGTTAGGCTTAAAACCCACTACTAACATGGTATCAGAGCACAGGAATAGTTCCAGTCAACTCTACGGTCTCCGGCACCCATCACTGCCGCTGTTGTCGCAGTCGCCGCCGCCGCCGTCGCCGGAGTTCCAGAATCGACCGGTGACCAGACCATCGGAAGCGTCTCGGCCGGGCGACCACCGTCGTACGAAGATCGCGGCGAACAGACCTCTCACGCGCCTCCACGCGCCGCCGCAAGAGTCGCCGCTGCCGCCGCGCGTGCCAGAGCTTTCCTCCACCGATCAGCACCGCCATGATCGCC
Source organism: Vigna angularis (assembly GCF_016808095.1). NCBI lineage: Eukaryota > Viridiplantae > Streptophyta > Magnoliopsida > Fabales > Fabaceae > Vigna > Vigna angularis. Next base: position 10,474,560 of record NC_068971.1, read on the forward strand.
TCCTCGCCCTCTTTCTGGATCTGTGGTCGTTGCGTCAATCGGAGCATTTTGAATTTTTAGGGTTTCTCCCTCTCCATGGTTGCCCAACTTGATGATCAGAGTCGGTCTCGCCAACCCGGTAACGGACGTCCAAAATGTGACCACTGTGGCAAGCTAGGCCACAAAATTGATAGATGTTATGCACTTCATGGACGTCCTCTTCGACCTATAGCAATGGCTAATTCTGATCCACCTCCCCAATCACCGTCTGCAGACCATCCTACTTCATCAAATACCATAAATAACCCTTTACTCTTTCAGGAATTTCTCAGATGGTATGAGGACCGTCAACACTCTAGTTCCACTACATCTACTTCTGTTACACGCACAGGTACTCCTTTTGTCGGTCTGACTCACTCTCTCGGATCTTGGGTCCTTGACTCAGGTGCCACCGATCATATCACTGGTAACAAGTCCTTGTTTTCTTCCTTGTCATGTCCGGTTAATTTACCCTCGGTAACGATGGCTGATGGGTCTCGAGTCTCATCTCATGGTATTGGTACTGTTCATATTTTTCCGTCCATATCCATTGATAATGTACTTTATGTCCCCGGGTCTCCTTTTAACTTATTGTCCGTAAGTCGTCTAACTCGTTCCCTTAATTGTGTTATTTCATTTACCAAAGATTCTGTTTGGTTGCAGGACCGAAGTTCGAAACACATGATTGGCACAGGATGTGAGTCTCATGGCCTATATCATCTCAGCCCTTCTCCACATGCTGGCGTAATCATGGAGTCACCATCCCTTCTTCATGCTCAGTTAGGTCATCCCAGTCTTGCCAAACTGCAGCAACTTGTTCCGAGTCTGTCCAAATTATCAAGTTTGTCGTGTGAGTCTTGTCAGTTAGGTAAACATACTCGTAGTTCCTTTCCTCGTAGTGTTTCACAACGAGCGTCATCCCCCTTTTCATTGGTTCATTCTGATATTTGGGGACCTAGTCGTGTTAAGTCAACTTTAGGATTTCAGTATTTTGTTACCTTTATTGATGACTATTCCAGATGTACTTGGTTGTTTCTCATGAAGAATCGTTCTGAGTTGTTTTCTATTTTTCAAACTTTTTTCAATGAAATAAAAACTCAGTTTGGGGTTTCTATTCGCACTTTACGTAGTGATAATGGCCGTGAATACCTTTCTCAACAGTTTAAACATTTTATGGCTTCTCATGGCATTCTTCACCAAACCTCTTGTGCTTATACCCCTCAACAAAATGGGGTGGCTGAGCGCAAGAATAGACACCTTATTGAAACAACTCGTACCCTTCTCATTCATGGTCAAGTACCCTCACGTTTTTGGGGTGATGCTGTTCTCACGGCATGTTATCTTATCAACCGCATGCCATCTTCCGTCCTAGCAAACAAAATCCCTCATTCTATATTATTTCCTCAAGACCTTCTACATCCATTACCTCTTAGAGTTTTTGGGTCTATATGTTTTGTTCATGATTTTAGTCCTGGTCTTGATAAGTTATCTCCTAGGTCTCACAAATGTGTCTTCTTAGGATTTCCACGGTCACAAAAGGGCTATAAGTGTTTTTCCCCTTCCCTCAATCGTCATTTTATCTCTGCTGATGTTACTTTTGATGAATCTTCTTTTTACTTTACACATTTATCTTCTAGTTCTGTACCTCTCCCTGTTACTGTTGATATTCCTCTTATCTGTGATCCTCCTGGTGATGCTCCACCCATTTTGTCTCCTTCTTTAGACTCTCATTCACCACAGGATCGTCCTTCACCACCACCCCTTCAGGTTTATAGTCGCCGCAATTGTCTCCCTCATGACTCACTTCCAGTGCTGCCTCTTGTGTCTCCTCCGGCTCCAGCAACTGAGTCTGACTTGCCTATTGCCCTCCGTAAAGGTATACGCTCTACCCGTAACCCTTCCCCCCATTATACTGTTCTTAGTTACCATAGATTATCTCCATCTTTTTACACTTGTCTCTCATCCATTTCTTCTGTGTCAATTCCTAAATCTGTGGGTGATGCCTTAAGTCATCCTGGCTGGCGTCAAGCTATGCTGGATGAATTAAGTGCTTTACAGAAAAGTGGAACTTGGGAGCTTGTCCAATTACCATCTGGAAAGTCTGTTGTTGGTTGCAGGTGGGTGTATGCTATCAAGGTTGGCCCTGATGGCACAATTGATCGTCTGAAAGCTCGACTGGTTGCCAAAGGCTACACACAGATTTTTGGTTTGGATTATGGTGATACTTTTTCTCCAGTGGCAAAAATGACCTCTGTTCGCCTATTCATTGCCATGGCCGCTCTTCGACAATGGCCTCTTTACCAACTTGATGTCAAAAATGCTTTCCTAAATGGTGATTTGCATGAAGAAATTTATATGGAGCAACCGCCTGGCTTTGTTGCTCAGGGGGAGTCATCTGGATTGGTATGTCGTCTTCACAAATCCTTATATGGCCTAAAACAATCTCCTCGGGCCTGGTTTGGTAAATTCAGCTGTGTTGTTCAACAATTTGGTATGTCTCGCAGTGAAGCGGATCATTCAGTGTTCTATCGCCACTCAAGTGCTGGATGTATTTACTTAATAGTGTATGTTGATGATATTGTTCTCACAGGAAGTGACTATCTCGGCATCTCTCAGATGAAACAACACCTTTGTCATCATTTTCAAACCAAAGATCTTGGCAAACTCCGATACTTTTTGGGTATTGAAGTAGCACAATCCAATGATGGTATTGTCATATCTCAGAGGAAGTATGCGTTAGACATCTTGGAGGAAACAGGGTTAATGAACTGTAAATCTGTTGAGACACCTATGGACCCTAACATCAAACTCTTACCAAATCAGGGGGAGCCTTTCTCAGATCCTGAACGGTACAGAAGATTAGTTGGTAAATTAAACTATCTTACTGTTACGCGTCCTGACATTTCCTTCGCAGTTAGTGTGGTGAGTCAATTTCTAAACTCCCCATGTGAAGACCATTGGGATGCAGTTGTTCGCATACTGAAGTATATTAAAAGATCACATGGAAAAGGCTTGCTATATGGCCCTAACAACGATACAAAAATTGTTTGCTATTCAGATGCTGATTGGGCTGGTTCCCCTTCTGATAGGAGGTCTACTTCTGGATATTGTGTCTCTATTGGTGGCAACCTGATATCTTGGAAAAGTAAGAAGCAAAGTGTTGTGGCAAGGTCCAGCGCAGAAGCAGAATATAGAGCTATGGCATCTGCTACTTGCGAGCTTGTGTGGCTTAAACAATTACTTAATGAATTGAAATTTGGAGATGCCACTCACATGACACTTATATGTGATAATCAAGCTGCTCTTCATATTAGCTCTAACCCTGTCTTCCATGAGAGAACCAAGCACATTAAAGTTGATTGTCATTTTATTAAAGAAAAAATCATATCCGGAGATATCAAGACTGAGTTCGTTAACTCAAGCAACCAGTTGGCAGACATATTCACCAAGTCCTTACGAGGACCTAGAATTGACTATCTTTGTAACAAGCTTGGAACATATGATTTATATGCTCCAGCTTGAGGGGGAGTGTTAGATGTTAAGTTGAGGGGGAGTGTTAGATGTTAAGTTGTGCGTTTCTGTTAATTGGGCTTAGCCCATTCTGTATTTAGGGTTTAACCCTTATCTTACATTATAAATAAACTACCCTATGTGTATGCTAAACACATAAGGGAGATTTCTCCTAATTTTCTTCACTATATTTAACAGTGGGAAAACATGCAAATAGGCGGTAATAATGATGAAAATGGTTGAAAACAATTCAATCAAATGGGCAAGCTCAAATGGCTAAAAAATAATTGAAATAACACGAAAAGTGCATGTGAACATATTCAAATGGTTGGGAAAATGCATGAGAAAATGTTTTGTTTGATTATTTTTTCAATTATAATATGTATAATAATAAAATAACTACAATAAACCTGTTATATAAACAATAACATATTTTTTTGTTGTGACTGTTTATTTTTTTTTTCAGGCTTTAAATAGTAATATTTTAGATAATATTATATTAATATCACACTATATGTATACCGCATGTGTTTATATTGATATAATTATTATAATAAATAATATGTCATAAATAGTATAAAATATATGATGTGATAGTTTTCTGCCAGTTGCTTTCTGCCAGCATCCTGAATTATAATAGAGATATATTAGAAAAGTGTCACCATATTTTCTTTTTATTCTGGTATCAACATTCTTGTGGAGGAAAAGTTGGAAACAACCGTTAGTTATATACTGTTTGTTGTTTTTAAGATTTTGTGAAGGAATGTTTTATCTATTTCTTTCACAAAATTTTGAAAATAGGGATAAATGAAAGCAGTGTGATATTTTTGTAAGTATTAGTAAAAGCATATTAATTGAAAATACAAATTGTAAAATAGCCATTACCCTTTAAGGGTCTGTTTGCTTTGAGAAATTGTTTTTGTTTTAATTTTTTATTTCACTTTTAATTACAAAAGTGTCTTGGTTTCATTTTTGTTTTCAAATACTTGTCTAGGTAATAGTGAAAAATATATTATTTTTCTTGCTCTCACTATTTTATATACAAAATTTGAAAATAGGAAACAATGAAAATAAAATGACATTTTTTAATTAAAAGGAAACAGAAAATGAAAATACAAACCTTTCCTCAAACCAAACAAGCTCCAATATTCCCTGTTTCCTGTGGCCTTTGAATTGAAATTTGTATGTTCATTTAGTGATAGTCCTTGCCTTACCTTGGTAGCTTCTTTTATTATGTTGATATGTGCTGAAACTTTGGATTTTTAACCCTTTTTCCCATCAGGAAGTGAAGGGCACATGCTAGAGGAAGCTAAATCTATCAATCTTTCACTTAGTTCATTGGGAAAATGTATTAATGCTCTAGCAGAGAACAATGCTCATGTTCCATTTCGTGATTCAAAGCTTACCAGAATGCTTCGAGACTCTTTTGGTGGTAAGAGGCCATAATTTGTTGTTTAGATATCTTAGTATCATATCCTTCTGATCTTCAACTTGACAAGATCAAAAAATTGAGTGTGATGTCATTTATGGTTTACAAAACTATTTTCTTAATCCTTGATGGACATATTTATGGTATCTTTGTCTTAGTATTTGTACTAGATGCCAATAGTCTTCTTGGACACTCTTTCTACTTGCTTTCTGATAATCTGCAGGCACAGCTAGGACTTCATTGATTGTGACTATTGGCCCATCACCACGTCATCGAGGAGAGACTTCTAGTACCATATTGTTTGGCCAGAGGGTCAGTTTCTTCACTTAGATTTATACTTCCATATATGTAGTTATTCATTCTATATGAACTAAATATCATACTTAGATTTTTATAAAATTTATTCTCCTTGAGATCTGTTTCGTTGTGCATCGACTGTATGCTATATTTCTATTATTTTGATGTTAGTGTTGGAATTTATTTTGAAAAATCACTGTTGGAGATTTCTTGCATCAAATGTTAATAGTACTGGCAGAATTTATTAATTTAATGCCCTTAGATTCAACTGTGCGTCCTTGTGCCGTTTATTAACTACACTTGCTGGCATCTTATTTTACTCTTTTGTTAGTAGAGCCAATTTGTGACCTTAGTTATCATGATCATCATTATAAGCAAATAATTTATTGAGAGATAGGAGGCTCAAATTTAAGGGGGTAACTCGATAAATTATTCCAAGAACAAAAGTTAAAAATTAAGAACACAAAACGTGCCGCTGCATACCATCTCTGAAGATCTACTAAAGAATAACCACATGTCCTTAAGCATAACACAGCAGCTAAATGCAATACACTACACAAAAAGATCTTCTAATGTATCAATTGACCAGTGAAAATTCTAGCTTTTCTTTCCAACAGAATACACCAAACAACTCCAAATTCAGCACAATGTCAAAGCCTTTTATAATCTCTATTAGTGTCAAAACTTCTAAAATTAATCCACAAGAGCTTATGGAGATCCTTGGAGATTCAAAAGTAAGTGAAAAAACATTTTGAAAACTCAATCTGCACGTAGCACAAAAATAGAGGAAGAAAGCAGTTAGAGGTCTTCAAATTTGAAGTAAATCCTTGACAATGAAGTAATTCAGTTCGAGAACGCCAGTCCATATACAAATGGTTTAACCTTTGAGATAGTGATTGATTTCCTAAGGAAGGAGCTACACTGCTGGATGAAGTGAGAAAATGGATGGTAGGATTTACATGGAAAACATCTGGAGTGTCAAGTGACCTAATCCTCTGGTCTAAGTTTGAATAGATGTGGATAGAATATAACAAGGTTAGAAGAGATTGTCAATCAGAGAATTCCCTATTATTCAAATTTCTGAAAAACATAAAATTTCTAGAAACAGCAGTAGATTCAGAAGATGAACAAAACTGGATTAAAGGAGACTGCTGATTGGAAAGAAGATAAAGTCTATGAAGCGTTTCAGAAAAAGGAACATCTCACAGATAGGTGGTTTTTGAAAGTGAATTTAGGCCTAATTCAATCTTACAAAATTGGGGTTGTAATGTTAGGTTTTCACTTGTATATGTTATTACTTGACCTTATTTCTAGTCGATGTGAAATTTCTGTCAAACCCTCACATCAGGGACTGGACATGTGGAATCTTGGACCATATTTTTTGTGGTTTGACAACACTTTGATTGTGGATGGAACAATAGGCCTAGCAGACCTTATTGGGTTAGAGCCCAATTCCATCTTAGAAATTGAATTAGGCCAAACTCAATGTTATAAAACAAGCTTGTAAAGTGAAGTTTGTACCCATTCATATACTATAACTTAACAATATCTCTAGTTGATGTGAGTTTCTAACAAGTGTCATCCCAAATTTTGATATGGGAACCATCTCCAAATTCAAGAATAGAGAAGACCGAAAGAAGCATAGTACTCAACCCTAAAAAAATAATTTCTAGGGCTGGCAAGTAATGCTGGACTGTTGCAGTGGCATACCACTGATCAAAATGCAAATCATATTTCATTATGATAATTTTATCATCATTGTCATTATCATTTAAAATGAATTCTTTTTGGTGAAAATTGATATGGTTTTCTGTTTTTGTGACAGAAAAATAACACATTTTTGTTTCATCAGGCTATGAAAGTTGAGAATATGTTGAAAATAAAGGAGGAATTTGATTATAAAAGCTTGTCTCGAAAGCTTGAGGTACAATTAGATAAGCTTATTGCAGAAAATGAAAGGCAGCAGAAAGCTTTTGAGGATGAAGTTGAGAAAATAAATTTGGAGGCCCAATGTCGAATTGCCGAGGTGGAGAGGAACTTTGCAGATGCATTGGAGGTTTGTCATATGACCCATATGAAGGATCTTGACTACAAATTACATTAAATTTTTAAGCCAAAGTCTTGTGGTTTTGAACTGTTTTGTAGCTGTATACATAATGCTGTATACTAATAACCTAGGGTTTACATATTGTTAAAGTATGTGATGGAGGATCATTATTATTAATTTAACTCTTTCTAATTGATGGTATTGTTCTAGCTCATCTTGTGAACAGAACGTAAAGACAGTCTAGTAATTCTGGGCTATGCCTTAGTTATGCTGGATTGATGTCTTGTTGAGGAAGTATGGATTCTGTTAAGTGTTATTTCTTAAAAATGTCTCAGATTGAGTGTTGAGGTTAAAAAATGATCAATCTGTGTGGCTGGAGTACTTTTATGAAGATTTATGTGCTTTTGTATTGTTGAAATATATTGTATTGTATAATTGGACTTTTAGTTTTGGGCTTTTAGGTGCTGGCCCATTGTTCCTTATATAGGACTTTTTTGTGTAATAGAAACTTCAACACACACAGTAATAATATTTTTACGATTAGATTTTCTCTCCCAAACTTTCACATGGTATCCAGAGCAGGTTAGGGTTTGCCGTTCGCCACTGCTCACTGCCCGCCTCCGCATCCGCTGTCGTTCACCGTCGCTTCCGCCGCCGTCGTCGCCGCTTTCCGCCGTCGCAATCTTTTTTCGGCGAAGTTAAGGGTTCGGTGCGCCTCGACGAGCGCGACCCATCCCTGGTGGTCGCCGCCTCATCCTTCTCTCGACGCGCCATCACGCGTCGTTTCTTTTTGACCTCTCTTGGGTGCGTGGGCTTCACGCGCCGCCTCTCCCGTGTCGGATCTTCACCGTGCCACTGCCGGTCGTTTCGCCTCCGTCTCCTGAGTGTATTGTGGTCTCTGATTTGCTGTTCCGTTGAGGGTTGCTCTGTTTAGGGTTTCTTCCCACAATCTTTTTTCCCCTCTTTTCTTGTTTGGCTTTATAATGGCTGGTCTTCGAACACCGTCTCTCTCTGCTACACCAACCATTACTTCTGCAAAACTCAATTGGAAAAACTATCTATCTTGGTCTTCTTCCCTGGAGTTATGGTTTCTTGGTCAAGGATACCATGATCATCTTGAACAAGATGTTTCCACCGTTCCTGAAGAAGAGAAATCTCAATGGCAGAAGCTTGATTTTCAACTATGTGCTGTCCTATGGCAATCTGTTGAACAAGAAGTCTTAGAAATTTTGATACCTTACAAAACGTGCTCCTCCTTTTGGAGAAAAGCTCAGGATATCTTTGCGAACAATGTGCAACGTCTCTTTGATGCAACTCAAAGAGTGACTTCCTTCAAACAAAACAATCATGATATGGTTACTTACATAGGAACGGCCCGTGCTGCTGTAGAAGAATTGAAGAATTTCTTTGTGGCTGATTCTGTAAAAGGCCTAAACAAGAAGCTTGATAAGTTTTACATGGTCTTAATTTTAAGAGGTCTACATTCAGATTTTGATCATGTTCGTGATCAAATGTTAGCTGGTGATCAAGTTCCATCAATGGACAGCTTAGTTACTCGACTTCTTCGGGTATCTTCATTAGTTAAAGACGAAAGTTCAATTGGTGGTATTAAAACATCAGCTATGGTAGCACCACAAGGAAGAGGAGGAGGCAGAGGCAACCGAGGAGAACGTGGTGGCTGTGGTATGCGTCCTCAATGCACATATTGTAGGAGGATAGGCCATACTCGAGAGAAATGTTATGCCTTACATGGATATCCAAACAAAGTCGCTCATGTTTCGAAATCTGATGATCTCGAACCCAAAATTTCAAATGAAGAATACCAAGAATTTTTGAAGTATAAGTCTGGAAAATCTTCTAATCCTGACCAATCCTCTTCCATGTCCAATGTGTCAACTGCCTGTATATCTCAATCTGTGGAAGGTCACAATCCATGGATCCTTGACTCAGGTGCCTCAGACCATATCTCTGGTACTATTTCTTCATTTTCTTCCATGTTCTCTCAGAAAATCCCTCATTTCATTACTGTTGCCAATGGATCCAAAGTTGCATCCCAGGGAATTGGCAGAGTTTCCTTATCTCCTTCACTAAATTTAAATTCTGTTTTGTATATTCCTGATTGTCCTTACAATTTAATCTCCTTGAGCCAATTGACTCGTTCCTTAAATTGTTCTGTAACCTTTACTGCTAATTCCTTTGTTATACAGGAACATGGTACGAGTCGCCTGATTGGAGAAGGACATGAGTCTCGAGGACTTTATTTTTTGAAACACTTGAGATTGAAAAGAAATAATTCTTGAGGGCTTAATTGATCCCTCTCATAATTTATAAAAATAAATTGATACAAGAGGACATGATAATTAGGGTAACCTTATTAGACACAATATAATCGTGATAAATAAGGTAACTCTAGACACAATATAATCATGATAAATAGGGTAACTCTAGACACAATGTAATCATGATAAATAGGGTAACCTTAGACACAATATAATCATGATAAATAAGGTAATCCTAGACACAATATAATCATGATAAATAGGGTAAATATTCTAACACTCCCCCTCAAGCTGGAGCATACAAATTGTATGTGTCAAGCTTGGAATAAATAAAATCAATCCAACAAAATCAACTTGTCTAAAATGTCGAGACAATAGACGTGGTAACTTTGGCTCCGAACAAGATGCACATATGTTTCAGACCATCAAGAGAGAATGTCTATAAACCAAATTGGACTCACAAACCAGCGTAACCAAAGAGACTCCTCATAAGCTTATGGAGAATAATATTGGACAACCACGAAACTTGATCTAGCACCATGAACCTTCAAGTAATGACTTTGACAAAGTTGATTTCCATCAAAAGTGAATGACGAGTGGTAGACAGCGACAAACTGCAGAAACTGGATTGCCATCAAGTAAGGATGGGGCCTGCATGACTAAAAGCGATAAACTACAAAGACTGGATTCCATCGAGAAAGGATGGAGATTGTAGTGGCTAAAAGCGACAAACTACAGGGATTACACTGCCATCAAGTAAGGATGGGGCCTGTAGTGATTGGAAACATACTCCCCTTACTGCAGGGACTAAATTGCCATTACTGACTGATGGGGCCTGCAGGGATTAAATTGCCATCACTGACTGATAGAGCCTGCAGGGCCTAAATTGCCATCACTGACTGATGGGGCCTATAGTGGCTGGAAGCGACAAAACTACAGGGACTGCCATCACTAACTAACGAGGTGATGGGGGCCTACAGTGGTTGAAAGGACAAAATTGCAGGGACTGCCATCATTAACTGATGGAGCATGTGGTTGGAAACATATTGCAGTGGTTGGAAGCATCTCCCCCTCACGACAAACGACGGAAATGATGATGCCGTCGATGACAAATCGTGAAGGTGGGAGATCATAATGGTCTCTTTTATTCATCAAAGCATCCAAAAACAGATCTAATAAGGGACTGGTGAAATTGTTTGACTAAGATTCTGAATCTGGCCAGAAATAGGCTCCCCCTCATGCCATGAGGAACCTTCAACCTATGACTTTGATGTTGAAATTTGATAGGTTCTTTATCCAAGAACCTAGGAAAAACTCACTCCTTACTTTTCAAACACACACACCGACAAAGAAATGCTTCTTTTATTCACTTTCAATCAACAGAAAGAATACAGAGAGCTTAACCTCTCCCCCTCAGGACAATGAGTCCTGATCAACAATTCAATAAGGCAAAAAGATCCCCCCAAACTAATCACAACTATTTATACAAGTTCAAAAGCTTTTCCCCGCTCCCCCTAATTGACCAAACAGTTAGACCAACTAACTATGTTTCTTTCTTCTCTCATAGACTAATAACGGTCTAACAAAATTCCTTGGTGTTAACCAACTAATAGCACTGACTCTCCTTGGATACTTGTATATAAATGACACAAGCCATCAGGAACATCACAACTGCTCCAATACGCAAAACTAAACAAATATTAGGAAAGTAGGCTAAGGAATAATGCTGAAACAGAGGTATAATGCTGAAATAGAGAGTTTTTTTTTTTATTTGGTCGAGCGAGACGAACGATAGTGAAGCCGTGTGATTCCGACACCGGAAAGGTGGCGTGTGACAAACAAGCGCCGAAAGCTTTTCAGAGAGAAGTCGTGCGTGACAAGATGAGAATGAGGCAATGACTAGGGATGGGTCGCACTCCTCGAGGCGCACAAAACCCCTAAGTTCGCCAGAGAAAATGTGACAATGGCGGAGGTGAACGTCGGACAAATGTGGCGCACATGGCGGCGCCTGGATGAGAACTAGCCCTCTCGCTCAAGGAGGCGTCGGACTAAACTGTGGTAGCAGATGGCAACGGAGGACAATAAACGGTGGTTGGCAGCGGACGGTGGTCGGCAGCAGACAGCTGCAGACGGTGGGAAACAACGGATAGCGGCAGACAATGACGAACGACGTCGGGAACAAAAGTTGATGGTGACAAACTTCTACAACTCGTCATAGTGGCAAAACAGTGCTAGATGGACAACGACAAATGGCACCAGACAACGACAAACGATGTCAAACAGCGACAAACAGCGCTTGGATAGCGGCAAACGGTGCCTGGACAGTGGCAAACGACACTTGGACAGCGGCAAACGACACCTGGACAGCGGCAAACGGTGCCTGGACAGCGGCAAACGGTGCCTAGAAATTGATTGTCATTTTATTAGAGAGAAGTTGTTGACTAAGGAACTTGTTACTGAGTTTGTCAATTCTAATGAACAACTCGAAGACATTATAACCAAATCTCTAAGGGGGCCCAGGATTCAATTTATATGTTCCAAGCTTGGTGCATATGATCTATATTTTCCAGCTTGAGGGGGAGTGTTGAAATATATTGTATTGTATAATTGGACTTTTAGTTTTGGGCTTTTAGGTGCTGGCCCATTGTTCCTTATATAGGACTTTTTTGTGTAATAGAAACTTCAACACACACAGTAATAATATTTTTACGATTAGATTTTCTCTCCCAAACTTTCACATGTATGTCAGATTTTAGGATGGATATAGTGTGACTTTTTGATCAGTTTGCTATCAAATGTTTTTTTATGCCTTTTTGGGCTGTCTCTATATCTTTGCTTTGTATTCTTAATTTTGTATTAGACATCGTGCAAAACCATTATGCCCTATTTTTGTGGAAAACTTAAATCACCGAAGATGCTAATTTTTAGGCTTTTTGGGGTAACATCTCTATAGTTTTCTCAATGCTTATATGGAGTTGTATGATTGTACCCTGTAGAAAGAGAGACTGAAATGCCAGATGGAGTACATGGAATTGGTAAAGGAGTTGGAGCAGAAGCTGGTCTTGAATCAAGAAAGACATGACTGCAATAGTTCTGTCGCTGGTAATGGAGAGGTATATTCCTTTTTAAATAATATTATCACGCTGCAAATCTTGAAGGTGGATTTTTGTCCCCCTGTTTTTAAAAGTTAATGGTCACATATTTTTTGAGATATCAACGTGTGTTACTGTTTTCACATTCAACATTTTTGGTTAATGTTGGTTGCTGGCTGTGTCCTAAGTTTCTGGGACAAGTGTTGATTTTTTTTTCTTTAAATGTATTTGTTGAATGAACCTAATTTTTTGGTTATGTCCAAGTATGCTATTGTTTGGTAGGTTGGACTGAACATTTGTATTTGAGGAAATATGAATATTTTTCCTGAATCATACTCGATACAGTATGAGGTATAAATTGGAAAGGGAAAAAGAAAATCTTTACACCAAATAATTCGGATATGATCTAGGCTCTGAAAATCCGTGATTCTGATTGGTTTGGGCAATCTCCAACATTCCCCCTCAATCCGGGTGGTAGATATCTATCATACTCAGATTGGATTTGATGCTATCACGTATATTCCTTGGTTAGAGCCTTAGTTAGAATGCTTGCTGTCTGCCTGCATGATGGGCATGCGAGATTACTCTCAATTTTAGCAACATTGTTTAACATCTTTCGGGGTGTATTTTGTTCATGCTGAAGAGAGGTCTATGTTTTCTTTTATATTTTTTCTTTCATCTACATTTTTTCTTTTATACAAAGACACACACACACAATAAGAAAAACATTAGAATAGAAGTCATCCTGCTATCTCATTTTTGTTGCTGTCTGCTGTCTGGGATTGACTAGTATGATCTCAACATGTCACAATAGAATCTCAAAAGGAGATAAAATTTGAATTCATTAAGGTGTTCTTATTTATCAAAGTTAATCTTCTGGGATTGTTGTTTCATGACAAATGTTTATATTAAGCAATAATTTATTTTATGATTTTCTTAGCAGTCTTGTGGTAAATTCGATACTGTAATTTACACATCAATCTTCATCAGTCCCAATGTCATAGTTTTAATAATTGCCTGGTTGAACGATTATAGTTGCTGCTTTGAGGTACTATTTTTATCTTTTTATTTTTGGTTTTAATTAGTTAGCTATTTGTGCCTTTTTGGCTCAGGGGCCCGCATCATCTTCAGCAGGTGAAGTTACTGAGGTCAAAATACTGCTTGAAACTGAAAGAAGTCGGAGGAAGGCAGCTGAAGAAGAGGTAGAGCATCTAAAAAATCAACTGGGGAAATACACACAAACACAGGTGAGATTCAGTTAAATGGCAAGCTTTTCTGTTTCTTCATCTTTCTAAAATGGTTTTATTGTACTAAAATCTTTTATGTATACTAGGCAGGAGATGCCGAAATTGTAAAGCTGCGGAACATCTTGGAGGATGAGGCTAATCAGAAAAAAAGACTTGAAGAAGAAGTAATAATATTGAGAAGTCAATTATTGCAATTGAACTTTGAAGCTGACCAGGTATTTGTTTTATGTTGACTAAGATTTGAGAATTCAGCATATTCTTTAGTAATAAACTTTAACTTGGATTGTAATTCTATGCTTTGAGTCATTGAGTTTGCTTTGATTTAATGAAAGTGGCCATAAAATGCACAATGCTCTTCAGTATTTAATTTTGTAGAAAATTCTTGTAACAAACCCAACCAGAGCTCCAAATGTAGGTCCTAAACATAATTTCATTCTGAACTAATGAAGTAGTAGATGTTGTCAAATCAAAGATTCTTTGATCTCTCCATTGCTTCTAGCTGCATGTTACATTATGTTCTTTGACATAACTTTGAATCTTTGGTATAGTATGATATAATTCTATGTTTATAGATGAGAAAGTGTTTGGAAAATGGAAGCTCTGGTAGCACATTTTCTGCCATGGATTCCTCCCGGCCTAACCAATTCAAGGACACTGCAAATGGTCAGAAGTCATCTGTTGCTACTCTCTTTGAGCAAGGTATGAATGAGTTCTTTTGAGTTATAACTGAAACATTCCATCATATCGGTGTTAATGACTCGTTATTTTAACAGTTGGACTGCAAAAGATTTTATCGTTGCTGGAGTCAGATGATGCCAATGTACGAATTCATGCTGTGAAAGTGGTAGCCAACCTAGCTGCAGAAGGTTGAAGCTAATCTCATCTTAAGGCTCTATATTTGATCATCTACTTTCTGTAAAAAAAAATTTCTGGCAATGCTTACAATTGTTAAAAACAGTACTTGAGTTAGGAGTCTGTTTAGTTTCAGAAAAATATTTTCTGTTTTCATTTCCTATTTTCACAAAACATAATAATGTATATAGAAAATTGTTTCATAAATCAAAAGTCCCTCTGTTTCTTTTATGTTGATTGTCTTCTGATAGTTGTATATATTGCAGCTTGATTTATTTTTTTAAATCATTGGTTGTAATTTATCTGGAAAATTCTACTTTTTTCTGAAAAGCATCTGTATTAGTTTTCCATAAAATTCGTCTTGTTTTCACTGTCCACTAGACCATTCTTTCATTCTACATTTTCTCTGCTCATACATTCCGAAGACCAAGACTGGTCGTTTTGTTATATGCTCATGTATATTTTCTTATGTGTAGTATTTCCTTTAGTAGTTTTTCTCAATCTGATATGCAGAGGCTAATCAAAAGAGAATTGTTGAGTCTGGGGGGCTTACTTCCTTGCTGATGCTTCTTCGAAGATATGAGGATGAAACTGTTCGCAGAGTAGCTGCTGGGGCAATTGCCAATCTTGCTATGAATGGTGAATATCGTTAGTATATTTTTTTGCATATTATAGACAATTGGATCTTGCTTCACACTTTGTTTACTACCTTCGTTTATTAGTGTTGTGCATTTACCTAATGTTACAATTGATATTGTTTTGCTTTCTTTTGTTAAATCAGAAGCGAATCAAGAACTTATTATGGCTGAAGGAGGAATTACTCTGTTATCAATGACTGCATCTGATGCTGAAGATCCACAAACTCTTCGAATGGTTGCTGGGGCAATTGCTAACTTATGTGGAAATGGTATAATTTGTTGTTTTTTAGCAAGTCATTTATTTATGTTGATAAGTGCATGAAAATATAATTTTAGCCATCAGATAAATTCAATTTGGATAGTTACTTAAAATTACACTATGTTGGTGATGTAATCTCCACTATTGTCTACTAATTGTTTCTTTGGACATTATGTGCTTGTGGGTTGAGAAATTGACATCTTGTTTGGCATTTTTTTTGTGAACATAAGGTCAAACATGGGTTTGAATGGAATAATGAATTTCTGCTTTCGCGATTATTATTCTCCTCAAACAATCATCATTATGTTGAAATCATTTTCAAATAAGATATCTAAATATAAATTACTTTAACCCACATTTAAGTGAACTCCATCTTTTTACAAAGATTGTCTAAAATTGTAATGGCCAACGCTCAGAAAAATGCCAACTAATCCTGAATAGTTTGCACTGCTCTTGCTGATATTTACCCCTTTATACATGAACCATGTCCAAATGCTGCCTCATACAATCTGTCTTGCACTAATCATACAAAGCTGAAACTTTTGTATAACTTATTTTTGAAATAACAGGAGCATTTTCTCTATTTTCTTGTCTTAGCTGACTTTCATATATAAAACCAGTTCTAGCTTAATGTCATTGAGAATTCTACATTCAGTGTTCCTGTTACATTAAAGCATATGTACAGATGGCGCTATAGTAGATTTTGTATTTGAAATCATTGTATTTCCATCCATATGTATTTTTCTGTAGGTTTCATATTTTTGTTTTCCATGTTCTTCAGATAGAATATTGATGACTCTGAGATCCCAGGGAGGTATTAAGGCTTTACTGGGAATCGTAAGATGTGGACATCCCGACGTCCTTTCCCAAGTTGCACGAGGAATTGCAAACTTCGCAAAATGCGAGTCTCGAGCTTCCAATCAAGGTCTACTTTTTCTCCTATTGATTCTCAACACTGAGAACATTAAGCTTCAAGTTAGATAGAAAATGGACAAAATAGTTACTCACGAATGTCACCAAAAAAATTCAGTCCTGCAATGATTATTTAAAGATGTATTTGATGTTTCTAAGCAAGCAATAGTCAATTTGCTCCCACCATTTCACTTCCTCAAAGTCACTGAAAACTTCAAACCTTACAATTATAGTTCTGCTCTCACAGGGATAAAAAGTGGCAGATCTTTTTTGATAGAAGATGGTGCACTTCCATGGATAGTACAAAATGCTAATAATGAAGCTGCACCAATCAGGCGTCACTTAGAGCTTGCACTCTGCCACTTGGCACAGCATGGTAACGAGACTTCTCATCATGTTTCACTTTTTCATAATACATTATTGCAAACTTTAAAATGTGATGTTTCAAAATAAACATTACAGAAGTGAATGCAAAGGACCTGGTTAGTGGAGGTGCTCTTTGGGAGCTTGTTCGAATTTCACGAGATTGTTCACGAGAGGATATACGGAATCTTGCTCGTCGGACTCTTAGTTCTGTCTCAACATTCAAAGCTGAATTGCGGCGCCTACGAATAGATTATTAATTATGAATCTGCGCATTTATTGTTGTTCCACAGCTTGTGAGGCACGTACTTGATAATAGTTCCACAGTTATGGAATGGTAGCTTACCTTGCTATTTTTGTGTTAAGTGAAGCAGCAGGGGTTTAGCATCTACTTGTTATGTAGCCATTACTGACCAGAATGAATGTATGTATAATCTATAGAGAGGAAAATTTGAGGTTTTTGGGCAGGGGAGAGATGGTGAAAATATGTTGTTAAACATTGGTTTGTCAAATTTTGACCACCACAAATTCCATAGAGCTGCCCCATATTGTTATTTGTAATTGATTATTGATTTGTGTAAGTAATGAAAATCATCATTCTAACTGGTGCCCATGTAATACGATTCTATTTGATTTTAATCCCCAAATAATGTTAGTCTAAATTCTTTGGGATTTTCTCAGCAACCCTTTTTTTTAGTCAACGATGAGTCTGATACAGTCCAAATACCTGTTGGGCTACACAATATAGTGGATAAAGAAACAAAAGAGCAAAAGAGGTGGGGACAAGTTTATGGCAGGAAAAAACAAAATAAAGAGGCTGAGGTGGACATAATTAGTTTGAGAGAGAGAATTGGAGGATCCTAGGAAGATTTACCTTTTTGTTATTTCCTTTATATTGTCAGGACAGTGGTGTGGGGAGGGGAGTTTTTGGGTGGAATGAAATATAGACTGGAGAGTACCGTTTTGGTCTCTTAAGGAGCCTAGCTCTGGACAGTAGGTTATTCCTTCTGTTTTTGACCTTTTATATCAATAAAACAGGATCTATGATCCTTTCTCATACTATATTTTCCTCTTAGTTTATTTCTGGTTCTGTGGTTTCCTAACAATTCTGGTCCGACCTGCCGGATAACTTCATTAGAGGGTGAATGGTTAACACTCGAGCAGACAGCAGAAAACAAGGAGAACCAGTGGTTTCAGGAAAAATGGAGGAGAGGGTAGGGTATGTAGAAGAAGAAGTTATTCGAATGAAGGCAATCATGGAAGAGTTGCGTCTGCAAGCAACTCAAAATTATTCAACACTAGAAGAGATGAGAAAAGAAACTGCAGAAAATCAAACAAAAATGGAGTTGATGACTAGGAGTTTTGAAAAGAGAATATATGAAGAGGGTGAAGGTTCTGTGGGAAACAAAAAAACAGAGACTAAGGAAAATACCAAGGGTGGAGCGGGTTTTACAGCCCTAGAAGGGGATGCTTTGGCAGAGTTTCAACAATCAGTAAAAAGGATTGAATTACCAGCATTCACGGGCGAGGATCCGGCTGGGTGGATTTCAAGAGCGGAGATTTATTTCAAGGTCCAGGAGACCAGCGAGACGGTGAAAGTACATCTGGCTCATTTGTGCATGGAAGGAGGGACAATCCACTTTTTTAATTCATTGTTAAACGATTATGAGGTGTTGTCATGGGATAATTTGAAGAAGGAGTTGCTTGAACGTTACGGAGGAATGGGGGAAGGGAGTGTATATGATCAACTGACGACGCTGAACCAAACAGGGAACATGGATGAATATATTGGACGATTTGAATGCCTGATCGCCCAAATTCCTAAGCTCCACGATGAACAATATTTTTCATATTTTACCCATGGGCTCAGGGAGGAGGTCCGAGCGAAGGTACGAAGCTTACATATCGCAAACCCTCTAACCAGGGGACGTTTGATGAATGTTGCTCGTGCTGTTGACCTAGAGGTGTCGGGACGAAGCAGAGGGTGGCACAGGCGGAACGAAGCACAGGTAATAGGAGGTGACAAGTCGGGTCACAAAACTAGATCCAATGTAATAGGACGAGTGGGTCAAAGAGAGTATGGGTGTAAGGGTTTGGTGGATAGGAAAAAATAAAGGGCTGTGTTTCAAGTGTGGTGGGTCGTATGGGCCAAATCATCAATGCCCAATTAAACAATTAAGGGCCATAGTAGCCGAGAATGAAATTCAGATTGAATGTGAAGATGAAGAAGGAACCAAAACAAGTGACGACGAGGGCGAAACGGAGGAAGCCGATGAAGTTTGTAGTGCAATCAGTCTCTTCGTGCTGGAGAAAGAGACTCGAGATGCGCCCAGAACGATGAAACTAAAAGGGATGATCAAAGGAGTACCTCTTCTCATTTTGATAGATTCCGGAGCGTCTCACAACTTCATTTCGAGAAGGTTAGTGAAAGCAATGGAATGGGAGTGGCAAAATACGCGGAAAATGCGTATTTTGATGGGAGATGGGCATCAAACAGAAACAGCTGGGGTTTGTCGGGGATTGAAGATTGTTCTTGAAACAGGGGAGTTCGTAGTGGATGCGTTTTTATTCGAACTTGAGGATATTGATCTTATCCTAGGCATGGCATGGTTGGAGTCGTTGGGAGAGATGCGGGTAGATTGGAAGAAGTAAATCATGAAGCTTAATTTGACCCAAGGAATTAAAGTACTGCGAGGGACAGAGCAAAGTGAATCTTTGAGTGCTAATCTCTACAAGTTCGAAATCAAAGGGGAGGCTAAGAAGGAAGAGGAAACTAATCAAACTCTGTTGGAAAAATTAAAACAGACGATGGGTCAATATGAAGATGTTTTCAAGGACCCAGAAGGTCTACCTCCAAAACGCCAAAAGGAGCACTGCATCAACTTGCTTCCCGGAAGTGCACCAGTTAACGTGAGACCTTACCGGTATCCGTTTCACCAGAAAAACGAGATAGAGAATCAGGTTCGTTCCTTGCTGGAAGTGGGGCATGTTCGACATAGTCAAAGTGCTTTCTCGAGCCCGGTAATCCTGGTGAAAAAGAAAAACAAGAGTTGGCGAATGTGTGTAGATTATAGAGCGTTGAACAAGGTGATGGTACCTGACAAATTCCCAATTCCCGTAATTGAAGAGCTCTTGGACGAGTTGCATGGAGCTAAGTATTTTTCAAAATTAGATCTCACTTCCGGGTATCATCAAGTTAGGATGAGGGAACAAGACATCGAGAAGACGGCTTTCCGAACCCATGAGGGACATTACGAGTACTTGGTAATGCCCTTCGGACTCATGAATGCACCTTCAACATTTCAAGCTTTAATGAATGAAGTTTTTAAGAAGATGTTGAGAAAGGGAGTCCTGGTATTTTTCGATGACATATTGATATATGGAAAGGATTGGGAAGAGCATTGAACAAACCTCACTAAGGTACTACAGCTGTTAAGGGAGAATATTTTATTTGCAAATAAAGAGAAATGTAGTTTCGGGAGAAGTAGTGTTAACTACCTGGGACATGTGATATCAGAGAAAGGAGTTTTTGTAGACCCTGAGAAGGTAACAAGTGTGGTTGAATGGCCCGTGCCAAAGAATGTAAAAGGCGTGAGGGGTTTCTTGGGCCTCACAGGTTACTATAGGAAATTTGTGAAGAACTATGGAAATGTGGCGCGCCCCTTAACTGAATTGACGAAGAAAGATAACTTTAGTTGGAATGAAAATGCCCACAAAGCTTTTGATGAGTTGAAGAAATTGATAACAACTGCTCCATGTCTTTGTTTGCCCAACTTTGAGAAGGAATTTGAACTTGAGTGTGATGCATCAGGTATTGGGGTTGGGGCCATTCTGATGCAGGACAGGCAACCAATCGCCTACTATAGCAAGGCTCTAAGCCCAAAGAATCTGTCCAAATCAGCGTATGAGAAGGAATTGATGGTCGTAGTTCTATCCATCCAACATTGGAGACCATATTTGCTGGGGCGAAAATTTAAGGTTTTTTCTGATCAGAAAAGCCTTAAACAACTATTGCAGCAGCACATCACAACAGGGAGCCAACAGAATTGGGTAGCAAAATTATTGGGGTATAACTTTGAAATAGTGTACAAGTCGGGTTGTGAGAATAAAGGTGCAGATGCACTGTCGCAGAGCAAGGACGCTGCAGCTTTAAGAAAACTGGTCACGGAGCCAATTTGGATGGATTACCCTGCAATAGTTGATGAGGCGCATAAGGACGGGGAGCTGGTGGAGATTATTAAAGCACTTAAAGAGGGAAGAATTGAGGGTAAGTATACAAGATTCAGCTATCAACAAGGTGTACTGCAGTATAAAGGCAGGTTAGTCATTTCATCTCAATCACCTTGGATTCCTGAATTGTTGAAAGAGTTGCATGCATCTCCCCAATCCGGACATTCTGGTTTCTACCGAACATATAGACGGGCTACGGCGAACTTATATTGGAAAGGAATGAAGGGGGATATCATGATATTTGTTCAAGAATGTGACACATGTCAACGTCAAAAATATATAACTGCTGCCCCAGGAGGATTGTTACAACCCATGCCAATTCCGGAAGAAGTTTGGGAGGACATAAGCTTATATTTTATCACAAACTTACCAAAATCCAAGGGATTTGATACGGTGCTGGTGGTTGTTGATAGACTTACAAAATATAGCCATTTCATTCTAGTAAAACATCCTTTTACGGCTAAGAGCATCGCTGAGATTTTTATCAGAGAGGTAGTCCGCTTACATGGGGTACCTAAATCAGTGGTAAGTGACAGAGATCCTACATTCATAAGTGCTTTTTGGAGGGAATTTTTCAGACTACAGGGGACTAAGTTAAGGATGAGTTCAGCGTATCATCCACAAACCAATGGTCAAACGGAAGTGACCAATCGATGCCTGGAAACATACCTACGTTGTTTCATCACTGATCAACCGAAAGTGTGGATTAATTGGCTGCCGCGGGCAGAATTGTGGTTGAACACCACTTACCATGAATCTATAGGAACTACACCCTTTGAGGCAGTTTATGGGAGGCCTCCCCCAAGGATTATTCCAGTTGTAAGAGGAGAGGTGAAAGTTGAGGCAGTTCAGCGTGAATTAGTTGATAGAGATGAAGCTATTCGTCAGCTGAAGAGACACTTGGTGCGTTCCTAGGATCGTATGAAGGCACAAGCAAACAAACATCGGAAGGAGAGAAGTTTTGAGATAGGGGACATGGTGTTTCTCAAACTGAAACCTCACAGGCAAAACTCGGTTATTTCGCGCATTAGTCCTAAGCTTAGTGCAAGGTACTACGGACCTTTTGAAGTCATTGAAAGGATTGGAGAGGTAGCTTATCGGTTGCAGTTACCACCTAATTCAAAAATCCACCCTGTGTTTCATGTTTCGCTGATCAAGAAAGCCATTGGGGAGTATAAAACAGCAGAAGGACTGCCCACAGGGCTAGAAGAGGACCAATCAGAGGTATGGTTACCCCAGAAAGTGTTGGCTACTAGAAGCATACTCAAGGGGGGAGAAAGGGTTAACCAATGGTTGGTGCATTGGCTAGGAAAAACAGCAGAAGAAGCAACGTGGGAGGATGAGATGTCAATGAAGGTCCAAT
This sequence comes from Vigna angularis, assembly GCF_016808095.1. Lineage (NCBI taxonomy): Eukaryota > Viridiplantae > Streptophyta > Magnoliopsida > Fabales > Fabaceae > Vigna > Vigna angularis. The sequence continues at coordinate 10,497,096 of NC_068971.1, forward strand.
TTCCAACTTTTAGTCTTGAGGACAAGACTATCTTTCAAGAGGGCGGTATTGATACAGCCCAAATACCTGTTGGGCCACACAATATAGTGGATAAAGAAACAAAAGAGCAAAAGAGGTGGGGACAAGTTTATAGCAGGAGAAAACAAAATAAAGAGGCTGAGGTGGACAAAATTAGTTAGAGAGAGAGAATTGGAGGATCCTAGGAAGATTTACCTTTTTGTTATTTCCTTTATATTGTCAGGACAGTGGTGTGGAGAGGGGAGTTTATGGGTGGAATGAAATATAGACTGGAGAGTACCGTTTTGATCTCTTAAGGAGCCTAGCTCTGGACAGTAGGTTATTCCTTCTGTTTTTGACCTTTATATCAATAAAACAGGATCTATGATCCTTTCTCATACTATATTTTCCTCTTAGTTTATTTCTGGTTCTGTGGTTTCCTAACAGAGTCTAAGTTTGAGACTTTGTAGGGATATGCTCTTTTCGGTGCTATTTAAAAACTTTTAATTATGTTATTTCAAAACTTTTAATTACGCTCTTTTGTGTTTTTTATAAATGGGGAGTATAATTTATTATTCTTTTTTTTTACATAACTTAAAACTGATAAAATTACTTTATTAATAATATCTTAATATATTATGTCATTAATTATGTTTTGTGAATAAAATGATAAATTTATAATTATAAACTAAGGTGTATATAATATTTTTGTTTTAACAGGAACTAAACCACTAAAAAAATCCAAGATTTGAAAGTATAAGAGAATTTACAGAAACTAGATATGACATAATATTTATATTTAAAATATATTTAAGTCAATTTTTTTATATTACTCTTACAAAGAAAAGAATAATGCTTATTATTTAATTTTACATTTAATTTTAATATATTATAATTATTAATTCCAAAAATACTAAAATTTTTATTATTATTTTTTCTTCAGAGATAAAATTTTCATGCTTATGATATATTTAAAAACATTATTTTATAATATTAGAATATTATAGTATGTTGTCTAAATATGATTGATTGGAGTTTTGGTAATTTTGTGATGATACGCAAAGGCAATCACAACAATCTCGCATGCACGTCTCTCATAGCCTATTTCACCACACCATTCTTCTTTCTCCATCTTTACAATAATTTCTTCGGTCTCCCGTGAAATTCTTTTATTTCTTAAAAGATAAATTCATTAAGTATCATGACAATGTTTTGAAAAATCAGTCATGGTAATAAAAAGAGACAACAAATGGATGAAAAGGGTGGTGTCGGGGACCAACGGAGTTTGAAACTCCATTGGGTGCAGTTGCTGCGGTGGGGTATAAAATGGCCAAAGTGGCATTTAAAATTTGGAGTTGCAGTGGGGAAAATGTGGGCTGCAAAAATTAAAAGCCCATTCTTTATGTTTTCTGTCAAACATTGTGCAGTGTAGAAATACAAATTCCGTAGTACAAGTAGAAAACTATTAAAGTTGAAAAAGAAAATTAATGAAGATGGAAAAACTCATTGTTTCAAAAAATGGGGATAAAATAATTACGCATACAAGATACAACATTAAACCTCCTGGTAGTACAGATAAATTGGAATCAGTAATCCTAGGCTTCTAATATATAGAAGAGCCGGGAAGGTATAAACACAAAATCACTACCAACTATTCAAACACTATCGAACTACACTTTTGCAAGCCGTAGGAAAGAAAGACAATATGAACAAAAAGATTTAAGGAAAAAATATCCTATATCTCAAAATTCAGGGTTGATCTTACCCCAATCAATTAACATGAGCGTAGCAGAAGAGGACCAACTGATAAACTAAGCATATCACTGAGAGCTACCTGAACCTCAGTTGACCCATGTTCGCAACTTATCAAGCCAGTGATAAGAGGGAAAAAATGATCCAGGTTCTTCTCCAAAGATGTATCTCCCAAATTACACATACCTTGAAGAGAGGCCACAACAAGGGGTGCACGTGCAGCCAATTCTCTCCTCTTCCCAGACCCTAGTGGAACTAACCAATTCAGCTGCCTACCATTAGAAGATTCGGATACTCTTCCAGAACCTGCAACTTCAATATAAAACTTCAAGACTTCCTGACAAAGCTGAACAAAAAGTGTCTCTACCTCAATCTCCTCATAATTAGGAGGCGTATCCACAACAAGGTTCTGTAAAAATGTGAGGCATATTTGGTAGGACTCATTCTCCAGGCGTAACAGTGGAGGGTCTTGCATTTGAGTCATAGAGCCATACTCTTGTAATTTTGAACGTAAAATGAGATTGCTGTTAATCTTGTGAGCATGTAATGCCACATCATGCAAAGCCTCAAACAAGACAAGTAGAGCTTTTGCTGAAAGCTGAGATCGATACATGTTATAGATCTCCATCACCGCCTGCCAATTTCAGTGAGTTAACACCATTTTTTAAAATCTAGATACTGATGATTTTAACAGAAGGGAGGTATTAAATGGTAAATATTTCTTCATCTCTAGAGCATACTTTAAAATTATATTTTAGTAAAATGGTAACCTACGACAGTAATGTTACAGACCATAAGTTTCAAAGGAATATTTCGTCATATTTCTTGCTACTGGGCAATTTTTAGGACATTCTTTCCATAGGGCATTTTAACAACGGAGAAATAAAATAAATCTACCTGGATCAATAAAAGCTGAACAGCAGCTCGGCACTTTGCATCAGATAAATGTGCATAAAGATGTTGAGTCCTCACGCTTTGTAAACTATCATGTGAGCCAGACTGCTCAGGATCCCTGTCATCTTCAGCCATTGAAGCATGTTCATGATTTCCAGTCGCAATGTCTCCACTGTCAAGGAATTGAAAGTTAGGGAGTGTTGCATTTGCTGCTTCTTTTAGTGAAAAAACCACTTCTAACCACTTCTCATCAGAAAACAGCTCCCCAGCATTACTCATCAAACGAACAAAAGCAGCAATACCAATGCCAGCCAGGCTTTGATGAGGGCGCTTTATAAAGCTTACCAGGAGCATCAAAACCTTCCTTAAAAGTGGATTGACAGTGTTATAGAAGTTGACAAAAAGATCTACAACCAATTGCAGGGCTAGTGTGCATGTCTCGTAAAGCCATGCATCTTGATCAAGCTGACCGTCAGTCTCTGATTCATTGACCTCTGAGTTACTCCCAGAAGGATCAATGGCATGACGAACATAATCAAATATTGGAAATAGGACTGATTCAAATACTCTTTCCCATAAAGGTAGTGAAAAAAGGTGGCCATGGTTGCGTAACGTTTCAAACAGGACCTTCAAGGCGCTTTGCCTTATTTCAGATCTTGGGTCAAAGCTAAGTTCAGACAAACCTGCAAAAAATAGGTGTTGAATATAAGTACATGCATAACCCACTAAGCTTCCGATACAGATAGCAATAAGTAGTAACTAACCATTTGAGTAAGTAACGAAATATAAGCTATCTAGATTTTCTCTAATTAGTGCCAGGGCATTTACTCAATACAATGTCCTTACCAGCCAATAAAGGAAACCAGAAATAGAGATGATCATCTTTGTCTGTCACCTCCCCATTTTCTTGTTTCCCCTCTTTTCCTGTTCGAGGTGAAGGAGTAGACACCTTTCCATAAGTTTCCTTGTCACTATTTCTGGACGAAGATCCAAGGTCTCCTGCTGCTAGTTTTGTGGCACAGAATCGAAGGAAAGCAATGGCATTTAGGCTAATCTCTTTGTTAAATCTACTATTGGTGAATGCAATTAGACAATTAACACAATCTGTAAAGGTGGTGGTTTCAGTCTCAGTGATGTATGGAAAGTAATCTCGAATAATTTTCTCCATAATTTCAAAAGACAAGAGTACAATATTTTTGTGGTCATCATATGCTGCTGTTGTGAATACCTGGAATCAAGACCACAAGCCATTAGTGGAAATAATAAAAAATAACTTACAGCAGACAAACATTTTACATGAAAATTGAAGCCCTCTAGGGAACAGAAATTAGCCTACCATGAACATGCTCTTCCATCCTGATTTTACATTGTTGACCCGTGATAAAACCATTTGGGAGACACATCTAATGATAAGTTCTCTAATTTCAACAGCACTACTCTTCCTCATAACAATGACGAAAGGCTTCATAAATTCATTCTGAAAATTATAATTAGCCAATTCCTCTCGCTCCAGAAATTTCATTGACAACTGACGCAAGGAATCCATTGCAAAAATTGCAATTGAAAGGTTCCCAGAACAGCCAATGGTTACAAAGAAATCTGAGAGAACATGCCATATGCTTGACCACACAAGCCTGATGCGGTTCATATTATAGTGTCTGTTACAGAATAATCACCTCAAAGTCAAACAATAAAATAAGAAAGCAGTGCATAGACATTAATCATTCATGAACAATAAAATTATAAACCGAATGCTTTCCTGATTACTATTATTTTCTAGATCAATTGCACCTTCCCAATGTCATTTTTAGGGGCATTTGCAACTTCACCTCACCAAGAAAATTAGACACTTTCTGAATGGTCTCACAATCAAAGATTCCACATTTTTTTACAAGAACAAGAATTAGACAAGAAACTAGTTTAGAGTTCAAATGATAAAGTTACCCAACCTACAACTTTGCATAAGATTTGGGGCGACCTGTCAAATGAGAAAAATATAACCAGGGCAACAGTGTTATCTGATTATAACCAACAAAGGATATTTAAACTGCCAAGAAGATCAAGGTTCCAAAGATGCCATTGAATTTACTATTTATTTATACTAATCCCCAACCTGTAACAAGAGCCTCAAGAGAAAATATTTTTCAGAAGGAACCTAGGAAGCAGTAAGTATTAGTAGAAACATAATACATACGCAATTTCAACTATCTTTGTAAGGCTGAACACCCGTGGATCAGATGGAGATCTAAGTTCCTCCATGGAAACTTTGCACAAAGCCTTGACAAAATCTATTATGGCCTCACTGTTCAGCTTCTGACTCCGAGTGTATATGCGATTCATTTCCGAGCTTCCGACTTGTTCCAACATGTTCAAATTGGAGACTAGATTGTTCACCTGTTCCGAAGTCACAGCTCCAGAAGTATTACTACCGATTCCAGTGCTATCATATGAACCCCGCATCACTGTGGCAGCTGCATATTGCATCCTTCCGGGTCCCTTTTTCTTTAAAACAGGAAGAATAGTTGATTTTGATTGCTTTGTTTTTTCAGAATCATTTTGAGGGAATGCAAAGAAAGTGGCATCAGGTGGGGCCCCCTCTCCGAGAAGATGTAGATGTTCAAATCGGGAAACACAGGTCAAGATATGCTCCCAAGCTTCTTGCAAGTAATTCCCATCCTCATCAGCAATAGTAACAATCACCTATCAACAATTAATATGCAAAATATGAAGTCAAATCCATAACAGTGTAACGATTGCTTTTAGACATGTAGTTGGCCATAAGTATACATTGAAATTAAGTATAAGCATCTTCAGAGATTTGTTTTACTGCTTCAGGAAGGAAAACTTCCAAAAATCATTCCATTAATTCCACAATTACTAAAATTGTAGCAGAAACTTATGTGATTCAGTAACAAAAAGGACAGCCTTTTTTAATTAACATGCATGCAGTGGGAAAAAACTTGCAGAGAATTAAGCTTTAGATAGTTCTGAACCATTAAGAAGTATCCATTTTGGAAGTAAAACTTGTTCAAACTACGTGAAAGTGGTGCATACAACTTGATGCTGAAAGCACTTTATGCAAAAAGTACAACACGAAACCTTAGAAATACTTCAAAACAGGTTCAAGAACCGAGTGCATTAGAGAAAAGTTTTTACGCAGAAGGAATTGAAAAATATCCTTACAGAACCAAAGGGCCAGACGATATAAATAATGACTTCATATCAAATCAGGGAAAATTATGATTAATTTGTTTTAGGATGGAGTTGTGAAAGCCATGAAAAGCAACATTTTAAGGAATACCACTAGACTATGTTTGAAAGTTGCCTTACCCACGTTTAGATAATTAAGAGGTAGTTGCCAATGGTGTCAAATTCGAATATAAGTATAATTCTTTCTAAGCTTTTCCAAAATAACCAAGTGTCTAAGATAAAATAATAAATGACATTTTAAATAAAAGCAAAACTAAAACAATAATAGCCCATCAATTTGGAATGCAGGGAATTATAAGCCAGCTAAAAGAATTATTCACCAACCTTGATCGCATCTATATTTTTCTGCTTAATATCAGCAGGAGAATGAAGGGAGGTAAATTTTGCTAGTGAAGTCACAAAAGCATCTCTGTGAGTCTTCATGGACATTACAGAAGTAACATGAATAGCATATCGAAAGCCCTCAAGACACAGCGCTATTATAAATTCATCATCACTTTGATCAAGAGGAACACTGAAGGCAGCTAACATTGGTGCCCAGCAGACCTCAATCATGAATCTGAGGATTACAACATCAGTTGCTGCATAATAGATTGACCTACAATTTGCAAGCAAATAAATATCAATAATACTTCCCCACAAAAAATATTTCAAAACAAACAGTAATAAAAAGAAAAGGAAAGAAGTATAAAAAGATAAATAAATCAATAGATTTGGACTTCATTGTGCTTTTGATTTTGATACCACACTCTTAAAGTCCATTATGATCAGCCATTCAATTCCTCTAACTGATGGCTTTGTTAAAATGCATAGTTTCTATGTGTCTAGAATTATCATCTCTTTCTTGTGCTCTGGTCTCAAAATCCAAGGACCTTCTACATGTCTTTATGGTTGATCCCAGCCTCAATGTCTCCCTAGTAGCTTTCTTGATCATACAACAACTTCTATAATTCGGGCATACATTTCACTGTGAGGATTAAGCAATTTGGGGTTGGGAATTTTCCTCTTTCCCCTCTTGGTTTCTTTCTTCAATCGCCATTGGTTCCGTTGCATCTTGTCTGGTGTTTGTTGCGATGACATCATATTGGTGCAATGAGCATGGAGCAACCTCCTCGGTCTGTTCTTTGGGAGAGATTGGTTTGGTTTGTAAGTTGTGCCGCTCACTCTATGGTCTAAAGCAATCTTTCTATGATTGGAAAGTTTAGCTACATTGTTCAATCCTTTGGACTGAAACATAGTGAGAGAGACCATTCTGTTTTCTATTGTTACACCTCCCCGGGATGTTACGTGCACCTTGTTCAAAGTCAAGGTTCTCATATCTATTGTCTCATTCAAGAAAAGTTGTTTGGATTTTGTTAGATCAAATGACCAACTTACATATGTGATAACCAAGTCCTTAAGAGAATTTCGAATGAGTTTATTTGTTCCCAGCTTGATACATATAATTGTATGTTCTAGTTTGAATGGGAGTGTTATTAAATACAACATAAGAAGTAGGGTGTTGGGAACCCTTTTCTGCTACACTTATGATTTTTGTCTAGTTCTTTACCTAGGAGTCTACGGCACTCTGAGTTGTACCTAGTTTTGTACCAAGTAGTCTAGGGAAGTCTTTTGATCTTTCATCTCCCCATTGTATCTCATTTCTATCATTATAAATTGAAGATCATAAGAGGGGTTCTAGAAGCCCTCCAAAATATACTAGTAAAAGTGGTTTGATCTATAAAGAGAAGGTGACTGAATAGCAGCAACAAAAGGTTCTTCATAAAAAATGTAGATTAAGGTTCACTCATGACCTAAGAAAATTCATTGACTAGGAATTATTTTTATAACGTAATGAGAAAATACTGAGGAACATACTCAGTTTTGCGAGCTTTTTCTTTGAATTGTTCCTGCATATGTCGGATTAGATCATCACTGGTCTCCATATTACTGTCTTCCCCTCGCTTCCGGATCACAATATTCAATATACTATCCAAGCCTAAAAGTCTGTTCGAGTTCACAGCCTGAATTTGCTGGGTTTCCAGATCAACTTCTTTCATTTTGATCTCATTTCTAGATATTCGTTCATACAAAGACCTCAAATATTCTTCTGGTACATCTTTTCCATCATCTATGCCACGATTATTTTTTATGAAATCTTCAGCCGACATCTGCATAACTCAATAAACAAAAAAGAAGCTCATTACATCTATCATAATCATATATAAATCAACTTCTAGAACTAATAAACCCGCACCTTGTTTTTCACCATAGGATTATGAGCATCAGTGTTAAGCAGTATCACAGAATAGGCAAGAACATACGCCGTATCAGCACTAGAAAAGACTTTTGGATTACATTTACAATATCGTTCTGCAAACTTTTCCATAATTCGATCAATTTTCTGTGCCTCACCAGGCAGTCTAAAGCCTTGAAGAAAGGCCCTGATTGCTTCATCAAACTCCAACCCTTGAAAGTCAAAAGAATCCACATATGCATGCATTACTTTCAAGGATAATTCTTCCCTTTCTCCTAGATAATCCCCAATCAAAGTCTTGTTCAACCCAGATGCATCTTTAAGAAAAGCTGCTATTTCCTCTGGTGAATTACCCACTTTGTTGGCATTGATGAGGAATTCAATTCCTTTCTTTGGCTTCCTGTTAAAAAGTGATATACCTTCCTGCCATAAACTTAGCATTAGCTTCATAGATGTCAGATAGTTGAAGAAATACCAGAGATTTGTTTGCTATTCTAAAATTTAAGAACTTGCTCTTGGTCCATTGAGGTCACACCTACCTAACTCACCTTAGTTGAGGTGTATTTGGAGCCCTAATTACACCTTAAGGGTGGTGTCCTCATCAATTACTGATATGGTAAATAAAATATACAAATGTAGCACAAAACTCATTTCAAATCAATTTCGTAAGATAGAGTTAGTTCCTAAATCCTATTATTAATATAGTATCAAAAAACATCCTAAATAAATTTATGGGTCATTTGAATTTGCCACTGATAGGATATAAGATAGGGTAGTGGAACAGTTGGAGAAGGTGGGCAAGGGGCCTATAAATGTAAACCTTTTGTAATTCTGTAAGGGAGTTAGTCAATTGTATACTTTGTACATACCGGTTTCGAACCTGGTGAGAGGGGTTAGGCTCTCAAGTTACACTTGGTACTCAGTGATTGTTACTGTGAATAACATACCCATTGTTTGATTCTTTCTGTCTTGTGTGAGTGCATATCAGTGGTGAGGGTGACTGTTAGGTTCTTACACTAAAGATTCCTAACAGCCACACTCTAGGATGGAAGTCCTGGATATGAGAGGGAATATCGGTAACCCCCTTAATTGCAGTGACCACAATCCCACCTTAGTTGTGACTACTTTGGAGGTTGCCTGGATTACAAACTTAAAGGTGGTTGCTTAGTCCTACATCAACTAACAATATAGTTAAAATAAAATATATAAGTGGAGTGCAAACCTATTTGTAAACTGGTTTTGTAAAGTTTAGTTAAGTCCAAATCCAAATTTTAAAACTTGGTCACCTGAAGTTTCAGTTTATAAGCCCGACGTTGCTCAATGTTTGAAACCTCAGATGTCTCATTGGAGACTTCAGACTGAGTATCTGATCCTTCAGCTGGCTCTTCACCATTCCCATTTGCAGTGGGAGGAACTCCAGCATCATGATCATTATCAACTGCTTCAACTTTTTTGCCTGAAAGAGGATCTGGAATGCGGAATTGTTTGTTCATCCAGTCTCCCATGGATTTTAAAACAGCAACTAAACACTTCATGGCTTCAAGTTTCAGTGTTTCCTCTTGAGGTGGCAAAACTGTGGTTGTTGCACCAGGAGGGACACCCTGGGCAGTTTTAAGGAGTCCATTTACCATCCTAAGGGGAACACAACAATTAGATGTAAGTATAGAGTACATAGACAAATCAATAATAAAAACAACCAAGTCCACACCAGCACAAATGCCACACAAATAAATCCAAAAACATAAATTATAATAAATTGGGGATCCATATCATAAATATAAAATAGAACACATTGTTCATAGTATACCAAATAAAACAAAATATTGCAGACCTCTCAAATATGTTTGTTGAATTGACATCACAGTCATAATTGATAAAAATGTCTACCAATATCTGTGAATCATCACAGAGCTTCTCCAGAAAACGAAGCACAATCATCTTTTGCTGGAAATTAGGTTGAGCAACATTTTCTAGAACCCTAAGAACAATCATGGGGAAAAATACTCCAATTTCTGCTTTCAGTCCAGCTCTAAATCTTGATACCAGACTAATGAAGATGGAGCAAGATAGCTGAAAAACGATCAAAAGAGTTGAGGCACTGTTCTTCAGCAATGATAAACATAAGTACTGCTTGATGGCACCCAAAAACCTGCTTCACCACAGTCAATGCAACCATCAGTAGTGTTTTTTATCATCCCAGAAGGATACATAATAAAATTGAAGGAAAAAGTGTCCACTTGTGCCTAAAAGACAAGATAATTTCACATTTCATTAACGAGAGCTTAAAATATGTTCAAATTGAAAAAAAATATAAAAAGAAAATTCAAAAGGCAGTACAGGAATTAAAAATAGCAACACATTAATAGTCCATCTTGTGCAAAAAAATATGATTAAACAGTATTAATCTCATGAAATTAATGGACACAATTTTTATGTAATTTGATCAGTTACTCTAATTCCTTATGAATTTAATATTATGAGGACAGAAGAGAAATTTTTAGTATATACCACACCTAAAAATAATTCATGCAGAGAGTGCAGGATTGAGTTTTCCCCTTTAATGCACTCAATCCAACAATAACTGATCTACTTTTACAGATTGCAGGAAAAAAGACTTTGCTACTGACTATCATACCCAAGCTAAAGTCTGTGAACAATGCATAATTTCGTAGTGTTGGAAACCAAAACTTAGCATTGATAATTGCACAAGATAAAAAACACTAATACACACAACCAAAACTCATTAGTTTGGATAATCTGGTAAATAGATCCTACACATCAACTACATGAGTGATTTTCTGACATATTTGATAGTTGTCATCAGTCACAAAGAACAAGACCACAGTTCCATAGCATGTTTCACATTACACTTGTACAAGTGCACACACATATCTGTCTAAGTAGAAAGTACTCTACGTCCAATTATGTGACACTCATTGAAGGATACGGGGAGGCTTAATCATATTCAAAGGGAGGTTGTACCTCCAAACAACCCTAACTTTCAAACTGTTAAAATGTATTAAGTTTATGTTGTTGTTTGATGTTGTTTTGTGAGTGAGTACCTAACTTGAGAAGTGGGTTGTATTGTGTCATTGTGTTCTATCATGGTATTCTATATATATATATATATATATATATATATATATAGAATACCATAACCTTGTAACTTACACTTTTCATGTATGTGTCTTAGTGTTTTAACATGGTATCAAGAGCCAGACCCAGTGTGCCACTGCTGTCGCCGCCAGTTTCCGCCGCCATCGATGCTATCACCGCCGCCGCCGCCGTTTGTCAGGCAAAGTTGAGGGTTTGGTTCGCCTAGAGAAGCGCGACCCAACCCTGGTGGCCGCTTCCTCAGAAACCTCCACACGCTCCTCCACGCACAGCTTCTTTCCGATCTACGCCGGCCACCGTCACGGTTTTGACCGATGACCAGCGGATCTGGACCGTCTTCTCGAGCGACGGCCAACCTCGTCGGAGTCAAGAGCAGACTCCTCTTCACGCGCCGCCACGTGCCACCTATCTCCAGCAAGTTCCCGGCGCGTGGTCCTCATGCGCCGCCTGTTTCTGGCGAATCTCCGGCGCGTGTTCCTCACTCGCCACCTCCTCTGTGTTGGGTCGACACTGCGCCGTTGCAGACAGTTTCGTCGTAGCTTCCTCAGTGTGTTTTGGCCCTTGCTTCGCTAGTTTGGTAGTTGTTGTTTGCACCTAGGGTTTTCTCCCTTAAATTTCACATTGATGAGCTTCATTTCTTAGTATGGTTGAAGAGGGATTCTGATTTCCCATAGTCATAAGACCTTGTTTCTTTTTGGATCCTACTCACAAATCTAGAATGACATCGTCTACTAAAACTAATTTCTCCTTATCTGCCACTTCAAGGAACGGAGCTAATGGAGGATGCCATGGTAGTCGAAGTGGGTATGTGCAATGTTCAAATGAAGAGTATCAAGAATTTTTGAGATACAAGTCTGACAAATCCACTGGCCATTGTCAGTTTCCTTTAGTGCCAAGTGTGTCAAGTGCACGTATCTCACAATCTGCGGAATGTCAAGGTTCATGGATTCTTGATTCAGGTGCCTCAAATCATTTGTCTGGTAACACTCGTTTGTTTTCCTCCATTACCTCTCAAAAAGTTCCTCAGTTAGTTACTATTGCCAATGGATCCGAATTGACATCTCAAGGAATTGGCAAAGTGTCTTTATCTCCCTCACTGAACTTAAATTATGTTTTGTATATTCCTCATTGTCCTTATAACTTAATGTCCGTGAGTCAATTGACACGTTCATTAAATTGTTCTATAACCTTTACTGCTACTTCCTTTGTCATATACGGGTCGTCGAATTGGAGAAGGATGAGTCAGGAGGATTGTATTTCCTATTGTTTCTTGCATTTCAACTTCATCTCCTAAAATTTTACATGATCGTTTGGGTCACCCAAATTTGTCTAAGCTGAAGTTGATGGTTCCAAGTCTTAAACACATTCCTGTCTTAGATTGTGAGTCTTGTCAGTTAGGAAAACATGTTAGATCTTCTTATCCAAAGAAATCTGAGATACGATGTAAGTCTATTTTTTCTACCATTCACTCTGATATTTGGGGATCGAGTCGAGTTACTTCCTTTGGTTTTAACTATTTTGTAACCTTCATTGATGGATTTTCTCGATGTACGTGGGTTTATCTTATGAAAGAGAGATCTGAACTTTTAGCCATTTTTATGTCCTTTGTTAATGAAATTCAGAATCAATTTGGAAAGACAATTAAAATTCTCAGAAGTGATAATGCTAAGGAATATTTTTCTGCTGCATTTTCTTCATTTTTATCTTCCAAAGGAATTTTACATCAGTCAACATGTCCTCACAATCCACAAAAATATGGCATAGCTGAGAGAAAGAATAGACATCTCATTGAAACAACACGTTCCCTGATGTTAAATACTAATGTTCCTGTTCATCATTGGGGGGATGCAATCCTCACTGCCTGTTTTCAAATTAATAGGATGCCGTTTTCCTCTCTTGAGAATAAAGTTCCTTATTCTGTTATTTTTCCAAATGACGCCCTATATCATATTCCCCCACGTGTATTTGGGTGTACATGTTTTGTCCATAATGTTTCTCCTAGTCTTGATAAACTTTCTCCCAAGTCTATTAAATGTGTCTTTTTGGGATGTTCTCGCATTCAGAAAGGATATAGATGTTATTCTCCCTCCACAAGAAGGTATTATATGTCTTCTGATGTCACCTTTTTTGAGGATACACCCTTCTTCTTGTCTTCCAAGGAGTATCCTTCATCTGTTGAAGAGATGCTTCCTATACCATTATGTGATCCCTTGGTCATTCCCGCTTCTCCATCTTCAGCTCAAACTCAGAATGCACAAGATATTGTTGAACCACCTTCCTCCTTGCCTGAAGATCCTCGAGACTCAGCTCCTTCTCCATCAGATTCCCAGACCATGGATCCTTCATCCTCCTCGTCCTCTCTTGACTCAAATCAGGCTTGGCCTATTGCTCTTCGAAAAGGTATTCGATCTACTCGAAATCCTTATCCTGTTTATAATTTTTTAAGTTACCATCGTCTGTCTCCTACATATTTCTCCTTTGTTTCCTCCCTTTCTAACATCAAAGTTCCTAATAATGTTCGTGAGGCACTTGATCACCCTGGATGGCGACAAGCCATGATTGATGAAATGCAGGCACTTGACAAAAGTGGCACTTGGGAACTTGTACCTCTTCCTCCAGATAAGAAACCCGTGGGATGCAGATGGGTATATGCTATTAAAGTTGGTCCTACTGGTGCCATTGATCGTCTTAAAGCTCGTCTAGTCGCAAAGGGTTATACTCAGGTTTATGGTCTCGACTATTGTGATACTTTTTCTCCGGTGGCCAAAATCAGTAGTGTTCGTCTATTTCTTGCCATGGCTGCCATTAGACAGTGGCCACTTCACCAATTGGATATTAAAAATGCCTTTCTTCATGGTGATCTGGAAGAGGAGATATACATGGAGCAACCTCCTGGATTTAGTTGTGTTGCTCAGGGGGAGTCTAAGTTAGTTTGTAAATTACGTCGTTCACTCTACGGTTTGAAACAATCACCTCGAGCTTGGTTTGGTAAATTTAGCCATGTTGTGCAACAATTCGGATTAAAACGATGTGAAGCAGATCATTCAGTGTTTTATGGGCATTCTACTCCTGATAAATGTGTTTATCTTATGGTTTATGTTGATGATATTGTAATTATAGGAAATGATGTTGCGAGAATTGCTCAATTAAAGGATCATTTGTTCAACCACTTTCAAACCAAAGACTTAGGTCGGTTGAAATACTTCCTTGGTATTGAAGTGGCACAATCAAAAGAAGGAGTCATCATTTCACAAAGAAAATATGCCCTGGATATTTTGGAGGAAACAGGTCTGATAGATTGCAAGCCCATTGATAGTCCTATGGACTCAAATAAAAAGTTAATGAAAGACCATGGTGAACCTTTCTCAGATCCAGAAAGATACAGAAGGTTGGTTGGAAAACTAATATATCTCACCATAACAAGACCTGATCTTTCTTATCCAGTGGGAGTTGTGAGCCAATTTATGCAAAATCCCCATATTGATCATTGGAATGCCGTGGTACGCATCCTTAGATATGTAAAAGGGAATCCACGTCATGGACTGTTGTATGAGAACAAGGGAAGTACTGAGTTAGAAGGATATTGTGATGCAGATTGGGCTGGTTGTCCGAATGATCGAAGATCTACCACAGGATATTGTGTACTCCTTGGAGGGAACCTTGTATCATGAAAAAGCAAGAAACAAAGTGTTGTTGCTCGATCTAGTGCAGAAGCTGAATACCGATCTATGGCCATAAGTACATGTGAACTTATATGGATCAAACAACTCCTTCAAGAATTAAAATTCTGTGAAAACAAGCCTATGAAGTTGTATTGTGATAACCAAGCAGCTCTTCACATTGCCTCCAATCCAGTGTTCCATGAGAGAACAAAACATATAGAAATTGATTGTCATTTCATCAGAGAGAAGTTATTGTCCAAGGATCTCATTACAGAATTTGTCAATTCTAATGAACAATTTGCAGATATTTTTACTAAGTCTTTAAGAGGGCCTAGGATTCAGTTTATATGTTCCAAGCTTGGTGCATATGATTTATATGCTCTAGCTTGAGGGGGAGTGTTAAAATGTATTAAGTTTATGTTGTTGTTTGATGTTGTTTTGTGAGTGAGTACCCAACTTGAGAAGTGGGTTGTATTGTGTCATTGTGTTCTGTCATGGTATTCTATATATATATATAGAATACCATAACCTTGTAACTTACACTTTTCATGTATGAATAAAATGTCTTAGTGTTTTAACACAAACCTTGGACAATGATGACTTTTGGATTATAACATGGTTATTAAGATCAATCAATAACATGTTCACTTTCAATACCCAAAATCTAAGGAAGATCTTGGAAATACTTTATAACACAGTATATCTCTACTTGCTATGAGCTAGAAGGTATGATATTAGGTGCCAAACAAGGCACAGTTTCAATTGTGGAATACTATGGAGTCCTAAAGGATCTATGAACTGAACGAGACTAGTATGAGAATTTGAAACTCGAAACTAATAGCGATGTTGTCACTCTTGCTCACTTTGTTGAGCAATCTTATATTTTTAAGTTATTATCGACATTGAATCATGATCATGACCCCATTAGGGCACACGTTCTTTGCAAGGAAAGAATTTTCTCTCTTTCTGAAGTCTTTCTATATTCTTCAGGGAAAGGAGACTCATTTGATGATCATGATGAATGAGCCACCAGCAAAGGGAGCCTTGCTCTCTGGAAAGGCTTTTAAACCTGAGACCTAAAAACCTTGAGAATAGAAGCTTAATTCAAAAGGCAAGGAGGACTGCTAGTGCTCTCAATTTTAGAAATTTGGTCACCAAGGAGACTTGCTTCAAGTTGCATGGAAAGGTAAAGAGTCTTGTTTGTTTGGAAAACTCTGAGTTCAATCCTCAAGGAAGGCTCATCAAGCAATTTGAATTGTAATAGTATTGGCAAGGCTACTTCATCCTCATCAATTGAAATGCACGCTTTATGTGCTAAGATTGAATGCCTAAAACCTCTTAAGGATTCCACCAGTAGGCTATCTTTTGGTACTTGCCTCTAATCATAACTAATAATAACTTCAATTCCGTTTTTGGCGTTTCTGAAACTATATGTGAGAATTCTTGGCTTCAGGATTCTAGTGCAACTAACCATATGCCACCTCATTCCCTTCTTTTGACATCATATGTTCCTCTTTCCAGTAATCACATTGTTGCAAATGGAACTTGTGCTCAATAACTAGACATGGTAATATTTTTCTTTTGCCATCTCTTAACCATAAAGATATTCTTGTTCAAAAACTTTCTAATAACCTTGTTTCTGTTCAAAATTTACTCACGACCTTAAATTGCTTTATCAATTTCTTTCCCTCTAATGTCTCTTTTAGGATCATGTCACAAGGAGGACTATTGTAATTGTTAAGGAACATGGAGGGTTATATTGTCTTAAAAGCCAAGGAACCAAGGATCAGTAAACAAATGGCAACCTTCTGTCTCCAATCCAACACAACTAGGATATTCATAATTTTAATTTGTCAAGTCTATGTTTCCTTTTTTTCAAAGAGTTTGTTGAGTCAGTCAAGTGTGACATATGTCAGTTTGCAAAGCACCATCGTGTCACATATTCTCTTAGTAATAAAAAAAAATGGTTATTCTTGGGGTTTGCATTTAATTCTAGTATATTTGGTGTTAAATGGTTTGTTACTTTTCCTTATGATTGCATCTATGCCACAAATTTTCCTAGAGAAAGGAGAATTTGAAATTTTTCCCTTACTGGTAAAACTCTTCAGCATGATATACACAATTTGAAAAGTCAATTAAACATTTGCATTCTGATATTGGGAAAGAATGTATAAACCATGATGTGTTTAGATTCCTTTCAGAAAATGATATTGTTCATGAGCTCAACAAAAGGACATTGTTGAAAGAAAAAAATAGGTGTCTTCTTCAAGTGACATGGACCCTACTCTTTCAAAATAATATCCCTGAATCTTATTGGAGAGAGGTTGCACTCACTGCTACATACTTCATCACCGATTACCCTCTTGGGTTCTAGAAAGATGTTGTCTTGTTGAATCTATATCTTCTTTCTTTCCATACGTTCCTTTCCCGTCTAACCTTCCTAGTCATGTTTTTATGTGTGTTGTGTTTATCCATGTTCACAATTAGTTTTGTGGGAAGTTAGACCCTAGAGGTGCTAAATGCATATTCATTGGTTATGCTTATGATAAAAAGGGTTTTTTAATTGTCTATATAAATACAGTTATTACACAAAAACAATGCCACTAGGATTTGTCAATTGAAAGAACACTTATTCAATCGTATTCAGATCAAGGACTTTGGCTGTCTGAAATACTCTTTTGGTATTGAAGTTATTTAGTCAAAGGAAGGTATTCCAGTTTCACAAATGAAATATGCTCTTGATATTATAGAGGAGATAGGATTGGAAAATTTCAAAGCCCATCTATACTCCTATGAACCCGAATCAAAAGTTAATGGTGAACCAAGATGCTATTTCTTATGCAGTTGGAGTTGTTAGTCAATTCATTTAGAATCCTCACATTGACAACTAAATGTTTTCACATTCTCAAATATAAAAAAAGGATCCAGGATAGGGATTATTGTATGACGAAAAGGGAAATACTAAAATCTTAGGGTATTGTGATACATATTGGGTTGGTTGTTGCATTGACAGGAGATTCACAAAAAATATTGTCTATTCATTGGAGGGAATATCAACTCTAGGAATAGGAATACTTGGAATCTAAACATCATATTTAGCTTGCTCTTAGATCTTGATTATTAACTCGAGAAAATAGTAGGGATTTAAGTGACATGGATGGGGTTGAATTTGGTCAAAATTTAGATTCAACCCAATGAAACATAGTTGAGCAGGTTCAATTTTGCTGCTTTTTGTTTGAGGCCCAAACAGCCCTAACTTTAGTTGGGTTGGTTCATATAGAGTTATCAGGTTAACTAATTAAAATAAGTCTCAATCAAATATGCTTTTAGTCTTTCGAATTTGGAGTAAGCTTTTTTTGTCCTCAAATTTGAAATTGATATTTTTAACCCGTGTAATTTAAAAATTAATCCCTCTACACCCAAAACTATTAAAGATTCTGCTTAAGTGGCTAATGAATTAAAATTCATTTCTATTAAAACCTACTCTAATTTTGCATTCTTATCATCAAGCACCCTACAACATTATTTAACAGTTGCTGCTGGAGAAAGATTAATTCTTCTGACATTCATAACATTTTGTTGATATTAAACTATTCCACTTACATTGCATATTCTTTCTAGGCAAGCATTCAAGAATTAGCTGAAGACATGGCCACAACTCTGTTTTGCCTATGTTCTTTCTAAGGGTTGTAACGCACACAACATATTGGCAGAATTAGAATAATTAGTTAATTCTTATGAATTTGATGTATATTTGATTGATTGGATTCACAGGTTGACTAAGACCACTTGCACTACTTTAAAGTGTGAAGTGTATGTGGAATGGATTGAGATAAGATGATAACAACAAGAACCTTTACACTACTAATATAAGCACCATATTGCTTTCAAATATTATTATAGTGGACAATGATTACCACTGTTATAGAGGACCAAAACAAAAAGCTTCAAAAGAAGTTGAATACCTGGCCCTGTGAATTCTATTTTCTTTAAACACAGAATTTCTATCCAAGCAGAAATCATACAAATTCTGCGTAATGTAAATCATGCGACCAAAGCAGGTTTTTCATAGTTCCGAATCTGTTCCCCACGCCTGAAAACCTAATCTAGCAATATAACAAAATCACAATTTCATACTTATCTCTAGATATATCATAACCCCATCAACATCAGTCTAAACTTTTCCAGATAGTTCTCCACAATTTCATTTTCACGGTAACAATCCAAATGACATAAAGTCTATTTGGATACGAAGCTAGATGTGTTTTAGAGAGTTTAAAGCTCCATATTTCTAGTAGAGAAGCTCTCAAGAACAATTCTAACTTGTTCCCGAATTGGCTAAAAATGTACTGAAGAGAGCAAAATGTGATCTATATCGACCTCAACAGAACTATGACAAAATGTAGTCACATTACCACTTTACAATATCATCAACACACAATTACACCACCTAGTTGACTATCACAGTACATCACCATATTTAAATCAAAGCCCGTCTACACCCTGACTAAGAAAACATGCTAGCATTTCAATGTTTAAGCTAAATCCCAAAAAGACAATGCAATATGATAACCCCACTAATTTACCTTTCGCTAGTCCTGAAGACAGCTCCGGCATTCTCCAACAAGATCTTCAACAACTCCAGGGCCACAATCTTCCCCTTCATCAACTGAGGGTCCACAGATGCCTCCTTCGTCGGCGTCTTCATGGACAACTTACAAAGGGCCCTGAACACCAAAAATGCATCTCTCCTGAGCTTATTCCCAATCTGAATCTCCAGATCATCGTCCCTCTCCACCACCTCGCCATCCACCAGTTCCTCTTTCCTCCCTTCCAATGCCGTCTTATACATACTGATCTCCCAATACTTGGCATCCAACATGTCTTTGTCAGTGGAATCCAACAAATCCGCTGGATTCGCAGCCTCCACGGTTGCCGCCACTGTTGTCTCAAAGGCACCGTCATGTGCGCCCAAAGATGACGGCGCCACCGGATTCAGAACTCCATCGATGTCCTGCACAATCTTGGTGATAAAACCCTGTACAGACTGCGTCATGGAGTTTTCCGCGTCAGATTTCTCTACAGGATCCATCAATTCAGCCACAACAATAGGCTGAACAGGAACCGTGGACGAATCCGCCTCCATCCTCCTAAACACAATCACTAACATCTGAATCAACGACGCTTTCGCCGTCGTCTGATTCACCAAATTCTTACTATCTAGGAATATGTCATAACAAGTTCTCACAATCAACAGCAAGCAATCGCCGTGAATTCGCAGCGAAATCGAAGTCACCGCTGACAAGAGAGTCTTCAGCACGAGCAATTCGACGGCGTCGTCGCCGAATTCGTGGCACTTGCACACTGCCTCAATCAGGCTCGCGAGCAGCTTGGCCTCGGGCGCGCCGCCACCGGAGTCGGCCTCACCGCGAAGGAATCCGTGCGCGATGAGTCGCTGTACGGCGTCGACAGCGGGATCGGCGATCTTCACGACGCCGGAGCCCGCGGCTGCGATGAGCGGGCGTAGGATCGACTCCGACTCTGCGAGCGAGTACTCCACTGGACCTCCATCGTGGATCGGGCCGGGTACGGATGCCTCCAGATCGGCGGCGTCGTCGGAGGCCGGCGACTGAGGCTTCGGCTGTGAGGTTAGGTTTTCGATCACGGATTTGCACTCGTGTGCGAGCTTCGCGTGTTTTCTCCACGACGCGTTCTTGATGATTTTCTCGAGCGCGGGAACGAGCACCTGCTTCAGACGGGAATCGGCTTCCGAAGAAGCCATTCCCGAGTTAAGAACGAGTCACGGCTCAGTGACGCACCTAGGATCCTCTCGCTCCGGCTGGTGGAACTCGCAGAGAAATGGCCGCAAATTGACTCAGTGAGTTACGGGAAGAGCGAGTTACGTTTTGGGGATCTAAAGCAAGTTATGGCAGTAATGGCAGAGAGTGAAACAGTTTAGGATTGAAGATTACAGTTCCGGTGCATGTGAATTTATTTAACTACCCTCCGTTAGAAGAAAGGGTTGAGGGTAGCTATGTCTTTTCGTTCATACTATTTCTATCCCCGTTTTTTCTTTCCAACGATAAGAGTATAACCCAATTTCTACCACCCAGTTTCCAGAAAGACATTTGCATTTACTATGATGATGAGTAGTTTGGTTGTTGATGCTTATGCTATGGCTGGACAGAGTCAAAAGGCTGTCATTGCACTTCAGAATATGCGAAGAGCAAGAATCAAACCCAGTGATAAATGCGTAGCTTCAGTATCTCTGGTTCTATTGCACAATCACTGAATTTTTCTAAAACACATCCACTTAAGACTCACACACACCACTACTCCATAATACAATTATGTTTTTTATTTTTCTTCCTCTTTCATGTAAATATTCATCTATTATGTCTTCAAAATTAACCACTTAAATTGTTTTTTCTTACCATATGCAACTAACACTGAATATATGATAAAATAATGATATATTAACAAAGATCGTAGGCATGTTTTCCGACAAACAATACATTTTGTTTAAGATGGTAAAAACACCCGTATTCATAGATATCTTTGTCTAAAAAAATTAAAATTACAATTATAATATGTTTTTTTGTATTAAGTTTAATTAAAAATAAATTTTAATTTACTTTATATTTTTTTATAATTTTATTTAAAAAAATTATAAAATTTTTGTTAGGTATTCACGGATAATAACATATTTTAAAATATTTATAAATATTTTTAAACAAACATCATGCTAATACTAAAATAGATAACAAGCCATAATTCAACATGTTACCACTCAAATAACATCATATAGCTTTATACATTACTAAAATAAATAAACTAATGTATTATTTTTAAATGATAGGTGTATATGGGTTCATATCTTACGTCGATTAGATCCTAATGAGATTTATATTTATTGGACATATTATTCCACTTATTATTGAATCACCCATTAATATATAATTCCACACATGAGATATATCTCGGTATGAAAAAGTGTGTTGGACGTCCCATATGTCGTGAAACTCTAGGTATGACCAAAACTATCTTGAATTAACTTGAATTAGCTTAATTTGATCAAGGTCCACCCCGACTCGGCTCTACCTAAGTTTAGGTCAACTTAGCTTAATTATGGGTATCAATTAACTTGGCTCAACTTTAGGTCCGGGATAACTCGAGAAGTCGACTCAACTCAATTCTCGGTTTCGACTTAGGTCGACTCGAGTCGGCTTGAGCTAAAAATCGAGATGAATCGGTCCAAACCAAAAAATCAAGACATGTTGCCCTAGTATAAAGATCAAGATGAGTCAATCCAAGTTGAAAGTCGAATTGAGTCACTTGTGTGATGTCTAGAGATGGTTAATGTATGAATGGTAAGACTTTAATGTACACTACAAAAAAATTCATTAATAAAAAATAGTTTATAGACAAATCATTATATTAATTAAATTGATTAAGTTATACACTATTTTATAAAATAAAAATTATTCATGTCTAAAATATTTTTTATTATTAATAAAATTGTATAAATTAGTTTATTTATTATTATTATGATTATTATGATTATCATTATTATTATTATTATTGAAACAATTTTACATTTGTATCATATTTAATTGATTAAGTGCAGCATGTAATCGATTATACAAATTATACAAGTCAGTAACTAACAAATATGACGTTATAGGCCATTAAGGCTTTTCAAGAAAATTATTTTCACTTAAAACGCATTTTAATCAATTAGAAAAATAATGTAATCGGGTAAGTTTCATACTTAAGCAATTTTGAAAATATTTCCTTTCTAAACACTTCAATGCACTCAACAAACATGTTTTAATGAGTTATACACTTAATGTAATCACTTAAAACATAGTTGTTTTGTTCTAGTTAAGCATAAACACAAATCTGAAGAAATTTATCAAATTATAAAACAATGTAATGGATTATTTTTATCATATATGCAATGTGCAATATTTCAACCAATGATTCATTTCCAATCAATGAATGCATATTCCAATCATTTCAAGCACACATACAATAAAGATCAATAAACTATTTTGCCATTTGTTGTGCAAGAACTTATAAAACATTTCTTTTGTCATTACCAAAAACTCATATGTGAGATATGGGTTCAATTGTACATAGCTTCCCCTATCAATAATCTCCCCCTTTATTGATGATGCACAACAAGAAATTTGTTTTCCAGTTACTCTCCCCCTTTGGACATTAGCAAAAAATGGCATAACAAGTATCATGGAAACAAAGTGATAAGAGATACATCAAAATAAAATTCTTATAGACCATTGAAAAATGTGATGCTGCCCCTATCATGAAGCAATGTAGCACTTAAACTAGAATGAGTAGTATGAGACTTATCACAGTGTAAATCATAGCTCAATAGATCATATTGAAAACAATATAACAATATATCAATGTATATACATCAGAGTATATATACTGATTTCAAATGAATCATGAGATATCATGTGCAATATGCAAATCCTCAATATGATTTATGCAAATGATTTGAAGCAGAGTATGATTGTAGTGCCAATGCATGGTACCAGTTAATACAACAACATAATATGTATGAAAGTGTAAGAAAATCTGCAACAGTGGTGCCTTTTTCAAAATGATGCATATATGTTGATTTTCAAAACGTTTTTGAACAATATGCAACATATGACATCTGAGATATGCATAATATGTGTAGAATAATAGTTAGTACATGTTAAGAAATGTATATCAACAGTTATAAACATGTAAATCAGTTTACCACTATTTAATCGATTACATTATGTATCTAACCGATTAAAATAACTGCAGAGCGAATTCTTTAACAGATCATGGATCTGTTTAATCTGTTAAAAATCGTGAAGTTGATCAAATATACAATTTTGATCTTTTAACCATTTAAGATCAGTGTACAACCTACAAACACAACTTTCTTAATATAGTACAATGTTAGTACCAATTAAACATGATAAAAATCAATAATTGTGAAGCAATTTTAATATCCATGAATGAGTATGAAAGTGCAATAATATATGATAGTTTGACAATTCAGATTGCATTCATATAAAAAATTTTACTCATTCAATCATTCACCAAAATATTCTAGTAATTTCATCCATACATCAAATATTCAATCAATCAGAGATTACATTCAACTAATAAGCACAAGATATGGATTCAAACTCAAAATATTTTAAAACTAAATTAAAATATCCCAACAGCATATAAAATTGTTCAAAAGAGTAGGGCCTTATGGCAAAATTACATCCATTCCAAAAAAAGAGAACTAAGACTAGAACAACTAACTACACTATATCATATCTTTGAGTAAGATATCATTGTCGCTTTCATCTGGAACACTTTCATCCTCATCATCATTTTCATCATTATCATCATGTTCTTCCACAACTTCCTCATCCATATCTTCATCATCATCATCATCATCCAAGCTTTGAATTCCCAACTTCTCTTGAATAGCAAAAATATCCTTATTGAGTTTTTTCGAACTAAGATGTGCAGAGGGTATTGAGAGAATGCATCTGCTTAACCATATATTTCTCAAATTTTGACTTAGGTCTGAAGGTGGTAGTAGATGATCCAGTAGAAGCTTCTTCTTCATCCAGATTTTCATCCTTGAATGTCCATCCATCCGTTCCATGACGAAGATTTATATGATGTAAGGATGTTTTATCTGTATTGTTCCTTTTGTTGTATGTTTCACATGACTCTTTAACACAATCAACATGAAAATGATGAAGAACCTTTGAGATAAAAATAACATAAGGTAGACTCGTTGATTCAAGTCTGAATATTTTTTTTCATAGCAGGTATAATACACATATCCTCAATGGTTAATTGTGCATGGTTACTGCCTCTTGGAAGAAGAATCCAGGAAATGACAAATGCACATAGGCGGTCATCTTTCTTCATTCCACCTGTCCTGTAGAGAGAGTAATCTCTAGGTTGATCTGGGTTATGAAGGCAATCTTGATACACAGAGAATTTGTGCATCCCTTCAATTCCCAAGTGGAGTCTTTTCTTCACCAGGACAAAATCTAGCTATGGAGGTCCATACCTCCTCTGTTAGGTTGACGTCAATCCCTTTAACCCTAGAGCAGAGTGTTCCATCACTGATTTTTAAATTTGAGTAGAAGACCCCCACCAGGTTTGGATACCATGGGTCAGTCATTTCTACAAAGGTTTTCAAACCTTGTCGTCCTAACCATTCTTGAAATGTGAATCCTTCTCTCCTGAAGAAACTAAAGATAACATATTTGTGAGGACTGTGAATCCTTCCTTCTTCACTAATCCATCCTACCAGACTAGGACCCCTTGACCTGCATGCCATTGTCTTCTTCGTTTTGTACTAAGAAGTAGAAGTCATTGCGAGGAAGTTTGATGGATGACTTTGAGGAAGCGTGACTTTGAGAGAGTTGAAAAATGATTCTAGATTAGAGTTTGATGAACACTTTAACGTATTGGGGTTTTACCTTAATGGATTAAGTTTGGAGAGAAACCCAATTACAAAACATAAAAGCCCAAACCCTCTAGATTTAATCGATTATCCAACTTATCTAACAGATTATTTCCTTTCAATGCACAAATTCACCAAACATAGCAAACAATGAAAAATTTAATCGATTATATTAGTTTCTTAATCGATTAAAATATAACAGATTTCAAGTTTTGAAAACCATAGAAAATACTGAGAAAAGTCTAATCGATTATATTATGCATATAATTGGTTAAAGTTCATGAACAATGTTTTCACACAAATTTCACACCAATTAATCACAGATCAATACACACATCAATATGAAAGTTATAATGTAAGAATGATGCATGTTTTGACAGAATTAAATCATGTTACCACTTGTAGAACTCAACACATATGTGATTCATTCTTTAAGCTTTCCTTGAGTCTTTGTGCCTCCATTTTTCTTCACTTTCCTGCAAAACAATCACATGGTTTTGTAGAAGGTACCCAAATGAACTTGGGGCCTTTTCTGTTAGTGGTAGGGGTTGGTTCCTTAGTAATCCACTTGAACTTTCCTTTACAAGTTTTAACTTTCCTGTAATAACAAGATTTTGAAACATGGCAAATGGTGTTACAGTAAAAGCATGTTGTAGAAGAAGGTTTGCTTAAGTCAGAAAACTTCTTAGAGTTAATCTTATTGCTTTTAACTATATAGCCTATGCCTTGCTTGTTTATTACTCTTCTTTGAGAGCCTAACACAACTTCAAGATTTGATCTCCGTAGAGTGAATTTTGATAGTGTACTAGTTAAGTATTTTATTTTCTCTAGGTGTGCACATTACAATCTTGAACAACAATTTTAACTTCAGATTTAGATTTCTTATAAGATTATAAAGCATTATCAAGCTCAATTTTAAGACATTCATTATCATAAACCAGATTATCAATCCTATGCTCAATATCTCTTTTCTCATTTTTTTAATCGATTAACCCGATATTGCATTTTCAATGCTTCAACATGCAATTCTTTAAATGCATCAAGGAGTTGATAATACTTGTCTTCTATAGGCTCATCACCAAAGCTACAACCATTACTTTCAAAACATACTGAGCCAGTCATCAAGCAGATATTTGTCTCTTACTTCAAGCTTTGATCATCGTTCCTTGAAAAGCAACTCGAATCACTATCCTCCCAAGCAATGTAGGCCTTCTTTTGCCTCTTCTTTCTCCAGTATTGGTTATTCTTTTCGTCAAGTTTCTGTTTCATCTTCAAGACCGAACAGTCTGGCTTGATGTGACCTTCTTTTCCATACTCATAATAGGTAGGAACTGCAACTTTTCTCCTTCTTTTGTTACCTCTTGAATTCCCTGCAAAATCAGAAACAACTTTTCTAGATTTCATGAATTTAGAGAATTTCTTTACCATCATGTTCATGGCTTCCAGTTCTGGCATATCTGAATCTGAATTTGCTTCCTCAACATGCTTTCTTGAGGCAGTCTTGCTCACAATCTTGAGGACTATGGAGTGTTTTCGCTCACTTTCTTCCTCTTCCCTCAATCTGCCTAATTCAAGGTCATGCTCTCTCAGCTTCCCAAATAGAGTAACATGGAAATGAAGTGCATTAAGAAGATTTATAAGAGATACATCAAGAAGTTCTTATAGACCATTTGAAGAATATGATGCTCCCCCTATCATAATGCAATATAGCACTTTCAATAGCATGACTAATATGAGATTTACATACTAGTTTGAATCAGAGCTCAAGATATCAGATGAACACAGTAAGATAGTATAAAGTATCAAAGTGTATACTGAGTTCAACATAATGTATCATGATGCATGATATGCCATTTGCAAAATACTTAAAATGATTATGCAACAGATTAGTAAGCACAGGGTATTGTAGCAGTAGCAGCACATGATATCATTTTATATAGTAGCAGAATGAATGTATCAGCGTAAACGATTCTACAATCTCCAAAAATGATCCATATGAAATGATTTTCAAAACATTTTTGAGAAATATGCAACATTTGATTCTAAGCATGTATAGAGTAACAATATAAACATGCTAAGTAGTTATATCGGTAGGTATAATCGTACAAAGTAGATATAGTCATACAAACCAGAGAAGCGATTTTTAATCAATTTGGTAATGAAGTTAACCGATTAACATTTTGTTGAGAAAATGTTAATTGATTACAAATCTTTTGTAATCGGTTACATTTCGCGAATGTGTTTAGTAACACAGATAAGATCATTACTGTATTAAACCTGCATAACACAACTTTTATCAACAGTGTTGAATGTTAGTCCAATAATAATCAATAGTTATGATGCATTTAAGATATCAAATGAGTATGAATGTGCAATGGTGTATATGATAGTGAAAATTTCAGATTGCATTCATGCAGATATATTCAATCATTCACCATTAGATTTCATCCAATCATTCAAACAAAAAGCATTTAACAAATAAGCGCAGGATATGAAATGAAAAGCATATATTTCATTCAACCCAAAATAAAGTTCAAAATAGAAACAGAGTATACGAGTTCAGAAGATAAGGCCTTATGGCCAAATTTAGAGTAATTCATTTAAAAAAAACTAAACAAAATTCATTTTATCATATCACTAATCAAAATATCATCATCACTTTCATCTGGAACATTTTCCTCCTTATCCTCATCAGTATCAACCTCTTCATTCTCATCACTACCATCATCCGAGTCCTGAATTTTTAGCTTTTCCTTGATAGCAACAATGTTCTTGTTGATCTTTTCAAACTGAGATTTACTGAGCATTGAGAGAGAGTTCATCTGCCTGATCATGTATTTTTCAAACTCAGATTTAGGCCTGAAGGAGAAGATGAAGATCCAGCTTGTGCTTCTTCTTCATCATCCAAATTTTCATCTTTAAATGTCCATCCATCTGGTCCATGTTGAAGACCCATGTGATGCGAGGTTGTTTGTCAATGATGTTGCTCTTACCATAGGTTTCACATGACTCTTCCACACAATCTACTTGAAAGTTAAGAAGTACCTTAGAGATAAAACTGCATAGGGTAGGCTAGCAGATTCCAAATGAGTCACCTTAAGCATATTATCAGATATAGCCACTGCCCAGTCAGTTTGTATATTTTCCTTAAGAGCATGGATCAAACAAAGACCTTATGTAGTTACTTGAGCGGGATTACTACCCCTTGGCAGAAGACGATCATCCTTCTTCATTCCGCTATTTCTGTAGTGAGAATAGTCTCTTGGCTCATTTGGATTTCTAAGGCAGTCCTAGTAAACAGAGAATTTGTGCATACCTTCAATTCCAAGGTGAGATTTCTCACCACCAGGACGAAATCCAACAATAGAAGTCCAAACATCATTAGTTAGCTTGATGTCGACACCTTTAACTTTGGAAGACAGTGTACCATCACTGATTTTCAAGTTTAAGTAGAAGACCCTCACCAGTTCAGGGTACCAAGGATCTGCCATCTCCACGAACGTTTTTAACCCCTGTCTGTCAAGCCATTCTTGAAAGACGAATCCTTCCCTCCTAAAGAAGTTTAATTTGGCATATTTGTGGGGTATAATTTTTCTCAGCCTCTAGTGGTCTACAAAGTTTGTTTGAGCCTCTTCTTCACTGATCCAACCATCCAGATTGGGGCCGCGATACAAAGACTTTCGACCCATTGTTTTGATGTGTTTTCGCTGAGAGGAGGAAGCCATTTCAAAGAGTCTAATGGGTGAGTTGAAGCAGAGAGACTTTAGAGAGAGTAAGAGAGTGAAAGAAAGTGAAAGTTTGATGAACAATTTAACCAATCAGGGTTTTCACTTAATGGATTAAATTTCGGAGAAAAACCCAAAATTTGAATCACAAGACAAAACAAACACCCAATCTTAATCTATTACTGAAAGTCTCTAACCAATTACTTTAATTCACACACATAGACAACAATTACAACAAACAGTGAAGAATATTAATCGATTATATAAGTTCTTTAACCGATTAAAATGCGAGTTATGTAATAACACTTACAATATTCAGTTAACAAGTAAACTAGTTGCTCTAATATGTAAGTGAAAAAGAATAATACATTCATGCGACATGAATATCATGATAGAGAACAATGCATTAAACAACAAGACTTGCAATAGTTAAAAAGTAAACCAACTAATCACAGTATCAAATAGAACTTACAGCTAGACATGTCAATTTGGCCCTCCTTACATGGTTTGGCCCTAACCCACGTGGGTTGGGGCCAGAAAAATCCACAGGGCCAAAAAACTCCTCGTAGAAAAAGCCCACGGGGCCAAAATGTCTTCAAAAGCCTTGTGGGTCAAGGCCAGCCCATGGGTCTTTTTTTAGAAAAAATGTTCATTTTGAATACAAGAAAAAATATAATTAACTCCTAATTTGTTACAAAAATAGTTACTATAGAAAATAAATTAAAATTTTTATAAGAGGAGAGTTCTAAAATCAAGAAGCAAAAGCAAAATGACAATATTTATTGAGTTAGATTCTCTAAATATATAATTAAAGGATCATTTTATAAATTTGAAATTTAAATATTTAATTTCACTATTTTTTAAGTTATAAGTAAGAAATTAACCTTTTATCTAAAATTATCCTAATTGAAATTTAAGAGAAGATTTTCTCTAATATAAACTCTTAATTTAAAAAAAATGAGGCTTCTTTATTTTCTTAGAAAGTTATTGAAAAAGAAATTAAATATAAATGATTTTCTTTTTCATTTTATACTCAACAAATCATGTTCATAACAAAAATAATAAATAAAAAGAAAAAACTCATAAACCTTGTGCAGACTAAAGTTGTATTTGTCCATAGAATTCAATCTCGTCGTACTACTCACTCAAAATGTTTACATTTTAAATGTCATAAACATAAATATAAACATAAACATAAACATACATTTATGTTATGTGTTCTAATTGAAAGTTAAAAATAAATTATTTAATGTGTTAGTTAAATAATTGAAACACTATAGCATTTGTCATTCTTTAGTACTTTAGGTCTATTTAAAATTTTCATTTTTTATAAATTTTTAAGAAATTAACTTTCTTTTTATAATATATCTTATGGTGATTTTGAGAAAAGATTATTAGAGAGAAAAAAACAAAATAAAACATAAGTTTAATTTACACATAAAATATTAATACTATTTTTGATCCAAAAATTTTAGATAATAAATTTTTGAATTATTTTTAATTTTAAATAATTAAAAATAGATTGAGTGATATTTTAGAAGTCATGGAAACAAAACAGTGATTCTTTTTAAGAATTGTAAAAGCAGTGCAAATATTAAATCAAATTAATATATTATTATCTCTCTTTGTGGTTATTTTGATATTACTAATTATATATAATTTTCTAATAATTGGTGTCTGCAATATAAAACATAATTTTATTAAAATTGACAACAAAATAAAGCATTTTTATAATATTTCAGTAAAATAAATTTGTAATACTATTTAGTTATATAAAATTAAGTGTGTGGTCTGCAATTGTTTTTAATTATTTAAAAAAGTGGTTATTTTGAGTATTAAATATTCTATTATACTATAATTAATTAGTTTTATTTAATAATTTGAAATAAGAAATCAATTACATGAATATAAAATTTAGTACTTTTAATAGTTACTATTAAGAATGTTGAAGTTTAGTTTCCAAAAAATTTTAGTGGGCTAAACCCACCTTAATCCTGACCCTAACCCCCTTGAGAGGGAGCTTTGGGGGTTGGGGCTTTTTTTTGGCCCCCATTTGAGGAGCTTCTTAAGAGGGGGCTTTTTCAAGAGTGGGTTAGGATTAGCCCCGGGGTCATGGATCAAATTGACACCTCTACTTAGAGCTGATTTTGATGCATCATGGCAAGCAAGGCTAGCATTAAACAGCAGAAGACAAATATGAAGAGTCGTTGTCTGCTTTAGAAAAGAAAACACAGTAGAGGAAAAACTAAGCAATCAACATATCAGGGAGATGGAACCAAATGATGGCCTGAAGAGATTGAAATAAAAAAATGTTTACATAGGTAATTAAAAGCATACATTAAAAGAGACAAAATGAGAAATAAATGAAATTAATATAAGGAGCAAAATGAACAATATTTAGCATTGCCGAAGAGTCAAATTCATCTGAATACATGGTGCCAGTGCTGTTTGAACCTGAAAACTGATGCGCTGAAGCGAATACAACTTTATTTCCAACATTGTTAACTGACTCCCCTTGTTCTCCCAAAGCTAGAGCAAGCTCATCATTATAAAAGAATATCAAATAATATAGAGGTTAAAACATATCTTATTTTTGTTAGTTTATCAGAACAAGAAGGTGAAGAAGAATATATAAACTTATTTATTTATTTATTTCACTGATACAGGTAAGAAAACTTTGGTCTGAGGAGCAACACTTACCAGGAGTCCCCAAAAACCAGATTCCTGATGTGAATTCATGTCTTCTATATGAACATTTTCAATTAATTAATTACTGCATTTCTCGGAAAAGGTTCCGTGTTGTTGCCACTGAATCTCTCGACTCTATGATGATGCAAGCTAGCTCAGACGCAAAAGAATCATCTGATTATAATGCTGGAGCTCCTGCAAGCACTGTTCTATATGCTAGATTAAACAGTGGGGAGCTTGTTCTACGCCTTGGCGCAAATCATCCTGCTGGAGATATGACATTGTTGGAAACTGGCGAGCCTGTGTATTCTCCGGTCAGCCAGGTTTTATAAATATTTATTTTTTCTATATAATTACTACTTAACCACACCCTTATATTTGTAATCGTTGGACTATCTTTTGTATAGGAAGGGCCTTTGCTTACTGAAGATCTTATCAAGGAAACAGAGGAGTTTGTGCTGCGGACTCGGAGGTCTGTAGGCTATCTGCTATTCAATTTTTTACCGCCCATAATCTCAAATCTAAATGGGTTTTCTGTTTTCCTTGTATATGTGTATAGTGTATTGATCCCAGTTCACTGTTTTGTATCATGAACTTTTTTATTAAATAAGCAATTTCTTGTTGCTTCTTGGGCTCTTTATTGCTTGTTAGATGTGTTCCTGTATACCTTTGTGAATTGTTTCACACAATCTAATAGCTGAACAAGGCGTGGAACTCCTTCTCTAAGGTTTCCGCTGGCTTCTTCTCGGCACTCTTTAGGTTTCGCCGGCTCGATGAAAGTTTCTTCCGGCCCCGCGGGGTGGTGCTCCTTGGAGTGGTAGTCTTGACAATCTTGGCACGATTCGACTTAGGATCTTCAGAAGAAATTGGTGTTCCTGTCGGCGCTGCCATTTCCACCTCTTCCACTTTTCTCAAAACCTACAGTGGGTTTTGATATCTGAGTCGGACTTGTGAGATTTGTACTGAAAATAAATGAACTCAAAAATTGGTTTTGGGGAAGAAATGAATAAGGTAATGAAACTTGTTTTTCGCTCCAAAATCGCATAACCTGTTTTCTAAACCTGTTAAATTTACAAGATCAAATATCTTCAAAGTCGTATAATATATGATTTAAACAAAATAATTTAAAAATATAAAAATTACATAAAACAATAAATAAATAAAAAATCATTAAATCAATTGTTACAAATAAATAATTAATAAAAAGTGTTTAAATCTAAAACAAATACAATAAATAAGTATATATAAACTCTAAAATTTTAAATATCTAGATAATATTTATGATTTTATTATATTATGTTTTTTTATATATTTAATAATATTTTTTTAATTCAAATTCAGATAATGAAAGTGTTTTATACATTATAGTTCGTGATAAAGTGAAACCAATTCTAATGTTTTGATGTACAAACGAAAACCATACAAAAAAAACATTTATTTTATTGGATATTCAAAATAATGTAAACATGGCATAGCGACGTTAGCAAACGAAACCCATCTTTATATTACTAAATAATGAATGAAATTTATAACTGTTTATGTTTTTTATCTTTAATTGTTTACTTTTTAATAAAGTGTTTTTAACAAATATTTGATGGATGTGAGGATGTGGATATCAAAATTTATAATAACTTGTGTTTCGGATGTGTAGGGCTGTGCGGTTCTAAATCTTCCAGTTCTCCTTCGATCTTGTCTCAGCGGCGGATCTTCTTCCCAAGCTTTGACTTTCTTCTTGATCCGGAGGGGTGGAGACCTACAAAAGATTCTCCGATGCCAAAGTCAGTTTCAGAGCAATGGCTTTTCTCAAGGGATAGCAATAAATGTGCATTCAATCTAACTTATCTACCACTCACCGTGAACCTGTATTTCTAGTTTTCGCTATGGGCTTTGGGATTAGTGAAAGGTTAATCATGGCCCAATCAGCCCAATAGCTCCTAATTCCTACTTACCTCTAAACCAGGTCAATTTACTTGAGCCACAGTGATTAGTGATTTGGCCGGTCAGTGTGATATGGGCGTCCGCCCAAGTGATACGGGCGTTCGTCTTTCCTATGGACGACTCGGGCACTACATTGGGCGGACGATCCTCTACGCGGTCGCCCGGCACTTCGTTGGGCGGACGATCTTCTATGCAGTCGCCCGGCACTTCGTTGGGCGGACGATCTTCTATGCGGTCGCCCGGCACTTCGTTGGGCGAACGATCTTCTATGCGGTCGCCCGGCACTTCGTTGGGCGGACGATCTTCTATGCGGTCGCCCGGCACTTCGTTGGGCGGACGATCTTCTATGCGGTCGCCCGGCACTTCGTTGGGCGGACGATCTTCTATGCGGTCGCCCGGCACTTCGTTGGGCGGACGATCTTCTACGCGGTCGCCCGGCACTTCGTGATACCAAACGTTCGTCTCTCGGCGTCATCCTGTAGAACAGTTTTTGTGAGCATGGAGAGTGCGGCGCTGTCTCGTGGTGATGGAATTCCTTGTAAGTTCTTCAAAGTTTCTCTTAGAGACAGGGGTTCTACCCAGGTGGTCGGCGTAGGCATCGGGACGGTCGGACGACCTCATTAGTGAGCGTCCATACGTGCGACGCCGGACATTAGCTGGTGTAGGAGAGTTTGTACGGTCTAGGTTCAATCCGTACCTACTTGGGCGGACAAGACTTGGGCGGTCGAGCATTCGTCTGTGGCGGGTGTGACATGGGCGTCCTTTGGGCGGCGTCCGTCGCCTCACGGGCGTCCTTCGTACGGCGCCCGACTCTTCCTGGTACACAAGCCCCCCAAGTCCTAGTGCACGTAGTGAACGTAGGATTTTGGATACGGCGCGCTTTGGGTCAGGAACCCGCAATTGGGCTTTATCCAGTGGGCTTTTCGAATTTGGATTTTAGGCGGGAAAACACGTGGCGCGTTCCCATTGACGGAAGGTCAAGCGTCGCCAAATCCGGAGCGTTGGTCGTGCTAAATCTAGACGGCCAGGATACACCCAACGGTTACTAACCTTTTCCTATAAATAGCAGATTAGATAAGGTCATTTTTCACTTATCTTCATTACTCAAAGAGTTCAAGATTCTTTTTCCCTCAGGTAATAAATGGCATCTGTTTCCATCGAGTCAGGTTCTGGGTTTTCGGGCGGAGTCCGGGAGGGGTCTGCGCGGGGCGACAGCGGCGATTCTCCTAGCTCGGTTTCTTCTTATTTTTTGGAGGAGGCGGTTGGGTCTTCCGGGGGGGGGCCCTGAGTCACCGGTCTTAACCAACGACCGTATCTTCCACGGCGTGGCACTGTTCCTGCATAAAGGCGGTATTCGCGTAGTCGGGTCACCCTTCGAGCCGGATGGTCAAGGGACGGTGGTATCTGAGTTGGCACCCGTCGTTCCCAGCCGGTATGCTTCCTGCTATGCTTATCGCAAGGAGTTAGAATGGAGAGTCCGCCATACCCATATCGTCCGGGATGTGGAGGATTCGAAGTTAATTCGTGCCGGGGTGACCTTATTAAACGAAAGGGTCTTTCATGATGGGCGGTCTAGTCCATATGATTTCTTCTTCATGTGTAAGACCCGTATTTTGGATGATAGGGGACATGGTGGGGACATGGTGGCCACCCACCTCTTTGACTATTGGGAGTGCATTATTGGAGGTGCAATTACGGGGAAGCTTAGCAAGGGAGGGAATTCATTTTTGGTGGGCATGTGAGAAAGAAAGAGAGAGAGAACAGCCAAGGGAGGAAACCTTCCTTCCTTCCTTCCATTTCCAGCCGTCCGAAGAGCACCCATGGAAACTGTACCAACTTCAGAAGGGCTGAGAGGTAGATCTGGGTTGGGCATCTGGTGAGGGTGGAGTTCTTCCAGCAAGATCGGAAGAGAAAGTGGAGAGCTGATGAATTTGCTAGGAGATCTAGAGCTGCATGTATAGGAGGAGATAGATCCCAAAGCTTGCAAGGAAGTCTTCAAGAGGTAAGGGGAGTTTGATTTATTTCATTAATTGTTGGTATAATCTGTATTTTGATGCAAATTTGGGAAGAAGGGGTTGAAAATGGGGTTTTCTGGGTTTCTCTGGAAAATGTGCGATTCTGCAGAATTCTGCAGAATGCGCGTTCGTCCAATTTTGATGAGTCAAAATTGGACGTTCGTCCCAACAGTGCTCGACCAATTAGTGGTCGGCCTAACGTTCGTCCAATTCTGGTGAAATTGGACGTTCGTCCAAATTACTCTGTGGTGAACGTTCGGTTCTAAACGAACGTCCTTGTAGTGAGCGTTCGTCCTTGTAGTGAGTGTTCGTCCTTGTAGTGAGCGTTCGTCCTTGTAGTGAGCGTTCGTCCTTGTAGTGAGCGTTCGTCCTTGTAGTGAGCGTTCGTCCTTGTAGTGAGCGTTCGTCCTTGTAGTGAGCGTTCGTCCTTGGCGTAGTGAGCGTTCGTCCTTGGCGTAGTGAGCGTTCGTCCTTGGCGTAGTGAGCGTTCGTCCTTGGCGTAGTGAGCGTTCGTCCTTGGCGTAGTGAGCGTTCGTCCTTGGCGTAGTGAGCGTTCGTCCTTGGCGTAGTGAGCGTTCGTCCTTGGCGTAGTGAGCGTTCGTCCTTGTAGTGAGCGTTCGTCCTTGTAGTGAGCGTTCGTCCTTGTAGTGAGCGTTCGTCCTTGGTGTAGTGAGCGTTCGTCCTTGGCGTAGTGAGCGTTCGTCCTTGGCGTTGTGAGCGTTCGTCCTTGGTATTGTGAGCGTTCGTCCTTGGCCTAGTGAGCGTTCGTCCTTGGCGTAGTAAGCGTTCATCCTTGGCGTAGTGAGTGTTCGTCCTTGGCGTTGTGAGCGTTCGTCCTTGGTATTGTGAGCGTTCGTCCTTGGTGTTGTGAGCGTTCGTCCTTGGTGTTGTGAGCGTTCGGCCTTGGTTTGTGAGCGTTCGGCCTGTGATGAAGATTGATTTCAGAACGTTCGTTCAGACAGCATCAGAGTTGGAAATAGCGTTCGGCAATAATGCATAATCCGTGGGTGTATTTTGAAGTAATTATTGAGAATTGTTGGTTATTTCCTTGATCCAATATTGGTTTAGTTATACATATTATTGAGAATATGTATGACTTCGTGATTGAGCACGTTTATTCTATTGGTTTAGTTATACATATTATTGAGAATATGTATGACTTCGTGATTGAGCACGTTTATTCTATTGGTTTAGTTATACATGTTATTGGGAATATGTATGACTTCGTGATTGAGCACGTTTATTCTGTTAGAGGTGGTACATACACTATGTTATTTACTTATAACTTTGTCTGTCTTTTGAGCATTTTTGCTAGTCTCACGCGTGAGACTGAGATTCGAGTGTCACCTTCTTCTGCGCGAGGAGGTGAATGTCTCGCCCAATGACTTCGGCTCGTGTTGAGTATAGTGCATCGTTACGCATAGTATCGATGTTTTTACTCGTTAGTCCTTGAGGAGTCGGGGAGATAGGTCTGAAGTCGCGATGGATGACGGCTCGGGTCGCCTGTTATTGAGAGCAGGTTATGACGACGAATTACAAGTAAACGACATCAGTTTATGAAAGACTAGTGTGCAGTGTCATGTGAGTCGATTTATCATGGGAATTGTTATAGTATTTGTAGTGGGTTTATAGTGTGATAATTCTGGTTATTCATCTTGCATGTTGTGGCTGTGGTTTCTAACCGTGATGGTCGTACGGATACGAGAGAGATGGTAGTGTAGATAAAGTTGGATTTGGAGTACTTCTGCGAAAGAGACGGGGAGTAAAACTTGTTGAGTCTATAGGTAGTAACGAGCGTTCTTATTAGTGACGTTCGGTCTTGGTGTTAATTATTTTCAGGTAGCGAGCGTTATTAGATAACAGTTGATCTTGATGTTAGTGGATCTGAGGTAGCTAGCGTCCGATCTTAATTTGGTAACCTGAGGTTTAGTTTGATTACGTTCAGTCAATACTGAGGTGTTCAACAGAGTACTCTAGGCGTTTAACCCAGACTCAAGCGTTCCTTATTATAGTGTTCTGTCTAGTAGCGATGGTTCTCAGGGAATGATCTTTATTGGTGATGTTGCTTTGAGGTTGTAATCATTTATAGGGAGTGACCGGCTTTGATAGTCGTTGAAGTATCGATCGATTGATAAATAGTGATTAGTCGTGATGATACATGATTCAGGAAATGATCATTCATAGGTAGTGCTCGGGTCGGATGATGCCTGTCTCGGGTAAAGATCATTAATAGTTAGTGGTTGTACGTAGGGAACATTCGGTCTCGATGAGGTTACTCTCAGATAGAATTAAATTCAGTAAAGTGATCAATTAAGTGTTCGTCCGAATGGTACTTAATCTGTGGTGTGCGAGATTTGATCTTTGAGCAATCGTTCGAATAGTGTTCGAAATAATAGTAATTGTTTTAGTAGAGTACACTGTCTTAACGTGAAGTCTATGTACTTGATCTTAATTAGCGTTTGATCTTTTGGTATTCGACCTAATGGTATTCGGTATAATAGCGTTTGATGCTCAGTTTCTAGCTTAAGTGATCAATCTTAATGTTCGTGTAAACAGTATCCGATGTAATATAAGTTCGTTATTTTATCGTTTGATTCAGTAATGTTATGATATCTGGGTATGTATTGAGGTTGAGGGTACTGTAGTAGGATGTTTGATCTGTGGTTGATTGTGGGCATATTGAGGAGACTAAGAATGAAATCACAAGTGGGGCACCTTCCGTTGATTTGCTCATCAACGTATCATCCGGATGAGAGTTTATTGTGTATTAGGTATTATTGTGGTACATTGGTTTGAGGATGTCGGACTTAATTATTATATGATATTTGTATTGAAATAACTATGCATGTTTTATAAATGATGTGTTTCAGGTTAGCTCACCCTTACTTTGCTTGTTTGTGCATGTGAATGCGATGATCGTATAATGTGTGATGTTATACGGGAGCAGTTGAAGGATTTTCGCGTAATCTTGTGAAAATGGAGGAAGAGATGGAAGATCGATTAGAAGGATTCAAGGTTATCTTTGTTGTTGCGTTTGAGCTTAAGACTGATGTATAGATTTTAGTTTATGCTCGGGATGTTATGTATTATTACAACATTTAAGTTTTTGAAAAAATTTATTTGTTTTAGGGTGTTTTTTTTTTGGGATGTTACATCATGTACGTGACCTTCTTCACCCATCTTTTTATCCGGGTGCCCTTTACTGAATTTCAAACGGCCATTCTTCGAGAAGTTAATGTGGCTCCCACGCAGCTTCATCCCAATTCATGGGCGGCTGTGCAGGCGTTCATGGCGATGTGTTCGGCAGTAGATGTCACTCCCACCATCCCGGTCTTCTTTTATTATTTCACAGTCCGCCCTTCTCCTTCTGGCGGTTGGGTATCATTTAGGTCGGTGCGGGACATGACCCTTTTCCGCCCCTTCTCCGACTCCTTCAAAAATTTTAAGCAACATTATTTTAAGATAATCGTCGACAAAGCCGGCCTCCACGAGTTTTCCGATGGTGAAGGGAGGCCGCTGTTCCCCTTCTATTGGACGAGAGACCCTCGGCGCATAAGGGCGAATTCTATCGGGGATTTGACAGCACGCGACCTAGAGGCCGTGCGTACCATTAACACCCTCCCCCGCCGGATCTCCGCCCGTCACTTAGTTGAATGCCTTAGTCTTGAGGATTGTGGACCAAAGGCGTTCGGTATGGTCTTGTCACATTAGGTGTGCTCGTTTTTCGCATATTGACGTTAATTTTTCTGAATTTCTTTGTTTTTTGCAGAACTAATGACGACTCCGGGCCCCCGCAAATCCAACTTCCTCACCATCAGAAAGAAATCCGGGGCCAGCTCGTCAACTGCCCGGCCAACCAGCGTTCCGCAAGTGCCGCGCCCGCCTCCTGCCGGCGCTTCGACTGGACGGGTCCCCCCTATTGATAAGGCCGGGGGTTCAGGCGTGAAGGTTTCGGGTTCTAGCCTCCCACCTGAATTGGCGGCCGTTCAGGTAGGTCCAACCTCTGGGGCGGCCATGACTTCCGCGGATCCTACTCGAAAGAGAAGAGATCCTACTGCTGAGGGACGCAAAGACAAAGAGGGTTCTTCGTCTCGGTCAGCTTCAAAGAAGGCCCGGAAGGACAAGGGCAAAGAGAAGGATCGGGAGAGGGTATTGGCCGTCCCTCTACCTGGCGGCGTTTTCAGCCCGGATTTCAGCATGAGCGACCGGACAAAATTCCACATGAGCTCTTCTCAACGGGCGCTCATTGAACCCCTCTCCGAGCTGGAGCTAACCAACGCCATGCTAGAGATGTCTACCCGGACGTCCGCTCTAGCGTGGTATCTGAGGAACTTTGCTGACCGCCCTGGAGTGGCGGAGGTCCGGGCCGAGCTTGACAGGGAGAAGAAAAACGCAGCCTCCCTTCAGGTGACTTTGGAAGAGATGGTCCTCAACCAAGATGAATATGATAAGAGGATCGAGCAGCTAGAGGCCGACCTAGAGAAAACCAAAAGGGAGTCCGCCGAAAGGTTGGCAGCCGCCCGGATCGAGCAGGAGCGCTTGGCGGAAGAGAGTCGCCAGAAAATCGATCTGCTGGAGGCGGAGGTAACCCGCGTAAAGGAGGCCGAATCGTGCCGGGCCAAGGCTAATGAGGAACTCACTGTTGAAGTGGCTAAGGCCAAGGAGCAAATTGCCGAGTTGGAGTCCACCATCTTGTTTGAACATGAGGAGGGCTTCAACAAAGCCCTTCGTCAAGTGACTCTTCTGGCAGGCGTTCAGGATCCCTTTGCTCTTGGCGTGGATATAGAGAAGGACGTTTTTAACGGC
Organism: Vigna angularis; assembly: GCF_016808095.1. Lineage (NCBI taxonomy): Eukaryota > Viridiplantae > Streptophyta > Magnoliopsida > Fabales > Fabaceae > Vigna > Vigna angularis. The sequence continues at coordinate 10,537,619 of NC_068971.1, forward strand.
GTCCTTGTGGATTTGAATGCCGCCGAGGAGAACGAGCCGACTGCGGAGGCCGCCGGCGGGGGCAAGAATTAGGATTTCTCTTTGAATTTTTTGGACGTGTATCTTTCGATAGTCCGTCCAACGTCTGGGGTTGTCCAGCTATTGGCCGGGCGGTCTTTTTGTAAATCTTGGCGCCTTTCTGCGCAAATGATTAATACACATTTATCTTTCTAATTTTGCATGTCTTTTTATGCGGCTTTACTCTTGTCAAGTTTTAATAATGGGCCGGCCGGGGTGGGGATTGCTCTTGCTTTTCCCGGGCGGACGGCCCTTCGCTTTGATGCCCGGCCAAGCTGAGAGTAGTTCTCTTTGGAACACTCTTTTTCATCAGCTTGGTCTTACTGGGATGGGCGGCCCTTCGCTTTGAGGGCGGGCCAAGCTGAGAGTAGTTCTCTTTGGAACACTCTTTTTCACCAGCTTGGTCTTACTGGGATGGGCGGCCCTTCGCTTTGATGCCCGGCCAAGCTGAGAGTAGTTCTCTTTGGAACACTCTTTTTCACCAGCTTGGTCTTACTGGGATGGGCGGCCCTTCGCTTTGATGCCCGGCCAAGCTGAGAGTAGTTCTCTTTGGAACACTCTTTTTCACCAGCTTGGTCTTACTGGGATGGGCGGCCCTTCGCTTTGATGCCCGGCCAAGCTGAGAGTAGTTCTCTTTGGAACACTCTTTTTCACCAGCTTGGTCTTACTGGGATGGACGACCCTTCGCTTTGATGCTCGGCCAAGCTGAGAGTAGTTCTCTTTGGAACACTCTTTTCCACCAGCTTGGTCTTACTGAGATGGGCGGCCCTTCGCTTTGATGCCCGGCCAAGCTGAGAGTAGTTCTCTTTGGAACACTCTTTTTCACCAGCTTGGTCTTACTGGGATGGGCGGCCCTTCGCTCTGATGCCCGGCCAAGCTGAGAGTAGTTCTCTTTGGAACACTCTTTTTCACCAGCTTGGTCTTATTGGGATAGACGACCCTTCGCTCTGATGCCCGGCCAAGCTGAGAGTAGTTCTCTTTGGAACACTCTTTTTCACCAGCTTGGTCTTACTGGGATGGGCGGCCCTTCGCTTTGATGCCCGGCCAAGCTGAGAGTAGTTCTCTTTGGAACACTCTGTTTCACCAGCTTGGTCTTACTGGGATGGGCGGCCCTTCGCTTTGATGCCCGGCCAAGCTGAGAGTAGTTCTCTTTGGAACACTTTTAGAAATCTACAAAATGAAGTTAGTCTCATAGGAGAAAAATGGACATCTTGATTCATTAATCATGGGGGTGTAATACATTGATTCATTAACTGAAGTAAAACTTTAAGTGCGTGGCGTTCCAGGTATTGGGGATCGGATGTCCGCTCATGCGTTGTAGCCTGTAAGCCCCGTTTCCCAGGGTCTCCCCTACGCGGAACGGCCCTTCCCACTTTGCTGCAAACTTTCCGTGGGCTGGGTTTCGGCGGGCGTCCCCTGCTTTTCTCCATACTAGATTCCCCTTCTGGAAGCTTCTTGGCCGGACCTTGGAGTTGTACTTTCTTTCAACCATGCGCTTGCAGGCTTCGGCCCTCGATGCGGCCCGGTCTCGTCGTTCATCCAGGGAGTCCAATTCGATCCTCAGCTCTTGGTCGTTGAGGTTCAGGTCATCGACTCGACGCCTAAGGAACGGCTCCCCCAGTTCGACTGGTAACATGGCGTCAATGCCATATGTTAAGTTGAAAGGTGTTTCACCAGTGGTTCCATGGGGCGTGCATCTGTATGCCCATAGGACCTCGGGTAACTCGTCCACCCACGCTCCCTTCTTTTCTCCTAGTCGCCGTTTAAGCTCCGAGACTATGGTCTTATTCATTGCTTCCGCTTGCCCATTCGTCTGGGGGTGTTCGACCGAGCTGGTGACGTGCTTAATCCCCAACCTTTTGAAGAATTCGGCCAGTTTCTTGTCAATGAACTGTCGGCCGTTATCTGTGATGATCGACCGAGGGAGGCCGAAATGACATACCAATTTCCAGCAAAACTTCTGGACTTGGGCGGCTGTAATGGTTGCCAGGGGCTCGGCTTCTACCCATTTCGTGAAGTAATCCACCGCCACCAGGAGGAACTTCTTCTGCGCCTGTCCCAAGGGGAACGGTCCAACGATATCCATACCCCATTGGGCAAACGGCCACGGGGATGCCATTGAGTGGAGGGCGTGTGGCGGTAGGTGGGAGTTGTTGGAGTGCTCTTGGCAGCGAACGCATTTTTGGACGAACGTTCGTGTGTCGGCTTCCACAGTAGGCCAGTAATATCCGGCTCTCAGTATCCGGGCTTTTAATGCTTGCCATCCTGTGTGAAGACCGCAAATGCCATTATGGAGTTCGTCCATAACGTAAAGTGCCTCCGCCTCTCCCAAGCATTTAAGGAGAGGGGAGGAGAATCCTCTGCGATACAGGTCGTCTCCCACCTCGAGATATCGGGCGACCTTCTTAGCCTCCCTTGGTCCTACCGTCCGCCCTTCATCCTGGCGGGTCATGATTTCTCGGATTTCCGCTCTCCAATCTTTTCCTCCGTCGGACACCGCTGAACATTCAACTGAAGGCTGGAGTAGAACTTGCCTCACGACAGTGGTTAACTGCCCCTTCTCCTTTCCCGAACTAAGCTTGGACAATATGTCCGCCCGTGCGTTTTGTTCCCTGGGAATGTGCTGTATGTCCAACTTATCAAATGCTTTCGCGAGGTCCGTTTCTCGCTGGAAGTATCTTAATAAACGCTCCTCGCGAACTTGGAAGTTGCCATTCATCTGTCCCACAACCAGCTCTGAGTCCGTCCGGCAGGTGATTCTTCTGGCTCCCATGTCTTTCGCCAGCTCGAGACCGGCCACTAAGGCCTCATACTCGGCCTGATTGTTGGATACCTTGAATTTGAAGATCAAGGAATGCTCCAGTAAGAATCCGTTGGGGCCCTCGAGTACGATGCCGGCCCCGCTGACCGATCGACCGGACGCTCCGTCCACATACAAACTCCACTCGTCCTGACTGGACGGTGGTAACTCGGCCGCGAAATCTGCTAAGTGTTGGCCCTTGACCGATCCTCTCGGTTCATATCGCAAACCGAACTCTGAAAGCTCAACCGCCCAGGCGACCATCCGTCCGGCCAAGTCCGGCTTCCTTAGGATCTTGGAGATAGGGAAATCGGTCCTGACTATCACCTGATGGCTTTGGAAGTAAGGCCGGAGCCTTCGGGAGGCGTGCAGCAAAGCTAAGGCCACCTTCTCTACCCGTTGGTATCGGGTTTCGGCGTCGAGGAGCGTGCGACTCACAAAATAAATTAACCTCGGTTGAGGCCGTTCTTGCATTAGCACGACACTAATGGCCGTCTCTGACACTCCCAGGAAGATGTGCAGATCTCCTCCTGGGACTGGGCGATTCATGACCGGCGGGTTAACAAGGATTGTTTTTACGTCCTGAAACGCTTGTTCGCATTCGTCGTCCCAAGTCGGGCCGCCCCCTTTTTTCAATTTCCGGAGGACCGGCCTCATCCTATCCGCCAGGTTGGGGATAAAGCGTGACAAAGCGGTGAGGCGTCCGACCAGTCTTTGGATCTCTTTCAGAGTGGTCGGGCTTGGCATTTGCAGTATCGCTTCGCACTTGTCCGGGTTGGCCTCGATCCCCCGGGATGTTAACATGAAGCCCAAGAACTTTCCGGCCGCTACCCCAAATGTACATTTGGCGGGGTTTAGGCGCATGCCGAAGTTCCTAACTTGTCGGAACACCTCCTCAAGGTCTCTGAGGTGTCCCTCTCCATCCGCGGACCGGACGACCATGTCATCGACGTATACGTCCATGCACCGGCCTATCTGGTCTCGGAAAATCCTGTCCATCAGGCGCTGATACGTCGCCCCGGCATTCTTCAGGCCGAACGGCATGACTTCGTAACAGAAGTTGGACTTCTCCGTTATGAACGCCGTCTTCTCGACGTCCGGCCCATACATGGGTATCTGGTTGTACCCGGAATATGCATCTAGGAAGCTTAGTACCCGATGCCCAGAAGCGCCGTCCACTAGGGCGTCTATACTGGGTAGGGGGTGCGAATCTTTCGGGCAGGCTTTGTTCAGGTCCGTGTAGTCTGTGCACATGCGCCACTTTCCATTGGCCTTTTTTACCATGACCACGTTAGCCAGCCACGTGGTGTACGTGACTTCCCGAACAAAACCAGCCTTCTTCAGCTTTCCTACTTCCTCCTCGATAGCTTGCCGTTTTTCCACGCCCATTCTTCTCTTTTTCTGTGCGACTGGGCGGGCGTTTTGGAAAAGGGAGAGCTTGTGGCACATCACCGCGGGATGGATGCCCGGCATATCCGCTGCCGTCCACGCAAATAGATCCCGGTTCTTCCATAGTAGTGCCCTTAGCTCCTTTTCCACTTCAAGGTTCAGCTCCCTGGCGATGAGGGTGGTTTGAGCGGGTTCCCCTCCTATCAGGATGGGTTGGGTTTCTCCAATGGGCTCCAGCCGGTCCTCGGTATTCGTCCTCGGGTCGAGGTCTGCCATGGCAACCTCGGAGCCGGCCGCCCTTCTTTTCACAGGCCGAGCGTGCAGTTTTAACCCCGATGCGTAGCATTCCCGGGCCGTCTTTTGGTCCGCCCTAACCGTGCAAATAGCTCCCTTTTCGGAGGGATACTTCATTGTGAGGTGAGGGGTAGAGACAATTGCCCCAAACGCGTTTAGGCACGGTCTTCCGAGCAGCACGTTGTACGACGTGTTGGCCTCTATCAGCAGGTACCGGACCCTCTTCTCCTCGCTGGAGCGTCCGGTTCCCAACCTTGTTCTCAATTCCACGTATCCCCTAGTGTCGACCCTTTCTCCCGCGAAGCCCACTATCTGCCCACCATAAGGGACGATGAGGTCCTCCGAGATATCCATCTGCAGGAAGGTCTTCCAATAGAGGATGTTGACCGAGCTTCCTTGGTCAACCAGAACCTTACTGATCCCATACCGCGCTATCTCCGCCGTTATGACCATCGGGTCGTCCTGGTCAGGATCAGGGGCGTGAAAGTCCTCGTCCGAAAAGGTGATGGGTGGCATGGAGCGGCGTGGCTTGTCCAATAAATGCACGGATTGGAGGGTCCGAACATGTCGCTTACGGGCGGAGGAAGACGATCCTCCTCCCGCGAATCCTCCGGAAATAGTGTTGATATGTCCCCTCAAGGGACGTTCACGGCTGCGGCTTCGACTTCGGCTTGGTCGCCTCTCTGAGCGGGGTCGTTCCGCTCGCGCGCTCCTCGGTTTCTCCTTTCGGTACGTCGACCTTTGAGCAGGCCGTTCGGTTGATTGCGGCGGGCGCTCCTCACGTACGTATTTTTTAAGCTTTCCCGCCCGGATGAGCTCTTCTATCTTATCCCGGAGGGTCCAGCAATCCTCGGTGGTATGACCCATATTTTTATGGTACGCGCAGTGTTTGCTCCAATCAGCATTCTTCGGAGTCGGGTTCGCTTCCCGCTCCGGTATCAATTCCGCACTCAAGGCCTCTCGGAGAATTTTCTCCCTCGAGGCGTTCAGAGGTGTGTACTGTGGGAAGCGAGGTCCCTTTCTCTGCTCTCTGGGTCTAGGACCAGACGTTTTTCCGGTGGACGAACCGGGCTTATTACCGTCCGCCTTTGCTTCCCTGGCTTCTTGATTTTCTCTTTTGTAGGAGAGCTTCATCTCCTCCACCCTTATCTCATCTGCAGCCCGTTCCCTCAACTCTTCCATCGTTTTGGGCGCTCGCCTGCAGACGCTATCCTTAAACGGTCCCGGCTTTAGAGCCGGCAGGATGTAGTGAAGGGCGAGCTCTGGGGTCAGGCTTTTCACGCGCCGGACCGTCTTCTGATATCGGTCCATGAATGATCGCAGCGCTTCGTCCTTCCCCTGTTTGAGAGCCATCAATTCGAATACGGTCAGGTCTTGGGTACTACTGGCCGCAAATTGTTTAATGAATAGTTGCTTTAAGCCGGTAAAGTTTTCTATTGAATTGGGGGGGAGGGTGTTAAACCATTCCAAAGCTTCTTCCTCTAGTGAGAGCGAGAACGCTCGGCACCAAATGGCGTCATTGCCCGTTCGGAACGCCATGGCGTTCGAGAACGTCTGGACATGGGACGCCGGATCTGTCGTCCCGTTATACATTTTGAAATGTGGAGCCATGAATTGCTCCGAGATTTGGACGTTCATTATGTTCTGGGTGAATGGAAGTAGTAAAGTGGATGAAGGCTCCGACTTGACTACCATCCGCCCATCCTCGGCAGCGCTCTCCGCATGCACCGATTTAGCCTTGCTTTCTTCTGCCTCTGATCCGGAAGGCTTCCATGTCTTATCGCCCTCGGTATCTGGGGGCGGGCGTTCTCCTTCCACCCCCTTTCCTTTATCCTTCACTCGCTCTCCCCCGTCCATCCGCCCAATCTCCCGGGCTATCTGGGCTTCGCAGTCGGCCATTACGGCCGCCATCTCTTCTTCGTGACGTTGCTGCATCTCGTCCATTTTTTGTTGTAGCATGCGCATCATCTCAGCGGGATCGTCCATGCTCATGTTTCTCGTGGTCACCATTGGGTTTTTTAAATCACACGGCCCCACGGTGGGCGCCAAATGTTTCGGATGTGTAGGGCTGTGCGGTTCTAAATCTTCCAGTTCTCCTTCGATCTTGTCTCAGCGGCGGATCTTCTTCCCAAGCTTTGACTTTCTTCTTGATCCGGAGGGGTGGAGACCTACAAAAGATTCTCCGATGCCAAAGTCAGTTTCAGAGCAATGGCTTTTCTCAAGGGATAGCAATAAATGTGCATTCAATCTAACTTATCTACCACTCACCGTGAACCTGTATTTATAGTTTTCGCTATGGGCTTTGGGATTAGTGAAAGGTTAATCATGGCCCAATCAGCCCAATAGCTCCTAATTCCTACTTACCTCTAAACCAGGTCAATTTACTTGAGCCACAGTGATTAGTGATTTGGTCGGTCAGTGTGATATGGGCGTCCGCCCAAGTGATACGGGCGTTCGTCTTTCCTATGGACGACTCGGGCACTACATTGGGCGGACGATCCTCTACGCGGTCGCCCGGCACTTCGTTGGGCGGACGATCTTCTATACAGTCGCCCGACACTTCGTTGGGCGGACGATCTTCTATGCGGTCGCCCGACACTTCGTTGGGCGGACGATCTTCTATGCGGTCGCCCGGCACTTCGTTGGGCGGACGATCTTCTATGCGGTCGCTCGGCACTTCGTTGGGCGGACGATCTTCTATGCGGTCGCCCGGCACTTCGTTGGGCGGACGATCTTCTACGCGGTCGCCCGGCACTTCGTGATACCAAACGTTCGTCTCTCGGCGTCATCCTGTAGAACAGTTTTTGTGAGCATGGAGAGTGCGGCGCTGTCTCGTGGTGATGGAATTCCTTGTAAGTTCTTCAAAGTTTCTCTTAGAGACAGGGGTTCTACCCAGGTGGTCGGCGTAGGCATCGGGACGGTCGGACGACCTCATTAGTGAGCGTCCATACGTGCGACGCCGGACATTAGCTGGTGTAGGAGAGTTTGTACGGTCTAGGTTCAATCCGTACCTACTTGGGCGGACAAGACTTGGGCGGTCGAGCATTCGTCTGTGGCGGGTGTGACATGGGCGTCCTTTGGGCGGCGTCCGTCGCCTCACGGGCGTCCTTCGTACGGCGCCCGGCTCTCCCTGGTACAACTTGTAATGTAAATTTAAGATTAAATATTTTTATGATTATTTAATTTTAAGTAAAAGTTAAAATTAGTATTTTTTTAAATTTTGTTTAATTTAGTTTTTTAACTAAAAAATAGCGAAATTTAATTATTTTAATCAATTTTTTTTTTATATTTTATCGAATTTAAAATGAAAATGTGTGAAAAATATAAACTCAAAAACTTAATTAAATTTTGTTATGAGAATTAAATCTATATATTTTAAAGTTGATAAACTAATTTAAATCAAAATTTAAAAAAGAAACTAATTTTAATTTTCACTAAAAATTAAAAGAAAAAAAATTTAAAAGTTAAAAGGAAAATTTATATTTATCTCATAAATTTTTTATTTGAAATGTATGAATTTACATAATAGAACCAATTTCTATCAACTTGCATTTACATATATTAATTTATAAAGTGCTTAAAAGAAATTAGATTATAAAGTGCAACGATAAGGGGTAAATTGATTGATTGATTTAATTTTGAATTGTACAGTGTACATATATCCCGTATAAAAGGATCCACTTACTCCTAAAATGCATCAGAAAATTTTATCATCATTTCTGATTAAAAAAATTTATATTTTTTTATAAAATAAATAACTTTTTAAGTAATTAAAAAATTATTTTAAATAACTTTTCATATAGCACTAGCATTTATATATTTGTATTGAAAGAAAAAGAATAATAGTAAAAAAAAAAATACTTTAATTAAACTTAAACAAACTCAATATATATTATATTTTTAATTTTTCAAAATAATAAAATTATATATTTAAAATATAATTACAATTAAATAATATTTTGAATAATTACATTTACCAATAATTCATATCAATCTTTCATCAAGAAGAGCGAATGCTCATGGCCAAATGACCTTACATAAAGGTTACAACTAAAACTGTACAGAAGAAATAAAACCTGACTGAACGGTTTACAAAAGAAACTACTGAACGGTCAAATAAAATCAAAAAAGAAGGTCACCAAACGACCACCTTACTACAAAACTAAACTACTAACCGAACGTTCTACTGTTCGGTCTTCACTTCTACCTCTACCAAATTTTCTTCTTCCAGCGCCTCTTCCAGCAGCTCGGCTCCTTTTGCTCACATCCACACGGATGATCATTGCAATGACAAGGACGGACGTACAACATCAGACAACGCAAGAAAAACACAGGGTAAGCTTATGTAATTTAATTCAGTTACAAACATACATTTTTAAACAATCCAATACACACGATAAATTTCAACATATGTATCATACAAAGCCTAATACTAGACTGACTGTCCGGACTGTATGAAATCTATGTAGCTACAGGCTTTCGTGCACCCGGGTGATGTAGTAACTGGGATGCCCTCAACAGCTGCCACCCGAGGTTAGTCCTATCTGTCCAAAGTACCCTTAAGGACTAGGACCTCCTACCGTTCCCACATATGACCTACCCTCCTCTACGTGAAGACGAGTACTCATAGAACATCAGGATGAACAACCAGCTTAGCATGCCCACAGTCATACTTTACGAATTCTAATATTCATACATGAGTCGTTCCTCCCCGGAACGCTCGTCCATAATTCACAACATTTCATCCATCTCATATTCTTGTATCTTACGTTATTATTCCTCTCACTTAAACATTTTTCACAAATATCCGTAAGGGTACTTAATACCGAACGTTCAACACTAATTTATAACGAGACCGAACACTTGAAACGAGACTTAGAAGTCTTTAGTTCCAGAAGGGATTTAAACTAAAGGGTATTGTCGGGTTGAGAAGAAATCGAGTAAAATCAATTATCACAATAAACGAATGGAACGAACGTTATTTAAAAGTGAGTCAATTAGATGAACTGACTTTTGGGGACTTCAACCGAACATCGAAATGACCATGCCTAGTACTATGGCTCTATGCTATAACCAATGAATACATATACTTCGAGACTTTCCAAGAAGAAGACTTAGGATAATTCCCATGAAGAAACCAAACGATTATGAAAACTTAGCTTATTTTGATTTAGTATATAAAAATCCGAATGACAGTCAAAGACTCAATACTATAGTGAGCGAACCCTAGAGAGCTTGAACGAATGCTCTTATTATGAAGTTTAATTTAAGGAGATAGAACGAGGGCTTGATGCAAGACCAAACACTTGCTTAGGATGAACACTTGGTATAAGACCATGTGTTACTAAACTTAAAGAAAAGAGGTTTGATAGTTATACTTAGATACTATTGGGATAGTGTTTAAGAAAGTCTACAATATACAAGTTCATATATATATATATACATATATAGATACTTAAGTTCATAACAAAATACCAAGACCCAACTATGCTTGGCCGAACGCTCAAGCACAATATTTCGAAATGCAGATGCTCGTCCTTAAATAGGATTCTTCCCAAATGAAAGAATCTACTCCTAATCAAGTTTATTAGAACTACCGAACGATCAATGACCGTTCAGTGACGAACATACCCTTTCATAGGGACTTTTATATCCAAAATTTATTTATATTCAAACTTATTCCTCAACATACAACTTCATAATTGATGTACGTTTGGCAAGTGTATAAATCGTAATTGTAGTAACAAAATATCGTCCTCTGGGATTGAATGAGTTGAGTACCAGTTTACTAACTTACTTAATTTTGAGTGATGAAATTTATCCAGTGAATGATGAACATAAACAAGTGATGGAAATTCAAATGATATAAACAATGTTAGAGAATTGATTTCATACCTTTTCATATAATTTCCTCCCCTTTTCAATCGATGTGTAAATTATAATTATCCACTTGAGTTTATTTAGATCTTGTTTACCCCTAATCCCTTAGTAGGCAAACATATCCCTTGAATTTGAATCCCCAATCCCTTAGGCCAATTACAAATCAACAAGATCATGAAGAACAATCGTATCTCAATTCAAACTAACTAGTCCTGCCCAATTTCCCAATTGTGACAGCATCTAATCTGTTCTATTTATAAACGCAAGCAATTCCCAATCTCCCAACTGTGAAACTGCTCATAGAATAGACATTAAAACATAAATAGAACACTGGGATAATTAAAATGAACTTAACATCAATTGAAAAAGGTTCAAAAAATATAATCCAAAGCACTACATCAATCCACTAACAAAAGGAAATTTAGTTCTGCATAATGGAGAAGAAATATCAAAAAGCAAAAAGTCCGCAAAAAGTTGCAGCCCAAAGCTCCAAGAAGAAGACGAAGAAGAAGAACTCGTTTGTTGTGCGTGAATACCCTTTTTGTCTCCCCCTTCCACGTGTTTTCATTCCTCCCCCATCATTTCCACAAATTCCTCCTTTTTAGGAGAGTGGTTTTCCTTTTCCCTAACTTCCTCCACTTTTCCTTTAATTTAATCTCTTTAAATCAGTCATAAAAGAGATCAATAACTGCTCCTGGAAACTTTCACAGCCCATGGAAAACTCCCCACTCTACCTGTGTTCTTCTCTGCTTTAATTCTGTTTTCTTACGTGAATCCACAGATTACTCCACAGGTTGTGGGAACTTTCACAGCACAGTTGTTGAACTTTCTGTTTTGCAACTCCATTTAGAAGCAACATCCACATGTAACTCCACAGGTTGTGAGACTGTTCACAGCTTGGTTTTTGAACTCTCTGGTTTCATCTTGGTATCTTGTACATCAATTCTTCCCAAATTGTGATTTTGGCACTTAGAATCATCAATCTACAATAAAAACACAAAATGCCAATGTATGATCCAAAACAAAGATAATCCATGACTAAATCCTTCAATGAATGCAATTATGCATGCAAATGACCTAAACTAAGACATGAATGCAATTACATATACTCACACATCAAAATACCCCATGCTTAGACGTTTGCTTGTCCTCAAGCTAAGAGAATTCAACTAACACAGAATGATTATGCACACAGAATGATAGAAAACCTAAATGGAAACATACCATCTCATTTCAAGTTCAGTTCAAACAATGATATTCCTCAAGCCCATACTTCACAAAATTTCAAGCATAATGACTAACTTACTGGGACCCTAAGTGCAATTACTTAATTGAGGTATGACACAAGACATTAAGGCAGATAATATTTGACATTGAAGTGTCCTGAAAAAGATTTACTATTAGGTTCCTCACTTAGAAAACACTTACCTGCCAACTAAGCATGGATCTTCCACTCATTTTGTCTTTTACTTGCCACACTCAGTCTCAAAGGAGTGTCTCTTCCCCAGTAACATATAGTCTCAAAGGGGTGTCAAATTATTCACTCAATACTTTTGTTTTGTTTTTTTTTAGTTTTTATTTAAAATTGGACAGACAATTCTCCAGTAACCAAGTGCAGTGAGTGTCACCATAGAAACCTAACGGAAAATATTTTCTTTCTTGTACCTCAAAAATTATCTTCCTTAAGTGTTTGTGTCAAATCTCCTGTGTAGTGTGTGAAGTTTCCCAACAAGCAATCAAAACTATATTCACCATGTGCTTAGAAAATATCATTGTTTAGAACATAGAACTCAGAGCTAAGATGATACATTTCTAGTGAAACATTAGATGCAACATGTAAATGCGAACAATGTAAGATGTCATGCATACAAAATATTTACATGGTCCCTAATGTATGGAAAGTCAAAAGTACAGGGGATGAAACTCACAAAATTAGTGATGACTAGAGTGGATCATGGTGAGAACGTCTTGCAAGAGTTGTTCCACCTTGTGCTGATGAAGAATCTGAGTGTCCCGAAATTGGATGAACTCTTGATGATGCTTGAGTTGTTGGGCTTGGAGTTCTGTAACTGACTGCTGGAGATGAGCAAGAGTGTCAACCGCAGAAGGTCGAGGAATGAGAGGTATGTGAGAGGACGGATCAGGATCATGATGAGGGGTACTTTGACATTGAGAAGCAGATAAGGTCCACCTATCTTTACCCCACACTGTAGTGAACTCTTGATTTGGAAGAGGTTGAGGTTGCAAGCCCGTGACAGCACTCATGACTAAGCAATACTGATCTTCCCTTTTTACCAGCATTTCATTATGGATTAACATTTCCAAATCAATTCGAGAGTTTCCTAAGATTGCCTTGTCATTTTCCAAAGGAATGTTGAGATGCAAAGCAATAATGGTGATCAGCCCACCAATTGCTATCTGTCCAGATGACGCTTTCCCTACCTTGAGAAACTGACGTGCCAACCAAGCTCCTGAGTCCAATGGAACATCGTTAACCATACCCCACAAAAATAATAATTCTGACTTTCGAACTGCAGAATGACTGTCACCCCTAGCAAATAGCGTATGAGCCATAAGTCGGTGAGCATATCTAAAACAGGGGTGTTGAATATTTGCTTCCTTAGAATCAGATGAGACAAAAGAGCTTGATTGAGACAATTGAAACCAAAAGGACTCAACGTCAAATTGTTTTGGAAACCTCCTTGCACCTCCAGTTGGAAAACCAAAGATGGCATTAAACTTAACTAGAGTGAGTCTGTAAGTAGAATTATGCAATCTAAATTCAATCAATCCTTCCTCACAATCCTTTCCTTGCAGTATCTCCGCTTTCACAAAACTCAAGAATTCCATTGTGATGTTCTCGTAGGCAGGGGGTTTTAGAGTTACAAAGGAACTCCAACCAATATTCTCAAGCATCCCATTAAATTCCTCAGACATGCCTAACGTGCTTAATGTGTTTTCATCTAAATACCGCGTAGGCACAATATTCCGCTTGAGTAATGAAGCGTACCTCAATCGTTGTTCTTCATTTTGAAATGTGATACCATTGGAGTTAGTAGAAGCACAAGCCCTTTTTCTTTGACGTTGCTCCACGACTGGTGGCATTGTATTTGGGCGTGCAGATTCAGCAGCAACGGTGGTCGGTTGCGGCACAGGTTTGAAATCCTCTTCCAAATAAATTTTATGCATGCACACAGTAGGACCAATACCTTGCAAATCATCAATTTTCCACCCAAGGGTAGATTTATACTCCCTCAACACCCTTAAAAGTTTATCTTCTTCAGTACATGAAAGTTCATTGCTCACAATTACTGGATTACGCTTTTGCTCATCAAGGAACCTGTATTTAAGGTGAGAAGGGAGTTGTTTCAATTCCACCTTGGACGTTTCTACTCCTCCATCTTCACTCTTGTGTAAATCTTCTATTCCTCTAGTGGAATTGAATATTGGCTTCAGCACTTCCAATTGATGAGCACACTTCACCACCTCTTCATCATTAATTTCTCTTTTCAACTCCTTTGCTTCCATTCCTGACAGTAGAGTTCTCTCTAATGGATTCTGCTTTACATGAAAATTTGTCTCCTCTAACACAAGGGACTCAATTATTTCAGCTTTGAAACAGTCCTCTCTGTCAAGTTTGTGCTTCACTACTTCAGTCATAGAAAATGTGACTTTTTCATCTGCCACTCTTAACATCAATTGTCCTTGTTCTACATCTATCAATGCTCTTCCTGTTGCTAAGAATGGTCTTCCCAATATAATTGGGACTTTAGCATCTTCTTCCATGTCAAGAACCACAAAATCAGCTGGGAAAATGAATTTATCCACCTTCACTAGAACATCTTCCACAATTCCATAAGGATAAGTCATTGATCGGTCTGCCAATTGTAAAGTTATCATAGTGGGCTTTACTTCACCAATACCCAACCTTTTAAAAATGGACAAAGGCATCAAATTGATACTTGCTCCAAGGTCACATAATGCTTTACCCACAGTGATGTTTCCAATCTCACATGGAATGACAAAGCTTCTTGGGTCTTTCAACTTTGGAGGCAATAACTTGGCATTTGCTCTAATGCTTCAGCAAATGGAATATTAATGTGGAGCTTCTTAAAAACATCAAGAAATCTTGCAAATTGCTTGGCTTGTTCTTGCTTCTTCAACCTTTGAGGGAATGGAATTGTAGGGACATTGATGAGTCAATATTTTCTCAATTTCACTTAGCTTACTGTACCGAATTTTATCAGGGAATTATGCTAAAATGTCCGATATTTTCCCGTTTTTACTAATTGTGCTTAAATTGACCAATAATTCTTATTTTAACTAATTTGAATTATCTTGGCTTATTATTTTCATTATTGATTGTAAGGAAATTGTTGGATAATATTGTAGGACATTTGAAAAAGAAATGAAAAATTGGAATCAAGGAGGAGCCACCACATTTGGAAGGCTACGGTTTTCTTGGCAAACACCACATAGTAAAATTGAAATGAAATAATGGAGGTCACACTTGTTCAAAAGCACACGTCCAATTCATGCTTAAAGCTTATTCAATTTTGCAAGCATAATGGAGGGACCACATTGAAAGGAAACCCACGGTTTTCTTGAAGGAAGTTGGCTGCAAATTCTCTAAGCAATTCACGGTCATAGTCTACCACATTTGGTTGGATTTAAAATATGTAATTGGAAGGAGATGGGCCCTCATGGCTTTTGAATCACACATGAAAAAATTGAAGCATGCCACATGATGAAGCATTCACGGCAAAAACACATACAAAATGGGAGGCTTATTTCTTTTAGTGGGAGACAACATAAAAGAGGTAGGGGCCACCACCATTTGTTGAAGGAAGACCACATCGAGCACATCACACGGCCAAAACTACATTTCATGTTACATATATTTTATTGAATTGAAAGATGAAGCTTGATGGCCACTTCACGGTTTTTCACATTTGGAACAAGAGTTGGACAACTTCCTCATGGCTTACGGGTCCATAGAAAATTCTTTCATTCATGAAGAAGTGGCCATATGAAGGAAGTAAACTCACGGCCAATTTGGCTACCATCATCACATTCTTTCTTGGCTGCAACGTGAGGAAGCAACCATTAAATATGAAAGTGCAGCAACCACATTCAAGGAGTTGGAAGCTCACGGTTTCTCCTTGGAAGAATGGTAGAAAGCTTACATGCTACATCCAAGGCAAACATAGTAAGCCACTCCAACACAAGAGCACATATCCAGGAGAAGTGGGAGGCACACATGGAGAGGAGAGCTTGACGGCAGCAGCAAACACAAGAAGCTTTGGTTTTGGTCCAAGAAGAATTTGGAAGTCCAGCTGCCACTTGGTCATTGGAAGGGGGATGCATGCTTGTTTCAGAAATATCTCTCGGTCCAGGGGATTCTAGGGAGGAGGAGAGAACGTTTTTTCTTGAAGCCATGCAGAGGAGAAGAAAAGGGAGTGGACGGCTTAGAGTCAAGGGGCTCTTCCCAGAACTTCTCTTTGAGGAGGCTCTTGGATTTTCTTTCACTTCCATGATTACACACAGAGAGAATACACAGAGGAGTACACCCAGCATGGATTGAACAAGAGGAAAGCAAACTGGTGTTGCATACTGGAAGAAGAAGCACACGGTCAGGAGGAAGCCAGTCACCACTTGTTTGTTCCTTTACGTTTGAATGTTTTTACTTCAAGAGAACTGTAAAATGTTTTTCATGATGAATGAATTGGTTGATGTTTATTCCTTTTGTTGAAATCCCACTGCTTCTTCATTTAGTTTTCTGCACATTTAGACAATCTCCTTTAGCCTTTATTTTAGAAGTAGAGTAGCACGTTTAAGAGTTGATTTACCTTTTGTAGAAGTAGGATGCCATCACTTAAAAGAAAAGAACCAAAATTGTTAAATTGGAGTAATAAGCTCTCGGTGTAGAGGAGAAGAGAACCATGAGCAACCTTGGAGGTATTGATTTATTTCTGCTGAATGGAAGGGGCACCACACACGCTGGTTTTCTTTGTTGGAAAAAAAAAGCCTCCAGTAGAGTAGTTTAGTTCCAGTAGTTTAGGAGTAGATAGTAGAAAGCTTGGTAGGTGTAGATGGCCGTGAGGAGCTGCAGATGGAAGAAGTCCCATGAGTAAGAGTAGAGGCCGTGAGGAAAGTCCAGAGCTGGAACAGCAGTGAAGCATAACACAGTACGGAATGGAAGGTTACGGTTGAATGCTATGGTGTGCACACTAGGTTCCAATTTTATTTTCTTGTTGTAATGAATTTTACTTCAATTGAGCAGTCGATTTAATTTTATGTCACTAAAATTTCAATTCTGTTTTGCTGTTCTGTTTATTGATGCAATTTAAATTCCGCTGCAATTAAATTTTTATCGTTGTTTGTCTGCCGTTAAATTTTTACTGTTATTTTCACTGTGTTGTTTGTGATTTCATTTTTAATCATTCGTCGTAATTTTGTTCTAAATATTTTGCTGCTGTAATGTTGATTCTGTTTTCATGATTAAAATTTACTGTTTTCTGTTTTTACTTTACTGTTTTCTGTTTTTACTGTTTACTGTATTTTCTATATTTCTGTATTTTTGTTTTTACCGTTTCAGATCTGTTTTAGCTGTTTCATGTTGCTGTATTTTCGTTTTAATTGTACCAAGTTCGTTTTTACTGTTTTAATTTCGTTTTACTGTTTTGAATTTTATTTCAACGTTTTTTTTAATTAAATTGCAAACAAAACTTTCACAAACCCCCGCCACTATGTGTGTGATCTGAAACTGAACCGCAAATTGGTCCCTGAGAGACGACCTAGGAGTCACTTCCTAGTAACTGTATTGCATTAATTTTATGCAATCACCTTTTGTGTACGGTGCGACCCGTTCAACAAAATGGCGCCGCTGCCGGGGATCAATAGTGGTTCGGTCTTAGGTTTTTGTTGTGTTAGTTGTGTTGTCTTGTGTTGTTATATGATGTTCTGTTTTGTGTATGCGTGTCGTATGTGTTTTGTTTTTGAGCGTATTATGTTTTGTATTTAGTTGTTGTTTCTTAAAAAAAATAAATTAGTTTTGATGTTCTGTTTTGTGTGTATGTGTTGCATGTATAATTGTGTTGTGTTTTATTTGTTTCGTAATTTTTAGTATTTTCTTTTTCCATGTCTACCTATTATAGTTATGAGAATAATGCTTATTCTGTGAGTGCCTTTGATTATGATTCTCCTTCTGCATGGTACTCTGATTGTAATTCTGCTGACTTTTATGTTGAGAAAAATAGGGCTCATCCTCCAACTTCTGAGAGTGCTCCTAGTGAGCCAGTTTCACTTAATGAGGATGATGTTCATTGTGTTGTTACCTCTGGACTGATAAATTTGGTGCCTAGGTTTCATGGTTTTACAGGTGAATGCCCACATAGACATTTGGATGAATTCCACATCATGTGCTCTTCAATGAAACCTCCACATGTCCAGGATGACGATATGTTCTTAAAGGCATTTCCGCAATCATTACAAGGAGCAGCAAGGGATTGGCTTTATTGTCTTCCTTCAGGGTGTATCACTTCTTGGGAAGATCTTAAGCGATTGTTCTTGGATGAATTCTTCCCTGCTCAGTATGGTTACAACAATAATCCTGGATGGAATGACACTAACTTGGGATGGCAAGGTACCCCACAGCAACATCATTATCAAGAACCACCATTCCAGAGTACTTGTATGCCTCCACCAGTCCAGGAGCTACAACAGCTGCAGTCTTATGAGTCTGCCCAAGCAGCTCCTTAGCCTTCTACTTCTGAGCCTACATTGCAGGAGTTGTTGAAGCAGATGACCATGCAGAACCTTCAGTTTCAGCAAGAGAACATGCAATTTCAGCAAGAGACCAGAGCATCCATTCAGAGCCTGAATGACCAAATAGGGCAGATGGCCACGCAACTCAATCAGGAACAGTCTCAAGATTTAGAGGAATCACCATTTCAGACTGTTCAGATTCCAGATGATGATGACAGTGCCATCAACATAGGAGATGAGAACCAAAGTCACATGCTCACTACACCACCTACTTTCACATCGTCCTATGTTCCTGCTCTTGCACCTGAGGAGACTACTAAAGATTTTGAGGACCAGGCAAGAATAAGCAGTAGTTCTGAACCAGGTAGACCACCTTCATCTTCCCACACTTTAGCAATCTTCAAGGAAGTGGAGGTAAGCATACCACAAATTGATTATTTTGTTGATTGTACTGTTGATTGGTATGCTGATGATTATATTGTTGCTGAGCATGTTTTTAATTTTCCCTCTGAACATGAATCTGAGTTTGTGGTTGAAAATGCATGTAATTTTAAAATTGATTCATATTCTGAGGATGTATCTGAGGTTCAGCCTGTTACACTGGGGTTCAGCCTGCATGAAATTTCTGTAGAACCATATTACACTAACCATGTTGCAGGAGGTACACATGCATTTGACCAACATGCACCCACAGTGGAAGACAAAGGTGCCTACATACACAACACTCTGAAGATCAATAGGCACCTGCTGAACCTGCTCATCAACAATAACTACTTAGATCCGGTGGTGGAAGATATTTCACTGCTTGATCAAATATGGAGGATGAAGCAGTTTGTCCTCAAAACTTCCGTGCTGGATGCTGAAGAGAAAGACCTCTCCTTACAAGTCCAAAACTAGCAACTGCCACCATAACCCAGGGGAGTTTTCTTTTTCCTTCTTCCCCATTTTCCTACTTTTATTGCACTTGTCCATGATCTGTTTCATGTTTTGATTGCTGATCTTATGCCTAGAACACATTGAGGACACTGTGTAGTTTAAGTGTGGTCTATTGGGGGAGATTCTGATTTTTCTTTGTTAGTTTTTGTTTTCTGTGTTAAATTTTTCATTTTGTGTTTGTTAGTTTTTGTTTTCTGTGTTAAATTTTTCATTTTGTGTGTTCAATTTTTTCTGTTTTAATTGGTTTTTAGTGTGTCTTTTGTGCAACTTTACATGTTTCTCTTGATTTCTGGATTTTATTTGTAGATGTGTCCATCACTTCATTGATACTTATGGATTGAAATTCTTGCTTTTCTTTGCTTGGGAAGATGATTATGATGTTTGAGAGGTTGATTGATTATGACAGAAATTACCCTATGCGAGATTTGAGCCACTTTATTTCTTTCTTGCGTGTGATATGTCTCTTGATTGCTTGCACATATGCCTTGGCTTGACTTTTATTGATAATTCTTGATTAATATGCATGTTTGGAAATGATAAAGGCATTTTTGTTCTTGAGCCTCTCTAGCCAAATAAGCCTACCCTGTAATAATCCTTTGATAACCCATTTTGAGCCTATACTTTCCTCAATTCTTTGTTTTTGAAGCTCATACATGATAACAGTTGAAAAACTGTTATTTTCATGCTTAAAATTGATACTAAAAGCAACCTTTAGACTTAGAAACTAGCTTGAAATCATGCCTTTTATCTTTATTTTCAGAAATAAGAGAGCTGGACAGGTTTATGCTTGATTTGAGTGTTTTTGTGCAGGTTTTAAGGTGAATTTAGTGAAAAGAGTGAAGAAGGAGAGAAGTGACATTAGAAAAGACAAGAAAGAGTGCAAAAAGAGAAGTCGAAGGCACCGCTCAGCGGTAATTTACCGCTGAGCGGCACTCAAGGAGTCACGTTGGTACCGCTGAGGGGCAAAATGGCCGCTGAGGGGAAGAAAGAAGACGCGCAACCACCGCTGAGCGGTATTTACCGCTGAGCGGCACTTTTTGGGCTTGGGCTTTTGTAATCTTTTGTAACTCTAGATTAGTATATAAGGGCTTGCACGTCCTAGGGTTAAACATCTTTGGCAGAAACGAGGCAAACACTCTCTCTTCCACCCCTTTGAAGGAGGATCTTGGATGCTCAGGCTACCTCTTCACCTTTTTAGGGTTTATTCTTTCATTCTTTCATTATTGTTCATCTAGGTTCACCATGAATATGGTGAACTAAACCTTGTATGTTTGTTGGGGAATCAATGTAATCTCTTGAAGCTCTCATATATGGAATTTATGCTTGCATCTTAATCTAAGACTTATGCTTTCTTTCATCATTAGTTAGGGTTTTTCCTCTTTGCTTAATGCTTGCATTGTTTAACTCATTCTATTGCATGATTATTGGTTTTGTCGATACGGACACGTACGGGGAAGTCTAGATCCGGGGAATTTCTCCCAATATTATACTGACAATATTATATTGGTTGTCGTTAAGCTCCTGCACTCATGAACTAATCATTAGGAATGCTAGGAATTGTATGAACTATTTGATTAGGGAGAAGCCATCTAGAATGGTACTTTAGAGAGTGGCATTAACAATGATGATTTGAATGTTGAATTCCTAAAATGTATGAGAGTGGATGAGATGAAATTGACCCCCAACAACATATTCATTCATATAATCCATTGAAAGTGTTTATCTTTTGTCTTTGCCATTGATCAATTCATGCATACATGTTTAGTTTTCGTCTTGCATAATATAATCCAATTATTTCGTTTGTAAGTCTTAGCTAATCAACAAACCACACAACTAAACTAGGCCGTGAGTCCTTTGGGAAGAACGATACTTGGTCTTACCAAGTTTATTACTTGAACGATTCGGTCATACTTGCCGATTGTGAAACAAGTTTGTGACATCATATTTTGGTGCTTACAAATTTGTCCATCAAGTTTTTGGCGCCGTTGCCGGGGACTCGTGGTTTAACTGGTTAATTTGTGTGATTATTGATTATCTTTGACTTTTTGAATTTCTGTTTTTATTTTTTCTGTTTTTATTTTATCTTATTTGATTAGATTAGATTTTATTTTATTTGTTTTTATTTTATTTTATTTTATCTTTTTAGGTTAGGTTAGATTTTATTTTATTTTAGATTAGGTTTTATTTTATTCTATCTTATTTGATTATATCTTCTAAATTTTTTTTTGTATCTTCTGAATTTATATCTTCTTCTATATCTTTTTGTGCTAACAAATCTTTTCTAGGGTTTTGTTTTCTTGTGTATGCAGGAAGCAATTCGGACTAGGAGTAAGAAAACAACAGAACCACTTTTTGAAGGGCTAGACGAGAGTAGAAGGAGGAGAAGAATCAGAACGTCCAGAGAACTTTTCCCTTCTCCAGAAACTCTCCTCCAATCATCACCACAAGGTTCTGTTCACAGCACAAGAAGTATGGAGAATAACAATGCTAGAAGAACTCTTGCAGATTACACTAATATTGCTGGACCTCAACACTTTAACAGCATAGCAAGACCCAGAGTCAATGCAGCCAACATGGAGGTCAAGCCAGCATTAATTCAACTGGTGAAGAGTAATCAATTTAATGGGTTGTCTCACGAAAGCCCATATGAGCACCTTACAACTTTCAATGAGATCTGCAATACGGTCAAGATTAATGGGGTGCCAGACGAAGCTATCAAACTTAGCTTGTTTCCCTTCTCATTGGGGGGCAATGCTAAGCTTTGGTTAAACTCTTTTCCAGAAGAAAGTTTCACAGAGTGGGAAGCAGTGGTCACAAAATTTCTAAACAAGTACTTTCCACAATCTAAGGTGACCAAAGGCAAGCAAGAGATTTCGTCATTCAAGCAGGGCATGGAGGAGTCACTGGGGCATGCATGGGACAGGTATAAGAGCTTGTTACGCAAAACTCCCACGCATGGTTTTGAAGATCAAGAAGTAGTCCTGACTTTCCTTGGAGGGCTTGGTTCACAAACCAAGATGATGCTGGATGCCTCAGCTGGAGGCAATATCAAATGGAAGACTCCAGAGGAAGCAACTGACATTATTGAAAATATGGCTACAAGTGACAATGAGCTACACAGTGAGAGAGGAGCCCCTGCGCAACAAAGAGGGGTTCTGCAATTACAAACCCATGATGCCTTGCTAGCTCAGAACAAAATTCTAACTCAACAGCTGGAGACTCTGACTAAAACTTTGGCTCAATTACCTAAAGAGTTGAAATCTGCTGCACAGGTACAAACCCAGTTGTGCGAACTATGTGGAGGTGACCATATCAATGGTCAATGTGCTTTGCCAGTGGAAGCCGTGGAGGATGTTAATTTCATGGCTAATCAATTTCCATACCGCCAAGGGAATTACAATCAAGGGTGGAAACCACATCCAAGCATTGGCCAAGGACAAACTGGGCAAGCTAATCAATATAACAAGCAGCAGCAACAACCAACCTTGTGGCAACAGTTATCTACGCTTAATGAAAGGCAAACAAGGTTGGAAGAAACTCTTAATCAATTCATACAGAAAACAGAATCTTCTCAAAAGAGCACTGAAGCTGCTATAAAGAATTGGGAGATTCAAATGGGTCAAATTATCAAGCGATTGGAAGAAAGACCAGATAGAAATTTTGGGGCTAATACTGAGGTTAACCCCAGAGAAGAGTGTAAGGTGGTAGAGAGTGTTGATGATGAGAAAGCTGAGTTAGATACAGAAGAAAGAAGAGAAATAGAGAGCAAAAGCACTTTTCCTTTTCCAATCCATCAAGACTTAACAGAATTATTCAAAATGGTGGATAATGATGCACCTTGGGAACAGATTCTACAACAGATTACAGTTTACACTAAATCTAATGAAGAAATCTCTACAAAGAAAAGACGCAGAGATGATGAGGCAAAGGAGTGTATAATTGTTAAGCAAGAGTCATTCCCTCCTAAAGCACAAGATCCAGGTAGTTTTTCTATCCCTTGCACTATAGGGAAGAAAAAGGTGAAGAAAGCTCTCCTTGATTTAGGTTCAAGTGTTAACTTGATACCTTATTCTTTACTGGAGCAAATTGGCAATGTTAAAGTGAAACCTGTAAAGGTTAATCTAGTAATGGCCGATGGATCTTCAAAGGAGCCATGTGGGATTGCTGAGGATATTATAGTTTGTGTTGGCAAACTTCAGTTTTTAGCAGACTTTGTGGTGATGAAGATGGAGACCGAGAAGATACCTATCATACTTGGAAGGCCGTTTATGAAAACGGCCAGGGCCATCATTGATGTACATGAAGGTATAGTAGTGCTCCAAGACAGAGAGGAGAGAGTGGTGGTGGATGTCTTCAAAGATGAAACACAAGCAAGGGAGGAAGAGGCTAGTTATAAAGCTGCATTTCGAGATGCACCCATGACTAGAAGTCAAGATGAAAATCTTGAGGTTTCAGGTAACCACTGTTTGTTGTTTCAGGTACCCAAGGATGAAGAAGAAACTGGAAAAGGAGAAGAGAGTCCTAGGGACTGGAAGAAAAGAGAACCCCAACTTGGCACACCTGTGAGACTCAAGAACAAGTTGTGGGTTGTGAAGGGCTTCAAAGAAAAGGAGATGATAGAGATAGAGTCTCCATATTCTAAAAAAACCAAAACAGTCCAAAGGAAGCAGTTGAGAAGTTGGGGGAAGGATTACATCAACTATACAGAAGATGGAACGTGAACTTTATTGGGTCAAGCTAATGACGTTAAAAGAGCGCTTGCTGGGAGGCAACCCAGTGATTGAAAAACTTTTAATTTTGTTTGGGTTTAATTTGTGAACATTATTCTGTAAATATTTTGTTGAATTTAGCATCTACTGAAGGATGCTAGGTGGTTAAGTATCTACTGAAGGATACTAGGTTTGTAACACCTACTGATGGGTGTTGGTAAGAAATTTTGCACCTACTGATGGGTGCTGGTAAGTTTGAAACACCTACTGATGGGTGTTGGTGGATTTTGGGTCAGGCTCGTGACGTTAAACAAGCGCTACCTGGGAGGCAACCCAGTTGATTGATTGTTTTTGTTTGTTTTTAGTTAGGATTTGCATAAGCATTTTTAACATTTAATTGCAGGGAACCTATGAGGGACATGTAGGGAAGTCAAGTAGGTCAAGAAAAGAAGGAGGGGAGCACTTCACGAAAGTGCCGCTGAGCGGCAATTACCGCTGAGCGGTACTATCGCAAAGGGGCTTAAGTTCCCCTTAGCGGGACCCGAGCCCATTAGGGTATTTTTTTATACCCCAAGCTGCGTTTTAGGGTTTATTTTCTGGCTTCTCTCTGCACAAACACTTCCACACACATTCTCTTAGGTTTTCCACATCTTTTCACTCTTCCCTCTTTAGAAAATCTCTCTTTCACTCACTTTTTCACTAGTGTGCCATCAAAGTTTGGGGTTGGAAGAGAGCATTCTAGTTTGGAAGCATTCTCATATCATCTAGCATCTCCACCCAAGTAAGTAAAATGCATTTGGTTCATTCTAGGGTTCTTGAATTTGAATGTGATTGTCAAAGCATGAATATTTAGGGATTTTGATTTCTATGTATGATTTGATGATATACTTGATATGTGAACCGATTAAACTGCTTGATTATGAACTGGAAAACTGAAAGTTGCATTTGGGTGGAGTTAGGACAGTTTTAAAATGAGATTTGCAAAAATCTGCAGGTCACCGCTGAGCGGCATTTACCGCTGAGCGGCACTCTGCCAGATTTGTTTTTTTCTGGTTTTGCTTGTGTTACTGGTGGCGCTGAGGGGAAATTCTGGCCCTCAGCGGTGGTTTAGCTTCGAAAGGAGTTGTGTTCTGTGTTTTATTAATGATTAACATCATGTTCTGTGGTTTTGGTTTGTGCTTTGAATGCAGGAATGGCATCCTCTTCAGGAAAGAGATTGAAAACCATGGCAACTAAGAGGAAAGAAAAGGAACCAGAGCAACCCCACTCTAGTAGGTTCCTCTCTAGGAAACATGAGAAGCACTTTAGGGTGGTTCAGGACAGGAGACTTCTAATGGAGAGAAAGGTTGGAATGATACCTAACTTTGCTCCTCAATTTGGAGAGCAAGTGTTAGGGAATGATTGGGGAAAGCTAGCCACTTATCCAGCCATGTTCACATGTGTCAGATATTACTCTCAGCAGGGCACTATTCATCTACTGTGCTATCAGAAACTTGAATGTCAATATTGGGCAGGTGATAGCTGATGAGATCAGTGTATGTGCCAACACCTCAAACAACAAAGCACCACTAGGACATCCTTCTTTGATCACTCACCTTTGCAAGCAAGCTGGGGTGGACACTTCTGTTCCACCATTGGAGAGGCCAAGAAAAGCTATAGATGAGGCCTATTACAGACAGTACTGTGGAAGTGAGGAGGCAGCTCAGCCAGTTCCACCACGCCAGGCTCGTAGAGGGCCAGCACAGAGCCGGACGTCTGCGGATACACATGAAGCAGAACCATTCCAAATGAGGGACATGTATATGTCTCTTATAGGTGCTCAGTTGCAGTCCATCCACAGAGGGCAGGTGGCCACGGCCGAGATGATAGTGGGGATGTATGATACCCCTCCAGCACACAGGTGGACTATGGATGAATTCCATAATGTGGTAGCCTGGCCAGAAGAACCATTGCATGGAGGAGCTGAAGCAGCTGAAGCTTCAGCTAGAGATATGGAAGAAGATGAAGATGAGGAGGAGGATGCATTTGATGAAGATGAAAATGAGGAGGAAGAGGAAGATACAGAGGACAACTCAGACTGATGAGGAGCTGAGATAGCATTTACTGATGAATGCTATCATATGATTATGCTTTTGCGGTTTAAGTTTTCTGAACTTATTTGTTTTCGGTTTTAGATTAGGGTTTGATGTACTCTCTTGAAAACCGGGTTTGTGTGATGGTTTGCTATTAACTGTGATTGTTTGATAAGTAATGCTTGATGATGCTTATTGATTGATTGATGTTGAGATGATGTGCACATTAAAATGTTTATACAGGTGATTCACAAGCTTTGTGAACAAATGCAGGATATCATTATTGTGATTGTGAAATTAAGCAGGATGTGTATGTCAAATGTGAATGAGCTTATATGTGAGGTCTTGAGCTCCAGATTTGTTATTGTTGAATGCTATTACTTTGAAAGCATGAATGATTTTGCCCAGGTTTTCTATGATTGAATCAATTGCTTGTTTTGCATCATGTGATCAAGGCCATTTGTTGGAAACCTTTTTTATTGGCCAAATACATAAAATTAACCCACTAAAAGAGAACACTTTGTGTTCTATCCTTTGAACCCTTAGCCTTGAACATACACTAAAAACCCTTGATTGAAAATCTGTACCTTGAGTTAAGTAGAAGATCTTGTGTGGTATTGTTAAATGTTCAAGTTTGGGGTTGTTGGGAAAACATGAAAAGCATTGAGCTAAGAGCTAAAAAGTAAGAATATACAAAGAAAAAGAAAAGAAAAGAAAAGGAAGTAAAGCTCAATGCAATTGCAATTGTAAAAGGCAAGTTGGGAATGAATAAGATGATTGTGTTGTTATGATTCTCTTGACTCAAGGATTTTGTGATCCAGAAAAACCAATTTTCTTGTTAGCCCAGCCACATTATAAGCCAGTGAAAAGTCCTTTTGATGATGCATGCTTGTGATTGTTTTGATTGTGGTAAAATGAAAGGCAAAGTTGATTCATGTGACATGGTGATAGTGGAGTGAATGAGCGAAACACTATACCTCTTATACACTTGTGTGTTGAGTGAAACACTTTACCTAGTGAGGAAATATTCCATAAGCACATGAACATCCATGCTTAATTGATTGATCATTTATGAAAAATAGCATTTGTTGGAATTTAAATGACTTTGTGAACACTAAAGCATGTGCACATCTTGATTGAATCTTGGTCATAAATTTGAGTGAAGCTGTTACTTATCTTGAGAAAAGGATTTTGAATGAGTGAACCATCATATGAATTGGTTGGAGATGGAGTTACATTTTGTTTGCTTGAGGACAAGCAAAGTTCTAAGTTTGGGGTTGTGATAACAGTTGAAAAACTGTTATTTTCATGCTTAAAATTGATACTAAAAGCAACCTTTAGACTTAGAAACTAGCTTGAAATCATGCCTTTTATCTTTATTTTCAGAAATAAGAGAGCTGGACAGGTTTATGCTTGATTTGAGTGTTTTTGTGCAGGTTTTAAGGTGAATTTAGTGAAAAGAGTGAAGAAGGAGAGAAGTGACATTAGAAAAGACAAGAAAGAGTGCAAAAAGAGAAGTCGAAGGCACCGCTCAGCGGTAATTTACCGCTGAGCGGCACTCAAGGAGTCACGTTGGTACCGCTGAGGGGCAAAATGGCCGCTGAGGGGAAGAAAGAAGACGTGCAACCACCGCTGAGCGGCACTTTTTGGGCTTGGGCTTTTGTAATCTTTTGTAACTCTAGATTAGTATATAAGGGCTTGCACGTCCTAGGGTTAAACATCTTTGGCAGAAACGAGGCAAACACTCTCTCTTCCACCCCTTTGAAGGAGGATCTTGGATGCTCAGGCTACCTCTTCACCTTTTTAGGGTTTATTCTTTCATTATTGTTCATCTAGGTTCACCATGAATATGGTGAACTAAACCTTGTATGTTTGTTGGGGAATCAATGTAATCTCTTGAAGCTCTCATATATGGAATTTATGCTTGCATCTTAATCTAAGACTTATGCTTTCTTTCATCATTAGTTAGGGTTTTTCCTCTTTGCTTAATGCTTGCATTGTTTAACTCATTCTATTGCATGATTATTGGTTTTGTCGATACGGACACGTACGGGGAAGTCTAGATCCGGGGAATTTCTCCCAATATTATACTGACAATATTATATTGGTTGTCGTTAAGCTCCTGCACTCATGAACTAATCATTAGGAATGCTAGGAATTGTATGAACTATTTGATTAGGGAGAAGCCATCTAGAATGGTACTTTAGAGAGTGGCATTAACAATGATGATTTGAATGTTGAATTCCTAAAATGTATGAGAGTGGATGAGATGAAATTGACCCCCAACAACATATTCATTCATATAATCCATTGAAAGTGTTTATCTTTTGTCTTTGCCATTGATCAATTCATGCATACATGTTTAGTTTTCGTCTTGCATAATATAATCCAATTATTTCGTTTGTAAGTCTTAGCTAATCAACAAACCACACAACTAAACTAGGCCGTGAGTCCTTTGGGAAGAACGATACTTGGTCTTACCAAGTTTATTACTTGAACGATTCGGTCATACTTGCCGATTGTGAAACAAGTTTGTGACATCATATTTTGGTGCTTACAAATTTGTCCATCAATACACTAGCCATAAGTGAAAAACCATGATTACCTTAACCTTAGGGAATTTTGGAGCTTTGGAAGTGTTTTGGGAACAAGTGTGGTCTCCCTGGGGATTCTTATGAATTGGCTAAATTGGTTCCTCTTCTTGTTTTGTGTTTGTAAATATGTAGTGTATTTTGTCTCTTACAGTTGAAGAAAAGAAAAGAGACACGATGAAAAAAAAAATGAAAAAAAAAATGAAAAAAAAATAATAAATTTGTGAATAATGGAGTCAAGAAGAGGATTGAATTAGAGGTTTGGGTGTGATTTGACTGTGTTTACACTTGTTCCCCATTGCTCCTCTATTTCTTCTGGGTTGTAGCTACTTATCCATATTTTATCCTCCCCTATCCTTGGCCCCATTACAACCATGAAAGACCTTTTGATTTGTATATGCTTGAGTGCTGATAATAGAGGCTTGCCAAGTCTAATTGTGTTTGCCTTCTTGAGTGCATTGAGTGACATCAATTTACCTTAAACACTTGAGAGAAACACTGATTGTGTGCATCTGTGAGGTTCTGTTGCTTTTGATCCATCTCTTGAGCTGATTGATTATTTTGCCATACTGTGAATTGCTTGGATGATTTCTGTCAGTATCTGCTTTATTTGATTATGTGTTGGATATTGTCTACATCTTTTCTCTGTCCAGATTTCTTGAGAACTGTGTAAATTTGGTTTGTTTCCTCGTGAGTCTTTATTTTTTGTGTGATATGTTTGTGTCGTACCCTTGAATGTCCTTTGATCTGTTCCCTGATTTGCGTCTTGATTTTGCCCAGGAGTGCAAAAGACTAAGTGTGGTCTATTTTGATGAGTCAATATTTTCTCAATTTCACTTAGCTTACTGTACCGAATTTTATCAGGGAATTATGCTAAAATGTCCGATATTTTCCCGTTTTTACTAATTGTGCTTAAATTGACCAATAATTCTTATTTTAACTAATTTGAATTATCTTGGCTTATTATTTTCATTATTGATTGTAAGGAAATTGTTGGATAATATTGTAGGACATTTGAAAAAGAAATGAAAAATTGGAATCAAGGAGGAGCCACCACATTTGGAAGGCTACGGTTTTCTTGGCAAACACCACATAGTAAAATTGAAATGAAATAATGGAGGTCACACTTGTTCAAAAGCACACGTCCAATTCATGCTTAAAGCTTATTCAATTTTGCAAGCATAATGGAGGGACCACATTGAAAGGAAACCCACGGTTTTCTTGAAGGAAGTTGGCTGCAAATTCTCTAAGCAATTCACGGTCATAGTCTACCACATTTGGTTGGATTTAAAATATGTAATTGGAAGGAGATGGGCCATCATGGCTTTTGAATCACACATGAAAAAATTGAAGCATGCCACATGATGAAGCATTCACGGCAAAAACACATACAAAATGGGAGGCTTATTTCTTTTAGTGGGAGACAACATAAAAGAGGTAGGGGCCACCACCATTTGTTGAAGGAAGACCACATCGAGCACATCACACGGCCAAAACTACATTTCATGTTACATATATTTTATTGAATTGAAAGATGAAGCTTGATGGCCACTTCACGGTTTTTCACATTTGGAACAAGAGTTGGACAACTTCCTCATGGCTTACGGGTCCATAGAAAATTCTTTCATTCATGAAGAAGTGGCCATATGAAGGAAGTAAACTCACGGCCAATTTGGCTACCATCATCACATTCTTTCTTGGCTGCAACGTGAGGAAGCAACCATTAAATATGAAAGTGCAGCAACCACATTCAAGGAGTTGGAAGCTCACGGTTTCTCCTTGGAAGAATGGTAGAAAGCTTACATGCTACATCCAAGGCAAACATAGTAAGCCACTCCAACACAAGAGCACATATCCAGGAGAAGTGGGAGGCACACATGGAGAGGAGAGCTTGACGGCAGCAGCAAACACAAGAAGCTTTGGTTTTGGTCCAAGAAGAATTTGGAAGTCCAGCTGCCACTTGGTCATTGGAAGGGGGATGCATGCTTGTTTCAGAAATATCTCTCAGTCCAGGGGATTCTAGGGAGGAGGAGAGAACGTTTTTTCTTGAAGCCATGCAGAGGAGAAGAAAAGGGAGTGGACGGCTTAGAGTCAAGGGGCTCTTCCCAGAACTTCTCTTTGAGGAGGCTCTTGGATTTTCTTTCACTTCCATGATTACACACAGAGAGAATACACAGAGGAGTACACCCAGCATGGATTGAACAAGAGGAAAGCAAACTGGTGTTGCATACTGGAAGAAGAAGCACACGGTCAGGAGGAAGCCAGTCACCACTTGTTTGTTCCTTTACGTTTGAATGTTTTTACTTCAAGAGAACTGTAAAATGTTTTTCATGATGAATGAATTGGTTGATGTTTATTCCTTTTGTTGAAATCCCACTGCTTCTTCATTTAGTTTTCTGCACATTTAGACAATCTCCTTTAGCCTTTATTTTAGAAGTAGAGTAGCACGTTTAAGAGTTGATTTACCTTTTGTAGAAGTAGGATGCCATCACTTAAAAGAAAAGAACCAAAATTGTTAAATTGGAGTAATAAGCTCTCGGTGTAGAGGAGAAGAGAACCATGAGCAACCTTGGAGGTATTGATTTATTTCTGCTGAATGGAAGGGGCACCACACACGCTGGTTTTCTTTGTTGGAAAAAAAAAGCCTCCAGTAGAGTAGTTTAGTTCCAGTAGTTTAGGAGTAGATAGTAGAAAGCTTGGTAGGTGTAGATGGCCGTGAGGAGCTGCAGATGGAAGAAGTCCCATGAGTAAGAGTAGAGGCCGTGAGGAAAGTCCAGAGCTGGAACAACAGTGAAGCATAACACAGTACGGAATGGAAGGTTACGGTTGAATGCTATGGTGTACACACTAGGTTCCAATTTTATTTTCTTGTTGTAATGAATTTTACTTCAATTGAGCAGTCGATTTAATTTTATGTCACTAAAATTTCAATTCTGTTTTGCTGTTCTGTTTATTGATGCAATTTAAATTCCGCTGCAATTAAATTTTTATCGTTGTTTGTCTGCCGTTAAATTTTTACTGTTATTTTCACTGTGTTGTTTGTGATTTCATTTTTAATCATTCGTCGTAATTTTGTTCTAAATATTTTGCTGCTGTAATGTTGATTCTGTTTTCATGATTAAAATTTACTGTTTTCTGTTTTTACTTTACTGTTTTCTGTTTTTACTATTTACTGTATTTTCTATATTTCTGTATTTTTGTTTTTACCGTTTCAGATCTGTTTTAGCTGTTTCATGTTGCTGTATTTTCGTTTTAATTGTACCAAGTTCGTTTTTACTGTTTTAATTTCGTTTTACTGTTTTGAATTTTATTTCAACGTTTTTTTTAATTAAATTGCAAACAAAACTTTCACAAACCCCCGCCACTATGTGTGTGATCTGAAACTGAACCGCAAATTGGTCCCTGAGAGACGACCTAGGAGTCACTTCCTAGTAACTGTACTGCATTAATTTTATGCAATCACCTTTTGTGTACGGTGCGACCCGTTCAACAGACATACTCACGCATCTTTTTCTCACTCTCTTGATTTTTTTCTCCCTCTTCCTTCTCCTCACATTTTCTCTCAATTTCTTTTTCAGCACTCTCTTCTACTATTTCATCAACTCTTTTCTTTTTCTCTCTCTCCATCTCACTCCTTTTTTCATTCTCTAACACTCTTCCACTCCTCAATTGAATTGCCTTGCATTGTTCCCTTGGGTTTGGTATTGTGTCACTAGGGAATGTGCCAGGAGATCTCTCTGAGAGTTGTCTTGAAAGCTGTCCAATCTGGTTCTCCAAATTTCTGATTGAAGCTTCCTGGTTCTTGAAGTTTGTTCTTGTCTCACTCATGAAATTTGAAGTCTGCTCCACAAAGGTAGAAGTTTGCATAGTTAACTTCTCTAGTGCATTTTCCAACGTAGACATCTTGTTCCCTTGATTGCTGGGTTGAGCTTGATATTGATATGGAGGCCTTGGCGGGTTAGATTGGATTGGATTACTCCAAGGTCTCGTTTGTTGGGGTCTCCAATTTGCATTAAAGTTGTTAGAGAACTGGTTTTGTTGTTGTTCTAATGCATTCACGTGTGCTTCTTGGTGAGTTGCCTGACATTCACCATTTTGATGCATTCCTCCGCAAAAATCACACCCTGGAGATCTAGTATTCACATTATTCGCTTGCATAATTCCCATCTTCTGAGTCAAATCTGTAATCTGCTGTGTTAACAACTTGTTTTGGGCTAAGATAGCATCCAAGGTATTAACCTCCAACACACCAGCTTTTCTATTTTGACGGTCAAACTGCATATTCACTGTGTTGTTTGCCATTAATTCTAAAGTCTCCAAAGCTTCCTCTGGTGTTTTCAAAATGAATGATCCTCCACTTGCTGCATCCAACATTTCCTTAAAAGTGGGTGAAAGACCATTATAGAAAGTCTGCACTTGCAACCATTCAGGTAAAGCATGATGTGGACACTTCCTCATTAGCTCCTTGTACCTTTCCCATGCCTCATATAAGGATTCATTGTCTTGCTGCATGAAGGGGGTGATCTCATTCCTTATTTTCGCTGATTTGGAAGGAGGGAAGTATTTGGTTACAAATTTTGTAGCCATATCCTCCCATGTAGAAATACTTCCTTGAGGTTGTGATTGAAGCCAACCTTTTGCCTTATCCCGTAGTAAGAAGGGAAACAACCTTAAACGAATTGTATCATCTGAAACTCCATTAATTTTCAAGGTATCACATATTGCCAGAAAATTCTCCAAGTGAGAATTAGGATCTTTTGAATTTGCACCTCCAAATTGATTCTGTTGAATGACTTGCAACAATGCAGGCTTGATTTCGAAATTGTTAGCTTGAATAGGAGGTCTCACAATGCTCCCTTGATAACTATTAGGATTTGGCATTGAATAGTCACGAAGAGTCTTTCTAACAGGTTCTTGGTCTGCCATTGTTAATGCCTCCTTTTCTTGTTCAATTAATCTTTGTTCTTGTCTTCTTTCTCTCTTTCTTCTTCTTGCACTACTTCTATTTCTTCTAGCAGTGCGTTCAATTTCTGAATCGAAAAGCAATTCTTCTGGGCCAACAGTACCTCGCATAAACAACTAAAACAAAAAACACACAATACTACAACAAAAATTAGGTGACAATAAAATTGAAAAAAAACTCAAAAATAAGAACAAAAATTCCCTAACATCTACAACTCAAATCTTAAGCCAATTAGATCACTAATATCAACAGTAATCAATCCCCGACAACGGCGCCAGAAACTTGATGTACGTTTGGCAAGTGTACCAATCGTAATTGTAGTAACAAAATATCGTCCTCTGGGATTGAATGAGTTGAGTACCAGTTTACTAACTTACTTAATTTTGAGTGATGAAATTTATCCAGTGAATGATGAACATAAACAAGTGATGGAAATTCAAATGATATAAACAATGTTAGAGAATTGATTTCATACCTTTTCATATAATTTCCTCCCCTTTTCAATCGATGTGTAAATTATAATTATCCACTTGAGTTTATTTAAAGCTTGTTTACCCCTAATCCCTTAGTAGGCAAACATATCCCTTGAATTTGAATCCCCAATCCCTTAGGCCAATTACAAATCAACAAGATCATGAAGAACAATCGTATCTCAATTCAAACTAACTAGTCCTGCCCAATTTCCCAATTGTGACAGCATCTAATCTGTTCTATTTATAAACGCAAGCAATTTCCAATCTCCCAAGTGTGAAACTGCTCATAGAATAGACATTAAAACATAAATAGAACACTGGGATAATTAAAATGAACTTAACATCAATTGAAAAAGGTTCAGAAAATATAATCCAAAGCACTACATCAATCCACTAACAAAAGGAAATTTAGTTCTGCATAATGGAAAAGAAAAATCAAAAAGCAAAAAGTCCGCAAAAAGTTGCAGCCCAAAGCTCCAAGAAGAAGACGAAGAAGAAGAACTCGTTTGTTGTGCGTGAATACCCTTTTTGTCTCCCTCTTCCACGTGTTTTCATTCCTCCCCCATCATTTCCACAAATTCCTCCTTTTTAGGAGAGTGGTTTTCCTTTTCCCTAACTTCCTCCACTTTTCCTTTAATTTAATCTCTTTAAATCAGTCATAAAAGAGATCAATAACTGCTCAATAACTGCTCCTGGAAACTTTCACAGCCCATGGAAAACTCCCCACTCTGCCTGTGTTCTTCTCTGCTTTAATTCTGTTTTCTTACGTGAATCCACAGATTACTCCACAGGTTGTGGGAACTTTCACAGCACAGTTGTTGAACTTTCTGTTTTGCAACTCCATTTAGAAGCAAAATCCACATGTAACTCCACGGGTTGTGAGACTGTTCACAGCTTGGTTGTTGAACTCTCTGGTTTCATCTTGGTATCTTGTACATCAATTCTTCCCAAATTGTGATTTTGGCACTTAGAATCATCAATCTACAATAAAAACACAAAATGCCAATGTATGATCCGAAACAAAGATAATCCATGACTAAATCCTTCAATGAATGCAATTATGCATGCAAATGACCTAAACTAAGACATGAATGCAATTACATTTACTCACACATCAATAATCTCATACATTCATATCCTAATCAATTTTTCATACTTCATAGCATCCAACATAGAAATTTCATATATTTCACGCATCATAACATAGCACAATCGTTTTTCAAATCCAATCAAGTCAACGAACATTCATGCAACACATAATCATACAAATTAAATTAATAAGTTTCCCTTACCTCTAGTGTGAACGATCGTCCTAGAGGCAGAAATACAGTTCACCACTACCGGTTCTTCTGCTCTCAATGCTCGACAATTTTTCAACTAAACCAAGAAAATCAAAACACTCTCAGAACTACTCATTTGAAGAATGGCGATCAACACAGAAAACCAGAACTGGATTTGCATGCCTAGGAAAACGAACGATTGGGTGAAGAGAAGGACTTACCAGCTCAACTTCACAAACCAAACGGTTTAACTGGAACCTCTTGACGCCAGGAGTACTTCTACGGTGTCTGAATGATGATCTGAGAAGAGAAAGGGTGAATTTTCTTAGAGAGAAGATGAAGGAGATGTAGTGAGAAGGAGGAGAAAAAGAGATTTTTTCAGAATCTGGGAAGAAGGGTGCATGCAGAGAGCGAGACAAATTTTCAAAAATTCAGTTTTGCTTCCCTCATCAAAACGAGCGTCCGCTCATCTGCTGACACCTGCCTTCCACTATCTGATTTCCAGATTCTCGTTGCTTGACACCTGGCGTCCGTTCAAAGGGATTTTGGGTGCATTTTTAATGGTTCTGACAAATAACCATAACAGTATAATTGGATAAAACTCATCATAAATTTATTTTGAAAAAAACATAAAAAAAAATTCGTTTTCTGAAGAGAGGTAAACCTAATTCCAATGACAAAGTTTTAACCAAATCATCATCTGATTTGTTAAGCAGCAAGAATGAAAGTTTGTTTGAGTCAACTACACTTTCAATAGATTGTACTCTTTCATCAAGTAATGATGTAACATTTGAAGATATTCGTAAGTAGGTTTGTTTCAAACATTTTTTTACATTGGTTGTTCTGTTTTCAGATCCAACTAAAAATGTCCCACTTTTTAGGTCACACTTGTCTTCATGGCGCTCTTTAGGATAATCACTTTGCTCAAACAGAAAATAGAACTGGGGCATTCATCAAAAGCCTAGGACTGAAGTTTTTAAGGAGCTTTAGCTGACAACTATTAGAATTGATGTTCATGATGATGAGTTGGACATGGAGAAAAATGTGGACTAATTGGGTGAATGTAGTTTTGATATCAGTTCATGTCCAGTGAATTTCGATGGTTCTCTTCATGATGCAAGAAGTACCGTCGAGCAAGACAATTATTTCAGTTTGATGAGTCTCATAGACTTGCCTTTTATGGTGTTTGGCCCACAAAAAGGTTGGATAGTGCTTCATGCATGGGTTTTTTATTTCGACTTTTAATAGGAAGTGACGAGGAGTTGGAAGAGCTGCAAGGAGCAAAAAGTCCATCGCTCTGATGGTAAAGGTGGTGCTAGTCTTATATCTGGTGTAGCTGCCATTTCTGACACAGACCTACTCACAATTGTAAGTTATGCGTTTGAGTTGGATAATTTTCTTGCATATATCAAGATGTATGTGTAGTTTGCTAGAGTCAATGTAATGAAATTGGTTGAGGGAACAATCAATCATTATGTTGGTTGAGATGACACTTACTAGGTGAAAGGATTTGGGGAAGCTGCCGCTTTTGTTCTCTCCCAATTTCATTGTCGCTAATTTTGAGATAACATACAAGTTTTATCACTTTACAAAGATTTTGCTAACTATTCAGGTGACCACTATTCAAAGTTATTCTCAAGGTATGAGTAAAGTGCTAGTGTCTTTGTGCAACATAAATTCCCTTATGTGCCGAAGTCCTTAGTGAAGAATAGAGTACGCGAAGTATCTACCTATGTTGATAACCGTTTGCAGGTTAGTTTGATGGAGATCTCATAATCTAGCAATTACAACTTATTATTACAGTGAAAGTTATTAAAATTAACGATTTTAAGTACAATTTGCTAGTACATTTTTATAGTACCTACCTTATGGATGCATATGAATCTAGTACCTTTAGTACCTATTAGAATAATTATCCTATTTTATCATCATTATATTGTATCAAGGGTTACCCTATTTATCATGATTATATTGTGTAAAAGGTTATCATATTGTATCAGTCCGTCTAAACCTTTAGGGTTTTCTTATTCCTCGCCGGTACGATTTGTATTCTTTAGAGATGACTTCTGACAATACTTTTTCCTTCTCTGGAAGTCCATCAATTACCTCCGAGAAGCTAAATGGAAAAACTTATCTATCATGGTTTGTTGCTGTTGAAATGTGGTTCCTTGGCCAAGGGCATTATGACCACCTTGAGCGAGATGGAAGTTATGTGCCTACTAAAAATGTTGATAAGTGAAAACAAGCAGATTTCTAGTTGTGTGCCTGTTATAGAAATCAGTGGAATCCAAACTTCTTATATCTCTGAGGGCTTTCAAAACTTGTCACTCCTTTTGGAAGAAAGCTTAAAGCATTTATGCCAACAATATTCAATGTCTCTATGACACTGCAAACAAGCTTGCATCTCTTAAAATGGCATACCGTGATATGGTGTCCTTCATGGCTGAAGCCTAATATGCTGTCGAAGAACTCATGATGTTTTTGGAAGTAGACCTATTAGAGGATATCAAAATGAAAATAGACAAATTTTACATGGTGTTGATCCTCCGTGCCCTACATCCCGATTTTGATCATCTCAATGATCAACTTCTGACCAGTCATGAGATCCCCTCCATGGAAACATTGACCACTCGCCTTCTGCGTGTTTTGATACCTCAAACTCAGGAAGCGCATGAACTAATGGAACCATCTGTCATGGTTGCCACACGAGGAAGAGGAGGACGAGGAGATCAGAGACGTCCTCAATGCACATACTGTAAAAGGATGAGTCACACTCAAGAGAATTACTACTCCTTACATGGTTTCCCTTCCAAAACTGTCAATATTTTGAAGATTGAACTTCGAAGATGTACTTGGGTTTATCTTATGAAAAATCGTTCTGAATTGTTAGCCATATTTACATCCTTTTTGAATGAAATCAAGAATTAATTTGGTCAAGTAATCAAAATATTAAGAAGTGATAATGCAAAAAAGTATTTCTCATCCTCCTTTTCTGCCATCTTGAGTTCCCATGGTATCTTACATTAGTCTACTTGTCCTCATACACTGCAGCAAAATGGTATAGCAGAACGAAAAAATAGACATTTGGTTGAAATTGTCCGTACCATTTTGCTTGGTGCCCATATTCCTGTCCATCACTAGGGAGATGCCATCTTAACTGCATGTTATCTTATTAATATGATGCCCTACTCCTCTCTTGATAATAAAGTCCCTTTCTCCATTCTGTTTCCTAATGATCCTCTCTTTCATACATCTCCCCGAGTGTTTGGCTGTGTATATTTTGTTCATGACATGTCTCCAGGTCTACACAAACTCTCCACTCGCGCTCTCAAACGTGTCTTCTTAATCTATTCTCAACTTCAAGAAGGATATTGATGTTACTCTCCTGAAAGTAATAAGTGTTACATGTCTGCCAATGTCACATTCTTTGAACAAACTCCTTACTTCTCTCCATCTGTTCAAGATGTTTCTATTCTTCAACATGTCCTTCCTATTCCAGTGGCTGAGTCAAATAGTTCCACTGTCTCTATCTTTCCAAGTCTTGATCACAATCCTCTTGAACCCATTTCTCCACATATTGAGATTATGCAACACAAGGCTCCAATGGATAGTCCACCTCCCCAAGACAATGGTGAATCTCCTATTTCAGATTCTTCTTCCTCTTCACCTCCTCCCACACCTCTTGGTGCAAATGATTCAACATGGCCTATTGCTCTCAGAAAATGTACTCGTTCCACTCAAAACCCTCATTACATTTATAATTTTCTTAGCTATCATCGATTGTCGCCCTCTTATTTTTCTCTTTTATTCTCAATGTCTTTTGTTTTTATACCCAAGAATGTGAAAAAAGCACTTGATCATCTTGGATGGCGACAAGCTATGATTGCAAAAATGCAGACTCTTGACCACAATAATACTTGGGAGTTGGTGCCCCTTCCCCTGAAAAAAAGGCGGTTGGTTGTCGATGGGTGTATTGATAAGTGCAAAAATGTAGTTAATTTTCATATGAAATTTTAGCACTTGTGTTTTGAATTGAGTACATTTGTATCAATTTTCCCCAATCTAAGAAAGATAAAATGTAATCACATGTCTCTGAGTTGTTAAGTAAAAAGAAATCATTTGATCCCTAGTTTGTATACATTTCAGGTAAACTAAGAGAGAAGAGCAAATCCTGCAACATTTCGCCCAAGCTAGAATGATTTCGCTTAAGCTAGACTTGTCCAGGAAGCCATTACCTTAAAAGTCATTCTAGCTTAAGCGAGAATATTTTAGCTTAAGCGAAAATGATTATCTTCTCCAAGAAGTTTCTTCTCGCTTAAGCGAGAATAGTTTAGCTTAAGCGAGAATTCGGGCAATTTATATACATACAAAGCAGAAAGAAAGAAACCAAGGGGCAAAGCGCGGAGAAAAGAAGCACAGAGCGACCCAAAGAGTTTTTCTTCCACTTTAGCTGTAGGATCTTCTTCTTCGTCTCTTAGAATGACAACGACCACCATGAGTGGCTGATCTTTTCTCTTGGGATTGAATGTAATCGATTCGAACTCGGATGTAATATGGTGATATTTATATATAGCATTTCTGTTTTATTCAATATTGGTATTTGTGTTCTGCTCTTAGTGCTTGATTCTATCTGATCAATAGTTTCATGAATATGGGTTTTAGTTTTGATTGGAAAGTATTTCTAAAATCTGATCTGAACATGAATACTTGATATTCTGCGATGCTAGGGATAGATTTCAGTTTATCAATTGCTTATAACACTTGAATATAATGCTGGACAGTTTGTTGGATATGTGAGGAATCATTCAAGGAACTGCTCTTATGAATTTTATATGCGAGGAATCAATATAAATGACTTTGGTGTGTTGCATCAATGTTGATAATTTCAGTTGCTATATGTTTGTATTCATCCAGATTGCAGACGAGTGAGATAGATGAATTCAATCCCAACTTCTCATATTAATCTTCATTAGTTATTTGTTGTTATTATTTCACTTTCACGCAAAGTTCTTCATACCCTGCAGGTTCCTCATCTACTTCACCTAACCCTTTTTCATGCACTGCATGATCAACACCTTCGTCATTCCCCTCAACATCATCATCAGCTTGTTGACCCGAAGGATCTTCTTCAACCTTTCTACACTTTCTAAGGTTACAAAGTTCCTTCCAAACACCCTTAATTTTTTCTCTTAGCCTTTTTATCTTCATGTTGTTTCTTCTTATTTTTTCCTCAACTTTTGATTCCCATCTTTCATCACCATCGTTCTCATATCGGACTGCTACAACCCTGCTACATTAAGGCCTTGCTCCATCATCCATATGGAAAGCAGCACGTATGAGTGACTGCCGACGATCATAGTACGACAATCACTTAAATCAACACAACAAAAATAAACAATACATCATCATGGTACCTGTAACACAACAGCATTGCCACTAATACTCAAGGAGTCTGCAATTGCTCCAGAAAGTATTGTCTTACTACATTTGTTTAGACTCCTTACAAGATATTTATGGACAACACTACCCCAATCATAATGAGACAACCTATCTAAATCATCTAACACTAAACAAGGCATGTTAGAAACAAACCTTGACTTCCTAGGAAAATAAAATACCACAAAACAAACTAATATATACAAACGACATATGACATCTACCTCAATAGAATCATTAAGTACAAGCCCATCAAACTTATTCATCAGGTCCTTCAAACTCGTTGTTTTAGGATTGAACATCTCACCTACTTTAACAACTACAGATTCTTCGAACGACACCTCCAAACCGCCTACTCCTAAACCTAAAGTCATCAAAACATCAATCGCATTGAATGACAGTAGATGTTGGCTAACTCTAAATGATTCATGGTGCCCAACCCATCTATAGACCTTCTTCTTCACCAATTTTAAACTCACCTCTAGAGGTTTAACAATGTATAAACACTAATGAAATGGAGTTCCTCCAATGCGCATTTGATGTATGGTTCGTAGTAAAGAATTCATATGAACTATATACGATGTAACCATCCATGCTCGCATGCGCCACTATAATATAGTTCAAATTTCATACGTTATAATCAATCTTCCAAAACAACATCCACATAACAAA
Organism: Vigna angularis; assembly: GCF_016808095.1. Lineage (NCBI taxonomy): Eukaryota > Viridiplantae > Streptophyta > Magnoliopsida > Fabales > Fabaceae > Vigna > Vigna angularis. The sequence continues at coordinate 10,578,938 of NC_068971.1, forward strand.
TACAATGAAACTACTTACTTTTGTATTACATGCTTCCATTTCAGTTTCCAATCAAATCAACACTTACAACATAAAATTACCTACAACAACAAATAACCAAAGGCAAAACCAATTATTTTATGTTTCTTCTCCTGGACCTCCTCAAATATAAGTTTCAAAAAATTTCACCAGATACACAATATACAAAATTAACCTATAATTTCAGAAATACCGTTGTTTGCGAAAAACCAACCTCCACCTCCCCGATAAGTGCGGAAATCCAACGTCCACGTCGCTGGTGTGTACGAAGCGAGAAACCAACCTCCAACTCGCCGGTGTGTGCGGACCGGAAAACCAAACTCCACCTCGTCGATGTCTGCGAAACAACAAAACCTGACCATCGATACCGCTTAGTAAACCACCGATGAACCTCCAAAGGGGATCAAATGAGATAACTCAAACAATGTGCCACACATACTCTATGAAACAACACTCTAATCCAAAATAGGGATAGCCACACCACCGATGTTGGTGTTTCTCAAGAGTGCTACAAAGAGAAATCACAAAATTCAAAAACTAAGAAACAAGAAACCAAAAGGATTTCTGAACATTTTTTCTTTCCAAAAACACCCTCTTAGACAAGCTGTCTTCATTTAAAAAAAGAACTAATCAAAACATAACACCTGTCGTTGTCAAAAAGTTGATAAATAGATGTTGTCCACTAATCATTTTCCTAAATTAAATCACACCCTGCTGCTTTCGTTAAAGTCATCACAAAGAATAGTTACCGAAAAATTTATTGAATAAAGAATAAAACTCTCATGATGTGTTGCAACAAATTTCAGTAATTTATGTTTACATGTTAATTTAACTCGGTTATATGTATTATTTTCAAATTATTTTTAAAAGTTGTATTTATGTTTTATGAAAGTTCAGCAATAGAGTGACACTTGTATTTAAAATCTGACTTTCAATTAACAGTCACATATTTATTTTCTGTGAGAGTTCAGCATCCAACTAATATCTACATTTAAAGTCTCACATGACACCTATATCTAGAAGTATATCTTTCTGTGTTCAAACTCACTGTCTCTTCTATCAAAAAGTAGTATCTATGTGAGGGTTCACAGTTGTTGTTTAAAATAAAAATAATAGAACAAACAAGATGTTATACAATATACTTTAAAATTTTATTTTATTGAAATAAAACTATAGATTAATAAAATAAATATAAAATTATATATATTTTTCTGAATTTACATGCAGAATTATAATTCATCTGTTCTAAAACGTTCATAAAAATATATTTTATACTTTAATAACACATTAAACACATCTTTTTATTAAATGATCTTAAGTTTTTATATATATGTAATAATAATGTTCACTCCAATTAAAAACTGCACACATGTAACTAATATTTAAACATAATATTTTTTATTTTTTATTTTCTATCCATGAAACCTTACTTCAAATGGTGACCATTTGAAAGGCCTAAAAAACAGAAATAAAGAGAAAAAAAAAACTCAACAGAATAGCAAAGAGCCAAGACAGATATACAGATTGAACAAGCTCTAAATACAGTTCAGTTTGTTGGATTTGAGGGGGTCAATCCTGGGACAGCATCCTTAAAGAGAAAATCCGAGGTTATGGTTCTTAGGATGTCCAAAAGTGTGACTCCATCAACAGTTTTCACAGCAGCACTGCCACCATGTCCGGCAACACCGTCTCCACCACAATGTGGAGCGGCCTCTTCCCCTTAGGCCGGAGGGGTAGTTGACATCGAGCAATGCCTTCACACCTCTCTACTATAGTTCTCCACACCATTACCATGAGCTTTAGAAGGAGAAAAAGAAAATAATAATTTCCTTTTAAGTGTTAGTTATATTTGGAGATTTCTTTAGTTCACTCTGTATTCTGATTACACAGAAAATTTAACATCGTTTAATAGCAAAAATATTATTAAAGTACAATAAAAAAAGAGAAAATAAATTCCAGTTTGTAAAATACACTTAATCCAATGAATATATTACAAAAATTTTTACTCTCCTCATATATTCCATATTCCAATCAGAATTAAATATTATAACTTGCTATTAAAATGAGAAAATCAATCTTGTGAAGGGCTTTTGCACTTATTAAAATAAGCATCTTTCCCTCAAAACCTCTTAAAATGTAATAGAAACTAATGCATATATTTGAAGGAAGCACATATATATATATATATATATATATATAAAATTTAATAAAAATTTAATTAAGTTGAAACATAATCTGTGTCTGTCAAAATTGGTCTAGTGGTGGTTATGTTTTCCTTTACGATATGTTTGTTTGCATGGATACTCTATTCACGCTGATATGCGAAGATGGATTTATGAAGAAAGTGATGTTCGGTTGAGACGATTTGCACTGAGGGAAAAGTGAGAATTTGCGAGATTCGGACATTACCGCATTCCGCTAATTTGAGAAGATTTGCGATGAATTGGGCGGAAATGACTACTTTGCCCTGTACTATTTTAAAATTTCCAAGCACACCATTCAGCCATGGTTAATCTAAAAGAATACATCTCTATGAAAATATTATTCCGAAGCATAGTAAACATAATATAAAAAACGCATGCACTGTGCTTTCACGAGTAGGGACGACTGTTCTTGGCCATGTGATTTACCATTTTCCACTGTCCTCGCCAATGCATTTCTGGCTTTTGCAACGTTCTTTTGCAGCCATAGCACTGTGGAGAGATTCTCTGTTTGGCTATACAATTCACTGGAAAGGAGTTTGAATGTGAAAACAAAGGGCCATGAACATATTAATGGAGGAGGAAGCACATGGTTGACGATGAAGACAAAGTTGAAGAGGGGATGTGTATTCGGTTACAAAGAAGAGCGTAACTGGTTCGACGTTTTGGAAGATTGCATAGGCGTGACGTTTTCAGTTACACGTGAAGCATAACCGGTTACAGCTTCGAGTTACCAACGCTGCATTCCCGTCGTCGTTATTGAGGCTATGGTTGGGTTCAGCGTGAAAGGGAGGACGAAGAGGAGGGAGATGAGGGAGATTTCTACAGGATGAAGGTTTGTGCATTGGAGGACATGTGGTGGTGGTGGCCATGGATGACTGCAAATGTAAGTAGAGGTTGATGGAGATGGAGGTGGAGAGGAGGAGGAAGACGGTTCTGTGTAGGGTGAAGGCCAACTCTTTCCATCAGCTGATGTAGTGTGGTTCGCCAGAAATGGAATCCATGAAGCCCTACATGGAGCAGCAGCCCCACGATGCCGTGGGCTTCGCCGGAAATGGCTTCCCTGAACCTCTACATGTTGAAGGATATGGTTTTTAATTGCACGAGGCTAACCCTTTGTATGTGTTGTAGGTTTTTGGAAAGATTAACGTGCATTTGGTCAGCTAATAACTTCATGTGAGGGATAAGTACTCTGTCCAGGTTAGGCACATGTGTTGTGTCCATTTCGTTTTTGAAAATTAATGTTAAACAGAACCTTATGCTTTAAATTTGGAATTTGATGTGTTGGTTACAGAAGATTATTGAAAATTTTTACTGAACTTTGTCTTATACTATGAGTAGAGCATGTTTTGAGGTTGGAAAAAGCTTGGTGGCTGTATGCGAACAATTTATGAAGTATTACCTTGTGTTAACCTTCATAAGTGGTTGTGTTGAGGCATTGTTTGGTGGTCATTGAAGACGCATGCTGAGAAAAGGTACATATTTAACCAAGTTTTATTTTTTAAAACCAGTACATGATATAATATATTAATGTATTTTCTTAACAGGTTTCATTTGGAATTGTTACTGTTATATTTAAATCTTCAGAATTGAAATATTCATCTTATATCTTATATGGGGCGTATATCATTCGTTCAATCTTCCTTCAAATCTACTGAAATCTTCATAAGTTTGAAAGTGAAATAGGTATGTTTTATATTATTTATTCAATTTATGTGCATGAAATTGATAATACTTTACTCAAAATATATATATATATATATATATATATATAATATGAATGTTATAATTTTTATTCCTTGTATGAATGCTTGATTTTGTTAATAAAATATAATTATATGAATATATGAAATTAATTGTATTGTTAATTTTAGTTGTCTTTATATGGTTGTTAAAATATATATTTGTCGTTAAGTAAATATAGATGGGAGAACAAGTAGATTTATCATATTTGGACCGTGACGATATAGATGATGATGTGGTTGGTGTAGACTTCAATATTATTGTACTGATACGTCAACATTTACAAATAACCACTTCATTGGTTGCACGAATAATGTTATGCATTGTTGCACACGCGTTGAGTATCTTGAATATGTACTCGACTGATTCGAGTAGTGTAAGCAATTATCTACCAGACAGAGATCGTCGTAGGGAGCAATTAATGTCATATCTTGTGCATACTAATCGGTGTTGAGACATTATTAGAATGGGTCCAGAGGCATTTATTAATCTTTGTGAGAGACTAAGATCAACTAAGTTAGTTAAGGACACGATTCGGTCTACAGTGGAGCAACAAGTTGCTCAATTTCTTCATATAATTGGCCATAATGTTAAGAATCGAAGTGTCACATTTTTCTTTCATCAATCCGATTCAACGGTTAGCAGACACTTTCACAATGTCTTGGATGCTATCTTAAGTTTGGAATCTAAATTTCTAATTCAACCCTCAAGAAATGAGGTTCATTCATATGTCTTGAGCAATAATCGATTCTACTCGTACTTTAAGGTACTCATTCCATCATATTTATAGATGTTTTGTGATCAAAGGATGCTAATAATTTTTGAGTTATGGTTATGATGAATAGTTATTTGTATGTTTAGGATTGTTTAGGGGCCATAGGCGGAACTCATGTTCGTGTAAAGGTGTCAATATGTGATGCTTAGAGATTTCGAGAAAGAAAAGACTGGCCAATACAAAATTTGTTTGCGGCGTGTGATTTTGACATGAAATTCACATACGTTCTTGCTGGATGCGAATGCACTACATCTGATTCACGAATTTTAAAAAATGCTCTTGATCAAGATGATCCGTTGATTATCCCCCAAGGTCAGTGTCTACATTGCGATGTTCAAGATTTTATTTAGTAGTGACTAATTACCTTTATATGCGTAAAAGTGTAAGAAAATACTATCTCGGTGATGCAGGATTCATGTTGAAAAGCACAGTTTTGACTCCATATAAAGACGTAAGATATCACCTTAAAAAATATACACGTAGAGGACCACAAAATACATAGGAGTTGTTTAATCATCGACATTCATCGTTGCGAAATGTTATTGAAAGAACTTTTGGTGTGTTGAAAAAATGATTCCCTATCATTGCAAGTGGCACTGAACCACACTACGGATTGGAGACAATGACATACATTATATTAGCTTGTTGTATCTTACACAACTTCCTTCGTGGCTTCGATAACAATGACACATTACTTGATGAAGTTGATAACGAGTTGAATGAAAGGGATGAGCATAAGGTTTCATCATCTCAAGTTAAAGAAGATGACCATAGGATTATTGCTTCGATTTGATGATGAACCTAAAGATATCTCAGTGTGACCACTTTTGAACTTACACTGCATATTATTATGTTCCTAAGGGACTGTATAAATACACAAACTACTCACTCACGTGAAGAACTGTTTACCTTATGCTTAATGTGGGTGGAATCCAATTCTCTTATATTTGCCATGATATTGAAGTAATGGTGTTGCTTTTTTCTCGCTTTTTTTAATTCTCTATAAAGTCAGGTTCGCTTTGTCTTACATTCTCCATTAATATTAAACATGTAATGTCTATCTTCTAAATTGAACACGTACTATTTATCTTGTATAAAACGCCACTATATGACATGTACATTCATCTATAATATAATAAATAAAGGTTAAATAATTTTTCCTGTTTTGTTACTATGGTGATATTTTTATTTTTTTTTCATTATTTTAATTTCTCAATTTAGTGTCATTTTAAAAAATAACAAGTTAATATAGTTTTTTTGTTGATCAAATTGATAGTAACAACATTATAATAATAACGTATGACATAAATGACATGTTATTAATCAAAAAATAGACAATCATAAACAAATGTGTCATTGAGTCATATATTAGAGTGTCGAGGAGAAGCAAGCGGAAACCTGACGCCTGTTCCGCTATTAGAAGGAAGCTGTGGCTGAGAAAGTGCATGTCAAACTGAGCCAGTACGGTGGTTCACGAAAGGTCGTCATCCCGATTGTGCTGGAGGGGAGTGACCTTCGTTAAAGCTTGTCGACCAGATCCATGACAGATTAAATGGGGAGATCGGTAGCGGCGCAATCGTGCTGGCTGAGTCGGGGACCTACGCCACTGTAAAGACTAGCGTGTTTGCTGGGGAGAGACTTATGGATTGCCTACCATGATATGTTAGAAAATTAAATGAATCATCATAGGCATTTGAATATTTGAGACACAGACCAAATTATGTTAGGAAGTGTTATGCACATGGCTTCACTATTTTTCTGCATCGAACTATCCACTAACGATTGGATATCTGCCTCAGGAATACCTTTACTGAGCTTTGTCGATGCCTTCTTTAGCCCTTATAGAGCTTCTATCATTTCTGAAAAAAAAAATAGTAAATAAGCAAACAATCTCATTCCCAAAACTTGATCAGATTCATGGAAAGGTGAAAACAATGAAACACCAACTACAACTTAATATGGCTAGATAAATGCACAGAAAGAAAGTCACATTACCAACAGTGACAATAAAATCTCACATTCTTGCTTTCAAGAAAAATAAATAATTTAATTAATTATAATCAAAATACACTCAACAACCAAAACTAACTACACAATTACCAGATACCGCAACCTCTCCGGCACATGCGTCGATTCAGACACATGCTATCGAACACCAAACTGTCCTCTGTCCTCGAACAGATTGCGTCACAGAAGTTTCAATTAGAATTGAATGACCAAGTCCTAGCATGCATGTTATACTATTGAATACTTAATGTAATAAACATGAACCGGAATCAAGATAAGCAAGAATTCTCAATCACCTTCCAACACCAAAGACACGACTCAGTCTAGTCCTCTAATACTAGGTATATTCATAAGTCACTTTCCGTCCCGCAAACAACACACTACTCTTCATAGTGGGGTAGGTCACGGCTCTGCCAGCATGATTGCGCCGCTACCGACCTCCCCGTTCAATCTGTAATGGATCTGTCAACAAGTTTCAACAGCGGAAGTCACTCTCCTCCAGCAAAACCGCAATGGCGGCCTTTCGTAAACCATGCACTGGCTCAGTTCGTGCACTTTCTCAGTCACGACTTCCTTATAATAAGGAAATAAGGTCGAGCTCCTTCTCTAAGTGGGTTTCCACCTGCTTCTCCTAGGCACTCTTTAGGTTTTGCAGCGTCAATCGAAGTTTCTTCCGGCCCCGCGGGTTGGTGCTCCTCGGAGTGGTAGTCTTGGCAATCTTGGCATGATTCGAATTTAGATCTTGAGAAGGTGGTGTTACTGGCGGCGCTGCTATTTCCCCTCTTCTACTTTTATCAAAACCTGATGTGGGATTGATTATTTAACATGAGATTGGTTATTTAATTTCTATCTTATATCTTCTTCAACCTTTTTCTTTATTATTATGTTTATATTTTAATATACTTTTTTATCATTTTTAATTATTTTATCTATGATTACATATTTACAGTTTTACATAACCGAAAAATATAGATTATAAAATAAATAAAGTTTAAATTTAATTAACATTTGTTAAATCATTTATTTAAAATAAAATTATTTATCTAAATAAATAAGATTTTATACAATTCTTTTTAAACACTATAAAGTTCTATCAGAGTTTAATTTTCTCTAAAAGATTTAAAATTATAATACATAGAAATTTATTTCGTTTAAAAAATAGTTATAACAAAACTTATATTATTTTATATAATTTTATATTTATTTTATATTTATCAATTCGTTTATCAGAAGCAGTTTTGTAAAGTTGATGTCTTTTTATTAGTTTTTTCTTTTAATATATTATCTTTATGAAATTTGATCATATTTTATCATAGTCTAATAATTAAAGAATATTCGTAATCAATTGGATTTTTTTAAAAAGAGTAAATTTTTTATTATAAAGAAATAACATATTAATAATTAATTTTATTCATGAAAAATTATTTTTCAATAAAACAAAATTCATCAATAAATTTAATTTTTTTATTATTAATAGATATTTATAAATTAGTTAGGTAAATGAGTGTTAGATATTTTACTTTAAACTTTGATTATTTTATAATAATATTTGTCAATTATATAATTTTTTTAAAATTTATCACTAAATTCATTGATAATTGAATTTTTTTTAATTTGTTTGTACATCAATCCGATTTTTCATATTTTAATTAAAATCATATTACATAACAATATCTTTTCATTTTAAAAAATAATTTCTTTTAAGTAATCATATTTATGTAATGTTATCTTTTATGTCATTTCACATTTATGAAATAATTTATATCTATACGAAAATTTCAAGTCAATCTATTTGTTCAAAATTTATAATTGAGTTTTTGTTAAATATTTCCCATAGTGGTTAAGTTTTGAATTATTAATTGACTTACAATTTTGTTTTATAAGAAACATTCAAATTACATTTTTCTCTTTCTTTTTATTTTTAGAACATTCAAGTTAGACTTTATGTATATCTAAGACAATTATCCTGAAACATTTTAAGTTATTACATTGTTCATATCATTAAGTGAGTAATTCATTGTAATTTCAATGTTTAATGTTTACGTATTTTTCTCAATTAATCAAATGTTAAATTATTCATACTAAAAAGGCTGAAATTTTTATTATTCAAAACCTTTGGTTTCTAAATAGATTTCCAAATTCAAAATGAATTTTTTATCAAATATATTTTTACCAAGCATTAAACTTATAGTTGTAAAATGAATATTTTCTAAGATATTTACCAAGCATTAAACTTATAGTTGTAAAAGTAGAATTTTTTTTTTCAAAATTTTTGAAGGAAACTTTAATTTCTAGCATACCTTGTATTTTTCTTACAAATAAAATTGAGATCTAATTATATTTTTGTAATATTCTGCATTAACAAGTCCGAAACCAAAATAGGTTTTAATAATAGGATGTAATTTTGATGATATACCATAGAACAAAATTTGAATTGTTATAATTAAAAGTGACAAATATGGTTCCTTTATATGATTAATGTCACGATTAAGCTGACAAGTAAGAAATTTGTGGCTTCTTTTTGTAAAGTCTCGATAAGTCACATTTTTGCAATAAGAATGTCTAATAAAGATAACCAGAGACTCAGAAGCATTTCTTCAATTAAATTATATGATTGTGATGAGTTGTCACAATTACAATATTTCTTCTTAGTGTCCCCTTTTTTTTTTCTGCTAAATAAGGCATGTAATGTAAGTAAAACTCGATCACGTTAATATAAATGCAATTATTAAACGTCGTTTAGAATTGTAATTCGATGTAAAAAGATATAAAACGTCGAATGCCCTTTAAATTCGACGTCAAAAGGTTAGTGAATTCAATAAAAATTTGAGTAGAAGATTGAAAATTCATTCACTTTATCTTAACACGCGATATCCTCTTCTCTTTTCAAACTTTTCTCGAACAAAGTATGATGAGCATCATATGTAATCTTTTTTTCATTTGATACAAATGCATGTTAATTAACTATAGTTTTGTTTGTTTTAACCGATTATTTTCGTGCTCTTGTCTTTCATAGGCGCATTCTGTTTTCTAGTGACAAAAATTTATTCCAATGAACCCACCTTTTGAAGGTTAGTTTTCGTTTTCGTTTTGAAGAACTTATGTGTTGAACTTGTTTGTTGTTTTTTATGTTGAACTTGTTTTTTGTTCTTGTTTGGTTGAACTTGTTTGTTGTTTTTGATTGATTGAACTTGTTTGTTCTTGGTAATTATTGTTTGTTGTTAATATTACACTACATGTTTATAGTTCATGCTTTATAAAATACCAAAAAGTAAAATTTGTTGTTTTTCTGCTTTTTAGGTTTCATAAAGTTGTAAAAAAAGATCACAATTAATTAAAAGAAAAAAAAATTAATTAACGTCGAATTTTAAAAAATTCGATGTCAATTTAATGTCTCCTGACCTTGTATGTAATTTTTGTACTAGTGATACAATAAAAACTAGTTGTTAAAATGCAATGATCTAATCATTTAAATATCTCACCAAAACAGCCTAAATTATTTGATATGAAATTTTTGTGTAGAATTGGATTGCGTTATATTTAAAGAAAGGATTGTCAGAATTAAAAAGAGAAATAGACAAGATTTCAATATACAAATTTTTTACATTCTCTTTTATAAAAAGGTGACAATACGAACACCTTAAAAAATTATATCTATGTTTTATTCTAAACTAAACATGAGAATATTATATATGGAACTTGTCTAACACAAAAAGATAGGGTCAAGACACTTGTTTTCTGAGGGGCCTGCACACAATAAGATTTCTCAAATTGCAAAAGAAATAATCATTAGAAGGTTTCTGAATAGAATATTATATAATTTCTTTTTCTTTTTTAGTTTCTTTTATATTCCAATCATTTCCAAATTATATCACCAGAGGAACTAAAAACATTATAAAGTCTTTATTTTTATTTTTTTATACATTTGTAATAATATGAACGATTCTTTATAACTATTAAAAGTTTTACATTTTACACATTTCAGTTTCTCTATTTTTCTTTAATATTGTGAGCGGCACACGTAAAGAAACATTATTTCAACACTTTCTTTAAAAAAAAAACATAAACATGATATATTTATATTTGTGTCTCTCTAACCTGGGATGTAGTAGAATAAAACAATATCCAAAATAACTTAGAGAATTAACTATGATGATGTAGTTACTCTTCATCAACTTGAGTTGTACATGATTCTTTTCAGGAACGGTAGCACTCTTACATGTCTATAGTAGCAAACCTTTCAGCCTCAGAAGGTTAAGGCAAATGTGCAAGAGATGCTATCTCATCCTCTCCCCATATATCTTCATAGGGTCCATTTCTGCTTCGAATAATGTCTCTACCATTCATGCACCTCAAGCACGTTCCTGTTTCACAATATATAAGCTTTTCCATACTCGATGTTGGCAAAAGGTCCTTTAGCTCACTCATCTCTACAAATGTTAGAGGATATGCTGTCTCCAGAATCAAACTGTTGCATATGTTCACCTTCTCCAAATCTTCCAAGAAATTCAGCACACACAACAATGCCTTCCAGCTCATTATTATATGCCGAATGCTCAATATCTTCAACTTCGGGGTGTATTTAGTCATGGCCAAAGCATGCTTTTCTTCAAAGTTGCCATCAGAAAATTTCAGCTCGGTGATGTTGTTGCAGTGTTTTCCAATAGCTAGGATCATGTAATAACTGGACACAGCATTAGTAGTGGTAATGGATTCAAGACCTCTCCATAAGCTCAGTACGGTGTCCACTCCTGCTCTTAAGAAATCACCCGTCTTTGGTAGAACAACTCGTTTCAGGTTTGGGGTCCTACAAAAGAAAAACATCCATACACCGTGTAATACCAAATAGATTTCCAAATTCAAAATGATTTTTTTATTAAATATATTTTTACCAAGCATTAAACTTATAGTTGTAGAAGTAGAATGGTTTTTTTCAAGATTTTTGAGGGAAACTTTACTTTTGTGCCACCATGATGAACTGTTCATTGGTTAAGTAAACATAAAAATTGAATATAATGTAGGTGGTATTTCCATTACTCAGATCAAGAAGATGTTTCAAGAATTGAGTCATCTTCAAGCTTGAGTGTCTGTAAGCTCCAACTTCATTGAATGGTATGTTGAAGCAGTAAGAACGGAGTCTGGAGAGATCAATCTTGTTCCAGAGAGATGGGTCACGACAAGCATTATTCCAAGATTTGCAAACTAGGGAGGCAACTGCAACATCCACAACGTTGAGGGATAAAAAGATTTTTACAAGAATATCATATATCAAATCGTTATTCACTTTCTGCTCATTTCTAACAGTTGATTCCATATTCTCCATTTGTTCACGTTTTCCTGCAAATATATGAATTTTTTTACATAATCAGTTTTAATTTTTCATAAATAAGTTCCAAATCAAATAAGAAAAATCATGCAAACTCTATATTCAATATATATATATATATATATATATTCTTATTGATAATTAAAAATATACTGTTTAAAGAGAGAGACAAGTCCAAATTTTTTTATATTGTTTTCTATTGATAATTAAAAATATACTGATATTAGTGTATTTAATTTTTTTAATATATTTTAAAATATTAAAATTAGTGTTTGTTAATGTATTTTAAAAATACAACAGATAAAGAAAAGAAATATAGTAGAAAATTTGAGAGAGACTATATACTAGGCAAGGTGTAACATGTAACACCCCATGCAGTGAAAATAATGAATACCCCATCCTTTGTTCCTCTACCCTTCCCATATTCATTTTAGGTTTCTAATATTGTTATTCACTTCACTTTATGAAATTATGTAAAACTCATCCTTTGCATATAGTTCATAACTAGGATTTTATAATTATTTGTTGGCTTCGCTTGATATTTCTTTATTTTGTTTAATTAATAAGAGTGATGAGAAATTGAAAAATGTCCATTTTATACATTATTTTCTATGATTAATTACCATTATACTTGTAAGCTAGGGAAAATTAATATTACGAAATACAAACCAATTAAAATGGAAAAAATTAATATCACCAAATATTAAACCAATTAAAATAGATATTTTAAGAATAAAATTGTAACTGAAGAGAGATTCAAAAACAAATAATATTAAGGATAATTGATTATGAAAAGATGAACATTCAGTGAGGCCTATGAGGCCTAAATTGATAAAATAAGAGTTATTTTTCCTTGGAGCCAACATAGCTTCCCTTTCCGCATCTTCAAGCTTTCTAAATACCGTCATTTACCGAAGTAAACAATTACAGGTGCAAAAAGTATCCAACGAATTTTAAAATTTGATTGTGTTTTATCAAATTTCTAAATTTAATTGGGTCTTAGATCAAATTTTAAAATTCAATAAAAATTTAGTTAGATTTCAAAATCCGAGAAAAATTTAATTAGATTTTGAAATATATAGAGTGTTTTTTCTAATTTTTTTTTTTAAATTTATCTTATTTCCAATTTAATATATATGTTTCATTCATTTTCATTTGATTAATAATTTTGTATATAAATTATAAATCTATTATTAAAAAAAATTAAAATTAATCTAGTTTTATTATTTTTCAAAATTCGAGACAGAATTTGTTATTGAGATCTGATTTTATTAAGAAAAATGTTTTTTACAACTTTTTTTTGACAATTTTTTTACAATATCTATGTGATGGCTTGTAATTGTTCCATTTCAAATATTTTTATCAAAGTCGACTTCCAAAATAAAAAATTTTACCAAAGATCAATTTTGACATTATGAAAAGAGGTACAGGAATAAAGTTTGGGAGGTGCAGGCTGCCTTCTCTCTTATTTTTCATGTAATGTAATGTCATTGGCTCAAAAGTTGAGATATAAAGAATGTACAAGTAGGTTGTTAAACTGTCTTTTAATCCACTAAGACAAAACAAATCTGGTCCCCACTAATTAACATAGAACAACAAGAATATCAATATCGAGACTCAACTAATTAAAATTACACTACAAAAATAATTAATTTTAAGAGGAGTTATTTTCTGGCCGTTTTAGAAACTCCGAATAATTCCTGACAGTTTATGTTCGCAGATATCTTTTTTATTATTATTTTTTTTTATCTTTTCGGCAGTTATTAATCAAAACCGCTCCTAAAATATAACTTTTTTTTAATTTTATAATACTTACTATCCATATCCCCTATCATGTCTTCGTTCATTCCATATATCCTAATTTCACATACTTTCAAACCCTAAAACATTTTCCCTGTCTTCATCAAAATTTCCCTCAACCCTACCCCACACTACAATCTTCTCCTACTTGGCTTTTTCTTTGGCTTGGTTTCGTGTTCATCTTCTCCTACGAAGTGGAGCGTCGGGGTGGAGGTGTCAAGGTGGAGGCATCGAGATAAGGCGTCGAGGGATTTGTGGATTGAACGAGTTCGAGGAGCTCTGGCGCGCTCCTACACTGACCGTCAAGGTAAGATTGTGTTTGATCTTGGTTCTCCGGTTTTAACTCTCTCGTTCTTTGTTCGATCTATTGACGTTTGATGTTTTTGGTTTGGTCTAATACTTTAATAACAATATTTGAAACATTGAACTCCACAATCTAACAAGGCTCACGTCTGTAGAAGTGATTTGCAGTGTGCTCTATAACCATATAACGGTATCTAGGTTCTTCTAAATTTCAAAGCATATGTTGATTTTGTAACATCACTGTGGCTAGAATTCGAGGACTTCTCTCTTTCTTTCAACTCTCTTTGTGATTTGTCTTCCACTGGTTTTTCATCTTTCATTTCTAGTGAATTAGTGACCTTATCTTTATGGTTTTTCATTTCTGAGATGGCTAAGAGAGGTAGACTAGGATGGACTTTACTTTGATACCAACTTAATGTTAAACAAAGGGAAAAATATGTTTTTCAGGGGATAATTCCCAAACCTGTATGATTTAGGATTAAGTTCTATAAAATAAAATAATTTAACAATATTATATTAAAATATTAAAATAAATCTTTAATATATAAGATGTGATGTTTTGTCTTATAATAAAATAATATTATTATAGTCAATTATGGTATTTTATATATTTTTTATTTATATAAATTTATTTTTAAAGGAAAGTTCAAAAAATTAAAAAGAAAACATATACTTAAAAAGTTTGCTTAATTCATTGATGTACAATAGTTAATTATTTATCTATATTATTTTTGTATGAATTTCATTAAAAAAATATAATTAATATAAAAAAATTTAAGAGAAAATATGGTAATGTGACTTTAGGAATATTCACTTTAGGGATTTTATTTCCTTTAATCAAAACACTCCCCGTAAATGAAGAACACACATAAGCACATTCTCTCTGTACCACGTGGCCTTAATTTAACGCCATCTGAGACCAGTTAACGGTTAGTGTAAAATGTGTTCATTTTTACAAAAAATATGACTCAATTGAAATAGTTGAAAAAATAGGACCGAACTGAGATTTTCATACAAAAATGAGGACGAAGGGAGGGTTTAAACCTTCTAATTATTAACAAAAACTAAAAAAATACTCCTAAAAACCTAATTTTAACTACAATTTTACAATTCTAAAGATTTAAAAGAAAAACCTAAAATTAACCCAATTATAAACCATAAGAAACTAAAATGAACTAAGAAAGACTTCTAAACCTAGAAAAAAGTGCAAAATCTGAGAGTTATCATATGTATTATGCTTTATAATTCCTAAACAACCTTGGCCCCAAAGAACCACTATGGAAACCACCCCAAGTCACCTCCATAAATATTGCCACACTCTGACTAAGAAAACGCCACCAACCTTTGCTCCATCAGATCTTTGGTTACCCAATTCTAGTTATATCTTCTCCAATAAGCTACCATGGCCACCATAGCTAAATACCAAGCAAACCTACTCTAATCCACCAAATGCTCATTCTATAGTTCTCTCCCTGTCCATATGAAGCCAAGGCACCACAAGCCAAATGAGCTTCAACAACACAAACAAACCTCAAAGTTGCCTCCTCTCCCAAGTATCCACAAAACCTTCCATGACTCTTGACTTCAATACCTTCAAGTCACTAGTCCAAAGCTAGACCTAGTCAACACTACTAAGACTAAGATAACCCACCCAAGCTCAAACTTCCTTGGTTCTACATCAAATCAAGATTGGCACAAGGTTTGAGTTCAAGAAAGTGTATCTCGAGTCATGAGGCTTGAGTATATAGATACACACTCTTCTTTAGTCCAACAAAGTCTCCATCTCCTTTACTCTAGAGTAATTGTTTTCCAGACTTCCACAATATGTAGATATCTAAACTACTAGACGATTTTGCAGCATTGATTCTTGAATTTGAAGAAGCATTGATATCCATCAATTACATATCCAAATGTTGATCAATTTTCCCTGGCTGTGAACGAGTGATTTCCAAGTCCACTTGCACATCTAGCCAAGACTTTGCCATTGCCTAGTAAGCTGACTGCAAGGTTAGGTGTTACACTGTAAATAAGGCTTCCAACAATGATAGTACAATATAAAAGAATCCACCCTTTCCTGATTGAGAACCTGATTCACTCTGGTTTCTGGAATTTGAAAGAAGGTTTGTGTGCTTGGTAGCATCTTAGGTGGTGGTGGTCTAAAAGATTCTCCTGCCTTGAACTACTACCAAGGGAGAATCTCCCTTCCAAACCTTTCATTTGTATGATTTAAATTTCTAAAGAGAAGCCTGAGTGTTGTGAGTCTTGTGAGGCTGATTTTAGCCTAATTTCCTTGGCACATTTGTATGAGAGAATCAGTTTTACTTAACTGTGTTGCTAACTGTTTGTTGACTAATCATTGTGCAGATTGATTAAGCTGGGGAATGCAACCCATTGGACCAAGAGAGAAAGCTTTATTGCATTAAATTTGATTGTTACATTCTGTTGCATTCATTTTACAAACTGTTTGTTGAATCATTGGTATCCGAACTGTTTTAAATGTGATTGCTGATTTCATGGTTTGATTGCAATTTTGAAATCTGTATTGAGTTCTGATTAACACTATCACTCTTTCTTTGTTGAGATCATTTTTCCACCTGCATTGAGAAAATAATTTCCTAGTATTAATCACAAGCAGATTTCAGTTTTTTTCCAATTGATTGATTGTCTAACCCTTCCATTCCACCTAGTTAGCTGTGCACGAGCTGATTTGTGCATCAACTTGTTTACCAAAAGCATCATTCAGTTTTAAGAAGTGACTAAAACACTTCATTGCCAATTCTGACTTTGTGGTTGAATTACTTAAGTGACTAGTTTTTGCATTAAATCATATCTTTCTTCACCCATTGGATTGGTTAATTTAGTCAGTCTTGAATCACATTTAATTTGAATCTAGTTGACTGTCCATTCCAATTTGTATTTGCTGGACTTGGGTGTGATTTTGTGTGCAGAACTGAATCAAGGCAGGGTGTAGCATAAAAGTTGGGATTAGTTTAGTTTGAGGAGTATAGTGGGGATCCAAATCTATATAAGCCAAGTTCATGCACCCACCCAGAGGTAGTAACGTCCTATAAAGCCTTCAAATATTCCCCATAGTTTGTTTCTCAATTCTTTTATAGAAAGTAAAATAAGAAAATCCTTAATATGAACAGAAGAGAATGCAAGAGAAATTTGGAGGATATCGAGTCATTCATAGTGAATAAAAGGTAAATAAAACAACAAAAATATTATGTATTTACACCAAATAACAGCAGGTCATGTAATGTTATCCCATTTCAAATGCAGGGCCAAAGAAACCTACTTAAAAATAATCGCATTGCAATCAACCCAAATGTAACAAATAGTAGCATAGATTACGCATTTAAACTATGAAATTAATCACCAAAAATTGGTCTAGTTTAAATACCTAGGTTACAGTCACACCCAGCATTCAACAAAAAGACTAAATAATGTATTCCTAAAATATATAATGACAAAGAAATGTCAGGAAAGGTTAGGAATCAAATCTAGAGAAGCACCAATTAAAAGACACAGGCAAGGAAAAAAACCTCATGTGACCAGCAAACCTTCAACATGACATTATGATAAATTCAATAAAGCTCCATTACTTGGCTAAGGATACCAAAATCAGAGACTGTGATTAAGAAATGACACACTATAAAACCATGATACATGAATCAAATGTGGAATTCTACATAAAAATAAAATGTCAAACAATATAGAATTTTTCAACAGTAAAAGTCAAGAAAGACATAAAAGGACAAAATAGACATGGTAAAGCATCCCTAAATGAGAAAAATTCTAGTCCATGAAAACCAATATCCAATTTAAAGTGATCAATTAATTATGTGTTGCTTGGTCTAATTATATTTTCCAAGTTTTCTTTCAAGGTTAAGTAATAAGAAAGCACAACACTGAACAATCAGTGATTGAATTTCCATCACTAATCCTTGGAAGAAAAAGTTAGGTAAGTAGTTAGTTATGTTAGTCTAAGAAATACAATGGGATATGTCAATGTTCCGGTAGCTGATCAAACCCGTTGAGGGTGGGTTTATGCTAGAATACCTGTAGCTATATGCAAATAGAAGAGGGAATGAGAAAAATCCATCTTGTAATTTTGAGATGATTGGGGCCTTTGGGTATTGAGAGATGCAGAGCCTCAAAGTTCTGCAGTTATACAATAATAAGGAAATTTTAACGTAAAGCTTTGTGGAAGGCAAGCAAGTCGATAGCTCCCTAAATAACA
Source organism: Vigna angularis (assembly GCF_016808095.1). NCBI lineage: Eukaryota > Viridiplantae > Streptophyta > Magnoliopsida > Fabales > Fabaceae > Vigna > Vigna angularis. The sequence continues at coordinate 10,597,354 of NC_068971.1, forward strand.
GGATGTAGCAGCCTGGGGGTTGAGACTGTTGTATCACATCATTGCATACAGATGTTGTAATGAGTTTTCCAACCCTTTAAAATATTGTGATATCTCCCCCCTTTTAGGAAGCTGAAACATTAGGGTTTTAAACCTTTTTACTTAATTATTTGAGTTCTGTTTCAAATTTATTTGTGACCTGTTACTAATACTCTCCAGCTTATTTCCATCTAAGTGTAGCGTCCTGCACATGTATTACTAATTTGCTCACCCAATGAGGGTTTGTTCACATTCTCTATTACTTCTTACAAAAGTCTCTATTCAATATTTGTTTCTGTAGCGTTTTACATTCTAATACTATATGTTCTGTTTGACATACTTGAAAATTGTATTACCTGGTGATTGTATATCTTTAAATCTAACTTAACCTCAATATTAATTTGTAATATGAAATTAATATTCACTCATATACTATAATTTGATCATATTCTTACTCGGTGTACAATCTCTGACACACCCCCTCCCAGCGGAGGATTAGGCATCTCAAGCCATAATACAAAACATCCAAATGGGATATTTCCAGTTGAACTCCAGAGGAAACCCACCTGTGACAAGGAAATTAAGTTACAGCATATCCTACTCAAGCTCAAAAAATGGTATGATAATACCTGCTGTGCAGCCTAAGTTTCAAAATTTTGTTTATGCTGCCAAATAAGTCATATCATGGCATGAAAATAATGGAAAAGGTATGGTGCATTGTTGAAGTTTATAAATTCATAATAGACAACATATTAAATACTGTGTAACTGTCTGGATCAGAAAACCTAGACGGTTAAACTGAACTCATATTGTGTTTGAAAGAATATATTATGTATGTCTATCAATAGGTGTTTGAAAAATAATACTGAATGAAGATAGCATACATCTTAAATTTATCAAGCATACATCTTCAATTTATTGAACAAAACACAACAAAAGAACTTCACTTTAATTCAAAGGAAAATCAATTACTTTTGAAGCACCATATTGAGAAAAAAAAATCAAAAAGATTGATTATATAGTAGACGAAACCCAAAAGTCAAAACTAAAAAGTGCCGTATAAAAAACCTAAAACTAAGAAAGAACTGGGGATAACACAATTAAAAGTCCAACCATTTCTGATAATATTGACAATTTGTTGGGGATATAATACCATTGGGTGTACAAAATTTAATCCTAGGACAAACCCCACAAGGAATAGAAGCCATGGCACTAACTTTGACATTGGTGCCTACCTTTTTCGCCAGCCTAAAACAAACTTCACCAGCAGGCACAGATGAAAAATCCCCAAAGCCAGTGCTGTTCACCTCTTGTAACTTATTTTCCATAACCAAAACTTTCAAAATTTGTTCCACCTGTCCTGGAGTGACTCCCCCAGGAAAAACCTCACTTCCTAAGGTTCTAGTCCACTCGAGGATTGCATCGCGGGTAGCGATCTTTTTCCGGGAAATAAGCTTCAAGCAGACATCAGACAGAGCATCAATGAGCTGTGTGTCGAGCCTGCCTTCGGTATACCACTCTCCACCAGTGATCTCCTTAGAGGGCTCGAATTCCATGGCCATCAACACCTTCTTGGACTTGTTTTGGATGTTCACAACTTCCTTGATAAGAGTCTTGGAGATTAGCAACTTGATGGATTTCTTCAAAATGCTGTCAGGGATGTTGGTTTCTCTTTTGATGTCCCCTTGCCATATCCCCATCTCCTTCTTCCCGCGAATGATATTGTAAATCACCCGCTCCTCGTTGGTCATTGACGCAGAGAGTGCAGAAGCCAGGTCTTGGCGCTTGCGTTTCCCTTGCAAGATACTCATCGTTCTTGATGACACTAAGTCTGAAAAATGTGTATACAAAACATTCAAACGCAAATATATGATTGTAACTATGGAATGATTGTGTTTTGAGTAAAAAATCTCAATGATCAAGGGAATATAACCTAAACATGATAGCACAACATACCTCGTAATGGTTATCACAATGTCCAACACTGACCGCGTAATCTGAAACTCCCGTTGTTTTCTTGTCACACGGTTACGCTAATTGAGTTTAGGTCAGGACTATGAGATGTAATGGCTAATGGGGCTTGGGCGAAAATGGGTTTTGTTCTCTTTTTCTTTGAGTGTTGCTCTCTCCACCACCACCAAATGTTCCCTGCACCTCCCCAAATATTTTTTAATTACAAAAGTATGGTTAAACTCGATTTGGTCCCACAAAAAGAGAACAAAACCTAAGTTTCCCCACTAATGTAGTAGAAGGGAAAACCTCGGGATCAATCCAAGGACTCAACTAAAATTAAGCTTAAAGTGTAGAGTTAAATCTTTTATTTTATTTATTATTAACTAACTAAAAGACAAGGTGGGGAAATTAAAAATAAAAGACATGTAATTTTAAAAAGAAAATAAACTAGAATCTGTTTAAAGAAAGAAAAAAAATGAAATAAAATAGAAATCTAAACTACTAAGAAATAAACCTGAAATGTAAAGAAAAAAATGGTATCAGACAAGATCCAACAGTGCTATATTCAACAAATATAAAAGCTAAGAAATCTAAATGCTAAATGACATGAACCTATATGAAACGATACAATGACAGAATGAACCTAATCTGGACAGTGAAAGAATGGTAAAATGAAGTGAAAAGTCAAAGTTGAATGAATCATGAGTAAACAACCTAAAATCTAAGAAATTAAAATCTAAAATCCAATTATCAGAACTCTAAAAAAATGATCAATTCAAAACATTAAGGAAAGAGAAGACAATATATTACTCAAACATTATGGATGAAGAATTACTAAATCAGAATCTAGAACACCTAAAAATATTACTCAAACACTAAATCATTGATTAGATTCATGAATTGGAATCCAAAATGCAAGGATTAGTACATCATAGTATTTATCTGCAACTCAGGAAGACATCCTGTAAAGGTATACCCTCTTTGGGGTAATTGAGTCCCAATTCAGAACTTAGTTTGTGCAAATGCATACTCTCTGTGACAAACCATAGCAAATGTGACTCTAATGCAATCTTTTAATCAATATCAGATGCACAACCTAACCTAAATGCAATTAAACATACAATCTACTCTAAGAACCTGTAAACTCCTAATGAAAATAGACTGGCGTAAACAACTCATCATAAGCAAAAATCTGGAATCAAGAAACTAACTAAGCTACTTGCAATCAAATAAAAGAACCTAATTACAATCTACCTAATCAGATCTGTTATCAATTGAATTCAAAACAAAACCAGAAATTGGAAGAAACTGATGGAAGAATTAGAATAGCAATGTTCATCACCTAAAATTGAAGTAAACTCATAAAACCGAAATGTAGAAACAGATGCTAAATCAAGAACTATCAAATGCATAAAACTAATTTCAACCGACAGAAATCAAAACAATGGAAACTATCATTATCTAAAACATTTAACAGTTTAAAAGCACAACTGAAACTTTAGGAAGCGTAAAATTTGCATAAAACTCCTAAACAGAACCAGAATCTTGAACAGAAAGTAAAGCATCACAATGTAATTGGACTAAATTGAATTGAAAACAGAAAATTACAAGAGAAAGCACCGTAAAAGCAACGCCGAGGTGCTCACGGGCTGTCACCACCGTGAGGCTCGATCAACAATCCAAGAGCGTCAAAAATCTACACTACGAAATGCGCGTAAACCCTAACTATGACTATCTCGCACAACTCTCTCACGGAGCCTCTCACCCTCCGCTCGCTACTCTCAATTTACAGCCCCTTTCACATTTTGGCATCTTCCTGTCTTGGATTTCATTCCTCTTCTTTACTCTCTTTTAATTTATAATTAGTTAATATATATTTAAAATTTTAATCATACAAAAAAAATAATAAATTCAAAATCTATAATTAAATTATAAAATTATAAACTAATACAATAAATTAAACAATTATAAATTATCTAATAAATTTAAAAATAAATACCAAAATAATAATAAATAAGTACCTAAAAAATCATTCAAAATTTTGATATCAATTTTACATACCATTTTTTTAAAATAATTTAAAAAAGTCACACAATTTGAAAATTTTAACAAAATGAAAAACTAATAGAATAAATTAAAAATTTATAATTAAATTATAAAATCAAAAAATAATCTATAAACTTAAAAATTAAAACACTAAAATAATAATACTTAAAACTACCTAATAATTTTTAAAATTATTTCATATAAATTTTAAATAAATTTATATTTTTAATAAATTTAAAATATTCATACAAATTATTGTATAAAAATTATCTAGTTAAAAGTGTGACATCCCAATTATATAGAAAGCATATATAATAAAGACGTCACATGCGTCATAATATAGAAAAACAGTTGAGAGTAAATAGAATTACAGTCATCCTCAAATATAAGTTTAAACCCCAAAGATATCTAAAATGTAAGCTAAAAGGGAAATAATATTTCATACTACAAGATCAACCAATAACATCCTAGGAGATTAGGCAACAACATTGTCCTCAACTTCCAAAACTGTCTCCAAAGGAACATCCTTACCATCTGCTCACATCCAAATGGATGATGATCGCAGGAAGAAACATACACAAGTAATACAAATAAGTAAGTGTGAGCTAGATATAAAAATTATGTTATTCAATCACACACGACATGCAAAAGTCATCCAAACATGATACATTGACATCACAAAGACTCAATATTCAATTTTTCTTAAATAAGGAATTCCAAATCAAATAAGAAAAATCTTGCAAACTCTATATTCAATATATTCTTTTAATTTTTTGGGGGTGAAATTGAAAAAAACGAGGCCATGTTTAAAGAGAGAGACAAGTCCAAATTTTTTTTATATTGTTTTCTACTGATAATTAAAAATATACTGATATTAGTTTTCCATATTCTCCATTTGTTCACGTTTTCCTGCAAATATATGAATTTTTTTACATAATCAGTTTTAATTTTTCATAAATAAGTTCCAAATCAAATAAGAAAAATCATGCAAACTCTATATTCAATATATATATATATATATATATATTCTTATTGATAATTAAAAATATACTGTTTAAAGAGAGAGACAAGTCCAAATTTTTTTATATTGTTTTCTATTGATAATTAAAAATATACTGATATTAGTGTATTTAATTTTTTTAATATATTTTAAAATATTAAAATTAGTGTTTGTTAATGTATTTTAAAAATACAACAGATAAAGAAAAGAAATATAGTAGAAAATTTGAGAGAGACTATATACTAGGCAAGGTGTAACATGTAACACCCCATGCAGTGAAAATAATGAATACCCTCAACACTCCTACGTTTTACTCTTCTCTTCTATTACACCAGCCTCCATCCTAAAATCTCCTAGGCTTCTCTCTCTCGGCCTCTCACCCTTCCAGTCAAGGATGTCCACAAAACGAAACAACATGTTAGAAAACACCATGCATGAAGACTCACGAGAAATACTACCCTTAAATCACAAAACACATGCATTAATTCCTACCATTGCTCTCACCGTGACTATGCAAGGAGCAAAGCCTTCTATCTCCCACAAGATTATTAATTCAACAGATTTTTTTTAAACGTTCATGATATAACCTAAATCTTTTAAAATATTCTCCAAATTTCACCCTTTATCTCTTCAAATCTTTTCTGTTGTAATCATGTTCTAGTGTGCATGGCCATTAACATAATAAAACCTAATTCCACTCGCTGCCTTGTGAAAGAAACAAACCAAAGAAAACTTACGTCTCTCTCTTAAACTAAAGAAACCCATAAAATGATTTAATCACTTACGATTTTAAAATAATTTATTCACATTCAAATAGACAAAACACTTAAAATGATTGCTATAGAAAAAACGAAAATTAACAGAAGATAAAACCCACGAAAACTTACGTGCAATACTACCCTTCCACCACAAAAATACATGCATACATTCCTATCAATTCTAACAAACCAATTAAAATGGAAAATTAATATCACCTAATATTAAACCAATTAAAATAGATATTTTAAGAATAAAATTGTAACTGAAGACAGATTCAAAAACAAATAATATTAAAGATAATTAATTGTGAAAAGATGAACATTCAGTGAGGCCTAAATTGATAAAATAGGAGTTATTTTTCCTTGGAGCCAACATATATAGCTTCTCTTTCCGCATCTTCAAGCTTTCTAAATACCGTCATTTACTGAAGTAAACAATTACAGGTGCAAAAACTATCCAACGAATTTTGAAATTTGAATGTGTTTTATCGAATTTCTAAATTTAATTGGGTCTTAAATCAAATTTTAAAATTCAATAAATATTCAGTTAAATTTCAAAATCGGAGAAAAACTTAATCAGATTTTGAAATATGTAAAATGTTTTTTCTAATTTTTTTTAAAATTTATTTTATTTTAAATTTAATATATATATTTCATTTGATTAATAATTTTGTATATAAATTATGAATCTATTATTAAAAAAATTAAAATTAATCTAGTTTTATTATATTTCAAAATTCAAGATAAAATTTGTTTTCGAAATCTGATTTTATCAAAAAAAATATTTTTTTAACAATTTTTTTTTAATAATAATTTTTTTACAACCCCTACGAAATGGCTTGTGATTGATCCGTTTTAAATATTTTTATAACGTCGATTTCAAAATAAAAAGTTTTATCGAAGATTCTGAAAAGACATACAAGTAAAGTTTGGGAGGTGTAGGCTGCCTTCTCTATTATTTCTCATGTAATGTCATTGCCTCAAAAACTGAGATATACAAAATAGACAAGTAAGTTGTTAAACTATCCTTTAGTCGCATAAGGCAGAACAAATCAGGCCCCATTAATGTAGTATAGAGCAACCAAAATATCAATTTTAGGACTCAGCTAATTAAGATTACAGTGTAAAGTTAAGATCTTGTGTTTATTTACTAATTATTTACTTACTAACTACTAAACATGTGGGGACATTTAAAATGAATGAAACTAAAATAAAAGAATTGAAACTAGTCTAAACTAAAATGTATTTAAAAGAATAAAGAAATTGAAATGTAATAACAAAAAAGAAAATACCAGTCTAAACTACTCAAAAACAGAAATAAAACGTATTTACTATAACCTCCTACAATTGAAACATAATAGATTTGATACAATCTAAACAAAACTCAAATGCTAAAAAAATAATTAAGGAAAGAAAATCTTTGTGAAACAGAAATGCATAATAGAAGTAAAACCTAAGTCTAAATGAATGAATTAACAGTCAGATATTCCTAAACTAAGCATCAAAACTGAATTAGAATGTAAAACATAAAACCTAAAATGAATCAAAATCCTACTCTAAACAGAAGTAATTAAGAACAATCATGCCAGTACTCTCAACTAAAACTGAAATCAAATGAATAGAAATAGATTGGTTGATTATAACCATGGATCAGAATCAAAAGTGCCAAAGTTAGTGTAGAAAAGTAATCATTTACAACTCAGGAAGACATCATGTGCACTCATACCCACTGTGTGGTATTTAAGTTCAAATCAGAACTTAAAGTGTGCAAATCTCTACTCACTATACCAAATCTCAGCAAATTCATCTCCTAATTCATATTTCTAATCATCACCAGATGCAAAACCTAATCTAAAATCTACTCTAAAAAATATATAAAATCCTAACTAAAATAATAGAAACAAAATATGAATTACAATTTTTTTTTCATTGGACATCTCGATAAGTCATGCTCATTGTGGAATCATGTAATTCCCTAAAGAATTTTAACTGTGTGGAGTCACAAAATCCAAATCAATTTTTTCTCAAATCGAAACAACACAAGAAAGACTCTCACATCATCAAACAAGAACACGGAATAAACGGAAAAATCAAAATGACAAAATCACCGAATGTACACATAGAAACATCACAGAAGAAATTTTATTAACAAAACGCGAGAAACTTGAAGCCGAAAGCACGATAAAACCCTAAGCTCTCACGTTCGCTCTATCTACTCCTAAGACTAAAAAACGTAAACTGAAAAATATGTCTCTCGTCTCCGTGAAAGTCTCTACATTTACATGTCAAAAGAACCCCTTTTATAGGGTGGAAGAAAATAGAATAGAGAAAGAAAGAAGAAAAAAAAATATAACCTTCATCGTATCTTCTTCTTCATCCAACGGCTATCTTCACTTTGCTAACTTGGTCGCTTCTGCACCCTTTGATCAGTTTAGTACTCTCGTCGGTTCGCCTTTCGCCTTGCTCTTTGACCTAGCTTGTGGGTTCCTCTTTCTACCGAATGTGTTATTACTCAAATGAGTTATTCCTCAAATGATCCTCTTTGCAAGATTGTGTTTTCTCCAAATGAGTTATTACTTAAATGACCCCCAAAGCTGCAGCAATGCCAAACGCTGCGTTTCATTAATGGCGAGCCCAATCCAAAGCATGGTAGCCACAAAAAACACACGGATGTTGCTCCCTTCACCACCACACCTTTCTCCCTCCACCTCCCATTTACTATTTTGTTCCTAAGTAAAATTTTACTTTTAGAGTTATTTTTTAATTTTACCGATTCACAATCTATTCCACTAATAACCTATTATAGTCCCCCGTACATGAGTAAAATATTTTTCTTTCATTTTAACATTATATTTCTTCCTCTCTTTCTTTTGTCGTTGTTAAAGTTGTAAAGGTTGGTGGTGGTGGAAAGAATTATCAAGCACTCTCCCTCTCGTGGTGCAGTGTCGCTCTCGTGGAGCAGTGTATGAAGTGGTGCAGTGCGTGTGTTGCTTCCTCAAGATGCGTATTCGAATAAACCTTCAAATAAAACCCTAAAATAAAAAACGTAACTTTTAAACGGAGGTGACATCCTTCAACGGATGTCAAAATCCTTCAACGGATGTCAAAATCCTTCAACGGATGTTAACATCCGTTTAAGGTAAAACAGATGTCGACATCCGTTTTTTCCTTAAACGAATGTTGACATCCGTTTTTTCCATAAACGGATGTTGACATCCGTTTTTTCCTTAAACGAATATTGACATCCGTTTTTTCCTCAAACTGATGTTGACATCCGTTTTTTTCTTAAACGGATGTTGACATCCGTTTTTTCCATAAACGGACGTTGACATCCGTTTTTTTCTTAAACGAACTCCGAAAGGTTACGTTTTTAATTTTAGGGTTTGTTTTATTAGTTTATTCTTTATTTTGGAAATATTTTAATAATTTAATTTAAATGTTTTGATTTATGTTTTTTCAATATATTTTTAATGTATTTTAATAATGTAAAGAAAATGAAGAAGAAAGAAACGGATGAGGAGAAGTGAAACGGAGAAGACAAATGGAGTTGTAAAGTAAAACAGAAGACAAATTGTTAAACGGAATTGAGAGATGAAAAGATTGGGTGCAGGGAGTAAAGTATGAGAACTAGGTTTGAAATAAATTAAAATAATAAAAGTAAAAAATTTTAATTTGAGAATATAATTGGAATTTAAAAAAATTGGGGAGGTGGAGGGAGAAAGGTGTGGTGGTGGAGGGAGCAACACCCAAAACACACAGCTTCAATTACTGCAGGCCCACTAATTCTGCTACAGGTTCAATTCCAGCAGCGGCCTTTGTTTCAATAGATTCAGCCCTTCCAATCTTCTAGCCTTGACCAAAAATAATCAGCCTAATTAATCAAGTCAGTCTGTAGATAAAAGAAATCAATTAAGACTAAAAGGCTAAACAGAAAAAATAGAGTATTTAAGCAATTATAGAAATTAAAAATCTAATTAAGCATAAATAGAGAAAAGAATTTTTATCAAAAGATTTTCTAAAAAATATTAATTTTGTAATTATTAACAAAAACTAAAAAAAATACTCTTAAAAACCTAATTTTAACTATAATTTTTGAATTCTAAAGATTTAAAAGAAAAACCTAAAATTAACCTAATTCTAAACAATAAGAAACTAAAATCAATTAAGAAAGACTTCTAAACCTAGAAAAAAGTAAAAAACTAAGAGTTATCACACCCCACATAGACAATTGCCCTTCTGGATAGAGGAACAAACTAAAAAGGAAACAAAGACTCAATCTAAAAAGAAAAGACCCTAAACAAAAACTCAAAGACACAGGACCTATTCACAGTTCATTCAATCTTGTCAATTTCATCATTTATAAGTCATTTCATCAAACAAAACTGCACAATCATAATTCTCAACTTCAAACCTCAGTTTCAGCAATCCCAGCATTTGAATAACAACCAATTTCAACAATGAACACATTAAGGAAAGCACAAGTCAGTTTCAACCTTTCAACCTCATAGGAACAAGTGTTTACACTCAGATTCACTCAATTGTTTAGGGTTGTCCTGTTTCACTCAAGCATGACATGCTAACCTCAACTCTTAATTTTGAAAAGATTCTAAGTGACCCTGCTTAGCTCTTGGTTCATCTAGACCAAAAGGTCTTTAATGGCTTGTAATGTAAATGGCATAAAAGGTTAAAAAACACAAGGCTAATGGAAGTAGAAACTGTGAAGAAGAGTAAAGAACCTAGAACTTAATGCACTCTTTGTTAAACTTTTGGCCTATCAAACTTCTTTTTCTTTCTCACTCGTTTTTACACTCTTTCAGGTCTCCTTTTTTTTCAACACTTTTGCTATTTTAGCTCTTTTCCAAAGCTGCTCTTTCTTCTTTTTAGCACAACCAGATTGCTCAATCATTTTTCTTTTTTTTTTCTTTTTCACTACTGGCCTTTCTTTTCTCTTTTGCACTCACCAAATTACTAAATCCTCGCTTCCTCTCACAGGTTTCTACAGATTGGGTAATGATGGGGAATAAGGCTTGTAATGAATGGAACAAATAATATGTATGGCTAAAGCTCAAAAAGAAAGGTACAATGGATAAAACTGAAATGAATGAGATAATTTGACTATGGATGAAGAAAAATAATGCCTAAATCATGTCTAAAGTCTACCAGAGCAAGCTTATCTCAGACAAAATCATAATTAAAAGTCAAACATGCATGAAATCACTCAAGAAAGACAAAAATTGGGCCCAAAATCTCTCCAGGTTCAGAAATTGCTAAAACTGACTTGCTACCCTCTTTTATGCAAAAATTGTTTGATTGGAATGAACTCAGATGCAAAAAAATAATGATAGGACTACTTCTACTTGAATCTAAAGCAGAAAACACAATTAACCATTCTAATCAAAGGAAATGAAACTATTAAATGAATTGAATCAACAAGGAATGAATAAGAGTATGAAACAGAACCTAAAATAAACCTAGAAATGTCTAACAGTATGACCAAAAGCTATTTACAACCTATATTCAATAAAACTAGCCTATGTGTAACTTAAAAGACCTAAGCTAAACTAAAGCAGATAAAGCAATTCCTAAACCAAAGCTCTACGAGAGAAAAACAGCAAAATAAAAAGAAGATAAGCAAAGAAGTAACTATGAACTTAAGAAAATCCTAATAATAGAAACAGGAACGATGAAAAAGAAAAAAAATTCCTAATGGCAGCTTAAAACAGAACCTAGAAAGGAAAGAACCTAAAGCAATTCCTATTTACAAAAGCAATGAACAAAGAATGGTCTAAAGAATTAAAGCAGAAAATTGAAACAGGAAAACAAAAATAGAGAAAAAAAAACAAGAAAACAGTACAAGCTCTATTTACAGAAACAATGGAAAGAAAAGAACCTAAGCAATCCTAGAAACAACCTAAAACAGATTCTAAAAACAGAAAAAACTAGGTAATTACAAACTAGAATTAGGAATGGCTATTTACAACTAAAAACTCAATATTTACAAACGCAATCAGACCTAAAACTAAAGCCAAAAACAGCTTAGAAAAAAAATTACCCCTATATTACTACAAAAATAGATACTAACAGAGACTTATAAAAGCAAAAACAAAAATTTTAACTACACCTTCTCACCCCCACACTTAAGAGGCACATTGTCCTCAATGAGTGAGTGAGAAAGGTTTTCTATCAACACAGAACAGCAACAAGTGTACAAATCAACAGAATTGAAAAAAAAAACACAAATTGAACCAGAAGTATGTACAAAATAGAAGTAAAGAATTGAACACAATAGAACACAAAATATACATGCATAGAACTTAGAAAAAAAACAAAACTACAAAGCTACAAGAAGAGAATTTTTTTTTCAAATAGGCCAAAGTTTAAAATTAATTCTTTTTATTTTTATGAAAAATAGCATATTTTCTATCCTACTATTTACTATGCTACCTATCACTATGCAAGCTACTAATAAAGACCTATAACTACTATTTAAGAAAAAGGGAAAGAATGATCTTATTGGTGTTTTTCCATGCTCTGCCTAGGTGCGCATTATCTCCACGGCTGCATTGAAATCCTCTTTCTCAGTCATTTGTTGCAGCACTCTCAGCTCTTCATTCAGTGTTTGCAGCTGGTGGTTGCTTGGAACTGGTGTTGGGCGAGTAAGCTTGTAACCATTAGCAGCCCTCCTTCCTTGCACAACCAGGACTGCATCTTTGCTAACAGTGTCTGCATCTTTATTACTGTTAGAATTATTGGTTTATGGGTGAGTGGGTATGAGCTGTGTGTGAGTGTGTATGAGCTGTGTGTGAGTTGTGTTAAGTGTGTTACAACTAGAGAGCACTCTCTCTAGTTCTATAAATGTAAGCTTAAGAGTAGAAATGAAATAAGCCTTTGAGAAACATTTTTTCTCTCTTTTAGATCTCAAGTTGGTATCAAAGCGGGTTCATCCTGCTCTGGTTTCCGTGTGTTGTCCACCAGCACTGTCACTGCTGGTCACACATGTCCGATGCCGTTCGTCGTTGTCTGCGACTGTCTCGCCACTATCTGCAGCTGTCAACTGCAATTTCAAGTTCTTCAACTTGGTTATCCGCCATCCTGGTATCTGTCCGCCACCGTCCGTTGCCGGCCGCCGTCACTGTTCTGTCCGGCAACCACTATATCTGGTTCGCCTCTTCACGCGACAGCCAACCCCACCGGTGAGTTCGCCTGATTCTCCTCCACGCTCCGTCACGCGCCGCCTCTTTGTTCGCTGCGAACAGGCGCGTGCTGTCCACGCGCCGCCATCTGCTCACTGGAAAGTCTCCGCGCCACCTCCATAGCTGTCGCCCTCAGCTCCTTTGTCCGTTCTGACCCTCAAAATCTTACTTTGGTGGGTCCAGAAGCTTCCCTTTAAGAAAACCTTAAGAAACCCTCTAGGGTTTTCTGGTCCTACACGGTTTTCCTTAGTCTTTCTCCTGTTTTTATCGAAGAATGGCATCTGGAAGTGCTCTTTCTTTCTCTGGAAGTCCCTCAATCACTTCCGAAAAGCTAAATGGAAAGAATTATATGTCTTGGTCTGTTGCTGTAGAAATGTGATTCCTTGGTCAAGGACGTTATGACCACCTTGAGCAGGATGGGAGTCAAGTACCTTCTGACAAAGCTGAACAATGGAAACAAGCTGATTTTCAACTGTGTGCCCTATTGTGGCAATCTGTGGAACCCCGACTTTTGATATCTCTTAGAGCCTTCAAGACATGTCACACCTTTTGGAAGAAAGCTCAAAGCATTTATGCTAATGATATTCAACGTCTCTATGATACTGCAAACAAGCTCGCATGTCTCAAAATGACAGACCATGATATGTTCTCCTTCATGACGGAAGCCCAAGAAGCTGTGGAAGAATTGAGAATGTTCTTGGAATCTTCAGAAGATATCAAAAAGAAGCTTGACCAGTATTATATGGTACTGATCCTCCGTGCTTTGCATCCAGATTTGAATCACATCAGAGATCAACTTTTGACAAGTCATGAAGTCCTTCCTTGGAAGCCTTGACCACACGTCTTCTTCGTGTTCCTGTGCCTCAGTCTCAGGAAGCTCATGAAACAATAGAACCATCTGTCATGGTTGCCACACAAGGAAGAGGAGGACGTGGAACTAGAGGAGGAGGACGTGGAGGTCGGGGACGTCAATGCTCTTACTATAACAGGATGGGTCACACCCAAGAAAACTGCTACTCCTTGCATGGCTTTCCTTCAAAAACCACCAATATCTCTCAGGCTGAAACTTACACTTCCAACTCCAATATTTGATGAGATACTTATTACATAGCTGATCAAACCCTTTGAGGGTGGGATATGTTAATGTTCCGATAGCTGATCAAACTCGTTGAGGGTAGGTTTATGCTAGAAGACCTGTAGCTGCATGCAAATAGAAGAGGGAATGAGAGAATTCCATCTTGTCATTTTGAGATAATTGGGGCTTTTCGGCATTGAGAGATGCAGAGCTTCAAAGTCTTGCAATTATATAGTAATAAGGGAGTTCTAACGTAAAGTTTTGTGGAAGGCATGCTAGTCGATAGCTCCCTAAAGGAAACGATGTAGCAGCCTGGGGGCTGAGACTATTGTATCACATCATTGCATACATATGCTATAATGAGTTTTCCAACCCTTTAAACAATTTTGCGATATCTTCCCCATTTTAGGAAGCTGAAACATTAGGGTTTTAAACCTTTTTACTTCATCATTTGAGTTCTGTTTCAAAATAATTTGTGACTTGTTACTAATACTCTCCTGCTTATTTCCATCTAGGCGTAGCTTCGTGCACAAGTACTACTAATCGGTCACTGCTCACCCAATGAGGGTCTGTTCACATTCTCTGTTACTTACAAAAGTCTCAATTCAATATTGGTTTCTTTATCGTTTTACATACTATAATACTATATGTTCTGTTTAATACAAAACATTCAAATGGGATATTTCCAATTGAACTCCAAATTGAAACCGAGGAAACTGACCTGTGACAAGGAAATTAAGTTACAACATATCCTACTCAAGCTCAAAAAAGTGGTATGATAATACCTGTGTGCAGCCTAAGTTTCAAAATTTTGTTTATGCTACCAAATAAGTCATACCATGGTATGAAAATAATGGAAAAGGTATGATGCATTGTTTAAGTTTATAAATTCATAATATATAATATATTAAATACTTTGTAACTGTCTGGATCAGAAAACCTAGATGGTTAAACTGATATCATAATTTGTTTGAAAGAATATATTATGTATGTCTATCAGTAGGAGTTTGAAAAATAATACTAAATGAAGATAGCATACATCTTCAATTTATTGAACAAAACACAACAAAAGAACTTCACTTTAATGCAGAGGAAAATCAATCACTTTTGAAGCACCACATTGAGAAAAAAAAAATCAAAAAACATTGATTATATAGTAGACGAAACCCAAAAGTCAAAACTAAAAAGTGTCGTATAAAAGACCTAAAACTAAGAAAGAACTAGAGATAACACATAATTCAAAGTCCAACCATTTCTAATAATATTGACAATTTGTTGGGGATAAAATACCGTTGGGTGTACAAAATTTAATCCTAGGACAAACCCCACGAGGAATAGAAGCCATGGCACTTTAACATTGGTGCCTACCTTTTTCGCCAACCTAAAACAAACTTCACCAACAGGAATAGATGAAAATTCCCCACAGCTAGTGTTGTTCACCTCTTGTAACTCATTTTCCATAACCAAAACTTTCAAAATTTGTTCCACCTGTTCTGGACTGACTCCACCAGGAAAAACCTCACTTCCTAAGGTTCTAGTTCACTCGGGGATTGCATCGCGGGTAGCGATCTTTTTTCGGGAAATAAGCTTTAGGCAAACATCAGACAGAGCATCAATGAGCTTTGTGTCGAGCCTGCCTTCGGCATACCACTCTTCACCAGTGATCTCCTTAGAGGGCTAAAATTTTGTGGCCATCAACACCTTCTTGGACTTGTTTTGGATGTTCACAACTTCCTTAATAAGAGTCCTGGAGATTAGCAACTTGATGGATTTCTTCAAAATGTTAGGGATGTTGGTTTCTCTTTCAATGTCCCCTTGCCATATCCTTATCTCCTTCTTCCCACGAATGATGTTGTAAATCACCCGCTCCTCGTTCGTCATCGACGCATAGAGTGCAGAAGCCAGGTCTTGGCGCTTGCGTTGTTTCTCTTGCAAGATGCTCATCGTTCTTGATGACACTAAGTCTTAAAACTGTGTAAAGAAAACATTCAAACGCAAATATACGATTGTAACTATGGGATGATTGCGTTTTGAGTAAAAAATCCAAAAGATCAAGGGAATATAACCTAAACATGGTAGCACAACACACCTCGTAATGGTTATCACAATGCTCGACACTGACATCGTGTAATCTGAAACTCCCGTTGTTTTCTCGTCACTGCACGGTTACGCTAATTGAGTTTAGGTTAGGAATAGGAGATGTAATGACCAATAGGACTTACTCTTTTTCTTTTTCTATACGATTTTAGTTTTTTATTTACATATCTTTATCTTTAATTAATAAAACTATTTCTTATACGTACCTTATGTTATCACTACAAAAAAGAAGGGCATTACCGAAGGTCAGAAGCCCTCAAAAATAGTCCAAAACCGTCGATAAAAGGTAATTACAGACGACTTATCGACGACCAAAGAGTCGTCAGTAAATCCCTTATCGCTAACATTTACCGAGGACTAAAAGCTTTCGGTAACTATTGAGGGCCAAAAGCCTTCGGTAATTACCAAAGGACAAAAACCTTCGGTAATTACCGAGGGCCAAAAGCCTTCGGTAATTATCGAAGAGCTAAAGCCCTCGGTAATTATCAAAGGGCAAAAGCCCTCGGTTATTACCGAAGGGCTAAAGCCTTCGGTAAATACCTAACGTGTGTATTTACCGAAGGGCAAAAGCCTTCGGTAAGTTGGAAGAAAATTTAAGAGATAATTGTATTTCGAACGAAACTAACAACATAAACAGACCTGCATAACAGTTTTCAAGCACAAACAGACCTGCATAACAGTTTTCAAGCACATACAAACCTGCATAATGTGCATCTCAAAGATGCAATCATTGATCAATATCCATAGAACATCTATTAATCCATAGAACATGTATTTATATAGTTAAAACATATAACAATCTAACATAATGAAAGGATCTAACATCCAAAGTCATCCAGTTGATCTAACATCGAAATGATCTAAACTACAACTGTTGTAATATCCAAATGTTTCTATAACAAGTAATAACAAAATGAAACTAATAATGTACATAGTTATCATCAAAATGATATTCTTCATCATCCTGCTCCTGTATTGATGGTTGGACTGTTGATGGCTAGACTGGTGTTGGTTGGACTGATGAGGGTTGGACTGATGAGGGTTGGACTGATATAGGCTAGTGAGGGGCAGTAGGTGACAAGGAGGATCGTGGCTGGGTCAGAGGGATATTGAATTCATCCTGTGAAATTTCAGGCAACACTCTCATGACCAGGGCCTTAAAGTTTGTAAATTCTGCTCTCAGATCAGTGATTTCCTGGTCACGTTGCTTCAGTGCCTGCGTGAGGCGGAGAACGACCTCGTCAGGAGCAGTGGTGGAAGAAGAAGGTTGGTGCTTCAGAGTACCTCCTCTCGATGTTGTATAGTTTGCAGCAAGTTGTCCTGCACCGTACAGTCGACCCTTTTTCTTCCCACCAACGATCTTGACCCAGCACTGTGTCCTACGTATGTCGTCTTCTGCATTACTGGCATCATCCGGTGTAGGAGCTGACTCATGTTCAGATCTAACCTGTGAAAGTCTCGTAGAAAATTCTTCCTGTTCAAACATTAAAAGCAATGTTAGGGAATGATTGAATAACATAATCGAAAAATTAGTGCACTTAATAGTGTTATTTGCTTACATTGGTGCCTACCTTTTTCGCCAGCCTAAAACAAACTTCACCAACAGGAACAGATGAAAAATCCCCAAAACCAGTGCTGTTCACCTCTAGTAACTTATTTTCCATAACCAAAACTTTTAAAATTTGTTCCACCTGTCCTGAACTGACTCCCCTAGGAAAAACCTCACTTCCTAAGGTTCTAGTCCACTCAAGGATTGCATCGCGAGTAGCGATCTTTTTCCGGGAAATAAGCTTCAAGCAGACATCAGACAGAGCATCAATGAGCTGTGTGTCGAGCCTGCCTTCGGTATACCACTCTCCACCAGTGATCTCCTTAGAGGGCTCGAATTCCATGGCCATCAACACCTTCTTGGACTTGTTTTGGATGTTCACAACTTCCTTGATAAGAGTCTTGGAGATTAGCAACTTGATGGATTTCTTCAAAATGCTGTCAGGGATGTTGGTTTCTCTTTTGATGTCCCCTTGCCATATCCCCATCTCCTTCCCGCGAATGATATTGTAAATCACCTGCTCCTCGTTGGTCATCGACACAGAGAGTGCAGAAGCCCGGTCTTGGCGCTTGCGTTTCCCTTGCAAGATATTCATCGTTCTTGATGACACTAAGTCTGAAAAATGTGTATACAAAACATTCAAACGCAAATATATGATTGTAACTATGGAATGATTGTGTTTTGAGTAAAAAATCTAAATGATCAAGGGAATATAACCTAAACATGATAGCACAACATACCTCGTAATGGTTATCACAATGTTCGACACTAACCGCGTAATCTGAAACTCCCATTGTTTTCTCGTCACTGCACGGTTACACTAATTGAGTTTAGGTCAAGACTGAGATGTAATGGCTAATGGGGCTTGGGCGAATATGGGTTTTGTTCTCTTTTTCTTTAACTGTTGCTCCCACCACCACCACTAAATGTTCCCTGCACCTCCCAAATATTTTTTAATTACAAAAGTACGGTTAAACTCGATTTGGTCGCACAGAAAGAGAACAAAACCTAAGTTTCCCCACTAATGTAGTAGAAGGGCAAACCTCGGGATCAATCCAAGGACTCAACTAAAATTAAGCTTAAAGTGTAGAGTTAAATCTTTTATTTTATTTATTATTAACTAACTAAAAGACAAGGTGGGGAAATTAAAAATAAAAGACATGTAATTTTAAAAAGAAAATAAACTAGAATCTGTTTAAAGAAAGAAAAAAAATGAAATAAAATAGAAATCTAAACTACTAAGAAATAAACCTGAAATGTAAAGAAAAAAATGGTATCAGACAAGATCCAACAGTGCTATATTCAACAAATATAAAAGCTAAGAAATCTAAATGCTAAATGACATGAACCTATATGAAACGATACAATGACAGAATGAACCTAATCTGGACAGTGAAAGAATGGTAAAATGAAGTGAAAAGTCAAAGTTGAATGAATCATGAGTAAACAACCTAAAATCTAAGAAATTAAAATCTAAAATCCAATTATCAGAACTCTAAAAAAATGATCAATTCAAAACATTAAGGAAAGAGAAAACAATATAAATGGATGTGAAGAATTACTAAATCAGAATCTAGAACACCTAAAAATATTACTCAAACACTAAATCATTGATTAGATTCATGAATTGGAATCCAAAATGCAAGGATTAGTACATCATAGTATTTATTTGCAACTCAGGAAGACATCCTGTAAAGGTATACCCTCTCTGGGGTAATTAAGTCCCAATTCAGAACTTAGTTTGTGCAAATGCATACTCTCTGTAACAAACCATAGCAAATGTGACTCTACTGCAATCTTTTAATCAATATCAGATGCACAACCTAACCTAAATGCAATTAAACAAACAATCTACTCTAAGAACCTGTAAACTCCTAATGAAAATAGACTAGCGTAAACAACTCATCATAAGCAAAAATCTGGAATCAAGAAACTAACTAAGCTACTTGCAATCAAATAAAAGAACCTAATTACAATCTACCTAACCAGATCTGTTATCAATTGAATTCAAAACAAAACCAGAAATTGAATGAAACTGATGGAAGAATTAGACTAGCAATGTGCATCACCTAAAATTGAAGTAAACTCATAAAACCTAAATGTAGAAACAGATGCTAAATCAAGAACTATCAAATGCAAAAAACTAATTTCAACCGACAGAAATCAAAACAATGGAAACTATCATTATCTAAAACATTTAACAGTTTAAAAGCACAACTGAAACTTTAGGAAGCGTAAAATCTGCATAAAACTCCTAAACCGAACCAGAATCTTGAACAGAAAGTAAAACATCACAATGTAATTGGACTAAATTGAATTGAAAACAGAAAATTACAAGCACCGTAAAAGCAACGCCGAGGTGCTCACGGGCTGTCACCACCGTGAGGCTCGATCAACAATCCAAGAGCGTCAAAAATCTACACTACGAAATGCGCGTAAACCCTAACTATGACTATCTCGCACAACTCTCTCACGGAGCCTCTCACCCTCCGCTCGCTACTCTCAATTTACAGATAAAGCCCCTTTATTTAGGGTCAGAAGCAGAAGGAAAGAAAAGGGAAACCTTGATACTTGGCGCTTCGCAATTCTCCCAATCGGACGCTTCTCCTTTTCTTCCTCGCACTGCTCTCATCTCTGCCTTCCAATCATCTTCAATCTCTGATTTGAGCTCTCACACGTGCACTGAGAAGTAACTCGAGCTTACTTCATCTTCTCATTTCTTAGGGCATTACTCCCTCCACCCCCACGTGCTTCTCCCTCCACCTCCCCAATTTTATATAATTCTAATTATGTTCTAACCCAATTTTATATAATTTCAATTATGTCCTAAAGTAAAATTTTTTTACTTTTCATTTACTGCCCTACACCTACCAACCTTTCATTTCCATCTCTCACTTCTCACTTCCGTAACCTCTCCCTCACTTCCGTAACCTCTTCCTCACTTCCGTAACCTCTCCAACTTCTCCATTTTTCTCCATTTCTTCTTTCTTCTTTGTTTTTCGTTTTTGTAGAAGATCGTTTGGTGTGGAGCAAAACTGGTGCAGAGGAATAGCGTGTGCGGAGGAACAGCGTGGAAGAGCAGATCTGCGTTCCAGGTTGGTTCTTTCAACCCTTCTCTGTCGACGATTTTACTGTGCACGAAAGGCTAAAACGGATGTGGGACATCCGTTTGCCTTCGACGGATGTCCGACTTCCGTCGACGGATGTGGGATATCCGTTGAAGGCTAATCGGATATCCCACATCCGTTTCGGCTGTGCTGCATTTTTTTTATTTTTTTAATTGTTTTTAAATTATTATAACTGAAATATATATTTATATATTTGATATATTTATTGTTAAATGTTTTTAAATTTTCTTTTGACTTAGATTATTATTTGAATATTTTATAAAATTTTTTATTTGTAGTTTGTAAATAAATTGATTAAGAATTAGATACGAAAACTTTTATATATTTAAATTATTTTTATTTCTTAAAATAAATATTATCAATTTAATTTATTTAATATTAGTAAATTTGTATTTGTATTTATTTTATTTATAGTAAATTTGTATTTGTAATAATAATTAATTTAATAATAATTAAATGAAAATGTATTTAAATATATTATTTTAATTAATTAGCTAATTGTTTCTTTTATTTAATTTTTGTTGTAAGTTAATAAATTAATTATTATTAGTTTAATTTATTTTGAATTGCATTTTTTATAGTTTATTAATGATATTTGAAACAATAATTTATTTTAATTTTTGAAATTAAATAAATAAATTATTGTTAGAAATGGCAAGAACACGTGGTGCATCTTTTAATTCTCGAGGTGAGAGTTCTCGAGGAGAGAGTTCTCGAGGAGAGAGTTCGTCGCAGGGCGAAGCTCGAAGAAGACCTACCGTTTCTGCTCGTAGAAGTCGGGCAGCTCCTATCCAGCATGACCCCATAGCTGAGGAGCGAGTCGTTGAGGAACAAACATATGAGGCGTATGAGACTCATGGAGAGGAGAATGCATTTGAGGCCCCTAACGATGATGACGATGAGGAGGAGCATGCAGATGTTCATGACATACAAGAGGATGTCGCTGGATTTCCTGGAGGTCCACACGATCATTCATTGCTGACGCACTATGTTCAACATGTAGCTTATGCTATTTCCCAAGGCCGGGTGAGTGCAAAAATAAAATTTATTTTATTATTTTTTTAATAGAAAATTTATTAAATATTGATGTGTAGGATCGAGGGGACACACTGAAGTTGATCTCCCACGGAAAAAAAGTAAATAAGTTAGGACCATGCCACGAGGGAATTCAAGACATTGTGTTGAATTCCAGTTTGATGCCTCTTACAGGGATTTGTTATGATTACGTTGATAAGGGGTTACTCCTCGGATTCATAGAGAGGTGGCATTTTGAGACCAGTAGTTTCCATCTCCCTATAGGGGAGATGTCGATTACTCTTGATGACGTCTCGACATTACTTCACCTGCCCGTGATGGGGCAAATGTGTGATTTGGAGGAGTTGGAGTTTGAGGAGGCTCGTACAGCCCTTGTGCAACTACTCGGCGTTGATGGTGGCACAGCAGGTTCTGAGATGGAGGACGCACGTGGTCCGAAAGTCAGACTCAGCTGGCTTAGAGAGATATATGTTCAGAGGTGTGAGTCGCAGCATTGGGACTATGCTGCTAGAGCATATTTGTTGCATCTAGTAGGATGCACAATTTTTGCAAATAAGAGTGCCAGTTCTATACGCGTGTCTTACTTATTGTTATTTAGAGACGTACACGCGTGTGGCAGATATGCCTGGGGTGTTGCTGCACTCGCCTATTTGTACGACCAGCTCGGGGATGCGAGTCTCGCCTCCACGAAGCAGATGGCTGGATATTTGACTCTATTTCAGGTACAGTTATAACTTTGACATTTATTTCATGTATTTATTTCCATGTTCGAAGATGGATGAAATTTAATTGAATAATTATTTTTTAGAGTTGGATATACGAACATTTCCCTAGTATGGGGAGGAGGCGGTTGGTAGCTTCTTACGATGACACCACATCACGTGCCATGAGGTGGCAGAGCCCTAGGCAGAGTTCCACTCTCACAGAGATTCGATCACAGTTGGATGCGCTGACATACAGTGGAGTTGTATGGCATCCGTATGAGGGGCATCGGGGCATTCGGCCATTCTTCGGCATCTGTATGTATTCTGGATGGATTCGGATTGGTGACACCCTTTGTCGTCATTTGCCTGAGCGTGTGCTGAGGCAATTTGGGTTTCAGCAAGACATTCCACGATCACCGACTACGGTTCCAGATGCAGATGTAGTGGCCATTGATCATATGTGGTTGCACTTCAGAGCTCACGTTGTGAGTAATGTCAGACATGCAACATCCCCTTCTGACTGTGTTGATGGGTACATTCAGTGGTTAAGGAGGGTTTCGCATCCTTATATTATTGTTGCTGCAGATGACGCGCGACCGGCTCTTGCACCTAGACAACGCCCCGATGTTCCACGGGAGGCACGACCCCATCGTAGATCGTCTCCACCTTCACCATCTGGCGCCGTGGTATATTATTTTTCATTGCTTATATTATTAAATTTTGATCACCTTGTTTATTTAATTGTTTGATATAATTATAATGCAGGCTAGATTTAGGCGAATGGCGAGAATGTTACAGTCCTTGATATCGTGTCGTCATGTCACCGAGGGTACTGTTGCACATCAGGTGTCAGTGGACCTGCTTCAGATTGCTAATGAAGGCATCGACGAATATTCCACCACTAGGAGAGAGCAGAGGCATGTGCGTGGTAGACGGTCGACGTCTAATTGATGGGACTTTATATTTCCTTTTTCTGATTATGTATTACAGGACTTTCTATTATCTTTGTATTTGTAATAGACATTTATAATTTCTTATAATTTCAATGCATCTATACCCACAGTGACCATCAGCCACAACATCAACAACGTCCACAATGAAGGGGTGAGTAGTAGAATGAAACTGGTCTATCATTGGAACTCTCCTTTTCTTCATTGCTTTTGGCTTTGATTGTAATTTACTTCTCACAGATGAAGATTCTATGGTTGAATGAAAGGCGTCCACATACTCAAAATATGATGGATCCCGCGTAGTAGACCTTTCACTTCGTTTAACTTTACTTTTTTGTGCACCCTTTGTCTTGACTTTATGTAATGGAGGGACCATTGATGTCAATGTAGGACAAACAATCTCAAGTAACTTCTGCTTGATGGTGACTTTACCGCCAATGTCAACCTCATTGAATCGTTCTTCTACTTGTTTCAACTCATCTTTAATGGATAACTGAGGCTTAGTTTCATTTAATTCAACATTTGAGAAATGCAATCTTCGCCACATGATATGAAATTCACCTATAGGGATCATCCTAGGATGATATCGTGCTAATTCACATGCACATGGGACACCAAATGTACGTCTCAATACGCATCCACACTTTGAGGAGTCCAATCCTATCTGCTGCACTATTTTCAATTCCTTAGCAATGAGATCCAATGCATATCGAGACACACGCCCAATAAGTTCTCTATATATGTAGCCTTTAAAATAGTCACTCCTGAGCAACAAACTACTTTCAAATGACGCCTTAATCTTGTTGTGTTGTAAGATAATGACGTTATGAATACTATCCCAACAATAACACAAATCACCCATACTATTGCCCAGAACTTTCTTCAGGCTCCAATGAGCAGATTCAGCCCTGAAACAAAAAAAAAAACTTCAACAAGTACAAATAAATATTTATCTACAAAACAAATAAATAAAATAACATTACAACATACCTATTTGTGGTTGTGTTCCCTAAATGCATTACTTTATTCGTCCAGAACTTTACAAAGTATGTGCTGTACGGAATAATCCAATTCTGATTAACATATTCAAAGAACAAAGGCCATGATCTGCTTGCGTATTCAAAACCATTCACATACTCAGCAAACAAGCTTTCATCAGCACAATCCATCACATTTTCCCATGCATCCATCAACACTTCCCAAACCTCAGTAGAATGAACTAACATTTTGCATTTAGCTTTAACATTTTTAAGGATGTGGAACCGACATAACATCTGATATGACTCAGGGAATACACTTGATATGGCATTCATCAAAGCCAAGTCTCGGTCAGTCACAATAACTTTAGGACCACCCTCAGATGTTAAAAATAAACCTTTCAGCTTTTCCAAAGCCCATGTGAAATTACTCTGCCTTTCAGTAGACAAGAAAGCAAATGCTGCTGAGAAGGTTAACCCTGTAGACGTCATACCCACAATCTCAAGCAACGGAAGTCTATATCTATTTGTTTTATATGTGGAATCCATCATAAATACAACATTAAATGAGTTTAACAATTTCACCGCATCAGGATGTGTCCAAAACAAGTCAGTAACAACCTTTGAATCATCAACACACCTACTCCAGTGAATGTACTTATCCCGATCCAACAACATCATAAGTTGTTGTAGTTCAGTTCTGGACCCTCTTAATGATCGTTTATACGCATGCCTTGCGTTGTAGATTTGTTTAATCGTTGTCACATTTCGATCATTATTTTGTTTGAGTGTTAATAAAATATTTGCAGGTGTAACTTTACTCTTTGTCATATCAACCAGTAATGACTTCTCACTCGTATTTAACCTGCCAGCATAAGGGTGACCCACTAAAGTTTCAGCCAACTCATGGTTGTGATGTCCACACATCACCTTCAACACCCATCCGGCCCCATCTGAACATGGTTTACCCTTTAATCTAAACGGACATTCACATTTACGAGTGCCGTATACACTAGCCACTGCATCAGCTTTGTATTTCCTATATTTTCCCCCTCTTTCACATCCAAGCTTGACATACGTTTTTCTTCCCCGTACACCAGTAGCTATGTCAGATCTTACTATTACCACAACAAATCCTAAATCAAAAGCCATCCCTCTTACCCATTGAATTAAGTGGTCCCGTGAATGAAATATTTCATTTGTTGTAAATCTATTTGTTAAATCTCTCTCTACAACTTTGCTAATTGATGAAGACAAATCAGATTTCAAACTACAACCAATCTGAGAATCCATATGAAGATATTCATCCATTTTAAATAATAATCACCTACAAAATTATAATGACCTTTATTAACATAATTAATAATTAATCAAACAAATATAAAAATATTAATATAATTAAATTATATATTTGATATAAATAGAGTAATAAATAATTTTTTATATAATTATCAAATTATTAAAGAATTAAAGATACAAAAATCATCTATAACAAATTCATATTTTAACAAAATTATTAGGTTTAAAAACTAACCATATATAACATTTAAAATTATAAATTTAAATATAAATTACTGTAAATAAAATAAACAAATAAAATAAAAACGAAACGTAAAAGGAAACTGCCTCTGGACGGATGACATCCTTCAACGGATGTCAACATCCGTTTAAGGCAAAACGGATGTCGACATCCGTTTCGCCTTAAACGGATGTTGACATCCGTTGAAGGATGTCATCCGTCCAGAGGCAGTGTTCCTTTTATGTTTCGGTTTTATTTTACTGCGTTTTGCGGCTCATGCAAGGATTATAGGCTTCGATATTAAAAGGATTATTGGAAGTATGGGAAGGGTTTAGGGTTTAGGATTATAGGAAGGATTATGACTACGTACCTGGAGAGGAACCACGACAAGGACACTACACCACAAACGCACTGTACCACGTACTGCACCGAGAACAAGAGGAAGATTGCTTGATAATTCTTTTCACGATCACCAAACTTTGCAGAAAAATATTTTACTCATACAAGGAACTACGTAGGTTATCAGTGAAATATGTTATAAATGAATAAAATTAAAAAATAATAATTTTAAAAATAAAATTTTACTGAGGGGCAAAATAGTAAAGGAAAGATGGAGGAAGGGGCAAAAAAGTAAAGGGGAGGTGGAGGAAGAGATGTGTGGGGGTGGAGGGAGCAACTCCCCATTTCTTATCGTGTAAAGCCCTAGCTTGAGAGGGTTCTTTGCTTCTCATTTGGACAAAATGAACACTGCACCTCTAAGATTTCAACCTGCACCTCCAAAATTTAACAAAATGCCTATTTCACCCCTAATTAAAAACATTTTTAATTTGTTTTAATTTATAGAAAACTGAAAAGAATCTAGTCAAAATTCTTGACCAGTTTTAGTTTCACTTTTAGGTTTCTCTCTCACATTTTGGCATCTTCCTGTCTTGGATTTCATTCTTCTTCTTTACTCTCTTTTAATTTATAATTAGTTAATATATATTTAAAATTTTAATCATACAAAAAAAATTATAAATTCAAAATCTATAATTAAATTATAAAATTATAAACTAATACAATAAATTAAACAATTATAAATTATCTAATAAATTTAAAAATAAATACCAAAATAATAATAAATAAGTACCTAAAAAATCATTCAAAATTTTGATATCAATTTTACATACCATTTTTTAAAAATAATTTTAAAAAGTCACACAATTTGAAAATTTTAACAAAATGAAAAACTAATAGAATAAATTAAAAATTTATAATTAAATTATAAAATCAAAAAATAATCTATAAACTTAAAAATTAAAACACTAAAATAATAATACTTAAAACTACCTAATAATTTTTAAAATTATTTCATATAAATTTTAAATAAATTTATATTTTTAATAAATTTAAAATATTCATACAAATTATTGTATACAAATTATCTAATTAAAAGTTTATAAATAATATAATTAACCATTTAAAAATAATATAATAAACTTTTACACTCAAAATAAACAAACTTTTAAATTTTAAAATAATATTTATAACATTTTAAAAGAAGAAACTTTTACATTATAAATAATATAATTAAACATTTTAAAATAATTTAATAAACTTTTAGATTTTAAAATAATATAATACAATTAAACATTTAAAATAAACAAACGTATATGCCTCTATCAAATATGGAAATGCGATGGTGTTTGGGTTAAGCACCGTAAACCTTAACCATTTAGGCTCCTCCGGTTTGTACAACACAGGTGTGTAGTTAGGCATGTCAGCACCTTCGAAATCTCATAGATATATGATTTTCGCACTTCCGAAATCAACTCCCAATTTCCAATGAAATTTACTAGAAAAGCAGCCTTAGTTTCTTGAGCAGGTGGAGGGAAAGGAAAGGGTGGGAAGAAGGGAATAGGTGGGGGCTCAAAAAAAGATGGTTACTAAGGAGGAGGTGGTGGTGATTCAGAATAGAAGGGGTCTTGAGAAAATAATGATTTTTGGTCTTGAGAAAAGAACCTTGAGATGGTTGATCATGATGGATAAACGTCATGAAGTTTAACAAAGGAATAAGCAGAAACACCTCTACACACGGCGTGTTAAAGCCTCTGCGTGGATTTTTGGTTTCTGACCAACAATTCTCGATATCAAAATTCGATTTTTCTTTTATCGGTTTTTTATATCCGACTATAATATATGAGTTTAACGGTGGAAGCATGCACATGTTTGATGTCATAATCTTAAAATGCCACTTTTTCACTTCTAATGCCAATACTTTTACTTTCAACTGCCTGAAACCACCACTTCCAACCAATAAGTTCAACAAAAATTTTCCTCAATTTCTTTGAAGGAATATTGAAGGAAAGAAGGAAAAAAAATAAAATGGAAGTACAGACAGAGGACATAAGAGGGAAGAAGAAAGTATATATTCCATGTTACTTCAATTAATACACTGAACTTTAAGGTATTTATGGAATTTAGAAGTGCATGATGAAACCTTGAAGGTTTGGAGGTACAGGATGAAAGGCCCTTCCTAGAGTTGCAGCAACTTTCCACCAGAAAGCACAACTTCATTAATCAGAGCCCAAACCACCTCAGCGGCCCAACTTGTGCAATAATCCAGCCTCTCCATCTCAAGAAAGATGCTCCCTCCACGACCACTGCCTTCTTCCAGCACCTCTTCAATTTACTTTTTTTCCAAAATTATCTTAAGTTAATTTTTCTTTTCACTTTTAAATTAACTATTTATATTTTTAATTAAAAATCCTAATTCTATACCCTCATTCCAGCACACACCACCTCCCCCCTCTCTCTTTTCTTTCTCTTTTCCATTTCCGTCACCCACCACCCCCCCTCCCCTCTTCTCCTTCTCTTTTCCATTTTCATCACCCACCCTCACACCCATGCCCCCCTCCCTCTTCTCCTTATCTTTTCCATTTTCCTCACTCACCTTCACACCCACCACCTCCCATTTCTTCTCTTTCTCATTTCCGTCACCCATCTTCACACCCACCACCCTCCCCCTTCTTCTTTTTCTATATATATATATATATATATATATATATATATATATATATATATATATATATATATATATAATGTGTGTGCTGGTATGTGAAAAAAATGAAAAAGAATGAAAAAGATTCATTAACTACTAAAACATTATTAAGAAAAAGTTGTGTGTTTTATTGCATGAAAAACAAAAAAAAAACTCAGTTGGCTATGGAGGTCTAAACGGATATTCATATCCGTTTGGTTGTGCCTACGGATGTTGATCT
Source organism: Vigna angularis (assembly GCF_016808095.1). NCBI lineage: Eukaryota > Viridiplantae > Streptophyta > Magnoliopsida > Fabales > Fabaceae > Vigna > Vigna angularis. Next base: position 10,626,616 of record NC_068971.1, read on the forward strand.
TTTCATTTCCGTTTTTTTAACGTTTTAATTACGGTAATTCAATTTTCAGGGCAATTGTGGAATGGGATTGTGCAGGAAGAAATTTGTGGTGGTGTAGGGAGGAACACCCCCATCTCAATTGCAGAAGCCCAATGCATCAAATCTGCCCAACAGGTGCAACAACCCAATCCCATTTATTAATCAGGTGCAGCCCATTTAAGCACTAGTCCTTTGAATGTTACTCCCTCCACCACCCTGTATTCTCCCTTCACCTCCCCAACTTTTTCTAAATTCTAATTTTATCCTTTTTACTTTTATCTTTACTTATTTTACTTTTTATTTTTTAAAATCATAATCCCCTTTCACTTTCACCCTTTCTCTTAGAAGCAAGCCCTTACCCCCACTTTCACTTTCTCTCTTTCTTTTTAATTTTCACATTCGTTAACATACCCCTGTAATCGATTATTAGAGGAAAAATGACTATTTGTACAGAAAGTTCAACTATACACCCCAACTGGTACAACAACACTCTCCATGATGGTTTTTGGTCAATTTTTCCATTTTTTGACAGAAGACACAATAATTAACTTTAATAGAGGATGAAGTGATTGGCATTAGTGAATGAAATTTAATTTTAACATAATTGTCTTACATAAGAAAGTCTGAGATACGGTTGACATTATGACTACATCGAACATTAAAAGTAGTAATTAACTAATCATTCTCCATAATGGTGTGCAATTCCACAACGTGATCACCGTCTATTCCTAGTTGGATTTCTCCTTCCATGTGGACGTCTAGGTGGTTCTTCCTGTGGAGGTCTAGGTGGATCTTCTTGTGAAGGTTGTGCTTCAATCTCCTCCATAAGTAGCAGAGGAAGTACCTATTTTGTTATGGCTTTCATAAAATAAAATGAGTTATCATAAGGTCCACCAACCGCGTGAGCCGAAGGTGGAGTAGGGGCATAAGCTCCAAACAAGCTTGGCATGCATAGATCAGAGAACGATAAAATGGAATGCCTTCTTGCATCCATACTTGCCTCTACATGAGGACTGTTTTGATGGTCCCTACTGTCATGGTATTCAGGAGAATGAAGATGTGTCAATGTGGAGGCACGTTGCATCCTAGGGTCATTCAACATTTGTGGAATAGACAAAAATAAAATTGCATTCTCAAAATACCAGGACATGTACTCACTTGTGTGGACAAGTGGCCCTAGAACTGGAATTCCTGACAATGTTAGTTGACGCCTGTTGTTCCACATGTCTATCCATTGGGAATGTCTAGTAACCCAATTCTCATCTTGACTGCCTCTCATATCAACTTTATGAAGGTCATCAAGATTGTTTGGTAATTTAGGAACATGTTGTGCATGATGTCCACAATGTCTGGTCTTTGTAAGCTTGGGTAGGAATAATTGACTCTAATCCCCCATACGGAGCCCACGTAAACTGCATCAACAGACCATTACTATCTGATTCATTTTTTTATGAAAAAACATTTAAATGACAAATACCATGTTACCTGGTTATGTTCTATATGGTCTAGCCTTGATCGGTATCCAATTAAATAATTGTGGGGGACATTTCAAAAGGTCAAAACAGGACCTCCGCTCCATCAACATACAAGTGGGAAACTAAATTGCATTCGCGAAATTGGTGCAATAAAGGGCATATGAAACCATGCCCATAATTGTAACAACAATGCACAACCACCCATGGTCTTTGAATGTCGATTTGTTGCTCTACACATCTCCATGTACAACACATCTAAACAAGCAGACCCTCAATTATATCCTCGAGTTTTGTGAAGATTACTTAAGAAATTTAAGTACATTAAGTGTACTTTATTACTTGTTTTATCAGGCATAAGAACCCCTCCAATTAGTCCTAATATATATGTCCTTGCATGGGCATGTATTTCTTCTATACTTGAGTCGTCATGTATAGGCAAAATATCTTCCCACAACCACTTTAGCTTCACCGTAGATCCAACAAGGAACCCCCTTAATCGGTGTAATCCCTAACAACATATCACACATATCTTCCCAATCAAACATTGTAGGTCCAATTACTGAAGGACCATCAACTTTAAGCCCCAATTGGAGTGACACATCTTGCAAGGTAATTGTTCATTCTCCAGTTGGAAGATGAAAAGTATATGTCTCCAAGCCTCCACCTTTCGACCAACATTGTAACTAACCCGTGATCTACTTTTAAGTGTCTCAATTTAGATACAACACCAAACCCAGCTTCCTGTATGACAGGAGCAACTACAACATGGGGTTCAGGCATCGAACAGTATGAAGAGATAATGTTGCCCTCTACATCCTAAAAATGAACAATAAAAGAAAGTTTAGGACAAAAGTTAATTGAAATTTAAGTTTATGAAAAACAAGAATAACATACCATCAATGCAATATATGCAACTCTATGTTTTTCTTGCCTCCACAACAACATCTTTGAAGTGTTTTGTCGTCTACAATTTAATTGATGGTAATAATATCAATATGTGATGAGGTTATGAACAACCACAATTGAAGATATATGTAGACAATTGCTCATTACATCAATTCAAAGTCATCCGTTGGATTAAAATTAGCAAAAAATATGACAATCTCTTACTGCAAAAAGTATATGAAATTTTGTATATATCATGGCCAAAGTCTACATAGGTAATCAATTCGCATAGAACCCAAAGCAACTAAATAATTGACATTGACAGAACTCTTTAACACCACCACATTCACATGTACCATGCTACACTAAATTGGTTGTCAGAAATTAGATACCACATCATTTTGTTATATTATTAAAGAATATAATAATAATACTAAAGAAATGAATAATTTAATAAAATTTATGATAAAGTTGAATTGAAAATATGTGTTGAAAAAAGAATGGATAGTACTTCTCGAGTGCATGAAAATAGTCATGTTTTACATGGCAAAAGTGAATGAGTACAACTAAATCAAATTTGGTAGACCCATTTGATTCACCAAAATCTCCATCCGTAAAAAGACATTCAGCCATGCGTACTATGCATGAAAATAATTAACTTTTGCACATTAAAACAAAAAATGTCAATTTCTTCATAGAAAGTGGTACAAATGTGGACAAGACATTGAGTGTGACTTGTGAGACCTTCAGCATGTGTGAAAACAATAAATGTACTCATTCACCTTTACTTGTTTATTTTTAACCCTTACATTAATGTGATACACGGTGTGCATTGTCAACATCTCAGCCTATAAATGAAGGAACTTCTACCTTATTCCATCAATCCAATCAAGTAACTAAATAACCATTGTAAACAACCATGACATCTACACCATTGTCTGTGTTAATGCACTTCAATGGCACCATCTTCACTGAAGAAAATTATTCAGAAACATACATTAGTTCCCAAATAGCTTGGGTAACCATTGTTGATACGATGAATATTGTCGAAGTGAAGCAAAAAATCTTGAACCACTTTGATATTGACATATTTTACCATGAATTTAGTAATGCATTAAGAGAAAATGTCAACCCTTCCTTAACTTTTTACCTTGTAAATCCTAATTTTCTTTTAGTTTGTTAAGTGGTTGCACCTTAAGCTCTAATGAGATATTTTGATCACTAATCTCTGCTTTTATGTGCTTAAAGTAGTTGGAAGAAGTCTATGCATCAAATGAAGGCACTGGAAACCAAGGAAAGCAAGAAAAACAACAAAAATGAAGAACCAAAATTCTGCTGAAGCTAGCCCGGGCGCCCCTGGCTCAAGGGCGCTTGAGCGCATGTGCACCACGACTGATGCGCGCTTGAGCGCCTTCCTTATGGGCGCTTGAGCACCAACTTTGCTGACATGGCAGATTTGCCCTATTTAACTCAGAGGCGCGAAGAGCTTTGGATCTTTTGACACCGAGAAGTGTCGTCTCTCATTTGAAGCTCTTGGAGGCGAGCTAGGAGCTGTGGGAACAATCCTTCTTCATCTTTGGGTCTTCTTCCTTCTTCCATTTCCACCATAGTTGTAAGCTCAAGCTCTCCATTCATAGAGAACTAGTTTCATTGTTGTTGGGGGATTGATGTAACCACTGAACTCTTATGTAAACTACTGTGTTTTGAATGAATATATGTCTCTCTCATTGATTGTTAGTGTTTAATTCCTTCTCTTAATGCTTGTTGTGAAGTTGTTACCCATGGCATGATTTTAGGGTTTGCTTGATATTGGGAAATGTTGGATAAATCTGAACTTGGATTAAATACCTAAAGGAAATTGTATCTAGGGATAGAACTAGGACCTTTGGTTGTCTTAAATCTCAATTCTTAATGTGAAAACAATTGTTAGGTTTCCCAAGGGATTGGAGCCTAATAAGGAAGTCTAGGCTCTCTCTACCAAGGGATTAAGTTTGAGTAATTTAGTAGATTGACATTGGCATATTAATGAAGAGGAAGTGATTTTCTATACATAAGAGTGAAGTAGGTGAAATCATACTCCCAACAATATCATTTCATATCATTTCTAATCTTTCCATTTCCAAGTGTTTAAGTATCAAAAATCACTTTTATCATTTATGTTTCATGTTTACATTAATTGCATCAAAACCTAAAAGTATGGAATCATTCTTTAGTCTAATTTAGTTAGAAATTATACAATTGTTTAGTGACATGAGTCTCTTGGGAAACGATATTCGGTCTTACTGGTTTATTACTTGAAACGATTTCGTACACTTGCCAAAGTCACAACACACTTCAACATGTCAGAGTTAAACCAATATCAAGTTGAATTACGATACAAGTTACCAATCTACATATGTGGTGGCACTACACATTATCATTCATGTATAATTTCTGCAGATGTCGATTTGGAGGCAATATTTTTTATGGCAACAAAAAAAGTTGTGCATGTTCATTTTGAGATAATGACATTCATTACACCAATTCAATTAGACACAACCCCTAATGAAGTTTATTACGATTTGATGAATAACTTCAATTTCTCACTAAATCTTGATTGAGGATGACCTACCTTATTATTCAAAAATGTATTGAAGTATTGCATGTTATTTATCATTGTTCCACTTATCTGATGTCAGTCTACACATCATAATGTAATATTGCAAGTGACATCATCAACTAAGCTACTGTGCAACTTTTACCTATAAAACATGCGCCTATCAACCTTTTACAATACACACATTCAAACATCTAAATTTACTCTTCATTGTGTTGTTCTTCTCCCTTCAAACATCTTCTACCACAACTTAAAATGGCAACTTCCATCTACGCATGCATCTACGATAATGGTGACATTGTTTCTGATCCTGAAAGTGGTGTTTTGTTTACATCGGACACCAAAATCATGATTCGTATTCATAGAGGTTTTACGTTGTATAGATTAATACAGATACTACTGCAAAAGTCAAACAGAGATCCAACTTATCCACTCCAATCCTACACTTTAGATTTGTAACTCAAATATTTGGCAAACATATCACCTTCACAACCACTCAGATTCAAGATGACGATGACTTGGAAGGTGCAATCGGCATTACAAAGGCCAACCCAATTTTAACATGCAAACAAATTTGTTCCACCTATACTATAAATATTTCATCTTCCGTACTGATTTTTGGAACACAATCTAACCAACACGAACCACCGTCACCTACCCAACCCACACATGACTCTTTTGACCTTAACAACACTTGTTTAGGAGAATGGAAAAATGACATATAATCATACACTGAACTATTAACCGGTCCATCCACTTTACATATTTTCCAATATCTCCCACATCAAAACACAGAACCCTCATCCCCTCATACTTTACAAGAAAGTGAAATATTAGGCTTACCTTCATCGTCATTAGATCCATTTAGTGAGGATGAGGATGAAATCCTAAGCCAACACAATCATGATGAACAACAAAACTTAGATATCCCCTCCATACAACAACCTTTTACATCTATGTCATACAATCCACCCCAACGCTTCCAATCCTATGAAGAATTTTCCTCACATCTACAACAATATCCTCATGCATATGATCATCAACCTGAAACATTGACTCAGGGAATGAGGTTCCAAACCAAGGAATATGTCATTAATGCTCTAAACACATTTCACATAAAAAACCAATATACATACAAAATGACACATTCTAACACAACAAGGTTGAGGGTGCAATGTGTACATCAACAATGTCCATGGAAGTGTCAAGCCATCCTTTGTACATGAGATCAAGTCTAGGAAATCAGAAAAATTGACGGTCCCCACACATGTGTCACGCAACTCATTACACAAGATCACAACAGGTTGGGATCATGAATAATTTTCCATCACATACGTGAGATGGTCGAATCTGACCCATCCATACCAATTGCAACCATTATGGCTTCCTTTAAGACCTCTATGGGGTACACTACATCCTACAAAAAGGCTTGGTTGGCTAAACAACATGAAAAGAACATGTGTATGGGAATTAGGAAGAATCGTTCAATAAATTGTCATGCCTACTACATTCCATGCAAACTTTTCTTCCCGACTTTGTGTACAAATTGAAAACACAACCATTATTGATGGCCAGGAGATCCGCCAAAACCAACAATATTTCAAAAGACTTTTCTGGACCTTCAAACCTTATGTTGATGGATTCCCATATTGCAAACCGTTGGTGCAAGTGGACGGAACATTCTTGTACGGAAGATATAAGGGGACTCTTCTGGTGGTTGCGACACAAGATGGGAGAAACAACATACTCCTCATTGCTTTCTCTATAGTTGAGGGTGAAACAGCAGACGCTTGGTTGTTTTTTCTAAAAAACCTTAGGAGACATGTCACACCTCAACAAAACTTGTGCTTAATTTCGGATCGCCACAACTCCATTAGTGCAGCATTCAACAGAACAACCAGTGGGTGGACAAAAGGACAATGTGTGCATGTGTATTGCATTCGATACATTGCACAAAATTTCACCTGAAGATTCAGGGATACAAGTTTGAAGAAGGACCTTGTCAACATGGGTAACTATTTTTTTAAAAACTTTAACCAATTAAATTTCGTCTTTATTATGCTTCGTTATCCGTAAATCATTATTATTTTCTTAAATATTTTGCAGCTACATAATGATTGAGTCGTGATGTAACTATTACTACAATATCATTAGGGAAAACAATCCCAAATCAGCAACTTGGACTGATCAAATTCCAAGACAACAATTCATAGTTGTGTATGATGGAGGTAGAAGATGGGGTCACCTAACAACAAATCTAGCTGAAGCAATTAACTCGATCCTAAAGAAGACAAGAAATTTACCAATCTCCTCCATAGTATTGGCCACATACACAAGATGTAACTCCTTTTTCACAGAAAAAAGGAAACAAATAAAAGCAATGTAAGTGTTGGTCATGTCTATTCTGAAAATGCCACAAATGTCCTACAGGATGCTGATTCAAAATCAAACACCCATAGGGTTTGAATTTGATATAAATACAACAAGATTCAGAGTTGAGGAGATGGTAAACCCAAGAGAAATATGACCTACAGGAAAATTTGTTGTCAGATTGGATGAACGATGGTGTGATTGTGGCAAGTTTTAAAAGATTCATCTACTATGTTCACATGTCTTAGCAGCTTGCAAACATGCTCATCACGACTTTAACATTTACATCAGTCCCTACTATAGGTTGGATGCCATCATGAAAGTTTATAATAATATGTTTGGAGAGCTACGACATGAAGAATATTTGCCATCATACCAAGGCACAAAAATTTGGCCTCATCCAGCCACAAAAAGGAATGCAAAGGTCGACCAAAATCATCCAGAATTAGGACTAAAATGGACATCAGGGAACGAGCACACCCACGAAATTGCTCATACTGTCAAACCCAGGCCACACGAGAAATCATTGTCCTCACAATCCTAGCATTAGAGGGTCCACATTCCACTATGGAGAATGATTAGTTAATTACTACTTTTAATGTTCGATGTAGTCATAATGCCAATTGTATATCAGACTTTCTTATGTAGGACAATTATGTTAACATTTTAAAAAAAATGTTTCATTCACTAATGTCAATGACTTCGTCCTCTATTAAAGTTAATTATTGTGTCTTCTGTCAAAAAATGGGAAAATTGACCCAAAACCGACCAAAAATATCATGTGGAGTGTTGTTGTACCAATTGGGGAGTATAGTTGAACTTTCTGTACAAATGACCATTTTTACTCTGGTAATCGACTGCAGGGGTCTTGTAATTGATTACAAGAGAAAAAAATGGTCATTTGCACAGAAACTTCAACTACACTCACTAGTTGGATGAATAACATTCCCCAAGTTTGTTTTTCTGACCTTTGCTGGTTGTTTTGCTCTTAACTTTCTCCACCAAACTCCAAATGAGTTTATTATTATTTTGTTTGAATCTAGACTCAAAGAGGTTTTAAATGACTACTAAATCATAAGTTTTAGACCACTGTACAAGATACAGCTAATTTCTAAAAAAACGTTTTTCTAAGCTTCCTAAATGACACTAGTGTAAAATAGGCTTTTTATAACTACTGTTTATACTGGTTCAAATTTATCAGGTATAAAAAATGATGTAATGGCAATATCATAAATAAGATAAATTCTTTTACACCGATTATACTGAAAATCGGTATAAAAAAATACTTCTACACCAGTTAGAATAAAAATAGGTATAAAAGTTTATTTTTTATACCGACTACAACTTTAAACCGGTATGGAATATTTAATATTCTGCCCACGTTTTCCCTCTTCACTTCCTCTCCCCGCGTCTTCACTTTAACGCTGCACTTCTTCTCCTTTGCTTCTAAATCGCCAAATCAATCGTGAAAACCCTCATCCTACTGGACTCCGACTTCTCTCTTTTGCTATATTTGGGAGATTAGGGTTTCGCAACTCATCTAGAAGCGATTGATGCTGAAATTGCGGCCATTCTCGATGAGGCTCGAACATCATACGCCACCCACAACTGAAAACTCATGTCACTCCTCCGAGCCAAATCCTTTTCTTCGGTCTTCTTTTCCGCCTTCTCTAGAACCCTAACTCCTCTCATTGATTTCCAGAGGCGCCTTGCCTCTGTTGAACGCGTCGTCTCCTTCGTCTATGCCCTTGCTACCTCCGCCTCCGACGAGTTCCTCGATTGCTTCCTCAAGTTCCTCCTAGCTGCCGCTACGACATCCAACAAAACAGCCAGACTCCGAGCGTGCCAGATCGTCTTCGAGGTAACTGATTCTCATAATTTCCAAGCACTATTTAATTGAGTTTTCTGAACATTACTGAATTTTATATATATCAGTCACTGAAGGGATAGTTTTATGAAGTCTGATACTGAGGTGAAAAATGCTTACAATTTCAAGATTTATGATTGCACGGAAGATTGTTAAAATTAGAGCTAATATCTCGGATTTGTTGAATTTTAGATAATATTGCGGCTTCTAGATGACGCAGAAGTGAGCAATGAGATATGGGATTAGGTGATTGAGTGGATGATGGTGAGGGTACAAGACAAGATCCCTGTGGTGCGTAGTTTTCCCCTCATGTCATTAGCTAATGAGTGTGCCAAATGCCATGGACTAAAAATTGGGAAGGCAGTTGATGATGATGATGTGGGGAACTACTTTGTGCTTGCAATGGTGTTTCCTGCTAGTAAGGTTTATCCTGTTACTATTTTTTTTTTTCATAAAATTGTTTCTTATGAGCTATATTTATAGGAGACCCTCTTTTATATCTAAGTGTCTGTATGTATTTATATTTATAATAACTATGCGGCATCTATCCTTACCAAACTTGACCATATATGTAGTTGCATTTGCCTATAATTAGCTGTTATAACACTGCATAAGGAAGCTTATGCTATATGATTGTATTTGTAAGGTCTGTTGGCTTACTTACTGGATGGCTGGATTATTATTAAGTGACATGCTCATATGTTAGTTGTGAATTTTCGGCAGAATTCTTCAATGTATGAGGAGTTTGAGTGAACAACTTTATTAAGCACTTAGGTAGCTCTTATCACATTAGAGATTATCTCAAATTTGACTGTAAAAACAATTAAAGAAGCAAGTTAGAGATAACTTGTGTTGATAAACTTCGCCAAAAAGCTTATTTAAATAAGCTAAAAGGTGCTTATAAGGGTAGAGGCCCACATAATATTTGTGGAAGCTCTTACAAATACCTCCTAACATGTGTTGAAATTTTATTCTTTTGTCCATAATAAATTCAGTGCTAATCTGCAGTTATAGAAATTAGATGTAAATGCTACAAAGATAGTTTGGGTTCCAGAACTTTTGTTTCATTTTTACAAAACCCTTTAGACTTAACCCGTAGAAACTATCTGAAAATGGAACATTTGGATTTACTAATTTGTTACTCAAAAATGTCTGGTGGGGAGAGAGGGAGGAATTGGAATGAAAATGTACAAGGAAAAAGTTGAAAAATCCGAAGTCCAAACTTGGCGAGTTATTTTGAGAAGTTTCAGATTTGATTTCTATTATTTTTAATTATGTATGTTGGCTATATCTTGATTTTATTAATAGCATATCAATCCCACAATCTCAGGCATTTGTTTCCTAGAATAGGCAGTGCTTGTTTCCAAATTTATCCAATTAATGTATATATGTATATCATATGTATGTAATGAGACTATAAATTATTTTCTTCTAAACTTGAGAAAACTTTCTTATCTTGAATAGTAGTAAGCTGGGTTGAAAATAGGATCAGTAAAACCATATGGATTTTAGTTTTACCAGCTTCCCTATATTTCAAGCTCTCATTGTACTGTCTATGTTCATATTTTCATTTTATTTCTGTTGACATATTTTCTAATGCTAAAAAATGGAATTTATTTCTGACTTGCTAGAAAGTTTTGTTTAATCATGTTGAAAGGATGTTCTAATTAGCTTATATCATTGTTCCTAGATGACAATTGATGAGGTGAAGCACACTGCACAACAACAAATGAACAGAGCATTAAAGGATCATGCCAGGTTATATTCTCTGTCTTGCTCTATTATGTATGTGAGCCACAGGTAAGAAATTGTTCTATCACTCATTTATAGGTGCTGATTGGATCCTCTTAGAACTAACGATGTACAAATATTCATTCATTATTATAATTAATACTTTTAACTACCTAAAATACTTTTTTTTCTGGGGTAAATAAGTTCCACATTTAAAGTTTATTTCTTTATGATTCTTTTGTACTATTCATGCATATAAAAAGATTAAACAAGATATTTTCTGGTGACAGGATCAAATCAAGGTAGCAATAATTTGACTTTGAGAGGGTGGCCACTCATTGTGAGTAATTCTGTTTAATTTGTTTTTTTTATGTGAATTAATATTACCTATCCTAGTGAAGGCCATATTATGTCCTGTTGAATGTGATATCATATTTTGACAATTATTTTCTATTAAAATCACATGATTATAAATTTATGTCCCTGAATTTGACCGACTTGATTTTTGTACCATACAAAGAGTAGTAAATAGGTTCCTAACATGATTATTTGAATGCACCTTCAGGTTTAAAAAAAACAAATTGGTAACTTATTATTAAGCCATTAATATTATAATTAAGATATTAAGCCATTAATATTATAATTTGACTCAAAGTATTCATTGTGTAGATATTTGATGACACATTTTCAATGGAGCAACATGTCATAAAGGATGTTCGGGAGCAGTGGACTGCATTTTTTTAACCATTTGTAAATGATTAAATGTTTCAATATTACATTTTGAATTTAGGAACTATTTTATGTGTAACTATATTAAGTAACTATGTTAGGTAAATATATTTAGGAACTTTGTTAGGTAAATATTACATTTTGATGTGTTAGTAATTGAAATAATATTGATTATTTTACTCGTTATTGATTATTTAAACTGTATTCTGGGATTGAATTTTATGCAGGTCTGAATATGGATAGTAGTATATACAAATCAAATATTTTTAAAAAAACGTCACTTTTTACACTGGTTAAATCTATATCAGATATAAAAAGTCTTGGTTTTTCACACTGGTTGTAGTACCAACAGATATAAAAGTGAGATTTTTATACCTATTATAGCATCTGCCGGTATACAAAAAAGTTTTTTTCTCTGGTGTAAATATTAGACTTTTATACCTATTATAAACAGAACAGGCATAAAAGTAAAACTTTCTACACCAGTTCTAGAGTAGGTATAAAAAATCGAAAACTTTCTATTTCCCCTGCTTCTATACCTACCAAAAAATAGGTATAAAAAGCCTTTTTTAAGAGGTATAAAAAACCTTTTTTTCACTAGTGTGAGTTTACTTTCAAGTTATTGTTTCATGTATCTTATTTTGTATGGGTGAGTGAGTTTAATGGTCATGGGTAGTGTTTAGTGTACCAATAAACACATTAGACCATTGAATTTTTTAGTAGAAATGTCATTTAAGTGTTTTCATATAAATACTTAAAAAAAGTTTTTTAAAAAATATTAAAACATAAAATTTTGACCTAAAATTATAATATATATATATATATATATATATATATATTAGAATTTGGTTTTTCAGAAATTGAATTCTAACCTAAAGTTAGAAAAAAAAAATCTAATTTAGAATTCGGTTTCTCAGAGACCGAATTGTCTCCTAAAAGAAAAGTGTGCTATTTAGGTAATTATAAATCACAATATGTTATCCTCGTAAATATAAATAGAATCTGTGCTATGTCAGAAAAAAAATTAGAAAGGTAAAGCAGAGTTAAAGAACAACATAGTTAGAAAAACAAGACTCACTTAGGAGCGTTTTTTGAAAGACATAAAATTAATTCTTCATTTGAGAATGAAAAAGTTTCAACCAAATCAACATCTGATTTCTCAAGCAACAAGAATGAAAGTTTGTTTGAGTCAGCTGGGATTGTACTCTTGCATCAAGTAATAATGTAAACACTTCAGGATATTCGCAACTTTGTTTCAACATTCTTTTTACATTGGTGGTTCTGTTTTTAGATCTAACTAAAAATAAAAATTCTTCTTGAATTCAATTAATATCTCACTAGATTGATGCAATAATATTTTTTTTATTGCAATATGTTCCGATTCTAGTTCGTTAATAATTAATAATCACATTCAATTTTTTTTTATAATTTAGAGTTTCATCACGATTTTAATAGAAGACATCATGATTTATAGAATATATATAAAATATATAGAAAAAATAATAATATTTATCTAACTCTGAATAATCTTATCAGTAACTATATGAAATATCACATGTTTATGCATCAGAACAATCATAATATACTATAAACATTTCACTAGTATAACATTATTTTTTTCATGTCACACAATTTATGTTGAACCAAGAGGAAAACACCAAAATAATGTCATTCATATCTTTAAATAAATGGAACTTTTTTTATGTTGGAACCCGAATAGTCTAACTAAAACCGATTAAATTAGAGTTTTTTTTTGCTTTCGGGGTGTTGCTGATTCCACCACCTCAAGTGTTCCTACACCTTCCCACTATTTTTTTTATTCCAAAAATACTTTATATCTCTTCACTATTTTTTTTTATTCCAAAAATACCTTACATCTCTCAATTATATTCAACAATTTTTCTCTTTCTCTCTCCACATTAATGGAGCATTTACATGGCTCAGATTTAAACTTGTGATATATTGCAAAATTTTATTTACATTTTCCCTTAAATAAATTTGATTCAATCTTATTTTCACTATTCAACATATTTGTTTCCTTCAAATTACTTAATAAATGGTAAAATTTTGTTCTAAATTTCTAGAAAAATGTTTATATATATGTGTGTGTTTTTTTACATTTAATATCTATAATTTTTAACATTATATTATGTTTTAACCTACCGACATGTTTGACTCAAATAACTTGAATAAAGTATTTAATTTATTAGATAAATAATATAAAAATATTATTAAATACTTAAAATATAAAAGAAAAGTTATTTGTTAAAGATTTGGAATTTATTTAGTTCTTTCGTCATTATAAAGTTAGTATATAATAATAATAATAATAATAATATATTATTCACTATTAATATTATTATGTTTATTATTTTGTATTTTGATAAGCTGTCGTTGAAGCTCTCAAATTAATACTACTTTTCAAGGCAACTTCAGTATTGCAAAGTAGTATCCAAGAAAGTAGATAGTGCTAAAGTAACGCTGAGTCGTCTCCCTACGAACACAGAATTGCTTTCGAATATCTGACTCTTATGAATGTTATGCAATGCTTATGAATAAAAGTAATGGTTGAAGAATGTTTAAAGAATAAATAAGAAACTTAAAAACAGTTATGATTAAATAGGCTAATTACACTGCTTTTCCAAGATAGATTAATCATTGGTTATTCACAGATAATTGTTCAATTGATTATTATTTAAGTTTCAAATTAATTAAAGTACATTCTTAATTAATTTAAGGGCGATCATGCATTTAACCAAAGTAAATGCAAAACCAAAGTACAAATGCAAAACCTTTCTAGATTATTCACAATGAATTCAACCAAAGTACATTCTCAATCAAATCCTATTGTGTTTAATCATGTCTATTCTTAAATCGCCTAACCAAATTAAAAACTAATCAATCAAAGTAAATTCTCAATTGATTATAGTTGAAATTATTACTACCAATCAAAGTACATTCTCAATTGATAGTAAAAATCAATTAATCATATGAAAGTTCGTAAATTAAATCAAAGTATAGTCTCAATTAAACCTAGAAACCCTAGAACTCATATAATCAATATGCATGTAGATTCAAATACATTATGATGCAAAAATCTTTGCTTTTAATTTGATAGAGAGATGAAAGACATAGAGAGAGAACAACTTAAATCAATAATCAAAATAAACAATTGCATTAACTCAATCTAACCTCAGAATTCATAATGGAATTACAGCAAAATAGCCCTAGATGTTTAGCTCTCCATGAATGGAGTTGAACACAAGATGAAATAAGAGAGAGAGAAGTATGAGAGAATGAATGAATGAATTGAAGTTCAGTGAAGTCTCCCTTGGGTTTCTTTATATAGGGCTTGATTGCGCTTGGACTTTGATTATTCAGTTGATAGAATCTTTTATCTTATATCTTCCAAATAACTAAAAGATTTAGATAATTATAACATTATTTGGAAGATATTTTCTGTTGATATTCCCAAATTAAATTAATTCAACAACTGAATTTTATCTTTTAACTTTTATGAATTTCCAAAATTACACATAAGCCCTGAAATTTCCTTTATCTGCACTTTAGCCCCTTCAGAATTTCTCCAAAATTGCACCAGAAGCCTCTATTGACCAACTTTGACCAGAGAGGTCGCAGCCAATGGGAGACTGACACGTGTCAAACCCTTTCCCACCCAAAATTAGGGTTTCAGATTGGGGGAAAGGGGTTCTCTTCTCGTCCACGGTGTTGCGAATCATGGAGGCGCGATTTCGCATTTCGAATGGGTTTTGCTTGTTGCGATTGCTTTGTGTGTTTGGATTCCTTTGATTTTTAGGTGGAGACACGAAGACGATGATGAGAACAAAGGCAGCGACGGCGTGGTGGCCATCGTGGCTGGGAGATGTCGCGATCAGAGATGGAGGAAGATGCGATTTGCGTCGCGACGACGTGGAGGTGGATCTGTGACGATGGTGACACCAGGGTTTCTGCGACAGTGGAGGCGCGGTTTCTCGGTGGCTGCCATGGAGGAGTTGTGGTGAAGATGATGGATGGTGGCGAAGGTCGCGGTGGTTGGTGCGTGTTCGATGGTGGTATCGCAGCGCGGATAGGCGACGACAAGGTGGAGTCATGGTGGCGCGACATGGTGGTGCGACGGTTGCGCGTGGTGTGTGAGAAGCGTGGATGAGAAGTTACTAGCGGCTGGCAGTACGACAGCATGGAGGACTCGCGATGGTGATGGTGGCCTCTCGCGGATGGCGGCTTCACGATGAAGAAGGTGAAGGAGCTCGCGGCTGATGCGGCACGATAGTGACGGAGGTGGTTACGCGATGGTGACCGACGGCGTTGCGCAAGAGGACGACAATGGATCTCGCGAGGAAGATGGTGGTCGTGCAAGATGGTCGCGGCGTGGCAGCGCGGTTTCTTGACGGCGACTGACGGTACCATAGGTGGCTAGGGTCTGGATTTGGGAATTAGGGTTTCTAGGGAGAAGATGATGATGTGGCAGAGGGGAGTGATGTGGCAACATGTGGTTGGTCTATTTGGTGTGCAGAGGATTAATGACGTGGCCACTTCTTAATGGTTAGATCTGTGTTTGGAGGATTTGGACACGTGGCAGAATCTGGTGGAGTTTGGCTTAGGAGGGGTAGGAACAGGAAAGGGGTGTATGTAGGGAAATTGGGAGGTACAAGGGTAAAAGTTGCCTGTTTGGCCCATCTGTACATTATTTTTCAAATAAAACCTGATTTTAAGCCTTAAATTGCCATTTGGACCAATAGAACTTATAATTTCAGCTGCACAAATAAACATTAGAACATCCCAGAATAATTTATGCGCTAAAACACACTTTTTACGTTCCTTTTATTTCCAAACACAATCAATCCAATCATCACAAATCTTCTTTAATCAACTATTTAAGCACAAATATCTCATCAAAAATTTAAATTTTAAAGCATAAATGTGGGCATAAATATGCACTCATCATATTTACATCTAACTTTTAAGTTTATAAAATGGAAATGGAAGTAGTAGACTAATATTGAAGTTTCCTCTGAATTTATATTTTGCAATATATCACTGAGTTTAAAATCTAAGCCATATGAATGCTCCATTAATGCAGAGAGAGAAAGAGAAAGATTGTTGAGGATGATGGAGAGGTGTAAGGTATTTTTGGAATAAAAGAAAATAGTAGGGAGGTGTAGAATATTTTTGGAATAAAATAAAATAGTGGGGAGGTGCAGAAGCACTTGGGGTGGTGGAGAGAGCAACACCCTTTGCTTTGTTATTTGCAATTTTGACATGATTTTCTCTCGTTCTCATTTCCTTTATTTACCGATGTTTTTTGGGAATGTTTCTAGAAGTGTTAAAGGTCATTTTGTTAGTCTAAATTGGTTGGTGTGGGTCTTTTGTTGTGGTGTACAATTTTTTCCGATTTGAATTTAGATTTTAATTATCCAAGTGTTCTAAATGACTTTTAATTATCCAAAAAAAACAAAGTGTTTTTTAAAAATAAGTACATATTGAGAAGCTTTCTTAGGTTTTGTTCATTTTAATGAATTTGGGAGAGAGTGATTGAGGGGATTTGAGAGGATTTGAAGGTAAATTTTTTTGTTGTTTATTTGAGTAGATTTGGAGGTAAGTGAGAATAAATTTGAAAGTAAAGTTTTTTAATGTGTCACATCAATCAAATCCTACACTAATTCTTACAAACTTTACTTCCAAATTCACTCTCACTTACCTCCAAATCTACTCAAATAAACAACAAAATAATTTACCTTCAAATCTCCTCAATCACTCTCCTCCAAATACATTCAAGTGATCAAAGTCTTGGAGAGGATTTTGATCAATTCAAAATATATATGAAAAACTTGTTACAATGAATTTTATTTTTTAAAGAGCTAGATGATGCAACAACAAGAGAATAATGGTAACGTGATTGAAAAAAAAATATTATAAGGTGGAAAAGAAATTAAAAAATAAAATAAATTTTTATTTAAGTAAAGTCAAATAAAAAAAATACATTTTTATCTTGAAAGTAGATTGGGGAAAGAGACAGAGTTCTCCTTGAAGTGGAAAACAAATTTTTTTATATCTTGAAAATATATTAATATTAAAAAAGTACCCATTTCAAATAAACCAGATGAAAAATAATACATTTGAATAATTACACCTGCAACAAATTATAAATAAAAGAAGGACAAAAATGATATTTTATATCAACTTCTTGCAAATCTCTTGTCATCTGGGGCGATAAATTAAACCTGCATCCCACTAATCTCCGCATTTCCTTCTCTCTAAATCATTGAAATTGAACATCACTTTATACTAAAATCCGTCTTCACCATTTCTCTTAAATAGTAAAATCAGTGCGAATGAACATTGCGTTAGTGTAATATTTATATTATAGTGTTTATGTCAGTATGTTTATTAAATCTTTTAGAGTAGTTTATATTGTTTGGGTTTAAGATATTTTCTAGACATAAATATCGTTTAGAATGTTATCCTAAACTTTGATAGACAATATTTTGTTAATCTTTTTGTTAAACTTTAAAATAAAAAATTCTTAAATGATCTTCTTTCAACACGCAATATCTATTTTGATGTATTTTATTATTTACACTTTTTTTGTAAAAATTAATAAAATGGCTAGAAATTGATTTTTGTGGTAAAACTTCTTTTAGTGTATATTTGATATTAAAGTCTTTACATTTGATATTATGGTAATAAATTTTGAGATACATAAATTTGGTAGAGATAATATTCAAACATTCATAACTTTTATTACAAAATTCAATTATGCACTGTACATGAAAGTTGCTAAAAAGAGGTGAAATATGTTGATCAATCTCCAACATCTTCAAAAAAATTCCATTTAGTAAAATTTTATTCATTTATTGTTTTGTGATTTTTAATCATTTTTGTACGTTTATTTAGTTTACATAGCTATACTCACTAGTAAAAAAAGTGGATACGAAAGCGCCCCATACGTCTCGGTTTCACCACACCCGAAGCGTATAAAAACGCGGTGGCAAACTCGTAATTAAAGCTACACTATATGCCTCGGTTCTCCCACACCCGTTGCCAAAAGCCCTATACGAACTCGGTTCTACCAAGAACTGAGGCATATGTGTCTGCCAGCAGACCTGTCAGCACACCTGCAACGAGCTACTAACTCGGTTCTGAACGAACGGAAGCGTAAAGTGAAGAATCGAACTCGGTTGCTGCAAGAACCGAGGTATATGAGTCTGCTGCACACCTACCAAACTGCAACCTCTGACGTTTGAGCTTCCGTTTATGCACCGGTTGATTCTAAACCGAGGTCGTAATGTATTTATGCCTCGGTTGTGTAAAAAACCGAGGCAGTAAGTCTCTGTTTAGGCACCAGTTTGATTTAAACCGAGGCAGTAAGCCTCTTTATGCACCGGTTAAGTGAAGAACCGAGGCATATATATTTAAATTACTTTCGCGAAAACCGCCCTCGTTCATCTTCTTCACAGAAACGTTACAGAGAAAAACGAAAACAGTGCCTTCGTTCATCTGCTCCGTCGCCCCTGTCGTCTCCTCCTCTCGGCGTTTGCTCCGTTTATCGTCGTCGTCTCCGGTGTGGTCGCGTGTGCCTCCGTTTGCGTCTGCCAAAGCTTCCGTCCGTTGTCTGCCTCGGCTTTGGTGGTTGCGGTTGCGGCTATGCTTCCTTCTCCGTCGCCGGTGCCGGTGCTGTGTTGGTTGCGTCTGCCTGTGCTTCCATTTCATTCACAGATTTCAATCTCCCCCAACTGCCACGCTCCCAGGTAATTGCACCGTAAACTTTCTCCATTTTGATTGTTTGTGTAATTTGTGATATTAGAAACTTTGGCATGTAAAACAGTAATAATTAATTAACCAAATTAATTAATTGGTTGTGATCAAGTAATTAAAACTAAGGAAAAAATAGGAATTGTTTTTATGTGTGGTATGAGATGAATATGAGAGTTATTTTAATGTGTAGATTATTATTGGTAGTATAGAAAAATGATATAAATATGAGGGTTATTTTAATGTGTAGATTATTATTGGTAGTGTAGAAAAATTTATTCTTGATAAACTTGATTTAATAAGGATATATATTCATCAAATCTTATGATATGCTTGAATATATTGTTTGTAACTGTGAATTAGCCTTAGTTTCCCGTTTAAGATTCAATACAAAAATTATTTACTATCTCCATATTTTTTTAACAAACATACTTTTTAGAAATGAAAATAGAGGAGATGGTAAAAATAATTTACAAGTATTGAATCTTGAATTGTCCGGTTGGACAGTTTAAGAAGAGTAATAACTTTTTCATAGTTTATTATGATATATCAATTTTAATATACATGTCTTAAATTTCACAAAAATTTGTCGTTGTGTTTTGTATTGATCTTCGGGTGCATATTTGAATGTGATTTATAATCACTTTCATTTCGTGTAACCTGAAGACCAATGCGAAATGCTGGCAAAATTTCGTGAAGATTAAGATATGTTGTTTAAAATTGATATGTTTAATAAACTAAAAAAAGCGAATCTTCTTGAATGGGATAGGGTCACACCTTGAATACAAACACGATGAAAGTGATCATTCAAGATTATTGAAATTGTGTAAACAATTTCAGTAAACATGCGTACGGATAGAGAGTGGATTAATTTACCCCGCATCAGCATTGAGTACGAGAGAGGGGTAGAAGACTTTATAGAGTTTGCGCAACGTAATGCGAGTACAAGTGGTGATGATGAAGTCAAGTTCAAATGTCCTTGTGTGAACTGTTTGAATGGGAGGAAGTTGAACGCAACTGATATTAGGGAACATCTTATCTGTGATGGTTTCATACGAAGTTATACAACATGGATATGGCACGGCGAATTAACAGACTTTCCAACTGTCTCTCGAAGTGAAAATGTTTATGATTCCACAATGGATATGGAAGATCAAGCAGAAGAAGAAAACTTAGAAGACATGATCCGCGATGTTGGCGCAGAAGCTTTTGCCCAAGCGCATGTGTATGAAACGATGTCCACTGATGCGGAGACTCCTTTGTATGCGGGTTCAACTAAGTTCACACGGTTGTCAGCGGTATTAAGGCTGATGAATTTAAAGGCGAGCAATGGATGGAGTGATAAGAGTTTTACAGAATTGTTGTCGTTGTTGAATGAAATGCTGCCAGATGGAAATACGTTACCCAATCGTAATTATGATGCCAAAAAAATTCTTTGTCCGATGGGTATGGAATATAAACGGATACATGCATGTCCGAATGATTGCATATTATATAGGAATGAGAATGAAGTTTTGATAAAGTGTCCAAAATGTGGGTTATCACGATACAAGTCAAAAAACGGTGAAGAAGGTGGCATCACAGAAAAGAATGGTTCTGCTTTGAAAGTAGTTTGGTACCTTCCACTAGTTGCCAGACTTAAGCGTTTGTTTGCGAATCCCAAAGACGCTAAAAACCTAAGATGGCATGCAGATGAGAGAACAACCGATGGGATGCTTCGTCATCCGGCTGATTCAAAGCAATGGAAAATTATTGATCAAGAATTCCCCCAATTTGGTGAAGAATGTAGAAATCTTAGGTTTGGCTTAGCTACTGATGGAATGAATCCATTTGGTAATTTAAGTACCAATCACAGTTGTTGGCCCGTTATACTGATAATTTACAATTTATCTCCTGGATTGTCCATGAAAAGAAAGTACATGATGTTGTCAATGTTGATATCTGGTCCAAAGCAGCCTGGAAATGACATCGATGTTTATCTAAGGCCACTAGTTGAAGACTTGAAGTTGTTGTGGGTTGATGGGGTTGAAATATTTGATGCCTTTGCTTCAGAAACTTTCATGATGCATGCCATGTTATTTTGCACCATTAATGACTTCCCAGCTTATGGTAATTTGTCGGGGTACAGTGTGAAGGATCATAAAGCATGTCCTATATGTGAAGAAAACACTGCAGCTCAACAATTAAAACACGGAAGGAAAACACTGCAGCTCAACAATTAAAACACTGCAGCATGTCCTATACTTGTTAGAAAATTCTGAAAATTTGTAGGGTCTTTTCTTATACCAAATAGAGATATATCAAACCTATATATATATATATATATATATATATATATATTAATATTCTATATTTCATGTTAGAAAAATATTTTGTCATTTGGATCTAGAGTAAAATAATGATTTGTTAAACTTCACTGTGCATTCTATTCATAAGGCTTCTTTCAAGTATCCTTTCTAATAATCTAAACATTTCATTAACTTTATACATTCAATCCAAGTCACCTTAATTATCACAAAATTTTAGAAAGATATATAATATAAATAATTAAACTTAGGTACCATTGTTTTAAATATTTGTTGAAGAAAAATTATTAAAAACTGCAAAATTTATTAAATTTTGACCAATTTGCCCACTTCGTCCTGCTTATGACGCAACAAATTGACAAATTAAGTGAACTGTGATATTTCATAATGACAAGTTCAAAAATTTGATTTAACTTGATTCTATTCATTCGGATAGGCGGATCGATCCGTAGAACCCAGCCCACTTTATTACCTGTAATTATATTATATTTGGATGTTTTCAATTTAAATTTATTTTATTTAAAAGATAAGTTAATGTAATTAGTTTTATTTTTAAATTCAAAATAATAACATTAATATAATGACATTGTAAGAATCGAGAATTGTGTGTGGGAATAATAAAATCGAATGATTATATTAAAATAATATTATTATATAAAAGAAAATTTCAAATGTTCGTCCCATTTTCTGGTACAACCATTTCTCTCGAAATCTTCTCCTTTTTTCTTTTCTCATCCTTCTCTCTAAAAATCTCTCATCTTACATCATCTGATTTTCAATCAAACCGAACTTAAGTAATCCTGGAGTCAAAAATATCATTTTCCATCGACCAAAGTCTTGTTTAGAGCTGTGAGCTATAGGTGTTCTTGGGATATTTTGGAAGTGTGAACAAATTTCTGAAAGGGCAGAAGATTCTCGTTCGGTTAAGAGGTAAGGGAAGCTAGTTAATTTAATTGTGATTTTCTATATATGAAATTATTGTTTGGATGATTGCATGTGTGTAACTTGAATGTTTGATTGAATTATGTTGAATCTGTGAATGCTGGAACCTATGAACTGGTTGGAGTTGTTAGCAAAATGATGAAGATGAAGTTTTGATGATGTCCAAACTAAGTCAAGACCAATCAAGAATCAAAATGATTTGAAGATTTGTATTGTGATGGAAAGCTTTTGTAATACTCTTAGAAATATGTATAGGACTTAGATCAGAAAAAGAAAAGTGTTTTGTAAAATGACTATAGTAAATCATTGCAACAAAACACTATAGTACTATTCACATGAATAGTAACACTATTCACGTGAATAGTGACGGTTAACGGTAAGAGTATCGCACTTAACACGGACGTTGGAGAAACTAGTCGTTGAATAAACTAGCCGTTTATGACCATTGAAGAAACTAGCCGTTTATGACCGTTGGACAAACTAGCCGTTTATGGCCGTTGGAGAAACTAGCCGTTAAGTTTGTCTTTTAGTGAATGGAAGCCTATAAGTATAATGGAAGGCTTCATTTTGTAAAACAGAAACTCTTCCCTTGTGCTCAAATACTCAGAAATTCTTGAGACTTGTGTGTTCTTGTTCGGCTTGTGAAACTCGTGTCTGTGGAGCTGGTGAAGTGTTGCTACGGTGACAGAGGAAATAGCCGGTTCATCCTTGGTGTGTCTAAGGAGGTGTTCGGAAGAGAATCATCCTTCGTGAAGTATTCGGAGGAGGTGTTCATCCTTTGTGAAGACTCAAAGGAGGTGTAGTTTCATCTCTTGTGGTATCAAGAGAGGTGGTTTCTAAACTCTTACAAATTGTATCTCTGTGATTGTAGTTTGAAATTGTTTTGTGATTAGTGAATTGTTTATCTTGTTTTGAGATAAGCGACTGGACGTAGGATTGGTAAGATCCGAACCAGGATAAAATCATCTGTGCAAATTTCTCTCAACCTTACTCTTGCTTTATTTGTCTTTATTAATTGCTAAGTAAGTTTAATTGAGTAGAAATTAAAAGGCACACGTTAGTATTAAAAACCCTCTTGGTTTGTTATTCCACGCTAATAATTCCGCTGCAGCCGCTCTGACAATTGGTATCAGAGCTTGCTTTGATAGTCATTCAAATGGCAGGATCACATCAAACCTTCGCAGAGGGTGCTTCTATCAATAGACCACCACTATTCACAGGTGAAAATTACGCATTTTGGAAGGTCAGAATGCAAATTTTTATGGAATCTATTGATATAGATATTTGGGATGCTGTTGCATTTGGTCCTTTTGTTCCAACTAACAACATGCAGGAACCAAAGCCCCGTGACCAATGGACTGCTGAAGATAAGAAAAAATTTGGTAATGATGTAAAAGCTCGTAATATTATTTCATCTGCTTTAACTGTTGACGAGTTTTACAGGATTTCTGTTTGTAAAACTGCACAAGAAATGTGGGAAGTACTTAGAGTAACCCACGAAGGTACAGATGCTGTTAAGAGAGCTAGAAAGAATACCTTAATCCAGGAATACGAGATGTTCAGGATGAAGCAAGGGGAAACAATAGTAGATGTTCAGAAACGCTTCACCAACACCGTAAACCATCTTATTGGACTAGGTAAGTCTTTCGATACTGATGAGCTTAATATAAAAATCTTGAAGTCTTTAGACAGATCGTGGCAACCAAAGGTGACTGCAATCTCGGAGTCACAAAATCTCAACACAATGACTATGGCGGCATTATTTGGAAAGTTGAGAGAGCATGAACTTGACCTCGGAAGACTAGATAAAGAAGAAGCAAAAGCAAAAACTAAGAAAAAGAGTCTAGCCTCACTACAAGAAAAATCGTTATTATCTACCGCCAAAATCCGTATAAAACTTCAAAAATCCGTATATAAAATAGTATTACATACGGCTTATATACGGACAGAAATCCGTATATAAAATGATCGTAGCTAATATTATATACGGATGTTTCCGTATATAATTACATACGGAAAAATCCGTATGTAATTATATACGGAAAAATCCGTATATAAAATCCGTATATAATTACATACAAAAAAATCCGTATATAATTATATACGGAAAAATCCGTATGTAACATTGTTTATAGAAAAAATTGTTTTATTCAACACCTGCACATACATTGATTACAATTAAACTTGTAATAACAACCAACCATCACAATAACTTTTATTTAACACCATATCAAACATTTCACATTAAGAATAGATATATATTACTTAAAAATCATTATCAAATAAGTTTACAAAATGTCTAATATTCATAAATAGATTGTACTGTTCCTAAGATGTTAAACAATATAAATTCTACAATTAATAACATGTCAAACAACATAGAATGACAAGTCTATAATTTCCTAATAATCACTAAGGATTTTGTTCATCTTGGATTGATATTGTCGTTGCACTCCATCACCGTGATAACAACTTCACCACATTGCATTTTCCCTTTAAGGTTATTGGCCAATAACCACATTGCATCTGTAAAAAATAGAAAGCTTTAAAACAAAGATATTCTGCACCATTTTAACCAAAACAGCAAGACTTTTTGGGCAGCAAACAGCAAAGTTTTAATTGCAATAATAGCATCCAGAACAGCCCAAACAGCAAGGTATTAGGTGCAATAACAGCAAAGGTTTTATGTAGATTTTACAGCAAAGACAGCAAAAGTTTTATGCAAATTTTACAGCAAAGACAGCAAAGGTTTTATGCAGATTTTACAGCAAAGACAGCAAAGGTTTTATGCAGATTTTACAGCAAAGACAGTAAAGATTTTATGCAGATTTTACAGCAAAGACAACAAAGGTTTTATGCAGATTTTACAGCAAAGACAGCAATTTTTTTAGTGTAGCATTTATGTAGTCTATACAGCAAAGACAACAATATATAAACAAAATTTATAGCAGCTAACAGGAAGTCTTCGTGACAGCAAACAATAAGGTTTTTTTTTATACAGAATTTTCTTTCTAAAGAAGCTTCCCAACATATCATATTAGTGTCTTTACTCATTAGTGATGATCTTACCCCCTGCCCTACCAGTTCATACTATATCCAATTATTTAATCACTAAAAAAATTATGGTTCATCAATTTTCTAACATATCAAGAGTTCATTTCACTGTTCTCATTTAATCAAAGCATACATTGACTAATATAATATTCTAGCAATTCCAAGTACTTTTCTTCCAAAACTAATTTATAATCAAGTCATACTTGGCTCTTCACTAATCATTCTAAAACCCATATATTGAGTTTTTGTAATTTTAACCGAACAGTACGTGAAAGCATAGCATCTCCATTCCCTAACTTATACAAACTCAATTCAAGGAATAAAGACAATTCATTCACCACTTTTAAATTCGCGTCCCAATATTACTTGTTTTCTTTTCTCATGATTTTAATAGATTAAAATAAACCACACATCACCACTCAAATATCAACAATTCTTTACCTTAACCCATTTTCTGAATTTTGTTTTTAGGTCTTGATTCCACGTAGTTCAAACAGTACCCATTTACACTACACCTATATTATCCCTATGTTACTCTTTCCAACTCAATTATTCATTACTACCCCAAATTCCAACTGCATCAAACTTGTTCCCCTGTTTTCATTCGAACATAATTGCTTCCTCTCACGTCCCATTACACAATGGATTCCAGGATTTGATGGCTTCTAGGCGAGGAAGAAGAAATGAGAAGAGAGAATAAGAAAAAGGAAAAGAGGAACATTCAACTTTGAAACCTAAACACAGAACTTGAGATTCAAGAATGAACAATCTCATATTAGCTCTCTTAGACATTTAAACAAACAATTTATGAACAAAATCACAAAATAGAACTCAAGACAGTAATGAACGAAAACAAAATGCAGGTTACAACAGATCAAAACATAAAAGGAAAAGTAACATTAACAACGCGGAAAAATTGAAGAAAACTCAACAAGCAGATACACAAAAATCAAAACAGAGAACAATCAACTTGAATCAATTGAAGACAAACAAATAGAAACAAGGAAAGCAATACTTATCTCTGGTAGCATGCTCCATCGTGCTTCATGGAAGAGCCTCCAAGGAGATGACCAAAAGAGCGACGCGGGCTCGACTTGAACTCCTTCGAAGCTTCCTTGTTGAGCAAACGCAGCAAAATAATGAGACGAACTCGAGATCGAGAGCGAAACGGAGAATGAACAGAAGAAAATATTAAAAAACCCTAAACAAACGAATAGAAGCTGGAACAATTGGGGAAAAACTCTAAAAGGGAGAACGAACCCTAATCTAGACCGAAAGAACCCTAAAAATGGGGAGAAACTCAATATGAACCGATTAATCAGTTCAAACGCAAGATTGATCGGTACAAAAGTGTTTAAACAGCGCAAATGCAGGTTTAATCGATGGAAATCGAAGAGCAAACGGTAGAAAGGGTTTTAATCAGTAGAAAAGTGCTTTTAATCGGTTAAAAATGAAGGAAAAGTAAAGAGGAGGACAAAACCCTAGGATTCAGAGGTGGTTATGCATATGAAAGTGAAAGTAAAAGGAAGAAATGAAGATTATGAGGATGAAGTGATTCTGTGATGAACAAACCTGTGGATGGTTGAGAGGCGCTCTCGAGAGAAAACAAAGAAGACGCGAGGCAGTGAATGAAAATGAAATGTGGTTGAACAGAGAGGTGAAAATACGCATGGTTGAAGATGCACGAATGAAAACTTGCGAACGAGAAGCTCTAAAGTAGCTGCCTCTTGTGTTAGGTTAATTAATTTTTTAATTTTTTATTATTATTTATTTTATAATCCGTATATAATATCCGTCTATAATAAAATTTTTATCTACGAATTAGATCCGTATATAATAATCCGTATGTAAATGACATTTTTCTTGTAGTGCCTTGAAATCTGAGGTAGAAAAGAGCAAGAGCAAAATGGAAGATGAAGATTTAGAAGATGAAGAAAATTTGAGACTCATGATGAAAAGGCTCAACAGGTTCATGAAATCAAAAGACAAAGGAAGATTAAAATTCGAAAAGAAAGAAAATCAAGGATCTTCCTCACACTATAAATGTTATGGTTGTGGAGAAAGGGGGCACTTAAAAGCAGACTGCCCAAATCAAAAGAAAAAGAAAAAGAAAGTCTACATCGCATGGGACGATGACAACGAAACAATTTCCGATTTGAGCGAATCTAATGAAGAAGCAAACATCTGTTTAGTGGTGAACGACGACGCTGGAAGCCAAGTAAGTACATCTAGCGATTCTGATAATTATAGTCAAATTAGTGAAGATGAATTGCATGAAACTTATGCTGCTTTAATAGTAGAATCTGAAAAATTAGATAAAGCTCATAACAAATTGCAAAAAGGATTTCAAAAATTTAAAATTAAATTTTGAAAATATTTCTGAAGAAAATAAAAATTTGAAATCAGACTTTGAAAATATTCTTGAAGAAAATAAAAATTTAAAATTAAATTTTGAAAATATTTTTGAAGAAAATAAAGATTTGAAAAATAAAGTTTTATTTCTTGAAAAGGGTAAATTTACTAGTAGTGATGAATGTGCTTCTTGTGAAAATTTTAAGAAACTACTAGAACATACAACCTTAGGAGAATGTAGTAAAAATAATGAAAATAAGGTTGTTAACAATAAGTATGTTCCTAAAATTAAAAATAAACATAATAATAGAACCCGTAGAACATGGGTAGAAAAAGGAACAACTTATAGGAACACAAACTTTGTATCATGCTTTTATTGTATGAAAAAGGGTCATACTTCAAATAAATGTAAAATTAAGCATTATGGTGTTCCAAGTGGTAGATATGTTTGGGTTGTAAAATGATTTCTTTTTTCTAAATCTAACCCAAAGGACCCATACAAGTAGTTGGGTACCTATTGTTTAATACTTAAGAATTTCTTTAAAACAAAATTTAAGAAAATTTTTATTCCAAGACCGGTAAAACTATTTTTTTTGGATATCTTCTAATATACAAAGCATATATAGTTTTCAATCGGAAAACATTTGAAATAGAAGAATGTCTGCATGTTGTCTTTGATGAAATTGTAGACCTTGAGGCAAAACCTCTTGAGTCAATTGAATTACATGCAGGCAATGTTGAAGAATTGTAGAAGACAACAATTGAAAGCGAAGAATGATGAAGATCTAAACAATGTTTTATAAGTTCTTTATCCTAAAATTATTTGCTTTAAATACCCTATTGTGTATGTTTGAATGAATCTTTAAATTTGAAATATTTTTAGCTCATATGCATACATGCTTTTATTAAGGGGGAGTATTATCTTAGGGGGAGAACATCAAACACAACTTTTTAATTATGATCAAAAAGGGGGAGAAAATGTTTAAAGCTTATTTGCTTATTTGTGTTTATTCACTAATGCACTTTTTCTTCCATAAGTTGTGTTTTATCCAGATTATTACTAAAAGCTTTAAATCAAAGGAGTTTTTGATCATCATCAAAAAGGGGGAGATTGTTAGCAAAATGATGAAGATGAAGTTTTGATGATGTCCAAACCAAGTCAAGACCAATCAAGAATCAAAATGATTTGAAGATTTGTATTGTGATGGAAAGCTTTTGTAATACTCTTAGAAATATGTATAGGACTTAGATCAGAAAAAGAAAAGTGTTTTGTAAAATGACTATAGTAAATCATTGCAACAAAACACTATAGTACTATTCACATGAATAGTAACACTATTCACGTGAATAGTGACGGTTAACGGTAAGAGTATCGCACTTAACACGGACGTTGGAGAAACTAGTCGTTGAATAAACTAGCCGTTTATGACCATTGAAGAAACTAGCCGTTTATGACCGTTGGACAAACTAGCCGTTTATGGCCGTTGGAGAAACTAGCCGTTAAGTTTGTCTTTTAGTGAATGGAAGCCTATAAGTATAATGGAAGGCTTCATTTTGTAAAACAGAAACTCTTCCCTTGTGCTCAAATACTCAGAAATTCTTGAGACTTGTGTGTTCTTGTTCGGCTTGTGAAACTCGTGTCTGTGGAGCTGGTGAAGTGCTGCTACGGTGACAGAGGAAATAGCCGGTTCATCCTTGGTGTGTCTAAGGAGGTGTTCGGAAGAGAATCATCCTTCGTGAAGTATTCGGAGGAGGTGTTCATCCTTTGTGAAGACTCAAAGGAGGTGTAGTTTCATCTCTTGTGGTATCAAGAGAGGTGGTTTCTAAACTCTTACAAATTGTATCTTTGTGATTGTAGTTTGAAATTGTTTTGTGATTAGTGAATTGTTTATCTTGTTTTGAGATAAGCGACTGGACGTAGGATTGGTAAGATCCGAACCAGGATAAAATCATCTGTGCAAATTTCTCTCAACCTTACTCTTGCTTTATTTGTCTTTATTAATTGCTAAGTAAGTTTAATTGAGTAGAAATTAAAAGGCACACGTTAGTATTAAAAACCCTCTTGGTTTGTTATTCCACGCTAATAATTCCGCTGCAGCCGCTCTGACAGGAGTTTCTCTACATAAGTGTCCGGTTTGTTCTAAACTTAAGAAAATGGGTATGTGAATATGATAGTTTGGGGTTGGGAGTGAAATCTAGTATGAGACATTTTGGGATGATGTTAGAATGATTTTAGGTACCTTTGGATAGGCTTAAAATGGTATATGAATCATGTTTAGAGGATTAGAAGTTGGGAAGTGGTAGAAATTGGTGAAGATAATTGTTTATCATAATTCTGCAGTTATTCTGCAGAATTATGCAGATCGCCGAGTGTCATTCATTGACCTTTCGGCTTTCTTCTTGTGTTCGGTCTTAACTGAGTTCCACTTCTGTAGAGCTTTTCAGTTAATGATCGATTGGTCTTGTACTAGTATTATGCTTTAGTAGTGATCGGTCATAGTGGGTGTGTGGTCTTTTAGTAGCAATCATTATTAGTGGATTGTGTGGTCTCTTAGTAGTGATCGGTCATAGTGGGTGTGTGGTCTCTTAGTAGTGATCGTTATTAGTGGATTGTGTGGTCTCTAGTAGCGATCGGTCATAGTGGGTGTGTGGTCTCTTAATAGCGATTGTTACTAGTGAATTGTGTGGTCTCTTAGTAGTGTTCGTTCTTATACTAGTTCTCGATCGCGTGCTTGTATTCGGTCTTAATTACGCTCGGCCTCTCATGGGCCTTACTTGTTAATGACCGTCCGGTGATATTTTAGTAATCAATTTCAACTCTAAGTGTTCGGCCTAAGCTATAGGTGTTCGGCCTAAGCCATAAGTGTTTGGTCCTCTAGTTATAAGTTAGTAATAGTGTTCGACCTTCTCGTTAGTTGTATCTATTATTGATCGTTCGATGTTCTTTAGGTAGTGAGAGAACGATCGGTCTCCAACATTCACAGAGTGTTCGATCTTGTTCATATGTGTTTGGTTATTTATGTTCGACTTATATTTATTCCAATGTGTTAGGATAATTAATTGTTCCAATTGCTTTGATGGTTGATGTATGTGTTACCAATAAGGAGTATTGGTAAATCATGAAGAAATTTGTTTTGATGATGTTGCAAGAAGTTTTAGTTGAAGAAGATATTAGAATTAGTTAAAAGCAATTTGTAGAAATTAAATGTAGTAGGAAATTCTTGTAAACTTTGTAAACTTGCATTTTTAACTGCAATAATCGATTATGGAATGACAATAATCGATTATCACAGAGTCATACAGGAATAATCGATTATCACATCATATAATCGATTATTACATTTTGAAAACCCTGTAACGGACTTGAATAATCGATTATCACTTTTGATAATCGATTATCAGTGGCAGTTGGGAGATGTCTTTTCAGTTTTTTGACCCTGCACGAAACTAGGCTTATAAATAGAGGTCTTCACAGCTCTTAGAAAGAACTTTTCAATTGAGAGTATTAGAGCTTTATGCCTAAGGGAAGCTCTCTGTGAGTGAAAAAGATCTATGCCATTTTGAGAATACAGTTTGTCTGAGGAAGTTCTCAAAGTGATAGAGTGCTCTTGCCTGGTCTTATGAATAGGAAAAGCTCGCGTTTTGTGTGTCAAAGGTCGGAGCGGTTCTCTTCAAGTTGGCTGAGCAGGTTCTTCCGTTCGTTTGTCGAAGGAAGGTGTTTTCTATTCCTTGCTTATTTTGATTATCTGATTGTAATCTGCAAACCATATTTTTAGTGAAAAAGGTTAATCACTATCTATAGTGATTAACGACTGGACGTAGAATCTTTTGATTCGAACCAGGATAAAAATTCTGTGTTGATTTTCTTTATCCCTAAACTCTTAGCACATCAACCGTTCGATAAAAGTTCACTAAGAAAATCAATTTTTGAAACCGATTATTTTAACTTGTGTTGTGCTCGTTACACGCTTTCCGCTATCTATATTTTATTCCGCTGCGCAACTCTATAACGGTACCGATTGTTCCAACAATTGGTATCAGAGCTTGCTTTGATAGTTTTTCAAATTTTTCGAAAATGGGCGGTCATAACCAAGTTTATGCTGAGGGTGCTTCTATTTATAGACCTCCTTTGTTTACGGGGGAAAATTATGCGTTTTGGAAAATAAGAATGCAAATATTTTTGGAGTCTATTGACAGGGGTATTTGGGAAGTTGTTATGAATGGACCAATTGTTCCCACTATTTTTGTAAATGATATGCAGGTAGAAAAACCATTTTTACAGTGGACTATGGATGAAAATAGAATGGCACAATATGATGTTAGGGCTAGGAACATAATTTTATCTACACTAACCCTTGATGATTTTTTCAAAGTTTCTGTTTATGAAAGTGCTCAGGAAATGTGGGAATTTTTAAGAGTTACTCATGATAAAGTCACAGATGTTGTTAAGTTGACGTTGTCTGATTCAAGCTCCTCAAGCTCAAACAATTCAAATAAGCAAGAAAATCTATGCTTAATGGCCAGCAATGAATCATCTAAAAGCCAACTCTTGAAGAAAAAGAAGGACAATCAAGGCTCCTCATCAAGCTTTAAATGTTATGGATGTGGTGAAAGAGGCCATATAAAAGTCGTTTGTCCAATTATCAAGAAATTTCACAAAAAGAAGAAGGTTCACATTGCTTGGGTTGATAATGACTCAAGTAGTTCAAGTGATTCTGTTGAAGAAACAAACTTATGTTTGACAGCTAATGTTGATGACACTGCAAGCCAAGTAAGTTGTTCTAATTCTGAATCTAGTGAATTTGATTTGCAAAAAGCTTTTCTTGAATTGCTTGATGAATCTGAAAAATTGAATGCTGCTCATAAAAATTTGAAAAAGGAATTTAAAGAATTGCGAATTAAATATGAGAAGGCATTAGATGAGGAAATAAGTTTGAGAAATAATTGCAACTTGGAAATGAAAGAGTCTTCAAATGTTGAACATCCTATTGAATGTCTTTCATGTAAGAGTTATATGCTTGATATTGATATTCTTGAAAATCTTCTTGAAGTTGAAACTAGAAATAATAATATTGAAATGCCTATAACTGTTAGAAAGGTTTATAAAAACAAAAGTGTTTTTAAAAGTAAGAACAAAATTAAAAGAACCCGTAGGGTATGGGTTGAAAAAGAAACTGTGTCTTATAGAAACCAAAATGTTGTCACATGCTTTTATTGTATGAAAAAGGGGCACACTTCTAACAAATGTAGAATTAAACATTTTGATGTTCCAAATGGAAAATATGTTTGGATTCATGTTATAAAGTAAATTGTCTCTAACCTCAAAGGACCCAAATGAGATTATGGGGACCAAAACTCTATTGTTTGGTTTTGCAGGTTAATTTTTCAAAAGGAAAAGAAGACTCTATGGTATCCTGGTATTTTTTTAAGAGCTTTGAAATAATTTATGAATGTTAGATGTGTCTTAGGTTGAAAATTTGGCCCAAATTTGTGTTTTTCGGAAATTAACGTAAATAATCGATTACCAAGGGTAATAATCGATTATCTCATCCTCAAAAATTTGGATTTTGACAATTTGGCTCGCACATAATCGATTATTTAAAGTAATAATCGATTATCTTAAGTCACAGCGTAAAAAAAAAAAAGAAAAAAAAAACTTTTTAAATTTTTTTTTGAGTCTTTTTTTTAAAAGGGATTATTACATTCAGGGGAAGATATATGAGTTTGTTAGATATCTTTTTTTTTTATCTCTATTATGGATTAATTAATATTGTTTGTACTTCTTAATTAGAGTTGAATTTCTGTTTTTCTTATATTCCATGAGGTATTCTATTCTTTCATGCTATAAAATTTCAATTTTATTTCTGTTTTGAAATGCATCAATTCTTTTGTTGAGGGGGAGAAAAATTTGAGGGCGAGTTTTTCCACTTTTTTACTTTTTGCTTATGATCAAAAAGGGGGAGAAAACTTCTAATTTAAGTAGTGCAATTATTACTAACATGTTTGTAAGTATGGAATCTGTGCAGGAAATTAGAAATGCTTTTAACAAATTGAATTTTTGATCATCATCAAAAAGGGGGAGATTGTTACCAATAAGGAGTATTGGTAAATCATGAAGAAATTTGTTTTGATGATGTTGCAAGAAGTTTTAGTTGAAGAAGATATTAGAATTAGTTAAAAGCAATTTGTAGAAATTAAATGTAGTAGGAAATTCTTGTAAACTTTGTAAACTTGCATTTTTAACTGCAATAATCGATTATGGAATGACAATAATCGATTATCACAGAGTCATACAGGAATAATCGATTATCACATCATATAATCGATTATTACATTTTGAAAACCCTGTAACGGACTTGAATAATCGATTATCACTTTTGATAATCGATTATCAGTGGCAGTTGGGAGATGTCTTTTCAGTTTTTTGACCCTGCACGAAACTAGGCTTATAAATAGAGGTCTTCACAGCTCTTAGAAAGAACTTTTCAATTGAGAGTATTAGAGCTTTGTGCCTAAGGGAAGCTCTCTGTGAGTGAAAAGGATCTATGCCATTTTGAGAATACAGTTTGTCTGAGGAAGTTCTCAAAGTGATAGAGTGCTCTTGCCTGGTCTTGTGAATAGGAGAAGCTCGCGTTTTGTGTGTCAAAGGTCAGAGCGGTTCTCTTCAAGTTGGTTGAGCAGGTTCTTCCGTTCGTTTGTCGAAGGAAGGTGTTTTCTATTCCTTGCTTATTTTGATTATCTGATTGTAATCTGCAAACCATATTTTTAGTGAAAAAGGTTAATCACTATCTATAGTGATTAACGACTGGACGTAGAATCTTTTGATTCGAACCAGGATAAAAATTCTGTGTTGATTTTCTTTATCCCTAAACTCTTAGCACATCAACCGTTCAATAAAAGTTCACTAAGAAAATCAATTTTTGAAACCGATTATTTTAACTTGTGTTGTGATCGTTACACGCTTTCCGCTATCTATATTTTATTCCGCTGCGCAACTCTATAACGGTACCGATTGTTCCAACAGTATGCATTATCATAAGGGTGTCAAATTGAAAGTATGGTATGATGTTCCAACTGGTATGAAAGAGAATTCCAAGGAGGAATGTCTCAATTATTGATTATCAAGGTGGTGGTAAAGTATGAATATGTACAGCGAAATCCACAGCATTCATCTTGACATTCTAATGATTACCAAGTCTCAAGTAGAGATGGGTAAGTCATGTCGTGAGAATAGCATGAGGCCCTAGTCTAAGGGGGGACACCTTAGGTGAGGGATAACGGGCTAACCTCGTGCGGCAGCTGATGGGTTTCTAGTTACTACACCAACGAGTGCACGAACAACCAAAGCTACATATTTATACAATCTGGATGGTCAAGTCAAGTGTTCGGTCATTGCTTGTAATGTATGGCCGGTCATTATATGCTTTAAAATGTTCGGTTGACATGTACTTATGTATTTGTTTAATTTTCATGATAACTGTAATCAATTAAATTACTCTAACTTACCCTTGCTTTTCTATGGCTTGTCTTTGTATGTTATTTCTCTTTTGCGATGATCACCTTAATGGTGTGAGCTTAGGGATATAATCTTTTCAGTTGGAGCAGTTGAAGGGGGAAAGTGAAGCTGATAGTATAGGTAGTTATCTTGTTTTTCAGGTGAAATTTTTATTCATCAAATCTATAGTTCTTGTTATATCATTTAGGGTTAAATATGTTTTTAGTCCCTAAACTATCAAACAAATTTGTTTTTAGTCCCTCTTTCAAAGTAAGGTACATTTTAGTCCTCCTCTTTCAAAAAAGCCTTAATTTTTGGTCCTCTTGGGAGGATAAAAAGTTAACGTTTTTTTTAAATAGAAGGATTAAAATGTATCTTATTTTGAAATATGAACTAAAAATAAATTCGATTGATAGTTTAGGGTCTAAAACATATTTAACCATATCATTTATTCATGTAATGTTTCATTTTAGTAGTTTTATATTACTAAATTTGGGATCTTACATACATAATGACATGTGTATTATAAATAGTTGTTTATTTGATTAATAACATGTCATTGGTTATCTATGTCATATGTTATTATTATAATGTTCGTTACTATCAATTTGATAAAAAAAACTATATTAACTTGTTCTTTTTTAAAATGACACAAAATTGAGAAAGTTAAAATATTGAAAAAAAATTAAAAATATCACCATAGTAACAAAATAGGAAAAAATATTTAACCTTTATTTTATTATATTAGATTAATCTACATGTCATATGGTTGCGTTTTATAAAAGATAAATAGTACATGTTCAATCTAGAAGATAAACATTACATGTTTAATATTCATGGAGAATGTAAGACAAAGCGAACCTGACTTTACAGAAGAATTAAAAAAAGCGAAGAAAAAAGCAACACCATTATTTCAATATCATGGCAAAAATAAGGGAATTAGATTCCACCCAAAATTAAGTATAAGGTAAACAGTTCTTCATGTGAGTGAGGGAAGAATCTTTAGTTTGTGTATTTATACAGTCCCTTAGAAACCCAATAATATGCAGTGTTAGTTCAAAAGTGGTAACACAGAGATATCTTTAGGTTCATCATCAGATCGAAGCAATAATCCATTATCGTTGTGCAGGTCCATCTACTGTCATTTTTCAATTTTCATTCTGCTTTTGTTCATTAATTATTCATTACTTT
The DNA here is from genome assembly GCF_016808095.1 of Vigna angularis. Lineage (NCBI taxonomy): Eukaryota > Viridiplantae > Streptophyta > Magnoliopsida > Fabales > Fabaceae > Vigna > Vigna angularis. The sequence continues at coordinate 10,663,400 of NC_068971.1, forward strand.
TCATGCAGCAACTTGATATGTTTAATATGTATATAATATATAAAGCTAACAACACTTCCAATTAGTTTTTTATATGTGAAATTTTAAAATATGCTCATGAAAAGGATGATATAGGAAACATGGACAAAAAGGTTGTCACAAGATATGAAGATTAAAATGTTAGATTTTACCTTTATTTCCTCAAATAGGCCTCGAAGTTTCTGAAACTGCTATAACATGATTCATTCCATTGATATCCAAAGCTTCGAAAGGTGCATGTTGTGTTTTCTTTATTCGTGTTTCAAGAAGGTTCCCTGTGGAACAAGTACTTGCAGTAAGGAAATCCCAGCCACTAGTACTTTAGGAACTTGGTTAACTATGAACTTGATTAACCTCTGTTTTTCAGAAATGTTTTTGTTTTAAATGAGGAGAATTGTTAGTTGCATATATATATATATATATATATATATATATATATATATATATATATATATATATATATATATATATATATATATATATATATATATATATATATATATATATATATATATATATATATATATATTCTAACCACTCTTATATTTGTTGAAATTTTGAAAGTAATAGATTTTGATATTTCACAATAATGAATTTTTTCTAATTTTGTAGGTTTCACTAAATTTTGATCGTATGTTATAATTATATATTTAAAAAATAAATTTTAAATATAATTCAAACCTAAAAAACAATTTTAAAATAAGATTTATATCTACGTATATAATTTATATGAAATAAAAAAAAATAACTTTTCTTCATAAACTAAAATTAATTAGTGTAGAAATTATTTTTATATAATATTTTAACGCAATATTATTTAAACTCATATAAGTTTATTTTGATTTAAGAAAATAATATTTATTGTTTTTCTTGTTGATAAAAAGTTTGTTTGAAACATATCATAATATAGCTCACTTCAAAGAAAAGTGGGTCTTACCAAATAAGAGGTACAAGTGAGATTAAACTAAAATCTAGAAGGAAACCATGAGATTGAAATACTTAAGAATAAAAAATGAAATTTATTTGTTAAGTGAATTGCAACTATCAGGTTCTTGAGTATTGCATCATGGCATTTACATTTGATTTCTTGCATTCATAATTACAAATTAGAAAACCTAATGTTTAATTTTTGGTAGGTCCTTTTTTCGTCCAGAATCTTAAATAGGTTTTCGACTTATTTGACTTCTCAGTTGAATCTTTATTTTTGTAAAATTGAATCAAATAAAAAAAAATATGTGAAGTGTATTTTTTTAACTTTTGAATTAAAAAATAGAGTTTATTTGATATACCTTGACGACAAACAAACATTTATTTGATACAATTTTACAGAAATAAGAATCCAATTAAGACGTCGAACAAGTCGATAACCTATTTAAAATTTTGGACAAAAATAAAAACCTATCAAGACATTAAACCAAAACCTAATTACCTATCTACCATTAAGGTTTATAGTCTATCTTTCCTTTCAACAAGACCACATTTTATGTTTAGTATAGCAAAACAATAAATAAAGTATCTTAGTAGGAGTAATAAATAAAATTGTTTATGTAAATATTTGCTCGGATGTAAATTATAGTTGATCTTATAAGTTGAGTATAAGAAAAAAAAAAGAGTATCTACCTCGTTGTTGTTTTAATTTTTATTAAAATTAGGGGTATTATTTAAATTAGTTTAGATTTTGATAGAAATTTATTATATTGAATAAGTATAAATATAAATATAAATCATATTTAATTTTTTAAATTGGATATAAGAATGGTGATAAGTATGTAAATTTGTACTCCTTTTTATATTCATCTCAATACCTGTGATTATTCTCTTCTTTAAATTATTAAAATATTTTTAATTTATTAAATAATTTTAAAAACCATATTAATTTTTCTTCTATCCTAATTTTCATGACTTTTTTTAACACACATTTCATAACTTTTTTTAAGACACATTTTCTAACTTTATTTCCAGATATATTTGATTATTTTTCTTTATGTTTGTCTAATTGTTATTCGATAAATAATGAAGTAGAAAATATGAGATAATCAATCAAAATCATACTCACTATGGTCTATTTTCATAGTTAAAACACCTCTTAATTTGTTTATGTACTTTATTTTTAAATTTATTCAATTATAATTTATTTATTGTAATTTAGAATTAAAGAGAATAAAATATAGATGATTTGATATTGAATTGGATGATAGAATGTTGTTTTATTTATGAAAAGGTATATATTTATGCAGGTAAAGCATTTGATCAATTTACAAAAACACAATTTTAAATTCTGGCTTCTCTCCAATAATGGAATCCTACCACAGCTTAGAAATTATTAGGAAAATGAATGTGGCCGAGGTGAACCAAAACACAACGAGTTGACTACCCAATGCCGCCGATAGTTGACTGCCCAATGCCATCGCTAGTTAACATAGCTCTCAAAAACCGAATCCCAAGTGAAAACAAAATTGAAGGGAAAAAAGAAAAAAAGATATGGGGATTTCTTAACCCTTTTCTGCGTCTGATAGGAGTTAAAAAACCCTAGTATTAATCAATTTCTAACTGGACATTTGCTTCAAAGTCACCAAAATTCTACTGTATCAACATACAAATAAGTATTTATGCATTCAATTCTAAACTAAAATAGTAATCCAAATATCATCGTGTAAGGCTGAATTTAATCTAATATATTAATACGTTGATGTAATTATATTTAACATCACACTCAAAGGTCAAGTTCTTAAAAATGCTATAAGTCTCCCTGTATACGTAATATCTTGTAAATAAATCTAATTATAAATAAATTTAAGATTAATTATTTTTTTAGTTTCTCAAACTATGTTTTTATCTCTTATTCTCTTAGTTTGGAATAAATGAAGGGATAATATGAAGTTGGAAAAAATATATGAATATAGATAAAAGAGATATATATGGAAAAAGAACATTAGAATGCATGAAAGAGATGGGTATAAATGGAGGAGATGTGTAACGTCCCAAAATTAGGATAAGCATATCAAAGACTAAATAAATTTGTTTGAAATCACAACATAAATAAATACTTCAAAGGAGTAAATTATTACAACTTGAAAGTTTAACTATTCAAATCCAACAAGAAAATAAAGAATTTAATATCATCCTTAATCGTTTTCAATAAATAAAACTTTAATAGAACTCTCATTGTATATCTTCTCTCTTGTCAATTACATAATTTCAACAATATCTGCATTTCTATTTGAGCTTCCATATAACACACGATCATGACCACAAGCACAAACCAAACAAACAAAATAAAAAATGTATGAGTGAGCTAAGCATTCATTAAAATAACATTACATATATATATATATATATATATATATATATATATCTATATATATATATATATATATATATATATATAGATATATATATATATATATATATATATATATATATCTATATATATATATATATATATATATATATATATATATATAGATATATATATATATATATATATATATATATATATCTATATATATATATATATCTATATATATATATATATATATATATATATATATATATATATATATATATATATAATCAAGCCCCATTAATATTTTCTAAGTGGTCTAACCATTTCAAAACTATTTCTTTATTGGGTGGTTGAGCACTTTTACCATCTTAGTAAAGACCTATTTTCCCTATTCCTCAAGGTATTATGAGTAATAACTAGTGTTGTCAAAATAGGTCACTCGTCTCAACCTGACCTAACCCACCATGGGTTGACCACTTAGTGAGCCAACCTAACTCGACTCACTTATTAGCAAGCCGAAAAAATTCGAACCCGACGCGGTTCACCACAGGTTGGTGGGTTAAACGGGTTGACGGCTCACTTATTTACAAGTTTTTTTTTTCAATTCCAAAAAAACTAACAATTTTTTTTAATTCAAATCTAAATAAATTTCAATCTAAAATAATGTTAAATTTCAAAGACAATTTAAAATAAAAAAATATAATACAATTCAAAATCATCTTAAACTCCAAATATAATCCAAAAGTAACCATAAAAAAAAATTAGGTGTGTTGGCAAGCCAATCCGGGTGAGCCGAATTCTTAGTGGGTTGGGCTCAAAGTTGACCTGTATCAAAATTTTAATTTTTTTTTCATTTCAACTCGACTAAAACACGGGGTGAATCGGGTTAGCTCATGAATTTCAACCCATTCTGACAACACTAGTAAGAACTCAAGTGCCTCTGCACCAAGTATTATACTTCACTTCAAGTAGGATGCATAAAGGCACTGTCCAGCAAGCTGCTTTGGAACCCCACGTGAGTCACATTCCAGCAAGCTGCTTTGGAACCCCAGTTGATGAGGGCTTGCGCCCAGCGTCAACAGATACACCAGCTGCTGCTCATCTTCACCTGCTAGCTTATTGTCCATGTGGCTCTTCACGTTTCTTCACCCTTGCACAGCTGACATTGCTTGATGCTTGAAGTTGACGTTAGCCAAGTGAAGGCGTGAACCAGGAGCTTTGTTTTCCCTTTAAAAAGCTTGCTCCATTGCTTGTAACGTTACCTTTAATTTGAATGAAGAATTGGTTTCTGTTGATTATGTCCAGAACATTCTTCTTGTTGAAGGTTTCCGAGAGAGAGCTTGAGAGTTTCCTCTAGCCTCTCTCCCTAGCTAGGCTTCTATTCCTAGCATTCCTCTACACCATCCGCATCATATTTCAGCACCTAAACCTCTGCCTTCATTCCATTTTCTCCATCACCGCTTCATCAGTTTCTCATCACCGAACCACTGTTCGATTCAATCTTCCTCTGTCTCAACCTTATCTTCATCACCGAATCATCCATTCTTCCTCTGGTCATCATCATCGTAATTCATCTTCTTCCGCTGCAACAAAATGATGCTCATCCTCCTTTCCAGTTCAGATTCCAGAAGTTCCTAGAAGAAGTTCCGTTGATTCCATCTTCCACCAGAATCAGCTGGATCCTTCTTCCATCAAGTGGTAATCAAAGCTTAGGTTCTGGTTCTGAGTTTTCCAGCAGTAAGATAAGCCATTCCTTTCATTTATCCGTGTTGTTTGTTTAATTCTGTATTGTCTTTTGGTTTTGTGTTTCGTGTTACTGTTACATCCAGTTTGTTCGGTGTTCTTTGTTGTTTCAGTATTTCGGCTGTTTAATCAAGCTTATTCCTTCATTTTAATCGGTGAAATTGTTTCATTTGAGTCAATTCTGCTTTTAGATTTCAATTTCAGTCTGTGAAAGTCATGTGCATTCTTAAAATTGATGCAGTTTTCCAAATCTGTCCAATTCTACTCTAATCTGCTTTAAATTAGTTTATGATAAAGTTGGTGCAATGTTTAAGTGCAAATTATCACCAAATCAAGGCAGTGAGACCCTAAGTCTAGCCGGTGATGAATTAAGCCAAGCCTAACTCATTATTCAAAGCTTTTATGTGTTGTTTTTAATAGTGTTTGCTGTTCTACTGGTTCAAAGTAAATTCTGCTGGTTTATTCTCGGAGCAATCTGTTTTGGTGTATTTTTCACCACTGTTTGGTGTTGTTTGAAGGTGCAAAGGTGTGGCAAACCATAACAAGCAATGAAATGCATCTAGCATAGCTTGGTTGCTAAACCAGAAACACACCTCACTGTTTTAATCATTTTCATGAGCTTTTCACCGTGCTTAAATTCCTTGAATCTCCAGTTTGAATGATAATTCTCCTAGCTTGAATTTTCCAGCTTGGTCATGTGTATTTACACATTCTAGAGTCAATTTTAACATTGCCTGGTCCATTGGTTCTTTAAAATTCAGTTTTGGTGGTGTGGTTGAGCAAAAATTCTGCATAATTTGCTATTACAAGTCATTTTTCGTTCTGCTGTGATTTTGTGATGTTTGGCAGTTGAGACAAGTCCAAAACAATGTTTAAATGTTGCTAGAAAGATTCAGATCAAATTAGAATGACTTGTGTGCAAATTAGTATGTTGAACCACCATTTTTAAGTCATTTTGGGAACTTGCAAGGTGAATTTGAGATGCAGTTCTGTTTTGTGCCTAACTAGAGTTCAAACAAGTCTGTTTTGATGATTCAAAGTTGCTGATGTGGTTCAAATTGCGTTGTCACAGCTGTTGTGCATTTTCACTTATTGAAACCACCAATTTTAAGTCATTTTTATTTTTGTGTGCAAGTTGATGTGCAGAACCATTTTGTGAAATTTGGCATTTCTAATTGATTTGAATTGCAGCAAAAGCCTAGAATCTGTACTAGAAACTTAAAATATCTTGGAATGAATGAAATATCCCAATTAAAAGGCCATTAGATTCTGTGCAATTTTAAATCAGCTTTCAAATCTGAAAATAAAAAAATTTTGCAGTTTGACTAAGTTCATTCAGGACTTTCATCAACAGTTTTGCAAAATCAATATTGGAAGCTTAATCTTACGTTTCTGAATCAACTTGCTGGTTTTTCTTGCTTTATTAATTAGTTATAGAACCATCCATAAGTTCCTTTTGACGTGCCAACCTGTTTTTCTAGCTTTAATTCATTGATTTATCATTCTTGGAATTCTGGTTTTGTCCATCAAAGTAAATCTGGTTCAGCTTAAAATCCTGGTCATTTGGTCAGTATCTTTTTGATTTATGGTGCTGTTCAGATGCTTATTGGTGCAGATTTTGTGCATTTTGTGCATTTTGTGCTAGGATGATTGCTCATGCTAGTGGTAGCATCTTGAGGGGTGGAAACTCATATAGCTCTTGATCCAAGTGCCTCCACAGCAAGCAAAAACAACCTTATAAAAACACTTTTCTGCAGTGAGGATTTGAGTGAAAATTGGCAACTCCTATAGCCAAATTTTGAGAGACAAGCTCCATATCAAAGTGAATGAGAGATTGAGTGTTTTGAACCTAAAAGAAACTTGCTAGAGGAGAGCCAACACCCTAAAACAGTTCAAAAGTGAGGTTGCACCTAAAGCAAAATTGCTTTGACCGAGAGAAAATTCTGTTTGAGTTTCCAAGTGCTGAAAAATCCATTTTCCCAAAATTGAATTGTGCTATCAATTTGGCCTATGCAGTTTCTGATTTGAGAAGCACTTTAAATGATCAAAAGGATTTTGAAAACTTGTTGATTGAACTGTTTTTCTTTTTACAATTGAAGGTGCAGATTTCAACTTCTCAAAGTTGTTCAAAACAGATTTCTTCACATCTTGTTTAGACAAGTTCAGTTTCTAGTTTTCTGGTTCTATATCTGTTTTAGCCAGTTTGGTCTCTAAATTCTGATTAGTTCAAAATCAGTTTTGCTAGTTCATTGATTTGTTCAGTTTGGAGCATTAAATATTCTTGCTGGTTTGATATAACAGTGCATGTTTTCACTTGGAAGGTGTCTTATAGCTTGGGCAGCAGGTTTTCAAAGTAGAGAATTAATTCAATCACAGATTAAGAACCTGATTTCCACGTGACTTTAGAGTTTGAATAAGCAAAAATCATAGAGGAAAACCCTGCAGCAGAGTGCATTTGCTCGTGATTTAAAAACAACCTGTGCAGAACGGTTTTGGAGAGTTGAACTGTTTTGGAGAGCTTTGTGAAGACCATTAAAATAGCCAACACTGTTCCTGAAGCTTGAAACCTCTTTGAGCAAGGATTAAAGGGCCAAACCAACCAAGAGAGCAACAGAACCAATTTTCAAAAGCAATCCATACATGGAGCAGCAGAGTGAGTAGTGTAGATTGATCCTCTTGTAGTTTTGAGATTGTAATCTGTTTTAGATTTAATTTTCTTTTGTTTTTCTTGTAAAAGGCCATTTAAGACCAAGTGTTTGGAAGAGTCCTTTGTGCTCTCTCCACTCTTAGCAATTTTCTTTGCTTTGATAGTAGACCGTGAGCGTGTCTTATTAACCAAAGCTACGAGCCTCACCTAGGATTTCATTTGTTTTATTTTTGTTATTTCCACGCTCTAGGTTTTAGTTACATTAGAAGTTCGAAAATTAGATGTCTAGGTATTTTAATTTCATTTTTATTGTTTGAACCAATTTTTAAATTCAACCGTGAATCTTATTTTGAAAATGATCAAGTAAGTAGTATTAGACATTCTTATTTATGATTTTTTTATTTTTATCTTCTTTTACTTTAATTTATTTGTTAAACATTCTAGAAAAAAAACAAAAAAAAATAGAACCGGTCCAAATTGAGCTACCGAGTCCAACAAAAGTCTTCCTTTTCTTTCTTTTTTTCACGCTATCTTCCTTTTTGGTGCAACTATTTGACTCAGGCCCGGGGACATTCTCCCTTTATCCCGGGGGCATGGTAACTGATCCAAGGGAATCAAGCAAGGAAGGAGGTGGAAGGGTGAAACCCTTGCTTTGATTTTCATGGATGAAGAAGAAAGTCTCTGAAGTCCAGGAGAAGGTTTGGGCTAACCTAACCCATCACTTTTTTTACATCCTTGGTCTGCTTTCTGTACCCTTTTCAGTGGGCTTGGACCAGCAATTACCCATGGCATCTCACCGCTAGTCTTGCACCCCCCTGACTGATACAAAGATAAAATTACAAAAATAAAGATAAAAAGTAAATATTATAAATAAACCCCTCATAGTTAAGTTATTCAACACATACAGAGTAAAACATATAAAAGCATGTAAGAATACCAGAATATGAAAGACAAACTTAAGAATTACAAATGTTGTAACAATTTATCCTATGTAAACATAATTTTTATAGGAAACATTACATATTTTTTATAGGAAACAAAGTAAATAAGGGAAATATGTGAGACGGTTTCTTACAAAATCTTACCTGAATTTGTTGAAATATAGAGTTTGAAAGATTTGAAATTGTTGTAGTTGTCTAACTCACCAAAGGTTTTGAACAATAACAATTTCAGCCTTTTTAGTATGAATATTTTACATTTAATTAATTGAGAGAAATACTTAAGCATCAATGAATTAATCACTTAATGATAAATGTAACAACTTAAAATATTATAGGATAATCATCTTGGATATACATAAAGTTAAAACTATGAAGAGAGAATGCTAACTTGGATGTTCTAAAAATAAAAAGAAAGAGAAAAATGTAATTTGAATGTTTCTTATAAAACAAAATTGTAAGTCAATTGATAATTCAAAACTTAACCATTAGTTCATAGTAAATGTTTAACAAAACTCAATATAAATTTTGAACAAATAGATTGACTTAAAATTTTCGTATAGATATAAATTATTTCATAAAATGTAAAATGGCATAAAAAAATAACATTGCATAAATATGACTACGTAAAATAAATTACTTTTAAAATTGAAAAGATATGATTATGTAATATGATTGTAATTAAAAAATGTAAAATTGGATTGATGTACAAACATTTAAAAAAATCTATTATCAATAAATTTAGTGATAAATTTTAAAAAGATATATAATTGACAAATTTTATTATAAAATAATCAAAATTTAAAATAAAAATCTGACACTCATTTGCTTAAGAAATTTATCAATGAAAATACCTACTATAATAAAAAAATTAAATTTGTTGATGAATTTTGTTTTATCGACAAATGTTTTTTCGTTAATAAAATTAAATAACAATATGTTATTTCTTTATAATAAAAAATTTACTCTCTTTTAAAAAAATCTAATTAATTATAAATATTCATTGATTATTATTAGACTAGAACAAAATATGATCATAATATATTAAAAGAAAAAAATTAATAAAAAAACAACAACTTTACTATAAAACTGTTTGTGATAAATGATAAATATAAAATGATATAAAATAACATAAGTTTTGCTATAACTATTTTCTAAACAAAATAAATTTCTATGTATTATAATTTTAAATCTTTTAGAGAAAATTAAACTCTGATAGAACTTTATAGTGTTTAAAAGGTGGTATAAAATTTTTATTTAGATAAATAATTTTATTTTAAATAAATGATTTAACAAATGTTAAATAAATTTAAATTTTATTTATTTTATAATTTATATTTTTCAGTTTATGCAAAACTGAACAATAGATAAAAGAATTAAAAATGATAAAAAAAATATATTAAAATATAAACATAATAATAATTGTAAAGAAAAAGGTTGAAGAAGATATAAGATAGAGATTAAATAACCAATCTCATTAAATAATCAATCCACATTAGGTTTTGATAAAAGTGGAAGAGGAGAAATAGCAGCGCCGCCAGTAACACCACCTTCTTCTCAAGATCTAAATTCGAATCATGCAAAGATTGCCAAGACTACCACTCCGAGGAGCACCACCCGCGGGGCCGGAAGAAACTTCGATTGAGGCTGCAAAACCTAAAGAGTGCCTAGGAGAAGCAGGTGGAAACCCACCTTAGAGAAGGAGCTCGACTCTTATTCCCTTATTATAAGGAAGCCGTGACTGAGAAAGTACACGAACTGAGCCAGTGCATAGTTTACGGAACGCCGTTATCGCGATTCCGCTGGAGGAGAGTGACTTCCGTTGATGTTTGTTGACGAGATCTACTAACAGATTGAATGGGGAGGTCAGTAGCGACGCAATCGTGCTGGCGGAGTCGGTAACCTACACCACTGTGATGAGTAACGTGTTGTTTGCGGGATGGAGAGTGACTTATGGATTGCCTAATGTCGATGCTGATGTATTAAAGAACTAGACCGAATCGTGTCTTTAGTGTTGGAAGGTGATTGAGAATTCCTGCTTATCTTGATTCCGGTTCATGTTTATTACATTAAGTATTCAATAGTATAACATGCATGGACTTGCTCATTCAATTCTAATTGAAACTTCTTTTATCGGTGATGCAGACGAGAAATTTGAAATTGTTGACGCAATCTGTCCGAGAACAGTTTGGTGTTCGATCGCATGTGCCCGAATCGACGCATGTGCCCGAGAGGATCATGATAGCATTATTGCGGTCTCTGGTAATGTGGTCTCTGGTAATGTGGTCTCTGGTAATGTGGTCTCTGGTAATGTGGTCGCTACTAGTGTAGTTAGTTTTGGTGGTTGAATGTATTTTGATTATAATTAATTAAATTATTTATTTTTCTTGAAAGCAAGAGTGTGATATTTTATGTGGCTGTTGGTAATGTGACTTTCTTTCTGTGCATTTATCTAGCCATATTAAGTAGTAGTTGGTGTTTCATTGTTTTCACCTTTCCATGAGTTCTTTATCTGATCAAGTTTTGGGAAAGAGATTATTTGCTTATTTACTATTTTTTTTTTTCAGAAATGATAGAAGCTGTATAAGGGCTAAAGAAGGCATCCACAAAGCTCAGTAAAGGTATTCCTGAGGCAGATATCCGCTCGTTAGTGGATTTTTCGATGCAGAAAAATAGTGAAGCCATGTGCATAACACTTCCTAACATAATTTGGTCTGTGTCTCAAATATTCAAATGCCTATGATGATTCATTTAATTTTTTAACATATCATGGTAGGCAATCCATAAGTCTCTCCCCCGCAAACACGTTAGTCTTTACAGTGGCGTAGGTCCCCGACTCAGCCAGCACGATTGCGCCGCTACCGACCTCTCTATTTAATCTGTCATGGATCTGGTCAACAAGCTTTAACGAAGGTCACTCCCCTCCAGCACAATCGGGATGACGACCTTTCGTGAACCACCGTACTGGCTCAGTTTGACATGCACTTTCTCAGCCACAGCTTCCTTCTAATAGCGGAACAAGGCGTCAGGTTTCCGCTTGCTTCTCCTCGACACTCTAATATATGACACAATGACACATTTGTTTATAATTGTTTATTTGATTAATAACATGTCATTTATGTCATACGTTATTATTACAATGTTGTTACTATCGATTTGATTAAAAAAAAACTATATTAACTTGTTATTTTTTAAAATGACACTAAATTGAGAAATTAAAATAATGAAAAAAAAATTAAAAATATCACCACAGTAACAAAACAGGAAAAATTATTTAACCTTTATTTTATTATATTATTTTATTGATGAATGTACATGTCATATAGTTGCGTTTTATACAAGATAAATAGTACATCTTCAATTTAGAGGATAAACATTACTTGTTTAATATTCATGGTGAATGTAAGACAAAGCGAACCTGACTTTATAGAAGAATTAAAAAAAGCGAAGAAAAAAGTAACGCCATTATTTCAATATCATGGCAAAGATAAGAGAATTGGATTCCACCCACATTAAGCATAAGGTAAACAGTTCTTCACCTGAGTGATTTGTTTGTGTATTTATACAGTCCCTTAGAAACACAATAATATGCAGTGTAAGTTCAAAAGTGGTCACACAGAGATATCTTTAGGTTCATCATCAAATCGAAGCAATAAATTATCGTTGTGCAGGTCTATCTACTGTCATTTTCAATTTTCATGCTGCTTTTGTTCATTAATATTCATTACTTTCATGCAGCAACTTGATATGTTTAATATGTATATAATATATAAAGCTAACAACACTTCCAATTAGTTTTTTATATGTGAAATGTTTAAAATATGCTCATGAAAAAGATTATATAGGAAACATGGACAAAAAGGTTGTCACAGTGTATGAAGATTAAAATGTTAGTTACCTTTATTTCCTTTTATGTTTGAATATTAGCTCAAATCGGCTTCGGAGTTTATGAGAGAATGCTATAACATGATTCATTCCATTGATCTCCAAAGCGCGTGTTGCGTTTTTTATTCGTGTTTGATTTTGATATATCTTATTAATGGATTTCTTTTAATTTTGAAGTTTTTACTAAATTTTGATGGTAAGTTATAATTGTTAAAAAGTAAATTTTAAATCTTATTTAATTTCATTAAAAAAATTTATAAAATAAGATTTGTAATTCACTTATATATTATAAATTATTATAAACTGATTTCATTTTTAAGTGATAGGGAACTTTCAACCGTTTCCTTTTTATGTTACTGCAATTATGTTAATTAAATTTATGGTAGTGAAGTTTGTGTTGGTCAAAACTTATATTGATGAACCTCTTAATAATCTTGAATTTACACACTTTAAGAAATCTATTTTGTTTGTGATTTTATGAAATTTTTTTACAATAGACCTTTAGCTAATATATATATATATATATATATATATATATATATATATATATATATTTTGTTATATAAAATCTAATATCAATATTTCTTTTCCTTATTAAAACTAAAATTTGAGATTTAAGTAGCCTACTATGGACCAACCTTGGAATGTCTTCTGATAAAGGAAAACAATGCATCACGTATACAATACCACCGAGTAGCTATAATTTTAGAGTGTTTTTTTTACTCGTTTTATTTGCATTTTTGTCTATAAAGCTGATACGTGATAGAGAAAAATATAACTTAAATAATTTTTCATAAACTAAAATTAATGTAGAAATTATTTTTATGTAATATTTTAACGCAATATTATTTAAACTCATATAAACTATTTAAATTTATGAAAAAAATATATTTTTTGTTTTTCTAATGTTGATAAAAGGTTTGCTGCAGCAGTTGGAAATTCCCGAGTGGAAGTGGGATAGCATGGCCATGAACTTTGTTACCCACTTACCTCGAACAGTCAGGAACCATGACGCCATTTGGGTTATAGTGGACAGGTTAACAAAGAGTGCTCACATTCTAGCTATCAATCTGAAGATGTCGATGCCAAAGTTGGCTCAGCTCTATATTAAGGAAGTGGTTTAGTTACATGGAGTGTCGTCTATTATCATCTCTAACATGGATACAAGGTTCACCTTTCGGTTTTGGCAGTCCCTGCAAAGTGAATTTGGTAGCAAATTACAAATGAGTTCGGCCTATCACCCTCAAACAGATGGTCAATCAGAAAGGAGGATCCAAACGCTTGAAGATCTGTTGAGAACGTGCATACTGGATCATCTAGGAGTCTGGGATGATGTATTGCCTTTGGTTGAATTCACCTAGAACAACAACTTTCAGTCTAGCATCAGAATGGCACCTTTCGAAGCTCTTTATGGAAAAAAGTGCAGAACTCCACTTTGTTGGTTTCAAGAGGGAGAAGTGGTGTTAACTGGACCAGAAGTAATCCAGAAAACAATTGAAAAGGTGAAGTTAATTCAAGAAATGTTGAAGACATCTAAGAGTAGGCAGAAGTCGCATGCTGATAGAAGAAGGAGACCTCTCGCTACAGGAGATCATGTTTTCCTTAGGCTGAATCCGACCACGGGTATTGGGAGAGTCGTTCGGTCTGATAAGCTATCTCCTAAGTTCATTGGTCCATACCAAATCTTAAAACGTATAGGACTAGTTGCCTACGATATGGTTTTACCACCTCAACTATCCAACCTTCATCCATTCTTCCATGTCTCTCAACTCAGAAAGTATGTAGCAGATCCTTCTCATGTGCTGGAAGCAAAGGATGTCCAGATCAAAGAAGAACGTTCGGTTGAGATGAAGCCTGTCAGCATAGAGGGAAACCAAACCAAACAACTCAGGGGCAAAACCATCAGTTTAGTTAAAGTGGTCTGGGACAAGAGAGCATGCGACTTCACATGGGAAATGGAAGACGTCATGAGGGAGTTATATCCTCACCTGTTCTCTGGTAAGTTCAAATTTTCGAGGACGAAAATTTTTGTAGTTAGGGAGAATGTCAGAACCCTTAAAATTCAGTGTGAGTGGAAGCCAGGTGTTAGTGAAAATCAAAAAGTGGAAGACAGGTGTGGGCAATAGAGTGGTCGATCGGTTTGTTGACAGTAGTATATAAGAAAATTTTTCAAAACTTAGAGCCACTTCTGCATGCATCTTCTCTCTCTTCAAACTTTCTGAGTTTTTCTTCTCCTTCTCTCTACAATTCTCATTCTTCTCTCTACGAATTCTCATCTTTTTCTTCTTCCAGTCATCATTCAGGCAGTGCTTGAGTCTTCCTGGTGTCAAGGGCTTCACTTTGCATCGATCAAGTTGTTGGTTTGAGCTGGTAAGTTCATTCTTCTCTTAGCACAGTTGTTTTTTGGCACATGCAAGCCAAGTTTCTGGTTGCATGAGATTATTATCTTCTTCCATGAAATTCTGATAGCAATTCTGGTCTTTTATTTGGTCTAGTTTCGTAATCGGGGAACTCTAAGTGTATAAGATTGGTAGTGGTGAGCCATATCCTGCAATCGTGAGCGTTCGACTAAGTTTAGAGGCAAGGGAAGCTTGTTTAATTTAATTATGATTCTTTGTTTTGAATGGTTGTATGTTTGAATGATACTTTGTTTGATTTTTTATGGATATGAAATATTGGTGTTATTGCATGTTCGGCTGTATGTGTTGATGATTTACAAATGGTATGAACTGGGTAGGAATATGATTTGATTTTGAATCATCAATATTCTGCGAAATTCTATAATTGTCGCCGATAGTCATTCTTGACCATTCGGTTTTCCATTAGGCATTCGGTTTGGACTGAATTCTTCTTTTGTAGAGAATTTCAGTTAATGACCAATCGGTTTTCTATTAGTATACTTGTAAATAAACGTTTTTTCTATGTATAGTTTCCTATTTATACTTCGTAATCAGTCTAGTTAAGGTATTCAATAATACTTAAAGTCTTAGATATTATGTTTATCCTCTGTTGAAAATAAGGGTTAGGTAATTGTATTTAGAAAATATTTATTCATTTTTGTATAAGCTCAGTAGTGTTCGGTCTTGAAAGAAGCGCTCGGTCTCGTCACAATACTCAATAATGTACTTATATTTGAAACTAGGAGTGTTAGGCGCAGCTCAATAATATTCGGTCAAAATAAGTTTCAATCGACTTATTATGATGGGTGAATAGGGTGATCAATAACATTTTTGTGATAAGTTTTTAGGATTCAATTCTAAATTAAACATTAAGTCTATTTTTGGGTTATAATTTTTAAACTTTTTTCACATATTTCAAATCTATAGTAATGAATTTCCACGTACTAATTAAAAAAAAAATCAAAAGTATCCTAAAAGTAATCCAAATATCATCATGTAAGGCTGAATTTAATCTAAAGTATTAGTATATTGATGTAATAATATTTAACATCACACTCAAAGATTAAATTCTTAAATATGCTATAAGTCTTCATATATAATAATTATATTTAGGATTAATTATGTTTTTAGTTTCTAAACTATAATGTAATTTTGATTTTTGTTTTTATCTTAAATTATGTTCCTTAGTTTGGAATAAAGTGAAGGGATAAGATAAGGTTTGACAAAAATATATGAATATAAATGAAAGAGATGGGTAGAAATGAAGGAAATGAGTGGAAGAAGATATATGAATGGGAAAAAAGGAGAAGAGGGAGAAGAGATTGATTTATATAGAAAATGAGAGAGAAAAATTTTGAGTGAGAGGTTTGTCATCTTCAAATAATCTTTAAATTAAAAATAATCTACAATTTTTATTTATTATCATCAAGGTATACAAATTCGTAATATATAACTTAGTATCAACAAACACTAGTTTTAATAAATTTAAAATAGTTTGTGTCGTTAGAGTTGACTTTATTAGTGTCCAATATTAAGAAAGTTTTATTAGAGTCAACTTAGCTTATGTTAATTTAACACTAACATAAATATTAAAATCATAAATGCTTTTTCTGGTAGAATATTGCTAAAAACACTTTTATCCAATAAAAATCAATGATGGGAGAAGATTGACGGAATAAACAAATTAAACAGAAAATAAGTTAATATATAAGAGAAAGAAATTGATAACTAAATAAAAAAACAAATTAAGAAAAAATTTCAACATAGAGAAGAAATAAAGAGAGAGAAAAATGATATTGTAATTTTTAATTTTATCAATAATATATTTGTATTTTGAGTGGTATTATTCCACATTTATATTTTCTCTCACAAATTTGATTAAGAGAAATTTTGCTAAATTTCTCCACAACCAGTATTAGAGTGGGAGAAATGAATGCAGATGAAGCAAAAATATAAAATGAGAAGTTTGATGGTACGGACTTTGGCTTTTGGGAGATGCAAATCAAAGATTATTTGTATGAGAAAAAGCTATATCAACTTCTTTCGGGACATAAACTAGAAAATATGAAGGATGAAGATTGGGCTTTTCTTGACCGACAAGCTCTTGGAGTTATTCGATTGACATTATCTCGCAATGTTGCATTTAATATTGCAAAAAAAAAGACCATGTTGGGTCTTATGACAACTCTTTCAAGTATGTATAAAAAGTCGTCAGCCTCAAAAAAAGTTCATTTGTTGAAACTGTTATTTAATTTGCGGATGTCAGATGGCGTAATGGTAGCGCAACATCTTAATGAACTCAATATTGTCACAACCAAATTGATTTCAGTTGAAATCAAATTTGATGACGAAGTACGAGCCTTGATACTTTTGTCTTCTCTACCAGAAAGTTTGAATGCTACAGTCACAGCTATGAAGCATTAATAAATTGATGTTTGATGATGTTCATGATCTGATTCTCAGTGAAGAGATTCGACGAAAAGAGTCAAGAAAATCTTCAATCTCTTCAGTTTTGCATAGAGTCAAGAGGAAGAATTTTGATTAGAGGATATGGACGTGGAAAATCCAAGGAGAGGAGGTCCAATTCTAAAAATCATCGTAGTTTCCAAAACTCAAAGACAATTGTGTGTTGGAATTGAGGAAAGGTGGGACACTACAAAAATCAGTGCAAGAGTGCACAAAAGAATCAAGAGGATAAAGTAGAAGCAAATGTTGCTTCAATCTCTTCTCCTCCTAAGGGTGAAGCAACATTGATATGTTCTTTAGAGAATAAGGAAAAGTTTTGGGTGTTAGACTCTAGAGCATCCTTTCATGCCACCTCCCAGAAAAAATTCTTTGAGAATTATGTCCTGGAAATCTTAGAAAAGTTTACCTTGGTAGTGAGTAATCTTGTGAGATTGTTGGTAAAGGTGTGGTGAAGATTAAGTTAAATGGCTCTGTATGGGAATTGAAAAATGTTAGACATATTCTCGACCTAAAAAGGAACTTAATCTCTGTTGGTCAGATGGCCAATGATGGCTACACAACAGTCTTCCATGGTAATCATTGGAAGATTTCAAAGGGTGCAATGACAGTTGCTCGTGGTAGGAAACGTGGTCTCTTTACAAGACATAAGAAGCTTGTCATTTGATTGCAGTTGCAATAAATGAAAATTTCAACCTATGGCACTAAAGGTTAGGTCATATGAGTGAGAAAAGGATGAGGATCATGCACTCAAAGGGGAAACTACCAAGTCTTCGATCAATAGAAATTGACATATGTGAAGACTTTATACTTGGAAAGTAGAAACGAGATAACTTTCAGATAAGTGGAAGAACCCCGAAGAAAAGAGAGACTTGATCTTGTTCACTCTGATGTTTGGGGCCTAATAACGGTCTCATCCATTGGCAGTAAATGATACTTTGTGACTTTTATTGATGACTACTCTAGAAAGGTGTGGACATACTTTCTTAAAAATAAGTCTAAAGTATTTGAGGCTTTCAAAATTTGAAAAGTCGTGATAGAAAATGAGACGAGATTAAAGATCAAAAAGTTTATATCAGATAATGGTGGTGAATATAAAGACACTAAATTTAAGAAGTTTTTGTTATGAGAACGAAATCGGAATGGAGAGGATTGTGCCAAGTACGACTGAACATAATGGTGTGGCAAAACGTATGAATCGAACGTTGATAGAGAGAGTTAGAAGCTTGTGTTTGCAATCATGCTTACCAAAGCAGTTTTGGGTAGAACCAATCAACACAACAACTTACTTAATCAATTGAGTAAACAAGTCCTAAATCTTCATGTGGAAAATATTAATCCCTTAGATATTCAAACACAAGATTTACATTAAGAAAAAGATGTCAAGAATGACCAAGAGCCTTAATCTATGTCTAGAACCAAGACTCTTTGTTGTTCTATTCCGATCTAGGTTCTAAAACACTTTCCAATGATTAGATACCAATAATTTCGACGGATGAATTTATTGTCCATGTGGGCTGGAGGGAGAGAAGCATCGATGTGTCAGCAACAACTCCCTTTCCCTTGCAGAGAGTAGTGATGGATGTTAGGAAGCCCAGCTTGACATTAGAAGCTTCTGTAGTATAAACAATGTCATGAGAGATGAGAGCATTAATGTCCATATCAAACCTCTTCATTATCCCATAAATGAAATATGACCGCTCATGATTGATATCTGAAGTGTGCGTATTGGGCTTGAGGTTGGTGAAGGAAAAAACCCTCCACATTTGAGCTAATGAATTCAAATGTTTTCAAAGCAATAGATAACCAAAGGTGTAGGAAAGAAAAACAAATTGAGAAAAAAATTTAAAGTTGAGAAGAAATAAAGAAAGAGAGAGAAAGGTGATAGTGTAATTTTTATTTTTATCAACAATATTGCAGTATAATTTAAAGAGTTTTATTTTGAGTGTTATTATTCCACATTTATATTTTCTGCTAAATTTCTCAACATTTTCTTTTTGTTCTTCTTACAAATTAATATTTTGGTTCACAACACACTCTAATTAATCGGAATTTAACAAAATTGGCTTGTAAGGTGAAGTAAACACTCACATGTATACTCTAAATTACCCTTATCTCTAGTCAATGTGAGACTTCCAACACACACCCCTCACACCGGGGTATATATATCTCGTGCGTTTGACTAAACATTAATAATTGTCCAAAAATCGCAAATCTCGCTACCAAGTTCTGATATCATATTAAGAAGTGAATTTTAAATCTAATTTAATCTTACAAAATCAATTTATAAAGTGAGCTTTACATTCAGTTGTATAACTCGGTGTGGGTAACACTAATAATTAGAATCTAAATTTAGTTTTTCTTTAAGCAATTCAAATTGTACCTACTTCTTTATTCGATACAAGCTTTATTTATTAGTTTGTAGAATTTATTAGTGTCCTAAGTAGCATGATTCGCAATAAATATTACAAACTTATTCAATATTGCAGTTATTTTAATAAGTTTATTGAGTTAATTATGTAACATATCAAATAATATATTAAATTGAACTGCGGTTGATAATAAAATAAAATATTTTATAATTATTTTTTAAGTAATTATTTTAAACGAAAAGTATGTGATTGAGAACTAATAACATTTTAAATTGTTTAATGATGATAAAATTATTTGATGATAAAAATTAAAAATTTAAGTTATATATAAATTAATTATTTTAGTTAATATTGTAGCTTTCTATCTATTTAAATGTATTAGAAATTTTGTATCTAAATAATTTAAAACAAATATTAAAATGATAAGAAAATTCATAAATTCAATTTTGAAAAAATAAATCAATAATATATACAAAATAGATAAAAAAAATTATAAATTCATTAATAATAAAAGACATATTAATTATTAAGTGACCTCAAAATAGAGTATTCAAGTATTTTTGTTTTTCTTCTAGGTGATAGTTGTTTTATATTTTTAGGAGGCTCTTCTAAGAAACTCTTTGGTTAACACTAGTGCAGCGAGGGGCTTTTACCGCGGTTATTTTTCACTATACGTCGCGGTTTACGAACCGCGGCATATTCAGCCGCGGTAGTAAGTCAGAGACTTTAGGCCGCGGTTATGACCGCGGTATATAGGTTGCGGAATATGTCGCGGTTGTCCAAAGAACCGCTGCCTAAATCCTTTTTTTAAAAAAAAAAAATTTGTCCACTATATGCCGCGGTTGGGGTTACAACTGCGGCATATTCCCCTGCAGTTTTTTAAAATTGCAGGTCTGTTTTTGTGATATCCACTACCACAAAAACAGACCTGCATATAGTAGTGTCTTGAATCTCTGCAAAAGACAATTCATATTAATTAGTGTATATGAATTCAACATTTGGGAAAAAATCAAAATTTGTTAAAGTTACCACTAATGAAGAAATCATGTTAAGAATGCAAAAGGGCATAAATACCTGGAACAGGGGCGGCGAAAAAGCTTGGTGCAACAAAGGGGAATGGCAGCGGAGAGGAATGACAGGCGTTTCAAACGATTTTGATCGGCTAAAACTGTTTCTTATCGTCAAAAATGGGAAATGACCGAACAATTTTGAGTTTAAACGGTGAAGAAACGAGGGAACTGAGATGGGTGGTCGGTGGGAGAAGAAAACTCGAAGTCCAGCGAGCGTCTGCGCGAACAAGACGATACTGTTCCAAAGTTTTATTTTTTAACTCTGACTGGGGAATCTACCGCGGTTCACTACTTAACCGCGGTATAAGATGACATTTTTGAAATTATTTTTAAACTATATGCCGCGGTTCGGCGGCAACCGCGGTATAAGATGGCATTTTTGAAATTATTTTTAAACTATATGCCGCGGTTCGGCGGCAACCGCGGTATAAGATGACATTTTTGAAATTATTTTTAAACTATATGCCGCGGTTCGGAGGGCAACCGCGGTATATTCCTCTAAATATTTCAAATTCATTTTAAATTTATTTCAGGTAGGAGAATAGGTTGCGGTTACACTGAGAACCGCGGCATATACCCTTGTAACTTCTGAAATTCTCTGACTCAGTCAGCCCCTGCAATAAATTGGCAGGGGTATATGCCGCGGTTTTCCAGAGAACCGCGGCATATAGGCTGTTATTTAATTTTTTTTTCAGACGTGGCGTCAAAGGGGATGGTTGACTGGCGTATATGCCGCGGTTCCCCTCTGAACCGCAGCATATTTCTTCGATTTATTTACAAAACTGCCACCGCGCACCATTATGCTGCGGTTTCTAGTGAACCGTGGCATAATGTGCGCTGTAAAAACCCAATTTTTTACTAGTGTTAAAAACTTGGAGTACTAGAAAACAAATTCCATATATTAAAAACATAAAGTACTAAAATATAATCTATTGTGATTAATATTGTGGTTAATAATTTGGTCTTGGATATTGGACTCTCTTATATTGAGAAAAAGAGAAAAGACTCAAAATTTGAGAATGTTTCTCTTAATCTAGTTAAGTCGGGTTGAAAAATAAGAAAGACAAAAAGGAATAGTCTGAATTCACTTATAATACCAACACATTGAGAAAGAGAGAAAAAGGAAAAAAATTACTCACAGTTTTCACAAAGTTACAATTATAAAATCGATACTGCAGATTTATTCAACATTGGATCATGTTGAAAATTTGACATCAGATTTGAGACATCATGTTCTTCGTTATAATCGCTTGGATCTTAGATACAAGATCTGAATCGGAAAATATTCAGTTTGCAATGTAATTATGTGTTTAAATTTTATTTATCTTCTTTGTTATCTATTTGTAAGGTTTGCTATCTTCTTTCAAAATATTTTTTAAAAACAAAATCAGGATAAACAGATTTCAAAGGGAACCATCTCTTGTATGTAGTGGATTCTTATAGGATTATTTGTTGGTTCAAGAGCAAGGTGAAAACTATGAAAAATCGGTGATTTCAATACAAATATGCTCATCAGCCATGCTTGATCGCTACTCATAACTCTAACTCATCGACGATACATTATTTTGCAAAGTGTTAGTGAACCATGGTCATATATATGATCATCACAATATGCTCTTCTTTCAATAATTCACAGCCCAATGATCAGAGCCACGTAATTTACTCGCAAAGAGAAAACCAGCAAGCAATTCATGTGCATCTTAGTAAATCCAGTGCAACGAAAATAAATGATAAAGAAATGAAGAAAGCAACAATGATATACATATATAACCATAGTTATTATATTAAATAAATACTAGATCATGTGTTTGAAAATTGAAGATCCCTTGCTAGTCTAATTTCGAATGTACGAACCAAATTAAGGAAAAATATTAACTAGTTCATTCAGAGAGCGAAAACATGTTTGATCATTTGGAAAGAGATAGAGATGGTGAAGCATTGCAGCTTGATGCAGGAGGTGATGGAGGAGAGCCATGCCTACGAGCAAGGTCACGTGCCACTGCTTCCACGTTAGCCCTAGTAGAACTTGATGGAGGAGCTGCCACGTATTGACGTGGGTCTAATGCCCTTTGTTGCATGGCCCATGTAATTTGCCCCGACGTATCAAAAAGTGAAGACAAGTCATAGGTGGTGGCCGGCGCCACAGCTCCGGTGGCCGCCGATGGTAAATCAGCCATTGAGAATCGCAGTGCCGTCGCCGATTGAGATGGAGGAGGTGGCGGCGGATGAGGTCCCTCCATCTGGGCAAGGTGGCCTTGTAGGTATGAGAGTTCTGCTTGCAAGCTCACCACCTTTATGTGTAACAAAAATAACTCATTGAATAAATTATCATTTTATTTTCTAGCAAACAAAAAATATATATAAATATGATGAAGAAAATAAAATTGAAACAAATGATAGAAATTAATGATATCATCAATCTTTTTCTTTAAGATCTTCCCTTTTCATGTAAAAAATAATAAGAATTTCCTTTTCATACAACTTTTTTCTTCAAATAGAAAAATAGAGAATGATAAAATTATTTATAAATGAAATGCGTAATTCTCTCTCTCGATAATATAATTATAATAATGTCGCATTTTCTAACTAATTTAGTAATTATGGATAAAAGAAGGTGAGGATCCAGAGTAAGATTAAGACTAATTAAGGAAAACATAATAGAAGTATCAACACGGTAACTTTAAACAAACTTCTAGAAAATGTACAAGCAAGAATTTTGTACAAACAAAGGTACTTCCAAAAGATACACAAATAAACATGATTAAACTTGAAGGAAGAAAACAATATATGATTCTTTTAAAAATCAGAAATTGACAGATTCTAACAATAACAATATTAATGAAATAATTTCAACACTAACACATTTTCAATAATGACTAATATACATCCGAACATAAATATGATGAGCTAATTAATTTAGAATATATATATATATATATAAATAAAGAAAGAGAGACAAAAATACATTCGATTTGAAAAATGCTAAACATACTTTTTTAACATTTTCTTTATAAATTTTCTAGAAACTCAGCAAAAATTTATTTATAACTTATTTCTTTTCCTACTGTGTTACGGCAAAGCGAGATGTATAGAAAATACAATCCTAGGTAGATTACTGCAAAAGGAACAAAAACTTCCTTCTACGAAACCATATTCTCCGCTACTAGAAATATTTCAAAACTTAATAAAAATTAAAAGAAAGTATTAAAAAGGATTAACACCTTGCATTCACAATAATGCACATAATCTTCTCAACAAGCTTATAATTTTGTCCAATTGTCAAATAATGTTATATCTTTCATTAGGTTAAAATTATTATTAGTAAGTTTCTATGAGCACTGTACTATGTGAGAATCAAAAATGGTTTATGGGGTAGTCCATGTTTTAGTTCTAGGAAACTATGATGCACTACTAGATATAAATAAGTTAATTAGTGCCTTAATTAATCTAATATTTTCCTTAAAAAAAATTAGAGAACACAGTAATAGTTAATTAACAGAGACTACGCATTTAGAAGAAATGGGGAAGAAAATTTGACATGCTAAGATTTCCTAATCTATATTAATGTTACATTGATATATAGAATTTGTTTTTGCGAATGTGATTTTATGAAAAGATATAGAGAGACAAAAATGTTTATTTTAATTTCGTGTATGAAATCTGTTTGAAGGCTTGAACTAACCGACCACCTCCTCAAAACATGCAAGAAGCAAGGAAGTAATGGCCCATGGCATTTGTGTAACAGCCGACCACATCATTTGTTAATCAAATAAGAGTTAAGGAATTAACTGAAATGCATTGAAACTGTCTCCCTTATTTTCCTCTTTCCTCAAACCTCACCTTTCTTTCTTAGGGCACACAACCACAAGCTACTACTACTACAATGCATGTTAATCTTTCTTCTCCTTCACTTCAACTATTGAAGCCACAAAAGAAAAACAAAAAAAAAACAAACTAAAACAAATACACAGATGTGTCCCTTTTCTCAACAGTTTAGCAAAATTGTTTTTCTTTCTTAAATTAAAATATAAAATTAAAAAAAAATTCTAAATTTTTTAATACATTTTTATTTTTCTACTTTAAAAATAAATATTTTAATTCAATTTTATTAATTTTTTTTATTAAACAATATTCTATATTAGTGTTCAAAATAAAATATGTTAAACAGTATAAACGTAACACATAAACGTCAATTTAAAATATTATTTGACACGTCAAAATATTTAATGCAATTATATTTATTTTAAAGTTTAAAGAACCAAATTATATAAAAAAAAAACACAACAATAAAAAAAATAGTTATTATTTTGAGAATTAAAAACGAGATTGAAAACCATGGAAATCTTGTAAGTATTATAAAACACGGCTTTTCTTAGGTTTCACTTTATTGGCCAGGAAAACAAACAAAATAAACTGGAACGTTACATGAGTTATTTTATATATATACATACATATATATATATACATACATATATATATATATATATATATATATATATATATATATATATATATATATATATATATATATATATATATATATATATATATATATATACGGTTTCTAGAAACAGAAAGTCTAAAAGAAACTCAACACCCCCAATCTGATAAATTTTATAATTTCTGATATGATTCTGATTCTACAGTCAATAGAAAACGTCTTGAAAGCATACCGATTGAAGCGATTCACTGGTTAGCTTAGTGTGGGAGAAGAAATTGAAAACTGATAATTAAGGTATAGCCAAATTGAAAGCAAACGATTAATTGACATATATAATGCGCATGCCAAGAACACGCATTAAACCATGGTTAATCACATATAATTATATCAAGAGTTAGAGTTATAATGAAAATCAATAGTTTACCTGTTGCTGAAGGGCAAAGATGTGGGAAACACAGCCGTAAACAGGATCTCTGAGGCGTGATTGTGCTTCATAACAAATGGTGATGACAGCATCAAGCCTCTTGTGCACAGGAATGCTAAGGAGAAGCTTGGACATGTTACTGGCCCCAAAAACCTTGTGCACAGAAGCGAAATGGGCTGTCCCTTGCTCCGCATCAAAATACGGAGCAAAGATACAACCCTGAATGCATTTCCTTCTGAGGAATTTGCAAGCCCCACAAGGGCTACCAGAACTATTGTTACCATTACTGTTACTGTTACCGGTATTCATGTCGGAGTAAAATTATAAAGGTGAGAAGGGTATGAAATGATTAGGTTATGGAGGGAGGATTTTGTGAGAGGTGGAAAAAGGAAGAGAAGAAGAAGAAGAAGGGTGGAGTGTTGTGAGGAAGAATTTAGGAAGGATAGGTTTGGTGGGGTTAGGGAGATTTAATGAGGGGATTTAATGGGAAAGAAGAAGTCTTAAAAGGCACGCGAGGGAGCAAAGGCTTAACATCTACATTTAGCTGTTTGCGTGAAGAAAAACATGAGGTATAAGGTGGCTAGCTATGGCTTGTTTGCTCCCACTCAAAACTTGTTTTGGCTTCGTTCCTCTCGTGATGGTGAATCCATTTAACACACAAACATGCTCTCTCTTCAAAAACACACACTTTTGAGACTTCCCCTAGTTGCTATCATGTGAGGATAAAGGTATGTGTTGGAAGAGGAAGCTTTGAATTTGGACCAAGAGATGATGTAATCATAAAAGAGGTTTTTGTAACCGAGCCAAGCCAAACTAAAGACAACACATTTTTTTGTTATTTTTACGCGTTTATAATATGATATACATCAAAGGGAATGTGTCCATTTGCATTATTTGGCTTTATGTGGACAAAAACAATAGAGATCTTCTCGTGATATTTTGGTGTTGTGACATTGGTGTCTCTTCATAATACTATAAATATTAGAAAAATGATTATTTCACACACATAAATTTTTTACATTTATTTAAAATTTTCTTTTTTATTTTTTATTCTCTTCTTTCTTGAAAAAAAAAATACAAATATTTACACTTTTATGACTATTTTACTCTTATATTGTGTGTCAAATTAATGTAAAAGTGTGACATGATACGATTACTCTAGATATTAAAATATATTTAAATTCATGAAAGAACTAATTTATTACATGTTCTAGTCAGATTAGATTAAAAAAAATATTAAATTTTTTTAAAATGTGGACGAAACGGAATCTCATCATTTAATTTAAATTAAATGGATTGAAGTCGAGTTAAGGAGGAGATGGTCATTAATTTATAAAAAACAATTTCTTATTATTTTTTTCGTAAGTTATTTATTATAATTATTTATTACTTCTAATTATTTAGTTAACATTTTGATTTCTTTAAAATATTATAATGTTTTTAATAATATTAAATAGTTTTGATGTTTAATTTATTTTGAAAAACTATGTAGGTTAATACTTTAATTTTAAAATTATCTTTATAATCATGTTTGATGAAATACATTAGTTCTTGGATGGTAATGTTATAAAAAAAATTATATAGTCACTAGTGCAATAAGGGGATATGGCATCGGTTAGTTTTGTTTATAGGCATCGGTTCTGCAACCGAAGCATATACGGACGAGGTAAAAAGGGGTGTTTTATGCCTCGGTTCTGAACCGGGTTAAAACGAGATAGGATTATGCCTCGGTTCTTAGATAACCGAGGCAATAGCATGTTTTTATTTTTATTTTTTCGATATGCAGAGTCCACTTCTCCTTCTTCTCGCCTCCACAAGCGCAACAATCCCTGCCAAGCTGTTTACCACTGCCATCGCCTTGTCCACCATCCCGCTCCCTTCCTCTGCCACTAGCTCCACCAGCGACTTCACTGCCCCCGCGCTCACCGCCCAGATCTGGTTGTTCTGCCGCACTGAACACAACTTGTACAGCGTCGTTCTTCCCTCTGTAGAGCCATTCAATAGTAGCGAAACCAACGCCCAGATCTGGTTCTCCTCCACCAACACAAGACTCATCAGATCCTAAATCAACGACTTCAACGCCGTGACTGCGTGCTCTTGCGTCCATGGATCGCTGCACCGGAGCAACGGAACCAGACCGAGCACTGTGCCAGACTCGCCAATCAGGGCACCGCTGCTCCTGCGTCCGCTCTATTCTTCGCCAACAGCCTCAGCTTCGCCATCGCCGATCGCTTCACCGCCACCAATGAAGAATGCAGTCCATCGACGCAGATCTTTACCGTGGGCTGAAGATCCTCTGGCGAGATCCTCCGGCGAGATATTTTTCGTCAACTTCAGGTTCGTAGGAGAAGCATAGAGATCGGGAGCGCAAACCCAGATCTGGTGGTTGTTGTGTTCTGCTTGCAGCTTTAGGTTGGAGCATAGAGAAGAAAGAGAAACAAGAAAAAGAAAAGTGAAATGGAAGAGGAACGGTCGTGCGAGATCAAGGTGTAGGGGGTGGTTTAGGCACCGGTTTCTCAACAAACCGAGGCAATAGGGAGCTTGACTTTTCAGACTGAGATCAGACTGAGTAGCAGAGGTGTAGCAGAGTAGCAGCAGAGGTCCTGAGCAGTGTTATAGGCACCGGTTGTCATGTTAACCGAAGCAATAACTTAGTTCCACCACGAGTTTAGTTTTGACCGAGGTATATATTGTGTTACGCTTCGGTTTTCGCATGACCGAAGCGTATATGACGTGAGAGAATCAACATTTTTTACTAGTGAGTTAGTTCATTGATTGTACGCAACAATTATATACAATAAGTTAAAAAAAAATTTAAGTGAATTATTCATCTAATCCACCAATTTTGTCAGGGATCAAGTTAGATTACAAAATTTCTAACTCGTCATAGAATAAATTAAGTTTGATTTATTTATTTTTAGTTCAACTTGTAGTGAGTTAACACGCACAAATATAGTTAACTGACTCTTAACACTCTTATAATATATATCAATGTTAGTATATTAAAAAAGTTTTTAATATATTTTAAAATATTAAAATTAATGTACATAGATGTATTTTGAAAATACAAGGATAACACTTGTCAGACCCCATTAAAAACACACCCAAAAACCCCAAGTAGTGGGATCCATGTGTCAAGAAGTGAGTGAGCGTCTCAGTTAGTGGAGAACAGGTGGTTGCAGGAGAGTGGTCGTTCGTTTTGGGCGACGGTAGTATTTAAGACCAAATTTCAAATGTCGTACCACTTCTCTGCATGCCTTTCTTCTTCCCCATCCTGCTGAAACCATTTTCTCCTTCTTCTCTCTAAGAAATCCTCACCATTTCTTCTTTCGATCACCTCTCAGGCACCGCTGGAACACTCTCGGCGTCAAGAGCTTCCATTTAAACCGATTGGTTTGTGATTCTGAGCTGGTGAGTTCTTTCGCTTTAAGCACGTTCGTTTAAGACTCGCATGCAACCCTCTAGTTCTGGTCGCCTGAGTGGGTGATATTATTCTGAGTGTTTCTGGTTTTCTATGTGGTTTAGTATTCCTAAAACGTGGTCGTCGGACTTTAAGTCTTTGGTAGTAGGGAGCTCTAATTCTGCATAGTTGAGCCTTCGGTTACGTGTCGAGGTAAGGGAAGCTTATATAATTTAATTTAGCTTGTTGTGTTGAATGTTTGTATGCTTGCATGATACGTTTGATTATTTGATGAGTATGAAATATGATTGTACTGCTGGTTTGGACGTGTGGATGGACGTATGATATACGCTATGAACTGAGTTGGAATAGAGTTTAATTTTTGAACCATAGTATTCTGAGCAAAGGTGATAGTATGGTCGAGCGTCATTAGCGAGCGTTCGGTCTTTCTTGGGAGTGCATGGTCTTACTTGAATTATCATGCGTTAGGGATATTGTTTAAGAGTCTTTCTGTAATATGGTATAAGAATAGGTAAACTGTAACCGAGAGTTTGTATTCATCGTTCAGTTTTCGTTGAGCGTCCGTTCATGTTAAGTTCTTCTTTAGACTTCCTAAACAGTTTAGTTAAATGTGTTATATACTACTTAAGGTCGTAGACATTATTGTTCTTTTCATTCAGAATAAGTGGTGGCTCAATTGTATATATATATTCATTCGGTTTCTGTGAGTTTATTAGCGATCGGTCTTGGACCAATCTTTCAGTTTCAGTAGCGCTCGTTCCTGATACGCACTTGGTCTTGGACCAGCGCTCGTTCAAAAGTGTTCGGTTTCTATAGGGCTCGGTCTTAAACCAAGCGCTGGGTCTTGTTTTCTGTAATATAGTATTATTGTGCTTAGAATCAGAGTCTTTATTCAAACTAGATAGCGTTCGTTAATTCATAGTTTCTCATCAATATTATTATTTAGTATAAGTCAGTGTTGGTCTTAAAAAGGTGTTCGGCCTAGAGTCTTAGTACTCGGCCTAGGCTTCGTGGCGTCTGGTTTGAACTCTTAGGAGTTTGTTTATTAAAGTAGATGAGTAGCGCTCAGTCTAGTTAGTTTCTAAGAAGCGTTATTCCAGTCGTACTTGGGTTATGATAAGAGCGTATGATCTTATTTCCTTTGAATGTATGGATGATTAAGTATGAGGAAAATTGAGATGTGATGTGTATGAAATAGTTGATTATGAACGAGTATTCCAGGGAGGAATATCTCAGAAAGTGGTTATTGATTGGTAAAGTATGAATGTGGGCAAAGCTTAGCGGGCGTTCATCCTGATATTCCATGATTACTCGTTCTCATGTAGAGAGGAATAAGTCACGTGTGGGAATGGCAGGAGGTCCTAGTCCATAAGGTTAACTTGGACGGAACGGATCAACCTCGGGTGGCAGCTATTGAGGGTATCTCAATTACTATATCACCCGGGTGTACGAACGTCGTAGCTACACAGGATTCATACAGTCCGGACAGTCAGAGTCATGTGGTTGTTATTTGCATGTATGGATGTATGAATTATGATGTGGTCGTTGTTGGTTTTGTCATGAATGTTGTATGTTGTGATTAAATAAATTAAATTACATAAGCTTACCTTGTTTATTATTTTTGTCTGTGTTGTGCGTCCTGTCGTTGTCCTGTTGCAATGATCATCCGTGTGTATGTGAGCAGAAGGAGAAGAGCTGCTGAAAGAAGTATTGGAAGACGCGGCAGAAGTGAAGACCGAACCTTAGGGACGTTCGGTCTGTTATTAGCTTTATATGTTGTAAGACCATTCGGTATAATTTATTTTGTACACCGTTCAGTCTAGTAGAAGCTAGCGTACGTTTTTAAATTCCCTGTTATTATGTAAGGCCGTTCGGCCATAATAGTATCTCGTTCTGTGTAGAACTGATCTGTAGTATTGTTAATATGTGATGATTCTCGTATATGGTTTTACACTGTATTTTTGAGATGTTACAACACTAAAAATTAAAATAAAAATCCAAATTCAAAAAATAAAATTCCAATACCTCTTTTATTTGTTTCTTAATTCAATCCCAATATATTATTGCTTAAACTTGAGAGTGGCTGAGACAGACTAAATAAGGAAATTATGCTAATTATAAACCTTGTTAATTGTGGGAATAAATTAATAGTGCATTGTATATGGTTATTTTGTTTTATCAACCTTTACTTGGGTAAATTACACGACTCTTTGTTGCAATTGATTCAGCCACTTGGGTTTGTCTTCTTTATAAACAAAATGCCAAAATGCTTAGGCTTGAAAGTTATGGTAGTAAATTGGTATGAATGCATGTGTTTAGGTTATTAATTCACATTATTAATTCAGATTTGTTGGGTTGTATAAGTGAATGAGTGAGAGAGAAAGAGAGAGGATCTTGGATACCATTGTTGATGTTGAATATATGCAACTTAAGAAAGGAGAAACAAGGGTATTAGTTTTTTTTAATTAGTAATTTGATTTTTATATTTAGATTATCATTATTTTTTATTTTTATTTTTTATTTAATTAAATGTTAATATTTTTAAATATAATCAATTTGGTTTCTTATTTTAAGTTAATATTTGGAATATGTTATGTATCAAACCGTTTAAAAAATATCACGAGTCAAAATTTGAAATGTGTTACCATCAAATCAGATGAATGACAAAATAAAAAATTATCTAAATTTTGATACGTGACTTTTTTCAAATGAAGATAACGTAATTTGCAAAAAAAAAAATCTAATTAACCCCTTTAAAACATATTAGAACAAGTAAAAAAAATACAAAAAGTAAAGTAAATTATGTAACAATGAAATTACTAAAATTTAAGTTTTTTATATTTGTACATATTATATTTAGATCTTTATATATAAAAGTAATCTTTTGTGTTTATAGAACTATTTAAACGGTCTAAAAACTCGTGCATTTATCAAACTAATCTTTTAAAGTTTGTTAACTTATTTGATAGGTGAATTTCGGTTACAAACATATTCATTATAATCAAGTTATTTGACGTCTTCCTTTAAGTTTGAGTTATTTTTCTTTATGAACAATGGTGAAACTCAGGATTTAAATAATTAGAGATTATTTGATTTATTGACAGCTTGCGTACCACTAAATGTGAAAGTTAGTTAAATGAATATGTGTTTAACTTTAAACAAGTATAGACATGCTATTAGTGTAATAATCTCACTTGTTAAAAGCGAGACACACTTTATATTTCATATAAATGACAAAAATACCATGATTAAAAATGTGTTAAAAATCTAGTTAAATTGCTTTCCAACTTTCATATATACTTAGATATTTTTCTAAAATTTTAATATTATCTTACTTAGAAATATACATTACAAGAAAATTTTTAAATAACAATTAATTTTATATACAAAAAATAATTAGTCAATATAATGAGTAATTTAGATATTAATTTATAAACTAAAAATTATTGGTTTTTAAAATAGTCACTATTATAAATAAAAAATTGTAATTAGTAGCTAATTACACTTTAAATTTGTCATTAACATTATTTACCAAGGTTTTGGTTAAAAAACAATTTGTGTCTAAAATTAGTTATAACTTAATAAATTAGTGACCAATTTAGATAATAATTTATTTTTTAGTCAAAACTTTAGTAGCTAATATTAGTAACCAATTTATAATCGAATTCACAAACTAATTATAATTTCTTATTCATAATAATGACTATTTTATATACCAATAATTTGTAATTTATAAAGTAGTGTCTAGATTAGTTATTATAATAATTAATTATTTTTTATCTTTAAAATTGATTGGTATTTAAGGATTTCTTTTAGTGACTCTCGGTTACTTTAATTTTATATGAACCAAACTCTTTAATAGTTTCTTTATTTGCATTTAAATGATGAGTTTCTTTTATCAACATTAAATACAAGAATTAAAATGTCAAAATTGATTATCGGTTATTTGTTGTTAGAGACTCAAAAATAATATATTTTACGTTTATTGTTAATAACCTATAAAAACACATGCACATACGCGTATGTAATGACCACTAAAAATATATGCACATACGTGTGTGTAATGACCACTAGAAACACATGCACACACGCGTATCTAACGACCACTAGAAACTCATGCACAGCATGTTTTCCACTTTTTTATTGGAATAACAAAAAATAATTTGTATTATGATTAAAAAAAATATTAGATTTAAAAATCATAAAATAATAGTTATAAAATAATTTTTTTAATAATTTTATCACATATAATCTTTTATTTTACGTAGTTAATTTTGTTAATGTCTTATTTAAGTTTGAGTTTTTTTTATGGATAATAATGGTTAAATCTAGTTAAAGTAAAAAAAAAAATTGAGACCAAAAGAACAAATCAAAAGCAATTAACTAATATTTGTATAATTAAAATTTATTTTATTTTTTGAAAATGGGAATAACAAATAAATTTATTCCCATTTTGATAGAGAAATATCACATTGAGAATGTGTATAAATATAAATAATACTCAATATTTTTGATTGGGTATGGAATGAGGATGAGTATGTAAATATTTGCATGTCCTCTTTTCCATATCCATCCTAATACCCATATCCACTCTTATTTTCGTCTCCATTTAAATGACTAAAATACTCATTTATTATATATATATATATATATATATATATATATATATATATATATATATATATATATATATATATATATATATATTATTTTTAGTCTTTAGTTTTATAAAATTTTCTTTTTCTTTTAGTTACACTTTTTTTTCTTTTCTAATTATTTGATTTACCATGAAATCAATTCACATTTTCAAACATTTGTGTAGTTATATACATTACAAATAATGTATGTAAATTAAATATTTTTTATCTTATATTTAAATATTTCTACTTCTATTTTAATATTTTATTTATTGTTTTTTTACATGACAAGTGTTCAATAACATAAACCCTTCACAAACTAAGTAACATAAAATTTTTATCTTCTTTATTTTTATTCTTAATTTTTGTTTCATTTTAATAATTCTTTTTGTTTCTCATGATATTTAATACTGAATGTGTCTCATGAAATTTAATAAATGTGTTGGTTCTTATAAAATTTGATGTGATAGTCTAATTTAAAATGTATATAATTATAATTTATTTTTAGATATATAATATTAAAGAAATGTGAATACATTTTATATTAATATTGAATATTTGATAATATTATATTTCTTTTATAAGAATTTTTTATTAATTTATAAAAATTAATTAATTGATATTGAAACAGTAAAAAATTAAGTATAAATATGAGTATATATTCATTGAATTTAGGTATGAGGATGAAAATGATTTTTTTTTTTAAATGCATGTAGAATTATGAAACTCGTTCATGCGTACTTGACAACTCACGTTTAAATACCAATAAATATAAACATTTCACATTTAAGAATTTAAACAAATATTTAGACTTACACTAGTAAAAAAAGAGGATTTAAACTCGCATAATAGGTTTCGGTTTAGGAGCAACCGAAGCCTATCAGAACGCGGTGGCATTTTCGTAGATTAATCGAACTTTTATACCTCGGTTATATGGGAACCGAGGCATATACACCATATGACCTCGGTTAAAGTACCAACCGGTGCTTAATACTCTGAAAATTTCTGCAGATTTAACTTTTGAGTCTGACAACTTTTTGAACCCTGATATACTGCCTTGGTTCAGTGTGGGACCCGAGGCATGTGCACAATATGACCTCGGTTAAATGGGCACCCGAGGCATATACTTCAAAAGGCTTCTGCCTTTCCTCTTTCTCTGCGTCCTGCACAGCTGCTGCCCATCTCTCTTTTCCCATCTCTCTTCACCGCAAAGCCCATCTCTCTTTTCCCATCTCTCTTCACCGCAAAGGGCAATTTCTCCTTTCCTCTACTTCGTCGCACAATGAGAGAAGGCAACATGAGGCGTTCGTGGTGGCTCGCAGCGGCGCTCGTGGTGGCTCGCAGCGGCGCTCGTGGTGGCTCGTGGAGGCGCGACGATCTGGTGCGGCGAGGTCGTAGTGACTGTGCGAGGACGTTGGTCGTCCTGATTCGCGACGCAAAGGGGAGGCTCCCCTTCTCTTTTCTGTTGCTGCTCCGCCGCACAGTGAGAGAAGGTGCGGCGGCGTTCGTGGTGGCTCGCAACGGTGCTCGTGGTGGCCCGCAACGGTGCTCGTGGTGGCTCGTGGAGGCGCAACGATGGTGCGGCGAGGTCGCGGTGACTGTGCGAGGACGTTGGTCTTCCTGATTCACAGCGCAAAGGGGAGCTGTGCGAGTGACCTCCAGCGACAACGACGAGGGTGAAGGGCTAGGTATCTGATGAAGGCAGCGTCAAGAACGGAACTTTGGTGCTGATTCTGCGATTCTACGATTTAGGGATTGGGTTTCTACAATTTATGGATTGGGTTTCTACGATTTAGGGATTGGGTTGTTCTTAAATTTTTGGGGTTGTATATGGCTTTCGATTCTGCGATTCTGCGTTTCTGCGATTCTGCGTTTCTGCGATTCTCATTTCTACGATTGCTGTGGCTGAGATATTCGATCTTGTGGTGGTGGTGGTGGTCGGTGGTGGTCGGCGGTGTGATCATACTACCTCGGTTCCTTTTAAACAGAGGTTAAATACACGTTATTTTGACTCGGTTCACATTCGAGGCATAAAAGTGGAGGCTTTTTACCTCGTCTTCTTATACCTCGGGTCAATAACCGGTGCCTATAGGCAAAAGTAACCGGTGCCATTGCCTCTGATTGTACTAGTTTTACAATTAGTGTAATAACTTCACCTATTAAAAGTGAAAATTACTTACTATTCACTTTAAAGGTTTTTTTCTCATAAATAAATTTACAAAATATGCTAATTTGGATCCTATCACAAAAAGAAAAAATTGACCATTCATCCCATGATGAAAAATGTGTTGAGAAAACTAATTAAACCACTTTTCAATTGCCTAAAAATTTTCTATTTACCTAATTTTTTTTAAAAAATGTTTAACTTCGTTATCTTAGTTAAAACAATTCCAGTTACTTTGATTATATGAACCAAATTTTAATAGTTTTCCATGTTTATATTTAAATAATGAGTTTCTTTTATCATCTTTAGAGGACAACTAGATTTTGAAATTTGAAATTGATATCGATTATTCGTGGTTATAGATTTAAACAATACTATTTTTACCATCCAATAGAAACACATGCACACATAAGTGTATGTAATGTCACCAGAAACGTATGTATAACACGTGTTTGTACTTTTTTATTACAATAACAGAAAATTTAAAAAAAAAATACTATGATCAATAAAGTAAAAAATATTAGATTTAAAAAATATATGTACATAAGAAATATTTACAAAATAAATCGTTTTTATAATTTTATCATATATAATTTTTTTTTATCTTAGGTAGTTAACTGAGTTTAATGTATTTTTTATTTAAACTTGAGTTCTTTTTCTTTATCAACAATAATGGTAAAGTTAAAAAAAAAAAAAAGAACTAGAGGCTAAAATTTAAAAAAAAAAAAAGAAAAAGAGCAAATCAAATGAAAAGGTACCAACTAGGTTTTGGATGATTAAAGCTAATTTAGTTTATTGAAAACTCATGTTTTAACAATATTTTATATGGAGATACTCATATATTAACATAGATAGAGATAGAGTTGATACCAAGATATTAGAATAATAGTATAAAAATAGAGATAACATATATTCAATCAACTCGGATATACATATATTAATTATCTTTATTTTGAATATGTTCTTTATTTATGAACCTAAAAAAACTTATAAATAAAAAATATTACATAGGGATAAATACTCAATTCTCTTTCAATCAATTATTTTACAACGATATATTCTTTAAATTATTACTAACTTAACATTAGAAAATTTTCTATTAAATATATTGAGGTTAAGAATTTAATCTATATGGTTTCATGATCAAAATGTATGATTTTCTCATGTATGATTTTTATTATTGCTTGTATGCACTTAAGTGATTAATATCCATATATCATGTATCTTAATGAAAGTAAGAAGTTTGGTAAATACAAAGGTCAAATATAACATTAGACGTGTCTAAGAAATAGATGAGTCAAGGTGTTAAATAAGTCTAACACTAGTAATCATAAAGTTTGAAGCATTAAATGACCCAAGTCATTATATCTTGGTATTCATCACAAAACATTAGACGACTAAAGTGTTAGAATATTTAAATGATAGAATAAATTATAATGCGCTTCGTTATTATGAATGATTTATTCTCTGAATGATAATGTAAATTGATATATTGATCTAAGTGTGTTGAAACAAAAAATTAAGTATATGAATTTTAAATGTTTATGAAAATTATCTTGTGATAATTACATTTTGGAAGAAGAAAGTTTTGGAATCAAATGGTGAAGCAATTCGAGCACTAAGCAAATATTTTATATGACTAATAAATTAATTGTTTGATTGATGATTAAATATTATTATTGCTCTAACAATTTAAATGCATAATCTAATTGCATAAGTTTTCTTAACAGGACAATTATAAATGTTGAAGAAATATTAGAATTCAAATCAAGTATCAGCTCAATTATAAAAGGAAATGAGATATCCTAGAGCATAATTTGATTCAGAATTGAAGAATGATGTTCAAGGTTCAAGCTGAAAATTGAATTGAAGAATTGATAAATCATTTCATATCAAGGAGATTATAATGAAGAGTTGCAATTCAATATATCAACGACTATCAAATGTAACAATTATATAAAGGATGCAAAACCTTATGAGAAGAAGTATGAAAGAAAACAAACAAAGAGAATTGAGAAAGATCAAAGTGTTGAGAAACTATCATATCATTAGTGAATAATTAGTGAATTGGGTTGAGAGCTTACAAATTGTATTTCACTCAGTGAAGTTGTAACCTGTGAGATGTATTGTACACTCTCGTTGTGACAGTCTTTTATGATTATTCATTGTAATTGAGAGTTTTTAAGGAGGGGATTAAGAAGGATTCTTGAAGAGGTTGATACTTTATGTAGTTTAGAGAGGTTTATACTTATGTTTCTTGAAGAGGATAAACTTGTGAACTTGGAGAGAAGTATCATTATAACCTAGAGAGGTTAATATTCTCTTACTAGGTAAAGTTTTTTATTAGTAGAATTTCATAAGCATGTTACTTAAAAGATTTTACATAGTCTTCAAGTGACGGTGAACCATTATAAATTTGTTTAGGACATTTTCTCTTTCCTTACACTTTTAATTAGACTAGTTAAGTAATTTGCATTTTTATATTTATGAACATAGTTTTTTAATTTATTTTAAGACTCTATTCATCCCCTTCTAGAGTCACTTTACACCAATAGTTAAAACAACATATAGGATTTTCAAAAATAAAAAACTCATTATTAGACTAAAAAACCCATCACTAATGTACTTTGAATTCACACCTTTGGTTGACATTAATAATAATTAAATAGTCAAAGGCTTGATACTACAAAAGGTCATGGAATTTCGACATTGGCCACAAAATTCCAAAATGATTGTTGTTAAAAAACAGTCTCAAACTTTATTACTCAAGAATAAATCAAACCCGCTCATACATAACTCGATTTACTTGCACCTCATTGTTCCTTTCAAGCTTAAGAATAGGGGTGTTGCTCCCTCCACCTCCTCAGTCTTCTCCCTCCACCTCCCCAATTTTCTATAATTCCAATTATATCCTAAAGTTAAATTTTTTTACTTTTATTATTTTAATATTTTAATTTATTTAAATTTACTTTTTCTATTTACTGCCTGCACCTACCATTTGATCTTTCATTTCCATTTCCGTCTAAGAATCTCTCTTCCGTCTGCAACCTCTCTCTCACTTCTCACTTCCGTCTGCAACCTCTCCAGTTTCAGTTTTCTTTCTCCATTTCTTTGTTTTTCATTTTCGTAGAAGACCGTTTGGTGTGGAGCAGCACTGGTGCGGAGGAAGCCGTTCATCTAGCGTGGAGGAGCAAGATCTGCGGCGTTCAGGTTCAGGTTGGTTCTCCTTTCACCGTCCTTTCTGTTTCTCGGCTTCACTGTGCACGAAAGGCCAAAACGGATGTGGGACATCCGTTTGCCTTCGACGGATGTCCGACTTTCGTCGACGGATGTGGGATATCCGTTGAAGGCCAATCGGATATCCCACATCCGTTTCGGCCCTGCTGCATTTTTTTTAATATTTTAATTGTTTTTAAATTATTATAACTGGAATATATAGTTATATATTTGATATATTTATTGTTAATTTTTTTTAGATTTTCTTTTACTTAGATTATTATTTGAATATTTTATAAATTTTTTTATTTGTAGTTTCTAAATAAATTGATTAAGAATTAGATACGAAAACTTTTATATATTTAAATTATTTTTATTTCTTAAAATAAATATTATCAATTTAATTTATTTAATATTAGTAAATTTGTATTTGTATTTATTTTATTTATAGTAAATTTGTATTTGTAATAATAATTAATTTAATAATAATTAAATGGAAATGTATTTAAATATATTTTTTTAATTAATTAGCTAATTGTTTCTTTTATTTTATTTTGAATTGCATTTTTTATAGTTTATTAATGATATTTGAAACAATAATTTTCTTAATTTTTGAAATTAAATAAAGAAATTATTGTTAGAAATGGCAAGAACACGTGGTGCATCTTTTAATTCTCGAGGTGAGAGTTCTCGAGGAGAGAGTTCGTCGCAGGGCAAAGCTTGGAGAAGACCTACCGTTTCTACTCGTAGAAGTCGGGCAGCTCCTATCCAGCATGACCCCATAGCTGAGGAGCGAGCCGTTGAGGAACAAACATATGAGGCGTATGAGACTCATGGTGAAGAGAATGCATTTGAGGCCCCTAACGATGATGACGATGAGGAGGAGCATGCAGATGTTCATGACATACAAAAGGATGTCGGTGGATTTCCTGGAGGTCCACACGATCATTCATTGCTGACGCACTATGTTCAGCATGTAGCTTATGCTATTTCCAAAGGCCGGGTGAGTGCAAAAATAAAATTTATTTTATTATTTTTTTAATAGAAATTTTATTAAATATTGATGTGTAGGATCGAGGGTACACACTGAAGTTGATCTCCCACGGAAAAAAAGTAAATAAGTTAGGACCATGCCACGAGGGGATTCAAGACATTGTGTTGAATTCCAGTTTGATGCCTCTTACAGGGATTTGTTATGATTACGTTGATAAGGGGTTACTCCTCGGATTCATAGAGAGGTGGCATTTTGAGACCAGTAGTTTCCATCTCCCTATAGGGGAGATGTCGATTACTCTTGATGACGTCTCGACATTACTTCACCTGCCCGTGATGGGACAAATGTGTGATTTGGAGGAGTT
The DNA here is from genome assembly GCF_016808095.1 of Vigna angularis. NCBI lineage: Eukaryota > Viridiplantae > Streptophyta > Magnoliopsida > Fabales > Fabaceae > Vigna > Vigna angularis. The sequence goes on from NC_068971.1 coordinate 10,703,882, forward strand.
GGAGTTTGAGGAGGCTCGTACAGCCCTTGTGCAACTGCTCGGCATTGATGGTGGCACAGCAGGTGCTGAGATGGAGGACGCACGTGGTCCGAAAGTCAGAGTCAGCTGGCTTAGAGAGCTATATGTTCAGAGGTGTGAGTCGCAGCATTGGGACTATGCTGCTAGAGCATATTTGTTGCATCTAGTAGGATGTACGATTTTTGCAAATAAGAGTGCCAGTTCTATACGCGTGTCTTACTTATTGTTATTTAGAGACGTACACGCGTGTGGCAGATATGCTTGGGGTGTTGCTGCACACGCCTATTTGTACGAGCAGCTCGGGGATGCGAGTCTCGCGTCCACGAAGCAGATGGCTGGATATTTGACTCTATTTCAGGTACAATTATAACTTTGACATTTATTTCATGTATTTATTTCCATGTTCGAACATGGATGTAATTTAATTGAATAATTATTTTTTTAGAGTTGGATATACGAACATTTCCCTGGCTTGGGGAGGAGGCGATTGGTGACTTCTTACGATGATACCACACCACGTGCCATGAGGTGGCAGAGCCCTAGACAGAGTTCCACTCTCGCAGAGATTCGGTCACAGTTGGATGCGCTGACATACAGTGGAGTTGTATGGCATCCGTATGAGGGGCATCGAGGCATTCGGCCATTCTTCGGCATCTGTATGTATTCTGGATGGATTCGAATTGGTGACACCCTTTGTCGTCATTTGCCTGAGCGTGTGCTGAGGCAATTTGGGTTTCAGCAAGACATTCCACGATCACCGACTACGGTTCCAGATGCAGATGTAATGGCCATTGATCATATGTGGTTGCACTTCAGAGCTCACGTTGTGAGTAATGTCAGACATGCAGCATCCCCTTCTGACTGTGTTGATGGGTACATTCAGTGGTTCAGGAGGGTTTCACATCCTTATATTATTGTTGTTGCACATGACGCGCGACCGGCTCTTGCGCCTAGACAGCGCCCCGATGTTCCACAGGAGGCACAACCCCATCGTAGATCGTCTCCACCTTCACCATCTGGCGCCCTGGTATATTATTTTTCATTGCTTATATTATTAAATTTTGATCACCTTGTTTATTTAATTGTTTGATATAATTATAATGCAGGCTAGATTTAGGCGAATGGCGAGAATGTTACAGTCCTTGATGTCGTGTCGTCATGTCACCGAGGGTACTGTTGCACATCAGGTGTCAGTGGACCTGCTTCAGATTGCTAATGAAGGCATCGACGAATATTCCACGACTAGGAGAGAGCAGAGGCATGTGCGTGGTAGACGGTCGACGTCTAATTGATAGGACTTTCTATTTCGTTTTTTCATTATGTATTACAGGACTTTATATTTCCTTTTTCTCATTATGTTTTGTTTGACATCATATTTTCTTTGTATTTGTAATAGACATTTATAATTTCTTATAATTTCAATGTTTTCATTTTGAGTTACATGTTCTTTTATATTGGTTATATAGATGATCAAATATTTATATGTTTAAGTGGAAAAAAATAAGAACTTAATTAACAACAAGTAATATAAATATCTTCATATATAAATAAATACTACATAAATATCACGAATAATAAAAATATAAATATCATGAATATTGACAATAAGTACTTAAATAACAAAATATAATAGTGTATTTTTACATATCTTCATACATAATATAAATATCATGAATCACCTAAGTCAACATAAGATGTTGTTATGTCCATCAACTGTTCAAATGCGCGCATCCTACTAGTATAAATAGATGACCACGCTCGTGCCTCAGGATAACAGTGGGTTGAGGACATGATATTCACCGTGGGCAACGGACAACCTTCTTGTAGCTTAACCTACATTATACAAATAACAAAATATAATTGAGTGATAAGTAATTTTAAAATGAATTCATAACAAAATGCACTTACCTACACAAAATGACATCCATGAACATGTCCTATACAAATTAAGCGATGTTGAGTGATATCAGAAGGTGGTGTGGAACGTAGTGGAAAGATAGTATAATTTTGAGAGTTTGACAAACACACTAAGATAACGTTATATCGGTTAGCAATTGCATAACCAATGTCTGGTAATGTCATCCACTTGCTCATGTTAGCCTGTTATGAATAAAAGTTGTTAGAAAAAAAATGTAATAAAGAAACTACATAAAACGGGAAACACTTACCGCGGACAGTGACTTCACCAATAAAGAGGTCCTCAGTTCTTCTAGTCTATCATAGCCTCCTACTAGGCTTGCATATTCATCACGCCATGCACTGAGTTCTTTGTACAACTCATTCCTCACAACGGGCCATGAATCTTCTCCGAGTCCCAACAACGCAGCAATGCATCTATACCCACAGTGACCATCAGCCACAACATCAACAACGTCCACAATGAAGGGGTGAGTAGTAGAATGAAACTGGTCTATCATTGGAACTCTCCTTTTCTTCATTGCTTTTGGCTTTGATTGTAATTTACTTCTCACAGATGAAGATTCTATGGTTGAATGAAAGGCGTCCACATACTCAAAATATGATGGATCCCGCGTAGTAGACCTTTCACTTCGTTTAACTTTACTTTTTTGTGCACCCTTTGTCTTGACTTTATGTAATGGAGGGACCATTGATGTCAATGTAGGACAAACAATCTCAAGTAACTTCTGCTTGATGGTGACTTTACCGCCAATGTCAACCTCATTGAATCGTTCTTCTACTTGTTTCAACTCATCTTTAATGGATAACTGAGGCTTAGTTTCATTTAATTCAACATTTGAGAAATGCAATCTTCGCCACATGATATGAAATTCACCTATAGGGATCATCCTAGGATCATATCGTGCTAATTCACATGCACATGGGACACCAAATGTACGTCTCAATACGCATCCACACTTTGAGGAGTCCAATCCTATCTGCTGCACTATTTTCAATTCCTTAGCAATGAGATCCAATGCATATCGAGACACACGCCCAATAAGTTCTCTATATATGTAGCCTTTAAAATGGTCACTCCTGAGCAACAAATTACTTTCAAATGACGCTTTAATCTTGTTGTGTTGTAAGATAATGACGTTATGAATACTATCCCAACAAGAACACAAATCACCCATACTATTGCCCAGAACTTTCTTCAGGCTCTAATGAGCAGATTCAGCCTTGAAACAAAAAAAAAACTTCAACAAGTACAAATAAATATTTATCTACAAAACAAATAAATAAAATAACATTACAACATACCTATTTGTGGTTGTGTTCCCTAAATGCATTACTTTGTTCGTCCAGAATTTTACAAAGTATGTGTTGTACGGAATAATCCAAGTCTGATTCACATATTCAAAGAACAAAGGCCATGAACTGCTTGCGTATTGAAAACCATTCACATACTCAGCAAACAAGCTTTCATCAGCACAATCCATCACATTTTCCCATGCATCCATCAACACTTCCCAAACCTCAGTAGAATGAACTAACATTTTGCATTTAGCTTTAACATTTTTAAGGATGTGGAACCGACATAACATCTGATATGACTCAGGGAATACAATTGATATGGCATTCATCAAAGCCAAGTCTCGGTCAGTCACAATAACTTTAGGACCACCCTCAGATGTTAAAAATAAACCTTTCAGCTTTTCCAAAGCCCATGTGAAATTACTCTGCCTTTCAGTAGACAAGAAAGCAAATGCTGCTGAGAAGGTTAACCCTGTAGACGTCATACCCACAATCTCAGGCAACGGAAGTCTATATCTATTTGTTTTATATGTGGAATCCATCATAAATACAACATTAAATGAGTTTAACAATTTCACCGCATCAGGATGTGTCCAAAACAAGTCAGTAACAACCTCTGAATCATCAGCACACCTACTCTAGTGAATGTACTTATCCCGATCCAACAACATCATAAGTTGTTGTAGTTCAGTTCTGGACCCTCTTAATGATCGTTTATACGCATGCCTTGCGTTGTAGATTTTTTTAATCGTTGTGACATTTCGATCATTATTTTGTTTGAGTGTTAATAAAATATTTCCAGGTGTAACTTTACTCTTTGTCATATCAACCAGTAATGACTTCTCACTCGTATTTAACCTGCCAGCATAAGGGTGACCAACTAAAGTTTCAGCCAACTCATGGTTGTGATGTCCACACATCACCTTCAACACCCATCCGGCCCCATCTGAACATGGTTTACCCTTTAATCTAAACGGACATTCACATTTACGAGTGCCGTATACACTAGCCACTGCATCAGCTTTGTATTTCCTATATTTTCCCCCTCTTTCACATCCAAGTATGACGAACGTTTTTCTTCCCCGTACACCAGTAGCTATGTCAGATCTTACTATTACCACAACAAATCCTAAATCATAAGCCATCCCTCTTACCCATTGAATTAAGTGCTCCCGTGAATGAAATATTTCATTTGTTGTAAATTTATTTGTTAAATCCCTTTCTACAACTTTGCTAATTGATGAAGACAAATCAGATTTCAAACTACAACCAATTTGAGAATCCATATGAAGATATTCATCCATTTTAAATAATAATCACCTACAAAATTATAATGAACCTTATTAACATAATTAATAATTAATCAAACAAATATAAAAATATTAATATAATTAAATTATATATTTGATATAAATAGAGTAATAAATAATTTTTTATATAATTATAAAATTATTAAAGAATTAAAGATACAAAAATCATCTATAAAAAATATATATTTTACAAAATTATTACGTTTAAAAACTAACTATATATAACATCTAAAATTAAAAATTTAAATATAAACTACTATAAATAAAATAATAAAATAAAATAATAACAGAAACCTAAAATGAAAACGAAGCGTAAACGGATGACATCCTTCAATGGATGTCAACATCCGTTTAAGGCGAAACGGATGTCGACATCCGTTTTGGCTTAAACGGATGTTGACATCCGTTGAAGGATGTCATCCGTTTACGATCGTTTTCATTTTACGTTTCGTTTTCATTTTACGTTTTGGGGCTCATGCGAACGATTATTGGAAGCATTATTGGAAGGGTTTAGGGTTTAGGGTTTAGGGTTATTGGAAGAATTATGACTACGTACCTGGAGAGGAACCACGACAAGCACACTACACCACAACACCACTGCACCACGTACTGCACCGAGAACAAGAGGAAGATTGCTTGATAATTCTTTTCACGATCACCAAGCTTTGAAGAAAAATATTTTACTCATACAAGGAACTACGTAGGTTATCAGTGAAATATGTTATAAATGAGTAAAATTAAAAAACAATAATTCTAAAAATAAAATTTTACTGAGGGACAAAATAGTAAAGGGGAGGTGGAGGGAGAAAGGTGTGGTGGTGGAGGGAGCAACACCCTAAGAATAGTGTGTACCTATATCCTATCATGAAATATACAAAGTTGATGTTTAGATATTTGAAAAAAAAAATGTAAATAAAGATAACATATATCCGAACAACTCATATATATATATATATATATATATATATATATATATATATATATATATATATATATATATATATATATATATATATATATATATATATATATATATATATATATATATATATATATATATATATATATATATATATATATATATATATATACTAACCAATTGCATTTGATTTATTGGTAAATTCTTACTTAAAGATTAGAGAAACTTTTACAAGCATATTCTCCTTAATCTACATCAATGATCTAGATTATTAATAATCATAGTGGTCTTTTTCACTAGAGAGCTTCATTCTTTTCACATAAAAAAAAATATGCATTTATCTTCTGTAAAAATAAAGTTATTTAATGTCTTTCTTATTTAAGCTTGAGTTCTTTTTTCTTTACAAGCAATAATGTGGAACTTAGTTAAAGTAAAAAATAAATAAAAAACGCAAAAATTTAAAAAAAGAAAAAGAGCAAATGAAATAAGAGACACCAAGTAGAATTTAGATAATTAGAGCTACTTATTTGTTTTTTTCTACAACACGTTTTAACACATTAAAAGTAAAAGTTTTTTTAAACAAATACACGTTAAAAAAGTAATTAAACATGTTATTAGTATAATATAACCTCACTTTTTTAAAAGTGACACTCGCTTGTTCTTCATTTTAAAGTATTTTTTTTTCTCACATATTAATAAGAAAATAAGCTAATTCATAAAATGTGTTGAAAAATGTTTGAAAAATTCATCGTATCAACAAAATAGACAATTCATAAAATAAAATTAAAAAAAAGACAAATAATCCTGTTATGAAAAATGTGTTGAAAAAATAATTAAATATTTTAATGGTCTGAAAGCTTTCCTATTAACCTACATATTTCTTCTATAAGGTTTAACTTCATTATCTTTTTTTTTAAATAGTTACTTTGATTATATATGAACCAACTCTTTAAAAGTTTTCTACATTTTTATGATGAGTTTCTTGTATCAATTGAGGACGTTGACATTTAGAAAAGTGAGCATTGGTTATTGGTTATATGTGGTTATATATTCAGAGAGTAATATTTTTAAATTGATCATTGATGACAATGTATATATACACTTATGTAATATGCTTTTCACTTTTTTATTACGATAAAAAAATTAAAAAAAAATATTTTTTTACAATTATTAAAATAAAAAATACTCTTTGATTTAAAAAATTATTTTCATGACAAATATTTTTGAAATAAATAGTTTTTATAATTTTATCACATGTAATTTTCCATTTTAAGTAATTAATTGAGTTTAAAAAATAGTTATAAAACTTAAATGGTAAAATAATAAAATAAAATATATTAATAAAGGTAAAGTGGTAAAGAATTATGTACACAAAAAATTATGAAAAAAATCCCTTGTGTAGATGAAATAAAAGATAAGACCAACAATGCGTAATAAAATAAGATTTTATTTTATTATACCACCTATTGGTGTGAAAAGTTATTTTTTCGTAAAATGAGATGTTGATTTGTACGTGAAAAATCATTATTATAAAAAAATCACTAAATAATAATTAGTTTTAGAGATAAAAATAATTAATTTTATATTGACTAAATCAAATATTATTTTATATAGACATCTTAAAATAGTTTTTATTATAAATAAAAAATCAAATGATCTTTAACATTAGTTACTAATCTTTTAGCTACAATAAGTTATATATGAGCCTATAATTTAAAATTAAAAACCAATTTAAAATCAACAATAATAAATAATTAAAATCTTGATAGCTAATATTAAAGGCATTTAAATTAGACATTAATTTATATATTAATTTATTAATAGCTAAAATTTTGATAGCTAGTATTAAAGATATTTAAATTCTAATTCATAAATAAATTATAATCTTTTATTTACAATAGAGATTATTTTCAATACCAATAATTTTTAATTTATAAAGTTATGTCTAGCTTAATCAATATATTAACTAATTATTTTGATCTTTAAAATTAATTATAGAGACTAGTTATTTTGATCCTAAAATTGATTATTATTTAAAAGTTTTCTAGTAATGCACATATCACAATTTGATTGATATCGTATTTTTAGTGTATAACGCAAAAGGATACGCTTAACTTGAATTGGAAACTCAATCATAATTTTTTACTCAAATCCTAAAATTAATCCATATATTATTATTATTATAATAATAATAATAATAATAATAATAATAATAATAATAATAATAATAATAATAATAATAATAATAATAATAATATCAATAATAATAATAATATCAATATCGAACTTGTTAAAATGTTGTCAAATGTATGCGATTATATGATTATATAGGTGCAAGTTGTTAAAACATAAACAATTCCATACGTTAGGTCTTAATTATAATATTGTTTTGTCAAAGACATATTTTGATGATAATAACATCATGTCTTGCTGATAATTAATAATATCAATTTTCAATAAATTAATCATAGTTTCTCTAAGTATGTATCAAGAAAAATAAGTCTATGCTTGAAGATAATGAAACAAACTCATAGAAAAAGTTATCAAATCATTTAAAGTAATATTATCTGCAATAGGTATAACAATCACCCAACTACTTTGAGAGCACATCATCAATATATATAGTAGTATATGTTGAAACTGTAGAACACTATATACATTTATCCGATGCTAATCAATGTTTTTCTTTTCATAATAAAATAATCAATGTTGTGCATGTAGAAAAATCAAACTAATATATTATTTAATAATACATATTTTATTTTAAAAAACAAATCTAAATTCCTTATAAATTTGTAATTAAAATGCTTTAGTAACCTAGTTAGCGCAACTATTTTTAAGTTTATTTCAACATCAAATTAATTATATCCTATTTTAAAGTTATTAATTAGATCCTACTTCTTAAAAAAAACATAATAATTTAGTCATTTCCTTCAAATGACCAAACATAATGTAGAAGTTAAGAATTTTTGAATATGTTACACAATTCCAAACCCACGTCAACAACACCTATCTCCTCGTCACTTAATCAATTTGAGAAAATATACTAAATTGCTATGTTTTTAAAAACAAAGTATGATCTAGATAAAAAAAAAACTTAAAAACAATAACATGAGTAAAAAAATTATTTTTTAACGCGCCATATATGCTTCGATTTTATAAAAACCGAAACATATAAAAATGTGATGACATTTCTATAATAATAACGAAGTTATATGTCTCGTTTTCTTGGCAACCGAAGCAGAAAGGGTTTATTGCCTCAATTATAAGAACAACCGAGGCATAATAACCTACAAAATTTCTGCAAGTCATACTTTTCATCTGACACCTTTTCTGGAAGAGGCCTACTGCCTCGATTGAGAGGGGAACCGAAGCATAAAACCCTGTCAAATCCCTCTACAACCACTGATATACCCTGACATAGCTTAGAAGAGGACATATTGCCTCGGTTATTCACAGAACTGAGGTAGTATGTCCTGTCCAAGACCTGACAGTTCTACTTTTTGAATATTCTAATTCATTTTGTCAACCCCTATTGACTCGGTTCCTTTAGACCCGCTGTCAAAAGTGCATTATGCTTCGGTTATAACGCCAGCCGAGGTGTATAAGTTGGAAATAATTTCAAAATTGTCATTTCCTTTTTTATTTTGATTTTTCTCTGAGCACCTTAGGCATCGATTATACTAATAACCGAGGCAATAAGGGGTTTACTGCATTGGTTATTGGAAGAACTGAAGTAGTATGACTTACTTAACTTCAGAAACGTAAAACATTTTAACCTACATTGTTCATTCTCTTCCTCGCATACCCTCTTCCTCTCGCGTTCTTTTGCTTCATCTGGCGTTCTTCTTCTTCTTTCTTGTGTTCTTCTTGTTCTTCCTCGTAGGCCATTGGTGCTTCGTCTTCCTCGCGGGCCATTGCCGCAATGTCTTCCTCGCGGGCCATTACCAGTGAATGGGAAACGGTAATATTTTGGTTTAATTTTATTTTCTCTGTAGTTTAGCGTTCATATACACTAATTAAAATCATTGTGTTTTATGCAGAGATTCAATTTTACTACTTCAATTCCAGAGAAGTCCCTTAGACACATAAGGAAATCACTTGCTAAATATGTAATTCAACTCTATAATAGTATGTACATATTAGGATATAGTTCTACCTTAGCATATTTATGATTAGCTTAACTTTGTACATTGGATTGATTTATGCTTCTAAGTTCATTTACATTGAATTGACTTATGCTTCTAAGAAGTTGATTTATGATTACTTTGAATTGATTTCTGTTTTAGTATAATTTTTATTAAAAATATATGCTTTTGGATTGTTCTGGGTTGTTAAATATATGCAGGTCTGTTTCTGTAGTTGGAAATGTTGTAGAAACAGACATATTCTTAAAAAATACAGGGGAATACCTCTCGATTGTGACAATAACCGAGGCAGAAAGCACTATATGACATCTGTTTAGGTCACAACCGAGGCAGAAAGGCTGGCAAAAAACAAAAAAATAAAAATAAAAAACACATTACTGCCTCGATTCAGCCCCTAACCGAGGCAATAACGTCTCACATTTATCAAAATAAAAATATAAAAAAAAGGAAAAACTCTACTGCTTCGGTTACCTAAGAATCGAGGCAAAATCCTACCCTTTTTTGCTTCGGTTCAGAATCGAGACAAAAAACCTAACTTTTTTTGCCTCGTCTGTATATATCTCGGTTGCGAAACCACTACTTATAAGCAAAAATAACCGCTATCATTTTCCTTTGCTATACTAGTGATAATATGAAAATTAACTCTAAAATAGTAAAACAAAATAAGTTCTAAAGCATAAATAGTATTTGTCATAACGGAGATAGAATATATTTTGTTAATATTCTATGTAAGTATTAAAAATTAAAATGTGAATAAATAAAAAGTTATATATTAATTTAAGTCAATACAAGTAATACAACTATAATTATTCAAATAGTTGATAAAATATACACATTCACAAGTTTGATTTATTATAGAGTTTCCACTTGGTTGATTTAAACAAGCAATAATAATAATCCATCCTTAAGTCAAAGAAAATGAATTTAATAAAACACATAATGACTGATTAAAATGAATTAACCAAACATGTGTAAGAAATATTAATTAAGTATGTCTGAAAGTGACATTATGATGTAGGTAGTTGAAGCAACATGGTCCCAAAGCACATGATATAGAGATATATTCATGAATGTACTCTTTGAATTGCATTCAAGCTTGTCTCTCTAGTGTCCTTAAACTAGACCTGCATACCTATGACTTCTGCTAACTGTACAAAAAATATAGACAGAACCAAAGGGTTGCAATCTTTTATTCTTGTTTAAGGAGAATCCCATGATCCACCACTCGTGTGGTCAACACTTTCTAATTTATAATTATATCATTATTACTTGCCGCAATTTAAGTTTGAATATTTCTCATTCCAACTACAGGATGTTACCTGAATATGCGGCAACTTAGCTGCTATAACCTAAAGTCTAATAACTATTATCTCCTGCAAATCATTATATTAATTATAACTTTTTAAGACTTAGATGATTAAATCACCCAAGATATATACATGAATATTCTATTATAAATAAATTTAATTTATAATAAATAAATAAATAAATGTAAATTTATTTTATAAATTAATTTTATAAAATTAAATTACGTTCGAAGTTTATTTTTTAATATAATATCAAATTTAAAGATTAGAATATATTTTAATGAAATTTATCGATGGTTTGATGTATCATATTTGATATCAAAAAATTTATTATTTATTAAATTTGTCGTGATTTTGACTATTTAGTGAGTGCATGAAAGAATATATTTTGAATATATTCTGATGCATGAAAGTCAAAGTATCAAGAAATCTGGTGGTTCCCAGCTTATTTGATTAGGTTTTATTCCTCTGTCATGATCTTTGAGTGAATAAGTTTCTTCTATACAGTGCATGAAATAGACATATGTGAGATTATTTTATATTTGTTTATGTGGGTTCATTACTTTATACTGAAAAGTAGAGAGAAAAAGGCAGATTATTAATAGGACATTGTTGCTTCTGATAGTGATGGTTCTGTAAGATAGATAGATAGTTGGCGAAAAGGGAGTGATGATGAACAGGAGAAAAGGGATTTTTTCAAACAGCCAAAGAAATTGATTCTTCTGTCATCGTCATGGATTTGTTTATGCATTCATCACTACTGTTCTATGCATCAGCTTCTGCTAAATAAATTAATACAATACAATTTTGTAACTGCTTTTCAATGAAAATTTTGTTCAGCTTTCTCACATCACTTCTTTTCTTATATATTTAATCATTAATGCAATCGATTAAACACAAAGAAATATTTAGTTAACCAAAATAAAACAGACCTATATTTTAATTAAAATATTTTTATTATTATTTTTTATTTTTACTGTTGCAGCTTTGGTAACAGAAATAAGAACACATTTTAAAAAATATTTAATTGGACTTTAAAATTTTAAAATAACCATCAGGGTAAAACATTTAAAAATAAAAGAAAACTACATTTAAAATGTGTTTAATAAGATAGTTGCGTACTTATGAACTAGTTTGACTTATCCAAAGATCCTATTTTTCAAAATAACTTATTAGCTAATTCAATTTATTTCTAGTTTTTATTTTGTTTAATTCTATTTTACTATCATGACTTATGTATATTTATATATTTTTCTTACATATTTCAATCTTATAACCATAATTAATTATTGTACCATTAGTATTTATCGAGTTCTTTTTTATATTTTGTTATGGCATTTAAATTTAAAAAGATATTCATAAATTAAAATAACAAATATTTCATTACATGATGATGTCTGAAAATTACATACAATAATAGTTGTAACAAATAAATTCAAGGTAACAGTGGTCTTAATTATAATAAATGAAAAGTTTAATTTCTGAAAAATAAATAAATCTATATTTGATTCGTTCTCATTAATTATTTTTTAAGAAAAAATTAAATTATAATCGCATTATAATATTTTTTTAGAAACAGAAATTTCACTTATGTAATAAAATTTATGTAATCCTACTTATGTCATTTTACGTGTATTAACTAATTTATCGATTAGTTTATTAAATATTTTTAATTTAATGAGTTAGTTTATATTCAAAACTCACACGTTAGAAACTTTTAAGTTAAAAAATAGTTTATGAGTTATCTTGTAAACTAATTATGCCAAAAAAAGACCTTAGTTTTTACAATTCTTTTTACCCATTTTACTCTAAAATACCACATATTCTTCTAAATATTTAGAGAAATGATATTTTGACATAAATAAATCTTTTATATTTATTTGATACTATTCATTTTTATTTTTTACTTTCTTTCTTTTTGAAAAATATAAAAATTCACTCTTTTATAACTATTTTATTTTTGCAAATTTCTATTCTCAACCTTCTTTCACCTCCATATTTTTAATGCAATTTTTCCTTGAAACTACACCACTGAACAAAAATATATATGTACTTTTTGTGTGTAAACCATTGTTTTTCCGAAAAAACTTAACAAAACAGAAAAACTCAAACAAGGTGTTTTTGTATGATTGTTGAACAATACTAGTGTTATTTTTATATAGTCGTGAATTCATTTATTATAAACACGAATAATTGTGTAAACATGTTATATATCGAGAAATGTGATTTCAAAATTGAGTAATTTAAATTAATTCGATCACTTAATTAATTGATATTGCATTATATTTGTGTATGGTTGCTCTAATACTTTAAAGTATAATGGTGTGAAATACGGTTGTCTGTGAATAAATTACAAAAGTCAGCACAAATCGATACTTAACATTGATTTTGCTGTGAGAAACATTACAAAGTTTGAAGTAGAATCTTGGCTTATCAAAAGTGGCATTATTTTGGTTCCTAAAAAAATGGATAGTATTTTTGTTTAATTATATAAAATAATATGAATTTGGTTATTTATACTTATATATTTAATGGAGATTTTTTGTGTCAATATTTGTTTTTTAATTTTATTCTTTAAATAATTTTTTATTTAAGAAAATTATGTATCAATTTTACTTTTTAAATGACAAATTTAATCTTTTCTTTTATTTAACTTTCTTTAAATTTAATTATTTTCTAAATTATAAAATCACCTTAAAACAATAAAAATTATTTACAATAAAATTATAAAAAATATTTAAATTTAATTTTATAATTATAATGGTAATAATAATTTTATTATTTTTTATTATCATAAAAACACATACACATATCTTTTTATTACTAATAATAATACCACTCGTATAATGTAGATATTTATTTAGTTTTGATTAAAAAAAAACTAGATTATATTAACTTTTAATCTTGCATTTGGTGCATACTAAAAATCACGAAGAAAAATAATTTTGACTCATTGTTATGATTTAGAAAAAATGTTCATATTAAAAGATCTAAAGAATGCCATTTTCGCTATTTAATGGCTAAAAGTAAAATATACTTGCAAAAAATAAAATAGAAAACTACTTTGGTGGTCGAAAGTTTACACGATTATAATCCTATCTAAAATTCAACTTTAATTCCATCAAGTTCTTAAAAATAATAGGAACCTTAATCTGTAAATTAAAAACTTTAAAAAATAAATTATAGATTTATTTTAAAAATATAATGTAGACAAATATTTTCCAACAATGTGACCTCCGTAAGTATTTGATTGTCTCCTTTTTATATATATTTAGAAAACGGAAATCAGACATTTATTCAAAATTTAAGTATTTAATCATTAATAGGAATTAATTAAAAATATTCAACCATGATTAATGAAAATAAATATAAAGTTCACCGTTGTAAGAAAAAAGAGAGAGAGAATTTTTACGTTTTATTTTTTTGAAATTCAAAATGAATAAAGACTACAATTGTCCACAGATTAAAGTAACGATCACTTGCCACGTCATCAATATTTGTGCCTCCGTGATGACGTGTCAATATATGGTTCGTTTCTGAATCTCGAGAAAACGGCTCCTCCCTTTCCTGTGGTTGTTCCCTGCAACTAGATTTCTTACGCATTTACGAGTTTAGTGAATCGCAGCCGTGTATATTGATCGAACGGTAAATATGTTATACCATAAAGTGAAGTTAAAACAGGCATCTGATATAAGAGCCGTTGATGATCTATATCGAACGGTTATATTTCTCTGAATGAGTGAGTGCATGATAAATGTAACTGCATTTGATATGATTCTCCGGTTTCCCTCTCAAAACCAATTTTGATTCTCAAGCTTTGCCCCTTCGTCACTGTCAAAAATTCAACTCTGCAAATTGCATTCCAATTTCTGAAACCCTAAAAAGTTTCCCAATTCATCGTCTTCGTGTTAAACCTGAAGGTCAGTTTTCCTCTTCAATTTTTACAATTAAGCTCTTTTCTGTTTCCTAGAAAAAAAGGGTATAAAAAAGACAATTTTTATTTGAGCATTTTCAAAATTTCTGAAATTTTTTTATTTGTAATATTTCTTTGTCTTACCATAAGAGAGATAAGGCAAAACACTATTTTTCAATAAACGACTAATAAACATGTAAGCATGTATGTAGTACGAATGTATGTTCATGCGTATGTATATGTGCATGTGTGTGTGTAAGTGTATGTCTGTATACATGAACAGAGAGCGTGCATGATGCATTTCATACATGACATTTGGGCAACTTGCAACAAAATTTCCTGCGACTAATTTGTGCTCTTCTATCCGCAAAAGAAAATTTTATTCTATGTCGCTTTTTCCGTATCCCCCTTAGAGCTTTAAGCTTAGATGTAATGGGAATTTTCAATATTTGATTTTTTTTTTGTGAGCATATGTATATATGTACATGTTATGCATTTTCTAATAATCACATTGTTTTATTGTTTTTTGTTTTCCTTTCAGCATACTTGTTCCTATGTTCAGCAATCGAAAAAGCAGTCAGTTTGCTCAACAAGAAACAACATGTCATTTGTTGCTAAAAGAACTACAGGTTCTGTCCCTTATCTAATTTGTGAAAAGTCTCTCTTTCTTACCATGTTTTTTTCCTAACAGCTCATTCTAGAGGACTTTGGACTAACACTGTTTATTTTCTGTTTGCTTGATACTTGTGTGTGGAATGTCAGATGATATGGGATGAAGTTGGAGAGTCTGATTCTCAAAGGGATGCAATGTTACTGGAAATAGAACAGAAGTGTCTGGATTTGTATAGAAGCAAAGTGGATGAAGCCAAACTGTATAGAGCACAAATTGAGCAAGAAATTACAGATTATGTGGGAGAAATTGCTGGCATATGTGCAGCATTGGGTGAACAATCACCACACGTAAGTATTGTTGGAACTCCAGAATTTAGTGTATTGGATATTTTTTTGTTGGAACTCCGGAAACTTTACAGTTGACAAGCTTTGATTGTGTGTCCTCAGTTTGATCCAAAGTCTTGTGGAAGCTTGAAGAAAGCACGTGAAAAAGTGGTTTCACAACTTGAGGAGATGCGCAAGCTGAAAACGGAAAAGAAGAAACAGTTTGCAGAGGTCTTATATCAGTTGAAGAATATCTCTATTGAGCTTCACGGCTCCAAGGTGGTTAATGAATATCTAGATGAGAACAAGTTGTCTTTAAAAAGACTGGAGGAATTGAAGAAGCAATTACTTCAATTACAAAATGAAAAGGTGATTTCTGTCTTTTCTGATGATTTATTCATTCAAACTTTTGATAGACCGAATTGCACGTTGTTCATAATGTGTTTAGGAATGCTGCAATGCATATTCTTAATGCTTGAATAAATTTAGATGAAGGATTGCTATTTTGTTTTCTTCCAAACCTATTCTTACAATCTTATGAGAAAGAATAACTTTATCTGCGTGTCTTCTTTTAAATTGGAGCAGGCCAATCGAATGAAGCAGGTGTCTGACCAACTCAACACTCTCAATTCATTGTGCTCGGTCCTTGGTTTAGATGTCAAGGACAAAATTTGTGATATCTGCCCCACCATGGTTAATTCATCTCTGACAAAAGATGTTAGTGACGATACAATAAAGAATCTGACTTCTGAAATACAAAGTTTGAGAGAGATTAAAATACACAGAATGCAGAAGGTCATCATTCTTGTTATTGTCCTTCATCCTTCAAACACAGATTTATTTTGAGTACCATTTCTCACTTTACATGCTGTCTCAGCTTCAAAGTCTTGCAGCTGCTCTATTAGAGATGTGGGATTTGATGGATACACCACTGGAAGAACAGCAGAAATTTCTCCATGTGACCAGTAAAATTGCAGCTTTGGAATCTGAATTTACTGAGTCAAAAATACTTTCAATTGACTCCGTGATATACGTGAGTGTTTGTTTTTTTTTTGTCTTTGACAATAATTTGGGTTCTGTTCTTGTTCCCATTTAGCTACATTAAATTTGCTTCAATTGTACTGCAGTTTGCACCACTTATACTTTATTTACCGAATGATTTTTTTCTCCTTGCAGGTTGAGAAGGAAGTTGAAAGCCTTCAAGAACTTAAATCAACCAAAATGAAAGAACTATTGCTGAAAAAGAAGTTGGAGTTAGAAGAAATATGTAGGAAAACACATCTGACTCCACAAACAGTTTTTCCAAGCCAACAGTCACTTGAGCTTTTAGACTACGGTAAGATTTTCCATAAGTTTTTCCAGTTGCTCTAATTATATCATTCTTCATTTATAGCATAATGATTCCACAGTATGTGCAATCTTAATTTGATTCCTCTAAGGCTACACATTAATTAACAAAAGCGTAGGCTAGTCACAATATTGTCTGTTGAAATGACATGGCTATTAATTTAAATTTCTTCCTTTCTCTCATATGCTAATGTGATTGCTTCTAATATTTCTTAATTATTTACCAGTTTGTTATTGTTTATCAAAGTGTTCCATGAATGTCACTATTTGTCCTCTCCATTTTGATAATCACTCTTGCAGATCAAATTCAGCACCTAATTACTAAGGCAAATGAAGAAGCTCTAGGCCGCAAAGAAATTCTTGAAAAGGTTGAGAAGTGGATGACTGCATGTCAAGAAGAAAGCTGGCTGGAGGAGTACAATAGGGTGATGTAGTGTTGCTTTTGAAATTAGTGAATATTTCCTTCTTCCATTTTTGTTTGCTTCATCTTTTTAAGTGATGTGTCTTTTTAGGATGATAATCGTTATAATGCTGGAAGAGGTGCACATCTTGCTCTGAAACGTGCTGAGAAGGCCCGTGCTTTATTAAGCAAAATTCCTGGTGAGTATCCCTTTATCATAATTAGTTCTTCAAATACGATACTATCATTTTGTAGTGGTTTCTGGAATTTGGTTGTTTACCAATCAGAATTTTGATAGGTGTAGTATGTAATATGAACTTGATGTGGCCAAACCTCATAAGTTAAAAGTAAAGAAAGGGGTGTTGTACAAAAACATTGTGGTAACAAGAGAAGAAAAGAGCTATGCTTACACTTTCCAACTAATGGAACCTAACCAACACAACTCAACATAATAACTATTGTCAACTAATACGTGGATGATTTAGTCACTACAATTACTTAACTATGTTATAACGATAAGCTAGATTTTGGACTAAATATTGACATGTGACATGTTGAATTCAGCCTATTAACTCTACTAGGTTGTTTGTATACTACTAACTTCATGTTTCATCAAGTAGTGATAATACAATGTAGTACCATGTACCAAGAGGAGTTAAATATTTTAATTCCTTTATATTCCCCTTTATTTTAATTTATGTTATTGAAACAGGCTTGGTAGAGGCAATAATTTTAAAAGTTAAAGCATGGGAGAAAGAGAGAGGACAAGAGTTTTTTTATGATGGAGTAAGTACTTTTGACAAAATCATGTATGCAAATTTTATGATTAGCATACTAGATTTTAAGAAAATCTGCCAAAGGTAGACTTTCTCTTGGAAAACTATGTCTAAGTATCACATTCTCATACGTTTTTCATGAATTATTGTAATCATGGATGTGTGTATAGAGCCGGCTACTTTCCATGCTTGAAGATTACAGCATCTTAAGGCAGGAGAAAGAGAATGAAAGGCAAAGGCAGAGGGTATGAATCGTGAAGCAATTCATTGCAGTATTTAAATATATATGTTGTGGAATTTTCTTATAGACATTTCTGTTGTTTCTGCCATTATCTAATTCAATAGCTTCTGTTTCATATAAATTTTAGGATCGGAAGAAACTTCAGGGACAACTGATGGCCGAGCATGAAACACTTTTTGGTACAAAACCCAGCCCATCATCTAAAAGTGGGTACAAGGCTTCTAGATGTTCAACAGGAATTCCAAGTATTAGAAAATTTTCCATTGGTGGAGCAATGCTTCAGGATCAAAGACATGCCTCTCTTATTCACCAATCTAACAAAAAGGGTAATATTACCAATCACAAAGGCTCCGTCCTTCGCAACAAGAATATTTACCATTCAATTCAGTCCTCAGGTAATAGAGAAATATATAAACTGTGCCTGTGCTTTGCAAGTAAATATTCTCTCTTTGGAAGATGTTAACATTTCCCCTTAAAAGGTGATGGTCATGCAGGGAAGACTGGAAGCAGTGCAGAAAAGAGCATTGAAATTCTGTCATCATTGACTAGGAAGCCTCTCTCTCCTCTTTCTCCTGCAGCCCTGTCTTCAAGCAACATATCAAAACTTCAACCAGACCGTAGCAAACTACAGAATGTAGAAACACAGCAAAAAAGTAAAATTCTGACAGCAAGAACTCCACCATCCAGAGCATATGAAGCTGGTGCTGAAGAAAACATGACACCAAAGAATATGACTCTTCCAGTGCCTACCACCCCTTTGACTTCAATCCCTATGTTGACTGCCACTACACCAGACACTGTGTATTCTGGTGCCACTGCTTCTTCAAAGACTATTCAATCATTTGAATACTCATTTGAGGAGTTGAGAGTTGGTTTTATGCTCCCTAAAACCTATGCTCAATGATTCACAACCAACACATTTTGGTTTGTTTGCTGACCAATTTTCTGCTTTGCATATTGCAATAACAACATTCTGAACTTCTTTTGTTTGCTTTTCATTGTGCTTCATTCAGTCAGCACAAGTGTGTTTTTGTTGAAACTTGTTCAACATTACCATCTTACTTACTGTAGTGGGTTTCAGCTTTGTCCATCAAATTAACACTCTGATTTTTATTTAATAATAAATTGGGCTCTTTTTTGCCCACAAATTCTTATTTATACTTTGGAATACTATTTTTAAAATAAAATATATATATTTTTATGGGAAGAAATGTGTTTATTTTGTTCAGCTGTACCTATCTGAACCTTCTAATTTTGTAACTAAAAATTATAAGAAAATATCAACATATACTTTTAATATTTAAATCAATTTAGAAATTTATTCTTTGTTTTCAATTAATTTGAGATGGGAACAGCTCTCGGTGATTCATAGAAGTCAGTCCCCAATTTGTTCTTTTTGTGTCTAAAGTCAAATAGTAAATGGTATCAAAATAATACCAACCACGTTTGACCATCTTTTTATAGGAAAATTTATAAGATGTCTACTACTTTAGTTTATTCCATTTTTTATATTAATTTTTTTTAAAATTATATAAAAATATTCTTTAACTTTTGAGAATTTGGAATTGTGAATCGTGATACTGAATTCTCCTCTTTTCTTTTTCAAACTATCAAAAATGAAAAGAAGTTATATTAAAATTTGGCTTTTTAAATACTGAATTGAAATTCGGGCTAACTTTTCAGCCTCAAAGAAAACAGTAAATAAATGTATAGTTTGAGAATTTTATAAAAATAAAAGTTCATTTTAATTTATTTTTTTACTTAACATGATTTTGTATTTTTTAAAAAGTTTAAATTTGGTGAATATTCCAAAAAAATTTAAATAGTAAACCGAACGTGAATATTGCATTCATAATTTTCTTAATTTTTATTAAAAGAATTTGTTCATGTATTAATGTAGCATGAGACAGTAATAATTATATTTAATTAAGTTTCTATATTTATTATTTTAATTCAATTTAATTTTAATTTCTTTTCAAAATAAAATAAGTTTAGTTATGTCTATTAAGATTAAATTTAATTTTTATATAAATATTATATTAATATTTTTATTAAAATTCACATTTTTATAAATATTTTTAAAATTACTTTTAAACCAACTTTTTAAATATATTATGACAATATAATTATTAGATTTATTTTGAAGTTTTTTTATTTGTAAATGTTAGAAAAAATAATTAAATACAAATAATAATAATTATAATAATAATAAGATGTTTTTGTAAATGATTACAATTTTGATAGCGTAATGTAGTTTATTTATTTATTCAAATTAACAACTTTTATGTAAGAACCTAGAAATAGAGTATTAGAATAGATAGGTGTATTAAAATAATGTGCCGAACATTTTTATTTTTAAATAATCTTATAATATAAATAGAATTTTCTAAAGCTCGATTTATTATCTAAATACACTTCATCTCTCTAAAACAATGTTTCCTTCCGTTCCTCTGACTTCTCTCTACCATCTTTCACTTTTGGATTGTCGGTTTGACGATCAGGAGATACCCAGACGATCACTTCATCAAGGGTTACACATCTGACCGATCATTTGGGCGAATCGAGCGGGTAAGTGATTATCTCTTTCTTGCGCGTCTAGGGTTCTTGATCTTGCAAATTGGTTCTGTTTGCATGGATCAATGGTTCCTTTCTTCCAAATTCTAGCTCAATTTAAGTTCTAAGGTTATTTTTCCATCACCAATCGGTGATTTGTAGGCGTTTCTAGAAATTCTTTGCGATGCAAGCAAGCGGTCGGGATTTGTTAGAGTTGTCCAAACTTATTCAAGGTAAGGGAAGCTAGTAATGTCTTTAATTGTAATTTGAATTGTGTACGTGGTTGAGAATATAACTTCTGAATTTTTCTATGTGAGATCATGTTGTAGAGTAGGTAACTACGATGAAAAATGAATGGTTTTGTGTATGGAATGATGATCTGAGATTGTGAACCTACATTGGATGACATTACCTTTCTTATTGGGTGTTTATAATGTTAGAAATCTGTTATAGGAATGTTTGATGATGAGTAGGAAGTGATTTTAGGTCATTTAGAAGGAAATGGAGTAGTGAAAATGAGCATTAGGGGATTGCTGTGTTTTTGGTCGGTGGAGAGAGCTTTGGTAAGTCAAATAGGACTGAGTTGAGGTCTTTAGTTGGTCAAAAACATGTTCAAAGTGGTAGATTGTAATTTGGGTCCTTAAGTTGACAAATTTGAGGTTCTAGAGTAGTAATTGGTTCATAAGCACTTTGGATTGATGTTAGGAATGTTTAGAATCACTTAGTCAAGTCTCATTAGGTATATAACACAATCTAAGAGTGTTAGAAGTTGGAAAAAATAAATAGAAGTGGTAATTGGGGTTTGAGTTGCATAATTCTGCATATTTTTGTTCTGCAAATTATGCAAACTCGTTGAGCGAATAGATTTGCACAACGAGTCGCCATAACGAAATGCTCTCTCTTTGGGTATTCGCACAACGAACTGGTGTGCTGTGCGAATTATTGGAGATGGTTGCCCTCTGCCTAGTGATTCGCATAGCAAATCTAGGCGCTGAGCGCCTGGTGTTGGTCTGGGATTAATGTTAGATTTATTCGAATAGTGAAAATGGGCGCACAACGATAGTTTGGGAAGTCTGAGCCACTGTTTGGGGACTCTCGCATAGCAATTTGGGGCGCTATGCGAGGGGTTAGGGTTTGATGCAATTAAAGGGTTTATTCGCACAGCGAATTAAATCGCTGTGCGAAGGGTTATGAGGGGTGGGTCTCTGTTTGAGGATTCGCATATCGAGTTGAGTCGTTGTGCGAGAAACCTCTGGACTCGCTATGCGAGAGGGTGCGTTGAGCGAATGGTTCAGGTCTAGTTTACTCTTTCCTTATTGGTTCATGAGTGGTTTGAATGATGGTTTAAATCATTGAATACTATGTATGAATGTGTATTGAATTATATGAGTATAAAAGGTATGAATTGGAATTCAAAGTGAATGAAAGTATGATTTCAATGTGGTATGAGTGAGTTTCAAAGTGGAATCTCTCGGTGAGATGTAAGTGTGTTTGGGAATGAATACATGGAGTTTAGTATTGGGGGTTATCCTAACACTCTAATGAACTTTCGTTCTCACATAGAGAGGATTGATTCATGTGGTGAGAGTAGTAGGAGGTCCTAGTGTAGACGCTACTTGGAGGTATATTGCGCGGAACAGACTAACCTTGTGTGTGTGGTAGGGTGAAACCCATGACAATGGATTTGCAAAGCAGTAGAGACCACCACAAGTGCACAACCTGTCATAGCTCGGTATTCATTCTAAGTCCGGACGGTCTGTTACAGGTCTTAACATGTTAGGATGTCTGAACTATTTTATCTTACATGAGTTAGCATGTATATAATCTATGTCCTGTAATTATATGAATGCTTTTATATCTAGCTTACCCTTATGCTTGTGTTTGTGTGTTGTATGTGTGGTGTTTTTCTTTTGCAATGATCATCATGTGGGTGTGAGCAGAGGGAAATGAGATCTCCGTGGAGTAGGCGCTTGATGAAGAGAATCCAACCGTTTAGTTAGTTGTAGTGTAGTACTGTAGATAGTTTTGAAATAGATCGGTTGTATATAAAGTTTTA
Organism: Vigna angularis; assembly: GCF_016808095.1. Classification (NCBI taxonomy): domain Eukaryota; kingdom Viridiplantae; phylum Streptophyta; class Magnoliopsida; order Fabales; family Fabaceae; genus Vigna; species Vigna angularis. The sequence continues at coordinate 10,727,022 of NC_068971.1, forward strand.
AATTCTATAGTTATTCTGAATAACTGTATGGATAATACTTTATATTATGGTCGGATAACTGTACTATCTTATCATATATGTGATGACTCTATATTATATAGTTTATACTATATATATATATATTTTGAGATGTTACATTTTACTTATCAAATTAAGATAATCTGATTGTTGTAAAAATTTAACTAATATAAATACTAAAATTCATAGTCCAGTCAGAAAGTCGAAAGCTTTGCATCACTTGTTTGAAAATGACAATTTATATGCAAAATATGATATGTTTAGTAGGTTAAGCACATTTGAAAAATACTTACAATTAAAAGAAAGGTTAATGAAAAGAGATACATGACAAAGAAAAAGTTCTCACGGACAAAACATGAGTTATTATTTAAAGTTTTCACGTGCCAGATATTATTAGAACTAAAAGATAGGAGATGGTTCAGTTAACAATCAATGTTGCAAAACACTATTTCATCAGAAAACTAAAAGGCTTTTAAAGAAAAAGAGAGTATGATAGCAAATGTTATTCGATAATAAGAATTTTATTTTTCTACACACAAATAATTAGTATTGTAATTGGATACCCAATTTTATATATTGGTTATTTTTAATATTGAATTTAAATTGGTTTTAGTTTAAATTGTTTTATTTTTAATTTTTTATATCTAAATAAGATAATTATTCAAATTTATTATTTTTTTTTGTTTTTTATAAAATTTAATTACAAAAAAACTAAATGTTTTTTAATAATTAAAAAATATTAATATTCATAATGTTTTTTATATTATTATTTTTTTATCAAATTTTGTTAAAAGAATTTCAATTCATATTAGGCTTAATACCCTATTTTGTTCTCAGTTTCGCTCGCAAATATCAAATTAGTCTATCTTTTAAAAAATGGGTCAATTATGTGCTCACTTAATAAAATTTGAAATTGATGCAAATTTTATTAAGTGAGGACGTAATTGACGCATTTTTTAAAGAATGAATTAATTTGACATTTTCGAACGAAACTGGGGACAAAATATAGTATTAAGCCTTCATATTAACAAACCTCTTCTTTACTTGAGATTTTTATTTTGTATTTTGAAATGAAGCATTTCAAATTCTAATTTGTTTAAGTTGAATTTAAAATTGCCTATTTTGAATAATTCAAATATTTATAGAAATTATAATATTTTTTTTAAGTTTGTATACAAACAACATTTTATTATAAAATATTTTAAACTTTGCAGAAAAACAAATTCTCTTTCTAAAGTTTTATGTTCAAATACCCTATAAAAAGATTTAAATATGACAACAAACTACAAGAAACAGTAGAAAAAATAAATTATGAAATGAGTAACCACTGTAATAAGTTAATAAAACATATTATAAGACTTAATTACCTGTATTTATAAAACATTTTGTTGAAGAAACTAAACAGTAACAACGAGGAAATGGTAGCTACTAAAGGTAACTTTGTCTTTTAAACTTCGGATGGAGGTGGAGAAAGAAATTATGACTTGCAAGAAGAAATAGCCTACCCTGGTTTCCAAATAAAATGCATTATAAAATATAATGCATTATAAAATATAGACTATTGTTTTTCACTTTACTTCTACACACATTTTTGGGTCTTTCACCCTCACCTCCGACCCTTTCATCGCACACCTCTAAAATTTAAGAAGGCTTAAATGCTTACTTCGTCTCCATATTAAGAGGTGAATTTCTATTTAGTACCCGGTTTTAAAAATGAAAACATTGGGTCCCTATGTTATGAAAATTATATGAATAAGGTCCACAAAAAAAAACAAGTTCAACAAATCATCAAAGAAAAAACTGAACAAGAGAGAGAAAAAGCTCGACAGCAAAAGAGAGAAGAGAAAGTATGACCACATCAGTATAAACTTAACGTCGTTGCTGTCAACTTAACGAATAGGACTTTATTCATACATTTTTCATAACATAGAGACCCAATATCTTCATTTTTAAAACCGGGTACTGAACAGAAATTTACTCATGAGGACGAAGTAAGCATTTAAGCCATTTAAGAAAATGTCAATTTCTTCCTTAATTAAAAATGCATTTAATTTGTAAACAATTAAAAAGAATCTGGTTAAAATTGGTTAAGAGTGTTTCAACATGTACCTTCAACTTTGAAAAAAATTCAACTTTTAATCTTAAAATATATATTTCTTTTAAAAAAAATTTCTCATTCTTATTAAAGCACCACTTTAACACTGCACCCTTTAACAGGATTTTAAAATATGTAGATTTTGAAATCTCATTCATAGCTTTTTAAATTTTACTTTTTAAACTTAAAATTAATAGGTTTAAATTCTCGTATCGTCCTCGTATTTGTAAGAGAATCTCAAGTGAATCATCGTTTTTTAAATTATCAAAATTAGGTACTTGTAAAATTGAGTCAATTTTACTCTTTTCATAGTTGAGAGATGATGACGTGATGCACACTTAATCACGTATTACGTGAAAGTTGTTATTTAAATTAAACATTTTTTACGTGGCACAAAGCTAAATTAGTAAGGTTAAGAATTTCTTAGGTGTCGGTGCAAAACCCTAATGATTCAACATCGTTGTCGTTGTCGAGTGCGAAGAACTCTAGGGTTCTGGACGAGGACACTTACGGGAGGCGTTAGAGAAGATCATCGAGCGCAACTACTTCCCCGACATCTCGAAGCTCCACGACCGCCTCGACTGGCTCGAAGCCATAAAAATCAGTGACCCCGTCGCCATTCATTAGGCTCAATTGAAGATCCTCGAGCGCCGCACTGGTGCATCAAAGGTAACCAATCCCAACGATACTTCTAGAACCGCCTCCCACACACCCCGGTTCCACCCTCGTTAGAAATTTCACACCTTTGGATGAATTTGACAGAAAACCCCCACAAATGCCTGGTTTAATCCTGGAGGTTAAAGAGGTTCCCATGACTGAGAGGAGATGGCTGTAAGAATTAAAGCTGCCACGAAAGAGATCAATTGTGGTAACACTAAGTTTCATGGTAAAATGATGGATTCTAGGCCGAAAGATGATGGAACTATGGAGGTGCTTTATACGCCTATTGCTGGTGCTACATCGGCCCCTATGTCTCTCAGGCCTTGTTCTTTTGAGTGGATTTGAGGGGATTTGAAGATAAATTTTTTTGTCGTTTATTTGAGTGAATTTGGAGGTAAATAAGACTGAATTTGGAAATATGAGAATTAGTATAGAATTGTATTTACGTGACAAATTAAAAAAAGTTATTTTCAAATTCACTTTCATTTACCTCCAAATTCACTCAAATAAACGACAAAAAAATTTATCCTCAAATCCCTTCAAATCCACTCCCTCAAATCCACTCAAAAGAACAAGGCCTCAGAGATGGGGATAGGTTACAAAACTATGATTTGGAGTATTTAAGGAAGACTCTCAATCCATTTTATTTGGAATCTGAGAAGAAAGCTAATAATGTTTATAGCTATGTTAAGACAACATCCCCTGCACCTGGTGTGGAAGAATCCCCTTTATCGTTATTAATTCAAGTGTCACGTTGTTAATTTAAATAACAAATTCCACTTAATATAAGACATACATGAGCATATTGAGTGTGTACTACGTCAGTAAATTTTAAAGTCGACTATCCAAAACTTAATAGAAAAAACAAAATTGACTGTCCAAAACTTAATGGAAAAAACAAAATTAGCTTAATTTTTTAAGTATATAAATTCAATTTTGACAGTTTAAAAAAACGAGATCCATGTGAGATTCTCTATCAAATACGAGACATTCGGAGGACTTAAACCTTAATAATAATATAATTTAATTTAAATTTTTTATATTATTTGATATAAGTTTTTATCTTAATAATTATTAAAATATAATTTTTATTATTATAATAGTTATATTAAAAGAAATAATTAAAATAAAATAATAATAATGAAAATAAAAATAAAAAAAATAATACAAAATTTGATTTAATATATTTAAATATATTAAATTACATTAAAATATTAAATTAAATTAAATAGTTATTAATATTTAAATAAAAAACAAAATTTTAAAAAACTTTCGCTGGATATCATATTAACGGATTTCAATACCCAATAAACAATTTTTTCTAATTTTTTTTATTTAAAGTTATAATTATTTAATTTAATTAAAATTCTAATATTATTTAATATATTTTAATATTTTAATAATAATTTAAAAAATAATTCACATTATAATAATAATTATATAAAAAAATAACATTAAAATAAGTAAAATAAAATAGTAATGATATAAAAAATAATATTGATATAAAATTTATTTTAATATATTTTAATATATTAAATTATATTAAAATATTAAATTAAATTAATTAATTATTAAATTTTAAATAGAGAACTAAATTTTGAAAAACTTTCGGATATCAAAAGCCGAGGTTAAAAATTTTCTTTATCGATAAAGTTATTTTTTAAAATTTTATTTTTTATTTAAAGTTTAATAATTATTTAATTTAATTTAAAATTTTAATATTATTTATAGTACTTTTATATTTTAATAATTATTAAAATATGATTTATATTTTTAGAATAGTTTTATTAAAAAATTTAAAATTAAAATAATTAAAATAAAAGTATTAATAATAAAAGTAAAAAATATTGAATTCTATTTAAATATATTAAAATATTAAATTAATTTAAATAATTATTATATTTTAAATAAAAAAACAAAATTTGAAAAAAAAATGGTTTATCTATCTAAATTGACTTATATGTTAACAGATTTGATATTCGATCAACCAATTTTTTTTCATTTTTATTTATTTAAATTTTAGTAATTATTTAATTTAATTTAATAGTTTAATATAATTTAATATATTTAAATATATTAAATCAAATTTTATATTATTATTTTTTTATTCTTTTTATTGTTACTACTTTTATTTAAATTACTTTTATTTTTTAAAATATAACTATTATAATAATAAAAATTATGTTTTAATAATTATCAAGATAAAAACATATATTAAATAATATTAAAATTTTAAATTAAATTAGATTATTATTAAATTTTAAACCTAAAAATAAAATTTAAAAAAAATTATGAATGAGATTTTAAAATCTGTCAAAAAGTATACTGTTAAAGGGATGCAGGAGAAAAATTTTAAAAAAATATATATTTATTAAAGTTAAAAATTGAAGTTTTTAAAAAGTTGGAGGTGTACGAACTGAAACTATTTAAGAATCTTTGATCACATTCTTTTCAAATTTTTACAAATTAAATGTATTTTTAATTAGGGGTGAAATTAACATTTTTTTTTAAGTTTGGAGGTACATAATGAAATAGTTGAAGGTGCAGAGGGAAACACCCAAGCAAGAACCACAAATTAACAAGAAACAAGAACAAGAGTGTTTTTTTAACAGTTGAATGTCACTATTCAGATAATTGCTTGACAGGGACATGCACTAAATTTTGTCACCTTTTCTTTCAACCTTTACCTCTTCCTACCTTCCCAATGTCAATATACTCTGCTTTTTAGACCAAAATACTTTTATATTCTTTTTTTTATTCTTACATACTTTCTTTTTTCAATTAACTTCAAAATTTGATCAAAACAAAGCACTAGAGAATTCCTTTGAGCAATCATAGAGACAGTGTTAAACAATAAATAATTAATATGAGGATGCATAACTACCAAACAAATGAGATAAATAAATGAGACGATAAGAGACAGAGAGGGAGACGGGGGTTGAGATAAATAGGAAAATTAAATAAATTGAAGGGAGAAAAAAAAATACATAATATCATGAACTTGAATCCAATGCCTATGAGACTGGCAAAAAAGAAAAAACCAGAAAGAGAAAGTTGTCCCTGTCATCTCAAATGGATTGCATTGAAAATGACACATTTTATTCATACTATTTATACTATCTTATTAATTAGAAGATGTAGAAAAAGTTGAAGTCCTGCAGTTGTGGCCATGGCATTTCGATTTAGGGTCCTCATTTTGCCTTTGCTATTTTGCTTGAGTGTTAACTCTGTGGAATCTGATGGTGGTTAGTGTTGTTTACAGTTTCAAGTTTTTGTTTGTGTGTGTTTGGATTCTTTGGCATGGCTATTGCTGCCAGTTTTTGTGGGGAGGGAGAATGAGAGCTTAACAATGTTGAAAGTTGTTGTGGCTATGTGGTTCTTAATAGAGAGGTGTATGACTTGGAGTCCCATTGCTAGAAATCCTAGTACCCTTCGTGTGTTTTTCTCTCTCAGTTTCATTTTCTTGGTGAAGGATGTCGCAAAAACAAGTTTTTATTTTCTTTCTCTCTTCGCAGCCAAGCATGGCACTGTTGTAGTAGAAGCTGACGATAATAGAATAAAGATCACGAACAAAAGACTTCCTGAGGCATGTAGATCACTGTCCTTAAGGACTTATCCGCGGTGTATTGTATAAGCCCCCAGGATACAACAGGAACTTCTCAGAATTTCTGAGGATTTCAGAACTAGTAAGGATCTCTTAAAAAGAGAATAAATTAAACCTAGAATATTTTTAGGGAAGAAAAGAAAGAATGAAATTGATAGAAGAGAGAAATAGAGAAGAGGTTCTGATGATGATTTTTAGAATGGATGAAAGGCTTTATTTATAGAGCAAGAAAAGGAGTGATCCAAGGAAAAGATTTTGCGGAAGAAGCTTCCTGAAACCGTGCCTTGCGGATGAGTGAAACCACTCTTTGAACGTGGATGATCTTGAGCGTGACTTGCGGAAGAGTGGTATTGACCACTTGAAGTTGCAACGTTTCAACGTTCCTTGCGGAACGTGAACAACCAAACAATATAGATATTTTGCAATATAACGGCACTGTAGGCACACCTTTTTATAACAATCCCCCACATATTGCAAAATATATGTACAAAAGAAAGCACAAAAGAAATTATTCTGGGTTTCACAAGATGTAATACATAAGAACTGGTATAGCAAGCTATATGAACCAGTCTTAGATCAAGAAACTTAACACACAATGTAATTGGTATAGCAAGCTACATGAACCAAAGACACTTGAGTGTGTTAGAGGTTTATCAATCACAGTACACCCCCACAATCCTTGCTGTTATCGCTAAGATGCGCTTACTAGGCCATGCGCGTGCTCGGTATTCATGAGTGCTCTAGTGATCATGCCAAGATCTTAGGCAAGCGGCCCCACTTGACACTCATATAGGTGATTTCATCAAGTGTATGCTGTAAGTCATACACCACTCGTAAGGGATATGAAGATCATTAAAACTTTGTTTAATTACAAAGTTTAACCTCTAAATAATGCAGTTTCTAGCACTTTCACACACACCATGAGAATGGACATATTTGATTTAAAATCAAATTAGTGCTATCAAAACTAACAAATGACTTGTTTTTACCCATATGAACCTTATTCATGGGATCTCCAATCACAAAGGTTGGGTTACCATCACTTGTTTGTTTGTCAGTGGCTTAAGTCTCATTCCCTTCAATGTTTCTAATATCATATTTCTTCCCAAGGGTTTTGTCAGAGAATCTGTTAGATTTCGTTCTGACTTCACATAGTCAATGGAAATAGTTCCACTCTTTAGCAGCTGCTTCACCAAATTGTGTCTCAATTGGACATGTCTATTCTTTCCATTGTAATTCTTGTTTTTAGCTATAGCTATTGCCGATTGGTAATCACAATGTATTGACACCGATGGGGTTGGTTTCATTCCTAGTGGAATGTTTGCTAAGAAGTTTTTCAACCACTCAGCCTCCCTATCAGCCATCTCAAGAGCGACAAACTCAGATTCCATTGTTGATCTTGCAATAATAATTTGTCTGGCTGATCTCCATGTAATCGCACCACCCCCAAGTGTGAATACATAACCACTAGTGGATTTTGTCTCATCTGAATCAGAGATCCAGTTAGCATCACTATACCCTTTTAGTACAACGGGAAATCCACTATATTCAATGGCATAATCCATTGAACCTCTTAAGTATCTCATAAGCTTGGAAAGTGCATCCCAATGTTCTTGATTTGGACATTGAGTATACCTACTCAATCTACCAACTGCATAAGCAATATCAGGTCTAGAAAAGCTCATCAAGTGCAGTAAGCTCCCAATTATCTGGGCATACTGAGGCTGAGATAATGATTCCCCTCTATTTTTCATTAATTTAGAGTTAGTATCATAAGGGGTACTCACGGGTTTGAAGTCATAATACCCAAACTTCTTAAGAAGTTTCTCAATGTATTGGTCTTGGGATAGTAATATAATATCTCCCTTCCTTATGATTTTAACACCTAAAATTACATTGGTTTCACCCATGTATTTCATTTCAAAGTTTGATCCTAGAAACAATTTAGTTCTAGTAACAATCTCATTGCATGTACCAAAAATTAACATGTCATCCACATACAAACATATAATGACACAATCACCATTTTCAGATTTAGAGTACACACATTTATCAGCATCATTAGGTGAAAAACCATCACATAGCAATACATTATCAGTTTTTCATGCCACTGTTTTAGTGCTTGTTTCAACCCATACAAAGATTTTAAAAGCTTACAAACTTTATTCTCTTGACCAGGTACTACACACCCTTCAGGTTGAGTCATATAAATTTCCTCCTCTAAATCACCATTCAAAAAGGCAGTTTTAACATCCATTTGGTGTATCACAAGCTTATGGATGACTACTAAGGCTAATAGAACTCGAATAGAGGAAATCCTAGTCACAGGGGCAAAAGTATCAAAGTAATCTATGTTGGATTTTTGAGTAAAACCTTTTGCTACTAATCTTGCCTTATACTTCTCTATAGATCCATCAAGATGACACTTTTTCTTAAAGATTCACTTACAACCAATGGGTTTTGCTCCTTTAGGCAAATCTACTAAGGTCCAAGTATTATATTTCTGAATTGATTCGCTTTTGCTCTTTCATCCTCAAAACCCAACTCCACTCTCCCTCCAAATTCAAAACAAGTTGAAGACTGGGTTCATGCAAACAAGGTACGCCGTCATACTTTACTTAGTGCACTCTCTAACGATTTGTTCGATGTGTACTGTTCCTATAAGGAAGCAAAAGACATTTGGGATTCGTTGATTCTCAAATACACTACTGAAGATATAGTCAGACAAAGATTCATCATTGGGAATTACTATCGCTGGGAAATGGTTGAAGACAAGGACATAAAGTCGCAAATCAATGAGTACCAAGAGCTACTCGAAGATATCAAAGCGAAGAACGTTCTTCTTCCAGATGAGTTTGTTTTAGAGCTTCTGATTGAGAAACTGCCGCCTTCCTGGACTGATTACAAGCAACAACTAAAACACATGCACAAGCAAATGTCACATTCATAGCTGATCACTCACATAATTATTGAAGATACCAATAGGAAAGAATGTGCTGGTGTGAGGGCCAAAGCATTGTCTGCAAAAGCAAACATGATAGAAGACAAACTTGCTCCAAAAAGGTACGAACACAAACCTAATCATAATAAGAAAAATAATTTTCGAAAATTTCGCCCAACACATCTAACCCCACCTTTAAGAAGAAAGGAAATACTGCTCGTGACTATGTCAGCCTTTTTATACAACAGGCACTTCCTCTGTTGTTTTCAATTGGTCCATTTATTTTTAAACGTCAGCGTTTGTCCCGCGAATTTTGAGTTTGACTTGGTTGCTTTTGGCATCTTTTGCTTCTTCTTTTAATTCAGTTGTCTATTTTTCTCATTATTTTAACGAGTATGCTACATCTACTACTTACTCATGCTTGTTTTTTGCATGGTTCACATTGTAGAAATGAATTTTCGCTAAAAATGAGGTTTTGTATAACATAATATACTAACTCGTGTATAACTCGGTGTCTAGACAACGAGTTTACTAATGTTATAAGGAAGGACTTTGTTTTCCTTGGCTTCAAGCTTCTAACTATGTTCTTCATGGTTTAATGTCTGGACTTTGGATATTTCTATTAGAGGAACAACGTTGTTGGAGATAAAGAAGTTATTCAGGGATGTGGATAATGTTCTATATGATTGGACAGACCCACCATTATCTGATTATTGTGCCTGGAGAGGGATAACATGCGAAAATGTCACATTTAATGTTGTTGCACTGTGAGTTTTGTCCTTGTACATCGTATATACTACTTTTTTTTTTCTCTTACACTTTTCTATTTTGCCGCAATCTTTCTGGGTTGAATCTTAGTAGAGAAATTTCACCTGCAATATGTAAGAACCGGATAAAATAAAAATATATTTTATTTTTATTTTATATTTATAATATTAAATAATTATTTATGTAGGAAATTGGGAAATAAATTTATGGTTTAATGGCTTGCTTTGTCTCAGTTTCGTTGAAGTGTGTCAAGTTCGTTCACTTTTTTAAAAAAGTTGCAATTTCGTCTACACATGGTTTAAAAGTGTCAATTGCATCCAAACGTAGAAAAATTTGCTTTAATCAAGTCTCTTCCGTTAAATAGACAGAAATGACGTTAACTTTTTCTTCTCTCTTCTGCTTTTCTGTGCAATGCAGCCTCTTTGTCTGTGTTTGCAGTATAAAATGATTACTTTCCAAATAAAACAATTAAACTCTTTTTATTTCAACGAAGCAGAAACAATTAAATCTCTGTATAAAGAAAAAAATAATATTATGTTCCACTCTACTTTTTATCAACCTAACTATTACTATTACGTGTACATATATACCATTTTTTAAATAAAAAATAATGTTTTATTAATATAAAAGGACAAAAACAATATATGTATATTATTGTGTAAATATATCTAACCAAAATATATATTTTTTTGTTTGACACCCAGTTTTAAAAGAATATTAAATTAATAGAAATATTATAATAAAATTAAATATAAATAGAATTTGTAAAAGCGCAGTAGTATTTAAATAAATTTAATAAATAAAAATAAAATATAGACAAAAAGAGAGAAAATGAGAGCTTATGAAAAATAAGTTAATTTTTTATGAAGGCTTAATACCTCTTTTTGTCCCTCTTTATAAGGGAAATGTTCAAGTTCGTCCTACCTTTTTTAAAAAGTTCAATGTGATCCCAAGTTGTGAAAAAAGTGTCCAATTTAATCCTTTTTGGTCACGGCGTTAAATATTTAACGATGAAACTGCTTCGCTGGACTAAACTTGATGAGTTGTTCATTTTTTCTCTTACGTGGCATGGTGACGTGTCAATTTTGAATTTTAAAAAAAAATTGCTTGACACATCATCTTCTTCTTCCACCTCCGCCAATCTTGAAATTAGGGTTTCTTCTCTCACATCCTTGGAGAGGTACCTGAGGTCCTCTGGCAAACCATTTGCAGTGAGGATTTTCTTCTTGCCAATTCTGTCAGGACCCACAAACAGTACATGATTTTCTTCTTGCCTCTGATTTGAGTTCAATATCTGATTTCTCAGTTTCTTTCAACATTTGTGCTACTTCTCGCTCGCAGTTTTGCATACATTGCGGGCAACAAATTGATACAGCATCAGGATCTACGTTCTTAGAGGCACGCCTCAATGGAGAGATCGTTGTAGTTGGCAAGGTCTTTAACGTGGATAAAGACCGGTGAAACAAAATCGAAAAAAGAACATAAACAAAACAGAGTTAACATATCAGATAAGATTCATTTACCAACTACAATCCCAAGTTTAATCAATTCCATGAAAGAAAATGCTTTATCTCCATTCCATTAAACACGAAACACTAATCTTTATCATTTAGTCTGATCTTGCTATGGAATAACCAAGGAAATAAGATTTTGGAGAGAGATCATCGGAGTTGGAGTGGAAATGGAGGTGGGAGCCGGCGGAATCGGAGTGGGAGGGAGAGGCGTGCTTGGAAAGCTGGTGGGTTTTGTGGGGAGGAGAGGGAGAGGGGGAGGAAGAAGGAGACGGCGACACATGACTCTGAGTGTCGTGGTGGACAAAGGAGTGGAGGGAAGAAACCCTAAATTCACGGTTGGTGGAGGTGGAAGATGAACCTGATGTGGACTTTAATGAAAATCACAAGTTTACCCCTTATGCAACCACGTTATAAACCTAAACAGCCACGTTGCACAGATCAGTCCATGCTGTCAGATGGATCGTTAAATATTTAACGCCGTGACCAAAAAGGATTAAATTGGACACTTTTTTCACAACTTGGAACCACATTGAACTTTTTAAAAAAGGTAGGACGAACTTGAACATTTCCCTTATAAAGAGGGACAAAAAGAGGTATTAAGCCTTTTATGAATTGTTAGTTGGCAGTTTTTTTTAATATCTATAATGTGTTTTTTTTTACTGTCAACAGAAATATTATTATCTATTAATAATTTGTTTCAATTTTTGTAAAAGTTGACTGAAAAAAATTTCAACAACATTAATTATTATTTTACTTTTAAATAATTGTATGTATTAGTAATTGAAATATTTCATCCGAATAAAAATATTTAAATTTGAATTTACTTATCAAATAAATAATGAAAAATAAAATAATTTAGACTAATATCAATTTAAATTCAATATATTTAAATATATCCTTTGAAAAATCTCTATATCAAACAAAGTAAAATTAAACAAAATACTTACAATTTACATGTACCAATTGTCAGAAAGTTTCAATTCAAAGTGCATTTAAAATTTCTCTATTTTCTTTTCTAGTTTAAACATAAAAATGTTTGTTTTTGAATTCTGTTAATTGAAGTTTACTGTATGTTTCTGTAAATGCTTCTTAATGTTTCTTCTAGATTTAATATTTATTTTTTAGGAAAAAATATGTATATAGTGTTACGAGATAACTGTATGACCATAGTGTTTTTTTCAAACAAACAAAATAAATATAAAAAGAAATTGTTATGATGATAGGATTAGCAATATTTAATAATTGTTTAATGTTGATCAGAGTAAGAGAGAGAAACTAGCAATTTTCAGTAATTGAATGATTAAACCTTCTTTCTTCAATTCTTGAAATGCAAAAAAAATGTTATCCATGGATATTATAATATATTATTTTTTAATAAATTATTTAAAATTTATTGCTTATAACTATGTGACTGACACACCTATGAATTTTTGGTGTTCTGACAAAAAACGGTTCTATTCAGAGGAACAGAAGAAAAAGAAAGAAAAAGTTAACTCCGTTTTTGTCTATTTAACGGAAGGGACTTGATTGAGGCAAATTTTTCTACGTTTAGATACAATTGACTCTTTTAAACATGTGTGGATGAAATTGCAACTTTTTAAAAAGGTGGACGAACTTGATACACTTCAATCAAACTGGGGACAAAATAAACAATTAAACCTAAATTTATTTAGGAGTAGTATGAAAATTTAATTAGTAAAATTAGTAATTCTAGTTTAAACTTTTACCGTGAAAGAATGAGAAAGTTTTTATATTATATTAATATAATATATATATATATATATATATATATATATATATATATATATATATATATATATATATATATATAAAAGAAAGTTAGATTACCGTATGTTTATATATATTAATATAAAATAGATTTTTATATATATGCATTAAAAGAGGTGGGCCCAGGCATTGTTTTCTTTATTTGAGCTTGGGTTGTTTTCCTTCTACTGGATGCGTAGCATAATCTAGGTATTTGTAATTCATATATGTTTTTCTTTTTTTTCTCACGAAACAGAGGGAGAATTCCTTGGTTTATTCTGGTACGTTGCATGCAGAAATAAGGGCTTGGCCTTAGGTTTTAGGCAAATAATTAAATAAATAAATTAAGTGATTGTAGGAAATAAATTAAGGAAAAGAGAAACGGAAGGAAAGGATACCCACTGCAACCGTGAGAGTATTGAAAGAAGGAAAACGTTTGTTCAACAACGCTATTTTGTCAATTTTTGGACAACGCCACGTGGCCTTGTTTCATTGATTGGTTTTTTTAGAAAGATGAAATTTGTTCAGAAGGGCAATTTTGGTATGAATTTGGATAGAAACTCCTTTTGTCAGTTTATTTTTTCAGATTCACTCTTTTTGCAGTTTGGTTTTCTCAACTTTCTCTCCACCATTGAAGCTTCCATCTCTCTCTACCATTGAAGCATCCATCTCTCTCCACCGTTTCGGTTCTCTTCGTTCGTCGCTTTTCTTCACTCTTTGTCCACCATTGAAATGTTGTTTCTCTCTCCCCTTTGAGTTTGAGTTCGACTTTTCTTACTTCGTTTCTTGGGTCATTTGGTCACTGTCGAGGATTTTGTCTCTCTCTTTATCCATTTCCCCATATTTTGATGGTGTGACTATGGGCTCGTTGGCGGTATATATCCCTCGTTTTGGAATTTTGTTGATTTTGGCGTGCCTTGTCGTTGACGACATTTTCGTGGTTGTGTAAGTATTTGGCTTTTGTCTCCCATTGTGGTTGGCGATATTTCTCCTAAGGTTTGGGTTTTTTCGCACACACCATCGAGGTTGGTATCACCAAGGTTTGGGCTTTTTCGCAAACACCATTGATTCATTACCAAACTTCACATTAGAAGTTGTAGAAACCATCAACCATGACCAACAGGGGTCCTTCATTCATAAAATCTTAAAAACACTCATAACAAACAAAAAATACAATCATGGGGAGCGCGGTTGTCACACTTGGGTAGCACAGATCAACTTTTAGTACAAAACTGCAAATTTAACATGGTAATCAATTACAGCCTTTCTGTAAGCGATTACAAGTGCATGTCTCCAGTGTGTATGGTGCAGGACCTAACCTGCGTTGCTAAGACCACCCAGGATGGGTCTTCCCTACACAGAAGACTTACCAAACTTCACACTACAAGTTGTGAAAACCATCAACCATGACCAACAAGGGTCCTCCATTGACAATATCTTAAAAAGACACTCACAACAAACAAAAAACAATCATGGGGAGTGCAATTGTCACATTTGGGTAGCGCAAATCAACTTTCAGTACAAAAATGCAATTTTAACCTGGTAATCGATTACAGCTTCTATGTAAGCGATTACAAGTGCATGTGTCTAGTGTGTATGGTGTAGGAACATGTTAAGTCATTGAATTATTGAGAAAAAATGTCATTTAGGTGCTTTAATGTAAGTTAGATGAGCTTCATAAGCATTTTTTGCCAATTTCTGCCCTGGTAATCGATTACAAGGGACTTGTAATCGATTACCCGAGGAAAAAGCGTAATTTATACATAAACTTCAATTGTACTCCCCAGGTAGATGAACATTGCTCCCCAACTCTGTTTTTCTGACCTTTGCTACTTGTTTTGTTCTTAACTTTCTCCATCAAAAACCAAACGACTTGATACTTGTTTTGTTGGAATCTAGACTCAAAGAGCTTTCCAACAAAACAAGAATCAACTCATTTGGAGTTTGGTGGAGAAAGTTATGAGCAAAACAACCAGCAAAGGTCAGAGGTGGTAGAAATATATAAAACGTTAACTTTAAGGTATTAACTGCACCTACTCAGGTGTCCAAAAATTATAAATTAGTAGTCATTGGAAAGATATTTGAGTCTACTTTCTAATAAAAAAGGAATCACATCATTTGGAGGTGTGTGGAAAAAGTTATGTTTAAAATAGTCAGCAAAGGTCAAAGTTGACAGCATGTGTTATGCACCTCACCTCAATTGGAGAAAACCACCTAAATGGACATTTTTATTTTGAAGAAATCAATGACCTAACCTCATTATTGGTGCAGAGAGCTCACCGAATAACATTGAACTCACTCACCCATCTCAAAAAAGGAAAAATTCAACAAAAATAGAGAATGGGGAGCAGTGTTCATCTAGCTGGGAAGTACAGTTGAAGTTTCTGTACAAATTACCCTTTTTCCTCTGGTAATCGATTACAAGGGTCTTGTAATCGATTACCCGAGGAAAATGGGTAATTTGTACAAAAACTTCAACTGTACTCCCCAACTAGATGAACACTGCTCCCCAACTCTGTTTTTCTGGACTTTACTACTTGTTTTGTTCTTAACTTTCTCCACCGAACTCTAAATGACTTGATTCTTGTTTTGTTGGAATCTAGACTCAAAGAGCTTTCCAACAAAAGAAGAATGAACTCATTTGGAGTTCGATGGAGAAAGTTATGAGCAAAACAACCAGCAAAGGTTAGAGGTGATAGAAATATAAAACGTTAACTTTAAGGAATTAACTGCACCTACTCAGGTGTCCAAAAATTATAAATTAGTAGTCATTGGAAAGATGTTTGAGTCTACTTTCTAATAAAAAAAGAATCATATCATTTGGAGGTCTGTGGAAAACGTTATGATTAAAATAGTCAGCATAGACAAAGTTGACAGCATGGGTTATGCACCTCACCTCAATTGGAGAAAACCACCTATAGGTGTTTGAACCAAGGTAGTTCAAGTTCATGACAATTTTTGCACAACTCGTTGAGGAAGAAGTTATTAACTTCCGCAATCAATTTGATCGACAACCATCTTCTTAGATTACATTTCATAGTATATTGTTATGTATCTTTTCATTTCAAAACTTGTTGTTTTATGAAATGTCATTACGTTTTTTTATTAATGTATCTGCTTTTTAGTATTGGTATAATTTTTCATTACTCAATACCCTTCATTATTTCGTTTATATTTGTTTAATATTGAAGTATTCCAAGTTGAAGTGTTCCATTAATGATCCATCCATAAAACTTTCAAAAGACAGTCATAACGAATCCAAAATATTCTTGGGAGTGGTTAAGCCATGTCTGGGTAACACTCTTCAACTTTCGGTACAAAAGGAGATTTTTCTACTGGTAAACGATTACCAGCTCCCTGTAATCGATTACAGCAACATCAATCCTGTGATAACCCAAAAGCAACTTAAGTGACAACCCAAAAGCAAGACACACCAAAAAAATGACGAACAGATGCAAGACCAAAATCCACTCCCCAAAATACGAATACCGAGACACGAAAAAGTTCATACCTTGTTCGAAGAACCATTGTCACCGGACGAACCCATTGCACAAAAAAGGTAACAACTTCCACCAAATCGACACCGAACGAGACAAGGGTAATCTCTAACTCAAAGAAAGAAACTCAATGTCCACAGAGACACCGAACGAGACAAGCATAATCTACAACTCAAATAAACAAACCCAATGTCCACAAAGATTCAAAGGAAAACAATGGTGACAGGGAAGCAGGAGAGAGATGTTCAAAACAAAATGAAACCCTAAAAATGGAGGAAGGAGAACACTGCTATGAAGAGAGAAGTTGAAATGAAATTAAAATCCCCAAAATGGAGAGAGAAGACAGTGATAAGGAGAGAAGATAGAGTTCGAAAACGAAGAGGGCAGTTTCGGAATCCAAACTTCAACCCATTTCAAATCAGATTTTAAATTAAAAAAAAGCATTCAAATTCGACCAATTAAAACTTGACACGTGGCGTTGTCAAATTTTTGTCAAATTGGCATTGTTGGAATATCGCGATCCTTGAAAGAAAACGCTAATTCTTTTGGTGAGTGATAAAATCGAGCAAGAGAGGAAGAGTCGTTTGTCATACCACGCTGCCGGGAAGGAATAAAGACGTTAGCAACCCTTTTTAATCCTGGTAAGGGGAGTTGACTTTGCTTTATGTTCGTTTGTGATATCTTGAGTGTTATGTGAGAGTGATGTATGTATGTCCTTCTGTTTTCTATTTTGTTTTCTTGGTGTTACACGTAGAAAAATTAATCTGGGTTTCTTTATAATATGTGTTTGTTGCTTTGGCTAAGTATAACTATTGTTTGGTTTCTTTAGTGATGTTTGGCGTTCTCATAAATCGAGTGTGGGATGCTTTGGTTTAGTAGTTGCCAACGTGATTATCACGATTCTATGTTCTAATGTTTGAAGTGAAGACCACTTTGATGTATATGCTGTTTTTGATGCATCTTTGTGGTTACGGTAAATGCATGTTTGTTCATACTTTCTATGGTTGTATCTTGGTTATTTTGTTATACTCTGATATTCAATATTGAGCCTAGGTGACAGTAAGCGAAATTAATTAAGAATGAGAATGGGTGGTAACTTATGTGCATTAAAACAGAGAGAGAATTGGAGTAATTGATAATAGAAATATAACAGGTTTGGGGGCCACCGAAAATTTGTTTAAGAGAGCATACAAATGGAGAAGTAAAATTCTGATGTAAAAATGAGCATTTGAATCTTGGGGTGGGGTCGGGTGAGTAAGTAAAGAACCTTCATTTTGCATGGAAGAGATAAAGTGTGTGTGAGAGAGTTGTAAGTGGTGGTGCCATGAGTGGTTAAAATAAGTAAGATAAATGTTTATAGGTGATGAGTGGTTTACGTAAGGGTAAGTGAAAATGAATTCGTTTCATTTTGGTGGATGTGGGGTCCACTTGGAGGATATATTGGATTTTAATTTATTTTAATGGATTTGATGTTGGTTATTAGAAAAGGGGTGTTTATAGTATATGTTTTTCGTTTTCTTATTTGGTTGACTTGTCATTAGTTTGATGATTGATTTATTATTGTTTCGAGAATGTTTATCAGATAAGGGTTTGTTGCTTGATTGTGTAAGTTTAATATTGTTAATTGTTTTGGAATTGAATTTATGTTGTGATGCCCGATGAAGTTCCTAGAAGTGTGGTGGAAGTAGCACTGATATTTGTCCGGTGAAACTCTCTGAGAATAGAGTGGTGGGATGTGTATACTTGTCCGGTGAAGCCCAAGAGGGTGGTGGAAAGCATATACTTGCCCGGGGAAGCTCTAAGAGAGTGGTGGGAAGTGGTGTATTTGCTAGTGAAGCCTTCTAGAGAGTGGCGGGAGATGTCATTATGTAATGGTATGGTAAAGTGTACTGGCCCGGTGAAGGTGGGAGGTGACACTCGACCTTATGTTGTAGGTGAGTGACCCGATGGCGATTCAATATATAGTGAATGGTTTCAAACAAAATGGGGGACGAGTTAGTGAATAACCAAGTGAGTTTGGGTGTTAATTGGTTACTTAGACGAAATAATTGTATGGTTATATGCTGGTGATTCTGAATTCTGATAGTGCGGGTGTAAATGATTTGATGTGAGGTCATGTGAAGATGTGTATAGGTGTATGATGATGTGTAATTTTCAAAAATCTTATTCTAAGTTGATGTTTAATTGTTAAGTATGTTTATATGAATTGATTCTGTTAGCTCACCCTTGCATGTTGTGGTTGTGGTTTCCACCTACGATGGTCGTTGATGAGTCAATATTTTCTTCACTTCATTTAGTTTATTGTGCTAGAATTAATCGGGGAATTGTGCTTAATTATTCGGTATTTTTCCGTTTTTGCTAATTGTGTTTAATTTGACCAGAAATTATAATTTTAATTAATTTTAATTATTTGAGTTAATTATTTGTATTAGTAATTGCAGGGAAAATTTTGGAAATACAATTAGGAACATTTGAAGATTAAATGAAATTGGAAATTTGAAGCTGTGCACGGTTCATAGATGCTCACTGCTGTATTTACAATTTGGACGTGAAAATGGTCTTGGATGTGAAGTTAACGTGGAAGCAAATGCAACAATGAGTGTAAAAGACTCTTGGTTTTATTTTTATAAAATAGAAGGAAGTGCACACTCTCTCACGGAAACAACACTAAGCCTAGAGCCCATGGAAAATTTATTTTTACAAGCATCACATGTTGAGTGGAGTGCCACGGCTGCAAAATGATTGATTTCAATTGGCTTCTTGGCCTTTGAAGGAAAAAAACACAAGGGACCACCACTCATGGCAAAGTTCACGTGCATTTTATTCAATTACCACCTTGCAAGTGCAGCCCACGGTTTTCTATACACAAGGCCCCATGAAAAATTCATTTTCAAAGTAGCAAAACACAATTGGAACAAAAGAGGGGCACACTTCTTGAAAGCTCATCACGTAGGAAAGGAACACATATTCACATCCAACAACTTCTTTTCATTTCAGCATATACACTCACGGTGCATTCCATTCTAAAGCACACTACACATTCACTTCATTTTGAGGAAATGCACGTTGAAGAAGAAGATCCCACAGAGAAAAACACGGCTGCAACTCATTGTTTTCAAGTGAAGAATTTTGCAAGTTTGACAACATGGAGCCGGCACACTCTTTCTTACCTTGCAACGTGATTTCCAAATGGGAGAAAGCAACCATTAAATTGGAAATAACTGCACATGAAGAAGCGCCACGGGTGGAAGCTCACGTCCAAGGAAGCTCCAAAATCCAAGCTGTTACATGCTGAAATATGAGCAGGTTACACGGCCACATATGGAGAATTCATTTTGGACATGCTGGAATAAAAGTGGGAACCACCACCTAAGAAAGATCACGGTTTCTTTGAGGAGCTTGGCAGCAGCTCACGCCCAGCACACACATGAAGAAGAAGCATCCAAATCATCATCTAACAAGCATGGGAGGTGCACACTTGAGGGAGCTGCTGTGACGTAAAAAGAAGCATTGCTGGACCAGATTTGGCTTTGAATAGAAGCGGTGCAGCAGCAAGGCAGCAGCCTTGGTGTGCTACATCCAGTAACATTGGCAGCAACACGCTGCACTTCCATCCAGCAGCTGTAACGAGTGAAGGGGAGGCTACGGACGTGTGAGCTGGAATGGTATTGAAGAAGAAGACAAGGTTAGTTGGTAAAATGGAGGGCCCTCACCTTCTTTTCCCACGTCCAAGGAGTACAATTTGCTGATGAAGGAATTACTGCAAAGAGACAAAATGAATAACGTAAAAGTCTCGAAAGCTGGAAGCCACTTGTCCAAAATTTAGGCTATAAGAGGAGGAAGCTGGACATTTTCCAGCAAGGAGGAGGCCGGGAGGTGAGCTCCAGGAGGGGAATAAGTCCCGCAGGGGGCTGGACAGTTGGCTGGACAGTACACAAAGGGAAGAGCACGGCAGTACCAGGTTTTACGGTTAAGCACCATAGGTTCCAATTTTATTTTTTTTGTTTGCTGTAATCAATTTCAGTTTGATTTAATTTTCTGAACTTTAAGTCTATTATTGTTTTATTGTGATTTTGTAATTTAATTTCTACTGTTGTATTTTAATGGTGCTGTGTAACATCCCAAAATATAGTAATTACCATAAATCAGGATTAATTACAATTTAACAGTATAATTAACAGTCTTTAGCATTAACAGCACTCAAGAGTTCAAAGCCGAACGGCTGCAGTACAAAATGACGAGCGTAACAAAGTACAGGGAAAAATAAAAACAGAACGAACGGTTTTACAAAAGGATTAACCGAACGTCCAAAACGAGCTAACATTAACACCCTAACCTCTACGAGCGCTCTAAGGCTCGGCCTTTACTTCAATTTCAACCAGATTAGCATCTTCCAAATTTTCTTCTTCCAGCATTTCTTCAAGAGACGCTCCACCATCTGCTCACATCCACATGGATGATCATTGCAAGACAAGACGGACGCACATATACAGGGGACAACACAATGGAAATGCAAGGGTAAGCTTATAATATTTAATTTATACAATTAACACATACATTTACATTTCGATTCACACACACAACATATAACTTATCAAATAGTAGTCATAGAAATACGTATATAAGACAGACCGCCCGGACTGTATGAACCATGTAGTTACAGGCGTCCTTGCACCCGAGTGGTGTACTAGCCGGGATATACCTAATCAGCTACCACTCGAGGTTAATCCCTCGCCCATAACTAAGCGATGAACGAAGGACCTCCTGCCATTTCCACGCATGACTACCCCCTTCTACGTGAAGGTGAGTATCACGGAATTTCAGGATGGACCAAGCCTGGCTTAACTTATCCATGTTCATACTTTACCAAATTTAGTATTTAATACATCTGAGACGTTCCTCCTTGGAACGCTCGTTCAAATTCCATAATCATAAAATCACTTGATATAACGTTCGCACTGTAATTTATCATAATTCATAATCAATCTCCTCCTTAACTTTAAGAGTACCAAAGAACGAACGTTCAGTCCCTTGAAGAAATAGGATGAACGTTCAAATACAGTACTGGATGGAAGGGCGTGACTCCCTGTTTGACCAGTGAAATGAACTACTATATTGAAAGTATAATGATACTTAGAAAATTTCATAATATAAATCTTGGACCAGATTCAATGTAGCAAGGATGGTCAATAACACTTAGAATTTTCTTTGTAAAATTTGTATATACTGAACTGATGCCAGTATTTGAACGAACGTAAAAGAATGAATATTGAAATATTTGGACGAACGCTATTTACGTTCGTTAAGGAATTGAGAATAATGACGAACGTTCGATATGAGGCCGAACGCTATCAAAGACGAACGCTCGACATAAGGCCGAACGCTATCAAGGACGAACGCTCGACATAAGGCCGAACGCTATCAAAGACGAACGCTCGACATAAGGCCGAACGCTATCAAAGACGAACGCTCGACATAAGGCCGAACGCTATCAAAGACGAACGCTCGACATAAGGCCGAACTTTATGTAATTGTAAAGTTTCAAATATTTATATACAGTTGAGCTGAACGAACGCTCAGACATTCAAATGGGGACGCTCGTTCTCGAGCAGAATTCTTTCCAAATGAATGAATTCCATTCTAAGTTATTTTAAGGAAAACCGAACGGTCTAAGACCGTACAGTGACGAGCGTTATTTATCAAAGGGGATGATTTAAGTCTCAGATTTCTCAAACTTAACAAATTTCCAGATTTCACATTTAACTTATACTTTATACTCTAAATGATTCTCCAATTTATGAACTGTATAACTTTCACTTCCAGATTAATTCACATTCAACAATCAACATATTAACAACTCATACATTGCCATATTCATACATCATTCATACGTATCAAACCAACATGCAGTTCAACAACCCAGAAATCATATCAGATATCACTAAACGTCCATAACAGCTCAAACTTCATATTTTTCATACATGCAACTCAGATCATATAACATACAGTAAAAATTAAACATATAAGCTTCCCTTACCCGGATTGGCAACCAAACTTGTCCTAGATGCAACAGTGGCTTCGTCCAACTACGCTTTTCTTACGTTCTTGACTCTTCCAAAACAAATCTAACCACAGAATACAGAACACTGAGACTACATGCTTGCATGCAACTATGAACCCTAGTTTTTTTTCCAGAAACCTAAGGACGAGCTATGGAAGGGGACTTACCAGTTTCAGTCCTTGAAGCTGTTCGGTCCAGTGGATAGCTCTCAGTGCAACGGACGTTCCTACGGTGCTGGAAATGGGATCGTAGGTGAAACGTGAGGATTACAGTAGAGAGAAGTTTACTGGTTTTAGAGAGAAGTTGGAGAAGATGAATGGGTGTGTTCCGTGAGGAAGAAGATGAGTGATGCAGGTGAGAGAATTTTTCAGAAAAAAAATCTGGTTTTGTAAATCTCACGCTCGTTTGAACGAACGTGTCTCCAGCCGACACCTGCACCCAAACTCTGATTTGGAAACTTCTTCCGCAACACGTGGCGTGCTTGCATGTAAGGATTGGTGCGTTTTTAATGCTTTCTAGAGAAATGATTTTGCCCAGCTTTCCATGCACAGCAGAGAGGTGCAAATCAGAGTTGGGAGTGTGTTTTTAATGGCTTGAGAAGTGATGTGGCGTGCGTTAATGGTGAGAATGTCAGAATTAACTTATGCTAATTTTTAAGGGTCTCACATTCTCCCTAACTACAAAAATTTTCGTCCTCGAAAATTTAGAACTTACCCGTGAATAGGTGTGGATACAAGTCCTTCATGGCGCTCTCCACTTCCCACGTTGAGTCACCAGTTTTAGCGTCCCACACCACCTTCACTAAACGAACGTCTTTTCTTTTGTGTAGCTTGGTGCGAACGTCATCGATACGGACTGGTTGCAACTCCAGCGTTCGATCTGGTTGTAGTTGTATATTTTCCAGCTCCAAGACATGAGAAGGATCAGCTATATACTTCCTAAGTTGAGACACATGGAAGACCGGATGTAGATTTGATAGTTGAGGAGGCAACGCAAGCTCATAAGCTACTGGCCCAATCTTTTTCAAAATCTGGTATGGTCCTATGAACTTGGGAGACAGCTTCTTTGGACGAACGATTCTCCCCACTCCAGTGATTGGATTGAGTCTCAAGAATACGTGATCACCTACAGCGAATTCCAATGGCCTCCTTCTTCTATCCGCATAAGATTTCTATCTGCTCAGGGACGTCTTCAATCTCTCCTGGACTAACTTCACTTTGTCAGTCGTTTGCTGGATGAGCTCAGGTCCAGTTAGCACGTTCTCTCCATCTTGGAACCAACAAAGTGGCGTTCGGCATTTCCTCCCATAGAGAGCTTCAAACGGCGCCATTCCAATGCTAGACTGGAAGCTATTGTTGTACGTGAACTCCACTAGTGGCAAGACCTCATCCCACGCGCCTAAGTGATCCAGGACGCACGTCCTCAGTAAATCCTCCAGCGTCTGGATGGTACGTTCGGATTGGCCGTCCGTTTGCGGATGATATGCTGAACTCATCTGCAGCTTGCTCCCCAACTCGCCTTGTAATGATTGCCAAAACCGAGATGTGAATCTCGTGTCTCGGTCAGAAATGATGCTTGAAGGCACTCCATGAAGACGAACGATCTCCATGATATATAACTTGGCCAAATTCGTCATGGACATCTTCAGATTCACGGCCAAGAAGTGAGCGCTTTTAGTCAATCTATCCACGATCACCCAAATCGAATCATGATTCCTAACCGTTCGTGGTAGATGAGTCACGAAGTCCATGGATATGCTATCCCACTTCCATTCTGGAATTTCCAACTGTTGAAGCAATCCTCCTGGTCGTTGGTGTTCGGCCTTAGCACGTTGACACGTCAAACAGGATGCCACAAAACGAGCGACATCACTCTTCATTCCAGGCCACCAGAACGACTGCCTAAGATCCTTATACATCTTAGTCATACCGGGATGTATGCTAAGACGACTATGATGTGCGTCCTCCAATATGATCCGCTTCAGCTCGCTATCATTAGGAACGCACGTCCTATCCATGTATCTTAATAGGCCGTCCGTCCCCGTATTGAATTCTTTGGCTTGATCCGAACCGAGCGTACTTAAAATCTTCACTAGGTCCTCGTCCTCGCGTTGCTTCATCCTGATACGATCATATACATTGCTGGATATTCTAAGGGTACAGAACTTGATGCTGTTCGGTTCTAATTCGAACTGTAACCTTAGATCTCTGAAACTTTCCACTAAACTTAACTCCTTCACCATCATAACCGAGACATGCACTGCCTTCCTGCTTAGAGCGTCCGCCACTACATTGGCTTTTCCAGGGTGATAGAGTAACTCAAACTCATAGTCTTTCAAGAACTCCAACCAACGCCTCTGCCTCATGTTCAACTCCTTCTGATCAAATAAATACTTGAGGCTCTTGTGGTCACTGAAAACCTGGAATGTCGATCCGTACAAATAATGCCTCCAAATCTTCAGTGCAAAGACGACCGCTGCCAATTCCAGATCGTGCGTTGGATAGTTGCGTTCGTGAACCTTCAACTGACGAGACGCGTACGCTACCGCTCGTCTCTCTTGCATAAGCACACAGCCCAACCCTTGATGAGACGCGTCGCAGTACACTTCAAAGGGTTTGGACGTGTCCGGAATGATTAGCACAGGAGCGCTCGTCAACTTCACTTTCATCTCCTGGAATTGTTCCTCGCACAAGTCAGTCCAAGCAAACGGCTGATCCTTCCTGGTCAACTGAGTTAGCGGGGCTACTATATTAGCAAATCCTTCAATGAAATGCCTATAGTATCCCGCGAGTCCCACAAAGCTACGAACCTCAGTGACCGAACGTGGACTATTCCAATCCAATACTGCTCGCACTTTAGATGGATCCACTGAAATACCTTCAGCCGAGACCACATGGCCCAAAAATTGTACCTCCTTCATCCAAAATTCACACTTGGACAGTTTTGCATACAATTCTTTTTCTCTCAAATCGCTCAGCACTGCCCTCAAGTGTTCTTCATGCTCGGCTTGTGTCTTAGAGTAGATGAGAATATCATCTATGAAGACGACCACAAATTTGTCCAAGTATGGTCGGAAGATGCGGTTCATATAATCCATGAACACTGCAGGAGCGTTCGTTACTCCAAATGGCATCACTACATACTCGTAATGTCCATAACGCGACCTGAAAGCAGTCTTCTGGATGTTGTCCTCCTTCACCCTGATTTGGT
Organism: Vigna angularis; assembly: GCF_016808095.1. NCBI lineage: Eukaryota > Viridiplantae > Streptophyta > Magnoliopsida > Fabales > Fabaceae > Vigna > Vigna angularis. The sequence goes on from NC_068971.1 coordinate 10,753,157, forward strand.
GATATCCCGAACGCAAGTCAATCTTGGAGAACACCGTTGCCCCATGCAGTTGATCCAACAAGTCATCAATCCTTGGCAACGGGTATTTGTTCTTAATGGTCAGCTTGTTCAATTGTCTGTAATCTATGCACAAACGAGAGCTGCCATCCTTCTTTTTCACCAAGAGCACAGGCACTCCCCATGGTGACACGCTCGGCCTTATGAATTGCTTCTCCATCAACTCTTCAATCTGATTTTTGAGTTCCACCAACTCTGCAGGCGCCATTCGGTAAGGCTAAACTGAGATAGGTGCTGCTGTTGTCACCAAGTCTATGGTGAATTCAACCTCACGGACAGGAGGCAGTCCAGGGATCTCTTCAGGAAAAACATCCGGAAACTCATCTATTACTGCTCGCTCAATACTGCCCTCTCTGGACGTTCGTTCTTTTCCCAATCCCTCGAACTCCTGATCCTCATGCGTCATGATCAGGAAACAGCTTGCTCCTTCCATAATGTCTTCTTTCAAGTGACCGAGCGTCACACTCAACTCCTCTTCATCTTCTTCAGGAAAAATTAACTCCTTAGCTCCACAATCTATGAGAATGCGATTGGTATTTAGCCAATCCATTCCCAGAATTACTTCTAAGTCTTTGAGAGGCAAACAGATGAGATTCACCTTGTACCTATGTCCTTCTACCTCAATAGGACATCTAACACACATGGTAGACGTCCTAACTTCACCCGCAGCTGGTGTTGACACCACCAAATCAAAATGCATCTCGCTCTCAGTTATCCCCAACTTATCAACGCACGCCTTCGATATGAAGGAGTGTGTTGCCCCCGAATCAAACAATACACAACATTGCATTCCGTATAACAAGCATGTGCTGGTGATAAGTGTACCTGAACTCGCTGCTTCCGCCCCAGTAATTGCATATACACGCCCAACAGCTTGAGCTCGACCACCTCTACCTTGCTGGTTCCTTCCAGCGTTCGGCGGCCTCATCACAGCGCGTCCGCCCATGTTGCACTCGTTCTCCAGATGTCCATTTCTTCTACACAGATTGCAGTGCTTCCTTCCAGCTAGTTGAGGGCAGGCATTCCTATAATGTGGCCCTCCACACTGGTAACAAGTAACGTTCCCTTGTCCAGACTGCCCGACAGGAACGATCGCTTGTGATCCGCTTGCATGAGATGGTTGACTAGGACGAGCGTAAGGAGTCCCCCTCTGATTGACATTACTCCTCGAGGCGATCGGTCCCCTTACAGTTTGTTGTTTCTTGTGTCGTTCAGCTTCCGCCATGTTCTTCTCCAACACCTTGGCCCTCTCAACCATGGCAGGAAACGTTCTTATGCATAAACTGGAGATCAAAACCTTCAAGCCACTCCGCAGTCCGTTCTCAAACTTACGGCACTGCCATTCTTCATTTGTGGCCGTTGTATTGAATCTGACAAGGTGTTTGAATTTGTTGGTGTATTCTGAAACCGACATGCCCCCCTGAACCAATTGTAAAAATTCAACTTCCTTTGCAAAACGGACGCTGACAGGGAAGTACTCTTCATAAAACTTATTTCTGAACACTTCCCAAGTGATAGGACGTCGAGCGTCGGCCAGAATAGCCCTTGCGCTCGCCCACCAGTGGCTCGCTTCTCCAGACAGCAAGTATTCAGTGTACGCCAAGCGGTTCTCGTCCGGACACCTCTTGGCATTGAAGATCTTCTCCATGTCCCTTAGCCACTGGTCCGCCTCATCAGGGAGGCCCTTACCATTGAATTTAGCCGGGTGATGCTGAAGGAAACTCTCCAAACTCCACTCAGCAGTAGGTTGAGCAGTGTTTGAAGAGGACGCTCCAGGCGTACCTCTAGTGGCAGCGAGGATCTCCATCAACTGCCTCTGTGTGGTTTCAGCGTTGGCACGAGAGGCCTCCAGGCTCTGCATAGCGGTCTGATTTTGCTGCATCAGAGTGGCATTCTGTTCCATCAAGGTCGCATTCTGTTGCTGCAGTCGGTCGATCACCGTTTCCAACAACCTAGCGCTGTTGGACGCATCAGGTTCCGTAGGTTGGGGTGGAGGAGGGAGTCTAAGTGCCATTCGTTTTCTGGACACAGAGGAAAACGAACGTTAATAACGTGTAAAGAGTTGAGAGAAAAACTCATTCCAACACATACTAAGCACACAGCAAAAACACAGTGCACTCATAACCTACAGTGTCCTTTAAGAGAACAAAACTGCTCTGATACCACTAATGTAACATCCCAAAATATAGTAATTACCATAAATCAGGATTAATTACAATTTAACAGTATAATTAACAGTCTTTAGCATTAACAGCACTCAAGAGTTCAAAGTCGAACGGCTGTAGTACAAAATGACGAGCGTAACAAAGTACAGGGAAAAATAAAAACAGAACGAACGGTTTTACAAAAGGATTAACCGAACGTCCAAAACGAGCTAACATTAACACCCTAACCTCTACGAGCGCTCTAAGGCTCGGCCTTTACTTCAACTTCAACCAGATTAGCATCTTCCAAATTTTCTTCTTCCAGCATTTCTTCAAGAGACGCTCCACCATCTGCTCACATCCACATGGATGATCATTGCAAGACAAGACGGACGCACATATACAGGGGACAACACAATGGAAATGCAAGGGTAAGCTTATAATATTTAATTTATACAATTAACACATACATTTACATTTCGATTCACACACACAACATATAACTTATCAAATAGTAGTCATAGAAATACGTATATAAGACAGACCGCCCGGACTGTATGAACCATGTAGTTACAGGCGTCCTTGCACCCGAGTGGTGTACTAGCCGGGATATACCTAATCAGCTACCACTCGAGGTTAATCCCTCGCCCATAACTAAGCGATGAACGAAGGACCTCCTGCCATTTCCACGCATGACTACCCCCTTCTACGTGAAGGTGAGTATCACGGAATTTCAGGATGGACCAAGCCTGGCTTAACTTATCCATGTTCATACTTTACCAAATTTAGTATTTAATACATCTGAGACGTTCCTCCTTGGAACGCTCGTTCAAATTCCATAATCATAAAATCACTTGATATAACGTTCGCACTGTAATTTATCATAATTCATAATCAATCTCCTCCTTAACTTTAAGAGTACCAAAGAACGAACGTTCAGTCCCTTGAAGAAATAGGATGAACGTTCAAATACAGTACTGGATGGAAGGGCGTGACTCCCTGTTTGACCAGTGAAATGAACTACTATATTGAAAGTATAATGATACTTAGAAAATTTCATAATATAAATCTTGGACCAGATTCAATGTAGCAAGGATGGTCAATAACACTTAGAATTTTCTTTGTAAAATTTGTATATACTGAACTGATGCCAGTATTTGAACGAACGTAAAAGAATGAATATTGAAATATTTGGACGAACGCTATTTACGTTCGTTAAGGAATTGAGAATAATGACGAACGTTCGATATGAGGCCGAACGCTATCAAAGACGAACGCTCGACATAAGGCCGAACGCTATCAAGGACGAACGCTCGACATAAGGCCGAACGCTATCAAAGACGAACGCTCGACATAAGGCCGAACGCTATCAAAGACGAACGCTCGACATAAGGCCGAACGCTATCAAAGACGAACGCTCGACATAAGGCCGAACTTTATGTAATTGTAAAGTTTCAAATATTTATATACAGTTGAGCTGAACGAACGCTCAGACATTCAAATGGGGACGCTCGTTCTCGAGCAGAATTCTTTCCAAATGAACGAATTCCATTCTAAGTTATTTTAAGGAAAACCGAACGGTCTAAGACCGTACAGTGACGAGCGTTATTTATCAAAGGGGATGATTTAAGTCTCAGATTTCTCAAACTTAACAAATTTCCAGATTTCACATTTAACTTATACTTTATACTCTAAATGATTCTCCAATTTATGAACTGTATAACTTTCACTTCCAGATTAATTCACATTCAACAATCAACATATTAACAACTCATACATTGCCATATTCATACATCATTCATACGTATCAAACCAACATGCAGTTCAACAACCCAGAAATCATATCAGATATCACTAAACGTCCATAACAGCTCAAACTTCATATTTTTCATACATGCAACTCAGATCATATAACATACAGTAAAAATTAAACATATAAGCTTCCCTTACCCGGATTGGCAACCAAACTTGTCCTAGATGCAACAGTGGCTTCGTCCAACTACGCTTTTCTTACGTTCTTGACTCTTCCAAAACAAATCTAACCACAGAATACAGAACACTGAGACTACATGCTTGCATGCAACTATGAACCCTAGTTTTTTTTCCAGAAACCTAAGGACGAGCTATGGAAGGGGACTTACCAGTTTCAGTCCTTGAAGCTGTTCGGTCCAGTGGATAGCTCTCAGTGCAACGGACGTTCCTACGGTGCTGGAAATGGGATCGTAGGTGAAACGTGAGGATTACAGTAGAGAGAAGTTTACTGGTTTTAGAGAGAAGTTGGACAAGATGAATGGGTGTGTTCCGTGAGGAAGAAGATGAGTGATGCAGGTGAGAGAATTTTTCAGAAAAAAAATCTGGTTTTGTAAATCTCACGCTCGTTTGAACGAACGTGTCTCCAGCCGACACCTGCACCCAAACTCTGATTTGGAAACTTCTTCCGCAACACGTGGCGTGCTTGCATGTAAGGATTGGTGCGTTTTTAATGCTTTCCAGAGAAATGATTTTGCCCAGCTTTCCATGCACAGCAGAGAGGTGCAAATCAGGGTTGGGAGTGGGTTTTTAATGGCTTGAGAAGTGATGTGGCGTGCGTTAATGGTGAGAATGTCAGAATTAACTTATGCTAATTTTTAAGGGTCTCACAGTGCTGTAATTTAATTTCTGTTGTAATTAAATGTGTGAATTATGTTTTCTACAAATTAATTTCTTTTGTCTTTGCTGTTAATTATTTCACTTTGAATTATTTACTGTAATTTGGTTTTCTATATTTTGGTGCAGTAATTCTGTTTCTGTTTTCATATTTTACAATTTACTGTTTTACTGTATTTTTGTATTCCATTTTTATTGTTTCTGTATTTTTGTTATTTGGATTCTGAAATTCTGTATTTATTGTTACTGTTGTAATTTTATTTTCTAAAATTTACTGTTTTACTGTTTTGACCGTTTTCTGTATTTATTGTTTTCTATATTTTTCTTTTCTGTATTTTCACTTTTTGTACTGCAGTTTTTCTATTTCAGATTTGCTGTTTTTGTTGTAATTATTTACTGCTGTAATTTATTTTCTATTTCTATTGTTTTCTGTAATTACTATGTACTGTATTTTCGTTTTTCTGTATTTTAGTTTTCTGTTCCAGATTTATTTTTTTACTGTTTTACCTTGCTGTATTTTCGTTTTTACTGTAGCAAAATCATTTTTTTACTGTTTTAATTTCGTTTTACTGTTTTAATTTCTTTTTTACCGTTGTAGTTTTTACAGTATGTTTTTACTGATGTTTTTTTACTTTTGCGATTAATGTTCTACGTTTTTGTACGTTTACCGTTCCAGCATTTTTATTTTCAAAGTCCAAATAAATTTTGTAATTTGTTTTTATTGTTTACTATCTTTTACTGTTTGGTTTTACTTTCGTTAAAATTCATTTCAACGTTTTTACTTCAACGTTTTTTTAATTCTATTTCATTTAATTTTCAGTTTTAATTTATTTTGCATTTCAAAACAACAATCAAAACCCCCCCTACGTGTTGACCCGAGACTGAACCACATTTGGTCATTGTGAGACGATCTAGGAGTCACATCCTAGCACTATACTGCATTATTTAATGCACATCAAATTTGTATGACCGCGACAGTCGTATCAAATTTTGGCGCCGCTGCCGGGGACCAACGGTTCAGTCTTAAGTTTTTGTTGTTGTTGTGTTAGTGTGTGTTTGTGATGCATTTTAGGATGTTTAGTTAGTCTTGTTTGGGTTTACTTCTTTTATCAATTTTTGTGTGTTTAGATTTTTTATCATTTTTTGTATTTTGTGCATTTAGTTGTTGTTTTTGGAAGTTTCAATTGATGTAAATACTGGTTTTCCCCATGTTATGTTTCTATATGTTTGGTTTAATCTTTGTTTGAAGAGGAAGTCCAAGTCTGAGACAGGTTTTGCACTACAATAAAGGAGATGACAGATTCTCAAGACTGGATGTATGAGCTAGTCAAGAGTCTTCCCAAATTCCATGGGTTGGCACATGAAGATCCATACCTCAAGGAGTTTTGTTTGGTGTGTTTGTCTATGAGGCCTGCTGGTGTTTCAAAGGAGACAGTGTTGATAAAAATGTTTCCCATGTCCCTTCAAGATGAAGCAAGAGACTGGTTCATATACCAGTATCCTTTTAATAGTTGGCAGGAAACACAACAAAAATTTCTCGACAAGTTCTTTCCAACAGCAAAGGTGATCAGCATTAGGAGGAAGATCACTGCCATTGAGCAGTTTAAAGAAGAAAGCCTAGCAGATTATTGGGAGAGGTTCAATAGGCTCTGCACAACTTGTCCAAACCACCAAATTTCAGAGCATTTGCTCTTGATTTATTTTTATGAAGGGCTCCTGGACAGTGAAAGGATACTTGTGGATGCAGCTGCTGGTGGATGTTGGATGGATATAACCCCAACAGAAGCGAGGAAGTTGCTCTGCAAGCTGGCTGGTGAAAGTCCAATTGAGTTAGCAAAGGAAGAACCTGAGCAGCCTGTTCTAGATTCTGATACTGATAGCCCTGAGGACGCAGCTGATGACTTAGAGATTGGTAAAGAACTTTTCAATGAGCAAAAACAGGTTTATTCTGAACCTGATATTTCAATTACTTTACCCGATTTGCAGACACATTCAAATGCATGTGATTTGACGCACACTGATTCTATAGAGTTTATGACTGACATTGATACAAATTTGATTGCCCATTCTAAAACTTTTAATTCAGTGTCAGCCATTGAACCCATTGGTAAAAGTCTCGTCAATATTGATTTTGAAAGAGAAACTGTGCAATCTGATGACTTTATAGAGTTAGGACTAAACTTTGATTTAACACAGTTTTCTGAAAATTTTGAATGTGATTGTGAATCTGGTTCTTGCTCCATTTGTGCTGAAATTGATTATGCGTTACAGCCAAACTCTAAGTTTATTATAGATGCTATTAAATGTGAGTTTGATGACAAGAATGCAAAGTTAAAAGAAAATGCAGGTGCTGACATTAAGGAATGCATGATTAATGAAGGAGAGTACACTGCTACTTCTTTGAGCGAGCCAGAGATATCTATTCCGGTGTCACACACTCAACAACTGCCAGTAGAAGGAGAGATACTGTCGAAACAGATTGCTGTGAAAAGAAAGAAGAAAAATCTTGTTGTGAATGATAGGGCAATATTGATGAAGCAGTTCCTCCTCAAAATTTCGTCGCTGGATCATGAGGCAAAAGACATCTCCCTGATAATCCAAGTTTGGCAACTGCCACCATAACCCAGGGGAGTTTTCTTTTTCTTTCTTCCCCGTTTTCCTACTTTTATTACACTCGTCCTTTATCTGTTTGCTGTTTTAATTGATGATCTTATGATAAGAACAGATTTAGGACACTGTGTAGTTTAAGTGTGTCTATTGGGGGAAGATTCTGATTTTTTCTTTCTTAGTTTTCGAATTGTTATCCTTAAAAAAAAAATTCGAAATTCAAAAAAAAATGTTTTGCATAGTCCATGATTTCATCAGCCCTCAGTTTCATTAGAGGCTCACTTTCAACCCATTTTTCTTATTATTTCATACAAAATAATTCTTTGAAAATTTTGTTTATCATTTTCACTTCAGATCTCATTTTTTTTTCCTTATTTTCCTTCATTGTAAATATAATTTCTTAGTTGTTTCACGCAAGATAATTGATTGAAAATTTTGTTTAAACTAAGAAAGATTTCATTCATCAATGCAAAAATTACAATAATGGAGGAAAGGAAATTTAACAGATCTGAAAATAAAGATGCAGTAGATTCATGTGAAAATAAAGGTGTTCGGGGCTCGATCAATAATGATCGTTAAATATTACAGTCCAAATATATAAAAAAAACACATAAACATAAAATAACATAAAAATAACAAGAATAACATAATAAAAATTACAGTCTCCTTGAGGAGACTACTCGTCGGCCGAGGGCAGTCGTAGGGAGAGTTCGACAGAAGGAGGTTTCACCTGGAACCGAAAGGGGGTAGGGACCTCAACTTTGACTGGAACAGGTGGGATCGGAAAGAGATCGAGTGTCACTCGATCTGGCACTGTTGGCGTTGTCCTTGAAAGATCGAAAAAAAATAAAAATTGAAATGTTAGAAAACAAGAAAAAAAAATAATAATTACCATTTTTCTTACCATCCATGAAAGGCGGCAGGAGGGGTATTGGGGAGTAGGACGTAGAGGCGATGCTTCGTTTAAGGCATCTTTGTTTCTCGCGATATCCATAGTTCTGGAACAAGCAGTAGACGTTGTATTCCCCGATCTCCATGTATACCTTAAGCCTAGTCGCGATTTCGTGAACTTGTTCTCTGTTCGGGTTTCTTATCCCGAACGCGAATAAGGCCTCCAATAGGGCCACTTGTTCTCTAGTTGGTGCCCATCTTTTATACGCTATCTTGTTCTGAACTTGCATGTTTGTTAAATTTTGTTCCATTTTTTTTTCTAAAAAAAAATATATTATTAGTTTTCTTTTATCTCTAGTTTGTCCAGTTTTAGGTCGAGCCAGTTTTGTCCAGTTTTAGATCCAGGTCCTTGCAAAGGGTCCTAACGGGTCTATGTCCAACTCGTTTTTGTCCATATTTCGTTTTTAGGGAAGGGTTTAACGACGGTTTTCCCGTTTATCTTTTCCATTTTCGGTTTAAAAAAATAATAATATAAAAAAAAATTGAAAGGGCAGGAAAGCGTAGAGGGGGCAGGGGGAGAGGACAAGTATTGCAGAAAAAAAAAATAAAGCAGGGCAGAGAAGAAAAATAAAGGAAAGCAGGAAAAGGGAAAGGGAGAGCAGAGCTGAGAAAGCGCAAAAAAAATGGAAAAGAAGAAAAATGAAGGAAAGAGAAGGCAGGAAAAGTAAAGCAAGCATAAAGAAAGGGAGATCCTTAGTGAAGAGGACTTACCTGGAGAAGTAGGGCTTGCAGAGGCTCCTCGCGGATCTCAGACTCTTCAGAAGGCACGGTGGCAGAGGCTCCGCGCAGACTCCAGACGCTCAGAGGAGAGAGTGGGAGAGAGAAGAGAGGAGTAGAGAGAGAGTGGGCAGTCGGGAAATGTCGCTCGGACGCCGAAGAATGGCCTATTTATAGCCAAAATTTTTCCACTGTAGCAACAGTTCCGGTCGTTGCCACCGAAACTGTTGTCACAGTACCGGTCTTCCTTTTTCTGAAAAAAAAATTAAAAATTAAAAATTAAAAAAAAAATAATAATAATAATAATAACGGTAGCATCTACTGATGGATGCTTCTACAACATCTACTGATGGGTGTTGGGTGATTGAGCATCTACTGATGGGTGCTAGGTGATTAGACATTTGCTGATGGATGTCACTGACAACATCTACTGATGGATGTTACTAAAAAATTTCTTCCCATTTTTCTACTTTTTATTGCACTTGTCTATATTATTTGACTGCTCTGAAATTGATAATCTGATGATTGTAACACACTGAGGACATTGTGTAATTTAAGCGTGGTCTACTGGGGAGAAATTCTGATTTTTCTGTTAGTTTCTGTTAGTTTGTATTTTGTGTGTTAAATTTTTTGTTTTTGAGTGTTAAATTTTTTCTGTTTTAAGTTATTTTTATCGAGTTTTGTGTGCAATAAATTTTACATTTTTCTCTTGATTTCTGGATGATGTCTAAGTTGTAGATTTTTCCTTCACTTACTTAATACTTATAGATTGTAATCCTTGCTTTTCTCTGCCTGGAAAGATGATTATGTGTTTAAGAGGTTGATTTGATTGTGACGAATACCCTGTGTGAGATTTGAGCCACTTAATTTTCTTTCTTGTGTGTGGTATGTATCTTGATTGCTTGCACATATGCCTTGGCTTGATTCTTTTTGATATACTTGATTGATATGCATGTTTAGACGTGATAAAGGCATTTTTGTTCTTGAACCTCTCTAGCCAAATAAGCTTACCTTGTTATTATCCTTTGATAACCCCTTTTGAGCCTATACTTTCCTCATTTCATTGTTTTGAAGCTCATACACTAGCCCTAAGTGAAAAACCATGATTACCTTAACCTTAGGGAATTTTGGAGCTATAGAAGTGTTTTGTGAATAAGTGTGGTCTCCTTGGGGATTCTGATGAATTGGCTAGTTGGTTCCTCATCTTGTTTTGAAAATATGATTTATATCCTGTTGTGTGATAAAGAGAAAAGAAAAGAAAAGAGACAGGATGAAAAAAAAATTGAATAACGGAGTCAATAAGAGGATTGAATTAGAGGTTTGGGTGTTATTTCACTCTGTTTACACTTGTTCCCCATTGCTCCTCTATTTCTTCGGGGTTGTAGCTACTCTCCCATATTTTATTTTCCTCTGTCCTTGGCCCCATTACAACCCATAAAAGACCTTTTGATCTGAACATGCATATGTTTCTGAGTGTTGATTTTATATGAATTGATTCTGTTAGCTCACCCTTGCATGTTGTGGTTGTGGTTTCCACCTACGATGATCATACTTGTACGAGAGTAGATTGTTTGCAGATAAGATCGGACCTGAGTAGCTGACGAGAGTTAGGATGTTATGTTCGGGGATTTATTATTTATTTTCTATTATTTAAAAGTTTTCCAATTTTTTATTCTTTTATGTAAAAGTGATATTCTAAGATTTACAAATGATGTTTATAGTTATGATTCAATTTCGCATTTGAATTGAATGTGTTATAGAAAGGTTTAAAAAAAAATTATCGCGTAATATCTTAAGAAATCAGGATGTTACACAATAAGGAAGCTTCAAAGTTTGGTCTCTATGTAATTGTTACTCTCCTTCACCCATTTTTTGCATGTGCGAATGTGTGCATGTATGTATGTATCCATATATGCATGTGTGCATGTATGCATGTGTACTTGCATATATATGCATGTGTACATGCAAGTTCATATGTGTGCATGCATATATACATGTATGCACGTATGCATGTGTGCATGTATGCTTGTGGGTATGCATGTGCATATGTATGTGTGCATCTATGCATGTGTGCATGTGTGCATGTATCAATGTGTGCATGTGTGCTTGCATGTGTATGCATGTGTTTAAAGATTCTAAATATGTTCTTCATGGTTTAATTTTTGGACTTTGGATATTTCTATTGCAGGAACAACGCTATTGGAGATAAAGAAGTCATTCAGGGATGTGGATAATGTTCTATATGATTGGACTCACCATCATCTGATTATTGTGCCTGGAGAGGGATAACATGTGACAATGTCACATTTAATGTTGTTGCACTGTGAGTTACTTTGCCCTTGTACATTGTATATATAACAGTTTTCTTTTCTCTTACGCTTTTATGTTTTGTAGTAATCATTCTAGGTTGAATCTTGGTGGGGAAATTTCACCAATAGGGAAGCTTCAGAGTTTGGTCTCTATGTAATTGTTACTCTCCTTCGCCCATTTTTTGGTGCAGTAATTTAGTTGAGGCATTTTGTATTGTCTTGCTTATGCCTTTTTCCTTTTTTTTATTTAGTGACCTAAGAGAGAACATGTTATCTAGGCAGATGCTAGATGTGATTGGTGACTTTTCTTCATTGAAGAACTTGTATGCTTTTCCCTTGAACTGAATTCATTTTGTATTTATAGCACACAACGATTTACTTGGAAATTTGATATTTATCATGTTTTCAGAGACTTGCATTTAATGAAATTAGAGGAGATATCCCATTTTCTATTTCTAAGTTGAAACAACTAGAGAATCTGTGAGTATTTTATGGCATTTCCTTTCAAATGAATTTTTTTATCCTAGGATGAGGTTATGACAGTTTCTCGATTTTATGTAAATTATATTTCAGGATTTTAAAGAACAACCAGTTCATTGGACCAATTCCTTCAACTTTGTCTCATATTCCTAATTTGAAGATTCTGTAAATCGTTCTTGTATTTCTCACTCCTCATTCCTCTCTTCTCGACACTATTTTAGACTCTATTAACTGACTTTCTCGACTACTAGAAAATGTTTTCTAGAGACCTGGCTCAAAATAATCTTAGTGGGAAAATACCAAGGCTTATATACTGGAACAAAGTTTTGCAGTATCTGTGAGTATAAACAAATTGCAAATGAAATTTTTATTTCATAAACTTAGTGTTGACTCTTTTTTTCCTTCCTTCCTTATCCATTTGATAGGGGCTTGAGAGGGAACAGTTTGATTTGTTCACTACCACCACATATGTGCAAGTTAACTGGGTTGTGGTATTTGTAAGTTGTACAATCACTGTCTTTTATAATCAAAGCTGCAAAAATGTTTATGCTTGTCTCTCTCCTATTTGGTAGTGATGTGAGAAACAATAGCCCGACAAGAAGTATTCTAGAAAACATTGGCAATTGTACTACCTTTCAGGTTTTGTATGTAACTTCGGTTTGCCAATTTATATGTGTAACTTATATGTGTGTTTGTGTGTATGTTTGTAACTTATATGTGTGTTTGTGTGTGTGTTTGTGTGTATGTTTGTGTATTTGTGTATTTGTATGTGTGTGGGGGTTATATATCGATTTGTTTGTGTGTGTAATATTTACGTGTGTGTGTGTGTGTGAATGTGTGTTTGTGTGCATGTGTGTGTTTATGTGTGAGTATGCATGTATGCATGTGTGTGTGTATGCATGTATACAAGTGTGCATTTTATGCATGTGTGCATGTAGGCATGCATGTATGTTTGTGGTCATGCATGTGCATATGTATGTGTACATCTATGCTTGTATGTGTAAGTGCATGTATGCATGTATACATATGTGCATGGATGTATGTGTGCATGTGTGCATGTATGTATATATGCATGTGTGCATGTATGTATATATGCATGTGTGCATGTGTGCATGTATCAATGTATGCATGTGTTCATGTGTGCATTTGTGCATGTGGAAGACCCGTATAAATAAAATGACGTTGTAATTTAATTATTTTATTTTGGGATATTAAATAATAAATTATTTTGTGAAATGGTGCTGAAAAATATTTAATGAAGTGAATAAAATTAAATTAATAATTGTTTTATGTTAGTTTACGAAAAAGCTTGAAGGAGTAGTTAAATATAATTGTTTGGGATATTATATTAGTGGATGAAGCTTGGTCTAGTGGTTGTTGTGTGTTTGTAAGGGAGGGTGTGTGTGCATGGTCTTAAGTTTAAATCCTTCCAAGACCATAGCTCCCTTTTAATTTCCACCTTGGCATGTGGATCCCACTATAAGGTAAGAGATGAAATTTGATGTGTTTGGTCATGAAACGTTAAGATGAAAGAGAAGGGGTGAATGTTGTATTATTTTATTGGTATTGAGGAGAGCACTTTCACGTTAATTAGTGTGGGCTTGAGCATGTGCCTTTCATTAAATGATTATTAATTGATTTTATGCTTTTGCATTGCATGGTAGGAGAGAGGAAAAATCAAAAGACTTGAAGCTTTGGGTTGCTTGGAAAGAATAAAATCGAGAACGTTCCAAGGGGAACTTTTGTTCTCATTTAAACCCTCATTCACGTGAAATGTTGCATGGGTGCTTGGGTCATTTCTTTTTCCCACTTTGCTTGGGTGGGGCACTTGTTTTCTAGACTTAGGAAGCTTAGAAGTGACCTTGGAGTTCCTTGGGGAGGTTAACCATTGCATTGAAAATTGTAAGGTACATAAATGGATATTATAGAGGCACTTAAGCACACTTTAAACCTACCATTTACTCACATTAAAGTGAAGTTTTATGGGGATAATGAGGAGTTAGGAATGAGAATATGAAGTTAGTGGTGTAGGGTGTCCTTGAGAGTAACCTTGAGTGGTTAGTGAAGGGTTAGTGAGGTTTAGAGTTAGTTTCTACTTAAGTGTGTAAGTTTAAGTTAATAGGGTTGGAAAAACAAGCACTTAGAGAGTGGAAAAGAGAGAGAGAACCGTGAGTTGGAGAGGCACTTTTGGAGAACAACCAAGTTGGTGAGAGAGAAGAAAAGAGCCACCTTAGTTTGGAGCTTGGGACATAACTTGAAGAGGAACCCAGAGAAGATAAGGGCTTGGAGTCTAGTGAAGGGAGGAAACCTAAGGACTTTTGAAGCTTGCTTGGAACTAGAGGTAAGGGATTTAACTTGGGATATAATATGGTGTATGATGGGTAAAAGGTTATGTTAAAATGATTTGCATGCATTCTTCTTTTGTGCTAAGTTCACGTGTGGTTGGTATGGAGAATGACTATCCATGTTCATGGTTGGAATATGTCAATGTTGCATGGGTATATATTGGGGTATACATGTGTATTTACGAAATGATGTTGTAAAAAGGTATATCATGGGTTATGCATGTTTGCTTTATGAAAAGTTGGATTGTGAAGGGGTATACATGCTTTGGGGTACATTGGAATGTGTATGTTTATGAATATCTATTATGGGTACACTTAAACCATGTTGTATGGTATGATGTATTGCATTCCTTTTTACTTTGCATGATTGAAAAATATTGGAGACACTTATCTACATTCTTTGACTAAGAGTGTGGGTAGGAGGGAAGTGAGATTTCTCTTCAATAATGGAAGAGAAAGGCTTGGCCTATAGAAAACGTAAGTGAGGGTTGGTGAGTGGTGTATGAGTGGTTGGGTCTTATCTAAGGAGCGCACAGAGAAGGAAGAAAAAGTTTGGTACCATGGATGGAAGAAGAGTATGAAGGAAGAAGAATAAAAGTGGAAGATAGAGATGGGCTCAATGAAGATTATGTAACCGAGGCAAGGAAGGTGCAGGCAAGAGTGAGTGCATTGAAGAAAAATGGAAGAAAGGGTGGGAAGGAGTTGACAAAGAAATGAGGTTGTGTGTGTTGTGCTTAAGTTAAATGGAGAAAAGAAAAAGGGGGGAGGTATGATGGGCAATTTACGTTCCAATGGGGTTTCTTGAAAGTGGAATAGAAAAAGATAAGAAAGCATGAAGGTGGGAGGAGTCTCGGTTTTGTTGCAGCGTGAAATAAAAAAAACGTGGGGAGTGAGAGAGGAGTAAAAGAAAGGTGGTTTTTGGGTTTTAGTTAAGAAAGAAAAAGTGAAAGTTTTAGAGGAGGTGTGTGTATGTGATTGTCGTGAGATGAGTGAGAGAAAGGTGAGTTAAAAAGAGGATGTTGAAAAGTCAAAGGGGAACGAAAAATGAAATTTAGAGAGTGTATGTTGGATTACGTAATGGGTAGAAAAAAAAAGAAGAAAAGAGGATGGGAATGCATGGGGTGTGTGTTACATAGAATGAAGAGAGAAAATCAAAATGAAATAAGGTGTGAGAGTAGGTGTGATGGGGTCGTGAGCTTTGAAAGGAAGAGAGAGAAGAGTGAAATGGAAAGTTGTAGTGTATGTGAAGTGAGTTAGGTAAATAGGTGCAAGAGAGAGAAAGAGAACTTTTATTGAGAAATGAGTAATTCAAGTGGGGTCCACTTGGTGAGAGAAAAATATGGATTTTGTTAGAGCTGCCAAAATGGGCCGTCCGGCTCGACCCGGTCCGGCCCACCAAGGGTTGGTCACTTAGTGAGCCAACCCAACCTGGCTCATTTATTAGCGAGCCAGAAAAATTCGAACCCGCCCCGACCCACCACAGGTTGGTGGGTAAACGGGTTGGCTCACTGGCTCACTTAATTACAATTTTTTTTAAATAAAAAAATACAAACTTTCTATAATTCAAATCTAAACAAATTTCACTCCCAATATGAGTGTTTAATTAATTTTGAAAATAAGGAACTTAAATAATTTTTTCAAACAAAAAAAAATAATAAATACTTTTTTATAAAATTAAAATTAAATTTTAATAAAATAAAATTAGGTAGGTGGGTTGGTGGGCCAACCCGACCCACCACGGGTTCAACCCGCATGAGCTGGGTTTAAATGAGCCGGGTTGAAATCTGACCCGTATAAATAAAATACAATTTTTTCAAACCCAACTCGGCTCAAACCCGTGGTCAACCGGGTTGGCCCGCGGGTTGTGACTCATAATGACAGCTCTAGATTTTGTTTTAAAGTTAAAAAGTTTAATGGGATCCACTTTAGTTGGTAGATTTAAGAGAGGGAGTGTAATTAAAATAAAAAGGGGTACATTACAAAGTGGGTTTTAATATGAGTTGTGATTTTAGTAAAAGTGGGGGTGCATTAGAAAATATTGGTTCTAGTGGAAGAGTTGTGAAATTAATAATTTCACGGAGTGCGTTAGTAGAAAAATAATTAAATTAAGTTATTTAATTATTTGTGATTTTTTTATTAAATTGTTGGTCAAGAAATTTGGTTGACTTTGTATATGATGGTGATCTGTGAATGGTTGTGATGGTGAAGTTGTGAGAGCAAGTTTTCTGTTATTTCCTTAGAATTTTTGTCGAATCGATGGTGTTCGTATTGCGATACGATGGTGTGTTGAGTTCTCTACGGAGACTGAGATTCGAGTGTCAGCCTATCCTCGTGCGCGAGGACTAGAGAGGGTTGGATGTCTCGCCCAAGGACTTCGGCTCGTGTGAGTATAGTGCTCGGTGGGTGCGCCTAACCGAAGTTTTTACTCGTAATTCCTTGAGGAGTCGGGGAGATAGGTCTGAAGTTGCGATGGAAGACGGCTCGAATCGCCATATTTTGCGAAACAGGTTTCGTACGACAAAATTCAAGGAAACAACAGAAGTTTATGAGAATGATCTGAGTCATTATTTTGAATACTGTGATGTATTGTAATGTAATGACTATGACAGCTGGGTGGTGATGATCTCGGTTATGAGTTGAATATTGTGATGTATTGTAAGGTTATGACTAGGATAGTCTATGTTATGATGTTTTGACATTGAAATTATATGTTATGTTATGTCCTTAGTTACTCACCATTTCCTTTTGTGGTTGTGGTTCCACTTGTGATGATCGTACTTGTACGGGAGTAGATGGCGTTGCAGATAAGGCAGGGATGGAGTAGCATGATGAGAGATATGGGAATAGCTATGGGGAATTTATCATGTTTTAAAGTTATTTTATGTTTTTGAATAATGGATTTGATATTTGTAAGCTTTGAACTTTATGTTGTAACGCGCTTAAACTTTTGAGGTTTTGTTTCCGCGATGTTAATTTTAAATGAAAAAAAAAAATTGGCATAAATTTCGGATTTTGTTATTTTTTAGTGGCACTCTGTTATGGGTGTTACAGCTTGCCTGTGTATGCATGCGTACACGTATGTCTATGCATGTGTTTAAAGCTTTTAACTATGTTCTTCATGGTTTAATGTTTGGACTTTGGATATTTCTATTGCAGGAACAACGTTGTTGAAGATAAAGAAGTCATTCAGGGATGTGGATAACGTTCTATATGATTGGACAGACTCACCATCATCTGATTATTGTGCCTGGAGAGGGATAACATGCGACAATGTCACATTTAATGTTGTTGCACTGTGAGTTACTTTGCCCTTGTACATTGTATATATAACAGTTTTCTTTTCTCTTAGGCTTTTATGTTTTGTAGTAATCATTCTAGGTTGAATCTTGGTGGGGAAATTTCACCTGCAATAGGGAAGCTTCAGAGTTTGGTCTCTATGTAATTGTTACTCCCTTCGCCCTTTTTTTGGTGCAGTAATGTAGTTGAGGCATTTGTATTGTCTTGCTTATGCCTTTTTCCTCTTTTTTATTTAGTGGCTTGAGAGAGAAGAGGTTATCGGGGCAGATGCCATATGAGATTGGTGACTTTTCTTCATTGAAGAACTTGTATGCTTCTCCCTTGAACTGAATTCATTTTGTATTTATACCACACAGCGATTTACTTGGAACTTTGATATTTATCATGTTTTCAGGGACTTCTCATTTAATGAAATTAGAGGAGATATCCCATTTTCTATTTCTAAGTTGAAACAACTAGAGAATTTGAGTATTTTATGGCATTTCCTTTAAAATGAATTTTTTTTATCTTGGGAAGAGGTTATGACAGGTTTTCGATTTTATGAAAATTATATCTCAGGATTTTTAAGAACAACCAGTTCATTGGACCAATTCCTTTAACTTTGTCTCAGATTCCTAATTTGAAGATTCTGTAAGTCATTCCTGTATTTCTCACTCCCCATTCCTCTCTTCTCGACACTATTTTAGACTCTATTAACTGACTTTCTGGGCTACTAGAAAATGTTTTCTAGAGACCTGGCTCAAAATAATCTTAGTGGGAAAATACCAAGGCTTATATACTGGAACAAAGTTTTGCAGTATCTGTGAGTATAAACAAATTGCAAATGAAATTGTTTTTTAATAAACTTAGTGTTGACTTTATTTTTCCTTCCTTCCTTATCCATTTAATAGGGGCTAGAGAGGGAACAATTTGATTGGTTCACTATCACCATATATGTGTCAATTAACTGGGTTGTGGTATTTGTAAGTTGTACAATCATTGTCTTTTATAATAAAAGCTGGAAAAATGTTTATGCTTGTCTTTCTCCTATTTTGTAGTGATGTAAGAAACAAAAGTCTGACATGAAGTATTCCAGAAAACATTGGCAATTGTACTACTTTCTTGAAAATGTGTATGTATGCATACACACATGCACACATGCATACATTCATACATGCACACATGAACACATGCTTATATGCATACATGCACAAGCACACATGCATACATACATACATGCATACATGCATATACATGCACACATGCATTTGCACATGCTTGCAAACCTGCATATATATGCAAACACACATGCACACATGCATACAATGTGTAACACTCCAATTGTGGGATGCCACAGGTTTACAAAAACTTTTGAAAACCTAACTCTGATACCATTGCGGAATACAGATTGTATAAAAACTTCTATTTATTTTTACTGAATTTAGAAAACTTCATAAATCAAATGTAACTATAAAGTGTTCATAAAATTTCATTACAAACTATTAATGTTGAAATTTAAATCCCATAGTTCTCCCGCGTATCTCGTTGCTCAACTTTGCTTTAGTTATACCTATAACAACATCTACTCCCGTAAAAATATGATCATCTCAAGTGGAAAACACAATCACAACATACAAGGGTGAGCTAACAGAAACAGGTCATCAAAACAATTCATTAAAAACTACACTAACATAAATCAAAGTCATCTGCATATAATCATACAATTGTTTCATCAAAGTAACCAAATCACACCCAGTCTAAGTCGGTCACTCACCAACTCATACCTAATTTGTTGAAACCATTCACCATATATATTGAATCACTATCGGTTACTTACATACAACTTTAAGGTTAAGTGTCACCCCCACCACTCTCTTAAAGAGCTTCACCGGGCTAGTACACTTTACCACACCCTTACACAATGACATCTCCCACCACTCTCTTAAAGAGCTTCACCGGGCCAGTACACTTTACATACTCTTACACAATGACATCTCCCACCACTTCCCACCACTCTCATACAGTTTTCCCGGCAAGTATATGCTTTCCACCACCCTCTTGGGCTTCACCAGACAAGTATACACACCCCTCACCACCACCACTCTATTCACAGGGAGCTTCACCGGACAAGTACTTGTGCTACTTCCATCACTCTTCCAGGTGCTTCACCGGGCATCACAAACATAAACCAAATTTCACAAGAAATAAACAACATTATACTCACACAACCAAACGGTAAGCTCGATGTGATAGACATTCTCGAAACAAGAATAAAGTAATCATCAAAATAATGACAAGTCAACCAAACCACCCAACAATAGTCACCGATGTACTAAACACACCCCTTTTATTTTTTGTAAGAACAACCAAACCCATAAAATAGTATATGTCTACTGAAGTTAACAATGGCCAAATATATATATACTACCTACACCTCCTTTATTTGTTTGAACACTCCAAAGCTCATTCAACACCCAAGTGGACCCCACCTGGATCCAATAATATAAAGACAACTAATAATCTCACATGTTATAAATTCTTTACGTAAACAATTATCCATACTTTTAATTTAATTTATTCTAACTACCCATGGCCCCTCTTTTATTTAATACAAATTATTCCCTTTTCTAGTTACCTAACATCATTCTTCTCAATGCAATAAAAAAAGTCTTCACACACACACACATGGACCTCACACTTAGTTTCCATACATTTTCCATCATTAATTACGTAAACCCCATTCCTTCTACTGTCGTGACAGGAATCGCGACGGGACGACGATCCATTAAAAATAATATTATTATATTGAAAAGAGATTTTGGAGTCGCCACCATAGTTTATTCTGGAAAACTACGGAAAAACCATAAAATGATAAGGCATGGTCAAATAGAACCAGATTCTTGGTTCGGGAGTCGGTTACGTGTAGGGAAGGTATTAGCACCCTACAACGCCTGCCCTAAGGCAGTACCTTTAACTAAATGCGCGAAGGTGGATGTGGTTTTCAAAGTGTTTAACTTTCCCTTGAAATAAAACTCGAAAGAAACAAACAATATTTTTTAGCTTTTTTGGGCCCGACAAGGATTGACCTTGCTCCTACGTATTCTCATTCAAAATGAGAAATCAGGGTTACGTAGTTCTTTTGAAAAATGTTTGAGATGTTTGTTTGGAAATTTGTTTGAGAACTTGTTATGGATAATTTGGATTTTTTGGGAGAACTTGCTCCTACGTATCTCCACTTTTGATGGAGAATCAAGGATCACGTAGTTCTGCGGGCGATATTGTTTGTAGTTTTGAAATGGGCATGTTTTTTAGTTTTTGAAGATTTTATATTTTTTTTGGTATTTTTTATTTAGGAGAATGAAAAGGTTTTTAGCACAAGGACGATGCGTGCGATCACACATGTGCCTAAACCTTTAAAACATATTTTTGTAATTTTATTTAAAAGAGAGAAAAGGTTTTTAGCACAAGGACGATGCGTGCGATCACACATGTGCTTAAACCTTTGAAACGTATTTTTGACATTTTTTGAAGAAAGAGAAAAGGTTTTTGGCACAAGGACGATGCGTGCGATCACACATGTGCCTAAACCTTTAAAACGTATTTTTGGGATTTTGAAGAAAAAGAAAAGGTTTTTGGCACAAGGACGATGCGTGCGATCACACATGTGCCTAAACCTTTAAAACATATTTTTTGGTATTTTTTAAGAAAGAGAAAAGGTTTTTGGCACAAGGACGATGCGTGCGATCACACATGTGCCTAAACCTTTAAAATGTATTTTTTGTGATTTTTGAAGAAAGATTATTATTATTATTTTATTTATTTATTTTTGTGATTTTTATTCATTATAAAAAAAAAGTGAGTGTGTGTAGTGTTTGACAAATAAACAAGACAAATACAGTACAGAGGGATGGGGGTTATTTTACAAGGGGATTAATGATCAAACAAAAAAAAAAAAAAAAAAACTAAAGCGTAAAAAATAAAACAAGAGAAAATTAACAAAATTAAAGGGTACAGAGATAAAACCAGGAGTGACGAGTGAAATTGAAACTCTTTGTTTGGGTCAAAAATCCCCTCCTTTTTGTCTTTGTATCCGCCAGGGGTGTCAAGATGAAATTTGGAGGTGTCATTGAATATTTGCTTGTCAGGTCCAGTTCCCTTTATATTTGTTTGCAGTATGAGTTTAGGCCCAAGTTGAAGGGGTGCAAATCATGAAACAAAGGCTGCGGAAAAAGTTCTCCTTCTTTTTTTCTTTTTTTTTTTGTTTATTTAGAAACCAAAACGGGCTCAAAGCCCAAACTCTCTCTTTCAGGGTTCTGCCTCCACCACTTCATTTGCTTTCATTTGCTCCCACTCAAAATGGAGAGACCCTTCCCCAGAGCAAAGAAGAATGGCGCCTGCCGCATACCCCACCACATCCTTTGCCGAATCAACCACGTCGGCCACCGCAAACCGAGACTCAGGATGGCGCCGATTGCCGTCAAGGTCGTCGCTAGCGGCTGCTCCTCCCTCTCTTCTTCTCGCACGACCCTGATCCGTTAAAGATATACATGGCCAACGCCGGTAATCACCTTGACTCCACCACCGCCAGCGTTGCTTCAGATCCGGCCACTACTGGTGCCTCCGTGGTTCGACTCTGCTCGCGCCGGTGTAACTCCCATCCACCGTTGCCGGTGAACACCACTCCTCTCTCTCCTCCCTTCTCTTCTTCACATCATTTATTGATTAATTTAGTGTTGAGAAATTCGTGCTCCATCAATGTTTGATCTACTGGGATAAGGAACAACGGGTACGTGTTGTGTTTGAAAGAGTATGAGTATATTAGTTGGCAGGTTTGGGGTTCCACAAAGAGAGCACTGGTCCCTAATTGTTGAAAGCCGTGAGGTATGGTTTGGGTTCACTGGAATTCTCGATGGTTGGTGGATGGATAATGGTTATTGCTGAAGGTGAGGAGTTGGGTGTGATAGGGAAGTTTGGTTGATGGGTGAAGCTGACAAGATAATGGTTGATGATTGGGCGAATGACGATGAAGGTTGGGGAAATGACGGGTCTTGTGATATGGATGGAGGGTACTGTCTGTGTATATGGAGGATGAAAGGAATGAAGATGATGGACTGTGTTGGTGGTTTTGGTTCAAAGATGAATATGGAAAAGAGAGGTGTACTGATAGGTCCTCCCGGCATAAGACACGCCCGCCCGGTAATCCGGACAACCGCCAAAAAGTCTGGACCATCCGTCTTCAGAAACCGGACGACCGTCCAAGGACGTCCGCCCAAGGTTGGCATGTCCGCCCAAAGTGGAACGTCCGCCCAAGGAGAGGACGTCCGCTCAAAGAAGTAGGACGTCCGCCACCCATGGAGTAGACGCTCGTCCAAAAGATGGACGTCCGCCCAATGTGGAACGTCCGCCCAAGCGCTGGACGTTCGCCCAAGTAGGACGATCGCCCAGGCGACCGCCAGTTTAAAGCGTCCGCCCAAGAGCTGGACGTCCGCCCAATGTGAACGTCCGCCCAAGTGCTGCACGTTCGCCCAAGTAGGACGATCGCCCAGGCATCCGCAAGTATGAAGCGTCCGCCCAATGAGGAGCGTCCGCCCAATGAGGAGCGTCCGCCCGTTGAGGAGCGTCCGCCAATGTGGAGCGTCCGCCACTGGGACATCCGCCCAGCATGGGACGACCGCCACCCAAGGAGTGGACGATCGCCCAAGAGCTGGACGTTCTCCCAATAGCTGGACGTCCGCCCAAGAAGTAGCACGTCCGCCTCCCAAAGAGAGGACGTCCGCCCAGAGTAGGACGTCCGCCCAGAGTAGGACGTCCGTTCAGAGGAGGACGTTCGCCCAAGAGCTGGACGTTCGCCTAAGGATTGGACGTCCGCCCATGGAATTGAAGTCCGCCCAAGAGCTGGACGCCCACCCAGGGTAACATCCCTGACCGACCATCATTCCCAACCGGCACACTTCGCTGATTACACGGTTAAATACTAATGACATATTAAGTCCTTAATAGAGATTAAGGTATTATTGGGCCGTTTAAGGGCCCCCAAAAGGTAAAAGCCCATTACGATCAGTATAAATAAAGGTCTCAGGTATGATTTCTGGACAGATTGCTTAGAACGCAACTCATGCATGCATTATTCAATGCCCTGTCATATTACTGACTTGAGCGTCGGAGTGCCTTTAGCAGGTACCCGGCCCCTCCCCAACAGGGAGGGTGGAGCAGCGCTAAGAAGAGGAAGGACACCCGCCCGGTTTGGAGCAGGAAGCGAAGGATCATCCGCCAGGAGGGGAGGACGCCCGTCCTGCTTGGTGCAAAGAGCGAGCGTCCGGACTGGAGGACGTTCGCCCAGTCGGTTCGTGATCATTCATCCTCCCGGCCCCAGCATTCACCATCAGTCGCCCGTCTTCTTATCCGCCCGGCAGTGCAACTTGCGTCGGTTCGTGGGATTCCGCAATGTCCTCCCGGTCCGTGCGTCTTCGTCGTTCGCCTGCCCATCTTCAAGTGACTGTTCGCCCGCCATCGATAGTCCGCCCGTCTCCAGCATTCGTCGTCCGTCCGTCCGCCTTCAACAGTAAACTCGTGTGTTTTTGCAGGGTCCCTCCGGATCCGGTCGAAACATTTGGCGCCCACCGTGGGGCCGTGTAACTTCGGTTACCCAAAGGTGACCACAAGAAATGAGCACGGACAACCCCATCACTAGGACTTCACAACCGCTCGACATAATCGGCCGTTCGGCCTCCACACATTTTAGAACGTTCGGCCTCCTCATATGTGACCAACCAATCCGGACTTCAGCGTTCGTCCGCCCGGATTCAGAGAGCGTTTGTCCAATCCGGACTTAAGCGTTCGTCCGCCCGGATTCAAAGAGCGCTCGTCCAATCCGGACTTAAGCGTTCGTCCGCCCGGATTCAGAGAGCGTTTGTCCAATCCGGACTTAAGCGTTCGTCCGCCCGGATTCAGAGAGCGCTCGTCCAATCCGGACCTAAGCGATCGTCCGCCTGGATTCAAAGAACGTTCGTCCAATCCGGATCTAAGCGCTCGTCCGCCCGGATTCAAAGAGCGTTCCTTCAAATCTGGACTCAAGCGCTCGTCCAGCTTCAAAGAGCACCCGTCCACTTGGCTAAAGCGCTCGTCAATCACGACTCATCAGGCGCTCGTCCATAAGGCCTTAACTCTCGGCCTCAACATATTATCGGCCCGCTCGCCCGCCGCCTATTGTTGACCGTTCGGACTCCGAAATTAAGGACGCTCGGTCTCAGCATTGTCTCGGCTATTCGGCCTCAGCCTATCTTTGGCCGTTCGGCCTCGTCATGATTTCGGCCATTCGGCCTCCACATATTTAAGGACGTTCGGCCTCAGCAGTCTCGGCCGTTCGACCTCCTCATATTTAAGGACGCTCGGTCTAAGAATTGTCTCGACCGTTCGGCCTCAGCCTACCTTCAGCCGTTCGGCCTCATCCTGATTTCGGCCATTCGGCCTCCACATGATTAATAGCGTTCGGCCTCAGCACAGTCTCGGCCGTTCGGCCTCAACCTCTTCTCGGCCACTTGGCCATAGCATATTTTCGGCCTTACAAGGTACGGACACATCTTTCGTTAAACTCGAAATTCGCTATGTTCACTTCATGGTGCAGGTAACCGGCAACGATGATAGCAACGCGAAAGACCGTCCGCCCTACTAAACTCCAAGCTGGTGAAAAAGAGTGTTCCAACGAGAACAACTCTCAGCTTGGTTGGACGACGGAGCGAAAGACCGTCCGCCCTACTAAACTCCAAGCTGGTGAAAAAGAGTGTTCCAACGAGAACAACTCTCAGCTTGGTTGGACGACGGAGCGAAAGACCGTCCGCCCTACTAAACTCCAAGCTGGTGAAAAAGAGTGTTCCAACGAGAACAACTCTCAGCTTGGTTGGACGACGGAGCGAAAGACCGTCCGCCCCATTAAGACCAAGCTGGTGAAAAAGAGCGTTCCAAAGAGAACGACTCTCAGCTTGGTTGGGCAAAAGGACCGTCCACCCCAGTAAGACCAAGCTGGTGAAAAAGAGCGTTCCAACGAGAACAACTCTCAGCTTGGCCGGGCAAGAAAGCAAAGAGCCGGCCGTCCATAACTTAGCCAAAAAATGGCATTCAGCAGAGAGCCGGCCGTCCATAACTTAGCCAAAAATGGCATTCAGCAAAGAGCCGGCCGTCCATAACTTAGCCAAAAATGGCATTCAGCAGAGAGCCGACCGTCCATAACTTAGCCAAAAATGGCATTCAGCAAAGAGCCGGCCGTCCATAACTTAGCCAAAAAATGGCATTCAGCAAAGAGCCGGCCGTCCATAACTTAGCCAAAAAATGGCATTCAGCAAAGAGCCGGCCGTCCATAACTTAGCCAAAAATGGCATTCAGCAGAGAGCCGGCCGTCCATAACTTAGCCAAAAATGGCATTCAGCAAAGAGCCAGCCGTCCATAACTTAGCCAAAAATGGCATTCAGCAGAGAGCCGGCCGTCCATAACTTAGCCAAAAATGGCATTCAGCAAAGAGCCGGCCGTCCATAACTTAGCCAAAAATGGCATTCAGCAAAGAGCCGATCGTCCATAACTTAGCCAAAAATGGCATTCAGCAGAGAGCCGGCCGTCCATAACTTAGCCAAAAATGGCATTCAGCAGAGAGCCGGCCGTCCATAACTTAGCAAAAAATGGCATTCAGCAGAGAGCCGGCCGTCCATAACTTAGCCAAAAATGGCATTCAGCAGAGAGCCGGCCGTCCATAACTTAGCCAAAAATGGCATTCAGCAAAGAGCCGGCCGTCCATAACTTAGCCAAAAATGGCATTCAGCAAAGAGCCGGCCGTCCATAACTTAGCCAAAAATGGCATTCAGCAGAGAGCCGGCCGTCCATAACTTAGCCAAAAATGGCATTCAGCAGAGAGCCGGCCGTCCATAACTTAGCCAAATATGGCACTCAGCAGAGAGCCGGCCGTCCGGCCATTTGTCCTCCAAGGTACGCCAAGACGACCACCACATGGACCCAACAATTCGGGGACCATCTAAAAAATCCCTTCGCACAATAAAATTACGCTCGGGCTTGGGGGGCTTATGTACTGATAAAGTCCTCCCACCCGTGTCAAGCAACCAAATTAACATTAGTCCGAGTTTGCATGGATCCAGCGGTCTTCCAAAACGACGCCCATCCAGGCACGGACAACCCCTTCGCACAATAAAATTATGCTCGGGCTTGGGGGGCTTATGTACTGATAGGTCCTCCCGGCATAAGACACGCCCGCCCGGTAATCCGGACAACCGCCAAAAAGTCTGGACCATCCGTCTTCAGAAACCGGACGACCGTCCAAGGACGTCCGCCCAAGGTTGGCATGTCCGCCCAAAGTGGAACGTCCGCCCAAGGAGAGGACGTCCGCTCAAAGAAGTAGGACGTCCGCCGCCCATGGAGTAGACGCTCGTCCAAAAGATGGACGTCCGCCCAATGTGGAACGTCCGCCCAAGTGCTGGACGTTCGCCCAAGTAGGACGATCGCCCAGGCGACCGCCAGTATAAAGCGTCCGCCCAAGAGCTGGACGTCCGCCCAATGTGAACGTCCGCCCAAGTGCTGCACGTTCGCCCAAGTAGGACGATCGCCCAGGCATCCGCAAGTATGAAGCGTCCGCCCAATGAGGAGCGTCCGCCCGTTGAGGAGCGTCAGCCAATGTGGAGCGTCCGCCACTGGGACATCCGCCCAGCATGGGACGACCGCCACCCAAGGAGTGGACGATCGCCCAAGAGCTGGACGTTCTCCCAATAGCTGGACGTCCGCCCAAGAAGTAGCACGTCCGCCTCCCAAAGAGAGGACGTCCGCCCAGAGTAGGACGTCCGCCCAGAGTAGGACGTCCGTTCAGAGTAGGACGTCCGTCCAGAGGAGGACGTTCGCCCAAGAGCTGGACGTTCGCCTAAGGATTGGACGTCCGCCCATGGAATTGAAGTCCGCCCAAGAGCTGGACGCCCACCCAGGGTAACATCCCTGACCGACCATCATTCCGAACCGGCGCACTTCGCTGATTACACGGTTAAATACTAATGACATATTAAGTCCTTAATAGAGATTAAGGTATTATTGGGCCGTTTAAGGGCCCCCAAAAGGTAAAAGCCCATTACGATCAGTATAAATAAAGGTCTCAGGTATGATTTATGGACAGATTGCTTAGAACGCAACTCATGCATGCATTATTCAATGCCCTGTCATATTACTGACTTGAGCGTCGGAGTGCCTTTAGCAGGTACCCGGCCCCTCCCCAACAGGGAGGGTGGAGCAGCGCTAAGAAGAGGAAGGACACCCGCCCGGTTTGGAGCAGGAAGCGAAGGATCATCCGCCAGGAGGGGAGGACGCTCGTCCTGCTTGGTGCAAAGAGCGAGCGTCCGGACTGGAGGACGTTCGCCCAGTCGGTTCGTGATCATTCATCCTCCCGGCCCCAGCATTCACCATCAGTCGCCCGTCTTCTTATCCGCCCGGCAGTGCAACTTGCGTCGGTTCGTGGGATTCCGCAATGTCCTCCCGGTCCGTGCGTCTTCGTCGTTCGCCTGCCCATCTTCAAGTGACTGTTCGCCCGCCATCGATAGTCCGCCCGTCTCCAGCATTCGTCGTCCGTCCGTCCGCCTTCAACAGTAAACTCGTGTGTTTTTGCAGGGTCCCTCCGGATCCGGTCGAAACAAGAGGGATGAAGACGAAGGTGATGGCCCTGAGTGAATATGGAGGATGGGTATTTAGCCGTGAAATGGTATAAGGGTGAAGAAAGATGGCCAGAGATGAAAGATAAGCTTGCTGGCTAGGATGGTGATGGGTGAAGTAACTAGCGTCCAGCTCCGTTCCCCTGATGAGTGAAGAAGAAACAATTTTTATAAAAAAAAAAACTTCAAAACCCGTGAGCCTCTCCTCCTATTCAGAAATAATCCGTGAGTACACATTCCATTGCATGCTGAGCAACAGTCCTTGGGCGTGAGAAAATAGGGTAAGGGCCCCTCCATCTTGTCTTCATCTTCATACTGTGGGTATCCTTCTGTGCGTGTGGTATGCTGGATGGTGATGGGTTTGTCCGTGGGTGCGTGGTGATCCAGTGAGAAAAATGGGGATGAATCTGATGAATTCTAGAACAGAAAGGGTGGAAATCTGAGAGGGGCTGGTCGATGGACGAAATTGAAAAGGACGAGAGTAGATACTGCCTTGTATTTTCATTCCTAAATGAGTTACAAGAAACTGAAAATGAAAGAAATCTTGAATCTGGAAAGAGTGTTACAGGTTCAAAAAAACATTGGTTTATTGGTTTCGAATGGGTACTTGATGGATGGAACAAAAGGATGGAAAGGTGATGAAGCAACGGAGGATAGCACGAATTGCTCATTGAGAGGATAAAGAGGTGTTGGAGATGAAGGCCATGAGGATAGGTTGAAGATGAATCCTGGAGGTGGTACCAGGCTGAGGATAACGATGAGCTCTCGGGAAGAGATAGATGTTGGAGGTGGTGTTCGAGATGAATATCCCGAGGTTGGAAAATGAGGATGATGATCTGGAGATAGTGCTGTTCTTTTTTCTTTTTGCATTGGGGTTGAGCGGTACCTAAAGGGGTGAGGTGGACGAGCGCTCAAGACGAGCGTTGTCTGAGGGGTGAGGTGGACGAGCGCTCAGAATGAGCGTTGAGAAGGGGTGTTGTGAACGAGCGCTCAGGACGAGCGCTCTGGACGAATGGTAGAAGAGAAATAGGACGAACGTTCTCGCAACAAGAGAACGAACGCTCAAAGAACTCAGGACGAGCACTCAGAGGGTTGAGGTGGACGAGCGCTCAGGACGAGCGCTCGAAAATCGGGGACGAGCGCTCAGGACGAAAGGTAGAAGAGAAAGGACGAACGTTCTCGCAGCAGGGGAACAAGCGCTCAGGATAGCGCTTAGGGCGAGCTCCCAGGCGAGCGCTCTGTACGAGCGCCCAGGACCAGCGCTCTGTACGAGCGCTTAGGACGAACGCTCTGTACGAGCGCTCAGGACGAGCGCTCTGAGCGTTGTCAACGAGCCACTTCTTTTTTCTTTTATTTTTTTATAAATTTTTTTTTTGTATTTTTCTATTTTTGTATTTTGTATAATTTTGATTTTTATAAAATTGAAAACTAAAGTAAAATAAAGTTAATAAAAATAAAAATATGAAATAAAGATAAAATTAAGACAGAAAAGACTTAATATACTTTTTATTTGATTTTTAGTCCTAAAAATGATGATGAAAATAAAAATGAAAACAAAGACAAAAGATACACATTCTGACACACAATTTTTTATTTTATTTAACGTACCCGGACAAAATTGGGTGTTGACAGCTGCCCCTCTTTACTTAGGTTTTATCGTAGATAAAAGATAAGTAAAGATAGAAATACTAATTTTGTCCGCGTTTCCAGATGAAGATTAAAACGAAAACTCTATTCAATACCAAAAACAAGGAAAACATAGTCACATAAGAACGAAAATCACACATACATGTAAATCACAGTGAAAAATAAGGAATTACATTGAAAAATCACAATCAACATTGGCACAACGACTTGGTCAAACGGAAAGGGTTACTACCCAACAATACAAAGGACTAGACTAATCTCAACTAGAGATCTCATGCGACGACAGATAACTTGAAAACTTTACGATCACATTAACACCAATTGGATAAAAGAAAAATGGACACTCCGCAATCTTTTTGTTATTTACTATATTTTTGCCACGCTCAGTGGGATAAAAATAAAATACTAAAAAAAACGAGACAGATAAATCGCAACACATTTATACAATCAACAGGCGCTAATTACTTAAATATTACTGGATAATATGAAAAATTGATATTTTTGTATTATCGGAGTAAAAGCTAAGTAAAGAAAAAGGCAATAATTTCGTCCGGATTAAAAAAAAAGCGAGAAACAAACAGAGAATCTAAACAAAATGAACAAGGATAAGAGAAATGGGTGAATGATGTGAGGTGTACTAACCTCGTGGAGGGTGTACCAACCCTATGGATGAATTGAAATGAGGTGTACCAACCTCGTGAAAAGGGTGTACCAGCCCTATGAATGAATTGAAATGAGGTGTACCAACCTCATGAAAAGGGTGTACCAACCCTATGGATGAATTGAAATGAGGTGTACCAACCTCGTGGAAAGGGTGTACCAACCCTATGGATGAATTGAAATGAGGTGTATCAACCTCGTGAAAAGGGTGTACCAACCCTATGGATGAATTGAATTGAGGTGTACCAACCTCGTGGAAAGGGTGTACCAACCCTATGGATGAATTGAAATGAGGTGTATCAACCTCGTGAAAAGGGTGTACCAACCCTATGGATGAATTGAAATGAGGTGTACCAACCTCGTGAAAAGGGTGTACCAACCCTATGGATGAATTGAATTGAGGTGTACCAACCTCGTGGAAAGGGTGTACCAACCCTACAGATGCAGTGAACGAGGAAATATTTTTTTTTTTTTTTGATGAAAGTAAATTTATTAATCAACCCGGACGAAATTGAGTGTTTCCCCTCTTTACTTAGATTTTACTAGATCATATGATAAACAATGTTTTCATATTATCAGAGTAAAAGATAAGTAAAGATAGAAATATTAATTTCGTTCGGATTGCAAAATACACAAGGAAAAACAGAGAAATTTCAATGAAATGGAAATCAGGAACAAACAGGAAATTTTTTCATCATTTTTTTTGAATTAATTAATTTTTTTTTGTTTTTTTTTTTCAAATAAAATGAACAAGATTAAATGAACGAGAAATTTGAATTTGATTGGGTTCGACCATTGCCATGCAGAGGGTCGAGATAAATGACAGAAAGTAAAATTGGGCTTGACCATTGTCTTACAGAGGGCCAAGATACCAATGACAGAAAGCAAAAATTGGGCTCGACCATTGCCTTGCAGAGGGCCAAGATACCAATAGCAGAAAGTAAAATTGGGCTCAACCATTGCCTTGCAGAGGGCCGAGACACTAATGGCAGAAAGTAAAATTGGGCTCGACCATTGCCTTGCAGAGGGCCGAGACACCAAAATTCAAAAGTTCTTTCGACCATTATCTAGCAGATGGCCGAGATAAAACAAAACTGAAAAGGTGTGTCCGACCATTATCTTGCAGATGGCCGAGATGAAACAAGAGAAAAGGTGCTTCCGACCATTATCTTGCAGATGGCCGAGATAAAACAAGAGAAAAGTGCTTTCGACCATTATCTAGCAGATGGCCGAGATAAAACAAAATTGAAAAGTGCGTCCGACCATTATCTTGCAGATGGCCGAGATAAAACAAGAGAAAAGGTGCTTCCGACCATTATCTTGCAGATGGCCGAGATAAAACAAGAGAAAAGTGCTTTCGACCATTATCTAGCAGATGGCCGAGATAAAACAAAAGTGACTTTCGACCATTATCTAGCAGATGGCCGAGATAAAATGGCAGAGAGAAAAAAATGTTTGATTGGTTTGAAATTGAAAATTGGAATTGGTTGAAATTTTGAGATGTTGAAAAATTTTTTGATTTTGATTTTTTTCCTTTTTTAGATAGAAATGAGTATCCATCCTTTTTTTTGAAACAAAGTTTTGCACAAGATTGAAATATGGTTGGTGAAAACTTTGATGCATTTTATTTTTTTTTTGTCTTTTCGAAGGAAGAAAATTTGATGTAATATACATGGAGGGGAAAACTTTGATGCATTTTGTCCTTTTGAAGGAAGGAAACTTGACGAATATACATGGAGGCAAATTCAAAGTTGATGAAAATATGTACATGATGTATTGAAAGATTATGAAACTATGACCTTTTTTACTGAGTCAATTTGCTTTCTTTGAAATCATCAAATTTATGACGATCTAAGCTTCCAATTTCCTTTCAATGGATATCCAATTCTAAAGTCAACTGTTCCAAAATGAAGCTTGTGTGCTACACATTTCTTGACGAGATACTAGTGTGTACATGCTTGATACCAGGGGTTAGTTAAAATGAAAGGTTTAGGGGAGACCGAGACGGCCCTTTTTGTTTGGGCATTCCATTCTCTATACAATCATCCATGAATGATGTAATATGTGAATGTGAATGTCAATGTGAAACAATGATATACCCAAAAGGGTATCCCGGTTTGGTGTTTGGGAAAAGGAGTGTGAGAATGTCATGTGAGATTTGCAAAAATTTGCCCCAATTTTGGTGGTAATGGATTTATGAAATTTGGGGCGAATCAAGATCATGCAAGGCCCAGCAAGGGATGCCCCAGCCTTTGTATGAGCTTTGAATGCTCAGACGAAAAAATTTGAGATTTAACCAAGTTGCTCAATACTCTGAATGGGCCGAAGCATATGAAAGACACGCCTTGGTTTTGGGTATGAGTCAATTAAGCGAGGTTCAAAAAGAAGTTTCCCCCCACTCTGGGTTTACGAATGATAAGATGGACTCAAAATCATACAAAGCCCTAAAGTGTCTGCCCCTGTTTTGAGGATGGATCCATGAGTTTCAGTGCAGACAAATCTGAGAGGCCCAACAAGGGATGCCTCGGTCTTGGTACGAACTTTGAATATACAGATGAAACAAATGTGAGACTAACAAAGTTGACCATATCTTGGAAGGGCCAAAACACATGAAATAAAGTTGCCCAAAATTGTCCCCTAGTTTGGGAATTGGGGGAAGAGTTTGAATGGGATTTGAATGTGTTCATGAATTTGTGATGGATATGGAAAGGATTGGCTTGAAAAGATTGCCCCAATTGGCTTGATTTTCCTTTGTATAATCTTGATTAACAGGGAGTTCCCTTCTTCCGAGGACATTTTTCTTTTTTTTCATCATTTTTTTTAATTGCATTGTTAGTCATTTTGTCTTGCCTCAAAATTAAGCTTTATGAAAATTTAAGCAACCATTATTCAATCTGTGTGGACTTTTATTGGGCTTGTAATGTGGCTTGGGCTAAGGGGTATTGAAGGAAAGGATATAAAGGCCCAAATAAATGTTTGTGGGTATTTTTGAAAAACAGGAGTTACCATCTACACTTGTATCAACTATTTGTCAAATCTGTTTTGACTTCCCTTGCTAATTTGCAAACTTCACTCTTTGTTTGTCATCACTTTGTGACTCTTTTCAATTTTTGCTTTGCTTTTGCTGAATTCTCTTCATTTGATCACTAAGTGTGTTCTTCTTGCAATTTGAGTCGACTTCTACTGTGATGGTAACTCTTGTTTGGGTAAAATTTTGAAAAGAAAATTTCTTATTGGCTCAAATTTGGTATCAAAGGATATATTTTTGTTTTTTTTTTTGGATGGAGAAAAATGGCCACACATCACTTCAAATTTTGGTTGTTTCATTTTCAAAAGATTAATTAGGAGACAAGACTAAATGATCTCAACAAGAGTCATTTTTCATCCTTTTTATTTTTCTTCTTCTTTTTTTTTTTTAAAACGGATTTCAGGATCTCCCAAATGAAAACAGTGGAGGTAACGGAAAATCTGCCCCGGAGTAAAACTTGGTGTTTATTATTTGGGCTCAAGAACATGATTGGGCCAATCTCTTGGTATAGTGAGGGCTAAAGGATGATGTTTTCAAGCGATGCACACACAAATATCTCTTAAGAATATGTGATTTGATCATTTGACTCCAGGAGATTATGAAATCCATTATACTTATTTTTTTTTTTTTTAAATCTCATAAAATGGATGATTTGCATCGAAAATAATTGACTCAACTTTTGCGTTTTTTTTTTTTTGGTTTTATGCATGAAGAAAAGTAATATGAAATGAAAATGATGATGCTTGTTGAAAAACAGATTTTATTTTGAAAATCGGGCTTCGCGGACCAGCCTGGAAACTGGACCTTGTGAGCCATTGGGGAAAATGGGATTTCTTGGCCAATGGAAATTGGGCCTTGCGGGTCAGCATGGAAGATGAGCTTTGCAAGCCAGTATGGGAAATGTGCTTTGCTGGGCTAATGTAGAAATTGAGAGATTTTTTTTTGTGGCATCTGAGATTTTTTTTTGGCCAATGTGGAAACTGGGCCTTGCGGGTCAGTATGGAAACTGAGCTTTGCAAGCCATTATGAAAAGTGAACTTTCTGAGCTAATGTGGAAATTGAGATTTTTTTTTTTGGAATCTGGGCCTTACGGGTCAGTATGGAAACTGAGCTTTGCAGGCCAGTATGGGAAACGGGATTTGAGAGCTAAAATGGAAACAAGGGCTTGGGAACCAGTGCAGAAACTAGGCTTGGGGGCCAGTGTGGTACTGGGCTTAGGGGGCCAGTGAGAACTGGGCTTTTATGGGCAATGCAAAGAATTGATATGAGAAAAAAAATGATTTAGGAAAACGTTTGAAAAAATTAAAATGTTTTTTTTTGTTTTATTCATTTACATAATGTGAAAAACATTAAACATATTAGAAAAATGTTTTTGTGTTTTTTATCTTTTAGAAATAGAAATTAATTTGAAATATGCATGTAATGGGCCGAGTTGGGCCAAAAACGTTTGAAAACCTGAGGAGAAGTAACGAAAGGAAGTTGGACTTACCAGGCACATTGACCCAATGGATCAGATGACCTGAGCCGTGTGAACTTGTCACAAGAAGATGACAGAGAAAACACATTTTTCATTTTTTTTTTTTGCATTTTTCAAAGTTTATAGAACAAGCTAAAAGAAATTCATTTTTTTTTATTTTTTTGTTATGAGAGGATCTCACAAGATTGAACTAAAGAAAATTTTGCAACACAACTAGACTCAATGGGCCCAACACTATTCTTCTTACAATCCTGACAAAATCTTCAGACAAGGGTTTGAATTCCTTTATTTTTTTATTTTTTGCACAAATACTTGTTCACACAAATGAAAAGGAAAATTTGAATTCAAAACACAAGATCTACACAAACAAGGATTTTTATTTTCCAGAAATTCAGATGCACTGGTTCAGGAGAAACCACATATGATAACGGGACCCAATGGGCCCAAAAACTGTTCATCTTTCATTCTGAGATTTTTTGTTACAAATTCAAAGAAAATCACACAAGACAATTTGAACAAATGTACAAAACATCATTCAACAGCAAAAATGCGAAAACAAAATATTTTTGACATATTTTCAAAAGAAGTAGGCTCGAGAGAAAACCACGAAGGCCATTGGGCCTAATGGGCTCGAGCACTGTTCTTTCTTTTTTTTTCAGATTTTTTTTTTGACTACCAATTCAAATAAATCACACAGGACAATTTGAACAAAAGTACTAAACATTATTCAACAACAAAAATGTGAAAACAAAATATTTTTTGACATATTTTCAAAAGAAGTAAACTCGAGAGAAAAACCACGAAGGCCATTGGGCCTAATGGGCTCGAGCACTGTTCTTTCTTTTTTCAGATTTTTTTTTTTGACTACCAATTCAAAGAAATCACACAGGACAATTTGAACAAAAGTACAAAACATCATTCAACAGCAAAAATGTGAAAACAAAATATTTTTGACATATTTTCAAAAGAAGTAGACTCGAGAGAAAACCACGAAGGCCATTGGGCCTAATGGGCTCGAGCATTGTTCGCTTCTTTTTTTCTTTCTTTTTTTTTTTTTTGGTGTGATTTATTCAAAATGCAGAAGAAGGAGGAATAAAAATCAAACAAAATGGTGTGATGTGAAATTACAAACATGCCAAAATAATTCTTCACTCAAATTTATATTTCAGAAAGAATTGGGTTCAAAGAAGGCTAACATGGTAATGAGGCCCAATGAACCTGAAAAATGTCCTTTATCAAGCAAATGAAAAACAATTTTGAACACTTCAAATTTTACAACGCTCCAATTATTATTTTTTTGAAAATTTTCCATTTATCATATTTTTGATTTTTTTTGTTTTATTATTTTTTTGGTGAAATCGGATCATCCAATAAGTCTTGAATTGGGCCGGATCGACCCAACAAAACCCTACCCGTTTTCAGATTTTCAAAATTTTTATTTTTTTTTTTGTAAAACTCAGAAAGAAATCAGACCGACACCAGACGGTTGCAGCGACCGGAACTGTAGCCACAGTGGATTTGCTCAGCTATAAAACGGGTACCCCTTCGGCGTCTGAGCGACATTTTCCCGATCTCGCTCTCTCTCTATCCTTCACTTTCTCCCTCTTCTCTCTCTTCTCTCTCTTCCTTGAGTGTCTGGACTTCTGCGAGGCTCCTCCGTCCCCGCCTTCCACAACGTCCGTGCTTTCCGAGGAGCTTCCGTGTGCCTTCCACTTCCAGGTAAGTCTTCTGAGCTCTAAATCCTCTTCCTTTCCTACTCTTCCGATCTTTCCTTCTCTCCTTTCTCTGCTTTTCTTTCCCTTCACGCTTTCTGTTCTTGCCCTTTACTCTTTAGCTTTCTGCTTCTGCTTTTCTTTTTATGCTTTCGCTTTCCATTTTTACTTTCCTTCCCCTCTCCCCTTTATGTTTTTCTTTTCTGCTTTCCTTTCTTGCAAGCTCTTTATTTTCTTCTGCTTTCTGCTTTGTCTGCTTTTATTTCCGTCTTGCCCTTCTTTGCATTTCTTTCTGAGTCTTCTTTCTTCTTCCCTTTTTTTTTTAAAAATTTAAAAACTTAAAACACTTAAAAACACAATTGTCTTAAACTTAAGGGGTATATAGGCTGGAAACCAGACGTTTATCTCCCTTCGATTGAAGGTATGGCAGAGACAATCGGGTAGAACAACGCCACGTACCCCATAAAATCAGAAAACTTAAAAAAAGAATTTTATTTGAATGAACCGGACATGGACAAAAGGACAAGGACAAAAAGACGTAGATCCGTTTAGGACCCTTTTGCAAGGACCGTGAAACAGATCCGAGACCAGACACTGAAATAACAAAGACCGACCGGACAAGATAAACTTAAAAGGAAACAAAAACACATAAAGAAAACACTGAAAAAACTTTTTGTTTTATGCTTTCGTTATGTTTTTGTTCTTTTTATTTTTTATTATTTTTTTGTGTTTTAGAAAACTTAGAGAGGAAAGATGAGCGAGATGGAGATGGAGCGATACACCGGTCAGCGGTGGAGACCTACTGACGATCAGGTCAGAATGATGACCAATATTTACAATCATGGGGTCACACATCCCAGCCGAGCGCAAGTCGTCGAGATCGCGTCTCGACTAGGGGTTTTCGCTGATGTCAGCGAATACAATGTGCACTGCTGGTTTAACAACCACGGCAATCGGGTCAGACGCTGGCAAGCGGAGATAGACCCCACTGGCACTCAGTTTTCACAACTGCCGCTATATATGTATGGTAAGTACCCTGATCTCCTCCAACTTTTTTTTTGTTTTTTTTTTTTTTTTTGAAAATATTCTCCTCATCTTATTATTGACAAAAAATTTCTTTTATTATTTTTTTTGGAAGAATACGACTGGGTGATCATGAGGGCGCCGAGGCTGCTGAACTTGTTCCCCGTTCCGATCATCATTGACGACGACAGGGACACACGACAAATCCCTCCACCCATGCTTCTCACATTTCGAACCAGAGCTCCCTCGACGGAGCTCTCCCTTAGACCACCACAACCAGCTCGGGAATTTTTTCGCTGAACTTCCTTTTTTTTATATTATTATTTTCATGGTCTGTAATATTAACGATCACCAGTGATCGAACCCTGAACAATCTTTTATTTGCTTTTGTTATCTGCTTTATTTGCCCTTTTTTTTTCGAATTTGTGACTTTGCACTTTCTGTTATATCTGCTTTTTTTTCTTTTTTATGCATTTTTATTTTATTTATCAAATGATCGTATGAGTGTATTTAAATTGGTATCTTTATTCAAAATCATCTTTCCGACCTTATTGTAAAATCTCTCCGATGATGAAATAAAATGGATTTTTATGTTTTTTCCTTTTATTTGGTCATATAAAAAAAAAATTCTAATCGAATAAACCTTTGAAACAAAGAAGAAGAGGATATAAAAAAAATTACAATGAAGGAAGATAAGGAAAATTAACTTCGAAAAATGAGAACGAGAGTAAAACTCAAAATTATTTGCATGAAACAACGAAGAAAAGGGCTCAAGATAAGCCTTTGATGGAAAACATGATGAAATACACGCTGACACAACTGTAAAGATGGAAAACATGCCTCACAATAAATTGGGGAAAATCTGACACTGCAACTTTACTCTTGATTAACAAATTTGATGTTTTCGAAAAACATGAGTTTGGTAATTTGCAAGTAAGACAAGTGACTCATGATTTTTTTCTTCAAAATTTTTTTTGTTTTTTGCAATACCCTTTAAGGACTCGATTTCCAGCACTTGCTTTGAGAACCTTATAGTGAAAGTTCACATTGAAAGTCATGGATGAAGGTGCTATATCGATGCGTATAACTCCTCGGAAGTAAGACACTTCACAACATCAAATTCTCTTGTATAATGACTTATGTTTTCCTAAAGCCCAATCCATCAAACTTTAAACATCTTGAATCAATTAAAGTTTGGCTTTGCGCTGGAACACCCAACACTTTCGATGAAACCATAAGCCCTGGATCATGGAAGTTTAACAGGTTTCACGAAACCAGTAGACAAGGCCTTTTCGTAGCAGACTTGGTAGCATCACGCGTAAGTTTCCTCTCCGTCCAAATCTGCTTCTGCAACTCCTCTGAATCAGCTTTTAAAGAGAAGGGCTCAATAATTGAGTCACACGAGCGTCCAATTTTCTGGACGAGCATCCCAATTCTGGACGAGCGTCCACTTTCTGGACGAACGTCCTCTGCTAGACGAGCGTTTCGAGCGTTCTGGACGAGCGTCCACTTTCTGGACGAACGTCCTCTGCTAGACGAGCGTTTCGAGCGTTCTGGACGAGCGTGGACGAGCGTCCACTTTCTGGACGAGCGTGGACGAGCGTCCACTTTCTGGACGAGCGTCTACTTTCTGGACGAGCGTCCACTGCGCGCTGAACGAGCGTCGCTATGGAACGAGTGTGCGCTCGCTATGTGACGAGCGTCCACTCACTTGGCGACGAGCGTCCATGCAACACTTTCAAACTTGGCGCTTCATCCACCTTTTATGGCTTTCACAATTTTTCTAGCACCTCAAATTTGTGCCTGACAACCTCAACATTGACTTGGTGAGAAGATTTCAACTCAGGAAGCTTTGTCCTCATCGTGCTCACAATACTTGGCTTAATAATTTCCCCAAAGGACCATGCAAGTGGTTGTCCCCAGCTTGTTTCCTCTCTCAAATGTGCTCTCCTTGGTCTTTTGTGGGCTTCATGACCCGAGTCTGCCTCTCACGACGGAGTGTAATACGAGGAAAGACCAATAAGGAGGGAAAATTTGTGCCACTCAAACTCTATTGTGGTTGTGGTGTGTACAAATCTCCAAGTCATTGTAAGGCGCTTAGGGCCTCTAAGATTAAGCTCATTTGTTCCTTTAGTTGCTGGATATCGACTTTCATTCCTTCTTTTTTGTTCCAAGATTTGTGAACTGGTTCGAGTCCTTTAGGGTATCTTAGATGCTTAGCTGTATTTTAGTTTTTTTTTTTTTTTTTTTAAAAAAAATGAAAAGAACACACAACGCAGTTTAAAATCTCTAGTCAGAAAATTATAAAGCTGTGAAAATAATTGCCCCGGTATAATTTGGAAATTAACACGAAACTGAGTCAATAAGGTGATTCATCATTCAGAAGTTCCCAAAATGCGAGACATAGGAATTCTTGGTCAACCATCGCAGGCTTTAGTCATCACATTCTTCATTTGTCTGATCAGCTTCTCGCAGTAATTGAGGAATGTTTCAATCCCCTTAGGCGGGTTGATGATTGATATTACAGACTCAGCATCAACTAAGAACTTAAGGACGTTTTCAATGGCTCCATTGGCAAGGGAAGCTAGCTATGAGAGACTTCTCTTCCAATTCTTTTAACTTGTCCTTGTTCAACAACATATTCTTTTTTCATCTGACTCATCAATCTTTTATGTTCCCTCTTAGCTAAACGCCAACATTCCTTCTAGATTTGTCATTGATGTTTCTATCCACTGCTCATCATTTTGAAATTTCTTCTCACAAATTGGGTAGGGGAAATTAATGTGAATTACAACTTGATTGTCTTAACCCTTTCTGCGATTCATTGGCTAAGGGAAACTTTCATTAATAGTTCATGATCTTGAGCCTTTCATTGAAGCGAACAACATTGCCCCCAATTGTCTTTAACTTGATGGAACATTTCAGCGAAGATTCATTCCTCATATGATCTGCAATGTGGCGAGAGATGCAGGTGTTAGCGATCCTCTCAGGATACTCAAATTATTTTTTGCGCTACCACAGGATTGCAATTAATACAACACCTAATACCCTTGAGGGGTACATTAGGATACCTCCCGCAATGATATGTAATCTGTGATCTATGCTCCCAAGGGACACACCATTTAACTTGTTCTTCATTTAAACTTGCACAAAGTTGCGCCCATTCATTTACTCTTTTCACATGTGGTTCACAAGGAACAGCCTAAGACAAGCGCAAAAGTGCCTAAAAGTCACTTCTTTTTCCAAT
Organism: Vigna angularis; assembly: GCF_016808095.1. Taxonomy (NCBI): domain Eukaryota; kingdom Viridiplantae; phylum Streptophyta; class Magnoliopsida; order Fabales; family Fabaceae; genus Vigna; species Vigna angularis. The sequence continues at coordinate 10,794,171 of NC_068971.1, forward strand.
GGTGACCCATGTTCACCTGACTGAGTACCTGTGATGGACTTTTTGTACAAAATCCAATTTTCTCTCGGGTAATCGTTTACAATGTCCTTGTAATCGATTACATACTACAATAATTTGTCCATGGGGTACAGGGAATTTAAGGCGTCTCCAGTCTCACAGGAAATGAACCACAAATAAAACACTGGTAGACAACATAACATCTTTTCCCCTTTATGTTCGTAACAACGATTAAGGGTCCCATAAACTTCAGCCAGGATGGCACTGACTAGATTCTCACAGCGCTCTTTGTCTCCCACAAATGCATTCATAGCGGCATAATCGACGAGGTTTTTGAAATTTAGGAGAAAGCATGACACCATAGAGGAGAAGAGCTAATACATCCGTAAACATTTCCCAATTTTCCTCTTAAGCCAAACGATGTAGGTATTCCCATAAGTATCTTTGAGGAAGGCCCCTCACTTTTCCCTTGATTGTGAACTCGCTTTCTAACTTCATTGGGTGTACTTTCCTGATCCTCGCTAACTGTAAGACAGGGATATACTGCTCAAGGTAGTTGTATGTAGCTTTTTCCTCGAGAGGTATATTTAAGACATCCTCGAATTCTTCCACTGTTGGCACTAGTTGGAAATCTTGGAAAGTGAAGCACCTTAGAGGTGGATCAAAGTACTGGGCTAAAATAGGAATTGCTGATGTTTGGACCTCCACCTCTAACAGACTCAACAAATTCGTATACCCCACCAATATTATCCTCCTTTACTCTACGTGCATCTTTTCGTCAAAATGTATGAACTCGAATACCTCTTGACTCAAAATTCCATGTTAATTCCCATCTTTAGCTTAAGGGCCTTAATCACAACTTTATAATTTTTGACTAGAATCCACAAAATGTGACAAGACTATAAAAAAACAACATAAGCTAAGAAAGAAGGAAAAAGTAAGAAGAAAAAAAAATGGATAAAGAGGAATGTACAAGGTGCGTGATTTTTATTAAGCGAACATGAGGGTTATAGGAAAACATATTTCTCCCTTTTGTGCCTTATCAAAGGTTGGATGACTGAAGTTCTAAGGCCAAATATATGCACTCACAAGGATAGCTTCCTAATGCTTAAGTCAGGCCACCAGAGCTATGGCTCTTTTCACTGTTTCTCCACAACAGTCAGAGTAATCAACTAGATGTGGAGACACAAATGAAAAGAACAGACTCTGGCTGGGGTTCTCACGATAGCCAAACAGGAAGTACATCCCAGAGTGACACCGCTACACAACCCCTCTATTTCTAAGTTGCCTCAGACCCGGGTATAGGGCCCCACTCATGATATGCATATGATGTGTGTGTGTGAAGGGAGAATGCAACTGTACACCCCAAACCCTCACCTGCAAAACAACCAGAAAAATCCCAGGCAGATATAACATGTTTCCTACCCTAGGGTTCAATATAATCAAAACAAACACACATACAATTATGACAAAAATCAAACAAAGATAAAGAAAAAGAAAGGGAAGAAAAACACAAAGAAAAACCACATTGAATTCGCACATCTAATTAAATGGCCTGACTCTCTCACTCTCCCTAGTGGAGTCGCCATCTGTCGTGACAGGAATCGCGACGGGACGACGATCCATTAAAAATAATATTATTATATTGAAAAGAGATTTTGGAGTCGCCACCATAGTTTATTCTGGAAAACTACGGAAAAACCATAAAATGATAAGGCATGGTCAAATAGAACTAGATTCTTGGTTCGGGAGTCGGTTACGTGTAGGGAAGGTATTAGCACCCTACAACGCCTGCCCTAAGGCAGTACCTTTAACTAAATGCGCGAAGGTGGATGTGGTTTTCAAAGTGTTTAACTTTCCCTTAAAATAAAACTCGAAAGAAACAAACAATATTTTTTAGCTTTTTTGGGCCCGACAAGGATTGACCTTGCTCCTACGTATTCTCATTCAAAATGAGAAATCAGGGTTACGTAGTTCTTTTGAAAACTGTTTGAGATGTTTGTTTGGAAATTTGTTTGAGAACTTGTTATGGATAATTTGGATTTTTGGGAGAATGAGCCTGACAAGGACTGGCCTTGCTCCTACGTATCTCCACTTTTGATGGAGAATCAAGGATCACGTAGTTCTGCGGGCGATATTGTTTGTAGTTTTGAAATGGGCATGTTTTTTAGTTTTTGAAGATTTTATATTTTTTTGGTATTTTTTATTTAGGAGAATGAAAAGGTTTTTAGCACAAGGACGATGCGTGCGATCACACATGTGCCTAAACCTTTAAAACATATTTTTGTAATTTTATTTAAAAGAGAGAAAAGGTTTTTAGCACAAGGACGATGCGTGCGATCACACATGTGCTTAAACCTTTGAAACGTATTTTTGACATTTTTTGAAGAAAGAGAAAAGGTTTTTGGCACAAGGACGATGCGTGCGATCACACATGTGCCTAAACCTTTAAAACGTATTTTTGGGATTTTGAAGAAAAAGAAAAGGTTTTTGGCACAAGGACGATGCGTGCGATCACACATGTGCCTAAACCTTTAAAACATATTTTTTGGTATTTTTTAAGAAAGAGAAAAGGTTTTTGGCACAAGGACGATGCGTGCGATCACACATGTGCCTAAACCTTTAAAATGTATTTTTTGTGATTTTTGAAGAAAGATTATTATTATTATTTTATTTATTTATTTTTGTGATTTTTATTCATTATAAAAAAAAGTGAGTGTGTGTAGTGTTTGACAAATAAACAAGACAAATACAGTACAGAGGGATGGGGGTTATTTTACAAGGGGATTAATGATCAAACAAAAAAAAAAAAACTAAAGCATAAAAAATAAAACAAGAGAAAATTAACAAAATTAAAGGGTACAGAGATAAAACCAGGAGTGACGAGTGAAATTGAAACTCTTTGTTTGGGTCAAAAATCCCCTCCTTTTTGTCTTTGTATCCGCCAAGGGTGTCAAGATGAAATTTGGAGGTGTCATTGAATATTTGCTTATCAGGTCCAGTTCCCTTTATTTTTGTTTGCAGTATGAGTTTAGGCCCAAGTTGAAGGGGTGCAAATCATGAAACAAAGGCTGCGGAAAAAGTTCTCCTTCTTTTTTTCTTTTTTTTTTTGTTTATTTAGAAACCAAAACGGGCTCAAAGCCCAAACTCTCTCTTTCAGGGTTCTGCCTCCACCACTTCATTTGCTTTCATTTGCTCCCACTCAAAATGGAGAGACCCTTCCCCAGAGCAAAGAAGAATGGCGCCTGCCGCATACCCCACCACATCCTTTGCCGAATCAACCACGTCGGCCACCGCAAACCGAGACTCAGGATGGCGCCGATTGCCGTCAAGGTCGTCGCTAGCGGCTGCTCCTCCCTCTCTTCTTCTCGCACGACCCTGATCCGTTAAAGATATACATGGCCAACGCCGGTAATCACCTTGACTCCACCACCGCCAGCGTTGCTTCAGATCCGGCCACTACTGGTGCCTCCGTGGTTCGACTCTGCTCGCGCCGGTGTAACTCCCATCCACCGTTGCCGGTGAACACCACTCCTCTCTCTCCTCCCTTCTCTTCTTCACATCATTTATTGATTAATTTAGTGTTGAGAAACTCGTGCTCCATCAATGTTTGATCTACTGGGATAAGGAACAACGGGTACGTGTTGTGTTTGAAAGAGTATGAGTATATTAGTTGGCAGGTTTGGGGTTCCACAAAGAGAGCACTGGTCCCTAATTGTTGAAAGTCGTGAGGTATGGTTTGGGTTCACTGGAATTCTCGATGGTTGGTGGATGGATAATGGTTATTGCTGAAGGTGAGGAGTTGGGTGTGATAGGGAAGTTTGGTTGATGGGTGAAGCTGACAAGATAATGGTTGATGATTGGGCGAATGACGATGAAGGTTGGGGAAATGACGGGTCTTGTGATATGGATGGAGGGTACTGTCTGTGTATATGGAGGATGAAAGGAATGAAGATGATGGACTGTGTTGGTGGTTTTGGTTCAAAGATGAATATGGAAAAGAGAGGGATGAAGACGAAGGTGATGGCCCTGAGTGAATATGGAGGATGGGTATTTAGCCGTGAAATGGTATAAGGGTGAAGAAAGATGGCCAGAGATGAAAGATAAGCTTGCTGGCTAGGATGGTGATGGGTGAAGTAACTAGCGTCCAGCTCCGTTCCCCTGATGAGTGAAGAAGAAACAATTTTTATAAAAAAAAAAACTTCAAAACCCGTGAGCCTCTCCTCCTATTCAGAAATAATCCGTGAGTACACATTCCATTGCATGCTGAGCAACAGTCCTTGGGCGTGAGAAAATAGGGTAAGGGCCCCTCCATCTTGTCTTCATCTTCATACTGTGGGTATCCTTCTGTGCGTGTGGTATGCTGGATGGTGATGGGTTTGTCCGTGGGTGCGTGGTGATCCAGTGAGAAAAATGGGGATGAATCTGATGAATTCTAGAACAGAAAGGGTGGAAATCTGAGAGGGGCTGGTCGATGGACGAAATTGAAAAGGACGAGAGTAGATACTGCCTTGTATTTTCATTCCTAAATGAGTTACAAGAAACTGAAAATGAAAGAAATCTTGAATCTGGAAAGAGTGTTACAGGTTCAAAAAAACATTGGTTTATTGGTTTCGAATGGGTACTTGATGGATGGAACAAAAGGATGGAAAGGTGATGAAGCAACGGAGGATAGCACGAATTGCTCATTGAGAGGATAAAGAGGTGTTGGAGATGAAGGCCGTGAGGATAGGTTGAAGATGAATCCTGGAGGTGGTACCAGGCTGAGGATAACGATGAGCTCTCGGGAAGAGATAGATGTTGGAGGTGGTGTTCGAGATGAATATCCCGAGGTTGGAAAATGAGGATGATGATCTGGAGATAGTGCTGTTCTTTTTTCTTTTTGCATTGGGGTTGAGCGGTACCTAAAGGGGTGAGGTGGACGAGCGCTCAAGACGAGCGTTGTCTGAGGGGTGAGGTGGACGAGCGCTCAGAATGAGCGTTGAGAAGGGGTGTTGTGAACGAGCGCTCAGGACGAGCGCTCTGGACGAATGGTAGAAGAGAAATAGGACGAACGTTCTCGCAACAAGAGAACGAACGCTCAAAGAACTCAGGACGAGCACTCAGAGGGTTGAGGTGGACGAGCGCTCAGGACGAGCGCTCGAAAATCGGGGACGAGCGCTCAGGACGAAAGGTAGAAGAGAAAGGACGAACGTTCTCGCAGCAGGGGAACGAGCGCTCAGGATAGCGCTTAGGGCGAGCTCCCAGGTGAGCGCTCTGTACGAGCGCCCAGGACCAGCGCTCTGTACGAGCGCTTAGGACGAACGCTCTGTACGAGCGCTCAGGACGAGCGCTCTGAGCGTTGTCAACGAGCCACTTCTTTTTTCTTTTATTTTTTTATAAATTTTTTTTTTTGTATTTTTCTATTTTTGTATTTTGTATAATTTTGATTTTTATAAAATTGAAAACTAAAGTAAAATAAAGTTAATAAAAATAAAAATATGAAATAAAGATAAAATTAAGACAGAAAAGACTTAATATACTTTTTATTTGATTTTTAGTCCTAAAAATGATGATGAAAATAAAAATGAAAACAAAGAGAAAAGATACACATTCTGACACACAATTTTTTATTTTATTTAACGTACCCGGACAAAATTGGGTGTTGACATCTACCAATAAAAATTCATGCATCCTTTCTTTGGCATTCAAAAGAAAATATAGTTCTTTCATCTTTGCATTCATAACATACATACACTAGTAAAAAATCGTATTTTTAACTCGCACATTACGCTTTGGTTTTTCTAGAATCGAAGCATATCAAAACGCGGTGGCGGTCTCGTAATTTTTAAAACACTATATGTCTCGGTTGTTAAGCAACATGTGTCTAAAGAGAATACTGCCTCGGTTGACAGGGTGAACTAAGGCATAAACCTCACGTGGCAAAGATACTGCCTCGGTTAGCAGATGGATCGAGGCATATAAGCCTTTCTATTGGGCTTGGACCGTGGGAGCTTAAAGCCAGGAAAACCTAGCCTCTGGGTAGCGAAAGACGAAACTTTTCCCCAAATGCCTCTTCTCTTCTCCTCTGCACGCGAGTCTCCCTCATTCTCTCAAGCTTCACCCGCACCCGCCATAACTTCGTTGTCCTCAGCTTCACAGATCCACCATCACAGAACCTTCACCATAAGTCAGATCCACCATTTTACCTTTCCTTCATTCTCACTTATTGAAATCGAGTTCTAGCCATTTACACGGTTTAAATCTTCGTTTCCAGCTTTTTCCACCATTTAATTGGACCATTTCACCGATTAAACCACCATACAACCCCGATCTTTAACCTTCACCGAACAATCCTTCAGATCTAGGGTTTGCTTGTTCCTTTTCCTCTTCAACACTGAAACCTAGAGTTTATAGATCTGTGTGCTTCTTCCGCTGCCTCATCTTCTCCAACCACGCGTTCAACTCCACTTCTCGGATTCTTATCTAATCTGCCATGACCAGGGGATCATCATCTCCTATTCTCCTTTTTCTCGACGATGCTGCGATGGTGGTGAGAGGGCGCGACGGTGCGACGAGAGAGCAGAGATGGTGCTGCGATGGCGGTGAGAGCGTAGCGACGGTGCGGCGAGGGCCTAGCCGGTGGATATGCGTTTCTCTTCCTTGGATTTTGGTTCTGTTTCTCTGCAGGTGGATGACGAAATGGATAGTGTTTACTGTTTGGATTCGCCTCTTGAATTGGGGGTTCTGCTTCTTAGTTTTCTCTGCGACTTCTGATTGCTCACTGGGAAAGGTCTTGGGGTGGATGCTGATGATTGGGGTTGAAAATCTGGGTTGTTAGTATCGGTTGGAGTTTGCCTGGAAAGAAATTGTGGTTTGAGCGAAGGTTTCTTATCACAGCTTCTGGAGATTCTTTTGTTTGAGCGAAGGTTTGCTTCTGGAGAATGTATGGGCTAAAAGATTCTTTGCAACCAATGCCTGTAGATGGTGATACATGGTCTGTCATGCAGAGTTGGGCTCCAGGTATAAACTAAGTTCATTTCACAATTGATCTCTTTGCAACTTGTTTGAAAGTTAAATAACTGATGTAAACCACAATTGTGTAGAATGTTTGTGGATGCAATGATGCACAAATGTATGATTGCAATGGATGCAATGGAGTTAAATATTCAACAGGACATTATTCTTTAAGTTAAATACTCAACAACAATCCACACTTTCATACACTTGTTATGCAATTCATGTACTTCTACACATATGCATGCATTAAAGTCACACAATAAAAACTATACGAGCTCACTCCCCAAAAGTCTCAAAATTTTAAATAAATAAAATTTTAAACTTTAAAAATATAAAAGTTTTAAAATTTAGGCTTAATAAGTTATTTCGTCCCCAAGTTAAGAGCTGAGTTTCCGTTTAGTACCCGGTTTTAAAAATGCTTCTATTTCATCCCAAAGTAGTATAAGTTGTATCAATTAGGTCCCTTCCGTTAAATTCACATAAACGGAGTTAACTCCAGGTGACGAATCTGCACTTTTTCTTTTCTCTCCTCTGGATTTCCTGCAATATTCCATCTTTTTCTCTTTCTTTTCTTCCTCACTTTTTTTGTACTCCTCTGCACTCACAAACCCATCTCCAACCCTCTGATTCATGCCAACAACCACCTTCATCTCTCCCACCATCACCTCCCTGTTCACGTGTTGCTCTGCATGCAGTGGCCATTCAACCATCGACACCCCCGCCACCACCCCTTCCAACATTCATATAACAAATAAGTTGAAACCACATTTGATGAGGGAGAATGGGGGACCAAATCTATAGCTGATTCCATCATTTGATATAAAGCAGCAAGCAAGAAACTGGGAAGAGAAGAGAAGAGAAGAAAAGAGAAGAGAAGAAAAGAGAAGAGAAGTGGAAGCAAGAGAGATGAGGGAAGAGGAGGAGGAGAAGGCAGTGTTGGAAGAAATCTTCGGGTCTATGGTTGTGTCCCAATTTCCTCTCTCCACGCCACCAATCCCGCATACTCGCATCCCTCCAATCCCAAAACTGGTTCCCCTCTCCCTTCATCAACCAGGCCATGCGCTTCGGCCTCCAACACCTCCCTTCTTGGGGCCTTCCTCTGGCCCACTCCATTTGCCGCTCCATCCGCCTCCAGGCCAATAACCCACCTCCCTTCCTGCCCCACATCCTTCCCAGAGAACCCCTCTTTGACCAGATGATCGCCAACATCTACCAGCCCAGCCAAGGCATCTGCGCCCACGTCGACCTCCTCCGCTTCGACGACGACATTGCCATCCTCTCCTTCGAGTCAGACTGCGTCATGCACTTCACCGGCCTCCAAGACGGTAAGATCAGAGTGTGGAAGGTTTCCTCCAAGAATCCAAGCAAGCATAAACGCATCGGGAGCTTGCCAACGTTCAAAGATTACATGAAGTGTTCCATGAACCCCAAGAATTACGTGGAGGTTCGCCGGAACCGGAATGCGGTGATGGTGGGAGAGATGAAGGTGGTTGTTGGCGTGAATCAAAGAGGGTTGGAGATGGGTTTGTGAGTGCAGAGGAGTACAAAAAAAGTAAGGAAGAAGAGAGAGAGAAAAAAAGCTAGAATATTGCAGGAAATCCAGAGGAGAGAGAAGAAAAAGTGCAGATTTGTCACCTGGAGTTAACTCCATTTATGTTAATTTAACGGAAGGGACCTAATTTATACAATTTATACTACTTTAGGATGAAATAGAAACATTTTTAAAATCGGGTACTAAACGGAAATTCAGCTCTTAACTTAGAGACGAAATAACCTATTAAGCCAAAAATTTAATATATAAAAATACTATAAATAATATTAAAATTTTAAATTAAATAAAATAATTATTAAACTTTAAATAAAAAATAACTTTATCGGATATTATATCCGATAAAGAAAATTGTTAACCTCGAATTTTTATATCCTAAAGTTTTTCAAAATTTAGTTTTATATTAATATTATTTTTATATCATTATTATTTTTATTTTAATTATTTTAATCATTAAGTTTTTATATAACTATTATTATATTATTAATTATTTTTTAAATTCTTATTAAAATATTAAAGTATATTAAATAATGTTAGAATTTTAATTAAGTTAAATAATTTTGATTTTAAATAAAAAATTTAGACAAAATTGTTTATCGGATATTGAAATCCGTTAATATGTTATCGGATGGATATGCGTTACCGAAATATTTTTAAAATTTTGTTTTTTATTTAAATTTTAATAATTATTAATTTAATATTTTAATATAATTTAACATATTTAAATATATTAAATTAAATTTTAAATAATTTTTTTCTATTTTTATTTTCATTATTATTACTTTTATTTTTATTATTTTTATTTTAATATAACTCTTATAGTGATAAAAATTATATTTTAATAATTATTAAGATAAAAACGTATATCAAATAATATTATATTATTATTAATTTTTAAATCTAATATAAAATTTAAAGAATAATGGATGAGATTTCACAATCCATATATTTTAAAATCCTATTAAGGTGGTACTTTAATAAGAATATAAAAAATTAAAAAAATTATGTTTTTTAAGATTAAAAGTTAAATTTTTTAAAATGTCGAAGGCATAGAGTAAAACATCTTGAATTAATTTTCTACAAATTAAATGCATTTTTAATTAGGAAAAAAATTTACATTTTCTTAAAATTTGAAGGTGCAGGATAAAAAGGTTGAAGGTGGAGGGTGAAACACCCCCACATTTTTTCTAAGTACCTCTATATTTCAAAAATAATTTTAAAATTACGATTTTAATAGATATCAAAATTTATTAAAATATTTTTTTCAACAGATTTCAAAATTTGTTAAAAGATCTTTTTAACAAACTTCAAACTTTATTAAAAAATTTTTTAGAGAATTTCAAAATTTATTAGAAGATTTTTTAAAAATTTTAACGGGTTTCAAAATTTGTTAATAACTTAAAAAAAATTTCAACGAATTTTGAAATTTTTTAAACAATATTAAAATATAAATTCTTTTGAAATGTAAAAGATAGTTTTAGAATTTAAAAAAATATGGGAGTGAAAAAAAATGTGTAGAAATATAAAAAAAAAACAACCACCCTTACATATTTTGGTGGAAAGAAGACCGACCACATCCATAAAGATAGAAAAAATAACTGCAAATAATTAAAATGGTTTAAACACGGTCGTGTTTCAAAATATCAATTAAAACATTAGATTTTAATTGGTTTGAATCTTGTCATCATTATTAAAATATGATATAATTTGATTATTTGCGATTTTTTTTACTTTTTTTTTTGTTTTTAAAATTGTCACTTATTACGAAGATTTTATTATATAATAGAGATAATGTCACATTCACATATTACTATTAATACAAATATAAGATGAAAAATTTTAATTTAGGTCTTTTATTTTTATTTTATCACAATTTAGTTCAATTATTTTTAAATTGAAATAATTTTATATAAATTGTAAAACTCTAGAAAATGGTATTTTTAGAAGAGATGGTAGTCTAAAAATAGTGAGACTCGATTATTTTAATAGTAAACGATTTTATTATAAATAGTTTTGTTATAAACGAATTTCATTATTTTAAAACGTATCATCTCTCTAGATATCACTTTTCTAGAGTTCTCTATCTTCTCTCTAAGAGTTCTAACTCTTGAGTAATCTATTTGGCGATTAGGAGGTACCTAATCAATCACGGCAACGAGGTCTACGTTTCTATCCGATCAGTTTCTTTAATAGAGCAAGTAAGTTTCAACTCCTTTTTGCCATTTTGTTCTTAAATTTGTTTTAGAGGAATATTGTAGCATGTGTGATCATGCATCTCTTATACATTCTTGATTCGTCTAGAGTTCTAATGACTTTGTCCGTTTTCAATTTGGTGTTTTATAGGTCCGTCTAGATATTCCTTGTAGTTCAAGTAATCAGCGAAGCATTTTTAGAGTTGGGTAATTTCTTTGAGAGGTAAAGGAAGCTACAGTTGTTTTAATTGGTAATTTAGTGTGTATGTGTGATGAGTCTATGTGTATTGTGTTGACTAAACCAAATTTAGGTTTTTAGAGAAAACGTATCATGTGCAATTTGACTTTTTTGAGTATGGATTGATGAGCTGTGATTTTGAAATGTATTGTATGATGATTTGATCGGTTATTGGATGTATAATATGATAGAAATTTGTGATAAGGTTGGTTGATTATGAATGGATATAATTTGTCTTTGTTTAGAGCTAGTTTAGAGGAAGTGAAGTGGTGAAATTTTGATTTGGGAGTTAGGTGCTCTAAAGGTCAGTTGGGATAGTCTTGGTAAGTCATTTGGGACTTATTAGAATTCTTAAGTCACTTAAAACAGTGCCAAAATTGGTAGAATTCAATTTGGGTCAGAGGTTGAGGTTTGATAGATTTTGAAGTTCAATTTGGTTAGTAAACACTTTAGAATGAGGTTATGATGGTTTAGGCACACTTGGTTAAGTATAATTAAGTATATAACATGATTTAGGAGTGTTAGAAGTTGGAAAAGATGCATAGAATAGGTTTTGAGTGGTTAAGTAGTGCAAATTCTGTAGTTTTGATGCTGCAGAATTTTGCAGTCTCGTTGAGCGAACTCCCCTCTGAGCGAGAGGAGAGTGAGCACAACCCACTGTTTCTATTTTCGCTCAGGAAACAGGCTTGGTACGTTGAGCGAGAGGTTAGGGTCTGGAACCACTATGAATTTTATTCACACAACGAGTTGGGTTGTTGAGCGAGAGGTTGGGGTCTGGAACCACTGTGGGTTTTATTCGCACAACGAACTGGGTCGCTGAGCGAGTGGTTTGGGATCTGGAGGTATTGTCTGTGTATTCGCACAACGAGTTGGGTCACTGTGCGAGGGAACTTTGTGGTAGCTCAGCGAGTGTATGCACTAAGCGAATGATCAAAGTTGTTGGTATGCTCTTTCTTTCTTTGTTTTTAAATTATTTTAGTTATGTATTGATTCAGTTGAATATGATGTATGATGGTGTATGAGTTGTATGAATATCAAAGTCATGAGTTGGGATTCAAAGTGAAAGTATGTGGTTTCAAAGTATGTTTCAAAGTGGTGAAAGTAAGTTCCAAAGTGAATCCTCTGGGTGAGGTTCAAGTATCTTTAGTACGAGTGCAAGGAGCTTAGTCTTGGGGGTCATTGGAATTTCATTCTCACGTAGAGAGGATTGACACGTGTGGTGAGGAGTAGCAGGAGGTCTTCTTAGTCTTGGGGGCTTCTAGTATGCTCCAAGGCCTGTAACAGACTAACGTTGTGAGTGTGGTATGTTTGTCTTTGTAACATCTATGTAACGTTTCATTTTAGTAGTTTTATACTATTAAAATGGGATGTTACATAAATACTAAAAACGTTATAATGATATTTTATTAAAATTGATAATTTTATTAATATTTTTAATAAGATTAAATTTATTTTAAATTGATAAAAGATTATTTTTAATAAAATATTATTATAATAATTATAAATTTTATATTATAATAATTATAATATTTATATAAAGTTTAATTTTCTTTAAATTTAATCAGGGATAAAATTACTCTATTTTTAAAAAAATTAAAATTGAATTAAAACAAAATAAAGGACTATTTTTGAAGTGGTATTCTCATTCCCACATCAGTGTCTTTATCATATGATAGTACCTTCATTTAATACGCGATAATTTAAAAAAAAAATTAAAAAAGTTTAAAAAAATAAAAAAACCTATTATACCTGAAACATAAATTAACATGATTAGTGCTGTATTAATAACTAAATTGTACAATATTTTAAAACATAAAAATCTAATTACACTAGTTAAAATTGAGATTTTCAAACACGAAGAAGAAGAAGAGGGAAGTTTAAAGCTATTTAAAGTATGTTGAATAGTGGATATTTTAAATGGTATATATAATGATTAACGACTAAAATACTGTGGTACTCCTCGTATCCGTTTAAAATAAAAATAATAATTTATAATTTATATCTATTCCCGATCTAATCAAAATGAGCTTTTGCGTGCTGCATAAACCCTAAACCCACCCCATCCCTAAACTTCATCGCCTGTGTATGCTGCTGAATTCTCACGTTTTCTGGTTTAGAAGGTAATTTTTTTATGCTCGAGGGTTAAAACAGTGTTAGCCTCCTCACCGTAGCCACCACCGCGCACGCCTCAGCCCACTGCTCTTCCCCCTGTGCTGTCAAATTCCCACCGTTGCAGGCGCCAACGAGGTTCATATTCTCCCTCTCTGTTTCCATTATTTTTTTATCTGTCAAGAGAGGTTTTGTTTGATTTTGAGTCTTATGCTAAGCCCTGGAAACTTCACGAAGGTGGCAATAAATGTTAGACCACGCAGTGGGAATGATGTTTTGATTGATGGATATTGGTTTGAATCTTTAAGTGTTGAAAAAAGTTAAAGAGCTTGGTTATGTAACATGTTTAATTGCTGAAGTTTATCTCTTAGTTTTCTGTTAACTCTGAAATGTATTTGTTGATGAAATTATATAGTCTGTTGGATTATTTGATTTCATTTGGATTCATGTGGCTTTTGTATTTGCGGTGAATGAAGTCTTGGTTTTGATGAAATTATATAGTCTGCTGGATCAACTAAATGAAAATATGGTTTGCCTTGTTTAGCATTTCATTGAACCCATGAAGTTCTGGGTTTGGTTTGAAGTTATTGCGATTGTGGTTCTTGGGAGAAGATCTGGGTTTGGATTTTTTGTTCTAGTTTTATTTGGATCTAAAAAACTATAAAATAATTTTTATAAAAAATTGGTGGATAGCTATGTATACCTGTGGGTTTTAAGAAATTCTTCGCTATTGCTAATTTTCTTTAGTTGTATCTAATGGGACGGTAATGAATTGGAGTCGGGTAGTGGATAACTAGTATATGTGCTCACCCAACCTGATGTCATCCCTAATTCCACACAAACTTGAAAACCTAACAGAAGAAGCATTTGCATTGTAGAGATATAACTGGAGCGATGAGAAACCTTGAAGAGGATGAGAATGGCGTGGATGAAGAAGAATTTCAGAAGAAAGAGAAGAGAAAGGGAAAGCACGATAAACCGAAGCCATGGGATGATGACCCTAACATTGACCACTGGAAGGTGGAGAAGTTCGACCCTTCTTGGAACGAAGGTGGCATGCTCGAAGTCAGTTCCTTCTCCACCCTCTTCCCTCAATACCGCGAAAAGTATCTCCAAGAAGCATGGCCTACTGTCAAATCTGCTCTCAAACAATATGGCATCGCTTGTGAACTGAACCTTGTACACACTCACTCCCCTTCACTTATCCTTTTCTCTGATTTCCAAATCCTAATTCCACTTTCACTTGTTACAGGTCGAGGGTTCCATGACAGTTTCAACCACCAGAAAGACTAGAGATCCCTATATTATCATCAAAGCCAGGGATCTCATCAGGCTTCTCTCAAGAAGTGTTTCTGCTCCTCAGGTATGTATATATGTGCCTTTCTTTCTCTTGTTTCTCTCGCTTTCTTTCAAATTTCAGTTATGATAATGTCCTCTTCTTTGTTCTCAGGCCATAAAAATACTTGATGATGAAATGCAATGTGATATCATTAAAATCAGTGGCTTGGTTCGCAATAAGGTATTTTCTGATGTTTTTGTGTTTATTGTTTTATGCTCGAATATTCAATACCAGTGCCTCTGCGAGTCCTGTGTTTGGATTGAGTGTTGCTTTGTTCTTTGGATTCCCCCTGTTTCAACAGTTTTTTTTTTTTTTAATTTGTGCTTACATGTAATTCTTTTATTCTGTCTTGAAGCATTTTAAGGAAGTATGTTTGATGGTAGGAAGTTCACTTGATTTTCTGACTGCAGGAGCGATTTGTAAAAAGGAGACAACATCTTGTGGGTCCCAATTCTGCCACCCTAAAAGTATGCTATTTTTTAAGATTTTATTTTTGCAGCAATGGGGATGACCCCTTTGTTCTTACATTCTAGCTTTGGTTTTACTGTACTGCACACTACTATCAATAGATGGCTTCAACTTTGTAACTCACTTTTCTCCAACTGTAATACTGGTGTGCAGGCTCTTGAAATACTCACTGGCTGCTACATTCTCGTCCAGGTAATTTTGAATTTACTTCGTTGTTTAGAATGTGAAGACTTTACATTTACTTGCACTATGATATGAGTGTGGTATAGAAAGAGCTGATTTCTTTGTATTTCTCATGCAATTCCACAGGGAAACACAGTTGCTGCTATGGGTTCGTTTAAAGGTTTGAAACAAATCAGAAGGATTGTTGAAGAATGCATGCTGAATAAAATGCATCCTGTATACAACATTAAGGTTAATTGATATGTATTTTATCAAGCTGATTTTTATGGTATAGATTTCCGGTATATAAAATATCTTATTTCTCTTTTTCACTTGGTCAGGTTCTTATGATGAAGAAAGAACTTGAAAAGAACCCGGAACTTGCCCAGGAAAACTGGGATAGGTTCCTTCCAAAATTCAAGAAGTATGCCTTTTATTTGATAATTTTTAAATGCAAAGTTCTCATCCTCGGCTTCAGTTTCATTGACTCTTCATATCTTTATCTAGGAAAAACGTTAAGCAAAAGAAGTTTAACTCTAAAGAGAAGAAAGAATACACTCCATTCCCTCCACCACAACAGCCCAGCAAGGTGAGACAACTTCTGATATATATGATCTAGTTGGATTTCTTCCAATTATGATTAAGATATGAATGCTTAATTAAATTCCTTTTGGTTTAAATTTGCGTAATGGTTTTCTAAGAAGAATTACATTTTAATGGTTCTCAAGAACTCAATTACCTTAGTAAGACCCTACTGATCCACATGTCTGGCTCTGTTGTGATTAGTGTTTGATCTATTTTCTCCTAAATTAATTTGTTAAGATGAGACCTACTATTTTATCTGTGGCTGATATTATGAGGTAGCATACTCTACCTTATTTGGTACTTGTTTCAATGAAGGCAATAGACACAGTGAATATGAATTATAATTGATATTCAATCTCGAGCATTATCTTCAGGAATTGATATGATCACCTCTTGGTCAAGTGTGCATTATCTAGGATTTGTGAATATATGAACATTTTCTTGACCTTTAAATAAAATGACAACATCAATTCCACAACTGTTTTTTTTTTCTGGCATGCTTATATGATTTTTCTTTCGTTTATGTTTTGTATGTATATATAATTCCAAGTTTTTGACACTATTCTTCTGGTATTTTGCTTGTTAATTTTGCGTCTTTTGTAATTTATGCTACATTTCAGATTGATATACAATTAGAAACTGGAGAATACTTTTTGAGTAACAAGAGAAAATCGGCAAAGATATGGCAAGAGAAGCGGGAGAAACAGGCTGAAAAAACTGCTGAAAACAAAAGGAAACGAGAAGAGGCCTTCATCCCTCCAAAGGTTAATGCCAACATGTCATTTGCAATTTTCTATACTACGCACAAATATTTACTGTGTTTCGAGTTACACTTCCGATCAATTCTCCTTATTAACAAAATACTAACAACTAACATTTGTCTATAAAAAACAACTATGTTTTGTTAAATTGTTTACTTTATAGTCTTCTTCATGTTGTTTTGTTAAATTTTTGTTTGCTCTCTTTAGGAGCCTGTAAACCTGGTGGATAAATCAGAGGATGCTAACAACAACGTAGCTGACATTACAAAGTCCTTAAAGGTAATTTTGTTGTTATTTTCTTGCTTGATTGGTTTAAATTGTAGGCTTTCTTTGCCACACCAGCATTTTCTCTTTAAATAAATTATCTCGCTTGTATTAAAAAATGGGGCCGTCTGCAGAAAAAAACAGAGAAGCTTGGGAAGCGAAAATCTGAAGAAAATCTAAATGCGGAGACATATATTATGGGATCCTCAGAACACGCATCAGGAAAGAAATCCAAGAAGCAAAGGTCTTCGGCGTAATCTTCATTTTTAATTTTATATATTATATATTTTTATTTTTATTTAAATATTGAATTAAAATTAATTTTAGTTTAAGATGTTGTATTTTTTTTTGTTTACTTTATCTAGATAAGATAATTCGAATACTCATTTGAGGAGTTGAGAACTGCTTTTATGCTCCCTACAACCTATGTTCAATGATTAACTGTTTGGTTTTGGAAGTGCCACAACCAACAAATTTTGGTTTGTTTGCTGACCAATTTTCTGCTTTGCATATTGCAATAACAACATTCTGAACTTCTTTTGTTTGCTTTTCATTGTGCTTCATTCAGTCAGCACAAGTGTGTTTTTGTTGAAACTTGTTCAACATTACCATCTTACTTACTGTAGTGGGTTTCAGCTTTGTCCATCAAATTAACACTCTGATTTTTATTTAATAATAAATTGGGCTCTTTTTTGCCCACAAATTCTTATTTTTATACTTTGGAATACTATTTTTTAAAATAAATAAAAAATGATTTTTATTGGAAGAAATGTGTTTATTTTGTTTAGCTGTTCCAATCTGAACCTTCTAATTTTGTAACTAAAAATTATAAGAAAATATCAACATATACTTTCAATATTTAAATCAATTTATAAATTTATTCTTTGTTTTCAATTAATTTGAGATCGGAACAGCTTTCGGTGATTCATAGAGAAGTCAGTCCCCAATTTGTTCTTTTTGTGTCTAAAGTCAAAATAATAAATGCTATCAAAATAATACCAACCACGTTTGACCATCTTTATATAGGAAAAATATTAAGATGTCTACTATTTTAATTTATTCCATTTTTTACATTAAACTTTTTTAAAAAAATTATATAAATAAATTCTTTAACATTTGAGAATTCGGAATTGTGAATCGTGATACTGAATTGTCCTCCTTTCTTTTTCAAACTATGAAAAAATGGAAAGAAATTATATTAAAATTTGGCTTTTTAAATGCTGAATTGAAATTCTGGCTAACTTTTCAGCCTCAAAGAAAACAGTAAATGAAATAAAGGGCAGATGTATTTATTTAAAGAATTTTATAAGAGAAATAAGTTTATTTTGGTAAAAAAGAATCTAATTTATTCAATTTCATTGTTTTATCTTTTAAAAATAATAATTTAGTCTTACAAAATGATTCCAAATAGAATCTATATAAGTTCAAAATAATTCTATTAATGGCATATTTCCTCTCTTCTTTTCTTTCTCTGCTTAATAACAATTTTTGTAATTATTTTTTTTAATCTATTTTTTTACTCATTACAGTTTTATATATTTTTAAAATATTCAAACGCAAAAGTTCAACTCCCCATCCTAAGGTGAAAGTTAATAACGTGAGCATGTATTAAATTAAGTCTTTTTAAAAAATATGAAGATCACGTTGAGTTCAGAATAAATTGAAGAAAAATATTGAATAATTATTTTAAATTTATTGAACAAAAATGGAATTTAGACTTTTGATTTTTAAAATCCCAAGTGAAGAGAATTTTATCTTCTTTTTTCTTGACCTCTTCATCAAAACTCAATCACACACAGGATGCATGTATAAGCATTTTGGTATTGTGATTTGATTAGGGTGTTTGTTTTTATTTCAAAAGGTTGTTGACAAATTGAATAACATTATTGATAAAGTTTGTGCTTGAAGAAGAAAAAATAACTTTTGTTTTTCAAATTTTTTTTCTTAGATTTGGTGAGAAATATATGAGTGATTTAATCGTTCGTTTTCATCTTGATTTGATTTTTAAAAAGTCTGAAATTGTATGTT
Organism: Vigna angularis; assembly: GCF_016808095.1. Lineage (NCBI taxonomy): Eukaryota > Viridiplantae > Streptophyta > Magnoliopsida > Fabales > Fabaceae > Vigna > Vigna angularis. The sequence goes on from NC_068971.1 coordinate 10,812,862, forward strand.
ATTCTTGATTGACTTTTGGTCGAAAATTATACTATTTATAAATCAATTTGTTTTTAGCGTTTTGATTATGAAATCGAAGAAGAAAAGATTGGATGTGATGTAAGAAAAAATATCATTAACTGATAAATTAATTAATTAAAAAGTTTATAAAATGTAAATTTAGGATAATCATTGTTAAATTATCAAATATATTAAAAATGTATAATAATTATATATGTTTTGGTTGGTGAGGGGAATAATATAAGAATATACGTTGCATAATGAGATTAAAAATATTATAATATGTATCGTTGAGCCAATATAATAGCGTTATTGACATGATCATAGCTTTGGATTTGGTGTCGTATAAAGTGTTTTCTAATCTTCGTAATTGTCGGCTCATGTGTTTCTTTGGTTTCACTGTTTCACTTTGGAACATCGTTACCATTCAAAAGATCATATTGTTATCATTATTGTCTCCGATTTTCAATTTGTAAATAAGAACACCTTTTCAGTTCTCTCAAATTATTTTTGCATCTTTATTTGTATATCTAACTTTAACCATTTTATTTTAATTTAAAACAACTTATATAAAAATCAATATGATCAAATATATGAATGAAAGATAACTTATATATTTGTCAACACTTATATATTATAATTTACATATTTATTATAATTATGAAAAATTGAATTTATTTTATTCTGTACGATTTTAAATTTTATTCTGAATTAGAGTAAATTGAAGAAATAAAAGCATTGCACTTTACCCATTTATTTGTAAATAATTTCAAAATAACGTTATCTCATTGTAAAAATATACAACAATGAAAAAATCATTTCCAATGAACATGTAAAATATAATGCTGAAAAAATTGTTTGAATTTATTTATCGTAGTTCACTAAAATTATTTTCTATCAAAAAAGTAAATTATGTTAATTTTCCAATTATTAACTTTTTCTCATTATATATATATATATATATATATATATATATATATATATATATATATATATATATATATATATATATATATATATATATATATATATAATAAAAACGAAAAAAACAATTAATATTTTATTAATAGATTTTAAAATAAATTACTTACAAATAAAAAGTTAAGTACTCATTTATTAGTATATTTTAAAAATTTATTTTTAAAAAACTCTTCTTTTATTGTCTTTTATTAGCATATTTTTTCACCGAGTTTTCTTATTATATTAGAGTTGTGGGGAAGAGGATATTTGTGACATCCCAAATATATAATAACCACAATTATATAATATAGGCGTCAACATCAAAATAAAGAGAACAGTTAGAGTATGACTTGCAATTAAGTACGAAATTACAGTCATCCAAAATATAATATAGAGTTTTAAACTCAGATAGTTTTGAGTATTTAACATCCAAGAGTTTAGATATCTAAATCCTACGCAGACTGTGCAGCAACATCATTCTCCTCCAACTCTTGCTCCAGAGGTATTTCCTCAACCACATATGCTCCCATCAAAGTGGATGATCATCGCAAAGAAAAACATACACAAACAGCACATAACACAGAAGAAGGGTGAGCTAGATAAACAAGCAATAATCATATTGTTCAATCAATTAATAATCATCATGCTTGGTATATATAAAACGGTTAATACATAACACATTAAACCATGACTCTAACACTCAACACGACTCATCCGGATTAGTATAACTGTCGAACTATTGGTCGTCTTTGCACTTGCGTAGTTCAGCTGGCACTCCCCAACACTATGCAAGGTAAATCCCCCAATCTGTCTATGTCTAAACTCTAAGACTATAGACGAGGACGTCCCTCTACTCTCACCACTTACACTGCTCTCCTCTATCTGAGTATGAACAGTGCTTCGAGTGTAGGGATAGACATACCAGTTCAAAGCTCCATACAGTTATAAAGAACAACATCAACACCCCACACATCACCCACACATCACTTTCAATCATCTCACCCTGAGATGTCCACTTCATACTCAATTACATCATTGTAGTTCACATTCATATGTTTTACAACCACTCAACAACACCATACATACATCTTGACAGTCAAACAACATCAATCAATCCAAACAGAAGAAGAAAAATAAGTGAGATCCCCTCCATGCACCAGTTTACGTTCATATATATATATATATATATATATATATATATATATATATATATATATATATATATATATATATATATATATATATATATATATATATATATATATATATATATATATATCATACTTTTCATATGTTAATAATAATATATATATCATGCTTTCCTAACTTATATTTCCATAACCTTTAATAATATACATATATATATATATATATATATATATATATATATATTATATGATAACAATTTATATCATATGTTTCATATGTTAATATAATATATATATATATATATATATATATATATATATATATATATATATATATATATATGTATCATGGTTCTTATTTGGTAAACTACTTGTCTAATTTTCATTATAGTAGAGATCTTACTTTCTCCCAATTGGTCACCGGAGAGGATTCAGATGTCTGAACGCATCAGACTCACCTTCGGCGCTAGCACATATGACTAGTCACAACGTACTGGACCAGGCCGGGGCTGCTTTATGATCAGGATGTGCCAACTCAGGTTTTTAAGTCCCCTCTATCCTACCAACAAAGAAAGGCTTTTAACAAGTTATGATTTAATTATCTAAGTTATTAAAACTGTCCTACAGTATTCTAGACATCAAATACCCAATTATATATATCACCATCCCCTCACAGTAACCTTAAACCGTACCTGCCCATATACATGTTATCACAGAGCTCTCACTTCAAAACCTCCAACCAAAACAATTTCAACCAAAACAAATTAATTTCAACAGAGACCCTTACAAACATAATTGTCACATGTACCAGTTCAACACCAAAGCATAAATTATTTAAGCACAAATATATTCATACAAAAATAATTAGCTCCCCTTACCTCAGAGTCGAATTACCAAGCTCACAGGAACTCTCCTTTACGGTGTCTCACCAAATTAGAACTCAACCAAATAAACCGCCAAGGGGTGACAATAACAACTCTTAGAGCTTGATTTAACAAACAAAAAAAATATAAACAAAACCCCCTAATAACATACAACCAGTAGCATTGCATGTTCTAGGTTTGAGAATGGAGACAGAGAAGGGAAAAGTTGACTCACCGGTCCAATCGAAAATGCGATCGGTTCAAAAGGAAGCCTTCAGTTAGATGAACGTCTGACTGAGCACCCTCCAATTCAAAATTGAAAGGTTCAAAGAACTGGAAATTTAGAGAAAAGGCAGAGAGAGTTAGGGCTTGAAATTTTTAGAGAGAGAAGCTCAAAAAATTAGAATCTATTAAGCTCTTTCTTAAGGTCAGATTCACTTAGAGAGATGGACCAGCTGCCCCACATAGGATCCAATGGCCTAATGATTCTGAGGCCTTTACAATATTAATTTGATTTTGTCATAACTTGATTTTGATAAATAATTTTATTTATATTGGTGTTTTAAATTCTTTTATTTTTTTATGCATGATTAAGAGGAAATTTTGTTGGTGTATTATTGATATGGTGAACTTATTTGGATTAATTTTGTGTTGAAATAATTTTTCTCAAAGAATTTTAAAATTGTGATTTTATTTTTAATGAAATGTATGAAATTAAATAGTACGAGGAATCATAAGTATATTTTAATGTGTTGAACCATTAACTCTCTCTTACTTACTTTATAATATTTATGTGTGTTTAAAACTAAAAAAAAGTGAGCAAACTTCTTAATTATGTTTTAATTTTTATATTTTGAGGAGTATGTGAATCCTAAATAATATTTATGTGTATATCTATAAGTGTATAGAAATATTATTATGTAAATAATCAGAGCAAACTATTCAATTTTATTAAAAATGACTTCATGTGGAGTTGAAAAGATTGGAAAGTAATTTGGTATAATCAAAATTGTTAACAATATTTGGTTGAATTAAATAAATTTTATTGAATAATATTATTTTCTATGTTTAATTCGTTGGTCTTGTTACGATATTTTTAATTTATTAAATTAAAGACTAATCTTGCAAATGAAAACTAAAAACATGTAAACACTAAATATACCATCCTTATAACTAATGCAAATTTTCAGTTGGAACAGTCTATTTTTAATTAAACTTAAAAATGTGTATTTAGTTAAATTCAACTGAAATTTAAGACTACTTAAACTTAAAAAAGGAAACCCGCCTTAAGTAAGTTTATCGGGTTATACATATTTGATTTATAGCCAGCTCAAAACTTACATTTTTAATAAACTAAATCTAGCACTACACCACTTAATAACTTACATTATGTATTTTAGTATGGAAAGTTTAAGGTTTGATTCTATAAACAAATAAAAATATTGATTTCATGACTTTTTTTTAGAATATTTATATATAAAAATAACCTATTTTTTCTTAATAATAATAGAGTATATATAAAGATATAATTAGTGAAACTAGAACTAAAATTTAAGTAAGATTATAATATCTCGTGACTCCATGAAAAAGATTGAAAAAGAAAAAAAATATCATGTGTCAAAAAAACTTGTATTATGTTATAACAAGAAAAACAATATATATATATATATATATATATATATATATATATATATATATATATATATATATATATAAAATACACACGTAATCGAATAAGAAAAAATATCTCTAATGTATAATCGTTTATTCAGCTTAGGATAAACTATTCTATATAATAAGAAATACCTAATGATACTTGGACAATTTGTTAACAGCACCTCGGTAATAGTTGGACAATAACTCGATAATAGCTCCAGAAAACATGATGATAATATAATAAGAAATAGAGAAATAAAAGGAAAAAAAGAGTTATTAATTTACGTGTGAATTTGAAATTGTGTGGGTGTGGGTCCAATATAATGATGTTGGGTTTTGACGGAGCAGAGCATGTGCAGAAGAAAGAACAGAACCTGAGAGAAGAGAAGTAGGGTAGCTCACTATTCACTAAATGCCAAACAAACCTAAGACAAAGCTAACTGCATCACTGTCTCTCATCACACTCATGGGTGTCCGACACCTGTCACTCCCACATAAAAACCTTCCACTTTTTTTCTTCCATCTTTCCACACTCTACCTACTTCTCTTCATAATTTCTTCTTTTTCAACCCTAATACCTAAACCAAATAAACCTTCTATTTTTTATTTTTTATTGCGAGATCTTATCTCAAATCATTAGCCTTTGAAATTAATCTCAAGCACACCCATTCCACACTCCATTATAAAGATAACTGCTTTCAAAATTCACCATTCAACCATCGCATCTTAATTATCAAGTTTCCATTTAAATAACATAAATAATATATAAATAAAAATTTACAAAATTATTGGGGTTTTGACGAAGGATAAGTTGTTTTTGGGTAGAGCTATGTGTTGTTAAAATTGGAGTGCACAATAGATTAGAATAATAGTCGGTTTTAGTAAAAAATAGGAGAGGAGAGGGGGTTTGATAGTCAAAATTTTGAAGGAATGGTTGGATAAGTAAACCTCATCTATTTTTAGACCATTTAAGACTTGTTTAACTAATTAGTTCGCAAAATTTGGTTGATAGTATGTCAAATTTGATGTATGTATTTTTGGATAATTGAGTTGATCTAATGTACTAAGTTACTAACCAAATGAACCAATTTGTATCAAATATGAAGGATAAACATGTTTTCAAATCAATTATAGTGACAAAGATACAAATTGGATCATTTGATAGGTCTTGGTGCATCTAAATCAAAATTTGAAGTTGTTAAACTTTTAGTGTGACGTTCAACGATAGCCAACGATTCTCAAGTGCTAGAAAGCCAAGAGCTTTGACATCAACTTTGAATGAAGAATGGCGCTGAGTGGCAAGGCTATGCAGCTCACCGCCAAGTTTCTTTTCCAATTCTCCATTTTGTGCAATTCTTCTGCTTCTGTGGCTCTTTTAATGTATTCGATTTAAGTATGCGGTGAAAGGAATTTCATGGGAAAGACCCTTGTGTTGTACTTGTGTGTAATATACTACTATATGAGCTTTGAAATGGAGGAATATTTCTGACACTTCAATATCCATCCAACCTCAAGTAGAGAGGGGTTGTTATGTCATGAGGAGTAGTAGGAGATCCTTAGCCTGGGGTCAGCTTAACCATTGATGTTTGACGGATTAACCTTGTGTGGTGGTAGTTTAGGTGATATGTTGTTTTACCACACATGCGCAGGTCTTCCAATAGTTCGACATCAATACATGTATTCAGATGGTCAAAGTTTAGAGTCTAGATATATGTATCTGAAATGAATAATAGAATTGTTATGTTCTTAATTGATTGAAATACATTTCTTGATTCTTCTATAAATTAGCCTACCCTGTTATTTGTGTTTTGTTTTTATTTGAATATTTCTTTTTGAAAATAATCATCTGATTGATCTGAGCAATGGAAGATCTTTTATTGAAGTAGGTGTTGGATGTTAATGATATTGATGTCTGGATAGCTGAAGTATTATAAGTTTAATTTCGGCTATTTAGAATAAACTTTAGTTTATGATTGGATAATCTTAGAAGTAGAATGTTTGATATATAAAGTTTAAATTATGATTATATTTTGGATAAGTATAAATAAAATATGTTTCCTTTTTGCTTCATCATATTTATTAAATATGTTATAACGTTAAAACTATAAATTTCACACGTTACACTTCATTAATCAAGGATGAAATATAATTATTATCAATTCTTCTTAATATTCTTACTTGAAAAATCCAACATTAACTTTTCATGTATTAACTTCCTATTTTTTTATTTTTTTTAAATATTGTATATTTTTTCACTATTTAAGAAATATTTTAAATATTTTGTTTAAGAAAACTAACGTTTAGAATGTTTAGTTTAGAATGTTTAGGAAGATAATGCATTGACACCGAAATAAACCATTTTGTAAGATTCGATAGAAAACTAAATAGTTATCACTGATTTTTATTGTTTGTTAGAAATGTAAGACTATGTGTTTAAGTTATTTCAAGCATTTTCTAAATTAAAGTAATTAAGTGTTATTAACTAACTTTAATTAATTTGGAAGTTAAAGATACTTATACCTAACTATCAGCATCATCTATGATCAATAATATTGTAACTTCTTAACTCTTCTTCACTATTGTCTTTTATTAAGATGATTGTAAATTATAACAATTATTTTTTTCGAATTTTTTCAATTTCGTGGATACACTTCTGATCTTTTATAGTTTGATACTCTTTTTCCATATTCTTATATTAGAGTTTCTTTAAATGTTAAATCATTCGTGCATTGCCATTGTATAACATCCCAAATATATAATAACCACAATTATATAATATAGGCGTCAACATCCAAGTAAAGAGAACGGTTAGAGTATGACTTGTAATTAAGTACGAAATTACAGTCATCCAAAATATAATATAGAGTTTTAAACTCAGACAGTTTTGAGTATTTAACATCCAAGAGTTTAGATATCTAAATCCTACGCAGACTGTGCAGCAGCATCATTCTCCTCCACCTCTTGCTCCAGAGGTATTTCCTCAACCACATCTGCTCCCATCCAAGTGGATGATCATCGCAAAGAAAAACATACACAAGCAACACACAACACAGAAGCAAGGGTGAGCTAGATAAACAGGCAGTAATCATACTGTTCAATCAATTAATAATCATCATGCTTGGTATATATAAAACGGTTAATACATAACACATTAAACCATGACTCTAACACTCAACACGACTCATCTGGATTAGTATAACTGTTGAACTATTGGTCGTCTTTGCACTTGCGCAGTTCAGCTGACACTCTCCAACACTATGTAAGGTAAATCCCCAAATTTGTATATGTCTAAACTCTAAGACTATAGACGAGGACCTCCCTCTACTCTCACCACTTACACTGCTCTCCTCTATCTGAGTATGAACAGTGCTTCGAGTGTAGGGATAGACATACCAGTTCAAAGCTCCATACAGTTATACAGAACAACATCAACACCCCACACATCACTTTCAATCATCTTACCCTGAGATGTCCACTTCATACTCAATTACATCATTGTAGTTCACATTCATATGTTTTACAACCACTCAACAACACCATACATACATCCTGGCAGTCAAACAACATCAATCAATCCAAACAGAAGAAGAAAAATGAGTGAGATCCCCTCCATGCACTAGTTTACGTTCATATATATATATATATATATATATATATCATGCTTTCCTAACTTATATTTTCATAACATTTAATAATATACATACATATATATATATATATATATATATATATATATATATATATATATATTATGATAACAATTTATATGATACGTTTCACATGTTAATATAATATAATATATATATATATATATATATATCATGGTTCTTATTTGGTAAACTACTTGTCTAATTTTCATCATAGTAGAGATCTTACTTTCCCCCAATTGGTCACCGGAGAGGGTTCAGATGTCTGAACGCATCAGACTCACCTTCGTCGCTAGCACATATGACTAGTCACAACGTACTGAAACAGGCCAGGGCTGCTCTATGATCAGGGATGTGCCAACTCAGGTTTTTAAGTCCCCTCTATCCTACCAACAAAGAAAGACTTTTAACAAGTTATGATTTAATTATCTAAGTTATTAAAACTGTTCTACAATGTTCTAGACATCAAATACCCAATTATATATATCTCCCTTCCAGTAACCTTAAACAGTACCTGCCCATGTACATGCTATCACAGAACCCTTACTCCAAAGCCTTTAACCAGAACAATTTCAACCAAAACAAATTAATTTCAACCAAAACAGATTAATTTCAAGAGAGACACTTACAAACATAATTGCCACATGTACCAGTTCAACACCAAAGCATAAATTATTTAAGCACAATTTCACAGTCTCAGTTATAATTATCCAATAAAAATTAACATCATAAAACAGCTTCACAAGAACACACCAGTTCAACATTCAACCTGCATATATTTGTATAAAATAAATTCATACAAAAATAATTAGCTCCCCTTACTTGGAAAACTTCACAGTTTACTTGACAGTGATGATTTAAATAGTGCTCCTCACAGAAAAATTCAAAGCCTATAAATCACCCAATGGTGATAGAATTAGCTTTTTAGGCTAGAAATTACCACAAATTTGAAATAGAACACTTCTAGTGGCATGCATTCAGTAAAATAGCAATGCCCTAGGTGCTAGAAACGGTGGAGAAAAGGAGAAAGTGACTTACCGATTGGAACAAGAACCCGTTCAGTCCGTTACGGAGCCCTTGACGCGGTGAACGTTTGAGCACACCTATTCAAAAATTAAAGGGTTCAACATGGAGGTATTTTAGAGTGAAGGAAGAGCAATATTTAGAAGATGAGTTTTTAGAGAGAGAAGAAAGAAGTTAGCAGAATGGAAAGCTGACTTAGGAGAAAGACTCCTGCTAAGGTCATGTGCCTTTGATCTGATGGACCTGACTGCCTCCAACTAGGGCTTAATAACCCTTTTTACCTTAATTAAATTTTTATCTCCATTTATTTTTTAATGTAAAAAAGAATATAATACTATTTTATTTGGGTCTTCACACATTGCGTTGCATAGTAATTCTTTATTACATGTTTTTTGATGAATTTGTCGTTATTATAGAGTCTTGGACGTGCTTATAGATAATTTCAAGTCCTAGGAAAACTACACACTTACACATTTTAAATAAAATTTTCAGAAAGTTTGCTCTTCTCTTTCATAATTCACGAGTTTAATGGGTTAGTCCACTTACCAAAAAAAAGAAAATTAATAATTAAAGCTATGAATTTACAAAAGTAAGATTTCACCAATTTTAAAAATCTAATTATGAATTTTCAAATAAATTTCTTTTTGTCAACTATAATTTGTAACTTTTAGCAGTAAAAATGCATATCATGTTTGCTTAATATATAATTTTATACTAAATAAAAAATATATCACGTTTCAACGATTTGAATCATTAAAAAAATTAAACTTCACACACACACACACACACATATATATATATATATATAATATTTTTAGTTAAGTTTATTTATTATTATATTTTTACATTACATTGTTAAATTTTTGTGTGATTCACAGAATTTTTAGAGATAAAATCCATTTACATTCCGGATTAAACAAAAAGTAAAAAAAAAAAAGAACACAAATCAAACTATCTCAAATTTCCTTTGTAAAGTTATAGATTTAGTGTAATACTCAGAAGTCCAAACTCATCTTTACTTAATAATGAAAGAATGATCCTGAAAAATAAATTAATATAATAAGTACAATAATAGGAAGAAATGAATGAAAGATATAATGATTGAAAAACTAAAAAAAATTACAAATATACAAAATTCATTGATAGAACAAAATCATCGATAAACAAAAAATTCTTAACAAAAATAACATTAATATGTCACGTTGACATTGTCACGTAAGACTGATTATGATATATGTGATATATATAAAAATATTCTGTTATGTAATATGATACTAACATTAATATATAATTTTTTAAAATTTAAATAAATAAAAAATAAAACAAAAAATAGACATGTGATATTTACAAATATAATATAAACATCAATTCAATGCAATTTATACAAATCTAGAAAACAAAAGTAATTTAAATCAATTTAACAAAAAAATAAATTTGATTGAACCAAATATAAATATTGAAAACAAAAACCAAATATAATACTTGGAACCTTATGTTTTGAAGTACACTATCTAGATTGGATATCAATTATATGTAATTATTTGACCTATGTTTGATTGAGAAAAGTTGAAATATATATATATATATATATATATATATATATATATATATATATATATATATATATATATATATATATATATATATATATATATATATATATATATATATATATATATATATATATATATATATATATATATATATATATATATATATATGGGTTTGCTAACGCGCGTACGCCTGTTTTTCAGTTGGTACATTTTAGCAATGTGTACCGGATTTTAGTAGACAAAAATATCCTTATATATAATGGATTCTAAGTTTTAAGGTTAAGGATATTTTAATAATTTTCATTCTCAAAACTAAAAAAAAAAAAAAAAGAAACCCCCAAAACCCTTACCCTTAGTCACCTCTCTCATTCCTCTCAACCCTTTCTCTTTTCTCTTTTTCACTCCAATCTTTTCTCTGTCATCCTTGTAGCCTCAATTGAAAAAATAAAAAAAGCTTGCGGTTAACCAATCTTACAAAAAAATGATTTTATAATGAGTTTTCGTCTTATAATTTTTGTCTTATCTAATTTTATCCAATTTTCACTCGATGTTAAACAATTTCTTACAAAAAATGATTTTATAATGAGTTTTTATTTTATAATTTTTGTCATATATAATTTTATCTAATTTTCACAAGCATAATGACATTAGAAAGAATTGGTAATTGGCCTGTAGGGTTTTTTTTAGAGATGATGATTCAACAAATACAAAGGATGAAATTAGAGAGGTTAGTGAAGATGGTGAAATTGAAGAGATCTTAGATGAACCTTTTTCCTTGAAGGTGAATATGTCAATGATTCAACTCTTTACAAAGGAAAATTTTTTAAAGGCATGTGTTTCTGATTTTTTTCAATTGGGGCTACAGTAGGGATGACAGAGAAAAGGTTGGAGTGAGAGAGATGAAAGAGAAAGGATTGAGAGGAATGAGAGAGGTGAGTAAGGGTTTGGGGGGTTTCTTTTTTTTTTTTTAAGTTTTGAAAATGAAAATTATTAAAATATCCTTAACCTTAAAACTTGAATCCATAATATATAAGGATATTTTTGTCTACTAAAATCCGGTACACATTGCTAAAATGTACCAACTGAAAAACAGGCGTACGCGCGTTAGCAAACCCCATATATATATATATATATATATATATATATATATATATATATATATATATATATATATATATATATATATATATAATATTTTTACAAACTTAAAGTAACTTACTTTTCTATATATATATAAAAAAAAAAGATAAAAATTTCAAACAAATTAGTGAAAAATCAATTTTAAAACATTATTGAAGATCACATGTTAACTATATAGTTTCATATATAAGTTATAAATGTTTTGACATAAGTGAATCGTGTTGAGGATGTATAACGACTAAAGTTAAACCAAATTTATAATTAATATAATTATCCTCCTACAAATCAGTTTAGAAAATTAAATTAAACTTCAAGATTTACTTATTTGGTTATTTCTTTTCATTTTCAGCTTCTCTCTTTGTTATACTCAAAATTGGATTTAAAAAAGAAAAAACTTAAAAGAGATAGTTATATATCAAATTAAAAATTGATTCGAAAATTTAATAATATTAGCAATATGAAATAAATAGCATATTAATTTTGTTGGTAAGATGTGTTTCCCTAAAGAAAAAAAAAGGTGATTTTTGAGAAAGTTTCACGGGTGTTTCCGAAGAGAAGGAGGGAGCCACCTGCTACAATCACAAATGTACACTGTCACGTGCTACTCTATCCTTTCAGATTTCAAAACTAATATAAAGTCTTCTTTTTTATTTCCTTTCTTTATTCATCATGCATCTTTTCTTTACATCATAAATATTCATTTTACCTAACATTTTCATCTTACGTCTCAAACATTTTCTTTTTAAATAAATTAAATATCAGTTAAACCTGTTACAACCACTTCTTTCCAATTTTCTTCCTCATCAAATATAAACTTCTTAGGAGAATTAATATTTTCATTTCATTTTTAATTGATTTTGTATCTAGAGCTGATCCTGATTTGAAATTGGATAAATTATGATTAATTTTATGTACATGTTTCGGATAATTAGAATAACTACTTTGGTGTAGAATTAATTTTTAACAATTGCACATTGAGATTGGTTGTATTTTGTTGTCTTATGTGAAACTTGAAAAATTAATGTTTTAACTTATATATATTGGAAATAGATGGATTGAGATGCTTTGATCTTGATTTTTTTATATTAAAATTTATATTAAAAAAATTCATAATTTCATTATTTTGGTATTTTTTATTAAAAGAGACAATTTTTATTTGAATGAAATGAAAACAACATAGATAAAAAACATAATAAACATTAATATAATTATCCATATATTAACAATACTAATATAATATATATAACAACTAAAAATTATCAAAGTTGTTTAAAAGAAAGATCGTTCTATATAAAACATCTAAAAAGAACGATTAAGTATTCAAGTCATCACCTTTCATCAAAGGCAAACGATTAAGTATTCAAGTCATCACCTTTCATCAAAGGCATGTCAACAACTAACTTATCATCTGTTTACATTGAGAGATGATCATTGCAAAAAAAAAAAAAATACACAAAAAAAAGTAGGATAAGTTAGTGTTCGAAAGGAAACATCATAAGACAGTTAAATCATATCAAATACTATTTTAACATTTATAAAGTACTAGAACTCATAAAAACATACATATAGTTGACTCTAGATTTAATTATCCTAATACATGCTTTGACATAGGGCGTCACTATAAGTATGCACTCGTAGTAGTATTTATGCTCTACAAAGCTATAAACACAAGGATTATCACCCTATAACTCACGAGATTAATCTTTTCATGCCTAAGATCAAAAGTCAAAGGCTAAGACTTCCTACCATTCTCTCGAGCATCTCATTCATCTCTACATGAGTCAAATGGCTCGTAGTATATTAGGATACTTACTTTTAAACTCATATATGTTAAAGTGCACACTAAACTTCACCACACAAATTTTTTCCTTGAAATTTTCTCAACAACATTACCACATATAATCATAACAAATATTCTCATTTCCATATATACAGTCATCATACTCACAAACATAATCAATGATTATATAAGTCAATACCAAACAATCAAAAAGAAGAAACAAAACTAGTATACATAATGATGCTTAGAGGTGGTGCTCAACAATAAACTTTTTGCAAAAGGTGGCCCTCAACGAAAATAAATTAAATTGTTTCAGACTTACAGAGAAAATTGGCGCTCAACGGTACCTTGCCACCACCTAGTGCCAAAGCATTTGTATTTTTTCACATTCAATAGTACAAGTATGGCACTCAGCAGTTTGTAGCTAAAATACTTTTAGACTTGCACAAGAGATTGCCAGCTCAACCTCAACTTACCATCGCTCAACAGTAGAGCATTCGCAAAAATGGTTGCTTAGCGGTGAAAATGGACGCTAAGCAATCTGGAACAAAAATGCTTTCAGATTTGTACAACCAAGCTTGCGCTCAATGCCACATAAGTACCGCTCATCATCATATCAGAAAACAATACACTCAATTATGTGATTTGGGAAACTAAAGACTTCTTTAGATTATCAAATTAGTATTTTTGATTCAGTGCTTGGTTCAAAAATAATTTTCAATGTTTGAGTGCATACCAATTGACTCAAATGGTCAGATCTTCGGTTCCTTAATTCAACACTAAGTCAAAAAATTTCAACCGTCCAAAAACAAATCAAACTCAATTCAATCAACAAACCATATCATTCAATTCAACACAAATAAAAATCAAATTCACAACATACCAATTTCAATTAGAAAAAAATATCTAACTCAAGCACACTAAAACATCTAGTTTCCCTTACCTGAAAGACGACTAGAATAACTCAAAGACCTTTAAAGCACCCTTAAACACACATATAGCTCAAACTGCCCCTGTGAAAAACGCAAACACGATAAAGACATATCAATACGACCACTAATCAACATTGACTCACAAAATGAGCACAAATGTTACATACAAGCTGAACAAAAGCCACATGCAGAAGAAAGACCAATTGACCAAAAAGAGGACATAAAATCCACTTACTATGTTGAAGAAATTGATCAAGTAATCTTGATGAGTTCACCTCGTGCTACAATATCTAATCTTCAAAAGAATAATCAATTTATGAGATATCTCATATAGAAGAGAAAGAGTTCTAAAAAAGATTTTATAAAAAAAAACGTATTTTAAAATAATAATACTTATTTATAGAAATTTTATTTATTCTTTATACTTTTTAACATTAAAATAATTAACTTTTTTCCATTTTAAACTCAATTGTAAAACACTACTTTTTTTAGACTCTTAGATCTTAACTTAAAAGAAAACATTTTCAAGTAAAATACTTCTTATTCAAATACTCTCTCAAATGAAACATTTTTAATTTGAGCTAAAAACCTCACTCAAACTAAATTTTTCCAAAAGAACAATTTTCTTGGTGTTGAAGTTTGTTCAAATGAGATTTGCTTAAACATCTTTTATATGGTGAAATTTAATAAATGCGTTGTATATGAATATAATATATAAACAAATTATAAAGTGTTATTGGATTACTGAAGTGAGATATAAAGTGTTAATGGTGACAATACATGTATAATGGAGTATTATTATTGATAAGTTGTGAATCAGTAAATGTGATTGATAATATGCTGTACATGTGAATATAAGTGGTATCAATGTCATTTTTTTTTTGCATATTTAATAGTTAACAAAAAAGAATACTATTAAAATGTGTTATAAATATTAACTTAGATGTTTGACCAAAATATAAAGATTTTAATAATATATTAAGTCAAATAGATAAATAAATAACACAGTGAAAAGTAGACTAATGCTTTATACGCAAAAATTCAGTTAAAAATCATAAATACTTATATAAAAAATGTTAAGAACATTATGAATTAAGATTATTTTTAATATTATTTGTTATGGTTAGTCACATATTAACTACAATATATCTCTAATAAACTATTAACACAATTTTCTTTTATGTTACTATTATATTTATAAGCTATGATCATTTTTTATACATGAGAGTAAATATATTTATAGGTGGTGGTGTATGAAAGAAATTAAAGTTGTCCAAATAGATTATACTACAGATTAATTATTTAATGAGTAAAAAACTCACTCACTTGTTAATAAATCCAAAAAATTTAAATCCGAACTTATCACATGTTTGTAAGTTAAACAAATTAGTTCATTTAATTAACATTTTTTTTTCAATCACAAAAAAAATTACAATTTTTTTAATTGAAATCTAAATAAACTTTTATCCAAATACAATACAAAATGATTTTAAACTCTAAATACAAATCAAAATCACAAAAATACAATACAATACAAATTTGAATACATTTAGAAATAAGAATTCAATTGTGTTTCCTATTTTAATATAATATAATATTTACAATTACGAGCCTATTGATGGATAATCCAATTCATCATATAATCAATTTAAATGAATCGAACTTTTAGTCCATCAAATTCATTTTTATTCATGCTGAAATTTATATTTTTTTAATATAACAGTGAATGAGATTGGTTAACAAGTTTTAATTCATTTTCAAAGTAAAAAACCAATATACATTTTTATATAAATCAATATTATGAAAAAGTTTATCACGAGTGACTTGGATTTATAATATTTGAATTTCTAAGAATGTGAAAGATATAGTAATTAATTAAAATGACTTGTTTCAATTTCTAATACTTAAAAAAGATAGCTGCAAAATATATTAGTTAATTAAAGAAAATTTACGACATACGTTTCAAAACTAAAATAATAATAATTTTATTAGTGCTGTAAATTCAATACCCATGCACCATCAAACACGCAACAGAATTTAATACTTATGTTCAAGAAA
This sequence comes from Vigna angularis, assembly GCF_016808095.1. NCBI lineage: Eukaryota > Viridiplantae > Streptophyta > Magnoliopsida > Fabales > Fabaceae > Vigna > Vigna angularis. The sequence goes on from NC_068971.1 coordinate 10,829,622, forward strand.
TATAAAATTACAAATTTTATCCTTTTAAAATTTTCCTCAATTTTTTATTTTTTTAATTTTGATTTATATATTTTGAAAATATTTAATTTTATATACATTATATTTTATTATAGTTAAAATATAAACCTAGTATACACGATTAAGATTAGATAAAAGATAATTTAACATTTAAAATAAAAATAAAAATATTAAATATTAGAGATTAGAGTAAAATTATGATTCTTTAAATTTTGAATTATATTTTAATAAAAAAACAAGGCTGCAAGTCAGTGTTGGATGGCCAACCTTGCTGTGGCCGGTAACCTGATTTAGAAAATAATTTTAGTTTATTAAAATAAAAAATAGAACAGTTATTTTAAATATAGATACTTTCTAGTTAAATAATTAGATTCACATGCTTTCACGGGGTATGGCAATTCTTTCAAAGTAAGGTTTTACATGTTTACCTACTTTATTGCCATTGATTTATTTTTTCTCTATTATTATTATTATTATTATTATTATTATTATTATTATTATTATTATTATTATTATTATTATTAGTATAATTTGTGATAACTACGGTTTTAAGGAAACTTAAATACGGTCTTTTAAATCTTTCAAAATTTCGTGTAAAATTAATAAATATGCATATTATTATTGAAAATCTACGATAGAAATATACTAAAATCATTAAATATTATATGTTTTAAACTTTATTATCTTAAAAATATAATAATTGTTGTTGTTATTATTATTATAATAATTATTATTTTAATTGCAGCATTTATTTGGAGCTTTACTATATTTTCCCATTAAAAAATTTTCAACTTTCATTGAAGCAGCTTTGGAAAACCCATCCAGCCAACAGGTTTTTTCCAACTCTTGAAATTTTCAAGTTGTTTTAAATTTTCGGAGCAAACGGTTTTTCACTTTTTCTCTGCTCTTTTTTCTTTTTCCGTGTTTCATTTTTCATTTTCCTTTTAATTTTCACTTTCTGGGTTGAGTGAGCAAGTTAAGTTCTGGAAAGAGCTGAAAAAAAATCTTAATACAATATTGCAGCTTCAGAAGAGTCTTGCTGAAGTGTGTGGAATCTTTGTGACTGGGCATGATCTTTGCATTCTGAACAGTATTCAGTTTTATGTTGGTATGTAAAAAAAACCATATTTTTTTATTATTTTAAATTTTTTGTGAACTGAATTTTTTCTTCAGTTTCAGCTTTCTGTCTTTTAAAAGTTTAGGTAAATGCTTGGTACGAAGCAGGTTTATGCAAAAGGGTGCTTTTCATATGTTTTATAAAGTCTTTTTAGTATATTTGGTCGGTTTTGTTTTGTTTTGAGTTGGAGCTAACAAATATTAGAAGTAAATGATTGATTTTTTAACCAAAATTTGCATGATGTTTTAGTTTGAGTTTGTTATTTTCAAGCATGTTTTCATAGTTATCTTACCTTTATTTGTTTCAAAGTTGTATTAACATAGCCAAATAGTCACTGTTTTTTCTTTTCCATTTCTTTTAATGGCTATTTCATCGTCCTTTATGTTACAAATCGAATTTCTGGTTTCAGTACTTGAAAGTTGAATAATTGATAACTGAGCAAGTACCCATTTTTCCTACATGGAAACAGAAAAGGAAAAAAAACCTTGTAAGGAAATAACTGCATATTTTTTCATATGATGTTCTTCTACTCAAACCAAGCGTACTGTGAATTCATGGCTAAAGTTCTGAATGGATCTGCTAATTCATCTGAACAACTTCTAAAGAAACCAAAGTCTTGTCTTTTGTTTTTCTTTTCCCTAGTTTGTTGGAATCCTTTGATGGGTTTTCACTTTGGCTTCCTAGCATGTTCAAGAAGGTTCAAATTTTTGGTTTTGCTAAAGACTCCAACATTTGCAATTGCATGTTCTCTCTAATGGGCCATTTTGAATTCTGACATGCAGATGCTGGTTTGATTGAAGGGACTAAGGAAAGGGAAGTGTTTGATATATGCATGGAAGGAAGAGAAGGGATGAGTTCTGGGGTTACAGTGATAGGAGCAGAAGCTCCATCAGCCTATCACATGGCACCAAGGAGTGAAGCTCCAAGTCAGGGTGGTCCTCCGGTGCCTGAAGCACCAGCTGCAGCTATTGGTGTGTCACCAGTGAGTGTGGCATTTGATGGAACATCAGTTAAGAAGAAAAGGGGCAGACCAAGAAAATATGGACCAGATGGGTTGGTGAATATGGCATTGTCACCAATGCCAATCTCATCTTCAGCACCATTTTCTAATAACTTTTCATCTGGGAAGCGGGGGAGACCAAAGGGGATGGATTACAAGCTGCCAAAGAAAGTTGGAGTGCATTATCTTGGTAATGAGATTTGATACTTGTTCTTAGCCTTAACATTTGGTAGTTTCTTTCTTTGTTTGACAGGGAAATTACTTTTCTTGCTTCTTCAAGTTTGATTCTGATAAAACTTAGACAAAACCTTAATATTCTGCTGTCTGCAACACATTAGCCACCATGCTTGAATACATGGAAAATGTCTGTCTTTTTTTTTATTTGCAAATACTTGAAAGAACTCATCCTTTTCGTTCTGTGGACTTTTTTTGAAAGAGGTGAAATAATTGTTTCCATGAATAGAAAGGTGTTTTCTACGTTAGTAAGGGAGTGTTGAATTGCTGTCTGACCACAGTATTAAGGTTTTGTTGGTTGCTATAACTACATGAGCTGCATTTGCCTCTATTCTTAAGGTTTTAGAAGTCTCCTCATAGTTCATAATGTATATATCCTGGAACAAATATGTATTGTTCTTACATACTGTATTATTTGACTGCTATTTTTGAAATTTATAACTAATTAATTACTTAAAGTTTCAACTAATTTCGACTAACATCTATTGCTGCTACTTCTGTAGGTGGCTCTGATGGTACAAGCTTTATGCCCCATATCATTACTGTCAATAGTGGCGAGGTATGCTTTGAGGGAAGGGAAAAAAATTTATTTTATCTTCATTTGAAACATGAGTTTGTTTAAATTTCTCTCTTAAACTACCATATATTTCATAACTTTGAGTGTCTGAATTGAAATATATACGTTTTAGATTTCTGTCATTAACTCACCCTGCATATAAGGATATTGTGGCTCGAGGAATCATGTTTTGTTTCCTTGATCTATTTGTTTATATGGAATGCAAGGATGACGTGGTTTGAATTTTTGTTTTTCTCTGATACCATATTTATGTTTGCTATAGAAAGTGATTGGGAGAAAATAAATTCCGTTAATAGTGTAAAATGAATTCACCCCAACTTTAACAGAATTACATCATGTGCTTACCAAGATCTAAGTAACTGATAAACTGTGAGTAACTTACAAAACTGACTAACTCTCGTAGTAACTAACAATGTTATATATTTGAACAGACTAATCTACTGCTATACAAGGTAAAATAAAATGAGAAAACTATACTCCAATAGTTATATACAAGTTTTTTGTGCTTATGCTGATAATTGTTGTTGCATAGTATATTGGTGTTTGGGATGTTGCACGCTTATATTACTTTGTTATGAAGTACGTTTTCTTCTCAAAAGAATTATATTATTTTGTTCATTAGTTAAATTAGGTGTATAATATTGAACAAGGACGAAGTAAAAGATCTATATTGGGGCCTTAAAACATTTTTCGGAAGTGCAAAACATGCAGTGTGGTTTGTTTTCGACCCATTTTCTTTTGTCGAGGATTTTAGCTCAAGTGTAATGTATTTGTTGCTACACTTCGGTTCTAGATCTGCAGTATGGCACGATGAACAAACAATAGTTGTATGTGGTTCTATTTCATCATGTGAAGTCAATGCAAATTTAGCTGTATTTATTAAATTTCAAAACAAAAACTGATTAAAAGAGATAAGTTTCAAGTGTTTTTGCATTCCTATCTCTATTCAACAGGGAAAACCCTGTATTTTGATATTCCCTTAACGTGCATTGTATACTGTAATGTTTCCTGCAGAATAGAAAATTGAATACTGTTATTTGTTTTGCACTATTGTTGTTTCAGGACATAGCAATGAAGGTCATATCTTTTTCTCAACAAGGACCGCGTGCTATATGCATCTTATCTGCTAGTGGTGTAATTTCAAATGTTACACTTCGTCAGCCTGATTCTTCTGGGGGAACTTTGACCTATGAGGTGCTGCTGTTAATCGTCTAATTAGTACATGTTTTGTATTTTATTTGAGTTTAAACTTGCCTTTCTGTAACTCAGTTCTGAATTTGTTTCTGTCTCACATATCATGCTTTTGGAAATTATGAATGAAGTAGGCATACCCTTTTGTAATACTAGAATTAAAATAGCTGCTCTGGTAAGGACTTTTGAAATAGGAGAAGCAAAACCTTTGGTGTATAATTATGTCTTGTTGGCAATTTGCAAATTGTAATATTGTATATGATCATCATTCACTTAGAAATTGTACTTAGCCATTTGATTTCTGATACTAGGTTCATCATGAAGATGCAGGGTGCTCTTAATCGTATGTTTACTTTTCTTTTTCCTTTTCTGTAGGGCCGTTTTGAGATACTTTCCTTGTCTGGATCATTCATGCCTACTGAAAACCAAGGAACAAGAAGCAGGTCTGGAGGAATGAGTGTTTCATTGTCAAGTCCAGATGGTCGTGTTGTAGGTGGTGGAGTGGCTGGTCTACTTGTAGCAGCAGGTCCTGTGCAGGTGAACATTCCTCACTCAATGTTATTCCCAATGATGAATGTGATCATGTGTATGGTTTGAGTGCTAAGGACTAATGTTGAATTCATAGAAGTCTTCAACATACCATATTTTCTGTGTTGTCGAAAGCTTCAACAAGAAGTTAGACATAGCATTTCATTCCTCAAGGCTCAAATGAAGGATCACTTGGATGCCTTTATGTTATCAGGTGGTGGTGGGAAGTTTTTTGCCATGCAGCCAGCAAGATCTGAAGCCAAAGAAGCCAAAGTCTGATTATGCACCTGCTACTGTTACCCCTTCCATTGCAGTGTCTTCTGGACCACCACCCTCTACCAATGGTGGTGAAAAGGAGGTTGTCATGGGTGGACACATACTGCACAACTCAGGAGCAACGCTTAACACAAACCTATCTCCTCCTCCCTCGGCCTTTCGCCGGGAAAACTGGGTGAACATGCACTCGATGACAGATTCAATGAAGTCAGCCACTGATATCAACATATCCTTGCCTGATAGTTAAGTAGATGATCAACCTGAAGTTGCAGATTCTCATGTGTTGCTGACAACATTCATGACTGAGCTATTTATTTAATGTTTCCAAAGTTGTTCTCTGTGCGTAGTTTCCACTTGTTTCAAAACCTATTATCTGTTGTTTATGACCATAGGATGAAATAGTTGACTAGCAGTGTAAGTTGCAGCTAGGTTTCTACAATTTTCTTTGCCTATCAGAGCATCTGATTCCTCGGCTGATTAGGTAGATGCTGCATTGTGCAGTATTATGAGTAGGCTAATTCGGATGTAATCAAAATTAACTTGCTTATTTTACAACTCAATTTGTTGGAACTTTTATGTTCATCTATCTAGTCACTTGATGTTATGACTATACTTGCTTTTAATAAGTTTAATGTTGTATATATTTGAAATTTCTAGACTTGGAAAGAATGCATAAATGTAGACTGATGTAGGTAAGTGTTGGTATTTTCATATGGGAAGATATCAAACTGTATTTATGACAGCACTTTCTCCTAAGAAATAAATAGGAAAACTGAGAATTGTTATAAATAGAAGTTGGTTGAAAGAAATAAATGGAAGAACTGAGGCAATAATGAATACAACTTTAAACATTCAACAAAGATGACAATCTTCCTGTCTGCATCTTTGGTTCAGAATTTTAGATAGTTAACCAATATGATTCTGCCACCTGTAGAAAATAACTGAGTTTTTGCACATTGGATACGTTTAAGTAGACTGGTTGCTAAAATCACCCATTTTTCTTTTGAAAATGATATCAGTTAGACATTTTGGTTCAAATGTTAAGAGTTCATAATTTGAACTTCTCTGATTGTCCTTTATTTGAACTGCGGTATGTATATATTAATTTGGCCTTTGACTTTGGTTTACATTAGTAGGTTTGATTTCTTGGATAAAATTGACTGATTTTGTATAGTTAAAAATCGAATTGATCTTCATTAATGAAAAATGTTTCGTTACATATAATAGTTTTATATCGTTTAAAAGTTAAAATCTAAGTATAATTTAATATATTTTTCTTTTTTTTAACTTTCTAATGTGTTTTTAAAAGATAAAATGTTACAAAAGTTATATGTTTCAAAATAGAAAATATCTTAAATACAATTTGTTTTTTTTTATAAAAGTTATAAATTTTAAAGTGGACAATATCTTGAATATTTAACAAGAATAATTAATAATTAAACTTTGTATCTGTATTTGTATTTTTAGTTATTTCATAGCTCATTCAAGTTTTAAAAAAATATAAAGATGAATTTGACAGGTTAAAAACTAGAATTGACATATAAATGAACGAGCAAGCATATGAAAATCTTCTTTACATCTTGCAACTCTATTCATATACATCTTTATACTAAATAGATTAAAATGAAGATTGAAATTCATGTTTAAGATAAAAGCCATATTTAAACTTCTTATTAAAAGTATGTTGGAAGAAGCCCTATGATTCTAGTGTGAAGTGACTGTTTACTATTTAAAGTAGTTTAAATCAAATTTTACCAAGACAAGCAAATTATCAAAACAAAAAAAGTAACATTCCACAAATTTTAAGCATACCTAATCTGAAATCATCCTCCAATTAGTGACTTTCTACTATGATGTTAAATAAATGTGTTTAAATGGAAGTTCTTCCCATTGTTGGTATCTTTGAAAATTAGTAGCTAAACTTTTTATTCAATTGCTTCATTCTAGGTCTCATTCTCCATTCATTTTCAAACTAAAATATATTTTGTATAGAGCAATCTTCATTGCTTGAAGTACTAAAACACTAAAAAAAGTCGTGTTTATGTTTTAATTAAACAAACCCTTGGATAAATACTAACCATGAATTATCAAAGTTGAAGTCATCCCTTCAACACAAATTTATATAAATAATATTTTTTTTAAAAGTCATCACATTTATTATAATATTATCTCATTTAAATTGATATGTCAATAAATTAATTATTTATCATCACATAAAAATATTATTAAAAAAATAACAAAAGAAAAACACATAAAACCAAACTAAACTTACATACATAACAATTGTTTTTTCAAAAGAAGTTAAATAACATAAAAAAATTTATATGTATTGTGAAAGAAATAAGCATGTTTATGAAAAGTAAAATAAAAAGGTTAGGTTGAGTTGAAATAGAAATGTTGCATTTAAAAGAATTAAAGAAAAGATGATATGTTTTTAGGTATAAAAAAAGAGTGAAAATAAGATAGGATAGAGTAGAGGTTGCTTTTGTGTTCCCTAGAAGTTAAGCTAGTTATGGAAGGAAGGTTTTTAGGAAAAGAAGAAAAGTGTAAAGTGTAGTTCACTTTTTCACAAGAATAAATGTTACATACGTCAAACACTTTGATTGTCACCCACTCCCTATCAAGAAATTTGTGCCTTAGCAAATGAGTAATAGCATTAATGTCTTCATTTAATTTCACTTTCTTTCTTCAACCATAATCAATGCACAACTCTAATTCTTTCATAATTTTTTGTACCAAACCTTAAAAGAATTCGTCCTTTCGTCTAAAAATGTAATTGAAGGTTTTTTATATAAATAAAAAATAAAAAATTCAACAAAACTTTTATTTCCTTTTCTTTCTTTTATCTTTTTTTAATTAGCTTCCTACGCCCAAATTTTTATAGACCCGTTTCACCCAGCCTCCTATTGGAAATGTACCTAGAAGAAGAAAAAAATATAGGCATTGGATAAAATGATATCCAATGGTTGAAAAAAATTGGCTAGTTTGTGCATAATATTTATTACTATAAATAATAAAGAAGACAGTAAAATATTTCAAATTCATTAATATACATATTTTTTGTTCCTTTTGTTGTTATAATTAAAATGATTGAATTCTCCTTTTTTTTTCCACAAAGACTCTAAATATTTGAATTAATTCATTTTGATTTTCTTTTGATCAGAATTTACTGATAAAGAATGTTATATTTTAACTCAAATTTTGGGTCCCAATTTTTCTGTCTTCAAAATCTTACCTCCCATCACGAAATCTTAATAATTATAAAAAGGAGGAAAATATAAAGAATAAAGTGAAGTTATTTAAACTAGATTGAATTTGAGTTACAAAATGTAATAAACCAAACAAGATAATGTTTTTTTTTAAACCTACGCTATTATTTTTTTCTCAACATTCGTGAGTCCAAACCGTTTGTTAATTTTTGTTTTTTTTTTCAATTGTAAACTTCAAATTATTTAAGTAATTTTTTTTTGTAAATAATAGGTTTAATTAAAAAATTAAACTAAATTTGAGTAAAATAATAGGTTTAATTACATTTTTAATTCTAAAATATAGGATAAATATATTTTTAGTTTCTCAATTTTTAAAAAATATATTTCATTTTAGTCCTTCAAAATTTAGTAAAAGGTAGTTTTAGTCCCTAAATACTAAATTTCAACAACTTTAAAACAGTTTTAAGAAAATCATTTTAGTCCCTCAAATTTATTATTTAAGGAAACTCTTGCTCTTTTCTTTCATTTTATTGGAGTAAAATAAGTTTTCTTTTTAGTTTAGTGGACCACAACAAAAACCATTATAAATTTCAAGATGTAAAAACATAATTAACAAAGAATTATATCAAAATCAAATATTAATTTCTTTGATGTATATGTGGTTGTACAAAAGGCAGCACAATGTAAAAACTTAGAAAATAGAAAAGTGATAGATGTTTTAAAATAATAAAATCGAATATTTTATTTTAAAATAATTCAATAATATAAATAAAATATCTTAAACTCGTTTCATTACTTAAAACAACAATTTTTCTCTAAAAGTTTGTTCCTTGATTTTTTCTATCTTCTCTCTAAGATATTTGACTCCTAAATCATATGTTTGACAATCAGAAAGTGCCTAGGAGATCACAACAGAATAATCTACATTTCTATTCGATCAATTTCTGGTTTAGAGCAAGTAAGTTTCTACCTCTTTTTTCTTTTAGTTTTCTATTCATGATCATGCTTATGAACTCCTTCGCATGTGTCATTGGTCTTCTATTTCTCGTTCTTTGTTAATCTGAGGTCCTAAGGACTCACTTCAATCATAATTTGATGATTTGTAAGCGTTTCTAGAGTTCCTTGCGTTTGAAGCAACGAGTGTGCATGTTTAGAATGTGGTAGCGTTTCTATTTAATAAGAATTTTGCATGCTATTGTGTAAATTGTTATTGGAATGGTTTAAAATAGTTAAATTGATTTCTTGTTACTATGATGAATATGTTTGGAATGAATCTTGATTGTGAATTAGTTGTGCTTGTGAAGTTGGTAATGGTATTGGATTAAGAAGTTGGGAAGAGAAGGATAAGCTAGGTGGTAAGTCAAATTTGGGTCTACAAATGATGTTTTACTAGACGACTTTTTGAAATAATGGTATAATGAAGAGATGGTGATTTAGGAACTATTTGGTGTTATTTGAAACTTGGTTGGGAGATGAATGTGCAAAGGAATTGGTTTAGAAATGTAAAGTAAACAATAAATGGTGTCTTGAAATGGAGTTTTGGTGTATTTTAGAGGTTTTGGATAGTGATATTTTGAATTAGAGGTTCTGGGTCAAAATAGAAGTTTTGGAGAGTATTGATCAGTCATTTCTGACTTGTTAGAGTTCCTAAGTTGGTAAAAAATGAGCTGGAACTTGTGGAATTGAATTTTGGTTTCCAAGATAAGGATTTAGTTGTTTTTGAGTTAATACCTTGTTGTAAACAATTGGTAATTAGTTTAAGATAGGTTATACACATTTGTTTAAGTCTATAGTAGTTTAGAATCCAATCTAGGATTGTTAGAAGTTGGTAAAAATGGTTAGGATAGATCATGAGTGTTTTAGGGGTGCTATTTATGCAGATTTCGTGATGCACAATTATGCAGCAAGGCTAGGCGAGCAAGAGGGGTTCGTTAGGCGAGTTTAAGTGAGTTTTGGCATTAAGTTCCAGTGACTAGGCGAGTTAGCTAGCTGGGCTCTTAGAGCTTGTTGTTTTGGTTCTTGCTGGAAGAGTGGGTACTGCTCGTTGGGTGAGTTTTTAAGGTTTTAGGCAGTGAAGTTTAGGAGCTAGGCGAGATCCCTCGTTGGGCTTGGGAAGCTCCGTGTTTGGGTTCTCGCTGGGCGGGCAGTTTGTGGCGAGCAGTTTGTGCTTGTTGAGCGAGCGGGTTTGGGCTATTTTGAGTATTTTGTTTTCTATTCTCTTTTATGCCTGGTTTCAGATGTTGGAATGTTTTGTATAATGCTCAGTGATGCGATTTAAAATGATATGATGGTTTGAAAATGTGATTGAACTTTAAATGGTTTGGAAAGAATTTCTAGGATGAAATTCTCAGTGGTGGTTTAAAGTAAGTGATGTTTTGATGTAGGGACTCAATCTTAGAAGTTATCCTAACGCTTCAATAATCGCACCATCTTAGATAGAGAAGGGAATTATGTGGTGAGGAGTAGCAGAAGATACTAGTCTATGGTCTGGTGTTCTTTGTCCATAGGTGGTAGACAAATTAACCTTGTGTGATAGCTTGGAGGGCAGCTATTTCACCACTACAAGTATTAAACTTGTCATAGTTTGACATCGATACATCTATCCACATAAGTTTATCTAGGTCAATAACATGATTAGAATGTTTGATTTGTTTTGAATGAAATGGAATGTATAACGTGAATCTTAATATGCAATAATTTTTTATTCTTTTTATTATTAGCTCACCCTTCTTTTGTATTCTTTGTTGTTTGATTGAATGTGTTGATTTTTTTGTGGCGATGATCATCTGATGAGTGTGATCAAAGGTGAGGATGTGTCTCTGGTGCAAATCTTGAGTGGAGATAGTGTTGATGTATAGATAATATAGTACTTATATGTTTTTTCTTTTAGTTGTATTTGAGGATCTTTCTACATAATTTTGAATTAGAATTTTGTATATAAAGTTTAATTTATGATTATGTTTGGATAACTATATTTATACTTTATATGTCTTGTTAACTCTTCTGTCATATTAGACTTGTAATAATTCCTTAATAATATTTTATACTATTTATTTTGGATGTTACAACATATGTAATAATGGATATATTTGGAATACAACTTCAGTGCATACTTTTTACCAAGTATAACATTTATTTAAAAGGTATAACAATCGTCAACACTTTATTTGCTCTTAGATATTACAACTTAAACAATGATTATGAATTTGGAACAGCACAAAAGGTTTTAAGCCAAGAAAAATGTATGTCAGTCACACTCTTACAGTTACATGCAGAGGAAGCAAACATGACAGTATAAATATACATATTAGGCAAAAAATGTTTATGTTTATGTTCTACTATGAACTCAGATAACTTTCTTTTTTCAATCTTGAGCAATCTGACTCAGATATTAGGAGAACCAATCCTTCTGAAGCTTCTCACATGTTCCCTCCTCCATGGAGATCAGTTCATATTTGCTCTCACCATGGCTCTTGCCACATTGCATTGAATCTATCAGCCTGCAACTTCTTTGATATTTTCAAGGATTTAATTAGCTGATGTTTATAGAAGGATAAATGACCATTTTTGTCCCTAAATGTATAAATCGAGGACAATTTAATCTCTGAAAGAACACAAATTCTGATTTAATGAAACTGATGTACCCTTTACACATTCAGAAACAAAATTAGAACTTTAGTTATTTCTGGGTACTGAATTCCATATTTGCACATTCAAGAACCAAAATATGACCCTCATGCAAATGGGTAAATGAAACTTACATCAGGCATGGAAGGCGAGCCACCAATTAATTCACATCATCGGTAAGGGTCCACACCAAGCTAAAACATTTAAGATGAGAACAAAGTCACCAATTTTCCTTTGAAATAGTACAGGATAATTCACAAAAAAAGAGTGCATTTCTACTGTAATACCTTACTACAGCGATCACAAATACTGCAACAAGATATGCAACTTTGAACAGCAGCTTCTTTCTCTCAGAATTCAGCTTATTGTATATTTCGGTAACATCTGCTAAGTGTTCTCTTCTACTGTACCTGATATTAGGTTCCATGTCATTTGTAATAATATATATCAAATAATGTGCATAGGTGATAACAGCACATGTTTTAGACAGATAAAAATGATTGAAATTCAATGCTTTCTGGATTCCATTTATCATCTCATGCAGGATTGAACTGTGCCACAAATGCCCAGTTTAATGCCAAGATTTTGAACTCAATTGCAATCTAATTATCGATATTTCAGACCATACTTGAATGTACGCTCAAGATATTTTTATGGATGGCAATGCGGACTATTTTACAGATAAGAAGCAAACTCAAGGCAGAAGGATTAAATTTCTATGTCAAAAGTGTTCCAACTTCTAACATTATCTAAACTGCAATGCATTTTCAACTAGGCAACTCAAATTTTGATAGTCCTTCATTACATAAGCTTTTAATCATGTCTTGTAACTTATTTGCTGACAGTCTTCTTGTTTCGCCATATTATGTGCCAAAAACTCAGGTATTTGAGTGTTTGCTCAACAGTTTCGGTTTCAAGGATATCACTCAGATTACAACATTGGAAACTTGAACAACCACTTGAAGTTCATTCTTCTTTAGTTTTTCAAATGCAAGCCTAAAAGGTCTGAATACATCTCATTCAAATCTTGCAATCAGTACCATATTAGTCGTTGTTGTTTGTGAGCCACCAAAACACAATGTTTTGAACCAAAATCAGAGACACACATTCATTCCATTCTATTGAGTTTTGCTTCAAGGTGATCAACATTTTCAACCACTAAATAAACACAAATTTTCCCAATAAGAAGATTGAGAAGCTTAGTGAAACAAATACAACAATTTCAAATTAACAACAACACAACTATATTAAAAGGGCACCAAAAGTCATGGTATGTAAGGTTCTGGGGATAAAATTGATTCAGTTTCAATTTAAATGCTGCAATTTATGTTTCATGTGAAAGAACTAAAGCATAGCTATTTCATCTTTACACCAAACTTTATGGTCTACAATATCATATAAAACAAGATTGGCTCCCTTACTTTAATCCTACCTTGTATAGATATAAGATCCAGCAGTTTTAACAAGAAAAAATCAATAAAGCACAAAGTTATTGAGAAGGAAAGCAAAAGAAAACTTACGATCTCACATTGTAATACAGGGAAGGGAGAGATATGAAGAATATAAGCCAATGTCCAGCTATAAGATTTACGAAGCATAAGATTCCTTGGACAATAAACTCTGGCACCACAACCTGGTTTATCTGAGATGTTGAATCATATGGATTGATATAATCAAACTCCAAGTCCACCAATAACAGAAGCTGCATAAAAGTTTCAAGGAATGAGACAATTTTTCATAATTGGTTGTAGTTTTGTAGGTAAAAATATTCACTTCTAGTACATTACACTATCTTTATAGAGTAGAAAAATATAGAAGAAAAATTTGGAAGGAACTAGGAATTAATACACATGAGAACTAGGACATTGCAGAGCTCCACCTATTTGGAATGGCCAAATACAATTCAAATTGAACTAAAAAGAAAAAGGTTCTTTGCACACAGAAACTACAAAGAAGCCTTTCAAATAAGGTAAAAGCCAAAACAAAAAGGTGAAATAAAGAATAATTATGGTGTGATTCCTACCAATGTATTTTCATCTTACCTTAAGGAAAATATTGCTTAGTTTTCAAACTTTTGTAAGACAAATGTTGAAAATAACCAATTACCTCCCAAAATTTAATATACAAACATTAACTTTTTCAATAAATGACTAACCGCCAGAACGTTGTTCTAAAATCTGAAAGGCTCTCCACCCAAGACAAAAAAAATTAACCACATAATTATATAGAAAAGTTGATACAATTATTTTACCACCCCCACAGAAAAAAAACAGCTTTTTCTTCCTCTCCTATTTTGAAAAATTAATTATGAAAATATGCCGAGGAAAAACAATGACAACTGAATTATGAAGATTAAACCAGAATTAAAATAATGAAATGCTGCTCAGGATCAATAATTTCTGCTTCTTCATTACAGTTATTATACAAAAATCAATATAGGACAACAACAAACACAAACCTTGAAAAGAAACAAAAAAGGAATCTTCTAAAAACAAACAAGAAAAAGGAAATTGAATGATAAAGAAGAAAAAGGAAAGAATGAGATGTAATAGTAAAATACCTCGTAACCAAGGATACAAAGATGGGTCAAAATGAGGACAAACGTTGAGATCCAATACAGCACCTCCGCCATAACGCGCACCACTGCATGCCGTTTTCTTTTTCTTTTTTTATCTCTTCCTTGTACAGTGTTTTTCTAAAACGGGATTCCTTGGAAATCAAATTTTACCCTCATTTTTTATGAATTTTCCTTTACATAAAAAGAGTGATTCCTTTTTTTGGTAACAATTACAATCATTACCGAAAAAGTTGGGCTGGGAGAAAGTTTTGCTAATAATTTTTTTAAAATTAAAATTTATGCATTTTAAAAAAATAAACAATAGTTATGAACTTACAATAAATTATCCTGTATTTCATAAATTAAAGCACCAGTTATATAAAAAATAAGTATGTTACGTAAACATAAAATATTAATTTATATTTACGTAAATGTTATTTATCATATGTAACATCCCAAAAATATAGTCTAAAACTATATAATAAAATAATCACATTTAATAATATAGAGATTAGTCTTACACTATACATGAACGTACGGTCATGGCCGAACGACCTTACAAAGCAGAACTAGAAATTAAAAGCTGTACAGAGGTACAATTTTTATCAAACGGTTTACAAAAGAAAAAATATACCGAACGGTCATACAAATCAAAAGGGAAAGGTGATCGAACGACCACCTCACTATAAAACTAAACTACTGACCGAACGTCCTACTGTTTGGTCTTAACCTCAACCTCGACTAGGTTCTCTTCCATCAGCGTCTCTTCCAGCAGTACGTCTCCTTCTGCTCACATCCACATGGATGATCATTGCAATGACAAAGACAAACGCACATAACATGACAAGACAGGAAACACATGGTAAGCTTATGTAATTTAATTCATGCATAAACATACATTTTAAACAATCCAACACACAAGATAAATTTCAACATGCGTATCATACAAAACCTATTACTAGACTGACTGTCCGGACTGTATGAAATCTGTGTAGCTACAAGCGTTCGTGCACCCGGGTGATGTAGTAACTGGGATGCCCTCATCAGCTGCCACCCAAGGTTAGTCCTATCTGTCCAAAGTACCCCTAAGGACTAGGACCTCCTGCCGTTCCCACACATGACCTACCCTCCTTTACGTGAAGACAAGTACTCACGGAACATTAGGATGAACAGCCAGCTTAGCATGCCCACAGTCATACTTTACAATTCCAATATTCATTCATGAGTCGTTCCTCCCCGGAACGCTCGTCCATAATCCACAACATTTCCATCCATATCATATTCTCGTATCTTTCATTATTATTCATCTCACTTAAACATTTTTCACAACGATCCGTAAGGGTACTTAATACCGAATGTTCAACATTGATTTAGAATGAGACCGAACACTTGGAGCGAGACTAAGAAGTCTTCAGTTCCAGAAGGGATTTAGACTAAAGGGTACTATCGGATTGAGAAAGAAACCGAGTACAATCAAATATCACAATAAACGAATGGAACGAACGTTATTTAAAAGTGAGTCAATTAGATGAACTGACTTTTGAGGACTTCAACCGAACATCGAAATGACCATGCCCAGTACTATGGCTCTATGCTGTAACCAATGGATACAGACACTTCGAGACCTTCCAAGAAGAATACTTAGAAGAATTCCTATGAAGAAACCGAATGCTTATGAAAACTTAGCTTATTTGGGTTTAGTATTAAGAAATCCGAATGACAGTCAAAGACTGGACACTCTATTGAGCGAACCCTAGTGGGCTTGAACGAATGATCTTATTATGAAGTTTAGCTTAAGGAGCTAGAACGAGTGCATGGTGTAAGACCAAACACTTGCTTAGGACGAACACTTGGTATAAGACCAAGTGCTACTAAACTTAAAGAAAAAAGGCTTGATAAATATACTAAAATACTATTAGAGTAGTGTTTAAGAATAACTAAAATATACAATTACATATAAAGATATATATACTTAAGCTTAACACGGAATACCAAGACACAACTATGCTTGACCGAACGCTCAAGCATAATATTACAACATGAAGACGCTCGTCCTCAACTAGGATTCTTCACAAATGAAAGAATTCAATTCTAATCAAGTTCACTTAGAAACCGAACGGTCAAAGACCGTTTAGTAATGAACGTACACATTCATAGGGAAATTTCACACTTAGGAATTATTTATCTCAATTCAATATCTCAACATTTAACTACATAAGTTCATACATCTATTTCATATCAATTTCATATATTTCATATATCAGAACATAGCACAACCATATTTCATTTCCAGTCATCAAATCAACAAACGTTCATACAACACAATAATCATACAAATTAAATTAAATAAGCTTTCCTTACCTCTGAGCGTGAACGAACGTCCTAGAGACAGAATTTAGGTTCGCCTGACTACAATTCCTTCTACCCTTACGTTCAACAATCCTTCAAACTAAACCAAGCAACAGAAAACCCACAATGGCTCAGATAAGACGAAACCATGCAACCAGAACTTGGTGTGCATGTACCAGATAACGAACGGTTAACGAGAAGAAAAACTTACCAGTTCAAAACCCGAAACTGTTCGGTTCAATCTGAAGCTCTGGACGCCGGAAGTGCTTCTACGGTGCCTGAACGGTGATCGGAGAAGAGAAAGGGTGAGTTTTGGTAGAGAGAAGGGAGAGCTTTTAGAGAGAAGAAGGAGAATTTGAGAAAATCAGAGTTTGGAGAAGAAGATGCATGCAGAGGGTGTGACGTAATTTTCCAAAAACTCAGTGTTGCTTAAAACGAACGTCCGCTCCTCTGCTGACACCTGCATTCCACTATCTGATTTCTGACTCCCCTTAGCTTGACACCTGGCGTCTGTTCAGAGGGGTTTTGGGTGCGTTTTTAATGGTTCTGACACCATCATTATAAAAAAAAACTTTAGAATTTTCATAAATGTTCATCCGTTTTAAAATCACCCAGTGAATAGTGATATTTTCGTAATTATTTCATATAACGAGATGCTAAATTTTTCTTAAATAGATATTTATTTTAAAATTGACGTTAATTAGGTTTAGAACTAATGCTAATTGACGTCAATTAGTCTTAACTCTAACATTATATATTGGAGAGAGTTCAATGTTTAGTATGTAAAATAAGAAAACAATATAGGCGGGAGAGGTCAATTTTCACTGTTTCACTTTGCGTGATTTTTCTTCAATTTTATTGTCATTGATGCTTATAATGCTCGTTTTCACCAAAGAATTCATTCTAACTTATTCATTTTCGCATTAAGGTTAGTTTTCCCTTGTGTACATGAGCGCGAGTTTCCATTGGAGAAAGACGATAACAACGACGAGAACTAGCGTGCAGTTGAGGTTCATTACACTCCTTTTCACTTCATTTTACTCCCATTAACACTTGTGGTGCTTGTTTTCTCCAAAGGATTCATTGTATTGAATTGTTCTTCGCATTAAGGTTAGTTTTCTTCAATTTTGCATTATCATTTCTCTCTTGTCTTGAATGTACGATGACATTGGTTATCCCTTGTTGATTCCATGTGTATACCCTTGTATTATATTTGTGCGAGAGCTTTCTTTTTTTTTGTAATGGTTTTATTCCCTTCCATCATGGTTTTATGCTTTTAAAATGATCTTAGTTTAATATGAATATTTATTTTGGATAAGTTATTTTTATCTTAGCTTTGGCACAATGTGTTATCATCTATTCATCTGCGGTATAGTGATAAGTTATACATTTTAAATTTGACATGAAGAAGTTTCACACAAACCTATGACGTCACGAGGAACAAATTATATGAGCGAATGAATGAGTGA
Source organism: Vigna angularis (assembly GCF_016808095.1). Lineage (NCBI taxonomy): Eukaryota > Viridiplantae > Streptophyta > Magnoliopsida > Fabales > Fabaceae > Vigna > Vigna angularis. The sequence goes on from NC_068971.1 coordinate 10,847,774, forward strand.
TCATTTAGAAGACATGACACATGATGTTGGGAAAGAAAATTTTAGAAGAACTCATTTATATGATTCTTTTAAGTTCGATTCAGAGGAATAATTGTACCCAAGATGCGCTAAATTTACATGACATTCAAAAACTTTGAAATTGTTCAATTTAAAAGCAAGGAATGAATGGACAAAAAGTTTCACAGAATTGTTGTAGTTTTTGAAGAATATGTTTTTAGAAAATAACACATTACCTATCCATAATTACGACGCGAAGAAAATTTTATGTCGAATGGGTTTGAAATACCAAAATACACATGCATGTCTCAATGATTATATATTATACAAAGACGAGTTTACTTCACTGAAGGCATGTCAAACATGTAGTTTATCACGTTTTAAAAAGAAAATTGATAAAAATAATGGTGATGAAGACAAATGTGGTCCACCTCCTAAGGTGGTGTGGTACTTGCTTGTAATACCTAGGTTAAAATGATTTTTTGCCATTAAAGAAGATGTGAAGAACCTTAAGTAGTACATTGATGGAAAATAGTGTGATAATTTTCTTTGACACCGAGATAATTATTTAGAGTGGAAGAAAATTGATGAAACATTTTATAAATTTGGTGTAAAGTCAAGAAACTTAAGATTTGGACTTGCTATAGCTGGTATGAATCTTTATGAGAACTTAACTAGCAAACATAGTTCATGGCCAATTTTGTTGATGATTTACAACCTATCTCCTTTGTTGTGCATGAAGAGAAAATATATAAGTTGTCTATGACGATATCAGATCTTAGACAATCTGGAAATGACATGGATGTGTATACCTAACCTGTTACACTATTTCTAAAAATTAAAAATGTATTTTTTCAGTGTTTAAGTAGTGTAAAAGTTTCACAAAGTTATTATTCAAATATTAGTAGCCTTGTTTTTATGCAAGATTTAAAGTTAGTTGGTTTAAAGTCTCAAAATTGTCGTGTTGATGCAACAACTTTTATTAGTAGCTATTTGAGCCATCTTACCTACTTTTGTTAGAGGTATTCTAAAAAGTTTGAATATGTTCTTTAATTCCAAGTGTGGGAAAGTTATTAACCTTTAAGTGTTAGATGATTTGGAAAATGGGGTCATCAGACTATTGTGTTAATTGGAAATGTATTTTCACCCTTATTTTCTATATCATGGTGATGAATGCATATTTATGCCCACATTTTAGATTTAATTTCAAAATTTTAGTGGAATAATTGTGCTTAAATGATTGATTTAAAGTGAATTTATGACGATTGGATTTATTGGGTTTGAAAATTAAAGATCCTTAAAATGTGATTCTTAGTTGTATAAATTATTTTGGATGTTCTAATGTTTATTTGTGCAGTTGAAGTTAGAATTTTATTCTTTAGAAAGCATGAAATTGAATGGTCAAAAGTGGTCCAATCTGGTCAACTCAGGGCTCGTATGAAATTTTGAAAAGAAAGAGAAGACTAAAGTGTAATTAGAGGAAAATTTTGGACTTCTGTGCAATTTTCAATAAAATAAAAGGGTTGAAATGTAATTTTGAGCAAGTTTAAATTTGTTAGATATTTTAAAAGATAATTTGGAGAAAATATATCTTAAGACATTTTATTTGATATGGTTAAATAATTACCTTATTTAACTATATCAATAAATATCAAAAGATAATATTTGCCAAATCTTTTTGAATCTAGAAAAGATATTATCAAATATTCTAAAAAACTGATTAAATCTGTTGAATATTTGGAAGATATTAGATATAAGATAAAAGATTTTATCAACAGAAGATTCAGAATCCAAGCTCAATCAAGCCTATATAAAGAAACCCAAGAGAGGCAGAAATCATAACTCATTCATCCATCACTCCTCTCACTTTTATTTTGCCTTGTATTCTACTCCATCCATGGAGGGCTAAGCTTCTAGGGCTATTCCACTGTAATTTTATTATAGATTCTGAGGTTAAGTTGAATTTATGAATTTGTTTCTTTTGATTATTGATTTGAGTTATTCTTCTTCTATGTATTTCATCTCTCAATCATATTAAAAGTAATGATTTTTGCATCATAAGGTGTTTGAATCTACATGCATATTAATCATATGAGTTCAAGGGTTTCTAGATTTAATTGAGAATTTACTTTGATTAAATTTAGGAACTTTCATATGATTAAACGAGTTTTTGCTATCAATTGAGAATGTACTTTGATTGGTGGTAATAATTTCAACTATAATTAATTGAAAATTTACTTTGATTAATCAGCTTTTAATTTGGTTAGAAGATTTAAGAATAGACATGATTAAACACAATAGAATTTGATTGAGAATGTACTTTGGTTGAGTTCATTGTGAATAATCTAGAAAGGTCTTGCCTTTGATTGAGAATGTACTTTGGTTGAGTTCATTGTGAATAATCTAGAAAGGTCTTGCCTTTGATTGAGAATCTACTTTGGTTAACTACATGATCGCTCTCAAATTAATTAAGAATGTACTTTAATTAATTTGAAACTTGAATAATAATCAATTGAACAATGATCTATGGATAACCGATGATGAATCTATCTTGGAAAAGCAGTGGAATTAGCTTACTTCATCATAATTGTTTCTAAGTTTCCTCATTGTTCTTCAAACATTAATTCCATTAGCATAGTTTCTCACTTTCATTCTTGAGCATTGCATAACATTCATAAGATTCAAATATTGAAAAGCAATTCTGTATTCGTTGGGAGACGACTCAGGGTTACTTTAACCTTATCTACTTTCTTGAATACTGACTTGGCAATACTGAAATTGCTTTGAAAAGTAGTATTAATTTGATAGCTTCAATGACAACGTATCACATGGCTCATTTGATAGTTCAACTAATGGGAGAAATTCGATTATGTGGACCAATTTGCTTGAGATGGATGTACTTAATTGAGAGATACATAAAGATCTTAAAGGAATATGTAAAGAATCAATATCGACCGAAAACTTCAAGTATAGAGTTATATATTACAGAAGAAGCCATTGAATTCTGCTCGAGTTATATGCTAAGTTGTGAACTAGTAGGAGTTCCTAAAAGTAGATGTGAAGGTAAATGTGAAGGTAAATGTGCTCAAGGAGTGAAGATTGAAAGTGTTAGTAGAAAATAAATTGATCAAACTCATTTGTATATCTTAAATAACACTGTTGAAATGATTCCTTACATTTTGTAACATAATGATGAACACTCACAAATGAGTGAAAAATGGACACTTAATTTACATAACAAAACTTTCTTACCATTGTTTAGGAGAAAGGTTTACGTGATTTCAAATGTTTATGAAACTCTATTGAAACTAACTTGTGGGTTGAATATCGATGTGATCACATATGGCGACTACTACATAAATAATTATCATTTCTATTCAAAGATGGAAGATGACAAAAGTAGAGTTCAAAATAGTGGGGTTACGCTTCAAGATGAGGTTATACATTTTTTCAGTTCTATGGAAAAAAATCCAACTCCAAAATCCATGAGTTACTTTGAAATAATACAAGAAATATGAGAAGTTGGCTATGTAAGTTTTAGAATTCCAGTTTTCAAGTGTAAATGGTTTGATAGCAATTCGGGTGTGGCACAAATGACATTGACTTCACTTTGGTGGAATTTAACAAGATAAGTTATACAAATGAACCATTTATTATGGCTAGTCTAGCAAGACAAATATTCTATGTCACTTATCCAACCAATCAAAAATAGTTCGTCGTATAGGAGGAAAAAGCATGCACAAAAATCATGATGAAGACTCTCTAAATATACTTCAAATAACGCCTTTCTCGTTAAGAACCATTCAAGACAAGGTTGATGACATTGCCGACGATAGTCATGCCATTTGAAGTGATCACATTGAAGGCATATGGGAGAAAACAATACCATAATAGATGTTTATTTATTAATATTGCCACATTTGCAATTTTTTATTTTACCTATTCTAACCTTATAGAGCAAATTGGTTATATTTTTCTTATTTACATTTTCCAACGATTTGTTTTTAGGTATGATGAGCTCTAAATCAAGAAAGAATAAACATGGTAGATCCGTGACTCGGTTTTCGGATGTCTCAAACCGAAAGATTTCCATGGAGAGGTTAGTGGTCGAGATTGATCCTCGATCAGGTATACCTAAAAACCCATATATAGAAAAGTTTCGTAATTATTTGCCAATGTTGACTAAAATGTATGTCTATATTGGAACGATGAAGTTATGACCTACAATAGCATTAAAACTTGCTTGAAAACTATGTAGGATAAGATTTTGATTATGAAAGATTTAGTTTTGTTTTAATAGTTTTAATTTTGATAGCTTTAGTGTTAATAGTTACATATTTGTTAATAGCTTTAGTTTTGATATTTAATATGTGATGATAAATTTTCTGAACAATGCTAAAATATTTTATGCATTTCAAGTTTGTGTAAATTGTAAGTATGAACAAAGCTTTAAAAAAAGATAGCACTTGACGTATGTTAATGTCAAATGTTTTTCAATTTTAGTTTGAAATGACAATTGGATGTCAATGTATTATGATATTCATTGTTAAGGGTCGTCAAACTCTCACATAAGCTATGCTCTTAAACATATGTTTTCAACTTCAATATCAATTTGATGTTTCTGGATAAAACTTCAAAATTTTCTCACATATATCAAAAGTTAGTTTTGTTGTAATGATATCCAGGCTATTATGAAAACCTTCAAAATATTTATGAATAATATTTTATGATATAATAATGTTTTATCATTTTAAAATATTGTGGTATAATAATTTATTATTTGAAATTTCTAAGGAATTATAATATGAAAATTAATTATATACTATATTTAAGATATAAGATTTATGATCGTCAATTAAAAAAAATTATTTAATATATTTGTTTATTCATTATATAGAAAACATATATATACAAAATTCAAAAAGAAAAAAGAAAAGAAAAACTTACTCAAGATTTAACTCACTTATATTTTCTTATATTTTTTATCCTCGTTATCAAATATTTAATTTTTTTTTCTGACATTAGATATATGAATTTTTTCTGGTTCTCTTTAAAATACTGGAATTTTCTTTACCGTGAGACATTCTTAAGCTCTTAAAAAATTCATAGAGAAATCCTTAAGCTCTTAAGAATTTCATACTCCTGAAAAGACTTCTTATATAATTATAAGTTTATTTTATATATATATATATATATATGTACTATCTGTCATCAACTGTCAGACAAACTAATCGAAAAGATAAATATCATTAATAACCAATTAATACGTTTAATAACCATATTAAATGCGAATATTATCAAGTATTATTGGGTTTATTGTCAGATCAAATATGAATTAATGAACTTGATTGTCATAAGTCTCTATAAATATAGGATTAAGGCCAGGTAAAGACATCATTTTCTATCCTAATAAAATATAGACCTTTTTATGAATCATACTTGAGTGTTGAAGATGAATCATATCTGACTTGAGCGTTGAAGTGTCTTCTGCAAATCAACAACTCATCAAAGTATATTACATTCTCGAAGAAAATTAAAGATCAAAAGAGAATAAAACAAGAAAGAACGACCGATCCTTATACCAATTCAATCGAAATAATGCGCATTGTTTTGGTTACCTTAAACAGATTTTTGAAATGATAATATTTTTGTTAGGTTCTTTGAATTCAGAATTGTCCCTGTTTTTGTCTCTTTCCGCCGACACTTTGCAGCATGCAAGACCATGCACTGAAGGAGACAAACACGTATGGTTCTCACTTTCACTGCATATGCATCTCAATGCTAAAAAGATACATATGAAAAAATTTAAACTATGTATTATTATTTTATTAATTTGTATACTTAAAACGATCAATCATAAATTATTACATAAATTATTTGTAAAAAATCTTGTCAAAAAAAATTATTAAAAAAATATTTTCGTTAATATTCCCTGCAATGTTGAGAGTCATCTTTGTAATGTCCATTCTCTCTTTTCCACCTTAAATAATGCCACTCAACAATGTTCTCGAAACATCAATAATATTAATTTTGATATACTTTTAATATAAAATAAGCAAGTGTAAGTCTTACAACAAAAAATGTTATAACAAGAAGTTAATGATAAAAAATTTTACATCCATTACAAATAAAATGATTTTATAATATATAAATGATGTAAATTTAAATAAATTTGTTTTATAAAATTAAATTAAACTTAATTATCTTGTCTTAATTGATGTATAACTTCTAAAATTCACTTCATAATTATTATGATAAAAACGATAATAATAAAAGTTTTAACAAAAAAGAGAGTATGGAATGGATAGTCATAACTTAAAAATAATATTATGATGATGATCATAATAGTAGAGGACGATGAAATGGTGACAACAATAATATTAATAAAGATAGAGAAAGTGATGATAAGTACAAACAAAAACAATGATGAGAATGATGTTTATGATAATGGTAGTTGTGACGAAGAGGTTTAGGAAGATTGTTGAATCTACTGTCAGTCACCCCTTAAGATAATAAATATATTAGATATGATAAATGATAAAATAAGAAAATGGATTCCAAATGTTATTAATCATTATATCTGCTGATAAATAATTTGTTCCAATGTCATACTTAAAAAAATATCAAACTAATTTATTCCCATTATTTTCATAAAAAACTTTGCTCATCACATATAAATCTTTTATGAATGTTATACATTAGTAAAACACACACTACAAAATTTTAGATTTTTTTCGGAGGTTATTTTTTTCATTTCCGGCGGTTTTAACTCCCGGAAAGTACGTTACCCGCGGTTAGAACAACCGTTGGGAAAAGCTGCGTCGCTAAGTAATTACCGGCGGTTTTTTGAAAAACCGTCGAAAATAGCAGGGGTTTTTCCAAAACCGCCGGAAATAGCGGGGTTTTGTCAAAACCGTCGGAAATAGCGGGGGTTTTGTCAAAACCGCCGGAAATAGTGGGGCTTATGCTAAAACCGTCGTAATTAGCGAGACTTTTGCTGAAACTGCCGAAACTAACCGAGGTTTGTTAAAAACGCCAATACTAATAGGAGTTTACCTAACCGGGGTTTTAAAAGCGCCGAAAATATATACATATTTTTTTTAGTTTTTGATTGTAATAAAATGGGATTATGATCAAATTTATTTTAAGTGATGGTTTTTAAGTATGTGGATCAAAAGGTAAAGTTAATTTAGCTACAAGGACCAACAGAGTAATTTAAATTATGGTAGTTAACATTCACATTCTTACGCAAAGTGCAGAAGTCAATGGACATTATGGTCAGGTTTAAGCATTTAAATATAACAAGAGTAAATAAAATCTTCACCTTATTATGACAAATTTGAACCATAATTGTGCAAGGAAAAACAACATAAAAAGATGTTCACCGAAATTGTTCCAGCTTAAAATAAATGGTATGAACAATTACCAGAGATGGTTAGAGTTGCTATGCAATACACAAGGTATTCATCATCCTGAACAAGTGAAGTAATAGATAATGACATTCTCACAGTCAATCGTATTACATTGATAAAAACATAAGATAAAGCTTTCAATAATTACAAAGAAGAAAAACAAGAATTAGAATAAAATGAAAAGAAAGTTCTGAAAGTCCTTCAAACACAAAAGTGATAAAACAAGCTACTCTAAGCAAATAATGATGTTTCACCATTGCTATTCTTTGCCAGTTCTCGCCACCTACATAGACCACTTGTGATTTTGTTGTATATTATCAGCAGTTCCAACAGACAAACCATGATGTCATAATTGCATAAAAACATTTTAAATTAAAAATATTGATACTATAAGTTATAATGAAATAGTAATTATAAATATATGATAAAAATGTATATTTACAATTATTATAATATGGTCATTACGTGTAGTGTAAAGCACAACATAAAATGAATGGAAGAAAAATAAACTAATTAGTAAAGTATCAATTATTGGTAACAAAATGGAGCCTTTCCCAAAACAGAAAAATTTCTTGCCTTGACAATGGCTTCCATCACAGCGTCTCCATGTTGAGACTCTTGTGGCTCTCAACTCCTCTACAATATAATTGACATTCTTGAATAAATCATGCTTCAAATTGGGGAATGTAATATTGCAAGTAGAAAGGTTGAAAAATACTTCCAGGGATAGTGAAAAAATGCCCTAGTCTTAATCTGATGCTTCATTTCATAGCCTGCACCTCTGGCCTTTGATGAAAAAATGCCTTAGTCTTAATCTGATGCTTCATTTCATAGTCTTAATCTGATGCTTCATTCTCGATTCTCCTTGTCCATCAAATGCTTCACTTCCAAGATATGCTGCAAAAGCAATTAGACGAAAGTCCTGCTCCAAGTACTCAGCACCACAATTCAATGCCACCCTCCTTACCCCAGGCTCAACATGTTGTTGATTGAATACTTTTATATACTACAAGATTGCTTAAAATAAATTCTTACTAATTGATTATACATCACTTGTGAAAGAATAAATATATCTATAATAAAATTTAGGGATCTCGCAGTATACATACTCTTGGTTTTCTGTTGGTTTGAAAGACTTGACTGCTATTTGTTTCCCTGTAACCAAGGTTGTCAAACTCGAGAGTTTACGTAAACTCGTGAGAGTCTAGTAAACTCGACTCGTAAACTCGACTCGTAAACTCGTAAGAGTTTACTTTGTATGAAAAAAATATAAATAACATTCTAATTCAAATAAGATAACAAAATTATATAAATTGAAATACATAAGTTCATAGAAATATTGTTCATAACAAAAAGATATAATGTAAAATATAAATTGAAATGTCAAAGTCTCTATGCCTAATCCTCTAATCCTCTAATAATGGCATCATCATCTCCATCTCCATCATCATCATCATCTAACTCTTCCTCTAATGAATGTTGTGCTTGTGCATCCTCATTGTTCTCAAATGTTATGTTATCAAGATCAAGAGCATCTAAAATAGGATCTGTTGTTGCTCCATCTAAGTGAACATTTTCACTATCATTTTCACCTTCAACTTGATCAATCTCAACAACATCATCTGTCTTTTCAGCTATCCATTCATCATCTGATTCTATGTCATCAAATGGAAGAGCTATAGTTTTTCGAATTTGTCTACTTTTCAGCTTGGAGTTATACATCACATAAACTAAATCATTCATCTTTTTTTGATGTAAACGATTCCTTCTCTTTGTATGAACCTAAAATGAAAGATAATATTTTTAGTGAAGATATAAACATAATAAAGGAATTTATAAATTAAAAATAATTTAAATTACCATTTCAAATGAACTCCAATTACGCTCACATCCAGAAGAACTACAAGTCAAGCTTAGAATTCGAATAGCAAATCTCTTCAACTCTGGAGTTCCATCACCAAACATGTCCCACCATTCCCCAGGATTTAACTCTTTCCTACACTCTTTTGCATCTTCCATTCCAAACAGGCCTCTAGCATTATGAAATTCAACAATTTGTAAATTAATTTTTCTTCTTTCTGCCATATCTGGTATCAGTCTTCTCATGCAAAAATACAATCCTTCTTTCACCTCTCCACCATCATCAGATCTAAAGTTAGGTTCATAGTGGAAATGAGGGTTTAGAAAATAGGCAGCTGCATGCAAAGGCCTATGAAGTTGATTATCCAATTGAGCATCAATTATTCTCCAAACCTCTTCATAACTACATCAATCATGCTATATCAGAAATAATCTAACACATAAGTAATTAAACATTGAATGAGTAAAAGTTTGAAAATTTACCTCTTTTTGATATTGTTAAAGTTAGACCTAATCTTCTCTTTTGCACAGTCCATCTCTTCATAAATGAAACCCATTACAGGTTTTACATCTGAGTCCACTAATCTTAAGACAACCATGAGAGGGGCAGCAACTTTCAAGCATATGGAGACATTCTTCCAAAATCGGCTATCTAATACTACATGTGCTACTTTTCTCCCCTCTTGTGAAGTTCCAAACTTGCTTGTCTTCCATTCCTCATAGCTGAACATGGTCAACAACGATGCCTTCAATTCATGAAGACAAGCAAGAGTTAAATAAGCCGTGGCAAATCTAGTCACACCCGGTCTTATAAGGTCTCTACCTTTAGTAAACTTTTTCAATAAGGAAATCAACATTGATCTCCCATAAATGTAAGTTGTAATTTTTCTTCCCTTCTTAATGGTCAATTCATGGACCTTCAAATTTTTTTCAAAATCTTCGAATATCAAATCAATGCAATGTGCTGCACATGGAGTCCAATACAATTTTTCCCTCTTTTGCATCAACAACTCTCCGGCTGCCTTGAAATTTGCAGCATTATCAGTGACAACTTGAACAACATTTTCTTCTCCAACAAACTCGACAACATCATCCAACATTTTGAAAACTTTATCAGCTGTTTTTGAAATGTCTGAAGTGTCAAGTGAATAAAGAAAAACCGTCCCTCTAGGACTATTCACCAAGAAGTTGCAAATAGAACGTCTTTTTCTATCCGTCCAACCATCAGACATAATTGTACATCCAATTTTCTTCCACTCCTCCTTATATTCCTCAAGATTTGCATTTGTTTTCTTCACAGCTTGTTTCAAGAGCTTATCTCTAATATCATGATAAGATGGTGGTTTGTATCCAACTCCATACTTACCAATCATTTCACACATCTTTGCAAATGCTGGATTTCTAATTACATTGAAAGGAATGACATTGGTGTAAAAGAATTCAGCAACTTGAGCATCAACTTCTTCTTTGTATCCTTTTTTCATCATTTGATTTATAGTTGCTTGAACTCCCCCCTTACTAGTAGTAGCAACTTTTTCTTTTCCTTTAAAACCGAATACCTTGTGTCCTCCTTCAAAATTTTCACTTTCTTCCTCGTCTTCACCGATATTTATCTTTCTTTTCTTTAATGAAGCATTCTTAGCTTCTGCAACTACTTTTATCATCAAATTTTTTATTTCATCCGGAACATAAGCACAAGGCTCAGAATCTTCTCTAGTTCCAACAAGATGATGCTTAAATCTAAATATGCCTCCACTTACAATCTTTGAGCAATAGTTGCATTTCACTTTTCTTCCATTACCATTAACATCAAATCCATATTTCCATCCAATATCAGATCGGTTTCCTGGAGCATTTTTACTTCTACTTCTACTAACTGATGAAGATACACTTGGATTAACTTCTCCTGAATTTGATGCGTTTCCCGACATAGTGAAGTAAGCTTTTTCACTACAAATATAAAAAATAAAATGTCCAAAAGTTTAAAAATGGAATAAAAACTTGCGTAGTGGTGCAGTGCAGTGCCCGTAATATATTTCTCCCCTCTAATGATGTTGTAAAGTGGTGCAGTGCAGTGCCCATTTTCTTTAGTAAAAGAATAAAAAATTCATTTCCTAATAAAATCATACAGGGTCACGGTGTAGTGCCCGTTATTCTAAAATCATAACTTTAGAATAACAAAACTTCACCCACCACCAGCGGCTGGAAGAAGAAGGGCATACCAGAAGTTGCGACGCGAGGAAGGCGGTGAGGATGGCGGCGATGACGGCGGCCATTGTGACAGTGATCGCAAACCAGGCGAACGACGACGGGGACGAAACGCGACCATGCACGGCTACTGAATGAGCGACGACGACGACGATCAGCAACCGGACCAAGCGCGATCACGAGCGGAGCTTGACCACGAGCGACGAAGATCAGTGGTGGAGTGAAAACCAGGCGAACGACGACTGGGACGAAACGCTAAACAGTGGTGGAGTGAAAATCAGGTTTTAAACCGTAAACAAAACGACCCTTCTTTTCTTCGTTTCTGGCTTTTTTCGAACTTGCTAAATCGCTGTGCAATCGCGATTCCGAACGATTCCACCGAGTCCATGTCCAATTCTACCGAGTTCAGTCCAAAAACGAGTTTGGTACCGAGTTAACTCGGCAACCATGACTGAAAACGTAAACTCGAACGAGTTAACGAGTTAACTCGCGAGTTTGATAACCATGCCTGTAACAATGAAGTGGTGACAATCCTGCAGTCCAATTCTTTCAGTTTAGTTTACAAAAAAATGAAGGATAATCAGATAAGAAAGTTTAAAAGATGTTTGTGCATACCCATGGAGCTGTTGATGGTAGCGGCGGAGGATGTCTCCAACACCGACAACATCCAAAGCATTCCAATCATTTTGCCATAAGGACAAAGAAAAGCCAGTGGTGTTTCTAGGTGCTACATGCCATTCCATGGGAACAAAAATTTTAGACAAAACTAGCTCCCATGATAATAATGGCCTACAGTGATTGTAGTAATTCTTATTATATATCACAAGAAAATCTTCATGGACTCGAAAAAAATGTAAATTCCAGACAAGACAACCTAACTACAACTCTTTATCCTACGAAAGAACAACAAATCCAACTAAATGTTAACCCAACTCCAAAGGACTACAAAGAAGTAGAAAACAAGTTTGATTATATCAGAGCCATCTTGCAAGATATTCTCTGCAGTTATAATTGAGGTTGACACCATCCAATTGTGAAAAACTTCACATCCTTTAAGATCCTGTAGAGGATGAGGCATCCACTGAGGTGTACAATTTTCATGATCCAATCAATCATTTTCCACAAGCAGAACTTAAAAGTATATGAATCCTTCAAAGGAATTAGAAACATCTAAGTAAAATTGATCATCAAATAATGTGATATATGTTAAAATTATATATACAGACAGCAGGAACCTATTGTTTACCTGAGGAAGTAATGGATCATGAATATATCGTTTCTCAACTTCACCGTATATTGGTATCTGTTGATGAACCTTGATAAACCCTCTGATAGAAACATTTTTTTTCCCAAATCACCACCAATCAGACCCATTTGATTCATCAACCACATGTTCCTCCCATTCACAGGCACCGATCCCCAACCAATCAACTTCCCAACACCCTTGGAACTCAAAACCCCTTTCACAACCCTAATCCTTGCATCCCTAAAAGGAACCAAACACTTCTCCCTGGCGAAGCCAGCACATTTCTCCTTAGCCACGGCGAAACAATCCACCCTATCCCGCACTTCGCACTCCTCCCGTTCCTTAAGATTGTGAAGTGTGAGGCCCGCCAGAGCCTTCCACCACGTAGGCTTATAATTCCTGGAAGTGTTGACGGCACATCCGATCCTCGCTCCCTCCTCGCATTGCTCAACGATTTTGCTCTCATAGGCAACGAACGAAGACGCCCACACACAACGGTTTATGGAAACTCAAGCGACAATGACGAGCCACGGGGCGAACGACGCACACTCAGTAACGAAGGACGAAGGGCGTAGGGTAAATAACCAATAAATTTTCATAAGTGAAATGAAGAAAAAGACCTGTGAAAGGAAGAAGAGCTTGTGAAATGAAGAAGAACTTAACTGAAGAAAAAACACAAATAAAGGAAGAAAAGCCTGTGAAATAAAGAAGAACTTAATTGAAGGAAGCACAAATCAGCGACCGAGATATATTTAACATTTGCAGGCGGTTTCCTTAAAACCGCCGGAAAGTTGGGGAGGTTTTCTAATCCGCCGAAAATAAACCTTCAGTATTTTATATTATTTTTGTAGTGACATGTCTACATGTTTGTTTGTTTTTTTATTGATAAAATATAATAAGATTATAATTATAAAAGTAAATATAAATAATTTTTATAATTTTATTATATATAAATTTTATTTATTTTATAAATATTTTTCTTGTAAAAATATTGTACTTTAAAATATGATTAATTTTAAAAAAAATATCACATTTAAAACAAAAAAGTCACTCGAATATTAAAATTTATAAGATAACTATTTTATTTTTAAACATTAATAAAATTTTGAAAAGATATGTGTACACAACCATAATCTTGCATGATAAGTAACATCCCATAATCTTGCACTTGATAATTCATAGTTGATATATTGTAGTATTACACCACCATTCACTTTGGATATAAAGGATTTCATACATGATATATATATATATATATATATATATATATATATATATATATATATATATATATATATATGTTTTAAACTCATATTTCAACTACAAACTCATAAATATAACTCGAACTCTTCTAATTAATTCTTCTATCTCTTTCTTCATTGGCACTGAATTGGACGACATTCCTTCATCTGCTCCCGTATAACGAATTATACGATCATCACACAAACACAAACACAAACAAGTTGGGTGAGTTAAATAGCAACAAATCATTTATAAAACATGCATAATTACTTTGATGCACTCAACAAACATCATATAATAATTATGTCAGACACCCTCATACCATCATACAACAATCGCACCATAGACACTCATCCCATCATACCACAATCCCTAATAGACACTCATCCCATCGTACCACAATACCCAATAGACACTCATCCGGATGATACGTTGATGAGTAGTCACGGAAGGTTATGCACTTGTGATGACCTCTACTTCTTCTTACAAATACACTTCCAAAATACTCCATACCATCCACAAGGTTAGTCCTCAACACTATGTCCAAAACTGGCACATAGACCAGGACCTCCTGCCCCTCTCACCACATAACCCATCCTTCTCTACTTGAGACCGAATGATTATTAGAGTATCAGGATAACCTCCAACAACAGGACCCTCAACATCAACATATACACTAATACCATGTCATTACAGAATCTCTCAACGAGACTCATATCATGCTCATATTCCTCAACTCATACTATACCATTACAAAATCTCTCCATAATACTCATATCATGTTCAGATGCATAAATTTAAATCCAATATAATAAAATACAATCATCACAAAAATCATACAAAATGAATATATCACAAAATAAATTAAAAATAATAAAATATCACTATAAATGGTCAATATGATCACCATATGACTTTACTGGATTTGACCAGGGTTCCTCAACTAGTTAGCTCCCCCTACCTATATTCCAGACTTGATTTTTTTTTTTAATTAATTTATTTCTTTACAAAAATTTATATTTAGAGAAATGTATTTTACTAGGTTTGAACTCATGTCCCAAGTGTTACAAGGTGTTTACCATCTGAGCTACTATAAAATTTTGTTTAACTTATTACGTTTTATTTATATATGCTTATTAATTATATTTTCCATTCACAAAGAAATTTATTACTACTAGTAATAAAATTGTTACTATTAAGGTGAATATTTTTCATGGGTCTTACAATAAGGTTATATATCAATAACATAATATTTTAAAAAATAATTTTTATTCAAACTTAATTACTAGAATGATTCTTATTTTAGAAGAATGTGTCAACATGGTTTGTTTTTAATATTGTTCAATTTCATTTTTAAATTTGTTAATTACATTAATCAAATCCATTTTTATTGACTCTGTTTAAATTAATATATAATATTAACTGATTAGGCATGTTTTTTTGTTAAACATAAGAATTCTGTAATGTGAAAATTTGGATTGATGAAAAAGATAAAAAAAAAATTTTGGCGACTTTAACATATATATAATTATTTAAAGTCGTGTATCATATAATTAACTAAAGCGTTAAGAGGTCAGAAGATTGTTGGAGAGCTTGTCTAAGCATATGGATAACTTAAATAGCTCAGCAAAGCATCCAAAGAGCTCAACTAAATGCATGAAGAACTAAAATAACTCGGATAGACATATAGAGAGCTCAGTAAAGTACATAGATAAGTCAGATAACTCGGCAATACATCCCTAAAGCTCGGTAATGTCCATCAAGAAATCAAATAGCTTGTGGAAAGTCTAGTAAAGGTCGGTATAAGGTGCAAAAAACTTAAATAGTTCGGTGGAAGTTCAGATTTGGTCTGTCTTTTCCGAGCTCTCTGGATGTATGATCGAGCTATCTGACTTCTTCATACACTTTACGAAGTTCTCTAAATGTTTTGTCGAGTTATTTGAGTTTTTCATACACTTAGTCAAACTATCCATATGTCTTGTGAAACTGTTTGAGTTCTTCATGCTCTTAGCCAAGTTCTTCGGATGTCTTGTAGACTTTTTAACACTTCCATTAATTATGTGGTGTACGACTTCAAATAATTAAATTTTGCAAATTTTTACACATATACATTATCCTTTGCCACATCACCACACTCTTAACATCGATTTTGAAAAATTAACGACAAAGACTTGATTAATACACATTAACAAAATTAAAAACAAAATTAACACAAAATTAAAAATAGGAATCAAATTCACACACTATTTCCAAAATATAGACTATAAGAATAATTGAGTCTTTTATTTATTATTCTTTAACAAACATATCCGGTAGCAACATTTATTTACTTTTAAATGAAACAAACCATGAGTATAAATTCAATCATATTAAAATAGAAATACATATACAGTGTGTTCTCAAAATGTCATATTTTCAATCATAAATAATGTATACTAACACCATGGTTAAAAGAAAAGAACTCCCTTAATTAAAAAAAAAAAAGTTGATGGAAGAATCCACTAAACAAGTAATAAATGAATACAACAAAAAAGTTAAGACATTTTATATATCACTAAAAGCAGTCATTAATACATCTAAACAAAACATTTCTCTTGCACCATCATTTTCAAAGAATAAGCTTAGTCATTGGAATATGTATATACACTCCTATTTCTCTTCTTCCTCTTTCTCAGTAGTTTTCTCATCTCTCCCAAATATTCAGAATGCTTCCTTACCATACCCTTCAAGAAGCAGAAGTTGCCCTAGGAAGAGGACTAACCCTTCCTCAGACAATATGGTTCAAATATTCTGCAAACAAACCTGATTTTCTGCTTCATTGTCACAACTCTCTATTCTTGTTGTTCTTTTATTCTATTGCTCCTATTCCATTCTTATTGATGGAGCTTGGTGGGAACTACAAACTAAACAAACATAAGATTCAGCCCAAGGTGAAAAGAACATTCTGGGAAATGTTCAAATGCTACAAAGATGTCGTGCACACCTTTGTCATTGCAGTTACTCCACTTCAGATCATTTCTTATCCCACCATCAAGGTAAGTTCTTTCTTTCTTTCCGAGTCTAATCTTCATATATCATGTTAGTATAAAGACTTTTGCATTTAATTGCTTAAAATTCATTCTAAATATAAGTTAAACATATTTAACCATTAAATTTATTAAAGCTATCATATCCTATGTTAATGTTGTAATCCAATCTACTTTACATAATTATTACAACCTTAACAATCTTAATTTTAGATCATTCACAAAACAATAGATGATTTGAATATTTTCTAATATATGGAATAATTTATTATTATATAAGATAGGAAATAATAAATACAGTGAATGCAATCTTAGACTAATAACTCTTTTAACAGCATATAAGTTAAACATATATATTAACCATTTAATCATTAAATTATAAGATGTTATCTTAATGATGCATACGAGAAGTAAAATATTTAGTCATATATTATGAATCTGTGAAGTTTTTATTCTCCTAATCCGAAAGTAAAACATTATTAAGGTTTGAGGATAATCATAAGACTCTATCAAAGTGACATATATTTTCATTAATATCCTAACCTTTGAAAATAATTTATTCGTATAATATGTTTTTGATTGTTCTAATTTATGAGAATTAATTGATCAATTAATATTTCAGTATGGTTGTTCAAACCATCAATTCATCAATTAATTTTTCAGTACGGTTGTTCGACTAAAAGAAATTAGTTTATTATGAATATGTAAAAGTTTAGTGATAGTTTTCTCATCAAACAAATTCATAATTTTTTTTGGAAACTACTTTATCTGTTCTCATATTTAAGAACAAAAATATAAATGACGTAATTTAGTGTAAGATTTTATCTTAAATATAATAATTTTTATTTTTACTTTATTTAATGACTTTTCTTTTAAAAAAAATATATAACTAATGTCTTGTCTTTGGTTGCAATATTGTATGTCTCATCTTTCTATGTAAAATACAGTTGTTTATTTATTTTTTTACTAATTTAATAATAAAGACACTTTAGGTAACAAATAAATATTTAAATTTAATGCAATTAAATTATCTCTCTAATTTATGTGAATTTATTTGTTTTTTTCTTGTAATATAAATGAATAGACAAAAACATCAATATCCAGGTGTAAGCATGAATCCAAGTGGTTTCAATAAATTTCAATCAAATCACAAAATTTAAAATCTAAGAAAAGTGTCGCACTCACCAACATTCCTCTAAAGATCTATATATACCAATGATTGTAGTAAGTTTTTTCCACAAAATAAAAATAAACTATAAATACACCACTTTTTAATCAATTTTATTATATTAAGACAGGTAAAATAATTAATTTAAAGAAAAGTTAAATAAAAATTAGTATTACATTGAAGTTGAGAATATTATTATTGTTTTAAAAAATAATAATTTTTGAAAAAAATAGGTTAAATAACCTTTTTTCTATTTAATCTTTTAAATTTCTTCTCTTTAATTTGAATGATTTCAATTTGATTTTATATATTTTTTTAAAATGAATAAATGATTTTATTTATAGTCATGTTATGGTTATTGTATCATTTGTTATTTTTGTACTGCATATTATTATTTTAACATTATAATTATCAATTATGATAAAATTATATTAACTTTTTTTAAAAAAATATATATCAAATTATCAACACGGAAAGTGAAACAAACATAATAATATATAGATAAGAAAAACTATTAAATCGAACAAAATAATAGAGACAGCATGTGAAACAAAGTGGTAGGTATAATTTACTTTGCAATTAATGGAACTTTGAATTTTATAAAATAATTCTAATTTGCTATATAAAAGTTTACATTTGTGGCTCGTTCTTGCAAAATATTTTCTAATAAAATAAATAGAGACAGCATGTGAAACAAAGTGGTAGGTATAATTTTCTAATTTGCAAAAAGAAAAAATAAATAATAAATAAAATAAAATCTTTATTAATAAAATTTTATACATTTGTGGCTCGTTCTTGCCTAAAGAAGAAAAAAAAAACATATAATTGTCATTATAATTTGTTAATTCCAGTTTACAATATGATCTGTTTTAACGATCAGATTTTCTTCAATGTTAAAAATATCAAGCAGGACATGTGAGCCTTTGTTTTATTTATAAGTTAAATATAAATTCATGATTTACATTTAAACTAAAAATTACTTTTAAATAAGTTTTACTTTTTATATCTAAAACTCTAGAACTCCAATTATAATCTCCACTATACCACTTTAATTTGTGAAAATGGATGTAATTGCAGTTAAGATGCATAAAATCTATAAACTAAATTAAATTAAATTTTAAAATTGATTTAAATCTCTAAAGTAGTTACACGAATTAAATTGAATTATGCAATGATTTAAATAAACTTAACTCAAATATATAATTTTTTTTAATGAATTAAAACATTTTGTATAATATCCGTTGTTTCAGTTATCTATGATAATCATGTTCGGTATTCACAATCACTCTAGTTGAGACATTGAAAAGTACCATTTATTTCAAGGCTTGAGACACGGTCCCCTCTAACCTTTTTATTAATTTTTTTTAATAACATTTGCTTCATTAAAGTTTGATTTCCAAATAAATATTAATAATTTTATTAGTTTTTATAATTATGTACATGTGTAAATTTATTTTTTGTAAAAATTTAGTCACACATTTAGTTTTATTTTCAAATTTAATAATTTTAATTTACCATTAGTCTTGATTTTGTGTGTGTATATATATTGTAGAAAGTAGGAAATGTTAACGTAACTATAAGTGATTAAAATAAAAAAAATATTAGCTTAAATATTAATATCAATGTTTTAAAAAGTAGGTTATTATTTATATGATATATTGTGTTGGATCGAATTCTTTTAAATTGAAAATTTAAAAGATAAAAAAAGTGATATTAAAATGTTGTAAGGATTGAAATTGTAGTTTTCCTTTTTCAGTGGATTGGGATCAGAACTGGTTTGTCACTGCCATCGGGCTGGGAATTATTTTGGCAGATATTAGTTTACTTTGTCATAGAAGATTATTTGGGCTATTGGATTCACAGGATGCTCCATTACAAATGGGCCTATCAGAAGATCCACAAGGTTCATCATGAATATTCGGCACCAATTGGGCTATCAGCACCTTATGCCCATTGGGCCGAGATAATCATATTGGGTATCCCCGCATTTATTGGCCCAGTACTAGTACCAGGCCACATAACAACCTATTGGTTATGGTTCATTTTGCGCCAGATAGAAGCCATTGAGACTCATAGCGGGTAATTATTTTTTCAGGAGATTTCTTTTTACACCCTTATAATTTCTTCCTGCACCTCATAAATATTAAAATTTCTGCTTTGTCCTTATCATTGTTCAATTTGGAACAAGCTTTTGAATTCAATAGTCACTTTCAAACTATCCCATGTGAGCTTTTCTTTTTGGAAATAACTTTTAAATTATATGATTTTTAGAATTACTATTTCCATTTATACAGTCTAAAATTTCAAGAAAGAGAACAACTCAGACAAGAAGAGTGTAAATAAGAAATCCAGTTACTGATTTTTATGGTTAATTTTTTTTATTACATACTCTTTTTCATGCAATTACAAATATAACCTTCATTAAATTCTTTTAATAATGTTTAAAATACATAAAGTAATTATTTTAAAATGTTATTTATCTTATGATATGGTTAAGGTATGATTTTCCTTGGAGTTGCACAAAGTTTATACCATTTTATGGAGGAGCAGCATTCCATGACTACCATCACTATGTTGGTGAAAAAACTCAAAGCAACTTTGCCTCAGTATTTACCTATTGTGACTACATTTATGGAACTCATAAGGTAACCTTCATCTTTCTAAATAATTGCTTTAAGCATTAGTTAATGTTTTTATTCTATTTATATATATATATATATATATATATATATATATATATATATATATATATATAACATTTGAAAATTTCAATATTTCAGTAAAAGATAACTCATCATTGTACTAATAGGGTTCCTACACCTTATTTTTGCAGGGCTACCAATACATAAAACAGAAGGGAAGGGAAAATTCTACTTACACCAAAAAGTACAAGATGAAGTAGCTGTGTTATGCTTTCAGCTTTAAAATTGGCTCTATGGTCAAATAAATAAAGAAATAAAGTTTGCATAAATAACTTAATTGTTCTCTAAAAAAACTTAAACTATCTACGTGTTGTGTTCAAATTTATTGATTAATTATATTTTTATTTCAACGTTATGATTTAATTATATTTATATTTAACACAATAGAAACTTACATTGTGTGGTTCATATTTTCTATTTTCCACATTTATGCTAAAAGGTTTTTATACAGATTTATATGTTGTTTATAAAACTAATACGAACACCGAATTAAACAATATTTTAAATATTGATTGATATAAATGATAGTGATGTGTGTCCTTTAAGTAGATTAATAATTTATTTATTTCCAGTAAGAAAATTATTAACTTATTTACTATTAGGTTTTCAACCTCTCTAGATATTTTAGTTTAATCCAATAAAAGGGAGTTAATTTACTTATGACAGTATATTAATTGCTTTTTTTTCCTTTTAAATTATTCGATCTGTAACAACTTAAAAGGTTAAAAAATTTAATAAACCTTATTAACTCGCATTTAAAAAAAAAAATTATGTGGTGTTGAATATTTAGATTTGTTAGTACTTGGGTCTGAAATGTTTTTTGCAATTCAAAATTATAATTTTGTCTTCCATATTATGACGGTTACATATTATAGTTTTATAGATTTGTAGTGGTATTGAATTTATGCTACTTAGGTGTATAATTTGACTGTGACTTAATATGCATAAACATGTTTTAAGAAGATATCTTTTTTTACTTACAATGCAACAAAATTAGTGACGACTCACAAATATGTTTTCAATTCAAATTCTAAAATAATTTTTATTTAGGTGTACAATGTATAATTTTTATACCATTTTAGCTCCATAATTTTTGAGTCTGTACTTTTTTTATTATCCTTAATTCTTTGTTTTCAGTTTCTAGGTTGCAACTTCGGTTGTACCTTCGTACTTACTTTTAACCTAAACAAGAGTTTAATAGTTCGGTTGTGGACTTGTAGCACAAAAGTGCATGAAAATGATTTCTTTTGATGACATAAACTGTAGTCACTTTGATGACATAAACTGTAGTCACCAGCAACACGTCCATTATGTTCTCTCCCACAGCACTAAAACACTATTCTCGCATCACTTCATGATTCATGTCAACCTCACTAGCACAACCAAAACCAAACCCAACAACATTATCTATGTGTCTATAAATTATTTATCACAAAAATTCGGAAATGTACAAGTCTAAAGCAGCAACTAAAGGGACTTTGTATCATTAAGCTCGTCATAGTTTCTCATTCATCTTTCAAAAGAGACCATGCAGCTCTAATCAAGTTGTGAAGAGAAACTTTTGAAGCATCTGTCTTTAATGGAAATTAGTTGTCAGTGCGAGCATAGGAATGCTAATGATGGCAATTGGTGCACTAGCTCAGTGGTTTAGGATGAAGGTATAGACGGAGATGCCCACAACTTTACTTTCTTGTCAGCACTGGCTGTGGCCAAAACCAAGACTTTATTATTTCCTGCAAAAATTTGTGTGGAAATTTGTCAAGAACACGGTAAATTATGTGAAGGACCAAAAGGAATGAAGTCAGATTAGCGTCATTACCCATTGGAATAGCTTTAGGAGACCAGGAAACGCAAGAAATGTCACCTGCAAATGAAAACAATAATCAAGGACAGGAAGATCACAAATAGAAAATTACTTTATATGTTGCAAGGGAACAACTAAAAGAGTTGATGATTGGACATACTGTCATGGGCTTTCTCAGCTGTATCCAAAACCTTTCCAGTATCAACACATAACCACTGCAATGTGGAACCATGGGTAGCAGCCAAAATTTTTCCATCCGGGGAAATACTAAGGCGGTCATAGTGCAAAGTAGCACCAGAAGAATCGCGAAGAGGAATAGGGAACACCTTCAGTGTCTTAGGATCCTCATCAAAGTGATATCGAACTTCAGAATACAAGGAAAATAAGGTGAGATGAATTGAATTAATTAACAACCTAGTCCTTAAGACAGCACATATGAACATTTGGATAAGAACCCTACTTGCCCAAACCCCATGGAGGAAATAATACCATTGACTGATCAAATAACAAACCCATTTATCAGGTCAAATAAATTAACACGCACAAAAGAAAACATGTCCGTTTTCAGCTATAGAATCTCATCAAAGTGCTGTTTTGAATTCTTTACTAATAGCATGAGGCATGACCAAATATTCTTGTTTACAATCTTTAAAAGTATTTGCAACTGCAGTCGACACCAAGAGTTTGCTAGAAAAATAAAACCAATTATATAAGTAAAAAAAATAATCATCTTTCAGAATGTGCTCACCATTGATATTCCATATTCTCATTGTACCATCCTTGGATGCAGTGATTATTTGCTCAGAATTCGGTGTAAAGCATAACCAAGTCACAGCACTCTGACACACAAGTAATAAACATATAATCATAATAGTCAATATTTAAATGCAGGCATGCCTTCATGAAAATTGTTCATGCACATCATGCTCATGAAATTTCCATTGACCCAAGATATTCTAATATAATACATGAAATATAAGACTACTGCATAAAAAGTATATGAAAATTAATCTACAGTGTACCTTTTATATAAACAGAGTAGCAATGCATTATAGAAGGAAAAAAATCATCTTTGAATTTTTTGGCTTAAAAGTCTATATAAGTATAAATGGGAGATTAAATTAAATTTTAAGTCACCCCAAATAATAATGCTAACCTTATGCCCCTTGAGCTGCATAACATTTAAAACTTCCTTGGCAGATCCATCCTTCGCATAAACAATCTCCCAGACCTGCCAAACATTGTAAACAAGAAAAAATGGAGAATACATAAAGATATGTTTAAAAACAGAAGCAATAACATTCTAATAAACGTTGCCAATCAAAAAATATAATACAAAGCATAGTAATTATGAGATATAAAGAAGATTGGGAGAAAATATCCCTTATGTGTTTAGACTACACATAGGGTAGTTTATTTATATTGTAAGATATGGGCCAATGCCCTTAATACATAATAGACTAAGCCCAAATAACAGAAAGACACATCTTAACATCTAACACTCCCCCTCAAGCTGGAGCATATAAATCATATGTTCCAAGCTTGTTACAAAGATAATTAATTCTAGGTCCTCGTAAGGACTTAGTGAATATGTCTGCCAACTGGTTGCTTGAGTTAACAAACTCAGTCTTGATATCTCCGGATATGATTTTTTCTCGAATGAAATGACAATCAACTTCAATGTGTTTGGTTCTCTCATGGAAGACAGGATTAGAGCTAATATGGAGAGCAGCTTGATTATCACATATAAGTATCATGTGAGTGACATCTCCAAATTTCAATTCACTAAGCAATTGTTTAAGCCACACAAGCTCGCAAGTAGCTGATGCCATAGCTCTATATTCTGCTTCTGCACTCGACCTTGCCACAACACTTTGCTTCTTACTTTTCCAAGATATCAAGTTGCTACCAATAGAGACACAATATCCAGAAGTAGACCTCCTATCAGAAGGGGAACCAGCCCAATCAGCATCTGAATAGCAAACGATCTTTGTATCGTTGTTAGGGCCATATAGCAAACCTTTTCCAGGTGATCTTTTAATATACTTCAGTATACGAACAACTGCATCCCAATGGTCTTCACATGGGGAGTTTAGAAATTGACTCACCACACTAACTGCGAAGGAAATGTCAGGACGCGTAACAGTAAGATAGTTTAATTTACCAACTAGTCTTCTGTACCGTTCAGGATCTGAGAAAGGCTCCCCCTGATTTGGTAGGAGTTTGATGTTAGGGTCCATAGGTGTCTCAACAGATTTACAGTTCATTAACCCTGTTTCCTCCAAGATGTCTAACGCATACTTCCTCTGAGATATGACAATACCATCATTGGATTGTGCTACTTCAATACCCAAAAAGTACCGGAGTTTGCCAAGATCTTTGGTTTGAAAATGATGACAAAGGTGTTGTTTCATCTGAGAGATGCCAAGATAGTCGCTTCCTGTGAGAACAATATCATCGACATACACTATTAAATAGATACATCCAGCACTCGAGTGGCGATAGAACACTGAATGATCCGCTTCACTGCGAGACATACCAAATTGTTGAACAACACAACTGAATTTACCAAACCAGGCCCGAGGAGACTGTTTTAGGCCATACAAGGATTTGCGAAGACGACATACCAATCCAGAGGACTCCCCCTGAGCAACAAAGCCAGGCGGTTGCTCCATATAAATTTCTTCCTGCAAA
This sequence comes from Vigna angularis, assembly GCF_016808095.1. Lineage (NCBI taxonomy): Eukaryota > Viridiplantae > Streptophyta > Magnoliopsida > Fabales > Fabaceae > Vigna > Vigna angularis. The sequence continues at coordinate 10,873,133 of NC_068971.1, forward strand.
TCACCATTGAGAAAAGGAGTGAGTTAGACCAACAAAAGGTGTACCTGTACGTGCAACAGATGCAGATGTAGTGGAACCAGAGTGTTGATGATCCTCATACCATCTGAGAAATTCGTTAAAGATTGCAGGTTTGTCTACGATATTAGATGAAGTAGGATGGTCTGCAGACGGTGATCGGGGAGGTGGATCAGAATTTGCCACTGCTACAGGTCGAGGAGGACGTCCATGGAGAGCATAACATCTATCAATCTTGTGGCCTAACTTGCCACAATGGTCACATTTTGGACGTCCTTTACTTGGCTTGCGAGACCGACTTCGATCATCACGTTGAGCAGCCATAACAGAGGAATCATCAGTACGAGGAGATGTCTCAGTGACGGGTTTGCTCGGTATACGCAAAAGAGCAGAACAAGTAGAAGTAAAGTTGGGTATGACAGGAGAACCCAAAATCTGATCACGGACATGAGAAACATCATCAGAGAGTCCGTATAATGCCAACAACATGAAGAACTTTGATCGTTGTTCCAATTCTTCAGCAGGAGTGGAAGCAGGAGGTAATATATCATTAAAGTCATGAAGAAGGGCATGAATTTTACCCAAATATTCTGCCATGGGACCAGGATTGCGCGGACCAATAACAGTTAATAGGTCCTGACAAACACCATAAAGACGCTGAGTGTCATTTGTGTATAACAACTTCGCTTGTGCCCATACTTCTGAACATGTCTCATAGGATCGAAACATTTGTTTCAGTGAGGAGTGAATGGTGGACTTTATAACAATGCATAACTGAGCATCAATTTTCATCCAGCGGGAAGTGTCATCTATGAGAGCAGTAGTCACATTTTGAGTAAGATGATCTAAGTACCCCTGACTCTTCAGCCAAAGTTTGATGTCGGACGCCCAGGTTGCATAATTTGTGCCATCTAACTTGTCAATGGACAAGTGTACATTCACATAATTAGTATATATTGAGGGATCAGAAGATGAGCCACCAATAGAGGTGTTTGTAGACGAGGAAGACGCCATGGAGAGGGAGAAACCCTAAAAATTCAAAGTGCTCCGATTGACGCAACGACTACAGATCCAGAAAGAGGGCGAGGAGGCGATCACGGCGGTGCTGATCGGCGGCGGAAAGCTCCGGCGACGCGCCGGCACGCGCGGCGGCAGCGGCGGCAGCGGCGACTCTTGCGGCGGCGCGTGGAGGCGCGTGAGAGCTCCGATCGCGGCGATCTTCGTGCGACGGTGGTCGCCCGGCCGAGACGCTTCGGATGGTGTGGTCGCCGGTCGATTCTGGAGCTCCGGCGACGGCGGCGACGGCGCGGCGGCGGCGGCGGCGACGGCGCGGCGGTGGCGACGGCAGCGGCGGCGACGCGACAACAGCAGCAGTGGGTGCCGGAGACCGTGGAGTTGACTGGAACTATTCCTGTGCTCTAGATACCATATGAGATATAAAGAAGATTGGGAGAAAATATCCCTTATGTGTTTAGACTACACATAGGGTAGTTTATTTATATTGTAAGATATGGGCCAATGCCCTTAATACATAATAGACTAAGCCCAAATAACAGAAAGACACATCTTAACATCTAACAGTAATGAATAATGGTGTATTGCGAAGCTCCCTGAGGTCATCTAACAAATTGTTAGACAACTGTATTCTATTCATGTCAAAGACAAATTACAAGTGATTGCAATATTATATTTAATTTGATTTATTCTGGCTTTCACAATTTGTATGGTGCAGTTTCAAGTGATATATACTTGCTGCTATCTTGGTTCTTGAATAGGCAAAGTTATTGACAGATTATAAACAAAAAAGACTTGATTAGTAATTTGATCCCTATATTTAAAATATGATTCACTTTGATTTATATATTTTTCTTTTTGACTCAATTGAGTCTCAATATGTTTTAAATAGAGTTAATTTGGTCCTTTCCATTAAATTAGCATTAACCCCGTTTCGAAAGTGTCACATCCCCCGTTTTATCTCCTTTTTGCTTTAAGTAAAATATTCTTCACAATCCCTGCTTTTACATTTGTTTTTCTACCTAAATAGATGAAACAGACTAATTAATTTAGTTTCTAAAGTCAAGTTTTTTCCACAAATTCATTTGTCTACACTGGTCTTACAACATTAGAAATCATTTGGCTAAAACTGTTCATTGACCATTGACAAAATTAAAATAAAAGCTGTTGTGTATACATATATATGGAGAGAGAGAACAGTGAAAAAGGAAGGTGATTGGATATACAAACTTCACATGCTTAAACTTCAACCCTAGCTAGTTAAAAATAAAGCTTAAAGGATACGTCTTACTGCATAGTACTAGTTGCCCCTCTATGGGTGCACACATAATAAATAAGTAATTCAAAAAAAAAAAATAGATGCGCGCATTAAACCTCACCTTCACATCTGCAGTAAATGCTGCTGCAGCAATAAAACGACCATTGGGTGATATAGCAGCCATGTTATTTTTCAATTGATTTGTATCCACATGACCAACACTCTTCCCGGTTTTTCCATGCCAAACAATGATATCAGTCCCTGAATTAGAAATCAAATTTAGGATAGCTTAGAGAAAGCCAACATCAAGTATTAAATTTCAGCAAAAAGACAGACAATAATTTCATTAGCAACTTCAATTAAATGTACAATACAGTGCCTTTGATTTATAAGCAGCATAAATCTCACACCACATCCAAATTTTAGTTAACAATTCAATTTTTCTTACTCAGAAGTTCCAAGGTTATATGTCAGACGGTATAGGTAGCTTAGATGTTTGCAGTATTTAGTGGTGAAATAAATATGATCTACTTAAATCATTTTATGGACCCTTCCCCATATATGGGTTTATTTTCGTGCAAGCTACTTCTGATTAAAATTGAATTCCCTTCATAATCGCAGCATACTATTAGGTGAGAAGACCCTGAATATATAAATAAATTATGACAGACAGACAGAACATTTTCTTAGATTCCAATGGGAAATGGTGTCGGAAAGATACCTTCTGAACAAGAGGCAATAATTGTACTTCCATCACCACTTCCATAAGTTGCTGAGGCTCCAAACATGGTCAATATTGACTTTTTATCATGAACTTTGTGATGCTCCCACTTAATTTCTGGTAGAGGAAGTTTTGTTTGTTTATTTTCTGAAGATACAGGCTTCCCTTCTCCATACATATATAATGAAGAACCAGAAAGAGTATAAGATGACACAACAATGGAGGACGCATCATCAGAAAACACAACTGCTGTTGGATGACCACCAGCAGGTAAATTAATCCTTAGAAACCTGCAAAAGAATAGAGACAATAAAATTTATGCATATGAGATATGATTGACATTTACTTTCTATGATGTCCCAAGAGGCTTATAAAATTCACATACTTGAAACTTTTACTTGAAGCATCATCCAACTTAAACACTCTCACAACTCCATCAGCGCAAGCTGTTTGCACAGACAATATAAAGTAGGAATGTAAGAAAAAAATTCCACATAATGCTTAATTGCTTTAAGAGGTGAAAATAAATAAAGAACAGAACCATAAGAACATGAAGGAATCTTAGGTCAAAGAAATCTACAAAGGAAATTAGAAAATCAACAATGATGGTTGAAAAGTAAGAGTCAATACAAGTGATCACTTTGAGACAGTAAGGAACATTAATAAGGAGGCTCCAAATGCTGAGCACTACTTTCACAGTTGCTTCTTTGTCATTGAGTAGAGTGGTTTGTCCTCAAAAAAAGAAAAATTTAAGCCTAATTTAACTTTACAAAATTGGTTTGGTAAGACGACATTTTCATCTACTTATATCCTATAATTTGGTCTTATCTCTAGTCAATATAAATTCTTCAACAGTTTGTCCATAACTTCAATGATATACCATTGTCTCTTAAACATGTTATGGCCTATGGGGGAAATAATATTTTTATGGCAGCTCAGGTCATGGTATTTTAAGTACATATAGTTTCTTTTTGGTGCAGAAAGACTGCTTGAGTCAGCAGCGTTTTACAGCTACTTTGGTCCTTTGGTTTTGGTTTCGTTGTTTTGACAGGTAATATATTGTCCACCAAGTATTATTTTCACTTATCTACCTGATGAAGTTTCTTGTTTAACAAAGTATTCAGAATAATGAACATATCAACAATGAAGTCAAGACGGGTTTTTCTTTTTAGTAGAAAATAAGTATAACTAGAAATTTTTAATTAAAGACACACATAGGTTCGTAGAAATGGAAATATTTGTAAATAGATCCATACTTACATGCAAGCTCCAAATTTAGTACCCATACCCATATCCTACGCATACCTATATACCCCGGCCTGAAAACATACTTGATTTTGGCTAAAAGAAATATGTTTTCACTTTTAACATATCTTCTTTTGACAAACTAATAAAGTAAAAAACTATACTACCAATATTAATATGAAAAACTTCACAAAACCACTAGCATTAGTAAAAAATGCAACATCTAACTCGTATTCACTGCCACTAGGTTCCAAACCCAATTGTCACCCCATGCTTCTTACCCACATTGTAGGATTCTTTGAGTGGACATACTGGGAAGAATTGGTTCAAAACCTGGGAGTTGTAGATCCGATGATTCCCAAGCCATGACCCAACCCATACACAAGAGACTTGACACCACCTCTAATCCAAAACCTTAAAAAAAATGAGTTTATGGGTCTTTCTTCTCATATATTGCTCACCCCACTCATCTGCACTCAATGGGGGACTCCCAACTCCACACTTGAATTCCTCACAATCTCACCCATGAATGTGAGTCTCCATACATTACAAATTCCCTCTCTATCATGAAAGTGTTCTACCCATGAGTCCTCTACTCAATAACACTTCCCACATATGACGCAAATTGTTGGGTTTCTCGAGTAGACATATTGAGGAGAGTCGACACAAAACTTGAGAGTTATGGATCCAATGAGTCCCTCCCGAGCCATGAGTGAACCCATAACCAAGAGACTTGACACCACCTCTAACTCAATACCTTAAAACAATGAATTTATAGATCTTTCTCCTTATATATTGCTCACCTCACTCATCTCCAATCAACGTGACTCCTGACCTCACACCTGAATTCCTCACACACTTCATAATAGTCTTAAAAATTGAGTTTTAAGTCTAAGGGTCAGTTTTGACCAGTTTTCCATGAGCACTTCTATTTTGGGAGAGAAAAATAAGAAAAAAAACGAATGAGTTTCTCCATGAGTTAAAATTAACTAACTTATGCACAAGAGGTTACAAAAGAGAGTTTCCACAAATTTGCTTATACACAAGCTACGGAGAAACTAATTTTTATGTCTGTTCCTATTTTTTCCTCTTAGAAGCGTTTATAGAGAAATCTAAATAGGCCCTCAGTCGACCCACAAAATTGAATTATACGGTAAAAGTTATTATCCACTTATATACTATATTGTGAAACTATCTCTAGTCAATTATTCAATTATCTCTGGTCAATCAACACATAATGCAAAGAAAAATAAGTGAACTAAGAAACACAGATCTTACAACTGAGGAAAATAAGAGGCACAAGAGAAGTGAACTAAGCATGGCAATGAAAATTGACGAATTCATCTTTAAAAGGAACCGTATTACACCTGTTGCCAAATTGCGTCCATCGTGGGAGAAGCATATCCCTGTTACCGCATCACCATGGCCCTTCAAGGTATTCAAATCCAACGGATGGTGTCGCTTGTTTTGATCCTAAACCCATAAGAGAAACCACATTTTCTAAACCAAAGCAAACAAAACACGGAAATGAGAAGAAGTTCAGGATTGGAAGCTACCTTGTCGGAGGAATGGGGTTTGGAGAGAGGCTTCTTGGGAAGAGGTTTGGAGGTAGGGTTGGGATTGGGATCGATATTGGGTTTGGCGATGGATCGAACTTCGGATTGGCGCTTGCGGAAGTAGGAGTTGAAGAAGAGAAAGGCAATGATTGCACCCAACACGAGCGAAAGCGCTACGATGGGTAACGCTGGATCCATTTCAGAAAGAAGAAGAAGAAGAATAACAAGAACAAGGACTAGAACAAGGGTTTGATTTTGTCAAGGTAATGCTTAGTGTGTGCGAATGTTGTTGCTGTAGCAGTTGCACGCGTCGACTCTTAATCAAACCGTGGATTTGCGCGTCGTGCGCAGAGATATGCAGTTGCAATTTGCATACATTTTTTTTTAATGATTATATAAAAGTTAAAATATTAAGATTTATACAACATTTTATGTTTTGTAATTTGATTTAAAATAGATTTATACATTAGAAATAAAAACTTTCGTAGTAAATGAAAAGTAAAAGAAAGTTTCGAACAAAGAAAATAAACTAATATTTTGTTCCTTCAATTTTTTTTTAGGATTTTCAAATTTTTAATAAATTATTAATTCTAATTTCATTTTCGTATTTTATGTATTAGTATTTAGTCCTTATTGATCTTATATTTCGAAAATATGATCAAAATTATGATCCTCATGGTTACGTGATATTACAAAAGTATAAATGTTTCAGAGGTTGTGTGTAACGTGTAAAAGTTTGATGATAATTAAGAAAATAAACAATTTTTAATAGTTTGGAGGAGATTTTTCTATTATATATAATCGTCTTTTTCCTTGTTTTAAAAAGAATGGTATTCTTTTTATAAAACTATGGAGGCATGTCATTTGTTGCATGCAAGTGAAAAGTGTATATTTGAAAACATACAAGTTAACTTTTACAAAATTAAAAGAATCCTAAAAAATACCACTGGTAAAAAACAATACTTTGTGTTTCTAATTAGACTTATCAAAGTAATTCTGGACAAGTAGCTAACATAACAACTTAATCAATCAAAGTCATTAATATAATAACATTGAACTACAAAATACCATAAGAGGTATGGAGTAAAGAAAAGGTAAATTTTGTACATTTTATAGTTTTAATTATGTAGTATGAGCACATTAGTGATTAAAGAAGAAAAAAAACTTTGATCATTAATGAAAATAAAAATTACACTTTTATTGGTTATGTGAGGATGAGTTTGGATATTGTTTCGGTAGGGATGTGGAGACCAAGATACGAACCTAACAACCTTACTCTTTTCCTTCTCTGTGCTACTTTCACTATATTGTCTTTCTCTCTTCTCCAAGTCTCTGAGCACGGTGGGCTGGGTACCTGCAAAGGCACTCCGACGCTCAAGTCAATAAGACGCTCAAATCAATCAGGGTGTTGTTAGAGCAACTGAATCTTTCTTAATTTTCTCTTAGGGGAAAAACGTACCTTTTTCCTGGTGTGCTTTGTATATTTAAATTAACATAATAAACCGTTTACCTGAAAATCCGGTCGGTTAGTGAAGATGACTGTTTAGAAGTTGTAACCGTCATATTTACCTGAAAATCCGGTCGGTTAGTGAAGATGACTGTTTAGAAGTTGTAACCGTCATATCGTGTGCTGATACCGAGTCAATTACTTCCGTGATATATGGCCGTGATTCACGGCGCTGTGTAACTGCTTATCTGTAACCACTAGATCACGATGTCGCATATTGTATGTCGATCATCATTCGTGTCGACCTGAGTGGACGACGTGTCGCACACATGTTTCATGTCGGTTGTCGAGCCTCAACTGGTCGACAACGCCACATGGTCGTATGTTATTATGGTCGGTTATCTAGTGGTCGACCACACTAAGTGGTCGAATGTCATTACGGGCATGAGAATGTCCTGCAGTGGTTTAATTGTCGTCGGGTTATTGGTCGACAGTTGGAGGATTAGGTATCCTATAGTACATGCCCCCCAAGTCCGAGTAAATGGATGATGACAAAGTTATGAAGGACTTTTAAGTATTGTTTGAAGATTCGCGGAGACGTGGAAGAAACGAGGAGACGTGTGTGACAGCTGTGCGTGGCGTTACGAATTTTGGGTTTTCCCGCTCCTGTAGGGAAGTGAGGGGACGCGAATTAGTAGCCGTTAGATTAAAAAGAATCCTACGGCGCCTGACGATTAAACGGTTTGGCTTCTTCAACACGATTCAGAAGGGGGTTAGTCACTTTTGCAGAAGAACAGACATTGAGAGAGTGCACTGCTAGCGAGATTGTTTCTTCTTCAGTCTCATTGCCTTCGTTGCTACGAGAATCAACCAGGTAACCCTAAAATCCCTTTCGTCTTAGTGTGTTTATTGTTGATCATGGAAGGAAGGGGGCAGGATATCGGGGGCGATAGGCCGGGGCCGCCATCTACGGCGGAATGTTCCGAAGTTACCACGATACCATATGGGGAAAGGGCATTTGTATATGGAAATGTGTGCGGCGAGGGTCCAGGGGGACGCATAATATCTCCGATTAGCGGAGATGAATACGCATGGGCGGCGCGTGAGGTAAAAGAACTTAGGAGTCAATTTAGGAGTAGAGCTGTAATTACGGACTGGATTGAGAATAGTTGTGTGGTGAGGACCCTAGGGTATCACACCTGTGTGAAGTTGATAGCGTGCCGGGAGGATGAGAGGATCTGTTACGGGAGGGAGAATGCCTCTGATGAATTCTTTTACTGTTATGCTGCGCTATTCTATGATTTGTATGTGAGATTGCCGTTCACCACATTCCAAATGGATGTTTTGCGCACCTTGAACGTTGCACCGAGCCAGCTGCATCCCAATAGTTGGGGGTATGTACAGGCGTTCGGGGTGTTGTGTGGGGCGCTAGGAATTAGGCCTACTGTAGGTGTGTTCTTGCATTTCTTCAGATGTCGTCCGCTTGCGACGAAGGGGTGGGTATCATTGATTTCAGAACCAGGTAATGCGCTTCTAGAGCTTTACCTGCAATCGTATAGGGGGTTTAAGGAGAAGTTTTTTAAGGTGTCGATCACCGACGCTGGTCGACGGTTCTTTTTCGATGGTGAGGGGAATCCCAGATTTCCCTTATACTGGACGCAGGATCCTCTGAGATTTACCTCGTGGTCGGAAGATGAGATGACGATTGAAGAGTTGGAGGCTTTAAGTGTGTTGACCTCGTTGCCCCGCCCCTTCTCTTCTCGTCAGATTATAGAGTGCCTCGAGTTCGATGACGCAGGGGCGAGGGTGTTTGGTATGTGTCTTTGCTTATCATTTTTGTAACTTGTTATGTTGCTGCTGACCATTCTGGATGGGTTTTGATGTTTTGCAGAGATAATGGGGAGGAAAGGAAGTGGTCGCAGCTGGTTTCAGACCATCGACGACGAGAGGGATGAAGGTAATCGTCCGGGGTCGTCCGTTGGGCAACAACGCCCCCCTGTGCCACCAGCTGGGCCACCTCCAGTCGTAGTGGCGTCGGCTGAGAAGACAACATTAGTTGAGGTGCCTCTCGTGCGCAAAAGGAAAGCCAAGACAGTCGACATCAACCGCGAGGCATCAAAGAAAAATAAGGAGGTGGTTGAAGAAAATGAACGCCCCCTTCCGCTGGGCATATGGGATCGTGCCTTCATGCCTGGTCATAGGGTAGACCTCAACATGGATGCTTCAGAGAAGAAGGTGATCGAAAACATGAGCGAGCAACAGATTGCTGACAGCTTGCTGGAGATGAACACACGAGCACAAGCGTTGGCTTGGCATCTAGCGTATGCTTCGGATAGGGGTCAGATGCGGTCTGAGTTAGAGAAGATGCGCGCCCAGCTGAAAGAGCTCGTCGAGATCCATGCGGGCTGTGAGGCCAGGCAGAAGCGTACTGAACAACTTCTGAAGGAGGGCGAGATACTGTGGAATAAGACTCGGGAAGCTGGTGTGGCCCTCCAACAAGAACGTGATCAGATGGCCGGGGATCTGGATCAAGCGAAGAACTCAATGCTGATAGTGGCCCGAGAGAGAAACGCACTGAAGGTAGAGGTCTTTGAAAAAAATGAGTTGATCGAGGAGTTGAAGGATGCGATCATGGACGAACATAAGAAGGGTTTCAGGAAGGCCTTGAGGCAAGTCGAGCACTTGCTTCAGGTATCAACCAAGGGAGCTGAATTTGACGTCCGGAAGGATGTGCATGAAGGTCATCTGAAGCCCTTGAAGGAAATTCCGGATGACGCTGTCCTGGAGGGGGAAGAGGATGAAGAGGAGGTCGCCAACAATGAGCCTGAGGGAGCAATGGAAGCGGACGAGCCTGCCAAGGAAACTGCTGAAGCTGTTGAAGGCGACACACCCCAAATTGTCATAGATTAGGATGTAGTAATGATCTGCATATACATACTTGAGTATTTGATTCACGACTATGAATGTTAAACTTGGATTATTCACGAATGCTTAATTGTTGAAATAGAGTGCGCTGTTCGTTTAACTTAGCTGATTCTGCGATTGATTTGTTGTGGTGATCGCTAAGTGTGAATGTCGAGTGTATTGATAACGCTTTGTGTGACAGTGGAGAGCGATAGTCGAGTGAGGAAAATATTGGGTGTTCAAGGGTGAACATCGGCCAATGGGAGTGTATCCCGAACAGACTGGGTGTTCAAGGGTGAACATCGGCCAGTGGGAGTGTATCCCGAATAGACTGGGTGTTCAAGGGTGAACATCGGCCAGTGAGTGGGAGTGTATCCCGAATAGACTGGGTGTTCAAGGGTGAACATCGGCCAGTGAGATTGCTTTCATCCCCTTTGTGTATGGAAGTGACTGGTACGACAACCCTGGGACTCGACATTAGAGCAGTGATAAATGAATCTAAGCAATAATCATGATGAAATATAATCTTTAGTTGATAATTGATCTTGATAGTGTTGTAAGAAGAATAAACAAGAAATGGATGTTAACTAAAGTAATATTTAAGGTGAGTGGCGTTCCAAGTGTTGGGAACTGGGTGTCCATCTAGAAGCTGGAGACGATATGCGCCGTTCGACATGTCCTCTACAACCCGAAAGGGTCCTTCCCAGTTAGCTGCGAGTTTGCCATGGGCTCGATTCTTCCGAGCTTCTCCCCGCTTTCGCCACACCAAATCGCCGCTTTTGAAGGTTCTAGGTTTTACCTTGGTATTGTACCGTCGAGATAGCATGCGCTTTTGGGCCTCTGCGTGAATGGTGGCAACCTCACGACGTTCAGGAAGGACGTCGAGATTCGTCCTTAACTGCTCTTCATTAAGGGACATATCAGTGATTTGGCGCCTCAACGAGGGCTCGCCCACCTCGACTGGAAGCATGGCATCAGTGCCGTAGGTTAAGTTGAATGGCGTGTCTCCCGTAGATCCATGGGGAGTGCATCTGTATGCCCACAGGACCTCGGGTAGCTCCTCCACCCATAAACTTTTGGCTTCACCGAGTCGCTTTTTTAACTCTGTCAAAATGGCTTTATTTGCGGCCTCGGCTTGGCCATTGGTTTGAGGGTGCTCGACTGATGACGTGACATGCTTAATGCCTAAACTGATGAGGTAATCCTCTAATTTGCGTTCGATGAATTGGCGACCGTTGTCAGTGATGATCTTCTGAGGGAGACCGAACCGACAGATGAGACGCCAAATGAACTTCTGCACTCGTTGGGCGCTGATGACGGACAGTGGCTCAGCTTCTATCCATTTTGTGAAGTAGTCAACTGCCACGAGGAGGAACTTGTTTTGCGCTTTGGCGATCGGCAGGGGTCCAACTATGTCGAGACCCCACTGGGCGAACGGCCAGGGAGAGACAATATTGTGTAAGTCTTCAGGAGGTGCACGGATGTCGTGACCATGTGCTTGACAGGAAATGCATTTCTTGACGAATATCTCGCAGTCGCGGTCGAGAGTAGGCCAGTAATATCCGGCGCGAAGAACACGTCCTCTTAATGTCCGCTTGCCAGAGTGAAATCCACACATCCCTGTGTGCAGTTCGCGCAACACATAGTCGGCCTCTTCTTCCGAGAGGCATTTCAGCAGAGGAGTGCTATGGCCGCGACGATATAGGTCGTCGCCTATACACACAAAACGTGCAATGTGTTTGGACTCAGCCGCGGTAATGCTAACACCTTTGTCCTGTCGTTCCATGAGGTCTTTCACTTTCTGCCGCCAGTCTGCTATAGGTGTCGACACATTAGTGACAAAAGCTTCCACCCCAGGGCGGTCGAGCGTCATTCTAATGATTGAGGACAACTGCGCTCGCTCCTTAGAATGAGTTAATTTGGACAAAAGGTCTGCTCTTGCGTTTTGCTCCCTGGGTACATGGAGGACATTAACTTCGACGAAATTGCGGAGTAAAGTCTGAACCTTGTGGTAGTAACGCAACAGTTGATTGTCCTTGACTTGATAGATTCCATTCACATGGTTGACGACCAATTTCGAGTCCATCCGACACTCTAAACGTTCGACCGACAACTCTCTAGCCAGGGATAGGCCAGCAATTAAGGCTTCGTACTCGGCTTGGTTGTTGCTAGTTGGAAACTTGAATATGATGGCTTGCTCTAGGACCAAATCATCTGGCCCCTCTAAGACGACACCGGCTCCTCCCCCCTTTTTGTCGGAGGAACCATCCACGCTGAGGAGCCATTTTGTCGCGGAGTTCTTTGGTGCCGGTGTTAACTCGGCTGCGAAATCTGCCAAATGTTGACCCTTGACGGATCCGCGGGGCTCGTAGCGGAGGCCGAATTCTGACAGCTCCATTGACCAAGCAACCATTCGTCCTGCCAAGTCTGGCTTACGGAGGATCTTGGCGATGGGTTGATCTGTGCGGACTATCACTTGATGGCTCTGGAAGTATGGTCGAAGCCGGCGGGAGGCTGTGAGCAACGCCAAGGCAAACTTCTCAATGCGGGAATATCGTTCCTCGGCCCCTTGCAAAGAACGACTGATGAAGTAGATCAACTTAAGGGATGGTATCTCTTGTATCAAGGCGGCGCTAACCGCATACGGGGAGGCTGCAAGATACAGCTGTAAGTCAGATCCCTCGTCCGGTCGGGCCATAATTGGAGGACTGGTTAAGATGTGTTTGACAGTGCTGAATGCAGTCTCGCAATCATTGTCCCAGTGTTGAGTGGAGCCCTTTTTCAAATTCTTCAGGATGGGTTTGATGTATTCAGCCAGCCTTGGAATAAATCTGGACAGGGCGGTAAGGCGACCTACAAGACGTTGTACTTCTCGTAGGGTTTTTGGAGCTGGCATGTCGAGCACGGCTTTGCACTTGTCGGGGTTGGCTTCAATACCTCGACGCGTGAGCATGAAACCTAAGAATTTTCCTGCGGGGACACCGAAGGTACACTTGGCAGGATTGAGGCGCATGCTGTACCGTCGGAGCTGGGCAAAAACCTCCTTCAAATCTTGCAGGTGCTGTTCGACAGAGTTGCTGCGAATAACCATGTCATCGACATATACATCCATGCATCGTCCAATCTGGTGATGGAAAACCTTATCCATAAGGCGTTGATAAGTAGCCCCGGCATTCTTCAATCCAAACGGCATTACTTCATAACAGTAATTAGCGCGTTCGGTAATAAAGGCTGTCTTGCTTTGATCGGGCTCGTACATTGGAATCTGGTTATAGCCTGAGTAAGCGTCGAGGAAGCTTAGTATTACATGGCCTGAAGCTCCGTCTACCAGACGATCAATGCTGGGTAAGGGGTACGAGTCTTTAGGACATGCCTTATTAAGATCAGTGAAATCGACACACATTCTCCATTGGCCGTTGGACTTTTTGACCATAACTACGTTGGACAGCCACGTAGTGTACGTCAATTCTCTGATGAATTGGGCATTCAGCAGTTTCCCAACCTCAGCTTGGATAGCCTGGCGTCTCTCTTCCCCGACTCGTCGCTTCTTCTGGGCGACAGGTCGTGCCTCCCGGAAGATGGATAACTTGTGGGCCATGACCCCGGGATGGATGCCTGGCATATCAGCAGTTGTCCATGCGAACAAGTCTGCGTTGTTCCGTAGAATGTGTCCCAAATCGTGCTCTTCGCTGGAGGTGAGGTCTCCGCCAATGCTAGTGGTTTTGGATGTGTCTGTTGTTAAGGACAGGAGTTTGACTTCGCCTTGCGGATGCAGACGTTCGTCTACGTTGGTTCGGGGGTCTAAGTCGACTGCCGCTGCCTCGGGTCCTTTCGTCCTTCTGGTTGGGACGAAGGGAGTGATTTTTAACCCGGCAACATAGCACTGTCGAGCTGTGCGCTGATCGGCCCTCACGGTACAAATGCCACCATGGTCTGTTGGGAACTTCATGGCGAGGTGGGGAGTAGACACGATTGCCCCAAATGCGTTCAGACAAGGTCGTCCTAGCAGGGCGTTGTACGATGCATTTGCCTCGACCAGCAGGAATCGAACTCGACGTTCAGGGGCCTCTCGACTTGTTCCGAGCCGAGTTCGCAGGTCGAGGTATCCCCTGGTATCGACCCGTTCTCTTGAGAATCCGACAATCTGCTCATTAAACGGGGCGATAAGGTCCTCAGATAGGTCCATTTTCTGAAAAGTGGACCAATATAAAATGTTGACCGAGCTTCCTTGGTCGACGAGAACCTTGCTGACATCATACCGAGCTATATTAGCCGTGATGACCATAGGATCATCATGATCAGGATCGGGAGCATGGAAGTCAGCGTTCGTGAACGTGATGTCAGGGATCGACAGAGCCTGGCGTTCGATCATATGGACCGACTTCAACTGTCTCAAATGTCGCTTCCTCGCCGAAGCCGACACGCCTCCCCCCGCAAAACCACCAGATATGGTGTCGATGCGGCCTCGGACTGAGCGTTCTCTCTCTATGCGTCGAGGTGGACTGCGCGACCGCCTACGGTGTCGATCATCTTTAGGGGGAGATCGCTGGGGACTTCGCCTAGGAGGATCTCTTCGGCGAGGAGTTGTTGCTCTAGTGGAAACTCTCTCCTTGACGTAATTCTGGAGATAACCGGCACGAACGAGTCGTTCTAACTCGTCTCTTACTGTGTTACATTCTTCCGTGTCGTGCCCACGATTCATGTGGAACCGGCAAGTTTTGTTGTTATCCGCGTTCTTTGGGGTGGCACTCCGTCGCGCGGTGAGAAGTTCGGCGTGTAAGGCCTCTTCTAGCACCCTCGCCCTTGGTGCGTTGAGAGTCGTGTAGCGATCGTATTTAGACGTCCACCCCGACTCTTTCCTAGGTGGCCGATCTGGTTTGTAGTCGTTGGGGGGTCGTCTCGTTGGTTTTCCTGTCTCCCGGTTAGGGACCTCCTGCTGGTGTTTCCTCCTGGAGTTACGGTGATCTTCGATGCGGATGAATTTCGCCATAGTGGATTGGAGTTCCTCCATGGATGCTGGAGGGTCAGCATATAATTGTTCCGAGACTTGTCCCGGCCTTAAGCAGGACGACAGGTTGCTGATAATAAAGGTGGGAGTAATATCTGGCACGCGCCGGGCCGTCTCGATGTACCGCTGCATGAAAGCTTTCAGGGTCTCATCCTTCTCCTGCCTGGTATGGACAAGCTCAGTAGCAGTCATCGCTGGTTTTTTATTGGCTGCGTACTGTTTTCGGAATAAAGATTCGACGGTTGCAAAGCAATCTATGGAATTTCGGGGAAGTTTATGGAACCATTCCAGAGCTTCCCCTTTAAGGGATAAGGAGAAAGCTCTGCATATCACCGGATCGCTGTCGGTATAGAATGCCATGGCATCTATAAAATTACGTAGATGGTCATCAGGATCTTCAGAGCCATTGTAGCGTTCCAGAGTTGGAGGAGGCTTGTCCGGCATGTTTGCTTGCATGATGGCTTCTGTGAATGGAAGCAGGTTAGTGAGGCGCATAGGAGTAGGCCCCCTCCTTCCTCCCCCGGCCCGTTCAGAGGCTCCCCCATGATGGCTGGCATCGTTATCCTCCTGTCTGTTGGAGGCAGATAACTCTGGTGTTGGGATCTGTGCTCGTAGCGCGGCTGTCTCCTCTGCGTGTTTACGTTGAGTCTCCTGCATGGTTTGTGCTTGTGCCTCAATTTGCGCCTGCAATTGCCTGATCAAATCGTGCGTATTGGAATTTTCCATTGCTCCGGTGGTCGTTGTTGGGATAGTAATCTCGGGCCCCACGGTGGGCGCCAAAATGTTTCGGTAGGGATGTGGAGACCAAGATACGAACCTAACAACCTTACTCTTTTCCTTCTCTGTGCTACTTTCACTATATTGTCTTTCTCTCTTCTCCAAGTCTCTAAGCACGGTGGGCTGGGTACCTGCAAAGGCACTCCGACGCTCAAGTCAATAAGACGCTCAAATCAATCAGGGTGTTGTTAGAGCAACTGAATCTTTCTTAATTTTCTCTTAGGGGAAAAACGTACCTTTTTCCTGGTGTGCTTTGTATATTTAAATTAACATAATAAACCGTTTACCTGAAAATCCGGTCGGTTAGTGAAGATGACTGTTTAGAAGTTGTAACCGTCATATTTACCTGAAAATCCGGTCGGTTAGTGAAGATGACTGTTTAGAAGTTGTAACCGTCATATCGTGTGCTGATACCGAGTCAATTACTTCCGTGATATATGGTCGTGATTCACGGCGCTGTGTAACTGCTTATCTGTAACCACTAGATCACGATGTCGCATATTGTATGTCGATCATCATTCGTGTCGACCTGAGTGGACGACGTGTCGCACACATGTTTCATGTCGGTTGTCGAGCCTCAACTGGTCGACAACGCCACATGGTCGTATGTTATTATGGTCGGTTATCTAGTGGTCGACCACACTAAGTGGTCGAATGTCATTACGGGCATGAGAATGTCCTACAGTGGTTTAATTGTCGTCGGGTTATTGGTCGACAGTTGGAGGATTAGGTATCCTATAGTACAGATATTATTTATGGAATAATAAAAATAAAAAGACTATTCATAATAGATATTTGATCTTGATTGAAATAGTAACCAAAACCAACAAGATGTCTCTTTTGAGTAAGTTGAAAATATATTTTATTTTTGCTTGGCATTATTAGTTTTTAGGTAAAAAAAAACTAGTTACATTATCTATGAATCTCAATTTAAAACTTAACTGAATCTATCAAGGATCGCTCTATATATAAAAAACTAATTAAAAAAAATTATGTATTTAACCATCTCCAAATCAAACATTATTTTTCTAATTCACAAACTTAATCAATATATACAAAATTCATTCATTTCACATTTAATTGCAGTTCATCACTTATTATATTTGAAGTCCATTTTAGGTCAATGTCTCTTTTTCTTTACCAACAACAAATTTAACATTTCATCATATAATGATGCATATCGGGAAAGTTGTTAGATATTAAAAAATCAACTAGTTTTATGTTTTGTTTAGTTATTCTTTAATTTCTTGGAATTTTGTCAAATAAGGTATTGTGTATAAGTTTTCAACATAATCAGGATATCATGTTTTATATTTAGTGACTAGTAAAGTAGTTTAGCTACAATAATAACAATTATGCTTTTTTACAATAACAATTGTGTCTGGCTTCTAATTCTTCCTACCATAAGAGATTCAAATATATAAATATTGTTTGTGAAATTTGTTTAAAAGCAACTCTTCGCTCTCATTCATATTTGAACTGGATAAAGGTCATTCTTCCTAGTGCTTTCAATATTTTTATTAACAAGTCAAAACTCATCAACATATATACTTCAACTTTGGATGATATTAAAATAAAATATAATTAAATATTATAGATACTATATATAATTATTTATTTATTATTTAGATATTATATATAATAAGTTATTCAATTTCTTCTGAATATTACAAATATTTATCAATCAATTATTTAGTTTTCTTTTTTACTTAACATTGCTCTTATATACATCTCTCCCTCTTTTGTAAATTATATACTTAATGATTTAATAGCATTTTTTTTGTCTTTGTATTTATAACAGTGATTCAAAATTTTCTATTTTTTTTTAAAGATTCAATATAAACATTTTCATTAACGTTCTTTGGACAATGATGATCTGATATATCTTAATATAATTATCCACTCTTTAAACGTTTATTCTCCAATTCCAAAAACAAATTGGAAGGAATAACATTAATATTAGTCTAACATAAAGGATCATATAAAGGATCACAAATGAATTTTGATGATATACATATACAGTTGCATAGTTGCTACTTGTCCTTCTAAAGCACTTGACAAATTACCTATTTCCTGCACAAAAAGCACAAAAAGAACAAAGGACAAACTTAAGCTAATGTAGTTTTCTTAACACTAGTAATCTGAAATAGATACGATCATTTTAATCATATAAGGGGACAAAAGTTTGAAAGACATACACAATTAAAGTGACAAAAGTGCAACATTATATATTCTGTATAATCAAATCTTTAGTACTCAAGATTGCAAGAGCTTCTCAATATCTTTCTGCAAGAGGAAAAATATAACTTAACTGACATACAATTTTAATCTTTATTACATGACACTGGACAAATTCGGTTGTAGTTAAATGTGTTGGGTTTCAGTTTAGACTATTTTAGAGGACAAGTGCATTTATGCCAACAACCCAAACATCAATCCAACAACATTCACTGAAGTTAAAATTAACCCCTTTTGTTTGCATCATTATTATATGTAGAAATCCAACTTAAAATATATAAACATGATAATATGTTTGGTTGAGAATCCAAATGTGAGTCTAGATCCATAAAAGTGAGAAAATGAAACACTCCATTAATCTATTATTTTAAGGTTTTGAGTTGAGAGTGATGTTAATATCTTATGTTGTTCTCATATTTAATAACTTTGTGAAGTTCCACCTGATACAATCTTCAAATATTCCTCCTTTCTACTCTTTCAAAAACTTGTAAAGGGGAGTTGCATTCTTTCCATTGACTTCAACCTGCAATGAACTATTTTAGGATGATTTTCATGTAAAATAACACATGGAGCAGTATTCAATTCCACATGCATAAACAGTGTCAATGCAGGAAAATATACGTCACGTCATGCCAAGATAGAATACTACACATAAAAGGGAACAAAATAGAGCAAATAAAATATGGGGTGGTTGTCACATATCAGAAATCACCTTATCAAATATAGGAAATTCAACTTTGAACCTGGTGCAAACAACTTCCTGGATTTCTTCATTGTTTCCTGGCTCCTGTTCGGCAAATCGGTTGCATGGAAATGCCAAGATTTTAAATCCTGGAGATTGAGATCACTCGGAAGTCTCAGTTTTACAAATTCACATCATGATAAATATGGTTGACATATTTATTTCTTTTCATTTTTTATTCAAGTGTTTACCTTGATTCTTGTATTGTGGAAATGGTACCTGCACGAATCAACCTTGACACACAGTATTCGTTGTATCCAAATTCTTGGTCACCATGTCTGCTGCTAAGCCATACTTAGTTTCATTTTTTTCGCAATCATGCACAATCAATTTTTTTCTTGGTACCGATCTATGTCGATGATGAGGATGGCTTACCATCTATACCAACTCAATCATGCACAACAATTTTGTTGGAATATTGGTAGTTATCGAGCTATGCATAAATTTTGGAGTTGACTTAAGATGTGTATTTAACTTTGATCAAAATTCAATTTATACAATCAGACAATGATCTATAATTAATGTCTAATATTCTAGCTGTCTTGAATGCAAATTTGTGTTTTGTAACTCACATAATACCAGGCTTAAGAATCCACCGTATTCATCTTGTAAGGCTTGGGGAAGATCCCAATGGAAAAGGGTCACAAATGGCTGAATATTTGGATTAATAACATTCTCATCAATATATGATTATGAACATGTCAATATATTCACACACATATGAATACAGAATGAATTATATCAGATTCCTTCTTGGTTTATACCAGAGCTAATGTTTCCTTCTGCATATTTTTCAGAGCAGTGTAAATGATTTTTTGACTGATTGAAACCTTTAAACATGAAAATATTTCTAAACCGCCTGTAAATATTATATAATTTTATTTTTCTTCTAATATGGCGTCATTTTCTTATAACTGCCGCTATGTAATAGCCACTAAAAATTATTTTTCTGCTAGTGTTTCAACTTGCAAATATGAATAATTAATTTGCAATTCTTGAATTATTCAAGGCATGACATAAAATGACAAAAAGAATATGATTCAATATATATCTGAGGGTCTTGCACACAATAATTGGAATTATAAATGAACCAAATTTCAAATTGACTGAAAATAACAATGATAATTGTTTGATTGATTTACTTTTCTAAACATTTGCCGTTATAAGTATTTATTGTAATTCGTAAATATAAGTTCATGCATATTTATTAATGGTGGTTCATAGATGACCCTTTTGCTTGCAGCATTCAATTGCATCTACAAACATTTCCTCCATGCTATACTTAAACTCAAATCCAGCATCCGTAAGTTTCTTGGAGATTAAATGTGGAAGCTTCACATCATGAAATTTCTTCACCTCCCTAGAAGAAGAAAAACAAAACCAAAATTAAAATACAATTATAAATTTGAGAAATAACTTTGATGCAGAAGGACAATAGTTCAGAACTCACTCTACAGATATTTGAAAATTGGGGTATTTGGCTGAAAGAAGTTCTGCTATTTCTTCAACATCTGCAATGAATGGTGAGCAATTATACCTCCCTTTTGGATTAGGATGATGAAGGAGGAAGATATGTGCTCTCGCAATATCATCAACATGTACCATATGAAGACGAGAGGCACCAAACGGATTCTTCTTACCTGCACACCAGTGACAAAACTGACTTGTAAAATTAGACTGATGAATCATGGAAAATACAGAGCAAGAAATGCTTAACGGTGTGACTATGGATATACAAACTATGGTGTACTCTGATAAGAAAAAAACTTTCATTATAAGGGAATTAAAGAATCATAGTTCTTTGTTAGAGGAAGGATTGTTAACATAAAAAAAAAAGACGTCTCACATGAGATAAAACAAGATATGGATATACATAAAATACTTTTATTGATAAGAAACATTTTAGAATGGTACCAAAGTAAATATGTGATAAAACCAAACTAATGAAGATGCTTTGTTTTAATCTTTTTAGGTCTACTTTTGACATGAGACAAATCAAAACTGATGATCAAAGAATGTTGAAAAGGGTCCTACAGATTGAGAGTTGCAGGAGTTACCAAATAAGAAAGAGAGAGTGGTATAAACTGAGCCAGGGAGTTTGGGACAGATGAAGGGACCAAGAACAAAAGTAGGAATGAGAGTGACAACATCCAAACCATGCTTTTCTCCAAATTCAATAACTGCTTTCTCTGCCATTGTCTTAGAAATTGAATATGCCCAAGCAAAGGGCTTCAAATCTCTGAGAAGATTTTCATCACTCCAATAACTCTCATCCATCACATCATCTTCTTTCTCCTGCCAATAAACAGCAGAAGCACTGGAAGTGTACACAACCCTCTTCACTGTCTTTGAATTCAGGCATGCTTTCAGAATGCCTAATGCTCCATCAATGCTTCTTTGGGTCACCACTTCCTCTGGTTCATTCAATTCTATGTCAATTGGAGTGGCAGTGTGGAGCACACCAAAACACCCTTCAATTGCTCCATTGAAACTCTCTGGGTTGCTCAGATCAGCACTGAAAAATTTTAACTTTTCAGATGCTCCTGGAAGATTTGTGAGGAAGCTCAAATCCCTCTTGCCATCTGTCAAATACATAAACTCATTGTTCCACAATTTTGGTTTTATGCCCATCTTAACATAACACAATGAGAAATAAGAATAACAACATCATAAAATATCTTTCAGAATTTCATATCAGATCCACTGAGATGAAAGCTGTATAAATGATTTACCAGGATCAGGTCTAACAGTGGTATGAACAGTGTAACCATCCTCTAGTAGTCTCTTGATGATCCATGAGCCAATAAACCCTGTGCCTCCTGTTACACAAACTCTTCCTTTTCCTTCTTCCATTTCTGGGTTTTATATTTTGCCCTGCTTCTAGTTTTGATGGTTTTGCTTCAATCTTCATGAATGGATTCATATATACACACAAAAAATGGAACATTCCCTACATGGCGGCTTTTAATTGACTATTATACTGTTTTTTTCAGTCATGGAGGACAGATATGATTGCTCTTTCTCAAAAGAACAGATCAATTTTTTATTATTTTTAATAAAGAGATCATAGTTATATCTTTAAGTATTTGTTATTTGTTTTTAATTTTTGAAAAATTATAGTTTGATTCTTGATTTCTCCTCTTCTTGTACAGACCTTTTGTTATTTTTTATTTATTTAGTTTCTACCCTCTTTCAAAATAAAGAGCAAAATAAACACTCATTATACTCAATGAATTTAAGTAGAAAAAATATGATATCTATATAGATTAAATGAGTGGGAGAAATTACAATGAACAGAAAGGTAATAGAATGATTATATGAAAAGGAAAAGAAAATGAGAATAAGATTATAATATTAAAAACATGTCAAATAGGAAAATTCATTATTTCTAGAAGAGAAAAGACATTTAAATATAAAATTGTCAAATTGACTCAAACAAAATTAATCAAATTTTCCTTCTGACTTTTCCTTCAAATTGTACTTTTCAATGCAATTTCTAAAGCATTGAAAACCAAATTAAAGAACTGATGAAAAGAAAAAAATATATGTTTTTTGTTGCTCTAAGCTTTTTAAAGTTCACAATTAGTCTATTTTAAAGCAATTGTTTGTTTGCGTTTCTTTTTCATTTCTATTGAATAAAGGGTTGCAAATTAATGAGTTTAAGGGCGTTGATTCTTTGTTAGGTTCTAAATGAAGAAATTTGGAAGTGTCTTACCTCAACATTTCCTGCCTCGTCTCTTTAATCATTAATCGCTAAGTTATATTGAGATAAATAAGCATAAAAATTTAATGTTGCATGTTATTAAGTATAAATCTTGGGATGTGAGTTTGAGGCAGTACATTTCTCCACTTATTGAATTTGCATGAAAAAAAAAGTTGACTCTCTTTTCAATTTGCTTACAAAAGTGTAGTGTAGGAGATGCTTCTTTTTAGAGACAATGAGTGATTTGTTGAAATTAGAACTATGATTAATCTAATTATATTTGAATTATATGTTTTTTTATTGATATTCTATCTTGTACTTTCATGATAAGATTTTGGGATATTAAAGTGGTAATAAAATACATTTTAGTTTAATAATAAAGTTGCTAGTAAATATCATAAAATCTTATAGTTCAATAAAAAAAAGTAATGAAAGAAGAAAAGAATAATATATGATTGCTGAAAAGGTGTATTGTGTTGTGAAAAGAAAAAGAAAAGAAAAAATATATGAGATACTAATGATAATAAAAAAGCCATAAGGAAGACATCTATTATAAATATATATTATGAACCTCGACATGATAAGTTAAACAACTCATGATAACCTCGGAAACATAACAATTCAATAACTCAGTTACAACTTAATAATATCTTAATAACAATTAATAACAATACAGCAACAATTTCACAACATTCTAATCGATTTCATTATTTTAAAATATTTATTAATTCTAATACTCTTTTTCTAAATTTTTATAAATGTATGCTGTATTAATTTTACTATAAACAAATTAATTTTTAACATTAATTAAGTCAGTTATTTAGTGGTGGTTTTAATGGCTACTATTTTAATTTCCATCCATTAAACCACGCTTATAGAATTTGGTATGACAAAGTATTATAGCGGGGATTTAATACAACCACCGAAATAATGTCATTAAAATTATTAGAGTCGGTTTTAACTATTTTAAAATTAATTTTAAAGAAGTTTCATCTAGTATTTAAGGACAGACAGTTACAACGCTGAGAAAATCATAACTTTTTTTTATAAAAAAACAACAACTATTCAATATTTAGTGACAGTTTTAATATTGGTAGTGTTATGTAGTAAGATATTTATTACATAAAATATCTTAGATATTCAGATATGTTTTCTTTATGTCTAGAGACCCTAAATAATATTTCAGAGCAGGATCATAATCACTCTCTTGAGAGCTGAGGTTCCATAACTCACATCTGACTTGAGCGTCAAAGTAATATTTTTGCAGGAGCAACAAAAACACATCGGACAACATTTACACCGAAAGAGGTAGTTATCGAGTTAAGATGTGTATTTAAATTTGATGAAAATTCAATTTATATAATCAAGCCATGATCTATAATTAAAGTCTAATATTCTAGTTTTCTTGAAACCTTTAAACATGAAACTAAGTCTAAATCCCGCCTGTAAATATTATATAATTTTATTTTTCTTCTAATATAGCGTCATTATATAATAACTGGCGCTATGTAATAGCCACTATTTTTTTTCTAGTGTTTCAACTTGCAATTATGAATAATTAATTTGCAATCGTTGAATTATTCAAGACATGACATAAAATGATTAAAAGAATATGATCCAATATATAACGTGAGGATCTTGCAGACAACAACTGAAATTATAAATGAACCAAATTTCAAATTGACTGAAAACAACAACTATAATTGTTTGATCGATTTACTTTTCTAAACATTTGCTGTTATATAGAAATAGTATTTATTGTAATTCATAAATATAAGTTCATGCATAATTTATTAATCGTGGTTCATAGATAACCCTTTTGCTTGCAGCATTCAATTGCATCTACAAACATTTCCTCCATGCTATACTTAAACTCAAATCCAGCCTCCATAAGTTTCTTGGAGACTAAATGTGGAAGCTTCACATCATGAAATTTCTTCACCTCGCTAGAAGAACAAAACAAAAATCAAAATTAAATTACAATTATAAATTTGAGAAATAATTTTGATGCAGAAGGACAATAGTTCAGAACTCACTCTACTGATATTTGAAAATTCGGGTATTTGGCTGTAATAAGCTCTGCTATTTCTTCAACATTTGCAATGAATGGTGAGCAATTATACCTCCCTTTTGGATTAGGATGATGAAGGAGGAAGATATGTGCTCGCGCAATATCATCAACATGTACCATATGAAGACGAGAGGCACCAAACGGATTCTTCTCACCTGCACATCACTAACAAAACTTACTTGTAAAATTAGCTAGATAAATCAGAGCAAAAAATACTCAGTAGTGTCACCATAGATTTACAGACCAAGGTATACTTAGATGAAAAAGGACTTCCAGTAGTTTCACATGAGATAAAATTATTAACATACATACATTTATATATATAAGATATTTTCATTGTTGGTAAGAAGAAGTAATACTGTAAACAATGTAAACAATGTAAGTGAGAACCTGACTCAAAGTTGACCATATGTAGAAAGTTAGGTATATGTTATTGTGTTGATTGTCCTTACATGTATATGCTTATTGTTGGGGAGGATAAAAAATTAATGTTTTTTCTAAATAGAAGGACTAAAATGTATTTTACTTTAAAAGAGAGATTAAAAACAAATTTACATAATAGTTTAGAGACTAAAAACAAATTCTCTTAATAGTTTAGGAACTAAAAACATGTTTAACCTATATCTTAACTATAAAGAGATAAAATCATATACAGATGTAATGTTTTGTTTTAATCTTTTTAGGTCTACTTTTGACATGTGGCAAAGCTGTAACTGATCATCAATTCAAATTTCAACATGAGACGAATCAAAATTGATGAACAAAGAATGTTCAAAAGGGTCGAACAGATTGAAAGTTTGCAGGAGTTACCAAATAAGAAAGAGAGAGTGACATAAACTGAGCTAGGGAGTGTGGGACAGATGAAGGGTCCAAGAACAAAAGTAGGAATGAGAGTGACAACATCCAACCCATGCTTTTCTCCAAATTCAAGAACTGCTTTCTCTGTCAATGTCTTAGAAATTGAATACGCCCAAGCAAAGGGCTTCAAATCTCTGAGAAGATTTTCATCACTCCAATAACTCTCATCCATCACATCATATTCTTTCTCCTGCCGATAAACAGCAGAAGCACTGGAAGTGTACACAACCCTCTTCACTGTCTTTGAATTCAGACAAGCTTTCAGAATCCCTAATGCTCCATCAATGCTTCTTTGGGTAACCACTTCCTCTGGTTCTTTCAATTCTATGTCAAATGGAGTGGCAGTGTGGAGCACCCCAAAACACCCTTCAATCGCTTCATTAAAACTCTCTGGGTTGCTCAGATCAGCAATGAAAATTTTTAACTTTTCAGATGCTCCTGGAAGATTTGTGAGGAAGCTCAAATCCCCCTTGGCATCTGTCAAATACATAAACTCATTGTTCCACAATTTTGGTTTTATGCCCATCTTAACATAACATAATGACAAATAAGAATAAGAACATCATATAATATCTTCATAATTTCATATCAGATCCACTAATATGAAAGCTGTATAAATTATTTACCTGGATCAGGTCTGATAGTGGTATGAACAGTGTAACCATCCTCAAGTAGTCTCTTGACGATCCACGAGCCAATAAATCCTGAGCCTCCTGTTACACAAACGCTTCCTTTTCCTTCTTCCATTTCTGGGTTTTATATTTTGCCCTGCTTCTAGTGTTGATGGTTTTGCTTGAATATTCATGAAGGGATTCATATATACACACAAAATGTCAAACACTCCATTCATGGCGGCTTTTAATTGGCTATTGTACTTTTTTTTTTGTCATGGAGGACGGCTATCATTGCTCTTTGTCGTGTTTAAAAAAAAGTCACACACAAATAATTGAATTTTTTTCATTAAATATTGACCATCTTTAAATAGATATAAATAATTAAAATAAATACAAATAAGACTTTGAATAAAATACAAATAATAAAAATTAAAAAAAATAAACAGACTCAAAATAAAAATAATTATTTAATTTATCATTATTTTATATTAACAAAATAAAATAATACTTTACTTAAATAAATGAATAATCAAAACTATCTATTCTTATTTTATCTTATTAAAATCAAACTAAATATCACTATACTCAAATTAATAAAATAAGATTCAAATAATATTATTAATAAACTTATAAAATTTCAATCTTTTATTATTTTTTAATAAAGAGATCATAGTTATATCTTTAAGTATTTGTTATTTGTTTTTAATTTTTGAAAAGTTATAATTTGACTATTGATTTCTCTTCTTCTTGGCTATGTTTTACTTATTTAGTTTCTACCCTCTCTTAAAATTAAAGAGCAAAATAAGACACTGATCATTATACTCAATGAAACTAAGTAAAAAAAAAGATGACGTCTAGATAGATTAAAATGGTTGGGAGAAATTTCAATAAATAAAAAGGAAATAGAATGCTTATATGAAAAGGAAAAGAAAATGAGAATTAGATCGTAATATTAAAAAGATGGGATATCAAATAGGAAAATCATTATTTCTTGAAGAAAAAAGAAATTTAAATATAAAATTGTCAAATTCACTCACACAAACAAAATTAATCAAATTTCCTCTTACTTTTCCTTCTATTCTATTGTATTTTTCAATGTAGTTTTTAAACCACCAATTAGATTGAAAACCAAATTAAAGAAATGATGAAAAGAAGAAAATAATGTTTTTGTTCCAATAAGCTTTTTAAAGTTCACAATTATTCAATTTTTAAAGCAATTACTTTGGTTTGAGTTTCTTTTTCATTTATATTGAATAGAGGGTTCACTAGACAAAAAAGGATTTTAACTCGCGCATTAGACATCGGTTTAGTTGTAACCGAAGCAAAAAATGGCGCAGTGACATTTTTGTAATTATCGCAAACGTATATGTCTTGGTTCAAAAAGAATCGATGTCTAAAACTAGCACGATGACATTTCTGTAATTATCAGAAACGTATATGCCTTGGTTAAAAAAAAAACCAGTGCCTAAAACTAACGCGGTGACATTTTTGTAATTATCGCAAAGGTCTATTACCTCAGTTGTTTAAAGAACCGAGGCATAAAATAGCTGAAATTTTTTATTTTGTTTTTTTGAGAGGGTTTAGGCATCGGTTCTTTATAGAACCGAGGCCGTAGACCCTTATTGCCTCGGTTAAAAAAATAACCGAGGTAATAACATCTATTTAGGGTTAAATTCCGCAAACAGACATGGTGTTGCGCCGCTCCTCTTGTTCTCCCATTTTATTTCACGTTGCCAAGAGGGAGGCTTCCTTCCTCTTCTCTATTCCTTCCTCCTCTTGTTCCGATCCAACCTAGCCTAGGGTTTTTCGTCTCACGCGGACAACCAACTTGAAGGGATCATCAATCGCGCGACGGGGGCGCAAGGGCGCGGTGGCCACTCTTATTCTTCTTCTTCTCTCCGTTCTGATTCGCAGCGAAGGAGGAAGCCTCCTTCCCTCCCCCTTTTTTGATTTCGAATGGGTTGTTTTCAGTTTGATTGATTCTCTGCAGGAGTGGCGGTGTTTGATTGATTCTCTGCAGGTGGTGGTGGGAGCGTCATCCTTGTTCTTGTAGTGATTTGGAGGTTTCATTTCGGTGGACGTTGATGGATTGTGACCAGGGACTAACATCTGACCTAGCGAATCACGAAAAAAAACACACAAAAAAAAGAAGAAAAAACCTCTCTATTGCATTGGTTGGATTTGAACCGAGGCAAAAGCACACACCTTTTTACCTCACCTGTATATGCCTCGGTTGCGGAACCGCTGCGTATAAGCGAAAATAACCACTGTCGTTTTTCTTTACTATACTAGTGGTTGTAAATTAATAAGTTTAAGGGCATGGATTCTTTGTTAGGTTTCAAATGAAGAAATTTGAAATTTCCTGTCTTGTCTCTTTAATCATTAATCTCTAAGTCATATTGAGATAAATAAGCAGAAAAACTGAACATGTGATTAAGCATAAATCTTTGGATGTGAGTTTGATGCAGTATATTTCTCGACTTATTGAATTTGCATGAAAAGAAATGTTGACTCTCTTTTCAATTTGCTTACAAAATTTTAGGAGATGCTTCTTTTTGGAGATAATGAGTGGTTTTTTGAAATTACAACCATGACTGTTCTAAATATATTTGAATTATATGTTTTTTTATTTATATCCTCATTACGTTCATGTTAAAATTTTGGGATATTAAACTGATAATTAAATAAATTTTAGTTTAATGATAAAGTTTTTAGTAAATATCATAAGATCTCATAGTTTCATGAAAGAGTGAGTTGTGTTGTGAAAAGAAAAAGAAAAGAAAAAGAAAAGAAAGAATATATAAGATACGAAACATATCAGAAAAAATATAAAGAAGACATTTTTTTATAGATATCTATTATGAAGCTCAGCAATACATGACAAGTTCAACAACTCATGACAAGCTCGACAACATGAAAAACTCGATAACAACTCACATACACAACTCAACAACAACTCAACAACTCGACTACAGCTCAACAATAACTCGACAACATATGGTGATGGAAGAGCAGCTCCGAGAAGTAACCGAAGGAACGATGCAACTCCTTCAAAGCTTCCTCTAGTGAGATGAACGCAGCGGAAATGACAAATACACTCGAGATTGAGAGCGAGACAGATAAGAATGGTAGATAAACCCTAAGCGAGAAGTTTTGCTCAGGATTCCACACGAAGAACCCCAAAACCCTTGGTTAATGGAGGATCCCTAATTGAACCGATTAATTGATTCAAATTGAAGAATGATTGGTGGAAATGAAGAATGAACGGAGAGAAAGTCGATTAAACTGTAGAAAATGAGTTTAATCGGTTTACGCAAGGTTTTAATCGGTGGAAAGTCAGAAATGGTGAAAGAAGGAGAAGAAACCCTAGGATGAAGACGATGTTCGGTGAAAATGATCAAATAGGGTTAGATCTAAACGACTATAGTGAGATCATTGAAGATCTCAGACTCAAAAGGTGTTTCAGTGATGCAAAGGATGAGGAAAGTATGCTTACCATGAAGAACTCTCGAGAGGAAGAATGAGATGTGGTTCTATGAGAGTGAAATTATGAGAAATGAAGTGAGGCTCTGAAAGAAGGATGTGGCAAGGTGAGGCTGACGCGTGCAAACTGTTAGCATAAAGTTGAAGAACAAAAATTTTGATGATGTCTCAAAATCAAGTCTCAAGTGCTCTTATTGTAGGAAGATCTTCATGAAGACTTGTTTTTATATTAAAGCTTTTGTAATTAAGTAGATTTACGTATAGAATGTGGTGTATCTTTGATTCTATGTATTGTTTGCCTTAAGTTGCGTTAAAATTTATTTTGAATCAGAAAATCTCATTTTATACTCAAGATAATTGATTATCAATTTATAATCGATTATCAGTAATCAATTATGACTTTCCATAATTGATTATAATGAGCAATTATGAGAATTTTTAAGCAAGTTTTTTTTACCGTTGTGCATTCATTAAATGCATAATTAATTATTATAATTGGATAATTGATTATCACACGTTAATTAGTTGACAACGGATTTTTGGAGGTATCCTTGAGTGAGATCTCTATAAATTAGATTGAGACTCTCATTCTAAAATACGAAATACAAAAATACGAATTAAGTGTATTTCGGAAAATCTTATTTGTAGTGTGCGGTGATAACTGTTCTAGGGTTTGCTGAACCCTTGTGTTGTGGCTTTGAGAACTTGGCGTGTTGGCATAGAGCGAGCACTTTCACAAGAAGTGTGATTGAGTGTTGTTGCTGTTGGCATAAAGCGAGAACTTTCACAAGGAATGTGATTAAGTGTTGTTGTTATTGCTGAGTTAAAAGCCTATCATCCTTCGTGAAGCATTCGGAGGAAGTGTTCGGAGGAAGTGTTCATCCTTTGTGAAGATTCATAGGAGGTGTTCATCCCTTGTGGGTTACAGGGGAAGTGACTTTCACCTCTTGGGGTAACAAGAGAGGTGGTTTCTAAACTTTTACAAATTGTTTCTTTGTGATTGTAATTTGTAATTGTTATTGAGTAGTGAACTGTTTATCTTGATTTGAGATAAGCGACTGGATGTAGGATTGGTAAGATCTGAACCAGAATAAAATCATTTGTGCAAATTTATCTCAACCTTACTCTCTTTATTTGTTATTTTTATTTGCTTGGTAAGTTTAATTGAGTAGAAATTAAAAGGCACACGTTCATATTAAAAACCCTCTTGGTTTGTTATTCCATGCTAATCATTCTGCTGCAGCCGCTCTGACACAAACGTAGCTACTGAGGCGTGCCACGCAGAGGAAGTGGATTGGTGGAGAAGCAACGTCGTGGAGGAGAGAATTAATGGAGCGTCGTGAAAAATTAATGGAAAATGAGAAATGAAGGTGTGTGCATGGAAGGTGGCTAGAGGGAGTCTTTGGACTCTTTAGCCTGACTTTCAAGGAGAATTATTCTGGTTTCAGAAATATAATTCTCATTTATCTCAAAAGTGAAAAATACATTGGTGGAGATGGGTATTTATAATAACTCATGCTCCAAGGAAGCTAAAAATGCGTATACAATAAAATGTAAAAATACAAAAAGAGAACATTGAGGAATGTACGTCAGGCAGGATTCCATCACATGGTGATGATCTTATCAACCCTCATTACGCTGGGAATAGATATTTTGTAGTCCTAACTAAGAACAGTTTTAAGCGAACCCAGTGATAGAGCGACGTGTATCAGGGCATGTGGCTCAAATAGAGTCGCAGAAAGCCTTAAGCTGAAGAGTATATTTATGGTGAAGAAAAATGCCAAAACCAAGGGTACCTTTAAGGTATCTAAGAACATGAGTTGCAACTTGTTGATGAGTAGAGTTAGGTGCAGAAAGAAACTGGCTGAGATGGTTGACAATAAAAGTTATATCACAACGAGTGGTGGTAAGATAAATGAGCTTTCCAATAAGACGATGATAAGAAGTCGAGGTAGCATCATTCAGGGGTTAAGCTGTTGCTAGAGAGAATTATTTAGAAAACATGGGAGTGGGCATGGGTGAACTATAAAGCAAGTCAGTTTAAACAAGCAGATTAAGGTCATACTTACGTTTGGTAAGATGAATGTCTTTGGAGTTGTGAGCGACCTCAAGACCAAGGAAATATTTCAAGTCTCCAAGGTTATTCATATGAAAAGTGTAATAAAGGAGGTTGGTGATGCATTGAATTTCCTTGCCATTATTTCCGGTGATAATGGTGTCGTCGACAAAACAACGTTGTGATTTGTTC
Organism: Vigna angularis; assembly: GCF_016808095.1. Taxonomy (NCBI): domain Eukaryota; kingdom Viridiplantae; phylum Streptophyta; class Magnoliopsida; order Fabales; family Fabaceae; genus Vigna; species Vigna angularis. The sequence continues at coordinate 10,905,035 of NC_068971.1, forward strand.
ATTACTGTGTTGTAAAGAAGAAAGTGATCATAGGGACATATTTGTAATTGTGAGAAAGTAAAAAATGGTGTAACTTGGCATACCATTGACAACATGCTTGCTTGAGACTATATAATGAGTGTTGTAATTTGAAAAGTTGATTGTTAGAAGAGGTTTGGAGGTTAGAAGAATCTTCATGTAGACATCTTCTTGAAGATCACTATGTAGAAGAACATTATTGATATACAATTGTTAAGTAACCAATGCTGAGAAGCAATATGGCTAGAAGGAGATGGACAGTCGTAATTTTGACAACCGGTGCAAAGGTGTGAAGGAATTATAAACCTTTAAGCTTATTAAAATCCTTTGACAACAAGTCGTGCCTTATACGATCCATATAACCATTATAGTTCCATTTTATTTTGAAAATCCAACGACAACCAATAATGGGTTTGTTTGGAAACAATCCATTAGGGTTGTTTAGAAACTTTTGAACTATGATTCGATATTAGAGGAAATAATGAAAATAGCATGTTTGAAATTATTAGAAAGATGCACATAACTTAAATAGTTTGTGATGGGGTAACGAACAATATTGATGGTTTGAAAGTCTTTTAAGTAAGCAAGTGTTTTACATGGTCGTGAAGAACAACTTAAAGTGTCATAAACATCAGTAATAGGAACATTAGTTTGATTAAAATCAGTGGAAGTAGTAAAATGATTTAGTAGCAAAGAGAATGTTGGTATTACTAGCAGAATTATCAGTGTCATGTAAAGTGGTAGAATTAAAAGTAATGAAAGATGTGAAGAAATAATCATAGTTATGATTATAATGGACTAGGAGAGGAAGAGATAGAGTTATCAATTTTCTGAAGATTTTGGTGAGGAAAGATGTGTTCATGAAAAACAATATTACAAGATATACCAATATGATGGTTTTTTATATTTAGAAAGAGGTAACCTTTTGTGTGATGGTTAAAGCCTAAGAAAATACCAAGGACAACACGATCATCAAATTTCTTTCATTGTGTGATGATGGTGTTTATTTTGTAATACTGGCGTGGGCATGCAGTTCAGGAGAAAAATTGCATGTTAAGCTACATAACACCAAAAAAGAGTGGGAAGATGTGAATGAAAAAGAAAAACACGAGTTATATTCAATATGTTTTGGTGTTTGAGTTCAATAACACTGTTTTGTTTAGGTTTTTCAACGCATGTAGTTTAATGATTAATTCCTTTGCTTGAAAAAAGGCCATGCATGATAAATTATACTCTATTGTCAATTCTTATGGTTTTGACTCTTTTATTAAACTGGTTTTTGATATTGAGAAGAAAGTTAGTGATATGAGTCTTAACATAAGATTTATTAGTCATAAGTATAATCCATGTAAAATGGGAGAAATCGTCAATGATAGTTAAGAAATACTTCAATTCATTCATAGAAGGAGTACTCAAACCCTAGATATCAATATGCAACAGATCAAAAGAAAATTTTGCATGAAAAGTGTTAAGAGTATAGGAAAGCTTCTTTTGTTTTGTATGATGACAAGCATCACAAACAGTCATAGTATCAACTTTGATGTATGCATGTTTGAATTGCAATATATGTAACCTATCATTAGAAAGATGGTCAAGACGAGCATGCCACATATTATGAGTTTGAATATTGAAAGTAATGTGACTACAAGAATTAACAGTATAATGCAACCAGTGTGTGGTTTAGTTAAACCAATCTTCTCTTGATTGTGATTGCTCAGTATAATGCAACCAAAGGTAGAAAAAAATTAATGTACATTGAAGGTTTTTGATAAGTTGAGAGACAAAGATGACATTAAAAGAAAACTCAATGACATATAAAACATTGTGAAGATAGAAATTGTGATTGAAATTAACAGTACCAATGTAATAGGCATGTATAATTTGACCATAAGGTAAAGTGATAGGAATAGGAGTGATCTTGTGATAATAAGAAAAGGTTTCAAAGAAATGCATATATGGTCTGTTGCACCTGAATCTAGAAGCCAAAGATTACGAGAATTCACTTCAATAGCATAAATGATATTACCTGGTAAAGAAGTATAGGTAGAAATAGATCTAACTTGGTTGATTTACACGTTGGGAGATTTGATGTTGGATTGTTTGAAGTGCTTGGCAAGGATTTGATGTTGTTGAGGTGTAATACATATGTTATTTGTAGGAAAGTGATCTTGATCCAAATTGGTATCATTTTGCGTAGCTTCATTGTGGATCTGGTCGGGTTTGTTGTTGTAAAATTTATGGCAGGAGGATAATCATGCTTCTTGTAACATATATCAATAGTATGACTATTTTTATTACAATAAGTGCAAATTTTGTGACTGTTGTTATTATTTGTTTTGACAAGCCAATTTTCTTGATTGGGGAAACCATGTTTTTGGAAGCAGGTATTTTAGGTGTGACCAATGTGGTGGCAATGCGTGCATGTGGCAAGAGTACGAGTAGTGTTATTACCACAAATTTGAGCAGTAACATGACCAACCATAAGTTGAAGTTCTTGTTGAACGACTAGAGAAAAATATCTTTGATATGAGAGGGATGGGTTCAAGTAATAGAACATGAGATTTTATATTTGAAAATTGATAATTGAAATCTCAGAGGAGTTGTATAACGGGAAACTTCACGTTTCCTTTGTGAAATAAGAGATGAAACAATGCAAGGACATTTGGGCTTGTAAATGTAGGTTGGGTCTAGCTGGAAACTATCCATTTCATCCCAAAGAACATGGAGCTTGGTGAAATACTCTGTGACAGAAGGATCCCCCTATGATAAAGTCGCTACTTCCATATGAAATTAGATATATAAACAAGATTGCCTTATGCAAAATGATTTTTAAGATCATTCCAGATATCTAAATGTTAGAGCGACGCAGTGGAATCGTTAACGCGTTCAACAAATCAAGAGGGGGGGTGAATTGGTTTCTTATCGCAAATCATTCTTTTAATAAATTTTCTTGTAAATAAAAATTCCTTTAAACAATTTAAACAAATTTAAAGAGTAAGAAAGAGAGAAAATTGCACATGTAATTTTTATCCTAGTTCAGATCAAACAGATCCTACACCCAGTTATTAATCTCAACCGAGAATTAATGCTTCACTAGCACAAACCAACAAACTGTTACAATCACAAAGAAAATAAACAAGTTGAAGGTTATAACACCTCTCTTGTTACCACAAGAGATGAAACTCACTACCCCTGTAACCCACAAGGGATGAACACCTCCTCTAAATCTTCACAAAGGATGAACACCTCCTCCGAATGCTTCAAGAAGGATGACAAACTTTCAACTCAGCAACAACAACAACACTCAATCATACTCCATGTTAAAGTTCTCGCTCCATGTCAACCACAACAACACTCAATCACAATCCATGTGAAAGTTCTCGCTCTATGCCAACACGCCAAGTTATCCAATTATGGTAATTGATTATGCATTTAATGAATACACAACGGTAAAAAACTTGCTTAAAAATTCTCATAATTGCTCATGATAATCGATTATGGCAAGTCATAATTGATTACTGATAATAGATTATTTATAAGTTGATAATCAATTGTCTTGAGTATAAAATGAGGTTTTCTGATTCAAAACGAATTTTAACGCAACCTAAGGCAAACAATACATAAAATCAAAGATAAACCACATCCTATACATAAATCTACTAAATTACAAAAGCTTTGACATAAGACAAGTCTTCATGACGATCTTCTTGCAACAAGAACACTTGAAACTTACTTTAAGACATCATCAAAACATCTTCTCTTCAACTTTATGCTAACACTAAAGTCTGGTCTATCCATATATTACTCTCAATTATTAAAGGTGAAACCAAATGCATGATCCAGGATATGACCATGCTCTTGCATTTGAACCACGCTAGATAAGAAACACGGTTTTGGCAGGTTGAGGTGCCAAACTAAGAACAAATTCAACTTTATTCTTTGCAGAAAGCGCAATGACTCTAGATCGGCTCCAAGAGTGGTAATTTATGGCATCAAAGACAAGAGAAACGAGAGATATAGTCAGATTTTCATCAGGATGGAGATAAAGATAGTTGTGTGTATGATCTTGAAGAGGTTGATTTGTTTCAATGGTGGCCATGAGAAGAATAAGAAATAAAAGAAAGTAAGATTAAGGCATAAGAAAGGTAAACAAGAAGGGGCAAAATCAAAGTGAGACGCAACAGAGCTCTTCATTTAAAGAGCTCTCTGATGCCATCATAGGATCTCATAGCTCTATGAAAAAGGAAAAGAAGAGAATAATAACATGTGTCTGATTGTAGAAAAAGTGTAATGTGTTGTAAAAAGGAAAGGAAAAGAAAAAATATATAAGATACGAGCATAATAGAAAAATAGAAAGAAGACATATGTTATGGACGTTTGTTAGGAAGTTCAGTAACACATGACAAGTTCCAACATGAACAACTCGACAACATGAACAACTCAACAACACATGATGATGATCTTATCAACTTATTTTATTATAATTTAAAAAGTTTTAATATTCTAGTGTTTGGTTTACCTTTTTGAACAATTTCACGTGCATGTTTACTATGCTCTTATATGGATATTATGTTAGTGTGACTTCTAAGTGTGAAAAAATTGGACATTATTTTTGTCATATTATTGTGAGCGGATCGAATTAAGTCGATCCAACTTCATGTTGAGTTGAGTTGACTTGGAACAATATTACTTAAGTTGGTTTGGACTTAGTCAAACCAAGTTAGTTTAGACTATGATTGTAACACCCCTAATTTTGGGATGTCCCGGGTTTACAAAAACTTTTTAATTAACTGGGATACCATTGCAAGACACAATTTAAATAGAACTTCCATTTATTATAGCTAAATTTTTGAAAACTCTATAAATCAAATGCAACTATAAAACATTCATAGGATTCCCTTACAAAACTATTAACATTGAAATTAAAATCCCATAGTTCTCCCATGTATCTCGCTGCTCAACTTCGCTTTAGCTACATCTATAACAACATCTACTCCCGTACAAGTACGATCATCGCAGGTGTAAACCACAACCACACATGCAAGGGTGAGCTAACAGAAACAGGTCATATAACAAACATAAGTATTCAACATCAACTTAGAATAAGATTTCGAATAGTACATGTCATCATACACCTACTCACACCTTCACATGACATGACATCAAATTACTTACACCGACACTATTAGAATTCAGAATCACCAGCATATAACCATACAATCATTTTCATCAAAGAGACAAAGTCACACCCAAACTCATTCGATCATTCACTACATAGTCATGATAAATGCAATATTTATCTACTCTCTCTCACATAAAGATATCATTGCCATGCAAAATAAAATCTACAATATGATTTTCTCTCTCTTCAAAATAATAACCTACAACAAAGAAATGCCTTCCACCTTCTCCCTCAAATAAAAATACAACCTTTCTTTAACTTATTTCGAAAATTAAATAAAATAATGATTAATTCATTTTTCACACGTCGCCTTAACACTTTTATCACTCAATAAAATACTTTTAATTAAATATTTAATATTAGAAATTCTAAAAATAAAATAAAAAGTATTTTTATTTTATCTGAATCTTACAATGATCAAGCTAAGTTGATTATGATCTAAGTCAAGCCGAGTCTACCTAGGTTTAAGTCGAGTCAACTTGACACAAAGTCAAGTTGGGTTCATCTTGACCAAAATTGAGATAAGTTAGCCTAGGTCCAAGTTAAGTCAAGTCAAGGTAAAAATAAGTTAATTTGAGTTAAATTGAACCCAAGTCGAGACAAGTTAACTTAGACCCAAGTTCAATTAAGTTCACTTGGGTTGAAGTTGAGCCAATTCAAACTTGAACCAAGTCGAGTCGAGTCTACCTGGGTTAAGGTTAAGGCGAGTCAACTTGATCTCATGTCTAGCCGAGTCAATCTAGACTGAAGTCAAGGCAATTCAGTCAGACCTAAGTAAATTAATTTCGTTAGGGTTAGGGTTGATTTGAGTAGCCTAGGCCTAAGTTGAGTCTAGTCAATTCAAATTCAGGTCAAGTCAAGTCGATTCAAGTCTAGATCAACTCATGTTAGCCCAAACCTTTATTAAGTGAAGTCGACTTCAACTCAAGTTGAGCTAAGTATTTCAGTCCCAAGTTGACTCAAGCCTAGTTTAAGCCAAACCAACCTAAGTCTAGGTTGAGCTTAGTTGACCTTAGACGAGTTAGTCTGGATCCATGTTGAGGTGAGCTAGTCAAATATAAATCAAGGCGAGTTAGTCATATTCAAGTTAAAGTGAGTTAGTTGGGCCTAAGTCGAGCCAAGTTGACAAGTCTCGTTTAAGTTGTATAACCCCAAACTTAGGTTAACTCAAAATTAATCAAGTTAATGTTAGATTTGGTCAACTAAGTGTGACCTAATTTATATCTAGTTAGATTTAAATGGAATTAAACAGATTAAGTATGTGTGTTTAATTCATTCATGATATTATCATTAAATTAAAACCATAATCTAAAGTAAACTTTATCCTATATCAAACTTAGATTTATTCATATCAAATTTAGTCTAAATTACATAATAAATTAATCTCATTTAAATTAAATTGAAAAAATTCAAATTGATCTTATTAAAATAAATTTAAATTATAAATCCAATTTGCTTTATTAAATTTGAGTTAGATCTAACCTCAGTTTTAAAAAATCCAATTTATCTTCACCCCTAAATAAATATTAAATTTTTCTTAAAGATACAAATATATATTTTTTATAAGAAAAACATCTCTTATAAGACTCGATTGATTTGATATGTTTTATGTTTTGAGAGAAGAAGACATAATTGTCCTATGTAGTGGAACTCATTTCTACATAAAGATAATGTTTTACGCATATGAAGTCAAACTTTTTCCTTATCTCTTCCTCTAATTTTTTTCATGTTATTATTAATTACGAATATTGCCAATTTTGATCTCTGCCACTCATCTTTTAGCATATTATTTATTTTATTTTTCAACAAAAATTTTGGAATGATTTTAGTGAATATTTTCTCACAGGAATATATGTGTGACTACACAAAGGTGTCATATATATATATATATATATATATATATATATATATATATATATATATATATATATATATATATATATATATATATATATATATATATATATATTACAAGTGGTGTTAAAACGGATCATTTGGTTTGATCCGATCAATTTATCATGAATTAACTATTTAATAAATTAATTTAATCTGATTTATCTTTTTAACGGGTCAAAAATATTTGAATTTAGTTTGATGATTTAAAAGTAAATAAGTTGATTTACTTATTCATTTACAGGTTTTTTTAATTAAAAAATAATAAAAAATTTCTAATTCAAATTTAAATAAAAAATAAAAATTTTAAATTAGATTTATATTCGATCAAATATAAAATTTTATTCGTACAAAAATATTTCAAAATTTTCCAACAAAATCTTCAATGACAACATAACGATTCAAATTTATTTTTATATAAAAAATTGAGTTATTAATTTATAAAATCTTGTATAAAAAAATCATTTTACACAAACTTTTGTTTTAATATTTTATAAAATAATTAATCTAATAAAAAAAATATTTATTAAAAATTTAGGCGAATTAAAGCTTACAAAATTAACTTATATCAAAATTTAAAAAAAAATTGATCTAACTCAATGAATCCGTGATTAACTTAATTAACTCATAAATTTTAACCGTTTTAACAACTAGTAAATATTTATGATGCAAATATCACATCAATATTCAAGAACATAAATATTATTTAGTATAAAAAATATTAAAGATGCACTCGGGTAAATAATTGAATTAGAGATTTTCTTTTTATATACTTTTTTATGATGTGTTGAAAAAAAATTATTTAAAATAATATTTTGATTTGGAAAATCTATATTTGTTTGATATTAAATTATTTTTGCATGTTTTCGAATATATTCTTGGTAAATGCGTTTCATGGAACATTACTTAAAGAAGTAAAAGTAATGCGTTTAAAAATTAGAAAAACAAAATACTGACAACTATTTAGATAAATCTGAAATTTAAATATCTTAGATGAAAAAAGTATTTTAATTTATTAAAAAGGTTTAAACCCTCGGTTGGTCCTCAATTTTGTATGGAAATCTCAGTTGGGTCCTCATTTTTGTAACTGTTTCAATTGGGTCATATTTTTTGTAAAAATGAGCAAATTTTACCCTAACCGTTAAGTGTTCTCAGACGGCGTTAAATTTAGCTGATGTGTATTTTATGTTTTGATGGTGTGGCATTGTGCATTAAATTGAATGTGTGATGTGTTTTATAATCATCAAATCCACATGGCGATGGTGCTTCTTCTTCCCTCTAACCACTGATCACCTTTCATCTTTTCCGCTCCTCCGCCCAAACTGCTTCCTTCCAACTTCCACCCTCAAACCCTCACTCTCCAGACATACACCTTTTCTCCCTCAATCGAGGGTAAAATTCTTCAGATTAAAACATTTTTACTGAAATAAGATTAGAGAAAGCGTTTTAGGGATTTGGTCAGTGGGAGAAGAGGAATTGGAATCCTAGAGAAGACGAAGACAATCAACTGCGTTCTACCAATTCGAAACCCATTAAGGTTTTTCGCCTCCACCCAATCGGTCGTCGCGAGTCACGGTCTAAGGCGTCGCCAGCACTGCTATTCACCATCGGAGGCATCACTGGCCATGGTTTTTATAAGAAGGGTGACATGGAGGGTACGCGATGGGGTTCACCACTTTGATTGATGGGTATTCAAAAAGAGGTGAATTCCAAAAGGCGGTGGAGTGTCTGAAACAGATGACAGAGGATTATGAAGTATGGTGTTGACTTGGCCTTCTTGAGCATAAGGTGTCAAACCAGACTGCAATTTGCTCTGCCCATGAGGAGGAAGGCCTGGCAGAGTTTGAACCAATGTTTTAGTTATTTGAGCTTTATTTATTAAGGGTAAGTTATTAATCTTGAGACCTCCAGTTTCGGAATATTTGCTACCCAAATTTCTTCTGATCCTCAAATACAATTGGCGTATGCAGCTTCCTTGAAATCAATTCCAGATAACTCCGACTACCTAGACAAGAAAGATAATCAATTGCTTAATAAAGTCTATTCCCTTTCTCTTTCTCAGTCTGCCTAAACATATTGTTCTCCACAAGGCAATATATAAAATACGTATAAAAAAAATTAAAAAAAAAATAGCTGTTAGTGTTTTCCAACTGTCCCAGAACACACTAGCTGTAATTTACAAATTAAAAGGCTCAGTTCACAGCCTTGGAAGTTGGGATTTATAGCAACCTAAATCAAATTATAAGTCCCAAATGACAAAGATTTGGCATAAAATATAAAAGGGTTAAATATGTTTTTGGTCCCTTAACTTTCAATGAAAATTGGAATTAGTCCCTCTTTAAAACTTTGGACTAATTTAGTCCCCAAACTTTAGAAATGTGTGAATTTAGTCCTTTTAACTAAATTTTGTTAACTTTATTTGATGTTTCAAACGCATTTCTCAGTTAACATTGAAGCAAAATTGTGTCAAACAGTGTAAACAACTCAAATGATATCATGAAACGCAATTAAAACATCAAATAAACCTAACAAAATTTAGTTAAAAGGACTAAATTCACACATTTCTAAAGTTTGGGGACTAAATTAGGCCAAAGTTTTGAAGATGGACTAATTCCAATTTTCACTGAAAGTTAAGGGACCAAAAACATATTTAACCCAATATAAAACAAATGAACATCAAGCATAAAGAGAAAAGCTACAGTGGAGGAGGTTGTTAACTTAATCATGCATTGGAAGTTCAATGTTCATTCTTTGCAGTAGGGTTAAGTCTGTGATGATTGGTGGTATGGTTAGTAAGACAAAGTTTGGATAGAAACTCAGAAAAATTGAATTACTGATCGAGTGAGGTGTGGGAACAGCGGCAGGGCATACCCATCACTCAGAACACCAACAATGATGGGAGAGACCCAATTCCAACACAGAGCGAAAGAGAGAATCTGAACTTCGGAGAGAGAAAGAGAGAGACAGAGAGAGATTGTCGCCGGCGAAGCTCCGACCGTGACCAATGGCCGGTAGGGAGGCTTGTGGCCTAACTTGATGAAGAACGTTCAGTGGTTAATGTCCAGATCCTTAATTCCCTTTTCAATTTACTTTTTCCTTTTCTGACCTTTTTCAATCCCTAACATATTATTTTAACATAAATTAATTCAATTTTGTCACGTCATAATTTTTTAATTTAAATAAAAATTCCATCTAATCAAACAATGCACATCAGCATAAACACATCAGCTAAATTTAACGCCGTCTGAGAGCACTTAACGGTTAGGGTAAAATTTGCTTATTTTTACAAAAAATATGACCCAATTAAGACAGTTACAAAAATGATGATCCAACTAAAATTTTCATACAAAATTGAGGAGTAACCGAGGGTTTAAACCTATTAAAAAATAAAAATCAACATGAAAGACCATGATTCCGTCAACCAAAAATATGCTCAGCTACACAGAGTTATCTTTCCGGTCCTCTCGTTCCCATAAATTATTTTCAAAATTAAAATTAAATTTCTTAAACGAGATGTTCATAATCATTATCTCATAATCATTTTAAGAAACTATTATTTTGTTTCGAGAAAATCAACTAAAAAATATTTTTAACACATACTTTTTAACATTTTAACACAACATAACATACTGTCATTTTTTATTAATTTATTATTTATTTATTATTATATTAACGTATTTTAAGTTCAATAAAAAATAATATATTTGCTGTGTTAGTTGTAAAAAAAAATTGAAATAAGATATTATTTTACAATAACAAATTATTACTTTTTCCTGTTGTAAAAACATTTTTACTACTTTATCATAAGAGCGTGTAACATTTGGGCGACGAAATCATAATTATGTTCCTCTTATGCCAAACTTTTTATGTCGGTTGGAAAAGTTTTTTACGAGGAACTAAATGAATTTTACAAATTAAAATTACTGTATACAAAAATTTATTCATTAAAAATCTCTCATAATTTTCTAAAAATAGTTTATGTATAGAAACTGTCACTGAAAGCAATTTCTCCACACATTCCTCCTACTATCTTAAAATAATTTCCAAAATTTTTTATTTTGATATATTTTTACTCTATCAAATCACTAATATGTTTTGAAAAATATTTTTTTAACAATTTTTTTTATAATTTATTTACAACATCGACGAGATTAATTCATTTTAAATATTTTTTTAAAATAAATTTAAACAAATTAATAAAACAGTGACATAGAATTTATTTATAAAAAATTGTTATAAAAAATGGTTAACATTTCCAAATCAATATTTTTCTATTATTATTCTTTTTCTCTTATATTTGTTTCACTTTTCTTCGTTTCTTTTTTAAGGTATAACTCGTTCCAATTACGTAAGATCACCGTTGACTACAGTTTTTTTTAGTTGTTTACGGAATCACACACTGAAAAATTCTAACTCAAAATCATGATTCCACCAAATAAAAAATTAAATTATGATTGTTGTACTGTGAGTCTGTTATTTTTGACGACAGATGAATTTTCACACTGCATCAGATAATGCAACAAGATTTAAAACTGACATGAAAACATGAATATTGAAGATTTACACTGTACTGAGACAAAGGACAAAAATTACATCCTTTATTGACTAATTAGGAAAATAACAAGATGCATCAAACAGTGTAGATGCCTCCAACAATCATTGATTTTATTTTGTGAATCTGATGAGTGAAATGATTTAAAGATAACCATTTTGCTTGCAGCATTCAATCGCATCAGTAAAAATGTCCTCCACACTATACTTGAACTCAAAGCCAGCATCCACCAGTTTCTGCGAGTCTAAATGTGGCAACTTGGCACCTTTTATTTCCTTCGCCTCTCTGAAGGAACAACACAAATCAATCATTACTCCTAAAGTTAATACAAAACCAGATACTGTATAATTGTCACACCAACTTTTAGATTTGTGAATTGTGTTATGATAGAAACTGTGACTGAAACTGCAATCTGAAAAGTTGACTATGTGCAAGGAGAACAGAACTTACTCTACAGATGGTATTTGAAATTCTGGGTATTTGGTTGAAATAATTTCAGCAATCTCTTCAATGGGTACAATGAAGGGTGAACAGTTATATCTCCCTTTGGGATTAGGATGCTCCAGCAGAAAGATATGTGCTCTAGCCAAATCATCCACATGAACCATATGGTAACGGATCACTCCAATTTCTTCCTTTTTGCCTGCATCAATTTAACGCCAACTTCAATTATACAACCTTTAATCTTGTGAAAAGGTGTCATGATTTCGATAGAACTCAGTTTGAAACATGAAAAGTAAAAAGGAATAAGAGAGTGGAATAAGGTGTAAGCAGTGTACCAAACAACAAAAGCAGTGCTCTTTCAATAGAGTCAGGAAGCTTGGGACAGATGAAACGTCCAACAACAAAGGGAGGCACAAGACTCACAACTTCCAATCCATTCTGTTCTCCAAACTCAAACACTGCCTTCTCTGTCAACACCTTTGAAATTGTATATGACCAACTAAAAGGCTTCAACTTCCTCAGCAAATCAACATCACTCCAAGCACTTTCATCAACCACATCTTGTGGCTCTGGGCCAGTGAAGGAAACAGTGGAAGCACTAGAAGTGTAGACAACCCTCTTCACTGACTTTGATTTCACAGCTGCTTTCAGTATGCCCAGTGCTCCCTCGATGGCCCTTTTGGTCACAACTTCTTCTGGCTCGTTCACTGCAAAATCAATTGGTGTGGCAGTGTGAAAAATCCCAACACACCCTTCTACTGCTGGACCAAAACTCTCTGGGTCACTCAGATCAGCGTTGAAAAAACGTAGCTTTTCTGATGCACCAGGTAGATTTGTGAGAAAGCTAACATCCCTCTTGCGTCCTTTTCATGCCAAAACAGAACAACATAGTTATAACCTTGTCCAACGTTAACTACTGTAGTGGGTGTTTGCTTTAACTTACATGATAAAAGTTTACGTGAATGATCAATACATTATAGAAGTCTAACTTCAGTTCTGATACCAATAAAGCTTTAGTTACTTACCTGGGTCAGATCTAATAGTTGTATTAACGGAATATCCATGTTCAAGGAGTGACTTGATGATCCATGAACCAATGAAGCCTGTTCCTCCAGTAACACAAACTGTGCCTTTTGTCTCTGCCATTGTAATACTCTTCCTGTGGCAGTGTTTACTTTTCTTTGTGTTGTGCACTCCTCCACGCTATAAATTTCTTCTGCTTTCTTTGAATGTGTATATATAGAAGCATAGCATTTAGGTTGGTAGCTATTGCTATCAACTTTAAGGTGATGTTTCACAGTTGTTATTGACTATTCTTTGGGTCAAACATAGCACAGTTGAACGAACTTCACTCAAGTTAACTAAGTTTTCTTCATTCAAAGAGACACAACAGACACATTTAGAGTTGAGAAAGAGAGTAACTAAAGAAAAAGAATCTAGGAGATAAGTCTTTGTTTTCCAAAGTTTGAACAGTACTTTCACCTACCAAACTCACTCGGAGATAATGCATCGGTGTACGAATAATGTTTCTTTTCTATTTCATCTGCAATAAAAAAAAATTCAATAGTTATTTATCATATTATCTGCAAAAATATTTGTTAAAAAAATAGTCATAGATATTTAAAAATTACAGGTATCTTTAAATATCTACAAATATTTAAAAAACAAATTACAAAATTTAAAACATATAAAATATAATATAAATTAAATTAAATATAAATTAAAAATTAATTTTAATCTCATAAAATATAAATTAATTCTAATTCTAATTAAATTTAACTTAATAAAATTTAATTTATATTGTATTTTATAAACAAATATTATTGTAAATCCGTATATACGAACAGCATAATCCTTATTTATGTTTATAAACAAATATTAAAATATCTATTACTTAATATTATAATATATATCACAAATGTTCTGTCACGAATTTTATTGTAAATACACAGAAACCTTATCATCCCGAATCATAGCTTTGGTGGTAAGTTATATTTGTAAGTTTTTCTTTAATTTTCAATTGAATGAAAATTACACACAGGATCTTGAATTTTCATGATACTCATTATTTTTCTTGTAAGCTTTTCTTTAATTTTCAATTGAATGAAAATTACACACAGGATCTTGAATTTTCATGATACTCACTATTTTCTCATACACAGTAAAGAAAAACTAACCTGGATCCATTGTGCACTTCTTCTTGTCTTTTTCCTGTCAATTGTTCTCTCTCCTCTTACTCCTCTTTAATGCCTTCTGGATGATATAGAAGTTGTAGGATGGTTTTCTCTGTCAGTTTCTATTCTTTCCTGAGAACGTTACGTTCTCTATATCTCTTCAGAAACTTAATGTATCAACAGAAGTAAAACTTTTTCCTCTTTTATCATATTTTAATTAACTTTAATAAAATACCAAAATGCCCTTTTGGAGTGAGAAGAGAGGGATTAACTTTAATAACTCTAAAATAATCCCAATAACTTTAATACTTTAATACTCTAATATCATCACATTAGAATCCTTACATTAAAGTTATACTTTAAATTACATGAACCAATGTAAATTATTAATATAATTTAACATTCTCCCACTTGGTTCATGTGATGACTTGAAGATCTAAAATAAACTTTAAGTGCGCACCATTCATTAGAATTATCAAGTCATCATCCTTATATGAATTGAAATAATCGGATCATGGCGGGCAAAAGTCATGATCGACAAGATTCCTTCCATGTATCACATAATCAAAACAACTCAACATAACTTTAATCAATCTTATAACTTTTATGTCTCTAAAGGAGACCTATCATGTCACCACAATCAATAATACATATATATAATTTAATGTGGATAACAATAGAATAAAGAGAAACATAACTTTAATTGAATTCACAAGTGTCATGACAGTACAAGTATATAACTATACATATCTATATAGATAGATAACAATATCATGTTAACATTGACTTATCCATAATGCCCATACTTTCAACATGGCCAATAAAAGTTTTGGGCGGTAGTCCTTTAGTTAACAGATCTGCTATCATCAAATCCGTACCAATATGCTCAATCAACACTCTATGTTTCTGCACTTCTTCTTTGACCGACAAGTACTTCAAATCCATGTGTTTAGCACCCTTTGAGTACTTATCATTTTTAGAGAAGAAGACGGCTGCAGAATTATCACAATAAATCCTTATCGGCCTAGCTATACTGTCAATAATGCCAAGCCTCGATACAAAGTTCCGCAACCACAAGGCATGAACTGTGGCCTCAAAGCATGCCACGAATTCAGCCTCCATGGTGGAAGTAGCAATGACTGATTGTTTTGCACTTTTCCAAGAAATTGCTCCTCCAGCCAAAAGATAGACATACCCAAATGTGGATTTTCTTGAATCCACACACCCAGCATAGTCTGAATCCGAATAGCCAATCACTTCGAGATGATCTGACTTTCTATAAGTGAGCATGTATTCTTTGGTACCTTGTAAGTACCTAAGAACTTTCTTTGCAGCTTTCCAGTGATCCATTCCGGGATTACTTTGATATCGGCCTAACATTCCAACAGCAAAACTGATATCTGGCCGAGTACAAGTTTGAGCATACATCAAACTCCCAACCACTGACGCATAAGGAATAGACTCCATGGCCTTTCGTTCCAAATCATTCTTGGGACATTGCATTTGACTAAACTTGTCTCCTTTCTGAATTGGAACTATTCCAGGAGAACATTTTTCCATTCTGAATCTCTCTAACACTTTATTAATATAGCCTTTTTGAGACAAACTTAACAATCCTTGTGATCTATCACGGAATATTTCTATTCCTATCACATAAGATGCCTCATTCATATCTTTCATTTCAAAGTTGTTAGAGAGAAACTTCTTTACATCATGTAACATACCAATATCATTAGTAGCAAGAAGAATGTCATCAACATATAGAACCAATATTACAAACTTACTCCCACTGATCTTCATATATATACACCGATCAACGGTGTTCTCTACAAAACCATACGAAGTTATGATATCATTAAACTTTAGATACCATTGACGGGAAGCTTGTTTTAGTCCATATATTGATTTCTTTAATTTACACACTAGATTTTCTTTTCCTGTTATGGTGAAACCTTCTGGTTGGTCCATATAAACTTCCTCTTCTAAGTCACCATTCAGAAAGGCGGTCTTTACATCCATTTGGTGAAGCTCTAAATCATAATGAGCCACCAAAGCCAAAACAATTCTCAAAGAGTCCTTCTTAGAAACAGGAGAGAAGGTCTCTTTGTAGTCAATGCCTTCCTTTTGAGTGAAACCTTTGGCGACTAATCTAGCTTTATACCTTTCAATATTGCCTTTAGAGTCATGTTTAGTCTTAAAGACCCATTTACAACCGACTTTTTTTGAACCCTTAGGCAATTCAACTAGATCCCATACTTTATTGACATCCATTGATTTCAACTCTTCTTTCATAGCATTCAACCAATTCTCTGAATTATTACTTTCCATGGCTTGTCTGAAAGAGACTGGATCCTCATCAATGCTTAAGTCACATTCATGTTCAACAGAGTAAACCACATAATCATTCGAAATAGCAGGTCTTTTCTCCCTTACAGACCTTCTTAATGCTGCTTCTTGTGGTTCCTCTATCAATTGCTCATTTATGACTTGCTCATTGTCAACTGGCTCAACATTTATACGTTCATTTTGTGGGATTGGAACATTAATTTGTTGTCTCTGCTTGTTGTGTGACTGTGATACAACAAGAGGGATAACAACTTCAGAAGAGACATTAGATGTAGAAACACTATCAGTATGCTCTTGAATGTCCACTATTCGTGATTCCTCACTCCCACTAAATTGACCATTTTCAATGAACCGAGCATTTCCAGACTCAACTATTCTTGTACTATGGTTAGGGCAATAAAATCTATATCCCTTTGACTTTTCAGGATAACCGATGAAGTAACCGCTAATGGTTCTTGCATCAAGCTTCTTTTCATGTGGATTATATAACCTTACCTCTGCCAGACAACCCCAAACATGAAGATGTCTCAAACTGGGTTTCCTTCCAGTCCATAGTTCATAAGGAGTTTTAGAAACTGCTTTGCTAGGAACCCTGTTAACCAGATATACAGCAGTCTTTAATGAATACATCCACAAAGATAAAGGGATATTACTATGACTTAACATACTCCTAACCATATCCATAAGAGTACGATTTCATCTTTCTGCTACACCATTTTGTTGTGGTGTACCGGGCATTGTATACTGTGCACATATACCCCGACTTTCAAGGTACTTTGCAAATGGACCTGGACATTGTCCACTCTCATCCGTTTTACCATAATATTCACCACCTCTATCAGATCTCACCACTTTTACTTTTCTATCTAATTGCCTTTCCACCTCATTTATGAACACCTCAAGGGCATTCACTGATTGAGATTTTTCATGCAATAGATATATATAACAATAACGTGAGAAATCATCAATAAAGGAGATAAAATATTTTTCACCACTCCAAGATTTAATGTCAAAAGGACCACAAATATCAGTGTGTATTAACTCAAGAAGTTGACTGCTTCTTGTGGCGGGATTCTTTGATATGTGTTTTGTTTGTTTACCCTTAATACAATCAATACATACATCCCAGTCATCAAAATCCAATTGAGGTAAAATTTCATTTTTTACTAACCTCAACATCCTTTCTTTGGATATGTGACCCAATCTTTTATGCCATAAGAAAGCAGAACATTCCTTTCCTGCACTAGAATTTCTATCAACAACATGTTCAACATTAAACAGGGATTCAGAAAAATTAACATCAAGATTTAAACGGTATAAACCATCCAATAATGTACCAGAACCATAATAGTACGAAAGTTTATACAAATGAAAAATACCATTTTCAATCCTAAAGTTAAAACCTAAACAATCCAACTTTGCAACAGAAATCAAATTCCTAGCACAACCAGGAACATAGAGACACTTTTCAAGATTCAGACAATAGCCAGTGTCTAGAATCAATCTATAAGTCCCAATTCCTTCTATTCGTGCCTTCATTCTGTTCCCCATATATAAATACTTTTCAGTTCCTTTTATGGGCTGGATTGAAAGGAATCCCTGCATAATATTAGAAACATGAGTAGTAGCTCCAGAATCCAACCACCAGGTATTATTACGCACTTCAACTATATTTGCTTCAAAACTTACAGAAACATAAAAAGTACCTTTCTTTTCGAACCAAGATTTTCTTTTCGGACAATCTTTCTTGAAGTGACCTACTTTCTTGCAAAAGAAACATTTCTGGTCCTTCTGGATACCGCCCTTATTCACTTTCATTGGGGTTTTGTCCTTCTTGTTCTTCTTTCCTGATTTACCTTTACTGAAGCTAGCACCTTCATGAGTTGTGAGATGGATAGAATGATCTCTCATTTTCTTTAATCTCCCTTCCTCTTGAACCAACATGGCTTTGATTTCTTGGAAGTTCCACTTATCCTTAATAGTGTTATAATTCACTTGGAACTGGCCAAATTCAGGAGGAAGAGAGTTCATGATGAACTGTACTAGAAAAGACTCATTCACCTCCATTCCCATTGACTTCAATCTTGTTGCTATATTAGCCATTCCAGTTACATGTTCATGTATGGGCTGTGACCAGTCAAACTTTTTGGTAGTCAGCTCACTCATAAGAGTTCCCACAATAGACTTGTCAGTTATGTCTGATTGTGAATACTCCTTGATCATTTTCATGAATTCCTTTGCGTTTTCCGTTTTGGGCATGGAAGGCTTTACGTTCTCTGCCATAGACATGCGCATCAAGTTTAATGACAACCTGTTAGACCTATGCCAAGCCTCATAAAGAGACTTTTCATCACTTGTACTGGTCTCTGTAATGGCTGCGGGCATTTCATCCATCATAATAGCCATATCCAGGCCTAGAACACCCAATTGGAACTGGATTTGTTCTGACCAATCGGCATAATTGAGCCCATTAAACTTGACGACATTGTTGCTCAAACCTGCTAAATTCATGTAAGCTGGAAATAATACAGAAGCTCATACATTAATGCTTTGATAAAATTAATGGATTCAAACAAATTACTACACTAGTCATACATTCAAGTTCACCTTTGGGTGACACTTAAACTGATAGGTAGTCAATAAAGTCATTCATTTAAGTATAAAGTCATTCATTTAAGTTCACCTTTGGGTGATTCTTAAACTGACAAATTCCATATATATACTTTAATAAACAATCAATCATACTTGAGACTATATGTATGTTATCTTTGGATATACAAACATATACTAAGTACATGAAATGTTTCACTTTAATGTCATCAATTATAAACCATGGTTCACCTTTGGGTAATCCATAACATCCTTACATCAATGACTAATTACTCTCCGAAATTCAACATAATTGAATTTCTTCTTCCAAATACAGATAATTCATAAAACAAAGTTATATCATATATGTCAGTAAATGTACTTTTCAAATTAAAAGTATTTGAAACTTTAAATTTTAATTCACAATTAATTTGCATACAATGCATAACAATGTTAAAATATACATGAGCACAAGAACACTGTCGCAACAATAAAGTTGCTTCCAAAATGGAAAATAGAATTCCATATTAGAATTTCCATTCAATGCAGTAACAATTACTATGTTTACAATATAATAATAATATAAATTGCAAAAAGTAAATTGCTTTACTGCGGAACCAGACAAACTTTTTGCTTTAAAATTAAGTTGCTTTAATTCAATAATGAATAAAAAGTAAACAAAATTGCAAATTCATGTGAATTGTTTCTATCATTCAGAATTCACTTTACGCAAGGAAATTGACTTTTCTATCATGCAGAATTAACTTTGGCATATTGCAACAGTAGGGTTATTTTAACGTGATAATTAAAAAATTAAAACGTGCGGCTTCGTAATTCACGATACAGTGAATTGTAACAATCATGCAACATTATCAGTAAATTCGCTCTACTGCTTTTCCAATTGGCTTTCTTTTTCAATTCAATTAGAATTGACATTTACGGCATCCACTGGATAGTTTCATGTAATTGCGACAACCAAAATTAAAATAAAATCTTGATCGCGACTTCTTTTCAAATTCACAAAGGAATTCAACTTTCATTTGTGCCAATCAAAACAAACGATTAATAGCATAAACACTAAAATTAAACATCTGAAATTTAAAAGCCCTAATTTTATAATTCAAAAATTAGGGTTTCAAAAAATTGAGAAAATTACCATTCATGGAGAATCATAAAATTCAGAACCGTGCTCTGATACCACTTGTAAGTTTTTCTTTAATTTTCAATTGAATGAAAATTACACACAGGATCTTGAATTTTCATGATACTCACTATTTTTCTTGTAAGCTTTTCTTTAATTTTCAATTGAATGAAAATTACACACAGGATCTTGAATTTTCATGATACTCACTATTTTCTCATACACAGTAAAGAAAAACTAACCTGGATCCATTGTGCACTTCTTCTTGTCTTTTTCCTGTCAATTGTTCTCTCTCCTCTTACTCCTCTTTAATGCCTTCTGGATGATATAGAAGTTGTAGGATGGTTTTCTCTGTCAGTTTCTATTCTTTCCTGAGAACGTTACGTTCTCTATGTCTCTTCAGAAACTTAATGTATCAACAGAAGTAAAACTTTTTTCTCTTTTATGATATTTTAATTAACTTTAATAAAATACCAAAATGCCCTTTTGGAGTGAGAAGAGAGGGATTAACTTTAATAACTCTAAAATAATCCCAATAACTTTAATACTTTAATACTCTAATAATCATCACATTAGAATCCTTACATTAAAGTTATACTTTAAATTACATGAACCAATGTAAATTATTAATATAATTTAACAATATTCTATCTATTAATAAAGAAACAAAAGACTCTATGAATATAAATTCATAATCTGTTTTAATATTTAATCTTATCATATAAACAACAGAAATTAATATCTCAACTGATATAGTAAAATATATAGAGAATACAAAATTTATTATATATATTTCTCTTTCAATTTATTTTTCTTATTCTAGGGAGTGTACTAGCTTGAAAACTAATTTTCTCTTATAAATTAAAAGGTTAAATATGTTCAGGTACACCCAACTGCACATGCTCAGCTACCGAGTCTAATGCAAATATTCAAACTAGAATAAAATATCTATATTTTATAGAAAAATATCATAATCCATTGACTTGGGGAAGCGTTTAAGCTTATTATAAGAGAAAAAAAAATTCAAAAGGCTGCTTTCTGTCAAACCCTAACAAATGTTGGTGAAAAAATGACCTGATCAACTTGCAACCCCATGTGGGTCCAAATTAATTTAAAGAAGAAAAAATTATTAGATTGGTTAATATTATTGATGTAGTTCAGATTGAAAGTTTAGATCTTTATTTTAGGTTTTAGTCCAATTCATCTAATTTTTTTCACACAAAGTTGATTATCATAACTAAAAAAAATAGTTTGTTATACATGTCCATTTCAGAGACACAAGACAACTAGTTAATAGAATTGATTATTACAACTAAAAAAGAATCTTTTGTCATTTTTAGACAATAAATTATTTTGGTTCCTTTGAACGACAGCAACTCAAAACATCAATTATGAATCATTTAACCTTAAAAATTGGAAGATTACATGTAGGAATGGAGTTGTATCACGTTCGTCCAAGAAGAGTCAATTATGAATGTATTTTGTGTTTTGAAAAGTTTATATTATTGGGTGAGAAGTTGAGATGGGAGAATGAATGGAAAGAAAAAGAGAAGTTAGAATTGTCATGGTTTGATTTAGATGGAATTGAGAAGAAAAATAAAACTTGCCCTAGATGGATTTGGTGGGAAAAATTGGACCATTTCAACTATCCAAGTATGATATTTGTGTATGAACTCATGGTTGTTGATTCAATTATTGATGAATTGATTGCATCTAAACCTAATGATATCTTGACTAATATTAATTGATCTCATCTACTAATAAAAATATATGTACGTAGAATGTGTGTTTACATTTTTTTTTCTTATGATAATAAAAAATAATAAAAATACAATTATAAAAATAAATATAAATAACTTTTATAATTTGATTGTAAATAGTTTTTATTTATTTAATTTAAAATATGATTAAATTAAAAAACGGTTAAATTTAAAAAAAAAGTGGTTGCTTGAAGAATAAAATGAAAAAAAATGTGAAGATGAATCATCTTTGTATAATAATATAGATATTTTAATATATTTCAAAATTAATAATGTCATTATAATTATAATATTATGGTATAAAAATATTACAAGCATATATATATATATATATATATATATATATATATATATATATATATATATATTTGTTGAAAAATATATAGATTATTTTTATAAGATCGAATATCTCATAAAAAATCTTTGTAAATAGTTCTTCAAACGTGATCCAATCTTTAATTTCATACTTTCAATCTAAATATTCCATATTTGTGTCTTTCAAAACTAAGATGAGATATGCTTACAAAAAATGATTTAATATTTAAATGAGTAAAGTGCGTCATACATTAATAAATCACCTTGATTAACTTACATAATACTCTACTAATGCATTTTAGTCATTTATCTTAATTTAACCATAATCATCCTTTATACTGACCTAATCCACATCTTATCATCTAATTGGAGTATACTTAGGTCCAGATCATTCCAAACTAGATAATGGATATGTTGCGTACATATACCTTTTAAATGAATATTATATAACGAATTAGATTGGAACAATTTGATACATATCATTTTTACATTTTTTTTTTCTCACAAAAATATACAATTTTAGTTAGAAGTATTCCATTTTTTTAAAATTATTATTTTTTTAGTTCAATGTTATTATGTGATTTAATTATGTCCATTACTATTTTTATGTAAAATATTAATGTTAAATTTAACAATTAACTTTAATACATACTATTTCAATGAATATGTTAATATATTTTTTTTATTAGAAACTGAACTATATATATATCAATAATTTTTAAAATTAAAAAAATAAATTTGTAATTATAAATTTTTAGACACCAACCTTATGTATTTGCAAAAGTTTTAGAAAAAAGAAAATAAATTTCATACCTAATTTTAAAAAAATTTGAACCTATCAAAACCCAAGTTAGGTTAGAAGGGGTGGTAAAGTCCTCCACTTCCACCCTAAGTAGTAAAAGATGAGATTAAAATAATTGATGTGTTGAAAGAAAGGTATAAACTAGTCAAGTTTGAAGTCTAACACGTAAGGTTTAAAATTTAGTTTGTCAAATTTTTGGTGGATTGAATTTGATTTATTTATTTAAATTAGTGTGGTTGAAAATTCGAATTTGACTTATAAGCTAATTTATAATTTTTTTTTCAATGACAATAAACAAAATTAGAATAAAATCTCACACAAATTATTCAAACAAACTTTATCTCTCTGTAGATATTTCTAACTTATTGACTTTCGCTCTATTAAATATTTATTAAATTTTCAACTTAATATTTCTTAAACATTGTAATGTTGTTTGATAACAGTACAACAATATATGCTATAGCATGTAAAATTTGTAATATTGTTTGATAACAGTACAACAATATATGCTATAGCATGTAAAATTCAAATATTCTGAATTGAGAAAATAAATATATTAACTTCTTTTAATAAGATTTTAATAAAATGTTCATAAATATTTGTTAAACTTACTTAATACTAGCTTTAATATATAGACTAACACTTTTTAAGATTTGAAGTTTTTGAGATATAAATTTTGTTAGAATATTTACCTATTTATCAAGGGTTACCTTATTTATCATAATTATATTGGGTTACCTTATTTGTAACACCCAAAATATAAAACATTTCACACCCAAATTTATTTCATTAATAAAGAAAACATCGTACAATATTACAATCCTCCTTTTAGGAGTAACATAGTTCACACTACAAATACATTATATTTTCACACATAAATAAAACACTCTTAATTTTATTTTATTTTTTTCTTCTTCTTAAGATATTCTTCATTTTTCTACTGCTTCCTCCTTCACTTGAATTGGTTCAGACGTCGTTCTCTCATCTGCTCCCGTATAACAAAAACATTATACGATCATCACAAAAATAAGATTTTTCCGGCACAAACAAACAAGTAAGGGTGAGTTACCATGCAACATTCAAAGAAAAACATTACACTATTATTATACGTAATACATTCACCATAAATTCATGCAAGATGCAATTATCATACTAGACTCTATTATCCGGATATAATGTTGATGGAAGTCTCGGGTGGTCATGCACTTGTGGTGATTTCAACAACAAATTTTTTGGCCAAATAGAATATATCATATCACCCACAAGGTTAATCCATTAATGTCTATAAACATAGACTAGGACCTCCTACTACTCTCACCACATAACACATCCTTCTCTAATTGAGACTGGAAAATTATTAGAGTTTTAGGATCACCACCAACAACAGGACCCTCAACATCAACATATACACTAATACCATGCCATTATAGAGTCTCTCCCCGAGACTCATACTATATTTCAAATGCATAATTTCATATCAAACATCACAATAAACATTCATAATAGAATTCATACAAGATAATTATAAACAATTAACAATAATAAAATATTACTATAAATGGTCATAGAAGAATACAATATTTGACAATCATAAAAATAATCTTAATATAAAAATTCATGGGGAAACAAGAAGTTGAATCTGGCAGAGCCGGTTAGACAACTTCTAATCCATCCAAAAATACAATATAATTAAATAACAAGAACAATACATGTATGGGGAAATAAGAAGTTGAATCTGGCAGAGCCGGTTAGACAACTTCTAATCCATCCAAAAATACAATATAATTAAATAACAAGAACAATACATGTCTGGGGAAATAAGAAGTTGAATCTGGCAGAGCCGGTTAGACAACTTCTAATCCTTCCAAAGATGCGATAAAATAAATAAGTAAAGCAATAAATAGTTTGGGGAAACAAGAAGTTGAATCTGGCAGAGCCGGTTAGACAACTTCTCATCCTTCCAGGAATACAACGTAATTAAATAATAAGAATAATGACAGGTTTGGGGAAATAAGAAGTTGAATCTGGCAGAGCCGGTTAGACAACTTCTAATCCTTCCAAAAATAAAAACAAATAAGGAAAACAATATAAAGTATGGGGAAACAAGAAGTTGAATCTGGCAGAGCCGGTTAGACAACTTCTAATCCATCCATAAACAATTAATAGCATACATATGGCATAACATAATCAACATCTCATTTTACAACTATCACATTTGGATCTAAACACAGAAGCATGTTCTCATCCAAAATTCAAAATCATACAGAAACAAAATACTTCACACTCAAGATTTAAGATCAACCAAAAGCAACATATACAAGACTCAAAATAATACCAAATAAAATGTAACTCCCCTTACCTCTATTCCAGACTTAGTTTTCTCTTCTCAAACCGTTCTCCGGAAACTTCCAGAATTTCCCCTCTTCAACTAGAATTTCCTCCAACTCTCTTCTCTCAAGATTTCTCTAGAATTTTGGTGCAAATCTTCAGCCTCCCCCCCTTGGCTATTTATAGCCAAAAATTTTACTATTCATTTTTACTATTCACTTTTATTATTCATTTTTACTATTCAAAAATTATTTTTTTATTCACCATTCTTATCTCTGAATCATTAATTCTACGTTGAGTGTTTTCTTCCACAATTTATTTTAATATTTTTTTTTTAACTATTTACTATTCACTATTCACTATTTACTATTTACTATTCACTTTTCTTAAAAAAAATCCTAAATAAGTTATCAAAAATTTGAAGCTCTTCCTCTAGAATTACTATAATTTTATATCCAAAAATCTACATTTTTCTATCCATTAAAATTATTATTACTAATAAAATGCTAAAATTTACTATTATAAATATTTTTTTTTCATGGGTCTTACAAATTAAGCTACCAAAATTTCTTATTAATCTTTCCACATTTTATAAACTTATATATTTTCCATTCACAAAGAAATTTATTACTACTAGTAATAAAATTATTATTATTAAAGTAAATATTTTTCATGGGTCTTACATTATTTATCATAATTATATTGTGTCTAAGGTTATTCTATTTATCATGATTATATTGTGTTTAGGTTACCCTATTTATCATGATTTATATTGTGTTTAGGTTACCTATTTATCATGATTATATTATGTATAAGGTTATCCTAATTATCATGTACTCTTTATCAATTTATTTTGATAAATAGAAGATTATGAGATATCAATCAAATCCTCTAGAATTATTTTACAGTTTAATTTTCAAATAACTTTTATAGATAACAAAATAAAAAAAGGTTATAAAACGTTTATTTTTTTATAGTTTATGAATTTTATCTTTTTAAAAATACCTTTTTCTATTTTTATAAATTTAGTTTAATAGGACTTTTCTCTCATCTCTGTTATTGAAAGAGTATAATATCATTTAAGAATTGGCAAAAGTTATATCAAAATACGTTAGTCGCAATGTTGATTCGGGTAAATTAACATTTTTACATTTTATGCAATTTGTCCTCTTATTTTTTTATTTTTGAAAAAAGAAAATATGATAATAATTTGATTAAAGAGAAAAAGTAATTTTGTAAGATTCACATATTGAAAGGAATGTCCACTTAGTTAAGTTTTGATATATTCTAGAGTTGTTTAGCTAGGAGACACACCCTCTAAGCAAATAATCTAAATTAATATCTACTAAAAAAATTGTATTTGACATTAACTAAAAAATTTCATTGATATTGATAAAGAAAACAACTAATTTTAATTGAGAGAAATCATGAAAAGAAAAGTTAAAATATTATCTAAAATAACCATCCCAATTGACTTTTTCCTAAACAAAACCCTCCCAAAAAAAATATTAAATTAATAGTTATAACTTTTGATTAGTTGATAACATCTCCAAACTAAACAGTCAAGTTGATGGAAGTATAGAAAGAAAATGCATAATTGTAAGAAAGAAATAAATATAATTTTTTATATTTTTATATTTCAAATAAAATTCAAACTCTGTAATTTTAGACGATTAAATCACTATCAAAATTTGATAATTTTGAATTTCTTTTAAATTTTCTTACGTAAGCAACTTATTATATTATAAAATATTTCAAACCTTCTATTAACACCAATTAGTTTCTTAAAATATTCTATATAAGCAAGAATTGGTTTGTCACTTTTATTATTAATTTTTCAAAGTAAAAATACTTGTCACGTATATCTCCAAATAAAGAAAAAATTGAATTGTTTGAATATCTACATCAACAATGTTGATTCAACGTACTAATATTCTGGAGTTGTACAAAATGGACTTAGCGCCCCCGCGTCATGCAGTCATGTGATATAATGTATTTTTAGTATTTGACTCAGTCATAATTTTGTGTCTTTTAATTTAAATTAAAATATTATTTTACAAAAATATTAAAATATATTTTACTATTTAAAATTATTAGTTTTGATATTATTTTAATAAAAAACTATTTTCAATTTTAGAAAGTTTAAAATTTATTTTTTAATTCCAATATTATCTTGCAATATTCATTAATATGTTCTGTGAAATAATACTTATAAGTAATGGTTGGTCATGTTAATGATTGTTAATTGATTATTCATTGAAATATTATTACTGAAAACACATTTCTATTATACAAAACATTTATTATTATAATAATTATTAAGGAAAAATATTATTAAATTGATTTTCATAAAAAATAATTATAAAAATATTTTTTTTATATTTCTATTATAAATAATTTACTTATTAATTTTTAAATAATATTTTTTATTATGAATAATCATTTAAATTTTAAAAAATAATTACAAAAAAAGAATAAAAAAATTATATACATTGCAAAATAATTTCTTTTATTGTTTCAAAATTTACTATGTTCAAAATTTGTTTAAAACAGTTTACATTACAATATACGAAAGTGTTAATAAAAAAATATTTCAAAGTTAAGGTCAATTATGAGTGGTTGCAATATAGGAAAGTGTTAATAAACATATACTGAAACTAAGAGTATGTGGTTATTAAAAAGAAAAAAAAAAGCTAAATTTTCCTTAAAATTTATTCTTTAGAATATTTGTTTGCATTGATTTACTATTCAAGTAGATTTTGTGGGGTGAATTTGGCATGATTAATGATGTTTGTTTTAGTGATTCATGAGTGATGGAGAACGCGGATTGGCGAGATCACATTGTTTTTCCATGAGTGGAAAAGATTTGAAGGTGATAATGGTTGTCTTACAATAATGTCCTTACTATATAAAGGTGAGTGGTTTAGTTTATTAGTTTTGAGAGATGAAAACATTTGTTTAATAGCTTTATGTGCGTGTTGGTGGAGATAGTGTGGTATCCGACTTCATAAGGTGAGTTCCATGGAAGGTTGTGTGGTGTGATGAATGTAACCTAGTACCAGTGTGGGTGGGTGATGCGGTGAACCTCCATGGTGACGAAGGCAATGGGAAAGTGGTCATGAAACGCATTTATGCCTTGTTCACTTGAGTGGATTTGAGGGAGAATAATTGAGAGAATTTGAGAGGATTTGAAAATAAATTTTTTTGTTGATTATTTGAGTGAATTTGGAGGTAAATGAGATTGAATTTGGAAGTAAATTTTTTTAATTTGTCACGTCAATCAAATCCTACACTAATTCTTAGAAACTTTACTTCCAAATTCATTCTCACTTACCTCCAAATTGACTCAAATAAACAACAAAAAAATTTATTTTCAAATCCTCTCAAATCTCCTCAATTACTCTCCCTCAAATCCACTCAAGTGAACAAGGCCTTAATGAACAATTGTGTTACATTGAAGTGTTAGGAATCGGTTCTAGATATAGTAGAACTGATTCTATGAAGGGTTAAAGGTAAGGGAATTGGTTTTGGGACTTGTGGAATCAATTCCTTGAACATCCATATGTGTGAATTCTTGATTATATAGCTTGTTGAGGGTCTTCATACATCTGCCATATTCCCTAACCTTTAAAACTAATAGGGACTATGAATATTAAATTTCACAAAAACAAGTCTGAAAAAATAAATAATAATTATATTATATAATAATAATATTATTATTATTATATATATATATATATATGATATTTATTATAATAATATATTATATATGATAATTATAATATATATTACATATATAATAACTATAACAATAAATAATAATATTAATATTAATAAAAATATTAATTTTTATACAAAAATGATAATCTTATATTTTAATTTACTAAAACTCTTATCAACTTTATCTTTAAATCTACTCATTTTCAAGTCCAAATCTTAAAAAATACACAAATTTTATCTCTATTTCCACTCAAATCTATCATTCACTCTCTCTCTCTCGACTCCTTCTACAAAAGTGAAAACCATAAAATGGAAAATAAAATATGATGTAATACAACTTCATGTATAAAAATTAATTCTTTATATATATATATATATATATATATATATATATATATATATATATATATATATATATATATATATTGTCAGAACCCTTAAAAACCCCAAGATAATGGAAGCCAGGTGTCAAGGAAAAGGTTCATATTTTCAGTAAGTGGAAGACAGGTGGCTGTAGGAGAGTGGACCGATCGGTTTAGAGAAGAAGGTATTTAAGTGGAAATTTTGAAATTCGATCCCACTTTCTGCATGCACCATTCTTCTCCAAACTCCTGAACCCCATTTTTTCTCCTCCTTCTCTCTAGAATTCTCCATCTTCTCTCTACCAATTCTTACCTTTCTTTTTCTCCGATCACTATTCAGGCAACGCCTGAGTATTTCTGGTGTCAAGAGCTTTCTATTGCACCGATCAAGTTGTGGTTTAAACTGGTGAGTACTTCTCTTCTAAAACCGTTCGTTTTATGTCACATGCAAACCCAAATTCTGGTTGCATGAGTGTGTTATCTCATTCTGATAGAAACTTTGGTCTTGAATTTGGTTTAGTTTTAAATCGGTGACCTCTAAGTGTATAAGACTGGTATAGGTGAACCCTATTCTGCATCTGTGAGCGTTCGGCTACGTTTAGAGGTAAGAGAAGCTTATATAATTTGATTATGATTCTTTGTTTGAATGAGTGAATGGTTGTTAATCGTTGGATGAATATGAAGCATGGTTATTACTGCATGTTTGGCGGTGTGAATGTATGAGTTTTAAATGATGAGGAAATGGTTTGAGATATGGTTTTGATTTTTAAAAGGCTGCAGTATATTGCGTAATTTATGTGTTGTCAACCGAGAGTCATTTATTGACCGTTCGATTATCCTTGAGTATTCGGTCTGGACTGGATTCATCTACTGTGGAGAATTTCAGTTCATGACCAATCGGTTTTCTCTTAGTGTGCTTGTAAGTAAGCATTCGGTCTAAGTATAGTTTCCTTTTTATGCTTCCTAAACAGTTTAGTTAATGTATTCTATAATACGTAAAGTCGTAGATGTTATCGTTATTTTTCATTAAAAATAAGTGTTGCGTAATTGTATATATATATTCCTTCAATTTGATTTAAGTTCAGTAGTGCTCGGTCGTGGACCAAGCGCTCGGTCTCAGTAGTGCTCGGTCTTGAACCAAACACTCGGTCTCAATAGTGGTTGGTCTTTAACCAAGCGCTCGGTATTTAACCAAGCGCTCAGTATTTATATTATACTCCATTGTTTACTATCTTTGAACTAAGAGTGTTCGGTCCAAATCAATAGTATTCGGTTTAAGCCTGTAGGGTTCAGTTTAAGTTCCTAGGTTTCACAAATATTTATCACAATTTTCAGTTAAGTCTAAAATACACTTATTCTTTAGTATTCTGTACATTCTTAGAAGTTATGTCTAGTAAAATCACGTCTTGTAGTAACTGATGAGTAACCAGTAAACGTCCAAATATTACCACGAGCATTCGGTTTATGATGATAGTGTTCGGGTTATGAAGAGTCTTATCTAGAATGGATCGTTCGGTCCTATTCTGTGTATAAGTGGAAGACCGCTCGGTCTTACACTATATGTCCAGCTGGGGTAATCTAGAATGTATTCAAAACGTTCGGTCATGTCTTTAGAGAAATGTTATGGTTCAGTTTTGATTTCAGATGGGATCTGTTTGTATTGGTTCGGTATGATTGTATTATTGAAAATGAATGGAATAGAATGGAAATGAAAGAGTATTCCAAGGAGAAATATCTCATAAGTGGTTATTGAATGGTAGACTATGAATGTGGTTATGCTTAGCTGGCGGTTATCTTGATATTCTGTGATTACTCATTCTCAAGTAGAGAGGAGTAAGTCATGTGTGAGAATGGCAGGAGGTCCTAGTCCATAAGGTGAACTTGGACGGAACGAACTAACCTCGGGTGATAGCTGTTGAGGGCATCCCAACTATTACATCACCCGGGTGCAAAAACTTTGTAGCTACACAAAATTCATACAGTCCGGACAGTCAGAGTAAAGTGGTCGGTCATTGCATGCTTTGACGTATGATTTTGATTGGAAGTGCATGATTTGATGTTACATGATTGTATATTGAATTATGTTCGAAGTTATGTGAAGTATAAGTTTTACTGGATTAATTAAATTACATAAGCTTACCCTATTTTTCTTGTCTTGTCTTGTCTGTAATTGTCGTTCGGTTGTCTGTTCCTGTTGCAATGATCATCCCGTGGATGTGAGCAAAAGGAGAAGAGCTGCTGGAAGAGGCTTTGGTTGAAGTGGAAGTGAAAGAGGAACCCTAGGATCGTTCGGTCGCTAGGTTGGGTTTTATTTTGTAACACCGCTCGGTGTAAGTTTATTTTCATAACCGTTCGGTTTAGACTTTAGTTGTGATTTTGTAAAGTTTTAAATTCTGTAGTATTTTGTAAGGTCGTTCGGCCATAAGCGTATACTCCCTTTCTGACTGATCGGTAATATTGTTAATATGTGAGTATTCTACAATATGGTTTTATACTGTATTTTTGGGATGTTACATATATAACTAAATATAATCTAATTTTATTTACTTTATTTTTATCTAATATAATTTTTAAATTTAATAAATTTAATATTTTAAAGCATTGTTGAAGTTGTTTGTAATTATAAAATTATTAAACAAAAACTATTAAACATTTCATAATGAAATATTATAATATATATATATATATATATATATATATATATATATATATATATATATATATTAACTTTTTTTATTACTTTTTATGATATATTTATAATTTTAATATTATCTTATATTTATAAATAAATTACATAACTTCGTAGTCAAGAAAATAGTCTACATTTATTATAATATTTTGATAAGTATTAATAAATTTTAAACAAATTATAATAAAATTGTAAATAACTTTAAAGAGATCCATTTAAATACATTTGCGAGTAATTCATTGACTCTAAATTTATAACATTTATACAGGAATCGTTTTTTTTTTCACACATTATTTTTTTAATTTTATTTTTAAGTAACTATTATTTTAAATTAAAATAATTATTTTTAATTGTATCCTTTAAATGGTTTTTATTTAAATTTAACTATTATAAATTAAAATAATTATTTTAACATTTATCTTTTGAATAACTTTATCATCCCAATTTTCATAGTATTCAACTATCATATTTTAATAAAACACAACAGATGGTTCAAGAAAAGACATATAGACTTTCATTATAATTATCTAAAATAATACATAATAGCAATATAGTGACGCCGGTGCAAGAAGCATGGTGCAGGGGCACAGACAAGGAGCGGCTCCTGGCAGCTTCGGGTGGAAGGGGTACATGGATGAATCGAACATACACCGGAATGAGAGGGATTTGGAGACTGTATGGTATGGGACTATACAGTTGAAGGATAGCTTAAAGGAATTGATTTGGCTACTCATATCACCAAAATGCATTTGCTTTTCGGTAGCCTGACTCATAAGAACTCCATGGTTAAGCGTGCTTAGCCTGGAGTAATTCTGGGATGGGTGACCTTCCGGGAAGTTTTCCCTCAATCCCGGAGCCCTTATTTCAATACATAACACAACATAACAACCATAAAGATTTCCCCATGGAATCCTTTTCACATCATACTTAATCCACATTTTATATTTCATTTGAATATCATCATACATATAACACATACTAAATCCATACACACATCCATGTTTACCATCATATTCATACATATATACATAAACATGTTCATAAACCCTAAATTTCTATTTTTTTATTAGATAATTGATTATCAAGTTTGATAATTGATTATTCCACAGAGTTTTAAGCAAAAACAGTAATACCTACTGAAATAATTGATTATCATGTCTGATAATCGATTATCTCAGAATACCTACTACAATAATGGATTATCAGATCTGATAATCGATTATCTAGAGAGTTTCTCAGCAAAGACATAATTCTTATAAAAAAAGTTTAAAGAATAATTCTGATGTGTTATTTCAAAGAGTAGTGTACCATATATATACATACAAGGATCCTATAATTCCTCACCTATTAAAGGAATGACATATGCACAAATCTACACAAAATATAATAATATCTAAATTATAACTAATACAATATTTTATTGTCTAACATTAGGTAATAGAATATTTGACATCTCTTAACATCCTCACTCAAGTTGGTGCATGGATATTACACATTCCCAACTTGACACTCCTTTGGTGAGAACATCAGCCAACTGCAATTCTAATCTTCCAAAGGGAAAGGAAATTATTTCAACTTTAAGCTTCTCTTTGATGAAATGTCTATCAATCTCCAAATGCTTTGTTCTATCATGTCGCACAGGATTGTGAGCAATTTCTCTAGTCGACGTATTGTCACAGTACAAACTCATAGTTTCACTTGGTTTAAAGCCCAAATCTTATAACACATTTTTAATCCACAAAAGTTCACATACTCCTAGTGTCATGCCTCTGAATTTTGCTTCAACACTAGATCTTGCTACTATAAGTTGTTTTTTACTCCTCCAAGTTACAAGATTCCTTCCTACAAAAGTAAAGTATCCAAAGATAGATATTCTATCATATTTTGAACCTGCCCAATGTACATCAGTGTATCCTTCTACCTTTAAGTTTTCATGATTTGAGAACAAAATTCTTTTTCCAGGAGTGGACTTCAAATATCTCAAAATTCTTTCAACAACATCCATATAAAGCTTTTGTGGCTCATGCATAAATTGACTAACAACATTCATTGCATCAATAATATCTAGACGTGTATGGGACAAATAAATTAAATTTCCTACCAGCCTTTGGTATCTCCCTCTGTCTATGCTTGCTGAATTTGAGCATTGAAAGAGTTTATGGTTTTGTTCAATTGGTGTATCAACTGGTTTACTCCCAAGCAGCCCAGTTTTCGATAGTAAGTCAATAGTATATTTTCTTTGGCATAGCAAAATACCATGTTGATCTAGCTACTTCAATAACCAAAAAGTATTTGAAGTTTCCAAGTTGTTTCATCTCCAATTCAGATGCAAGGTATTGTTGTAAACTAGAAATCTCATATTGGTCATTTCCTATAACAATCATATCATCTACATATATAATCAAAGTTGTAGTTTTTCCTTTTCCTATATTCAAAAATAAGGTGTGATCAGAGTTACTTGCTCTATAGCCAAAAGCCTTCATAGACTTGGTAAACCTTCCAAACTATGCTCTTGGGGATTGCTTTAATCCATATAAAGCCTTATTTAATTTGCAAACCTTCATTCCAATTGAATCTGTCATGCTTGGTGGAGAATCCATATAAATTTCTTCTAAAATTTCTCCATGTAGGAAAGCATTTTTCACATCAAATCGTAGAAGAGGCCAATCTTGGTTTGCTGCTTGTAATAGAAGTATTCTCACAGTGTTGAGTTTGGCTACTGGTGCGAACGTCTCTTGGTAATCTACACCATAAGATTGAGTGTAACCTTTAGCCATAAGTCATGCTTTATACCTCTCAATAGTTTCATCAACTTTATGCTTAATTGTAAATACTCATTTGCAGTCCACAGTTTTCTTCCCTCTTGGTAAAGACACAAGATCCCAAGTGTTGTTTTTTTTTTTTGTAAAGTTGTCTTCTCATCAACCATTGCTCTGGTCCATCTAGAATCTGCCAAAGCTTCATGTATATTACTAGGAATAGAAATTAAAGATAATTGAGATACAAATGATGCATATGACTGTGAGATGACACATATTTACTAATGGGATATATAGCTTTGGCTTGGAGGTTTGGATCATATTTAGTTGGAGGTTGACCACAGTTAGAACAGGGTGGAAGATTATATTGAACAGTAGTAGACTCAGTATTTGGTGTGTTGGTGGTCTCACGTAGACAAGAATCAATTTCATGATTGGTTTCACCTAAATTAGTATTATCTGTTGGAACAATCGGTACCGTTATAGAGTCGCACAGCGGAATTAAAAACTTGAAAGAGAGTGGAAAGCGTGTTCGATCACAATTAAAATTAATTTGGTCCTTTTAGTAAAAATAATTTTCTTTGAGAAAATTTATCAAACAGTTGATATACATAAAATAAAATGAGTGCAGGGAATAAGAAGAACAACACAGAATTTTTATCCTGGTTCGAATCAAAAGATTCTACGTCCAGTCGTTAATCACTATAAATAGTGATTAACCTTTTTCACTAAAAATGGTTTAACAGATTACAACAAATAGTTAATAAAGCAGATAAATAAACCTTCCTTCGACGAACGAACCGGAAGAAGAACACTCTGCCAACTCGAAGAGAACCGCTCCGACTATCGACAAACGAAACGCGAGCTTCTCCTATTCACGAGACCAGGCAGAGCACCTTGCTAACTCGAAGAGAGCTTGCTCCGACAATCGACACACGAAACGCGAGCCTCTCCTGTTCACGAGACCAAGCAAGGGAACTTGAACTATAGCTTCTGAGAACTTCCTCTGACAAACAGTATTCTGCTAGAGCTTCTGTTCAACAACATTTTTTTTTTATTTCTCCAAATCAAAATATATAGCCAAGTACACTGAATGCCAAAGGTTAGCTCCCAACTGCCATGAATAATCGATTATTGTAAGTGATAATCGATTATTCAAGTCCGTTACAGGGTTTTCAAAATGTGATAATCGATTATATGAAGAGATAATCGATTATTCCTGTATGACTTTGTGATAATCGATTATTGCCATTCCATAATCGATTATTGCAGTTAAAAATGCAAGTTTACAAGGTTTACAAGAATTTCCTACTACATTTAATTTCTACAAATTGCTTTTAACTAATTCTAATATCTTCTTCAACTAAAACTTCTTGTAGCATCATCAAAACAAATTTCTTCAAGATTTACCAATACTCCTTATTGGTAACAATCTCCCCCTTTTTGATGATGATCAAAAATTCAATTTTAAAAGCAAGTTTGGCTTACCTGCAAAACATACAAGCTAACAAACAACAACAAGGTTAGCAATACCTGTAATAATTTATACTTCTCCCCTTGTATTATTCTTCTCCCCCTTTTTGATCAGAAGCAAAAAGATCGGATGTTGAAGGCTCCCCCTAAATATGATCTCCCCCTCAATTAATCAAAGGATGCATATAATCAAGAGATCATTTTATTTATGAAAATAAATATTACATTATAAGAAGAATGGACAAACTAGCCGTTTATGGTCGTTTATAGCCGTTATGGGATGCTCCAACGACTCTATTTTTGAACATGTCAGCGTGATAATCGATTATGGCTTGTGATAATCGATTATCAGTTCAATAATTACTGCCCAGAATTGCATGATAATCGATTATGCATAATGATAATCGATTATCTGCTCAAGATTTTCCAGAATTGATTTTAATGCATGAATAATCGATTATGACTTGATGATAATCGATTATGAAGCGTTAAGTTTACGAAAAATGCAAAAATTTGCATAGATTTTGATTCTAAGATATGTCTAACACTCCAACCTCTCTTCTAAGTTCATAAAGTAAAGATACCCCCTTAAATATGCAATTCAAATTTAACTTTTAGCATACTCAATTAACCCACGAAATCAACAACCATTTTTCAAACAATTAAGATATCAATGATTAAGCAACCAATTTATAAACTAAAATGAATGCAACAGTAGCTTAAATGGAAATTATCACAGCTGCTACAGGTTTGATATGAAAGCATTTCAGCTAGCACAATCAGTTCAAAAAACTAACTTTGACAACACAATTTACAACTTTCAAAACAACAGCTATGATTCATGCACTCTCATATCCCAATCTGTTCAACCCAATGAATTCAACTCTGCATATAAAACAACATATATAAAAATTAAAACATCAATATGCAGTAATCAGATTTAATTCAATAACATTGTTTATCTTGGTTCAATGGATTTTATCCATGAAATATTGGCAAACCAGAATTTAAAACTGGAAAATTGACTCAAACAAGGAAATGTAGTTTTGACAACTGCTTTTAAAGACTATTCTACAGTGATTTTCACAGTTTGTAATCAAGCTTTATGTGGAGCAAATCATAGCTCATATGGCATGCATATAAATAGATCTCCACAGAAAACATCTTTGAAACGGAAATGCCAATTCAATAATCAAATAACTTAATTATCTAAAAATGCCAATGAAAATCTATCAACCAACTCATTTAAATGAATATAACAATAATCAAATAATGGAAAATTAGAAAGATAACCAGAACAAAGTGCAATAACACAGTTCAAACAACACTTAGCTCAATCACATGGAGTTCGAACCAAGGCTTTGAATGCCATTTGATGGATTCACTTCCTGCTCTTAGATCATTATTTCCGAAAGCATAATACCATGGATCTCTCCTCTCTTTTTGAGAACTTAACCTGCAAAACCATCCAAGAGAGGTTTGGTGCCCATAATCTCATTTGGGTCCTCAGGGTTAGAGACAAATTACTTTATAATGGGAATCCAAGCACATTTTCCATCAGGAACATCAAAATGTTTGATACTACATTTATTTGAAGTATGTCCTTTTTTCATACAATAGAAGCAACAAACACCATGCAGTTTGGTTTTTACAGTTGTTCCTTTTTCAACCCAAACTCTACGAGTTCTCTTAACTTTAGACTTTTTATGATGCACTTCTTTATTTCTAACATTGCTCCTTCTAAAAACATGTGAGACAGACTTGGTTGCTTTAGAAAGTAAATTTTCAAGTATGTCAATGTTAAACATATGACTTTTACAAGATAAACACTCAACAGGTTTTTCATTTGAATTAGATTCAGACAATTTTGTTTCAAGATTACTAACTTTGTTTCTTAATATGACTTCCTCATCTAATGCATTTTCATATTTCCATTTCAATTCTTTAAATTCCTTTTTCATATTTTTATAAGCAGCATTCAATGTTTCAGATTCATCAAGTAATTCAAGAAACGCCTTTTGTAAATCAAATTCATTAGATTCATAGCTAGAATTACTTACTTGGCTTCCAGCATCATCAAAATTAGCTGTCAAACACAAGTTTATTTCTTCAACAGAATCACTTGAACTAGAGGTGGTTGATGCATTATCCTTCGAGGCAATGTGAACCTTCTTCTTCTTGTGAATTTTCTTTTCTTTTCTTTCTTTACTTCTTTTGTTGCTTGAACAGTCAGCTTTCAGATGGCCTCTTTCACCACATCCATAACATTTGAAGCTTGAAGAGGAACCTTGATAGTCCTTCTTTTCCTTCAAGATTTTGCTTTCAGATGATTTATCGTTGGCCATCAAGCATAGATTTTCTTGCTCATTAGAATCGCTTGAGCTTGAGGAGTTTAATGTAGACCATGAGTTCGAACAAGTCAACTTAGCCACATTCAATACTTCATCATGAGTGACTCTTAAAAATTTCCACATTTCTTGAGCACTTTTATAAACAGATACTTTGAAAAAATCATCAATGGTTAGTGCAGATAAAATTATATTCCGAGCCTTAATATCAAACTGAGCTCGTCTATTTTCTTCAGCAGTCCAATTAAAATAAGGTTTTTCAGTCTCTACACCATCAACAGTATTCATAGGAATATAAGGGCCATTTTGTACAGCTTCCCAGATACCTCTATCAACAGACCCCATAAAAATCTCCATTCTCACTTTCCAAAAAGCATAGTTATCACCAGTAAACAATGGAGGTCTGTTAATGGAAGCACCCTCAGCATATACATGGTTTTGATTGTGACCGGCCATTTTCGCAAATTTTGAAAAACTATCAAAGCAAGCTCTGATACCAATTGTTGGAACAATCGGTACCGTTATAGAGTCGCACAGCGGAATTAAAAACTTGAAAGAGAGTGGAAAGCGTGTTCGATCACAATTAAAATTAATTTGGTCCTTTTAGTAAAAATAATTTTCTTTGAGAAAATTTATCAAACAGTTGATATACGTAAAATAAAATGAGTGCAGGGAATAAGAAGAACAACACAGAATTTTTATCCTGGTTCGAATCAAAAGATTCTACGTCCAGTCGTTAATCACTATAAATAGTGATTAACCTTTTTCACTAAAAATGGTTTAACAGATTACAACAAATAGTTAATAAAGCAGATAAATAAACCTTCCTTCGACGAACGAACCGGAAGAAGAACACTCTGCCAACTCGAAGAGAACCGCTCCGACTATCGACAAACGAAACGCGAGCTTCTCCTATTCACGAGACCAGGCAGAGCACCTTGCTAACTCGAAGAGAGCTTGCTCCGACAATCGACACACGAAACGCGAGCCTCTCCTGTTCACGAGACCAAGCAAGGGAACTTGAACTATAGCTTCTGAGAACTTCCTCTGACAAACAGTATTCTGCTAGAGCTTCTGTTCAACAACATTTTTTTTTTATTTCTCCAAATCAAAATATATAGCCAAGTACACTGAATGCCAAAGGTTAGCTCCCAACTGCCATGAATAATCGATTATTGTAAGTGATAATCGATTATTCAAGTCCGTTACAGGGTTTTCAAAATGTGATAATCGATTATATGAAGAGATAATCGATTATTCCTGTATGACTTTGTGATAATCGATTATTGCCATTCCATAATCGATTATTGCAGTTAAAAATGCAAGTTTACAAGGTTTACAAGAATTTCCTACTACATTTAATTTCTACAAATTGCTTTTAACTAATTCTAATATCTTCTTCAACTAAAACTTCTTGTAGCATCATCAAAACAAATTTCTTCAAGATTTACCAATACTCCTTATTGGTAACATTATCAACGGTAGGACCAAGAGAAACAATTTCATGATTAATTTCATTTACATTAGTATTATTAGAGATAAGATCAGAAGGTACCTCTAAAGAGTCAAGCAAAACCTGTGGAGAAGATTGAGCCGATTGGTTAAGATCAGAAGACATTATAGTATCCTGAAAAGAAGTGTTCATATTTAGAATTGGTTCACTTCCTGTAGAATGATCCTCACACGATAATTTTTCTTCACAATATAATTTTATATCTGAGATATCAGACATACTAACATCATGATTATACACTTCACTTTCATTGTCTCCCTGAAGTGTAGAATCAACATAAAAAAATTCATACTCATTAAATGTCACATCCGTAGAGATATAAAATTTCTTTGATGGTGGATGGTAAACACGATAACCTTTTTTAGTTGATCCATACCCAACAAAAACACATTTGATAGCTCATTCTTCCTTTTTATACGTTGATGTGGGTGTAAGTGAACATATATAACACATCCAAAAATATGAGGTGGTAAATGAACTATGGAAGGAAGGATATAATGATCATACAACACATCTAAAGGTCTTCAAAAGTTAAGCACACTAGAAGGGATTCAATTAATTAAATAAACTGTAGAGCTCACAACCTCAGCCCAAATGAGATGAGACATTACCATCTAACAAAAGTGATCTTGTCACCTTTAATATATGTCTATTTTTCTTCTAAGCCACTCTATTTTGTTATGGTGAATAAGGACATGTAGTTTGATGCAAGATGCTTTTAAAGTTCATGAACTCTATTAATTTAGTCTTAAAATATTCTCCTCCATTATCTAATCGAATGACCTTAATAGATGTTTTAAATTGTGTAATAATCATATGATGGAAGGAACGAACCACATCACACACATCACTTTTATGTTTAAGAAAAAACACCCAGGTTACCCTAGTACAATCATCAACAAAATTGATAAACCATTTTTTTGCATTATGTGTAGATTGTGTGGCAGGGTCCCAAACATCTGTGTGAATTAATGAAAAAGGAAAATAAGTTTTTTTATTGCTTAAAGAAAACACAACACAATGACTTTTTGACTTAACACCAATTTCACAAAAAAAAATCAGAAATATTACATTTATGAAATAATGATGAAAATAATTTTTTTAAATAACCAAAAAAGGGATGTCCCAACCGTTTATGCCATAATCAAATTTTCTTTTGTTTTTATCTTGTATGTGGTCATTCGCAAGACAAATCAACGATCCTTTATGGGTTTGTTATAAGACATTTTCAAGATAATACAATCTTTCACTTTCTCTACCACTGACAATCATCTCCTTGGAATAGATGTTCTGGAATAGACAATGGGTTGGGTAAAACAAGATAATGCAAGAATGTGATTTGGTTAACTTGCTGACGGAGATAAGATTACACTTCAATGTAGGAACAAATAAAACATCAGGAATCGATAAGGAAGGTAAAGGGATATAGTACCTACACCTTCAATAGGAGATGAGACCCCATTGACATTAATAATAACACTTTTAGAACAATTAGGGGGAAAATTAGTAAATTTATGAGGATCACAAGTCATATGATCATTAACACCTGAATCAATTATCCAATCACTACCCCTAGTAACAATAGAAAAATTAAGAGCAGAGTTAGATATACTTGACTTGATCACAAATCCGACAATAGTAGAAATATTGCTCTTAGATGCAGCGGAAGTCCCAAAATCATGTTTCTTTGATTGATTTTTATTGGAAGAAGTCATCTAAAAGATTCAATGAAATAAAAAAGCATCAATTCCTAATTGTAGAGGATGTTGGTGTTTGACTCTTGATACCATATAAAAAGGTTTAAAGAACAATTTTGATGTGTTATTTCAAATAGTAGTGTATCATATATATACATACAAGGATCCTATAATTTCTCATCTATTAAAGGAATGACATATGCAATAATCTACACAAAATGACATATTAAAGGAATGACATATATATATATATATATATATATATATATATATATATATATATATATATATATATATATATATATATATATATATATATATATATATATATATGTGTGTGTGTGTGTGTGTATGTGTGTATATATATATATATATATATATATATATATATATAAGATTTTATAACTTACCAGCCATATTTTTTGGTGCACTAAGATGCTAAACAAGTTTCAAAAGATCTCAAGACAGACTCTAAACACCAAGTTTACTCTTATATTGATTCCTTTAGAATTTTTCCTGTAAATACCCCCTTTTAACCAAGTTCATAGCTTTTACACATTTGTGTATATATGACAACATATTAAACACACGACAAACCAAATTTCATTGAACTAAAATACTAAACAAGTCTTAATTGGCATCAACACGGACTCTACATATCAAGTATCTTGCTAAATTAACTATTTTAGAATTTCCCTTGTCAAAACCCCAATTTTAGACTAGAAACCAACCAAAATTCTCACTTTTCATTCCATGAATATCTAAGAGCAATTTACACAC
The DNA here is from genome assembly GCF_016808095.1 of Vigna angularis. Lineage (NCBI taxonomy): Eukaryota > Viridiplantae > Streptophyta > Magnoliopsida > Fabales > Fabaceae > Vigna > Vigna angularis. The sequence continues at coordinate 10,947,920 of NC_068971.1, forward strand.
ATATATACCATCAATCTATTAGCTCAAATGATCAAAACAAGTAACAATCAACAAAATCTCACGACAAGACTATTCCAATAACAAAGAACACACATTTTAAACCAATTTCAATGAAATCATGTTATTCAATCTTAATGAATGAGTCAATTTATTCAAATTAAAACACATTAATTCATATTATCAAATCACTAAAACAAAAGTCAATAGCATTTCACTTCCTTTACCTTACAAAAGACCCAACTACTCTACAAGAGCTAAAATGACTCCCAAGTTCAAGAAACTATATCTGCACCTACAACTCACAGAATAATGATTAGGGTACGCAATTAGAACCACTTATCAACAGAGAACCTAAAGGAAAACCTAGGTGACACATGATTAGTGGAAAACTGCTCACATGCATTGAAAAACATGAAAACTAAAGAAAAAAAATAGAAATTAACTTACTCTTTTTCAAGAACTGTTCAGCTAGACTAGAAGACCTAACCGCAGTTATCACTTTGACACCCTCTAATATGCAAACAGATGACCCAACAAGTAGAATCTCTAAAGAGAGAGAAGAGCAGAGGAACTGTTTTTAAAGATATTGTGTGACTTAAAATAATGAAATTTGTCTTTTAAAACTTTTATCTATACATTAAACTTTTAACATTAAAATATTTGAGTTTCACTACTTAAGTCACACTACCATTTTCTAAAAAAAAGACAATCTTTAGAAGTTCTTACAATAACTACTTTTTAAATTTAAATAATTATCTATTAGAATAAACTTTTTAACAATTATTGTTAAAAACTTTTTAACAATTATTTAAATAAACTTTTATCTATACAAATTATTTATTTTTATAACTATTTTTAATAATTATTTTATAATTTTAATAAATTTTTATTAGAATAAAATAGAAATAAACGCATGCGCGTATATAGTTCCACTAATTATATTTAAATGTAATAACTTGACTTTTGACTATTAATTTAAACTAAATTATCCCATTGAAGAAAAAAAACATAAATAAAATAGTCTCAAAAAATGGATTCTTTGATTTTTTTAACTTGAATTCCTGATATAGTGTTATTTATCTACATTAACATGGGATTTTACGGACAAAAATTATAAATTTAAAGTTTGAAGATATTACAACAAGAAGAAAATATTTTTCAAAGATAAAATCATTTTTTATACGGATTAATGTTATTAATTTAAATTTCTGAAAAATAAACATAGATAACTTATTATTGGAATCAAAATAAAAAGGTACTAAATTTACAGGACTTAAATTATGTTTAAAACATTATAGGTACATAAAATAAATTTCTCTTATTGATGTTTACATATGATTTTCAATTTTACTCTTTAAATTTTTTTAAAAATTAAAATAATTATTTTATCAATTTTACTCTTTAAATAATCATTTCTTTAAATTTAATAAATTTTTTCTTAAGTTTATTAACTTTTTTTAATTAAAAATTACATATAAAATAAATAAAAAATATTTAACAATAAAATTATAAAAATTATTTATATTTCAATTGGATTCTTTTTTGTGTAAAATTGTAGCAATTAGGGGTCTGCCGTCAAATTGAACAAACGGCCGTTTAAGTTTGGGTTTGGTGGCATGATGACTATATTGATTAATCACACCTGACATTAAAAAAACAAGTATGAATTGATTTTTTTATTAAAAAATGGATTGCACAGATGTTAAATCATGTAACTTAAGGACAAACTGGGAAAAAAATTATGTGCAGCCCTGCAACTGAGAAATCGAAATCAGATTGGGGAAAAAAATTGGACTCCAAATTAGGGTTCGTGGGAGAGAAAAAGAAACCTCAATAATTCCCCAATTCAAGCCCTTCAAAGAAATTTCCAAATCCAATTTCATAACCTAACCCCAAAATTGCAACAGTTGAATTCCAAATCATTTTACAATCTGCAGAAAGGGAATCAAAAACCACCACCCCCAATTCGCGGGCCACACGCGAGAACAGAGAACTCAAAAACGCCAAATGAAAACCCTTGCCACGAAACGCAGAAACCTCGTAACCGTAGAGGCATCGCCATCGCGAGTGATGAAAGTTCCGTGTGATCCGCCGGTTTCGCATCCTCCTCCCTACAACCAGAACTAAACCAGAAAAAGAAAACGGAAGAAACTCCCTCCCTTACGACGCGAATCAACGCAAGAAAAGAGGGAAAGGGAAAAAAAAAAGAATGTCCAACGTGCTGTCGCAAACCACCACAAAAGCCGCTTGGTCGCGCCATCTCTACACCGTCGCCGCGCCATCACTACCGGAGTCATCTCTCGTTCCTGCGATACCCAGCCATACCCCAGAGTAAGAGAAAGGAAGAAATCTCTCTACGTTGTGGTTAAAGCAAAGAATAGAAAAAGAAAGCGCTTCCAACGCTGGAATTCTTGATTCAAGCAAAAGAAACAAACGTCCAGAATCCTGAAACTCACCTTCCCCAATTTGATTTCGATTTTGCAATTGCACAGGAGAATAGGGCTTTCGGCACTTTGATTTTCCAACTTTGCCCTTGCTTAAATTATATTTCCACTATCTACATTTAATTTTTTAATTCAAAAATTAAAAAAATATAATTGACACACATTTTTAATGCCACGTAAATTAAAACTACACTGTCACCATGCCACGTAATACTCTCCTGCGTTTGATCAATTTAACGGCAAGCCTTTATTTAATTCAGTTTTACAAAAATAAGGATCCAATTGAGACGCCGAATAAGTCTGAGACCTATTTGAGAATCTGAACGAAAATAGGGACCTGTCCAGACATTAAACCTAATAATAACAATAATAATAATTCTATTAGTTTTTATTATGTAAAGAAAAGTTAACACACTAATGTTATATAATAAACCATGTTAGCCGGATAATACACTCTCCCGCGAAAAATAATATGCTTTTCTTTTTGTTTCTTATGAGTTGAATATGATTTAAAATATTTTATTAACTACTAACGTTATGATTTAAGTACATCACTATTAATTAATTATATATGTAGACGACAAGATTTTATTAATGCATAATCAGTCTTTTTCTGTTTTATCTCATAGCTAAAATAAACAGAAACTGAAAGAAATGAAACATATAGATATGTTATTCTTATACACACAAAGAGCAACCAGAAGAAAAGTATCGGAGATTGAAGAGTGACACATTAAGAGTATTCAAATGGAAAAGGGAAAAGGTAAAGTTTGTGTCACAGGAGGCACAGGGTTCATTGCTTCATGGATCATCAAGAGACTCCTTGAACATGGATATTCTGTTAATACCACCATAAGATCTCATCCAGGTAAATAACCCTTTCGATGGAAAAACCAGTACTATGACCATGATGATGCAGAATTTGGTATGTTTATGACTGTACCAACTATTAGACAAGGTTATAATTATGTTGTTCTATTTTGGCATGAACAGGAGGCAAAAGGGATGTTAGCTTTCTCACAAATCTACCAGATGCATCTGAAAAGCTACATTTTTTCAATGCTGATCTGAGCGACCCAGAGAGTTTTGGTCCAGCAGTAGAAGGGTGTGTTGGGATTTTTCACACTGCCACACCAATTGATTTTGCAGTGAACGAGCCAGAAGAAGTTGTGACCAAAAGGGCCATTGAGGGAACATTAGGCATTCTGAAAGCAGCTGTGAAATCAAAGACAGTGAAGAGGGTTGTCTACACTTCTAGTGCTTCCACCGTTTCCTTCACTGGCCCAGAGCCACAAGATGTGGTTGATGAAAGTGCTTGGAGTGATGTTGATTTGCTTAGGAGTGTGAAGCCATTTGGTTGGTCTTATGCAGTTTCAAAGGTGTTGACAGAGAAGGCAGTGTTTGAGTTTGGAGAACAGAATGGATTGGAAGTTGTGAGTCTTGTGCCTCCCTTTGTTGTTGGACGTTTCATCTGTCCCAAGCTTCCTGACTCTGTTGAAAGAGCACTGCTTTTGTTGTTTGGTACACTTCTTGCACCTTATTCCATTCTCTTCTTCCTTTTTACTTTTCATGTTTCAAACTGTGTTCTATCGAAATCATATGATACCTTTTGACAAGATTAAAGGTTATACAATTGAAGTTGATGTTAAATTGATGCAGGCAAAAAGGAAGAAATTGGAGTGATTCGTTACCATATGGTTCATGTGGATGATTTGGCTAGAGCACATATCTTTCTGCTGGAGCATCCTAATCCCAAAGGGAGATATAACTGTTCACCCTTCATTGTACCCATTGAAGAGATTGCTGAAATTATTTCAACCAAATACCCAGAATTTCAAATACCATCTGTAGAGTAAGTTCTGTTCTCCTTGCACATAGTCAAGTTTTCAGATTGCAGTTTCAGTCACAGTTTCTAACATCACACAATTCACATACACCCACAAATCTAAAAGTTGGTGTGACAGTTATACAGTATCTGGTTTTGTATTAACTGTAGGACTAATGATTGATTTGTGTTGTTCCTTCAGAGAGGTGAAGGATATAAAAGGTGCAAAGTTGCCACATTTAAACTCGCAGAAACTGGTGGATGCTGGTTTTGAGTTCAAGTATAGTGTGGAGGACATGTTTACTGATGCAGTTGAATGCTGCAAACAAAATGCTTATCTTTAAATCATTTCACTCATCAAATTCACAAAATAAAATCAATTATTGTTGGAGGCCTCTACACTGTTTGATGCATGTTGTTATTCCTAATTAGTCAACAAAAGATATAATCTTTCTCCTTTCTCTCAGTACAGTAAAGCTTTAATATTGATGTTTATAGATTTGTTTGAAATCTTTTTATATAAATCCAGGGTGCTGCTGTGAACTAGTTGTTTCGTTGTTGTTCATGATTCTACTATTTTTCACCTTTTGAAACAAGAAATTAGCCAATTTGGATTTTGCAAAGATTTAAGGTATGGACAATTTGTGTGTTTCAACAACAATCACCAAAGCCTTTTCCCGCTACGTGAGGTTGGATCCAGTGATACCACTATCTTCAATCAAAATCAGGCCTTCAAAGAGACAGTTTTAAATAATTAAGGTGAAAGTAATTCAAAATAGTGTTGATGTGATGTTTATTAATCAATTAAAATGGTTAGTAGTGTATGAGTTAAAAGAAAAGATGAAACAGTTATGCAATATCTTTTAAGGGACTAGTAGTTATATACACAATACTTAAACATAAGATTTTACTAAAATTAATTTAAGGCTTGAAGAGACTACAATAATAGTTGATGTAATTTGAAGTGAAAAACTTATTACTCCTAGTTAGTTAGAGAGTAAACTAATATTAAATTTGTTATGGATTTCTCTGGTCGGTCTTCCTTTCCATCACATTTTTCATTTGACGTCTTGCACTCTGTTTCCATTCAATTTAGGTTTGTTCAGAGAGAAAATTTAATGTGTATATTTATATATAAAATTTAACATCCTTCTTGCATCTATTTTCTTCCTTTAAATAATAGAATTCAATGAGTGGATTAAATGGGATGGAATTTAAAATAACTTTCAATTTAATTAATTTAAATTAATTAGGTTAAATTGAATTTATTTTTATTTAAAACTTAGCTCAAATATAGACCAAAACGATTCATTAAAAAAATTATTATCCCTTAATAAATACGATATCTCAAAATAAATAGTTTGTATACTTCTTAATTTTTATAATGTAAGAACAATATTTATAACATTTACACACACAGAATATTCATATCAGAGAACATACAATCAATTTTATAGAAAAATTATTAGTCAATCAGTAATTTTATTATACAATTATTATGCATTATGTTTAATAGGACACTTTTGACATGAGCTTATTACCCAATCCAATTACCCTAACCCATAAAAATAAAATTATATTGGATTTAGATTATACAGATTCACAAATTGTATACAACTCACTCAGCACCTCTACTAACACTTATCCCTTATTTTCCACAACTACTTGGATTGAACCGCACTCATACAGTTTAAAACTAATGATCAGTTAATCTAATTTTAATTGGATAAACTTAAAAACCATCTCAATCTAATTACTCAACCCAACCAACAACAGCATTATTAAATTGGGTTGAATTAGATATTCGTAGATTTAAATGCAAGTAGCTTCCACTCTTTTCATTTACCCCTTATCTTACACATCAAGTCTTCGTTTGACTCCTAAAAATGTTATTTCTAAATGAATTCAAAATATCAAGGTGTCTCAAACTATTTAACACATGCTTGATTCAACCTATTGTAGTTAAATGTTCAATTCTGTTTTATAGCATTTTAAAAAAAGACCATTTTAATAAATTCAGTCTTTATTGATCATGCACTTAATAAATTCAATTATGTTTTGGAGCATTTACTATCTGAGAACTTAAGCACGGGAAGGGCACAATACATTCAATGATTGTTCATGTTGCAATAGAATCTGAGAGAAATGGAAATAGTCTTGGCCAGAAGAGTAAATAACAAGTGAACAATAAACGTTTTAAAACTTACAACTATAGAATTTTCAACCTAGAGAAATGAAATGATAAAGGAAAAGGGTAACACTGGTTCATTATCTTTATATCCAGCACAGTAGATCTAGTGGCTTGATCAGGGATGGAAAAGACAGGAGAAATTCAGTGCATATTGCATAATGTTCATGATATCTCAAAGCTAGAGTACCAATGCATCGAGTAACTTTCATCAAAGAACCATTTCCAGAACAGCTCAAATATTCATTGCATTGCATATTAATTCATTTTCAAAACAGTTAAAATTGAACCACAGAGCTTCAAATAAATAATACGAAGTAACTTCTACATTAACTTATCTGGTGACTGGTGGCAAAGTCTCTTAAAACAAGCTCCACCTCTTCCACCACCCCTAGTTTTCGGAACCACTTAGCTAACACTGCAGAGGCTTCTTCCCCAACCACGATGCCATCTTTCTCCAAATCTAGTAGAAATTCCAATGCTGTATTTATTTTGCCTTCCTTCTCATAAGCAACCAATACTGAAGCTATGCATTTATCAGTGGGTTTGAAACTTGCTTTTCTCATATTTTCAAATGCAATTAGAGCCTTTTGACTTTGTCCAGTCATTGCATAAGCATTAACAACCAAACTGCACATCTTATCATTTGGGGTGATACCAGCCAATTGAATTGCATCAAACACCCTTTGTGCACCTTCAGCATTGCCAATTAAAGAGTACGCTCTAAGCAGTGCCTTATAAACCTCACTGCCTGCGGTTATTTCTTGTGTCTCCATTTCTTGAAGTAAATTCTCTCCTTCTTCAGGCATTCCAGCTCTGATGTAGGCCATGATCATTGCGCCGTATGATCTTTTATCCAAAGGTTCACCAAGCAATTTGATCTCTTCAAAATACTCCTTGGCCCGGTCATGATGGCCAGCCTTGCTGTACATGTGCACCATGGTAGTCAGAATTACTTGATCATAGATGAAACCCATTTCCTTCATGAGTGTGAGAAAATTTTCAGCATCTTCTAGTAGATTGTGCTTGCCATAATAATGGATTATCTTTGTATAGTCACGAATATTGACTTCAAAGGATTCCTCTTGAAGAGCATGTTTTGCAACCTAAAATGTGCAAGAAATAAGCCATAAAAAATGCAAACAAAATATAAGTTGCATAGGTTCAGGTAAGAAAGTTATCACCCACCTCGATAAATAGTTGGGAAAATATAATTTGGCTTAAATTTTCATTCCAATATTTTCAACCCAAAGTGAATCACTCCCTTACTACACAAACTTTCTAGACAGACAAGAACATTTAGATGGTCAGAGGAAAAAATTGCATTTCCCCTCTAAATCACAGAGCCATGAAATGGATAACACGTCAATTTTCATAATACATGTATATTTATCTATTTATTTTATTTATTAATAAGGTCACTTCACTACTTTTATGTAAATACATGAACCTCAAACTGGCATCTTTGCATGAGACTTAACATTTAAAACCAACAAAACCAATGGTGTAAATAAAACACTACCATATGCAATTTGGAATTTGGATAGTTGGCATAAGTTCAAACCTCACTACAACGTATCAAGGAAACAGAAAATGTGAAATACCTCAAGGTAAACAGGATGTTCCATTATTCTCAACTCTTTCAGAACTGAAAGCCAGTCTGCTCTGATAGGGTTCATAATCCTCACCCATGATTCCAAAAGATCAGATATGGTGCCTTTCTCTGCAGAAAAACATATAATCTGTCTCATCAAAGCTTTGCTTCGATTGGACATCCTGAAAGGAAGTTCAGATATGGCCTGTCGTTGTTCTATTGTGACCTTTTTGCCAACCTCAATCCACCTAAACCTTCTTTCATTTTCTCCATTCACTTCTTTAACAACTTCCTCCATACCAATACCAGCTAGTACTGAACCAAAACGGTGTTTGTGGAAACCAAAATAAATTGGGTTTTGGCATGATGAGTTTCTTCTAGACAGAACACCACGATTGATTATTGAGTAGTGTGGGTAATACAAGTTGCACACTAGGTTATTATTGCAGTAGGTGCCCATCATTGAAATATTTGATCAAAACCTGAACCTGATATCTCCTGTGATATTTTAACCAATAAGTCAAAAGATTCACGTCACAATAGGCAAGCACCTGCAACCACAAAATGAGTAATAGCAGCAAACATCTCTTACTCCATTTCCAAAAATTCATCGCGGAAGCAAACATTGGTAACTAGTTTTTTTGTTAACATGATTAATAAAGAAAAATGCTAACTTATTATTCCTCTCTAGTAGCAATTATTTTCTCAAACAAGATGCCAAACTTTTATGACCAAAACTTGACGGAAAAAGGGAGTGTGAAGATTTTTCAAAACTTACCGATAAATGCATTACTCTGGAAGTTCCCTTCACCGTTCTTCAATAACAGAAGTTCAAAAACGTCGTATTACGCAGTTTAAAAACTTGATTGAAAAAGGGATTGTGAAGATTTCTCCAAACTAACCGATAGAGTATTAATAGATTAGGTGAAGCTCCGACACGGCTCGGAGGCCGTGCTTCTCCGCTTCCGACGCGGTGCGGACACAGACACTCAGCGGGAGCGTGCGCGAGACGGTGTCGAACACCCTTCTTTGGGCCAGACACAGCCCTGTTTTCGGACGCGACGGAGAAGACACGGCTCGGTTGTGGGATGGGGAGCTGATACAGTGGTGAAGGTGAAAGCGTCTTTGCGGGGAAGAGTATCAGAAACAAAGAAAGAAGATAGGAGAAATAATTTAATGATTAATTGATGCCAAATTGTTTAATAGTAGACAATTATATATGAAAGATTTATATATGAGAGAATATATATATATATATATATATATATATATATATATATATATATGAAAAATCAAGAAATCCCTAATAAGAAGATATTAGATGCCCCTAGATTAAAAAAATCTTCTAGCTATATTCAAAATAATTTGGTACTACACTAATTTTTCATAAAATATTATTATTATTGTAATTAGTCAACCCAATCATCTATTCTTAAAAGATAGTAAGCAAATTAGAGTAGATGAACTCAATTTCTTTAATATCATTAAGATTGAATGTAGAGATAAGCTTTATTACCTTTTATTTGTTCTAAGAACAATTCCTAGAAAATTACCTTTCTTATGACAAAGGAAACACCTTTGGTTATTGAATTTTTCTCTTATCTTCTTCCTTTTTAATAATTCTTCTTCTTATTATTATATTTAGTCAATCAGGTTTTCCTTTTTAAAAAGTATATCAGGAAAACTAATCACTTAATTTTTAAATATGCATAATATATCATTATTTTAACGTTTAAAAATGATTTTGGTCTTTTAAAGAAAATTGATTTAAGTCCTTGAAATTTAAAGGAAAAGTCTATTTTAGCCCCTTGGTCCAAATCCATTTTACTTCAATATCGTCATAATGAATACTTTGAAAAAAAAATGTAATAAAGTGTTTTGTGTTAAGAATCCAAAATCAAAGGACATATAATACATTAGTAAAATAAACACACTTTTTATAATTTTGGGGTAAAAGGGATTAAAAAACTTTTCTTTGAAATTATTAACGTTTAAAGAGATCAACTTTAAACTTGGTGAACAAAATAAACCTACCCCCTAGTTCTATGAGTGAAGTCCATTGTATCATTTATTTCATTGAAATTGATTGACCTCTCATTTAAGTTTATTTCAAGCGTGTAGAATGGTAAAATATATGAATTTGCATTTATTGGCCTCTCATTTATACATAGTAGTATGCAAGTTGTTTTATTTTGTGTGAAGTCAATGGCTTTTGAAACACCAATTGGAAATAAACAATTTCATGAAAAAGTTTGTGAGAATTTAAACCTGAAAAATATACTGAGTTACATAAATTTTTCATATTTATTTGATACTATATTTTTTTACTCTCTTTTTTCTTAAAAAAAATACAAAAATTTACTTTTTTTAAAGACTATTTTACTTTCATATTGTGTGTCAAATGAATGTAAAAATGTGTCATTGTGTTATTACTCTTTAAATTTTGAAGAAATTAAGACAAATATACATTTAGCTATTCCTAAACAACTAAGGGAGTGATTATGATAACAGAGAGAGTGGTTACTTGGTATTTTTGTTTTTTTTCATTAGAGTCAATCATCATACATTTGAAATATTGTCTATTTTGAAGTCATTCCAAGTGAAGAGTTTAAAAGACTAAATGTTTCATTATCGGTAGAAGAGTAGGTTTCCATGTTCCTATACCACGTCTGTCGAATAGTAGTGTTATGATCTAAGGGAAATAACTGATCATTCCCAATAGAGGAAATAAGGATTGAATGTTTCATTATTAGTATTACAATGAGCTTTAATGTTCGAAGTATCCAAAGTCTGCATGTGACATAGAAATTAATCACTGTATATATTCAAAGTATTATTTTTTTTTTACTGAGTTTTATCTTTAAAAGACAACTTAAAAAAATAGAAAGAGAAAAATAATATTTAAATTATTTTAAATCTCAATTTCTAAATGCGACATGAGATTATTAAAAACAAATTATTTTTAAATTCTTAAATATTTGTAGAAGATACAGTAAAAAAAATGTTTTCAGTATTTCCTGTACATATATTTGAAAACGGGAAATCAAATTAAAAAATATACGACGATTTTACCATTAGAAAAATAAGAGAAAAAGAAGCAAGAGACAAAGAACAGGTAAATAGTGCACAAGATGTTCTCTGAAATAATTTTAGAAGCTAAAGGAAACATTTTAGGCCGGTTCTTTTCCTGGACCCTATCAAATCTCTTTATGTAACTCATCCCTTTCAGATTTTATTTTTCAGAACATACTAAATTAATTTTAAAAACATTTTTCCAAAAGATACTCAGAGACACTCACCCACTCTTATTTCAGATAAAAAAGATTCAAAATTAATTTAGTGTGTTTAAAAAAAATAAAATTTTAAACGATGGATGCAAGGTAAAATTTGACAGAATGCAGGAACAATTCCCAACGTTTTATCAACACACCATGGAGTTCTATGAATTTATTTTGACGAGATTTTCCATAAGCACTTACAGAAAAATGAAAGAATAAAAATTGAAATTACTTTCTCCATAACTTAAAGTTAGTATATGTTTAAGTTAATTTGTGAAAAGCTCTCATATATCTCTTTTTACATTTAAAAAAAAATCTATGCATAAATTTTTGGTGTTATCAATTATGCTTTCAAAATGTTATGGTTTTTATATATTAAAAAAGGGTAATGTTTTAAAACATAAAAATTATTATTTTGATATATTAAAAAGGTTTTTAATATATTTTAAAATATTAAAATTAGTATATTTTTAAAGTATAGAAGAAAGTTGATATCTAAAAATAAAATACGATTTTTTATAATAGTTTGAGAATTATAAAAACCTATTTAATCTTAAAACAATTTAACTCATTTTCAAGATATTTGCAAATTGAATTATATTCGAGAAGAACAAAATATATTTCTTATTTAATCATCTAATATGTATTAAATTCAAATCCAATATGATCATGTTTAGTATAAAATGCTGTACATTATCTCAAATTTTTAACTTTATAGCTATATTTTGTTTTTGTCAAGCTGTATATAAAATATAAATATATTATTACCATCTAATTATAAATTGTTGTATATAATAAAATTATTAGATGATTTTGAAGTAATTGATGGTCTAAAATATTCACATGGAACATATCCGAAAGATAAACTCTAAATTTAATAAAAAGATCTGATACACACGAATTTCAAATTATTCCACCTGTCTTCACTCGCTGCAATTTCCTAACAGTTTTACCGAATACCTACCACAGCCGGTAATCTAACAACTTAACCCGCCATTAAATCTATCTTTCCAAATCTCACTATCCAATCGTAGGGCAAGGACCGAGGCTCGCGCCAGCCCACCAATGGAAGCATGTAGAGGAGCGAAAAATGCTACTGAAAAATAAAACTAACTCCTCAGTCGGCGGTTGAGAAATATTAAAATACAGCAAAAACCATTTTATACAAAAAAATAAAGGTATTACTGGAGTCCAATAATACGCTCGCGAAAAGCGAACCGGAATATCACAAAATGAGAAACAATTAAAAATTAAAAAAAAAAACTGAAAAGCGAGAGAAGTAGAGTGAGAGGGAAAGAAACAGAGAGAGAAAGGGGGTATATCATCTCCACAGATAGTGTGAGAGAAGAAAGAGGAAGATAAAAAAACAAACTCCGATGAAGAGCGGTGGTTTGGGCGCGGTTCCGTCGTACGGCGTCCCCGCGAAACGACGGTGGAGAGGGCTCGTGATTGCGGTGCTCGGTCTCGTCATTCTCTCCATGCTCGTTCCTCTCGTCTTCTTGCTTGGTCTCCACAACGGCTTCCACTCTTCCGGTACGATCTCGCCGAGATCTCTCTCCTCTCTATTAACGCTCTTCCGTTATTCCACATTTTCCTTTCGCGCCAGATCCGCGCCAATTAAGCCTCCTATTTCTCTCTTCGCTCTCTTCCTCGTTCGCCACACTGCAGTACGCTCTAGATCTAAACGCTTCAGTCACAGCGCAAGAAACGGCGTCGCCGAATCGCCGCTTGTTTTTAATCAATGAATTGAGTTTTATTTCCATCCTTACTTCAAGCTCGGAACTCTTTTGCATTCAATGAAAGATCTGTATGTTCGTTTTGCTTTTATAGTGAAAATAATAATAATGATAAGGTGGATGGAACTTAAGTACAGTGCTAAGGAGAGTTTCAATTTAAACTGTGTAATAAAGATTGGCGTTAACTGTCATAATGCATTTGTGTTGTGGACCTCTCTGTTTGTAAAACAGCATGTAAGAAAATGCATCTAATTGTTGTCCTAATAGGCATAAACATAGTAGAATCGTGTTTACGACGGAAAGGTTAAATGTACGTATAATTGGATCATGAAAACCTCGGAGCACAGGACGTATGTTTCAATCAATGGTTTGTTTTTATTTTTTTAGAGATGTGACTGCAATTATGAATGAAGTAACTCCATTCAATCGAGTTAGTGAATAATCTGCATTTCACTTTTTTCGCAAATAGCATTTTTCTGTATAGTTTTGTATCTCTACTATAATGGAATTCTAACATTCATGTACCGTGCTTTGGATATATTTACATGCATTTACCAGAAAAGTTTATGTGAACTTATTGTTAGTGGTCATAAATGCACTTTTATTTGTAGTCGAATTTGCTCTTCTGATCGAAGGTCTTGTGCCTTGACTTGATTTCTTTTGTTTTTTTGTTTTTCCTTAACCTGGTATTCATTTATCATTGCTATTTTGCAGGATATGTATATGAACAGAAGAATTCTCCTTCAGTAAGCTTTCAATTCAACAATAGTATCTGTGAATTGTTACAATTTTTCCATGTTGGTGTTCACTGTACTGATGTCTCTTTTTTTTTGTTCTCCATTCACGTCTGTTGTTTTTCAAATCAGAATCAGAAAAGTCTTGAAAGTTATGATAGACATGATGTTGGTCATAATGAGTCTGAGGTATGGTGGTTTACACCTTATTGGTACACCCATCCATTTGTTCTAGCATTCTTAGGTGGTATAGTGTTGGTCATAGTAACCTCACTGATTAAGTTGTGGTCTAGTTACAGTTATGACAAATTGCTGAAATAGATAGAAGTTCCAGTGTAAGTTCTATTTTTAAGCTGTCAAATGAGTGAATACTTTTTCAAATTTTTAATTGGCGTGCTCAATTGTTGGCAGGATATTCTCAAAACAGAGAAAATGATCAATAAATTCAACCATTTAATAGTGTATCAGTAATCAGGAAACCTTGGTGCTTAACGTTGTACACGAAAAAATAGTGTATCAGTAATTAGTTAACCTTAGAATATTGTTGATCATAACCTCACTAATTTAGTTGTGGGCAACTTACAGTTGTCACCACAATTGCAGAAAAACTAATGACATAAGTTACTTTTTCTTAAGTTTGAGATGATTGAATACTTTTCTTATTTTAAATTGATGTGCACTATTATTGATGTGATATTCTCAAAGCAAACAAAAAAAGAGTAAGTAATTCGTTCATTAAATAGTATATCAGTAATCAGTATACATGCATAAAACAGTGATTAGTAATGAAGTGCAAAAGGAACGTATAACTGGTGCACAAATCTGATATAACTTATGATACAAACATTCAAAAAGTTAAATCTTATGCCCCCAAACATCAAATTCATGTTGCCTTGTAAATTTCTTTTGCAGGGAGAACAATCAAGTCATGTGAAGGAATTGATAACAAAGTTTGAACCTACTCTTCCAAAGGTACTCTATAATACTGTGTTCGTTAAATTCGGCATTTCTTGTTGATAAATTTTTTTTGCTATTAATTGTTAATTCTGTCATATCTTTTAATTGTAGAAGGAAAATGTGTATGTTTAATCCTGCCAACTGTAATTGAAAAGAAAACTGAACAGTTCTTGGTGGGAGGGAATGCAAGGGAGGGAGGGGAAATAAGAAGATAAATAAACCCCTTATTTGATTTTGCAACCAGTCTAACCCGTCTAATGTGGGGGAGGTTGGAAAGTGGAAACAATGCTTAAAGTTTTGTGAATTGTGCTGACCAAGTTATCCTTTTTAAGCTCAATGGTTTTGTTTTAGTCTAAAGGGTATGTAAATTAATAGTTTCCAACCCCATTCTCTTCATTAAAATCCCCCCTCTCATAAACTTTGAACCAAAAAGATGGAGGGTCAATCATGTTTCTGTAACTGTCATCATTATAAGGTTTCTGGTTCCATTTCAATCTTAATGTTCCCTCCATGTAAGTTGTTGAGGATTTTTGTTTTTATTATGATTTTAGTATATAAATAAATTCATTAGAATGAAAAAGTGATGAAAAGTTCATACAAAAGAGAAGGATAAGAATTCCCAGGAACAGAAAAAGAAAAATACATTATAAAAGCCAAGGTAAGTATTTTTTACATGGCATTTTAGAAGAATACCATGCATTCTTTACCATCCCATGGTTGAGAGGCATAAAATAATCCGATCCTAACTAACTAAATGTATTAAAGAACTGCATGAACTTTGCATTACCCTAAGATATGTGCTACTTCCATTTTTCTGAAGCCTTTGTACCTAACCATTAGAAATTGTTCCAAAGTAGGACACATCCAATGTTAACCAAAATCCCCAAATAGATACATAAAAAAGTGAACATCTTATAATGCAAGAACCAGTGCCCAAAAGATCTAGTGATTTTAGTTTTAAACTTGCCATACAACTTACAACAGTTAAGCTATAGTTATTTGCCACATTTATATTTAAAAGTTTGTATCTTGTTCAACTCCACTTTTTTTTCCTTTTGACGTATTGGTAGCTTTCATTTTGCTTTTCTTTTTGTTTAATAAGACAGATTGCTCTTGTATTTTAGTTCTTTTTGTGTACTGTAGTCCTATTTGGAGAAACTTGTCCATAAACACCTTTATGAGAGAAAAATAAGAAGGAAAAATGATATTAGCTTCTCAAAAAGTTGAAATTAACTTAGCTATGAATTAAAACATAAGATTTTGAAGAAACTAAGTTAAATATCTTCTACAATTTAACTTGTACATAAACTAATTTTAATTTATGGAAAAGCTAATTTGATTTTTCTTTTTTTTTTTCTGTCCTAAAAATCTTTATATTGAAGATTTTCCAAGCAAACCCAATATCTTAGTTATTTGCAGACCACACTTCAGTTTACTTTATGCTATCATTGCTCTGTCAAACGTTGGGTTCTAAGAATTCTCCCTTCCTTTCTAACAATTACAGTTAAGGTTGTGATTTTGATATATTTTGTGTTATGATACTGTGCTGTCTTTGGATTTCCATAGCCAGTGGCTGGAACCACGGATGTTAGTGCAGCTACCTTTCTATTTTTATGATTATTTGATAACGAAAGACTTAACTTGCAAAGTTCATTCTTTGAACGTGACCAAGTGGTGGAGAATATAATAAAATATTTTAATTTACATATTATTATCTCATAGACTTAGTAGACATAATGCATATAATTTAATCTGATATAAATGATAATACTAGACTACTGCGTGTATAAATAGTATGTATTATTGAACATGCATTCCTAATATGATTATGAGATTCAGTAATATAGCAAGAGAATGCTCTTCTCTTTGTAATCTGTATTTTTTAATTTTCTTTTGTTGTGTCTTTTCTTATGTGTTATAATTGCCATTCCAGACAGCTATAGTCGACTCCTTCCTAGATAGGTCCTAATGGTTGATGGGTTATACCCAGTGACCTGGTGACTTTTTTACTTCTTGTCAAAGATCAAAACTAGTTAATTTTCTATTTTCTTTATTATGGGGATTTAAATTTTAAATTTTATATGGTGTCTTTATGTCTGAATAAGGATTTAGTGTGTGACTTTTTTATCTGACGTATACTCAACATAGAAGAATCAAAGGATTACCCAGATGGTGAGGCACTCATTTTTGGATGTCCACAGAATTAGAAGAATTATTATGCGTTTAGTGTTATTAATTCCTTCCTCGAGTTTCCTTCAATATCCTAAACTCTTTGTTCCGTTTCAACATGACACGTTTATCAATGGATTAGAATTCTTTTGTATTTTGGGGGCTTAAATGTACTGATTTGTCTAAGTTGTTAGATAAAAAATGATAAGAGCAAGGAGGACAAGAATAAGTGGGTGGGGGCTGTTGAATATTTTTGGCAATATCATTAATTTTCGATAATAATCTCATGACAGGATGTCCTCGAGCAATATGCTCATGAAGGCAAGAATAACACCATAGATAAAACTGCCAGTGATAATAAACAAAGAGGTGGTTCTACTGACAACATTGATAAGACTGCCAGTGATGATAAACAAAGAGTTGGTTCTACTGAGACCATTGATAGGACTGCCAGTGATGATAAACAAAGAGGTGGTTCTGCTAACACCATTGATAAGACTGCCAGTGATGGTAAACAAAGAGGTTGTTCTACTGCCATTGATAAGACTACCCACATCCCATGATACCTTCTTGTATCTCATTTCCCTCCTTTTTATGCTTTTAATCTTAAATGATTTTCAGGTTCTAAGGTGCCACCTAATGATGTTCTGCAATCACCTCCAACCTCAAATGTACGCATATATTACTGTAATTGGTTGAAACTTCTATTTAACACATTAACCAACTAATAGCACTCAATAGTTCACTTCATAATATTGATCCAGGTCCCAATTATACTATCTAGTGTGTCTGGTACGATGCTGATCCAATAACATTATAGCATACTAAGACCTAAGATAATATGGACAAAGTCATGCCATCTAACACTACCTTAAGTAGTAAAACCAGAAGCAGAAAACATAGACAGGGTCTTCTTGCAGCTGTTATGGGAAGAAGATTGTAAAAGGGAAAATATTTGATGAGAAAGGCATGATGGCATACAAGAAAGAGTTTCAGATGTGGGGGAAATCTATTCTGCTCAATGGAAGGGAGGAAAGGTCATGATGGAAAGTGAATGCTTTGCTCGCACCATGTTGAAACTATATCTTCCAATGATTATTAATTGATCAGATTGGTACAATGCTAATAATAATATAGGCCATCCACCAATATGATCCAACCAATACAAGCTTAGACCAATAACACTACCAAGCTTTGTAAATATAAGTAAAAATAAAGGTAATGTTTTTGGTGAACTTAAATATAAGTAAATTTCAACGACCTCAATCCTATTTGATGCTAATTTTTCAAAAACACCATCAGTTATAAACCTAAGCACTATCCCCACTAAATATTAGAAGGTCATTTAGTAAAAGTACCTTTTTATTGTATAGATACACGAATAATAAATGAACCTAACTATTATTCTTAATTAGTGTGAAAGTAATTAATTTTTCTTATGTTCGAGTCCAAAGGTAGTATTCATAGTATAACATAAAGTTATATAACTTGCACACATTATTATTCCCCAGCTAAGTTTTTTGTAAGTTATTTTATATATTGTCATTCATATAAGAACTTACACCGATTAAGTTCTGCAACAGAATCCTAGCAGTGATCATATTGAACAGGCCACCCACCCAAAAACAAGCTCTACCAATGAAGACAGAAATTCGTGTCAGATCACATTTGGTAGTTATTGCCTATGGCAACAAGAACATAGACAAGAAATGAAAGAGACTCTGATTAAGAAATTGAAAGACCAACTATTTGTGACTAGAGCTTATTATCCTAGCATTGCAAAACTCCCAGCAAAAGATAAATTGTCTCGCCAACTGAAACAGAATATACAAGAGATGGAGCACATGCTTAGTGAATCTACCTCAGATGCTGATCTTCCACCAGTGTAAGCTGATATATTCGTATTATTTATCCTTTGGCCAAAAGTTTACTTGTCTGAGTTGCGTTCTGTTTGAACTGTTATTGGAATTTCATAGTTGCAATTAGGAAAAATCTCATCCTCAATCAAGTAGTCTTATAAAAAATAATTAATTTCTGTTTTGATATCTGCTTGCTGATCAGGTTTTCGGTAGTTTTTTAATCCAGATTTTCACATTTCTAGACAATCCTTAAAGTAGTTCCAACATTCCTGGTTCCCTAGACAATCATTGGTCTATACATTATTCCCCGAAGCATAGCCTTATCTTTCTTTCTTGTCTCGACTTTGTTTTATCTTTGGATTTACTATGTTGCTTTACCTCGAACCAAAAGCTATTGCTGTCATTCTTACCTTTCAGGATTGTCACGAATCAACTCCCTTGAAAGCTAAAGGTATTAGGTGTAGACACTTGATTGGTTTATTATCTCTTAGCACACCCTCATGCAAAAGCCTTTGAGCTTGAAGCAAACAATGCAGTTGCTCATTTTTTCATGTGCTGATTCAACTTTTATTCAGAGGAATTCGGGGGCAGAAAGGATTAACTAGTTACCACTCGGTGAATGAGATTTTCTTGAACTAACTTCCAAAAGCAAAGATCTCATCTTAGGTTTAAGCATATGAATAGTTTTATTACATCTCGTAACCAGGACTGACTATACCTGCGTCTCTTTGTTTTCACTTTTAAAATGCTATAAATGTGCTAGAAACTTTACATTGTATCAATATTATATTACAGGGCTGAGAGTTATTCAAAGAAGATGGAAAATACAATAAGCAGAATAAAATCAGTCCCTGTGGAATGCACCAATGTGGACAAGAAATTGAGACAAATATTTGATTTGACCGAGGATGAAGCCAAGTTCCACATGAAACAGAGTGCATTCTTGTATAAACTTAATGTGCTGACAATGCCGAAGAGTCTTCACTGCCTGTCACTGAAACTAACTGTAGAATATTTCAAATCCCCACAATACGACGAAAAAGCTAACGAAGAGAAGTTTACTGATTCTTCCTTGCAGCATTATGTTATTTTCTCTAATAATGTGCTTGCAGCTTCAGTAGTAATCAACTCCACTGTATTTCATGCAAAAGTATGTTATACTTCTAGTCCTGTATTTGATAAAGGTTGAATATTAGCGACTATAATAATAATTTTACTTGTGGCTGCACGTTGTTTCAGGAAAGTTTGAATCAGGTTTTTCATGTGTTGACTGATAGAGAAAACTATTATGCAATGAAGCTCTGGTTCTTGAGGAACCAGTTTAAAAAAGCTGCTGTTCAAGTGGTGAATGTTGAGCAGGACAGCCAAATGGAAAATCCATTGCCTCTATCCTTGCCTGAGGAGTTCTGGGTTTCATTTCGTGGTTATGATAATCCATCCACGAACCAGATTAGAACGGAATACCTTTCAATTTTTTCTGATTCCCACTACTTACTTCCTGATTTATTCAGCAATTTGAAGAAAGTTGTGGTTCTGGATGATGATGTTGTTATCCAGCAAGACTTATCTGCTTTGTGGAACATAGACTTGGGAGATAAAGTTAATGGTGCAGAGCAGTTCTGCTCAGTAAAGCTGGGTCAACTGAGAAGTTATCTGGGCGAGAAAGGTTTCAGCCACAGTTCCTGTGCATGGATGTCGGGGTTGAACATAATTGACCTGGGGAGGTGGAGAGAACTTGGTCTGACTCAAACTTACAAAAAGTTGATAAAAGAGGTAAGTAAATTAATTTATCTACAATTAAAATACATCTTTACAGAAAACACTATCGTTGGAAATAACAGTATTGAGATAGTCTAGTTGAATATAGTTGGCAATGAGTGTCAAATTTGGGGCCAAGCTTCATGGATTTTGCCCCAGTAAACCAATAAAATGTGTTGTCTGGGCTAAACTTATTTCGGCCTGACTTATTGCAGCTAGCCCAAATTCGAACAAGCCCTGCCCACACTATCGATCAATTGGGCCTATCAAGTTTTGATTAGTCTTTAACATAGGAGAGCCTTTTGATAGTTTATGACCAATGGAAAAAAGTTAGATGGAAGTTAATTTTAAGAAAGTTTATGTCGTGCATATTTTGGGCTGTTTACATTTTCTGATCTTCTATTTCCTTTTGTAGTTGACCGTGAAAGAAGGATCTGCTGAAGGTATTGCATGGCGGGCAAGCTTGCTCGCCTTTGAGAATAGAATACATCCACTGGATAAGTGGGTTGTGTCTGGACTAGGTCATAATTATACCATTGAGTCTCAGTCCATTAAGACAGCTCCGGTGCTACACTATAATGGGAACATGAAACCTTGGCTTGATCTGGGAATTCCACAGTATAAGAGCTATTGGAAGAAGTTTCTGAACAAAGAGGATCAGCTTTTAAGTGAATGCAATGTAAATTCATAATAGGTTATGGTTCCTATGTAAGCTTGCATGTTTTGGAAGTTGTAGGGTTGAGCTCTTAAGAAACAAGAGGATGCCTGTGCTTTGGGTGCTCAATTTTGTGATCTAGTTTTCAAAGGGGTTTTGTGGAAAAGAAGCAATGGTGGTGATGAGATTGACACACCAATTATAAAATTAATCAGTCAATAAGGAACCTGGAAACTTCCCTGCATTTCTGGCAAAAGGATCAAGAAATCTGAGTAGCCTCACTGTTTTCGAGATAGCTAATTGGTGTTGAGGTTTTCCCCCACTGTGCTGGTGGGCACTATGAAGATTTATACATGAGCAAGGCTGGTCCATGAAAAATAACTCAATATAAAGACAGTAATTGTTTGTTTCAAGATTTTATTATTCTACATGATGTAAATTATTCGTAGCTGTGAAACAGGTAGAGCTATTCGTTCTAGTTCTTTGCTTCATAATTTGCCCCATGTTTTTTCTATTCGATGACAAGAATGTTGTCCAACAGTTCTATAAAAGAAAAAGTAACAATTTTGTCCTCTAGCAATACTTTAACTGTAACTACTCTTCTTTGCAATTCATTATTGTTTGCTGTATCAGTGAAACGTGCTTTTCGTAGACAGTAGTATCCAAGATCGAGAAGTGTGGTACATTGCACTCTGAATATACGTTGAGACAATGAGATTGATTGACATTGTCTATAGTTTCCGCCAATACTCTAGACAACCTCCGTAAAATATGCTTTGTTAGAGCATTTTTTAGGACTTTCTTACTCACTAAATTTCATAAATATGGGTTTTCAAGAGTTAAAAGGATTGGTTTATATGATAATTTATTTTTTAATTGTAAAAAACTCATTTGTGAAATTCACCTTCAAATAATGTTTGTATTTATAATGAATTATTTTAAAAAGTTTCCAATGGAAATACTCTTGTTCGGCCCAAAGGAACATATTTTATGTTTAATCTCGTACAAACTATTGAAATGTGTTATTGATAAGATCACCTAAAAACAGTTCGTTTTGAAGTGTAGAAGACACTTATTTAGGGATAACAAGGTTAGGTATGGATTCGAGATTAGTGTATGCATTATTTTAAGTTATTTTAGATTTCTAACTTTTTACCACTTTCTTGAATATTAAAAAAATAGTAGACCTCGAGAACAGTTTTGCTTAAAGGCTTTTCTTAATTAATTGTTATCGGGCTCAAACTTCAAATTTAATGGAGTATTTCGTCTTTACCCTCTTCGTAACTGAAGAAAGTAATATATAAATAATCGAGCTGAATTCACATCATACTAGAAAAAAAAAAAAAACTATTCCATGTAATAATGGAACTTCATCATTCACTTTCAATAGCATGACGTATTATTTCAGAAACCCAAATGGATTAATAACACATCAAAAGTTTGATAAAATTTACACGAATGCGATAGATTTCAAAGTATAATTGTCTTTAATTTAAAAAACATCGTAGTGCTATCCAAAGCAATTAAAGTTCACCGCTTGTTTTCAGGAGTGGTTTAGTAAAATCTAATGCATAAAATACATTATTTTGAAGATTGCAATGTTTTCCCGAAGTGCCATGTCACTTTAGAATGTGCAGCTTCTGATTTTCCTTTTCCTCAAACAAAAGATTGTGCCATAAATAAGAAAGAAAAGCACAAAGTGTTTACAAAAAAGACCATTGAATGTTCCTAACAGAAGTAATGAAGGTGGATTCTTCTACAGTGACTTTGTCTTTTACGGCATGGATCTCTTTTAACAGTGCTCCTTGAAAAAAGAAAAATGAAAGTATCCAAATTTAGAATATGCTTTCCCTTCGTGCTATATCATGCGGTTGAGAAGCCATTCAAGAAGTCACTGCTACAAACCCAACTGAACAACCAACAATGGTCAGATCAATTTGAGGTAACAAAATTTTACATTAGTAGTAAAGTGCAGGTAATACTCGAAAACCAGCAGCAAACAACCAACCAACTCACTCATTGGGGCTAACCATTAAAATCAGAATATAATAGTAACATCCTCATAAGTTCTCTTAATAAAATACTATCAGAAAAACTCTCAAGTGCTCCCCGAGCAAGAGAACTTTCTCGCTTTATGTCAATAGTGGGGTACCCCTTCAACCATTTAGTCATCATTCTTTCCTATTTTAGCTACATCATCTTTTTTTTACGTTACTGCTGAAGTGGGTACACAGTAGGCAAGAAAAATCACATGCTTTGGGATCACCTAAGATGGATGCTACATAGGATTATTAGAATGAGCCTAGTTGTGATGTGTAATGGCAGTGCCACTATGGAATGGAGGTCTCCAAGCTGAAGCAGTGAGCAAGCAAAGGTCCTTCCAACCAAGTTTAAGGATGCCATTGTCCTCCACCAAGGTATAACCCTCTGATGGGAACATACCAAGGAGTAGACTAGCTTGAGTTGCAGCATTACCAGCTAGAGATATACCTCTAAATCCACACTGCTGAAACTTCTCCCTCCAGTTGTGAAACTTTGGCTCCCCAGTTCTTGATGGCCCTCCAACAGCTAGCACATTTCGAATCTCCCTAGACAATAGCTGTTGTTCCACCACATGCCTCTCTTCGCTCTCCTCCCCATAGCTAGACCCAAGAGAGTCAAACAACGCCGAGTAGTAGTGTATGGCTTCCACAAACCTCCCCAAGAATGAACCACTGTTGCTTAGGTCTTGCTCTACCACAGTCACCACTTTAGGTGCCAGCCTGCATTACACAAGTCCATGCAACAAATGCAGTGTAAAGTGTCTTTACATTTGCACACAAGTTCAATTCAGAATTACTATATCCAGTAACTTTTACGATAGGTACTTAAAAGTAATAGCTTTTTCTTGATCTTTCCACTATCTGGCCTTCAAACTCCAGAAACTACATAGCGACAATGTAAGTAATAATAAACACACTAGACCCATCACCCCTTCTTTCAAAACTTATTATATATATATATATATATATATATATACACTCTACAGTTCTCTTCTTACCTTTTTTTTTTGTTTCTCCCCCATTAAGATATGTGCAGAGAGTAATTCAAAACTAGACATAATCATTATTCCCGATCTTCCTTAGAAAAGAAAAGGGCAGAGACATAAAGTGAGTACTAGAGCCTATAAAGGTGAAAAAGGGATTTTGGGGACTTCTTTCTTGAAAAGTACCATGACTAGTTTCCTATGTACTAACCCCACTCAGCTTATTTCAACTCCCTCCGGATCATGCAAATTACGCAAGAAGTAACATAAACCCATGCAATGCATCGAATGAATGAATGGAGTAAAACCCTTCACCCACCTCTGCAAGAGCCACAAGGTGTTGGTGTCTGAGCCGGTGACATCATAGAGGGAATGTTGCAACCAGTGAACTGCAACAGCTTCGGTTTTGCTAACGTTGAGCCTCTCAGGGTCAAGGTTCCCTACTTTCTCAGCCACCGGGAAGAACTCAAAGGGAAGACCAAGTTTGTTTGCAAAATCGGACAAACGTTTACCCGTGGCTTCAAGTGCTTCCATGGAAGTACCAAGCCCCGTGAGCCTCACATAAGGGGCTCCACCAGGTCTTGAAGCTAGAATGTAGAACAAACCAGGCCACTGCAACCCTTGCATTATGTCCAGATCTATGATGTGCACCCTCTCTTCCCTTTCAAAAGCTTCTTGGATAGCTTGGTTTGCTGTGAAATGTGAGAACTTCACGAAAGGACTGATTCCGTTGAACACTTGGAAAGCCGATGCCACCTTGTGGCTTTGATGGGTGTGTGGCAAAGTGGCATATATCCCCAAACATGAACTCACCAACCTTGCTGATATGGCTTCCGAGAAATAAGCGGCCACACGCTGTGCTGATGTGCCAAACGGTGTTGATAATTGGGAAATCTCTAGCAACATCTTGTTGGCGTCTTCTAGATTCTCAGCTGAAACAGCTTCTGCACACTGCAGCAGCAAAGTGAGGAGATGCAGACCCTCCTCGTCTTTCTTCTTCTGTTCCCGCAACTCTTCTTTCTTCTTTCTTGTGAGTGCCACCTCAGCACTGCTGGTTGCTGCTAGATCTTCCTCTTGAGGGTGAGGCTGCTTCTCTTGTGGCGGTGAATAATGGGGTGGTGGTGGCGGTGAAGGCAAAGTAACCAAAGAAACTGAAGGGTTATTGTTGGTGTTGCTGTTGTTGTTGGCGTTGCTATCGTGGTGGTGAGTGATTGGAGGCACACCCCAATTGGACAACATGTGCTGATTCACAACCACAGGACCACCTGATCCATCTGTGAAGTGCAGATTAGGAACAATGCCATCCACACGATTATTCACGAGCTTCACTGAGGACACAGAAGGTGGAAGAGGCACCCCTTCTGTGCCTCTTTTGTTTTGTGGGGCGGACTCAGTGAGAAGACGCAACCTGTATTCAAGAATCGTTGCAAGGTTGGGGTTGCAAGGGTATATAATCTCCCTCACGTTGCTGATTAGTTGGGGAATCGAAACACTGTTTGAACTGTGAATGAGATCCTTCAATATACCATCGATCCAACCACTCGTGGCGGCCGAAGTGTCGTCCATGGAAGGAGAAGAAGAAGAAGAAGCAACCACGTCGACAATATTTCCACCACTGGTTCTTAGGTTGGTGGTGGCGGTGTTGTTCATGTTGTTGTTGTCGTCTCGGTTCCTTTGGCTTTGAGATGGAAAAAGTGGTAATCCCGAGAATCCACACACTGCAGGCACGGGGTTCTGCTGGTCCTGGCTTTGACTTTCAACAAGCCCTTGGAAATGATGGTGTTGGTGAGCACTGTAGTTTGGAGCAACACCAGAGGTATTGATGGTGGTGGAAGAAGGTAGCAACATAGTGGAGTAGTTGGTTGTGACGGCCACAGTGGGGTAATTTGGAATGCCAACGTTATCTCTTGACGAAATATTACCACTTCTACTATTATGGTTGCTATTATTAAAATGATAGTTATTACTAGTATTATTATTATTGCCATTATTACTACAAGTACCTGCGGCTAACGTAGGTGTGGTGGTGGTGGACCCTTTTTCTAAGGATGACATGTTGACGTTGGTGGAGCTTCGACGAGGAAACCTAGGATAATCAGTGGTGGAAGAAGAGTTGTGTGGTGGAGTGAGATGAACGTTAAGATGGTCCATCTCAGAAGCCATTCTTTTCCTGACGATTTTCCTCTCACAATGAGGCTGTGGGACGATGCCATGTAGGGTGTGTTGGTCGTCGTTGCTCATGTTGCTGGAGTTAGAAGCACTGGTGAGAGGACTAGCAGCACTTGCAGTTGCGTTGTTAACATTCCCATCTTCGGTAATGTTAGTGGCAGCACTGAACAAAGCACAAGCAGCCATAAGGGGATGTAGAAAGTGAGATATAGAAGCAAAAAAAGATATGATAGGGGTGTTGTTCAGATCATGGAAAGAGAAGAAAGGAGGAGAAGTGGGAAAAAACTGAGGTTGTTGTGGAGTGTGTACGTGTGTGTTTGCTTGTTTTGCCAGTCAAATAATTCCCATTTGTAAGAGGGGTTATGTTATGGCATTATGGGATGGCCAAAGCTACAAGGAGATAACGTTGTGAAGATTTGGACAGTGGGTATAGGATTCCCATTTTCCCACCTCTCTCCAACACGATTCTCTATGCCTTTTGGCTTTTGGATGGTTGCAAAAGAAGGGTGTGTTTGGGAGGGATAACACTAGCCACGGCGGTTAGTGCTTCGTCTTTGTGTGCTTTGATTTTATTTATATGTTGCTAAGCATATGTTAGTTTTGTTTGAGATTAATGTGAACGTGTCTCAGACATAGCATATGATAGCATATGATATGTTAAACAATAGGTAGCTAGAGAAAGAAAGAAGAAACGAGAAAGAAAGAAGAAACAAGAAAGAAGAAGGAACTGTGGTAGGTAGTGTCATTGCTTGCTCTGAGCTGTGAACTGTTCTGGTTTGTGATGGAAATTAAAGCAAGCTCAGGACAGAAGAAGATATTTTTAACTGAGTTTTCGTCGTCTTCTTCCTAACCCAGTTTTACATTTACAACGTGCAGCTGCATAAATAAACCAACCATTTTCGGAACTTTTACCCTTATGCTGTAATTTCATTATAAACGAAGCAACTTTACTTTAAATAAATACACTATTTTCAGTTCATTTTGCAGAATTTAAAAGTACCCTTTTGAAGCAATGTTGTTGAAGATTAAAACTTGAATCGTAAAATGGGTAAAGTGGAAGATGAATGATTGAAGGTGTTAGGGATTAAAAAAGGTATATAGATAGTGTCGCTAAGAACGAGGAGCAGAGAAAGAGCTGTCAAACCTCAGTTCCCAAAAATCTGAATCGTAGCGTTTGACATTTTGCTTTCAACTGCGGCATCACTAACCAGCTTTTTCCTCTTGACTTCATCCCAAAATTCATTTTTTTAATTCACATTTTCCTTTTTTTTTTCTGCCATTAACAAATTTGTCAAACCAACCACTGCAACGGACACATTACTCAAAAGCTGGCACCTAAATCAATGACCTAAAAGGAACCTCAGAATAGCGCCACTTCTTCCTCTAACTTTTTCAATTTTTCTCTCTTTGTTTCCTTCACAAAAGGTAAATTGAAGAACCCAAACAAATTTTCTAAATTAGAATCAAGAAATGCCATTATTGGTCAATTTTTCGTTCAAATGCCACACATACCCTAAATGTCAACTATTTATATGCATAGTGATTTTTTAAAGTTCAAAACTGATTTTTGGAAAACCGTGATTAAAACAAAATTTGTTGAAAAAAAATTTAAATTCTATTTCATCTGAATTAGATTTTTATTTTTTTTATTAAAGAAAAAAAGGTTTAAAAAATAAAGTACAAAAAATAACAATTTAAATTTGGTTTTCCAATACTGACTTCAAAAAAAAATCACTATCTACCTAAACAATTAATGCAATATCCTATATAAGTAATTTTTAGATCTAAATGCGTTATTTGGGTGAAACATTCTAGTATTTGTACTGTGTGAGAAGAAGTAGAAATAGTTTAAAAAAATATAAAAAAGATTTGTAAGTTCAGGATATAATATTTCTTATTACACGAACGGGGTCTCATAATATTAAATACAAGTAGACAAGAAAACCAAAATATAAGTTTATTATCCGAATGTTTAGTATTTTTTTGTATGGATTAACTTATAATTTATATTAAATCTCTTTTGCATATTGTTTAGAAAGATTTCAATCATTTCTCTGTGTAAACTTAAAAAAAAATTCTTTCTTTCGTCCTCTTTCCTTCATTTTCAACATATTCCAACAAGGCTAATCATTGTCATTAAAAATAAGTCGTCCATTTATTTGACATTTTAAGCTCAAACTACAATAACCTAATAAGCTATAATTATTTTATTTCACTTTCAATCGGTTATTTAACGAATTCTAAAGGGCAGGTGAAAATAATGACTTAGTCTTCCAAACGCAGGTTTCGATTTAACCTTGTAATTTTTAATTGTTCATTTGATGTCATGTTTGTCTTTTTTGTCATAATAGTGTTAGAATGTTGGAATTTAGGTTTTCTCATTCCTCACCAAAACTTGGATTTTTCCTGTCAACCCTTTGAAATAATTTACAAACCATTATCAAGTGTTTGTAAAAAATTTAAAATTTGATATAGAAAGAAACCAAAGTCGTATTCCATAAATCTAAACATCTTTCATATTTATATCAATTAAAAATAAAATAAATTTATAATATATAAATAAAAACAAATTTCATTTTATTAATTAATTTTATAAGAATGAGTTAAGTATAAAATTTATAAGAAATTACATCGATTGAATATTTATTTTTAGTTTGGTCTATCATGTTATATTTATAGAGTAGTTATTAAATTATTCACATTATTTTCATATTTAGATGATATAAACTTTATTTTATAAGTTAGTTTTGTAAAATCAAATTAAATTTAAATTTAAATATTACTTAAAGAAAAAAATTTCTTTAATGATGTGACATGCACTTAAAATTTGAGAGTTATTTTATGAAGTTTAGTAAGAATTAAATATGAAAACATAAACGAATATTAAGCATTGGCATTAGTTAGAAGTGGTTTAAGGAAACGTGATTTGTATATACTAAAGAAAGAAAGAAGAATTTGGTGTTGAGAAAGGTATTGTTTGTAAAATATAAAGAATGTTTGGTAGTAAGAATAGAATGTATTGAAGAAAAGAGTTGGCACTATCAAATCAAAGATCTTTGTGCCCTATCAAATATTTAACTCTCCACCTTTCCCTTTCTTTCCCTTTCATCTTAAACTCCAACCAAAACACATTAAACTATATCACTAAACCCTATAAGGAAATATGCAACCAATGCTTCCTTTGGAAAACCTATGTCCTAATTTATACATTTTATATCATAACAACGTACAATCTTCACATTACTTTATATATAAGTGTTTCAATCATTCTTCCAAACATTATACACAATATATTAACTCATTATTCATAATTAATCTTTACCAAAAATTTACTTGATATTTTTAGTAAAAAAATTATTTGTGTTTGTAAGATTCGAACATCAACCATACCTTGCTTAGAGAAATTAAATTTAACATTCTTCATGCCCACTACTTCTTATTACTAATGGGTTAAAGTTGACCACTTAATTTAAAACTAATATTCTATTGGTAAATGGTGGTCATAGAAGAATTTTGGTTTTTGTTTTTAACAAACTTGATAAATTTAAAAAGAGCGTTAAATATCTTTTGTCCCTTAATTTTTATTAAAATTTTAGATTAATTTAGTCTTTTAATTTTAAAAATATATAAATTTCATTTCTTTAATTAAATTTTCTTATATTTATTTGAGATTTTAAACACATTTCATTTCATGATAGTACATTTCATAATAGTATTTGAATTGTTTTAATACATTTTAATTTTAATATTTAATTGAAAAATGTATTTGAAATATAAAAAAATTTAATTAAATTTGATTAAAAGAATTAATTTTACGTAATTCTAAAGATAAAAGACTAAATTAATTTAAAGTTTTAAAAATAAACTATTTTCAATTTTTACAATAATTAAAAAGAAAAAAACATATTTAACCTATTTACAAACACATTTTTTTAAATATATTGCAAAATTAAATTTATTCTTCAAACATGATCTAAATCAAAGAAGTGATATAAAATTAATTTTAATGTTTAGGTAAACTTTGATGTCTATCCAGCCATGTGAGACAAAGATCAAAAAGGGTTTTGAATTCCAAGAACAATAATTTATTGAAGTATAGCTTTACGAGCATGTTTCCTTTTCTTATAGAACGATGAACTTGTACTTACATTCACACCAATGGAACTTTTGAACATCATATTTATTTTTCAATCGATATTAAATTTTTACTTTAATAATTAATAATAATGTCTGGAATTTGACAAAAAGATGGAAATATTTGGATCTTAATATTCTAAATCAATTTCACCCAAATTATTGGAAACGTGATTAAGAAAAACTTTTACTAAAAGTGAATTCGTTTGCTTATTTCTTTATAAAAATACAAAACCAATCTAAAATGAAAGGTTTTCAAATTTTGGTGTTTTCTTTAAATGAAATTGTAAAATTAAAATGAAGGAGAAAAGGCACACGTCTTTCAGAAGTAAAAACAAAATTTTAAAATTTAATTTTTGTCCTTATTTAGATTCTCTCGAGCCAACAGTAAACTATTTTTTGTGAACCCAAAAGGTAAACGTCTTTGCATTGCATAAAAAATAAAAAAGGTAAATGTCTTTTTAGTTCAATAGTAACATTTTATTATATTATATTATGTTGTACTTTTTTTCTCAATGATTTCTTTTTTTTATTTCTTCAATTCTCGTGTTCTGTGCCCTTCTACTAATACCCATGAATTTCTTAATTCTTACAAATTTCACTTTTCAAAAAATTGTATATTTTTTTAAAGATTACATATATTTTGAAAAGCTTGGTCCAATTAAAATTTTATAGGTTAAAAAAGTTGTAATCTACATTTATTTAATGTAGAAGCTGTATACGAGGCCTCTTCATCTGAAAAAGGTCACATATATACTATAATTTATTTATTTGCCTAAAGATATCAACATAATATTTGTTTCAAAAGTTATCACATATATCTATATTTAATAGCCTTTTGTAAAAATTATAACTTCATTTAATTTTATAAAATTAATTTTGTAAAATGAAGTTTTCATCAACTCTTATAATATAACGTGATTATATTTTTTAGATGATGTGAGGTTTTTAAAAATGAGACATTTACATAGGAAATAAGTTTTGAACAATTTGTGTATATTCAGGTTAACAAATTTGGAAAATGAATTTATAGGTGAATTTTACATTATATTAAATGGATTTTGGATAGTTACTAGAAATAAAGTTTTAATTTTATACTCAAATCTTATCTAAAATATAAGAAAAAAGAAGGTACATTATGACAGTGTCAGAGATAGTAAGAAAAAGTTGGAGCACGTGAGAGACGTAAAAGCCTACTTTTTCTTAGTAATGTCACCATTCAATAGATGATAACACTCTTATATAGTACACAGTTTCATTAATTTACTGTCTCAAACAAAACCAACCAAAATATTTTAATTAAGGGTTAAATATATTTTATTTTTAAATAACTTTTAAATTGTATTTTATTTTTAAATTAAATATAAATTTATTTTGTGCTTGTGCTTTAATAGACAGTAAACACAAATTTATTTTTAAAAACTAAATTATATGATTAAAGATATATTTAAATTGTATTAACCTTAACTCTTAAACTATTATTATACATGTCAAAACAATTTTTTTAAAAATAAAGATTTTTAAATTCCTTAAAAGAATAAGAATTATATTTGAAATCTCATAGTGGCATGGAGTTTCTTGATCCATTTTCTTAGGATTATCTTCGATGGAGACAATAGAAGAGTTCTAACTTAATATAAATTTTTCTATTTAAATATTTTGATTGAATAAGAGTTAATCGAATAATATAATAATAATAAATGAATAAGAGACTCGTGAGATTACACGAAGGGAGAGAAACTATAATTTTATAAATGAACTCTAATCAAATATGAATTGTCTGCTTTTATAAATTTCAAATGAACTTTGTTTACAATAAAAATAACTATCAACATTAATGTTTTATATTAAGTCTAAGATAGTGTCTAGTTTAAAACTGAACTTCATCATGTCTTTAGAAAATGTCTTAAAAAATTAATAATATATATTATGATTTTATCGTTAGAAGATTACACATTTATTTTAAAGAAAACAATATATTAAAAGTTTTTTATGATTTTATTAGAAGATTAAGAAAAATATATATTAAAATTTGTCATTATTATAACATATAAATAATATGAAACTGCTAAACATATCGCAATAATATTTTACTAAACAAAACACAAGCTAATATATATCAATACACGAAACGAATTTAATGATTTATCCTAAAAGAAATTATATGAATTTAGTTAATTTTATTCTATTTTTAACTAATTTTTTTTCATAAACTTTTCTAAAAATTAAAATTAATTATTTGACATATAAAAATTAATTAAAATTACGTGACTATTTCTCAATAAAATTCACAAATCCGTCCCTTATGATTACCCTGTCGGATAAAGTAATGATTTATATATAATTTCAGTTCCATTTATAAATACGTTGGTAGACTATATATTATTTAAAGTGGGTCACCACAAATATTCAAGAAATATGTATATACAACCTTGTACGTATGGTAATATCGCATAATCCAGATACCAATCGTACTACATCATACAGAATCTGATTTCAAAGATTTTGTTTAAGTGAAAATGGTTCACATGTCACAATACGCACCTGAATTATTATAATCATATCAAACAAAGATTTTTTGTTTGCGTAAAAGGGATTTTAACAAAAAATACATATTATGTAGTGGTATTTTTAAAGGAAAAAGATATTTTAACAACAACATTTGACAACATTTTGATACGGGATATGTGTTAAAAATACATATTACTCACTATATTACTCATTACTTTTCTCACAGAATTCTAAATGAGATGATTCTTGTTTTATTGGAATCGAGACTCGAAGATCTTTCTTTAGACACTAGACTCGTAACTTTTAGACAACACAGTCAACTGCAATACAAATTATAAGATCGATATTTTAATTACGTTTTTCAGTATTTTCAGCTATGACCTTTACTTACTATTTTACTCATTACTTTCTTCACATAATTCCAAAAGAGATGATTCTTGTCTTGTTGGAATCTAGACTCAATGATCTTTCTTTGGACACCAAACTTGTAAATTTTAGATCACAGAATTAGCTGCAATAAAAATTTTAAGATCAACATTATAATCACGTTTTTTTTGTATTTTCAGCTATGACCTTTACTGATTGATTTGCTTATAATTCTCTCCACATAACTCTAAATGAGTTAATTCTTTTTGGGTTGGATAGTAGACTCAAAGATCTCTCTAATAACCATAAATTCATAAATTTTAAAGCATTGAACTAATTATGATTAATTTTTCAAATTTTCGTAAGTTTGCACAAAATTTCTAGACTCAAGGAAATTTTAAATCTGGATTGTGCCTTTATTTTGGCTTTACACACTAAATTGAAATAAGGAGCTGGACAGTAGCTTGAGAAAAAGTATGGTCGAACACCATAAGGCAAGTTGTATTAACTAGACCAATAATACCATGACCCATATCACCAAACATTTCTAAAGTTATACAATATCAAATGGTGCAGGACCCCATGCTTATCATTTACTCACGGTCTTATGGCATTTAGAAGAGATTTGAATCTCAAACTTATCATTTATCAGTAAGAAACCAAATTTCCACAAATTTCAAAACATCATCCAAGAGTTTAGAGAAAACATATAGCACAGATTTGCATACAAGCCTTCTATTCTTTCCAAACTCAGACTTATAAGGTATTATTCGGTCAATCATCTAGTTCACTCTTACAAACCAAAAAAATTCATACTTTCCTCACAAAAACCACATCAACTGCTATATGTTCTAGACAACTTCATGCCACACTAAACCATACCACCAAAAACACCCAAATAACACAATAAACCCATAAATGCCAAAACAAATTTAAATAAACTAAACCAACCAAACACAAAAAAAGGAATTACCCAAAACAAATGAGACAACCTTCACAAAGCACCTCCGATGACGATATCCAAGTAAGTTGTTTCCAAAACGCCTAAAGTTTGGTGCCTACAAACATTGCCTTCAACAGTCCGACCAACACCAACACCAACCTAGAGATTCATAACCTTCCACCGCCATCCAACACAATACTTATGCACACCATTGTTCATATCATATTTATAGTAATAAGGAGCATATCCTACATAATCAAGATCATACATCTATTATAGATTCATTTCTCTCCATACAAATAAACCAACCTTTAATGAACACAATGGCTCTCAGTTGGAACACAATGAAGCAAGATGTGTAGGTGGGAGGAACAATCGTGAAAACGCCTCTTTTTCCTCCTCCGACTGTACTCCGGCGACACTCCGACGACAATGGCTGGGTGGGAGGAAGCGCAGGTTTCGCATACGCACGGCGACACTATGACTTCACTTCAACAACAATGGGTGGTTGAGTGGAGGGAAGACGAGACCGTCAAGGTTTCACATACGAACGGCGACACTCCGGCGACACTGGGTGGCTGGGTGGAGGGAAGACGACATCGTCTAGGTTTCGCCTACACACGGCGACACTCCAACACCAATGAGTGGCTGGGTGGAGGGAAGACGAGACCGTCTAGGTTTCGCGTATGAACGACGACACTGCGACGACACGTACTTCGACAATAGTGGTGGCTGGGTGGAGGGAAGATGAGTCTCTCTCTCTAGTTTTAGTGCTTAGAGGTTCTCTCTCAAATGTTTCTCAGATTACAACTCTGAAAATGAAAAAATGAACTTAAAATTTGAAACATGCCCCAATTCTCATTGTCTCGTCATTCTCATATTAAAAACTCATTTTTCATATGCACCACTTACATTTTGACACTTGTCCCGTGTTAAAATGTTGTCAAATGTTGTTGTTAAAGTATAATTTTCCGTTTTGAAAACATATTTCGGTGGAAATGATTTTCTAATGTTAAAGTAATTGTAATAATTGATTATAAATATTTAATTGATTAAATTATTATTATTTATTATAATATGGCCATTATTTTAATTATGATTCGAATGTTGAATTTAAGGAAGATAAAAAACATTTAGTTGAAACAATATCTAGTTATTGAAATATTCGTGTATCTTAAATTTTTAAGAAATTTATTTTTGGTTTAAATTTGAGGGTATGAATTTGAGATGAAAAAGAGGTGAAAAATGATGTTGTTTATATTAAAAAGAAGATTTGTGATTTGAATTCGTACAAGTTTGTGTATGATGTGATTTATAGATTAAATAAAATTTTAATATATAAAATTAGATTATTATTATTTTTTATTTATGAAAATAAATATAATATAAATTTAAATGTAAATAATATAAATTATATTAAAATAAGATTGAGGTTGTTATTTAAAATTAAAAAAATGTAATTTATTATCATTATTATTTAATTATATTATAATAATAAAAAATATAAATTATATATATATATATATGAATCAAATCGATTTACTTTTTTTTAGTTTTTCTTCTTTCGTAATCAACAACTACTTCTAAATTCAATTTTTACAATCATTAATTTCTTTCATTAAAAGTCAAAATCATCCTTAATCGTCTATCACTTATGATTTGTTCATTTGGAGAGAAGAACTCGGAAAGAGTGAGTGAATGAATTTGAGGGAATTTGAGAGTGAATTAATTGTTGTTTATTTGAATAGATTTGGAGGTAAATGAGAGTGAATCTAGAAGTAAAGTTTATGAAAATTAATGTAGGATTTGATTGATGTGATAAATAAAAAAATTTGTTTAATTGATAGAAATTGAAGATTATCAAAATGTCCCTAGTTATTAAAGTAATATAAAATGATAATTGTTAATGTTATATTTAATTGTAAAAATGTTTATAAAGAGTAAAAAATTAACATTAATTATTAAAATTAATTTTAATATTGTACAAATTTTTTATCAAAATGAATTTATTTTTAATTGTAATATTTTTTAATTGTAATATTACATCATAAACAATTCAATCTCAAAAACAAAAATTCTTCTTTTGCACATTGATGGCGAGTTTAGTGTGAAACGCAACCCCAAACACAGAAGGAACCGAATACCAACGTTGGGAACCGAACACACCCTTCTTCTGCACAATGAGAACCGAATAACCCCATGGGAACCGAATACATGGTTCCATATAAACTCTTCACATCCCTATAATCGAATACAAGTGGAGGAAATCGAATACAGGTGGAGGAAATCGAATACACCTCCAACAAATTTCATTCGAGCCACTGTTATTCATCTTCTGCACTTTCAAACTCCTCTTCATCTTCAACCATCATCTTCATATGGCCATCAATGTAAAAAAACAACGCCAAATTTCATACTGCAAATTGATTATGTATTTAAGCTTATGGACTGGAGCTGGAATTCAAGGGTAAATGAGAGATTGCACCGTAAATCCCTCCAAACCTCTTCATTCTTGCGGGTGATAAAAAATTAATGCATCTCGCAAATCGCAACAATTCCTTCCACGCATTTCGTCTCAAGTGAACGCAAAATTCATCGCTTTTCGTCCCTCGCAAATACTTGTGAACTATGTGAATTTGATATGTGGTGATGTGACTTTTTTGCTTTATCATTTATTTTTTACTTTTAACGTGACAAGAAACTCTCATGTCTTAGTTAGAGACATCAAATTGACATTGAATTTGAAAACAGATGTACATGAATGTCAATTATGTGAGAATCTAACGTCTCTTAATATTACTTATCATTTTATCTCCACTCAATCTTCAATTCATGAGCTTTATAAAAAACATAATTTCATAATCTTAAAATGTTTTCAAATGACTTTCAAGAAACAAATTAAAATTTGTTGACAATACAAATTTTTATTATTGACGAAATTTTTTGGCGATAAAATTTGTTGATAATTACATATTTTAAAATCTATTGATACTTTTAAAATTTTATTATTGTTTATCAGAAAATCTGTTGATAAAAAGAGTAACAATTTTTCATCCATATCTACGGAGAAACAAGCTTAAGATTTGGAACATAAACAACTTTTTTTCATTTCTCTGAGAAGGGTGTCTCCAAAACCCAAACTCGTAAAATCTACCCTACATCTCTTTCTTCAGTTTCATCATGTTCACATCCTTATTTGCCTCACTTTGTCGCCTAAGCATTATCACGTCCTCCTTGTCCTCACTGCACAACGAGTACCTTCATCCCGCACCCATGATGTCATCGACACCTTGTACTACTAAATACACCTTGTTCACCTGCCTGAATGAGAAGAAGTAGCACAACCATATACACCGCACTGAACACTATTTTCTTTAACAAGAATGAAAAGATAAAATATTTTATGAGAGAAAGATTTTATCTTTTTTCTTGTGCTTGACCATAACTATGAAAAATAGGTGGAAAGAGTTAGTCTAGAATTATTAAATTAAGGAGGTATTCGAAGAAGAAGAAGAAAAATGAAAAGATAAAAGGAAGAAGAAGGAAGAGTAGGAAGAAGTTGAACTAGATCACAGTGTTTACTCATGGATTTTTTATTGGTAATGACTGACAAATTTTCTGTCAATAAAATTTATTAATAAATATTTTTTTATCTTTTTGACCATAACAATTTTGATTTCCCAACCTATTTTAAATATTGTCAATAAATTTTAACGGTTGATAACATTAATTTTTCTTGTAATAGTCCTTCTTTCACCAAACCAATTTTAGAATAATAGATTGCAGGCTTAATATTAGAAACTCAATAACCAACATGTTCAATACTATATGCCTTATTTTACTATGTATTCAATAATTACAAATGAAATTTGGTGATATGTCTTATGTTTTCCATCTAAGCAACAATACCGTAACTAGATGAAAAGTGAACAACAAATCTTTTAGATGAGTAATTTATGAATACTTTCTTAACAAAATTAAAGAATTAATTATAGTTTTTGGAGAACTGATTTTTGCATTTTTTTTTGTCAAGGTATTAAAAATATTTATCTATGATAATTTATAGCTCCAAATTTATACATACTATAACACACTTCTTTATTTTTTAAAACTATAATTAAAATCTTTAATATTATAATGATAAACTTTTCTTGTTAAATTTATACATTAGTTTTCAATTTATCCCCACTCAATCTTCAATTCATAAGCCTCAAATAAAAAACCAAATTTCACAACCTTAAAATGTTTTCAAATGCCTTTAAAGAAACGAATTAAAATATCTAATATGTATACCAAAAAATAGTTAGTGATTTTTTAATATTTGGTCTTATCACTAAATTCTAATACTTATTTAATTGATAACATATTTATTTATAATTTAAGTTCTACATTAATTTTGATAGTTTGTTTTTAAAAAAAACAAGAAATAAATATAAATACATTATATTTTTTCTAATATATAATAAAGTATAGGTTTTAATTGTTTTCTTTGTTCCTAGTCTTGCATTCAGTATATCAAGTTGGTCTTACCTTTTAAAAATATTTCAATTTCATTCACACCTGGTATAATTTGTCTCAAACTCTTCTGTTAAATATGTGGAAACAAAATATATTTGAAAATAATATGGAAACAAAATATATTTGAAAATAATATTGTGTAAATCACAACTAATTAGAGAACAAAATAAATATATATAGAACATTTTTATATAAACTTAAATTTACCACTCCCTTTTCATTAAGTATCCGATTTATCACTTAAAAATTGGCTATAAGAAAACATATACAATCCTCAAAATTTCATTTTAGGTTCTTAAAAAGAATTTTCATATAAAAATATAATTTTTTTGAAACATAATTTTCATACAAGAATATAAGAATTTCCCAAAAATAATTTACATACAAAAAATATAAGAACACTTAAATTAAATTAAATTACTTTTATAGCTTTTACTTTTATTTTTTTTCACATATTTTATACAAAAAATATTTTTTGTGCATTATCAAAACAAATCTTACTTTTGAGAAACATATTTATTTTTAAACATTTAATTAATAAAAAATTAACTATAAATCACATGATAGTGAGATGAAGAAATCACTAACAAAGAGCTGCGACATTGCAGAAGAGCAAAGAATAAAAAGAGTTAACGCTATTTTCACATATTTAACTAAAAATTCTAAAAGTATGGATGAAATTAATTTTTTTTAAAAGATAAGACCAACTTGACACTACAACAAAACTAGAAAATAAAAAAACAATTAAACCTAAAATGTCCTATAATTAATTCTGTCTGAGCTACACTGCCGTTAATTTTTATTTTATCTTTCATAACACAATTATTAACTATCAATTTAAGAATAATTACTATTTTAAAATTTGTTGAATAACTTTTTTCTCTTTTTTATCCTATATAAAAATATATTTAATTTTATTAATAAATATTAATACTTTATGTTATAATATAAATATTTAACAAATGCACATATGTGACACCATCACCTAAGTTTTTACTAATGTTAAAAAAATCTTATTATTTTATCTTATTATTTCATTTTTTATTCTCATACTTTCATTTTTAATATAAGTTAACTTACTTTTGCTACCATTTTTTGTTACTACTTTGTATACCTCACGTTTATATAATTGTTCTCTCCACAGCATATCATTATTATTACTACATATTATAATCTCGTTGTAACATAACATAACACTATTCAATCTCTGTCATAGTACATACGAAACAGAATATAAATAATAATATTTTTATTATATCATATCATTTTATAATCATATCCAACCCTGAACATGATTAAAAATATTAAGTGTGTAGTATTTTTTTTTTTCTTGAAAACGGTAAGATGTATAATATTTTATAATAAAATGTAATATACGAATAAAAAATAGAACATTGGAAATATAAATTGTGCATTTTATATTGAGACGTGAAGACAGTTTTGTCATATGAATTAGACATAGGTATGTTTGTGAGAAGTAAAAAATCCGTTGGTGTTGACGTTGTTTGATGAAGATCTCAGAGGTAGATTGAGTTCAGAAGGCCTAGTCGACATTGCTGACCTTAAGACAAAACTTGATTCAGACCCACATGCCCTTCCACCTCTTCCTCTCATCACTGATTTTGATGGATCATGCTTCAACCATTTCATCACTCAGATTTTCTCATTTCATCTCCCACTAAAAAGATCAACTTTAACGTCCCCCACACACATTTTAAACATTCAAATACCACGACCAATCAACAATATTTAAAATAGTTTTATGATTATCGTAAATCTAGACATGACTTTAATTTTTATATTAACTAATTATTAGAAATTCATTAATTATTAACAAATACAATTTGTGGACAATAATAAAACCTTGTCAACAAATCGAGTTTACTGATATAATTCACCACAAAAATTATTAAAAACTAGACGTGTAAATAAATATTCATTGGTAATTATTGACAGTTAAAAAATTTGTAGATAAATATCTATCAATAACTATCCATAGATTTTGATTATTACTAAAATTTATTAATAAATATTATGATTAAGTATTTTTTTTCTTTTTCTTCATCTCCTCTTTTTTATCTTTGTTGTTATTGCATCTTCGTCGTTCCTTCCTCCTTATTTTTCTCTTCATCCTCTTTCTCCTCATATTCCTTTTCCCCCTCTCTTCTTATAAGTTCTCTAACTTCAACGTGGCTCTACCATTGCCCCGTCCTTGCATCATCATTGTGTCATCACCGACTTTGACTTCTCATTTTCTTTTCGTCTTCTTTTTCTTCTCATCCATCTCCACTTAAATTATACAATAATCTCATTGGAATTAACAAAAAATTTGTCACCTATCTTACTGATGAATTTATTAAAAAACAATTTGTCGATAATAAAAATTATAAATTA
The DNA here is from genome assembly GCF_016808095.1 of Vigna angularis. Taxonomy (NCBI): domain Eukaryota; kingdom Viridiplantae; phylum Streptophyta; class Magnoliopsida; order Fabales; family Fabaceae; genus Vigna; species Vigna angularis. The sequence continues at coordinate 10,989,177 of NC_068971.1, forward strand.
CCGATAGATTTTACCAATAAAATTTACAGACGAATATATTACCAATGTCAATATTTGTTGATAATACAAATTCTATTTTACTAACAAATTTAGCAACATATTCATTATCAATAAATATTTTCCTCAGTGATTGAAATTCTAAAATCTATAAATAAAATTCTTTGGTAAATTTGGTTTTACTAATGAATTTATTTATTTATATTATTATACAGATTCTTATAGTAAGTAGAAATAAGAAATTTAAATATATTATAAGAAATAAAATTTATAAATGCATTGTTTTAAGATGTTAAGTTATAAGTGGGAATCTTTTATATAAGTTAGAGTTAAGTTTTATTAGTATTGTATATTTATGAATAGCCTTGAATGACCTTGTACCTGTTAATGTAAAAGATTAAAAGTTATCATGTAGTAAATATGAAAGTGCAATTAAAGCCATATTATTTAGCACACTAAAGGAAAAACTTTTGTTGAATGATGTAACTTTGAGAAGGCTTAAGGGGTTTGAATGATGACAATGAGAAAAGTCCAAACAATTAGATGATTGAGATAAATGGATGAAATTGAAATTGGAAAATGTTGTGTTGGGGTTGAAGAAGGAAGGGGACAGTGATTTCTCCTTGGTCCTCGCCGGTTATCTTGTTGAATTGGTGGAGCCTGGTGGCGTGGGTGTTGTAATAGCATGCAGTAGTACAACAAAGTGAGAGAGAAAGTTGGCGATAGATTGATGAGATACATGTTTTGTCTTTGCTTTTAAAGCTAACTTGCTTGCACCATGTTTTTGGACTTAGCTAACACCATTTTCACTTTTCTACTTACTCCTTCGTCCTTTTCCTATCAACTGCAAATAATTCTCTCTCTTCTTCTTCCTCTTCATCTCACTTCTTCTTCTTCTTCTTCTACCACCTTTAAATAAACAAATCAAATAACACCTTCTTCATATCCTCCACATGTTCAAACAATGTGTTGTACCAATGGAACCATCTTCATCATCTGACATGTCAATATATTCAATCATATTTCACATATATCATAAGGGCTCTTTCAAATTCCAAACTACATTTTGAAACAAAAATCCAAAGCTTCATATTAATCTTTATTTTTTTTTATAATTCAATAGTTAAATGAATATTAGTGTTAATTATCTGGATGAATATGTTTCTTATGTACTGTGTTTTAAATTGTGAAGATCAATTACTTTGTTTATTTTTAACTTGTCAAATTTATTAACGTGTATTGATTAACATATAAGCTACTGATGGTTGAAATTCTAATTTGATCTATTAAAGATATAAATTAATCAATTCGATGTTAGCATGCGTTTTATCACGCATATATATTTAGTTCGTTATTTTTAGGTAATAGTGGATTATATGCATGTTTTTAATAGTTTTTCTGCTTTAGATAATTGATTCATAAATTAATTAAATATGATGTTACGGTTTGTTTCTTTGATGTATGGAATGGGTGGCAAGTGAATATTAAGTCGATCGGAAGTTATATTATTTGAGATTAAGTTAACATTTACATTATGAAGTTAATAATCACGAAATACAAAATAAACTAATTATAGTAATAACACTTTATTCAAAGGAAATTTATCACTTTATGTAATTTCACCTTGTCATTTTTTTGTTGTTGTATAATCTATTTTAGTCCTTAAGATATAAAGAATTTAAAAGTCAACTTTGTCAAAAGATGGAATAAGAAAGTAGAAGATGCATGAATGACATTGCCCAACAAATTGTGCTTTTAGATAAAATTGTCTATTGATTAATCATGTCCAACTATCTTTCGGTTCTTGTACTTTTCCCTCTTTCTATATAATCGTGTTTAAGGGAAAAAAAAATTGAAGTATATGTATTTTCTCTCATGCACCAAGTGCTATTTTCACCTTATATTTAAATATCTAAGTATTTTCTCAAGTTCCATTTATTGCTGAACAAGATTAAGATTGAATCACTCAAGGTAAAAAGAACAATGATTCTATGCCTTTTATAATTTGTTATGGTTGAGACATTTTTGCATAGTGTTTGAAATTTGAGATTGCTTTTATGATTATTTACTCTTATACTTCCATAATTATTATATGCTATCTCACTATAAGAGAAGAGAAAAAGACTTAAATATTTTTTATTATTATCATTATTGATGTTGTCCTTGTTTTTATAGATAATGTTGATGTAGAAAAATAAAAAGAGAAAGAGGAAATGCTAATCAAGAAGAGAAAAATTGTGGACGACAAGTTTATTCAAAAAGTTCTTTTTACAATGTGATCGAGCTTTTGTGGTTGAACTCTTATGGTCAAATTTGTTTGAGCGAGTTCGGGTTAGTCGAACTCGTTGCAACAACTTGTTGTTGAAAGATTTCGTTTGTCTTGGTTAAGCTGTCACTGCAAGGAACTCGTGGACGTTACTCGATTTGTGCCACAAGTCGTGGGATATCTTTTCATGTCATAGTCCGTTGAACTAATCTCATCAGCCACAAGATGCGAGATTTTACATGTTATGATCCTTAGGCCAGTCACATATCTTTACAAAATTCTATATGTAAAGGTCATCTGATCATTCCCAAGACACAAAACACCTTCACAAGCTCTCTCTTTCTCTCACATAAATACTTCGTGAGCTTTCCCTCTCTTGTTTTTTTGCTTCCTTCATTCTTTTCTTATTCTTATAATATCCTGTATTTTATTTATTTTCAAAGAGATCACTTGTTAGTTATGATATCTTTAAAACTTTTAGAAAATTTTGTTATATGTTGAGAGACTTGTATAATATCTCACAGATAAGTTTTTAAGAACAGTAATCCACACACTTTAGAAAACTTTTGTCTATGATTTTGTTACTATTTTACAATATTTCATATATTTAGGAAAGTTCTTTCTAAAATATATTTCATGTTGGATTGTACGGTAAAATTTATTTTGGAAGGCATTATATAAGTTTCGAAAAACTTGTTTCAATAATTTGATTATAGAAAACTAATTGTGAAATGTAGTTCATGGGTTCTGAAAATTATTTTAGAATTTTTATTTTGAAAATCTCGTTCTGAATATCTTGTTCCAAAAATTCTGAAAAGTTTCCAAAATATATATTTCGAAAATTAGTTAGTTTTAGGAAAGGTAAAATAGTCATTTTGAAAATTTGAGAGGGTACACAAAGAAATTGAAAGGTGCCGGAAGAAAAAGCCTTTTTTCTTTATTACTTGATATTGATCGTTTTAATTTTCATTTGAATTCAATTATAAATTTTTTAACTTCAATTAAAAAGAAAGAATCTGAAATATGAATTTTTTATTAATAATTCATTAAATGAAATAAAGAAAAGAAAAAATATTATATAAATTTGAAAGGTTGTCAAAATTTATATTACGTGAAAAAGGAAACATGATTTTGTATCATTAATATAGAGATAATAATATTAATAATTGGTATAAACAGTGTTAGTAAGTATATAACAATAATCATAAAATAGTTTAAATAATTTTAACATAATATAAAATTCAAATGGCAAAGTCAATATCAGTATATTGCATAAACAAATATCTTAGATAAACAAATCCAAACCTGCATAAAAAAATTATAGGAATCAATCTTTTGATATATATGTTTAGATTTATGCCATAAAAAATTAATAATTTGAGAAAGTAATATGATAATAAGTTGTATATATCATTATCCAATGTCAAAATGGTTTACTTTAGAGATTTTCAAATATTTATCTTTAAACAACATTTATAGTTTATAGTTGTAGTTGATACATTTTCATCTTCATTCAAAATCTTTTGATACAAAATTATTTAGTAAAGTATTTATAATTATTATATTTGATAATTAATGTTATAATGTCATTTTGTAAAAAAAAAAGATATTATTATAATTATTATTTTATTTATTTTGCTGATTACACCCTTGTTTGTGACTATTTTGAAACATCTCCTTGCCAGCTTTACATTTTTACTCTTCTGCCAACTAACCTAATGCGTTATTTAGTTTTAACCTTCAAATTTTTGGACAAACTCAACCTACTTTATCCATGCTTCTTTTTTTTATTTTTACTTAATTACTCCATGCATCGTTTTTTATTATTTCTATTAATTATTTCATTAATATTTTATATTTTTTATACATTTCCATCACTCTATTAATAATCACATATTTTTCTCTTCAAGACACCACTTCTTCTTTTGTACTTAAACTTCTTTCAAATTCCAAATCTTCTTCATCATCATCACTTACAAGTTCTAAAAGAATTTATAAGGTAAAAAAACAAAATTTATCGTTTTATATATTTCACTTATTTATATTTATTGATTTATTTATTTGGTATCATTATATTTAATTTTTATTTCGTTATTGTTACTATTTTTATTTTATTAGTAAAATGTTTATAATCTCATTTTTATTTATTTATTATTATTATTTCGGTGTTTATAACCTCATCTTTGTTTATTATTTTTATTTTTATTTATTATTAAAGTGTTTGTAACCTCAATTTTTATTTATTTATTATTATTATTTTATTATAGTGAGGTGTTTATAATTTTATTTTTATTTGTTTATTGTTATTATTTTCATTTATTTAGTGAGTTGTCTTATGTTTTCATTTGTCTATAATTATAATTACTTTATTCACTGACGCATTCTTAACCTCATATTAATTTATATTTAAATTATTCAATGAGTTCTAATATCTAATAATTATTATGTAATGAAAAAAATAATGATAAATAAATATTTAATTTATTGTAACGGAAGGTATAACTTTATAGATTTAAATAAGTGAAGGTTAATTCATTATCTTTAGTCACTGTTAAATAATTTGACTTATTGTAGTTTGAAGTATAATGGATTTAAATGAGTAGATATTTGCTCATTTACCCCAACCTATGAGTAGGTTGGGACAAAATTATTCAAATCTTCATAAAGATAGTATAAAGTGAAATCAATAAATTTATTAAGAATGTTTGGTGTATTATTTTGATATGATATGAATAGTTTAAATTAAATTGATCATAATAATATTATATGCATTATGATATAATATCAAATGTTTATCCCTTTCGTTTTGTGGTGATGGTTTTAACATGCAATGAGGTTACTATATACTCGAGTATATATATAGTATAGATGCAAGTAGAATAATTGGATGAAGATAAAGATGATTATTTTCATTTATCCTTCGTAAATATTTGTAATACAAATTTGAGTAAACTTATATTTGCACTTTGTTTTGTAAATGATATTTTGAATTATAATGTTCTTATTGGTTTAAAAACTTTAGGTTAGAGCTCTCAAAACAGGTAATCTGGCCCGACTCAACCCGACCTATCACGGGTTGGTCACTTAGTGAGCCAACCCAACCCGGTTCATTTATTAGTGAGTCGAAAAAATTTGAACCCGACCTGACCCACCACGGGTTGGTGGGTTAAACGGGTTGGCTCATTGGCTTACTTAACTTTTTTTCACCCTCTTCTTCGTAGATTCTTATAACATGTTACTTTGATCGATCAAATTGAAACAGTAATAATTGGACCAATTGATATAAAAGAAAATGAAACAAAAAAACTCTATTGTTATATATTCTAAGCTATCAAGCATAAAAATTTGCCAATTTAGTTTAATGAGACATACACAACCGTTTGACAAAGAAACTACATATAGCCGTTAACAAAAATATATAGCAGAAGGGAACTTTTGGATAAACAACAACACAACGCAACACGGAAAGCTCTACTGTGAAGTAAAGGTTGTGCGTTTTGAATAATTAATTTAATTAATTTGATTTCAATAAAAAAAATTGGATTTGAATAATTAATTTGATTTCAATAAAAAAAATAGGTGGGTTGGTGAGCCAACCCGGCTCACCACGGGTTCAACCCGGGTGAGCCGGATTCTTAGTGAGCCGGGTCAAAATTGGCTCACATCAAAATTTTCACATTTTTTCCAACCCAACCCGGCTCAAACCCGTGGTGAGCCGGGTTGGCTCACGGGTTTCAACCCATTTTGACAATACTACTTTAGATGTTATGTACTTATTGGTTTAAAAACTTCAGACTCTACACTAAAATAGTGCGAAAAGGTTAGAGAATAACGAGAAACTTCATAAATTGTCTCTTGTATTACTCTCTTAGTCAAGTAAAAAAAATCTCGTTTTGGGATGAATAAATGACACTCGCTAATCAATCATAAGATTAACTTATTTAAACTTTTAGACAACTATGACAAATATTAATACACAACAAACATAATCAAAACAGAGTAAATTTATAAACCTCAAATCACATTATGATACCATTAATGTAACGACCAAAATTAGAAAATAAATCTATTAATTTAAATAATTTCTAAAATAATAACTAGTAATACATAGGCTTAATAGTCTCTTTTGTCTCCGGTTTTGCTCGATCGTGTCAATTTGGTCTCCTGGTTTAAAAAAAAGTGTCTTCTTGGTACTTACTTAGTAAATTTAATGTCAATGTCGTCCAGTTCGTTACAAAACAGTAACAGTGTTAATAGATTGATGATTTGGCAGTATCAACTGGTATCGTGCCATTTTGAAGGTGTTTGTATGGTAACGTGGCAAGCAATCAGAGGTTGAGGTGGATTCTACAGATTGAGTTTTAGAATTTGGGGAAAAATTGAGTTAGGGCACAAGGCATTTTGATTTCTACGAGAGAAGAGAAAATCCTTATCGCATTTCTTCACGTTCATTGCGAACACACACTTCTCAAACCCTAATTGGGATTTAGTTGACTGAAGTTTTTTTTACGGATTTGGACGCGTAATTGCAGAGATCGTGTTGGTGGGGTTTTTCGAAAAGCGACATTCGAAGGTGCGTGTATGTAGCTTTTGTTGTGTTTCGTTGCTTTCCCTGTGGTCCTCCCATAACTTTTGCTTTGGGTATGGTTTGTTTATTTATTGTCCCCCATTAATTATGTTTTTCCATTGTTTGTGGTGTCCCAGTGTCATTGTGGTCCCCCATTAACTGTGTTTTTCCTTTGTTTATGTTGTCTTTATGGTCCCACTAGAAAGTTCTTTTACTTGATTATGGTCTATTATTGGTGTGTTTATGGTTCCCTATAATATTATTTTGTTTTGTTTGTAGTGTAGATAACATTTCGATTAAGCATAGATTTACTATTGTCAACACCCAATTTTGTCCGGGTAAATTAAATTCATTAGAAAAATTAAAAATAATAATAATAATAATAATTACTATTTATTTTATTGTTTACACCCCTCAAATTAACTTTTAAACCCTTAGCCCAATGATCCAAAATAGTTCAACACTTTTTTACTTCTTCACCACGTATTTTTCTTATCACACCTCACTCTCCACATCACCTTCTACATCACCCTCCATATCCTTCCACATCACCTACCTTTTTCATTTACTATTACATTTTTTAAAAATTTATTTTTTATTTATTCATAACTTTTCTAATTTTTCCACTTATTTTTTTATTATATTTTATTTCACCTAATTTCTTCACCCATTTTTATATTATTTATTTCATTTATTTTCCACATTAACTTTTACTATTTACTATATTTTATTTCACCTATTTTCTCCACTCATTTTTTATATTATTTCTTTCACTTATTTTCTACATTAACTTTTACTATTTATTTCACCTACTTTCTCCACCCATTTTTTATATTATTTCTTTCATTTATTTTTTACGTTAACTTTTACTATTTACTATATTTTGTTTCACCGACTTTCTTCACCCACTTTTTATATTATTTCTTTCACTTATTTTTCAATTTACTATTCACTATATTTTATTTCACCTACTTTCTCCACTCACTTTTTATATTATTTATTTGACTTAATTTCCATATTAACTTTTACTATTTACTGTATTTTATTTCACCTACTTTCTTCACCAACTTTTTATATTATTTCTTTCACTTAATTTTCACATTAACTTTTACTATTTACTATATTTTATTTCACCTAATTTCTCCACCAACTTTTATATTATTTCTTTTACTTATTTTCCACCTTAACTTTTTTATTTTTCCACTCATTTTTAAAAAAAAATTATATTTTATGTAACACTTTCTCACTCCTTAACTCTATAAATACCCACATTCTTCACTCCATTTTACACACACAATTTCATAATATCCATCTCTTCTCTCTCAAAACCTCTTCATTTCATCCAAAAATTCTACTTCATTCTTGTCTCATACTTTATCATTTCCTAACTCCTATATACACATTAAAACCCATACCACATTTCTACTCCAAGGTCATCATCTTCTTCACCTTTCATCTACCTCTTCTCACAACTTATTGCAAGTAAGGTTTTCATCCATAATTCAAATTTTCAACAAGGTACACATATTCTTCTCATTCCCTCTATGTATGCATTTTAATCATTTTTTTTATGTTTGTAAATTTATCTTGTTTTCTACCACATTTATTTTATTTTATGCTTTCTACATTTGTGTATAATAGATCTTTCAACTCATCTCTTCTAAAAAAAATAATAAAAAAAATGATAAAAATATATAAAAATTTAAAAAGTATATAATAATATAAATAGTCGTATGAGTACTTGTGCTATCATTTGCCTAGTACTCAATAGACAAAACAATAAAATAAACCAAAAAGTCGTATGATTACTCGTGCGATCAGCCTAGTATTTATTACGCAAAACAATATAATAAATTAAAAAAGTTGTATGAGTGCTCGTGCGATCAGCCTAATGCTCAATACGCAAAACAATAAAACAAACTAAAAAGTCGTATGAGTACTCGTGCGTTCAGTCTAGTGCTCATTATGCAAAATCTAAATAATATATCAAAATACCCAAAAAAAATATAAAATCTCCAAAAAGCTAAAAAAAATATCAAATTCTCATACATTTAATCTGAGCTAGAACTACATGATCCTTGATTCTACATCAAGAGTGGAGATACGTAGGAGCAAGGCAAGCCTTGTCAGGTTCACCTCCCAAAAATCCAGAATTTCTCATGATCCAAATAAATTTCCAAACAATTTTCCAAATATTTTTTAAAACAAAATTTCCAAACATATTTTAAAAAAACTACGTACCCCTGATTTCTCACATGAGAATACGTAGGAGCAAGGTCAATCCTTGTCGGGCTTCCTAAAAATAAAAATAAAACATTTTTCTTTCATTTGTATTGTCTTGTACTATTATTTTCGGGGAAAATAACCGTTTTGAGAACCACATCAACTTTACACGTTTAATTAAAGGTACTGCCTTAGGGCAGACGTTGTAGGGTGCTAACACCTTCCCTACGCGTAACCAACTCCCGAACTCAAAACTCTTGTTTCGTAGACTAAGCCTTATTTTATGATTTTTCTATAGTTTTCCAGAATAAACTATGGTGGCGACTCCAAATTCTGATTTTAAAAATATTTTAATTATTTTTAAGAGTCTCACCGTCTCTCCCCGTCGCGATTCCGATTGCGACAATCATCAATAATTTTCATATTAGTTGAGATGGCCAAATCAGACATTGAAGTCGTATTTCACCATGGGGATAGATTTGATAATAATGGGACATTCAGATACCACTATCGTCAAACCACAAATTTAAAAATTGACCCAGATCGTTGAAGCTATTTTAAAATTTTGTCCATTCTTAAAGAGATGGGTATGTAAAGGAGTTGTGGTATTCATTGGGTTGTGGTCGTGTGTTAGAAGATTGTTTGGAAGTATTATCTGACGATAAAGGTGCATGTCATATGGTGAATATTGTTATGTTGAATGGTGAAGCTCACATTTATGTTGTACACATGATGTGTGAGCTTGAGTATGTTCATATATTGGAATACTTTACTGAACCTGAAATTGAGAGACATAGTGGTCAAGCAGAAGTTGTAAGAGAGAGTGTGCTGAAAAACAAGTTTGGATAAAGGTTGCTGAACCACAAATTGAGTTAGACCAAGAGGAAGAAGATGTTGTAGTGGCTGATTTAGAGTTTAAGATAGTGGCTGAGATAGAATCTGAGGTAAAGGGTCGCGATTTTTTGGCACAGGGTCAGGCAGAGCCTCAAGCAAATGGGGAGGGAGACATTGATGTTGGTGTGGATGTAGAGCGGTAGGTAAAGGCAGAGGCTGAAGTAGAGGTTGAGGCAGTGGCTGATGTAGACGTTGAGGTACAGGCTGAGGTAGAAATTGAGGTAGAAGCTGAGATAGAGGGTGATAGTTTTTTAGCACACTGTCAAGTAGAGCCTCAGGCTGAGGTTGAGGCAAATGGGGAGGGAGACATGGATGTTTGTGTGAATGTAGAGGGCCAAGCTGATGTAGAGGGGCAGGTAGAGGCAGAAGGTAATTGTGTGGAGGTACAAGGTCAAGCTGATGTAGAAGCTGACGAGTATGATGTTAGAAGTTAGAATGGGTCCGAAGAGGATGTATTGACTGACCATGGAGATGAAGTAGAACTTGATATATTTGAAGCTACTAACCAAATAGAAATTGGTGGACCTAGGGGTTTATCTGAAAGTGATTGGGAATCTGACACTTTGAATAGTGTTGTGGAAAGTGATAACATAGATGATGATAAAGATGGGTATGAGGATTTTGGGATTTTTTTCAATGCCAGAAAGTATGGAACAATTTAAATGGGAAGTGGACACGTATTTCCCTGAAAAAAAAAGATTTTACAGAAGCAATAAGAAAGTATGAAGTAGAGAATGGAAGGAAATTATAAATTTATAAAAATGACAAAAGAAGAGCTTGTGTCAAATGTTCTAGGGCAAAAGGAAAATGCACATGGTATGCATATTGTGCATATAAGGCAGCTGAAAATACATGGCAGCTAAGGAAGATTATAGACAAGCACACATGCAGTAGAGAATTTAACATTCGTTTAATGACTTCAAAATGGTTAAGTGGGAGGTTAGAGAAGACCATAAAAGAGAATCCCGATATTAATCTGTATAACCTCCAAAACAAAGTTTCTAAGAAGTGGAACATTGGTGTTTCTTGGTCTACAATCTGTAGGGCAAATAAAAGGTGATTTTAAAGAATAATATAAAAGAGTGTATGACTATGCAAATAAGTTGCTTCGGTCAAATCCTGGTTCAACTATCAAAGTTAATGTTGAACCTAATGAGGACACTCCAATATTTAAGAGACTATATGTGTGTTTGAAGGCCTGTAAGGACATCTTTGTTTCATGTAGGCCTATTATAGGTTTGGATGAGTGTTTCTTAAAAGGAAAATATGGAGGTGAGTTGTTGACTGCAGTTGCAAGAGATGTGAATGAGCAAATGTGTCCTTTGACATACGCTATTGTGGAGGTGGAGAATAAGGATAGTTGGGCTTTGTTTTTACAATTGATCATTGATGATCTTGGTGGTGTGGAGTTTTGTTCGACAATTACATATATTTTAGATCAACATAAAGTGAGTAACGTAGCCCATTGTTTTTTTTTATCTTTGAAACCTCATATGTTTTAGTTTAAGGCTTAATACCTCTTTTGGTGAGGGGGATTGTTCAAAGTGGTCCTACCTTTTTTAAAAAGTTCGAAGTGGTCCCAATTTGTGAAAAATCGGGTCAAGTTAATCCTTTTTGGTTACGACATCAAAATTTTAACGGTGCAAGTGCCCTCCTGGACAAAACATAATGAGGTATCCATTTTTTGTGATTGTGTGTCACTAAAGTTAAATGACGTGTTTAGCGAGAGGGGGAGGGAGCTGTGTGAGAGGACGGGGACTGGGAGGCTAACAAGCCGCTGAAGAACGCGTTCGGCAGCTGTTGCGGAGAGACGATGAAGCTCGTCCTAAGTGGTGATGCGCCGTGTGTAATCTCCTACGATGGCAGTGGTGCTTTGTCCTCACTCACACACTTTCCGGGAAAACTTCCCAAAAGGTCACCCACACCAGAATTACTCCAAGCTAAGCACGCTTAACCATGGAGTTCTTATGAGTCAGGCTACCGAAAAGCAAATGCATTTGATGATATGAGTAGCCAAATCAATCCCTTTAAGCTATCCTTCAACCGTATAGTCCCATACCTATACAGTCTCCAGATCCCTCTCATTCCGGTGTATACTCGATTCGTCCATGTGCCCCTTCCACTGGAAGCCTGCCAGGAGCCGCTCATTGTCAGTGCTCCCCGCACTTCGTGCTCCCTGCACCGGCGTCATTCCCCGCCCTCGTTAGTGCCCGGATGTCACATGCCCACCAACTTCCGCTTGGTTCGTCCTCGAACCACACCGTACTGGGAGAGGCTAGGCTCTGATACCATCTGTAACGTCCCGGCAACTCACAGGGACCATCGACTGCCCCCACAGATCACCACGAGACTTTCCAGTGTGCTTTGTCCTCACTCGCACACTTTCCAGGAAAACTTCCCAGAAGGTCACCCATCCCATAATTACTTCAGGCTAAGCACGCTTAACCATGAAGTTCTTATGAGTCAGGCTACCGAAAAGCAAATGCATTTGGTTTTCGGTACCTTGACCCATAAGAACTCCATGGTTAAGTGTGCTTAGCTTGGAGTAATTTTGGGATGGGTGACCTTCTGGGAAGTTTTCCCGGAAAGTGTGTGAGTGAGGACAAAGTAGACTGGAAAGCCATCGTGGTGATCTGTGAGGACAAAGTACACTGGAAAGCCATCTGTGGGGGCAGTCGACACTCCCTGTGAGTTGCCGGGACGTTACAGATGGTATCAGAGCCTAGCCTCTCCCAGTACGGTGTGGTTCGAGGACGAACCAGACGGAAGCTGGTGGGCATGTGACACCCGGACACTGACGAGGGCGGGGAGTGTCGCCGGTGCAAGAGGCATGGTGCAGGGGGCACAAACAAGGAGCGGCTCCTGGCAGGCTTCGAGTGGAAGGGGTACATGGACGAATCGAACATACACCGGAATGAGAGGGATCCAGAGACTCTGTAGGTATATGGGACTATACAGTTGAAGGATAGCTTAAAGGAATTGATTTGACTACTCATCACTAAATGCATTTGCTTTTCGGTAGCCTGACTCATAAGAACTCCATAGTTAAGCGTGCTTAGCTTGGAGTAATTCTGGGATGGGTGACCTTCTGGGAAGTTTTTCCAGAAAGTGTGCGAGTGAGGACAAAGCACACTGGAAAGCCTGGTGGTGATCTGTGGGGGCAGTCGATGGTCCCTGTGAGTTGTCGGGACGTTACAAAGCGCGTTCGATTTCGATAGCGGTGACATCAATGACCGCCATGACGCCATGGCTGTGCGAGATTGAAGATGAAGGTTGGGTTTCCGGATATCATAAATCTTGGATCCATGGTCGGGAGCCCCAACGGCCTTGATGACCAACCACTAGGGGCTTCTCTCAGCTTAAAAGGCCCTATAATGGGTGTCGGGGGAAGCAAACCCTTTGTCAAGCACCACGCCCACATTCTTCGGATTCGTTTTTGTAGGTTCTCGGTGGATGAGGCTCGATTTGGCCAACCCTTAGTGGTGGTATGAAGTGTTGACGGCGGCGATTTGTGGCTATAACCTTTCTAGAGGTGGACGATGAAGCTGATGTGGCAAGCAATTTGTGTTTTTAGAATTCAAAATTGACACTTTATATTCCACGTATGAGAAAAATAGGACAACTCATTAAGTTTTGGCCAACGAGGCAGTTGTACCATTAACATTTTGATGCTGTAACAAAAAAGGATTAAGTTGACCCGATTTTTCACAAGTTGGGTCCACTTCGAACTTTTAAAAAAAGGTAGGACCACTTTGAACAATCCTCCTCTTTTGAGGGACCAAAAGAGGTATCAAGCCTTATTTTAACTTGTATAGCTTCATGTTTTTACTTTGATAGGGACTTGTACCAGCATTACAAGAACTTCTATCTGGTGTGGAGCACTGACTGCCATGTAATTTTTGAACATCAGTGGAGAAAAATACATCCCAAATTGGTTTAAAAGGTGAACATATCAAGAAACATACATTTCAATCATATACCCTATCAACGGTCCTCAGCTATGGGAAATGACTTCTCATCCTGATGTGTTCCCTCCACCTAAAAGGGTGTTTCCTGGTAGACCAAAAAAGAAAAAAAGACTAGAGCCTTAGGAGCTAAAGAAGGATGACACACAACTAAAGCAAGGTGGATCTCGCAAGAAATGTTGCATATGTAGACAACTTAGTCATAAAAGAAATACTTGCCCACAACATCCTCCAACAAACCAAAGTCAATCTCAATCAAGCCACCTCACTGAATGCCAACTTCAACAAAGTCACCCAAGTATAACAGAAGTTTAGAAGTTATTTAGAAGTCACTAAATGTTTAGGTCATGTCTGTTACAACCCAGTATTGGCTATTTTGTAAACTTTTATATGTAACTTGAACTTCATTTTGAATCCTGGTTCAATATCTATTCTCCCATGAACAAGAAAGTTGTATATTTCAATGATTTCAGTCTGAATTTGAATTTCAGTTTCTGTTTTCAATGTGCATTTAAATTTCACTATAAATGAGTTCTAATGATGATGAGTTCTTTGATGACTTGTAATGATGTATATTGAAGTTCACTTTCTGATTTTGCCTCTCAACCAAAGATCATCCACTTCACACTGATATTTAGCCTTATGATTGTATTCAAGTCCACTTTTTGATTTTATTGTCAACTTCTACCTGATGTATATTCATTGTGTATTCGAAGTTCAATATAAATAACTTGTAATGATAATGAATTATGTGATCAGTTCTATGATGAGTTTTCGATTTCAATCTAAACTTCAATGTGCTATTGTTCTATATTCATAGCGCATTTCAACCATAATTTTTATTTGCATTTTATTATTCATAGGAATAGCAGACCAGATGTATATTGAAACCATAAATTCAGATGCACAAATTGACAGTTCTCATTCATTTCAAAACATCATATTACAATATAACTAATTTGTTGTTAACAACAACTTTGTAATACAACACATCATGGACTTTTAAACAACATATAAACAAGGATGATGTTAATGAACCCCATAAAACATAACATCCATATTAACATCTTCTCCCTTTTCTGACATCCCATAATAAATTTCTCTAAGCTATTAATCTTTCTTCTTTGCCTCACAATAGTACTACCAGCATCATCTACATTATCTTCATTACACCATTTAAAGAAATTGCATCCTTGAAGTTCTTTATTTCTTGTCCGCTGTTCAAATTATCCAACCATAAACAATTCATTAATCACCAAAATAATTTAACACAAAAATTAAACTACAAACCTTATAATTAGGGCAGACCCATAATTGCTTCCCCTCGTTCTTCATTGTTTTTTCCACTCTCAACACAACAACCTCCTCACAATGGCATATTTGGCTTCCAACGAATCCTCTGGATGAACCACCACGAGATCTCCCCCATAAGCAAGACGAACAACATTGATTGAAAGCATTGTCACTTCAACCCCAACGCCAAAACTACACAACGACGACCACGAACCACCAACAACGACCACGAACAACCACCAACGACCACAAACCACTTCGCCAACCACGCTACTACCAACAGACAACACTCACATCCAAACCCTAAACAACAACAACAGAAAGGAGAAGAAGACAAACAAGATCAACAACACCCACCAGTGTACTGTGTTCGCAATGTAGGTGAATAACTTTGTTCTCTCGCACAAATCAAAATGCCCTCTGCCTCTGCCCTAACTTAATTTTTCCTCAATTTCAAACACCCAATCTTCACTATCCACCGTAAACTCTAATTACTTAACACGCCACCACGCATTAAGCCTAAATATGACACGTTACCACTATGTACTGCCATATCATCAATCCATTAACTCCGTCTGTCTCTTTCTAACGGAAGGGACGACGTTGACACAAAATTTACTAAGTAAGGACCAACTAGAGACTTTTTTTAAACCAGGGACCAAAATGACACAATCGAGCAAAACTAGGGACAAAAGAGGATATTGAGCCAAATACATAAGTGTATATCTATATTAAGTATTCACAGTCTTCCAACAATTGTAAGTAATATTTTTTTTTGGCAAATCAAAATTTATATTAACTAGTGCCAAATACTAAGAATATACATAGATATTTGTGTCCATTCCTATTTACATATTCACAGTCTTGTTGTCGATTCTCAATATTACTTGTGTGATTCTCAACTCTTATATATAGATTTAGATATACAATCATCGTAGATGAAAACTACATCTATAAAATGCAAGGGTAAGAACGTTGAATTATAATATATATAACTTTATCATCAGCAACTTGATTTAAACAATTTGTATAATATCAAAAAAAATATACTGAAAATTCTTGATAAATTCATTGATTTCACTTTATAATATATTTATAAATATTCGAATAAGTTTTCTCATAATAACTAGCTATGATAAATGAGCTAATATCTACTCGTTTAAATCTTCAAGGTTATACCTCTAATTACAACATGTGAAATTATTTATTAGTGACTAGTTACTATAAATGAGTTAAATATTAATTCATTTAAATCCCCAAAGTTATACTTGTAGCTATAATAAATCAATTTTCTTTTATCATGATATTTTTTGTACTACATAATAATTATTAGACACTGAAACTCACTGAATAATTTAAATACAAAGTAAATAAATAAAAATGAGGTTAAAAACTTTTTCTTTAATAAATTGAATATAAATAATGATAAATAAAAATAAGGTTAAAGACACCTAACTGAATAAATAAAAATAATAATAATAAATAAATAAAAATAAGGTTCAAACACCTAATTACTATAATAAAATAATAACATTAAATAAATAAAAATAAGATTATAAACACTTTACTAATAAAATAAAAATAATAACAATAAATAAATAAATTTAAATTATAAACACTTCACTAATAAAATAATAATAATAAATAAATAAAACTGATATTATAAACAATTCACTAATAAAATGAAAATAATAATAATAAATAAAAAATTAAAAGTAAGGACACCAAAATAAATAAATAAATATAGAAAATATATATAAAATGATAAATGTTTTATTTAAGTTATCTTATA
Organism: Vigna angularis; assembly: GCF_016808095.1. NCBI lineage: Eukaryota > Viridiplantae > Streptophyta > Magnoliopsida > Fabales > Fabaceae > Vigna > Vigna angularis. Next base: position 11,006,174 of record NC_068971.1, read on the forward strand.
AATTCTTTTAGAAGTTGTAAGTAATGTTTAATGAAGAAGATAAATAGGAATATAGAATTTGAAACTTGTGATAAACAATTTAGATATTGAAGAAATGATGTCTTATTCTTCTTTTGTGTCATACTCTCTCCTACTAGGAACCCTTCCTATGTTGTGCTATTAAGGAACACGACAATTTACATAATGGGTTGATTTTTTTTCTTTTTTTTTTCCGGGATGAAATGATATATGTTGACACTAAATATAAGATTTTGGATAGAAAATTTTTCGTTCTTTTAATCAACGAATTTATTGATAGATTATTTTGTTAGTAATACATATTTTATTTACTAACGAATTGTATCAATAACAAAATTTTTTAATAAATGAAATATATATTATTAATAAATTACTCGATAGATTCTTTCGTCATTAAATAAAATATGTATTATTGGCAGACTTTTTCGTCAATAATAAATCTATTGGTTGATAATTAAAATTTTTAAATCCTTCGATAAAATTTGTTGGTATTTGCGAATTTTTATAGTGTATAAAACTTAATTACACATGTCATTTCATCAAATAATTCAATTATATAAATCAATTATTCATACAAACATACAATCACCTATTACAAGTTAAAAATAATGCAATTAACTTCTCTTATTTAGAAGATCGACCAACATTCAAAAATCCAAAAAAACACCTCTAAACGCATAAAAATCCTATTTGTTTATATAAATAACACAAACACGATCAGGATACGCCATTAAGACTTAAACATTACACGTAAATTAAAATTATCCACATATACATAAAAACAACAACATACCAACGAAGAAAATAGGAAAAAAATCAACTTATTTTATATTTTAAATCCTGATCCGACCAAAGTGGTGAGTTTTCTTTAAAGATCACCTCAATAGTTTTGGATAAAAAATCTAAAAAAAGTTAAAAATTAATATACTTTTAAAATAATAAAACTAAATTCTATTTGTAGTTTAAATTTTTATTATTAAAACAATCAAGTATCTTAAATTGTAAATCACATTTTTAATTTTAAAACTCTATTTTTACATTTAGTGCGTTTAGAGACGACGAGAGAAAGAGTGTATGTGGTACATAAGATGGGAGAATAATATGCATAATGTGTTTCCGGTTGGTTTTCGAATTCAAATTTTTTTTGAAAGGTCACGTGGTGCACAGTGTAGATGCCACTTGTCTCCTAAATTGTACAACTTTGTTGATGGAATTTTCCAGATTTAGCTTACAAAAGTTTTCTTTATTGTTTTGTTTTATTCTTAAAAATTAGTAATTACTATTTGTGTTAGCTCAATTTATAGAATTTAAGACTAAAGTATGCTTAAAAAAACTAGAAAATAAAATAGTGATATTTATTCTTTTTTGTTTATTATTTTAGTTCAAATGGTTTAAGTTTTTTCTTGAAATTATCTTAAAATAATTAAGTTAATTAAAACATTTCTAGATGTCCAAACATTTTATGTATGTTATATATTTATCCAAAAAATTTAAACTTTGTGGAACAACTTAAAGAAAATTGTTAACTTATGAAAATATATAATAATAGATTGATTTTGTTTATTGTAGATCGAATAATAAATAAACACTATCAATGTTTCTGACCTTGTTTATTTTTATTTTATATATTTCATCATCAACGTATTGCAAATAAAGAAAAAAATAACAAAGAAGAATGCTACCAAAGACAAAGAAAAGAGAAAGTGCAAAAGACTTTTTTGTTTTAGAACATGTATTTTGAAAACAATTTAGCTGGAAGGACTTATTTTGAAAAATATTATAGAAAATTCCATTTCCAAAAACTTATTTCGGAATGTATTTTTTGTATTTGAGAAATTTTGTTCTAAAATTCACATTTTTTTAAAAACTATATTATGAAAATATTGTTTAAAAATTTTCAAAAAAATCGTTTTAAAAGTTTCCAAAATATGTAATCTGATGCACGAAGAAATTGTGGAGGTGCAGAAAGTAAAATCACCAGAAAATTGATAATTTTTAAATAAAAAAATAAACCATGGATGTGTCTCGAACATTGTCGGTTCGGTTTGAACAAATATCCAAACCCGACATTTGGCCCAGTTTTACGGAATCTTAGAATTAGAATTGTCTTACCAAGGCCGAATATTTTGCTTTTGCAATTCCAATTCGCTACGCTTTTCATTCCTTTCCATTCCATTTGTGTGTGGTGCTACGAATGAGGAAGGAGAAGAAGCGGTGATACACAGACATCGACATCGAGAGAGGGAAAGAGAGAGAGAGAGGGAGAGAAAATGAGTAGTTACGAGGCGGTGACGGAGAAGCCGGCGACGGGGACGAAATGGGTGGTAACGTGCATGGTGGGAGGGGTGATCGTGGGGGTGTCACTGTTGGGTGCATACTCTAGCCAGCTTGGAATGTTCTGGAAGAGCCGAAGACGCAACAAGAAACCCGTTCGTGTCTACATGGATGGTTGCTTTGACATGATGCATTATGGCCACTGCAATGCCCTTCGCCAAGCTCGTGCACTGGGTGACCAATTGATTGTTGGGGTTGTTAGTGACGCCGAGATCATTGCCAACAAGGGTCCTCCCGTTACCCCTCTTCACGAAAGGTTTCATCTTTGTGATCCCTTTTGTAATTTAATTTACTGTTTCTTTTGGGGTGGTGATCTTGTAGGTGGCGATTTTGGCATTGTTTTGAATGCCATTTATTTGTTTGTTTATTATTGGGATCCGGTTCCCCTAATGTCTGCAATTTGCCTTAGAGGTTGATGAAACGGTCTATGTCATAGGCATGAGTATAACGAATCATAGATGTGTTAAAATCAAAGTTTTACACTGTGGTCGCGGTTTTTCACCTTTCCATGGTGTTAAGTAGCTACAACGAGGTGGAATTGCTTGCTGTTTGAATTTGTGTAGTAATCTTCTAGATGGAGCTTTGCCGGAAGCCCTTGACGTTGAGCGTAATGTTCGTGGACCCTTTTTTAAAACCTTGGTTAAAGTATTTACAGTTGATTTTCTTATTGATGCCTCATATTACTCACGGTAATCTTGCCTACCTTAGAGGAGCCGGATTCTTAGCTTTTTATTGAAACTTGTTTGTTTGTTTGTTTGTTTTAATCTTGATGTGGCGTTTAGTGTGTTTTTGTTGTGTTAGGTTGATGATGGTGAATGCGGTGAAGTGGGTGGATGAGGTTATTCCTGAAGCACCCTATGCGATAACTGAGGAGTTCATGAAGAAGCTTTTTGATGAGTACAAGATAGATTTCATTATTCATGGGGACGATCCTTGCGTTCTTCCGGATGGAACCGATGCTTATGCTCATGCTAAGAAGGCTGGTCGGTATAAGCAGATAAAGCGCACTGAAGGGGTTTCGAGCACTGATATTGTTGGTTAGACTTATACTGCTTTTGCATTTTTTCTTTGGTTATCATGCTACTGCTCATGCTAATTGTCTCTACCGTAGAGTTTCCATAAAATAATTGGATACAAATACTTTCGAATATGCTTTTGTCGTTTGTGTTAAAGAGATTGTGACTTTTAGATGTCTGCATTGAGTGTCTGCATTGAGCATTGACAGTATTAATATGTATAAATATAAACTGTTGATGATGTAACTAAATCTTACAGTTTATAGTACTTTGACCAAAAAATAAAAATAGTTAAGAAAACTCACGTTAGGCTGCGGCCTTTCTCTTCTGCATGAACTTGGGAAAAACTATAAATTACTAGCAATCTCATGTAAAGGATGAATTTGAGGCAGTTGCTTAGTTGAAGAAGGGTACATACTGCTGCCCCTCCGTCTGAAGCTGCTGCAGTGCTTCTTCTAATCTGAAAGTGTGGATTTGCCACAGGATGCTGCAACCATCAACTAGCCGTTGGATTGTCCATCATTTTTATCCCACTCCTTGTCAGTTCGGTCTCTCTTTGTTTAAAACCAAATTTTTATTTTGCAGGAATTCCTAATTGGCATGAGCTGTTCTTTTCATAAATTACAGTTAATAATTTATTTTTAGTACAAATCAATCCATCTCAATTTCATCTCTTTCAGTTCTGTTTATGCTAATACTGCAAATCATACTCAATGCTTGAAATCTTTTATCTGAAAATAAAACTGCTATATTTGCTGTGCTCTGGCGGGTTAGCCATTGCTAAAAAAAATTCAATGTTTGGAAAACACTTGCATTTTTTGTGAACTGTTTTCAAATGAATGTAATTATTTAATTTATTTTGAAGATTTCATTACAATTGGGGGTTTATTATTGCTTCCCCGGTAATAGTATTTTCTGTGGGAGCATATGGGACAATGGAATCAAAAAGAACGGACAAAGATATTTTCTTCTAATTTTTTTAGTTCAAGTATTTTTGGGCCATTACATATTTTGATATTGACGATGAATGTTTGGTGTAAGTCTTTGATCTTATACCAAGAGATCCTATCCCATATATATCCGTCCGTCCATCCATCCATCTCTCTCTCTCTCTCTCTCTCTATATATATATATATATATATATATGTATATTATGTTTCATGCCTTATCTTTTTTTTTTCTGGTTTGATGGACAATAAGTTATCTTCACTCCTTAAACTTTATGTTCCTTTTCTTCTCTTGAATATTTGTTTTCATTCTATATATGCAAAATGTTAAATGGACCTTGAATTTAACATATGTTCATTCCATTTGGCTTTGTTTTGCCGTGAAGCTTAATTTGGAAATTTTGGTGCGTGGGTGAATCTTTGTTCTCAAATTATCTAATTATGCAACACATTTCCTTCTGACAAATTGACTAAATTTTTTAGAAGACTTTTCAGACCTTACCCTTTCTTTAGATTTCTTTCCTTACTCCGCATTGTTCCATGGACTATGGTTATGTCCACCTAATGTGATGAAACCTCTAGGCCATTCTCACGGTACTAGCAACGGTTGTTACTAATTGTTCCATTGTAAATGATTTTTTGTTTATGATTACTTTATGCAAGCATACATTTGCACTTTAGCTGGTATCGATGTTTTTCCTTTTAAGGTTATACTTCTTTCTGACAGGGTTTCGCTTATAGTCTTCACATATATAAAGAATTGAAGTTTATAACAATTTCTTACCCAGGTCGCATGCTTCTCTGTGTAAGAGAAAGATCTATAAGTGATAGTCACAATCATTCTTCTTTACAAAGACAGTTCAGCAACGGCCACAGTCCAAAGTTTGAAGCTGGTTCACCTGCAGCAACTGCAAGTGGAACTCGTATATCTCATTTCCTGCCAACATCTCGTAGAATTGTTCAGTTCTCAAATGGGAGGGTATGTTCATGTAAAATCTTCATTCTGATTTCTTACTGCCTTGCTATCAACTTCCTTAGTTCTCTACATTATTTCTAAAGCCCCTCTTTGCGTTGCTTGAATCATGTATTTCATTTCACACCATGATTTTGGTCTATAAGACGAGCCTTTGATCATGACAAATGCATTTTTTTGTTCTTATTTCCTTCTCATGCACATTACTTTTAAGAATTTAATTTGGCTTCTGGTTGTTTATAGAAACTTGTGGCTTGGAAGAGCTAGCAATATTTTTTTTTACTTGAAAATCAACTGACAGGAAAACCTTGTGCCTGAGAATTGTACAAAATTAAACGTTGTGGCTAAATGGATTTGGTGTTGTTCACTTCTCAATTTTTGGTGTAAATGGTTTGAGAAAAGTGCTAGAATTTAAATGGGTGTTTCCATTTAATTTGAGATCAAGTCGATCACTTGGCTTCTTTCTGGTGTTCTGCCAAGTTTTAAGTGTGTACGTTGAGGAAGGGGGTCTGTTATTGGTAGATTTACAAGATATTGACATTATGTCAAATGTACATGTTCTTAGTAATTATTTTTCCAGTTTTTGTACTTTGTTTATATTTTGAGGATTTCTTATCCTCTTGTAGTTATATATATCAATAAATTCCATGTAGGTAAGCTGGTAATTGAGACTTGAGTTTGTAGCTAATGATAATAGGTGTTAATTGCTTACTGTTAATGGTTAGTACAGTTTGTTTTGATAAGATGACATAGAAGGGTCAGGTATTTTCCTTTAGTTATGTACTTCATGCCATCTTGTATGAAAAATAAGTAAACAGCAGAATAGGTGGCATAAAATTACAAATCTAGTGACAAGACAACATACCCAGGCTTCCAGACTTTTTTGTTTAAAGTAAATGTTGCAGTTTACACTGCTGACTTTTGTTAATGTAAGTAATGGTTCCTGAATGGATGGAATGATAATAAGTTCTATTGTTTAAGAAGATGGAATGCATTCCATCGAATACCCTTTTTCTTCCCCTTTCAATTTGGGGAGGGTGGTTATGAGACGAAACCGGCCCTTTTCTTTTTCATTCCATGATAAAAATATCTACACAAAGAAGTGGTAACTTAATTCTATTTCATTACACTCATTCTCTTGCATTTCATACCATTCCATTCTCCATAAGGTATCTAAATGTAGCCTTAGGTAGGTATGGTACCATGAGCAGGCGTAGGCAAATGATGTAGCAAATCAGATAATTGATCCTTGAGCGAGGCACAGGTTGAGGTTTTTTGTTTTACATAACAAATCCAGCTTGAGTTCACTGACTTAATTACATGAATAACAACGCAAATCAATCACTACCATTCTTCTACCTAAGACGAACCCTAATTACCTGAATTAACCCAGACTACCTTAGGTCCTGTCTGATTGTTCAGGTTCATTCTTCTACCTAAAACGAACCCTAATTTCCTGAACTAACCCAGACTACCTTTATGTTAGGTCCTGTCTGTTTTTTAAGGTTCATGGGTCGAATGGAACCCATAACCACCCTTAGAAATTGTTAAAACAGGAACCTTCCTGAAAAACTGAAAAAAAAGAAGAAAAGTAGATTGAATTTTGAATGCTAACAAGTCACTACAAACAAGGCTTTCTGGCTGTGGGAGACATGAGTAACTTATCTTGCTTGACCTTTGTTGGATAACTTTTGCTATTGATGTGAACTGGTTCAGTAATTGACTGACTAGCAATGGACCCAAGGGTTTTGGAGAGTAAATCTAGTTAAATTTCAAGACTGTGTTTTCTAATTTCTTTTTGGAGTGTAATTATGTGAAGAGTGAAGAAACCAAGAGACTGTATCAAGCGGACAGGGTTAGCTCTTTTGAGCTCGTTTCTGTTTTTTCTCCTCGTTTACTCTATTCTCTATCTGAATTTCTTCCATTTTCTGAGAGTTATGGCAGTAACTATGGCATATCTCTTTGTACAAGTTGCTGATTTGGTCTTCTGATTAGTATTATGGTTGTGATTGAATCATTATGGTTGGTTTATTTCTCCCCATTGCTTATAGAAATATATGTTATTTTGTGTTACTTTGAGATAGTGTAACATTTTTCTCCTAATAATTTTAAGTAGATTCATGCTTTGTGTTGGCTGTACCTGTATGCAGTAATTTCTTCGTGTCACTTGATAATTTATTCACGCTGTTCCAGGGTCCAGGACCTGATTCTCGCATTGTATATATTGATGGTGCTTTTGATCTCTTTCACGCCGGACATGTGGAGGTATAATTTAAAAACTCTGTTACATATACCTAAAAGCAGCCTTTTATTCAAAATCTCTCAGCTTAGTAATATATTGATTGTAAGCTGTTTTTATTGCAAAGTAATCCAAACAAGAACCTGTGTCAAATCAAATTTCTGTCTCTCAACATTGAGTGGTGTTGTTCTTATCTGACTCTCAGCTTAGTAATATATTGATTGTAAGCTGTTTTTATTGCTAAGTAATCCAAACAAGAACCTGCGTCAAATCGAATATCTCTGTCTCACAACATTGAGTGGTGGGTAGTGAGAAAGAAACATAAGATAACTAATATCCTGTTTTGTGGTGTTGCTCTTATTGAATAATATATTGTCATTTGCCTAACTGTTATATCTGGCAAAATAAATGCCTGTGTATTAGATGGAGGTTATTTTGGGAGGGTGTAATGTGGTAAATTTTATACTGGGACGTTGCAATACTTTTTGCTTATATGCTACTACTTCCATTTGGATTGTTTTAATGTTATATAGATTTGACTGGATATTTGACTGACTTTTATTTTATATAGATCTTGAGGCTTGCTAGGGATCTTGGAGATTTTCTTCTTGTTGGAATACACACCGATCAGACAGTCAGGTTGTTAACCCTTATATCTCCTTTTTCCACCTTTATTTATTTTTTGAAATTTTATTTTATACCTACTATCGGTGTTATCAATGGTGCATAGTGGCAACCAGAAAATTCACTATGGAAGTTATCTGAATGGATAATTGGTGAATGTCAGATGCATAATAAATTTCTGAAGTGAAGCAATTAAACTATTTTTTGATATATCAAACTCATCAAAAGTATACCATTCTTGAATTTTAAAGAAAGGTAAGAACAGAAAGACCAATACTAGAAAAGTTACTAGATGATGATTGTGTGATCATGAAGTGTCACCTAAATGGTGTGAGCAGGCTGGAAATTTTATACAAAGTAACATTTCATGGGGGCCTGACATATTAGATGACTGGTGGTGGGCGGGCAGGTTGAATTTTAGCCATAGGGTTGCTATCACACTATGATCGTGTTGATGTGGAGGTGTTAAGATTGGCCCTGCTACTTAGACCTTGTCAATTGAGAGGAGGCTTATAATTAGTTAGCCTGTTATATAGCAGGCAAGACATGATTTGGGATGTCAGCTGATGAAAATTAATATTGGGTGGGATGGGACTATGCGAGAGACAGGGCTTTGAACTCCTAATGTGTTTTTTCAGTAATTTTATATTTTCCCCTTGTTCATTCTACTATCATACTGGTACTCATTGGAAATTAGGGATTTGATTAATAAATTTTCATTTCATTCTAGTTTCTGATCTACTGTCTGTCAGGTGGTTGTCATGGTGCCACCCTTGTGAAGTTGCATTGCCATGGTGCTAGAGTGACAATGGTTTATGTAAAATCTGCCAAGTCATTTTCTGCCATGGGGGACTTCGTATTGAAATTATTAGGGGTGATACAGTTATTTTTGGGCCTGTTCTTGGGAGTTGTTTGCACCATTTTATATTGCAACTTTAAATGCATCTATTGTACCACGAAGGAAGTCTCAAGTAAAAAAAAGTTAATGGTACTTTTGTCACCTTGTGTGTAGATATGATGCAGGTAATTGCTTAATTTCAAGCCTGTTCAGAATTATAGGGTGATATAAAATTCTAAATACAAGGTTTTATGTATGTTGTTGGCTTCTATTTGATCATTTGGGCTAACGATTTTCTCAAGTGGTTGTCTTTTCTCTGAAATGCTGTAGGATTATGATCGTTTTGTTTTATTTGAAATATTTGTTTGTGCTTCTGTCTAACTTTGTATTAAAGATTAATCTATCTTTTCTATTTGTTTGTTGCATTTTTATGGTGTTTGAGTGATGCTCCATAGTTATTGGGCTTGCAACATTGCCAAAAACTGTTTTACAGTAATAGAAACTCTTTTTCTTTCAATTGTAAGTTTTACATTTGAATTAGTAAAATTTCAGCATCTAATTTTGGTTGTTTATATTTCATACAGGGTGGTAATGTTTGGGAATTTTATATTGTAATTTCTTTCTTGTAGTGCAACTAGAGGATCACATCGTCCTATCATGAATCTTCATGAAAGAAGTCTGAGTGTTTTAGCATGTCGCTATGTGGATGAGGTCATAATTGGTGCACCATGGGAGGTGTCCAAAGATATGGTTAGTCTCATTTTAGCTTATTTAATTTTTCATTAATTTTTTGCATGGTGATCCTTTCTTTTCTATGGCTGTAAATGTTCTTGAGCCACTAGGTTTATTAATATATGTTGAAATGCCAGTGCTATTCACCCTTATTTATTTTGAAATTCTGAAGTAAATGGTCATTACAGATTATGTCTCTCCTTTGAATTGGTCTTCTTTTAGGTGATGTTCACTATTTGATAAAAGGAGGAAACTTGAGCATTCCCTGAACCTTCACTGTTTATCCTTTTAGATAAATGGTTCCTTGTTGTCCTTAAATTGTTTATAGGACAAGATTTTACATATAGCTTCTATCAGGATTTTTATTTCGTTAATACTTAGAGATCTGGCAGTGTTGGTTTACTAATAAATTTCTTTTGTTTACCTTTTTGCATTGGTTTTATGTTAGTTTTGATCAATCTAACTAATATTATCTGTGTAACCCTTTTATATTATACTGCATAAGTTGGTTGAGTTCATGGCCTTCAAAATCTCTTGTTTCTCTCACACTTTTGTTTTCTGTGCATCTGTCTAATTGTTACTTTAGTTATAAGTACGGCAACATAGCCAGCCTACATATTGAGATAAAGTTTTTTTATTGACTATTTCTTTGTTGGTTGGTTCAGTTGGAACATGTTCCATTTTACATGGTTTGCTATTAATTAAGTAATCACTTGGTTTAAATTCATTTGATTGCAGATCACTACGTTTAACATTTCAATAGTTGTTCATGGAACCGTTGCAGAAAATAATGATTTTGAGAAGGTACATTGTGCTACTATTATTACTTTTTGTTTTTATATATATGTTGCTTCTGCATCTCCAACTATCCCTCCTTTTATCAGTTATTGACATTGGTTTCCATATAGGAACAATGCAACCCATATGCTGTTCCTATTAGCATGGGCATCTTCAAAGTTTTGGAAAGCCCTTTAGGTATAACAACTACTACAATAATTAAAAGAATTGTCTCAAATCACGAGGCATACCAGGTACTTTCAGACCTTTGTTTGGTTAGAAGCAATTGATTACTTATTTGGCTTATTATTTTTTAATTTTGTAATACTTGTTACTATTGCTAGCATATCTAGTATGCTTATTGTGATGGTCTGTAGCATTTACACTCTAATTATAAATTGGTATGTATAGTGTATAATGAGCATGCATATATACTCGTAGTTGGGTTAACTTCTCTTTTGGGTTGTTAGTTTGAGATTAGTGTCCAGTATGAGATTTCTTGTCAAAATATGTCAGAATTCTACATTTGAAGAAATGTCTCAATTATAATTTGCATAGGGAAAATATAAAAAAAATATAGTAACATTTTAAAAGCAATCTCTATCCTAGTTATTCTTGTTAGCTAACCACTTCAAAACAAAATCAGACATACACTTACTGGTGTCTTTTCATGGAGCTCATTTCTTTTTTCTGTTAATCCTTTATATATATATATATATATATATATATATATATATAGTAGTTGATCACAAATATAAATAATAGTTTGTCCATGTTAACTTGTATGACTTGTTTGGTAACTTGGTTTAGTAATTTAGAAACCTTTTATTTTCTAAGGCCTTCCTTGACAAATAAATAACTTTGGCATTGATCGTCTGTAGGAAATTCATATGTTATAAATATAGTGGCAAAGGTGGGTCAACTACTCCCTTAAAGCAGAAGTAAAAGTATTTTTTTGAAGGTGTTTGATGGGGTTGATTTGTATTTGATACACCTATGTTATTCAATTCTTTTTGGTAGCTTAGGAGTGAACTGATTTTCTCACTCCTATTGGAATGAGCTTTGATTTCAAGAATTTTATACAGGCAGAAGTTTAATGTTTAGAAGGGAGAGAGGCATACCTCAATCCACGGAGCCTAATGGTGGGTTTGTTCGTGGAAATGTTTTTTATTTTCTACAACAAATGACAGGAATACTACGTTGTTTTCTGATATCAAAGAAGCAGAATATTTGAAATTGTGTAAAAGTATAAAATGAAAATGGTAAACATTATCGCAAACTATGACTTCTCTGGTTTGGTTTGAGAAAACGATCTTTTATCTCATTTTGGTTTTTTTGGTACGAAGTATCTTGAATCCACTTTAAGTGAATGATATGGAGATTGGTAGTGATGTCATACATAGGATTCTAAGTTATACTAATGAATGGCAGAAACTTTTGATGGCTAGAATGTCCCATCAAAATTGAAAATTCTCAGATAGGTTGTGTGAATTTGTATGTTAGTGAATGATGATGAGGGGACAGAGATGAACAGTTCAATGTGGATGAATGGAGTGACAAAAATGTTATGGTTGTACCTCAGCGCTAGTGTGCATGAACATTGGACATACATGTATAGAGAGAATGTCTGGTTTTCATCCAACATATGGTGTTTTAGTTTGTTTTGTTCTCATCACTCGATTTTGGTTTTCTTTGGCATGCAGAAACGAAATGAGAAGAAAGGGGAGAGTGAGAAAAGATACTATGAGGGCAAGGGTCATGTGTCTGGAGACTAATTTGTGTCTCGTTTGAAACACACACACAAACACAGTCTTATCGAAAAATAGGTTTTTGTTCGACTTGGAAAACTATGTTGGACATCGTGTTCTGCATCTCTACAAGTTAACCAACACAGTTGACACAAGTATGAAACAAGTTCTTTCCAAATAACTTGGTGATCAACTAAATTATGCAGTTGAAGTTCTACTTGAATGGAATATTGAACCCAAATGTTCAACTATGCTACCATCCCAACGCAACTTATTTTTCTTCATTTTTTTTATCTTTGTAATAACCTATATTATATTACTTGTGTGTGAGAATTTGATGGAGAGTTGTCTGATTAAGTATTATTTTTTGGTTTGATCAATTAGAGAAATTGTATTGGGTAAAAATAACAGTTGAATAGTTTTAGATTTGAATTTCTGTTTGTTATAGGAACTAAGTTGTGGTGTGTATGATTAGCAGTGTAATTTATGGACATGGTTTTCAATTACATTACATGTTGATAGCATTTATGCAAAAGATTATAAAGATGATGGGATCTAAATGTGAGAAATGCAAATTAGTATATATTCAAGACAATAAAGAATATTTTTTAAGTTAAAAGATAATTATATTTTTAGGTGTATATGTTAATTAAGTAATATATTTATAATTTGTTATTAATAAATTACTGAATGAAAATTTAAATTTATTCAGATGAACTGATCACTAAAACAATTAGCTTTCCAGGTGGGCTCTGTAACATCTGAGATTGTATAGAATCATATAACATAGTAAGTCTACATTTAAATAAAAGAGAACAGTTAGAATAGATTGTAAATAAAGTAGTTAAGCTTACAGTCATTCCAAAATGAGACATAATTTAAAACTTAAACGCAAATAAAGTATTTCAAAAGGATAGGAATCACAGGGAAATCCTCAACAACTAAATAGTAATTCAAAATACAAGAAATACTAAGAGAATCCTAAGGAGACTAAGTAGCAGCATCGTCTCCCTCCAAAACCTGCTTCAGAGGCACCTCATCCATCTTTGCTTGCATCCAAGTGGATGATCATTGTAAAAGAAAACATACTCCAGCAAACACAAACACACAAGTAAGAGTGAGCTAGATATAAAAATCATGTTATAACAGTCATAGGCAACATATAAGTAAAGACAGATATACTATATTATACAAACATGACTTGTGGCACTTAAACTTGACTCGTCCGGACTTAGAATGATTGTCGAGCTATGGCGGGTCATGCACTCATGGTGGCTTCTACTGCTTTGTAAAGTCATTGTCAATGGGTTTCACCCTACCACACTCACGAGGTTAGTCCGTTATCACTCACCTTGGACATACTGGAAGCACCCAAGACTAGGACCTCCTGCTACTACTCACGACATGATTCAATCCTCTCTATTTGAGAATGATTGATCATTGTAGTTTTAGGATAACCCTCAAGACTGAGCTACCATGCAAATCATTCTAAACACTGAGGGCACCACCATGTATCCCCCTTGAGGATCATAGAATTACGTTCAATACTGATACTTTTCACTTTAACACCAACATGATAATGCACACATAAGCCCTTAAAGCAACTGGAACAATTAAGTAAAATAACATACTGGAATAAATAGGAATATAGGCCGAACGGAAAACATCGACACATAATGAGCAAGACCGAACACCCTGTGAATGGTGGAGACCGAACGATATCTCACTTCCCAAAGGATAGGACCGAACGGTCCATAAAAGGTAAGACTGAAGAAGCGGTCAAACACTATTTAAGACCATCTACTAAGACCGAACGCTACCAAGACCACCCACTAAGACCGAACGCTACTTGAGAGACTGAACGCTACCCAAGATCGAGCACTATCAAGACCGAACGCTACCATAGAGACCGAATGCTACCTAAGAGACTGAACGCTACCTGAGACAGAGCACTATCAAGACCGAACGCTACCTAAGACCGAGCACTATCAAGGCCGAAAGCTACCTAAGAGACCGAACGTTACCTGAGACCGAGCACTATCAAGACCGAACACTACCTAAGATCGAGCACTAAGACCGAACGCTACTTAAGACGGAGCATTAAGACCGAACGTTACTTAAGACCGAACACTAAGACCGAACGCTCAACAGCGCATGGCCGAACGGTTATCAGTTTACTTTCGGCGAAACTGCATAATTCTACAGAATTTGTGCAGAATTATGAACAACACCTAACATAACCATTCCTAACCATTTTTTACTTACTTTTAACACCCTTAATTCTTATTTTATACTTAATTAAACTCATCTAAATGATTCTAAACATTCTTACTACCATTCTAAAGTGATTAAGACTCAATTTCAACTCTAAAACACCAATTTTCCCAACTTAGGGATCCAAAACCCAATCCTACTGCTTTGCACCTATTTTGATCAATTTAATGATTCAAACAAGTCACAATACACTAGCTAAGACTGCCCCAACAACCCAGTTGCGCTTTAGACCTCAAATGCCCAAAATCACTATCTCACTTCCTCTCAAAGTGACCTAAAACCACAAAAATCTAAATTTCTATCCAACCAAAAATATACCAGATTTCACACTTAAATCACTTCCAATTGGTTAATTATAGGAATTCAAACCTATCCAAATCAATTCTAAACAACTCAACACAGTTTCATGGATTTCACATATCAACACATACATTACAACATACTCAAAACGCAAAAATACAACTTCAAACAGTGCACCAATTCAGAATCCAATATACATACACTTCATGCAAGAAATTCAAAGAAGTACTCTAGCTCCCCTTACCTTGGAGTTGAGCAGTACAACCCACTAGAATGCTCTAACAGTGCCTCACATAGCAAGAACCCGACCAAACCCTGCTGAAGAAGGAAAATCTAATCGGATGGTTGCGAAGCTCACTGCGCCGCGGTCACTTGAGCACCACCTAATCCAACATGCAATGGCTGAATGTGAGGGAATGATAGAGAGAAGGCAGAGCAAGGTTAGGAAAAATAAGAATTCTAGAGAAAGAAGAGAAAGTTGACTAATGAACTCAGATTTTGAAAGGTCCTTTATAAGGTCATGATGTCCTTAGTTTTGTGGACCTGACTGCCTTAACATAAGATCCAACTGCTCTTGGTCCATTTTTCAGGTCCTTATAGGCTCAAGACACAAATTTACATATACAATATCTTCTTGTACTATGAGTAGGGCTTTTTCTATAAAAACAAAAAATAAAATATGTTTGATTATTTTAAAATTAGTAGTTATAACATTAAAATTATATGTAATATTGAAACTAATCATTATTTTTTTTTCTTTTTCTATTCTTACACAATTTAAAATTAATAAAATAATTGTCTTAAATATTTAAATCCCAGCAAAAAGTATGTATTATTGACCTTTCGTGTTTTTTTAATAAATAAGTAATTTTACAATCATTGAAAATTATAATATCATAAGAATATTTAAAAATAAATTATAGAAATTTAAGTAAATTTTAATGTTTTTTATAACGAAGCATAACGTTAAGTTTAAATTATTGGATTTATATATGCGAGCGTAAAAAGTTAACTATCTTAATTGTAAATGTTCTGTTACTAACTAGATAAATTAATATTCTCCATTTTAGTGTTAATTAATTACATTTAAGGATAAGAACTGAAAAATAATAAGAAAATTTCAGGAATTTGAAACTTACAAATATTTTTGCTAGAATTAAAATTTTCAAAAATATATTTAAACCTAATAATAATAATAATTAAGTGGTAGTAATAAGAGAAATATTAAATTAATGTGAAAACATAATAATTTCTATTAAATAAATAGTTAAGTTTTAGAGTATTTATGTTTTACTTCTCTTTAATAAAATAATTTCTCTTCCTTCGTTTTTCTTCTTATTTTCTTTTTTCCTTGCCAAACGTATCCTTGAGGTTAATTATGTTGAACCTACAATAAGTTCACTTAATTGTTGAAATTTACCAGCAATTTCATGTAACAAATTTTACATGTACTTCTGAGGATGTTAATTCCATAATTTGACAAAATAAAAAATTCATACTTATCAGATTTATGTTTAAATACGTTTAATATGATAGATTTAGATAAATATGGAAAAGAAATCGATAGATGACAACCACAAGTGAAATGTCTTTCCCGAATGGTGGATTAGTTTACAAAGTGATGCTTTAATTGGACTAAATAATACAATATTATTAGCTGTAATTTGAGTGAAGTCGAAAATGCTGTAGCAAATGAAACAATTCTTAAAAGAACCAGTTTGATATCACAAGAGTTAAAAAAGTGAATTGTTTTTCTTCCAAAAACAAAGTAACTAGATTGATTCATTCGTTCAAGCTGGGGTTGTTGAACAAACTGATTATTATATTATACCCAAGATGCTATGAACTACAAAAAGTGGAGCAAGTTGCAAGAGTTGAATGTAGAAAGGTTACAAAAACCTTAAAAAGCTTGAAAATGACCCTCCATCTTTATTTTTTAAAATACGAATTAGTCACTTCAAGAGACAGAATGATATAGAAATGTTAACTATGATTGTCTCTTCTTACCCTCAGTTTCCCTAATAATCTCCAATAAAATACATCATTAGGTACTTGCGTGTTTGGGTCGTCTTTCCCTTCCACTGCTGATGATGTGAGGAGGAGCCAGTTAAATTAGTTCTGATGCCACCATCATTACAACTACACAGATTTCCACACAATAATTCCCACCCAGATTAACACAAAGCCCAAACAACCATACAAAAATTATGCACCGGGCTAAGTTCTTGTCACATTATCATGTACAAAGCAACAAAAACAAGGATGCACCAACATTTTAACAACTATTTCTTGAGATAAGTGAAGGTTCGAGAAGCACACCAAGAAGACAGGGTTTTAATGCTGCATGAGATTATCATCTCACTCGTAGTGCTGCTGGGGCACCTGGTGAACAATTTGGGTTTGGAGATCGACACGCAGAACCAGGACCAACATTGTTTGAGAACCTTTGACGCATACGGTAGTCAGAGATTTTGTTCATGGCAAAAGGCCCAGCAGTCACACTATTCGATCCAGATAATGAGACTTCACCTGCACCAACACTGGAACTTTGTAAGGGTTCTAATGTCTCGACTACATCGCTCATTAGGGGCCTCGCTTTGGGATTTTGACTTAAACAGTAATAAGCCAAGCTACACGCTTTTTGTGCAGCCCTCACTGAGTATTGATTCTCCAATCTAGGATCAATTATCTGTAGTAGCTTTCTCTTGTCATTTAGCTTTGGCCTTGCCCAATCTACCAAGCTCTGTTCCTTGCCAGGTCTGGTCTTGTCCACTGATTTCCTCCCCGTTAAGAGCTCCAAAAGAACAACACCAAAACTATAGACATCACTCCTAGCCGTCAGGTGGCCTGACCATTTTCACAAATGCAAAATTTAGATGAGTCAATACACGCTTAAATATGCAACAATATAATGTAAAAATGCTTGTTTATTTCGAAAATGTCAGGACATATAATGAGAAAATGGTCTTCAAATTATATTTAAAGGAAGGTATAGATCGTTTTGAAGGAGATTGATCCCTAATGTGATAACAATAGCTTGATTCCAAAATAGCTATTTCATAAACTGTCTTTCTTGGTCATTCAACAATTTTCACCTCGCTAATTCACGTTACAAAATATTTGAGTACAAAATTCTTTTATTCGAGTTCAAGTTTTAAAGCAATTTGTAGTTCCCTTTCATTTTACAAATTGAACATATTTGAAAAACAAAGGTCATACCAGTCATTACATATTCAGGGGCAGCATAACCATATGTACCCATGACTCGAGTGGATACATGGGTTTCGTCACCTTGTGGTCCTGCTTTAGCTAGTCCAAAATCAGAAAGCTTTGCTGTATAATCCTATGGAGTCATTTGGTATCACAGTGAAAAAAATAGTAATTCCTTTATAACAGCCATAAAATGCAACGGAGAGAAAGGATAAATTAACCTTCAAATACCAGAAACTTACCGAGTCCAACAATATATTAGACGTTTTGAAGTCACGGTAGATAACCGGCCTTTCAGCATTGTGGAGAAATGCAAGTCCTTTTGCAGCTCCAAAAGCAATCATCATTCTTGTAGCCCATGATAAAGGGACAGTTGCCTCTGGAAGAATCAAGAAAGGTCATGTCCACAAGTTGAAAAACACCCGAAGACAAAAGTCTGAGCTTAACTTAGTATTACAACTGATAATGAACAAAAGATCAGAACAAGTTATTGTTCATGATGATTTATCTAGTCACAAAGTGAATGAAATATAATAAAGCATATCAGTAACAACGTTTCCAGATTCTAAATTAACCGTATACAAAAGTGCATGTGTCAATCATTAGTTGTAAACTGTAAGGCTGTGATCTCTTGAACTGAGGAAACAACACTGACAATATATCCAGAATTAAAATAAAGCAGAGAATCTTTGAGAGCTTAAATTGAAACTCTAGAAATAATATCGTTTTATCAATTCAAAGCACATTCCCACACAGATCCACTTTCTCCGTAGAAATTCTAGTGCATTATAAGTGTACTGCACTCGGTGGCCTAGATTCTATATTCTATTACGAAGTACTATAACACTTGTGTAACAGCACAGCTCCTTTCAAATACTTCATTTATTTTCCAATCAACACCCATAACTTCCTCGCATCAGCAAAGCCAAATCCAATCCCAATAATGCATGTTACACTTTAAGGCCCGGTTCGAATAAACTTCTAAGTAATCACTTACAAGGAAAAGAAAAAAGCAGATAAAACAAAATCAAACCCCTACCATGAGTTAAAATCTGTCTAACTTCTCCAAAAGCCAAGTTTGCTTCATTTTACTTTCTATTTTATTTCTTTTGAAATGCTAGTTAAGAAATCCATCCAAACATAACCTAATTAAATTACCCATTCGCGATGTATTCGTATTTACTTACCATAACTGTTTAACTGTTTGACAAAATACTAGAAATCTCTCTCCGCGTAGATCCAAACCCATTCCCTTCCTAAACTAAGCAAGAACGAAAAGAAAATTTTCATTTCGAAAGCGTAAAACTGGCCGTACTTCGGAATAAATGATTTTCCAAACTCCCTCGGAACATGAACTCGTACACAAGCAGCCTATGATCATCTTCACAACAGTACCCAATCAACTTCACCAGATTAGGATGCCTTAGCTGCCCTAGAAAATTCACCTCCGTCTGCACACACACACACACACACACACACACACACAAATCACAAAATTAAATAAACAAATTAATCAAGTAAGTAAAAAAGAAGATGCAAAAGCAAAACGCACAAGCCACTCTCGATGTCCTTGTAATCCTTCCTTGTTCAGAACCTTAACCGCCACAGGAAGCGATTTGAGTCCCACTCTGACGTTCTCATCAATGTAGCCTTTGTAAACGGTGCCGAACCCTCCCTCACCGAGGATGTAGTCTCCGCGGAAGCTCTTCGTTATGGTCTCCAACTCGTAGAGCGTGAACGATATCACGTGCGTGTTGTTGCTATTGTTACCTCGCGGTGTCGAACAAGCTTCGCTCAGATCCGAAGCGCACTCACTCAGATTGTGTCTGTGACCGTGACCGTGACCGTGCTTCTTCTCGCTACCGGCATTCTGACTCCTCGTACTGGCGCCCAAGGACGCCGCATGGTGAAGCTGCTGAACTGAAGCAACCAAAATACAAACAATGTGTGTGAGTGAGCGAGCGAGTTTCTGAGTTAACACGGTGAAATTGAATTGAAGAGAATGCCGATTAGTAAATGATGCAACTAATTAATACGAAAATTGCGAGCCCTAGATCTGGAACCTTGCGCGTTGGAAACTACGGCAGATTCCTCTCTGGTTCCGCAGTTTCCCATTCATTCAAGTGGTGGAGTGGGAAAACGACGTCGTTGGAGCAATTGTTGCGGTGGTGGTTGCGGAGTAGTAGACGACGGTGCTGACGGTGGTGGTGGTGGTGTCCGGCAGGACAAGTTTTTCATGCTTCGCCTTCTCCCCCCGTTCTGTTTCTCCCGTAATTCTTTTCAGCTCACTCGCTCCCTCCTTAATGCCATATTTAATCGCTTTTTCTGATTTTGCTTTTCATCGTACTCCACTATTTATTTCTTTATCGCTTTCCTTCTTTTTTTTCTTTCTTTAATTCTAATATACTTTTTCAATTGCGTCTTTATAAATATTATTATTATTGCGTTTTAATATACAATTAATATTCACGCTCCTCTTCTGTGCAACATTTCTTTTCTTTTCTCTGTTATTATTAATTCATGTTTCTCTATTTAGTTACTTTACATTTTAAAAATGTTTTCAGAAATATTAAAATCTAATAATATTTCCCCGTTATAGTATAGTTGAAAATGTTATTACCCGAAATATATAAGAATATCTAAATAACGTTACTATATAGTTTTTAAAATGTCTGAATATTTTACATTATTACTGCAGATTATGCGAGTTAATCGAAAAAGAGTTGTTTCAGTTAGTTTATGATTTCATGTTTAAATTCTAGATTTTAAGATTTGTTTTCCAATGATAACTTTATATTTCGTAATGATTATATTTTTTTGCGAAGAAGGCATATTTAATACAATATATTGTCCTAATAAAAATATTAATTTCCCATCCTACATATATTTACATTGCTGTGTTTACATTTATAATTAATAACGAATGGCTTACTTAATAAACTAGAGAATCTCGTATTAATAATTACTCGAAATTTAAACCATTTAAAAAAGGTATATGAATTAGCAACATGAAACCAAAGTGTTAATAGAATAAATGCGGTGTATTAGTGTTAACTAAGCATTATTAATAGTGGGTATTGCATTGCTTTCAAGATAACCATTTTTAGTACTTAAGTGTTGGAAATTTGGTTAATGTGTCTAAACTCACATTTAGATTATATTAAGCTTGGTATTCATGAATCACGAGTTAGGTGGGTACCGATATTTTGATCAATTCATTTTATACTTAAAAAACTTATCATATTTTTTAGGGTTATTTTTCTTAGGTTTAAATCATTATATGCAATACCTACATAATTAATCTTTTCTCGATTCCATTGACCTATCAAAACGTCATTATTGTTTACTCATTGCATATAACCTTTTTCTTTTTCTATGAATTATTTCTTCTCGCAATTACAAGGACACTATCTGCACGTTAATGGGTAGGTGACAAAAAAAGGGTGTTGGTGAAACCTTATGTGAATGAAGGTTCCTTATACTTAATTAGATTTGTTTAAAACTTAGTATAAGTATGTTAAAGTGTTATTGCTTTCTTTATATATAAATCACTTTGGTTGATCTCATTTGAAAAAAAAAAAGTGCTAAATAATTTGATGATTAAAAATCTAAACAAAAGTATATGGGAGTTTGTGAATGATTTTCATATATTTTTAATTGATCTTAATACTTTGTAACTACATCATGATAAACTAGGTGTAGATAAATTGTTTGACAACTTAAAAAAAAAAGGAAACATTTGAATATTGATAAATGTATGCTATTGTTTTATGAAATACATTAAACCTTAGTTACTTGGTAATAATGTAAAAGAAGAAAAATATAAGGATATATTTATAATTGATTTGTATCACGATTATTTGTGTAATTTTAGCATACGGTTGTAGATGATAATGAAATGTTTTTTTTTTGTTTTAAAGAAGAAAATGTCAATGTATGTCTTTTGTCCATATTATAAAGTTTGTTTTGAAAAGTTGAAATTTTTAGATGATTGATAATATTTATTTATATGTAAACTAACAAAAATTCTAATGAAGAATAAGGTGGAATTATCACCCAACATTCTAAAAAAAAATCATAAGAGATGAATAAGACTTGTTTATAGAAATTGAAAAACAATATTTTAATTGTACGAAATTCCATAATCAATTATAAAATTATAAGAGAATCAATCTAATAAATTTAGTCTTTGAGGTGGAAGACAATAAAAAGACATTACAAATATGAAAATAAGATGTGATGTAGTGATGGTGATAAATCATGGATAATAGATCGAATTTTGTTGGACATTTTTAGTACTCTTTGTTGATCAAATTTGTTTCTTATTGATAAAGTTTGGACCTTGATTTAATCGATCCAAATGAACTAATATTCAGTTGCAAAGATTTTAGTATCAATCCTTATTGATAGATTATTTTATAGATATTCAACATGAAAGAGAAATGCAAACATACTTTATTGCAAGAGATTAAGTGTTTTATATGTATCAAAGTCATAGATTGTGTTCAAAAATTAAACACATAAGGTTCAAAGCGATAAACAATACAATATTATTTTAGAGCAGATGATTCTAATCAATACATTGATTAGGCGAGGCAAGTACCTCCAAAAAGTACAGTGATCTATAAAGAAAACAATCTAATTTTTCCAGAGTACATGAGTCTAGCAATACAAGCATCAGATGACTCTAGTGATACTTTGATTAAACAACTTAAATGATAATTAATTAGAGGACTTATCATGTATCATCTTCTCTTTTCAATCCTTAAGAATATTTTTGTACTATATGAAATATACCGATCAGAGTTAATGATCATTCATGGGCAATTATCAGGTATTAATAGGTCAGATTACCTTACGCTCTACAAATATACGGTATTAATTACTGATTATTGGATTTGATTCTCTAAAATTATACTGCACTGATAACTAATCAATGGACTTGACTGCTAGAAACTCTATAAATAATACAAATGATGTCAGGTATAATCATCTTCTTCTATCTTAATAAAATATAGACCTCTTTATGAAACATATATGACTTGAGCGTCGGAGTGTTTTCTGCAGGTCAACCACCAATCGGGAAGGATTACTTGAAGAGTTGGCCGATCGGAGCATTGCAACGAAGGACGACCAACCCCAGACAAATGTAACCGAAACATTTTGGCGTCCACCGTGGGCCGAGCGGCATCCCCATGAAGCCACGAAGAACCAGACGCGCGCTCAGTCTCGACATTGCTATTCGGATCAACACCAGGTTTTGCAACAAGAGTAAAAAATTCCATAATAATTCCTAAAGACATGACTTTTGTTTTGAGAACTTTCAGGAACGTTCAGCTCTACATCCAACCTTGACAGGTTCCACTTCTCATTATAATTTACAAATTATAATATATTTATTTAACTCATGTTTTTGTGATTAAAAATATCCTCCACATGAAGGTTCAGTACTACGTTCAACCTTGACAGGTTACTCATCATAATTTACAAATTATAATATATTTTTTGTGAGTAAAAATATCCTCCACAGGAAGGTTCAGTACTACGTTCAACCTTGACAGGTTCCACTTTTCATCATAATTTATAAATTATAATATATTTGTGAGTAAAAATATCCTCCACAGGAAGGTTCAGTCCTACGTTCAACCTTGACAGGTTCCACTTCTCATCATAATTTACAAATTATAATATATTTTTTGTGAGTAAAAATATCCTCCACAGGAAGGTTCAGTACTACGTTCAACCTTGACAGGTTCTACCAACTCTTAAATTATAAATATTATGCACATGATGGTTCATAGTTGCGTTCAGCCAGGTTCTAACGACTCTTAATTTAAAATTATAAAATAATATGTGCAGTAAGGTTCAGACCTCAACTTGGTCAGGTTATCATGGCCGCTCGGGGGGAAGTTAGGAAAATGACTTCAAAAATCCCCGCTCAACGTAGGAAGTCAGAAAAACGACTCTTGTCTCAAGCTCGCTCGGGGGGAAGTCAGAAAATGGCTTCAGAAATCCCCACTCAACGCAGGAAGTCAGAAAAATGACTTCAAAAATCCTCGCTCAACGCAGGAATCAGAAAAATGATTCTTGCCTCAAGACCGCTCGGGGGGAAGTCAGAAAAATGGCTTTAGAAATCCCCGCTCAATGCAGGAAGTCAGAAAAATGACTCTTGCCTCAGGACCGCTCGGGGAAGTCAGAAAAATGGCTTCAGAAATCCCCGCTCAACGTAGGAAGTCAGAAAAATGACTCCTGTCTTAGGACCGCTCGGGGGAAGGCAGAAAAATGGCTTCAAAAATCCTCGCTCAACACAGGAAGTCAGAAAAATGACTCCTGCCTCAAGACCGCTCGGGGGAAAGTTAGCAAAATGGCTTCAGAAATCCCCGTTCAACGCAGGAAGTCAGAAAAATGGCTCTTGCCTCAAGACCGCTCGGGGGGAAGTCAGCAAAATGGCTTCAGAAATTCCCGCTCAACGCAGGAAGTCAGAAAAAGGACTCTTACCTCAAGTCGCTCGGGGGAAGTCAGAAAAATGATTTCAGAAATCCCGCTCAACGCAGGAAGTTCGAAAAAGAACTCTTATCAACCAACTACTCAACAGGTTCAGCTTTGTCAGGTTCCAATGCCTTTTCATTATAAAAATAAATATTGAAGCGTTTACTTTATTTAAAAGCATATTTTTTGGGAGTGAAAATCTCTTGCAGAGGAAAAAGTTTCAAAGAGAACTCTTAGCATTTTCTATTCAGTCTAAGGAACAGATCCAAAGAGAACTCCTAGAGTTCGTCGCTCGGTACATAGAACAATGAAGACTTAAAGCATCGAAGATAAACCCCCTAAATACAACGTGAGCGACCTCTTTTAAAGCTCATAATAATCCCTACGCACCTCTTTTAATAAAGAGTTTGCTCGGACTTAGGGGGCTTATGTACTATATGAAATATACCGATCAGAGTTAATGGTCATTCATGGGCAATTATCAGGTATTAATAGGTCATATTACCTTACGCTCTACAAATATACGGTATTAATTATTGATTATTGGGTTTGATTCTCTAAAATTATACTACACTGATAACTAATTAATGGACTTGACTGCCATAAACTCTATAAATAATACAACTGATGTCAGGTACAATCATCTTCTTCTATCTTAATAAAATATATACCTCTTTATGAAACATATCTGACTTGAGCGTCAAAGTGTCTTCTGCAGGTCAACCACCAATCGAGAAGGATTACTTGAAGAGTTGGCCGATCGGAGTATTGCAACGAAGGACGACTGACCCCAGACAAATGTAACCGAAACAATTTTATTTCTTCATTAAACTTATAACATCAACTTCTCTAAGTCAGTAGAAATCTCCAATTCATTTGGCTAGCATTATTTCTAGGTTCATTAGATGATCTTTCTCACCTATAAAAAACTTATGAGTTTGCTTACACTTCAACTATATAAATCACAGGTTAAAACACTCATAGAATATATATGTAGATTATCATATGTAGTCAAAACTCAAACCTATGGATAGTTCATCAAGTTGTCTACTAAAATTCAACAAACTATATTACTTAATTAGACTCATTTAGCTAGAGTGTCTAATACAAATTTTCTATATCGTCTAGCAAAACTTAAAGAAACTGAATGATTTTATTCATAGCTCAATTAATTCCATTTGGATAGGTATCAACTAAAATATTAGATTTAAACCTAACTATTCTTTAAAATATTTAATATTAAATATTCTAAATGCGATATAAAATATAGTCATCAAATATAATAATTTACAAATGAAAAAATATCCTAAAGTATAATTAATTGTTGATGAGATTAAATTTTGGTCCTTAATTTCTATTAATATTTATGGCTTTATGAAAGGTTTCATTTTGGTTTTTTCATCATTTAAAATGTTCCAATTTTGTTCTTCATATGTTTAAAATGTCTCTACTTGTTTTTTTAATGATATTTAAAAGTTCCAATTTGATCCTTCAATATTTTAAAAAATGTTCAAATTTTGGTTAAGAGAATTTCACTATTATATACAATGTACGGTTAAAAACAAACATATGCAATCGAATTCCTCATAATATATGTTTTAAAGGGACTATGTTACGTGTAAGACATTTATACAATAATTTCATTTAACCTGTGTTTAATTTTGTGAATCTATTCACAATGAATGAAAAACATAAAAACTGTATGTTTATTTTTGTTGATTTGATGAGATTTAGGAACAGAGATGTGTGAGAAATGCTGAAAGATATTTTCTCAAATACAAAGATAAACTGAGCAAGTCAACTCATCAAAATGTGAATATACTAAACTACCCTTGAATAATACCCATATGTATTTTTATTTTTAAACAATTTGAATGTAAAGAACTCATTATTATCTTTCTCGACACGGTGTCAATAACATCTCTACAGTTGTGTTGATAGGAGGAGAGCAAGTATGGATGTGAGCAGTTGAATGGATAGAGAGAAGCTTTGATACAGGAAGAAGAAGGATATTATTATGAAAATTTTGAATGGAGGAGAATCGATTCTCCTTTCTCTTATTTGGGAAGAATCGATTCTATCCTTTTTTTTTTGTTTAGGAAGAATGTAGATAGTTTACGTAATTTGGAAAAAAGAAGGAAATAACACGGCCCTCCAATCATATATTTTAAGGCAAATATGCTTAAGGCAGTTGTTCTGATTGGGAGCTGTAAAACTATAGCAGTAGATTTCTAACCAGGAGAGAGAAGACGTTTAGATGAATGAAAAAGATTAAGCCCCTCCATTTGCCAAAATAAAGGAAGAGTTAAAATAATAAAAATAAAATAATAATAATAATATATTTTATTTTAAATTATTTTTATGACGAAAAACAAAATAATAACCTTTTATTTCTATAAATTAAAACAACTTTTTTTAATTTATCAAACTTAATACATTACTCACTCAAATTCCTTCCCTTTATATCTTATTTTTTTTTAATCTAATCAATTTCACATTCAAAAGAAATGAGAGGATTTGAAGGGATTTGAGAAGATTTGAAGATAATATTTTTTGTTGTTTTTTTGAGTGAATTTGAAGGTAAATAAGAGTGAATTTGGAAATAAAATTTGTGACAAATAGTGTAGAATTTTATTGACATGACATATTAAAAAAATTTATTTCCAAATTCATTCTTAATTACCTTCAAATTCATCAAAAAAATAACAAAAAAATATTATCTTCAAATCCTCCCAAATCCTCTCAAATCCATCCTTTCAAATCCACTCAAAAGAACAGGCCTTTATCTTCTCAAATTCACCCGCAAAGAGACATAATGCATCTGAAATTGAAACAAATGATTTTGAACATATTTACATATGTTAAATGCTTAAAATAAGAAAGTTGACCGTGTATGTTGTCTCATTTGTGAAAAATTATCATCTCTTATAAATACACTTTGTTCTAGAAATAAAAGACATACACTGTACTTTTAGTTTACCTTTCAATACATGAATCTTATTGAAGATGAACATTTTGTTTTATTTGAAAAACAAAGCCCAAATAATAACTCAAAAATATTCTTGTGCAAAAGAATAAGAATTTAATTATTAGTTAAATTTCACGTAAATTAAATTCACGGACATCATATTAACTCATAACTTAGGTAGATAACTCAATAGAGTGCGCTGTTCCATAATGAAAACTAATAAAAAATACAAAATCAATAAGTAACACGAAAATTCAAATAAAAAACTTTAATATAAACAAAAAGTTGCTAAATTCGTATGTATAGAAAACCATTAAAAAATATATTCTTAATAATGTTATGACGCAATTAATTCAAAGAGAAATATTAGTATACTTTTAAACACTTTTTTAATGCTTTTTATCATGACAACTGTTAGAGCATTAAAAAGAATACTGAATACTATGTATCAGATGAAGTGTATTAGACTGAAATTGTGCAGTTAGTTATTCTGTCACGACTCAGCCCAAGAAACACTGTAACGTGCCTTTTAATGGCGTCTCCGTTGAAAAACCTGTGAAGTTTAAATCTACGCATTCCCCTTCAACTTTTCACATCTATAAATTTTTTTGCTTTTTCTCGTCATTTTCGTGATTGCCCACAGGCATTCTCGTCATTAGGGTTTAAAATTTTTCTTGTCCCGATTATAAATTTGAATGCTTTGATACGGCCTTGATCTTGTCTTGATTAGGATTGCATTTTGAGGGATTTCATCTTCCAGGAGGAGATTCAGTTTACACAGATAACCTCAATTCCAAGGTATTTCACTTTTCGTCTTACTTGTATCTTGAGTCATAATATCCCTGGGTGTTTTAAATGTTTTTTTTTAAGTTCTAAATGAATATCGAATGATCTGCTGACCAAGAAACTGAATATAGGAAAGTTATGGCCTTTTTGCATTTGTTAGAAAATATCTATGCCAGGGAAATGAAAATTGAAAAACCAAGAAATTAAACTGTGGCTCTTTTTTCTGAATAATAATTGAGCATGTCACTGGGGAGGGCAACCCTGCAAGTTATGATATATTTTCCCTCAAAATACCCATTACGCACTCACAAGAAAAAAAATTAAAAGGTTGATGCCCCAAAGATACTTGTAGTTGGTATGTTATAAATGATAAGTGTGTCATGAGTCATTGTTTATAATTTTAACTAAAACTACGCATTTGCTTGACTGTAAGGAGGAAAACAGAATGAAGGCAGGATCTGGTAAAGGGAGAAAAGTGTGCCTGATAGTGACAGGTGTTGTTATTGCACTTGTACTGGTAATTGTGATACTAGCTTTGACTGTTTTCAAAGCCAAGCATCCTACTACCGTTGTGGACTCAACGAAGCTAGAGGATTTTCACATGAGTTTGGATATAGCAAGGCTAAGGGTAGATTTGAATGTGACTCTGAGCACGGATGTCTCGGTGAAGAACCCAAACAAGGTTGGATTCAAGTACTCAGATAGCACCGCTCACCTCAATTACAGAGGACAGCTGATAGGTGAAGTCCCTATCCCTGCTGGAGAAATTTCGTCTGGTGAGACCAAAGGATTCAACCTCACCCTCACCATTATGGCCGACCGTTTGCTCTCCAATTCCCAACTTTTCTCTGATGTCACATCTGGTACATTGCCCCTAAATACTTTTGTGAGGATTTCCGGCAAAGTCAACATCTTAGGGTTTATCAAAGTCCATGTTGTTTCCTCCACGTCTTGTGATGTTGCAATTAATCTTTCTAATAGAACAGTTGGGAACCAAGAGTGCCAATACAGAACAAAACTTTGATTAACAGTTTTTAATTTAGGAGTGAAACTATATTCTAGATAAGTAGACCGTGTTTATTGCTTAATGTTCATATTTCACTTTGTTTTATTCGTAATTGTGGTTGATCCTACTCGCCCCTTTCCCGCTCAAGCTACTTTTGGAAATTTATTTGGTATTAATTTTCCTATTTTGGTTACTTCATAATAATGCTTACTTTCAAGTTAACCTCCATATTTATGCTATCTGTAGTTTAAATCATTAGGTAATTACAATTTCTTTCTTTCCATCTTTAATCTTGTTAAGGTGTTGGCATTGCCCTAATAGATTTGAAACTCTATGATATGAATGGAAATCATGCAGTGCATTTTCCAACTGAAAGAGAGGTTAAGATGATGGGAGATAGAAATATTTCTGATCCCAAACCAGTAGATGGGGCATTATCTTTGGCTGTAGTAAGGTTGGCATCCGGTGAACCTCCATCACAAAGCATTGCCCATTTCTGTGACAAGACAACCACAATCTTATATTGGGTTCATTGGCTGCACAACAGATTGAATGTGAACTCATCAGAGAAAGAAAAATGGTTGCAAGGGATGGGTGTAATTCTCTGCACTGATAATGTAAATGATTTGTACATAGGGAGAATCACACTTCAAGATATTGGCTTTCCTTATTGTGTAGATATGGACTGACTTTTGCTGCTAATATATATTTACTTAAGTTAGAACCAGTGATGAGTCCTATATACCTTCATAAATTTAAAAGGTTTTGGCATGTTTATTGTTGTCCTTCGTTTATTTTGATTCAATTTGTCTACCTCCTTATCTGATTCATGTTGCAAGCAGTTCTTGTGGTGGTGAATTGGTTTCAGCATGTGTTTGGAGGAGATAGAGTCTCTCATAAGTTTTGCAGCTGGATTGGTGGGGAATGTTGTGGACTGGATTGGTGGAACGAACTGTGTTGATGGTTAGTGTAAGTGTAGTAGGTGAGGTGACCGTGTAGTTGATGTTGGATCTGTGGGGGGAAACTGTGGTAGGTGAGTTGTCTTTAGCTTGAAGTTCTCCTGCCGTGGACTTAGTAGTGATAAAATTTCAACTAGATATCTAACATGATTTATCCGGGTTGGGCACTTTGCTGAGCACGTAATTTTACATTTGTGTCCTATGTTCTGATGTTTTTTTTCAATATTTATTCAATAGGTCCCTTCCAAAGCAATAAAATGTTTAGCTGTTATACTTTATATATGGTCGATTATCATTATTTAATATCTTTTGCTAGTAGCTATAGACTTGCTTTTTCCTTTAAAGTCTATCGTATATTAAGGCTTGACGCAATATAGCTCTCTCTCAGTATTTAGGTCGTAATTGTCCATATTCTGCTTTGATTTTGTTAATCTTGATTGATAATTTTCCCCATATTTGAAATTTTTTTTCCCAACAATATGTGACGGCCACCACAACACCCCATCGATCATGCAATGCTAAAGTGAAAAGAAAAACAGTTATGCAGAAAAGGAATAGATTTCCTCGCACCAGTTTTTTCAATCAACTAGTACTAAATTTCTGCCCAAGCATCAATCCAGGTTTCACTAAAGTTTTATTGGTTGATTACGTTATTAAGCATATCAAATTGATATCAATAATCACAGAAACCATATAAGAAGATAATATATGAAATGGGAAGAACGTAACGATTTCAGAGGGAAAGAATCATTCAAGCTTGGACCATCATTTACAAAACTTAATTGCGGTGAAATTGAATCAGACCAACTTGACAAAGAAATTAAAACTACAGAATAATTCATTGTAAAATAAACTAACGCCAACAGTTTACTATACAACGTAGTTGCTAGATGTATCATCTTGGTCAGATTCAAAAGTTTTCTGTTCTGTAAAATACGTTTTCCTATGCATCGCCAAATTAGGAGCACAAAATGCAGTTGCGAAAGAATTGTTATGTAACTGGTCTAAGTTTTTCATCTAGATGAAGCAGGGTGGATCGAATCTGAGTCAGAATTCAAGCTTCTTGCACAACCTCGGATGAATGTTCCTAGGTGGAGCTGCTGGCTTCTTAGGTGCACCATGACAAGCATCGCAAATTCCAGTGATGCGAGGCGTAGGAGTTTTTAGCAATCGTCAAGATACTTGTTGGGTGCCTGGGCCCTGTTATCAGGACCAGGTGTAAAGGGGTCAAAAACACCATCATCAGGAACTTCAGGGATCGATACTACCATTACCAAATATTCTAATAGAACCAATTTAAATTTATTTTTTAAAAATAATCACTTTGAATTAATATTTTAATATGTAATTTTATTTTACTTTGTAAAAGACTAAATTTATTTCAATTAATATTTGAATTCACTTTGAATTGTATTTAAAAAATAATTTTTCATCTAAATTTATACTGTAAGACCCTAGAAAATAAAGTATTAGAGTAGATAGGTGTATTAAAATAATGAGACCGAGTATTTTATTTTAAAATAATCTTATAATATAAATATAATTTTCTAAAACTCGTCTCATTATCTAGATACGTTATATCTCTCTAAAACACTATCCTCTTCGCTTTC
Organism: Vigna angularis; assembly: GCF_016808095.1. NCBI lineage: Eukaryota > Viridiplantae > Streptophyta > Magnoliopsida > Fabales > Fabaceae > Vigna > Vigna angularis. The sequence goes on from NC_068971.1 coordinate 11,038,022, forward strand.
TCTCACTTCTCTCTAACCTTTCTCACTCTTGGGTCATCTATTCAACGATCAGGAAGTGTCTAGGCGATCCTTGCGTCAAGAGATACCAATCTGACCGATCAATTGGTTGAATTGAGCAAGTAAAAGGTAAACCCCTTTTCTTAGTAGTTAGGGTTCTTGATTGTGTAAAGCAGTTCTGTTTTGCATGAATCAAGAGTTCCTCTTCATTGATTCTTAGTTTGTTTGTGATTCTAAGGTTGGTCTTCAATCACTAATCGATGGTTTGTAGGTTTTATAGAAGTTTCTTGTACCGCAAGCAATCGACGGAGCGTTTAGAAGTTTTGAGCGGTTGAGTTGAGGTAAGAGAAGCTAGATTATTGCTTTAATTAGTGATTTAATATGTATGTGTGATGATTCTACGTTTATTGTGTTGACTGAACTACGTTTAAGTCTTTAGAGTAAATGGATCATGTGCAATTTGACTGTTTTGAGTGTGCATTGCTGAATTGTGATAATGAACTAAATTGGATGATGTTTGATCGGTCATTGACTATAATCAACTAGGCAAGCGTGCATTTATTGTTTTTTTTCTCTAGATGCGTTTTTATCAAATATTGTTTATCCCTTTATATCAACATATCTAGGGATGACAACAGGTCGGGATGGACACAGATAGAGTGATACCCGATGTAAAATCCAAAGAAAAATAGTGGTAATTGATAAAAATAAAATAAATTAGTTTTATTAGTTTTATTATTTTTTTATGTTGGCTGGATGTTAGATTGTTGGTTAGTATATACATTGAATTATAATTTTAGTTATTTATTTACTTTTTATTTTATTTTATTTTTATGGGTATATTATTTGTTGTTGGTATGAGTTATATATGCTTTTGTGCATTATTTTCAGTAGAAAAGCTTGTAGCATGGTGGTTATGGGTGTTGTGAATGTTTGAAAGGGCAAGGCTTCAAACCTTCCCTATGTATCTTTAGAAAATGAAAGGTTTAATATCCCTGAAGGTCCCTATTTTCGTTAGGTGTGTTCGATTTGGTCCCAGTTTTTTTAATTTGGGGAAAACCTGCGGTTTTGCTTCAATGGAGGATGATTTCACGAATTGTGCGGCTCATGGTAACATGAAGAAGACGAACCTAGTTGTGTAAGAAAACACTCATGGTGGCCGGTGGAGGCAAGCAGCGGGTTTCTTTGATTTGGGATTTTTCTGGATTTCGTTGTGGTTCTCTGCAGGTTGGAGAAGATGATGGCCTTGGAGCTTTGTGTAAGACCCTTGAAAATATACGTAATTCAGATACTAGATTATTAAAAAAAAATTATTATTTATTTTAATAAATAGCATCAATTCTTTTGTTAGTAGTAAATTTTTTAAAGGATATAATTAATAACAAAACTTATGATTAGAAAAATTAAAAATTTAAGATAAATATTAGAGTAATTTTAGAAGCTTTTGTAAAAAAAAAAAGTAAATAGTAAAAAAAAAATATTTTGTGGAAAGGATAAGTGTTCCACGTTTCATTGAGTCATAAGGGATCAGATTTCAACAAATTGTGAATATAAAGTTATTTTCTAATAGTAAAATGAATAGTAAAAAATGAATAGTAAATTCTTTTGGCTATAAATAGCCAAGGGAGGGAAGGCTGAAGGGGGACACCAAAAATTGAGAAATTTTTTGAGAGAAGAGAGTTGGAGGAATTTCTAGTTACAAAGGGGACATTTTGGAAGTTTTCGGGGAACGATTTTTAAGGAGGAGATTAAGTTTGGAATAGAGGTAAGAGAAGCTACCCTTGAGTCTTTTATTTTGTATTACCTTGAGTCTTGAATATATAATGTTTTGCTTTTGTATGATCTTAAATCTTGAATTTTGAATAAGAATATGCTTCTATGCTGAGATCTAAGTTTGATAGTTGTAAAATGTGATATTGATTGTGTTATACTATTTGTACGTTATTATTACTCAGAACATTTAGTTATTTCATTTGCATTTTTGGAAGGATGAGAAGTTGTCTAACCGGCTCTGCCAGATTCAACTTCTTGTATTCCCCATATCTTTTATTATTTTCTTATTTATTTATATTGTATTTTTGGAAGGATGAGAAGTTGTCTAACTGGCTCTGCCAGATTCAACTTCTTGTTTCCCGAGACTTTTTATTGTTTTCTTATTTATTTATAGGGTTAAATATGTTTTTAGTCCCTAAACTATCAAGCGAATTTGGTTTTAGTCCCTCTTTCAAAGTAAGGTACATTTTAGTCCTTCTCTTTCAAAAAAACCTTAATTTTTGGTTCTTCAAAACTAACAGCGGAGGATAAAAAATTAACGTTTTGTTTAAATAGAAAGACTAAAATGTACCTTACTTTGAAAGAGGGACTAAAAACAAATTCGCTTGATAGTTTAGAGACTGAAAACATATTTAACCCTTATTTATATTGTATTTTTGGAAGGATGAGAAGTTGTCTAACCGGCTCTGCCAGATTCAACTTCTTGTTTCCCCAAGACTTTTATTGTGTTTATTTTCTCTTGTATTTTCTGGAAGGATTAGAAGTTGTCCGGCTTTGCTAGATTCAATTTCTTGTTTCCCCAGAAGTTTTATTGTGTTTATATTCTCTTGCATTTTTTTGGAAAGATTAGAAGTTGTCTAACCGGCTATGCCAGATTCAACTTCTTGTTTCCCCAGGACTTTTATTATGTTTATTTTTCTCTTGAATTTCTGGAAGGATAAGGAGTTGTCTAACCGGCTATGCCAGATTCAACTTCTTAGTGTCCAAAATGGTTACATTATGATATTTTATTATGGTTAATTTATTTTGTGATACATTCATTTTGTATGAAATCTGTGATGAATACATTTTATTATATTGAATAAGTAAACTATAAGATTGTGAGAGTAAACACTCAATCAAATTGTGAAATTTACAACCTTGATCAATTTTTTTATTTTTTTTGAAGATATCTCAATAAAACTCTAATTGCTAATTAGTCTAGCATTAGATCAATATGAAAATTTATTATACAATTTATAAGACATAGAAATTAACTTTGACCGTCAGGATCTTTAATTTGAGAATTTTACTTAGAGGAAATAATATTATAATTATGGGTAGAATGACCATCATTTTATTTCTATCTCCAACTTATATCAAGAAAATCTAAATCCTCCATTCTCTTATCGATAAATTAAGTTGAAAATTTTTGATAAATGATTCCAAAAATATATTATTATATTTTGACCACTCGAATTTGTAACTAGATATCTGTACTTGAAGGAATTAATTCCTCAAATTTGATAGAGTCGACAACCCAATTGAATAATATTTTCGAATTTTATAAATCGTAACCTCTACCTAGTTAACCATTAGATTAACCTAAAATTTAGTATGTAGTTCCTAATATATGTTGATGTATTTTGGCTGATCTATAAATTTTGATTGGTAAAATTATGTTGAGTTTATACTCGTTATGGGAAGGATTAGATTTTAATAAGAGTATGATATCTGATTATAGGTTTATTTTATTTTGAATATTGATACAAAAATAGGCTATTATCAAATTATGATTAGAGAATGAACATAATTGAGTTAGATGGATGAAAAAATACGATTTGTTGATGTTAGAAATGTTGGGATGAATATAATAAATTATTAACTATGAAATAATGTTTACTACCGAGAGTAGTATATTTGGTTTATACCAGGAGACCTTGATGTAAGCAGAGTAACACATGAGGTTTATGAAAGCAGGCAGAGAGTGGTTTGACCATAAGGCTTTGACATAAACATATTGCTCATAAGTCTTATAGAAGCAGTAGAGGGTGGTCTGACCATAAGGCTTCGGAAAATATAACATAGTATACGGGTAAGACTTAAGGAAGCAAGCAGAGAGCGGTCTGACCATAAGGCTTCATGAGTAAGCATAGTATACTTGTAAAAATGTATGAAAATGACAACGATGATTTTGAAGAAGTTAAAAAAATGATTTAATGATATCGAGATAATTGTGTTAATATATGATTGAATTATATATTATAAATAAGTTTAATGATTGTATGATATGGTTAGCTTACTCTTATTTGTTTGTGCTATGATCGTATAACTCATGTTGTACGTGAGCAGATAATGTTGCAGATGCGGTTGAAAGAGTTTAGAGATGATGGGAGACATGCTGGGAAAAACTTTCATGGATTTTTGTAAAAAGAATAAATTTGTATTGGAAAAATATATTGTGTAAGACTTGTAAGTTTAATTTCGAAATTATGTTAATTGGTGAAGACTGTATTGTTTAAAGTTTGTAAGTTTGGAATCGTGCTTTGGTTAAATTGAAATAAAGTTTGGTTGTTTATATTAGATATCGAATTAATTTAGTTTTTACTACTAGTAATACCCTTTAATTAGTTGGGTGTTACACTTTGCGCGACGACAACAAGGATTGTGGCGCTGATGATGAAACTCTCGATTTGGATGATTGATGGCAGATGTGCGAGAATGAAGATTCGAATGAAGTTCGAGATTAGGGTGGCTTGCGACATTATTGACAGTGAAGACTTAGCGGTTTGGGTGGTGCAAGTCAGCTTTCTCTGTTTCTGGGTGTTTGTGTTTGATTTGCAGGTACGAGATGCTGGCATGGCGGCTTGAGAAAATCCTGTGATGGTGGAGGCGCGGAGGTTATCTGGGTAGCGCGGTGGCCTGAGGAGAGTTTCGTGATTTGGGGGAGATCGCGACTTTGATGGTGGTGGCTATGGAGGTTGCGCGTGATGGCTGCCATGGTTATCTGCAGGCGCGGCTTCACGGCGGCATGATGACTTTGGACAAGGTTTGTGGCGGCGGTGGCGTTAGGATTCGGTGGCGGCGCTAGGGTAGGGTTTCGATATCTGTTTGGGCAGAAGGATGAAGAAGATGGTGACGTGGCAACAGTTAAATGCCATCTCATTAGTCTTGTGCACACCTGGACTGTCTACCGTTAACGATTTAAACGCCGTTTGCAAAAATGACTAAATTGAACAAAAATTACATTCTTTAGGACAACATTGAAAAAAAAAACTAAGACCAAATCGAACACACCTAACGAAAATAGGGATCATGTATTAGCCCAAAATGAAACTATTTGTTTGTTTACTTTGATTCTTTTATTCATACTTCATGTGGGGCCATGGTAACTAATGTGTTAAAAATTAGGTGTAGACTAGGTCACGGTATGTTAGTGTTTTTTTTTTCCATGCAAAACCTTAGGGCACACGTTGGAGTTAGTTGGACCGAAAAGCAAGGACAATGGTTATGTTAGGGTTAAAATATTTTAGGCTTTTAGGGAGAGGGGCAAAGAGATAGAAAGGGGGCGACAGAAAAGAAAAACCGTGGAAGTTGTATCAGGGATAGCAACCAGGAAACATTGAAGAGGAAGATAAAGCTTGAAAAGGGAGACTTTGGAATTGCAACGTGAGACAAAGAGCAAATCTTAGATCTTTTGAGGTAGGAGGAGTTAACCTGAGTTTCTTTTCATTAGAGGGGTTGTGTTTTTTTTTGAGTTGTGTAGCCAATGATTGAATTCTTTGAATGTTGATAATCATGAATATGTTTGAATGGGTGTATTCGTATCATGATGATGATATATTATTGTTTTAACGCACATTATTCCTTGGGTTGTCTTTCTGTCACGATGTTTGTGGGTAATATTCTTTCAGTTCTGAACTTGGGTGTTTTTGTAAGTGCAAGGGAATTTCTAAAGAATAGGAAAAAGTTAGTTGTAGATGATTCTTCGAGTTTGCATGTTAGTGGTATTGGAAATTGGTCATTTTAAATTACAGGGAAGGGGTCTTCAAGGGATTTGGTAGTGGTGCGGTAATGGGTTCCAGAAGAGGAAGGAGTGAGTGAGAGAAATTAGTAAGGGACCTGCGTTTCTCGTGAAAGAGAATTATCTCTGTTTTACATAAGTTAAAGTACAATATATTAAGGACCGTGATATTTTGACAACAAAAATTTGACACACTTCTAACAATGCAACGTGTCACCATGCTATTGGTTGTTCTTTTTTTAAAAAAAAAAACTTAAAATCTGACATCACCATTGAGAAAGGATTCAGAAATTTTGGATTCCAAATATGCCCCTTACTCTATTTCATCTCTCTTCATTCTCTCATATTTTCCTCGTTCTCCCTCTCTTCATTTTTTGTTCTCTCTCTTTTCATTTTCGTTCTCCCTCCATTTTCATGCTCGAAGCTTTGTTCAAAGTCCTTTTTTTTTGTTGACAGTGTTGTGTGCAATGGCAATGTCCAGTGACCATGGTTCTTCGAGCAAGATAATTGGGCTTATCCATTTTATTGATTGCGTTTTCGATTTGTATTTGGGTTTTCGATTTTTTTGATTGTGTTTTCGATTGGCAATTCTTGTTTGAGTTTTGCATGTTATGATATATTTAGTGATCTTTGATGAGAATATGAATGATTTTATAATATGATATATATTGTTAAATTTCAGGTTGATGATGATGTTGGTACTTCAAGCAAAGAAACTTTTTTTTCTTCTGTGAAGACACCCGCTACTAAAGTTAGAGAGGATAAGAAGGAGGACCAACCAACACCAAAAAACATACAAAAAAGAGAACGCAGAGAAAGTTTTATGCATGCTTTAGTGGATCACAAAAATGTTACAAGAGTAGAGCGCTTAAGACTCCATACACGGGAAATAGAGTGCTTAGAATCCGACATGAGTGATTTTTGTATTGATTTGTCATAGAAAGCCATACAACATTGTACATAGATGAACAAACAAGTGTAATGTACCCAATTTTGTTCAATGTTATAAAAGATGCATTGCTTCCGTTAATTATTGTTAATGTTAATTGAAATTTTATTCCTTCGTTATTGTCATTGTGAAATGAGGTGTTGTTTGGAATGTGAATGAAGAAAGTAGCCAATTTGATTGAGTAGTCATGTTTGTGATGGAGGAAAGAAACAATGTTTGTGATGCAGGCAAAAAACACACTAGTAAATGATTACAACTTGCTCGTAAACGATTACGCGAGTAAAAAGTGGGTTTTGTACAAAAACTTGTACTACAGGAACCAGCTATGGGCACATAAGTAGCCAAAGGTAATTTGAGTGAGATAACATGCTGTCAACTTTGACCTTTGCTGGATATTTTAATGATAACTTTTCCCACCGACCTCCAAATGATGTGATTCTTTTTTATTAGAAACTAGACTCAAAAAGCTTTCCAATGACTACTAATTTGTAATTTTTGGACATCTGAGTTGGTACATTTTATTCCTTAAAGTTAGCATTTTATATATTCCTGCCAACTCTGACCTTCGCTGGTTGTTTTGCTCATATTTTTCTTCACCGAACTCCAAATGAGTTGATTCTTGTTTTGTTGGAATATAGACTCAAAGACCTTTCAAATTATGCTTGGAAATCAAGTGTAGAAATTTTTTGCCACTGTAATCGATTACAAGGACACTGTAAACGATTACACGAAAAAAAATCTGGTTTTGTACAAAAACTTGTGCTGTAGGAGCCAGTTGTGGGCACACAGGTAGCCAAAGACATTTTACGTTATTTTTTTCATATTTCTTGAATGGATGAGAGTTTTTTTTAATGTCTAAGTGTGAGTAGAGTCTGAAAACTGGGTTTTGGGCAGTCTTTGGAGGAGGAAAGTGGTGTCATGACCAAGCTAACATGTTGTCAACTTTGACCTTTGCTTGCTATTTTAATGATAACTTTTCTCACCCACCTCCAAGTGATGTGATTCTTTTTTTATTAGAAACTAGACTAAAAAATCTTTCCAATGACTACTAATTTTTAATTTTTGGACATCTGAGTAGGTACAGTTTATTCCTTAAAGTTAATGCTTTATATATTCCTGCAAACTCTGACCTTTACTAGTTGTTTTGCTCATAACTTTATCCACCGAACTCCAAATGAGTTGATTCTTGTTTTGTTGGAATCTGGACTCAAAGACCTTTCAAATTATGTCATGATAATCAATTTTAGGCCTTTTTTGCCATTGTAATCGATTACAAGGATCCTGTAAACGATTACACGAACAAAAATATGGTTTTGTACAAAAACTTGTGCTGAAGGAGCCAACTGTGATAACATAGGTGACCATAGTCTAAACTTGTAATTTTTTGGCATAAATCCAATGGTTTTCACTCGATTTTGTTGTTTAAGTGTGAGTAGAGGCTGTGAAGTCATGTTTGGACACCCCATGATTAAGGAAATGAACAATGTTTATAAGATGAGCAACTTAGGTGATGTCCTGAAACTTCTGCTTAAAAAAACACACTTGTAATCTGTCAACACTCAATTTTGTCCGGGTTGTAAAAAATGTGTTTTTATTGGTTTTTTTTTTTTTTTGAAAAATAAAATTAAAACTGAAAATAATAAAAAAAATAAAATAAAATAAAATTGAAAAAAAAATAGAAAACGTGGAAAAGGGCGCGTATGGAAGGCGTGTCTGAGGGGAGGGGACAAGGTGGTTAAGGAGAATTTTTCCAAGATTTTTGGAAAAAGGGGGACCAGGTAGTTAGAAGGGGATTTTGGCCAAGATTTTGGGGAGGAGAATTTTGTTGGATCAGAGAGAGAAAAAAAGGAAAAAGGGTGCACACGAGAAACCATCATCTGGGATCATCACCCAGAATCATCATCGGCACTGGCACCGGCAAGAGGAGGTCACCGGATACACAGCTAGCAGTAACAGCAGCCATCGCAACAGGTAGGTCTTTTGTTCACCTGTATGTTCAAATTCATCATGTATGCTTACTGCATAAGCTCCATGCACCCCTGTCTCGCCAGCCCATGCACCATTGTCACAAAATCATCTATCCTACTCATGCTCATATGCACACTACACGCTCATCGTTTCCAATATCAAATGGACAAGATTCAACCAACATTAAACCCATCAATAAACATTAAAAAATTAGGGGAGGCAGAGAGGGAAAAATGGTGTTGCAGGGGGGCATTAGGCCTTCGAGAAAATCCTCGAATGGGGAGGAAGAGGGTGGCTGATTGTTTCGTGGTTGGCGGTTTGGAAGTAGTAGTCTGCTGTGTGGCGGTGGCAGTGGCGTCGCTAAGGTCGTCCTGGTAGGTGATGGTGACCGTGTGGGTGGCCGAGGAGGTGTACGAGTATAGGCACGGGGGGGGGGGGGAACATTATCGTGACAGTGGTCGTGTTCGTCGTGGAGGTTTTAGCAATGGTGAAGTTGATGTTGATGGGTGATGATGGCACGAGCGGATCAGAGATGAAGACGGAGGAAAACCATCCCTGAGAATCGCTGGTTTTCGAAGAGAGAGGAGTGGAGACGGTGGTGTCTTGGTTGACGGTGGTTCTGGTGGTGCGAGGGGTCGCCGGCGAGGCCAAGGCGCGTTCTGTTTGAGGTGACGGTGGCCGGCTATGGCAGAGGGGGCGGTGAACTTGTGGTGTCGAGCAGGAGACCTTGGGTCTCTAGAGAGGCCGTGAGCTAGAGAGAGGGAATGAGGATGAACCTCCTGAACCCCTAGAAAATTCTAGGTTAAAATTGACCATGTGGGCCGGGCCCAGAAATGAGCGTACGTCCGGGACCTTAGGCCTCTTTTGGAACGCTCGTTATTTAGCGTTCGCTATCTCCCCACAACGAACGCTCGATATTTAGCGTTCGTTCGCCATTTCCCAGCGAGCGCTCGTTATTAGGCTTTCATCCCCAACGTCCGCTCTCCATTTCCCCACAACGAACGCTAGTTATTAAGCGTCCGTTCGCCAACTTTACCCAACGAGCGCTCGTTATTCAGCGTTCGTTCCAGGCATCCGTTCGCCATTTTTCCTCAATGAGCGCTCGTCATTTAGCGTCCGTTCGACATCTTCTCCACAACGAGCGCTCGTTATTTAGCGTCCGCTCGCCATCTTTACCCAACGAGCACTCGTTATTCAGCGTTCGTTCCAGGCGTCCGTTCGCCATCTTTCCTCAATGAGCGCTCGTTATTTAGCGTCTGCTCGCCGTTTCCCCACAAGGAACGCTCGTTATTAAGCGTCCGTTCACCAGCTATACCCAACGAGCGCTCGTTATTTAGCGTCCGCTCGCCATTTCCCCACAACGAACGCTCGTTATTAGGCGTCCGTTCGCCAGCTTTACCCAACGAGCGCTCGTTATTCAGCATTCGTTCCAGGCATCCGTTCGCCATTTTTCCTCAATGAGCGCTCGTCACTTAGCGTCCGTTCGACATCTTTTCCCCAACGAACGCTCGTTATTCTGAATCTGTCCCCAACGTCCGTTCGACTACTTCCATTTCTTTTGTTTATTTATTCTTTTTTTATTTATTTTTTTTCCTTATTTTTTTTTGTTCTATTTATTTATTTTAGACATCTACTTATCTTAAAATATATATTTAATAATACAATATTTATAGTTTAAATAAAAAGAATTTACAAAAAATATTTTGAAAAGGTTTAAGCACACGTGCGACCGCTCGCGTAGGCCTTGTGCTGAAAATCTTTTCCTTTTCTTTTATTAAAATTAAAAAACAAATAAAAATATTTTGAAAAGGTTTAAGCACACTTGCGACCGCTCGCGTAGGACTTGTGCTGAAAATCTTTTCCTTTTCTTTTATAAAAGTTAAAAATCAAATAAAAATATTTTGAAAAGGTTTAAGCACACGTGCCACCGCTCGCGTAGGCCTTGTGCTGAAAATCTTTTCCTTTTCTTTTATAAAAATTAAAAATCAAATAAAAATATTTTGAAAAGGTTTAAGCACACGTGCGACCGCTCGCGTAGGCCTTGTGCTGAAAATCTTTTCCCTTTCTTTTATAAAAATTAAAAAACAAATAAAAATATTTTGAAAAGGTTTAAGCACACGTGCGACCGCTCGCGTAGGCCTTGTGCTGAAAATCTTTTCCTTTTCTTTTATAAAAGTTAAAAATCAAATAAAAATATTTTGAAAAGGTTTAAGCACACGTGCGACCGCTCGCGTAGGCCTTGTGCTAAAAATCTTTTCCTTTTCTTTTATAAAAATTAAGAAACAAATAAAAATATTTTGAAAAGGTTTAAGCACACGTGCGACCGCTCGCGTAGGCCTTGTGCTGAAAATCTTTTCCTTTTCTTTTATAAAAGTTAAAAATTAAATAAAAATATTTTGAAAAGGTTTAAGCGCATGTGCGACCGCTCGCGTAGGCCTTGTGCTAGAAAACCTTTTCCTTCTTTATTAAAAATACTAAAATATTCCCAAACTACAAGTAATCTCTCAGCTAGAACTACGTAACCCTGATTTCTCATTTTGAATGAGAATACATAGGAGCAAAGTCAATCCTTGTCGGGCCCAAAAAAAACTAAAAAATATATTTTGTTTATTTAGAATTTTATTTTAGGGGATAGTTAAACATTTTGAAACCACATCACATTCGCGCATTTAGTTAAAGGTACTGCCTTCGGGCAGGCGTTGTAGGGTGCTAATACCTTCCCTACGCGTAACCGACTCCCGAACCCAGAATCTGGTTTTCGTGGACCGTGTCTTATTATTTTATGGTTTTTCCGTAGTTTTCCAGAATAAACTATGGTGGCGACTCCAAATCTCTTTTTCAAACCCATATCTTTTTTGGATCGTCGTCCCGTCGCGATTCCGGTTGCGACAGATGGCGACTCCGCTGGGGATGTCTAGAGAGTCGAGCCATTTAATTAGATGCGCGAATTCGATGTGGTTTTGCTTATGTGTTTTTCTTTCTCTTTTCTCTATCTATGTTTGATATTTAGAATAACTGCAATAACTGTTGAATATTGAACCCTAGGGTAGAAAATATGTTCATATCTGCCTGGGAATTTTTCTGGTTGTTTTGCAGGTGAGGGTTTGGGTGTGCATAATTTCCTCCCTTCACACACACACTTCTAGCATATCATGAGTGGGGCCCTATACCCGGGTCTGAGCGTAGCTTAGAATTAGAGGAGTTGTGTAGCGGTGTCACTCTGGGATGTACTTCCTGTTTGGCTATCGTGAGAACTCCAGCTAGAGTCTGTTCTCTTCATATGTGTTTCCACACCTAGTTGATTACTCGACTGTTGTGGAGATGCTATGAAGGGGGCCATAGCTCTAGTGACCTTTGACCGTTAGGTTCAGGGAATCATCCTTGTGAGATTGCATATACTTGACCTTGAACTCCAAGCAGTGAACCTTTGGTAGGGCACGATGGGAGGAATATGTACTTCTGTAACCCTCACGCTGTTCATTTTTTGTGTGATATTCCATTTCATACCATGCATGTGCTTTGTTTCGTCATGTTGTTTTATTATCATGCATCATATTCATACATCATTTAGTAACATGTTAATTTTAAAGGAAATCACAGGTACCTACTTGACTTCATACAAGATGGATGTTAACACAAGATCCGATGCTACACGACACACCGATTCTTCCGATTTAAGAAAGAAATATAGTCTAAGGACCCATGTTGGAAATTTGACCGGGCTGATAAACTTGGGCAAGAGGCTTAAAACTATGAAAAGAGAAACCTTTCAGAGAAGATATGGAAATTTGTTGAATTTAATGGAGGTTGAAGTACAAATACCCGCTATCACAGCCTTGGCACAATATTATGATTCTCCGCTTCGATGTTTCACATTTCAAGATTTTTAGTTGGCGCCAACCATAGAGGAGTTAGAGCATATCTTGGGTTTGCCACTGGAGGACACCACTCCCTATCAACATTTAGAGCATCATGCCTCTATACCCACCATTTCTACCATTATGAAATTACATCCCAAGGAGCTTGAAGACAGGATGATGATGAGGAATCAATTGCATGGGTTATCACAGGGATATCTAGAGCAATATTTACATCACCTGGCTGATAAAGAGGATTGGGAAACTTTCATGGATGTATTAGCCCTCACCATATATGGCATTGTCTTGTTTCCCAAAATAGAAGAGTTCGTGGATTACACCGCGATAGACGTCTTCGTGGCGAGTAAAACCAGATCAGAGAATCCTGTAACAGCAGTCCTTGCGGATGTTTATGGATCCTTGAGTTTTTGCCATGAGAGAAAGGGAAAGAAGATTCTTTGTTGTTTACCGGCGTTATATACATGGATGACAGCGCGCGTGTTTAAGGAAATGGTCGACATTAAGAGTCTATCGGAGACTTTGTCACACCAAAGGCTTAAAGGTAAAGGAGGAAACGATTGGGCCCGATTCCTTGCTGGCTTGAACGAAAGAAGTATAAAATGGCGCCTTCCTTGGCTCGGAAATAAACTGGCTATCCAGCATTGTGGTAGTTTTCCTAACGTGCCTCTCATAGGTACCCGGTACTGTATAAATTACAATCCTCTTTTGGTGCAAAGACAATTTGGGCATCCCATGAAAGGGGCACCTACATCAGATTACCTTGCTACCCTATTCATTTATTACGAAGACGGGCATTTCATCGAACTGTTAAGAAAGGTTAAAAGTGCCTGGGAAAATGTTGTTTGAGCAAAGAAGGACTTGAGGGATGGAGTAGTGGATAGCAGGGTTAGTTATCACACCTGGATTCTGGAGAGAGTGAAAGTAGTCAAGTTGCCTTTCAAGCCAATCAAGGATCAATCAGTTAGTGAAGGACCATCCCAAGCTCCAGAAAGTGAAGAGGTGCAACAATTAAAAGCTGAAATGGAGAAATTGAAAATGAGGAATGCTAGGTTGGAAAACGAATTACAAAGGGCACGTAATGATCTTGTGGATATGAAAAATGATAATGAAGAAAAGTCGCGGGCTTATGAAAACCTTGTCAAAAGCCAGAAGGCTGAGAGGGATTACACATTTCGAGTGAAACAGGATCTAGCTGCCGCGAGTAAGGAATTATCCATGAGGGTAAATGAGAAGAAGGTGGCTTTAGAAGAGGGAAAGGAGTGGAAGCACCTCTACGAAGAAGCCAAAAGAGATAAGCGAGAAGCCCTGAAGAGATTAAGAGAAGCGCAGATTCAGATAGAAAAAGCGGGGCATGAGATGAAAGAGATGGCCATGTCGTTTGAGGCGGATATGAATCGGGAGCGTTGGAAGCTAACAGAAGCAGAGGAAGAGCATCGAACTTTGATAAAACAAATGGAGGAATATATCGAGGAACAGGAGGAGCGATGGAGGTCGATAGAATTTGAAGAAAGGCATCAGGCCTTGATAAAGCGAATGGAAGAGCACATCGCCGAGCAAGAAATGGCTGTAAAGCACTGGAAGGAAAGATTCTCTCAGTTGGCTGCTTTGGCAAACGGGGCAATTGAAGACATCCCCAGGATGGTGTCGAATGCTGAAGCAAGCACTCATTTTTGTAACTCACCAGCGGAAATAGAATTGTTTATTAATCATTGTAAATGGTTGGTGGGAGAGATGAAATCTTTCATTGCCCGGGCGCGGGATTGATGTACATCAGAATCATGTGTTTTGTTACTTAGACGATGTAATGGATCAAATTTTCTTGAAATGAAAGATAGGGGATGTTTGTTTGGTATCGGCTTGTGTTAATTTTCCATCAGTATTGTCATCGTTATCCTGTGATTTCCACTTATCACTAGCATGCATCATGTTTTTCTTTTTGCATTTTTCATCCTTATCTAATAAAAAATAATCATCAGTACAAGTGAGAGAACAACGACAAGCTTTCCACGACATCCGTACAGGACCAGAGCTAACTCAAAAGTCATGGAGAATTGGGAGCAGTCACACGAATCAATTAAGGCCGATGTCAGCCAGTTGAAGGATCAAATGGCCCAGATTTTGACGGCTCTCGAGGCTCTGAAGACAACGGGAGGGGTAACGCCTGCGCAAGTTGAGGGAAGTGCTCAATATTACCCTCCGTTGTTCAATGCTGGGAGTCAATCTGTTTCGTTCCCAATGTGTGGATTACCTTCAGGTTACACCCCGCCTGTGGGAGAATACACAGAAGGGGAGCAGACTTCTTTCTCTTTCCCTACCACTGCTAACGTACCGCCAATCAGTACTCAGGGACCTGTTGTAATGTCTGCACCTATGGTAAATGAAGGGATGTATGCAAGCATGACTGATGGAATACGAGTAACCCCGGTGCCACCTGTGATTACCGGAGAGGGCTTTTCTACAAGGGCTGCGCCATATACTTTGTTTCAGGGGGTAACTAGTAATGTTGATGGGGCGAAGGATAAACTAGAGAGCCTAGAGGCAAGATTGAGGGCTATTGAGGGGTATGAAAGTTATGGATTTGGGGATGTTTTTAGATTGAGCTTGGTTCCTGGCGTCAAAATACCACATAAGTTCAAAGCGCCAGATTTTGAGAAGTATAAGGGAAATACATGCCCAAAGAGCCATCTAACCATGTT
This sequence comes from Vigna angularis, assembly GCF_016808095.1. Lineage (NCBI taxonomy): Eukaryota > Viridiplantae > Streptophyta > Magnoliopsida > Fabales > Fabaceae > Vigna > Vigna angularis. The sequence continues at coordinate 11,053,286 of NC_068971.1, forward strand.
TTGCAGAAAGATGGCTGCTTATGCTTATGATGAGCAGCTGCTCATCCATGTTTTTCAAGATAGTTTGGCTGGAGTGGCGTTAAACTGGTATACCCATTTAGAGCCGACTCGAATTCGTTGTTGGGCGGACTTGGCTGGTGCTTTTGTGAAGCAGTATATATATAATACACATGTTGCGCCAGATCGTTTACAGCTGCAAAACATGTCAAAGAAAGACAACGAAACTTTTAAGGAGTATGCTCAGCGGTGGAGGGAATTGGCTGCACAAGTTGAGCCACCTTTGTATGATAAAGAAATGGTGGCCATGTTTGTAAATACGCTCCAACCACCATTCTATGAACATATGGTGGGAAATGTATCTTCAAATTTTGCCGATATCATCGTGATAGGCGAGCGGATAGAGATCGGGTTGAAGAATGGGAAGATCGCATATGGCTCATCGGTGGTTGCACATTCCAAAAAACCTAATTTCAACTCAGGAAAAAGAAAGGAAGGAGATGTGCATGCAACATCTGCAACCCCGGTGTGGAGAGGTCAGGTTCCCACTCATAACTATCGACCATACTGGGGTCAACATCCACATGCAGCTAATGCGTCATTTGGTCATCAAATTAGGCCTCAACAGCAACCAGGGTACTATCAACCACAATACATTCCGACGAATAATTGGAGGGGAGGGGCAAACGTAGGTTCCAATATGAATGTGGGTCCAAATACTTACCCAAGAAGGAACCAAGAAAGAAATTATGTTAACTTTACCCCAATTCCTACTACTTATACGGAATTATTGCCTCATCTTATCAAACAAGGTCTGGTTGTCGTTTGTCCCCTGAAGCCTTTGCAGCCTCCATACCCAAGAGGTTATGATGCAGATGCAAAGTGTAGTTATCATGGAGGGGCCGCTGGTCATTCCACTGAGAGGTGTCTGGCTTTCAAGCATAAAGTGCAGACTCTAATTGATTCTGGGTGGTTAAAGTTCCAAGAGGATAAGCCTAATATTGAGGCCAATCCTTTATCTGGGCATGGAAGTGCTTCGACGAATGCTGTCGAAGTAAAAGAACATGAGCTGGTGAGGAATGTGAAAGAAGTCAGGAGCTCTAGGAGGTTTATTTTGGAGGCGTTGCTGAAAGTGGGTATCTTGAAGAGCGATTATGATGAGAGTATGGCATGCGCGCTCCACCCAGATGCTGTGCACTCTATTGAGGAGTGTGTTAAGTTTGAAGAAATTCTGCAAGACTTGTTAGATCGTGGCCTGATGCAGGTATGCTACAAGAAGGAGGAGGGAAATGTATTTGCACAAACTGGTGATGAATCCGGCATGATTTTACCAGAACCATTGGTGATTCGTTTCACTAAGACTACCTCTATCCCACCAACTCAAGGAAGGTCGCCCGTTGTTATCCGTGTACCAGCTCCTTTTCCTTACAAGAACGAAAAAGCCGTCCCATGGAGATATGGGACACATGCGTCAAGCGAAGCACAAAGCGTTGACCCTGTCGTCAAAAACATATCAGGGATAGGTGGAATGACTAGGAGTGGTCGAATTTTCACATCACCAGAGTTGGCACAAGAAAGAGTCAATGATAAGGAAACAACGATGGCTGCGAAGGCAAAAGAATTCTTAAAGAGGAAGGGTGCACAGACAGAGGAGATCCCCGACAAGGAAGAGAGGAGAGAAGTTTCTGAAGAGGAGGCTTGTGAATTTTTAAAATTCATACAACAAAGTGAATATAAGGTGGTGGAACAGTTAAACCGTATGCCTGCTCGTATATCCTTGTTAGACTTGCTCATGCATTCAGCATCACACAGAAAGTTGCTAATGAAGATACTCAGTGAGGCTCACGTGGAGCAAGGTATTTCGTTGAATAAATTCGAGGGTATTGTTGGCAATATTGTTGCTAATAATTATCTCACATTTACGGATGAAGAGATACCAGCTGAGGGAAGAGGGCATAACAAGGCTCTTCACGTCTTGGTGAAATGCCTGGATCATGTTATTGCGCGTGTTTTAGTGGACAATGGGTCCTCTTTGAATGTTATGCCGAAAGCAACCTTGGAAAAGCTACCTTGCGAAGGAATGCATATGAGACCGAGTTCAATGATTGTGAGGGCGTTTGATGGTAGCAAACGAGAGGTGATGGGAGAGGTGGATTTACCAATGCAAGTTGGCCCTTGTGTCTTTCAAATAACGTTCCAGGTTATGGATATCCTACCAGCTTATAGTTGTCTGTTGGGGCGCCCATGGATTCATTCGGCTGGAGTTGTGCCTTCTACACTACACCAGAAGTTGAAGTATGTGATGGGAGATAAGCTGGTGATAGTATCAGGAGAAGAGGATCTTCTTGTGAGTGGGCCATCATCCACACGCTACATCGAGGCGGCTGAAGAAGCTCTCGAGACAGCCTTCCAGTCGTTGGAGATTGTGGGAAATGCTTGTGTGGAACCGTTTCCAGTAAATCCTCGTCTATCATGTGCTTCTATTATGATGGCCAAGATTATGATAAAAGAGGGCTATGTATATGGGGAAGGTTTGGGCAAATATCGGCAGGGGCGAGCATTCCCTATAGAAATCGTTGAAAACCAGAACAGATATGGCTTGGGGTACAAACCCACCAAGGAAGACAGGAAAAGGATGATTGAGGAAAGAAAAGAACGCAGTCTGGCCCGTGCAGAAAGACGAGGGCCCAAAGAGAGCAAAATTCACATTGTTGACATCAAGGAAAGCTTCCGCAGTGCTGGGTGGATCAACACTGGCCAGATAGCAGCTGTGGAGGATGAAGAAAGGCCTCAAAGTTTGAGCTTTGTGTGGGCTTGCTCCCCTGATACTCAACTCAACAATTGGGAAACATTGGATTTACCTATGATGCTTAATGTGAACAAAATGTAATAGTTTTAATTAAGCTTATAGTTTCGATTGGGGCTTTAGAACTGAGATTTTGCGGATTGATTCTTTTTTTACTTTTCACTCAGCGTGATAATAAAGATGCATTTCATCATCATTTGGCATTTTTCTTTGTTTATCTTATTTATTTATACTTTTTCATAAATTTAAATGATGCAGATGTGACAATGATTGTTTTGAAAATAATGATATCAATGTTCCTAATTTTGAGCACCCTATCAATAATACGGAAGATGATTTCGAAGATGATGTGGAACCCTCTCCAGAATTGTTGAGATTAGTGGAACGAGAATCTAAGGAGATTAAACCCCATCAGGAGGAGATTGAAATACTCAACTTGGGAGAGAAGGATGAGATAAAGGAGGTGAAAATCGGTACTAGTATGAAAACGGAAGTGAGGGAAAGATTGCGGGTACTGTTGAAGGAATTTAAAGATGTGTTCGCGTGGTCTTACAATGACATGCCGGGTCTAGATACCGATATTGTGCAGCATAGGCTCCCACTCAAGCCGGAATGCCCTCCAGTCAAGCAAAAACTGAGAAGAATGAAGCCGGAAATGTCCTTAAAAATTAAAGAAGAGGTCCAAAAGCAATTTGATGCAGGATTTTTGGCTGTGGCAAGATACCCACAATGGGTAGCGAATGTTGTACCAGTGCCTAAGAAGGATGGGAAGGTTCGAATGTGTGTTGACTATCGTGATTTAAATCGTGCAAGTCCGAAAGATAATTTCCCGTTACCACACATCGATACTCTGGTTGATAATACGGCCAAATTTTCGTTATTTTCGTTCATGGACGGATTCTCGGGGTATAATCAAATTAAAATGGCACCGGAAGATATGGAAAAAACGACCTTTATCACGTTATGGGGAACATTCTGTTATAAGGTGATGTCTTTCGGACTCAAGAATGCTGGGGCAACATACCAAAGGGCAATGGTGACACTCTTTCATGATATGATGCATAAGGAAATTGAAGTTTATGTGGATGACATGATTGCAAAGTCGGAGTCAGAAGAGGAGCATATTTTCAATCTAAGGAAATTATTTGAGAGACTGAGAAAGTACAAACTCAGGTTAAATCCCACCAAATGCACGTTTGGAGTAAAGTCTGGAAAATTGTTGGGCTTTATTGTCAGCCAAAGAGGGATAGAAGTTGATCCTGACAAAGTAAGAGCGATAACGGAAATGCCTGCGCCTAGAACAGAAAAGGAGGTTCGAGGTTTTTTGGGAAGATTGAACTACATTGCTAGGTTCATCTCCCAATTAACTGCTACTTGTGAACCAATGTTCAAGTTACTACGGAAAAATCAGGCCGTAGTCTGGAATGAAGATTGTCAAGTTGCTTTTGAAAAGGTCAAACAATACCTGCAAGACCCTCCTGTATTGCGTCCACCTATGCCAGGAAGACCGCTCATTTTGTATTTGACCGTATTGGACAATTCAATGGGTTGTGTATTGGGTCAGCATGATGAAGACGGAAAAAGAGAGCATGCTATATATTACTTGAGCAAGAGATTCACAGATTGCGAACAACGATATTCGTCGTTAGAGCGAACTTGTTGTGCACTGGCGTGGGCTGCTCATCGTTTAAGGCAATACATGTTGAGTCACTCTACTTGGTTGATATCTAAAATGGATCCTATCAAGTACATTTTCGAAAAGCCCGCTCTCACTGGAAGGATAGCTCTCACTGGAAGGATAGCTCGATGGCAGATGCTACTATCGGAGTACGACATTGTATATGTTACTCAGAAATCTATCAAGGGTAGCGCTTTAGCAGAATTTTTAGCCCATCAACCCATTAATGACTATCAGCCAATGCAACCTGAGTTTCCTGATGAAGATATCATGGCTTTATTTGTTGAGAACAAAGAGGACAAAAATGAAAAAGCCTGGACGGTATTATTCGATGGGGCCTCGAATGTAATGGGGCATGGAATAGGGGCAGTGCTTATCTCTCCTAAAAATCAATACATTCCAATGACGGCAAGGTTGTGTTTTAATTGCACGAATAATATCGCAGAATATGAAACCTGTGCTATGGGTATTCGAGCAGCAATAAAGTCTAAAGCAAAAATTCTGGATGTATATGGAGATTCAGCTTTGGTCATCCATCAATTGAAGGGAGAATGAGAGACTAGGGATACAAAATTAATTCCATACCAAGCTTACATCAGGGGATTAATTGAGTATTTCGATTCCATCACGTTTAATCATATACCACGAGAAGATAATCAATTAGCAGACGCGTTGGCTACCTTGTCATCGATGTTTGAAGTTGATCAAGATGCAGAATTGCCAATGATTGAAATGAAGAGTCATGCGGAACCAGCGTATTGTCATTTCATCGAGGAGGAAGTAGATGGTAAACCTTGGTACTTTGATATCAAGCATTATCTTAAGACTCGAGAATATCCAGAGAAGGCATCCGAAAACGATAAAAGGGCGTTAAGGAGGTTGGTTGGCAACTTCATTTTGAGTGAGGATATTTTATATAAGAGGAATCATGACATGGTTCTCCTCAGATGCGTAGATGCAAAAGAAGCCGAGCTGATACTAAAAGAAGTACACGAGGGTACATTTGGCACGCACATGAATGGGCACTCAATGGCCAGGAAGATACTGAGAGCGGGGTATTTTTGGTTGACTATGGAAAATGATTGTTGTACACATGTGAGAAAGTGTGAGAAATGCCAGGTGTACGCAAATAGTATCAATGTGCCGCCCACGACCTTGAATGTGTTGTCTGCGCCATGGCCTTTTTCGATGTGGGGAATAGATGTCATCGGAGCTATAGAGCCAAAGGCGTCAAATGGACACCGTTTCATATTAGTCGCAATCGACTACTTCACCAAGTGGGTTGAGGCTGCTTCTTATGCTAATGTGACTAGAAAGGTGGTGACCAAGTTCATAAAAAGGGAGTTGATTTGCAGATATGGGCTCCCTAATAGGATCATCACTGATAATGCCACTAACTTGAACAACCAGATGATGACAGAGTTATGTGAGGAGTTCAAAATTCATCATCTTAATTCTTCTCCTTATCGTCCAAAGATGAATGGGGCAGTAGAAGCTGCTAACAAAAATATCAAGAAGATTGTGCAGAAAATGGTGGTCACATATAAAGATTGGCATGAAATGCTTCCTTTTGCTTTACATGGTTACCGCACTTCGGTACGAACATCGACTGGGGCGACGCCTTTCTCGCTTGTATATGGAATGGAAGCAGTACTTCCGTTTGAAGTAGAAATTCCGTCTTTACGAGTTTTAATGGAAACCCAATTAGAAGAGGCTGAGTGGGTTCAGGCTCGTTTCGACCAGCTCAATCTCATTGATGAAAAAAGATTAACAGCAGTATGCCATGGACAATTGTACCAAAGAAGAATGAAGAAGGCATTTGACAAAAAGGTACATCCAAGAGAATTTCATGAAGGTGAGCTGGTGTTAAAGAAGATCTTACCTATACAAAAGGATCATAGAGGCAAATGGACTCCAAATTATGAAGGGCCATTTGTAGTGAAGAAAGCATTTTCTGGTGGGGCACTAATTCTCACAAGAATGGACGGAGAGGAGTTACCATTGCCAGTTAATTCTGATGCAGTAAAAAGTTTTACGCATGATGATTCCGTGATAGTGGTTGCTATTAAGGGGATGTTGATATTATCGTTAAAGATTATTGTACTCTGTTGTTTTTTTTAATAAATGAAGTTCGCGTAGTTCATTCATATTTTGGTTGTTTGCATTCCATCTGAAATATTGCATGTCACGCTGAGCTGTTAAGTAGTCAAAGGAAAATGAAAATGAAAATAAATAAGCGCTTGTTGATAAAAGCATCACAGGTATATCAGGTTGGTGAGCTCGGTCCTGGAGGATGTCGAAAAAGGAAAACGAAAAAAAGAAGGTCACATGTTGAGTTTGTTGTTAATAAAGTTGTCAAGGACATAGTATTTTCGAAAAAGGAGTTTTGAAAAAATATCGTTGGTGAGCCTTTTCCTGATTCAAGGTTTTGGGTGTAACCGGTGTTCTTTTCTTGATAAAGCATCTGCATTCACATTACTTGAACCCTAATTTTTTCGTTTCCCACAAGACGAAGGATTTCGCCATATGCCTAATATTGGGGCAGTTTTCATCATGTTACATATCACCGATAATCCATTGATTAGGGAGATATTTCAAAAAAAAAAAAAAAAAGAAAAGAAAAGAAAAGAAAGAAGGAGAAAACAAAAGAAAAAAAAGAAAAAAAAAAGAAAAGGAAAAATGAAGTTGATGTGTCAAGCACTACATAGTTTAGTTTCAGGGTTAAATTCAAGAGAAAGTCAGACAAACAAGATTCGGAGTGACGTGTGGCCGTTTTTCGTTATCCAATCGTCAAAAAAAACAGTTCATCCAATTGCACCCCTTTTGAGCCAAAGTGCATAATTGTTTTCATCACCCTAGACAAGAATCATTAACAGGTCGACGTCAATTTAAAAGGGTACATCATAAGCATCCAAAGATGAGAAGAAATGAATGAAAAGGAAAGTATTATAAAGGATCACAACAGGGGCAACGATAAGAATGATCCAAAAGGGAAAGAAAGAAAAAACAACAATAAATATGCCTGAAGTTCAAATCCCTAAGGACAGTTGACGGGACACCTTGCAAATGATTCTTGTCTAAAGATTTTAACCGTCAAACAATTATTTGGGCCTTCATTATCCTTTCTTTCAAAACCCTTTGACCTTTAACCACGGTACAAGCCCATAAAAGTCCACGCTGACTGAAGACTGTTGGTCCTAATCTTTCTCACGAATTTAACTTTGAAACAAAATGATGTGGTGAACGACACAATTCAGTGTTATTTTCAAAAAAAAAAAAAAAAAAAAAAAAAAGAGGTCTCCCTGTCAATCGAAGATCACCCAATTTGGGGGAATCCTTTATACTCAAATCTTTTCACTTTTCCATTGTGCAAAATTGGGGCAGTATGGGAGCACAATATGTTAATATCACTTTTCCCCAAATGAGGGGCACACATACGTTAATTTTTGCTCACAGAAAATCATTATTCATTTGTTTTTCATAGCCATTCTTCCACATCATACAGGGTTCAAGTTAATTTGGATTTGCAAAAAGCGATAAAAAGAATTTTAACTCAGGGTTACACTTTCTTCCTGCTCATTAAAGGGTTCTATACCAATCAACGTTGTTTTAAGGAATGCGTTTTGAACATACATTGTGTTTGATGACAATTTTAACAATGGATTCCAAGCATGGAATTTTCAAAGAAAACAAAAAAATAAATAAATAAATAAAATAAAAAATAAAAAAAAAATGATGAAAAGCGAGAGTAAAAGAAAAGACCAAAATGAAGGTCTCATGTGTCCATGCATCCATGCATCATCATGACATAACATCATCTTAGAGGAAGCGAGGAGAATTGTTTCCAAAATCTTCATGTTTTACTTGGCATTTATCAACTTTTCAAAGTTACAAATCATGGTTTTAGTTTTCTGTTATCGACCCTCTGCATGGCAATGGTCAGATTTAAATTTCTGTTCTGTGAGTTTGGCCCTCTGCGAGGCAATGGTCAAATCCAGGTTTTAATTTTCTGTTATCGACCCTCTGCATGGCAATCAGAGAAGACAACAGGGATACGACACCCACCTCAGACGAAGCAAACAACGAAGGGCACCCCACCTCTGCGATCTTCTTCACCTCAGAAAACAACAATAGTTACTCAACATAGGGCACCCACTTCACACCAACCAAACAACGAAGGCCACCCCCACCTCAGTTCACCTCTTTCACCTCTGCTGCTACCTACCTGTAAAAAAAACCCTAATTAGCCCTCTTGAACGTTACGAAAATAAAACCCTAGTTTTTTTCCCCAATTTTAAAAACGTGACCCCATTTCAAATTCCCAAATCAGCCTGCCACGTCAACTCAGTTAAGCAACCTCAGTGCCACGTTCGCAAAAATCACATACACAGTCAGAAAAACGTTATCAATTATAACGGCGTTAGGTGGGTAGGATTCAATTGATACAAATTTCAAAACATAGGTATCAAATGCCTACATTTTTAAAACTGGGTACTAAATAGCAAATTACCTCCCAACATGGGGACTAAGTAGGTAATTAAGCCTTAGTAAAAATAAGAAGAAACTTTGGAATTGGTGTGGGACCCATTGTATAGTTAGCTAAGAGTGAAATTAATTAAATAAAGGATGTGTGTTTAGTAAAGAATTGACTGGGCGTTTCGATTAACTTAATCTGTTGTGATATTTGCATTTAATAAATACATATTTGACTATTTGACATTTTCGGTTGATTTGAAATAGTTGCAATAATTGTTTGATTATTGACTTGTGAATATGATGGATAATTTTCGGATGGGTTGTGAGACAACATATTTTCGGGTATGGAGTTGGGGGATGTGAGAGTTGTCGTGTAATGATATGCGGATGAAATTAAGACAGGGTGTTGCAGGGTCGTTTCACCATACTCAATAAATTTCGGATGACTCTTTTTAGCCGTGGATGCGGGAAAGAAATTCTCTTCGATCGTAAATGCATGAAGATGATGAGTTTGAGTGGTAATGACTCTTTTGGCCGTAAATGCGGGAAAGAGTTTTTCTTTGGCCGTGGATGCAGGAAGAGATGAGGTTGAGTTTTGATAACTCTTTCGATCGTGGATGATGGAAAGAAAATCTCTTTGGCCGTGGATGCGAGAAGAGGATAGGTCCAGTGACGAATGGGAGGATGACTCGAACTGGTTCGTTTTGATGAACGGGAAGTATGGTGGGGTACGGAGGGATAGACCACTGATTTGTGATGATGATGGGTGACCGTGTTGAAATTGTATGTGTGTTGTTGTTGTTTTATTATTGTGATGGATGCTTAGCGTACATATGTTATGTTATTCTCTTATGATTGATTCTCAGTTAGCTCAATCCTAAGTTTGTGCTTGTGGTTTCCACTTGCGACGATCATTTATTATGGGAGCAGATGGTTGTGTAGATAATTCGGTTGCGTTACAACACAACGAGCAAATTGAGAGAGAATTGGGAGTTTATGGATTATTTTAAATGAATTATTTTATTGAGAATTCTATTTTGTAATTAGTTGAAATTATGGTTTATCTTTGATTAATTGTAACGATTTATTTAATCTAGAATTTTGCAGTGATATTATGTTTAAATTTTATTTCTAAAAAAAAAAATCGGGGTGTTACACCCGAACCCGACCCGCATGTAAAAATTGTACCCGTTAGCTGCCTCGCTACCCGTCGGATACCCTCATAAAAAAACCTGCAGATTTTTCCTTACCCGCAGATACCTGTTGAATACCTATTTTCTAATAGTGTGTGCATTATTATTCAGGCAAGAAGTAAAAATAGGATGTTAGATATATTATCTTTATTTTATATTTATCTTTTATCTTTATCTTTTATCTTTTAGTTAGTTTGTTATTATTTCTTATTTGTATTTTGGGCTTAGCTCATATTTCTTCTATTATAAATAGAGAACCCTATGTGTGTATTTAACACAAGGGAGATTAATCCAATATATAGTTTTTCACTATATTCAACATGGTATCTAGAGCATAAGGTTTTTTGTTTGTTGGTCCTGTCCACTATAACCGTCGTCGCTGTTAGAGTTGCCGTCGCCGACATTAGTGTCGTTGTCTCCATTGCCGACCACCTTCATTGGGCTCACCACGACCTGACTATGTTGATTGGGCCTCTTTTGAGTTCTAGGTTTTGTACTCTCTTGCTTGTTCATGGCTTCTAACCCGTCCATATATGCTAACTATGTCAATGTGCATTTATCTATTGATAAGTTAGATGGTACTAATTATGCGACTTGGGCATCAAACGTTAAATTTTGGCTTAAGAGTCAAGGGTATCTTGATCATATTACTCAGAATGTGACAACTATTGATTCCGCTGCAGTTACCCATTGGTTGAAAGTTGATGCTCAGTTATGCATTGTTCTCAAGGGTACCCTTCATTCCTCTTTAAAACAAATTTTTCGTTCCTACGAAACATGTTTGAAATCTGGGAACACACTAAATTATTATACACCAATGATACTCAACATCTTTATGGTGTTTGTCATGATCTTCTCAATGTTCTTGCTCCTCGGCGTCAGGACTCTATGACTGATTATATGGGTAAAATTCATGTTTTTTTCATGAGTTTAATGAATTATTGCCTCCTGCTTCTACTCCTGCCAAAGAAATAGAGCAACGGTCAAAGTTCTTCATGCTGCTAACATTGCACGACTTTGCTGATGAATATTCTCATGTTCGTGATTAGATTTTGGGTTCACTTGTTGTTCCCACTTTGACTTCTACTTGTTCCACTCTTTTGCGTGTACCTAGTAGACCCATCAATGATACATATGTTTCCTCTACGTTGGCATCTCAACGTCATGACCGCAATCACTCTCACAAACCAGGAAAAGGACGTCTCAAGTGTAACCATTGTGGCAAGGTAGGCCACACGATTGACAGGTGTTATGCATTACATGGTCGCCCTCCTAGATCTGCTGCAATTGTTCAGACTACTTCTTCGTCACAATCACCTACTTGGGAATCCTGCTTTATTTGATATTAGTGATGACTCTGTTATTTTCAGTAAATTTCTCAAATGGTATAAGGATCAACAACCTTCTAGTTCCACTGCATCTGTAGCACACACAGGTACATCTTTTATTGGTCTGAGTCCATCTTCTTCTTTTGACTCTTGGGTTCTTGACTCGGGAGCCACATATCACATTATTGGTAACAAAACTTTGTTTTCCTCTTTGTCCTCTCCGAACCCTTTACCTTCTGTTATAATGGCTGATGGATCTAAAGTTTTAGCTCATGGTGTTGGGACTGTTAACATTTTTCCTTTTATATCCATTGATAATGTTCTTTATGTCCCTAGGTCTCCTTTTAACTTATTATCTGTTAGTCGTCAAACTCGTTCTCTTGATTGTGATATTTCTTTTGACAAAGATTCTGTTTGTTTACAGGACCGGAGTTCGAGACAGGTGATTGACACCGGATGTGAGTCTCATGGTCTTTATCATCTTCGCCCCACTACATATATTGGGGCAGTTATGGAGTCTCCATCTCTTCTTCATGCTTAGTTCGGTCATCCCAATCTTGCCAAACTACAACAACTTGTTCCTAGCCTATCCAAGTTGTCCAATTTGGTCTGTGAGTCGTGTCAATTAGGAAAACATATTCGTAGTTCCTTTCCTCGTAGTGTCTCACAATGTGCTTCGTCTCCTTTTGCCTTAGTTCATTCTGACATTTGGGGACCTAGCCGTGTTAAGTCTAATTTAGGTTTTCAATATTTCGTTACCTTTATTGATGATTATTCTAAATGTACTTGGTTGTTTTTAATGAAAAATTGTTCTGAGTTATTGTATCATTTTCAAACTTTTTACACTGAAATTAAAACTCAGTTTGATGTTTCTATTCAAATTTTGCGTAGTGATAATGGTCGTGAATATCTTTCCCATTCTTTTCAACAATTTATGGCTTCTCATGGTATTCTCCACCAAACTTCATGTGCTTATACACCTCAACAAAATGGGGTGGCTGAGCGTAAAAATAAACATCTTATTGAAACAACTCGTACTCTTTTAATTCATGGTAACATTCCTCAATATTTTTGGGGTGATGTTATTCTTAGTGCATGTTATCTCATTAATCGCATGCCCTCTTCTGTTTTAGAAAATAAAATACCTCATTCTATCTTATTTCCTCAAGAACCTCTGCACCCATTACCTCTAAAAGTTTTTGGGTCTACATGTTTTGTTCATAATTTTGGTCCTGGTCTTGATAAGTTAGCTCCTCAATCACACAAATGTGTTTTTTTAGGCTTTACTAAATCAAAGAAAGGATACAAGTGTTTTTCTCCTTCTCTTGATCGTTATTTTATATCTGCAGATGTCACCTTCAATGAGTCTTCCTTTTATTTTAATGATCATTCTTCTTCTGATATGTCTCATTCTAATACTATCAATATTCCTGTTGTTTGTGATCCTCCAATTGTGCCTAGTTCACCAGGTGTTTCTCAACAACCACCAAGTGACTCAATTGAAGTGCCAACTACCTTGTCTCCTCTGGCTCTGACAACTGAGTCTACCCTTCCAATTGCCCTTCAAAAATGTATACATTCTACCCGTAATCCCTCTCCACATTATCTTGCTTTAAGTTATCATAGATTGTCGTCACCTTTTTATACTTGACTTTCTTCTATTTCTTCTGTGACAATTCCAAAATCTATTACTGATGCCTTAGCCCATCCTGGTTGGCGTTAGGCCATGCTAGATGAACTAAGTGCTCTTCAGCATAGTGGAACTTGGGAGCTTGTCATTACCATCTGGGAAATCTGTTGTTGGTTGCAGTTGAGTTTTTGCTATCAAAGTTGGTCCTGATGGAACTATTGATCGCCTCAAAGCTCGTCTTGTGGCCAAAAGTTACACTCAAATTTTTGGTTTGGATTATGGTGATACTTTTTCTCCAGTGGCAAAGATGGCATCTATTCGTTTATTTATAGCCATGGCGGCTCTTCAACAATGGTCTCTTTATCAATTGGATGTCAAAAATGCATTTCTTAACGGAGATTTGCAAGAAGAGATTTATATGGAGCAACCTCCAGGATTTGTTGCTCAAGGGGAGTCTTCTGGGTTGATATGTCATCTTCGCAAATCCTTATATGGCCTAAAACAATCTCCTAGGGCCTGGTTTGGAAAATTTAGTAATGTTATTCAACAATTTGGTATGACTCGGTGTGAGGCAGATCATTCAGTCTTTTGCCGTCACTCAAGTGTTGGATTTATCTACTTGGTAGTATATGTTGATGACATTGTTCTTACAGGCAGTGATAGTCATGGCATCTCTGAGATGAAACAACATCTTTGCAATCATTTTCAGACCAAAGATCTTGGAAAACTTAGATATTTCTTGGATATTGAAGTGGCACAATCTAATGATGGTATTGTTATATCTCAAAGGAAATATGCACTAGATATTTTGGAGGAAACTGGGTTGATGAATTCAAAACCTGCGGACACACCCATGGATCCTAATACTAAACTTCTACCAAAATAGGGGGAGCCTATGTCAGATCCCGAGAAATATAGAAGACTAGTTGGAAAATTGAATTATCTTATAGTTACTCGTCTTGATATTTCCTTTGCAGTTAGTGTGGTAAGCCAATTCCTTAATTCCTCATGTGAAGATCATTGGAATGCAGTTATTCGTATATTAAAGTACATTAAAGGATCTCCTGGAAAAGGGTTGTTATATGGTTCTAGTAACCATACAAGAGTTGATAGCGTCCTCCTCGAGATAGATTGGGCCAAAGCGCGAAGATGAAGCTATGAAGGTGGAATTTGGGTGAAAGCTGTGGATATGGTGGTGGGCTCACAATTTTGGTGAGGTTTTGGTGAGTCTTTGTGGTAGGATGGAGGTGTTTGATGGATCTCCGGAGAGGTTGGGCCAACTCTAGAGTGGGGTGGTTAGAGGAACCTCATGGGATGCTCTAGCCTTGACTTGAGACAAGATATGTTTGCACACATTTTGGCATAATAACATTCAAATTCATCAAGTGATTTTACAAGGAAGGAGACCCTTCTATTTATAGAGAAAGGTGTCTCCAAAGTAGACAAGAAACCTTAAAATTATCCACTCTTAAAGAGACATGTGACAATCCTCTTTTACAAAGTTTCTCCACTCTTAGAGTGCCATGTGGCAATCCACTTTTGTAAAGTCTTCTCCACTCTTAGAATACCATGTGGCAATCCACTTTTGCAAAGTTCCTCCACTTTTGCAAAGTTCCTCCACTCTTAAAGTGCCATGTGACAATCCACTTTTGCAAAGTTTTTCCACTCTTAGAGTGATATGTGGCAATCCACTTTAGGAAGAGTTTCTCCACTTAAAAAATGACACATGACCACTTCCTCTTTAAGAAAACTCTTCACTAAGAGCTTGCCATGTGGCCATCATGTCTCATGGTGGGACACACTCTTTTAAAATAAGATTACAAACCATACAATACTTGGCCCTTAATACAAGGCCTAAAATTAAATCCTATACTACTTGGGAGTATGTATTTTCTGTTCAGGGTATGTATTTTCTGTGGGAGTTTTTGAACTCCTCCTTGAGTGGCTCCTACTCCTACTTTTCTTTATCTCTTCTTGGACCTTTTCTTGTTTTTGGGCTAGAACTCTAAGCTCTTCTTCTAAAGTTTCAAGATATTATTCTCTTTCAGCTCTTTCTTTTTCTTTCAAAATGGATTCTTGTTTTTGCCAAAATTTTAGTGATTTTAGTTCCTTGGCCATTTGTTCTAAATTTGGTTGGGCCTCTTCACTATAATCACTATCAATTTGGTAAGAACGTTCCTTAGACATTCTTAAAAAAAAATTCAAAATATGTAATGCACACACAAACTTGTATTTCAAAAGTAAATTCCTTAAGAGATTTAAGGAGGCAAAATAATCTCAAGTTCACTTTCAGGAAAGAGAGGAGAATCACTAAGGATCACTTAAAATCCAAGTCTTTCCTAGCCAAAGTTTACCTCAATTTCTCTTGCACCAAACTTCTCAAATGTAATTAGGTTTGATACACAAGTGGACACACAATAAATTATAAGCAGTTAAAGACAATAATTAAACTAGACTATGCGGCCTAATGGTAAAGTTAGAAGGCACTTTGGAACCTTCAAACTTTAACCAACTAAAAACGTTTTCAATATGGTTTACAAGTCTGTGTTAGGATATGGGATTGAGTATCAAAGACTACCCCAAGACACCTAACAAGGTTATGAGTTACAAATCCAAAAGCAATACAATTTTACAATTCAAAAATGCGTAATACAAATAAATAATGTGTGTTCCTCTCTAAAGTGTTTCACTCCTTTTCTTCTTGTCTCTTCCTCAAGGTTTCAAGTTCCAAAGAGGTCTCCGATCACCCAATATACTATGTCCAATTTCGTTTTTCCTCTAAAGAATATCCTACACCAAATATCAAACCAAATCCGAAAGGTAGAAATCCAAAGAGAAGGCAAATAAAGGCCCAAATTGAACAATAACTCTTCAAAAGGAGTTATGTTGAGACAAAACAGAGAGTAATGAACAAGACAATCAAGAAAATAAAGCTTAAGAACAAAGGTTAGGCACTCAAAAGAATTACCTAGAGAAAGGCACTAGAATAGATGAACAAAACCAAAAACAATTAGAATAGAGAATGATTACTTCTTATCTTCACAAACACTGAGCTAAGGATGCATTGTGGGTAGAGACAATATTTTTTTCAAAGGTGTCATGTCCAAGTTTCATATCCAAGGGTCATGTCCAAGTGTCATGTCAAGGTATTATGTCCAAGTATCATCTCCAAGTGTCATGGTAAAGTCTCATGTCAAAATCTCAAGTCAAAGTAACTTTTGGCTTTTCACTTTTGCTTTTACTTTTACTTTTTTTTTTTGCTTTTACTTTGACTATTTTTTTAACTTTTTTTTACACTTTTGTTTTTCACCACAAACTAGATCTGGACAATTTGTTTTGGTAGCTCAAAGTTCATGACTCATAAAATGGAAGAAATCTTACTAGAATAAAAAATAGAGCATGAAACTCAAAGAAACACAAGAGAAACTTAACTTTAAGAACTTGACAATGATCTAATGACAAGCATGAACTCAAATATGAAAGGAAAAAATACTCAAATGGATGTATATAGTGTAATTTTGAAATCCTAGTGGGACATATTTTTTTGTGATTTTTGCAAAGCCCAAACTAAGAGAAAATGACATAAAAATGACTACACATGACTCTAGACAACATGGATGGAATTAAAAATAAAAAAATAACCCAAAAATGACATTAAAACAGAACCAAATATATGAAGAAAGACTCAAAAAAATATAAAAGCACACCACAACACATGTATATGGAAACTTAGTGTTAAAAACCGAATGGTTCCGCAGAAGAACAAACTAGAACCATAAAACAACATGTATGGATGTAAACAATGGAAGACAATAAAGAACAACACAAGAACAACAACAAAAATACAAAGATAGGTAAAGGACCAAGATACTTAGCTCTTGTAGAACTAAAGCTCTTGATACCAAATGATAACGTCCTCCTCGAGCTAGGTTGGGCCAAAGCGCGAAGATGAAGCTATGGAGGTGGAATTTGGGCGGAAGCTAAGGATATGGTGGTGGGCTCACAATTTTGGTGAGGTTTGGTGAGTCTTTGTGGTAGGATGGAGGTGTTTGATGGATCTCCGGAGAGGTTAGGCCAACTCTAGAGTAGGGTGGTTAGAGGAACCTCATGGGATGCTCTAGCCTTGACTTGAGACAAGATATGTTTGCACACATTTTGGCATAATAACATTCAAATTCATCAAGTGATTTTACAAGGAAGGAGACCCTTCTATTTATAGAGAAAGGTGTCTCCAAAGTAGATAAGAAACCTTAAAATTATCCACTCTTAAAGAGACATGTGACAATCCTCTTTTACAAAGTTTCTCCACTCTTAGAGTGCCATGTGGCAATCCACTTTTATAAAGTCTTCTCCACTCTTAGAGTACCATGTGGCAATCCACTTTTGCAAAGTTCCTCCACTTTTGCAAAGTTCCTCCACTTTTGCAAAGTTCCTCCATTCTTAAAGTGCCATGTGACAATCCACTTTTGCAAAGTTTTTCCACTCTTAGAGTGACATGTGGCAATCCACTTTAGGAAGAGTTTCTCCACTTAAAAAATGACACATGACCACTTCCTCTTTAAGAAAACTCTTCACTAAGAGCTTGCCATGTGGCCATCATGTCTCATGGTGGGACACACTCTTTTAAAATAAGATTACAAACCATACAATACTTGGCCCTTAATACAAGGCCTAAAATTAAATCCTATACTACTTGACCCTTAATACAAGGTCTAAAATACACATAATTTTACCAAGAACATGTTGATGGCTCATGATGATAAGAGCTCGGACCCACCTTCCATAGATGAATCCAACTCTTCTTAATTGTGCTTAGCCATGGCTAGGGCATATGCCATCAAGAGTGGTTTATTATTCTGATGTTGATTGGGAAGGATCTCCTTCTGATAGAAGATCTACATCCGGATATTGTATCTCCATTGGTGATAATTTGATATCTTGGAAAAGCAAGAAATAGAGTGTTGTGGCAAGATCTAGTGCAGAAGCAGAATATAGAGCTATGGCTTCAACCACTTCTGAACTTGTTTGGTTTAAGCAATTGCTTAGAGAGTTACAATTTGGAGATGTCACGCAAATGACGCTTATATGTGACAATCAGGCTGCTCTTCATATTAGTTATAATCTTGTTTTTCATGAGAGGACCAAACACATTGAAATTGATTGTCATTTCATTCGAGAGAAGATTGTATCTAGAGATATCAAGACTGAATTCGTCAATTCAAGTGATCAATTAACAAATATTTTCACCAAGTCTTTACGGGGACCGAGAATTGATTATATTTGTAATAAGCTTGGAACATACGATTTGTATGCACCAGCTTGAGGGGGAGTGTTAGATATATTATCTTTATTTTATATTTATCTTTTATCTTTTATCTTTTATCTTTATCTTTTATTTTTTAGTTAGTTTGTTATTATTTCTTATTTGTACTTTGGGCTTATCCCATATTTCTTCTATTATAAATAGAGAACCCTATGTGTGTATTTAACACAAGGGAGATTAATCCAATACATACTTTTTCACTATATTCAACATAGGAAACAATAAAAATAATAAGCAGATAATAACATAAGAAAAAAAATTGATGGATTTGCCCATTTACTCTCTTTTAAATAAGAAACCACTAGGTTTCTTCTTCTCAAACAAAGGGGAGCAGCCTAATGGCCACTACCTCCTCCGACAACCCCTGCACTCTCTATGACCTGCCACCACCTCCTTTAATCACTCTATTTTGTCAATGTCGCAATTGAGGCGACCATTGCTGCTCTGGCCGCACTATCAGCGGTGCCACCATTCTTTCCAACTTCACCGTCGTCGCCATGCCTTCTACCTTGCTTTTCTCCCTACAGCGCGTCCAACTGGTGGAAATAAGGGCACGTTTTCGAATCTTCCAGTCTCCGCTTGTTGCTTTCCTTCACTTTCTTGAAGTACTTGTTGATGTTCTCCCACTTCTCTTTGCACCTTTTCGCCTTTCGGTTGTACCCAGCTTCCTCATCGAGGATGAGATCTCCTCCCCTAGAGGACCCTTTGGTCCGTTCTCCTGATACTTTGCATCCATGTTCGTTTGGAGCGGCAGAAGGTGGCCTACTCGGTGAGGAATGAGACAACTTTTCTTATTCTGATTTGAAGAAGAAACCCTAAAAAGGATCTGTATTCTGATTTGAAAAAAAAAACCCTAAAAAGGGATTTGGGCTTGACCCAATTTTATAGTAGATTGAACAGAAAAGAAAGCCTAATTGAAAAGTTAGAAAAAAAAACTAAAGGATAAAATTGTAATTTCATTTTTTTAATGGGTGGCGGATACTCGAGGGTACAGATAGTGTGATACCCGAACTCGACCCGTTAACAAGCGGGTATTAAAATACTTGCTACCCACTACCTGCGGGTACCTCTTACCTGCGGGTATTAAATACCCGTAGCGGATTTTATCCGCATGTATTCGTGGGCACGAGTTTTTTTGTCATCCTAAACACATCTAGACGATCTTATCTTAAGTTATATATCTCGAGCGTGAGACTACAATGGTGTGATAATGACTGATAACAAATGGAACAATATATCTAACAAACAAAAGATATTATTATGTTAAGTTTTAACTCAACTCTATAAAACTGATTTGTAAAGTGATATTTATATATATATATATATATATATATATATATATATATATATATATATATATATAAAATTAATTTTATCTCTAACACGAGACTTCAACATCCAAATTATATAAACAAAACTTGATTTACCATTAATTTTGCAACCTCTAGATTGTGGAACAAGTAGTTAGGAAAATACTGAGGAAAAGTAAAGGTAAACATTAGTCTATTTCTTTAGCTACATCCTGAAAGACTTTGACGCCTTAGTGGGTGAGAGAGGGTCATTCATTGCATGCTTAAAGACTAAGACCTAATTTCCACATGATCAAAAAAGGCATAATGCTGACATTGTATTTAATAATTATTAGTAAAATTTATAAATTTATAAATATTTAAATGATTTTAATGTTAAAATATTTTAAAACGAGAAAACTAATATAAAAAAATTAGTACAAAATATTTAATTTTCAATTTTTTTTATATTAATAATTTAATAAATGTTTTTTAATATATTTTAATTTGGAGCTAAATTTATTTTATTACATCAAATAAGTTAATTATAAAATTTTCACTTATTTCCTTAAATTTAAACTCGCTTCTAATTTCTTTTTATTCTTTTCTTTCTTCTAATCAATCCAAGAAAGTATATTGGAATCATATGAACACTTATCTCCATTGGAAAAGTCACCTTGACCCACCGAAAAAAACTATTCATGTGGTACACACTACTTGTTAGCAAAAATATTGCCACATCATAATCCTGGTGTTTGTGGCTTAGTTAATTGCAGTTTCTCTTGCCACTGTCATACACCCTAACTAACAGAACAAAAAAATTAAATTAAACAAAATTTATCACAATAAAAATTACATTGAAGATATTAAAAAAAAAAAATCTCATGTTAAATAAAATGGATGAAAATAGATGTTTACACACCTAAATTTTTTACATTTATTTAATACTATTTATACTTATGTTTTAGTCTCTTTTTTTCTTAGAAAACTACAAATATTTACATTTTTATTTCTATTTTATCCTTATTTTTTAGTTAAATGAATGTAATAGTGTATTATTCTTTCACAAAAAAGAGACATGGAATTGTAACGCGTGGGTACTAGTTTCTCCAACTTTGTCTTTCTTCCTTGACTTGCTTCCCCATCACTCACGGCTACGTCTCTTAATATAAAAATGATTGAATTAACTTACGCGGAAGATGACTTTGATACTATTCAAACATTTTTCTTTCAAAAATAAAGCGTCTAATAAATATTAAAGTTATATCTTATTTTCCATTATCTATGAACAGTATGAGAGTGTTGTGGAAGATGAACAGAAGCATGGTCTGGAATCTCTTCAAGCTCATATTCCTTTGGATTACCTTCTTCAATCTCGCAACTCGTCAAGCAACGGCTGCTGTTCAGCTTAATCGATATTGCAGTGAAGAAAGAAACAATGACAACAGCACCTCTCAGGCGAACCTCAGGACCCTCCTCTCTTCCTTATCTTCCAATGCCAGCGCCAAGGGATTCTACATCAACACAGTCCCTGACACAGACTCCTTTGACAGTGACACGGTATATGGTCTTTTCATGTGCAGGGGTGATCTTCTCGCCTGCGAAGATTGCGTTGCAGACGCAACCCAGAGTCTGTCTTCAGACACAAACTGTTCCCTGTCCAAATCTAGTGTGATTTGGTACGACGAATGCATGGTTCGGTATTCCGACCACTCTTTCTTCTCCACTATGAACACAACTCCCGGATATTACATTTGCAATGTGGCCAATATCTCCTCCGACCCATCAAGATTCATGAGTTTGTTGGACGACACCATGAAACAAACTGCAAAAGAAGCATCCGGTTCTAGTAACAGGTATTTCGCAAAGCAAGAAAACTTAGCGGAAGCTCAGACTCTTTACTGTCTAGCTCAGTGCACACAAGACCTTTCACTCCAACAATGCTTAGACTGTCTTTATTCAGCAATACCTAATATTCCATACTGGTGTGACGGAAAGCAAGGAGGAAGAGGTCTGCTTCCCAGTTGTAACATCAGGTATGAATTGTACCCTTTCTACCGCGTTACCGATGAGGGACCAAAAGGACCCGTCCCAGAAACAAATTATACAAACAGAGATTCTGAATATTCAGAAGATCCTGGCTATATTTCTCACAACTGCTCAAACAAAAAACTTGAAGCTGATTTCCAATCAAACCTCCGAACCCTCCTCTTTGACTTGTCTTCCAACGCCACCACCTCTAGATATGGATTCCAGACGCATGAGGGAACGGCATATGGTCTCTTCAGGTGCCGTATGGACATTCACCCTCACCTCTGTGAACAATGCATAAAAAACGCAAGGGACAAAATAACCTCCGACTGTGGTTTGGCTTCTGCGGAGGCTGTAATATGGTACAATCACTGCTGGCTTCGCTATTCCGACAGAAATTTCTTCTCCGCCGTCGAAACAAGTCCGAGATTCGGGAATCTGAATATCAGCAACACCAGTCCGATACAGTCTTCTGTTGCTTATGAATTATCGACGCAGTTAGCTAAGGTTGCCTACATGACAGGAGACACTGAAAACAAATTCCTGACAGATGAATCTCTGAGATTGAATAATGAGCAAAGAGTGTTTATTCTTGGTCAATGCTCATCGGATCTATCAAGCACTGGTTGCAGTGGGTGCCTCAGTGGTATGATTGGAACGGCAATTCCGTGGAGCAGTTTGGGAAGCGTGGGTGGACGGGTTCTGTATCCGAGCTGTATTCTTCGCTTTGAATTGTTCCGGTTTTACAATCTCACGCCTACCACACCATCTCCTCCTCCTCCCTCACCATCTGCTCCTCCTCCTTCCTCACCAGGTTTTTCTATTTCTATTCACTATGATTCCCATGCTAATAAAAGGAAGGACAATGATAGCAGAAGATACTAAATGATGAGTGGTATGTTTTTATGAAAACACACGTTTTAAATGTCATTATGAAAATTTGGAATTGGAGATAGATTCATTTTATAATCTCAACAATTATATGTAAAATAAAAGATAAAAAATATGAGACCAAACTAGATTCGTGTCAAAGAATTCAATCTAAGAAACTCGCCACAAGAAACTAACAAAATTTGAAGTGAGGGAGGTTGTATCTATTACAAAAAATTCCAAACACAAACATGTAGGTGAAATATATATCAAATTAAAGAAATCCTACTCATTATATATTCTTACGTTAATCAAACAATCAACACAACAACTACCTTCACAAAATATATTTGAAACTTTGAAGTCTAAAGCCCAACACACAACATTTTAAAATTGAAGAATGCTTGACAAACTAGGAATGATTCACATTCCAACCAAAGTTTGTCTTGAAAGGTTTCAACAAATGAGCTAAGAATCGACGTATGTAAAATACTTCTAAATATAATCTCCACTAATTGCTTCCTTTGGTCAATATGTATGTAGTAGCTGTCTAATCTACACCTATTTCGACTGTCAAATTTATGTTATAGAATTTTAAAATAATTAAGTACATTAAATCAATCACTATGAATTATTCTTTTTAGAGAAATTATTTACCATAATAAGTTTATAATATGCACAACATTTTGGAAAGGCATAAACCTTATGAAAACTTGTTACAAAAGGATAAGACCATATGAAAATTTACTATTATTAACATTAACATATTTTTTTCAATACTTAATTTTCTAATCTGGGATAACATTTTTATTTGTGATCTTCACACGTTGGAATATGAGGTCTGTTGCTTTTCTTTACAATATTATAAACCTTGCATCAAATTATCTGTGTTTTTAGCATACTGTGTGCTTCGAATTAAGGTTGGTTTTCTTCACCAATATTTTTTCTAGTTTATAAAAATTAGTCTTTTTTTATATCAATTTACTACACTTATTGGCATGTACGTTTCTGCGTTATGCAGGTGAAAGTCAATCAAGAACAATTATCTTGATCATTATTACTTCCAGCATAATTGTATCAGGAATGCTTTTCACCTTTTGGTATTATTTGATACGAAGAAAGATCAGAAAAAATAAAAGAACTATTCTTCAAGAGAATTGTGAGTATGATTTTTTTTACTACCTTTTTAATAAAATAGTTTTGAAACATAGTTTAAAAATTGATATATTTTTATTTAGTTGGACAAGAAATTTCAACTATAGAATCTCTGCAATTCAATCTACCAATAATTGAAGCAGCAACAAATAACTTCTCACATGACAACAAAATCGGAAAAGGTGGATTTGGAGAAGTTTACAAGGTAGAAAAAACATTTTAAATTTTATTTCTTATATGTTTCTATCTTTTTAATAAATACTTATTTATATTTTTAGGGTATTCTTTATGATGGACAATCCATTGCTGTAAAGAGACTTTCAAGAAATTCTAGACAAGGCATACAAGAGTTTAAAAATGAGATTCTACTAATAGCCAAACTTCAACATAGAAATTTGGTGGCTTTCATAGGATTTTGTCTTGATGAACAAGAAAAAATACTTATTTATGAATATGTGCCAAACAAGAGTCTAGACTACTTCTTATTTGGTAAGATGCTTTATACCTATTTTATTTTTCTTCATTTAGTATTAATTAATTATGTATTTATGATGTTTAATGTATTGTTTCTTAAACCAATTCAAGAAACTTACCATTTTTTTTCTATAGATACTAAACAAGAAAAAGTTTTAAGTTGGAGTGAGCGTCACAAAATCATAGTTGGAATTGCTCAAGGAATTGTATATTTGCATGAACATTCTCGACTTAAAGTTATACATCGTGATCTTAAACCTAGTAATGTACTACTGGATGAAAATATGAATCCCAAAATTTCAGATTTTGGACTTGCTAGAATTGTTGAAATAGATCAAGAAGAGGAAAGTACAAATAGAATTATTGGCACATAGTAAGTTTTTTATACTCTTTCTTACACTTTTCATCCTTTGAATAATACTTTTAAGATTACTTTTTACCTTTTTTTTTATTATGCAGTGGCTATATGTCTCCAGAGTATGCTATGTTTGGACACTTTTCTGAGAAATCTGATGTTTACAGTTTTGGTGTTATGATTCTAGAGATTATAAGTGGAAAAAAGAATAAAGGTTCACATGAATCTCGCATTGCTGACAGTCTTATAAAATTTGTGAGTACTAAAATTTTGCTATTTATCTTACGTAATCATTATTCATGGGTAATGTGTAGAGAAAATAATTATTAGAAATATGAAAGTGTAATGACACATGCAAGTTTAAAAATTTGTTATAGGTTTGGAGACACCAGAAGGATGAAACAACATTGAACACATTAGATTCAAAATTAAGAGAAAATTATTCTAACATTGAAGTCATGAGATGCATTCAAATTGGTATATTATGTGTTCAAGAAGATCCAGATGCTAGACCTACAATGGTAGAAATTGTTTCATATCTTAGAAGTCACACAATTGAGTTGCCGCCTCCACAAGAACCAACATTTCACTTGAGTCGTAAAATAAATCCAATTGCTGCACATGAATCAAGTTCAGGCCAAGATGGCAGCAACTCCATACCATATTCTATCAATGCCTTATCTATAAGTGAATTTTATCCTCGCTAGTTCACTTTTTTATATACTATTTATTTATGTTTTAATATATTTTAATATATGCCACATTGTTTAAACTATGACGTTTGTTTTGTGACGTGTGCAAGACTTTTCCACTTAATTTAGAATACTTCAACTTTATGTCTTTTGTAAATTTCTTTATTAATTTGTTTTATGTTGACATATGACATGTTTTATGTTTTATTATTTAAGTGACAAAATTCGTTGTGTTTAAAAACAGTACAAATATAGAAAACCTATAGCAAGTAATGGATTTTTGTTTCGATTTTTAAGATATTAGGTTAAAAATTGATGAACAATTTGATAGAAAATAAATTGAATTTGGACTGCAAAAAAAAAACAACATTGTGATTTATGAAGTAATGAATACAATCAAAACCTAATTGTAATTTTCATCTACTAGTTGTTTACAAGAAGGTGATGTAATATAAATATGCAATAAAGTGTCATCCTAATGAATTTGAACCAAAATACGGTGATTACAAATGCATGACCTTCTTAATAAGAATTTCATGTTTTTCTCAGTTGCTAACACTTAAGACAAATTTTCTATTAAGGCATTTTCATTCCCAATTACTTCTGCAAGTAAGTCTAGCTTAATTGTAAGTTTATCTAATTGCACATCCGTAATCATCAACGTTTTTCTTTTTGAGTACATGACGAAGACGTTTCACCACATGAAACAAATTGTGTCAAACTTGGGAT
This sequence comes from Vigna angularis, assembly GCF_016808095.1. NCBI lineage: Eukaryota > Viridiplantae > Streptophyta > Magnoliopsida > Fabales > Fabaceae > Vigna > Vigna angularis. Next base: position 11,079,312 of record NC_068971.1, read on the forward strand.
ATATGAATCCATTTGTGACGATGATGGAGGAGGTTGGTTGTAAAAAACATATTGCCAGTCTTAAGTTCCTTCTTCACAATGCAGATGGTAGAAGGAGCTCATTTATAATCATATAATAAGGTAGCATGAAGCTCCCTATGATATGCATCCACATGGCTCATAAAATGTCGGGGAACAAAAAATGTCAAGAGATCTTGGTGCACGTACAAATGTTGTGTCTAATTGGTATAGAGGAAACCATCATCACTCCAAATTAATGCGCTTATCTTATAAGGATAAAATATAGATTTGAGTGAAGCATGAATAATGAATTTGTAGTCCAATCCACTCAACAATAACTTAATTTTTGAGGTCCATGTAGAATAGTTAAACTCACTCATCTTCTTAATAATAATACTATGGCTAGAAAAGAAGGGAGAATATATTTTGTAGGTTGATGTCATCTTGAAAGACATATTCATTTAAAAAGTTGGAGGAAAAAAATAATGATTTTGTAAACACTTCACCATGGACTTACAAAAGACAAGCTCTAGATTGAGGATCTCTGTGTTTTCATTCATGAAAAGTCTTGAAAAGATAAAAGACAATAATAACTATAAAAATAAGAATATAAAATTATATTTTTGTGCAAGATTTAAGAGATAAGCAACGTAATAGGATCAAACTTTGTTGAAACAATGGAGTGATGTACCATGGAGAAAATGTTGATGCTCTGATAAAGGAAGTCTAGGAATATAGAATATTCAAAGAACTTCAAGAATTAGGGATTCAAATCTAAATCCGAAATAATGCCAGAGAAGTATGAGAAGAAGAAGATTGTTTTGCTGTGGTAAGAATGGATCCTTCCCCTTCCCTCTGAGAGGAGTATTTATTATTTGAAAACCCAAAAAAGCATAACAATTGCTACAAGCTGCTAACAGAATCGCAACAGAACATAATTAGTTATTGGCTGCCACGTGTCTTTTTATTAAATTCCTATATCAATTCCCCTACCTTCAAAAAATCCTTGACCTCAAGGATTAAAATCTGGATATTTCTTCTTCAAATAAAAAAAGAATTTCCAAGTAGCATCTTCTAATAACTAGTGCTTCCACTTCACTAAAACTTTGGTCACAACTTTGTTGCCCCTCTTAACTATTGTTCGATCCAAAATTTTCTCAGGTTCTTTACCCCCCATAACACCTTCAAACTCTACAGGAAGTGAGCTGGAACTGGGTGTGTGACCCACCTGTCTTTTAAGCTACGAAATGTGAAAAACATCATGAATTTTTGACCCCTGCAGAAGCCTGAGCTTGTAAGCCACTGCTCCAATCCGATCCACTATTTGAAATGGTCCAAAATATTTAGGTGTTAGTTTGGCATTAGATCTGAATGCCACAGATATCTGGCGGTATGGATGGAGCTTTACATACACAAAATCACCAATATCGTAGGATCGATCACTCCTCTTCTTATCAGCCATTTGCTTCATTCTATCTTGAGCTCTTTTCATGTGGAATTGGACTAGCTTTAAGCCCTCCTCTCTTTTCTGTCAATGATTTCCACCTTTCATTCCCCTGGTAAATAAGGAAGGTAAATTGGAGGAGGTTGTCCAAACATCACCTCATAAGGACTGCACTTTATGGCAGTATGATGGTTGGTATTGTACCATCATTCAGCTAGAGGAAGCCATTTAGCCCACTCATGGGGAGTATCACAACACATACAGCGTAATAACGTATCCAAACATCTATTCACGACTTCGGATTGGCCATCAGTTTGGGGGTGATAAGCTGATGAAAGTTGCAAGTGAACTCCCTGAAGTGAGATCAAATCCTTCTTGAATTGACTAACAAAGATGGGGTCTCGGTCAGTGGTTATAGAATATGGAAAACCATGAAATTTGAACACGTTGTCCAAGAAGGATTGAGCAACTTCAGTAGCACTATATGGATGTTTTAAGGACATCAAGTAAGTAGTCTTGCTTAATCTGTCCACCACCACATATATAACTTGCTTACCCTTGGAATCTGGTAAACCTTCAATAAAATCCATGGTGATATGCTGCCATATCCTCTCTGGAATTGGCAAGGGTTGCAATAAACCCGGAGAAGCAAATGTGTCATATTTGCATTTTTGACAGATCTCACATGTTAGTACAAACCAGCGAACATTTTTGGTCATGCCCCGCCAATATACTACGGATTTCAAGCTTTTTAATGTACCATCCCTACCAGAGTGGCCACTAGTAGAACCTGCATGTATCCAATGTAATAACTCATTCCTTAAAGCACCATCTTTCCCCACAACCAATCTGCCCTTCCTTTTATGTTCATTTTGATTCCAAGTATAATGTTTATGTGAGGAAGTATCTGTTTGTAATTCATGGAGCAATTTTTTAATGCTCACATCATTCTGCCAAGAATCTATGATTCTAGTCAACATGTTTCTTTCAGGGATGAGAGTTGTGATAGCTTGGTAGTCCATAGATTCTTTTCTAGATAAAGCATCATCTCCTAAATTTTCCCTGCCTTATTTGAACTTAATTGTAAAATCAAATTCCATTATTGGAAGGCTGTAGTCAATCTTTGACTCAATATATACTGCAAGCTTCTATGGTCTGTGCGGATAACAAAGTGTGTATTCAACAAATAATGCCTCCATTTTTGAACTGCGAAAACCACTGCTAGCAATTCTTTTTCATAGGTGGAAAGTGATTGTTGCTGCATATTGAGAACTCGACTAATAAAAGCAGTTGGGTGATGATCCTACATTAGGACAACACCAATTCCAGAACCTGCAGCATCCACCTCAACCATAAAAACCTTAGAAAAATTAGGTAAGGCTAATACTGGAGATTGGGTCAAACAATCCTTGAGGAATTGAAATGCAGCCTTTGCCTCCTCAAACCAAGAGAAATTATCTTTCTTCAACATATTAGTCAAAGGTCATGCAATACCACCATACCCCCGAACAAAGCGGCGATAGTACCCTGTAAGTCCCAATAATCCCCTCAACTGCTTCAAGGACGTTGGGATGGGCCAATTCTTGACAGCCAAGATTTTTACAGGGTCAATGGATACACCCTCCTTTGTGATAAAATGGCCTAAATACTCAACTCGTTCTACACCAAAGTAGCATTTGGATTTCTTTGCATACAAAGAATTTTGGCGCATAGTCAACAATACCTTATGCAAATGCGAAAAATGATGTGGAAGATCCTTGCTGTATATTAAGATATCATCAAAAAATACCAAAAGAAAGCGTCGCAGATAATCCTTGAAAACATCATTCATGAGACCTTGTAAGGTGGCTAGGGCATTAGTTAAGCCAAATGGCATAACTAAATACTCAAAGTGACCGTCATGTGTCTTAAATGCAGTCTTATGGATATCACCTTCCTCTATTCGTACTTATTATATCCGGACCGTAAATCAATTTTAGAAAACACCATAGAACCATGTAACTCGTCTAACAAATCATCCACTAAAGGAATAGGAAATCTGTCCTTAATAGTATGTTTATTAAGGTCTCGGTAATCTACACAAAGTCTCCAAGAGCCATCTTTTTTTCCAACCAAAACAACCGGGCTAGCAAAAGGATTGTTACTTTGCTGTATGATACCAGATTTAAGAGAATCTTGCACCAAATTGTCAATAATGTTCTTCTGCTGTTTAACATACCTATAGGGCCTCTTGTTGATTGGATTGGCGTTGTTGGCAACCAAGGGAATTTTGTGATCATGACCAGGCCGAGTAGGAGGCAAAGTGGTAGGTTCTTGAAAAATATCATCAAACTGCAACAATAATGCCTCTATAGATTGAGGAATGGGCTAGCAATCCGCATGTGTAGTCAAGGAATGCAATAGGAAATTATTATCCTGGTCACACAGTTGCAATAGAGACAAATGGACACCAGTAATAATGGTTTTCTGCAATTGTCTTTTCCTAGCAGTTTTCAGCTTAACGTTTGTAGTTCCTCTCAAAACCATCCTCTTGCCCTAGACAGAAAATTGCATAGTCAACTTATCAAAGTTCTAGGTAATGTCTCCGAGGGTAACCAATCACTCAATTCTTAGCACCACATCACAACATCCTAATGGAATTAGAAGCATATATGAGGTAAATGTCATGTTGTGCATTATCCAAGGAAACTGCTTAGCAGTGGCAGTGATGTTTACCCGGGCCCATCAGCTACCGCTACACTTAAAGGAGGAATAACAGTTAACGGATAACCCAAGTTTTTAGCTACAGACTCCTCCAAGAAATTATGGGTACTGCCGCTATCAATGAGTATTTGCAGGGGTTTCTTCTTAAAGTAACGAGTCACTGTCATAGTTTTGAAGGTTGCTATACCAGTCAAGGCATTAACTGATATGTGAGGGTCCAAAGAAGGATTATCATTTTCCTGTGTGTCATCAAGTTGATCTACAATTTCCTCCTCATTGTCACTCACCTTCAGAACATGAATCTCCAATTTCTTATGTGTCATAGCATGTGTAGGGCTATATGGTTCATCATAGAAATAGCAAAGGCCCTTTGATCGCCTCTTAGTCATAAAAGCAGGAGTGAGTTTCTTATTAGAGTGTCGCTGGTTTGTGTATAGGGTAAGTTGTGAGTCACTTGTCTTGTTCAGAGGTTTAGGTGTAGTCAAAATGGCCTTTGTATTCGTATATGTACTCGGGGATTTAAGAGAAAATTTGGTAGGAATGTTTGAAGCAGAGGCAGACTCATACAATTTAGCCAAATGGAATGTCTTCCTTAAATCTTGGGGCTGAAACATTTTGACTATCATTTGAATATCCTTTTTTAAACCCCCTAAGAAACAACTTAACAAATGGTTGTCACTAAGATCCAACCGAGAAGTTATAGCATCAAATTGATCATGATATTCCACCACAGAACCAGTTTGCCGCAATTTCATAAGGTCCGACATTGGATCATCATCAATTTCACCAAAACGATCGATCAATATACTTGTAAATTCAGTCCAATTTGGAAGGTTACCTCCTGGAAGAGTCTTAACAAAAGAGGTATGCCACTGTAGTGCCTTTCCTTCAAAATGGATTACCGCTAATTTCACACGAAAATCTTTCGGAGTGCCATCAATCGCAAAGTACGTTTAACAGTGATAAATCCACTGTTGGATTGTATCACCGCCAAAGCGCGTGGGAAATCGATTCCAGCCAAACGAGTGCCACAAGAATAAGTGGAGTTCGAGTTGCGTGCACCTCTAGAATTAGGACTGCGCCTTGAAGCGTCATTTGCGGATTCGGAGGTTCAGTGTAAGGTCTCCAAGATGGGCCGATCAACCGATGCTTCAATTGCTTGCCTAATTGAAGCTGTAATCTCCATTAAACGTTCGTCAAGTTTCGAAATAATTTTGTTCTCTAAGCGCTCCTCCTGTTCGCGCATTCCTGCTTGAAGACGAGTTGCCTCTGCCATAATTGCCAATGGAAGGTCCAAGCTGATACCACTGATAAAGGAAGTCTAGAAATATAGAATATTCGAAGAACTTCAAGAATTAGGGATTCAAACCTGAATCCGAAATAATGCCAGAGAAGTTTGAGAAGAAGAAGATTGTTTTGTTGTGGTAAGAATCGATCCTTCCCCCTCCCTTTGAGAGGAGTATTTATTATTTCAAAACCCAAAAAAGCATAACAATTGCTACAAGCTTCTAACAGAAAAGGTTTTTTTTTGTAATAGAGAGAACATGTAAAAGTTTATATAAAAGAAAGCAAGAAGAAGGTGAGGAGGAAATAAGGTTGTAGATAAATCGGGTTGACAGTACCATTTTTGTAATAAGTGCAAAGTTCCAAAATTCTTGCTCAACGTATGCATTTGCTGGTCTAACCAATAAAAAATGTTTCACAACGACATAATATCTAAAATATGAACTTCCCAACGGGAGAACAATGAAATTATGTGGAAATACCCTAGACTTTGTATAAATATGTTTAACACAATAATCCATACAAAGAATCTTAATACATTCACAGTATATTTCAAAACTATACATATGTATTTTCTCCCAATGTAAATTAATTTTGAAAAATTAACAAAGCAAGAGAGAGAGATAAATTTATCTCATTAAAATGTGATTTAACTTGATAGCCTCCTTGCAAGTCATTAAATGTTGAGCTTCTTAAATGCATATTTCAAAAATATAAAGAAAAATTCATGCACCTAAAGAGAGACATAGAACTATATTTCTCTCAAAACTAATTAATTATTATTACGAAGTCCTATGTTCTAACATTGATAATGTTGGTGCATTATATCAAAAGTTGATAAGTAAGGTTTTCAAGGACTAAATTGGTAAGAACATTAAAATTTATATATTGATGACATAATTGTAAAATTCAACTGATGCAAATAACATGTTGACCTTAAAAGAAGTTTTCAAGTCATTGAGAATGTACAATATGCTAAATCTAGATTAATGTGTTTCTTATGATGAATGACACAAGTTTCTTGACTTTATGGTAATTCATAATGTATAGAATTAACTTTTAAAAATGGTCTCTCATCAACACGGAAAACTCAAAAAACTTGATAAAAGTACAAGAAATGGTAGATAAGGCCCATTATAAATCTAGTAAAAAGGAAAAAAGTCATGGACCTCCCTACAGGATTCAACTTGAGAAGAGATTTATGAAAATCAAAATGTTGCTTGTCTTTCCATCCAAATTACAAAATCAAAACTAGGTTCATCATTAATTTTGCACCTCTAGGTCATGGAAGAAGTAGTTAGTGAAATACTTGTCTTTGAGGAAAAGCAAGGGCAAACCTCAGTGTACTTCATTAGCCACATTCTCCAAGACTTTGAAATGCCTTACTGAGTGATCGAGAAGGGGGGCATTGAATTGGTTACCTTGACTCGAAGACTAAGTCCTAATCATATTCACTATATAATTGGAAGGAAAAACTACTTTATATTCAAAATTCTTTAAAAAGTAGAACTCGTTGAATGAATAATTATTTGGTCAAATAAATTGTTATAGTTCAGAATCAAATATGAGCTAAGGGATAACTCTTAGCCAACATTATTAATGAGTTACAACCAAATATACTAACTGAAGAGCAATGGTGGGCATTGCATATGGATTGATTGTAAAAAAAAATGACGTAATGCAAAGTACTAGAAGAATCGAAAAATGTGTTAATTCAACAAACTCTTGATTTTGAACTTTCAACGACAATAAACAATAAGGGTATGAAACACTAATTGTTGAACTTCCCATTGTAAAAGCCATTAATGCAATGAAACTCTTATGTTGAAATGAAAAACAACATATTTTTTATCCTACTATTTACTATGCTACCTATTACTATGCAAGCTATTAATAAAAACCTATCACTACAATAGAAGAGAAGGGTAAAGAAATGGCTTATTGGTTTTAATCTCCTATGCTCACCCACTCTTTCCAGCAGTGTCTCCATGGCTTCCTTGCCTTCCTCCTTCCCAACTCTCTGTTGCAGCAACATCTCTCCTTCCACTGGCAGCTGTTGTGTGTGTGGCACTAGGCTAGAGATCTTTCCAAGCCTTTCTGCACTTTCCTCCTCCCAAATAACTGCCTTAGTGTATTCAACATTCTTTATTTCCTTTAATTCTGCACAACAATCAAGTTCAAAGTTAGGTGCATCTGTTAGGACTCTAAGTTCTGGCTGTATAACAGAATTTATCTCAATACAAATGGAGCAAGAACCAGATTCACAATCACATTTGAAATTCTCAAAAAACTATGTTAGATCAAAGTCTAATCCTAACTCTATAGAGTTCTCAGATTGCACAGTTTCTATATCAAGCTCAATACTGACATATGCATCATCAATAGAATCAAAGGTCAACTCAAGGCTACTTTCATTCAAAATTTCACCAAGGCAATCATCTATATTTGAGTTAAAAACAACAACATTTATATCAACATGTTCAATAGCTGAAACTGAATCAATAATTTTAGCATGATCATTCAAAACTGTATCAGTTTCAATCATAGACTCTATACAATCAATGTGCAGCAGATCAAAGGCATTTAAATGTACAGGTAATTTATGAACAGTAGTCAAGATCAGTACACAATTTATGAACAGTAGTAGAGATGTCAAAGTGCTCAATAGATTATAAAGAATCAAAAACATGTGTGTGCACAGGCATATCAATAACAGAATCCAGAACAGGTTTTATGGTTTCAAGTTTCAACAATTCAAAAGCATCAAAATTTACTTGAACCTCAGAAACATGTATAGGAATTTCAAGTTTAGAGTAAACCTGCTCAGGTTCTGCAATTGCTACCTCAATAGGATTCTCACCGGCCAGTTTGCAAATCAGCTTCCTTGCCTCTGTTGGAGTTCTGTCCAGCAAAGATCCTCCAGCAGCAACATCCACAAACATCCTCTCCTCAAACAATAGGCCTTCATAAAAATAGACTAAGAGCAATGCCTCTGAAATTTGGTGGTTTGGACAGCTTAAGTAGAGCATGTTGAATCTCTTCCAGTACTCATCCAGGCCTTCTTCTTGAAATTGCGCAATGACAGTAATCGCCCTTCTGATACTGGCCACTTTGATTGCTGGGAAAAATTTGTTCAGAAACCTCTGCTGCATCTCTTGCCAATTCCCAAAAGGTTGGTGCTGGTAGATGAACCAGTCTCTTGCTGCACCTTGCAGGGACATTGGAAATGCTCTCTTCAACACTCCTCTTCAGGAATTCTTGAAGGCTTCATGGAGGAACAAATGAGAATAAACTCTTTGACATGTTGGTGTGGATCCTCATGCTCCCATCCATGGAACTTGGACAACAGTCTTATAAAGCTAGCCTTCAGCTCAAAACTTGGTGAATGCTGCTCCTGAGTTAGGTAGGTGCACACCAGCTGGTGACCATTCTCTTGATTGTTCCAGGCCCTGTTCTAGACTATACTTCAAGAGGAGATTATACCAAGCACACAGAAAAACATGAAAAAAGAACCTAATAATAACAGCTTTCAGAATTAAAATCAAACACCAAACACACAAAACTAAGAACCATTACTCACACGCTACAACTTCAGAAGCAGAAACCTAAACACACAAAAAAAAAATACAAAAAGAAATAGACCTAAACAAGACTAACTAAACACCCTAAAACTTAATTTGCCGAGTCCCCGGCAACGACGCCATTTGTTGAAAGGCTTTTGGTTGCAAAAAAGTCAACAAACCTAAATTCTCCACTAATGTAGTATAGGGGCAACCTAGGATATCAATCCAAGGACTTGGTACTTATTAAGTTTAGAAATGTAGAATTATACCTAATTACTATTTACTAAAACTATCTAAAACTAGGTGGGGAAAATTAAAATGAATCTAAAGTAAGGAACTAGAAGATAATGCATGAGAAAAAATATAAAGAAATCGAATGCTTAATCCTAAAATGCAGATTCAGGAAAGAAATATGTAAGTAATTAATCCTAATTCTACTAAAGAGAAAATATAAAACTGAAATAGAATTGAAGCAAATTTCGTAAATCTATCATCTATCAACCCAATTGAAAAAAGAATCATACAAAGAATTTTGATAAGAACAATTTTCAGATTTAACAAATATTGATTTGGTGAAAAGAGTCTCAGTCACTATCAGGAAGACATCCTGTAAAATAAAGCCCACTTTGGGGTCTTTGAGTCCATATTTCAGAACTTGAAATGGTGACTCTCACTCAATTCATCAACCCAATATTTGTACAATCTAGAATCATGTCTTAGCAATTATCAAAAACATCATAAAACTACTCTAAAAGCAATAAGAAACATAATCAAAATATCAACTCTAATATGAAAACATCATCAAATTCAGAAACAAGTATCAAAAGAATGGAATCAATGCAAGAACCTAAAACATAAGCATAATCAATAAAAGTGCTGAAAAAGTAAATTCAAATGCAAGAAATGTAAATTGATTTGAAAGGCAATCAAAGAAATGTAAACTGGAACAAACAGAAACATAAACTTTGCATTTGAAAACTAAAATTGAAAATTACAAGATACCAGAGTTTCTCAAAATCGCACTTCCTATCACCCAATGGAAGGCTCCAAGAACTCAAGTGTAAAGCAAAGAACGTATCTACTCTACGAAAAACTGATAAAGCTAAAGCTAAAGACAAGAATTGAAAATCCTAAGCTAGGAACACTTTCAGTCACCCAATGTATATATTACAAAGAAAGTTCAAAAACAGAAAAAGAAAAGGGGAAAGGGGGAAGAATCGTTAACTGCCTTCGAAGCTTGTCCACGCTTTTCCAAGTAACCCTGCTTCGTTCTCCAACCGACAATCCAGCTCAGCAAAGCTCATCGAACCGATCAAGCTTCTAGACTAGCTCCTTTTTGGGTTGAGAACCTCTGTTAGCTCTCAAATCAAGGTGTTGCTCCCTCCACCACTCCAAGTGCTTCTGCATCTCTCCAGTATTTTCTTTTATTCCAAAAGTATTTTACACTTCTCCACTATTTTCTTTTATTCCAAAAATACCCTATACCTCCTTACTATCCTCAACAATCTTTCTCTTTTTCTCTCTGCAATAATGAAGCATTCATATGGCTTAGATTTAAACCTGTGAGATATTGCAAAATATAAAATTCAGAGAAAACTTCAATATTAGTGCTTTTACCACTTCCATTTTATAAACTTAAAAGTTAGATGCAAATACAAAATAATAAACATAATAATATTAATAATAAATAATATATTATTATTATTAATGCTTTTACCACTTCCATTTTATAAACTTAAAAGTTAGATACAAATACAAAATAATAAACATAATAATATTAATAGTAAATAATATATTATTATTATTATATACTAACTTTATAATGACGAAAGAACTAAATAAATTCAAAATCTTCAACAAATAACTTTTGTTTTATATTTTAAGTATTTAATAATATTTTTATATTATTTATCTAATAAATTAAATACTTTATTTAAGTTATTTGAGTCAAACATGTCGGTAAGTTGAAACATAATATAATGTTAAAAATTATAGATATTAAATGTAAAAAAAAGCACACATATATATAAATATTTTTCTAGAAATTTAGAACAAAATTTTACCATTTATTAAGTAATTTGAAGAAAAAAATATATTGAACATTGAAAATAAGATTGAATCAAATTTATTTAAGGGAAAGTGTAAATAAAATTTTGCAATATATCACAAGTTTAAATCTGAGCCATGTGAATACTCCATTAATGTGGAGAGAGAAAGAGAAAGATTGTTGAATATAATGGGAAAGTGTAGGGTATTTTTGAAATAAAAGAAAATAGTGGAGATGTGTAGAGTATTTTTGGAATAAAAGAAAATAGTGGGGAGGTGCAAGAGCACTTGGGGTGGTGGAGGGAGCAACACCCCTCAAATCAACCATGGAGCCTGCGCCTGGTTCTACTCTGCTTCTCTTCTCATGAACCCTAGTTACTGGGTTAGGGAATTGGAGAAAATCCAAAAGGGTGTTTCATCCTACACCTTCAAGAGTTCATCCTACACCTCCAAAAATTTCAGTTTTAACATTGTAATATTTCATCTTCATCCTACACCTCCAACTTTTTCAAAAATTTCAAATTAACTTTAATAAATATATTTTCATTTTGTTTTCTTTTTATTAAAAACACTCTACACCACCTTAATAATAATTTAATTTAAAATTCAAATATTATTTAATATAATTTTATATTTTAATAATTATTAAAATATGATTTATATTATAATAATAATTATATTAAAAATATAAAAATAAAATAATTAAAATAAAAATAATAACAATAAAAATAATAACAATAAAAATAAAATTATATTAAATAAAATATTTAATATATTTAAATATATTAAATTACATTAAACTTTAAATTAAATTAAATAATTATTAAAATTTAAATAGAAAATAAAATTTTAAAAACAATTACTTATCGAATATCCATATCCGTAAGGTAAGTTATCGGATTTCTATATCCGAATAAGAAATCTTTTCAAAATTTTGTTTTTTTAGATTTTAATAATTATTGAATTTAATTTAATATTTTAATATAATTTATTATATTTAAATACATTATATATGATTTTAAATATTATTTTTATTTTTATTATTATTACTTTTATTTTAGTTATTATTATTTTAATTTTTTAATAGAACTATTATAAAAATATAAATTATATTTTAATAAAAAATATAAAAATATAACAAATGATATTATAATTTTAAATTAAATTAAATATTTATTAAATTTTAAATAAAAATCAAAATGTTAACATTATAATCATGATATCCCATAAATAAATTTTTTAAAAATTGGTTTTTATTTAAAATTTAATAATTATTTAATTTATTTTAATATTTTAATATATTTGAATATATAAAATCAAATTTATTATTTTTTTTTTAAGTTTTTAATTTTATTTTTATTTTAATTATTTTATTTTTATATTTTTAATATAACTATTATTATAATATAAATCATATTTTAATAATTATTCAAATATAAAATTATATTAAATAATATTTGAATTTTAAATTAAATTAAATTATTATTAAGGTGGTGCATAGTGTTTTTAATAAGAAAGAGAAGAAAATGAAAAGGTATTTATTAAAAATAAAAATAAAATTTTTGAAAAAATTAAAGGTGTAAATTAAAATGTTAGAAATTTAAAAATGGAAATTTTGAAGGTTGAGATTTAAAGGTGTACGATCAAACACCCAATCCCAAATGAACGGGCTCTTCTGCCTTTGCCGAAAAAAACGGACCGTTTCATTAAAGTGTAAGGTCAAAACGCACAGCTTCAGCCAAAGCCATCACCACCCAATCAAAAGTGTTTTCACGTAAAAGGCTTTATTTTAAAGCTACACCTCTAACATCACCTCCAAAAATTATATTGTTTACTTTTTAATTTTTCAAAACTTTCATTTTTAACTTTAATAAATATTTTTTATTTTTTTCTTTCTTATTAAAAACACTTTTCATCTCTTTAATAATAATTTAATTTAAAATTTAAATATTATTAATATAATTTTATATTTTAATAATTATTAAAATATGATTTATATCATAATAATAATTATATTAAAAACATAAAAATAAAATAATAAAAATAATAATATAATAATAAATTTGATTTAATATATTCAAATAAATTAAATTATATTAAAATAAATTAAATAATTATTAAATTTTAAATAAAAACCAAATTTTAAAAACTTGTTTAAAATCCGTAAAATATGTTAACACTTTTGAAATAATAATAATTAAAATAAGAATAATAATAATGAAAATAAAAATAATATTTAAAATCCCAATAAATACATTTAAATGTATTAAATTAAATTAAAATATTAAATTAAAATTAATAATTATTAAAGTTTAAACAAAAACCAAATTTTGAAAATTTTTTTAATCGGATATAGACATCCGATAAGTTATGTTAGGGATATCCATATCCGATGAATAATTGTTTTAAAATTTTATTTTTTATTTAAATTTTAATAATTATTTAGTTTAATTTAATAATTTAATATAATTTTAATGTATTTAAATATTTTATTTAATATAATTTAATTTGATGTTTATTGTTTTTAAAATTTTGTTTTTATTTAAATTTTAATAATTATTTAATTTCATTTAATATTTTAATATAATTTAATATATTTAAATATATTATTTAATATAATTTATTTTTATTTTTATTATTTTTATTTTAATTATTCTATTTTTATATTTTTAATATAACTATTATTATAATATAAATTATGTTTTAATAATTAATAAAATTTAAAATTATATTAAATAATATTTGAATTTTAAATTTAATTATTATTAAGATGGTACAAAGTATTTTTAATAAGAAAAAGAAAAAAAAAAGAAAAAATATTTATTAAAGTTAAAAATTAAATTTTTGAAAAAGTTGGAGATAAAAGATAAGAATAAGAATGAGATGTTAGAAGGTTAAAAATGGAATTTTTGGAGGTGCAGGACGAGATGTTGGAGGTGTAGGATGAAACACTCTCATTTTAATCCTCATCCCACCATCATTAGCCAAATTCTTATTTTGACCAGATTTTTAGCCTTTTGACCAGACCTAACATGCAAAAAGAAAAGAAATTAGAAAAAAAATCATATAAGCAAAACATTTTTATTTTGTTATTTAAAGAAAAAAAATACTATTTATTTAAAACTATTATTTATCATTTAAAAACACAAAATTAACACTATTTTACAAAACTCTAAAATTAAAGAAAAATCTATAAACTATCCTAATTCTAGAAAATAAAAAACTAAAATGCACTAAAATAAACTTCTAAGACTAGAAAAAGAGGTAAATTTAGAGAGTTACCCACTCAACCATAACTTAATTTTTGAAGTTCATGTAGAATAATTAAACTTACTCATCTTCTTAATAATAATACTATGGCTAGAAAAGAAGGGAGAATATATTTTGTAGGTTGGTGTCATTTTGAAAGACATATTCATTTAAAAAGTTGGAGGAAAGAAATAATGATTTTGTAAACACTTCACCAGAGACTTACAAAAGACAAGCTCTAGATTGAGGATATCTGTGTTTTCATTCACGAAAAGTCTTGAAAAGATAAAAGACAATAAAAACTATAAAAATAAGAATATAAAATTATATTTTTGTGTAAGATTTAAGAGATAAGCAACGTAATAGGATCAAACTTTCTTGAAACAGTGGAGTGATGTACCATGGAGAAAATGTTGATGCTCTGATAAAGGAAGTCTAGGAATATAGAATATTCGAAGAACTTCAAGAATTAGGGATTCAAACCTGAATCCGAAATAATGCCAGAGAAGTTTGAGAAGAAGAAGATTGTTTTGTTGTGGTAAGAATGGATCCTTCCCCCTCCCTCTGAGAGGAGTATTTATTATTTGAAAACCCAAAAAAGCATAACAATTGCTTATTGTAATAAGTGCAAAGTTCCAAAATTCTTGCTCAATGTATACATTTACTGGGCTAACAAATAAAAAATGTTTCACAACGACATAATATCTAAAATATGAACTTTCCAACGGTAGAACAATGAAATTATGTGGAAACACCCTAGACTTTGCATAAATATGCTTAACACAATAATCCATACAAAGAATCTTAATACATTCAAAGTATATTTCAAAACTATACATAAGTATTTTCTCCCAATGTAAATTAATTTTGAAAATTTAACAAAGCAAGAGAGAGATAAATTTATCTCATTAAAATGTGATTTAACTTGATAGCCTCCTTGCGAGTCATTAAATATTGAGCTTCTTAAATGCATATTTCAAAAATATAAAAAAAAATTCATGCACCTAAAGAGAGATATAAAACTATATTTCTCTCAAAACTAATTAATTATTATTAGTTATATCAAAAGTTGATATAAAACTAATTATTATTCATGCACCTAAAGAGAGATATAAAACTAATTAATTATTATTAGTTAATTCCTCTCTTCTAACATTGATAATGTTGGTGCATTATATCAAAAGTTGATAAGTAAGGTTTTCAAGGACTAAATTGGTAAGAACATTAAAATTTATATATTGATGACATAATTGTAAAATCCAACTGATGCAAATAACATGTTGACCTTAAAAGAAGTTTTCAAAGTCATTGAGAATGTACAATATGCTACTAAATCCAGATTAATGCGTTTCTTATGATGAATGCCACAAGTTTCTTGACTTTATGGTAATTCATAGTGTATAGAAGTAACTTTTAAAAGTGGTCTCTCATCAACACGGAAAACTCAAAAAGCTTGATAAAAGTACAATGGGATAACTCTTAGCCAACATTATTAATGAGTTACAACCAAATATACCAACTGAAGAGCAATGGTGGGCATTGCATATGGATTGATTGTCAAACAAAAAAAATGAAGTAATACAAAGATTGTACTAGAAGAATCGAAAAATGTGTTAATTCAACAAACTCTTGATTTTGAACTTTCAATGCTAGTGAACAAGAAGGGTATGAAACACTAATTGTTGAACTTACCATTGTAAAAGTCATTAATGCAATGAAACTCTTACGTTGAAGTGATTCTTAGCTGACAATAAGACATTTATCAAAGGAGTTTAAGGGTATGGATTTATTATTACTTAAATTTTACAATTTCATAACTATCATGGTTTCAAATTTTGAAGAAATTGGTATTGTACATATTCACCATGAGGAGACCTCTAAGAAGATAATACCATGATTTATTCTCATAGGAGTTGAACTATTCAAACGAAGTTATTTGGTACCTTTACTAAAATGCATTATGCTTTCCCTAGCCAAATATGTTCTTAAAAGGTTGCAAATAGAAATATGTGGTTTTCATTTAGGAGGACAAACCGTAAAGTCTTGGGTCTTGTAAGTAGAATGCTACTAGCCTAAGTTGTGAGGAGATTATGTTGACTTTTGGAAGACATTTTTAAACGACCAAAACCACAAAATACTTTGCGGGGGCTCCACCATATCATTTTATAGCTTTTCACCAATGAGGGAATGAATATTCTCTAACTCTTCCACCAAAGTAGATTTCTCATAACTTGATGATTTCACACAATGGATTGTGGCCAAACCTTTGGCTAAGATAATGAATCAATAAGTGTAACAGTTTGTTTCGATAAAAATTATATATTAGTATTAGATTTCTATTATAATCAATTAAAGACAAATGAATAATATTTTACGGAAAAGGTCTTATCGAGTTCTACTAAAGGGACAATAGACATCACATAACCAACTATGTGAAACATCCTTAAACAATCAAACTGAAAAAACTTAGAGAATTATATTTTTAAAAGTCGTAGTAGTTTAAAAATAGTGAGAATCAATTATTTTAATATTAAATGGTTTTAATATAAATAATTTTGTCATAAACGAGTTTCATCATTTGAAAAACATACTATCTTTTTTAAAAATAACTTTTTTAGAGTTCTTTAACTTATCTCTAAGGGTCCTCTCTTCCTGTTCTTATGTTTGAAGACCAGAGCCGCCTGAGTGATTATCACGGTGAGATCTTCAACCGATCGGTTTCTCAAATAGAGTAAGTTGGTTTCGTGCTCCTTTTTTTAGGTATGTTTCGTTTTCCTTGCATGTCAGCCTATTTTGTGTTGCATGTGAAGTTTGAGTCTTCTATAAGACTCCCTACTGATTAATGGTTCTAACGGTATACCCTGATAGTGTTTCTGTAGTTCGTAGGAGCATATAATACTTCCTGTGCGTTTGGGGCTGTTTTAAGCTTTCTAAAGTGGTTAGGATATCTATTAGGTAAGAGAAACTAATTACCAGTTTCTAATATTGTTAATGTTTGATAAACTATATTGCTTGTTTTTTTTAGCCTGAACTTGAATGACTTGTAGAAATTGTATTGTATTTTGAATGGTTTGTTGAATGTAGATTTGGTAACTCTAAGTTGGTGACTTGTGACATAACTTTGATTTGGAATAAATTAGAAGAAAGGTGAATTTTTGGCATAAAATAGGGGTTTTGACAGGTCAAATTCTAAAATCATAGTTTTGGGGGAAATCCTGCACTTCTGTCTCTGGGCCATTTAGGACTTAGTTGGTCTCTTATTTTTCTAAAGTCTAGTAAGGAGTTGTGTGGTAGTAAGCGTTTGGTAGATTGTCTGGTAAGGAGTTGTCTGGTGGTAAGCGTCTAGTAGACTATGTGGTAAGGAGTGGTCTGGTGGTAAGCGCTTGATAGATCGTTTGGTTAGGAGTTGTCTTATGGTAAGCGTCTGATAGATAGTCTGATAAGAAGTTGTCTGGTGGTAAGCGTCTTGTAGATCATCTGATAAAGAGTTGTCTGATAGTAAGTGTATGATAGAAAGTCTGATAATGAGTTATCTGATGATAAGCGTCTAGTAGTAAAGTTATCTAACAATAACAAAATTATATGAAATCTCAAATTTGGGATTCTGAACATCAGTTTTGAACATCAAATTAACTATACAAAATTAACTTTTTCTTCGTCGATTTGTACCATGTTTTACTAATTTATTAATTTTATAATTTAGTAAAATGTAAGTAGTGAGTGTGACCACAAGTTTATACACCAAATAAATACAAAATATTCAACCGTAGTTATCTTTTAAATTGCATGTACACAAACAAATACTAAAGTAAGCTATCTTACCCGTAATCATTTTCTTATGCAAAAGTAAAGAAAAAAAAGTTGAAAAATTATATTATTAATTATCCATTATACACCATACATCGTGTAATGATAAATATATAGACCATACAATAAATATTGTATTAATATTTACGGTCATTATCATGATAAATTTGCATATTTTAAGGCCATCTAGTTTCGATAATCGTGTGATAAATATTTATGAAGATTCTAAAGTTATAATTTATTATAATTCAATATAATCCATTTTTTTTCTTTCATTTTATATTATAATAATATATAATTATTATTTTTATAAAGTCCAATAAATATATTCCCACCGAAAAAAACTATTCATGTGGTACACTACTTGTTAGCAAAAATATTGCCACATTGGTGTTTGTGGCTTAGTTAATTGCAGTTTCTCTTGCCACTGTCATACACACTGACTAACAGAACAAAAAAGATTAAATTAAACAAAATTTATCAGAATAAAAATTACATTGAAGATATAAAAAAGTAAATCTCATGTTAAATAAAATGGATGAAAATAGAGATACAATAGTATCTAAACATACAAATAAAAAGGCATGTTTATGGCTTAGTTAGTTTCACAAAAAGAGACATGGAATTGTAACGCAGTTTCTTTTGCCACTGTCATACATATTATAAGAACCATGGGTCCTAGTTTCTCCAACTTTGTCTTTCTTCCTTGACTTGCTTACCCCATCACTCACGGTCATGTCTCTTAATATAAAAATGGTTTAATTAACTTACGCGGAAGATGACTTTCATACTATTCAAACATTTTTCTTTCAAAAATAAAGTGTCTTATAAATATTAATGTTGTATCTAATCTTTCATTATTTATGAACAATAAAAATTCCATATATGAGAAAATTTTAATTTCTATTTTCCAAAAATATGATGCAATCGCAACTGCAATTGAACAAACAAAAGATTTGGCTACATTGTCAGTCACACAACTAATGAGTTCTTTTGAAACTTATGAACAAAGATTGAAAAGGCATGAAGAAGACTCGGTTGAAAATGCCTTTCAATCAAAACTAAAATTACGGTTTCAAAATAAAGAATATGAAAGAAATAAAAGTAGAAGAGAAATTTCTAAAAATAAAGAAAATTCTAGAAACTTCTCTATTACCTGTCAAGGGAAATATCCTCCATGTGGCATCTGTAAAAAGACAAGTCACTTGGAAAAAGATTGTTGGCATCATGAAAAACCTCAATGCAAGTATTGCAAGAAGTTTGGTCACATGGAGAAGTATTGTCATAATAAAAATAGACATCAAGCAAACTTTGCGGAAGAAGATAATCAGGAGAAACTCTTATTTTATGCCAATCAAGAATCTCCTGGTAAATGATACGTGTAAAAATTACTTAAATAAATGCATTCTTATTTATCAGTTTTTGGAAATTTTAGGTGTGAAAGTCTCTTTTAAAGAGGTATTATGTGTATAAATAATTTTGGATGTGAATAATGCTTTCTTTAAGTAATTATGTCCAGGAAATAAAGCCAAGAAAAGAAGAACAAGAATCTGTCCAGCTGAACTCGCTCAAGCCAGCAAGAAGCTTGAGCCACTCTGCCTTGCTCGCTCGAGCGACCAGCGCTACTCGCTTGAGCGAGCTCTGCTTCTCGCTCCATCGACATGATCAACTCGCTCCAGCGAGTTGACATTTTACAGAACCCATTTAAACACGCTCTGGACGAAGACAGCAGCAGTTTTTGGGTGTGGAAACAGTCCAGGACTCTCCCAACTCGAGCTCAGGCCACTCCAAGGTGCAAGGACGCCACTTCTACTCCATCTACTCCATCAAAATCACTTCTCCTTGCTTCTTTGATGTTCATGGATAGCTAAAACTCCATTTCAATGGGGTTAAGAGTAAAATTCCGAATTCTTGTAATCTTCTCCGTTTAATGCATGATTCTTGGTATATTTTGTGTTCTACACTTGCTATTATTGTTCATGATGGAAATATGAATGATTTGAACGGTTGAATCTGTGGAAATTGTATGAAAACCGTGGACCTAGGTAGAACTGCTTACGGAATTCAATTTTAGACATAGATTGAATGAATTTTGTCATCTGTGGTATTGGAATTAATGCGAATTTGACTGCTGAAATTACTAAGGAATTAGTAACTTTAGTTTGACGATTCAGAAATTGTCATCTAAGTAATTGGATGCATGTACCCCTTTAATACCGATGCTAAATTCTGAGAAATTGTGCTAATGGAAAGAAAACGGAGTTAGGAACTTGAACTTTAACCCCAGTGAATCTGAACTCGACAACTTTTTGTACAATTAGTAAATTTAATTTTTAATTTTATTACTGCAAAAAATTACTGTGATATTCACTTTTGTTGTTAATCGGTAAATTTTCATAATTAGTAAATTCAAAACAAATCTCTTGGGAAACGATTTCCGGACTTACCGGTTTATTACTTCATTAAATAAGACTTGAAAACAAATTCTTTTAGGTTTAGATGCAAATACTGAAAAATAAATATGAATGCATGTGTTGATCAATTGGATTGAAAGATGCGAAGGTGATTGACGTAAAATATGGAATGATTATGTTGTTAGGGTTTCTGACTTATCCTATCCACTCTCATGTATTCATGAATTCATCTTTCTTCATTAATGTTAATGTCACTTTCTAATTTACCTTAAACCCGATGTCTCGGTGAAGAAAGCCTAATCCTAATTACTAGTTTACAATGTCTTGTCTCCCTATCAATTATTCATGCTTACATTCGCACAGAAGCTTAAAGGCAACCGATCCTCCTATTCCAATGCCTAGGTAATATTGCTTTCGGGAGAATTTCTCCAGTTCTAGACTTCCCCGTATGTGTCCAAATCGAAAAAATCAATAATCATGCAATTGAATGAGTTAAACAAAGCACGCATAGAGTATAGAGGAAAAACCCTAACATTTAATGAATAAAGCATATATAATCAAGAATCAATTCAATATATGAGAGTTTTAAAGGATTACATCGTTTCCTCAACAACAATGGAGGTTTAGTTCACCATAAACATGGTGAAACTAGATGAAAATAATGAAAAGAATGAAAGATAGAACCCTAAAAGTTGAAGATCGGATCTTCTGAATTCAAAATCTGCCTCCAAGGGGTGAAAGGAGTGTAATTTCTCCTCTTTCTGTCCAAAAAGATGTCAACCCAAGGTCGACTAAAACCTTATATAGTTTATTAAAAATTACAGAAAATAAGCCCAAGCCCAATTAAATGGCGCTCAGCGGTAAGTGTGGTTCTTCAAATTGACGCTCAGCTGCATTTTTGGCCCTCAGCGGTGACTGCGGGACTTTAGAATGCCGCTCAACGGTAAAAGTTGCGCTCAGCGGTGATTGCGACTCTTCTTTTGTGCACTTTTACTTCCTTTCCTGAGTCAAGCTCCTTACTACTTCAACTTCTTTCATCTAATTCATCTTAATTCCTGCCAAAACAAGGAAAACCAAGCATAAAACTCATCCAACTCTCTTATTTCTAAAACTTAAGCAAAAGCATGATTTCAAGCTAGTTTCTAAGTCATAAAGGTTGTCTTGAAGGTAAAAATTAAGTATAAAAATAACGGTTTTTCAACCGTGATCACAACTACAACCTTCTTCCAACTACTACTCTACATTCAACTATCTCTACATTTTCTCTATCTCATCAACTATTCCTTTCACAATCTCAAAATACTAACAGAAATAAATTGTGTCATACTTAGGATATATGAATCCATTTGTGGTAGTGATGGAGGAGGTTGGTTGTAAAGAACATGTTGTTCTTAAGTTCCTTCTTCACACATATGCAGATGGTAGAAGGAGCACATTCATGTAAGGTAGCATGAAGCTCCCTAAGATATGCATCCACATGGCTCATAAAATGTCGTGAACAAAAAATGTCAAGAGATCTTAACAGATGTACAAATGTTTTGTGTAATTGGTATAGAGGACACCATCCACTTCAAATTGATGCACATGTCTTATAAGATAAAATATAGATTTGAGTGAAGCATGAATAATGAATTTCTAGCCCATCGCACTCAACCATAACTTAATTTTTAAAGTTCATGTAGAATAGTTAAACTCACTCATCTTCTTAATAATAATACTATGGCTAGAAAAGAAGGGAGAATATATTTTCTAGGTTGATATCATCTTGATAGACATGTTCATTTAAAAAGTTGGAGGAAAGAAATAATGATTTTGTAAACACTTCATCAGGCACTTACAAAAGACAAGCTCTAGATTGAGGATCTCTGTGTTTTCATTCGCGAAAAGTCTTGAAAAGATAAAAGACAATAAAAACTATACAAATTATATTTTTGTGCAAGATTTAAGAGATAAGCAACGTAACAGGATCAAACTTTGTTGAAACAGTGGAGTGATGTACCATGGAGAAAATGCTGATGCTCGTTGAAGGTTGAGGAAAACCTAAATGCCTTCTTTAAGAATTCATTTAAGTGGAATCTCCAAGGTTTCCTGATATTTTAGAAAGCAATAATCAGGAAAGAATTCAAAAAAGACATTATTATCTCTTGCGAACTGATACGCTTAAAAGGTTTTTTTGTAATAGAGAGAACATGTTCCTAATTTGTGTGATTTGCAGATCTGCACCATTTCCTAATTTGATCTGTTCAGGACCAATGTAAGAGGTTTTAATGTTGTAGTTATTGGAGATAGGCTCATCTTTCTTTATGCTTTTGAGTTGAGTCCTTACCGTCTTGATTCGTGCGCATGATCGGCTAGCGTAATAAACGTTGAGTTTTTGCCAGATTTGATAAGAGGTGTTTAAAACGACCATTTTTGTAAGCCGGGTGTTTGACATTGTAGCCTGTAGCCATGCCATGATGAGGCGATCTTGTTGATGATGATGAAATCGGGTTGTGCAATGTTCCAATTCTTGCTCAATGTATGTATGTGCTAGTCTAGCAAATAAAAATATGTTTCACAACCACATAATATATTTATATAAATATGCTCAACCCAATAACTAATACAAACAATCTTAAACAATAAAAAAAGTATAGTTCAAAACTATGCATAAATTTTTGGATGATGATATCTTAATAACTTTTATAACAATTTTCTGACAATAAATTAATTATATGTAACTATTTTATTGACTTTTTGAACTTATTTTGAAAAACATATTTGAAATAAACGAATCATAAGCCATCCTAAGTTGTAAAACAGTTGTAAAAATAAATTGTTAATTAATTTTGAAAAATTAACAAAGCAAGAAGAGAGAGAGGAGAGGGAGGGGGGGAGAGAAAGAGATTAAAAGGTGATTTAACTTGATAGCCTCCTTGCGGGTTATTAAGTGTTGAGCTTCGTAAACATGCATATTCCAACAATATTAAAAGATTTTCGTTCACTTAAAGAGACATATAAAACTATATTTCTCACGAAACCAATTAATTATTATTACGAAGTCCTCTCTTTTTACATCGATAATGTTGGTGCATTATATCAAAAGTTAATGGATAAGGTTTTCAAGGGTAAGAACATGAAAATCTATATATTGATGATATGATTATAAAATCCAACTTATGCAAATAACATTTTGGCTTTAAAAGAAATTTTCAAGTCATTGAGAATGTATAGCATGCAACTAAATCCAGATTAATGTATTTCTTACAATGAATGAGACAAGTTCCTTGACTTTATAGTAATTCATATTGTATAGAAGTAACTTTTAAAAATTCTCTCATTAAAATCTACAACTCAAAAAGGTTGATAAAAGCACAACAAATGATGGTAGACAACTTTGTTATCTCATTTATTTCCATTTTTGGCTTTAAAGATAAGGCACACTAAAAATCTAGTAAAAAAGAAAAAGTCATGAACCTTCATATTCGATTTGAGAAGAGATTTATGGAAATCAAAATGCTGCTTGTCTTTCCATCTAAATTACAAAATTAAAACTAGGTTCACCATTAATTTTGCACATCTAAGTCTTGGAAGTAGTAGTTAGTGGAATACTTGTTTTTGAGGAAAAGCAAGAGCAAACCTTAGTCTACTTCATTAGCCACATCCTCTAAGACTTTGAAATCCCTTACTGGGTGATCGAGGATGGGGTAATTGAATTGGTCAAACAAAGTCTCACATAAGATAAAACAAGAGATGAACATGTATTTATATACACATAAGATACCTTCATTGGTAAGGAGTCTTTTGGAGTGGTACCAAAAGCAAATTCGTGAGGGCTTAACCCAAACCGGACAATATTTTACCAGTGTAGAGATCTATCTATGTGTGTATGTCGAACTGGGTGAGAATTGAATGTAGATTGATTGTAAAAAAAATGAAGTAATGCTGAAATTGCACTAAAAGAACTAAAAAATGTGTTAATTGAATAATCTTTTTCATTTCAACTTTCAATGCCAATAAACAAGAAGGATATGAAACACTAATGGTTGAACTTCCCTTTGTGCAATGAAACTCTTATGTTGAAGTGATTCTTAGCTGGCAATAAGACATTTGACAAGAGTTTAAGGGTATGGATCTATTATTACCTAAATTTTACAATTTCATAGAATTTTGAAGAAATTGGTATTGAACATATTCATCCTGAGAAGACCTTTAAGAAGAGAATAGCATGATTTGTTCTCGTAGGAATTGAACTATTCGAACAAAGTTATTCCATACTTTTACTCAAATGCATTATGCTTATATGTTCTTAAAGAGTTGCAACTAGAAATATATGATTTTCATTTAGGAGGACAAACTGTAAAGTCTTGGATCTTATAAGTGGAATTTGTGAAGAGATTATGTTGACTTTGGGAAAACATTTCTAAAGGATCAACAACATGAAATACTTCATGGGGGCTCCACCATATTATTTTATAGCTTTTCACCAATGTGGAATGAATATTCTCTAACTCTTTAGCCAATGTGAATTTCTCATAATTGTGGTGGACGACCCAAACTTTTGTCTAAGATAATGAATCAATAGGTGTAACAGTTTGTTTGGATAAAAATTATATATCGGTATTAGATTTCCTGTACAATCATTAAAGACAATGAACAATATTTTACAAAAAAGGTCTTACCGAGTTCTACTAAGGACACAACATCACATAACTAACTATGTGAAACATCTCTAAACAATCAAACAAGTCGAAGCAGCGACTGTAGTAATTATATACGAATAAAATCAATATGGTCTCAACCAAAGAAATGATATTTCTCTTTTCACAAATTTTATTACTTGTTCTTCTTTAAGTTCATAGACCAATATGGCCTAAAAAATCTCAATAACTTTCACGTAATAATTTACTAAATCTTATACTTATACATTATAAAATGATTAGATGAGTAATAAGAGAATTATATATTAATTATGTATTAAAGTCATCTTGGATACTTGAATGATGCTTAAAGTTTTGTTCGGACAAGGAAAGAATGGAAAAGAAAAAAAAAACAAAAAGAGGGAAAAATATAAGATTTTTTGAATGGAAAAGAAGTTGATGAAAATTGAAGAGAGATGAATAGGATGATTATAGATAATTTGGTTGATATAATATAATAAATTTTTATATTAATATATATAATTTTTAATTATTTAATGTAAATATTATTTTTTATTAAAACTTAAACAACTTTTCAATTCAAACAAAAAGTAATTATAATTTTTTTTCAAATAAATTAAAATAAATTAAAATAATAAAATATCAACATTTAAATTAATTAATATATTATTATTTTAATTAGTTATTTTATTATATTTAAAAGTTAATTATTATTAATAGTATATTATGTTAAAATAATTAGTAACTTTAAAAGCTAATTAATTGCGCATAAATATATAATCATACGTAAAATTATAATAATCAATTATATTGTTATGCAAAATTAATTATCATTTAGAGTTTTTATTGAAATTTTCTTTTTACCTAGAAGAAAAATGAAGTGTTTTATAATAGGTTGTGTTTTTCGTATTTGTATTCTATATCTTTATTTTGTATATTTTTTTTCACTTTTAATCCTTCCAGACTTTTTCGTGGGTGAAAAAGATATAGACTGTGAAAATTCACTATAATATTATAAATAGATACAGATCAAAAAATATACACCACATATTAACTATACATTTATTATATTAGATATATGTTAACTAAATTGAACATGATAGTGATTTTATAAATAGATACAGATCTAAAACTATACACCATTTATTAATTATACATTTATTGAAATATAAAGTATAATAGCAAGTACTAATTGAAGATAGACTCCATATAATTTATGTGCTTTTTTTAGTCTTATAAACTACTATTTTTAAGATCAATGATATAATAATATACTAATTATCTTTCAAAAAAGTAATATTACATTAACGATATGAAAAACAAATTATTAACTTTTTTATATATTTTATATTATTACTAACTTATATGATTACTAATTTATGTGCTCTTTTTAGTCTTATAAACTATTATTTTTAAGATAAATGATATAATAATATACTAATTATCTTTCAAAAAAATAATATTGTAATTAATATTACATTAAAGATATGAAAAACAAATTATTAACCTTTTTATATATATGATTACTAACTTATATATTGAAAATAACTTATAATGTGTCTAAATTATATCTATAGTATCTCCAACGATTACATGCATTATCAAATATATAAAAGATAAGTGTTTCGGTGGGGATTTATAACCGAAAGATTAACCTTTTTTTATGTGTCTTCCTTACTTCCGATCGCCTGAATCGTCTGAATCGTTTGCCTTTCTTCAGTCTAGACCGTTCACTTTTTTATGACTACTCGATTTTTGGTGCTAACTGTTCGGTTGCCTTCAGCTTTGACCGTTTAGTTACCTTCTTGACAATGGGGGAAGTACATGTAAAAGGCACTCCGATGCTCAAGTTAGGAGCGGTTTGATGAGTTTCTGCTCACAATTGAATATTTAGCGAATTGTTATCACTATTGAATATTTGGATCTTGTAGAGTGTGAGTAGAACGTGAATGGAACGTATCTAACTTTTAGCCTTGGCCGTGTATTTATAGGTTATCACAAGCCTAATAAAATATAAACAGACTTACTTTAAACAGATTTACCTGAAAATTCGGTCGGTTGCTCATAAACAACTTTATGAATATCTTTAATTAGATATCTTTGATTATTTTATCCTCTACTGGATTATTGGCCCAATAATAACTTAAACGCTGGCTCAATTGCGGCCCAACATCATTTTATCTGGTTTGAACCTGGTGTAGCGTTTTGGACCGAACGGTCCTGGATTCCAACCGTTCGGTTCATACTTCATACCATACATATGCCCCCCAAGTTCGAGTTAATCGTTCAGCTTTAGCCATGATTAACTATAGGATTTATGATTTTGAGGGAGGTTGTATTCGCTATATTGGGGAGTGTGCTTTTAGTCGTTGTTCATCTTTGAACCGAACAGCAAGAGAGAGACTAAGGTCTGATCGGGCTGTACCCTGTGAGGTTGAATGGTCGAATGCTTTAGTACATGAGGCCGTCGAAGGCCGAGCAGTTGAATACTTAAGGCCATGGAAGGCTGAACAGTAGAGGCCGAGTGGCCGAATACCTGTGAGGCCGAGTGGCCGAATACCTGTGAGGCCGAATGGCTTAGTACCTCAGGCCGAATGGCTGAATACTTGGGAGGCCGAATTGTCGAGTGCTTTAGAGGCCGAATGGTTGAATGCCTGAGGCTGAATGGTCAAGTGGCAGAATACCTGCGAGGCCGAATTGTCGAGTGCTTTAGAGGCCGAATGGTTGAATGCCTGAGGCTGAATGGTCAAGTGGCAGAATACCTGCGAGGCCGAATGACCGAGTACTTGAATACTTGAGGTCATGGAAGGCCGAGCAGAAGAGGCCGAATGGCTGAATGCGTATGAGTGAGCATTCATCGGGGGAATGTGTAACATCCCAAAAATATAGTGTAAACCACATAATAGAATAATCACATATAATAATATTACAACTCAGTCTTACAAAAGATAGGACGTACGATTATGGCCGAACGACCTTACAAAATAGCAGGGAGTTAAAACTGTACAAATATACAAACTAGACCGAATGATTTACAAAATAAACTTATACCGATCGGTCATACAAAGGAAGAAACTATCCAACAACCGATCGTTATACAAAAAAATAACTTGGACCAAACGGTTCTACTGTTCGGTCTTCACTTCTACCTCGACCAATGCCTCTTCCAGTGCTTCTTCCAGCAATTCTTCTCCTTCTGCTCACATCCACACGGATGATCATTGCAACAGGACAAACGAACGAACGAACAATACAGACAAGACAGAGAATAGGGTAAGCTTATGTAATTTAATTCAAGTATCAACATATTTTTCACACAATCAATTAAACAAGATAGATCATTAACTCTTGCATGCAAAGCCTAATACTAGACTTTGACTGTCTAGACTGTATGAATTTTGTGTAGCTATGACGTTCGTGCACCCGGGTGATGTAGTAACCGGGATACCCTCAACAGCTGCCACCCGAGGTTAGTCCGTTCTGTCCAAATTAACCATAAGGACTAGGATTTCCTGTCATTCCCATTCATGACTTACCCTTCTCTACGTGAGAAACGAGTAATCACGGAATATCAGGATGAACCGCCAGCTTAGCTTTATCCACATTCATACTTTACCATTTTAATATTCATTCATGAGACATTCCTCCCCAGAATACTCTTTCATATTCATACTCATTTCATTTACATCATATTCCATCATCTTTCATTTTCAAAACCTTAAACCGAACCACTTTGAATACAGATCCCATAGGATACCGAATGTCGAACGTTAAGGAGAACGAGTACTGGTCGAATACCAAGCACTGTAGAGACCGAACTCTATTGGTTTTGGTCTGATGCTCTTATTTTAAAATTAGATTACGAAATCAAGGTCGAGAGCTTGGTTTAAGACCGAGCACCACTTAGTACGAGCACTTATTGTAAGACCGAGCACTACTTAATACGAGCGCTTGGTGTAAGTCCGAGCACTACTTGGTACGAGCGCTTGGTGGAAGACCAGGCATTACTTAGTACGAGCGCTTGGTATAAGACCGAGCACTACTTAACTTATAGAATAAAGGCTTGATAAATATAAGATATCATTTAACTAGTGTTCAAGAACGAACGAAATATACAAATACTTATATATATATTGAAGTTTATAACCAAATACCAAGGTCGAACGCTTATTTAGAGATATAACCAAAAATGAAAACGATCGGTCCTCAACTGGAATTCTCTCCAAATGAAAGAACCCAATTTTAACCGAGTCTACAAGAAAACCGAACGGTCAAAGACCTTCAGTGACGAACATCAATTTTCACATAGAAATATAGACTTAGAATTCATACTCTTATTAATACATTTCTCAGCATTTATCTTCATACATTCATACAGCCAAAACATGGTAACAATCATACTTCATATTTCATCCAACAATCAAACAAGCATGCCAGCATTCAAAAACGAGAATAAAATCAAATTATATAAGCTTCCCTTACCTTTTAACGTGACCGAACGCTCACAGATGCAGAATATGGTTCACCGCCAATTTCTTAGAAGACTATGATCGCGATTTACTAAACTAACCAAATGAAATACTAGAAAGGCGTTCAGAAAGGGGTTAAGAAACTCATGCAACCGAAAACTGAGTTTGCATGTACAGAAAAACCACTCAGCTGAGAGAGATGAACTTACCAGTCCAGAATCCGAAACTGATCGGTTCAAACGGACGCCCTCGACGCCGGGAAAGTAGAAATGGTGCCTGAGTGGTGATCGGAGGAAGGAAAGATGAGGATTTCTTAGAGAGAAGTAAGAGATTTTTAGAGAGAAGGAGGAGAAAACGGAAAGTTCAAAAGGTTGAAGAAGATGATTGCATTCAGAAAGTGGCGTAAATTTTTGAAAACTTAGAGTTTTACTCCTACCGTCAAAACCGAACAGCCACTCAACTGTTCACACTTGCCTCCCACTTTCTGATTTCCAGATCCCCTTTGCTTGACACTTGGCTTCCACTACTTGGGGGTTTTAGTGGGTTTTAATGAGTTCTGACAGAATGCCTTTACCGTTCGGATGATAGTCCATGGGGGACTGTCTTCACCGCTTGGTTTATAGTCCATAAGGAACTGTCTTTACTGCTCGGTTTATAGTCTATGGGGGACTGTCTTTGATTTATATTCCATGGGAGACTGTCTTTACTGCTAGGTTTATAGTCCATGGGGTATTGTCTTTGATTTATAGTCCATGGGGGATTGTCTTTGTCGTTCGGTTTTGAATGTTTCCTGGGTTTTGTGAATGGGCTGAACGGTTAACTTCGGATTGACCAAATGAGATGTGTGCCTGATCTTGTCTTCTACCCTGTAAGGACGAATGGCTGAACACTTGGGAGGCCCAATGACCAAACATCTGCGAGGCCGAACGACTGAATCGAATGCATGGGATGTCGAATGGCCGAATGCATGGAAGGTCGAACGGTCAAATGCATGGGAGGCCAAATGGCTGAATGCATGTGAGGCCGAATGGCTGAATGCATGTGAGGCCGAATGGCTGAATACATGTAAGGCTGAACGGTCGAATGCATGGGAGGCCGAATGGCCGAATGCATGTGAGGCCAAACGGCCGAATCAAATGCATGGGAGGCCGAATGGCCGAACGCATGTGAGGCCGAACGGTCGAATGCATGGTAGGCCGAATGACCGAATGCATGTGAGGCTGAATGGTTGAATACATGTAAGGCCGAACGGTCGAATGCATGGAAAACCGAATGGCCGAATGCAAGTGAGATAAAACGTGATAATGATAAAAGAATTTAAATAACAAAAGTCTATGCCTTAAGAAATTGAAATAAGCATGATAGTAATGTTCAACTAAAGTAAATTTTGAGATTTGTCGCATTCCACATGTTAAGAAGGAATTTTTATCATATCTTCTAGTCGATACGGTCCCGAATTGAGCGATAAGGGCTATAACTACGACTACGACTTCTTCGTTCGATCCTTTGATATGACCGTTCAGTTTCTCTACGCTGAGACTTTTCTCTGGTAGGACTTTTTGTTTGGGCCATTTCTTTTACAAATTTCTGCATATCGCCTCCTCGGATGAGCCTTTCTATCTCATTTTTTAATACATCACATTCCTCTGTAGTATGTCCTCGGTTTAGATGTAACTGACAGTTTTTCCTTTCGTCAGCGTCTTTTGGAGAAGACTTTTTCCGAATTGTAAAAAGTTAAGTATTTAGAGCTTCCTCAAGAAATTTTACCCTGGGTGCGTTGAAGGGAGTGTAATGATTATACCTGGGTGTTCGGACGAAATCCTTGAGAAATGTACCTCCATTCTTGTCCCTACTGTTGAATGACTGCCTGCCTTCTTTCTTGCTTCCACCTGTAGAGACTTCTTGTTGTTTCTTTCTTTGCGAGATTCGCATATCCTCCATACGGATGAATTCAACTATTCTTTCTTAGAGCTCTTCCAGAGTTTTTAGTGGTCGCGAATACAATTTTTCAGCAAAATATCTTGGCCTTAGCATGAAGGCAGATTGCTGATGATAAAAGTGTGATTAACATTGTCGTGCGGCTTCATTATACCTTTTCATGATACCTTTCCATTACATCTTTAACTCGTCGTGCGACTTCATTATACCTTTTCATAAATGCTTTCAAAGTTTCGTCCTTTTCTTGTTTGGTGTTTACCAATTTCGCCAGTGTTATCTCCTGTCTCCTATTAGCTGCGTATTGTCTCCTAAAGAGGGTTTCTATGGTGGCGAAGCAATCCACTGTGTTTGGAGGAAGAGTTTTGTACCACTCCAATGCTTCGTCCTTGAGTGATATGGAGAAGGCTCTGCATATGACCAGATCATTGTCCGTGTAGAACGCCATTGCATTAATGAAGATCCTGAGATGATTGTCGGGATCCGTTAAACATCATACTTCTCTAATGCAGGATGATTCTTTTCGGGCATTGGAGTTTGCATGATGGTCGTCGTAAAAGGAAGTAAATTTGTAGGTCGAACGGTTCGCAGGGGTGTTGGTTCCCTTCTTCCGTTCGGATTTGTGTGTTGGGATGTCTGTTGATTACGACTTCCATCGTTTTCATTCTCGCGGTTGTTATCTCGTTCGACCGTCGACACTGAGTGCTAAGCAGACCACTCGGTGCAACCTCGTTCCGCCCTTAGCGACGCGATCTCCTCTGGATGCCTTCGCTGCATCTCTTGTTGTGCTTGGGCTTGCGTTTGTATGGTTTGTGCCTGTGCTTGCATCTGTGCTATCAAATATCTGGTGTTCTGCTGTTCCTCCATGCTTCTTGTTGTTACCATTAGGTTTCTTCAGCTTGCTCTCGGCCCCACGGTGGGTGCCAAAATGTTTCGATGGGGATTTATAAGACCGAGAGATTAACTTTTTCTGACGTGTCTTTCTTGCTTCCGAACGCCTGGATCGCCTGAATCGCTTGCTTTCCTTCAGTCTAGACCGTTCGCTTCTCTATGACCACTCGGTTTTTGGTGCTAACCGTTTGGTTGCCTTCAGCTTTGACCGTTCGGTTACCTTCTTGATAGAGGGAGAAGGTACCTGCAAAAGGCATTCTGACGCTCAAGTTAGGAGCGGTTTGATGAGCTTCTGCTCATAATTGAATATTTAGCGAATTGTTATCACCATTGAGTATTTGGATCTTGTAGAGTGTGAGTAGAACGTGAATGGAATGTACCTGGCTTTTAGTTTTGGCCCTGTATTTATAGATTATCACAAACCTAAAAAAATATAAACAGACTTACCTTAACCAGATTTATCTTAAAATCCGATCAGTTTCTCATAAACAACTTTATAAATATCTTTAATTAGATATCTTTAATTATTTTATCCTCTATTGGATTATTGATCCAATAATAATTTAAATGTTGAGTCAATTGTGGCCCCACATTATTTTATCTGCTTTGAACGTGGTGTAGCGTCTTGGACCGAACGGTCCTGGATTCCAACCGTTCGGTCATACTTCATACCATAGAATAAGTATATTAAATAACGTAAATACATTGATGCATCCAATTTTCTATAAGATTTTTGAACAAGTAAAGAGACATACATCAATAAATATTCCTCCACATTGCTAACACTATTATGCACAAAAAAATATTAACTATACAAGATTTTCTTCGGCGACTTGTAACATTTTTTAGTGATTTATTAATTTCATAATTTAGTAAAATGTAAGTAGTGAGTGTGACCACAAGTTTATAGACCCAATAAATACAAAATATTCAACCAAAACTGCATGTACACACAAACAAATACTACAGTAAGCTATCTTAATATATTTAAAAAATTATATAATTGATTATCTATCCATTATACACCATACATCGTGTAATGATAAATATAGACCACACAATGAATATTTATTAATATTTACGGTCACTATCATGATAAATTTGTAGTAAATATCTGTTAATGTTGATTTTTATTTTAAGGCCATCCAATTTCGACATAATCGTGTGATAAATATCTTATTAATATTTATGAACATTCTAAAGTTATATATTATAATTTCAATATAATCCATTCTTTTTTTTTCCGGACGGTCCAGAGAGCGACGCCGATATCGACCCAACCGCCAATGTTTCTTCAATCTTTTTTTTACGCTTCTGATAGCATTGCCGGACAGCTTGCATAAACACTCATTGTGCGCTATTCTACTCGACCATTCATCCTTCCACTCGGGTGAGTAACAACTATGTATCGTACGGACCGGGCGGTTCAGAGAGTAGCGTCGACACCTACCTAACCGGACGGTTGCACAAGATCGGCCGATGGGTGAACTGGATCATTAAGACTAGGATTAAGGTAAATAGTGATTAGAGTCATTGGGCTAGAATTGGACCGTGATTAACTTTTCACTAATCCCAAGGCCATGGCGATAACTATAAATACAGGTCAGAGATAAGTGGTAGATAGGTTGAATTTACTGCACATTCATTACTATTCCATTGAATCGCCAAACGGTTTCTGTACTGACTTTGGCATTGAAGGATCTTTGACAAGTTCCCTCCCGAACGGAAGAGTGTGACAACGGAGTTTGGAGCGAAACTGGACAGCAAGAAGACAAATTGTGAAGGAGTTTGGTGACTCAGCCTAATAATTGAAACATTATTTTTTACAAAATCCAATAAATATGTTAAAGATTATTATTTATTATTCTATTATTATTAATTATATATCATTATTATATATTCTAATAGAAACATAATCAATATTTTATGTTGATTTTATAAATACTCACGTTATAATTACTTATATATTTATTATATTATAGATATTCTAAAATCTTTAAGAGAGTTAGAGATTACGATGAATTTCAAAAATTTTATCATTTATTTGTAAACTCACGTTCAAGGTTCGATAAAATTACTTGGTATAATTATAAAAGTAATAAATAAAATTATATTAATTTTATTAGGTTTTATTCTCTATGATTTATTCTAAACAAATATAATTTTACTCTTTTAAGGATTATAATAATTTGATTTCATTGACTTGCTCATACCACCTACCCATCCCTAATTTCCCTGATCCCATTTTCAGTAGAAATTTAATCTTCATCACTAGCCCACTTACCCAGAATAAAACATGGACAATTTCTGAGAAATGAATACAAAGGAACCTGGACAATTTCTTAAAAAATAAATATAAGATTTTTAAGTTCCTTAATATTGAGTTAAGTTTAATTGTATTGGTTCAAAATTTAAATTGATTTTTAATTTAAAAATATGTTTTAGTTTTTCTACTTCATTATCATCTACTTAGACAGTACAAATAAATGTTTTGAAAGCAAAAACGTCTAACAGATGTGTTTATGATGAAAATATAAGATGTGCTTATGATGAAAATATAAGAAATGTGTCATCCCATCAACCCATCAACATGTTATCATTAATTATTATTTATACAAACAAAACTTTTAACGGTATTTAAAAAGACAAAAGAGAACAAATAATTTTAAATCATATAAACTTAAAAAAAATTAAATTAAAACAAGCAATTTAAAAGGTAAAGGAACTAAAATCTAGTGTTGTCAAAATATGTTGTAATTGTAACCCGCGGGTCAATCGGTCTAGCACGGATTTGAGCCGGATTGAGTTTGAAAAAAATGTAATTTTTTTTATGCGGATTAGTTTTCAACCTGGCTCTCCGGGGTTGAACCCGTGGTGGGCGAAGTTGGCTCACCAACCCACCTAATTTAATCTAATTGTTTATTATTTTGTGTCTCAACATTATTAGTTAGCATTTTTTTTATTATATTGTAGATGGTGATAAAGAAGATGTTTAAGAGAGAAAAATATTATATATTTAATTATTCAAGACTCTAATATTATAAATGGACAAGTGATACAAAAATTATCAATATTAAAAACTTATTTGTTCGCCTTTTGTACGTATTTTTGGATTGTATGATACGTTTTTTAATTGTTTTGAATTGTCTTTGGAGTTTAACATCATTTTAGTGTGAAATTTATTTAGATTTGATTTTAAAAATTTGTAATTTTTTTATTTTAAAAAAATTATAATTATATGAGTCAGTGAATCAACCCGTTTAATCTACCAACCCATGGTGGGTCGAACCGAGTTCGAATTTCTTTAGCTCGCTAATAAGTGAGCCGAGTTGGATTGGGTTGACTCACTAAGTGACTAATCCGTGGTGGGTCGGGCCAAGTTGAGTCGGGTTACCCGTTTTGACAGCTCTAGTAAAATCTAATACCATAATCCACTTTTGTACGTTTTTTTAATAAATATCACGATTATTATATTTTAAAATTTGTTTCTTTATTTTTATCAATTTTTTTATGTCAAAAATACCATTTAGAATTTTGTTAACATATTTGTACGTGAATGCTAACTCATTTCTCTTCAATTTAAGAAGAATTTTTTTATTTACTCTGAAATATCAATGAAAAAAGTGGCATTACTCATGCATTAAATACAAGAAAAGATACACAAATGTTTGACCTAACTACTTCAATGACTTTATTTGGGTCAATTTTTCATTAGAAACGGATTCAGGACTTTTTATGTATTTTAGTTCATTTTTATCAAGTTTCTTTTATATTTTTTCTTTTTGGAAAAAGTTGATGTGATTCATTCAAAATATAACAATTAATTAAAGTTACTTGATTTTTTTCGAAAAAATAATTAAATTTGTCCTTATTTTTCACTGTCGTGTTAACTTAAACATGGTTTTCTCATGAAAAAGAAAAAGAAAGTTCAAACGTCATTTACTAGTGACTCAAATGTGATAACTATACTCTTACACTTTATAATCCCACTATATATAGAAATAGGGTTAAAATAAAATAAGTAAATTTTATTTTTAAGTGGATCTATTAATAGTTAAGTTAGTTCTAAAATTAATTTGTTATTTATCGTAATTACGGGATCATAATATGGAAAAAAATTGAGGATAATTTGATAATTGTCAGTGTTCGGATTAAAAACGTTGACTTTTAACTAATGATTTGAAACATCCGCCATATAAGATATATATGACTGTAGTTGTTTTGATGATCATCATCGTGTGTGTCCTATATGTTAGCATCTGCTATCATACATAGATTTGTCAATTTGGCCTCCTTACATGGTTTGGCTCTAACCTACGTGGGTTGGGGTTAGAAAAATTCATAAGATTAAAAAGTCTATAGTAAAAAAAGCTTACATGGTCAAAATATTTTTAAAAGCACTGTGGGTCAGGGCCAACCCATGAGTCTTTTTTTAGAAAAAATGTTCATTTTGAATACAAGAAAAAATATAATTAACTCTTAATTTGTTACAAAAATAATTGGTATAGAAAATAAATTGAAATTTTTATAGGAGGAGAGTTATAACAAAAGCAAAATGACAATATTTATTGAGTTAGATTCTCTAAGCATATAATTAAAGGATCATTTTATAAATTTGAAATTTAAATATTTAATTTCACTTTTTTTTAGGTTATAAATCAGAAATTAACTTTGTATCTAAAATTATCCAAATTGAAATTTAAGAGAAGATTTTCTCTAATTGAAGCTCTTAATTTAAAAAAAAATAAGGTTTCTTTATTTTCTTAGAAAGAAAGCTATTGAAAAATAAATTAAATATAAATGATTTTCTTTTTCATTTTATACTCAACAAATCATGCTCATAACATAAATAATAAGTAAAAAGAAAAAACTCATAAACCTTATGTAGGCTGCAGTTGTATTCGCCCATAGGATTCAATCTCGTAGTACTACTTACTCAAAATGTTTACATTTTAAATGTCATAAACATAAACATAAACATACATTTATGTTATGTGTTCTAATTGAAAGTTAAAAATAAATTATTTAATGTGTTAGTCAAAGAATTGAAACACTATAACATTTGTCATTCTTTAGTACTTTAGGTCTATTTAAAATTTTCATTTTTTTATAAATTTTTAAGAAATTAACTTTCTTTTTATAATATATCTTATGGTGATTTTGAGAAAAGATTATCAATGAGAAAAAAAACAAAATAAAACATAAGTTTAATTTACACATAAAATATTAATACTATTTTTGATCCAAAAATTTTAGATAATAAATTTTTGAATTATTTTTAATTTTAAATAATTAAAAACAGATTGAGTGATATTTTAGATGTCGAGGAAACAAAACAGTGATTCTTTTTAAGAATTGTAAAAGCAGTGCAAATATTGAATCAATTTATTATGTTATTATCCCTCTTTGGGGTTATTTTGATACTACTAATTATATATAATTTTTTAATAATTGGTGTGTGCAATATAGGACATAATTGTATTAAAATTGACAACAAAATAAAGCATTTTTATAATATTTTAGTAAAAAAAAATTGTAATATTATTTAGTTGTATAAAATTAAGGGTTAAATATGTTTTTAGTCCCTAAACTATCAAGCCAATTTGTTTTTAGTCCCTCTTTCAAAGTAAGATACATTTTAGTCCTTCTATTTAAAAACAATGTTAATATTTTATCCTCCCGTTGTTAGTTTTGGAGGACCAAAAATTAAGGTTTTTTTGAAGGATGAAGACTAAAATGTAACTTACTTTGAAATAGAGACTAAAAACAAATTCGCTTCATAGTTTAGGAACTAAAAACATATTTAACCCTAAAATTAAGTGTGTGGTTTGCAATTGTTTTTAATTATTTAAAAAAGTGGTTATTTTGAATATTAAATATTCTATTATACTATAATTAATTAGTTTTATTTAATAATTTGAAATAAGAAATCAATTACATGAATATAAAATTTAATACTTTTAATAGTTACTATGAGAATATTGAAGTTTAGTTTCCAAAAATTTTTTAGTGGGGCTAAACCCACCTTAACCCTGACCCTAACCCCCTTGAGAAGAACTTTGGAGGCTAGGGCTTTTTTTTTGCCCCAATTTAAGGAGCTTCTTAAGAGGGGACTTTTTCAAGAGTGGGTTAGGGTGGGTCAAATTGATACCTCTACCAACAAGAGATAAGTTTACACAATGAAATTGCAATTTTTTACAAAAGTTCAAATAGATAGAACTTTATGTGTTAAGGACTTCTTTTAACTCCAAAATAGAAGAAAAAGACATGTTTTTAACCTGCATTAGAAAAGGAGACATTTAAAAGGACAACAAACTTCATTTTCTTGCCATTTTTCGTACCCCAATTGGGAGTAGCTAATTTCCATTCCATGAAATGAAACTTTCGTATATGTAGTTTATCTTTTGTAATATATATATATCTATTATTATGATTCTTCTATTTTCTTTTTCTTTATGATTATTTCATGGCTTCATGACATATGCTTTTGGTTGTTTCTAAACATTAGAGAATGATTTTGTAACTTTGTTTCCAAGATCAACCAACTTAGAGATATAGTATTACACAAATGTTAGGATGAAACATATTTAATATTTTAAAAAAATTAACAAATAAAGTTAAAGAACTATATTTGTTTATTCTAAAAGTTTGAAAACTAAAATGTATCAAATTTTC
Organism: Vigna angularis; assembly: GCF_016808095.1. Classification (NCBI taxonomy): domain Eukaryota; kingdom Viridiplantae; phylum Streptophyta; class Magnoliopsida; order Fabales; family Fabaceae; genus Vigna; species Vigna angularis. The sequence continues at coordinate 11,118,432 of NC_068971.1, forward strand.
GAAAAAAAACAGATTCTAAATTTTTATCAAAATTCAAAAACTAAAATCATATTTAATTTTATTTTTTTATTATGTAGACATCAATACCAACTATTCTTGAATACCAACTATTCTTGAATACCAACTATTCTTGATTATTGTTTGTATTCAACTCATTATATAGGAAGTCTTCCATGTATTTTAAACAAATAATAGATTGGTAATTAAGCTTACGTAGTTGTACTTAAACGATGTTTTTTTTATTATTAATATATCTACTTCATATAAAACATTTTAAAGAGTGAATCAAGTGCAAGATCAAATAAGTTAACAGTGCAACTCAAGTATTGAAAGATATAGATCTATTCTATTTTTATTCCAAAACAATAAATGTCTACATTAGATCCACGTGGACAACCTATTAATTTTTTCACCATACATGATTATATCTTAAATTACTTTTTAGACTTCTTAATTCTTTATTTTAATTTTTTATGTTCTTGGCGTTTACAATACTATTTTAAAATTGTTTTTGCTACCTTTTATATGTTGAATTATATGAATGTCTTCTATTATGATTAAACACATTTTATGGTTTTATGCTTTTATGGTTTAATTATAAATGAAATTAAACTTGTATTTTGTCAATTGTGGAGTCTGAATAAATTATGCTATATGCATGTTAATTAAATTGCTATAAACATATTATTGTTGTTTCTTAAAATACAGCAACAATTTTCTCTACAATTATCATTATATGTTTTTATAAATAAATAAAATAAATAAGAATGCTTATATATGATTAGAGGTGTCAATTTAACCCATGGTCCTAAGGCCAGTCCTAACCTATTATTGAAAAAATCCTATTTTAAGAAACCTCTTAGATAGGGGTCAGAAAAAAACCCCAACTTCCAAAATCCCCTCTCAAGTGGGTTAGGGTCACGGTGAAAGTGGGTTTAGCCAACTGCAAAACTTTAATTAAATTTTAGAAACAATATAATTTATATATACATAATTGATTGTAATTTTGCTCTCTCTCATATATTTTATATATATATATATATATATATATATTAAATATTTATGAATCAAATTGGTCAAATAACCACATTAGAAAGATAAAAAAAATGAGGTTTTATGTAAATTAAACTTGTTGATATAAAAAATTAATATTGAAAATTTACATTTTAATCTTATTAACACAAATACAAAAAATATGTTAATTAATTATAAACAATTCATTTAATATCTATCAGTTTTTCATTAATAATTTTCAGTTCATTCTTACATTTTTATTTATTTCTAAAGTACTCATACAACATGTTCTATTGGTAGTATGTTCTTTGACTAATGTGAATACTTGTATATATATATATATATATATATATATATATATATATATATATATATATATATATATATATATATATATATATATATATATATATATATATATATATATATATATATTAATTAAAATAATTATCTTATTAATTTCATTCTGTTGGTAATATTTTGTAAATTAAATGTTATTATTTATTTAATTATTTCTAAAACTTACTATTTTGATAAACTAAAATAACTATTTATAATAAAAAATTATTTATAAAATTAATAAAAATTATTTATGTTCATGGTAATATGAGTTTCATGGATGATAGATATAATTATTTTCTATAAATACATTTTTTATAGTAAACGATAAGTTGTAATTCAAATAAAGATCTCTAATATGAATTTGATGATTTCTAGTCTTAATTTGGCTTGTACAAATGCTTTTTTTATTTGCTTTGCTAATGATATAAGATAATTCTTATGACAATTTTATTTTGCAAAGTAGAAAATAAATTGAAAGAATTTAATTAGTAGTCACTTAAATTAATGGAGTTTTCTATTCCTTTGCCTTTCAACATGAGTTTTCTTTGAATTTCTATTTTGTTACGTTATCTTTTTATTGTTTGTATTTTGGGCCAAATTAATTATTTGTTTAATTTTTGGCAGAAGAAATCTAGATTATTATAGGTGTGAAGAAGTGTATGTGGAAAAATGGAATTGTTGTCGAAGATTATAACATCTAAAAGAAACAAAATATTATATCATAATTTAAATTCAATATATAGTTTATATATTCAAACAAGATTATTTATAGAATTTTAAGTACGAAAAATAAATATTTATTTTATATAATAAAAAAGATAATTAGGTAATTTTGGTCTATCAAATATAATTGGATCATTTTTAGAAATTATAACACTTAGACTTGCAACAAATTAGAATTAATTACACTTTTTGTTGCATTTAAAATAAAAAATATTTCTAAAAAAAAGGCCCATGGGTTGGTCGTAACGCACAGGGCTTTTATAGATATTTTGGTCCTATAGGCTTTTTCTATGAGGGGCATTTTGGCCCTGTGGGCTTTTTTGGTCCCAACCCACGAGGGTCAGGGCCAAACCATATTAAAGGGGCCAAATTAACGAGTCTAATTTTATAGCTTTTCACTAATGGGAAATGAAAATTCTCTAACTCCTCCACCAATGTAGATTTCTCATAATTGTCGTTGACGATTTCATAAAGTGGATTGTGATGGGATAATCTCACAATATACGCACTCTGATATTTTCCTGAAATTGAGTCTTATTATTCATTATAATTGAAGGGCTTTAAATAGCAAGAACACTTACAATATTATGCGGAATAAAAATAAAATATCAACTATCTTAAAAATAAAATCTGCTTAATCTATCATAAAATAATATTGTACCTAGATAAACCGAAAATCATAACTACTTATCCCTATTTCATCTCTATCAAATCAAACTAAATATTACTATACACAGAAACTAATAAAATAAGATTTAAACAAAATTATTAATAAAACCCTAAAATTTAAGTTTATCCTAACAAACTCCCCCATAAACTTAAATTCTTCCTCCCTTCGATCGACTTTCCATGTGCATCATCCCACACCGGGCTTGCTTCTTTCAATCAAATTTGAGTTTTTCTTTTGCATACTGCCCTCCTGTAATTTACCTTGGTTGACCTCTTTAATGCTTTGACTGACTTTGTTATGTTCGACTTCTCAATAACCTTGACCAACTCGTTTACAACCTTAGGCGATTTCTCAACAATCTCTTCCAACTTCTTCATCGGGTTCTTCTCAACATCTTCATCTTCCTCTTCGTCTGGTTCAAGAACACTAGATACTTCCTCTTCCTTTTCAAGAGTCGCCTTCTTCAGCTCCTCAAGCTCAGCCCTTTGTTTATTCATATTTTTATTAGCTTCATCTAGACGTCTCCTTATCCTCTAAATCTCTTCATCTTTTTGTTTGAGTTCTTTCTCTAGGTTTTCCTTCTCCACAATTGTTGCATCCTTTACTAAGATCACTTCATCCATTGTTGGGATTGGACTCTCCATGTCCATTGCATCCGAGCTCTTTGCCATCAACACGATTCCACACTCTTCTTCAACATCTTCAGTAACGAGATTCGTCTTCCCCTTTGTCTCGGTCTCGCAATACTTTGCAATATGACCAACCTTGCCACAGTTGTAGCACTTGCTTGATCTACACTCGTTTGCATAGTGGCCATACTTGCCACACTTAAAACACTCAACTCCTGACCGATCTCATCGGCCTTTCCCTTGTCCTCGGTCATGCCAATTCTGCTGACTGGTTTGCTCTTCACTATCATTCTCAAAATTACCTCGACTACGTCCACCACGTCCTCGGCCTCCTCGCCCTCTGCCGCCAGGACCTCAGCTCTGAGTAATACGAGATTTATTCGAGTCAAACTGTACATGTAGTGCTTGCTCGTCGGGTTCCTTCTTTTTCTTTTTCTTCCTTAATTCGTGGGCTTTTAATGTCCTAGCTAACTCCTCCACGGTGAGAGTTGACAAATCCTTTGTCTGTTCAATAGTGACCACAATACTTTCAAAATCATCCGTCAGATTTCTCAAGATCTTTTCCGCAACCCGATTAGGAGGAACCTCTTCTCCATTCATTCTGAGTTGGTTGGCCATCTTCTGCACTCGAGCTATAAACTCGACAACTCCCCCATTTTCATCCATCTCCATATGTTCAAACTCTCTTCTGAGAGCTTGTACTCGGACCTGCATCACGCGAATATCTCCTTTGTATGCCATCTTCATAATTTCCCATGCTTCTTTTGCTGACTTTGCATTAGCTATTTTCTCGAATCCAGATTCATCCACTACATTATACAGAAAGTACAAAGCCGACCTGTCTTTCACTCGTGTCTTTTTCAATGCAGCAATCTGGTTCACTATCTGATGCTCATCATCCACGGGTTCAATGTACCTGTCCTCCACTATGTCCCATACATCCTAGGATTCAAGAAGAACCTTCATTTGAAAAGACCAATTGTCGTAATTGGTATTTTCCGACAATTGTGGCACACTCATCCCATTGAATACCTTTGTCATCTCTCTCACAAAAAATTCAAGCACTCACTTTTTCTCTCACGGTGTTTGACTCTCTCCTCTCTCTCTTTTTCTCTCTCTCGGTACTTCGAGCATAAAGCTCTGATACCACTAATAGGAAAAATCTCACAATATACGCATTCTAATATTTTCCTGAAATTGAGTCTTATTATTCATTATAATTGAAGGGCTTTAAATAGCCATAACACTTACAATATTATCGGGAATAAAAATAAAATATTAACTATCTTAAAAATAAAATCTGCTTAATCTATCATAAAATAATATTGTACCTAGATAAACCAAAATTCATAACTACTTATCCCTATTTTATCTCTATCAAATCAAACTAAATATTACTATACCCAGAAACTAATAAAATAAGATTTAAACAAAATTATTAATAAAACCCTAAAATTTAAGTTTATCTCAACAGATTATGGCCAAACCTTTGACCAAAATAATAATGTGTCGCAAAATTTGTTTTGGATAAATATAATATGTCGGTATGAGATTTTTTGTACAATTATTAAACACAATGAACAAAAATTTACAAAAAAGATCTTATCGAGTTTTACTAGGGGCTCAATACACATCACATTATCAACTTTGTGAAACATCCTTAAATAATCAAACAAGTTAAAGTAATAAATGAAGTAATTATATACTAATAGAATCAATATGGTCTCAACCATTACAAAAAAATTCTTAGAATTACCAATGGAAATAAATCCATTAGTATATTTGAATTATTGACGAATTTTGAAATTTTACTTATTGACAAATTTTATCGAAAAATTTATTTCGTCAATAAAATCTGTCAGTGAAATTCATCAATAAATTTATTGGCAATACATATTTCATTTATCGACGAATTTTTTTATCATAAAATCTATTAATAAAATGAGTGACAAATTTCTAGCCTACTATCTCTCTTAACGAGCCCTCACTAGAAAATTGAAACCCCTTATTTCCCTTTCTTCCTCTCTTGCAAACCCACCATGAACGAGATGCATCAAAAGCCATCACAACTCTCAAAACCACCACTGTCAGAGAGATGCACTATGAGTTATACCCATTGCGACTCTAGAAGAGGCAACTGACCGCAAGGAAGAATCGTCTTTCCTCCATCAAAGATGACAAACGAGATTGCTTGACAAAGAGACCATTGCGAGCTCTGGATTGGCCAACCACTACGACAAGCGCACAACTATTGCAAGAGCTTTATTATCGCACACACGTTGCCTGGGAAGAAGAAACCTCCACTACTGCCATTGGTGATTGGCTTGACATGAACCATAATAAGTTTTTCCCCAAGATTTTATCTTAGTTTGTAATGAAGGATTCTGTTGGGTTGAAGATGAATTACCCATTTTGTTTGCAATGTGTTGATTATTTTTATTTGGAAAGCTAAAACAAGGAAGAAGGAGAAAGGAGAAAGAAGATGAACTAGATTACGATATTTACTAACAAAATTTTCTTTTAGTAATAATTGACAAATTTTTTCTTCGATAACTATTGACAAATTTTTCCTATAATTACCAATATAATTTTCCTTCGATAATTATCAACAAATATAAAATTTCATTGATAAATGTTATAGAATGCATAGGATATATATTTCAATCCGTCAAAAATTCATTGCAAAAAAATTGTTATTGATAGATTTTATATTTTTTATAGATTTTCACTATCAGTAATATCTGTTTTTCTTGTGAATCAAAGAAATAATACGTTTTTTTTTTAAATTGATACTTATCCTTCTTTAAGTTTACCAACAATATACTAAATCCGCGAAGATAATCTTAGTAACTTGTACTTTTACATTACAAAATGCTTAGATGAATAATATAAGAATTATACATTAATTAAGTATTAAAGTCATCTTGGACACATAAAATTTTGTTAGGAATACGAAAAAATGGAAAAGAGGGTGATGAAAAGAGAAATGAAATAAAAGGTAATTTTAATTATTCAAATAATTTTAATTGGTTGATATAATATTGTATTTTTTATATTAATATATATAGTTTTTTTAATTATTTAATGGAAATATTTTTTTTATTAAAACTTAAACAACTTTTAAATTAAATAAAAGGTAATTATAATTTTTTTAAATAAGTTCAATGCAACTAAATAATGAAATATCAAAATTTTAATTAATTAATTAATTATTTGATATTTATTTTGATTATTTATTTTATTATAATTAAAAGCAAAATTATTATTAATAATATATTATGTTAAAATAATTAGTTTAATTGCGCATATGTAATCATACGTAAAATTATATAATCAATTATATTGTTATAGATAATTAATTATCATTTAGAGTTTTTATGGCAATTTTTTTTCTACATAGAAGAAAAAATGAAGTTTTGTAATGGGTTGTGTTTTTCGTGTTTGTATTCGATATCTTATTTTATAATTATTTTTTTCACTTTCAATCCTTCCAGACTTTTTCGTGGGTGAAAAAAAAATAGACTGTAAAAATTCATTATAATATTATAAATTGATACAGACCTAAAAATATACACCATTTATTAACTATGCATTTATTATATTAGATATATGTCCACTAAATTGAGTATGACAGTGATTTTAAAAATAGATACAGATCTAAAACCATACACCATTTATTAACTATACATTTATCATATTAGATATATCTCAATTAAATTGAGTATGCAAAGATTTTATAAATACCTCACACTTATGTCAAAGCAACAAAAATGTAAAGAAAAAATTATTCTTCCTTTTAGAGTAAAATAATCATTAAAAGGATAAGCTTTTATAATTATTAAAAGAATAATTAAAAAGTAAAATAGTAAATATCCAATAGATATACAAAATTTATGAATGTACCCTCAATTTGTGTCAGAAAACGAAGAGGCACATCTATATTGTAAAAAAAAAATTAAAAAGCACAAAGAAAATAAGAATATAAAAAAATATTATTTCTTATTTAAAAATACAAAGAAATGCAGCAAAATTATATATATTTATTGTGTGTGTATATACACACAGTTACACACAGTGTATACATATAAATTTGTCAGTAATATTTTTTAAATTTAAACAATCTTATTTTTTTGTTACTCTTTTTTTTTTCTACTAATAAATCCAATAAAGGCTTCGAAGAAGGTACATTTGAATCATATGAAGATTTACATCCATTGTGAAGGTGACTTCGACCCACTGAAAAAAACTAATAGTGAAAGTCCTTTGTAAGATGGGGAAGGGGAGACTTTTAGGTAGCCTTGAGATAGTAATTGTTAGCAAAAATACAACCACACATTTATTTATATTTAGGGAAATGTTTTTTTCTATCATAAATGCACCACTTTACAGGATATTTTGATCATTTAAGAAAATTAACTTTTATATGTAAAATATGTGTAAAAGTTTGTTGGTTGTAAAAATAAAAACCTATGTTTGTGACTATATGGTTCGTTGAAACGTTTACGTTATTATACATTTATTTGTTGATTTTAATATTATTTTAAAATATAAAGATTTTCCAAAGAATGAATTGAAAAGAGAGTAATTATGTTTTTGTAGAGAAGGTTCGTTCATAACAGTCAGTCGGCCATTATGATCAATCGATCGACTAATAATTCTCACTCATTTTATTATAAAAGAGAGACCCACATATAACACTTAACATATTTGAATGTAAATCGGAGGTAAAAGGTTCGAGTTAGTAATCAAACACGTTGTAAAGTTATATTCATGTGGTAGTGAACTCATAGTGGATGTATAATCCTTTTTCAACCCTACCCGGGATTGAAACCCGCACATGTACTTAGCATATCATTTGAATCTAAATGCACCTTTGTCAAAATAAAATTTCTAGTTAGTTGAACAAGACTAGGCAAGAAATTGTGTAGGTTATTTTATTGAAAAAAAGTTTCAGAGAGTGAACAAAAGAATATAATACTGCATAGGTATCTTTTATTGAGGAGTGTTAATGCTTTTATAAAGCAAATAACTAAACGTAAATGTACGAAAATATTGATATCTATAACCATTAATAGAGTAATGTTCCTAGTGTTTAGAAAATAGTAAATAAATCCTACCTGTCAACATGACTTTTATTTTCCTAAAAAATGGCATAACATATTATTTTAATTTGTTAATTTCCAATAATCATCAATCAACACTCCTCCTTGACTTTGGAACCGCAAACTCCAAGCTTTTGTCTCAAGAACTCAAATCTAGATTTTAGAAGTGCCTTGGTTAGGATATCAGCCACTTGACTTTCTATTTTGCAGTAAACTAGTTTCACTTGTCCTTCTCTTTGAACTTCTCTTAAAAAGCAAAGTTTTATCTTAAAATGCTTTGTTTTGCCATGTTATTGGAAATTGAAATTGCAGCTTGATTATCCACAAAAATCTTTCTTCTTGTTCTATGTGTAAATCAGCCATGATTTTCCTTATCCAGATAGTTTGATTTACATCAGTAGCAGCAGCAACATACTCTGCTTCTGCTGTTGATTGGACTATAATTTCCTTCTTTTTGGAAAACCATGAAAAAAATCCAGAACCAAGAGAGAAGCAGTAACCAGAAGTGCTTCTCATATCATCAACACATCTTGCCCAAACTATCTGAATAACCATGAAAACTTAAGCTTTCAACTTTATTGAACCATATAGCATAATCAATTGTACCTTTAACATATCTAAGAATTCTTTTTGTTTCTTGGAAATGAATTTCACTAGCAAAATGCATGTACCTTGATAACAAACTCACTGAATGCATAATATCTGGTCGGGTGACAGTTAAATACATTAAGCATCCTATTAAGGATCTAAACAGCATTTCGTCAACCTTTTTAGCTGCATCTTCTCTGCAAAACTTTTCTTTTTGGTTCACTGGAGTTGCAGATGACTTACACTCTTCCATGTTGAACTTCATAAGTACTTCCTTTGCATACTTTTCTTGGAACACAAATATTTCATTTTTCTTTTGCTACACTTGCATACCAAGAAAAAATGTCATCTTTCCAAGGTCTGTCATTTCAAAGAAATTTTCCATTTCTTCTTTAAATTTATCAATCATCTCCTTAGAATTTCCTGTAACAAATAAGTCATCAACATACAGAGATATCATAAGTATATCTTCATTCATCTTTTTAATATATAAGGTATACTCACTTAGACTTTTCACAAAGCCTAAGCTCATTAAATGTGCATCAATACTACTATACCAAGACCTTGGTGCTTATTTTAAACCATATAATGTTTTTTTCAGTAGATAATCCTTGTCTTCTTGTCCTTGAAGAGCAAAACCTTTTGGTTGTTGCACGAAAATTTCTTCCTCCAAATATCCATTCAAAAAGGCTGATTTTACATCCAATTGATGTATAAGCCAGCCTTTTTGTGCAGTTAGTGCTAGCAGCAACCTTATTGTGTCTAGCCTTGCAACTGGGGCAAATGTTTTAGAGAAATCTACCCCAAACATCTGAGCATATCCCTTGACAACAAGTCTTTCCTTGTACTTGTTCATAGAACCATCAGAATTGAACTAGGTTCTATAAACCCACTTTACTCCAATGGCCTTTTTATGACCAGGTCTGTCCACCAACTCTGACGTATGATTTTTTTCAATCATTTTGAGCTCCTCTTCCATAGCATTTATCCACCTCTTGTCAGTCGCAGCCTCTTCATATCCACTAGGTTCCATGACCGCAACATTACACCTTTAATAGATGTCAGAAAGCAATTTTGTTCCTCTGACAAGTTCGTCATCCACATCTTCATTCTCCTTTTGCAATCCAAGCTCATTGTTGCATTTCAAGCTCAAACAACCAAATTGTTCAAGGTCTTTGTTGTCTTTTCAACTTCAACAATCAAAATCGAAGAATTTCACATCCCTGCTAACAATGACTTTGTTGTTGTGTGGGAGATAGATCCTGTAGGCCTTTGAAATCAAGCTATAGCCTACACAAATTTCAAGTTCTACTTTCTTGTCCAATTTGTCTCTCTTAATATGAGGAATATAAGAGAAATACAAGCAACCAAATATCTTTAAATTAAACAGCTCAGGTTTGTAACCGTAACATGCTTCAAAAGGCGTTCTTTGTTGTAAAGCTTTTGTTGGCAGTCTATTGAGTAAAAATACTGTTGTATTTACAGTCTCTGCCCAGGATTTTTTAGGCAACTCTTTGTCATGAAGTAAACACCTAGCCATCTCCATAATCGTCCGATTTTTCCTTTTTGCAGTGCCATTTTGCTAAGGTGAATAAGGGGCTGTAAGCTGGTATTCTACACCTGTATCTTCACAAAACTTGTTAAATTTTTTGGAAGTATATTTGGTTCTATTATCGGATCTGATCATCTACATTTTGCACTTACTTTGATTTTCCACCAAAGTTTTAAACTTCCAAAAAATGTCAATAACTTCATATTTAAACTTCATAAAATATATCCAACACATTCTTGTCATGTCATCAATGAAAATAATATAATACCTACTGCCATTCAATGATGGTGTGCTCATAGGACCTCCAACATCTGTATGTATCAATTGTAGATTTTGTATAGCCCTTCAAGTCTTGTTTTGTTGAAATGAGAGTCTTGTTTGCTTTCCATATTGACAAGCAATGCATGTAGGAAATGTTTCTTCTATATCAGGTAAGCTTCTGACCATGTTATTCTTCTTCATGAATATTAGAGCACTGTGGTGAAAGTGACCCAATCTTTTATGCCAAAGTATTGTACTGCTGACCTCTTTGTGCACTGCAGCTTGTTCTTCACTCATGAAGTCCAAAGCAAAGCTTCAAAAAACACCTTATAACCTTTTTCAAGCAATTGAGGAACACTCAACAGGTTTTGGTTAATTTATGGAACATATAAAACATCTGAAATCAGTTTCAAACCTGTTTGACCTTCAATTACAACTGTTCCTTTGCCTTTTACTACAATATATGCTCGATTACCTACTCTGACTTTAGAAAGTGCAATTTTATCAAGTTCTTTAAAGAGTTCTCAATCATAACTCATGTGGTTTATGCAACCACTGTCTATTAGCCAACTTTCTGTGGAGCTATTAGTAGAGAAGCATGTAACATTAAACAATTGTTCCTCTTGTGGTTGATCCTCAGCAACCTTAACTTCTCCTTATTGTTGATGAGACTAGCAAATCTTTTTCATGTGCCTTAGCTACCCACACTTATGACATGTTGCATCCGGTCTCCACCAACACCTTTTTTGTGGATGATTGATTTTCTTACAATGAGGACAAGGTGGAAAAACCTGAGTATTATTACTTTTGTTGTTGATCTTGTTTAATCTTCCAGGTCTGGTATCATTGTTCTGCTTCTTCTTGTGTTTGTTGCCATTACTCTGGAATTTGACTTGAAAAGCACCCTCCATAAATCTTTCTTGCCTCATAAGTCTTCTTTGCTCTTGGGCCTGTAAGGCAGGCAAAACCTCTGCCAAAGTGATCTTAGATAGATCCTTTGTGTTCTCCAAGGTAGCTATAGAAGCTTCATATCTTTTTGGTACTGATACAAGAATTTTTTCAACAATTCTTGAATCAGGAAAAGCGGTGCCCAACAATCTTACCTTGTTGGCAATGCGAAGCAACGTATTTGAGTACTATTTGATGGTGTCAGATTCTTTCATTCATTGCAGCTCAAATTCTCTCATTAAATTCAATACTTGCATGCTTCTAATTCTCTCATCTCCTGCATATTCTTCCTTCAAGTAATCCCAAATTTCTTTTGCTGTGTTGTGAGACATGATCCTAGTGAAAATTAGTTTTGAAACACCAAAAAATAAACATGTCTTTGCCTTTGCTTTCCTAGTTTTTTTTTCCTTGTAGTTTTTCATCTAGGTTATATTGGGGTTGTTGGGCAATGGAGCAATATCGTAATCCTCCTCCACTGCTTCCCAAAGATCCAAAGCCTCTAGGAAGTTCTGCATTTTTGTGGCTCAGAGATCATAGCTTTTCCCGTAAGATGTAGCTCTTTATACCAATTTGTAGGTTATTTTATTGAAAAAAAGTTTAAGAGAGGAAAACAGAGGAATATAAAACTGCATAGATATCTTTTATGGAAGAGTGTTATTGTTTTTATAAAGCAAATAAAAATGCACTAAAATATTGACATCTATAACCACTAATAGACTAATGCTCCTAGTACCTAGAAAATAGCAAATAAATCTTACTTAACTTTTATAATCCTAAAAAATAGCATAATATATTATTTTAATTTGTTAATTTCCGGTAGTTATCAATCAAAAACAGTTTCTTTTGTCATTGTCATACATATTATCATAACCATGATATTATCATAACCATGGTTCCTACTTCCTTCAACTTTGTCTTTCTTTCTTGACTTGCTTCGTTGACTTGCTTCCCCCATTCCTCACTGCTATGCCATGTCTCTTGATGTAACAATGATTGAATTAACTTACGCTGAAGATGACTTTCATACAATTAAAACAATTTTCTTTGAAAAATAAAGTGTCTAATAAATATTAATGTTGTATCTTATTTTCCATTATCTATGAACAACAAAAATACATATGATCAGTGTTGTGGGAGATGAACAGAAGCATGGCCTGGAATCCCTGGAAGTTCTTCTTCCTTTGTATTATCTTTTTCCATCTCGCAATTGGTAAAACAAAGGGCGCTAACCTTCCTTATCTTGCCCTAGATTGCAGTGACCCAAGAATCAATGACAACAGCCCCCATCAGACCAACATAAGGACCCTCCTCTCTTCCTTATCTTCCAACGCTACAGACAATGCCAACGGATTCTACAACAACACAATCTTTGGCACAGACTTCCTTGACACTGCCTATGGTCTTTTCATGTGCAGAGGTGATGTTCTTCCTGACGCCTGCAAATATTGCGTCGCAAACGCAACCCACACTCTGTCTACAGACACAAACTGTTTACTGTCCGGAATGGGTGTGATTTGGTACGACGAGTGTATGGTTCGGTATTCCAACTTCTCTTTCTTCACCAGAGTGAACAGATTTCCCGCACGTTGGATGTGCAACACGGCCACTGTCTCCTCCGACTCATCAAATTTCATGAGTTTGTTGGACAACACATTGCTAGAAGTTGTAACAGAAACTGCCAATTCTACAAACAGGTATTTCACAAAGCAAGAAAACTTACCGGACTTTCAAACTCTTTACTGTCTAGGTCAGTGCACACAAGACCTTTCATTCGAACGATGCCATGACTGTCTTAATCATGCAAGAGAAGATATTCCAACATTTAGTTCTGGAAAGCAAGGAGGAAGAGTTCTGTATAGCAGTTGTACCATCAGGTATGAACTGTACCCTTTCTACCGCCTCACCGATGAGGGACCAAAAGGACTCGTCCCCGAAACACATTATACAAACAGAGATTCTGAATATTCACAAGATCCTGGCTATATTTTTCTCAACTGCTCAAACAACAAAATTGATGCTGATTTCATATCCAACCTCCGAACCCTCCTCTTTGACTTGTCTTCTAACGCCACCTCTAAGTCTGGATTCCAGACGCAAGAGGGAACAGCATATGGCCTCTTCAGGTGCCGTATCGACATTGACCCTCCTCACCTCTGTGAACAATGCATCAAAAACGCAACAGACAAAATAACTTCCGAGTGTGGTTTGGCTTATGCGGAGGCTGTAATATGGTACAATCACTGCTGGCTTCGCTATTCCGACAGAAATTTCTTCTCCACCGCCGAAACAATTCCAAGATTTCGGAATCTGAATATCAGCAACAGTTCGATACAGTACTCCATTGCTTCTGAATTATCAAACCAGTTAGCTAAGGTGGCCAACATGACAGGAGACACTGATAACAAATTCCTGACAGATGAATCTCTGAAATTAAATGATGAACAAACAGTGTTTATTCTTGGTCAATGTTCATCGGATCTATCAAGCGGTGGTTGCAGTGGGTGCCTCAGTGATATGATTGGAACGGCAATTCCATGGAGAAGTTTGGGAAGCGTGGGTGGACGAGTTATGTATCCGAGCTGTATTCTTCGCTTTGAATTGTTCCGGTTTTACAATCTCACGCCTCCCTCACCATCTGCTCCTCCTCCCTCACCAGGTTTTTCTATTTCTATTCACCATGATTCCCATGCTAATAAAAGGAAGGACAACGATATATATCCATAATCCAACATATTTATCTCCTCACTTAGCACCCTTATTTTACTATTTTTTTCCTTCGTAATCCATCAAATTTATCTTTTCTAATCAACAAGTTATTCTTAAAAGCATATTAAGTAGTTCAATGATTACAAATTAATATTTTCGTTCCTGAAAGAAAATGCTCTTATGCTAAGAGTAAATAATATAGCAGAAAATACTAAATGATGAGTGGTGTGTTTTAAATATCATTATGAAAATTTGGAATTGGAGATAGATTGATTTTATAATCTCAACATTTATATGTAAATAAAAGATAAAAAATATGAGATCAAACTGGACTCGTGTACATTCAATCTCGCCACAAAGAAACTAACAAAATTTGAAGTGAGGGAGGTTGTATCTATTACAAAAAAAATTCCAAACACAAAGATGTTGATCAAACAATCATTAATAAAATATATGTGAAACTTTGAAGTTTAAAACCTAACACAACTTGAGGCGTTTGAAGATTGAAGAAGAATAATGACATAAACATACTTTTACATATTTAACATATAGTAAAATAGTAAAATTAATGTAAAAAAATAATTTTTATATTTTTTCAAAAAAATAAAAATAATAAAAAATAAAAGAAATAAAGTTAAATGAATATAAAAAAATGTGTGTATCAAAATATATTTTTTATTAAATAATATTTTATAAACATTCCAATTACTTGAAAATTTTCAACAAATGGGTAAGAATCATGTATGTATATTACTTCTAAATATATCTCCCCTAGTTCTTGTCTAGGTCAATATGTAGTAGCTGTCTAATCTACACCTATTTCCATTGTCAGATTTATGTTAAAGAATTTCAAAATAATTAAGTAAATTAAATCAATCATTATGCATTATTTTCTTAGAGAGATTATTTACCATAGGTTTGTATAAGTTTATAATGTGCATAACATTCTGGAAAGACATAACCTTATTGAAACTTGTTACCAAAAAAGTATAAGACCGTATACAAATTTACTCTTATAAACATTAACCTATTTTCTTCTATACTTAATTTTCTAATATGTGATTACATTTTTATTTGTGATATTCGCACTTTGGTATATGAGGTTTGTAGCTTTTGTTTTACAATAATCTTGCATCAAATTATCGATGTTTTTAATTAGCATATAGTGTGGTTCGAATCAAGGTTGGTTTTCTTCACCAATATTTTTTTTAGTTTATACAAAAGTAGTGTATTTTTTTTTTATCAATTTATTAGACTTATTGACATGTGTTTCTATTATGCAGGAGAAAGTCAATCAAGAACAATTATCTTGATCATTACTTCCAGCATAGTTGTATCAGGAATACTTTTCACCTTTTGTTATTATTTGATACGAAGAAAGACCAGAAACAATAATAGAACTATTCTTCAAGAGAATTGTGAGTATCAATTTTTTTTTACTATCTTCTCAATAAAACAATTTTGAAACATAGTTTAAAAATTGATATATTTTTATTTAGTTGGACACGAAATTTCAACTATAGAATCTTTGCAATTCAATCTGCCAACAATTGAAGCAGCAACAAATAACTTCTCACATGACAACAACATTGGAAAAGGTGGATTTGGAGAAGTTTACAAGGTAGAAAAGGCATGTTAAATTTTATTTCTTATATGTTTTTACCTTTTTAATAAATCCTTATTTATATTTTTTAGGGCATTCTTTATGACGGACGATCCATTGCTGTAAAAAGACTTTCAAGAAATTCTAGGCAAGGCATACAAGAGTTTAAAAATGAGGTTCTATTAATAGCCAAACTTCAACACAAAAATTTGGTGGCTTTAATAGGATTTTGTCTTGATGAACAAGAAAAAATACTTATCTATGAATATGTGCCGAACAAGAGTCTAGACTACTTCTTATTTGGTAAGATGCTTTATATGTATTTTATTTTTCTTCACTTAGCATTAGTTAATTATGTGTTAATGATGTTTAATGTATTGTATCTTAAACCAATTCAAGAAATTTACCAAAAACATGTATCACTAACATATATAATGATTATTTTTTTGTAGATACTAAACAAGAAAAAGTTTTAAGTTGGAGTGAGCGTCACAAAATCATAGATGGAATTGCTCGAGGAATTGTATATTTACACGAACATTCTCGACTTAAAATTATACATCGTAATCTTAAACCTAGTAATGTACTACTAGATGAAAATATGAATCCCAAAATTTCAGATTTTGGACTTGGTAGAATTGTTGAAATAAATCAAGATGAGAAAAGTACAAGTAGAATTATTGGCACGTAGTAAGTATTTTATACTCTTTCCTACACTTCTCATCCTTTGAATAATATTTTTAAGATTATTGTTTTAACTTTTTTTATTTTTATGCAGTGGCTATATGTCTCCAGAATATGCTATGTTTGGACAATTTTCTGAGAAATCTGATGTTTACAGTTTTGGTGTTATGATTCTAGAGATTATTAGTGGAAAAAAGAATACATGTTCACATGAATCACATCATGTTGCTGATAGTCTTATAAATTTTGTGAGTACTAAAATTTTGTTATTTATCTTAATTAATCATTATTCAAGGGTAATGTATAAAGAAAACAATAAAAGTGTACTGACGCATGCAAGTTTAAAAATTTGTTACAGGTTTGGAGACACCGAAGGGATGAAACAACATTGAATGCATTGGACTCAAAATTAAAAGAAAATTATTCTAACATTGAAGTTATGAGATGCATTCAAATTGGTCTATTGTGTGTTCAAGAAGATCCAGATGCTAGACCTACAATGATAGAAATTGTTTCATATCTTAGTAGTCACGCAGTTGAGTTGCCATCTTCACAAGAGCCAACATTTCTCTTGAATCAAAAAATAAATCCAATTGTTGCACATGAATCAAGTTCAGGTCAAGATGGCAGCAACTCCATACCATCTTCTAGCAATACCATATCTATAAGTGAATTTTATCCTCGATAATTCACTTTTTTATGTACTATTTATTTATGTTTTAATATATTTTAATATATGTCACATAGTTTAAATTATGAAGTTTGCTTTGTGAGTGTGTTTTCTTAGAGAGTGTAAGACTTTTCCACTTAATTTAGAGTACTTCAACTTTATCTCTTTAGTGATGGTAACTTTATTAGTTTGTTTTATGTTGACATATGACATGTTTTATGATTTATTATTTAAGTGGCAAAATTCACTGTGTTTAAAAAGTTTAGAAATATAGAAAACCTATAACAAGTAATGGATTTTTGTTTCAATTTAAGATATTAGCTTAAAATTTGGTGAAAAATACTGCAAAACAAAAACAAAACATTATGATTTATGAGGTAATGAATACAATTAAAGCCTAATTCTAACTTTGATATACTAGATTTGTTTAAAAGAAGGCGATATAGTATAAATGTGCAATAAAGTGTCATCCTAACGAATTTGAACCAAAATAACGACTAATGCATGACCTGCTTAGCTTAGTTGTAAGTTTGTGTAATTGTACATCACATCAATCATCAAAGCTTTTCTTTTTGAACAACATGATGAAGAAGTTCCACCAAATGAAACAAACTGTGTCAAACCTAGGGTATATGAATCCATATATGGCAGTGATGGAGGAAAGTTGGTTGAAAAGAACATATTATTGTTCATAAGTTCATTTTTCACATATGTAGATGGTAGAAGTAGCTCATTTATAATCATGTAAGGTAGCATGAAACTCCCTAAGATATGTATTCATATGACTCCTAAAATGACGTGGAACAAAAAATGTTAAGAAATTTTGACACACGTACAAATGTTGTGTCTAATTGGTATAAAGGACACCGTTCTCACTTCAAATTGATGCACATGTTTTATAACGACAAAATATAGGTTTTTGAATAATGAATTTGTAGCCCAACCCACACATTGGTTAGAGTTAGCAGGGTACGTGGATGAGTGACTCGATGAATTTTGGACTGTTGAATAGATCAATGTGATATTATATCAAACCTAAAATCGTTGGAAAAAATGATATCAATTCTTTATTAGAAAACTCACTAAAGATTACTTTGCACCCGAAAATAAATCTAGAAGAAATGTTTGCATAAAGAATCCCTCAAAGACAATAAATTTATTGAAACAATACATTTTTGAAAAAAACTTCTAAATATATTTCATAAAAGTGATAAATATTGAACTAAAACTATGTGTTTTTAAAAACAACACAATATTTTTTTTATTGACAAAAAAAAATCAACACAATAAATAAAAAATGTGATATTCTTTGAAAACAAATATAATATGTATAAGAATAATGAAATGTCTCTAATAATATAAATAATCATTTTAAAAACTATTCAACTACATATCAAAGTATATTAATTATATACACAAATTTATATAATCAATTATTTTTATCAGTTATTATTGTGATTTGTATATTAATTTCCTTTACATAACGAGGAAGTTATGCAACTTTGTAATGTTCCTGTTTTTGGTGTTTATAATATTTTTATTTTTTAATTCTTTTCACTTGTAATTTTTCTACTTTTTTTGTTTTTATGTATAAAAGCAAACACACTAATAAAATTTTATTATAATATTATAAGTAGATAAGAATTGAAAAATATATAACATTTATTAATTATATCATATTACATGTACCGTAACCGATTTAAGTACATGCGAATGACTTTGTAAACACTTCATCAGAGACTTACAAAAGACAAGCTTTAGATTAAGGCGAAAAATCTTGAAAATATAAATGACAATATAGACTATAAAAATAAGAATATAAAATTATATTTTTGTGCAAGATTTAAGAGATAAGCACCTAACATGATCAAACTTTACTGAAACAGTGGAGTCATGTACCATGGGAGAAGATGTGTTGATGCTCGTTGAAGGTTGGGGAAAACATAAATGGTTTCCTGATTTTTGAGAAAGCAATTAATCGGGAAACAATTCAAAAAGGACATGATTATCTTTCTTTTAAGATTAATGTTAGTGCATTATATTAAAAGTTGATGGATAAGATTTTCAAGGACTAAATTAATAAGAACATGAAAATGTATATATTGATGACATGATTGTAAAATCCAACTCATGCAAATAACATGTTGTTGACTTTAAAAGAAGTTTTCAAGTAATTAAGAATGTATAACACGCGACTAAATCCAAATTAATGTGTTTCTTATGATAAATGAGACAAGTCCCATGACTTATGGTATTAAAAGTAACTTTTAAAAATTGTCTCTTATCAACACGTAAAACTCAAAAAGCTTGATAAAACTACAATAAATGATAGAATATTTTGTATCACGTTTCTTTCTATTTTGGCTTTAAACACTACAAATATATGTAATTTTTTAGGGGTTATTTTTAATATTATTAGCGGTTTTAACCCATAAATCACATTTTTCGCGATTGAGAAAACGGTTGGGAAAACGTGCGTCGTTAAGCAAGTACTGGCGGTTATGGAAAAATCGTTGGTATTAGCGGGGGTTTCCGTAAACCGTCGGAATTAGCGGGGGTTTTGTGAAAACAGCCGGAATTAGCGGGGTTTTGTGAAAACCACCGGAATTAGCGGGGTTTTGTGAAAACCGCTGGGAATAGTGGGGTTACTCAAAAACCGCCGGAACTAGCTGGAGTTATCTCAAAACCGCCCCTATTTTGCATGGTTTAGTTTACCAGGATTTTAAAACCTTCGGGAATGTATACAATTCATTTTTTTTATTGTAATAAAATTAGATTATGATAAAAATGGTTTTATTGACAAAACAAACAATAAATTAATATGAACTAAAATTGAATAATATTGTATAAAATAAACTATATTGTTCAACCTAATATCATTCATACAACTAATTGTTCATACATAAAAATTGAAAAGAAAGATGTTCATTACATATGTTTAATATAGATGTTCAATACAAATGTTCAATACTAAAAGTATGACTCATCAAGATATTTAATAACAATATCTAATTTTCTTCTTCTTCATTACATCCATTGTTTGGCCCACTCCCTTGATCAGATACCTACAATATAACATAATAGTTAGTCGATAATATATTTAATAAAAAAGGCATACAAATAAATTTAACAATTATTACCGATGATCGTTGAAATACTACAAATTGTGAAGGCAACGAGCCTTGATGATTTTGCAACAAAAGTGTCATCATTGCCTTCATTTCATTGACTTGTGATGTCAATGAAGATACCTATAATAGAAAAATTTATTTAAAAAGTGAGAAATATGATACCTAACATGTTAATCTTAAAAGGAACAAACCAAGTAAATATTTAAATATTCATTAACCTGAGATTGTAATTCAACATTAGAAGGAGTAGATGAAGATGATCGAATATGAGAATGAGCATGGACTCCAAAGACTTTAGATGGGCAAGGACCCAAACCTAGACTGCGAACACATCCACAATGCTCTTGGCTTCCTAAAACATGAGCCAATGAATATGAACTTGATATTTCTTTTGATTGAGACGATGTTGTAGATTCATATGTTTGAATATTTTCCTACATACAACATAATCTGTAACGTCCCAAAAATATAGCTATAAACTATACTTAGAGGTCCTCACATTTATAATAAAATAGAACAGTTTACAAGGAGAATAAAGTTAACTTACAGTTATCATAAAATAACCATAAATTAAAACTTTACAGAAAACAAATACAAGCACACATCAAAAGAAACTATCGATCGATCATACCAGAAGTGTTTCAACCGAACGATCCTTCACTAATACAAAAGGACTACAAGACCGAATAGTCTTGCTCTTAAAGTACCTTCTTCTTCCAGCACCTGCTCCAGAATCTTTGGCATACTCTGCTCACACCCAAAGGGTGATCATTGCAATGACAAGGATGACCGAACAGACAACATGACAAGATAGAAAAATAAGGGTAAGCTAGTGTAATTTAATTAACTATGAAAACAGATAACTCACATAAATTTGATATAAAACAATAAGTCCTTTCACTTAACAATCAATCATAGATTTCTAAGCATAACCATACAACCATGCATGCAATGACTGTTCAATTAACTCTGACTGTCCGGACTGTATGAATTATGTAGCTACAACGTTCTTGCACTCGTGGAAAGGTAATCTAGAAAATCATCAGAATTACCATAGCTGGAAACCCAACCCATCACACGAGGTTATCCCTTCATCCCTCACTGTAGCTGGAAACCCAAGTCTACACATGAGTTTAGTCTGATAGTTGGAACCCCAAGCTATATGCAATCAGGCCTCCTGCTATTCTCACCACATGCATCATCATTCTCTACTTGAGACTCGGTGACCATTAGAATGTCAGGATGAACGACAGCTTAGTCTGACCATATTCATACTTTACAATTCCATAACTATTTCTGAGATATTCCTCCCTAGAATACTCTTTCATATCCATATGATTTCATTCATATCACAATTTAAATACCATACCTCATTAACAACATATTTCCTCATTCATCATATCTTTAAATACATATCACACATCACAGTGAAACAATAATCCCACCTTTGAACAAGGCCGAACGTGAAAGCTCAACATAACCTATGAAAAAGATCGAATGGGAGATTACTCCCAATATGAGAACATGACCGAGCGTTCATTTAGAGGATAAGACTCAAGTAGGAGTCGAACACTTGGACTTATAACACGCACTTATGATTTAGGCCCAACACTGTTAACTTAGTACAATTATGATTTTGAGCACTAGTACAAGACCGAGCGCTATCACTAGCCTAACGGTTAGTACAAGACCAAGCACTATCACTAACCTAACGGCTAGTATAGGACCGAACGCTATCACTGACCTAACAGCTAGTACAAGACTGAGTGTTATCATTAGTCTAACGGCTAGTACAAGACCGAGCGCTATAATTAGTCTAACGGCTAGTATAAGACCGAGCGCTATCACTAGCCTAACAGCTAGTACAGAACCGAGCGCTATCACTAGCCTAACGACTAGTACAAGACAGAGCGCTATCACTAGCCTAACAGCTAGTACAAGACCGAGCGCTCTTCAGAAGTCTGAGTGTCAGTACAAACCGAACACTCTTTAAGAAACTGAATGGTCATGAACTGGAGATTCTATAAAGATACTGACTTAGTTATGACCGAGAGCAGAATAAAACCGAACGGTCAACACTAACCATTTTAGTGTTCTGCATAATTCTGCAGAACTTCTGCAGAATTAAGAATCAACACTCAACATGACCATTTCTAAACACTTTGGTTAACTCCAAATCCTCAAAACTTGAATCGTATATCACCACACACCTAATTGGATTTACTTAAACTTCAATAACACTAATCTAAAAAGTTCATGATAGACTTCTCCTTAAAATACACAGAAATAAGAACCCAAGAACCCAAAGTCAGATTTCTCACTTCCCATACCTTACCGAAGAACTTCAAGACTCTAACCAATCTAACTAAACATGCTCAGACCCAATTCATTACCAAATTTCATTTTTAGCTTCAACTTCTCAATTTCTCTCATTCATTTTCTCCAACCAATCACAAACCGAACACCATTTCAACAGAAACCAAATAGTTCACAGGATCTCGATCATACATACAAATCAACAATCCAATGATTCAATCATACATGCATACATTTAAACAACCAATTCCAATACAGAAAACGTTAAGGTATATACGAAAACACAGGGAAACACAAGAAAGGGGGGAGGGGGTTGAATAACGTCTTTTCACAAAAATAACATTTAATAATCATTACGAGTGTTAGATAAATTGCAATAGTTATTAGACAGTAAGTAAGCGTTTAGAAAAAACGTTTTGAAATGGTAAAACAATAACACAAGTAAGCTACGTTCAATCTCCTTTAAGGCATCTTAAGGGATTCCATTAATATTATACAAGATTACAAACAAGTATAAACCACTCCTCGTATACAAGTATTATCAACCTGGTTCCCTTAGTCAACCTTACGAGTTTGAGTTTAACCATTATTGGTATCAACCTTAGACAACATATCTAGAGCGTTTAACTCAACTGAGGTAAAAATACAAGTTTTTTAATTCACTTCTGAATATACAAACACAATCAATGTTTGATTACAAGTACAAATTCAGATAACTCTCAAAGAGAGGATTAATATAATACAATGAAATCTGGTAACTTGAAAGAATTTCTTTTGTTCTAAGAACATACTCACACAATGTAAGCTTTTAGAGAGAATAAGAACATAACGATATAATGTAGCAAAAGTTCTTGTATTTTCTTGTGTGAGTCCTCCTTATATAGTTTTCTTCGAGGGATGAACATTACTCAAAGAGAGTTGATTTTCTTGAGAGTGAGTGGCTTCTTGTACCAGTCATACTTTTTGCATCTTGGGAAGAGCAACATTGCTTTAGCAGTAAGAGCTTGTACGACTGTGGTAGGACATAAAGCTTTATGGAAACATTCTTGGAATATATTACTATTTTACATTGGTCTTTCTGATCCATGTGTAGTTCTTTTGAGTAAAGCTTAGAATAATCATCATTTGCACAAATAAAGAGAGAAAAGGCAAAGCAAACAAAGTCCAAATGCGTTCAAGCATTTAATGTTCTATACACTAGTACAAAAACACCGTATAACGTCGGTGTTTTTCGGCCTTTCACGTCGAATTCGAGGTCGAATTCGAGATCGATGTCATATCAGAAATGTTAAATTGACATCGAACATAGAATAATTCGACGTAAAGAAAATTTACGTAGAATTTTGTCAATATTTGATGTTAATCAATTTTTTTTGTTTTTTTTAAGTAATTGTGATCCTTTTTACAACTCTACGAGACCTAAAAAGCAGAAAAAGAACAAATTTCAGTTTTTGATATTTTATAAAGCATGACCTATGAACGTGTAGTGTAGTATCAACAACAAACAACAATAATAAACATCAAACAAATTCAATCAAACAACAACAACAAATAGGTTCAACCAAACAACAACAACAAATAGGTTCAACCAAACAACAACAACAAACAAGTTCAATGAAAAAAAAAACAACAAACAAATTCAACAAATAAGTTTTTCAAAACAAAAACGAAAACTAACCTTCAAAAGGTGGGTTCGTCAGAATAAAGTGTTGCTACCAGTAAGAGAGAAAAAGAACACGAAAATAATTGGTCAAAACAAACGAAAATCATACATAAAGTAGTTAATTAACATGCATTTATAACAAATGAAAGAAGATTACATGTGATGGTCGTCAAACTTCGTTGCACAAAAGTTTGAGCAGAGAAGAGTGTATCGCGTGATAAGATACAGTGAATGAATTTTCAATCTCCCGCTCAAATTTTTATTGAATTCACTAACCTTTTAACGTCTAACGCTGGGGCATTCGACGTTTTATATCCTTTTGACGTTTAATTTTAGGGAATTCGACGTAATACAAAAATACATTTTCACCTTTGCGCCAAACATTTTCACAAAATTTATACAATATAACAAATGCACGTCGAATTACAATTCTAAACGACGTCTAATAATTGCATTTATTTACAAAATTGTCACCGATCATTTTTAAAGTTTGCTATTCAGTGGTTGGACGTTGAACGCGTGATGTTATACGTTGTTTTTGCACTAGTGATACATTGAGAGAACATTTAATCATGATTCGTAATATAAGTGTTTAACACGAGTATGTGCTTTTCAAGATAATGTCTCAACCTATTTACATGTCTAGATAATATTTTTCCTTGTTCACTAATAAATCGACAAATTAAGCTCATGTTTTACTAATTAATTCGGTTCCCTGATTGAATTGGAGGCAAACTTCTATGAAAATATCGTTTGGATTTAATAAAGAGTCGCTTAGATTTTTGGCTTAAATGCTTATTTTGTCCTCATGTTAAGAGGTGAATTTCTGTTTAGTACCCAGTTTTAAAAATGAAGACATTGAGTCCTTATGTTATGAAAAGTGTATGAATAAGGTCCTGTCCGTTAAGTTGACAGCAACGACATTAAGTCCATGCTGATGTGGCCGTACTTTTTCTCTTCTCTCTTCTACTGTCCAGCTTTTTCTTTGATGATTTGTTGAACTTGTTCTTTATTTGTGGACCTTATTCATATACTTTTCATAACATGGAGACCCAATGTCTTCATTTTTAAAACCGGGTACTAAACAAAACTTCACGTCTTAAAATGGGACGAAATAAGCATTTAAGCCTAGATTTTTTCACAGTTTATTTATTCCTATTTCAAAAATATTGTTTATTTCGAGAAATATAATTATAATAAAGGATTGGTATTTTTTTATTGTTCTTTAACATATGTTGTTATATAACGACGGTGATATCATTTTTATCAACTATAATCAACTAGGCAGTCGTGCGCTTATTGTTTCTTTCTCTAGATCAGTTTTTATTAAATATTGTTTATTTCTTTAATCAACACATCTAGACGATCTTGTCTTAAGTTATATATCTCGAACGTGAGACTAGGACGATCTCATAATAACCTGATAGCAAATGGAACAATATGTTTAACAAATAAAAAATATTATTATGTTAAACTTAACTAATCCATAAAATTGATTTGTAAAATGATGTTTATATATATATATATATATATATATATATATATATATATATATATATATATATATATATATATATATATATATATATATATTAAATTAATTTTATCTCTAAATACGAGACTTCAACATATCTTTTCATCCAAATTATATAAACCATACTTGATTTACCATTAATTTTGCAACCTCAAGATTCTGGAAGAAGTAGTGAAATACTTGACGATATATTCATTGACTACGTCCTGAAAGACTTTGACGTCTTAGTGGGTGATAGAGGGGCATTCATTGCATGCTTAAAGACTAAGACCTAATTTCCACATGATCAAGAAGGCATTAATTGCATGTGGGTAGATTGTGAAACAAAAACAAAGAATGCTGACATTGTATTTAATAATTATAAGTAAAATTTATAAATATTTAAATGATTTTAATGTTAAAATATCTTAAAACGATTAGAAAACTAATATAAAAAAAAATAGTATATAATATTTAATTTTAAAAAATTATTTTTTATATTAATAATTTTAAAAATATTTAATAAATGTTTTTTAAAATATTTTAATTGGGAGATAAATTTATTTTATTACATAAAATAAGTTAATTATTAATTTTTCACTTATTTCCTTAAATTTAAACAATCTGGCTTCTAATTTCTTTTTATTCTTTTCTTTCTTGTAATCAATCGAAGAAAGTATATTGGAATCATATGAACACTTACCTCCATTGGGAAAGTCACCTTGACCCACCGAAAAAAACTATTCATGTGGTACACTACTTGTTAGCAAAAATATTGCCACATTGGTGTTTGTGGCTTAGTTAATTGCAGTTTCTCTTGCCACTGTCATACACACTGACTAACAGAACAAAAAAGATTAAATTAAACAAAATTTATCAGAATAAAAATTACATTGAAGATATAAAAAAGTAAATCTCATGTTAAATAAAATGGATGAAAATAGAGATACAATAGTATCTAAACATACAAATAAAAAGGCATGTTTATGGCTTAGTTAGTTTCACAAAAAGAGACATGGAATTGTAACGCAGTTTCTTTTGCCACTGTCATACATATTATAAGAACCATGGGTCCTAGTTTCTCCAACTTTGTCTTTCTTCCTTGACTTGCTTACCCCATCACTCACGGTCATGTCTCTTAATATAAAAATGGTTTAATTAACTTACGCGGAAGATGACTTTCATACTATTCAAACATTTTTCTTTCAAAAATAAAGTGTCTTATAAATATTAATGTTGTATCTAATCTTTCATTATTTATGAACAATAAAAATTCCATATATGAGAAAATTTTAATTTCTATTTTCCAAAAATATGATGCAATCGCAACTGCAATTGAACAAACAAAAGATTTGGCTACATTGTCAGTCACACAACTAATGAGTTCTTTTGAAACTTATGAACAAAGATTGAAAAGGCATGAAGAAGACTCGGTTGAAAATGCCTTTCAATCAAAACTAAAATTACGGTTTCAAAATAAAGAATATGAAAGAAATAAAAGTAGAAGAGAAATTTCTAAAAATAAAGAAAATTCTAGAAACTTCTCTATTACCTGTCAAGGGAAATATCCTCCATGTGGCATCTGTAAAAAGACAAGTCACTTGGAAAAAGATTGTTGGCATCATGGAAAACCTCAATGCAAGTATTGCAAGAAGTTTGATCACATAGAGAAGTATTGTCGTAATAAAAATAGACATCAAACAAACTTTGCGGAAGAAGATAATCAAAAGAAACTCTTATTTTATGCCAATCAAGAATTTCCTGGTAGAAAAGGAAGTAGATACTTGGATAGTGGATGCAACAATCACATGGTGAAAGATCAAAGCATCTTCAAAGACATTGATAAATCTGTCAATGTTAAAGTTCGGCTAGGAAATGGCACCACAGTGGAGTCTCGAGGCAAAGGAATTATCATGGTGGAGACAAAGAAAGGTACGAAATTCATCAAGGATGTTTTATTAGTTCCCAATCTTAAAGAGAATCTTTTAAGTATTGGCCAAATAATGGAGAATGGATATTCTCTTCATTTTGCGAAAGATACATGCGAAATTTATGATAGTAAAATGATAGAAATTGGCCAAGTAAAAATGGAGAAGAGAAATAGAAGATTTCCTATAAGCTTCAAACTTGGAACTAATATTGCCATGAAGGTAGAAGTTGAACTCATGGCTTTGGCATATGAGATTTGGCCACTTCAACACATGTTGACAAATTTTTGAACACCGAAAAACGGCGCCAAAAACTTGTTTTACCCTCGGCAAGTGTGACCGAATCGTAGCAAGTAATAATCTTGGTAAGACCAAGTATCGTTTCCCAAGAGACTCAAGGCCTAAACACTTAAGTGATTATTTAATTAATTAAGACTTGAGAACAAAATGTTATAGGTTTTGAATGCAAAAGACTGAAAAGTAAATATGAATGCATATGATGATCAATGGCAAGGATAAACAAAATCGTGAGTTGAATTATATGGATGAATATGTTGTTGGGGTTTATCAAGTTAATCTTTTCCACTCTCTTGTAATTAGGAATTCATCAATTTTTTCATTAATGTTAATGCCACTTTCTAAATTACTTTAAACCTGATCTCTCAGCGAAGAAAGCCTAATCATAACTACTAGTTTACAATCTCTTGTCTCCCTAACAATTAATCATGCATTATAGTGAACAGAAGCTTAAAGGCAACCAACTATCATACTCTTATCTCTAGGTTGGTAATATACTGTTGGGAGAGATTCCCCAGATCTAGACTTCCCCGTAGGTCTCCGTATCAACAAAATCAATAATCATGACATCGTATGAGTTAAACTATGCATGCTTTTAGCAAAGAAGAAAAACCCTAACTATTAATGAAAGAAAGCATTTATCATATAAATGATCTTAAAGAATAAATTCCAAACAAAAGAGTTTCTAAAGATTTACATTGATTCTCCAACAACAAAATAAGCTTAGTTCACCATATTCATGGTGAAACTAGATGAAATACAATGGAAGAATGAAAGATAAAACCCGAGAAAGCTGAGAAAGGAGCCTGAGCATCCAAAATCCTCCTCCAATGGGTGAAAAGAGAGTGATTGTGCTTCGTCCTACCCAAAAATATTAACCTTAGGACGTTGATGAGTGCATATTTATGCCCACATTTATGCTTTAAAATTCAAATTTTTGATGAGATAATTGTGCTTAAATGGTTGATTTTAAGTGAACTTGTGATGATTGGAATTGTTGGGTTTGAGAATTAAAGAGACGTAAAAAGTGATTTTTAGCGCATAAATTATTCTTGGATGTTCTAATGTTTGTTTGTGCAGCTGAGAATATAAGTTATATTGGTCCAAATGGCAATTCAAGGCCCAAAATCAGATTTTATTTGCAAAATAATATACAAATGGGCTAGAATGACAGACTTTATCCTTGCATCCCCTTAAATCCCTACATACACTCCTATTTCTGAAACAGGCCAACAACCAAGCCCAAATACTAAGTCTTTTCTCCTACACCCCTAAATTTTCCTACCCATACCCCTCCTACCACTAACTAGTCAGATTTCACCAGATCATGCCACGTGGCAATCCACCATTAACAAACTGAACTAATCATAACATGCCACCTCAGCCCTAACACATGAGCATCGTCTTCTCTGAGAAACCCTAATTCCTAATCCAACCATAGCCGTCACAATCATGCCGCAAGGTGCCGCCGCAGCCCCCCACCTTGTCGCGCCACCGTCCATCATACACGACCACCATCATCTACCTCAACGATGTCGCCGCACCGCTCTGTCACCGTTCATCTCCTCCGTCGCGCACCACCATCAACCACCTTCTTCCACGGCCAATAACCACATGCCGCACCGCACAACCTTCGTCCGTCACCGTTTTGCCACCAACCACTTCGCGACCTCCATCATCAATCTCCATCTCTGATCGCGACATCACCTCGCGGAACACCACGCCGTTATCCTCCATGGCAGCCACCGCATGCCACACATCATCTTCCTCGCGGGTTCGCCAATCTTGAACCATCCATCATCTTCACTACAGCACCACCGCAAAACCCAAAGCCGTCATCAACCCCGCGAATTTCTCCACCATACCTGCAGATCCAGAAAACCCAGCAATCACAGAAACAATGCACTTCCAAATCGCGCCTTGAAGAAGAAATCGTGACTCCACTTTGCTGCCGTGCCGCCGCTGTTTCATAAACTATCATCGGACCACCACTTCCACCACTAACGTGCCACCAGATCCTCCATTCTTCACTACCAAAGATCTCATTCATGGCACAAGCATAGGTCGCGCGGTAAAGAATAGGCGTGGCGGCACAGGAGCAAAGGGGAAGCCTTTCCCCCAATCTGCAAACCCTAATTTTGGGTGGGAAAAGGGCTGACACATGTCAGTCCCTAATTGGACACACCTTTCTCTGGTCAAAGTTAGTCAACAAGCCTTCTCTGGTCAAAGTCTGGTCAAACAGGGGTTCTGTTGCAACTTTGGAGAATTCTCAAGGGGCTAAAGTGCAGATAGAGGAAATTTCAGGGCATTTGTGCAATTTTGAAAAGTCAGAAAAAATAAAAAAATAAAATTCAGTTGTTGAATTAATTTAATTTGGGAATATCAACAGAAAATATCTTCCAAATAATGTTATAATTATTTAAATCTTTTAGTTATTTGGAAGATATAAGATAAAAGATTCTATCAACTGAATATTCAGAGTTCAAGTCCAATCAAGCCTATTTAAAGAGACCGAGGGGACTTTAATTCACTTCATTCATTCATTCACGACTTCTCTCTTTCTTATTTCATCTTGTATTCAACTCCATTCATGGAGAGCTATGCATCTAGGTCTATTCTGCTGTAATTCCATTATGGATTCTGAGGTTACGTTTAGTTAATGCAATTGTTTATTTTGATTATTGATTTAAGTTGTTCTCTCTCTATGTCTTTCATTTCTCTATCTTATTAAAAGTAAAGATTTTTGCATCATAATGTGTTTGAATCTGCATGCATATTGATTATATGAGTTCTAGGGTTTCTAGGTTTAATTGAGAATCTACTTTGATTTAACTTAGGAACTTTCATATGATTAAATGGTTTTTACTATCAATTGAGAATGTACTTTGGTTGGTAGTAATAATTTCAACTATAATCAATTGAGAATTTACTTTGATTGATTAACTTTTAACTTGGTTAGAAGATTTAAGAATAGACATGATTAAACACAATAAAATTTGGTTGAGAATGTACTTTGGTTGAATTTATTGTGAATAATCTAGAAAGGTTTTGCATTTGATTGAGAATTTACTTTGGTTAAATACATGATCGCCCTCAAATTAATTGAGAATGTACTTTAATTAATTTGAAACTTAAGCAATAATCAATTGAACAATTATCCGTGAATAACTGATGATGAATCTATCTTGGAAAAGCAGTGGAATTAGCCTATTTAATCATAATTGTTTTTAAGTTTCTTATTTGTTCTTTAAACCTTCTCCAAACATCATTTTAATTCATAGGCATTGCATAACATTAAGAAGAGTTAAATATTCAAAAGCAATTTCGTGTTCGTTGGGAGACGACTCAGGGTTCCTTTAACCCTATCTACTTTCTTAGATACTACTTGGCAATACTAAAGTTGCCTTGAAAAGTAGTATTAATTTGATAGCTTCAGCGACAGCTTATCAGACGTCCTAAAACTTATATACTATTCTAAAAAATACAGAAAAGTAGGCCCAATCCCAAAACAATGCCGCTCAGCGGTAAACAGCCCCTCAACGGTATCAGTGCGTCACGATTCTTCCCCTCAGCTGCTTTGTTGCCCCTCAGCGGTAGTAACATGTATTCAGAAATATCGCTCAGCGGTAAAATGGCGCTGAGCGGTACTTGCGGCTTCACTTCTTTTGCATTGTTTGTGTCCTTTTCTGATTCCTGCTCTATCCCTTTTCAATTCTTTCATCAATTTTATCTAAAAACCTGCAAAAACAAGAGAATCAAGCATAAAACCTGTCCAACTCTATTATTTCCAAGAATTCAACAAAATCATGAGTTCAAGCTAATTTCTAAGGCATAAAGGTTGTAATTGAAGTCAATTTTAAGTATAAAAATAACAGTTTTTCAACTGTTATCAACACACATGCCTTAAAACTTCTATATCAGAAAAACATGATGAGAGATCTTCCATGCTTTAAGGAGAATATTGAATCATGCCAAGGATGTCTCCTCGAAAAACAACACCGATTACCATTCTCGTCAGACAAAGCATGGAGAGCAAAAGACTTATTGGAGTTGATTCATACCGATGTTTGCGGACCGATGAGAACACCTTCACATCATAACAACAGGTATTTCATCCTCTTCATTGATGACTTATCTAGAATGAAATGGGTCTATTTCTTAAAGGTAAAGTCAGAAGTTTTTGGAGTATTCAAGAAATTCAAGGCCCTTGTTGAGAAGCAAAGTGGAAAACAGATAAAAGTACTTAGAAGTGATCGTGAAAGGGAGTACACATCTCGCGAGTTTGATAAATTCTGTGAAGATGAAGGCATAGAGCGACAACTTACAGTTGCATATACTCCACAACAAAAATGGCGTGTCAGAGAGAAATAATCGCACAGTTTTGGAGATGGCAAGATCAATGCTAAAAGAGAAAAGTATGCCTAATACTTTTTGGGCTAAAGTAGTCTACACTACAGTTTATATTCTAAACAGATGTCCAACTAAGGCAGTCCAAGACAAGACTCCTATTGAAGCCTAAAGTGGAAGAAAGTCATAAGCTAAACACCTACGAGTATTTGGATCTATCTACTACATACATGTTCCTGATCAAAGGAGGCACAAGCTTGAAGACAAGACTATACGAGGAATATTCTTGGGATATAACACACAGTCAAAAGGCTATCAAGTCTACAACTTACAAACAAAAAATCTCATCATCAATCGAGATGTTGAAGCTGATGAAAATGCTTCTTGGAATTGGGAAGAAGAAAAAGTTGTTAAAAGCAACATTCTACTTCCAGTGCAACAATCTCAAGAAACTCAAGAAGAGGCAGAGAATTCAGGTACGCTTTCTCTAGTTCCACAACAACAAGATTCTTCACCTGAATCTAGTCCAAGACGAGTAAGATCTTTGGTAGGCATATATGAAACTTGCAATTTGCCCATGATTGAGCCTAATTGTTATGAAGAAGCATCAAAGCAAGATGTATGGGTCAAGGCTATGGAAGAAGAGATTAAAATGATTGAGAAGAATAACTCTTGGGAACTCGTAAATTGCCCTCATGGAAAAGACATCATAAGAGTGAAATGGATATATAAAACAAAGCTTAATCCTGATGGAACTATACAAAAGCACAAAGCAAGATTGGTTGCCAAAGGCTACTCACAGAAACCAGGAATAGACTACAATGAGACATTTGCTTCAATTGCTCGCTTAGATACAATTAGAGTTTTAATAGCTCTTGCAACACAAAAAGGATGGAACATCTATCAATTGGATGTCAAGTTAGCCTTTCTAAATGGGGTGCTCGAAGAAGAGATTTATGTTGAACAACCACAGGGCTTCATCAACGAAGGCAATGAAGGAAAAGTACTAAGACTTAAAAAAGCATTATACGGCCTGAAGCAAGCTTTTCAAGCATGGTATAACAAGATTGATCAATACTTCATCAATCAAGGATTCAGGAGGAGCAAGAGTGAGCCAACATTATATATTAAAGCACAAGGTCAGTACCATGTCATTGTCTCTTTATATGTCGATGACCTTATCTATACAGGAAACAACATGGAGATGATGAAAGAATTTAAAGAAGACATGATGAAGACATTTGAAATGACCGACCTTGGCTTGATGAACTATTTCCTCGGTATAGAGGTGAAACAAGAAAAATAAGGTATGTTTATCTCTCAAAAGAAATATATTGAAGCTCTACTAAAGAAGTTCAAGATGAATGGTTGTAAACCTGTGACTACTCCGCTGGTGGTAAACGAGAAGCTATAGAAAGATGATGGAGCATAAGAGGCAGATGCATTACGCTATAGGAGTTTAATTGGAACTCTCCTGTATCTCACAGCCACACGACCAGACATTAGGTATGTTACAAGTCTTCTATCAAGATTCATGCAAAAGCCAAGTTAGATTCATTATGGAGTAGGAAAAAGAATTTTAAGATATCTACAAGGCACAAAGGAGTTTGGTATATGGTACAAAACCATGACTAACTCAAGGATGATTGGCTACACAGATAGTGATTGGGCAGGATCAGTGAACGACATGAAGAGTACATCAGGATATGCTTTCTCACTAGAATCTGGTATTTTATCTTGGGCATCAAAGAAGCAAGCAACCGTGGCACAATCAACAGCAGAAGCAGAGTATGTAGCAGCTGCTCAAACCACGAGTCAAGCAATATGGCTACGAAGAATACTTGAAGAAAAGGGTGAACCACAAGATGGATCGACTATTATCTATTGCGACAACAAATCGGTAATAACAATAGCAAAAAATTCAGTCCATCATCAAAGAACAAAACACATAGCCATTAAATATCACTTCATTCGAGATGAAGAGACAACTAAACAAATTCGACTCGAGTACTGCCCAACAAAAGACCAAATTGCAGATATATTTACGAAGGCATTACCAAGACCAAGATTTGAACTACTGCGGACAATGCTTGGAGTTACCAAATTTGCATTAAGGAGGAGTATTAAAGTGTAATGCAAATTCTAGATGAATGTAGAAACTCCTAAGATAGAAGAAAAGAAATGTAACACAAGTTCTAGAATATTGTAGAAAAGCCTAAGATAGGAAGAAAAATTAAGAATATTCTACATAGGTAAAAATCTAGAACATTCCACATAAGTTGAGGCTAGCATGTTCTAGAATAATCTATGGGTCTATAAATACCCATGAACTCTATCATTTGATGCATGTAGACAACATCTACCATTTGATGTGAGAAACCAACATCTACTACAACTAAAGACAACTTGTTAACACTTCGGTAAGTGTACCGAATCGTATCAAGTAATAATAAATGGTAAGACCAAGTATCGTTTCCCAAGAGACTCAAGGCCTAAACAATTATGTGATTTCTTGATTAAATAAGACTTGAAAACAAATTCTTTTAGGTTTAGATGCAAATACTGAAAAATAAATATGAATGCATGTGTTGATCAATTGGATTGAAAGATGCGAAGGTGATTGACATAAAATATGGAATGATTATGTTGT
This sequence comes from Vigna angularis, assembly GCF_016808095.1. Lineage (NCBI taxonomy): Eukaryota > Viridiplantae > Streptophyta > Magnoliopsida > Fabales > Fabaceae > Vigna > Vigna angularis. Next base: position 11,153,769 of record NC_068971.1, read on the forward strand.
TGGGGTTTCTGACTTATCCTATCCACTCTCATGTATTCATGAATTCATCTTTCTTCATTAATGTTAATGCCACTTTCTAATTTACCTTAAACCCGATGTCTCGGTGAAGAAAGCCTAATCCTAATTACTAGTTTACAATGTCTTGTCTCCCTATCAATTATTCATGCTTACATTCGCACAGAAGCTTAAAGGCAACCGATCCTCCTATTCCAATGTCTAGGTAATATTGCTTTCGGGAGAATTTCTCCAGTTCTAGTCTTCCCCATATGTGTTCATATCGAAAAATCAATAATCATACAATTGAATGAGTTAAACAAAGCACGCATAGAGTATAGAGGAAAAACCCTAACATTTAATGAAGTAAAGCATATATAATCAAGAATCAATTCAATATATGAAAGTTTTAAAGGATTACATCCTTTCCACAACAACAATGGAGGTTTAGTTCACCATAAACATGGTGAAACTAGATGAAAATAATGAAAAGAATGAAAGATAGAACCCTAAAAGTTGAAGATCGGATCTTCTACATCCAAAATCCGCCTCCAAGGGGTGAAAGGAGTGTAATTTCTCCTCTTTCTGTCCAAAAAGATGTCAACCCAAGGTCGACTAAAACCTTATACAGTTTATTAAAAATTACAGAAAATAAGCCCAAGCCCAATTAAATGGCGCTCAGCGGTAAGTGTGGTTCTTCAAATTGATGCTCAACTGCATTTTTGGCCCTCAGCGGTGACTGCGGGACTTTAGAATGCCGCTCAACGGTAAAAGTTGCGCTCAGCGGTGACTGCGACTCTTCTTTTGTGCACTTTTACTTCCTTTCCTGAGTCCAGCTCCTTACTACTTCAACTTCTTTCATCTAATTCATCTTAATTCCTGCCAAAACAAGGAAAACCAAGCATAAAACTCATCCAACTCTCTTATTTCTAAAACTTAAGCAAAAGCATGATTCCAAGCTAGTTTCTAAGTCATAAAGGTTGTCTTGAAGGTAAAAATTAAGTATAAAAATAACGGTTTTTCAACTATCTCTACTACTCTACATTCAACTACAACACTTCTTCCAATTACTACTCTACATTCAACTATCTCTACATTTTCTCTATCTCATCAACTATTCCTTTCACAATCTTAAAATATTAACAGAAATAAATTGTGTCATACTTAGGATATATGAATCCATTTGTGGTAGTGATGGAGGAGGTTGGTTGTAAAGAATATGTTGCTCTTAAGTTCCTTCTTCACACATATGCAGATGGTAGAAGGAGCACATTCATGTAAGGTAGCATGAAGCTCCCTAAGATATGCATCCACATGGCTCATAAAATGTCGTGAACAAAAAATGTCAAGAGATCTTAACACATGTACAAATGTTCTGTGTAATTGGTATAGAGGACACCATCCACTTCAAATTGATGCACATGTCTTATAAGATAAAATATAGATTTGAGTGAAGCATGAATAATGAATTTCTAGCCCATCCCACTCAACCATAACTTAATTTTTGAAGTTCATGTAGAATAGTTAAACTCACTCATCTTCTTAATAATAATACTATGGCTAGAAAAGAAGGGAGAATATATTTTCTAGGTTGATATCATCTTGATAGACATGTTCATTTAAAAAGTTGGAGGAAAGAAATAATGATTTTGTAAACACTTCACCAGGCACTTACAAAAGACAAGCTCTAGATTGAGGATCTCTGTGTTTTCATTCGCGAAAAGTCTTGAAAAGATAAAAGACAATAAAAACTATACAAATTATATTTTTGTGCAAGATTTAAGAGATAAGCAACGTAACAGGATCAAACTTTGTTGAAACAGTGGAGTGATGTACCATGGAGAAAATGTTGATGCTCGTTGAAGGTTGAGGAAAACCTAAATGCCTTCTTTAAGAATTCATTTAAGTGGAATCTCCAAGGTTTCCTGATATTTTAGAAAGCAATAATCAGGAAAGAATTCAAAAAAGACATTATTATCTCTTGCGAACTGATACGCTTAAAAGGTTTTTTTGTAATAGAGAGAACATGTTCCTAATTTGTGTGATTTGCAGACCTGCACCATTTCCTAATTTGATCTGTTCAGGACCAATGTAAGAGGTTTTAATGTTGTAGTTATTGGAGATAGGCTCATCTTTCTTTATGCTTTTGAGTTGAGTCCTTACCGTCTTGATTCGTGCGCATGATCGGCTAGCGTAATAAACGTTGATTTTTTGCCAGATTTGATAAGAGGTGTTTAAAACGACCATTTTTGTAAGCCGGGTGTTTGACATTGTAGCCTGTAGCCATGCCATGATGAGGCGATCTTGTTGATGATGATGAAATCGGGTTGTGCAATGTTCCAATTCTTGCTCAATGTATGTATGTGCTAGTCTAGCAAATAAAAATATGTTTCTCAATCACATAATATATTTATATAAATATGCTCAACCCAATAACTAATACAAACAATCTTAAACAATAAAAAAAGTATAGTTCAAAACTATGCATAAATTTTTGGATGATGATATCTTAATAACTTTTTATAACAATTTTCTGACAATAAATTAATTATATGTAACTATTTTATTGACTTTTTGAACTTATTTTGAAAAAAATATTTGAAATAAACGAATCATAAGCCATCCTAAGTTGTAAAACAGTTGTAAAAATAAATTGTTAATTAATTTTGAAAAATTAACAAAGCAAGAAGAGAGAGAGGAGAGGGAGGGGGGGGGGGGAGAGAAAGAGATTAAAAGGTGATTTAACTTGATAGCCTCCTTGCGGGTTATTAAGTGTTGAGCTTCGTAAACATGCATATTCCAACAATATAAAAAGATTTTCGTTCACTTAAAGAGACATATAAAACTATATTTCTCACGAAACCAATTAATTATTATTACGAAGTCCTCTCTTTTTACATCGATAATGTTGGTGCATTATATCAAAAGTTAATGGATAAGGTTTTCAAGGGTAAGAACATGAAAATCTATATATTGATGATATGATTATAAAATCCAACTTATGCAAATAACATTTTGGCTTTAAAAGAAATTTTCAAGTCATTGAGAATGTATAGCATGCAACTAAATCCAGATTAATGTATTTCTTACAATGAATGAGACAAGTTCCTTGACTTTATAGTAATTCATATTGTATAGAAGTAACTTTTAAAAATTCTCTTATTAAAACCTACAACTCAAAAAGGTTGATAAAAGCACAACAAATGATGGTAGACAACTTTGTTATCTCATTTATTTCCATTTTCGGCTTTAAAGATAAGGCCCACTAAAAATCTAGTAAAAAAGAAAAAGTCATGAACCTTCATATAGGATTCGATTTGAGAAGAGATTTATGGAAATCAAAATGCTGCTTGTCTTTCCATCACTACAAGAAAAAAGTAAATTACATACAGCCAAAATTCGTATATAAGGTCCAAAATCCGTATATAAGACCTGGTTATATACGGATTACATACGGGCAAAAATCCGTACATAATACTATCGTAGCTAGGTTTATATACGGATAAATCCATATATAATGGTTTAAGCAGAGATAAATAAACACCCTATATATAGCAGTTTCCCATGCACAGTATACAAGCAGACAGACCTGGACATCATAGTGTACTTTCACAATTGATATAAGCAAACCTGGACATTATACATTGAACATATAAATCCAATAATCTTTTCAGATAAACTTAATCCACAAATGAAACATTGTTTATGAATACATAAATATTGTTTACATCAATATAACTGCAAGAATAAACATTAAGTAAGTTCATAAACGGATTGTGGTTTTGGTTCTAAATAAGTTCAAGAGTAATGGAAATAAGTTCTATAAAATGCCTAATAATGCATATAATCATTTCCATCTTGTGGTTGTTCATCTGGTGGTTGCTGGTGTGGTGGTTGGTGTTCTGGAAGTTGTTGTTCTGGAGGTTGTTGTTCTGGAGGTTGCTATTCTGGTTGGACATCAGTGGGTACTTCATTTTGAACTTGACGATTTTGAAGGTTTAAAAAGTCTTGTGCAGCTGCGGCTGCTGAAGGCGGAAGGAATGGAAGGAGGACGCCAATAAAGCCTTCAAACTTTTCAAGCTGCTGACCATATTGTTGTAACTGGGATTTCAGGTTAACAATTTCTTCTGAATGTTGTTGTTGAGCAGTAGAAGATGCCTGTGTCTGTTGGATGTAACTATCAACACAATCATCTTGGGAAGTGACATTTCCAATGCCGTATACGCGTCCCTTGTATTTTCCACCAGCAGCCTCTAACCAACATCGGTTTCTCAATCTTTCCTCCTCTGCAGGGTCTAGAGGAGAAGATGCGGAGACACCAACAGATGCAGTCTCAGATCTTATTTGAGAAAATTTTGTAACAAATTGTTCCTGTTTAAATGAATAAATATTATCATTAAACATGAGGTTTGAAAACCAAAAATTTATAATGTGATAGAGTTAGTACAAACTTACATGGGTCCGCCTAGACCTTTCGTCCACAAATTCCCCTGTTGATTGGCGAATATGTGTCTGCTGAAATATTTCATCAACATGCACAGACCGACCAAGATCCTGTGACTGCAAACAAAATGAGTTCTTAATAAATATTTGTAAAGTTTATAATTACAGATATAAGAAAAAAATGTAGAAGTTACATACCAAACGAATAGCATGCTCATGCACGCTTATAGATCCTCCAGTGTGCAAACAACCACCCTTTTCAGATGTTCGATTCTTCTTTGCCGTTTCACACTTTTGTCTATAAACTGGCATGTTCCACTTTTCCAAAAGAGCATTCCAAGTATCGTCCCCCAGCCAATCAGGTCTTTTTCCTAGAGTTCTAGCTTTTTTATACATCTCTGAGAGTCTATGAGATGCCTCAGTGTGATAATTTTTTTTTACCTTTTCCTCATCTTCAGGCTTCCATGAAACCTTTCTCTGTTATATTAGAAATAATAGGTTTGAATAATTAAACAAGTTCAAAGTATAAAAGTGTATCACTAACATTTTGTAATTTAGGAAATTAATCTTATTGGTTGTTAGAAATGAATGTTGTGGTTATGAAGGAAATAAAACAAATTATTTTTCTGTAGCTACAATGTTGTGGTCAGTGTAACAAGATTGGGATTGAAAAGTGGTACCTTAAAACGGTCGAAGAAGACATCTCTGGTTGACTTAGGGATTGAGCCCCATGTTAACCATGGCTCATCAAACTATTGCTTGATGGTGGCTGTGATTGCCTTCGATGCAGTTTTTGTAGGATAAAACCTAAAACAAAATTAAACTCAGACATTACAATAATACAACAATGAATTGTATATATATATATATATATATATATATATATATATATATATATATATATATATATATATATATATATATATATATATATATATATATTAATTGAGTTAATTTTTTTCTTACCCTCCTCCAATGGGTGTAATCATTGGACGACTATTGGAACATTCTTCCACGTAATTGGCAGCTGAACTGGAATGTGGATCTGCATCCTCTATACCAGGTGATGGTGCAATATTTCTGGGAGTTGATGGGTTAGAACCAACATTGGGAGAGATTGAAGCCATTCCATGAGGAGGCACTTGGTATGGAGTGGGTGTCAAGCCAGGCACTTGTATCGGAGGTGGACGAGATGTACCGAAGGAGGTAGGTGTAGATGTAGGAACTTGATTTGGAGTGGGAGTCAAGGCAGGAACAACTAGTGGAGGTGGAACAGATCTACCAGTGGAGGTAGAGGTAGGTGTAGTTGGCTGACTGGTTGAACCAATTTCATTATTGAAACGTGTCATCAACTTCACCACATAAGATTTCTTCCCCTTTCCCTTATCAGAATTTCCTGAAGGTGGAAGAGGAGGGCCAGAAGCACCTGATGCCATATTCTTGAACATAATATATATTTTTATACAATAGAAGAAAAGAAAATTTAGAAATAGTACAATCAAAGATAAAAATGTGTAACAAGTAAACCAAAAACAATATTATACTCCATAAACAAACCAAAAACACGAGTAAAAACCAAACACATGAAGAACAGATGAAGTCACATTCTTTCTGGTTTTCCAAAAAACTATTAATAAATGTTTAATCTTAAGACTTACACTGATAAGTCTTAAGATTGTGGACAGCATTATAAATGCAACAAAAATATATAGGAACACACCCTAACTCTATTCAGTGCTAGAACTATGAAATTGATCTTCATTGTCATCTTCACCCTGTCCCTCTGCATTGTATTCTTCTGATTCAGTTGTATCTTCATCTATTTGCCCATGAAATGATGAAATATTGTTATGGTCCACTTCTTCAAGACCAGCTTCCACATCTTGTAATCGGACTACTTCTTCAACTTCAATGACGTCATTAACATGTGACATTTCCTCCACTTGGTATGGCACATCGGCTTCTACATCATTAGAATCAATGCGACCTCTAGGTTTCGTTTTTATCGCAACACACCAACCTCGTTTGTCCGTGCGTGATGTTGGATACGGTACATAATACACTTGTTGTACATTATGTGCAATTATAAAAGGATCAAACAACACATATCTTTTATCCATTCGAATATCCACAATGCCATACTTTGAATCCACCCTTGTACCAACTCTCGATGGATCAAACCAATCACAATAAAATAATACAATTTTCTTTTGAGTGGTTGTTGAATTGTATTCCAACTCATAGATGTGTTTAATGACACCATAGAAATCATCTTGACCTCCTTCTGTTAGCCCTTTAACATGAACCCCACTATTTATTGTCTTCTTGCCTTGACTCCATGCATGGGTGTGAAATTTGTATCCATTAGCAAAGAAGGTGTGTCATTCCTTTACACACCTTAAAGTAGCAAGTGATAAATCTCTAAGATGTTGGTTCCTCACACTTAAAGGATCATTATGAACCTACAACCATTTAGGATATGGATCTATTCAACAATGTAATGATTAAAGAATTAAAGAAGAAATTAATGTGTAAGAATGATAGGAAGTCGTACTTTTTGCCTGAACCACAATGGGAAATTAGCATGTATGTATGTCGAACTGTTTGACTCAGATAGTTGATAGGCATGTAAGAATGAGCTGTAGATATGTATGACGAGATTAGATCAAACATCACGCAAGTATATGAAATGAAAGAATTCAGAAATATAATTGATTTTGGAGGCTTACTCAAGGTAAGGTTGAACTTCATTGCAATTGATCAATACATGAACGTGAGCTGATCTCAATTCTTCATCACTTAACCAATGTGTTGATTCCCTCCCAGAATGACGGCCAGGTTGGTCAAACACTGATAATGTTGTCGTAAAGCTTTCTATTTCAATGTCTACTTCATTTCTACGGCTTTCTGGTGTTAACATGAAGTTTTTGAAATAATGGGAACAAAAATGAGTTGTTTCTCTATGCAAGTATGATGCGCAAATAGATCCTTCAACCCTAGCTTTATTCTTTACCAAACGTTTAGCATATCCCATGAACCTACAAATTTGAAACTGATATGTTAGGATTTTTGAATTATGCCTAGTAAATTGAACAATAATATGTCATATTCTCACCTTTCAAATGGGTACATCCACCTATAGTGGACCGGTCCACCAAGTCGTGCCTCATATGGAAGATGGATAGGGAGATGTTCCATAGAATCAAAGAATGAGGGAGGAAATATTCTCTCCATCTTGCACAGAATGATTGGAATGTTTTCTTTCATTTTCACTAGGTCATCCTTGTTCAATGTAGTAGAACACAAATCTCTAAAGAAATGACTTATCTTTGTAATAGGATTGAGAACATGACACGGTAAAGAACTAAACGCTATTGGAAGTAAGCATTCCATAAACACATGGCAGTCATGGCTTTTCATCCCAATGAGCTTTCCCCTATTCACATCAACACACCTTGACAAGTTAGAAGAATATCCATCAGGCATCTTAAGAGCTTTTACCCAATGACAAACTTGTTTTGTTTGGTCTGCTGAAAGTGTATAATTTGCTTTTGGCTTATACATGTTTCCATTGGTATGACTTTTTAGCTCCAAATCTTTTCGTCTACAATACAAAGCTATATCCATTCGAGCCTTGTCATTGTCTTTTGTCTTCCCCGCAACATTCATCACAGTATTAAAGATGTTGTCAAAGAAATTTTTTTCAATGTGCATGAAATCAAGATTATGCCATAACAAATTATCCTTCCAATAGGGTAGATCCCAAAAGATGCTTTTTTTCGTCCAATTATGCCACTCACCGTATCCATCAATTCTTGGTGCACCATTTTCAGTTATTTTCGGATAACCATTGATTCTATTCCAAACTTCTGCTCCCGTTAGATATGGTGGTGCGTCATCCATCTCCACTTCCCCCTTCTTGAAAGCATTCCTATTCCTTCTAAAGGCATGGTCATTCGGTAAAAACCTCCGATGGGAGTCAAACCACGAATTTTTTGCCCCATGATATAATCTAAAAGCCTTTGTATGCTCCATGCAATGTGGGCATGCCAGTTTACCATGAGTGCTCCAGCCGGACAACATATCATAAGCAGGAAAATCATTAATTGTCCACATCAGCATGGCCCTCAAAATAAAGTTTTGTTTCCTTGAAATATCATATGTTATCACACCCGTCCACAACTTCTTCAATTCGTCTATCAAGGGCTCTAAGTAAACATCTATGCCAACCTTTAGATTGAATGGCCCGGGAATGAGACATGTCAAGAACATGTAAGGTTTAGACATGCAGATTTCTGGAGGAAGATTATAAGGGGTGACAATAACTGGCCAACATGAATATGGTATATTTGATGCTTGTACATATGGGTTAAAACCATCAGAGCATAAACCGAGTCGTACATTGCGTGGCTCGATACCAAAGTCAGGATATACTCTATCAAAGTGCTTCCAAGCCTCTCCATCGCATGGATGACGCAAAAGACCATTCGTCGACATGTTCTCATAGTGCCATGTCATTTGTCCTGCAGTTTGTGTTGAGGCATACATTCTTTGTAGTCTGGGAATTAATGGCAAATAGAACATTGATTTCATAGGAACTTGTTTTGTAGTAGTTGCTCCCGTGTTACGTGGTTGATATCTTGGCTTTCCACAAAATTTGCATTCAAGCAACGCGCCATCATTCTTACCATATTCATTATCATAGAAGAGCATGCAACCATCCACGCAACAATCAATCCTCTGCGATTGTAATCCCAACTTTGATACACACTTTTTTGCATCGTAGTATGTTTTAGGCAAACCTGATTTGATGGGTGTTGCATCCATAACCATTTTTGCAATAAAATCTATGCATTGGTTAGGAATATTCCAATTTGACTTGCAAGCTAATAGTCTGACACACATTGATAATTTTAAGTTTGATGCTCCTTCATACAACGGCTGGTTTGCATCCAACAAAAATTTAAAAAACCTTTGTGTTTCTTCATTCGGAGCCTCTTCAATGTTATTAGAAGCAAATGCTTGGCACGAGTCATTTTGCCTAAGAGCATCATGCACCATGTCTTCCATTGTTTGAAATTGGTTAATTTGACCACCTTCCGTCTCTACAGTTACCCAACTTTCATGATTTTGTAAATCAGCTTCTGCCATGGTTTCCCCATGATCCTCCCAAATGAAATAATTAGGCTTGAAACCGTTCTTGTACAAGTGAACCTTCACAACTCTTTCGTTCAGAATCTTTGTACAATCGCACTTTAAACATGGACATCGAAGCCCCCCATCTCTTTGATAACGTTCTTGTTCACAAGCTTTAATTATAAACTCTTCAACACCCAATACAAATGACTCTTTCAACGCACCTCTTCCTCTATAACATCTATCGTACATCCTGTTGTCCCAAACTTTGATAGCCGTTGCTGGGACTCGGGTTCAGCCCCCAAATCCCCGGCAACGGCGCCAAAAACTTGTTGGTGACTTCGGCAAGTGCACCGAATCGTTCAAGTAATAAAACCGGTAAGACCGGGTATCGTTTTCCCAAGAGACTCGTAATACTAGAGAATTGTGCGATTAACAACTCATATAGACTCAAGAACAAAACATCAATATACAGAACAAGTGCAGGAATGTAAATTCATACATAATTACAAGGTTGGACTTTGGTATTGAAGGCACTTGGAAATGGAAAAGACTAGAAATGGTATGAAATGACATTGCTAAGGTTAGTTTTCACCAATGCACGCTTGTGTATAACCAATTTTATCTCCTCTCTATCAATTTACTAAAGTCAATCCACTAAAACACTCTAGCCCCAATCCCTTAGGTGAAAGAGCCTAGGTTTTCCCTATTAAACTCCAATTCCTTGGACAATCTAACAAGCAAACCCGCATTAAAGAGCTAGGATCTTAAGACAACATGTGAATCATCTTCCATCCCTAGAATCAATGACCACAAGGACTCTTGTTTCAGTTCTAGGTTCCATCTTACGTCCCCATAATCCATGAAACCCCAAATTCAAGTCATGAACATTCCTATTACATGCAAGCTTTAAGATTGGAAACAAGAATACTAGCAATTGATAGAAAAGGCATATATATAATCAAATCATTCAACAATTACACAAGGATTCAGAGGCTACAACAATCCCTAACAAAACGAATCTGGTTCTCCACTTCCATGGAGAACCCTAAAGCTTACAAAGTGGAAGATGGAAGAAGAAAGAGACCCATAGGTAGAGAAGTAGAGGAACCCAGCAGCTCCTCACGCCCTCCATGAGCTCCAGTAGAAGAATCGGACCTCCAAAGAACCAAAGACCCCAAGCCCTTCGCGTTCCAGGGTTAAATAAAGCGTTTCTGCCACATCAGCAAAAAGTCGCGCCCGGCGGCCCGACAGACCGGCGCCCGGCGCGCAATGGGTCAGCTACCTCACGCCCGGCGCCGCCCAGGTCAGTAGGCGCCCGGCGTGAGTCTCTGCAGCAGCATTGTGTTTTCTTCTATTTTGTGCAGATCTGCTTGCTTCTGTGGTTAGTTCAGCTTTATACTTTTCGTGGAGGTTCTTCCAATCATTGTATTACTACAAAATAAAGGGATTATAGATGAAATCTCATCAATGTAGCCTAAAACACATTTATTCAGGAAACAAAGATAAAAGAGAGGATTTAGCAAGTTACAAGCTAGAAAGGAGTTGATTTTGCTCTTAAATTCATGCTTAGATAATGGTGAGAATTAGCATTATCACATCCATGAACGATTTGGTGGAGCATGATCCATGTTCTGTATACATACCAATTAACCAAAAATTAGCCAGTGCTTAATACAAGGCTAAATTAATTACGTGTTACAAGTTTTCCTTCAAGGAAAAGTAATAAGAAAGTACAACACTGAACAATCAGTAATTGAATTTCCATGACTACTCCTTTGAAGGTAATGTTAGGTAAGTACTTAGTCATGTTAGTGTAAAAGGTTTGTCATATTACATTGTTGGGGGCACTCACCTATATACTCTTTCACCAAGAGTGTGGGTAAGAGGGTTTTGAGTATTCTCTTCCATTCTTGGAAGAGAAAAGAATGAGTTTTAAGTATGAGCGGAGTGAAAGTGAGGTTTTAGTGAGTTGTGGTACATGGGTTGATATAAATAGTGAAGAAAGGAGAAGTTTGGTGTCATTGGTGGAAGAAGATCATGAAAGAAGAATAGTGTAAGTGGAAGGAGGAGATGGACACATTACAAATCACCTACCAAGGCAAGGAGAAAAGATGGAAGTTTTGGAGTTGGAGTTGAGAAGGAGAACAAAATGAGAGAGGTTTTGGGATTGAGAATTCATCTACATATAAAATAAAAATGATGGTGTATAGTTGGACGTAAATAGCTATGTGCAGGGAAGAGAAGTTTTCATAGCAAATGTAGTGGAGAAAGGGGTGGGGCCACGGTTTTTGAGAGAAAAGATAGAAAAATATTAGAGAGAAATGGAGAAGAAAGAAAATTCTGTAGAGGGTACTGGTGAAGGTTGTAAGCTTACTGTTTGTTGGGGAAAGGAAGTTTGTAAGATGGGAATTTGGACTTTAAGGTGTCAAAATTGTGCTGCACTTATAAGAGAGAACTATCTGAATGGCTCTCAGATTCATGAGGTTTTAATACAGAAAAACACATTCACAATATGATTTTGAAACTCTAAAAACAGAAACATACAGCCAAAAAAAACCAACAGCACAAAAGCATGAAACAGATCAACATTCAGAATAGCAACCATGGGAATGAGAGAAACCAAAATGAGGAGCATCTAATGAAATGAAGTACAGATGAAGAATACACAGAGAATAATGCAAGAAAGAAAAGCAAAAAAAATAAAGAAAAATCTGGTATGAGTTGTGTTCAACAATCAAGGTGAAGAGAAGAAATGGATGCATTATCTTCAGGAATCATTGGTCATGTTAGCTCTTTTCTTTGCTTTCAGACCTCATTTATGAACATAGTATTAATTTTTATTTATTTATTTTTTATAGTTTGATGGGATGAGTCAAAAAGAAGATAAAGATGGGAACTAACTGTAATAACTATCTCTATTATACCTAACTCATCATTTTCAATCCAAATCCATATCACTTCCTGTTTACCTCTTTTATACCAATATTTTCCTTCCCACTACTTCTCATTCTAAACCTAACCAATAAATCGATTGAACTCCTCTTCTGTAACAACTTTAATCTCACTCTATATATATCTCTCTCCCATATTATATATATATATATATATATATGTATGTATGTATGTATGTATGTATGTATTGTGCAACAAGGTTAGTTGAGGATTCCTTGGATTCCTTGGATTGTGTTAAAACAGTACACAAGGTTAGTAGGATTCCTTGGATTGTGTTAAGAGGATGTGGGTTTAAAGTACAAGGGAGTTCACACTACAAATGAGTTTAGAGTAGAAGTAGATGAGGGTTGATCTGGAAAGACTGAGGAGAGCTACTGTTTTCTTTGGGTCTTTGAGATTTTGTTATAGTATTGACCAAGGACAACCTTTAACTCAACTAAAACAACTAATAGATGGCAAGGTCGAAGACAAAAGAAGCAAGTTTGGTTCAAGGCAAGGCTGATCCGTATAAGTGATAAATAACAAAAAGCTAAAGTAAAAATCTGTTAATGAAAGGCCATTATTTTATACAAAACTTAGGTGCAACCTTAAAACTACAACAAATGGGTTACAGTATGGGAACTTGTGCTAAGACAAGGTTCAACCGTTTCAAAAGTATATCAATTATACAAAACCAAAAATGCATAAATATAATTTATTTTAGCATGTTAAATTCCTAAATTTACAGAGTCTTCAAGTATATTCATGTTATATGCTTCAATGTAAATAAACTCTATGAATCACATACGTATGCATTATGTATAAGTTAAAATGTCAATTGAATATTTTACCTTTTCTCTTGACAACTTAGTACGAGCTTTGGGTGATTGAACAAAGAAGCTTGTTGTATATTGGATTGGAAGTACCAACCTCAAAAGTGCAACTGCAAAACAGATAACATCATATCTTATTCAAAAAATATCACATTGGATTTTCTTATTTTGCTAAAATAAGACTAACCTCTCTACATTTCATCATCAAAAAATCTTCACTAAAATAGAAGAAACATTTACAGACAACAAAGTCAGTCTTGACTACCATCATATACACATCAGTTTTAACTACAATTAACTTATACATAATCATGTTCATAGTTATCATTCTAATTTCTTGAAAAACAGAATGCTATCATTTTAGTCATGTCATGTAGTAAAAGTCAGATGTAGAAGTTAAAAACGTTTTAACATCTGAATCTACCTTAAACTAATTTCCACAAATTGATTCATTAGTTTCTTATAATTTCCAAATAATAGGCATTACGGTGTGTTTATAAATTCTATCGTTTTGAATTTGGAAATTGACAAGTTTTTCTTGATAGTTTGTTTGTTTAAATAGTACAACAAACTTCATTGCCTTGGGATGTATAAGGTGATACCAAAACTGTTTCAGCGTGGATTTTTCTGTAACAGGTTACATTCTGCTACAGAGAATGGGATACAATAAATAATCTGTATGAAGTCATTGTTGACCTTTAAATATAAAACTAGAGGGGTAAATTTCTAAACTCTTTGATATCTTAGTTAGAAGGATGAGTACTTTTACTACAGAAACTGATGAAAGAGACTCTTATATATAAAATCATAAATTATTCCTTCTAATTTTTTTGAACAGAAGACAACCAGATGGAAAATGGTTATTATGGTATAATCAGAAGAATGAAAGGATCACTTGTATTGTACAGGAGTATTTGGAATGAAAAATAAATTCTCTAGTATTTTCATTATTTATGTTTTCTTCTTAAGAAATCAGACCACACAGGACAACCACACCATACACACAAGGAACAAAGAAAACAACACAGGGGAAAACTCAGGAGTAAACATACCTTGCTTCAGTTTCTCATAGATCTTTTTTTATTGACTGTACAACACTTTAAACCTTCCCAATGAGGTACCCCACACTTCTCAACCACTTCAACACCTGTATCAAAGTCACAATAAAATTTCAACAAAAAAATAAACACATATCATAGCAGAATAAAACAACAGACATCTAATTATGATTCTCAAAAATGGAAGCAGCACCCTAAATGAAATATGATGTGGATGATTCCTTATAGATTTCTAAATATTTGAGTTAATAGTTATATTCAGAGGTGAAGTGTAGAAGAGATTGAGGTTGCTGATGAGTAAAGGTGACATGAAAAGGTGGTGAAATTTTGCTCAAGTGAAGATGTCACTCCTAGGTCTTTTGTTTAGCCTATAAGATTAGATAAAGCAAGCTAAATTGGTCTGATAGATGTGGGTTGCTCAAGTTCCTAAAGATTAGGTCTGCCAGATTATTTTTTCTCATCAAACACATGCTGAGTTTCATTATAGGAGCTATTTGATGTCAAAGGAGGATGGTAGGTTTCATATCTCATTCAGAAGAAAGAAAGAGATTGGATTCAGGTTTTCATTTCTTCAGAAGCAGACATCTATTGATTTTGGCATACTAATCAAGTGGACAAAGGGTTTTGCACTCTCTGGAACAATATGCATTTATCTACCTTTCTTGAGTAAAGAACCACTATCCAATTTCTATTATTTAACATGGTGTGCATTTATTCACAGAAAAACATCAAACAAAACTAACATAATAATTTCCTTGCCACTATATTTAAAAACAAACCATAAATTTTAATACAAGGGCATTGTGCATTATGAGGGGCAATGTAAGTTGTGTCATTTAATCAGAACCATTAGCTAGAGTTATATGTTTTGTTATACTTAAATGGTAACTGAATTATCTTAACCCAATTCTGGCATGGCTGAAACATCAAACTACTTACACAAGTAGGAAGAGATGTGGTTGCTTGTCTGAATGAGGCAATGGAAAGACAGGGAATAGATATGCGTTTCTACTCTGGTATGTTGTTTTCATGTCAATAGTTTCATCTTTAGTTATTCACTTTAAAATTCATATATGGAATCTAATTATACAATGTGTCAATTTGTCAAAATTAAAGTCAAAGTGCAAACCTATACTGGTGCTATATTTTTACAAAATGGTTACCTAATAAGTGAATGATGTTGTGGGAACATTAGCTGAAACATGGGTTTGTTAAATTTAGTTAGTTGAAAACCTCCATTACAAAGAAAAATGAAAAAGATTCATCAACGACAACAACACATTTCCCACCTAATAGGTGGAAATCCATTCATCATGTACTTAATCTAATGGCATTAAGAAATTATCTCAATATAAGAGTCCAATAATAACTGAATGGTTCACTTGAGCAAAACATGGAATAAATGATTAAGGGCATGGTCAAAGATGATCTCTATGAGCACAGTAGTGTTTGAGATATTGGGTTTGGACCTACTTGGGACATCATTTTACGAGGGAAAGGAACTCACTCACCTTTGCTTCCTTCACTGAGGGCCTTCGCAACTCCAAATGGTATGTCTCAGACCTCCATATCACTGACAATCTTCTTAAACCGCCAAACACTAGCCTCAATTGATGTTTCCTAACACTCCAACCACAGCTTCCAAGACCAACCAGAAATGTGTCAAATAAAACAAAAAAAAATACAAGATTAGAGCTTGCGATTTTAACCATTTAACGATTTCATCGATTACTAAGCATTACGATTAGGTTTTACTTACTAGATGGAGATACTCCTTCAACGTTCAACTACGGCACCCCACCGAACAACGACATTGCTTGTTGAACGCCGGAACACGACGGACAATTCGATAGAGACACAAGAGACAGAAAGCAGAGCACGATGGACGGCGACGGTGAAGAGGGCTGAAGCGAGGGACAGGGAGAACGAAGACAGCTCGAGAAAGGGACGGCAAGATTGAAGACGGCTCGACAAAGGGGAGACGACAACGAAGAGGACTCCAGAGAGAAAGGGCTTGAGGGTTTGACACAGAGAAAGGGCTCGAGGGTTTGACAGAGAGAAAGATAGCTCAAGGGAGTTGCTTCACACGAGATAATGATTTCAGCATCTAATTAATCAAAATTATATTTTTTTAAAAAAAATATTATTGAAATCCGTATATAATATAATTCATTCTACTTACATACGGTTCATGGGAATTACATAGGGATATATCCTTAGGTAAATTTCCCGCCAACACGCGCCAACTTTATATACAAAATTTATATACGGATTTGTCTGTATATAAAAATCCGTATATAATATCCGTATATAACGACTTTTCTGATATCCGTATATAATACCTGATTTATATACGGATTTAAATCTGTATATAATGTTCCGTATTTAATTCCATTATTTCTTGTAGTGCATCTAAATTACAAAATTAAAACTAGGTTCACCATTAATTTTGCACATCTAAGTCTTGAAAGTAGTAGTTAGTGGAATACTTGTTTTTGAGGAAAAGCAAGAGCAAACCTTAGTCTACTTCATTAGCCACATCCTCTAAGACTTTGAAATGCCTTACTGGGTGATCGAGGATGGGGTAATTGAATTGGTCAAAAAAAGTCTCACATAAGATAAAACAAGAGATGAACATGTGTTTATATACACATAAGATACCTTAATTGGTAAGGAGTCTTTTGGAGTGGTACCAAAAGCAAATTCGTGAGGACTTAACCCAAACCGGACAATATTTTACCAGTGTAGAGATCTATCTATGTGTGTATGTCGAACTGGGTGAGAATTGAATGTAGATTGATTGTAAAAAAAATGAAGTAATGCAGAAATTGCACTAAAAGAACTAAAAAATGTGTTAATTGAATAATCTTTTTCATTTCAACTTTCAATGCCAATAAACAAGAAGGATATGAAACACTAATGGTTGAACTTCCCTTTGTGCAATGAAACTCTTATGTTGAAGTGATTCTTAGCTGGCAATAAGACATTTGACAAGAGTTTAAGGGTATGGATCTATTATTACCTAAATTTTACAATTTCATAGAATTTTGAAGAAATTGGTATTGAACATATTCACCCTGAGAAGACCTTTAAGAAGAGAATAGCATGATTTGTTCTCGTAGGAATTGAACTATTCGAACAAAGTTATTCCATACTTTTACTCAAATGCATTATGCTTATATGTTCTTAAAGAGTTGCAACTAGAAATATATGGTTTTCATTTAGGAGGACAAACTGTAAAGTCTTGGATCTTATAAGTGGAATTTGTGAAGAGATTATGTTGACTTTGGGAAAACATTTCTAAAGGATCAACAACATGAAATACTTCATGGGGGCTCCACCATATCATTTTATAGCTTTTCACCAATGTGGAATGAATATTCTCTAACTCTTTAGCCAATGTGAATTTCTCATAATTGTGGTTGACGACCCAAACTTTTGTCTAAGATAATGAATCAATAGGTGTAACAGTTTGTTTGGATAAAAATTATTTGGATAAAAATTATATATCGGTATTAGATTTCCTGTACAATCATTAAAGACAATGAACAATATTTTACAAAAAAGGTCTTACCGAGTTCTACTAAGGACACAACATCACATAACTAACTATGTGAAACATCTCTAAACAATCAAACAAGTCGAAGTAGCGACTGTAGTAATTATATATGAATAAAATCAATACGGTGTCAACCAAAGAAATGATATTTCTCTTTTCACAAATTTTATTACTTGTCCTTCTTTAAGTTCAGAGACCAATATGGCCTAAAAAATCTCAATAACTTTCACGTAATAATTTACTAAATCTTATACTTATACATTATAAAATGATTAGATGAGTAATAAGAGAATTATATATTAATTATGTATTAAAGTCATCTTGGATACTTGAATGATGCTTAAAGTTTTGTTCAGAAAAAAAAAACAAAAAGAGGGAAAAATATAAGATTTTTTGAATGGAAAAGAAGTTGATGAAAATTGAAGAGAGATGAATAGGATGATTATAGATAATTTGGTTGATATAATATAATAAATTTTTATATTAATATATATAATTTTTAATTATTTAATGTAAATATTATTTTTTATTAAAACTTAAACAACTTTTCAATTCAAACAAAAATAATTATAATTTTTTTCAAATAAATTAAAATAAAATAATAAAATATCAACATTTAAATTAATTAATTAATTATTATTTTAATTAGTTATTTTATTATATTTAAAAGTTAATTATTATTAATAGT
The DNA here is from genome assembly GCF_016808095.1 of Vigna angularis. Lineage (NCBI taxonomy): Eukaryota > Viridiplantae > Streptophyta > Magnoliopsida > Fabales > Fabaceae > Vigna > Vigna angularis. The sequence goes on from NC_068971.1 coordinate 11,172,414, forward strand.
ATATTATGTTAAAATAATTAGTAACTTTAAAAGCTAATTAATTGCGCATAAATATATAGTCATACGTAAAATTATAATAATCAATTATATTGTTATGCAAAATTAATTATCATTTAGAGTTTTTATTGAAATTTTCTTTTTACCTAGAAGAAAAATGAAGTGTTTTATAATAGGTTGTGTTTTTCGTATTTGTATTCTATATCTTTATTTTGTATTTTTTTTTCACTTTTAATCCTTCCAGACTTTTTCGTGGGTGAAAAAGATATAGACTGTGAAAATTCACTATAATATTATAAATAGATACAGATCAAAAAATATACACCACATATTAACTATACATTTATTATATTAGATATATGTTAGCTAAATTGAACATGATAGTGATTTTATAAATAGATACAGATCTAAAACTATACACCATTTATTAATTATACATTTATTGAAATATAAAGTATAATAGCAAGTACTAATTGAAGATAGACTCCATATAATTTATGTGCTTTTTTTAGTCTTATAAACAACTATTTTTAAGATCAATAATATAATAATATACTAATTATCTTTCAAAAAAGTAATATTATAATTAATATTACATTAACGATATGAAAAACAATTTATTAACTTTTTTATATATTTTATATTATTACTAACTTATATGATTACTAATTTATGTGCTCTTTTTAGTCTTATAAACTATTATTTTTAAGATAAATGATATAATAATATACTAATTATCTTTCAAAAAAATAATATTATAATTAATATTACATTAAAGATATGAAAAACAAATTATTAACCTTTTTATATATATGATTACTAACTTATATATTGAAAATAACTTATAATGTGTCTAAATTATATCTATAGTATCTCCAACGATTACATGCATTATCAAATATATAAAAAGATAAGTGTTTCGTTGGGGATTTATAACCGAAAGATTAACCTTTCTTTTATGTGTCTTCCTTACTTCCGAACGCCTGAATCGTCTGAATCGCTTGCCTTTCTTCAGTTTAGACCGTTCACTTTTTTATGACCACTCAATTTTTGGTGCTAACGGTTGCCTTCAGCTTTGACCGTTTAGTTACCTTCTTGACAATGGGGAAAGTACATGTAAAAGGCACTCCGACGCTCAAGTTAGGAGCGGTTTGATGAGTTTCTGCTCACAATTGAATATTTAGCGAATTGTTATCACTATTGAATATTTGGATCTTGTAGAGTGTGAGTAGAACGTGAATGGAACGTATCTAACTTTTAGCCTTGGCCCTGTATTTATAGGTTATCACAAGCCTGATAAAATATAAACAGACTTACCTTAAACAGATTTACCTGAAAATTCGGTCGATTGCTCATAAACAACTTTATGAATATCTTTAATTAGATATCTTTGATTATTTTATCCTCTACGGGATTATTGGCCCAATAATGACTTAAACGCTGGCTCAATTGCGGCCCAACATCATTTTATCTGGTTTGAACCTGGTGTAGCGTTTTGGACCGAACGGTCCTGGATTCCAACCGTTCGGTTCATACTTCATACCATACATATGCCCCCCAAGTTCAAGTTAATCGTTCAGCTTTAGCCATGATTAACTATAGGACTTATGATTTTGAGGGAGGTTGTATTCGCTGTATTGGGGAGTGTGCTTTTAGTCGTTGTTTATCTTTGAACCGAACAGCAAGAGAGAGACTAAGGTCTGATCGGGCTGTACCCTGTGAGGCTGAATGGCCGAATGCTTTAGTACATGAGGCCGTCAAAGGCCGAGCAGTTGAATACTTGAGGCCATGGAAGGCTGAACAGTAGAGGCCGAGTGGCTGAATACCTGTGAGGCCGAATGGCCTAGTACCTCAGGCCGAATGGCTGAATACTTGGGAGGCCGAATTGTCGAGTGCTTTAGAGGCCGAATGGTTGAATGCCTGAGGCTGAATGGTCAAGTGGCAGAATACCTGTGAGGCCGAATGACCGAGTACTTGAATACTTGAGGTCATGGAAGGCCGAGCAGTAGAGGCCGAATGGCCAAATACCTGAGGCCGGATGGCCGAATACTTGTGAGGCCGAATGGCCGTGTACTTGTGATACTGAATGGCTGAATGCGTATGAGTGAGCATTCATCGGGGGAATGTGTAGCATCCCAAAAATATAGTGTAAACCACATAATAGAATGATCACATATAATAATATTACAGCTCAGTCTTACAAAAGATAGGACGTACGATTATGGCCGAACGACCTTACAAAATAGCAGGGAGTTAAAACTGTACAAATATACAAACTAGACAGAACGATTTACAAAATAAACTTATACCGATCAGTCATACAAAGGAAGAAACTATCCAACAACTGATCGTTATATAAAAAAATAACTTGGACCAAATGGTTATACTGTTCGGTCTTCACTTCTACCTCGACCAATGCCTCTTCCAGTGCTTCTTCCAACAATTCTTCTCCTTCTGCTCACATCCACACGGATGATCATCGCAACAGGACAAACGACCGAACAAACAATACAGACAAGACAGGAAATAGGGTAAGCTTATGTAATTTAATTCAAGTATCAACATATTTTTCACATAATCAATTAAACAAGATATATCATTAACTCTTGCATGCAAAGCCTAATACTAGACTTTGACTGTCTGAACTGTATGAATTTTGTGTAGCTACGACGTTCGTGCACCCGGGTGATGTAGTAACCGGGATACCCTCAACAGCTGCCACCCGAGGTTAGTCCGTTCTGTCCAAATTAACCATAAGGACTAGGACCTCCTGCCATTCCCACACATGACTTACCCTTCTCTACGTGAGAAACGAGTAATCATGGAATATCAGGATGAACCGCCAGCTTAGCTTTATCCACATTCATACTTTACCATTTTAATATTCATTCATGAGACATTCCTCCTCAGAATACTCTTTCATATTCATACTCATTTCATCTACATCATATTCCATCATCTTTCATTTTCAAAACCTTAAACCGAACCACTTTGAATATAGATCCCATAGGATACAGAATGTCGAACGTTAATCTTCAACATAGTCAAGGTCGAATACTTAGAGTGAGACCGAGAGGTCTTCATCTCACAGACAGATCAGAATTGAAGAAGAGATACTATCTGGGTTAGGAAATAGACCAAATAGAATAATATGCTTCAGAGACTATCTGAACCGAACGCTATTTACAAGGTGAGCCAATTTAATGAACTAACTCATGAGAATATAGACCGAACCCAACTAAGCCTAGGTCGAGTACGAAGACTCTAGGCCGAACACCATTAGAAACTGATATTGTATGACGTCAAATAATAATAATAACGGACATAATTATATGAAGAAACCGAACGCTATAAATACTTAGCTTATATGAGTTTAATATCAAGGAGAACGAGTACTGGTCGAATACCAAGCACTGTAGAGACCGAACTCTATTGGTTTTGGTCGGATGCTCTTATTTTAAAATTAGATTACAAAATCAAGGTCGAGAGCTTGGTTTAAGACCGAGCACCACTTAGTACGAGCACTTGGTGTAAGACCGAGCACTACTTAGTACGAGCGCTTGGTGTAAGTCTGAGCACTACTTAGTACGAGCGCTTGGTAGAAGACCAGGCATTACTTAGTACGGGCGCTTGGTGTAAGACCGAGCACTACTTAACTTATAGAATAAAGGCTTGATAAATATAAGATATCATTTAACTAGTGTTCAAGAACGAACGAAATATACAAATACTTATAGATATACTGAAGTTTATAACCAAATACCAAGGAATGAATATTCTCGGTCGAACGCTTATTTAGAGATATAACCAAAAATGAAAACGATCAGTCCTCAACTGGAATTCTCTCCAAATGAAAGAACCCAGTTTTAACCGAGTCCACAAGAAAACCAAACGGTCAAAAGACCTTCAGTGACGAACATCAATTTTCACATAGAAATATAGACTTAGAATTCATACTCTTATTAATACATTTCTCAGCATTTATCTTCATACATTCATACATCCAAAACATAGTAACAATCATACTTCATATTTCATCCAACAATCAAACAAGCATGCCAGCATTCAAAAACGAGAATAAAATCAAATTATATAAGCTTCCTTTACCTCTTAACGTGACCGAACGCTCACAGATGCAGAATATGGTTCACCACCAATTTCTTAGAAGACTATGATCGCGATTTACGAAACTAACCAAATGAAAGACTAGAAAGGCGTTCAGAAAGGGGTTAAGAAACTCATGCAACCGAAAACTGAGTTTGCATGTACAGAAAAACCACTCGGTTGAGAGAGATGAACTTACCAGTCAAGAATCCAAAACTGATCGGTTCAAACGGACGCCCTCGACGCCGGGAAAGTAGAAATGGTGCCTGAGTGGTGATCGGAGGAAGGAAAGATGAGGATTTCTTAGAGAGAAGTAAGAGATTTTTAGAGAGAAGGAGGAGAAAACGGAAAGTTCAAAAGGTTGAAGAAGATGATTGCATGCAGAAAGTGGCGTCAATTTTTGAAAACTTAGAGTTTTACTCCTACCGTCAAAACCGAACGGCCACTCAACTGCTCACACTTGCCTTCCACTTTCTGATTTCCAGATCCCCTTTGCTTGACACTTGGCTTCCCCTACTTGGGGGTTTTAGTGGGTTTTAATGAGTTCTGACAGAATGCCTTTACCGTTTGGATGATAGTCCATGGGGGACTGTCTTCACCGCTTGGTTTATAGTCCATAAGGAACTGTCTTTACTGCTCGGTTTATAGTTTATGGGGGACTGTCTTTGATTTATATTCCATGGGGGACTGTCTTTACTGCTAGATTTATAGTCCATGGGGTATTGTCTTTGATTTATAATCCATGGGGATTGTCTTTGTCGTTCGGTTTTGAATGTTTCCTGGGTTTTGTGAATGGGCTGAACGGTTAACTCCGGATTGACCAAATGATATGTGTGCCTGATCTTGTCTTCTGCCCTATAAGGACGAATGGCTGAACACTTGGGAGGCCCAATGACCAAACATCTGTGAGGCCGAACGATCAAATCGAATGCATGGGATGTTGAATGGCCGAATGCATGCGAGGCCGAACGGTCAAATGCATGGGAGGTCGAATGGCTGAATGCATGTAAGGCCGAATGGCTGAATACATGTAAGGCTGAACGGTCGAATGCATGGGAGGCCGAATTTAACTATTGTAAACCCAAGAACTATGTTTTGCTAGCAGCTGTTGTGACGCAGGGGCAAGCAAGGAGAAATTGCATTTTACAAACCCCCATTTTTGGGTGAGCATGTGGCCAATTGACGTGTGCCAGAAAGCTGTTTGACAGAATACCCCAGAGAAATGTTATTTCTTGAAGTGTTTTAATGATAGGGTATTTGCACAAAAGGGGATGTTGTTGATTCCGAGGGAGTGGATCATTTCGAGGGTTTGCTTGTCGACCTCGTTGTGACCGGTGGTGATGGCGTAGACATCGGGGACGAAGTCCATGCATGGATCACGCTCCTCCTCTTACAGCTTGAACGAGATGCCACAAACTGCCACGAACAACACTCATCTGAATGCGCTTCATGAGATGATCGCCACCTCTTCTCGCGAGGCCACCCGAGCATGATCCTGCATTAGTTCACAGGTTCTGGTTGGTTCCTCTAAGGTCCATGGAGGGCACTGGGATGAGCAAGCAGCTGCTGATGCAGAGGCCACCGAAGTCGCCGGCTGCACAGTCCCTGTCGGAACTCCAGCACATCAGATTTTCACATCTTCAAATTGTGAGAATGGTAGCCTAGTTGATGAAGCTCTCCATCTAAACGCCTTCATCAAGCTTTAGTACCCATGACCGGACGACGCAGAAGCAGGACCGACGACGCGGATGGCAATGCATATATCGGAGGTGTCGCCGGCGTCGACATTCCTCTGTTTCTAGACCCCTCCTCACCATAACATCTCTATTCTTTCTCGGGACATCGAAACTGTGCTGATGAGTCAAGAAAAAACAAACTGTTGAAAAAAAAAATTAATTTCATTATTGAATATTCTTAGGCTTTGTTCTTTTAAAGTGATTTGGGAGAGATGATTTGAATCGATTTGAATGAATTTGAGGGTAATTTTTTTTGTTGTTTTTTTGAGTGGATTTGTGGATAATTGAGAGTAAAGGCTGCCAAACTTACATACTTGGACTATCAAAGTGAAGGGCAATGTGCACTCGTGAATGGAAAACCCACCAAAGCCGGTCAGCCACAGTATATACTCCTTATGCTCACAATGTTTATGCATTATTATATATTACCCATCACTGCACTGGAATCAAATATGGATTTAACATATCGAATATAATTGTTTTTAGCACTTGTATTATGAAATGTTTTGAGGACAAAAAAGCCTTTACGCATTAAATCACCGCAAATCTTCTCAGGTAGGCGAGTGATAGAAAAACCTCAGATCTCGCAAATCTGCTCATTTTTATCCTCACAAATCGACACAAACGAACATGACTGCAAATTGTTTTCATCGCTCATAAATCCGCATGAACACATCGTTAGTGAGAGCATTCTCTCTATTGTGTAGATATTGCTCTTCCCTTTAACGGTGGATAAGACGTCAAATCTTTGGTCGATTTCGCCATCTCTGTGACTGGTTATTTTGGTTTTCTCTAGCCACAATGGGGTTTGGCGATAGTACTCTCCAAAGGTCATGGTGATCTCCACTGGACCCTCCTTCCTGGCTTTTTCAGAGCTTAAGGATGAAAGAGTCCTCTCCCTCTATTGCCCAAACCATCATTGAAACATTCTATATGCTCCCTTTTATTAACCTTTCCATGAGGCTCCTGATGTTTTCAGTCGGAGGTGAGCTTGAATTTCCCTATTGGCTTTTTACAACATTTTTTATTTTTTATTATATATATATATATATATATATATATATATATATATATATATATATATATATATATATATATATTAAGTAAAAAGTAGTTCAAAAAGAGACCATGTATTGTCCCCATCTTATTAGTGCCGGAAAAACCAAAAAAGTAATAATGGCATTTGAATATTTTGTGATCAAAGGGCAATAATGTTATACATTGTGCCTATTCTGATAGTGTCACGGATGCAATAGTAATTGTATTAAGTACGATGCTATATGAAAGCTGCTTAATCATGGGATTGGATGCGATTCCCATCATCACGTGTTCTGAAATTTTTCCAACAAGTGTTTGTTGAATATGCATTTCTATTTGCTCCCTTACGTTACCAGCTTCATGGAAGTAACTTCTACATTTCCTTTCTTGCTCCAAATTGTTCGGTTTTGGGAACGCAAGGCAATAGGGTTTCCCTGAAAGTTTTCAAAACAAAATATGTCTTTAAAAATTAAATTTTTTTCTCTGATACTGATCTAAAGCAGCGATGTTGAGGTCGAATGTGTGAATAGTTCCTTGTGATTACAAGGGATGTCGGCTCCACGGTGGGCGCCAAAATGTTTCAGCGAGATTTAGATCCCTAATCCAAAACATTCAAAGTTGTCTGCTCCGATGTCCAGTTGCGCTGTCTTCTCTCTTCTCTTTGTCCGAGCCGCGGGGAAAGTTGTCTGCAAAAGACACTTCGACACCCAAGTCAATGACTTTGCGTAATAATCTTGTAATCAAGATTGGTCATGAGATTCAAATTTAGTTAAAAGTTACCTGTTGTCTCAGACAAATATTTATAAATTATAATAATGAGTTTACCGTTAGGTCTGACTCATTAATCACCAATGAAAAACATTATTAATTGTCAATAAATTACAATTATTTTCATTAACTCCTCAGCAGTTATTATTATTGATTACCTTAACGACTGTTTTTACCGATCAGTTCATTGACACGAGAGATATCATCGGTCAGCCGACTCTTCTACACCTTTACCGTTTGATCGGCTATGAACTCACAGTAACAGTAACTTTTTTATAACAACTTCTTAACACTAATTAAATGTCATTATTCTATTAGTTCATTTAAATTTATTTTTAATAAAATATTTGAAAGGAACCGATCATAACTTATCAAAATATTATCAAAACAAAATTGTTAAAAAATTATTTTTCATAAAAAAACCCATCCAAAAGCAACACCTCCCTCCCATTGGTCAATAAAACTTTTCTGGACCCCACTTCCCAATGGCTTTGCTCGAGAAATATGACAATAGACTATGTAGGATAAGAAAAGCTTTTCTAAACAAAACACCAAATCCTTTTAGTGGACAACTTCATTTAGTGGACAAGCATATTGGAGCAGGTTAACTACCAGACGAACAACAAAATTAATGTAAAAACTAATATATATAAACCCTTCTTAAATCCATTTCGAAAATTAAAATAAAAACTATTATTAATTAATTTTTATACAACTCTTAGTATTTTTATCACTCAATATTATATTATAATTAAATATTTATTATTAGAAAATATAAAAATAAAATAAAAACATTTTTATTTTATTTGAATTTGACGGTTAAAAATATCATGCATCAAAAAAGAAAACACCTACACCACTTTTAACCGATAAAATATCCTTTTAATTTTTTAATTGTGTATTATTTACTTTTTGGTTTAAATAATTATTTTGATTTCAACATATTAGACTTAAACTTAAGATATTACCAAAACAAAAACATAAAAGAAATATTAGGTTTGGGTTCTCTAAACAATTAAAGTCTAGTTTCCTTTCTAATTTAAATCATTATTTTATTTTAAGTATATTATGTTTTGATTATATATGTAATCGAAGCTTAATATCTCCTTTATGTTTCAGTTATTAGTAATAACCAAAGCATATATTTTTTATTTTTTATTATTTAGTAAGGTTTTTATTATGCTTTGGTTCTTCTGTTATCAAGGTCGAAAAGTAAAGTTTATGCTTTGATTAATAACATAAACCAAAGAGCTATACCTTTTTATCTCGTCCGATCTATTTCAATTGTTAAAGTGAAATATAATAGTAAAAATAACAGGTGTCAAAATCTTTTCATACGTATTATTATTTACATAATAATGAAATGTACGCAACATTGTAATGTTTTTGTTTTCGGTGTCTATAATATTTTATATATATATTATTTTTAATTTTTTTCACTTGTAATCTTTCCAGGATTTTTTATATATAAAAGTAAACACACAATAAAAGTTATTATACTATTATAAGTAGTTAAAATTTGAAAAATATATACTATTTATTAATTATATTATATTACATGTACCTTAACCGATCTAAGTATATGCAAATGACTTTGTAAAAACTTCACTATAGACCTACAAAAGACATACTCTAGATTGAGGCTCTCTGTTTTTTCCGCGGAAAATCTTGAAAAAGTAAAAGACAATAAAAACTATAAAAACAAAAATATAAAATTATACTTTTGTAATGTGGAAAGGAGGGACTAGACTATAAAAAAGGAAGTTAAAAAGTAATTAAATAGAAAAATAGATATGAAATTGTCATACAAGTTAATTGGCCTTTTCAACCTTTCAACTTTATTTGTTTGAGAAAAAGACACCAGTTTTGACTTCTCTCTTCCATTGACACCCTTTCTCACGCTTTCATCACGTGACATGTCAAATATAAGACGTGAGGGCAAAAAATACAGGACTATATTAATAATTTGTTTTAACAATTTTTTATAATAAACGGTCACTATTTTATTGTATATTTAAAATAGATTAATTACGAGCTATCACATATATATATATATGGATATATATATATATATATATATATATATATATATATATATATATATATATATATATATATATATATATATATATATATATATATATATGGTAAAAATGTTGTAAAAAGAACATATTTGAAAGATATATAGGTTTAATCTTCACATCATCGTTAAGAAAAATAACCTTAAGTGTTTTAAGAAAAATAATATTATACAGTATGTTATGAAAAAATAATGTAAGAAATGCACCTACCCCACGTTATTTTATTGGTTAAAGTTGAAAAACATGTACAGATACAAAAGTCATGTAAGAAGAGTTTATTAACGTAAAGCACTTTTGGTGGATAATAACTTTCATACTATTAAAAAAAATTTCTTTCAAATAACAGGTGCCTGATTATTAAAGTTGTATCTTATTTTCCATTATTATACACGAACACGACAAGAAAACTATGAACAACAAAAGTCCATATCCAACCACCATATGAGAGTGTTGTGGAAGATGAACAGAAGCATGGCCTGGAATCCCTGGAAGTTCTTCTTCCTTTGTATTATCTTTTTCCATCCCGCAATTGGTAAAGCAAAGGGCGCTGACCTTCCTCATCTTGCCCTAGATTGCAGTGAAGAAAGAAACAATGACAACAGCACCTCTCAGGCGAATCTGAGGACCCTCCTCTCTTCCTTATCTTCCAACGCTACAGCCAACGCCAACGGATTCTACAACAACACAATCCTTGGCACAAACTCCTCTGATACAGTATATGGTCTTTTCATGTGCAGGGTTGATGTTCTCTCTCACGCCTGCAAAGATTGCGTTGCAAACGCAACCCAGACTCTGTCTTCAGACTGTTCCCTGTCCAAATCGAGTGTGATTTGGTACGACGAATGCATGGTTCGGTACTCCGATCGCTCTTTCTTCTCCACTATGAACACAACTCCCGGATATTGGTTGTGGAACGCGGCCAATATCTCCTCTAACTCATCAAGCTTCATGAGTTTGTTGGCCAACACCATCAGAGAAACTGCACGCGAAGCAGCCAATTCTACGAACAGGTATTCAGCAAAGCAAGAAAACTTAACGGAATCTCAGACTCTATACTGTCTAACTCAGTGCACACAAGACCTTTCACTCCAACAATGCTCAGACTGCCTTAATGAAGCAATATCAGATATTCCAACATGCTGTAACGGAAAGCAAGGAGGAAGAGTTCTGTATCCCAGTTGTAATATCAGGTATGAATTGTACCCTTTCTACCGCGTGACCGATGAGGCACCTGAAGGACTCGTCCCAGAGACAAAATATGAACACACAGATTCTGAATATTCTGAAGATCCTGGCTATATTTCTCACAACTGCTCAAACAACAAACTTGACGCTGATTTCAAATCAAAACTCCGAACCCTCCTCTTTGACTTGTCTTCCAACGCCACTTCTAGATATGGATTTCAGACGCAAGAGGGAACGGCGTACGGCCTCTTCAGGTGCCGTATCGACATTCCTGCTCGCCTTTGTGAACAATGCATCAAAAACGCAACAGACAGAATAACCTCCGACTGTGGTTTGGCTTATGCGGAGGCTGTAATATGGTACAATCACTGTTGGCTTCGCTATTCCGACAGAAATTTCTTCTCGGCCGTGGAAACAAGTCCGAGATTTGGGAATCTGAATATGAGCAACAGCAGTCCGATACAGTCCTCTGTAGCTTCTGAATTATCGAACCAGTTAGCTAAGGTGGCCACAATGACGGGGAACACTGATAACAAATTCGTAACAGATGAATCTCTGAGATTGAACGACAAGCAAAGAGTGTATATTCTTGGTCAGTGTTCATCGGATCTATCAACCAATAGTTGCAGTGGGTGCCTCAGTGATGTGATTGGAACGGCAATTCCATGGAGCAGTTTGGGAAGCGTGGGTGGACGGGTTCTGTATCCGAGCTGTATTCTTCGCTTTGAATTGTTCCAGTTTTACGATCTCACGCTTACCACACCATCTGCTGGTCCTCCTCCCTCACCAGGTATGACTTAGTCTAACATTAAACATAGGCTAATACCAATAAATGTTTGAGCTACTGTATACTTGAGAACATATACACACTTTAGCAAATGGTGCAAGCTGCAAACTCATCTGCTGGAAACATATACTCTTACTTAATTTACATTTATACTCTTTAAATTTTTCTTACTTTTTTCTTCACATTAGTAGGTGTTAGACTACAAAAAAATATAATTTTGGCTTTTAATAATATTAAATATTCAATTTTATTGGTTTATTATTTAATATATTTATCAAATTTTTTAGTAATATATTTATTATTATTATATTTAATTTAAAAATATGAAAAGGAGTAAATCTTTAGTAAAGTGAAAAAAAAAATAGAATTATAAATTAAAAATCACAAAAATGTATCTAAATCAAATTGCACAAAATATGTTTGGTTTGGTTCAATTTTTTTTTTCTTTTAAAAAAAAACTGCATATACTGTTTATGCTTGGTTTGGGTGTATTATTAACCAAAAAAACCAAAACAAATCTCATCAGGAAGACCTCTACATTATTTTACTATTATTTCTTTTTTTCCATAATTACAAAAGTTTATTTTTTTCTAATGACCACATTACTCTTAAAAGCATATTGTCAAGTGGTTAAATGATTGTCAAAACATCATTTTCTATAAGAAAAGGTATCTAAAGGGAAAAATAAATAATATGCAGCAAAACCTTGTAAATTAAAGCGATATTTAACGAATAAAAAAAGTTGAAAAAGACAAGTGTTTTTTCTTAATAAACGTTCAAGATCGTGGACCTACATACTCACCAAAAGAAAATAATCAAACGTAAAGTTAGAAGGATAATATTTATTTCAAAAAAATGTTCTTCTCATTATATTCCTGTATTGGTTAACGATTAACTCATCAATTATCTTTAAAAAATAGAATTGAAACATTAAAGTCTAAAGTCATACACAACTTGTACATTTTGATCTAGCGTCTTCGATTTGGTTGAGAAACAAGCTGGAAATTGGAGAAAGCTAATTAACAGTCACATTATACCCAAAAGATGTTTAAAACCAAGATTTCTACAACTAAAAAAGTTGTTATCAATTTAGCCCAAAGAGGCCTTTAAGTAATCAAATAAGTTGATAATCCATGGATGTTTTAATTCCAAAAAGTTGTTGTCCACGTCTATGATAATCCCTAACAATACAATTGATATTAACTTTAGTCTATACCCATCTAATATACATCTTTTTCTCCGTATTTGTATGTCAAAGAACTTCAAAATAGTTAAGTTAATTAAATCATTATATATTATTTTCTTGGAGAGATTACCTAATGTACTTCTGTATCACCACATCATGTATAAAACAATATGGAAGAACAATACCTTAAGAAAACATACCACCATGAGTATTAGCATATTTTCTACAACTTTTTAATCTCTTAACAATTGGGATAACATTTCATTTTTTTTTACCTTAGCATTTTGGTGCATATGGGTTGTGTATCTTTTGTACTGAATTATTTATATTTTAGTATATCTTATGGTTAAAGTCAAGGTTGGTTTTCTTCACCAACAATTTTTTAATTATAAAGAAGTGTGTATTGTTTATCAATTCATTACATCTTATTAACACATGTTATTCTTGTAATGTAGGAAAAAGTCAGACAACGACAATTATCTTGATCATTACTTTCAGTATAGTTGTATCAGGGATACTTGTTGGCTTTTGTTATTATTTGATACGAAGAAAAAACAGAAAAAATAATAGAGCCATTCTTCAAGAAAATTGTGAGTATATGGAAACAATTTACTTTTTTAAGAATAAAAAAGGTTTAGAAACATAGTTTAACAATTGAAATATTCTTATTTAGTCGGACAAGAAAGTTCTACTATAGAGTCATTGCAATTCAACATGTCAATAATTGAAGCAGCAACAAGTAATTTTTCGCACGAGAACAAAATTGGCAAAGGTGGATTTGGTGAAGTTTACAAGGTAGAAAAAATATGTTAAATTTTATTTCTTAAATATTTCTATTTTTATTTTAATAAATACTTATTAATATTTTTAGGGCACCCTCTATGATGGACGATCAATTGCTGTGAAGAGACTCTCAAGAAATTCTAAGCAAGGAATAGAAGAGTTCAAAAATGAATTTTATTAATAGCCAAACTTCAACATAGAAATCTAGTGGCATTCATTGGTTTTTGTCTTGATGAACAAGAAAAAGTACTTATCTATGAATACGTGGCCAACAAAAGTCTAGACTACTTTTTATTTGGTAAGATGTTTTTAACTTTATTTTATTTTTTAAAATTCAATAGTAGTTACTTATGTATTTATGATATTTAATGTATTGTACCTTAAAATCAATTCAAATAATATATTACAGGTATGTATCACTTACATTTATAATGATTGTTTTTTTAGATACTAAACTAGAAAATGTCTGAACTTAAAGTTATACATTGAGATCTTAAACCTAGTAATGTATTACTAGATGAAAATATGTCTTAAAATTTCAGATTTTGGACTTGCTAGAATTATTGAAATAGATCAAGAGGAAGAAAGTACAAAAGAATTATTGGAACATAGTAAGTTTTTAATACTCTTTATTTATCCTTTGCATAATACTTTTAACATTATTTGTAACTTTTTGTTGATTTTACTGTGGGTATATGTCTCAAGAGTATGCTATGTTTGGACACTTCTTTGAAAAATCTGATGTTTATAGTTTTGGTGTTATGATTCTTGAGATTATTAGTGGCAAAAAGAATATAAGTTCACATAAATCACATTGTGTTGCTAATGGTCTTTTAAAATTTGTGAGTGTTATAATTTTGTTATTTATTTTACTTAATCATTAATAATAAGTAATGTAAAAAACTCAATTTAGAAGTATGAAAGTGTAATGACATTACAAATTTAAAATTTGTTATAGGTTTGGAGACATTGGAAGGATGGAACAACATTGAACACATTGGACCCGAAATTAGAAGAAAATTATTCTAATGTTGAAGTCACAACATGTATTCAAATTGATTTATTATGTGTTCAAGAAAATCCAGATTTTAGACCTACAATGGTAACAATTGTTTCATATCTTAGTAATCACTCGATCGAGCTACCATCTCTAGAAGAACCAATATTTTTCTTAAACCATATAATGAATTCAATTGTTGCACATGAATCAAACTCAGGCCAAGATGTCAACTCCATACCATCTTCTATCAATGACATATCTCAAAGTGAATTTTATCCTCGATAGTTTATTTTTATATCATTATTTACTTTTGTGTTTTACTATATTTTAAAAATATTACTTGAAACCATGTTAGGGTTGAAATTGTGAAGTTGGAATGTACATTTTCTTATATTTTGTAATGCTTTTTCATTAAGAGACTTCAAATTTATTCTTTTTATTGATGGTAACTTTCTTTATTAGATTGGTTTAGTTGTTGACATGTGACATGCGTAATGCTAAGTTATGTTTTATTGTTTAAGTAATAAAATTGTTGCTTATAAAAATTAGTAATATAAAATACTTATAACATGTAATCTATTTTTGTTTCACTTTTTATATACTACTTTTAAAATTTGGTGAATAATTTAAAACAAGGACAAAACATTGTGATTCTCACATATAATATTACTACTTAGTAATAGAAATTGTGATACTCACGTAAAATAAGGTGATCATGATGTGAATGTGCAATAACCCCTAACAAACACATTCTTTGATCTTTTATAATGTAAAAGGTTCAAAGTTTCTTGTGAACTATTTGTCTTTCCTTCTAACATAATTACATAAATTGTATGAGTTCAATCATATTCTTATTATTGCAACCCTTTACTTGTTTTCTCATCTCCATACTTGTATGATTATGTGCTTATGTCATGATAATTGTATTCTATGCACTGGTAATTGTATGTCTCTATCATAATAAGAATATGATTTTATATTCCATGCACTGTTAATTGTATGTCTCTATCATAATAAGAATATGATTTTATATATAGCATGATAAAATTAAAAGGAAACATTGGTGAGATACATAAAAAAAATAAACAAAAATTGAATAATAAAATAATAGTTAACATAATACTATTTTCCTAAATTACTAAGAATATGTGAATAATAAAAATAAAAATAAAATATGACAAAAATTTAGAAAATCAAAGTATACAAACCAAGTTTTTAACATGGATCTTACGCTAAGAATAAAAAACACGAATCGTTCAAATAAAAGAAACATATTCAATATTGTCAATAAAAAAATTGTCTCCATCAAGTATATAAATGCATAAATTAAAGAACAATGCTCATAAATAAGAAAGAATATGAAAAACCCTAAAACATAGCCTCTACTACTATGATAAACTTTTCTCCCTATTCAAACTTGTGCTAGACAATGCAACCATTAAGAATGAAAAATCACTCCTTATGACCCTGTTATCCAAAAATTATTTAATTTAACATGAACTCTTGTTCCAAATCAAGAAAATGTACTTTAGTGTACATGTGAAAATCACAATCATTTTTCTTTTTTTTTTCTCCCTCTCTCTTCCTCTTTAGATGTTTGTTGAGATATTTTCAAAATAAGTCTCTCATATACACAACTCTAATTTGATCCCTTTCCACATAAATATACGAGACAAGTTGACTTTACTACCTATTTTTCATATACTAGAGGAGTTTAAAATCACAAACAAATCTCTCATATGTGCTTTCCTTTTGATATTATCTACATTGTCTCATGAACACCATTATCATCAACATGAATATTTCTATAACTCTAACAATTTAACACAAAAAAACTATTACCAAACATTAATATACTTAGATTTTGAATAAAAAATTTGAATTATTGTCAAGATGAATAACATTTCCAATATCTACAAATAACAGGTACTTATGCACAAAATTCTTCACATATAACACCTCTTTACACACAAAACTACACGTCTTTGCATCTTAGATTGCCGTGTTACAACTCTCTTTGCAAAAGTAATCAAATATTCCAAAATAAGCTTTCCAAAATCAACATATGTAGTCATATATGAATTTAAGTACCCCACCAAAATAAGCTTATCGTAATCAAAACAGTTTTATATAACATTACCATAAAGATACTTCAAAATCTATTTCATAGTATTTCAATTCTTTCTACCTAGGTTTGTAAAAATCTACTCATTTTATCATGTATAATCAATATATATTTATCAAACTCATCTCATATACCAATGTGTTATATTTAGTTGTGTACATCATTGCATATATCATTCTACTTACCATAAATGCTTTAAGAAACTTGATGTATATCTAATTTTTTGACCTCAACGTTTGGAATCTAATTAAATTTCAACTTAAAATGTGTAGCAATATGAATGCTTACCACATTGGCCTTTTCCATGTAAAATCTTAGACAATAAAAAAAAATCTCATTTTTATCACACAAAATTCTTATATCAAGAATTTGTTTTGAAACTCTAATGTCCTTAATAGCAAATGACTCATCAAATTAATTCTATAACATTTTAATTTTAAAATCGATTTTCTAAAAGACATAATAGTAAGAAGTATTATTTTTGTAATTTTTTTGCACACTAAAATTTAAACTACTTAAAGTAAATGCCTTTGCTATAACTTATTAATTAATGTCCATTTTAGTGTCAATTGACCAATTGTCTAAAAGTCTTCCTTATGGAAGTTGCTAGATCAAAATGTCTTAAGTTGGGTAGGACTATTGACTTTAATGTTTCACCTCCCTTTTGTGAAGATAGTTGATGTGTTAATAGTTTAACCAATGACATTAGTGTTAAAATAGAGGTGAATTCGATCATAAAGGGCATGATAATAGATCTAAAAAAATTGAATTAGATAGGTTTTGAATGACTTTGATATAATTTTAGCAAAATTGAAAATAAATCTAACTTAATTTTATAAAACTTAGTAAGGTTGTGTTTGTACTCACCTATGTATTATAATTTGAATATATTTATAATCCATGTGGAGTTGTTAAGGTTAAAGTGATTCTTCTATGGGATAGAACATATATTTTGAGTTCATTCTCTTTGTTAAATTAAACTTTTTAATAATAATTTATATGTTATTGTTTTAATGTTAATTCAATTTTGGTTAAATCACTTATGTAGTCCCTATTTCTGTTGGGTTTTCTCAAATAGGCCAGGTTCATATTTTTTCCCCCAATTAGGTCCCTAAAAGTGAAAAATTTAAGCAAATGCCTCCCAGCCGTTAAATTGGGTTAACGAGATTAACTTTTTCATGAGCTATCAGTTACACGTGGAATATTTTAAATATGTGGCCATTATGTTAGATTGCAGAGCAAGTTACGTGGAATATATAATTAAAAAAATATATTTCATGATTATTTGCCGCAGGATCGTCGTTTCTCGTGCAGCACAACAAGGCCACCAACAACCGCAACCGTCGTCGATATGCAACTAAACTCTGGCCTCCATCAGGCCATCCTCCGCAACGCAAACTCGTCGTTGTCACCACCGTTCTAGCTCAAAACGGGCAACCATGGCAGTCTTCTCCATCATACTTATTCACGCCACAAAACATGCACACAGTAAAGCTTAGAAATCGCGAAACCCTCGAACGCTAATCGCGATTGCCGCTGCGACACTACTTCATCTCCATCAACGCAGAACCCTAAATCACGTTTGAGCTCTTCAATTGCATCTGCCTCACAAACCCTAGTCGTGCAAAACCCAGAATCGCGAACTCCTTGTGTCGCTGCGAGACCACGTCGTGAGAGTTCCAGCGCCTTTGTTTCTCCTTCCTCGAGCAATTGCGAGAACCAGCGCATCCTTCATCTCTACAAGTCTCTTACTTCACAAATCCACCAACTTGCAAACCAGAGACATCACGAAACATAGAAACAGAAACCTATTGCAAGTTCATCTCTCTCGCACAAACAGAAACATAAGAAAACCCTCAATCTCGAAGGAAAGGCGGGAGACATTGGACTTCACTCCAATCTCGAACTCTATGAATTCGTGATTTATTGCGTCTTTAATCTCAAACCCAATTTGATTTTGATAAACCCTAATTTGGTGGTGCTTAATTTCATATTTCAGAAATCTTTTGGGTTTCATGAACCATAATTTCGTGATGAACCTTGAGCATCAATCCTTAGGGTCGAAGATGGTGAAAGCTAAGGTTGAAGATGATGAACCCCAATTTGGGTTTCAATTCTCAAAAACTTTTTTTTATTTTTTAATTATATATTCCATGTAACTTGCTCTGAATATGCCATGTCATTTAATGATTCCACCTCACACTGACACATCACCTGAAAGTTAATCCTGTTAACCCAATTTAATGGTAGGGAGCCAATTGCTTCAATTTTTCACTTTTAGGGACTCAATTGGAGAAAAAATTAAGAAGGGGACCTATTCGAGAAAATCCAACAGAAATAGGGACTACGAAAGTGGTTTAACCTTCAATTTTTCATAGTGTATTATAGTTGATGGAAATCAAAATTTAAGGAACCATGTGGAAATAGATGTTGAGAAACTTGAATGGTACTACTCATGGTGAAGTCTATCGTATGAACGCTTTTGGCATTTGTTCCTGATGTTGAGTTCTCATGTTTATAAAAACATAGATGGAGTTAGGGTAACTGCATAAAGTATGGTGTTGTTTTTGTTTAATATTGAGATTTATATTTTAGTTTGAGTTGTTATTTTCAAAAGCTGAGTTTTTATTTTCAAAAGCTGAGTTTTTATATACCTCACACTTCTTCCATTTTAACTTTATGAGCTTTTTCCATTATTTTTCTCCAATCCTTTTCAATCTAACACTAATGTAGCAAAGGGATACGACAATGATTATTTTCAAGTTCTAGCAACAGATTCAAAACCAAAGAATATTAAGGCGAGGTAAAAAAAAGGAGCTTTTGGTTTTAGTTCAAAACTGAAGCCAAAAGTTTAAGATTTTGCTTCGTTATAAGAAACTTAAAGCAGTAAACAAAACAATTTAAAAAAAAAAGAAAATAATTTTTGATTTTGGCAACAGTTCAAATAGAATTCGTTGTCATATACCCTTTTTATGCTTCGGTTCCTAGATGAATCTCTGCCATAGGTTTAATTTTATTTAAAATATTTTTTTAATGTAAAGGTCTATGACTTCGGTTTAAGCTAGAACTGATGCCATATACCTTTTTCTGCCTTATTTTTTAACACAACCGTTGTCTAAAGTTTGTTAAATTTTTTTAAATGTGGTTATGTTTATGTGACATCCTACATAACCAAAATAATAGAAACAAACATGCATAATATATAAAATACTTACATCATAAATACATTTCATTATATATTTTTCAACAAAATAGAGAATTATAACCATATATATTTCACAAAAACTCAATGTTTTCATATTCTAATGTACATAATATTATAACCTAACACCTACATATTGCAAAGGTTTTTCTTATGAAATTAATGGACATGTCAGGAAGTGGAACATGAGTCTTGAATCTCTACATAAAACACAATGAATTCAATTAGTATCTATTATTTCCAAATGACAAACAATTATTTTTTTATTAAATGAAAATATTATCGTTTTTCAGCCACTTGTAATATGGGCATGAACAATTATCGTCATCCAATTCATTACATAGTAACCGCACTTATATGAGTCAGTTTTCCTATTACACTACAATATATCATCACAATAATAAATAATTAACAAAGATAGCTATAATAAAACAATTATAAGAAAGTATGGATCAAAATACCACACCTTAAGGGCCAATCTCCAAACATTTATCCTAAACAATTTATTTCCCTAACAATACCATATGTGTTGCAAATGAAATATGAAAAAAGAATGTTTTAGGATGCACTTATATAACAAGTAAAGCTCATAACATTGAGGTTCTTACCAATTTGATACTTGTTTGAGATGTTTGGGAGAAGACTTGTGCAATGAACAGAACCACACAACAAAGTTGTCTAAGTAGGAAAACCACAAGCAGCTACCAATGTCGTTTGAAATAGATAATAACTTAATTGTTATGTCTTAAAATCACATAGGAAACTTTCAAGTTAACAAACTACACTTATCCAGCAAAATAAGGGACAAAATATATCTCATTCCTCCGTCCAAAGAAGTTGGTGATGTATTGTTGGATGTCATCAAATTTATTGCTTTCATATCATTAAACCCCAAATTGTTACTAACACCAAATATATAACCAAAACAAAGAAATTATTTTATATAAGTAACTAGATAATTCAATTTTATGTAAAGAACGATTCATAGACTTACATCATCCACAACTGAATGAGGATAATATTCAACTCGTCTTTTTTTTTTATGCAAGCTCTGTGATATCATCCTAACTGAATGGTTCATGTCAAATTGTTGCTGGAATTGACACATAACCCTTTCAGTCACTTCAGAAGTGACTTCATCATATATTTGTGCCTTGACCATCTGGGTGATCTCTTAAGTCAGCCTTTCTTCATAGGCAGCAATGTGTGAGAGTGAAGCCTAATGCGAAGAGCCCCCAAAATAATGTTGAATGCTAACACTGGTTCCAACAGCACACATCAACCCACAACAACTTCAATTCTTCAACTAGTGGGTTGAGATAAACATCTATGTCATTTTTAGGCGGCCTTGGACTAGATATCATCATAGACGACATCATGCACTTTCTCTTCATGCACAACTGAGAGATAAGTTATAAATTATCAATATAACCGGCCAATAACTATGGTTGGTACTTAAATTACCAAATGAGTTCATTCCATCAATAGCTAAACCAAGGCGAAGACTTCTACATTTTTGACCGAATTGGGGGAATTCAAATTCAATTTTCCATTGCATTGAATCGAATGGATGACGAAGTAGTCCATCAATTGTTCTCTCATTCACATGTCATCTAAGATTTTTAGCATCATTTGGATTTGTAAGCAAATTCTTAAGTCTGGCCACAATTGGAAGATATCAAACTACTTTCAAAGCAAAACCATCATTTTCTATCTGACCATTTTATTCACTGTTGTTGTTTGGCTTGTATCGTGATAACCCATATTTCAAACATTTTTTCAAACCTTCAAACTTTTTCCTGTACAATATGCAATCATTTGGACATGCATGTATCCTTTTATACTCCACAACCATCATACAAAGAAATTTTTTCTTATCATAATTACGAGTGGGTAGTGTATTTCCATCTGGTAGCATTTCATTCAACAACGACAATAATTTTGTGAAACTCTTATCGGTCCATTGTGCCTTCAAATTCATGAGCCTTAACATCACTGACAACCATGTGAACTTAGTTGAACCACCATATAAAGGAGTTTCTACATTAGTGGACATCGTCTCATACGCATGCAATTTAGGCAAAGGCTTTTACACCAACATCGCAGATCATGTCTTGTATTTTGCCTTCTTCTACTTGATCTTCCATGGTAGAATCAAATACATGTTCAGTTCAGGAGACAATTGGGGAGAGCATTGGAAAATCTATTAGTTCACTATGTCATGTCCATGTTGTATAACATCAAAGGGAACCATCACAGATAAGATGTTCCCTAATTCCGGTTATGTTCAACTTTCTCTCATTCAAACAATTGACACAAGGACATCTAAACTTCACTTCATCATCACTTCTACGTTCATTACGTTATGCAAATTGTGTAAATTCTTCTACTTCTTTCTCGCACTCAGCACTGATGTGTGGTGAATTAATTCAATCTCAATCGATACGTATATATACTATAATTGTTTACACAATTTCAGTCATCTTAATTATCACTTAGATCGCTTTTGTCTTCAAGGTTTGACACTATCGCATTCAAGAAGATTCATTTTCCTTAGTTTATCGAACATATAAATTTTGAACAACTATATAAAATTTCGCGAAATTTTGTAAGCATTTCGCATTGGTTTTTAGGTTACACGAAATAAAAGTGGTTAAAAACCACAATTAAATATGTATCCGTAGATCAATAAAAAAACACAATTGCAAAATATTCATGAACTTTAAGACATGTATATTAAAATTTATATACATTAATAAACTATGAAAAAAGTCATTACTCTTCTTAAACTGTCCAGCCAAAAAATTTAAGATTCAATACTATAAATTATAATTATTGTCTCCTCTTATATTCATTTTTAAAACATAGAATTCTTCAATATACTTGGAGACAATAAATAATTTTTTTATTGAATCTTAAATGAGAAACTAAGGTTAATTCAATACAACAATATATTTTAACATACAATTAATCACATATCAAACATAGAAAAATTGAATAACCTACTATAACATTATATAAAATTATATGCTCATATTAAAATATAAATTTAAGACAAAAAAATAAGAACCTGAGAGGGAAAAAAGCGAACAATTTCAACTACTCGCATTTTGGAATGCACCAAAAGCTCACCACAAAAGAAAAACAATACATGGACACAAATACAAAAAACATATTAGTCTTAGGAACCAAAAGTAACTCAAAAACACCCAAAAAGGTAAAGAACGAAGGAACCAAAGCTCACCACGAAGAAACGAACGAACGAATGAAAGACCACTAAGAAGGGGTTTGGATCACAATGGAAACAATGACGACGGTGTTGGAGGCAATGACCACTAGTTTTGTGCATTTACACCTATTTTTACTACTGCGAAGACATATTGTCTCGGTTATTTTAATAATCAAAGCAATATGTAGTATATGGCCTTAGTTCTACAAATTTAAATGTGTTTTTAATTTTGTTTTTAGTGTTTAGTCTATAACAATATCGTATATTATTATCTGTATTTAATTTAAATTTTATATATTTTTTATTTAATTTAATCTTATTTTATTTATAAATGAAACAATGTTGTGAAACCAAATTTATTGTTTCCAGAAATATTATACAAATAATAAAGTTAATTTTTATTTAAAAAAAAAGATGAGATAATCAGCCGCCCAGTTGACATCCTACTCCACTTCAATTTTTCCAGCAGACACACATGAGATTATTTTATTTATAGCACCTTCAAAACCCTTCTTATTTCTTTCATTGAATGATGTTAAAATATATGACTAAGCTTCAATTTTTCCAGAAGATTCCTGAATCCTCCAATAAAAGTTTAAGTTCTGTTGGTAAATGACTTGAACTAGAATCCAAAATGCGTCACTTCTCAAAAAGAAATGGCTAGGTTCACAGTTTTTATTTTAGTTGTTCAATTTTAAAACTTCAATACATTATAAATATCTACGATTTCAGACCAAGAATCAATTATTAATGTTGAAAATGAAGACTAAATCCTACATATATAATTGGACAACTAATTCTTAATAACCTTTAAGGAATAAATACGTTTATATTTTTTAAGACATAAAATTAAAATTTTCATATTTTAAACATATATATAAATTGGTTCTCAAATTTTAAAATGAATATTGAATAATTTTTTTTACATACTAAATAACGTTTTAATTATTTATATTATTTAACACATTTAAGTTTAAATATCAATATTTAATATATAAAAAATTATATCATTAAGATTATATATTCTTTTATTTTCTAAGTTTGACTACCAAGTTTAAAATAAAAACGTATTTTAATTTTATATTCAATTTTAAAGACTAAAATTCTATTTTTAAAATTATAAAAGCTGGAAAATCACCCTAACTTTGTGGAAAAAGTACATATGTGATGTTATCTTTAAATATTTTTTATGGATAGATTATAAATGAGGCATAAATGATAATATTGATAAATTGACATAAAAAACTATTTTACAATTTTAATTACAAAATTTATTGTAATACTTTCTCTATGTTGATATTCCATTGTCATAATTTTTTACTGTTAAAATCTTTCATTAATTGTCAAGTTCTTCCCATTGTCCAAATATATTCTTTCATTATAATATTATGTAAACTTATAGATGATGATGCACTTTTGTGTCATATTAGTATGTCACGTATACTTTAACATAGCTATCACTTTCAATCAAAAGAATAATACTAATTCATATGTTTATGCTACTTTGTTTTTTTTCTTAATTATTTAAACTTAAATATTGATTTTTACACCTTTGACAACCACATTAGTCTTCACACACACACACAATATATATATATATATATATATATATATATATATATATAATTTGTTTAGATATAAACAGGTCAAATCAATAAAACAAAGTTACCTGTAAAAAATAAAATACAGTGTTTTTCAATCCTAGAAGTAAGCCAATATAAATGGACACATTATCCGTATAGAGCTGTACATACATATATATATATATATATATATATATATATATATATATATATATATATATATATATATATATATATATATATATATATATATATATATATATATATATATATATATATATATTTCTTTTATATATATAAAAAAGTGAAAACAAAGATACTGTTCGTATTTTTATAATTATTTTAGTATTAATTAAGTATTGGTGCGTATATTAATCTAAATTTAATAATTTTTAATATCTAATTCTTTAAATAGTCTATTAATTTTTATGTTACATTTTTTAAATGTAACATTATTTGAAGACTGCTACCAAATTGAAGATTCTTATTAGCTCTTTGTACTGTTTTCTAAACTATAAGTTCTAAGTAGATATGTTCCTGCTTGTGGGAAACCGGTTGAGACGTAAGTTTCATTGGTTAGAGATTGATTTGATAGTCAATTAGTTATTGGAAAATGTTTTTTAACAATTTTTCTTTTTGAGAAATCTTTTACAATCGCTTGTATAATAGTTTAAGACTGGTTCATTTTAAATATACGGATCATCGAAACACGACACATACTCTCTCATTTAAAAAAAAGTTGTTCAAATATAATGGTCCAACTATTATATATCCTCATCGTTCTAAATTCAAAACATCATCGTGCCACACATTTCTTTTTATGAACATTCTTACTTTTCATATCTCATTTTGACATTTTCCATCTTTCATGAAGACATTTTCAACGCATGATGTTCCAAAATTTGTAATAGTTTCTGATGATCACAAACGACAGAGACATGATGAGTGGTTGACTTTGACTAGCCCAGTTCATTGACTTTGGAATGCAATCCCTCACAATATTTTCAAACTTTCAACTTCATCTATACCATTACAAAACAGAAGAAAACCTGAACACTGAATATCAGAAACACCCACCCTTGAACACGAACAGAACCATGGCTTCCAATAACCTCGTCTTTCTTATCTTTGTTATTACCTTGTTGAACTTCCCAACCACTAAAGCACAGAACGAGGACAGGGTTTATTTTGAGTACCAAAAATGCAGTGCAAACAAAACATCTTCTACCAGCATCTATCAGAACAACTTGATAACCCTTCTCTCTTCCTTCACTTCCAACGCATCTGCTAAGTTATTCTACAACACCACGATCCTCAGCAGAAACAATACGGTGTATGGTTTGTTCATGTGTAGGGGTGACATACCCTTACGCCTGTGCAAAGAATGCGTGGCCAACGCAACCGAGAAGTTATCTACAGACCCAGATTGTAACAACTCCGTAGAGGCTGTGATGTGGTACGCTGAATGCAAGCTTCGGTATTCCAATGTGCCCTTCTTCTCCGTCGTGGCCACGTCTCCAGAACATCTTCTTGTCAGCACTGGCGATGTCTCCACCAACTCCACAATCAGCTTCATGAACTTCTTGCACAACGCAATGAACCGAACTGCAGAAGCAGCAGCGGTTTCGGATGCGAGGTTCTCGACAAAGGAAACGAACTTGTCTCATTCTGAGACCGTTTACACTCTCGCTCAGTGTACCCAGGATTTGTCACCGGAAAACTGCAGAACTTGCCTTGCAGAAGCAATAGAGGAGCTTCCAACGTGTTGTGATGGAAAACAAGGAGCGAGAGTTGTGTTTCCGAGTTGTAACATTTGGTATGAGATGTACCCTTTCTATGGCCTCGTCACTGATAATCCACCAGAAAGACTCGCTCCATCATCAGGTTTTTCTTCTTAGCCTTCATCTTCTAGGTTTTTCTTCTTCATCTTCATCTTCTAGTTTTTTTTACATATATGAGACAAATTTTTCCAGATATTATAAAAATGAACAAGTAAAAAAATATTATTGATCATGGAATAAATTGTCTAAGAGTTATACATCATTTAGGAGAACTTCTGACAATAACATTTCAAAATATTAACACTAAAATTTAGTTCCTAACGACTTTCTTTTTTTATAACAATAAATTTATTATGACTTTTAATGATTATTGTGCAAACTAAAATCGTCAGAACTTTGGACGATAAAAACCTCGTGTAGGAAGAAATGGAGGTTATTTATGAAGGTTTATGAAACAATTGAGTTGGGGATATTCTTACCAAAATTCTCCATATAGTTTCTATGGTGAAGTGATAGATATTTAATAAGAGTGGTGTTAATTATTTGAGTTTATTGATAGAAGTGGAGGGGAAATCTATGTACAAAAACTTCAACCCTCAAATTATTAAGAGGGAGTTAATAATCTAATAGTGAAAAAGTGGGATACCTTTGTAGTGGAATTAAATATTTATGAACTTTTTGGGTCTATAAAAGATATATTAACATATTTTGTTGATATTTTGTTAAATAATAATTAATATATTCATATCTTTTAAATAAAGTATTATTTTCCAATATTTTAGATTGTCATAGTCTAAAATGTGAAACTTAGTTTAGTTCTACATTACCAACACCTTTTACTTGTATTTAAATTTAGGAGATGTTTGATTTCTCTTAAATTAAAGTTTTGTGAACTTAATGAATTTATATTTTATGGCGGTGGTAGGGCTTGTTTCATTTAGGAGAGGTTTGTTTTTATCATTTTTTTGAAATATTAAGGATGAGGGATATGTTTACAAAAATGGAGAATTATACTAAAAATAATTCTAAATTTAGATTGACCTTCGTGTATAACTACTTCATTATCATAAACTTCACATATATGTTATTTGGTATTTTTTTATCATATATATAATAACTTTTTTAATGGTAACTTTTGTCAACAGTATACTTTGATATATTTAGGTTGTGTAACTATTCTTTTACAAGATCATTCATCTGGATCAATTTTTTTAGTTGTAGAAACTGTATGCTTTCACATTTTTATAATCATGGTATTAGTTTATAGGTTTTATTAATGACTATTGTTTTCCATGGAAACTAACTAACAATTCTAATCATATTTTTCAACTCACAATACTAAAATCTAAAAGATTTCTTAACATGAGGAACTTAATTAGATCAACTAGTTGTTTGCATGAAGAAACAAAATTCATAAATAGTATTCTAGTTTATAAATTTTTAACAAGTTGCTTTTATATGCTTGTTATCAATATACCATGACCTAATAGAATGTTAATATTTTTTTTATACAGGAAAAAGTCGATCACGAACTATTATCGTGATCCTTACTTCCACTATTACTTTGTCAGGACTACTTTTCGGCATTTGTTGTTATAGTTTGATTCGAAGAAAAACAAGAAAGAGTAATAAAATTATACTCAGAGAAAATTGTAAGTATGATAAAGAAGAAAAAAAAATATAATACTTATTTTTCATTTAGAAGACTTAATGAAATTTTAAACTTGGATTAACGATTGAAGTTCTTTTTAGTTGGACTTGAAAGTTTCACTGTAGAGTCCTTGCAATTCAAGTTGGCAATAATTGAAGTAGCAACAAACAACTTTGCAGATGACAATAAGATAGGCGAAGGAGGATTTGGAGAAGTTTACAAGGTAAGAAAATTGTGTTATTTTGTTTACTGTATGTTCTTGCTTTTAACATTAATAATTATCTATTTTTTAGGGTATTCTTATTGATGGAACATCTATAGCGGTAAAAAGACTTTCAAGAAATTCTAAACAAGGTTTAGAGGAGTTTAAAAATGAAGTTATGTTGATAGCCAAATTCCAACATAGAAACTTAGTAACTTTCAAAGGATTTTGTCTTGATGAGGAAGAGAAGATACTTATCTATGAATATGTGCCAAACAAGAGTTTGGACTACTTCTTATTTGGTTTGATTCTTTTCATCTCTCTTTAGTTTCTTTTAAGTTTAATATATATATATATATATATATATATATATATATATATATATATATATATATGAGTTTGCTAATTTATGTAATCTATTAAAGTGTATCAAATTTTAGTTAACAAAAATACCTTCATATATTATAGATTTTAAGTTTTAAGATTAAGGGTATTTGAATAATTTCTTTTTTTCTAATTTTTTATTTTAAATTAAAAATAAAAATTATTAAAATACCCTTATATTTAAAGTATATTTTTTTATGAATAGGAATTTTTTTGTCAAATAAAATTTGGTACACTTTACAAAGTTACATAAGTTAGCAAACTCCATATATATATATATATATATATATATATATATATATATATATATATATATATATAATATGCATATTTAAGATATTTAATATATTGTGTTTTAAACCTTTAAGATATATCACTTAAGTTTCTCACATAATGAATGTTTTTGTAGATACTAAACAAGTGTTTTTGACTTGGTCTGAGCGTTATAAAATAATAGAAGGGATTGCTAGAGGAATTTTATATTTACACGACCATTCTCGACTTAAAGTTATACATCGTGATCTCAAACCCAGTAATGTACTATTAGATGAAAATATGAATCCAAAGATTTCAGATTTTGGTCTTGCTAGAATTGTTGAAAATGATCAACAAGAAGGAAGTACAAAGAGAATTATTGGAACATAGTAAGTTTTGGGTATCATTCCTACATTAATTATCATCCTTTCACAACATGCTTACAATTATTTGTCATTTTTCTTCTAATTTTGCAGTGGTTATATGTCTCCAGAGTATGCAATGTTTGGTCAATTTTCTGAGAAATCAGATGTTTACAGTTTTGGAGTTATGATTCTTGAAATTGTTAGTGGGAAAAAGAATATAGGTTCATATGAACCACATCGTATTGTTAATTGTCTTTTGAATTTTGTGAGTATAATATAATTTTGCCATATTTTTATTTTATTATCATTTATGCTTAATGTATAAATGAAATTAGTTTATAACCTAAAAAGTGTAATAATTTGGCTAAATTTACCAATTGTTACAGGTATGGGAGCATTGGAGGGATGAAACACCGTTGAGTACATTAGATCCAGATTTAAAAGAAAATCATTCTAATATTGAAGTCATTAGATGTGTTAAGATTGGTTTATTATGCGTTCAAGAAAATCCAGATGCTAGACCTACAATGTTAACCATTGTCTCATATCTCAATGGTCACTTGGTTGATTTACCTTCTCCCCTAGAACCGACATTTTCTTTGAATCGAAGAACAAATCCAATTGTTGCACACAATCCAAGTTTGAGACAATCTATCAACAATTCCATATCAACCTCAATCAATGAGATGTCTACAAGTAATTTTTATCCTCGATAATTTTATGTTAAATATCATTATCTATACATATTTTGTTGAATCATATTATATTATTTAACACTTAAGTATATCATACCTATCAAATTATAATTGAGTGTATTATCAAATTGTATAAACCTTTTGAATTTAACTTTGTTTTTCCATCATCTATAATATATTTTTATAATGGTGAATGGTATATATATATATAGGTGAACTTTTTTATTTAAGTAATAAAGTCATTTTTTATTATAAATAACAAATTGCAACAAAAAAATTAACAAAAAAGTTATTTATTTTTTCAATTTTCATATATTTAACATCCTTTACATTCTAAAATGTTAATTATATATATATTAACTTGCTATAAATGAACATTTAGTTTGTTTTTTTTTTTCAAATAACACATTATACACATTTAACCATTAGCTAATGTTATAAACATACATAAATTGTTGAAATATCTACCAAATAATACTATTATAAACATTACATAAATTGTTGAAATATCTACCAAATAATATTATTATAAACATTATACTATGATGACTGTAAATTAGATCACATAGTAGATTATATTATTGATCCTTAACATATTATTTTACCTCTCTTTGTTATAAATATAATTGATAGAAACTAAATTTGTCTTTTGTTAGAGCGATACAGCAAAATGGTTAGCGTGTTTGGACAAAAATTAAGATTTCTTGTGCTTTAAAATACTTTTTCTTATCTCTTTATAATATTTACTTAACAAAGAGTGTAAAGAAAGATATATATGCATATTGGTTCAGATCCCAAGGATCCTACGTCTAGTTGTTAATTCCAAATAGAGATTAACTTTCACTATCACAAAACCAATAAATTATTATAATCACATAGAAAGACAAGTTTAAGGGTTTAGAAACACATCTCTTGTTACTCCAAGAGATGATACTCACTTCTCCTGAAAACCACAAGGGAAGAACATCTCTTCCGAATGTTTCACGAAGGATGAACACTTCCTTTGAATCTTCACAGAGGATGATAGGCTTCACTCAACAACAATAACAAAACTCAATCACACTCCTAGTGAAAGTTCTCGCTCTATACCAATACCAAGTTCCCAAAGCCAAAGCACAAGGATTACACAAACCCTATATCACACTTACTTTTGAAGTTCAGTTGTGTGTTTTAGAATGAGAGTCTAAAACATCTTTATAAAGACCTCACTCAAGGACACCTCTAAAAATTCGTTGTCATCTATTTAACGCGTGATAATCGATTATCTAAAAGAGATAATCGATTATGCATTTAATGTATGCACAACGGTAAAATAAACATGTTTAAAAACTCATAATTGCACTTGATAATCGATTATGATAAGTCATAATCGATTATGGATAATCAATTATCATAAGTTGGTAATCGATTATTCTAAGGCAAAATGAGTTTGTAGAAAACTTTTAAGTACACAATACATGTAATCAAGGATAAATAATACTCTATACATAAAACTACTAAATTACAAAAGTTTTAATATAAAACAAGTCGTCATGAAGATCTTCTTTTAACTTGAGCATTTGAGACTTGATTTTGAGATATCATCAAAACTTCTAGGCTTCTATGTTAATAGTCTCATCTAGTAATGAGTATATCTTTTAATTTATCATTTTAAAAGTGAAATTTTCTTATAATCACATTAATATATACATTTACAGTGATATTCCATGAATATCTTAAGTGATATCATAATATATGAATATAGACAAGAAATATTATTCAAATCATTAACAATCTTGTATACATAAATGAATAATTTTGAAGAAAATTTAGAACCTAAAGTTTAAAATGTGAAAGGGTGTTTTCCTTTGTCTTGTAAGCCTTTAGCAATCAAGATGTTATTTTTATAGACAAGTTTGTGCAACTATAAGAATGAGTCTTTCTCCATTGTAGAAATGCAATATTAATATTCAAACATGTTGAAACCCTATAATCTAATCCATATAGTCCTGACAGTGTAATCCATCTAGATTATTTGAGTTTTTATGATAATAAACACTTAATGTGGCTTACATGTTAAATATGAATTTATTATTTGAATGTTATAATGTGTGTTTTGTGCTAGTTGAAGCATCTTTAGACCATCTATTAATATCACCAGATTCATAACAAAGTTTAAAGTTCCTTGTATATGAATTACAATCATAGTCAATTCCTAAAATAATCAAACTTTATAAAATAAGTGTTTTCAAACATATTTGAAACAATATCTTTAACATTATTTGAAATTATATCTTCAACATTTAAATATCTAATTTTAAAAAGCTTTTATATGAGAAATGATAAAAAAAAGTTATGAAAAGCAATATATTTGAGAAATGTGATTTAACTATGAATAATTATTAGATATAAAATGTTGTTTGAATTATTTTTAAAATAGTTAAAGATAGAAGTGTAAAAGAATAAATGAACAAAGACTTTTCACATAGTCAAAACATTAATCAAGAAATACATAGAAGATTTTACAGAGATGACAAAGATTAAGAAAAAAAATCATATTTTGGTCAAAGAAGTGTTCTTTGAGAGTGAGCGGAACCATTACAATTATTCTCTTTGTGAAGTAATCCCATTGAGCTTAAATTTCTCTTTTTTTGAGAGTTTTTCATATTTCTTTACATGAGGTCTTAATTTGAGGGTAAGGTTACAATAATATAACTAGCAGTAATTTGTTTATTTATCGTAATTAGGAGTGATTTCAATACTCTTTATAGTTAGGTGTGAGTTTTGTACCTATAATTGATAGTTAAATTTTTCAACTAGTTTGCTTAAAGGAGAATTGGATGTAATTCGTAACTTTAGAAGAGATAATATAAATTTTGTTTTTGTTGCTTGTATGTTAGACAATCTAGTATAGTTCTCTACAAAAAGAGTACATATTTTATTCAATCCCTTTCTAGTGTCAATCGTTCCAACATAATATTAACATAGGATCACTAATAGTTTTATCATACTTGAAGAAGTTTGAGTTTTTTTTTTTACGATGTTTTCATATTTGAGTGAAGACCCACCTTGATAGGCTTTTCAAGTATATTAGACAACATTGATTATATACATTGGGAATGTAAAAATGATTTAGAACGAAAATATCAATTTTGTCATGATGAAGACTTACCCATTACTGTGTTTGAAGTTGTTGCACCATGATGTTTGACATGCATAGTTTTAGGTTCTAGGTATTATATATGTTTAATGCATTTTAAGGTGTTAATAGGGGAATAGAACCATTATGACATAAAGTATTTTTAACATATTGCATGTGAAGAACATTCCAATAATACAAGATGACAGAAGAAAATTGTTTGTTTGATATCAAAAGCAGCAAGAGAGGATGTAAATTAGGAATTTGAAGTGTTTTGATCTTGATTTGTTACTGTACCACGATCTTGCACATGCTTGGAAGATGAACACAGTCAACGTATTACCAAAAGCACCGGCTGATCAACATATTACCAAAAGTGATCGGTCGGTCAATTCTCTAGAACTTTCAAAATAACATAGACCAATCAATTGTCAACCTCATTAGTGACCGAACGGTCACACTTCATATTAAGGATACCACAAACCCAACATGATTAACAAGGTAAAACATACTTTTGAGACATTGAGTCGTAATTGGGTCAACCTTAACTAAAAGCTCACTCTGAAATATATAAATACTGAGGTAAGGTAAAGAGATAGATGATTACATTTATTGGACATTTAATGCTTAATTATGATAATCGATTGGTATAACTAAAACTGACTTGAACGTCGGAGTGCCTTTGACAGGTATTCACATACTCAATTTGGACTTTAAAGAAGAAGGAACAAGAAACTACTATAAGAGAAACAATAAAATGAATGAAGTGAAAGGACAAAGTGTAAAAGAGTAATTCTCTACCCTACCATCCAAAACACATCATATTGAATAATATGATTACAAAAGATGAATGAGACAATAAAATAATAATATTTTAACTATCATTATGAACATACTATATAATAATGCCTATAATTGACATACATATTAATTCTTGTGTGACCTTTGAATCGTATTTGTTTTGAAGAAGAGAAGTTCAAGATCTAAGATGTCATCAACCACTTTAAACAAACCTTAAACAACGTATTTAGAAACGTTTTGAATGTAATAACGAGTAAAATTTATTATTATTTTAATTATGTAACTTTTATTACAATAATGATATTTTATGCGATATGAAATTACTTATTTTCATCATTTTAAATAAATACAACTTATTGTGTTTACATTTTTTTAACATCTGAACAAGAAATTATGTTATTTTTAATATTTATGTGGTACTATGTAACATTTTCTTATAAATCAATGTAGGAGTACATGTATTCGATCCTACAAAAACATTCAATTATATCATAAAAACAACATAAACTAAGATAATAAACTATGATTTTCTTTAATCTCAATCATAGATGTGAAATCTCCTATCATAAATTTTCTTGAGCCTAAATAAAGGATCATAGAGACTAAACACATTCTTGTAAAGACTTGTATCCATCCTAATGAACTAAAAGGAGGCTTGTTCATACAAATAAATTATTCTTTGTATATCTCAAAAGAATAGACATAATTTGAATTTTCACCTCATCTTAATCAGGTGTAAACTCCATAACTTGAACTTTGACAGTATTAACTCATTACTTAGACTTTTCAACACACAAATAAATCACATGCACATAAAACCAAATCAAAAAATATTACATTATTATAAGTCATAGAAACACATTTTAAGATATATTTATTTAAAACATTTATACACATAAGTTTTACTTGTGAAAATATCATTTTATCATGAAATTTGTTGAATGTAAACATAATTGTACCAGTAGGGACCGGACGCCACACAGGACGGACGTCCACGACATTGGACCACCAAACGGACCGGACGCCCACGTCACCATATGGGACCCAAGAAACTACCCTTCTACTTGTTGTCAAGAAGGGATGGGCACGATAGGCCGGACGCCCGTGCGCCCACAATCATGCAACCTTACCGCTTGACACCCAGGGGGAAAAGCAACTTACGAGAAGCTGGCCGACCGGGTCGCAGACCTGTCGGTTATCCCTGTAAGGGTCAGCCGGTCATGAGGCTAAGTCCCACAAGACCGGCCGGTCGCGTTACTAATCAAATTAGCTTAAGGTAAGTAGTGGTTAAAAGCTATTGGGCTGAATTGGGCCGTGATTAACTTTTCACTAATCCCAAGCCCATAACGAAAACTATAAATACAAATCCAGGGTGAGTGGTAGATGGGTTGCATTTACTGCACATTTATTACTGTTTGATAGAAAAATGTCATTGCTCCCAACTGACTTTGGCATCGGAGAATCTTTCGCATGTCTCCCACCCGCGGACTGAGGAAGAAATCGAGGAGTGAGTACGGAGAGCCGGAAGCACGAGGTACGAGCAGAGGAGGACGTGGAGACATTGGACGAACACATCCCTTCACATCCGAAACATTTGGCGCCCACCATGGGGTCGTGTGATTTTAAAAACCCAATGGTGACCACGAGAAATATGAGCATGGACGACCCGATTGAGATCATCAGAGTTCTACAACAAAAGATGAACGAGATGCAACAACGTCATGAAGGCGAACTGGCGGCGGTAAAGGCCGATTGTGAAGCCCGGATAGACCGGGAGATCGCCGGAAGAGACGGGGACGAGCGGGCGAAGGAAAAGGGGAAGGCTGCCGCGGAGGAACGTTCAGAACAGAATACCGGACGCGACAAGACCTGGAGGCCGACTGATACCAAGGCCGAAGGGACTAAGGCCAAATCAGTGCACGCGAAAAGCGCAACCGAGGATAGGCGGATGGTAGTGAAGCCGGAGCCTTCCTTCACACTATTGCTCCCCTTCGCCCAAAACATAATGGACGTTCAAATTTCGGAACAGTTCATTGCACCACAATTCAAAATGTATGACGGGACCACCGATCCCGAGAGCCACATCAAGACTTTCTCAAACGCGATGGCGTTCAGAATGGGCAACGATGCCATCTGGTGTCGAGCGTTCTCGTTGTCTTTGGAAGACGAAGCCCTCGAATGGTTCAACACCCTGCCTCCCAATTCAATAGAGAACTTCGCCGGACTTAAGCAACTATTTATCCGCCAATTCGCGGCCAACAGCACACAGGACTTGACCGTGTCTGAGTTGGTCACCCTGAAGCAGGGTAAAGAAGAAACACTGAGAGCGTTCATGGACCGGTATCAGAAAACCGTCCTGCGAGTGAAGGCGTTAAGCCTAGAGCTCGCCCTCCATTACATCCTGCCCGCCCTCAAGCCCGGACCATTCAAAGACAGCGTCTGCCGGCGGGCCCCCAAGATTATGGAGGAGCTGAGGGAACGCGCGGCGGATGAGATCAGGGTTGAGGAGATGAAATTGTCCTACAAGAAAGAAAGCCAGGAGATTAGGGGCGAGAAGGCGGACGGGGGGAAGCCCGGCAATTCGTGGGAAAAACGGGCGGCAACAGGCAGAAGGAACCACGTCGAGGATCCCGTTTCCAACAATACACCCCCCTGAACGCCCCCCGAGAAAAGATCCTCCGGGAGGCACTTAGCGCGGATTTGCTCCCCGAACCTATGAAGCGACCTACTCCATCCGGAGCGGATGGGAGTAAACACTGTGCCTACCATAAGAATATGGGTCACACCACCGAGGACTGTGTGACCCTGAAGGACAAAATCGAAGAGCTGATCCGGGCAGGGAAGCTCAAAAAGTACATACGTGACGATCGCCCTCAGGCGCCCCCTGAGCGGACTACCCAGTGGCCGACATACAGGTCCGACAAACCTAGAACCGATCGGGCCGAGCGCCCTCGCTCCGAGCGAAGACGAAGCCGAAGCCGCAGTAGAAGCCGCGAACGTCCCCTACGGGGGCACATCAACACGATATCAAGGGGCTTTGCCGGGGGAGGATCGTCTTCGTCCACCCGAAAACGCCATGTACGGGCACTACAGTCAGTGCATTCGGTAGACAGGCCCCGACGCACTATGCCCCCCATCACGTTCTCGGATGAAGACTTCCACGCGCCCGATCCCGACCAGGACGATCCAATGGTGATAACGGCTGAGATCGCCCGCTACGGCGTCAGCAAGGTCTTAGTAGATCAGGGGAGTTCGGTAAATATCCTCTACTGGAAAACTTTCCAGCAGATGGATATCTCGGAGGATCTCATTGTCCCTTACAACGACCAAATAGTGGGATTCGCCGGTGAGAGGGTTGACACCCGGGGATATGTGGAGTTGAGGACGAGGCTTGGGACCGGGCGGTCTAGTGAGGAGAAGAGAGTCCGTTACCTGCTGGTGGAAGCCAACACTTCATACAATGTGTTGCTGGGCCGGCCATGCTTGAACGCTTTTGGGGCAATCGTGTTCACACCCCACCTAACGATGAAGTACCCCTCCGACAAGGGATCCATTTGCACTGTCCGGGCGGATCAGAAGACGGCCCGAGAATGCTATGCCGACGGTCTGAAGCTTTACACCCGACAAGGAAAGAGGAGGGCGACCGGTTCCGAAGTAGCCATGGCCGACCTTGACCCGAGGACAAACACGGAAGATCGCTTGGAACCTATGGGGGAGACCCAACCAATCCTAATAGGAAAGGATCCCTCCCAGACGACCACTATGGCACGGGGTTTGGAACCGAGCGTGGAGGAGGAACTCAGGTCGCTCCTGTGGAAACACAGAGACCTGTTTGCATGGACGGCGACCGACATGCCGGGTATTCACCCCTCGGTCATGTGCCACAAGTTGGCCCTATTCAAGGAAGCCCATCCTGTGGCTCAGAAGAAGCATCGGATGGGCGAGGAGAAGAGGAAAACAGTCGAGGAGGACGTAGGGAAGCTGAAGGAGGCAGACTTTATCAGAGAAGTCACCTACACCACTTGGCTAGCCAATGTGGTAATGGTAAAAAAGACCAGCGGGAAGTGGCGCATGTGCACGGACTATACCGATCTAAACAAGGCCTGCCCAAAGGACTCCCACCATCTGCCAAGCATTGACGCCTTGGTGGACGGCGCCTCCGGGCATTGGATGTTGAGCTTCCTAGCTGCTTATTCCAGGTATAACCAAATACCGATATTCGAACCCGACCGAGAAAAGACGGCCTTCATCACGGAGAGGGCGAACTTCTGTTACGAAGTTATGCTCTTCGGCTTGAAAAACGCCGGGGCCACCTATCAGAGGTTGATGGACCGGATCTTCAAGGAACAGATAGGCCGATGCATGGACGTTCACGTGGACGACATGGTCGTTCGTTCGGCGGACGAAATTGACCATATCCGGGACTTGGAGGAGGTTTTTCGCCAAGTTAGGAAGTTCGGGATGCGACTAAACCCGGCCCCGTGTGGGACGCCAAGTGCGAGCAGGCGTTCCAGGACGTCAAGGTCATCCTGCTCAACCCGTCCGTCATGAGCCGTCCCGTATCAGGAGAGGATCTGCACGTTTTTCTCGGTGTATCAGAATCGGCCGTCAGCGCCGTGTTGACACAAGAATGGCCCCAACCGAGGCTGGTATATTTCATCAGTCGCACCCTCCTAGGTGCGGAAACTCGATACCAGCGAGTGGAGAAGGTGGCCTTGGCGTTGTTAAATGCGTCGAGGAGGCTTCGGTCGTATTTTCAAAGCCACCAGGTGGTCGTCAGAACCGACTTCCCCATCTCCAAAATCTTGAGGAAACCAGACCTTGCCAGGCGGATGGTGGCATGGGCAGTAGAGCTGTTAGAATTTGGCTTGCGGTACGAACCAAGAGGGTCGGTCAAGGGCCACCACCTAGCAGATTTCGCTGCCGAGTTACCTCCCGCCAGCCGGGACGAATGGAATTTGTACGTGGATGGGGCGTCCGGCAAATCAGTCAGCGGGGCCGACGTCGTGTTGGAAGGCCCCAACGGATTCCTATTGGAGCACTCCTTGATATTTAAGTTCAAGGTCTCCAATAATCAAGCGGAATACGAAGCCCTGGTGGCCGGCCTAGAGTTGGCAAGAGACATGGGAGCAAAAAGAATCACCTGTCGGACGGACTCCCAACTGGTCGTCGGCCAGATGAACGGTGACTTCCAAGTGAAGGAAGAACAGTTGATGCGATACTTTCATCGCGCAACGGAGTTGGCCCGATCATTCGACAAAGTCGACATCCAGCACATCCCGAGAGAAGAAAATACCCGGGCGGACATGTTATCTAAACTCAGCTCGGGAAAGGAAAGGGGGCAGCTAACGACTATCGTATGTCAAGTGTTTTTTCAACCTTCAATCGATTGTCTGGCGGTATCTACCGAGGAGGAAGACTGGCGATCCGAAGTCAGAGAAATAATGTCTCGACAGGACGACGGACGGCCCGTCAAACCCAGCGAAGCGAAGAGGACTGCACGCTACCTGTTGGTAGGGGATAACTTGTAAAGGAGGGAGTTTTCCACCCCCCTTCTTAAGTGCCTAGGGAAGGAAGAGGCGCGCTATGTGATGGACGAACTCCACAATGGCATTTGTGGTTTTCACACAGGATGGTGAACTCTAAAGGCCCGAGTCACAAGAGCAAGGTACTATTGGCCGACCATGGAAGCTGATACGAAGACGTTCGTCCAAAGATGCCTCAGCTGCCAAGCGCACGCCAACAACACTCATCTGCATCCTCACACTTTGCACACGATCGTGTCGCCATGGCCGTTCGCCCAATGTGGAATGGATATCATAGGACCGTTCCCCACAGGCCGGGCCCAGAAGAAGTTCCTCCTGGTAGCCGTGGACTACTTCACTAAGTGGGTGGAGGCCGAACCTCTAGCGATCATAACGGCCGCCCAAGTCCAGAAATCCGTTGGAAGCTAGTATGTCGTTTCGGCCTTCAACAAACCGTCATCACGAATAACGGACGGCAGTTTATCGATAAAAAGCTAGCCGAGTTCTTTAGGGGATTGGGGATTAAACACGTCACTAGCTCTGTAGAGCACCCCCAAACGAACGGTCAGGTAGAAGCAATGAACAAGACGGTAGTCGCCGAGCTGAAGCGGCGATTGGGAGAAAGAAAGGGGGCGTGGGTCGACGAGCTACCCGAAGTCCTGTGGGCTTATCGATGCACACCTCACGGGACAACCGAGGAGACTCCCTTCAACTTGACGTACGGCACTGACGCCATGCTACCAGTTGAATTGGGGGAGCCCTCGTTACGGCGGCAGGTCGAAGACCTACAGTTGAATGGCCAAGAGCTAAGGATCAAGCTGGATTCCCTAGACGAGCGCCGAGACCGGGCGGCCTTAAGAGCCGAAGCATGCAAACGCATGGTTGAACGAAAATACAACTCCAAGGTCCGGCCGAGGAGCTTTCAGGAAGGTGACTTGGTATGGAGGAAGGTTGGAGAAGCTCGCCGAGTGGCCATGCACAACAAGTTGGCAGCAAAATGGGAGGGACCTTTCCGGGTAACCGAAACACTCGGGAATGGAGCGTATAGACTACAAAACGCGGACGGACAGCCTATTCCAAACACTTGAAATGCTACGCACTTGAAATTTTATTTTAGTTGAATTATGCTGTTGTATTTCCCTTTTTTCAAACTATTAATTCAATGACAGGGCGTCCGTTTTCTCCCAATATTAAACTTCAAATAAAGGGAAAGTCCAAGTTGATGAACGGAGAGTTCCCCCGGGAACCACTGTCAACATGGCCGGACGGTGAACGAAGAGTTCTTTCCGAAGAACCACTGCCGTCCGCGCCTCAAAAGTCCAAGTTGATGAACGGAGAGTTCCCCTGGGAACCACTGTCAACTTGGCCAGACGGTGAACGGAGAGTTCTTTCCGAAGAACCACTGCCGTCCGCGCCTCAAAAGTCCAAGTTGATGAACGGAGAGTTCCTCCGGGAACCACTGTCAACTTGGCCGGACGGTGAACGGGGAGTTCTTCCCGAAGAACCACTATCGTCCGCGCCTCAAAAGTCCAAGTTGATGAACGAAGAGTTCCCCCGGGAACCACTGTCAGCTTGGGCGGACGGTGAACGAGGGATTCTTTCCGAGGAACCATGTCAATCTGCACCTTAAGACCGAGTCAATGAACGCGGAGTTCCCCAGGGAACCACGGTCGGCTTGGGCGGACGGCAAACGGAAAGATCTTTCCAAAAAAGCCTAAAGTTATTTAAGGGTTTACCCCCGGACAATCAATACGCCAAAAAGGAAATGCAAATAAATGCACCGTGGAAACTTAAAAGAAGCTAAGAAAATGGAGAAGTTGTGTATTAATCAGCAAAGGCACCAAAACATGCCAGCATTTACAAAAGGACGACCCGGCCAACATCTCGGCAGCCCAAGATGTTGGGCGGGCGGCCACAGGAATACACATTACAAAAAATCAGTATAAAAACAAAATTCTAATTATCTCTATCGCCCTCTTCTTCCTCTTCAACTTCAGCCTCCCCGACCTCGATGGCTCCCGCGGCTCCGGAGGGCCCCTCGACCCCCGGTTCCTCGTCATCAACGGTATTGAGATGCACAAGGACGCCATCAAAAACGTCCTTCTCAATGTCAAAACCCAAGGCGAACGGCTCCTGTATACTGGCCAGAAGGGACGCCTGCCGGAGGGCTTTATTAAAATCCTCCTCATGCTCGAAGACGATGGTCGCCTCGAGCTCAGCAATCTTCTCGTTGGCTTTGGTCAGATCATTGGTCAAAGCCCGGTTCACCTTGAGGAGCCCGGCCTTAGAGCTCTGTTGGCGAGAAACGTTGATCTTCAATTGACTACACTCCTTTAGTAGCCGTTCGTGATCGCCCCGGGCGACTGTCAGACGATCACTGGCTTCAGCAGTCTCCTTCTTCGACTTCTCGAGATCGGCCTCCAGTTGCTCGATCTTCTTGTCGTACTCGTCCTGATTCAGGAGCAGCTGCTCCATTGCTGATTGGAGGGAGGACGAGTTCTTCTTCTCAGCCAGTAGCTCGGCACGCACCTCCTCTACCCCTGGACGGTCGGCGAACTCCTTCAGGTACCACGCCAGGGAGGCCGCCCGAGTCGACATCTCCAGCATGGCGTTAGTCAATTCCAGCTCAGAAAGAGGTTCAATGAGCGCCCGCTGGGAGGAGCTCATGTGGAACTTCGTCCGGTCGCTCATGCTGAACGCCGGACTAAATATACCGCCCGGTAGTGGCACCGAGGGGACCCTCTCCTTGTCTTTCTCCTTCTTTTTGCCCTTGCGGGCTTTCTTCGACGCCGACCGCGACGACGAACCTTCCTTGTCCTTGCGACCCTCGGCCGCAGGATCCTTCCTCTTACGCACCAAAGGGGCAACAGAGGCAGTGGCCGTCTCAGATGACGGATCCACATGAACTGCCGCAAGACCAGAGTGGGGATCCGGACCAGACGCCCGACCCCCAGGTACAAAGCCCCCGACATTTTCAACTTGGGGAATTTGTTGCAGTTGCGTGATGAGCACCGGGGGCAGGCGGCCAGCCGATGAGGATCGTCTCGAGGGCGGAGGACGGGGTGCGTTCGGCGCAACCCTTTGCCGGGCCGAGGACGAGCTGGCTCCACCTCGCTTCCGGGAGGCCATGTAGTTAGATTGACGGGGTGCAGGAGTCGTCATAAGTTCTGAAAGAAACAAACCAATTCAGAAATGTTAAGATCAGTATACTAGATACAAACAAACCCAATATAATAATACCATACCGAACGCCTTTTGTCCACAATCCTTAAGACTAAGGCATTCGACCAAGTGACGGGCGGATATCCGGCGGGGGAGGGCATTGATGGTACGCATGGCCTCTAAATCGATCGGACTCAACACTCCCACAGGGAACGCCTTTATTCTCCGGGGCTCCCTTGTCCAGTAAAAAGGGAACAATGGGTTCCCTTCGCCATCGTGGAATTCGTGGCGGCCGGCGGCGTCGATGATTACTTTGAAATAATGGTGCTTGAAATTTTTGAATGAATCCGAGAAGGGGCGAAAGAGTGTCCTCTCCCGAACTGAAGTGAAGGACACCCAGCCGCCGCTGGTAGGCGGACGGACTTCAAAATAGTGAAAGAAGACAGGAATCGTTGGAGTGACGCCCACGACCAAGCACATAGCCAAGAACGCTTGCATGGCCGCCCAAGAATTAGGATGCAGCTGCGCTGAAGCCACGTTAGCCTCACGAAGGACGGCCATTTGAAACTTTGTAAAGGGCACCCGGACGAAAAGATGAGCGAAGAAGTTGACGTACATGTAGAAGAAGTCGTCCGGGCTCGACCTCTTCCCGTAGTAGACCCTTTCGTTTCTCACACTAACTCCCGCCCGGATCAGTCTTGAGTCCTCTACATCCCGGACAATATGAGTACGACTGACCCTCCACTCCAAATCCTTGTGGGAGCCGTACACTGAAGCATACAAGCTGGGGACGTAAGGAGCCCAGTCAGACACCACTGTTCCACGACCATCCGGCTCGAAGGGAGAACCATCTACACGGATACCACCTTGAAGTAAGAAGATAGGCACGCCGTGGAATATCCGATCGCCTGCCACGTCCGGTGCCTCCGGATCCGGCCCCGAAGACCCGACAGCCTCATCCAGAAAACGAGAGGAAACTGAACTTGGAGAATCGCCGCCACTCCTTGCCGACCCACCCCGGACTCCGCCCGACGACTCAGAACCAGATTCAATATGGACAACGGCCATTTATTACCTGAGGGAAAAAGAATTTCAAATCTTGGATGAAACGGAGAAAAGTGAAAATGACAGCGCTCTCATCCACTATTTATAGAAAAAATTTTGTAACCGTTGAACACATCCGCGCCGTCCAAAGCCAACACGACCAATGCTCCAGATTTGAAGTCGTTTCCCCTTCCGCCATTGCGGATGCGACACGTGTTTCCCGCCAAAAGTCCAAATCCAAAAGCCCACGAGATCTGGACCAATTACGGACCGCTAGCTCCGGCCATGCCGCACTCGAAGTCCTACGTGCACTATGGCTTGGGAGGCTTGTGTACCAGTAGGGACCGGACGTCACACAGGACAGACGTCCACGACATTGAACCACCAAACGGACCAGACGCCCACGTCACCATATGGGACCCAAGAAACTACCCTTCTACTTGCTGTCAGGAAGGGATGGGCACGATAGGTCGGACGCCCGTGCGCCCACAATCATGCAACCTTACTGCTTGACACCCAAGGGGAAAAGCAACTTACGAGAAGTCGGCCGCCCGGGCCGCGGACCTGTCGGTTATCCCTGTAAGGGCCAGCCGATCATGAGGCTAAGTCCCACGAGACTGGCCGGTCGCGTTACTAATCAAATTAGCTTAAGGTAAGTAGTGGTTAAAAGCTATTGGGCTGAATTGGGCCGTGACTAACTTTTCACTAATCCCAAGCCCATAGCGAAAACTATAAATACAGATCCAGGGTGAGTGGTAGATGGGTCACATTTACTGCACATTTATTACTG
The DNA here is from genome assembly GCF_016808095.1 of Vigna angularis. Lineage (NCBI taxonomy): Eukaryota > Viridiplantae > Streptophyta > Magnoliopsida > Fabales > Fabaceae > Vigna > Vigna angularis. The sequence continues at coordinate 11,216,991 of NC_068971.1, forward strand.
TTTGATAGAAAAACGCCATTACTCCCAACTGACTTTGGCATCGGAGAATCTTTCGCAGGTCTCCCACCCGCGGACTGAGGAAGAAATCAAGGAGTGAGTACGGAGAGCCGGAAGCACGAAGTACGAGCAAAGGAGGACGTGGAGACATTGGACGAACACAGCCCTTCACATCCGAAATAATAATATTTTAGAGTTATATAACTTTATCAACTTAGGTTTTATCTTTTCTTAATATAAATAATATTATCTACAATATTTATATATTTTAATATCTATATGCCTAAAAGTAGGAAGAAGATAATGTTTTCTCCATTATTAACATCTTAACCTTAACTCATTACAAAATTATAATTCGATTTCTGGATATTATGAGTCAAACCAACACCTTTAGCTATTTGATATATATAGGGTCTGAATCTTTTAAGTAGATCAATTTTCCTAATTCAATGCAAAATCATGCTTAAAAGGGATCATAATCTCTAAAATTAAAATACATTCTCCAAAATGCTTTCCAACCCCGTAGGTCCAAAACATAACCTTGTAGAATCAATCATACCAATATGGATGTATCACTAATGTAATTAATATCTATACCAACATGTCCTCCACATAACTACACTTTTGTACACATATGATTCTTTCAAATGTCATGAATTGAACATCTTTAGAATGAAAATGAGGAATATATAACATTTATTTATTTACTAATGTCATAACTTTATTTTACCTTTTTAAAACAAACTTATTTTATTTATAAACACAATAAAAAAAATTTAATTAGTCAAATAAATAACCATGTTGGTTATAAACTACTTTTTTCTTGTTTGTCATCTTACCAAAGGAAAAAATCTCGGAAAAATGAACTTCTCTCTCTAAGGTTTGACAAATACGGTTAAGGTTTTGAATTTCTACGAGAAAGTTAAACGAAATATTCGAAAGAGAAAAATGTTCTTCTAAATACACAAAGTCAACTGAGAGAAAAAAGACTTTTAAAATAAACTTTTATATACTTACTGTGTTTATATTAGTTAAAATAAATTTGACTAGATGTCACCCAAAAAAAAACTCATAAAAGGAGACTGATTGACTTAAAAATTTACAATATAAATTAATTTGAGTTATTTTTCATTTAACACTGTAGTCCATGACTTAAATGACCTTAAGATGAATTGGCTCAAAATTTATCACTCAATTTGTTTTATATACTCAAAGTTATAATTTAAAAATAATATTATTTAACTAAACATAAACATGTAGTAATATATATATATATATATATATATATATATATATATATATATAAATTGAATAATTATATTTCCATTTCAATTAATTTCATAATATAACTTAATCTAAAAATATATATTTTAACTTTATTTTTTTAAACCTTTTAAAACGTCTAAATCGAACTAAAAATGTTACAAACTATTTAAAATCGAAGCTAGATGAAGCAACATAATTTATTAAGCATTCCAACTGTTCAAGTTTTTTTGTAAAGGAGTGAGAAAGAGTGATATGCGACATAAAATTCGAGTTTAGACACTAATTTATACGCACGTTTTCCCATAAAGGAGAAAGAAAATTGAGACTTTTTCTTAAAAGTTGTTGTTTCAAGTTAGCTACTAGAAGGGCAAAACCATCAAAATCGTTAAAGCTGTTTTGTACCCATTATTTAAATATGAAATATATATATTCCTGTATATAATTAATTTATATTTACTTTGTACTTATAATTTTATGAACAACGTGATCTTATTCTTTTTTGACTGAAACTGTTTTTAAAGAAATATCATTATTTGACACAAGTAATTAATTTTATTTTTATTATTTTTGATATAATTAGGTCAAAAGCAGTTTTCTAGAATTAATGCTAATAAGCGGTTGTCAAAAAGGAAAAAAAGGCGTGGAGAATGACGGTGTTTACCAACCCACGGCAGCATCAAGTAATAGGGCACGCTGATCCGCAATTGAAAATACCGTCGCTATTTTCATGTTTCGCGAATATACCAAACATCTTCACGAATATTCCATATATGTAGAATAAATATTTTAAACTCAATCAAAAAATATAATTTAAAAATTTATTTAATTTTTTTTTAAAAGAATACAATTATTTATATATATGATTTAGATATTTATATATTTATTTTTCCATAAACTAATTTTTTAATACTAAAAGTAAAGAAAGTAAAACAATATATTATTTAATTAAATATAAGTTTAACTGTTTTCGGAACGTTATAGCAAGACATATTTATTTACATTGTCTAAGAGAATATGATCAGAATACCTTCTTTTTTTTATATAAAAATTGAAAAACAATAAAGTTAGATCATTTTTTTTTCTTTAAAACGAATTTTTGAGAACGAATTAAGTCTAATTCATTTTTAATACGAAATTAATTTTTTTATCTTAATATTAAGCCTTATCTACATAATGTGTAATGACGTTATATATTAAATAAAATATAAACTAAGAATATTTTTTACCAGTTAGATATTTTTTTATCACTAGATATGTTACTCAATTCACACAAGATTATTTCAATTTAATTAATAATTACAAAATCCAAGTTTTTTATATTAAGAGCGAAGTAAATGCAAATCATTTTGTAACTCTTTTAAAAAATTTTGAATCCAAAGTTAAATTCTAATAGTCATCTAACAATGAGGCAAACAAAATAAGTTAATATAGCAATTTTTAAAAAATATAAAAATTGCGCGATTACAAATACTGATTTTCTAATTATGCAAATGAATTCAATTCATTCAAGATTATTTTATTTCGTTTAGTGGCTATTCATAATTCCTTTTTTTATTTTATTTATTTTTACGTCATCGACATGATATTTTTAATTATCAATGTAGTATAAATAAGTCCAAGTAAGACTTTTGAAGGAATTATTGTAAAAACAATAACTTTTTTTCATTAATCTATTTAAACTAAATTAAATTACTTTTGTATTTCCTTTTTCTTCTCATGTTCTCGTGGTTACTCGTAAACTTCTCTCAGGATTCACGTGCCACCTTTTTTTTTTCATTAAAGTGAAAAAAAAAAATAGCGACTCTACAAGACTATAGTAACAGTTGGCCAACAAACTTGTATTTATAAATCCAAACGAAACCATACAACACAGACAAAGCAGGCACACAGTTCGGTCTTTTTAGGTTACCTCTGTGACATTTGTGTTGTTAGTTGCGGCTGACACCGAGAAAAGAACAGGTATGTACAGGTTGTCGTGTGTAACATCTTAGCACTGTGACGTTTATTTCATAGTATGAACGATTGTCAGTGTATCTAAATTTTGTGCGTCTAGATTTGCCATTGAATCTGATAGGAAAAAGGAAAAAGAACTATGACCCAGATGGGTAAAGAATGATTATTTGTGTATGTGAATGATTTGTATTCGGTTTTGCCATTAAATCTGAATCTGATAGGAAAAAAAGGGAGGAAGCGCAGATGGGTAGCTCAGGTTTCTCATGGAAATTGGCGGATCATCCAAAGCTCCCAAAGGGGAAGACAGTGGCTATGGTGGTGTTGGATGGTTGGGGAGAGGCCAACCCCAACGAATACAACTGCATCGCTACCGCTGAGACACCCTGCATGGATTCTCTTAAAAAGGTTCAATTTTTGCACGTTTTTGGATCCAATCTTTGTTTATAGATTTCAAAGATCTGTTGTTTAACTGATGGGGGGTAGCAAAAGTGACTAGTCCTTTACAAAGTAACGGACCAAGGTTCGAATCTACGGTGGATGAGTAGTTGTCGTTTAGTATATGATAGTTTTAAAGGTTGCCTCCAAAGGAAGACATAGGAGGCGAAAAGGTATCTTTCTTTTTGGGTTAGAGTGCATTAATCAGGACTGTTTTGTATTACAGGGTGCCCCTGAAAAATGGAGATTGGTTAGGGCTCACGGTACCGCTGTAGGCCTTCCAACAGAAGATGACATGGGCAATAGTGAAGTTGGTCACAATGCCCTTGGAGCTGGTCGCATATTTGCTCAGGGGTAAACTAAAACTAGCCTCTCTTTTTCATCTATTTAGCACCATGTATTTGTTACTACCTAGGTTTTGAACTGAGGTTGCGTGCTGTAGTGTTTTTATTTTTTATATTGTGGGAAATTGCGAACAGATCTACTAATTGATGTGATCATGAACTGCATGTGGGTTTTTCTAAACTAATTTATGTTTGGAAAAATAAAATGTTTACTTTGTTCTGCTTGTGAACGTTTATATTTGTTTAGTTGTGCCTGCATTTTTTATGTCATGGATTGAACAACGCATTGCTTTGTTCTGCATTGTTTCTTAGATTATCATAGATGTATGTGATCAATAGGGTTAAATGTGCTCCAGACACTTCTGTACTCTTGTTTTAGGATGCAATACAATAATCAACAACATTGTTGTGGTTGTAGTGTCTCGCTTTTCCCAAGGAATTTGTATTAAGTTTGGGTTCACAATGTTTAGTTAGTATTTCAGATTATTTCTGCAGTGGAATTGGAATTTATAATTGTTGCTTACCACCTTGAAATGTTTAGTTATGGTGTTTCCTACGAGCTATACTATCGAGTCTCTTTTTCTTGCTTCAAAAATATTTCTAGCATGTGTGATGATTGAGACATCTTGGTCTGTGATTGTTCATTTCAGTGCCAAGCTTGTCGACCTTGCTCTGGCCTCTGGAAAAATTTTTGAAGGAGAAGGTTTCAATTACATAAAGGAAAGTTTTGCAAATGGCACATTGCATCTCATTGGGTTGCTGAGTGATGGTGGAGTTCACTCCAGACTTGATCAGTTGCAGGTGATTACTTGAGGTTGGAGCTTTTTTTCTTCTATGTGTATACAACTCACTCTTTCTAACTAGCTATTTTTATACAGTTGTTGCTTAAAGGAGTTGGTGAGCGAGGTGTCAAAAGAGTCCGTGTCCATATTCTTACAGATGGCCGTGATGTTTTGGATGGCTCAAGTGTGGGGTTTGTCGAAACCCTTGAAAATGATCTTGCAAAATTGCGGGAGAAGGGCATCGATGCTAAGATAGCATCAGGTGGAGGTCGTATGAATGTCACAATGGATCGCTATGAGGTATAATTACCTAGAAATGACCTTCAATTTGGGGTGCCTGATTACGTATGTTGATTGTTTCTTCATTTAACATCTCTGCTAAATTTGAAAATGTTTTGGTCAATTATAGTATTCGTTAGATGTACTCTGACCATGTTGGGTCACTTCAAAACGTCTGTCACTGATTTTGTGCAGCTGTGTCGTACTCCAACCAATTTTATTCTGTCTATTGAGATTCATTGTTGCAGTGCCATATTACCTCTGAAATTTGACATAGAAAACCCAAATAATTTGCTTTTAAATCTTTTATTATTTAATTTCTATTAGTTGCAAATTCATAATAAAAACTGCCTTTTTATGGTTAACTTGCATTTCAATTTCATACTGTTCTATACAGCAAATAAATATGGTTGACTCGATTTCTTTTTTCTTTTCTTGTTTGTGTATTTCTATTACTTATGATTCACTTGTTTTCAAAACAAACTGCAGAATGACTGGAATGTTGTGAAACGAGGATGGGATGCTCAAGTTCTTGGTGAAGCCCCTCATAAGTTTACAAATGCTCTTGAAGCTGTCAAGACACTGAGGGCAGAACCAAAGGCCAATGACCAGTATCTGCCTCCTTTTGTTATTGTTGATGAGAATGGGAAACCTGTTGGTCCAATTGTCGATGGTGATGCTGTTGTTACATTCAATTTCCGAGCGGATCGTATGGTCATGATTGCAAAGTCTCTTGAATATGAAAATTTTGACAAATTTGATAGAGTTCGTGTTCCAAAAATCCGGTATGCTGGAATGCTTGAATATGATGGTGAATTGAAACTTCCAAATCATTACCTTGTTTCTCCACCCGAGATTGATAGGACTTCTGGTGAATATTTAGTGAAAAATGGTGTTCGGACTTTTGCTTGCAGGTGAATTTTCTCTATTCAAATCATTAATAGGGTTTTTCATAATATTGTAATTTATGGAAATACATAATATTTCTACCTGCTTATTTTGTTCTTGATGATGAATGATGGAACTGTGTAATACATGAGAAGTCACTATATATTGTTTACCCAATCTAGGGAACAAATGTTTCTCATTTGAGAGTCCTTTACTACACTTCCACTGTGACTTAATGTTTACCTTATGAGTGTAATTTTTTTATCAACAGTGAGACTGTAAAATTTGGTCACGTCACATTCTTCTGGAACGGAAACCGGTCTGGGTATTTTAATGCAGACTTGGAGGAATATGTGGAAATTCCTAGTGACTCTGGCATTACATTCAATGAACAACCAAAAATGAAAGCATTGCAAATTGCTGAAAAGGCTAGGGATGCTATTCTTAGCAGGAAATTTGATCAGGTAATTAAATGGTTTATCAGGTGATTTTTGGGAATCATGGTCTCTTATTTACTCTTATTTTATCTGCTGTTTGTAGGTACGTGTCAACCTTCCAAATGGTGACATGGTGGGGCATACAGGTGACATCGAAGCAACAGTTGTGGCTTGCAAGGCTGCTGATGAGGCTGTGAAGGTACCATTTTTATGTGTTTCTTACAATGATTTGGTGACAATTCAATATTATATATAGGAATGAATCTTGTGTGATTTGAATGAGCAATTAAGAACTAGGTTATGTTAAGAACTAAAATTAGAGGATCTAAGTTCCTTTACTAATAATACTAAGCTTTTTGTTTACTTGTGTAAATGCACAGATTATTCTTGATGCAATAGAGCAAGTGGGTGGAATCTATGTTGTCACAGCTGACCATGGAAATGCAGAGGATATGGTCAAGAGGGATAAATCTGGAAAGCCACTTCTTAGCAAGGATGGAAAAATCCAGATTCTTACTTCCCATACTCTTGAACCTGTAAGTTTTACATATTATGTCAGTCACTATAACAAGCTCACATGAATTACAATATTCTCTACTCTCAAATTTAAAAGAGTTTTGGATAACTTGTTGAATGAATCATAAATTTGGTTCAAAATCTCATACTTTTCCTTGCTGCTGGTTAAGGTGCCAATTGCTATTGGAGGTCCTGGATTGATCCCTGGTGTGAGATTCCGCAATGATGTTCCATCAGGTGGGTTGGCCAACGTTGCTGCAACTGTGATAAATCTTCATGGATTTGAGGCTCCCAGCGACTATGAGCCAACTCTCATAGAAGTAGCAGATAATTAGGAACCAATGGAAGAGTTAGTATATTTTGCAAAAATACAGGGAATGCTGTAGATTATACAGCTCAAATAATTGAGAGTTTTTATCCCTCCACATACATCATATGTGAGGTGGTTTTGTTCTTTTCTAGAGTTTCCAATTTCAGTCTGCAGATGACACCTCAGTACCGACTAATTAATGCCATTTTGACACTTTATTGTGCTGAATTATATTTCAATCACGAATTTTGCTTATTCATCTCTATATAATGCTTTTATTTAACAATATGATAAATACAAATATAGCTAGCTTTGTGTTTATCCATTTTTATCAATTGATTTCATCAAGTAATGGGAGCCATTTATGATAGATTTGAAAATAGGATCTTATGATAGATTGGCCATTATAAATTTCGACATGACCGAAGGAATGAACCATTAGTTTTAATCTGTACATTTCATTAAGTTAATTTAGTTATAAATTTAGCTACAGTTTGAATAAGATTTAGAATTTCTTGGTTACAGCCATTATCATAAATTTTGCTACAGTTTGAATAAGATGTTAAAGGGTGTATATTGAGTTTGAGAGAATTTTTATGCACACAAGAAAAGTATTTTTTTGATTGAACACCTATGGCGGTGGTGAAGGGAATCCAATACCATTGATTTTATTTAGACCATTCTAATGCGTTGAACCACATAATTATGATCTTTAACGTTCATAACTATTGAAAAGTTATGCAAGATTCGTACTTATGTTCTAACTTAGCAGTTGTTTTAGTTAGAATAAAAGAAGGATTGATTCCTGCCACTTTCCACTGTTGATATAGTATATATAGTCTTCATCCAGAAGCTTCAATTAAAACTTTTAAGTTAAATAATTATCTTTTCGTTCACCAATTAAATAAAAAAAATATTTGAGTTAACTTAAAATTTATAATATAACTAAATTTTGTATGTGTAATTATCTCAAACCTTCTACCTACATTTATCATTTTAAACATTGATAAATATTAATAACCAAATATATCTGGTATATTATGAACAATATTACTTGACTTCCGGACAGGTAGAAGAAAGATAATTGTTATTATTGTTATCATCTTTATAATTTCTAAAAAAAATGTATAGTTTCTTTTTATTAATTGGAATGCTAAAAGGTAAATATACTTACTATAAAAGAATAAAACTCACTGTTAATGGTATATTAAAATTATATATAATTATATTGATGATTTATTTAAAATATAATTACACTTAATTGAATTATGCATCTAAGGATAACCGAATTATCTTACTTTATTTCTTTTGTACTTTAAATTTATTAGTTCATATTTTCTCTTTAATGCCAAAGCTAAAAATGGTTAATGATGAGAAGAAAAAACAGTAAGGATTAAAGTCATAGAATCAAGGTGCATGAACTTAAAACATATTTAACATGAGTAAGAAAAACATACTACATTCGTAAAAATCTCAATTTTCAAATTAAATATTTTGACTTGTATAGTTGTCATGTAACATAAACCTAAGCTATAATGATCCTATTTGATTCAATAGTTATACATACAGAAGCAGGATGTGATGAAAAAACCCACGCCATACTATCAAGTAACAAGTATGGCTGAACTTATTTTGTTTGCTATTTTGTTCAAAGAAAAGTATAAATAAGATATAAACTAGAGAATATAAGATCATGCCTAGAACTTATTTTCTACTCGTTCTAAGAAAGCAAAAATAAAAAACAGATTTGTACAGAGATTTACACCAATGACATGGATGAGGTAAAAAAAAAAAACTCCATACAATATGCCCTTTTTGTTTCCATCCCACATTGTTCTCCTATGAATTCCAGGACAAACTTAATACAAGTAATATGTCTCATCTGCCTCAATTTTCAGCAGTGATTGTACTATACAGAAAATATAAGGACCTAAGAAAAGCATAGATATCAAGTTTACCTGAAACACTTTAACTGGTTACCTCTCCATGAACTATGAAATCCACAATGCAGAGTCCTAGATTATAGTTTCACATAAACTAATGTTACAATGCTGAGGTAGCTTGTATTTCTGAAATCCAAAGCTGAAATGGTTCCATCATCAAAAGGGAAAACCCAAAGATGTGGTTCTTTGGCCCATGAAGCCAGAAGAAACATGAAAAGTCACTAGTTAGACCATACATGAAGAAGACCGTGTCTGTTACCAGTATAAATCTCATTTCTATCTTCATCATAAAAGAGGGCTGTTATATCCTCCAAAGCTTCTGTAACTGAATTCCTCATTAGGCATGGATAAAGACTTTCCCTGCAGCTACAACCGTTGCGGCTGCACTCGTCTGCCCTGGCACAACTTATTGTTGTATTGATTTTAGCAACACATTTCCCAGTCAAGATGTTGCTGACATGGATTGAGCCAGCTGTGCCAAAGAGCAAATTACAAAGATATAAGACCAGTTAAACAAATTAAAAATCAAAGGAAAAGTAAACTCATGATTACCATTGCCTTCCATCCATTGATCATCAGAATCTGCCTTGCAGTAAGAGATGATGAGATCCTGATCACTTGTTATGTATATGTTGTTGGTATTGCAATCTGGATGCCACAATTGGTGATCCTCAAATGAAGTGACAAGCTCCCCTCGGAAATTCCAAACAGAAACTGTTCGGTTTCTGAAAGTAAGGAACAACTGATTCTCATACAGAAAGATAAATGCTGATGGAGTCATGAACTCTGTTCTGCTTACCTCCATCAGCTCAGCATTTCGAACCTAGGAAAATCACACGCCCAGACGTGAAAATAACATACAGATGAAGAAAGGGATCTGCTTAAAGTTATATAAAGTTTATAGATTTGATCTACTAAATGAGAACTCCCAACATAAATTGTTAGATTATTGAAATTTAAAGCACATAGAAAACTATTACAGTTAAAGAAGATTTATTCCAGGAGTAAGTGGATCCCTTTTCAGACACAAACATTAAAAGAAAAGGGAAAAATGAAGCTCACATCAAGAATCTGAAGGTTCTCATTTTCTTGCTTGACCAGAAGCTTTTCATTAAATTGCTCTATGAAGTCCACCTTCTTATTCCGATGAAGCAGATGATTGAATACTTTGAGAACTGTGCCATCCTCAATGGATATAATCTTGAGGGGAATATGACCACTGGTTCTATTGAAAATTAATAACATGATGCCAGGACTGTAACAAAATAACTAGTAAGTATATAGGAAAAGTAACAAAAGAAGAAATCCATTTGAAATAAAAAGATTAAGAGATCCTACATAAAAAGAAAAAAAAATAACAGGAGAGGAGTAAATCTACAATGTACTTTACACCAAGTAGATCTACTTAAAGATGAGAGAATTACTCTCCAATCAAATACACCAAAGCGTTAGCAAACTGTGTTTCTACAAAAATCAGTAAAGCTAGTGTATGGGAAAAAGGTTCAAGGACTCGAGCACCACCTGGTATTCTCCTAAAAGGACAAAATAAAGAATTCAACAAAGAAATAAGTATAAAATGATTCTAAGCTAGCACCATAGTCCAAATAAAGGACTTAACCTTAGAGGGGGCAATGGACTTATAAACAGGTTTATCAATGTCTATGTATATTCAAGGAGCTTGTAATTGAAAAAGAGATTCGCACATAAACAACCTACGATGGTTAAGAGAACAAATCCCTTTTATTCAGACCAAACAACACGAGAACAAAGTCAAGGAGACCCAAGATTGTCACCGATTCAGAACAGAAATAGAAATATTATAAAGGACTTGAGTCTTGAATGCTAAAAAAGTGGATAGGAAAATTGTGTAAAGGTGGTAGCTGATAAGTTGTGGGAAAGCCAAAGTAAAAGATGAATATCAAATTGTCCTCCAAGAATGCAAGGACTAAAATGTAGTATACGTGTATAACCATGTGGATATAAACCCTTCAAAATCTTTTATACTATTAGCAACTCCTGATATTGATGAGCCAATCCATGTACCGAGGACAGAAAAGAAGCCAAAAGATTATCATATCAGTAAGGCTTGGTGTATGAGAGAAGAAAAAGGGACAACAATGGAAGTATGATGAGAGAGTGGAGGAGGCAGTTCTGAAGGGAGTTTGGTCTCTTAATCAAGCAGTTCTGGAAACTTAGGAATGATGTCATCAGAACTGGCTCGGATCCATGATAAATCAACCTGGTGAGTTGGGTAAGCTTCAAGTTACTAGGCAAATAATAGCAACTGGGTCATGACCCGAGAGCAATTGTTTGGGAGAAAAGACACAATACACAAATGGTCAATGTCTTCAAGCAGAGCATGGCTAGTACTCAGCATCGCTCTAGTGATGGAAATATAAGAAATGTTGGGTTCAAGAAGTTAACCGTGGATAAAATTCAGAAAAGGTATGGAGGAAATTATGTCTCTGTTGTGATGAAAATTATTATTTTCTACAAAAGATACCAAAGAATTACACACATGTTAAACACAATTTAGGAGAGCAAAGGAAATAATTTCTTCGGTGGAGCTTCCATGCAACGGAACATGAGCAGTATTGCTAGTGTGACATCAAAGACACCCATGATCACACAAGGAAGTTACGTGTATATGAGAGGAGAAAGAGAAGTAATTAGAAGTTAGTTAGCCTAACTGCAATAACAGTTAGGAAAGGCGGGATGGATAGTATAAAACGGTGAATAATTGAATAGAGAGGGGGTGTTGTGTGAGTTGTTCAGGAAGCGTGATTCCTGTAGGGGGAGGTTAAGCTCCCTAGCTGTATCTAGACATTGTATTCGTGTTTGTGGATAATACAAAGAGAGTTATACAGAAGTTTCGGGTTGTTCAGTGTGCGTTTACATTAGGTTCTTGAATTAGGAACCTAACATTTGGTCCGACCTGCCGGATCGAGAGAGGGGTTGACGGAGATGGAGAGCAAAACGGAAGGAAGGTTGGAGAACCTTGAAATTACGGTAGAAGGGATTAAGGCGGAAACCGCTGCGATACGACGGGACATGCAGCAGATGATGCGGATCATGGGAGGCGGAGTGAACAATCAAGATGGAAGGTCTGACAGAAGCAGTAATTCAGTGAACGATAATCAAGAAAGACGTGACCAAGGTAGCTTCCAACAGAATTGGCGGAAACGGGTGGATCTACCGGCGTTTGAGGGAATGGAGCCGCACAGTTGGATTAGTCGGGCAGAGCGTTTCTTCGACATCCAGAAGGTAGCGGAGGAGGACAAGGTGGAACTTGCCTACATTAGCATGGAAGGTAGTGCAAGTTATTGGTTTAAGGTCTGGAAAGATAAGGCAACCAATCATTCGTGGACGGGTTTGAAGTTGGCATTGTTGAATCGGTTTGGAGGAGGTTTCAGAGGAACCGTATTCGAACAGATGGCGACACTACGACAGGAGGGAACGGTAGAAGAATACGTCAGAAATTTCGAAATCTTGCTGGGCCAAACCCAGGGATTGGCGGAAGAGTTAGTATTGGGTTTTTTTCTCGCGGGTTTACGAGAGGACGTTAAGGGACAGGTTCGTATCCAAGACCCCCAAGAATTCATGGTGGCGGTGAGAATTGCGGGGGACGTGGAGGATGCCCTGTTCAAAGCGCGGGGAGGGGTGTGGAATGGCTTTAGGCCGAACACCACGAGTACGCGGGTCTCGTCGGCGGTCGTTCGAGGAGATGCCGATCGGTCATCGGTGAATCGATCGGGAGGGACAGCGAACAGTGGCGCGAACAGACGAGAAGGAGGGACGATAAGTGGTAGTGTAAGGGGAAGTACCGTCGGAGGTGGTGATAACAGAGCGCGAGCGGTGCGCAACTTACCTTACCCCGAATATCTGAAGAGGAGGGAAGAAGGACGCTGTTTCCGATGTGGGGGCCCTTTTGCGCCGGGCCATCGTTGTGCCGAAGGAAGTTTGAGAGTTTTGTTGCTGGCGGAGGATGAGGAGGACGGCGGCGATGATGAAACCGACCAAGAAGTCAAACCGATGGAATTATCTGCATGCTCAGCGGGGGGTTTAACTCAACCTCGAACAATGAAAGTGAAGGGGAAGATCGGAGACCGAGAGGTATTGGTCCTTATTGATAGCGGGGCCAGTCACAATTTTATTAATCGGAGGTTGGCGGAGGAGTTGGAACTAACTATTACAGATACGGCCCCGTATACTGTAAGTCTAGGGGATGGACAGAGAAAGATAACGAGGGGTTGCTGTGAGAGAGTCGTCGTTGTTCTGGGGGAGGCGGAGATTGAAGAGAAGTTCCATCTCTTTGAGTTAGGCGGAGTCGATGCTATATTGGGGGTGGAATGGTTAGAAAAATTGGGTGAAGTAGTGTTAAATTGGAGGGCAATGACCATGGGGTATTGCACGGGGGGTAAAAGGGTGGTGATACAAGGAGATCCTGCTCTAACCCGACAGCTGGTGGAGCCACACGCTTTGTTGAAAATGACAGATGCTGAGTCATGGCTGATTATTTGGGAGTTGGGCCGAGTGGAGAATGAGCTGGACCGGGAAGAAGAGGTGGATTTGACAGAAGCACAGGGGGCAGAGATGGGGACACTTCTACAGAAGCACTACTGTGTTTTTCGAGAAGTGCAGGGGTTACCACCGACTCGAGACTTGGTGCATCGGATACCATTAAAAGAAGGAGAAAACCCAGTGAACGTCCGCCCCTATCGTTACCCACATCTGTTAAAAGGCGAAATCGAGAGACAAGTGGCTGACATGCTGCGAGCGGGAATAATACGACCCAGTTCGAGTCCATATTCCAGTCCGGTGATACTGGTACAGAAGAAAGATAAAAGCTGGCATTTTTGCGTGGACTATCGGGCGTTAAACCGAGCGACGATTCCAAACAAATTTCCCATCCCTGTCATTGAAGAGCTCCTGGACGAGTTGAGAGGGGCTGCTTATTTTTCGAAGATCGACCTTAAAAGCGGCTATCACCAGGTCAGAATGGGAGAAGAGGACATACACAAAACGGCATTTAGGACTCACCAGGGCCACTACGAGTTCCTCGTGATGCCCTTCGGTCTCACGAATGCACCGTCAACGTTCCAGAATGCGATGAATGAACTGTTACAAAGGTACTTACGAAAATTTGTATTGGTCTTCTTCGATGATATTTTAGTTTACAGTGCCAGCTGGGAGGAGCACCTGGGACATGTACATCTGGTGTTGGAAGTATTAGAAGGAAGTGACTGGATAGCTAACAAAAGGAAATGTGAGTTTGGGAAAAAGAAAATAGCGTACTTGGGGCATCAAATTTCAGAAGCCGGTGTTGAAATGGATGGGGACAAAGTCAAGGCCGTGGTAGAATGGAAAGAACCGAAGACTCTGAAAGCATTAAGGGGGTTCCTGGGTTTAACGGGGTATTACAGGAGATTTGTGAGGGGATATGGAAAAATAGCTAAGCCTTTGACTGAGTTGTTGAAGAAAGGCAAATTTTTATGGTCAGAGCAAGCCAGTCACGCCATGGCAGAACTGAAGAAGGCGATCACTACAGCACCAGTTTTAACTTTGCCTGATTTTAATCAGGAGTTCCACGTTGAATGCGATGCCTCAGGAGGGGGAATAGGAGCTGTACTCACCCAAAGCAAGAAACCCCTTGCGTTCTTTAGCAAAGCGCTGTCCGAGACTTCCATGAACAAATCGGTATACGAAAAAGAGTTAATGGCCTTGGTGTTGGCCATCCAACACTGGAGACCTTATCTACTAGGGAGGAAGTTTGTAGTGCATACTGATCAACGCAGTTTAAAGTATCTGTTGGAGCAAAGGATTACTACATATAGCCAACAAAACTGGATAGCCAAGTTGATGGGCTATGATTTCGAAATCATGTATAAGAAGGGGAGTTCCAATACGGTGGCTGATGCTTTATCAAGGAAGGAAGCCGGAGAAATGGAGGAGGCAGAGTTACGAGTGATGTCTAGGTCCTACTGGCAGGATTTTCAGGAGGTATTAAAGGAGGTGGAAAGAGATGAGACGTTGAAAAAGATAATAGCTGACATTCAAAGGGATCCCGAATGCCATGCGGCGTATACTTTAGAGAATGACCGACTGCACTACAAGGGGAGACTTGTAATATCCGAAACATCTACCTGGATTCCCAAACTATTGGCTGAGTTTCACGTAACGAATACCGGGGGACATTCTGGGGTATTTAGAACATATAGGAGGATAGCCCAGTCACTTTATTGGAAGGGTATGAAGAAAGCTGTCACCGATTTTGTGGCTGGATGCGTGATTTGTCAGCAGCACAAGTATATGGCAGCTTCACCCCAAGGGTTGTTGCAACCTCTACCGATACCGCAAGCAGTATGGGAGGAGATCACCATGGATTTTATTGTAAAGCTACCTAAATCACAAGGTTATGATGCTATATTGGTTGTAGTGGATAGGCTGAGCAAATACGCACACTTTATGGCACTTAGACATCCTTATTCGGCTAAAACGGTGGCGGAGGTGTTTATCCGAGAGGTTGTCAGGCTACATGGGGTCCCTGTCTCAATTGTGAGTGATCGAGATCCCTTGTTCTTGAGTACGTTTTGGAGGGAGCTTTTTAGAATGCAGGGGACACAACTCAATATGAGTACTGCTTACCACCCGGCCACGGATGGACAGACCGAGGTCATTAATCGGATTTTGGAGGGATACCTGAGATGTTTTTGCTCAGAGCAGCCCAAGAACTGGCATGCAGTGTTACCGTGGGCTGAGTACTGGTACAATACCAGCTACCAGGGAGCGGCGAGATGCACACCGTTTGAAACGGTCTATGGAAGAGCTCCTCCATCCTTGAACAGATTTGTACCGGGGGAGTCAGTGGTAGAGGCAGTTGCACAAGATCTTATGACAAGGGACGAGGCTTTGAGACAATTGAAATTTCACCTAAGTCGTGCTCAGGATTTAATGGTGAATCAAGCAAATAAGAAGAGAAGAGATGTGGACATTAAAGTGGGGGATTGGGTCTATCTTAAAATTAGACCCCATAAGCAAGCATCTATACCAGTTCGTCTACATCCTAAACTAGCAGCTCGATACTTTGGCCCTTTCCAGGTGCTTCAGTAGGTGGGTCCAGTGGCATTCCGACTACAGCTGCCAGAAAATGCACGTATACATGCAGTCTTTCATGTGTCACAACTCAAGAAAGCGGTGGGATCAAAGAAGGTTGAGAAGGGTCTACCAACTGAGCTACAAGCAGAGGGGCCTACATATTGGCCAGTGAGAGTGTTGGGGACGAGGCAACGACAGCTAGGGAATGAGAAAATACAACAGATCCTGGTTCAATGGCAGGAGGGTGGCAGCGAAGGAGCTACGTGGGAAGACGTGTTGACTATCCAAGATCAGTATCCTGATTTTAATTTCAACCTTGAGGACAAGGTTGCTGAAGAAGGGGAGGGTAATGTTAGGAAGTTACGTGTATATGAGAGGAGAAAGAGAAGTAATTAGAAGTTAGTTAGCCTAACTGCAATAACAGTTAGGAAAGGCGGGATGGATAGTATAAAACGGTGAATAATTGAATAGAGAGGGGGTGTTGTGTGAGTTGTTCAGGAAGCGTGATTCCTGTAGGGGGAGGTTAAGCTCCCTAGCTGTATCTAGACATTGTATTCGTGTTTGTGGATAATACAAAGAGAGTTAAACAGAAGTTTCGGGTTGTTCAGTGTGCGTTTACATTAGGTTCTTGAATTAGGAACCTAACACAAGATATGAGTGATCAAAGAAAATGTGATGGTGCTAGCAGATTCAGCTGCTTCAAATAGTTTTATCCTCTTATCGGCTGAGGGAGTCAAGAATTCAATCATAGACAACTAAAGGGTATATATTAAGTTATAGGTTGGGCATGGATATAACCAAAGTAGACAAAGAAAGAGGTTACAGATCTCCTTTCCTCACACCTCTTCGATTGTGAAACAAAGCTTCTAGCTTTCTGTTGACCAAATGTACTAGATGTGAGACATGCAGATATTCAACTTATTCATTTGATGGAAAACCCATTTTTCTCTCTAATCGAACCTTGTTAATAAGGCCTGAACTGACTCAATCATTCGGTTTCTCAAATATATAACCATCCCAACCATCAGTCAAAAATTAAGAACCTGAATAATTTTTACACGTCAACAATATAATGGTATGTGTAGCAAGGAGTACAAACAAATAGGAGAAAATCACCATGACTGTGACATGAGCATGCTCATGACTTGACATAATTTATCAAATAAATAGGGCTTTTGCAAAAGCTGGAATTATGAAACAGGAACTTAGCGTGAGAAAGAGAAAGTACCTGATCTTGATTTCTTGAACATGCTTGTCTGCAATTGAGTATAGCATGGTATAGTTCTTGAGATCAAAAACCTTGTAAATACTGACACCATTCAAACAAAGTGTATTAGATAGAATAACCAATGAGCAGAGTAAACACTTGCAAAACTGTCGAACTGGAACAGAAAGACAACAGGATGAGGAAGGTACCTATCCTGTGCAGAGTATGTTAGGACCTTTCCATTGACATCATCAAACTCTACAAATCCAGGCCATTTCAATGATTCAGACTGGAAAAGGGGAAACCCGGCATCTGGGGTGCCCCTTCGTATGTATCTAAGAACATAAACAAAAGATCACATAACCAAAATTGGTTTCACACGTCAAAGAGGAGGATTTGAAAGAACAATCATAAAATGCACGCACTCAATCTTTGTGGATCTGCATTTCAAAGAGCTGAAGTTCTCAGAAGCATAAACGGATACAGTAATAAGTGAGTCATTGTTCTTATTAAAGAAGAGGCTGCGGATGACTTCATCAGGACAGACATTCAAAAAGCAAATCCTCTCATCGGTTTCTGCAAGGAATTCACACACAAAGCCCCAGTTTTATGGATTCTATAAAATCTGACAGTAACTGACTAATGAGAAGTGGTAGTCTCAATTCATACAAAAAATAGTGGTCTGTGGCAAAGGGAAATAACTAATAAATGGGAAGCAGTAATGCTGTAATGATAATTCATACCCAAAAAGACACGTATGTTAAATAACTAACAAGTGGGAGTTGTAGTTGTAATGAAAATTCATACCCAAATAGGAACACGGTTTGCATACATATGGTTGACAATTGGGCAATAGGCAATGGAAATTCATACATAAAACAATAAGAAGTTGTGGTTTTCATACAAATGGGCAATGGAAACTCATACATGAAAAGATTAACAACAGATAATGGGCAATGGCAATTTATACATGAAAGACTCAGGTTTAGGTTTATACACAAAAGTGTTCATGATAACAAAAGGGTAATGGGCAACGGGATTAATATATGAAAGAGTTCATCAAAAGTTTAGATAAAAACACAAACATGAAAATGACTAATAAATGGGTAATGGGCAGTAATACATGAAGGAATCAAAATACGAGGATTTTACACAAACATTCCCGTGAATAACAATGGATAAAAAGGGCAATGGCATTTCGTACATGAAAGTACAAAAAGTTTTTGATTTTAACACAAATACACCCCTGATTAACAAGAGATAATGGGCAATGGCAATTCATACATGAAAGAATCAAAAGTTCAGTTTTTACACAAAAGCGCTCATGGTTGGCGAATGGGTGATGGGCAATGAATATTTATGTATCAACCAATCAAAAAGGTTTTGATTTTCACAGAAATGTGCCCATGAATAACAACTTGATAATGGGCAATGGCAATTCATACAGCAAAGAATCAAAAGTTTAGGTTTTCACACCAAATTGGTCATGATTAACAAATGAGTAATGGACAATACCAATTCACACATCAAAGAATCAAAAGTTGTGGTTTTTACACAAACATGACAATGCTTCGTAAATGGGTAATGGCTGACATACATACATGAGAGAATCAAACGATAAGGTTTTTACACAAATATGCCCGGATTATCAAATGGGCGATGAGCAATGGCATTCATGCATGAAACTGTAAAAAGTTTTGATTTTTACAGAAACGTGACAGCGATTAACAAACGGGCAATGAATAATGGCAATTCAAACCCAGAAATCAAGAATCAAGACCCGTAAGGGAAGCCTCACCTCTACTGAAAGCTGCACAGAGACCCGAATGGTAGAGAGCGAAAATCAGGTTTTTGGCAGCAACAATTTCCACAACTTTAGTTCTTTTCAACAAGAAGGGCAAAAGGGAAGAGCGAGACTTGGAGGGATCATGAGAGTCATAATAGTGCGTCAAGCGCATAGTGCGGAATCTGTGAGGGGAAGTGGCTGAGGCAAAAGCACGATGAGGCTTCGAACAAATCTCGCGGGTTTGAAGCTTCTTGATGACACTGATGCTGTTGGTGTTGCTGTTGATGGTGTTGATGTTGATGCCATTGCCGCTGCCATTGCCGTTGCCACTCCCTCTTTTGCTTGCCACTATGCGTCGACCACTGCAACCTCCACGCCTTCTCCCTTCCATTCTCACCATTTCAACACCACAACTATGCTCTTCATCATATCATAGGTTTCATAGCAATAAAAAATTATTGCAAATCCTTGCACCAGTTAATACACATCAATACCAATAGGCCAATATATTCAGAAAGTCTTTAATACATTTAATTCAATCTCTAAAACCATTGAAAAAATCTAGCAAATTATTAAATTTTAAACTTTTTAAGGTAGCGTATGCAAGAGGAAAACAGAAGAAAAAAAAAACAGGTTATGATACCTTCTTTTCTTCAAAATAAAAATAAGAGATATAAAGGGTTAGTAGTAAAATCATAAAAAAAAAAGTAATGAATGTTTTTTAGTGATATGTTCATCCCGATTGAAAATTATTTATCAAAATTAATTTGTCAAGAATTATATATAAAAGGATATATATATATATATATATATATATATATTATTAATGACTATATTTACACTACATCTTTATCATAATCTTTTTATTATATAAAAAGCATGAATTTTTCAGATTCTTTTGTTTAAACAAGTGCAAGTATTATATAACATTTTTACAAGTACAACCATCTAATTTTATTTATCTTTTTATTATTAAATTTTCTGTTTATTAACTTTATTTGGACATCTAAATCATCAAATGGAATTATCCTTTTATGGTAATGATAAGCTAGCGTTCTTATTATTCCTAATACCATGTTAAATTTATAGAAAAATAACTTTTCTAAATTGACTTGAAAATAAAGATATAAGCTTCTAGTTGCTATATTGATGAGAATATTCTATCATAGAAATGAAACTTCATGAAAAAAATGTTGTTATTGTGAAACTTGCAATGAAGTTTAGGATTTCTTATTGAAAGAGATTGCCTAGGAACATTTTAGAGAAAACAATTGAGATGTATTATTATAGTGGATGTGAAGAATGATTTCTTTGCTATAATCTTTGATCTACCAAGATTCATAAAGGACTATTTATGGGACTACATAGATGATATTTGATTTAATTCCTCCAAAGCCAAGTTTTGCATATGTTTTAGTTTATGGGTTTATCCATATCAAGAAAAATAACCAACATATTCACATAAAAAAAAGATTAATGGAAAAAGTAAATTTTGTGATGATTTTAAATCTTATTATCATACAAGTGACACACATGATAGTGGACAACATATAGTGTGCCTAATTTTTCATATATGAAAGACTCACAAGTGATAATAATCATTCATATAATATTCACAATTTTGTATATTTATTATTAATTAGGTGGAATATAATGTAGTACACTACTTTTTCATTACATATCCGTCTAATGTCAAAATTTTGAACCTAATTTTTCTTTCTTACATTCAAAATTAGTTTTCTTTTCTTCACCGTTGACCATCTTTTCTGTCAAAGCTTTAGTTTTTCTTTTTCTTTTTTTTCCCTCTCTTTCAATATTTGTTTGGGGATTCGTCATGATGTTTTATGTTTCATTTCTTTTATATCTTTTCCCCTTCCTACTAGTCAGAGATATGCATCTATGTACAAGAGTATTCATTTATTATTTTTTTTGTTATAATTAGAAGTATTATTATTTATGGAACCTATTCAGATAATTTAAATTATTAGTTATTATTTTTAAATGTATAAGTCAATATTAATGTATCATTACAACATTAACTAAAGTGATAACCTTTGTTGATTTTCTTCTGTGTGGTGAACTTGTTTTGAATAAAACTTTTACTCCATCTTTTCACCGCTCATATTAAGAGAAAAATAAATTAGGAAAGCTCAATGTGATCTAGCTAAAATCATTGGAGTAAATTTACTTCGTAATGTGCCATATATGTCACTGTTTTAGTAATTTTACATTCTATAAATTAATATCACACTAGTTTTGAGTTTATGTCATTACAAATAACTTTTATAAGTTATTTAATATTTTAATCATTTAGAAAGTGTAACATCTCATTTTAATCTACTAAAATAAAAAGTTACATAGATGATAATAAAACAATTAGATAAAACAAACCTACTCCGAGGAAGAAATCTACATTCATATCATTTATCTAATTACACCTTTATTTCATCCTCACCTCACACTGCTGAAAAGGCGATTCCCTAAGCTCACACCATTAAGATAATCACAGCAAAAGAGACAATACCATATAATAGACAACACAAAAACAATAGTAAGCTAATGGTAAAACAGTTCATCATAATAAAATAAAATACATTTGTAAAACACACATAATAAAATGTTTATCCTAATCATATCACATACTTAAACTTCACTCATCAGGATATAGTGTGAATGTCGAACTAGGATAGTTTCTGCGCTTGTAATGTAGTTGGCCACCCCAAGCTACCATACAAGGTTAGTCCATAAATGTCTTTGGTCAAGGTAAAACCTCTAGACTGGACCTCTTGCTACTCTCCACCACATAACCAACCACCTCTACTTGAGTTGGGGTTATTGAGAGCGTTAGGATAAATCCTCAGTACAAAGTTCCATACAACAACAATACAGGACACCACCATGTAACCTCTCAACGAGGGTCATGGAATTACGTCAATCAATATCATTCACATAATCAACCATATATTCATCATCATCATATTTCTCTCATAATCATATATATACATATACTTTACACAAACATTGCATACTATCACATGAAACCTCAAAGCATTCATCACATAATCATAAACAATCTCATCAAGTTTCATAAAGTAGTTGATAATAAATTTGATTCTCTATTGCACGATGAAAATTGATAATAAAATTTCTTAGGATCATAAGAGAACAATGAAATACATAGATCATATGTGTACAAGTGAATTTGGTTTAGATTGATCAAAAATGCACATTATTGGTGGTATTAATCGATTACATTGGCAACATAATTTGTTAAGGCAAGCCAGAATTCACATAAAGCAAAACACGACAAAATTGTCTAATTTAATCAATTAAATTATTGACATAAACGATTAGACTAAAGTGTCTGTTTTAATCGATTAAGTTAATGTTATAATCGATTATGTTAAAGTGTTTGTTTTAATCGATTAAGCTAGTGTCATAATCGATTAAAACAAAAATTATTGTCAAATCAATTAGTACGACTTTGGACACTTTTTTCACAACTTTGATTGATTCCTAAAACCCTTTAAACATAAATAAACCTTATAAAACACCCCTCTAACTCAAAATTCAAATTATTTAGCTTACCATGAATTCACTTTAATATATTTTATCTTTTGTTAGAACTTTTGTGAATTACGTTCAAATATGTATGTAAATTAAATATTTTTTATATTTTATATTTGGATAATTCTTCTTCTTTTTAATGTTTTTTTATATTTCTTTTAAATAACAATGTTTAACTCTTAATTTAAGTGTTTATTAACATAAATCCTTCATTTGTTAGGTAATATAAAAAAATTATTCTTTTTATTTTTAATTTTTGTTTCATTTGAAGAATTTATTTTGTTTTACTAAAATAATTTTCATTATTTCTTATAAGTTTCGTTAGTTTGATATCTGAAAAGTTTCTTTAGATAAATAAAGTATTTTTCATCTTATTATACATTTAATTATACATTTATTTTTTTTTGTTCGATTTCATTTAATAATATATCAAATTATTTATACAATATACATTTAATTATTTTTAATTTTTTTAATAGTTTTATTTTTTTGTTTATTTTTTATCGCGTATAAGATTGTTTTTTACTTTTTTATATAATATTTCTAATCTTTTTATTTTATAACTCATTATCATAAATATAATTCTATCACTATAATTGTATAAAAAAAATTATTTAAAATAATGTAATAATTCAATATCGTTTTCATAAATTTTGTTTATCACCATTTAGCATTTAAAAGTTCAAAAGATAAATATCAATGTTAAATTTCAATTATTATTCGTTCAATATTTGTTAGTAATTTCATTCAAGTGGGTGTATTATAATTTTTAGTGTATAAAAAAAATAATTAAAATGAAAATAAAGAAAGATTTAAAATATTTTCAAAATTGAATATATGTTTTCTTTTTATAATTGTTTAAAACTATTTTTAAATTTTTTTAATTTTGTTTCATAAACATTTACAATTTTAATAAATATTTTTATTTTCATAAAATTTTATTTGGTATTTTGATTTAAAATATATACAATTATAATTTGTTCAGTAAAAATACGATAGTACGTTTTTTATATTAAATATTTAATAACATTAATTTTTTTTATAATTATTTTTATTTTTATATTAAAATTTGAATAGATACGGACAGCTGTGATGCTAACTCCCACTTAAAGGTTAAATTAAAAAAGTAATTATTAGATTTGATTAAAAGTTATAAAAAATTGTTGATATAAGTGATGTAACTGAAAGCACTCTTAAAATGATTACTCCAATTTATTTGTCAAGTTGCGTTGGTTGTTAGGGTAACAAACATAGCATGACCAATATGGTACAACTAAGTTTGATTTGCTTTTCACTTTTGATTAAAAAAAGTTTGGGTCTAATTTATTTCTCTTTTATTTTTTTTTTTAATTTTCACATCACATGCATAAAAGCATTTAGCGTATATCTTATTATAACATTTTCAAGAGACTATTAGATTTGTTATATACTACTGATTTAAATATTTCAATCAATAATTACAATTTTTATATTACAATGTAATGTAGATTTGTTATATGCTACTGATTTAAATATTTCAATCAATAATTACAATTTTTATATTATAATGTAATGTATTCATTGTGTATATATATTAAATTTGATTATGCATATATAATATAACATAATAAACTATTTATTTAAAAATACATTTTGTAATGACACCTTTAATTAAAATATAAATTTATTTCAGTAATCTTAAAATCGTGATCTTTTACGTTGGTCAAAGATACTTCATAATTAAGATAAATAAATAAATATATGATTTTAGCATATTATAAAATATATAATAAATTATATCATAAAAGTAATATAATAATAATAATATTATGAAAATATTATAATAAATAACATTATAAAACATACTATTAATATTTACTGAAATAGACCCACTAACTAAAATGTTAAATATTTTTATGGTATAAAGTATAACTTTTTTTAAACTAAGCAGACTTGAACAAAAATCTAAATATAAAAAGTCTAGTATAACTTCATGTTTTTTTTTTATTATTAAATTGTTGTCAATATGAGTATGGTTTATGAGCCCAAATTGGTACAACTCAGTTTATAGGTTTTTGGTGAAGTACTTCGAGTATTAAATAAAACTCATTATTTATTAGGTTGAGTGTTAAATTTTGGTTTTCCATTCGTTGAATCCAACTCAACCCATTTATTAAGTTCAACTTTAACTCAATTCAAACAATTTTAATCAGGCTAGTTAAAAAGTTTGAAGAAACTCAACAAAAGGGAGATCAACTTTAACTCAATTCAAACAATTTTAATCAGGCTACTTAAAAAGTTTGAAGAAACTCAACAAAAGGGAGATTTTTTTTTTCTCTCGTATCCGGTCCCCATCCTGTAAAATGCAACTACATTTAGTAAATCCTACAAATCAAAGTAAATAGTTTGCTTTAAAGACAAAGTAAATTATTATACACATCAAAGTCAAACTCAACTCGAGCATTTCTTTAGCATGTTACATCAACTTAATAGACATGAAGATTTTGTCAATTTGAATAAACTTTCACAACTTTCTCTTTAATTTATTCTTATTTAATGAGATTTAACTCATTGTTATTAATGCAAAAATTTCTTATTATAGTTTCATATCTTCCTCAGTAAATTTAATAATATTTAATAATGATACTATTTCATTTTCTTAAAAATTGTTTTCCAGAAAATTAAAAGAAAATCAGCTAATCATTATTGTACCATTGTATTATAATGTGAATATTAACTTTGAACAAGAAAACAGAAATATAAATTTTTCAGCAATAATTTTTTTTTTCTAAAAAGAATATCATCAGATAGTAGAGTTAAGGAGCACTGGGATTGGGACTCCAGAGTCCACACTAACGGTATTGGGATAAAGTAGCAAGTCCTATCTCAGTTGAAGAATATAAGAGCAGACTTGCTATTTTCTCTCTAGCAATTTGGTTATTATATACTTACGTCTTAATACAAATTCGATAATGAGGAGGGTAACATACGTTCAGACTCAATCACAGTGACAAGTTCAGCAAGAGCTCCCATAGCTGCCAAGCCCCCTCTATGTAGTAGAGAGAGTGCAATTTCATGTTCATTCCATCTACTTAATCCAAGCGCCAATTTCTTCAAAGTATCCACTCTTACTTCTTGAATCCATACAGGTGCAAGACTAACCATAAATCCTACGAAACAGCAGACGTAAGTTTTCCATGTAATAGGATTGCAACTCACTGAAATTTTCTTCTCCATGACTTCGGCTAAGAAGTCCAAATGGACCTCAATAGTACGACTCCTTCTAGAGAAAGTCCCAGGTGGTAGTTTGGTCCCAACACCCCATATAATTGACCCGGATAATATCAACAGATATGCCATAGCATAACCCTCAAGTATATACGACGCAACACTATCGTTGTTTTTCTTCACATCCCTTGATGATAGCAGCCAGGTAGGAATCGTTTCCTTGTACAATTCCTGGACCAGTAGCATACCACCTGCCGCACATAGAAGACTTGCACCAAGTGTTGCCACCTCTTTTGCACTTTGAGCGGCCAGGGATAGGGATGATTCATTGGATTTTATGTGACGAGAGCCAGCATCCGACCGTCTGCCAGCTAATTCATTAGAGTACTCTGTGACAAGACCTACAATTATATCGTTTACATACTGTACATTGTGTATATTTCTACAAGATCGAAGAAAAAGGAATCCAGGAGAAACATACGGATAGGCACCAGGGGCAGTAATAGTGCTACCCAACAGGCCATTAACACCACATTCAGAAGTCAGCTTTGAGGTTGAAACAGACAATGTTCCAAGGAATGAGGTGAAACAACTTCTCAACAGCTGAGCAACGGACTCATTGTTCTGTCTAAACACAGATCGGGAACCTGATACAACAATAAAGTTGTGCCAGCGGCGAACTTTTTGGGCCCACAGAGAGCCAATTATAGGCATGCTAGGCCAAGGGCAACCAGATGCACAATTTTCCAAAGCTGCTCCAGTAATAGCATGCATGTACTCCAGGCTCTTGTCAAGTTTAAAAGTAATGGATAAACTGACCAAAGCTGCCATTGGTAGAGGCAGCATTACCGGTGAACCTCCTACCACACAACAAAGACATAACTCATAAGCAATACAAATAAAATGACTACCATCATATTGTTTAGGCTTATGAATCCCTATTAATTAAAAGAAAATATTAGAAAACAATTAAGTTTGCAGATTTATGTCAGTAGTGTTAAGGATAAATTCATCCCCTAAAGCACACAACCGTCTCTGGCACATATATGGATGAAATGTGCTCTCACTCAGCAGTTTGCACCATGTAAAGTGTTTCTCAAGACATTTACCCTAAATCCTTCATGTAATAAACAAGTCATGACAACACTTAAAGATGCACTCAGTCTTGCCAAACAATTCAAATCTAAAGACCTCTCCAGTCAAGAGAAGAAGCAGCTAATTAGAATATTCACCAATCTAAGCAAAGTCAATGAATAAATATAAAAAAGCACTACCCCTTTCCATGTATTTATGGCCCATTCGATAAAATTGAGAGGCTTAACACTGAAAATTCATCATTGCATGGTAAAGGAAAATTACTGTATTCATTAATACATGAGACTGTATAACAAACTACCGTGATGTACAAGGACTTGAAAGCATTCAATGACCTTAACGGCATTATCCTACAATGTGATGAATGTGTTTTTTTTTTCCATTTAAAACATCTTTAGTTAGGCATTTAGAAACACAACTAGTTCATTTTCACTAATTAAAAATAGCAAATTTCAGCATTGATTTGAATTCTCAAATACTATATAATTTTTAAAAAGTATTAGGAAATAAGCTTTAAATCTAACTCAAACTCAAAAATCTTGCACTTACTTATATACTACAATTTGACTTTATCTTTAGTTAATATGAGATCTCTAACACTAACTGACACTGAGGACTAAACATCTCATTCGTGAGACTAGATATTTGTGAGTTGTTTAACAACAGTTAAATAGCAAGTAATAGACCTAACAAACCTAGCTAGAATAGTTCCTAAAACTATATTAGTAAGTTTTTTTTATGCCCAACTCAATTTCAAAGAATCAGTTTGGGTGAGATGAGGCTGCATTACTACCTATATACTATAATTTGATGTTATCTCGAGTTGACATAGGCTTTTCAACCAAAAGTATGTCTGATAGACCACAACAACATTCTCTATTCTAGGAGAAATAAGAGCAATCAAATAAACAGAAAATAAATGAGTGACATGAATATGAAAGAAGAAAAGGGAGAGTAGGAACTTAATTTCAATGAGATTATGACAATAATTATGGAACTGGAGAGGTGCTGAAAATTGAAGTGTTGGTTACAGCGCAGGGTAGACCGATGAGTTTGAGAATAGAAGAGAAAATTAGTGGAGATGATACAAGGAAGACCTGACAAAAAGGGGAAGGAGGAAAGAAATAAAATAGTGAGCTGGGTAAGCCTATTCCGAGGCAAGGAAGTGGGGCCATAACAGTCTCTTCATTCAAGTTTTTCTTTGCTTTTAAAGATTTCACTAAATCTCGTCCTGCTACAAGGAGCCAAGCCGTGGGCCATGGCTATTAATATATTTATTTTATATCATAATCTCCTAATCAATATCATATTCTTGACGGCATAATAAATATTTATGCTTTTGTCCCAATGGTATTAAGATGAATTTTAGTAAAAGTCCCCATATTACATTGATTATTAACTGATGGAAGGACCATTTTCTTGGATTATTTACACTTCATGCACCAAACGCAGTGTATAAATCTTACTGAAACAAAATATACAATCTACAATGCATTATTTATATTGGTTGTAAAATAACCTATATAAATAAAAGTTCAAGACACTCTTGTAACTAAATAGAATATTTTACATCATTTAGGTTTGTAACCAATGTAAAAAACATTTTTTACATACGTTCAAAAATACAAAAGAATAGAAAATGAATTTGAGATAGTGAATTTCCTTCTATTAGGATCTCATATACAATAACTTCGGAGATCTTAGATACAATGCATTAGAGGGAAGAGAGGATAATAGGAAAGATCATATCTAGGAACTAGGGATAATACAAAGCACGGAACAACTTTTCAATAAATCCTATTTAACACAACTTAATCTAATACTCCCCCTCAAGTTAGAGCATACAAATTGTATGGATAAGCTTGGAAAAAATAAATTCAATTTGAGGTCTTCTCAAGGATTTTGTTAAAATATCTACAAGTTGACCATTTAATTCAACAAACTCACCGCATATTTATTTGGAAAACAACTTTACTTGAATAAAATGATGGTTATTTATTATGTTTTTAGTTCTCTAATAAAACATGGGATTCGAAGCAAAATGAAGAGCAGTTTGGTTATCACAATACATTTTATTTGCCAAATCTCAAAATAATCTAATTCTTTGAAGAACTGTTTAACCTACATATACTCACAAGTAAGAGATGTCATTGCCCTATACTTAGTTTCGGCGGTAACAACATTTTGTCTCTTACTTCCACAACAAATAATATTTCCTCCAAAGAAAACAGTATATCCTATAGTAGAGTGTCTGTCCATATGAGAACCAACCTAATTACATCACAATCTCTAGAGGTTTGGGTATTCTCTTTATCTTCATAAAGTAGTCCTTGTCTTGGAGCCTTTTGAGATGCCTTAGAATACCGATGACAACATTTCAATGATCACTACAAGGATTCTGAATGAACTGACCCAACAGAAACTGCAAAAGACATATATGGTCTAGTAATGGTAAGATAAATAATTTTTCCAACCAGCCTTCTATATCTTTTTGCATTAGAGATTAATCTTCTACCTATTTTGCCATTAATTTTTTATCTGGATCCAGAGGACAATCCATTGGTTTACAATCAATTATACCTATCTCTTTTAGGATACAAAGAGCATATTTCTTTTGAGAAACTAAAATTTCTTCCTTTGATTGGGTTACTTTTATACCAAAAAATTATGAGGCTTCCAAGATCATTGGTAAAAATGATTGCATAGGTGTTCCTTTAAGTGAGATATTCTAGCAACATCATTCCCTTAAAGACTATATCGTCAACATACATTATTAAGTACACACATTTTTCAAGAGAGGTGTGACAATAGAAAAAATGATTTGCCTCAGTGTGTTCCATCCCAAAGGATTAGAATTTACAAAACATGCTCGTTGAGATTGATTAAGACCATAAAGAAAGCGACATAATTTACAAACCAAACTAGACTCCCCTTGAGCAAGAAACTCAAGAGGTTGTTCCATGTAGACTTCCTCTTCTAGGTTGCTAAGCAGAAAAACATTTTTAATATATATTTGACGAAGGGACCAATGACAAATGACTGTCATGGCAAGGAAAAGTCTGACAATAGTCATTTTGACCATTGAAGAAAAAGTATCATTGTAGTCAAACCCATATATTTGAGCATATTCTTAAGCTACCAATTGGGCTTTGAGGCAATCAACTTAACCATTAGGTTCAACCTTAATGACATAGACCCAACGACAGCCAATAGTCTTCTTCCCAAAAAGAAGAGGAACTAACTCCTATGTTTTGTTACTTTCAAAAGCCTGCATTTTAGTGATCATGGTTTGTTACTGATAGGAGATTATTAGTATATGAGAGGAGAAGGAGACGTTAGTTCTCTAACTGTTTTGACAGTTAGACAAGGGCGGGAATATGTGTATAAATGAGAGAGCGTTAGTTGGGGAAGGGATCTTTTGGAACGTTGGTGTATATTGAACAGGAGTGTTATTCCTGTTGGGGGAGGTTAGGCTCCCATTACTGTCCCTATTCTTGTATTCTTCTATTGTCTAATAATACCAGAGAGGTTATACAGAGTCTTGAATCAATTCTTGGTGTGTTAGAGTGAGAGTTGAATTAGGTTTCTTGATTGGAAACCTATCAATTTGGTCCGACCTGCCGGATCCGAATTGGGTGAGAAGTTACGCGACGTGAGAATGGTGAATGATAACGAGGCAAGATTGGAGGCCATTGAGATTACGATGGAGGGAATGAAGGCTGAATCAGCGGCGGTACGACGAGACCTACAACAAATTATGAAGGCTTTGGGTACGCGTGGCAATCAAACGGAGGGAAGTTCGGATGACAGCTCGGTGAACGACAATCAACATCGAGTTGTGGGAGGAAACGAAAATGGAGGAACTGGCGATAGAGGGATGGAACAGAAACCTTGGCGGAAGAAGGTGGAGTTACCGACCTTCGAGGGAGAGGAGCCTCTTAGTTGGCTCAATAGAGCGGAGAGATTCTTTGACATACAAAAGGTGACGAACGATGAGGACAAGGTGGAAGTTGCGTACGTAAGTATGGAGGGAAGCGCGGCGTATTGGTTCACTTTTTGGAAAGAAAAGGCAAGGAACCGTTCATGGGACGGTTTGAAGACGGCGATGATCAACCGTTTCGGCAGTGGGTGTAGGGGAACAAATTTTGAGAGATTGGCTACGTTGAGGCAGGAGGGTACGGTAGAAGAATTCGCTCGCAGTTTTGAGGTGTTGACGGGCCAGACTAGGGGTATACCTGAGGAGCAAGTACTTGGGTACTTCCTCGCTGGATTACGGGAAGACGTGAAGGGACAGGTGCGAATTCAGAATCCTTCTGAATTAATGGAAGCGATGAGGATAGCAAGGGATGTGGAAGACGCGGCGCTGCGAGTTCAAGGATGGCAAGCAAGTGGGTTTAAGACGAACCCATACGTTATGCGACCCATCGGAAATGTGACGCGAACGGAGCCGGTGAGAACTGCGACGACCCAAGTGGTGAAAACGGAGGGTGGAGGAGTCGCGAGAAGAGAGGGAGTGGCGTCGAACATGGTGACGAGAGGGAGCGTTGCGACGGCCGGGGACGGTCGAACCAGGGCGGTCCGTAACTTGCCCTATCCTGAGTTCCTTAAGAGGCGAGAAGAGGGTAGGTGTTATCGATGTGGAGGGCCCTTTGCCCCCGGCCACCAGTGCACAGAGAAGAGCCTCAGAGTGTTGTTACTGGCGGAGGACAAAGACGAAGGAGAGACGGAGGTGATTGACGATACAGGGGAGAAGACGATGGAGTTATCGGCGTTTTCTGCTGAGGGGTGGACCGGTCCGAGAACTTTGAAGCTGATGGGAACGATAGGTGAACGGAGGGTGGTAGTGTTGATCGACAGTGGCGCCAGTCACAATTACATCAGTCGGAAGGTGATGGAGGAATTGGGATTGACTGTGACGGACACTCCGGCATACTGCGTAAGCTTGGGTGATGGCCATCGGAGGGAGGCGCGTGGTCGGTGTGACAAGGTAACAGTGCAGTTGGGGGAAGTCGACGTGGAAGAAGATTTTTACGTCTTTGATTTAGGAGGGGTGGATATAATTTTGGGAGTTGCATGGCTGGCCACATTAGGAGAAGTGAGTAGTAACTGGGGTAATATGACTATGATTTACAAGGTGGGGGATAGGAAGATATGCATTAAGGGTGACCCATCCCTATCGAGACAGCTGGTAAAGGCTGAGTCGCTGTTAAAAGTGGTGGATGCAGAAGCGGGGGCCATGGTGTGGAGTTTAAGTAGAGTGGAGGCAGATGATAGTAGTGAGTGGGGGACAGATTTGACCGTGGGACAGAGGGTAGAGTTAGTGACTCTGCTGCAGACCCACTCACACTTATTTCGAGGTTTGCATGGCTTACCTCCGACACGTAGCAAGGAGCACCGCATTCAGATGAAGGAAGGTGTTGATCCAATAAATGTACGCCCATACAGATATCCGCATCTCATGAAAGGCGAGATTGAGTGTCAAGTAGAAGACATGCTTAAGGCGGGGATTATCAGACCTAGTTCGAGCCCATTCTCCAGTCCGGTCATCCTTGTGAAGAAGAAGGATGGGAGCTGGCGTTTTTGCGTGGATTATCGAGCTTTAAACAAAGCTACAGTCTCAGACAAATTTCCAATACCTGTGATTGAGGAATTACGGGACGAATTGAAGGGACGATACTTTTCGAAGATCGATTTGAAGTCTGGTTACCACCAGATTAGAATGGAAGAAGGGGACGTGTACAAGACTGCGTTTCGAACGCATCAGGGCCATTTTGAGTTCCTTGTAATGCCCATTGGTCTCATGAATGCACCGGCTACTTTCCAAAGCACTATGAACAGCTTGTTGCAGCCGTATCTCAGGAGGTGGGTGTTGGTGTTCTTTGATGACATCCTCGTTTACAGTCCAACGTGTGCCGGTGAACAGGTGGCATTTAGACTCAAGCTACCAGAAACAGCCAGGATTCATTCGGTGTTCCACGTTTCCCAATTAAAGAAGGTCGTGGGGGATAAAAGGATCGAAAAGGAGTTGCCTGAAGAGTTGCAAGCAGAAGGACCGAGTTTCTGGCCAATAAGGGTCTTAGACAGGAGGCAAGTTCAGCAGGGCGAAGAGGTACTACACCAAGTTTTGGTGGAGTGGCAACAAGGGGGTGAAGAGGGAGATACATGGGAAGATACATCAACTATTCAGCATCAATATCCCGAGTTCAACCTTGGGGACAAGGTTGTTGAAGGCGGGGGGGTAATGATAGGAGATTATTAGTATATGAGAGGAGAAGGAGACGTTAGTTCTCTAACTGTTTTGACAGTTAGACAAGGGCGGGAATATGTGTATAAATGAGAGAGCGTTAGTTGGGGAAGGGATCTTTTGGAACGTTGGTGTATATTGAACAGGAGTGTTATTCCTGTTGGGGGAGGTTAGGCTCCCATTACTGTCCCTATTCTTGTATTCTTCTATTGTCTAATAATACCAGAGAGGTTATACAGAGTCTTGAATCAATTCTTGGTGTGTTAGAGTGAGAGTTGAATTAGGTTTCTTGATTGGAAACCTATCAGTTACCATCCAAGAAAATCAAGTGCTTCTGTTGCATTTTTAGGAATAATAAGAGACAGAAGAAATAAAGGAAAAATAGGAAAGGAAACAGCATGTTGTGTAACTAAGAAAATTGTAGATAGGATAAGAATTATAAGTAGAGTGAGTATCTTTGCGAATGACAATGGGCCAACTCAAATAATCATGATCAGGAGTTGCTGTGAAAATAAGATATGATTGAGAAAGACTTCTTGAAGAGAACTCACCTTAGGGCCCTGGACTAGTCATTTGGTTCCTGTGTTGATAGGTAATAAGAGGTGATTTAGGAAAAGAGAGAAGTGAACAACAAGATATTTCTAAAAAAATTATCCGAGGCACCAAGTCAATTATCCATAGATTTTGACTTTCCATATATTGTGAGTTGTAGATGAGTGTGCTAAGCTATTCAATTTCAACCTCAAATATTCTTGATATTATTCATTTGAGAACTTTAGCTCAACAACTTAGAGTTGGGAATATTGGCTGCCTTGTCAAGAAAGTCATGTAAAGAGTAACAGGCCTTTTGGGTGTGGCCCATTCTCTTACAATATACATTGAGGACACCCTCAACCACCACGTCTTCCTCTAGACCATCAAGATTGGGTCGTGCTCCTTGAGGTTCATTAGACCCAAGCATTGGCAAATAAAACTTCAGCAACAAACAAAAAACAGGAAGAGCGAGATCAACCTCTTCTATCTGATACCAACTTGAGAAAAATACAAGAGAATAAAGAATGAATTTCCCTCTCATAGGATCTCATTTATAATAACTTGGGAGATTTTAGATACAATGTATGAGAAGAGAAGAGAATAGGAAAGGTCATATCTATGAACCAGATACAAAACAAAGAAGACAACTTCTCAAGTCTTGTTTTCCAGCCAACAAATGGGCTGTTAAAACCTAGCTGCACAAGATGAGAAGGATTGACCAAGCACACAATCCTTGACCTAATGAACAACCTTGTGATCTCGCAAAGATACACGTCTACCTTAATCCTCCATTTGTGTTTGCTCGTAGCATCCTCCATACCTGCGATTTAACAACATTGGTCAAGGCCACCACTTTGCTTGTTTCACAAGGGGTGGTTTGTTCGTTTCACAGAGGGTGGTGGTGTGGGGGGATAGTTGATATTTGTCAGATTGGGTGCTGGTATTGCAAGGTTGTCCTAGAAAATAACTCAGGGAAGTGATCATAACTTGTATCATGTTGGATTGGGTGGTGACAAATGAAACAGGCCAACATGGATGTGTACAGTCCTTAACATAGGGGACGGATGTTTCTTGCTATCCTGGAAATGGTGCAACATCATTTCAACATTATCTAGATTTACATTGGGTGAATAACCAATGTAAAATATATCACTCGTATAAATAGAAATAGCTAATTAATAGATAGAGAATTCAATTTGTTGTTGATAAGCAAGACAGTGGATTCATATTTCTCGTAATCTTCTGAGAATAATATCAAGCCGCTCTTTAAGTTGTGAAGATCAAAAAACACAAAGTATTCTGGTCAATGACTCACAGCAACTACTTAACATATAAAATGCTGGAGCAGTCCATGTAACTTGAGTGACTTCCACCTATAATGTATCATACTTTATCTTTCGTAGGACTTAATAGAAATCCATATAAATCAAACATGTGCATAAGATTAATGGACCAAAGAAATACCAGAAGAACAGTTAGGAACCTCAACGCCAACATGAGTTAATATAGCTTTTATTTCCAATTCAATTGATGGAAGAAGTGCTGCTGGACTTGGCCAGTCTGTTCCATTCATGGGAACTAGTTTCCATACACCACGAGTAACTTCTGAAGAAAAGTAATCAATAATGGCAGCAAGCGACGCTGGAAGAAAATCAACAAGGTCTCTCAGACCTGCAAGTGAATGACACAAGTGCGATTACATGACGGTAACACAAGAAATAAATGTACTTCTATCCAATAAATTTTTTCTTAAGACTCCAACAACAAAGATTTTCTAATTAAATATTTGTTTTCATATATAGTTGATTAAGAATCAGTACACCCCAATTACCCTAGTTTGATGTGATCTCTTCCTCTTAAGTATTGCAATATTAAAATCAAAACAATGATTGCTTGATGAAAATAAACAGGAATTAGTAAACAACTCTTTATCATTAAGCAAAAATTTCATGATTGAATTAATCATCTATTAGAAAAAGACACAAGAAAGGTGGGACCAAAACCAAATTGATAGATACAATAAACTTGATTGATAGAGAAATAAATGTAGCATCTAGCCAACCTGTTGTCAATTCTCGTGATGAAATCCTCCCATGAGCGCAAGCAGTTAAAATTGATTCAAGGACAAAAGGAAGAGCTTCCAGCACTTCCCATGCAGGAAGCATAGGTCTTTGAAAAGCATCTTCAACAGAATTTATGAGAGAGCTACATGCATTACTACTAGTAGGTGACGAAGAATTGCTTGATGAAATTCCAACCTTGGTTATTTTCTGATAAATCATGCTTAAAATCATATTACCAGTTTGATGAATGGAATTTCCAGTAGAAATACCAGAAAGGGCTGAAGCAACACATGATTTGTATTGACAATACAAGGCCCGCAATTTTGGAAACGAATCAATGTACACAGGTTTAACAGATGCAGACTCAGGGAGATTTGGATTGCTTTTCCGCTTATCTTGGGAATACATAACACGATGATTGTGTAATGATAAGATATACTCCAAACCTCCAACTGCAACTCCTAATTCAGTGATGCACAGGTCAAGAGGGGGTCTACAGAATTTCCATAATCGAATAAGGAAAAGAAAAGCTAACGAAAAGGCCATGTATGTTGTTGAAGACTCATCTCCAGTGCTATTTGAAGTCGGTTTGATTGAGCCAAACGCCTCACAGAGAGGCAATAAAGCAGCGGCAACTGTCGGCACCTGCACAAAGAATATATGATAAAAATACTTGACATCAGAGTATTAATGGTAAAGAAATTATAAAAAGGTTGCATAGTAATTGCTAAGAAATAGTGCTTGAAATAGACTAACTATCTAAGGGTACTTTAGCTCGTTTAAATGCACTTGTATAAACTTTTCTGCTACTTTTTTAACAGAAAAAGAAAGAATTTATTAAAGCACTTGAGAAAATAAATAAATAGAGAAAATATATTTTGAAAGCTTATAAAGG
This sequence comes from Vigna angularis, assembly GCF_016808095.1. NCBI lineage: Eukaryota > Viridiplantae > Streptophyta > Magnoliopsida > Fabales > Fabaceae > Vigna > Vigna angularis. The sequence continues at coordinate 11,253,834 of NC_068971.1, forward strand.
TCTCCTTTAGGTGGTCATATTTATATACAACAGATTTGCGTGATACAATGTCCTTTACTTAGCCTACTTTTGAGAGTTTTAGGTAACAACTTTTGACTATAGCTTACTTAGTCTACTTTGAACCTATTCTAACAAAATCACAGGGCCATCCTAACACAAGGAGTATTGAAAAGATGCAATTTTAAAGTGAAACGGCTGATTCATTGCCACATAAATTGAGGTGCACGACACCAATAACACACAGCATTCATCCTACATGTTTTCAATGCTGTCGAATCTCTCAGTAATTATCTTTTCTACCTAATTTCAGTTGTCGGAAGAGCACAAAATTAATGTTCACTTCATTATCATACAAAGAATTGGAGGTGAAGGGGGACATAGGCACACATCAGTTCAACTGCAGCTGTGAATTGCACATTTTACTACCCAAATAAAGAATTGGAAAGGATTTAGTAAACTGTTTTCCAACCATGGAAATTGGAATTTTTATAAATAATAGAATTTTCCATTTCTAAAAGGAATATGAAACATGAAATTTAGAAGTTGATAGCCCAATTCTGATTCCAAGGTTGAATTGGAGGCCAATTCCAAGCACAAAGCAAGGACTGATAAAATCTGTCAACTGCCAAGTAAACTCAATACATTTCTATCCTTATAATTTATTTTTCTTTTAGAACGAATCTAAAAGAGTTATCATATTCTTACAGCCATCAAATAAATTATAGAGCTGAATCACTTACTACACCATGCAAAGAAAGTATATGAACAGTATCAACAGAGGAAGCACCACGGAGAACAGCACATAGCATGGGCATATTATCAACCAAAAGGCTTCGAGATCCAGCATGACTTGGAGGTAACGGAGAAGCAAGAAGCTTAATCACATGGTGGATCACATGTTCCTGCCAAGGAGACAATGCTTGATATCAGAAACAATAAATAATGAGGGATACAACATTCAAGAATGCAATACCATACATTAACCATAGGCCAGTACAACCAAAGGAAAAAACTAATATCTGAAAAGGGCAGTGTTAAAACAATAATTGTTTGCCTCAATTCCACGCCAATAGATCCAGCAGATTCCAAACTATTCCATCATTCTAGTATGCATAAAAGCTCCTAGCTGAGACTAAGACAAGATTATTATTTCCGACATTGACCAAGTATATAGCTAAAATACCCTTTAAAATTACTAGGCTAGTCCTCCTACCTTGAGCTAATGTTTAGGGTAGAGGTATACACAATTCATTCTCAATTCTAATAATCATATTAAAATAAATCTGCAAACCTAAGTATTCAATTTTACCATTATCCATAACAAGATTGATAAACTTTAGGGGCAAAGAGGGAGCGAGACTACATAATTTAGAAAATATACAACCGAGGAATAGCCGGAAGCACTTCTCAGCAACTTTGTTTCAAGAGGAGTAGCAGTTTACAATCTCTCTAGTAGGAATAGGATTTTTCACCTGAATATACCATCCGTGACCAAGGGATGCACCACATAGAATCTTTGCAGCTGCTGGCCTTTCCACATCTGATCCATTTAATGCAATATAGTATAACTTCTCTATCTCCGCCAGGCTAGGACAGAAGAAAATTATGAAGTTCAATCATTAGCCGTTAAGATAACCCCAAAATTAGATCAAATTTGACAAAAGAAATAAACCTTGAGGCAGGGGTCATCGTTAGAGAGTTTATAAGAGTATTGTTTAATGGTGTTCCTTCCATAAACATTGACCATGGAGATTTTTCTGGAGGTGATGAATCTGACAAAGACAAAACAGATGTAGAAACATAACCAGGCCAGAAGTATACTGACGTATCCATTAAATTCCTAGCTATGCAAGCCTCCACTATGAGATGCCTCAAGTTCCCACCTGAAAGATAATTCAGAAGTATCATAGATATAAGCAGAAAAATACACATGAAGAATATTGAATACATAGATTGCAAGATGGAATCATGGAAGTAAAAGATCTAGTTCCAAAAAATTCACCTGCTTTTGTATTGGCATTAGCATGAATTCCAGTGCCAGATTCACCCTTTGCATTCATAGAATTATAAATGAAGCTTGCAGCTTTTCTAGCTGCCTGATTGGCTGCATCAATAACTAATGTAGGAGGGCATAGGAGGCCAGAAAAGTGCCCAAGGACCTGAACAGATGACATCAGTTCACGTTTCACGGAATCATCACTTTTCGTTTCATGTGTATATTCTGATTCCATTGACGCTTGAAGAGAAGACAAATTATGTTCAGAGGCATCCCTTAGAACATTTGCAATTGCCAAGGGGACAATGCATAAAAGTACACATAGACGAGCTACAAGATGAGGAATAGGACCTTCAGGAGGATCACGTTCCTGCAATCAACCGTGAGGGTAGGGTGATAAGTTAAATATTTGGGTAATATTTCAATGAAAATAAACATTACTATGGACCAGTCTCAACTCGCTGCACAAGCCGAAGGGCTGAGAGCCAAAGTGCTAGAAAAGTTTCTTGCCAGCTGGCCTGGTTTAGCATTTGAAGTGTCTTGATTCCTTCTGCAAGTAGTTGATGAATATTAGGAAAGTGAATCCACATAACTTTCTGAAAATAAGCTGTTAACATTAAGCAATAATAAATCCAATGAAAACTCACTCAGAGAATTTACCTGTAAGCACATCAATAGCTGATTTTGTAGCAATTTGTCTAGAATCCATAGCATTCTCCATATAAATGTCAAAAGGAACCCAACAAGGAGACTGACAAAACCGGTAGTTGCATTTCAACGGTATCTTACATGATCCCATATTGATGAGGGTCCCAACCAGCCGATGCTTACTTAGGGAGTAATCAAAATGAGAAACTCCACGCATGTTTGCAGACACTTTTGTTAGGACTTGGTTTACTAATTTTAGCTCTGATGAGGCCAATTCAAGGGATTCAAGAAATTGCAGCCTCTGCTGGAGGCAATTGAATTTTTCAGGCCTATAATACATAATCAACAAAAAGATGAGGAAAAATATTAGTCAATCAACACAAATCCTACAGAGCAAGTAAATATATTAATACAATAAAACTGCCTACTAGACTGCTATCGCCATCTTGATTCTCCATGGAAGAAGAAAGCTCCCACGTAATGTGGTGGCTTTAAAGCAATTGTACATCAGAAAAATTTTAGATATAGTCCAAGTCATCCAAGTCTACCTTGTCTTGCCATGGTCAATGGGATTGCATTTGGATCTAATAGCAATTGGTACAAGACAAAAGTAGGAAAAGGTACAAGGAATATAGAATTAAGTCTCATTTCAGCATAATCTACCATATAAACTAGTGTTTCTTTCCATCTTTTCTTGCAGATGAAATTTGCCCTCATTTGGGTAACTTCTAGCATTCACAACTCACAAGACTAGGAAACGACTTCCATAAATCATTTCTCATCTTTATTTATTTATTGCCACTAAAGTGAAAATAGCACAACCAAACCATATTATGACATATAGTATACACGTCAAACCAGAGATATCTTAGACTAGCAATATGACGAAGAGAGAACAAATTTTACTGCCACGTTGTTTTATCAGCCAATGACAAAACTCGAAGTTATAAGTAGCTTGAAGCTCAATAATATCAGCATGTGAATTAGTTCAACGGAAAAACGTGTTTCATACAAATCACCACAGCAATTACGGACAAAACATTCAAGACAAAAATCATATAAAGTAGGAGACAATACATGTTCAAGAGAACAGACTGCAGCAGAATAGTAGCCTTTCTGCTTTCGGTTAGTCGTTCCAATACCTCTAAGGCGGTGAATGAATTCCGCTTCCTTATCTGTTCACGGTACTCACTCTTCTCAAAATTCTGCGTCACATTACGATCAATGTCCATACAATCCTCACCCTTACCGGCAGCAACCAAACTCGATTTCTCACTAAACGTCACTTGAAATCCCCAATCGATCAGCATACAATCGAGCAGCGAAATCACAATCTCGTAAAAGAACAGCACGAACACGTGCCCTATCTCCAGATCGCGCACCTTATAGATTTCTGAAATCCGAAGCGCAGAGTCCACAGAACTCACAATCCTGCAAAACAGAAACGCGATTAAGCAATTAAGTGAAACCAATAGATGGAGTAACGCGAGCGAGAGTGAGATTAGGGTTTGTTACTTGCGGTTGCAGGAGAGAGACGGCGTAGGGTGAAAGGAGAACGCGTATTGCGATAGGAGAGGAAGAAAGAGAGCGAAAGAGTGAGGGTGAGAGTGGCGGTGAGGTATGGCGTTGGAAGCGAGAAGAGAGAGTATTTGAAGGGGAAAGAGGAGGCGCGAGGAGAGAGCGTGGTGAGTGAACTTCCACATCCAAGGGTGGTTGTTGTCGAAGCATGTCTGTGAGACTAATAGTTCCCCTAGCTCGGGACTGGGAAGCGCAATGCCCAGAGTGTTCAAGTGTTCCACCAGCTCCGTCACGAGTGCCGCTGCGGGTTTCTTGCTGCATTGCTGCCACAGCTTTAGCCTCTTCAGAACCCCTTCGCGCACTTCATCGTTCCACTCCAGTGCCGACTCCATGCTGCTCGATCAGTCTACTGTTGGTGTTAGGTATTAGTTGTTAGTTTCTGCTGCTCTCATTCTGGCACGAAAAAAAAAAAGGTCTGTTGGGGAATCGAATGCAGTGGGGACAGTATTGTCTATTTCTTTTTTGTATTGTGATTTTGGTCCTCTTTCGAACAGGGTTAATAAATACACCTACTATCACACTATATTCATCACAATCTCAATTTTGCTCCAATTTTTAAAACACCCAGGGTGATTGAATAATTAGTAATATTCAATCTTACAAGTTTTTATTCAATTCTATTTAGAAATAATTTTATTTTTCAAAAATTAATTAATACAACAATAATTAAAGTTAAAATGGAAAAAAAGTGTGTAAACATAAACAGGTGGCACTTCTTCTATATGACATGATTCATATCAATGTAAAAGGAAAATAAAATCTTACTAGTCAGTCAAATTGTAAAGAGAAAATAATTGAGAGAGACCAAACATTTTTAAGATTAAAATAAAACTTCCTACCACTTTTGGCCTTCTTAAAATGAAAGCATAACCAAGAGCAGAAGAACATCGCTGAGTAATACATATAAAATGTAATAAAAATAATCTTAATAACTCCCCGGATATTGTAAATGTATTGGTCCTATATCATTTTTTAATTATTTATGTAAACTAAATAAAGTTTACAAAATTAATGTAAGAACCTAAAAATTTGGGATTTAAAAGAGGAAATTAGTATATTAGACTAATAGAACCAGATTTTTGTTTTAGTATAAAATATATTTTTGGACAAACCTAGTTCATTAGTCTACTTCTACTCTCTTTCTAAGAACTCAAGTTCTTTCAAGTTCTCCTCCTTCTCTCTACCAAATCTCTTCTTTGAACCATTTGATTTCCGATCAGGTGGTGCCCAAGCATCCACAACGTAGAAACCTTCAAAAACCAACAGATCAGTTTCAGATCTTAGTCGGGTAAGTGACTTTATCAAATTCTTCTTTGTTCTTGAACTGGAACATGCAACCTTTGCTGGTTGCATGCGTCTTGTGTTTTCCCTTTTCTGTTCTCTGCTAAATTTTGAGCTCTAAGAGCTGTTTCCATTACCATTTCGGTGGTTGTAGGCTACTGTTTAGGTTCTTCACCGAGTAGGGTACTATGGAAGCGGTGTTGTGAGCTGGGCTGTTCAACTCCAAGGTAAGGGGAGCTAGAAATACTCTTTATAATTAGTTGCATGTATGTGTATATACTGAGTTATGTATTATTTTTGCTGCTTGGTTTGCATGTTAAGTTTTGAGTAGATGGAATGATATGTATTGCATGTGCTGAAGTGTTGAATCTGTGAATCTGTGAGGTGATGTTAATAAACTGTATTGGATACGTTTGACTGCTGGAATGGTTCATGTTAGAAGTTTTTCGAGTAGAAGGTTGTTGTAACCTGGTTTTGGTAGAAGCATAGTGAAATATTAGTGTTTTGAAACTGTTGAAAGGAAGTGAGATAGTGATTTTGAGCTTTGGATGTCCAGAGTGTATTTGGGCTATTGGGGCAGTTTCAGCAAGTGTATTGTGACTTGTTTGAGTCACTAAAGTGGTCCAAATAGGTGCAAAGAGTTAAGTTTGGGTTTGGGATCTTCAAGTTGTGGAAATTGATGTTGAGGAGTAAAAGTTGAGTAGTAATCCCTTTAGAAATGTAGTAGGAACGTTTAGGATCAATTAGACAAGTTTAATTAAGTATAAAACACGAATTAGGGGTGTTAGAAGTTAGGAAAAATGACTAAAAATGGTAAAGAGTGTGTGAGTTACATAATTCTGCAGAATTTGCGTTCTGCAGATTATGCAGACTCGCTGAGCGAATTGTTTCGCATAGCGAGTCACCCTGGCGAGATGCTCTCTGTCAGGGCATTCGCACAACGAGTTGGTGCGTTGTGCGAATGGCTAGAGAGGGTTTCTCTCTGTTTGGTGATTCGTATAGCGAATCTGGACGCTGTGCGACTGATGGTTGTCTTGAAAATGCTAGTTTAATTCGAATAGCGAATTTGGGGCGCTATGCGAGGGTTTAGGGTCTGATAATGTGTATCAGAATTTTCAGTTTAGCATAGTGCACAAGCTTGGTGCGCTGGGCGAATGTAAGTAAGTAAAACCCACTGTTTTTGTTATTCGCACAGCGAGTTTGGTGCGTTGAGCGACTTGCCCATAACTTATTTTTGTTCTTTTTATTCTTGTTTTATGATAACCTTAAACTATGTTTTGATTATTAGAATGGTGTAAAAGTATCTATGATATTGTATGATCAGTGAGATTATATGTTTGGATTCAATGTGATAATATTATGGTATTTGGTTGTTCATATCTTGAGTTAAGTTTCAAAGTGACAGTATGGTTGATGGACGTAATTTCATGGATCTCAATGGGAGGTCACATGGTGGTGCCCTATGTTATGGACGTAATTCCATGATCTTCAAGGAGAAGATCCATGGTGGTGCCCTTGGTGTGTTTTAGAATGATTTGCATGGAAGCTCAGTCTTGGGGGTTATCCTAAAACTACAATGGTCAATCATTCTCAAGTAGAGAGGATTGAACCATGTCGTGAGTAGTAGCAGGAGGTCCTAGTCTTGGGTACTTCCAATATGGCTCAAGGTGAGTGATAACAGACTAACCTCGTGAGTGTGGTAGGGTGAAACCCATTGGCAATGGCTTTGCAAAGCAGTAGAGGCCACCACGAGTGCATAACCCGCCATAGCTCGACAATCATTCTAAGTCCGGACAAGTCAAGTTTAAAGTGTAACAAGTTGTGTTAAGTGATCCAGTATATATGAATTAAACTTGCATGTTGTGTGTGATTGTTATAACATGATTTTTGTATGTCTAGCTCACCCTTTTTGCTTCTGTGTTTGTCTTTTGTTTGTGTGTGTTTTATGTTGCAATGACCATCCATTTGGAAGTGAGTAGAGGTAGATGAGGTGCTTTGGAGCAGGCATTGGAGGGAGATAACACCGCTGCTTAACCTAGTTAGGGTCCATAGGCTTCTGGTTATTTTAAATACTTTATCGTGTTAAAGTTTTAAATTTACAACCAATTTGGGATGATTGTAACCTTAAGACTTTATTTACAAGTCTTCTTCTAACTGTTTTATTATATTAAAATGTGGACTACTAGATTATATGGTTCTATATAATTTGGGACGTTTCAATTAAAATACAAAATTATAAAATAAAAATGAGAAAAATTACATAAACTAAAAATAACATATTTATTTAAAAAATATTAGATTTCGACTTTTCATTAATCTTTTTATAATGAAAGGTATTCTACGTATCTTTCTAAACAAATCAAATCGATAAATAAATAAATAGTTGGTTTAATGTATTAAGTATTAATATTTCGTTTTTAGTGTAATAAAAAAAATTACAGTTGACATTCATTAAAGGTTAAGATAATTAAACACATATTTGATATTCTGTAATTGACATGTATGTTTATTAGAGGAAAAGTTAATGTTAATATGTAATTAACATTGAAGGAACTTTTGAGAACATGATTAAAGTTTTTTACTGATATTATAATGTTTTTTATATTGTACTAAAGAAATATGAAATTTTTATTGTATTGAATCAATTTGTTGTTCTTATCGAAAGATGAAATTATATATATATATATATATATATATATATATATATATATATATATATATATATATATATATATATATATATATATATATATATAAATATATATATACGGTTTTGTAACTTTTTAAAATATAATATTAGCAAAAATATCTCTATTTATAAGAAAAGACATATTTTAAATATAGATTAATAATTTTTATTTTTAATTTAAAATAAATAATCAAAAAATCAAAAATTATTTAAATTAATCTTAAAACTTAAAATTCATGATATGATATGGTAATTATTTTTATCAATTAAAATTTTATGTATTTTAAAAGATTACATAAGTAAAATATATATATATATATATATATATATATATATATATATATATATATATATATATATATATATATATATATATATATATATATAATAAGTATCCATTTCAAGTAAGTGAAGGTGTCCACTCTAAAATTTTATTCAAATGTCAAAACTTAAGTGAAGTTCATAATAATAATAATATTATTATTATTATGTACTCGATGAGTATTTCCTTTAGTGTTGTTATGAATTTATACTTATTTAATAAACAATAGAAAAATATGTTTAATTACATTATTTCACTACAACAAAAATTAGTTTTAGTAGGGGTTTTATTTGATGTTTTAATCTTCGCTAAGTATATTACCTACAGTCTGACTTTCTCTAGACAAAACTAGTGTCACTAATAAATTATTGATACTTTTGAGTAACTTCTGGAACAGTAAAAATTTCGTGTGGTTTGGTTACTCCTGTAACTTTTCTGCCAACGGTTACAAACCTTCCTTACCTACCAAAAGTTTCAAACCCGTGCTACGTGACTGATTTTCTTAGTGCTTTTTCTTGAGGTTTCAAATTCCCGTTAATTTCATCAATTGCTTTTTTAATGCACGTAAATTATATTTTTTAATGCACATAAATATATGAGACAATTAAAAATGATAAAAGTTAAATATTCTAAAGTGGTAGTATTCTCCTGAATATAACATTCACTAAAGGAAATAGGTACAAAAGTTACAACTTAAAAGGTAAAATAATGTAAAATAACACAGTTTAGATGAAACTAAGGAACATTACAACATCTTTATTCATAATCATAAAATTATAAACAAAATGAAAATCAAATAACATTATTCAATCATAAATCTTCATACTCGTTATTTATTTATGCATTAGACACATTTTCTTGATTAGATATCTAACATATAAAAACAATAATAATTAATAACTTTTCACATAACAATATAAGAAATATATTAATTTAATCAATACATAAATATTACCGGTGATGCATGAAACATAATAAAATTAAGAAACAATTCTCCTTGATAAATTTATAAAAAAAACGAATTCATTATTATCTTTATTTCATTGACTTGGTTATTGAAATGATTTGCCACAGTCAATGAATATTAAGATACAATCAATAAATTAAGATTTGAAAGTATCTGCAGCACTTAATAAACAATATTATTTTTTTGCCCTGCATGATTTCATAAACAATATATATTTAATTCATATACTTTATTTACTTATGTGCCAAGCATTAATTAAAGAATATCATCCCACGACAAGGTTTCCAAGATGCATCCTAGCACATAAACTCTAAAACAAGAATTAAAGACCAAGTGTTTGGCTAAGGATGAAGACAAAAGTCTGTTTATGTACTTAAATAAAACATCTCAGTTCCCACTTTATCGAAAAGATAGAGTAAATTTAAATATAGAATGAAGTATACGTTTTTTATTAAGGAGATGATAGATATTGAGATAATAAAAAAGTTTCCTCATCCAATAAATAGTCGAGATATCTTTACCATCCCATTTTTGGGTAAGGTTTCCTATGTTAGGTGTTTTATCCTTTATGTACTTTATTCATGTTTTCATATATATTTTATTGTGTAGATATCATAGAAAAAAGTTTTGGCTACATGTAGCTTTTTGCAAATATCAGGGTCCATCATTTTAAAGAAATCCATTAGTGAACTTGCAGAGGCCATTAAAAAGGATTAAAATTGATGTGACGACTTCTCACAAAAACTTTTAATTACAAAATTTAATGTATTAAATTAAAAAAAAAGTTATCCAACTCAGTCCTAGTTATATTAGTGAAAAAAATTTATGTTGATAATTTATTTGATAAAATAGTAAAAAAATGTTAGTGATATTAATCAAATGCGTAATTTATTTGTATAACATCCTAAAATATAGTATTTAATTATATAATAGTCATCACAAATTTAATAAAATAAATCAATTATAAACAAGAGAATAAAGTAAAATTTACAGTCATCCAAAATAACAATAAATTTTAAACAATTTGTCATATATATATATATATAGATATATATAATAAGCTAATTTAAAAAAAGTTAACTAAACATCTTCAGCTTCTCCGTCAAGAGTCTGCTCCACACTGATGTTATCACTCTCTGCTCACATCCATTATTAGATGATCATAGTCACACAACAATATGATAAGCTAGATTTAAATACAATTAGTACATTTGTCTATCAAACAGCATACTTAAATCACATAGATCAATTAACTCAAACATTTTAAAATATACCAAAACTTAAACTGCATTATATGTATTTAGAATGATTGTCGAGTTATGGCGGGTTGTGCACTTGCAGTAGCCCCTATTGCTTTGCAAAGTCATTACTGGTGGGTTTCACCCTACCACACTCAAAAGGTTAACTTGTTTCACGCTTTGGATCATACGGGAAACACCTAAGACTAAGATTTCATGATACTCTCATCACATGTGTCAATATTCTCTACTTAAGAATGAAAGACCATTATAGTGTTAGGATAACCTCCAAGACTGAGCTACCTACATTCATTCTAACAATACTTGAAACAACACACATGAATTCCACCTTGGAACTCATTTCACAACTTTGAAATAATTTGAAACCATATTCATATATTCCTCCACTTTTACATTGTATAACACTATTTAGAAACATTAATCATACTTTAAAAGATCATAAAAAACCAAACAAGTCACTGAAAAACATCTAAAACATAAATACTCGAACCTACAGGGTGGCATTCAGGCACCTAGAACTGGCACTCAATGCCAAGAGAGAGCTAGTGCCCAGGCATTGGGAGGCTAGCGCTTAGCAGCGCCCCGACCCTTTGACTGAGGTGCTCAACACTTATTTTGGGTGCTCAAGCACTATCAGCAAAATCTTAACCTTTTTTAACTTGTTTTCTCCACTTACCCCAAAACTTCTAAAGACCCCTAAAACCCTTCAATCTCTTAGAAAACATTGAAAGCACGTCTATAACTCAATTTGACACTTTAAAACTCAAATTCACTCCTACAAGCTATCCAATATCAATTCTACCCTTTCCAACTCCCTTATTAGTTTACAAACTGCATAAACAAATCTAAATACACTTGTTAGCACCCTCCAACACCTCAATTTCAATCCAGTCTTCCTACTTTCAATTTTCAACATCTAAAACCTCCAAAAGGACTATAAACTCAACTTATGAAGCAATTACCACTTTCATGACCGGTTTTTCTGATATGAATATCTGGACAAGTCCTAATTGGTCTCATAGCATGATCCAAATCCTCCAAAATAGTTTACACCACTTACCTCAAAATCTCCCTACTCAACACCCCTTTTTAGGCTAAAAACACTACAAAACTATCACTATAACCTACCATTTGATTGCATATCAGATTTCAATCCCAATATACTTTCAACAAGTCTCAAATTACTCCATTACAACATCTAGACAGTAGATTCCTCATATCAACCCCAAATTCTCAAACTCACACATGCAAACCCTTATATTAGGCCTAAAACTCAAGAATTTAACAATTTCTCATCGTAACCACTTTGAATTCCCTTCAAACAACAACATAACTTCATCACACACATTCATAACAGAATAAAACATCAATTTCACACTATTACCATTACATGCACATCCTAATGCCCACTATCATTATTTACATTTAGAAAATATTACACTATTATCACAATTGCATCAAATTCATCATATTATTATCATAGATACAATTCTAGTATGACAAATATAATCTAAACCAGTTCTAGCTTCCCTTTCCTCACAAGGAATTATAAAGCTCTATGAACGTTTCCTTGATTGCTTGAAACACAATGAAAGTCTAGAAACACCTACGAAACATCAATTTGGCAAAAGAAAGAGTTCTTAGGACCTTAGATGGACCAAGAAGCTCAAAGAAAACATCATATTACACATGCAAGAGAAACCTCCTTGCATTGACTCGATTAAAAAGTGAAGAGTAAAAAGGAGTCGGAACTTACTTGCTCTATATCTGATCAGATAGGATGATAAACCTTGTCGCCGTGGTCGATTAGATACCTCCTGATCGTAAAAAAGATGACTTAGGAATTAGAACTCTTAGAGAGAAATGAGAAGAAACGAAAATAAAGTTTTAGAGACATGAACAATGTTTTAAGTAATGAGACGAATTTAAAATTTTTTATTTATATTATTCAATTATTTTAAAATAAAATAATCGATCTTATTATTTTAAAACGCCTACCAACTCTAATATTCTATTTTCTAGGTTTTTACAATTTGACTTGATAAAACATTTATTTGATAAAGTAGTAAAAGTTATTAGTGTTATTATTCAAAATAATATGTGTGTTTGATTGTTTCTAATGAATCATTATTAATAAAATATCTAGGTTATTCAAAGAATATTTTGAGGGATCATTTAAGTTTTCTTTTTGTGATTTTTATTTGTTAATTAAATATATAAAACAATAATACATATGATAGGAGTTAAATTTATTGGGTATTAAAGAGTATTTATTAATAAATAATGTAAAATTCAAAATGTCTAACTTAATTCATTCTATAAAAGAATACACTTTGTAACAGATATATGAATTTGACCGAAAATGATATTTATGGAACCTTTTTAGTTCAAACCTTAAAGTATAAATTGTGTTTTAAATTGTAAAATTTTTTTTATCTCCTTTTACATTAAAAATAATTCAAGCAAGGATTGTGTGGTTTCTTTGTCCATGCATTTCCTACAAAACACAAACATAACATTGATGTTTTAAGCCTAAGTGCAATTTTTTTTATGATGATGGCATAGACTAGAATAGAAAATGCCAACTCACGTGCTGATAACTATATTTCATCTGTTATTGGTTAAATTGAATTGTTACTCTCTAGCTAGCCAATAATAGCTTTGTTGAAGCAATTGGCAAACCGCACCTCTGACGGTGCCTTCGGTTTTGCCAAGTTGCATATTCAAATCTTGCAATTTCTATTGAATTGCAATTAGAGGAGAGGTCTTCTGAACGTTTGTGGGAGGGCCCTCTTCCTTTCAAGAACCAATCAACAGGTACTTACATTAACAACTATTTCATGTTACATAATTGTTGCAATCATAATATCGTTTTCGTCTTTCTTTGGCTTCCATTTTGTATTCATTTTTTCATCAATGCGACATCATCGTCTTTGGAATAGACATCAAGAATTTGGTTCTCCGTGTCGTGAATCACGGACACGGAACACAATTATAATGAACAAGAAAGCCAATAGTATCAAAACGTGTTGGAAGCAATTATGTTTTATGTTTTCAAAACCTGCATCACATGTGTATGAATCAATGCGGGGGTAACCCCATATAATTTTATTGGGGGCAAGTAATGGCATCACTTTCAGATTCATGGTTTGCTTCATTAATTGGAAAAGGTAGGTAATTTCCTCCTCCGAAATTCAAATCTTTGCTAGTATTGATTGGTCATTGGTGTTAATCATAATAACCCCTGAAGCATAAACAAACCAGAAGTATGTTATTTTTTTTCACTTTTTTCTTTTAGAAATCATGTGTCAAAATAATTATATACGTTTTTTATTTCATACTGTCTTTTCTATTTGACTTGTGTGTATAGACACTCAGACACCCAAATGCACAAATATGTTGTTTGATGTATAAAAATTGAGACTTCTACTGTTCCACTATTGCACCAAACCTGATACTCCATAATGTTTAATTTCAAATGCAGTTTGTTGGTTGGAGAAGAAAATTTATAAGAGGTGCTTTTGACCACTGATCTTCCTCACAAACATTTGCTGTCCAGGTAAGCTAAATGCTCAATAAACAGAAACTCTTAACTTTTGGTATAATATAGTACTGTATTTAATGATTACAATGTGCCTGTGTTATCTAGTTGTTAACTATCATATCATATTTTTGTACAGATAACGTAATTTCCAATGTCTCTTTTTTATTTAAGAAGATTATTTTAATTTTTAAATTGCACATTCGTTAATCATGAATCACGATATCTTTTCCTTGAACTGAAACTTTATAGATAAGGAGGGAAACAGAACAAGCAAAGACATAATAAGAAAATTAGAGATTTCTACTGGTTCTTAAACCAGGAAATCAAGCAAAGTGGTAATAGATAGGACAGAAAACAAAATGGTGAGTCACTGAAGAAATCAAAGTCTCAACAGTTTATCCTAGGCCTCTTGTTCATCAAGCCACACACGAAATATATCAAGAAATCTTGCATGTTCTCAATAGACAACATAATAACAGAGTGGATTATTGAAAGTTAGATCTGGGTTGATTGAGACTTTCCCAAAATATATATTATAATTACAAGGGTGTCTCATCCTCTGATTCCAAGAGAAACCAATAATATGAATACTGATATTAATGCTTAGTACTATTTTGAATTTGAATATGCATATCTATTTGTACTTGAACTTGATTAGTATATAGTTTATCATGCTCTTATATATGTTTATGTACGTAGAGATTGATAGATGAACAAATAAATTGGTACAAGGATTTCTCAATATGCATTTGAGGCAGAAATGACTGTTCTTAATTTAGTACACTTGAAATTATTCTAAAATATCAACAAGTATAATTGATAGAGGATTTGCATGATGATGCAGATCCACTTTGGTGTAAGAAGGAAAAAGGCAGAATGAAAGGATCTGGCAGCAAAGGCAGAATTACCATGTGCTTGGTGCTAACGTTATGCTTAGTGATTGCAGTTTTGTTGGTAATGGTGCTCTTAGCATTTACAGTGTTCAGACCACACGAGCCTGTTAGCAGAGTGGACACCATAAAGATTGAAGACATGAACCTTGGCATGGACTTTTTTACCATGAGTGTGAATGTGAATGTGACACTGGATGTGGGTGTTTCAGTTGAAAACAGAAATAAGTTTGGATTTCAGTACCACAATAGCTCTGCAGAACTCAAATATAAGGGGATATTGATTGGAGAAGGCCCTATACCAGATGAAGAGATATCAGGGGGTGAGACCAAGGGAATAAACTTGACACTCACTATTATGGCTGACCGTTTGGCCTCCAGCAATGGGGTCACGAAAGACATTACATCAGGTTCAATGCCCCTCAGCACCTTCGTGAGAATGTTTGGCATGGTCAAAGTCTTAGGCTTTATCAAATTCCATGTGGCTTCCACCACATCTTGTGATTTCACCCTCAATATTACCAACAAAACAATTGTGGACAATAAGTGCTTATCCAAGGCAATACTTTCAGCTTGATTTCAATGTTAGGTTGAAGAAAACAAAAGAACAACAACTCAATTCTGTAATCTTTCAAACACTCACCTCTGCAGAGTTTCTCTCAATCTCAGATACCCTCATGTGAATTATCTTTCTTTTTTCATTCTTTTAATCGATGTTCTCCCACTTCAACATACGTGACAAAATTTTTTTGTTAGAAAAATATTTAAAAAATGATGCAATGGAAGTGATGTAAATACATTTTACCAAACAATGGAAAAAGAGAGACATTTTACCTCAACATCAAAGTAATTATATTATACTTGAACAATACCTTTTTGAGAAATAAAATTTGATCAAACTACCTACTAAAGTACTTGTTTTTCTTTTTTGTCACTACCTCTTTCCTTATACAAGGATTTTGTTATTTTTTACATATAATTATTTTAAAATTATCTTTGCTGATTATTTTTTACCGTTGTACTCTTAATTCTTTTATAATTTTTACTCAATAAACAATAGTAAATACTGTAAATTCTCTTGTAAAAACCGAAAAGATGATAATCCCAAAAATAATAAAATAATTTATATAAGTATTAGTCTTTCCACATATTAACCCATTAATTGAGTGAAGATAATCGGACCACGAGTCTCAACAATCTTAGAATTTAAGATTGATTAAATTCTCTATATAAGGAATTTAAGAACATTGATTATATCAGCTAATTTATCGATTCTTGTGGATTAATTAAAAAGTCAGAAAGTAGAGTGATAAAAAGTGTACAAAAAAATTAAGAAAAAAATGTCTAAAATACTTATTTATATATTTGATTATCCTTTTTGAAATATTTTAAATACTTATGCTATTTTTCATATTTAAAAGTCAGCAGTCTCCATACTTATAGTTACAGTAGATCTAACCTAAATCGAATACGCTCATTGCAAGCTGACCTATATACAGTACTGCTAATTTAAATACAATTTTCTTAGATACTTTCAATATTATTCTCTGATTAAAATTAGAATGTTATTTCAATGATAAATACTAAATGTTCATAACAAATGCTTACTGAAGAAAACTCTGCCTACCTAGAATACTTAAAAGATTTTTTTTTCCAGTGTATTTGAAAAATACTTAAATGCTTAGATTCGAATACGTTAAATTCTAATCATAAAACATAATCTAAAGTTGAAATTTTTCCGAATTTGATATACATGAATAAAGAAGAGACTGTTACTGTAGTTATCAAAGAAAAAAAAAAAACTCTTTTGACAGTTGGGACGCGGCATGGCTTACCGGGCATTAAGTTGAGTCTGCAATTCTTCATACTGTTAATTAATACTAAGCATTAACATCATTGGACCCCCACAACTTCCAACTACCTTAAGATATAGTAATTAGTACACTATTATTATTCTGGTTGGAACTCATATATAGGCCATTCATGGCCAACAAAATCCCAATTCTAGATCTAATCTTCCCACTTACCTGTGTTGTGCAACCTCTGTTGGGTCACCACAATGTCTGAATCAGCACCAAAACAAGAAGAGATCATGACAGAAGCTCAAAAGAACCAGGACCAGGAGCAAGTGGTGGTGATTTCACAGAAAAAGCTAAAGAGGAGAAGAGTTTGTGTAATGGTGACTGGGGCAGTGCTGTTACTGCTGATTGTGGTAGTGATTGTGGCAATCATCTTGGCCTTTACCTTGTTCAAGACCAAAGAGCCAAGGACTCAGCTTGTGTCTGCCACTTTGGAGGGTATAAGTCCCCGTGTCTCATTTCCTGCCATTGACATAAAGATCAATGTCACTCTTGATCTCAAGGTCCGGGTTGAGAACAGAAACCGTGCAAGTTTCAAGCATGATGGGGGAAAGAGTGTTTTGCTGTATAAGGGAAAAGAGGTTGGAGAGACAGACATATACCCTGGTTTGATTCCTTCAAGGGGGTCTGCAATACTTCCATGCAGACTCACACTTCAGGCAGATGAACTAGCTTCCAACTTGACCAGTTTTCTCGGGGATGTAATTGGAGGAGATATCTCTATGGACACCGTTACTAGGATTCCTGGAAGAGTTACCTTCCTCGGATTCATCAAAAAACATATTGTTGCAAAGTCCTATTGCCAATTCACTGTTAGTGTTCGTGACTTCAAGATTACAAACCAAAATTGCAAGAGTAAGGCCAAGTTATGAGCAGATTCATAGGTTATATATATATATATATATACACACACATATGTGGTTGTATTGATAGTTCAGACTATAGTTTGTCACTATGAGGAGTGTTACATAAATAATAGTTACATACATTTGTATACATGTTAATTTTTAGTTTTATGCTTGTCTCTTGGAAGTTGGTTTCAGTTTTGTGAGTTTTGAGAACACTGTTTCCTGGAGTACTATTTATATGTTGTGCTTGTTAATTCCGTTCTTTGAATAGTGATCATGAAAAAAGGGAAAATGTTCTTGAATGAAAGAGGTAGGCAATCTTGCTTTTGCATGCGATTCAAAATTATAAAATTTCCCTTTAGAATAACCAGATCAAGCTTGGCTTCAGTTTTCCTGATACACTTTAAATTGTATAAATAGGCACAAGAGAACGATAACGACCGAATTTACTGGTAGTTTGTTAGATGATTCGAGCTGTGATTAACAGTTGGATCTGTAGTTGATGGAACGGTTATATGGTACACTACTTAATTAATTAATTCCTGAAGGTGCATTGTAGTCTAGGTGCCATGTCACTAGACCAGAAAAAAATGGGTCATGAACACTTGTTTTGGTATTTCGAGACCACCCATGTACCATTATCAACAAAGTTGCAACAAAGCCAATGATGGTGCTTGTTCTAGCTAAAGGTCTCTGGGGGAAGTTCCAATACATGAGCATGTAGTTTCAGTTGAGTCTGATCTATGAGCTTTGGAATCTTGTTTTGGTTGAAACATTATCATTTCAACTTTAGTTGAAATATTGTTGGTGAGGTTAAGATCACAACACTGTCAAATTCAACATTTTTTTTTCCACAAAGGTAGATTGAAATTGATTGTGACTAATTTTAATTCTCATTGTTAAGATTTTTTTTTGTCGTATAGGTCAGTCCCAGTTCTAAACTAATGTAACTGATGTTTTATTTGTTAGCATCATTGGTATTTTTCTGTTGATGCATATATATTCGCTTAACGTTAATTAAAAATGATTTTCGATTGATGTAAGTTGGGATTGTTTTTCAGTTAGAGTTGATCATGACACAGATCAAGATTATTTATCAACCAATGTTAATAATGATTTTCTTGACCAAACATTGTAAGTGCTATTTTCTAACCGATTGCAACTAAGCTTTTTTTTATCGACTTCAATAAAACTGTTTTTTAATAGATGTAAGTCAAGATTTTTTAACTAAAATTTAAATATTTTATAAAAAAAAAACATTAAAATTTAATAAATTTAAATTGATTTATTTAAATAAAATATTAAAAAATTAGACGTGAAAATCATTCAAATTTAATAAATTTAAATCTCCTAAAACATATCAAACTTTCTATCCCAACACTATGTAAGGATACACCTTACACCATTTATTACATTATTGGTAGATTATTGGAAACAGTTGGCATTTAGAATCAATGAAGGCTTAGTTTATGGGATGCCAATGCAATCAATCATACCAAGAACAAAGGCATCAAAACACCATCCTCTGCCGTTTGATTAAAAACCTGTAACCATCATTCATTATCCCACCTCCACGTAATTGTCGCTTGCTTTCATGTAATGAAAGTCATAGAATTAATCCCACTTGCCTATTACCGACCTTCACGTTTGGATAATTTTTTTCAAAAATTAAGTTTTTTATTCATTCGTGGAAAAGTTAACATATATACACATATTTTATTCAAAATTTTAATTAAAATTTTACCTAAATTAATTTTATTTTATAAATATTTTTTTATTGTAATTTTCCTATAAAGTTTATAACTTGTCATATTCTTGGGTTAGTTAGGAGTTGTTGATGAGAATGGGCCAACTTTGGGCTGTTTTTTGATCCACCTTTACCCATTCTTGAATCGGTACTGTTTTGTTTCAGCTCCGGTACAACGAATACATCCTTTAGTGTATAAATAAGATAAGTGAGAATTCAAATATGGCATATGAATTCAATAAATGTTTTAGATGAAGAACTTGACAAACAACGTGATTGATGACTTTAGGTCAAGTCAATGACTCATTTTCAAAAACCTAACTCAACTCAAGCCTTTCGTTTCATCTAGATAAAGAAAAAAAAAACTCAAGTGACCTTATCAAAGTCAACTATGACCAATATTAAAGCCATCGTTGTGAACAGTTTTAATATCACCCCCTTGAGTTTTTCCCTCCCTCTCTTTCTTTTTATTCATTTATTTATTATTTTTCTAGTCTATGTAATACCACTACTAATTTATCAAGACAAAATGACAAATTTATGCAAAGAACTCTTTGACACGTTGTTAAATAACAAAAAGGGTATTTTTTTCATAAATAAAAAATAAAATGATGAGAGTGCATGCATGTATCTAACCTTGAAAAAGAAAGAATATATGTGGAATAATTGAATTAAGTTACTATAAGTAGAAGCAATGGAATAAATAAGGTGTGGAGAAAAGGTCGTGAAGAACGGAAAGGAAGGAAGAGTCCCGTTTGGCGGGCCAAGGAACGCGCGTTGTCTCATATAATATACCACCAAAATTAAGGAACATCCCTATACAACAAACCAGAACACACAGCAACGTTAATTTTAACGAACAAACACGAATCCATGATCAATTAACCCAACGAAAAACCGCTTCTTTACCTCAATTACGAATCCCAATAACTCTCCTCCACGCGCAGCCACTCCGCAGGGTGGTAATGGGACCGGAGAAGATCACCCTCGCCGCGCCCTCGCCCTCCTTCCGCCTTCGGTGCAAGAGCCTGAACTCGCTCCGCCTCCGCCGCATCTTCGACATGTTCGACAAGAACGGCGACTGCATGATCACGGTGAGCGAGATCAGCCAGGCGCTGAGCCTCCTGGGCCTGGACGCGGACACGGAGGAGCTGGAGACCATGACGCAGTCATACATCCGCCCCGGGAACGAGGGCCTGACCTACGACGACTTCGTGAGCCTGCACGAGAGCCTGGGCGACACCTACTTCGGGTTCGTCCAAAGCGAAGAAGAGGAGCAGCAGGAGTCGGACCTCTGGGAGGCCTTCAAGGTGTTCGACGAGAACGGCGACGGCTACATCTCCGCCAGGGAGCTTCAGGTGGTCCTCGGCAAACTGGGCCTGGTGGAAGGGAACTTGATAGACAATGTCCACCGCATGATTGGGTCTGTTGATACCAACCACGATGGGCGCGTTGATTTCTACGAGTTCAAGGAGATGATGCGCGCGACCATTCTCCCCAGTTCTTGATTTTCTTCTGTAGTTCTAAATGTAATTCTATGAGCTTTTCTCTATGTTAGGGACTCCCACCTTCGTTTGTACAACATTCATTAACTACTCTCTTTTCGCAAACAAAACTCACTTCTCTATGTCATTGTAATATTTGTTTCGTACCATGTTCGAACTCGTAGGTTTCAATCAACGTTGCTGGATGCGGTTCAATAAGTTTTGGTTTTGTTCCCGCGCTTATGTTCCCTTTTTTATGGTTTTTTTTCTTCCCCACAAGTCAATTTTTCGGTAACGATGGTAAATAGCTTCGTGTGTGTAAAAGGAAATGACGGATATAATGATTGTATGACATGTCTTCCGTGATGCGTAAAAGACTACGTTCTTCAGTGAGGCGGCAAATTTACAAAACCATAATAATGTTAAAAAATAAATTCCGCTGGACACACGCTAAAATATTTATCTGAAAACTGCCGTGCTTTTCATTGATTCGTGATATTTCTGAAAACTGTGGTGCCTTTCATTGATTCATGATAGGTTTTAAATAGCAGTGACTGAATCCTTTCATTGATTCACTATAGTTTTAAGTTTTAATCATTTAGATAGTACTAGTTAGGATTGTCTCTAGGTACTTAATTGATCTCAATTAGATTTCTTTATGTGAAAAATTGACTCAATTTACACCTTGTCGTTAAATTCAGTGGACGACGTTAAAATTTATGTCTGGTGACATGCTGATTGGACAATGGTTAAGCACGTGGCAGTGGAACTTCAGCCTCCTCTAGGCTCACTCAAATCCTCAAAATGTTCAATCCTCAAACCTCGCCACCGCCACCGCGGCTGCCGGTCATGACTCTCCCAGTAACCCCTCTCAACCATGCTAAGAGATGCACTGACGCATGGTCTCTACTTTTGGACATATGAATATGCAAGGGAGAAGCTTCACCCAGGTTGTAGAAAAAGTTGTGAAGAGAGCCTGAATATTATGCTGGTATCAGGAGGATTAGCTGGGCTGATGAGTTGGGTTTTGGGCTACCCTTTAGACGTTATAAAAACAAGATTGTAGGCTCAAACACTTTCTTCGCAGAAATACAGAGGCATTTTTTATTGCCTTAGGAAGAGTGTTAGAGAAGAAGGATATGAGGTACTATCACTAGTGTAGAAAAGACTTTTAACGTGACCTATTAGACGTCAGACCTACAAATATCCAACGTAAAAAATGACCGGTGGCACTTCTGTAAATAAGTTAACTATTTAGACGTCTGATGGGGGAGGGCCCCGACGTCTATACTCACGAAGACGTCAGCTCCTCCAAGTTGGACACCAAAATGTGGTAGAAAATTATTTTTTACAGCTCTTACACGTTCGACTGGCGAGACCCCGACGTCTAAATGGCATTTGGATGTCCGATTGCTCCATTGGACGCCAAAATGGTGGCGCCAGAATACCAAAAGTCATTTTATTTCGCAGTGGAGACGTCCGATCCCGCCACCCCGACGTCTATATACGTTAGGGCCCTATGTCGGACGCCTAATGACCTGACAGGTAGGTGAAAACGTGCTATGTTCTATTGCTATAGATGTTCGGGCCCCTATGTCGGACGCCTAATGACCTGACAGGTAGGTGAAAAGGTGCCCTGTTCCATTGCTTCAGACGTCTGGGCCCCTATGTCGGACGTCTAATGTCTATATAGACGTTGGGACCCTATATATCGGACGTGGATAGCCTCCGCCAAAATTAATTTTTAGATACACATAGACATTGGTGTGGTAGGGGCCTAGACGTGTGAACATATATAGACGTCGGGGAGTATTGGCCCCTGACGTCTAAGGTTGTTTTATTACACTTTGCGCGAACTCGAGACAGTTACGCGCACTATTCATCATCTTCCTCCTCACATTTTCTCTCGCGGCTTTGCATTTTCAGGTTCATTTTTTTTCTTTTGGACCGTTTAAACTTACTTTTACTCCTATTAAATTAGTCTTTGATGAATTATCTTCCATTTGAATCGATTAAAATGAGTTTTCGCTATGTTTTGGTGCAGTTTTGTTCGTTTCCTTGGGCAACGATTTCTTGCGTTCTTGGGCAGCGTTTTCCACTCCTTCATTTCCTCCACTACGTTTGTAATCAGTTAAGAAGGTTAGCATTCTTGTTTAAAAGTTTTTGTCTATGCATGTTATTGGCTTTTCGGTATGCATGTTTTTGGCATTTCGATATGCATGTTATTAACTTTCGAATTTGCATGTTGTTGGCTTTTGGATTTGCATGTTGTTGACTTTTAGATATATACATGTTATTGACTTTTGTGTATGCATGTTATTGACTTTTGAGTATGGATGTTATTGACTTTTGAATATGCATGTAATAAAGTTTTGTTGTGTTGTTATGATTGGTATGTTAGATTATTAGTATCTAATTGAGTGAAACTTAGTTCCCGTTTGAAATTTAACACAAACGATTAATCTTTTAATCGTTTGTATTAAATTTTGAATTGTCCGATTGGACAGTTTGGGAAAATTATTTTTCATAATTTGTTATAACATGTACGTTGGAGTTTATGGATAAGATTGATAAAATTTTGGTTCAGTATTTGTGTTCTTCTCCGGATGCATATTTCATTGTGGTAATCCTTGACTACTCTCATTTCGTGTATATTGGAGACCAATGCGAAATGCTACCGAAATCCTATCAAATTTATGATGTAGACTTCTTTGCATGTGTCTTAGCAAATTATGAAAAATAATTTTTTTGAATGGGTAGGGCCTAACCTTGTGAAAGTTAAAAAATTGAAACTGATGAAGTATATTACGAACATAGTATGGATCGAAGCTGGATGAATGAACGTCGGATCAATGAAGAATATGAGAAGGGTGTTTCAGAGTTCTTGCAATATGTTGAACAAAATGCTAAGTGTGTGAACATGACATAGTTTTGTCCTTGTGTTCGTTGTCTTAATCAAACACTCCAAGACTTAGGCAATATGCGTGACCATCTATTCATGTTCGGCATAATGAGAACTTATACCGTTTGGACTTGGCATAAAGAAGCATTGGACTAGCCTACCACGTCACGAGGAATGAATTATGTGGAAGAATGGTTGACTGATCATTTAGAGGACATGATACATGATGTTGGTGAAGATAATTTTGGAAGAGCTAATTTGTATGATTCTCTTAAACATGATTCAGAGCAACCATTGTTTCTAGGATGCCCTAACTTTACACGTCTGTCTGCAACTTTGAAGTTGTTTAGTTTAAAAGCAAGGAATGGATGAACTGATAAAAGTTTCAGAGTTGTTGAAGGAGATGCTTCCAAAAAATAATACTCTACCTATTCGTCATTACGAGGCCAAGAAAATTTTATGTCAAATGAGACTCGAATTTCAAAAGATACATGTTTGTCCTAATGATTGTGTTTTGTACATAAAGGAGTTTACTTCGCTAAAGTATTGTCCAACGTGTGGTTTATCTCATTTAAAAAAGAAAAATGACAAAAACACTAGTGATGAAGGTAATGATGGTGCACTTGCTAAGGTGATGTGGTATTTGCCTATAATACCTAGGTTCAAACGTATGTTCTCTGTTAAAGAAGATGCAAAGAACCTTAAATGACACGTTGCCAGAAGAAAGTGCGATAATCTTCTACGACACCCAACTGATTCACCATAATGGAAGAAGATCGATGAAACATTTCCAGAATTTTGTGCAGATCCAAGAAACTTAAGACTTGCACTTGCAAATGATGGTATGAATCCTTATGGGAACTTAAGTAGCAAACACAGTTCATGGCCAGTTATGTTAATGATATACAACCTTTCTCCATTGTTGTGCATGAAGAGAAAATATGTGATGTTGTCCATGATGATATAGGGTCCTAGACAACCTGGAAATGACATTGATGTTTACTTGAAACCTTTAATTGATGATTTGAAAATGTTGTGGGAAGAAAGGGTCGAAGTTGATGGAACCCTCTCCTAGCATTAAGCACGCAAGAAGAAGCTTCGAAACAGATGCACAACGGAATAAGATTTGGTGCAGTGAAATGGATGCACAGAAAAGTGTTTGATGAAAGTTTGGATGAAGATGTGGTGTGTGTATGATGCCTCCAAGCTCAGAAGGCCTTCGTACTAAGGAAGGAAGCTAGAGGGGAGTATCTGAATTCGAAATTCAGAGGTGACTAAGGGATATAAGAGGCTGAGCAAACAATTCTGCAGCATTTCATTACATCCAAAAGTGAGAAAATACAAAGAAAAGGCCCTCTTATTTATAGGTGAAGAGGAGCCTAATTTCTGATTTAATTCCCTCCTAAATTCAAATTATTTAGCATAGAAGGCACATTCATTTTGATCCAGCAAAGTCCATGCCTCATTCCAGCTCAGCCAGCAAGGTGCATGCTTCATTCCAAAACAACCAAGTCACGTGGATAATGCTGGTGCATTTTCCATTCCGTAATCACCTCCCTTTTTGGCTCCTTTGCTTGGTTCTATTGATTTAACTTCTTGGATGGCTCAATCATGGTCTCCAAGATTTATTAGTTCCTACAAAACAAAGTATAAGTATATTAAAGAAAATCCTACTAAGACTTAGAGAAGAAAAATCAAGAATGAGTCTTTAACAATCCATCTTCACTTCCCTTTCTTAGCCTTAGCTTAAGTTGATACTCCTTTGAATGGAATGCCCTAAATGGGTTTCCATCATACCCTCCCTCTTGAAAAACGATTTGTCCTCAAATCGGGAAGATATAAAGAAGCACAACTTTGGTTTGTTACTTTCCTCCTGGATCAAAAATATATCTACAATAAGCATCAAATATATCTCCAATTAGTATCAATCCAAGAAAGAATTTTTTTATGGAAGTAACTTTAGAATAAGGACTTTGTTTTATAGTTTTAAAGAAATCTGAAAGTCCTATTTCACAAGTCACTTTTCTTTTATCTTGAGTTTCTTGTATCCCTAAGGGTAACAATAACTCAAGATTTAAATTGCCATATTTTGAAGAGGGTAGTGTAATGATAATTTGTGTGGCAATTGGTTTAAAAGAGAAGTTATCATGCAAAGACTTAAAGATAATTGAAGAAGAGTTAAAGGATTGGAAACCTTCCCTTTTTGGTTCCCTTTGAATTGTAGGAGTAGAATTTGCCATCAGTAGCAAATGCTCCTTTTCTCTCTTTTCTTTTTCTCTTCTCTCATCTTCTGCTATCTTCTCTTCTTCTCTCTTTCTCTTTTCTTCTTCTATCTTTTCTCTCAATTCCTCTTCTCTCCTTCTAGTCTCTCTCTTTCTTCTCTTATCCAAGAGTTTCTCAAGTTTTTCTTTAAATTCAATTTCCCTTCTAGAGAAACCATCTAGACCTTTCATAAATGTTTTTCCCTCTTGAATGAGGTGTCCCATTAATTCTAGGTCTCTCTTGGCTGAAAGAGGAACAAAATTTCTTCTCATGCAAGCTCTTAGTTCATACCAATCATGAATGGAGGATTTTCTACCTTTCTTGACACTATATTGCCTATGATTCCACCACTCACTTGCATGTTCTTCTAATCTAGAAAGATATATGTTAAGAGCAAAAGATTCACTATCTCTCGCAAGAAAAAGATGTATTTTATCAATTTTTCTTTCCCAAGCTAAATATGTTAAAGCACTAATATCCCTACCAAAGAATGGAATATCTTTCCTAGCTTGGTTGTACCTTTCATCCTTCCTTCTTTCTTTTTGTTCACCTTCATTTTGATTTTTCATGTATTGGGCAAACAAGTTCCTAAGCTCACTCATTTCTATTTCTTTCTTGGTGATCATGATTTCCTCATTCATCTTTTTAATTTCAAAAGTGGATTCTTAGTTTGAAAAGGTTTAAGATTTTACCTAGAGACAATTCCCAGGTAAGAGAGGTGAGCCAAAGTCCGCTTAAATACTAAGTCTTACCTAGCCAGAATGTCTAAGGTTACTTACTTGACCATTTTCAAAGTAAGATTCACTATTGAATTTAAAAATGGACTCAAACAATCTAAATGAAAGATAAAACACCTATACTTCTAATGGAACAAAAATCTTAGAGCATGAAAATAAAACAAGAAATCCTAGGTGAGGCTTGTAGCTTTGGCTAACAAGACACACTCACCGTCTACTATCAAAGCAAACAAAGAAAATTGCCAAGATTGGAGAGAGCACCAAGGACTCTTCCAAACACTTGGTCTTAAATGGCCTTTTACAAACAAAACTGAAAACTAAAATGGAAACATATTATAAGTTCAAAACTCAAAAGAATCAAGCTAAACTACTCTGCTGATCCATATGTGCACTGATTTGAAACTTGTTTTTGTTGCTCTCTTAGTGCTTTAGCCCTTCAATCCTTGCTCAAAGAGGTTTCAAGCTTCTGGAACAGTGTTGGCTATTTTTAATGATCTTCACAAAGCTCTCCAAAACAGTTTTTGAAAATCTGCTGCACAAGCTATAAGACACCCTTCAAGTGAAAACCTGCACTGTTATATCAAACCAGCAAGAATATCTAATGTTCCAGTTCAGCAAATCAATTTATTCAATTGGTCCAAAATTGATGATGGAATTAGCTTGAATTTAAGGACCAAACTGGTCAAAACAGAACTGAATGAAAACTGGGTTATTGTCTAGAAGACAACACCAAACTGCACCAAAAATCAGAAAGCTGAATTGGTTAACAAGGTGTGATAAAAACTGTTTTGAACAATTTTTTTAAAAACTGAAATCTGCACCTTCAATTGTAAAAACCAGTTCAATCAACAAGTTTCAAAATCCTTTTGATCATTTAAAATGTTTCTCAAATCAGAACTATATAAGCTAATTGCATAACACAAATCAAATTCTGAAACTGGACTGTTTCAGCATTGGACAATAGTGCAGTATTTCTCTCGGCCAAGGCTATTTGGCTTCATGTGCATGCACTCAAATCTCACTTCCTTTACTGTTTCAGGGTGCTCTAGCAAGCTTCTTTTAGGTTCCAAACACTCAATTTCTCATTCACTTTCATATGGAGCTGGTCTCTCAAAATTTGGCTATAGAAGTTGCCAATTTTCACTCAAATTCTCACTGCAGAAAAGTGTTTTATGCTGCTGAAAAAAAATACAATTAATGTTTGCTGGACAACACACTTGAATTCACAAATTCAGGTTCCTCTACACTTCCTAAGATGCTACCTTGGTAGGGAAAGGATTCTGCAACTTGAATGCTCCAATTGGACTTCACAACACCATTGCAATCATCCAAAACAGTCACCAAACAGATTAAAAAAAATCTGCACCAGTTTCAACACCAAAATTTGACTTGAACTTGACAATTTAAGAGGCCAAAAACTCAAAAGCAATAAAAATAGGTTTACAACAGAAGTAGGCACTCAAATGGATCCTAATAATAGTGCTAGAACAGATTAAGAAAGCAAGAAAACTCAAAATGCAGGTTGAAAGACAATTAGCACGAAACTGTTTGATAAAAATAGAAGGTGTTCGATGAAATGCCTTAAAGAAACCCAGATTTTGTGTTTTTGGGTTTGGACTAGGCTGCACGGTTCATAATCCCTTTTAACACTTTGCTTTGCTTCTTTTAACCATTTAATTATAATTTTAACCACTGAACCAAGTATTGCTGCAAGCCAAATTGGATTTCAAAGTACATTCATCAAAACAGATTCAGTTTTCAACACTGCACCAGAAAATTGGCTTGGTTTTGGTGGTTTGAAACTCAAATTTGCACAGAAGTGGCTTAAACTCGAAATGAATCACTTCAGCAACTTTAATTAGTGATTTGAAACATGTTCAAACTCTGAAATGAGTTAAAAACAGATTGCTACTCAGATTGACCTTGCCACTTCCTAATTTAACTCAAAATATGATGGTTTAAGAAACAACTCTGCACTTAGGCCAAGATATTACTAATTGAAATCTGCTAGCAACTTTTAAACACCATTTTAAACTTGTTCAAGCTATCAAATAGCTCAGGATTAGCAGAAATCAAAAACAGACCTTGTTATGGCCAATTTATGCAGAAAAATACCCCATCAATCCACCAAAATCAAGTTTGATTTATTCAAAAGCTATAGCAACAATGAAAATGACTCATGGAAGTCTTAATACACTAGATCAAGCTGGAAATTATCAGCTAGAATGAATTAAATTCAGATTAGACATCCAAGGATTTTTAAGCACGGTGAAAAGCTTGAAATAAGACCAAAACAGTAGGTTCTTCTGGTTTATGAGGCAACCAAGCTATGCTAGATGCATTTCATTGCTTGTTATGGTTTGCCATACCATTTGCAACCTTAGACAACACTAAACAGTGGTAGACAATGCATTAGAACAGACTTAAAAGACTTAAAACAGATTCAAAGAAAACTTAAACCAGAAATGAATTTTCAATCAGATTTGAAACTTGAACCAGAGTTTTAGTGATTCTGCTCATATCACCATGGCTAGATTAAGCTCTCATTGCCTTATTTGGTTGATATATTGATAATGCTAAATTTTACCATATTTTAAGCATCATTTTAGTAGCAAAATCAACTCCTTTCTAACTTATAACTTGCTTAATCCTCTTGTTTTGTCTTGTTTTCTATATATTTGTGTTTTTGGCTACTTTGATGTACCTTCATCAATAATCCCTTATT
Source organism: Vigna angularis (assembly GCF_016808095.1). Taxonomy (NCBI): domain Eukaryota; kingdom Viridiplantae; phylum Streptophyta; class Magnoliopsida; order Fabales; family Fabaceae; genus Vigna; species Vigna angularis. Next base: position 11,283,572 of record NC_068971.1, read on the forward strand.
TTGTAGCTAAAAATGAGCTTGGAAGACTCTCCAACAAACGATAGAACTGGACCAAGAAATTAGCACGCAAAAATGCCATCAGCAGCTAAGAGCACACTCGGCCAGGAGCTCATGGAGGACGTTCGTCCAGACAAGACTAGGACGCTCGTCCAAAAGCCAGGCAGAGAGGACGCTCGTCCAAGTAGCTGAGAGGGACGCTCGTTCCAGCCAGGCAAAAGAGGACGCTCGTCCAGGAGCTGATGAGGACGTTCGTCCAGAGAGTTAAAAGGACGCTCGTCCAGAGTGGAAGAGCGGACGCTCGTCCAAGGCGAAGAAAAGGACGCTCGTCCAAAGTGGAAGAACGAGCGGACGCTCGTCCAGAAGGAAGAAATGGGCGCTCGTTCAAGCTAGCAGAGAGGACGTTCGTCCTACAAGAGAAGTGGAGGTTCGTCCACTTTCAGCGTCCAGAGAGTTTCACGCCCGGGCGTGAGAAATGGGGCGCCCGGGCGCGACTTTTCGCGAGACTTGAATTTTTCCAGAGAGTTTCGCGCTCGGGCGTGAGAAATGGGGCGCTCGGGCGCGACTTTCGCCAGTTTTGAATATTTCCAGAGAGTCTCGCGCCCGAGCGCGACTGACAGAGGGCGCCCGGGCGCGACCTTTGCTGATGTGTCTATTTAACCCTAAAACGCGAAGGGGAAATGGTCTTTGGTCATTTGGAGGCGCGATTCACTCAGAGGAGAGCTTGGAGGGCTGCTAGGGTTCGTGGGAACACTCCCTTCTTCCTCTTGGGTTCTCCTTCTTCTTCCATCTTCCATGTTGTAAGCTTTAGGGTTCTCCATGGAAATGGAGAACCAAACCCATCTTGTTGGGATTATTTGTAGCCTTTGAATTCTTGTGTAATTGTTGAATGATTTGATTATATATATGCCTTTTCTATCAATTGCTAGTATTCTTGTTTCCAATCTTAAAGCTTGCATGTAATGGGAACGTTCATGGCTTGATTTTGGGGTTTTATGGATTATGGGAACGTAAGATGAAATCTTGAACTGAAATAAGAGTCCTTGTGGGTCATTGATTCTAGGAATGGAAGATGATTCACATGTTGTCTTAGATCCCAGCTCTTTAATGCGGGTTTTGCTTGTTAGATTGCCAAGGAATTGGGGTTTGATAAGGAAAACCTAGGCTTTTTCACCTAAGGAATTAGGGCTAGAGTGTTTTAGTGGATTGACTTTAGTAAATTGATAGAGAGGAGATGAAATTGGTTATACACAAGAGTGCATTGGTGAAAACTAACCTTAGCAATGTCATTTCATACCATTTCTTGTCTTTTCCATTTCCAAGTGTCTTCAATACCAAAGTCCAACCTTGTAATTATGTATGAATTTACATTCCTGCACTTGTTCTGTATATTGATGTTATGTTATTGAGTCTATATGAGTTGTTAATCGCACAATTCTCTAGTATTACGAGTCTCTTGGGAAAACGATACCCGGTCTTACCGGTTTATTACTTGAACGATTCGGTGCACTTGCCGAAATCGAGCCCAACAAGTATTTTTTGGACTAACAAGTTTTTGGCGCCGTTGCCGGGGATTTGGGGATTGAACCCGAGTCCTAGCAACGGCTAACAAGTTAAATTGGGCCTCATCAAGTTTTTGGCGCCGTTGCCGGGGACACGTGTCAATACTAGACTTTTGTGAGGTTTCTAACTTATGTAGACTTGATTTTGTATATAGAACTAACTCTTTTGTTGTAAATAGATTTTCAGTTTTGCTTGGGCTAATTTGTGGCTTTAGCCTAGTTGTGTCTAAGTGTATGCAGGGGATGTTCACAAAAGGAGGACTGCAGCCTCAAAAGCATCATGAAGACCCTGAGATTGTAAGAAGTTTAGGACACAAGGAGAGAACTAGCTTGAGCACTACAAGCTGCCCAAAATTCTCCCTTCATTGAAGATGATCCAAGTGCTAAGTGAAAGAAGATGAAGAAAGGGAGAAGGAAAAGAGAAAGACTAGTCACCACCACCCTTGGATGAGAGACAAAGAACTCAAGCCTAGCAAGCCAAAGTTGATCAAGAGGATTGAGTATTTAAAGATGTCAAGGTAGTGGAAGGGCTGAAATGAAGAATTTAAACTTGAGAGTTGAATTGGTGACTAGAAATTGGTTCAAGAAGAGTTGGTGGAAGGAGCACACCAACATCAAAATCTGCACTTCATTGAGTAATCCGTCAAGCTAATGACGTTAAACAAGCGCTTTTGGGAGGCAACCCAGTTTTATATGCTATTTTACTTGTGTTTGTGTGATTGTTGTGTTATTTGCATTAATAGTTTATGTTTTGCATGTTTGTGTAGTTTTGCATTCTTGTGATTTTTGAGTTGTGATGTTGTTTTTATGGTTTGTATAAGTGTATTAGGTTAGTTTTAGCTTGTTTGGTGTGTGAGTGCATTGAATGAAGGTCTAGAACCAAAAATCACATGGTGATTGGCCAATTTCGCAGAAATCTGCATTATGCAGAAAACTGATATGGCGCCCAAGCGCCCCCTGCTGAGGGGCGCCCGGGCGCGAGCTGCACGAGGGCCATCCTGCTTCAACCTGATCGAGTGGCGCCCAAGCGCCCGAGCGCGCGATGCACCAATGGCGCCCAAGCGCCCCCTGCTGAGGGGCGCCCGGGCGCGAGCTGCACCAGTGGCGTCCAGCACAAATTTTTTTTCTGGTTCTGCACTTTTGTTTTTCTTGATTTATGATGAGTTTCGCATTCTTTTGCACTCTTTCACACACTCCTTTTGATGTGTTTTTATACCTTTTTGTGTTGTGGTACCTTTGGGAAGCTTAATTCTAAGACTTCCCTCTTTGTTCTTGTACTTTTGTCTTTGTTTGTTTTGGATTTCTTTGTCTTGTTTCTTTGCTTTCTTGTGCATCTTTCTTTTAGTTTGTTTTATGGATTCTTCTCTTCAGTTGTTGACTATGGGATACTAATTTTGCTTTGAGCTTTCTTGTTACAGGATAAGATCTTCCTTAGGAATTAAAGAGTTTAAAACCACCAGTGGCCAACCTTTGAGGCATGCGTGAGTTGAGCACCCTATGAAATGAAGATTTTGCTGCTCGTGTAGCATGGCCTGGGGGCCAGGCCCCTACTGATGGGGGAGGTGGAGCAGTTGCGGAGTATATTCTACTGTTGGAGGAAGATGTTGCAGATGAAAGTGAAGCTAATGTCTTACACTGCTGGAGCTGCAAAGAGTCCATTTTAATTCGGTTTTTCAGTTTTAATTTCCAGTTCTTATTTGCTTTCAGTTTTAGAATTTGGATTTCTTTTTGACTTGCCTTGTGGATAGTTCTTGTGCAATTGGTCTGGTGATTTGAGTGAATCATTAGTTATGCTTGAATTGAATACAAATCTGTTGTGCTTGCTCTTTATCCCTGAGAATTATTTTGAAAATCTGATTGAGATTATGTGGTTGAGCTTGTTGAACAGAGATTGTGGTTGCTTGTATCTATTGAGATAGATGCTTGGTTTTAATTGTGATCAATATTCTTGGCATGATGTTTATCAAATTTTGGAACCCTGAGTAAACCTGTGAGATGTTGTGCCTCAAAGTTTATTGATGAATGTTATTACTTTGGAATCACAGTTAATTTTGCCTAAGTTTCTCTACTTGAACTATTTGCTTGCTTGTTACAAATGATCAAGGCCATCTTGTTCTTCAACCTCTTCTACATTTTGATCCTAAAAGCCAATGCTAAACCTTTGAACCTAAAAGAAAACTTTCTCATTCCCGAAACCTTAAGCCTATTGAAAAATCCTTAACCTCCTTACCTTGAGTTGAGATGAACATATATGTTAGGATGAGGAGAATGGTTTAAGTTTGGGGGAGTTCTTGTCAAAAGGAGGGCATTGAGAAAAACAATAAGATGAGTAAAAAGAAAGAAAAAGAAGAAAGAAGAAGTAAGACAAAAACATGAATTGAATGAAAAAGAGTTGGGAAATAAGTTGAGAGTGGTTTATTCAATTTTGGAGAAAAAGAGATACTATGCTATATCATGAATCAAATTGTTTGTTCTCTTATCTCAAGGTGCTTTGTTGTCCAGAAAAACCAATTTTTCTTCTTAGCCCAGCCACAATACAAGCTTCAAAAAGTCCTTGTGATGTAACTTGTTTGTTAATGTGTTTGAAATTGTTGAAACAAAAGGCAAAGTTGATTTGTGTAACATTGTGATATTTGAGAGTTAGACACACATCCTTATACACCATTGTGCTTGAGTGAAACACTTTCTTTGGTGAGGATTGGTTCCATGCACTCATTGAAAACAACTTGCCATGTTTGTTGATCTATCAATTGCATCTATCATGTGATTTTGAACTGTTAGCACCATGATTGAAGTTTAGCTTGCTAAGACAATATTGTCTCTTGAATGTGATTTATAAGTTGAGCAAGCATGATTGATTTTGTTTATTTGATTGAAACTATGCTTGAGTTGCTAGACCATTGTGATTGAATTGTTTGCTAGGAGAAGTACTTTTGCTTGAGGACAAGCAAAGTTGTAAGTTTGGGGGTATTTGATAATGCTAAATTTTACCATATTTTAAGCATCATTTTAGTAGCAAAATCAACTCCTTTCTAACTTATAACTTGCTTAATCCTCTTGTTTTGTCTTGTTTTCTATATATTTGTGTTTTTGGCTACTTTGATGTACCTTCATCAATAATCCCTTATTTTGTAGCTAAAAATGAGCTTGGAAGACTCTCCAACAAACGATAGAACTGGACCAAGAAATTAGCACGCAAAAATGCCATCAGCAGCTAAGAGCACACTCGGCCAGGAGCTCATGGAGGACGTTCGTCCAGACAAGACTAGGACGCTCGTCCAAAAGCCAGGCAGAGAGGACGCTCGTCCAAGTAGCTGAGAGGGACGCTCGTTCCAGCCAGGCAAAAGAGGACGCTCGTCCAGGAGCTGATGAGGACGTTCGTCCAGAGAGTTAAAAGGACGCTCGTCCAGAGTGGAAGAGCGGACGCTCGTCCAAGGCGAAGAAAAGGACGCTCGTCCAAAGTGGAAGAACGAGCGGACGCTCTGTCAGGGCCGGCCGGCTGCAGCGGAATGGTTAGCGTAGAATAACAAACCAAGAGGGTTTTTAATTCAAACGTGTGTCTTTTAATTTCTACTCAATTAAACTTACTTAGCAATTAATATTGACAAATAAAGAGAGTAAGGTTGAGAGAAATTTGCACAGATGATTTTATCCTGGTTCGGATCTTACCAATCCTACGTCCAGTCGTTTATCTCAAAGCAAGATAAACAATTCACTAATCACAAAACAATTACAAATTACAATCACAAAGAAACAATTTGTAAGAGTTTAGAAACCACCTCTCTTGATACCACAAGAGATGAAACTACACCTCCTTTGAGTCTTCACAAAGGATGAACACCTCCTCCGAATACTTCACGAAGGATGATTCTCTTCCGAACACCTCCTTAGACACACCAAGGATGAACCGGCTATTTCCTCTGTCACCGTAGCAGCACTTCACCAGCTCCACAGACACGAGTTTCACAAGCCGAACAAGAACACACAAGTCTCAAGAATTTCTGAGTATTTGAGCACAAGGGAAGAGTTTCTGTGTCTTTGGTTATTCTTCTTGAGAGGAAATGAGAGTCTATTTATAGACTCATCCAAAGACTCTTCCATTTTTCGTTTTCAGCCTTTCTTACTGTGTTAATCGATTAGCTACAGTGGTTAATCGATTAACACTCCAACGGATAGTCCAATGGCTCTAAAAACGGCTAGTTTTTCAAACGGTCACTGTGTTAATCGATTAACACCCTCTGTTAATCGATTAACGTTAATCGATTAACAGCCCCTGTTAATCGATTAGCTACAGTGTTTTGCTACAGTACATTGCTACAGTAATGTGCTACAGTATTTTGCTACAGTAATTTTACAAAACACTTTCTTTTTCTAATCTAAGTCCTATACATATTTCTAAGAGTATTACAAAAGCTTTCCATAGCAATACAAGTCTTCATAACATCTTGAATCTTGATTTCTTCTTGACTTGATTTGGACATCATCAAAACTTCATTTTCATCATTTTGCTAACACGCTCGTCCAGAAGGAAGAAATGGGCGCTCGTTCAAGCTAGCAGAGAGGACGTTCGTCCTACAAGAGAAGTGGAGGTTCGTCCACTTTCAGCGTCCAGAGAGTTTCACGCCCGGGCGTGAGAAATGGGGCGCCCGGGCGCGACTTTTCGCGAGACTTGAATTTTTCCAGAGAGTTTCGCGCTCGGGCGTGAGAAATGGGGCGCTCGGGCGCGACTTTCGCCAGTTTTGAATATTTCCAGAGAGTCTCGCGCCCGAGCGCGACTGACAGAGGGCGCCCGGGCGCGACCTTTGCTGATGTGTCTATTTAACCCTAAAACGCGAAGGGGAAATGGTCTTTGGTCATTTGGAGGCGCGATTCACTCAGAGGAGAGCTTGGAGGGCTGCTAGGGTTCGTGGGAACACTCCCTTCTTCCTCTTGGGTTCTCCTTCTTCTTCCATCTTCCATGTTGTAAGCTTTAGGGTTCTCCATGGAAATGGAGAACCAAACCCATCTTGTTGGGATTATTTGTAGCCTTTGAATTCTTGTGTAATTGTTGAATGATTTGATTATATATATGCCTTTTCTATCAATTGCTAGTATTCTTGTTTCCAATCTTAAAGCTTGCATGTAATGGGAACGTTCATGGCTTGATTTTGGGGTTTTATGGATTATGGGAACGTAAGATGAAATCTTGAACTGAAATAAGAGTCCTTGTGGGTCATTGATTCTAGGAATGGAAGATGATTCACATGTTGTCTTAGATCCCAGCTCTTTAATGCGGGTTTTGCTTGTTAGATTGCCAAGGAATTGGGGTTTGATAAGGAAAACCTAGGCTTTTTCACCTAAGGAATTAGGGCTAGAGTGTTTTAGTGGATTGACTTTAGTAAATTGATAGAGAGGAGATGAAATTGGTTATACACAAGAGTGCATTGGTGAAAACTAACCTTAGCAATGTCATTTCATACCATTTCTTGTCTTTTCCATTTCCAAGTGTCTTCAATACCAAAGTCCAACCTTGTAATTATGTATGAATTTACATTCCTGCACTTGTTCTGTATATTGATGTTATGTTATTGAGTCTATATGAGTTGTTAATCGCACAATTCTCTAGTATTACGAGTCTCTTGGGAAAACGATACCCGGTCTTACCGGTTTATTACTTGAACGATTCGGTGCACTTGCCGAAATCGAGCCCAACAAGTATTTTTTGGACTAACAAGTTTTTGGCGCCGTTGCCGGGGATTTGGGGATTGAACCCGAGTCCTAGCAACGGCTAACAAGTTAAATTGGGCCTCATCATATATGAATTCACTTTCATCTGAACTCAAGCACATCCAAAAACCAAAGCAGGAAAACCAGATTTAATGACAAATTAAAACACTGCATCAGAATTTTGAGCACATGACTTTAACATACTGGAATTGAATTCTAAAGCTGGAAGAGACATAAGAAAGAATGATTCACCGTTTAAAATGAGTAACAAACATGTATGAACACTGGAAACACAACACAACAACAGGAAACACGAAATTAATGACTGGAAAAAATAAAACAGAAGCAACAAAAATACTCAAAACAGAAACTGGAAACTGAAACAGAAAGCACAACAGAATGCAGAAATGGAGTGCAAAGATGGAGGAATAACTTAGCTCTTGGTGCGTGGATGACCTAAGCTCATGATACCACTTGATGGAACCCTCTCCTAGCATTAAGCACGCAAGAAGAAGCTTCGAAACAGATGCACAGCGGAATAAGATTTGGTGCAGTGAAATGGATGCACAGAAAAGTGTTTGATGAAAGTTTGGATGAAGATGTGGTGTGTGTATGATGCCTCCAAGCTCAGAAGGCCTTCGTACTAAGGAAGGAAGCTAGAGGGGAGTATCTGAATTCGAAATTCAGAGGTGACTAAGGGATATAAGAGGCTGAGCAAACAATTCTGCAGCATTTCATTACATCCAAAAGTGAGAAAATACAAAGAAAAGGCCCTCTTATTTATAGGTGAAGAGGAGCCTAATTTCTGATTTAATTCCCTCCTAAATTCAAATTATTTAGCATAGAAGGCACATTCATTTTGATCCAGCAAGGTCCATGCCTCATTCCAGCTCAGCCAGCAAGGTGCATGCTTCATTCCAAAACAACTAAGTCACGTGGATAATGCTGGTGCATTTTCCATTCCGTAATCACCTCCCTTTTTGGCTCATTTGCTTGGTTCTATTGATTTAACTTCTTGGATGGCTCAATCATGGTCTCCAAGATTTATTAGTTCCTACAAAACAAAGTATAAGTATATTAAAGAAAATCCTACTAAGACTTAGAGAAGAAAAATCAAGAATGAGTCTTTAACAATCCATCTTCACTTCCCTTTCTTAGCCTTAGCTTAAGTTGATACTCCTTTGAATGGAATGCCCTAAATGGGTTTCCATCAGAAGTGTTCGATTCAGATGTTCAAGAAACTTTTTGTTTGCGTGCAATGTTGTTTTGCACTATAAATGATTTCCCAACATATGGAAACTTGAGCGGTTATAGTGTTAAAGGTCATTTTGCATGTCCCATTTGTGAAGAAAAAACTAGTTACCTTCAATTGAAGAAGAAGGGTCAAAAGACAGTATATACAAGACATCAAAAATTCCCTCCTCGTAATCACCCTTACTATAGATTGAAAAAAGCATTTAATGAAAGTGCTGAGGATGAGGTTGTGTGCAGACCCCGCAATGGTGAAGAAGTATACAACGAAGTCAAAAACATTGACTTTGTCTTCAGAAAACATCATAAAAGTACCTTTGCGAAAAACATTTAGAAGAAATGATCAATATTTTTTAATCTTCCGTACTGGTGTAAACTTGATGTTAGACATTGTATAGATGTCCTGCATGTTAAAAAAAATGTTTGTGACAATGTCATCGATTACCTTTTTCAATTATTCCACGCCCCATCACGGCCACCTTGGAGTCATCTCTGAAAGACACAAATTCGGCCTCCACCTTGGTGAGTTTATCAAAAAATTTCTCGTTTCCACACATATGATTACTTGCTCTAGTATCTAGACCATATTGAGTTGCTAGAAATCTCCTCAGCCTTTGTTTTCAAGGGTCCAACATTTGAGTCCTCCACCTTTGACTTTGAGATCTTTGACGTCAACAGAATCCCCATTTCTTCTTCATCTTCTTATTCCGTAAGAAGGTTTCTCTCACTTTTCTTCTCAGCTCGACAAAATTCAGCAATGTGACCGGACTTATCACAATTGTAGCACTTCATCGATCTGCACTCGTTTGCATAATGACCATGTTTTCCAAACTTAAAACATTTCATTCCTGACTGATCTCCTAGGCCTTTCCCTTGTCCTCGACCATGACAATTCTGCTGAATGATTTGCTCTTCACTATCATCCTCAAAATTACCTCGGTCATGTCCACCTCGTCCTTGGCCTCCTCGTCCTCTGCATCCAGGACCTAGACTCTGAGTATTTCGAGTTCCATTTGAGTCAAAATTTGATGGCAACCTCCTTGAGCTAGGTTGGGTCAAAGCTTAGGAGGAAGCAAAGAGCTGGCCCCTATGATGGATATGGTTGCAAAAATGGGTGGGAAAATGGTGATAAGATGCACAAATGATAATGGCGTGGTGATAGGCTCACGACTTTTAGTGATAGGATGTAGATGGTGCATAGTTTGAAGGTTCAAAGAGAGGTTAGGCCAATTTCATGAGGTAGATGACTAGAAGGGCCTCTAGGGTTGTTCTAGTCTTGATCAAGGAAAAATGAGGCTATAATTTGACATCATAACATTACTAATTTCCAAGATGAAATACAAGGGTGAAGACACCTCTATTTATAGGCCAAGGATGTCTCTTTCTAACCTTAAAAGCATGATCTCCCACCTTTGCTCTCATTGGCAAAAAATAAGGCATTCTAACCTCTCCAATGATGAGTGGACAGGTGGCCACTCTCCAATGGAAGCATGACACATGACACACACTTTCCACTTGGTTTAAATATCTAACTTAAGGAAAATCATATGTTACTTAGTCCTTAATACAAGTCTTAATCAAACCTACATTACATGTCCAAATACAAGGTCTAAATAAACCTACATTACTCTTCAACCTCTATGATGACCTATGAGAAAAAGCTTGCTTCATCTTGCATAAATGATTCTAGCTTCTTCTTGAAAATGCTTGGGCCATGGCTAGGGGTATTCCATCAAATTGTGCTTGTAGTGCTTGATCGTCGAGTTCCCTCTTTTTCTTCTTCTTCAATTCGTTGGCCTTTAATGACCCAACTAACTCCTCCACAATGAGAGTTGACAAATCCTTTGTCTCTTCAATAATGACCATGATACTTTTAAAATCATTCGTTGGATTTCTCAAGATCTTTTATGTATCTTGGTTAGGAGGAATTTGTTCTTCGTTCATTTCGAGTTGGTTGGCCATCTTGTGCACTCGAGCTATAAACTCAGCAACTCCTTCCTTTTCATCCATCTCCACATGTTCAAAGTCTCTTATGAGAGGTTGTACTCGAACCTGTCTTACACAGATATCTCCTTTGTATGTCACCTCCATAATTTCCCATGCTTATTTTGCTAACTTTGCATTAGTTATTTTCTTGAACCCCGATTCATCCACTGCATTGTACAAAAAGTACAAAGTGCGGTCTTTCACCCATGCCTTTTTCAATAAAACAATTTGGGTCACTATTTGATGTCATCCTTCGCCGGTTCATTATACTCGTCGTTCACTATGTCCAATAGATCTTGGGATCCAACAAGAACCTTCATATGCAAAGACCAATTGTCGTAATTGATCTTTTTCGACAACTTTGACACGCTCATTCCGTTGACTACCTTTGCCATCTCTCTCAGAAAACACTTAAGCACTCACTTTTTCCCTCATAGTGTTTGACTCCCTCCTTTTTTTTTTCTCTCGGTACTCAAAACATAAAGCTCTGATACCACTTTGTTAAAAAATTAATCTTGATGCACACACACTAAAATATTCCTTTGAAAATTGTGGTACCTTTCATTGATCCATGCTGGCTTTAAATAGTCGTGACTTAAGCCTCGGGCCGTTTATAAATGAAATAATAACAAACCCAAATAAAAAAATGAAACAATATAATAACCTATAACTAACTCAAAATACAAACTACATGTACTGCTTTTCAAATAAAAACAAAAGACTCAAATAAATGTGATTGACTACATTAAATGAAACGCCTAGTAGCAAATAAAAAATTAAATTTAGTGATTTTAAAGTTTATTCAAAAAATAATACTTTGACACGACAATGGAATGTTATGGCATGGTGAGATGGCATTCTGTGTCTCTTAGACTGGTATTGACACGTTGAAAGGGAAAACTTGGATTAGAGTTATTTAAAGCATATGGTAAGTGGGTAAGGGTTACCGATGGTGGCTACAAAGAAACGTGAAGTGTGAAAATGTTGTGACTATGTTATGGTGTGTTTTGTGGGTAATTTTTTGGCATATGGATAATGTTGGTTAGAGTTCTTTAAAGGGTGAGATGAGTGGGTAAGACTTACAAATGTTGGCTGCGAAGAAACGCAAAATCGTGAAAATGTTGCAACAACTGTTTCAGGGTTTTTTTAATGGGTGATTGTTTGGCGTTATGGTGGTTGTTATGGGAAGAAGTGAAATAAATCAATTTTCTGCGATGACTTCATTAAGATTCCTGTCGTGGGTGATTTGTTGGCGACAACGTGGGCCACTATGAAAGTCACTAGTTAATGAATCGACCCTTATGGTTGTTGTAGTGGGTGGTCTCAAGACTAAAAAAATATTAAACACCTATAAAATTACAACACAACCAAGTGTAAAACTTCATTGTAACTTTTGTTGTAGTATTTATGGGATGCCCGATTCAAACTATTGACTATCAAACTATGCACGAGATCACCCTAATTGTAAAAATTCGGTCCATGTAGGTTGTATAATTAACTGAAGGTTTAATGTTTCGGTAGGTTCCTTTTTCGTCCAAAATCTCAAATAGGTCCCCTAGTTATTCAGTGTCTCAATTTTGTCCTTATTTTTCAAAAATTGAAACAAATAGAGACTTGCCGTCAAATTGGACAAACGTCGTTTAAGAGGCCCTTACGTGGCATGCTGACAGTATTTTTGCCTGAGCTAAATCTTCTCGCTTGGGTGAGATATGCAAAAAACTGAAACACAAGTTTTGTTGATATATTTGTTGTGTTAGGATGCAATAGATGATGTTAAAGTGAGTTTGTAAATGAAAACTCAAATAGAAATGTATTTGATTATCTTGAATGAATGAAGTTATGTTATATTCAGTCTACTGTTTGGCTCTCTTGGTATCTGTTTCAGGGTCGAATTTCATCAAAGTATACTATATTGTGTAATCCATGAAAATGAACTACTTTACCTCAATACCAATAATGATGTTAATGGTATATCAAAAAGTAGGAATCCTAATCAAGAAGGGATCATATTCCTGTGGAAGCAAAACCACTTTTCTTTCTGTGATAACGTACCAGTGTTTTATCTCTTCATACCTCGTGCCCTATAATTTGAGGAAAGAAAGCACTATGTTGGAAAGAAAGTGGTTATGAATTAGTCCTTCCTTTTTTGAGTTTTAACACAGGGTCACGTGGTCTCACTTAAGTGAAAATTTTTCGCTTAAGCTAGATTGACGAAGGAACAATTTTAAAAGGATTTGCCGAGGCGACCCAAGTTTCGCCTAAGCAAAAAAGCTCCAGTGGCTCAACCTTACTTGCAAGACATTGTCGCCCAGGCGAGCAAAGTTTCGCATAAGCGAAAATGTTCAAGTGGGCACCCCAAGTTTTAACCTAAATCTCACCTAGGCAACTTAGTTTTAGCTTAAGCAAAAATGTTCCAGTGCATTTCTTGCTCAGGCGAGAAGGTTTAACTTAGGCGAAAATACTATTAGCATGCAACGTAAGGGCCTCTTAAATGGCGTTTATCCAATTTGACGGCAAGCCTCTATTTGTTTCAAATTTTCAAAAATAAGAACCCAATTGAGACATCGAATAAGTAGAGGACCTATTTGAGATTCTGGACGAAAAAAAAGACCTATCGAAACATTAAACCTTTACTAAATGGGACACTCACAATAACATCATAGTTCTTAGGAAAATAAAAGACTCTAAATGCTAACAAAATATACAACCAACAAAAACTGTCAACAATTCTTTTACTTTGAAATCTACTTTCACTCAACTTTTCCTTTATACTCATAAATGTTATCTCATCCTCCCCCTCCCTAAATAAGTTATTAACAATCCCTTATACATCATTATCCAAGTCAATACTTTCACCATCATTATGTAAACCTAAGAAAAAACAAACATCCTAAACTATGAAAGGGACTAAATTTTCCCTAATCCTACAAGCCTTTTTCACCAACATCCAACTTACTAATTAATTCTACAAGTACATGGTTAGAAATTACCATACGCTCTACCATATCCATTATCCATTTAAAAGGTGTGTTTGTACCATATCCATACGCTCTACTCCTTTTGGAATGATTTTAGGCAACCATTCAAATAAACTATATGTTGTGTTTGTACACTATGTCTAACTCTAAATTTAGCCTACAAGTGTAAATGAAAGCATAGGTTCATACATTGAATACAACAAATAAAGTATTGAATATCAAATTTAAACAGTTAGACGATACTTACTATTCTACTCTCTTGTTCGTCCATTTTAGTATACCCTACACATTAAAAAAAAAACAAATATGTTATCTTTGTACTTCACAACCAAATCTACACTAGTGCAATGAAATCTCTGTCCGGACTCAACAAGCACTAGTAAAAAAACTGTTTTTAAACTCGCGTTATAGGCAACGGTTTAGGTGAAACCGAAACCTATTAAAATGCGGTGGCATTTTTGTAGTTTAAGCGAACTTATACGTCTCGGTTCAAAATCAACCAAAGCATATAAGTCATATTACCTCGGTTAAAGCAACGACCGAAGCCTAAAAGCCCACCTATGAATTCTGTGCAGAGCCTATGGCTTCGGTTCATTCAGAACCAGTACGAAATAGTGTTTATGCCTCGGTTTAAACAAAAATCGAGGTATATAGTCATTTTATATTTTTTTTTTCATTTTTTTCTAGGGACTATATGCCTCGGTCAGGTGTAGAACCGAGACCTATATGCATGTATTGTTTCGGGCGAGCAGAGAACCGAGTCATATGTGCACGTATCTTAACCAAAAAAACGTAACCTTTCATTTCCTTCTTTCTCCAGATCTGACTCCCACCCTCGCGCTCCCTCGCTCTCCCTCCTTTCCTTCTTCCTTCAGATCTGACTCCCTCCCTCCCTCTCCCTCCATCGCTTTCTCGCGTCGTCCAGTCTCGTTCTCGACCATTCCACCGGCGGCATCATCTACTCCGACTGCGGCCTCGTCCCCGACCGCTCCACCGGCGACATCCTCTGCTCCGAGTGCGGCCTCGTCCTCGAGTCCCACTCCATGGACGAGATCTCCGACGGGCGACAACGACCCCAACGTCCTTGAGTCTAGATCCCCTCGCGACGATGACGGTCACGACACCCACACAGCCAGCACAGCCGCGAGATCGGTGGTTTTTGGCGAGAGAGAAACGATGGTGGACGCGGCGACGGCGAGGACACGACGACGACGAGGACGCGGTGGCAGCGACAATTCCTCGATCTCCCTTACGATCTCTGTTTTCTCTCCTACCGTTTGAGTTTCTGTGATTTGAGTTTGGTTTCTTCGATTTGAGTTTGGCTTCTGCGATTTGAGTTTGGTTGCTGCAATTTGAGTTTCGTTTCTCCGATTTTTGAGTTTCTGGGTTCTGTGTGCAGGTTGGGGTGGAGAAGATTGAATCATGGAGGCACGATTTGGGTTTTGGGTTGCTGTTATGGTGGTTCTGGGTTGTTGTTTTGGGTTGCAGGTTGTTGTTCTGGGTTATGGGTTGCGCTTCTGGGTTCTGGGTTACTTACTCTCATGCTAGAAATATTTGGTGAAGAAAAAGAAGTGCCAAAACCACGTTTCTGTTGCTTTGATTTTTTCTTCTTACAGTTGCATTTTTGTGAATCTCGATCACCAAATCCTCCTGCTTGAACTGAACTGGGTTACCTAAATTTAAAAAAAGAAAAAAAAGTGTTACGGCTTCGGTTATCTAAAATTTAGGGCATAATCTTACCACTTTTATTGTCTCGGTTCATGACCGAGGCATAAAACCTACATTTTTTTACCTCGTCTGGTTATGCACCGGTTGCAGAACCGGTGCCTATAACCAATTTTAACCGGTGCTATATCCTCCTCCTGTACTAGTGAAGGTATGGATGAGCTCCATGACATCTCTATCCAGGCTCAATGTTGTCTTGTAGACCTTAAGGTCATATTTTTTGAGCTCACAATAATGTACTCGATTTCATCATTACAGTTTGGAATCGTGGGCATCGACTACCTAATTAAGACTAGATTCATGGTGCCCAATCTCTCCCTGAAGTTAGGAATACATGGTAAATCATTGGGATTGGAATAAATCAACCATGAATATAAATTTAGGGCCAATACACGTCATTCTGTAATGGAGGTTGTAGGTCGCTCAAAAAAGTCTCAACGACACAACTGAAACCTAAATGACGTTGAGAGGAACTAAAAGATGGAAGCAGAAAAGTCGCTCCCACAGTCGTAAAGAAAGAACCACGAACACCCACAATCGAACAAAACCATGAACATCCATAATTGAAAAAAACAAATCACGAACACCCATAATCGAACAACGAACCACTAACATCTACAATGGAACGCAGAACCACAATCTTCAATACTTCTGTTTGCTGCTACCAAAGCCTTAAACGGAACAACACACAGTTGGAAGAAAATTAGTTCTCTTTTTCAACCTCACGCCAATACAACTAGCGATAATGAAAAGCTTTTAGACAAACCCATCAATTTCAAAGGATAGCAAATTTACCATTTTACCCTCTTTTATAACTCACCACATATCACAGTGTTTTAATAAAAAAATAAGGTGACAGCATGTCAAATTAGGCATGTCAATCTACCAGTACTTTTTACAAAGCTAGACAAATTTGAAGCTTAAATTTAATAATTAGTCAAATTTAAATTTCTTTTGCATAAATATACAAGTGGTGCAGGGGTTTCTCTATTAATCAATTACAATAGTGTATTCAAGGAACAAAACACTCTAATATTACATTTAGATTTATAATCGATTACAATTACAAGACTCTGGTAATCTATTATGTTCATATTGTAATAAATTACAATAGTCAAGATTATGTGAATTTGAAGTCGTTTCACTCTCCTAATCTATTATGTTCATATTATGTTCATCTAAACTCTCACGATTTCTGCTATAACCATTTGACTTAAGGGAAATTGTATGTAAAAAAACATGATTTTTTGTGTTATAAGATCCATGAATGACTTGTCTATTTATGTAATAAATAAATAAATTTGCCTAATTACGTAATTTAGACTTCAAAATTTTCTTAGTTTTTTAAATTTGCCTTAGTGAAACTCTTTACCCATAATCTCACGTCATAGTCCAATTTATAATGATTGCACAACCAGAATATTCATAGTTATTAAAATGTAACATTCAAATGACCAATTGGCCACAATTTATAATTGATTTGACACTTAATAAGTAGATTCATTGTCACAACTTCATTAATAAATTTTATCTACTTTTAAAAGAAAAAATTGTTTCTTTCAACATTTAATTATTATTTGTTTCCACTAAGAATGTCTCTCATAACGCTTAATCTCACCATTACAACTAAGTATATTAGGCTGTGTTCGCATGAACATAATTTACTGTTCATGCGAATTACAGAGCGAGTAAATGTAGGTGCGTCGTGTTCGTTTGAGGGAGAGAGCGAGGAAAAGCGAAGACTGATTTGCGGGATTCATCCATTTTTTGTCACCCGCGGATGTGAGAAGATTTGCGCTGATTTGGGATGAAATGTCGTGTGTGCCCTTAGCCTGTTACGGGAACGCGTAACCGATTACGAGAACGCGTAACCGGTTACGCAATATATATTTTTTAATTTTTTTTATAATTATTTTAATATTATAATTTAAAAAATGTACATTTTAATAAAATTAAGTATATTATATTTTCTAATTTATTAAAAATAAGTTGATTATTTAATTTTTATAACTTTTAAACATTAATTTTATAAATTATTCATAATTGTTTTTCTTTATAAACATTTTTATAATTAAATATAACATTTTATATTACTTTTATAACTAGGGGCATTTTGGTAATCTTTAATTTCTACCAATTAAACTAATTTTTAAAATTTATCACATCAATCAAATCCTACACTAATTTTCACAAACTTTACTTCCAAATCCACTCTCAATTATCCACAAATCCACTCAAAAAAACAACTAAAAAATTACCCTCAAATCCACTCAAATCCATTCAAATCATCTCCCCCAAATCATCTCCCCAAAATCTACCCAAAAGAACACAGCCTTAGACTTTATATAGAGCTTCAAATAAGACCTACTAATCCCCACTTCTAGGAGAATGTGTTTGTCTAATTACGTAATAATTTTTTTATAGAGAGAAGCATTTAAGCACTCCAAAAATAACCTAATATAGTAGGGGTTATGGAAGTGCAGGAAGCAATGGCCTTTAGATAAGTATTCGAACTGGCCCAATATAAATATTTTTAATGACCCATTAAGCCAATTCAAGTCACCTGATAGCTCTAACTCTAAACTACTGTCATTGTTTGGTTTTTTTAAATATCTATTGGCTCTAATAGATTTTAATTTTTCAAATAGACGTATGGTGAAATGTATTATATCGAAATAGCCTTCGCCTTTAGCTGCTACTGTTTGTTCTGAATAATTAAAGATCATGATGATGTCATCATGTTTATGATAATGTTAATAATATTAGCCTCAATTGATGTAAACAGTTTTAAATTCGTCACCTGAAATGAAAAATAAAACACAATAAAAAAAATTAATTAAAAACAATGAATCAAATTGTCTAATGATATTATTCTCGCACTAATGACTAAAAAAACTGGATACACTGCTCGATAGAGGAAGATGTGAGAATTATAGGAGAAATCTCAAATTTCCTTAGTTGAAAATGTCATGGAGTATTTCTGGTAAGTTTCACTATAGATATTTTTTATATCTTTCCTATTTATAATTTTTTTAGATTTTCGAAACTCAAGATTCAAGAGGCATATAGATGTTTCTATATTTTAAATTTCAATAACATTTTCTTCTCTTAATTTGAAATTTTCTTCTTTTTACCTATATTTGCTTTTAATCTTTGAAATTCTTTAAACTTTAGTGGTTTCATGAATATATATATATATATATATATATATATAAACTTAATCTTAAGTCTTGATATACTTGAGTTCTACTTTCTTTTTAGAAATAAATTATTTTTAAAATGATCTCGTGTCTATATTTTTGCTGAATTACTAGATTCTATTTAGTGTCGGTATATTTGTAGCTTTTTACAAGGAGTCGTACATTGTATTATTTTACCTTTCTACTAGTATTCTTTTTACTCTTATATACTCATTTTACTCCAATGGCTTTATTCTGTTAGGGAAGAGTTGTTAATTTTCAAGTATCATTTTATTTTATTGAATTAATCTCCTCTTCCACGACATGTCTCCACCCTTTATCCTTCATAACTTCCCTAAAAAGTAGTGGCTCACAATCCATTTGAAGACAATATAATTCTTCAAGATTAGAAGTGACTTCATCAGACCTTTCACAAATGTCACGTATGTCTTTTATATTCTTTGGTCTTTCACTCGTACTTTCTTCGACATGGGATATAGCTGACGGAGAGGGCGAACGAGGAGGAGTGACATCTTGAATTGCATGATCTTCTTCAAAATATGGAAGAAAATCATAATTCTTTTCTTCTTGAGCATCCCAAATCCATGTAGCTTCTTCATCAAATTCAACATCACGACTTACCACCACTTTGTCATTGCTTGGATTCTGTAATTTATAACCTTTAGATTAAGCATCATAGCCAACAAAGACATATTTGACACTTCGATCATCAAGCTTGAATCTTTCTCGTTTCAGTACATGGGTGTAAGCTATACTCCCGGAGACACAAATTATTGACACTAGGCTTTCTTTCGCTTCAAACTTATTGAGGTATTTGATCTTTGAGATTGGACTTTGGAGATCGATTACACAAATAGGCTGCACAAGAAATAACTTTAGCTCAATACTCTTTGGGCATACTTTTAGCTTTCAACATACTTCTATCCACGTTAACAATGAGTTTTTTCTTTCTTTCGACTAGTCCATTTTGCTGCAACAATCTAGGAACAGTCAATCGACGAAGAATTCCATAGTTTTCACAAAGTTCATTGAACTCCCTTGAAGTTAATTCCCCTTCTCGATCAGATCTCAAAGATTCGATTTCGAAGCCACTTTATTTTTCAACAAAAGCCTTAAAATTCTTGAAGGCAACAAAAGCCTCTAACTCTTGTTTTAGAAAATACACCCACATTTTTCTACTGAATCATCAATGAAGAGTAAGAAATATTTATTCTTACTGAACGATGATGGATCGATTGGACCACATACATCGAGATGTACAAGTTGAAGAGGCTTGGTTGCTCTTTAGGAACCTACTTTTGAAAAGATTTTCCTTCCATGTTTTCCAAGACACACTGCACACAATTAATTGAGACTGTTGTTTACATATATCCTTTAACAATCTCATTTTCTCCCAAACATTTAAAGGTACCAAAGTTTAAGTGTTCAAACCTCGTATGCCAACACTATGTTTTATCTTGCACGCTCATATTTAAACATTTGCTTCAATAGTTTTAGATTCAAGATAAACATTTTATTTCTTAACATAAGCACCTTAACAATCAAATTTGCATCTTGATCTTTAAGTCATAAATATCTATCTTTCATGAGGATCTGATATCCTTTTTAAAGAAGTTGGCCTAAACTTAAATATTGATTTTTAATTTAGACACATAATAAACATCATCAACTTATGACTTCCATTGGAAAAGATTAAATTTATACCTTTCTTCAATTCAAACTTTTAACGTCTGTTTAAAAGAAACATTTCCATTCACATTCTCATTAAACTCCACAAACTTCTCCTTATATCTACACATGTGATTGCTAGCACCATTTTCTAAGTACCACCAAACAAGTGACGTCCTTATCTTTACCTTTTAGTGTTATTAACAATGTTAACTCTTTTTCTTCATTAATAAGATTAGTTTTTCCTATATGTTATTGAGACAACAGTTTCAAGAGAAATGACCAAGCTTATGGAAATTGTAACAATCAACTTTAGATTTCTCATACCTCCTTTCATTTTGAATATAACCATGACCTCTTCCTTTTGCTCTTCCATGGGCTCTTGATGATGAATAACTTCTTTATTCATTGTTTGAAGAATTGTTACCTTTTCCTCTTCCTCCATGTGCATGAGCATGTTCTCTTCTGATAACGGTTGAAAATACTGTTATCTGTGATGTAATTTTTATACTAAATGCACCCTTTTCTGCTTAGAAACTTGCTTGAAATCATGATTTTCTGTTAAGTTGTGTGAATAAGAGAGTTGAGGTTGAACTTAATGATTTTATGACTACATTCCCTTGTTTTAGTAGGTTAATGAAGTGATTTGGAAGAGGAGTCAAAGTATGAAGGAGTCGGAATGTAGAAAAGTCAACCAGAGTGCAGAAAAGTCAACTAGAGTGCAGAAAAGTCAACTAGAGTGTCAATTTTCTTCCCGCACCGCGCCCGGGCGCCCTTTTGGGGCGCTTGAGTGCCCGAAAGTACCATTCGACGCTCGGGCGCCCCACTTAGGGCGCTTGAGCGCCAAGAACCACCGCTCACCGCCCGGGCGCCCAATATAGGGTGCTTAAGCGCCAACGACATGGGTCAGACCTTGTTTCTGTTTTGTTTTCACTCTATTTAAAGGACCAAGACGTCCTAGGTTTTGTATCTTTTGCTGGAGGAGCGTAGCAAACATTCTTTCACCCTTTGGAGGCAGATTTGGATGCGGAAGCTTCCATCTTCTACTTTTAGGGTTTTTCTATCTCATTCTTCTTCATTATTCATCTAGTTTCACCATGTCTATGGTGAACTAAACTCTACTTATTGTTGGGGGATGATGTAACCTTGTGAACTCTCATGTATTTGAATTGATTCTTAATAATATATGGTTTTTATTAATTGTTAGAGTAATTCACCTGTGATTATTACATGCTTTGTTTACCTCATTCATAGCGTGATGTATGAATTGCATGAGTGCCGGGAGGTTCCTTACAATTCAGGTTCTTGTTGAATTACTATAGTAATATTTCTCTGGGATCAGGGTATGAGTCTTGGTCTTCTTAAAGCTTTTGATCTTCACATTTAATTACTAGGAATGCTAAGAATTGCATGAACTGATGATTAAGGATAGACTTATTTCACCGAGGGATCGGGTTTAAGTGATTTAGTGAGTGACGTGAACATTAATGAATAAAGAAGAATTCTTACATACATGAGAGTGAACTTGGTGAAATCTAACCCCAACAACATACCCATCTCATATTAAAAACAACATCCGTTCATTATTGTGCTATTCTGCTATCGATCAAACTGAATTCATATTTAATTTTCTGTCTTTGTATCTGAAACCAATGATCTCGTTTTCTTTAAGTCTTAATTAATCGAGTTATCACACGACTGTCTAGTGCCGAGAGTCTCTTGGGACATGATACTTGGTCTTACCATTTTATATTACTTGTGCGATTCGGTACACTTGCCGATCCACCAACAAGTTTTTGGCGCCGTTACTGGGGATAAAAAATGTTGTTGACATCTTCCTCCTTGTCCACGACCATATCTTCTTCCTCATCCACGTCATTGCTGACTCATAAATCCTGCATTATTCTTTAAAGAAGCCTAAGGTTTAAGGGCTTGCTCAAATGACTTTTCTTGTATCATCTTCATTCTTTCTTCATGAGCTTGTAGAGAACCTTCCAACTCTTTAAGACTCATGGAGTCAAGATATTTTTACTATTCAATCACACATACCACATAATTGAAAGTCGGATTCAAGGAATGAAAGATATTCTCTATCACATGAACTTCTAGTTTAACTCCATATCTCTTTAGTTGGTTCACAATCATCTTTATTCTTGGGAAATAATCCAAAATTGATTTAGATTCCTTCATCTTCAAAGCTTTAAAGTCACTTTTTTGTGATTAAAGTCTTACCTTCTTCACTTTGTGAACGCCTGAAGGGATTTTTTCGAGATCTCCCAAGATTCCTTCAAGACAATAGCATAAGAAATATTCTTGAACATGTGATCACCCAAACATTGATGGATGAAAGTAAAAGGCTTGTTGATCCATTTTCCTTGTCTTCAACAAAGTTGTCATCTCCTCTTGAGATAAGTTTCCTTCATCTTAAGGCTCCTCATAACCTTTTTATACAATTCCCAAGCACCTTGAAAGCATTTTATAAGATGAGGAAATTTGAAGGGAGTATACCCATTGCTTGCCATCTCTCAACTTTTTCTCTCTCTCTTTTCTCAACTGTTTTTTTCTCAACTATATAGATCAAACCTAGATCTTGATACCACTTTTTTAGAGGAAGAGGTGAGAATTAGAAGAGATAACTCAATTTTTTTTGCTAGACAATACGATGTACAATGGGGTATTATAGGTGCTAATGAAGAGATCTAGAATCTTTTTTGGAGCTTCTTTAATTAAAGCTTCTCTATATAATTTTCTACATCTTTCTTTATTATAATCTTTCTAGATTTTCTCGATAGGGAAACTCAAGAGGCATCTACATATTTCTATTTTTCAAATTACAATAACAATGGCTTGGTCAAGTAACTCCCATAAAACTTTAGAAATAAAAGAGGTATTGGTTTCTTGAAGCAAAACACTCATAAACTGAGATGACCTACCAAGATATGTTGCCTCCTTCTTTTCATGACATTCAAAAACTTCAAAACTTGAAAGCAATTAGTATAATGTTATTTGCCCGTTAAATAATTGAGGTGTATAGTTTTGTAAATAATTTCAAAAATGTCACTAGTGACATTTGTTAGAAAAATTGCATAAATATAAGTTTTGATTCTTTAAATAATCGATGCATATTCGTATGCTAAGGTTAAAATTTGATAAATTTTACACTCCACTACAAGAGTGATGAGTGCATATTTATGCCTACATTTATGGTTTAAAATTCAAATTTTTGATGAGATTCTTATGCTTAAATGATTGATTTAAAATAAGATTTGTGATGATTGACTTTATCGGATTTGGGAAATAAAGAGGCTTAAATTGTGATTTTAGTTGCATAAATTATTTTGTATAGTTTAATGTTTGTTAATGCAGTTGAAATTAAAGTTTGAATTGCAATTCTGAAAAGAAGGAAAAGGCTAAAGTGCAATTAGAGGAAATTTTTGAACATCTATGCAATTTTGAATAAAATAAAAAGGGTTGAAATGTAATTTTGGGCAAGTTTATTTTAAAAGATAATTTGGAGAAAATATATCTTAAGATATTTTATTTGATATTGTTAAATAATTACCTTATTTAACTATATCAATAAATATCAAAAGATAGTATTTGCCAAATCTTTTTGAATCAAGAAAAGATATTATCAAATATTCTCAAAAACTGATTTAATCTATTGAATATTTTGAAGATATTAGATATAAGATAGAAGATTTTATCAACATAAGATTTAGACCAAGCCCAATCAAGCCTACATAAAGAAACCCAAGGGAGGGCTAAGCTTTTATTTTGCCATGTATTCTACTTCATCCATGGAGGCTAAGCTTCTAGGACTATTCCACTATAATTTCATTAAGGATTCTGAGGTTAAGTTGAATTAATGCAATTGTTTCTTCTGATTATTGATTTGAGTTGCTCTCTTTCTATGTCTTTCATCTCTCAATCATATTAAAAGTAATGATTTTTGCATCATAAGGTGTTTGAATCTATATGCATATTAATAATATGAGTTCAAGGGTTTATAGGTTTGGTTGAGAATCTACTTTTATTAAATTTAGGAACTTTCATATGATTCAACAAGTTTTTGCTATTAATTAAGAATGTACTTTGATTGGTGGTAATAATTTCAACTATAATTAATTGAGATTTTACTTTGATTAATTAGCTTTTAATTTGGTTAGGAGATTTAAGAATAGACATGATTAAACACAATAGAATTTGATTGAGAATGTACTTTGGTTGAATTCATTATGAATAATCTAGAAAGGTCTTGTATTTGATTGAAAATCTACTTTGGTTAACTGCACGATCGCCCTCAAATTAATTAAGAATGTACTTTAATTAATTTAAAACTTGAACAATAATCAATTGAACAATGATCATTGTATAACCAATGATGAATCTATCTTGGAAAACTAGTGGAGTTAGCCTATCTCATCATAATTGTTTTTAAGTTTCCTCTTTGTTCTTCAAACATTCTTCAAACATTAATTCTATTAGCATAGTTTCTCGCTTTTATTATTGAGGATTGCATTGCATTCATAAGATTCAAATATTGAAAAGCAATTTCGTATTCGTTGGGAGACGACTCATGGTTACTTTAACCCTATCTACTTTCTTGAATACTACTTGGCAATACTGAAGTTGCCTTAAAAAGTAGTATTAATTTGATAGCTTCAACGACAGCGTATCAAAGAGTCACTCTCTTCTCTTCCTCATTTTCGAAATGTGAACCACGTCGCCACTTTCGTTTCCACTCCTCCACTTTACTCCCTTCCGTTTCCTTGCTTTCCTCATCACTAATGCAAATTGTATCATCGCATCACCACTGTGTGCCTCCCTTTTGTTTCCATTTCGAAAGTTCCTAAAGCTTTGTTCTCCCATCTTGCATTTTTGTTGTTTCATAATCATTTCTTTCTAATGCAAGTATTTCTTAATGTCTTTTATTCAATGTGGTGGTAGAAGGATGATGTTGGCTCTGTTTGTTGGTGGGTAGCGTAGTGGTTCTAGGGTGAAAAATGCTTGGAAGGTGAGGATGAGAAGAAATTGAAACAATAATTTAAAAAAAGAAAGAATAGGTTTTGGTTCAAGAAATAACTGAAGCATAAAGTAAAGAATACATTTTGGTTATGAACCGAAACCTAAAGTCCTATATTTTTTACCTAACCTAAATATGCTTCAGTTTAAGAACCGAAGTAGAATTTTCAAAATAATTGGTGCCAAACTCTTGCCTACACTAATGAATAATAACAAAGTTCATAGTTAAAATTAATTCCTACAACTTTAGTTAACATTAGGAGATACTAAAATCCAAAAAAAATAAACAACTTAAGGATAAGCTTTATTTTATTTAATCTCTCCATTATCTTCCTTTTCTATCCCTTTTCTTTTTCCTTTATTTCTGAAATGCACTTTCTCCAGTCTCTAGCATATTCATGAGTCTCTTTTTCCTCATCCACATACTACTATATTATGATTCTCCCTCCTTCCGAACTTGAACACTTACACTCCCTTTCACAATAAAAATGAAATAAAAACATCTAGTTAGAAGTACCACATACAATAGGGATTAGACCAATTTTTAATATATGTGGTGTAAATGCACCT
This sequence comes from Vigna angularis, assembly GCF_016808095.1. Taxonomy (NCBI): domain Eukaryota; kingdom Viridiplantae; phylum Streptophyta; class Magnoliopsida; order Fabales; family Fabaceae; genus Vigna; species Vigna angularis. The sequence goes on from NC_068971.1 coordinate 11,309,240, forward strand.
TACAAACTAGTTTTGTAAGGTTGACTGAAGCTTAAAGTCCACTTCTAATGGGAGTCACAGGTTACAGCTCATCCTACCGGAATTTATTATTTGTTGGGTTTATTGTTCCATTTGATATCAAACTATGTTTGGTCTTATATTCGAGATATATATGTCTTGGCGAGAACGTTGTTGGATATATTATTTCACCCGCTATCTGATCGTCAATTAGATTTAAAATTTATTTATTAATCGTAGAACATAATAGAGAGAAATAAAAAAAAAGGTTGGATACAAACATGGGAGGAGAAAAAAATGGTGATTTGAATGATTAGTGTCATATATTTGTATCACATTATTATGTTATTTAATCCATAACTTTAAAGAGAAAAGTGCATGTGGGATCACATTATTACGACCTTTTTACATGACATTGCACAATAATGGCCTTCTATAAAGAATCGGATGATTTAACAATACAAAAACAAATGTGCATATTGTTAATTAAAGAAATGCTTTTATCGATATTAAGTATAGTATTTAATTATAATAATTAAATAATTTGTGAGTTATAGAAAAGTAAAATCGGAAAGGTTTGAGTTGTTTTAATTATAACAGTTCATCATTAAAATAAAACATAAATAAATATGAGTTATTTACAAAGAATAACGTGATGAGATCTACTTAAAGCAAAACAACCTTTAAAATTAAATATGGAAAAAAGTAATATTTTAGGATTTCCAATAATATAGTATTACAATGGTGATTCTAGAGTCTCTGGACCTTCATGGGCCTTCAACAATGGCATCAAGAGAATTGTTGGTTGATGAGTTGAAGTTGAGAAACATGTGATATCTAGAGGTATTAACATTATTTATGGTAAAACGGGTCAAGTTTCGGTGAGTCAGTTTGTCAGCTTAATTAAAAAAGGTAGATTAGTATAACAATTTTAATTCGAGAATCCGAATCAATCCGACCTATCAAGTTTGACAGTTCGGCTTAAATGGATCATATTAGTCAGTCTTGAATTGGACCGTGACCCTGGGGACCAGAAACCGGTTTGGTGCTGGTGTTTCTGCAGCATGCACGTGAGTACCCTCAAGCATACATTCCCTTTGGCCAAAACTTTGCCTTGCTTCAAATCAAGAAAGTGCTGTGTCTTGTTCTCCTTTGCAGTTTCACCAAACTACTGTCATTGTCCTTTCGATGCTTTCCTGTTAATGCCAAAATATGGTGAGACTTCTTGTTTAGAAGGTGGCGCCATAGTGTCTCCAATACTGTTAGTTCCTTTGTAACTTCACTTGGTGATTATTATTATTGTTAGCTAGTATCATGCATCAAACCTCTTATGATCTGAATGTTTTTTTTCTCAAAAGCTAAAAGCATATTATTTCATAAGGAATCATATTTTCTTTTAATGAAATTTTTGTGTTTTACTTATATTTGATGAACTCTTATTTTAATAATTTTAAATATTTTTTTAATATATATTTTAAAAGTTTAGTAAATATACGAAACGAAAAACTCAACAAAAATTATACACTTCATCTCTTCACTTTTAACTGTAACATCTCAAAATATAGCATTTAACTATATATAATAGTCATCACAGATTTAATAAGATAGAACAGTTATTAACTAGAATATAAAGTGGAAGCTTGTAGTTATCCAAAAACAACTATAACTTTTAAACTTTATAAACAAAAGGGCTAAACAAAACTATTTACAAAACTGATATAAAGAAAACTAAACAGCAGCATCCCCTCCATCAAGTGTCTGCTCAAGGAAACGTCATCTCCCTCTGCTCACACCCACATCATGATCATAGCCAAGGAAAGAACACAATCACATACAAATACAAACACAAACAAAAAGGGTAAGCTAGATATAAATGATTCATATAATATTATAATGCTTTAGACACCTTAATTCATTCACATATAACAACCAACTTCAAACATCCTAAACATGTTAAGACTTAGACTGGACTGTCCAGACTTAGAATGATTGTCGAGCTATGGCGGGTTGTGCACTTGTGGTGGCCTCTACAGCTTTGCAAAGTCATTGTCAATGAGTTTCACCCTACCACATTCAAAAGGTTCAACGCCTTGGATCATATTGGAAGCACCCAAGACTAAGACATCCTGCTACTCTTCACGACATGTGTCAATCTTCTCTACGTGAGAATGAAAAACCATTAGAGTTTCATGATAACCCCCAAGACTGAGCTTCATGCATTCATTCTAAACATACTTGAACCTCACCAAGAAGTTATGCCTTGAAACTTACTTTCCCAACTTTGAAACCATACTTAGAGCCATATACTTTGCACATTGAATTTCAACATATAATATCACAGGGTATATAATAACAGAGGAATTTTTAAACCATTCAAAGAATCAAACATACCCATGATTATCAGAGAATTATAATAAAAATAAAATACAAACAAATCCTGAACTAGTCGCTCAGCGACCAAAGAGTTCTCTCGCTCAGCGACCCCACTCGCTGTGCAAATATAAAGACAGTGGTCCAAACCCCCTAACCTCTCGCTTAGCGACCCAGCTTGCTAATCGAGTTTGCATAATTCTGCAGCACCAAAACTACAGAATTTGCACCATGCATAACCCTTGACCTATTAGATACATTTTTCCCAACTTCTAACACTTCTAGTTTGTATTATATACTCAATTATACTTAAACAATTATATCTAAATCATTCTAAACTCATTTTAAATTGATTACTTACAAGATTCAACTCCAAAATATACCAAACCTCACTTTATGGATTCAAATTGAATTATACTAGTTTTAGCTTGTTTTTAAACAAGTTAGGGACTCCAACAAGTCCCAAAAGACATATTAACACCAACCAAAATGTGACATATTAACATCAAATAACATACCAACCATCATTCAATAAACTTCACAATCGTAGTTCATCACCACACACTCAAAAATACCCAATTAATTAAGCTACATCTAACATAAATCAGAAATTTCATTCAAATAGTTCAATACTCATAAAATCTTCTAACATGCACAACTAACATCAATTAAAGAAAACTCTAGCTTTCCTTCCTATAGAAAAATTCCAATGTCCTAGAAATCCCCGGCCGTTGCTTCCCCCACAAGGAACTTCTAGAAAAACCTACAAATCAACGATTGTTGATCAGAGACAGATCATAGAAACTTGATTGAACCAAGAATCAAAGAAGATAAGTTTTTGACACATGCAAAAGAGAATTCCTTTGCATGATCATGAACCCTAAAAATACCAAAGGAAAGGGTTTACCACTTACTTGCCCTAAACAGGGAATTGATCATTTGGATATGTAGACCTTGACGTCTTGATCATTCTATATATTAATTAGATGAGTTTAAAAATATATATTAGACAAATATATACATATACTGATAAAACGAATCTTGTAACACACATTAGAAGAATTTATCTACACCAATCTAATCGAATATGTTAGATAAGTCTATTCATACACATATTAAACTAATATATTAATACATATTAGACGACTTTATTCATTCCATGATTAAGCGAGTCTTGTAATATACATTAGACAACTTTGTCCATTGTTGAGACCTCAGCAAGCGTACCGGATCATTCAAGTAATAAATCGGTAAGTCCGGATATCGTTTTCCCAAGAGATTTGTTTCGATTCACTGATTGTTAAAGTTTACCAATTTAGCGATTATTAAAAGTAATTTTGTAACAAACTTAATATTAGCATACAAATGTAAATAAAGTGGTAAAAACAGTCGAATTAAAGTTCACTGGGGTTGAAATTCAAGTTCATCACTCAGGTAATTTTCTACTAACACACTTTCTCAAAATTAAGCATCAACATCCTAGGCGCATGCAGCCTCTGATCCCTCATATGACAGTTCAGAATCATTCAAACTAAATTGCTAATCCCTTAGCTAATTCAGTTATCAGATTTGCCTTAAACACAATGTCACAGATGACTAAAAATTCCATCCTATGTCTAGGACTTGAAATCCTTTAGCTGTTCTATCCTAGGTCCACGGTCTCATACATTTCCCAATGATTTAACCGTTCAATTAGCTCAGATTCCCATCGTAGGCATGAATAATAAAGATAGAACACAAAATTCATACAAGATCATGCATTAATGGAGCAATTACAAAGAGTTTCAGAAATTTACTCTCAACCCCAGTGAAATGGAGTTCTAGCTACACATATACATCACAGAAGCTATAAAGCATGGATTGGATGGTAGAAAGTGGTGATTTTCCACCTTGGAAGCACCAAAAACGAGCTTGGACGTGAGCAGCAAAGTCCCCTCTAATCTCCTCCCTCCTGCACTACTTTCTCTGCCTCTGGATCGCGTTTTTAAAGAGAAGGGCTGTAAGTGATTTTTCGCTGGACGAGCAGCCTCTTCTCGCTGGGCGAACGTCCACCGCTCGCTGGGCGAGCTTCCACTTGCTGGGTCACAAGCGCTGGTTCGCTGGACGAGCATCCACTTGCTGGGTCACGGGCGTCCACTCGTTGGGCGAGCGTCCACTTGCTGGGTCACGGGCGTTCACTCGCTGGGCGAGCGTCCTCGCTGGACGAGCGTCCACTCGCTGGGCGACGAGCGTCCGTTCGCTGGGCGACGAGCGTCCGTTTGTTGGGCGACGAGCGTCCGTTCTGGCTTAGTTATTTGATCCTTCTGTCTTGGCAAATGACGCGCTCCAAGTCTTTGACAGTATCCAATCCTTATTCTACTTCGAAATAAACAAACAAAAGCATCAAAACACATTTAAACAATCAAAACTATATTTACATCAACATTTATATACTTTTCATGAGAATTAACACTTAAACTTACTCAAAAGCACAACAATTTAAGTAACAAATACAAGCAAAGTTCACACTTATTAAACTCCCCCAAACTTATATATTTTCATGTCCTCATGAAAATAAACAATATCAACAGGAAGTGAACCCAACATAGCAGTTAGTATTCCATCACATAATCTCTGTCACAAAAGTAAGGATTGTACCTACACCTCCAAATATTTAGATCAAATGTTATAACTTCTATATTGACAAGTTCTTGAATCCAAAATGATAGGACAACCAGAAAAAGAATAAAACAAATATGCTCAATCAGTGTTTACCTCCACCTGCAAGTGTTTACACTCTAATTCACGCTCGGAGTGTCATCAACTACTTCATCAATTTTTGCAAGTCATCTCATACACAATTCACACATTCTGATTTAAATCAAAAGGACTTTCTCAGGTTATAACTTGGCTTGGCTAGAAGAAATATGGTTTTACAGGGAAACAAAACAACACTAAAGAAGAGGAGAACAAGAACATAAGAACATTGAAACTTATTTATCAACTTCCTCTTCATTCATCACATAACACATTTTCTGAATTTTTCTCTAACTTTGGAATTTTTTTTTTAACAGTTTTAAGACTCAACTGATTATGATTTCCCCCAAACTTAATTTCTACCTATCTCTTGACAAATATGTTTCTTGTTCTCTTCTTCTAGAGTGTTGGATAAGGTAGATTGTTCTGTAAGAAGCTCAGGGTTCACAAAAAATATATATAAAGCTCAAACAGGATAACAAAGGATGAATATTCACAAATGGGTAGTCATCTGGCCAAGTAGTTAATTTCAAAAACAAACAACTGCCTTTCTCATTTCTAAACCAGAATGCATCTGTAATAATAAGAATTATGTAAAAACCAAATTCATAGCAATAACAACTTCTCACTTGCTTTCAAAGCAGTCTTAGTACACTCAGATATTCAACTTCTGGGTCACAATCATATATAATCATAACACAAGTTCTAAAACTCAGATTTTGTAATAACAATCTCACAATCATGCCAGTTATCATGGACAGAATTCAAAATTCAAATTCAAAATTCAAACACACATTTCACAATCAAATCATTGCAGAAACATAATTCAATCCACACAACCAAACATATTCAGATTCAATCCACACAACCAAAAGAACTGAAAACATAAATAGATAGAGTTAGAAAGCTGGGTTGCCTCCCAGTAAGCGCTTGTTTAACGTCTTTAGCTTGACATTAAGAAGCTCTCTGTGGTTGAGCCAATGGTTTGAAATCATCCTTCATGAATATTATATGCATGCAATAAGAAGAAGGACTTATTCCTTTCAGATCAGAATTTGACCAACCTACAGCTCCTTTGTCCACTTTCAAGAATTCAATTAACTTTTCTCCCTCCAGAGTGGATAAAGTATTGCTGATGATCACATGTTTATTGTCATCTTTGTCAAGAAAAGCATACTTCAAATGTGAAAGTAGCAACTTCAAGTCCAGCTTCTTTTCTTTTATCTCTTCTTCATCAGATGGAATCTCCTTAAAAGCATCTAGATTCTGTATACATTCATCAATTAATTTCTCTTCATCTGCAAGTAAGAATTCACAAGCATCAATAAGAGTCCTTTCAAGAGGTGATGATATATGTATCGTCTTTTGTGCAATCATGCAGACTTCCTCAAGTTCATCAGTTTGAAAGCATGTATCTTCATCATTTGGGTGAGACATTGCTTCAAAAACATTGAAATTTACTTCTTCATTCTCAACTCTCACTTTAAGCTTTCCATCATCAACATCAATCAACACTCGAGCAGTCTTCATGAATGGCCTTCCCAGAATCAAAGGAATTTCTGTATCTTCTTCCATTTCCGTGACAACAAAATCCACTGGAAATAAGAATTTGTCAACCTTTACCAGAACATCTTCTACTACTCCATGCGGATATTTGATCGATCTGTCTGCCAATTGTAGAGTCATGCGTGTGGGCTTCAACTCTAATTCTCTAATCTTTTTAAACATAGACAAAGGCATAAGATTGATGCTGGCTCCAAGATCAATTAGCGCCTTCCCAATAGCCAGTTTACCAATGGTGCATGGAATTGTAAAACTGCCTAGATCTTTAAACTTTGGTGGGAGCAACTTCTGAATGATAGCACTGCACTGGCCCTGTACTTCTATAGTTTCTTCCTCAATATACTTTTTCTTCTTTGTGAGCAAATCTTTCATGAATTTCGAGTACGAAGGTATTTGTTTCAGTGCTTCTGAGAATGGCATCTTGATTTCCAACTTCTTGAAAATATCGATAAAGCTCTTATATTGTCTTTCTTTCTCTTTTCTAGAGGAAACTTTTGGATATGGAAGAGGTTTCTCATACACCTGTTCTTTCTTTTTCTCTCCCTCTCTCTTCTTTTCACTTTCTTTATCCTCTTTCTCTTCTTCTTTATCTCCCTCTTTACTCATCTCATCTTTTTCTTCAATCAATTTTTTCTCATTCTCTCTTTCTTCCAAAGTTCTTCCTGATCTTGTAGTAATAACTTTACAGTCTTCCTTTGGATTTACTTCAGTGTTTGCCCCAAATTCCTTCTCTGGTTTTTCTTCCAACTTTTTAGCTAATTGACCCACTTGAATCTCCAAATTCCTAAGTGAGGCTTCTGTACTCTTATGGTTGGAAATTGATACCTGCATAAACTGCTGAAGAGTTTCTTCCAGTTTTGAAGTTCTGTCTGTCAGAGTAGGTTGTTGCTAAAAGTTCTGTGGAGGTGGTCTGTTGAAAGGAACAACTTGTCCCATACTCGGATGAGGTCTCCATGCTTGATTAAAACTTTGACCTTGTTTGTACTTCGTCTGAAGACCTTGATTTCCCATACAATTCACTTCTTCATGAGACATTCTTTGCACTACACATTGACCATTATTATGATTTCCTCCGCATAATTCACAACTTTGAACCATCTGATGTTGAGTTTGAGAAACATTCTGCAGTTCTTTAGGTAGCTGAGATAACTTCTTCATTAATGTCTCAAGTTGCTGAGTCATAATCTTGTTCTGAGCTAGTAAAGCATCTTGAGATTGAAGCTGAAGAACACCTTTTTGTTGACATTGAGCTCTTTCACTCTGAACTTCATTATCATTTGCAGCCATGTTTTCAATCAGTTCATGTGCATCTTCAGGCGTCTTCCATCTGATATTACCTCCAGCTGATGCATCTAACATTAACTTTGTTTGAGATTTCAGCCCTCCAAGAAACAGATTTAACAGTGTAGGCTCATCAAATCCATGAGTAGGGGTTTTTCTCAGTAGGCCTTTATATCTATCCCATGCTTGACCTAGAGTTTCATCAGCATCCTGTTGAAAAGACGAGATCTCCTGCTTTCCCTTATTGACTTTGGACTGAGGGAAGAACTTATTCAGAAATTTTGCAACTACATCATCCCAGATTGTCAAACTATTCTCTGGAAAGGAATTCAGCCACATTTTTGCATTACCAGCCAATGAGAATGGAAATAAGCTGAGTCGGATTGCTTCATCTGAAACCTGGTGAATCCTCACTGTATTACAGATCTCCATGAAAGTAGCCAAGTGAGTGTATGGATTCTCGTGGGATAATCCATGAAACTGATTGTTCTGCACCAGATGAATAAGAGCTGGCTTCATCTCCATGTTAGCAGCATTCACCACAGGTCTTGCAATACTGTTGAAGTGCAGAGGTCTTGAGAAAGTATTATAATCTGCAAGAGTACGTCTTCCTTGCCCAGAACCTTCTCCAGTACGATTATCTTCTATTTCTTCTTTTTCTTGATCAGATGAAGAGTTAAGAATTTCTTCAGAAATAGCAGAGGCTTCTCTGGATTCTCTACTTTGTCTTCTCCTTCTGCTGTTGTTCCTTCAAGCAGTTCTTTCAATTTCCGGATCAAAAAGTAGATTTTCAACCTGTTCTCTACTTCTCATACAAAACACAAACTAAAAAGAAACAATCCAAAAAGACACAATTTCTACAGATAATAACAAATATGCACAAAAGTTCAAATAAGATCACAATAAACACTTAGAAAAAAGATAGCTAAAATCAACTAAACCAGATAAACAACAAACAATCAACGAAAACAAAAACAAATCCCCGACAACGGTGCCAAAAACTTGTTGAGACCTCGGCAAGCGTACCGGATCGTTCAAGTAATAAATCGGTAAGTCCGAATATCGTTTTCCCAAGAGATTTGTTTCGATTCACTGATTGTTAAAGTTTACCAATTTAGCGATTATTAAAAGTAATTTTGTAACAAACTTAATATTAGCATACAAATGTAAATAAAGTGGTAAAAACAGTCGAATTAAAGTTCACTAGGGTTGAAATTCAAGTTCATCACTCAGGTAATTTTCTACTAACACACTTTCTCAAAATTAAGGATCAACATCCTAGGCGCATGCAGCCTCTGATCCCTCAGATGACAGTTCAGAATCATTCAAACTAAATTACTAATCCCTTAGCTAATTCAGTTATCAGATTTGCCTTAAACACAATGTCACAGATGACTAAAAATTCCATCCTATGTCTAGGACTTGAAATCCTTTAGCTGTTCTATCCTAGGTCCGTGGTCTCATACATTTCCCAATGATTTAACCGTTCAATTAGCTCAGATTCCCATCGTAGGCATGAATAATAAAGATAGAACACAAAATTCATACAAGATCATGCATTAATGGAGAAATTACAAAGAGTTTCAGAAATTTACTCTCAACCCCAGTGAAATGGAGTTCTAGCTACACATATACATCACAGAATCTATAAAGCATGGATTGGATGGTAGAAAGTAGTGATTTTCCACCTTGGAAGCACCCAAAACGAGCTTGGACGTGAGCAGCAGAGTCCCCTCTAATCTCCTCCCTCCTGCACTACTTTCTCTGCCTCTGGATCGTGTTTTTAAAGAGAAGGGCTGTAAGTGATTTTTCGCTGGGCGAGCAGCCTCTTCTCACTGGGCGAGCGTCTCGCTGGGCGAACGTCCACCGCTCGCTGGGCGAGCGTCCACTTGCTGGATCACGGGCGCTGGTTCGCTGGACGAGCGTCCACTTGCTGGGTTACGGGCGTCCACTCGCTGGGCGAGCGTCCACTTGCTGGGTCACAGGTGTTCACTCGCTGGGCGAGCGTCCTCGCTGGACGTCTTCGCTAGATGAGCGTCCACTCGCTGGGCGACGAGCGTTCGTTCGTTGGGCGACGAGCGTCCGTTCGCTGGGCGACGAGCGTCCGTTCGCTGGGCGACGAGAGTCCGTTCGGGCTTAGTTATTTGATCCTTCTGGCTTGGCAAATGATGCGCTCCAAGTCTTTGACAGTATCCAATGCTTATTCTACTTCGAAATAAACAAACAAAAGCATCAAAACACATTTAAACAATCAAAACTATATTTACATCAACATTTATATACTTTTCATGAGAATTAACACTTAAACTTACTCAAAAGCACAACAATTTAAGTAACGAATACAAGCAAAGTTCACACTTATGATCCATATACTAAATTAGACGAGTTTAACAATACACATTAGAAAAATGTATTCATATACTAATTAGACGAGTATAACCATACATATTGAACGAGTTTATTAATATATTAATTAGTTGAGTTCGACAATTTACGTTACATAAGTCAATTCATACACTAATTTATATTTTTAATGAGTCCTATATATTTTTGCACATGTTTTTCCCTTTATATTTTCTAAGATCTATTATTTATATTTATATAAATATATTGACTTTTGAAACCTATAAATTATTTTTATGCTTGATTATATTCAAAACTTAATTATAAATTTAAAAATATTTATTATTTTTTCTGTTATGGGGTCAACGTTATAAATCTCCTAAGTTCTGCTTGTCTGATTGCTTGTCTTCACCATCGTTCGTCCTTTACTATGTTCAATTAAGCTGGGAGGTTACCTACATAGGATACTTCGAGTCTAAAGTCAGCAAAGATTCGACAAGCTCGGTAATAAATGTGTAATAAATTCAATCATCTATCTCATTACCTCAAACTTATTATTGATAGGGGGAGGAATGTGAAAGCTAAACCCATTCCCTTGTGTTTTTTATGATGACAACAACAAAAATGTTTCTATATGTTACTTGCACAACAACTGAAATGGTTTTAATATGCATAGTTGCATTTACATGTTTGTTAGTGCTTTAACTGTTTGATTTGCATACTTACTGTGGTTATACATGTGTTTATATTTGTAGTATGCATAATCATATTTTTAAGTGTCAAAACTATATAGACTATGCATATCTGTATGAAGTAATCGATTACAGTGTTTATCTAATCAATTACATTCATCAGATATCAGCTAATGCTAAAATTGTGGCAAACTACAAGTTTTAAACGATTACATTACATGCATAATCGATTAAAACTCGTGTCTTTTCTAACACATGTTTGCTGAGTGTAGTGATGAGTTTTCAGAAGAAAAAGTTTTCAAAAATTTCTTAAGTGTAATACTTAACCAATTACACAGTTTCCTTAATCGGTTAAATGTGGTACACATTGAAAATTGTTTTCATGTTAAGTCTTAACTTTCATAATGTCATATTTTGAATTGTTTAGACTTACAACAAGTGTGTAATCGATTACATTAATTGTGTAATCCGTTAAATCTATTTTCATGTAATTCTGGTATAGCACTGTTAAATGCTTAACCGATTACATTCATTTTGTAATCGATTAAAAAGCGTCAGACATGAGGAAATCTATATATTGACGCATAGCGCTATGCATTGATAACTTTTGTGCATTCAATCTTTAATATCTGATATAAGAGAGTCGAGATAAGATTTTCTAGGTGTGTTGCTTCTCCAAGAATCAAGAAACGATAGTTTTGCAGATTTGAAGGATTCTTGAAGGATTGCTTTGTAGTGTCATTGGTTGATCAATCATTCGTACTCTGAGGTGTTTTCTTTCCAGATCAGTACTGTGTTTACAATCCATAAAGTGTGGTTTCCCTGTTGCATGTTGCCAGGAAGAGAACGTGTGGTTCTAGTGTCTTTGAGAGGAGTCTCAAAGGGGTTCTGTAGAAAGAGGGTTGTTCTTTCTGTATTGTGTTTGTTCCTATATTTGATTTGGAGTTGCATAGGAGATTACAATGAGAGAGGGTCTTTGTAAGTCTTGCTGTATAATGTAATCTTTATGTGGAAGGTCTTTCAATCTCAGGTTGATTGAAAGGGACTGGATGTAGGTATTGAGACCGAACCAATATAAAAACCATTGTGTTTGTTTTTTATCCATTGACTCTTTTACTGCATTATATTCTTTATTGTCTTGTGTGTTCAAGAAAACACTAAAGATTTTCCAAAAGATAATAAAAGAACGTATTTTCAACAAGAACCAGTTCACCCCTCCCCCCCCCCCCCCCCCCCCCCCTCCATATTGGTGTTGAAAAATAAGGCCTAATTATTCTTACAATTCGCACGAGAGCTGGTTTTTCGAAAATTACTCAAAAACTAATCGATTAGTTTTCTGTGTAATCAATTATTTTGATCTTGATGGCCTCTGTTTCTCAAACCTTTGGAGAATGTGCTTCCACAAACAGACCCCCTCTATTTGTAGAAGAAAACTATTTTTTTAAAAAAAATTAGAATAAGAATTTTCTTGGAATCTGTAGATAAATGTATTTGGGATGCTATTATTAATGGACCTTATGAGCCTACGAAAATTGTTGATGGTAAAACTGTCTTAAAGAATTTTTCTGAATGGAACCAGGATGAAAGTAAAAGAGCACATTATGAAGTTAAGGCTAGAAATATTATTTGATCTGCACTTGCTATTGATGAGTTTTTCAGAGTATCTAAATGTAAAGGTGAAAAAGAAATGTGGGGTGTCCTTGAGGTTACTCATAAAGGAACTGATGAAGTAAATAGGGACAGGAAGAATTTTATGAGATGTTTCGAATGAAACCTAGGGAAAACATCTATGACGTCCAGAAGAGGTTCACGCACATTGTTAATCACCTCATAGCACTTGGAAAGTCTTTTGAGAAGAAGGAGATTAACATCAAGATCTTGAAGAGTTTGAATAGAAGCTGGGAACCTAAGGTGACTGTCATTTCTGAATCAAGGGATTTGACATCCACGAACATGGCTACATGTTTGGCAAACTCAGGGAGCATGAGTTGGAACTTGGAAGATTGAGTGAGGAAGAAGAAATTGAACATAAGCACTTAATTGTTCTCAAGATTTCTAGCAAGAAAGCTTCAAGAAGAAATGATGCAGATGCTGATTCAGATGCTAAAGTACCAGAAAAAGAAGTACTTAATATGATGGTAAAGAAATTTAAAAAGTTTATGAAATCCAGAAATAATGCATCTGATTTTGCAGGTAATGCAAAAGGAAGCAAAAGAAGAGGTCAGGCTGCTACTCTCACCTGCTATTAATAAGGCCATATCAAACCTGAATGTCCAACCTTTAAGCAGAAGCAGAAAACTAAGGAAATACTCAATCAAGACAAGAGGAAAAACAAGCAAATAAAGGCCTATATTGCATGGGAAGGTAGTGATTATGAAGGTACATCCAATGATGAAGACAATCAAAGTCTAAAGGAAGAGACAAATTTGTGTCTCATGGCTAGATCTGTTAAGTCAGAAAGCAGTGGTAGCAGCTTCAATGATGAACCAATTGAAGACATGTATTATCAGTTGTTGGATGCATTTCAAGAACTCCATGTAGAGGCAATGAAGCTACAGTACAAGGTTAATCGATTAAAAAGTGAAAGAAAATATTATGAACATAGAATTGATAACCTTGTTGAAGATAATAACAAATTGAAAATTGATCTTAAGGTTGCTTTACAATCTGTTGAGAATGTAAAATCTAAAGCTAAAACGGTTGTAAAAGATTGTAAAGATTGTCCTACTTATTTAGTGAAGATTAAGTACCTAACAAGCACATTGTCAAAATTTACTCTTGGGAGATCAAACTTAGAAGTTGTTCTAGGCTCTCAAAGAAGGGTAATCAATAAGCAAGGAATAGGTTAGAAGGCTAAAAGTGAAAGAATTAACTCAAAGAAATTTACTGATTTAAGTAAACCCTCTATTGTTACCAATTTCTATTACAATACAATTGGTCACACTGTTAAATCTTGTTACTACAAAAAGGTTGGTGTTCCAAAGGGAAAGTTTCAATGGGTTCCCAAGAAACCAATAATTGTTACTAACACAAAAGGTCCCAAGTTTATCTAGGTACCTGCTTCCAAACCATATGATGCTTTTATAGGTAAATAAACAGAACTGGTGGCAGACTAAGACTCAAGAAAGGATGACAAAGGAAAAATCATTAATCTCTTGAGTACCACATGTGGTAACTGTAGTTTAAGTTTGTAATTCATGCATCATTCTTGATCTGCAACATTTTTACTAATGTGTGTGAATGATCTGTGCTTGTTTGCATTGAAATTGATTGAAAAATGTTTCTCTGTTTTCAAAAGTCTAAGACTGGTTAAAGTTTAATCAATTCAGAAAATAATAAAATTGATTAAATCGTTGTACTAGGCTTTTTAAATTTTCAAAACTTCAAATGGGCCTTTTCTTGAACTTAGTAGATTTGTGTTTATATATATAATATCAGTAAATCTAGTTGGGCAATCTTTTCATCTAAAATTGAAGTTTTAAACCCTAAATTGAGAAAGATACGTTGTAAAATCCTGTTCACAAATGCTTCTTCTTCTTCATCACGATGCGAGAAGAAGGATGCATAGGTTGCAAAGAATGTCAGTCCAAACGGGTGGATTAGTGATGACAAAGCTCCTCATAGGTTCTCTTGTTTTAGAAAACTCAAGACAGTGGTCCCTCACAAGTCATTGGATTTGCAACTATTCAGAAAGGAAGGACTTCTCTTTCAGGATTGGATTGCACACCAGGGTCTTGCCAAACTTGTTCAAAAGATAGGTGATTTTTATCCTGACTAGGTAGATGTTTTCTTTACAAATCTGAAAGTTGTCAATGGCGTTATACACTCTTAGGTAAAGGGTGTTAATATCAAAATTGATGATGATGTCTGGCTATCCTTTACTGGTCTGAAGGGTGAAGGTTACAAATCTCATGTGCATGATTTTCATGTTAACAAATGGAAAAAATGGAAGGAAATTTATAAGGATTGTCTGAGATATCCAAGAGGGCATAGGGTAAACAAGTTGTACAAGCATGATGGAATGAAAAGGGAAGAAAAATGTGTGCTTTTGTACTTGCTTGGGTACTACTACCAGGGAGATATATACATGATCGTCTAACAACTGAAGATGTGTTTTTTCTTCATGCAATAAAGACAAGGATAATGATCAGCGCCGAATCCGAATCAAATTAATATGCAATTAAGTGCAGTATAAGCTAGGAGAATGACCCCTAGGTCATCTCTCAGGCCTTGTTCACTTGAATGGATTTGGGGGAGAGTGATTGAGGGGATTTGAAAGTAAATTTTTTTGTTGTTTATTTGAGTGAATTTGGAGGTAAGTGAGAGTGGATTTGGAAGTAAAGTTTGTGAGAATTAGTGTAGGATTTGATTGACGTGATAGATTAAAAAAATTTACTTCCAAATTCACTCTCATTTACCTCCAAATTCACTCAAATAAAACAACAAAAAATTTACCTTCAACTCCTCTCAAATCCCCTCAATCACTCTCCCCCAAGTCCATTCAAGTGAACAAAGCCTCAAGGACCAAATGTGGTTCAAGCAATAGGTCAAACACGTAGTGGGGAGGGGGGGGGGGGGGGTTTATGTGGACAGTTCTGAAATGGAATTTGACACAACAAGTAAAATAGACTAAACACAAATTAAAGACAGGTTGGTTATTGGTTTCCCTACAATGACTCCAATCCCTAATTACAAATAATTAATCGCTCCCTCCCTAATCCAACACCAATCAACCAATTAAGCGAAGATTAATTCGGTTTTCAAATTACGAATTAAGCAAATGCAATTCCACATGATTAATCAATTTTGCACACACGAATTAGGCAACTAAGCGTATACCTAATTTGAAAAGCCCATAACAGATTAATACTATGCAAGGTTAAAAGCAATATGACAACAAATTAACCTTATGGAGACAGTGCAGTTCCACCAATTACCAACACAGCGGATTTACCGTTTCATGGAAACGAGTTCTAAACAATCAAAACATAATTGAGACATCAATGCAAAAACGCAAATTCAATGCACAAAAACGAACACCCAATGTAGAAAATGAAACCCTAGAACTTAGACGAAAATAGAAAACGCAATTGGAAATGAAACGGTGTGGAAAGCGCAGATTAATCATAATAAACAGAACAAAAACGCAATTCAAATGGAAAAACGAAGTTGGAATGAAGCTAGAGCTACAATACGAAATTAAAAAAAGAAAAGAGAATGGAAGAACAAGCTAAAGTGCAGAAACGAATTCAATTACTCTTAACAAGTTCATAACAAGATTAAGCTAAGAAAATAATAGGGAAAAACAAATAACCTAGAAAGAGCTCTCCAAGAAGAAGGAAAACGTAAATGTGCAGAATGAGGAGAGTTGTGATGATTGCCCCTCATGGGCACTAAAACCTAGGTCAGAAATTACACTTGGCCTTTCAAAAATGACCAAAAATGGCCCAAACACTAATTCTGCCCAAAAATCCACTAAAACGAAATTACATTTTAATTCTAAGCTAAAATGCTTATGTGGCAAGTGAAGAATGATGTGGCAGCTCTTAATGTCCCAAAATATATTTCCAAAAGTTCTCCTGCAATTAAAATTGACAATAATTAGCCTCAGATAATTTAAATTAATTAAAATAAGAATTTTTGGTCAAATTAAGCACAATTAGAAAAAATGGGGAAATAATGGACATTCAAGCATAATTCCCTAATTAAATCTAGTACAATAAGCTAAGTGAAGTCAAGAAAATATTGACTCATCAGTACCAACCAACTGGGTTGTTGCCATGAGTGATCATATGATTGAAGTTGGAAGTAACCATGGACACAATCTACCTTATGGTGTTTTTATTATTAAGGTGTTGATGCATCAACAAGTTGACCTAACTGATGAAATCAAGGTAGGATGGACCAGGTCAAATGAAATTGGAAAACCCACATTGACCTGTATTGGTTTAAAGAAAACAATTGATGATTGGGTTTTCAAGGATATTCACACACCTAGTGTAAATGTGACTGGACCATCTAATCTTGATGAAACCCCTTCTTCCTTCACTACACATATTGGGTTTGAGAGATATGTTATGGAACAATTTCAAAGGACATCAACAAGAATCTTGAATGTTGAAAAATTCGTGTTAAGAATTCAAAAGAAAGTGGATGAGATTGCGGAAAACAATACACGTAGTGTTTCTTCAACAAATGAAACTATAATGATGAAGAAGAAACAAGAAAAGAGGATTTTATGGAAACATCTGACTTAGAATAGGAGTTAGAGTCTAAGTTGTGTCTGTTTTGATGTTTTGATGTTTCTTTTATTTAGAAATGAATGTAAAAATTGGTTATAAAGCCATTTATGCCTGAACTTTGTTATTGTTGAAATTGTTGATAGGGGGAGCACTGGTTTAGCTGAACCCACAATCTCAGTGATATCTGTGTTTTTTATGATGACAAAACATAATTAATAACACATGAGTATTCTATGTTACATGTTATGTGCTTACACGTTATATGTTTTTGCTTACTGTGATAAATTTGTATAAGCATATTTGTGAACATGATTCTGTTGTTCATTGCATATCACTATGTTTAATATGTGATTTTATATCTGTATGCATGACATAAGTTTTTGGAAATGGAAAACCACAAACACTTTGGTTGAACTTTAATGTGTAGCAAAACAACAGTTTTAAGTCGATTACATTATGGGATGAATCGATTAAAACTTGTGTGTTTGCACAAACTTTTATCGACTGTGCTGTGAGTTATTTTGAAAAGAAAAGTTTTCAAAAATGTGCTAAGTGATTTCTTTAATCGACTGCATGCAATTTGTATTTGACTAAGTTGGTTGTTATTTTGAAAACTGGTTGAATGCTTGACATAATTGTTTTAACGGTCATATTTTTAAATATATTGATCAAGCATTTATTGTGAGTCGACTATATTAAATGTGCATTCAATTAATGAGCTTGACTGATGTTAGTCTATTATAACTGCAAGATGTATTTGACTACATTAGTAGCTAAATCGATTAAAATGTGTCTGATGTGTGTATTACTATAAATTGACGCTGATTTGAATTCTGTAAGAACTTTTGTGCATTTGACACTTTCATATCTTTTACGGAACGTTGTGTGATCTTACAGAGAAAGGAAAAGCTCCAACAACCAAGATTGACCGTGGTGATCAAAGACTTCAGGTTTCTTGAGAAGCAAGGCTTGCTGATTTGAACGTCTGATCAATCTACACAACTAGTGTATTCTGCGCGATCAGGATTTGCAGTCTTTAAATATTGGCTTGGATTCCCTACGGTGTTTGCAGGAAGAAGAACAGTGTTCTTGACTTTGAGGGTGCCTCAAAGGGATAGACAAAAGAAGAGGGTGTTCTTGCTGCTATTCTTGTTTTTTTGTTGCCTATATTTTGACGTGAGGTCTCTATTAAAACCTTGATCTTTATAGTGCATTTGCTTCCCGTGGTTGGAAGGACACTCAATGTAGGCAGGTTGGCCGAACCACTATAAAAATCAGCGTTTGAATTCTCTGATCCATGCATTTTTCTATTAAGTCGATTAAGCTATCAGTATATTTGATTAAGTTTATTGTTGCATTGCATATCTTTTAACTTACAATTCAAGAAAAGGGTAAAATCATCTTATTTTGTGAAATAGATTTCGAAAGCTTATATTTTTACACTTCACCAATTCCCCCCCCCCCCCCCCTCGTCTCTTAGTGTGAGAAACTAAGTCATTCTATTTTAACAATTATAATGAATGAAATAGACATATTCTGGATTATATCTTGTTCTTGATCAGTTGATTGATTGAATGAATCTAATGGGATATATTTGTTGTATGAGTCAAACTGCTTTTTCACTGTCACACACATTATTGCATACTCATACTCATTTGATTGTGCTTTTTTCTTCACAATTGTGTTGTATCACTAAACTAACACTCAACATAATTGAGAAAGATGTGTTTTGCAGGTCTATTACTGAATATGACAAGTGTACATGAACATACCATTGATCTGAAATGGATTAGCAAATGCTCTGCAGAAGTTAATCCATTACAAAAACAATGAAATCGATTATCACAAAAGAATGTGATATTAGTTTCTTTTCTGTTGAATCATCAATTCTGAAACATTTATTCTGAAGTTATATGATTTCATGCATTCTAATTCTCATTACTTCATATCTGTTGTTAATCAATTTTGAGTATTCTGAATATTGCACACAAAAATTCATTGGAATCGAGCATTACTTTTACTCTGATACATGTTACATGCTTGAAACTAGTTCTACAATTCATGATCTGATACTTTGATTGGACTATACAATGTTAACTATTTCCGTTAGCTCTGATACAAAACTAAGTTTTGTATTTGGAATGTTTGAAAAGAGCTAATGCATATTGATAAGGGGAGCATCAATTTCTACAATTGAACTTTAAAAACACATATTGATGTATCTCTATATGCACTTTTGTTTTTGTTATTTCATACCCTTTTTTTTATAATTCCCAAAGGGGAGAAATTGGAAATAACACTGGAAAAAACTGGAAAAACAGTTTCTAGTTGTGCATCATCAAAAAAGGAGGAGATTGTTGATAAGGGGAGCAATGTGAAAGCTAGACTCAATCCCTTGTGTGTTTTTGATGATGACAATAACAGAAATGTTTGTATATGTTACTTGCACAAACTGAAATGGTTTTAATATGCATAGCTGCATTTACATGTTTGTTAGTGCTTGAACTGTTTGATTTGCATACTTATTGTTGTTATACATGTGTTTATATATGTAGTATGCATATTCATATTTTTAAGTGTCAAAACTATTTACACTACACATATTTGTATGAAGTAATCGATTACAATGTTTATGTAATCAATTAGATTCATCAAATATTAGTTAATGCTTAAATTGTGGAAAACTACAAGTTTTAACCGATTACACTACATGCATAATCGATTAAAACTCGTTCCTTTGCTAACACCTTTGCTGAGTGCAGTGGTGAATTTTTAGAAGAAAAAGTTTTCAAAAATTTCTTAAATGTAATACTTAACTGATTACACAATTTCCTTAATCGGTTAAATCTGGTACACATTGAAAATTGTTTTCATGTTAAGTCTTAACTGTCATAACAATCATATTTTGAATTGTTTGGACTTACAACAAGTGTGTAATTGATTACATTAATTGTGTAATCCTTTTAATCTGTTTTGATGTAATTTTGGTATAGCAGTATTAAATGCTTAACCGATTACATTAATTTTGTAATCGATTAAAATGAGTCAGACATGAGGAAATCTATAGCATAGCGCTCTGCATTGATAACTTTTGTTCATTCAATCTTTAATATCTGATATAAGAGAGTCGAGATAAGATTTTCCAGGTGTGTTATTTCTCCAAGAATCAAGAAACGATAGTTTTGCAGATTTGAAGGATTGTTGAAGGATTGCTTTGTACTTTCATTGGCTGATCAATCATCCGTACTCTGAGGTGTTTTCTTTCCAGATCAATATTGTGTTTACAATCCATAGATTGTGGTTTCCCTATTGCGTGTTGTTAGGAAGAAAATGTGTGGCTCTAGTGTCTTTGAGAGGAGTCTCAAAGGGGTTCTGCAGAAAAATGGTTGTTCTTTCTGTATTGTGTTTTTTCCTATATTAGATTTGGAGTTGGAGATGAGATTACATTGAGAGAGGGTCTCTATAAGTCTTGTTGTATAATTTAATCTTTTCTAGTGGAAGGTTTTTCAATCTTAGGTTGATTGAAAGGGACTGGATGTAGACCGAACCAATATAAAAATCATTGTGTTTGTTTTCTATCCATTTACTCTTTTACTGCATTATATTATTTATTGCCTTGTGTGTTCAAGAAAGCGCTCAAGATTTTTCAAAAAATAATAAAAGAACACATTTTTAATAAGAACCAATTCAACCCCCCCCCCCCCCCCTCTTTGGTGTTGAGAAATAAGGTCTAATTATTCTTACATTTGTATTTATAGATTCCGGGATGAACTTTATATTACCACCAACTTAATCACGACTCAATTGGTAATGATAATAGATTTTGGGATGGGCTTTAGATTACCACTAGCTTAGTCACGGGCCAACTGATAATGTTCATGCTTTGTTGTAAGCTAATCATCACCAAACTTAATTGTGATTTAAGGACGATCACTCGGTGCATAATATCTTACTACTCCGTGCATAAGATCCAACCGCTCGATCTTTGAGATGGTTTAATCGATATTCCTAAATGTCTATCCAATCTTATATTAATCAAACAATCATATAATACAATTTTTTTTCTTCAATTTCTAATTCTCTTTTAATAAACTAACACATCAATATGCATCGGCACTTGTTTAAAACTATTTTTTTCTTGAAAATGATTACATATGAAAATATAGTTTAAATTATTTGAATAGTAACGTTATTTATGAAAGTTAGGTATAAGTTTCTTTTCAAGATTCACATCTTCTTTCAATTCCACACGACTCTAGCGATTTTTTTGTCTTATTCCGTGAGTAAGTAGTTATTCGAATGAGTGATAATAAAATTAATTTTAAATAAAAACTATTTTATAAATTAATTTTAAAGTAACATGACTTAAATTTAAATATTTTTTTTCTTGCAAAACACAATCTAAATATATTATTTTTATTTAACGCAAAATTACTTAAAAATTAACTCCACTCAACGTTAATTCTAAACCTAAAATATATTTCTGAGCAAGAAATCAAACGTACTAAAGTTTAATTAAAATCACGTTACCAAATTTCGACATCATTCTGAAAAGTTTATTATGCAACCCACACACAAAGTGAAATAAAGTTCTGATGAAAAGGTTCCTGAATTGTAAGTATTTAGTTGTTATACTTTTACACGTTTTTACTACCTATGAACAAAAAGTTGAAGAGAATAAAAGAAAGTTGAAATAAAGTCATTTTTTTCCGCCTTCGAGACGTCCGATCTCGCCACCCCGATGTCTATATTCGATTATACACGTCGGTGCCCCTCCTAACGGACATGTATATGTCTGACAGGTAGATGGAAAGTTATTTTTTTGAGCCGTACAGATGTCCGATCACGCCAACAGACGTCTAAATGGCCTGTGAAAATTGTTTTGGACGTCATATTAGTGAGGGCCCCAACGTCTAGTTTAGAATAGACGTCGGGGCACATGGGGAGCCGACGTCTAGTTTGCTGTTAAATGAGACATGAAATCCGTTGTTTCGAGCACTTCATCGTCTTTCTTCTCTCGCCTTTTCTCTCCGCGACATTGCTTTTTCAGGTGTGTTTTTGTCTCTTTTGAACTATTTAAACGTACTTTTATTCCGATTATATTAGTCTTTGGTTGATTATCTTTCATTTGAACCGATTAAAATGAGTTTTTGTTGTGTTTTGGTGCAGTTTTTCTCGTGTCTTTAGGTAGCGTTGTACCGCATTCTCCCTTTGCTAGTTTCCTCGTAAGAAAAGCTTGCGTCTTTTGGATGTCTTATAGCGTTTCAACCCAAAACCGAACTTCGGTCCTTGCCTAGTTCTATTGTCACCGTTCGTTTTCATTGTCGGTTTTAATGGAACTAGGTAAGGACTCAGATTCGATTTTCGGTTGAAAAGCCATAAGAGATCCAAAAGATGCAACCTTTTCTATGACGAAACTAGCAAAGGGAAAAAGGTGCTACACTACTCTACCCAAAGACACGAGCTGCAGTAGATGTCGGTTAATGCAATGTACAATGTTCATGAAGCTCTTTAGACGTCGGGGTAATGCAGTAACCAACGTTTATAGAGCTCTTTAGACGTCGGTTACTGCATGACCCGACGTCTATAAAGACGTCGAGTCTGTTGGTGTCTGACGTTTGATTAACGTTACCCACAAAGACGTTGGTTTTGGAACTGATGTTAAAAGGCCAAAATAACAGACGCTAAATGCCCTTTCTGCACTAGTGCTATAATATAAAAAATGGTACAAACATATTCTTCGATAATTTTTTATTGATAAACATATAATGAAATTATAAAATTAGAGACTTAACAAATTTTGTAATTTTCAATATATATCTATTAATACTTGTTTTCGTTTCAAGAAATAATATTATCATGGTTAGTTATTGAATTTGATGATTAAAACTTAAATTATTCATAAAAAAGTTAATTTTATAAATTATTTTTATTTTAATTTTTAATTAAAAAAAACCGTTACACCCGACCTTTAACCCACCCGATCTAACCCACCAGTTTAACAAATTAAGTAAAACAGGTCAAAGAAGACTGACAGATTAAAATACGAACCCAACTCTTACGTTGTAACCCTGCCTCTTGTTACCTTATCACTCAAACTTTCAGATCCAAACGTGAAAAGTAGCTCATCTTTCACCGTTTCTTTTATTATTTTCATGGTAAATTAGATCCAAATTTAGTGTGAGAAATATTAAGACGACTATAGATCTTTAAGTTTTTTTTATTATATATTACTATTTTTTTTAGTTATATTCCATTTAAGATCTAAACAGATAAATGAATTCTTAAGAAATCAAAGTACGTGTCATAGTAACCGTACCAGGCATGTTCAAAAACATTATCCGTACACAATTTTGTTTGTTTTTGTTTTCTTGTTCCATGAAGATGCGGTGCAGAATGAAGACAACGAAGCTGCTGCAACCGCCCTTCAAGACGAAGTAGATGGGTCTCCGACAGTGACGGGTCAACTTCCAAGACTATTCCAATAATTTACTATTCTTCTTTTCTCAAAATTTTCTAACAAAAACATTTTTACTTCAAAACCAATTAATTAAACACCTCCCAGATCTAATAATATCGAGATCATTATTATATGTCTACCAATAATATTAATAAATATTTTGCTTATATTTAATATTGTAATTCACATTTAATATATATGTATACTTTAAGAAATATTGAGAGAATTCTTTTATAGACTTTTTACTCTGAGTATTTATTTTAAGAAGCATACTTTCACCAATTAAATTTATCAGAATCACAAACATATTAATTTTACTAAATTTTATAATACCTATTTTTGGAGTATTACTCCCTCCACCACTTGATCTTCTCCTTCCATCTCCCCAATTTTTTTCTAAATTTCAATCTTATCCTTTTTACTTTTACCTTTACCTATTTTATTTTTTATTTTTTAAAATCCTAATCCCTTTTTATTTTCATTCTTTTTATTAGAGGCAAACCCCCATCCCCACCCCCACTTTTACTCTTTTTTTTCAATTTTCACATCTGTTAACACATAATCTAATTAATCCCTACAATCTTTTTCGCCAACAGTGTCACGAGTCTCATTCACCTTCTCTACGTCACCACCATATATCACATCCTGTGACTTTGAATATCAGAACTAGTTTATTGAATCTACACCACATTGAGAAATCCTCACATTCACATATGTTGATGAACTACCAAATGAAATTTGTTGTTCAAACTATCAACTTCTTTCCATTACTTTTTAAAAAATATGACAAAAGTGATCAAACCATATATAATATAACGTAACTAAGCTTTCGAGAATAAAGAATGAAGAAAAGGCGGAAATGGAGAATGGTGTTAACAGATGTGAAAATTGAAAATAAAGAGAGAAAGTGAAAGTGGGGTGGGGGCTTGCCTCTAAGAGAAAGAATGAAAGTGAAAGGAGATTAGAGTTTTAAAAAATAAAAAGTACAATAGGTAAAGGTAAAAGTAAAAAGGGTAAGATTTAAATTTAGAAAAAATTAGAGAGGTGGAGGGAGAAGATGGGGTGGTGGAGGGAGTAACACTCCTATTGTTGTCCCGTTATGGGTAATGTTTGTTCAAAGTCCTACCTTTTATAAAGAAATTAAAATTGTCTCATATAAAAATAGTTCAATTTGGTCATTTTTACTTATAGTTTTAAAAATACTAACTACAGAATTGTCCTCATTATGCAATCACGGTAGCCCTTATCACCATTAACCAACCACTGTGAAGCTTACTGCAAACCCTCGTTTAATCCTTACATCAGCCATTGAAATATCTCCCCGCCAGTACAAATTTGGGAACCCTAAAATTGCAAAAACCCCAACATCAAAAGAAATCAAAATCGTGAATCATAGAATCCACCCAGTTTTGTCCATCTAAACCTTATTCTCTTTCTTTTCTTAATTGATTTAAAGAAATTTAATTGTTCTTCTATTATGTTATTAGGTTATACAGATTAGGGAAAATTGGGGAAGAACTTGAAGATCTAAAACAAACCTTTTTGTAATTCTCCCTAATTAAAATTGTAAACGTCTCTCCTTGGCTTAGAGTGAAATTGTGAAGCTCTGATTTTGGTCAATATTGTATAAATTACAGAGTCAAAGCAACTTCCATAATTAATTCTAATCAAACACGAAGAATTGAAACAATCAAAATGAGTAGGTAAGACAAAGAATCGCGAACCCAATTTCAACTCCAATTTTGGCATATTCTTCTACACCAAATCGTCCTAAATCACAAATTGATTTTAACCTGAAAGTAATTTCATTTAACCCTCTATTGTAACTAATCCACGTCATTAAGTTTTATTTTTAAAATTGACACCTCAATTGATCTTAGAATGTCACCTAATGATAAATTGGTCATTCAGTTTTGGCCAGAAACAACTTTGTCGTTAGTGTTTTTAACCCATAAGCAGAAAAGACAAAACTGAACCATTTTAACAAAATATAGGACAATTTTGAACTTTTTATAAAATGTATGACTACTTTGAATAAATTTTACAAATTGCTAGACTAAAATTGGTATTAAATAATTTTAAAGAAAATGTATCTAATACGATTTTTTTCAATAAATATTTCTGCAGTGATTATATATGTTTATAACTTAATTAAATAAAATATATATTCTTCATCAACTTTAAACTATATTTTATAGTAATTATTACAAATACGTCGTATACGTATTTGTAATAAAACAAATACGTATAAAAATTGGTACAGTTTTTAATTCAACAATAAAACAAAATATCTATTGTTACATTGACTTAACATTCAATAAAAAAAATTACTTTAATGTTAACGGTATTATAGGAAGTCTTTAATTTAATTTTATAATTTTTGAATTTGATTTTGTTTTATTACTAAATTCATTTTACCAAATTCTATGTTTCATATATATATATATATATATATATATATATATATATATAACCAACTATGCTTGAATAAATAATGTTATGTCATTTGTTTTTGGTAAGAGAAGATCGAAAAGTTAATTGTCTATCAACTGAACTTATGTTTAATTTATAATAGTGAAATATTATTTATTGAGTAAAGTGTCTAAAGTTGTATTTATTAAGAATAATGCTAAATAAAATTGTATTTATTAAGAATAATACTAAACAAAAATATGTATTGAATGAAATAAATATATATCGATTTATGAAAATAATTTTTTCTAATACATATTTCAACTAATAGATACATATTTCGACTAATAGACATGTGAAATTAAACAAACATTTATAAACACTAAAATTTAAGATTTTATATTTAAATAGTGTTTGAATAGAAAAGTGTATAAAGAAATAAATCATATAGATATCAATTAAATGCATCAAACGTTATCAAATAATATGAGAATATCTTATATCATAAGAGCGTCTAACATATATAAAAAGCGTCAAACGCTATAGAGCGTGTCTAATCACCATATCATCTAGTAAAAAGATAAAGTGTTAAAACACAAGTTTCGCTAACTAAACGATGTTTTGACCAGATGAAGTGACGTGTGCCAATATGTTTTAAACACCAATGTTGGAAACACTTATTGAATCTACAGAAAAATGTTTCTTTGCTTGTATGTTTTGTTCTCTTTATCTGTGCAGATTATGAAAGTAAAAAAGACCTTTCCTCAAATCCTTGCACAAGATGAATAAATACGTTAAGAGATAAGAAGACATTCTTGGAATGTTTTCTCAATATTTTAAGCTTTGAAGAACCATACAAGTTACTTTTGAAGAAAGCTTTATTAAAACATTATCACTCTACAACGTACACTTGAGTACCTACCTAAGAAGGCTATAAAGTCTACATGAAAGTCAACTCTCTGTATAACAGTTATCTCTCAAAAAAGACTATATAAAGAGGACTCGCTAGAGAAAACAAAAATCAAGAGAACAATATTATGAATTCTTACGTTGTTGTTATTCCTTTAAGTTCATATAATCTAAAGTCTTTCATTCAAAAAGAAAAAACTTTTACAAGGTTTCAAAAGTTCATTGTATTGAATATATAATCTTTTGGAGAGTCATTTGATTTTGTACTTGTATTAAAAAACACTTTGATTGTGGTTGATTCAAAAGTGAACTCAAACACTTGTATTATTTAACTTAGTAGAGTTAAACCTACTAGATTGTTTGTATAGTTTGCATACCAATAGTGGTTAAACTCGTATAGTTAAGTTGCCTAATGTTGTAACCAGAATGATTGATAATACTTGTTGTAAACTCAAAGTGGTTAAACTTGTTGTAATCTTTATAAAACAAAAGTAAAACTCCTTAAAAGGTCTTAAAGGAAAATTGTACATATATCACGTTAAAATGAACTTGGAACAAATCGGTGTAGAAATACTTGTACTATTAATTTCTTTCTTTAAAATGTTTTTTTAAACACTATATTAAATATACATGTTTCCAACTTATAGATCTTCTAACATCTATAATAATAGTTAAACATTATTTTGTAAAAAAAAATTTAAAATATTATTCAAACTCCCTCTTTCTATTGTTTTTCTTTATTTCAATTTCCATAATAAAATTAATTTAAGCAATATTGTTTCAATTAAATAAGTATATCATATATGAATTGAAGTAGCTGAGAAGAGTAACCGACAGTAAAATTATTTCAGTTAAACTTTTGTATTTGTTACCGTGAAAGAAATCTACTATAAACGTAAATATGTTTCTTTTTTTTTATTTACGATATTATGCTATTTTAAAATATGTTAATTTAATTATCAAGATTATCTATGTATCTCAATCCTTATATAATTTTAGTCTTTATAACTCTTATTATAGTCTCATTTAATTATCATAATATTTCAATTGTTAAAAATAAATTTATCGTGCCAATATTAACGTAGATGACCAAAATTTTACAAAATATTTGAGTAAAATAAATCATACCTATACTAGTTTGTACATGAAAGCTACGAATGTTAGAACCTTTATATCATTTATTTACACCGTCCTCACATGTCAAATCTCAAAATAACGTATAATAAAACTACATAAAAATAAAAATAAAGAATGTTTGTAAAATAATTTCCCAAATTCCTCCTGTAAACAAACATCACCATGATAACAAACATCATGTCTAAAAAAACACAGACATATATAACAAACTGTTATTAATTTATTTTCAACTTAAAAAATATAGAAATCATTAAATATATATTAATCAAATACTATAAAGTCCAATGTTTTTGAAATATTTATATTATATGTTATATAGATAGTTTCAATTAATTCATAAAAAATATTATTAGTAAAACTAACGTTGATTTCTTAAGTTAAGATGATTACTTGCATTTTTTATAATAAAAATTTTAAAAAATATTTTCCAATTTTTTTCATTTAAAGTTTTATTATTTGTATCAATTTATTTTTCATACCTATACACAATATGTCATTACACACATTCTATTTCTCTATTAGAATTTATTTTCACAAAACTCATTATTTACAAAATGAAAACAAAAGTCAATAAAATAAGTATATAGAACTCACTACTTACAAAATAAATAAATAAATAATTAATAAAATGAGTATTTAGAAATCATTGTTTAACTTCTGTATTTTATTTAAATGTTTTACATATTTTTCTCCGCCTAGATTTATTTATTGAATAATGTTATATCATACCTGACCAGAAACTTAGTTTTAAGTTTTAATATAAATTTCCATCCACATTTAAACAAATATTGTAACGAATAAAAACTACTTATGGAATTACATAACTTAACTATTTATGGCCAAATAATTGAATTTATTATATACTTTCCACCTCTCTTTATGTTAGCTTTAACGTATAAGTAAGATAATCAAAGGTGAGGTATATGATTCCCTAATACATTTGTTTTCTATTTTAATTATTTTAAAAGACAGTATATTTTGTATCAGATAAAATTCTTTTATACGTTTAAAATACACAATAAAAAGATAATTTTTTTAAGTAAAGATAGTAACACACTTTTATATTTATTTAACACATTATAAGAGCAAAATAGTTTTAAAAAAGTAAATTTTTATAATTTTTTAAAAAAGTAAAAAAGAGTAAAAAATTTCTATATCAAAGTATTATTTTTTTTTTAAATTTTTTTACTTGCATTTAAACTATATTGTATATTTTTTTAATTTAATATCTTGCAGAAATTTTATCACATGCGTCCAATATGTTCGGTTTGTACGTTTTGTTTTGTATGATGATATCTCCCGTGAAGGTACTCTCTACTTCATATGTCTCATTCAAAAGTGGAATCTTATCCGTATCATTTTACCAAAACTTGTGGCATTAATTTACTACTGTTTGGAAACAGTTTCAGTATGACACTCTAAATTCTATATTTAAAAAAAAAAAGAGAAACTATGTTAAAAAAAATTCAAGACAATGTGTTCTTAGAGAAACCGTGTTTACATTATTTTAATTTTGAAACATGACATTGTATATTTTAAAAAAAATTAACCACTTTTAATAATAAATATTTTGACTATAAATATTTTTAGTTTATTTCTATTTGTTAAGTTTTTTTTTAAAGTTTATCAGTCAAATTTAGATTAAAATAATGTCAATCCATTGAACTTATATTTGATTTATATTATTTTTCTATAACGAAATCTCTTTGAAGATTAAGCCATTGTTTACTTCTAACATGTTTTATATTTATGCAGATGTAATGACGAGAATCACGCATGTTCGTTTTAATGAATTAATGCGCATTTGAAAATAATATTTTGTGGGATACAAAGGAAAAAGGTTAAGGGATCTTTGGTGTGGAAAGGAGAGAAGATTTATTGTTAATATTAGGTATTTTTACATAAATTTCCTACAACCTTTCTACAATTACAAAAATATTTCCTGTTTTTTTAATGTGTATGGATGTCTAAACAGATATTTGCCCTAGTAGATAGTTAAACAAAGCAAAATTTCACTTTTTCTCTATTTTTTTAATTACAAAAATAAATATTTAATATTTATTTTTATGCTAAGTAAATTGTGTTTTTTGTTACAATAATTAATTTTTTTTCAAAACTACTCATTATAACATTTAAAAAAAAAATCAACTAATCTAAAAATAATTTTATATTATATATAACATTAAAAGTAAGTTGATAATTTTTTTCTTTTTTTATTAAAACATTTTAATTTATCACAGTTAAAAAAAAATTAAAATTTTTATTTTCAAATTCATTCTCTATTCCTTCTAAAACTCTTAAAAAACAACAACAATAAACACTTTGTTGTGAAATTTACTCGTATCTATAGTTGAACAAAGTATACGAACAGGTAATCATTTGATTGAAATAGAATTTGCGAACTTTTAGCGACATGGTTTGTTAGGTTTTGTTCTTCTCGCTGTCACGGTTCTCGTCGCTGTTGTTGCTTCAGATATTGTTTTCCGTGTTTGTCATCCATGGTTGCTACCACTTTTTCTTGCAATTCTAGGTTGTTTGTTTGTCGTCGTTGCCAAACTCACTTTTTCTTCTCTACTTTAATATCACGTTCCATATTCATACTTTATTAATGTACATCTACGTGTTCTTCAATATTGTTATTTATAATTTAAGCTATTTTAAATTTAAGTTTTTTGTATACATATATGTTGACAATTTTTATTAGAATTTAATATTTTGTATATATCTTTGATTTTTTTTAATTTAAGGTGATATTATAAATTTAAATAATTATTATTTATAAGTTAAGTTAATAGTATGGTAGATGGGCTTTGGTATTTTGGATGTTATATAAACTTTGATATATAACTAATAACGTTCAAGAGTAATTCACCAACCTCTTGATGAATGTAAAACTAGGATTAAGGTTGGATAAAAAATTCAAATTGTGAAATCCAATTTATAATTATCTAAATATATATTACTCTAATACTATTTAAAAGGATTTATTCAAATCCAATTCCATATTTTTGGATTACAAATCTAATTCATTTTACTAGATTTGGATTAATAAAGATTAGATAATTTTTAAGGTATTTCTATGTTGAGTTGGTATGGATAAAGGGTGAGTCAATTCAACTTTGGTATAAGGTCAAACAAGTCGATTTTGGTAAAACTCGTGTTGAGACGACCTAGGTCAAAGGTTGAGTTGTGTCAGTCTAACCACTAGTTAAGCCAAGCTAGTTTAGGGCAAAGTCGAGTTGAGTCAATTTAATTCCAGATCAAGTTAGGTTAGGTTTAGCCAATGTCAAGTTGAGTTAGTTTGGGCTCATGTCAAGCCAAGTAAACCAAACCTAAGTCAAGTTGGTCGATTCGGAGCTTATGTTGAATTGAGATGACCTGGGCCCAAATCTAATAAAATCAACTTGAGTTCGTCTCGATACGATCCAATGTGGCTCAAAAGTTTAAACAATTAGGCTTGGACCCAATTCCGATCGAGCTTACCCAAGCCCAATTTGAATCGAGTCAATGAAACCCAAATCAAGTTCGGTCGGCTTAGGCCAAAGTTGAGTCAAGTTGGCTCGAGCAAAAGTCAAGTCAAGTTGGCTCGAGCCAAGGTCGAGTTGAGTTGATCTTGGCACAATTCGAGTCGAGTCAGTCCAAGTCGAAGTTGAGTTAGTCCATGCTTATGTCGAGTTGAGTTGGTCAAACCCTAATCCGATTTGAGTAACCCAAATTCAGGTTAAGTTGAGTTGATCAAAACCTAGATCGAGTCGAGTCATCTAAACCTAAATTAAACCAAGTCGATCTTGGCTTAGATGGAATTGAATTCTCCCAAGCTAAAATCAAGGCAAGTTCACTTAATGTTAGGTTAGGAAAAGTCTATTGAATCCCAATTAAGTTAAGTCAATCATAATCCAAGTGAAGTCGAGCTAACTTTACTTGAAATTAAGTCAAGTTAGTCATAACTTAGAATTGACCAAGTCAGTTCAAATCTAGGTCTAGTCAAGTCGTTTCAATCTCAAGTCAAAGTGTGTTAATCAACCTAAGTTGAGGCAACTCAATCAAACCTAGGTCGAACTTAGTCTACTTAGGTTCATGTCAAATTTATATGAGATCAAGAAGGATCGAACAAGTCAAGTCAAGTTGGATTTGTGTTCAGATTAGATTGATTCAAATCAAATTTAATCAAATTAACAAAGTTAATTTAATCTAATTTAAATTGAATTTTAAAAAATATAAATGAAGTTAATTTTATTAAAAGGAATTTAAATTACAAATCTAATCTATTTTATTATATTTAGATTAGTTTTAAAAATATAATCCATAATTATATTTTATTAGAATTAATTATCTAATTAGAATTGTTTTTTAATACAGATCCCGAATCTTTAGCTTCAATTAAGTTTAACTTCAATTAAGTGAAGAGCTTAAAGTCCATCATTAATGAAAGTCTATTTTTTGGTTAATTTTTTTTTCAGTTCAAGTTAATTAATATTAATCAACGACAAAGGTTCGTCTTAAAAGTCGTAAACTTCACTTTTTATTTCTCCATTTTTCAGGTTCTTTTTTTAGTCCCTTGAGTTATGTTTGTTCAAAGAAAACAAAAATGTAGAGAAAATTGACAAGAAAATGAAGGTTTAATTATTTATTTGGTTTTCATTTTGAAATGAAAGTTCTAAAGTGATTTTCTATTTTTTTTTATGTTTTTATTTTTTAAAATATAATATAATTTGGTTATTTTATTATTATTGTACTTTTAAGTTAAAGATGTATCTCGAATTAGTTGGTGATTTTCTTTTTATTTTATTTATTTATTTTAATTAAAAAATGTCATATGTCAAGTTATGTCGTACCACATGATAATGGTGGTATGATATGATAATAATAATTTTTCGTGTTAATATTATTGTCTTAATTTGAATTTAATCTTTATATTTATTATTTTGATTTAATTTTGTTCTAATTTTTTTAAAAGAAAACAATTTTATTACTTTTCAAATTGAGATAAAATTTATTTTTTATATAAATATTATACTAATATTTTTATTAATTTTTATTTTTTTTACCAATACTAAATTTATTTAAATTTATAATTTGCATTGAACTTTGTTTTTTTTTTAATTTTAAATTGTATTGATATTTTATTGCAAGATATTTTAATATTATTTTTTATTTGAATGTATATTTCAAACAATTGTATATAAATTTTTTAAAAAACTACTAATACAACATTTAATAATTTCTATACAAATATTAGAGTTGATTTAGAAAACATTCTAAAAATATTTAATTAAAATGTAAATTTTAATAAAAATATTAATATATGATTTATATGAATATAATTTGGTTGTCAGGTTTGAACTGTGCGTTTGTGAGTATTGATTTGGAGTTTAATAGTGTTTAACTGTATGACAAAAAAATTAGGGTTGTTGCTTTCACATTTGTTCCAAAGGTACTATGCTAGTTAATGGTGTACTATGGGACACTTTATATATAATGAGACCCTCAAATATACTGATGGAGAAATAAGTAGACAAGTTTGTGACCATATTGGTAGAGTTATTTTAAGATATTAGAGAAATTTAAAGAAATGAGTCATAATGTTGTGACGGAATTATGATATAATTTTGATACTGCTTTTGTATCAGAGAAAAAGTTGTAATGATAACATGACAAGGCCAATATTAAGAGAAGAAATGGTGAGGTGCACATGTTAAACATGTATACATAAATCTAAAGCAGAAGAGAATTCTTTAATATACGCATCAAGTATGAATATTATATTATATATATTTATGTTACTCATAAAAAAATAAAAATAAAAATTTAATTCATATCAAGTAAATTTAGTTAAAACTATAATTTAACTCATATTTTATAAGATTAAGTTTAATTAAAATTTAATTTAATTTAATTTATATTTTATATATTTTTAATTTTATTTAGATTTTATTTTAAAAATTTATAAAATATTTTTTTAAATAGAATGGATATTTTACATGTTTTAAAAAATTTGTCATTATATTTTAAAGGATAATGATACTTTAACAATATTTTTTTTACAACATTTTATATCATTTAAGTGTTATTCTGTGATTGGTCTAAAATTACTTCACAATCAATAATAACAATCATAAACACCAACATTGACCAATCACAGAATGACACGTAGATAGTGTTAACCAAACAAATTAACTTTTTTTTTATTACAAGCGAGGTAGTAGATAGACTATGCTTATAACTTATTATTATTCTTAAATATAAATTGATTTAACATGTGACAATTTTTTAATTAAAAATAAAATAAAAATTACTTGTAAATCACACATTATGTTGTTAGTATATGGAAATAACCAAATTATATTTTATTTTTAAAATAAGGATCTATTTGAAAAAAAAATTAGAACCAATTTAAATCTTTTAGACAAAACATAATTGTACCGAAAACAAACATGGTACCATATTTTTTGTTCTTTTGCAAAATGACAAAAATGATTTCCTTTTAATTAGATTTACATATTTTCTGCTTTCTACTCAAATGAGAAAGAAAAGTGACATTTAAAAAAAAAAAAACTAGCTTCATAATTAATAAATGTAAAAATAACTTTATAATTAAATAATTTATTTAATTTTAACTCATTAATATTTTGAAAATAATAATATTTTATAATTTTTACGTCGGTTTCTCTTCCAACCATCAAATATTTACTTTATTTATCCCACTTTCCTTTTCTTTCGTTTTCTTTTATCTCCATCTCATCCATTACCCGAAGCATATGCTAACCCTCTAAAGAAGCAAAAGATTGTGATAAAATTGCTTCATCATTCTAAATAAAAGTTCTTTTAGACGTTATTCTTTAATAGAATTTTCAAGATTTTTTTTTCTTCATTAAAGTGTTTTCAAGATTTCTTCACCGTATTTTTTCTAATCTATCATTTTCATCTTTATTTCTAAATCAGATTTCAATATTCTTTTAACAAAACTATTATCTTTTTATATATTCGTTAGAATATAACAATCTTGAATTATAACGTTTTAATAACTTTCCTCAAACCAAAGCGAATTTAAAAGTTTGTCTACAACAATTTTTTAAAACATCTAATTCTCTCTATCAATCTTTTTCACCTTTACTTTTTAACTGAAGTTTAATATTTTAAAATAAAAAACAAGTAGTTAAAAACTAATTTCGTATCATAATATAATATAACTTGATAGATAGAGATACGACCAACAACTTAGTTATCTTTAATATTATATTTAAGATATTATTGGATTATATATATATATATAAACTAACAAAGTCAATAAGCGCATAAGATTAACCTCACATGAGAGAAAAGACTTACACATTGTTTACAACTTAGATTAATACATCAAGAAATTATGAATCACACCTTAGTAAAGAGCTAAATTAAAAACAAATAGATTTCTTAAGAACAAAACTATTTGTTATAAATTTTAATTATAAAATATTTATACTTATCATATGCATTAAGAGATACTAACACACTAGTATTAACTTTCTTCTAATATCATATTATAGATCCGTTACAAGTAAGTTAAAAGAATTTATGAGTAGTTTCTTTTAATGATATAGAAAACTTACGTAGTAAGTTATAAATTTCTGAGTAGTTTCTTTTAAAGATATAGAAAATTTTAATACGTGAGTGGATAATTTTTTTTATTATATATAGAAAATTTTGATTTATTTTAAAAATGTTTTATAAGGAATAAAAACTTTAAACTAATTAACTTTTTTCTTTCATACGGATAAAGTATTTCTATTGTCAATCAACACAACATATTGTTGTAATATTAAACATATTTAACAATTAAAAATACTATTTAATAATATTTTTTAGTTTATGTTAGTTAAGATTATTTGTGGATTAAATTTTATAAGAATTTTTTAGTTAACATTAATAAGAGTTTTTCTGAATTGGTATCGGTTAAAGTTACCTTTAATCAATATAAGCCATTATTGTTTCAGTTCGTATGAATCAAAATAAATTTTTTTATGTGATAGGATTTCTTTTGTTAATTTTCAATTAATATCAATAAAAAGAATTTTCAAACTGAAATTAATATCATCTAAATTATAAATTTCAACATGATATCATGCTAACAAATATTTATAATTTCTATACACATTTATAAAGTCAATGATTATTTCAAAATTAATAATGTACAATTATATATCTTTTGAATTCTCTTGTTGTAAAATTGACGTTAATGTAGAGCGACATGTGGAGTTCCCTGCTTTTCAGATTCTCCTAAACTCTAAATCAATCCCATTAAAATTCAACCACATTGCGTGTAGAACCACAATATATTTATTCCTCTTTCTTAGACCATAAAAATGTTATATTTTAACACTAAAATATAAGAAAATAAATTATTTTTTGCAGATTCTTAAAAAATATTTCTCCAAAATTAAAAAGAGTAAATTTTTTTTCTTTGGTTTTAATTTTTGTAAATTTTCATATTCAAAATTATATTTTATATAGTGTATTTCCCTTTTTTTCTTTTATTAACTTAAAAACTTTTTCTTAATTATTTTTATTTGATTCATCTAATATTTTGTTAATTTTGTGAATAAGTTTTTTTTTTAATTTTAATATTAATAGGGATCACACGTCGTTGAATACAACCGGCGAACATATAACATGGATGTTTTTTCTTTTCTCCAATTTAATTTACTTTTCAGTCTTTTAATATGGAATCTATTTTATTATTTAAAAAAATATGAAACTATATTCTAAAAAGAATCCGAGACAACAGCAGATTTTATTTTATTTATTGTCTTCTGTTTCTTAAAAAAATTGATTTCACTTGAGATTTGATTTTGAGTGTGTTCATATGTGGGCGAGAGAGAAAGAGAGAGAGAGAGAGAACAAAAACTGAAAGTGAAAGAATCATATTCATATTCACGTGTTGTAGCTGGACACATACACCACTGAACCCCATACCATGAAATTTTTTGTTTGAACCAGGGTCAGCCCATGACCAAGATCTTCGACACTTCTTCACGAATTGCATGTGGTAAACTTAAAGATTTTGAAAGTTTCTTTTTTTATGTTTTTTTTTGTTATTGAATT
Source organism: Vigna angularis (assembly GCF_016808095.1). Classification (NCBI taxonomy): domain Eukaryota; kingdom Viridiplantae; phylum Streptophyta; class Magnoliopsida; order Fabales; family Fabaceae; genus Vigna; species Vigna angularis. The sequence continues at coordinate 11,346,463 of NC_068971.1, forward strand.
TTGTTGGTATATTGCATTTGTAAATGTTATATTTTTCAATCCAGGGCTTTTTTCTTGTTTATCCAGAACCGCTTCAGATTGAATTTGCTGGTGAAAAGTAGCTATGGCAGCGGTGGAGAGGATTTTGTTGGCCCTGCAGAATGAGGGTGCAGGAGGAGAATCTCTGTTGGGGTCAATAAGAATTGCTGTGATGCCCATAGTTAAAGTGTTCACCATGTGTGCTTTGGGACTCCTTATGGCTTCCAAGTATGTTGACATTCTGCATGCTTCTGGAAGAAAGCTTTTGAATGGGGTATGTATGTGTATGTGTGTGTGTGTAATATGTGATGCGACCTCAAATTCTCACACACCCTCTTCTTGGTTCTTGCAGCTGGTGTTTACACTGTTGCTACCTTGCTTGATATTCTCCCAATTGGGACAAGCTGTGACCTTGCAGAAGATGCTTGATTGGTAAGCTTTGATAACTAGTGCTGAAATTCCAAAACTTTTATTTTCCCTTTTCTATTATTTTTCACACACACACCTCAAATCATTAATCTTGAACAATATGCAGGTGGTTTATTCCTATGAATGTTGTTCTGGGTTCCGCAGCAGGCTCACTCATTGGTTTTATTGTTGCCACCATCATCCGTCCTCCGTACCCTTTCTTCAAGTTTACAATTGTACAAATTGGAATTGGTAAGCCAATCCTGAGCGGACCTTTTTCAAATCTTGAGTCTTGGACCGGGTCATGGACACCTTCATCTTTAGTGAAGGAGTTGTTTTGAATCCATCTGTTTTTGCTTTTTCTCGAATCCTAACATTGCTTTTATTACTCAGGGAATATTGGGAATGTTCCACTTGTTCTGCTTGCTGCTTTATGTCGAGACCCATCCAATCCCTTTGGTGACTCAGAAAAGTGTACCAAAGATGGAACTGCCTATATATCATTTGGCCAGTGGGTAGGTTCTCAAAGTCTCGCTGACTACTGTTGATATCTTGTTTATTCACCTACAGTTGATTTACTTCTTAGTCATTTTTTCATTATGTTCAATATTGTTCTAGATATAAACCTAGTACTAATTGGGAGGTATTGTTCTCATTTGTCCTAGGTTGGTGCTATCATCCTATATACATATGTATTTAATATGTTGGCACCTCCTCCAGAAGGCACATTTGATATTGATAATGAAAGTCTTCCCTTAAAGAGCACCCCTATGGGTGATACTACACCTGAACAAGTTCCGTTGCTCACTAGGGAAGAGGGGGTCTGTACAACATCTCAAAATACATCAAAGAAGTGGGAGGTGAGTTTTACTTCTTCTTCTTCTTCTTCTTCTTTTCTGAGAGGAGAATAGTTTCTGTGTTTTAAGGTGATATCCATTTAGATACTGATGATATAATTTTCACAAGTATATTTACATATAATCTAAGTCTGCATTTCCCCCTTCTCTTTACACTTTTGTTATGACACTTGACTATTGTGCCATGCAATGATGACATTTGTACCATTCTGTACTCTAGTATACATGACTAATTTTGTGTAAAAATTAGTGTTTATATTGTTTCATGGTATTTTCTTCATTATGTTCTGGGATTTTTCTGGACATGCATTTTTGATTTGAAAATTTCTTTCTTATATCTTTCAGGCTCGACTTTTAAAATTTCACTATTTGGCCTGTATGAGGTTAACATTTGTTTGTTGGTGCAGATTAAAAACTTATTGCCGTATCTATATGAGAAGTTAAAGCTTAAGCAAATTCTTCAACCCCCTATCATTGCATCAGTAAGCTTTTTTTAATTGACCTTATCATATTTGGTTTATCTTTTTTCATTTTATATTCTGGATTCTCCTTATTAGAAAGTCTCATATTGCCTCACTCAAATCTTTGGGTGTAACTTATATATTGGTTGGGCCACTTTTCTTAATGTCAATTGGTTTTGAGTTGAAATCTGACACTCCTCAACTCCTCTTTGTTTTGAGTCAACATGTATATGGAGGTTGTAGCTTACTTTGTTGTCCTGATAGGGTTATGTAACTTACCTATGATGTATTTTCTGCAAAATCTGATACATTAATTACAGAAACACATCTTTACACTAAATCTTGATTTCCTGAAGGTTTTGCCTGCTTTCATAATAATCAAATTTGCAGAGTAAATACTTCACACTTCACTTGTTAAAGTAGATGTTTGTGAACTAGTTTACTGGTATTGTGGTAAATAAGCCAGCGTCATGTTGGCATACTAATGGAATTGATTTTGATTGAAGTATTGCATATGTTTTGCAGATCCTTGCCATGGTACTTGGGGCAGTCCCATTTTTCAAGAAACTGATCTTTACACCTGATGCTCCACTGTTCTTCTTCACCGACAGCTGCATGATTCTTGGGTATGTCTATAGAAGAGGACATTCTGTCTTCCTCCATCTTTTTTCTCTCAACAAAATACTGTAAACATTTTTCAACCTTAATTATAATAAGTCAAATCCAATGAACTTCAAAAATGTGTTGTGGGACTAAAGTCTAAGTATCTTTATTATTTCCGAGATAGAAGTTATTTAGGAATCCTTAAGATGCTATTACAGCAAACACATTCTAATAGTTCCTTTGGTGATCAGGGAGGCCATGATTCCTTGCATTCTGTTGGCTCTAGGAGGCAACCTTATTGATGGTAAACTTATGTCCTAATGTTCTCATTATATTAATAACTGTCGCTTTACATGTTTGTAAGAGTCAAATGACCTTTTTGATTGAAGCATCTAAATGAACCATTTTGTCTTGGCTGCAGGACCTGGAAGTTCAAGACTTGGTTTTCGAACAACTGCTGCTATTATTTTTGCCCGGTTACTTTTAGTGCCTCCTGTTGGAATTGGGATTGTCATGTTGGCTGACAAGTTTGGTTTTCTTCCCCCTGACGATAAGATGTTTCGATTTGTCTTGCTCCTTCAGCATTCCATGCCAACATCTGTCCTTGCAGGTATACCACACAAATCTCCCCTAACCCTTTATGGTAGAGACTTATCTATAAAATCTTATAGGAGTTAAAAGTACAAACTTTTATACATGTTCGATAACTAGCACATACATAACTAGCACAACAGAGGTTCTTATCGGGTTGCCAGAATGGAAAGCTCATAAGTAGTTACTGCTTTGGCTTTTTAGCTGCTCCAACGAATTTTGTCCTTTGTAAACAAGATTGTTGATATAAACTAGTTAACAAATAGCAAAAAAATGTTAAGTTGGTTTTTTACGGACAAGTATTCTTTCTGTTGATTTTTACACTCATATTTTCCTTGCTCACAGGTGCTGTTGCTAATTTAAGAGGATGTGGAAGGGATGCAGCAGCTGTACTGTTTTGGGTTCATATATTTGCTATAATCTCTATGGCAGGATGGATTATTCTATTTCTATACATACTTTTCTGAGACTGTAGAGAGCCCTCATGGCTTTACATGATTTTGTATTTTAGTCCTATTCATTTAGTTCATGTGATGTTTATATTAGTGGAGAAACGTTAACATATATATTATATAATGATCAAAATGAACATGGTTGCTGTCTACTGATTGTTGTACGCATATTAGGGAGGTATAGCTGATAAGAGCTGGAAAACACTTCAAAGTTTGATCATTTGTTTTAAACCGTTGGTCTATTAACAATTCCAAAATGGTCTGGAGAACCCATTCTGCAGCATTGCACAAGAATGTTTTTGACTTTTTTCAATGCATTATTATAATGATAGAGACGAATCATCAATAATTATCTTCACATGCTATATGCCTGAACAGAGGGCACACCGTACCCAACATTATCTCTCAATTTGTTTTCCAGTTGCTAAATCACAGGAAGGACAAACTTTGTTGTTGCATCAAAAGAGAATTGTTTTTTGTCATAACTGGTCGTAGTAAACTCTTTCCATTTGTAGATGGATAACTTGTACACATAAAGCGGTATCTAGATTAGAAGAGCTATGGTAACAGTCTTTGATGCAGAACAATTTTTCAATACTTTATTACACAGTTAATTTTCAATTTCAGAAACTATTGACACTCTAGCAGACCGTATTTACCTTCTCTAACTGGTAGTTGTGCTTGTTCACACACAGTATGGTCCACCGATGAACAATAATTATGATGTCATTGTTCGTGAGTAGCATGACTTCATGAGGTTGCTCAGAAGAAATTTGTCTATGTAATTTTTAAGAGAAAACTAATAGAAAAAAAAAATCTAATCAGTTTTTCTTTTTGTAAATAAAATTAGCTTATGTATAGTTGCAGAAACTAAAAAGGAATAACTTTTATAAATCGACTTATACACAAATTACTTAGTTTATCGAAAAACTGATTTTTTTTCTTGAAAATACTTGTGAAAAAGCTTTTCTAAACTTATCATGGGTTAATTAACTCAGTGCATCATTTAAGGATTTGACTTTACTCAATTAGACAAAGGAAACTTCCTTCTACTTTTAATTTATAGGAAAATGAAAATGTTTGTGAAAACACATCTAAAATATATTAAGAATTTATTATGACAACTAGTGAAAACATGGACGTTGTTGCATCGCATTTTTTATAAAAATTGACGCAATAATTTGAATTATTATTAAATATTATAATAAATAAATAAATTTCTTAAAACATATTTTAATTGATTTTCTCTATTTGTTTGATATATTAAATGTGGAGCAAATGTTATGCTAAGGATTAATCTTGATAAAAAAGTATACAATGACATGATTCCTACTATACTAAGTTACTTGGTTAATTGTTCATGTACCGTCATTTATTTAATTTAATAAATAAATCTAAACTTAAAATTAGGCTTGATTATTTAGATGATCAGACCAAAAGGTTTAAAACTGGACCACAAGGGTTCGATAAGTCGACTTAATTTGTGTATACTTAGAAACATTAATCCTTGATCATGTTTTCCGAAAAAAATGTAGATTATGTTTTTGTTATTGAAATTCTAAACGAAAGTTCAATCTGTAGCTGAAGCGCGAGAAATCTTTAAGAAAGAGGGTGTTAGCCTCAGCCATGGCAGAAAGTACGTAACAAATGTGTAAATCGGACGCAACAAAAGCAATGCTGCAGTATTGTAATCTAAACGAGCCACGCAAAATTCAATTTACAGGGAGTTGTGTTTATTAGTTATGGAGCTGATAAAACCTGCCACATGTGGACTCAGTAGTTGGGAAAGTTTGCAATGAATAGGATTATAATAATAGTAGCGATAATGGTGCTTTCCAAGCTAAGAAATTTCAGTCAATTGAATGACTGATATAAGTCCAACACACTGAATCATCAACGAAAGGTCACCAAATATTCAGACATTGGGTCATTGAAGCACAAACAAGGAAAGAAAGGAAACAAGAGTGTCAGAAAACAGATAAGGTATTACAAACTAAAATCTGTACATGTCTTCTTGAATTGGTGAGGAGACATGGCACGCCATGAGTCAGTTAAAAATTTCATCCCAAGTGGCCATCTGGAGGCATTATTCATAAACAATTCAAGAAATACTTAAAATGGGCACCACCATCTTCTGCTTCTACTATCCCTCTGGTTTGGAGATGCATAAGCATGTTGATTTTGCCTGGATAAGTAATGACTGCCCAGATGTCTATTTCCCTCAATTTCAGAGTTATTGCCTAACCACAATACAAGAACAATGCCCACTAAACTAACAATTGGAGCTGCAGCAAGAAAAAGCCATCTTCCTCTACCACTTCTTCTTGTAGAAGAAATTGCTGTAGAACCTGAGCTAACATCTTGACTACTACCATTCTCTTCATTCAACTCATCTCCATCAGAAACATCAGAGGAACTATCATCTATTACATCCATTTGCTGCCTCTCATGGATCACATTTCTACCATCAATGTTCTGCTTTCCTTCTTCATAATCCTTATCATCGGTTGGAAGCTCATAACGACAAAGAGGGCATGAATTCCGTGCACTCAACCATGGCAAAATGCAATCAATGTGATAAAGGTGAGAACAAGGAAGTTGATTTACTTCAGTGCCAGGTGCCAGGACATCCTTGCAAATGGCACAAACTAGTTCATCATGCTTCTCATGTTCTTTGCCAATGACTACACGTGGCAGATTTTTCGTGAAAGACACGGCCGCGGGAGGTGCTCCTCGTCTTGAGTTGTCATTCTCAGCAAGATGCTCAAGTAGATCTTCGAAACGTCTAGCATCAAGATAATCCCCAAAGTTTGCTCCATGAGGTAAATCAACATCCTCAAAAGCTTGCCAAGTATCCCTGATTATATGGCTAAACATTCCCTCAGATTCAGTAGAATTAAACCTCTGTTCCCAATTGTTGCGATCTGCGCTCTCACTTGGACTTGAGGTGAAAAAAATTTGAAGGCGGGCTGTGGCTTCAGCTTCCTCAGCCTCAGCTAATTCCCATTCCCTATCCTCCTCCTCTTCATCATAATCATCATCATTTTCTTCTTCTTCTTCTTCTTCTTCTTCTTCTTCTTCCTCCTCCTCCACCTCCCCATCTGCATCCTCTTCTTCATCATCTTCATCTGAAATCCATTGGCCATGGCCAGCATGCATTGGATCAATGTCAGTGTCACTATCGAACTCATCTCCCTCATCTCCCTCATCTGGTAAATTAAAGAGTCCAGTGCCTACAAAACTATGAGTATCCATAGAAATATCTGAGTCGCCTCCATAAGCAGAGAAAGACTCTATCTCATCATCATGGGGAACCCTGTACCGTCTAAAACTCACACTTGATTCATTTTCACCATAAAGAGAAGTCCAATTATCAAAACCATCACTGTCAGTGTCAGACAGAACATGCCTCCACCTTCTAGACCCACTTGGGGTAGTGTGTGTACTAACATATTGCATTGACCAAGCAGGGGTGTCACCATCCACAAGTTGATCATCCTCTCCAGAGGTAAGTGATTCATATTGTCTCACCATACTATGCACATGAGGGATCTGCTGTGAGAAACTATTATCCACGGATTCAGAACTGTTGCGCCTGAATCTTCCTCTAAGCCTCCTTCGTGAACTTTGGGTAAATGTATGATTCCCAAAGTCTTCAAGTAACAAAAATTTACAATCGCCGCACACACCATGGCTAGCAAGATCGCTTGCCATCTTATTATCATGTGATAGGGCCTTATCACAAAGGGAACACACTGCAACGTGAACAGAATCAGTATCCCCATGGGCCTGTGAACCAGATTGAGACGATGCAAATGACATGTTCCCAGAATTCGCAGCCATCTGAAACCCCATAAAAATCCAGATTAAAAAAGACAATAATATATAAGCAAACAGGCAATAAAGCAAGCTAGAAAATGTCAATAACAAGGCATCTAAATTAAGCACTAGCAAGACACGATAATTATTAATTTATTAGCAATACCTAGAATTAGGACCAATCTGCATCTAAGAAAGACAAAACCCAACAGACCAACGAGCCCTCTAAGTTCATCAAATCACGCAAGTTAAGCTCAAAAGGAAGACACTCAGAAGCAGAGCCTCAATCAAGTATCAAATGTGATTGTAGGCACGTGGAATTGCTTGTAGTATGGGGGAGCATTTCAGCTCCCCAGACACTGGTCTGCGCAGAACAAACATGATTTTGGAAAACATTGACGTGTCCGGTTACAATGCTTCAAAATCAACTTTGTTCTCGTATAACTACAACTGGAAAAAATATATGTAACAACTTATGTGCTAAGCCGAAAATTTAATACTATAAACTTACTTTCAAAATAAGAGTACTCAATCAGGCAATCAAAATCACTTCACTTCAAACTCACCTTCACCGAAAATGAAGATCACACAAAATCACTTATTACCGCTCTCGCAATCAGTGGCAGCACGATGCTAACCAGTTCAAATTTAGGTCTATCTCATAATATTTCTAACTCTAAATGCACATAAGTGGTGGAAATGGGACAGCGCGTGATTTAAGGAAAAAGGTAAAGCACAATACGAAACATTACGATAAATAAGCAATTAAAAAACATAATGATAAAATATTATTATCATAAAGTGTAATAATCGCAACTAAACCACTACAATTACGAAATACCCAGAAGACGCAAATTGTCGATAAGAGCGAGAGCAATGTGGAGGAAGTGAAAAGGAAGAACTTTTGACGGTATTATACAGCATACATATTGCGAGTTAAAATGATGCAAAGTGAGAGAAAAATGACCTGAGAGAGAGTACGAGGTTAGCGCGAGCAGAGAGAGGGATCAGCGAAGGAACTTCAAAAGGGATTCGAAAGATTGGAGTGAAAAAGTTGTAGGATTTCGATTTGGGAAGAAGAATGAATCATGAAAAACGAAACCTTTTTCTTTCTTTCTATCAAATCCTCAGCCGGCGACTCCGTTTGCCTCGTCAACACGCCCCAAACCACACGACACGACGCCGTTTCTCTAGCGTTTCTGGTAAATAACCTTTTTAACGGTGTTAGCATTTCTATTGCATTTAGTTCTGTAAATATAATTACTTATTGTTATTTCTGTTTCTCTCACGCGTGAAATTGCACACGCTAAGAGTAGTTTACACTAAGGTCCCAAATAATAGATTATTTTAAGGTCTCGATTATCTTAAGACATCGTACATGTGTATACTTCTTGTATATACATAGATTCACACTCATATATACATAATATATCAAAAGAATCATCTAAAATTTATTATTATACAGATTTCAACCCAAAATTTCTACACATGTTTATCATACCATATTTATACGGTATATTTATACGATAAAACACATTATCATGAATTTGTTTCCCTTTAGTATTAAACTCTATTTTAGGATAACTCAACAAAATTATACATACATTCGTAAGAAAATCCAGTGTGTTAAAATTTTATCTCCATGCATACACAAACTCTTTTTCAACAACAACCATAGATAACCATACCCAAAATCATGCACCCATGTATCAAAATCAGAATTACCCAATTAAGATAATCAATAATTCATGGCATACAACAACAAACAAAACAAAGGTAAACTTTCCTAGGTCAATCCTAAGGTTTTATCTACAATTCCAAAACACGATCAATCTTTCTTTGCACTAAGGGTTTTTGTTGCTCTTTCTCTTCTCTTCCAAACTTCTCTCTTCTTTGCTTCTATCTTTGATTTTGAGTTTCTAGAGTTTCTAACCATAATTACTCCCTTCTCTTTGTATCTTAATAGTTATAAATCAACCCAACTTTATCTCTAATACCTCCTCATTTATAATAATATATTTTTCAAACTAAATCTATTTAAATCTTTAATTCCCTTCTATCTCACCTTCTCTCTCCATCTTTTATTTTATTTCATTTAATTTACTCCCATTTTACTTCTTACACCCTCTTATTTAATTTCTACACCAATTAAATAAAGAAAAAAGTATATTGATAATATCACACTACAATCAATATATAAGAAATTTAATTTCTTATATATTTCTACACCCTCTTATTTTATTTAATTTCTACATCAATATATAATACAATAATACACTACAAAATTTTCATAATTTTAGTTGTATGTGTATCTAAAATAAAAGTGCAAAGTATAGAAAAATTGGTGAAAAATACTAGTGCTGTCAAAATGGGTCACCCAGCCCAATCTGGCTCGGCCCACCAAGGGTTGACTACTTAGCGAGTCAACCCAACCTCGCTTATTCATTAGCGAGTCGAAAAAAATTTGAACCCAGTCCGACCCATCATGGGTTGATGGGTTAAACGGGTTGGCTCATTGGTTGACTTAATTACAATTTTTTTTAAAGGTTTAATTGCTTACTTGGTCTCTACATTGGAAGGTTTTTTTTCTGTCTAGTATCTGCTTTTAAAAATGCATGTATTGGGTTCCCATGTGATATAATTTGCACCAATCAAATCTCTTCCTTTTAATTGACAGAAACAGAGTTAACTCCGTAATGACTGTACTTTTTTCTCTCTCTCCCCTGCCATCTTTTTCTCTCTCTTCTCTACTCCTCTCAACATTAAAAAGTATGACAGAAATTAGTTATAATTTAAGCAATGATTTTAAGTTTGATAATAAGTTTCAATTAAAAAATCTGATTAGATCAAGTAATCAAATTTTTTTATATGTTTCATTGTTAATTCAGATTATGATTGCCTTATAATAAAATGATTGTTTTGTACTGTGAACGTTTATATACATGCATAGAAAATATAACAAAAAAGTTAATCAAGTTTAAAGTTTTTACTAAAATTTGTTGTTTAATTGGACTTTTAAAAAATTTTATACTTTTAATTGAACTTTTATCATTAATTAAAATTACATGATCATTTGATTTAATAATTTTAAATAAAATATAATAAAATTTATAAAATACTAATTATTTTTAAAAATAGTCATTGTTTTATATATTTATAAAATTCTAAAATATTATTAATTAATTTTCTAAGTTCAAAGTATTATATTTAAGACGGTAAAACTAATTAGTTACTCCATCACAATAAATGATAACGACTCAGTTAAACAAAATATAGACATTTTAAATATTTAATAAAAAATTTTAATAAAAATTTAATTAAAAGTATTTAAATTCACAAAAGAATTAAAATTTAAATAAGTTTTTTAATTTTTTATTTAAAATTAAATAAGTAATTATAACATAAGAAAATTTATGACAAATATTTAACTAAAAGTATAAAAAATTGATGACTTAATATAACGATTTTTTTAATAGAGTTTCGGTAAACACTTATGTTTCGGTAGAGTTGAGATCCCTAACTCAAAGCATTCAAAGGTATCTGCTTCATCACTCAGGTTATGTTATTCTCTCTTCTCCTTGAGGGTGCTTACAGAAGACACTCTGACGCTCAAGTCCATAACTTTGTGTAATAATTTTGTAATAAAGATTAGTAATTAGAGTTAAATTACCTATATTTATAAATATTATAATGAGTTTACCATTATGTTTGACTCATTACTTACTAATAAATGACTTTATTTCTGTTAATTGTCAATCAATGACTATTATTCTCATTAATTATCCATTAATGACTATTATTGCTTAGAATAATTTATACGGAAGCGTTTCCTAGGTCGAAGAGACTCGAATGAGAGTTCACGAATTGGCCAAGTGGTTTGTATGCAAAGTCCTATCATCGGAAGAAAAATAATAATTCAAATTTAAAGGATAAAAAAAAGTGTTAAAAAATCACACTAACACATTTATGACATTAAACAATTAATATTAATGGATTTTGTTATAAAGTCGGACGATAAGGCAAACAATGTTTGAAGACCAAAATAAAGAATCGATATTATGATGTATTACATTTGATGTTAGTGTTTAATGCCTTGTGACCGAGGGGAGGGAGAGCAAGGTCTGTCCGGGCTATATCTTTCGCTTCCTTATCTCTTTCCTGTGGGCAAAGAAACTGAGAACAAGCACCATCAACATCCTTGATTAACTCAAGCATTTGAAAATAACGTTTTTAAATCCTTATTATCATTGTTAACATTTTCTAGACTAATTAATGTAATGCTCGCAAATCATGACGCAAAAATTTAAATAACAACTAAGATTTTCTTGAGTTAAGTCAGAAAGAGGCCAACTTCTTTATCCCAACTAACCCGCGTCAGCACCAGTTGCTAATGCTAAATTTTGGGGAAGTTTCTTTGGTGCCTTGGAAATGATATTCTCCGAAGGAGAGGTAAAGGTTGCCATTGTCTTTGTGTGAAGCCTGTCAGAAAATGGCGTAGACCCCCCAATCGGGTTGGGTTTTGCTGGGGTAGAGTGACCAAAGAGGAGGATGAGGAAGGGGAGATGATGAGTTCTTCCGTAGTGATGTGTTGCGCGAAAAGATGTAGTATCAGAGGTAGAAAGAAATCTTTTATGATTTCCTAAATGCGTAGCTTTTCATGCAAAAGCCTTGGCTTTTTAACATCAGCCTTTGTCACTCCTGCAGCCACATGGCCATTTCTGCCATTGAATATAAGTTTCAGAGTTCCGCTGGCAAGTGGATCCAACCACCTGAGCACACCCTGCCAATATCAAAAATACGTTCCCACCACCTCTGCTACCATCTTCTGCAAGAGAGGAAAACGGTCTTGCTACATATACATATACCAAACATACACCAACTTCCCTTTTCACGTTTTAATACTGTGAACTGATTTATGTGTTTGATATAAATTTTAAGAGATGAAGATTTTTTCATGAAGTTTAACGGTGGTAGGACTGAGATTCCTAACTCAAAGCATTCAAAGTTGTCTATAATCCACGTTACGCTATTCTCACTCTTCTCCTTGTCCTAGCCGTGGGAGAGAGTGCCTGCAGAAGACACTCTGACGCTCAAGTCCATGAGTTAAATTACCTACCTTTTTTGTCAGACATATATTTATAAATATTATAATGAGCTTACTATTACGTTTGACTCATTAATTACTAATAAATGACTTTATTTCTGTTAATTGTCAATCAATGACTATTATTCTCATTAATTGTCCATTAATGACTATTATTGCTTAGAATAATTTCTAGACCGGTCGGTCATTTTCTCGTTCGACGGTTAGTCGCCGCCCGGTCCTTGGCTGACCGGGTGGCCATATAGTACAACTTATATTTTTTTTTATAAAATTATAATTTGACTATGCGTCTTTAAAGAAAGAAATAGGATTGCTTAGAAATGTAAGTATGAAAAGACACTAAATAAGAATTATCTCAAGATTTTGTAATTAAAAAATAATTTTGGAGAATAAGATCAGGTGCAATTTATATTAGGCTTAAATGCTTACTTCGTCCTCATGTTAAGAGGTAATTTTCAGTTTAGTATCCAGTTTTAAAATTGTAGACATTTGGTCCCTATGTTTTCAAATTTGTATCAATTCAGTCCTATTCGTTTAACGGTGTTAAAATAGATAATGTTGAACTTACTATACATGTGAGGTGTGTAAGAAATGGTCATGTGTCGTTTAGTTGGCCTGAAATGAGTTGATGTGGCAACCACCACTTCAAGGTTGTCTCCCATCTTCCCCTACGCAAGGGAGGCAACAGTAAAAAAAAAGATAACACCCGTGAGACAAAAAAGAAGGGATTGAAGTTACCTGTTACAGCAGCTCAGATCTTGACGCACTGCTCGGTGACGGTGCACAACCACTACTTGTTGAGACTGAACCAAAGGGCATGGATAATAGAGCCAGCATCCCACAACAAAATAACTTTATCTCCTCCAAGCACAAAAGGAGTGAGACAACATATTCATTTGCAGGTTGCCCAAGCAAACTTCACCATCTCCGTTGCCGGCAAACGCGAAAAATCCTCGTCGGAGAGGGTTGTCGCCGCTGCTCGCAACCGAAATCGCCACAGCACTACCGCTCCCCCGCCGCATCGCCGCCGAGATTCTCATCTGTCTTCATCGCACAACCTGTAATTAGGAAACAACGAGCCCCCATGGCAGCCATTGACGCCACCTCTGCAAAATCACGTCTCTTGCGGTTTAGATCCAGCGCGCCTTCAAAGCAGAGGGAACCCTCAAATCAGGTTCGTCCATCAGCCTTCGTCGCGCCACCAGGCGCCGCTGTTACTGAAGCATCGTGAGTTTGTCTCCTTCGCCTCCAACCTCGCGTCTCAAACCCTGTGAAGCAAAAACCAGAACAACGGTCGCGACACCAAGAGAAACTAGTTTGTGTCACCGTCAATCTGCTCTCAAAGCAACCCTCACCACCAAATTTACAACCATTTTACAGATCTCACGGATGCCATTAAAGCTGCCATTAAAAAAGTTAAGAGCTCCGCCTCCAGATTGGAGCTAGACTCCGACAACCACCATTGCCGGGGTTAGTGAGTTTCTATCCAGCCGCCACCTCCGCGGCAACCACTCTTGTCGCTAGCACCAAGGCACACGCCAAACGCCATCAGACAGCGCCTCATAATCACGCAACTACTAGAGTCAGTTCACGCAAGCAGCCCAAATCACATATTCTTGAAGATAATGAGGAGGGCGCACATTTTTTTGTTTATACTATACCCATGTTTACTGCATCTTTTAGTTTATTTGCTTGATTAAGGTTTCTCTGTTATTCTATCTTTTCTGTATTCGGGTACATTTTTGAAACATGGAAGATGTTGGGAATTGGGTGAAAATGTAGATGGGTTGTGTTTATTGTGTTGGAATTGCAGGTGATGAAATGATGTCCTTGCGTGATGAAAATGGAAGAAGAAGTTGGGTGATGTCCTTGGGTGATGTAAAGGGGGGACTGTATCAGTGGGAAAATTAAAGCTTTCCCACAAAACAGAGCTTCTATTGGTCTGTTCTCGGTGTGGTGCAAATGCAACTCCAACGACTTCTCCGACAAAGTCTTGGTGTCTCAAAATGTCGATCTGTCCGGCGTCAGACAACATGAGGTTGCAGTTCTTAAGGAGGGAGAGCGAGGAGCGTTTCCCGTTAGCAGTTGGCTGCAACGTTAACTGATTCTAGGTCAACTAAATGCCACGTCTACATTTTTTTGTACAACTCACACGCACAGTGACTTCAACGTTATCAATTTAAATCCCTCAAAACAGATAAGACTGAATTGATACAATTTTGATAATATAGAAACCAAACGTCTACACTTTTAAAACCGGATACTAAACTGAAAATTACCCCTGAACATAGGGACCAAGTAAGCATTTAAGCCTTTATATTACCAAGACGAAAATAAACTTTTCAGACTATTTGGAAAGATTATTCCTCTTTAACGGAAGGGACTTGATTGGTGCAAATTATACCGCATGGGGACGCAATACATGCATTTTTAAAAGCGGGTACTAAACAGAGAAAAACCTCAAAATGTAGTGATCAAGTAAGCAATTAAGTCTTTTTTAAATAAAAAAATACATTTTCTTTTGTAATTCAAATTTAAATAATTTCACTCTAAAACGATGTTAAACTCTAAAGACAATTCAAAATAAAAAAAAATTAGCATACAACTCAAATGTAATTCTAAAGCAAACTCAAAAAACCAATAAATAAGTTTATAATATTGATAATTTTTGTGTCACTTATCCATTTATAAAATTAGACTTTTGAATTGATAAATTTATAATAATTTGCTCTCTTGAAACATATTTTTCCTTATTCTCATTTACAATACAATAAAAAAATGTTAACTAATAATATTAAAACACAAAATAATAAATAATTAAATTAAACTAAGTGAGTTGATGAGTCAACCCGACTCACAACGGGTTTAACCCAGGTTCTAAGTGAGCCAGGGTTGAGAATTAACTCATATAAAAAAATTTATTTTTTTCAAACCCAACCCGACCCGAACCCGTGGTGGGCCGAGTTGGTCTGCATGTTCTAACCCATTTTGACAGCATTAAAAAATACTAATAAAATTAAAAACCATACCTTAAACTATGGATTTTTGAAAATTCGATAACATTCTAAGGGAAAAAAACATACCTTAAACAATGACCAATATGTTCGTCACCCCATTTCTAACCCCTTTCTTTTTTTTAAGCATCTCCATTTGAGGTTCATACCAAAAGTTATGACAATTTGCAGTTTACAAAACTCAAAATTAAACTAAAAATGCAAAAACACAACATTTAAGACACATAACAATAACTAATGAATGAAAACACTGACCTTAATGAGAAATGTAATCGAGGAGAATGAAAGTTTCAACCCAATTGAACACCACAATGGCAAGATGAAGTGAAATGATTTGAAGAACTTGTTCCTACGAGTTTAATGTCGTTTCTACACTTTGGTGGGAGGTTTCGCATAAATGTGAAAAAAAAAATGAAGATGTTGACGTTGCTTATGAAACTTTAAAAGAAAAATTAAAGTCAAACACCCTCAAAACAGACGTTAATTTATAATTTAAGGTCAGTCTTAAGGCTAATAGATGTTAAATGACATCGAACCCAAGGTAGTCCGATGTCATTTAATATTTGTTGGCTCTAGAACCAATGTTAAATTGCAAATTAATGTCGGTTGTGAATAGGCTCGATGTCAATTTGGACAAAATATTTACAAAAATGTTACCGTGAATTTTTAATGTCAAAATTTACTACTTACGACATGAACATGGTGACGTTATGACCTCTTTTTGCACTAGTTTTCATTACCTAATTATTAATTTTTCTCGAACAAATATTTCTTCGAAAGAGAGTCAACAAACACTTGTTTTAAAACTTTGATTTATTTAGATGAAGATTTTATCTCTCTCTAAAATTTATATATGCATTAGAGAAGAAGAGATCAGTTAAAGGAATTCATGCTAAACTTTTATAATTAAATGAATATAAGAGAAATACACCTTATCTTTGTACACGGTTTATGAGAGTTTAAATGATGTATCGATCATGAGACAAATGTTTAAAGTTTCCTAACCTTTTTCCTATTCATCTTTAGAGTATATAGGTTCTTTAGTTATGACCTTCTTTATATATTTTCTGGTGAAACATTTGTATTTCTCTTGACTCTTTTTGATCTCAAGGTATTTTGATCGAAAATGTCATGATTTCTCATACTGATAGCAAAAAATTTGAGTTTTTTTTTTTCTTTTAAGACTATTCCTTGTGAGGGATAAACTTTTCTCTCTCTAAACCCTCAATTACTTGTCTAAATTTGGTGAATTTTATATGAAATGAAGGTGATTTTATCATCAATCCATAATCTTCTTTATTTGAGGGCTTCTCTGATAATGTACTTATGAATTGCTTCCAACATTCAAACTTTTATCCTTTGAACAAAAGAATTTTATTGATTGTTTTCCTTTTGTTCTCTATAATATTTTGGATCTACTCTTAGTACTTGATAATGCTAAATTTTACCATTATTTAAGCATCATTTTAGTAGCAAAATCAACTCCTTTCTAACTTATAACTTGTTTAATCCTCTTCTTTTGTCTTGTTTGTTGAATAATTGTGTTTTTCGCTACTTTGATGTACTTTCATCAATAATCCCTTATTTTGTAGTTAAAAATGAGCTTGGAAGAATCTCCAACAAATTATAGAACTGGACCAAGAAGTTAGCACGTAGAAACGCCATCAGCAGCGCAAGAACGCTCGTCGCAGGAGAGAGGACGCTCGTCCAGAACTCAGAGAAATGGACGCTCGTCCAATGTGCACGCAGTTGAGGACGCTCGTCCAAGATTTAGGACGTTCGTCCCGCAAAGAGATAGGACGCTCGTCCAGACTGTAAGCACGAGCGGACGCTCGCTCAGAGAGAAGTGAACGCTCGTCCAAGTCAGGCGTTGTGGACGCTCGTCCAAGCCAGGCAGAGGGCGCTCGTTCGGCCAAGCAATCAGAGGACGCTCGTCTAGGAGAATGGGACGTTCGTCCAGTGTGCAGACAGAAACGGACGGTCGTCCAGAACGTACAAACGCAAGAGAGGGCGCTCGTCCATGCTGAAAAGAGGACGTTCGCCCAGAAATCATGGGACGCTCGGCCAACTAGAAGGACGTTCGTCCAAATCCAGATGGTCCGCGCCCGGGCGCGAGAGAGGGGCGCCCGGGCGCGACTTTTCACGAGTTTTGAAGATTTTCCAGAGAGTTTCACGCCCGGGCGTGAGAAATGGGGCGCCCGGGCGTGACTTTTCAGTGAGTCTCGCGCCCTGGCGCGAAACAGAGGGGCGCCGGGCGCGACTTTCGCTGATGTGTCAAAATGCCTATTTATTCATGGGGTCTGGATGCATTTGGGGATCTTTGGCTGCCCAGACACGATTTCTCTCAATTGGAGCTCTTGGAGGCGAGCTAGGAGCTGTGGAAACAGTCCTTCTTCATCCTTGGGTCTTCTTCCTTCTCCCATTTCCACCATTGTTGTAAGCTTGAGCTCTCCATTCATGGAGAGCTAGTTTCATTATTGTTGGGGGATTGATGTAGCCACTGAAATCTTATGTAAAATACTATGTTTTGAATGAATTTATGCCTCTTTCATTGATTGTTAGTGTTTAATTCCTTTTCTTAATGCTCGTTGTGAAATTGCTACCCATTACATGATTTTAGGGTTTGCTTGATATTGGAAAATGTTGGGTAAATCTGGACTTGGATTAAACACCTAAAGGAAATAGTATCTAGGGATAGAGCTAGGACTTTTGGTTGTCTTAAGATCTCAATTCTTAATGCAGAAATAATTGTTAGGTTTTCCAAGGAATTGGAGTCTAATAAGGAAGTCTAGGCTCTCTCTACCAAGGAATTGGGTTTGAGTAATTTAGTAGATTGACATTGGCATTTGAATGAAGAGGAAGTGATTTTCTATACATAAGAGTGAAGTAGGTGAAATCATACCCCCAACAATACCATTCCATATCATTTCTAATCTTTCCATTTCCAAGTGTTTGAGTATCTAAGATCACTTTTATTAATTATGTTTCATGTTTACTCTATTTGCACAAAAACACAAATTATGAAGCATTCTTTAGTCTAAGTTAGTTGGAAATTATACGATTGTTTGGTGACACGAGTCTCTTGGGAAACGATATCCGGTCTTACCGGTTTTATTACTTAGAACGATTTGGTACACTTGCCAGAAAGTTAACAGTACTACAAAGAAATAACTCAAAGATGTTAGTGATAAGATCAATTTAAAGAAAATGTTTGCTTTACAAAATAAGTCTTAATACAATTTCAAAAGCTTATCCAAGTAGAAGTTGAAAGAGTTACTAATAGTACTATAAACAAGTTCGCAAAGCCTTAAGATGATGGCATAGAGAGATAACTCAAGTAATAAGGAGGGAAGTGAACACTTTTAGTTTTATATGTCCACTTCGACCTATGCTTGGTATAGATTTCCTTTGCAACCTTGAAAGAGTTTCAATATTGTCAAAAGATTATAAGTATTATTTTCTATCATTTATGGTTTAAAAGATTATACAAAGTTTCTCTAAACATTAAGTACACAACACCTATCCAAATTAAGTATACAAGTCTCTTCAAGTTATACAACAATATGTTTTATAGCATTTACAAAGAAACTTTCACTTACAAATAAACACTAAAAAAACTCTCATAGAGATAATTATTTAAAATTATATTTGGATTAATTTATTATTGACACACACACACATATATATATATATATATATAATATATATATATTATTGATTAGTTACCAAAACTTTAGCTAATTAATATTATTGATTTAAATTAATTTCTATAAATTGGAGACTGTTGTAAATATAATTTAAAATTAGAAATGTTTAATATAATTGAATAAATAAATAAATAAATAATCATATTGTTACTTATATTTTTATGGAGTATTAATTTTATGAGTAAATGTTATTCATGGGTGAACAATTTTTAATTTTATTAGATTCACTTTAGTATAATAAAACTTATTACTATTTATTATTTTATTTTAATTAGATTTATTATTATTTTTTCTCTTCTACTGATCAATACAACCTATATATACAAGAAAAAGATACAACAAACACAACAACAACTTATATAAAAAGTGTTTTTATTCTTATGTTCTATATGATCATAAAACATTAGTATCCATAGTATTAAGATATTTTTGCTACACTCAGTTGATTTGACGAGTTGTTGTATCTTGAGAGAGGAGCTCATCTAATTTTGTTTTGTTCTATGGAGTGAAATACATTTTCTCTTCAAGGACATTGCTCTATGTGTTTCAACTCAGACTCTTTTTAATTATTTCTTCATTCATAATTTTCTTCTATACTGTTATTATTTGTATGACTTGGTCAATTTTCTTTTTATCCTTATCTTTGTCTTATTATTATTTATTTTGATTTATTTTCTAACATTTAGAATCAGTAATAATTAGTTAAAACTTTGATAATTAATGTTAGTGATCAATTTAAACTCTAATCCACAAATAAGTATACTTTTTTATTAATAATAGATTCTATTTTAAATAATAGTAGCTTTTCGTTTATAAAATAGTTTATAACTTAATCAATATAATAACTAATTATTTCTTATCCCTAAATTTGATTACTATTTGATTATTTTCTTGAAGCAATATTTTCTAATAAATAATCTGATTTATTTTATTTTAAAAGTATTAAATTATTGGAATAAACATACTTTAGGGAAACATATCCCTAAACTCAACTCTCAAATAGATCATAGAATAGACGAGGAGTGAAATACAATTAATTTGTTAGAAGAAAAAAAATACGCATTCATTAAAATGGATAGTATTTAGCCTTAAAAGCAGATGTTAATATGTTACAACAGAAATTTTACTTTACATTTTTATTATGCATTGGATTTTATTAAGATTCACTATAACTAATTTACTTCTTATCAAGTGAGTTTAACACAACAAATTATAATTTAAAAACTATTTAATATATATAGATTAAAAATATTTAATGAAAAAAAATATTAAGACTTCTAGACTAAACAGCTTGATCTTTGAAATATGTATAAATAATAAATATTGAATGAGGGTATATCTGAGAGAGAAAGAGTAGTTGGTTTTTAAATTTTTTTAAATGTTGATTGTGTTGAGATAGAAAATAGAATGCAAAAAAAAAAAAAAACCTTAAAAATATAAGAAAGAGATAAAAAGAAAAGAATAGTGTGTTGTTGCGATCATATTATTTATAAGTCCCATTGATAGCATCGTAACCTAATAGTGCCAAACCTTCACTTAACCCATTTACCTTTATAATGATAGGGACTTCAATGTTTCCAAGTTTTTTTCCTTTATTTTAGTCAGAGACTTTTCCACATTTTATTATTTATATATATATATATATATATATATATATATATATATATATATATATATATATATATATATATATATATAATATTTCTTTTATGATGTTACTTTTTATACCCGGTACAACTTTATGTCTGTATGCTATTAACCAATTATAAACTATTTCAACCAATATTCTGTTAATCAGAGAAAAACTATAATTTTCTTGTAAATATCATTCGTCAACTAAAATTAAAAAGATATTTGTCCTTAGGATGGCAAGAGAGGAAAAGTGCAGATTTAATCATCTCATTCTTTATTTTGAAAGTAAATTTTTTTATTTATTATTATATTTAACAGATATGAAATTTTTACCTCACATATATCTCATTGAAAAATTGGTATTATATATGTATGTATATTCATACTCATTTTTTTACTATTTTATAATATTAATTAAATAATTTGTTACAAAAAAAGTAAAAATCACAACAAATAATGATATTATGAAATATGCATTGTTAAAAAGATATATATTTTCTTTTCTCTTATGTAAAATATAAAAAATGATATTATAATTGTATAAATATCAAATAAGAATATTAGATAATAATTTGATAAAAGTAAAATAATTACATAAAAGAATAAAAATCAATCAAATATATGTTATAAAAGAAAGTAAAATAGATATATAAAAGAGTAAAATTGATCAAATGTATTATCTAAAAGTAAATTAGGAGATCAATGACAAAAAAAAAGTCAATACAAATTTTTAAGATTACTTAAAAATTAAAGGTGTTTTCGTAATTTTAAACGAAAGTATATATGAAGAACGAAACATGAGACAAATACAAGATGGACACGAACAGTTATATATATATATATATATATATATATATATATATATATATATATATATATATAGTTCGCAACATATGGTTTTTTGTTTTTATTGTTGGGATCGTAAGTTAGAGGGACTGAGGTTAGAGATATTAATATCACATAGTAGTTCTGTTTTTGGGTTTCTCTATCCTTAACTTTTATATTTAAGAGCATTATTGTTTAATATACTAGTTTATTATAATAACTTCATTTGTACTTTTGATTTGACTATCATTTATATTTACATTTAATTTTAATGAAACTTGATTTATTCATTTGTGCATAAACTAGTGCAGAAAAAACTTTTAACCTATCACCCTTTAGATATATGATCCTCGAATATCTAATGTAAAAAATGATTAGTATCATTTTCCGTAAATAAAACAACTATTTAGACGTCTAAATACTCATATACGTCGGTTACCCCGAATATACGCCAAAACTAAACGAAAAAGTTAAAAAAAATAATTTTTTATTCTATTTAGACGTCTATTATGGGGGGAACCGACTTCTAAAGCCCTTTAGACGTCTGTTATTGGGGGAACCGACGTCTAAATACTCAGCCCAGAAATTTAAAAAGTCACTTTTTGACTCCATTTAGACGTCTGATCTCGCCACTCTGACTTCTAAAGCAATTTAGACGTCTGTTATAGGGGAACCGACGTCTAAATACGCAGCCCAAGAATTTAAAAAATCACTTTTTGACTCCATTTAGACGTCTGATCCCGCCACTCCGACTTCTAAAACGATTTAAACGTCTGTTATGGGGGAACCGACTTCTAAATACACAACCCAGGAATTTAAAAATCACTTTTTGACTCCATTCACTAGTAAAAAAAGGCTTTTTTAACGCGCTATATACGCCTCGATTCTACTGAAACCGAAGCGTATAAAAGTGTGGTGGCATTTCAGTAAATATTGAGCGGTTATATGCCTCGGTTATATATGAACTGATGCCTATAGATGTTACTGCCTCGAGTAGAAGGCCAACTGAGGCATATAATATGAATTTTAAATGGTTTAGGCACCGGTTTGCTATGTAACTGATGCACTTAAAGGGTTTAGGCACCGGTTTTAAATATAACTGAGGTAGTACCCTTAGGTTAAAATAAAAAAACCAAACGATTTCTCTCTCGCCCTCTCGCTATTCTCATCTTTACCTCCCTCCGCCTCACGATTTCTCCTCTCCACCAAACCCCAACATCAGGCTGCCACCATCACCAGCCATTAGGGTCGCCGCAAGCACCGCTGTTCAAGCACGCCGCCGGCCAGCACGCGCAAACCCGCAAGCCGCCACCACAGCGCCTTCGTTCTCGTCCAAACTCCATGGACGCCGCGACCACCATCTTCATCTTCTCCGCCATGAGCACATCCATGGTCGTCAACCGGAGAACGCACAACGATTCCAAGTCGCGCGCAGCCATCACCTGCAAAGAGGGAAACTCAAACAGATCCAGAAACAGAACCCTAAGCGCGAGTTTCATCTACCCCTCTTCTCCACTGTCGCGCCAGCCACCGAAGAAGAACCCAGCTTTGCCCCAACTGAGATGACGAAGAAGAACCCAACTTTCGTAATCTAATTTCAATCACACACACGTGCCAATCACTTAATCTCATTCCACAAATTAAACAACCAACGTGGCAGATACTTAAGATGGAAGCTGGTAGAAGATGTGGCCTCACCGTTTGCCAGATCAACAAAAAGTTGACGCCGTCCATTTTTAAGAACTAATATTACATGTTTCAATACTATGAGGATTAAAAGTCATCAAAGTTTTGAGTAGAGAGTAAAACCAAAAATCAGTGATACTTAAGGGACAAAAAACATATTTAACCCTTACTACAATAACCTTATAATTAATTATTGGGAATTGAGTATTTCAATTTAGTTTTCCAGCGGACATATACACTGAAAAAATATAACATTACATGAAAAATATATATTGTTTATATCGGAAGTAATTTAATTACTAAAAGTTTAAGGAGTAAATAGCATATTACACATCTAAATTGAAAAGATAGTTTAATTAATACTTTTATGCTTGGTAAATCATCTTAACTATTCAATATTATAATAAAAAAATCTAATGATATATTCTTGCCTTTTAGGTTATGGTATGCCACTTAAAATTCATATTGACTATAAACTCACGTTAAATAGGTTATGTGATGTGGTAATTAATATTTAACTTAATAATATTATATTCAATCAACCATATTTTTATTCAATCTTAATACACTAGTACAAAAATCGCGTACAACATCAAATATTTTATGCTTTTAACGACAAATTCACGAACGTCATATAAGGAGACGTTAAATTTACGTCGAATTTAAAAAATTCAAAAATTTAATGTCAAATTTTGTCAATATTTGACGTTAATCAATTTTCAATTTTTTTGTTTTTTTTAATTAATTGTGATCCTTTTTTACAACTCTACCTGAAAAGCAAAAAAACAACAAATTTTAGTTTTTGGTATTTTATAAAGCATGAACTATGAACGTGTAGTGTAGTATCAACAACAAACAAGTTCAATCAAACAACAACAACAAACAAGTTCAACTAAACAACAACAAACAAGTTCAACTAAACAACAACAACAAACAAGTTCAGCAAAAAAATCAACAAATAAATTCTTCAAAACGAAAACGAAAACGAAAACTAACCTTCAAAAGGTGGGTTCGTCGGAATAAAGTTTTGTCACAGTGAGAGAGAAAACAGAATGCGCCTATGAAGGACAAGAGCACGAAAATAATCGGTTAAAACAAACAAAAATCATACATAAAGTAATTAATTAACATGCATTTGTATCAAATGAAAGAGAGATTACAAGTGATGCTCGTCAAACTTCATTCGAGAAAAGTTTGAGAAGAAAAGAGGGTATCGCGTGCTAAGATAAAGTGAATGAATTTTCAATCTTCCGCTCAAATTTTTATTGAATTCAGTAACCTTTTGACGTCGAATTTAAAAGTCATTGAACTTTTTATATCATTTTACATCGAATTACAATTCTAAACGATTCAGTGGTTGGACGTTAAACTTGTGACGTTATACGCTGTTTTTGTACTAGTGATATTTGTGTAAACCACATGTTTGCTCCTATTTATTTCCCATTAAATTGATTTCGAAAAGGGTTAAATATGTTTTTAGTCCCTTAACTATCAAGCTATTTTAGTTTTAGTCTCTCTTTCAAACTTTGGTACACTTTAATCATTGTCATTAAGAAAACTATAATTTTTCGTCCTCCAAAATCAACGCCGTTAAATTTAATCTGATGTGGCTAACGGTGTGCCACATCACTTTTCTTTTCTTTTTTTGAAATGTGACGATTTGTACTTCTATCTCTTATTCATCTCCATGATCATCTTCAATGCCTTTAATGTCGTCAACAATGCCACCACCTTTCTACGAATCGCGATTCCAGAAAAGAGAAGGGAAATGAGACTTTCTCCTAGTAGTGTGACCTTATGCCATGGCGGAAGAGGAAGAAACTCTTCTTGCGTTGCATGACGAAGAAACCCTACTCAAATCGCACCTCCACAGCATCACCATCTTCTCCGAACAACTAGAATCACTAGCTCTTCACTCAGTGTCACCTCGCAAGTCAAGGTTCTAGATGTTCATTACCACCAAAACCACAATTGCAAAGAAATCCTCTTTTTCCCAAAGTTGGGTGGTCCACGAACAAGGAGCAACAGAGAAATTGGAAAAAAGAAAAATGGACTAGAGTTTTTTCTCGAATTATATGGAGCAAAAATTCTAAAAGATTTTTTCCCAATTTGAAAGAATTTGTTGTTGTAAAGTGTGACAGCACTAGGCTATCTTGTAGGGAGAGGTCTTGAGGGGAGGATACGAGAATCGACCGTATATTAGACCTTTGGCGATGTACTTATATGCTGCTTTTGTCAAATGAATTCCATCCCAGTTTGCATGTGTGGATGGATTTGCACATACCTTTGAACCAATGTGACCACACCTTGCTGAGATATTGAAGTTATATGGCCCAGGTGCTCTCAACACCCCACTAGAAAACCCTGTATATTCAATTAACTCATACAAATTTAGGTCACTTTTAATAATTACAAAATACATTTCTCCAACCAAATCCACCAAATGTTGAGTACGATTTCAAAATGATAGCACGGCATAATAAATAATTTTTAAATAATGTACGATGACGATCTTGTTCATACGAAATATCATTATCTTTAACATAATTTAACATTAGTTGATAATATAAAACTGTTTCATATGCTGTATATTTTTCAAAAGAGCTAACCATAGTGTCCTGGTGCATGGAAGAACCATTTGGCAGCGCCATAATAATCTGCATACAGTATCCTTGCATGAGGATTCGTTTGCCTTAGTGTCTTCAAAGCTAGCTTGAGCTCCTTGTTATGGTACTCTGCAAAACCATTGAAAGATTTCAAGCATCCATTTCCATCATAGTCCTCCTTGTTCTCGCTTCTGAATAAAGTCAGGTATAGCGCAGAGCACCCAATTGGCAAATTCCCCGGCACCAACAGCTCCCTTGCTCCTTCAGCTATCAATTCCTATCAAAATAAGGGAGGAAAGTGAAATCAATTGATGGAATAGAACGCACTCATATTGTTATCAACTACGTTTCTCAAGAAAAGCATTATCTTGTTGAGCAATGCACATTGCCATAAAACCTCCTTTACAAATTAAGTTTTCTCGGTTTAATAACAGATCCCCTTGAACTTATGGTGGGACTGGTTAACACCATAAATTTTATCTTTAAATTTATGAAAGAAAGAACCAGATACACGTTTAGTTAAAATATCAACAACTTGAAACTGCATTGGAAGATGAATAATGAGATGAGCCAGTTTCTGTTAAACACGATTACAAACAAAATATAGGTTTAATTCAAAATGTTTGGATGTTGGGTGCGTAACAGGATTTGTTGCAAGAAGAACGACACCGAGATTGTCTGAGTAAATGTTGTATGCTAGAAGAGATACGTAGTTCAGTGAGAAGAGAGACGATTCAAGTGATCTTCGAATGCTTAACAACAATGTTCTTAGACTTAGCTTTAGCTGCGAGAGACAACTTTCAATGCCCATGAAACGATGATGAAACCAACATACACACAATAACCAGTTGTGAATCATCATGATCAAAACCCCAATTCGTGTCACTAAAACGAATAATAGAGAAGTCAGAGCAGAAAATGAAGTCATGTGTTGGAAAAATCTCACGAAACACACTCAAATATTTTCCTGAAATTGAGTCTTATTATTCATTATAATTGAAGGGCTTTAAATACCCATAACACTTACAATATTACGAGGAATAAAAATAAAATATCAACTATCTTAAACATAAAATTTGCTTAATCTATCATAAAATAATATTGTACCTAGATAAACCGAAAATCATAACTACTTATCCCTATTTTATCTTTATCAAATCAAACTAAATATTACTATACCCACAAACTAATAAAATAATATTTAAACAAAATTATTAATAAAACCCTAAAATTTAAGTTTATTCCAACAAACTCCCCCATAAACTTAAATTCTTTTTTCCTTCGTTCGACTTTCCATGTGCATCATCCTACTTCGGGTTTGCTTCTTTCAATCAAATTTGAGTTCTTCTTTTTCCTTATTGTCCTCCTATCTTTTACCTTGGTTGACCTCTTTAATGCTTTGACTGACTTTGTTATGTCTGACTTCTCAATAACCTTAACCAACTCGTTCCTGACCTTAGGCGATTTCTCAACCATCTCTGCCGACTTCTTCATCGGGTTCTTCTCAACATCTTCATCTTTCCCAACCCCCCTAGATGGCATTTGTTCTCCATTCCTACCGAGTTGGTTGGCCACCTTCTCCACCCGAGTTATGTACTCGGTTATATGCTCTTTGGGTTCCATCTTCAATTGTTCAAACTCTCCACTGAGAGCTTGTATTCGGACTTGTCTAATGCGGTTGTCACCTTTATATGCAACCTCCAATATCTCCCAGGCTTCCTTTGCTGATTTGGCATTCGCTATCTTTTCAAATCCCGACTCATCTACTGCATTGTAGATGAAATATAATGTTGACCCATCTCTTGCACGAGTTTTCTTCAATGTTGTCATCTGTGCCACCGTCTGATGTTCGTTTGCATCAGATTCAACGTACCCGTCTTCCACCATATCCCAAATGTCTTGGGATCTCAATAACGCCTTCATCTGTAGGCACCAATTATCATAATTGGTTTTTCTCGTCAATTGTGGCACACTCATACCATTGACAACCTTTGTCATCTCTCAAAAAATCAAGCACTCACTTTTTCTCTCACGATGTTTGACTCTTTCTTCTCTCTCTTTTTCTCTCTCTCGGTACTCAGAGCATAAAACTCTGATACCATTGTTGGGAAAATCTCACGATACACACACTCAAATATTTTCCTGAAACTGAGTCTTATTATTCATTGTAATTGAAGGGCTTTAAATAGCCATAACACTTACAATATTACGAGGAATAAAAATAAAATATCAACTATCTTAAACATAAAATTTGCTTAATCTATCATAAAATAATATTGTACCTAGATAAACCGAAAATCATAACTACTTATCCCTATTTTATCTCTATCAAATCAAACTAAATATTACTATACCCAGAAACTAATAAAATAATATTTAAACAAAATTATTAATAAAACCCTAAAATTTAAGTTTATCCCAACAGCATGTACTAACGCTTACACACACGGTAAGAGAGGTTTAGAGAAAATATATAGCACCATAGATCACAGAAAACAGATAAAACTGTCAACCATCATTCTCATATAACAACTTATCTGAACACAGACCAAACTTCAATCAATACCGAAGTTATCTGAACCATTGTCAAGCAATACGTTCCATTGCAACCCAATTCGGTAGATGCTACATTGCAATATTATCCTCTTATTTTATAGAAGTTATAAAACACACTGATTTTATTTCTTAGTCATATAACTCGAGAAAAAATCCTAGTCCATTTTTCTTTTCTCAAATTTTTTTGTTGTTCCTTGCTCGCGGATCATCCAACCTTGGGAAAAAGAGGATTTCTTTGCAATTGTAGTTTTGGTGGTGATGAACATCTAGAACCTTGACTCGTGAGGTGGCGTTGAGTGAAGAGCTAGTGATTCTGGTTGTTCGGAGAAGGCGGCGATGCTGTGGAGGTGCGATCTGGGCAGGGCTTCTTCGTCATGCAATGCAGAAAGAGTTTCTTCCTCTTCCACCATGGCACAAGGTCACGCTACTAGGAGAAAGCCTCCTTTCCCTTCTCTTTTCTGGAATCGCGATTCGTAGAAAGGT
The DNA here is from genome assembly GCF_016808095.1 of Vigna angularis. NCBI lineage: Eukaryota > Viridiplantae > Streptophyta > Magnoliopsida > Fabales > Fabaceae > Vigna > Vigna angularis. The sequence continues at coordinate 11,375,285 of NC_068971.1, forward strand.
GGTGGCATCGTTGCCGGCATTGTTGACGGCATTGAAGAGGATGATGGAGATGAATAAGAGAGAAGTCTCACGGCCTGAACAAATAGCCACATCAGGAAAAAAAAGTGATGTGACACACTATTAGCCACATCAGATTAAATTTAACGACGTTGATTTTGGAGGACGAAAAATTATAGTTTCCTTAAGAACAAGGATCAAAGTGTACCAAAAGTTTGAAAGAGAGACTAAAACTAAAATCGCTTGATAGTTGAGGGACTAAAAAACATATTTAACCCTTTGGAAAATTAGCTATCAACTATTCTAGAAAGTGTAACTAAGAAAGATACTTTAATCATGACCAAATCATTGGAAAAAAAAAGTGAAAGAGAGTAAAAAAGTTAAGTTATTTATATTAAAAAAAAGTGAAGAAAAACGAAAAGGAAATTTGTGTTTAATAAAGAAAAGTAAAAAGATAATATGATGAATTATCAGAATATTTTTAATAAAAATTTGATAAGAATTATTGAAAGATGATTAATTATTTTATAAAATTATCATTAATATTTCAAAATTGAAATTTATTTTATTTAAATGAGTAAGTGCAAATTAAGAATATTTTTTTCACTAATCAATTCTTTTTTAAAAGTGTAATAAAAAAATTGTAAATAAATTGGAAACTATATATTAAATTGACAGATATAGATATAAAACAAAAATTTTAATTAATTTATACTCTAATAGTAATATATTTAAGAAAATTTTGTAAATAGTGTTGAAAAAGAATTGAATTTTATTAGGAAGAAAAGACGTAAAATTGAATTTTGTTGAGCTTTTAATAAGACTAGTAGATCATTGCTATTTACGATTATAACATATAACTTTCTAAATTGATTTGAGTTGTATTTTTTCTCATAAAATAATTTTTATGAATTTGGACAAAAACATATTTTTGTAATGTAAAATTGTGATCAGAGTGATACTTTTGTTTCATTATAGTACACAATAATAACGATGAAAATAATTTATCCAAAAATTTGTTTTCATTGTGGTGAATATGCTTTAAGTGTGTTTTCTTAAAGATATTTTTCTGAAAAAAAAATAAAAATGGTGAAGATAAAAACTGGGTGTGCAAAAATCAGATCCTTAGTAGATTAACCCAACCCACTATAAGGCCCTAATAGATTTGGAAAATTTTATTTTGACACCCGTATTGCCCCTTGAACAATTTAACAACTCTAAACAATACAAAATTATTAAATTAAATTTTGTAATAAAAGTATTGTAAAATAGGGATATAAATCTTAAAAGTGTTGAAGTATCACTTTTCTAACTAATTAACTAGAAAACTTTCAACTGGATGAATTAATTTTATATCCGAGCAACGAATCATTTCAACCTGTTTTAAAAAAATTTAAATAAAAATTATATATATATATATATATATATATATATAATATGATTGATAAATGAGTTGAAATAGAAATAGAAATATATATAATCATTATATATATATATATATATATATATATATATATATATATATATATATATATATATATATATATATGAATAAGATATTGTCTGGAATTTATTCATATTTATTTTGTCTTTAAAAAATATCTTGTAAAGTAGAAGGTATAAAGCATTTAAATTATTTTTAGCATCAACTCTTAAACAAAATAAAACTATTGAGTGATAAAAACAAAATATATATATATATATATATATAATTTAAATTATATCATTAAATTTAGATTTAGATATAATATTTTAGTACATAATCAAATATAAATTATAATTATTTATACCGGTGAAAATACATGTGTTCAATTTTTTTAGGATAAGAACAAATAATAAAATTATTGTTATTGTTACTGTTGTAATTATAAAATTAAATATAAATATTTTTTATAATTTTATTATAAATAAGTTTATTTATTTTGTAGGTAATTTTTTATTTAAAAAATTGTTAAGCTAAAAAAAGGTAAGTAAAAAAATACGGTTAAAATTTAAAGAAATAGTCACTTAAATAATAAAATTAAAAAAAGAATTATTTTAGTAAAAACATGGATTGAGAGAATCTTTGAGTGCCGAGGGTGTTCTATGATACATGCATGTTTGGGTATATATATATATTATATATCATTAGTTGGCCATTTCAAATGTTTCCTTGTTGTGTTAAAAGTAAAATATGAAAACTTTTTGAAAAGCCACCAAATATGAACTTTAAGGAATGGACGTAGTTGCATACATGTTTACATATTCTGGCCTACCAAACCCACACAATTGCTTCGTTTGATGGGAAAGGCATCACTGAAGTATGCTTCATCACAATTAATAATAATGTCATGTGAATACAGTTTATTTAGCAGAAAATCTGGTTTTTGATTTTAATTACGTATGAAAACTTATGCTGTAACATTATAGGTTTAGAATACAGTGACAGAAAAGAAAAAACACCATTAGCATCTCTTGAAAAGAATTGAAGAAACATCTCTGTAATGTACTGCTTTATTGACTATTCATTCATTCTGTGTTTGCTTCGCTGGTTGTTTTATGAGTTGAGTGAGTTGTCATTAAACGCGCATGACCCTCCCTTTTCTTTGATTTGTCAACCAACAACTTCACACATTGTAATAACAAAACACATAAATCTAATAAAACTGAAACAAAAAATATGCCATACTATAAACATATATATCATATAGTATAGTATATCCAATATTTTTTTACTATACAGTATAAAAATATCAACGTAACCATGTTTTTTTCTTTTCGGGAGAAGCAAAAGAAATAAACATGGAATTCTGTGCCATGAAATCAACTTAAAATTTAATGGTTAAGAACATGTATAATAATTTAGTGAATGTTATTTAGTTTTGTATTATTATTAAAAATATGAAGCTATTAACAGTAACTGAAAATTTACTGTGTGTAGATGAGAAATTATGTGGAACGGGAAACACCACACACCTGTTCGTTTCGGTTAAAAGCAACATTTTTTTTCCTCTCTGTCTATATGATATGTCATTAAAAAGCAATTGTTAATATTAATATATATATATATATATATATATATATATATATATATATATATTATATGGTTAAGATTTCATTTTATGAACCCCCACGAAAGAAAAATGAAAACAGGAAGAGTTGGTTAGGCAACAGTTGAATCTCCTGGTTCTGGTTTTTGTGATCTCTGAGGTTGTTGTAGCATGGCATACAGGAGAAGGCAAAGTCTATCAAGGGCTTCCACTTTCAGGGAAGAATTTCATGATCCATCATCATTGGATGTTGCTAAGGATTCTGATCATAGCCATGCTTCTCCACCAATCCTCTCACCTCCCTCTTCTTCTACTTCTTCTTCTTCTTCATCTCTCCCTACTCAACCCCCCAAACCTTCTCCTTCTCGTTACCAACCCTCTCTTTCCTTTGCATTCGCCACCCCTGACTCCGACCATCAAAGATCCAAGGTATTTCAACAACCTCTCATCCATTTCCCATCATAACTCTTCAACTATTGCTTACATAGATTACATTAGATTCACTTATAGATATGTTTACAATATAAAGGGACAAGAGATCGTCTTAAATCTTTCAATGATGAATTTTTCATATTCATTTTATGGCAATCTAATCTGAATCATTCAATCTCCTCACTTGATATGTTATGTGTGCATATATGTAAAGTGAGAGTGTGATAAATCTTGATTGAATGATCAGAATTTCTTTCAATCTCAGTACACTTGAACACACACGTATATGGTTAATTCTTGAAATGAATGAATGCAGAGCTTTGAGGCTTACGGAAATAGCAACTCCAAGTCTGGTTTCTGGGGTGTGATTGCGCAGAAAGCCAAATCAATTCTGGATGATGATAAGCCAATCTCACCACACGGAACCAAGCCCCAAACAACCAAATCATACTCTTTTAATACCTTTGCAGCTCCCCCTGCAACTCAGGTGATTGTTATATACACAATGCAGGAAGACCTGTAGTATGTTTTATGTTATGATGCTGCTGCCTAAAATCACATGAACCGTAAAACTAAGTTGTGTGTTCCTGTGTTTTTTTCTGTGGCATGATTAGAACTCTCCTTCAGAATTCAAGCCAGTATATGAATCCCTCGACACTAACAGAAAAGTGGACAGTCCTAAATTTCGGAAGGGCTTGGACAGAATCACTTCATCCCTCAATCAACTAGGTGACACTTTTGAGAAGGCTTTTGAGGTAAACTCTCATGTACACTTTCATTATACAATTGGATTTCTCCACAAGTCTATATATGCACTGATGCACTTTGCCATTTCCATCATCACACTTCAGAAATACCTTGTGCAGACATAAAATTTTCATATATATCAAGGTGTATTACAAAGTGGTTAAATTACTAACACATTGGTAATGCATTAACCAATAATTTAACCAACGGTAATCAGTGTTAAAAAGTATGGTTTGCAAACAGAGATAGACACAATGCAGTTATATGAATTCCATGTTTCAAAGGCAGATCAGATATTCATATCCCAAGTAGGAGTACAAGTAGAATTTTGTATTTAATGTGTTACTTGGCTTGCTAAATCACTTTCTCCAATTCAATGATTCTTGTCTAATTTCTTCAGGAAGGCCGAACAATTATGGAGAGTAAGACAGCAGACCTGAGAACTCAAATCAGAAGAAAATCAAGTAACTCTGGGGACACACAGCAGACTTCAGATTTGAGAAATCCATTGCAAGAAGCTACCGAGAAAGAGAAGCAATCTAGCCATGAATCAAAACTCAAGGCATCACGCGACGTAAGGTGGCAACTACGCAATCATCATTTGACACTGCCCTCACTAGTTCATGTAGTGAAGGCATGCAGTGTCTTGCATAATTTTGGAGTTGTTAATAGTTTTAAGTTAGCATAAGAGTGACTCTTGTTACCTATATAGCCATTCATACTCAATGTAGAGGCAGGAAACTAAGTCTAACTTATTGTGAGCATGAAACTGAGGGAGTGATAGTTGTATATCAGAATCAGCAGTTTTGGTTTCTTAATGTGAGTAGAGAATCATAATTTCCTTTTGCTTTTGCAGGTGGCGTTGGCAACAGCTGCCAAAGCAAAACTACTTCTTCGGGAGCTAAAATCAGTAAAAGCAGATTTAGCTTTTGCTAAAGCAAGATGTGCTCAACTTGAAGAAGAGAATAAAATACTCCGGGACAAAGGGGGCAGTGACAAGGGACAGAACGGTGAAGATGATGATGATATGGTATTGATCATTTTGATATTTCTTCTGTTCACTAGGGAGTGATTATATACTTACATATATGATATATGAGTCCAATCTATATAAAGATTGATACCACTTTTATCTCAAAATCTCTTAGTTTTGTCATTTCTAATCAATGTAGGACTTAAACTAACATTTACATTGTTCCTAATAAACTGTTTGTTGTTGTGATGTGGTCAGATAAGGCATCAATTGGAGACACTTCTTGCTGAGAAGGCTCGTCTGGCGAATGAGAATGAGACATATGCAAGGGAGAATCGTTTCTTAAGGGAAATTGTGGAGTACCATCAGCTGACTATGCAAGATGTGGTGTACATAAATGAGGGCATGGAAGAAGTCACTGAAGTTTACCCTTCAGATGCCTCTGGGGTGACACGGTTCTTATCAGTCACACCACGTTCACCATCACCTGCTAGGGATGTTCTTGTCTCACCAGGTCTACCTATGCTGTCAAAAGAAATATTTACTGTGAAAGAAGAGGATGAGAACAGCACTACAGAAGTTGAGACTCCTGCTACTGTCTAAGTTTCTCCACATACAAAATCTTCTCTTTCTTTCTTTTTTCTTTTCTTTTCATGGTTCAGCCTTAGATGAATTTCTCTTGCTTTGAGGAAAATACTTGCATGCTTTGAAACGATTACTTATTTTTCTTCAACCTTTTTAGGAAGAGAGTGGGGTATGTGAAGAGAAAGCCATATTTTTTGTTTTGTGTGTGACTTTCCTTTCATGGTGAGGTTGGTTTGACAAATTCATTTTCAAACAAGTGTATTGATTGATCATAAGTTTTTGGAGCTGGATCTATTTCGAATGTGACACTTTTTTCTGACATTTTACAAGTATTATAGAATAGAGCAAAGCAAATGTTATACTTGAGATCAAATATATATGAATCTTGGTCTTGGGAGTTCAGAAACTGAGATGCTTTATGAAGAGTTGTAATATGAAGTGAATTTGTCATAACATGAAATTGTGACAAACCAACTCAACTCTGAAAGTGAACTTTGTCTGAAACACTTTGCAGAAAGTCTTGTTTGGTTCAGCTCAAGGAAATTTGACTACCCTCCTTGAATCTTATGATCCATTGCAGCAAATTTTTAGCAATCATTAGAGCTCTTCACTACAATCAATTCTATTATCTTTGATCTTAAAAAAAAGGTACTGGTAAAGAGAAAACTTAAAAAGAAATTTTAGAGATAATGATTTTATAAAAAGAATTAGAAAATTTTCTTTATAGTTTGAACTTTTATTGTTAAAATATTATAATATTCTTTTTAATAATATAACTAAATTTTTATTGTTAAAATATTATAATATTCCATACTTTTTGACTGATATGTTTAGATATTCATCTTCTATAAGACGAATGGATTGTATATATAAAAGACACTTAAATACTCAAGTAAGTACGTCAAATAAAAATAAATATAGTAATCAATAAACGTGATTAATTTACCTCATGCAATGTACTATTTATACTATGTTTATGACCTGTCTAGGTATGAGCCATGTGGCCTAATTACCTTATCAACTCTCTTTAATCTTTCTTCTTAACTTAGTCATAATTTATAAACATTAATAGTCATATGATTTTATCTTGATTGACTATACTTAAGTCGAGTAGATCCCAACCCAAATAATCAAGATGTATTTAGACATATATATAATACATTAACATATAGACTTAACATGTCATATGTTAAACTATAATATTATACCATTAAAATCATTCATGTTAAATTTTAGGTTTAATCACATGCTTTCTATTTCTCAAATAAGTCTCTCGGTTGTTTTTTTTTTCTCAATTGAACTTTTACTTTTGAAATATTAAAGTTAGTGATAGTGTCAACTTGTAATTTTTTTAAAATATTTTTTAATTACTTTTTTCATTTTCTTTTACTTTTTTTAAGAAAATACAAAATTTGTCACGTGAAAAAACACTTACAACACATGTTTTTGTATTTTTATTTTATTTCAATTTAATCATAATTTTTTAAAAAATTAAACAAATTTATCCTTTTCAAATTCAAACAAAATATAATTTATATATAAACTTTTATAAATAATTTTATTAAAATTGATATTTTTATTAAATATTTTTAATTAAATTAAGTTTATTTATATTTGTTTTTGTATTTAATTAATTATATAAAAGTTAATTATATTCTTTAAATATATCTATAAAATTAAAAAAATTTCAAAATAAAGAACAAATTAAAAGACATAAGAAAAAGATTGATTTAAGATTTTCCTAAAAAAATATAAACAAATAAGATTATTTAACCCTATTATAAACAAGTAAAAGTTGCCATCTGCACTGAGTTTTAAGGAAAAACTGATTTGACCTCTCTCCCTACACCTTACCTATATATACTTTTCCAATCCTATTGATTGCTCTTGATTTCAGGTACAAAGGAAATATTTGGAACCACTCCATTTACATCCACACAATTGATTAGTTATTGCCACACCGATTAAAGAAGGGAACATGATGAACAGCTGATATTTCTTTCCAACAAATTAAGTACTTCAATGTTGTGTACATGGTCAAATTAAGTACTTCAAAAACATACTAGTATCCACAATTTGACCCGTCTAATACATGAAACGAAGTAAGATCTTTAACCGTAACCTGCCAGTGGGCAACACTCCTTGAGGTGTGCTTCAAAACCCACTTAAAGAGGATTTCAAAAGTAAAAAATATGTTTAAAATTGACACATTGAGAGGCACTATATGACGGAATAGCTATGCAATTTTGAGAAAGAGACCTTCATTCCTTGCAAATGAAGAGTCGTGTTTAATTATATTTTCAATCAACTTCCTAGTTTACAGGGTCATTTAGATACACTCCACCTTTTACTAGTACATTATATGAACGCCTGTACTCAGCTGCATTCATCTTCTCAGTATCCCCTCGATTTCCTCCATAGCATTTTACATGTGTCGATGACTGCTGCTTTGAGAAACTAAAGCTTCAAAGCAGAAAAAAACTTCCTGGCTTGTATTTATATATATACGATTTCAGAATAACTGGAAAAACAAGCTAGTAGAGCCATCTCCAAATGACCTAAGGTCTGCAGGTTTTACCAAAGCCCTACACAATGGACAGGTCCTTTCTCTCTCAAACCTGGCAAAATAAGATAATCAGATGTCAGAAAAACCAGAAGAAAAAATATGCAGATAAATTAAAATACGTGTGTTCACGTCAGTAGTAACCAAAAAACAGGAAGCAACATAAGACCTGCTAACATTTAAAAGGCATGACATAAATGTTGTAGCATACAAATAAGAAACAACATATATACTTCAAACTACCAGCTTCAAAATTTACATACTGGCGATAAATTGGTCTTTTATCATTTTTCAACTCAAATGTAAATTGCAATTTCAGATTATTATGCAGACCCGAAGACTAAAAAATCAACAGCCAAGAAAGTCTCACCACTCCGATACGCAGTCTTCACAGAAAATATGTTTACAACGTAGTAAGATTGGGGCATGCATCTTCTCCTGACAAATAGCACATAGATCACCGGCTGCATTGACCTGCCATCAGATAAATTATCTGCATGAACAACTCCCTCTTCCCAGACATGCATATTTAACATACTGTGAAGTGTGCAAATGCCTGTTGCTTAGATATTAGCAAATTCTATCATTTAACTAGAAAAAATGTAATTTACAGTGAAAACGGATGCACTGAAACTTCGGCTATTGATTGACCAACTCTGAAATCAACAATCAAAAGAAGACACTAACGGTACCTGCTCTGATGTTGCATAAGCCCCATAGTGCATTTCTTTACGTGACAATGCCTTTATTGCAGCAAAGAAGGATTGCACCTGAAAACCACGCCACGGATAAGAGAAAACCAACCAGACGCAAACAAATGCAATCCACAGATAATTTAAAGCAAAAAAGAAACCGAGCGCTTTATATGTCCCAGCTAAATGACATAATACATGGGGTTCCTTAGGACTTTCTTATGAATAATTAAACTAGCAACTTAACAGGCAATACATGATAGAAAAACTCTTCCAAACATCCCTCACTTGTTAAAAAATCTTTTACTTCGAAAATTTAAAACCCACTTGGAAATAAAAAAAGAAAAAAAATTAAGCTTCTGAACAAAACATTATCATTTTCATCCCTTTTTATCTTGAAACTGAAATTTTAGATTTTACAAACAAAAGAAGTCAGCAAACTCGAGTTCAAACAAATCAAAGAATGCACAACCTGGAAAAACAATAGGATACAACTGGCAGATAAATATAAGAATAACTGAAATATTATTGTTAATGATTTAAAGGAAGAAAATCATCGACGTTACTCGTCACAAACTACATTCAAATAAAATAGATTGTACACAAATTTTAAAGATCAACACACCTTTTCAACAACAGACGTGAGTTTAAATGTTAGATACAATCCTGTCATCAGTGACGAAAAGAGGCTTCCATATTCTTTGTTCAGGAAGAAACGATACCAAACTGGTGTTGGCAACAAGGCACGGTAAAGCAGAAGGAGATATTCAACTAAAGTCAGCATTTGACCCTGTCAAATAAATGATAGTACTATCAGAATGTAAACCTGAGAGAGATGATATAGATCCTGAACCCATAACTCCTGGAAATATTACAAGAGATTGCAAAGGCATGTTCACTACAATATAACTTGAGAAAAAATGAGCCATTTTAAATTGTTCTTCTATCCTCAGCACACAAATGCTTAGCTCAACTTCTCCACTACTTCATAATCTATTACCTCACCTGCTTACGATAATTTCGGCCTCTGCTATTCTTGTAATACATCAACAACATACACTTGACTACCATTGCAGCTTGGCGGACCAAAGTATCTGACATTGTAAAACACAATGACAAAGCAAGAATATTAATCCCCCAATGAGTTCAAATCAAAGAATAAATACATAATTCTGAAATCTGCAACAAGCAAGACCTTCCATCACATAAAGAAGCTCTGTGTTATCATGGTAATTGCAGCCACATATCCGTTAATCAACATTCAAACCAAAATGAATTAAAAAGAAGCACAATTTATGCTTCGACAGAATCATGGACAAAGGATACAAGTTAGTTACTCATACAGTTTAAATCCTCTTTCGCCATTCTTAGAATAACTCATTCTAAAACAATAAATAACTAACGAGGGCAATATTAAATAGTTTCAACAAACGAAAATCACAAGCCTCTAAAGAGACATGAAGCAGTGATAAGTAGAAGACAATTAAAATACGACACATTCAATAATAACTCTCTCAAACACTCTCAATAGCAAGTTTAGGTAAAATTAAAATGTCATTTAAACCATACAGCAAGCAATCGTTGAGGAGAGGACGAGAAACACACCATTGACCATGATGATGAAAATGGCATGCCAGAAAGGCGGTATTTCCTTGGGAGGAAGCATGATCAAGGGATACATGAGATCATCATTCTGATACCACCAATAAACACCAACCACATGAAGCGCGAACCCAACAGAAATCCCAATCAAAACCGGTATTTTCCTCTCTCCCTGCACCCGCCAAAACCACACACACAAACAAACAAACTCAATAAACAACACAATTCTCATATACACCCTAACAACATTATGTCGCTTCGCGGCTACAAAAAGAATAAGCAGCACACCTTCAACGCAGTCTGTTTCCTCATAATATCATTCGACTTGAAAAGCACAGCCGCAATCCAAATTGTCACGAAAAACCCTGTATTCACTCCTCAACATCATCAAATCAAAACAAACAAAAACGTGTGTTCGATAGAACAGTAACTCAAAACTCACCTTGCAAATGCTGCCTTATGAAAACAACCAAGAGAAGCAACGAAAACGGCAAGACCTGCTCAATCCACCTGGCAGCATGCTGAATGTCGTATCTCTGGTAAGAAGAGTCTCTCCCAACGCCGTCCCCTCCAGGGCCAGTGCTTTCCTCAGCACCATCGCTGCGCGGCGACGACGAGGGCAACACGGAATCGTTTTGCGAATGCGCGAGTCCCACGACCAATCCCGAAGCGACAGAAGGGCTATGCTGTTCCTCCCGGGGTTGCTGCTCCTGCTCCGCGGGACCGATGATCCTAATCGAAACCTCGCCGTCATTGTTAACTGCGTCAGGGGCTGGGTGGCTGTGGTGGTTAGACGAGCGCGACGGAAGGATGCCGGAATATTCCAATAGCGCCGATAACGGAGCCTGAATGATATTTGTGGGCGACAAAATCCCGGAAATTCTCCTGGAGCTGGGGGAAGATGAGGGTGAAGAAGAAGGTCGGAAAGCGTCTGCGTTGTTGGGTTCCATAACCCTAACTGTAAATCATGAAAGAGGGGCTAGGGTTTGGGGTTTCGGGAGAAGAGGATTTAGGGATTATTGTTGAGGATTGTGTTATGGTTTGAGAAGTGTGAAGTGATGAAAGTGATGACGGTGGTTGAAGGAGGCGATGGTGGGTGGTGGTGGGTGGATGGTGTTGTTCTCTGCTGTGGTGTGCAGGGAAAATCGCCACAGAGAGAGAGAGAGAAAGAAAGAGAGAAGAAAGAGAGAGAGAGAGACAAAGATAGGGTCGCTACAGGACAAACCACATAAGAAAAGGAGAGAAGCAACCATTTCGGATGCTATACTTGCTCTATGCTTTATCGTCCCCAATTAACATTTGCCATTTCACACTTTGTAATAATAATAATAATATCTATATTTTTTTTCTATCTACAATAATAATATACGTATACGTATATACATACATGTATTCTTCGAATTTCAGTACATACATTCGAAATGTTGGCATTTATGATATTAATTTTGTAATGTTTACTTTAAAATGGCTTTTTTTAAATGAATGTTATGTGCTGAGATATATGGGTTAAGTAGAAAGAAAGCGTGTTTTTTTAATCAACAATCTAAAAATGCTTATGATAATAATAACAGCGTATCAATTTGAACTCCGTAAAAGACTATTTTTATTCCTTTCAATAAACATTTATTCCAATTTTAAAATAACTTCATGTCAAAGTTTAAATTATTTAGGTTTAATAGGTTCGGAGGTCTCTATATTTGCGGGTTCGTTTCAATTAGGTCCTCTAATTTTAGAAGTGATCAATTAGGTCCCTTATTGTGAAAAATTGAATCAATTAAGGCCTCGCCGTTAGTTTCATACTAACACCGTTAAAGGGGGTGACACGTGTCAGTTCATGATTTTTTTGAATTTTTGAATTATATTTTTATTATTTTTATTTTTTATTTTTATTTTTTTTTTATTTTTTTAAAAGTAAAATTTTTAAATGCCACGTGTCAAACGGATAGTGTGCCACGTGGCAATGGTAGTGTGACATGGCACTGACAGTGCCACGTGTCATTGTCAGGCCACGTGTTATTGCATTAGTCTCAATTTGGTCCCTGTATTTTTATTATGTTGCAATTTGATCCCTATATTTTTATTTTGTCTCAATTTAGTCTTAATTTTCAAAATTAAACAATTTTTTCCCTCCTCAAATTCAAACAAAATTTAAATTGTATATAAATCTTAACAAATATTTTTATGAAAATTGATATTTTTAATAAATATTTTTAACAAGATTAAAATTAAGTTTAATTATATTTATATTTACTTATAGGTATATTTTTAATGAAAATTCACACCAATATGTTATGTCACTGTTTTATTAAACCCTTATAGGTATATTTAAATAACATAATTAACATTTATATGATTAATTAAATATAAATATAATTAAACTTAATCTTAATCTTGTTAAAAATATTTATTAAAAATATCAATTTTCATAAAAATATTTGTTAAGATTTATATACAATTTAAATTTTGTTTGAATTTGAGGAGGGAAAAAATTGTTTAATTTTTAAAATTAAGACTAAATTGAGACAAAATACAAATATAGGGATCAAATTGCAACATAATAAAAATACAGGGACCAAATTGAGACTAATGCAATGACACGTGGCCTGACAATGACACATGGCACTGTCAGTGCCATGTCACACTGCCATTGCCACGTGGCACACTATCCGTTTGACACGTGACATTTAAAAATTTTACTTTTAAAAAAAAATTAAAAAAATTAAAAAAAAATTAAAAATAATAAAAATATAATTCAAAAATTCAAAAAAATCATGAACTGACACGTGTCACCCCCTTTAACGGTGTTAGTATGAAACTAACGAAGAGGCCTTAATTGATTCAATTTTTCACAATAAGGGACCTAATTGATCACTTCTAAAATTAGAGGACCCAATTGAAACGAACCCGCAAATATAGGGACCTCCGAACCTATTAAACCAATTATTTATTATAAATATAAATGTTTATTATAAATTTTTTTTTTAACATGATATGACAATTTGACGTGTCATGTAATAGAATTTAGATTCTCGATTGAATTTTTTTTTGTTATTATTTTGTTGAGCTTTGGAAGTATATTGATATTAATGTATTTTTTCTAATATATCTTGAAACCTCAAAATCATTTCTATAAACACATTTTGGAGACAACAGAATAGAGAGCACAACAATGTTAATAGTTAAGTTTAAAGTTTATGTGTAAGAATTTAAAAAAATTCCTATTCTTTTTTCTTACGTGTTTATTTGTTCTCATGCTATTTTTCTAAAAACTTTCGGTGTCATCAAAGTAACATTACAAAAATATAGTATAAAATCATACCATAAAATATTCACAATTTAACAATATTATAGTTCAATTCTGAAAGAGAAGAGGTACATTTATAGTCGAACGGCCTTACAACAATACTCCAGAATTTAAACCTTACAAAACAAAAGTCTAGACCGAACGGTTCCAAGACTAACTTACATCGATCGATTATACAAAATAGAACCAATTCTAACGACCGAATGGTCCTATGGTTTAGCTTTCACTTCCACTTCTTCCAAAGCTTCTTCCAGCAAACACTTGTCTCCTTCTGCTCACATCCACAGGATAATCATTGCGAGAGAAAGAAGAACCGGACGGACAACAAGACAAAACAGAAAAATAGGGTAAACTTATGTAATTTAATTAATTTAGTAAAACATATATCTCACATAATTCTGATATAATTCAATAGTCAAGCATGCAACAACCAATCATGCATTTCCAACCATAACCATACATCAATGCATGCAATGACCGACCACTTTACTCTGACTGTCCGGAGTGTATGAATTATGTGTAGCTACGACGTTTTTGCACCCGGGTGATGTAGTAGCTGGGATGCCCTCAACAGTTGCCACCTGAGGTTAGTCCATTATACTTCGCCCATCTTGACCTTATGGAGTAGGACCTCCTGCTATTCTCACACATGTTTTCCTCCTCTCTACTTGAGAATGAGTAATCATAGAATATCAGGATAAACGTCACCTTAGCATGACCACATTCATACTTTACCATTCCATAACAAATTCTGAGATATTCCTCCCTAGAATACTCTTTCATACCCATATTATTTCATTCATATCACATTTTAAATATCATCATACCTCATCATCAATACAGTCAAACCGAACCAAGAAAACCAAATTCTCATCTTAGAACTGAATTGAAAAAGATAACTACAATCTTAGAAACAAGATTGAACAAGAGAATACCTGCTAGACTAATTTCACCAAACACTTTGTGTAAGACCGAGCGGTCTTTCACTTACCCACAGAACAAGACCGAACGGACCATACTAGATAAGACTTATCAGAAGCCTAACACTTATAATAATACAGAACGTTTACTAGCTACTCAACAAGTATGACCGAAAGGTCTTTACTGGACAAAACTCAAAGAATGTATGGAATATTATAGAATACATATAATTAAACCTAACCGAAAATGATGAAAGCTTTTATCAGAGACCTAAGATTTTAAACCGAACACTACAAACTATAGTCAAACACTTTTATTCAAAAAATAGTATAATTGAGTATTATAACGAGACCGAGCGCTTGGTTTAAAACCTAGCACTACGAAGACCGAGCGTTTGGTTCAAAATCGAGCACTACTGAACTTATACAATGAAGGAATATATTATAAATACAATTACATATAACTTATTTTCAACAAAGGATAAATATAATATTTAAGAATTTAAGAATTATTGAATACCTTAATTAAGCTGATTTAAGAAGTAAAAATAGGAAACTATACATAGACCGAACACTTATTTACAAGTATCATAATATAAAACCGATCGGTCATTAACTGAAATCCTCTACAGAAGAAGAATCTAGTTCAGACCGAATGCTCAAAGAAAAAACCGAACGATCAATAATGACTCTCGGTTTCAAACACATAAATCACGCAGAATACTGCAGTTTGAAGATCAAACCCTATATCAACCCAGTTCACACCCTTTATCAATCATTCACCATACATACAATAATACAGCCACATTTATAATTCATCTCAACCAAATATATATACAAAACATCAAACACCCAATCCAACATTCAAAACAAAGAATCATAATTAGATTAAATAAGCTTCCCTTACCTCTAAACTTAGCCGAACACTCACAGTTGCAGGATATGTCTCACCACTACCAATCTTATACACTTAGAGTTCACCGATTACGAAACTGAACCAAGTAAAATACCATAATTGCTAAGAGAATTTCGTAGAGGAAAATGATAAACTCATCCAACCAGAAACTTTGCTTGCATGTGCCAAAAACAGTCGTTCTAAAAGAGAGAATGAACTTACCAATTCAAACTATTTACTTGATCGGTGCAAAGTGAAGCCCTTGCCACCAGGAGAACTCAGGCGTTGCCTGAATGATGATCGAAAGAAGAAAAGGGTAAGATTTTGTAGTGAGAAGAAGAAAATTGTAGAGAGAAGGAGGAGAAAATGAAAACTCAGAAGGTTGAAGATGAGGGGTGCATGCAGAAAAAGTAGCACGAAGTTTAAAATTTTGCTTTAAATACTACCGTCATTAAACCGATCGGCCACTCAGTGCTGCACACCTGTCTTTCACTTTCTGAATTCCAGAAACCCGTGTACCTACACCTGTCTTCCACTAACAGGGGATTTTAAGTGTCCTGACACAATTAATTTAGGGAAGTCACCTTCTAAGCATTTTTCTAAGTGATATTAATAGGAGTTTATTTCATATTGAATTCAATTGTACTTATGTTTTAATAAATTGCTTATTTTTCACCAATGTTAGTCAAATAACTTTTCAACAACGCAGATTAATGTTTTCTTAATTAATATAAGGAAAGCTAATTTTTTTATCGACATTTTTCTTGAATATTTTTGTCAATATTTATAAAAATTATAAAAAAATTAATAGATTAATTCTTTTATATTGTATTATATGAATGGTGGAAATATGTAGTAATATTATAACTTAAATTATTAATGTTCAAAAATCATGATTTAATCATTAATTAAAGTTATAATTACATAATTTATCATAAAAAATATTTTTCAACTAATTTAAGTAAGAACCATCAATAAACTAATTAAAAAAAATTTAAATATATATATATATATATTAAATAAATAAAACTTGTGGAGAGAGTTAGGATTATGAGACCACCTCACCCTCGATTTTTATAGGCCTAAAAGTGGATTAGACCAAAACAAATTGACTTATTATTAGTGGAATAGTAAAAATAAATAAATCTTTGCAAACGATGTTGAAAAAAAATTATAATTGATTTAAAATGAAACAATTGTAATTTATATCAGCTAAAAATACTGACAATCACCAAATAAAAATAACTCTTGTCAACGTCAATTAGAGAAGTCTTGCAAACTTTAGTTAAAAAGTTACTTCAACTGAAAAAAAAAATGATTACTAATATTTTTAACTACTAAATATTATGTAATGTTAAAATATATATTTTTTGTATAATGATAATCAAAATACTATATCCAAATAAAATATTTAAATTTAAATACTTTTACTCAAACAAAATATTTTACAAAATAAAATAAATTTAAATTCAGTACATTTAACTTTTTTTTGTTTGAAATTATAAAATCCTCTCTTTAAGTATACTATAAAGCTATATAAAATGTTAATTCATTACTTTTCTCTGTTACTGAGCTTGCAAAAGAAAAGAAAAAGCTTCAATAGTGTTCCTTCTTGATTGTTATATCAAAGAGAGTGGAATATAGCATCTCATCTGCACCTTCAATTTTCTAATATACCCTTAATTAAGTTAGATGGTTATCTAATAATTTTTGTTTATTAAAAATTTCTGTGTCTAATTGACTGTACTTCCACTTTTCTCCAATCACCAAACATTCATTCCTACACCTTGCACCCCCTACATTGACTACACCCCTGCATTGACTATACCCCTACACCCTGTATTGCCTTCACCCCTACACCCTGTATTGCCTTCATATAAATAAATAATTAACTCAAATATAACAATTTTATTAAAATAAAAATGAAATAAGGATAAATTAAAAAATTAAAACAATTCTTTTTAAATAATTATAACAAAACATTTAAAAAAAATTAAAACAGAAAAATTAAAATTATAATAACAGAATATTTAAAATAAGGGTTAAATATGATTTTTGTCCTCAAACTATTACGCGATTTTGGTTTTCGTCCCTCTCCGAAACTTTGATACACTTGCATCCTTCTCCTTATAGAAAATATTAGATTTAGTGCTTCACTACTAACGGCGTTAACTTTTTTTCTTAGGTGGCTAACCGAATGTCACGTCACCTTTTCATTTTTTGAAACTTCTCTTTTTTAAAATTGAGTCAACTCTCTGTCTCTCTGCTTTCTTCACGCAGGAGGTTTCTGGCGAATGGATTGGTGGGAAATGTTCATCTTCAACCAAATCCAGTTTCTTAACCTTAATATCCCATTTTCTAATTACATCTTAGTCTCACAATCTCTCTGCTCTCTCCAACCTCTTTTATTGCTTCAATAAAATACCCTTATCATGGCCCTACAGTTTCCAACTTCAACTTGGGGCTCTACCTTCCTTCTCTTCTTTCATTGCAGTTTGAATAAAGGGTGATTTTACCTTTATTCTGTTTTTAACAAACCATGGCTTCTTTTATATGTTCTGTTGGATAAAAAAATTGATGGTTTATTCTAATAGTTTTACATTAGTACAAGAAAGAACCCAGCAACCCAGAACAGAAACAGTAAAAGCTGAAAAGAGCAAACACTTCATATGCAATGATATACCAAAAGCATATCATTATAATTACAGTTATGAAGTTTTCATCAATCAAAAACAAACAACAAAAAACATCAACACTATGAACAACAGTTATATGATACACAACATCCAAATTGGCCCCAAAAAGTTACAACATCAGAGGCAGCGTTGAATCACCCATTTTGGTCCCAAAGAGATCATGGAACCGAACAAGTGCAACAACACACGTCACGATCTCTTGGAAGAGTTAGAGACCAAATGCCTCCATAGATATCGCCCACTAGCCATATCCACGAAGGTCCAGAACCCAGACACTACCAGAGCGCGAATCTGGACCCACACAAATTTGGGGTGCTAAGGCGTTAGGGTTCGTGACCGGGAGAGGTCGATCCGCCGTGAAGGGCGCGAGTTCTTCCGTTGGAGGCACTGGCTGCGGCTGGCCTCGTCGGTGGCGAGGAGAACACGTCCCGTTGAGTGAGGGTGTTTCTCTCTCGCGCATGAGGAGAAGACGTAAAAGGAGGGCTTTCGCGGTCGCCGGTGATGAGTCTGTTAATGAGTAGCATCGCTGACGACGCCTTCGACCGATAGGAGGGGGTTCTGGGTCGGTGAGTGTTGGCTCGGTGGGTGTTGTTTTTCTCACGAAAAAAGAAGAGGGGATGACCCTTGTTTTGCCCAAGGGTTTGAAGTTGCGACGGCCAGTGCGAATCAAAGAAGGAAACGTTGACGTTTGCATTGAACAAATCCAACGTGGCAAACGTTAGAAAGAGAAAATGTCTTGACATGTGGCTAAACATTAGCCACCTCAGCTCATTTTTAACGCTGTTGGTTTTGGAGGACGAAAAATTATGGCTTAATACCTCTTTTGGTCTCTCGAAATAGGGAGAATGTTCAGAATCGTCCTACATTTTTTAAAATGTTCAAAGCGATCCCAAATTTTGAAAAAATTGGTCAACTTAATCCTTTTCGGTTACGACATCAAATTTTTAACGGTGCAGCTACTACCCTGGACAAAAGTTAATGACGTGTACAGTTTATCTAACTGCGTGGCAACCCTAAATCCCAAACCCTAGCTTCCTTGTGCCGCCAGCACCATGGGCAATCGTAGGTCGTCGTCAGCCACCCTGCCGTCTTGCCGCAACCTCGCCTCACGTTTCAGGCTCCCTAAAGCCGTGATTTAGAAATCATGGCTGCGCGTTCAGGATTACAATTTGGATCTGGAATCTTTGTCTGGATTTCTTTTCTTACAGGTGCTCGCGGTTTGCGAAGGTGGAGAAACCATGGTGTGCAGGTTGTGATCTGGAGGTGCGGCGTGATGGTTCTACTGTGCGAAGAAGATGATGAACATTGGCCATGGTGGGTTTCTATCGCAGTGGGAGATGGTGTGATTTAGGTCTGGTGGAGGCGCTGATGGCTAGCTCAAGGTTGGGCGAAACTCGCGAGGAGATGAATGGAAGAGCTATGGCAGCGATTTAGGTTTCGAAAGATTTTTCGAATTGGGGATTTCTCTGTTTAAGTTTCTGCAGGTGTGTGCGAGAGAGTGCTCTTGCAATGGTCATGATGGATGGCGGTCCTTGCAGCTCTACGGCAACCTGAAAAGTGTCTCATAGTGTAGATGGAAGTCGAGAAAGATGCTGAAGATGATGATGGAGGACTCGCGACTTTGGCGTTCGCGTTCTGTATTAGTGACGGTGGTGGCTACGCTAGTGTTGGGTGATGGCAAGGTTGCAGCAAGACGGCAGGGTGGCTGACGGCGGTCTCCGATTGCCCACGGGACTGGCGGCACAAGGAAGCTAGGGTTTGGGAATTAGGGTTGCCACGCAGTCAGATAAACTGGACACATCATTAACTTTTGTCAAGGGTGGCAGTTGTACCGTTAGAAATTTGACGTCGTAACAAAAAAGGATTAAGTTGACCCGTTATTTCAAAAGTTGGGACCGTTTTGAACATTTTAAAAAAGGTAGGACGATTCTGAACATTCTTCCTCTTTCAAGGGATCAAAAAAAGTATGAAGCCAAAAATTATAGTTTTCTTAAAGAGAAGAATCAAAGTGTATCAAAGTTTGAGAGGGGAATAAAAAATAAAATCGCTTCATAATTGAGAGACTAAAAACATAATTAACCTTTAAAATAATTATAACAGAAAATTTAAAATAATTAAAACAAAAAGTTTAAAATTATTAAAACAGAGAATTTAAAATAATTAAAATTATTTCATTCAAAATAAATAAAATTAATTCAAATATTTATATAAATAAATAATTAATTCAAATATAACAATTTAATTAAAATAAAATTTAAATAACTATAAATTAAAAAATTAAAACAGAAAGTTTAAAATAATTATAACAGAACATTTAGAAAAATTAAAACACAAAATTTAAAATTATTACAACAAAACAATTAAAATAATTATAACAGAAAATTTAAAATAATTAAATAAGAAATTTTAAAATAATTAAAATTATTTTATTCTAAATAAATAAAATTAATTTAAATATTTATATAAATAATTAATTAATTAATTCAAATAAAACAATTTAATTCAAATAACTATAAATTAAAAAATTAAAACACGAAGTTTAAAATAATTATAACAGAACATTTAAAAAAATTTAAACAAAAAATTCAAAATTATTATAACAAAACATTTAAAATAATTAAAACACAAAATTTAAAATAATTAAAGCACAAAATTTAAAATAATTAAATAACAACATTTAAAATAATTAAATAACATTTAAAATAATTGCATGAGAAAAAATAACCACAAAACATTATATAAAAACATAATATAATTAAAACAAAAAAAATTAAACCTACATCATCTAAACATTCGATGCATGCGAAATCGGATATCGACATCCAATTCAATGGCAGTCGATGCTACGTATCCGGGAAGAAGATTTGTTTATGTGCACCGTGTGACTGCAACCATGAAAGAAAAATCTGAAACAAAAAACAAGCAAACTACAGCATCGAAAGAGAGATTGAGATTCGAAGCACCACCTCGTGCTGCAGTGCGACGACCTCTGTGTGCGAGAATGGAAAGGACAAGGAAACCCAAGGGAGACTATGTGCCTCTGTGCTGCTGGACTGACGAAAAGGAAAGGTAGAGGGAGGGAAACACAAATGGTATGTGTGTACTGGGAGGGAGAATGGAGAAATGAGATCTGAAAAGTATTTTCAAAGAGTATTATTTTGAAAATGAGATCCGAAGCATAAATGAAAACCAACAAAAAGAAGCAGAAATTTAGAGACAGAGGATGAAAGACTTGAAGGTGAGGGTGAAACCCTCTACTGTGAAATGTGGGGCTAGCCTGGCCCATAAAGGAAGGGAAAGAACTCGGGCTTTTACTTTTTGTACACCAAACCACACATATCACACTTCCACTATTCTCCTTCTTGTTGTGTACTAAAAACAAACCCTACTTAGTCTCCACACAATGCCTACCATTAACAACAGTCAAGCCAATATAATACCCTCATCAAATTTCGATTATCAAAATTTAATTTGTGTTCGTTTGAGCAAATTTTTGATGATTTGCAATCTTCAATTTTGCTAAGAAACGAAAAAGTGTAGTGATTTAGCAGTATTTTAGATTGTTATTCATGCATAGTGTGATTCAGCAATGGTTTTTAAAATGGATTATTTCTCACATTTAACTTGTGCTAGTAAAGAGGAAGAAGAAAAAATAAAGAATAAAGAACTCATTGAAATTAGTTCTAGTGAGAAAAGATTTATATATAAGATTAAGGGATGACTTACCACTGTCCTTGGATTTCTTTGTTTTGATCAATATTCCCGACACAATTCAATAGTTTTTCTTCCTTTTACTTTGACTTTTTATTAATAATAATAATAATAATATATAATTTTTATTATAAGGTCAAAATAATAATTTTAACTATTTAATTATTAAAACATCTTTTTTATTTATCATATCAGTCAAATCCTCATCAATTTTTAGAAATTTTAAAAATTTATTTTCTATCATTTTCAAATCTTTTAAAAAATAAAAACAATACACATTTTAATATCAAATCCATCTATTCATTTTTCTTCAAATCCATATTTCCAAGTAAACACAATTTTAATTTTACTAAAAAGTTGATTGATTCACTTGATAACTTTAAGTTAATTTAACTAACTATAAAAAAAATTATGAAATAAGTTTATTTCTTTTTGTTGGGAAATTTACGAGAAGCTCACCAATTATGAAAAGAACCTTCATTTTATTTTATTTTACACTTTGTTTTCTATTCAATTCACCTAGTTTCAACTTTTAAACCCCTTCATGCTTTTTAGACAATAATTTAACTAAAAACATTACATATGGTTTTGTTATAAATGTAGTCACTTTTAAGTTTAATTTAATCTTGAAAACAATTTATAAATAAGATGATACTTATATTTATTTATAAACTTTAAATTAATTTTGTAAGACCCATGACAAATATCTATAGTAGTAAATTTTAGCATTTTATTAGTAATAATAATTTTAATGGATCAAAAATATAATAAAATAAAAAATTATGGTAGAAAATTAAAATTTTTGATATAAAATTATAGTAATTCCAGAAGAAGAGGTTCAAATTTTTGATAACTTATTTAGGATTTTTTTAAAGAAAAATGAACAGTAAAAAGTAAATAATAAAAAAGGAATAGTAAAAAGAAAATAGTAAAAAAAAAATAAATAAATAGTAACAAAGGATAAGGCATCCACGTTGGTGTAGAGTAGGATCAGATATGTTTAAGATTAAAATAATATTTTTTAATAAAATAATGAATAGTAAAAAAAAAACTAAAATAGTGCCAAAATTTTGGCCTATAAATAGAAATCAGAGGAATGGAGTTTTTGCACCAAGAAGTAGAGAGAATTATGAGAAAAGAAGAAATTAGGAAGTTTTTGGAGTAGGAAGAAATTTTAGAGTAGAGATTGTGGAAGTTTTCTGGGAACAACCTCTGGTCAAGAAAATAAGCCTGAAAATGAGGTAGGGGAGCTAACCTTTCTATGTTTTTATATTATGATTTAGTATTGTTTTATTACTATTCATGTCTTGAAATTCTGTATGAATACTGTTAATGCTTACTGTATATCTATCTATGTTGAATTTCGGTGTTAATATTATATGCTGCTGTTTTGAATCTGTAAATAAGAAATTTGTTAAAAACTAGTTGAGGAACATTTTGACTAAGGAAAGACTTGGTACTTAAGTTGTCCATTGTGACGCATCTCTCTTTCCTAGAAGTCTACTCGACAAGTTTTTAACTTAAATCATATTGAACAGATTATGTAATGTTAAATTATTGTGTAATATATCTTGTTGGAATATATTCAGTTTGTATGATTTCTGCAATGATTGGATTTTATTGAATTTGAATTTATGCATCTGAAGATGGTTGTGAACTATAATGATGTGATTTATGTTGGAAGTATGTGAATGTATGAGATATGTTGGATTCACTGTGATAATATGATGGTATCCGGTTATTCATGTCTTGGGTTAAGTTTCAAAGTGACAGTATGGTTCACGGACGTAATTCCATGATCCTCGAGGAAAGGATACATGGTGGTGCCCTGGTAGTGTTTAGAATGAAAGTAGGAGCTCAGTCTTGGGGGTCATCCTGAAACTCCAATGGTCATTCTTCTCATGTAGAGAGGATTGAACCATGTGGTGAGGAGTAGCAGGAGGTCCTAGTCTTGGGTGCTTCCAGTATGGCCCAAGGTGGGTGATAACGGACTAACCTCGTGAGTGTGGTAGGGTGGGGAGCCCAAGTTTCATAAGCCACCACGAGTGCAAGACCCGCCGCCATAGCTCGACTATCATTCTAGTCCGGACGAGTCAAGTTTAAGTGCAACAAGTCATGTGTGTGTAGTGTACTGTATTTGTCTTTATTTTCATGTTGCCTGTGACTGTTATAACATGATTGGTTGCATGTTAGCTCACCCTACTTGTTTCTGTTTGGGTATGTGCGATGATCGTATAATTTCGTTATATGGGAGCAGATGAAGGAATATCGTTTGACTCAGTGTCAAGGAAGGGAAAGATAGAAGAATAAAGTAAAAGAACTCAAGTTATAATTAGGATTTTTTTTCAACATGTATAGACATATATCAACTAGAAAATTTTAAAAGGTGAGATTACGGGATGTTACCGTAAATGTAATGTTAATATATAGGAATTATGAATTATCAAGTGTGAGATATTGTGAGATATTTGGGATTACAAATTTTATTTTAAATTGATGCAAAATTTTCAACAATTAACTCAAATATCTATTATTGAGTTAAATATATTTTTTATCCTTAAAATATTTTAAAAAATATTTTTCATATTAAATTAATAATGTATATATTATTTTCTAATTTATAAAATTATATAAAATATTCTTGATGTGTAAATATTATATTACAATTCGACATGAAATTTCATTTATTACATGAAAAATATTTTATGTGTCGTTTATTAAAAATAATATTATGCATAAATTTCATAAAATGTATAAATAAAATATGTATTTAATTTAATTCAAAAATAAAACACAACTTTTAAAATTAGTTTGTGTAAAGGAAACATATTAACCTATATTTTTTTAATAACTTAATTTAGAGAATAATGATTCTTAAAGAAGATCAATTGCGACAGCCATAAAGCAGTTGAAATATAAATCATTGAATTAACTTTTAAAGAAAATTTAAACTGGTGAATGTAGAACATCTAAAGATACATTTAAAAATTTGGTTGTGATGCTTTGGATTCTTTCCATTTCACCAAACATGAGAAAAATTAAGAAAAAAAAGGAAAGGGAATTAAAGAGTCCCTTTCTTTCTGTCTTTTTGTGTTATTGCTTGAAAAGCATGAGACTACAATAATGGAGGAAAAGTTCAACTTATTATCACACTTCTGTGTTGATTTTTTCAGCTAATACTACCTAATTTTATAAACATTCATCTAAAATATTCTTTTGAGTTAAAATTAATTACATCAAATATATATTTCCTTAAAAAAAATATCATATTAACTTAATTAAAAAATTATTTAACTTATATATAAAAGCTGGTTTCAATTCTCTTTTTTTGTATTTTCTTCTTTCCAATATATTTTCATTTTTTTTTCTTAACTAATTAGATCAGCAAATGTTCTTTGATATTATTGTATGGGTTTGTATAGTATGATTAAAATGAATTATAATAACAACTTCAGAATTTCCTTTTCATATAAAAACATTATAATTTATACTATTATCTCTTGTGTTTTGTTAATTTTTTAACATTAAAAAGATGTTCATGACATTAGAAGATACATATAACACATGCTTGCTTAACATAATGAATCTAGATAATACAAATAACAGTACTTGCTAAACATTGGATAGGTTGGTTGCATGTGCATGTAGTGAGGAAAAATGGGATTTGTATGTTAATTACTATGATTTTTGTTCTATAACATTATGTTGATTTCCTTACATACATATCTATGGATATGGTTATCAAAATAGGTTTTGAACTTTATTTTTTGGTTAATGTGATGATGTTAGTCTCATGCATGTGACAATAATTTTGTTGTTACCCAACAACTTACTAAATTTTGTTATTATTGTATATAGAATTTTTTATAATAGGTAAAATGATTTTTTTATGACATGTATTTTGATGTTATAGTTCTGGTAAATAGAAAAACTCTATACATTCTATGACGTAATAATTTAAAGTCTTCATGTATAATGTTTTTATTTTTAATTTTATATTATTAAAAACTTAATTATTTTCTCCATTATCAAATTAGTATTAATTTGGTTTCTTTTCTTAATTGGCTTCCAGCACACTATTTGACGTTAGTCTAAAAATGGAGTGGTTTATTGGAATTTGAACTTCTAATAATATGGCAAAATATATATATATATATATATATATATGTATATATATATATAAATATAGGATAAATAAAAGAATAAAAGAAGTGTGATAGAAAATAAGTATGTTTCCAATATAGATTAAAGTCGTTCAACTTAATATTTATCAACTATCGTCATTTTACTCATTTAAAAGGTGGAGTCTAATAGATGATTATTTTAAAATATATAGTTAGCACGAGGTCTAACATTTCCATCACTACTGATATTAAATTATTATATTCTAAAGTATTTTCATCGCATGTTACTTAATGTGCCTTGTTAAAAGTTTAATAAATAATAAAGAATGAATAATTATGTCTTTTGCACTTAAGAAATTTGATCTTACAATACGCTAAGTTTTTTTTTTTTCTGAACACTTTTTAATCTTGGTAAGTTATTAGTTCACTTTTTTTTAATATTTCATTTCCTTCATTTATAATTTTTTATACTTTATAGTTAATTTAATATTGTACAGCCATTGTAAAATTTTAAAACAAATATAAGTTAGATTTTATCATATTTTAATGAATAAAGCATTCACGTGTTTAAATGCACTGATATTAAATAAAGAAAATAAAAAATATATTCAAATATCCTTAAAATTATTTTTTAACTTGTTCATAACTTTTACTCTGATTAAATATTCTTCCTCCAGCTCCAATGAAAATAATATTTGTATAATATTCATTAATAGTGGGTATAGATAGATAGACATTAAATATATTTAGAGTGCTTCAGAAAATAAAACTTTTTTTTTATATTTCAATTTTATTCATTTTTTTCTTCTTCTTAAAAGTTAGACAAATACTTTCTTTTCTTTACCCCAGAGGAGAAATTAAAAACACATTACTTCTATTAAATGTAACAATTACAAATATATAAAAAAAACGAAAATCTAATAACAAGTATATTCTTAAGGATTCATTGATACCAAAATGTCACATAGCTAATGTACATGTTAGTTGAGTAGTTACTCAAGTAAACTATTGAAGTTAGTTGATGATTAAATGACTAATCAATGCTCATAAAAGCAACCGTTGACAAGAACATTAAATAAGAGACATGTCAATCAACAAATGAAACTTATAGAAAAGAAAGATTAAAGGGAATATTTTCAAATTGCTTTGTCAAGATTTATCCTTTAAGGTTATCCTATTAGGTTTGAAGCATTAATTTGCTAAAGAATCTAGAGAAAATGACAAAGATATAATGAGCCATGTACTTCAATGGGGATATTGTTAATAGAATTATGTTTACTTCTAACATTTTTATAGTTTTAAGAAATAATAAATTAGAGTATTAAAGTATAAATACTCCAATATACGTGTATGAATATAATGTGACATGGAAGAAAAAGAATAATAAAACACATAGAATTGTGAAAAATGAGAGAAAATATCTTTTGATAGGAGATAATTTTGTTTTAAATATTTGGTAGCTAAAGTAAGTATACTGGTGTTAATATACAAGTCAATTTAACTTTATATATATAATTTGTTTGGTTTGAATTCAGGATTTTTCTATACTTAAAATATATTTAATTATGTCTGAAATTTCAATACTTTTTATTTACTTTTTCTTATTAAATTGTTTTGGTCTTTTAAGTGTTTAAATATTATATATTTTTTAATTGAGTATTTATCATTTAGTTTTTCATCATTCTTCTGTTTATATCTTTCGCAAATATTCGTGAGTAAAATTGATTACATATATTAAATAAATATCTTTGATATATATTTGTATGAAAAGAGTATAAATATTTAATATGTTATTAATTGATCACGTATTTTTTTACACCTTATTAATAGTTTTTATGATATATAGAATAAAATCTCTTTCAATTTACACAAATTCTTTACAAAGACAATAAATCAACGTACTAAATTTCTTATATCAAATTTTTACTTATTTTTTAAAAATATATTATCAACATGAAAATAATATGTAAAAATATATCACAATGTCAAACTTAATATTTGAATTATTGAAAGAAATATATTGCATCTATTATTTAAAGATGTTTCAAGCATTATTACTTTCAGAAGAAATATAATTTACAAGAAAAAAAATACATGCATGCATCAGTTTTTTTCTTAGAAAAACAATACATGTAAAATTGATGAGTTCACAAGCCATATCATATTATAAGGTTGTATTTTAATTGGAAAAGTAAAGTGCACTTACTTAATTTTAAGTGCGTTATAATGTTTAAATAACTATATTATTAAAAAAATGGAATACATTGTAGTTATAAATTATAATATAACAAGGCTCTCAATCTCACATCACATTCGAATTCCAAATGTCATGTGCACTTTTGTGGCGTATCATAGCATCTGGGGCGTGTGGTCCTTTTTATTTGATTTAATAATGATAATAATAATAATATCTAACAATTGTTTTTTGTATTTTTACATAAATATTCCATGAATGGTGTTCAATCAAATTGTATTTATTTAACTTTTTGTTATTTATAATTTATAGGTTTAGTACTTTTTTATTTTTATTTTTAATTATATTAACCTTTTTGAATGTTTAAAGTGATTTCAATTTTTGTAAATTTTGTTTAATTTTGTCATTTTTCTTGAAAACATTTAAATTGTTAATCAATAAATGACTTACTCTATTTTTTTTAATGTGACTATCATATCATTTCATTTTCTTCCCAACATCCTTGACTTCACAATGAGGGTTTTCACGTTTTTGGTTTGTGGTGGCTCTCGTGGTGGTGCTAAGATGAGATGCTTGTGAAGTGTTCGTGATTTAAGGGTTTCTTTCTTATAGGTTTCGTTATATGTTTCTCTTGGTTCTTCTGCATGTTTTTGGTGATGAAGGTGTGAGATCCGTGGTGAAGATTTAGACTTTTGCGATTTGGGTTTTGCTTTGCATATCATGGTTCGTGATCTGAGTTTCTGTTTGCATATTAGGGTTCTCAATTTAGGGGATTCTTTGTTTCATGATGTTGTGATTCTATTTCGTTGCATTTCTTTGTACGACGGAAGATGATTCACGATGATGAATGAACTTGGGTATCTCATGGTTGCGCGGTGACTTCACTTGGTTATTCTGTAGGTTTTTAGTGATGAAGGTGTGAGATTTGTGGTGGAGATTTAAGCTTTTGTGATTTGGGTTTTGCTTTGCGGGTTCACGATTTGGGTTTATTTTTGTATATTAGGGTCTGCGATTTGAGTTTTGGTTTGCAAGTTGGTAGTACGAGAAAAAAGATGGTGGGACATTGCGGCGACATAGTGGCGAGAGGGAGAGTTTGGTGACTGGTGATGCGACAATAATAAAATTGAGTATTTTAAGAAAAAGATGAATAATGTGTCAGTCACGTGATGTCATTAACTAATGACTCATGTCGATACTATGTCATTAATGATTTAGACATCGGAAAAAAAAATACCAAATTAAACAAAAAATACAAAATTAAAACCATTTTAAATGCCAAAAAAGTCAAGAAAAAAAAGACTAAAATATTTATTAAACCAAATTTATAAATCATTCTCAATTCAACCTTTATTTAAAAATAATAAATATTTCAAATGATATTTACGAATAAAGAATTATTGCATGCAAAGATGTTTATTTATTTCAACTGGTATTAAAAAATAAAGTACTAATTTATTTATATATAATATACACATAAAATTTTGAATTTAATAAAATAACGCATGCACAAAGCATATATGCTTTTCTTATAGAAATGATAATAATATGATAAAAAGAATATGACGGTGCTGGTGAAGAGTGGTCAGCATCCATGAGTTGGCAATACATGGCTTCTCTTTTCTATTTTATTTAATTTTTTTGTTTATTAGTATTTTAGAAAAAAGCTCCACATCGTAACTTATGATGGTCAATTGGTCACAAGGGACCATTTTACATTTGATTTGTGAATCCGTGAATTGATTTGGAATGTCTTGCAAGTGGTCCCTCTCTTTTTCTTCCTATAGTTACAATTAGCTTTAAGAAGAATAATAAGAATATAGTGTCTATGCTTCCAATAAAATACTAGATTTATGTGAATTTTTATTGGAGTTTAATAAAATCCTGTTTATAGTATACAATAAGTTCTTATAGTATCAACTAATAATCTTATTATATTTTTCATATAATTATTTTTAAAGTAAATAACTTTATCACATATAACAGTTTATTATCGTATGACACTAAAAGTATTTCCTAGTTTACACACGTAGTTTTATATCATTCATCCATTTCCGGCTTATAAGTTATATATAGTTTTAATATTAAAAATAAATATTAATTACAAAAAATTAAGGTAACACATAATATTTTATATCAAGACAACTCAATTACTTTTGACTACATAACTAAATTGAATAATTGATTTATTATTATTTTATATAGGTAAACAATTTACGTACTTGATAACTTTTTTAATATATTTTCAACAATTATTTTCATTAGTTAATATTTTTCTTTAAGTTTTATTTAATAATTTATTTTTAATTGTGTTATAGAAAAAAAACTTTTGTATATTAAGACAGAGTGTTCAATGCAAGAGTATCAAAATGTGATCCTAATAGTTTGGTATAATTTCTAACGTCATGTTTTTTTTAAATAATGTTTTGTATATGGCATTGTTTGAAAAGTTTATTGAATTAAGCATGAGAGGCAAAGAGTTGAGATTACTTAAATAAACGATCTTATGAGTTTATTGATTATTGAATATGTGATCGATCATATGTTTGATGCATGAAAAGATATAATGGTATAAGATAGGTTGATCAAATGTCCATTAATATCAATAAATTGTTTATCAGCACACAACTCAATCTTTAGTGTAAGTGAAAAGATTATTAAGTTAATAAGATGTGTATTTTTATAATAATCTTTTGACCAATTTATTTATATTAGTTTATGTTTATTCAATAGTCAAGAAAGTGTACTATTTGACATTTGAGCAAACACAACATGTTGGCCTTCACATTGTATCTAGGAGATCTCCTATGTAAGTATGATACTTACAATAAACAAGCGAGGATGCACAACTTCTTTTTGATGGAATTTCACTTCCATAAAGTTAACTCAGAGACCAAGCTCCACAATCACGTAATGTAACTCATTATCCTCTTAGAAATTTAACATATAACTTATAAATGAACCCTATTACCATTTGGGAGACCACATGTTGAATGCTATGACTTAAGGAATAAAAGTTTCTTTTTTTTCCTTCATAATAAATAGTATATAAAAAATAATAATTAGCTTAGACATTTATGATTTAATCTTAATAAATCAAATTGTATATGATATTGAGTCATCCCTTTGTCATAAACAATGTATCAACCATTTCACCTGGTTTGGCAATGCTCAACCCTATACTAGAAGGCAACAACTTCTAAATTTGATCTAGATGCATGCAAGATATATTCAAATGACCAAATTGGTATTTTTTTACACTAAAATTGATTCAAAAACATGTTTATGACTTAATTTGAATACCAATTTACTTATCTGGTCAAGAACAAGGTCCACCAGATCAAACCAACAACTCAAAAGCTCACAACAAACTTGAAAATATTAAAGACCAAATTTTCTACAAAATAAAAGGTCAACCAAGTTCTAAATGACCTAATAACATACTCCAAACATCAAGTTCATTCCTAAAACAATTTGTGTAGAAATTGACCTATAAAAACCCCAAATTTCATACCAAAAACCAACTATAATTCTATCATTCTACCACACTACAATTTAGCAGTAATTCCCAACTCATAATAACATCAATCCCACCAATCCAAGCAACCAAAAACAAGTACATTCATCAAGTAATCACTACAACTCCCTTCAATATTAGACTTCACATATTCACTCCAATTTCATGCAATCAGGCTAGGGCTGGGCAGAATTAACTTAAAATACTTAAACTATAGTTAATCCATACTTTTTTAAACTTAAAAAACTAATAATACAGTTAACTAAAAACTAATTAACTAATTAATAGTACAGTTTAAAAATACTAAACTATTTTATATTAAGTACAGTTAACTGTAGTGCAGTTTAGGTTTATACATCCTTTCCCAATCACAACTTCATTTTGCTTTCTGCCTTACATCTCACTCGATGCTGCTGTTGAAGGTTGCCGTTGTTGAAGGTTGCCATCGAGGTTACCGCTGGTGAAGGTTCGCCACCGTCGAAGGTCTGCCGTCGTCGAAGGTTCGCCGTCGTTGAAGGTTCGCCGCCGTTGAAGATTCGCCGTCGTCGGAGGCTCACCGCTGTCGAAGGTTTTGCCGCACTCTACCGTCGCCGAACTGTCGAAGGTTCTACCACCATCGTCGAACACTTCTGAGAACACTTCTCCTAAGGTTCTCTTGTAGCTTTCCCTTCTTCACTGTTTGGCAAATGCTGTTTGTTTGAGGTTTGAGTCAGTAGTTCTTTCTTTCTCTCTCAGAGTGTTTGGTTGGAATTTTTATATTACAGGTTTGATGATTCTAGTAAACGTGTACATCGATGCTTGTTGATTCTATTTGAATATTTCGCCATTGCATTCATAATACAGTTTGATATTGATTCAATGAAGGCACAATAGAAAAGTAACATCCAATGTTTTCAAACACTTAATTAGCACAACCTTCACTTTTCTTTATCTCTGTTTTCTGATTACATCGTACCACTTACCATGTTTACTTATTTTTATCTTTTTCATAAGTGTCAAACTGCATTTTCAATGTCCAAAATCATTTTACAAAACAAATAAGGACAAAAGTCATGTGATTTTCATTAAATTTTTTGTTGTATTCTCCTATTAAATTGGATTTTACCAAAAGCACTTTAAAGAATTACATCTTTCTCTAAATAGAAAAAACAAAATTAGCCTTGTAGTAGCCCTTTTATTCTCTTACACAATGAGGTTGAAACTATTGATTTTTGGCTAAGAACAGAAGGTGGGATAGTTGAGGGCATTGTTGTTTAATGCTTCTGGCTAGAAATACTTAGGATACAAGTTTTTGTGACTGAATAATAACAAAATCAAACGAAAATGCAGATGAGTTCTTAGAGGGAATCTGCAGAATTATGAGGTTCTGAAACGAATTTATATAAAAGAGAGTTCTTTATTTAAAGTGATTATCAGTGACAAAGTTTTAAAATGAAACACGCACTCAATTTCAGATGGTACTTTAAAGTTGAACTAAAAATGTAGAGTTGATGATGTTTGAAAATATGAAGCACTGTAGTACAAAAAAGGCTCTCAAGTATGACGTAAATATCAAGTATGAAGTAAGCTTAATTAATACATGTTCTTCATTGGCTAAAGCTTATATATAAATTATATAAATTATACATTGTTTTTCCTCTAATTATGAATTCTAATAATGTATTTGCCATCTCTTGTAACATTGTTTTTCTGCTTTATTTCTATAAGCTGTCGGCCAAGTCAAAATATAATTTTGTAATGTTTTTTTTCTCTGTAGAGTATATCCTCTGCACAGGCTAAAAGATTCACAAAATTCAGGGAAAGGAAAGGGCTTATTGAGAAAGATGTGGTAAGCTAGTGGAATAGATTTTAAATTTGAATGACTATAAATGAACAAATAAAAGATGCTAATGCAGTTTTAATTATCTTGTGCTTTTGAAGGTGAGAACTGATAGATCGATACTTTCAAATATTCTACGAGATATACTGTTGACCTATTCATTTTACAACTTTGATCTTGGTTATTGCCAGGTAACTGTGTCGTGCATTTTGGACTTAATTTTAATTGCTGTGAATATTATATATCTGGAATATATAAATGATGTACTCCTCTTACTTTAAGAACTAGTTTTTTGGATTCAGTAAGGTAAAACTCAAATTTTTAAGAGCTAAACTTATCTGCACTGAACCATCATGCATCTGTTATCAGTAATTTAATTGAAAAACTAATAATAGCTAATAGCCCCTGTACTATTTTTTTAGCTAATAATACGCAAATTTTAGAAGACCCTTGTGAAGATATAAATTTATTCAATATAGGAAAGATCCTTTTGTCAAATGGAGATTTAGATTCCATACTTAAGTCCATTACATACAATAATTAGAATAGCAGTAGTAGTGTTTGTTGTTGTTTAGGTTACATAACATGTTACAAAGCTATATCATCATCATTTAGATTTTTTCAGATCCTATATCATCATCATCATTTACAAAGCTACCATGTATTGACTACTGTTGATTAATATTACTATATATCCTAACTTTGTTTGTGCATGTTTTCATTCTACACAGTTTGGTTTGAAAAGGATTATGTGCTGGAGTTTAAGTTACATTGATTGAATTCAGTTACATTGATTGAATTTGGATGATGGCACATATCATGAATCAGGATCGTTTCACTTATTGGTGTGTATAGCTCCTTTGGACCCGTTGTAGCTCTCTCCTGGTAGTTGAAATTCTGTCCAGAAAATTTCTCCTCTCAACAGTTTCCAAGATGTCACAGCTAGTATTGTTTTCCTTTGGCCATGACTAGGGACACTCTTTTATTTGTATCTTCTATATGTCATTTTAGAAATGTCTCATAAATTTTGGAGAGACAACTTCGAAGATCTTGCTAGCGTTTCATAATTGCAATCTTCAATTTCTTCATTTCTTGATGATGTAAGCTGTGTTTTGGAACAGATACTTCAGAACTTGTTTTTCTCCCTTCTATGTTTGTTGCTGCATTTCTTTTTTGCACTTTTTGTCAGTTGAATGGGTGCGGGGAGTGCATTCTACAGTATGCATATTAGAATAAAGTGAATTCTTGTACACATTTGGTATGCCAATAGTTTTTTACTCTATAAATATAAATTCTTATGGATCTTAACATATTCATAGAAGATTATCTTAATTCTTGAGTAATGAACTATAGGAATATCAAACTATTCAAAGTTTTTATCAGGATGAAGTGTTGAATCTTATGTTTATTTTGGAGCAATGCACATTTCATTATAATTTTTTTGAACTTTCTGTTTATTTTCAGAGCAAAAGAAACAAAAAGTTTCTGAAATAAAGACTGGAATTGATGAAGCTGAAGCTTTGGTACTTCTTTTTCTTCTGCATTGGAAAGCTGTATTTATTTTCTCTGTAGATTCGAAAAATGGACCTCGAGGCAAGAAGTTTGCAGCCAAACGTCAAGGGTGTGCTTCTTGCTAAGTTGCGGGAGTATAAATCAGATCTAAACAATCTTCTCATGTTTAATTTACAGGATGAAGTGCAGTTTTATTAATACAATTTTACTAGTTAGTGCTATAGTTGTTAGTGTTGTATAGTTAGTGCAGTTCTTGGTTAAAATTAGTATAATTCAGTTCAAAATTAGTATAGTTAGTAGTTTAGTTCAGTTTATAGTGTAGTTTAGTACATTTAAGTATAGTTCAGTTCAGTACAGTTTAATAAAACAAAAACAATTCAGTTCAGTTTTTTTGAACTATTTTTTAGTGCAGTTTAGTTTTTCTGAACTAGTTTTTAGTTCAATACAGTTTTTAGTAGTGCAGTGCAGTTTAGTTTGATTTGCCCAGCCCTAAATCAGGCCATCCAGTAACGAAATTTCAACAAGCTTACATTCAATAACTCCATATACCAATTTATCCAATTTCAAACCAAATCAAGCATGCAACACAATTAATCAAAACATTAGCAACATCAAAAGTGGTAGTTAGCCTCCCTTATCTATTAAATGACCAAATGACAAAACTCCGAACAATTCCCACAAATTAAAGGACATTATTTGCACATAACTCCGAACAATTCCCACAAATTAAAGGACATTATTTGCACATACAAACAACGAAATCATAATCAGGGTACACCATTAGAACCACTGGGCAATAGAGAGTCACATAGGAAACTCATATGACACATGCAACCACAAATAATGCCCATACAAAGGAAGAGAAAACATACCAAAAAAAAGAACATAAACCAACTTACTCTTTTGCAGAAATTGATCGGTTAGACTTAAAGATCTTGCTGTGAGGGTCATTCAGGTGATCTCTCATTTTCAAAGAGACAAACAAAAGCGAGAACCCTTAAAGAGAAGTTATTTAACTCTAGAAAAGTAAATTTTAAAAAAATTATATATTTTAAAATAATGAAACTTGTTTATGACGAAATTATTTATCTTAAAATTATTTAATATTAAAATAATTGAGTCTCACTTCTTTTTAAACTATCATTCCTAAAATGTCATTTTTTTTTAGATTTCACCGCTACTATGTGTTTACCCTTACTATAAAAATAATTTATTTCATTTGTAAAAAGAATACAAGTTTCTTAACTTTTTCACATACTTTTTTTTATATAATTTTACTCTTATTATCATAATACTTCGGTGATTTTTTTTACGCAAACTGAAATATAAACTGTTATTTTTAATTTTTATAACTTTAAAAAAACTACAGAAACACAATTTCAACCACGCTTGTGCTTTCAGTATTTTTTTATCAACTATTTTTTACATATAAAATGATAAATACGTATAATTGATTAAGTAATATAAAATAAACATAATATAATTGCCTTATTTAAATAACAGTTCATTAAAAATAAATAAATCTTTGTTGAATTGACTTGTAAACATTAAATTTTTTGTTGGTGAAAGCATACATGATTAAGCGCAATTGAACTAATTGAACTCGGAAGAAAAGTTATCATTACCCCACGAATTAATGTGTTGAGCACCCCCAAATCTGCAATTAATTAAGTGCAATTTATTAATTAAATACATCTAATTACCTTTATGTTTCTCACATAACATACCTATTAGTAGTAAAGGTCACGTCACATGCTTCAACATTATTTTTGTATTAGGTAAGAAGATTAGTTGGATCCATTTAATTCATGTTTTAAACAGATCAAATAAATTTAGTTTTTGAAAATACGAGCATAAATAGATTCATCCATGATTTTAAATAGTAATTCCAAAAACAATATCTATCAGTATAAAATATTTTTTTTTCATTTGCTAAAATAAATTTAATAAATTAACTTGTACCAAATTAAAATATAACAATATGAATGAGAATATTTTTGTTAATTCATTATGTAACACCTCGTACTTAAAAAACTATGTACCTACATCAAAACGTTTTACTATTCACACATATATAAAGTTTAGTACTTATAAATTTACGCAATCAAATATTTCAAAAACATGTTAAGAATATGTACATGTATAAAATTACGTGGCAAAAAATCATAGGTATGTTCAAAATCTTCTCCGTCGTCTCTTTGTAGATCGGAATAAAAAAAATCACACAATAAACAAAAGAATATTATCGATTTTATTTAATCCTTTTCAGAGTGAAAAACCCTCAATTGCAATAGATACAAATAATATGTTTACAACTTTATCATTTCTATTTAATGAAACTTAAATTCAGATTTTTATTTTCAATTATATAGTTACAGGAATCAATTTAAACTAAAAATAGTTAATTCAAAACTAAAAGAGAGAAATTTTAGAAAGTAAAATTATTCTAATTTAAATTCTGATAGAATAAAAGTGCTCTTCAAATAAAAATAATTATTTGGTTGATAAAATTAATTTATAGAGTATATGATAAATAATTTCATAAACAATGAGAAAAGAGACACACAATATGAAAAATAAAAGATATTTAATAGAAAATGAAAAGAATCATAAAGACAAGAAGGAAAAAAAGAAGAAAGAAATAGACCTTACAGTCCAGTCTCAAATTATTTTTAATTTGTTTTTTCATTTGAAACGTCGTAGTTTAAATTGTATGAACCACAGCGAATTAAAGCTGCAAAAGTCAGCAAATTTAATGGTTGAAATCTATAAATTAAGTATAATTATGGTAATTTAAAAAATAGAATTAAGTGATGTTCATAAATGCACTCATGAGTATCCCCACCATTAATCCTTGGACAAGAAAAAAGGTTTTGAAAGATAATACAAAACTGCTTATACTTTTTAGTTAGTTGATGCTGATTTTGACATTGCTATGTCTTTATTGTTTCAGAACTGCCCATACAGTAAACAATGTTTTCTTTATTATCTAAATAAATAAATATTTTCACTTTTTCAAATAAATATGTGCTTCTTCCTAGCATAACTAGTAAATTATTAATAATTTTTACAATTTATTTCTCTGTTTTTTATTTCCAAATAATTTCAAATCATTATTGTAATTTTTATAAAATATGTGAATTTTAATTTTAATTCCTATAAAGTATTTTTTTAGTTTAATTAATTCATTAAGAAAAAAAAACATTTTTTAGTCTTTAATATTTGTTTCAAAACAAATAATTACTTGATGCAATTGTTATCCAAGCATATCTTAAAATGATTTGATTCCCATTTTAGAAGAAAAATAATTACAAGACTAAAATCAAAAGTTTGAAATAAAAAACACATTTCATTCTTGGGAAAATTCAGTGCAGTAAAATCTGAATAAAATTTGTGAGAAAAACGAAGACGACAACATGAGTTCATATGAAAATTTGGAGGCACTTGGAAGTGTGGTTAGGAGAAATTAGCATAAGGGTTCAATCTCAAAGGACATAACTGATCATGTTTAGCCTTTTCAGCATGTTGACTGTCACATTTTTATTTTAGGGTTTTAAGAAGGGATCTTATACTGTTATGATTGAGTGTGTATAATTTTCTGAGAAATTAGATTGTGAAAATTGAGTGCATGAAAAAATATTTGAGCAGAAAAAAAAGTGAGCTTTAGTAATTCCCATATGAAGGGTAAGCAAGTGAGGCAGAAAAATGATTTATTTATGAATATGAGCACTTTCATTCTGTTTCCCATTTCACTTTCTGCTCTTTTTCTCACTCACAGCACATTGCCTTTCTGTCTTTTGTTATCATTATTGTTTTTATTTTGCTGCTTGCTTTGCTGGTGAGTCCCAGTGTAGAAGTGTGCTGTGCATCCATAACTGGAAACTCTTCTCTCTCTATCTCTCTCTCTCTTTCTCTCACTCAAAAAGTCACAAGCCATAGTTGGCACTTTCACACCAACACAACCTATTCTTCTCTTCCTACCATAACTCATTTGCTGCTACACAAACAGAAGGAGTAGGAGACATTCACTCACATTCACTGTAGAAATCATACACAAACAAAGAAAGGCAAAGAAATGAGTTTGTCCTCCAATAGCCATCCATTTCTGTAAATCATTAACTAGGACTTGACTTCCTATGTCTCTTCTATCAATCACTCTTCTCTAGATTTATACCTAATGGGGGCTGCCACTCTCATAGCAAGGCCACAGCCAAGGATAATTTTCTTGAAGATTATTCTTGTTGGAATCCTCTGCAGGCTTAACTCCTTGCTTTCGTCAAGTTTGGAGTTGCTTTGAAGTGCATCATGGTGTTTGTGCTTTCAGTTCCAAGTTTTCCAACACATAGCTAAAGGGAAACACTTTATTATTTGTTTGTTCAGGTAATAATACTCTTGTTTGCCTTGCCTTTGCTGAGTAACAGCTGCCAAATCCAAAAGGGGTCCTGGATCTTGTTTCTTGGAATTTCTGTTTGATGAACAGCATTGATTTCTGTTTCAGGTTTTACTGCTCTCCTAATAATTCTCCTTAAAGTTTACCCAATTATTGTCTTAACTGCTACAGTTCATGTAAGATTTGGTGGAGTTGGAGTGAGGGGGAGAGGGAGAGGGAGAGAGGGGAATGAAATGCTCGGAATCAAGAAAAGATTGGCAAGAATTGAGTGAATCTCTGCCTCTTCCGCTTTGCCTTTTGCAAGGATTCTTGAGAGAAAAGTGTTTCATTGTAACGGCTGAAACGTTCAAAGCTGCTTTCATACTTCTGCCCCTCTGAAGAATATTTTTCTTTATTTCTTTATTACATCATAACGTGCTTACAAGTTCCCATCTTTAAGACCCCTTTGAAGAGATTTCTTGCTTATTGATCAGTATCAACTATTCGTTTGTGATATTGCATTGGGATTTTATCAGTGAGGCCAAGCACAGAAACCACATCGTGCCGAATTTCCAGAATTTCCTAAATTAAGCATCCATGGAGCTTCTTCCAAGTCTAGTAATCATGCTTGTTCTTGTTCCGTGTTTCGAATCACTTCCTGGTGTCAGGGCTCAGTCTACTACTACTTCTCCTGGGTCTTCTTCAACAAGGGAAGAAGCAAGGGCTCTTGATGCACTTCTGCAACAATATGCTTATAGGGCTTTGATGAACCCAAAAACAGGTATCATTTACAATGCAACTCATCTTCCTTCCAATTTGTCTGGGATTGAGGTTGCAGCATTGAGATTAAGAAGTGGAAGTTTAAGGAGAAAAGGGTTCCAACCATACAATGAGTTTGAAATTCCCATGGGACTCATTGGGAGGCCATATGTAGAAAGGCTTGTTTTGGTGTACCAAAATCTGGGTACTAGATCCTCCAGGTACTACCCTTTGACAGACTATACCTATTTGGCTCCAGTGTTGGGACTACTGGCTTATGATGGTTCTAATCTGTCAGCTTCAAATTTATCAGAACTACAGATAGATGCGTCTGGTGGCCCTATATTGGTCAAGTTCGGGGCTGTTAAATCAGTCCCTCATGGTGCTGTTGCAAAATGTGTTTGGTTTGATTTGCAGGGTTCTTCCAATTTCAGTGATGTAACAACAGACAACACTTGTTCATCTTTCCAACAGGGTCATTTCTCTATAGTTGTTAAATCCACTGCTCCAGCTCCAGCACCAGCATCTCCTACTCCTGCAAGTCCTCCAAAAAGGGGGCCGTCACCAAGTGCTCAAGGAAAAGGTGAGAAGGATAATAAAAAGGTGTGGATCATTGTAGGGTCTGTTGTGGGGGGACTAGTATTGCTTGTGCTGTTGTCACTTCTTGTTTTGTGGATGAGAAAGTACAAACAGAAGAAGAAAATGCAACAGATGGAAAAGGCGGCAGAGTTGGGAGAACCTCTTCAAATGGCCTCAGTTGGGGATACAAAAGCCCCTGCTGCAACAGTAACAAGAACACAACCAACCCTTGAACATGAATATGCACCATGACACAATATTTTTGCACAATCTTCAGTTGCTCTTCCACTCATTCAAGTTAATTTACTGTATTCAGAAATTCTTCTAATCACACGTTTTTTTTTTGCCTGCCCCCCGTTTGTTTCCTTAACATAGGATTTTTGTGTAAATCTGTTATTTCTTTGTGATTCATTGTGGTGTGAATTAGTCGTAGCCAAAAGTGATGATTATGTGATGAATTCAGTTATTCCATGGACAAAGAATAAAATTCTAAGACCTACATGTTTGGGTTATTTATCTTGCTTTTACTATCCTTTTCACGTGGTTGAAGCAAGATAACTTGATATAAATGTTGTGGGCACACAATGCTTATTTGCTCATCCACCAGTTCCCATCTTTCATGTTCCTTCATTTAAGTGAAGAAGAGACCAAGAACCATTGGTCTCTATGCCCTCACCTTTGTTTCTGAGAACCACACTTGGAAATTCAGTGTGCACCCTTCTTTTTTGCCTACCTGCTCTTGTTGCTGTCTTTGTTAATAATGGTCTTGCTAACAAATGGATTTAGGTAGGATGCGGTTTTTAATGTTAATTATAGTGCTGTTGGAATAAACTTTTCCATAAATGTTTAAAGCAGGAAAAACTAAGATAAAAAAACTTAAGTTTCTCATATAAATCAAAATCAATTTTTGCCTGTTTGAAAAAGTCAGATGAGAAAGCTTTTATAAAAGTTCAATGTTCTTCAATTTTCTCCTTTAGGTGTTTGTTAGGAAATTTATCCATCAATGACAGATACATATCAATCATAAAGTGGAATGGAAAAACTCAGAAACTGACTATGAAGAAGTTAAAGGCCTAGAATAGTTAGAGTAGAAATACACTGCAGTATTTAAGAAGCATCTGTTGATGGTTGCATTAAAAATTTGGTGTGTTGCATTTTGTTACCAAACAGATAAGTGGGTGAAGGAAAGTCACTAAAGAGATGAAATAAATTAATGCCAAGACCTGCTGCTGAGTGCTGGCATTTCAGTGGTCATCTTCACCAGAAAAGGACAAGGTAATGCAAGCAACCAAGTCAGGACAAGAAGTAAATCTGTATATGTAGTTTTGACAGCAATGACTTCTCCCTCTTCCAATATTAAAAGTTTTTCTTTTTTTACTGAAAACATAAAACTTTTCAGCATGACATTTTATTGTCCAGAACTCAAACAGATGACAGCACATGGCAAGGAAAACAGTTCTTGTGCCATAACTTTCAGCTCTGAATATGGTTTAATTTCTGCTGTGAAAGTTCAAAGCCATGGTTTGAACAAAACACTTATATTTTATAGTTTTTACTCAGTTTTTCTTAATGGGAATCTTAACACAATAGAAGGTGAGTCACATTTTAAACAGTAGTGTTCTTTCTCTCTTTATTAGTTGAAGTGCCACAATCTATATCTCTTCCTTGCCACTTGAACAACCCTGAGAAATATATTATGCAACAACAACTTGATTTGTTTCTATAAATACCCTGAAGTGTTTGAAAGATATGATGATGACTTGGCCACTCTTTTATTACAAGTCAACTACTCAATCTCTATATAATAAAAAAACCAAACAAAGAAGAGAAATGCTTGTGGCTGCACGGATGAGATAAAATGACTTATGAAGGAAGGTATCACATTCACAGCTCAGCACCACCAACACCTAACCCAGTTTCAGTCATTGAAAAATCAGTAAGTTCTGTCAACTAGTAGGAATATGCATCATTTTATATTCTGAACTTTATTATTTAACTCCATTCTTTCATGTTTGGATTTCGAGGCCCCAACTTCACAAGGAGGGCACATAATGGAACAGCACATAGGGCAATATGAATCAAACACTTGAACAATATTCTAACTTTTATTAACAAAGGCTTGCACGATTTTTCAAGCTTTTGTAATATGAACTTTTTTTCTTTAGTTGTTGCAATTTTTTTTATCAGTTTCAATCCTTTAAATATAGGATATTTTGTTTTTTTGTTTCTGTTATTTGACTTTAGTCATGTTGTATTTGATCTAAATCATCATTATGTTTTTATATATATAAAAATATTGTATGTTCCTTTCAAGGAATAAAATCAATATAGTCAACATTTTATGAAAACTGACAGTGTGTTTGGCTATTAATTGCCACACATTACGATGAGTTCAAACGAAAAAGTGCTACTAGATGAATTGTGATGAAGGGATGTTTAGTCCACACAATATAAATCCAAAAACAGTATGCTTAACATGGTCGAAATATTATAGAGGTTGAACTCAAACTTTTCATGAATGAAAACCGTACCATCTTTTTACAAGGACAGAAAGTATTGTATTTTCAATTATTTAATTTTTAAAAATGACTCCAACATATTAGCAAAAGAGTAAAATAAAAGCTGTTTGAGGTACCCTTTGTTTTGCAAAGCAGTACTAGGAGCCACTCACAAGGAAACAGAAGAAAAACAGAAAGAAAAA
The DNA here is from genome assembly GCF_016808095.1 of Vigna angularis. Taxonomy (NCBI): domain Eukaryota; kingdom Viridiplantae; phylum Streptophyta; class Magnoliopsida; order Fabales; family Fabaceae; genus Vigna; species Vigna angularis. Next base: position 11,419,002 of record NC_068971.1, read on the forward strand.
TGAATGTAGTACGAATGTTCCTAAACTTTGCAAGAAAAATGTGGCTTGAAATGATACGAGATCTCCTTACTTCTTTGTTTTCCATACCACAACATCTGTCACATTCAGGAGATTTTTATGTTACTACACGGCAATTTGTTGGTCCTGCTGTTTTAACTTGTTATAATGGAGGAGCTTTGAACAGGTAAGATGTCGCTAGCAACATTAGATACCAAACACGCATTTATGTATTGTCAGTTGATCAAGATACCTGCTTTTATTTTCATAGTTCCATCTGTTAATCTTACAAAAATAATTCTCCAATTCTTTGACAATTTGTACTGTTTAAATACCTATAATTAATTGGGGGCATCACTGCAGTTTGTGGTTAAGGATTCAACGTAAATTAACCTGTTTCATGGGTTTGAATCCTCTGACATTACCTTTTCTATTAAGGGAACTTGTATACTAGAGATGTCTTTACGTTCTATCACTACTTCTCAACACCCACTGGTTTTTTTCCTTCTTAATTTCATTGTTTGATCTGTGGGGAATAATCTCTACTTGATCAACCTGTAACTGTGTTGGTTACGAGAGAGAAAGGTAGCAGATAAATATGAAACGTCTGATTCTCTGAGGAAGAGAAATTGAGCTTTAAATATGTTTAATTCCTACAGATAAAATAAATTGTAAATAGCAGACAGGTGATTTTTAATAAGTGACCGCAGTCAGCATATTATGTCTTACGAATATCATAAAACGAAATTTCAGAATACATTTTTTATAACCTATATACAAACAGAATTTAATAAGATTTCTTAAGATAAAAAAAATATATAATAAATGATTCTTTGACACACCTAATTTTTTACATTCACACTACCCTTACTCATTTATAACAAGTCTTGAAAGTCGAATCCATTTTGTGATAAACCATTTAGTATGTTAAATCTCTTGTTAATGAGTATGTTCTTCTTGGACTCCATGGCAATCACTCCCTTTGGTAAAAATACAACTACAAAGGTTAAAGAGGTTTTACATTGCCCATCTCCAGTCACAGTCATAAGACGTGCCAGTGAAGGTAGCAGTCATGGGAGATGAAGTTTAAATGTAGGCTAGGGTTTTTGCTGGACTCTTGGACCTCAAAGTTCTCACTTTTTGTGTCATAGTAAATATGATATATATAATTAATTAAAATTATTATAAACATAACAATTGGGAAAATATATAAAGTATTTAAAAATATATAATATGATCAACTAATAATAATAAGACTAATATTCCAATAAGAAAATTTTAAAAATTATTTATAATATCATATGATAATAAGTTATTATATTACTTATAAATATTTTAATACTTTTTTACCTAAAGTAAACTAAAAGAGTTTACTATTCGAATTTAGTATCCGAGTTTACAAGATTTTCAACCGTTATTAAAACTCTCAAGTTTAACAACTGTATGCATTGGGAATATGCGCTGCATTACGTAATAATTCATTGGCCATTGATGCCAAAGTAGCAAGATTTGCAGTCAATCGTCAAGCACAAAATGGTCAGATTATAGAAGGCAACAACTATATCAGAACAAATAAGTTTTCAACAAGCTTAGAGAAAGCAATAGTGATTGAGCATAGGTATATTTATAAATCTTATGTTGAATTGCATACAGGAAAACGAAATGGAATTTCATTGTAGTGATTCACCCTGCTTCCCAAGAACAGAACCTCAAATCCTGGTGAGCAGTTTATTTTCTTCACAATGACATTAACAACCTGCATGTTCCAGAGCAAATGTCATGCTTTCGAATCAGTACTCATTAAAACCTCAAGAACAGAAAATTCAATCTCCAGATCAAAGCGTTGCTAGAGCACTTCTATAAAGACTATAAACACTAATGAAGAACAATATTCTTGTTCTTCATTCAAGATGTTCATAATATGTTTTCCTGTTGAGGGTGGAAGACAGATCCATGTAAAATTTGATGTTCATCGATGCTTGTTCCCGTTAACACGAACAATATACCAAAACCGTACTTTCAATTATCAAAATTGTCATTCTTTAATTTTTATATGCAGGAAGAGAAGATATTGCAGAAAGAAGAAAATAAAACGCAATTTTTTTTTTCATTCAAGATTTTCATCTTCATGTTAAGTTCATGTTTTACTATGGCCTATGTTGCATCCTATAATTTTAGAAAAGAAATTGAGTTCTTCTTTAAGCTGCATTTGGATTGAAGGAAAGAAATAAATAATATAGAAGGAAGTAGAACACAACGGAATAAAATCTTCAATCCATTATTTGGATGTGTTGTGATGCAATGAAATAAAATTCTCATTCTTCAAAGACTGATAAGAAAGAAAAACTGGGTAAATAATAGGCATTGGTCCTGTTTGGATTGGATAAGCCATTTCACGTACAAAAACGGAAAAATGAAATAAAGAGAAGTTTATTTCATCTAACTTTTCCAAAAGAGGTTAACTTATGATAAGCTAATTTTAGCTAACTGGAGAAACTTGTTTCATTTTATCTTCTCATTTTTCCTCTACAAGTAGTGTTTATGAAGAAACTTATACATGACATTGAAAGGAATAAGTTCCACTACTTTCCATTATATCCCACCCTCATTCTTTTACTAATCCAAACAATGAACATAGCAGTATTATATTTCATTCCCTTCCATTCCATCTTCTTCGACCAACCACACACAGCCTAAAGTAAGAAATAAACAGAAACGTTATACCATTGATTGAAAAATCAACACAGAAAACCTCAATATAAAAATTCATGAAATTATTAAAATCTCAACCATGAACTTTCAAACAAAAAACTATAACTCCATATTTCACACCCTATATTCCACCCTTCAGCTAAATAAAAAATATTTAAAAAATATATATAAAAAATTCTCATCTCCCACACCCTAGCGCCTAAACATAGTATCTGTGCTTTCTAGAAGAAGACTTTACTTGATCGTATAGGCTAAAAATCCGACAACGTAATTATCTAAATCGTTTTGCATTACAACAGCTATAAAGCAACACCGCAAAACCTCAAACCAAACAAAATTTCGACCGATCTAATCACTCTACCCGATACTTTCATAAAATTTTCCCGTCGAAAATTCAGTCAAAATATAGCATTCGCGGAAACCCTAGGGCATTTCAAAAGAGAAAACCAAGAGCGATGCTTACGGTGTTAATTGGAAGATGAGGCTTGTTCGTGAAGCTTCTTGTCCCTTCGTTCCATCGCAACGTCCCACAGATCGTTCCCGATGTGCTTAGGCTGAAAGAATTTAACATCAATGAGAAAGATCCAATCCAAAAATTGATCGATAACAAAAATAATGAAAAGAAAAAAGAGAAATTACTCTTCCATGCGCGGCTTTGTGAATGTAATACTGAGCGTTTCCCATTACACAGAGCATTCCCGCTATGATTCCCAGCGGCAACACCGCTTCCATCCATCGCAAGTTCATCTTCCTTCTTCTACCTTCTCTTCTTCCAACTCTCTCTGCCTCACTCTTCGCCTTTTTCTTATTTTTATTACTTTTTGGGCCTCGCTCATCACAAAAGTCCAGTCTTTCTTTTGGGAGTTGCTCCCTCCACCCCCACACGTCTCTTCCTCCACCTCCCCAATTTTCTAAAATGTCAATTATATCCTTCTAAAATGACAATTATATCCTCAAAAGTTAAAAGGAACACTATCTCTGGACGGATGACATCCTTCAACGGATGTCAACATCCGTTTAAGGCAAAACGGATGTCGACATCCGTTTCGCCTTAAACGGATGTTGACATCCGTTGAAGGATGTCATCCGTCCAGAGGCAGTGTTTCTTTTAGGTTTCGTTTTTATTTTACTACGTTTTGCGGCTCATGCAAGGATTATAGGCTTGGATATTCAAAGGATTATTGGAAGTATGGGAAGGGTTTAGGGTTTAGAATTATAGGAAGGATTATGACTACGTACCTGGAGAGGAACCACGACAAGGACACTACACCATAAACGCACTGCACCACGTATTGCACCGAGAACAAGAGGAAGATTGCTTGATAATTCTTTTCACGATCACCAAGCTTTGCAGAAAAATATTTTACTCATACAAGGAACTACGTAGGTTATCAGTGAAATATGTTATAAATGAATAAAATTAAAAAACAATAATTTTAAAAATAAAATTTTACTGAGGGGCAAAATAGTAAAGGAAAGATAGAGGAAGGGGCAAAAAGGTAAAGGGGAGGTGGAGGAAGAGATGTGTGGGGGTGGAGGGAGCAACTCCCCTTTCTTTTCTAGGTCTTTATGGGCCTACATAATCCATTTCTTTGTTATGACGTTTTCTTCATGCACCAACCTTATTACTAACTGCACACTGTACTAATAAAATAGCACTAAAATATTCTTTGCATCTCTCTTCTCTATTGTAGAAAAACGTCATGTTAAAAGATAAATGGAAAATTAAAAAATAAACTGAAATTACAAAATTGTCCTAAAAGGAACCACTTTCTTTTGTTTTCCCTGTGTTTGTTTAGATTTATTTTCACTTTACAAAATAAACAAACACAACCTTCCTTAAGAAAATTCTGTTTATACGTTATTTCAACTGATATCTAACTTTTATAGCTGTAAAAAAACAACTTCTAATTTTTCAGATTTTAATATTTATTTTTATTTTATTCTTAAAATATTTTTTAAGTTTTCATTTTTTTAATACATAAGATGTGATTTATTATTTTATTTTCTTTATTCCATGAAAGAATTTATTTTATTATTTGACATAAGGTGTTTTTCAATTTCTTACTAAATAAGATATTGACAATGACAGAAAATAAGCTTATTACCATTTTTTTTACAAAACTCTATATTGCAAACTTTTTAATGTTATTTACAACATTTATTTTACTATCTTAGAACTTTATTTCAATATTAATAGAGGGTATATTGTAACATTCTATTTTTAATAATAAAATACTACTAAAAAGAATATTACAATAATGACAATAGAAATAACATAAGAAACAAATCTATGTAAGACAATATCTTCACCTGTAGATTCATCCGACTTCCCAACTATTTTCCCTCAATCACCTATCGCTGGAGTAACTGAAAAGAATGTTTCCCTACGCTCACACCAATAAGGTGATCATCGCAAAAGAGAAAACATATTTAGACACAAACAACACAAAAGTAAGGATAAGCTAGAGTATAAAAAAAGATTACATATACCATTTAAAACAATGATCATATACATGCATGTTATGAATCAAACACCATAGAAATTTGTCCATTCCACTTGAAACCCTTACTATCTAGATAGATGCATTGATATTGGACTCATGGAGAACCTGCACCCGTGTATGGTGGAGCAACCTAGCTCAGAAATAATAATAACCACATCCTCAACCACCACCAATAATACCATACACCAAGGTTAATTCGTCAAACATCTATGGTCCTAACCAGTGACCATAGACTAGGACCTCCTGCTACTCTCCACGACATAATCATCCATTTCTACATGAAATGAGGTTATTGAGAGTGTTAGGATCATTCCCCAATCTAGGAGCCCCTACATCAATATATAACACCACACAACCAACTTAGGATATTCCTCCTTGGAATTCCTTTCTCACATGGTACTTGAAATCCACACCTCGCACATTGTTTCAAACATCATCACCACATCTCATACATAATCATATTCCCAACTTTATTTTCATACCACACTGCATACTCTCACATTGAATTCCACACATAACATCACTGATCATATGATCTCATAAATACTTATACATCATCCACAATGAATAAAAATGTAACTTCACTTCATAAGAAAACAAGAATAGAAAGCATAAAACACCCCCTACACTGGTCGCTGAGCGACCACAAAGTCCTCTCGCTCAACGACCACACTCACTGAGCGAATACAAATATAGTGGTCCCAGACCCCAACCTCTCGCTAAGTGATCCAGCTCACTGTGTGAATAAAAGGACAATGGTCCAGACCCCTCAACCACTCGCTCAATGACCCAACTCGTTAGGCGAATCCAGAGACAGTGGTCCAGACCTCTCAACCACTCGCTCAATGACCCAACTCGCTAGGCGAAAGCACAAACATTGGTCCAGACTTTTAACCTCTCGCTTCGGTTAGCGAGTCTGCATAATTCTGCAACACGAAAACTGTAGAACTATCACCCCAAACTGCTATTGACCAAATTGATATATTTTTTCCAACTTCTAACCCTTATAGATTGTGTTATATACTCAATTATACTTAACCAATTGTGTCTAACCCATCCTAAACTCATTTTAAACAAGTGACTACAAGATTTCAACAAAAAACTTACAAAACTTCAACTTAGAGACTCAAATTGAATTCTACCATTTGTGGTACAATTTCAAGCAACATAGGGACTTCAACAGTCCCATGACTTACCAGTACTCCCCAAACTGACCATACAAGCATAAAACCTCCAGCCCAGATTTTCACTAGTCCACTTCCTTAAAAACAAGTTCTAACTAAGGTAACCTACACCTATCTATCACCAAACCTTCTTCGCACACATATTTCATCCATTTTAAACATCTTAACCATTCAAAACAAACTTCATATACTTTAAAACAGTTCACAACAAATCTCTCACTATTTCACCACTTAAGACCTCATTTTAGACCAAAATAACCTATAACCAAGAGTAACCCTTGCTCCCAATAATTCCATCATCACAATTCACTTTATCAACACCAAATCCAACATCAAAACACATACAAACAGATTCAACACATTATACACCAGTTATCATCACACAAAGCATCCACTACATAATTGATTACTATACATCCAATCATAGAACAAAATTTTACTCAAACAATTCGATATTCATACTTTCTCTAACACGCACAATCAACATAATTTAAAGAAAACTCTAGCTTCCCTTACCTTACACTGACGATACAAAGCTCAACTAACGCTTCGATTACTTCTCGCACAAGGAATTTTCTAGAAACACCTATGAATCAATTGGCGATTGGAGACAAATCTTAGAACCCAAATTTAACCAATAATCAAGGAAGAAGATCACTTGATACATGCAAAACAGTTCCTCTTTGCATGATCAAGGATCAAGAAAAGGAACAAGAAAAGAGATGAAAACTTACTTGCTCTAAACACCAAATTGATCGGATAGAATGGTAGATCTTGACGCTGTGATCGTCTAGACGCCTCCTTATCGTCAAATAGATGACTTGAGATCAAGAACTCTTAGAGAGAAGGTAGAGAACTCTAGAAAAGTGGTTTGTAGAGAAATGATACGTTTTAAAATAATGAAACTAGTTTATAACAAAATTATTTATAATAAAATCGTTTAATATTAAAATAATCAAGTCTCACTATTTTTAGACTACCACCACTTTTAAAATATCATTTTCTGGGGTTTTACATATATTTTTTTATTTTTATTATTATTTTGTACTATATCTATTATTTTAAATAATTTATGTGTATTGAAAAATGTTTCTTTTACATTATTTTAAAATTGAATAAAAATATTGTGAGTATATAATATAAAATTAAAAATAAGTACATAATACAAAAAATATATAATGATTGAAACTAACTTAAATATAATTAAAATAGTTTTATAGGAAAACAAATATAATAAGAGATTAAAATTAATTAATAATCAAATTTAATAAAATATATTTTACCAATAAAAATTAAAAATTTTATAAAAAAATGTGGAAACATACTTAATTTTTTATTTATATTTATAATTTACTTTAATTAATATTTTAATAAAATACTTATAATTTTATAATCTATCTTAACAATTTTCAATTAGTATAGTTCATAGCTTTTAATGATCAACTAGCTTTTAAATATTCGTCAATCTCTCAATTTTCAATTAACTTTTAAAAGTTATTCTTCTCGTGCCATTGAAACAAATATTCCGAAATTAGTTTAAAGTTTACTATGCTTTTTACTAGTTTTTAGATTTACTTATTTAATTTTTATAGAACCATATATTTTTAAAGAAGGTTAAAAGGGAAATTATATTTTAATAATGGGGAAATTTTTTGTTTTCTTTTTTTAGTTTTTCTTTGTGTTGTAGATGCAAATGGAAGAGCAATAATTAATTGTGTTTGTTTTAATCAATGTATGAAGGTAGTGGATGAAGTTTATCGTTATGGTGACGAAAGATATGAGAAAAGCCATTCATCACTTGTAAGATCACATAATTATCCCTCCATTTTCATTATGTATTGTGGTTGTTTTGTTGTATGTGGTTGGTTTGTGAAGAAGGTGGATATGCATAGACTCTATGAAGGTGTGTAAAATTGTATGAAGCTCTAGGTTGTTAGAGGTGAAATTTCCTAAGGTAACCACCAGAGAGAATCAATTCTTAATGACCATTATTGGGTAATGACTAGATTCTTCTCACTCTCTTTTCACATATAATCGATTCTTAGTGGTGCATGTGAATGGATAATTAATTATTCTTACTCTTGTTTTATAAAGAATTGATTCTCTTCACCATGTCTTGTGTTGTTTAGACTTGATTTTTTGTTGGCCGACTGTGCCGTCCGGACCGACTGTGTCGTCTGGTCCGGACGGTTTCCTGCGTCTTGTGTCCGTTCGGTCTGGTCCGGACGATTTCTTGTCATGCCGTCTGGTCCGGACGGTGTTCCTGTCTGTGTTGCCTTAGTTGGTACTTTTGTTGGCTATATATTGTAGCCAACTCCTTTTCTTCGATATATAGAAAAATTCACGTATTATTCAGATCACAATTTCTCTGTGTTTTTATCGTTTCTTTCTTCTCAGTTTCTTTTTCTGGGTTTCATTGTTTCTCTGACGAACCCAACAATTGGTGCCCACCGTGGGGCTTTGAATCAAGAATCTCCAAAAGAAATGGCAACCAAATTTGACATCGAGAAGTTCAATGGTTCTAATGATTTCGGGCTGTGGAAGATCAAGATGGAGGCTATCTTGATACAACAAGGATGCAATGAAGCGTTGAATGGTGAGTTAAACATGGCTGCTGCAATGCCGCAAGAAGAGAAGAAGAAAATGGGGGATAAAGCAAGAAGCGCAATCATCTTGTGTCTTAGTGATAAGCTTCTAAGGGAGGTTGCGAAGGAGAAGACTGCAGCTGAAATCTGGGCAAAACTGGAGTCTTTGTATATGACAAGGTCGCTAGCACATAGGTTGTGTTTGAAGCAACAGCTCTATTCGTTCAAGATGTCAGAATCAAGAACGATAAAGGAGCAGCTTGCAGAATTCAGCAAGATTGTAGATGATCTGGAGAATATTGGTGTGAGTTTGGAGGATGAAGATAAGGCTGTCATCCTGTTGAATGCTCTTCCAAGAACCTTCGAGCATTTCAGGGATGCGTTGCTCTACGGAAAAGATCAGGTGATCACGTTGGAAGAGGTTGTGACGTCAATTCGTACTAAGGAGTTTCAAAAGCTCCAAGATTCGAAGGCAACCGAGGAGGCAGCATCGGACTGATTTCGGTGAAAGGGAAATGGAAGAAGCAAGCTGGAAATGGGAAGAAGTTGAAACCAGACGATGTGAAACAAGTGCGATGTTTCAAGTGCCAGAAGATGGGTCATATCAAGAAGTTCTGTCCGGAGAAGGGAAAGACCGTTGGGTCACAAGAAACTGCTGATGTGGTAGAGGCGTCTGAGGGATATGAATCTGCTGGTGTTCTGGTGGCTTCGTCTGAAGATTCTCAAAGGAGCTGGGTCATGGATTCCGGCTGCACCTATCACATGTGCCCGGTGAAGGAGTTTTTTGAGAATCTTGATCAGAAAGAGCATGGAAACGTGCTGCTTGGAAATAATAAAGCCTGCCGAGTGCAAGGCGTGGGGACGGTGAGGCTGAAGATGTTTGACAATCGTGAAATGGTGTTGCAGAATGTGAGGTATGTGCTCGAACTGAAGAGAAATTTGATCTCTATTAGTTCATTTGATCTTGGAGGTTATATCACAAAATTCGAAGATGGAGTGATGAGGATTTGTTCTGGAGATTCTGTAATTGTCAAAGGCAGAAGGAAGAATGGCTTGTACATTCTCGAGGGATCGACTGTCATTGGTCATGTCTCGGTAGCAAGTGGGACTGAGAATACCACTCGGCTCTGGCACTTGAGGATGGGACATATCAGTGAGAAGGGTCTTGAAGAATTGGAGAAGCAAGGCTTACTTCTGGGAGACAAATTGCAGAAGCTAGATTTCTGTGATCAATGCGTCTTGGGGAAATCACACAGAATACCGTTCGGTCAAGGGAAGCACCTAACCGAACGACCATTTGAGTATGTCCATGCAGACTTGTGGGGACCAGCAAGAACTCTAACTCATGGAGGAGGAGCATATTTCCTTAGTATAATTGATGATTTTTCAAGGAGAGTATGGATTTATGTTCTGAAGAATAAGTCTGAAACATTTAAAAGATTCAAGGAGTGGCACACAGAGACCGAGAACCAATTGGGGTGCAATCTGAAATGTCTGAGAACTGACAATGGGCTGGAATTTGTTTCGGAGGAGTTTAATGAGTTTTGCAAAGAAAAAGGGATCAGGAGGCACATGACTGTGGTGGGAACTCCTCAACAGAATGGTTTGGCTGAAAGGATGAATAGAACAATTCTGGAAAGGGTTCGGTGCATGTTACTTGGATCAGGGTTGTCAAAGGCTTTCTGGGGAGAGGCTGCAAATACAGCCGTATACCTGATTAACAGGAGTCCATCATCAGCTCTAAATTTTAAAACACCAATGGAAGTGTGGAGTGGACGACCGGCTGATTACTCACATTTGAGGGTTTTCGGATCTTTGGTGTTCACTCATATCAAAGGTGATAAGTTGGACGCCCGAGCGGTGAGGTGTGTATTCCTTAGATATGCTGAAGGAATTAAGGGGTACAGGTTGTGGAGGTTAGATTCTAAACCTTCAAAATTAATCATTAGTAGGGATGTCATGTTTGATGAAACAAGGATGGCTATGCATGTTGAAAACCCTGGAGACGAGAAGAAGACTCTCGTAGAGGTGGAGCATACTAATGATGGAACCGTTCGGTCGTTGACTAAGGAAAACCGAACGGCTGAAGGACAAGAAGAAAACGTTCGGTCGTTATAGGAAAACCGAACGGGTGTGATGCGAACAGACCTTGGTGATGATGCAGATGATATGTCTGGAAATGGTAGTCACACAAGAGCAGCTGGTGTTGATTTGTGGAACTATCAGCTTGTTCGTGATAGAGAAAGAAGGGTCTCTAAGCCGACCAAACGGTTTGGAGAGGCAGATCTGATTTGCTACGCCTTGAATGCTGCTGAAGACCTTGAACGATCGGATGAACCGAGAAGTTACAAGGAGGCTCTTGACAGTAGCGATCGACATCTTTGGCAGGGTGCTATGGAAGAAGAGTTGGAGGCGTTGAAGAAGAATAACACCTGGAAACTTGTGGATCTGCCAAAGGGTAAGAAGGTTGTAGGTTCAAAATGGATCTTCAAGAGAAAGGAAGCTATACCGGGGGGCGAGAAAGCTAGGTATAAAGCAAGGCTGGTTGCCAAAGGCTTTACTCAGGTTGAAGGTGTAGATTATCATGAGATCTTTGCTCCGGTGGTGAAGCACTGTTCGGTCAGAGTCTTGATGGCAATTGTGACTCATTGCAATTTGTATCTTGAACAGTTGGATGTCAGAACGACGTTTTTGCATGGAGACTTGGAGGAAACCATCTATATGAAACAGCCGGACGGTTTTGCTGTGGATAATAGGGTGTGTCTGTTGCAGAAGTCTCTATATGGCTTGAAGCAAAGTCCAAGACAGTGGTACAGGAAATTTGATGATTTTCTGATAAAACTGAACTTCAAGCGGTGCAATTACGATGACTGTGTATACACTCTGAATCGTGAAAATGAGGTGCTATATCTTCTTCTTTATGTGGATGATATTTTGATTGCCAGCAGTAACAGGAGCATGATTCATGAAATGAAAGCAAAGTTGGGTGATGCTTTCGAGATGAAGGAACTTGGAGAAGCAAGGCGGATATTGGGCATTGACATAAAGCGAGAAAAATCGGGTGGAAACTTGTTTTTATCTCAAAAGTGCTATTTGCAGAAGGTGATTTCAAGGTATCGGATGGCTGGATCTAAACCTGCTGGCACACCGACCGGTCAACACTTGAAACTCACCAAGGATCAATGCCCGAAAACCGAGGAAGAAAGGAGGAAGATGGAATTTGTTCCATTTTCAAATGGGATTGGGAGCATTATGTATGGCATGGTCTGCAGAAGACCCGACCTTGCTCATGGTGTTAGTGTTCTCAGTCGGTTTATCGTTGATCCTGGACAAATTCACTAGGAAGCTTTGAAGTGGATGTTAAGATATATAAGGGGGTCTCTTGATACTGGATTACTCTGCCAGAATAACTTTCAAGGTGGAGGTTATATTGAAGGTTTTGTTGATTCTGATTTTGCCGGGTGCATGGACACAAGGAAATCCCGTTCGGGATATGTGTTTACTTTATTTGGTACTGCTGTAAGCTGGAGGTCTACATTGCAGTCTGTAGTTGCTCTATCAACCACTAAAGCTGAGCACTGTGCTCTTGCTGAAGGGGTAAAGGAGGCACTGTGGTTAAAAGGTTTGGTTCAGGAATTAGGTTTTAATCAAAAGTCTGTCTGTGTTCATTGTGACAGCCAGAGTGCCATTCATCTGGCCAATCATTAGATTTACCATTCCAGAACAAAGCACATTGACGTCAAGCTGCATTTTGTCAGGAGCATAGTTGAATCCGGTGATGTTCAAATATGCAAAATTGCATCCGAAGATAACCCTGCAAATATGTTGACGAAGCCGCTTGCGAGAGTGAAGTTTCTGAAGTTGTTGTCCAGGATTGGTTTTCTACCGTGCGGTTTCTAATTGTTTGACCATCCGGTTTAGTTTTTTCTTTTCAAGTCTAGGTGGAGAATTGTTGTATAGACTTGATTTTTTGTTGGCCGACTGTGCTGTCCGGACCGATTGTGCCGTCTGGTCCGGACGGTTTCCTGCGTCTTGTGTCCGTTCGGTCTGGTCTGGACGGTTTCTTGTCATGCCGTCTGGTCCGGACGGTGTTCCTGTCTGTGTTGCCTTAGTTGGTACTTTTGTTGGTTATATATTGTAGCCAACTCCTTTTCTTCGATATATAGAAAAATTCACGTATTATTCAGATCACAATTTCTCTGTGTTTTTATCGTTTCTTTCTTCTCAGTTTCTTTTTCTGGGTTTCATTGTTTCTCTGACGAACCCAACATCTTGTAATCTCTATTATGATCTTTTCTTGCAATCTTTATATTAAAAAAAACTACTGAAGAAGAAAAAGCCATAAAAATTATTATTATTATTATTATGTTATTTTATTTTAATCAATTAAAACTTTTTTTATATTAAATAATAATTCATATTTATTTTAACAATATTTACACTAACAACAACATTTTATTTAAATATTTTTTTAAACACAATGATTTACAATTTTATCAAATAATTTTTTTTAATCTATCAAACTAATCACATATCTAACATTCCCTTTTAATATAATAATTCTTCTGAAGTAAAACATAACATAATTAATAGGTTTAATAGGTTCGGAGGTCCTATTTGTGGGTTCGTTTCAATTGGGTCCTCCAATTTTGAAAGTGATCAATTTGGTCCCTAATTTAACAAAATTGAGTCAATAATACCCTTTCCGTTAAATGCAATGGACGTCATTAACTTTTTAAACATGTGGTATGTTGAAGCATCCTTCAAATAAAACTGTGCCACCTGCAAATAAAAGGATGCCTCAACATGCCACATGTTTAAAAAGTTAACGCCGTCCATTACATTTAACGGAAAGGGTATTATTGACTCAATTTTGTTAAATTAGGGACCAAATTAATCACTTTCAAAATTGGAGGACCCAATTGAAACGAACCCACAAATATAAGGACCTCCGAACCTATTAAACCTAATTAATAATCATAAACCTATAATTCATTATCTTAAGAAAATGTTATTACACTTATCCACAATATACCATAATAACAAAATGTATACAAAAGATCTATATAACTCAGGAAACTACAATTAAGATAAAGAAAATATAAAGTCTTTCAAAAAGATCTTATGCAATTAGAACCAAAGCCTAAAAGCTAGACACTTGAATTATCTTCCTCGTTAGTTAGGTCCACTCCTGCTTCCTTATCTATTCAGACTGATTAAGATGATTATTACAAAAAAAGAAAAAAAAAACAAAATAAAATGGTAAGCTAATTTGAAAAGGAGATTTCATATAATATAACTAAAGTTAAAACACATAAAATTCATCCATAAAGACAAACACGCCACAAGTAAAGATTATGCAAGACTCAGTTATCCGGATATATGTGTTGATATCAGACTCAGACAAGTTTTACACTTGTGGTGACATCTATTACTCAGCAGATCCATTGCAAATGGATTTCACCTTACGACACACAAGGTTAATCACTTACCATTTTAGATAAAGGTAAAGCCCCTAAACTAGTACCTTTTGTTATTCCCACCACATTATCCCATCCTCTTATACATTAGTTTATATGGTTATTAGAGTCTCAACATAACATTCAGTACTGAATCCATATATCAACGCGTACACTAAAGGAACTTAAGCCTAATCTATCTTGGATCAGTGCGCACCATCCACACATATCATATATATAGATAATTCCACAATTAACTCTTAACCTTATCATAATTATATCAGAAACACATAAAACACTTCAAATGGAAATGACTGGACAACTCTATAAGTCTTGCTTAACAAGATCTCAACGACTAGAGCCCTTGCCCAACGACCCTAGAAAACATATCTTTTGTCCAACAAGTCTGTATAATTTCAGAAAACAAAATTTGCAATTTCAAGTTATTCAACCATACCAAAACCAATTCATGTTGTTTACAAATTATAAAACACATCAAATACAATTCTAGGCACTCACAACAACAATCATAACACATTTAACTATTATAGTGCATACCTAAACATGGAAAGTAAACACTTTTCAATTCAATTCACAAATAAACTAAAACAAAACTTTACATTCTTGCAAAATTTCAATTATCAAAGATGTCTTAAATAATTCGAATATTTCCATTCAAACAAATTACAATTAGTTTCCCTTACATGTGGTTGACAGCTCAACTATTATAAGAATACCCAAGCTCCTTCAAAATAAAAAAAAATGTTCTATTTATACTTAAGAATAATACAAAAACAATTATGCTATTCCAACAAGATTATTGATTAACAGAAAATCATATAAATGATTCTAAGTACACATGCAAGTAAAATAGACTCACATATTAAATCTAAAAAAAAGGATAAAAAACTAACTTACGAAAAAATTAATTAGATAGAGTTAAAGAACTTGTCATGAGAATAACTCTAATGGTCTCTAGTATTAAAATAGAAGAAAATTGATAAATGGTAATAAGAAGTGAATGAACTCTAAAAACTAATTTATGAAAAGATAATATATTTTTAAATAATAAAATTCCTTGAATTTTTCTATTATACAAAAATATTTTAATATTAAAATAGTTGACTGTGGATATTTTTAAAAACATTATTAATCATAAAATATCATTTTCTAATATAACATCACTCACAACCTTTCTATCACTTTTCGTTCACTTCTTAGTAACATTTTCTTAATATAAACAAACTTTACTTTCATTTTCCCCCCTTCAAATCCAACGATTTATACTATCTCAAATCTATTTTTGAAATCCAAATACAAACTTGTCACACTTTTTCATATCTTTCCTTTTTATTTTTTTTTTATCATTAAAACATTCAAATTTATTTTTTATTAAAACAATTTTTTAAATCTTCAAATAAAACAAAAAGCAAAGTAATATTATGCCGGTTAAAGTTTTAAAATTAGTATTAAACGCAGTCTTGTTTTATCATTTTCTTATTTAAAGATATAAATAAAATCAATGTACAATCAATACTTTGTGTAAAAGAAAATGCTAAAATAAAGTAAGTTATAAAGATAAAAAATATATGTTTTATTTATTTTATAATTTCCTTGGGGTATATATTATTTTAAAAAATTAAACTATATTATATTGATACTGTAAAAGTTTGGTATTCAATTATAAATTGTTTCTTAGGGCAAATTTGTTAACTTTTTAAATCCTGCATGGTATTGAAACTAAGATTAATAAGGCCAGTTTTGCCCAAATCACTAAATGGAGTAAAGTAGATTAGACTTATAACATTCTAAAATTGGGTTTGAGTTGAGTAATTCTAATTGTTCTAACGTGGGATGCACTTACAAATATGAAGGAAAAAAAAAAGAAATATGTTATTTTATTTTATTTTTAGTGACACTAAAGAATGGTTTCATTAAAATGAATTGAAAAGTAAAAAGATGAAGAGTTGTTTTTGTTTTTTCTCGTTTTTGTTTACGAAAATCATTGAATTAATTTTTACTCGTTCAGGTTACTTATCTAATTGTATTTGAGACTAAAATGAGTTTTTGGTAGGCAGTAAATTAATGTTATGTATTACTTGTTTCCAAGAAACATGAACAGGGGAAAATAGTGAAGATATCAAAACTTAATACGAAAATAAGATAATTTTTTAAACTTTTATTTTGTGTATAATCAGAAAAGAATAAATAAAAAAAACTCTTAATCATTAAATCATAAATCTATCAGAAAGAACGTTTTGAAAACCACTAAATTGATATATGGGTTAAATATGTTTTTCGTCCCTCAAGTATCACACGATTTTGGTTTTAGTCTCTACTCGAAACTTTGATGGATTTTAGTCCTCATAGTTTTGAAACTCTTACTATTAGTCCTTAAAATTGGACGACGTTAACTTTTAGTAGATGTAACAAACAACGAGGTCACGTTTTATGCCAGCTGCCCTCTTCACTCTCTGTCATGTTGGTTGTTTAAGTTTTGAAATGAGATTAAGTATGTTAAGTGTGCATTTGGTTGAAGCGCACTTCGTCATCTCTTATAAATGAGATTTTAAGAAGTTGGGTTCTTCTTCGTCAATGCAGTTGGGGGCAAAGAAAGCTGAGGAGGTACATTTGAAGGTTGAAGTTCGTCTTCTTGAGGAGGTAAGTTGATACGTTTTGTTTTGCTCTTCTTCGTGTGAATATAAGGATTGGGGATATAGGGTTTGGGTGGGCACGAAAGATGATGAAGGGATTTCTTTGTTGTAGTGAAATGAAAGGTGAGAGTGAAGGAAATGGTTGGACGCGAAGGTCAATTGGTTCAGGAAAGTCGCAAAGTTGTGGATCATCTTCACGGTTACCATCTAAATTATATGGTTGTGGCGAAACATTGTAGCTTTTGAAGGCAACTACTGCGAAGAACAAAGGAAGACTGTTTTATAGATGTAGAAATTGGGCAATAAGTGATTAAATCTTTCAGTTCATGTGCTGAATTTTGTATTAATTGTGTGCTATTTTGATTACAGAGTAATTCAAGTTGTAATTAATTTGAATGACATGATGAAGGAGTTTCTGAAATTGAAGGAAGCTTTGAAAGAAAACGTGAAGAACTTGAAATGTGTTTGGAAAATGAAAAACTTGTACTGGATCTAAGGAAGAAGAACGACAAGCTGAAAAGGAAATTAGAACAAGAGAAGAAAGTTGGGAAAATGATGTTGTTGTTGTTTGTTTTGTCATGGGCGTTAACAATTTTCTTTTGTATTATGTTTTTGTTGAAGATGAATTGTAATTAAGAATTATGGTTGAATAAAATGAGGTACTTAAGTTTGTCTCCAAATTCTGCTTGACTAAATTCTCCAAATTATTTACTTGTGTTGCCACTTGATGATTAACTTTTTTTCCCTTTAACATTCCACTGTTACTGGACTTTTGTTCTATGCTAATAAAGAAAACATTGGGCAGCATAAAACATCTGAATATTATAACATTTGAATTAAAATATCAAACAGAAAACGGAAACAAAGTTATCAGTATAAAACAAATTCATATTCATATAGATATTTAATATTAAAGCTTCACTGATCACCAAAATCAATCCTTGGAGAATCAAAGATAGTTCTCTAAGTAAATGAAAAAACTAGAAGCAGGCATTAAGAAACTACAAAGCCTTCACGCCTAACTAACATTAGTTGAAAACCTTTAGGAAATTTTCCATGCTTACAGAAGACATTAAGTCATCACTCAACATTTTTAAACAACCAATGGCATATAGTTAACGCTTAATTATTTCAGCTGTCTTCCACTTTTTACTTTCAAGAATTAACCAAAGGTAGCATTTTTAGAATTGTACTTTTAGTAATCCTATAGCTTTCTAAACATAATAATTTCACCCAAATAACACTAGCAATGAATAAAAGAACATGGTCTCAACTCATTAAAATTAATCATAAACAACTGCTCATGGTTCACCCACTTCCATCTCCCGGATCTGCCTCAACTCAGAAATGCCACTTGAGTTTGCCTGCTAAAATTTACTAAGTAGAGTATCTGTAAATCTGAACTTGGAATAAATAAAGTTAACTTGGCATAATGCAAAAATGGAATACAACAAGAAGCATGATATAATATGAAGTTGTCCCATACTATTAAATAAGATAAGTAAGTTAAGTGGTCCCTTACCACTGACAAAAAATATTGTAATAGCAGTACTAAAGTAAGTTAAGTGGTCCCTTACAATTACATATGATGGTAGATGTTAAAAGCAACCACTGTACCCACTACTATTTTTCCCTAAGTGGGTGACTGTGACTTACAAAATACATTAAAATAAACGTTTGGCTACAATAAATCTTCAATTGGTACTAGCTTGGGACCCTAGATGTTGTGCAGCCAGTAGTCGTGAGGATGTTCTTTGTGACACCCGGGCACTGATACGAGGGCGGGGAGTGATGCCGGTGCAAGAGGCATGGTGCACGGGGCACAGAGAAGGAGCGGCTCCTAGCAGGCTTCGAGTGGAAGGGACACATGGATGAATCGAACATACACCGGAATGAGAGGGATCTGGAGACTGTGTAGGTATGAGACTATACAGTTGAAGGATAGCTTAAAGGAATTGATTTGACTACTCATATCACCAAATGAATTTGCTTTTCGGTAGCCTGACTCATAAGAACTCCATGGTTAAGCGTGCTTAGCCTTGGAGTAATTCTGGGATGGGTGACTTGTTCCAGGTTTAGTTGAGAAGTCTCCCTTCTTGATGTTCCTCCACCTTGTGACGTTGATGGAGCTTGTTGTGCTTGAGAACCTCCTGCAGTGGAAGTTGCCCTTGTGCTGCCAGATCCTCCTACACTTGAAGTGCCCCTTGTGTTCTGTAAATGGAAGTAAGCGACATTGCAATTATCATAGTGTAAATAAGTGAAGTTGTAAAAGAGTGATTTTGTACCTTTCTCTTTCCCTTTTTACATGTTCTTACATTATGACCAAATTCATTGCAGCTGCTACACTTCATAACAAGATTCTTCTTTGACAATTTTGTATGACTCACATATTCATCAGCCTCCCTTCTTCTTAGTTTTTTAGGCCTCCTAGGGGGTGTTTTATAAATTGGAGGCAGTATTGCACCAGATTCAAAAGTAGACCACAGTTGTTGTCCATTGATTGGAACAATTTCAAGGCCATAACAAGTTTCATAAGCCTCTTTCTTGTAATAAGGATGTACATAGTCTTCAGGATTTTCTACTTTGTAATTTATGGCAGCCACAACATGCCTGCAAGGTATTCCTACCAAATCCCAAAAGTAACAACTACATGAATGGTTACTTAGGTCAACTACAAACTTGTCCATTGTAAACCCGTGAGTGACTTCAAATTTTGCAGCCCCTGCCTAAGTTGGAATCCAACTTCCACTCTTCTTTACTTCCCTATCAAGTCTTTTTCATGGTTTAGGCATCACAACTCCTGTATATGTCTTTGCTTTTTCTCTAAGTATTGCAAACCTACTCATAATGTAAGTTCTAATCCATTCCATCATAGTTATGATAGGTTTGTCTCTAGCTAGTAAAATTGTACTATTAAATGACTCAGACAAATTATTTATCAAGACATCGCATCTAGGATAACTACTGAATCCATGTTTACACCAACACTTAGTTGGAATAGCTAGCAACCAATTGTAAGCATCAATGTTAACATTAGACAACTCACCCATTTTCTTTTCCCAGTCCTATTGAAATGTGGCCTTGGCAGCCCCATCATAAGATCTCTAATAAGCACTCCTCCACCAAATTTCTTCTTGTAATTGTTATACAAGTGCCTTAAGCATAATCTATGTTCCACTCCATCCAAGATGTCATAAAAAACTGTCATTAGTCCCTTCAAAACACAAAAGGTCTTGGTCAATAGTAAATAATGTCACTGCTACGAAATAAAAATAGGAAAACATTAAAATGAAAATACCTTTTGTTGATCAAAAATGAAAACCCAACGTTGACAATCAATGCCACCAATATCATCCAGAAGTAGTGTAAAAAACTATCTTCAACTTTCTTGGCATTCATTTTCAACCACAGCAAAAGCTAGTGGGAAATATTGGTCATTGGGGTCTTTACCCACTGCCACCAACAACTGACCACCATATGTTATCTTCAGATGACAACCATCTACCCCTATGAAGGGCCTGCAACTTCCTAAGAAGCCTTGCTGACAACCCTTTAAACACATATAAAATGACCCAAATCTTGGTGGCAAACTTGGTTGGGGTTGATTCACTTTAATTTTAAAGGTTCCAGACTTCACTCTTAGCAATTCACCCACATAATCATATAGACGACCATATTGTCGTTCTCCATCACCAACCAAAGAATCCAAAGCAATTTGCTTGGCCTTTCCAGCTTGTTCATATCATCTTGTCTATACTTTTTAAAGTTGCCCCTTTTCAACCTCACATCCTCATCACTATCTACATTTGAATCCAATTCATCACTATTGTATTCTTCATTGATGTCATGATCTCCAACTTCTTCATTCATTATAAATGAACCTTCCCCAACATTGCCTCTTCTAGTCACATGTTTCTTCTCTTTTTTCATTGTATTCCACCTATCCAAAACTGGATTAATGTTTCTACGAACTTGGTCCACCCTATCATTCTCAACACCAAACCCATCATCATCATTAGCCATTCTGTCTTCTTCACTGTCATCCAGATTCTTCAGCTGAAGCTTCTACTTCCCCCTCAACCACATTTCCCCCTTCCTCTTCTTCACGAAGATAATCATGTTCATCACCACCATCACAATCTTCTTCTTCTGCACCCATTTTAACCTCTTCATGTTCATCACCACCATCACACTCTTCCCTTTCCTCACCCATTTCAACCTCTTCATGTTCCTCACCACCATCACACTCTTCCTCACCCATTTCAACCTCTACAGCCACATTAACATGTGAACCCTGTTGCTCAACCCATTCACCCTCTTCTACAGCACCATCACCCTCTTCCAGACCCATTCCACCCTCTTCTACAATCTTAGTCACTTCTTCCTCATGTAAATTAACCTCTTCGTCACCCACTTTGGAAACCACTTCCTCCATGTCTATGTTTCCTTCATCTGTCACTTCACCACAACTAAGAAAGTGAACTTCCACTGCCTCACTAGGAACATATTGAACATAGATTTCTACCTCTTCCTTATTCTCCTCTGTATAGTTAGCCAAGTACAGTGCTTCCCTGTCATCACTAAATAATCTCACATTATTCATCAGCCTTTGTTTCAACCCCTTCCACCATAGTTTGAATTCTGCATCATACTTAAATTCTTTAACTATTCCAATTTCTTCAAAATACGACCAACGATCCGGATCAAGTCCTTTGATCACGTGTATCTCTCCTCCAACATACTGTAGCCCTTAATTAGTAACAAACTTCCCCATGTGATGCAAACAAATGTCGAAAACCATTTCTAGACCTACATTCAGACATCAACACTTTACACCAAATTGGAACAACCATAACCGAAAAAAAAACAATAGTTTAGCTTACCTTTACGCTTGTCTTTCACACTCACCGTTTCTTTCACGAGCACCGCAAGGAGCACCGCAAGGACCACCACAAGGACCACCTTGATAGAATGCTTCGAGTGGAATGTTTCGAGTACAATGCTTGGAGTACAATGCTTCGAGTAAAACTACTTTTCCCCAATTGAAAAAAAAAACTTTGCCCAATTAAGAACCCTAATTGTTAATCTGATTTCAATCAACAACATGTGACAATCACTTAATCTCATTTCAAAACTTAAACAACCAACGTGGTAGAGAGTGAGAGAGGGCAGCTGGCATAAAACGTGGCCTTGTCGTTTGTCACATATACTAAAAGTTAACGTCGTCCAATTATAAGGACTAATAGTAAGAAATTAAAAATATGAGGACTAAAAACAATTAAAGTTTCGAGTAGGGACTAAAACCAAAATCGTGTGATACTTAAGGGACGAAAAACATATTTAACCCTTGATATATTGACATATGTTTTATATTAAAAAAATGGTAAATAAAATAAATTGATTTATTTAAATTTTAATAATTTATTTAAATATATTTTTATTACAATATATATGCTTAATGTTTAGAGATACTAGAATACTAAAGAATGTTTTTGGAAGGATATTTGAAATAATTTGCTTACATTTTGGAATTCTTCCGATTATCATAACAAATGTGTTTCAACTAAAAAATACATAGTTTCATAAAAAGGTGAGGTCGTAGACATACGTTGTTCTATGAGGACTCATGAGTATTTATGATATAAACCTTAATTTCTTTTGTTTTCATATTATGATATAACTTATGTATTTTAAAATTTATGTATATATAACCTCATATTTTACTATCAACAGAAGAATTGAAACAATTTATATTTCTTGATAAGTTATTTCAACAAACTCATATTCACAAAAAAATTTGGTTGGTTTGTTGATCAAATGTCTCAAAGTATACATGTAAGTAAAAACTTTTGCTATTATTCCTTTAAACTTAAAATTGTACCATATTTGACTAATTTCTCATTTTTTTCTTTAACGGAATAATTTTGAAAGTAAACTTTCACATGTCAAATCTATGTAAGGGTCATGTTCTAATACATCACAAGAACATAACACTGATGTTGCACAATATGACATCATTAGGACACAGAGCTAGGTTGATGTTAACAATGAAAAAAAGAAGAAGGAAGACTACATAGGGTAGGACAAATTGGTGCAAATTACATTGTTGAAAGAGACACCCTCAAGCAGCAACCAACCTCTTCCACTAGTGCTGATGAGTCTATTATGTAAACATAATGAATAAATACATGTGATCACGTTTATGATGATTTGAGCCACAAGTTTAAAATATTGCACAATCTGGTCATGAAATTTTTGCCTTGAGATGCCTAAACTTTTCTTCAACAACATTGTCCTAAAAGTAACCCACTTAGTCTAGTCTAACTACAAGCTCAACAACAAGAACAACACCCTAAAAAAAGACCCTTAAGAAGAAGACATTGATGATTATGTAAATTATTAGGACTTCTTTTGACATATTTATTATTACGTGTTTTCTTTATTATGTGTACATATATTCTAATTGATATTTGTTTGGATTGCCTGCAAATCTGTCTCGGTATTGACATGTTTGATTGAGTATAGAAAATAATCCCATGCACTTTTATTAAATGTTTGTCTAAATATGATATTACAAGTCTAATTGAGTGTAGAGAATATAACTCATTGTACAAGAAACACACATTACGTTTATTGACGAGTACATTTATTGATAATGTCTGTAATTAATAGATGCTATATCGATGAATATTTGTTATTAACCTTTTGTACTTGATATATGTTACTATCACTAATATATTTGTCGATAATTACCAATTTATCACTAATTATTAAAGATTTTCGTTATCCCGTCAATCAATATTATCGAATATATTTTTAATGATAGATTTTTGTTTATAAATAATCTGTTAGAGAAGAAAAATGAGATTACCAACAAAATTTTGTAGTTACTATCAGTGGTCGTCTATAATTTTTTTTTAATGAAATTTATTCCAAAATTTTCTTTCACTTTTCATTCATTCTTTCAGTTCCAAAACTTTATTTTTCGGTCACTTTCTCTAATTTAAATAATTCCATCTTTTTTGTTTTCTTTTTTATTTAATAGAAACTTTAATTTTTCAATCATTTTTCTTTTTTGTTTAATAGTAATTTAATTTTTATATTTAAACTTATAATTCACTCTCAATATATTTTTTATTCAATTAAATTTTAATATTTATTAAATAATTTTAATTTAGTATTTATGTTAAATTGATATTAAGACCATTAAAAAATATCACCTATCAAAATCTACATCATCTTATATTATAACATAAAATGCTAAATTAACTACATTTAAAAGATATTGAAAATTAATTAAATAAAAAAATTGTGAATCAAAATAAACCATAAACCTAAATATAAAAAATAAATTATGAATTATGTTTTTTTTTTCATTAATCTAAACAAAACCTAAAGAAGTAGGGCTTGTGAGAATTAACTGTGATTATCAAAATTACTTTTTTACCAATATAAGAAAAACCATTTTTTTTAAAATTATCAATAAACACAAACAAATACAAGAATGAAAAATGTTAGGTTTTACTGAGCTGTTAATTTCTGGAGTACTGATGCTACTGCTGACCACAACCTATTTCAATTGGGAAGACATGACCTGTCCGAATCTTTTCAGACTATTCTGAACCCAATCTTTCTTTAGACACTTTTTTTTGACTTATCCTATTATTTTTGAAACAAAAAGTCTATTGTTAGTTGAGATCATTGTTCCTCACTCTCACTCTCTTCCATTATCTTCTATCTTTTTAATCAAGCACCATCTTTCTCATTCACTTCCCAAATATATAAATTATATTACTTTTCACTTGACCAAGTTCATCTTCAATTTGACAACCAAAACACAAGTTAATAAAAAGATAGTATAAAATGCATAGAAAGAGAAAGGAACATTTATTTCTATAATAGTATAAGTGTGTCAATTTGCCTGTGTGGTTGGGACCAATGGACCATCCTCTCCCTACTACTATTTATTACCAAAAATAACAAAGAAATATTCTTTTCCCCTTTAACTAAAAAGTCCATGAATTTTTTCTTGCCACCCTTATTAAGAAAATACAATATTGTCAATTATTTCTTTTTACTTTGGTTTTTTTGAGAAAGACTGAAACACACACATGCCTTGTGGGAGAAAGGAATCAAAGGGCAAAAGAAAATGGTGTATTTTTCTATTTTATTGCATAAAACATCTTAGGATTCTTCTCCTACGGCCAATTGAGTCAGAGGCACTGAAGCATTCAGTTAAAACAATGGCCCACCTTGTACATTGTCTTGTTGTGCTTGTGGACAGTTCTATAGTTTACAACACCAACCTCTTTTCCCTACTCTGCCCCTACCATCTTTTGTTTTATCTTTAATATTAAAATCTTAATACACTTCTCTTACTTTTTCCCTTCACATCTTAAGTATTTCATTTGTAAAAAAAAGGAAAATGGGTAAGGGTGATGATTCCCTGATAGATATCTAAATCTGTGTGAGTTACTGGTAATATTGAAAAAGAAAAGAATTTTGACTTTTGAAGTCCTGGATTAGGTACATTGATATCTTTTAAACTTTTTATTGTATGTAGATAGATTGATTTATCCTTATCTCATACGACATCTAGAAAAATAAATGCAAAATTATCAAAAGATGGAAAAGGGTAGGTAAAAATAGTGTATATACTCAAGCAAAAGCATTCATTCAGCCTAATAATTTATTGTGAATTATGACATGAAACTCGTCGTAGAAGGGAGTCAAAGGTTTTTTTTTTTTACACCTTTTCTAGACCCAGAAAATGTAATAAAAAAAAAGGGTAAGAGAGAAGAAGAAGCCAGAATGCAAAGATTGGAAATTTATGCTATACAAGAAAAAAATATATAAGAAAATGGAATGGCTTATATATAGAGACAGTGTATTGATTCCCAGGGGTCAAATAATGGTATGAATGAGAGCAACAAAAATGGCTCTAACAGCACCAGGTAGGGTTATTTATTATAGGTAGGTGCAGATTCATAAGATACTATAAATGCAAATTGAAATTTAATGAAACCATTGCTATCTTATGAGGATCTGAAAAACAAAAATGATAATTCTGATGAGAAAATGAGAAGGGTGCTCAATCAAAATAGAGAGGGAACAGAATAGAAGCGCAATTCAATGATAACATTATTCAACTGAAGAACAAGAATTTTGTAACATTATTAAAAAATGGGACTGTTGTAATGCTAATATTATAATAATAATGTGGAAAAACAAGGATTGACGTTGGACCTAGCGGTTGAGATGGAGCTTCAAAACGACGTAGTTGAGTGTGTATGGTAAGGTAAGGTAGATTTGTGAGAGAGTGTGCAGTGTTACGGTCCAGCTAAGACCGCGTTGGCAAACATCATTATCGTTGGCCATTGATTCATTCACATTTTGCGTTCTCTCTTCTCCCAAAACACTGTTAAGTCTACAGTTTCTTTGTAGTATTTGCATACAAACACAAACATTAGATTGATTAGATTACGCCTATGATTCTCTGCATGCCTAACACGCGTCTCAACTTGTTGTTTTTGTTGTACCCTATATACCCTTTTACCTTTTCCCACTCTTATCAAACCTACGTTACCTTAACCACTTCACTTTCATACCATGAAAACTGTTCCACTTTTAAGATTTTTGTATATACAGTTGTATAGTATTGTGTTTGTTATGTTGTTGAGGGATCTTACATGTGAAAAAAACACACTTCACTTCCTTGGTCGCTGTGAAATTTTTTTACTGTCACAAACAAAATCTAGTAACCTTTTACTGCCTAGACTTTAGCTGCATCCTGCTGTTTCCTTATAAAGATCCCTTCCATTTCAGGACTGTCATCAACTTTTTTGTTTTTGTATTTGTTTTTTACAAGGCAGCCTGTGGACAAGGAAAATATATTAGTTTAGAAAAAAAAAGGCAGAAAAAGAGAAATATTAAGACTAAGACAGAGAGAGAATAGAAAGAAAAAGGAAATAAATAAATAATTATTTGTTGCTTCCTTTTGTGTAAAATTCAGAGAGAACTGTCCACCCTTTTTCGTTTTTCTCCTTATTACAGACCCCCCTTAATTGATGGTGCTCTGTATCCCCTTTTTCTTCTGCAAGAACTACACCAACTAAACCTTCTTTTTCAACTTTTTTTTGGAGGCTGGTGGTTTTTTCTTCCAATCCTTGAGGAAAACTAAGAAAAAGTGAGCCATGTCAGGCTTGTACAATCCCAACTTCTCTCCTGCTAGAGCTGCTTCTCCTCAGATTAGGAGCAATCCAGACGTGGACAGGTGGGTTGGTTTATTTTTTCTTGTGATGTTTTTGAGATCAAAACTTGAAAAAAGACACAAACTTGGACTCTCGGCGGAACACCCTTTGGATTTGGCCCTGTGTGTTTGATTTGCCTTGGATGAATTTGTGTGTTCTTGATTCACTAAAGCAAAGGTTGGTTCTTGTTTTTGCAGTCAGTATCTATCAGAGTTGCTGGCAGAACATCAGAAGCTTGGACCCTTCATGCAAGCTCTTCCCATATGCAGCCGCCTCCTAAATCAAGGTCTTTTGTTGTTTGTGGATCTATCCCTTATTGTTTTTGCTCTCTTGTTGTTTATTGAAGTATGCTTGATGTGTGTGTGTGTCAGATCGTGTCACAAACCTTTTATCTGTGTCAATAGTCATTGACAATGGAAACCAACGATAGACTTGATCGTGCATTGATTCCTCTCCCTGTCATCCATCATCATTGTGGTTGCACCATCCCTTCGCACTTCACTGGATACTGATTTTTTTCGTCAAAGGAGTCATTCAAATTGAAATAAAATTTGTTTATATGTATCCCCTGTTGGATGGTGTCTGAATGTTGGAAGAAATGTACCTTCACAGTGTTAAGCTTATCCAACCGGTGATTAATTTAATGGCGGGATATAATATTTCTCTGATTTTCAT
The DNA here is from genome assembly GCF_016808095.1 of Vigna angularis. NCBI lineage: Eukaryota > Viridiplantae > Streptophyta > Magnoliopsida > Fabales > Fabaceae > Vigna > Vigna angularis. Next base: position 11,447,025 of record NC_068971.1, read on the forward strand.
AGTCCTGAATATCTTTTCATGGGATTAATTTGAATTTGAACAGATTATGCATTCTTTTTACTTGAGGACTTGGGGGAAATCCCATCTTTGTAAAGCATGTACTCTTGTAGGTGTTCACAATTTAAGGAATTGAAAATGTCTGAATTGAAGTGTTTGGCATGGCTTTTCACTCTTGGAGAAGAGCTTGGTTTGTAAATAATGTGTAGAATGCTGGTGCCATTAACATTGGGACTGTTGACTTCGTTAGACTTCCTTCCAAATATTTAAGGCTTGTCGCTTTGCTTCCTTTAGTCTTTCTGTGATATGGTTTACTGCAAATGGTGTCCACATTTGAATGAAATATTTTCTGAGATAATTCATCACTCACTATGTCTTGATTTTTGACACTATGCATTGGTTTCTCATTTCAATTGTTTTTCATGTGCAGAAATATTAAGAGTTTCAGGAATGTTATCCAACCAAGGTTTTGGTGACTTCGATAGACTTCGGCATAGAAGCCCTAGTCCCATGGCTTCTTCAAACCTTATGTCCAATGTCAGTGGAACAGGGTTGGGTGGATGGAATAGCCTTCAGCAGGAGGTGACTGCCTTTAGATTATCAATTGTAGCATCTGAACTTCATATCCTCAACTTTTTTTCCTTATATTATTTGAGTATATCATACATATGTGTCCATAAGCATTTGGATACTATGTATTAACTAGCTGTTATAAATGCCTACAATGTTTGTCTAGTCTAATTCCATACATTAGAAATTTTTAAAAATACTCATCATCTATTCCTTGTATTCAGCATCAACAGCAATCAAGCATTATTCCTGCTACTAAGTGAGCATGACTACATGGATTATATAATGCTGTTATCATCTATTCATGAAGCCTAATGTATCCTAAATCATTGTATTCTCTTTTTAATAATAACAGTAATAGTAGCAAAAATTTCTGTAAGGTCAGGTTTAAGGCCACCACAGGGACAAGACCTACGTTTATGTTCTTCAAAGCAGTTTCTTGAAAACAGGTGTGACGTGAACTGAGTGTTTGACTACATACTCTGAATTACTGGAAAATATTGAAAACCAAGGATTACTTAATGAGACGAGTGATCACTACTGAAGGTTAAGCCCCATAGATTTGTTAGATATTTAAAATATCACAACGAAATCAAACATTTGCATGAAAAAGTGTGTGTAGATGTGTGAGTACCAGAGTGGATGTTACAATATCCTCCTAAAAGAAACCTGAGAAGATCAAGGAATCATTTCATTTGAGCTCTCTTGGAATATCCACCCAAGGTGCACTCCTTTAAATTATCCATCAGCTAAAAAATTTAAGAAAACCTATTTATCCCATAAAATACGACAATGCAAGTAACTACCAGTGAAAATTTTGACATTCCTCCCCTTCATAGGCAACAAATAGCAGTAAACATTGCATGTTGCCAAAAACCCTTGCCTCCTTAAATATCTCAAGGCTCTGAAGTGAGAAAATTGAGAATGTTTCAGACAAGTGTACAAACCCAAATTGACCAAAACTACCAGAAAGCCTCCACTTCAGTTCACCCCACAGAAATAGAAGTCTGTTTTTCTCATAGCCAGAGTATAGTGTGGACTTTGGGATATATAGAGTTTTGTGAGGGTTGCAGTTCTGTAACAAATAATTCATATTAATCCTATCCTATTATGTACCACCATCCAAATAAACGATTCACCTTCAAAAAAATGCCATAGCTTTCAAAGGTGATGTGAAGAAAAAAGCTTTTTGGTCAAGAGATTGATCAAGAAATTGGGAGCAAGATTAACAAGTACGGACTCCAGAGGTTCCAGGGAATCCTTCTATCTCTGGCAAATAAGATAGACAAATAGACCAAGCAAACCAGTTTGGCCCATTTGCATAAATATCTTGATAACTATTTATAAGATAAGAAAATATGAAAGTAAAATGAATTTAGCTTCTCCCATAAACTAAATTCATCTTATGTGCTTTAGCTTGTGGAAAAGTTAAATGAAAGAGCTTCTACAAAAGTTAAGTGCATAAATTGCCTTTGGCTTATGGGAAAAACTCGATTCAATACCTCCTTGATTTTGTTCTCCTATAAATGATTTAGGAGTTTTACCCATATAGGACTTAAGTATACACCATATCTAGGATGGATTTAGGTAAACAATTCAAGTCATTACTACATATAACTTATTTCTTTATTTGAAGAGGAAATTGGCTTAAAAAGTTTTTATTTAAGTTGGAAGTCATTTCTACAAGCTATCCTGAATGCATATTGAGATAATCTAATAGACATATCATAAACTATTTTATAAATTCTCCTAATCTCTTACCAAGCGCTTATGTCATGTCATATGATACCCTAATTCTAAGTGCAACCTTACTCTATTATGATTGAGGTCCTGAAAAAAAGAGGTAATTCCCACCCATATAAGAACTAAGGCATTCAATTGATGATGTGATCCAAGTCAAAGATCTGTCTTACATACTGACATTAGGTTATTTTTCAAGATCTCATGCATCAATATCTGATGTTAGTCCTATAACTCACTGACTCACATCAATGCCTGCTTTGTCCCATGATGATGGTGTTTTGTCATTTAATGATGATGATCTTCTTGTATTGTGTGTTCTAACATGTCTATCTTACATATAAGCTGTTTTTATATGTTTTTATGTGGTTTGGAATTAGTTGTTCATGTTAACACTCTAGAGAAGGCATAAACTTGCATAAAAAATGGGATGCAAGTTTTACATGATGTAAGATTGGAAAGAATATATATACTAGTGAATCAATGCTTGATATGTAAGCTTAGACTCTGTTTGAATATGATTCAAGCAGACTAAGGGATTGAGTCTTCTCTTCAACCAATAATTTGTACTCCTAACAGTTTCATGATGGTGTCTTCCTTGCTTTAATAAGGTAGGCCATGATATCCAACATAAAATCTGATTGATCCTGTATTTGTGTTATTATTCATGATAGTAAAGTATTAGACTATCTGACTAGCAGAAAAGTTTGACAGCTGCCTCTTCCAGTGCCTTTTCTGCATATCATCTCTTGGATTCCCTCATTCATTCAAACTTGTAGAATTTCCTGATTTGTTGGTTCATCATGAGATTGAAAATGCTAGCTGCTTATTGATTTATGTTTTTGTGACGAAAAAAGTTATCTTTTGTTTTTGTTGTTTAACATGGTCATTTCTAACTTTTATATATCAACATTGCTTTCTCTGTAAAAACAGAGGTTGTGCGGACCCCCTGGAATGACAATGGACTGGCAAAGTGCACCTGCAAGTCCTAGTTCATTCACTGTTAAGAGGATATTGCGCTTGGAAATTCCAGTAGATACATATCCCAATGTAAGCTTTTATACAAACTCATTTGATAAATCAGATAGCTGTTTTTGTCTTTTCTGGAACTGAAATATCTACCATCTTTATTTAACTAATAAAAGTATGTTGGCCATTATTGCATCAGTTCAATTTTGTTGGAAGGCTTCTGGGGCCTAGAGGCAATTCCTTGAAACGTGTAGAAGCTACAACTGGGTGTCGTGTGTATATTAGGGGAAAAGGTTCAATAAAGGATCCAGACAAGGTAATGAAGATAAGCCTAATTTTCTAGGTTTTATTTACAACGTACTTATGAATGATCTATATGCTCAATCATACTTGTATCAACTGAAATTGTTCTTTATTTTTCAATTTTAAGGAGGAGAAATTAAGAGGAAGACCAGGCTATGAGCATCTCAATGAACCCCTGCACATTTTGATTGAGGCTGACTTACCTGCCAATGTTGTTGAAATAAGGCTCAGGCAGGCTCAGGAAATTATTGAAGAACTTCTCAAGCCTGTGGTATGCTCATTCACCCTATATCTTTATCTGTTATGCAGAGTGTACTAACTGTTGGTCAACTCCACTTTTCCGAAAACAGAGAGCATAAAGAGACCTTTTATCTCTTTTGTTCTTAACTTCTAATTTGGATAGTTAATTTGTTTGCATATCCCGCCATTTACTTGTTTTGATGTGATGAAGGTATAGATGCCAGATTTTAGTAAAGTAGGTGATTTGATAAAAATTAATCTTTGAAAAAAGTATTTTATGTAGACTATTGTATTTGTCAAGACACATTAATCACTTCTCATTCATACGCAACCATATTAGTTGATTATCACAATTTGAAAAAAAAAGGGATTCAATGTGATCTTACAAAAAAGTGCAGCTACGTGTCTTTGTAGTGTTTATGTCAACATACATTTCTCCCTCATAAACAACAACTACAACAAAGCCTTATCCCACTGTGCGGGATTGCATATATGTATCACACATTCAGCTCAATTAAAAGTCTACATGATCCTGTATTATACTGGCGAGTTTGTCTCGAAATTCAAAACACAACCCCCTCCCTTATCTGGGCTTGCAAATGGCTATGAGACCATAGGTGAAGTTTCTTTCTCCTACCCTTATAAACATGTCGCAGAAAAAGGTTGTTCAAAGTAGCAGCAGCTTGTGAGATAGGAGAAATAAGCATCTGGGGATGTAAAAACATAGTTTTTCCAATTTAAAAAAATCTGGGTAGTGTATGCAGGCATATTGGTATTGGTATTGGATATACATAGGACATTTTCCACCTTCATTTTATTCTCAAAATTGCAAGAGTAAAATCCATGTCGGTTGATGTACTAGGATTCTGTTGGAAATTTGCTTATTTACACTTTTCTTTTCCTTGTTTCCTATCAAGTATTCTATCCAAGTTACCACTGTAGATCTGTTTTTCGTCTCTTTTCTGCACACCCATTTATTCATGGAAACAAAGAACTCTGAAGTTTTCCATGGGCTACCAGTTTGCTGATTCATCTGAGTGATTAAATTTTCATTTTATGATGGATGTCAACGTTTGACATGCAGGAGGAGTCACAGGACTACATCAAGAGGCAGCAGTTGCGTGAACTTGCTATGCTGAATTCAAATTTCAGAGAAGAGAGTCCAGGGCCAAGTGGCAGTGTGTCTCCATTCAACTCCAGTGGAATGAAACGCGCAAAGACGGGTCGCTGAAAGTTGTCGTCGGTGGACGGTGTAGATGATGAGTATTGTGGTCCTCCAGCTATTGATTGCTGGGAATATCTTCCAGTACATGTCTGATTCCATGCAAGCTATGAAAGAATAGGCTAACAATTCTTGCTGGTTAGCACTCTGCTGGTTTTTCCTCACCCTTTTTGTTCCTGAACAGACAGGAGACAAAGCTGGAATGAGGAAGTTTTAAAAGAGAAAAAATTATATAGTTGGGGGTATTGAGAATAGGTTTGTTCAGACCAACCCTTTTTTTTTCCTTGCAAACTTAATACATTCATTGAATTTATTCTTGCGTCAGTTACTTTTGAGAAGTGTGGAATATATACATGTGATGGTTGGTGGTGATGGTGGTGAAGTTTTAGGTCCAAGACAAGTGTTTATTGGCATGTGACACTGTCAAAGTCTCATGGTGTTTTAATATTTATGATAAGCTAGCATAGGATGGATTCTTTTTAGTTGTTTGTCACAGGCATTTGGTTTCTCTTCGGAGGGCTATGCACTGTAGTTGAAATTATGCATGTCAGATAAACTTCTTACCATGTACCATTAAAAGAACAAATGTGGTATTTGTTTATATAGAATGGTACATTTAAATCTTTTGCAACGCCTTTTATTTCACCATATAAATTTCTTTTGCTGTCAAAACTCCTACACCATGGATTCTGCATTGGCCTACTGCTAAGAAATGTGGCTTTTGCACATCCTTTGAAGCTGAACTGATGGATATTTTGAAGGGTGTCAAACTTCACTTGGAGCATTGCTATCTGCCAAGTTCAGATGTTAGACAAAACCTCTGGTGCTAATCATTTGGTCACAGATAGGTAATGCCTGTGACATCTTTTTCTTCTCTGTATTTTCTTATCCTCTTGTATTGTTTTCATAAAATCACAAACAAAAAGTTAAATAAGTTTTTAGTTTTTAAATTTTGATGTAAAATTAAAATTTGTTTTTGTTTCAAATTTTAATATAGTTGATTTTTAGGTTTCTAAAAATAAATAGATATAGTATACTTTAATCTATTTGTGTTAAATTGTTTTAATGTATCAAACGACTTCAAATGATAGTGTTTTAGCTGTTATTCCATTTGACATTTTCAAACGTAGTTTAACATATATAAAAAATTTAATATTATTAATTAAAAGGATTATATATATTTAATTTCAAAAATTGAGAATTAAAATGTATTAAAGTTTAAATAGATGAATTTTAATTTTGTGTCCAAGTTCAAAAATTAAAAACATATTTAGTTTTAAACAAAAGTTTATCTCCTAAAAAAATCCATAACTTATAAAAAAATAAATATATGTTATGGTTTACAAAATTTTGCCATGTTTTTACATCTCGAGTTCTTATGAATAAACCAAAAATCACCCAAAACACGTTTCGGTTGCGACTAGACAGATGAATGAATCAAAGTTTGACTAAACATCTCCAGAAGAGAAGTCATATTTAGAGTTGCAAGTTTTTATAAAACTTTGAATTTTGTAGAATTTTTCGTTATAATTGTTGATGTAACAATAAATTTAGATTTTGAGTCACAAGAATAAAAAAGCAATATTTTTCAATATGAAAAAAAAAATTGTTTCTTAGACATATTTCATAATAACAAACATTTTTAGGTTGAAGTGTGAATAAATTTATTGTTAAGAAGTCTTATAAGACAAGTTACATCAGAAAAATATATGTGTGTGATTTTTAAATTACGTTATATAATGAGATTCAGAAAATATAAATTAAAACTATACTTTATGGCTTTTACAATGAAAATAGAGTAGATATGAAAAAGAAAATGTAACTTAAAAGTAATAGAAAAAGAAAAGAACATAATACTTGAAAATAATTATGGTTGATTTAAAAGAATAAAATATAGATTACAATCATATAATTATAGTAATTATCAAAATTTCCTTTAAAAATTAAATATAAAAAATATATCGTATATAGCATTAATATTTTTAAAAATGGCATAATCGACCAGGTAGAATCAATAATGAATTATGTCCTGAAAAAATATAATATGAAGAATTTTGACATAATCAATTATGAAATGAATAATGGATTATCTAGACATGTGCTATAGTAATTTAGTAAATAAAAATATGCACAATCAATTAATATATATATATATATATATATATATATATATATATATATATATAATCATGTAACTGTAAAAAAATAATAAATATCCTATTTGTTTACTGTCGGAGTAAAGTTTGAAGAAATATAATTATTCTTATCATACTAAATAGTTTCATCTTCTAAAATGTTAATATTCTAAGTGGCTTATCTTACATCTTTAGGCTTAATTTCTATGTATCCTGTTTTAGAGTGTTTTTTGTTTCTAAAAGATATTTAGAAGGATAGAAATAATAATAAGTTAATATTTGGTGAAGATTTAGAAAAATAATTTTTAATTTTTTTAGAAAGTGAGTGAAGTGATTTACATTATTTACATGCATTCACCTTAATAATAAAAAGGATATATTAGAGAGTGTATTTTTAATGTTTTAAAATAATATGTTATATGCATCTACGTAATATAAATTTAGAATTAGCGTCTTCTTTACATAAATCAAATGCATATCGCAGCACTGATTAAGATCAAACCCCAAAACACATCACAAACTTTTAGGGTGTGTTCTTTTGGGGGATTTGGGGGAGATGATTTGGGGGAGATGATTTGAATGAATTTGTGTGGATTTGAGGGTAATTTTGTAGTTATTTTTTTGAGTGGATTTGTGGGTAATTGAGAGTGAATTTAGAAGTAAAGTTTATGAGAATTAGTGTAGGATTTGATTGATGTGATAGATTTTAAAAATTAGTTTAATTGGTAGAAAATGAAGATGACCAAATTGCCCCTAGTTATAAAAGTATTATAAAATGTAATTTTGTAATGTTATATTTAATTGTAAAAATGTTTATGAAGAGGAAAAAATTAGAAATAATTGTTAAAATTAATGTTTAAAAATAATAAAAGTTATAATGTAGTAATAATTTTGTGTAATAAAATGTAGTAATAATATAGTAATAAAAGTTATAATGTAGTAATAATGTAGTAATAATAAAAATAATAAAAGTTATAATAAAAGTTTAAAAATATCAGCTGCTGGAAAACGTAATTTTGAGAAAATTTCGCTTCAGGAAATGCAAATGATTTTGAATTGAATCAATTTTGAATCAGGTGATGAAAATTATAGCATTTCAAAGTAAATTTCCGAAAACTAAGGCTAAATTCTTTCAATTCTTTGCGTTTAGGAGCTCGAACAGTTTTTGCACCTGTTTTTGCACAAGTTATGGCAGCATGGCACACAACTATTGTCCTCTTCCAATACAGTTACATTTTTTTTATATATATATATTTTGAAAGATTACAAAACTATTGCATAAAATCTATAAATCATATTATAATCATCACATCTGTTATTGGCGTCTTGATATTTTGTTTCCCACTTTCCCACCACTCACAATCTTCTGCTCTCCATCCTCTCAAGTGGGTTCATTCTCATTCCATTTTTTAGTGTTGCTGTCTGAAAATCAGTTACTTCTCCTCAGTTTGTTTCTGCTTTCTGTGCTTTTGATTGAGGTTGGTTCTTCTTGTATGGTATATAAAGTTGGCCTTTTTATTTATTTTTTTCATCTTTATGTTGTTGATTGTCCAGTTTACTTCTGTTTTAGAATGTTGAATGACCTTCCTTTTCTGGTTTTGAGATGGTGAAATGCAAGATTATTGGTGTTGTCTTTAGTATAACAACAGATACTGTCATTTAAATGAACTCATTCAAGCACATTTGTCTGGTTTGGTACCCTTACAAATTCATCAATGTGCAATTTACTCTGGAAATTCTTGGACTTTGTCTTGACCTTGTGCATTTATATGAACTGCGTATATTCCATTGTTTCTTTTTCTTTTATGTTTTGTTTTAAGTGTAAGAAAGTTGTGTGCCATGCTGCCATAACTTGTGCAAAAACAGTTGCCATCCTCCACCCTCCACCATCATCCACCTTCGTCACCTTCAGCTCTTGTCTGTCAACAACAACCTGCATCCCATCCTCTGCTACGTCCAGCCTCCACCATCATCCACCATCCTCCACCTTCCTCACCTTCATGCGGGTCTGTGAAGAAGAACAACAAGCTGCAGGCCATCCGCTGTGCATCGTCCAGGCTCCGCCATGCTCCACCTTCGTCTCCTTCATTCGGCATCTAATATTACAGGACCACCAATTTTCGAATGCTGGTAACCGGTTACTCAGTGCGTAACCGATTACGTATGGCTTCGTTTTCATCTTCTTCAGCGTAACCGGTTACACCTCCAATAACCGATTACACCACCCTCGCTTTTAACTTCCTTCACCCGTAGCCACATCTATGCACCGTATTTTACATAACCATGGTTGTCTTCTTCCTCTTCAACCGCATGGTTCATCTTCACCCAGCCATTTCCTTCCCTTCAAAACACACCACCCTTCTTCGTCTTCAACACCGGCCCTCCACCACACACATGCCTCCAACCTGCAAGTTTAAAACTCTTCACACCTCACCATTACCTGATATGAACTCCTCCTCTCCTTGCACAGAACTTCAGCTCATCCTCATACAACACACTTTGTGGTTCATGTCACTGCAGCAAGCATATGTCAGACGTGGGTAATATTTTATGTTATTATGTATACGGTATTACGGAAATGAGGCAGGGCAAATGTGTAAATGGGTAAGAATCCGCGCAAATCATCTCAATTATACGAAGATCGTTGAAACCGTGCCATCCCGCAAATCCGTCCATTTCCGTCTTCGACAATCGCTTGAAACGAACACGCTCACCTCTATCCATCGTCGCTCGCAAATCACTGTGAACAGTGAATTCCTCTCATGCGAACAGAGCCTTAAACAGGGAATTCGACTCTCCAAAATCTGAATTTCCACCATAAAATAAAAGTGCTAATTAAAAAAAGGTTTAATCATTCAGGAGGTACTTATTTTTCGAGGAGGATTTCAATTTCGTCCTGTTTTTTTTCGGTTTTTTAATTGGGTCCTAATTTTATGAAAATTGCAACAATTGGGTCTCTACCGTTAAATTGGACCCAACGACGTTAGTGTGTGGTTGACGTGGCACGCTGGAGTCCCTTTCTTAATTGATGTGGCACGCTGGAGCGAGTGTTTTTAATTGATGTGGATTAATAATGAAGAATCAAGGTTGAGGTCACTGATGTAGTTGGAGGAGAGACTACACCTTCGACGTTGTCGCCGAATTCAACGCCTCCGCCAACGTCTTCTTCCCATCCACTGCATTTTTCCACCTCCTATTTCACAAGGGGGCATTTTTTTAGTCTGACGAACCCTTATCAGAAATTCTCCCAATTCTTGTTTTTTACTCCTCGTACAAACCCTAGCATTAGAGGGTTTTCTCTCCTTTCCTGTTTTATAAAGAGGCTTGACAAAATAGGGAGACACCATTCTCCTTCCCCTTTTGGTTCTGGTTAAGGTCTGTAGAGAACCAATTTCTTCTCCCCTCTTTTAGGTTTTGTTTCGCATCAGGAGGACGTCAATCTCCTCTTCTTTTTTTGGTTCTGGCGCGGTCTTTGCAAGGAAGGAGATGATGGGTCAGATAGGCGCGGTGTTTCTGCGACATCTGGGTTCGCTCTCCGGCGGCGAAAGTCTCTGTTAGTTGGCATTCTCGTGGCCGCACATGGCACTGCATTAGGGTTTCGTTTTAGGGATTTTGGGGTTTCTGATTTTGGGTTGAGTCTGAAGAAGAAGACATGTGTTTTGTTCTTGTTTTCTGTGTTTTGTTCTTGTTTTCTATGTTTGGTTTTGATTGAATTGAAAAATAAATAAAAGGAAAGAATTATAACGTAGATAAACTTTTAAAATGAAAAGTAATCAAAAGGAAATAAAAACATAAGGAAACTTTTAAAATGAAAAGTAATAAAAAAAAATCTACTTTCTCCTATAATGTGTCAACCACCTCAATTAAGTAACCAACTCCAACGTGCCACGTCAATCACAAACTAACTCAGAATTATTAAACCTTAAAAAAATAATGCTATTTTTTTTAATGAGTATCATTTGCGGGAAAAATCTATTCCACCAACTCCACGAATAACTTTTTCCCTTTCCTGTCCACAACATCAAATTTTATCTTATAAACATATATTAATTTAGTCTGTATTTTTGAGACTGTAGTAGCTATTTTCATCATTTGATTCTTTTCATCATTTTTTAATCCAAATACCTCAAATAATTTCTTAATTTCTTTTAATGGAAAACACCTCAAACACCTTTCTAATTTTCTTTATTGGAAATATAATACATATTATATATGAGTTAATAAGAGTTTTTTTTTTATCTTCATGATTTTACTAGCATTACCATATTTAAATGCAATAAAGTGGAAATACTTGAAAGCACAAAGATTTATCAGTTTTAATAGATGCCGTTATGATAACTAGGTATTGGATATTCTTTTTGTTTTACAATTTGAAGAATTAAGAAAATATAATGAACTGGTGGAAATTCTCTCAGAAAGAAAGTAAATTCTCTCACAGTATTTCGTATCTTTTCGAAATAATTTCAGATATTTATAATGAATCAAAGATATAAATAATTCTCAAATTTTTACAATTATAAGTTTAATAAAAAAACAAAGTTAATTTCAGTAGAACATAAAACAATATATTAAAAGTTAAAGTTTATAGCCATCGAGAACTAAAATATAATTAAAAATAGCTAGGGTTGAAGATGATAAAAGATAAGTAAAGACGAAGAATCCTAATTTGAATTTCAATTATTAGAAAATTTCTTTTATTATATATTTCACTTGTTTTGAATGTGTGAGAATCATTCCTACTAACACATTATCTAAAAATTAATCTATTAACCCAATTTAATGGCAAGAAGCCAATTGGTTCCTTTTTCACATTTAATTGAAAAAAATAAGATTTATTAAAAAAATCCAACAAAAAATAGAGACAGCCGAAGTTGTTTAACGTTAGTATTCCTAATTTGAGTATATTTTTTTAAGTCATAGTATTAGTATCCATATATACATATAATTTAAATATACTATTGTTCAAATATAAAGTATTATGAAGGTTAAAATTATTCTTTTATAATTTTATTACCTTTTACATATGTGTATACTTTTTTCTATTTTAAATTAACTATTATAAAATTAAATAAATTTAAAAGAATAAGTTCACAGCATAATAAATAACAATGTAAATACTATTTAGTTAAAAAGAATATGTGTAATATCATATATACATTCTAATTCCTTAAAACAACATATACAATGTATTACTAATTTTTGTTTCTGTCCAAACCACTGTATATAAAAGTGATTTTCCCATTTTACAAACTCTGATTGCTTCACTCCAAATTCCTTTAAAGAATAAATTAACCTAATGTGGTGTGGTGTCTCTTGCTTTTAATTTCTTCAACAATCACTTAATAAAAAGGGTTTTTTTCTGCTGAAGGTTTAAGCTTTGTTCTTGTGAGTCTCGCCAGCAGCCATCATTTATTCTCTCACCAAACCACCCTCCAGATCCAGGTAAGAGCTACTTGCATGATCCCAACCCTCTTTCAAAAATCCGATCTTTCTTTTAAAAATTCATTTTTTTTTATTTGTATACTCCTCTTCTCATGGCTATGAATGATCTGCTGCTATGATCATGAATAAATGACGCGAAATTCGTTCATTGATCTCCCAAAGTTTTTGCTTTCTTTGATTTTTCATCTTTTACAGATCAAATGGCTGCCATGGGTATGTTGTGTTTGTCTCCACTATCAGGTCAACAACAAGCACTTTCTTTCCCATCATTGCCATCTACATCGCCTAAACTTCAGAATCGTCCTCTGTATCTCACCAATTTACCTCATTTTCCCCAAAGGCTGAGGCCTTCCTTCGCCGGAGGGGACGGCGGAGATGGGGTCGGGCGTGGTGGAGGTGGCGGTGGTGGAGGCGGAGGTGACGACGGAGATTCCAAAGATTCTTCTTTTGGGATTTTGGGTCTCTTTCTGAACGGGTGGAGATCAAGGGTTGCCGCTGATCCACAATTTCCGTTCAAGGTTTTGATGGAGGAGCTGGTAGGTGTGAGTGCTTGTGTTTTAGGTGACATGGCTTCAAGGCCTAATTTTGGGTTGAATGAACTTGACTTTGTCTTTTCAACTTTGGTTGTTGGGGCTATTCTGAATTTCACTCTGATGTATCTGTTGGCACCTACCATGACATCGGCAGCATCCAGCGTACCTGGCATATTTGCCTCATGCCCCAAGAGTCACATGTTTGAGCCAGGAGCTTTTTCCCTTCTTGATAGGTTTGGAACCTTGGTGTACAAAGGTACCATTTTTGCTGTTGTCGGTTTTGGTGCTGGACTAGTTGGAACCACACTTTCCAATGGGTTGATCAGTATGAGGAAGAAGATGGATCCAACCTTTGAGACCCCTAACAAGGCCCCACCTACCCTTTTGAATGCTCTGACTTGGGCAGGTCACATGGGGGTTAGCAGCAACCTGAGGTATCAGACTCTGAATGGTGTTGAGTTCATGCTGGAGAGAGTGCTTAACCCCTTGGCCTTCAAGTCCTCGGTGTTGGCTCTGAGGTGTGTGAACAATGTTCTTGGGGGCATGTCCTTTGTGGTGTTGGCAAGGCTAACTGGGGCACAGAGTGTTGGGGAGAAGAAGGAGAATGAGGTTGCTTTGATTTCTGAGAAAGAGAAGGTGGAGTCGTCGGAGAGGGAAGAGGGGTTGCAGAATCAGTCGACAGAACCATCAAAGTGATGACATAACTCACTTTGTCTTTTACCTTAACTAGAGAGATGTTGGAGTTGGAGAAGGTAAGGTTTTTTGTTTGATGAAATTGCATGTAGGAGTTTGCTAAGGTATGTGATGAGAGTTGCGAAATAAGTGAAAAACAGGTATTTTGAGGAAGGAGATTAAGATTTTGAGACCAGTTTATGGCATTTGATGTTCTTGCATGTTGTTGAAACTGTCACCTGAAACAACAACAATAACATGCCAAAGTAGTCTTGGCCATGTATTGGGAATTCGGGACCCCCCTCCCTTTGAAAAACATAAACTAGGCCATGTAGATTTTTATTTCTTTTTCTTAGTGATCAATTAATAGACTTTTCTTGTCGTTTTTTTCAGTATCCATCCTTGTAAAAGTACCATAGATCTAGTTTGGGGCATTTGCTAAATAAAGCTAAGAGTATTATGATAAATAATCATATTGCATTCTTTGGATAGGATAAAGCTTTGCAATCAAATAATAAATAAATTTGAAGGTAGAATCCAACTTTCTTAAACTGAAATATATAGTTTTAGAAAGTTAACTACGGTTTTATGTGACAATGAATCAAGTATTTTTATAAAAATATTGTTATTTTTCTATTTTTAAAAAACTTGTAAAAATGATTTTGATAATAACTTTGGTCTATCAAATATAATTTGATCTCAGAAATCATAATTTCCAGTGATTTTTCTTGTTTTCATCTATGAAAGAAAATTATATTACCTAAGTTTGGTATTTTAATTCTATTACCTAAGTTTGGTACTTTTTGTAACATTTCATATTATATAGAAATATATAATATAATAAGTTCACATTTTAATATAAGACAACAATTAGAAGTAGAATGTAAGTAAAATATTAAAGTTACAGTTATTCCAAAATAAGTCATAATTTAAAACTTTAAACATAGTAGAGTATTTCAAAATGATAAGGAACAACTAAGAGTCATAACTAGACTAAGCTGCAGTATTATCTCCCTCCAAAACCTGCTCCAGAGGCACCTCATCCACCTTTGCTCACATCCAAGTGGATGATCATTGCAAAAGAAAAGCATACCCAAGCAAAACACAAACACAGAAGCAAGGGTGAGCTATATATACAAAAATAATGTTATACAGATACACTACACAAACATGACTTGTTGCACTTTAAACTTGACTCGTCCAGACTTAGAATGATTGTCGAGCTATGGCGGGTCATGCACTTGTGGTGGCCTCTACTGCTTTGCAAAGCCATTGCCAATGGGTTTCACCCTACCACACTCACGAGGTTAGTCCGTTATCACTCACCTTGGGTCATACTGGAAGCACTCAAGACTAGGACCTCTTGCTACTCCTCACCACATGGATCAATCCTCTCTACTTGAGAATGAAAGACCATTGGAGCGTCAGGAAAACCCCCAAGACTGAGCTACCATGCAAATCATTCTAAACACTAAGGGTACCACCATGAATCTTCTCCTTGAAGATCATGGAATTACGTCCAATAACTTAAGGCACCACCATGTAACCTCCTTTGAGATCCATGGAATTACGTCCATCAACTATACTGTCACTTTGAAACTTAACTCAAGACATGAACAACCAAATACCATAATATTTTCACATTGAATCCAAACATATAACCTCACCGATCATACAATATCATAGATACTTTTACACCATTTTAATAATCAAAACATAGCTCAAGGTTATCATAAAACAGGAATAAAAAGAATAAAAACAGGTTCTGGGCAAGTCGCTCAGCGCACCAAACTCGCTGTTCGAATAACAAAAATAGTGGATTTTACTCACTCACATTCGCTCAACGCACCAAGCCTGTGCGTTATGCTAAACTCCATTCGCATAGCGCACCAAGTTTGTGCGCTATGCTAAACTGAAAATTCTACTACACATTATCAGACCCTAAACCCTCGCATGGTGCCCCAAATTCGCTATTTGAATTAAACTAGCATTTTTTCATACAGCCACCAGTCGCACAGCGCCCAAATTCGCTTTGCGAATCACCAAACAGATAGCAGCACCCTCTGGTCATTCGCACATCGCACCAACTCGCACAACGAATGACCCAGACAATGAGCACCCTCTACAAGGTCTCGCTATGCGAGACAATTCGCATAGCGAGACTGCATAATTTGCAGAACACAAGTTCTGTAGAATTATGCAACTCCCACACCCTTAACCAATTCTAGGCCATTTTATCAACTTCTAACACCCTCAATTTGTGTATTAAGCTTAATTAAACTTGCCTAGATGATCCTAACTCTCCCTATTACTAATTTAAAGTGATTAAGATCAAGTTTTATCTTTTAAAACATCAATTTCTACAACTTAAGGACCCAATTTTGATTTTGCCATTTCTAACAGGTTTTAGGCCAGTTTTATGATCCTAACAAGTCACAAATGACTTGCCTAAGATGTCCCAATAGCCTAAATGTACTCTAGACCTCTAATGCTTAAAATCATTATCTCACTTCCTCTCAAAATGAACTAAACCCTCACAGAACACCAAGTTTTCTACCTATTCACTGTTACAACAGATCTCTCACCCCAAACACTTCAACATGATTATTAGAGAAATTAAATACTTCCAAAACAGTTTACAATCATCACACTCCAGTTTCACAGCCATACATTCCAGCACATGTAACTAAATCTTCCCCAATCAAAGCACAACGCCAACAACATAGCAGTACAAAAATCAATATACATACACCACATGCAACCCATCTAAAAACGTATTCTAGTTCCCCTTACCTTAGAGTTTCACAGCTAAGTTCACAACTTGATTCAACAGTGTCTGGTCTTAGCAAGAACTCAACCAAACCCTACAAACCACCCAATGGGTGATAGAACAGCTCTTTAGAGCTAAGTTTTGACAAAAAATTGAAGGAAAATGTTTCTAGTTACATGAAATCAGTAGAATAGCATGCCCCAGGTTCCAAAACAGAGGAGGAAAAGGGAGAACTACTTACCGGTCTGAATGAAAGAAGTAATCGGTTCAAAATAAAGCCCTCTACGCTGTGGACGCTTGGGCACCACCTAAACGGACATGCACTGAGTCAGTGAGTGTGAAGGTTAGCGAGAAGGTAGAGAAGAGGAACTAAGGCTCTGAAGAGTGAAAAAGCTTTTCCCAGAAAATGAAGGGTCTTGAGTCCAAGTTTTAGAGTATCATTACTTTATTATTAAGGACTCAACCCCATTGTCTGCTGTCACTTGTCCACTCCAGAAGCTGACTTGTTTCCGGTCTTTACCCTTTTTGCTTTAAATTCTCTAAGTGAGGATTTATTTTCTCATAATAATAATTTTCTAAATAAAATTTCTTTAAATAGATCTATTGGATTAGAGACCCTTTTTGCTTTAAATTCTCTAAGTGAGGATTTATTTTCTCATAATAATAATTTTCTAAATAATTTTTTTTTAAATAGATGTATTGGATTGGAACATTATTTTCTAAAATGGGGGAAGAAAAATAAACATAAAAATAAAAAAAAATTAAATTAAAATTATGTAAAGGTAATTTAAAATAACTAATTAAAAATTAAAAATGTTAGGTATATATTTTAATTACTTCAAGATAATGAATAAAATAAAAAATATTTTATGATTTTTAATATATTTCGAAATTAAATTTTTATTATTTATTTTTTGAAAAATAAAAATGTTATAATTAAAAATATTTATGATTGATAATAATGTTGTAAACTTTAAACTTATCTTTTATTTTTCATTTATTTTTTTTCTACCAATCATTACAATAATAAAAAAAATTATTCCTAATATATTATAAAGTTAATATCTTCAAAACTTTTTAGAAATAATTATATTTAACATTATTATAATTGTTGTTATTATTGATCATAAATAATTTTTATTATAATAATTTTTATTTTATACCAAATTAATATTAACAAATTTAATTTTAAATTATACTAAAAAATCATAAATGATTTTTTGTTTGATACTTTCTCTTAAAATAATTATATTAAAAATTATTTATTTTTAATTATTTTTTCATAATTTGAATTTTTTATTTTTCCTCCCATTTTAGAGAAAAAATATCAAATAGATTCATTTGGAGAAATAATATTCTAATAGATCTATTTAGAAAAATAATGTTTCAATAAGTTTTTTTAAAGATTTTTTCTTTAAAAAAGGATTATTTCGAAAAATCTATAATTTTGTCTGGCAATTTTATATATACGTTTATATTTTATTTTTATATTTAAGTTAATTAAATTATTTATTGATGACACCTTAATGAATAGGTGCTAGTTTCAATTGGACCAAAATAAAAGAAATAAAATGCATAAAATTTATAGTGTAAAAAATACATCTTTTCGTATTTTAGAAGTTCTATCTCTGTTTTTATTTACAAGTAAAAAAAAATCACATTTTCTTGCTTTCAGAGATAAGAAAATTTTAACAATTATTACTTTTAAGAATAATTTATCTGAAATATCCTGATTTTAATTTACGTTTGACCTTTTTATTACATTATCATAATATGTATTTTTGGTTCGGAGATAAGTAAATTTTGATATAATTAACTTATTTTGTTAATCTTCATTAACTTCAAAAGTTAGGTTTTTAAAATTAAAAATTGTAAATGAAAACGGAGAAAACGAGCACCACTTTATATTGTTATTGAAAATGTGCACATTGAACCTCCATGCTTTCACATTACACCATATCTAACTAAGCTTCAAGACACCAATTTTTTCATCATTTCACTGAAATGATAAAATCACCAAAAGCTACTTGTTTTCATCACTTGCCTATTCTTAACTTTTAAACAAATTAAGAATAAAAGCAATTGAGTTGGTTTGAACCTCAAATATTATCACATACCGTTTTCAAAACTTAACGACTTGTTAAGGAAATTGAGATTGAGAAAAATGCTTATGTTATTGTAAGTCTCTTATTTGTGTTTATGTCTTAAATACAAAAACAAAGTACAACAGTGGTAAATGTCCCTAAGTAATAAAGAACTTAAAGGGTCAATACCATTGTAAAGTATAGTTTATATTTTGTACAGAACTAATCGAAATTTAAAATAAATAACATCTGTTTCAGTTCTCAATGGTTTTACATGGTTTGGCAAATATAGATCATGTGTAAAAACTGCCTATACAAGTAAACACTAAAACATGACACGGATATGTTCTATGTGAAAACGTTGGTCACTAGTAAATCTGCCTTGCCTTTCCCTCTTAGGGAATTTCCAAATTTGAAATTGCTCTTTCTAGTTTCTTTATCAAGGGTCTCTTCAAATGTTTTGGGATATGAATTTCAGAAATGTATACAGCTGTTAGAAGAACAGTAACAATAGATGATGCAGGAAAGGCAGCATAAGACTCTTTATCTGACAGCCTCTGGTGCAGAATTGCAGTAAGGTGTATGTAAGCAAACCAACCTAGTGAATGTTAGACATAAAGTAGCAAACCCAATACCCATAATGAGGCCACAGGTGGTCTTCCTCTTATCCAAACTTAGAGCTCTCTTTACTACATTTCCAAAGCTTGGGATTAATCCACCACAGGCAATAACCATTATGTGATCAAGGCCACTGTAGTCAATACCAGTAAGAATAGCTCCTATTGCTGATATTGGACCCATAAATCCAATTATGGCAGCTGTTGCAAGGGAGCCATGCCAGCTATCAGTGACTCCAAATATGCAGCTGGCCACAGCTGCACCTCGAGGAAGCCCATGTAGAGAGACTGGAAGGACCATGTGACGACCAAGTCCATATGCTTTTGGTGCAGCCACTCCCAATGCAAGTCCTTCAGCTAAGGCATGAATGGCTACTGCACCACATGATATAAATGATTGAAGGGTGTGAACACTGAGTGGGAAACCGGTAAGTGTAGGCAAGTCATTGACTGAGGCCTTTTTGGAAGTTGCCATCTTCAATACACCAGAAGTAGAAACATGGATGAAAGCAGCACCAATTGCGAGGAGTAGCAAAATAGGAAAGAATCCCAATTTTGAAGACAAAATAAGTTGTATTGGTCGCCAAGCACCAAGAACAAAAGCAATACCACATGCAGTGCCCATGAGGAGAGCATGCTGAAGACGCAATGAAAGAGCAAATACAACAAGAATGATTCCTCCAAGTAAAGGGCCAAGGCCAAAAAGTAACGAAACAAAAAAGCCAGAAGCATCCTCAGCGCTGTAACAAAGAAATCAAAATTTAGGGAAAAGAAAACTGTAACATTCTGCATATTTCCACATTGTGCAATTTAGCAACAGATCATGGATGATTAATACTATTTCATTTTCATCCTTGCAACAAACCCAAATAATGAAATATACCTGACAACTAAAAAGAAATCTAATACAAACTCACTTGTAGTCATGGCTGAAGTTCTGAAAGAAGGTGCTAAGAGCTTCCATAAATGCTACAGAAAGGGTTGCAGATGATGCAACCTGTGAAGCTGAGGCTTCCTATAATCCAAAAGGAGGAGAAACAAATGTTATATATATAAAAACAATTTTTCTCATAAGAAAAAACATAATTGAACAAAAATTAACGACTCTTCCGTTAGTATTTATATATGGTGTTCTCTTTGTTTGGACTGAAGCCTTTTCCCCGACCAATTTCTATTGCTAGCTTTTATAGACTCGAACAGAGTGTTTAATGGTCATTTATTTGGTCTAATCCTTCCCTATGTTGCCTCAACAACTACGTTTAGTGGAGACATTATATCTCTGGTTCTTTTTTTCCTTTTGAAGGGTTTATTTGTAACAAGGTTATAGCCTAAAGGTTAATAAAATTCAGCATGTGGAGAATGTAAGAATAACTACTGCATGCAGTTTGGGTATTACACATGCTTTAAGTAATCATAGGAATTAGTGTTTAGGAGCAATCACATATCCTTGGCTAGTAAATTATATCATAAAGATTGTGTAATGCTGAACATCTTTTCACTCAAGTCATTCCTATTATGGAGTGTTAGAGATTAATAACCATTCATCAGCCTTCGCCTAATAGCTTAAGTTTTGGGAGTGGATCCACGATTAGAAAAGCCAAAAAATCGAAATAAATAGCCAAAAAAAATTAATCTTCAGAATGATACAGAAGAAAATATCATATCTTTGGCATAATTGGGAAATAACCTTGAAAGCATCAGGAAGCACTTCCGCAATAACCATCCAAATCATACATCCAGCAGCAAATCCCGTACAAAAAGGAAGAAACTTACTGAATGCATCAGCACAAATAAATGAAGGAACCGCTACAATGGGCTGCATTAACATAAAGAATAAGATCTTATGATGACAAGGTTAAAGACAGCAATTGCAACCTTAAATCTATAGTTGTCCAAAGAATTGTTATTGTTCAATATTCTAACTTTTCTACAGCCGAGTTCAGAAAAGAAAACATACTAGGATGGCAGAAGTAGAAGTGTCTAGCTAGTATGCAACACAGGCTCAATTAGTCTACACTAGCCTAAGGCCCACCAGCATTGCAACTTGGCACCATGGCAAAAGCAATTTCACAAGGGATGTGATTTAATTACGTATAACAATAATTTATTGTTTATGTGATAGTACAAAGATGGAGTAGTCTTTGCACAATCGCATAAACCAAAAAAAAAGTAAAAAATAAAAAATTCAAAGATGGAGTAGTCCTCTGAAGTTGAATGACATAACCAATCAGTGGTGAAAATCACTACTAACTGTTCTGGCCTAATCATGCAATGCAACATATTACACCTCACTTGAGTCAGACTAAATGCGTATCAAAACAGAGTTTTGTTACCGAGACCCATCCAATCACAACTTTAAAGAATAATGTGAGCAAGGGGTTTACTACAACGAGCAGAAGGGATTGCAAAACTATATTATGTAACTCACAAAAGTTTTCAAAGTGATACGCTAACTAAATTCATAATAATTTATTTCTTCTCGGTCAATTTAAGATAATTAAAATCTCAAACTAAGAACTACCTGGGGTAAAGATGTAATTATGCTCCATAACATAGCATTTTGTGGAGAGACACCCCTTGATGCAAGCACCATGCTCACAGCTAATCCTTCTGGAATGTTGTGTACCGCAATAGCCAAAGTTACCAACAGGCCTTGAGTAAAACCCTTTGAGCCAGCAAATGAGACTCCAACCCCAGATCCCTCCCCAAAAGAATGGAGAGTCATTATTCCAATAACAAGAACAACTTTGGCAGCGTCAGCACCTTTTAAATCCAACATACTTACTTCCCCATATTGCTCAAGAAACTGAAACCAAAACCCAAGAGATTAAGTAAGACACAAGTGAGGAAGTTAAAAAGTAAGAAATATTTGTAGAGTAAATTTAAGAATCATACAAAAAAAATGCATCCCAGGTGAATAGATAGAAAAAAGAAGAGAAGCACTACAAATAACACTTATATTAAATGATAAATTCATCAAATTTGCAAACATTTTTAAAGTAAAAGATCCGTAAGAATGTTCACTGAAAAATCAACAAAGCTGACTTGTACAAGTGATGTGAATAAGATAAGAAGTCCCAAAGTCAACTTTTTTTTTTATCTTAATTAGTTTTGGATGTGAAGCTTATCCAGTCAACAATGAACGACTCAAGCAAAGCAACATAAAGGAATAAGACATTATAATGCATATAAACAGGGCTGGAGGAAAACTGTAACATCACGCAACTTCTTTTAAAACATACAGAAAAAAGTAGTGTACAGATACAGGGAGAACTATCATCACCTTCTTACATAGCCAGATAAAGATTCCACCAGCTAGAATCCCAGTGACAACCCAATTTCCAGCACCATACTCCTGCCCTTCTTGTATTAGATCAAAGCTCGCAGCCAACATGACACCTGCAGCCATTCCATTGCACAATCCAGCCCACTGCGGATCAAGCTCCACAAAGAAGAAGGGCACAGCACCTAAACCAGTCGCAGCTGCCATCGCTAGGGTAAACAACGCAACAGTTGAAACTGAAACCTTATTACCTGCACCTTTCCTACTACCCACCGCATTATTACCATTCTCAAAATTAAAAGCATTCTCTACACCAGTGCCATCAATTACATTAGTTCCTACATCTTTACGAGGAGCAGCTATGACCTTATGTGAAACTTGATGATCCAATTCGCCATTTGAATTCAAGAGAAAACCAAGCAACAAAAAATACACGGGAAAACATAATCTTAGCCTCAGATTTGGAGCCATGTGCAAAAATACCCAGTATTTAAAAGAGCACTTTCTTCAAGCCACAAGCCCCAAATCAAAATCCTTAGAGGCTACAACTACAACCCCATGAGCTTCTATTCTATCAGCTCAATTCAGAAAATACAATTGATATCAAATTCCAGAAAGAATGTAATTTGAAAAGACACCCAAATGCAAGCAGTCAGAATTCGGTATGGATTTACCCCTCGTGAACAATCTACCTGTTGATATCAAAACAACAAAACCCAATTAAAACCCAAAATTCACGAGACATAAAAAGCATTGCTATCTTTGAAGAAAAAATTGAAATTGGAATTGAATGGTTAAAGGGTACATACCTGTTAGGGTGATTGCTCCTAAGGGGAATCAAAGAGGCACAGACAAAGAAAAAAAGGGAAGACTTTTTGAAAACCCTAATTCAATTATTGATTGGAAATCAATGGAGTATCAAAAAGGGATTTGGGACACAAAACCAGCGACTTTGGGCACGCAGAAATCCATGCTGATGTCACTCAAACTATGAAGGTTGAACCGATTTGGCATCCACAGTTTGTCATTATGGTAAAAGGGGAAATCAGTGGTTTCAAAACTCAAAACAAATCAGAATTTGGGAAAACAATGTGATTTTTTTCATTGATGAGTAACGTAACGGACGGTGATATTTTTTTCTTTTAAATATTTGAATAATTATTTAACAAAAAGTTGTTTTCTGATGAATCCTTTAACCACATTTTCAATTAATAAATAGATTTATTGATTTTACTTGTTTTATAATATTTTAATTGAGTATCTGAAATTAAAAAATGGTTAAAATACTTTTTAATTTTAAAATGTAATGAATTAATTTTAAAAATAATTGCAAAAATAGTAAAAAAAATAAGAACTCAATTAAAATTTTTATTTAAATATGCTTATCATTATTATTTAATTTTTGTTCTACATAAATTTAAAAACATTACGCGTGTTATTGATAATCTATACTTATATATCTATATAAAGATAATACATTTTTGTGTGTTCTATAGAAAGTTTAATAATAAATTTTAATTTCTTATACATAAATGGTAATACATTCGTAGTAAAAATAATTAAATAACATATATGAAATACTAAATAAAATTGTTTAATTTATTAACTTTTATAAGAACTAAAATTAACACGTGTTTTAAGAAAGTGAGCATTTGTAAAATAATTAGAAATAAAAGTGATTTTTTAATTTAAAGAGTTGATTAAATAATTTCTAAAAGTTCGAGTAACCTAAAAGTGAATAAACGTTCCAATAATAGATAACTCTAATGACCAAGTCTTCTGTTTTCTTAAGAACTTCAAAAACAGAAATAAAGATATTTGCTGTTTAGTACATAAAGCATGGAAGAACAGAGAGATAATACAGCAGATTTACAAAGATAATCAATAAAATATAATTTTTTATTTATTAAATTTTATACTAATTTTTTATTTTCATTTTATCATTAATTTATATTTTCAGAAATTGTATTTATATTAAATTATTTTTAAAACTTACTTTTATAAATTATCTTCTAATATAAGAAATAAATCATCTTCGCAATTATGATAGAGAAAAGTGAAAAACATGATTTAATAATTTTGATTGAGTTTTAATCTCAGTCATTTATTATTGTGAATCATAATCTAACTATTGTAGATATTTGTTTTCTATTTTTATTTTTTAAGAATTATTTTCATTTGAAACAACAGTTTTAAAAAATACATTAAAACATAAAGTTTGTTAACACCGTACCTTAATAAATTTGATTCAATTAGTCAAATTTGTGCCATTAATTATAATTAAATAAAAGCACAATTGCATTAAAATAATGAGTTAGTGCGTGAAACGTGGGAATAGACATACACATACACTTGCATCTCTGACTTATATTTTCGCCAATAATTAGATTCCAGCAAAACAAGACAAATTCTTCCTCTATCTTCTTATTTTCTCCTTCTAATCAGGAATATAAAAATATTGATTTTTTATTATGATTTTTTTTTTGGATTATATAATTTACAAGTAATTTTTAGATTGTGAATATAAAAATTATTTCTCAATTAAATCATTTGGAAGCAAAACAATGATATTTAGATTGTGCGATATGAAAATTATGTTTTCCTTTTTGGCTTTTAGAAAATAAGGTTTGGAAGTCAACAATAACTTTTGAATTATGTAATTGAGAAGTTAAAAATAATTTTGGAAAGTTGAACAGGAAAAGAAAAAAATAGTAGCTTTTGGATTGTATAATTTATAATTACATTTTAACTTTTTAATCACAATCTATAAGTTATTTTTAATCTTGAATTATATAGTATAAAAGTCATTTTTGGCTTCTATATTGAATGATTATTGGAAAGTTTTTTTTTCTTCGTAGAATCTAAAAATCATTTTCAAGAAAAAAAAATCAAATTATATAATATAAAAACTATTTTTTACTTTACTAAAATCGTTTTTTACTTACAAATTTTACAATTAAAAAATGACATTTTTTATATTCATAAAGAGGACCAAAAAATACAGAGGTGCAGGAACAATTTATCCATATATATATATATATATATATATATATATATATATATATATATATATATATATATATATATATAGATAAATTAAGCTTTGTTTCTTGCATGAAAAATAAATTCAACTTTGTTTAATTCATTACTCTCATCTATTAGTATTTCGTATGTAATTGAAGGAAATGTTTAGAAGATTAATATTCATAAATAATTAAAAATAGGAGAATAAATTATTTTCCTATCATTTCTATAAAGAAAATCAATTATTCTCTTAATTCTCAAAAACCAAATCTTAGATCTATTTATACAAGGGAATGGATTCAAGGGAGATGATTACATGAAACATAGGAAATTTGAGAATAATTTATATTTTTTTAAGAGATTTAAAAGTGATTGAGTGTGAATTTAAAAATAAAATTTGTGTAAAAAGTTACCGATTGATAAATTAAAAAATATTTTACTTGATAGAAATTGAAGATTATTAAAATGCTCTTAATAGTAAAAGTAATATAAAATGATATTTATTAATAATATATTTATTGGTAAAAAATATTATAAATAGATAAAAAAAATTAAAATTAATTATATAAATGAAATAAATTTGTATTTAAGGAACAATTTGCTATTAATCATATCAATGAAATAAATTTGTAAATAAGGATTTACTTCATATAGGATACTATTCAAATACTTATAAATAAAATTACAATTGATTATGTTAATTATATAAAAATGTAAAATATTAAACCTTAATAATAAAACAACACCAAGTAAAACATAAACTCATATAAAAGTTCTTAATAAGATAAAATTAAAATAACTAAGAAAAAAGAAATACTTTAAATAAGATTAAGTTTTAAATTGTATGCAATAAAGAGAATAAGAATGATGGTGCAACTTCAACACATTCACAATCCACAACACTATAAGGAAAAGATGTTGTTGTCGCTTGCTTCAGCCTCAACATAGAGAGTGACTGGTGATGGACATCACAGACAACAACATTGTAAGAGCAAAGAAGTTAGGCTTCATAAGAATAGAAAAGGATGTCATCATTGTATCGCAATTGTCCCAAATTTCCACTAGCAACAATAAAGAGAAATAACAAAGAAATGGGATAGTCAAGAACCCTCGCTACAATCACATGAAGCTCGTAACATGATACAATGGTCATAGAATCGATTACAACGCAGTTGGAATCGATTACAATGCAGCTGAAATTGGTTATGGTTCACCATGAAATCAAATACGGGGATGTTGGAATTGATTCCAACTTGTAGTGGAATTTCATTTCTCTCTGGTTTTTATCTTTAACCTCTTTTTGGTCTTCATCTTCAACCTCGTTGCATGTCACTACATCAACCCACAAGGCTCTATTTGCGGGGACTGTTTTGCTTTTCATCTGCAAAAGAAGCCAAACATAATGAATGTCTTAATATTGTTACTGACCAAGTTGGAATCAATAACTTCAACAGTTGCCAGATTTTCTTCACAATATATGCAATGGAATCAACTACATGAAATTCAAAATCGATTATACCATTACATTTGGCGTGGTCATTACAAAATTAAGAGAGGGAAAACATGACATTTCTCCACAATTCCCTTCATATCTGAACACTCCATCGGGTAATAAAAAATCAATGCAACCCGCAATTCATTGTTTTCCCTTCCTTGCATATCACTTGAAGCTAACATGATGTATTTCTCCAAACCGTCCTCGCCATTCTTTTTGAACAATAAAGAATGTTTAAACCAACAGAGTCTTAATGACGATTCTCAATAGTGAAAATGATATAATGAGATTCGTGTTAAATCACAACATACTAGAGCATTCCTGATATCAGATTCAATAATGATGTTATTATCGCATGAGAATTAGCCATGAAACATTAACTTGAGTGCACAAAAAAATTCAATTATTAATAGTTTTTGAACAAAATAAAAATCATTATTAATAAAAATTCAATATTACTACAATTAATAATAATAATAATAATAATAATAATAATAATAATAATATTTTCTTAAATGACCAAAAGTAAACTTATAGCCATCTAATTATGGAACTTATAATGGATTAGACATTTCTTTCTGTTTTAATCAATTATGGAACTTATATAATCCATTATTTTATCGTTTAGCCTATTTAGTCATCCATTTGCCTTTCTTAACAGATTATGTTTTTTTCTCTATTTTAATCAATTATGTAACTTACGTAATCAACTATAACAAACTATTTTGCCTCTGTTTAGCTTTCTAAGTATTATGGCTTAATTTAATGGATTATATCACTTATGTAATCGATTATTATTATTATCAGAAACTAGATTTTCAATATGTTTTGGGCTTATTTCACTAATCATGAATGGATTAATACATCTAACACTAACGTGTTAATG
Source organism: Vigna angularis (assembly GCF_016808095.1). Lineage (NCBI taxonomy): Eukaryota > Viridiplantae > Streptophyta > Magnoliopsida > Fabales > Fabaceae > Vigna > Vigna angularis. Next base: position 11,475,007 of record NC_068971.1, read on the forward strand.
ATCTAAACATTTGTTATGTCATTTTGTTGTGCAAGAATGATTAAAACCATTTCTAATCATTTAAAATTATTCATCATCAAAAACCAATATATGTAGATACTAGGCTCCTCTTATAAACAATCCCTTCCTTTTTTTATGATGACCAACATTTTCTACAATTTCCATTAATTCCCCCCTTTTGGCATTAGCAAAAAATGGCAGAGCAATGTATTAACTTACCCCTTTAATTCAATGTGCAGTACATGGAATGCATCAACAAATTTATGAATCAATTAGGCATATGATGTTCCCCCTATCAAAAACAATATGTGCACTAATGAATGTTGTGAGCAATGTAAGAATTTTGCCATGATCAAGATTAGCTCAAAATAACTTTCCCAAAGCAAATATAATTAGATATGTAGGGAATGGTGGTTCAATGCAAGCAACAAATGCAAGTCTCACATAAATTAGTCTAACTATGCATTTGAATGTTCTAGATATATCAATTCATAAGAAATGACATTTTTAATTATCTAAGAACAAGATAAAAAAATAAACTTTTCGTTAATGAGATGTAATATCAATTAATCATAGTCACAGTGAACAAATCCATTACATTCTGTACATGTATTGGAGTTTAGAATTGCTTAAACATATGTAACAAATCAAGTACATATTTCGATACTTAAAATCAAATATGATTTTCAAATTTAAGCACAAGCACAATTACCATGTATTGTGCAACAAAAATTTGATTCATATATTAGAGTTATGTAGTAGAATTAGAAATGCTTGTTTGAATAAAAATGGTGCGCATATCTCTATGCATAATCAAATTTAATGTGAATTTAAATTGGATAACACATATGATGGACATTGAAGTCAAAGCATATATTAAATGACCATTTAGACTTATACAGCAGATCAAATATAATCATTAGATGCATATTTTATCAGTTGTCACTTAATCAATTATGCTCATTGCTTAACCGATTAAAAACCTGCAGTACTATGTAAACAGAGCATATATGATAATAGATTCTTTTCCACTTGGATTTAGACCTGTAGAGTTATGTTCTCTATGCCATATAGTGCCAATATTCAATACAACAATTTATTCTTTCAAACATGATATTGAATGATAAAAGGCATGGAATCATATTCAATTTCAGAGTACTAAGTGTTAAATATCTGATTTAACATGCTATAATAAAATCATCTTGGTAGTCTATTGAGCTTGATACTAATATATTCATATGTTAATAATATGAAGTAAACACCGTGTTAGAATAGATTAACTTAATCATTCATTTATATTTAGAAATGAGAATCAATGAATATCAACTAACACAATTTCCAAACATCAGATATATAGATATAATCAACCAACAACATAGTTAAAAACACCAAATACAAAATAGTGTTTAGAATAAAAGTATTGTGTGTCAAAGCGATGTAGCGTAATGGTTAACATGTACGATAAACCAAGAAGGGGTGAATTGGTTTCTTATCGCAAATAATACCTTTAATAATTTTCTCGTAAAATATAAATTTCTTAATACCAAATCAAACAAATAAAAGAGTAAGGAAGAGAGAAAATTGCACAGGTGATTTTTATACTGGTTCGGATCACACAAATCCTATGTCCAGTTGTTAATCTCAACTGAGAATTAACACTTCAATATCACAAACCAACAAACTGTTACAATCACAAAGAAAATAAAATAGTTTAAGGATAGAAAACCTCTCTTGCTACACTAAGAGATGAAACTCACTTCCCTTAAAACCCACAAGGGAGGGATACCTCCTCCGAATGCTTCACGAAGGATGAGTACCTCCTTTGAATCTTCACAAAGGATGAACACCTTCTTTGAATCTTCACAAAGGATGACATGCTTTCAACTCAGCAACGACAATAAGACTCAATCACACTCCCAATGAAAGTTATCGCTCTATGCCAACACCAAGTTCTCAAAGCTAAAGCACAAGGGTTACACAAACCCTAGAACACACTTATCAAAGCACAAAACTAAACAAATAAGATTTTCAAAATAAACGTATTTCATATTTTAGAATGAGAGTCCCAATCTAATTAATAGAGATCTCACTCAAGGATACCTCCAAAAATCCGTTGTCAGCTAATTAACGTGTGATAATCGATTATCCATTTATGGTAATCGATTATGCATTTAATGAATGCACAACGATAAAAAACTTGCTTAAAAATTCTCATAATTGTTCGTGGTAATCGATTATGGCAACTCATAATTGATTACTGATAATCGATTATTATATGTTGATAATCGATTATCTTGAGTATAAAATGAGGTTTTCTGATTCAAAACGAATTTTAACGCAACCTAAATATACCACATAGAATCAAAGATAAACCACATCCTATTCATAAATATACCAAAATTGAAAAACTTTAATAGAAGACAAGTCTTCATGAAGATCTTCTTGTAACAAGAACACTTAAAATTTGACTTTAAGACATCATCAAAACTTCTTCTCTTCAGTTTTATGCTAACTCTATGAGTGAGTGAAGGCATTGTCCTAATTAGCTAAAGTAGAGAATACTAAAGTACTTGAGTCTAAAGCCATATGGCTTGAATATTACTAGTTTTCAAAAAGGATCAAGACATATTGAATGAATATTCTAATCTGACACATTTATACAACCTTCTTCCATACCCTCTTCATTGTTACTTTCAAAGACATCTTCATCATCAAATTCATCATCCAAGTTTTATCTTATCTAATTTTTTCTGAATTTCAGCAACAGATTTTTCAAGAATATCAAACCTAGCTGACTAAATCTTCATTTGCTTAGCCATAATTGATTAGGTTCAACATTTGAAGCGTCCACATTGAGTGGCTCCACATCTTCTCCTTCCATGGGTTGGTGTTCGTCCTTAAAAGCTAAGCCTGTTTCACCTTTTATCAATCCCATGTGGTGTAGGGCAAGGTTGGAGATGAGATTGGTTTTGTTATAGCCTCTTGCCACCTCATTGATCAACATTGTAATGGCTTATAACCTTGGACAAAAAATCCTCATAGGGAAGACATGCCATATTTTGTTTTGTGACCTTGATCATATGATCACAAATAGTTGTTGTTCAATCAGCTTGAAGTCATCCTTTCGTGGCATGAATCAGATAAATGTGCATGATTTCTCCCCCTAGGTAGTAAGTGAAAGCGTCAATAAAATCACATAATCTATCATCTCTTTTCAACCCTCCTACCCTATACAATGTATAATCCCTGGGCACCTCAGGATTTATCAAGCAGGCTATGTATATGGCTAACTTATTTACCCTAGACATTCCTAGATGTGACTTATATCCTCCTGGACGTATACCGGCAATAGATGTCCAAACATCTTCATCTAGCCTAATATCCACCCCTTTTACTCTAGAGCAATGAAGCTTGCCAACCCTTGGTACTTCAACCAGTCTTGGAAGATAAAACCATCTGTTCGAAAGAAATTTATCCCCATGTATTTGTAGGAGATGATTTTCTGAATGCACCAGAAGCATTCAAAATTTGTTTGGGCTCCTTCATCGCTTATCCACCCATTAGGGCTTGCTGATATGGTTTTATGAGCAGCCCTTTTGACGCATTTAGAAGAGGAGGCCATGTTCTTGCAGAAAAAAAATGAGAGTTTGTGATGGTAGAAGGAGATTGAAGGTTTGAGAGCAAGGATGATGATTAGGGTTTGAGAGAACTTTGACAGAGGAAGAGTTTTATCTTAAGATTCTAAGAATGAGAAGAGAAAGAACATTTTAATTGATTAGGGTTTCGTCCTAATTGATTAAGATAAGTTGGAAATATATTTGAATTTGAAAAACCCTTTTTGGAGTTGTTTTAACCGATTATGTTTCTAATGTAATCGATTAAACTAGTGACAAACTCCTATTTTCAGCAAAACAGAGAGAACCACCTAATCAATTAGGTTATTTATGTAATCGATTAAAACTCGCAGATTCTGTCAATTTGAATATTTTCACTCATCCTATTTTTATCTAGCAACATCATATCAAGCACAAAGTTTATGCAGAATTGAAAATATGCATGTTTTACCAATGTTAAGACTTGTTACCAATATTGATGTCCCTCAAGATGTTATGAACACTTTGAATTATGAGATATGCTTCAGCTTTGTGCTTCACCTTGAGCATAGACACTTTCAGTTCCTCTTGATTTCCTGCAAAACAATGGAAGGATTAGGATGCAGGTACCCAATTGAATTTAGGTCCTTTTGTTTTAGGGGGTTTTGGTGATTCCTTAGAAATCCATCTAAATTTGCCTTTAGGTACACCAACATTTTTATAATAACAAGATTTTGATGCATGACCAATGTGATTGTAGTAAAAACATGTTGTGGATGAAGGTTTGATAATGTCAACAAATTTTCTAGCCTTCATTTTACTACTTTTATCGGTATAGCCAATTCCTTGCTTGTTTAGCACGCTTCTTTGTGATCGAAGTAAAGCTTCAAGGTTTGAACTACCTAAAGTGAACTTAGACAAAGTGTTCATGAGGTATTCAATTTCTTCCAACTATCTTGGACAATTTTCACACTCTTAAGCACTTACTTTGCTCTCTTTTATTTTTTGACTAGGTGCATATTTCAATTCTTCCAGTTCAATTTTCAGATTTTTATTCTCTTTGTCTAGGTTGTCTAATCTACTTTCTAGACACCTATTTTCACTCTTAAGGCTATTATTTGCATATTTCATTTTTCTAGCTTCTTCATGTTATTCTTGGAATGCATCAAGGAGTTGACAATACCTGTCTTTTATGCTTTCATCTTCAAAGCTGTCACATTGCTTTCTAAAGATATTGAGTCAGCCATCAAGCATAAATTTGTTACCTTTTCAATGCTCTCATCATATTCACTTGAGGAAGAGCTTGAGGAGCTATCTTCCTAGGCTATATAGGTTTTTTTCTTTCTATGGTTTTTGCTATGTGGATGGTTCTTTTCTTCCAGCTTTTGTTTCATTTTAATCAATGGACATTCGGGCTTAATGTGTCCAACCTTGCCACATTCATAGCAAGTTGATGCAGCATCAGATTTTCCTTTTCTTCTATTTGACCTTGTATTTCCTGCAAAATCAGAGTTAGCCTTATTTTTAAATTTCAAGAATTTGGAGAACCTTTTTACCATGAAACTCATTGCTTCAGCGTCTGAATTTTCAGCTTCAAGATCGTCTTCATCCTCATGCTTTCTTGAACTAGTTTTATTTGTTGTTCTTACAACAGTCTTGAGAGAAATTGTGTGCCTTTACTCTCCTTCTTCTTCTTCCTTCAATCTTCCTAGCTCTAGTTCATGTTCCCCTAACTTTCCAAACAATGTAGCCACATTCATAGTAGTAAGATCTCTTGATTCTGAGATGGTTGTTACCTTGGGTTGCCAATTTCTTTTTAGGCTCTTTAAAATCTTGATATTCAACTCTTCCTTATCAAAAGTCTCTCCAAGAGCAAGAAGGTGATTTACTATGTGAGTAAATCTTTTCTGCACATCATATATAGTCTCACCATTCTTCATCCTAAACATCTCATACTCTTGAATCAAAGAGTTCTTCCTAAATCTTTTTACCTCATCTGTCCCTCATGTGGTACCTCTAAAACATCCCACATTTCTTTGGCAATTTCACAAACTGAGATTCTATAGAATTCATCAATTGTAAGTGTAGAGGAGATGATATTCTTGACCCTCACATCATAATTAACTCTCTTGCTTTCTTCTGCTTTCCAATCAGAGAAATCTTTAGGTTTGGTCTTTCCATTTTCTATCTTGGTTGGTTCATAGGGTCCATTGATCACGACATCCCACACACCTTTGTCTATTGATTCCAAGAAGATCTTCATTCTAATTTTCCAAAACGGATAATTTTCACCCGCAAATAGAGGTGACCTATTTGTGGATGCACCTTCTCCAAAAGATATACTAGCCATTTGGATCTTGTTTAATCTATTAAAATACAATTTCCATCTCTAATACCAGTTGTTAGAAATAAGAGCCCTTATATCCCAAGAGGGGCGGGTGAATTGGATTTAAACATCTTTTGAAAATCTTTTTTAAATCTTTAAAGAGTTCTTGAATTCTCGAAATCAATAACCAAAGATTAAATGAATCAACTAAGTAAAGAAAGATCAAAGAACACAAAAATTTATACTGGTGCAGCGTCTCACAAGCCTACATCCAGTCTTCTCCCAACAACCTGGCCTAACCCGCACAGGTGCTACACAATGTAGAATCAAAGATAAACTGATTAAAATACACTCTTATAGTGCAGATATATGAGTACATGTGAAGTCCACTTGATTTTGAATGAAATCTTGATGCTTGATCACCCAATGAAGCTTGAATTTCTCCAAGAACAGTTCTTGAGAGACCCTATACTCAAAACTCGGAAATAAAGTCAGTATATGTCAATTAAAATCGTTAATGAAACAGGTTTCAAGTCTGGTTTATATAGAAAAACTAAATCCTGACGTAGATCGACGTTATCGGCATAACCTATTATACTTTTCTTTCTGTTTTAACATAATATAGCACATGTATAATCGATTATTTCAACATTTATGCCTATAACTACCTCTTTTAACTAACCTAACAGATTAAGTTATTTGTATAATGGATTAGACCTTTCTTTCTATTTTAATTGATTATGGAACTTATATAATCGATTATTTTGTCACTTAGCCTATTTAGTCATCCATTTGTCTTTCTTAACAGATTATGTTATCTGTATAGCAGATTATGCCTTTCTCTTTGTTTTAATTGATTATGTAACTTATGTAATCGATTATAACAGAGTGTTTTGCCCCTGTTTAGCTTTCTAAGTATTCTAGTTTAATCTAATGGATTATATCACTTATGTAATCGACTATTATTACCAGAAACTAGATTTCCAATCTGTTTTGAGCTTATTTCCCTAATCATGAATGGATTATACATCTAACACTAACATGTTCATGATCTAAACATTTGTTATGTCATTTTGTTGTGCAAGAATGATTAAAACCATTTCCAATCATTTAAAACTATTCATCATCAAAAACCAATATATGTAGAGACTATGCTTCCCTTATCAACAGCACGATGGACGAAAGGAGGATCTTGTGGATCAATAAAAAATGGAGAAGCATCCCATGAGCCGGCAGTGGCAGCAATGGAGAAGAAGTTGCAGATAAAATTTTCTGATATCATATCAGACTTTCTTCAATGGTGGAGAAAGAGACAAAAGAGCATAGAGAAGGAAGAAAAGAAGACAATCAGCGAAATTATGCAAATATATTTTCTATCAGAGAAAGGTGAAAAACAAAAGGGTATATACTTCAGCTTATCAGAGAAACATAGAGAAACTAACAACCTTATAAAAAGCAACGCAGAGTACACGGGTGAGTTAATATAAGTTATAAATCGGAGTAGTATAATTACTTAAGTTTCATTTAAAGTATTAGTGTTTGGTTCTCCCCTTTAATAACTAGGTTTTGAATGTGAGTTTCTCAGATGTTGGGATGTTAATCAATAGCAAATATTGACTGTTGAAGGGTTCTAAAGAACAAGAAGTCGAGTGAAGTGTTGCCAAGTATTATAAAGAATGAGCCAAGAAGTCCATTGAAAGTTGAGAGTTGGTGACAGGTTGATCAAGAGTTCAAATTTAAAAATAAATAAATAAAGTCTATTGAAAAATGCACATTTTAAAAAAAATAAAAAAACTGTAGTAGTTGTATCATTCTCTTTTTCTTTTCACCACCAATTGTATAGTATTCGGTTACAGTTACAAGTATAAAATTTACAAGGTCCCAAATGGGAAGTGCAGATACTAGCTATGTCCCTAGTAACTTCCTACCTTTATCATCTATCAAAATCTTGGTGCAAAATATATTATAATTACATTTTTCATAATATATGAAGGAGGATGGCACAGTACAGCATCAGCGAGGAACAATGGTGGGAATGACATCACTGACAAGATTGCTTCCAGACACATATGAGGACATGTGTTGCTCCTCCCTTGCTACATGGGATGCTGATGTTGATGCTGATGATGAGGGTGGTGCTATGTTGCCAGAACTGTCTAAGCTAACATCTGAGTAAACAGTTTCAGCTTCAGGCAACATTGCAATGATATCTTCCAGTGTCCTCACCACATCTATCATTGATGGTCTCTCCTCTGGATTGTCTTGGCAACAACTGAGGGCCAGAGTTAAGAATTTTTCCAAGCATTCAGATGTATACAACCCAATTCTGCTGTCTATGATGGAAGATACTGTGCCAGATTGATGAGCCATGTTAACCTGACATAAAATTGTGCACATTATTGATAACTTGTTTGATAAATTGATATATTTAGTATTTCTGTGTGTATGGCTTGTGAATAAATCAGATATAGGAGAATTCAAATGTGCAGGCAGTAGAATAAAATTCTTATGATTAGTTTACTATTCAATGTTTTTGATGATTTAATGATTAGATAGAGACAGAAAAGTAGTGGACTGATGAAAAAGAAAGGTACCTCGCGAACAATGTTTTTTCCATGAGAAATTGGTTGCATGGCTGTTAAAAGCTCTAGATACACAATTCCCAGGCTATAGACATCACATTTGTCTGTCAGCTTATGAGTCAACAAATATTCTGGGTCCAGGTAACCCTGCAGCAAAATTACAAAGTAATCATTACATTCTGACTGTAGTGCCTTTCAGTATTACAGAAAAAATGTACAAAAATCAACCATCAACAAAATATCAAATGATAACAACAAATTTAAACTACATTACAGTACATAAGAATGAAGACTAATAAATGCTTAAGGACACGGTTAAGAAAATAGAAATATAAATCTTTTATTGAAGAAAACCATTTATTATGAATAATGTGAAAGTGATTTAATACTTTTTTAATGGATAATATAAAGCACATGATGCTGATATGAAAACAAAACTTAGATGTAGCTCCCTTGGTGCTATTTAATTATTAGAATTGTTGTTTCATCTCAGTAATTCAAATAGATCTTTATTGCAAACTTTCATTATCCAAATTACCGAGGAGAAACTCCAATTCTAATAGGAGAACAATGCCGCTTGACCAGAAAGACCAAAAAACTAAAAAGGAAAATGACAGTGGCACAAGGTGGAAGACGCTTAAGCTAATCAGGAAAAGGTAAGTGAGGTTTAAGCACTATGAAGAGGCCCACAAAAAAGCTTACAACAATTAGGGTGTGAGGAATATTACAAGGGTAAGATATTGCAAGCCTGAGAACTTTGATAATTATTTTGCCAAATTTGAATGAAAGGTATCGGTTGAATAATCCATGTAATCAGAAACTTCACAATATAACTTCAGGTCTTATATATCTGGAATTATTCCTTAATTCTAACAGACTTACTGGAGTTCCTCTCACAACTGTTGACACATATTTAGGAGCAGTTCCCTCTTCATCTAAGTCTGGTACAAGCCGTGAGAGTCCAAAATCGGCCACTTTAGCTGTAAACTTGGAGTCCAGAAGAATGTTACTGGCTTTAATATCTCTGTGGAATATAGGAGGGTTAGCCTCTGTATGAAGATACAGTATGCCTTTGGCTGCTCCCATTGCAATTCTCAACCTCGTACTAAAATTTAGGCTCCCCTTCGTTTTTCTACTTCTTCCTGCCACACCACAGTATCTATTAACTTATAACATATCTTTATTACATCATTGAGAACATCAACAATCTCATATTAAATCACTGCATTAACATTGCTTTTCCTTTCTTTCTTGAAATTTTCTTTCTTTTTAACTTTTAATTTGTTCTCTACTTACAAGGATGAAATGACAAAACAGTGATGATGAATTATATTAGTTACTTCCATTGTGATCATGATTTCTTTTGTTTAAGACCACAGCCTCCTCAATTAGAAGTAAAAGATGAAACTTTTGCAGTGTATTCATGGAAAATGAATTTTTAACTTATTGAAAAGGGTTTTTCCTCAATAATTCAACAGAAGCGTATCAACTATAAAATAGTCTCACAAAAAGCTATTAACGTTGCTATACAAATCCTAAACATTTACCAAGAGATATTCTAAATTGCATGACCATATAAAATATTTTTATAACTGGAGCCCAAAACTGGAAAGCAGAAAACATGTCGGGGGAAAACAGTTATTGTGCACAATTTCATACCAGAAATCCAGTCCCTTAGGGTGCCATTGGGCATGAATTCATAAACCAGCATCTGAATCAACAGAAAGAATATATATATATGAGAATACTATTGAAGTCAATGTCAAGTGCAAAGCTAATACAGCAAGAATATCGTACTCAGATTATATTGGGGTTCCAAATTAAAAAAATGTACAAAATCAAGAAAAGAACTACGGTTCAAATTGGCAGAACGTAAATATCTAGTATTCAACACAGAAATCTGCTAGCATTCAATCGGTTTGCTCCTTATTAGCGCTAAGTCCATCTTAGCTCACAGACTAAGATATCTAATTAACGATTGGATCAATCTTTATCTCATACCATTATTGTTTAATCGTTATTCAGATTCATGCAGAACAAATTATTTTCTCATTCACTATAAGCTAGATACCTGTTCCCCTTCTTCATTACAGTATCCAATCAGTGAGACAAGATTTCGATGGTGTAACCTTGACAGAAGCTCAATCTCTGTCAAGAACTCCCTTTGTCCTTGTAAGGAACCTTCTTCTGCTCTCTTAACCGCCACAAAATTTTCATCAGATAAAATGCCTTTATAGACATTCCCATAACCTCCTTGACCGACTTTAGTTGAGATATTGAATTTGTTAGTAGCAAGAGCCAGTTCTTTGTAAGTAAATGCTTTCATGCCATCTATTTTGAGGGATATATTAGTAGTAGCTGCAAAAGAAATAAACATTTTAAACCTCTTGCTTAAAAAAATAATCCAAACTGAGACAATCAGCAGAAAGCTTTAGAATACTTGCACATACATTTCCTGGAAATCTTCTTCTGGTATTTCATCTTTCTTCTAGTAATCAGGAGAATGATTATTGCAGATATTGCTAAAGCACAGGCAGCAGCTGCTATTACAACAGCAACTTTTATGCCAACATTAACTTTTCCCTTCTCCGAATCAATAATTACTATAACAATAAAATGAAAGTTAAATTAGAGAAACTCAGCAGAGAGCGTAAATTTATTAACCAAATTTGAGTTGCCAAAAATTAACATCAGTTATGAGATGTACCCTATCTAATTCATCAGCATAAATGCTAATGCTAGACAGAAACAAAGGAAAACTATTTCCCCGTTTACTCCTATTTTTCTAGGATCAAGATACTTACCTTTTATTTTTTCTTTTTCTAATGAAAGGATTAATATCTCAGTTAAAGAAAGGTATATAAAAGAATAGAAAATTTAAACTAATATGAATATGAGAGTAATATATATAGTAAGACTGTTTAATCTCTTTGCAGTCTGCATATCATATTGCCAATCACTTCTACCAGCAGAAAATAGTATTTCTTGTAGAATTGTTGTGCTAAACAGTACACCCATTTGATGAGATGCAATGATAATAATATGGTTAAGTGAGCACGAATTTATTATTCATTCTATTACATAACAAAAAGTTATAACATGTTGAGTTTAAGAAACTTACAATTTTCATAAGGTCCAAGAAGAGTGAAGTTCAGGAGTTCATATGGTCCAAAAAAATCAGTGCGAGGAAATCGCCATGATGAGAATAGGCGGCTAATCCGACGAACCTCACTTACATTGAACACATTAGAACGGGAATCATTATAGGAAGGGAAGAGTTTCAAATACATTCTAAGACGAGGTCCCTCTTCCCAAGCTACAGAATCTACTGATAGTTGGTAGAGGTGTAGTTTTAGGGAGTCAGTTATGTAGTGTTCAAAACTAGATCTATAGGGAGCAAAGTAAGAAAAACTTGGACTTTTCAGCCTGTATCCAATTCTCAGAGGTGCAGCACAATAGCAAGGAACTGGGGAATTAGGGGCGTATTCATAAAAGTCATCAAATGGACAAGATTGAACATGACAAACGGTAGAGCTTGTTAAGTCTTGAACTGCCTTATCTTCTTCAGGTCCACAATATTTACTAGCACTTTGTGCGTTGGAGTTCTTGCATATAGGATTACCAGAAAGCCTTCAAGGAAAAGAGGAAGAAATAATAAGAAATGTATGCCACAACAAAGGCAAATCATAGCTTTGACATTGTTTTTCATAGTAAAAATGAATCATAGAATAAAAATTAAGCAGAAATATATGTATATAATATCACGAACATGATATGAACCAGAGCCATAGAGAAAGAGTAAATCAGATAATGTGTTTACATTCCATGTAACGAAACACATGTAATAAGAATACCTCAAGGTAACATTTGCCGGGGGGTTCAGATTTCCCGAAACATCCTCAAATGAGTTGTTATGGAGATCACTGCAAGAATAAGACAAACATAAGTTGACACCGAAAAGAAGGCAATCAATATACTAGTTTAATGCAAAAAGTCGACATTTCTTGAGAATGAAGAAATAATTTAGATAAAGAAGTTACATCATAAGTTTATCTTTCACACTGAAGGACATATTCTGCCATATGCTAGCAGGGATGGAACCCGACAGTAAATTATTCGCAAGTGACCTGTGTTTGGCAATGAAACAAAAGATTCAACCCAATGTGCAAAGAATTGAACTTGTATAAAAGTGTCTAGATTATACAAGACTTCAATATGTTGTTATGTAACAATTGGATAAATATTATGTGAAAAGAAGGTTGATATTCTCACAATTTTTGAAGATGAGGATAAGAGTAGCTTCGAGGAATAGATCCGTTCAGAAGATTATTGGACAGATCACTGCAATTGAGTGAAAATAAGCACATTTCTCAATATTATTATGCCTTGCATTAAGTTAAATAAATATTGTGAAATAGATAAGGAAACCAAGAGCATTATAAATAGAAAATACATAGAAAAGTTGGGCTATTTGCATACATAGTTGTCATATTGTCTGCCAGCTTATTTGATGGTAAGGGTCCAGTGAATTGATTCCAGCTAAGATCTCTAGAAAAAATAAACCAGTCACAAATGAGTTGGTAGTAAAAAAATAGGATATGATTTCACAACCATTCGGCACAATATAAAGCAATAGGTATCATCAAACATACAAATAGGTAAGCTTGGGTATTGAACTGAAATCAGGAATAGCTCCTCGCAGACTGCAGTTTCTTAGACTTCTGTTAAATCAAAGGGGAAATATTAGCTAAAATAATCAGTCATTTAATATGTGTAACATCCTACATTAAGTGAACAAAATAAAATAAAAGGACAAGTAGCTAATGCTAAAAATACTTACAATTTCACTAGCCTGGTTAAGTTTGCATAGGTAGAAGGAATTCCATTCCCGCTAAAGTTGTTGTTATCAAGCTGGCTGCAAGGGAAACAAGTAAATATGAAATCAGAAACTGCATCTTAAACCCTTTTTCTGGCCAAGGTGAAGTACTCATGAAGTTATGCAAGTGTCATGAACTTGTGGCAACAATAAGGAAAATCCTTTCTCCTAAACTCTTAAATCAGCCTAAACATTTTCAGAAGAAAAGACACAATGTTATACATTTTTTGTTTTTTCATTTAATCCCCCATGGATCATCCAGAACTCTACAGTCATAATCTTATTATAACCTTTCTAGTAAACATGTATACCTATATGTTCATGAGCCATTTGTTTAAATATCATGAGAAATCTGGCTTATCATAGCAGAGCATGATTTTATCGTTTCACTAATCCTCTACCACAATTTAAGCACAGCCTGTCAATTGCAGTAATATATAAATGTATAATATGAAGCTGATAATTGAAACAAATCTAAAAGTTGGGAAGGAGAACATACAGTATTGCCAATCCATTTAACATGGAGTATTCTGGTGGAAGATTTCCAGATAAGTTATTGTTGTCCACAAGCCTATAAAGTCATTTCAACCAAAACAAAAAAACTCAGTGCAAACTTGTAAAAAGGGTCAATCCGGAGATGCACCCCAAGATGCAACAGAGGATTTGAAACACTGTAAACGTAAAAAAGAATGACTTCAATACTCACAAATGCATCAGATTTGATAACTTTGAAAGTGTAGATGGAAGTTGACCACTAAAAGAGTTGTTGTTCAGGTGACTGAAAATATACGAAATGAGAAGGATAAATTACATGTAAGAAATCAACCTCCAAGTTGAGTTGATAGTTGTTTGGCTAAGAGCTCCACTCACAGGTGTTTAACACTAGTCATGTTGGCAAGTGAATCTGGTATAGAACCAGACAATTGGTTTTCGTCTACTTGGAATCTATTTAAATTTGGAAGGTTGCCAAGCTCGTCTGGTAAACTCCCAGATAACATATTGCCATTCAAGAGCCTGCATAGAAAATACATCAGAATAACTCTTCCTGTTATAGCAGAAAAGAAAAACCATACATATGTTGGAAACAGTATTTGCTCTGTTTGTATGGTTGGATCATAAACTTTCATTAATTACAGCATTAGTATGTTCCTTGTACTGTATATTTCAGCCAATTAGACTCATGAACTGAACTTCAAAGTTAAAATATGTTTATTCATAACAAATAAAACTAAGCAAAGTCCAAATTTAACTCCCAATACATGGATGGCCAATTAAGATCCACCCCTTGAAAGAAATACACCATATCAAGCAGGACAGACAAGATCACCTTGAAATAAAAACTTGATGAGGATCAATACTAATATTTCATCTTCTATGTTAAAGTTCTTACAAGAGTTTCAATGTTTTAATGTTTCCAATCTCCTTTGGTATCGTGCCTGTCAGATTGTTCCACATGAAATCCCTTCAAGCATAAAACAATGAAAATATTAGCATGCCATAAATATTATCACTGTTTCTTCTGATACATAATTTGTTTCTAGAGATCAAAGAAAATGACGCAACTTACATTATCTCAAGATGGGATAGCTGACCAAGCTGAGATGATAGACTTCCCGAGAGATTCATTGTCATTAAGTAGCTTCAGTAAAATTAGATAACACAAAACAATCAAAATTTAGCAACCACTCGAATGTAAACTCTGTGCTATATGTAAATAAATAACCCTTTACTGTATCTAAATTATAACATTGAAATTAAGAACAAAAAGAAAATAGAAAGAGAAAAGGTCCATACATCTCACGAATATGGAAATACCCATCATCCCCCGTCTTATCAAAACACCATACCCCAGTCCAGTTTCTTGCACATGGGTCTCCTTTATTCCAGTTCTTAAGATTGTTCTTAGGATCAATCAAACTTTTCTTGATGTCTATCAGCGCATTAACTACAAATAGGAAAACATACAGGTTAATCACCAAGGTTAAAACTTTTGAATACAAAAGCAAATTACAAGTATCAGATAAAGGAAAGTGAAATTGTATAGTCTCAGAACACTTTCTCTCTAACTTATCATTATAAAAATAAGATATTCATTTCTATCAGAAGGGGAAAAAAGGGGCAACATATCCCTCCCTATTTTCCAACTTGGACTGAAATTTCTACTTGAGCTCTCTTGTATAGTGTCTAAAATCACAGGCCAGAAAGAACAAAGTGAAAAAGAAATATTGAAAAACTTTGAAGGTGTAAAGCATATTCACCTTCTGAAGGGTCTGTTCGTCGTGATGCTGCTATGAAGGTGATAAGACAAAACGAAAGAGCCAAGGCATATCCATGAATTCTCAGAGCCGGCATCACAGTATATCCTGAAAAGCAACCAAATGGAAGGGATGATGAATAAAGGGGGTATTGAAATTGGAGCATTCACAACACACATTCAGAAAACAAAATGAATACTTTATTGATCTAAAATCTCATAAAACAGGAAAAAGTTAGAACTTCAAAAATACTGAAAGTAGAAACCCGGTCATGTATGTCATTTTCTCAAGAAACATCAATGAAACGTAAAAGTAGAAAAATAAAAGAAGCATCATACAATAGCTCTGGCTGATTTCTCTGGTTGGAAAATGGTAGGAAGTTCAAAGTTGCCAAACTTGTCAGACTTAACTTTCCCAGATAATTAAAACCCAAAGTTATAACATTGAAGTTTTTGGCCGTAAGAGAATCATACACCACAGCAGTCAATTATTGCAATGAAATCCTTATCCAAAAATTCAGAAATGACAGAGAGAGAGAGAAAAAATCTGACTTTGGAAGGTGGGGTGGGGTGATTGAAATGTCAAAACTTGCAAGAGCGAACCTTGAAATCTGAAAAGTGAAGTGAAAGGCCTTCTTCAACAATGAACGAAAATCCGAAGTCAAAAAGAAAAAGGCCGTGGGGAACTTATTAGCTAGATCATTCTGTCACCATGAGATAATAATAATGATAATACTTAATCATTCATTGAAAACTTATTTTTGTGCTTTCATGTTTCATTAGTCTGCTGATTAAATTAAGATGAAAAAACATCTTCGTCAGTTTCTGAGATGGCACTGTCGTTGTGGTTGGTGCATCCACTATCCAATAGTCAAACACACCAAACCGGAACACGCTAATATCATATCATATTCATATATTCATATAATAATCAAACACTTTCCATCTTTTTTACGCCCGCCAACTCCTCCACCTCCTTTTCAAAAATATCACAGTAATTCTTTATATCAACAATTACTCTTATTATAACATCTTTCATATGTAATATTTTCACTTCTTTATATTTGTTTCAAATCAATTCATTCAATAAAAACATATATTGTTAACGTTTCTCATACATGAAGTATTTATTATTAAGATTAATAATCGTGCATAACAATTTATAGTTGAATGACATTATAAAAAACATTTATATATTCAACACGTATATTTTTTTTCTAAAAATAATAATAAGAGTTTGTTATTGAATATAAAGTAAATATTATAAAATTTAATAACTCAATATATATATATATATATATATAATTTGAATAAATAGAATATTTAATACTATTATGGTAGTATATTTATATAATACATATTCAATTTTTTTCCATTGCATTGACTTTTGTATTTAAATATAATTTATTTTTTTTAAAATACAAACTAATTATTCATCGTTTAAACTATATTTATATCGTAAGTTTTATTATAAAATTTTAGGATACAAAATAAATATTCAAATAAAAAATTATGTATGTTCTATCAAAATTGTATTTATTAAATATTTTGTTCATATATATATATATATATATATATATATATATATATATGAATAAGATGTGTTTATTCAATCTATTACGTAATTAAATAAAATATATTTAATAATTTGATAAATGCAGTCCACAATTATTCAATATATTAATTTCATAAATTTAAATTCGTCTGTTTATGTTATTAAATAAAAATACTATTTACTGGTTTGAGTATTTAATAAAAAGGTTAAATTTGAATTTATAAAAAATTCTATTAAATTTGATAGATTAGTCTATTTAGTTATTTAAATATATTAAATTGAAATTTTATATTCAATATGTTCATAAATTAAAAAATTAATAAAATAAATATTTAAAATTAAAAGATAAATTATTGATAAGTGTCAACACCCAATTTCGTCCGGATAAATATAATTTATCCCAAAAAAAATAATAATAAAAAAATAATCAAAAATAAACCAAAATGAAAAAACTATTTATTTTACTTTTTGCACCCCTAAATTTTCTTTTAAACACTTAATCCAATGGCCCAAAATAATCTCATTTTTTTACTTCCTCACCACCCATATTTTCTTATCACACCCCATTCTCCACATCACCATCCACATCACCCTCCACATCATCTACCTTTTTCATTTACTTTTTCCACATCATTTCCATATTAATTTTATATATCAACTTTTCTAATTATTCCACTTACATTTTTTAATTATATCTTCTCCATCAACATTTTATTATCCATTTTTCTCCACCTTATTTTTCCACCCACTTTTTATATTATTTCTTTCACTTATTTTCCACATTAACTTTTACTATTCACTATATTTTATTTCACCTAATTTCTCCACCAACTTTTTATATTATTTCTTCCACTTAATTTCCACACCTAATTTCTCCACCAACTTTTTATATTATTTCTTTCACTTATTTTCCACATTAACTTTTACTATTCACTATATTTTATTTTACCTACTTTCTCCACCAACTTTTTATATTATTTCTTTCACTTAATTTCCATACCTAATTTCTCCACCACCTTTTTATATTATTTCTTTCACTTAATTTCCACACCTAATTTCTCCACCAACTTTTTATATTATTTCTTTCACTTATTTTCCACATTAACTTTTACTATTCACTATATTTTATTTCACCTAATTTCTCCACCAACTTTTTATATTATTTCTTCCACTTAATTTCCACACCTAATTTCTCCACCAACTTTTTATATTATTTCTTTCACTTATTTTCCACATTAACTTTTACTATTCACTATATTTTATTTTACCTACTTTCTCCACCAACTTTTTATATTATTTCTTTCACTTAATTTCCATACCTAATTTCTCCACCACCTTTTTATATTATTTCTTTCACTTAATTTCCACACCTAATTTCTCCACCAACTTTTTATATTATTTCTTTCACTTATTTTCCACATTAACTTTTACTATTCACTATATTTTATTTCACCTAATTTTTCCACAAACTTTTTATATTATTTCTTTCACTTATTTTCCACATTAACTTTTTCTATTCATCTTTTTTTTATTATATTTTATTTCATCTAAATTTTCCACCAACTTATTATATTATTTTTATTCATCAACTTTCTTCATCCTTAACTCTATAAATACCTACATTCTCTTCACACAAAAAAAAATTACATAATACTCATCTCTTCTCTCTCAAAACCTCTTCATTCCATCCCAAAACTCTACTTCATTTTTCTCTCACATTTTACTATTTCCTAATCCCTCTATACATAGTAAATCCCACACCACATTTCTACTATAAATTCATCTTCTTCACCATCAACTTATCTCTCCTTACAACTTATTACAAGCAAAGTTTTGCTTCATCTTTCAAATCTTCAACGAGGTACACATTTTCTTTTCATTCTATTTATATGCATTTTGATTTTTTTTTTTAGTTTATAAATTTATCCTATTTTCCACCACAATTTTATCCTATGCTTTTTTCATAATTTTACGTCATAGATATTTCAATTCATCTCTCTTCTTAAAAAAAAATAAAAAAAAAATATAAAAATTAAAGATAAAAAGAAAAATACAAAATAAAAAAATTAAAAATCCCAAAAATATGATTTAAAGGTTTAGGCACATGTGTGATCGCACGCATCGTCCTTGTGCCAAAAACCTTTTCTCTTTCTTCAAAATCCCAAAAATATGTTTTAAAGGTTTAGGCACATGTGTGATCGCACGCATCGTCCTTGTGCCAAAAACCTTTTCTCTTTCTTCAAAAAAATGTCAAAAATACGTTTCAAAGGTTTAAGCACATGTGTGATCGCACGCATCGTCCTTGTGCTAAAAACCTTTTCTCTCTTTTAAATTACAAAAATATGTTTTAAAGGTTTAGGCACATGTGTGATCGCACGCATCGTCCTTGTGCCAAAAACCTTTTCATTCTCCTAAATAAAAAATACTAAAAAAAAATATAAAATCTTCAAAAACTAAAAAAAAACTTCTATTTTTCAAACTACAAACAATATCGCCTAGCCAGAACTACGTGATCCTTGATTCTCCATCAAAAGTGGAGATACGTAGGAGCAAGGCCAGTCCTTGTCAGGTTCATTTTCCCAAAAATCCAAAATCAATTTCTTCAAGCAAATTTCTCAAACAATTTCAGAACGAACTACGGAACCCTGATTTCTCATTCTGAATGAGAATATGTAGGAGCAAGGTCAATCCTTGTCGGGCCCAAAAAACTAAAAAATATTGTTTGTTCTTTAAGAGTTTTTATTTCAAGGGAAAGTTAAACATTTTGAAAACCACATCATATTCGCATATTTAATTAAAGGTACTGCCTTAGGGCAGGCGTTGTAGGGTGCTAATACCTTCCCTACACGTAATCGACTCCCGAACCAAGAATCTGGTTCTAATAGACCATGCCTTATCATTTTATGGTTTTTCCGTAGTTTTCCAGAATAAACTATGGTGGCGACTCCAATCTCTTTCTTTTTTTCAAAAACTCTTTTTCTTTTTTTATTGGATCGTCGTCCCGTCGCGATTCCGGTTGCGACAGATGGCGACTTCACTGGGGACGTGAAAGAGAGTCAGGCCATTTAATTAGATAAGCGAATTCGATGTGGTTTTTCTTTGTGTTTTTATTCCCTTTGTCTTTATCTATGTTTAATATTTGGAATAATTGCATGTGAGTTTCTTTTACCTTTTATTTATGTTTGAAATAATTGTTTCTACTTATTTGTGTTTATTTTTGCAATTGTTATTTTACATTATAATCTCCCTCTACACATTATGCATATCATGAGTGGGGCCCTATACCCGGGTCTGAGCGCAACTTAGAAATAGAGGAGTTGTGTAGCGGTGTCACTCTGGGATGTACTTCCTGTTTGGCTATCGTGAGAACTCCAGCTAGAGTTTGTTCTCTTCATTTGTGTCTCCACATTTAGTTGATTACTCTGACTGTTGTGGAGAAACAGTGAAAAGAGTCATAGCTCTAGTGGCCTTGATTTAAGAATTAGGGAGCTATCCTTGTGAGCGCATGTATGTGGTCTTAGAACTTTAAGTACCATTCTTTGATTAAGACACGAAAGGGATATCATTTTTGTCATTTCTTTTTCATCTTTTCTTTGTATACATCAAATAAATGTACCGTAAAAAATTTAGAGCAATAAAAATGTACATGTTCTGATTCACATGTATTTTGTTTCGCATTTATCTTGTTATCGAGTTCATGGAATAATTCTCAAGAAAATAAAAATAAAATTGTCAAATAAAAATGTTTTTGAAGCAAAATAAAATTGTTTGGTCCAATGACTTAACTAAATAAAAAGAACCAAATTTGTTTATCATTGATTAGAAATATTTATCAGACTTTCATGATATGAAAATGTTTAAGATCATCATTTGTCCACGATCCCCATCGCCTATTTTGATTCGTAAAAGTAAAATCGTCATACAAGGGGCATTTCTTAGGTTCACCAGTTCAACCTTGTCTAACCCGGTGTGAAGCTCAAATCATGATCCATTATGAGTTTAAACCTTGTTTGTCTTAACCCAAGTCGTGTCGAGCCTAGCCCATCACTCGTGTTTAGGTATGAACCTTGTGTTTGTCATCAACCTCGTGTTCTAACCGAGTCATGTCCAACCTTAAACCTTCATTAACATGTCTCATTATTGTTTATCAGCCTCTCTGTGTTTAAGCCCGAATACGTCTCCCGTTTACAAGTGTCATTCGCTTTCAAGGTCATTAAGAGTCAACCCAATCTTCCATTTCCACCTCCATTCAAGTCATGTTAAACATGTGTTTTGTGTATGGGCATATTTCCGTGTTTGTCTTAATGTGAGTTCATATTGGTCATTTTTTAGAGTCTGGGTGCATAAGCTTTTCCAGATTAGGGGCAAATTCGTGTTCATGTCTGTTTACCTCAAAAAAAAAAAAAAATCTTGAACAATTTTATACATGATTATTCAGATGTTTTTTTTTTCAATGATAAATTAATTGTTTTTCTTTCGGACCAAGTAAAAGCAGAGGAAAATTCTGAGAAGAGTTCCATGAACCCAGATTGCATAATATGTGTAAATTAATTTGTGTATATTTTGAACATGTACGTAAAAAAAAATAATAATACATTTAAGTTTGCATTACTATATATAAAGGCCTTCAGGTGGCCGAAACATAAAAACAAAATTACAAAAAATAATAATAATAATAAAGAAAGAGAAAATTACAAAAAAATAATGTTTGCAGATGTATCTATTTAACCTCAAAACGCGAAGGAAAAACGGGTCTTTTGGTTCATTAGAGGCGCAAATTTCATGAGAAAGATAAAGAGAAGAGCTAATTCACATTTTACTGCCTATCCTCAAATGTCGTATTGAGGAGGTTGCCAACTTCACTCCAATCCCTATGACCTATGCAGAGTTACTGCTAAATCTTCTCCGCAGTAACCTCATAGAGGTTTGTCCAACTAGGCCTACACGACCTCCGTACCCAATACATAAATGCGAGGGTTGATTATCATCGAGGAGCGCGTGGACACTCAACAGAAGCATGCAAGGCTTTCAAACATAAAATGCAATCTTTGATCAATTCAGGATTTTTTTTAAAAAAAGTTTGAAGAATGTCAATTGAGCGTCGTGGCGAGGTGTGAGTTCACCTCTGCAATTGCCATAGACGAGTGAAGAGGACTCGCGGATTATTTGGGAAAGCATAAGTTGGAGCTGATGTTGTTTTGCTCGAGCTTTAATTGGCATCGCTATGAGGTTTATGCTCATTGATATCACGTTTTCATCCATGAATTTTAATGTAAACTTTCATTACTTGGTAATCTCCAAGGTTTACTGGAAATCATGTCCTAATAGGGTGTCGTGGAGAAAATACAAAAAAAAAATTTTGAAGAAAAAAATCTTGAGTCGCTTGTCTTACTTGCAAATTACTAAACTCTTGTTTTTTCCAAAAAAAATAGTAAATTTGAAAATCAAAAGCAAGGTTGCAGTGTCAGATTTTCCCGAATTTGATGTTTTCTTGCGAGGCATGTTTTCCATCTTTACAGTTGTGTCAGCGTGTATTTCATCTTTGTTTTCCATCAAAGGCTTATCTTGAGCCCTTTTCTTCGTTGTTTCATGCAAATGATTTTGAGTTTTACTCCGGTTCTCATCTTTCGAAGTTATTTTCTTTATTTTCCTTCATCGTAGATATTTTTTTTATGTCCTCTTCTTCTTTGTTTCAAAGGTTTATTCGATTAGAATTTTTCTTTGGACCAAATAATAAGAAAGCATAAAAATTCATTTCATTTCATCATCAGAGCAAGATTTACATTAAGGTCGGAAAGATGATTTTGAACAAATGCATCATTTTGAATACACTCATACGATCTTAACATTTGGTAAATAAAATAAAAATGCATAAAAAAGAAAAAAAGCAGATATAACAAAGAAGTGCAAGGTCACAAATTCAAATAAAAAGAGACAAAAGCAAATAAAGCAGATAACAAAAGCAAATAAAGGATGTTCAGAGTTCGATCATTACTGATCGTTAATTTTACAAACCATGAAAATAATAATAAAAATAAAAAAAGCATTCAGCGAAAAAATTCCCGAGCTGGTTGCGGTGGTCTGAGGGAGAGCTCCGTCGAGGGAGCTCTGGTCCGGAATGTGAGAAGCATGGGTGGAGGGATTTGTCGTGTGTCCCTGTCGTCGTCAATGATGATCGGAACGGGGAACAAGTTCAGCAGCCTCGGCGCCCTCATGATCACCCAGTCGTATTCTTCCAAAAAAAAAAATAATAAAAGAAAATTTTTGTCAATAATAAGATGAGGAGAATATTTTCAAAAAAAAAAAAAAAAAAAAAGTTGGAGGAGATCGGGGTACTTACCATACATATATAGCAGCAGTTGTGAGAACTGAGTGCCAGTAGGGTCTATCTCTGCTTGCCAGCGCCTGACCCGATTGCCGTGGTTGTTAAACCAGCAGTGCACATTGTATTCGCTGACATCTGCGAAAACCCTTAGTCGAGACGCGATCTCGACGACTTGCGCTCGGCTGGGATGTGTGACCCCATGGTTGTAAATATTGGTCATCATTCTGACCTGATCGTCAGTAGGTCGCCACCGCTGACCGGTGTACCTCTCCATCTCCATCTCGCTCATCTTTCCTCTCTAAGTGTTCATACAAAAAAAAATAAAAAATAAAAAATAAAAAAAATATAAAAATAAAAAAGAACAAAAACATAACAAAAGCATAAAACAAAAAGTTTTTTCAGTATTTTCTTTATGTGTTTTTGTTTCCTTTTAAGTTTATTTTATCCGGTCGGTCTTTGTTATTTCAGTGTCTGGTCTCGGATCTGTTTCGCGGTCCTTGCAAGAGGGTCCTAAACGGATCTACGTCTTTTTGTCCTTGTCCATATTGTCCATGTTCGGTTCATACAAATATTTTCTTTTTAAGTTTTCTGTTTTTATGGGGTACGTGGCGTTGTTCTACCCGATTGTCTCTGCCATACCTTCAATCGAAGGGAGATTAACGTCTGGTTTCCAGCCTATATACCCCTTAAGTTTATGACAGCTATGTTTTTAAGTGTTTTAAGTTTAGAAAAATGAAAAAATTGAAGAGGAGAAGATTGAACATAAAACAAAAAAAAAACAGAAAGTAAAAGACGAAAAACATAAAAGAAAAGAAGAGCAGAAGGCGGAAATAAAAGAAAAATGAAAAGCAGAAAAGGGCAAGATGGAAATAAAAGCAAGCAAAGCAGAAAGCTAGAAAAGGAAAGCAGGAAAGAACAACATAACGGAAAGCATAAAAGAAAAGCAAAAACAGAAAGCTAAGGAGTAAAGAGAAAGCAAAAAAAAGGAAAAACAGAAAGGGAAGAGGGAAAGGAAAGCAGGGAAATCGAAAAGGGGACAAGAAAGAACAGCAAGAACGTAAAGCGTAAAGGAAAGAAAGGAACAGAAAGCTGAAAGGGGAGGAAGAAAGGAAAAAACAAAGAAGGAAAGAAAGAAAGAGAGAGGACTTACCCGGGGAAAGAAAGGCAGGAAGAAGCTCGTTGGAGGACTCGGAGGCCTTCGAAGGCAGGGACGGAGGAGCCTTGCAGATCTCAGACGCTCTCGAAGGACGCTCAGGGAAGAGAGAAAAGAGAGAGAAGAGAGAAAGGGAGAACAAGAGAGAGAGGCAGATCGAGAAATGTCGCCCAACGCGGAGGAGCTCTCGACTTATAGCCAAGCAAATCCACTGTGGCTACAGTTCCGGTCACTGCAACCGTTTGGTGTCGGTCTGATCTTTCTGATTTCAAAAATAAATAAAAATTAAAAATCTGAAAGCGGGTAGGGTTTTGCTGGGTCGATCCGGCCCAATTCAAGACTTCTCAGGTGATCCAATTTCAAAAAAAAAATAATAATAAAACAAAATATAAAAAAATGTGATTAATAGAAAATTTTTAAAAATAATAATTGGAGTGATGTAAAATTTGAAGTGTTCAAAATTGTTTTTCAAAAGACAATTTCCAGGTTCATTGGGCCTCATTGACAGGTTAACCTTCTTTGAACCCAATTCTTCTGAAATATAATTTTGAGTGAAGAATTATTTTTGGCATGTTTGTAATTTCACATCACACCATTTTGTTTGATTTTTTTTATTCCTTCTTCTTCTACATTTTGAATAAATCTGAGAATGAAAGGGAACAATGCTCGAGCCCATTAGGCCCAATGGCCTTCGTGGTTTTCTCTCGAGTCTACTTCTTTTGAAAATATGTCAAAAATATTTTGTTTTCACATTTTTGCTGTTGAAGGATGTTTAGTATATTTGTTCAATTTGTCCTGTGTGATTTTCTTTGAATTTGTAGTTAAAAAAAAAAAAATCTGAAAAAAAGGGAACAGTGCTCGAGCCCATTAGGCCCAATGGCCTTCGTGGTTTTCTCTCGAGTTTACTTCTTTCGAAAAATGTGAAAAATATGTTTGTTTTCACACTTTGCATTTGTATAATAGGTTGTTGTAAAAATTGTCAAAAAAGGAGTTCAAGTTCATTTTCAAAAAAAAAAAACAACAATTAGTGCAAGAGAGTGAATAGTAGTTGTCGAACCCATTTGGGCCCATTTTGAATTTTAGTTTTTCCTTAGCTTGTTTTCTCAAAAAAAAAAATATATATATAAAAAAATATTTCCCTTGCATAATTTTCACATAGGTCATATTTCATTAAAAACAAAAAAATGTAAAAATCAATTTCAGTTCCTTGAGTCGCTTTGGTATTGGGTTTGTCAGGCCCGTTAAGCTCACACTACCTTGCATTCATTTCAATTTGTTTCAGGTCCAAGTTTGACCCAAGTGTCTCTGTAGTCTTGTAAAATAAAGGTCGAATAAAACATTGAAAAATCAAAATCAAATCTCAAAATACAAATTTTCAACAGTATCTTTCCAATACAATTATCCAAATTGTCTTGTGTGATTTTCTCTGAATTTGTTGTCAAAAACTAAGAATGAAAGATGAACAGTTTTCGAGCCCATTAGGCCCCGTTGTCATATGTGGTTTCTCTTGAACCAGTGCATCTGAATTTCTGAAAAATAAAAAAAATACATGTTTATGTAAGTTTTGTGTTTTCAATTCATAATGTCCCTTTTCATTTGCGTGAACAAGTATTTGTGCAAAAAAAAAATAGAGGAATTCAAACCCTTGTCTGAAGATTTTGTCATGGTTGTAAAAAGAATAGTGTTGGGCCCATTCAGTCTAGTAGTGTTGCAAAATTTTCTTTTGTTCAATCTTGTGAAATCCTCTCATGACACAAAAAAATGAATTTCTTTTAGCTTGTTCCATAAACTATAAAAAATGAAAAAATGTTTTCTTTGTCATCTTCTTGTGTCAGGTTCACACGGCTCAGGTCATCTGATCCACAAGGGTCAATGTACCTGGTAAGTCCAACTTCCTTCTATGTTACTTCTCCTCAGGTCCGATCCAATCTGGATTTTCCCGTGTCGAAAAGTAAAAAAAAAAGATCGGTTCAGAGCCCATTGAGTCCAATTTTCATTCTCTGTCAAAAAATACAAAAAAGATTTCCTTCCGTAAATTGCATAATTTTCCTTTAGTAATATATTTGTCAAATAAAAAGGAAACATAATTGTGGAAGATACAAATTGTTAACAATGTGTTTTCAGTACGGTCTTCCAAATTATCATGCACGATTTTCTTGGAATTTGTTGTCAAAAAAAAAAAAAAGTTTAAGAATTAAAGAGGCCCAATTTCCATACTGACCCGCAAGGCCAAGATTCCACAAAGGCCAAAAATCTCAATTTCCACAATAGCTCAAAAAGCCCATTTTCCATACTAGCCTGCAAAGCTCAGTTTCCATACTGACCTGCAAGGCCCAGACTCTACAAAGGCCAAAAATCCCAAATTCCACATTGACCCAGAAATCTCAATTTCCCATACTGGCTTGCAAAGCCCAGTTTCCATGCTGGCCCGCAAGGCCCAATTTTCATTGGCCGAGAAATCCCCATTTCCACATTGGCCCAGAAATCACATTTCCCATACTGGCCTCCAAAGCCCAGTTCCTACACTGGCCCACAAAAGCCCAGTTTCCTTTGGCCAAAAAAAAAAAATCCCAATTTCCCTAATGGCTCACAAAGCCTATTTCCCATATCGGTCCGCAAGGTCCAGTTTCTAGGTTGGTCCGTAAAGCCCAATTTTCAAAAAAAAAATATACAAAAACAAAAACAAACAAAAATCTGTTTTTCAACAAGCATCATCATTTCATATTACTTTTCTTCATACATAAAAAAAAAATACGCAAAAGTTGTGTCATTTGTTTTCGATGCAAATCATCCATTTTATGAGATTTCAAATAAAATGTAATGGATGTCATAATCTCCTGTGGTCAAATGTTTGAGTCACATATTCTTAAGAGATATCTGTGTGTGCATTGCTTGAAAACATCATCCTTCAGCTATACCAATAGATTGGCCCAATCATGTTCTTGAGCCCAAATAATAAACATCAAGTTTTACACTGGGGCAGATTTTTCCGTTACCGCCATTGGCTTTCATTTGGGAGATCCTGAAGCCCGTTGAAAAAAAAAAAGAAAAAAAAGAAAAAATGAAAAAAATTGACTCTTGTTGAGATCATTTAATCTTGTCTCCTAATTAATCTTGTGAACATAAAGCAATCAAAATTTGAAATGATGTGTGGCCATCTTTCTTCATCCAAAAAATAATAATAATAAAAATATATCCTTTGATACCCAATTTGAGCCAATAAGAAATTTCTTTTCAAATTTTACCCAAACAAGGGTTACCATCACAGTAGAAGTCGACTCAAATTGCAAGAAGAACACACTTAGTGATCAAACGAAGAGAATTCAGCAAAAAAAAAAAACAAAGCAAAATTGTAAAGAATCACAAAGTGATGGTAAACAAAGAATGAAATTTGAGAAAGGGCAAAATAGTCAAAATAGTTTTGACGAATAACTGATACGAGATACAGATGGTAACTCTTGTTTCAAATAACCCACAAAAATTTATTTGAGCCTTTATATCTTTTCTTTCAATACCCCTCAGCCAAAGCCACATTACAAGCCCAATAAAAATCCACACGGATTGAATAATGGTTGCTTAAATTTTCATAAAGTTTAATTTTCGAGACAAGACAAAATGACTAACAATGCAGTCAAAAAAAATGATGAAAAAATAAATGTCCTCGGATGAAGGGAACTCCCTATTTGATCAAGATTATATACAAAGGAAAATCAAGCCAATTTGGGCAATCCTTTCAAGCCAATCATTTCCATATCCATCACAAATTTCTGAACAAATTCATATCCCTTTCAAACTCTTCCCCTGATTCCCAAACTAGGGGGCAACTTTGGGAAACTTTGTGAGTTTCATATGTTTCGGCCCATTTAGAGTATTGAGCAACTTTGTTAAATCTCAAATTTTTTCATCTGAATATTCAAAGCTCATACAAAGACTGGGGCATCCCTTGTTGGGCCTCGCATGATTTTGGTTCGCCCTGAATTTCATAAATCCATCATCACCAAAATTAGGGCAATTTGTAAATCTCACATGATATTCTCACTCCCTGATTCATGACTTATTCCCTCACAATTCCCAGATACATTTGTCCATACCTATCTTTTTACCGTGCTCCAAATTGGAGCAGCTCCTGAGTATCTACTACCTTACATTGGCATGTGTAACTGTTTTAAGGAGTGAGAGGCCCAAGTAGCCAACCCGGTACTCTCCAAATGCTTCCACACATTTGTCCCAACCCTTGATATCAGGCATGCATACACTGATGTTTCAAAAGAAAATGTTGAACGCAGGAGTTTGAACATTTGACTTTTAGAGTTTAACATCCATCATGAAGGTCTAAATCTTCATAAATTTGATGATTTCAAAGGAAACAAATTGACTCAGAAAAAAAAAAGTGTGTCATAGTTTCATAATCTTCCAGTAAAACAAAAAAAATCACAACTCAACATCATGTACATATTTTCATCAACTTTGATTTTGTCTTCATGAATATTCATCAAATCTTCTTCCTTCAAAAAGACAAAAAAAAAAAATCAAATTGCATCAAAGTTTTCCCCCCCAATTTCAAAATTACATGTTTTCATCAAATCTTCTTCCTTCAAAAAAGACAAAAAAAAAAATCAACATGCATAAAATCTTTCTCCTGTAATTTCCAAATTTACATCAATCATGTTTCTCATTTCAAAAAAAAAAATATATGGACACTCATTTCTATCTCAAGAAAAAAATAAAAAAAAAATCAAAAAAAAAAAAATCAAAATAAAAAAAATTTCAACATCTCAAAATCCAAATTTCAAATTCAAAACAATCAAACGATTTTACTTTCTATTACGGCCCTTTGCAAGGCAATGGTCAAATCCAACAATCAAACTCAAATCATTCACTTCCATAGGGTTGGTACACCCTCCACGAGGTTTCTACACCTCATCAACTTCATCCATAGGGTTGGTACACCCTCCACGAGGTTTGTACACCTCATTCACTTCCATAGGGTTGGTACACCCTCCACGAGGTTTCTACACCTCATCAACTTCATCCATAGGGTTGGTACACCCTCCGCGAGGTTTGTACACCTCATTCACTTCCATAGGGTTGGTACACCCTCCACGAGGTTTCTACACCTCATCAACTTCATCCATAGGGTTGGTACACCCTCCACGAGGTTTGTACACCTCATTCACTTCCATAGGGTTGGTACACCCTCCACGAGGTTTCTACACCTCATCAACTTCATCCATAGGGTTGGTACACCCTCCACGAGGTTATTACACCTCATTCACTTCCATAGGGTTGGTACACCCTCCACGAGGTTTCTACACCTCATCAACTTCATCCATAAGGTTACGACACCCTCCACGAGGTTATGACACCTCATTCACTTCTACAGGGTTACGATCACCCTCCACGAGGTTATGACACCTCATTCACTTCCATAGGGTTACGACACTCTCCACGAGGTTATGACACCTCATTCACTTTCCTGTTGTTCATTGTCCATTTTGAAATCCAGACGAAATTAGTGTTTCTTTCTTTACTTAGCTTTTACTCCGATAATACAAAAATATCAAATTTTCATATTATCCAGTAATATCTAAGTAAAGAGGGGCAGCTGTCAACACCCAATTTCGTCCGGATAAATATAATTTATCCCAAAAAAAATAATAATAAAAAAATAATCAAAAATAAACCAAAATGAAAAAACTATTTATTTTACTTTTTGCACCCCTAAATTTTCTTTTAAACACTTAATCCAATGGCCCAAAATAATCTCATTTTTTTACTTCCTCACCACCCATATTTTCTTATCACACCCCATTCTCCACATCACCATCCACATCACCCTCCACATCATCTACCTTTTTCATTTACTTTTTCCACATCATTTCCATATTAATTTTATATATCAACTTTTCTAATTATTCCACTTACATTTTTTAATTATATCTTCTCCATCAACATTTTATTATCCATTTTTCTCCACCTTATTTTTCCACCCACTTTTTATATTATTTCTTTCACTTATTTTCCACATTAACTTTTACTATTCACTATATTTTATTTCACCTAATTTCTCCACCAACTTTTTATATTATTTCTTCCACTTAATTTCCACACCTAATTTCTCCACCAACTTTTTATATTATTTCTTTCACTTATTTTCCACATTAACTTTTACTATTCACTATATTTTATTTTACCTACTTTCTCCACCAACTTTTTATATTATTTCTTTCACTTAATTTCCATACCTAATTTCTCCACCACCTTTTTATATTATTTCTTTCACTTAATTTCCACACCTAATTTCTCCACCAACTTTTTATATTATTTCTTTCACTTATTTTCCACATTAACTTTTACTATTCACTATATTTTATTTCACCTAATTTTTCCACAAACTTTTTATATTATTTCTTTCACTTATTTTCCACATTAACTTTTTCTATTCATCTTTTTTTTATTATATTTTATTTCATCTAAATTTTCCACCAACTTATTATATTATTTTTATTCATCAACTTTCTTCATCCTTAACTCTATAAATACCTACATTCTCTTCACACAAAAAAAAATTACATAATACTCATCTCTTCTCTCTCAAAACCTCTTCATTCCATCCCAAAACTCTACTTCATTTTTCTCTCACATTTTACTATTTCCTAATCCCTCTATACATAGTAAATCCCACACCACATTTCTACTATAAATTCATCTTCTTCACCATCAACTTATCTCTCCTTACAACTTATTACAAGCAAAGTTTTGCTTCATCTTTCAAATCTTCAACGAGGTACACATTTTCTTTTCATTCTATTTATATGCATTTTGATTTTTTTTTTTAGTTTATAAATTTATCCTATTTTCCACCACAATTTTATCCTATGCTTTTTTCATAATTTTACGTCATAGATATTTCAATTCATCTCTCTTCTTAAAAAAAAATAAAAAAAAAATATAAAAATTAAAGATAAAAAGAAAAATACAAAATAAAAAAATTAAAAATCCCAAAAATATGTTTTAAAGGTTTAGGCACATGTGTGATCGCACGCATCGTCCTTGTGCCAAAAACCTTTTCTCTTTCTTCAAAATCCCAAAAATATGTTTTAAAGGTTTAGGCACATGTGTGATCGCACGCATCGTCCTTGTGCCAAAAACCTTTTCTCTTTCTTCAAAAAAATGTCAAAAATACGTTTCAAAGGTTTAAGCACATGTGTGATCGCACGCATCGTCCTTGTGCTAAAAACCTTTTCTCTCTTTTAAATTACAAAAATATGTTTTAAAGGTTTAGGCACATGTGTGATCGCACGCATCGTCCTTGTGCCAAAAACCTTTTCATTCTCCTAAATAAAAAATACTAAAAAAAAATATAAAATCTTCAAAAACTAAAAAAAAACTTCTATTTTTCAAACTACAAACAATATCGCCTAGCCAGAACTACGTGATCCTTGATTCTCCATCAAAAGTGGAGATACGTAGGAGCAAGGCCAGTCCTTGTCAGGTTCATTTTCCCAAAAATCCAAAATCAATTTCTTCAAGCAAATTTCTCAAACAATTTCAGAACGAACTACGGAACCCTGATTTCTCATTCTGAATGAGAATATGTAGGAGCAAGGTCAATCCTTGTCGGGCCCAAAAAACTAAAAAATATTGTTTGTTCTTTAAGAGTTTTTATTTCAAGGGAAAGTTAAACATTTTGAAAACCACATCATATTCGCATATTTAATTAAAGGTACTGCCTTAGGGCAGGCGTTGTAGGGTGCTAATACCTTCCCTACACGTAATCGACTCCCGAACCAAGAATCTGGTTCTAATAGACCATGCCTTATCATTTTATGGTTTTTCCGTAGTTTTCCAGAATAAACTATGGTGGCGACTCCAATCTCTTTCTTTTTTTCAAAAACTCTTTTTCTTTTTTTATTGGATCGTCGTCCCGTCGCGATTCCGGTTGCGACAATAAGATAACACAAATTTTATTACAATTTATTGAGTTTGCATTTAAACTCTACACTCTAAATCACATATTATTGTTTCAGTTAAATATCTAGTATACGATTATATTATATAGTCCAAAGATAAACTTCTAAAGAAAAATCATAACATAAAAAAAATGCCTATTTACTATTTTAAAGACCCATATTTGCTCTTATAGATTGATCTATTGGCGTATCAATACACAATCGTAGAAAAATAAATATAAGAAGAAATAATTATTCAATTAAATATATAATAGTTAAC
Organism: Vigna angularis; assembly: GCF_016808095.1. Classification (NCBI taxonomy): domain Eukaryota; kingdom Viridiplantae; phylum Streptophyta; class Magnoliopsida; order Fabales; family Fabaceae; genus Vigna; species Vigna angularis. The sequence continues at coordinate 11,507,903 of NC_068971.1, forward strand.
ATCAATTCACACATTAAGCTTATTAATGATTATACATGTCATAAAAAAGACTAGAACGTTATGTAGATTAATAATTTTTTAATCTTTTTAAAGACTAGAAGTTATTAAATAATATTTAAATAATTTATATGTTTAGTTTATTTGTATATCAATTTATATTATACATTGTATAAAGACGAAAACTCTTAAATTGATTGTTTTCTCTTTTCAATAAATTATCTTCTAATAGAACCATCACTTAACCTGAAGTCTACTTTAAACACTTTAACTAAATATTAAATAAAAAGTAGTTTTATAGTTTTTATAAAAAGTAATTAGTCATACAAATGTTAAATATCTGAATTAAACTTTAACAAAATATTAAATAAAAAGTAGTTTTATAGTTTTTATAAAAAGTAATTAGTCATACAAATGTTAAATATGTGAATTAAATGTAAATTAAATGTTAAACATGTGAATTATAACATCTTAGTAACTTACAATTAATAAAATAAAAAAGAGATTGTCTCAATAAATAAATAAATAAATATATATATATATATATATTAACAATTATCTCAAAAAAATAAATAATTGTAAAAAAGTGTATATAAAATAATTAAGAATAATTTAGAGTTTCTAAAAACTCATATACAGATAACTACTAGAAACTAAAGAAGACTATCATTATCTCCTTCCATTAAAGGCGAAACCCTTTAGATGTTCACATTATGAAGTGATCATCCCAAAAGAAATAAACAAAACACAAGAAATCATAGATAAGTTAGTGTGTACAAAGAATTATTTTAAAACATGTAAATCATATCAAATATAACCTAAGCATGCATTAAATACAATAAATCATATACACACACAAATAGTTAATACTAAGCTTAATTATCCAGATACATGTCTTTAACATAGGAATTTATTGTAGGCATGCACTTGTAATAATATTTATGTTTTGCAGAGTCATAGACAAAAGAGTTATCATTCTACTACTAACAAGGTTAGTCTCATTCGCACCTAACACGAAATGATCAAATGGCTAGGACCTCCTACAGCTCTCACCACATAAGTAATTCATTATATTTGAGTGTGAATAATTATTAGAGTTCAGAATAATTATTAGAGTTTAGAATACTTTCTTACTAACCTCCCATATGTCAATTCATACACTAATGTCATCACCACAAGGAATTTCTCCTTAAAATTTCTTCAACACCATCACCACACATAAAATCTATTATAAATCTATCTCAAACAGCCAAAGAAAAAAACAATCCAACATACAAATTGATGCTCAAATGTAGTGCTCAAAGCCAAAACTTTCGCAAGAATAGTGCTCAATGACAATACCGACGCTCAATGCCATTCTTCTCGCAAAAAGTTAGACTGAGCGAAACTTTTTGTTGCTCAGCGTATTGGACCTAAAAAGCTCCAGGCTTGTAGTATAAAAGTGGTGCTTAGTGGTGCCTTGTTGCCACTCAGTACCAAAACATTCACAAAATACAATGCTCAGTGGTACAAACTAGTGCTCAACAGTCTGAAGCTAATATGTTCCCAGACCTACACAATGAGGCTGGTGCTCAGCATCAATCTGCCACCTCTCAGCACTAATTTGTTGCCTCTCAATGGTATACCAAATATCAACAATTTCATTTTGTGTTTTTAAGAAACTTGGATCTATTTAATCGATCAAATTGATATTCTTTTCTCAATGCATTGGTTCAAAACAGTTTTAAACATGGAAACTCATACCAATTTGTCTTATTACTCAAATTGTAAACTTTCTCAATTACACAAAACCAAGCAAAAATAATCAGGCACGAAACAAACTTCTAAACCATTCAAATCAATTCACTCATACTCAACAATCAAATTCATTAACATGCAAAACATCATATTTATCAAATTTATGCACACAAAACAACTAGCTTCCCTTACCTAACCCAACAACTCACAAGATCCTAACTAACGAAACTCCTTCCAACTTGTAGGATATTTTATTTACACATATAAATATCACAAGAACGATAAGGATATACTGTTAGGATAATTGATCAATAGAGATTCATATAGATTACTAAAACGACACATGCAAGTGGAAGAATGATCATATGCAATAAATAACAAAAAAGACAAAAAAAAATGGTTGAAAGTGAGCTTACTTAAATAGAGAAACTAATCGATTCAAATTGAAGAGCTTGATCCAGGGATCAATCTAAGTATGAGTTCTTCAATCAGATGAACAAAAAGAAATAACTCTTAGAGATAAGTTAAAGAACTCTAAAAAAATAATTTCTAAAAATATTGTGTTTTAAAATAATGAAACTCTTTCCAAACAAAACTATTTATATTATAACTTTTTAATATTAAAAAATTACTTTTAAACTAATGTTATTTTTAAAATTGTCATTTTTTAAGTCCTTACTTTGAACAACGTTAGAATTCAACAAAAAATAAAATAACTTCAATATTTATTCGTTACCTTGTTCCATATTTGACCATACAAAATAAATTATTTTTGTCTAATAATACACTAACTCTTCCATCTTAAGTAAACTAAATACAAAAAATTAATATATCTTTGTTACACAAGTAGGACTAATTCCTTAAAAACCTAAAATAGATTTAAGTCTTAATAATGTAATCAATAATAAGTATTTAATAAATTGCTTCAATGATATATAGATTATATATATATATATATATATATATATATATATATATATGTATATATATATATATATATCTTTTAAATGTTGTCAAATAAATGAAAACTTTATCTTTGGCATATTTTGTGACATCCCAAATATATAATAACCACAATTATATAATATAGGCATCAACATCCAAATAAAGAGAATATTTAGAGTATGACTTGCAATTAAGTACGAAATTACAGTCATCCAAAATATAATATAGAGTTTTAAACTCAGACAGTTTTGAGTATTTAACATCCAAGAGTTTAGATATCTAAATCCTACGCAGACTGTGCAGCAGCATCATTCTCCTCCAGCTCTTGCTCCAGAGGTATTTCTTCAACCACATCTGCTCCTATCCAAGTGGATGATCATCGCAAAGAAAAACATACACAAGCAACACACAACACAGAAGCAAGGGTGAGCTAGATAAACAGGCAGTAATCATATTGTTCAATCAATTAATAATCATCATGCTTGGTATATATAAAACGGTTAATACATAACACATTAAACCATGACTCTAACACTCAACACGACTCATTCGGATTAGTATAACTGTCGAACTATTGGTCGTCTTTGCACTTGCGTAGTTCATCTGGCACTCCCCAACACTATGCAAGGTAAATCCCCCAATCTGTCTATGTCTAAACTCTAAGACTATAGAGGAGGACCTCCCTCTACTCTCACCACTTACACTGCTCTCCTCTATCTGAGTATGAACAGTGCTTCGAGTGTAGGGATAGACATATCAGTTCAAAGCTCCATACAGTTATACAGAACAACATCAACACCCCACACATCACTTTCAATCATCTCACCCTGAGATGTCCACTTCATACTCAATTACATCATTGTAGTTCACATTCATATGTTTTACAACCACTCAACAACACCATACATACATCCTAGCAGTCAAACAACATCAATCAATCCAAACAGAAGAAGAAAAATAAGTGAGATCCCCTCCATGCACCAGTTTACGTTCATATATATATATATATATATATATATATATATATATATATATATATATATATATATATATATATATATATATATATATATATATATATATATATATATATATATATATATATATTATGATAACAATTTATATCATACGTTTCATATGTTAATATAATATATATATATCATGCTTTCCTAACTTATATTTCCATAACATTTAATAATATATATATATATATATATATATATATATATATATATATATATATATATCATGGTTCTTATTTGGTAAACTACTTGTCTAATTTTCATCATAATAGAGATCTTACTTTCCCCAATTGGTCACCGGAGAGGGTTCAGATGTCTGAACGCATCAGACTCACCTGCGGCGCTAGCACATATAACTAGTCACAACGTACTGGACCAGGCCAGGGCTGCTCTATGATCAGGGATGTGCCAACTCAGGTTTTTAAGTCCCCTCTATCTACCAACAAAGAAAGGCTTTTAACAAGTTATGATTTAATTATCTAAGTTATCAAAATTGTCCTACAATGTTCTAGACATCAAATACCCAATTATATATATCTCCCTTCCCCTCATAGTAACCTTAAACAGTACCTGCCCATGTACATGCTATCACAAAACCCTTACTCCAAACCCTTCAACCAGAACAATTTCAACCAAAATAGATTAATTTCAACAGAGACACTTACAAACATAATTGCCACATGTACCAGTTCAACACCAAAGCATAAATTATTTAAGCACAATTTCACACAGTTATAATTATCCAATAAAAATTAACATCCTTCACAAGAACACACCAGTTCAACATTCAACCTGCATATATTTGTATAAAATAAATTCATACAAAAATAATTAGCTCCCCTTACCTGGAAAACTTCACAGTTTACTTGACAGTGATGATCTAAATAGTGCTCCTCACAGAAAAATTCAAAGACACCCTATAAATCACCCAATGGTGATAGAATTAGCTTTTTAGGCTAGAAATTACCACAAATTTGAAGTAGAACACTTCTAGTGGCATGCATTCAGTAAAATAGCAATGCCCTAGGTGCTAGAAACGGTGGAGAAAAGGAGAAAGTGACTTACCGATTGGAACAAGAACTCGTTCGGTCAGTTACGGAGCCCTTGACACGGTGAACGTTTGAGCACCACCTATTCAAAAATTGAACGGTTCAACAGAGTGGTATTTTAGAGAGAATGCAGAGCAATATTTAGAAGATGAGTTTTTAGAGAGAGAAGAAAGAAGTTAGCAGAATGGAAAGCTGACTTAGAAGAAAGACCCCTGCTAAGGTCATGTGTCTTTGATCTGATGGGTCTGGCTGCCTCCAACTAGGGCCCAATAACCCTTTTTACCTTAATTAAATTTTTATCTCCATTTACCTTTTTAATGTAAAAAAATATATAATACTATTTTATTTTGGTGTTCACATATTTTTCATATGTGAATTATATATGTTTTGATATTGAAATATACATACCAAAAAAGTATTACATCGAATAATAACACAATGTTTTGTGACTTGCCTGATTAAAAGGACAAATTTCATTCACCATCACATTTTTTGGTATTCGACATTTCCGGTATTATTTTAAGATTTAATTATCATTTCACATGCCTATTCAAGAACTTGGAATTATACTGACCTTTCTTTTTAAAGCCAAATGTTTGAAATAAGAACAATGTTAATTAAGTGTAACTAAATCCAATTTAAAACAAGGCCAACATAAAAAAAAATTTAAAAAGTACGAAATCATTTTCTTTTACATGAAAGTGGAAAACCTTTTCCCTTAAAATAAGACTTCTTTATCAAAGTAACATTTTCTAACCCACACGTTCTGATTGTACATTTCTACCACCGATTAATTAATCATTTGTAAATATACTCTCTAATATATTCATTGTCTAAAAATAGTATAGATATATTTCTTTTATTTATTTATTTATTATTTTTTAAGTTTAAAATAAGTTTAAATTTGTTATTTTAAACTTTAATATTTAACTAATATACATATATATATATATATATATATATATATATATTTATGACAGAAAATGTAAAATGGAAAGACCCTCTAGTTATTTTATTACATCTTTGAGATGTTTTATAAAAGCGAGGGTTACTTTTGTACTATTATAAAACTAATCAATTTCCAATCATATGATAACATCGTCATTAATATAATTAGTGTGAAAAGGGAAAAAACCCAAATGAGAGAAAGAGAGAGTTTTTCACTTTAGAATCTTGGTTTGTTGAAATGTGAAAAATTCCTAGATAGATGAATGAGTATTAAAAATTGTGAAAGAAGACAAAGTCCATATGAGAATAATTTGTTTCCATTATCAAAGTGAACTTGTTTGCTAAATCAATTTTCTTTTTCTTTTCTTATTTTATTCTTATCACATTACAGTTTCTCTATCCCACTTATACAAAGATTAGAGACATGGTCAATCTTAGGAAGTATTTTTTATTTGTAAAGTGTAGAATTTTGTAGTGATTTTTTTTTCTGCATTAATTTCCGTCTTTACGTTAATGTTTGTATTAAAAAGATTCTATAGACGTGACTCGATATTTTGGTTAAAATTCATTTAAACTAAACATATATATATATATATAACATGATATATCATGATAAATAATTTTATTATATATTTTACCATAATTAATAATTAAATTTATGTATATAATATTATGTATATAGTAATAAAAAAAAGTACACATTTTAATAATTTTTATGTTGAAAAATAATTATAATAAACTATTTTATTTGTATATTCGGTCATTTAACTAATTTTGATATAATTAATTGCTAAACTAATTTTTATATAATTGATCACTAAATTAGTTTTATATATCTCATATCTAAATTGATATTTATATCATGATAATTAAGTTAGTTTTTAAATCCGAATCTAAATTGATAATATTAGTTACTAATATTTTAGTTATTTATAATTATTAAATTATAAATTAATCTTTAATCAAATAATTGACTAATTTTATAATTGAGATCTCCATATTCATAATGATTTATTTAAAAATTAGTGACTAATTTTATTTATTTTAAAGATTAATAAGTTAGTTAGTCCTTAATTAAATTAACGATTAATTTTATTATTTTAGAGATTAATAAATTAATTACTAAAATTAAATTTTCTTGTAATGTATAAATAAGAAGTCTCTATCTTTACCAACAAAATACATGTGTTTATGTTGTATCTATATATTATGATATAAATGCTTGATAACCACGATTTTTCTCTCATAAGTATTCCAAATGCTATATACATGTTTGTACAACAGTGCAATAAATTTAAAATATAACCAATCAAAATTAATCTACCTATGTTATTTTCTTGAGTAAGTTTTTATTTTACTTTAACTATATATTCTCCTTAGGTCAATATGATAACAACTCTTCCTTTATTTTATTTTTATATTACTCTTTGTCATAACGTATAAGAATAGAATTAGATACATTAGATATATTCTTTCATAGACATGATAAAATGGCCAATCCGATCTCATTAAGTTAGGTCTGATTTTGGTCCGTCAAAATCTGATCGGGTCAGGTTGACCTACCAATTAAAAAAGGGTTGACATCAACTATCTGGTTTACCAAGCTAGCGAGCTGGCTCACCAGTTTTTGTTTCCTTTTTCTATCATAAAGAATGTAATATTACATGAAATAGGTTGAAATTTTTTATCTTTAATATTAAAACAAACTGAAAATATGTTTATGCTAAGATGTTGGGTTGAGAATAACACAAATTCATTTAATTTAATTATCAAGAATAACGCAACTACTAGAGACACAATCGAGGAAGACATATAATGCTTACCTTAAATGTAGTAAATTGTGTTGTCACAAACGCATTCCAATCATTTTAATGATGTTAGATTGTATTGGGAGAGGATTAGTATCGACCATGTTCATTATGGTGGTACTAGTCGCCCTCGTGTTTGTTCTGAGGAGATGAGAGGAAAATAGTAAACGTGGAGATGAGAAGAGAATTAGAGAATTTGTGGTGCAAACTTGTTTGTCGTGGTAGTTTACGCTAGTCCTGTTGCGTTGCGTCTGCTCTAGAGATAGGAAGAATGATGGACATGGAGTTGAAAGGAGATTTAGGATTTCAAATATGACATAAAAGGAAAATAATAAAGAAGGGAAATGAATATGAAGTGTAGCACGCATATTCCAATTTTTAAACAGAGTGAAATGTTGTTGTGTAGTGGGTTGTAGGCGCGTTCCATTTAAGTTTTTAATGATGTCGAGTTGGTGGGTTGGCGAATCAAGTTGGAATGGCTCTTGAATTGAAACTGTTTTTCTAATCTGTTTTTTAGCAAGCAGACAAACTAGTTTGTCGAACTTAACCCTTTTTATGATTTTAATATTCTCTAATATATCAAATAATAATAAATATTAATTTCAATTGAAATTAAATGAATTTTAAAGTATTAAACGGGAAATCAAATTGAACCATTTAATTTTGAAAACATATATCCAAATCAATCCAAAATAATTGTTTGCTTTAATCCGTTGTTGAACTTTTGAATCGATTTTTTATTATTCTTTTAATTTGATTTTATTCTAAATGATCCTATATAGCGTCATACTTATGAATATGTACACTAATAGAATCATAGTGACACTTACAAATATAAATACATATGTCATTGACAAAATTAACAATGGACAGGAATATTTATTCACTTAATTATTCATAACTTAGCAAACGTGGGAACCTAATTTATAGTTAAAGTTGTCGTGATATTTGTTATATTTTATATTTCTTTTCAGTGTATTGAAGGTCCACGAGTTTCACATCAGAATCCCATTTAATCTTTATAATCAGATTAATAGCTATGAAGAGGGTTGAGAAAATAATAATAATAATAATAATAATAATAATAAAATCTTCTATTACAAATTGAAAGTATATGTATATTTTATAGAGCATGTCTACTACTTTTTATGATAAGCATATCATAAATTATGAACACGATTATCAACTTCATTTCCATTAATAGTTAAAAGCCAAATATAGTATATTTGTTATATTAGTGGAATGTTTTATTACCGACAACGATAAAAGGTGTAATAATTAACAAGAAGAAGAAATATAACTGAATTTTGCATGTGATCATTATAAGTGTACGATTAACTAATTTGTACTTTCTTCCCACTTGCAAAATATAATATTATTAGTGGGAGAAAGCATCTTCTTGTGTTCAAACTCATAATAGTTTCCTTGTCGCCATACCACATTCTTAAAAGCACAGTTCTCTTAATTATAGTAAGTATAGTTGTCACATAAAATATAAAATATTATTACAAAATAAACACATTTAGATACATGATTGACCTAATTAGTTAGACGTACTCAAAGTGGAAATTCTCACGTTGAAATGTGTCTTCTTTAGTTAATTTATACTTCAAAAGTTTTACACATACAATAAGATTTCACTTTTTATGATTTACAAATGATTTTTCACTTTACAATTTTAAGCAAAAAGGAGAAATATGACTTTGAAGTAAAAATAGCAAATTATCTCATACAATAAGATTTCTGAGTTAAAATATGTATGAGGAAATTAGATGAAGAACTCCTGCACATCCATGGAGTGTGTAAAAGGCAACATTATTCTTAGTTTCTGTCATATCCTTTTAACAATGACTTTCCAATTGTAGAATTTCGAATTGAATTTTGAATTCCACAATTTATAAACTTTTTACGTAAAAGAAGGGTGCTTTTGTCTACACCTATAAGCTTTCTCCCTACATCTCCAAATTAACATTTGTATCATTTAATAAAAATATATCTAAAAAAAATATGTAAACAGTAATTATCAAATCACATTTAATATGAGTTGTATATTTACTCTCATGCACCTCAAGTTTTCACTCTTCACGAGGTTTCATCATTCTTCTTTTTTAGCTCTCGTATGTGTGTATGATGGTGCTCTTTTCTTCCGTTTTCATCAGAAAACAAAGCCTCTTGTTTTTCTTCGTTCACCTTTCATCTTTTTCTTCATTTCAAATAATCCAAGTATAAGTTTTTTTTTTTTTAAATTTTATATTTCTTTGGTTTGATATAGTTATTTTTACTATGTACCAGATTATGAATTGTTTACGAAACTTACAAAATTTGAAATTAGGTTTAGATTTTGAAATCCACATAGAAAATTATTGGATTTCGAAATTTTAGTGAAAAAAGGTCATCAAACCTTAAAATTGACTAAGTGAAAAAAAGGTCATCAAATCTAGTTAAAGAAGTTATCTAATTTCAAAATATGATTTAAAAAATTATTAGATTTCGAAATCCAATTTAAGAAGTTACTGAATTTCTAAATCGGTTTAGGATATCACCGAATTTCAAAATCTAACTATGGTAGTAACTGAATTTCAAAATCTAGTTAAGGTGATCAACAAATTTCAAAATCTGGTGAAACCCATTATCGGATTTCAAAATTTGACTAAGCCGTTAACTAAATTTTGAAATACGGTAACTACCTTAACAAGGTTTTGAAATCTGGTGATCCTTAGTTTTTTTTTTGTAATCTCTTAACTTTTTATTTATTTTTTATTATTATTTTAATTTTTCTACTTTTTTATAATAATTTCTTGAGATATTATTATTAGTATCGTTATTAAAGAAGTGAGGTATTCAATGGTAGTGATGTTATGTCATATTGTAAGATGGAAGATAATCCTTTCAGTTTGATGGACTCACAAGTAAATTTGAGCTTTATATTATATTTCTTTTCTTTTATTAATGAAATATGCGAGGAAGATTATACAAATAATTTTACAACTAATCATATCTTTTCCACACGTGATGACTTAATTAAGTGAGTTTGACGGATTGCTTTTGATTTTCGATTTGTTGTTGTAATTATAAGATATGATAAAGCTATTGGTCAACATGTGAGAAAGACGTTTGTGTTGTTAGGATATGAAAGGGGTGGAAAGTGCATAAAATACAAATATGATGTTCAACCAAGTATATACGACATAAGAAAACGCAAGTGTCCTTTTAAATCGAGGGGAAAACCAATTTTTAATGGAGTAGGGTGGGAATTAAAGGTTGTCTGCAAGTATCATAACCATGATTTGACACAGAGTTTAGTTGATCACCCTTTTATTGGGAGGTTAAATTCCACTGAAGAGTCATTGCTTATTGATATGACTAAGAGTCAAGTGAAACCTACAAATATTTTGCCCACACTCAAAGAAAATAATGATTATAATGTGACGACAATTAAGCAACTATATAATACAATATATAATTACAAACGATCATTGAGATATTTGAGAATTGAATTACAACCCTTGATGATGATGTTGGATCGTGATAAATATATCCATTGAAGTATATGTGTCGACGAATCTGAGGTGGTAACTGACCTTTTTTAGAAACATCCTGATGTAGTTAAATTATTGAATACATTTAATGTTGTTTTGTTGATGGATACCACATACAAAACCAACAAATATAAGTTGTCATTGCTTGATATAGTTGGAGTCACCTCTATAGGGTTGACTTTCTAAACATTCTTTGAATTCTTATCAAGTGAACGGAAAAATAATTTCACCTTACCTCTAGAAAGGCTTAAAGGATTATTTTTGTCATATGAGATAGGTCCACAGGTCATTATTAGTGTCAGAGTCCTCGTTTTGATGAATGTCATGGATTGTGAACATGAATCGATGTTTACTGATTGTGTTAATTGCCTTTATTATGTTTGTATTTCATGACTTTTATTCTTTGAATATGTCGATGAGTCTTGGATCATTCCGTATAAGTTATACTTTGTAAAGGCGTGGACAAACCGGGTTATGCATTTAAGAAACACAATATCAAACAAGTATGGTTTTAATTTTGTTTTATTTAGTTGTTTTTGTTATATGTTTTGTAATATTGTTCATGTCATTTTGTATCAGGTTGAGTCGGCTCACTAGAGCCTAAAGAAAGTATCAGGGAGCAATATGGGAGACCTTTGTTCGTTTTGGGATGCAATTCATAACGTCATCATCCTACAATATAATGAGATAGAGGCATCCTTTGAAAAAAGTCTAAATCTTGTGAATAACACTTTCAAAGGAAACAAATATAAAAGACTGGTTGAACGTGTATCAAGATATGATTTGAGACTCATTGCTCAGGAGTTCGATCGAGTAAAGAATATAAGATTTAATAGTGAAAGTTGTAGATGTGTTCTGAGACGAACATATGATCCATCATGTACTTATGAATTAAAACGATATGGCCCGTGATTATTCCTCTGTCTAAAATTCATATCATGTGAACTATATTGAACTTTTCAAATATTTTATCAAATGTCGCAAGTAGAGTTATGCATTCAACCTGAACTTGATCTAGTGCTTAATTGTTTCAAAGAAGTCAACATTGCAGGAAAAATGAACATCAAACAGAAGTTACTTGAAATTGTTTATCTTGTTATGACATCTATGGTACCTTCAATGCATAAAGTGAAAATGAATGGAGCACATAAGCGTAAAGTTCATCAATCTCAAAGGTCTACCAAGCTGAACCCTTATATTTTGAGCACATAGACTCCTTGCATTCCATCTATAAAACTTTATCAACAAAAAGAGAAATACAATCTAAGGCTAAATATGTACAACAAAGGAGAGTACCCATGTTAGATTAGTTTCATCATATTTGTCACCCTTACATAGTCGATGTTGTTGATGTCGTTGTTGATGATCATTATGACTATAAATGCATTGTTGCTTTATTGGGGATGGATGAAGAGTCATGACCCCTTATCCGACATAACCTGTTTAAAGAACTTAATCAATGATGTGATGAATATGCAAGACTAGTGGGAAGCTATGATCAACTAGAACAACTAAGAAAGTCTTTGTTAGTCAATTCACAATTAACGTTACATGTTGTTATAGTTGACAATTTACTTATTATGTCTTACATTTTTCTTCCGTAACAATTTGTTTCATTAATTACAAGTTAATATTGACAAGTGGATGACTATACTAGACATTAACTATGTCATTGTTAATCGACATAATGTCATCTTAGTCTGTCATATCGTCAGAATATTATGATCTTCTCACTACATAGTACATCACCTTCTGATATAAGACAACATCGATTAATATGTATAGGACACGTTCATGGATCTCATTTTGTATAGGTAAAGTTATTATTCTTTTATTCTATTATAAAAAGTCTCATTTACTAATTTTATCTTTATAGGTTCACCTACAAGAATGTTGTCCTTTACCCATAGTAGATATCATATCGTCTAGCCATGGTTACCCCGAGGCGCGGGCATGGTCATCTTTTTATATAACTAGGATGTAAACATTTGTAGAGTTGATGGGCGTGAATACTAGTTATGAAGACTTGCTTCAGAACTGATATTTTTGTAATGTGAACATATTTACAAATGAAAATAGAAGTTGTTTAATTATATAAATACAAAGTTGTTGTTAATTCATCGTCAAGCATACCACTCTCATGCATATAAAAACTCACATAATCTTCATTAATATACTAATTATGTCAAAATTAACAAAGTTGTTTAATCATATAAAAACAAAGTTCTGACATTCCAAATATTACATAAAATTTCAAAACAACCAAATACGTAGTAAAAGGCATTGCTACCCAGATGAACGTTTGTCAGATACATTTTGACCTTCTCTAATGTTGGATGCATGTTCTTCAGACGTCACACGAGCTATCTGTAATGTCTCATTAGTACACTCCCATGCTACAGTGTCATCGTTGACATCACAACAATCAATCGTCGTATGTAAGATGCTCATCACACGACTAATAAATTCTTGCATTCAAGGTCACAACAAATTAATTAACATTCTTTAATAGCATAAATACATAAACATTGTATAGTTAAATACCAACAAACCAGATTTTGACTCGAATCTCCTCTGAACTAGAATGTCATTTGGGACATGTCATCAAAGTTAAGGTACAAGACTAAGTTGATCGTCCTCGGCAACATGAATAACATAGGGATGAGATACCCTTCTGAACCACTAAAGGTATCCTTCCACACATGCAAATGCAGATGACACTGGTGTGACATTCACATATACGTGCTCAATAAAACGAAACCAACAATCATAAATTGTTATTATGTCAACTTCTTAAGCAATGTTTGGCGATTGCAGAATCAACTACTCATGCGAATTGCCTTAACACGCGTTCAAGTAGATGTTTGTGTACAATCATACCGACTTTGATTCACCTATAAAACATACTAAAGGTTAGATGTGGACGACTAATTCGATATGATTCATATGGGGTCCAGATCATCCCATCATATGTCAGTCCATCCAAATGTGTCTTGGCCTCAAATAAGCTGGAAATTGGCCTCCCTATCACCCAACATGTGGCACGAAATCTATCTTCATCATAAGTAGGAAGCAGATGCCTTATTCATATCTCAAGAAGTGCTCATAAATTCAACCCTACAAAAAACAAATTAAAGGTTGGTCAATAAAGGAAATGAAAGTGCAAGATATTTGTGTACCTGTAAAAGAGTCAGATATCTAGCTAATTATTTTGTCTTAGCAAAGTTGGAATTTTTGAGCTACTCATACAAGAGAGATAACACAACAATTCCCCAAACATATATGCCGCATGACTAACTTAATCTCTTCTCGATCCTAAACAAAACAATCAGATATAAAGTTCAAACAAATCATCAACCATCAAAATTAATATATATATATATATACATATATGTGTACATGTACATATACACATACATGTACATGTACACATACATGTACATGTACACATATATGTACATATATATGTATCTATATATATATATATGTATATGTATATATATATGTATATATATATATATATATATATATATATATATATATATATATATATATATATATATATATTCAACTACTATACTAACTTAGTTCAACCACAACGCATATGCAATATAATCGGCATAACTTGTCAATAGTGATATATCATGTGGACCTCCAGAAAATTTACCTACTTCATGTTGTTCTTCAACATCATCCTCATGGTCCTTAACAACATCATCCTCATGGTCCTCAACAACATCATCCTCATGGTCCTCAACAACATCATCCTCATGGTCCTCAACAACATCATTCTACTGCTAAAAAACATCCTCGTGTTCCTCATAAACAAAATGAATAACAAAATGAAATTCGGGAGTGCAGGGGTCGAGAGCAAAAAGGGTGGAGAGGAGATGTGGCCGCTAGAGTAACAAAATGAATAAAAGTGGGTGGTTGTGGGTGGGTGGAGTTAATTATAGGAGAAAAAAAAAAGATTTCTACCTTTATTAGAAAGGTAATTTTGTCATTAACCAAAAAAAATGGAAGTGTAGAAAGGAGAAGGTTTTGAGGTGCAGGGAGAAACCCCTGTAAAAGAATTACTTATGGATGTGCAATCCAAAAAAAAATCCAAATTACACACTAGATTTTCTTAAAAAAAACTAAAATTATGGATTATATGATTTGAAAGTATTTTTCATATAAAAAAACATAAATAACACAATCCAAAATTAAAAAATCCAGAAGAGAAATAATTTTCAAATAGTGAAATTTTTTTTTCATACAAAAACAACTTTCAAATTTATGAACCCAAAGGGCAGAAATGAGAATTTTCATATATAGGAACAGAAAGAAATTACAAAAATAATAATGTTCATATTATTTTCATACATAACAAAATCATAATAGACAACAAAAAGTTGGTGTTATAGCAATTGAAAAAAATATGAAGAAAAAATGGTTTAAATTGTTTGGATATATTAAGAAAAGACCAGAAGGAAGAAAAGCATTGAAAGAAATAGTCAAAGGAGGTTAGATGTTCGTCTTTAACTGTTATAATAAAAAAGAGAAGACATTGGAGAAAATCTTCATAATATTTCTAAAGCTTCGGTTTAACTCCACTCTTTCGTAATCCATTTAACTAACCTCGCTTAATGAGATAAGACACTCATGTTATCTAATTATTTCAAACCTTAATACGTGATAAATATGTTACCTTCTATAAAAACTACTTTAAAATGTCATAGTACTTATGATTTTTAACTAGTTAACAGATAATTAAAAAACTAATTTACTGAGAAAAATGTCATTAACAGTAACCGTGTTTATAAACTCAACAACCAAACACCAGAAGAAAACTACTATCTTTAAATAATACATTTCATCCAAAATGAACAAACATGAAAAAAGAAAAAAAAATCACAAACACTCAATAGTAATAAGCTACGGTTTTCTGTTTTTTCAAATATAAAGCAAGTTATATAATCAAAAGTAGTGAAACTTAAAAAAAAAGAAAGAATAACTTGCTAACACCTAATGCAGTAATCAATCACAGGATTGACATCCAATAATCTTTGTACCTTAATGTTACAAGTAATAGATAAATTTGGCACTGCTTCTCTGTTATATATACTTTGTTGTTGAAAATTGCAAGGTTGACATCATAAAAAGCAAGCTTTGTGGAATTGCAATTAGTGATTCGGATACCAAAACATGCCTTTTATGCCCTCTGGGTCTGCTTCAAAGCCTAAATTGCGATAAAATTCCACGACTGCATTCAATGGACAAAAAAGCAAATATTGAGACTCCAAGCTGCCAAACAATACCAAACTACATCCCCAATCAGAAGGGAATTAGGCACTGAATATAAGAATAGCATTGGTCAAGACTGGAGGTAAATACAGTACAAGAAGAATATTGTCAAGAAAGTTAAATTGGTAAGAATATTCCTAGATAAAGCCCTTCAAATTTATGACATTGCTTTCTAGGCAGCTTCTTCTTGCACCTCCATAAACTTCTTACTGCACCCCTATGGATGTTTGTAATCTAAAATGTAAATTTTGCATTCCAGAATTGTACTTTGGAAAATACAATCTAAAATATAAAAATTTTATTGCAGATTATACAATCCATAACATATTTGTATTCTAAATTATGCAATATGGAATATATTTTTTATCTTGTAGTTCGGAATACAAAAAATGGTATTCCAAATTGTATATTCCGGAGTACAAAAATTTATGGGAGTATAGGTTGATATTATGGAGATGCAGAAAGAAATGGCTTGCTTTGTATTCACTTAAAAGTTGGGAGGGTAAAAGAGATTCTGGATTCAACTTTTCTCACTAACATTTGGAAGATATAAGATTGGTTTGAAGAGTTTGGAAAAGAGAGTAGGAGAAGTAGTGAGTTTGACTCCCCTCACTAACATAACTAACAACTAACATTTGTCGATAAAAAAAACCTAAAAGATTAAAAGAAACCATGGAAAGCATGACACCAGCTCACAAAATAACAAAGCACTTTTGAGAGACAGAGCAGCTTTGAGACTTTGCACAACATCTTGTGATTAACATTAGTGATACTATGCATAAAGGATGTCAATATTATTGTACCTTTACTATCTGCAAACAGAGTTATATTGCCAATGTCCCTTTGCAGAAGAGCTCTAATCAGTTTCTCTATAAGAGCTTTACCAAGACCTTGGCCCTATACAATAAAAACAGCATCAATAAGCAGTACATCGTTTGGAAGAGCTTATGTACAACTAATTTGGACTTATAACATGAGTACTTGTGTTGTTTATAGCTTTAAAATAGCTTATGATAGGTTCATAAGATGATTTCAATAAGCTCTCCAGGATAGCTTATGAAAATAGCTTACATAAAAATAGATTAACCAGAATTTCCCTTTGATTATGAAAGCAACTTACATAATGTGCACTTATTCAAAAGACCTTAACTAAGTTGTTTATTCAAATGAACCCTATAGTCACGGTTTAAGCTTACATTGGAACAGACAAAAATTCGTTTTGGCAGAAATGCAGAATGCTCGAATGCATTACCATGTGCATTTCATAATTCTTCCAATAAAATTAGAGATTCAAGCATTAGCAATCTTCATTCTATGGCTGAATATTTTGGAAATTTAGCAGGTGTTCAAGTAGAGAGTGGTTTTTACTAGGGTAGTTTGAAATAGAATGGAGGGGAAAAGTACAGAATACCACTAACTTTTTACGAATTTTGCATCGTTAAGTAAAAATGGACACTGAATGATGCCAATTCAATATTTACCATGATTTATACATTAGACTAAAGTATATTATACATGAACTTGAGATTTTGCATATTCCACTTTTGGTAGCAAACTTTTCAAGCAACTAGCACCAGAGTTTTTATTCAAAATCCAAGTTCGTGACAGAAAATACCTGGTAACTAGGATCAACTAGAACATCCCAAATTGTGGCATTGAAGGCATGGTCAGACGTAGCACGGGCCATGCCAATTAATCTCTTCTGTTCATCCCCCTCTGTTAAATAACTTCGCCAAGTACACTAAGATGTTCATCAAATAGGTTTAGATAGGTATAAGAATAAAGAAAAGGCTGAACCATCCAACTAATTGATTTAGACAGAAAACAAAAACAAGATGCCATACTAATTTTACCTGACCCAGGCGACTTTCTTATAGAATGAAGAGAGGCTACTATATAGCTATTTTTCAAAGCCGCAGCTAATTTTGACAGTGGTCTACGTGGCCACCCTACCTGTCAAAGTCATAACCATTCATTTTGCCAGAGGGTGAGCATGATAAAATAACAAAGTCTGAGCACTCAACTTGTAGTGATAAAAGTTATACATTGAATTTGTAAATTGTGATGTTAAAAAATCCACTCGCTAGAGGTGTATTAAGGAAAATATACCAAAGGAAACTAGTGCGGTGATTAGTAAGAAAGTCCTAGTGTTGACAAACTAAGTAACTTCAAAACTAACATGATTTCAGTGTATTGAAGACTGTAGAGAAGTGACTTCAAAACTGCCTTACGATAGAAATT
This sequence comes from Vigna angularis, assembly GCF_016808095.1. NCBI lineage: Eukaryota > Viridiplantae > Streptophyta > Magnoliopsida > Fabales > Fabaceae > Vigna > Vigna angularis. The sequence goes on from NC_068971.1 coordinate 11,526,475, forward strand.
AGAAAAATCAACACACAACTTAAAGACACATTAGAATCACACCTTGTCACAGAGGGCTTCAAGATCATATACATCAATATCTCCACCTGAAGAGAATATTATTTGTTCAATTGTCCCATCAGGTTCTGTCTTTTCTACAAGGACAAACACTTGAGGCAGAGGTTCTTCATCTTCTTCATCTATAGAGGGTGGATCAATGACTTGCATCGAGTTATCTTTCATCAACCTGGACGAGGAAACAAGTCATTAGGTGAAGGGTATTTTCAAGATAAGAGATACACTAAGCATCATAAGTGCACTAGGATGTCTTAGCAATGTTAGAGTTAGAATTAAATAGCAGGGAACACGTACATATAAAATTTGTAAAATTATAACTCCCAAAAGCAACAGGGTACACATGTTTCATAATACTTTTATATTTAGATAATTAATAGCACATTTTCAAAAACTCTCTCGCGAAGTGGACAAAACTACGCGATTATTTTCTTCAAAATAAGGGGAAGCAAATACAACACAAAGTCAATATGAAAAGAATAAGAACCACCCTAACAAGTTGAAAGAATAACGAATCAAAGCGGTAAAGTTATCACAATATCTATTTTCACTATCTCCCGTTTTCTGAAGTTATTATTTTATTGTTTGCCATACAAAATTCTGAAAAAAAAAGTGAAAGTGAAAATAAAAACATTTCTCAAACACAACATCAAACTTTACGAAATTAAGGCACAAAGTGGTCGATTTCCTGTGGATGTGTATAAGGTTTTGCACAATACAAGTGTAGGGGTTAGTGCCCTTTTTGTTTTCCTTTTATTATCAAAATGAAGAATGAAAATTGAAGGTACCCAGATTTAATTGATTCCCAAAATCCAGCCTTGAGCTGAAAAGACTTGAACTTTCTGGTTGCTGCAGCCAAGAGAGAAATCTTTACAGTGAATAAACTATGATAAGAAATTGAGAAAATGGAAGAACAAAGATAGTGAGAGCGTGTCCACCTGTAGTAGCAAAGGAGTAACTAAGATTGGAAGGAAATAATAATTGTGTTTGAGTAGACAGTGGATAATTGGCATGAAATGGAACAATTGAGAACCTGAAACAAAAAATACAGAAATATATAATCATAACAATAAAAGTGAATGAAAAAAAACAGGTGTACGAGGTGGAAGATAAAGAGAGGGAACCGACGAAGAAGAAATAGCATTGATATTGAGGGTTAGCATTGTGAGAATGAGAGAGCTGCTGCGTTCCTTGTCGTGTCAGTCTTGTCCACCCAATTCAACACAACACAACACAACACTCAGATAGTTAATAGTCGATGACTGATGATGCATGTATGTATGTAGATGATGTTGATACGATGGTGATGATGGTATGCGTATCTCCCTTGCCAACCACATTTTCGTGCACTTCTTTTTCCACTCTCAAGTTTGGGCCTTACCATTGGGTTTTAATTACTATTTACACTTTCTAATTAATAATTACACACTCCCTTTTTGTGGATTTTATTTGGGCCTTACCATTGGGTTTTAATTACTATTATTTATTTCCCTTTTTGCCTTTAGAAGTTTTATTTGAAGAGTATGTAAATGACCGAAAAATGGATTTCGGAAGGAGTGAACAAGATTATTGCTTCATGTGTAGGGAGGAAACATTGTCTCTAGAAACATTGTACATGTTGCTTTGTTGACTACAATTTAATAATTGGAATGTCTGATATCCCTTTCTATGTATGTGTCTTTTATGGAGAAACCTAACACAAGCCACAGTTAAACATACGCAGACATATATCACGACTTTCCTTCCCTTTAGTATGACGTTAATCATCCTTTCATTTCTTCACCTATCGTTTTTAGTTGGACTGACTGGTGCTAGAAGTTTAACATAGATAATTAATATAAAATTCTCTAACTGTACTAACTTAAATATCGTATTCCTTGCAGAAGGCAACATTACAATATCAATTATGCCACTAAAATTGGGACATATATGACCATTTTCTCTAGATCTCAAGAAGAACATTTGCTATTGCAATTATAGAGAGAAAATGATCACTTGTGTCTCAGTCTTGACGACATAAATTAATACTGTAATACTGACCAAATTATTCAATTTTAATGCTTTATAAGATTCATAATTATTTTTCTTTGATTTTGCAGGTTTACAAAAGCGGAGAACAATTACACCATAATCTCCAATGTTGTGCATCCAAAATCAGAAGGCTAGGTACTTCCAACTTGGTTTTTAAAGCGCAAGCTTACCTCGATACCCTTTGCCAGGAAGACTTTCAGTATAGGGATCATTATACTCTTCTGAGTCGGCACCAAGACAAACCATCGATACCACTTTTGGGTCTATCTAAGATGAGGTTCCGTGTGTGTTACACAAACACCAATAACATATGAGCAAACTATATAAGGGATTGACAACACTCTTTACCCAAAACCTTAAGACAATGGGTTAATGGGTCTTTCATCTTTATATACTACTATAATTTCATATTTCTATCGAATGTGAGACTTAGACTCACACTTGGATACCAACACTACATTGCTTTCAGCTACTACTTGTAGACAACAAATATAAATAAACTAATTCATTATGTTGTTGTCTTATCCATACAATCAACAATAATTGACTCAAATATTCCTGACCCTTGTATTCAAAACAAACAAAAACGGAAAAATATGACTAACACATTAAGTAGCCGTAAGACTCAAACGGCTAATATATTAATTACTTATAAGACTCTAATAGCCAAACATTCAAGTTTATTCCCTACCCAATAAAACTCTCCCATAAATTTAAAACTTTTTCCTCCTTCACCTTAGTTCTTCTATACTTCATCCCGAGTAGCACATGCACTAACTCCTTTCCTTTCTTTACTTATTCTTGGATGATGAGCAAACGTTCAACAATATACTTGTTTCTTTCATCACTAATTGAGTTATTTGAGGTGTCCAAATGTTCCACCGAGCTATCTACATGTTCCACCAAACTATCTACATGCTCCACCAAGTTTTTTTTAGGTGTTTGGTTGTCTTGCCAAGTCATTTAGCTTCATGTGCTCGCCCTTGTGCTACTTATCAAGTTGAGATTGATATCCAATCTCTATGACATCATTAACAACGTCATGTTCTCTTCAATATCTTCGGTGAGAAAGTTGGTGGTTTCTTCTCTTCCCTTTTTAGATTGACAAATTTTAGCCAAATGTTCAATCTTACCACTATGAAAACATTTATATGAGTAGCACTTCTTTGCATAATGGCCATATTTTCCACACAAAGAATGCCAATTTGTAGACAACAAATTTACTATGTGAATAAACTGATTCACCTATGTTGCTGCTTTTTTCATGCAACGACAGTAAAATTTATAGACTCACACATTCCTAATAGTTGTACTTAAAGTAAACAAAAACGGCTAAAAACGACTAACACATTAACTACTCATAAGACTTCAATGACTAATGTATTAACTATTCATAAAACTCAAATGACTAGTACATTAACTACTCGTAAGACTCCAACAACTAATATATTAATTATCCATAAGACCCATAATGGCTAATTCATTTAAGTTTATTCCAAACCCCGCACTACTAGACAAAGTGTTCATGCCATATATGGAACAATTTTGACATGCAAACTTGTAATTATGAAAAAAAAAATGCTTTCACTGTTCGACTAAGCACACAGAAATTAAATAGCTTACACCCAAACTTGCTAGCATTAATCTGTATAATTACATATTTGAAGTGTGTGAAGGAAACTGGTATGGCATAGCACATTATTAGCGAGGAACAATGGTGGGAATGACACCACTGACAAGATTACTTCCTGACACATACGCGTACTTGTGTTGATCCTCTCTTGCTGCATTAGATCCTGAAGATGATAAGAGTGCCATTTCACCTGAATTATCTATGGGTTCTGGGAATCTGGCTTCATCACTTTGTGATAGCACTGCAGCAATATCTTCTAGTTCCCTCACCACGTCTAGAATTGATGGCCTCTCCTCTGGTTTATCTTTGCAACATCTGAGGGCCAGAGTTAAAAACTTGTCCAAGCAATCTGATGGATACAACCCCATTCTTTTCCCTATAACGGAATATATCATGCCAGATCGACAAGCCGCATTAACCTGACACCAAATTATGTATCATTAATGATATTGGTAAGTTATCTAGTACTTCTTTTTACATGGAATGGAAATAAATCAGATATATCAGAATTCATGTGACATTTTTCTACACAATGTACTAGCAAAAAAGTAAATTTTGAGTTTAATTTGTATGCATTATCAATATACAAATATTTATACTGTCCATCAATCCAGAATCATTGTTGGTATGACTTCTGTGAAATTTATTGCAAAAAGAAAAATCTCATCATACGTATCCATGTGCAATTAGATATCAGTATAAAAATCTGTTCTATACTGCCAATGCATACATGGTTTACTCAAACTTTCATGATAAGTTTTATGCAATATTTTGTGATTAGGTGATCACAAATGACAGACAGAAAAAGTAACAGAAAGAGTACCTCGTTAATGATGTGTTTGCCACGTGAGATTGGCTGCATGCCGGTCAAAAGCTCCAGAAACACAACTCCTAGGCTATAGATATCATTTTTGTCAGTAAACTTATGAGTCAATACATATTCTGGGTCAAGGTAACCCTGCAGGCAAATTACAAAGTAATTGTCATATTTCAGATTGTATTGATTTTCAGTGTCGGTAAGAAAGGACAGAAATTGCAGCAGCCCAAAGTATACGATTTAATGATAGGACAAGATTTAACTACACTACATCTAACATTAAATGGTAAGTGGAATTTGACTATTATGGAGTGGCTCGTACATGAGAATATTTAATAGAAGAGAAGAATATAACAAGCCAGGAAAATCTCATAACTAAATAGTCAAAATTGCATAGTATCAATCGAAATATTTATTTATATCAGAAATTTCTCAATGTAACTTCAGGTCTTCAATATGGAAACTGAAATCATTCCAAATTTTCTTTGACAAACTTACTGGTGTTCCCTTCACAACAGTTGACAGGTATTTAGTGCCAGATCCTTCTGATGCAAGCCGTGAAAGTCCAAAATCAGCTACTTTAGCTGTAAATTTGGAGTCTAAAAGTATGTTGCTGGCTTTAATATCTCGGTGGAATATAGGAGGGTTAGCTTCTGTATGAAGATAAAGTACGCCTTTGGCTGCACCCAATGCAATTTTTAACCCCATACCAAAATTTTGTCTTTCCTTGGCTTTTTCAGTTCTACCTGCCACAGTTTGGTATCTATTAACTTTGAATCATATCTTATTAGCTTCACTGAAAACAGCACCAATTCAAAATCATAGTTCTGCATTATTACACTATCCTTTGTCTTTACTTTATGACATTTTCGCTTCTACCCTTTTGGTTTCTACTTATAAAGATAGAATGAAAAAAAGTTTATGAACTTCAGCATTGACTACCTACCAGGATTTCCTTTGTTCAACATGTCTGCCCCAAATATTTGGAGAAAAAGAGATAATATGCACTAAGATAAAGAAGATATTAAAGTTGCTTTATTTTTATTTCCATATACAGAAAATTTCAACAATTACATACCAGAAATCCAGTCCCTTAGGGTGCCATTGGGCATGAATTCATAAACCAGCATCTGAACCATCGGAAAGAATATATGAGAACAGTAATATTTACTAATTGTAAACAGTTAGTCATGACTTCATCTCACCATTGAGCTTAACAGAACAGACACACCAAACCAGATAAACATAAAGAACAAGCATGCGAAATGGTCTAAACAGACTAAAGGAGACAAACGGGACACTAATAGAAAATTTCTATATCATAACACAACTGCCTCAATAGTTGGTGGAGGAATGCATATTATGCTATGACTTTTGTGCACAACAATTTCTTTCTCACATTTGAATTCTTCAACGCTTAAATGAAAGATGATGCAGACAACAAAGGTGCAGTTACTAGCTATATGATATGATATGATATATACCTGCTCCTCTTCTTCATTACAGTATCCAATCAGTGAGACAAGATTTCGGTGGTGTAACCTCGATAAAAGTTCAATCTCAGTCAAAAACTCCTTTTGGCTTTGTAAGGAATCTTCTGCTGCTCGTTTAATGGCCACAAGTGTTTCCCCAGACAAAATGCCTTTATGGACATCTCCATAACCTCCTTTGCCAATTATAGTTGAGCTGCTAAAATTTTTCGTAGCAATAGCCAGTTCTATGAAACTAAATTCTTTAACACTGTCTATTTTAATGTGTACACTAGGGGCTGCAAAAAGAAATAGGCCTTGAATCCCATTCTTCAAGGAAATCAAAATGACGTTAGCAGAAAGACTTACAATACTTACACTTATGTTTCCTTGAATTCATGTGCTGATATTTTGCACGTCTTCTAAAAAGCAGGAAAATGATTAGAGCAGATGTTGCTAAAATACTAGCAACAGCTGATATTAAAGCAGCACCCAATATGAGTGAATTAGATCCACCCCTCTTTGAATCAGTAGCTATAAAAGGAAAGTTAAATTAGAGAAACTCGGCAAAGGCTAATAAATTCTAATAACAGATTAACTAAAAGGAGAGATCTATAACCAAAGTACAAAGAAGGATGCATATGGTTTGGTAGCTTGTCTTTGTGTGTGCTCCAAACGTCACAAACATAAGGTATATACCATTAGATTAATATTTTCTACTTTAAAACAAGGCTTTTGATCAAAACAGATTTCCAATTGTCAGTGATACTTAAAATATATAAAATTTATAGTAGCATCTTTGTTAAAATGCTTTATAGAGAATTTATAGCGAAATCTTACAGTATTATGCATGCTAAAATGCCAATAACTTCTACAAGTAGCAAAAGAAATTTGTTCCCAAAATTCATAAAACAAATATTTGATGGATTGCAATGGTAATAGTGTAATCAACACATGGCATAAATTTGCTACGCATATAAGATTCAATAATAAAGTGATGAGATTACGAAACTTACTAGTTGCATAAGGTCCAACAAGAGTGAAGCTCAGGAGTTCATATGGTCCAAAGAAATGATTGGGAGGAAATCCCCATGATGTAAATGTGGTTTTAATACGAGAGACCTCACTTTCGTTGAACATATTTAAGTAGGAATCATATGAAGGGAACAGTTTTAAATACATGGTTATACGGTTTCCATCTTCCCAAGCAGATATTGATAACTGATAGCGTTCTAAGCTTAAGGAATCAGTTATATATAATACAAACATTGAAAAATAGGGAGCAAAGTAAGAAAAACTTGGACTTTTCAGCCTGTATCCAATTATCAGAGGAGCTGCACAATAGCAAGGAATTGGGAAAGAGGGTACATATAATTCATAGGAATTATCTACTTGGCAATCTTGAAATGGACAGACATTTGATGCATTTTCTGGGTTTCTGACTACTTCATGTTCTTCATCTCCTCCAGGTCCACAATATTGACCAATATTTTCTATGTTAGAATTGTCGCACACTTTATTGCCATAAAGCCTTCAAGGAAAAAAGAAAGAACTGACTCGAGATATTTGGAAAACACGTATATGAGTAACACGGACACTAGGAAATGGCAACTTCAAAATGATAGAACATGACACAGATATAATATAACATCTAAACTGAATTATAACTAACACGAGAAGAAACTCATAAATGGCAAGAGAAATTGTTGGGAAATAAATCAAGCATATAATTTTAAAAACTGTAGCAAGAGCTTCCTTGTTAGAAATTATACTTTATTACTTCATCATATTTAAATAAAGTAAGATGGTCATTCTAAAAATTTCCTAAAATTTTGAAAAGGGAAAGGGAAAATATATAAAAATACAACTAAAACTATTCAAACTGTCCATGTAGAATCTGGCATGGCTACAACAAGACAAGACATATCATACAGAAGTACTTGTGCTTCTTATAATTTATGACACTAATTAAACAAAACATCATTTTAATTTCTTTCTTATTAAATGTATAGTGGCTATACATAATTGTCACAATTATTTTCATACTAAAAATGAAACACTTGAACTAAAAATTAAGCATAAATGTATGTGATATTTTGAACACGATCTGAACAATAAAGACTGAGCATATGTATTGAGCAAACCTCAAGGTAACATTTGGTGGGGGATTCAGATTTCCCAAAACGTCAACTAATGAGTTATTTTCGAGATTGCTGCACACAGATAGGAAGAAGAAATTGAATTTACTTTGAAAACGACATAATATAAAATACACTCCATCAATAGTAAATTCCTTGTCAAATTGTTGTAATTAGAGAAAAATCTTTCTAATTAGAGAAAATATCAATAGAATCTTCTAGTTTATTTTTTAGTACATTTTTTCCTTATTTCTTTATATTTGGAAGATTAGATTGTTACAAATAAGTGTAAGGAAAATGTAATAGGTATGAATGATAATAATAAAAAATCATTCTCCCTTTCAAGTCAAAGTTATTTAATTTGATGAAAAAACTTAATATTCCTTTATATTGTAGCAGTAATCTGGATTCAGAAGTTACATTTTAAGTTTGTCTTTAGTATTGAAGGCCCTGTCCTGCCATATGCTAGCAGGGATTGATCCATTTAGCAAATTGTGCTCAAGTGACCTGTGTTTAACAATGAAACAAAAACATCAACCCAATGCACAAAGACTTTCACTTGGACAGAAGTCTCACTAAATCCAAGAGATGATGGAAACGATGGCTTCTTCAATAGACAGTTATATTTAAGATATTTCAAGATATTGATATGAAATAATTGAATGAATTTAACGAGAAAAACATATTGACAGGTATATATCTTCTCACAGTTTTTGAAGATTGGGGTATATGAAGCTTAGAGGAATTGGTCCTTCGAGAAGATTATTTGATAGATCACTGCAATAGCAAGAAAATTACTGCATCAAACTCAAATATATCATCGCTAGTTGACTAGGATTAAGCAAATTAACATTTGATGAAGGCAAACCAACATAGATACAAAATATACAAACAAAACTTGAATATTTACATACATTGTTAGGAATAAAAGAGAATGAGTTAGACACGTGTGAGACACGTGTAAGGAGAGTAATATGTTATAGTTGTTAGAAGAGAGAGAGGGTATAAATAATAAACTAAGTAGGGGGAGAGGGAAAATCGGAGAATTTGTTCAGACTGGATATTTTCCAGAGGAGGAAGGTTAGGCTTCCTTGGGGGTGATTCTTGTATTCTGATTCACTCATTCATCATTAATACATATATGCATACTTTTCCATTCTTTATTCGAGAGTTGTGGTGAGAAGAGAGTCTTGATTAGGTTATTGGCATAAAATAACCTAACATACATAGTTGTCATATTGTCTGCAAGTTTGTTTGATGGTATAGTTCCAGTAAACTGATTCCAGCTAAGGTCTCTAAAACATGAACCAATCAAATTAGTTGGTAACTAAAACATGAGTAGTATGAAATATATATTTTTTTTAATTTTATTCAATTTTACTTTGAAACAAAAGTAAAAACAAAAAAAGAGGGACCCATGCGTAAGCATGGGTATCCTACTAGTTCTCATTAAATACAATATAGAGAGAGAGAACTCCACAATTGATATTTTAACTTACAAATAGCTAAGGTTTGGTATTGAACTGAAATCAGGAACATTTCCTTGCAGACTACAGTTTCTCAGTGTTCTGTTCAGTCAGACAGAAAAAAAAATAAAGCTTAAATAACAAAAATAATCACAAGTATGTTGTTGAATTAACAGTTGAAAATAATCTTTTGATATAAAAACTCAAGTACTTTGTTGATAACTGAAAAATGGTCAGTAAGTACCTGTAACATGCTATATTAAATTTAAAACAAACAAAAAAAAGTGTTTATCCTAAAAGTACTTACAGTTTCACTAGACCGGAGAAGTTTTCATACGTGGAAGGAATTTCATTCCCGTTGAAATTATTGTTATCAAGTTGGCTGCACCGGCAAAAAAGTCAATGCCAAGATCATAAATTGTTGGTAAAAATCCCTTTTCTAACAAATTTATAGTACACATGAAAGCGTTCAAAGTGCTGTTATACAGTGACATCAATGTTTAATAGATAATTACACAATTCTGGATTTTGATATCCTTCTCTACTTCTGGACGCTTTATTTTTGGTAAGACACTTGTTTTAAGGAAACTTATGTTTCATTGAGATTAATTATATATTTGGTAAGGATGTATCTAGGATTGTTTTTAATCTTTCTGTTATACAAAACTATTGATGCGAGATCTCCACCATATATATATACTTGGAGAATATATCTAGGACATTTGATACCAATGAACCATAAACAAACCCGTATAAGAGATTAAGACAGTACCTTTAGATAATAGGTTTGTGGGTCTTTCTCTTTATATATTACTCATTTCTATCTTATGTAGGACTTAACCCATTTAGATTCCTAACAAGATTTTAGTTAAACATCAAATATTCACTAGTCCATAAAATTACCAACTGACGTCCAAAATGTGCTATTATACACGTAAAGTCCTTCGTAGAATACCTAAAAGACTACAAACTTTTGAATTCTCAGCTGAATACTAGAAGTAAGAACCACTTTTGCAAACTAAAAATGCTTCAACTGTTCACAGGAGTCCTGCAGTTGACTGTTGCATAAGTTGCATTACATGATACAACATCACTAAAAATGGAAAGGAAGAATCTACAGGCTGCACCTGTGAGTACAAACATAAAAACTGAAACTAAAATGAAAGGTATCAATGGATGGATCATGTACAATATAGGTAGAGGATTGATTTATGGGAAGCATGGATTGTAAAAGACTATTCATGCTAGACATTTTAAAAAGAAAAGAAAAACTAAATACTTCTCAATATACATACCTTTTTTATCAGTTTGCATCTTTCTACCTATTAATGAAACCTAGGGCTCTGCTAGTGATATGTATGCTATCATATTTCCCCATCTAAAATATTTTTGTAATTATTTTATACCCAAGACTTCTATTGCCCTTTTTATCCCCAACTTTAGGCATGGACAGCACAAAATGAATCATAAATAGCTTAAAAAAGAGAAACTCTTATTAGTCATTGGATTGAGTTTACACACAACCAAATTACCTTGGGGATTGAAAAGAGTAAGAACATGAATTGATGATACATTACAAATCGCTTAGGTTTCAAACGTGTCATAGGACTCCATAATTCCATAAAGCAGTTGTTTAAAGTCGATTATACTAATAATTCAAATCATTTTGTATAGAGTTGCTTCCCTTTTGAAGTAAGAAGCAAATGAAAAGAAGGATTTCATGCTGAACATTAAGGAAATAGGTACCTGCATGCGTTAGCAAGTCCATGCATGCAAGACATGACTATCATTTCCTAAATGCTAAAAATCAGTCTAAGAGTAGGGAGTCCTTGAGAAGAAAGAATGGAATTCTATTCAGAAATTTTATGTTGCCATTTAGTTCTGTCCTGTGATGTATCCACATGGCTCTTCTGTTAGGCATATCTTCAATTGTCAAAACAACCTAGACAAGGTGCATGTACCTATATGGTCATTAATGTTCTTGTTTCATCATCCTGAAAACATTATTTATCAGAGAATGATTTTAAACACGTCTACTTATGCTACACTAAATATTAAGCAATGCATGTCAACAGTAACTCAAGTAATAAATACTACAATCTAAACAAGGTGGAAGTAGAACATACAGTATTCTTAACCGTTGTAAGACAGAGAAATTTGATGGAAGGTAACTAGATAAGTTATTGTTGTCCACAAGCCTGAAAAGTCATTTCAAAAAGGAGACAACAAAAACTAGTAAAGATCCTGCCGACATGCTTCCCAAGATGCAATGGAAAAAATTTGGCTTCAATACTCACAAATGCACAAGATTAGACAGATTTGAAAGTGTGGAAGGAAGTTGACAACAGAACGAGTTGTTATTCATGTGGCTGCGAAGATTCAAATGAAGCAGATAACAGAACAGGTAAGAAATCTAGCTGCTATATGAGATTATGGTGCATTTGGTTCATAGACCCGCTTACAGATGTTTAACTTTGGCCATGTTGCCAAATGACTCCGGAATAGGACCTGACAATTGGTTTTCATCAACTTGGAGTCTATCCAAATTCCAAAGGTTGCCAAGCTCATCTGGTAAACTACCAGATAACTTATTCCCACTTAGGAGCCTGCGTAGAAAATATACCAAAAATAACTGAGGAGCACCAGCATGATCACTACTGTTCAGTCATTAACACTGACATTCAGAAAGCAGAACATCAGAATCAGAAATTTCCCCCACACAGAAGCTTTTATTTTCCAAAAATTTCCAAGTATACTCAGTCAATTAATTCGACTCTGATGATCTGAACAACAATCTTGTCTCAGAGAAATACAATATGCTTATTCATAGCACATCAATATCAACAGGAATTTTATTCTGCATACACACTAAAGCAAATAAGATCCATCTTTTAAACAACTATTAAGCAAATAAAAACTTGATGAGGAACTGTACTAATACTTTTACTGCTTTAGTAATGTTCTTACAAGAGTTCCAATGGCAAGATATTTCCAATTTCCTTCGGTATTGTGCCTGTCAAATTGTTCCACATGAAAGACCTTCAAGCATAAAACAATGAGGATATTAGCATGTCATATGATAATACCTTTTCTCTGATACCGTTATTTGCCTTTCCATGCCACAATTTATAGCATTACACAACTCACAGTATCTTAAGATGAGATAGCTGACCAAGCTGTGGGGCTAAACTTCCCGAGAGATTCATAGTCATTAAGTAGCTTCATAAAAGTGAAACAACAGAAAATAATTAGAATATATTAATCCCCTGCACATTAACTCTTCCATATATAGTATCTAAATAAAATAAATTGAAATTGGGACGAGTTAAAGAAAGGAGAAGGATGAATAATGTATACAGCTTTTGGACATGGAAGTAACCATCAGCCTCCTCCCTATCAAAACAATAAACCCCAGTCCACTCTGCCATACATGGGTCACCGGAATTCCAGTTCCTTAGATTGTTCTTAGGATCAATCAAACTTTCCTTGATGGCTATCAGTGCATTTACTACAAATACAGATCAACTACCAAGGTTAAGAGTTGTATATGCAATAGGTTTGTGGCAATGCAGAATATTACACTAAAACATATCATCATCATGATTACAAATTTCTCCTGCATTTTCCAGCCTGGACAGGAATTTTAATCCAAGTTCACTAGTATAGAATCTAAAGTCACAAGCTAGAAGGGAAAAAGTGAAACGGAAAGTTTCAAAGTTTTGTAGGGCTTAACAAATTCACCTTCTGAAGGGTCTGTTTGAGAAGCTTCTGCAAAGATGATAAAACAACACAAAACAGCAAAGGCATATGCATGAATTCTTAGAGTCGGCATCAGAGAATATCCTGGAAAGAAAAAGAAATGTAAAGGGTGAATGAAAGAAGTACTGAAGCATTGTAAGAAACAAGTTTCATTGTGGTTCATTCAAAACCCTGACATTGGCATAAAAATTCTTGAAACAAAGCAGAATTAACCCCTACCGGAAAAAAAAATGCATGGAAACCGTGACATATTGTCATTTGGCCCTCTAACATCACTGAAATTTGAAAATATAAAAACTAGCTGAAAGCAAGCTTCATACAACATCAGGTTGATTTCTTAAGTTTGAAACTTTAAAGTTGGCTAATTTGTGTAGCTTCTTGACGTCCCACTTGGCCAAACTAACTATAACATATAAGTGCAGTGAAGTAGTATGATTCTTATTTTAATTTTAAACTTGATTTTGTAAATTAAGTTAAATATGAATTTACTTAATAAAATTCAAGATAAGTTAATCATAATTTCAAGAGAATTTTTCTATTCTTTTTATCATAAATGTTTATAATGTTTATGAATGGTTTCAATATTTAATTCATTTGTTTTTATAATTATATATATATATATATTAATTATTTTTATTTAATAATTTTTTCAATACTCAATAATTCACATAGTTGATATGTCTTTTAAAGATATATTAATTATTTTTATTTAATAATTAAATTATTTATTTCTTTTTTTATTATTTTGTAATGAATATATAGAGAAGGCGGTAATTCACTATACTGAATAATTTTGTATCGTTTATTGTTTAGAAGGAATCGAAATCAAATTAAGTTTAAATTTTTTATTTTTATTTTTCAAAACTTTTTTTAAAATAAAACCGTAATGGAATTCTAGTTTCAAATTTGAACAATAATTTTACAATATCATTTATCATTTCATACTTATTTAGTGTAATGTTGGGTAAATAATTTCTTTATGTAAGGTGGCTGAAATAAATTAATACTTACTTACAAATTACATAAATAAGTTAAATCAATTCATTCAATAAATCGATTTATAAAGAGGTTACTCCCTACACTACTCCACATTGCTCTCTTTATCACCACATTTTTTGAAAATTTCAAAACTATCTTTTATATTTTAAAATATCCTACACTCTCACATTTTTTCTTCAACAGATGTCGACATCCGTTGAAGAAAAAATACTTCAACGGATATGTCACATCCGTTAACAGATATGCTACATCCGTTCAAGTTTTTTTTCAGTTTTTTGTTTATTAATTTAATATTTTTTATATTATTAAGTAAATGAATGTGCCACACCCGTTAACGGATATGATCAGATTCGTAAGGTTTTTTTATTTTTTTAACTTATTAATTTATTATGTTTTAAATTAATATATAAATATTATTTAATTTTTTTTAAAATTTATTATATAATTATATATAAATTAATTTTATTTTATTTAATAAAATAATTATCATTAATTTAATTTATATATTATTATTTAATTAATTATTATAATATTTTTTATATTATTAAGTAAACAAATGTGCTAATCCGTAGTTTTCTTTTTTAATTTATTAATTTATTATATTTGAAATTAATATATAAATATTATTTAACTTTTTTAAAAATTTATTAAATAATTATATATAAATTAATTTTATTTTATTTAATAAAATAATAATTATTAATTTAATTTATATATTATTATAATATTTTTTATATTATTATTAGTTAAACTGTCACATCCGGATGTGTTATTAGTTAAACTGTTACATCCGGATGTGGCCACATCCACATCCACATCCGTAGGGTTTTTTTAGTTTATTAATTTATATATTTTAAATTAATGTATAAATATTATTTAATTTTATTTTAAATTTATTATATAATTATTAATTATTAATTTAATTTATATATTATTGTTTAATTAATTATTATAATATAAATATTATAAAACGGATAGTCTTTTAATATATATGTATAATATATTACAAGATTTATATAATTGAGAATATTTAATATATAAATAAACACATATATTATAAAGAAAAAAAAAGGTTATATTCATTTTATTTTAACATGATGTTTGAATTAGAATTTTCAAGGTAATTATAATTTTAGAGAATATAAAACCCATTGTAAAGAATATGTTTACAAATAGAAAAAACTGAAAAGAAATCTAGCAACATAAAAAAAATATTTTCATAAATTCTTACAAGAGAACTTCTTTCTTTCTTCCTCTCTCACTCTTTGTTCTTCCTTTTTCTCTCATTGTTTTTCTCTGGTCTTACCTTCGTTTACTTTCTAACTTCTATCATTTTTTCTCTCTCTTATATCTGTTAATACTAAATTAAACATTTGTATCTTTTACTACTGAATGTTGTTTAGTATATTTCAACAAATAAATATTTAAAACGATTTAATATATATTTTTGAAAGTCTAACATTAAAACTTAATTTCAAATATGCATTTAATTTTCTACATAGAGTACAAGTTTATATCATCTATCCACATAAAATTCTTCGAAAATTTCTCATTCACTTTTAATATTTTAAAAATTAGATCATATTTAACATTTATTAACTTCAAATTTAATTATACTATATTTGTTGATTCTTTTATATATTGTTCAACCTTTTATTCATACAGAATATTAACTTTTAGCTTATATTTAAATGCCTAATATTAAAATATGTTTAAAATAAGAAAAAATAGATAATTAGAACTAAAGGGAAGAAAGAGACCTTATTATTAGGAGAGGATTTCCCTTCACTTTTGTTGTTTCGGTTGTACTCACTAGTGCAGAATTGATCTTTAACGTCACCCCATAGACGTCCGTCCACCAAAACCCCAACGTAAATAATTGACCGGTGGCATAAATGTAAATAATTGAGTGTGGAGACGTCCGTCCTAGAAGGGGCCGGACGTCTATAATATAGTAGACGTCCGACCCCTCTAACGGACGTTCAAAAGCCTGACGGGAGAGTTGAAGATTCAGTCTTTTGAACATCCGTCCTGGAGGGGGACGGACGTTTACTATATATAGACCTCCGTCCCCCTCCAGGACGGACGTTCAAGAGACTGATGGGTTCAACTACTCTGTTAGCCCCTTGAACGTCCGTCCTGGAGGGGGACGAACATTTACTATATATAGACGTCCGTCCCCCTCCAGGACGGACGTTCAAGAGACCGATGGGTTGAACTACCCTGTCAGCCCCTTGAACGTCCGTCCTGGAGGGGGACGGACGTTTACTATATAGACGTTCGTCCCCCTCCAGGACGGACATTCAAGAGACTGATGGGTTGAACTACTGTCAGTCTCTTGAACGTCGTCCTGGAGGGAGACGCACGTTTACTATATATAGACGTCCGTCCCCCTCCAGGACGGACGTTCAAGAGACCGATGGGTTGAACTACCCTGTCAGCCCCTTGAACGTCCGTCCTGGAGGGGGACGGACGTTTACTATATAGACGTCCGTCCCCCTCCAGGACGGACGTTCAAGAGACTGATGGGTTGAACTACTGTCAGTCTCTTGAACGTCCGTCTTGGAGGGGGACGGACGTGTACTATATATAGACGTCTGTCCCCCTCCATGACGGACGTTCAAGAGGCTGACAGAGTAGTTGAACCCGTCAAACCCTTGAACGTCCATCCTGGAGGGGGACAGACGTTTACTATATATAGACGTCCGTCCCCCTCCATGACGGACGTTCAAGAGGCTGACAGAGTAGTTGAACCCGTCAAACCCTTGAACGTCCGTCTTGGAGGGGGACGGACGTTTACTATATATAGACGTCCGTCCCCCTCCAGGACGGACGTTCAAGAGACTGATGGGTTGAACTACTCTGTCAGCCTCTTGAACGTCCATCCTGGAGGGGACCGGACGTCTACTATATTATAGACGTCCGGCCCCCGCCACAACGGACATTCAAAAGACGTTTAAAATAAGGACTTACTAACCAAAACGCGAACCCGCGAGGAGTTATGCGAACCCGTGAGAGTTCCCTCTGCGCCTTGCATTTCCAGGTTGGTTTTTATCTATTTTGGACCATTTAATCTTACTTTTATTCCGATTAAATTGTTCAGTAATGAAATATCTTTCATTTGGACCGATTAAAAATCGTTTTCGGTGCATTTTGGTGCAGTTTGTTGCGTGTTCTTGGGCGGCGTTTTTGGCCTACGTTTTAGGTCGTTTACTCCTCCATCTCCCTCCATTTTCATTTCGAATCTGCTCTTCAGACGTGTTGCAGTGCACAAACAAACGTCCAAACCCTGTAATCCTAAATAACCCTAAATAACCCGTCTAATAAAGCCCTTTCTGCAGTAGTGTATAGACGTCCGAGAGGTTCACAGCGGACGTCTATATAGACATCCGGCCTGACACAGCGGACGTCTATATAGACGTCCGGCCTGACACAGCGGACGTCTACATAGACGTCACCCGCAAAGACGTCGGTCGAACGTCGGACATCAAAAAACCTAAAGAACGGACGTCTATAGCCCTTTCTGCACTAGTGACTATGTCTCTGTCTCTCAATCGCTTCTGTTTATCTTCTTCCAATTTCACTCACTCCATTGCCATGCATGACCTCACTATTCTTATGTTTATTTTCATTTTTCTCCAACCCCTTCTCTTTTTATAATGCCTTATGTCTACTTTCCCCACCTGCATTATTTCTCTTTCAATCCCTTATCTTGTGGACTTAATTAGCAACAACCAATAATTAAGCATACTGTTTACACATGTCTTTTAATAATAATAATAAGATAATATTAATTTTAGTGTATTTATCTTCGGTATGAATGTGTATTATATATATATATATATATATATATATATATATATATATGATCGAGATTATTTTCTATCAGATAAAGTGAATAATGTGGATAAGAATATCTTGACTAAACCTAATAAAAATTAAATATAATTAACATTACTTAAAACATAAGATAAATTAGTAGAATCCTAAACAGATTAACAGAACTAACCACCTAAATAACTTAAGTCCAGTAAAAATTCATAAATTCACTTTAAATTGAATTATTCATGAGATAAATAATTAAGTATTTATTACAATAAATTTCATGATTAAGACGATTTCTAAACTTGTCTACATATCATAGTATCTATAAAGGAAAAGAAAAATATCTCAAATTAAAGACGGAAAAATAAGAAGATGAACTTTTTATAAAATCTTAAGAATATGTAATTTTGACTTTGTAAGAACATAATGTATTTTATTTTTCTTTATACTGTATATTGAATAATTGAAAGTTTTTATATGAATATTTAAAATTAGTAAATTGATCTCTAGATTGTGATTAAATGATGAGCAAACAATAAAAGATTTCTGGACCTTTGAAGATCCTTTTAACTTAAATAGAAAATCTTACTTGTTTTGTGTTAGTCTAGAAAAATTCCAACGAGGTTGTTTTGATGTCCACACATATAAAATATTTACGCGAAAATTTAAAAATCAATCATCAATCTAAAAGAAAGTAATAATGATAGGGAATCATATAAAAACTTCTAATCTATTTATTGCTCAAGATAAACAAAAATTATCAGGTACTCAAATAAGAAAATGTCAATATATTAGAGACCAAAGATCTTATTACAAAATATTCCGAATCAAATAATAATTATATAATCCATGATAAATATAATTACTAACATAGATACTGATAAACAACAACCGTTCATAGTTTATTTCATTGTCACATCACGCACTTTGGATATTTATTATCGTCAACGTTAAGGTCTCAAATTTTGGCAGTTTGCATATTTTCTTCTTTGACAAAGTCGTGTGAGAAAATGTCCTAGTATCTTATATGACTTATCGTACACGTTTTGTGAACTTATTCATTCATCAAAGACAAATTTTCAACCTCAAAATAAAATTTCACTAGTAAAAAAAATCCTAATATTAATCCTAATTAATATTATGTGTCTTGTGCATAGATTCAAGATTTTTACTCCACTTTTTAAGAAGTCACTTATATTATTACAGAAGACACTTGCAAAACATCTAATTAGATTATATAATAGTGCATAGTTATTAGAATTTAAAATACATTAGCACATATAAGTTGGTTTATAGTTATTAGACTTTTTACATTATGTTTTAAACATTATGTGTTATAAATATTGACTGTTGTGTTGAATCTGTGCTATAATATACTGTTCCGTATGCAAATATGTTTTTGTGATAGTAGATATCACCAAAACATACCTGTTATGCAAAAAAAATTTGCACAATATAAACCTCGGTTGCGACAAGAACCAAGGTAGAAAGACATTCTATGGCCTTGGTTCGACCACAACCGATGCCATAGGATACACGTCATTTAAAAAAAAGATTTTAAAAGGTTTTGGCCTCAATTCTAGCCTGAACCGCTGCCATAGACACATGTTATGACCTCGGTTGAACCGAGGTAATAACCCCTTCACCCCCTCCCTTTTTCTTTTTTTTTTCTTCGTTACTATTTAAGAACTAGAGTAGAAGTTCCAATCTTTTGACCTCGGTTGGAATCAAGGTCAAAAGTCTCCATCTTTTTACCTTATTAGTATATGTCACGGTTCTAAAACCGAAGCGTATTGTTAAAAACAAAACAATCGCTATCATTTTCTTTCGTAGCACTAGTGTTTTCCTTGACACAAAATTATACTTTTTAATATCTGTACATATGACGCAAAACAAAAATTAGACAATATATTCAAATAATATATTATATTCACTTAAAAAAAATTACTTCCTATCATTATACATTTCTTGATATAAATCTAAAAATTTGAAATAATATTAATCTTTTTATTATTATTGTGTTTTACTTAAAATATAAAAAAAATATTAAACACAACTTAAACAATGCTCATATTGTTTCAAGTTTTTTTTATGGACATGTTTACAGGAATATTTTCCATAAGTATTGAGAAAAAGTAGTTCTTTCATAAATTAAGTTTACTTATATATGAGTTAAATATGTGAAAGTTGATAAAAAATAACTTCAACAAATAAGTTTCTAGTTTTAGTTAGTTTAGCGAAAGAAAAATCATTTATTTTTTTCTTCTAAGAGTATCTATGAAAAAAAAATCTCTAAATTTGTACATTAAATTATTTTTAGAGTGTATCATCTATAATTATATCCAAGTAATGAAAGTTGTTCTAAATAATATTAATATTTTAAATTTTACTATAAATTTAGTTTCCTTATAATAATTTTAGAGGTGTAATAATATTTATATGATATTTATAAATAAAATAAATTTGTGTAAGGTCTCTTTCCCTTCTTTTTCTTTCATTATTTATTTTCTTTTTTTCGTTTCTTTCTGATAATCTTCTTTCTATCTTATCCATATATTGTTCTTCCAAACTTTATTTTTTGTTTATAATTTGATCACACGCCGCATTAAGTGAAGAGTTGGTATTCATTAGTGTAAAATAAGTTTTTAAAGTATTAAAGTGAAGAGTTGGTATCCATTAGTGGGAAATAAGGTTTTAAAGTCTTACGTTTAATATTGTAATACGAAAAAGACAATCTAAAAAATATGGGTGATAATTTTGAATTTAACATCAGAATTTATAGTTTTCCTATCTCATATATTCATCATATGTCGAATTTCTCAATATTGAGAAAATTTGATAAAATTGAAAGTAAAAATATATTTATGTATAATCATCAAATGTCTTAGTTTCATACATCAGAAAGTTAGACATAAAAATATAATTTTTCAGAAATTATATATTAGTAAATTCATTAAAAATTTGAACAAAAATGTATAAATAGAACCTTGAACTAAATAAAAACAAAATATTAACTTACTCAAAATGAAAACTACATAATTTATCTCTATCTATATATACAATAAAATAATATTAATATTACACCTAAATAATGAAAAATCAAAACTATGAATCCTTATTTTATTTCTAGCAAAATCAAAATAATAAATAATAAAATAAAACTCAAACAAAATTATTAATAAATTTTTTATATTTAAATTTATCCAACATTTATCCTGATTCTAAATGGGTATGTGTAACTTCCCCTGGTTGAATGGGACACTGAGTTACATAACTCGGCCCATCTGCCCATGGATTTCGCAGCATCCTTAACCCCTGCTTGATAACCCACTTTGTGAGGAAGATCAAACTTATGCATCAGCAGCACAGTAAATTGGCACATAGACCAAGTATGTATCAGTAGCATAGTATATCGACTCATGGACCAACTATTTATTGTTAGGTTAGTGTGGGGGAAAAGTTCTGACCGAAGAGTATGATATTTATTCAAGCATGAATTCCATGCGAAAGTGAAAGAGAAAGATGATGCTATGTACCAGTGGACGGAGATGTTGTACTGTGCTGCATTTACTACTTTGACCAATGTTAGGTTTCTTCTCTACTTTTTTATTTCCTTTTGTTTCATAATTTTATTAAGCAAAACATTATAAGTTAAATTGTAAAACGCTTGAAACCATGAAAATTAAAACAGTAGTCCCTAAACTTCATGTAACTTTAGTCCTTGAACATAACTAGAGTGTTTCATCTACACCTCCAACCCTTTCATCATGTACTTCCAAATTTTGCTAAAATACCTATTTGGCCCCTAATTAATATATGTTTTAATTTTTGTTGAAACCGAAAAAAACAGTCAAAGATTCTTTTTCAGTTTCAGATTTTAGGAGTTGTGTGTCGGATGTCATTTGCTCACTCTCTCTCGCACAATATCACTCACATTTGTTTTCCTTTCTCACGCACACCATTTGCTCTTCTTTCTCTCGCACAGCACGATACGCACAGTACCACCATTTGCTATTCTTTCTCTGTTCTTTCTCTCGCCCAGTATGATGGAAGTAAATAAGCCTGTGATTTTAGTTTAGTCATAATGAAGAGTGAAGTTCCTTTTTTTTCATCTATACAATTTGAATATAAATTAAAGAATTTACAGCAATTGATGCATTCCACTAAATGAGTCATATTGGCTTGACTGCTAAAAGGAAACTCTTTTTAACTGTACAAAAGAATGAATGTGTAGTGTATGAGTTAAGAGTTGCAGGCTTAGGTTCTTTGCAAATTGTAGAGAGAAAAGAAAAGTTTCAAACAGTTGGTGTGCGCTGTAATGGGTTGGCTTGGTTTTTAGCTTTACAATTCTCTCTTCTCTTTTCTTATCTTCTCACAAGTTCTACTCTGCTCAGCCATCAACCTAAAGTCGAAGACAGCTACGCCTACCCCACCTTCCAAATATGTTACATTTTCACAACTTCTTCTCATTATCTTTTCTTCTTCTGCCCTTCCAACATAAACAACACCCCCACATTCTTTAAAACACACACTGCAAAAACATACTTAGAAATTTAAAAGCTAAACAGAAATTGTAAAACTCATGTAATGTTATGTAAAGAAACATTAAATAATTAACAACTAAAAAATATATTATAAGAATAACTTCACACAACACCATCGGATCTGGAGGTGCAAATATACATTTAAAAATATACGCATCTCCAAATGCGACAAAAAATATTTTTCCCATCGATTGTGGACATCCGACAGAAACTGCATCGGGTATCCAGATCCGAATCATCTCTTTCGAATTTTCATATCCGATATATATATATATATATATATATATATATATATATATATATATATCTTCGTACTTGTATTTTTCTTTTTTTCACCACCTTCAAACGTCAAGTCTGCCTTCCTCCAAGCATCATCACTGACAGGAATACATTTAATGAAAATAAAGAAGATGGATTGAAGAGAATCGAAAGAGGAGAAGAGATGGAATTCAAATGGGGTGTACATAAATGGAGTACATGTTTAGGGATAGAGGAAATGGGGTGCATGCTTGCTGGTAGGGAAAATGGGAGTGAAGGGTTTCAATGTTACACAAATTTTGTCAATAAACTAAAAAATTACTGGATAATCACCTCATTAATCAGGGTATTTTAGGAAATTTGAGATGCAGATGAAAAAGTTGGTGGTGCAGATGAAACACCCCATGACTTATTCCGTAAGACAACTTCTTGAGTTTTGTAGTGAAGTGATTAAGGCTTTGTTCGTTTGAGCTGATTTTCCTGTTCACGTGGAAAAGGGAGGATTGATTTAGAAAGAATACGTTGTTCTTTTGTACCGATTTGCAAAGATTTGCTCGGACGTAAAAGCAGAGATATGCGAGAATACACTGTACATACAATCTCGCCTTAGGTGTGCGGATTTGTAAAGAAATACCATACAAAGACTCATATACCCATGAAGATGACCAAATGTGGAAGCAGTGCAGGTTGAAGAAGTGATAACCGGTTACAGGAGCATGTAACCGGTTACAGGAGCATGAAATTTTGGTGGCACACGCGTAACCGGTTACAGACTGGATACACTATTTTGAATCCTCACATACATCAGTTTGAATACTCACATGCATAAAACCTACAACTTTTAAATTGCAGTTTTCAATCCCCCACTGCAGCTGCAAAATTGTAGTCTTTTGAGATCTCTGTAATTGCATGTCATCCACAATTTGAAACCATGCCCATAATCCTTACTTGCAAGACTAGTGTGCGGAAAAATATATCTGGGATCCATGCCATTGCTGAACCTCGTAATACAAAACCTAAATACTTCTCATTCTCGTAGCTCAAAATTCAGAAATTGCTCAAAGAGAAACTAAGTCATACATCTAGATAAAAAAAAATGTATAAAAAAGAACATCTGCTACGGGCAAAGTGTGACATATTGACATTGCTAATCACAAGACGTTAGCTTGAAATATCCCATGAATTAAAATCCCTGCATGGTGTATGTCTTCCCACTGTTACACGAACGCGTAACCACCGGTTACGCAATATAGATTTTTCAGTTTTTTTTATAATTATTTTAATATTATAATTTAAAAAGATGTACATTTTAATAAAATTAGGTATATTATATTTTCTAATTTATTAAAAATAAGTTGATTATTTAATTTTTATAATTTTTAAACATTAATTTTATAAATTATTCATAATTTTTTTTTCTTTATAAATATTTTTACAATTAAATATAACATTTTATATTACTTTTATAACTAGGGGCATTTTGGTAATCTTTAATTTCTACCAATTAAACTAATTTTTAAAATTTATCACATCAATCAAATCCTACACTAATTCTCACAAACTTTACTTCCAAATCCATTCTCAATTACCCACAAATCCACTCAAAAAAACAACTAAAAAATTACCCTCAAATCCACTCAAATTCATTCAAATCATCTCCCCCAAATCATCTCTTCCAAATCACTCTAAACGAACAAAGCCTAAGAGATTACACTTTCAGCCGTTTCTTTTTAGTTTTTTTATTCTCGTCCGACTAAATAAAACTTATTTCCATTTTTTTTAAAAATAATAGTAAATAAAAATGTGAAAAATGTTTTTTTATATTTTTATTTTGATCAAAATCATTTTTAATATTTGCATCATCCAATTTTTTCTTTTTACATCTTATTTTTATTTTTTATTATTAAACTTCATTTTACTTTTATTTTTTATACTATTTTTTTAAGAATCAATAGTCCAACAGATACATCCACATTGGTTTTCTTCGTATCCTCTTAAAATCCTTCCACGTCTCATAGTCTACCACTCAACAAACCCTCCCCTTTTCTTCTTGCGAAAAGTTGTTTTGGGGCTACGGCTACACATTGACCGCTTCTCTTCTCCCTCCCGCCACAAGCAATACCCATTTCCATTTCGATCATCTCACGCCAACACTAACAAACATCCCGTCCATTGCACTCCTTCACCTACACCACGGGTCAAGAGACTGGTAAATTAAATAAAAAGGGTCGCGACAACTTTCAAAAAGTGGTGTGGTGACGTAGTGCTTCAAATTGCTCACTTGTCAAGCTCTCACAGGTAATCTTTAAGATTAAGGTTGTGTTTCGGTGACGCCTGTGAGTCGGTGATTCCACGGAGTTAGGAATGGAGGACGACGGTTCCAGCTCGATCCGCCGCATGTCAAGCCGAACGCGAAAAGTTGCGTCCAAAATGGCCGCTGCACTTGCCAGCGCCGACAACCGCACTCAGGCAGCTATCTCTTCTCAATTCTTCTTCTGTTTTCTAATTTCTCAAGGAAATATGTATCACCATAAAATTGAATGAGGAATCTGATAGAAGTGTGTTTCTGTTACAATTTAATTCAGGCGGCACTTGCGCGCTTGGATGCTTTGGAGAATGACAATGCGGGTTTTGAAATCGCAGATGCCAATAACGATGATGATGAAGCTTCTCTCGACGAGGAGGATCAATGTTAGGGTTTCTTCTCTACTTTTTTTTTCTTCCTTTTGTTTCATAATTTTATTAGACAAAACATCATTATAGTTAAACTATAAAATGCTTGAAACCAGGAAAATTAAAACACGAGTACCTAAACTTTAGTCCTTGAACATAACTTATTCCTTATCAGACGACTTTTTGAGTTTTGTAGTGAAGTGATTAATATAGATTACACTTTCAGCAGCTTCTTAAGTTTTCTTACTTTCAAAGACTATTATCAAAACGCCATATAGTTATAGGGACGTGAATACTATTTTACTCAATTTTATTTCATTTTTGCTGTTAGTGTTAATTTAGAGTAAAGGCCCATTTAGTTTTTAAAATTGTGATTTGTGTGTAACTTTGCTCCTCTTATTATCTGGCTTAACAAAATTCAACAGATGCCTCTGAAATTGGAATTCTAACATCTGAGTCCCTCATTTAACCCATCTTACTGTCATTTTGGTCCTTGAATAAACAAGGACGAGCGATTGAGATAAATGTTAAGTGAAGAGATCCACAAATCTAACTAATTAAGGCTTAGGATATGTGTATCTTGTAAATGGACCCATGATTGCTTATACTGACTTTTACATCCATTCATGCAATTAGCAGCATGTAACTGTTGGGTGTAGATCACTTAAAGCAGACTAAAAACATTCATTCAAGATCTGAGCCATGCAATCTTCATCTAACGACTTCTTGAATGAATGTAAATTCCAACAGGATATTTCCTGAATCAAAGTGTATTTTTAGGGAAAAAGGGGGTTGATAGGATATAATGGGTAATGGGTTTAGGATAAAAGGGAGAGGAATTGTATAAATAGTACTTTGTTATGTTGTCAGGAGGGGAGTTTTGAACATTAATTGTACGAACAGGCTCTTTCAGGTCCTGTGAGGGAGGTTATGCTCCCAACTATTCTTTGTGAAGATAATTCTATAGGTCCTCTGAGGGAGGTTATGCTCCCAACTATTCTTTGTGAAGATAATTCTATTGCTGTGAATAATAGAAACTCATTCTTTCATTACTTTCTCTGTCTATTGTGAGTGTTCTTGGTTAGGTTCCATACTTAGAAACCTAACAAATTGGTCCGACCTGTCGGATCTGCTCGGGAGGGGACTGTCGGATACCCTTAGGGGAGGACGGCCGGATCAAAGGTTGCGGATCAAGAAGTGATCAAGAAAGGGTTGAAGCATGGAAGGAAGAGACAATACCTTGGAGAGGAGGACCATCGAACAGAAAATGAGCAAGGCAAAACCGAAAATGAGCATGGCAGAATGGAGAAGAAATATGCAAGAAATGCGGCAGGAAACCAGAGTACTCTTGCGAGTTCTTGGAGGAAGGGTGTGGAACCAGGAAAAAGGATTGGAAGGCAGTCCAGGGTCTGTAGATGAAAATCAACATTCTGTTAACGAGAATCGGAGAAGGGGAAGAGAGAGCTCGGAGGAGGAACTGGATGAAGACCGAGGAGATGCCCAACCTAATGGGGTAAAAAGGGTAGAACTACCCACTTTCAACGGGTTTGATCCTAAGGGGTGGATTGCTAGAACGAAGAAAGTTTGAGATCTAGGGGGTGATAGAGGAAGAAAAAGTGCGCCTGGCATACAGTAGCATGAAGGGCAGTGCTGGGTATTGGGTCCTGGATTGGAAGGCTAAAGCCAAGAATCGTTCTTGAGAAGGATTGAAGGAAGCTATGGTGGTGCGATTTGGAGGGCAAAAATAAATGAAGATTTACGACGATGACGTCATCAACGCTTCAGGTTCAGTTGGCGTGTTTCGTTGCACGCGCTTCCAAGAGGCTCCGGATTGGAGCATCATCGAGTCACTCATTCTGGTGAACGAAATCGCAGCGGTGGAAGCCGACTGCTTCGTCGCGCTGTCCTCCTACCAGCAGTGGAACATCATCGCCCAGAACTGCGTGGCCTTGGATGTGCAGCGCAACCTCACGCAGTGCCGCCGCAAGTGGCATGCGTTGCTCTCTGACTACGACTGCTTCAAGGGAACAACCAACGCTGGAGGCAAGTTGCCGTCGAATTTTGATTACGAATTGTTTGAGGCCGTCGAACGCGTTGTGAGGGCACGTGAGGAGCGGGGCATGGCTAATCCCGAGAGCAATCCGAAGCAGGGAACGATGCGTGTGACGCCACCGTGGAAATTGGGTCCAAAAGGAAAGGGTAACGAAGTAAGTTCAAACACCGCATTCAAAAGCCCAAACTTGAACAAAGGCACGAGGACAACCATGAAGAAGAGCATGAGGAAAAACCATTTTTTTCGTGGGTGAAAAGAGAAGAGGTTGAGCACAAAGTGGTGAGTGTTGAAGAGAATAATAATAAAAGTAACAGTAAAGGGGTTGCAGAGCAAGCAATTAGTGGTGTTGAAACAGTGAAGGTGGTGGATGTGGCCACCGAGAACCAAGAGGAGCAAAGGGAGCTTGCAGTTTTTGATGCACCTGCAGAGGGGAGAGAGCTGCTTGAAGCATTGAAAGACATTGAAAATCATTTTCTCAGGGCTTATGATTCTGGAAAAGATGTGACCAGAATGCTGGAAGCTAATAGAATCCAGGAAGAATGGAAGCCATTGGAGGAGGATTTGCCACCACCCAAGCCTCCATACCTGAATGGGAGGGCAGTAGCCAGTGGGTTCCATTCATATGATAACACGATGATGAAGAGGAGTCAGGAAATCAAATTTCACGGTTCCAACCTTGAGGATAAGGTTGTTCTGCAGCGAGGTGTAATGATAGGATATAGGGTGATAGGATATAATGAGTAATGGGTTTAGGGTAGAAGGGAGAGGAATTGTATAAATAATACTCTGTTATGTTGTCCGGAGGGGAGTTTTGAACATTAATTGTACAAACAGGGTTTTTCAGGTCTTGTGAGGGAGGTTATGCTCCCAACTATTCTTTGTGAAGAGAATTCTATTATTGTGAATAATAGAAACTCATTCTTTCATTACTTTCTCTGTCTACTGTGAGTGTTCTTGGTTAGGTTCCATTCTTAGAAATCTAACAGGGGTACTAACTGCAACTTGATTGAAATTCAGGGAGTATAATTTTTAAAGATCCTTTGGTGAAACTTTTATGTTTTAAAAACTATTATAAAAATTATGTTAGATTTTAAAAATTATTTGATTCTTATCAAAATTTGAAATTCACTTAGTTCCTTTTCTTTACAGATTATATACAGAAAAAGCAGTCTAAAGGCACAAAAAGAAAGACCAGACAGGCAAAAGCACTTGAAGCTAGGAGGGCCCCGAGAACATTCCTTGAGCTCTTGCATGAGGTCAGTCATTACATCCACCACGGGTCACGCTCACTAGTGACACTCCTGTTTTACTTTTGCCTTGGTTTCTGTTTTTGTTAAACCAAACTCCTGCAATTGTAGGCTAACTTAGAATCATTGCCACCTAACGTGCCCTCCTATTGGAAAGCCACAGTTGGACCTCCAAGCACAACCTCCCGTCGCCACTTCTGTACTGTTTGTGGTTTTTCTGCTAATTACACTTGTGTGAGATGTGGTATGCGCTTTTGTTCCTATAGATGTCAAAATGTGCACAATGATACTCGTTGCTTGAAATTTGTAGCCTAATTCATGTCTCACAAAAATGTGCACAAGAACATTATTGGACACACTATTGTAACTTGTTATATATCAGTGTTCACCAGCAGTATGTGCAAGCAAGCTCTTTGCTCAATTTTCCTCTTTTGTTACCTTTTAAGACTAGTGGTTCAGTTATTAAGTCACAAGGTGAAACTGTATATTTTGACCCCTATTTGATCCTCTTGGTCTATGTAACCTTGCTAAAGATGTCCTTCGAAGTTATTAAATTCTATGATTCACAATTCAAATCCTACAATTTTACGTGATTTGGTTACCTATCAACATGGATCATAAGATTTATAATTGATTCGTATCACACGATTCAACAATTTGTCATCTTTCCAATTACGTCTTTCACCAATTCTCAAGAAAAAAATTGAATGACCGTGTCTAAATTTATCTTATTTGATTGTTCCTCCGCAACATTTTTCATTCAGTGCATGCACTTTATTGGGTTATATTCATTGCTCCATTTGCATTCTTTTGAAATAAAGGCTTTACCAACTCAGTTAATATTTTCGATTTGTAAGACTAATGGCATATAAGTTGTTCTTTTTTCATTTCTACTTTTAGATTATTACATTGAGCAATTTATATAATGTATTTGAAGTAGTTTTTCATTGTTTATGAATCTTAAGTTTCAAGTTTTAGCTTGGTGAATAACAAATTGAATATTGATTTGGTAACCTTGATGTCCATAGTTGCATTAACTTAAGTTATCCGTTCAGTTATGTTTAATATGCCACTGGGATTATTCTGTTGTATTTTGCTTATGGATTATCTTTGTTTGTGACTTTGTACGCATGTCTTTGATTAGATTATCTCCAAGGAAGCTTACTTGCTAGAGTTTGCTGTTATGTTCTTTAGTTTCTTATTATTGTGCATGAACCTTATAACATGGCAGTTGATGCATGCTGTGGATTTAGGCCATCCTAGAGGTCCAATGATTTCTTTGCATGTTAGGTATCCAGGAACAGTCAGGATGAACTTCACATTTTTGTTCGTGTTGACCTGCTAAAATTAAATGTACCATGTTTTTTGTTGTTCAGGCTCCTTTGTACAGAATAGTACATCTTCGCATTGCAACAAGTGCACAATTCTTCCACTGTAGGATATGAAATCAGTTTCTGTTACTGAAATATTTTTTTTCTATCAACTGGTGAGAATGGTACAGTTTTTCTCACTGAAAAATTAAATTGGTAATAGTAATGATAAGAAATCATTTAAATATTAATTTTCTTTGTATAGAGTTACAGTGCCGTCTAATCAACATACCGCAAACATACAGCTCAATTAAGCGTAATTTAATTCTAGTATGGGAACTGCAGAAATCCATACTGTCTGTTTGGCAAATTCTTGAACTTGTAGTACACAACAATAAATTTATTCACTACTGATGCTTTCTTAACCTTAACATTGGAGTAGATCTGGCGGTGGAGGTATTAATGACTGTGAAAGGCCGTGAAAGGCCGACTCCGTGTTCTACCAGAAGTGCCATGCCCAAACCCGAATTCAGATGTGAGTCTATGTGGCAACGGATGAACCAAATTCCTGATTTGCAGTCGTGAAAGAAAAGCATGGAATAGGTTAATAGGTGATGCTGGTACATACTGCAAAAGCAAAGTTTTACAACACTACAATGTTACCTGGATTGTCAGCCACAAAACGAATAGCCACCCATCCTCCAGGAGGCGTTCCAATGGTGTTTTTGACAGGTGGGTCTACAAGGTTGAACTTGAGTGGATCAGTTGCTGGGTTGAAGTTGCCAAAACCTGAACCAATTACAAAGAAGTGAAATCCATGAACATGCATAGGGTGTTCCTCTGTGGTCACTATGCTTGTGTTTTGCAGAACAATTTGCATCCTCGAGCCATACTTCACCTTGTAGAGCTTAGTTCCCCGTGAAGGTGTCCATAGCCCCCTTGGTACATTCCCAGTATAATCAAATTGTACAGGGGGAACAGGGGCAAAGTCTTTGGTGAAGACACTGGGTATTCTTTCATAGTACGCTTGCATTAAGGAGGTGGTTCTTGGGAGTTCAAATGATACATTGTTCATACTGGCTGTGAAGTGGGTTCCATTTGGTGCTTGACACAGGGGACTATTAGGATTTGTGCAATTGATTAACCCCAACCCCAACGTGAAATATAGATTCACATAAACTTTCGTAAAGACTTTAACCCGAGTAAGCCCCCTAATCCTAGCAGTGTACGCAGTGGCAGTGTCATTGAAGGCAGGCAAAACTGGTCTTGATCTGCTTTGGTTACTGCGTCTAGTAGATCTGTATTCTAGGATTGCAGTGGTGGTGCAGCAGATTCGTAGGCGCGTGCTGCCATGTAGTAGAGACCTTGGGGTTGATCAGCGGTGACTAGAACATTGAATGTCTGACCAGGTCCTATCATGAGGACTGTGGTTCTGAAGGGCTTGGTATATGCTGCATCTGTACCAACCACAATCATCTGTGGTTGGCAATGGAGAAGAAAAGTTCATGATTGAGTGCACTGTTGATAATTCTCAACATAATTGTCTCCCTAGCTTCTACTGGAACAGTTCCTGCATTGTGTGTTCGTACCATCAATGAAACTGGAACCTCTATCAAAATAGAATTGTTTTTAAGGTAGTTAAGAATTTAACCTTATTCAGCTATGCTTTCCTTTTTAAGATTTTATTCTAATAAAAATAAACTTTGAAGGTTCAGAAAATCTGTCATTTGAAAATAAGTTATCAATCATTTTAATATCCTTTTCAACCGTTAAGGAATGCAGGCACACACTGAGTAATAATTTTCACACCTTGGCTTGAGCATCTGTAAAGATCACCAAGTTGCCCATTAGTGGTATATGCAACAGATGGATTTAGAGGTAATCTTGCAAAGTCTGCCTGCCTTTGGAGAAGCACAATATCCGAATCAAGCCATTGCCCTGTGGCATCAACACGATAAAACTGTCATGACACTAATTAAGAAGCTCATCACATTTTAAATGTTTTTCTCTAAGGTATAGTTCGTTCACAGTGGAAGGAGATTCATTATTCATGTGAATTGGGCCGAAGATGATTGTAGAGATGTACCAAGAAGGAGGGGAAATTCTTGCTTCGGCACAGAGGAGGGATAGGCAGAACCCAATCTGGGATAGATGATGAAGGCTCCCTAACAGTGGCTCTCAGGAAGCCAGTATGAGCATGCCACCATAATGTCCCTTCCTGATCCCTGATTCTAAATCGGTATGTGTAACTTCTCCCTGGTTGAATGGGACACTGAGTTACATAACTCGGCCCATTGGCCCACGGATTTCGCAGCATCCTTAACCCATGCCTGATGCACATAAGCCCTTATCACTTTGTGAGGAAGATCAAATTTATGCATCATTAGCACAGTAAATTGGTACATGGACCAAGTATGTATCAGTAGCATATCGACTCATGGACCAACTATTTATTGTTAGATTAGTGTGGGGATGTGGCTTTGGGTTTTGCACAGCCTCGTCACTAGCCTAGCTTGAACCTATTTCACTCAAATTATGATGGAATGATAATTACTAAAGAGTTCTAACTTTATTGAAGAAAAGTAGTGAATAATTCATGATATAATTGAATCAGAACTTACAACAAATTCATGGAAATGTATCTCTTAGCCGAAGCAAGGGAAGCAATGAGAGCAAACAGGGCTAGTACGAACCAAGAACAACATGACTTACCAGGGAGGTGGAAAGTCTTCATTGTTCTGGTTTTGTTTAATGGTGTTTCTTGTGCTGAAGGGGATTTGTTTTAAATGCAGCTATTTTGTAGACTTATATGTAGGGAAATGCCTGGAAAGAGAAATACTTCTGTTGAGTCGTTATATTTTAGTCAAGGTACTTAATATTTAGTAATTAGTCAAACAAAGTTGAGGACATGCATGGTGCACACAGCAATCCATTGTAGAATAAATGCTAGGTTGTGTTATTTTTAGATGAAAAGAGACCCACTAGATTAGAAATGCATCTTTAGTTAATAAATCTGTTTTCTGGAATTTTATGGTAAGATACTTGCAATCTTCTAAGTACACCCATCAAACTATGTGTAGGAAAATAGAATAATTAGGACACCCAACCAAACCAATATTTCCACATCTAATTACGGAGAGAGAAAGGAAGTTAATATTTTGCAAGGGTACATAATTCTTATTCTCAATAATTAAGACTTTGGGAAGCAAAATTATAATTATCTTTTAACTGTCTTCATTCATATTGCTTTTAAGCTAGAGAAGGTTAATGATTTTCAATTTCCATCTCTCCTATTTCCATTCCCCGATTACTGAGCAATGCATTATTCAGTTGGTCAAAACCATAGAGTAACAATTAGCTAGTTTCACAGTTATTTACTCCATTTTTCGTACGGAATCTCGTTAGCAGAGGATGATGATATTGACCCTGAACTTTTGGAAGCTGTAACCTAAATAGTGTACTACAAAAGGGAGCAACATGAGTTAGGATACATATTGGTTGATGCAGTACCATATTTCACTTCAGTTTGTAAAGCCTTGATTAATGTTACCAGAAAAGAAAATCCACTTCTAGTGTAAAATTTGCATACTTAACATTCTTTTGTTAATTAACTTATGCATTAATTGGTTCTAATTTATGAATATTTCTTTTCTTATTTTAATCTTATAATAAAAAGGTTAGTAATCATGCTTTATGTCTTATGGTAAGAATCGTATTCAAATGAAATGATGGACATGACACTTCAAAATTGTTGCCTAATTATAGAAACTTATGTGCTTATAAATTGGTTCATCTAATTTGATACACGACTCATGGATCTACTAGCAATGACTTTATTTAGTTGCTTTATTATGTTGATAATAAAATTTTAGTACTATTACTCATTTGATTCAACAATCCAAATGCTAAAATGCTAATATCGTAAGTGGATAAAAAAAATGTAGGCTTAATACCCTATTTTGTCCCCAGTTTCGCTCAAAAATGTCAAATTAGTCCATCCTTTAAAAAATGCATCAATTACGTCCTCACTTAATAAAATTTGCATGAATGAAATCCCTTCCGTTAAATCCGTACAAACGGCGTTAATTATTTTTCTCTCTCTTCTACTTGAATAATTAACGCCGTTTGTACGGATTTAACGGAAGGGATTTCATTGATGCAAATTTTATTAAGTGAGGATGTAATTGACGCATTTTTTAAAGGATGGACTAATTTGACATTTTTGAACCAAACTGGGGATAAAATAGGGTATTAAGTCAAAAATGTACTACATGTGTTTATAAAATGTTTTTATTTCAAATTAATTTATTTAAAAATATGCTACAAAATTTGAGAATCTCATCATATTTTTATAGATTAGTTAACTAATAAATAAAATAAAAAAGTATGGGTGGCAAAAAGGGTCAATTTCAACAAGTCAACCCGACACTCCGATAAAAAAAAGTGAGTATGCACAACCACTTCAACTCAGCAGCTTGACACATCTCATCTCATCTAGCCTGGTAGTATGACAAGTCAACCTTATAGGTCAGACTGTTAGCTTGGTCGATGTCTAACACAGCTCGATCGAGGTTTGAGTGACTTGACCAAGGTTTGATATAGCTCGGATGAGGTCTGATACAACTCGAATGAGGTTTGATATAACTCGACTAAAGTCTAATGTAGCTCGGTTGAGGTATAAAATAGTTAGGGTGACAATTCGTTTTAACCCTTTCAGCAAAAAATCAGCTTGGAAGCCCGTCATCTACTCGTTTTCATGTAAAAAGTCAAAGATCAAAACAAGAGGGCTAACTCGCTAGCCAGGCAAGCCAATAGCTCGATGTGCTAAGTTGTAAAAGTCATCCTATTCTTAAGTTGCGAGACTCGGTTCATTTTTTGGCGGAAAAATGTTGGATCAAACTTAAACCAG
The DNA here is from genome assembly GCF_016808095.1 of Vigna angularis. Classification (NCBI taxonomy): domain Eukaryota; kingdom Viridiplantae; phylum Streptophyta; class Magnoliopsida; order Fabales; family Fabaceae; genus Vigna; species Vigna angularis. Next base: position 11,561,660 of record NC_068971.1, read on the forward strand.
TTGGGTTGGCCCGTTTTGCCATCCCCAGCCGTGGGTCTATATTCCTATTGGAATAATACTTACATGAGACATATAATAACATATAATAATAGAATGATAAATAATAACCAATAAACTAATTTATCAAGATTTTGTTATAATATGTGAATATGATCCAGGGTTTGATCCTTTGTGCAACTCTGGTTCCAAACAAACGTATGTTGAGTTGTTTTGTACTAAAGAGAGATAAATAATCTTATTAGACCACGCTCTTTAATATGTCTATGGGTCTGATAAGGATATCGGTAAAATTAATTTATACTTACATAATATTTTCTTCCTCCTATTTTTTATCTCATTAATTCATTCATAAATATTAAATTTTATGAATAAACATGTTTGATATTTTTATTTAAGAATTGAACTTTTAAAGTAGCTTTTATGAAGTCTTGTGTAACTGAAAATGAACTTAATAATTTAATGTTGATGTTCTTCCATCTTTTTCTGGCGTGATTGCTTGTTGTTGTCAATCCTACCTTCATACGTGTCTTTCTTTTTTCTTTTTTTGTTTCTTCGTTATCCTTAAACTCTCTCGTTCCCACTGCATAAATCAAAGAGGTTTCAACATTTGTGAATTCTAGCTTCAAAAACGACATCGTACCAGTGCCTACAAAGATTTATATAGAAGGATAAAAGATCATTCTAACCACGTCCATGAGTTAATTAGATGTAAACATAATAAAAGATTTACCTTTATTTGAAATGTATGAAAAATTAATGTTGTGACCTCAATTATTTTTATGATAAAAATAAAGTAAATTAAATTACACTTCAATTGTGTTGTATTCAAACTATTAACTGTTATAAATTTTAGTGTTTGATTTAAAAGTGATACCCTTTGTTGTGAGACAAATACATTATTTTACTCACTATGAATATCATTATTCAATTTTAATTCTCTCATAATTTTTTTATGGGTTAAATATGTTTTTCGTCCCTTAATTATGACACAATTTTGGTTTTAGTCCCTACTCGAAACTTTGATGGTTTTTAGTCCTCATATTTTTGAAACTCTTACTATTAGTCCTTAAAATTGGACGGTGTTAACTTTTAGTAGATGTGGCAAACGGCAAGGCCACGTTTTATGCCAGCTGCCATCTTCACTCTCTGCCACGTTGGTTTTCTTTTTATTCATGAGATTAAGTGATTGGCACATGTTGTTGACTGAAATTAGATTAACAATTAGGGTTCTTAATTGGGAATTTTTTTTTTCAATTGGGAAAAGTAGTTTTACTTGAAGCATTGTACTCCAAGCATTGTACTCGAAACCTTCCACTTGAAGCATTCTATCAAGGTGGTCCTGGCGGTGGTCCTTGCGGTGCTCCTTGTGGTGCTCCTAGCGATGCTCGTGAAAGAAACATTGGGTGTGACAGACAAGCGTAAAGGTAAGCTAAGCTATTGTTTTTCTTTTTCGATTATGGTTGTTCCAATTTGGGCGTAAAGTGTTGATGTCTGAATGTAGGTCTAGAAATGGTTTTTGACATTTGTTTGCATCACATGGGGAAGTTTGTTACTAATAAGGGGCTACAATATGTTGGAGGAGAGATACACGTGATCAAAGGACTTGATCCGGATCGTTGGTCGTATTTTGAAGCAGTTGGAATAGTTAAAGAATTTTAGTATGATGCAGACTTCAAACTATGGTGGAAGGGGTCGAAACAAAGGCTGATGAATAATGTGAGATTATTGAGTGATGACAGGGAAGCACTGTACTTGGCTAACTATGCACAGGAGAATAAGGAAGAGGTAGAAATCTATGGTCAACATGTTCCTAGTGAGGCAGTGGAAGTTCACTTTGTTAGTTGTGGTGAAGTGGCAGATGAAGGAAACATAGACATGGAGGAAGTGGTTTCCAAAGTGGGTGACGAAGAGGTTAATTTACATGAGGAAGAAGTGGCTGAGATTGTAAAAGAGGGTGGAATGGGTTTGGAAGACGGTGATGGTGCTGTAGAAGAGGGTGAATGTGTTGAGCAACATGGTTCACATGTTAATGTGGCCGTAGAGGTTGAAATGGGTGAGGAAGAATGTGATGATGGTGAGGAACATGAAGAGGTTGAAATAGGAGAAGAAAGGGAAGAGTGTGATGGTGGTGATGAACAGGAAGAGGTTGAAATGAGTGAGGAAAGGGGAGAGTGTGATGGTGGTGATGAACAGGAAAAGGTTGAAATGGGTAAGGAAGAAGAAGAGTGTGATGGTGGTGATGAACATGATTATCTTTGTGAAGAAGAGGAAGGGGGGAATGTGGTTGAGGGGGAAGTAAAAGCTTCAGCTGAAGAATGTCTGGATGACAGTGAAGAAGACATAATGGCTAATGATGATGATGGGTTTGGTGTTGAGAATGATAGGGTGGACCAAGTTCGTAGAAACATTAATCCAATTTTCGATAGGTGGAATACAATGAAAGGGAAGAAGAAACGTGTAACTAGAAGAGGAAATGTTGGGGAATGTTCATTTATAATGAATGAAGAAGTTGGAGATCATGACATCAATGAAGAATAGAATAGTGATGAATTGGATTTAAATGTAGATAGTGATGAGGATGTGAGGTTGAAAAAGGGCAACTTTAAAAAGTATAGACAAGATGATATGAACAAGAACTTCAGATTCGAATTGGGGATGAAGTTCTGTTCATTAAAGGAATTTAAAAATTCACTAATGGAGCATAGTGTATTAAATGGAAAAGAGGTTAAGTTTGTGAAGAATGACCTGAACAGAGTAAGGGCAGTTTGTAAAAACAAATGTGGTTTTTTTATTATGGCTAGCAAGGTAGGAGGCAAGCAAACATTTAGGGTCAAAACTTTGGTTGGACGACACAAATGTGGAAGGGTTTTTGGAAACAAAAGTGCAAGTGTAAACTGGATTGCACAAGTATTAGTAGACAGGTTTGTAAATATGGCTAACATGACAGTCAACTAAATCATTGATGACATTAAGAAGTCATTCAGTGTTGGAATAACTGCTTGGAAAGGTGGAAAGGCCAAGCAAATTGCTTTGGATTCTTTGGTTGGTGATGGAGAACGACAATATGATCATCTATATGATTATGTGGGTGAATTGGTAAGAGTGAAGTCTGGAACCTTTAAAATTAAAGTGAATCCACCCCAACCAAGTTTGCCATCAAGATTTGGGTCATTTTATATGTTTAGAGGGCTGTAAGCAAGGCTTCTTAGGAAGTTGCGGGCCCTTCATAGGGGTAGATGGTTGTCATCTGAAGACAACATATGGTGGTCAGTTGTTGGTGGCAGTGGGCAGAGACCCCAATGACCAATATTTCCCACTAGCTTTTGTTGTGGTTGAAAATGAATGCAAAGAAAGCTAGAGATGGTTTTTGACACTACTTCTGGATGATATTGGTGGCATTGATTGTCAACGTTGGGTTTTCATTTCTGATCAACAAAAGGTATTTTCATTTTAATGTTTTCCTATTTTTATTTCGTAGCAGTGACATTATTTACTATTGACCAAGACCTTTTGTGTTTTACAGGGACTAATGACAGTTTTTGATGACATCTTGGATGGAGTGGAACATAGATTGTGCTTAAGGCACTTGTATAACAATTACAAGAAGAAATTTGGTGGAGGAGTGCTTGTTAGAGATCTTATGATGGGGGCTGCCAAGGCCACATTTCAACAGGACTGGGAAAAGAAAATGGGTGAGTTGAAGAATGTTAACATTGATGCTTACAATTGGTTGCTAGCTATTCCAACTAAGTGTTGGTGTAAACATGCATTCAGTAGTTATCCTAGATGTGATGTCTTGATAAATAATTTGTTTGAGTCATTTAATAGTACAATTTTACTAGCTTGAGACAAACCTATCATAACTATGATGGAATGGATTAGAACTTACATTATGAGTAGGTTTGCAACACTTAGAGAAAAAGCAAAGACATATACAAGAGTTGTGATGCCTAAACCACGAAAAAGGCTTGATAGGGAAGTAGAGAATAATGGAAATTGGATTCCAACTTGGGTAGGGGCTACAAAATTTGAAGTCACTCACGGGTTTACAATGGACAAGTTTGTAGTTAACCTAAGTAACCATTCATGTAGTTGTTACTTTTGGGATTTGGTAGGAATACCTTGCAGGCACGCTATGGCTGCCATAAATTACAAAGTAGAAAACGCTGAAGACTATGTACATCCTTATTACAAGAAAGAGACTTATGAAACTTGTTATGGCCCTGAAATTGTTCCAATCAATGGACAACAGTTGTGGTCTACTTCTGAATCTGGTGCACTACTGCCTCCAATTTATAAAACACCCCCTGGGAGGCCTAAAAAACTAAGGAGAAGGGAGGCTGATGAATATGTGAGTCATACAAAATTGTTAAAGAAGAATCTTGTTATGAAGTGTAGCAGCTGTAATGAATTTGGTCATAATGTAAGAACATATAAAAGGGGAAAGAGAAAGGTAAAAAATCACTCTTTTACAACTTCACTTATTTACACATTCATAATTATTTACACTATAATAATTGCAATGTCGCTTACTTCCATTTACAGAACACAAGGGGCACTTCAAGTGCAGGAAGATCTGGTAGCACAAGGGCAACTTCCACTGCAGGAGGTTCTCAAGCACAACCAACTCCATCAACGTCACAAGGTGGAGGAACATCAAGAAAGGGACTTCTCAACTAGGACGACCTCAAACAACATCACAACCTGGAACAAGTGACAGTGGAGCAGGACATGCATCAAGTCACCAAGGTGGAAGAAGAACGTCCTCACGACTATTGGCTGCACAACATCTAGGATCCCAAGCTAGTACCAATTGAAGATTTATTGTAGCCAAACATTTATTTTAATATATTTTGTAAGTCACAGTCACCCACTTAGGAAACAATAGTAGTGGGTACAATGGTTGCTTTTAACATCTACCATCATATGTAATTGTAAGGGAACAATAGTAGTGGGTACAATAGGCGTGAAGACTCTGTAGTTTCTTAATGTCTACTTCTAGTTTTTTCATTTACTTAGAGAACTATCTTTGATTCTCCAAGGATTGATTTTGGTGATCAGTGAAGCTCCAATATTAAATATCTATATGAATATGAATTTGTTTATACTGATAACTTTGTTTCCGTTTTCTGTTTGATATTTTAATTCAGATGTTATAATATTTAGATGTTTAATGCTGTCCAATGTTTTCTTTATTAACATAGAAAAAAAGTCCAGTAACAATGGAATGTTAAAGGGAAAATAGTTAATCATCAAGTGGCAACACAAGTAAATAATTTGGAGAATTTAGTCAAGCACAATTTGGAGACAAACTCGAGTACCTCATTTTATTCAACCATAATTCTTAATTACAATTCATCTTCAACAAAAACATAATACAAAAGAAAATTGTTAACGCCCATGACAAAACAAACAACAACAACATCATTTTCCCAACTTTTTTCTCTTGTTCTAATTTCCTTTTCAGCTTGTTGTTCTTCTTCCTTAGATCCAGTACAAGTTTTTCATTTTCCAAACACATTTCAAGTTCTTCACGTTTTCTTTCAAAGCTTCCTTAAATTTCAGAAACTCCTTCATCATGTCATTCAAAGTAATTACAACTTGAATTACTCTACAATCAAAATAACACATGATTAACACAAAATTCAGCACATGAACTGAAAGATTTAATCACTTACTGCCCAATTTCTACATCTATAAAACAATCTTCCTTTCTTCTTCACAGTAGTTGCCTTAAAAAGCAACAATGTTTCACCACAACCACACAATTTAGATGGTAACCGTGAAGATGATCCACAACTTTGCGACTTTCCTGAACCAATTGACCTTCGTGTCCAACCATTTCCTCCACTCTCACCTTTCATTTCACTACAACAAAGAAATCCCTTCATCAGCTTTCGTGCCCACTGATAAGTGTCAAAAATTACATATACTGAGCACTTATTTTAATCTACTTTGATGTATTATGGAGTAAAATCTCATGAAAAGTTGTATAAAATGTATATATAAGTGATTTTATATCAATATGAGTGTTTTTGTGTGTTTATTTCGCAAAAGAATAAGGATTGGAAAATAAAGAGACCCTGCGTGCAGCAGTCGCCCAACGAGCCAGCAGCAGTCGCCCAGCGAGCCAGCACCAGTCGCCTAACGACCCTGCTCGCCCAGCAAGTTGACCCTGCTCGCCCAGTGAGAAATCACTTACGACCCATCTATTTAAGGACGCGAACCAGAGGCAGAGAAATCAGTTTTGGAGGGGAAACCCTCCCAGAGCTCAAGGACGACGGGGTGGAGGTGCGACTTCACTACAGGAGCTCATGGAGGCCGCTTGGGGCATGTGGAAGCATCTCTTTTCTCCTCCTTGGGTCTTCTTCTTCTTCCATCCACCATGTTTGTAAGCTTGAGGTTCTTCCATGGAAATGGAGAACCAAATTCATCTTGTTAAGAATTTATGTAATTACTAGATTCTTGTGTATTTGTTGAATGATTTGAATATATATATGACTGCTCTGTTAATTTCTAGTTTCTTGTTTCCAATCTTAAAGCTTGCATGTAATGGAGACGTTCATTACTTGATTTTGGGATTCATGGGGTACGGGAACATATTTTGTGATCTAGATCTGAAACAAGGGGCCTAGTGGATGTATGAAATCTAGTAGGGAACTTACTACATTAGTTGTCTTAAGATCTTTGTTCTTTAATGCGGATTTTCTTATTAATTGATCATGGATTTGATTGTTAATAGAGGATTTAGGCTTTTCACCTAAGGAATTAGGGATAAAGTAATTTCGATGAACACATTAGTAATTAATGAAGAGGAGATGAAACTTTTTATGCACAAGAGTGAAAGTGGTGAAATCTAATCTGAGCAAAGCCGATCCATATTATTTCTGACCTTTATCCATATCTAAGTGTCTTCACTACTAAAGTCCAACCTTGTAATTTTGTATAAATTTGTGTTTCTGCACTTGTTTGTAAATTGATGTTTTGTTCTTGAGTCTGGATGAGTTGTTAATCGTACAATTCTTTAGTATTACGAGTCTCTTGGGAAAACGATACTTGAACTTACCATTTTATATTACTTGAAGCGATTCGGTACACTTGCCGAAATATTCGCCCAACAAGGTTTTGGCGCTGTTGCCGGGGAATTGTGTCAATACTAGACTTTTGTGAGGTTTCTAACTTATGTAGACTTGATTTTGTAAATAGAACTAACTCTTTTGTTGTAAATATATTTTCACTTTTATTTGGGCTAATTTGTGGCTTTAACCTAGTTGTGTCTAAGTGTATGCAGGGAGATGTTCACATAAGGAGGACTGCAGCCTCAAAAGCATCATGAAGACCCTGGGATTGAAGGAATTATAGGACACAAGGAGGCAACTATGTTGAGCATCACAAGCTACCCCGAATTCTTCCTCCCTTAAACTTGCTCCAAGTGCTAAGTGAAAGATGAAGAAGAAATGGAGAAGAAAAAGAGAAAGACTAGTCACCTCCACCCTTTGATGAGAGGCAAGGAACTCAAGCCTAGCAAGCCAAAGTTGATGAAGAGGATTGAGTGTTTGAAGATGTCAAGGTAGTGGAAGGGCTAAAATGAAGAATGTAAGCTATGAGAGTTGATTTGGTGGCTAGAATGTGATTCAAGAGTTGGTGAATGGAGCACACCAACAACAACATTCGCACTTCATTGAGTAATTCGTCAAGCTAATGACGTTAAACAAGCGCTTTTGGGAGGCAACCCAGTTTTCTTACCTATTTTACTTGTGTTTGTATGGTTTTTGTGTTATGTGTGATAATGACCAATTTTACTTCATTATCCAACATCAAATTGATGGAATTTGTCAACTCTTCCTTTACTTTTAGTCTTGTTTAACTCAATTTCTTGTTTTTGTAAGTGATTACATTATAAGTTGTAATTAGCCCTTTTGTTGGCTAATCCCCATTCAAAGAAGCTGGGAGAAGATACTCACCAAAGAACATTGCCAAAACCCAAGAAAAGAGAGAAGAGCAGCTGAAAAGATGAAGAACCCAGGCTGCTGCAGAGAGTCACGCCGGGCGCCTACTGACCTAGGCGGCGCCGGGCGTGACAATGCTGACCGAGAGCGCGCCTGGCGCCTGCCTGTCGGGCCGCCGGGCGCGACTTTTTGCTGATGTGGCAGAAACGCTTTATTTAACCCTGGAACGCGAAGGGCTCGGGGTCTTTGGTTCTTTGGAGGTCCGATTCTTCTACTGAAGCTAATGGAGGGCGTGAGGAGCTGCTGGGTTCCTCTACTTCTCTACCTATGGGTCTCCTTCTTCTTCCATCTTCCACTTTGTAAGCTTTAGGGTTCTCCATGGAAGTGGAGAACCAGATTCGTTTTGTTAGGGATTGTTGTAGCCTACGGATCTTTTGTGTAATGGATGATTGATTTGATTATATATATGCCTTTTCTATCAATTGCTAGTATTCTTGTTTCCAATCTTAAAGCTTGCATGTAATAGGAATGTTCATGACTTGAATTTGGGGTTTCATGGATTATGGGGACGTAAGATGGAACCTAGAACTGAAACAAGAGTCCTTGTGGTCATTGATTCTAGGGATGGAAGATGATTCACATGTTGTCTTAAGATCCTAGCTCTTTAATGCGGGTTTGCTTGTTAGATTGTCCAAGGAATTGGAGTTTAATAGGGAAAACCTAGGCTCTTTCACCTAAGGGATTGGGGCTAGAGTGTTTTAGTGGATTGACTTTAGTAAATTGATAGAGAGGAGATGAAAGTGGTTATACACAAGAGTGCATTGGTGAAAACTAGCCTTAGCAATGTCATTTCATACCATTTCTAGTCTTTTCCATTTCCAAGTGCCTTCAATACCAAAGTCCAACCTTGTAATTATGTATCAATTTACATTTCTGCACTTGTTCTGTAAATTGATGTTTTGTTCTTGAGTCTATATGAGTTGTTAATCGCACAATTCTCTAGTATTACGAGTCTCTTGGGAAAACGATACCCGGTCTTACCGGTTTATTACTTGAACGATTCGGTACACTTGCCGAAGTCACAACAAGTTTTTGGCGCCGTTGCCGGGGACTCGTGTCAATACTAGACTTTTGTGAGGTTTCTAACTTATGTAGACTTGATTTTGTATATAGAACTAACTCTTTTGTTGTAAATAGATTTTCTGTTTTGTTTGGGCTAATTTGTGGCTTTAGCCTAGTTGTGTCTAAGTGTATATGCAGGGAGATGTTCATATAAGGAGGACTGCAGCCTCAAAAGCATCATGAAGACCTTGAGATTGAAGGAAATATTAGGACACAAGGAGACAACTAGCTTGAGCATCACAAGCTGCCCCAACTTCTCCCTTCATTGAAGATGCTCCAAGTGCTAAGTAAAAGATGAAGAAGAAAGGGAGAAGGAAAAGAGAAAGACTAGTCACCACCACCCTTGGATGAGAGACAAAGAACTCAAGCCTAGCAAGCAAAATTTGATCAAGAGGATTGAGTGTTTGAAGATGTCAAGGTAGTGGAAGGGCTAAAAAGAAGAATTCAAGCTGTGAGAGTTGATTTGGTGGCTAGAATGTGATTCAAGAGGAGTTGGTGGAAGGAGCACACCAACATCAAAGTTTGCACTTCATTGAGTAATCCGTCAAGCTAATGATGTTAAACAAGCGCTTTTGGGAGGCAACCCAATTTTCTTACCCTTTTTATTTGTGTTTGTGTGATTGTTGTGTCATTTGCATTAGTAACTTATGTTTTGACTATGTGACTTGTTGCATTTTAGTTGATTTTTGAGTTGTAATGTGTTTTTGTGGTTTGTTTGGTGTGTTTTCAAGTGCTTAAATCTGTTATGGCATGTTAGAGTGTGCTCTAGGATGTTTTGGTGTGATCTTAAGTGCTTAAATATGATTTGGATGCATAAGTGCAGTTTTGAGTTGTAGAGTAAAAAGCTTTGGAAATGTGCATTCAATTCACCCATTCATGCATTCAATTTCATTCCTTATAGTTTGGACAAGTTTTAATGATGAAAACATGATATTCTGGATTGATTTGAGTGTGAATAAGGGTCATATACCAAAAATCACAAGTTAGGGAGCTTAATTTCGAAAACTGCAGAATTCTGCAGTTTTCTGCATAATTCACGCCCGGCGCCTCCTGATCAATAGGCGCCCGGCGCAAGCAGCACCTGGCTCAGTTGGCGCCCGGCTCAAGCAGACCTCTGCTCAGCAGGCGCCCGGCTCAAGTAGCACCTGGCTCGGTTCACGCCCGGCGCCTCCTGCTCGGTAGGCGCCCGGCCCCAGCAGCACTGGTTTAAGCACAAAATTTTTTGCTTGTTTTTTGGTTTTTGATTGTTTTGCTGCTTTCTTTTGCGATTTCTTTTAGTGTGTTTATGGATTCTTCTCTTCAGTTGTTGACTAAGGGATGCTAATTTTGCTTTGAGCTTTCTTGTCCAGGATAACATTTTCCTTAGGAGTTTACAGGTTTGAAAACCACCATCGGCCAACCTTTGAGCCAAGTGTGAGCTGAGCACCATATGAAATGAAGATTTTGCTGCTCGTGTAGCATGGCCTGGGGCCAGGCCCCTACTGATGGGGGAGGTGGAGCAGTTGCGGAGTATTAGCTACTGTTGGAGAAAGATGTTGCAGATGAAAGTGAAGCTAGTATCCTACACTACTGGAGCTGCAAAGAGTCCATTCTAAATTCGGTTTTTCAGTTTTAATTTCCAGTTCTTATTTGCTTTCAGTTTTTGAATTTGGATTTCTTTTTGACTTGCCTTGTGGATAGTTCTTGTGCAATTGGTCTGGTGATTTGAGTGATCATTTGTTATGCTTGAATTGAATACAAATCTGTTGTGCTTGCTCTTTATCCATAAAAATTGTTTTGAAAATCTGATTGAGATTATGTGGTTGAGCTTGTTGAACAAAGATTGTGGTTGCTTGTATCTGTTTAGATAGATGCTTGGTTTTAATTGTGATCAATATTCTTGGCATGATGTTTATCAAATTTTGGAACCCTGAGTAAACCTGTGAGATGTTGTGCCTCAGAGTTTGTTGATGAATGTTATTACTTTGGAATCACAGTTGATTTTGCCTAAGTTTCTCTATTTGAACTATTTGCTTGCTTGTTACAAATGATCAAGGCCATCTTGCTCTTCCACCTCTTCTACATTTTGAGCCTAAAAGCCAATGTATAACCTTTGAACCTTAAAGAAAACTTTCTCATTTCCGAAACCTTAAGCCTATTGAAAAATCCTTAACCTCCTTACCTTGAGTTGAGATGAACATATATGTTAGAATGAGGAGAATGGTTTAAGTTTGAGGGAGTTCTTGTCAAAAGGGGAGCATTGAGAAAAACAATAAGTTGAGTAAAAAGAAAGAAGAAGGAGAAGAAGAAAAATCAAAAATGAATTCAATGAAAAGAGTTGGGAAATAAGTTGAGAGTGGTTTATTCAATTTTGGAGAAAAAGAGATACTATGTTATATCATGAATTAAAAATTTTGATCTCTTATCTCAAGGTGCTTTGTTGTCCAGAAAAACCAATTTTTCTTCTTAGCCCAGCCACAATACAAGCTAATCAAAGTCCTTGTGATGTAACTTGTTTGTTAATGTGTTTGAAATTGTTGAAACAAAAGGCAAAGTTGATTTGTGTAACATTGTAATAGTTGAGAGTAGACACACATCCTTATACACCATTGTGCTTGAGTGAAACACTTTCCTTGGTGAGGATTGGTTCCATGCACTCATTGAAAACAACTTGCCATGTTTATTGATCTATCATTTGCATCTATCTTGTGACTTTGAAACTGTTAGCACCATGAATGAAGTTTAGCTTGCTAAGACTATATTGTCTCTTGAATGTGATTTATAAGTTGAGCAAGCATGATTGATTTAGTTTAACTGATTGAAACTATGCTTGAGTTGCTAGACCATTGTAATTGAATTGGTTGCTAGGTAAGGTACTTTTGCTTGAGGACAAGCAAAGTTGTAAGTTTGGGGGAGTTTGATAATGCTAATTCTCACCATTATCTAAGCATGAATTTAAGAGCAAAATCAACTCATTTCTAGCTTGTAACTTGCTAAATCCTCTCTTTTATCTTAGTTTCTTGAATAAATGTGTTTTAGGCTATATTGATGAGATTTCATCTATAATCCCTTTATTTTGTAGTAATACAATGATTGGAAGAACCTCCACGTAAAGTATAAAGCTGAACTAACCACAGAAGCAAGCAGATCTGCACAAAATAGAAGAAAACACAATGCTGCTGCAGAGACTCACGCCGGGCGCCTACTGACCTGGGCGGCGCCGGGCGTGAGGTAGCTGACCCATGGCGCGCCGGGCGCCGGTCTGTCGGGCCGCCGGGCGCGACTTTTTGCTGACTTGGCAGAAACGCTTTATTTAACCCTGGAACGCGAAGGGCTTGGGGTCTTTGGTTCTTTGGAGGTGCGATTTCACGGCTGGAGCTAATGGAGGGCGTGAGGAGCTTGTGGGAACATCTCCTCCTCTTCCGTTGGGTCTCCTTCTTCTTCCATCTTCCATGTTTGTAAGCTTTAGGGTTCTCCATGGAAGTGGAGAACCAGATTCGTTTTGTTAGGGATTGTTGTAGCCTATGGATTCTTGTGTAATGGATGATTGATTTGATTATATATATGCCTTTTCTATCAATTGCTAGTATTCTTGTTTCCAATCTTAAAGCTTGCATGTAATAGGAATGTTCATGACATGAATTTGGGGTTTCATGGATTATGGGGACGTAAGATGGAACCTAGAACTGAAACAAGAGTCCTTGTGGTCATTGATTCTAGGGATGGAAGATGATTCACATGTTGTCTTAAGATCCTAGCTCTTTAATGCGGGTTTGCTTGTTAGATTGTCCAAGGAATTGGAGTTTAATAGGGAAAACCTAGGCTCTTTCACCTAAGGGATTGGGGCTAGAGTGTTTTAGTGGATTGACTTTAGTAAATTGATAGAGAGGAGATGAAAGTGGTTATACACAAGAGTGCATTGGTGAAAACTAGCCTTAGCAATGTCATTTCATACCATTTCTAGTCTTTTCCATTTCCAAGTGCCTTCAATACCAAAGTCCAACCTTGTAATTATGTATCAATTTACATTCTTGCACTTGTTCTGTATATTGATGTTATGTTATTGAGTCTATATGAGTTGTTAATCGCACAATTATCTAGTATTACGAGTCTCTTGGGAAAACGATACCCGGTCTTACCGGTTTATTACTTGAACGATTCGGTGCACTTGCCGAAGTCTCAACAAGTTTTTGGCGCCGTTGCCGGGGACCCGTGTTAAACTAGACTTTTGTGTGAATTTTAACCGATTTAGGCTTTATCTTTTTGTGTATAATTTTCTATTTTGTTGTAATTATTATCTTTATTTTTTGGGCTGACTTGTGGCACGAGTTTGGTTGTTTTCTAGTGTATGCAGGGAAACATCCGTACAAGGAGGACTGTGTCATCTGAACCACTCCTTGTGGATCCTGAGATCGAGAAAACAGCTCGTAGAAACAATAGTGACACCAGGAGACAGCGAGCTCTAAGTCAACAAGCTGCCCCGCAATCTTCATTTCCTTTCAACAATCAAGTCATAGAATCGTTTGATTCTTCTTCTGTGAACGGGATGGCTGGCGCAGGACCACCTCCAAGGAGAACCATAGGGGACTCAATAACCTACACAAGCCCGAGGAATTTCTCAAGCATTGTGAGGCCCACTATGAGTGACAAGCTGGCAGAAATGAAGCCTGCTCTACTCCAGCTCATCAGTTCAAACCAATTTTCTGGCCTGGACAATGAAGACCCTCATGCGCATTTGGTCACCTTCTATGAGTTGTGTGGCACTATGGGTGTACAAGGGGAGGATGAAGAAGCATTGTACATGAGACTCTTCCCATTTTCTCTGAATGGCAAAGCAAAGGCTTGGCTCCAGTCACAGCTTAATCAAAGTCTTACGAGCTGGGAGGATGTAGAATACAAATTTCTAGCACGCTTCTTTCCACCATCAAAGAGCACAGAGGTGAAGGCTGCCATTGCTACCTTCGTACAAGGTGTAGATGAACCACTTTGTGAAACCTGGGAAAGATTTAAATCCTTATTGAGAAAGTGTCCCAGCCATGGATTCAGTCTAGAAATGCAAGTGCAAACTTTCTGTAATGGTTTGCAACCTCATACTAAGATGATACTAGACGCATCTTTTGGTGGTTCAGTACTATTTAAAACTGCTGATGAAGCCATTGCGGTGATTGAAAATATGGCTTCCACTGACATGCGGAGCCAACATGGGAGAAATCCAGCACAGAGGAGAGGAGTGTATGAACTGAGTGCCCAGGATGCTTTACTTGCACAAAATAAGATTCTGGCCCAACAGATGGAACTCCTAACTCAACATATGGCCAAACTACCTCAGCAGTTGCAAACAATGCAAGCTCAACCTCAACCACATCATCAAGCAATGAGATGTGATTTCTGTGGAGATAACCACCCCAACGGCCATTGTCAAAGTCCTAGTACGTCCCAACCTGAAGAAGTCAATTATATGGGAAATCAAGGACGGCAACACTTCTTCAACAATCATTTCCCTAATCCTTCCAATCAAGGGTGGAGACAAAATCAAGAAGCTTCTAGCAGTAAAAATCCGTATCAACCTGCCCAGCATTATCAACCTCAAAATGATCGGACTTCAAAGCTAGAAGATACCTTGCAAATGTTCATACAGCAGTCCATCCAAAACCAGAAAAACACTGATGCATCTATAAAGAATCTGGAAGTGCAAGTTGGTCAATTGGCCAAGCAATTAGCAAACCAACAGGGTGGACAATTTACTGCAAATACGCAAGTCAACCCGAAGGAGGAGTGTAATGTAATATTCACAAGAAGTGGGAAAGAGGTTGGAAGAAAAGAGGAAGAAGAAGAAAAGCCAGAAGAAAAAGATCAGAAAGAAAATGAAGAAGAAGAAGAGATTGTTGGAAAAGAAGAAGAAAATAAAAAAAGTGAAAAGGAGAAAAACCAAAAAGAGAAAGAGATAGCAAAACACCTTCCTTATCCAAAAATCCCATCTACTAAAGGGAAGGAGAAACAGTTGGCTCGGTTCAAGCAAATATTCGATCAACTTGAGATCACCATGCCATTGACAGAAGCACTGCAACAAATTCCTGCTTATGCTAAATACATGAAGCAAATCCTCAGCAAGAAGAAATATTTAGATGAGGAAACAATTGAAGTACAAGGAAATTGCAGTGCCATCATGCAGAAGACTCTTCCTCCAAAATTTAAAGATCCAGGGAGTTTCACCATTCCATGCACTATTGGAAACCAGGAGATAGGTAGAGCGCTCGTTGACTTGGGGGCTAGTATCAATCTGATACCCCTATCTATGCTTAAGAAGATTGGTGGTCTTGAAGTCAAGCCTACAAGAATGATGTTGCAACTGGCAGATAGATCCATCAAGTACCCATATGGTGTAGTGGAAGATGTGGTGGTCAAAATAGATAAACTCCAATTCCCGGTGGATTTTGTAGTTATGGACATGGAGGAATCTGCAGATATACCACTCATCCTTGGAAGACCTTTCATGAAGACCGCCAAGGTTGTCATTCATGTGGAAGAAGGAACAGTGAAATTGAAAGACCAAGATGAGGAGGTGACTTTCAACGTCTTTGGGGTTGAGCAGCAAAATCATGAAAAAGAGACTAGTCTTGAAGCTACAGATGAACTTCTATCAATTACTAGTCTAACAGAGCAAGCTGCCAAAGTGGTAAAGAGGAGCTTCAGCTGTTTATCTCCAAGAGTAAAGGAAGAAGAAGAAGAAAAGGAAGAGGAACTAGTTCACCAAAATCCTGTGATGGCAAGCGATGAGCCCAAACCTGGCAAACCAGTGAGATTCAAGAATAGGTTATGGGTCATCAAGAACATAAAGATAAATGGAGTGCTTGAGATAGAGGCTCCATATTCTAGGAGAGTCAAGGTGGTGACTAGGAAATTGCTGAGAGGATGTTGGTGTCATGACAAGAAGAAGCATTCCAACATCAAAAATCAAACTTGAGCTTAATGGTGTCAAGCTAATGACGTTAAACAAGCGCTTACTGGGAGGCAACCCAGTTTTCTAACCTTTTCTCTTGTGTGATTTTAATTCTTGAGTGTTGTTTGATTGTTTGATTGTATGTTTTAATGTGTAGTGTGTTGTCTTTGTTTTGAACCATGCTTGTGAGAAGAACAACCAAGGTGAATTTTTGAGTTGATTGTTAGATTGTTGAAGGATATAGTGCATTGATGTGAACTAGAGATGTGAAACTGTTTTGGCTGTTTTCTGGGCTGTTTTAACATGTTTTCAAAGTGCCTTTCTTAAGCCAATAGCCAAAAATGTTGCCTAACTTGTGGAATTGTAAAGTTTTGAAAGAATGACTTCAATTTGCAACTTGAATGCTCAAATTCAATTCCTTGGGTTTTGAACAAGTTTGTTTAATGATAATATGAGATTCTGGAGCATCTCAAGTGATTTGAAGTTCAAATTCTCAAAAACCCGAGTTAGGTAGCTTGAAATCAGTTTCTGCATAATTCTGCAGAAACTCACGCCTGACGCCTCGTACACTAGAGGGCGCCTGGCGCCAGCTCGTCCAGCCTGATCATCACCTCTCAGATTCAGCATCTGGCTGGGTCACGATCCCACGCCCGGCGCCGCATGACTTAACAGGCGCCCGGCGCGACTTATGCAGCAGAATTTTTTTTCACTTAAATCTGAGATTACAGTGGGCTTGGCCCATCAAATTCTTTTAACCCCACACTCACCCTAACACTCCTCTCAGTTCAGAAACTCCTCACACACACTATCATTCCTTCTAATTTCTCTCTACTTCACGTTTTGCACTCTTCTCCACTCCAATTCACCTAAATCAACTTCCTTCTCACAAATTCCCAGCCCACACACCACATTGCTGCTGCCACCACCATTTGAACCCCTTCATTCTTTCTTTACTCACTCTCGGTCCATCTCCACCCAAGCACTCTCCCAATTCAAAAACCCACACACCAACCTAATCACATTCTCTGTGCATCAAGTAAGCTTTTCACTCTTTTCTATTGTTTATTCCTTCACAATGCTTAGCCTTGGTTGTTCATCATGTACATGGTTTGAATTTGACCTAGGGTAGTTTAATTTCAGTTCTTTTTGAGTGTTGTTTGTGATAGCTGCTGGTTAGGATTCAACTTCTTGCTTTCATAGACAAATTCGAACACACACACACAATCACAGTGGCTGGAATGCAGAATCTGGGTTTGCCCCAATTCTGCATGTCGCGCCAGGCGCCTGCTGACTGGTGCGGCGCCGGGCGCGACTTCCTCTGCCCAAGTTTGGAACTTTGTTGTGGTGTGTCCGGCAGCTTTTGTTTGTTGTTTAAATGTTGTTTTTGATGAAATTTTGACTGAGCTGTGATGATATCTGAGTTTGACCTATATTAAAGTAGCAAAAGTGTGTTGATTCATGGAGTTTTGCTTTGTGCCTTGGCTATTGATGATTTGTTTTCACTGAGTTATGCATCATTACATCATCTAAGCTTAATCTCATTCACACAAACTGAGCCAGCAGCTGAGAAGCCATAAAGCTAGAATCTGCATAAAATGCTGTCACGCCCGGCGCCTACTGACCTGTGCGGCGCCCGGCGTGACCACCCCTGACAGCAACCAGAATTTTTGTTGTTTTGCTGCTTTGGCTTCATTTCTTCAATGATCAGGGTTTTTCTTTGATATGTTTTGACTGTGTGGTTTGTGTGCATACCATTGAAAGCATTTGATACATCATGATGTAAGCTAATGATGAATTTACTCATGAATCTAAACACATTTATCCTCTTGAACTCTACCTTATTTTACAGCTATGGCTTCTTCATCTGGGTTTAAGCGAACCAAGACTACTGCTGGTCTTAGGGAAAACAAAAGGAAGGAGAAGATATATTCTGCTATCTTCTTAACCCCAGAACATAAGAAGCACTTCTCCAATGTTCAGAGCAGAAAACTCTTAATGGAGAGAAAAGTAACCCTCCTCCCTCAAGATGTGCCAGAATTCTCCAATGAGATTTTGGAGAGGCAATGGAGCTCCTTATGCACGTACCCAGAGCCCGCCAATATTGCAGTTGTCCAGGAGTTTTATGCCAATGCAAAATCCTTCTCTCCGGACTCAGAACCTTTCTGGAGCTATGTGCGTGGTCAGCGGATCTCATTTAGTGCTGACGCTATTAATGAGTTCCTAAACACAGAGTGGGAAGATGATGATGAGCTATGCGGGTACGCCGAGCTGATGGCGACTGAGTTAGATCATGAAGAGATTGAACAGACCCTATGTATTGCAGGAGGATCATTTCAAAGAAATAGGCAGCAGCAACCTCTTCATATCAAGAGAGTGCACCTGCATTCTCTCAGCCGCCTATGGATGCCTCTGGTGCATTCCAACATTTCACCATGCACGCATGTCTCTGACGTCACGGTCAACAGAGCGGTCATCCTTTATGCCATTCTCACTGGACGCTCTGTGAACTTGGGGAAGCTAATCGCAAATGAGATACGCAACTGTGCGAATTCCACAAAAGCTCCCCTTGGACATCCCTCTCTTATCACCCATCTCTGCAAACAAGAAGGAGTGGACATCACTATTCCACCATTCGAGCATCCTAGGAAACCTATTGATATGGGGTATTATACCCAATTTTGTTTGGATGCAGATGATGGAGTTGCCAGTCCACCACCCAGATCACCGAGGATACATGCTAGACAGCGCCCTATCCCAAGACGTCCTCAGCCACCACCACCAGCACCTCCGTCCGATCCTTATCAGATGATGGACATGAGACTTGCATTGATTGAATCAAAGCTGGAGGCGGTAAATCGGATTGGCCAGGCGCATGCAGAGATGATGAGGCATGTTTATGGAGCATCCCATCCCGGTTTCATGACATCGGAGCAATACAGCACCTTCGTTGCTTGGCCTGGGGACCAGTCCTTTCCTGCTGGGGGGGGTAGACCTCAGGCTGGCACTGCTGCTATGGATGAGGATGACGAGGAGGAGGAGGACGATGACGCGGTAGACGAGGAAGAGGACTCAGACTGACTGATGACCATCACAGCAGGAGTCGATTTTTCTTTATTTTTTCTTTTCTTTTCTATCGTTATTTTACTTTTAGGTACTTTAAATTTTTGAACTTAAACATCCTTTATGCATTTGGTTTGACAATATGAGTTGATGTGTGAAAATCTGGTTGTTATGCTTTCTGTATGTGATTGAACGTGTGGAAATAGCTTATTTGATTGAGCATTGATTGTTGATGTGTTCACTGAGTTATGCTAATGCTTGGGGAGTCGATTGCAGTCAAAATTCATGACATTGTGTTTAGCAGAGTATGGAATCTTAATTAACAGGGTGAGATTTAGTGCCTCATAATTTTTTGCTGTGTGATTGCTATCATGCTAGATCACAATTGACTTTGCCTGAGTTTCTAAGATTTGAACTATCTACTTGCTTGTTGAATTTGATCAAGGCATTCTTTTCTCACCTTACATATACATTAGCCATTCAACCACATATACATTAGCATCTGCATTACAGGAGAATAGTCCAAGTTTGGGGGGAAAATATGGTGTATTGAGAAAAAGACAAAGATGGAAAAGTAAGAAAAAGAGAATAAGAAAAGAGCTTAATGAAAAACAGTTGGGTATAAGTTTGAAATTGGTTATAGTACATGAAGAGCAAAAAGAGAAGTTTATATGCATGAAGTGAATTACTTAATCTCTCAGCTCAAGATCCTTTGAATTCCAGAAAAACCATGATTCTTTCTTAGCCCAACCACAATACAAGCCAAACAAAGTCCTTGTGTTATCAACTTGCTTGTGACGTGTTTAATTTGATTGAAACGAAAGGCAAAGTTAAATTGTGTGATATTATGACTGCAGAGTGAGCTTTATACATCCTTATACACCAGTGCATTAGAGTGAAACACTTTCCAGGTGAGGATTGATTCCATACATCAAGTGAAACACTCTGTCATGTTTGTTGATTTCTTTTGCACCCTTTGCATTGTGACCATAATTGTTGATAGGTGAACACCTCTGTTGTGCTTAATTGATGACAGCTGTATATATCCATTATGTTCTTTCTATTAGATGCTACAGCAGGATTTTCACTTCTTGAACTTAAAGGTTATCTCAAATTTGAAACCAATGCATTTGAATGTTTGTTTTCTAGAATAGTTTACCTTTTGCTTGAGGACAAGCAAGGTTCTAAGTTTGGGGGAGTTGATAATGACCAATTTTACTTCATTATCCAACATCAAATTGATGGAATTTGTCAACTCTTCCTTTACTTTTAGTCTTGTTTAACTCAATTTCTTGTTTTTGTAAGTGATTACATTATAAGTTGTAATTAGCCCTTTTGTTGGCTAATCCCCATTCAAAGAAGCTGGGAGAAGATACTCACCAAAGAACATTGCCAAAACCCAAGAAAAGAGAGAAGAGCAGCTGAAAAGATGAAGAACCCAGGCTGCTGCAGAGAGTCACGCCGGGCGCCTACTGACCTAGGCGGCGCCGGGCGTGACAATGCTGACCGAGAGCGCGCCTGGCGCCTGCCTGTCGGGCCGCCGGGCGCCACCTTTGCTGATGTGGCAGAAACAGCTTATTTAGTTCTGGAACGCGAAGGGGTTGGGATCTTTTGGCAGCTCAGACGCGATTTCTACACCTTGGAGCAGTTGGAGGCGATCTTGGAGCTGTGGAAACACTTCTCCTTTCACCTTGGGTCTTCTCCCTTCTTCCATTTCATCAATTTGTAAGATCAAGCTCTCCATGACAATGGAGAGCTAGTTTCATTATTGTTGGGGGTTGATGTAATCACGGATCTTTTGTGCTAATTACAGTTGAATTGATTAATTATATGTCTATTCCATTGATTTCTAGTGTTTAATTCCTTCTCTTAAAGCTTGTGATGTTGTGTTCCACCATTGCATGATTCTAGGGTTTACTTGATATTGGGAAATGTTGTGTAAATCTGAAATTGGATTAAATACCTAAGGGAAATTGTATCTAGGGATAGAACTTGGACCTTTGGTTGTCTTAAATCTCAACTCTTAAAGCGGATGAACTTGTTAAAGTTTCTAAGGAATTAGAGTTTAAGAAGTAAGTCTAGGCTCTTTCTACCAAGGGATTGGGTTGGAGTAATTTAGTTGATTGACATTGGATAATTAATGGAAAGAAAGTGAATTGTATGCGCAAAAGTGAAGTAGATGAAATCATACCCCCAATAATACCATTTCATACCATTTCTAATCACTCGCATTTCTAACGTTTAAGTTATCAAAGATCAACTTTTATCATTCCCGCATTATCTTTACTTTAATCGTATTAAAACCACAAAAATATGGAATTATTCTTTAGTCTAAATTAGTTAGTGATTATACGATTGTCTAGGACACGAGTCTCTTGGGAAACGATATCCGGTCTTACCGGTTTTATTACTTGAACGATTTGGTACACTTGCCAAAGTCACAACAATGTGCATTAGAAACTTATGTTTTGCATATGTGCCGTGTTGTATTTTATTTGATACCTGAGTTGTAATGTTGTTTTTGTGGTTTGTTTGGTGTGCTTTCAAGTGCTTAAATCTGTTTTGTCATGTTAGGATGTGCTTTAGGATGTTTTGGTGTGATCTTAAATGCTTAAATATGATTTGGATGCATATGTGCAGTTTTGAGTTGTAGAGTAAAAAGCTTTGGAAATGTGCATTCAATTTCATTCCTTATAGTTTAGACAAGTTTCAATGATGAAAACATGATATTCTGGATTGATTTGAGTGTGAATAAGGGTCATATACAAAAAATCAAAAGTTGGGAAACCTAATCTCGTGAATTGCAGAATTCTGCATAATTCTGCAGAATTGATGTCCGACGTTGCTTGCTCAGTAGGCGCCCGACCCCAGCAGCACTGGTTTAAGCACTAAAAATTTTTTTGTGTGGTTTTTCTTTTTGATTGTTTTGCTGCTTTCTTTTGCAGATTTCTTTTAGTTTGTTTTTGAACCTTTCTCTTCAATTGACTGTGAGATACTAATTTTACTTTGAGCTTTCTTGTGTAGGATAACATCTTCCTTAGAACTTTACAGGTTTCAAAACCACCATTAATCAACCTTTGAGCCAAGTGTGAGCTGAGCACTCTGTGACTTGAAGATTTTGTTGCTCATATAGCATGGCCTGGGGGCCAAGCCCCTACTGATGGGGGAGGTGGAGCAGTTGCAGAGTATAAGCTACTGTTGGAGGAAGATGTTTCAGATGAAAGTGAAGCTAGTGTCCTACACTGCTGGAGCTGCAAAGAGTCCATTTTGATCGGTTTTTCAGTTTAATTTCAAGTTTTGTTTGCTTTCAGCTTTTGTGTTAATGATTTCTTTTTGACTTGCCTTGTGGATAGTTCTTGTGCAATTGGTCTGGTGATTTGAGTGAATCATATGTTAAGCTTGAAATGAATGCAAATCTCTTGTGCTTGCTCTTTATCCATGAGAATTGTTTTGAAAATCTGATTGAGATTATGTGGTTGATATTGTTGAACAGAGATTGTGGTTGCTTGTATCTGTTTAGATAGATGCTTGTTTTTAATTGTGATCAATATTCTTGGCATGATGTTTATCAAATTTTGGAACCCTGAGTAAACCTGTGAGATGTTGTGCCTCAGAGTTTATTGCTGTATGCTATTACTTTGGAATCACAGTTAATTTTGCCTAAGTTTCTCTATTTGAACTAGTTACTTGCATTTTACAAATGGTCAAGGCATCTTGTTCTTCCACCTCTTCTACATTTTGAACCTAAAAGCCAATGCTAAACCTTTAAACCTTAAAAAGAAAACTTTCTCATTCCCAAAACCTTAAGCCTATTGAAAAATCATTAACCTCCTTACCTTGAGTTGAGATGAACATATATGTTAGAATGAGGAGAATGGTTTAAGTTTGGGGGAGTTCTTGTCATAAGGGAGCATTGAGAAAACAATAAGTTGAGTAAAAAGAAAGAAAAATAAGAAAATAGAAGAAAAACAAAAACATGAATTTAATGAAAAAGAGTTGGAAAATAGGTTGAGAAGTGGTTTATTCCATTTTGGAGCAAAAGAGAGATTATGCTATATCATGAAGTAAATTGTTTTATCTCTTAGCTCAAGGTGCTTTGTTATCCAGAAAAACTGATTTTTCTTCTTAGCCCAGCCACATTACACGCCTTAAAAAAGTCCTTGTGATGTAACTTGCTTGTGAATGTGTTTGATATTGTTGAAATGAAATGCAAAGTTGATTTGTGTAACACTATGATAGTTGAGAGTTAGACACACATCCTTATACACCATTGTGCTTGAGTGAAACACTTTCCTTGGTGAATGATGGTTCCATGCATTCAATGAAAACATCTTGTCATTTCTGTTGATCTATCAATTGCATCTATCTTGTGATTTTAAACTGTGAGCACCACGATTGAAGTTTAGCTTGCTAAGACTATATTGTCTCTTGAATGTGATCTATAAGTTGAGCAAGCATGATTGAATTTGTTTATTTTGATTAAAATTGTGTTTTGAGTTGCTAGACCATTGTAGTTGAATTGTTCTTTAGGCTAAGTTATCTTTTGCTTTTCATGAGGACATGAAAAAGTTCAAGTTTGGGGGTGTGATAAGTGTCAAAAATTACATATACTGAGCACTTATTTTAATCTCCTTTGATGTATTATGGAGTAAAATCTCATGAAAAGTTGTATAAAATGTATATATAAGTGATTTTATATCAATATGAGTGTTTTTGTATGTTTATTTCGCAATAGAATAAGGATTGGAAAATATCAAAGAGACCCTGCGTGCAGCAGTCGCCCAGCGAGCCAGCAGCAGTCGCCCAGCGAGCCAGCAGCAGTCGCCCAGCGAGCCAGCACCAGTCGCCCAGCGAGTTGACCCTGCTCGCCCAGCGAGAAATCACTTACGACCATCTCTTTAAGGACGCGAACCAGAGGCAGAGAAGTCAGTTTTGGAGGGGTAAACCCTCCCAGAGCTCAAGGACGACGGTGTGGAGGTGCGACTTCACTGCAGGAGCTCATGGAGGCCGCTTGGGGCATGTGGAAGCATCTCTTTTCTCCTCCTTGGGTCTTCTTCTTCTTCCATCCACCATGTTTGTAAGCTTGAGGTTCTTCCATGGAAATGGAGAACCAAATTCATCTTGTTAAGAATTGATGTAATTACTAGATTCTTGTGTATTTGTTGAATGATTTGAATATATATATGCCTGCTCTGTTAATTTCTAGTTTCTTGTTTCCAATCTTAAAGCTTGCATGTAATGGAGACGTTCATGACTTGATTTTGGGATTCATGGGGTATGGGAACATATCTTGTGATCTAGATCTGAAACAAGGGGCCTAGTGGATGTATGAAATCTAGTAGGGAACTTACTACATTAGTTGTCTTAAGATCTTTGTTCTTTAATGCGGATTTTCTTATTAATTGATCATGGATTTGATTGTTAATAGAGGATTTAGGCTTTTCACCTAAGGAATTAGGGATAAAGTAATTTCGATGGTTGACATTAGTAATTAATGGAGAGGAGATGAAACTTTTTATGCACAAGAGTGAAAGTGGTGAAATCTAATCTGAGCAAAGCCGATCCATATCATTTCTGAACTTTATCCATATTTAAGTGTCTTCACTACCAAAGTCCAACCTTGTAATTTTGTATAAATTTGTGTTTCTGCACTTGTTTGTAAATTGATGTTTTGTTCTTGAGTCTGGATGAGTTGTTAATCGCACAATTCTTTAGTATTATGAGTCTCTTGGGAAAACGATACTTGGACTTACCATTTTATATTACTTGAAGCGATTCGGTACACTTGCCGAAATATTCGCCCAACACCCACCCAAACCCTATATCCCCAATCCTTATATTCACACGAAGAAGAGCAAAACAAAACGTATCAACTTACCTCCTCAAGAAGACAAACTCCAACCTTCAAATGTACCTGTCAACACTCAATTTCGTCCGGGTTGATTAATAAATTTACTTTCAAAAAGCAAAATAATAATAATAAAAAAAAAAAAATAAAAAAAAAAGGAGGAAGGGAGGACGTTCGGCATTTCTTGGTCCCAAACGCTCGTCCTCATCGTTCCAGCTTTGAAGCGTTCGTCCTCCACTGATTGCGATCGTCCTCTACGATGCGTCTCAAATGACGCTCGCCCGCTGTGCTCAAACCGATCGCTCGTTTCCAATCGTTCAGCTTTCCAGCTATGAGCGTTCGTCCTGCTCTTCTGCCGCTCGTCCATAAGTGACTATTCAACCGTTCGGCCATTCATGCCTTTTGGACGATCGTGCGGCCAGCGTTCGTTTCCATCCTCTACATGAAACCGTTCGTTCTTGAGCAATAGCAGCCGTTCGGCAACTCAGCTCGACCGTTCGGCCATTCATGCCATTTGGACGTTTGGCATTTCTAATGTTCAACCGTTCGGTCATCCTGGGCCTCAAGTGTTAAAGACGTTCGGTCATGCCAAGAGTCAACCGCTCGTCCTCAGACGTTCGGCCATTTAGTATCATTAACGTTCGGCAATTCTCATCCTCAAGCGTTCATTATTAGACCGTTCGTCCTTTCAGACCTTTAGGACGTTCGGTCATGTAGAGTGTAAACCATTCGGTCATAGAGTTTTAATGAACGTTCGGTCTTCATTCGAACGTTCGGTCTTGGTGTTGCTACTCTCTTTTGAACGCTCGTTCATCCATGATCAGCCTTCAGCCATTCTCATTGACGTTCGGTCATGCCGGGAGTCAACCGCTCGTCCTCAAGCGTCCTCAGCCTCTCAGTGGCGAACGTTCGGTTTTGATTTGTTTACTCTCAGTTGAACGTTCGGTCTTTATTCTGAAGTGAACGTTCGGCCTTTATGTTCTTGAACGTTCGCTCTTGATGTATTTATTATTGAGCGTTCGGTCTTAGTGTTTTGAACGTTCGGCCTTGTTTATTCTCAGTTGAACGTTCGGTCTTGTGTTGTTTAACGTTCGGTCTTGTTGTGTTTTTAAGCGTTCGGTCCTAGTTTGTTTTGAATCTTAAACATTCAGCCTCTCAGGTTACTGTTCACTTTCGCTCTAGATGAGATTTGATTTTGTGAACGTTCGGTCTTGTGTTTGTTTAACGATCGGTCTTGTGTCCTTTTTCGGTCGTCCTTTTTCGTTTGTATTGACCGAGCGTCCAGAAAAAGTGGGTGGCTGCGTTTTAAAATTGGTCTAAGCTTTCCACCAAGGGTTCCCATCTCCAGCATCACCATCCAGCATGCACAGAAGAGGAAGCAACCACACGCACAGGGTGTCCACAGTATGAAGAAGAAGACAAGATTGAGGGGCCCTCACCCTATTTTCTCACGGCCAAAAAAACTGTTGCTCAGCATGCAAAGAAAAGAGGATCACGGGAGGAATTCTGAACAGATTGGGAAGCTCACGGGTTCTGAGATTTGGCTATAAAAGAAAGCAAGCAGCAGAGAAAGGAAGAAGGTTTTTTTGGCTCTTGATCACTCCACAGATTCAGAGAATCCTTCCATTTTCCAGTGCTTCTTTTTCACTCATCAAAATCCAGCTCAAACTACCAGTTCGACCTCACTCTGCTCCTAAAAGAACCATCCCATAGAACTCCTCACCCATTCATTCGCCCCCCACCAAAACACCTGCTCCCTCCATTTGCATCACCCAACGGTGGCCCATATCATCATCTTCATCTCTTAACACCGACAGCCAACCTCATCGCCTTCATCTCCGGTACCCCTCACGACCATCTTTCTTCACCCTTATACCATTTCATGGCAGCACTTTAATCTTCACCCATTTCCAATCACCAACACCCACAACCAGCCCTCCATTTTCATCCTCACTTCCAGTAACGATCTTCATCCACTCCAGCAGAAAAAAAAGGAACGGGGGAAGGAGCACCTTATTGCAAAGGAAAGCCAGCCAGGAGGAGGAGGAGGAGATCGGACGCAGGAGGCTAGCAAAGAGTGAACCAAGCTTCAAGAGGTAAGTAATGCTTTCCACTCCATGTTTGTTCTGAGTTTGGTTAATTGACCTTGAATATGCCTCTGTTACATTGTCTTTGAATATGTCTCTTTGGTTGCTGAGTTTGCATGTTGCTGTTAAATAGATGCTTAGTGTTGTGAATGTTTGCACATGTCTGTTCTTACTGCACGATTACCTTGACACCCACGGCTATGAGGGCCAACATCCATCTTCATCGTTGCCATACGGCCAACATCCATCTTCATCGTTGCCATACGGCCAACATCATCATTTCCGTTTCCAATACTACATCATCACTTCCGTTTCCAGTACTGTTCCAACACTGAACCTTTAACCCTTATACACGACCAACTTCATCACTTTCACATCTAGCACCTCACGGCCATCACCTTTATATTCATCCTTCTTCATCTTCATTTTTATCTCTAAACACTTATGCCCACAGCCAAACTTCTATAATTTGTGTCCACCCGCTGCCACAGCCACCTTACAGATGACCGACTTCATCATCTTCTTTATTACCTCACCCCAACATCTATCTCCTCATCCCTACGCCCACTGCTACTAGTAACTGCCCATCCTCCGTATTCACTCACCATCACAGCCATCTTGACACGGCCAAACACCTATCACCCTTATACTTCTCACTCTCATCATCCGTTCATTCACCTTTCAACAACCTTCATCTTCCCAGCCATCACTGATCTTAACCCCTCTGCTCCCATCGCCCAAGTGCCAATATCACTTCTATTCACCTGCTCACTCTCCGGATAGCATCCGCCCAATTCCCTTTCCATTCTCTACCACTGAAAATAACCTTTTGATCATCATCCATCCATCACTTGATCTCCAGGACCGGACACCTCAAACTTCATTCTCAATCTTCTGCATTTTTATCTCCAACACATCACCTCCGCCACCCAATCTTCAATCATCATTCGTTCTCCTCTATTCCTTGTCTCGTACGCCCCTTTCACCGGAAACCTCCACGCACCACCCTTGGAAACACCCTTCAAACCCGTTGTCCAACTCAACCCCATCGTGAAAACCAACAACCATCACGCCCACATCAGAAACCCAAACCGCCACTTACAAGCCACCGTAGACATCACCCAGTACACTCATAATTTTCTATCCAATAGACAAAACAATAAACCAGTCAATAAACGATAAAATAGATGAGAAGAAGAGAGGGAAAAGTGGTGTTGCTGAAGACGTTTTGGCATGAGAAAAATTCGAAAAGAGAAGCTTGGAACGGTGGCCGGCGATGGTTCCGATTGTGAGTGATGATGCTCGTGGTGCCTTGGGACGCGACTCGCGGCGGCTGGTGTCAGCAGCACGCGACTCTGGGGGGGTGAGTTTTAGGTTGTGTGTGACGAAGAGGAGGGAGGAAGCGTGATGGCTGGCTCGAGGAAGCGGTGGCGCGGAGACTGGACGAGGGCAGTGGCGCGGTGGCTGGATTCGACGAGGCAGTGGCGCGGAGACTGGCAGACGGTGGTGGCACGAAGGCCAGTTCTGGCTGGAGCGGCGACGAACCTTCGCGAAGGGAAGGAGACCTCGGGTCTCTGAGGGGCTGAGTACGAGTGTTGGGAATGAAGGGGAGGTGGCAAACCCCTAGGGATTTCTGAACAAACATTTGGACCAAACCCTAAAACAAAATTGATATTCTTCCTTGCACCCCTGCTTTCCTTTTCACACTCCTATCCGCTTGGGTTTAGGCCCGAACTAAAGAGTCTAATTCTTTCCCCACACTTCTTTTTTTTTCATCTCTGCACCCTTTTTTTTTTCTTCTTAAGATGTTCTTTTTTTTTTTATGCTTTTATTATTTGTTTTGCTTTTATTCTTTTTTTTTACATTTTATTATTTGTTTGACCGTTCGATTTTACTATATGCAACCCCTTGTATGATAACCGCGCTTCATAGATCTTGTCTTTTATTTTGTTGCATTTTTAAACACGAAAAATTATAAAAATTGTAAATAATAAAAAATATATAAAACTTTTAAAAAAAAACATTTAATGTAATAAATTTCGGTATGAGTACTCGTGCGATCGTACGCATCAGCCTAGTACTTATTGCCCAAATATAAAATAAATAAAAAAGCCGTGTGAGTACTCGTGCGATCGTACGCATCAGCCTAGTACTCATTACGCAAAACAATAAAAGAGAAAGCCGTGTGAGTGCTCGTGCGATCGTACGCATCAGCCTAGTACTCATTACGCAAAACAATAAAGGAAAAAGCCGTGTGAGTGCTCGTGCGATCGTACGCATCAGCCTAGTACTCATTACGCAAAAAAAAAAAATATAAATATTACAATAAAAAATAACAGAAAAATGTAAAATCTTCAAAAACCAAAAACATCTACTTTTCAAAGCTACAAACAATATCGCCCGCCAGAACTACGTGATCCTTGATTCTCCATCAAAAGTGGAGATACGTAGGAGCAAGGCCAGTCCTTGTCAGGTTCATTCTCCCAAAAATCCAAATTATCCATAACAAATTCTCAAACAAGTTTCTCAAACAGTTTTCCAAAGAACTACGTAACCCTGATTTCTCATTCTGCATGAGAATACGTAGGAGCAAGGTCAATCCTTGTCGGGCCCAAAAAAGCTAAAAAATATTGTTTGTTTTCTTTAGCGTTTTATTTTAAGGGGAAGTTAAATACTTTGAAAACCACATCCACATTCGCGCATTTAGTTAAAGGTACTGCCTTATGGCAGGCGTTGTAGGGTGCTAATACCTTCCCTACACGTAACCGACTCCCGAACCAAGAATCTGGTTCAATTTGACTATGCCTTATCATTTTATGGTTTTTCCGTAGTTTTCCAGAATAAACTATGGTGGCGACTCCAAAATCTCTTTTCAATATCTCTTTATATCTTTCGATTCGTCGTCCTGTCGCGATTCCGGTTGCGACAGATGGCGACTCCACTGGGGACATGAAGAGAGTCAGGCCATTTAATTAGATGTGCGAATTCAATGTGGTTTTTCTTTGTGTTTTTCTTCCCTTTCTTTTTCTTTATCTTTGTTGGATATTTGTCATTATTGTATATATGTTCTTTTGATTATATTGAACCCTAGGGTAGAAAACATGTTATATCCGCCTGGGAATTTTCTGGTTGTTTTGCAGGTGAGGGTTTGGGGTGTATAATTGCATTCTCCCTTCACACACACATTATATGCATATCATGAGTGAGGCCCTATACCCGGGTCTGAGCGCAACTTAGAAATAGAGGGGTTGTGTAGCGGTGTCACTCTGGGATGTACTTCCTGTTTGGCTATCGTGAGAACCCCAGCCAGAGTCTGTTCTTTTCATTTGTGTCTCCACATCTAGTTGATTACTCTGACTGTTGTGGAGAAACAGTGAAAAGAGCCATAGTTCTGGTGGCCTGACTTAAGCATTAGGAAGCTGTCCTTGTGAGTGCATATATTTGGCCTTAGAACTTTAGTCATTCAACCTTTGATAGGCCACGAAGGGAGAAATGTGTATTCCTTTAACCCTCATACTGTTCATTCTATTTCAAAAAAAAAATATAAATAATAATGTTTTTGCATTCTCATGTTGTGCATGCATTTTTGTTAATCATTTTATTTTACCTCACTTTACTATGCATCATTCGGTAACATGCTAATTTTAGGGGAAATCATCCAGTATTCACTTGATATCGCGAAGATGGAAGTCGATATAAGATCTGGTGCTACACAACATACTGAGTCCCTCATGTTAAGAAATAAATCTCATCTGAAGACTCACGGTGGAAACTTGACAAGTCTGATAAAGTTGGGCAGAAGGCTAAAAACCATAAAGAGACAAACCTTTAAGAAGAGATATGGTAACCTGTTGAGTCTGATGGAGGTAGAAGTGTCGTCGCCTGCTGTCACAGCCTTCGCACAGTATTATGATTCCCCGCTAAGATGCTTCACCTTTCAAGATTTTCAGCTAGCACCAACTATAGAGGAGTTTGAGCACATTCTGGGAATGCCACTTGAGGATACCACGCCATATCAGCATTTGGAACATCATGCCTCTATCGCGACTATTGCTGCCATAATGAAACTACATCCCAAAGAACTTGAAGACAGGTTGGTAACAAGGAATCAAGTACGTGGACTGACACAAGGATTTTTGGAGCAGCACTTGCATTATCTAGCAGAGGGGGAAGATTGGGAGACTTTCATGGACGTGTTAGCTCTTACCGTGTATGGCATCGTGTTGTTTCCTAAAGTAGAGGGCTTTGTGGATTATACCGCTATTGATGTTTTCGTGGCAAAAAAGACGAGATCCGAGAATCCCGTAACAACGGTCCTTGCGGATGTTTATGGGACCATGAGTTTTTGCCACGAGAGAAAAGGGAAGAAAATACTTTGCTGTCTATCGGCGTTGTATGTGTGGATGACTGCGCGTCTGTGTAAGCGGTCGGGTGATATCAGGCGTCCGACGGAAGATCCTTCACACCAGGGGCTCAAAGACAAAGGAGGGAATGAATGGGCCCAATTCTTTGCCAGTTTGAATGGAGGAAAAGTAAGATGGCGTCTCCCTTGGCTTGAAACTAAGCCCTCTATCCATTATTGTAGCCCATTTTCCAATGTACCCCTCATAGGTACCCGATATTGCATAAATTATAACCCTATTTTGGTTCAAAGGCAATTCGGACGTCCCATGAAAGGGGCACCCTCGCCGGAATACCTTACAACGTTGTTCATCTATTATGAGGATGGGCACTTCACTGAAATATTGAGGAAAGTCAGAAGTGCTTGGGAAAATGTTATGCGAGCAGAAAAGGATTTAAGATTGGGGGTGATGGACGACAAAATTAATTATCACACCTGGATTTGGGAAAGGGTAAAGGAAGTCAAATTGCCTTTCAAACCGATCGTTCATCAGCTAGCTAACGAAGGGCCATCCCAAGAACTAGAAAGTGATGAGGTGAAGCAATTGAAGATAGAGATGAAAAAACTGAGGGAGCAGAATGATAGGTTAGGAAAAGAATTGCAGACTGTGCGCAATGATTTGGTTGATACGAGGAATGATAAAGAAGAAAAAGCACAGGCCTATGAAGAAATTGTCCAAAGTCAAAAGGCTGAAAGAGTTTATGCATTCCAATTGAAACAGGACCTCTTAACCGCAAGCGAAGAACTGGCCATGAGAGTGGAGGAAAAGAACTCAGCATTAGAAGAAGGAAAACAATGGAAGCTCCTCTACGAAGAGGCTAAAAGAGATAAACGAGAGGCTCTGAAGAGACTAAGAGAAGCGCAGGTTCAAGTAGAAAAGGCGGGACATGAGATGAAGGAAATGGCCTTGTCTTTTGAGACAGATATGAACCAAGAGCGTTGGAAGCTGGTAGAGGCCGAAGAAGAGCATCGCTCCATGATAAAAAAAAATGGAGGAGTACATTGAAGAGCAAGAGGAACGGTGGAGGTCAATGGAGTTTGGAGAGAGGCATCATGCCTTGGTAGAACAAATGAAAGACCACATCGCGATGCAAGAAGAGGCTGTGAGCCATTGGAAGGAAAATTTTTCCCAACTGGCTATGTTGGCGAACGGAGCAATTGAAGATATCCCTAAGATGGTGTTGGACGCCGAAGCTACGACCCACTTTTGTAACCCGCCTCCCGAGATAATGCTTTTTATTAACCATTGTAAATGGCTAGTAGGCGAAATGAAGGCCTTCATTGCTCGGGTTAGGAAGTGATTCATGTCTTGTTAGATTTTCTCTATATGAAAGACTTAAGATGTTTTGTATGGTATCAACTTGTATCGATTTCCATCATTAACGTTGTCATGATCTTGTGATTTCCACCTATCATTAGCATACATCACATTTTTCCTTGTTCTTTTTTCTTCCCTTTTTGTCTGGCGCATTTCATCTAACTTAAGTTAATAATAAAACAGTAAAAAACGGCCAACTTTCCACAACATCCCTACAGAACTCGAGCTAATTCAAGGATCATGGAAAGCTGGGAAGAGTCACAAGAATCCATGAAAGCCGAAATGAGCCAGTTGAAAGACCAGGTTGGCCAAATCTTGGTTGCCCTTGAATCCCTGAAGGCCACTGGAGAGTCTTCGTCTACACTGGTTGGCGGGAATGCCCATTTTTATCCCCCGTTATTCAATGCTATGAGCCAATCGATTCCTTTCCCGTTGTATGGGTTACCCCCGGGATACACTCCTCCCGTAGGAGAATATTTGGAAGGAGAGCATGCGTCGTTACACATTCCTACAACTGTTGATGTACCGCCAATCACCACTCACGGACCTATCTCTGTGGCAGCTCCCTTGGTAAGTGCTCAAACAAATGAAGCAATTACAGTTGAAGGAACACGAGTGACTACAATACCGCATATGGTTGTTAACCACGACTCTTCAGCAAGAGTCGCGTCACAAACCGCGGCGCATGCAGGAACCAACATCATTAACGGAGCTAAAAACAGACTGGAGATCCTGGAGGAGAAGATGAGGGCTATTGAAGGGATGGAAAATTATGGGTTTGCAAATGTTGCAAGGCTAAGTTTGTTCCCGGAGTAAAAATACCGTATAAGTTCAAGGCGCCAGAATTCGAGAAGTACAAGGGTGATGCATGCCCTAAAATCCATCTGGCCATGTATTGCAGAAAAATGGCTGCGTATGCCTATGACGACCAGTTACTTATCCATGTTTTCCAAGACAGTCTAGTTGGGACAGCATTAAATTGGTATACTCACTTAGAGCCATCTCGGATCCATTGTTGGGCAGATTTGGCTGACGCCTTTGTAAAACGATATATATACAACACGCATGTAGCACCAGACCGTCTGCAACTACAGAATATGGGGAAGAAAGACAATGAAACCTTCAAGGAATATGCCCAACGGTGGAGAGAATTGGCCACACAAGTAGAGCCTCCTTTGTTTGAAAGGGAAATGGTGGCAATGTTTGTAAATACACTCCAGCCGCCGTTTTATGAATATATGGTGGGGAATGTGTCCGTCAATTTCGCCGACGTCATCATAATCGGCGAGAGGATAGAAATTGGGATGAAGAATGGGAAGATTGCAAGCGGCCCATCGGCGGTGGAGAACCCTAAAAAGAAGCCCTCTTTCAATCCAGGGAAGAAGAAAGAAGGAGATGTGCATGCAACATCGGCAATGCCTGTATGGAGAGGTCAGGCTCCTATTCACAATTATAAACCATACTTGGGCCAACCTCCATATTCAGCCAATGCGGCTTTTGCTCATCCAATCAGGCCTCAACAACAACAAGGATTCTACCAATCACAGCCCGTCACAAGCAATGCATGGAGGACTGGGCCAAGTGCAAATCCAAATCCGAATGCAGGTCAAGGCGGTTATCCGGGAAGAACCCAGGAAAGAAACTTTGTCCACTTCACCCCCATCCCCATGACTTACACTGAATTATTACCTCACCTCGTCAAAAGGGGTCTGGTTGCTATATGTCCGATGATACCCCTGCAGCCTCCATACCCTAGGGGTTATGATGCAGATGCCAAGTGTAGTTATCACGGGGAAGGCGTGGGTCACTCAACTGAGAGGTGTATGGCCTTCAAGCGTAAAGTGCAGGCCCTAATTGATGTTGGGTGGCTAAAATTTCAAGAAGATAAACCTAGCATTGATACTAATCCGTTATCCGGACATGGTAATGCCTCGACAAATGCCATCGAAGTTAAGAAGCATGAACTGATAAGGGATGCAAGTAAGATCCGAAGTTCCAGAAGGTTTATTTTCAAGGAATTATTAAAGTTGGGATTTTTAAACGGGGATTATGATTTGGGAAGAACATGTGGACTCCATCCATGCACGGAACACTCTGTCGAGGAATGCGTTGAATTCGAAAAGTTTCTACAAGATCTGCTTGATAGGAATTTGATGCAAGTATGCTATGAAGACAAGCATGAGGAGGTGTTTGCACAAACTGGTATGGAGCCAGATGTAACTTTGCCAGAGCCGTTGATAATCCGTTTCACTCGAATCACCCCTACACCAGTAATTCAAGGAAGATCGCCCATTGTCATCCATACACCAGTTCCTTTTCCTTACAAAAGCGAGAAAGCTGTTCCTTGGAGGTATGGGACCCATGTAGTCGACGAAGGACAATGCGTTGAAAGCCATTTCTCTAGCCAGGATCCAGTTGTTGAAAATATATCAGGCATCGGCGGAATGACAAGGAGTGGTCGAATCTTCACGCCACCAAACTTGACGGGAAGAGGAGCTAGTAATAATGAAACTCCAATGGACGCAAATACTAAGGAGCATTTAAAGAGGAAAGGGGTGCAAGTAGAGGAGACCTCTGACAAGGCAAACAAGAAAGAAATCTCTGAGGAAGAGGCCTGCGAATTTTTAAAATTCATTCAACAGAGTGAATACAAGGTGGTGGAGCAGTTGAATCGCATGCCTGCTCGGATTTCCTTGTTAGAATTGCTTATGCATTCTACCTCTCACAGAAAGTTGTTGATGAAGGTACTCAGTGAGGCTCATGTCGAGCATGGTATTTCGCTGAACAAGTTTGAGGGCATCGTTGGTAACATCGTCGCTAATAATTACCTCACCTTTACTGATGAGGAGATACCCACTGAGGGGAGAGGTCATAACAAGGCTCTTCATGTCTCCGTGAAATGTTTAGATCACGTTATAGCACGTGTCTTGGTAGACAATGGTTCCTCTTTGAATGTCATGCCAAAATCAACATTGGAGAAGCTACCCTGTGATGGAATGAATATGAAGCCAAGCTCTATGATTGTGAGGGCATTTGATGGCAGTAAAAGGGTAGTGATGGGAGAAATTGAATTGCCCGTTCAAGTCGGTCCTTGTGTCTTTCAAGTGACCTTTCAAGTTATGGATATCCTCCCGGCTTATAGTTGTTTGTTGGGTCGCCCGTGGATCCATTCCGCAGGAGTTGTGCCTTCCACACTACACCAAAAGCTGAAATATGTTATGGGAGATAAGCTGGTGATAATAACAGGAGAGGAGGACCTCCTTGTGAGCGGACCATCGTCCACGCGATATATTGAGGCAGCCGAGGAAGCTCTGGAAACAGCTTTTCAATCATTAGAAATTGTTGGAAACACTTATGTTGAGCCATTTCCTATGAACCCGTATTTATCATGCACCTCTATCATGATGGCCAAGGTCATGCTGAAAGAAGGTTATAAGTACGGGAATGGTTTAGGCAAGTATGGACAAGGACGTACATTCCCATTGGAGGTGATTGGGAACAAAAACAGATATGGCCTGGGGTATAGACCCAACAAGGAAGATAACAAGAGGTTGATTGAGGAAAGGAAGGAACGCAGTCTGGCTCGAATGGGGAAACGGGAACCAAGGGCAAAGAAAATCCACATTTGTGGTATCAAAGAGAGTTTTCGCAGTGCTGGATGGGTGAACACTAGTCATATAGCGGTGGTGGAAGAGGAAGCAAGATCTGAAAGCTCAAACTTCGTGTGGGTTTGCTCCCCAGGTGCACGGCTCAACAATTGGAAGACTCTGGATTTACCCGTGATGTTTAAATCAATTGAAATGTAATATATTAATTAACCCTATTCGCTTCACCCGAGCTTTGGGATTCATGGCTCATGGGTTGATGCTTTTATTTTGCTTTCAGTGTGATATTTGAATCGTGTTTGTTCTCATTTCTATCATCATTTATCCTTTTTCATCGTTTTTCCTGTTTATTTATTCTTTTCGCAAACTTAAATAATGCAGATATGACAATGAATGTTTTGAAAATAAAAATGTCAATATCCCTAAGTGGGAGCACCCTGTCATTAATGCGGAAGATGATCCGGAAGATGATCCGGAAGATGACCCGGAACCCTCTCCAGAGCTCTTGAGATTAGTGGAACAAGAGTCTAAAGAGATAAAACCCCATCAGGAGGACGTTGAAATACTCAACTTGGGAGAGGAAGGAGAGATAAAGGAAGTAAAAATCGGTACTAGCATGAAAAAGGAAGTGAGGGAAGGGCTACGAGCCCTACTGAAGGAGTTTAAGGATGTTTTCGCTTGGTCTTACAAAGACATGCCAGGATTGGATACCGATATTGTGCAACACAAACTCCCACTTAAGCAGGAATGCCTTCCAGTCAAGCAAAGACTAAGAAGAATGAAACCAGAAATGTCATTGAAAATTAAGGAAGAGGTACAGAAGCAATTCGACGCAGGATTTCTGGCTGTGGCGAAGTACCCACAATGGGTGGCAAATATTGTACCAGTGCCTAAGAAAGATGGGAAGGTTCGAATGTGTGTCGACTATCGTGATTTGAATCGTGCAAGTCCGAAGGATAACTTCCCGTTACCACACATCGACACTTTAGTTGACAATACAGCCAAGTACTCGCTATTTTCGTTCATGGATGGTTTCTCGGGATATAATCAGATTAAGATGGCGCCTGAGGACATGGAAAAGACGACCTTCATCACGTTGTGGGGGACCTTTTGTTATAAGGTAATGTCTTTCGGGCTCAAGAATGCCGGGGCAACATATCAAAGGGCGATGGTGACACTTTTTCATGATATGATGCACAAGGAGATCGAGGTTTATGTGGATGACATGATTGCAAAGTCTGAATCAGAAGAAGAACATGTCCTCAACTTGAAGAAATTATTTGAGAGATTGAGAAAGTATAAACTCAGGTTAAACCCTGCCAAATGCACATTTGGAGTGAAATCCGGGAAGTTGTTGGGCTTCGTGGTTAGCCAAAAGGGGATAGAAGTGGATCCTGACAAAGTGCGAGCGATATCAGAAATGCCTGCGCCTAGCACAGAGAAGGAGGTTCGCGGTTTTCTGGGTAGATTGAACTACATTGCTAGATTCATCTCCCAATTAACCGCTACCTGCGAACCAATGTTCAAGTTGCTACGAAAGAATCAGGTTATGGTTTGGAACGAGGATTGTCAAGCCGCTTTTGAAAAAATCAAACAATACCTGCAAGACCCACCTGTATTGCGTCCACCCGAGCCAGGAAGACCACTCATTTTGTACTTAACTGTATTGGAAAGGTCAATGGGTTGTGTATTGGGTCAATATGATGAAGCTGGAAAAAGGGAGCAGGCGATATATTACTTGAGCAAGAAATTCATAAACTGCGAACAACGATATTCATCGTTAGAGCGAACTTGTTGTGCATTGGCATGGGCCGCTCATCGCCTAAGGCAATACATGTTGAGTCACTCTACGTTGTTGATATCCAAGATGGATCCTATCAAGTTTATTTTTGAAAAGCCCGCTCTCACTGGAAGGATAGCTCGGTGGCAGGTGCTATTGTCAGAGTATGACATCGTATACGTCACTCAGAAATCCGTCAAAGGTAGTGCATTAGCAGAATACCTGGTGCATCAACCCATCAGTGATTATCAGCCAATGCAACCCGAGTTTCCTGATGAAGATATCATGGCTCTATGCAAAGAAGGCAGGAAATACCGAGACGAAGAAACATGGATATTACTATTTGATGGAGCATCGAATATGATGGGGCATGGCATATGGGCAGTACTAATCTCTCCAGAGCAGCAGTATATGCCCATGACATCAAGGCTGTGTTTTGATTGCACGAATAACATTGCAGAATATGAGGCCTGCTATGGGTATTCGGGCGGCAATAGAGTTCAAAGTGAAAATTCTCGACGTATATGGAGATTCAGCTTTAGTCATCAACCAGTTGAAGGGAGAGTGGGAAACAAGAGACGCAAAATTAATCCCTTACCAGGCATACATCAAAGGGTTAATGGAGTGTTTCGACATCATCACATTTAACCACATACCACGGGAAGATAACCAGTTAGCAGACGCGTTGGCTACTTTGTCATCCATGTTTGAGGTTGACCCGAATACAGAATTACCAGTGATTGAAATGAAGAGCCATGCGGAGCCAGCATATTGCCAGTTCATCAAGGAGGAGGTGGATGGTAAACCTTGGTACTTCGATATCAAGCACTATCTTAAGACCCAAGAATATCCTGAAAAAGCATCTGAAAACGATAAAAGGTCGTTACGAAGGTTGGCTGGTAGCTTTATTTTGAGTGGGGACATTTTATACAAGAGAAATCATGACATGATTCTCCTCAGGTGTGTAAATACAAAAGAAGCCGAATTGATATTGAAAGAAGTGCACGAAGGTACATTCGGCACACACATGAATGGACACTCCATGGCTAGGAAGATTTTTGAGAGCTGGTTACTTCTGGCTAACCATGGAAAATGATTGTTGTACACACGTGAGGAGGTGTGAGAAATGTCAGATGCATGCAGACAATATCAATGTATCGCCCACGACTTTGAATGTGTTGTCTGCACCATGGCCGTTTTCAATGTGGGGGATAGATGTTATTGGAGCTATAGAGCCAAAAGCGTCAAATGGACATCGCTTCATACTGGTCGCAATCGATTACTTTACCAAGTGGGTTGAAGCCGTTTCTTATGCCAACGTGACTAGAAAGGTGGTGACCAGGTTCATAAAAAAGGAGTTGATCTGCAGATATGGGCTGCCTAACAAGATCATCACTGATAATGCCACCAACCTCAACAACCGGATGATGGCAGAGTTATGTGAGGAGTTCAAAATTCATCATTTTAATTCTTCTCCTTACCGTCCAAAAATGAATGGAGCAGTAGAAGCTGCTAACAAGAATATCAAGAAGATTGTGCAAAAGATGGTTGTCACCTATAAAGATTGGCACGAAATGCTTCCTTTTGCTTTACATGGATATCGTACGTCAGTACGAACGTCAACTGGTGCAACACCCTTCTCGCTAGTATATGGGATGGAAGCGGTACTCCCATTTGAGGTCGAAATCCCCTCCTTACGCGTGTTAATGGAAACTAAGCTAGAGGAAGCTGAGTGGATTCAAACCCGATTCGATCAACTCAACCTTATCGAAGAAAAAAGGTTAACAGCAGTGTGTCATGGACAACTGTATCAAAGGAGAATGAAAAAGGCGTTTGATAAAAGGGTGCACCCAAGAGAGTTTCATGAAGGCGAACTGGTGTTAAAGAAGATATTGCCCATACAAAGGGATTTCAGAGGCAAATGGACCCCAAATTATGAAGGGCCGTTTGTAGTAAAAAAGGCATTCTCTGGAGGGGCACTAATTCTCGCAAGGATGGACGGAGAGGAGTTACCTTTACCGGTCAATTCTGATGCGGTAAAAAAGTTTTACGCATGATGATTCCAAGATAGGGGATGCTGCTAAGGGATATTAACGCTGTTTTTGTGGAAATTTTGTTGTATTCTGTGTTACTTCTTTCAATAAATGCCTGCGATTTCATTCATTATCCGACTTTTTCGTCTTTTGCTTTTCGACACGATTCATATTATACTGAGTTTTAAAGTAAAGTAAGGAAGGTAATAATAGTTAAAGCATCACGGGTATATTCCATTGAGCACAAACTCGAACCTCAAGGATGTCGTGGAAGAAAACAAATAAAAAAAATAATGATAAATAAATAAATAAAAAAAAAGAGGTTTGTCAGGGGATTGTCAAAAATTTAAATTGTGTAATTTTGTTTACGAGTTCATTGTTCCTCTCTTCCCATTTCTGCTTTGTCTCATATGCATAATGATTTCAAAATTTTGTTTTTCATGCTCATGATGTTCGCTTTGGATCTCATTTCATTCGAAGTCTTTGTTCCATATTTTCTTTGTAAATAATTTATTTTCTGTTGAACCCGGTTTTCCATTATTTCGTTTAAATTAGAAATTTTTGTTTAGACTGAAGAAAAAAAAAACCATAAAAATCTAATTTCATTTCATCATCGGAGCAGAAAATTACAGTAAAGGTCGGATACACTCATACGATCTTGGCATCATGATAAATAAAATAAAAATGCATAAAAAAGAGAAAAAAGCAGATATAACAGAAAAGGTGCAAAGTCACAATTAAAAAAACAGCAAAAAAAAAAAGAAAAGCAAAAAAAAAGCAAATAAGGCAAACAAAAGCAAATAAACAGTGTTCGCGGTTCGATCACGGGTGATCGTTAAGTTACAGACCATGAAAATAATAAAAATAAAATAAAAAAGGAAATTCAGCGAAAAAATTCCCGAGCTGGTTGCGGTGGTCTGAGGGAGAGCTCCGTCGAGGGAGCTCTGGTCTGGAATGTGAGAAGCATGGGTGGAGCGATTTGTCGTCCGTCCCTGTCGTCGTCAATGATGATCGGAACGGGAAACAAGTCCAGCAGCCTCGGCGCCCTCATGATCACCCAGTCGTATTCTTTCCAAAAAAAAAAAAATAAAATAAAAGAAAATTTTTGTCAATAATAAGATGAGGAGAATATTTTCGAAAATCAAAAAAAAGAGATGGAAGTGATCAGGGTACTTACCATACATGTATAGCGGCAGTTGTGAGAATTGAGTGCCAGTAGGGTCTATCTCTGCTTGCCAGCGCCTGACCCGATTGCCGTGGTTGTTAAACCAGCAGTGCACATTGTATTCGCTGACATCTGCGAAAACCCTTAGTCGAGACGCAATTTCGACGACTTGCGCTCTGCTGGGATGTGTGACC
Organism: Vigna angularis; assembly: GCF_016808095.1. Taxonomy (NCBI): domain Eukaryota; kingdom Viridiplantae; phylum Streptophyta; class Magnoliopsida; order Fabales; family Fabaceae; genus Vigna; species Vigna angularis. The sequence continues at coordinate 11,603,142 of NC_068971.1, forward strand.
CCGTGATTGTAAATATTGGTCATCATTCTGACCTGATCGTCAGTAGGTCTCCACCGCTGACCGGTGTATCTCTCCATCTCCATCTCGCTCATCTTTCCTCTCTAGGTTTTTCTAAAACATAAAAAAAAATAATAAAAAGTAAAAAGAACAAAAACATAACAAAAGCATAAAACAAAAAGTATTTTCAGTGTTTTCTTTATTCGTTTTTATTTCCTTTTAGTTTATTTTGTCCAGTCAGTCTTTGTTATTTCAGTGTCTGGTCTCGGATCTGTTTCACGGTCCTTGCAAGAGGGTCCTTAACGGATCTATGTCCTTTTGTCCTTGTCCATTTGTCCATGTCCGGTTCATACAATTAAAATTCTCTTTTTAAGTTTTCTGTTTTTATGGGGTACGTGGCGTTGTTCTACCCGATTGTCTCTGCCATACCTTCAATCGAAGGGAGATAAACGTCTGGTTTCCAGCCTATATACCCCTTAAGTTTAAGACAGTTGTGTTTTTAAGTGTTTTAAGTTTTTAAATTTAAAAAAAAAGAGTAAGAAAGAAGACTCAGAAAGAAAAGCAAAGAAGAGCAAGACGGAAATAAAAGCAGACAAAGCGGAAAGCAGAAGAAAATAAAGAGCTTGCAAGAAAGGAAGGCAGATGTAGAAAGCTAGAGAGTAAAAAATAAACCAGGAATCGTAAAGGAAAAGAAAAACGAAAAAAAACAGAGAAGAAAAGATCGAAAGAACAGAAAAGCAGAGAAGGAAGGATGGAAGGAAGAAAAACAAAAAACTTAAAGGAAAGAAAGAAGATCGAAGAGCTCAAAAGACTTACCTGGAAGGGCTTACAAAAGCTCGTCGCAGCACTGGGACGCCTCCGAAAGCACACGGGGGCAGAGGCTCCTCGCAGAAATCCAGACGCTCAAGGAAGAGAGAGAAGAGAGAGAAGAGGGAGAAAGAGAAGGATAGAGAGAAAGCGAGATCGGGAAAATGTCGCTCAGACGCCGAAGGGATACCCGTTTTATAGCTGAGCAAATCCACTGTGGCTACAGTTCCGGTCGCTGCAACCGTCTGGTGTCGGTCTGATTTCTTTCTGAGTTCAAAAAATAAATAAGTAAAAATTAAATTTTTTTTTTTGAAAACCTGAAAACGGGTAGGGTTTTGTTGGGTCGATCCGGCCCAATTCAAGACTTCTTGGATGATCCGATTTCACCAAAAAATAATAAAACAAAAAAAAATAATAAAAAGTATGATAATTAGGAAATGTTCGAAAATAATAAATGGAGTGATGTAAAATTTGAAGTGTTCAAAATTGTTTTTCATTTGCATGATAAAAGACATTTTCAGGTTCATTGGGCCTCATTACCATGTTAGCCTTCTTTGAACCCAATTCTTTCTGAAATATAAATTTGAGTGAAGAATTATTTTGGCATGTTTGTAATTTCACATCACACCATTTTGTTTGATTTTTATTCCTTCTTCTTCTGCATTTTGAATAAATCTAAAAAAAAAAGAAAAAAGAAGGGAATAGTGCTCAAGCCCATTAGGCCCAATGACCTTCGTGGTTTTCTCTCGAGTCCACTTCTTTTGAAAATATATCAAAAATATTTTGTTTTCACATTTTTGCTGTTGAATGATGTTTTGTACTTTTGTTCAAATTGTCCTGTGTGATTTCTTTGAATTGGTAGTCAAAAAAAAAAAAAAAAGGAACAGTGCTCGAGCCCATTAGGCCCAATGGCCTTCGTGGTTTTCTCTCAGAGTCTACTTCTTTTGAAAATATGTCAAAAATATTTTGTTTTCACATTTTTGCTGTTGAATGGTGTTTAGTACATTTGTTCAAATTGTCCTGTCTGATTTTCTTTGAATTTTTTTTAAAAAAAATATGAGAATGAAAGATGAACAGTTTTTGAGTCCATTGGGCTCCTTTGTCATATGTGGTTTCTCTTGAACCAGTGTGTCTGAATTTCTGAAAAATAAAAAATACATGTTTATGTAGATTTTGTGTTTTCAATTCATAATTTCCCTTTCCATTTGTGTGAACAAGCATTTATGCAAAACATAAAAAAAATAATGGAATTCAGACCTTTGTCTGAAGATTTTGTCATGGTTGTAAAAGAGGAATAGTGTTGGGCCCATTGAGTCTGGTAGTGTTGCAAAATTTTCTTTTAGCTTGTTCCATATACTATAAAAAAAATGTTTTCTTTGTCATCTTCTTGTGTCAGGTTCAACGGCTCAGGTCATCTGATCCATTGGGTCAATGTGCCTGGTAAGTCCAACTCCCTTTCGTTACTTCTCCTCAGGTTTTCAAACGTTTTTGGCCCAACTCGGCCCATTACATGCATATTTCAAATTAATTTCTATTTCTAAAAGATAAAAAACACAAAAACATTTTTCTAATATGTTTAATGTTTTTCACATTATGTAAATGAATAAAATAAAAAAAAACATTTTTATTTTTCAAACGTTTTTCTAAAATCAAGTTTCCTCATATCAATTTTCGCATTGCTCGCCAAGCCGAGTTTCTGCACTGGTTCCCAAGCTCATTTTCCACATTAGCCCAGAAAGTTCATTTTTCATAATGGCTTGCAAAGCCCAGTTTTCATGCTGGCTCGCAAGGCCCAAATTCCAAAATAGCAAAAAACAACAAAAAATCTGTTTTTCAACTGATCATTTCCATTTCATATTACTTTTCTTCATGCATAAAACCAAAAAATACACAAAAGTTGAGCCAATTATTTTCGATGCAAATCATCCATTTTATGAGATTCACAAAAAAAAATGTAATGGATGTCATAATCTCCTATAGTCAAATGTTTGAGTCAAATGTTCTTAAGAGATATCTGTGTGTGCATTGCTTGAAAACATCATCCTTCAGCCTTCGCTATACCAAGAGATTGGCCCAATCATATTCTTGAGCCCAAATGATAATCACCAAGTTTTACACTGGGGCAAATTTTCCGTTATCTCCACTGGTTTTCATTTAGGAGATCCTGAAATCCGTTGTAAAAAAAAAATGAAATAAAAAAAAATGAAAAAAATGAATGACTCTTGTTGAGATCATTTAGTCTTGTCTCCTAATCAATCTTTTGAAAATAAAACAACCAAAATTTGAAATGACGTGTGGCCATCTTTCTTCATCCAAAAAACAAAAATATATCCTTTGATACCAAATTTGAGCCAATAAGAAATTTCTTTTCAAATTTTACCCAAACAAGGGTTACCATCATGGTAGAAGTCGACTCAAATTGCAGGAAGAACACACTTAGTGATCAAATGAAGAAAATTCTTCAAAAGTGAAGCAAAAATACAAAGAATCACAAAGTGATGGCAAGCAAAGAATGAAATTTGAGAAAGGGCAAAATAGTCAAAACAGTTTTGACGAATAACTAATACAAAGTATAGGTGGTAACTCTTGTTTTTCAAAAAAAAATACCCACAAAAACTTATTTGAGCCTTTATATCCTTTCTTTCAATACCCTTAGCCCCAGCCACATTACAAGCCCAATAAAAGTCCACACAGATTGAATGATGGTTGCTTAATTTTTCATGAGGCTTAATTTTGAGACAAGACAAAAATGACCAACAATGCAGTTGTAAAAAAAGTGATGATGGAAAATAATATTCCACGGATGAAGGGAACTCCCTATTGATCAAAATTATACAAAGGAAAATCAAACCATTTGGGACAATCTTTTCCAGCCAATCCTTTCCATATCCATCACAAATTCCTGAACACATTCAAATCCCATTCAAACTTTTCCCCCGATTCCCAAACTAGGGGACAATTTTGGGCAACTTTATTTCATGTGTTTTGACCCTTCCAAGATATGGTCAACTTTGTTAGTCTCACATTTGTTTCATCTGTATATTCAAAGTTCGTACCAAGACCGAGGCATCCCTTGTTGGGCCTCTCAGATTTGTCCGTACTGAAATTCATAAATCCACCCTCAAAACAGGGGCAGACGCTTTGGGGCTTTGTATGATTTTGGGTCCATCTTATTATTCGTAAACCCAAAGTGGGGGAACTTCTTTTGGAACCTCGCTTAATTGACTCATACCCAAAACCAAGACGTGACTTTCATATGCTTCAGCCCATTCAGAGTATTGAGCAATTTTGTTAAATCTCAAAAATTTTTCATCTGAACATTCAAAGCTCATACAAAGACTGAGGCGTCCCTTGCTGGGCCTTCATGATCTTGATTCGCCCCAAATTTCATAAATCCATTACCACCAAAATTGGGGCAAATGTTTGCAAATCTCACATGACATTCTCACACTCCTTTTCCCAAACACCAAACCAGGGTAACCTTTGGGTATATCATTGTTTCACATTGACATTCACATTCACATATTACATCATTCATGGATGATTGTATAAAGAATGGAATGCCCAAACAAAAAGGGCCGTCTCGGTCTCCCCTAAACCTTTCATTTTAACTAACCCCTGGTATCAAGCATGTACACACTGGTATCTCGTCAAGAAATGTATAGCACACAAGCTTCATTTTGGAACAGTTGACTTTAGATTTGGATATCCATTGAAAGGAAATTGGAAGCTTAGATCGTCATAAATTTGATGATTTCAAAGAAAGCAAATTGACTCAGTAAAAAAGGTCATAGTTTCATAATCTTTCAATACATCATGTACATAATTTCATCAACTTTGAATTCGCCTCCATGTATATTCATCAAATTTTTCTTCTTTCAAAAAAGACAAAGAATGCATCAAAGTTTTCCCCTCCATGTACATTACATCAATTTTTCTTCCTTCAAAACAAAAAAGACAAAAAAAATCAGCATGCATCAAACTTTTCTTCTCCAAATTTCAAAATTTACATCAACCAAGTTTCTCTTGCATATCAAGATTTCAAATCCTTGTACAAAAATGCAGCACCTTGTTTTTAATTTCAACCTTATGCAAAATTTTCAAAAAAAAAATCAAAAATCAAAATCAAAAAAAAAATTTCAACATCTCAAAATTTCAACCAATTCCAATTGTCAATTTCAAACCAATCAAACATTTTTCTCTCTGTTTTTTATCTCGGCCATCTGCAAGATAATGGTCGAAACCACCTTTCAGTTTTGTTTTATCTCGGCCATCTGCAAGATAATGGTCGAAAGCACTTTTGTTTGTTTTATCTCGGCCATCTGCAAGATAATGGTCGAAACCACCTTTTTGTTTTGTTTTATCTCGGCCATCTGCAAGATAATGGTCGAAAGCACTTTTCTCTTGTTTTATCTCGGCCATCTGCAAGATAATGGTCGAAAGCAGTCAGTTTTGTTTTATCTCGGCCATCTGCTAGATAATGGTCGAAAGCACTTTTGAATTTTGGTGTCTCGGCCCTCCGTAAGACAGTGGTCGAGCCCATTTTTTTTACTTTTTTCAAACAACCCTCTGCATGGCAATGGTCAAATCAAATTTTACTTTTTCAAAACGATCCTCTGCATGGCAATGGTCGAACCCAATCAAAGTCAATTTTCTCATTCACTTAATCTCTTTCAAAAAACAAAAAAAAAAAAAAAAACAATTTTCAAAAATGAAAAAAATTCCCTGTTTGTTCATGGTTCTTTTTTCATTGAAATTTCTCTGTTTTCTCCTTGGGTATTTCAAAATCCGAACGAAATTAATATTTCTATCTTTACTTATCTTTTACTCTGATAATATGAAAACATTATTTATCATATGATCTAGTAAAATCTAAGTAAAGAGGGGCAGCTGTCAACACTCAATTTCGTCCGGGTTGATTAATAAATTTACTTTCAAAAAGCAAAATAATAATAATAAAAATAAAAAAATAAAAAAAAAGGAGGAAGGGAGGACGTTCGGCATTTCTTGGTCCCAAACGCTCGTCCTCATCGTTCCAGCTTTGAAGCGTTCGTCCTCCACTGATTGCGATCGTCCTCTACGATGCGTCTCAAATGACGCTCGCCCTCTGTGCTCAAACCGATCGCTCGTTTCCAATCGTTCAGCTTTCCAGCTATGAGCGTTCGTCCTGCTCTTCTGCCGCTCGTCCATAAGTGACTATTCAACCGTTCGGCCATTCATGCCTTTTGGACGATCGTGCGGCCAGCATTCGTTTCCATCCTCTACATGAAACCGTTCGTTCTTGAGCAATAGCAGCCGTTCGGCAACTCAGCTCGACCGTTCGGCCATTCATGCCATTTGGACGTTCGGCATTTCTAATGTTCAACCGTTCGGTCATCCTGGGCCTCAAGTGTTAAAGACGTTCGGTCAAACCAAGAGTCAACCGCTCGTCCTCAGACGTTCGGCCATTTAGTATCATTAACGTTCGGCAATTCTCATCCTCAAGCGTTCATTATTAGACCGTTCGTCCTTTCAGACCTTTAGGACGTTCGGTCATGTAGAGTGTAAACCGTTCGGTCATAGAGTTTTAATGAACGTTCGGTCTTCATTCGAACGTTCGGTCTTGGTGTTGCTACTCTCTTTTGAACGCTCGTTCATCCATGATCAGCCTTCAGCCATTCTCATTGACGTTCGGTCATGCCGGGAGTCAACCGCTCGTCCTCAAGCGTCCTCAGCCTCTCAGTGGCGAACGTTCGGTTTTGATTTGTTTACTCTCAGTTGAACGTTCGGTCTTTATTCTGAAGTGAACGTTCGGCCTTTATGTTCTTGAACGTTCGCTCTTGATGTATTTATTATTGAGCGTTCGGTCTTAGTGTTTTGAACGTTCGGCCTTGTTTATTCTCAATTGAACGTTCGGTCTTGTGTTGTTTAACGTTCGGTCTTGTTGTGTTTTTAAGCGTTCGGTCCTAGTTTGTTTTGAATCTTAAACATTCAGCCTCTCAGGTTACTGTTCACTTTCGCTCTAGATGAGATTTGATTTTGTGAACGTTCGGTCTTGTGTTTGTTTAACGATCGGTCTTGTGTCCTTTTTCGGTCGTCCTTTTTCGTTTGTATTGACCGAGCGTCCAGAAAAAGTGGGTGGCTGTGTTTTAAAATTGGTCTAAGCTTTCCACCAAGGGTTCCCATCTCCAGCATCACCATCCAGCATGCACAGAAGAGGAAGCAACCACACGCACAGGGTGTCCACAGTATGAAGAAGAAGACAAGATTGAGGGGCCCTCACCTTATTTTCTCACGGCCAAAAAAACTGTTGCTCAGCATGCAAAGAAAAGAGGATCACGGGAGGAATTCTGAACAGATTGGGAAGCTCACGGGTTCTGAGATTTGGCTATAAAAGAAAGCAAGCAGCAGAGAAAGGAAGAAGGTTTTTTTGGCTCTTGATCACTCCACAGATTCAGAGAATCCTTCCATTTTCCAGTGCTTCTTTTTCACTCATCAAAATCCAGCTCAAACTACCAGTTCGACCTCACTCTGCTCCTAAAAGAACCATCCCATAGAACTCCTCACCCATTCATTCGCCCCCCACCAAAACACCTGCTCCCTCCATTTGCATCACCCAACGGTGGCCCATATCATCATCTTCATCTCTTAACACCGACAGCCAACCTCATCGCCTTCATCTCCGGTACCCCTCACGACCATCTTTCTTCACCCTTATACCATTTCATGGCAGCACTTTAATCTTCACCCATTTCCAATCACCAACACCCACAACCAGCCCTCCATTTTCATCCTCACTTCCAGTAACGATCTTCATCCACTCCAGCAGAAAAAAAAGGAACGGGGGAAGGAGCACCTTATTGCAAAGGAAAGCCAGCCAGGAGGAGGAGGAGGAGATCGGACGCAGGAGGCTAGCAAAGAGTGAACCAAGCTTCAAGAGGTAAGTAATGCTTTCCACTCCATGTTTGTTCTGAGTTTGGTTAATTGACCTTGAATATGCCTCTGTTACATTGTCTTTGAATATGTCTCTTTGGTTGCTGAGTTTGCATGTTGCTGTTAAATAGATGCTTAGTGTTGTGAATGTTTGCACATGTCTGTTCTTACTGCACGATTACCTTGACACCCACGGCTATGAGGGCCAACATCCATCTTCATCGTTGCCATACGGCCAACATCCATCTTCATCGTTGCCATACGGCCAACATCATCATTTCCGTTTCCAATACTACATCATCACTTCCGTTTCCAGTACTGTTCCAACACTGAACCTTTAACCCTTATACACGACCAACTTCATCACTTTCACATCTAGCACCTCACGGCCATCACCTTTATATTCATCCTTCTTCATCTTCATTTTTATCTCTAAACACTTATGCCCACAGCCAAACTTCTATAATTTGTGTCCACCCGCTGCCACAGCCACCTTACAGATGACCGACTTCATCATCTTCTTTATTACCTCACCCCAACATCTATCTCCTCATCCCTACGCCCACTGCTACTAGTAACTGCCCATCCTCCGTATTCACTCACCATCACAGCCATCTTGACACGGCCAAACACCTATCACCCTTATACTTCTCACTCTCATCATCCGTTCATTCACCTTTCAACAACCTTCATCTTCCCAGCCATCACTGATCTTAACCCCTCTGCTCCCATCGCCCAAGTGCCAATATCACTTCTATTCACCTGCTCACTCTCCGGATAGCATCCGCCCAATTCCCTTTCCATTCTCTACCACTGAAAATAACCTTTTGATCATCATCCATCCATCACTTGATCTCCAGGACCGGACACCTCAAACTTCATTCTCAATCTTCTGCATTTTTATCTCCAACACATCACCTCCGCCACCCAATCTTCAATCATCATTCGTTCTCCTCTATTCCTTGTCTCGTACGCCCCTTTCACCGGAAACCTCCACGCACCACCCTTGGAAACACCCTTCAAACCCGTTGTCCAACTCAACCCCATCGTGAAAACCAACAACCATCACGCCCACATCAGAAACCCAAACCGCCACTTACAAGCCACCGTAGACATCACCCAGTACACTCATAATTTTCTATCCAATAGACAAAACAATAAACCAGTCAATAAACGATAAAATAGATGAGAAGAAGAGAGGGAAAAGTGGTGTTGCTGAAGACGTTTTGGCATGAGAAAAATTCGAAAAGAGAAGCTTGGAACGGTGGCCGGCGATGGTTCCGATTGTGAGTGATGATGCTCGTGGTGCCTTGGGACGCGACTCGCGGCGGCTGGTGTCAGCAGCACGCGACTCTGGGGGGGTGAGTTTTAGGTTGTGTGTGACGAAGAGGAGGGAGGAAGCGTGATGGCTGGCTCGAGGAAGCGGTGGCGCGGAGACTGGACGAGGGCAGTGGCGCGGTGGCTGGATTCGACGAGGCAGTGGCGCGGAGACTGGCAGACGGTGGTGGCACGAAGGCCAGTTCTGGCTGGAGCGGCGACGAACCTTCGCGAAGGGAAGGAGACCTCGGGTCTCTGAGGGGCTGAGTACGAGTGTTGGGAATGAAGGGGAGGTGGCAAACCCCTAGGGATTTCTGAACAAACATTTGGACCAAACCCTAAAACAAAATTGATATTCTTCCTTGCACCCCTGCTTTCCTTTTCACACTCCTATCCGCTTGGGTTTAGGCCCGAACTAAAGAGTCTAATTCTTTCCCCACACTTCTTTTTTTTTCATCTCTGCACCCTTTTTTTTTTCTTCTTAAGATGTTCTTTTTTTTTTTATGCTTTTATTATTTGTTTTGCTTTTATTCTTTTTTTTTACATTTTATTATTTGTTTGACCGTTCGATTTTACTATATGCAACCCCTTGTATGATAACCGCGCTTCATAGATCTTGTCTTTTATTTTGTTGCATTTTTAAACACGAAAAATTATAAAAATTGTAAATAATAAAAAATATATAAAACTTTTAAAAAAAAACATTTAATGTAATAAATTTCGGTATGAGTACTCGTGCGATCGTACGCATCAGCCTAGTACTTATTGCCCAAATATAAAATAAATAAAAAAGCCGTGTGAGTACTCGTGCGATCGTACGCATCAGCCTAGTACTCATTACGCAAAACAATAAAAGAGAAAGCCGTGTGAGTGCTCGTGCGATCGTACGCATCAGCCTAGTACTCATTACGCAAAACAATAAAGGAAAAAGCTGTGTGAGTGCTCGTGCGATCGTACGCATCAGCCTAGTACTCAATAAGCAAAAAAAAAATATAAATATTACAATAAAAAATAACAGAAAAATGTAAAATCTTCAAAAACCAAAAACATCTACTTTTCAAAGCTACAAACAATATCGCCCGCCAGAACTACGTGATCCTTGATTCTCCATCAAAAGTGGAGATACGTAGGAGCAAGGCCAGTCCTTGTCAGGTTCATTCTCCCAAAAATCCAAATTATCCATAACAAATTCTCAAACAAGTTTCTCAAACAGTTTTCCAAAGAACTACGTAACCCTGATTTCTCATTCTGCATGAGAATACGTAGGAGCAAGGTCAATCCTTGTCGGGCCCAAAAAAGCTAAAAAATATTGTTTGTTTTCTTTAGCGTTTTATTTTAAGGGGAAGTTAAATACTTTGAAAACCACATCCACATTCGCGCATTTAGTTAAAGGTACTGCCTTATGGCAGGCGTTGTAGGGTGCTAATACCTTCCCTACACGTAACCGACTCCCGAACCAAGAATCTGGTTCAATTTGACTATGCCTTATCATTTTATGGTTTTTCCGTAGTTTTCCAGAATAAACTATGGTGGCGACTCCAAAATCTCTTTTCAATATCTCTTTATATCTTTCGATTCGTCGTCCCGTCGCGATTCCGGTTGCGACAGTACCTCCTCAGTTTTCTTTGCCCTCAACTGCATTGATGAAGAAGAACCCAACTTCTTAAAATCTCATTTATAAGAGATGATGAAGTGCGCTTCAACCAAATGCACACTTAACATACTTAATCTCATTTCTAAACTTAAACAACCAATGTGGTAGAGAGTGAAGAGGGCAGCTGGCATAAAACGTGGCCTTGCCTCGCCGTTTGCCACATCTACTAAAAGATAACGCCGTCCAATTTTAAGGACTAATAGTAAGAGTTTGAAAACTATGAGGACTAAAAATCATCAAAGTTTCGAGTAGGGACTAAAACCAAAATCGTGTGATACTTAAGAGACGAAAAACATATTTAACCCTTTCTTGGTAAACATATGAAAAAAAAGTATGAATAAAAGATTATCAAGTAAAGTTTGTTATGTTCTAACTTGTAGGATTATACTAAACAAAGTCATGGTTGAGTTAGACAATTTTTTAAAAGAAACAAAAAATTTGCGTGTAACATCATTACATTCTTTGTGAAATTTTATTTTATCAATACTATTTCTTTATGAAATTTCAACTTTTAAAGTCTTCATAAAATATTTATAAGCAAACTTGTTTAAACATATCCCATAATTAAATTATAAATGCACAAATAAATGAAGGAGAACACCGATCTAGAAAAGAAAAATATCTAGTTATACCCAAACAATAACGAAGAAATATGATGATCAATAATATGAAAAATAAATGGGAAAAGATACATAAATGTGTACTTTTTATGACTTATAAAGACTTGCTTTTTTTTTTATTAAATTATCACCTATTAGTTACACATTTCTTTGATGAATTAATTTTTCATTTCATTTTATTGCAAAGCTCTTACTATCTTTAAGGTAGTTTTAAAACAAACCAAAACTAATTGTTATTTTATTTTTATATTCTTTGAGTTTATTATTATTGTTTTTATTATTCACAAAATACTATTATTTTAACTATTACACTATTCGTTATAAATAAAACATTTATTAAAAAGTTGGTATAAATTCTAAAATCTTACATCTCCATCACTCTACAACCCCAAGAACAACAAAGGCTTTTCCCAGTTTTTGGGCTAGTGTCTCTATCTTCACCAGTCAGGTTTTGTTCACACACTTTCGTCAAAAAATGACTTATTTCTAATTTTTTAATGACTCAATCTCTTTTATGTGATAATTTGTTAGGGTTTTTGCTTTTTGGTTCACGAACAGCCATGTTACTATTGTGAACAAACAAATATGAAAAATTTTGTTTTCATGTACCATCAACAATCAATGGAAAAAAAAAGTGGGTGCGCCTTTTTCTTGTTTAACCCTTGTAACTTATATATTTGGATGAACTTTCTCATAGATAATTTCAAATATCTATTAAAATCTACTTCTTTCAATGTTAAATACGAAAAAAAAAACTAAGTCTACTTTTAACATATCTCTAGTATGATAATTCTACTTTAATTATAAAAAATTTATATTATCGACAAACACAATTTATTAATAATAGTAAAAATTTGTCAATAAAATGTGTCGGTAAAAGTGTGATTAGATTTTCTTTCTCCTCCTATTTCTCTTCTTTTTTTTTATTTTTTTTATTCTTTCATCAATAAAATTTGTCGTTAAAAATGTAATTGGGTCTTCTTCTCCCTCCTATTCGTTTTTTTTCCTTTTTTTCCCTTTCCTATCAATAAAATTTGTCGATAACAATGTGATTGGGTCTTCCTCCACCTCTTATTCTTCTTTTTTTCTTTTTCTTCCTCTCCTCTCCCTATCCTCCTCGCTACATCGTTATCGTCGCAATCACCTCCGTCTCATCTTCTCCTCCTCTTCCTTTTCCTTTAACTCTGATTGTCATCGTTGTTGCATCTCTGCATCATTGTTGTACCTCCACATTGTTGTTGAGCCACAACGACTACCCTCCGTTGCCACCATTGACGTTGGCCTTCCTTGCTTCCTCATTCTTCTCCTCCTCCTCCTCTTTTCTTCTCTTTTCAACCCTCTCACTTTAATATATTAAAAATTTCATCAAACTTAGTAAGAAATTTGTCACTCAATTTATCATAAAAAAAATTCGTTAGTAATTAAAATTGTAAATTATTAACAAATTTGACCATCGAATACATTATTGACAAGAATATCTATTAATAATACAAATAATAATTTATCGACTTATTTTAGTGATAAATTTTATCAATAAATTTATTAACAACATAAATGTATGTCGATATTTACGTTATAATATTTGACCATAAAATCTATTTGTGAATTTAGATTTATTGACAAATTTATTTTCTCTAATAAAAATTCATTCATAATTAAAAAAAATTGTAGTGTGTAAAATAATTAAAATGTTAAGTATGTTTTCAATAAAATTAAAAAAATAATATGAACCTGGAAATTTGTTGTTTTTCTCATATTTAAGTACAGAATCGGCATTTGAATTGTCATTTTAGTGTCTTTATCCATGAATATTTGTTTAGCTTCTACTGCGTGGAAGCCATAGTGTAAGTTAATTACAATTTTAATAATTTAACTAAATTAATATAAATTCCAATAAATAAAATATGAGGCATATGTAACAATATCTTTTGTGTTTAATTGTCATTGGTATGAAATAAATAGATAAAATATTTGGTCTACAAATAATATTTGTATAAAAAAATTATTCACACATTCTTTTAAATACATTTTAAAATGAAATCTGAAATCACCATCATCAGGTTTAACAACAACATCAACACCACATGTACCACCCTCTTCAAAAAAATAAGGTTGTTATGTTTTATCCTTGCCAGCACCTACCATGGCAGCCAAAGTTCTTAACTCTTTATTCATTTCAACCATTTTTCTTTGCTTGTCTTCAATTTTCTTCATCACCACTTCTTCCCAACTCATCCCTAACTCATGTCCACCATCTTCTGGTATTGGCCCTTCATCCAAATGAAGGGTCGCACGAATGATTGGGTTCCCACGGTCCTCCTCCTGCAAAAACCACTCCCAACATATATATAAACATCCAAATATAACTAATCATTAAATAACACAAAACACAATTCATGTATTACATATCGAATAAATGTACACAAAAATAACAACTAACTTACATATTTCTTTTGAAACAAGTCTTCTATTTTCTTTGACCTTAACTTAAGCGAAGACCAATTGATTATTCTCGGGATGACAATGTGATGTGAACCGTCCGCTAAACCCAAACGTTCCACGACCCAAAGCTAAAAAAACATAAATTAACCAAGAAGATAATCATATAATAAACAAATTCCATCCACATTATAAGTAAACAAAATTAAAATTTATTACCTGCAACACTGCTACATTGCCACTAAGGCCTAGGGAGTCCTTTATGTCACGCTCCCTTATCATCATTGACGTCTTTCCTAAACTATTTACCACAAATGTGTGCACAACTTTTGCCCAATTATATTCATACAAATTATCAATGTTATCTAATACTGTAAAAAGCATGTTACTAACTACCTTTGATTTTCTAGGAAAGTAAAAAACAATAAAACAAAGTAAAATATATAAACAACACACACAATCAACATACATGTCATTATTTTCTATTAAGAATTTTATCCTACTTATGACATCTTTTACCCTGAATGACTTTGAACAAAATTGTTGACAAACAACAACACCAAAGTTATCATCAAAATTGACATCTAAACCACCAACACACAACCCTAGACCCATGCAAACATCGTCAACTGTAAATGGTACCATTCGTTGCTTCAAAACAAAACATTCATTGCGCTCAACCCAACGTGTAACCATTTCCTTCAACAGCGGAGTGCATAACTCAATTGAGTTGTTCATATAAAGACACCACTTGAATGGAGTCTCCCCGATATGTGTCCTATCAATTTTTCGTACTATACCATTAATGTTGACTATCGATTTTGTGTCGGACGATGCCCGCAATCACAACTACAATTCATTTTCAAAATATAAACCATCAAAAAACTCTTTTCAAACAAACAAATCAATTTTCAAAACATTATATCTACTTACATTGTTATAACCTCCTTCTTTTGTGCAATCCATCAATGCCAATCCAACCAAAATACAATCCACAACGGCAAAAAAGGTGGACAAAGGACCACGACGCTCCACGGAAGACGGGTTGGGTGGGTCGGTACACGTCAACGGCGGTAGCCCAAAACGTGCCAACGTCGGTCGGTACACGGCAACGGCGACACTCCGGCGAACAACACACCGTGACGCTCCAAGGAAGGAACCAGGTGGGAAGACGCCGGTAGCTCAAAACGCGTGAATGGGTGGCTGGGTCGGAGGAAGAGGGACTCTCTTTAGGGTTCGCGAATAGTTCCATAGGCAGCACTCCGACGGTCAACGCACCGCTACGCTACAGGGAAGGAAGCGGGTGGGAGGAACCGAGACTCAAAACGTGTCGATGGCTGGCTAGGTCGGAGGAAGATGGACTCTCTCTAGGGTGTGCTCTCTCTCTCAAGCTTCTGTTCTCTCTCTAAAAAAGGCTCAGATTCAAAATCAGAATACTGAAAATGAACCCCCAAAACTTGAAACCTCTGCTCCCAATTCTCTTTCCACGTCATTCTCATTTTTAAATTTTTTTTTCCACGTGCACCAATCCCATTTTGACACGTGGCCCGTGTCAAAATGTTGTTGTTAAAGTATCATTTCCCTTTTGGAAAACTAGTCTTGAAAATTTTTCTTTCTTTTAAATACCTAAAACAACTTCTTCCATCATATTCTTCTCCAAAATTTCCTTCTCCTTCAAACACCACCTATAACACCATTATCATCCATCTTCTTCACGCCTTCATCAAAAAGAGCCATTAATAATTATATAATTTCGTGTAGAGATGGTTCCCCTCCGATGTATATTGTTTAGTGTCAAAGTCTCTACAGCAAAAATTATACAATGAGAGAGGAAGGACGAATGGCTCAATGAGGAGGAGGTGCACCACGAATGGCATGGAAAGGGGAATGGGGAAAATGAGAATGGAAAGTAATTTAGGGTTTTTACTTTGACCTAGGAGTAAAAGGGGAATTTCAAAATTTAGGGTGTAAGAAGATAAAAACAAGGTGCAGGAAGTAAAGAAGTAGCAGCCTATTGTTTGTTTTTGTGGTTCGTCCAATGGCCAAGTAAAGAATGGAGGGTGTTTCGCACAACACCTCCAAGTTTTTTATCCTCACCTCCAATTTTCTAAAATACCCCTAATTAATAAGGTGGTTATTTGTTAACTTTATATTTGTTCAAAAATTGTATACTAAGCATTGACTACACCCCATTTCACCCTATGGGGTGCTTGATTGCATTGTTGGTTGGGGTGCATACTTTCTGGTGGTGTGCTGGTTGCATTGGTGGTGGGAGATTGCTTGGGAGGTTAGCAATTTATTTTTGTTTTAATCTGTTTCACTTACATGAGAAGCACATCAACATGTAATAAAATAGAAAAAAACTTCACATGTGCATATCGAATATACAAATCTAATTTTACCTATATCGGATGTCAATATCCGATGTGTTGTTTGTTGGATGTCCATAACCGTATGTTTGATAAGTTTTGTTATATAATAGTTTAATTATATTAATTATTTAATTATTTAATTTGTTTATAATTATCTTTAAATTTATTTATTAATTTATATGAATTTATAATTTAATTAGAAAAATTTTCATTGTTAAAAAATAATTTTCATGAATTTATTAGATTTAATAAAAATATTTTTGAAAAAATAGAATTCGAAATATATCCTATATGAAAATTCGAGTGAGAAGTTATCGGATTTGATATTTGATAAAATAACAATCGGATCTGATTTTGTTTAAGTAAAGTTTAATTTTAGATACTTATTCAGTTATTTTATTAATTTATAATTATATTTAAATTTATATATAATTTTTATGGATTTATAATTTAATTAAATTATTTTTAATGGTTAAAAAATATTTTTTATAAGTTTATTAGATTAATATAAATATTATAGAAAAATAAATCTGTAAAAATATATATCGGATATGAAAATTCGAGATAGTACTAATCAGTAGTCAATATCCGATAAATCAAGTATCGGATATGTAGATATTCATGTGTATTTGCTGCTTCTTTTACATTTTTTATACTTGCTTTTTATTTGCTGTATGCTGCTTTATTAAGTTTTTTTACATGTTTTTAACTTGGTGCATGATGCTTTATTAATATTATGCATTATTAAGTTTTTTTACATTGCTTTATGTTTGCTGCATGCTTCTTTATTAATATTATTTAACAATAAATTTCTTTTATAAAAAATTAAATAAAACCAGTTAACTTAATTTTTATAATTATTAAATTTTTTTAATATAAACAATGCATTTTAAATCAATGCATTTTAAATGTTTAATTTTTATAATATAAAAAATCACATTTATTTGTATGTTGATTATATTATTTATAAATGTATAATTTATAATATCAATTTATAATTTTATAATTTAATTATAAATGTTTAATTTATTGTATTAGTTTTTTTGTTAAAATTTTTGTATAAAATAAAATTATTAATTTTTCTTTTATTTATTAAAAAAAATTGGTATTTAAAGTTGATATGAAAATTTTTAATAATGAGATGACCTAATAGAGAGAGGAAGAGGAAAGCCCAGAAAAATAGAAATGTGATGAGAAGAATATTTCAAAGAGAGAAGTATGAGGGGAAAAAGATGGATGTTGCCTGCACCTCACCTATTTCATTTTGCACTCCCAAATTTACATATTTGCCCTTCATTTATTAAAGTCAAAACAGAATTAATAATGACTTAATGATGTCCTAACTACCAATCATCCTCCTAACCACCAACTTCTGTTCTGATTGTATAAACCCTAGTATGCATGCACCCCTTTTCCCTCTTGTAGTTTTTTCACTTGCAGTAGCCTTTTTTTACTGTTTCATTGTTTTCTGGGTTGAGAGTTGAGAGGTTATAGAGTGTAGTGGTTGTGCTGCATGTTAGTGGTGCTGTGGATATTGGACGAGGAAGAAGGTGCTCACAGAAAGCTCTTCGAGAGGTTAGTTTAATATTTAAACACCGTAACACACTTCGAACTGTGGTTCATTGGTGGCGCACTTCAATCTACGATTTCACTGTGCATTTTAAAAACCCTATCCACACTTCGAACTGTGGTTAAGTGGTGGCGCACTTCCAAGTTCGGTTTCACTGTGCATCTTAAAAACCATAACCACATTTCGAACTGTGGTTAAGTGGCGGCGCACTTCTAAGTGTTGTTTCACTGGGCATCTTAAAAACCATAACCACATTTCGAACTGTCATAACCACATTTCGAATTGTGGTTAAGTGGTGGCGCACTTCCAAGTGCGGTTTTACTGTGCATCTTAAAAAACATAACCACACTTCGAAGTGTGGTTCAGTGGTGGCGCACTTCGAATGCAAATTTACTGTGTATACTTTATTTTTACCACTTGAACTGTGGTTTATGGGTGCCTCATTTTTGTTTCCTGTGCATAGTTTTTTTTAACCTCCCTATGTATTTGACATGCTTGCTTATGATTAATGGATTTTCTTTGCAGAGATTATTCCAATCTCCCCATTTTGTACTAAATCCTGATGTTTTGTGCATAATTCTCCTTTTTGTTGTCCCTTGCTGCCAGTCCACGCCCACCCAGATTAAAGCAGATATAAAACATGCGCAGATCAACCAAACACAAACATTCTATCATTTTTCCCCACCCACATGTACTAAAGATCAACCAGAAATCAAAATAAAATAACTAACCTGGATATTGATGTACGAGAAGAAGACACCCTACAACCATGGCACCAACAAGAGTGAAGAAACGAGGGAGGAGAGCTAACCACGACACCAACACAAAAAATAGTGAACAAATACTAAACAAACGAGAGAGGAGGGGAAGGAAGACCACTCAACACGTTCAAAAAATTGTGAAAAAGGAGGGAGGAGGGGAGGACAACAGAGAGGAGAAAGAAGAAAGACTCCAAGGGTGTAAGGTTTCAGGTGAGATGCGGCAGAGAGGAGAAAGAAGAAAGACTTGAGGGGTGTAGGGTCTCAAGTGAGATGCGGCAAAGGAAACTTATCAGTGGATGGGTCAACATTTTTATAAAACCAAAATATGTTCACTTACCACTGGCAGAACTAGAGTTAGGGCTACAATTGGAATTAAAAAAATGGGAGGTGCAAGATGAAGTTAGTGAGGTGCAAGAAAAATGACTCGGGAAAAAATATCAATGCACACTGACAAGAGTTAAGAAAAAGAATATTTGACCATTTTACTTTTCGTTTTTTTAAATATTAAAAGCTTCTTAATTATAGGATAATTTAGGCATTTTTGAAAAGTTTGGAGGTGTAGGATTAAGGGGTTGGAGGTGTAGGATTAAGGGGTTGGAGGTGCAGGATGAAACACCCAAGAATGAATAGTGATATACATCACCTGCAAACACTATAATTCACTTTTGTTTTTTATTTAAAATTTAATAATTATTTAATTTTAATTTAATAATTAATATAATTTAATATATTTAAATATATTAAATCAGATTTTATATTATTTTATTTTTATTATTACTATTTTTATTTTAATTATTTTCTTAAAATATAATTATTATAATAATAGAAGTTATATTTTAATGATTATTAAGATATGAACTTATATTAAATAATATTAAAATTTTAAATTAAATTAGATTATTATTAAATTTTAAATCTAAAAATGAAATTTAAAAAAATTATGAATTGGGTTTTAAAATCTGTACAGATTTCAAAATGTTGGATAAACATAAATGGGTCCCACACCCTAAATTAAGGGTCAATGTTTTTCCATGTTTTGCTCCATGTTTTCAGCTTTGTTGTTTGGTGTTTTGTGTGAAGCTCTTCTATAAAAAGGTAGAAACAAGCAAAGAAGAAAGAACCAACAGAGAAGCAGAAACGAAAACCATCGTGAGAGAAGTGAAGCCACGGTGAAGGATAGGAAAATTAGAGAGAGTGTGTTTTTGTGAGTGTGAGAGTTTTGTATACCATCCGAGAGGGTGAGATATTTATAGAGAGATCCTCAGAGAGTGAGAGAAACACTGTAATCCTACTTTTATAGTGAAGATAATTTTCTGGACGAGGTCCCGTGGTTTTTCCCGAGAGGGTTTTCCACGTTAAAATTTTCGGTGTTATTATTTTCTACGCTTTCATTTTTATGCTTCCGCATAGTGTCCATTTTGAGTTCACAGAGGAGGGAACAAGTACTGCTATTTCCCAACAGTGGTATCAGAGCTACCGATTCGAAAAGTCACAGTCCTGTGAAACTCAAGATGGAAGGAGACATGTTCAAGCTAACTGCGGATAATTATTCCTACTGGAAGCCGATGATGGAAGATCATCTATATTGCAAGGATTTGTATGAGTCGATCACAAATCTGGAAATTCCGGAAGGGAAGACCGAAAAAGACTGGAAGATTCTGAATCGTAAAGCAGTGGCTATGATTCGGAAATACATCGACAGAAGTCTCTTTGAGCATGTATCGACTTATACCAATGCGTATGAGTTATGGACAAAGCTTGAATCAATGATTCAAAAGAAGACTCCCAAGAACAAAGCTCACCTAGTCAGACGACTCGTAAAGTTGGAGTACTCTGACGACCAGAATATGATCGAGCATCTCAATACCTTCAAAGGTATTGTGAACCAGTTAATAAAAATTGATGATGAATTATAGGCTCTTTTACTCCTTAGTTCTCTACCAGAGAGTTGGGACACATTGGTGGTCACTCTCAGTAACTCAACACCAAATGGAAAGCTCAGTCTGGATAATATTACAAACAGTTTGTTGAATGAAGAGTCCAGAAGGAAAGAAAGGGGATCGAGTAGTCACTCAGAAGCCAATGTTGTTGAGAATAGAGGAAGGAGTGAACACAAAAGCAAAGGAAAACGTGAAAAGTCACGAGGAAGATTCAAGTCTCGTTCTAAAGGTTTAACATGCTTTTATTGTGGAAAAGATGGCCACAAGAAGCAAGAATGTAGATTCCTGAAAAGAGATCAGAAGAATGAAACTATACACCCTGATGTGATAGATCCCAAAAAGAAGTGGAAGAAAAGACCACAACAGCGGTGGTATCCGATGATGAGAAAGTGTTCCTTCTCATTGAGGTAAACTATCTAAATGTTGCTTTTGATGATTGCACTTGGATAATAGATACCGAAGCATCTTTCCATGTCACTCCTCATGAGGGATTCTTCTCATCCTATAAAAAAGGAGACTTTGGAATAGTGAAGATGGGTAATCATGTCACAAGCAAAATTGTGAGCATAGGAGAAGTGACTTTGACGACAGAAAATGGAAACAAACTTGTGCTGAAGGAGGTAAGACATGTGCCAGAAATGCGACTAAACCTTATCTCAGTCGGTAAGCTAGATGATGCTAGAATGAACAACCAGTTTGGAGATGGAAAATGGAAACTTAGCCGAGGAAGCATGATTGTTGCTCGTGGGAAAAAGGAAGGTTCTTTGTATGTCATACAAGGAAAGATATGCAAAGGAGAGACAAATGTTGCTCAAGAAGAAAGTAAGGAGTTGTGGCACAAAAGACTGGGCCACATGAGCGAGAAAGGATTAGAGATCCTTGCGAAAGATCATCTCTAGAGTATAAAAGGACAACCACTTGAAATATGTAAAGACTGCCTAGCAGGTAAGCAGCACAGAGTATCTTTCCATAAATATGATAATAGAAAAAGAAGAGAGCATATTTTGGATCTTGTGTATTCAGATGTCTGTTCAACATCCGAAAGGTCCCTTGGTGGTGCTCAATATTTTGTTACCTTCATTGATGACCACTCTAGAAAATTGTGAGTCTATCCTTTGAAGAGAAAAGATGAAGTTCTACGAATCTTCAAGGAGTTTCATGCCTCAATAGAACGTGAAACTGGTAGAAAATTGAAATGCTTGAGAAGTGATAATGGTGGAGAGTATAGGGGTCCATTCGAGCACTATTGTAAGACTCATGGGATCACACATGAGAAAGTACCTCCCAAGACACCTCAAATGAATGGCGTAGCTGAAAGATTCAACAGAACGATTGCCGAGAAGATCGGAAGCATGTTGTCTCATGCAAAACTTCCCAAGTCATTCTGGGGGGAAGCCGTGTTAACAGCAACTCATTTGATCAACTTATCACTATCAAGACCATTAAAGGGTAAGATACCAGAAGAAGTTTGGTCTGGTAAAAAGGCCTCATACCGCAACTTGAGAGTCTTCGGATGTAAGGCATCAGTTCACATTCCGAAAGATGAAAGAGCAAAGCTCGATGCTAAGGCGAAAGAGTGCATATACCTTGGTTCTCCAAGAGATGAATTTGGTTTCAGATTATGGGATCCTGCAAATAGAAAGATTGTTCGAAGCAGAGATGTGGTGTTCTTTGAAGATCAGACAATCCAAGACATCAAGAAAGTGGAGAAACCAACACTTAAGGTGAAAAGTGATCAAAGCCATATTGTGATGAACAACTTAGGGGGAGAGACTTCTCAAGCTGAGCCAGATCAGGAGTTACAACTTGATGAAATGGCTGAAGAACCTGATCAACCTAATCTGACGGTAGAATATCAACCAATTGAGAATGAACTCCAATTGAGGCGATCAACAAGGCAGAAGCAACCGTCAAGAAGGTATTTTTCAGATGAATATGTTACTTTCACTGATGAAGGTGAACCTCAAAGCTTTGCAGAAGCAATTGAGATGGAAGACAGAGACAAATGGTTGCAAGCCATGGAAGAAGAGATGCAATCCTTAAAGGAAAATCAGACTTAGGATTTGATAGAATTACCAAAAGAAAGAAGAGCATTGCAGAACAAATGGGTGTTCAAGCTCAAGAATGAAGAGAACAACCCAAGCCCAAGGTACAAAGCACGAATTATCGTGAAGGGGTGCAACCAGAAAAAAGGAATATACTTTGATGAAATATTCTCACCAGTAGTGAAGATGACATCCATTAGAGCGATTCTCGGTCTGACAGCAACACTAGACCTGGAGATTGAACAACTAGACATCAAAACAGCATTCTTACATGGAGACCTAGAGGAATAAATTTACATGAAGCAACCAAAGGGTTTTGAAGAACCAGGCAAAGAACACTTTATGTGTCGTCTGAAGAAAAGTCCTATGGTCTGAAGCAAGCTCCAAGACAATGGTACAAGAAATTTGATTCCTTCATGATCCAACATAATTTCAAGAAGAACCATTGCGTGTTTGTGAAGAATTATGAAAATGGTGAGTCCATCATACTTCTCTTGTATGTTGATGATATGTTGATTGTAGGGAAGAACAAAACTAAAATAGCTGCTCTCAAGAAGGCATTGAGTAAGTCTTTTGCCATGAAAGACTTGGGTGCAGTGAAGAGGATACTTGGAATGAAAATCTCCAGAGATCGTTCTAGAAGAATGCTATGGGTATCTCAAGAAGATTACATTGAGAAGATTCTCAAAAGGTTCAACATGCACAATGCCAATTCTGCCCGTGTTCCAATTGCTGAACATTTCAAACTCAGCAAGTTGCAATGTCCAAAGAATGAAGGAGAAAAAGTAGAAATGAACAAGGTACCCTACTCTTCTGCCGTGGGTAGCCTTATGTGTGCAATGGTTTGTACAAGGCCAGATATTGGCTATGATGTAGGAGTTGTGAGCAGATTCCTATCAAATCCAGGAAAGGAGCATTGGGAAGCTGTTAAGTGGATACTAAGGTATCTAAGAGGATCTTGAAAAGAAGCTTGTGTTTTGGCATGGAGATCTAAAGCTAATCGGATATTCAGATTCAGACATGGCTGGAGATGTCGATTCAAGGAAGTCAACATCAGGTTATCTGATTACTTTTGCAGGGGGAGCTGTTTCTTGGCAGTCAAAACTACAGAAATGTGTGACATTGTCTACCGCTGAAGCAGAGTATGTAGCAGTGACTGAAGCCTCTAAAGAGATGTTATGGATGGAGAATTTCCTAAGTGAATTAGGACATAATCAAGATGATTATGTGGTGAACTGTGATAATCAAAGTACCATTCGTCTGACCAAGAACCCCATGTTCCATTCACGCTCAAAACATATCGACGTGCGATATCACTGGATACGAGAAGCGTTGGATGAGAAGAAATTGAAAATAGAGAAAATCCATACAGACTTGAATTGGTCTGATATGATGACTAAGTCAATACCAACCAAGAAGGTTGAAGATTGTTGTGAAGGTGCTGGTGTAGTAGTGCCTTTTTTCAACTAAGTCAAGATGCAAAGATGGGAAAAAAGATCCATTTAAGTTTATGGGGGAGTTTTGTTGGATAAACATAAATGGGTCCCACACCCTAAATTAAGGGTCAATGTTTTTCCATGTTTTGCTCCATGTTTTTCTCCATGTTTTCAGCTTTGTTGTTTGGTGTTTTGTGTTAAGCTCTTCTATAAAAAGGTAGAAACAAGCAAAGAAGAAAGACCCAACAGAGAAGCAGAAACGAAAACCATCGTGAGAGAAGTGAAGCCACGGTGAAGGAGAGGAAAATTAGAGAAAGTGTGTTTTTGTGAGTGTGAGAGTTTTGTATACCATCCGAGAGGGTGAGATATTTATAGAGAGATCCTCAGAGAGTGAGAGAAACACTGTAATCCTACTTTTATAGTGGAGATAATTTTTTGGACGAGGTCCCGTGATTTTCCCGAGAGGGTTTTCCACATTAAAATTTTCGGTGTTATTATTTTTTACGCTTTCATTTTTACGCTTCCGCATAGTGCCCATTTTGAATTCACAGAGGAGGAACAAGTACCGCTGTTTCCCAACACAAAATCTGTACAGATTTCAAAATCTATTAAAGGTACAAAGTAATTTTAATAAGAAAGAGAAAAAATAAAAAAATATTAATTAAAGTTAAAAATGAAATTTTGGAGCTTCATTCTTTCAATAAGAAAGAAAACTAATACGTAAGATATAATCCAGGTAGCTTTGGAATTATTTTTATATCTAACTTTTTGAATTTTTAAAAGTATAATTAAATTTTAGTTTATTGACTTTTAGGAATAAATTAGTTTTAAAAAGTCGTGGTGTTAATAATAATAATAATAATAATAATAGTTTTCTTTGGTCAAATTTACATAACTTAGATAACAAAATTAAGAGTAGACATTTTGTGGTACATATAATCTATTAAGATATTTGATAAGAATAAAATTGTGAGAAAGTTTAGTCATATTTAGAATTGTGATAAAATTGTGATAAATTTAGAATATTGTAATTAAAATGTCTCCCAAAAGCAAAATTGTTAGAGAATTGAGTTTGAACTCCAAAAGAAACTTCTCCTCGAATTAGTTATTAACCCTAAGTATAGCTTAGAGATTTGATTTCAGAACATATATATTATTATAGCCTTAATCATTTTCATCCCATAATACTGGTTGGTGGTGGTTGCTTGATTTTTAATGGACGTGGTAATGCATATATATGTTCGATGTGCATGATGTGCTTTTCGTCATTGGGCTTATGTGAAATAGGGTTTCATTTTTCAAAACAACTATTAGATTACCCTTTTTAATTTTTCATGCATGCTGATTATAAAACATAAACATACTTTTAACAACAAATCTAAGTAGTTTTGGCGTCATTAAGCCAATTTGACATGAAAAAACATTCATAAACTAATCTTAATTAATCTTATTGACATTACTTTTAAGACAGATATATAGTTTGTGATAATGGAGCCGTTAAGGTGTAAGACGCGCCACAGCATTTCTGCAAGTTTAGGATTTTCGTTCGATAAAGTTTTTGTTGTTGTCGGAAAATGATTATATTTGTCATGAAGCTGCATAAAGTATGAATGGTTAAATTATAAAAGGTTATGCAGAAATGAAGGAGAACTTTGGTCTAAAAAAGAAAAAGGGTGTAAATATCTAATTATACCCCAGACAAGGAAGGAATATACCTGTGACATGATGCAGTAGTTTATGAATTTTAATAACTGAAAAAAAAATAGTGTGATGAGTGATGAATAATATATAATGAGTTGGGAAAGGAAATAAGAATGCAGAGATGTGTAGTGGTGCTGTCTCTAATAATTGCATCTTTATTGAGTTCCGTGTCACCTCAGTGACATTGATCCATGCCACCAACACTCCATGTCAGATGTCTTAAGACCACTTTTTTTCTTTCTTTCTTTTGAAACAAACAACCAAACCAACCTCTTTCTTTCTTTCTTCTGCCTTATACTATCCAACATTGACCCCAAAACCTTCATCAAATCATCCCCACTGTCATCGTGATTGCTGTATCTTCATGCTGCCCTTGCCCTACGTGTCACATCTTTTGCTTTTCACCCTTTGCTTCCTATCCTATCTTGTGCAGGGATACTTCCATGGTTTGGTAAGATATCATGAGGGTAAAAGTTAGGCTTAAGGTGATACTCACAATGCCATACATAAAAGTGTGTGACCAATTTTCAATCATTGTTCTTATCTTTCTACTAAAAATATGCAGTAATCCAACAAAGTAAATGGTATAAGCAGAACATTTTTATACTGGTATTTAATCAAAATTTACTATAAAGATAATAATAACAACAACAATAATCTCCTTAAAACGTATACTTATTATGATTTCTGGTATTTACTTGTGACTTTTGTCGTTGTTTTATTCATATGATGTCATATTCGTGTATATTCACAAGATGTAGGAGTAAATTTCTTGATTAGATTTTACTTGTTTTGCAGTTAGTTAGACAAGATTAGGCTAAATTCATGACACTGATGGAGCATTTGGGCAGCATTTTAACAGTGTCTTGAATTTTTGAAGTTCATTTGTAACTCCCATACAAAGCTCTTAAATTAACAGTTTTTATCAGTAAAAGAATTTGAATATCGTGTAGTGTAACTGTATGATTAATGGGCACTGTTAAAACTATAATTGTAACGTCTGGTTTTGGTCATTTCAATTCAGAATCGAAACCCAATAAAGCAAGTGGCACAGGCACAACCCTGTTGTTTGTTTATGCAAAAATTTACCACTGGACTCGGTCTTTTAGTTTGTAACGTAAAGTGTCAACGTCCAAGGCCAACAATGGTACTTGATTAGATAATTACATGTGAATACGAAGTCTGAACACTGTATTTGTATAGTGTATTGCAATAGTATTGTAACGCAAAAGGCAGAAACAAAAGCAGCCAAAAAGCAAAAGATGGTTCAGCACTGGTAAGAAGACCATAGGCTGGCTACTACTACACACAGCAGCACATGTTATGAAAACGAAAAGAAAAAGCTAAGTTGGATGTATGTGATGGCATTTGTGAATAAATGAATGCTATGGAGAGTGCCTTTTGGGGCGTTTGCTCCAAAATATTCCTGAACCAGCAATCTGCCCGTACGCATCGTTTGATAGTTTAATCATCAACAGCCACAGCACAAGCCTCAGTTTGTGCTGCTGTTCCTGAAACATACACAGATCAGGCAGCAGCAGGAGTTTCCTTTTCTCAACTCTCTTCACTCTTTCTTTTAACAGATACATAGATAGAGAGATAGGCAGAGAAACATGGTTTCTGAAACCTCCCTCTCTTCTTCTAAACGCTCTCCGGCTACTCCCAAGTTTTGCAACTCATTCACTACTAGGTAATTCAGAAACCTTTTGTTTCTTATTTTTCTCTTTGACTGTGTATGGATGTATTTTGGGAGTGTCATAAACTTTCCTGCCTAAGTTTCTTTTGAAGGTGGATTGAAAATGTAACCTCATGAGCTTGTTTTGCTAGTCTTATTTTCACCGTAGTTCTATCTTACTGGTTTAGAAATTAAAGCATTTGATAATATTTTGATTGTGCATCTGATACCTTAGTTTGTCCTTCCTTTGGATTTTGTGGAAAAGGTTATGCATATTATCCGAAACGGTTTTTATTGTGGGATTTGGAGATTTTTGAGCTAGATAGAGATTATCTAAGTTCTTTGGAAAATTCTAGGTGAACAGATGCCTAAAGACAATATTCTTATTTCTTTGCTTTGTAAGTTTTTAGGCTGAAGGGTGAAATGACTCAAAGGATGCTGAATCCATGCATCCTTGACAGGATTTTATAACAGTTGTCATCCCATGTTTTCTTTTTTGTTGCAGGATTTTTGCTGATGTTGCCGGAGACATTACAATTGTCGTTGATGGTGAATCTTTTCTGCTACATAAGGTAATTCATTTGAGATGATGTTGAAAACCACTTGATACTTTCATGACTAGTTCTAGTTGTCATTGAGTTGTGAGTTTTATATTCTAAACTGTAGCCATGTGTTTAATTTGGGCGTCTCTTTTACCAGTTGCTATGAATTGGGATATGGTGAACAGTATGTCCAAAATTGATAATATGCTAACAACCAACTAAAAATCAACCACTATTTGCCAAAAGTCATGCCTACTTTAAGATATCAAAGAGAAAAGTTGATGACTTCTATTTGGCTTCTTTTGAGTGCAAAATAGCTGCACCAGTCAACTCAATGATACTAAGATAATGTATTTGATTGTACAGAAATAAAAATCTATTTAAACTAATGTCGCTACTTTGTTCTGGTTCATGAAGTTTCCCCTGGTGACTCTAAGTGGGAAAATCCGGAAAATGGTGGCTGAAGCCAAGGGTTCCAATGTTTCAAACTTGGAGCTCCTCAACTTTCCAGGGGGGCACCAGACATTTGAACTTGCCATGAAGTTTTGCTATGGGATGAATTTTGAGATTACAACATTCAATGTTGCCCGGCTTCGTTGTGCAGCAGAGTATCTGGAAATGACAGAAGAATACAGGGAGCAAAACCTCATTTCAAGAGCAGAGATTTATCTGAATGAGATTGTCTTTCAGAGTCTTCAGAAGTCAGTGGAAGTGCTATCCACATGTGAGATGTTGCCTACAAATATAGTGGATGAAATTGAAATATCAAGTGGATGTGTGGAATCCATTGCAATGAATGCTTGCAAGGAGCAGCTAGTTTCTGGCTTATCTAAATTAGACTGTGATGGAGAATCTAGAGAGCTAAAGGAGGATTGTGTTGCCTGGTGGGTTGAAGATCTCTCAGTACTGCGTATAGATTACTTCCAAGGAGTTATTTGTGCCATGGGAAGAATGGGGGTGAGATCAGATAGCATTATTGCATCACTGATGCATTATGCTCAATCATCTCTAAAGGGTATTGGAAAATGCCAATTCTGGAATCCATCAAGGACAAACTCAAGTCCAACCAGTGTAGAAAAGGACCAGAGGATAATTGTGGAAACTCTTGTGAGTCTCATGCCAACAGACAAAAGCTCTGCCATTCCCTTGACATTTTTGTTTGGCATGTTAAAGATGGCTATCATGTTAGGTGCAAACATTCCCTGTAGGCTTGAGCTTGAAAGAAGGATTGCATTACGGTTGGAAATGGTCTCATTAGATGATCTACTTATACCATCACTGCAGAGTGGAGACTCTTTGTTTGATGTTGATACAGTTCACAGGCTACTGGTGAATTTCTTGCAAAGGGTCGAAGAGGAAGAAACTGAAGATTGTGGATATGAATCTGATGGGCTTTGTTCTGCTGGCCATGGTTCCCTGCTAAAAGTGGGGCAGCTTATAGATGCTTATTTAGCAGAAATTGCACCTGATCCGTACTTAAGTCTACAGAAATTCGTTGCTTTGATAGAGATACTTCCTGATTATGCTCGTGTTATTGACGATGGCCTTTATAGAGCCGTGGACATTTATTTGAAGGTAAATTTGCTTGAAATATAGCACATATCTATCTCTGATTCAAATAGTTAGGTGCTCCCAAGTTAAACATCATATTCTCAATCATGCATCGGTTACACTTTTAGTATGACTTTTAAGATATTTATCACAAAAATCAACAAACATATATGATAGTTCATGATTAAATGAACAAGAACAACCATTACACTTTTAGTGCATATATTATTCAATGTATACCTTTTCCTTCTTGATGTTGATAACAGCAATCTTTCTGCTCCTTGTTCAGGCACATCCAGCACTAACAGAGCAAGAATGCAAGAAGCTGTGCAAGTTGATAGACTGCCAGAAGCTATCTCAAGAAGCATGCAACCATGCAGCACAGAATAACAGGCTTCCACTGCAGATGGTGGTGCAAGTGCTGTACTTCGAGCAGCTGCGTTTGAAGAACGCGTTGTCAGGGAGTTCAGGAGATGGGCTGCTATCACAGAGAATAAGCAGTGGTGTTCCAAGTGCAGCCATGTCCCCAAGGGACAACTATGCCTCTCTGAGGAGAGAAAACCGGGAACTGAAGCTGGAGATTTCAAGAATGAGGGTGAGGCTGAGTGAGTTGGAGAAGGAACAGATGTTCATGAAACAAGGCATGATTGACAAGGGAGGAAATGGAAGAACATTCTTAACATCAATTTCAAAGGGTATTGGGAAGATTGCAATTTTTAGTGGTCAAGGAGGAGGAAAGCGCCAGAAATCAGGTAGGAAGTCTCGTGGTTCAGAGGGGAAAACTGGTAGAAGTAGGAGACACTCTGTCTCATAGATATTGTTCTTCTCTACTTAGCTAAAAACTCTCTCTATTATACCTTATCAGGTGCACACAACATGTAAATGACTTGATCAACAGCTTCTCTTCATCTTGGTCTTAAGTTTTGGCAGTTGAACTTCATATCCCACATTCTCCCTTCCCTGTTGTACATGATTTCAGCTCCTGAGATAAGGTCCTTGTTCATTACACAGTTACACCAAGACAAAAGCACAAACATTTCAATGTGTAGCATCATCGTCACCTTGTCTAGGGACACAGTTGAAGCACTTCCTTTCCCACTGATAAAATGTACTTATTTATTGTCAAACTTGTTCCTTCTTCTATTGCATGAAAAGGAAAATGTAACATATGCAACCGAATACTGAAATGATTAACCTTAGATTAAAGTTTCTGTAACTTCTAATGGCAAGATAAAACTAACTTGGCTTATGGTGCCTGTCAGGGAAGTGACACCAGTAATTGTCTTCATCCATTCTGCCCAAAATCTCTTTGTGGGTACGTTACTGGCATGCAGTATGTTCGATAAATCCGAAACATTTTGTTGGTAGATTTAAGACATGTTGATTTCTGTAATGTAATGCACTCCCTTCTTGGTGACAAAAATCTTGACATATGTTTTATTTTCTATTTTCGATGCAAGGAAACAGATCACAGCCACTTCCAATTAAAAAAAATAACTTTTTATTCTTCAATTTTAGCTGTTTTATATAATATATATAAACTGTTTCTAAAATAAGTTAATGTTTGAATTCAGATTAAATTTACTAAAAATGTTCAGAAAAATTTTTGTTTTCTTGAAAATTTTAGCTTATTATTTTTCATATGTTATTTCCTTGAATATTGACATTTTTTTCTTATGTAAATTTCTTTTTGTTTTATCCAAGTGAGATTTAATTATCTCAATTATTTTTCAGCAAAATTATCAGACAAAAATTAATTCCGATTATAGTTTGTTATAACAATAGCCAATTATACAGATAATTGATTATCGAAATAAAGTGATTTTAGTTGTGTTTTAAAAAGATTTTTTCTTATAACCAAACAATATTAATGAAAGTGAAAAAAATAGTTGCGTGACATTTTTAACATTTGAACGTCTTATTTTCGAACATCCCGTCACCATGACAGCATCTCATTTTTAGGGGTGGACATGGATTAGATTTTTAAAGATCAATCAAGATAAAAATAATTGGATCAAATTTTAGATCTATATATTTTTGATGCAGAAATAGTTTGGATTTTTTTTTTAAATTAATATTTGGATCAAGCTTTAAACCCAAATTCAAAATTTGGATCAAATTTTAAATTCAAAATTCACTTTTTTATAAAAATAATTTAAATTGAATTTTGTAAATTCGTGTTTTCAATCTGAACCGATCTATATCTATCTTCAGCTCGTATCGATCACTCTTGACTTTTGATTTTTCTCAACCTTCGACATAGGTCAATCTGTCATAACCTTTGGCTTGGGATGATAACTCATCTCGACTTTCTGTCCGGACAAACCTATCTAGATCTTTGACTTGGGACAGCCTGTTTCAATCTTTGATCCGTCTTGACCTTCAACTAAGCTCGGCCATGTCGACCTTTGGCCCGAATCATCTTGACCATAAACTCAATATGTCTCAGCCTTTGACCGACTCGACTTGTCTCAACCTTTGGTCTGACCTGTCTCAATCTTCGACCTAACCTATCTCAACTTTAAGTCTGACTTGACATGTCTCAACCTTTGACTCAACTTGATCCATCTTGACCTTTAGCTAACCCTGCCTATCTCGATCTTTAGCCCTACCCAACCCGTCTCGACCTTTGGCCTAGGCTAGTTAGTCTCGATCTTCGGCTTAGATCAACCCATCTTAATATTCGACTTAGACATGTCATCTTGACCTCTTTGATTTAGGTTGGTTCGTCTCAACCTTTATTTTGAGTTAACTTATCTTAACCGTTCCAAGTAAAAATTTAAATTTTCTATATTTGAAAATGTAATTTAAAAGAATGAATATCCAATCCAAAAGTATTATAAAATGTAAATTAAATTAAAATCCAGATTTAATAAAATGGATTTGATAAAATAGATTTTAAATGGATTGAAACAAAGTACATCATATTAACATTAATTATCATATTAACACAAATGAATTTTTTGTCCACTCCTACTCTTTCTAAGATTAAACATATAATTTTAAAATTTTAGAAAGTTAAATTATTTATTTCAATCAAAGGAAAAAATAAATTTACCTTAATTTTCAAAAACTAAAATTATTCAAACATAAAAAAAATTAAATATGTTTTTAATCTCTAAATTTTGATACAAAATTAAAATTCTTTTCTATCTAAAACTGTGTAAACAACTTAAAAATTAGTATGAAATGCATTTTACATATAAAAAAATTAACATAATTAAATTAAAATGACTATATTTATTCATTTCAAAAGTTTAAAAACCAAAATGTATAAAAATTTCATACAAAAACAAATTATAATTTTACATCAAAGTTGAGGAACTAAAATCAAAGTTCAGGAACTAAAATCATAAAAAAAAAATGGATTGTTATTCAACACAATTTCTACTACTTTTTCAAACAAACTGACAAATGTTTCTTCTTTATGTTTTAGAATGCCTGAATATCTGATTGCATCATTGCAGACTGCTTTCCCACATGTTAATTTTCAATCCTGCACAAGTATATCTGATTTCTTGGTCACAAGCTCAACTGCTCTAATGTTAAGTTGTGTATGTTATACAACACTCGTTTCATTCTTTGTTCAAGTCTTATTTTCATGACACTGCAGTTTGCAAAGATTAGCTAGATAACCTCCGGATGACGCTACAAAAGGGATAAAATAACATAATAACAAGTCACTCAACTAGTTAACCACTTACCAATCCCTTCCACTTCAATATAATTACTAGTCTTCCAATTCAATCATTACAACTATTGTTCAAATGAATACTGGTAAAATGGAGAAAACTATTTTGTTTCTTGTACACAAATATCATGTCAGTACCTTAACCATGTACAGTTAGTCCAAAAAAATAACTAAAAGAACATGCAAGGAATAAAGCTCAGCCATAAATTAATTGGCTATGAAAACTTGTTATACCAAATAAATGTAATCAGATACAAGATCCTAGGACAATCAATTTAAGTATGGGCACAATTTCTAATGTGCTGGTGTATTCTCTATAAGACAAAATATACCCCTATGATGAAAGTCTGCCAGCTAGAACTCCACCAAATATGATAGCTCCAAACCACTTATTTGAGACAAATCTGAAGGAAAAATAAAATAGCAAAAAAAAATATAACAAAGTCAGCTCATAATGTTTAATTCGTTACTTCAGAAGTTTTCAAACATACTGCAATGATCAATAAAAACACTTGAAAAGTAATAACATTACGCAATCACTGAATTTTGAAGGGGTTAGTTCTTCTGAGGTCTGAAGGTATAAATATGGCATTAAGTGTATCTAGCAAAGCTATATGATTTAATCTTATGAAAAACTAAAAGTGAAATTTGAAAAAGTTTATGATAATCTCAAAACTGCTTTTTCATAAAAACTTTCTGAAGCTCCAAAAAGATGTTCTAGCCAATAAAATTAAGAACTGAGATCCTTTCAGAATTTCATTTTTCGATAACAAAATCATGAGTTCATGCAATGAACTTCCCCAACATACTTCCTGTTGCAATCAGCACGTGATGAAAGGTCAACTGTCCATATTTGCCAGCCTAAGTGTCCAGATGCAGCAGCCAGAGATGCATAATACGGCCAGCCTGCTTCACACAAATGAATCAGAAAGTAGAAACAATTGAAACAGTCACGAAAACAGATAGAATGGAATGGCGTAATAAACTAATACCTATTTCAGCATTAAATCCGCTAAGAGCAAGACCCCCAACGCATGCAATTCCAAACCCAGTAATCCATTCCTTTGTTGAATCACCAAAGCGCAAAGCTGTTGATTTAACTCCAACTTTCAAGTCATCTTCTTTATCCTGAATGCCAAGGTTAGAAATATTCTTAAACACTAAGAATTTTGATTGCATTGCCTTAAACAAAAGATTGAAGTGGAGGATAACAAGTAGTCTTGTCATTGTACTTTTCGTTTCATACAAACTTAACTGTTAGAAACATGACAAATCATCTGAACATGGTTAAAAAGTTTACTACCACTTTTACACCTTCCATTTTTTAAGCAGAGCACAATTAGCCCATTAGCTGGCAGAACTTCAGGAGTGCAAGAAAACTCATCAAGGTACACAACATATAAATGCAGATCCTAACACAGTTAAAGACAGCGGAGCAAAACCATAGGGATTACAACTTACAAGAAGCAATGATATTTTACCTGATGTGCATAGATAGTATCATACACAAGAGTCCAAAATACTCCAGAGGCATAAAGTGGCAGCACAATAGATGGGTTCAGACTTCCTTTAACTGCAGCCCATCCTAACAAAGCCCCCCAATTAAAGGTCAACCCAAGATAGGCTTGAGGCTAACCAATTTAGTTACAGGAGAGCATCATAATACCGCATAATGAGATCATGCATAAGAATAATAATAAAGAATTAAGAATATAAAAATATAAATGAGGAAATTCTCACCCAAAATGTAAACCTCTTCATGAGGGGATAGGAGAAGACAAGCAACAAGGATGAGGCACCCAAAACACGACTGCAGAATGTACACAAGCCAAAAGAATAAATAAAAGTTGACAAAAATCCAATGGAACTCAAGCAGAAGGATGCATGGCACTTGCAAGCCATGCGAAGAAACTAAAGTAGGACTTGCTTACTTTGAGAAAATCTTTTCTGTTTTCATGTCTTACTTTCACTTAATTTCCAAAATGTCCCATAACTTTCATTTTGTTTTCTGTTATAGAAGATCTGTATAGGAAACAAAGTAAATTTTATTATTTTCACTGATTCCTACGCACATATTTGAAAACAAAAAGCAAAATGTATATTTGGTGTTACCAGCTTTGCCAGTTAGGGTTGCATAACCACAATTGATGACATGCAAGACAGATCATAGTTCCAGAAAAGAAGGTTCTATAATTAACTGATTAAGTGTTTACAAATTTAAGTATCTAAAGTGCCAACATAACAAAGATAGACCTGATGCATTTTGAAATTTCAAAATAAGAACTAACCTGTAATTATTCAGTTGTAGAAGAATTCCAAGACCTAAAAGTAATTGAAAACCAAGAAAACAAAGTCCTTGAAATGGTGTCAAAAGACCACTTGCCACAGGTCTCATCTTTGTACGTTCTACCTGTAATATACAATGGTATACAATGTCATTCAG
Source organism: Vigna angularis (assembly GCF_016808095.1). NCBI lineage: Eukaryota > Viridiplantae > Streptophyta > Magnoliopsida > Fabales > Fabaceae > Vigna > Vigna angularis. The sequence continues at coordinate 11,638,615 of NC_068971.1, forward strand.
AACATAAAATATAAGATCAGCTATAACAGGGAAACCAAAGTGAAACATTTCAGAAAAGGATAGAGGGGAGAAGTACATCATCACATGCTTACTATATATAAAGTGTTTTAACTGAAACGAAAATCACCAAAGTAATGTTATATCAATAAAATCAAATTAAATAAGATAGGTGTTTGGATATAGAAGAAAGGGAATGTTGTTAGTTACTAATCAGAGGGATGTCAAAGGCCAGACCCATCATATCTATAAATAGGAGGCTAGGGGGCACTGAAATCTGTAAACCTTCGTTGTAAAAACATGGGTGGGGGGGGGGGGGGGGAGAGTTCTCTCCTATTTCTTGTTCTTTTTCATCCTATTCAATAAGATCTATCTTTTCTTTCCCATTCCCAATTCTTGGTTCCTAACAATAGGTGTTAGAGACTCAATTAGCTATAGGATTAGAAGGGAATGGAAGTTCGATACCTGTCTCATTGGCCCAAAGTTTGGAAGGTTTACACTGGAAGGAATGTATGATGATGACAGAGAGAAGTGATGAGCTGGAAGTAAGAGAGAAAGGGAATGAAGGAGTTAGTAACTGAACAGTGGAATGTGATTTTGGAATATAGGAGAGAAACAGAGTGAGGAGAAGATATCCATGCGTACTATTTTGTTAGTTATGGATTGCTCTGTATACTATGGGTAGAACTCTGAGAATCTATTCTACTGAATTTTCTTTTATCTCAATAATACACGGCATCTTGATTCTCCATTTTGCTAAATTTCTTTCATTTTACTTATTGATGCATTCAGTTTGTATCACTAGCATCCAAGGTCTCTAATGTTCATCTCAAGGCCCTTTGTTCGTACCTAAATCTTAGTCCAATCCTCTTATCAATAAAAGAAGTTCAATAACAAGGTTTAGGAAGAAAGGAGGACAAGAAATCCCCCTATATCAAGCCAAAAAGGGCAGGGTGAGGGACAAACAGAAGATCAAAAGGAAGTTTCGTGCATGTAAATTGATATAATTTTATCACATTGGAAACATGATAAGTACTTAGAACATGAAATTATTTTCTACAAATTATAGAAAATAAAGATGATTCACAGGGCACGTGAAATGTTAAAGCATTAGAGTTGCCATGACTTAGCGTTCAGTTCATTCCCCTATTAGCATCTATTATCTTAGTCGATCACATCCAAATACAAACAACACTGCCATAACAATTTGCGACTCGATTACTATCTCATTATCCCCTATAAAAATCAAAGCAACCAAAAAAATGTAACATTTACCATTGTATCAATATCCCGGTCAAGGAGATCATTAATGGTACACCCAGCACCTCTCAAAAGCAAAGCCCCACATGCAAACAGAGTCATCATTTTAAAATCAGGAAGATGACCCGGGGTTGCAGCCATGGTAATTGACCTAAATGCATGAAAATTAGAGACAATAAAAAAGAGAGAATAGGATTTAAAGTGGTGAACTTTTTAGGCTCATATTTTGTTTCACATCATAGGGACACTATACATGCGTTTAACCTGATGAGACAAGTTGTAGCTTTCATGTACATTGCTAAACTGACAGAATAGTCTCATGTATGAGTTTAGAATTGACCAGGAGATTAATAAGAATGATATATGCATGCAATAACAAGGTTGAAATAAATGAAGTATCACATCTAAATTACAGAAAAGAAAGATCTCTTTTAGTCTTAAAAATTCCTCAATTCATTACCCAATTCTTTTTATTTCCAAAAGTTTAATATCCATGTTCTGTCAACCGAAAGAAATCACCAGACATAACTTTAAGGAGGTTATTGTAAAGTCAACAAATTTACTACAATTGGCAATTTGTGATTGCATGAAAGTGTATAAATCCTTTGCAGGCATACACAATTTTGTTTAATTTCTATACCTGCCAATAAACAATCATCATTGTTTGACTTTAAGGTAAGTATTGTAATTTGTAGGTGGTCCAATGGAAGAGCAACAGCAGATAGTATGATAGGCTCAACAAATCTCACCAGGATAAAATTTTATACCAGTTTAAGCCTAACTCATTTTTATAAAAGGCTTCCAGGATGAGGTTTGCCTGTAATTTGGTCTTATTCTTAATCAACTTTGAATTAACTTTGAATTGTGAAAATTTAACAGATTGGTATTTTGAGACTTAGAGTCTGCATGGAGAAATATTTCCATAAGCATATCATAAATTAATTTGCAGAAACTCTCTGCTATTAGTTTCTCCAGAAAAACTTATTCTTCACTTAAAGAGGTGTTCATTTCATTTTTTCTTCTTAGTTTCTTCAATTATAAGTTTTAATAAGCAAGTCTATCTACACACTATTAAGTTTAATGTTTATAAACAATCATGATCTCTGTGCTTTTATGAGAGTGAAAGCATTTATCCATAAGATCAATAACTAAGAACTCTTACCAGATACAAGGCCATAGGAGCAACCACGTCCCAATTGGTTTATCAAGACGAGCAAGACGAGCATAGGGCTGAACCTGCTTTGGCAAGTACAAATCCACCCAAGTGGCGTCCCCTCCACTCCCACTACTCACACTACCACTTTGGTTCTTGTTCTCCTTCGAGGGCCACGTGGATACGTGTGCAACAAGATGAAAATTTGAGAGAGACCCAACAGTTTTACGAAACTCAAAATTGTAATTTTGTAGCTGGGGTGGCTTGAACGGGGGATTTAGAGTGGGGTTTCGGTTTTGGGTTGCAAATTGCTGAGCGGAGCTCAAAGGGTTGAAGTTGGCCAGGTGAAGAGATACCGAAGAAGAAGGTTTGAGAAACCTACGCGAAGCACGGAAGATCAAAGACGATGCCATGTTCTTCAAAGGCAAGCTTTTTGTTTCAAATTTGGGATTCTAAAATTGAGAAGTTGTTACTCCATAAAGCTTCAACAAAGACATTTTCTTTCCAGTGGTCACTACCACTGTGGTAGTTCAGAGCAAGGTGTGATCTTCAAAGAAAATCAGGGTTAAATCATGTCGTATGGAATAACATCGTAGTGATAAAGTATTATTAATTAATTATAAATTATTGAGTTCGAAAACCTTGATCTTCAACAAAACTCATTCCGTAAAGTATTTATGGAAGTCTTATTTCGAAAATCTTGTTTCAGAATACACGTCATACATTTTAAAATTTTTATTATGAAAATTTTTAGAAAATTTCAAAATATGTAATCCAAAAGTTACTTTTATAAAATGTAAAAATAGTAATTTGAAAATTTGGGAGGTGTGTGAAGACATTGAGACGGTGCAAGGAAAAATGATTTGATAGAAAGAAATTCAGAACGTCAATGTGAATATAACCACACACGAAGGAAGAATGTGTAATAAGGTTGTGATAAGAAGAAAAAACAAATACCTTGAAGATTCGATTAAACCTTCACGAACAAGTCAAACAATTAAGAAAGTATATAACCAATAAATAAAAAGATTACATAAAACAAAAGAACATTATAATTAATATATATATATATATATATATATATATATATATATATATATATATATATATATTTATTGGTTTCCATCAAAACTAGGTTTGAATAATATTTACGAGTTTATTTATCATTTTTATTTACAGTTGTTTAGAAATTTTGGGACTTGTGTATTTATTATTTGGTGGTTGTTGTATTAACCCATGCGTATGAGCAATTAGGTGATGGATGTTATCCAAACAAAGCAACTAGCTAATTATGGAATACTTTTATTGGTAAATGGTGTACAATTTACACATTAAATTGTTGTCTCCTTTCTTGATGCATGTTTATACTATGGTAGGGTTGAATGTGTGAACACTTTCTTAGGATGAGAAGGTGAGATGTATCCTCGTCATATGATGAGGTTATGCCTCGAGTTGCTGAGTTTGTTGCTTCACCATAAATCTGCAGGGTGAAAAAGGTTAAGCTGCAACTAGATGGCCTAATATATGATAGGATCATATGGAACCCTTATGAAGCGCATCGCATCAATTGGGTGGAACCATGCATCGTACATCCTAATAAAAAATATGACGTTTTTTTTCTTCAGATGGTCCATTAGCTTTGTCAGGTTTTCATAATAACAACTATAAAACTAAGATTAAAAGTAATACCTCACATCCACTCAAGTAGGTTATCCATCACCCATAATGAATATATCATAAATTGTAAAAGATCCATCATAATGTCCTCTTATCATTTCATCATCACTCATTAACATTTCACATTCTTCCATCGAGAAGCTCTTATCAACTTCACGTGATAGTCTACTAAAATAATCATCCACGTTTAACAAGTCCAACACCTCCAAAAGCAAAATGAATAGGTCAAAAAATCTTATTACATACTTTCTAACCATTCTGCATAATTATGCAGAAAAACACCAACAAGTACCAAATCCAACAAGCTGGAATGCACTCTTAAATTTGATGTTGCATTCCAAATTGGCTAATCTAGAATGTACTACCGGATATGACAAAGAATTTCATATTTTTTTATTCGGTGCGCACTCGCACTTTCCAGATTGTTCAATCCAGTATGCAATACAATATTCGAGAGACCATTCTGGATTGACATGCACCTATAAATTCTAAATTAAGCAATTTTATAGTAAAAAATAAGTACCGAATTAGGAATTCCATAATGAAGTACGAGATTTGATAATGTAATCTTGATTTTGTAATCCAAAATCCACAAGTGCTTATCAGATTGCTCAATCCGAGATGCAGTACTGAATCCATAAATACTTTAAGATTGTCCAATATGGTATTGTTTCAACTTTAGACTTCTAAATTGCTTAATCCAATATACACTCCTAGATTTGATAGTGTATTCTGGATTACTAAATTCATAATTGAATTAGAAAAATCCAAACACGAGCACCCACCATTACCACACCCGTATAATAACTATCAATACCCAATTTTGTCTGAGCAATTAAATAAGAAAATCAAGCTCGGTAAAAATAAAAGTAATGAAAACATAAAATAATGTCAAGAAAAATGTTTTTTTTTGCTTTATTTTATTTTATTTTATTTTATTTTCAATTTCGTTCTTATTTTTATATTTAAAAAAAAGAGAAAGAAAATATTCTGAATTATTAAAAAATAATATATATCTCTGAAAAAAAAAAAGCATGATCAACTTGTTTAATGAAGTCAAAAGTTTTATTTAATACGTATTCTCTCCTTTGGCTTAAGTAAATGTGGTCAGCAATTACTTAAGTTTCCTTCGAGCCTCTTTTCTCCCTTGCTTTGGCACCGCAAACCCAAAAAATGCTCTTGAGGGCTGATAATGACATATTTTACCATGATTTCAGTGTCGAATTGAGAGAAAATATCAACTCTTTCTTAGCTTTTTGCCTTGTAAATCCTAGTTTTCTTTTCGTTTTTTAAGTGGTTGCATCTTAAACTTTAATGATTCAATTTCATCATTAATCCCCATTGTTTAGTATGTTTTGGTCATTTACATCCAAGCTTGTATGCCAAACTGAAGAACTGAAGAACCATATAAGAAAGAATGAAGGTAAAAGAAGAAGTTTTGAGAGCAAAGATAAATGTTGAAGCTGGGGTGCGGCTGGCGTGCAGCTGAGCCCCAGTCGTCCAGACTTGCTGTAGCTGAGGTGCAGCTGGCGTGCAGCTGAGCGCTAGCTCTCTGGAATGCTGCCACTAGGGTGCAGCTGACATGCAGCTGAGCGCCAGCTCTTTGGAATGTTGCTGCTGGGGTGTAGCTGGCGTGTAGCTGAGTGGTGGCGACGCTGATGTGGCAAATTTGGTCTATTTAGGGCTGAAACGCAAGGGGATCTACATCTTTTGCTGCCCAAACACGATTTCTCTCATTTGGAGCTCTTGGAGGCAAGCTAGGAGCTGTGGGAACAATCCTTCTTCACCCTTGGGTCTTCTTCCTTCTTCCATTTTCACCATTGTTGTAAGCATGAGCTCTCCATTCATGGAGAGCTAGTTTCACTGTTGTTGGGGGATTGATGTAGCCACTAAACTCTTATGTAAACTACTGTGTTTTGAATGAATATATGCCTCTTTCATTGATTTTTAGTGTTTAATTCCTTCTCTTAATGCTTGTTGTGAAGTTGGTGTAACACCCTACTATTTTAAAGGGTATTACTGATAGTAGAGACTAAATTAATTTGATATCTCTTATAAACAATCAAACTTTATTTCATTTAATCCAAAGTACAATGCCAAACTTACAAACTTTAAACAATATAGTCTTCACCATTGAAATTTCAACTTATAAGTTTTACACAACATAATCTTCCCAATACAAATTTATTCTTTTTACAAAAATCCCTGAAAGTTTTTCCCCGCATCCCTCTCATCTCTAAGCTTTTTCAACCGCATCTGCAACATTATCTAATCACATATAACATGAGTTATATGATCATAGTACAAACAAATAAGGGTAAGCCAACCTTATCATAAAATCATTAAACTTGTAATAAAAATATTTTAATCACGTATTTCTACAATTGATAAAATATCATTATTCCGATGTCATTAATTCGTCATTATCAAAGTCATCTTTCCCATTTCCATAAATCTTACAAGTGTACCATGCTTACTCATGAAGCCTTATGGTCAGACCGCTCTCTACCTGCTTCCTTAAGCCTCACTTATATACTATGTCTTACTTTCTGAAGCCTTATGGTCAGACCCCTCTCTGCCTGCTTCTATATAACTTACGAATCATATGTTTATGTCAAAGCCTTATGGTCAGACTACTTTCTGCCTGCTTTCATAAACCTCAGGTGTTACTTTGCTCATACCAAACTCTCATGGTATAACTCGAACATACTACTCCCGGTAGTAAACATCATTTCATAAGTAATGATTTCTCATATCCACTCCAACATTTCATAAAACCAACAATTCATACCCTCTTATCCACCTAACTCAATCATGTTCATTCTTTAATCAAGAATTCATAATAACCCGTTTTGGTATCAATAAATTAAACATTTTACCATATATTATGCTTCATATTATAAACTCATTTTGCCCATAACGAGTATGACTCAACATATTTTCACCAAACAAAGATCATGGATCAACCAAAATATATCAACATATCGTAGGAACTACATATTAAAGTCTGGGCTCAATGTAATAATAAATAAAATATATATGAAATTTTTACCATGATAATATTATGCATCTACAATCAACTTGTTTTATTTTATTTTCATCCTAGTAGAAATTTTTCTTTACTCCAATTGGTCACCGGAGAGGACCCAGATGTCTGAACGCATCAAACTCACCTTCGACGCCAGCACATATGACTAGTCACAACTGACTGGACCAGGCCAGGGCTGCTCTATGATCAGGGATGTGCCAACTCAGGTTTTTAAGGTTCCTCTATCCTACCAACAAACGGAGGCCCTCAATAATTAATCAATTTATTTATTTAATTTATCTACCTTGTTGTCTTATGCTCTAAATCTAAAATGCCTAATTTTAATATTTTTACTTCCTCTCACAACAACCTCAAACAGTATCTGTATATCTATTTAATACTCATATATAAGCAATTACAGAACCCTTACTCCAGACCTTCCAACAAGATCAATTTCAGCCAACAAACTCATTCAATAAATTCATCGCATCTCAACATGTACAATTTAACAGTTTCAGTTATAACACCCAATATAATAAAAGTCATAAAACAGTTTCGCAAGAGAACATCAGTTCAACATTCGTATATTTATAAATTCATACAAAAATAATTAGTTGCCCTTACCATCAAAATAATATTAATATAAAAATTCAGGGGAAACAAGAAGTTGAATCTAGCAGAGCCGGTTAGACAACTTCTCATCCTTCCACAAAGATGCAATAAAAAAAATAGATAAGACAATAAAATTTCTGGGGAAACAAGAAGTTGAATCTGGCAGAGCCGGTTAGACAACTTCTAATCCATCCAAAAATACAATATAATTAAATAACACGAACATTAACATGTTTGGGGAAACAAGAAGTTGAATCTGGCAGAGCCGGTTAGACAACTTCTAATCCATCCAAAAATACAATATAATTAAATAACACGAACATTAACATGTCTGGGGAATCAAGAAGTTGAATCTGGCAGAGCCGGTTAGACAACTTCTAATCCATCCAAAAATACAATATAATTAAATAACACGAACATTAACATGTCTGGGGAAACAAGAAGTTGAATCTGGCAGAGCCGGTTAGACAACTTCTAATCCATCCAAAAATACAATATAATTAAATAACACGAACATTAACATGTTTGGGGAAACAAGAAGTTGAATCTGGCAGAGCCGGTTAGACAACTTCTAATCCATCCAAAAATACAATATAATTAAATAACACGAACATTAACATGTTTGGGGAAACAAGAAGTTGAATCTGGCAGAGCCGGTTAGACAACTTCTAATCCTTCCAAAATACAATAAAAATAAATAAGGAAAGCAATAAAATGTTTGGGGAAACAAGAAATTGAATCTGGCAGAGCCGGTTAGACAATTTCTAATCCTTCCAAAATACAAAAATAAACAACTAATAACATACCAATGGCATAACATAATCAACATCACATTTTACAACTATCACACTTGGATATCAACACAAAAGCATACTCTCATTTAAATTCAAGATCATACAGAAACAAAATACTCCATATTCAAGATTTAAGATCAGACAAAAGCAAAATATAGCATATTCAAGACTCAAGATAATACAAAGGGAAATACTCAAAGTTAGCTCCCCTTACCTCTATTCTAGACTTAGTTTCCTCTTCTCAAACCGTTCTCCAGAAACTTCCAGAATTTCCCCTCTTCAATTAGAATTTACTCCAACTCTCTTCTCTCACAATTTCTCTAGAATTTTAGTGTAAATTTCCAGCCTCCCCTCCTTGGCTATTTATAGTAAAAAAAATTTACTATTCATTTTTACTATTCATTTTTACTATTCATTTTTTTATTCATTTTACTATTGCAAAAATAATTTTTTATTTGCAAATTGGTGAATTCTGATCTCAAAGCTACGTGTAACACTTATCCTTTCCAAAAATATTTTTTTTTTTTTTTACTATTCATTTTTTACTATTCACTTTTTACTATTCACAATTTACTATTCACTAATTTTTTTTTTTTTTTTATAGTAACTAACAAATATTTTCAAGGATCTTACAGTTGGTACCCATGACATGATTTTAGGGTTTGTTTGATATTGGGAAATGTTGGGTAAATCGGGACTTGGATTAAACACCTAAAGGAAATAGTATCTAAGGATAGAACTAGGACCTTTGGTTGTCTTAAATCTCAATTCTTAATGCGGAAATAATTGTTAGGTTTTCCAAGGGATTGGAGCCTAATGAGGAAGTCTAGGCTCTCTCTACCAAGGGATTGGAATTGAGTAAATTAGTAGATTGACATTGGCATATTAATGAAGAGGAAGTGATTTACCATACATAAGAGTGAAGTAAGTGAAATCATACCCCCAACAATACCATTCCATATCATTTCTAATCTTTCCATTTCTAAGTGTTTGAGTATCTAAGATCACTTTTATCATTTATGTTTTATGTTTACTTTAATTGCATTAAGACCCAAATTATGAAGCATTCTTTAATGCCTCTTTGACCTGAACCCAGACAAATTAAATAGATTCCTCTAATCTTAATCCAATTCCTTTATGTTAAAGCAAAAGTCTAACTACCTCCAACTCATCATCAACAACAACTTTCATCTTCCAAAACTTCATTCATCCTTCATTTAACATGTTTTTTTTTTCATTTGTTCTCTCTCTTGACCATTCAATCTGTGTAGTTCCCCTCTTTTATGAAAATGACTTTTGAGGTTTTGATTTTGTATAGTGTATGCGTGATGGAGGAGGTGAATATGTCTTATGGTGGCTTTGAACTGTTAATGAAGGATGAATGAAGTTTTGGAAGATGAAAGTTGTTGTTAATGATGGGTTGGAGGTAGTTGGACTTTTGCTTTAGCATAAAGGAATTAGAATAAGATTAAAGGAATTTGTTTAATTTTTCTAGGTGCAGGTCGAAAAGGACTTGGTGTTGTTACGTTGTTAATGGAGAACGAATGTTCTTGATAATAGATGGAAAGGAACAATTAAAGTGAACTGATGATAGAGGAGAGGTGAATATGACAAAAATGTAAAAGGAAGGTTTCCTCACAGAAGAACAGACACTATGTGGTTGATCCCATGATTGAGATATGTTCATAAATTTACTACCCTAGGACTGTCGCGATAATCACGCCCTGGAGAACATTTTTTCTCTCGCAAATATATATCATTTGTTTGATAATTTATTACATTTTCTTTCTTTCTTTTTTTATTTAAATATAAAAATAAGAACGAAATTGAAAATAAAATAAATTAAAACTGAAATAAAGTAAAATAAAAATAAAAACATTTTTCTTCATGTCACATTATTTTAGGTTTTCATTACTTTTATTTTCACCAAATTTAATATTCTTATTTAATATTTAAATTTTCACCAAATTTTATATTCTTATTTAATTATAATTGGATATTGATAACTCTCAATTTTCTTATTTAATTATCACATTTGTACAATAACCCTATTCGAGAACTACGAAAATCATAAAAGTCATACCACTTTTCAAGTTAAACAAAGTCTTAAATCTTAAATCTTGGTTGTTGGATTTCCTTCTACACACAAAAACGAAGACGAAAAATAAGAACAAAGAATAAAAAAAAATGAAGCGCAATGTCCTAATAGACGAAAGTAGTGCTGGAAGGAAGGAGAACTATATCATTTTAATTCTTCTTTATTTCATAAGAGCAAAAGTGGGATTATAAAAGTTAGAGAGTGCAGGAAGAAAAACTGGTGATAGACGAAAAAAATGTCCTTCGGCATATGGGCTGATGTTTGTTTTTTTAGGACAACTACTATAGACGTGTGATTGCTATTTACACCGCACTAAGTCCTAGTTTTATTTCTTATTTTTTAAAGAACTAAATAATGAAAAGTAAATGTTTGTTGTGTGTCCAGATCAAATATAATTATTCCCATTTTCAAACCAAACAAATGGTCTTAATATTGCTAATATGCTTATTTGATCAATTCTAGTATCGCCATCATCATACTATATATACATGAAAATGGTTTAATTGTAGGTTGTATCACTGATTCTCTTTCCACTCTTATTGGCAAATTTTTTTTTTCATGGTTTCTTTCTACATTTTCTTGTGTTAAAAAAATTTAAGTTGTCTATACTTTATATTGTAAATTGTGAAGTTCGGATACATATTTCAGATTGTATAATCTACAATATATTTTAAATTTTTATATTATATAATCTACAATATATTTTTTAATTTCCTAAATGTATTATGAATTATGTAACTTAAAATGTATTTTTTAAATTATGCACTTTAAATATATGTATATATATATATATAAATTTAAAATATATTTTCAAATTACAAAATTAAAAAAATATAATTTAAAATATACTTTTAAATTTAAAAAAAATTAACTATATAATTTCTAATATATTTTTGTATTTTACAATAATGTTTTATAGCTATAGACAATGTAGATGTTTTGATAAATGCAAAAGGAAGGTATTGAATTGGCTTTGTTTCAGATTCAAAGGAACCACGCGTACTAAGTCTGACCGTTCTTGTCACAGCATTATCCAGATTTTTCCTGCTTGAACACATTTTAAAGGCATGCTCCCGTAAATTAAAATTAATTCACATATAAATAAAGAAACTAAACAAAAGAGTCTTAATAAAAAAAAATATTTTTTAAATAATAATCTCGTACAACAACGTGGTGATCATCTAATGAATCTCGTACAACAAGAAAGGGTCTATCTAGGTGGTTTTGTCATTTTTTCTAAATTTACTGTTCCTATATTGTTCTAACTCAAGAAAGAACAGCGTGGAAAATTATAGGGTAGTTTAATTAATGGATGTGAAATAAAGAATGATGTGTTGGTCCTGCATGTGGGAGGTACAATTATAATTGCTTTTCTTCTTTGATTGTCTTGGTCCCAATTTCACAATATACCTTTTCTGTATGTTATGTTTATCTCCTTGAAATACAATACACGTTGTATTGTGCAGTAATTTGAGAGGTGTAAAAATTGAAAGAAAGAGCATTGATTCTTATTGAAAATTGGTTGGGATGGAAGCACATGCATGGAACGGAGAAGAAGGGTCAAGATTCAACAAAGTCGGCACAAACTTCTCCATCGCAATCACTACACAACATCTAACTCTGCATAGTCTCGGCTTTAGACTATTTCATTTATTCATTCATGTGTCATCAATAAATGCATAAATATAATATCTTACTTAATTATATTATACTTTCCACACTTCCTTTTACTTATTATTTTTATTTCGTCTTTCTTTTCCTTTTCTGTCTCCTCTTGTTAATTCTATTTCATGTATAAAACCTTACCAAAATTACTAACTTCAAATTTTTAATGTCATCAAAAAATATTATATTGTGATAAAAGTTAAAATAAGTAAGAATATAATTAAGAGACTCAAATATAAGGTAATTTGTTTTTTTATAATTGTGGTTGCTTAGAGAAATTACGTATTAAAAATAGATAATTTACTTCTTTTTTCGTCATAGAACGGAAGGCAAATAGAATGTCTCAGATTATACTTTTTTTAATATGAGAAATTTTAGAATTTGAATAATAAAAAAATATTGTGTGCATATTTTAAAGTTTATATTCATTTGACAAAGAAAAATAACATTCTAAAAACACTTGTTATTTTCCATTCACACAATATGTTACACGGCTAAGTTTACGCCATAATGCTTTCGTATCACTTAACTTATTTTATAAGTTTTTTAAACGAGTTCATCCACCATTTTTTCTTCTTTCAATATAATAAGTAAAATTGACATTGTTTCGGGATGAGGTTGAGTCACTTTAAACACCTGCACAATTTTTCCTTTGTCCGTCCGGTAACAACTTCCTGTCTTCATTTTCACTCCATCGTCTGGAGGTGTACCTGTCAAAGATCCTTCGATGCTTAAGTCATGAACGATCTGTACGAAAGTTCAGAGTAATGGTATTAAATGCACAGTAAATGCGATCATCTACCTCTTACCTTTGACCTGTATTTATAGTTTTTGGCATGAACTTGAGATTAGTAAAATCTTAATCTCGGCCCAATCTCAACCCAATATCCCTAACTACCATTTATCTTAATCCTTGTAGAGAAAAATTGTTTATTGAATTAGGTCGGACGTCCCTGATGATGTCCGTTCAGTCTTACCTGCTGGTCTAGTCGTTCCCTCACTGCTTGATTGCTTCCTCTTCTCTAGAGTCGTCTGGTTTGCTCGGTGTGAGATAGTGTAGGGTCGTTCGGTACACAGGCCCCCCAAGCCCTAGACAACGTAGTTGGCATTGGGTTTTGTTGTGGATGACACTGGTACCCAAGGGGTTTATTGAGACCCAGCCAGCAAGTTTTTTGAAATATCACTTGGCGGGAAAAACACGTGTCGCAAGCTCGTGTAACCTCCTTCTCGGATAATGATAAAGTCATTTAATCAGGGTCGTTGATCGTGGGAGATTTCAACGGTTTGGATGGGTTGAATGGTTTCAAAAAAATTTCTACAAATAAGGGGATTGGTGTCCCATCATTTTCAGCTTCTTGGATTTCCACCTGATTAATGATGTTCCATAGAACACATTAAAACCAGTCACATACCTTCTAGTGTTAGAGTAAGCAGCCCAATCAAAATCACTAAAAGCCTTGAGAGCATGTTTAGTGTTGGATGAAAAGAATAATCATTGTCCTGGATTGTTCTTGATATATCTCAAGATCCTTATTGTTGCTACATAGTGATCTTCCAAAGGATTGGAAAGAAATTGATTGAGAGCACTAACAACGAAACATAAATCTAGTCTTGTGTTGGTTAGATATAGTAACCTGCCAAGAAGTCTTCTATAAGTATGCACATCTGAATATGGTTTTCCTTCTAACTTGAAAAATTTTGTGCCTGGCTATGTGGAAGTAGAAACAGGCTGACATCCCAACAATACTGCATCTTTTAGTAACTCTAGAGCATACTTCCTTTGTGACAAATTAATGCCCTATTGAGATCTTGCAATTTCTAAGCCCATAAAATACTTGAGTTGGCCTAGGTCTTTAATCTTGAACTTTACATTCAATAAAGTCTTCACAGTTTGGATTTCCTGGATGTCATCACCTGCCAAGATTATATCATCTACATAAACAAGTAAGATGGTGATATGAGCAGAATCACTTTTGACAAAAAGTGAATAATCTAATTTTGATTGTATGTAGCCCAAAGAAAGTAAAGTAGTGGTGAACTTGTAATTCCATTGTTAAGAGGTCTGTTTGAGTCCATATAAAGACGTCAACAACTTGCAAACTTGCCCTGATTTTTCTGTTTTGTAGCCAAGAGGAAGATACATGTATACTCCTTCATCTAGATCCCCATGTAAAAAGGCATTATTTACATCTAGTTGATGTAAATACCAATGTTTGGAAGTTGCTAAAGCCAGAACCAATTTTACTATTGTGAGTTTGACAACTGGTGAAAAAGTTTCAAAGTAATCTAAGCCTTGTTGTTGTGTGTAGCCTTTAGCTACTAACCTTGCCTTATATCGTTTAATACTCCCATCAACATGCATCTTTATTTTGTATACCCATTTACATCTGATAGGTTGCTTTTCATAAGGTAGATTAGTTAAAACCCAAGTTTTGGTATTTTCTAAAGCTGCAATTTCTTGATCCATGACATTTCTCCAACAATCATGTTTGATGGCTTGATTATAGGTTTTAAGTTCACTAACTTGGGAAAGATTAAGGACATATGATTTGTGAAGAGATGATAATGCATCATATGAGAGATATGAAGAGATATGATATAAGGTACTTGTGGATGACTGAGTGGCGGAAGAAGTAGATAACATGTTGCAATGATAGTCCTGCATATAAGATGATTTATGTTTTGACCTGATTGATTTCCTTTGTGGAGTAGTAGTGATAAGTTCAATAGAAACGGGTTGAGAAGAAAAAATAACAAGGTCGGGAACAATAGAAGGAGGAGATGTAGGTGGTAAAGAAGGTTAATCAATAACTTCTGAGAAAAGAGGTGATGGAGATGAAATAATTTTGGTGACAAAATCCAAGGAATTTTGTGTATCAATAGGTGAGTGGTTGTCACTAAGAAGAAAAGAAAATATGTTTTCAAAAATACTACATTCCTTGATAGAAAAAATTCCCTAAAGTTGAAATCTAACAAAAGGTAGCCTTTCACTTCTGTTTTAAAACCAAGTAAAACATATTTTCGTGCACGAGGTTGAAATTTTGTTCTATGAGATTGAAGAGTTGAAGTATAGCAAAGTGAGCCAAAAATTCGTAAGTAATTAATGTCAGGTTTAACATTGTGTAACAGCTGAGATGGAGAAAAATATGTCAAAACTTTGGAAGGTAAAATATTAATGAGTTGCACAACATAACGAACATCAAAATACTAGAAAATTATGAGCAAATGGGATTGAAACACTAAAGATCTAGCAACATTGAGAATGTGTTGATGTTTTCTCTCAACGAATCTATTTTGTTGAGGTGTTTCAACACAAGATAGTTGATGTTGTATCCCTTTTTTCCTATAAAAATCTGTCATTGCAAACTCATTACCATTATCTGATCTAACAGCTTTTACATCAATGTAAAATTGTGTTTTTATATAAGAAACAAAGCCAATAAGTTGTGATCTTGTATTTGATTTACTTGCCATCAATTTAATCCATGTGTATCTAGACATATCATCCACTATAGTTAAGAAATATTTGAAACCATTAACAGAAGAAGTACAATAGGGCCCCTAAAGATCAACATGAATTAAATAAAAAAGAGCTTTTGACGCAGTAGTACTTAATTGAAAAGACAATTTTCTTTGCTTAGAATAATGGCAAGTATCACAATGAGTGTATTTTGTATTAGGTAAAGTGGCATACATGTTGTGTAATTTGATATAACAAGAAGAAGAAGAATGCCCTAGTCTAGAGTGCCAAATATCTATAGAGTTATGTCTTATTGTAGAACAAGCAATAGAATTCTCAGGAGTAATAGTAGCTGGTGAACCAAGGGGTGTGAATGCAGGAACTATCATGATATACAAGCCATCTCTTTCTTCAGCTTTCCTAATCATCTACAGGGTTGACTTGTCCTGTATTGCATATGAAAATTCAGCAATGGTAATTTTACAAGATAGAGATTTAGTTAACTTTGTGACCGAAATAAGATTGACTGAAAAATTAGGAACAAACAAGACATTATGTAAAGTAAGGTGTGGGCTAAGAGAAACTGTGCCAGAAAAATGAGCAAATGAAGAGTTCTTGTTGAGTAGTGATACTGTAATTGGTGAGATTCTATGATAAGAAATAAAATGACACAAAGAACTGGATATATGATCAGTAGCACTTGTGTCTAGAATCCATTGGGAATAGATATTACCTTGATCCTGAGAAGAAGTGGAAACATTATGAGAACTCACTAGATCGGTAGAATGTGTGACTGTGGGATTAGATTGAGGAAGAAGTGACAATAGACCATGAATTTGCTCTTGAGAAAGTCCCAGAGTTGAGGAATGTGACTGTGCCTAAGAATTATTAGAAGAAGGAACAACTGCAGAAGCCATTGAATTTCACAACCTCAAATTGGAAAAAAATTTCACAACCTTAAATTGGACAAAAATTTCACAACCCGAATCTCCAGAAACTCCTCCAAATTCCTCAAAAATCAATCTAGGGCTACGAGTGATTAAATTACCCAATTGTTTCTCATTGAAAATCTTAGAAAGCAAAGTCAAAACATGAAACATAACAATGCGAGAGTAACAAAGGGAGTAGCCATAGAAGGAGAAAAAATTATAGGAAAGCCAAGAACGAAAAGTAAAAGATGGAGATCTTGGCAGTAACAAAAGTGGTTGCGGAAGAACGTGATCAAGAATTAATTTTCTTCTAATATCGTATTATGAGAAAAGAAAAGATGAAAATTGTATATCTTATAAATAATAATGAAATAGTACAATTTATATATATAACTATTCAAATAATATAAAAACAGAATATAAATATAAAAACAAAACATAAATACATGAACATAAATAAATATATATATATATATATATATATATGAACAAAAAATAAATTAAATTCAATATTTTGCTTTGCATACCGTCCGATCAAAGACATTCACTAATACTTAACAAAAAAATATTAATACTTAATATGTAATTTTTCTAGTAAAACGAACGTACCTTCATACATTACACATTTTATAAATCATTACCTTTTGTTTATAGTATTTTTAAATATTTGATTTTTAGTTTTACTTTCAATAAATATTTTAGTTTTAACTTTAGTCTAAACAATACTATCTTTTCTAGTTTTACAAATAAAAGCTCTTTTTTAGTCACTATAAGATTATTTCCGATTTTAGCTTCTGGTAACCTATTATGTGAGCATATCAATTTTGATGACGTTAATATATATGAAGTTCATAACTTACCATCATGTAATGACATTAGTCAAAGACAAAGGTTAAAAACTAAAACAAATTAAAATAAGACAGAGTCGTCATCCATGAGTTATTATTATTATTACAATCATAATAATAATTATTATTATATATATATATATATATATATATATATATATATATATATATATATAGATATATATCAATCATATCATAGCATTGATATCTTGGTTTGTTCTGATATCACTATCAATCCATTTTTTGCGGATCAGGGACTTTCCTAGCTATTAATATGCACTGTTTATTCCTATTCTACTCCATAACACATGTCATTTTCTATTTCCCTTTCATCATTCCATTTCATTTCTATTTCATATGCTTGAGTGGAATATTATGTTAATTTAAAATACAAATCTTCACTTTTTTAAAATTATTATCGATGAACACGATTTATAAAGATTTTACAACTATTAAAAGAAAGGACAAAAATGTTTCTGTTGGGTGCTCAGTAATTTAATCACCAATGATGTCCCTTTTGAGTTCTTTCAGTATAATACCTTAATGAAAGAATTTATTAAATTTTAATATTGGTTTTATTATATATTTTGTATATATGATTTTAATACTTCTATTTTTTTCACAAATATTTAAACTTAGTGTTTTAACAATACAAAATGTTTGAACCCTCAAGGCTGAGCCAGAATAATACTCAAATTGGTGTAGTTTGGAGAATTAACGTTTGCATATTTTTCCTTTTTCGTTTTCGTTGAACATATACCAAAATAAATGTGTCGTGATATTTGGTACAACATGGTTACATGAAAAAAATTTAATTACCAATTTAGTTGTTATATTCTCTTGGAACAAATAATGAAAGTGGAAATACGTTTTTCACCAAAATCTTTCAAATAATATTGGTTGTAATTTTATGTAAATGCAAACACCTTTTTATATTTTTATAATATTAATGTTGAAAAATTGAAATGTGATTTTAGGTCTCACGTTGAATAAAAATAAAAAAATTTAACATCACATAAAAATAAAAACTAATAAATTTATTGTCTTTATATTTTAGGTTGGAGTTAGTGTCAATCTCTTATAAGTGATTTGATTTATATTATATTAGTGTTATGTCCTGTATCTGAGAGTATTTTTAACGAAAACTCAGACAAACATATTATTATCGAAATAAACAATTATACAATAAAGGATACTCATGTAATGAAATCTTAAAGACAAAATACCAATATAAAAGACTTTAATGTAATATCTCATTTGTTATCCTCACTGAAAAGATCATTCAATTAAAATTAAATAAAAGTTTTAGTGATCATAATTATTTTCTTCGCTCTCTAATAAAATCTCACATAATGATATATGAGATAATTTTTTTTTTGTGGAAATCAAATATATTTCTTCATTAAAATTTAGTTTCAATTAGACTTAGTTTATAATAATAATTTGATTAGTATTTTTTAGATATTTATATTTTCAGAAAGTATTTTTTAAAAATTATCATTTCAGTGTAGTTTCTTGAAAAGATTATTAGTGTATTGATTTTGAGAATAATTACAAGATTGAATAAACTGTGTTTGGAAAGTATATTTTTATATTAAAGAAGTTGTGCTAAGTATGATTTTTGTCATGCAAAAGTCATGATTATAGTACATAATTTTGTTTTACGTTATATAACTTTAAATATTTATTTGAACTATTTATTGTTTTTATTGTGTCACAATTGTATTATCTTCAAGAAAAAGAATTGTGTCATAATAATAATAATCTTGTAGGTGAAAGAAAAAATCGGACTCTTCAAGATATGACAAGGAGTATGATTATTTATTCCACCTTATCAGAGTCACATTAGGGAGAGACATTAAAGATTGTAGCTTACATTTTAAATAGAGTATCAACCAAGGTAGCTGCCATAACACCTCATGAGCTTTGGATTAGGCGAGATGTCCAGTTGAAGCAAGACCTTTCACAAATAGAGTATCAACCAAGGTAGTTGCCATAACACCTAATGAGATTTCGGTTAGGCCTGATGTCCAGTTGGAAGTGAAAACAATAATGAGCAACTACTTTATTGGTTATTCTGAAAGATCCAAAGACTATAAATTTTATGATTCGAAATTAAAGATAATTTTTGTGATGTAAACTACCACATTATTTGAGAATATTGAGTTTGGGGGAAGAATAAGGTTAGAAACTTTGTCTTTGAGGGAGAAACGATGACAATTCCATATTTGATTCATACATTGTTTTTGTGAAGCAAGTTCATAACCTCTACAAGGACAAACTCAAGATCCTAAAGAACCTATGCTTCATGAGCCAGTATCTTTGCGGGGATCCATGAGAGAAAGAAGAAATGTTATTATAGATGATTATGTTGTATTTCTCCAAGAAAATGAGAAAAATAATGGTATGATGGAAGATGATAACCCAATCATCTTCCGTCAAGCTATGTAAGATCCTAATTCAGATAAATGGATTGAAGCAATGAATAAGAAGTATGAGTCCATACAAGACAATAAGGTTTGGAAACTTGTCATATTACCAAAAGGTGTGAAACCCATTAGTTGTAAATGGATATTTAAGATCAAGAAAGATTCAAAAGGTAATGGGAAGAGATATAAGACTCGACTTGTGACAAAGGGCTATACTCAAAAGGAAGGGGTTTACTTTAAAGAGACTTTCTGTCTAGTTTCATTAAAAGACTCTTTTAGAACAACCATGAATTTTGTTTCACATTATGATTTGGAGCTTCATCAAACGAATGTCAATGACGAGACAATTTATATGGTGCAACAAAAAACCTTTGTGTTAGGAGACCTAAAGAATATAGTTTGCAAATTGAAAAAATCCATTTATGGGCTAAACTAGGCATCTCGTCAATGGTACCACAAATTTCATCAAGTGATTCTCTCATTTGGTATCGAGATGAATGTTGTTGTATCACAAATTCAGTGAGAGCAAGTATATTTTCCTGGTCTTACATATTGATGGCATACTTCTTGCCCCCAAAATATAGACATGTTGCAAGATCTTGGTGATGTCTCCTTTGTATTTGGAGTTCAGATACACCAAGATCAATCTTGAGGTATTATACGATTATCACAAAGGGGCTATTTTAAAAATATGCTTGAAAGGTTTGGCATGTAGGAATGTAAATATGGGGATACTCCAATTGTTAAAGGAGACAAAAGTTCAGTCTTAATCAATGCCTAAAAGAAAATTTGAGAATTCAGGAAATGCAAGAGATTCCCTATGCATCATAGTTAGGAAGTTTGTTGTATGTCCAAGTATGTACGCGTCTGGAAATAACATATATAGTTGGGGTCTTAGGTAGATACTTAAGCAGTCTAAGAATGGATCATCGAAAGTAGCAAAAAGAGTTATGAGGTATTTACGAAAACAAATAATTATATACCCACATACAGAAGGTCAGACCAATTGGAGATAGTTGGATATTCTTACTTAAAATTTGCAAGATATCAATCAAGATAGTTTGAGATCCACTTCAAGTTACATTTTCTTGCTAGTTGGTAGATTAGTTTCTTGGCGTAGTACGAAAAAAAACCCTTACGCTTCTTCCATGATGATGATAGAATTTGTGATATGTTATGCATTATCAAATAAGAGAATATGATTGAAAAATTTTATGATAAGACTCTACATCATGGAAGAAATTGAAAGATCACTTTATTGTGACAATAAATCAAATTTCGCGATTAAGAAAAAAAAATCTATACTTCTATTGCTTTTATTATTGGATTAATATATGTATAAATTTAACTTTTTTAATAATATCCATGAAACTTTTTTTTCTAACCATGGTTATATACTAACAAAAAGAGTTATAATTATTATTATTTAATTTTCAATAATAACTAAACTTACTATAATTCTAAAATTGTTATTATAAATTGTTCCAAGTTTTTTTTTAATGGCAATATCAGCCATTTAATATAAAATTTTACATTTAATTCCTTACATGATATATCCTTCAAATGATAGATAGCAAAACTAAAGTTAGAATTAACGAAAATTAAATTTGTTAAGACACACAAAAACAAAGGGGTAGTTAGACTTAAAAAGATGTTCATGATCGTTTCTATGTTAGTGTTTACCTTCAAAGTTGACAAAATGATAAAAAGAAGGGATGAAAAATTCATGATTAAGCATTGTAGTAGTAGTTCTTGAAAAATTAGCACTTGCAAAAGAGGCATCTCTTCAATACAAATAATTTCCCATTCATTTAAGTTTCCGTGTGGATCTAATCATTACTTTTATTAGGGATTATTAAAAATAAACAAAAAATAAATTTTAAAAGCAGTATATGATATAAAAAGAAAAAAGTGAAAGAGTAATATTGATTTAGATACAATTACCAGATAAAATTATTATTAGTCAAAAATAACAATAAGTCATAATTAAGAGGATTAACCTATATCTAAACTATGTATAAAGAGGATATTTTTATCTTTATATCTTTTTTTCAATATTATTTTTTTAAAGTTTTTAAATTAAAATAATTATTTTATCAATATTTAAAATTTAATTTTTTTAATCTTTGATTATTTTATTATTTTTTATTATCATAAAACACACGTACGTACACATATATTTTCACTAATTATTAATAACTACTTTTTATGTATTAATAAAGATATTATCTTTTTCTGGTGTATACACATATTTTTCTGCTCTTAGTAAATACTCTCTTAAACTTATATAACTATTCATAACAGAAAAGATTAGCAACACATTATTAAATAAATATAAAACTTATTTGCTTTTATAATTATATTTTTATTTATACTAATAATATAGAGTTTTTTTGTATATATATTTTTTTTTCAATTTTATTCTTTAAATAACTATATTT
This sequence comes from Vigna angularis, assembly GCF_016808095.1. Lineage (NCBI taxonomy): Eukaryota > Viridiplantae > Streptophyta > Magnoliopsida > Fabales > Fabaceae > Vigna > Vigna angularis. The sequence continues at coordinate 11,661,006 of NC_068971.1, forward strand.
TAAACTAAAATAATTATCTTATCATTTTTACTTTTGAAATGAATGTTTATTTAAATTTAATTGCTCATTAAATTAAAATATTTATATAATTATTTTATCATGACTATTTATTTAAATTTCATCATTTGTTAAAATTAAATTAATTATTTTAAAAAGGTACATATTCCATTAGTATATAAGAAAAAAAATACATTTTTTTTTCTCAAGTAGATTCTCATTTTGAAAAGACAAGTTTCTATTTCTAAAATGAATTCCTCGTTAATTTCTTCTCTCACTTCCACTCCACTCTTATCTTAAGATAAATAGTATATTGGGTCCTAAAAGGTGTCATTCATTCATTTATTAATTCAAAAACCAATCTATACATTTTAATTTCTCAATATTTAAAAAAAAATTAGGCTTACTGTTAAATTTTCTGAGACTATTTATTACTAAAATATATTTTCAAGAGATAACTCGAAAACAAATAACATACTTCTTCATACATTAATTATAGTATTATAGAACCAAATTAATTTTTTTTCATTCTTTTAACTGTTATATCAAGAATGTCTCACATGAAATTAAAAAAAAAATCACATTAACTTTACACATCTATAGTCTAACTCATTTTCATTTGTCTTCTCCCTAAGTCGTATATATATATATATATATATATATATATATATATAGTATTTAAGAATATTGTGATTCATTAAAATTGGAAGTACTGGTTGAGTTTTTGTCATAAAAGAACATAAAAGAAGATTAGGTTGGTGAGTTAGAGCTAACGGTAGTTGCAACGTCTCTTAAAAATGCACCTTAAAATATGATATTCCATTGAAAGAATTGAAGAAAAAAGCCAAGTTTTTTATTCCATCACCTTTCTTCTCACTTACTCTGTCGTTTTTGAATTATCAACCAAAAATATTATTATCATACAATAATTGGATTCAATGTATATAATATTCAAGTGGTTGAGAGGGTTAAGAAACACCTCACCTTTTTCCTAGATCATGCCATATACGTAAGTGCATTAGTAACCTTCTTAAGCAATTAACTTTACATTTAATATACAATATAAAAGTACTTTATAATTTATACGACTTTTTAAAAAATAAATTAAGTTAACAAATTTTTATACGTGATCGTTTCTTATTGAATGTAAATGCAATTTACCTTACTAGATTATAATTTCTTAATTTTTATTTAATGTCAAATTTGCATACGTTTTTTAGATGTAACATAACACAAAAATAATTTATTGTTTAATTATTTTATTACTATCTGTTTGTCTAGTACAATTCCATCTCATTATTAATAAATAGCTCGGTTTGACCATTTAATGATACAACTGTCCCTTCCTTTTTCTTTGAATGGATGCTATTTGATATTTTTCATGTAAATATAATTAACGGTTTTAAATTGTCATTAAAAATCACTATTGATTAATCATAACTATAATCAATTGTTAAAGTAATTAAAATCGTTATTGATGATAGACATTTATGATGTTAAAAATAAGACGCAATTAGCTAAATCGAATGAATTTAAAAAAGTAAGGGACAAGGTTGCAAGTCTAATTTAATCAATAAAATTAAAAATAATAGGAACAATAAAATTGAAGATTGAATTAAGGTTGTCGATGGTTGGAATTCTTTTTCTTAAACCCACAAAATAATAACAACAAAATACCATTGTAATTGAAAGTGGGTCCATTCGTTGATACAAAAACGGTTAAAAATATTAAAATAACAACACACAGACTTAAAAAGTATTCTGTTTTTCTTTTCTCAGCCACACAACCTTTTCAATATGGTTTAAGACTTAAGTTTCGTGAGAAAAGGGTAATAGTTAGTGCATGAATTGCACATTTTTTCTGCATTAATTAATGATGAATTAATTATCAACTAATTGCGTATCATATCACCCTGTTAGCGACTCATAACACATTAATTTTTTAATAAATCAATCCTTTACTCCTTAACAACTCAATTAAGAACGTATTTTTAATAAAAATAAATGAAAATGGATAATTTTATTAACCATTTTAAAAAATAAAAAGAGACGATCACAATCACTTAATTTTCTAATCTTTATCTTTATTAATGGTTTCCTTAAGTAAAATAAGAGCTAATTACTTAATGCAGGACATAAACATTTTCAAAATCTAAGTATAAACGTTTACTAAAATTATCAACTTCTTTAATTCATTAAAGAAAGTGTGATTGTGTTGGAGATTGAAGGTATATTAAAAATTTTACATTACATAAAAATAAGTAACATCACTATTATATAAATAAAACAATCATAAAAAATTTCGATTAAAAGTGTGTTACGATTTTTTTATGTGAACTTATTCATCATTTATTATTTATTAAAATCGATAATTCATCGGAAATTCAATAATTTATTATTTTAAAGTTCTAAATTAAAAGAAAAAGTATGTTGATCATAACCTTTTATATAAATTTATTCACCATAAAAAGACTTTCACAAATTTTCATTGTTACTATTATAGGTTTATATTAATCATTTAGTGTATTAAATTACCATGTAAACTTTCTTTTTCTTATAGACAGATAATATTTTTTACGTTATCAATTAATTAAAATAGTTATTAATATATATATAATTGTGTCCTAGATAAAAATCCATGATTTACATGAGGTTATGAAGTATGATCATATTATTATTGTTATTATGGAATGAGAATGTGCATCATAGGCTATGTGGCTATATACAATGTCGAGGCTGACACTTCGCAGTGATTTTTACATAAAACCTTAAATGGGAAGTGTCCAGAAAAAGAAGGTGAATATTTTCAAGGATGAGATGGAACTCACGTGCAAGACAGTGTTGTGTAGTTGTAACATGAGATGTCAATGTAGCATAACAAGATTCTCCTGCATCAAACCAATCACCAATGCAAGCCAATCTACAAGTAGAAATGAACAGTAAAGTGTAAAAAAAATAAAGTTTTTTTCTTTTTTTTGTTTGAAAGGTTAAGGTAAGGAAGCACGAGAAGTCCACAAAAGCAACCAGAAGGGACAAGGGAAGCTCGATCCCATGCCATGTGCGGATGGGGCATCATTTCAGTTTGTAAATAGCAAGTGTGTCTCTCAGCACAAACAGGCTTAAAGATGAGATCTTTGGTGTTGGATTTTCACCTATGAAATATTATTGTGGAGAAAGAAGGAAGAAGCCATGTGGGTGTCTTTCGTATATTTTAGTTCTCTCTTCTGACACTCCCCATCTCGTCATCTTAACTCCACGCACAATGGGAGTGTTGTGCTTGCTGAGTCATGGAACATGAACAAAAGCACCAGTGAAGGTAGATAGATCTGAAGACGGAACATGGAACATGCGTGAGTGTTGAGTGATGCAGTTTTAGATCTTGTTGAGTTGAACATGATGAGTGGGAGGAATGTGAGAGAGTCTCTTCTGGGATCTCTCAACAATCACCGTCGAGGGCATAGCTTCAATGGGGTGGCCAACAACAACCACGATGACAACCTCGATCTTTTCTCCAACAACCGTCGCTCCCTCTCTCTTGCTTCTTCTGATGAATCTTCTGATGGTGATTGCTTTGCTTACTCCTCCACCCTTTTCTTAATGCCTCCTCCGACGCTTCTGTTTCATGCTTCTTTGTTTCTAATAATAATGATTGGTTAGAGGGAATGACAAGGATGTCTTGTAATGGCTAACAGAAATATGATGATGATGATGATAATAATAATGCTGTTAAATGATTATAGATGATTGCTATCTGTGAAGGAATTACATGTTGATGAAAGTTGTGATTAATTTATTTTCCAATGAATGCTATGCTGTGTCATTTTTTTGTGTTTTTAATGTGATCTCTGTGTTGTTGATTTAGTTTCGGTGAAACTGGGGAGGCTCTCAGTTGGAACAGCAAAACCGGTCAGAAGTGGGATTGATGATCTGTTATCATCTGCAGAAGGAGGGAAGCATGATTATGACTGGTATGTTATTCAAATTTGGAGTGATCTCAAGTTAGTATATTCAATTTGGTGAATAAAACCAAGAAATCATGTTTTTGAGAGAACTGACAGAACAAATAAGGAAAGTGGCTGTAAATTTGTGCTATATTAGTTGTTTTATGTTCTTTGAGATTAATCCTAGATCCGGGATCAATTGCTGAATTTTTTCTTCTTCTCAACACATCCTGCTATACTTTGACTGAATTCATAACCAATTCAGTTAAATTCAGATCAGAATGTTTTAGCTTCTGGGTTGGTGTTTATGCAATTTTTTTGAATTACTACATGCAGATAAACAGAATTAAGATTTCTATTGGTTGCCCAATTTGTAATTATTATGACTGTTTTGTGTTATTAGGCTTCTCACTCCCCCGGGAACCCCTGTTTTTCCATCAGAAGGAGAATCCCAATCAACCCTAGTTCCTCCAAGGAGAAGTTTGACTAGATCAACATCTACCTCTAAGGCCTCAAGGGTATGTATGTGATTTCTGCAAATTCATTTCATCTATGTTTCCAATGTCCATGCTAACAGATTTGTTAGAGAGTGGATTGATGAGATATTAATATATTATCTGTAAATTTCAAGTGAAGGAGGATTATCCTTCTCCCCACCAGCAAGGAGCCAGGATATCTAGTTTTCATTTTTTTGGTGGTAGGGGGATAAAGTGATAGAAATGTGTGCTTGTTTTTGCTATTAGATGATTCCCAAGTTAGCTTCTCTAATGCTTATGAGAATTCACCAGTACCTTTGATTACTTAAGCAGCAGTTTCAAGTGCTTGTTTAAAATCTTTGTTCCAACTCAAACTCTATGTGAGCTGAATGCATTAGTGGTTATAAGAAGAAAGTAAGAAGGAAAAATGATTTGAGTTTTTTCCATAAGCTAAAACAAACTTGGTACCTAAACTTTTATAGAAGCAGTCAAAAGTTTACAGGAGAAACTCAGATCATCTAACTATCTTTTTTATGATATAATCTGTGACAGTTTCTGTGAGTTTGTCTGTGGACATGATGGTTCACAATAGAATAATATGATATTATTTGATTCATGGTGTTGACTGACTCTATCTAATGGAATAAGGCTTTGTGCTTGATTCAACTAGATGTGATTAAGTTTTAACTTGTTGATCATGTTTTTTTCAGCTTGCAGTCTCACAATCAGAGAACAGCAATCCCTCTAGACCAGCAAGAAGCAGTTCTGTGACTCGCTCTTCCATCTCTACTTCACACTCACAATACAGCTCCTATTCTTCAAACAGAAACCCCTCTTCAATCCTAAACACAAGTTCAGCCTCAGTTTCATCTTACATAAGACCATCTTCCCCAGTAACTCGTTCTTCATCGGCATCAAGGCCATCCACTCCCTCCTCTCGCCCCACAGTATCACGGTCCTCAACACCCTCCAAACCACGTCCAGTTTCCACCAACTCCACTGCTGAAAGGCATAGACCATCATCTCAAGGCTCAAGACCATCCACACCTAGTTCTAGGCCTCACATTCCTGCAAACTTGCATTCTCCATCTGCCCCATCAACTCGGTCACTGTCTCGGCCTTCCACTCCCACACGTAGGAGCTCAATGCCATCTTTATCTACTTCTCCTTCCCCTACACCGGGTTCTCTGTCTTCGTCTAGCCGCGCTTCATTGAATGGACGCAGTTCAGCGCCTCCCTCAAGGCCAAGCTCACCAAGTCCACGAATTAGGCCTCCACCACAGCCAATTGTTCCTCCTGATTTCCCCCTTGATACACCACCAAACCTTAGAACAACATTGTCTGATAGGCCTGTTTCTGCAGGAAGGTCACGTCCTGGTGGTACCTCGTTGAAGGCAAATGGTTCTGAAACTCAAGCCTCCTCCACTACTAATCCAAGGAGACATTCATCTCCTGTTGTTAGCAGAGGGAGAGTGACAGAACCTTTGGCAAAAAGCCGTGGCTATGCCAACGGCCATCACGCTGATGCTCCTGAGCCTAGGAAAGTCTCACATACTCCTGAGCTTGCTGCAAGGAAATCTGTTAAGGCCTCAACTACTGGCACTGAAAATAATGGATTTGGGAGGACTATCTCAAAGAAATCCCTGGACATGGCTATTAAGCACATGGTTTGTAAACTTTACTCTTTCTGTTCCGCAGGATTAATAATGAAAATTTACTGAATAGATCAAACCCATCATATTCACTAATTTCACGTTTTATTCATGATCATAATAGACATTAGATTGAAGCTTTATACCCCTAAGTACTTTCACTTCGTCTGAAAATCATGGTCCAAATGATACAGTAATCATTGCATTTGATGCCATGACTCATCATTATTCACCTTGTTGTGCTTTATGAATTGGACTCTTCTTTTTGTAGTTTTTGTCGCCATAGTTCATTTACCTTTGAGCAAAGTTACGCTGTTAGGCAAAGGTTCTGCTTGATTAGACTCTCATTAAGCACTTAGAGAAGAAAATAAGGAGGTAAAATGCATAAGTTTTTTCATAAGTTAAAATCAACTTATGAATGTTAGCTTTTGTAGAAATTAAATGAGAAGAGCTATATAAAGGATAGGATAAAGAGGGAGATAGAGGAAAGATAATAGGAGAAATGGAAGAAGGTGGCTGATTTGGTTGAAAAGATGTATCAAGAAAAAAGAAGAAAGTAGGGGATGGGTCCCACCACAAACTTTCCACTAAGGAATGAAAAGAATTGCATGGAAGTTGGCCGTGTAGGGCAGCATAATTGATCATGTTGCCCACGTGATCGATTATGTTGCAAAAATGTAGGAGATTGAAGTGTTTGTATTTCTCTTCTGTTCTTTTGTTTTCCAGACCCACCCTTTATTTCTTTCATTTGTATCAAATACAGTATAAAAGTAGTACTGGTGGAGAAAGTTATCCACACAAGGCCACAATCATAAGCATTTACTTTGTTGCTGGAGCTTTCTTTGAGTAGATGCATACTTCAGTCAAGTTTGTTGTATCAACTGAAACCTGATTTTTCAATGTGTTTTCCATTTAACAGGATATAAGGAACGGCTCAGGAAATATCCGTTCACTATCAAACACCACACTCTTCCCTCAGAGTATTAGAACTTCCACTCCTAGGAGCCAGTCTCATCGAGTTTCGAGTGCTCCAGCATCTGTAGACATGAATGGAAGCCTGCTAAGCAGCAGTAACAATGGATCCAATTTTGATATGGGAAATGGTATCAGTAATAGGAGTATGATGAAAGCTAGAGAGGTAGATGAAAGACAATATTCTGCAAAAGTGAGTGAAGTAGACATCTATGAGAGTTCTCGTTATGATGCACTGTTGTTCAAAGAAGATTTGAAGAACACAAACTGGCTGCATGGTGTTGATGATAAGTGTGATCAAGGCCCCATATTTGATAACGGATTTGAGCACCTGCCAGAACCTTTTGGCCTCTTATAACATCATATCTAAAGAGGTTGTTCTTCCTAGTGCATTTGTAACATGCTGTTTTATGTTCTAATTATTATCTCAATTTTTTGAAAGGATGTGATGTTTCAACTTATATAGCTCAAAGGTGGAGAACAAGTGAAGATGCATTCATATGTTTTCTGTAATCTGCAGAGGAATCAGTGGATTTAACTTTGATCTCAAACTTATACAAACAATGCAGGAAAAAGAATTGCATGAAAGATGTTCAATTTTCTTTGGGAAAATTAGAGTTTTCAGAAATGAGGAATCTTGTGTGCATACCATGCATGCGTTAAAGAAAAGGCAAATGTAGTACTGTGAGTACATAGAAATGGAATGTTTTTATGCAAACACTATGGCGGAGTGTTATTTTACCCTTCGTAATGAACAAAGTAGTGTGTTGCACTTCTACATTTTAGTTTTTTTTTCTTAACACAAAAGTACATTAATAAGAAAATTTGGAAATACATTGAGTATCTAAATATTTTTTACACTATAGTAGAATAAAATCAAAATAGTCATTATTGCTAGTAACATGGATGAAAGAAAAATGTCCACATCAATGAGTTAGCCAAACAGATTGAACCCTTTCTTTGCTTGAGTTGCAGTCCTTGTTATTCTCACCCCTCTTTTTCTTTTTTCAATCTCTAGTTTCTTTTAAGAAAACTCCTATTCTACCACTTTTTTCCACACTTCTCTTCCCTCCTTCTCACTAAAAACTACTTTATTTATACCAACGGAAATTTATCTATATTAAATCTAACTTTGGAAAGAAAAAAGTTGTAGTGGAAGTGGAAAAAGGAGGATGAGAATAGCATGGACCTTGAGTTTCTTAGCAACCTGAAAGGGGCCAAAAGGTGGATATCAGAAAACAATTTGTCTACTTTGATAATTTCTTTCTACACTACAATAATCTTATCTGCATCCCTTTTAAATTTCAGATTTACCATAATGTAATGAAAGAGAACACCTTCCAGAAATTTTAGATAAGGTAATTGATAATGAAGCATGCTCCATTTGATTTCCAAACAGAAAATGATAATGATAATTCTTCATTCCAAACCTTCTGTCAAATGAAACAGATTCTTAATTTATCAACCTATGCACCTTTCTTAGGCAATATGAATCACAATTATCAGATTTTCTTAATGTACCAGTTTGATTCTACTTGTAAAGTTAGACTAAAAAAATTGTTTTTGACTTCATTGAATCAGATACAAATTTCACTCTGGAGTTTCTTTTCCATTTATAAACAAACTCCTCCTTGCACTACCCTTCCCCCTTTACTTCATCCTCAAAGAACAACATATGAGGACACTCATACAGATGAAGTTTTAACGTCACTTCAAAGACTAAATTTCAGTGTAGTAAATTATTTCTTTATTTGTATACTAAATGAAATTTTATCTCAATGTTGAACAACAATTTCGATGCTTTTTTGAGTTCACCTTTAGATGAATTCAAACTTACAATAACGTAAGGGTAAATGAACCTTTTCTTCTAACGGACACAAACGGAGATTGGACCCACAAAAATTTGAAACACATGGTTTGCAGGCTTACCATACTTTAGTTGTGGTCCTTTGGTCCTCCACATTCCACACATCATTTTCACTTACAAGAATGCAAAGCTACACCATTTCAACACCAATGATTCTGTTTCTGCATGAGTGACCCTTGTCACAAACACAATGCCATATTACCATTTCCATTCCCATGCACAAGCCCTTCCAACCCTTCATTTAATGCAAAGTTGGAATCCAAAGAGAAAAACAATTCTATTCAAAGTCACAGCAGAAAGAATAAATTAAGTCTTTAGATATCAGCAAATTGTTACTCTGAATGATAAAAGATTCAGTTTTCTTAAACAAGTTTTCGAGTTTGCGTATTGTGAATGAAAAAACATAATTGAAAGAGAAAATCCTACAAAAGGGTACTCAATCAATTTCTTCCACAGAAATTAATCATCTGATATGTTTAACCCTTTTTATGATTTTGTAAAATCCACGGAAACGTTCTTAGTCCTATTCAAAAACACTATATTCACATCCATGTAAATGAACCTTAAATATAATATATACTTTAAATTGGTCTTCAGAAACTTCTAACACAACCAAACACCAATATTCAAATTAAACCACTTTAACAGTTTTACCTAGTTTGAATAGAAAAAATGGTGTGAATAGTATTCCTAAATTGTTGTGTACCTTTTAATGTGTATCTAAAGCTCTTTTCTTAACTGTTTGCCCCATATATTTGACGATCAAGATCAAGTGAATCATTGGCGCTACTATTGTACCACGAGTTTTAGGTACTTAATATGAATAACAGATAACATCCCTTTATGAGTTAAATTAAACAATAAATTGGAAAAGTTAATTTTTGGATTAAACAATATGGAAAAATCTTAAACTTATCACCCTTAAGTTGCCCTTGGTGATCAAGAACAAGTAAAACTGGGGTAAATTAAGTTGTGTAACTGTAACTGAGGTAAGGGTCAATTCATTGGAAAATGGGAAACCGAAGGAAATCCATTCCTTTTCATCGAGATCTACAAGTTAAAATAGTGTCACAAGTTGCATTCAATAGTTCAAATATTAATTTATTTTCTGTAAAAAGAGTCTTGATCTTATTCATTCCTCATAATACCTTCCAAATAAATAGTTTAACAGTATAAAGTTTCACCCTTAAGTATTTTTTAGATACCATGGTTATCCTGTGTTCATAGTTGGAAAAAGGATTGGAGTAGTGATTAGACACATTGTATTTGTACATTACAGAAATAATGTATTTAGCAAGAAATCTGGTGTTTGACTCATACGAAAACTTGTCCAACTTATAATATCAAGACAAAAAACAAGAGGAGAATCATTACGAGTATTTCACAAAGTTACATGCACAAATCTAGAATTTTTAATTCATAACTTCAATAGTACGGTGAATCATATTTAGATTAAATTATTGTATTGGTCCCCGAGTAATTAAATTGGTTTATGGTGTGTATATATACTATATTATTACCATATGTATTACCACTATACTTTGCAGGTTTGGCTTAATGAGGAAGAAGGCTTGAAGTTGAAGCTGAGACTTGAACGTTGCCATATCATAAAGAGGAAAACCAAAAGTAAAATCTATACACAGTACTGTAGCATTGTATGATAGTTATAGTATGCTGCTATAATGCTTTGAATATGCTTCTCTTTCTCTCTGTATCTCTGGTTTTGTGTGTATGTGTGTGGATTCTGGCGTGTTCCTGAAGCTATGCCGTTAAAGCTTGTCTTTGCTTCCTCTTGGCCGTTAGTACCACCAATTACCAAGACCACATTGCTTTAACAAAGACTTTTTGTTTCTCAAAACCACATTTATACATTTTTCAGCATTTAATACTCTGCTCAACACTCCCTACTGTGGATTCCTCTTCCAGCTTGCTTTCCCTTTCTCCTGGTTTCAAGGTTTTCATCTCCCAATTGCTTTCATTTTTCTCTTCATTTTACTTTTTAGCGAGTTCATGTTCTTTAAGCTTCGCATTGCTGCTGTTTGTGTGCTCAAAGTGAGTACAATGTTTATGGTGAATCCAAGGAGAATATTCTTTTAATGAATAAAGTGATTTTGAAATTGATTTTAGCTAATTTTGTGGACTTCTGTTATTATATGTAATGATGTTCTTGTCTTCAAAAAATGAGAAAAATTTTAGTACAGCTTAACTAAGAACTCAAAAAACTAATTGTTTTTCTGCATTGCATGCTTGGTTATATGTTACAATTGCTCCTTTTGATCAATGTGTAATATTTTGTGTGAAATCTGAATTGCTAGGGAAACAAGTGGACTGCTGAAACCAGGCAACCAGTTCCATTCCAGCCTCTCATCTCAGGCACCTTGATTCAACAAGTAAATTTGATGATGCTACAGTCCTACTTTTCAACAATTCCAATTTTCCTACTCCTGCTAGTGTTTCCTCAAACTAAAGCTGATCTACACTCAGAAAAGCAAGCTCTTCTTGATTTTGCTGCTGCACTTCATCATGGTCCAAGAGTCAATTGGAACTCTAGTACCTCAATCTGCACTTCATGGGTGGGAGTTACATGTAGTCATGATGGGTCCCATGTGCTTTCTGTGAGGCTTCCAGGTGTGGGACTGCGCGGTTCTGTCCCACCAAACACACTTGGTAAGCTTAATGGCCTCATTAGTCTCAGTCTTAGGTCCAACAGCTTGAGGGGGAACCTTCCAAGTGACCTACTTTCCCTTCCTTCTCTGCGCTTTGTATATCTCCAACACAACAACTTCTCAGGTCATATTCCTGATTCACTGCCACCCCGGCTTATCTTTCTTGATCTGTCCTATAACTCTTTCACAGGTCAAATTCCAGACTCAATCCAAAACTTGACACATCTAATAGGACTCAACCTCCAAAACAACTCTCTCTCAGGATCCATTCCTGATGTTAACCTCCCTACCCTTAAGATTTTGGATTTAAGCTTCAACTACTTGAATGGTTCTATTCCTTCATTTTTCCGTAAGTTTACTGGCTCCTCATTTAGAGGGAATATGATGTTATGTGGAGCACCTTTGAAACATTGTTCTTCAGATTCCACTTCTACCACATTGTCTCCATCAACAGTCTCTCAAAGACCAAGTGATCCATCAAACAGGAAAATGAACAAGGGGGCAAAAATAGCAATTATTTTGGGGGTTGTCACTTTGCTGTTTCTTCCAGGTCTTATGGTAGTGTTTTGCTGTTTCAAGAAAAAAGTTGGTGAACAAAATGTTGCACCTGCAGAGAAAGGTCAGAAGCTTAAGGAGGACTTTGGTAGTGGTGTGCAAGAACCTGAGAGAAACAAGCTTGTATTCTTTGAAGGTTGTTCTTATAATTTTGATCTGGAGGACTTGTTAAGAGCTTCAGCTGAAGTGCTTGGGAAGGGAAGTTGCGGAACGACATATAAAGCCATCTTGGAGGATGGAACAACAGTGGTTGTGAAGAGGTTAAAAGAGGTGGCAATGGGGAAAAAAGAATTTGAACAGCAAATGGAGATTGTTCAAAGACTTGATCATCACCCAAATGTGATTCCCCTCCGTGCTTACTACTACTCCAAAGATGAAAAATTAATGGTTTACGACTACTGCACAGCCGGAAGTTTTTCCAAGTTACTGCATGGTAATTACTCTTACTTTGAACCTTTCCCTGATTACAAAAGGCTCTAGGTTGATATTTCTCATAACTTAAATTTCTGATTGCATATGTCAGAACAAGATATACCACCATATGGTGTCAAAATTACTATCTACGCAGTCATGTTTTATGCTTTACATATAGTTTTAATTTCATGTCGGGTTTGTAAGATCTTAGTATCAGAACATGCCTAAATATTACTGTCCACATTATACAAAGTGCTTATCTTATGCCGTTGTATTAGAGGTGCTTGAAGATAAATTTTATGTAGATATGAAAATGGTTAAATGCATTGCCATTGTTGTGGCCTTTTTCATAATATGACTTATGAAACATGGTGACAGGAACCAGGGAAACTGGACGAGCTCCACTAGATTGGGATTCAAGATTGAAGATTGTGGTTGGAGCTGCAAGGGGTGTTTGTCATATTCACTTAGCCAATGGAAGGAAACTTGTCCATGGCAATATAAAATCATCTAATGTGATTCTCACAATAGATCTCCAGGGCTGTATATCAGATTTTGGCCTAACTCCCCTGACAAATTTCTGTGCCTCCTCTAGAAGTCCAGGCTATGGAGCACCTGAAGTTATTGAACAAAGAAAGTCCACCCAAAAATCTGATGTGTACAGCTTTGGTGTTCTCCTTCTTGAGATGCTGACTGGCAAAACACCAGTTCAGTATTCAGGGCATGATGAAGAGGTTGATCTTCCAAAGTGGGTCCAATCTGTTGTTAGAGAGGAATGGACTGCTGAAGTGTTTGATCTTGAGTTAATGAGGTATCCAAACATTGAAGATGAACTTGTGCAGATGCTGCAACTGGCAATGGCATGTGTAGCAGTGATGCCTGACTCAAGACCCTCAATGGTGGAAGTTGTTAGAACAATAGAAGAAATTAGAGCTTGCATTTATTAAAACCAGCCATCAGTGTGGGAGGACAGGTTCAAAGGATCCTACGATTTCACTCTATACAACTAAATGGATGACGGCTACTCAGCAGAGGAAGATACATGAATATTTTCCAGATGCCATGACAGCAAACTGCAAGATCAATATACATCCATTGCCAACATGCATAGTCAAGATTTGTTTGAGGCCTTAGCATCAAAAGAAAAATACTTGTATTTTTAAGCATCTTGCCACCTTTTTATTTTTTCATGATTGCTTTTTCTTGATGTTTAAAACCACACTGAAATAATAGGTCAAAATTCGATCAATATAAAATCATATCTATTCATTTAGCTTCTCGTGCCATGCAAGTTTTCCCAACGTGATGTACTCAATAAGTAAATATGTATAAATTTCTTTTTTGAAAAAACAAACAGAATCGCACCATGCTAGTAATCCAGGAGAAAAGTTAGTAACTCGTGAAGTCAATTTAGAAATGGGCTATTTTGCAATTTATCCAAAAATAATCATCACAAGGCTCGGGGCAATACATCACTCGCCAAATGAAAGAATTTATCACGAACAATGGAAGCTAGTCACCAACTACTGCATTCATATTCATGATGCCATCTTTTAAAGGTATCATTTCCAACTGTGAAAGCAATATGAAGTAAGAACACACATTTTAAAATTAAACGATATACTTTTGCCCGGTAAAATACTTCCTAGTGTCCAAAGAATTGACGTACAAACATTAAAATGGCCCAATTTAGGCCAACCTATATTGGTATTCTGCCTAATGTAAGTAAAGGTTATTGTATGTTGAGGGACATGCCAAGAAGGGGGCTATCAAGAATCCAGTATAAGAAGTCAATGAGCGGTGTTTGAAGATGTTTGCTCAACCAAGTCAGCACCACTGACGTACTTAGCAACAAATGATATCAAGCGAAATGGAGCTCCAATAAGGGGAGCATCTGTGATTGGCACATCATTTTCCACATTATTGTCATCATCATGGAAATCTGAATCTTGTACTTCGTTATCATCCAACGGAATTTGCACAATTTCTCCGGTATCATCAGATACCAAAGACGAGTTCGACATTACCCTGACAACACGCTTGGCATCAATTGATTTACCATTATCCTTCACTGATGTATCTTCTTCAGATGAGTTAAACTCTGGAGCTGATACAGATGCAATCTCAGCAGATTCAGGTACAGGAACGTTAAGACCAACAGGTTTAGTGAATTCATTGATCCCACCAGGCTCCGTAACTCCAGAATGTTCAACTTTTGCACTTCGTTGTTCCAGCTCAACACATAACTCGGTAACCTGAGATAAAAATGGACTAAGCATGCATAAAGCTATTTATTCAAACTAACCTGACCAATCTAAATCTATGAAAACTAAATTATCAAATCATTTACTAGGTCATCACTCATCATCAATCTGTGATAACCAAAAAAGTCCCAGAACCTGGCATATTACCTTCTCAACAAGTTCCGCATTTTCTGACATCAATTTCTCCACCAACGTAAAGGTGGCATCAATTTGAGACTTCAAGTCCTCATTTTCCGAAGCAAGATTCTACCCACCATAAAGTGAAAAATTATAATAGGCAACATAATAAGGCAAGCACTGGCACTGAAGACTGAAGAATCTTCTTTCTTACTACTACTTCACACATTTGACAGGCTCATTTATGGATATTAAGATATGACAACTTAAAATGCAATATCAACAGCCATGGACTGCTATAATGCGGCATCCAGCACTAAAGATTTTAGTATCATCAAATATAACACATTATAAGATCATTGGCCAAAGCCAAATAACTACCAATGATCCGTTCCTTCTTTCAAAAGTAAAAATCAACAAAACTAATTTTTCCTAAGAATGAATATGTATTGTGGATTTTAACCATGTAGGGTAACGAAGGAAAACCTGTTGAGATGTGTCCCGCGAATGGGAAGAAGCATTGCTGTTCTCAAGATTCTGGACTATTGACTGAAGACTTGACACTTTTTCCCTCAATTGCTGGTTTTCTAGCAAAAGATTACTCCTGGACTCCTCCAACTCTACCACCTGCCAAACTTTGATTTTAATTTCGATATCAGAATTAACAGAAGTTTGTTATGAAATTGACATAACCAGATAACATGTGAGTGTTAGGATCCAATTGCAAGGTATGAAACTTGAGTGCCACATTAGAAATACGGGATTGTAGTGTGGTGTTTGTAAGGCCTTGGGTTCTCCGAGTATAATAGTTAGCTTTTGTAGTGTATTTCTCTCAAGGTTCTATCAATTCCTATCAAAACTTTCAACCTGTCCATCAGGTAAAAACGAGGGGCATAGCTGGTGAAATCAGGCTACCAAGCATGGTCAGATGTTAGAATCTATTTGCAACATATGGGACTCCAGTCCCACACCGGAAGTATGTCAGGAATTCTAGTCAAGGAATTTGTAGGCCCTTGGACTCTCTAACTACAATGTCAAGCTTTTCAGGTGTGGTTCTCCTGAAGTTCTTATCAATGAGAAGAGGGTTATTCATCAAATCAATGTTTAAAACTAACGAGTAAAAGGGAAGAATACTTAAATTAATGGAACAACGTGTGTATCAGAAGGTAACCTCAAACATTGCCAAAAGAACATAAGCCTAAATGGAGGCATCTTAAAAGAATTAGATAATGGATCTGGTATTCAGTCCAAAAAAGCCAGAAACATGTAGAAAGAAAAGTCAGAAAACAGCCTAAAATTCGATGGTCAGAATGTCTAAGCAAGAAAAGTTCAGGAAATAATTATACAGGTAATTTTATCCCCACAGACTTGTTCTTTAGCAAATAAAACTACTCTGACCAGTTTTTTGTACAAGCTTCAATAGCATTCACTACAAACCATTAAGACGATACAAACTTGCAAAATAACATTACATGACATGGTTCATGTGAAAAATTGCCATATATTATTGCAACAGCCAGATTGAAAAGACAGAACTCTCAGAAAACAGGTCACTCTCCAATGGCATTCACTATTAACCAGCAACAGGATACAAACTTGCAAGATAACATTATTTCGCATGGTACATCAAAAAAATTGTCTTATATTACTGCAATTTGCAATGGCTAGGTTAACGCGGAACTTCCAAAAGACAGGTAACTCTTAATAGCCTTAAAGATGTCAGGAAAACAACATGCACTTGACTGATGAGTGATACAAATATTGCTGTCCAAGTAAACATTAAAGAGCTTGATAAAGTTTATTTTCTTAATTTCACATATACGGTTCAACACTTGGATAGATTATAACAAGCGTTTTGATGAATCATAAGGCTCACTTTAAATGGTTGCAAAGTGCTATAAATTATTCCAAAACTGAACTCTACAAGATAATGTTTACACGAATTACAAGTTCATAGCTCCTAAAAGATTATGACAAGGAAATTACAGATAATGATATAAAAAAATTAATAATCTATAAAACTTTCCTAGGTTTTCGAGAAAAATATACTTGTATAAACATGAGTTACATACCTGTGCTTGTAGCATGGCAATGTTTCCATTCAAGTTTGAAGTAGTTTCTTCAGTTGAGTTCTGTAAATTAAAGACATGATATTTGTTAGGACTTGGAGAGTATATGAGAGGAGGAAGAGGAAACAAAACAAGTAACCACTTAACTGCTAATCAGTTAAGTGAGAGGGCGGGAAAAGGGGCCTATATAATAGGACCCTTAGTGTTTCAGAGGAGTAGTTGAGTAGTTGGTTTGTGTAGACCGGTCTCAGTACCTGGTGAAGGAGGTTAAGCTCCTGGTTACCTTGTATTCTTGATTCTTTGCTGTGAATACAATTCATTCTATTCTGTTTCTACTATTCTTGATTGTTGTGTTTGATTGAGAACGAGACTTGGTTAGGAATTCTTCTCAACATCCCTAACAAAGTGGTCCGACCTGCCGGATACGTGCGGAGGCAAGAAGGCGCTATGGAGGGAAGAATGAACGTTGTTGAAGGACGATTGGAGCACATCGAAATGGCGGTGGATGGGATGAAAGCGGAAACCGCGGCGAATCGGCAAGAATGTATGGCCATGCGCAAAGACATTCAAGAACTGATAAGGATGATGGGGGTGCGCAACAGGCAAACCGAGGAAGGCTCCGCTGGAAGTCAAGGGTCCGTAAACCATAATGGGGAAAACCAGCGCGGTGATCAGGGGGATAAGAATGGTGAGGGGGAGAGATCGGGAAGTTTACCCAATTGGAGACGACGGGTGGAATTACCCATTTTCGAGGGTACTGACCCCTTGAATTGGATCAGCAGAGCGGAGAAGTTTTTTGAGATTCAAAAGGTAGCAGAGGAAGAGAAGGTTGAATTGGCGCACATTAGCATGGAGGGAAGCGCCGGATATTGGTTCAAGTTCTGGAAGGATAAGGCGAGTAACAGAACTTGGGATGGCCTCAAGGAGGCGTTGTTAATCCGTTTCGAGAGTAGGCACCGAGGTGGAATTTTTGAAAGAATGGCAGCGATCAAACAAACGTCCACGGTAGAGGAGTATGTGAGGGAGTTTGAAGCGTTAGCCGGACAGACGAAGGAGTTTTCCGATAAGCAGTTACTGGGTTACTTTTTGGCGGGATTGCGCGAGGAGTTGAGATGTCAATTGAGACCCCATGACCCACGTGATCTGATGTCGGCAGTAAGAATCGCACGCGGCGTGGAGGAGGCGCTTCGGGGATTAGGATTGTTGGGGTGGTCGGGAGTCAAGAACCAGCAATCATGGGGACGATCCACCGGCGGTGGGGCAGGGGTGGCAAGAGTCGAACCGACGAGGAGCGTGTCGGCAAGAGCTGTTACGACAGAAAGTGTGGGGTCGGCGAGACCGGACGGGGCCTCGAGAAATGAATCGGAGAGAAGGGGCGGTTTCGGCGGAGGAGACAACCGGGGACGAAATTTTCGTAATCTGCCATACCCAGAATTCTTAAAGCGGAGAGAGGAAGGAAGATGTTTCCGCTGTGGCGGGCCTTTCAGTCCGGGTCACCAATGCCCGGAAAAGAGTTTGAGAGTGGTGCTACTCGCCGAAGATGAAGAGGGAGATACAGAGGGGATTGAGGCCGAATTGGAAGGTCCAGGCATGGAACTTTCAGCGTTTTCGGCCGGAGGGCTGACGCAACCGAAGACGCTAAAACTGCAGGGCAGAGTCAAGGGGAGGAACGTGTCAGTACTGGTTGACAGCGGTGCCAGTCATAATTTCGTCCGCAAGCAATTGGTGGAAGAGCTGAAACTTGAACAGGAGGACACCCTACCCTACCAGGTGAGCTTGGGAGACGGCCATAAGAAGGGAACCCGAGGGTGTTGTCCGAAGGTGAAAGTGGACCTGGGGGACGTGGAAATCGAAGAGAGATTTTATCTCTTCGAGCTAGGAGGGGTTGACATGATTCTCGGGGTTGAGTGGCTAGCCAAGCTGGGTGAAATCACACTCAACTGGCGAGATTCAACTATGGCGTTCAAGCAGGCCGAAGGAACGGTGGTTGTGAAGGGCGATCCGGCGTTGGAGCGAAGGGTGGTCGAACCTGAGAAATTATTGAAGCTGAGCGAGACAGATGCGTGGGCCTTGGTCTGGAGTGTGGAGAGTGAGCTGAGAGAGGAGGACGAGATCACAGAAGAACAGCAGGAGGAGTTGGAGGGAATTATGGGGCATTATTCAGGGGTATTTCAGGAACCCCAGGGCTTGCCACCTAATAGAAAGGAGGAGCATCAGATTGTCTTAAAAGAAGGCACCGACCCAGTGAACGTACGCCCCTACCGCTATCCACACGTCATGAAGGCAGAAATTGAGCGACAGGTGTCGGACATGCTGCATGCAGGCGTTATAAGGCCGAGCGTAAGTCCTTACTCAAGCCCCGTCATACTCGTTAAAAAGAAAGATGGGAGCTGGCGGTTCTGTATAGATTACCGAGCGTTGAACAAGGCCACCGTCCCTAATAAGTTCCCGATCCCAGTAATTGAAGAATTGTTGGACGAGCTCCAAGGCGCTCGTTATTTCTCGAAGGTGGACCTCAAGGCCGGTTACCACCAGATCCGGATGAGCGAAGCGGACGTTCAGAAAACAGCTTTTCAAACGCACTCGGGGCACTACGAATTTCTGGTGATGCCGTTCGGCCTCACCAACGCCCCCGCCACCTTCCAGAACGCCATGAACGACCTATTCAGACCATACCTCCGGAGGTTCGTGCTAGTCTTCTTTGACGACATTCTAGTGATGAACCGACTGCAACAACAGAACTGGGTGGCCAATCGGAAGAAGAGCGAGTTTGGGAAGAGATCAATCCGCTATCTAGGGCATGTCATTACGGAGGAAGGGGTTAAGATGGATAAAGAAAAGGTAGGGGTGGTCGTCGCATGGGGAGAACCCAAAACACTGAAGGAATTACGGGGATTTTTGGGTTTAACAGGGTACTACCGAAGGTTCGTTCGGGACTATGGAAAGATAGCGAAACCCCTCACGGAGATGTTGAAAAAGGGAAACTTTGGGTGGACCGAGGCGGCAAGGGAAGCAATGGAGAAGTTGAAGACGGCAGTGACGACAGCGCCAGTGCTAGCATTGCCGGACTTCACGCAGCCGTTCTCGGTGGAATGCGACGCGTCTGGAGGAGGACTTGGAGCGGTGCTGTCACAGGGGAGGAGGCCGATAGCGTATTATAGTAAAGCGTTATCGGGTGTGAATATAGGAAAATCAATATACGAAAAGGAGCTCATGGCGGTGGCGATGGCGGTACAGCACTGGCGACCCTATCTGTTGGGGCGGAAGTTTGTGGTGTATACGGACCAAAAGAGCTTACGGTACTTGCTAGAACAGAGGGTGACGACGCAGGCCCAACAGCACTGGATAGCCAAGTTGCTGGGTTACGATTTCGACATCATATACCGAACGGGGGCCACGAACAAGGTAGCTGATGCGTTATCAAGAAGAGAAAGGGAAGAACGAGCGGAAGAGGATGAATCGGCATCAGAAGAGGGGGAGGTCGAATTAATGGGAATAGTGCGACCGTACTGGCGAGATTTCCAAGAGGTAATCAGGGAGGTAGAGGAAGACGCCGAGCTGCAGAAGATTAAGGAGGACATTTCCAAGGACCCGAACAAGCATCCCGCGTATACGATTGAACAGGGGCGGCTACATTACAAGGGTCGGCTGGTCCTAGCAGCAAAGTCGGAGTGGATTCCAAAACTGCTCGATGAGTTTCATACGACCCCGACGGGCGGGCATTCGGGGGTGTACCGAACGTATAGGAGGATGGCCCAATCGTTATTCTGGCTTGGGATGAAGAAGAGCGTGACGGAGTATGTGGCTAGATGCCTAGTGTGCCAGCAACACAAGTACCTTGCAGCGTCTCCCCAAGGTCTGCTACAACCATTACCGATTCCCCAAGCGATTTGGGAAGACATCAGTATGGATTTCATTGTGAGACTACCGAAGTCAAAAGGGAATGACGCCATCCTCGTGG
Organism: Vigna angularis; assembly: GCF_016808095.1. Lineage (NCBI taxonomy): Eukaryota > Viridiplantae > Streptophyta > Magnoliopsida > Fabales > Fabaceae > Vigna > Vigna angularis. The sequence continues at coordinate 11,681,957 of NC_068971.1, forward strand.
TAGTGGACCGTTTAAGCAAATATGGTCATTTCCTTCCTCTCAAACACCCATACACGGCGCGAACTGTAGCTGAAGCATTTGTAAAGGAGGTTGTTAAGTTGCACGGGGTGCCGAAAACAATAATAAGTGATCGCGACCCTTTATTCCTCAGCATCTTTTGGAGAGAAATGTTCAAGATGCAGGGTACCCGTCTCCAGATGAGTACCGCATACCACCCCGAGACCGATGGACAGACCGAGGTACTTAACCGAGTACTGGAAGGGTATTTGCGTTGCTTTTGTTCGGAACAGCCAAAAAACTGGTGCACCATACTTCCATGGGCCGAGTATTGGTATAACACCAGCTATCAAGGTGCGGCCAAGTGTACGCCCTTTGAAGTAGTGTATGGCAGGACACCACCAGCAATCACCAGATTCATCCCAGGGGAGACCATGGTAGAGGCAGTGGCGCAAGAGTTGCAGACGAGGGATGAAGCCTTGCAGCAACTTCGGTTTCATTTGGGGAGGGCGCAAGACATGATGGTGAAACAAGCCAACCAAAAAAGGAGACCAGTGTCCATCAAAGTGGATGATTGGGTCTATTTAAAAATTAGGCCACACCGACAAACTTCTATGCCGGTAAGACTACACCCAAAATTGGCAGCACGGTACTACGGACCATTTAAGGTAATTCAGAAGATAGGGGAGGTGGCGTTTAAGCTACAGTTACCAGAGAATGCTAGAATACATCCCGTGTTCCATGTGTCCCAACTCAAACTAGCAATAGGAACAAAGCAAGTGGAGAAGGAATTGCCAACTGACTTACAAGTACAGGGACACACATGGTGGCCAAGCAAGGTGATCAGCAGTCGGGTTCAGCAACAGGAAGGAAACCCCTGCGAGCAAGTTTTAATTGAATGGCAGAATGAAGGAGTGGAGAATGCTACTTGGGAGGATAGGGTGGTGATGCAGGAGCAGTTTCCCGACTTTAACCTTGGGGACAAGGTTAATCTTCAGGGGGGAAGTAATGTTAGGACTTGGAGAGTATATGAGAGGAGGAAGAGGAAACAAAACAAGTAACCACTTAACTGCTAATCAGTTAAGTGAGAGGGCGGGAAAAGGGGCCTATATAATAGGACCCTTAGTGTTTCAGAGGAGTAGTTGAGTAGTTGGTTTGTGTAGACCGGTCTCAGTACCTGGTGAAGGAGGTTAAGCTCCTGGTTACCTTGTATTCTTGATTCTTTGCTGTGAATACAATTCATTCTATTCTGTTTCTACTATTCTTGATTGTTGTGTTTGATTGAGAACGAGACTTGGTTAGGAATTCTTCTCAACATCCCTAACAATATTCCTCTGATAAGGGACAGATTTACAACTAAAAATCTTATGACTAAAAATTGTAGCTTGCAATCAGATGGATAAGCTCATGATATTCTAAAAGGCTCATGTGATGGATGAGCTCATGAGGCAGTGTGGTGGTGTGCATTGGAGCCACAAAGAGTATCAAATGGGGGCAAAAGCTAGCCTGGTGGAGTCAAGAATAGGATGCAGAGATACCCCAACTACTCAACACCCTTTTATCTTACGTTGTTTTCTCTTTTGTTTTGCTCCCAAGGTTTACAGTAGTTTTCCAGCCCAGGGATCATCCTCTTATACTACCACCAAACTCCTGTTGATCTCATTTGAAAACAACCATTTATGTCTTTAAGGATCACTCAATCAATATTTGTTATTTTCCAATCAAATCTCTAATTATCATCAACAAAAAGGAGTCTTAAACCTATACAATTAAACTAGACACGATAAGGGAGTTTTGGACACCAAAATGAATTTTGGACACCAAAATGAATTTGGGGGGGGGGGGGGAGGGGATTCGTTTTCATAATGTACTAGAAATTTCTTTTAATTTAGTTTTTAAAGAACTTTTATATTATTATGTGCTATCTTTGTTTATTTTTGGTGTCAAAAATAGAAACTAACAATAGTAAATATACTATGTGAAATTTAAGGTCACTAATTAAGGGAAAAAAACATAAAAGAACAGAGTCATTAGACAAGTTATTACCGCCTTCTCAGCAAAAGAACTGAACTCATTCTCCAGAAGATATATCTTTTGTTCTAGACTCTCCTGTGGAACAATGCATATTGGATTTAAATACCAATAAAAGATATCAAACTATAGCACAGCAAGAGAGAAGAGGGGTGAAGGGGAATTAGCAAATGCTAAAAACAGTGAATGTCATAATAACAAATTCAGTGAAGCAAATCCTACCCCTTTCAAGCTCAAAACTGCCTTTTCATTCAGCAACTGATTTATTTTTTCTTCCAAAGTAGCCTGCATATGATGTACTTTTAAATATTAAATATATTGGTAAATCATTTGCTCCTATATCTTTCAAAAGGGAAAAACGTATTAGGTACCCCTTTTTGAAGTAAGGAATTATTTTCACTCTGCAACTGTGCTACTTCCAGTCCAACCTGCAAATAATCAAGTTAAATATAAGCATACAGATAATACCTAAGATCCATTCATACATTCATCCAAATTGTTCAACTAAAATTCAGTTATGTATTTTACTTTTATTAAAACTAAAATGGTTACCCAGTCAAAAGATAGTGCTAATAGCTAATCCACAACATGAGATAGTTAAGTTTGTCAATTAAGCAAGCAACATAGTAAATGCAAAAAAACATGAAATAATAGACAAGTTTTTACCTCTTTCTCTCTAGAAAAACTCAAATCATTCTCTAGAAGATTTATTTTTTGCTCTAAACTCCCCTGTTGAATGATGTACATTGGACTTAGAATGTCAGCCCAACTTTCATTAACAAAAATCACTAAATATACAAAATCAGGAATGGTTAAATATGTAGTCAAGAAAAGATGATGAAGAAATTCTTATACATTCCGGGTTCAAAAATACCTTTTCATGCAGCAACTGTTTAGTTTTTTCCACCAATCCAACCTACATATGACGTCAAATTAAACACATGCGTTAAATTTATCAAAATCAATGATCCTTAATCTTTTAAAAGGGAAAAAATAATCACTCACCTCTTTTTGAACTAAGGAATTATTCTCAATTTGCAATTGTCCAATTCTCATTTCCAGACTAGTCTGCAGATAATTGAATAAAATATAACAGTCAATAATTAAAATTAGATAAAATAACAAGGTTCAATAACAAAAAAATCCATCCACACATTCATCAAACTACATTACTTGTTCTTGTGTCCGCAGTTCATTGTCAGTCCGTAGATTGTTGATGATCTCTTCCAAGGTAACCTGTAAAAGATAGGCAAAACAAATGGTAAAGATGACAAATCTACAGTGAAAGACGTTACTGGGAACAGGTTAATTTTTAATCATTCTTCTTGAACGCCAGTCGAGAAAGAAAATATATAGTTGCAATATAAGCAGTTAACAGATGTCCCTCTGATAATTGATAAAACGTGCAGTATATATATTATCATTTTCTTCTTTGAATTTTCTAATTGTCGCCTTTGCTGTGGCCTGTAGAAAGATAAGTTATATGCATTCGTACTAAACAATATTTGTGATTTAAGTGATTAAATAACTAATATAAATCTGAGATGAAGTTTATAGTAAAATTACCGCATTCTGAATTTGCAATTCATTTTCTTCTTTCAATTTTCTTATTGTCTCCTGTGCTAGAGCCTGTTTTAAGATTTACTATACGTGTAATGAGAAAAATGCTGCATAAACATTAAATTAGACATATCATACAGAATTTAAAATCTTTCATGTCACCTCCTTCCTAATGTGAGTATCATTCTCTTCTTTCAAATTTCTAATTGTATCTTCTGATATGACCTGTAGAAAAATGTACTTGACATAAAAACAACGAAACATAAGAGCTCAAACAAATCAAGATATTTCCAAAAAAAATATTACCTCTTTCTGAACATGCATATCATTCTTTTCTTCCAATTTTCTGATACTCTCTTCTGATGCAATCTGTGGAAAGATAGCCCATGTTAGTTAAAAGAAAATTAAATGATAAAAACATCAGGAAAAATGTCATTCAGATAAAATTTAAGATATATTACCTTATTCCGCATATGCATGTCATTTTGTTCTGTTAGTTTTCTGATTGCCTCTTCCATTATAGACTGACAAATGATGGGATATATACATATACATAATGAGACATAATTGCTAAAACAAAAAACAGGTTCTCGGATAAAATATTACCTCCTTTTGAATGTGCATATCTTTTTCTGCCTTCAGTTTCCTGATTGTCTCTTTTGATAAGGTCTATGGGGTGATAAACCATACATATTACAAAAAAAATGAACATAATAAATCAAATAACAAACACTTCTCAGATGAAGTATTACCTCATTCTGAATTAACATATCATTTTCTTCCTTTAATTTCCTGATTGTCTCTTCTGATATGGTCTGTGGAGAGATAGGATTTGCAAATTATAAAAACATTGAATACTTGCTTTAAAACAAAGTGCAGAAATTACTAGAAAAAAATGAAAGTGTATGGAACGGCACATAAATTAGCTAAAAGCTAATTTGACTAACTTCATAGTTTGTAAGACCAAAATATGTTTGTCATTTTTCTTACCAAAATAGATATCTCAATTGCAAAAACAAAAAATTTAACAATGACATGCAAGTAACTCTAGAGGTTATAAGCTCCTAGCCCTTTTTTGTGTGTGCAATTACAGCAACAAGGTTAACCAACATCCTCATGCAAACTACACCACCATTAAGGTCATAGCTTAGCTTTCATCACTTTTATCCTCACTGTTTTATTATAATTCCTCTTTTAGTCCTGTTTATCCTTGGCAAGTGGTAATTTCACTTAGTTTAGCAAACCACTGGTTTCCATAACCGCTCAACTCAAACAAATTTGATAGTGTGTCAGAAAAGGACAATAAGAAGCCTATACCATTTTTTGGTGAAACTATTCAGAAACCATGAGAAATTAAAACTACATTATCAGTTCCAATGAAAAAAAGGTAACTAATAACATTATCGAGGAGAAATATTCAAAATATAGCACTTCAGACGTTAGCATAAACATTGGAACAAAAGTGAAAATCTACAATGGTTGAAGACAAACTTACACATTCTTTACCGTTTGGCAGATGACCATTCAAACCCATACTAATACTCTGCCCGTCTCCATACTCCAATGTAGGAATATTCTCATCCTTTCCACTTTTCACTAGATTCTGATCAGTATTGGGGGCTTCGACAACCCCATTCCGAACTTCATTCACACTTTGCTCATTGGTGACTCCCGAAAGACGAGCAGGCTCATCCTTACCATTATTTACCATATTCTCATTCCCTATTGAAGTCTCTCCAACCCCATTTGAGTTTTTCTCATTTGCAGTCTCTGAAAGAATATGTTCATCCTTTCCATTACTCTTCAGATTCTGATCCCTATTGGCAATTTCCCCTACCCCATTCTCCGCATTCTTACTTTGCTTGTTCCTCTTCTTCTTGTTCTTCTTCTTCCTCTTGTCATCCTCCATCCACCCAGCTCCAATTCTCTATTCCAACTTCTAAACGGCACTGCTCACACACAAAAAGAAAAAAAGAACTTTCAGGTTGACAATTCAAACCTATCACTACAGAACACCAAACCCATGTATAGTCAACTCACACCCCAAAATGCAATCCAATGCCAACTTCAGGATCCAAGACCCAGATTCACATCAAATCACAATTCAAATAATGCGACTCCGAGCACACACACATACACGCATGAATCTTACAATTATCAGTTACAAACGCTACGCCTCTTGGAATCTTAAATCTTTAATCAAATAAAAAAAAAGCACAAATTTGACAATAAAATTAAAAGAAATTGACAGCAAATTGAAAGCATTGATAAAAATACTCACAGGTGGAATCCGGAAAAGGCAATGAATGCAATGAAAAAGTGATGTTAGCGTTATACGTGAAATTAAGGTTGTGCGAAATGAATCTGGGAATGCAAAGTAAAGGGGGTTGCGTTCAGTGAGTAAGAAAGAAGCAATCGAAGGGTAGGGCGTGTGTTGTTCTGCTATGTCGTGCCATGTCCTGTGCTCGTCTTTAGCATTGATTTGATTTGATGCCACTTTTCGTACAAAAAATCCAACGGCTTCTACCCCCGCTTTGTCGTGTTCTTTTTGGACTTGACTCCACTGGATTTATTTTCCTATTTAACGTTTTATTTATGTCCAAACTCCGTTTTGTTTTCCTCTTCTTGGAGAAAATCAATATAATTACTGTGAAGCTGAACGTGTTAAATTATATTTTTCCTTTTCAAAAGTAAAAAATTATATTTTTTTATACTCAATGTATGAATGAGATTTGTGTATTATCTTTGTCGTGGATATATTTATAACTATTATTATAAATCTAAATATTTATTAAATAATTTTACTTAAAATGCTAAAAAGTAAAAAAAAAAATATTATTAAGAATTTAATTTTGAAAATATATATAAAAAAATCTCTTTGAAATCTTAAATAACAAAAAAAATTATAATTACATAAATTTTAAGATATAATATTAAGAAAAAATTTAAAAACATTTTAATAATTTAAAATAACGAGAAATATAAAAATGAAGATTAAAATGTATTATACTTTACTTTGTACCCAATCTAGAAAGTTGAATGTTCTCAGTCAACAGAGATACTATGTTTTTTAATAGTCTTTCTCGAGAAACATGTATTAAAGAGTCTTGATTTAAAAATAAAATAAGATTAAAAAATACTAATGTTTCATTCAAAATGTTAATCGGTTTGAAATTTCTAAAAACAAAAATTGTAATTATTTAAGAGGATAAATACTTCTCTAGCTAACTCTTTTATATAGTCTTCATTATTGCGTGTTGATCTAACTTCTTGTACTCGGTTACACGTAAAAATGGGTTGATGTAATCTAGTTTATACAACAAGTAGATAGATAGGTTAGATTGAATTACTATTCTAACTCCTTTTTGCACAGTTTTTATTGTAAGTTCAGTTAACTTCTTCTAATTTGATTACAGATTAAAATCACTTGATGTAATCTAGTTTGTATTCAACGACTAAAAATAGGTTGGATGAAATTCAATTGTTTAATTTTAGGTTGAAAGTATTAATTCCGCCTAACTCTATTTAATTAGGAGTTGGATTAAATTTCTATAAATATTACAAAATGGACCATAAATATTGAGCCAAACTATAGAAGTTGGACATTTTCTTTGTACACTTTTCTGTGCTATGGTTTTTTCGTTTATTCTTGAAAAACCAATGGTGTCATTTAAAAAAGAAGTTAACTTAATAAAATTATAATGTTTAAAAAAAATTATTATTATTATTTTCTCAAATATTTTGTTTTTCTATTCATTTTGATTTCAATATTTTTTTTTTAAAATGTCGTGTGTCAGTTTATAATATTGTTTTTTTTTACGTTTTAAAGTTTTTTACATGTGTTAGGGTCAATGTCGTGTTATGTGGGATAGAGATTGATATCGTTTGGTCTCACAATTATCACTCTAAGGAGTTTATGTTATCTCAGCAAGTATGAAAGCGTCTAATTGCATACGTACAACTAAGAGTTACTACAAAAATAATGTAATATTTGAGGAGTTTCTTTCTGACGATTTCAGAAACCTCCAAAAAAAAATTGGTGGATTTATTAAAACCTTAATTAAGTTTGGCTTTTTTTATTTTTTTAAAGAAATTTTTGGCAGTTTATCGAGTAAATCGTCGATGAGTGTTCTATCCTTCTTGAAATCGCGCTCATTAATGATTTTCCTTCTCCTTCTTCTTCACTTGTTTCTGGCCTGTCCTATTTTTCCTTTCACTTCATTTCTTATTCACTTCAGTTGTGATTCTAGAATCGATTCGTTCTTCATCCTTCATTATTCAGTCTTCCTCCTTCGCCTTGTCCTTGTCCCATCATTGTCACCTGAGCTTCGTTCCTCACTATTAACTTTTATTCTCCTGTAATCCATAATTCTCTTGTTGCCTAAACATCGTCTCGATTCCCTTTTCCATCTTCTTACCCTCTTTCGAAAACCCTATAAATTAAGAAACCTTGTCTCATTCAAATTTAGGGGTTTTCTGGTTTGTGACATAACTTTTTCTCTCGTCATTTAAGTATGTATTCTTCAGTTCACACCTCATTTACTAATAGTTTTTGTTTGCAAATTCGAATGGTTGAAGAAGAAAATGTCAAATCTGAAGACCACATGAGACTTGAGCAGAACGAGCGAGAATTGAGATATCACACCTATCATAGGAGTTAAACCCTTAAGTAGATTGCAAGAGACTTGTTGTGAGATGAACAATACCTTACTTCTTTAATTTGATTTTTATATAGGTTGATATTATATTTTCTTTTTGTTTATTAATCGGATGTTTTGTTTCAAATGACCAGTTTAACTATTGAAGTATTAAAGTTGGGAAGAGATTAGGTTTTAACACCTTGGTTTCGTCCATGTAAGTAAAAACGAAAAAGGCTTAATATCAATTTTGATCCCTTGATTTGTTAGGTGTGTTCAAATTGGTCCTACCTTTTTTAAAAAGTTCACAAATGTTCCATATTTTGTAAAAGGAAAAGAATACTTTGACACGCAAAAAGTTTTTCATACTCATTTGACACGCTGTGGAGCCCAAATTCTGTGAATATGATGAAAGGTGACTTTGTCATTTACAGGCTAAATGAAACGTTACGTTTCAGTGAAGTCTGTCTCTAATTTCATTTTTGCCTAGACCATTTCATTTTCGAAGATCAAGTGTTCGTGTTGTGTTAGGGTTGGGCGTGATAGAGAACGCGAGAACTCGAAGAGTGACTATTCGTGTTGTGTTAGGGTTGGGGCTGATTTTTTAACGCGAGAGAACTGGAAGAGCAACTCTTCGTGTTGTGCTAGGGTTGTGGCTGATAGAGAACATGAGAAGTCGAAGAGCGACTGTTCGTGCTATGCTAGGGTTGATGTTGATAGAGAACGCGAGAACTCCATGGGTGCCACTTAATCGGAGGGTGTATGCTTCTTGTTCCTTTCTTCTTTTCTCATCATTTGTGTATCTTTCCATTTATTTTTGCTTCATTTTCGAAAATCCTAAACTAAAGGGGGCAAGGTCGTCAGAGGGAAAGCTGCGATAGGGAGAACACAAAATGCTCAATCCACGACGAGCGAGATCGGTGGTGAGTGAGAGGCATTGAGAGAACAAGGTTTGGGGAGTTGTCTCTGTCTAATTTGAAAACGTTGGTTGAATGTGTAATTTGGGATGTTTGTTTGGTTAGGTTCCCTGTTTGACAAATTTGATTGTCCTGTATTCTAAGTATATTTTTATGTATGAGTCGATGAATATTACATACTGTATTCTAAGTAATTGAACTTTTTGTCATCAATTGTCGTTTTGGGATGGAATTTTACTTTTTACCAGTGTTTGAGACAGGTCAGTTTCATCTTTTCATTATAGTGGCTCATGCGAAAATTTTATTCTTGATGGTTTTGATTCCATTTTCAGTATCATTGTATCATATATTTAAAAGATTCTTTCTGAAAATTCCAAATCATCCTAGTAGTCAAAATAGTTATTTGATGGCCAAGCCACTAAGGTTTAAACAGTTAGTTAATTTGTTTTTTATGCTTTATGTTTTTTCTACCTTTTTTCTGTCAGGAGGAATCCTTAATATTTGATTATGTATCTCAGAATTTTTCTTCACTAAAACTTTTTCTTCTTTATTCAAAATTCTCTTGTAAAAGGTTTTGACATGAAAAATAGTCAATATTGTGACTTCTAAGATTGTATGAATTTTCTTATGGTCTATAAAATGTATATTCAACTCTTCAAAAAGTGTGGAAACTTGCTTCCTTTATAGTGGAGATTGTTGGCTTGATATTATGAAGGGCATAAGAGGGAAGTATCTCTCACTGCACAATCTACACTCATTTTCTATAGAAATTTCCTCACTTTTTTCTTATCTTCCATGTTTTCAATTGTTTGTTGTTTTGTTTGCTCAAATGCACTCTCACAGTTTTTTGCGACTTAAAATGAGATGATTAAGCGAGTATTCAGTAACTTCTTAATAACAAATGAAATGTGTGTTTATTTCAAGTAAATCAATATGTGTGTGTTGTATGTTTGTTGATGGATTGGCAAGTGTACCAAATCCCACAAGTAATATAAAATGGTAAGACCAAGTATCGTATCACAGAAGACTCTCGGCACTAAACAGTCGTGTGATAACTTAATTAATTAAGACTTAAAATAAACGAGATCATTGGTTTAAAATGCAAAGACAGAAAATTAAATATGAATGCAAATTGATCAATAGTAGAGTAACACAAAGATGAACGGATGTTGTTTAATATGAGATGAATATGTTGTTGGGGTTAGATTTCACAAGTTCCCTCTCATGTATATAAGAATTCTTCTTTATGCATTAATGTTAACGTCACTCACTAAAGTACTTAGAACCCAATCCCTTGGCGCAATAAGCCTGCCTTAATTCCTAGTTCGTGCAATTCCTAGCGTTCCTAGAGAATTAAGTCTGAAGATCAAGAGCATAAAACGACCAAGTACTCATACCCTTATCCATGAGAAATATTACCCTTGGGAGAATTCAACAAGAACCTGAATTGTAAGGAACCTCCCAGCACTTATGCAATTCATAAATCATGCACTAAATGAGTTAAATAGAGAAAGCATTAAAAATAGATGAATTCCCTAACAAATAATGAATAAAGCATATAAATTAAGAATCAATTCAAATACATGAGAGTTCACAAGGTTACATCATTCCCCAACAACAAATAGAGTTTAGTTTCCCATAGACATGGAGAAACTAGATGTACAATGGAAAAGCATGAGATAGTAAAACCCTAAGAGTAGAAGAGGAAGCTTCCGCCTCCAGATCCGCCTTTAGAGAGTAGAAGAGTGTGTTGTTGTGTTGATCCAGCCAGAGATGCAAAACCTAGAGCGCCTGGGTCCTTTAAATAGAGTCGCAAAAGAGTAGAAACAGGGCTCGGTCCAAAAGAGTCGAAACAGAGCAAAAAAATGGGCCTATTCCACGACGCACGACGCTCGGGCGCCCTAAATGGGGCGCCCGGGCGGTGGACATCGATTTCCGTAGGGCTTGAGCCTCCAATTTCGCCCAAGCTTCAGGGGTCCGACGCCGGGCGGCAGACGTCGATTTTTCCACGCTCAAGCCTCCTGCAGGTCACCCAAGCTTCGTGCGGTTCCCTCTTTTGGTGCTTTTTTAGGCCTTTCTGAGCTCTATATCCTTAGCACTTCATCGCTACTTCCTGTATTAACTCATTTTTTATCAAAATCAAGGGAATTTGGTGATAAAATCATCAAGTATAATCTCAACTCTCTTATTCACAAAACTAAATCAAAAACATGAGTCAAAGCAAGTTTCTAAATCAAAAAGGGTGCATTTAGTATCAAAAATACATCACAGATAACGGTATTTTAAACTGTTATCAATGTTTATACACACTTATCTTTTAAGCAAAACAAGATTTTGTTAATCATATTTCATATGCTACATTTTTGTAATTTATATCATATTTTTTGTTAGTTTCCTATAATTGGTTGTTATATACTATGCAGTGTAATTGTTGAAGCTCTTAAGGTGGACAATTTGCAGAAGCTTTGCTCATCTTTAGAGCCTATTCTACGTAGAGTTGTAAGACAGCTGGCTTCATATTACTTTCTCACCCAAATTTTTGTTATATACTTTTCTTTTTTACATGTTTATTGTTTGGTTGGGGGCACAGTGGCTATATGTTACTTAGGTGGAGGTGAACCCGCTAATTTATGCTCACAGTGCATAAGAAGTATGATCATGAATCCTGTTTGAAGGTAGGTTTACCTTAGTTTAGAAATTTAAAATCAAATTTCAATGGAAGATAATATTGAGCTGAGTGATGAATGTCAAATTTGATAGCATGAAGGTAATATTCTTATGTACTTGTTGTATTTGAATTTGTTTATCTTTTGTTTTATTATTTTATTATTTTTTTAAATATCGTTTTAAAATCCTTAAAGATTGACATACCATTGTACAACAATAGACTAGGTTATGTAAAAGGAGAGTTGATTTAATGGATTTAATGCTGGAAGATTCTTTTATAGTTTACACAACAATGATATATTTAGATCTCTGCTACCTTCTAAAATTGTCAGAATGATTTGCTTAGAATCAATTCAAGAATAAGTGGCAATCATAAGCTGATAATCATAACTTTTCATTTAACTTTTCATGTAACTTCTCATGATGTGGTCTACTTTAAAGGTTAGATAAGATAGTGCAGTGAGAGGTTTATTTAACATTTTGTGTACTTTATTTTTGGAACTTTTTTTTAATGTTCATATGTAAATATGGTGGAGGTTTTGATATTCTAAGATGGAAACATGTTGATAATTTTGAAGCATAGCTCGTCCTGACAAGGTTATTCTCTTAATTCTTCTTCCTACTTAGAAGTGACTAGTGCAAAAATTGTTTCCTCCAGAGAGTTTTTTCAATTAGTCAAGTATGTTATTCATTTATATCTTTTATACATATGAATTTTTATGTGTGAATGATATAGTTTTGATTAAAAAGAATTAAGGGTAGACATAACATTAAAATCGAGGTTTTGGGACATGTTGAAATCAAAGGGGTATATGAATAATACATAGTTGTATTGCAATTTTAATAACGTAGAGATTAAAGACGTCTTTACATGTTCCACTGTTTAACTAAATTAGTTCAATATCATAAAATGATGGTTAATTAATGAAGATAACACACATAGGATATGAGGTAGGTGGTTGAAATGGATAAGTACATCATGATAGGTTATTTATGACTGGAAATTGCATATGAAGGTCAAAGGCAAACTTTTTGGTATCACTATAATCCTATACAAAAAACTACAGTGTATATGGTAGTAAACGTTGAATTTTAAAGGAATAGAATGATTGTATACTAAGGCGATATTAATTTGGCATGAATTGTTGCAAAGATTATAGATAATCGGTTAAGGGGGTTTAGACCTGAATAAAAGGCCATTATTGCCACTATTGAGCAGAGTAGTATGTATGACTTTTACCCTGTGATTACACGTTGAAAGAAAAGAAAAAAGACATTAGAAAATAATTAAAATGGACTTCATGATGATTTACATATGAGGATTTGATTTTTAACCAAGTTTGATGACATTGTGTGATCCTTGCACTTGACTTCATCTAGTTGAATAAGTCTTATATTGTTGATTATCTCGACCTGTCTACTGTTAGAAAGATATTCATCATCTCAGAATGACCAGCATGGTAGTGTGCTCCTTTGTGACGTAGCATTTTGTTTTTCGAATCGACTTTCACTCTCATTCACCACTCTTCTTCATAATACAGTTTTAGGCTTAGCCCTTCGATGGATTTTAATTTGCACAGAGTCTTCCTTACCATTTTCCATCTTCATCTATTGATTGTCTTTCTTTCCTTTTTCATGTTTTTTTCATCATTAATCATTTGAAATGTCCATGTGACTTGATGTTCCTGTTTGTCGGTGGGGTATACCTCATTTGTGCTCATCATCTATGTTGCCATTCCACAATAACGAGTACTTGACTTATTTATTTAACTAACATAATTGTTAGATGAGATATGAATCTCTGTTACTGTTATGGAATTAGTTGAAAGATAGGGCAATTTTTAAGGAATAAAAGATTGTAAAAGTGGAAAGTAATTTAGATGATAGCTACAAGTATGAGTTGGTTCGTCTAAGTTGGATGTCTTTTTGGTATATGAGTGCCAGATGAAATTAAATAGGTGGAAAATGTAATTATTAGGTTTGGTTTATGAATCTGATTTTGTTGTGAGAAATCTGTCCAGATATGTCTTCCATTTAAAGGTTTAATGGCTTGAACTCTAACTTTTTTATTTTATGGACATGCAGTCAAAGCATAGAGATTACTTCGAAGAGTGATTATGGAAAAAGAGGCTTGAATGCACATGATGATGTATTATCTATTTAAAATTGATTTCTTGAAGTGGTCTTTTTGACTTGTTCAATTGTTTACTTTTATATATAGGTTAGGACAAATTACTTGTCACATGTGAACATATTATTAACGGATGTGCAAAAGTCATGCATACAGACAACTCCTTTTGCATGGCTATTGTCCATTGTTGTGGATGTGAAAATGAGTAAGACACTACTTCTAGAATTGTGTAGTAGATGGTTAGAGAGGAGGGGCATATTTGAAGTTAGGTATGTGTTTATTCCATTTACAAAGTTAGACGTTTGCTTAGGATTAGGGGTTAGGGTTTATGGAGATATGTTTAAGTTGTTTAAAGAGGAAGTTGATTGTCATACTAGGAAATCGTTTGATACAATTGATGTAAGTGTACATAATGTTTATGAAGAACTTCAAAAGCGTATAAAAGGGGATGAAGTGGCTGATGTTTGCAGATTATATTTACTGTTAGGGTTGAGTGAGTTTTTCTTTCCAAATAGAGGTGGAAAAGTTCATGTTGGGTTATTTGAAATTTTAGATGATTTATAATGTATTGGAAAGTATAACTCGGGGGGGGGGGGTGTTATTTATGAGTATTTGTTTTCTAGTTTGTGCGATGTTGCTTTGTGTAAGGAAGAGACATAAAAGATCACAATGTCATGTTGTTGGTTGTGTATTTGCATTACAGGTATATTTTGATGTTAGTTACAAAACTTTTTGTGTTATAATTTATTATTATTAGTTATTTGAAAATGAATTTTGTATTTAATAGATATGGGCAATGGAACATGTCTTATTTGGTCAAAAGAAGTTGGCTAAAACAAAAAAGTTATTTTCCTAGAGTTCTTATTGGATACATGTTAAAGTTGGTGAAGCAGAACTTAAAAAAGCCTTTGCCACTAATGAAGTGAGATTATAATTGGTTGTAGTAATTACTTGTTATGTAATTTGTATTCATTTTAATATGATTTGTGTGCTAATTTTGTTTTGTATAGGTCATTACTGAGGTATTTGTAACCAAGAAGAGATGTCTACTGACATTGTAATTAAATGGTCATCATAATGGTAGAGTGAAGGACAACTTCCAAAGGCAATCTTTGGCTGATATTGTTGCAAAAAATAAAGCTTTGTTTGCTATCATTGTTGACCAAGAGACATCCATTGGCAAGCTTGAGAAAGTGGTAGGCAAGCTAGAAATGTTTCTTGCACAAAAGAGGCAACATGGTGATGATGTTAGGAACTCAAATTCAAAGACAGATTATGACATGTTAGTTGATGATTTTGGGACCAGTAATTCACATCAAGATTATGAGATAGTAGTTTTTGGTGTTTTGAAGTCAAATAGTAAGAAATATTTAGACATGGAAGGTGATGATGTTGAGAAGTCCAATTCAGAGAAGGTTTCTGACATTTTAGTTGATGATTTTGGGACCACTAATTCACAACAAGATTATGAGATAGTAGTTTCTGGTGTTTTGAAGTCAAATAGTAAGAAAGATTTAGACATGGAAGGTGATGATGTTGAGAAGTCCAATTCAGAGAAGGTTTCTGACATTTTAGTTGATGATTTTGGGACCACTAATTCACAACAAGATTATAAGATAGTAGTTTTTGGTGTTTTGAAGTCAAATAGTAAGAAAGATTTAGACATGGAAGGTATGATGTTGAGAAGTCCAATTCAGAGAAGGATTCTGACATTATACCTGATGGTGTTGGAAAAAGTTTCAATGAAAAAGGTGGTGATGTTTTAGGTAAGGAAGAGATGGATATTCAAAATTCTGACATGTACACACATTTAAAAGCTAAACCTAGGATGCGTGTGAAAAGTCTTGCTTTGAAGACCCCTTGGACAAGATTCGATAGGAAAAAGCGTAGATGCATTGAATAGTTTATGAACTTGTTTGTCTTTGAATATGTTTGAATTCATAAATACTGTTAGCAAACACAATTGTAATTTTGAATGATGTTGTTAATTGTTGAATTTTTTTTATGAATAAAGGTTGAATATATGGTCCATTTGTAATTGTTATTAAGTTGTTCATTTTCCAGGTTCAATCAATTTGATTTGGGAATACATTATTTGTGATCTTATTTTATTGAGTTGTTCATTTTCCAAGTTCAATCAATTTGATTTGGGAATACATTATTTGTCATCTTGTTTTTGTTCATAACAACAATCCACCTATTCACAACGACAAACCTGAAGGCAGTGAATCAAACAAGAACATTTAAAGTGCAACAAGTTGAGGACTTTCATGAATTCCTGATTTGTATTTCAGATTTATCGTGATTGTTAGTTTCGAATATTGTGCGTGTTTACTTACATGTGTTATGTAGTAAAATTTGTAAAGTACTCAAGTTAGCTTGATGAATGTGTTGCTGCATTAAGTGATAATGTAATGTATGTTATGTTCTAAGTTTTATATTATGTTGTTTTCATATTAGAAAAAATTCACAAATTGGTGCAGTAACTGGTTATATATTAAAGTGCTTCTGAACAATTAACAAAATGATTAATAACAAAATAAATGGTCATCCAATGTTGTAGTTGAATAACTCTTAAACCATAGGACAACGAAGTAGAATGATTAAAGCAAATAATTATGAGCACCCTGCAAAAATAAAAGATAGATGGCACAAGTGAGTCAAACTAATTTCACAAGTATTGGTCCAGTACGTGGTTATGTCTTAAGTATTACGTGGTTATTTGTTGAGGTATTTATGTACAAATAAAAAAATGCTTCAGTTCAATATCAAGGATCATATTACTTTGTTGCACTAAGTGCTTAACCAATGAAGGGTATGTTGTGTACTATGAAATTCGTTATATAGAAGAAATGTGTTATCACACTCGTAGTGTAAAACGAATGTACTACTTTATGAGGATACATTTCATGACATTTATTGGTGTAGTAAGTGGTTATGTTCTCAGTCGTATGTGGTTATTTCTGAAGAGATTTTTGTACAACAATAAAAGTGGTTAACTTCAATACCAATAAACAGATTACTTTGGTGCAGTAAGTGGTTATATAGTCAGTGTTATGTGGTTATTTATTGAACTTCTTATGTACAACCAATGAAGTGATTCTTGAGGATATATTTCATCACATTTATTGCTTCAGCAATTGGTTATGTGCTTAGTATTATGTGGTTATTTCTTAAGCGGGTTATGTACATCTAAAAAAATGGTTAAGTTCAATATGAAGGATCCTATTAATTAGTCCAATAAGTGGTTATCCAATCAAGGGTTTGTGTTGTGCTATGAAACTCATAGTCTAAAACAAATCTACTACTTTATGAGGATACATTTAATGACATTTATTGGTGCAGTCAGTGGTAATGTACTCAGTCGTATTTGGTTATTTCTGAAGAGATTTATGTACAACAATAAAAGTGGTTAACTTTAATACCAATGATCACATTACTTTGGTGCAGTAAATGGTTATATAGTTAGTGTTATGTGGTTATTTATTGAATTGCTTATGTACAACAAATGTTGTGGTTCTTGGGGATAGATTTCATCACATTTATTGCTTCAGTAACTGGTTATGTGCTTGGCTCTATGTGGTTATTTCTGAAAGGAGTGTTGTACAACATTAAAAGTGGTTAACTTAAGTGAATGATCACATTACTTTCATGTATAGTCAGCCTTATATGGTTATTTACTGACTTGGTTATGTACAACAATTTTTGTGGTCGGTAATAGATTTCATCACATTTATAGGTGCAGTAACTAATTATGTACTCATTTTTATGTGGTTATTTATGAAGCTCGTTATGTACAACATCAACAATGGTAGTGGTTCTTTAGGCTACATTTCATCAAGTTTATTGCTGCAGTAACTAGTTATGTACTCATTCTTATGTGGTTATTTCTGCAGTTGGTTCTATACAATTAAAAACCTGCTTAAGTTCAATGTGGTTTTGTATGCTAACAACTACAACAAGTTCATTGATTGAAGTTGTTCACCATACCCAAAATAAGAATCTGTTAAAAGAACTACCTGAAACAAAAATCAATAATGGCATTGTAAATAAATGTAAAACAAAATATACATTGCTTATTTTAACATTTTCAATCACTTATTGCTACTACATAAAGTGTCATTGCTCATTTAACCAAAATATACATTGCTCATTTTGATTCAATATTACATCAATCAAGTCATGTTTTCTATTCCAAGTTCTTCCCCTTCTTTAGTGTATAAAACTTGTTCAAGTTCTCCTACTTGATCACTTCATCATTGCCTATAGCATCCTACATTTCCCCATTACCGTACTTCGATGAAGATTTTGTTCGTGTAATACCCACTCAGAAACAATCTGTTGTCTAAGAAGTTGTAGTTGTTCTGCAATAATAGTACTCTTGTCAAATATTACAACTAAAAACCTCTTAAAATAAATCATAACAAATTAACATATACATAAACAATACAAACTGTTGTGTAATTGGGCATTTTATTCCCATTAAATTTAGGTTGGTGGTCCCATAATTCCATATATTTAATCACCAACAAACCACAGTCATACCTACACATTAAACAAAGATTAGAAACATCACATATATCATACAACCCAATAAATTGGTTATTGACAAGGTCACTAACGTATTTGGTTGCATTGGCAAATCTTCTTTAATCACATTCAATTCCTGTTCCTCACAATTTATCTCTTTATCAATCATATTGATTAAGTCTTGCAAAATAGGAACCTTACAAATTTGTATTGAACACATTAAATACTATTGTAAGTCTTGTACTATAAAATAATAGTTGCCTTAAAAGAAAAAGAGTACAACACTAATTATCTTACCATAGCCTTGTCAATAGCATTTCTGGACCGCCTCTTATGAAAGAGAATCCAAAATGAACAATTCCCTTGATTGACAGTTCACATAATAACACCACCAATGGTCATCACCAACAGTGGGCACAAACAACTAAAGAACCACAACCACAAGCATCAATACATTGAACAACACATGTTATTATAAACATATAATACATGTACTTACAAATTCAGATGTTAACAAATAATTCAATGAAAAACATTAAGGTTGGAAGAAATTATGGTAATGAGTTGTTAACATATAATACATGTACTTACAAATTCAGATGTTAACAAATGATTCAATGAAAAACATTAAGGTTGGAAGAAATTATGGTAATGAGTTGTTTCCAATGATTATCGCTTTCTTTTGGGAATCTTCATTCTTTCAATTACCATTGTCTACAAAAATTGCATTTGTAAGATTAGTTTAAACATATGTACTTCATTACAATGAAATAAAAATTAATAATTAACGTACCCCAAAAAATGAATTGAAAAAACACCGACTGAAAATTCCTTATTTCTGCAATTGATTATACACAATCATCCAGTGACAAACAACATAACCTACACCAAAAGTTCATCAAACTTGAAGTCAATCAAGTGCATCAAAGTCTAAAGTAAAGTCTTAAAATTTTGCAATATAATTAAATTTTTCCAAAGTATACTATCACTACATCACAAGCTACCAATTTATCTCCACAACCTGATTGATTTATATCATAACCAATCATATACAAATCTGGAATTAATTAAGCAATATTATAATATCTATAACCTTCATACATCTTCAAACATAATCAACCAAGTTCATTATATCAATATATAAATGTCATTGTACGAACATTTTTATGTAGTATCCATAGCACTCATTCAACTACAGATTTATTATTACCAAAATGGCAAACAACTTAACAAAGCTAAAACAATGTTACACTTATTCTCCCACGATATAACACACCGAAAAACAACTTATAATAATTAACAAACTCAAACAAATTCACTATTGTAGTATTAAGTGATTTCATATCATTTACAACCTTAAATACCCATCTTATATTACACGAATTTTGCATTGTAACAACTTTATTTATCCAACCATTTTCACAGATTTAAAATTACCTAATAAATAATTTATGTGAGCTACAAATCATTAAGGTTGTGTTTTTAAAATCTAAACACTGGATAATAACAAATATACCCCTTTGCCCTTATCTCATGCTACTTAAACCCCATCTGACTTCAACAGTTATTGTACATCCTAACACATAACAATGAATGATATAACCTGCACAATTCCAGCATATACACATCAAATACATCCAGATGTATTTAATAGCCCAATTCATATTAAGATTGATCATACTCCTTAACACTCCACATTGACGTAACCAATCAATCCATAGACAATGTATAAATCATACCATTAATTTACTTTTCTAACATCAATTGTGCACTTTTTTTTCCAACAATAATAACAAGGCATTATACCAAAATTATAATAACAACCAACAAGCATTTTATGCAGTTTTTACAGCCATTTTATTCAACTAAAGAATTATATTAAACCAAATGATAGTCACGTCACACAAGCACTCCATAAACAGAAACACATATCTTCTATATGATTCATTGCAGCTTCATAATTAAAACTGGACAACAAGACTCTTTTATGTCAAAGAAGAGGTTCACATTGAGCATAACATCACTCTATGTCTGTCATATTTTTGTTCTACCAACTCACACATTAAGGTCATAATTAAAACCAAATGATAGTCTTTGACATATTTTTATGTCAAAGACTACTTAAAACAACGTTAAGGTCATTATCTACGACGAATCATTAATATACTTTCAATCACTCATGCAATTCAGTTTCTACTGTCCATTATCCATCAATGTCCTTCTACTTCATACCATCCCTATTTCCAAGTCTATACATCCTAATGTAAAACAAATTTTATGTGTATTCATTACTAATTTTCCCCCTACGAAACCCCAACAACATATACTTTTTAATAATCCCAAACATTCTAATGAAAGAATGTACAGATAGGCAAATAGACATTAATCAAACAAACACAAATCCAACTCCTTAGACAAAAGCCTTACAATATGAAACACCAATTTTCACGCCAACAGATAAAAAGGCATTGAAACCAGTTTCAATTCAGTAAACTCAGAACAAAAGTACCAATTTTACTGTCACATGTACACACAATCCAATTTCAATCAAGAAATACAACAATTTGATAATTAGGTGTATTATTGTATTTCAACCAAGTTCCCATTTTAGACATGGACGCAGTCCAATTACCATAGCCAATGATCACATAGTACTTGTACACAAGGCTTTTACCTCACTACTACATGGTATTAAAAATAAACATTGTCTAAAGGATATTCTAATAACCAACTCATATAATCAATGGTACACATTTTTTGGGTCTTACAACTTACCATGTTATCAATTTTTGCACGAGGTCGAAAGCATTGCAAGTCTGCTCTTGTCAAGATGTTGTTTGACACCTCCACAAGCATTTTATATACAAAACAATTTCATCATAATGTTCATTTCTAACACATTCATAAATCATTTTATTTATAAATATAACCATTGTGCTGTGTATGACTTACTAATCACCATCATTACAAAGCGCTGAAGTGCAGGTGGTGTAAACACTTGTAAAATCAATGTTGTCATTTGTGGAAGGTCCCTCCATACCCCCATCCACAAAATTCACAATAGTTAAATATCTGATTTTGTCATCTGTGGAAGGTCCCTCCATACCATCATTAAAAGATGAAATCTCATAGAAAACCTCTACTTTAAGACGTCTTATTTTCATTTGTAACTCATCAAGTCGTTCTACATGCTTATCAACTCTTTTCCTCATCACCCTTTGCTCTTACACGACTCTAGCAAACTCAAAATTTTCATCATTTGACTTAGGATTAGTTTCCCCACCGGAAGTTAGTGATTCCTTTATTTCGTTATTGTGTAATTGTTCTTCAGTCAAATTGCAATCCCACTACATCTTCAAAAGCAAATACAATTTTACAAACGCTAACAAATCATATTAAGGAAATAACACGACAAATCTAAGGAACATATCAAAAGAAATGGAATTACCTTAGTTTGTTCAAAAGTTATTTTTATTCTTTTCTTTTTATCTTTAATTACAACCCAATCAAGAAATTGAGGATAAATACACCTTCCACCAACATGATACAAATTGATGTATTCAACAACCCACAACTTTAAAGTTCATCACAACATTTATAAATCTTTCAAAAAATATCATAATTTATTTCGTAAGAGTTAAATAAATAAATGTATAAACATACCTGCAAAACTACTGCACACCCAGCTATGTGTATAACTTCGTGGTAAGTTCTGCGATTGTATTTATCGGATGCCCGATTCAGAGTACTAACTATCAAACCATGTACAACATCACCCCAATTGTATATATTTAGTTCATTAATGTTATCTAATTTATTGAAAGTGATACTATTTATCACATTACTATTACTAGGAAAATAAAATGCTCCAAAACCTAACAAAATATACAACCTACAAAAAATGTCAACACTTTTTTTGGATTTAAATTTTTTATGTGTCAACTTTTCCATTATACTTAAAACTGTGATGTCCTAATCCCTAAACAAGTTATTGACAATGCCACCAACATCATTTTCTAAATTAATACTTTCACCAACATTAGGTAAACCTAAAAGGCACTAAATTCTCCATAATCCTAAACGCCTTATGAACCACATCCCACCTACTAATTAACTCTAGAAGAATGGGGCTCATATTGTCAACCATATCCACCAACCACTTGAAAGGTGTTGACTTTAATCGTTCCTTTTGAAAGGATGATAGGAAACTATTCACTTCAACTATATGTTGTGTTTGGACTCGATGCCTTACTCTAAGTGAGGCCTGCAAGTATAAATCAAAACATATGTTAGTAAATTGAATACAACAATGTGCCTATTCAATATTAAATTTAAACAATTACACAATACTTACCGTTTCACTAACTTCTTTGTCCATATCACTATATCCTGCACATTTATCTAACTAATGCATGCATAAAGTGGAACTGTGTTATTAAAATACTACCAACTGCAACTCATTATAGAAAGTACTAGACAAATAAGAAATAAGTAAAGACAAGTTTTTTCTTAAATAACATTTTCAATCTTTTTCTACAAACATCTGGAATGGGAAGCTTGTCATGGAGCTAGGCCATATATCCATATATACATTATATATTTAATACTAGCATCATCCATTTTATGAAATTAAATCTAATTCAACATTTTAAATTAGTAAGGTTTATCTAATGTAGTTTCGTTCCATTTACCACCTATCTGCATTGCATTATTCTATCCATCTCTTTATGGTTTTGTGAGAAAAAAATTCTTAGGCAAATATGAGGTTTGCATAAATAGTTTTACTTACCTTGGTCAATAATCAATAATCCAAATAGGTTGCTTGCATCTCCATTCATCTAACAAAATAATGAAATAGTGACACAAAATTTTTTAAATTACTTCACCAAATGAAAATCAAGGTCAATTGAATGTGGAGAGTATATAAAGGGGATTTGTTGTTTATGAACCTACATATCCATCTCCTATGCTTATTTAAGCTGCTTGTTTAAGCACAAATGCAACAACATATCCAATCAGTTATAAGCTAAGGTAAAATAGAGGTGAATATGCTAAACAACTCCCCTATTCACATGCTATTTCTAGATGTTGCGTTTCTTGCACATTGTTGTAGGTTCCTTTTCTTTCCTTAGCTCATTCATATTAACCAATACAACTCTACAAAAACTATCATAACAGACTTATGGTGCAAATCAACTACCAAACTAGGAACAATATGGAACGTGTAATAATAAAGTGGTTGGTTAGCTTTTCAATTCAAACATGGTTGTTCAAATCATGAAATCAGTTATAATCCAATACTCTTTTATCACTTTAGTTTCAAACAAAACAACAGATGCACAATCTATATATTCCAAACATATTACACCTTTCACAACTACACCACACACAACAGTTATATCAATCTAATTTGAAATGACTCACTAGGTAGTATCAAAGAACATACAAAAACAAAAACAAATGCTGTAATTTATAGCAGTTTACTCCACCAAAAATATACACATCAATCTTCTCACTGATCTGACCATAGAGTGCATATTGTGGACCTAGATATCTGTGAGTTCCAGTCACTCTGGTTGTGAGATGAGACTGACCCTCTCGGCTTTGTTTGCCAAGACCAAAATCACCAATTCTTGCCCTCATATCCGCATGAAGTAGAATATTAGTGGCTTTGATATCTATGGAAAATTGCAGGTTTAACTCCATAGTGCAAATAGGCCAACCCCTTTGCCACATCCAACATTATGCTTTTCCCTCAGGCCATATCAATGATCCCTTCGCATTTGGAGAGTTTGATGACACAAACAGATGCTCCTTCAGGTTCCCATTTGGCATGTAATCATACATAAGATACCTTTGGCTTCCCCTTTCATCATAATTATCACTCTCCTCAGCCACACAACAGCCTCTCAAAGGCACCAGATTGTGATGCTTCAGGTTGGTAATAATCTCCACCTCATTACAGAACTCCACATCTCCTTGGGAATTAGATTCCAAAAACCTTTTAACCGCCACCATAGTCCCATCAAGCAAGGTTCCCTTATAAACCAACCCAAACCCACCACGACCAATCAAGTTCTTAGATGAAAAAATTATCAGTGGCTATCTCAAGCTCCCCAAATTTTAACCAAATCGACCCCATATTAGGCCTCAATATATGCCTACACCCTTCTTCCTCAAGGTCAAAATCAAACTGAAAAGTCTCAAGCTTTTTCCTCTTGTGCTTCCTGTCGTACCACACATAAAGCCCAACAAAGAAGACATCACCAACAAAGCCACCCTAGCTCCCGTCAACCCAAAAACAAGAGCCTGGTGACTCTTTCAACTAGAACCCCTGATCAATAAACCGACATGCTAAAATACCCATACAAGCTATCTACACATAGCGACAAAAACTACAGAAGCTACGACAGAAAGAAAATTCAAAACCCCGTACCTTAAAGCCACACACGACAGACGCGAGAAAAATCGAAACGCCAACCGAAAACCTCCACAACCCTCAACTTCACAACCACAAAAGCCTCCACAACCAACGATTGAACAACCTCAAACATAGAAATGGGAAGCAATTGCGCTAATGAAGAACGATGGAGAATGTTTTTTGAAACAAAACCTAAATGGGATTTTGGACTGACAACCGAAACCCCAATTTACATTTTTCCACTTTTACCCTCAATCAGTATGCAATTTTTTTTTAAAAAGCTGACCTGGACTGTGTCAAATGAGTGTAAGTGACACGTAGGCGTGTCAACCTATTACTACTCTTTGTAAAAATGATTCACGTTAGTCCTTTTTGCTTGTGACGTTAAAAACTAGCGACAAAGTTGCCCCCTTGGCGAAAACTGAATGACTTGTACATTTATTCATTACGTGGCACCCTAAGTTGAAATGACTTGGCAATGTGTGTGGAAGTTTTAAAATTAAAGTAATTGGTTAAAAGTAAAAGGTTAGGGTTCATGCAAGTTCGTCCCTAAAGTTAGGAAAGTTTTTCTTTCGGAAATTAAAAGCAAAGGGTCAGGGTTATGAATGACTTCTTCACAAAGTTGTTCTTGTTGTTCGAAGACATGAGACAAAGGATTTTCGCATTCCTCACAAGGTGGTGGTTCGAGGGGAGGTGGGATGACCCTTATTTGCAGGTGCTTCTCACAATGAAGGACAAGGCTGTCTCGAGGTGTAGAAAATGAATATGGTGGAGTGATGTTGTGATTTGAGTTTTTACAGATTAGGGATTTTCTGATTTGGGATTTTAGGGTTTTTTGTGTAGGTTGTATGATTGAGGTTGAAGAAAGAGGAAATTGAGGTTGAACAAAGGAGGTTTCTTTGTTTGTGAATTCACTCATCTACAGGAATAACATTTCATTTGTGAATTCAGTAGAAAGCATGAAAATTGCATCAATTTCAAAATAGAATCAGAATTGAAACAAAACAAAATCAGTACAACAGAATTAAAATTCATTAAAATGAAACTATAAATTACAAGGAAAAGTCACTAAGAAAATAGCAATCAAGACTACCACGGATTGTCACCACCATGAGCCTCAATCAAAAGCTAAAGAATCCAGATCTACACTACGAAAAACACGTAAAACCCTAAAACCTAGCGAACTCAGATTGTCTCTCATCTTTCTCGTGGAGTCTATCACCCTCCATGTTACAACCTCTAAAAGCTATTTACATACCCTTTTATAGAGTCCGAACCAGAGAAAAACAAAAAGGAAAAAATATATATAACCTATGTCGCTTCACGCTTTGCTTCCTATCGGACAGTCTCTGTTCACTTTGCTCATGATCCACACATCTTAGCCCTTCGATCATCTTCAACCTCTTCACTGATTCAATCTCCTCCACACATGCATTGGGTAAGTGACTCGAGCTCACTTCATCTTCTCCTTTCTTCTCGCGTAAAGCCCTAGCTCGAGGGGAACTCTATTTTTTTCTCCAAATGAGGCATGTATTCGAGCAACCCTTGCAAAACATCTTTTGCCAAGCTTCTACAAAACGCAAAATTTCACCAATCCATAGGCCCATCAGTGCAACCCAATTCCAGCAGTTCAAGATGTGCAAAACAGTAGGCCCAATTCCAACGCATAAGTGCAGAACAACATACCCATCATTTTAAAGGTCCAGCCTAGTGCACCTGCCCAATATGGTGTAAATCTGAATGGGCCCAATCATAGCAGCAAACCCAATTCCAAATAAGTAGCCCAATTTGACAAAAAAAACATTTTAGTCCAATGGATTAAGGCCCAAATATGCAGAAAAAAAATAGTCCATAATTAAAGAAAGGGAAAACAATTTATCAATTAAAAAGAAATATTTTTTATTATAAGATTGTCTAAAAAAAATTAATTTCCTAATTATTTACAAATATAAAAAATACTCCTAAAAGTATAATTTTAACTACAATTTTATAAAACTAAAGAATTAAAGAAAAAAACCTAAAACTATGCTAATGGTAGACAATTAAAGACTAAAAGACAATAAGAAAGACTTTTAAACACAAATAAAAGTGCAAAAATAGGGAGTTATCAACCATGCATTCCTTTACCGCGATTTGCATGAAAATATTCATAAGGAGCAACCTCTCTTATTTGTTGCTCAAAGGAGTTTTCTAAATTAATATTTTATCTTTTATGTTATCTTTATAAATTATTAATAATTTAGTATCGCTCGAGTGTAAAAATATATATTTTCACTATTATTGATTATATTAGAAATTTTTTTTTGTCATGAATAGAAAATTGTGTATAATAAATGAGACAAATATTTTTAACTTAAAAGAATATATATAAAACCAATATAATTTGGTATTTCAAAACCAATGTTTATTATTCTTTCTTTAATATGTAAATATTGAGCAACCTATTTTAATTTCTTTCCATTCTTACATATTCTTGAACTGGGAATGTAACTTTCCCATGTCAAAACATCTCACTATAAAAGTCAGCATTGCTAGTCTATGATGTTGGTGCTAGTTTTGAATGAAACCCTAAAATATATGTTTCAAAGAAACATTATCATAATTCTGGATTTTTCTACGTAATTAGTATTCATTAAAAGGGCTATGTTGAAAATATGGGGACAAAGGGTGCAATAAAGAAAAAGGAAATGGACATAGATGTCATTTGGTGTGAGTATATATCCATCTAAAAAGGGGCATTTTGTGAGTATTGGCTGTGAGAGAAAAGGGTTTCAGAAAGAGAGAGAGAGGGTTTGGGATTGGGAAGCCGAGGGATTGACGCTGCGTGTCTTCCTCTTCCATTTCGATCTGTCCCTCATTCCTGATCATCCAACCACCTCAGTATCACACCAACACCATGTCTCTCTCTTTTCTCTATCTATTTCTCTCTTTATTTTTTTACTCACATTTCTAGGGTTTCTTTCTGATCCCTCTTTCTCTTTCAGATCTGAACGTGTATCGTCTCACCCATGGCTTCCAAGCGCATCCTCAAGGAGCTCAAGGACTTGCAGAAAGACCCACCAACTTCTTGCAGCGCTGGTATCTCTTTTTCTTCTTCATTTCACACCCCACCACGATATTTTTGTCTCCTCTAACTGTGCTGTAAAAAAATCGTTTTTTTTCTGGGTTTGTGTTTGTTCAAGGGTTAAATGAAAAAAAAATAATGTAAAACTAAAAAATTGTTGTTTCTGCTGCTTTTTGAAAGCCTTGAACGCGTGGACTGTCACTGACCATGGTAGAGTAAAGTAAAATTAGGTAAATAAAGAATAGTATAAATTATGTCTATGTTGCAGGAAAAAACATGCATCGGTTTTAAATTAAGGCTGTGGTAGTGTTCCTTCTCATTGCAGGAAATCGGGCACTAATTGATGTTGCAACAAAAATTGCAGTTGAAGACTGTTTTCTAAAACTGTTATGTTTTTGAGTTTGAAGTTTTTTTGTAGTATTTGCAAATGCAAGTGTTTATTTTTCAGGTCCAGTAGCTGAGGACATGTTCCATTGGCAAGCAACAATTATGGGTCCTGCTGATAGTCCTTATGCTGGAGGTGTATTCCTAGTCACTATCCATTTTCCTCCGGATTATCCTTTCAAGCCCCCTAAGGTAATGTGTGAAGTCTGCTTGTGGATTTAGGGGCTTTGTTTTTTAAGTGTGTTCTAAATTTCTGACATTTTGGCTTAGCCAGGTTGCATTTAGGACCAAGGTCTTTCACCCGAACATCAATAGTAATGGTAGCATTTGTCTTGATATCCTGAAAGAGCAGTGGAGTCCCGCACTCACTATCTCCAAGGTTCAGTATTTTTCCCTTTAGTTTAAAAAATACGTGGGTATATGGATATTTTAATTGCATGGCTCAAATCGAGTTTTGAGGGAAAGTTACCAAAATGAAACTACTGAATAATATTTGCAGTTTTGTACAGAGTCACTACAATTTACTTCTTTGTTTTCATTACTTTAGTAAAAAAAAGTCCCCTTTTCTGCGTGGGGCTCTGACTTTTTTTTTGTATTTATTGAAATTGAAATTGTTAATTAAACTACTCTCAAGTTAAATTGGATCAACATTGTTACAGTTTTTTATGTTGTCATCTAATTACTGATTGTCATGTATGGCTATGGTGTGCTTGGTAACTTTTATATGACTTTTAAACTATTCGTGTATGACTTCTCATTAAAAGATAGTGTAAAATCTTTACTCAGACAGGGCATGATAATCAAACACTGTTGTTGACTAGGTCATAGTTATCTGTACTGTACAACTTGTGGTATGATTCATATGATACAATTCTCACTGCTGCCTACTGAGTCATTTAGCATGTCTCGTATTTGTGCATTCTGAATTACAAGAATCGTGATCTGCTACAGAAACACATTTCTGGTGAAACTGGTTTTTCTCCAAAACTGGGTTGAGTTGTGTGTAACCAATAGCTTTAACCTCATTGAGATCCAGTGTGGCCCATTTGCTGTTTTTCATGTTTCTACGTCCTCGCTCACTCTTTTTTCCCTTTTTCTTGTTCTACAGTTTCTTTTGCATTTACAATTTTTTTTCTTTCCTCTTACACTTTTTTGGGCCCTTGCTGTTTCCTGACTGTGTGTGCTGCTGATCCTATCTCCCAAAAATCTAAGTGGTTGGTTACTATTGCGAATGTTATTATCTTTGTTTTGAAGCTTATATGCCTCTCTATTAGCTATTATACTTCAAAATGCTCATATATGTGCGTGTGTGTGTTTGTCTATATATATTTATTCATATTTTTTGTATGTTAAATTGCTAATTATATGTATGCACACACATTCACACACACACACACACACACACACACACTTCATCTTTGTTTGTTTTTAGGCTTATATATCACTCTATTAATTACTGTACTTTCAAATGCTTATATATATGGATATATTTTTCATATGTTTCTCTATGTTAATGTTAAAAGGTTCCTTGAATTACTTTTTTTAGTTATTAGTGTATTTATGTCTTTTATTTTGTATGTAATATACTTTATTTTACCATTATATGGATCCGAATTCAAGTACTGTGAACTTATGTAACTAATTGTTTCACATTTTCATATAATGTATACTCGTGTTAATGTTTCACCTCTCTTCATGTATATAACTGGTAACCTCTTTACCATACCTCTCTTTCTACACCCTTTCTCTGTGAACACTGGTGTCCACTGTGTATTTTTTGATATGTTTCACTCTATTTTTATTCAATCCTTCATTCCTTGAATTGTCCATTTTAAATTAGCTTGACTTCAAGTCTGTGATGAGCTTTACTCTGCGGGTTTACTAGTCTTAATCCACCACCACAGCCACTGTTCATAGGATGTCATAGAGTCACTGCCATGGGTAGTTTCTGGCAAAAAAAGAAAGACTAGAGGGCCAAGGACTGATTAGTGGTTTATAGGTTGATAAAGAGGGGCTTTTGAACTATTCATAGTTTTCTAACAAGCATTGAAGGAGAGGTTTCTCTTAATTTAATCCTTGAAAAATTCTTCTCTGTTGTTTTCTCCACTGTTTTAGTTGTATTCTAATTCATAATCATCATAATCAGCAGTTGAGAATCTCCCATTCAACTAGTTGTAATTGTAATTTTGTACAGTCCATGGGTAGATTGATTTTTAGTTGTGGCTGGTTATTTTGCATCCTGACAACATGATTAGGGAGTGGTTCTGTTTTTAATTTTATCATCTTGAATTCTGTCTGATGAAATATGGCCACTGTAGCGTGGTGAGTTTATAGTCTTGTTCTATCAACGTTGTTCTGTCTTTAAAGTTCTATTTTGAGTGGGCCCAATGGAGGGTCCCCATCGAGACCCCGAAATAGCTCCTTGGTATTGCCTGGGGAAGGGGGGAGGAGAGCATTGGCAGGGATCAAAATCCTGCCAATCCAAATCCAAATTTTAACCCTATCAACAAGGGACGCATTTTGTGTAATTGATTAGTAGGAATCTTATATAATCATTTGTTGTATGTGAATCTCATTACTGATGTTGAGAGGAATCTAAGGAATGATGGGTTTTGTAATTATTATGTTTTGCTTGTCACACCTCAGGTACTGCTTTCTATATGCTCATTGCTGACTGATCCAAATCCTGATGACCCACTTGTTCCGGAAATTGCTCATATGTACAAAACTGACCGGGCCAAGTATGAGGCCACTGCTCGCAGCTGGACCCAGAAGTATGCCATGGGCTGATTTGTGTTTAAATATTGTATATTGAAGAATGGCTGGCATCTATGAATACTTTTGTGGGTTTGCTTTTCTCTTCCTGTTTTCCGGGGTGAGATTGGGTTTCTGTTATGAGGGATAGGGAAGGGCGGTGTCTTAATTTGATAAAAAAAAATAACTATGTTCATCCACTGTGATGTTTTATCATGATGCAAACGCACGAACAGGATGTTATTTGTGTCGTGGTTGTGTTGTAACTTTCTCTATCGAGTAATGTAGAAATAGTGATATGTGGCACAAGTTTCTCTTTATGTTCTGCACAGCGTTTTCAAGTAAAGATGTTCTTGAAAGTCATCGATTTTTTTTCTTCAAAATAAGATTAGATGGCACTATCTGCAAATATTAGACAGTCTCCAATAGGCACTACTTAGAAGGACTGTAGAAAGCTTAGGTTGTGGTGGTACTGTGTAAATGTAGCCTAAGATTAAGCTAGAAAACGTTGAACAGTGTTCAGAATACGTTTTATAAAGAAGCATTAGCTTAAGACTTGGAAAATCCTTTAAAAATGGTTGTACTTCCTGTCAAGAAAAGAACAGTGCTTCTTTAATGTAATAATTTATTAAACCAGGAGTTGTGTACTTGAGGAGGCTAGGACCGATTTATATATCTATATATGGTATTTTAAATTACTTGAATTCGAAGTATCTTTTTTTTAACTTTTTAACTTTTATATCTTACTCTCAGTGCTTGTGATATATATTTTGCACACTTCTCAAATGAAATGATGAATGAGTGTCTAATTTATAATAGTTTACACATATTACATGGCCATCACCACTATTATTAAAAGTAATAGTAAGAAAAAGAGCATTGGATTTATTCCCCATGTGAGCGATGATTGTATTTTGAGATTTGGTTTGCGTGGTTATTAAGGTGTGTTTGGTTTGACAGAAAATTGGTGCTTTTGTTATTTAGCTCTGCACAACACAACTGTCTGTTTTGTACCTCAATTATCACAGTCCACACAGCAAAAAATAGTAGTTTGTGATTCTTTTGTGGGACTCACTCCAGCTTGCCAAAATTTAATGTATCCTAAATTTCTTTCTCTTCACTCTAAAATCTTAATCATACAAATTATTGCAAAAGTGATTTTTCTTTTTTCATAAAAATTGTTTTCTCTTTCATACATATAATTAGTATCCAGCTGCCGAAACTACCTTTCTTTTTTAAAAATTTATTTAATCAAACAGACACGAAAGTGTATAGTGAGCTTAAATTTGTATATATGATGCCTACTTTTATATTATTCAAGATGATTATTAGTAATATGTTAAATCTAGTTTAACCACTTCCAGGATTTTGTTGTGTTATGATTTTATAAGTGGAATAGCTTTATGCAATAACATTAGTATATTTTGTTATCATCTTATTTCTTTATTGGCTTAATTTTCATGCAATATAAAAAATGCAAAGCTAGAAAAAAACTATACATTTTAAAAAATAATGAGAATGATTATGCTTTGTTATTGGACCGGATGGTCACTCTTTGCAATGATTCATGAACAAGTCATCTTTGGATTGGATGATCAAGAAAGTAAATCAAATTATGTAAGGACAATTAACCATGCTAACTAACTCAAAAGTAAATTATGATTATTCATTGTAACTAGACTGATGTTAATAAAAAATTCACTCTAAAATTTTTAAAATTTATAAATATAGGTTTGAGGTAAAGAGGTAAATTATTTGCATTTATTGTATCTTTAATAGCTGAGCTATCAAATGTTGAACTAGTTTTGGCATTAGAGTGTCTTCTGCAGATACCTTTCGAATGGTTTGAACGAGCGACTTGGATAATTAGTTTAATCTAGCACTCAACTCTCAAACCACTTTCGAACTTTAGACAACACATCAAAACTTAGATCCTTGACCTTAACCCCTACACTTGAAACATTTAGCGTCACCGTGGGGCTGAGTATTTAATAATTAACAACCTTTTGGTGAGTAGAAGAGACATGACAAACAACATTATGCTAGAAGAATCAGATAACCAACCAAGCCAACTGGAGATAATAAGGAGCATACAACGACAAATGCAAGAGAGACAACAAAGATGTGAAAAGGAATTGACGACTCTCAAGGCTAAGAATATAACATATGCCAAGAGCAAAGCGCTTGATAGTCGATGCCTTATGCCCCAACCTAACTACATTAACCTGTTTTAACCAGGCTCAACCTGTGTAGGATAGTCACAAGGGCAACACAAGTGCCAATAGGAGGAACCCGTATGTGAACATAGTTGAAACAGTTGGTTTGTTGCCTTTCACATCAACCATCATGGAGGCTAACATGTCCCTGATTCCCCAACCTTTAACAAATATGATGGATCAACTGATCCGGACGAGCACTTGAGGATGTTTGTGAATCAAATGGCCTTCTATATTGCAAGTGACTCGATGTGGTGTAGACGCTTTGACGTGGTTTAACTCATTGCCACCCAACTCTATAGATAACATTGCGATCATCCACTCGGTTTTTGATACCTAGTTTGCCACGACGTGGTTCATGAATTCCACAACCCTTTTTCTTGAAGCATTCTTGAAGAGCAATTTACTGTACTACATTAACTGATCGTTTTTTGCACAACTCAAGGTGCATCGTGTTTAATTAGGAGAGAAGATTTGCAATCTTTGATTTGCTATTTCCCTGGACGTGAGCATCAGGAAGAAGAGTGTGGGACTCTTGACTTTGAGAGGGGATTCTCAAAGGGTTGTTGCAATAGGGACGAGAGGTTCTGTGTTGGCAGGTTTTGTTGTTCTATATTTGATTGAGAGTTTGTGAGGTGTTTACATTGAGAGTGGCTCTGTAAAACCTTGGCTGTAATACTCTGATCATTATAGTGAATTACTCTCCAATCTAAGGTTGATTGGGAGGGTGACTGGATGTAGGCATTGAGGCCGAATCAGTATAAAAACTGTGTTTGATTTTCTCTCCTTAATTTCTTTACATTTTCATACCAATTGCATTTACACATACTGTTTCATTGCACACATTTGCGTACTGCACAAGAAAGATTTCAAGAACACTATTATTTGCGAAAAAGATTTGAAAAGTGCAAGTTTTTATAAAACACCACTTCACCCCCCCTCTTGGTGTTGAGGAACAAAGTCAATCTTTTCTAACACTTTAACTTAATAAAATATAAATAAGTTTAAATTTTAATTTTTTTACAGGTAATTGATCTTGTAGGTATGGGTAGTATTAATGCTGTTAAAAAGGACCACCAAACCCAACTCGACTCGACCTACCATAGGTTAACTACTTACTGAGCCATCCTAGCCCAAATCACTTATTAGCAAGCCAAGAAATTTGAACCGACCTCGGTCCATCACAGATTGATAGGTTAAACAGGTTGACTCACTAACTTACTTAATTGCAAGTTTTTTTTTCAATTAAAAAAAATCTAATTCAAATCTAAATAAATGGGGAGTGTCTTAAATTATATTTTTTATCAATCAAACATAAGATTTCATTCACACAAATATATCACAAAATCTTCTCAACAAAATTTTTAGTAGCTTCAAAGCGATTCAAATTTATTTTTGCATAAAAATTAAGTTATTAAGTATAGATTTGTGAATTTTTCATGTTGTCTAATTATTTCATACAAAAATAATTTCACGCGAGTCTTCGCTTGAATATTTTATAAAATGACTAACCCAACAAAAAGTACTTATTAGAAAAATTAGGTGGGTTGGTGAGCCAAGCTCACCATTATTTCAATCAGGGTGATCCGAGTTCTTAGTGAGCTGAACTCAAAATTGGTTCGTATCGAAATTTCAAAATTTTCTTCAACCTAACCCGATCCAAACTCGTGGTGGACTGGGTTGGCTCACGGGTTCCAACCCGTTTTGACAACACTAGGTAATATGATACCCACAACGGACTAGTCTATAAACACTATTAAAAAATTATACCCGTATACCAACTATTAGTCGCAAAGTTTATCTGCAGATACCCGCGGGCACAAGTATTTTTGTCATTAATATCGTAGACAGTTTGAATTATTTTGCATATAAAGAACAAATGGTACTTTCCTCATTCTCGATGCACAAGTCACAAACAATACTTCCTAGTTGAAAACCTCTATATGCTAGCTTTTTCTTAGTTGGCAACTTTTCCAACAACGCCCTCCATCCTATAATTTGTGCTTTTGAGATATCTTTCACACTCCAAAAGGATTTAAATAAAGTAGTATCTTCCCCACTTAGATTACTTATCAATATTATATGCAAATCTTACCGTAAATGATCTTTCCTTTTCCTCCGTCTACACTAAACAATTCGCACAATCTCTTTTTGAATTGTTGCCCAGTTATGAGTTGCAATAAGTCTTGTTCTTGAATTCTTCCCAAGCCAACCAACCATGATTAAAACTCGCAAACCAACCAGATTTACAATAGGTTTGAGTCGGATTGAATTAAAAAAAATTGTAAATTTTGATATGAGCTAAAAATGAACATGTCTCACCAGTCAACCCATAATAGTATCAGTATCTAATGAAAAATGAGGAGATATCCAACATCAGGCCAATATAATAGTATCAATATCTAATGAAAATTCTAAACTAAATATAGTTTGGTAACATAAGTTTTTTGCAAATATTACCAAAATAACCCGAAACTTACACGAAGGCCAAGATGGCCTGAGTAAAGTCGGATAAACTAAAAAGAATGTCAAACAAAAGCTCATGATAGTTAAACCAATATAATTTCAGATTATAGCACACCATAACTTCACTATGTATTGCATATTTGTGGGTTGAATACCTCCTTTATTACTATTTATAATCCAATTTGACCAACAACAGGAAAAGAAACCTCCCAGTCCCATAGAAGGGTTTGCGACAATAAATTAAAAAAGAAATCCCTCCTTACTAAGTTAGACAAGGTTGTTCACTATCAAGTAAAATGATTGCTCTTTGACCATACATACCTTCATTCAAATGAATGACAAATTAGAACCCACACAATACTCTCACAAAAATTTGATAAGGGAAGCTATATTATGGCTATACAGAGAACTAAATCTAGTCAACTTTGAAAACAGAAAATATGTGACTTCCCTAATTCAATGCTAGAGCATTTTGAAGGAACTTTGCTGCACCAACAACATCACCAATCATATTTACAATTTGAGCATGCCTAGAACCTGTCTAGATAAACATTTTCATAATACTTTAAAGACAAGAAAATAAGAATGAAAAATTAAAGACGTATATGCAAAAGGTGAAAACTCATAGAATAGAAAGAGTGATTACTGAAACAACAGAGGCACGACCTTAATTGCCTTAGGCAACTCATCCATACCGTGACCCGCGAAGCGTTCGTCCAGAAGCAACAACCTCGTTGAGCCCCTCCACTTGCTACTGACAAATTCTTCTCCAAGCAACTTCCTCATACCAACACTATCTTCTTCTTCCTCTTCAAAAACCTCAACCACGACAAAACTGTTCTGCCCCACGTGCCTACTGTCTTCCACTTCCATCGCCTCCTTCCTCTTCTTCCTCTTCTTATTCCTGTTCGGCCTCGAAATCTTTGCGAGGTTGCCAAACTTCACAAATCCACGCGAGTTGAACGTCCTTGCGAGTTTGTCGCGATACAGAACCGGACTAAGAACGTCACCATCTCTGTCGGCCTTGCCATGGATCTGGTGCTGCACCAAGACGAGAGTTCTTTCTTCTTGGTTTTCGAATTCGCCGTCACCGCTACTTGGCTTAGGTAAGAGAGGAGCGATGTTGCGGACGCGGGGACGCGGGCGATGTTGCGGACGCAGAGCCAGTTGAGGAGGTGGCCGCAATGTCAACCGAAATGAAGGACAACGAAGGAAAACATATGAGGGTACGAGTAAAAGAAAGAAATCGTATATCAGATTAGAGAAAGTATTCCAGGAAAAAAATTGAAGAAGAAGCGTAATTTTTTTATCCAAACTTCTATACCGGTTTTAGCATTTATTAGGTATAGAAAAATTTCTTTAAATTATTTATTTACATGTTATAAGTTGAATGGTGTAAAAACATTTATTTTGCTTTTTTATACCTATTCTGAGTATAATCAGTGTAAAAAAAGTTATCTTACTTAAAATATTGTCACTGCATCATTTTTATACTTGATGGATTTTAATAGATATAAAAAGTCGCTATAAAAAGTATATTTTGCACTAATGTATAAATAAATATTGGACGTTAAAGTTCATAAAATAAAACTGTAAAATATTGGATTTATGACTATCATAAATCCAACATACAAGTAAAACAATGATAAAATACACTTATTAGCCTTTGGACTGTTAGACCAAATCCTAAAAAGTTCATTCTGAAACTTATAAATACAGAGATAAGGTAAGAACGTAGATAACTGCATTTATTGCGAATTTAAGATTCTACTATGATAACCGATTGGACAAGTTTGACTGACTTGAGCGTCAGATTGTCTTTAAGAAGTACCCACCCGCTCGGTTTGAAGACTGAAGGAGAAAGACTAAGAACTACTGTAACAGAGATCTAAGATAACATTAACAGACTAACCAAAAAGTATGAAAGAGTAGTTCTCGACCCCACATTCAAACTGTGGGGCTCGAAGACGAACGAAAAAGTTCAATGGTAACCACGAGAAACATGGGCAATCAGCAGGACCTTATGGATTTTTAAGGGAGATACAGAGGTAGATACAGGAGATGCAAAGAAGACATGAGGCTAAAATAAACGCCCTGAGAGCCAATCATGCTGCTAGTCAGCAAGAGCAGTCGGCCCAACACTCGGTGTTATTCCCACACCCTCTAAGGAGAACAATCAGGTTGAAGGACGAAACAGAACAGGTCAGGAGATTAGTACCACCATAGCAAGGGCAACCCTTTTCATCCAGATTGTGTAGGGTGAGGGTATGCTATGTTAAGAAAAAATCATCTATAAGACTTATATGTCTAAAACGCTCTCACGTTTTCAAGTTTAATCAAATAACATTAAACGAAATATGAATTTGAAAATGTTATATTTAGAAGAATAAGATAGGCAGAAACATAAGTGTTAGGCTCAAAATCCCTAATCATCTAGCAACATAGGAAAACCTTAGGAAAACACTTAGGGATATATGAAACGCAAAACATATAAGTTAAAACATCCATATGTAATGCTAAATGACTCCTAAGTGAAAACGTCTATGAGAGTTATATTAAACGCGTAAGCTATACTATACCCAATGGTAATCAGTTGAACTCTCAAGAAATGAAAAGGTGTCGAGACAATGTCTTTGGCTAAACCCTTTAAAAACCTCAAATAAAAATCCAAAAACATGTAGAAGAGGGAACTTGCTAAAATAATTTCTCTGAAAAGGCAATATCTCAAAAAACGTTTATAACAAACTAGACGATACCATGAGCTAAACCCTTCACTTCGTTCAAAGATGAAGTTCTTATTCAATGTTTGGTATCTTAGAGAAAAGCTTAAATGATAAATGGTACCTTAATGGTAAAAAATGTAAAAGCTGCACTCATGGCAGATGACTTGACAAAACTGTAAATGAAATTTAAAAGCTGGAATGAACTGAAACAAATGATTTTCACCGTTTAAAATGATCACTAAACACTAAGAAACATTGGAAGTATAAGCACATCAAGCACAAACACGAAATAAGCAAGAAAACAAAAATTCAAACAGTGGTGATAGAAGAACAACACATGACAGAAACAAAAATTTGCACAATAAAGAGGGTTATCTCTTGAAGAAAAGCGTGGACGTGCTGACTCTTGATGCCAAATGATAGAAGCGGCTCAAATCTTCAAGATTCGAACGACTCCTTGATGCAGAAGTGGCATGGAATGAAGATTTGATTGTAGATGACTGGCGCATGCAAGGTGTTTGTGAAAATAGTTTGCAATGTTTTGATGTGTGTGTGGAGAGTTTCTAACTCAAATAGCCTTCCAGCGGGGAAGGGAGCTAGAGGAAGAACAAGCTAAAGCAGCTCTAAGTCTTTGAACTCGAAGAAGTAGTGGCTGAATGCATTTCAACAACATAACACTATATCAATTCAAGTTGAAGTTTACAAAGATTGAAGCTCTCTTTTATAGATGATGAGAAGCTCTCCAACGTGCAAGTAAAGATACATATTCAAAACGTGCATGAGCTAAGTGACATGTGCCGGAGCTGCTTCAAGGTTGGCCGTGTGTTCCATGTGGAAAATGTTGAAAATGTGCGCAACTGAAGAAGCTACACGGCTGGATGTGTTTCTCATGGAAAATGTGGAAAATGTGCTTCACGGCTGGCTGCAACATGCACTCCTACTTGCTTCCTTTTCTCTCCTTTGCTTGGCAAACCTTCTAAGATGTATATGCATGGGTTCCCACCTTTATTGGTGACCTACAAAACAATACATATGTTATTTAGCAAAGTATATCTATCTAAGACTTAGATAAGGAAAGTACTTTTGTTGAAAGTCTTTATTCACTTCCCTTTCTTAGTCTTAGTGTAAGTTGATACTTTTTTGGATGGGAAATCCTTAAAGGAGTTGCCATCAATTACTTTTTCTAAAATTATTTTGAACATGTGAGATAGCCTTAGTTGCATTTGCAAGTAAGTTTTCAAGTATGTCAATATCAAACATATGACTTTTACAAGATAAACATTCAACATGATTCTTATTTTCATTAAAATCAGATACTTTTGTTTCTAAGTTGCAAATTTTATTTTTCAAAATTATTTTTCATCTAAAGCTTTCTCATATTTAATTTGCAAATCCTTAAAATCATTTTTCAAAATTTTATGAGTAGCATCCAATTTCTCAGATTCATTTAACAATTCAAGAAAAGCCTTTTGTAAATCAAAATCATCACTTGACTCAAAACTAGAATCACTTACTTGACTTCCTGCATCATCAGAGTCAGCCATTAAACATAAGTTTGCTTCTTCATCTTATTCACTTGAGCTTGAAGAACTAGAAGCATTTTCTTCCCAAGCTATGTAAGCCTTCTTCTTCTTGGAAAATTTTCTTTTCTTCTTTTCTTCACTTCTTTTGTTTTTAGGACAGTCAGTCTTTACATGTCCTCTTTCTCCACATCCATAGCACTTGATGCTTGATGGAGATCCTTGAGTTTCTTTTCTTTCTCCATGGTATTTATCCTTTCCTTTTGCTCTCATGAATTTTGCAAATTTCTTTATCATGAGGCTCCTGTTTTCCTCATCTTCAGAGTCATCATCCTCGGTTCTTCTTGAACTTTTTCCCTTAGATATTTTATATTTGAAGGCAAGAGTCTTCTTCCTTCCTTGATCCTCTTCCGTTGTCAATCTATTCAACTCAAGCTCGTGCTCACGAAGCTTTCCAAACAATATTGCCATTGACATTTGAGAGAGATTTTGACATTCCGAGATGGCAGTCACCTTTGGTTGCCAAGACCTGTCCAATGATATCAGAATTTTTACATTTAATTCATCAGTATCAAAAGTCTTACCCAACCCT
Organism: Vigna angularis; assembly: GCF_016808095.1. Taxonomy (NCBI): domain Eukaryota; kingdom Viridiplantae; phylum Streptophyta; class Magnoliopsida; order Fabales; family Fabaceae; genus Vigna; species Vigna angularis. The sequence goes on from NC_068971.1 coordinate 11,722,567, forward strand.
GTCAAATAGTTTACAACATGAGTGAAGCGCTTCTGGACATCCGAAATAGTTTCACCAGGCTGCATCTTGAACATCTCATACTCTTGGATGAGTGTGTTCTTCCTTGCGCGTTTCACATCATCAGTACCCTCATGTGTAACTTTGAGGACTTCCCACATTTCCTGTGCTGTCTTACAAACAAAAATTCTATAGAACTCGTCAAGTACAACAACAGATGAAATAATATTACGAGCCTTAATATCAAATTGGGCTCTTCTGTTTTCCTCAGCAGTCTAGTTAAAGTATGGTTTTTCTACTTCTACACCATCAACAACACTTTTTAGAATATAAGGACCATTTAGTACAGCTTCCCAGATGCCGCTGTCAACAGATCCCATAAAAATTTTCATTCTGACTTTCCAGAAGGCATAGTTATCACCAGTAAAAAGTGGTGGTCTGTTGATGGAAGCAACCTCGGCATATAGTTGATTTTGATGACTGGTCATTTTCGAAAAATTTGAAAGAATATCAAAGCAAGCTCTGATACCAATTGATGAAACAATCGCTACCAATTTTGCGCAGTGAAAATATTAACACAGAGTACGATACAGATTGTTAAAAGCAAAGAGCTTGATCGGTCAATTTAAAAAATGGTTCCTTTAATTTTCTTATAAACTTTTTATCAAACAGTTGATGAACTGAAAATATAAAGAGTGTTGGGAGTAGAAAAAATCACACAACTGATTTTTATCCTGGTTCGAATAAGAAGATTCTACGTCCAGTCGTTAATCACTATAATTAGTGATCAACCTTTTCACTAAAATATTGTTTGTACAGATTACAAGTATTTCAAATAAAGATTAAGAAACAAGAACACCTTTCGTTCGACAAACGAACGGAAGAATGCAACAAGAACCTTCCTTCGACAAACAAACCGGAAGAGCTTCCTTCGACAAACGAACCAGAAACAACAACTCTGCCAACTTGAAGAGAACCGCTCCGACCTTTGACACACAAAGCGCGAGCTTCTCCTATTCACAAGACTTGACAGGAGCAAGAACTAGCACTTGAGAACTTCCTCAGATTTCACTGTATTCTCAAATTCGCAAAGTGTTTTTGGAAGAATTAGGAAGAAAATGTATATAGCCTACTGGTCTGACATATTACAACTGACAGTGATAATCGATTATTGTAAGTGATAATCGATTATATACGAGACTTGGAACAGTTAAAATATTTAACTCTTCAACCGCTCGGCTCAAGTTCTTCACATTCTTCCACCATTCGGTTTGAGCCCTCACAGCCTTTTGTCGTTCGACTTCTTTCTTCTTCTTTCTTACCGCTGTCCACTGTTGAGACTTTGGCAAGTGTACCAAATCGTTCAAGTAATAAAACCGGTAAGACCGGATATCGTTTCCCAAGAGACTCGTGTCCTAGACAATCGTATAATATCTAACTAATTTAGACTAAAGAATGATTCCATGTTTTTGGGTTTTTCATGCAATTAAAGTAAAGATAAAAAGTAAATGGTAAAAGTGATCTTTGATAATGCAAACACTTAGGAAATGAAAGATTAGAAATGATATGGACTGATATTGTTGGGGGTTGATTTCACCTACTTCACTCTTATGTATAGAAAATCACTTCCTCTTCATTAATTAGCCAATGTCAATCTTCTAATTTACTCAAACCCAATCCCTTGGTAGAGAGAGCCTAGACTTACTTCTTAAACTCCAATCCCTTGGAAAACCTAACAAGTTCATCCGCTTTAAGAATTGAGATTCAAGACAACCAAAGGTCCTAGTTCTATCCCTAGATACTATTTCCTTTAGGTGTTTAATCCAGTTCTAGATTCACCCAATATTTCCCAATATCAAGCAAACCCTAAAATCATGATATGGTTGAATTACTCATACAAGCTTTAAGTAGAGGAATTAAACACTAACAATCAATGAAAGAGGCATATAATCATTCAAAACAACTGTAATTACATAAGAGATCCGTGGTTACATCAATCCCCAACAAGAATGAAACTAGCTCTCCATGAATGGAGAGCTTGAGCTTACAACAATGGTGGAAATGGAAGAAGGAGGAGGACCCAAGGATGAAGAAGGGCTGTTCCCACAGCTCCTAGCTCGCCTCTGGACGCTCCAATTGAGAGAATTTGTGTCTGGGATGCCAAAGATATCAAAGCCCTTCTAATTTGGGGTTAAATAAACCCAATCTGCCAAATCAGCAGCAGGCGCGCTTGAGACCGCGCTCCAGCGCGCGAAAACAGGAAAAAGGGCGCTCCAGCGCCCTTTTATAGGGGGCGCTCCAGCTAGCTCCAGTCCTGGTGCAGAGCCCGCTCCAGCGTCCATGGAAAAAGGGCGCTCCAGCTAACTTTTTCCAGATTCTGGTTCTTCATATTTTTGCTGTTTTCTTGTTTTCTCTGGTTCCAGCACTCTTCATTTGATGCAGAGACTTCTTCCAACTAATTAACTTGTATAAATAAAGGGGTTAATGATCAATTTATCTAATTAAAGCTTAAGATGAAACCACTTCTTAAACTAAATGAAAACTAGGATTTACAAGGTAAAAAGGATGAGAAAGAGTTGATATTTTCTCTAATTCAATACTGAATTCATAGTAAAATATGCCACTATCAACTCCCCCAAACTTAGAACCTTGCTTGTCCTCAAGCAAAAGGTATCTGACTGTCAAACAAAACATACTTCAAAGATTACAGCTGGATTCATAATACATTGCTTAACTTGAAACAACTAGAAATGTGTATCATGTTAGTTTTCCACTATGATGCTCACAACACAATCAATCAATCAAATGCCATAGTTTATAAGAGATCAACAGTCATGGCAGGATGCTTTACTAAATTATGTAGAACCAATCCTCACTTAAGATGGTGTTTCACTCTAATGCACTGGTGTATAAGGATGTGTGTCTATCACTCTACTATCAAATTGTCACACAAATCAACTTTGCCATTTGTTTCAACCAAATTAAACACATTCACAAGTAAGTCAACATCACAAGGACTTTCATTGGCTTGTATTGTGGCTAGGCTACGAAGGAACATGGTTTTTCTGGATAATAAAGCACCTTGAGCTAAGAGATCAAACAATTACAATCATGAATAAAAGTTCTCTTTTGCTTCACTTAGATTACCACCAATGTCGAACTTACACCCAACTGTTTTTCATTCAGTTCTTTTCCTTCTCTCTTTTTCTTTCTTCCTTTTTGTTACTTTTGTATCTTTCAAATTTTTCTCAATTCATCCTTTCATAACAACTCCCCCAAACTTAAACCATTCTCCTGCAGTACAGATGATTTCTCCATTTAGCTCAAGGTAAGGAAAATAGGGAAATTTCATTTGGGCTTTAAGGTTCAAAAAGAGTCATTTATCAATCAAGGTCGAAAGGTTTTGAATTGGTTTCTTTTGGCAATTTGTGGAAGAAGTAGGGGAGCAAGATGGCCTTGATCATGTGCAACTAACAAGCAAATGGTTTATATCAGAGAAACTCAGGCAAAGTCAATTGTGATCAAATATGATAGCATTCACAAGAAAATTCTAAGGCACAACATCTCACAAGGTCAACTCGAGGTTCCACAATAACATCAAGCAACTGCCATGAATAATGATCTCAGTTAAGCATTCAGCATTCTCAGACTTTTTCATGAAGGAAGCAGTACAATTTGAACTAAATTAACCCATCTCAAGCATCATTTCAAATCAAACCATAAGCATTATGAATCAGCATAAGTCTAACAAGCCAGATAACTAAAACAACTTAACTAAAATTGAAAAACAAAAGCTAACTAGCAACCAAAGTAAAAGAAAGCAAAATAAAAGGTCCTGTGACTCATGATTTGTAGCTCATTGTCAGACTCCTTCATTTTCTGCACCACCTCCCCCAATAAATTGGGTTGGTCCCCAAGCCATGCTACTTGGGTCGCATATTCCTCTGTTGACATCTCTACTTTGTGGCGGCGTTTGTTTTTATTCTCTTGGAGTTGGATGAAGAAGTCATTTCTGCACAAAAGATTGAAAATAAAGTTTGCAAATGTGAGCTCACAATGTATGTATTTGTAACAAACAATCATTAGATCACATGATCATGAGTTCACAAGGTCAAACGCACACTAAATATGCAAGAAAAATCACAAAACACAGCCTGGAGCATGAAAAATTTGAAGCAGAAGAGAAAAATAGAGTTGCTGAAAAATCTGGTCTGGTTGGAGCTAGCTGGAGCGCCCCTAAACAGAGGGCGCTGGAGCTAGCTATGGGTCAGAATGCCAGAAAACTGGATTCGTGCTGAGCGCGCTGGAGCGCCCCTGAGCAGAGGGCGCTGGAGCGCCATACCAGATTGCAGATTTGCAGAATTTCACAACTACACCTACGATTTTTGGAATTTGGCACTTCTTGATGCTCAATTCAGCCCAGATTAACATGTTTTCACTATACAAACTTGATCAAATCCATAAGGATTGAAATTGAGTGCAAGAATGCCAATTTAGGTGCACACTTCCAAAGCTTTCTAATTCTACAACTCAAGGCTTCAAATTTTACACTTTAAACATACCTAAACTCAACATAACCATTCAGAACATACACAATCACACTAGAACACATAAAAACAGATTGAACAATTCTAAAACACAACAATACATAATAAAACTCAACATTACACTAGTTAACCATTAACAACACAAAAACTACAATTGAAGCTAACATGCTCCAAAATAACCAAATCAAATCAAAACATTCTAAAGCAAATTCAAACAATCAAAACACACTCAAATAATAAAATCACACATAGAGAAAGGGTTAGAAAGCTGGGTTGCCTCCCAGTAAGCGCTTGTTTAACGTCATTAGCTTGACACCATTAAGCTCAAGTTTGATTTTTGATGTTGGAATGCTTCTTCTTGTCATGACACCAACATCCTCTCAGCAATTTCCTAGTCACCAACTTGACTCTCCTAGAATATGGAGCCTCTATCTCAAGCACTTCATTTATCTTTATGTTCTTGATGACCCATAACCTATTCTTGAATCTCACTGGTTTTCCAACTTTGGGTTCATCTCTTTCCATCACAGGGTTTTGGTGAGCTAGTTTCTCTTCCTTATCTTCTTCTTCTCCCTTCACTTTTGGAGAGAAGCAATTAAGGCTCCTTTTTACCAACTTGGCAGCTTGCTCTGTTAGACTAGTAATTGATAGAAGTTCATCTGTAGCTTCAAGACTAGTCTCTTTTTCATGATTTTGCTGCTCAACCCCAAAGACGTTGAAAGTCACCTCCTCATCTTGGTCTTTCAATTTCACTATTCCTTCTTCCACATGAATGACAACCTTGGCTGTCTTCATGAAAGGTCTTCCAAGGATGAGTGGTATATCTGCAGATTCCTCCATGTCCATAACTACAAAATCCACCGGGAATTGGAGTTTATCTATTTTGACCACCACATCTTCCACTACACCATATGGGTACTTGATGGATCTATCTGCCAGTTGCAACATCATTCTTGTAGGTTTGACTTCAACACCACCAATCTTATTGAGCATGGATAAAGGTATCAGATTGATGCTAGCTCCCAAGTCAACGAGAGCTCTACCTATATCATGATTTCCAATTGTGCATGGAATGGTGAAACTCCCCGGATCTTTAAATTTGGGAGGAAGGGTTTTCTGCATGATGGCACTACAATTCCCTTGCACTTCAATTGTTTCCTCATCTAAATACTTATTCTTCTTGTTGAGGATTTGCTTCATGTACTTTGCGTAGGCAGGAATTTGTTGTAGTGCTTCGGTCAATGGCATGGTAATCTCAAGTTGATCAAATATTTGCTTAAACCGAGCCAATTGTTTCTCCTTCCCTTCAGTAGATGGGATTTTTGGGTAAGGAAGGTGTTTCACAATCTCTTTCTCTTTTTGATTTTTCTCTTTTTCTTTCTTTTTATTCTCTTCTTCTCTTCCAACCATGTCTTCTTCTTCTTCATTTTCTTTCTGATCTTCTTCTTCTGGCTTTTCTTTTTCTTCTTCTTTTCTTCCAACCTCTTTCCCACTTCTTGTGAATATTACATTACAATCTTCCTTGGGGTTGACTTGCGTATTTGTAGTAAATTGTCCACCCTGTTGGTTTGCTAATTGCTTGGCCAATTGACCAACTTGCACTTCCAGATTCTTTATAGATGCATCAGTATTTTTCTGGTTTTGGATGAACTGTTGTATGAACATTTGCAAGGTATCTTCTAGCTTTGAAGTCCGATCATTTTGAGGTTGATAATGCTGAGCAGGTTGATACGGATTTTTACTGCTAGAAGCTTCTTGATATTGTCTCCACCCTTGATTGGAAGAATTAGGGAAATGATTGTTGAAGAAGTGTTGCCGTCCTTGATTTCCCATATAATTGACTTCTTCAGGTTGGGATGTATTAGGACTTTGACAATGGCCGTTGGGGTGGTTATCTCCACAGAAATCACATCTCATTACTTGATGATGTGGTTGAGGTTGAGCTTGCATTGCTTGCAACTGCTGAGGTAGTTTGGCCATATGTTGAGTTAGGAGTTCCATCTGTTGGGCCAGAATCTTATTTTGTGCAAGTAAAGCATCCTGGGCACTCAGTTCATACACTCCTCTCCTCTGTGCTGGATTTCTCCCATGTTGGCTTCGCATGTCAGTGGAAGCCATATTTTCAATCACCGCAATGGCTTCATCAGCAGTTTTAAATAGTACTGAACCACCAAAAGATGCGTCTAGTATCATCTTAGTATGAGGTTGCAAACCATTACAAAAAGTTTGCACTTGCATTTCTAGACTGAATCCATGGCTGGGACACTTTCTCAGTAAGGATTTAAATCTTTCCCAGGTTTCACAAAGTGGTTCATCTACTCCTTGTACGAAGGTAGCAATGGCAGCCTTCACCTCTGTGCTCTTTGATGGAGGAAAGAAGCGTGCTAGAAATTTGTATTCCACATCCTCCCAGCTCGTAAGACTTTGATTAGGCTGTGACTGGAGCCAAGCCTTTGCTTTGCCATTCAGAGAAAATGGGAAGAGTCTCATGTACAATGCTTCTTCATCCTCCCCTTGTACACCCATAGTACCACATAGCTCATAGAAAGTGACCAAATGAGCATGGGGGTCTTCATTGTCCAGGCCAGAAAATTGGTTTGAACTGATGAGCTTGAGTAGAGCAGGCTTCATTTCTGCCAGCTTGTCACTCATAGTGGGCCTCACAATGCTTGAGAAATTCCTCGGGCTTGTGTAGGTTATTGAGTCCCCTATGGTTCTCCTTGGAGGTGGTCCTGCGCCAGCCATCCCGTTCACAGAAGAAGAATCAAACGATTCTATGACTTGATTGTTGAAAGGAAATGAAGATTGCGGGGCAGCTTGTTGACTTAGAGCTCGCTGTCTCCTGGTGTCACTATTGTTTCTACGAGCTGTTTTCTCGATCTCAGGATCCACAAGGAGTGGTTCAGATGACACAGTCCTCCTTGTACGGATGTTTCCCTGCATACACTAGAAAACAACCAAACTCGTGCCACAAGTCAGCCCAAAAATAAAGATAATAATTACAACAAAATAGAAAATTATACACAAAAAGATAAAGCCTAAATCGGTTAAAAATCACACAAAAGTCTAGTTTAACACGGGTCCCCGGCAACGGCGCCAAAAACTTGTTGAGACTTTGGCAAGTGTACCAAATCGTTCAAGTAATAAAACCGGTAAGACCGGATATCGTTTCCCAAGAGACTCGTGTCCTAGACAATCGTATAATATCTAACTAATTTAGACTAAAGAATGATTCCATGTTTTTGGGTTTTTCATGCAATTAAAGTAAAGATAAAAAGTAAATGGTAAAAGTGATCTTTGATAACGCAAACACTTAGGAAATGAAAGATTAGAAATGATATGGACTGATATTGTTGGGGGTTGATTTCACCTACTTCACTCTTATGTATAGAAAATCACTTCCTCTTCATTAATTAGCCAATGTCAATCTTCTAATTTACTCAAACCCAATCCCTTGGTAGAGAGAGCCTAGACTTACTTCTTAAACTTCAATCCCTTGGAAAACCTAACAAGTTCATCCGCTTTAAGAATTGAGATTCAAGACAACCAAAGGTCCTAGTTCTATCCCTAGATACTATTTCCTTTAGGTGTTTAATCCAGTTCTAGATTCACCCAATATTTCCCAATATCAAGCAAACCCTAAAATCATGATATGGTTGAATTACTCATACAAGCTTTAAGTAGAGGAATTAAACACTAACAATCAATGAAAGAGGCATATAATCATTCAAAACAACTGTAATTACATAAGAGATCCGTGGTTACATCAATCCCCAACAAGAATGAAACTAGCTCTCCATGAATGGAGAGCTTGAGCTTACAACAATGGTGGAAATGGAAGAAGGAGGAGGACCCAAGGATGAAGAAGGGCTGTTCCCACAGCTCCTAGCTCGCCTCTGGACGCTCCAATTGAGAGAATTTGTGTCTGGGATGCCAAAGATATCAAAGCCCTTCTAATTTGGGGTTAAATAAACCCAATCTGCCAAATCAGCAGCAGGCGCGCTTGAGACCGCGCTCCAGCGCGCGAAAACAGGAAAAAGGGCGCTCCAGCGCCCTTTTATAGGGGGCGCTCCAGCTAGCTCCAGTCCTGGTGCAGAGCCCGCTCCAGCGTCCATGGAAAAAGGGCGCTCCAGCTAACTTTTTCCAGATTCTGGTTCTTCATATTTTTGCTGTTTTCTTGTTTTCTCTGGTTCCAGCACTCTTCATTTGATGCAGAGACTTCTTCCAACTAATTAACTTGTATAAATAAAGGGGTTAATGATCAATTTATCTAATTAAAGCTTAAGATGAAACCACTTCTTAAACTAAATGAAAACTAGGATTTACAAGGTAAAAAGGATGAGAAAGAGTTGATATTTTCTCTAATTCAATACTGAATTCATAGTAAAATATGCCACTATCATCCACTGTAACACCCAAATATTTTAAAGGGTATTACTGATAGTAGAGACTAAATTAATTTGATATCTCATATAAACAATCAAACTTTATTTCAATTACTCCAAAGTACAATACCAAATTTACAAACTTTAAACAATATAGTCTTCATCATTGAAATTTCAACTTATAAGTTTTACACAACATAATCTTCCCAATACAAATTTATTCTTTTTACAAAAATCCCTGAAAGTTTTTCCCCGCATCTCTCTCATCTCTAAGCTTTTTCAACCGCATCTGCAACATTATCTAATCACATATAACATGAGTTATATGATCATAGAATAAACAAATAAGGGTAAGCCAACCATATCATATCAATCATTAAACTTGTAATAAGAATAGTTCAAACATGTATTTCTACAATTACTAAAATATCATTACCCCGATGTCATTAATTCATCATTATCAAAATCAACTTCCTCAATTTCATAAACCTTACAATTTTACCATGCTTACTCACGAAGCCTTATGGTCAGACCGCTCTCTGCCTGCTTCCTTAAGCCTCACCTGCATACTATGTATTACTCTCTGAAGCCTTATGGTCAGACCTCTCTCTGCCTGCTTCTATAAAACTTATGAACCACATATTTATGTCAAAGCCTTATGGTCTGACCACTTGCTGCCTGCTTTCATAAACCTCAGGTGTTACTTTGCTCATATCAAGCTCCCATGGTATAAACCGAACATACTACTTCCCGTAGGAAACATCATTTCATAAGCAATGATTTCTTATATCTACTCCAACATTTCATCAAATCAACATTTCATACCCTCTTATCCACTCCAACATTTCATCAAATCAACAATTCATAACATCTTCTCCGCATAACTCAATCATGTTCATTCTCTAATCATAATTTGACAATAACCTATTTTGGTGTCAATAAATTAAACATATTGCCAGATATCATACTTCATATTATAAACTCATTTTGACCATACCGAGTATAACTCAACATATTTTCACCAAACAAAGATCATGGATCAACCAAAATATATCAACATATCTTAGGAACTACATATTAAAGTCTGGGCTCAATGTAATGATAAATAAAATATATATGAAATTTTTACCATGATAATATTATGCATCTACAATCAACTTGTTTTATTTTATTTTCATCCTAGTAGAGATTTTTCTTTACCCCAATTGGTCACCGGAGAGGACCCAGATGTCTGAACGCATCAAACTCACCTTCGACGCCAGCACATATGACTAGTCACAACTGACTGGACCAGGCCAGGGCTGCTCTATGATCAGGGATGTGCCAACTCAGGTTTTTAAGGTTCCTCTATCCTACCAACAAAGGGAGGCCTTCAATAATTAACAATTTATTTATTTAATTTATCTGCCTTGTTTTCTTATGCTCTAAATCTTAAAATGCCTAATTTTACTTCCTCTCACAACAACCTCAAACACTGTTTATATATTTAATACCCATATACAAGCTATTACAGAACCCTTATTCCAAACCTTCCAACAAGATTAATTTCAGCCAACAAACTCATTCAATAAATTCATCACAATAAACATCCATAATAGAATTCATACAAGATAATTATAAACAATTAACAATAATAAAACATTACTATAAATGGTCATAGAAGAATACAATATTTGACAATCATAAAAATAATCTTAATATAAAAATTCATGGGGAAACAAGAAGTTGAATCTGGCAGAGCCGGTTAGACAACTTCTAATCCATCCATCAATACAATATAATTAAATAACAAGAACAATACATGTCTGGGGAAATAAGAAGTTGAATCTGGCAGAGCCGGTTAGACAACTTCTAATCCTTCCAAAAATGCAATAAAATAAATAAGCAAAGAAATAAATAGTTTGGGGAAACAAAAAGTTGAATCTGGCAGAGCCGGTTAGACAACTTCTAATCCTTCCAAAAATGTAATAAAATAAATACGGAAGGAAATAAAAAGTTTGGGGAATCAAGAAATTGAATCTGGCAGAGCCGGTTAGACAATTTCTAATCCTTCCAAAAAAACAATAAAAATAAATAAGGAAAACAATAAAATGTTTGGGGAAACAAGAAATTGAATCTGGCAGAGCCGGTTAGACAATTTCTAATCCTTCCAAAATACAAAAATAAACCACTAATAACATACAATTGGCATAACATAATCAACATCATATTTTACAACTATCACACTTGGATATTAACACAAAACATACTCTTATTTAAAATTCAAAATCATACAGAAACAAAATACTCCATATTCAAGATTTAAAATCAGACAAAAGAAAAATTATAGCATATTCAAGACTCAAGATAATACAAAAAGAAATACTCAAAGTTAGCTTCCCTTACCTCTATTCCAGACTTAGTTTCCTCTTCTCAAACCGTTCTCCGGAAACTTCCAGAATTTCCCCTCTTTAACTATAATTTCCTCCAACTCTCTTCTCTCACAATTTCTCTAGAATTTTGGTGCAAATTTTCACCCTCCCCTCCTTGGCTATTTATAGCCAAAAAATTTTACTATTCATTTTTTACTATTCATTTTTACTATTCACTTTTACTATTTATTTTTACTATTCAAAATTTATTTTTTATTCATCATTCTTATCTCTGAATGATTAATTCTACGTGGAGTGTTCTCTTCCACAATTTATTTTAATATATATATATATATATATATATATATATATATTTTTTTTTTAACTATTCACTATTCACTATTTACTATTTACTATTTACTATTCACTATTCACTTTTCTTAAAAAAAATCCTAAATAAGTTATCAAAAATTTGAAGCTCTCCCTCTAGAATTACTATAACTTTATATCCAAAAATTTACATTTTTCTATCCATTAAAATTATTATTACTAATAAAATGTTAAAATTTACAATTATAAATATATATTTTTTTTTTATGGATCTTACATTTTAACTTACAAATATTTTCAAGGATCTTACATCCACCATTCGGTCTTGTACATGTGTTGTGTTTATCTGTCTTATTCAGCTTTCGACTTCTATACGTTGTTCAGTCTTTAACTGTGTTCGGCTCGAGTCCTTATCACCTTTTGCCGTTCGACTTGGTTCCTTACATCTTTCCAGCGTTCGACTTGATTCTTCACTGCCTTTCATTGCTTGGTCCGAACTGTTCGGTCTCAGCATGTCTTACGTGGTCTCGGTCATGCCCTCCACTGCTCGGTCTTGGTCATAACTTTACCGCTCGATCCTATGTTCTCGGTCATGACTGATCGTGTCCTGACTGCTTGGTCTTGGTCATGCCTTCTACCATTTGGTCCTTACCGCTCGGTCTTGACTGACTTTAGTTATCCAGAAATGCTTTTAAACTTAATACTGCAAGGGTCTTCATATTCTTCACTTTGTAGCATCATCAAAATCATTAACTTCAAGACACCAATGCTCCTCATTGGTAACAGGTTTCTTACTGTACATTAACTAAATACCATTGCTCACATAACTTTTACATTTTAATTAATTTATTATTTTTATGCTAATATATTTGAATATTGTTTCGGATATGGGATCAAGAATTATGGTCAAACCCTCCTTTACACTTTTTTCCTGATCTGCTTAGGTTATTTTGAGTATACTTAATCCAATTCTTCTATGTCCCTAATGCTTGTACTCTAAACAATATAGACAAATACTTGTCAAAGACATTTCAACGCTCAACTCAGTAATCTAACTGAGTGGGGATCACAATAAAATCTTAAATTCGTAATAAATGTAATCACTTACCTCCTAACCTCAGACTTGTATTTATAGATTTTAGGATGGGCTTATGATTAGCATAGCTGTAATCATGGCCCAATATCTAATAAGTGAGACATGCTAGTAAACTTGATTAGAGGTTGCGCTTAAGGTTGCATGGGAGTTGGGGCTGCTTAGGCGCCTTATTCTATGGCCAACCAGTCTCCCACTTTCCCGTACGGGTGTACGATACACAAGTCTCCCAAGCCCTAACTAGGAGCTCCTAACGTTGAGGTTTGTTAAGAAGGCCCTTTGGGTACTAAACCATGCTCGTGGGTGTTCGCTTTTCGCTCAGTCGGATGTTCTACCTCTTGGCTTGATTTTGAATCTTGGTTGTGGATGGGCACTAGCGGGAGAACGTGTGCCTTGCCTCGCGGTTTGCACCTCGGAGAAGTGGCAGAGGCCCTTGATCTACCATTGATCGTGGCTAAATCCAACGGTAGATGAGTGCTGGCAATTACATAGGATTTTCTTATAAATAAAAGTGAACTTTGGTTGTCATTTTCACCAATTTCTCTCATTTCCTTTACCTACCACACGGTTCATTCTTAATTTCTGGTAATAAAATGTCTACCATTCAACTATCTTCGTTTGAGGAGTCGTTAGGAAAGAGCAATAGAGGGTTTACTAGAGATGACTCGCGGTCCTCGTCTTTGAGCTTTATGTCTTCTTCAATTTTTGAGACAATTGAGCGAGATAGAGGCTCGACCAGTATATACAGTGATAGGGTCTTTTCTGACATAGTGACTAGTCTTCATTATGGAGGGGTGGAGATTGATGGGCAAAATGAAGGGGATGAGTTTCAGCAGACCTTACCAGTGATCTCGAATTATGTTGGGTGTCTCGCGAAGTAGGTATGTATGTCACTTGTTTTCGCTTGAAGAAAGACATGGATGAGTGGGCTGAATGGGTCTGCGTCATGCGGAACGTGGAGGACACCGCTCTAATTAAGGTGTCAGTTTGTAAGGGGGAATGAGCGGGTATATCATGGGAAAGGGAATAGTGTTGAAGACTTTTTCTTCGTGTATACCTATCTCTTCACCCAAATATTTTTTCGAGTTCCCTTTACCATTTTTCAGGTGGCTATATTGAGGGAGTTAAATGTGGCTCCTACCTAGTTACATCTGAATGTCTGGGCGTGTATGCAAGTGTTTACGGTGATATGCTCCGCTTTAGGTGTCTCTTATCTCAATGGAGAAGAAGTGGTTGTTTAAAATGTTTGAGATTTTCCAAAGGGTTTAAAACCAAATACTTAAAAGTTGCAATAAAAGAGACTAGGAGCTCAGAGTTTTTTTTTTATGTTTTCGGGCGTTCAAAATTCTGTTTCTATTGGACGAAGAGTCCCCGGAAGGTGACCTCTTGGTCCCGAACCTTTATGACACCGGCTGAGATTGAAGCGAACGAGATCATTGATAGCCTACCCCACTACCTTCCTACCCACCATCTTATTGAGTGCCTCGACCATGAGGACTTTAGTGCTGAGGCGTTCGATATGATGTCTTATTTTTTATCAATTTTATTAGGTGATTGGTCTTAACTTGACTAAGTTTTTGGTTTTCTTTTAGGCATCATAATCACCCCTCTGCCAAAGAAGAAGAGCCTCTTCAAAGAAGTGGCCGCCGCGGCCAAGGTGAAGAAAAGCATTGAGGTTTCAAAGTCTTGGGACCCCTGCTCAACCTTTTCCAGCCAAGCACTCCACGTCCCTGACAAGCCTAATCGCCCTCCTCTTGTAAAAATCGGTCCCCATGATGGTTGCCAAAATGTTTCGGGTGTGGGGTTGAGAATCATTGTCAAACACTCCTTTAGACTTTTCTCCTGATTCGCTTAGGTTATCTTGAGTATACTTAATCCAATTCTTCTATGTCAAAGGCACTATGACGCTCAAGTCAGTAATCTAACCGATTGGGGGTTATAGTAAAAGCTTAAATTCACAATAAATGCAATCACCTACCTCTTAAACTTAGACTTGTATTTATATGTTTCAGGATGTGTTTCAGGATGAGTTTCAGGATGAGCTTATGATTAGCAGAGTTGTAATCACTATCCAATACCTAATAAGTGAAACTTACCAGTAAACTTGATCAAAGATTGTGCTTAAGGTTGCATAAGAGTTGGGGTCTCCTACTTGACCGTACGGGTGTACGGTACAAATATCATTTTTAAAATATATTTTATACATGCATTATTATATGTAAATTATTATTTAATAATAGTTTTAATCACACAGATAGTCCCTATTTTTGGTGATCTTTCTCAAATAGGTCTCTCACTTGTTTTTTTTATCTAAATTGAATCTCTATTTTTCAAAAATTTAAGTAATTAGGTCCTTGAAGCAATTGGATTTTTTAGGTATTTCTTTTAATAATTTTTATTTTTATAGTTTATTTTTTTATTTAAAAAAAGGTGTCATGTGACAAGCTGACATTGTGCCATGTTACAATGATAGTGTGATATGGCATTGATAGTGTCACGTGTCATTGTTAGCCACATGTCATTGCATTAGTTTCAATTTGGTCTCCATATTTTTATTTTGTCTCAATTTGATTCCAGTATTTTTATTTTGTCTCAATTTAGTTCTAATTTTTTTAAAATTAAACAATTTTATTCCTCTCCAAATTTAAACAAAAGTTAATTTGTATATAAGTCTTTACAAATTTTTTATTGAAATTGATATTTTTATTAAATATTTTTTAGAAGATTAAATTTATTTTTATTTATATTTAATTAATTAAATAAATGTTAATTATGTTCTTTAAAAAAATAGTGACATGTTAATGTGGATTTTTCAAATGGTAAGTTATTGATGTGAAATTTCATTTTTTTTAAATATAAAATTGGAGAAAATTTTCGTAAAAACAATAATTTTAGGTAGTTTCTTCTTTCATAATCTTCCACATTAATTAGAATTTTTATGAAATTTTATTCACTTTTTTATTTTAAGAAAATGAAATTCCATGTTATTAATTTGTTCATTGATGTGAAAATAAAATTCTAAGTCATTGATGTGAAATTTCATTTTTTTTAAATAAAAAATTGGAGAAAATTTTCGTAAAAACAGTAAATAAAGGTAATTTTTTCTTTCATGATCTTCCACATTAATTAGAATTTTCACAAAATTTTCTTCAGTTTTTTATTGGCTTAATACCCTATTTTGTCCCTAGTTTCGCTCGAAAATGTCAAATTACTCCATCCTTTAAAAAGTGCGTCAATTACGTCCTCACTTAATAAAATTTGCATCAATGAAATCCCTTCCGTTAAATCCGTACAAACGACGTTAACTATTTTTCTCTTCTACTTAATAAAAAAGTTAACGCCGTTTGTATTGATTTAACGGAAGATATTTCATTGATGCAAATTTTATTAAGTAAGGACGTAATTGACGCACTTTTTAAAGGATGGACTAATTTGACATTTTCGAACCAAACTGGGGACAAAATAAGGTATTAAGCCGTTTTTTATTTTAAGAAAGTGAAATTCCATGTGTCACGGTTTTTTTTTAACTTTTATAAATATTTTTAAAGAACATAATTAACATTTATATAATTAACTAAATATAAATATAAATAAACTTAATCTTGTTAAAATTATTTAATAAAAATATTTGTAAAGATTGATATATAAATTAAGTTTTGTTTGAATTTGGGGAGACGAAATTGTTAAATTTAAAAAAAATTAGAACTAAATTGAGACAAAATAAAAGTATAGGGACCAAATTGAAACAAAATAAAAATACATGGACCAAATTGAGACTAATGCAATGACACGTGGTCTGACAATGACATGCACACCAGACTGTTATTGCCACGTAGCACAATATCAGCTTAACATGTAACAATTTTTTTAATCTATTTTTAAAAAGAAATTAAAAAATAAAAACTTAAAATAAAAAAATTTAAAAAGGTATTTAAAAAATTCAAAAAAACTATGAACTAACATGTGGTATCTCTTTACAAAACTAACAACAATAACCTAATTGTTTCAATTTTTGAAAAGTAAAAACTCAATTGAGACAAAATATAAATGAATGAATATTTTAGAAAAATCACTATAAATAGAGACTATTTGTATGATTAACACTAGTAAAAAAATAATCTTTATGACAATTTATTATACCGATTATAATTTATTTAGCATAATAAGTAACATGGTAATAAAATTGTAAATATAATAAATGTTTCTATGTCAATTAATTTTTTTTATAATTATGTTTTATATCAACTTTAAAATAACCATCTTTATTTAGTACAAATAATTTCTTTCTTCTTCTCTCTATTATGTTGTTAATTTTTCTTTAGCTCAAGTTCGACAAATGAGTTATATATATTATTGAAGTTAATTGTCAAAGTTATATATATATATATATATATATATATATATATATATATATATATATATATATATATATATATATATATATATATATATATATATATATATATATATATATATATGGTTCCCTTTGCGTACGTCTGTTTTTCGGTTGATACATTTAGTAATGTATACCGAGTTTTAGTAGACAAAAATACTTTCATATATTATGAATTCTAAGTTTTAAGGTCAAGGTTATTTGAATAATTTTCATTCTCAAAACTAAAAAAAAAACAAGAAACTTCCAAACCCTTGCTCACCTCCCTCATTCCTCTCAACCCTTTTTCTGTCATACTATGTAGCTCCAACTAAAAAAATCAGAAACACTGGCGGTTAAACAATTTTTTACAAAAAATGATTTTATAATGAATTTTCATTTTATAATTTTTGTCTTATCTAATTTTATTTAATTTTCACAAGCATAATGACATATGAAGGAATTGATAATTCGCTTGGAAAAAATCAGAAATACTCGTTGTTAAATAATTTCTTACAAAAAATGATTTTATAATGAGTTTTCATTTTATAATTTTTGTCTTATCTAATTTTCACAAGCATAATGACATCAAATGAATTGGTAATTAGCCTGGAAAAAATCAGAAACGCTCGTTGTTAGACAATTTCTTACAAAAAATTATTTTATAAGGAGTTTTAATTTTATAATTTTTGTCTTATCTAATTTTATCTAATTTTCACGAGCATAATGACATTAGAAGGAATTGGTAATTGACCTGAGGGTTTTTTTAAGAGATGATGATTCAACATCTGTAGATGATGAAATTAGAGAGGTTAGTGAAGATGATGAAATTGAAGAGATCTTGAATGAACCTTTGCCAATGACTCAACTTTTACAAAGACAAATTGTTTAACGACGAGTGTTTCTGATTTTTTTCATTTGAGGCTACCATAGGATGACAGAGAAAATGTTGGAGTGAGAGAGATGAAAGAGAAAGGGTTGGGAGGAATGAGGAGGTGAGCAAGGGTTTGGGGTTTTTTTGTTTTTTTTTTTTAGTTTTAAGAATGAAAATTATTCAAATACCCTTGACTTTTAAACTTAGAATCCATAATATATGAAGGTATTTTTGTCTACTAAAATCCGGTACATATTGCTAAAATGTACCAACTGAAAAACAAGCGTATGCAACTTAACAAAACCCATATGAGAGAGAATTGAGAAAAGGATCATGAATATTTTTTTTTATATTGCGTTTTGTGTTTAATGATTACTTATATTGGACATCAAGATGTTCATGGTATTTAAAGTAGATTGAATGAATATTTGGAGTTTGAGATAAAACCAAAACTTAATATGTCTCCGGTTAAGACTAGTATGTGATAATTTTCATATTTTTAAATTTAACTTTTCATTTTATTTTAGATTTCATGGATCAAGTTTGTAGACATGGTTGATTGCGTTGAAATTTACAAGCAACGATCATTCTTTATTAAAAAACTATAAGTTGCAGATAAAATAATAGAAAATATTTATCTAAATAGAAAAAAGTTCCAGTTTAAAATATTTCAATGTTTTAATTTTTGATTTTTTTTATTATATATTTTCTAAGCTTTAATTTTTTTTTTATATTTATAAAATAATTTACAAATTGAATCCATATTTGGGTTTTTGATAAGGAAAAATGTTCAATAAGAATTAGATATAATGAATAAGTTGATAATGAGTTAGAAACAAGACGCACTTTTTTCAGTATATTTTCCTTAAATGTACTTGATCGGTTGTTTTGGAAGGACATTCATATTCTCAGATTGCTTATTGAAGATGGAGTTCGAGAACTGTTAGGGCTGGATACCACGTATTAAAGGGTGCATTATCACCGATGGGTTAGATTGAGTATGATGTCTATGATGGTGGTAAACCTTTCTATAAAGTGTCTCAAAGTTTCATTTTCTCCCTATTCCATGTACTTCAGGGTCAATGTTGTTGGGACTATTTTCCGGTCGACAAACCGAGCTTTTAACATTGTGCTTAGAGTGTTGAAGGAGTCTACCAAGTTGGAAGGTAAAGCATAACACCAATATTTGTTTGACAACTAAACTTTTTGACAACGCCACGAAATCATATAAATGAGTAAGGGTCGTACGATGTGTGTTACTTGATTTGGATTTTGAACTTACAAGACATGTAGCAGAATTATAGGATGCCTTTACAAGGTAGGTCAATCTTGATAGGGGATATACTTTTTTATTCAAGCTCTTTATATGAAGTTAGGAGGATATAATTATTGTGATTGACTATCTTGATAATAAAGTCAAATAATCATCTTATAAACAAGAACGCAAAAGGTTGTATTCAATGAAAATCTATTTATTAATGAAAATTATTTAACTTCAATGAAAAGTTAAAGTTTTTTCTTAACCAAACATGTACATTTATTATTATTATAATTATTTATTATCACAATAATAGTAGTAATTATGATTATATTTTTAATTATATATATATATATATATATATATATATATATATATATATATATATATATATATATATAACCAGCAAAAAAATATATAATTTATTGAATGATCACTACAGAAATATGTATTTTTTTCAGGGGTTATTTTTAGCATTACCGGGGGTTTTAACCCCCGGAAAATACGTTACCTACGGTTGCAAAAACCACTGGGAAAAACAGCGTCACAAAGTTACTAGCGGTTTTCGACAAAACCGCCCCTATTTTCAGGGGTTTCTGGAAAACCGCCGGAACTAACCAGGGTTTTGCTGAACCGCCCCTATTTCCAGGGGTTTTGCTGAACTGCCCCTATTTCCAAGGGTTTTCTGGAAAATCGCCGGAACTAACCGGGGTTTCTACCACACCGCCAGAAGTAACTGCATTAAAAAAATGCCCATATTTTCAGAGGTTTTATCCAAAACCGCCAGAAATGCATCTAGATCATTTTTTTTATAGTGTTGAAAATGGATTATGATAAATCTGGTTTTAATATCAATATATACAATCAAATAATATAATCTAAAATTGAATATTATTATATAAAGTAAATCAACATATATTATTAAAGACAAAGATGTTCAAGACTATAAAAATTAAAAACAATGATGTTCAATACTAAAATTTAAAGACAAAGATGTTCAATACTATAAAAATTAAAATCAACGATGTTCAATACTTAAAATTAAAGACAAAGATGTCTAAGGTTGCTCTTTTTCATTACATCCATCATTTGGCACACTTCCTTGATCAAATACCTACAAGATAACATAATAGTTAGTTGGCTATATATTTAAAAAAAGATCATACAAATAAATTTAGCAATTATTACCGATGATGGCTGAAATGTAGCAAGCTGGGAGCCAATTTCATTATCAGTAGATATACAATTTATCAATGC
Source organism: Vigna angularis (assembly GCF_016808095.1). Lineage (NCBI taxonomy): Eukaryota > Viridiplantae > Streptophyta > Magnoliopsida > Fabales > Fabaceae > Vigna > Vigna angularis. The sequence goes on from NC_068971.1 coordinate 11,743,031, forward strand.
ACAAACAATTTCATTTTAGCATCCATATTATCCAGTAAATGCATTTACATGTGCATCAAATCATAATTGTTATTACGCAATATGCAACTAAGTCAGCTAGGATATGGTATAGGGTATAGAACGACAGTCATGACATGGACAAGCTTCACTTACAAAATTAAACATACAAGTTCTGGACAATTTACTTCTTTTAACAATGATTATTTCAAAAACTAGATTACTGCACAAAAAATTGATACTAAACACAAGCTTTCAATCTTGTTCAGTTGAAGTGCTCACAAAATCTTTTCACATTTCTAGCCACCATAGTCAATAGTTTATGCATTATAAATACCAAAGAATAACTCAATTCTTCCAAACAATTAAAACAGTCTTAACCAGAGCTATCTTTTAATACTAGCCACGATATTCATCTTAATTCACGTCACTCAATCATGATTCTAATTGTTGGCACACACTAGTTTAATATACAATTACTATCTAAACCAGTTTTACTTCTAGACAATTTAGTCCACTAAAACCTTCCTTTCAATTACAATTCATAACAATCAAATTATTATCTTCCATTCACTACCATATTTATCCTTTCACATATTAACATGCTTCTACAACAAATTTCCAGAGTATTAACCTACCTGTTGGTTGGTACCAGACAGAGTGTAACGCAGCGGAATAAAGCTAAGAGTAGCAGAAAGCGTGTTCGGTCACCTTTTTAAAATAAATTGGTCCGTTTTTAGAAAATCAATTTTCTTTCAGAAAATTTATCGAACAGTTGATATGCGTAAAAAATAAAGAGTGTAGGGAATAGAAAATCACACGAGTAATTTTTATACTGGTTCGATTCAACAGAATCTACGTCCAGTCGTTAATCACTATAAAAAGTGATTAACAATTCCACTAAAAAGATGTTTCATAGATTACAACAAATAGTTAATAAAGCAGATAAATAAACCTTCCTTCGACGAACGAACCGGAAGAAGAACACTCTGCCAACTCAAAGAGAACCGCTCCGACTATCGACAAACGAAACGCGAGCTTCTCCTATTCACGAGACCAGGCAGAGCACCTTGCTAACTCGAAGAGAGCTTGCTCCGACAATCGACACACGACACGCGAGTCTCTCCTGTTCACGAGACCAAGCAAGGGAACTTGAACTATAGCTTCTGAGAACTTCCTCTGACAAACAGTATTCTGCAAGAGCTTCTGTTCAACAACGTTACATTGATCTTCACATAAACCCAATATATAGCTAGCTGTTCTAAATATCTAAAGTTAAGTCTCAACTGCCACGAATAATCGATTATTGTAAGTGATAATCGATTATTCAAGTCCGTTACAGGTTTTCAAAAATGTGATAATCGATTATTCCTGGATGACTTGTGATAATCAATTATTGTCATTCCATAATCGATTATGGCAGTTAAAAATGCAAGTTTTACAAAGTTTACAAGACTTTCCTACTATATTTAATTTCTACAAATTGCTTTTAAATAATTCTAATATCTTCTTCAACTAAAACTTCTTGCAGCATCATCAAAACAATTTCCTTCAAGATTTACCAATACTCCTTATTGGTAACAATCTCCCCCTTTTTGATGATGATCAAAAAATTCAATTTTAAAAGCAATTTTGGCTAACCTACAAAACATACAAGCTGACATACAACAACAGAGTTAGCAATACCTGTATTAATGTATACTTGTCCCCTTATATTTTTCTTCTCCCTTTTTTTGATCATAAGCAAAAAGATTGGATGTAAAAGACTCCCCCTAAATACGATCTCCCCCTCAATTAAACAAAGTATGCATATAATCAAGAGATCGTTTTATTTATGAAAATAAGGATTACATTATAAGAAGAAACATAAAAGACAGAATTATAACATAGATGAAATAGCAAGCAAACAACAAAACATGCTAACATAGAACCTATATCTAAAACTCAGGACTAGGAGATCTTTCTAGAGGTTGAAGGTTGAGATGATTCTCGATGTTAGATAGGCGAACATCAAGATCAAGAAATTGATCAACCATGTACTCATCAATAGATTGTTGCCACTCATAAATCTCCTCAAAATGTGTTCTTTATGCTAGACTCATATCCTCTAATTGCTTAGATAATCTAGCAAAATGTTCTTCCATGGAGAGTGAGGAGGATGAGGGCATGGTAGATGGACCAGCATCAAAAGGAGCAGCAGCACTAACTGGTTCTGCCATATGAGTATCGATGTCATCATCTTCATCTTCATCAGGATGGTCATCATCTTTGTGAATGAGAACTCGTCCTCTAGTAATGAATCCCATCTGACAAAAGGTAGTATCTCCAATTTCCGAGCCAACAACTTGAATGGCTTGGACAAGTTCTCCTTCAACATTTACACCTTTGTACTCCAAAATCCTAGAGATAAGAAGAGCATAGGGAAATTGATAAGAATAGGATTTCTTAGCTTTTACCATTGTGTCAGCAATGAGAGCAGGCCAATCGATGTGTATGTGATTTAGGATCCCATATAGAAGAAGTAGATCCTACTCAGAGCATTGAGCATGATTGGTTGCTCTAGGACATAGTATCCAGACAATCAAGTAGTGAATCATCCTTTCTTCAACCTTGAAACCTCCAACAAGCAATTGCCTTCGATTATTCTACTGTTCAGGGTGACACAAGAAGGATTGGAAAGTCATCAACCTATTGAAATCTTGAAGTCCTAGATGAACTTTTACAGCATCATCCCAGATGGTAAGTTGAGCAACGTTGGTCCACACATCATCATCTAAAATTATGCGGACATCCTTTACTTTAGTGGATATAATCCCATCTCGATATCTCAAGTTGAAGTAGAAAACTCTTATGAGATCAGGATAAATGCAACCTTTTTGCTCCACCAGATTCGTGAGTCCTTGAACAACAAAAAGATCTGGAAATTGAAATCCATAGAAACGGAAAAAATCAAGGCGAATAAACTTTACCGCCATGATTCTTCTTTCTTGCCAGGAATTAACATAGTTTGCATGTTTTCCTTGATCTAAAATCCACTCATCAATGGTTGCAGGACGTGGTTGAGAGGAAGAGGATGCTCCAGCAGCTCTGCATCGATGTCTTCTTGAATCCGCCATGGAGAAAGTTTGAGGCAGAGATTTTGAGAAAGTGAATAAAAATGGAGAGCGTTTGAGCTCAAGATTTGATTTCAGTAGTTTCTGGGTGCAAAGAAGTGTCTAATAATCGATTATAGGAGGCTATTTATAAGAAGAATGGAAAAAACTAGCCATTTATGACTGTTTATAGCCGTTATGGGATGCTCCAACGGCTTTATTTTTGAAACTGTTAGCGTGATAATCGATTATGGCTGATGATAATCGATTATCCGTTCAAAAGTTCCCAGATTTGAGTTTTAAGTTTGAATAATCGATTATTGCCTTGTGATAATCGATTATGAAGTGTAAATTTTACGAAAATGTGAAATTTTTTATAAGCGTTGATCCTAAGACATGTCTAATAATCCTAACTCTCTTCTAAGCTCAAGAAATCTATCCTTAGGTAGCACCTTGGTGAAAATATCAGCTAATTGATGTAAGGTATCAACATATTCAATTTGACAATCCCCCTTTTGAATATGGTCTCTCAAGAAATGATGTCTAATCTCAATGTGCTTAGTCCTTGAGTGCATTATGGGATTCTTAGTTAAATTTATAGCACTAGTATTATCACATTTTAAAGGAATATTATCAAGGAAGATATCAAAGTCTTTCAGTTGCTGTTTCATCCACAAAATTTGGGCACAATAATTTCCAGCAGCAATATATTCAGCTTCAGTGGTAGACAAGGCTACACATGCTTGTTTCTTTGAATTCCAGGATACCAAAGAACAGCCCAGAAAATGACAAGTACCACTAGTACTTTTCCTATCAATTTTACAACCACCACAGTCTGCATCAGAATAACCTATTAAACTAAGTGAAGCATTAGATGGATACCAAAGTCCAAAAGAAGTGGTTCCCTTAAGGTATTTTAAGATTCTCTTGACAACAGTCAAATGAGATTCTTTAGGATTTGCTTGGTACCTAGCACACACACATACACTTTGCATAATATCTGGTCTATGTCGGAACAATCGGTACCGATATAGAGTCGCGCAGCGGAATAAAATAATAAAGCGGAAAATGTAAACTGTAAAGAGTATAGGGATCAAGAAAATCAACACAGAATTTTTATCCTGGTTCGAATCAAAAGATTCTACGTCCAGTCGTTAATCACTATAAATAGTGATTAACCTTTTTCACTAAAAATATAGTTGTACAGATTACAAGATAAATGAAATGAGCAAAGAATAGAAAACACTTTCCTTCGACAAACGAACCGGAAGAGCTTCCTTCGACGCATGAACCGGAAGCAACAGCTCTGTCAACTTGAAGAGAACTGCTCCGACCTTTGACACACAAGACAAGAGCACTTTATCACTTTGAGAACTTCCTCAGACAAACTGTATTCTCAAAATGGCATAGATCCTTTTCACTCACAGAGAGCTTCCCTTAGGCACAAAGCTCTAATACTCTCAGTTGAAAAGTTCTTTCTTAGAGTTGTGAAGACCTCTATTTATAAGCCTAGTTTCGTGTAGGGTCAAAAACTGAAAAGACATCTACCAACTGCCACTGATAATCGATTATCAAAAGTGATAATCGATTATTTGTGTCCGTTATGGGGTTTTCAAAAAAGTGATAATCGATTATCTTGAGCAATAATCGATTATTCCATAGACTTGGACAGAATTAAATGAAACAATGATAATCGATTATTCTGTGTAATAATCGATTATTTGCGCAAGCAACTCTCTTCTAAACTGGCTCGTGATAATCGATTATTCCTCTTGATAATCGATTATTTGTGCAATGACTCACTAAATACGAAAACTTCTAAGAGTTTTTACATCATTACATTTTATCCTATACATTTGTTTCTACAAAATGCGTTTAACAAAGATGCATTTAGAGTCTTCAATTCTTCAACTTTTATCATCATCAAAATTTCACAGCAGCTTCCAGAGACCAATGCTCCTCATTGGTAACAGTCTACTAGCAGTTAAGTACAGTAAAGATCCTATCATGCCTCTAAACATAGTTTCTTTTACTCCTTTTCCAGATTCATCCTTATCTAAATAGCATGAAGTACCCATAGGTGTACTAGCTTCTTTGCACGTATCCATACCAAATTTCTTAAGAATTTCTCTACAATATTTTGTTTGGGAAATAAGAGTACCTCCATTCATTTGTTTTATCTGTAGTCCTAAAAAAAAATTCAGCTCACCCGTCATAGACATCTCAAACTCACCTTGCATTATTTTTGCAAATTCTTCACATAAGGAGTCATTAGTTGACCCAAAGATAATATCATCTACATAAACTTGTACAATCAAGATGTGTTTTCCTACTTTCTTTATAAATAAGGTTGAATCAACCTTACCTCTAGAAAAATCATTATCAAGTAAGAAGGTACTAAGTCTTTCATACCAAGACCTAGGTGCCTGTTTAAGACCATACAAGGCCTTTTTAAACTTATAAACATGATTAGGAAATTTGAAATCCTCAAAACCAGGAGGTTGACTAACATATACCTCTTCTTTTATGAAACCATTTAAAAACTGATTTTTCACATCCATTTGATACAATTTAAATTTCATCAAAGATGCATATGCAAGCAACAATCTAATTGCTTCTAACCTGGCCACTAGTGCATATGTTTCATCATAGTCTATACCTTCCTCTTGACAGTAGCCCTTTGCAACTAGCCTTGCTTTGTTCTTTGTGATGTTTCCATCCTCATCAAGCTTGTTCCTGAATACCCATTTGGTTCCTATGACTTGATAATTATCTTGCTTTGGAATAAGTTCCCAGACTTCATTCCTTTCAAATTGGTTTAGCTCTTCTTGCATAGCAACGCACCACTTATCATCTTGAAGAGCTTCCTTTATATTCTTGGGTTCTATCTGAGACACAAAAGCTACAGTTAGACAAAAATTATTAAGATTATGTCTAGTAGTTACTCCTTTTGAAATGTCTCCAATGATGTTGTCCAAGGAGAGTCCTCTTGGTTGTTGATAGCTTTTAGAATCAACAGCTTGAGGTGTTTGTTGAAGTTCTGGAGGATAGTTCTCATTTAGATACATCTCTTCAAGAGCTTCCCTCAAATAATCCTCATCACCTTGAGACCTTTGTCGCATAATTAACTTATGCTTAAGAGGTTATGCTTGAGGCCTTCAGCATATAGCACATCTCTTATAGTCAATGTATTTCCTCCTCCAATGTCTCCGGTACCCATAATTCTACCTTTGTTGTTATCCCCATAAGTAACAAATCCTTGCTTTTTCTTCTCAAAAGAGATTAATCTTTTCTTGTCACCGGTCATGTGTCTTGAACATCCACTGTCAAGATACCACAATGACTTCTTTGACTTAGTAGATTCCTACAAAACAAATTAGTAAGAGTTTTAGGTCCCTAATCTAATTATGGGTCCTTGGGGTTAGTTCATGCGAGTATAAATCATTTCACAACTTTAACCCATGCATATTTACCATTTGGAACACCAAAATGTTTAATGTTGCACTTGTTTGATGTGTGTCCATGCTTCATACAGTAAAAACAACAAGCATTACTTACTTTGTTTTTAACAAAAGTCCCTTTTTCAACCCAAACTCTACGAGTTCTTCTTACTTTGGACTTATTTATTTGATGCATATTTCTATTTTCATCATTGCTTCTATTAAGGTTTATCTTAGCATGGGAATTAGTCTTGGTTTCCTTTGCAAGTAAGTTTTCAAGTATGTCAATATCAAACATATGATTCTTACAAGACAAGCATTCAACAGGTTCAATAGTAGCATTTGCATCAGATAATTTTGTTTCTAAAGAACTAACTTTATTTCTTAAGACAACTTCATCATCAAGCAACTTTTCATAATTCAATTTTAATTCATTGTGCTCTTTCTTAAGTTTTTTATGTGCAACATCAAGTTTTTCAGATTCAATCAACAATTCACAGAAGGCCTTTTGCAAGTCTAATTCACTAGATTCAAAGCTGGAATCACTTACTTGGCTTCCAGTATCTTCTAAGTCAGCCATTAGACAAATATTGGCTTCTTCATCTGAATCACTTGAGCTTGTTGAGCTAGATGCATGGTCTTCCCAAGCTATGTAAGCTTTCTTCTTCTTTGGGAATTTCCTTTCTTTCTTTTCTTCACTTTTCTTGTTCTTTGGACATTCAGTTTTCATGTGCCCTCTTTCTTCAAATCCATAGCATTTAACACTTGAAGGAGATTCTTGACTTTCTCTCCTTTCTTTACGAAATTTTTCCTTTCCTTTTGCCTTCATAAACTTGGCAAATTTCTTTATCATGAGGCTCGTGTTCTCCTCATCATCAGAATCATCATCTTCAATCCTTTTAGAGTTCTTTCCTTTGGAGATCTCGGACTTGAAGGCTAGTGTCTTTCTTTTGCCTTGATCTTCTTCAGCCATCAATCTTCTCAACTCAAGCTCATGCTCACGGAGTTTCCCAAATAAAATTGGCATTGACATTTGAGTGAGATTTTGAGACTCAGAGATGGCAGTCACCTTTGGTTACCACGACCTGTCCAATGATTTCAAAATTTTTACATTCAATTCATCAGTATCAAAAGTCTTACCCAACTCTGTCAAGTGGTTCACTATGTGAGTGAAACGCTTTTGGACACCAAAAATTGTTTCTCTAGGTTGCATTCTGAACATCTCATACTCCTGAATGAGAGTGTTCTTCCTTGCACGTTTCACGTCCTCTGTTCCTTCATGTGTGACTCTGAGAACTTCCCACATTTCCTATGCTGTCTTACACACAGAAATTCTATAAAATTCATCAAGCACAATAGTAGATGAAATAATATTACGAGCTTTAATATCAAACTAAGCTCGTCTATTTTCTTCATTAGTCCACTCAAAAAATGGTTTTTCTACTTCTACACCTTCAACTCTGTTTATAGGAATGTAAGGACCATTTTGTACAGCCTCCCTGATGCCTCTGTCAACAGACCCCATAAAAATTTCCATTCTGACTTTCCAGAACGCATAGTTATCACTAGTAAAAAGTGGTGGTCTGTTAATAGAAGCACCCTCGACATATACAAGGTGTTGGTTGTGACCGGCCATTTTCGTAAATTTTGAAAAACTATCAAAGCAAGCTCTGATACCAATTGTTGGTTGGTACCAGACAGAGTGTAACGCAGCGGAATAAAGCTAAGAGTAGCAGAAAGCGTGTTCGGTCACCTTTTTAAAATAAATTGGTCCGTTTTTAAAAAATCAATTTTCTTTCAGAAAATTTATCGAACAGTTGATATGCGTAAAAAAGAAAGAGTGTAGGGAATAGAAAATCACACGAGTAATTTTTATACTGGTTCGATTCAACAGAATCTACGTCCAATCGTTAATCACTATAAAAAGTGATTAACAATTCCACTAAAAAGATGTTTCACAGATTACAATAAATAGTTAATAAAGAAGATAAATAAACCTTCCTTCGACGAACGAATCGGAAGAAGAACACTCTGCCAACTCAAAGAGAACCGCTCTGACTATCGACAAACGAAACGCGAGCTTCTCCTATTCACGAGACTAGGCAGAGCACTTTGCTAACTCGAAGAGAGCTTGCTCCGACAATCGACACACGACACGCGAGCCTCTCCTGTTCACGAGACCAAGCAAGGGAACTTGAACTATAGCTTCTGAGAACTTCCTCTGACAAACAGTATTCTACAAGAGCTTCTGTTCAACAACGTTACATTGATCTACACATAAACCCAATATATAGCTAGTTGTTCTAAATATCTAAGGTTAAGTCTCAACTGCCACGAATAATCGATTATTGTAAGTGATAATCGATTATTCAAGTCCGTTACAGGTTTTCAAAAATGTGATAATCGATTATATGAGGTGATAATCGATTATTCCTGGATGACTTGTGATAATCGATTATTGCCATTCCATAATCGATTATTGCCATTCCATAATCGATTATTGCCATTCCATTCTTCTTGGAATTGGGAAGAAGAAAAAATTGTTAAAAGCAAAATTTTATTTCCAGTGCAACAATCTAAAGAAGGAACTCAAGAAGAGGCAGAAAATTCAGGTATGCTTTCTCCACCTCCACAACAACAAGATTCTTCACCCGAATCTAGTCCAAGAAGAGTATAAGATCTTTGGTAGACATATATGAAACTTGAAATATGGTTATGGTTGAGCCTAACTGTTATGAAGAAGCTGTTGGGAACAAGGGGAATAAAGGAGAGAAGAGAGAAATAAACAACACTAAGAAGTATTTGTTTTGGTGCATTTGTAAACCTTACATAAGCTTTCTTATATAGCAAAGTGAAGAACACCATCTCACAATACTAAGCAATGTGGGACTAAAACACACTACAAAAACTTAATCAAACTACACAAAAAACTAACAATTCTCCCACTTGGAGTTTGATTAACACATAGTGTAATTGCCTTCATCATCAGTTATTCTTGAAGGCCAATTGAGGTACTGCAAAGCCTCAATTTTTCTGTTGTGACAACCTTTGTCAACATATCTGCTGGGTTCTTACTTCCCAGTATCTTCCTCAACGTTAGTACTTCATCCTCAAGCAGAGATCTGATGAAGTGATAACGGAGATCAATATGCTTCTTTCTGGAGTGAAAAGTTGAATTCTTAGCCAGATGTATTGCACTTTGACTATCACTGTGCAAAACAGTCCTTTTTTGGATGAATCCCAACTCTGTCAACAATCCTTGAAGACATATCAATTCTTTGCTAGCTTCTGTTACTGCTACATATTCAGCCTCTATAGTGGATAGAGCAACGATCTTTTGTATTTGTGACATCCAACTAACAGCTGTAGTTCCAACAGTAAATATGTAGCCAGTGGTACTTCTTCGATAATCAATTTCTCCAGCAAAGTCTGCATCTACGTAACCTTGTACTTTTAGTTCACCTTTACTAAAGCACAAACACTTCTCTTTAGTTTTTCGTAGATATCGCAAAATCCATTTCACAGCTTCCCAGTGAGCTTTTCCTGGATTTGACATAAACCTGCTCACAACTCCCACTTCATAGCCAATGTCTGGCCTTGTGCATACCATCGCGTACATCAGACTTCCAATGGCTGAAGCATACGGAATCTTAGCCATAATCTCTTCTTCTTCTTTTGTCTGAGGAGACTGATCCTTGGATAGACGAAAATGACTGGCCAAAGGAGTACTGACTGGTTTGGCCTTGTCCATGTTAAATCTCTGCAAAACACGGTTGATGTACTCTGCCTGAGATAACTGCAAAACTCCTTTTTGCTTATCTCTCGTGATTTGCATTCCAAGGATCTTCTTTGCTGGGCCTAAGCCCTTCATGTCAAATTCTTTTGACAATTGCATCTTCAAATTTCTGATGTCTGTTATATCTGATCTTGCTACTAGCATGTCATCAACATAAAGTAGCAAAATGACATAGCTGGACTTGTACCTCTTGAAGAAACAACAATGATCAGCATTGCACTTCTGGAAACCTTCCTTGTGCATGAAGCTTTCAAACTTTCTATACCACTGTCTTGGAGCTTGTTTCAGGCCATACAGGCTCTTCTTCAATTTTCACATCATGTTTTTCTTCTTTCCTTCTGAAAAGCCTTCTGGCTGGTGCATGTAAATCTCCTCATCTAGATCTCCATGAAGAAATGCAGTCTTCACATCTAATTGCTCTAGGTAGAGCTCCTCACTAGCCACAATACTTAGCATAGTCCTGATAGTATTTAGCTTAGCTTGACAACTGGAGCAAAGATTTTAGTGTAGTCAACTCCTTCTTTCTGCTGAAATCCTTTGACAACCAGTCAGGCCTTGTATCGCTTGGAACCATCTTGGTCTTCTTTTACTCGATACACCCATTTGTTGTGAAGTGCTTTCTTTCCCATAGGTAACTCAACTAGTTCTCATGTTTGATTTGAGATCAAAGACTTTATCTCGTCTTTCATAGCAAGCTCCCACTTGTCGGCATCCGTGGTTTGACAAGCTTCCATATAATCTTCAGGCTCCCCTCCATCAGTCAGTAACATGTAGTCTATGTATCTCCTGTTAGGCACATGGGGCCGAGAGGATCTTCTCAATACAGGAGTTGGAGTAGGAGGTTCTGATTGCTCATTGTTTTCTTCATTTGATTCCTCTGGCTAAGGACTCCTCAATATAGGACTTTCTGGGATATCTTCCACCTCTGCATAAACTGGTCCACTCGTTTCTGAATTTCTGGTGTCAGTATTATGCATGTCATTGTACATCACTTTTTGATTGAAGATTACATCTCTGCTGCGGATCATCTTTTTGTTTTCATCATCCCATATGCGGTAGCCAAACTCATCTTCACCATAACCAAGAAAAGTACACTTCTTTGATTTTGGATCAAGTTTGTTTCTAACTTAATCGCTGATATGCACATATACTACACAGCCGAAAACTCTAAGATGTGAGAGTTTTACCTCTTTTCCGCTCCATACCTCTTCCGGTATCTTGTGCTCCAATGGTACCGATGGACTTCGGTTGATCAAATAAGCTGCTATGTTGACTGCTTCTGCCCAAAACTGTTTTGGTAAGCCTGACTGTACACGCATGTTTCTGGCTCTTTCAGTCAACGTTCGATTCATACGCTCAGCTACACCATTGTGTTGAGGCGTACCTGGCACGGTTCTCTCCATTCTGATTCTGTGCTCATAGCAAAACTTCTTGAATCTGGTGTCTACATACTCACCACCATTGTCGGATCTGAGCTTCTTAATCTTCAATCCTGTCTCATTCTCCACCATAGCTTTCCAAACCTTGAAAGCTTCAAATACTTCAGACATGTGTTTCAGAAAGTAAACCCATACCTTTTTGGAGTGGTCATCGATAAAAGTCACGAAGTATTGCTTCCCACCAACGGATGGGACAATCGTTGGTCCCCAAACATCAGAGTGGATGAGCTCAAGCCTTTCTTTCTTTGGGGTTTTTCTACTTGTCTGAAAGCTTACTCTCTTCTGCTTTCCAAGTATACAGTCTTCACACATGTCAATTTTTACTGACTGAAGACCTGGAAGTTTTCCTTTTGAGTGCATGACCTTCATCCCCTTCTCACTCATATGCCCAAGTCTTTGGTGCCATAGATTGGGACTTTCATTTGTTGCAACTGCAATCAAATGACATGCTCCTGCTATCTTGTAAAGAGTACCACTCTTTTTGCCTCGAGCAATTGTCATCGCACCTTTTGAAATCTTCCAATCATCACCGTGGAAGATTGTCGTGTAGCCTTCACTGGCTAGCTGGCCCACTGAGATTAAGTTCTTTGTCAGGTCGGGAATATGTCTGACATTTTTCAATTCTCATACAGACCCATTTAACTTAATCTTTACTACACCTTTACCTACAAACTCACATGACTGCTTATTACCAAGGTAAACCTTACAAAGGTTTCCAGGAACATAATTTTCGAATAGTTCTTTCTGTGAGGTTGCATGGAAGGATGCTCCAGAGTCTAACACCCAAGACTCTTCCTTGTTTTCCAACAAACATATCAGCGCATCACCTCCTCCTGAGGTCGTAGCAACGTTTGCTTCATCTTTCACCTACTGTTTCTTCGAGGCACTCCTGCATTGATTTTTGTAGTGACCAGTCTTCCCACAATTCCAACATTCGATAGTTTTCGATTTGTTAGAGCTTTGATGATTTATGGATTTAGATTGCCTCTCCTTTGATTTGTCGTGTTCAGTTCCTCTGGTTGAACTTCTACCTCTTGACTCTGTATGCAATACTGAAGAGGTTGTTGATTCACCCGTCTCTATCCGGCGGACTTCTTCACTGAGGACTAAGTCACGAACATCATCAAACTTTAACTTGTTACTTCCTGAGGAGCTACTCACAGTTGTGACAGTAGCATTCCAACTTTCTGGTAGGGAAGAAAGAAGTATTAGAGCTCGTACTTCTTCATCGAAATTGATTCCAACTAAACTCAACTGGATTGTAATTGTGTTGAGTCCGTTTATATGTTACGTTGTTGATGCGCCTTCTGTCATCCGTAGGTTGAACAACCGCCTCATCAAGTGAACTTTGTTTTCGGCCGACGGCTTTTCGTACATGTTGGAAAGGGCTGCCATAAGACTAACTGTAGTCTTTTCTTTTGCAATGTTGAAAGCAACATTACGAGATAACGTCAAACGGATGGCTCCGAGAGCTTTTCTGTCTAGAAAGCTCCACTCATCTTCCTTCATAGCTTCTGGTTTCCTTCTTGTGAGAGGTTATTGCATGCCTTTCTGATACAAGTAGTCCTCTATTTGCATCTTCCAAAAGCCGAAGTCTGCACCATTGAACTTTTCAATCTTCATCTTGCCTTCGTCCATTGCCATTGCTCCTACTGCTTTTGAAGAAAAGCCCCTACTAGTTCTCTAAATTGAGATCCCAAGAACAAGAGAAAAAATCTTTTCTGATGTGGAAGATCAGACACAGCTGCAGCCACAAAGCATACTAAGAAAAATTACTCTGACCAAATCTTTTCTGATGTGGAAGATCAAACGTTGTTGCAACCACAGAGCATACTAAGAAATAGGCTCTTGATACCAATTGTTGGGAACAAGGGCAATAAAGGAGAGAAGAGAGAAATAAACAACACTAAGAAGTATTTGTTTTGGTGCATTTGTAAACCTTACATAAGATTTCTTATATAGCAAAGTGAAGAACACCATCTCACAATACTAAGCAATGTGGGACTAAAACACACTACAAAAACTTAATCAAACTACACAAAAAACTAACAGAAGCATCAAAGCAAGAACTATGGTCAAGGCAATGGAGGAAGAAGATCAAATTGAAGATATGTTACCAAGGCCAAGATTTGAACTACTGTGCATAATACTTGGAGTTACTGAATTTGCATTAAGGAAGAGTATTAAAGTGTAATGCAAATTCTAGAAGAATGTAGACAACATCTACCATTTATATGAAACCAACATCTACTACAACTAAAGACAACTACAACACTTCTTCTAACTACTACTTCCACATTCCACTATCTCCACATTTTCTTTACATTCAACTATCTCTACATTTTTTCTATCCCATCAACTACTCCTTTCACAACCTCATAATACTAACATGTCTGATGCTGTAAGCAACATACAACCTTAATTTCTATTCAAGCCTTGTTGTTTTGTGAACTTACAACTTTCATTTTGTTCGAACATTAAAACCAAAGCCTAGATTTCCTATTGCGCATGTTTTATCACTGGAATATGAGCCTTCCTATGGTTAATAACTTTACTATGCGTATTACCTAACCTAGTTTGAAGGTTCTTTTCATATGGTAGTAACTTAAAGTTTAGTTTCCTAATATTGTGTAGAGATGGGACAGTGATTGCTACGTGTTTCTTATTAATTTAATTTGAACTTTTAGACTATGGAACATGTGATCACAAAATATACTTCCTTGTGTAGAAATTTATTGTACATTTGCTTTATTTTTCTAATTATGGTTCAATAATTTCCAAAGGTGAATATTTTGATCCACACGACTGAGGTAACATTGAGTGATGAACAAAATTTTGTTATTCCAAAACTGAAAAAAGCACACATTGCCCAAGATGAGAAAGAGGGACGTGCTCGAGAAAGGGTCGATGAATGCCTGAATGAAGGACTTTGCAAAGACAACAGAGAAGAATATAAGAGTGCTGTTTCTAAAGAATCAGGTGGTGGCTCTTTGGGACATCTTTCGGAGAGAGGATACTGAAAAGTTAAAAGCATATCTAAGAAAGCACTCTAAAGAATTTAGGCATACTTATTGCTCTGGAGTTGAAGAGGTAATGTTATATTTTGTTAGTCTAAATTTCTTCTTATCCTTATTTTTAGCTTTGGCTCATTTATTTCTATGTTGGTTAGGTTGTCCATCCAATTCATGACCAATGCTTTTACCTGACTTTGGAACACAAGAAGAATCTGAAGAAGGAGTTTGGTTAGCATTAATATTTGCAAATTGCTTTCTCAAAGAATGCAATTAGTTGCTAACATGAATCTCAGGCAATGGTCTACTTTTAATTTTTGGCATGAACGCATGAGATAAAATGTTTATTCTGTGATAATGCTTCACGCGTAATAGAATTTGATCTTGTGATTTTGGTTTTGTCAAGCAGACATTGGTGCAGTATTCTCTCCAATTGCTTGATAGTATATTATTTCCTCTAATGTTTGCTTCATTATTTGATTTTGCATATCTTATGTGCCTTTTCCAAGGTTTCAACAGCTTCAAGTACAAAAATAGTGGGTGTATCTTTGAGGAAGTCCATCACGGTATTTTACCCACTTAACTACTTGTACCAATTTTCTGTTAAGACCAAGTTTTTCTCTCTTTGTTAAAAAATATATGATTATGCGTAATATTTTTTTGAAAGTTGTTTTCTGCTTTTCCAAAGAGCTCTATCAGATAATTATTTTTTTTTCATTCGGCAACATTAACGGTGGTACATCTTAACCTTTCATTATCTTGCTGAGATGGTCATGGTAAAAGGGAAGCATTTATAAAATATAAAACATTAATTTAAACTTCCTTGGGTCTATACAAGGATGAAGCACTGATAATTTTTCTTGTTTAAATTAGGGAAGAGTGCAAAGAAATAATAGTAAAGCTGATGTTCGATTAGATGCTCTCAATAAAGGTGACTGATTCATTACCTCATACTATTTTTATTGTATTTTGGAAGTTTAGAATATCATTTAGAGGTTTTTGTCCCATTAGATGATCAGAAGAATAATACAAAAGAAGGAGGCCAATCAGTTTTCTCCACAAAGGACAGGTACTTAGGATACTGTCTTTTGTTAGGATATTAAAGTTATTAATGGTTGATTTCAAAAAGATGCTCTGATAGTTCAAGAACAAGTTTCGAACTCTTCAATCACAGAACCCATTGATTAAGAACAAGGAATATTATTTGAATGTTTGCATATGTGAGAATGAGAGGTAAAATACATATTAAAAAGGACAATAAGTTGCAGTTCTACTCTGGCAGTAAACAAAATATTGGTACTTTTGCGAAAGCAAATAGTTTGTAATAGTGTGGCAGGGATTGCGTGTATACTTTTATGATTTCTCTTAAAATCAATCTGTTCAATGTAAACACCCCTTTATATTGTGTACACTACTTATGTGTGTATAGGTTCTCATTTATATTTGGATTTCGACGTGTGAAGGTCGAGGATGCATGTGGCAACAAATCACTAGCTCTTTTCCCTGCCAAGTTTTGGAAAAGCGTGTGGGTTAAACTAAGAAGATGATAATAGGTTAAAGTAATATTTGGATTTAATATATAGTTTTATGTATAAATAGTGTATTAAATATTATTAGACAATTTAATTGATATGAATTTTATTTTGTTAGTGGACTGTTTTACAACTCTTGCCATGACGTGGTTCATGAATTCCACAACCCTTCATAATCGAGGGAGCAAACTATTACTACGAGGTTATGTCGTTCGACCTAAATAATGTTAGGGCCACATACTAGTGACTGATGGAAGAAATCTTTCATCACTAGATAGGCAGGGCATGGACGTCTACGTGGATGATATGGTGGTGAGGTCTCAATCATTTGAGGAACACATCAAAGATCTGGAGGAGGTCTTTGATCATATCAAACTCTACAACATACGACTGAACCTCTCCAAATGCACGTTCAACATTGGAGCGAGAAAGTTTTTAGGTTTCATGCTCATCGCGTAGGGCATCGAGACAAATCTAGAAAAGTGTGCAGCGATTGGTAGGTCGTTTGACATCTCTCTTCTAGTTCATCCCTAAGTTTGTTAAGAGAATAAAGCTCGTCTTGAAGACAATGAAGAAGAGCTCTCCCATAAAATGGGATGAGCAATGTGAGGTTGAATTTGCAAAAATAAAGACTTTATCAACCAGTCTGCTCGTCATGGCACGACCAGTCATAAGAAACGAGTTGCAGCTCTACCTGGTCGTCTTGGATGAAGCGATAAGAGCAACCTTGATCCAAGAGGCCCCCAAGCACAAACTAATCTATTTTGTTAGTAGGATTTTTACAGGATCCAGATATGTGTTACCACTAGATTGAGAAGGTGGTGCTAGCACTACTCACAACAACCCGTTGACTAAGACCGTATTTCCAGAGTCATCAGATGGTCGTTCGCACCGACCATCCTATCGCGAAGATTTTGATAAAGCTTGACCTGGCTGGACGAATGTTGAACTGATGTCTGAAGCTTTCAGAGTTTGGCCTCAATTTTGAAATGCACGACTTAGTACGAGGACAACACCTTGTGGAGTTTACTGCTGAGCTCCCAAGGCAAGATGACTGTCCGAATCTAACATGGAAACTGTACGTGGATGAATCGTTTGACAAAAAGGGCGGAAGAGTTGACTTCATACTAGAAGGGTCAAATGATATAGTTATTGAGCACTCATTAACGTTCAAATTTAAAGTCTCTAATAAATAGACCGAGTATGAGGCCTTAGTTGTATGTTTCACATTGGCTAAAAATGTGGAAGCACGACAAATTGACTATGAGACGAATTCTCAACTGGTAGTTAACCATATCAATAGAACGTTCCAAATCAAGGATGACCAACTTTTGTAATGCTTTCATAAAGTTATGGAGTTGATTAAGGGCTTTGAAGTCGTGGACATCAAGCACATTCCTCGAGCGGAGAATGCCCGGGCATACACATTGTCCAAGATTACGAGTGATAAGGAAAATTGACAATTATCCATAGTTATAAGGTAAGTGTTGACAAAGTTGACGATGGAGTGCATGTCCACATCTGTGGTTGAATAAGAAGACTAGTGAGAGGACATCTGAGTAGATGAGGAAGCAAGATGAAGGTAAAGCCATCAACATAATTGATGTTAGGAGGATTGCTTGTTTCATCTTCATGTGGGAAGATTTGTACAAAAGAGGATTCTCCACTTGCTATTGAAGTCTTCTCAAGGAGGAAACCCATTACGTGTGGGACAACCTACATAATGGAGTGTGTGACCTTCACATCACCGCCAACAAATCATTTCCCCGATCTTTAGGGTCAGGGTCTTGTAAGTAAGGTACTACTGGCCGACCATGAAGGAGGATTCTAAAGTCTTGGTTCATAAATACAAGAGTTGTCAGAAGCATGACAACAACATTAAAGTGTCGCCAACATATCATTTCCTCGATCGTTCGCTTAGTGAGGGATGAATATTGTGGGTTCATTCCTATCTAGTTGAGCACAAAATAAGTTCTTATTGGTCGCCATTGACTACTTCACCAAGTAGATAAAGGCATAGTTTTTGACAACCATCATTGCTCAACAAGTGCATAAGTTTGTGTGGAAGGTCATATGCTGCTTTAGACTCTCCCACACGGTCAAAACAAACAATGACCATCAATTTATTGATAAGAAGCTCGCATAGTTCTACAAGGACTTAAGCATTAAACATGTCACCAACTTAGTCGAGCATTCCCAAATGAATGGCCAAGTTGAGGCGGTTACAAAATCATAATGGTCGAGCTAAAGCAACTTAGGGGAGGTGAAAAGAGCATGGGTGAACGAGTTACCTAAATTCTTGTGGGCTTACCGCTGCTCACCGCACAAAACCATTACGGAGAAACCCTTCAACCTCATATATGTTATTTATGTCATGCTACTAGTGGAGGTTGGTGAACCTTCACTCATAAGACAAGTCCAAGACATGGAGCTCAACGATGTGCAACTTAGGGTGAAGCTAGACACTCTGTAAGAACAAAGGGAAGTGGCAGTCGTGAGGACAAAGGCCTACAAAAGGGTGATTGCATGAAGATACAACACCAAGTTTCCGCCAATGAGCTTCAAAGAAGGAGACTTAATCTAGAGGAAGACTTGTGAAACGCGCAAGAAGTTGAAACATAGAAAGCTCACACCCAATTGGGAGGGACCATTCAAAATCGTGGAAGACTTGAAAAACACGGCTTACCGCCTGAAGCATTCAACTGGGAAGGTCATTCCCCAACATTTGGAACGCTTCCCACTTAAAGTTTTATTTTTGTTTAAAATTGTACAAATCCCACGTAATTTTCATCACCATGAATGCAATAAAGTCTTTTTAGCGAAACACGTGCAAGTGTGGTCTGAGTCAAATATTAAAAAATTGGTGACGGACAAGCTCACCTGTGAGGTCCTGACGAACGCACGCCGAGCTAGTAAAGGACAAGTTCATTTGTGAACCCTTGTCATTCAATCCAATAAACAAACTGGTCGGTTTAGGTTTAGTCCATCCATGAACCCTTGCCACACCTTTAAGTCAATCAAGGTCATGTTCATTCCGAACCTCTACCGCACCCTAAGTCGGTCAAGGCCGAATTCATCCCTGAACCTGTGTCGCACCATTAAGTCAATTAAGGTTGTGTTCATCTGTGTACCCCTACCAAACATCTAATTGGTCAAGGTCGAGTTCATTTGTGAACCCCTGTTGCACCATTAAGTCAATCAAAGCCATGTTCACCGTAAACCCCTATCGCACCACTATGTCGGTCAAGGCCGAGTTTATCCATGAACCCATACCACACCATTGAGTTGATGAAGGATAAGTTCATTTGTGAACCCCCACCACTCGATCCAAAGAAGGAAAAATTCACTTAGAAGAACCCCTCAATGGATAAATTTGTTCAACTGCAACATAGTGTGCAACATAGTGTTGTTCGGTTCAATGAATGATGAGGTGACTTAAATGAAAGTGTTATTAAGAAGGATAGTGAAGGGATTGAGAAATTGTTCATCTTTGCAAATTATTTTTACTAAGCTCGAAGGTTTACTCGATATGCTTTAAAAAACTCGTGAAATATATCAAACAATCATTGAAGCTAAGTTAAGTGGTAAACATCATATAAGAATATGAGCAGAGAGTGAACGAAGGAGTATTTCATTAAAATTTTTGTATGATTGTAAGCAAAAAAGCCCAATGGCCAATCAATAAAACATAAAAAAAGGCTTAATCAACAAAGCATAAAAAAAAATACAAGGCAAAGACCCCTATGTTAAGATTAAATGTTTGTACCCAACCTAACCATTCGGGTGCAGCTGAGTAGGTGTCACGTTAATCTCCGACCATATACCCATTTGAAATTTGTCAAAGGGGAGATAAACGAGCAAATCGTTGAAGAGATAGGCATACATGAAGAAACAGTTCGTACGACTGCTTTCCTTCTCATGAAATACATGTTAGTTTCCCTTATAAACGACCAAGTTGAACATCTTGGCGCTTTTTTGGGACTCTACAAAGTAAGTTCGCTTGGCCCACCACCTCAATTGACGTCCCATACATAAGCAAGTTATATACTCATTAATCTCCCGAGATATTCAACCATAACTCGAAATTATCGAAAGAGATTGAGCTGCCTCATCCCCTTCATTGGAAGCATTGATTTCTAACCCAACATTGACCTCAGTATCGTAGGTGGGCACAACTTTATTCTTATCTACAATGCCCATACAATGACACTAATGAGGATGAATCATTGTTTGCGTACCATCAACCACCCTTTCCCAAAGACTCCTCAAACGAAGATAATTGGACGATTGACATTATTACTTGAAAGTTGATGAACAATCAATCTACAAAATAAAGTACGAGAGTAAAGGTGAAAGTGACAGGTGAGGCCCACTCCTATTTATATCTTCGAAAGGCTCAATTGCCAACCATCCTCAACCGTTATATCAAGTCAGATCTAACGACTCCAAGCATCCAACCCTTCAGATTTTGTTAGGCACATAATTCAAAGTGCCACATGTCTCTTCCCAATAATCATATTTTTAAATACCTCAAAAGATATTCAACCAATACACCAAACAATTTGAGGGGCTGAAAGATTTTAACCACCCTTAGTCCGCACGAATAGTGATAGTCATCTAGCCAACTTAAAACCCTTCGCTAGTCATTTTAGGCTCGGGCTTGAGGGACCTATGTACCGTATGACAACTCAGTCAGTCATGGACCGAATGGTCAGCCTTTACAACAACCCATGAGCGAACCACCTTTGGAATGAACAATTAGGAAAGTAAATCGATCGTTAAAACTCTGGAAAATTAACCTTAATGCTGACTAAATCAGAGGCAAAATATGATTATCCACAACTAGGCCGTAATTAGGCTGATGTTAATAAAAAAACTCACTCTAAAACCTATCAATACAGGTTTGAGATAAGAAGATAGGTGATCTACATTTATTGTATCTTTAATAGCTAAGCTATCAAATGTCGAACTGACTTAAACATCAAAGTGTCATTTGCAAGTACCCTTTAAATGATTTGGACAAACTATCTAAAAGATCGGTTCAATTTAGGACTCAATTTTGAGACAACTTTCAAACTTTAGACGACTCACCAAAATTTAGATTGTTAACCTTACCTCTATACCCGAAATTATAATAAATGTTTTATTATGTTAGTTAATAATAAAAATAAACGGAAGAAATAAACTTTTAAAATTAATGGATAAACTATAAAAGTCATTTTCATTAGTTAATATGATAAATCATAATTCAAGTATACATAGAGATTCTACTAATTTGGAAATTCGTTTCTCTGAAAAATTATAATTAGTTTGATAACGTGTGAATATCTAAAATTAAAAATATATTAAGGAGATAAGTTTTAAAAATAATTTATAAATGAAAAACTAATTCTTAATATGAATGAAGTCACTGTGCATAATGAAAATAACAACAACTCTAACAATATTTCTGTTTAAGAATGAAGACTTGTATTTGTAATATAGAGATAACTTGTTAGTAATCTTTTATTTAACTTTAAAACATTCAAATGTATTAACTTACTTTTGTATATTTATTAGAGTTAACATTTACATTCCTTTTAAAAAATGAGAGTAAACATTTACATTGAGTCTCTATTATATTAGCCTTTTAAAGAAATAGTTATCAAATTAATTAATCTTTCCAAGACACAAAAATAGTTATTAAATACCCTTTTATGTCAAATTTCTCGAAGTTTTAAATCTTTTACAAAACTAATGTATAAACTTGGTCAACTAATTTTCTGTATTAAAATTTCCGATCTACACTTTATAATTAGTAAATTGACAATAAAGTGTTTAAAATGAACTAACAGAAAAAAAAAATCTGAGAGACATTTTTATAATTACTTATCACTATTCAAATATTTGTTCATTCTAAATAAAGAGGAAAGTGTCATTTAAACATTTTTCATTGAAAGAAAAAAAGTGTAGTTTATTCAAAAAAATTAATTAGAAACCAAGTCCCTTCATAAACGAGAAAAAATTGATAAATAATTAATACATGTCTTGTTAAATTTTATAAAAAAAAAATTTCCACACTTAAAATACAATAGAAATTTCCATTTTCTTAAAAATATTTCATTAAAATTATATTTAAATTTATCCCGATTATAAATTTTACATACAATATAAAAACCATTCTTTATATATAAAACAAATAGACAGTCAATAAGTCGAAACAAAATTCATCTCTTATGCTACACAATGATATAAAATATAAACAAAAGAGATATATGTGTCCAAATTTCTATGAGAATCAAGATAAAGAAAAAATAAAATTCTAAATATCAATATTAAAAAATATTTATTATAGATTTTTATAAAAAAAACATTATGTCAGCAAAAGTCCAGCACATGAATTTCTTCTTTAAGATAATTTTTTTTCCCGTCAAATTTACTTTAAATATTGCTCATTGTTTAAAGGACTTGAATTTTCATGGAACACATGATGTCAAGTTAATTTAATTTAATTAATTTTAAATTTTGAGTGGTGTATATACAATTACATTAAGAAAAAGTTGATATTTATATAATAATTTCCAGTTAGTCAATTGAATAGGGTTTCCAATTATATAATATGTAATTAAATTCTAAAGTACAGTTCAACATTGATACTTAAGATCCGAAAACGTGTGATGGCTGATCCACTACCCAATAATTTAGGCTATGTTTGGATTTAAAACGAAATACTTTAAATCAGTTTTCAATTTTCATTAAAGAAAATCTTAACACTTTTATTACTTAAAAAAAGATTATTTAAATGTAAAGTGTACTTCAAATTCCTTTTAACTTCAAAGTTATACCATTTTCTTTTGATCTTAGTTAAATTCAATTTAACTTAATTTCATAAACTGAAGTTTGAAAATAACGGTGACAGTCACCAAGCACTTATTTTCTTTCTTAAATTCCTTCTGACAAACGTGAAAAGCACTTTCCATTTATATGCTTTAATAATACCACGTGACACCCATTGATACGTATATGCCAGACTCTCACTATTTTTTTTTCTTCTTATTTTTCTGTCACATCTGATATAGTCTGTTGTATATTTAAACAATCCAATATTCTAGATAGCTATTATCATATTCCGAATTAATGTTCTGTGTAATTAATTATTAATCAAGACTTTTTGAAAAAATCTCAGGTACGATTAGATCTTTCTGGCAATGATAAGGTTTTATTTAACATTATCCATTAGAAATTACAGAGTGACATTTTTTTTTTTACTTTATCATAATAGAACTTCACATGTTTAAAATTATATTGCAGGAATATAGCAACAGACGTAATTATGATATTTTAAAAAATAATTTAAATAACTTATAAATTAGAGTATTTTTTTACTTTAGCTTTATTAAAAAAATCTTTGTTTACATTTTTTTAATTTATGTAAATATATTATTAATTAATTTTATCTTTAAGATGATAAATTAATTAATAAACACTTTATTTTTCTAAATAAATATGTATGAAAAATTATAATTTTAAAAAATAAGCTAAACTAAATCCATTTAAACTGTAGGAGGAAAAAATTATGTTGGCTAGACGTGGACCATTTTATACATTTTTTTAATCTATCTTTCACACCAAATTTAAATTAACAATTTTAATATAAATATAAAATTTAGATTTTGGTGGCATTATCTGTTTTTTTAATTAACTTTTAACAAGTTGGTTTGAATAAAAACTAGTATTTTAAAGCGAGTTATTAATTATTTATCTCTGTTTAGAAATAACTCATTAAAAGTGATATTTTAAAATGAAAAAACAGAAAAAACAAACATATAAATGTCACTCCCAAATTAAATTAGTCAAAAAAAGGTACCAAAATTAAGTGCGAATGAACTTTTCGACAGAAAAACCGGCCGAAGAAAAATAGAAACGAATCATAAAGGCTCAATAAAATCTTTAAAATAATTTCAAAATTCACCAGTATAAATGTGCAATAAATAATGCAAAACTTTGACGTCCAAAAGAAAAAAAATTGCTTGAAATTAATTTATATACAACTTAAAAATAAAAAATAATAAATTACATTAGATAATTTCATAAATTAGTTAATAAGAAATTAACTTTCAGTGGAGGACTTGATCTGTCAAAATCAGATTGAGAGAAAAGGTTCCTTCAGTACTTTTTGGTGATTATCACCATCGTTTTCTTTTTTCTTTTCAATTATTATAAATATATTAACTCATCTCAAATTCTGGCAGCTGAAGAAAGCAAAATTGGTTTGTGAAGTTTGAAGAGTTACAAAAAGGAATTGATTCAACCTTGACAGTCTTAAAGTTCAAGCTTAGGCTCATTATTTTTCATTTGAGTTTAGGTTTCCCATGAAAAAAATATCGTTACATTATTTTTAAGATTTTCTTAGGAATGACACTGAAAAATATTGACAGTAATAAACCTTGAAAAAACACTATTTTAAACTTAAAAGTTCAAAATAATATATTTTATTAAAATAAAATTATTATTTAAATGTGTGACACCTATTTAAGTCACTATGATTTTTATAATCTATCTTATTTGGTGAACAAGTTTTCAAGCAAAATAATGTTAGATTCTTTGTTATATTAACACAATTCTTAATAACAATTCTAATGATATGAAAATAGTGAGAATTAGAATAGTGATAACAGTTATATTAATATTTATCAGGCTAAAGGAATCTGAGAATTTGAAGCTGAAATTTCTAATTAAATAAGCATAATCTATGGCAGTTGAGACAACCGTTTAAAGAGTATCTTTTGTGAGTGAAACTGTGGTTCGGAGTTTTTAAGGCCGAGTGGTTACTTTCTATTCACCTTAGGTGGCTTCAAGGGATTAATGGTAATATATTAAACAAGTTTTTCCACTTTCCAAGTTGGAGGCTTTTTATGATTCATCACATCACGCATCTAAACCAAAATTATTTGCTTATAATTTATAAATAGCTTCTATCTGAATACTCTGTTTATTATTCTTACTATTCTGTGTTTAAACCAACACCAAAATCTTTGTTTTTCACGCAAAGCGCGATAGCTCTTTCCTAATCTTCTCCGAATCCGAGGTGTAGCAGTAGCACTTTGGGTTGTCTCACAATCTCTTACTCATTTCAGTTCGATTTTGCTAATTGGGTATACGATTTGTCTCTCATCATTGAACCGACCCTTATCTCTTATTAAGCAATATCGTCTTTTTCAGGTGGTGTAATTGTGACTTTTCATTCAATTATATTTCCTTTTCTGCTTTTATTTTTTATGGGGTTGTTTTTGATGTATGGAAAATTATGGAAAGCTTGCAACTTTAACTTTCCAGGTATAGAAATTTTGGTTTTGACGTGATTCCTGAATTTCTGCTTTCTGTTCTTTTGGGTTTTAACAAAAGCAGTTTTCCGAGAAAGAGTCTAAATGTTGGAACCAGAGAGTTTGTTTACTTTGCTCTGCACTTCTGGGAGGTCTTGTTATGGCATTGTTGCTGGGAATGGATGAAATGAAATTGTTTGAGAAATAAACCATGTGCAATGTCTAATTATGCAGTGTAAATGTCTTTTGATGTCCCTTTATATTCTGCTCGTTTTCCAATTGGTTTCTACTAAGCAAACACTACTCTTCTTGTGATCGTGGAGGAGTGGAGGTTTTCTTGCTCTCTGCTTCAACTTGACGAGTGTTGGGAATGGAATAATAATGTTTGAAGAGTAAAATAGTTTCCTTGCCCTGCTTATTTTTGCCTCTTCTGGTTTATCTCTTATCAGATTTCATCTTTTCTTGTCTTGTAGATGTGTGTGGGTTATGAAAATGTAAAAGTGATTTCTGATATTTTGTTCAGTGAACATTATGGAGTGCATATTTTCTTACGCTGCTTAATTTATGCTTTTACCTGTGTGGTCTGGGTGTAATTTGGAGGATGATGTAGTCTATTAATGGGGTGTTGCATACATTTATTAATCAACAACCTCTGACTAGGCTATTGTTTTGGTGGACTAAGAGAAGTTTTATCTGCTGGCATTGGTTGTCTTTTTCCTTTCAGGCATCCATCCATTAAAGTTCACAAGTTTGAGGTTCTCAAACAGTTAAATGGGGAATTGTGTGGCTAATAAGGTGAGAATGTTTGAAGCTGAAATCCTTTGACCTTTTACCTGTTACCTCTGATAAATTTCTTTGTTCTACAGATAGCAGTCTCTTAAAGCAAAATAAATTTCCTGCAAAGTTTGTAGGGTGTTTTCTCATTGATAATGTTTACCTGGATGGCATAATGAAAGGCTATTGTTTTGTAATTTTGAACTGAGATTTTTGCAGTGGCCTTGTGTCTGGATACCATTGTTCATGCGAATTGTGTTGTACTTTCTGTGTAAACGGTACCAGATAGGTTGGACAGTAATGAAACAAGAATAGAAAAACGATTATTGCAGGATCTAACAAACTAATGAGAGTTACGGATCTAACCCTATTGTTAAGTCAGTATGATGTGATTGTACTCCATCTGTAAGTTATATTTCTTCTGTCAGCCTTAGCTTTTCTGTTTCTCCCAGCTACTGGCTGCGAGAAAGAACAAGCATAAAGAGCTTTTAAGTGTGAAATGTCTTAGCTATGTCAACTTTTTGCAGCCTCAATGCTTGTATAACTTCATAATGTAATGAGTCCACATTGTTCATTGATAAGAAAGTTGACTGAGAAGGTTCATGTTTCTAATGGTTGTAGTCTCAAGCTAAGGATAGTGATTCTGATCATGATGTGGAGTTTGCTGCTGGCAATGTGAAACTTATTACCACCAAAGAAGCTTGGGACCAATATTTGGAAGAAGCTAGGAGGGATGGCAAAATTGTAAGTTTTCCCTCCTCTTTACTCTATAGGACAGTAAAATTTAAGATCTGTTTCTATTTTGCTGTGTTGTTTGGATGAACACCTAACACTAATAACTCAGTTACTGGTAAGAAATTCAAATTTAAGTCTAATTCAATCTCACAAAACTCAATCTCACACAACTCACTTGAAAAGAAATAAATAGCAGATTAGACTGAACAAATTTCCTAGAATACATTGATATATTCTATAATACTTACCAGATATGAGATTTCTGTCAATTTGTATGAAATGACTTTAATATTTCTAATAAATGATGTTTTCTTTTTGAAGAGAAATTTTCCATTTTTGTTTCCTTAATCTATTTCCTTGAGTAATCAGTTAGTATTTGTATAATTTGTTAGCTCTGGTTAAATAATTAATACTATAAATCCACGTTGTACAGGTGATTGCGAATTTCAGTGCAACATGGTGTGGTCCTTGTAAGGTGATTGCGCCATATTACTGCGAGTTATCTGAGAAATACACATCCATGATGTTCTTGCTAGTAGATGTGGATGAACTAACTGTAAGTACTGATTTATACCTTTAATTTAGTGTGAAGTGTTGTAGACATGTACCATTTCTGAGAAAAGTGAAGATGTTGATTCACTGCATATGTTGCAGGAGTTCAGCACTTCATGGGACATCAAAGCCACACCAACTTTCTTCTTTCTTAAAGATGGACAACAAGTTGACAAACTTGTAGGAGCCAACAAGCCAGAGCTGCAGAAGAAGATTGTTGCCATCAATGATTCACTTCCCGAATGCAAGCAGTGACTGTTTTCTCATTCTTCTTCTTGTGCCCTTTGTCCTTTCACAAGTCACAACCATTGTTCGCATGTTTTGATTTTGCTGTGAGTGTAGTTGTATTTTTCCTCGGATGTAAATATGAAACATGTGTGTCACATGAATTACTTCAATTCAGAGTGATGATGTTGTTGTAGTTAGAATAAGGCTGTTCTGCAAATGTAACAATTTGTTGTGTTTTGTTGTTTGAGAAAATTCAATTTTGTATCATGCCATATGCCTCCATTTCTCATTGGTTATGATATCACTGCACTACAAACTATTTGCAAAATCTAAATGCATAGATAGAGAGAGATTGTTCACCTACTTAGTGTCTAGCAATGCCAAGTATTTTTTAAGAATTCTCACTTTAGTTTTCAGAATAAAGATTATTAAATGAGTTTTCCCTTTCTCTTTTAACTTCGAAACATGTTTGGATAGCCTTTTCCTTAAATATTAAAAAAAAATAAAGATCCACTAAATTAATTTATAAATAAGTTAATTTTAACTAATAGGAGATTTTATTTCTTATTATTTTATTTTCTTCCAGATATTTTTGAATAAATTTTCCAAATTGATCTTTAATACTATCTTCTCTTATATATATATATATATATAAATTTGGGATTAATTTGATTGATTTCTATTTGTTTATATTTTTTAATTTAAAAAGTAATATGATGACTTCTTAAAAATTCAGAAAAACGAAGTCACTCTTTACCGTAATATTGACCGGTTGGGAAAAGGCATACTGATGTTGCACTCATTCAAACACTTATTTTCTTATTACTCCAAAAAAATGTTGATGTAAAGCGAGGTTTATAAATTGATACATTAGATACAGTTGTATTAATAGATTTTCATCCACAAAAAATCTTATTTATTTACAAAAAAAATCAGATCCATTTATTAACAACTTATTATAGACAAATATCCAATCTTTTAATAAAATAATATTTAACAAAATTAAAAATAGTTTTTTTTTTAAATCGAGTCTTTAAAAATGTTTTAGGAAATAAATTCTGTAAATGATTTCTGTGAGAACCTAAAAATTTGGATTTTAAGGAGTGAATTAGAATATATTAGACTAATAGAACCAGATTTTTATTTCAGTATAAAATATATTTTTGGACAAACTTGGTTCATTAGCCTACTTCCATTCTCTCTCTAAAACTCAGTTCCTCTTTTCTCTGCCTTCTCTCTACCACATCTCTGTCTTCTCTCTTCCACTCCACTGGATTTCTGATCAGGTGGCGCTCAAACGTCCGCAACGTAGAGGGCTTTGCAACGGACCGATTCGTTTCGGGTTCTAGGCTGGTAAGTCCCTACATGCAACCACTTCTTCGTTCTTAAAACTAACACATGCAATCTCTGCTGGTTGCATGTGTCTTGTGCTTTCATCTTTTTCATTTTTCACTCCATTTCGGTGGTTTGTAGGGTTTAGTTGGGTCCTCACTGTGTGAGGTACTGTAGAGAAGCATTTTTGTGAGCGGGGCAATTCAACTCTGAGGTAAAGGGAGCTAGTTGTTTGTTTTAAATTTGTTTCATAAATGTGTATGCATGTTGAATGTTGAACTAGTATGCTGCTTTGGACTACATTTTTAGTTTTAAGTATATTTGACGATTATGGACTGAAACGTGTAGTTGATGAAACTGTAATGGCTTGCTTGTGAATTGAATTGGATGAACCTAGTTACTGTGAATTGAACGGGTGGGAAGTGGTTGAGGGTAAGATTTCTGTTGTAGTATTAATTAGATGGACAGTTTAGCAATTTGGAGGTATTTTAGGTCATTTGAGAGGAAGTGGGATAGTGATTATGAGTATACGAGATCTAGAGTGTTTGGGGTGGGTTAGGACAGTCTAGACAGGTCCAATGTGGCCTTCTAGGAACATAAAATTGGACTAGAACATGTTAGAAATGGTAGAATTGGATTTGAGCCCCTAAGTTGAGGAAATTAGTGTTTTAAGAAGGAATTTGGGTCTTAATCACTTGATAATCACTATAGAAATGTTTATAATCATCTAAACAAGTTTAATTAGGTGTAATACAGGAATTAGGGGTGTTAGAAATTGGATAAAAGGCCTAGAAATGGTAAGGGTGTGTGTGAGCGCCTAATTCTGTAGAACTTGCGTTCTGCAGATGATGCAGAGTCGCTATGTGAGCTGTCTTGCATAGCGAGTCCCTGTAGAGAGTGCTCACTGTCTGGGTCATTTGTTGTGCAAGTTGGTGTGTTGTGCGAATGACTGGAGGGTGCTGCTCTCTGTCTGGCGATTCACATAGCAAATCCTGTCGCTATGCGACTAGTGATGGTCTGGAACAACTACTATTTTAATCCGAAGGGCGAGTTTGGGCGCATAGCGAGTCTTTGGGAGGGGTAGTCTCTGTCTAGGCTCTCGCATAGCGACCTGGGTGCGCTATGCGAGAGGTTGGAAGTCTGGTGCATGCTGCGAGTTAATTCGCATGGCGAATCGGGGTGCGCTGTGCGAGACTCTCCTATCTCGCCTTGCGAGTAGGATGCGCTCTGCGAATCCTCTGAGTCTAGAGTTCTCCTTTGCTCTTGTTTTGGTTGAACTGAGTGTGTTGAATGATTGGAATGCATAGTATGATGGTGGTCATGTTATTACAATTGAAAGTATGTGAATGTATGAGACATGTTTGGTGGTTGAATGTAACAAAGTATGGTTGATGGACGTAATTCTATGGATCTCAAGGGAGGTTACTTGGTGGTACCCTATGTCATTGGACATAATTCCATGCTCCTCAAGGAGAGGATTCATGGTGGTGCCCTTGGTGTGTTTTAGAATGATTTGCATGGTAGCTCAGTATTGGGGGTTATCCTGACGCTCCAATGGTCTTTCATTCTAAAGTAGAGAGGATTGATCCATGTGGTGAGGAGTAGCGGGAGGTCCTAGTCTTAGGTGCTTCCAGTATGGTCCAAGGTGAGTGATAACAGACTAACCTCGTGAGTGTGGTAGGGTGAAACCCATTGGCAACGGCTTTGCAAAGCAGTAGAAGCCACCACGAGTGCATGACCCGCCATAGCTCGGCAATCATTCTAAGTCCGGACAAGTCAAGTTTAAGGTGCAACAAGTCATGTTTGTATAGTCTAGTATATATGTCTTTATTTGCATATTGTATGTGATTATTATAACATGATTTTTGTATATCTAGCTCATCCTTGCTTCTGTGTTGTGTTTTGCTTGTGTGTGCTTTTCTTTTGCACTGATCATCCACTTGGATGTGAGCAGAGGTGGATGAGGTGCCTCTGGAGCAGGCCTTGGAAGGAGATGACATTGCCGCTTAGTCTAGTTAGGATTCCTAGTTGTTTCTGTTTATTTTGAAATACTCTAATGCATTTAAAGTTTTAAACTAGGACTTCTTTCTGAAACTTTAATACTTTATTACAGTCTTTTTCTAACTATCTATTATATTAAAATGTGGACTTACTATATTATATATTTCTATATAATCTGGGATGTTACAATTTTAAGCACATTTTTTAAAAGTTAAGAAAAACTAAGACATATGGTTGAATTAATTTTGATTGGTTATGTAGATAAACTTCGAAAAGTAAAAAATACATATAAATTTTATCTGACTTGTTTTTATATATTTTTAATAAATATATTGAATGAATTTACTTATAAATAGATGCCACGAATCAGTTATATTTTTTTTGGTGATATGTTAGAGATGACAAAGAAAACTATCTACTTATTTTAAAACAGGATCATGTTAAAAAGAAATTTTGACTTTACAAAATAGTATAAACATATTAATATTAAAGCAATAATAAAATATAAGTGATCAATAAGAAAGCAAATATAGAGATAGAAGAAAATAGAGTGGATAAATCGAAAACGGGTGGTTTTAAGATAATGTGAGTTTATGTAAAGGGAGAATGACTAATGCTTTAACTATAATATTAATTTGTGTTTGATTTTCTTTATAAGTTTGTTGTGGTTTTGATGTTATTTTAATATATAGTTTGGCTTTTATTTAAATTGTATGTTGAAGTTTAATTTAATTATATAAAAATTAACTTAGATAAAATTTATTTTTATTCATATATTATAGTTTGGTTTTACTTTTAGTTGATGCAAATATTTAACACACTCTTCATTACGGTTTGATATTATATTAATATAATATGTTTATGTTTAATTTAATTTTATCAAATCGGTTTAGAAATATGAAATCTGACCTAATTTACATATTATAATTAGTCTTATTTTTAATCTATGATTTCTAACCACTTGGAAAAATATATAAACTTACGCTGTTGTGAAAATATTTACGAGGATAATTTTATTCTTAAATCTTACCTTAATTTCTTATAAATATAGTCATAATTCTACATCAAATTTATTATGAAAATAAGTCTTCTTCTCAATACCTCGTCTTTTTTCCATAGGTCTAAGTTTTCTTTAGTTTCTTTTTAGGTTTAATCATTTCGGATGTCTCTATTTGTGGATAATTGTCTCAATTAGGTCATTGTATTTTTTTTATCCCAATTAGATCCATTTTTCTGTAAAATTGAATCAATTTTGACATTGCCGTTAAATTTAGTGGACGACGTTAAAATTTGTGTCTGGTAGCATGCTGACTAGGCAATGGTTAAGCATGTGGCACTGGAACTTCATACTCCTCTCGACTCACTCAAATCCCCAAAATGTTCAATCCTCAAACCTCGTCACCGTCATCGTCGCTGTCGGTCATGACTCTGCCAGCAATGATTTACGTATCCTCAATTTCACTCACGTAAAAACTTCCTTTGGCAAACGGAAAAAGTTCAGGGGAGAATCCTCCAACATACCAAAAAATGAGCTAAATAAAAAACAAATGATAATTTTTTTAACAGTTTTTAGAGTGAATTATTTTGGTGCTGGTTCCAGTTTGTAGGGTTGACGGCAGTGAAAGCAGGTGTTCCGTTCAAGTAAACAGAGATTAAATTATTTTATCAATCATAATAACTGCAGATATTTTGTTCAGCTACAGAGATGAAACATGAGAAAGGTTAAACGAAACAAAATATATGATTCCAGTGTCAATAGAAAAGATATGAAATTTACAAACGTGGAATAGTGACGGTGAAAGGAAAATGAAGAATCCTAATAGGAAGGGGTGGGAGGGGGTGGAATGGTCCTAGGGTGAGAAGAAACGAAGGGAAGGGTGCGGAGGATGAGAAAACGAACCCGTCCAAGGATAAGGGCGAAATGGAACACTGCTCCACCATTCTCCGCCACTGCCTCAGACTAAGTCCGAACCCACGGTTTCTCCACCTCCCAGATCTGTCGCATCTTCTACCTAGCCCTCAAGCTCTTGGTATGCCCTCGCTATTTTCACTATGGCACTTCTGGCTAAAAGGGTTGTTTCGAGATAACACATTTCTAGCAACATTTTCAAGTGAGTAGACCTATTAACATTCAGGGCGTCAATGGCAGCCCCATCCATCACCATTACTGCCACCACTTTCATCAACATTCAGGCACCTTTTTAATTAGGGATTCTCTCAAATTACGTCAAATTAGGGATTTAAGAAAATTCCACACTTTTCTTTTATAACAGGAATCAGGTATACAAAGAAGAATTTGAAGAAGAATCAAGAGCATAGGAAGGTGGCCATGGAGGTGTCAACAACACAAGTGTGAGATCCATGGAGGTGGCCATGGAGGATCTACCGAGGAAGGGGATGAGAAGCTGCCTTTCTCTTTTGCGTTTTCATTTGTAAATTACACGTAATGAGACGATTTTGTGCAACGTCATTAAAAATTACACAATTAGCAAGTCAAGACACACAAATTTTAATGTCGTCCACTAAATTTAATGACAAGATCAAACTTGACTCAATTTTACAGAAAAAGGGACCTAATTGGGATAAAAAAAAATACGAGGACCTGTTTAAGACAATTCTGCACAAATAAGGACATCCGAAATGATTAAACCTTCTTTTTATATTTGATACACAATTTTTTATGTACTTATATTCCTTTACTGTTTATGTAAATTAATTCTTAATTCATTTCAATCCATACCCTTTATTGTTTATTTTTATTTGTTTCGTATATTGTTTGTCTTGAATTCCTCTGTTTAACACAATTATTCATTCAAACTTCTAGCTTACAAATGCACAACAAA
Organism: Vigna angularis; assembly: GCF_016808095.1. NCBI lineage: Eukaryota > Viridiplantae > Streptophyta > Magnoliopsida > Fabales > Fabaceae > Vigna > Vigna angularis. The sequence continues at coordinate 11,777,105 of NC_068971.1, forward strand.
AAAGTAATTATAAAATTTATACTAGTTATTTGAAGTGAATTTCCATATACAAGTCATGCTCAATCTAATTTGACACGACTTGAGTCATACATAACTTGCTTTGATTTGGACTTGATTTGTCTCAACTTGACTTAGACATGTTTCGATCAACTTAAAATGTTGTTTACCTAGTTTAACTTGATTTAATTGTGACATGACTTTGTGTTTGAATTTGAATTAAATATATATAAATACTTTTTAAGTACTTTTTTTTATTTTCATTTTTAAATAAGTTTTTTACTTTAAAAAATTAACCTATACTGGTCATGATCAATTAGACTTTGGTTAGCATTTTGATTTTATAAACTTTCTAAGGTTTTTTTGTTTCCAATAAAAAAACACCCTGGAAACAAAAGCAAATTGACAGGTCTTGGTGTGACAGTCACTAGTGAAAAAAGGACTTATTACGCACCTATTATGCTTTGGTTCAGCAGAAACCGAAGCATAATATGGCGCGGTGGCAATTTTGAAATTTTCGGGACAATATAGACCTCCGTTGTGGCAGAACCGAAGCCAAAAACCCTGCAAAACGCTGACAATCCAGTCAGTTGTCTGATGGAAATCTCTGTACAAAGCTTTTGGCCTCGGTTCTCTGCAGAACCGAGGCCATAACCAATGATAGAAACTTGGCAATTGAAACGGTCAGTTATTTTGCTGATGTATGCAGGAGATTCGGCCTCGGTTCCCTTCAGAACCGATGTCGTACGTCACTGCAAACTTTTGACATTCCCATATTGCAGTCTTACAATAAAAGCGGAAGTTAGAGGGTCAAACATTTGGCCTCGGTTCCACCCAGAACCGATGCCATAAAGTCTGTTCTGACCCCTCTTTGACTTATTTAAATATTTAATATATATATTTGGGGTTTTTGGCCTCGGTTTGGCGAGGAACCGAGTCAAAATGTCTAACCGAAAATTGCAAAACTGCCATTTTGAATTTTTTTAAATGACTTTAGGCCCTCGATTTGATGGAAAATCGAGGTAGTAACTTTAAGTAGGTTAAAGTAATATTACAGAGAGGGAACAATTTTTGTCTTCCTCACGAAACTGTTCAAACTCTCTACAAAGCTCTCCTCCGTCGTGTCTTGCCTCTCGTTTTCTTTCCATTTCGACCGATGATCCTTGATTTTTATTGCTGTCGTGGCCTTCGTGATCATTTTGGAAGCATTTGCACCAATCAAAATCAGTTTTGAAGCATTATTGTGTCGTCGCTGTTGTTTGTTCATTTTTTTTTCCCGTTTTTGGTTTGTTTAGATACATTTTTTGATTATTTTGTTGCGTTTTTTATTATTTTGATTGATGAGACTTACGTTTTGTTGTATTTGTGTGTAGGTATTGTGATTTTACTGTGATTCAAAATGCGAGTAGTCGTTTCTTCTCCATTGATGTCTCTTTTTTCATGCTCTCAGGTTCCTATTGTGTTTACTACTTTTTTTGAATTTTTAATTTTTTGTATGTTGAATATATGTAATGATGTGTGATTGAATGTTTGAATTGATCATTTGAATGTTTATTAATTGTATGATTGTATGACTGAATTGACTGTATGATTGAATTGATTTAATGTTAAATATGTATAATTGTATAATTCTATGATTGTAATTTTGTAGAACATTTTGGAATATTTAAGTATGGATCAAAATTGGATTAATTTACCGCGCATTAGTGTTAAGTACGAGAGAGGAGTAGAGGAATTTATACAATTTGCACAACATAATAAGGGTAGAAGTGATGATGAAGTGAAGTTTAGATGTCCTTGTATGAACTGTTTGAATGGGAGAAAGTTGAACGCAACTCAAATTAGGGAACATCTTATATGTGATGGTTTCCTACGATGTTATACAACATGGATATGGCACGGCGAAGAAATACATTTTCTGAGTGTCTCCCAAATTGAAAATGTTATTGATTCCTCCATGGAAGTAGATCGATCGGATGAAGACAAATTAGAGGACATGATCCGCAATGTTGGCGCATAAAGTTTTGCCAAAGCTCATGTGTATGAGACGATGTCGACTGATGAGGAAACACCTTTGTATGTCGGTTCAACTAAGTTCACACGGTTGTCAGCGGTGTTAAGGCTAATGAATTTGAAGGCGACCAATGCATGGACTGATAAGAGTTTCACAGAATTGTTGACGTTGTTGAATGAAATGCTGCCAGATGGAAATACACTACCCACTCGTAATTATGATGCGAACAAAATTCTTTGTCCGATGGGTATGGAGTATAAAAGGATACATGTTTGTCCCAATGACTGCATTTTATATAGGAAAGAGTTTGAATTTTTGAAAAAGTGTCCAAAATGTGGGTTATCATGATACAAGTCAAAAAACAATAATGAAGATAATGGTCAGATAGGAAAAAATGGATCTGCTTTGAAAGTAGTTTGATACCTTCCAATTGTGCCCAAACTTAAGCGTCTGTTTGCGAATCCAAAAGATGCTAAAAACCTTAGATGGCATGCAAATGAGAGAAAAATATATAGGTTGCTTCGTCATCCAGCTGATTCAAAGCAATGGAAAAATATTGATCAACAATTCCTCTAATTTGGTCAAGAATGTAGAAATATTAGGCTTGGTTTAGCCGCTGATGGAATGACCCATTTGGTAATTTAAGTACCAATCACAGTTGTTGGCCAGTTATTTTGATAATTTACAACTTATCTCCTGCATTGTGCATAAAGAGGAAGTACATGATGTTGTCTATGATGATATCTGGTCCAAAGCAGCTTGGAAATGACATTGATGTTTATCTAAGCCCATTACTTGAAGACTTGAAGTTGTTGTGGGTTGATGGGGTTGAAATATTTGATGCCTTCGCTTCTGAAACTTTTGTGATGCGTGCAATGTTATTTTGCACCATTAATGACTTCCTAGCTTATGGTAATTTGTCAGGATACAATGTCAAGGGTCTTAAAGCATATCATATATGTGAAGAAAACACTACGACTCAGCAATTGAAACACGGAAGGAAGACAATGTATATGCGTCATCGGAGACTTTTAAAATGTAATCATCCATATCGAAGGTTAAAAAAAGCATTCAATGGATATTAAGAGAGGGACGAAGCACCAAATCCACTTACTGGCATTCAAATCCTTGAAAAAGTTAATAAAATACATCATGTATTTGGGAAAACTTCCAAGAAGTCATCTGTAACGACCCCTTGGAAGAAGAAATCAATATTCTTTGATCTTCCATACTGGTCAAAGTTAGATGTTAGATATTGCATAGATGTGATGCATGTAGAGAAGAATGTGTGTGATAGTTTGATTGGTACACTATTCAACATTCAGGGAAAGACAAAAGATGGAGTGAATGCTCGTTTGGATCTGGTTGACATGAAGATCCGAGAAGAGTTGGCACCCAGGGAGATTGGTAAACGTACTTATTTTCCCCCTGCATGTTACACAATGTCCAGACAAGAGAAGATAAGTTTTTGCCTTTGTTTAAAGAGTATCAAGGTACCACAAGGATACTCTTCAAATATGAAGAGTTTAGTGTCGGTGCAAGACTTAAAGCTTGTTGGCATGAAGTCTCACGATTGCCACGTTTTAATGCAACAATTGTTACCGGTGGCTATTCATGGAAGTTTGCCCAAAAATGTTAGGCAGACCATAAACAGGTTGTGTTCATTTTTCTCGTCAATTTGTTGTAAAGTCATCGATCCTACAAAGTTAGATGAAATTCAATGCGAGATTTTTATCATCTTGTGTCAACTAGAGATGTTTTTCCCTCCATCTTTTTTTGACATCATGGTACATTTACTTGTTCATTAATCAAGTTGTGCGGACCGGTATACTTAAGATGGATGTATCATATTGAGCGTTATATGAAGATTTTGAAAGGGTACGTTAAAAATTCGTATCGTCCCGAAGGTTCAATGATTGAAAGGTATATTGCTGAAGAAAGTATCGAGTTTTGTTCAGATTACATGACTTCGATAAATCCAATAGGAGTTCCTCGCACATCATGGTTGAATAAATGTTCTACAAGTAAAAGCATCCGAGGTGTGAATGTGGTGACCAAAGATCGCGAAGAATTGTTGCAAGCACATCTTTATATGTTGAACAACACAGATGAGGTGATCCCTTTTTTGGAAGCACACCAAGTCATTGTGAAAAATAAAAATCCAAGACAATAAGAGAAATGTCAGTTGATGGAGCATAATAGAACATTTATGTCTTAGTTCAAATCTAAAGTTGACAAAGAGCCACATTCTTCTCAGACTTTGTTGTGGCTTGCAAATGGTTTAAAGTTTGATGTCATATGTTGTACAAGTTATGAAATCAATAATTGCACATTCTATATGAAGACTTTGAATGATAAAAGCACAGTACAAAATAGTGGAGTCAGTCTAGAAGTTGAGTCGCTCTAATTTTCCACATCAAAAGATCAAAATCTTGTACTTTGATCAATGAGATATTATGGTATAATAGAAGAGATATGGGAGGTTGATTACACTAAGTTTTTTGTTTCATTGTTCAAATGTAAGTGGTTTGACAATAAGAGTGGTGTGAAAATAGATGAATCGGGTATGACACTAGTTGATTTTCGAAAGGTGGATTATCGAGAGGAACTGTTTATCATGGTACATCAAGCATCTCAGGTTTTTTATGTCAAAGATCCTACGTCTGATCATTGGTATGTCGCTCTTCAAGGCAAAAAACAAATTGAAGTTAACGAAGACAATCTGATTAATATTCATATTGTTGACAACCATTCATTGAAAACAACGACAAATTTGGATGACCACCCTTTACTTGACGATGTACATGCAATTCAGTCAGATCATGATGAGGGGATATACATATGACCAATCCATTTATTTATGTATGAATTTCAAATTTGTGTATAAGTTTTTTATTAATATTACATAAGTCTTTTATTAATATTTCATATGACCCCTATTACATGTTTTGTTAAATTATATGATATTACATAAGTCTTTTATTAATATTTCATGTTGTTATTTATTTTGACAAATATATCTCTGACCACCCACATTCATCAGGGGATGAGGCTCCCTCATTTAGACCTACTAGAGGAGCCACCAGGTTGAAACAACTGATGGTAAGAAGAAATAGTGGTGAAAGGACACCTATGGATGTTAATGTCATCACTGGTGTGACATCTGGCCCAAGTGTTTATCATCTATTGTTGAGCAATTTCGGAGTTTTAAGACTAAGTTAACCTCGAGATATATATTTGGAGGCAAAAAAAATGAGTCTCCATGTAAAAAATATAAGGCCATTTATGAGGAGACTTGGCGCCTCTTTGTACAAAGTCGGACATCAGAGGAATGGCAGGTTAGTATAGTTGATATTATTCAATTCTTCATTAACAAATATATATCATATGAACTACTTAATTCAATATATGTGACAGACAACAAGAAACAAAGCACAAGGAATAAGTGCTCAAAATAAGAACCCCCACCTATTATCTCGTGGTGGGTATAGGAAGCTTGAGGAGAAAATCCTCAAGCAAAAGGCAGAAGATAGACCATCATTTGAGGGTGGTAACCCCCAACCTCCTTCTCCACCTTCTCGGCATGATAAGTGGAAGTTGGTTCGTTTAAGATCATCAGGGGACTACTCTTCTGAGACTGCATGACAAATATCTGAAAGAATTGTAAGTTATAGTTATTCCTAAAAGAATAATAGTTTCATTATATATACTACATTGAACTTTTTAAAGAATAATGATGCTTTTTTATGTTACATGACTTCTTGGTTGAGCAGAGCTCCTAAGGTCAATTCACTCCAGAGGGTCACCAGGATATTTTTACCACTGCAATTGGACGACCTAAGCACCCTGGACGTGTGCGTGTTACTGGTACTGTAGTAGGCATTCGAGATTATTTTGGGAGTTCTTCGCATCAGACTTCATATGCATACATTGAAGAACAAGAACAAAGGCTGACACAAGAGATCTCAAAAAAGCTTAGGGCGAAGCTTAGGACAAAATTGTATGATGAAGTCACTATAGAAGTGACTGACAGAGTTATGCGCCAATTCTAGCAGCAAATTGAGAGTTATGGGATGCGTCCACAGCCATCTCCAGTACAGGAACCTATTGTGCCTCCCACAGGTAAAATCAATAAACATTTATGTTCAATAATTTATTATTTTTATAATCTAACATTTACTCTGACAGGGAGAAGCGGGAAAGGAAGTTGTTCAGCACTAACTGTCCCAGGGGATGAAGGGGATGACATGGACGATGCTAGTCCATGTCTGCTATACGTTTTAGATGGTACCGGGACGATGTTGGTAGTTGTGGAATAGTGTTTAAGGTAGCGACTGTTGTTCATGGTATGGAGTTATCAGAGGATGAGGTGAAGGTATCAATAGACGACATTATCATGCCAGATGCCTCAGTTCCTCTGCACACATATGAGATTTTTACTATGGCACAGGCATTCCAGTCTTTTATCGCTTGGCCTAAACACTTGGTTGGTTCGGTTTCTGACCCCCCGGTATGGACTTCTACTTTACACTTGTCAATTTCAAATTTTACATGTTATTGATGTTGAAACTTATCCTATTTTTCTATGTAACAACAGACGCATGGACAAGAGAAGATTCGTTTATCTGAGGACGATCTGTTGGTGCATTGCAACAACTTTGTGACATCATTGGATATGAGCCTATGAAGGTTGAATATGATACTAATGTATTTCGGAGAGGCTCTGAGGTCCTAATATACCTGCATAACCAAGATGTTAGGGAGCTTGCGTCAGGAAAAGAAGAGTTGAATATTACATTAATTCAGCTATGGATGATGTAAGTCTATGAGCAATTATTTATATAAAATTGATATATCAAGTATACTTATATCAAAGGTAATATTTGATTTCAAGTATATGTTTGGTGTTAGTAACTGTAACACCCTAATATTTTAAAGGGTATTACTGATAGTTAGAGACTAAATTAATTTGATATCTCATATAAACAATCAAACTTTATTTCAATTACTCCAAAGTACAATACCAAACTTACAAACGTTAAACAATATAGTCTTCACCATTGAAATATCAACTTATAAGTTTTACACAACATAATCTTCCCAATACAAATTTATTCTTTTTACAAAAAATCCCTAAAAGTTTTTCCCCGCATCTCTCTCATCTCTAAGCTTTTTCAACCGCATCTGCAACATTATCTAATCACATATAACATGAGTTATCTGATCATAGTACAAACAAATAAGGGTAAGCCAACCATATCATAAAATCATTAAACTTGTAATAAAAATATTATAATCATGTGTTTCTGCAATTGAATAAAATATCATTATTCCGATGTCATTAATTCATCGTTATCAAAATCATCTTTCTCCTTTCCATAAATCTTACAAGTGTACCATGCTTACTCATGAAGCCTTATGGTCAGACCGCTCTCTGCCTGCTTCCTTAAGCCTCACTTATATACTATGTCTTACTTTCTGAAGCCTTATGGTCAGACCCCTCTCTACCTGCTTCTATATAACTTACGAATCATATGTTTATGTCAAAGCCTTATGGTCAGACCACTTTCTGCCTGCTTTCATAAACCTCAGGTGTTACATTGCTCATACCAAACTCTCATGGTATAACTCGAACATACTACTCCCGGTAGTAAACATCATTTCATAAGTAATGATTTCTCATATCCACTCCAACATTTCATAAAACCAACAATTCATACCCTCTTATCCATCTAACTCAATCATGTTCATTCTTTAATCATGAATTCATAATAACCCGTTTTGGTATCAATAAATTAAACATATTGCCAGATATCATGCTTCATATTATAAACTCATTTTTGCCCATAACGAGTATAACTCAACGTATTTTCACCAAACAAAGATCATGGATCAACCAAAATATATCAACATATCTTAGGAAATACATATTAAAGTCTGGGCTCAATGTAATAAAATATATATGAAATTTTTACCATGATAATATTATGCATCTACAATCAACTTGTTTTATTTTATTTTCATCCTAGTATGGATTTTTCTTTATTCCAGTTGGTCACCGGAGAGGACCCAGATGTCTGAACACATCAAACTCACCTTCGACGCTAGCACATATGACTAGTCACAACTGACTGGACCAGGCCAGGGCTGCTCTATGATCAGGGATGTGCCAACTCAGGTTTTTAAGGTTCCTCTATCCTACCAACAAAGAAAGGCCCTCAATAATTAACAATTGATTTATTTAAATTATCTATCATGTTCTCTTATGCTCTAAATTTGAAATGCCAAAATTCTAATGTGTTCACTTCCTCTCATAGCAACCTCAAACAATATCTGTACATCTATTTAATACCCATATATAAGCTATTTCAGAACCCTTACTTCAGATCTTCCAACAAGATCAATTTCAGCCAACAAACTCATTCAAAACAGATTAAATTCATCACAATAAACATCCATAATAGAATCCATACAAGATAATTATAAACAATTAACAATAATAAAATATTACTATAAATGGTCATAGAAGAATACAATATTTGACAATCATAAAAATAATCTTAATATAAAATTTTATGGGAAACAAGAAGTTGAATCCGGCAGAGCCGGTTAGACAACTTCTAATCCATCCAACAATACAATATAATTAAATAACAAGAACAATACATGTCTGGGGAAATAAGAAGTTGAATCTGGCAGAGCCGGTTAGACAACTTCTAATCCATCCAACAATACAATATAATTAAATAACAAGCACAATACATGTCTGGGGAAATAAGAAGTTGAATCTGGCAGAGCCGGTTAGACAACTTCTAATCCTTCCAAAAATTGCAATAAAATAAATAAGTAAAGCAATAAATAGTTTGGGGAAACAAGAAGTTGAATCTGGCAGAGCCGGTTAGACAACTTCTAATCCTTCCAAAAATGTAATAAAATAAGTAAGGAACACTACAAGAAAATAGCCAGTTATCTACGGATCAGTATATACGGATTCAGATCCGTATATAATATATCTATTATATACGGATGTAATATACGGATCAGTTACATACGGAAAATTCCGTATATAATGAGAGAAAATATTTATATACGGAATTTCCGTATATAAAGTCCGTATGTAAGATTGGCGCCTTTGAGCACAATGCTTTCCAAGGATAAACCGTATGTATTTTTCGTATGAAAGGGGATAAAATATTAGCGGCTGATAATACATACGGATATGGGAAAAAAATAAATTAAAAAATTGAAATTGTGCTGCTAAAACGTGCATCTCTCTCGAAATGTTTCCCCTTTCTTTCTCGACAAAACTCTTTCTCCAGAACACCTAAATGCTCCCTCTTGCTCCTCCTTCGATTCTCCCAATCACGAGATTGTATTTTCTTCGTTGAGCTCTGGCAAGTGAGTTCCAGTGTGGCAGTTGCATTTTGATCATTTCACCATCGCGATTTGGAAGCTTTGAGGTTGTTTTATTGATTGCTTTCTTTGTCCAAGCCTGGAGCTGTGGTTGTCCCTGTCTCGAGCCCTCTTTCGTCTGGCTGTCCCTGTCTCGAGCCCTTTCCACTTTCGTTGTCCATCGCGCTTTGGTTCTTCATCCTCTCTCTCGAGCTGACTCCTTCATCAAACACTGTTGTTGGGCGTCATTGTTCGGTGCGGTTCGGTGCTGAAAGAGCAACTTCAACTGGTAATTAAATCGTAATGTTGAGCAATCGATGAAATCCTTAAATAGTGAAAATGGCGAACCCTAATCTGGTTTTTTTTTTTTACATATTTGTGGTTCGGCTCCCAAGCCGTGGTTGGAGTGTTAGGAAGCATCCATTGAGGCTACTGTGTGGCGGTATAAGAAGGTATAAGAAGATTGTTACTCGTATTAAGGACGAAGACATATTCTATTTGGAGTTGCGAAAGCCCTTAGTGAAGGAACCAAAGGTGAGTGAGTTCCTTTCGACTATTACAATTTTGTCTTTGTTTGATTCAGTGTTGTGTTGATCTGTATGGCTATTGTTAGTTTTCTTGAATTCACGTGTTGTTCATCGTTATCCTTTACTGTCTTGTGTTTTGAGCTTTTAATCATTGTTTGTCTGAGTTTGTTTGTTTAATTAGGTTTTGAAATGATTTGTTTGAGTTTTAATCAGTTGTTTGACTTCTGTAACAAATGTCCTTAACTAACTGTTACAACGAAAATATATTAAGAACATGAGTTTGCAGTGTTGTTACATGAAAAGAAAGATACATTTGCAAGGCAATGCCTAAAAACCCTTGATAAACATAAATAAACTAGAAAACCAAACCTTGATAAAACATAAGTAAACTACAAAACCACTAAAACCAACGAAAAAAAGTTACTACTAAGCCATACATAATGGTATGGCTGTTGTACATAGATTTCTTCCTTGAGTTCTCCATGAAGAAATGCACTTTTCACATGTAATTGAAATATGATCCAGCCATTATGAGCAGCCACTGATAGTATTATTCGGATGGTGTCTAGCTTGGCAACTGGTGCAAATACTTCTGTATAATCCACTCCATAGTGTTGTGCATAGCCTTTTGCTACTAACCTTGGTTTATACTTATCAATTTCTCCATTTTCTCTAAGTTTGGTTCTTGAAAACCCATTTTACTCCAATAGGTTTTGCTCCTGTTGGTGCATCAGTCAATTCCCATGTTTGATTCCTTTCTATTGCTTCCATCTCTTTCACCATTGCATGTCTCCACTTCTTACTTTTAAGAGCTTCTTCAACTGTTACTGGATCATTTTCTGTTACAATCATAGCACTTTCTCCTGTTTCATAATCTGCCATCCATATGGGTTTTCTTCTTTGCCTTCTTTCCCTCCCTTCAATTTGAATCTCGGGTATTGGAGTATGAGATTCATTCCAGCTATCTGTTCCAGCATTGTGTGAATTTGTCCACTGCTGCTCCTCATTTTCTGATTCATCTTCAAGTTGATTTTCAGTGCTTTCTTCATGCTCATCTTTTTCAATATTTTTCAACTAGTCTGCAGTCTTATTCTGCTCCCATTTCCAGCTCTGGTCTGCTGTTTTATTTTGCTCCCAGTTCCAACCCTTATATTCTTAAAAAATTACATCTCTGCTGATAATAATTTTTTTGTTGATAGGATCAAATAGTCTATATGCCTTAGACTCATCTCTAACTCCAAATAAAACACATGGCTTACTTTTTTCATCTAACTTGATTCTTTGTTGATCTGGTGTGTGAACATGGGGTAAGCAACCAAATACTCGAAAATAACTTACAGATGGTTTCACTCCACTCCATGCTTCTTCAGGGGTTTGATCCTGCACTGCTGTTGTAGGACTTCTATTCAGAATATGGACACACCACTTGGTTGCTTCTGGCCAGAAAATCTTTGGAACTTGCCTTCCAATTAACATTGAACGAACCATATTCATGATGGTTCGGTTCTTTCTTTCAGTAACCCCATTCTGTTGGGGAGTATAGGCAGCAGTCAACTGTCTCCTTATCCCTTCACTTCTACAAAATTCATCAAATATTTTTGAGGAAAATTGACCTCCCCTGTCAGTTCTTAAGCAGATGATGCTTTCTTCTGCTTCCTTTTCCACCAAAGTTTTGAAATCTCTAAAGAAAGAGAAAGTTTAAGATTTTTCCTTTAAGAAATACACCCAAGTTTTATGTGATAAGTCATCAAAAAAACTTAGGATATATCTCTTATTACTACTGGATGTTGGCTGAATGGGTCCACATAAATCTGCAAGAACCAGCTGTAGCCGTTTAGATGATCTCCACTTACATTTTTTTGATATTGAATTTCTGTGTTGTTTTCCAGCCAAGCAATGTACACAGAGCTCCTTAGGGGTTGTGATTGTTGATAGTCCAGTCACCATTTGCTAAGTGACAAGAGTTTTTAAGCCATCATAACTTAAATGCCCTAGTCTATTATGGCAGAGTTGGGAGTTGTCTTCTTCATTTGTCTGAAAACAGGTTGTCGGTTCCTCTTTTATGATTGTTGTTGATTCCCTTTTCATGATTGCTGTCAGAGAAAACATCCTGTTTGCACTCATATGTACCTCCAAAATCAACCCCTTTTCTGAATGAACAATATTGCGTTTATTGTTCTGAATTGTGATGCTTAAGCCCTTTTCTTGCAGCTGCCCTATACTCAATAGGTTATTCTTGAGTTCTGTAACTATGGCTTGAAAGACACAAACTCGCAACTTCATTTATAATACTCAATGGCACGCTTCATTTACCAAAATATCCCTGCAAAATGTTCTCACATATAGATATATGATACATGAAGTACTTCAAAATGAAATTACAATACTTCAAATTACAATCACAGCTAGTATATCATAATATAAATTACAGTTCATAAAATACACAGCTGAATATAACATAGATGAATAAAAACTTTAAATCAAAAGGTTGTACAAAACCATATGAGAAGAGAACAAGATCTTGAAGCCATCTTCCATTCCAGCAGTAGCGGTTTGTTCCTTCCTTCAACTCCCCATGGAGCTCACGGCCTCCTTCTTCCAGACTCACGGCCTTCCACTCTCTCAACTCAAATTGTGTCTTTCTTACACTCAGAATTTTCTCTCTCACTACCGTCCACAACTTAGAACCAGAAAATGTGAAAAACTCCCGACTCCTTGACCGTGCACTTTACTCTGCTATATGGAGTCTCCACTCAAATTGCAGAATGATGATTATCTCTTAAGTGGATGGAGCCCTCAGGATTAATGGCTATCACACTCAGGATTTGGAGCACTGAAAATAATGCTTTGAGCACTTAGGATTAGATAACCCACCTCCACTACTGACTTGCTGTTCAACGTTTGACTGCTTCCTTGTGTGCGCTTCTGCCACTGATTTCCATGTCCGTGTGAAGGTGTGAAGTCTAGATGTTTTGCTGCTGCAAAGCCGTGGCCAATTTCTTGTTGTGTGATGACTAGACTTCTTTTGTGGATGTACCGTAGCAAAGAGGATGGTCTCTCATGGGTGTACTTATTGTTCTTGTGAAAATCAAAAGAAAGAAAATTTATTCCAACATTGCAGCTGCATCCAAGGCCGTGACTTCTTCATGTGTGTAGCCTTCCATGAATTGAGTGGTGGTCCCTCTTCTTGTTTTGCTACTTCAGAAAAATAGGAGAATGCCATGTGGTTTTGAGTGGTGCTGGTCAAATTACGTGAAAGCTATGTTTTCTACATGTCACCATGTGAAAAATAAACAAAGTGCTGTCCACCTTTCACTCCATGATGAATTATTCTTTGATGCTTTTCCATAAACATTGCCGTGAATGTCCACCTTCATTTCACACTTCCTTTTAACAAAATTAAATAAGGATGGCCCTCCACTACATGTGCAACCGTGAATATTCTCTTACCATGTTTGCTTTTGTCTTTTCCATTTCCCATAAAAACCGTGAGGTGCTCCACCTTTTTCATTGTGTGTCTGCACAGTGAAAGAAGATTCTTCAATTTGCTTGGCCGTGAGTTGAATTCAGCAAACTTCTTCCAATATTTTATTCAACACAAAAGGGGTCATCTACTTTAGTGTGCAGCCGTGACATGTCCCAAGAAACAATAAGCTTCCTTCCCATGTGCCACATGCATTTGTTTATGAATTTCACGTCCAATGTACCAAAAATAAAGAAGCATGGCTGCCCATGAATCACGTGTTTGCACCTCACATGGTCCCTCCAATTGTTGTGATGTTGTATGATTATTCCAGCTATGACATGCGGATGTGGCAGCAGCCATCCAAACTCAACTTCACCTGCCATGAGTTTTGTAGCCAATTTGTACTTCAATAGTAATGTGCACTAAGAATGATATTTCGGATAATTTGATTAATGTTTGAAATGATTGATCTTTTTATTTATGATTACATCTAGAAGTATTTGTTTTCTACTAGTTTGGATACAAACATAAACTTCTTTCTTACTGTTAGGATGTGTGCACCTGTGGAACCCATAAGCCTCCTCTCCGGCAAAAACAGAAATGTCTAATTTCCTCCATCTTGATCAGTTGAGCCAAGTAGCATTGCACATTTTGGTTCCAGTAGCAAACTGTCCATAAACTGTACTTTCTGCATTGAGTTGTTATAATCTGCTTTGGTCCAGTTTTCTGGTGTTTCAAGCTTTGACCAAATCTGCTTTATGAGTCTAAATGTGTTTAAACTGATTGCAAACTGATATTAATCTCAGAAAAGCAAAATGACTGGTTCAATTCCTCACACTATGATTTCAAAAATCTGCATCAATATTCTTCACTGGTTTCAAGTTGTGCTCACTGTTGTTGGTCAAATTTTGTGGTTTTGAATCTTGGTACAAGTGTGTTTACTATTGTTATACATGTTTCAAGTAGTAGCAACTCTTGTTAATCACTAAAATGCAAAATGCATACCTGAGTTCCCTACTTTCAGTAGCTTGTCTTGTCTTTGTTTCACAATTCTCCAATTCAATTTCTGGTCTGCTTTGGTCAATACTGTTTCTGCTCAGTTTTGTTGTGTATAAAGCTTGAGACAAGTTTCTTTTATGATTTTAAGCATGTCTCAAGGGTTAGCAACTCCAATCAATCACAGAATTGAAAAATGAATGGTTGAGTTCATTAAATTCTGGATTTCAAAACTGTCACAGTTTTAAATAAAGTGTTTGCACCGTGCTTGCTGTCTTTGTGTGGTTTTAGGTCACTTTAAATCTTCTAGCTGATATCCTGTAGTTAGATCTAGTGTTTAGGCATTCTTTGAGTCTTTTTTTGAACCAGCCAGCTTTGAATGTACTGTTTTATTAAATCTGCAAAAGTAATATGCCTTCTCTTGTTGGGGGAAACCATAAGCAGTTTTCTGCCCAGCAGCAAAACCCCCTTTTGCAACAGGTAGTTGTTTATCAAATTTGTCTTTTCTTTGCTTGTTTTTTTTTTCTTAGAAGATTCATTACGGTCCACAAAAATTGAGCTATCCAGCCTAAACATGCATGTTCTTCTAGTGTTACTTTTTTCTTGATTTTTAATGTGGTTCTTTACTACATAAGCATTGGTCCTCTTAATATTCCAAGCTAAATTGGACACTTATTTTTAAATCTGTTTCAGTACAAAGTGATGGAGAAAGTTGTACAGGGGAAAGGGAAAAAAAATTCGTGTTTCTTTTTGTTGGTCATCGTTTACTGCCTGATAATTTGTCTGATTGTGAGTGTATTACTTAAACATGAATTCTGTTTATGTAAAGGAAAAGTAAAGCCTTCTGTGCTTCCTTTGGTAAGAGTAGAAATTAAAGGAATGAATGTTTTTTAGTCCGGGTAGAATATGAATTCATGGACCATCCAAAATCACCAGACACTTGATCTTGTAGTATCAAGTAGAATCGAAAATTTTCAGATTGGTTCGTGATTAAGTTGCAAATAGTAATCAATCGCTTATAATGCCCATGAGGAGGATTGTGCAGTGAGTGAATTACTTGTTTGATCAGTTGTAGTCTGATTAGTTCTATTGTCTGATCTGTTGTTTTCTGTTGTTTTCTGTTTGTCAGTTGTCACTGACAGTTTATTTGTTACAGTTACAGCGTCACTGGATGCTTGTTAGTCAGCTGTTATAATTGATTTCATCATTTAAATGAGCCTCTGTAGTGTATATGCATTTGCTGTCAACAGAAGCTCATCACTTGTAAACTCGGATGTTCAATACAAAGTTCTTTTTTTTTTCTGTTTTCTTAATGTGTTATAAGTATCAGTAAGTAAATATGGCATACTGTTAGTTCTCATTTTAAAGTGTTGTTAATGGTGTTTTTCTTGAAGCTTTATGTTTTCATTTTCAATTTTCCTTCCATATGTACTGTTTCTTCT
This sequence comes from Vigna angularis, assembly GCF_016808095.1. Classification (NCBI taxonomy): domain Eukaryota; kingdom Viridiplantae; phylum Streptophyta; class Magnoliopsida; order Fabales; family Fabaceae; genus Vigna; species Vigna angularis. The sequence continues at coordinate 11,792,939 of NC_068971.1, forward strand.
CAATCTGGTATTGGACTTGGGGTCCAGTCCACTAGTCTCAGTGGTATTTCTTCTGCATCACTACAGCAGCCACCCTATTCCACCTTCAGCAAAATCAAATAAGGAGAAGGGCAAGAAGAAAGCTTATATGGTCAAGTTGTTAAACCGTTTCAATAACGTAAATGCTTCAAGTAGTCAGCCATCTACACCTACCTCTACCTCCACTGCTATATTTGTTCCACCACCATTACAAGTTCTTGGTTTGACACCTACTCCACCATCAATTCCACCTTCGTTGGAAGTTCCTCCTTTCACACCTAGTTCACAACAATTTGCTGCTGATCAATGGAGATCACCCTCCCCCCATGTTGGTTCTAACCCAACAACTCCCACAAATATGCCATCACCATCTCCTATAGGGGATAACCCTCCATGTTCAAGTTCAGCAGCCAATGACTTTGAAGATGTTTCCAACAATCGTCCAATCATTACACCTATTGGAGGAGGGTAAGAAAACATCAATTTAATGTTCCAAGCATATACTGTATTATTCTAATATTTGACTTTTATTTTGGTATAGGTTTTATCCAACAAAAACAGCATCCAAAGCAATCACAGCCACCATCAAGGCACAGTTTGATGAGCCATGGGTGACATGGGGACAAATACCTCAGACACGAAGAGATGTTTTCTTTGAGCGTTTTAAGGTACACTTGTGTTCATTTACATTATGTACTACAGTTAATTTTAAATGTTAAGGTCCTCAATTATCTTATCCAATATTCATCTTTTTTGTCAACAGAGAAAGGTTTCATGGAGGTCTAACCATGAAGAAAAGGTGAAAAAAAATTTCCACACAAAAGCATCTCATAGATTATCTGAGATGTTTAAAAAAGCTCGAACAGAAGGAAAAAAACCTGATTGGATGGGGGATAATGTTTGGAATGGTCTTTTGGAGAAGTGGAACATGCCACTTTATAGACAGAAATGTGAAACGGCCAAAAAGAACAGGACATCTGACAAGGGTGGTTGTTTGCACACTGGGGGATCCATTAGCGTGCATGAGCATGCAATTCGTCTGGTACATATAAATTTATTTTTACATTTCTATACGGATAAACTTTAAAAATATTTGATGTTAACAACTAACATCTTCTTTGCTTGCAGTCACAGGAGCTTGGTCGATCAGTGCATGTTGATGAAATATTTCAGCAGACACATATTCGAGCATCAACAGGAGAATTTGTCGATGAAAGGTCTAGGCGGACACATGTTAGTTTCTACTAACTTATTCTTTATTAGGTTATATAATTCTTAGGTCTATCTATTTAACGATATTCATTTAACAGGAAGAGTTTGAAGCCAGATTTTCTCAAATAAGATCTGAGACAGCATCCGTTGGGGCTTCAACATGTGCTCCCCTAGACCCTACAGATGAGGAAAGATTGAGGAACCAATGTTGGTTGGATGTTGCTGGTGGAAGGTACAAGGGACGCGTATACGGCATTGGAAATGTCAGTGCTCAAGATGACTGTGTCGATAGTTACATACAACAGACACAGGCATCTTCTTCTCAGCAACCGATTGCAGAGGACATTCTTAACCTCCACACACGAGTATCAACCCATGATGACCAACTTCGACAGATGAACTCTCAATTGCAAGGCTTTATTGGTGTCATGATGCAGTATCTTCCACCTCCTGCAGCCGCAATTGCACAACAATTTCTTCAATCCCAGAATCAGCCACAAGCTAATGTTCAACCACAACAACCACAACAACCACAGCAACCACAGCAACCACAGCAACCAACAGATCAACCACAGCAACCAACAGATCAACCACAAGATGATACTATTTATGGAGATTACTAGTTATGTTTTTAGAAGTAGGACATGTGTATGACTCACACTTATTCTCTCAATGACTTTGAACATGTTATTTGAACTTATTATGATTAACAATTATGTAAACTTTCTTATTATTAATGTGAAATGCATGTTTGTAGGTTTTAAACACTTAATTTATTTATCAAATTTGTGAATGGATATAATGTCCAGGTCTTGTGAATTGTGTGTGTGGTATGGGCAGGTCTTGTAAATTGTCTCTTTTTGGATGTTGGATGACCAGGTCTGCTTTCAAGTCAGCGGTATGTAAATTATATACGGATATTCCGTATATAAATTATATACGGATTATCCGTATGTAATCTTATCTACGACCTTTTTATATACGGATTTTTGACCGTATATAATCCGTATATAACACCACTTTTTATACGGATTTTCGGTGTTATATACGGATTTCGGCCGTATATAAATGCCATTTTTCTTGTAGTGGAAAGAAATAAAAAAATTTGGGGAATCAAGAAATTGAATCTGGCAGAGCCGGTTAAACAATTTCCAATCCTTCCAAATTACAATAAAAATAAATAAGGAAAACAATAAAATGTTTGGGGAAACAAGAAATTGAATCTGGCAGAGCCGGTTAGACAATTTCTAATCCTTCCAAAATATAAAAATAAACAACTAATAACATACAAATGGCATAACATATTCAACATCACAATTTACAACTATCACACTTGGATATCAACACAAAAGCATACTCTCATTTAAATTCAAGATCATACAGAAACAAAATACTCTATATTCAAGATTTAAGATCAGACAAAAGCAAAATATAGCATATTCAAGACTCAAGATAATACAAAAGGAAATACTCAAAGTTAGCTCCCCTTACCTCTATTCCAGACTTAGTTTCCTCTTCTCAAACCGTTCTCCGGAAACTTCCAGAATTTCCCCTCTTCAACTAGAATTTACTCCAACTCTCTTCTCTCACAATTTCTCTAGAATTTTGGTGTAAATTTCCAGCCTCCCCCCCTTGACTATTTATAGTAAAAAAATTTACTATTCATTTTTACTATTCATTTTTTTATTCATTTTACTATTACAAAAATAATTTTTTTATTTGCAAATTGGTGAATTCTGATCTCAAAGCTACGTGTAACACTTATCCTTTCCAAAAATAAATTTTTTTTTTTTACTATTCACTTTTTACTATTCACAATTTACTATTCACTAATTTTTTTTTTCTAGTATCTAACAAATATTTTCAAGGATCTTACAGTAACAACTTGGGGTACAATTATGTCTATGGGTTCATTGATCCCTAAGTCATTCACGAAGCAAATGATTTTGATGACATCACAACATATCTCACCAGCAGATTAGGAAGTGGGAAGGAAATATATTTTATTCCTTATATATTTGGGTAAATGAAGTTTGTTAACTTCATAAAGATCCATATGTGATTTTAATATATAAAAATTAAGTTATTATCAATTTCAGGCACCATTGGCAGTTACTTGTTATTTCCATATCGGAGAGCTATGCTTTGTGGTTTTTCTCATTGCACAAGTCTCCTCCCAAACATCTTAGACAAGCAGTTGATTGGTAAGAACCTCAATGTTTGGACTTTCTTTGTTATATAAATGAATGCTAAAACCTTTTTTTATATAGTTCTATGGTTGGGAGTTCAACTGCTAACAATAGAAAGCTTGCATGAGTTGCTCTCAAGGTTTGTTTTAATGATTTTCACTAACTATTTACAACTGTGATGATATATTGTAGTGTAACAGACAAAGTGGGTCATATGAGTGCGAATACTATGTAATGTATTGGATGACCCACATTATTCGTGCCCATATCACAAGAGGTTGGGAAACGGTAATATTTAAATTTAATGAATTTTTATTTTCTCCAACATTTGGAATTCATATACACTAATTAATATCAATTGTCTTGTGCAGAGATTCAAGACTACTACTCTACTTCCTGAGAAGCCACTTACATTCCTGAGGAAGGCACTTGCAAAACATTTAGTTAGATTATATAATATTTCATAGTTATTAGATTTAAAATACATTACAACATGTTGATTTATAGTTATTAGACTTTGTACATTATGTGATGTAAATATTGAATATTGTGTTGAATCTGTGTTGTATATATTGTGTTTGATATGCAGGTTTGTTTTTGTGATAGTGGATATCACAAAAACAGACCTGTTATTAAAAAAAATTGCAGGAGAATAGACCTCGGTTGTAGCCAAAACTGAGGTAGAAAGCCACCTTATGACATCGGTTCAGCCACAACCGATGGCATAGGGTGCACGAGAATTTAAAAAAAAATAGGGGTTTGCAGCGGTTCAAGCCAAAATCGCTGCCATATCTCCATGTTATTACCTCGGTTGAACCGAGGTAATAACCCCTTCCCCCTTTTCTTTTCTTTTCTTTATTACTTGGGTTGTTGAAGAACCGAGAGAGTAGCCTTCAGAATATTACCTTGGTTGTAACCGAGGTCAAAAATCTCCAACCTTTTTACCTAGTTAGATATGTCTTGGTTCGAAAACTGAAACGTATTGTAAAAAATAATTGTTATCGTTTTCCTTCGCTGTACTAGTGAGTGATATAGATTATCCAATTTGAGAATATAGAAGATTAATTTTAGGCCTCAGATATTTTCCCTTAAAAAAATAGTTTTACTTCAACAAAATTTATAAAACATTATTCGTGTCAAATATTTATAATAGAAAAATTTAATCGATTGTTTTTATCAGATGGGAGAAGAGAGTATTATGGACATCCTAACATGGCTTGTGTCTCTTTCGCCGTTGATAATGTGAAATTGACTTTTGTTGGACAATAACTTAAAGCTGGCCAGCAATGAAAGATACCTATCCAACACATGTGGCTTAAAATATTTCAACTCTTAGGTTTATCCTATATTTCATTTGTTCACCCATTTTATTTTATCTGTTCATTTTAACAATGTTATGATGTATTTTTATTATATATTTCTGTAAATCTTTTTAATAAGTATTAAATGAAAAAAATATTTAATACTTTAGAAAAATTATACTTAATTTTTCTATTTAATAACTAAAAATACTTATAAAAATATTATTGTAGGATTTAAACTAAGGACAGAAAATAGATCAATTGGTTAGCTCTATTGCAAGGTTTCATCAACATCTCACACCTAAAAAGTTTTGTTTCTCAATTGTTCCGTAGTGATGGAGCTTTAGACATCTCTCACTCAGATTACACAGCCAGCCAATTCAAACCAAGCAATTTACAACAATGTGCCTTGCACACATGAAGCTGAGATCACCTTCACTTCACATTTAAGCATTTCCTTGGTCAATGCCTCTTTTTTAATCATATGCATATTTATAACCTGATCTTATAACAGAGTATAAACAACTACCCCATGATATATTAAGACAAAAGTGAATAAAACAAAACAAACGTTGAAAAATGCTATTCCCTCTATAAGGCCTTCACACGTTATCTCTGCTGAACATGTTTCAGGTATAATTTTACAATATTTAAAGTCCTTTCATGGTTTAGCAGGATTCATAAAATTCTTATAATAGTGATATTTTTAGACAGATCATTATGGTGGTTATTAATAAACCATTGATCCTGATCATGATGATGGGCATGCTTGGTTTTGAGTCATCCCTTAAGATAAAAAATTAACATACTGCAGAGTAACTTAACCTGCATGATTTGGTATAGAACAGACTCTTTCGTACTATCATAATTTATTACTATAAACCAGTAGTTAATCTTGAGTTTGTAGAATCTTTTTATCTTACAAAGAAACAAAATAGTCCAAGAAAAGCACAGTCCAACTAAGAAAAGCACGACATTATTCATCTTGGGTAGAAACTGAGGGTTTCAAAAAATTCAGATATAGCAACCTCGTTATAACATGCTCGCTCTTCAATCAACATTTTAAGAGATTATGTTTAAATTTGGCAATGCTGGAATGATTCTGCATGTCAATAGTTTTATTATCATCTGAGTGACTGCTTCCATTGAGCAGCTTTGTACACTAAGCAACGTAGCAAGCTTCTATGAACAGAAGCACAAGAAAATGTTTATTGAAGTGAAACTCAGTAAGAAAAACAATATTGACAGACACCACAAGCTGCAATACCAAAATCTGTTTCAGAACTCAAGCAACTGGATTCAGCACGTACATTTTACACGCCTGTGGCTCAACTTGGGCAGTCAATTTTTCCTTAAAGCGTCCCACCAGTGTCTTGTGCTGCATGCATTGTACCAGATAAGTCACAGCATCAGTATCAACAGAGTTGTGATACAAAACAAAGCATGCATTGTAGCAGCTAATTCATAGCATCAGTAGTACCAACAGAACTGAGATGAAAACAAAAGCATGCATACAAAAAACAAAAGATTGAATGCCTACAAACACAGTACCTCCCAAAGGTCTCTTGCTTCAACAGCACTTTTTGATGGAATACCAATATCATCCCAATATGCTGTAATGGAAATATTCCAAGGGCCACGATTTAGCAAGACAACAGCCACCCTGTACCTTGAAAGAGGACCTGCCCAAATCTGCATAAAAGCTCATGCATGATCATTTATTGTTCATATGAAAATAGATACAAAAATCACGTGTTGTGTTCCAAATTCTACTTACCTCAATATCACCTTCCATCCTAACCTTCTTACCTTGCACACCAAGTGAATCTGCGATTATATGATATAAATATTAATAACAAAACCTTGCTATAATGAATAAGAAATGAGTCTGATATAAACTTACAAAGTTACAGACTTTTACAGTGTGAAAGGTTTCTAGACAATGAAAACGGTTTTAGACTGTCAACCAATTAGAAATCATGGTAGCTGTGACTTATTTTGAAGATTGTAAATTCATCATATGACAGTTTTTTATGGATTACTGTGTAAAAAAAAATCAGTACAGAAACTATTTGTATCACCTTGGTTAACTGCAATAACTTCCTTATTTGTTACAATGTCAACAGTGTCTTTGGTCATATTTCTAACATCACAGCCAAGAAGAAGAGGAGCCTGCAACAAAAGAAGGCCTTGTACATGTTTTTGCATAAATCAGTGTATTTGAAGACACAAGAATCATAGTACTACCTTGGAAAGGGCCCATAAACTGAAGTGAACAATATATTCATTTTTTGTCATCCCTCCATTTCCCACCTCAAGCATGTCAGGATCTGTTGAGTTAACATGTTCAATGGATATCATGATTCTCAATTGGATAAAAATATCTTCCCAGAAAGCACAAGGGTAATGAGATTCTAACCATTCCAACCACCAGGTCTTGCATATTCAGCATAAACTTCATTCATGTCTGCCTTTGAAATCATGCTGCCAAAGACAATGTTAGGTAACTTTTATTAGCTACGGATCCATATTAATTCAATAACTCTGCACCAGTTGATTTGATTGTACAGTGGTAAATTATCAGTTTTTTCGTATTTATAGGAGTTGAATTGAACACAGGTTCCATGAGAGCTTAAACAACTAAAGACTGTTCAACCAGTTGAGTGAGATTATTACTCTGATTAACAATGACACTATTGTTTTAGATGAAAGAAAAATAGAATAGGAGTTTGATGGCTATAGAACTTTCTCCCATTTGTACTAACTAATTCAAAACACAATTTTCACCTTTCCCATGAATCATTAATGTCATTGGTAGTTCTCCAGCTGTTTCCCACTTTAGCACCCCATAAAGCAGGGTGCAAGTCTCCCCTAACAAACACACCATCGATGATTAGAGTGAAGAACATGAAATTGGAGGAGCAATAAGTTACTAAAACAGATAAAATTACCATTCACATAGTGAGAAGAAGATTGGACGACCAGCCATTGATAAAGCCCGAGTCATAACAGGGTATCTAGTCATATGAAGACCATAGTTTTCAAAACTATATACAACTAAAAAAGTGGAATGCTAATATTCACTTCGATCAGTTAAAATATAACACTAATAAACATGACTACCTATCAGTTGGTTTTGATTCATCATTGTTACAGTTATCATACTTCAAATAATCAATACCCTGTAGATAAACCAAAACAACCGTTTGTTTAATTGCACTGAATGCGATTATTCCAAGGAAAAAGAAGAAGAAACGAGCACAATGTGCAATACCCATGACGCAAAAGTCTTGGCATCTTGAAACTCATGACCAAGAGAACCAGGCATCTGTTTGCTACAAGTAAAATACCTGCAAAATTGACCAATCTAAAGCTTAGTTAAGAATGTCACAAAGAAGTACATGGGACTAAATTGGTTAGTTGTTTAGTTAAGTCTATGTACCCAGCATCTGAATAAATTCCAAGTTTAAGACCTTTGCTGTGAACATAATCTGCAAGAGCTTTGATTCCAGAAGGAAATGTTGATTTTTTTGCTACCAGATTACCCTATAACAATACAACAGACATCAATAGCCTATGTAAATGTTCGAAAAACAACAATTAATTGAATGTGAGAAGTTTCAGGTAAGCAGTAAGAAAATGAAATGCAATGAAGCATATAAAAACCAGAACAACCGTACATGAGCATCCCGGTTTAATTCAGCCCAACAATCATCTGCAATAATAGAAAATTGTGGATTAAGTTTGACTGCATGTGCTTATGACATTTTGCAAAGTAAAGAAGCACAATATTAATTAATTAATAAGAAGAAGAAACTTGAAAAAATAGGTGTTTCCATGTACCTATATTGACATATGTGTATCCAAGCTTAGAAAGACCAGTAGAAACAAGGGCATCAGCTGTAAACCCATGTAAAAAATCACAATCAGGCTAAATTCTCAACCAAGTGAATCTTTTCTAAAAAACTAAATTAAAAGTCAAAAGCTAATTTCTCAGATGTACACATAATTCTATATATAATCATAAACTGATGATAATAGATATATACAAAATTCACCCAGCACACACACAAAGGGCCAAATACCAGTTTCCCTGATGATTTTTTCGTTAATTTGACAGCTAAAATGATTCCAACTGTTCCACCTGCACTAAAAGGAACTGTTGTAAGTAATAACATCTCAGTATGATAATTTTTTTTATGGACAAACTTGGAATCAGACAAGAATGGGCTAAGTGTAGTTGCAACTACTTATTTGAGGTACAAGAAAAAAAAATTGTTCTCCCAAGATTCTTGCCAGGCCTGTTCACAACATAAACCGACAGTCGGTTGAAGAGTGTTGCAAGATGAACAGGGAAACTGAGAGACTCAGTGCAAGTGAAAAACAAAAAGCACTCATTCTCACACAAAGAAGAAACTTTATGTTTCTGAACACAAATCACAGACATACCCCATTGGAGGAGTTCTAGCAAGGCCATTAGCAAGAAGATTCCTCTTGTGTTGCTCCACATGGTCATGGAGTTGTGCTGGGTCTGATGATGATGAAGCATTGACACAATTCAAGGAGCAGAGCAAAAAGGGCAACAAAGCCACCAGCACTTTATAGGTAAACCTTCTTCTATCCATTGTGTTTGTTTATTCACTTCAAATGCAGTGCGAAAGACAAGATCCCTTATCTTTTTATACACAGATTTCCTTCACTGCTATGTTCCTCAGTTCAAGGTTGTTCTTTTGGAGTTACTGTGATTTTGAGTTTAATTACACATAAATAAATTAAGTAATCAAAAAGTGAAAAAAAAATATTAAAAAATTTATACTTTCAAAAAAATTTATATGGTTTTATATATGATTAACTCATGAGTCATGAATAAATACTGGTTTCATTGTATTTTCTTAGGACTGTCAAGATGTGAGTACTCTGCGTGCTGCAGAATTTGAGGACAATGTGACACGATGCAAACACTCTACAATCCACATAGTTTTGAATAATTTCCATGTGAGATATAATTTGAGACTTTCAATGGAAAAGATAATACTAGTTTGTCCACAAGCTTCTATAAACTTGTTTACATAATATTTTTAAGAAAATTTGTATATATTAGTTATATTTTTTTATATATTTCTCTAAACTCTTACTTTCAACTTATATTATTGAATTTCATTTTATATAAAGTTTATTTATTCTTATTCTTAAATTTTATAAAAAATTATAATATAAAGCTCTTCCAAACACAATAATATATATATATATATATATATATATATATATATATATATATATGAACACAAAATATCCTAATAAAACTTTGATTCCATAATGATCTTTGGATTTAGTTAAATCTAATGTTTTTAATTATATTTAATGAATAATTAAAGCATGAAATTAATATTATTAGTAATTTTTTTAATTATTTTTAATTTTGATATTATTCATATATGGAATATAATTATTTGTTTACTATATAGTTTTAAATTAATAAAAAACAAAACATAAAAGGAAAAAATAGGTTATTAGATTTATCTATATCTTTATATACTTTATTTGTAATAAAATCTTAGATACCAGTATTATATTTTTTATAATAATAATAATGATAAGATGAAGAAGAAAAGTATTATAGTTGTTAAATATTTGAGTTGATAATGATGGTTGGATTTAACAGAATTTAATGTTTTTAATTATATTGATTGAATTAGTAAAGTACTGAATAAATACTAAAAGATATTCTGTAATGAATGAAAATTAATGGTAAATAATGTTGTTGCAATCACATAGCATATACCAAAAGGGTAATTAAAAAAATGAAAGAAGAGAATAAAAGGTGCATCATAATCTGATGTCTATTATTAGAGAATAAGGTTTTGTTGTGTTTAGGAAATTATTGTCCTCATCTATATGAGTTAGCATAGAAAATTAGAAAGTGTTGTTTGTTTTTGAAAAATGAAGATTCATGACACATAAGTACTGAGATAGGGACCCTCAAAATGCATGTCACATGAAATCAGAAGATAAGGGTTGTGGGAACTATCTAGACTATACACCAGTCGGTGGAAATTTCAATACCAATATAATTTTACAAACTTCTTCCTTCCAACACATGTATCATATGTAAGATTGAAAAATATTTTTATAATTAATTTGTATAACTTCTGTTATGTATCTCATTCAACGTCATATACAACATTTATATAGCTTTTTAAGTTAACTAAAAATAAAGAAAAAATATTTTTAAACTGAGAATATTGTTTGAGATAAGGCTTTTCATTTGAACATAATTTTCTAATTTTTATTTTCAACATTATGTAACATCCCAAAACATAGCATTATCTATGTATTAGTCATCACATATATTCAGTATAATAAATCGGTTAATAAACGAAATTATAAAGTTATTATAGTTATCTAATAACCATAAAAGAGACTTTATATTTATAAATCATCTATGATTAAAACTATCTATAAAAATAACTAAAAGAAGTCTAAGCATCCACAACATCTCCATCCAAAGTTTGCTCCTAAACAGTCTCATCTTCCTCTGCTCACACCCACCGGATGATCATAGCAAAGAGAAGAAGCAAAGAACATACAAGCATAATCACAAGAAAAAGGGTAAGCTAGAATACAACAATTAATGATACATAACACATGTTAACATTCATACAACAACACATAGCACATCAAACCAAACAACCCTTTTTATTCATGACGACCCTTTGACTTGACCATCCAGATTAGTATGAATATTAAGCTATGGCAGTTCATGCTCTTGTTGTGGTGAAACAACTGGCCCACCCCAAGCTACCACACAAGGTTAGTCTGTTATCACTCGCCTTAGGCCAAGATAAAGCCCATAAACTAGGACCTCCTGTTATTCTCACGACATGCCTCACCCTTCTCTACTTGAGAATAGGTGACCATTAGAATGTCAGAATGAACTCCAAGACTGAGTTTCCCATATTCATATTTAAAATACTTGAAACCACCACTGAGAAGTTCCTCCTTGGATACCTTTGAAACTATTAATATCACTTCACATTTACATAGTATACCAATACATGAGACTATTGATCATACATTAAAGAAATAAAGACACCCTTACAAGTCATCAGAAAACACACAATAACACAATTTCTTCAAGGCATCATATAACTCACATTTAGGTAAGGAAAACAACTTTGAAACTCTCACCAACAGTTCCGGAAGGGTCAAAAACACCCCAAAACGACCTAAAGAACGTCCAAAATGGATATTCAGAACCTTGAAAACTCCCTAAAAATGTTGCAGTAGCGCTAAAGGGCGCCTAAGGGCGCTCGGGGGCGCCCGGGCACGAGCCGCACGTAACCGAGGGGCGCTTGGGCGTGCCCAGGGGCGCCCGAGCCCCATACCAGTTGACAAAAACTTCAAAATTGGCTTTTGATGCACTTGAAACTTGTTCTAATGATCAAAGGGGTTTTCTAAACATTAGAATTGATGGGAAGACACATTTATAAGTAGAAGTAAGCATCCATTTGATCATTAAACCCAAGACTAAGTGTATCAAACCATTTTTGACACTCCAAAAGCACTTAAACTCGGATTTTCACCTTCTACACCAAATTTCTACAACTTAACCATTTGAACAAGTCCTAATTGACTCAATAACAAATTACAAACCATCACCTATAACCCAGAACACTTGATTCAAAATATCACTCATCAAAACCCCTAAATCTAGCCTAAAATCAAGTTAAACCTCACCTATGAACCATCAACTATTCTTGTATCAGTTATATACAATCCTCACCACTCCAAAACAGTTACAAATCACCCCAAAAACAGACCCAAATGTTCATTTCATACTTCTTCCCTTTAGACTCCGTAAAATCATCACTTTGACTCTTCCTCTATTCCTTATCTAATTTTATCAACTCAAGGCACCAATAAGTCCCAAATAACCCATAACCAAACCTATACATTATAGATTTAATACTCCAACACTATCTCATCAAATGGCCTATCAAAACCTCAACTTCAACGACCAAAAACCAAAAGACTTACACTAATTACTTCGCAATCTTTAAAATGCACATTCCAATCATCAATACACATATTCACATGCAATTCATTATCACAACATCGTCCAAAATACATCACATTATAATTTCATTGTTACATAACCACATACACATATTTAAATGAACTAATACTAGCCTAAAACAGAAATCATCATTTAAATCAAATTACTATACATAAAAACACTAAACTTACATAAAAAAAATCAAATAATGATAAACTTCTAGCTTCCCTTACCGAAAATTTCTTCTCTTTCGCTAAAATTTCCAAGATCGCAAGACGCTGGATGAAAACCCCTTTTTGAAACCCTAACTCCCAAATTCGAATCTTAAACTCGATCGCGAATTCAATCCAAGTCTTCTCCTGCCGTTCTTCTTTTCTGACACCCCTAGCCTTAAGGTTTCTGAAAAAGAAAGAAGAAAGAAAAAAAGGAGAAGGGTGACAGGGAAGAAGAAGGAAAGAAGAAAGAGGAAAAAAAAAGGGTTCTTACACATTTTTCTTTAATTTTTATTAGTTGTTAAAAAGAAGTACTTCGTTTCTCACACCAAGAAGGGGGCGGGGGTGGGGGGGGGGGGGGTTGAATTGGTGATGTGTAAAAATGACTACTTTTAAGATATTTTCGTAAAATAGGAAGTCTTTAAACTTTTCTTGAATCGTAAGTAAATTTGTATGCAATGAAACAGTAAGCATATTTGAATGCAATGACAGTATAATCGACTTAATGCAGAGAGAAGGGATAAAAAATTCAAACTCTGAGTTTTTATACTGGTTTGGCCAAGCCTACATCCAGTGTCCTTCCACTCAACCCGAGATAGAAGCCAATGCACTATATAGATCTGAGTTTTTACACCAAGGGCTTTACAGCGACCTCACATCAAAATGTAAATCACCTCTCTAACTCACTAATCTAAGTATAAGCAATACACAAAATAGGCAAGCAGCAAGAACAATCATCTTCTGTTGTCAACCCCTTTGAGATCCCCCTCAAAGTCAAGAACCACGTTCTTCTTCCTGTATACACCATAGGGAATACCAGCAACTCTCAACATTTGCCAAAGCTTTTCCTGATCACGTAGAAAGCACCTTCTTGTGCAGAACGATCAGACATTTCCAATCACACAATCTTGCTTCACAAGAAATCCTCAAGACTTTATCACCACGGTAATTCTTGATTATTGGAGCTTTTCTCTCTTATGTAAGATTTCAAAAAGCATACTGAAAAAGATATGAAAGTGTAAAGATCAATTCTCCTTCCAGAAATCAAATCATGTGTCTATATATAGTATAAGATAAATCAGACGTGTTTTAATCGATTATGCTATTAATCTAGTCGAATGCATTTCATAGTTATAACAGATTAACGACAGTCAAGTGCATTAATTGAAAGTGCAATTAATGTAATCGATTTGCAATAAATGCTTGGTCAACATATATAAAAATATGACGGTTGTGACCGTTATGTCAAGCATTGAAACAATTTTCAAATCATTAACAAACTTAGTCGAATACAAGATGCATGCAATCGATTAAGTAGAAACACTTGGCATATTTTTGAAAACTTTTCTTCTTGAAATTCATCACAGCACACTTGAAAATAATTTGTGCAAACACACGAGTTTTAATCGATTTCACCACCAATGTAATCGACTTAAAACTTATTGTTTTGCTACCGTTAAAAAGTTCAAACAGCTGAAGCTTGGTGCTTGTGGTTTTTCATTTTCGAAAACTCAGATTATGCTTACACAGATAAAAACACATTTCCAATAGAGTAATATGCAATAATTAACACAATATGTTCACAATTATGCTTATACAAATATAACACAGTAAGCATATAAGCATGTAACATGTAACATAGTACATACACATGTGTTTTTATTAACTATGTGTTGTCAGCATCAGAAACACAGATATCATTGAGATTGTGAGTTTAACTAATCATATGCTCCCCTTATCAATAATCTCAACAGGTCAGGATATTGTTGGAACTAAAAAGTGTCATGTGAACGACATAAAAGAGGGTTTATGTATTTAAGGACTATTTGTCTCATCTTATAAGTTAGATTGAAATATATATTCTATCAAATATCCTATTAATTATGATTTTTGATTTTGGTGATTCACCATATTAATTTTTTTATGGTGTAATATTACATTAATTTATTATAATTATTAATTATTTATTAGCATCCTATTTAAAAAAAAGTATTTATTTGTATTATCATAATTAAGATCTTAATTGTACATTATTACTTGTATTTAAACAATACATTATCAATACAAATCATGACATTCGATACCATTTTCTATCTTGGTATTAGAGCTTTTAAGCAAACAACTTTTGATCCATAACCACAACCATCATGTCATCTGCTGTGAATAAGAAAAATGACATACCTTCTACAATCTTGTCAAGCTAGTAGGTTCACCAATCTGTAACTCTGATTTTGGTGATTCAAACACTAAATGGTTTGGATTCTTATTACAATCTAGTGGTTATCAAGTTGTCTGGCCAAATTAACATTAGTTGGGTTGAATTGCAAACTCCATTGTTAACATTTGAAAACAAATTAGATCAACTCAATAATTTCAGCAGCCAAGAAGGACTCTAGAGGCAACAAATTTAGATCCAAAGTGATTAGAAAGACTCTAATTTCAAAGGCACGGAAGGTGGTAGAGGAAGAGGTAGGATCTCAAAACTAATATGTCAGGTATGCAAAAGGATTGAACATACTGCTATACAATGGTATTATCGATTTAATATGCCCTATACAGGGAAAACTCAATTGGTTGAAAGTGAAAAACAAGGAACACACAGTGCATTCATAGCTTCACCTTATCAATCAAGGTTATGAATGGTATTTTGATAATGGAACCAGCAACCATGTGACTGTAGGGATGGACAACACACACATATACATACACATAGATCTCCACACTGGTAAGATATTGTCCGCTTTGGGCCAAGCCCTCACGGATTTGCTTTTGGTACCACTCCAAAAGGCCTATTATCAATGGAGGTATCTTATGTGTATATAAACTCATGTTCATCTCTTATTTTATCTTATGTGGGACTTTGTTTGTACCCAACATCCTCCCCTCAAACAAAGGACTATGGTTCTCTTACCTCCACCTCCTCTATAGCGGAAGTCTTTTCTTATCCTCGAGTACACCATGATCAACACTCTCTCTTCATGATCCATGGTCACAACATTGAGCATCTCTTGCTCTCCATCTCTCATGACTCATCTGGCTATCTGCCGACCACCTGCCAAGGCTTCACCTGATCATGAAGGGACGTACTCGTCCGAATCTGATCGTACGAATTCTTTACTTTTTAGTAATGGTGAAAGACTAAAATTAATGGCCTTAGGATCAACCAAATTGAATAATGTTCATCTCCATGATGTTTTTTATGTTCCAAAAATTACCAAAAATTTGCTGAGTATTTCAAAACTAAATGCAGACAATAATATTCTTGTTGAGTTTGATGAAAATTGTTTCTTTGTGAAGGACAAACTTATAGGAAAACATCTTCTAATAGGGGAGCTTAAAAATGGTTTGAATCAACTATGTGACAATAAAGAATCTTATGTTTACATGTCTCTTAAAGAAAATTGGCAAAGAAAACTTGACATCCAAACAATAAAATTTTGGCAAAGGTCTTGTAGGAATGCAATGTGAAAACATCATCTAGTGACTCATTCACATTTTGTGAAGCTTATCAATTTGGAAAATTGCATATGTTGCCTTTCAAAAGCCCTTCTTCACATGCTATTGAAATTTTATATTTAATTCATACTGATGTTTCGGGGGTCTTGCCTCAATTTTGTATCCATCTAGGGTTTAAATATTATGTTCATTTTATTGATGATTTTAGTAGCTTCACATGGATTTTTCCCTTAAAGCAAAAATAAGAAACTATATATGCCTTTACTCTTTTCGATACAAATTTTACTTCACAAATTGATTTTGTAAGGTTAAATTAAATTTAAAATTTACTTTTTAACATTATATATGTAATAAATAATTGGTAAACAAAATATATCTTATGTGGTTATTGTTGGTAAAAGTAATAAAAAATAGAAAATTTAATTATCTATTAATATCTAGCTCACATCAACTAAAAATTATATATATATATATATATATATATATATATACACACACACACACGAGAGTACAAGCCAATGAGATTGAAATAAATTTAAAATCAACTTCTTTAACATTTACGTAATTATAAAACATAAATGCTTAAGGGGATAACAATTGAATAACCAAATATAAAAAAAAATGTCAGTTTTTGTCTTCAATTCTTAAAAAACAGGGTCATCAAGATGGTGACCATCAAACTCTTCCTTTGATGAAAAGTGTACATCATCAAGAGAAGAAAAAAAACCATATTATAAAAATAAAGTGCATCTAAAATTGGATTAGTTAACATTTTCACCATCACTCACATTGCGCTTGCTCAAAATGAGTTATTCATTCGTTAAACTCAATAACATCAAATGAAAGAAAAATATCTTCAAAAGTGTGCAAAAAAAAAAAGAGTTTACTTTCTATTCAAGTTGTAGCTGATGAGTGAATTTATAAAGTCATGAGTTTACAGTTGAACCTAAACTTCAATAACTATGTTCATCACTGTAACCAAAATTTAGATATATAATAAGACTATATTATCTTACTTTGGTTTTCCCTGCACACTAAAGAATTTAGAGAATAAAGAAAAGATATAATAAAAGAACTTCTTTATCGTCTCAAAGGTTAAAATTTCAACTAAAATTCCTTTCAACATCACAATCTCTAAGACATGCATGGTTTTCAAGAGATTAAAATATGAAAATTTTTAAGAAAGAAAGAAGAAAACTTACTCAAGGTTATACTTGGTTGAGATTCAACCCAAACCCACAATTCTTTTTAACATCGCAATGTCTAAGACATCAAAAGAGCAAAATATGAATTTTTTTTAGAAAAGAAGAAAGCTTCCTCAAGGTTACACCTTAAAGAAATAGTTTAGTTTATAGGTTTAGCAAAAAGGTGCAAAAAGGTTAAAGAAAAAAGGATAAAGAAGAACTTATATGGTTGAGAAAAACAGAAATATCATTTTATTATTGGCACCCTTGCTTTTACTAAGCCCACTTCATTCTTATTTGAAATCTATTTTTACTTTTATGAAACAATTGAAAGACCCAACAATTTACTAAACTCATCACTTAGAAATATGATTGGAAGGGTAACATTTTTTTCACCTCTGTATATTTTTATCGTACCTTCATAAATTTTTTAATTTCAGATTATACAATTCAAATGTAAATTTTATATTGTAAAATATACAATCTAAAACATTTTTTATTTAGAATTTCAAAATATAAAATTATAAATATAAATTATATTTTCAGATTTTACAATTTAAAATACAAAAAATTTCAAGGGTGCAGATCAAAATGTTTTTTCTCAAATGTTTGTGATGGAGACAGCACAACAAGAATTGATTATAAGACCTTGTACTAGATTATCCTGTGTGTATACTTTTGATCAATGACTTAACATTTAATAATCTTAACGTTATTCCTGTAATGCTATAAGAACCAGTTGAAATCCAACAGAGCCTATCTATTTATGGAAATCTAATTAGTGATAGTGTGGAGCCCACCTGAACTTACCTTAAAGAGTAGAGGGTGAAGACTTGAAGTTTATGCAACTTACTCCTACCCTTTAATCACCTTGTCTATCTAATGCTAAACAATGGAATAGAGAATTTTCTTTGCTTTAAAGGTAGAGTAGAAACATCATCAGATTGATCTCCACTTGCACCCTACTCTTCTGTATCCGATGAATTTATATGGAAGAAAGCTTAAGATGTTCACATATATAATATGATCCAATACAGCATAAACACACCGTGGCTGTGTAACCAGGCTCAATGGAGATATTTGGTGTTCACATTATTTCTTTGGTACTTTTCTTGATGCTTACTAAAAACTTAAGTTGCAATGGATTTGGTGGGAGTATGAAGGATGAGGAAGCACTCAAGGAAGGCCAAAATGACATGGAAAATTCTGTCTCAAATTATGGGTTTGTGTTTGAAATTCCTTGCATCTGTAGTAGTTGTATCTTATGTTTACTTGGCACTCACGTCTTGTATGTTTTTTAGTGAAATGAGGGGCGTGGAAGATGATGATTGGCAGATGGTGCAAAAGAAGGGAAACCAATTTGTGGTGAATGACAAACCTTTCTATGTGAATGGATTCAACACATATTGGCTTATGGTATTTGCTGCAGATGAGTCTACGAGAGGAAAGGTAACTGAGGTGTTCAAGCAGGCATCCTCAGTGGGTATGACAGTTTGTAGGACGTGGGCCTTCAATGATGGCCAATGGAGGGCCCTACAGAAATCTCCATCAGTTTATGATGAAGAAGTCTTCAAGGTGCTTTTTCAGTACTGCTTTGTTATTCTGTTTAATATTCTACACTAAATTGGTATTCAGTTTACTGCATAACATAATACTTTACACAGTATTATAATGTTAACTTGTCCAGTATTATCAGCTATTTGTTACTTCAATTGAACCATGTTAAATGTGATATAATTGTTTGCTTGTGTAAGCTTTGCCATGGTAATTGAAATAAGAATATGCTACAATCAAACTTCTGAGTTTCTAGTCATCAGTGCAGGTAATTAGCATACCTTGTGTAATTCCATTTTACTATTGGTTTCTCAGGCCCTGGACTTTGTGGTGAGTGAAGCAAAGAAATACAAAATCAGGCTTATATTATCATTGTCTAACAACTGGGAGGCATATGGAGGCAAAGCACAATATGTGAAATGGGGAAATGCTGCTGGCCTTAACTTGACCTCTGATGATGACTTCTTCTCACATCCAACTCTTAGAAGCTACTACAAGGCCCATGTTAAGGCAAGTTCCTGTAAATAAAAAAAACAGGTCAAAACCACCATTGTTAGTTTCATCTGGACACTTGAATTGAAGCCTGTTTGTTATACATTGCAAAACTAAAACTACCCTGTAATCATATCTTGATATGGACTGTTTTGTTTTATTTTGTAATTGTTTTTCTTTATGATTATGCTAAGCTGGTTCCAGACTATTTTCACTGTGTAGACTGTGCTCAATAGAGTTAACACATTCACAAATATCACTTACAAGGAGGATCCAACAATTTTTGCTTGGGAATTGATGAATGAGCCTCGTTGCACCTCAGATCCCACAGGTGACAAGTTACAGGTTTATCCCTTTCTTTTGGCCTCCATATCACAAGGAAGGGTCTAGAGGTATTGATTGAAAAGAAAATATAGACACACTTTGTGATGTCATATAATCACATCGCACTACACAATTGCATTCTAATTAATAGCAAGTTCTTTCCATGATGTCACATAGTTCACTGAACCCAACTACTCACTTGAATGTGTATTCTAGGATTGGATTCAAGAAATGGCATTCCAAGTGAAGAAAATTGATCCAAAACACCTGGTAGAGGTTGGACTAGAAGGATTTTATGGCCCATCAACACCTCAGAGAACTCAGTTCAATCCCAATACATATGCTACGCAGGTTGGAACTGATTTTATAAGGAACCACCTGGCTCTTGGTGTGGACTTCGCTTCTGTTCATGTATATGCTGACTCTTGGTAAGTCTGTTCAGAATTGCTATTGTTTTATTAAAAAAATATGAAGTTTTCATAAAACTTACTTATGTCAAACGTTCATGTAAGGAGTTTCTTTTTCACGTTTTGTCAGTGTAAAGATTTTTATATTGTCAACCAATAGAAAATATGTGATGTCAACCAAATAGACTTCTAAGGTAATTATTATAAAAGTGGACAAACTTGCCATACATGACATCCTGTCATTGGATGACAGTTATACTGTCAATGCATTTAAATTAAATTCTTATACGAACTGTTTATATCAGTATCAAATTCATATGCATGCACATTTGTCTAGTGTATCAGAAACACTAATTTTTGTTAGTGATTTATTTTGACATACATATACTACAGTTCTAACTTAATCAGCTATCTGGTTGAAGGATTTCACAACAAATTGCTGATTCTCATCTCTCATTTGTAAAATCATGGATGGAAGCCCACATAGAGGATGCTGAAAAGCATCTTGGAATGCCAGTTATTTTTGCTGAGTTTGGTGTATCTTCCAAAGACCCTGGCTACAATTCATCATACAGAGATACACTCATAAGTAGTGTGTACAATACCATCCTGAACTCCACAAAGAAAGGAGGGAGTGGGGCTGGAAGCCTTTTGTGGCAATTTTTTCCTGATGGAACTGATAACATGGATGATGGCTATGCAATTGTTCTCTCAAAATCTCCCTCCACCTCAAACATTATACAGCTTCAATCCACTAGGCTTGCGATGTTCAATTCCTTGTGCAATACTAAATGCAATTGGGGATGTAAGAAGAAAAAGTTGTTGAAAAACATACTCTATCACGATGAACTGTAACACCATGTGTGGAAAGTTTCCAATGGTAATGCTGTGGTCCTATAAAACCATGCATGGATAAATATGTGATTCACCATACCTTTTGTTATGAACAATGCTTTAATTTGTATGTTGTGGCATTATGGTCACGCAAGGTCACCACCATATTAAACTAGAAGAGTGCTGCAGCATTCTTCGTTGTTTTACAATAAGAATATATACATGTGCACCATTATATAGCAATTTATAAAATAAATAAGTTAGCATTATAGACGCTAAGTACACCGATTGCCTTGTGGAAAATATAGTAAATTGTAGATTGGAATACACTGAACAATAGTTTCGCACAAGAACAATGGTTGATTGGAAGTGTCAAATGAAATTGAATAAATAAACCATCCAATCTTGAAAGTAAATATCATGGATAAGTAAAAAAATCCTTACTTATCAGAAAAAAAGCAATAGATTGTCTCTTCCTCAGTTCTATATTTTTTGAACCCATTGGCATTACTGGTCATGTCCTGCCAAACACTGAATATTTACCCCTTGAAGAAAAAATCATGAGAAAAGGCTTGTTAAGCCTTTGTAAGCCATTGAGTACTCCTTCCTGAATTTGAATAAGCCATTGATTTTGAGAGGAGATATGTCATATCATAATGGCAAACAGATAACATGGAAGGCATGTATGAATTTAGACCGCCAACATGCTAGGCAGCTATCATAGCTTTTTCCTTCAGATCTTCTGGAGGTTCTCGGGCTTAAACATAGAAAATATGCAAATTTCTGCTTGTAAATTTATAAATTAGTCGGCATTAGATCGGATGCCATTATATCCATATCATACGAGCTCCTCCGAAAGAAAAGAGACGTTTTTTAATAACATTGCCACAGAGAACTTCAATTAACAGTGATATGGCTTGTACTCATCAAAAGAGCAAAACAAATAGGTATACTATACCTGCATATTATCAGTGTAATCAGAGGTGTTACAGACCAATATTATAGTGGTAAAAAGAAAAGCAGAAAATATGAAGGCACTACAGAATTGTATGTTATTTGCAATTTAAAGGAAACTACAAAAGGAGGAAACCTCTAATTGCCCATAGCATAGCTTCTCTAACAGAAAATCAGATCATAACCCCCTTTCCCCTCTGCCTCATGAGACAATAACAAAAATATTCTCCCAAATCTAACTACCTTCCACTACTTATGCCAGCTCCGGTTTGTAACAAACTCTCCACTTACTCATGCTACCTCAGCTTGAAGATTTCCCTTTTTTCTTTTGTGCACATACCTTAGGTGTCTCATGCCCCCTCATGGACCAATGGCTCTTTCGGCTCATAAACTTGTTGGGCTTCAACAAAAGGCCAATAGAAACACATAATCTTAGATTTGACACTACTTTTGTTAACGAACACATTGTACTGCACACTTCTTGTTAAGGATTTATCTTTTCACAAAGAGCAATGGCCTACTCTATATGTGATACTGATCTCATTATCCCTTCCTTGCATCCTACTCCTATCTACTTACTTCAGAACTCCCCTCTAACTAACTATTACAACTAACAACTACTTGTCCTCACAACCTTAAGGTGAAAAAGACAACCATATAAAGTTCTAGCTGCTTGCATAATGATCCAAATGCATCTTGTTTAATTAAGTTAAAAGAAATCATTGTTTCCATATGCAAATCTAATTATTTAGTGTACTACTGTAGACACATTTTCAGGAGCCAACACGGATTTGCTGAAGCTTATTTAAGAGTCAGAAATATTAACCAGGTGAAAAAATGAAACAATCATAGAATGGAGCAAGTATACCTACATAGCATTTCTAAGCAGCGCACTTTGTGCTTTAAAAGCTTAGTTTTGAAAGGACTGCAGCGGCCTGATCCCCACCAAGAAGGAAATAAGGATGCCTCAAAGCAGCAGCAGCAGATAAACGTCCTCTTAATTGTGAGCATCTCTTGGAGATAAGCTTTGTTGCCAAGTCCCAACCTCTTCCAGAGTCACTATCAAGAATTTGGAAGTCAGACCTCATGCGAGTAGACGCTCTCCATTTGTTCAAATCATATCCACAAGTTCTTATCTCCAAATTAAAATTCTTCAAAGCAACTGAAGATCTTAAGGTTGGAATTGCTATTTGCAGGAATACAATCCCAGCAGAATACATATCAAACAGATCAGGACTCTTTAACTGTAAAAACAAGTAAGAGGATAAATCACGGGATGATTCATGCACATTGAAAAGGTGTGTGTCCTTGAATGAAATGATTCCATACAGATTAATTACCGAACAATGCCAATCATGCCACAATCTGTACTAATTGATGCAAAATCTATAGGAAAATGAATAACCCAGGCTTGGAGCAATATAGAAATCCCAGTGAAGATATTTCTAATACAGTAATGCTAGCCACAACAGTACTTACTTAAATCAATGTGTTATTGAAACATTCATTAAACAGAAGTGCTTTAACTAATTATACAGGATTCAGTGAAGATATTGTCCTATATACTGTTTTCACTAAGTGCAATAATTGTTAAAGCCCGTATTATATACCTAAAACTGACACGATGTCACCATTAGGGAAGAAACTTAATTTTGGCTACATCAATAAAGTGCATAAGTAAAACCTGCCACATGATTGGTGAAAGGAAAGCTGCAATTGGCTCTGGTGGAAGACTCAGAGTTTCTTCTGGTAGAACAGACAGTTCAGGCGGGCAGTAGTCACGGTCCAAGGGGTTACGATTGGGAACATAATTCTTTCCAATTCTAAGGTCTGTTGCAGCACCAAAATCGATGAGTTTAATCTGCCCCCGTTTGGTAACTACCAAGTTGGCAGGCTTAACATCCCTATGAACAATTCCAGTGTCGTGAATTTTCATAAGAGAAGTAATGATCTGGCGCATTATTTGCTTGACGATTAATGCATTTCGTTTAGAAGAGTCTACACTCTGCAAGACACGTCCAAACATGGTAGACTCTAAGTTTGACGGGAAGCTTTGATCAGCCATGTAATCGGCAAGAGAGCGCCCTCCCTGTGATGTGGACAACCCTGCAATTAGTTTATGGAATAGTTGGTATATCATAAAATATGTTTGGAGCATATCTGCATGCATTAAGTTATGCAATCCGTTCAAATAAATGAAGGGATAAACAAGAGCCAGAGCTAGTTACTTTTGCACCATATTCATGACAACATTTTGAATTAAATTCGCCATAACAAACCACAGCAAAGCCTTATACCACTATGTGGGTAAGCACACAACGTCATTCAATACCATGGCAAATTTGTGACAAAATTCGTGAGTTAGGTGATGCATGGCTGCATGCGTAGGCAACCTATGGATGGTTCTTTATCTAAAAGGAATATTTGGTAGAGTACCTCAAACTTCCAAACTAGCCATTTTCCACCTTTTGTGAACTGTGAATTCGTTTTGTCAGCTACAAAACTTCCAAGAAACTTAGCACATGTTTCAGGAGCTGCTCTGGAGAGTCTGTAATTGAACCACTCCTCAAAATCACCAAATTCCTCTGCCCCTTCAATTCCAACCTTTACCTGCACATTATGTCAGTCAGCTCCCGAGTGCATTTAACAGGCTTCATGATATAAACAGAAAAAGAAAAAGATTTACATCATAATATGAGATGATAAACCAAGTCAGCACACAAGTTTGGAATTTACCATCAACAACATAAAGATTAAATATTCGAAATCCAGTCTATCTATCCATTTTCCCTTTATTAAAAAGGAGAAATTTCTGAGAGAAAAAGAGAAAGAGCAAAAGGATCATAATCCTCCAAAACAAAAAGAAACATGGGTGTTAGCGTCCTTTTCTGAAGAGAGCAAAACCTCTACAGCACATTTCCCACTTTTTCCCCTCAAACCCTTAAAACTTAAAAGTGAACAGAAAAAAAAAATCTCTATTATATTAAAGAAACAAAGAGGAAGAGACGACCGAAGCTGATTCAAAAACAGTAAGTGAGAAGCAATGTCAGTAAATCATATCCATTTAGTTCCAAAAAATGACTCCATAAGCTAAGGAAACATTGGAAAATAAGCGAATATCATGAGACTACCTTTTTAAGAATGACTTTATCCTTAGATTTGGCATCCAACTTTTTCAACTTGCCTCTTCCATTTTTTTGCATCAACTCCTGTGCATCTACATTCTTTGGGACGAAAACACCTGAATAAACAACACCAAAAGACCCTTCTCCTAGTTTATCTCCAATAAGAAAATCAGTCCTCTTAAGATTTCTTCTTCCAGATAAACTGTCCAAAACCAGTTGAATAGGGGCCAAAAGGAATGCATCAATGGCGCCCACAAGGACACCCGGCCTCGCAGTTAAATAGGCCCATGTCAGCCCTGCAAGTATCACAAACCCCCACCTCTGCACGTCTGATAAATCTTCAGTTACATGCTGAAACTTTACTAACACTGATTGGAAGACAGAAAACTGGTCCAAGTGAAAAGTGGTCTCCAACAAGTCTTTGGGAGTATCACCAAAAACTGCATTACACTTTGCAGAGGTACTCTTGAAACGGTTTGTCGGAAAGGAAATGGCAATTGGGATGCTGAGTTTGAGAGGAGAGAAGCAGATGGTACGATTATGTTGAAGTGTTGTTGTAGTTGTAGGAAGCAGAGAAGCCATGACCCCAAGCCTAAAACTAAAAGCTAGAAATGAATAACGTCAGCGTGCATGGTAGCTCCTGGGCCATCCGTTCCTCCTTTCTTTATCCACCTTTTCTCTTTATTTTCTAGGTTCAAAATCACCCCAAGCCTCATCCAACAAAACCTCACACAAAAAATAAAGTATTTAATATGTTTCTAGCCTTACACTATTCATTTTAAATTTCTTCAAAAATAAATGCAGAAATTAATCCTGTAAGAATTTCTTTTATTCATTTTAATCCTTAAGAAAAAGTAGAAATTACTCTTCTAAAAAATTGGCATCATTACTCATCACATCAATTTCATTTTCTGGAAAACATAAATTTCACGACCCCAATCTAAGGGAAAACGTGATTTTCATCCAACCAATTTTATTATTTAGAGAAATTTTATTATGATAGATTAATTCATCATAAATAATAGTTAGTGACGTATCTTTTTATTTATCACGCAAACAACAATATCAATCAAATAAGCAAAAATGAAGTAACACTGCTTTTCAAAGACTAATTTGTGCAGGATATTTTTTAAAAAGAACAAAAAAACAATTATGTTAAATTGAGGGATTAAAAAATATTTACGTTAAAGAGAAAGACGAAATATTAGAGTTAAAGGATTAGTTTGAAAACTTATCATAGTTATTTAAGTTTTTAATTTGAATAAATATCCCCGGTTAATTCATACTTTGCTGATTGTTAATGCAAATGAAAGTATAAAACATATTTGTATTTTTGGACAATCGGTACAATGGATACCAATAGTATAAAGTCAAACACGACCAACAATTAATATTCTAGATTATTAAAATAAAACCAATTAGTATGATTGGAAAGTTAAACAAATAGTTTCAAAAACTAATTTATCTAAACTATAATAATAGATCCTGAAGGTTTTCAATGACGATGAATAGACGAGGTACATAAGACGACATTAGAAATTTTGAAGCAATCGCTATTGATTGATAAATCTTCATTTCCAAAAATTACTTTCAACATCTTTAAACTCTCATGGAAGATAATGAATGCTAAGTAAATCAGTGTATAAAAAAAGCAGTTTATTTCCTCCAGACATGACATACATCTTAATAGAATTGTGGAGCCGCAAGGCACATAAATAAGTGACTGAACTCACAACCTGTAGATTTTACACACAAGTCCTAGCTAGGGGCACAAAAAATTCTTTAGTGTTGGCAATTGTGACAGTCTATCACTCACTGTTCACGCAGCCAGATACAGGCAACTAACTAATGAGAAGAATAGGAGGAGAACTATAAAAACATATGCATCTTAAGTAAAAGCCGTTACAAGTTGTCTGGTTAGTACGCAGGGCTATTCCTCTGAAGAAAAGAAGGTGCAGGCCTCACGTAAGAGAAGTCCTTAAAGGGGTTTCCACCATTTGGGCTGGCAGCTGGCGAGTCCACAACAGGCATATCAGTCCAGCGTTTCTCAAAGTTGGCAACACAGTGCGTACCAGCTACGTCTGGGATAAAGCTTGGCTGGATTTCTCGTTCTTCCAGCTTTCTCCAATTGATTTGTTTAAACCACTTGTGTCCCTTAATTTCCTGAACTCCCCGGGCTCCACAACCTAAGCGCTTCGTTGCTTCCTTCTGTAGCAGCTGAAATAGGGATAATCATCTTAATATATGTTACAACTTCTGTCTACTAGTAAATTAGCTATAGTAGAAAAACTCAATAGAATGCGAATCAAGGAATTGAAATCTCTTACAACGAAGAAAAGTTGTGAATTTTCTACAGCATTTTAGGAAAAGAGTAATTCATATTTGTGATACAAACTCGATCCTTTTAAAGTCTATGGAAAAAAGCGTCACAATAGATGCATTAGTGATCATGCCCCAAAGAAAACTAACACTGATTTTATTAATAACCTTCAGTTTAGGGCAATTCACAATCTCATAGGTATTTGCACCTCCGTATTTAATTTACTTCGGTATACGTTAGTTTGGTTGATTAAACAACTACATTGGAAATTAAGTCTTTTTCCAGACCAATGTTCTCAAGACTTCAAGTTAATCCAATTAGTAATTGTATCGCAATTTTTGCAACCACTCAAAGATACAATGATCTCAAACATTTTACGGTATCTGCAAAGATACCAGAAAATAGAATTCTTGTGGTCCAGTTCATCACTCACTTCATGCTTAAGTAGAGAAAGCCAGTTTAAAATATATCAAGCCTATCTTCACAACGGTAATTTAAGATGTAAAGGTGAAGCAGAGCATCATTGCATCAAACAATTATATATAAGATATAGATTATGATGACTTTGATGATGAACTATATCAAAATAATCAAAGGAAATAATTTGTGGAGTAGTGATTACCGCTTTCAACAGTGAATGTGCTTCACTTGACAAAAATGCTGGTAGCTTGATCTTGTCTTTAACTATCTTCTGCTGAATTTTGTCACGGCTACCACCACAGAAAGGGGGCTGCAGAGGAGGTGAGACAACATCAACAAACATTTAGCAACTCCAAAAGACCTAACAGCTATTCAGTTCCCAGGCCATTACAACTAACAGATATATAGTATTACAATAACAAAAACAATGAACCAAATAATATTTGTGGTCATACTGTCCTAGAAATTCCCAAAATTGACGTTCTCCCCTTCCTTTATTTTCTCCTTTTAACTTGAGGAAAGGGGTAAAATTGTCTGCAAGCTAAAACACAAATAAACTTGACTAACTTGCTTAAAAGGAACAAAATTGAGTGCACTTTGAAACTCGAATAACAAGCAAGCTACCATGGTGCTTCGATAGACCTAGCTCTAAGCTTGAAAGTACTTCAATTAAGTTCAATAAATTGAACATTTCTACACATGAAATGCAAAGATACGAACATTGTCTTACTGAACAAAAAAAATGTACCGTTATACAATCAATTAAAGTATACTATTCTTATCCTTATCCTCTGGGCGATTAAACAATTAATAAATCACACAATCATAACTCCACAAGAACTGGCACAGAACAGGAAAGCACTTCAATTGAATTCAATAAATGGAATATTTATTGTTATTGAATTCAAACTGCTGTTCCTGAATAAAAAATATTTTAGCATTTCAAAATCAATTATGAAGCTACATTATCATCCTATGGCCAATTAAACATTTAATAAATCGTGCAATTATAACTCAACAAGAACTGACAGAGGAGGAAAACTAGAACAAACCACATTTATGCTGCCTAGAGTTGTTATACAAAAAAAAAGTCTTTAAACGAAAAGAAAATATAACATTGAC
Organism: Vigna angularis; assembly: GCF_016808095.1. Classification (NCBI taxonomy): domain Eukaryota; kingdom Viridiplantae; phylum Streptophyta; class Magnoliopsida; order Fabales; family Fabaceae; genus Vigna; species Vigna angularis. Next base: position 11,822,119 of record NC_068971.1, read on the forward strand.
ATGTAAATGACATAATTAAGACTAGTGTTTTGGTTTCAGACAACCAACAGTAGTTTGATATCTTCCAAAACAGGTACAAACATGTAGCTTTCAAAGAAGGTACTTGTTTTGGATAAGTTTTCTTGCACCCTAAGGCAGCCAGGAAACAAAAGGAAAAAACATCAAACACAGTAAAAGTGCATTATTGTGCCATGATTAGGTAGTATTTGATGCAAGTATAAGTTTGACACAGACTTCACTCCTCTTAAATCCCATGATCATAATTTAGAGCCAATTAAATTTACTAAAATATATTTTTCCTCAACTAGTATGCAAACAGACCCTCATACCCCCCCAAAAAAAGACAATCTAACTACAAAGACCCAAAAGAAAAAGCAGCCTCACAACTTAAGAAGGAAAGAGATGCAAACCTTTCCAGTAAGCATCTCAAACAGTAGAACACCTACGCTCCACCAATCAGCAGCCTTATCATGGCCTTTGCCAAGAATAATTTCAGGTGCCATGTACTCTAATGTACCACACATCGAATTTGATCTAGTACTCTCTTCAAATTGTTTTGCTAAGCCAAAATCAGTCAACATAACCTAGTATATCAAAAAAGAACAACTGTTCAGTTATTACAGGTATGAAAGCACGGTTTAAAGTCACAATGAAAAACATGAGGGAGGACAGTGTACATGGCCATCAGCGTCCAGTAGAATATTTTCAGGCTTCAGATCCCTGTGCATTATTCCATTTGAATGGAGATGAGAAACTGCAGAAACAATCTCCGCAGCATATATGCGTGCTAGATCCTCTCTGAATAGTAGACAAAAATAGAACCACAAATTAATTCTGCAAATTAAAAACAGAAACAGAAGAAACAAAAAATCTCAGCTAAACTCACCTGAAAAGGCCTTGGTGATAAAGCTGGAAGAAGAGATGGCCCCCGTTTACAAAATCAAGCACAAGATACAGTCTGTATTTTGTCTGAAAGAGCGTATAGATGTAACATGAGTTAGCCTTTTACTAACAAAGAAAACAATTCTGGATATAAAGTACTTCAAAATATATCCATAATTTACAGTAATAAAATGTTCATTTAGATTTTGCGTAAAATACACAATGATAGTAAAAACAGGAAGAAAAGAAAGGGTCATGCCATTTCGAAATTAAGTACCTGAAAAGAGTATCTGAGTTGAACAACAAAAGGGTGTTCTATCTTTGTCCAGATATCCCTCTCAGCTTTCATATATTCAGTATGGTTCTTCTCCATAATCTTGTCCTTCCGCATAACCTTCATAGCATATATTTCTGAAGTACCTTTCTTCCTCACCTGATATACTTTAGCAAATGCACCCTGCCCCACAACCTTCAAAATCTCAAAATCTTCAATGCTAACTCTTTGGGTTTTTGAGATATTCCCGTCTTCATCTTTCAAAGACTCTTCGACAAAGGAGGATTCTTTAATGTCCTTAAAGGTCTCTTCATCAGCATAATCCACTAGTTCCAGTGAATCCTCAGTCTCATGTATGGTGAGTTTGCTAAGCTTAAGTGATTGACTAACACAAGCAGAAGGGCCAACCAGAGAATGAGATCGGGTGTAAATGACTGGTGGGTCATCATAAACCAACTCATTCACGTCTTCTACAGGTTCACCAGTAGTGGAATCAATGTTGTTCAAATCTACAGTAACTGGGCCGAATACATCAGAGAAATCTAGCTCAATATGCTCCGTGTTCACAGTATCAGGCAGGTTTGCAGGAAAGAGTAAATTAGTCTGTGAGGGTTTGTAACCACCCTTCGTAAAACCCGAAAACTGAGAGGAAACCATTTCTCACCGCTCAGAAATCAGGGATCCAAATATGCTGCTGCTGATGACCAAACCAAAAATGACTATAGATTAACCACCCCGAAGTTTCCCAAAACCCCCACCGCAGATGGACTCCTGTCAATGGCCTGAATCAAGAGAAAGTTGATGTAGGCAAATGGAGTTCCCAAAAACTTTGGCAGCAAGAAGAGCAAAACCCAGCAGAGGAGGTCGTTGTTCTTGTTTCCCGAAACACAGGAAACGAAGTATGCTCCAGTGGTTGCTGAACTCATGAAGATCCAATTGACAATCTGCGTTTCAATTCACCCAAAAACGGAACAAAAACGAGAAATCCCGAGTTAAAATCACAATTTATGACACCAATAGAAAAATTAACTCCAAAATATTCCTCAAAATTTCGTTACCATAACCTAACCCAAATACATAATCACAACACACTCCACAAACAACACTGTCATAAATAACAAATCAAAATTCAACACGCCTAAAGATGACGAAATCCAATTCCAAAACGTTGCAACATCAGAAACGGAAAATAAGAAGAAAAAAAAAGTGTATTTTGTCATCCAACAAACATACTTAGACTTGAATAACTGAAATCGACATAAGCAACAGTAGACAGCGAGATCTAACCGAAAAACTCGAACCACTAAATCACGAACCCGTTACAGAGCGCGAAATTAGGTTAGGGTTATCGACAAACAAAACATACCACCGGAGAAGACAATTAACAAACGGAATTGAAATTGAAGGAAACAGAAACGATGAAATCAAAATTCAAAACAATAATTCCAAGAACGTGAGAGAGAGAGAGAGAGAGAGAGAGAGAGAGAGAGAGAGAGAGAGAGTACCAGGGAAGGGAATTGGGAAGGGGCAGCGAAGGGAATGCGATGATTTCAGGAATATTTGATTCCGAGCGGTGAGAGACTCGCGTCGCCACTTATAGCTTCTTTGTTCGATTTATGGTTCTCTTTCTTTTGCTCTTCGACACGTGGCGATACGTGAGTGGTAGTTTATCGTCCCTCGCGGGGATGCGAATATGCCGTTCCGTGAACTATTTTTGGGCTCAGAATTAGGCCCACGTGTTTTTTTTTTTGGTTCTCTGTTTTAGGGAATTAAAATGAAAATTACGAATGAATTGAAAGTGAAAGTACATGAGTTGTGTTAGAAAAAGAATAACCTAGTTTACCAAATGTTGTTGTCAATTCAAAATACTTGCAAACAGTACCAAAACTCTCACTCTACTTAATTATAGCGTATGCGTATGTTCATCTCAATGTGTTTTTAGCCACCTACCACCCAACCTAACAAAACAAATAAACCTTTTTCTAAAATCAAATGAAAAATAAACAAATTAAATGTTAAAATCAAAATTATAAAAAATTAATTTAAAGTATTCAATAACATAAAATAAATTATTTAGGATTTTTTCATATAATTTAAAATTAAATTTTTATTATTAATTATTAAAAAAATGTTATAATAAAAAATATTTATGATACATAATAATAATAATAAGAATTATAATAATTTTTAAAATTTTTAAATTTGTATTTTATTTTTTATTCATTTTTTTTCTACAAACTATTATAATAATAATAAATTTGATTTTACGTTATATTACAAAACTAAAATTTATTCCTATTTTTATTTTTCTATCAAAGCAATTAAAACTTAATTTCAATATTTTTAAGAAATTATTTTAATTTTTATAATTTTCAATGGTTCATATTTTTAATTCTTTTCTTGTTTTGATAAAAACTTTTCACAGTTCAATTTTTGGGAACTCTAATTTCGAAGTAATTTCTGATAAGAACATTAAAAAAATCAGTTAAAATTTGAGCTCCATCCATTTAAAAAATAATAATGTTTTACTTAATTTGTTTGAAGATTTTTTTTTTTAAATATATGTTATTTATAGAATCTTTGAAAGACATTCATTTTGTAATATATTTAGAACTTTTTTTATTGCTATAATAATTTGTAACAAAAAGAATAGAAATAAAATATGATTTTTAAAATTGTATTTGTTGTTTTTATTATTGATCATAAGAATTTTTCTGTTATAATATTTTTCTTTTTCAATAAATTAATAATAATAAAAAATTAATTTTAAATTATATTAAAAAAATTATTAGTTATTTTTATTTTATTTTTTCTATTAAAATAACTTGTAAATTATTTTTATTTTATTCTTCTCTTAAAATAACTAAATTTTAAACTTAATATTTTTGATAAATTATTTTTTCATAATTTCAATTTTAGTTTTTAATTTTGTTTTCATTTCATTTTAGAAAAACAGAAAAAAAAGGAAACAAGTTAATATGAAGAATTAATGTTCCTATATATCTATTTAAGGAAATAATTTTACTCAATGAACTTTCTTTAAAATAAGATTATTTTAAGAAAAAAAAATCCTTTAAAAGAACAAAAAAATTAAATAGGTTGATTAAAAAAATAATGTTCCAATAGATCTATTTTAATAGATTTATTTAAAGAGTTATTCTTCAAAATAAAAGAAAATCCATCTTACCACCCTTAATTGGAAACTAGTTATGCATATGTAGTGAATACAATATTATAATAAGTTATGGTTACTAAGTATATATATAAAAATCATAGCATGGTTATAGTTTAATGAATAAATGAAGAAACATTTAAAGAATAAAAAAGTATTACCTTGTTAAAATGAAACCAAATTCTCCTCTCCTCTGCTACACTCTTTCTCATGGAGAAGAGTTTGAGAGAAAAGAATGTTAGAGAATCACTGCGTCATCCTCTTCCTTTATACAACAACCTAACACCTGGAATTTGCATTAGCCTCGTGTCAAACTATGGATCAAACGAGGACAATTATTCACAAACATGGGCTATTGGGCCCAGCACAAACTAATTTCATTGGGCGTCTACTTTCTCCACCCCACAATTGTTTCGCGTAGCTCACAAATTGTCAAAAATGACTATTTTATCTGTATTTTAGCTCACAAACAAAAAAATTTAATGCATGAAAATATATTTTGCATTGAATGATCTGATTATGGTTTGCATTAAGAGTATTTTTGCATCTATACTAACTGTTTAAAACTAATTCTTAAAAATATCTATATGTATATAATCACGGAAGTGAATTTTACTTGTTGCTATAAAGTTTTCTTTATTCATATTAAATACCTAACTCAAACATGGATTAAGACATTGTTGATAGATAAAAAGATTGATAATTATGATAATATTTTAGTAAATAGTCATGTGTTTCATATCTATATAGAAAATTGCAGAAAAAGAAATTCGGAAAACCCCTTATTATCTAATAGAATAATTTCCTAATTTCTAAACAACCATTGTTGATTAGCTTTCTACTTATCCCTTCTGCTGCATCTGCTTCTGCTTCAACATAAACACATACTCAACACACGACACCATATTCTAATGCTGTAAAATCTGTACCATGCTGCTTTTGTGCCTTGTCTCTGTCTACCCCTTCACTCACTATGGCTGAGTTTCTCGCCATAAACCCTCTTACCCTTTCAGCTGCAGAATCTCCGAGATTCCCCTTCCTCAATTCGCTCCAAACTCCTTCACCCAGAACCCAACTTAACCCAAATTCCCGCGTCTCCTTCTCTTCCAAACCCTCCAAAACCAGTTGCAATAACAATAGTGTCTTTTGGGCACTCAGCTCCCGCTCCAATGAAGGCCCATCAAGGGACTATGGCTTTTACAACGAACTTGAATTTGAAGAAGTAAAGGAAAAGACTTTTGGGTTGGAGGGAAACCCTGTTGGTGAAAATTCTCCCACTGAAAGTGGGTCTGTCCCGTTTGATGGAGGGGAAGGTGGTGATGATAAGGGAGAGGGTGATTTGATTCGGGTTCAGGGGGATGCAGATGGGGATGGCAATGATTTGAAGAAAGATGATGATCAAGGTGAGAATGAGAAATTTGGAGATAAAAGAGTAAGAAGAGGCAAACAGGTAATTAGAAGGTCGAATTTGTTGGCCAAGCAGGTGATCAGCATTCGCTCTGCCCTTAGCATGGGGTTCGTCTCGCAACTTTGGGTGGACACCACCTCTGTGAGTCTTGAAAATAGTTGCTCAATCTCAGTTTTCTGTGCAGTTTGTTAGTTTTGCTAGGATGTCTCCGGAATACAAGTTTTGAATGGAGTCTGTTAATAGTGTTTGTTTGTTTTGTTGGTGTGATGTCTTATTTGTAGGACAAAGAAATTAACTTGTTTATGCATTTATTCTTTTGGTGGATTCCATTTTCAGTGGATGGTGCTGTTTGTGGAGGTGAGGCCAAACTTGCTTTCTGGGGATTCAGAAAAATTCCTTCTGGAAGATATCAGCCAGGTATACGAAGTTTGGATTCAGGAGATATTTTTCTCTTATTTAGGTTTGATCCCTCTCTCGGTTGAATATGTACATGCCAGCTTCAAAAATACTTTACTAAGTCTTAATCCAAGTATTGCTTTTACATCACTTTTGTGGAGTTTTTTTTTTTTTGGCCTGCAAAAATATAAAAGACATTACTTAGCAATTTCCTCAGAGGAAAGGGGATTCTAAATCGTTTTATAAAAAATGTCTGATGCATTGAATGTTCTGATGGCAAATTGCCACCTTGGCTTTGGCTTTGCCAGCAAGTGACTTCTTGGGTATTCTGCCTGTTCCTTTTTCAGGTTGGAGATGTCGTCCTTGTCCAAGATGAAAGTGTTATGGATAATGAATTTAAAATGATTGGATTGGAGACACTGGTATGATTTACTATTTTAAATTATTCAAACTTGAGGATTATTTTCTTTTACATGATTTATTTGAGTTCATAGTGCGGCACAATATGGATAAGAAGTTGTCTTTGTGTATTATACGGTACTCAAACTCTGGTGTTGCTGAAGCAGTGCAGATTAATATTTAATGCAATGACTATAACCTTGCCTTAGAGGGAGATGTTATGTCGTTTAACGAATCTAAGCTTGTATGAGTGACTTTTTTTTTCCATGGTTTGCAAATTATGTGAACATAACCTCTGATATGAAATTGTGTGTCTGATTTTTTGGCTACCTTCCTTTCTAGATAAGCAATTTTTCTATTTGAGTATTTATGAAGGCAGATATCAAAATCTTTTATTTAAATGTGTTCTAGCATGCTTACATCTTTTAACAGTATACAAGTACCTGTTGGATTAGTTACCGGAGTAATTTGCAAACCTTGTTAGGGTTTGATTCAAAATTCTTAGTTTCCGTGTAAATTATTGCAAATAATGTGTAAATAAGGCAACCTACTACTCAACACGGATTGGAATAAAGAATTTCTTGGCGAGATATAAATTCTCTATGGTTCTTTGAGAACTGGGAACTTATCCGATTCTTTCAAACTAGAGTAACAAGACCACCGTTATTGCTTAGCAAAACAAGAACCTTGGTACACAGAATGCCAGCATGGATAGTCAATGGCACAACTAGATAAAATTACATAGTTGATAAATTGGATGAATGCCACTGAAAGAATCAGGTAAGTTCATAACTCCTGGGTTTGCATCAACAGGGTGACTCACAGCTTGACACTGGGTAATTGCAATGAATTTTCTTAATATTTTCCAAAATGAAATAGCCATTTGAATTGTTAGATGTGTAGCTTGATCTGATAAAAGTTCCTAGATTTCTTAATTTGTTGGTATTTGCCAGGTTGGATACAAAGTTGTAACACCCTCTCAACGGAACATTGGAAAGGTTATAAATCACTTGACCATGTCGTTTTCACTTATTCTTTTGTCTTTGTTATGTAATTCTGGAAATCTTAACGTGTAGGTGCGTGGGTACACTTTCTGCATCAATTCAGGTGCTGTTGAAGAACTTGAACTAGATTCATTTGGACTATCAATCATTCCATCAAGCTTGGTAAGTAGGTGGCTTCTTAGTAAGATTAATCGTACATGTACAGAGCTAGATTGCATGCAAATTTTGTCAATTAATAGGAAATACGAAACTTATGCTCTGGGGGAGGGAGGTAACACAGGAGCTATTTTGTTGAATGATGATCATTCTAGGCATGTCCGGTGGAGGCCATATTATAGAGTTTAATAGTAACAAGCTTAAAGCTTGGTAAGCTTTAATTCAAAGACGGTGTTAGTATCTAGGAAAAATATATCAATATTATATCTTTTAGAACATTTTAGAGGTATCTTAAGATAAGTTTCCCCATTTCCTTGGTTTCCACCTGTCTTTATTATCTCATGATGCTCCTTATTTGGATAGGAAACGATCTAGTACTATTTGGTAAATAGGGGTTCTTGTTTTATGTTTTAGCATCGCATGTCACACATCATAATCTACTAGAAAATGTTATTCAATGTTTTGTTCTCTCAACTTCTTTTGTTGAAATTAACCCTCTGGGCTGATTTTGAACAACTGAAATGGAAAGGTTTTACTTGTAAGGATCAAAATCCTGGAGCCACCCTAATATCTTTAGTACTTGTAAGGATTTAATCTAAATTTTTAACATTTAGAGCATGTTAAAATTTTGATTGTTTCTAGGGATTTCTATAAAAGTTCTCCCAAAAAAAAGGCTCATCCAGATACACATATTATTACATTTTAGGTGAGTACGTACTCTTTGCTGGTTGAGGACGTTCTGGAAGTAGTATCTGATGCAGTTGTTGTGCATGAAGCTGCAGCTTTACGTATTCAAAGGCTTTCTAAGGTACCTTTACTTCATCAATAAAACTGCTAGGTTTGCTTAATGATTTTCTTCGCATCTGTTTCTTGACTGCTGAAAATGTTTCTTCTTCAACGATTCTGATTCTAAATTCTGTCAAGTTTTCTTGCTGGAAAAACAAAAATATACAATCACACTTATTATGAACTGGTGTCAACGAATAAAATAATTAATTGTTTTTCTTCTATATAAGTGTAAATGTTCAATATGGAATTCAGTGCAGGAAACTGATAGAACATTGTTGTTTTTTCTCATTAAAATAATAAGCTCGTTAATCGTGTCCTGCTGATCATAAACTAACCTATTTTGTTTGTGGTAGGGTTTTTTGGGCAATCACAATGTGAGAACTTCTTTAGATTATGACTCCGAACAATCTGAGACATATGGTCCGATTTCAAGGAGAAGAAAAAGTGTCGGAAGAAAGAAACCCAATCAAAAAGAATGGGATGATGAAGATAATTGGGATCTTCCAATGGATTATCTCTGACTCTTATGGATTTTCTGCTAGATTTCATGTGAAACATTTATTTATTAAAAATTATGGAAGTTGAAATAAACCTGTTATAAACACCGAAAGGGAATATTTTATTTCCTTTTCACCTTTGCTGAGAAGTAGGCCTTCATTTATTTGTACAGTTAGTTTCATTGGATTTAAAAAACATATATATTTATTTTAGCAATCTCTTTTTTTACCATTAGATATGATTTTCGCTAAAGCTTATAGTATTATGAAATGCTTTTGTTTTTAATTACAATGCTTTTTTTATCCAATTATTTTGTTCATTTTATCTCACTAATTATGACTCAGTGAAATATAACTGACATTGCTGAAGAACTTCTTGAAAGTTTCCTTAAATAATTTGCATAAGTCTAACTATAATTGTTAACAATTATGGTAAAACTTGTACTCAAGAAGTCTTGTATTAATATTTTCTTGTTTCTTTCAATTTAAATGGGCATATGCTATTTCAAAACTAATAATGGACGTGCTTACTAAAGTCAAGAAAGCATCATACATCAAACCCGTAAATTCAAAAGAGAACAAAAAAAATGACTAAATTTCAAAAAGTTTTCTTGACATTGCTACTGAGTTTTTTTTTTTTTTGCTTTATAAATTCCATTTTTAACATTAGCACCAAATAAAAATTGATTTCAAGAAGAAAACAGAAAGCATTCAATGATGATGTAAAAGAATTATTCATTTAAAATAAATTAAACTGAATATGTTCATAACTTGTTGATACCTTAATTAAGTAGCCGGCATTGTTGCTATTATCAGAAATTTCCCGCTTAATGACATTCGCATAAATTTGTTATAAAATATATGATTTAACTCCTGATGAATAACTTTAAATGTAAGTGTTAACATGCGAATTTATAGGAGAGAATCCAATGTATTTTTTTTTTTAAAAAAAGCAAAAAACATTATAAGCAAAGCCCTACCCCATAAAAAAAGGCACTAGCCGTTAGCGCCTGTCTGGTTCAAATTCAAAACTCGTCGTCTCGAATCTCTTTTATACCTTTCCCTTCAGTTCCGAGTCCCATATTAATAACAAACCAACCAAATACGGCATAAAACCAAATGCACACAAAAATGCAGACACAAATGCTAACTCCGACGACCGGAGCACCGAAGATCCGGCCGCGATCTGGCCGGACGCCGCTTCAGCTCAAGAACTCTCCCGCCGATCCCATCCAGCCTTCCGCCAAGCCTAAATCCAAGCCTGACCGGCCGTGTTTCGAGATTTCATTGATCGACAAAGAGAACAATCCGATGGCCGCCGTCTCGATTCCGGCAGCTGCGCCGCCGGAGACGTCTCTGGCGGAGGAGCTCAGCGCGGTCAAGAAGAAGCTAGAGAGGATGAAAGCGGACAAGGAAAGAACGGAGAAAATACTGAACGAGAAACACGCGATGCTGGACGTGAAGATGAAGGAGATGGAAGAGCGAGGGGAAATTCAGAAGAACTTCGAGATCGAGGTTGATCGGTTGTTCCGCTTGAAGGAACTCAAGAATCGCTGCATGGTTTGTACAACAATAACAGCACCTGTTATGTTCTATTCGTTTCAATTTCAACTTCTCGACGCTGATTTTTCTTTTTCTTATTGCAACAGAGAGTTTCTCCTATGCGAACGCTCAGGGAGAAGGAACAAGGAAAGATCGTGAACGAAGCGCCATCGACATCGGAGGTACGCGCAAGTGGTGTTCTTGATTTTTGAATTCATTAACCGATTGAAGAAGTAGTACTAAGAATTATACCTTTCGTTTTGGTATGAGAAGGTTAAAACGGAGGAAATGGTGGCGTCAGAATCGGAGTCGGAATCGGAATCTGTTGGCCGCGAATGCCAAGTTCTGCAGAGTCCAGGTTCAGCTTGTTCACAAACTAATACTACACACACAAAATCAGATAGTTGAAACATTATCTTTCATGAATTTTCCATACATAATTGCTCGTTATGTTTGTTTTAAAAATTTGTTTATTTCACATTGCAATTTGTAGTTTTCTGTTTAGAGAAAGAAAATGGCACATAGTATTATATTATATTGCTGATAAACTTGTGCATTCTGTTTTACCTATTTTGTTTTGCTATTGCTCGATAATCACAGTTTATGAATGTAAACTGACTAATAAGAAAATATGAATCATCTATTCTCAAATAGAGAATTAGAGCTTCTATGCTTTTAATCCGAAAGTCATTGAAGTTCATTCGAGTAATTGAAGAATTTAAATTCAAAAATTGAAATGCGTGATACTTTCGTCGTTTGCTCTAAAGATACTTTCATAATATTTTTCACTACAATAAACTGCATTTTATTTATAGTTCATAGTTTGTTCTAAAGACACTTTCTAGAAATTTCATGTCGGTTCATGCATCAAATTAAACCTAACAAATTTACTGTGCCTTGTGAAAATTTTCCCCAATCCTTTTCAAAGAAATTATACAATAAATTATCGTTTAATTATTTATTTGGTCTCAATTTTCATTAAAAAAAATTAAAGTTAGTCCTTCAAATTTTTTAGTTTCAATTTAATTTTAAATTGTAAAAATTAATGTAATATGGCTCTCTTTTTTAAATTGTTTGAAAAGGATCAATGATTTTTTCAATAATATTAACATTATGATTATGTTAATTAAACTAACAAAACAAATTATCAACTTTAAAATTGAAGTACCAACTAACTAAATGGCTAATTAAATATAATCTTTTTTTTGTTTTATGTTTAGTAATTCGGACCTTAAAAACTGATTTCTCTCCGTTGATTTCCAGTCGGTGATAACAAAAATGGGACATGGCTTTTGTTTTCGTTTATTATATAGAAATATATTTGATAAATAAATTTTCTATAAATAATTTGGCAACTTTGATTAGTAATTAATGTATTTAACATTATTAATCGTATTTAGAGTTATTACTTTCAATAAGAATTAATATCAAGTGATGTTATCAAAGCATGTTACTAATTGTTGCAATTATTTAATTTAAATTTATCAGTATTATTAAATTAATAATAAACATATTTATGGGTAACTAATAATTATTAATTATTTTAAGGTTATGTTAAAATAAAATTAATAAAATATTAAAGGTTTATTTTGAAATGTTAAATTTAAAATTTTGATTTCAATAAAAAAGTTGAAAACTATTACTGTTTTAAGTCATATTTAATTCTTTTAAATATTAATTTTAATATAAGAGTTGATACTCAAATTTGAAATTATTTTTTAATTAGATTTATTAAAAATTTTAATAGTATATAAATTATTAAAATAGTAGTTTTCTAATTGGTAATATAAAAAATTATAATTGATTCTAATTATCAATTTAAACTATATATATATATATTTTGTAACATTCCAACAAAAATATAATATTAAACTATAACGGAGCTATCACATATTTGATAAATATGAATGTTGAATTATAGTAGTTTATGCACTTGTAATGGTAATATTGTTGGCTTAATCTAATCTACCACCCAAGGTTAGTTCTTTACAATTGTCTTTGACCAACGTAAAATCCCTAGACAAGAATTTCCTACTACTTTCACCACATGCCTCATTCCTCTTTAGTTGAGAATGGGTGACCATTAGAGTGTCAGGATAAACTCTAATACTTATTCCATACGATCATACACTTAACACTAGATAACAACATTAAGAAATTCCTCCTTGAAATTCTTTTACACAACCCTTCATTCACATAATTGATTTCGTATAAACACATTAGTCAAACATTAACATTCATTAAAGTATGATAAACAATGCATCAAAAGCTCTCTATCCTTTTATTCATTATTTTCTACTTTCTTGCAATTATTTTGTCAATTCTTTTTGGCTAGTTGTGGCTCTAGTATTGTTGTTCTCTAGTGTATGCAAGGCACGATCCGTACAAGTAGTATCGTATCATTAGAACCACTCCTTGTTGACCTTGAGGTTGAGAAAATAGCTCGAAGAAATAATAGTAGAAGAAGGAAGCAAAACAAGGAAGTCAAAGAAGCAACTTTTATCCCTAAGCAGTCTTTCATCCCTACATTTGATCAAGAAAGGGAAGACGTGACTGTTAATCCGAATGGTGACGGCTAAGGGCAAACAATACGCACTTTGGAAGACTATTTGACGGTCACAGAGCCTCTTCATTTCAATAGCATTGCTTGGCCAAGGGTGAATGCCACAAATAGGAAGATGAGCCTATTCTCATTCACTTAGTGCTAAACAATCAATTCACTAGCTTATCTCATGAGAATCCTTATATTTATCTGGCCACATTCCTAGAGATCTGATATAATATGAAAATTCATGACGTGCATGATGAGGCTATTAGGCTCGATCTATTTCCTTTTTCATTGGGAGGTAATGCCAAGTTGTGGTTGAACTCTTTCCTTGAGAATAGCTTAACCTTGTGAGAGGATGTGGTTGTTAAGTTCCTCAACAAGTACTTCCCTCAGTCAAAAGTCAACAAAGGGAAGCAGGAAATCTCTTCTTTTCAGTAAGAGGGTGATGAAACTTTGAGCTAAGCTTGGGATAGGTTCAAGGGATTGCTGAGAAAAAAACTCACTCATGGAACTAGAGCACCCTTGGGGCACCCCTCCCTCCCCGTGATGATGTTGTAGAGGATAATTGATCGCTCGATGGTGATGTCAGAAACGTGAGAGTAGGGAGAGATATTTGCATGAATCAATGTAGTCCAAAGTTTGCTCAGAGGTGTCAAGATAGCTCTTTTGATGTAGATGGGTTGTTGCTATCTATTCCTATGAAATCTCCCTCCTTCACGACACAATGTTCTCTCTATTTCATCAATGTCTTGAACTTCATTTCGATATTGTGCATATTGACATTGGGCATTTCCAAGTTGTCATTTTATTGCTAGGAAAGCATTGATAATTTCAGCATTAAATGGGACTTTCCTTCCCCGCACATAACTTAAAAATTGGTCATCATCAGCATTAAAGGTTTTTGTGTTTGCATAGAACTCCTTGACCACAGTTATATTGACTGGTGCGTGGTAAGTTCCCAAACTTTCCCATCCTCTTCTAGAATACTCATTAGTGAAGCCTCCCACATCCCTTGACTGTAATGATACATTCCTCTCCATTAATAGTCTTTTATTTTCCACCACAGTTAAATTCTTTTCATGCTATCTAGAGAGGAATCTGTTAGAGTAAAATTTCTCTTTACTTTTCTTCCCTCGGGAGGGTTGACCAACAGGGTTCTTTTTCCTTTTAGGACCTAAGGAAGATGCCATCTACATAATATAATTCAACGAACATCTTAGAATCATCACAGAGGCACAAATAGAACCTAACCTATCACAATCACAAACAATGAATCAAAGAACAAAAACATAACACACAAAACACACAACAATAAAAGGGCAAAAATTAGAGGATGCAAAAGGGTAAAAATGGCTTAGTTGGGGGTCATATCCACTAAGTACAATTTTTGAAGGCTGTTGGAAAATCATCAAACAGTGGCGCCAGCTCTTGGGCTTCAGTGCCAGCGTTGAGCATTGGCTGCGGCAGGGTTTTACACCATTTTCTTTGCTAGTTGCATCAAAACAGGACCCCCCACATCCAAACAGCAAACGTCCTAGGCCGAAATTAACACCGTAAAGCCCCAAAATCACACAAAATTGGAAAGAACAACATGAAAACTTCAAACTGCACAAGAATGCAACAATTTCACAACACCAAATGCAAAAGATAGAGTTCAAACAACCAAAATGCACAACGTAAGTGAAGAACGAAATTTTACAGCACCCAAAACAGATATTTTGCATGATTAAAATGAAAATGAGAGTAGAATCAAGAAAACACCTACTTGATTGAAGAAGATTTAAGTGCAATGAGATGATTCTAGGTTAAAATCGAGAGTGAATGACCCTAACCTCTTGAACAGTTCGAATATTACCCAAAAATGTTGAATGGGTTGATGGGTTTTGAGGAGAAGATGAAGGTGAAGTGATTTGGTGGAGAAAATGGAGTTTTTAATGGAAGATTTAGTGAAAGGGGAAAGATTTTTTGTGAAAGATTGAAAAGGAGAGAATATTACCCAAAAATGTTGAATGGGTTGATGGGTTTTGAGGAGAAGATGAAGGTGAAGTGATTTGGTGGAGAAAATGGAGTTTTTAATGGAAGATTTAGTGAAAGGGGAAATATTTTTTGTGAAAGATTGAAAATGAGAGTTTTTGTAGAGGAAGAATGTTTGAGCGGCGCAAGGAGTGAGGGGGAATAGGGTTTCAAACCCTTCTATAAGTCCATGCAGGCCCCAAAAAGAAGCCCCAAAACAGTAGCGCTAGTGCTGAGTGCTAGGGGTCCAACGCTGAGTGTTGGGTATTGCTCATCAGCACACCTAGATTTTTTTTTTTGTGATTATGGTTCCTTCTCTTTGGTCTAAGTTCTTGACACTAAATCTCATTCAATCCACTTAAAAACATCATGATTGTACTCACAAAACACACTACAAATGCTTAATGAAACCAATCAAAAACTTGTATTGAGACATGAGTGCAGAATTTGAAGCTCTCAACTCTTCTTCACAACCTTGCATTCATACACACTAAACAACACTCCAAAAATGTGCAGAACATAACTAAACAAACCAGAATAAATTAAAACATATTGAAACACATCAAATCAAATGGGAATGCATCAATTACTCTAACAAGCAACTAGTCACACCACAACAACCCAAGTTAGAATCAATCACTCAACAGTAATTAAATCAAAATAACATCACAAAAACACATTCAATAATTCAAAACACAAACACAACATTACAACTCAAAAATCACAAGAATGCAAGAAAGCACAAGCACATAATACAAGTCACTTATGCACATAAAAACAGAACATGACACATAAACCACAAAAACACAAGGACAAAGGGTAAGAAAATTGGGTTGTCTCCCAATAAGTGTTTGTTTAATGTCATTAGCTTGACGAATAAACCAATGAAGCACGAATGTTGTTGTTAGTGTGCTCCTTATCACCAACACTTCTTGAATAACGTTTTAGCCACCAAATCAACTTTCACAGGCATAAGAGTCTTCCTCTTAGTCCTCCCAATACTTTGACATCTTTAAACGTCCAATCCTTTTGATCAACTTTGGCTTGCAAGACTTGAGTTCTTTAACTCCCATCAAAGAATGGTGGTGACTAGGCTTTTTGCTTCTCCCTCTCTTTTCATTCTTTCAAATAGCACTTGGAGCATTCTCAAGGAATGAAGAATTTGGGCAACTTGTCGTGCTCAACCTTGTTGTCTCATTGTGACACCATTATTCCTTCAATCTCAAGGTTTACAAGATGCTTTGGAGGTTGCAGTCCTCCTTGTATGGACATCCCCCTGCATACACTTAAACAAAGGTAGGATAAAGCCACAAATTAGGCCAAGTAAAACTGAAAATCTATTTACAAGAATAGAGTAAAGAATGTACAAAAGAATAAAGTTTAAATAAGTTAACAATTGCACAATAGTCTAATATAGACCACGAGTCCCCGGCAACGGCACCAAAAACTTGTTAACTCATTGGCAAGTGTACCAAATCGTTCAAGTAATATAAAATGGTAAGACCAAGTATCGTTTCCCAAGAGACTTGTGTAATACTAGTTAATTGCACTATTAACAACTCATATAGACTCAAGAACAACATATCAATTGAAAAACAAGTGCACAGAAGATAAAATTTCAACTATACAAGTTTGGACTTTGGTGTTTGAAGACACTTGAGAATGGAATAGACTAGAAATGATATGAAATGACAATTTTAAGGTTAGGTTTCACCAATTCACTCTTGTGCATACACAATTTCATCTCCTCTCCATCAAATTATTAAAGTCAATCCATAAAATTACTCCCTTAATCCCTTAGGTGAAAGAGCCTAGCTTTTACCTATTAACTATCAATCCCTTAATTAATTAACAAGCAAAACCCGCATTAAGAACTAGGATCTAAGACAACATGTGAATCATCTTCCATCCCTAGAATCAATGAACCACAAGGACTCTTGTTTCAGTTCTAGGCTCCATCTTACGTCCCCGTAACCCATGAAACCCCAAAATCAAGTCATGAACGTCTCCATTACATGCAAGCTTTAAGATCGGAAACAAGAATATTAATAATTGATAGAAAAGACAAATATATATTCAAATCATTCAACAAGTACACAAGATTCAAAGGTTACAACTAACCCCAACAAGATGAGTTTGGCTCTTCATTTCCACGGATAGCCTTTAAGCTTACAAAATGGCTACGAAAGAAGAAGAAGAACCCAAAGAGGAAGAAGGGAGTGTTCCCACAAACCGTAGCAACCCTCTAAGTTCTCCTCTAAGTGAAATCGCGCATCCAAACCGCTCAGCACTAGGAAACGGGCGCTCAACGCCAGCTTTCTGGAGATTGGGCGCCCAGCGTTCGGTTGTCAGCACCCTGGGCGCAACTTTCACAAAATGCAGCACTCAGCGCTAACCTAGGCGCTCAGCGCCAAGCTTACTGGAATCAGCACTTGTTCTTCATCAATGGGTGGCGCTCAGCGCCAAGCTTGAGTGCTTAGCGTCAAGCGTTCCGATTTTCTGATTCCTCCAATTTTGTACAGCTTTAAGCTTCCGTGGTTAGTTCATCTCTATCCATTGCTGAAGGTTCTTCCATGTATAGTATTAGCTACAAAAAATATAGGGAGATTTGTGAAGAATTCACATCAAAGTAGTCCAAACACAATGATTTATAAAAACAAGACAAAAGAGAGAATTTAACAAGTTACAAGCTAGAAAATAGTTGATTTTGCTATAAAAGTGATACTTAGATAATGGTAAGAATTAACATTATTAGGTACATTCATCATAAGAATAATTAGGTGTACCATAATATCAAAGAATGATGGAGGAAAGTACATCTTTAACTAATACAATATGACCATAACTTCATTTTCTAGCTAATCCAACTTTTCAATGTCGATATTTTTACTACATATTGCATTGAAAAAGACGCACAATCTTATTAAGGTATATATGACATTCTTAGGCAATATACCTTAAATAACCTTTCCAAGCACAACCCTAATCTCCTTCACACGGTCATATACTTATGATCCACTTAAAGTCGTTAGAGCTAATTCCTTTTCTTGACATCCATTAAATGTTTTCTTTAATTTACAATATGGATGGTTTGTACTAAATTTTTTTAATATCCACAGTATACTATTTTCCTTCCATGTTGTAGTTGATAGTGACATGAGTCTTCTTCACATATAGGACATGCTTTGTGACCCTTAGTCTTGTAGCCAGTTAAATTTCCATATGTTGGAAAGTCGTTGGTTGTACAAAATAACATGACATGCAACTTGAAGGAATTATCGATGTACCCATCAAACATATGAACATATTCCTCCCACAACATCTTCAAACATTCAACTAATGGGATTAAATAAACATCAATGTCATTTTCTGGTTGTCTTGAACCAAAGATCACTAACACTACAGGCCATGGACTATGTTTGCTGCTCAAATTACCATATGGATTCATTCCATCTGTAGCAAGTTAAAACCTAATGTTCCTTAAATCATGGTAGAAATTTGGGAACATGGAATTAATTTTCTTTCATTGCAAACCATTTGTCAGATGTCTCAAATTATCATTTTTTGTATGTCTATCTATATGTCATCTTATGAGTTTTGTATCATTTACATTACTGAATAATCATTTCAACTATGGAACTACAAGAAGATTCCATAAGACTTTTGCAAAAGGACCCTAACCTATTAGATTCAAACTTCCATTTTTTTATTTGTATAGTGATACCCTACATTGTCGACATTGATGTAACTTGACAAACTTCTTCTTTCTTATACAAGACCAATCGTTTGAGCATGCATGAATTTTTTTATACTTCATACCCATCAGATACAATATCTTTTTTGCATCATAATTATGTGTCAACAATTTGGTACCTTCAAGAAGTATGTCACTTAATAACTCAAGCAATTTTATGAAGCTTTTATCAGTGCATTCATTTCTTACTTTCACCTTAAACAATTTTAATATTGCTAACAATTGAGTATACTTAGCACATTCTGCATATAGAGGTTTTTTGCGTCACTACTCAAATTGTTATACACGTGAGCACATTAGAAGGAATCCTCCAACATTACAAATCATTTCCTCTAATCAATCAATCACCTCTAAATCAACTTCTTCTGCTTATGCTTCAAACACAAGTACATTTGGCATGTCTATCACTTGGCCATGACATGTCCACTTTGTTTAGCTCTTTAGGAAACCATCACAAAAAACATATCCCCAAATAACTTCAATTGGTAGTTTCTTGCTCATTTAAACAATTTACACATAACCAATAAAATCATTCATTATTTTTTGGAACATTCATCTTTGTAAATTCAAAAAAATGTTTTACTCCACTTTTGTATTCATTTTTTATGCGTATAAACTAAAAACATCTTCTTTTAGTTAGAGCTAAGAAACAACCAAACACGTAGTTCAATTTGTGAACTTAATTTTACCACTAAACCACAACACAAACAATTAATCAATGTATATGGTTGTTTACACCTCAATTCAAACTATTTAAATGGAATCCCAAATCTTGATTTTATGCATGGATGGGGAGAGGTGGAGTTTGAAAGAACAAAATTGAGTGAGGTGAGCTAATTGTTTTGTTTTATTTTCCTTCCTTTTTGTGAGTCATATGAGGGTAGTAGTGATGGAAACTTCATGTAAATCTTTTGAGGCCAAACAAGTTCTCCTATATTCACTGTCAACATAGTTATCCTATATTGCTAACAAGTTAAAATTCATAAAAGTTTGAGGGATTAATATCTCATTGGGTACTTCACATTGGTTGAGAAATATCTTCTTAGATATTCTCTAGGAAGAGGAATATCTTCCTAGACTTTAGATTCCCTTACCCTATATGACATACATTGTGGTACATTTATTCAATAAGTGTTGGACTATGTGAAAATGGAATCAAGAAGACAATAAAATGCATCCACAACCTAATCTTTTGAGAATGAGATAATTCTCATAAGAGTTAGAAGATGTCTTCTAAATAGGCTTAACAATATATACAATTTCTCAACAAAGATAAATTGCATTCATTCAAAAAATATAATATAGTAGATTCTATTTAAAGTAGGATTGAAAAACATATAAGACATCCATGAAATAAGTAAGTCAAGTATATAATTCAAGCCATCATTATATACTAAATAATCTCATCTCATAAAATATCTAGAGTTTATGAAGATTTTCTAACTAAGTTTCTTTATGAGAACCAAAAAATAAACCAATTAAAAAAAATTGAAAATATAAATAAGCGGTATGTTTTTCTTGTTTCTAAGTAGTTTTCTCTCTTTTTTTAACTAAGACATCCTAATAGAAGGAAAACATGAGAGCAAGCTCAACAAAGTTGAAACCCAAGCCTACGTTATGTTACTCCTTTTTTTAGTTCTGTAGAAAAAATGATGCCTTGTATCTCAACCAAAAGGGAGAGGTGATCTGGTTAGCCCTTTAAAATTTGTTCTTTCAAAAAGCTTTTAGAAACCTTTAAGTTTTCTTGAATCAATTTGGCAAGTATATGAACAACAATAAAAGAGAAGGAAAGAAAGATCAACACAAAGATTTATACTGGTTCAGCCAAGCCTACATCCAGTCTTCCTTCAACAACCTTAGTTGAAGGGAACCACTATAATGATAAAGTTATACAAGCAAGAATACATAGAACTCCTCTCTCAATGCACTCTCCTTCTCCAACTCAATATCACTTACAACACAAGATGTGAACACCTCACAATCTCACAACCCAGAAAGCAATCCCAACTTTCTATACACCTTGAGAGCAATCCCATCTCTCAATACAAAACTCAGGTTCTCCTCCTGGCTCACAGCAACAGGAAACATAATCCTCTTGATTGTAGTGTAGACATTAATCCTCAAATAGTACACTTCAAGTGTTGAATATGATCAATAATGTATAAGCCCAACTATCTTGCAAGAATCTTGATGAATTTCTTTCCAAATCAACGATCTTGATTCTTCAAGAAGTCTAGGACGCTCCTGCAATCAATACTTAACAAATAAATCAGTTATGAAAGTGTAAGTACATCAATTCATATTGAAGCATCGTGTAACTTTTCTATTTATAAAATTTTTCAAACAAGACACAGTTTAATCGATTATGCTTTTAATGTAATATGTTAAGCTTTTCTTTCTGCTTCAACAGTTTTACATATGTATCAGATTTAACAGATTAAATGGCGCATGCAATCGATTAAATAAATCACACATGCCAACAACAAACAAATATGACCGTTATAGGCAGTTATGACTTTTAATGAAAATAATTTTCACAATATAAACGCTTTAACCGATTATGAAACTTGTGTAATCGGTTAAGTTCCATACTTATGCAAATTTCAAAATCATTTTCCTTTTCAAACACATCAATGCACTAAGAAACCACATGTTGGCATAACAATGTGTTTTAATCAATTATATAACTAATCTAATCGGTTAAAACAACTATTTTGCCTTTGTTAAGCATGTACTGAAATCTGAAGAAATTTAACAGATTATATAAACAGTTTAATCGATTATTTCTTCCAGATATACAAAGGGCAATATGTTTCAACTTATGATTCATTTCATACAATGAATGCATATATCAATCATTTCAAGCACACACATAGTAAAGATCAAGCAATTGTTTTGCCATTTGTTGTGCAAGAAACTTTAAAACATTTATTTTGTTCATCATAAAAAACACATATGTGAGATGGATTTTGCTAGATATAGCTCCCCCTATCAACAAGTTCCATAATGCAAAATTCAAAATTCCAATACAATGAATAAAGAGTATTAACCTACAAAGGAATCAAAAGTTGTAGCAATGGAACTCATGAATGAACATCCACTCTTGTTGTTACTAAGTTCTGCAAAGGAATAAAAAATGATCGCAAATTCTATCCTTCAAAGAAACTACAACAAAGTGGTGTAATCACATAAACAGGACAAATAAAAAAGTGATTTTTTTTTGCATATTTTAAGCTCTAAATGTATAAAATAAGTAGTGTAATCTCATAAACAGAACAAATACAAAAATGATTTTTTTTTGCATATTTTCAACTATAAATGTATAAAATAACTTTTCCCATTGTAAAGTTTTATAAAATCTCAAAAAGAACTAACCAGAAGGGTGACCTCCAGTTGATAGATTATTTCTCTTTGATGTAAACTAAGTATACAACAAACATCACACAAAAAATTGTCATTGTCTTCGTCAAAACAAAATGACAAAGCAATGAAGAAAAGCCATAATAATTGTAAATATTAGGGTTCAAATGCTAACCTTTTTAAATCGAGAAAATGCAGAGGAGATGGAGGAGATGGACGACGACGACAACGAGACTATGCGACAACCATAACACTAACTACACCATACAACGATGACAACAACACCCCAGACCATGCGATAAACATCCAAACAACCTTGTGAACGACACATAAAGAAGAACTTAGGGCATGACAACGACATTGACAACAAACACAACCCTAGCAAAAGACGACGATGACAACAATTGTGTTGTATAACTCAGATAGGGAATAGTCGCAAAGAAGAAGCATTATGTTGGAAATAAAAGTAAAATTGGGGTACGAAGGAAGAATGAAAAAACTAAACATATTATATCGGTTACAAGGTTCAATAAGCATAATATGTGTTTTTAAAATTAAAAAGTATAATAAACATATATACTGTTTGAAGCTAAAATTGGTATAAAATGAGTTCTATTTTATTACCATTTTACCACTTACCAACTTTCTATATCGATTCTAGCTTCAACCGGTATAGAAAATCTTGTGATATTTATAATTATGCCACTGCACTACTTTTTATACTTGGTGAAATATAACCAATATAAAAAGTTGATAAAAAATGTTTTTTGCACTAGTGTATTATTTAGAAACAATGAGAAATATTGTTTTAGCATGTTATGTTCTTCACAACTTTCTTTAGGGAAGGATAGTGCTAGTAGATGAAGTGAATTGAAAGTTGATGGAATAAGATGTTCACATGTCTCTCTCAAGTTCATGAGGATAATTATAGGCAAAAGAACAAACCTAAGTAATATTATAGCTTATCATATGTGAAAAGGTTATCAAAACAACTAAAATTTTGTAATAATTGAACCTAGATTGTCCAAACATACACAAACACTTGTTTGATCGATATAACATATAGACAAAAGATTCTTAAAGATATAGATGCAAAATGTATGATTTGTTTGGTGGTTTAAGTAGATTCGTGGGACAAATTCACAAAAATGCTTTGAAGTTGAGAACATAGTTTGAAATAGGTTTACGAAAGTATTATAATGAGGGTTATTAATTGTTTACATGCTACAACACGCATAATCTAGTATTCCTGATCTTCATTTGTAAACAAAATTAATGGTTAACCTTATTCACACTATATTTGATAAAATAATTATAGTATTAATATGTTATGAAACATTCAATTTAGACTATGTATGAGATTTAAATAACCATTTTGTTACCTAAAATTAAGGATGAACCTTAATAATGAAGTTGAAAACACTTCATGAGGTAAATATTTCTCATCCCATTTGATGAAGCTACCCAATAAATTAATATAGTTATAACAATTTCAATTTCCTAATTTACTAAAATTTTATAATTTTTAAAGCTATTATTATTTCACTAACATTTTTTTTTCTTTTTCCATGTTATTATCTTGAGTTTTATTTATTTTTTTATTCCTTTCCAACATGCAACTTCACATGCATTTATGTACATTTATGACTCACTTATAAAAAGGAAAAAAATTCTACACGCAATCAATTATAGCCACATTTTTTTATTTTATTTATTACCATTTTTTTAATAAAGATTTAAACTTCCCCAACAATATCAATTATAAAAAATTCAATAAATAAATCAAAAAATAAATCATCAATAAGACTGAAGAAATAATTACTCTCTGTCTTAATCTGAAATAAATGAAAATATAAAAACTAAGTACGACTGAATATTTTAAAATTTATGGTGGCAAATTTATTGTATGTTGTTTAGGTATTTTACTAACCATTCGTTGGTATTTTAATGCTTGATGCAGACACATAGACGTGTAACTAGGTTAAGTACTTATATGCATGGAGAATAATTAAAAAAAATGGTTTTTAATAAATAAAAAAGAATTTATATATTAATTAATTTGTAATAACTTTTTCATGTAATTTTGTTATTGTTTAATTTTAATTTGTGCATAAGTAAAATCTAATTGTGTTAATTTTTTTTTCTTAAATTCTTTTAAAAATTGTATTTTTCTTTAAACTAGACTATTTATTCCTTTATTTATAAAATCATGTAAAATATTCGTTTTAATAATTATTTCTCATGTAACAAATGAAATTTCACATTATAATATAACTATGGTATTTTCTGAAAATAATATTTTACACTATTTTTATAAAATAAAAATAAATAAATATATAGTTTAGTGTAAGAATGTAATACAATTTTTTAAAATAATTTAAAAAACATATTTTTTAACTCATTCTAATTTATATTTTTTTTTCTCTTCTTAAATTTTATTTAGTAAAATTTATTCAAACATTATTTTAAAAAATTTAGTGTTATTACATTATTTTGAGTTTCAATGAGATTTGTTATGAAACTTTCATATTACTTAAAACTAAAATTTAAAAGTAATTTACATATAATTTTTGTTAATTTATTAAAACGATTTTTTATACTAAAATTATGATGGTATTCATCAAATTTTAAAATGAACTATACTCTATATAAGCACATAACATTACATGAAAAACATTGAAAAAGGACTATAAGCAATTCCCTTGGGAAAACAAAATTATGGGAGAGAATAATAAATGACAAAGGACCATATTGTCATTTACCCCCCATAGCTCCTTCATAGGTGGCAGTCATCCTCATAAGTGAATTAGGGATTTGCTTCAAGCAACATAAAAAACTATTCATATATTAACATAATTTTTTATTTATAAAAATATTAAATAATTTTATATCTAAATAATTTTTCTGTATACATTATTAACGTGATAGAAACTTTTAGTCTAATAGTGAATTCAAAAAATATCTAATTAAATGTTATTCTATAAAAATTGACAAGTTCGTAAGAACTATACCGATATACTGGAATTATTTTGTGTATAATGAAACCGATATAATAAGTGCACCATTAATATTTTATTTGTTCAGAATATTTATTTAATATTTTTATCTAAATTAATTTTCTAAAAAATATTTTAAATATTAGAATTGTTGTTTTTATAAAGATAAAATATATTTATTTATTATTTAAATTTAGAAAAATAAGATTGAAAAATAATTAATTAAGTATTTTATTATATTTTAATTTATATATATTGTATCTTTTATACTTTTAAATACTTTAAATATATATTTATTAAGATTGTAAATTAATTTAAAAGAGTTGAATTATTGAAAATTTTGTATCAGGCTTTAAAATTATTTCATAACTCAAATAAATATACAAAAGAGAAAAAGAATATAAAGAAGGTAAAGACAAAGTCATGTTTGTTTGTTACTTTGTCATAAATATCTTCACTAAAATCCTGATCATAAAGTCATCTAAAAAAGATTGAGATTATTAGAAAGGAGATCAAAAAATTCTACACATGAAAATACTAAAATTGATAAGAGAAACTGAGTTGTAAAAGATGAAAGAGTTAGGAACAATTAAGGAATATTCAGATAAATTGTTAAGTATTGCTAAAAGATCAAATTATTGGAAAAAATAATTTTTTGATTCCATACTCATAAAGAAAGTCCTGATGATAAGGTAAGAGAGATACGAAACATTTATTACTTCGTTAAAAAACATAAAAGATTCGTCTATAATTATTTCGATTTAAGTGATATATTTCAAGCACAAGAGCATGAATGATTAGTAAAACGACATAATATGGTGAAGGTACTTTACTTCATAGTGTTAGAAATGTCTTCAAAGTCAATAATTAAAAATGAATAAATACAAGAAACCAATAATCCATAATTTTTTTTATCATGTCCCTGTTGTAAGAAAAACAATCACCAATACAAAAAGTGATGGTGGGATTTTCGAATGACTCATCAAATTATATATTTATAAAGTAAGAATTAGGAATAAAAAACAACTTCATGAGAAAGATACAAGAACAATAACAATCAAAACTTATTCAAGTGTCAAATCAATTTTTGATATCTTATATAATTTTGATATTATTCAAAATTTATTTAAGTGTTTCTTATCTCTTACAAAAAAGGTTATACAATGTCCTTTAAAAACAAACTTGTGTTAACAAAAGAGTATACAAAATTCATATGAAAGGAAAAAAAATTGTTTTAGATTTGATGAAAGAGGTGAGATTACAAATGAAGAAGATATAAAAGAAATATCAAAATAAAAAATAGATACATTTCTCTTGATGAAGTTTGATCTTAAAGAGGAGAAAATAAATAAAGAGCAACATTCTTACACTCATCAAATGTCCAATATTATTACCATGGAATCCAAGTGAAATGTAAATTTCACCTTACTACTAATATTGTAAGAATAAGCTAGACATAAACTTATTTTCTTGAGATGGTACCACATGTTAAGATATGAGTTTAATAAAATTTAATATTTAAGATCATAAAAATAAAATAATCACACATTATTATAAATTTAAGACAAAAATCTTATAAAATCTTCTCAATAAAATGATGAAAAATTTAAAATCATCAATAAAAAAACCATCAAATAATAAATCATTTAGAGACTAAAATAATTAGTTATTATATTGATTAAGTTAGATACCATTTTATAAATTAAAAATTATTACTAACTAAAATAATCTTTATTATAAGAAAATTATAATTGATTTATGAATTAGAATTTAAATTAGTCTTTACTATGTAAATTTTAGATAGTTAAATTTAAATTTAGACTTTAATTCACAAATTAATTATGAATTTTTTATTCATATATACTCTTTCAAATACAAATAATTATTAATTTAGAAAATAGTATTTAAATTATTTAATATAGTGATTAATTATTTATCGTCTTTAAAATTAATTATTATTTAATAACTTTTTTAATTTATAATCATAAGAATGAAAAAGTATTATTTATTTAAAAAATATACATTTTAGATCTTACAAACACTACAAGTCAGAAATACAAAATGTTGTGACAGATGAAACTCACAAAGACTAAATTAGGATACAATAAAATAATCTTTCAAATTGATATCAATTTAATTAAATATTTTAAAAAATAGTCCATCACAAAATAATAATATTCTTAATAAAAATACATCAAACAAATTATTTTAATCCTATTTTTAATGTCTAAAAGTTGGGATAACTTGTCTTTTGTTTTATAAATCGTAAAAAGTACCGTCAATTTTAGTTATTTAAATGTAAAAAGAAAACATTTTTAATTTATATAAACCAAAATTTTGGATCAAATACATATAAATAGTTGATGAATTTTAAGAAGTAAAATTATATATTTTTAAGTGAAAATGTGATTATTAAATATAATATATATATAACTTAATTTTTTTTTTTTGAAAAAGAAGGGAAGAGAATGGATAGTAATGGCATTGGATGGTGGTGGCCCGAAGAAGAGAAGAAACGCGAAAGAGAAAGAAGAAAGGAAGTAAGGGAAAAGCAAAGCATTGGATTGGTATTGTATTGCTATTGCTATTGCAATTGCAATTACTGTTGTTATTGCTATTGGTGGTTCACCGTTCCTCTCTCTCTCTTTTCTCTTTCTCTCTCTTCCTCTCTCTTCCTCTCTCTTCTGCCATCTCCAACTCTGATGCAACTTCCATCTCTCACTTTCACCCTAATCCAAATCTCAATCCTCGATCGCTTCTCTTTCCTCCCAACCACATTTCCCTTTCACTCTCAATTCTCACATTCTAGGGTTACTCCGCCCTCCCATTTCTCAACTTTACTCATTATTTTCTCATAATCTAATCCAATTCCACCCTCAATTTACGCTTAATTCACCAGCTAGGTTATTTATTTATTATTGTTTCTGTTAACGGAGAATAAGTTCTGCTGATTCCAAAGTCTCAGATCTCGTTACTTTTACATGGATTGGGGTTTAACTATCCCTTCCGCCACGCTCGATTTGTGTAGCTGTGTTGATACAATGCGATTGGAGAAGTATTCATGAGTTCCGATGAGACCTTGCTATTGGAATCGGATCCACGTCCTGTGATTGTTCACCGCCGCGGGAAATCGGGTTCCCGGACCTACCTCTGTGGCCATGGTTCCTTCTCGTCTTCGGTGTTCGAGGCGGCTATTGCTGACATCGGCGATTTGGATGTGAAGGAGCGAAACAAGGAGGTTTTGTCTAGCGATTGCAGCTTCCAGACTGCGTCGTTTAGTAATAGTAACATCTCTGATAGGTGTGCTGTCGAGTCGAAGTTCCCCTGGCAGTTTCCCTTGGAATGCCCCACGCGCGAGAGGAGGCGCTCGGCATCGTGGGGTGCAATGGAACTGCATGGTGCTGATAACCGGAGTGTTCCCTTTGAGATATCCGGAGCTTCGTCTCATGTGCAGGATAGGTTGAATAGTAAATCGCAGAGGATTAGGCATAGGAGTGTGCAATTTGATGATCCTGCTTTTCAGGAGGATGGTGCCAGGTTGATCTATATTAATGATCCCAGGAAGACCAACGACAAGTATGAGTTCACTGGGAACGAGATCCGAACTAGTAGATACACCTTTGTTACCTTTTTGCCCAAGAATCTTTTCATTCAGTTTCATAGGGTTGCGTATCTGTATTTCCTTGCTATTGCAGCGCTCAATCAACTTCCTCCACTGGCTGTGTTTGGGAGGACTGTGTCTCTTTTTCCTCTGTTGTTTGTGCTTTGTGTCACGGCTATTAAGGATGGCTATGAGGATTGGCGGCGGCACAGGTCAGATCGCAATGAAAACAACCGGGAGTCTCTGGTGCTTCAGTCCGGTGATTTCCGATCGAAGAAGTGGAAAAAAGTACAAGCTGGGGAGGTTGTTAAGATCTTTGCTGATGAGACAATTCCGGCTGATATGGTCTTGTTGGGGACGAGTGATCAAAGTGGGCTTGCCTATATTCAGACCATGAATTTGGATGGAGAGTCAAATTTGAAGACAAGGTATGCTAGGCAGGAAACAGCTTCGGTGGTTACTTCGGAATCTTGTGATGTTTTTGGTGTAATTAGGTGTGAGCAACCGAACCGGAATATTTATGAGTTCACTGCTAACATGGAGTTCAATGGACTTAAGTTTTCCCTTAGCCAGTCAAACATTGTTCTCCGTGGCTGCCAGCTTAAGAACACGGATTGGATAATTGGTGTTGTAGTTTATGCAGGGCAGGAAACAAAAGCAATGCTGAACAGCGCAGCTTCTCCTTCCAAGAGAAGCAGACTTGAAAGTTACATGAACAGAGAAACCCTTTGGTTGTCTGTTTTTCTTTTTATCATGTGTTTGGTTGTGGCCATTGGGATGTGTCTTTGGCTGGTACGCCACAAGAACCAGCTGGATACCTTGCCTTACTACAGAAAAATATACTTCACCAACGGACCCGATAATGGAAAGAAATACAAGTATTATGGGATTCCAATGGAAGCATTTTTCTCCTTCTTGAGTTCTGTTATAGTGTTTCAGATAATGATACCAATATCTCTTTACATCACAATGGAGTTGGTTCGATTGGGTCAGTCATACTTCATGATTGAAGACAGGGATATGTATGATGCCAGCTCTGGGTCAAGGTTTCAGTGTAGATCATTAAATATAAACGAAGATTTGGGTCAAATACGCTATATATTTTCGGACAAGACTGGAACACTCACAGAAAACAAAATGGAATTCAAGAGGGCAAGCGTACATGGGAAGAATTATGGGAGCTCCTTGCATGCTGTTGATCATACAGGTATTCAGTGTCTTCTTGAGATTAACAGAAAGTGTTAATTTCTTGTGAAAGTCTGAGAAATGTATCGGATAGTTATGAATTTTGATTGCCTTTTCATGATAATGATTGTTTTGCTGGCATGAAAATTGGGGCCAAAGTAACATCTGCTCTTTGGCTGCTATTTTTCATTCAATTAATTAAATTTGATTCTGGGATAGACCTTGCAAAAATGCTCTGTGAATATATAAATCTCTGTAATTATTGTACGAGGAGAAGAGCTTACTATGAGCAAGATGATATTTTTCTATTCATTGTTCAATTTCTTCTGACTGGTTTGCGAATTTGATGAAATGGATTTGTCTGTAACTTAGGATTCAATCACATATCTTGAATTCCTGGTCTAACGTAGACGCTGTCATCTGTCTGAGTTTTTGTCAGAAGTCATCTTTAAGCTTATGATGAATCGACAAAATGCTGGTACATATGTCACAAAACTCTTTTTCTTTTGACTGCAGCTGTGGATGTTACTCCTAAACGCAGATGGAAGCTCAAATCTGAACCTGTAGTGGATTCTGAACTGATGATGATGTTACGGGAAAACTCCAATAGAGAAGAAAGAGTTTCTGGTCATGAGTTTTTTCTTACACTGGCTGCTTGTAACACTGTAATCCCTATACTTGGTGATGGTGGATTTTCAAGACATGGAACAAATGAATTAAAAGATGATATTAGATGCATTGATTACCAGGGAGAATCTCCTGATGAACAAGCTCTAGTTTCTGCAGCCTCTGCATATGGATATACTCTTTTTGAACGTACATCAGGACATATCGTTATTGACGTCAACGGTGAGAAACTCAGGTAGATGGTAACTTCTTTTTGGTGGGGAACTATTTGTTTTACTTTGTTTTGACTATGTTTCAAATATATAATTACTAAAAATTTGTTATGTAATTGAATAGCCTAAATATTTCAATAACATCAGTATCTGTGATATATAGATTGGACGTATTGGGTCTGCATGAGTTTGATAGTGTGCGAAAGAGAATGTCTGTTGTTATTCGGTTTCCTGACAATGCGGTAAAGGTGTTAGTCAAAGGTGCTGATACTTCAATGTTTAGCATTTTGGAAAATGGCAGTGAGAGTAACAATAACATACTGCACACAACTCAGAGCCATTTGAACGAGTATTCTTCACAAGGTTTGCGCACTCTTGTGATTGGCTCCAGGGATCTTTCTGATGCTGAACTTGAGGAGTGGCAAAGCTGTTATGAAGAGGCAAGCACTTCGTTGACTGACAGAGCTACTAAACTAAGGCAAACAGCAGCTCTTATAGAAAGCAATTTAAAGTTACTTGGAGCAACTGGAATTGAGGACAAGCTACAGGAGGGAGTACCAGAAGCCATTGAGGCTCTACGGCAAGCTGGAATCAAGGTCTGGGTTCTTACTGGTGATAAGCAAGAGACAGCAATTTCAATTGGTCTTTCCTGCAAACTTCTTAGTGGAGATATGCAGCAGATTATTATAAATGGCACTTCAGAGGTTGAATGTAGAAGTCTTCTGGCTGATGCTAAAGCCAAATATGGTGTGAAATCTTCAAGTGGAGGTCGTCGGAGTTCGAAACACAAAACCAATGCTGGACATGGAGATCTTGATATTCCCAATGGTTTCCCCAAATGGAATCCTGGAAAGGAAGAGGGCACTATTGCTCCATTGGCACTTATAATTGATGGCAACAGTTTGGTTTATATTTTGGAGAAGGAACTAGAGTCAGAGGTAAAATTGTCCTTCCATTCTAACTTTTTTTGAAATATTAATAACTTATTGGACGTGTAAAACTTACTTTTTATCTCAGTGTTGTTCTATTGTTGTAGATTAATATACCACAGATTTTGATGGAGGTTGTTAAATAAAATTTTAAGGGTAAATATTGACCGATTTCCTATTTCCTTTCAACAGCTTTTTGACCTGGCAACTTCCTGCAAGGTTGTGCTTTGCTGTCGTGTTGCGCCCTTGCAAAAGGCAGGAATTGTTGATTTGATCAAGAGCCGGACAGATGATATGACACTGGCTATAGGCGATGGTAAGTTCTTTATAATTTTATGAAATGGCAGTTAATTTTTGGTTTTTCTTGGGGAGCCTGCTCACTGGTTGATAATAATTTGCCCATAAAGTTGAGGTCACCAAGCTTCGCTAGTTTTGCCAGGTGGATTTTAATATATAACTTGATTTAATGTGAACTAAATCTTTTTCGTTCTGATTACTTTCGACAGGGGCCAATGACGTGTCAATGATCCAAATGGCAGATGTTGGTGTAGGAATATGTGGGCAGGAAGGGCGCCAAGCAGTGATGGCTTCAGATTTTGCAATGGGACAGTTTCAGTTTTTAAAAAAATTACTTCTGGTTCATGGGCACTGGAATTATCAGCGTGTTGGCTATTTAGTTCTGTACAACTTCTACCGCAATGCTGTCTTTGTGTTGATGTTATTTTGGTATGTATGGTTACTCGTGTTTGTATGAGTTGGCCACTCTTAACTTCATTCTTTCAATATCCCTGATATTGCAGAATTTGGACAAGCTTGAATTAAAAGCATGTGATTTTCAATATTTATTCTCTCTGCTGATGATATTAATAGGCTGTGTGCAGATAATTGACCAAAGGATTTTTCTATATTTAGATGTTAACTTATGTTTATACAGCTCTATCTTATGATATTGTGATGCCAACGTGTATGGGGGAGATATATATATCTTCTCTCTGTTTTGCTATCCTTGTTGATATGTGTAATATGTAGGGCGTGCCATAAATTATGGGTTCAAAGATAAAAGTTACATTATTTTAATGATAGTTACATGTTTTTATGGGATTGTAAACATTCTGATGTAATAATGTCTTTCTATGTCTTAGGTATATATTATGCACGGCTTTTTCTACAACTTCTGCGTTGACAGATTGGAGTAGTGTTTTCTATTCTGTGATATACACATCTGTACCTACTATTATTGTTGGTATTCAAGATAAGGACTTGAGTCATAGGACACTCTTGCAGTATCCTAAGCTGTATGGTTCAGGTCACAGGCAAGAAGCGTACAATATGCAACTATTTTGGATCACTATGATTGATACAGTATGGCAGAGCCTTGTTCTTTTCTACATCCCATTGTTCACCTATAAGGACAGTTCAATTGACATATGGAGCATGGGCAGTTTGTGGACAATTGCAGTTGTTATCCTTGTAAATGTGCACCTTGGTATGGACATTAACCGTTGGGTATTAATTACTCATGTTGCGATCTGGGGTTCGATTATCATTACGTATGGTTGCATGGTGATATTGGATTCTATACCTGTCTTTCCCAATTACTGGTTAGTTACATAATTATTATGTAATATGTATTATTGACCTCGCATTACTGTGGGGTATAAGATATAACTAACTAATCCCTTGAAAACATTGCAGGACTATTTATCATTTGGCAAGGTCCCCTACATATTGGATAACAATTTTACTTATAATTATTGTGGCATTGCTCCCTCGCTTTATTTGTAAAGTTGTCTATCAAATTTTTTGGCCTTCGGACATCCAGATAGCTAGAGAAGCTGATTTAATGAGAAAACGACATGCTACTTTGCGGCCAAGGCTCCAAGTTTCCAGTTAACATGTGTTACTGTCCCGTGTCTTGTAGAAATTACGGAAATCTCAATTGAAGTGGCTTCCCTTATATTTTTCCATCACAATGCATTCTTGTGAGAGTTGGTTGCATAAGTTACAAGGTATGGGCATGCTTTCTCTATTTTTCTGTTCTTAATGTTTGCTGTTATTATTGTTATTATTATTATCACAATGATGATGATTTTTCATTTTTCTAATATTATTTTCAGCACACTAGTTTTTTCGGGTTTGGTGGTTGTCATTATCCAATAATAAATTCATTTTAGATTGCAAATTGACCAACCCATGTTCATATTAGCCTGTCTGAGGTTAGAAGACATCCATTTTTCCATTAAAGTGGTAATTTGTGAACCAGGATAGATACAGAAATTGCCTAAGGAGTGGTAGAAGGCTTAGACATGCATAATATTCAAGAATTATAGCTCAAGGTACTTGGTTGAATAATGAAGTACCACTTCTGCTCTGCTGCGTTCACCCTCCTCATTTGTTCTTCAGGAGTGTGTGGACTCTAGGCATAGTCTACTCTAATTGTATGTGGAATGGAAAGAGTAATGTTTAACATATAGGATAGTTGAGATAGGATAGGAATTTATTTAAATTTGGGTTTCTTAAAGAAACTAATTGGTTTATCGTAGAAACTAATGGGTTTTATTAAAGTTTGTGCTACTGTTTCAGTGCCTTTTTTCTTAGGATGACGAACAGACACATAAGTTCTTGTTAAACATGAAGACGGAAAATTGTTTTTTTTTTAAAGAGTTGCATGGCGCAAATTAACATACGTTAAGCAACTCTTCCGACTGTTACAACGTGTCACTCAACGGATAGATGAATCTGTCTTTTTAATTGTCTGTATTCATACTTTTGTTTATGTAGACGACTATAGATTTTAGTGATAAACAATGGAGGTTTTCCCCCCAACGCATCTTTGCATCTTTTAATGTAGTAAGTTGTGAATAAGGGACCAAATGTCTTTTGGCGTCTACAAAGTACTGCTAGCATAATTTGCTGGTTCTGAGACAAGGATCTTTCCATCCTTGTATCCGAATGGGTTGAGAGTTAGGTAAAAAATGTGCACCACTTTTGCAGTCTGGCTTTAGTTTTATTGGCCATTTGTGTATAGGAATCTACATTGGCTCACTTTAGTTTGTATAATCACCGAGCCTCATTTGGTCAAGAATGGATTTTGTTGGATCATGGTGTCTTGTCAGCGCACACATTTATCATTTCTTTTTTCTTGCGAGTGTTGGTAGATTTTTAGGGAAATCTACATTCAAAGATTTTTGCAGTCGAAGTTAGGCAACTAACTGAAATGATTCTGTCACAAGTTTGTCTTTCCCAATCTCTTCATGTCATACAGTTTTTTTTTTTTTGGTGGTTTTAAAAAGCAGTATGTCTCATTGTTTATATTGTGCTTACACTTCCTACATGTTTAAAATTTGTCGACCACAAAAGTAAAGATCACTCTTGTAGTATGTTCAAATTTTGCTGCACCAGTCGTGATTTTTGTGGTCTATATTTTCCAGTTGAGAGATGGTGAAGCAGACTGCTGTGGTGTAAGACAAATGCTGGGCATCCGAAATAGTAACAGATTATGTCGTTGGGAAGCACAAGGCCAAGGTTGGCATATAGCTTGCCTGGTTTTTCAAATGCCTCGGGTCAAGACAGGAAGGTAAATAGATGGAAGTTGGACAGACTCAGGTATCTGAATCATCAACGATTTGATGTGGGTGGAATTTTAGTGGCGACTTGTTAATAATGATCCACGATCTATAGAAAATAGTGTGGGAGAGAGAATAGAGTGTAACTAAGTGTACTATATTTCTGTAAAAATCAGGCTTGAAAACGTCCTTTAAAAGGATAATCTCTCAGGAAAGGGCATAATGAAAAGAAAGAAAAGGTAATTTTTACAATCTCTGCATCTCATCTATTACAATCTGGGGTCTTATGTTTCCTAGTTTCATTTAATTGCTATGATTAGGATGTACCTTTTTGGCGGTTAGAAAATGCTTCTTTGGCTGAAATTAAGATTTATTTATTATTAGGAAAAAGTTATTTTGCGTTGAATACTAAATTTAATGATTTTTTTTAATTTTCAAATATTTTATTAACTATTATCTCAATAACAATAGTTAATAATAATAGTTAATAAAATGGATTAAGAAGTAAATCGTGCTTCTTTTTCATAAATATGAAGATCCATTAGTCATTTTGGAATTTCTTGGAGGTTGGAGGTTTTCCTCGGAAGTGAATTAGCATGAATCTTTAACTTTTAGAGGGATAATGTAGGAAAAAGAATAAAAATGAGGCAAAGAGATCAAAAGTCATGGAAATAAGAGAAGGATATTTTCTCTTCATTTTTTACTATCTTTCAATATGATTGTGGTGCTGAAGAGTAGTAATTTATCTTGGGCAATTAGATTCAAAGAAAATAAAGTATACAATGGACAAATAACTCTTTTAAAACTATGATTAGATTTATTTATACCAATTTAAACGTAATATTACATTATGATGGGTGGATGAAAAAATTATGAAGAAAATGTACTTGTGATATATATATTGAAGTAACGAAGTCTCGCGAATGAGGAAGATTATATAGTTTCTTCAGAAGTTATGTCAATTAGTTTTAAATTGTTTTCATTTGTATATTCTACTATTGTATTTTAAAAGCTTTCTTGTCAAGTTAAAAATAATCTTAGTAAAATTAAAAACTTAAGTAAACGTTTCACTGTGTTGATTTCTGCAATGGTAAAAATATAATAAAATCCAAATTATTTAGAAGGATGAAGTATAATTTTAAAAGCTTTTTAAAGAAGAAAAAGAAAATACATACAAAAACTGTTACCTTGAAGACAGTAATTTTTAAAAATGCTACTTATCATTTTAACAAAAATGTAATAAGGTAGTACGGTTAAATAAACTTGTTAGGTGTTAAAAAACCAATAAAAGACACTTGAAATGTCTTTTGTATTACAGGCTAAGGTTATGTTTGAAAATATAACTGAAAAATTAGTTTTGGCATTGATACTAGAGATTTGTTAACTAAATAATTACATTGGAATTATTTGTTTGAAGTATGGATAATGATATTTTGACATGAATTTTTTACAACATTTTGACACTGTCATATGTCGTGATGTTAGTGGTCTATGTGTAAAAAGAAATTAGAAAACGTAAATGATATGGAAATGAAGGACGACAAGGGTTTCAAGTGCTCGACTTCATTTTGGGATTTCAAAAATAGAATATCTCTTTGCGTTGGAGAGAATCCTAGAGAGAAGGAGCACCCAACAGACTCGCGTCGTGGTGAGCAGAACCATCGTTTGACAAAGTTTTAACCATTTCGCAGACCGACGTGTTCTCCGCAGCACATTCCGCCGCCGTTCCGTCCTTTGGAAACAACGTCCACTGAAAGCGTAACCTTTCCGCCATTCCGTCTTTCCGTCGTTTTGCCTTTCCATCGTTTGACATACAAGTGATGTTCAAGCAATTATTATGACATTTATATCAAACTCTATCCTCAAGGAACCATTCTTTGTAAAACTTTTGCTGTAGAAACTGTATTGGTATCAAAGGCAAAATCATTGGGGACTTTAGGCAAAGCTTTTGCACATGCAAGTCAACTATGAAAATGTTATTCATTTTGAAGTGTAGAAAATTTTTTCTTAACAGTTATTGCACATACAAGTGATGTTCAGGTAATGATTATGACTTCAATATCAAACTCCATCCGCAACCAACCATTCTTTGAAAAACTCATGGTGTAGAAACTGCATTAGTACCAAAGGCCAAATAATTGGGGATTTTAGACAAAGGTTTTGCACATACCGGTCAACTTTCAAAATCGCATTGAATTTGAAGTGCAATTGTTTTAAGACTTATTGCACATACAAGTGATGTTGAGGTATTCATTATGACATTTATATCGAACTTCATCCCCAAGGAACCACTCCTTTTAAAACTCATGGTGCAGAATTTGCATTGGTACCAAAGGCCAAATAACTAGGGACTTTAGATAAAGGTTTTGTACAACCACGTCAACTATGAAAATGACATTCACTTTGAAGTGCATAATTTTTTTCTTAACAATTATTGCACATACAAGTGATGTTAAGGCGATGATTATGACATTTATATCAAACTTCATCCCCAACAAACCATTTTTTGTAAAACTTTTTCTATAGAAACTACATTCGTACCAAAGGCAAAATAATTGGAGACTTTAGCCAAAAGTTTTGCATAGACAGATCAACTATGAAAATGACATTCATTTTGAAGTGTAGAACTTTTTTCTTAACAATAATTGCACATACAAGTGATGTTCAGGCAACATTTATATCGAACATCATCCCTAAGGAACCATTCTTTGTAAAAATTTTGCTGCAGAAACTACATTGGTACCAAAGCAAAAATAACTAGGGATTTTAGGCAAAGCTTTTGCACAGATAAGTCAACTATGAAAATGTCATTCATTTTGAAGTGCAAATTTTTTTGCCTTAACAATTATTGCACATACAAGTGATGCTCAAGTAATGGTTATGTTATGACTTCAATATCAAACTCCATCCGCAACCAACCATTATTTGTAAAACTCATGGTACAAAAACTGCATTGGTACCAAAGGCCAAATAACTGGGGACTTTAGGCAAAGGTTTTGCACAGACATGTCAACTTTCAAAATGACATTGAATTTGAAGTGCAATTTTTTTTTATACTTATTGGACATACAAGTGATGTTGAGGCATTGATTATGACATTTATATCGAAATTCATCTCTAAGAAACCATTATTTGTACAAGTTTTGGTGCGGAAACTGCATTGGTACCAATGACCAAATAATTAGGGACTTTAGACAAAGGTTTTGCATAGACAGGTCAACTTTGAAAATGACATTCATTTTGATGTGCACAATTTCTTTTTTTAACACTTATTGGATATAAAAGTCATGTGACACTTAAGGCAAATATTTTGAATATGTTCAACAAAGTTCATGCCATTCATTTTTTAGTGCAAAAATTTATTTTCATCATTTAATCTACATACAACCCTGTACATACCGCATTGAAAACAAATAATCACATCCACATTTCGTGGGGGCTGCAGTATAAACGTCCAAAAATGGTCATTCTTCTATTCAACCCTCTGCTTATCAACACCAAAAATAACACAATGATCATTCTTATCTTCAAATTTCATTATCAATAAATGTAAGCAATACATTTCCTTGAACATTTCTAACAAAATATATGTACATTCAGACCTAATGAATACATTTTGAAAAAGTTCTAAGAAAATCACAAATCACATTGCAAGAATCCCTATTGTACAACATCTACACAAGTCCTAAATCTTGCAACACTTCATCCCTCAGCACATTGTCAACATCCAAAATCCAATCGCAAACATACTTCTACCTAACCTGTTGCAGTTCCTCCTACAAAGAAAAAAATGCACACAATATCTATAAAATGTCCAATCTTCTATCAAAGCTCCAAACCATCAAAATTTTTATAACTTACACTTGTGTAATTAGGCATTGTTTTGCCTTCGTATTTCTCAACACCATCCCTCAACTCCATAAATTTCAAAACAATAACTCCACAATCATATTTACATCAAACAAAGTCCAAAATACAAATAATGTAATGGTACTTCAATGAAACAAAAAATATTATAATTAAAAAAAACAAGATTAAAAACTTACGAGTTCGGTTGGATTGGAGTATGCACGTGTTGCACCTGCAACTACGGTTTGTTGTCTTCATAACGATTGAACAAATGTCCAAAAAACAATTCAAGATTATGGGCCTTGGTGTCGCACCATGGCTGCAATCGAAACTACAAAAAACAAATGTCCAAATTTTCTTAGTATACCATTAACCTCAACTATGACTTTGGTGTCGCACTACGACCATAATCGAAACTATAGATTATTTTCAAGATAAATAACCATTAACCAACACTTTTCAAAGAAACTAATACATTTTCAATACATGACATTTACTTATATTGTTATGAGCTTCTTCTTTAATGCAATCAATTACTATCAAACCAAACATAATACAAAACCTAAGTCAAAATAACCCAACAACAACCACAAACCCAAAAAAAATTCAAACTTTCCACCTAAAAACCACATCAACGACAAAATGTTCAACAAAACTTCAAACCACACTTAAAGATACCATAATAAACACCCAAATAACACAACAACCCCTAAATGCCCAATTTTTTTTAAAGAACTTAAACCCACTAAACAAAAATAATGCATTTCCGAAAAGAACAGAGGCAAGCTTCAAAAACCACCTCCAATGGCAGTTTTGGAGTTTGGTGGTTCCAAACAGCGGAATGACGGTGTGTACAACGTTGCGATCAACAATGACACTCCGACGAACTTCAAACTCCGTCAACGACGGAGATGCTTATGGGGAGAGGGACGCTTGTGGGTGGGTGAGAGGAGGGTTCTCTAAAATGCTCTCGCACAAATCATCTTCTCTTTTTTCAAACCCCTCCAAATGAATCTCACCAAAAGAAAACCCTCCAACCCTTCAATTTCCACCTCATTTTCAATTTTTTAAAACATTTTTCACATGGACCAATAGATGAACGACACATGTCCAATGTCAAAATGTTATCAAACATTAGTGTCAATGTATCATTATCGTTCAAGTATACTATGTTTAGGTGAATGTTTGTGTGTGTGTTTGCGGCATAGGTGTATTACTTTATTCATAAAAATATTTTTTATGGTGTCTATAATTTAATTTTAAATGAAATTTTAACTCTTTCTTTTTTATTTATACATCAATCATTTTGATCTTGTTTTATGCATATTCAATTTTGTTTATTCCTTATTCAGTAGGAATTATTTTAGAAAATATATATAATGATGAAAATTCTAAATTAAGTTTAAGTATATAAAATATAATTTTACATATTAAGTTATTTTTTTCTAAATCTTATCCTTTATTTAAATTTTTTATGTACTTTATTAGGTTTTTTTATAGCTTTCTAAAATTATTCTTTATCCTTTTCTCTAACGGCGACTTTGAATATACAAAATAATCATGTATGATAAGAAAAAGTTTAATAGTCAATTTTGTCCCAAGTTTCGTTGATAAATC
This sequence comes from Vigna angularis, assembly GCF_016808095.1. Classification (NCBI taxonomy): domain Eukaryota; kingdom Viridiplantae; phylum Streptophyta; class Magnoliopsida; order Fabales; family Fabaceae; genus Vigna; species Vigna angularis. Next base: position 11,862,895 of record NC_068971.1, read on the forward strand.
TCAATTTAGTCCCTCGTTTTAAAAGTGTTTGAAATAGGTCCTTACTTTCAAAATTTTGTTTCAAATTAGTCCCTTCCGTTAATATAACTAAACGACGTTAATGGATTGATGATCTGGCACAATGCAGTGGTGCATGTCGTTTTTAAATTGTAAGCGTGGTGACGTGTTACGAAGTTAGAGTTGAGCTGGATATTAAAGATTGGGTATTTGAAATTGGGGAAAAATTGATTTTAGGTCTTTTTCATTTCTGCGAGATTAAGGCATAGTTCTTCACCTACATTGCATAGAGTTGTTCACCTCCACTGCGAACACAGTACAATTGCTCTTCTTGTTTATCTTCTTTTTGTTTCTATTGTTTTTGTTTTGGGCTTCAATTTGAGTGTTTTATGTTGGAAGTAGTGTGGTGGTTCGTGGTTGGCGAAGACGTGTTCCCTCTTTCGAAGTTGCTTGAGGAAGTGTTTAACGACCCGAGACGAAACCAGCGAACACGCCACCACTGATTGTGCCTCTACCATCGCGAGAGCGAGGACCACCGTGACGTAGCGCCGTCGTGACGCAACGTGACTCCTATTGTCTCGAGCAACCCAACAGGTGCGAAGCACCAGATCTCGCAGACACATCTGAGCTGTTGTCACTCACGACCAAAGTTGTTTCTGCGTTGGCAACGAAAGACGTTGCCAATCGAAGGAGTCACGTCTTCACCAGAGGAAACTATCGCAACTCTAACAATCATTGTTGCACGAGAACCCCATCGTAGACGAAACATGCCAGCTTGAAAACTCAAACCACCGCGACCTAGTTCTCCTCCGTGACAAAAAATGCGAATGGAGAAGAAGAAAACCATCGAACCAGAAATCAGAATTTAAAGGCCATAAGCGTGGTGAAGAACACCGAAGGAGATGAAGTCAGTTTCGCAAAACAGAAGTGCGATGCACCAGAAGGCCAAGAGTCATTCCCAATTTTAGGGTTCATAAGCTTAGGGTTTCAAATTGGAATTTTTCCTTTCTGATTTTAATTAGGGTTCTTAATTTAAGGTTTTCTGAATAATTAAAATTGCATAAACATAAATGGATTCTTAATAAAAAAAAGTCTAGATTTCCTTAATTAAAATCATTGAAAGAGCATTTATGAAACATTTATGAAATTGATTACATAAACAATTCATAAGGTATTCATCGGTATCAGAAAAAAGGGTAACATTTATTAGGATTAAAAAAACCCTACAATTCATAACCTAATATCCCACAAATCAAAATGTCCTAAATAAAAACGACACGTCACCATTGCATTGTGCCAGATCATTACTTCATTAACGTCGTTGGGTTATATTTAACGGAAGGGACTAATTTGAATCAAAATTTTGAAAGTGAGGACCTATTTCAAACACTTTTAAAACGAGAGATTAAATTGAGATTTGTCAACGAAACTGGGGACAAAATTGACTATTAAACCATAAACAAATACTTCTTTATTCTAAATGTTTTCTATTTTTTTTTCACTTTAATTACGTATGAGATACATAGGATTTCAGTAGTTCTTGAGAATGTTTTGTTTTAATTAAATTTATTTCCTATCAGTACTTGATGGGTTAAATAAGTGGTATAGTTTAGGGTTATAAGAATCTTAGGATTTTTGAACTCTGGTCCCTACTTTCAAATGTTTTTTATTGGGAAGCAGAGAACTCAGATAAAGGGAGATAAACTTAGGTAACCATTTTTTAAATTCTTTTTAAAATGATATTAAATTGTATGCTAAGCAACAAATAATTAATGCTTGAATTTGTTGGATTGTACTGGTTTTGTCAGAATATTGAGATTTGATTTAACATATTTTTAACTTGTGTGGTTGACAAGTCTTATAACTACTCTTATATGTCAAAACTTCCTATAGCTTATGATCTTATTATGATTATGTTTACAAGAACATCATTATTTTAGAGGTTTTGATGGTGAGGGAAATACGTAAATAAATTAAGATATTTTATATTTACATTTTTTATTTTTACGTGTATTTATTTGAAGTATGTAAAATACATGTATAGTTATAGTTATGTGAAAAATATACATGTATTTTTTTTTCTTTGAATGTATTCCAATCATTATACTTTTACATATAATACTTGTAACATCCCAATTTAGTAATATAAAACTACTAAAATGAAACATTACATAGATAATGATATAATAAGAACTACAAATTAACTGTGAACTAAATTCTTCACCTGAAGAATTAAAGGTTCAACCTAAACGGCAAACTTCACTCCTAATCTCCCGCTGCGACAACTGAAAGATTGTATCCTTAAGCTCACACCATCAAGGTGATTATTGCAAAAGAGAAAACAACACACAAAAACATACCACAGAAAAACAAAGGTAAGCTAGTGTAATTTAATAGTCATGTAAGCATATAATTCAAACATACAAGTCAGATAATAATACACATGTATAAAACATATAAACACATATTGACTGACCACTTTAACTTGACTATCCGGACTAGTATGAATACATAGCTTTTGGTCATTCGTGCACTCGTGGGTGTAGTAACTGGAAACCCATCAGCTGCCACACGAGGTTAACCCATTATAACTCACCGTAAGACCCCCCCCCCCCCCCCCCCCCCCCCCCCCCCCCCCCCCCCGGCTAGGGCCTCCTGCTATTCTCACGACATGACTTACCCATCTCTACTTGAGACTTGGTAATCATTAGAATGTCAGGATGAACACCGTGGATTTCGTTGTCCATATTCATACTATAATACCACCTTAATAACCAATCACTGAGACATTCCTCCTTGGAGTTCTCTTTTATACCAGTTGGAACATTATGCCTTCTTCGAACATTAATACAATTTCTCATACATAGTAGATTAATGCAACTATAATAATCAATCAGAGCCAACCATGAAATCAACACTTGAATACCAAATAACATTTCGTAGAAGAAGACCAAACGACAACAATACAACCCCTGAACATGACCGAACGGAAAAGATCAATATAACCTACGAACAAGACTGAACGGGAAAACTAACAACATGCGAACATGACCGAACGATCATTTAAGGCTCAAGCATAAGCCTAACACAGTTTGAGGACCGAACCCTAAAATTTAAACCGAACACTTATGTAAGACTAAGCGGTCTTTCACTATCCACAGAATAAGACCGAATGGTCCATACTAGGTAAGGCTGAGGAAATGGCCGAACACTATTAAGGACCAACCACCAGGGAAAGACCAAACACTAATACAAGTCCAAGCACTACCAAGACAAAGCACCCACCTAAAGCCGAACACTCTGGACTTAGATAGAATACTCTGTTAGGACCGAACACTAAAGCATGACCGAACGGTCATTAACAGGTAAGGCCCATCAGAGGCCGAACACAGTTAAGACCGAACACCAATACCAGACCGAGTACTAGTGTAAGACCGTTCGGTCATTAATTGAAAACTCCACAGAAGCATAACTCAGTTAAAACCGAACACAAGAGGGAGACCTCTCCACACCTAATACCGAACGGTCATGAATTGGTAAGACTCTAAAGAGACCAAACCCAATTAATGACCGAGTACCTAAACACGGCCGAGCGGTCAACAGCGCATGGCCGAAGGGTCAACAACGCATGCTCCGCGTTCTACATAATTCTGCAAAAATATATGCAGAATTATGAACAACTCCTAAGATAATGAACTGAGTGTTTAGAAATTTCTATTTATACTGTTAGTGTATTTCAACATTAAAAGCTCAGTTCAGTTATTTTAATACCTCTATCTACTCTGTTATTCTATTTTTTGAGTCTTTACAGTACTAAAACTTTTATTTTTAATATATATTTTAATTAAATTTATAATATAAAAAAATAACATTAAGTAGAAATCATATTTTCATTATGTGTGGTTAAAATTTTTGTGCAATATAATATTATGTTGAAATAATAATGGTAATAATATAAATAATATAAAAGTTAAGTTGTAAGAACCTAGAAAATAGAGTATTAGAGTTAGTAGGTGTATTAAAATAATGAGACAAAGTATTTTATTTTAAAATAATTCAATAATATAAATAGAATTTTCTAAACTCGTCTCATTACTTAAAATATCATCTATCTCTCTAAACCTTTTCTCTTTGCTCTCTCTCACATCTTTCTAAGATTTCTCATCCCTTGATCATCTGTTTGATGATCACGAAGTTCTTAGGAGATCACAACTGAGTTATCTCCACATCTAGCCAATCAATTTCAAGAATAGAGCAAGTAAGTTTTGACTTTTTTTTCCTTTCATTCCAAATATATTTTAGAAGAATCTGGTATTGCTGCATGTGTAATCATGTCTCTCCTACTCATTCTTGGTTCATCTAGAGTTCTAAGGACTCTGTCCGTTTTCAATTTGGTGTTTTGTAGGTTCATCTAGGTATTCCTTGTGGTTCGAGTAATCAGCGAAGCGTTCTATGAGTTGGGGCTATTTTTTGTAAGGTAAGAAAAGCTAGACCTTGCCTTAGTTGTGTTTGTAGTATAAATTTAATATTTCTATGATTTATAGACATATTAGTGAAATTGGTATAATTGGGTAAATGTTATGTATGTTAAATTGATGTTTTAATAATATGGTGTTGTGTACAATTGATGTGATGAAATAGTGATGTTGGATATTGTTATAATTGTGTATAATAATGATGTGTCATTGTTTAAAACTAAATTCAAATGGTTGTTGAAAGTATTGGTTAAGTCTCTTAGGTTTCAAGCTTAAAAATACAGGGTTTTGGTTAGTGAAATTGAGAAATAGGTATGAAAGTGTTATGGTAATTGATTTGGTCTTGTCATGAGGTAAATTGGGATTTGTAGTTGAAGTTTTCAAATGTTTTTGGTGTAAAAAGGGGATTTTGAGTAGTGACATTTTGGAGTAATGAGTATAAACTGTTTTAGAAGGTTAGATGTCTATTATTATACCTATTAGGACTTGTTTAAGAGCTAAAACCAGTAAAATCTGTTATAGAAGTGTTCATGGCTTCATAAGTTAAGTTTTTAGTCCATTTTAAAGGTTTTAAGGGTTGGAAATGGAAAGTAGGAGAGTTGGGATGAAACTGAGGTATTGGAGTGTGCTAGTTTATGTAGGTTGTAAACTGGTATGGAGTTTGGGTAGCTTATAGAAGTGAAATTGGGTTTTAATGGGTCATTTTAAGTTACAAAAGTGTTTTCAGAACTTTTTTACACCACTACAAAAAAGTGCATAGATAGCGCTTTTTTTTATCATAGATAACGCTTTTTAAGCGCTATCTATACGTGCACTATTTATTAATAGATAACGCTTCTAAAAGAAGGGCTATCTATTGGTTGCTGACAACAGATAACGCTTTTTTAAAGAAGCGTTATATATTGGTGGCTAACAATAGATAACGCTTTTTTAAATAAATGTTATCTATTGATCTAAATTTTAAAAAAAATTAATTTTAAAATAAAATATAAAATATTGATTCTATTATGTACAAACCCACATTGGTTCTATTATATACAAAAAATATAAAATATTGAGAAAAATATGACAAATGTCTCATAAAGAATGTTCATTCATATGAATAAAAACTATTGATATAATAATATTTTAAAATTTAATCGTTAAGTCGTCTAGTACGTGTCATGAGATGAGATGAGATGATATTACTTTATAAGATAATATATACAATCATAACATATATATCCTATAAGTACTTGTAAACATGTACATCGCCGTAAAAACAATAAGTAATCTAAATAGGTTAAATGGTAATGAGTATTACAACAAAGAACTTGTGAACTAATTTCATCACTGAAACATGATGACGATGGTAGTAGAAACCAAGCCTCTAAAAACAAATAGAAGAAAGAAATCAATGATATCTTTACCTATATCATTCTAATCATAAAGCTCAGCATAAAATAGATATATTATCTTCCTACTGGATACCGGCATGACTGCAAAGATAAAAATCAAATCCTGTTGGATGACTGAGCAATATATTTACTCATTTATTTGTTTACATGAGCCATTCAATTCAGGTACACTCATCATACCAGGAAATATATTTCCACTCTTATTTGTACTGTTTCTGTCCTTGTGGTTGTTTGCAAACAACCGAGTACGGTGTCTTTTTTGTACAACTATGAAATTTACTAAAGGTTAATAGTTTGGTTCTAAAGAAGCACATGCCTGCCAGCATATACATATATGTATTCTTGTCACAACATGTGGTATAAATTGAACAATTAGAATGTATGTGGGAATGTGTAAAAGATTCTGATTCTGACCTTCCGAATTGCATTCAACTCATACAGTAGAACTTGGTAAAATTTCCCTTCACTTACACCATTCTTGTTCGAATTTCTTGTTAGCAGAATAGTTTCAACAAACTATAATGTTTAAAAAACTAGCCCCTGCATCATAATTAACATACATTAAAAATACATACCTATAAAATATAATCCTTAAAGGCTTTTGTCCTGTTACTTTTTCTAAAGGAAATCAACAAATCTATGAAAAAAAAAAGACAAAAAACAAAATATTTGGATACAGGGGAAAGTGAATCTTGCATTGTCAAAATCCCATCATTCCAAAAAAAAAAACACAACATTGAGAATTAGAAAAGAGGATGTCAAATCTCTAGTATTACCCTATAATTATCCTCTTAAAGAAGCAAAAACTGTAGCAATTCATTTTGCTGTCACATTCAAACATGCAACACTGCTATAATTATCTTCTTCATCTACAAATAGCTCCTCTAATGCCCTTTCATTATTTGTGATGAAACTCTGTATTAACATGACAAAAAGAAACCCAAAAATTGAAGGCACCCATTAATGAAATGATGATGGCATTAGAAAATAATAAAGAATTCCTAACAAGCAAGTTGAAAATTGATATTCGAAAAAGAAAGATCTCAACAACCCAGATCACCAATAATATAGAAGATAAACATGGTCAAAATTGCCCATTTGTAAAAGATAGACTTCCTAATCCGCATACTGGTTGTTAACGAGAAAGAGATATTGATTCATCACTTGAATCTAATTCACGACTAAGTGTGGAACTAGACCAACACAAGTAAGACTTCTACATGTCATAAGTTCTAATATTTATTATTGACCTTATATGGAAAATAATTACCATGCCAAGTAAAGATATTGAAGGGAGAAAAATCTTGAACTGCAACAAAGAAAAACGAAAACCTTGAGGTAGTATAGCAATTTCACCCATGGAAACTTTTAACCTTCCACATTCAATAGTGATTAAGAGTCCTACAATTTCAGAAGACTCAACCTCCTCAAAACGCAGCGCCTTCGCTTCAATCTCAATCTCTTAACAATACAACATTTTGTGCTAAGAATCATTGTGTTTCAATCACAAGAAAGAAGAGAGCGATCTAGGATTTTAAGATTTAGGGATTTTGGGGATAAACAAATCAATTGAGCTTTGAACCAATTAATAAACCCTGGCTATCTTCTCTAGGCTTGCCGTAGCAACGAAGTGAGTGAGAACGAGTTCCTAAATCTAGTGCACGAACATAGATCCTACACCAGTACACCAACATAGCTCTAAAACAAATGTTTCAGAGACAATGGCCCGATCAACACTTGATGTGAAACGCATTTGTTAAGAGAAAATAAATGATGAAAATTGTGTATATTATTCCATCATATAAGAGTACAATTGATATATATAATTGTTTAAAACAATATAAAAATGAAATATAAATATAAAAACAGAATATAAATATATAAACATGAATGCACAAATATAAACGGAAAATAAATTAAATCCAATATCCCCTCAAGTTGGAGCATATATATCCTTAATGCTCAGCTTGGACAACAAAGATTGAAATTGTGCTGGATGCAAAACTTTAGTATGAATGTCTGCAAGTTGGGCTGAAGTAGAAATGGGCAGGAGCTTAATTACACCAGCTTGAACTTTATCCCTTATGAGATGACAATCAATTTCAATATGTTTTGTCCTCCTATGCATCGCTGGATTCTGTGCAATTTGTATAGCAGATTGATTGTCACAAAACAGAGGAACTGGTTGTGGTAGAGGTTGTTTCAAATCATGGAACAAATACAAAAGCCATTGAATTTCACATGTTGTGGAAGCTAAGGCTCTATATTCTGCTTCGGTTGATGATTAGATATAGTATCTTGTTTCTTGGATTTCGAGCTGATTAAGGATGCACCATGGAACACATTAAAACCAGTCACAGACCTTCTAGTGTCAGGGCAAGCAGCCCAATCAGAATCACTAAAAGCCTTGAGAGCATGTTCTGTGTTGGAGGGAAAGAATAATCCTTGTCCTGGATTGTTCTTGATATATCTCAGGATCCTTATTGCTGATGCATAGTGATCTTCCAAAGGATTGGAAAGAGATTGACTGAGAGATTGACTGAGAGTACTAACAACAAAACAAAAATCTGGTCTTGTGTTGGTTAGATATAACAAAAATTTTGTGCCTGGTTGTATGGGAGTAGAAACAGGTTGACATCCCAACAATCCTGCATCTTCTAGTAACTCTAGAGCATACTTCATTTGTGATTAATGCCCTGTTGAGATCTTGCAATTTCTAAGCCCAAAAAATACTTGAGTTGGCCTAGGTCTTTAATCTTGAACTTTGCATTCAATAGAGCCTTCACATTTTGGATTTCCTGGATGTCATCACCTACCAAGACTATATCATCTACATAAACAAGTAAGATGGTGATATGAGCAGAATCACTTTTGACATATATATATATATATATATATATATATATATTATAATTTGGCCTTATCTCTACTCGATGTGGGACTTCCAACACACCCCCTTCACGCCGAGGTATAGACATCTCGTGCGTGATAGTAGAAATTGGGTGGTCCGATAACGGCCCGATAGCGGGTGGAATAGAAGAATAGAATGTCCACTTAGAACTCGCTAGGATAAGCTCTAACCATGGCTCTGATACCATGTTACGAGAAAAGAAAGGATGAAAATTGTGTATATTATTCCATCATATAAGGAGAGAGTACAATTGATATATATAACTGTTTAAAACAATATAAAAATGGAATATAAATATAAAAATAGAATATAAATATATGAACATAAATGCACATATATGAAAGGAAAATAAATTAAATCCAATAGCATTTTCATGAAAATAGGGCAAAGAAGAACGAAACATAGAAAAGAAGAAGAGAGAACGGGATACCTAAAACGACAGCTCTGAAACAAAGGAGCCCTACATCTTGAGGCAACACACACTGATGAAAACGACAACTGAAACAAAGGAGCAAAGACGCCACACATACTGATGAAAGCCACACACTGATGAAAGCCACACGCAGATGAAAATGGCAGAGACTGAATCGAATAAGCATAAACGAATAAGCAAACACACGTCGAAGGAGAAGCGCGAATTGAATTTTTGTTAACAATTATAGATAGCGATTATTATAAAAAGCGCTAGTGTTCCAAAAAAGTGCTTTCAAATTACAAATTAAAAAAATAATATTAAAAAGTTATAAATAGCACTTAAAAAAAAACGTTATTTATTCACATAGTTATAGATAACATTTTTTTAAACAAGCGCTATCTATTGTTCTCCAAATTCATAGATAACGCTTATTTAAAGAAGCGTTATCTATTCAACGTTATCTATATGCAATTTTGTAGTAGTGTTAAGGTCCAGAGAGTCATAGAGGCCTTTAGAAGTTGGGGGTAAAGTGTTCAAAGTGAGAAAATTGAGTTTGGTATCTACTGATAGTGCCTTAGCGCCCAAATTGGGCACTGAGCTCCCGTTTCCAGTGGCGCCTATGCTGAGCACTAGTTCCTAGGCGCTCGGGCATTACTAGAATGCCCTACAATAGTTTTTGGGGAGTTTTCAAGGTTCTAGACATCGAGTTTTGGCGTTTTTTAGGTCGTTGTAGGAGGTTTTGGACTCTTCCGGAGCTGTTGGTGAGGGTTTCAAAGCTGTTTTCCTTACCTAAATGTGAATATCAAGATGCCATGAAGAAATTGTGTTATTGTGTGATTTCTGATGACTTTTATGAGTGTTTCTATTTCTTTAATGTATGATCAATAGTCTCATGTATTGGTGTACTATGTGAATTTGAAGTGATTTCAATGGTTTCAAAGGTATGGAAGAGAGTTCCAAGGAGGAACTTCTTAGTGGTGGTTTCAAGTATTGTAAGTATGAATATGGGAAGCTCAGTCTTGGAGTTCATCTTGACATTCTAATGGTCACTCATTCTCAAGTAGAGAAGGGTGAGACATATCGTGAGAATAGTAGGAGCTCCTAGTCTAGGGTCTTTACCTTGGCCTAAGGCGAGTGATAACAGACTAACCTTGTGTGGTAGCTTGGGGTGGGCCAGCTGTTTCACCACAATAAGTACATGAACTGCAATAGCTCAATATTCATGATAATCCGGATGGTCAAATCAAAGTGCGATCATACATAAAGTGTTTGTTTGGTTGGATGTGTTGTGTGTATCTTAGGTGAATATTTAACATGTTTTAATATATTTTTAATTGTTTGTATTCTAGCTTACCCTTCTACTTGTATTTGTGTATGTATATTTCTTCTGGTTTCTTTTCTTTACTATGATCATCTTGTGAGTGTAAGCAAAGGGAGATGAGGTTTCCCTAGAGCAGACACTAGATGAAGGATATGTGTAGCCGTATTAGATATATAGTCCTCTTGTTTATAGTTTTGGTATCTCTAATTTGTATATAAAGTGAACTTTTATAGTTATTTTAGATGACTCTAAACCTTACTTTATTTTTTTGTCTTTGTCAATTGTTTTTGTTAATATTAGATTTGTGATGACTCTTTTATATAGTTTACTATTATATTTTTGAGATGTTAATTAAGTAAATAGTATAATAAAAATAAAATATAATAAGTATCTACCTTCATCCATATCTTATATAAAAAAACAAGTTAAAGATAATTTTAATACGAAGAAGACAAAAAAAATGTAAAAAAAAACTAAAATATGGCGTTTTGAAATACAAAACCTAAAGTAAGCAACCTAAAAGAGGATTATAAATTAAAAACTAAATATTCATCAAACACTCCCATTTTTAATCTAATGGTTAAGTAAAATAGTATAATATAAAAATCACTAATGAAACAAAAATAAACTCATTATCTATCTCTATCAATATCTTATATATTAAAAATGAGTAAAAGAGGAATTTAATTTAAAGACAACAAGAAAATAAATACAAGAAACTATAATATGACGTTTTGAAAGTAACCTAAAAAGGACCTTAAACACTCCGAATTTTCATTTAATAAGTAATGAATTTTCTACAACTTATCCCATGTGAAAGCAAGCATTTACCTATGAAAAAAAATCATAAAAATAAATAGATAAATCGACATCATACTAAGGGAATTAATTTATTTTATTTTTATGACAAAGTGGATTAAAATTTAAATTTTTGATGAACGTGACATTCCCATAATACTGTGTTTAGTTTAGTCTCGTAAAACGTGATAACGATAGATAATAATGATGTAAATCGAATCTAGCAAGCAACGAAGTATGATTTGACTGGATTAAAATAGTGCTTAGCACGTCTCTCGTTCCCTAACAATGCATTAGTTTATAATTAGTACAATTATTTAAAAGAGTGCGATGGTGGATATACCTTAACTAACACTAGTTGAATGTTAAAATAACTATTCAAAAATAGTTTGTTTACACTTGTCTTTTCTTCGATTCATATCAACCATTACCAACCTTTTATTTGTTTGTTTAGAATTATAAAAACCATTAGAGACTCAAATTACACAATAAGAAATTGATTTAGATCAATGTATCAATCCTAAATCTTAATATTGTGAAATACCATCAAAATCTCATATTTTTAAAGATTTGTAAGAACAAATAGTCATTTTATCATTATATTTCTATTGATAATGAGTGGAAGTGAAACTAGTTTTTGGTGGAAAAAGAAATTCATGATTTATAACTGAAGAAATCAATTTTGTAATGAATTATACATGTATTTATTTTTAAATCCATTCATTTACTTCCAAATATCTTAAAAAAGAAATAACTAAAATTCATTAACTCAAGTTTATTCAAATATTCACCTTCTCAAAGGAATACATTCTAAATACTATGATAAAGTTATACAAGTAAATTTTTTTTATACAAGTAAATTTTTTGTAAGCGTTTTTATCTTTAAACGTAAACGTGAAATTATAATTTATTATTATCTCAATATTTGGTTAATAAGTTTTGAAAATGCATTGTGTAGTCTTTCTAATCTAATAACATTAATTTTGTTGTGCATATTAAACTACAATTTACACTGATGTTTGAGTTTAAACGTGTCAACTGTAAAAACAACTTAAACACCAACTAATGTCAACACGTCAAAAAATTTAACATAATTGAATTAAAAAGATTATATATATATATATATATATATATATATATATTTTTTTTTTTTTTCGTTTTTAAAATTTTAAAACCAAAATATATAAAGTCTGAAACATAGATGAATTTTAATTTTGTGTCTAAATTTAAAGATTAAAAATATATTTGAATTTTTAAATAAATAAATGTATATTTAACACAATTTCATAAAATTAATTTATAAAATAAAGTTTTTATTGTTTTTATATACTAGTTGATATTATCTTTAATTTAATCGGTATAGATATTAAGCAAAATTGTTATAAATTGAAGATTGTATTAATTGATTAAATTTAACTATGATTTCAAACTTTGAATAAGAGTTTTTTAAAATTGAAAAAATTTATTTTTTTGTTTTCAATAAAAAAATATGTTGTTTATTAATTAAAAAAAACAACTCGGAAACTAGATTTGTGGAGAGAGCACGTGATTATCAAACGGTTAGCTCTTGTGTTCACGTGCGATACCATGAATGAGGGACTGAATCTAAACTGGGGATGGAATAGAATTTAACATGTTGTTATTATTCTATAATAAATAATTATTAAATTTTTTAGATTACATTATTATTTTATTCACGATCAAATGTATCAATTGATTATCAACTAATTGGCACATTCTTCGCTGTTAAATTTATAAAACATTTCTATTACACCTTGCAATTTAATCATATTTCTACTTTATTAATGTTACTTTTTTTTTTATAATCTAATGATTTGTTAACTGAAAATTAATTGTTAATTTCTCGAAACATTAGGAATCGTATAAAATTGTGCCTTTTAATCATGTCGTATTTGAAATTAAATAAATTTTAAATATGTATAACTTTTTATTTGAGGGGTTAACATATTAATTTGTTTTAATTACTAAGCACATATTATTATTTTCGGTTAAGTTTATCAATCATAAACTAAAATGATGAAAACAATAATTTTAGAGATTTAAAAGAATTTTGAAGATTTATTTTAGTTTTCTATGTTTTAATAAAATATAACTTTCTGAGGTTTAAGGGACAATTTAGTTACTTTTTTCTTAAAAAAATAATTATATTTTAGGATATAATTTTGCTTAGAACATCCATAACGTAAGATTGCTAATGAATTTTTTATTTTAATTTTATGGGACCTAGAATGCGCATAAATTTATGCATTCACACCAATTTTCAGTAGAATGAGTGCGTAATTTAAATCTTATAACTTCTGTCCAATTAAGAAGTAAAAAAATTAAAATATGAACATTGTTTTTAAAGTTTGAGGTTTAAAATACAATTTATTCACTTATAAAATACAAATTAAAACATGAACAATGTTTTTATAGTTTGAATCTTATAACTTCATCTACGGAATGAAACAAAAAATTATACACAATAATTAAAGTTTGAGGTTTAAATTACAACTTTTTACTTAATCAAACTATAATTATCTCTTTCTCTCAAACCAAACTATAATTTTTTTTAATTTAACGTTATATAACCAGTATTATATGTGATTTTCCTAGAAATTATTATGTGTAATCTTTCATAATATTTATACCTTTAATTATAAACATAATTTAGATGATCATTAACAATATTAATCTACAAATTTGGTAATTATTAATGTTTACAGTTATAGTAAGATTTAATTTTAACATAATTGATATTTTTTATCGTCTTTAATTTCATTTTAGAGCATATATATTACAATAGATATTTTAGTTTAATTAATATTGTTCTACATTTATTTCTTTAAATCTCTCTCTCTCTCTCTCTCTCTCTCTCTATATATATATATATATATATATATATATATATATATATATATATTATTGTATGTGTTAATTTCATTTAATATTTTTAATTGTTAATTAATACATGAAGATAGGAAGATAAATAACAATGAATTTATATATTTTTTCTTTCTTACTCATTGTAAAATTATAAGTTTTTTTTCCGTAATCTTGAGACTTAAAATTAAATTATATTGAATCATAATGTTAGTGTCGATAATTTAAATTATATTAAATTCTAAATAGTCAAATTTATAATAAGTTAAGTCATTACATATAAAAAGTTTTTTAAAATAAATATATTTTTAAACTCTTTTTTCAAAGAAAATTTATTATTAAAAAATAATGCCCATCATGGCCCATTTGAGTGGGATGAAAACCCTAACAGATACTTCTCATCATCATTCAACGTTATCTTAATAAATGCTAACTGTGATCCTTATCCAATGGATAAATTTTTTCCACAAAAACTACTCACTAAGGGTATAACAGTCTTTCCATCTTCACTCAGGACCACTCAAATTCCGCCACCTGTTTTATGACGTCTCGCCAACGCAATTCCATGACGTCACTTCCTGCTCCTAAGAGTAACCCACGCACTATCCCCTTTCCCACGTTCCACCCCGAAGCCCCATTCTTGATTAGTCACAGGTGGCATAACTCTAGTCGCTGTGCTTGACACGCGCATACATTGCGGTTGGATTTATGTTGATGTTGAAAGGTGTTGGAATTTTCGTGCTAAGGTTCCTTTGAACATCAGGCATGTGCGCATTGCGACAACTTGTTGCCTCTTTTGATATTTAATTGATCGCATATATAATGCTCACCCGTGTATAATATGTAGCTGAGTTGAGCATGAATGTGTGAGTGATAAAACAAAATCTAACCAAGAAACAAGGCCCAATTTCTGAGCGTGTTCCATCAAAGTTTCAGAGATCGGTAGGAACATGGACAAGCTTGGCGGTTCTACTATTCGTATGAAAGCAATTGAGGAGCTTCTCAGAGGTCGTGATTCTGCCACACAGCTCAGGAGTGTCATCAATGGGAATGGTGAAGATTCTCCTTCAGCGGAGAAACTCGTGAAGGAGGTGCTCATGTCCTTCACCAACTCCCTCTTGCTCTTGAACGACAACCCCACTTCTGAATTTCACGATGCCTCCAATGTTCAACTTTGGGCCTCTCCCAAACTCGAGGACTCTCAAGAGAGCAATTGCAAGAACTCCACGGTTAAAGCACGAAGAGGGTGTTACAAGAGAAGGTAATTAATTAATTAATTAATTAATTAGCTAATCAAAACCTTTAATTTATGTTCCCTTTTCCCATTTTTCATTTCACCAACACGATCATGTTAAGTGCTGAATTGTGAATAATTAGATTTGCTAATTTGGTGTCTCTTTAATTTGATACCGTGTGACTTTATCCTTTACGTGTGCCTAACATTGGACCCCGTGAATTATTGTTCATATATATAAAAACATGTGGTGAAGTACTGTGGTGTTGTTGGGTAGACCCTGTCTAATAGTCTTTGTTTCTTTGTCTTTAGTACCTTTGGTTATTATGTCTGTTTGGCACAGTAAAAAATGATTGTTGCAGACACTGCGATTGGTTTTGGTTTATGAGAACCAATTAAAAAGTTTATCTGAATTTGCAGAAGAACTGAACAAACAAGAGAGAAGGAGTCTGAAGCTCCAATCGATGATGGCCACCAATGGAGGAAGTATGGTCAAAAGGAGATTCTCAATGCCAAATTCCCAAGGTATATATATATATATATATATACATATATGATCATATTTGAATATTTAACGTGTCTTAGCATTTGAAAAATCTTCTGAATAGATGTTTACGCAGAATGAATTAAGCTTTTCTAACTTGATATCAGTCTATATTTTGTGTTTCCATAGGAGAAATTGATGTGTTGTGGTTTGAATTTTCAGGAACTACTTTAGGTGCACTCACAGAGACCAGGGTTGCCAAGCGACAAAGCAGGTGCAAAGAGTTCAGGAGGATCCAATCTTGTACAAGACAATCTACTACGGTGAGCACAGTTGCAAGAACATGGGAAACCCCGAGATCATACTCGACATGTCTCCTTCATCTTCTTCCAAGTTTCTTAGCTTCAACAACTCCTTCTCTACCCAATCACAACAAGAGTGTCCCTTTCTCTCATCATCTTTCCCTTCATCTGTCAAAAGGGAGTGCAAGGAGGAGATTCCACCCTCAACTTCCTCCAATGATTACCTCATCTCTTCTGACCTCACCTTTGATGGTTCACCAAAACATGTCACTCTATCATCTTCAACACCTGACTCAGAGTACAAGGCTGTCGACTTTCCAGATATCTTTGATGATGTCTTTGAAGGCTTGCTTGAATTTAGATAGTTTCCCACTTTCTTCTATTTTAAGTTTTATTTGAAGCTATGCAAAAACAAACTGTGTAATATAAATATATATTACTTTTCTAAGAAATTTGTAGTAGTATCCATCTTTTATTCTCAATATTAATGAGAAAAAAAAACCAATGGTGTTTTGACTGGTTCAGCCAACAAAAGTTAATTTAATTAATCCGTGGGAATGAAGTGGTTGTCTCTTATTTTCTATGAAAATAATGAGTAATTTGAAGTTTGATTTGTGTGTAAGAAGATAATGGTTTTGTAGTTATTTATGTGGTTAAATGAAAAGGGAGATGAAAGCAGCATGCAGAAGCAATGAATAGATGGTTGGGGTTACTTGGAAAAAGGTTAAGGGTAGATTCAATGCATATATGATTTTTGGAATAAAGCCAACCATAAAAAGGTGATAGAGATGGCTTGCTTTCTTGTAATTAAGGTTTGATATCGAATTTACAGGGAGCAAAATCCTCTACTTTATCATCGGAATTGGCTTTTGTTATACAAAATTATGTATTGTTGCTATTACTACAAATATCACTTTTCTATGCATATTCATCAAAGAGACTCCTGATAAAAACAAAACATAAATTGCATTTTTCATCATTTAAAGGATACTCTTTAAGTATGTGGCTAAAGAGAGTCATTCAAAGGATGTTTTCATTCTCCTTAATCGCTAAACTAGAAAATAAAAATTGCATATATGTTTTCATCAAAGAATATCCTCTCTCTATATATTCTTCTAAATTAAATATTTCAAATCAAACGTTTGTATACTTTTTAAAAAAAAAAACTAGTTATAATTTAATTGTAGTGATAATTTAGTCTTAACCAAATGTTATTTTCATTCATCAAGTCTAAGAGGAGGGGAAAAGAAGTATTAATTAAGAATTAGTTAAAGTTTGACTAAAGATATAAAACATGATCTAATTTTTAGAGTGAGTTTAGATACTCGTATTAATTAATAATTTTTCGGGATATAATTAATTTGTTTTTAGTCTTTATATTGATACGCATTATTCATTACCAAATTTAACAATTAACATGGTTGGAGATCTAAGCATAATCATATATATATAAATTTTCTCCAAAATGGTTTAATTATTAATTGTTTTATTGAATTAACAAATTAAAATGTCTTTATAGCTATAACTCAACATTAAAGATCTAAATATTAACTTAGAATAACACGTTTATAATAATAATAACATAGTTAAAAAAAATGAAATTTGGTCAACCACACAGGTTGATTCTTTAAAATATTTTCAAGGACAAATATTCTTTTAGGTTTTTTTTTTAAAAAGTAAACAAGCATAAAATTATTTAAAAAAAAATAACTTAAAAATACTTCTTAAAAAAAGTTTTCACCTCTTCATGGTACAAAAACAGATGTGCATATATTCTATATGTGAACATAAATAATGAGTTCATATGCAGATGATGAACCTTCTGATAGACTTTTAATATCTACCCATATAATAAAAGATGGCTTAAAAGGAAAATGAAAAAAAAAAGTGAATACAAAACAAACTGAAAGTGGAATATAATTATTTTTCTGTTGTTACTGCTTCTAATTTTCAGTTGTTTAGTAATCAAAAAGTTTAAATATTTATTCTCTTTTTTTCATCATTTAATGTGATTTTTAAAGATAAAATTATGACCCTACATAACTTTAAAAGAGACAATACATTATAATTGACTAGTGATTGATCATAATAATAACACTCCAGAATAATGAAAAATATAATTTTAACTATTAAAAAAATTTAAATCACGATTAAAATTTTGTTACATCTTCAAATATCCAAACATAAGATCAGATAAAAATATTATCAAATAAGAAATTGAGAGGTGGTGTAACAATTAATGGAAAATGTTTAAAAAAATGGAAACAAAATTAAAAGAATCATCATAATATTAAAATAAAAAAAAAATTATTTCCCACTTTGATCTTTTACATATTTTTCTTCGATGAAGAGCACAATTATTATCGACTTTTTAGGTTGGTAGGGAAATAGTGGCCACTATTGAACAGCAACGTGGATCTTTTAGAATGTGTTCACATTGTGAATCACTGTCCATAAAAGTGTCTGAGTCTACTTTTTGCAAAAAATAAATTAATTATTTTTTATATTAAAAAAATGAAACTATTTCTCTTCCTATATTTTAGAAAAATATTTGTTAAACGTATAGGTATATAAATAAGTAAAAAGAATTAAAACCATATATTCTTTTAATCTTATCGGAAAACTTGTTCTCTATTTTGAGTGAGATTTTTATTTTAAGCATGTTATTTACATGATAAAGTTCAATACTCCAAATCTTACTTAAATAACATAATTCGATGTCACTTCAATGATATATTAATTAATATTAGAATTTGAAAATAATATTGATTTAGAAACGAACGTTGAATAGGTGTCAATTCTGGAAAGTCAAATTGGAAAAGAAGAAAATGAGAAATGATTTTCCAGCATTTATTTAGAAGAGAAAAGTATTGAATTTTTGGTGGACCCATTTTTGCAAGGTTAGTAAGTGTAGACTGTTTTACTAGCAATTTTTAGCATTGTCTTTTAGAAAAATGGGAGTGTTCACACTGACCTGAGGAAAAGCTTGGTCATGTTGTTTGAATTGAAAGACATGAAATATCTTTAAATTTGTTTTCCAATGTTTCTTTTCTTGAATACATATAGTAGTTATAAACCTTACCATGGAAATTGTCTTGATGTGAAGTGTGAATTAAATGCATATTCTTATGGCCAAGTCAAGTTATATCAAGTAATATTCTTTCATGGAAGTCTTTTCATTCTTTTAAATATAGTTGTTAGATTTCGTGTTA
The DNA here is from genome assembly GCF_016808095.1 of Vigna angularis. Taxonomy (NCBI): domain Eukaryota; kingdom Viridiplantae; phylum Streptophyta; class Magnoliopsida; order Fabales; family Fabaceae; genus Vigna; species Vigna angularis. Next base: position 11,882,324 of record NC_068971.1, read on the forward strand.
ATTAAAGATAAAAGGAATTTTTACTATTTAAGTGATGATAAATATCAAGTTTAAGTTCACTTATTGAAATGATATAAGATTTATTTGAAATCTATCCTATTAAGTTTTATTATATATATATATATATATATATATATATATGAGCATAAATGGATGTATTAGATATTTCATATATAAGATAAAAATTTAATATATAAATGAATGTAAATTTTATTTTATAAGCTAATTTTATAGAATTATGTTACCCTTAAAATTTACTTTTTAATTTTTTTTATTTATTTTCAAAAAATATATTTCATGGACCATTTTTATTTCACACTAAGGGGTCATGGAAATGAAGAAAGTTATTGATTGTATGAACATGTTGACTTTCGTTTAAACTTTTTCTTTTCATTCTGATTCAACTATCATCTTTTTATAATAAAATCCTATTAACTAAATAAAAAAATATCAGAAACTTCTATCCGATCGAATCTTAATATAGAGTGATTCATTTTTTCTTTTTCTTTTTTATAATTTTAATTATCTATGTAATTTAAATTTATTTGTCAACAATTCAGTTTTGGCTGATTATGTCTGCTGAGAATTTTCGTTATCTCAATTAGAAAACTTTTATATTTGAATCTTAGTTAATATGATGTTTTTGATCAGGTTTCTATAAGCTTGGTGTGATTTATCATTTCTTATCTTTTGGAATCTAAGCAATTTTTATATAAGGAGAGATATTTTGTTTTTTAAGTATTATTGAAATATTAGATCTATTATGATTTGGATTAGTTGGTGGTAGCATGTTTGTTAGGTTAGATTGAAATAGAAATTTTGTTTGTATATATTTGGAACTTTGGATGTTAGGTTTGACTGGTCAATATAAGTATTGGATGGTCAAAATTTAAGACGTTTCTATGTACTCGTGAAAAAGAAAGATGAGCCATTAAGTTTTACAATGAAATTAGGCTTGAAAAGCTCAGTTTGAGAAATTTTAGTTATTAAATGCAATTTATGCTTTAGAGAACGTTTTCATAAATTTTTAGCCTTGTACAATGAGAAAATGAAATTGTTTATAATTGAAAATGTTTTTGGTAGAATTATATATAATTTAAAATTTTGTATTTAATTCATGAAATTGATAAAATTTCGTTCAACATATTTCATTTAAAGAGTGAGTTTCACTTGTAAATTTGATGTTCTTCAACAACCTCCATTCGCATAAAAGGAGTTGGGTAACATTTCTTAAAGGAATAGTGTCACCCATTAGGTAAACATTAATCCAACGACGGGTATTCGCTTTCATTCCTTCTCCTTTTTTCATTTCTTCATACGCAATTTCTCGATTGGTATTCGCTTTTATTCCTTCCCCTCTCTTCACCCAAAATATATCTCTCTCTCATCATGCCTTTTGGATGGATAAGACTAATAAAGTTTGTTCCATCTTGTGATAAATATCATTATTTATGTATTGCATATAATAATTTTTTTTGTGTGATTATTGGATTTCTTATTATGATTATACTTAATATATAAAGAATATATTTTAAACTCGTTAAGTGTACTGAAACACATATAGAAACTTAATTTATTATGTCTCCTTATATTTTTATATTTTTATTTTGAAACTTAGGTGATCTTATTTGGATTTTTAAAGTGAATTTGCATATAGGTAGTAAGATCTTAGAATGAAATTCGTTGTTGTTCCAAGAGGAAGATCCATCTACAAAATACTCTACAACACTCAAGTTAATAAAAAAATTTAAGATATTTTTGAATATAAAGAATATAAGTGTTTATGAGAGTGAGTATTCCTTGAGAAGTAGTAGTTGTATTTATAAGATTAACATAAATCGTGAGCTTATGTTCCTTTTGAAATAATACTCACCATAATATAATAATAGTGTAATAAATAATAATTGAATGGTAAATAATAACAATCACACCAAACTGTCGATATTTAGTTATAATATGTGTATATGACCCAAATAAGTGTAGGTTTGGCCTGTTACATACTGAAGAGGCTTAAAAGACCTTATTGGATCGTGCTCTTTAATATGCCTATTGGGTCGAGTAGCAACAAAAGACCTAAGTCTTGGGAGTTTGGTTTGGTGCATGTGTTGGTTTAGGTGCTATAGACTTTAGGTTGCTTAGTGTTGCTGACCTTAAACAGTGCTTAGTTGTTATTGATTTTAGGAAAGCTTCATTTTGACGCGGTTGACTTTAGGCTGTTAAGATAAAATCATCTATAAGACTTGTATGTATAAACACTCTCATGTTTTAAAGTTTAATAAAATAACATTAAATGAGACAAGAATGTGAAATGCTTAACTAGAAGAATAGGATAGGCAGAAGCATAAGTGCTAGGAACAAAATCCTCAATCATCCAACAACATAAGAAAGTCTTAGGAAAACACTTAGGGTTATAAGAAACGTAAAACAACTATGCTAAAGCTTCCAAACACAATGCTAAACGACTTGCAAGTCAAAGCGTCTAAGAGAGTTATGCTAAACGCGTAAGCTATACTATATCCCATGGTAATCAGTTGAACTCTCAAGAAGTGAAAAGGTGTCGAAAAAATGTATTTGACTAAACCCTCTAAAAGCTTTAAATAAAGATCCAAACTATGTAGAAAACAAAATGGGTTAAACGCTCTAGCTCTAAAAAGGCAATATCCCAAAAAACGTAGAAATCAAATACTAACTTTGAAATGGAAAAACATATGCATTAACATCACAAAATACATAAGATTTAGTTTATTACATCTAATCTCAACAAAATAGGGAAAGCCATCTATGGTGGAGAACTTAGGGTTCTACAAAATTAGAGAGATAGGGAAGAAATTGAAACCAAAGAGAAGATGCACGACCTTTCTCAAGGTTCTTAGTAGTTGCTTCATGCTCCAATTGCACTTTTCCTTCGCATTTCCATCTCTAATTTGTGACACATCTTCTTCCTCAAAGGGACAAAATCATCATTGATGAAGCTTGAAGACCCAAGGAGGGGTGGAAGACCTTCTCAGCACCTCAAACAGCCTCCAAGGGCCTATCCTAGTCGCTCAAGGTGAAGAATGAAGTGTAGAAGGAGAAGAATTCTCAAAACCTCACGAGAAACATGCTTAAATAACTCATTTTGACATGTCAGCAACGTCACCGCTCAACCTTCTTTTTGTGGCGCTCAACCCTGTGGCGCCATGCCCCCTTTTGGGGCACTCAGCCCCATTGCACTCAATCATGTGGCACTGAACCCCCTTTTGGGGAGCTCAACTCCTTGGCACTTTGACAACATTACGAAATTTAAGCACAAGTGTGATCCCAAGGCGCTCAACATGGATATTTGCTTCAAATTGATCTTTTTTTGTCCCAAAACATGTTTCGTTGAATTGTTGCTTGTTTTCCTCCATTAGAATTGCTTCTTATTAATTTATTTCACACACTCAAACAAAGAGATTAGAGGTAAAAACAAACATATAGTAACTAAAACACAAGAAAACACATTAAACTTGGAGATAAAACAAAGTAAGAGTTATGAAGGAATTGATTTATTCACCAAAATATACACAAAAGCACATAAAATCAATCGTTATCAGAGCTCGACAACCTAGCCAATCTTCACGACAACTTATCTTAGAAGCTTGGCCATTAGGAGGGAAGCTCGACCAGTTATACAAGATCTCAGATAAAACATATGAGCTCAACTAAATACATAATGAACTTGACACCTTATTTAAAAGTACAAAATACAAAGAAAGTGACATAGAACTTATATAATTCTACATTATTGTTATATATTAGGAACAAAGAAACTAAATTAAGGTCTAGCCATGGACCTTTGTTGTAATCCGTTAAGGTGATTGTCATCAACTAACATGGGTTGTGGGTCTATGTTTCTATTGGAATAATTCTTATTTAAGGAGTATAATAATAGTTTAATAAATAATAACTTAATGGAATAATAACCAACACACCAAAGTGTCTAGATTTAGTTATAATATGTGTATATGACTTAATAGGCATAGGTTTGGGTTGCTCCATAATGAAGAGACTTAAAGGGTCTTATTAGACCGTACAATTTAATATGCTTATTAGACTGGATAGAAACATTAAATTTTATAAATCGTGAGATAATTAATCTTTAATTTGATAGGTAAATATTTAATTATTAAATTTAAGGCTTAATTGCTTATTTGGTCCCTATATTTAGATATTTTTTAAAAAATGCCTTTATTTTGTTGCAATATGGTATAAATTGTATCAATAAAATCTTTTTCGTTAAATTGACATAAACAAAATTAATTTTGTGTTAACGTGGTTATTAAATCTAATTTTTTTTTCTCTCTCCTCTACTCTTCTAGTTTTTTCTCTCTCTTATGCTTTTCTTCAATTTCCTCTCTTTCTTTCTATTTCTTAATTTTCTTTTTCACTTCAATTCAGACCTGGATGTTCTTCAGAGGGAAGGAATGTGATTGCTTGAGTTACTCCATAGTCAAGTTATTAGATAATTTCTTTCTCCAGGACTAAATCATGGTGTTCTGAGTCCTGGTGTTATGAGTCCTTACATTTAATGAATAGTATATTTAGCATAAATTTTTGCGATTTTGGTAAAGTTTTTATTGATTGATAGCATTGGTATTTATCTAGAATATTTAAGTTATTGAAAACGAATTTAAAATAACTAATTAAAATTAATATGTTTAAATCTTACTTGCTTTAACAAACGGAATAAATAAAAAATAATTTATGATAATATAATTTGAAATTAAATCTTTTATTATTAATTTTTTGAAAAATAAAAATATTATAATATAAAAATATTTATCGTCAATAATAATAATAATAATAATAATAATAATAATAATAATAAGTATAAGTATAATAATGTTATATAATTTTAAACTTATCTTATATTTCTCATTGTTTTAAACATTATAATAATAACAATTTTTATTTTAAGTTGTATTACACAATTAATATCTTCAAATCTTTTCCTAAATAATATATATTTTTTTAAAACAAAATCTTCAAATAAAACTAGTAAAACATTATTTTTTCAAGTAGATGAGAGTGATATTCTCAACTGATTTCTTTATGCCCGATATCAGAAACCCCTTTAGAAATCGACTTCCAAAAACCAAATTCCTAAAGAAGTTTGTTTTTTTAATTTCATTTTAAAGGATGAAAAAAATTAAAAATTTAAACATTTAAAATTAAAATATGAGAAAATTAATTTAAAATAATTACATAAAAATGTTGAGCTTAAAAGTTAATTATTTTAATAGAAAAAAAGCTAAAAAATAAATTAAGAGTGAATATCGGACCACCAAAAGCCATAACTTTTTCTTTCTCTCCCTTCTCTCTGAACATCGCCTCTTCAATAAATGTATGTTCTCTGAAGATGAAAGACTTGTTTCCTTTTTGAAATCCAATCCAAATAGGAAAAGTCACCATTTTTAAATTTGAAGTGAAAAAGAAGATTAAGGAAAAAAAAAGAAACAGAAAAGAAATTGAAATAAAAGGAGAAAAGAGAGAAAAAACTGGACTTGTAGAAAGAACAGAAGAGAGATAATAAAAAAAAATCAGATTTCATAGTTATGTTACCACAAAATTAATTTTGTTTATGTTAATTTTACGAGAGAAACTTCATTGATACAATTTATACTACATCAAGATAAAATAAAGACATTTTTAAAAGTAGATACTAAATAGAAAAAAAAAACGTAGAGACCAAATAAACAATTAACTCTGAATTAGTATACATTTAATATATATATATATATATATATATATATATATATATATATATATATATATATATATATATATATATATATATATATATATATGTTAACGGGTGATATATGTTTAACTCTACTATGATTTGATTTCTATTTTACTTTTTGTTTTTTATTTTAATTATTTAAAAGTAATTAAAAATTCAAGGAACAGAAAAAAATTTAACTAAACATAATTTTAAACATGTCTATTAACAATCATCTTATTATAATATTTTTCAAATGCATTTCTGAATCATAAATTGAAATAAACTAAAGTTGAAATAATGTGTACATTGTTTTTTTTTTCACGTTTCAAGTGTCTCAATGAGCTTGTGTTTATTAGGAGAATGCATCTAAGCGAATTTGGAAAAAATAAGTGAAAATAAGTTTGTTTGGATGAAGGAAAATATTGAAACAACAATTCCTCGAACTATTCACTATGAGGGAGGACTTCTTCGGTGATGCTCTCCTCTTCAACTCTTCGCTTCGTTGCCTTCTCGATTGTCAAAACACTATTACTAAAAGCACCGCCACCGCTTCTCATTAATGACTTTGTATCACACCACATGTACCGCACCATAGTTTCTTTTTTGTTTACTTTTTCCCCTTTCTGTTTCTTCCTTTTCCTTATATAAACATTTTCTGTATTGTATAATTACATTGATTCAAATAATACGAAAGAGGGTTATACTATTTTCAGCTTTTGTTGTTGTTCTTCTATGATGGTATTAGAACTCTTCTTTGAAGAGCTCTATTGCGCCAAACCTAAATCTCCTTTTCTTTATTTTCTTTTGCTTTCTTTCTCAGTTTCTTGCATAATGATAGAAGATTATAACAAATCTTCTAGTTTTCTGTATCTTCATTCTGGTGAAAGTCCAGTCGTTTCTCTTGTGTCTCCACTCCTTGAATCAAATAATTACCATGCTTAGAGCAAATCCATGTTTACTGCCTTAAGTGCCAAGAACAAGGTCTAGTTTGTTGATGAGACTGCTAATGAACCGCACAAGGAGGACGACACCCACAATGCTTGGAAGAGGTGCAACAATGTGGTGGTCTCATGGATTGTCCACTCTGTTTCACCTTACATACGTCACAATATTCTTTGGATGGACAGCGCTCAAGCCATATGGGATGATCTCAAATCCATATTTTTTCAAGGAGATCTTGTATGCATCTCTGCATTGCAAAATGAAGCAGCTTGCTTGCGTCAAGGAGATAGAACTGTCACAAAATTCTTCACCAAGCTTCGTATCATATGGGATGAACTTGAGAATTTTCGTCCTAAAACGGTTTGCTCGTGTGAAATACATGTTCTTGCACAATGACTATGATTATTGCCCAAAGAAAGCATGAGGATCGTGTTTTGCAGTTTCTTCGAGGGTTAAATGAGGAATATGGTAACATTCAATCCCATGTCCTTCTAATGGATCTCATGCCCTCTATTTCCAAAATTTTCTCATACGTTGTGCAACAAGAAAGACAAGTTATGAATAACAACTTTCTTAATGCTTTAGAAACAAAAAGTGTGTATGAATCCATGCATGCAAATAACGACCATATGACTCTGACTGTCCGGACTGTATGAATCCTGTGTAGCTACGACGTTCACGCACCCGGGTGATGTAGTAACTGGGATACCCTCAACAGCTGCCACCTGAGGTTGATCCATTCCGTCCAAGTTAACCTTATGGACTAGGACCTCCTGCCATTCCCACACGTGACTTACTCCTCTCTACATGAGAACGAGTAATCATGGAATATCAGGATGAACGCCCGCTAAGCTTTGCCCACATTCATACTTTACCAATCAATAACCACTTTCTGAGATATTCCTTCCTGGAATACTCATTCATAATCAAACTATTTCATACACATCACATTTCAAATTCTCTCATACTTTATCATCCACATATTCAAATGAAATAAGATCATACGTTCTTATAATAGTTCAAGTACGACTGGTATAACGCTTCTTAGAAACTAACAAGACTGAGCGCTACTCATCTACTTCAATAAACAGACTCCTAAGAGATAAAACCGGACGCCACGAAGCCTAGGCCGAGTACTAAGACTCTAGGCCGAACACCTTTTAAAGACCAACACTGATTTACACTAAATACTAATACTGATGAGAAACTATGAAGTAACAAACGCTATCTAGTTTGAATGAAGACTCTGATTCTAAGCACAGTAATAATATATTACAGAAAACAAGACCCAACGCTTGGTTTAAGACCGAGCCCTGTAGAAAACGAACACTATTGGATGAGCGCTAGTCCAAGACCAAGTGATTATCAGGAACGAGCGCTACTGAGACTGAACGCTTGGTCCAAGACCGATCACTAATAAACTTACATAAAACGAATGAATATATATATATATATATATATATATATATATATATATATATATATATATATACAATTGAGCCACCACTTATTCTGAATGAAAAAGAATGATAACGTCTACGACCGTAAGTAATATATATAACACATTTACTAAACTGTTTAGGAAGTCTAAAGAAGAACTACATTTAAGTCGAACACTCACTCATACATATCTATTATTCTATCACGATCGTTATTAACGAAATTCCTTGTATAAGAGAACCTAATATAAACGGACGCTCGACCAGATTACCACCTTTACTCAGAATATTACAGTTGACGATCAATCCCTATCTCAACTCAATTCTCCACATGCATCATTCATCCATCCACACGTCCAAACAAGCAGTACACACATATCTCATATTCATCAAATAATCAAACAAGGTATCATGCAAACATGCCAACGTTCAAACAAGCATTTAATCAAATTATATAAGCTTCCCTTACCTCTAAGTGTGACCGAACGCTCAACTATGCAGAATTAGAGCTCCCTACTACCAAAGACTTAACGTCCGACGACCACGTTTTAGGAATATTGAACCACACAGAAAACCAGAAACGCTCAGAATAATACTACCCACTCAGACGACCAGAAATAGAGGGTTGTATGCGAGTCTAAACGAACGTGCTTAAAGAGAAGGAAACTCACCAGCTCAGAATTACAAACCGATCGGTTTAAACGGAAGCTCTTGACGCCGGGAGTGTTCCAACGGTGCCTGAGAGGTGATCGGAAGAAGAAATGGTGAGGTTTTCTTAGAGAGAAGGAGGAGATTTTAGAGAGAAGGAAGGGAAAAGAGTTTCAGTAGTTTGAAGAAGAAGAAAGACATGCAGAGAAGTGACACGTTATTTGAAATTTGGCCTTAAATACTGTTGTCACCCAAAACGAACGACCACTCTCCTGCAACAACCTGTTTCCCACTAACTGAGACGCTCACTTTCTTCTTGGCACATGGATCCCACTACTTGGGGTTTTGGGTGCGTTTTAATGGGGTCTGACAACATTGGCAATTTGCCATGTAGGAAGAAATCCTGCATTGAAACAAAATCATACGTGGACAATCACTACTCTTCCCTCAAATAAAATGGTTGTAGGATGCAAATGGGTTTACAAGACCAAACGCAACGCCGATGGCACAATAGATTGATTCAAGGCTCGTCTCGTTGCAAAAGGGTACACTCAAATGAAGGGCATTGACTACTTTGACACTTTCTCCCCTGTGGTAAAACTCACTAGTGTGTGCCTTATCTTGTCTCTTGCCTCTGCACAAAACTGGCATCTAAAGCAATTAGATGTCAATAATGTCTTCTTACATGGAGACTTGCATGAAGAAGTCTACATGCAATTACCACCAGGAGTCATTGCAACAGGTCCTAACCAAGCTTGCCTCCTCAACAAATCCCTCTACGGTTTGAAACAAGCTAGTCGTCAATGGTATGATAAATTATCTTCTTTTCTTCTCTCTCAAGATTTTACACAAACATCAGGTGACCATTCTCTTTTTACTAAACACAATTGTGATAACATTACTATCATGCTTGTCTACATAGATGATATAATATTAACAGTAAATGACATCAATGACATTAATCACATTACCAATATGCTTGATGATCGTTTTAAAATTAAAAATCTTGGTAACTTGTCTTACTTTTTGGGTTTTAAGCTGGCACGAAGTAGTGAAGGTATATATCTCTTCCAGCGCAAGTATGCTTTGGATCTTCTCAACGAAACAGGGATGCTTGATACTGCTCCTGTCAGCACACCAATGAACTTCTCTACCAAAGTTTCCTCTCAAGGTGAACCTGTTGATGATCCTGCTGCCTTCAGAAGATTAATGGGGAGACTTATCTACCTCACCAACACTCGTCCCGATATCACATATGTGGTCCACTGTTTGAGCCAACACATTGCTTCCCCAACTAAGCTGCATCATCAAGCTGGTTTCAGAATCCTACACTACATCAAACAAACACCAGGTTAGGGTATTTTTTTAAAAGCTACTAACACTCTCACTTTGAAAGCTTATAGTGATTCAAATTGGGCTGGCTGCCCTGACTCCCGCAAATCCACCACAGGATACATTGTTTACCTAGGCGATTCCCCAATATCATGGAAATCCAAGAAGCAATCAACTGTCTCGTGTAGCTCTTTTGAGGCTGAATATCGTGCTCTTGCTCAAATTGCCTGTGAAGTTCAATGGCTCACCAATCTTCTAACTGATCTTCGCCTTCCTTTCTCTCAACCTGCCACCATCTTCTACGATAACCTCTCTGAAATAAAATTGCTACTAATCAGGTCTTCCACGAAAGAACCAAACATATCGAGATAGATTGTCACCTTATTCGCAAAAAAGTCCAGCAAGGCACTATTAAGCTTCTCCCCATCCATACCACTTTACAAGTTGATATCTTAATGAAGGCCCTTTCTCCTTCCATCTTCCATACCATCAACTCCAAGCTTGGCACTCTGAACATCTACGCCAAGCTTGAGGGGGACTGTTAGAAAATTATCATTAAAAGCATCGCCACCGCTTCTCATTAATGGCTCTGTTCCGCACCACAGTTTCTTTTTTGTTTACTTTTTCCCCTTTCTGTTTTACTTTATGTTTCTTCCTTTTCCTTATATAAACCTTCTTTGTATTGTACAATTACATTGATTCAAATAATATGAAAGAGGGTTCTACTGTTTTCTTTCTCTGCTTTCTTCTTGTTCACTTCTCTAGGTTCATTCTCTTCTCTTTCATTATGCCTTTGCCCACACACAAATACGACTTCATGGACTTCCACAATGCACAAAAGCTCTCACTACTGTTCTTCTATGATCGATCGACGAGTTCTCCTAGATTGTCAGTGTTGTTGTACAAACTCCTCCCAGAGAATCACTTTGAACATCTATAACACTATCATGTTTGACCTTGATATTATCAAGAATCTCTAACACCTCATCAAGATTATGCGCTATAAGTGATGCAATTAGGCACAAAATCGATTCTTAGCAACATGAGAAGATGATAGAATCTTCTTCAAAATTTTCTAAATACAAGTAGAAAAGATGTGAGAATCGATTATAAGTGATGAGAATCGATTCTCATGCACCTTTCAACTCTCAATGATTGAATCTATGGTTTTAAGGGCACGTTTTGATCATCACGTGTGTTCAAACAATTGCAATCTTAATTAACCCATCAACACTCTAATAGTTTTACTATGTGTGAGGAATATCTGGACCTTCATTCATGCATTAGTCACATTATGTAGGGCTGGGCAAAAATAACTTAACTATACTAAACTATAGTTAACTGTACTATTTTATACTAAAAAAAACTAATCTATTTTAACTAAAAACTAATTATACTGTTATCTAGTTCAGTTTAGAAAAACTGAACTTATTATATTTCTAGTGCAGTTAACTGAAAACTGGATTTTTACTTCTGTGTTTAGTGAGTTCCTATCACTTCTACTTTCATTTTGTTCTAAAACTGTAAGTTAGATGGATAACTCCATGGAAAACCCAACCTAGTTACGTGTAGTATTAATCTTATCTCATTTTTAAATACTTATTTTTTCTTTTTTTTAAATACTTATTTTTTATTTATTTAAATTCATGTTCACGCAAATCAACCCAATGGTACTTTTTGGAGATACTGCACCATTTCATTCTCAACTAATCTAACTCAACTTAAAATAAATAAATTCTGGCTAAAAAATATTGATTCAGTATAAAAATTAATATTTTTAAATATTTAACATTTTTAATGTTTTTAAATATGATCCTTAGTTATTTTTATTTTAACATTAAAATAAAAAGTATCAATTAATATAATTAAAATAAAAGTTAAATTAAGATAATTTAATTATGTTTTGATGTATAATTTAATTAATCAATGTATTTTTGTCAACTAATACAGTTAAAATAACTGTAAACTTTGTTTTATACTTTATTTTAAAGTTTTTATATTATTATTTTAAATAAACATTACCTTTTAATAAATTGTATATATTCCTTATTTTGTATCTAAACCAAAATTAACTAAACATAGATATGGACTGGAACACTGTCATCTTCTCAATTTTCTTTGATTTTACGATTTAAGAGTTTATCATTATATATTTTATTTACCGTTGTAGTTAATAATAGACTTAACTTTTGAATACAAAATCCAGTTCAGTTAGTAGTTAATTGATATAAGTTTAGTTTTTCAAAACTGAACTCTTAAACAGTACAATTAAATATTATATTAAGTAGTTTAATTTTTTTAATTTATTAAAAATATAGTTAACTATAGTTTAGTATAATTTAGTTAAATAATTTAGTTAAATATGTCCAGTCCTAACATTATGTATGCACAAAACAAACAATGTAAAAATAACGTACAAATTTACGTTTATTAAATCCTCTCGAATTAGCCAAATCATATACACTTTTTTCATATTTTTCAATCGCGATATACAGTACCAAACAAACATAAAGGTGCATTTGTTGTAAGGAATGTCTAATGTCCCAATTTTCAATTTTTGAGCTTAACAATTTATAATTTTATAATATTTTATAATTATTATTTTATGCTATGAGTAGTCATTTAGGGTCGAAAATTGAATCCCCTTATGCATATAAAAGCTTGAAGCAAAGTTTCAGAAAGTGTCTTTGTCTTTGGCCTACTTGGTTTTGGATACGCATGGCGTGCGATGTTGTCGAGTCATTGTATGAAAAGTTTTGGCAGTGCCCTGTGCTGAAAAAAAAAGTTAAATTGGAAAGAAAAGGAAATGAAAAGTTATAAGGTGTCAAAACTATGATAGCTGGACTGTAACATTGCCTACGTAATGTAACATCCCAAAATACAGTAATTACCATAATTCAGAATTAATTACAATTAACAGTAACATAAACAGTCTTTGCATTAAAATTAGGAGTTAAAAGCCGAACGGCATCAGTACGAAAAAATGCGCATAAACGCATGCCAGGAGAATTTGAAACGAACGTTCTTAAATGTATAAAACACGTACGACATAATAGAATAAAAGATACTTAAGACGAACGACCTTACAAAATACTTGGCCGAACGTTCAAAACTACACTAACGTTTACAGTTCTATTCTAACGAGCGCTCTAAAGGCTCGGCTTTCACATCAACTTCCACCAGATTTGTTTCATCCAAATTTTCTTCTTCCAGCATTTGCTCAAGGGATGCACCACCATCTGCTCACACCCACAACGGATGATCATTGCATTTTGACAAGACGAAAGTACATGGACAATAGACAACACCAAGGAAATACAAGGGTAAGCTTATAATATTTAAATTCATACTTCATCGTTTCTATTCAAACAAACACACGATCGACACATATACATATACATCAATCAACACATGAATATACCAATACTAGACCGACCGTCCGGACTGTATGAATCTGTGTAGTTACAAGCGTCCTTGCACCCGAGTGATATAGTAACTGGGATACACCAAACTGCTGCCACTCGAGGTAAGTCCGTTCTTACGTCGCCCATGTTAACTTATGGACTAAGGACCTCCTGCCGTTCCCACACATGAATACCCCCTTCTACTTGAAGAGGCGTATCACGGAACATCAGGATGGACAGCGAGTCTTAACTTATCCACAATCATACTTTACCAAAGTTAATCTCCAATATAGAAATCAGAGTCGTTCCTCCTTGGAACGCTCGTTCAAATATCAATATCATAATTTCATTTCTTAAATCGTTCACACACCTTAACTCTTTCATTAATTCACATTTTCATTCTATGTTCCACTTTCATATAAAGACGAACGTTAATTAACTGTATGGACGAACGCTAATTGATATCAGGACGAACGCTATTTAGAAATCAGAACGAACGCTATTTAAGAATCAAATAATTACTCACTTGCACGAGCGCTGGATAGGAGACCTTGCGCGATTTAGAAAGAACGTTCGATATAAGACCGAACGATATTAAAGACGAACGCTCGACATGAGGCCGAACGCTATCAAAGACGAACGCTCGACATGAGGTCGAACGCTTTCAAAGGCAAACGCTCGACATAAGGTCGAACGTTTTCAAAGACAGACGCTCGACATAAGGGCGAACGCTTTCAAAGGCAACCGCTCGACATAAGGCCGAACTTTATGTAATTGTAAGGTTTCAAATATTTATATACAGTTGAGCTGAACGAACGCACAGACATTCAAATGGGGACGCTCGTTCTCGAGCAGAATTCTTTCCAAATGAACGAATTCCATTCTAAGTTATTTTTAAAAGGAAACCGAACGGTTTAAGACCGTACGGTGACGAGCGTCATTTATCAAAGGGGATGAATAAAATTTCAGATTTCTCAACCTTAGCAGAATTTTTCCAGATTTCAAATTTATAAACTTTATAACTTTCATTCCAGATTTATTTCACATTAAACATCATCATCATACAAATCTCAACATTTTAATCATTCCAACTATTCAATATCCATACTCCGTTCATACATCATCAGATCAATCATACATTTCAAACCACCAAAACATATATAATACATGCAAACAGTGTTCGTTCATGACAGATCAATCAACATACGTCTTATACAACCAAATCAGATCATACAACAGCAAGTATAAATTAAACATATAAGCTTCCCTTACCTGGATAGCAGTGTACGCCCTAAAATATGACTTCCACACGTTCAACTACAGCTCTTCTATACGCAACAGCCACTTAAGTTCCTTCTACTCAATCTAACCACTTGATCTAACACCCAAAACCAGAAATTTCTCAGATACAGTCCATGCATGGACCGAGAGCATGGTCTCGCACGAAACCCTAATGGACAGCTACTAGGAAAAAGAACTTACCAGCTTAGATTCCAGTTCTGTTCGGTTCCAAAGAAAGACCACAGCCGGATGAACGTTCCTACGGTTCTGAAATGGGATTCGGAGAAGAAAAAAATGAGGGTTTGCAGTAGAGAGAAGTTTACTGGTTTTAGAGAGAGATTGGAGAAGTTGAGAGGGTGAGTTTCGTGAGGAAGAAGATGAGTGATGCAGGTGAGAGAGTTTTCAGAAAAATCTGGTTTTGTTAAACTCCCGTTCGTTTGAACGAACGTGTCCCTGGCTGCCACCTGCACACCCATCTCTGATTTAGAAGCCTCTACCGCAACACGTGGCGTGCTTGCATGCAAAGAGTGGTGCGTTTTCAATGTTGCAGAGAAATGATTGTGGCTCAGCTTTCCATGCACGGCAGAGGTGAAAATCAGAGTTGAAAGTGGGTTTTTAATTACCCGTAGCAGTGACGTGGTGTGTGTATTAGTGGTGATGTGTCAGAGAATTATTACTACTAATTATTCAGGGTTTCACATTCTCCCTAACTACAAAAATTTTCGTCCTCGAAAATTTAGAACTTACCCGCGAACAAGTGTGGATACAAGTCCCTCATTGCACTCTCCACTTCCCAAGTTGAGTCACCAGTCTTAGCGTCCCACACTATCCTCACCAAACGGACGTCCTTTCCTTTATGTAGCTTGGTGCGTTCATCTTCAATGCGGACTGGTTGTAACTCCAACGTTCGGTCTTGGCGCAGTTGAATATTCTCCAGCTCCAAGACGTGAGAGGGATTAGCTATATACCTCCTAAGTTGGGACACATGGAAGACCGGATGTAGATTTGATAGTTGAGGAGGCAAGGCAAGCTCATAAGCTACTGGTCCAATCTTCTTCAAAATCTGGTACGGCCCTATGAACTTGGGAGACAGCTTCTTTGGACGAACGACTCTGCCTACTCCAGTGATTGGGTTCAGTCTCAAGAATACATGGTCTCCTGCAGCAAACTCCAATGGTCTTCTTCTTCTATCCGCATAAGATTTCTGCCTGCTCAAGGACGTCTTCAATCTATCTTGGATCAATTTTACTTTCTCAGTTGTTTGTTGGATAAGCTCAAGTCCAGTTAGCACGTTCTCTCCTTCCTTGAACCAACAAAGTGGTGTTCGACATTTCCTCCCATAGAGTGCTTCGAACGGTGCCATTCCAATGCTCGCCTGGAAACTGTTGTTATACGTGAACTCCACTAGCGGCAGAATCTCATCCCATGCACCTAAGTGATCTAGGACGCACGTCCTCAGTAAGTCTTCTAACGTCTGGATGGTCCGCTCAGACTGGCCGTCCGTCTGAGGGTGATAGGCAGAACTCATTCGTAACTTGCTTCCCAATTCTCCTTGCAACGATTGCCAAAAACGAGAGGTGAATCTCGGGTCTCGGTCTGAAATGATGCTGGACGGTACTCCATGTAGGCGAACGATCTCTTTGATGTAGAGCTTGGCCAGGTTTGTCATAGACATCTTTAAGTTGACCGCTAGGAAGTGAGCACTCTTTGTTAGACGATCCACTACTACCCAAATAGAATCGTGATTCTTGACCGTGCGAGGCAAGTGAGTCACGAAATCCATTGAAATGCTGTCCCACTTCCATTCGGGAATCTCTAGAGGTTGTAGTAAGCCGCCCGGTCTTTGATATTCCGCTTTGGCACGCTGACAGATTAAACATGATGCCACAAAACGTGCGACATCACTCTTCATTCCAGGCCACCAGAATGAACTCCGAAGATCTTGGTACATCTTGGTCATTCCGGGATGAATGTTAAGACGACTATGATGTGCTTCCTCCAATATGATTCGCTTCAGCTCTCCATCATTAGGAACGCACGTCCTACCCAAGTAACGCAACATACCGTCCGTTCCCGCATTGAAATGCTTAGCTTGATCCGTACCAAGCGTGTTTAAAATCTTCACCAGCTCATCATCCTCACGTTGCTTCATCCAGATTCGGTCGAACACATCACTTGTTATTCTAAAGGTGCAGCATTTGATACTGTTCGGCTTCAACTCGAACTGCAACCTTAAATCTCTAAAGCTTTCCACCAAATTGAGTTCTTTCACCATCAGAGTTGAAACATGAACTGACTTCCTGCTTAGCGCGTCCGCAACTACGTTAGCCTTTCCCGGATGGTAAAGTAACTCAAATTCATAATCTTTCAAAAATTCTAGCCACCTCCTTTGCCTCATATTTAGCTCCTTCTGATCAAAGAGGTACTTGAGACTCTTGTGATCACTGAAGACTTGGAACGTGGATCCATACAAGAAATGCCTCCAGATCTTTAGCGCAAAAACGACCGCCGCCAACTCCAGGTCGTGCGTTGGGTAATTCCTCTCGTGAATCCTCAACTGCCGAGACGCATACGCTACTGCTCGCTTTTCTTGCATCAAAACACAACCCAGACCTTGATGAGAAGCGTCGCAATAGACTTCAAACGGTTTAGACGCGTCCGGAATAACCAGTACTGGGGCGCTCGTCAGCCTTACTTTCAACTCCTGAAAACTGGCCTCACAACGGTCGGTCCAAGCGAACGGCTGATCTTTACGGGTCAATTGTGTTAACGGCGCTACTATCTTAGCAAAACCTTCAATGAAACGTCTGTAGTAGCCCGCCAGTCCAACAAAACTACGTACTTCCGTAACCGAACGCGGACTCTCCCAATCCAGTACCGCTCGCACCTTCGTTGGATCCACTGAGATGCCTCCAGCCGACACCACATGACCCAAAAACTGAATCTCCTTCATCCAGAATTCACACTTAGACAACTTGGCATATAATTCTTTCTCCCGCAACACTCCAAGTACAAGTCTAAGGTGTTCTTCATGTTCGTCTTCGGTCTTGGAATAGATGGGGATATCATCTATGAAGACAACTACAAACTTATCCAAATAAGGCCTGAATATGCGGTTCATATACTCCATGAACACAGCCGGGGCGTTCGTCACTCCAAAAGGCATCACCACATATTCATAATGTCCATAACGAGACCTGAATGCCGTCTTCTGGATGTCGTCTTCTTTAACCCTAATTTGATGATATCCGGACCTCAAATCAATCTTCGAGAATACTGCAGCCCCATGTAGTTGATCCAGCAAGTCATCTATCCTTGGCAAAGGGTACTTGTTCTTGATGGTCAGCTTGTTTAATTGCCTGTAGTCAATACACAACCGAGAGCTGCCATCCTTCTTCCTTACTAACAGCACGGGCACTCCCCAAGGTGATACGCTCGGCCTAATGAACTTCTTCTCTATCAACTCTTCAATCTGCCCCTTGAGTTCAGCTAATTCCGCAGGCGACATCCTATATGGTTGAACCGAGATGGGAGCCGCTGTAGTCACCAAATCAATCGTGAACTCCACTTCACGCTGAGGGGGAAGTCCAGGGATCTCTTCCGGAAAAACGTCCGCAAACTCGTCTACAACCGATCGTCCATTACCATTTCTAGTGGACGATCGTCCTTCTACCACTCCTCTGGATTCCTGATCCTCGTGGGTCATAATCAGGAAACAGCTGGCGCCTTCCATAATGTCTTCTTTCAGCTGACCGAGCGTCACTGAAAGAACTTCTTCTTCTTCACCAGGGAAGATCAACTCCTTCGCTCCACAATCAATAAGAATGCGATTGGCAGCCAACCAATCCATTCCTAAGATCACCTCTAAACCTTGAAGAGGTAAGCAGATGAGGCTAACTTTAAACCTACGTCCCTCCACTTCTATAGGACACCTGACGCACATAGTGGACGTCCTAACCTCGCCAGCTGCTGGGGTCGACACCACCAGATCAAACTGCATCTCGCTCACTTCTAATCCCAGCTTTTCAACACACGCCTTCGAGATGAAGGAGTGCGTTGCCCCCGAATCATACAAAGCACAGCAGGGTTTACCAAACAGCATGCATTCACCAACAATAAGATTACCTGAGCTCGCTGCTTCAGCGCTCGTTATAGCATACACTCGCCCACTAGCTTGGGCTCGTCCTCCTCTCGCCTGATTCCTTCCAGCATTGGGTGGCCTCATCACCGCACGTCCACTCATATTGCACTCATGATCCGAATGTCCGTTTCTCCCACAACTATTACAGTGCTTGACTCCCACCAAATGAGGGCATGAAGACCTATAATGTGGCCCTCCACACCGGAAACAAACGACACCTCCCTGCCCAGACTGTCCGACAGGAACTACTGCTTGAGATCCGCTCGTCTGAGAAGACTGATTTGGACGAGCGTAAGGAGGTCTTCTTTGTACAGCTCCTCCCCTGGACACGATCGGTCCTCTACTCACTTGTTGCGACTTCTTCTGACGTTCCGCTTCTGCCATGTTCCTCTCCAAGACCTTGGCTCTCTCAACCATAGCAGGGAACGTTCGGATACACAAACTGGATATCAATACTTTCAAGTCGCTCCGCAATCCGTTTTCAAACTTTCTACACTGCCACACTTCACTCGTGGCCATGGTATTGAATCTGACGAGGTGCTTGAACTTATTGGTATATTCGGAAACAGACATACCTCCTTGAACTAGTTGTAAAAATTCCACCTCCTTCGCAAACCGAACGCTGTCCGGAAAATATTCTTCATAAAACTTAGCCCTAAACACTTCCCAAGTGACCGGCTGTTGTGTATCTGCGAGAATGGCTCTCGCGCTCGTCCACCAATGACTTGCTTCTCCCGTCAACAGATATTCCGCGTACGCTAGTCTATTCTCGTCTGGGCATCTCTTGGCATTGAAAATTTTCTCTATATCCCTCAACCATTGATCTGCTTCATCTGGGAGACCCTTCCCACTGAACTTAGCCGGATGGTGTTGAAGGAAACTCTCCAAGCTCCATTCAGCAGTAGGCGGGGCAGCGTTGGAAGAAGACGCTCCCGCGGTGTGCCTTGTTGCTGCTAGAATCTCCATCAGCTGTCGTTGAGTTGTTTCCGAACTAGCCCGTGAAGCTTCCAAACCTTGCATGGCAGCTTGGTTTTGCTGCACTAACGTGGCATTTTGTTCCATCAATGTGGTATTTTGTTGTTGAAGTCTCTCAATGATGTTCTCCAACAATCTAGAGTTGTTGGAAGCATCAGGTTCACTCGGTTGAGGAGGGGGAGGCAATCTAGGTGCCATTGATTCTCTGGACATAGAGAAAAACGAGCGTGAGTTACGTTCAAGAGTTAAAATAAAATTAACTCATTAAACATACAATAAGCACACAGCAAAAACGCAATGCACTCATAACCTACAGCGTCCTTTTAAGAGAACAAAACTACTCTGATACCACTAATGTAACATCCCAAAATACAGTAATTACCATAATTCAGAATTAATTACAATTAACAGTAACATAAACAGTCTTTGCATTAAAATTAGGAGTTAAAAGCCGAACGGCATCAGTACGAAAAAATGCGCATAAACGCATGCCAGGAGAATTTGAAACGAACGTTCTTAAATGTATAAAACACGTACGACATAATAGAATAAAAGATACTTAAGACGAACGACCTTACAAAATACTTGGCCGAACGTTCAAAACTACACTAACGTTTACAGTTCTATTCTAACGAGCGCTCTAAAGGCTCGGCTTTCACATCAACTTCCACCAGATTTGTTTCATCCAAATTTTCTTCTTCCAGCATTTGCTCAAGGGATGCACCACCATCTGCTCACACCCACAACGGATGATCATTGCATTTTGACAAGACGAAAGTACATGGACAATAGACAACACCAAGGAAATACAAGGGTAAGCTTATAATATTTAAATTCATACTTCATCGTTTCTATTCAAACAAACACACGATCGACACATATACATATACATCAATCAACACATGAATATACCAATACTAGACCGACCGTCCGGACTATATGAATCTGTGTAGTTACAAGCGTCCTTGCACCCGAGTGATGTAGTAACTGGGATACACCAAACAGCTGCCACTCGAGGTAAGTCCGTTCTTACGTCGCCCATGTTAACTTATGGACTAAGGACCTCCTGCCGTTCCCACACATGAATACCCCCTTCTACTTGAAGAGGCGTATCACGGAACATCAGGATGGACAGCGAGTCTTAACTTATCCACAGTCATACTTTACCAAAGTTAATCTCCAATATAGAAATCAGAGTCGTTCCTCCTTGGAACGCTCGTTCAAATATCAATATCATAATTTCATTTCTTAAATCGTTCACACACCTTAACTCTTTCATTAATTCACATTTTCATTCTATGTTCCACTTTCATATAAAGACGAACGTTAATTAACTGTATGGACGAACGCTAATTGATATCAGGACGAACGCTATTTAGAAATCAGAACGAACGCTATTTAAGAATCAAATAATTACTCACTTGCACGAGCGCTGGATAGGAGACCTTGCGCGATTTAGAAAGAACGTTCGATATAAGACCGAACGATATTAAAGACGAACGCTCGACATGAGGCCGAACGCTATCAAAGACGAACGCTCGACATGAGGTCGAACGCTTTCAAAGGCAAACGCTCGACATAAGGTCGAACGTTTTCAAAGACAGACGCTCGACATAAGGGCGAACGCTTTCAAAGGCAACCGCTCGACATAAGGCCGAACTTTATGTAATTGTAAGGTTTCAAATATTTATATACAGTTGAGCTGAACGAACGCACAGACATTCAAATGGGGACGCTCGTTCTCGAGCAGAATTCTTTCCAAATGAACGAATTCCATTCTAAGTTATTTTTAAAAGGAAACCGAACGGTTTAAGACCGTACGGTGACGAGCGTCATTTATCAAAGGGGATGAATAAAATTTCAGATTTCTCAACCTTAGCAGAATTTTTCCAGATTTCAAATTTATAAACTTTATAACTTTCATTCCAGATTTATTTCACATTAAACATCATCATCATACAAATCTCAACATTTTAATCATTCCAACTATTCAATAATCATACTCCGTTCATACATCATCAGATCAATCATACATTTCAAACCACCAAAACATATATAATACATGCAAACAGTGTTCGTTCATGACAGATCAATCAACATACGTCTTATACAACCAAATCAGATCATACAACAGCAAGTATAAATTAAACATATAAGCTTCCCTTACCTGGATAGCAGTGTACGCCCTAAAATATGACTTCCACACGTTCAACTACAGCTCTTCTATACGCAACAGCCACTTAAGTTCCTTCTACTCAATCTAACCACTTGATCTAACACCCAAAACCAGAAATTTCTCAGATACAGTCCATGCATGGACCGAGAGCATGGTCTCGCACGAAACCCTAATGGACAGCTACTAGGAAAAAGAACTTACCAGCTTAGATTCCAGTTCTGTTCGGTTCCAAAGAAAGACCACAGCCGGATGAACGTTCCTACGGTTCTGAAATGGGATTCGGAGAAGAAAAAAATGAGGGTTTGCAGTAGAGAGAAGTTTACTGGTTTTAGAGAGAGATTGGAGAAGTTGAGAGGGTGAGTTTCGTGAGGAAGAAGATGAGTGATGCAGGTGAGAGAGTTTTCAGAAAAATCTGGTTTTGTTAAACTCCCGTTCGTTTGAACGAACGTGTCCCTGGCTGCCACCTGCACACCCATCTCTGATTTAGAAGCCTCTACCGCAACACGTGGCGTGCTTGCATGCAAAGAGTGGTGCGTTTTCAATGTTGCAGAGAAATGATTGTGGCTCAGCTTTCCATGCACGGCAGAGGTGAAAATCAGAGTTGAAAGTGGGTTTTTAATTACCCGTAGCAGTGACGTGGTGTGTGTATTAGTGGTGATGTGTCAGAGAATTATTACTACTAATTATTCAGGGTTTCACATAACTATCACATGAAATTTTATAGATGCTTTGGATTATTTTAAAATAAAATCACTACCAAATCTTTCATAATTTATCATTTTTTATTTTCTTATAAAAATTTATAAGAACTTTTTTTTGTTAGATTACATAAATATATAATTTATCAGCCAAATTTTACTTGTTTCAATACATGGTTCATAAATTAAGAAGGTTTAGTTTAATCATATTAAATAAAGTAATAAATTAGGATCAACAAAATTAAAACACCAATATAATCGTAATTACTAAAATGTTTGACTTCATAAATTAAAAATTAAGATGATGTTAAAACACTAATTAATAACATAAAATTGTCCATAAGGTAAACTTTCTAATATACTATAAAAAACAAGGTTAACATGTTTAATAACTAGTTCATAAATAAAATAATATTGCTTAAAACAAGTAATAGGTCTAAACAATTACGAAATAAAAATTAGGATGGTTTTGAACTTATTTTCAAATGTTCATGCAAAAATAAAAGTCAATTAAAATTACTATAGGAAATTATTTCAAGATATTTATTACGATACTAAGTGTGGATTTATTATCAAGTTGTCATCTTTCCATGTTAACTTAAGTGATATAAATGACTGAATGTAACATAATAGTATTTAGTACATTAAATTTAATCAGCAAGAATAACATAGTTTTACAAGGATCCTTTCGGCCTTATAAGAATATTTTGACACGTATCATAGTCTCAAATTTTTTTACTAAGAATTACATGATTACAATACACATTACCATAACATGATAAATAACAAAAGACTTACCCCTAAAGAAATACAAGAAAATTATACAGGCTAAACAAATTTATGGCTAGAACTTCAAAAGGTATTAGAAACATTAAAACAAACAAACATGAAGTATAGCACAGACAACTCACTAATTAGTTTCTAATTTTACTTAGAAACTAGTTTAAACACTAATTATTTAATGACTAAAATCTTGATAAAATTTAGAATTTAATTTACAAACTAATTATAATTTTTTATTTATAATAAAAACTTATTTACATATTAATAATTTTTAGTTTATAAATTTGTATGTAAATTAATCATTATAGTAATTAACTATTTTTTATCTCTAAAATTGGTTGGTATTTAATTATTTTCTTGTAGTGATAAATTTAGGTATATTATTAATAAAAGTATATTTGCTTCATTTTATTATTATGCATAAAGAATTAATTATCTAATAATTATATATATATATATATATATATATATATATATATATATATATATATATGTGTGTGTGTGTGTGTGTGTGTGTGTATTACATTTTATTAAAATTACTATTAAGCGTAAATTAATAATAGTGTTAAAAGTTTTATTGCTTGGCGGTAAAAGGAATTTAATTTTACAAATGTTTTAATTTGTTGGTGGAATATTAAATTTGATAATACTTTAATAGAATTATTGCGTATGCAAATTAATATATTTTTATATGTTTTGACACAATCATTGATATGAAATAGATTCATAAAAAATGAAAAGTAATAGAATAAAATAAGTTAATTGGTAAGAATTTGAGGGTTTTTTCTAAGTGTTTCAAAGATAAATTTTGATAATGTTATTGTCCTATAAAATAAAATAATTTTAATTTTTTTTTGTGAAAAAAAATGATTAGCAAAATTAATCTCACATTAGATCTTAGAACTTCTAGACTCAATTTTTTAATTGGTAAAAGAAAATGTTAATGATAGCAAATTATGGTCCCTATTTTTTATTTGTATATTTATTTTTTACCCAGACATTTATTCTAATTTAAAGATGATGTTGTATCACAACTTAATTACTTTAATAAATATATCAAATATAATGTATGTGTTAGAAAAATATTTCTTGCATTCAACACACACTTAAATGATTTGTTTTAATAATTAAAAAAACGTAAAATACTTTAGAAAATGATGGAAACTTTTGTGAGAGAATATCTAAATACGATTTCTGCATAATTATCTTTAAAAAATAAAAAATTGAATATTTTCATATTAATAATTACACCATATCTTATCCAAATGGCGAAAAGTGGTTGATATTTGCTTCAAGATTCTATCGAAAACCATATATTTGACATGATATTGAAATAGCTGTGTCTAATAAGATGATATTGTATTTTTAGAAAAAAAAAAGTGGAAAACAAAATGAAGTTAATGCATGAATCACAAATATCTTGGAATAGATAGGTGCCAAACATATCTTCAATTTATTGTTTGAAAAATGTCTTAATTTCCACATATTGTCCTTTGAATATTATGGTTGTGGGGCACGTGCACTTATCTACACATCACTAAAATGAATTCAAATTATCATGTTTATTTCACAAAATTATTTTTTATAAAATAGAATTTATTTATGCATATATTTCTTTCTCATCCATTAAATTAAAGAAGGTATATTTTCTTTTTTTTTTCTTTGAACTTTTTCCTATCTTCGCATTCATAATCAAATTCAACCAGACAGAACATAAAAAGAAAAACATTTCTGTTTATTTTGAAAGAAAATAAAATCAAATTTCCTCTATAATCTTTTGTTATTTGAACTTTTGCTATTTGAAAGAAAAATGGAGAGAAAGACTTAAATGTTTCAAATAATTTATGTACCAGTTGTAGCTTAACCAGTATAAAAAAAATGGAAGGGAGTACTCAAATGTTTCAAATACTTTATAAATACTTTCTACAGTTGTGCTTCTTCTTACACTCATCTCCGCTTAATATATATATATATATATATATATATATATATATATATATATATATATATATATATATATATATATATATATATATATATATATATATATAAACTCTACCGTGAGAGAAATTTTTTTATCTAAAGTGTAATGGCTGCCGTGTAATTCAAATTCTGTTTTTCTGTTATTGTATAATCTTCAGGTGTATATAAACAATGTACCCCATTCATTCTTTTAATGAGAGTTTATTTTCTGATATACTTATGTGATATTAGTCTTCTCTGCAATAGCTTTCGTTGGTTCCAATAGTGGTATCCAGAGCCAAGGTTATAGAACCTGGTGCGTGTGTGTTTGCTTATCACAAGAAAACCTACTGTGGTAGAGAAGGGTGGTTGTAGCATCTTAACGAAAGACAAGAAGACTGTTCTTGATCAAGAAGTTGGCAGAAATGGTTGATGTATCCTCGATACAATTTCCGGTTCTTTCAGACAAGAATTGGAATCGCTGGAGCACCCAGATGCGTGTGATGTTTCGGGTACAAGGAGTCAGTGATGTTGTTGAAGGATCAGAAGCAGATCTTTCTGGCAAAGAGGAACAGAGAAAAGAATTAAAGATGAAGGATGACAAGGCGTTGTTGCTCATTCACCAGTGCGTGGATGATGCCCATTTTGAAAAAATTCAGAACGCAACTACAGCTAAGGAAGCATGGAGTATTCTGGTACGATGCTATGCTGGAGGTGAAAAAATCAAGAAGGTAAGACTTCAAACCTTGAGGCGACAGTATGAGCATTTGGTTATGGAAGAAGGTGAAAGGGTGAGTGATTTCTTCTGCCAGATATTATCAATTACAAATCAGATGAAAGCATGTGGTGAAGCTGTCTCAGATACGATGATCATTGAGAAAATAATGAGATCATTACCGCCGTCGTTTGATTACATCGTTGTGGCCATCGAAGAATCTAAAGATGTTGAAAAACTCAAGATAGAGGAGTTTCAGAGCTCATTGGAGGCACGTGAGATGAAGATACTAGACAGAAACTCTGTAAGACGCGATGATCATGCTCTCAAGGTCAAGCATATTAAAAGCGAGGAGAAAAAGAAGCCTAAGAAACGAGAAGAAAAATTGAGAAAAGGAAAGTGGAGGAAAGATGGCAGTGATGCTGATACAGAAGATGGCAGTGGTGTAGATACAGAAGAACCAGATGATAAAACTAGTTCAACAAGAAAGAAAAATTTCAAGAAAGGGTCAAAGAAGAAAGACAAAAGGAATATTGAGTGTTTCAACTGTCATAGATATAGACACTTTGCATCTGAATGCTTCCCAGAAAAGGCGAGTCAAAAGAAATCTCAAGGCAAAGAGAAAGAAGCTCTTATTGTACAGGAAGAATCGGATGAAGAGACACTAACATTGATGGTGATGACAACCATGGAATGTGAGAAACCGGTGAATAACACATGGTATCTTGACTCGGGTTGCTCGAATCACATGACATGCAATAAAGGATGGCTTGTTAACTTCGATGACACAAAGAAAAGCAAAGTAAAATTTGCTGATGACAGTACTTTGAGGGTTGAAGGCAAGGGAGACGTGGTTATCAACAAAAGAAGTGGCTCACAGGCAGTGATTTCCAGCGTGTTGTACATACCTGAAATGAAATGTAATCTCCTTAGTTTAGGACAATTAGTCGAAAAGGGATTCACAATGGTCATGGGTAATCAGAATCAGGTAAAACTATATGATAAAAAGGGAAGATTAGTATTAACCAGTAACCTTTCAAAGAATAGAACGTTTCAAGTGCGTTTTGATGCAGTAGAAAATGCACAATGCCTATCTGTTTTGAAGAATGACGAGAGTTGGACATGGCACTTGCGCTTTGGTCACTTAAACTTCAGAGATTTGCAGAAACTCAAGGAAAAATCCATGGTGTCAGGTATGTCACATATTTCTTTACCTATTGATGCTTGCAAATCTTGTTTGACAGGCAAACAACCAAGAAAAATGTTCCAGACACAAGTTGAGACAAGATCGAAGGAATGCTTGAACGTGGTACATGCTGATATTTGTGGACCACTGGACACGTTGTCATTGGCTGGAAATAGATATTTCATCGTCTTTGTTGATGAATTTAGCAGGATGTGTTGGGTGTTTGTGATTAAAACAAAAGGTGAGACACTTGATGTCTTCAAGAAATACGTGGCTAATGTGGAAAGAGAAAGTGGCAAGGTCTTGAAGATTTTAAGAACTGATGGCGGAGGAGAGTTCACCTCACACGCGTTTGAAGCTTTCTGTCAAGAGAAAGGCATAACACATGAGGTAACAGCACCATACACGCCTCAGCATAATGCACTTGTAGAAAGAAGAAACCAGACTATAATGAACATGGCCAGATGTCTTCTTAAGGAGAAGAACTTGCCACAAAACCTGTGGGCTGAAGCCGTGACGACAGCTGTCTATCTCCTCAACAGGTGTCCAACCAAACGGATAGAAGGAAAGGTTCCTCTGGCAGTCTGGACAGGATCGACACCATCGGTAAAACATTTAAAGGTTTTTGGTTCATTAGCATTCGTTCATACTGCAGATCATAAGAGAACCAAACTTGAAAGCAAAAGCGAGCCAATGGTGTTTGTCGGCTACCATCCGACTGGTGCTTACAAGCTCTATGATCCGATGAGGCGGAAAATGACCATTAGCAGAGATGTGATCGTGCTAGAGAAAGAATCTTGGGATTGGAATTACATGCATACAGATTCAAAGAAGTTTCTGGTTCGTGAGCCCACTGATGATCTCGAACATGAAGAAACTGAACTTGTTCCTAGGACAGAGGGTGTCTCTGTCGATCATAGCAATGAAAATCAACGACCAAAGAGGCAAACTGTGAGATCATCCAGACTTGAAGATTATGAAGTGTACTCAAATGCTGCACTCGATGAAGAAGGAAGGGTAATTCACATCGCTTTAATGGCAGGAGCAGAACCAGTGGATGTGAACACTGCCTTAAAGCAACCTGAATGGAGAAATGCCATGATAGAGGAGCTTCAGTCGATTGAAAGGAACAACACATGGAAGTTGGTGGATCTTCCACGTGGCAAGCGAAGTATAAGTGTCAAATGGGTATTCAAAAGGAAGCTGAATCCTGACGGAAGCGTGTCAAAATACAAAGCGCGTCTTGTGGCAAGGGGTTTTTTGCAGAAGAAAGGGGTCGATTTTGACGAGGTGTTTGCACCGGTTGCAAGGTTGGAAACCATACGACTTGTTATAGCAGTTGCATGTGCACAAAGATGGCTAATTTTCCAGATGGACGTGAAATCTGCCTTTCTCCATGGCACAATCGAAGAAGAAGTCTATGTTCAGCAACCCCCAGGATTCGAAGAAAAGGACAAAGAAGGGAAATATACAGATTGCAGAAGGCATTGTATGGCTTACGTTAGGCACCCAAAGCCTGGAACAGAAGGATCAACGCATCACTCATTCATCATGGATTCGAAAAATGCAAAGTCGAGCACGGGGTCTATGTGAAGCAGACTACAGGAGGTAATTTGCTTATTGTTTGTTTGTATGTAGATGATTTACTTGTAACAGGTTCACAGCTGAAGGACATAGACAGATTCAAAGAATTGATGAAGTCAGACTTCGAAATGACCGACTTAGGAGAACTTAGTTATTTCCTTGGAATGGAGTTTACACGTTCAAGCAGAGGACTCGTTATGCATCAACAGAAATATGCAAAGGAGTTGCTCGAACGCTTCAAAATGCATGAGTGTAATGCTGCACGAACCCCTTTAGAAGCAAATGTAAAACTTGGGAAAGATGAAACCGAAGAAGAGGTAGATGAAACAAGATTCAAACAGATTATTGGATCCCTGAGGTTCTTGTGCAACAGCAGACCTGATTTAGTGTTTGGGGTGGGCTTAGTAAGTAGATTTATGAGTCAGCCGAGGAAGAGTCATATGGAATCTGTGAAACGCATCTTAAGATACATAAGAGGCACCTCAAATTATGGAATATTGTTCCCATATGGAAGTCATGAAGATTGCTTGGAGCTCACAGGGTACTGCGACTCTGATTATGGAGGTGATACAGTTGAAAGAAAGAGTACATCAGGGTTCATCTTCTTTATGGACGGTGCACCAGTCTCATGGTCATCCAAGAAGCAATCTGTTGTGGCTCTATCTAGCTGTGAAGCAGAATACATCTCAGGGTGCCATGCTGCCTGTCAAGGAGTTTGGCTTGAAGAACTGTTGAGAGAGCTGCAGATGATAATGGAGAAACCAGTGAAGTTGAAGATGGACAACACCTAAACCATCAACCTTGCACGAAACCCAGTAAGTCATGGGAGAAGCAAACACATAGAGGTGAGGTTTCACTTCTTGAGAGACATTGTTAACAAAGAAAGGATTGAATTGTGTTACTGCAAAGCTACAGAACAGCTAGCAGACTTGTTTACAAAACCTCTAGCTGCTGACAAATTTGAAGTCATGCGGGAAAAGATTGGGATTGTGTCACTCAAGGATTTGAATTAAGGGAGAGTAATGGCTGCCGTGTAATTCAAATTCTGTTTTTCTGTTATTGTATAATCTTCAGGTGTATATAAACAATGTACCCCATTCATTCTTTTAATGAGAGTTTATTTTCTGATATACTTCTGTGATATTAGTCTTCTCTACAATAGCTTTCGTTGGTTCCAATAAAGTGTTGACTAATTTATTGATGAAATGAGACTCTTGATAATTGTAATGATAAAATACTAACCAATATCATCGTTAATAATAAAAATTTTAAATAATAAAAATTGTAATTAATCATCTGACAATTTTTTTTTTCATAATTGCAAAATTGCAATGATAAGTTATTAACAAAAAACAATTCATTAGTAACAACAATTGTGATTTATCAACAAATTTTTTTTAAAATAAATTATGGATGGATTTCGTATGGATGAAAGTTTCTGTCTCCATTAATAAATTTGAGTTTACTGTCGGATATGTTATCATCGACAATATTGTATCAGTAATTAACAAAATTTTCGTAATCATACTTACATAGTGACTTAAAGAAAAACAAAAAACCATAATTTTATTTTGCATATGAACTTGTTACTAAATCAACTACCGTATTTTCTTTTCAACTTTTTAACCATCCACTTAAAATTTAATAACAATTATTCAACTCTAATTTGTATGTTTTTCCTTCTCCTAAATCTAACATAATGTAAAATGTTTCCTTACATTATATCCATTCTTTTAAGATTTGATATAATTTTTTATAATGAAATAGTTTCGATATTATTCATGAAATTTTTCTTTAATTTCCATCCATCCCAAATTTAAAATCGTTCTTTAATCTCATCATTAATTTGCGTAGACTTAGAAATTGTAGTTTTGATTTCTAAATGTTTACTGATTCCTCCTATCTCTCTAAAATTTAAAACTTTGATTTTTTTTTATTTGTGTTTTCTTTTACGCAGCAAATTGAGCAAATTTTGTTAATCCGTCTGGCTTTTATAATTTAGTTAAAAAAGGCCTTCATAAAATTCATAAGCATCAAAGAAACTTAGTTTGGAAGAATGCGTTTCGTGAAGCTAATCATGTAACTGGGGGAACTATGACATCATTATAGATTAATTGGAAAACATTAAAGCAAGAAAAATACTAAATTAATATATTGTGATGACATTGTCTTTTTCTTTTCATAGTAAATGATCAGAAAATTTTAAACATATGACATGAATTTCAATTACACGAATCATTCTTTTAACACGTGAGAATTCATAATATATTTAATCGCCACGTAGACTTATGAAGTTATCTTGTGATATTTTAATTAACATTGGCTAATAAAAGATGAGTCCGGTCACTGTTTGGATATTTTAATATAAATCTGTTTATGAAAGTGACTAAATATAACATAAAAATAAATTATAATATATAAATAAAAAACAAATTTGATATTATGATAAAAGAGATTGTTTTAGGAGGGCTATTTTGCAATGATAGATTGGGTATGTTTGTGAGGAAATTTGCAGACAAAGTCCAACTCATGAAGGACAAAAACCAAGACCAAGGAAGCCATGAGTACTGGAACTGGACCCAGCATCCATAGCATCAAAGGAACAGCAACACAGAGCACCCTACTTCCCACAAGAGCTAAGGTGAACCCTCTTTCTAATATGGTGTGTGTGTACCCTCCTGACAAAAACTCCCCGTACGCATTCATCAGAAAATTCGCATCGATCAGAAACCCTATCGCCATCGAACTGAACACGAAGCTCATCACCAAACAAATTGATGTTGATCCATACTTCAAAACGAACGTTTTATCTGACTTAGAACCGAAAAATCCACTGCTAAAGAGATGGCTAGCATTGTAGCTGTTGTTGCTCAAAGCTGCCAAACCCAAGTTTATCAGAATGGTTATAGTAGCTGTCAGTATTGTAGACATAAGAGTGTTCCTCAAGCTTTGCACTGTCAACATAGCTTTGCTCGCATCACCCTGCACATATATATGCCAATCAAATCTTATAAACATTGAACTCCAACTATATTATTTATGTTAAGAAATTGTAATACTTACCTGATTTAAGTTAAGGCTCCAAGTTGTTCTTTTGAGCTTGTCGATTCCGTAAGTTGTACGCGAAGGATTGTTCTTGATGGTGTGGCAAAGATAGACATGGTAACTCAGTGTGATGAGGAGACTCAAAGGGATGAAAATGGTGTCCAAACAAATAGCCACTCTCATCTTTTTCCCTGTTTTGATGAAGAAATGAAAAAGTTTTGTAAGAATGAACGAGACATGAGATGCGTGTTTTTATAATGGGGGTGTTGTATTAGAAAGAGAATGTGAATGATGCATGAAATATTGTTTTTAATTGTTGTTAGTGCATGCTACGGCTCCTCTATCAGTGGAAATTATATAATGGACACCAAACTCGATGTGGGATTTGAGTCATACGTAACTCATACATATATGCGTCAATACCTAATTAACATGCCACCACATCATATTCAAACCAACCAATTAATCACTTCATTAAATATTCGTAATATCATTCAAAATAATATTATCAAAAACATGATCTTATAATCTCGATGAACAATTCATAATAACAATTCTTTTCATCTGGCAAAGTAACTCTATTATATAAAAAGGAAATGTTTGAATAGTGTAACAGTGAAAAAAAATAAAGGAAAAGAATTAAAATGGTAAACAAAATTATTTTTAAAAAAAAGGAGAGGAAATTCAACCGTGTATAGGATCATCGATTCCTAATGCAATAGATGATTCATAAGTTAAATAAAATTATTATATGGTTTCATATTTAAATAAGATTGTAAATATATTATTGTTATATCATATAACAAATAATTTATATTGTATGGTAAGAGTGAGTACAAGTCTAGATCATAACATTCATTTTTTTATGCTATATTACCTAATATTCAACAATGTATTGATTTCTATATCATTGATGATATATTACAAGAACGATACAGTAAATATATATATATATATATATATATATATATATATATATATGAATGATAAATTACTGTAACATGTTGGTGCAAGGGAGACTAGATTTAGATTCTTTCTTAAAAGGTTTATGTTTGTGAATGAAAAAGAAAATTATTAAAAAGGTGAGATTCTTAGTAACAATCATATGGAAATTTTAATAACATAATAATTTACATACCAACCTTATTCCGTGAGTAATTATTTATAAGAAATTGAGTTATTTCTTCAAACAATAATAAATATATAAGAAAATGCGTTATATAAGAGTGAAGAAATTTTTAGTGAAGAGTAATCACGTATAAATTAATTGACTATGCAACTTAAATAATATAAAAAACAATTAAAATCTACTTTTAAAAAGTTAACTTTGTATTCGTTTATTAATATAATCATATATATAAAGTTCACATTTGGTTACCAAAATACCATTATGCCTTTGTTTTTGTCTTTTTCTAGTCCAACAACATTGAAATTGCGACCTAAATGCGTTTCTTTTTTTGCAACTAGTGTATCAACAATATATATGAGATAATAAAGCTAAGTCTAATATTTAAAAATTACTAATTGAGATTAAATTTAACTAAAGTAACCGTCATCATTATAGTTGGGTTATGTAGAATTATTTGTTCATGCAACATGCTCCATTTTCTCCACCACATCTTCACCTTTAAAGTTTATATATATTTGATGTAACATTCCAAAAATATAGCATAAAGCTATATACAGGTGTCATCATTTAACAATATAATAGAACAGTTGCTGAAATAATAAAGTTAAACTTACAGTTAGTACAAAATAATCATAAAATTTAAAACTTTACATAAACTTCCTATACTACTACCAAACTATACTCATATAACCGAACGATTATATTTACAAAACAAAATAGTGACCGAACGGTTCACCAAAACTATCTATACTAATATGACCGATCAGTCATGACCTAAACAGCAGGAGTCTCGCCGTCCAGCTCCTGTTCTAGAGTGAACTCTTCCCCTTCTGCTCACATCCAAAAAGGATGATCATTGCAAGAGAAAACCGAACGGTAATATGGACAAAACAGGAAATAAGGGTAAGCTACTATAATTTAAATTGAACATTCATACATACAATTCATACAAGTATAACAATACAAAACTGAACACTATAGCATACCAAAACAAATGAAGATACAAACTTAGCCCTATATTACATGCATAAACCGAACACCTGACTTGACCATCCGGATTGTATGAATACGTAACTTGAGGCCATTCATGCACTCAGGTGGTGTAGTAATTGAAAAACCATCAGCTGCCACCAGAGGTTAGTCCGTTATAACTCACCCAAGAACCTATGGGCTAGGACCTCCTGTCATTCTCACACAATGCATTAACCATCTCTACTTGAGAATTAGTAATCATCAGAATATCAGGATGAACTCCATGAATTTCACTATCCATATTCATACTTTACCACATCAATACACATTTCACTTAGACATTCCTCCTTGGAATTCTCTTTCACATTACATGAAACTTATACCTTATTTGAATAACAATAAAATTTCCCATACACCTTAGATCCATACAATTATCTCAAATAATCAAAGTCATACTTTGAAAATATTATTTAAATATAAAATATTCATTCATAGAAGAAAACCGAACAGTAACAACACAACCCCTGAATATGACCGAACGGAAACTCACTAACTTACAAAACTGAACACTAGAGCTTAAACCGAACACTTATAATTTAACTGAACCCTTGGTGTAAGACCGAACGATATTTCACTATTCACAAATCAGGACCGAACGGTATTTTACTATCCACAAAACAAGACCGAACGGCATTTCATACTAAGGATGAAAAATGGTTGAATACTAGAACTAAATAAAATACTACCACGAAACCGAACGCTATAACCTAAGACAAACACTTATAGTTTAGTCCGAACACTTAGGATAAATCCTACATACTATTCATCAAACTTAACACTTTTAACGAAACCAAACATTAAAACAGTATGACCATATTGTGTACCAAAACTACTATTCCGATTATAACCAAACGTATTTTAAGCCTAGTATAAATACAAAGTCTAACTCTAGTATAAGAATTATCTTTAACAAAATATTACACAACCTAATAAGACCCACCATTAATACAGAACCATTTACCACTAGGGGACCGACCACGCAACTAAGACCGAGTGGTCATACTCAGATAAAACCAAAGAAAATATAACTCATTGAAATTCTAGTGTCTGACCATGACCGAGCGGTCAAGACCGAACACTCAACTCTTCTGCATAATTTCTGCAGAACTCCTACAGACTTATACAGGATTCCCCAAAACCCAAAAACATACATTTCATACAATCATATACCAATCATCAAATCAATTCATTCCATACAAATTCATATCACACACAATTAAATTAAATAGCTTCTCTTACCTCTTAACAGACCGAACTGCTCACAGAATCTGCCCACCACCAAACACGTAAAGCCAATATTCACTGTTTGAGGAAACAGACCACCCAAAGGACCAGAAATGTGATCAGATTTGAAGAAGAATACGAAGATAAACACATGCAAACAGAAACTTAGTTTGCATGTGCCCAAAACTAAACTTTCTTTAAAAGTAAAAAGACCTACCAGCTCAAACCACCACTTGACCGATTGAAAAGAGAACCTTTGCCCCCAGCCAACTTCAAACACAATCTGATGAATGATCGGATGAATGAAAACATGAGAATCAATGGAGGAAAATTTTATTTAAGTACTACCGTCAAAACCGATCGGTCCACTCTGCTGCTCACATCTGTCTTTCACTTTCTGAATTTCTCAATTCCCACCCTTCCACCTGGCTTCCACTTCATCTTCAGAATTTAAGGGTTCTGACATTTGTCGTCTTTTATTGGATTTTTCTATTGCTTTGTGTGGTGACATCATTTCAAGTATGGAACTTTTCTTCATTTTTTACTATATTGTAATTAAACTTCTTCATGTTGCCTTTATTTAGGTTATACTGTTTATGAGAGTCTATTAATGCTCTAAAACATCTTATGGATAATTAAGTGGGTGTAGCATTAATTAACACTTATTCATTATAAATCATTATCATAACATTGTTTTTGTTGTTTAAATTTATGCTTAGGAAATGCAATCACTATATTAAATACTTTTATAAAAAGTTTACTGCTCATACAAATCCCATAGAATTCAACTGAAGATGTTTGTGATATATACCAAAACAATCACAACTTATTCATGGATTTTATGATGACTTAAGGCAGGGACCCATTACTAGAAGTATGGCTAGAAGAATCCAAGAAGAGCTTGAAGATATGGATACAACAGGGCAAGTTCTTTTCCTTCATTTTAAGTGGAATTTGGAGATACCAAGAGAAGGGGCAAATCTGTCCATATGAATGTCCAAGTTGCTAGCTGCACCACCACTCTTTGCTAAGCACACCATAGCAACATCAACACCCATAGACCACGTGCTGATTTGGTTTTTAACACATTTTTAATAAGCCTTTCTAGAAGGCCTTCATATTTTACACATGGGTCACCACATGGCAGTTGATCCATCATTCTTTGTACATCATTTCCTTGCTGCAGCTCCATGATTAGCCTACAAAATCATGGCAGCTACCTTTGTAAAAACACTTTTGAAGAATATTGATTTTTACTTTGCTGATGCATTTGCAGCACCTAAAACTCTGTCCAAAAGTCATCCCAATGAGCTTCCCTTCTCCATCTAGCTTCCTTCCAGTGGAAGGCCGCCTGAGCTAGCTCTCAACCTCCCTTACCCTGACTGACTACTTCAGTTGAAGTTTCTGTACAAAGTATGGATTTCTCTCGCATAATCGTTTACCAAGACACTGTAAACGATTACCACAGGGTTTTTTTGGCAGACTCACTCAGCCCTTCCACAACTTGGTCCCCCCACTCACATTGCCTCATTCCCCACTCCTTGGGGTCACATCACATCACCAATCACCATCTACCAACACTCAAACACCAACATCTTCCAAAGACAAGTGCAACTGTGAGTCAAACATACTGGTTTTGATAATGGTCACCCATGTTACTCTGAGTGACTACTTCAGTTGAAGTTTCTGTACAAATTCTGGATTTCTCTCTCGTAATCGTTTACCAAGACACTGTAAACGATTACAACAGGGTTTTTTTGGCAGACTCACTCAACCCTTCCATAACTTGGTCCCCCCACTCAAAATGGGTCATTCCCCACTCCTTGGGGTCACATCACATCACCAACCACCATCCACCAACACTCAAACACCAGCATGTTCCAAAGACAAGTGCAACTATGAGTCAAACATACTGGTTTTGACAATGGTCACCCATGTTACCCTGACTCACTACTTCAGTTGAAGTTTCTGTACAAAGTCTGGATTTCTCTCGCGTAATCGTTTACCAAGACACTGTAAACGATTACAACAGGGTTTTTTTGGCAGACTCACTCAACCCTTCCACAACTTGGTCCCCCCACTCACATTGCCTCATTCCCCACTCCTTGGGGTCACATCGCATCACCAACCACCATCCACCAACACTCAAACACCAACATGTTCCAAAGACAAGTGCAACTGTGAGTCAAACATAGTGGTTTTGACAACGGTCACCCATGTTACCCTGACTGACTACTTCAGTTGAAGTTTCTGTACAAAGTATGGATTTCTCTCGCGTAATCGTTTACCAAGACACTGTAAACGATTACCACAGGGTTTTTTTGGCAGACTCACTCAGCCGTTCCACAACTTGGTCCCCCCACTGACATTGCCTCATTCCCCACTCCTTGGGGTCACATCACATCACCAATCACCATCTACCAACACTCAAACACCAACATCTTCCAAAGACAAGTGCAACTGTGAGTCAAACATACTGGTTTTGATAATGGTCACCCATGTTACTCTGAGTGACTACTTCATTTGAAGTTTCTGTACAAATTCTGGATTTCTCTCTCGTAATCGTTTACCAAGACACTGTAAACGATTACAACAGGGTTTTTTTGGCAGACTCACTCAACCCTTCCACAACTTGGTCCCCCCACTCAAAATGGGTCATTCCCCACTCTTTGGGGTCACATCACATCACCAACCACCATCCACCAACACTCAAACACCAGCATGTTCCAAAGACAAGTGCAACTGTGAGTCAAACATACTGGTTTTGACAATGGTCACCCATGTTACCCTGACTGACTACTTCAGTTGAAGTTTCTGTACAAAGTCTGGATTTCTCTCGCGTAATCGTTTACCAAGACACTGTAAACGATTACCACAGGGTTTTTTTGGCAGACTCACTCAGCCCTTCCACAACTTGGTCCCCTCACTCACATTGCCTCATTCCTCACTCCTTGGGGTCACATCACATCACCAACCACCATCTACCAACAGTCAATGACTAACATCTTCCACAGACAAGTGCACGTGTGAGTCAAACATATTGCTGTTGACAATGGTTACCCATGTTACCCTGACTGACTACTTTAGTTAAAGTTTCTGTACAAAAAGTGAAATTCTCTCATGTAATCGTTTACTAGGACTGTGTAAACGATTAGGACAGGATTTTTTGAGAAGTCTCACTCAGACCTTGCCCAACTTGGTCCCCCCACTCACGTTGCCTCATTCCCCACTACTTGGGGTCACATCACATGACTAAGCACCCACTACCAGCAGTCAAAGACTAACATCTTCCAAACACAAGTGCAAATGTGACTCAAACAAACTGTTTTCGACAATGGTCACCCATGTTACCCTGACTGACTACTGCAATTGAAGTTTCTGTACAAAACCTGAAATATTCTCTCGTAATCGTTTACCAGGACAGTGTAAACGATTACGACGGTGTGTTTTTCAGCAAACTAGCTCAGGCCTTGCCCAAGTTGTTTCCCCCACTTAAAATGGGTTCTTCCCCACTACTTGGGGTCACCTCACATCACCTACTACCTTGTAAGACCACTAAAACACCAACATCTTCGAAACACAAGTGCAACTCTGAGTCAAACTAACAGTTTTTGCCAATGGTCACAAAAGTCACTCTGGTTCACTATTTCAATTCAAGTTTGTGTACAAAACACACATTATTGTCGCGTAATTGTTTACTAACCCACTATAAACGATTACCATTTAGTTTTTTCACCAGCCTAACTCAGAACTTGTTGAACTCCCTCACAGTAATCACCCTTAATTTCACTTATGAAACCCTCCCTTACTTTTGAAATATGTCAACACTCAATTTTGTCGGGGTAGTAAAAATGTGTTTTTATTGTTTTTTTTTATTTTCCTTTTATTTTATTTTACCTTTTTGTTTTATTCTATTTTAATGTATTTAGATCATTTGCTTTTAATTCAATTTCTATTTTATTTCTTATATTCATTTTGTTTTAATAGAGTTAATTAATCAAAATAATT
This sequence comes from Vigna angularis, assembly GCF_016808095.1. Classification (NCBI taxonomy): domain Eukaryota; kingdom Viridiplantae; phylum Streptophyta; class Magnoliopsida; order Fabales; family Fabaceae; genus Vigna; species Vigna angularis. The sequence goes on from NC_068971.1 coordinate 11,921,774, forward strand.
GAAAAAATTGAAAAATAAAATTAAAAATAAAATAAAAAATAAAATAAAATTGAAATAAAACAATATATAATAAGAAAATAAAAAACGTGGGGGAGGTGGGGTATGTGAGGCGTGTCTGGGGTTAGGGAGACCAGGTGGTTAGGAGGATTTTCCAAGATTTTTGGAGGAAAAGAAAAGGAGGATTACACACAGCTGGGGGACCTTCATCTTCGATCATCATCGAGTCTCCCTGAGGACATTCATCATTTTTCGCCTGCAGAAAAAAGACAGACGCCAGCCAAAGGAGAGGGAGGACCCTCATTATCCACTCTCGTTAGCCTCTTCATCTATCCATTCTCGTTAGCATCTTCCTGGTCGTAGCTCGTAGACACTTACGAAGCAAGGAAAAGCTAGAACACGAAAGGTAAGTCTTGACTCTTAAACTGCTCATATGCTATGAATGTTTGGGATATTGATGGCTGTTGTGTGCTTGTATTGGGTTGATATCTGCTTCCATTTGATTTGATAACGCCTGGCATGGTTTGCTTGCTCATATCTGGACTAAATATGTAATTATAGAGGGATACATATTTCTGTTACTTTTGGCTTGCTTCCCTCCTCCATCCATTTCCAACAACCCAAACCATGCCCAGGGTTACTAGGAGCACCCGTCATCTTATTCTTCATTCATCAAACACCTCATGACCACAGCCCAGGGGCACTAGCTCCCTCGTTACTACTCATCCGTAACCATCTCCGCAACTATCTCCAAGAGAGACCTTCACCTGAAACAGTTAATCCTTACACCTCACGACAAGCCCATCATCTTTATCCCTTCACGGCACTAACCCCTCTCTACTCATCACCCCCATCTTCATCCTTATACCACCTCACGGCCAACACCATCATTTTCATCCCTTTCTTCTTCATTTTCATCTCCAACACCTGGTACCACACGGCCAAACCTCAATATTGGGTCCAACCATATTCACTTCAACCATCCCAAAAGCCAAACCCAATTAATGCAATCAAACACGGAAACAGAAAATAGATAAAGGAGACTAGGAGAGCCAATCGGTGGCGGCATCCCGGGCTGATGGCGCCGCGGTTGGAAACGGTTTCGGTGGCGATTGGGGTTGCCGCTGACGCCCAAATTGGAAGAGGTGGTGGCGTAGTGATTGGGTCACGGTGGTGAGCGGCGGCCAGTTAAGCAGACGCAGCGCAGAGACGTCGGAAGGAGTAGACGGAATCGGAGGCTGGGACGCGGTGGCTGGTTCAGTGGCGCGGTGGCTGGAAGCAGTGACGCCGTGGCCGCCGTTGGTTTCGGACGTACCTGCTGTCGCCGGCGATTTCAAAGCTGGTGGAAGGTGGTGGCGCGAGTTGTCGCCGGCAAGGCCAAGGCGTGTTCTGGTTGAGGCGACGGTGGCTGGCTCTGGAAGGGGCGACGGTGAGCCTGCGGAGAGAGTAAGAGACCTTGGGTCTCTGGAGAGTGTGTGAGCTGAGGGAGTGAGCTTACGGGAGAGTGTTGGATCTGAGTGGGTGAGGAATGGAAGGGAAGTGTTGAACCCCTAGGAGATTCTAGGTCAGAAAAGCCACCCCGGGCCAGTACTGGGTCAAGCCCAAGAAGAAAAAACCTTTTCTCCCGCAGCCCCCCGTTTCTCACTCGCGCACCCCCTATACATCCTCGGGCCAGTGCTGGGCTTAGCCCAAGTAAACAAAAACTACTTTCTACTTCCCACAGCCCCCCGTTTCTCACCCGCGCACCCTCATACATCCTCGGGCCAATGCTGGGCCTAGCCCAAGTAAACAAAAACTCCTTTCTACTTCGCGCAGCCCCTGTTCTCACTTCCACACCCCTTTTAGCTTGGGTTTAGGCCCAATCTCTTTATAAAAGAAAAAATGGTTTGGACACCCCATTTTCTCATTTAGACACTCCCATCTTTTATTCAAACACCACTATATTTTTTTTTATTTCATCATTAAGCTTTTCATATTATCATTATTTTTACCCTTTATTTCTATTTAGTAATTTACCTACTTTTTATTTTTCTATCGTTATCTACTTTTAATTAATTAAAAATCAAATAAAAATATTTTGAAAAGGTTTAAGCACACGTCCGACCGCTCGCGTAGGCCTTGTGCTGAAAATCTTTTCCTTTCCTTTTACAAAAGTTAAAAATCAAATAAAAATATTTTGAAAAGGTTTAAGCACACGTGCGACCGCTCGCGTAGGCCTTGTGCTGAAAATCTTTTCCTTTTCTTTTACAAAAGTTAAAAATCAAATTAAAATATTTTGAAAAGGTTTAAGCACACGTGCGACCGCTCACGTAGGCCTTGTGCTGAAAATCTTTTCCTTTTCTTTTACAAAAGTTAAAAATCAAATTAAAATATTTTGAAAAGGTTTAAGCACACGTGCGACCGCTCGCGTAGGCCTTGTGCTGAAAATCTTTTCCTTTTCTTTTACAAAAGTTAAAAATCAAATAAAAATATTTTGAAAAGGTTTAAGCACACGTGCGACCGCTCGCGTAGGCCTTGTGCTAGAAAACCTTTTCCTTCTTTATTAAAAATACTAAAATATTCCCAAACCACAAGTAATCTCTCTGAAAGAACTACGTAACCCTGATTTCTCATTTTTAAATGAGAATACGTAGGAGCAAGATCAATCCTTGTCGGGCCCAAAAAACTAAAAAATATATATTTTGTTTCTTTAATTTTTTTATTTTAGGGATAATTAAACATTTAGCAAACCACATTAAATTCGCGTATTAAATTAAAGGTACTGCCTTAGGGCAGGCGTTGTAGGGTGCTAATACCTTCCCTACACGTAACCGACTCCCGAACCCGAAATTCAGTTTTCGCGGACCTTGCCTTATCATTTTATGGTTTTTCCGTAGTTTTCCATAATAAACTATGGTGGCGACTCCAAATCTCTTTTCTAAAAACCCGTTTCTTTTTGGATCGTCGTCCCGTCGCGATTCCGGTTGCGACAAAATACTTATTATAATGGTGCGTTATTTTTTCAATAAAAGAGATTTATTCATTATAACAAACACAACGTCAAAATAATTAAATTCAAAATCCAACCAATAATCTTATTACAAAAACAATGTCTACATTGTCAACTTCCATTATGTACATATATATAAAAATGTTGTTACAAGAAAAATTTGTTCATGTGTAAGCAATCCTAAAAAATGCCATATAGCTCTAGGGCTTCCATTCGTCTTATGTTCTCGTTGTCGAGGATCCATTCACATACATATTTCTTTCTAATCCCAAGCAGCTCCTCTGAAACCAACATTTTCCCCATTAGAAACTAACACATAAAATAATTTTAACAAACACAATTGCTACTTACAGTTGTATATTAAGGCATGCTTTTTCCGTTGTATTTGTCGTCTTCATCCCAAATTTCCATTGCTTTCAACATTATGACTCCACAATCATGTCTGAAATAATATACCCCCCACATAAAATTACTTATCACCATATATTCATGAGAACACAATATAATACAGCAGTACAATTCTAAAAACTTACAAGTTTGGTTGGGATGAGATATTTGCTTGTTTAACAGTCAAAGGACCAATACTACCTTCTGGTGTATTCATCAAGAGGCAAAAAAACTGTGCCATATTTTCAGCTTACCAGTTAACAAATACAAAAAAATGTTAAACAATACAGGGTTATCTGACAATCACAGGGTCATCAACAATGAAATATGTAGAATCTTACAACAGTTGTGTCTATCATTTTCCGGTCTCTGATCCCCTTACCCAATGAGTCAATCACAAATATCGCTAATGAACTCAATTTCACTGAATAACACCACCAATGATCATCGTGGAGAAATGGCATAAACAACTACAAACAATAACAACAATATCAATAACACATTTCCGACCAAAACTGGACAAATATTGCACATTAAAGGTTACTCACAAAGTCAGCTGTGGCAATGTCTCCAAGTCCAAAATGATCGCAACGCAGATAACTGTTATAGTTATGAAGCGTCCAAACATGACGATTATGTGGATGTTTCCTATAATCTGTAAGAATATGGTGATGTGGACAATTTCAAAATCATCAATCAAAAATCATTTCTTCAATGAAATATATGATACAATATCAAATTTTATTTACCGAGTATAATGGACTAAAATGAATCCTCTTAACAACACCGCACAACCTTTTCTCAAAGTACATAAACATCGTACAAGCAAATAACACCACCTACACAATCAAAAATTTTCACATTACTAACATAAACTACAACATGAAACACAAAGAAATGTCACAATACTAACCATGTTATCAACATATTTTATTGGGGCCAAAGTGTAAAATGAAGTCGTGCTCAAGGTTTGCCCAATTATCTCGCATACAACCCTAAACATATAAATATTAGTCCATCACAAACAATAGAGATTCGCCAACCACAACTACAATTCACAACAAATACCTGTATACAGTGATCTCTCTGACACTGGCTGCTCTGTATAATTGGTCTACATCAACAGTGGTGCTTGGATCCCCAACAAAACTGTGCAATGGGGGGATAACCAATGGTACGACCTCCCGTTCGTTTTCATCACCATCATCATGGATTTCAATACAAACAATTTTATCATGACTTCTTGAAACTATCTAATCTTCATATGCAGTTTTATCCTCCCCTCTTACTTCCGTATATGCATCTAGAGGGTCATCAACTGCATTACCATCACCTTGTTGTTCAAATCCACAATCACAACCAACTTCAGGCTCTTCGTCACCTCCAACTTCAGGTGCTTCATCAACTCCACTAGCAACTTCTTCATCAGTACCACATGCATCTTCTTCAGTAAAGATTGGAGTTTGACAAATTTCAAATAACTCCTTAGTAAGAACTCCAATCTTGGCATTCAATGCTACGAGATCTTCATTGTTTTTCCTCAATCTCTCCTCGGCACCTACTTCCCATGTGTCGTCATCAGAGCTTTCGTCATCATCTTTCTCAACCTTGGATCCTTCAGCCAAGGATCCTTCACTCATCCCTCCGTCATCCATGTGGAAAGCTGCACGGATTTCTGGACGATGACGATCTTCCTTTCTTATATATCACTCCAGATTTAACTACACCACTATCACACAACAAATTTTGACAAATAAGACAATCAATTTTTACATCAAAAATAACGAATATCAAAACACTTACATCTCCGGTCTTAAATATATGTTCAATTTTTTCGGTCCTTGATTTATACGGGAACCATCGCATTATGTGCGGGAAAAACCTGTGTGAAGCATGACTATGCAAAGAAAGTCTTTCAACCGCCCAAGCCTACAATATCATAATATTATTTCATCAAACCTAATTGACAATGTTCTCCAGTACATCAAAATAATAAACTATAAATCAAGTTACCTGCAACACTGCCACATTGCCACTAAGAGTGAGTGACTACGCGATACCTCCTCTCATAATTTTCTTCTTACATTTATTTAAATTCTGTACAATATGTTTATGTACACTGGTGCACCAATCGTATAGACACAAACTGTCTAAGTCATCTAACACTGCAAAAGGCATGTTACAAACATGCCTTGATTTCCTAGGAAAATAAAAAACAACCAAACAAACTAATATATATAACCTACATACTACATCAACATCAATGTTATTATCATGCACAATGACATTAAACATGTCCGTCAACTCCTTCAAAGTGATAGTTTTTGATTTGAACATTTCACCAACCAATCCAACAACTACTTCATCAAACGGAATCTCTAAACCACCTATTTCTAAACCTATGCTCATGAACACATCAATAACTGAAAAGGGCACCAACTGTTGACTTACTCTAAAACTATTATCATGCCCGGCCCACTTGCAAACCATAACCTTCAATAATTTCAAATTCACCTCCACAGGACTATGAATATTCAAACACCACATAAATGGAGTCATCCTAATGCGCTCTACATGACACTTTCCTAGTAAACGATTCATTTCAATAATGATCGATGAGTCCATCGAGATAAGAAGCCGCCACTACACAAAAATGATGATAACTTTATTAATAACTACAATTGATACGATAATAAATAATCTATAAAAAGAAAATTATAATTTTTCTTACACTTCAGTTTTTCCCTCCCATTGAAACTGCCCTAACAAGATAACAATCCACACTCGTTATATCATTAAGGTTAATGGAACACCAAAAAGGCAATGTAAAAGACAATGTGAGGGCTCGGCCAATTTTACTTACACCAACAACGACGAATAACAATGCTCCACGGCCTCCTCCAGCAGACGGGAAATCCACAACAAAGTAACCACACAGAAAACGACACCCGCCTTCCAACAACACAAATACAACACAAGACCAACAACACTAGGGTTTCAAAGATAACATACAGGATACAACGCGAGAGAAGATGGAAGGGTCAAGATGGAGGAGAGAGCTAGAGAGAAGATGGAAGGGTTGAAAAACCTACGCACGTTACGCCCAAAATAAACCGCCAAACCCATTTCTTAAAATTTTGAAATCTTCTTCCAAAAATACCCCTCGGCCTGATAACCTCTTCCTTATTTCTTTTCACTTTATTTACCCAATGCAAAGACGCCACATGGCATTGTGAAATTGTTGTCAAAAAATGGTTGTCAACATAACATTTTCCTAATAAAAAATATGCATTCCACGTAAACTATACGAAGCAATTTGTCATATCTCAAACCATTAAGGTGGACTTTTCAATGGTGTTCGTTATGAAGGAAAACTTGTAAATGAGTGGAAAGAACAATATGATTCTGTTACTGCAAGGCAACTAGTCTATAGAGATATGCAGTCATACAATCCAGAATACTAGCGGGCCACATGAAGGTTCAACCAAGGATACTTCTTCACATCTCACTCGAGTATTAATTCGTTGTGCAACCAATATTGGTCAAGCATCCGAAGAGGATATTATGCTGTTATGGGCATTTTTAAATTCCATTCACATTAACTGGTGACATCTTATTAGATATAAGATGAAAAGAGCATTAAGGGAGAACGCCAAGTTGCCATATCCACATTTGATAATCATCTTCATGGAACACTTTCAAGTGCCTACTGACACTGATCTCATTTCAGAAGTGAAGTTCAAGCAAAAAATGGGTAGTGAAGTTGTAGCATCATTTGGTTATGTGCAAAATGATGATGGAGAATGGGTTCCCAAAGGCAACGCCCCCCATCCCCCCTTACAAAAAGGTCAAGATCAACAAGGAGAAGATGATGAACAAGGCAATTCATCTACAACACTAAATAATGTCATCAACCGCATAGAACAACTTCAGACCTTCGTTGGTACAAGATTTGATGCCTTTGAAACTCGATTTGGAAACATGGACATGGTCATCACTACAAGGTTTGATGCGTTCCAATCGCGCGTTGGGAACATTGAAGAAAAACTGCAACACTTGCAAAGTGGTTCTGAAAACAATCCTCAGACTTAGAATTGCTTGCTTAGGCTTTATTTTCTGCATTACAAAAAAACTATGTGTCACAGTACCTATTTACATAATTTGAAGTCTTTAATTTAATGAAGTTCTTTACTGTCAAACTACTTCCTCAATTTTCGTCATTTAATATGTAATGTTTAATTTATTATACACTAAATACAATTGCAGTTGTGAGTAAAACACGAACACCACTTACCAAATATTACCTCCCCATCCACTTAGAGGTGGACTTCGGCCTGAAATGAACTGGTTTTGACAATGGTCACCCATGTTACCCTAACTGACTACTTCAGTTGAAGTTTCTGTACAAAACATGATTTTCTCTCGCGTAATCGTTTACCACGACTGTGTAAACGATTACAACAGGGTCTTTTCACCAGTCTGATTCAGCCCTTGCACAACTTGGTCACCCCACTCAAAATGGGTTCTTTCCCACTACTTGGGGTCACATCACATCACCAAGCACCATGTACAAATAGTCAAAAACCAACATCTTCCAAACACAAGTGCAAATGTGACTCAAACATACTGGTTTTGACAATAGTCACCCATGTTACCCTGACTAACTACTTCAGTTGAAGTTTGTGTACAAAACCTTGTTTTCTCTCGCGTAATCGTTTACCAGGACTGTGTAAACGATTACAACAGGGTGTTTAACCAGTCTGATTTAGCCCTTGCACAACTTGGTCCCCCCACTCAAAATAGGTTCTTCCCCACTCCTTGGGGTCACATCACATCACCAAGCACCATCTACAAAAAGTCAAAGACCAACATCTTCCAAACACAAGTGCAAATGTGACTCAAACATACTGGTTTTGACAATGGTCACCCATGTTACCCTGACTGACTACTTCAGTTGAAGTTTTTGTTCAAAAAATTGTTTTCTCTCGCGTAATCGTTTACCAGGTATGTGTAAACGATCACAACAGGGTGTTTTGACCAGTCTGATTCAGCCCTTCCACAACTTGGTCCCCCCACTCAAAATGGGTTCTTCCCCACTCCTTGGGATCACATCACATCACCAAGCACCATGTACAAACAGTCAAAGACCAACATCTTCCAAACACAAGTGCAAATCTGACTCAAACATACTGGTTTTGACAATGGTCACCCATGTTACCCTGATTGACTACTTCAGTTGAAGTTTTTGTACAAAACCTTGTTTTCTCTCGCGTAATCGTTTACCAGGACTCTGTAAACGATTACAGCAGAGTGTTTTGACCAGTCTGATTCAGCCCTTGCACAACTTGGTCCCCCCACTCAAAATGGGTTCTTCCCCACTCCTTGGGGTCACATCACATCACCAAGCACCGTCTACAAACAGTCAAAGACCAACATCTTCCAAACACAAGTGCAAATGTGACTCAAACATACTGGTTTTGACAATGGTCACCCATGTTACCCTGACTGACTACTTTAGTTGAAGTTTCTGTACAAAACCTTATTTTCTCTTGCGTAATTGTTTACCAGGACTGTGTAAACAATTACAGCAGGGTTTTTTTGGCAGACTAACTTAGACCTTGCCCAACTTTGTTCCCCCACTGAGAATGGGTTCTTCCCCACTGCTTGGGGTGACATCACATCACCTACTACCCTTTAGGACCACTGAAACACCAACATCTTACAAACGCAGCTGCAACATATCTTACACAAAACTTCAGCAAATACTCAAATCCACAAACCCACAAATCATAATAACAATGCTATTGAAAATAAAAAATATGTGACAAACCAAAAACTCAATTTTTATATTATTCAACTAAATCCGATACATTACACTTTGTTTTCTTAATCTATTTACAATGATCATTTACTTTCCATTAATCAACTCAATACACATATCACTCATTTTTTATTCTAAGCACTACGGTTCCGATGTATGGAGTCCTAAGTGCTCTTCCCTTGTAACGCCTTCGTGATCCAACCCTAACATACGTCTTCAAAGGTTGTTGATTTGTGTCAATGTCAGTAGGGGATACAAAACCAGTGTTCATGGATGGTTCTGTACGAGGCACACTTTCTCCACCGTGATCTTTATTTTGTCATCTTGCCTTCTCTTCAGCCAATTGTGCCTCCAAACCTACAACCCTCCTTTTAAGTTCTTCAATTAGAAATTCTTGGTCCTCTAAGGCACGCATAAAAGTTTCTCTTCGATTTATTTTTTGTATCTTATTTGGTCTTGGTTGGGCATCCTTTCTTGTTGGTGTTGGTTTGTATTCCTTCTTATCCTTGGTTGAAGCACCAACATAAACATCATCAACAACCTGAAATTTAACCAAATATTTCAGACTACACAAGTTTTGTCAATATATCAAAACATAACAAAACTTCGGATAACAAACCACATACCAAACATGTCTCCATACACCGTTTTACGAACTTGTCTCCAACACTTCTATTCATCCAATGCAATATTTGTGGAAATTTATCAATTGGACCTTCGGGTGGAACAAAATGCTCAAAAAACCATACCTAAGAAAAATAAATCATCTTAACTTATTGTAAAAAACTAAAATCAAAAAACAATAAACAAACAATTTACATTTTACATCAACAAGTAATAATTATCTGCAGCATGTAAACACAACCATCCACGTAAACGTTTGTTGTACTTTTGCCTTTCTTCAAGCCTTCTGAAGCTTTGCACAAACTACGTAACAAAAAACGATAAACTAGACTACCCCAACAATAACTACCCAAACCACTTAAGTTGTCAACAATATTAAACATTACGGGAAACACTTTTCCGCTACGTTTTGGAAATAAAATCTCACATATCCCTACCAATAGGTAAAGGCTACAAAAATGAGAACAAGGGATCTTTTTCTTGTGTTTTCGCATTAGAATTTTGTATATCGAATTCAAATCCTTTGTTCCTTTACCTATGTATTTCACACATTGAATATTTCCCATTTCCTCCTTTAAGTTAATATTTTCACCATCTATACTCAACCCCAACCCTAAATAAAAATCATTTTCATTTATATTCAAAACTTTATTTCCAACAAAAAAACCACTACTCGAGTCGTCCCACTTACCCAATAACTCACTCAATATATTTCTACCTAGTTTAACATTTACATTCAAATCTAAAAACCAATCAAATGGAGTCTTCGCAATCAATGACCGATGCTCGTCTGTCAAGCGTTCGTTCAAAGTACATATATACTTTGTCGAAAAAGAGTGACGAACGGTCAACTGCATCAACCAAAATAAAATAAGCACAACTACTAAACCCAATAACCAAAACAAAACGATACGAACCCCAAACCTAAACCCAAACCAAAAAACCATGGAACGACAAACCACTTACCTTCGTCGTCGGACAATGCTCACCGGAACTTGCCATTGCGCACTATAACATCTACCAAAAACACCACCTTTACGAAAATGGAGGGAGACAACACGACGCACAGAGAACCATCACAGAGAAAGCAAAATGAAGAGGCAGGGAAACAAGACCTTCATTTCCAACGAAACAGACAGGGGTATTTTGGGATTCTCACTTAAAACAAAACTTACGTACTTCCATTAAAACGGTTTTTAAAAAAAAAATTTAAATTAAATCTATAAACATTCGACACGTGGCTTGTCAAAAAAGTGTGCAAAATTCGTTGTTAAAATAACGCGATCCTATTTATTATATTATGGTTTGTTATAGAGCATGTTCGGAAAACTAACAATTTTTTGTTTTTTGTTTTAATATGTGTTCTTAAAAGATACAGATGGCTTTAACGAGATTGGGAAACAGCAACGCAACAACTCAAAGTACCAAATATATATATATATATATATATATATATATATATATATATATATATATATATATATATATATATATATATATATATATATATATATATATATATATATATATATATATATATATATATATATATATATATATATATATATATATATATATATCATTCTTTTAACTTACAAGAATTAATAATGAGTATCAATAATAAAAATTGGTACTAGCGATAAAAAAAAAAAGAAATAAATATTTTTTATACGGAAAAGTCTTTTGAATGTAAGAAGTAAAAATTTGTATGTATAAGTTAGTCAATCAGTTTTTATTAAGATTAAAATAAAGATATAACAGAATAAAATAAAATACATAAACAAATATTTACAATCACATGATACATTAAAGTAATAAGTTTTCAAATTTAAAAGACAACAAGATAAAACAAGAAATAAAGCAATCGTGCAAAATTAATTTATCTAATCACACGATTCAAATCCATGATCTCAATGGTAAAAAATAAAGATACTTAAACTTGCTTTCCAATTTTCAATTTGTTCTAACAGTGAACAATGTAGAAATTACAATTTTACCTTGTGCAATGAATATGTAAACTTTTTTTTTCTCTCTTCAAAGGGTGCAAAATTAATATTCTTGATTTGCAAGACCCCTCTTCCTTTTGATTAAACAATAATCAACTTAACAAATTTAGGTTTAGAAACACATAATTGGAAGTCAAACTTAACACATCTCTTCCTTTACAATTATGTGAGGTAATCACCCATTAAGATCGAGTTAAGGTCCAAACAAATAAAACCCTTACTTTAGGTCTCCTAAAATAAAGGTCTTCAAAAAATTTTAATACTAATATACCTCTTTTATATAAGTTATAAAATTATATTTGAAAATAAAATTTAATTCAAATATTATAACAAACTGTTAATTTTTATTGATACTAAAAATTATATTTAATGAGCTAACAAATTTTTCAATAAATTATAATTTTGTTTAAGAAAAAAAGAATCATTAAATATCTTCTTACTTATCAATTTTAATTTTCTTTTTTTCTTTGCGTCTCACTGTCTATATTTTAAGTGATAGAAGAAAGTAGTTGGCATTTTTTTTGCGTCTCACTGTCTAAATTATAATTTTGTTTAAGAAAAAAAAATCATTAAATTTCTTCATTTTTATTCTACACGGCATCATATCATGTAAAAGACTAAAAGCAAAAAAAAAATAAAAAAAAATTGTTATATTGTTATTGACTAATTTGTCTCTAGATACTTATTGCATGTTCCTTTATCAAATTAAAATTATCTCCTTTTAAGAAAGTCTTAATTTAGTAATCTTAAATCTAATATTGTGATAAGTTTTCATTGTATAAATAAGTTATATATATTTATATATATATATATATATATATATATTAAAAGAATAAATTCTTTTTCAAATGCATATATAAAAATGCCTGTAGAATAATGTTAACCATTTCAGTGTTAGTTGTTGTAGGAAATAGGAGTTTTTTAAAACTAAAGATATAAAAATTTAGTTAAGATTGACAAATTAATAAACAATTTTACATCACCAATGAAAAATAAATTTTAAATAAAATTATATATTTTAACATAAATGGTTTCATTAGAAAATAAAAAAGTCTTAAAATTTATTTATGTCTTTCAAATCTTGAGTCACTCTTGCCAATTCAATGATCTTATAACAAATTTCAAGCTTTTCTAATCATCATATAAACATTGTTGTCATCGGTACGAATTTTATCTAACTCTAAACTTTGTATATAGTATTTTCTACCTTGTTAATATTTTCATTGGTATTCCACAAACTAAACACTATAGCTTATAACAAACTTTTTCTCAACAAGATCATACAAACATGATAGAGGACTATCTTTATATCCTATGGTAGAAGAACATGAGGAAGAGTAATTGCGATCCAAAGGACCTATGACAAGGTCAAGGAGCAAACACTTGGAAGAACAAATCTATTTGGAGCTTATAATGCTCTATAAAGATTGAAATTCAAGGGACATGAAGATCATGACTTGGAGAACAATTATATAATAGTTTAGGCAATTAAAAGTATTTGTAATTTTCTTTTAATTATAAACAAATAGTTTATATTTTAAAATTTTCTAGTTATTTTTGAACCTAATGTATTTGGTGGCTTAAACTTTTGTGCCTATATATAAAGGCATCAAATGCATATGTAAACACTTTTGAATCATATTATATGCAATTGCATTCTTTGAAAGAGGATTTCCTTTATTCTTGGATTAGAACTCTGATTCTTATCAAAGATTAATATCTTTGTGACAAATCTTCACTTGCCTTGACAATATGCTAGATTGTGACATCTTCATCCCTATCTTATTATGCATTCTTCTCTGATTTATTTTTGTTATTCCTCTTGAGGATTCAAATTCAGAAGCGATAGTACTCATTCGTGGACAAGATTGTATCATTTGATATCTATAGCAAGGTTTTGGTTTGACACTTTTATCTTATTTTCTATCATATTAAAAAAACAAAAAAAAATTCTTGAATGTTTATGTTCTATGCTTTGTTTTAAAATTTTGTTTGGTTTGTTGTTCTTAGAATTTTATAAGGAGTAAAACCTCTAATATTTTATCCAATTCCGTTGAGCTTTTAATTTTTTGTGTTATTTGTTTTCTAGCTTCGTTTAAATTGTGCGCTTCTACATTTGATCTGTGGAAATTATGTGTTTTTGTGTTAATTATAGTCCTAATTAACTATTTACCTTGATCTTGCATGAGTTTTGATGTTAAAGGACAATCTGGTCAATTTTCTTTGTTTGTGTGCGAACTACAAAATTGAAACAAAAATAGTGGATCCAAGTCCAAAGGAAACTAATATATTGAAAGAAAAGAAAAGGAAAAGGAAAAAAATAGGATATAAGAGTAAAAAAAAATAGAGTTCCACACATTGTTGCACTATTATTTATAATTGTTAATCTATTAAATTATGTTCAGTCTTTTTTTAAAATCTCTGCATTGTCTCATTTAACTCTTTTTTGTAGTTTTTTTTTTATTGTTTTATGCCTTTCAAAATTTCTAGAAGTTTTGTCTAAGAGTTTTGTATTTTCTTTGACCTATTGAGTCAAGATTTAGATCTTGCAACGTTTTTCACATTATTTATTCACTTTTTGCTTAAGCTATTGGAGTTCTCTACTAAAAAATTAAGGGGAATTAAGTGGTAGAGGTAAGAGAGTATACCCAAGAAAAGGCTTCTAAGTGTGATATACGAGTGAAATTTGAGTGAAACACTTAGAAGAATGGTGAGGTCCCAAATATATATATATATATATATATATATATATATATATATATTATTAACATTTTCTTGCAAGACATGACTTCTTCTCAAAATAATAACCCTCCATCACCTAAGACTACGACAATTATGATTGAACTTAAGCATCTGAACTTACAAATTACTCAAATGCAACAACACACTCAAATGTAGTTTGAAAGGCTTTAAAAGTCTAACGAAGATGTGAGTGTGAGATTGGAGGAAATGGAGAGAAGGAGAAAGAGACATGATGATTGAGACCATTATTCTCATAATGATGACGAGGAACATGTTTTTAATTTGTGGCTTCATTCTTTATGCAAATTCTTAAAAAAAAAGCAACTTTTAATTTGTGTCTTCAGTTCTTTATGCAAATTCCTAACAAAAGTAGCTTTAGCAAACATGCTCCTCTTCATCATTATAAGAATAATGGTCTCAACATTGTGTCTCCTTCTCCTTCTCTTCACTCTCTTCAATCCCATAGTTACATCTTTATTAGATTTTTCGAACCTTTCAAACTTCAATTAAGTGTGTTGTTGTATTTGAGTCATTTGTAAGTTGACCTTTTCAAGTTCAACCACAATTGTCGTAGTCTTAAGTGATGGAGGATCACTATTTTCAGAAGAAGTCATGTATGTATGTACACACACACACACACAAAAACATACACACATAAATGACCTCACCACTTTTTTAAGTGTTTCACTCAAACCTCACTCGTATATCACACTTAGAGGTTTTTTCTTGGATGTACATTTTTACCTTTTGTCACTCCATTTTCCTTTAGTGCTTGGTAGATAACTCCAATAGCTTAAGCATATAGCAAACAATGAGAAAAACTGTTGCGAGATATAAATATTGACTCAAGAGATCAAAGAAAATATAAAACTCTAGACAAAACTTCAAGCAATTTTAAAAGACTTAAAAAATAAAAATAAAGATAATAGGACTACCAAAAAGAGTTAAATAAAACAATACGGAGACTCTAAAAAAAGACTGAATATAATTTAATAAATTAACAATCATAAGAAATACCGCAACATAATAATTGTATTGAACTCTATAATTTTTATTTCATTTTTTTTACTCTTGGATCCTTTCTCTATTTCTTTTCTTTCAATATATATTTGTTTCCCTTTGACTTGGATTCACTATTTTTTTTTTCAATTTTGCAATTCAACTCACAAACAAAGAAAACCAAAGAGATTATTCTTCAACACCAAAACTCATGCAAGATCAAGGTAAACAATTAATTGAGACTATAATTAACAAAAAAACACAAATAGATAATTTTCACAAATCAAACATAGAAATGCACAATTTAAACAAAGAACACAAAAGATAAAAAAAATCAACGAAATTGGATAAAATATTATCGGTTTTACTCCTGATAAAATTCTAAGAATAAAAACCAAAAAAAAAATTCAAAACAAAGCATAGAACACAAACAAGAATGTTTTTGATTTTTTTTAATATGACAGAAAAATAAGATAAAATAGGATATTCAAACCATTGCTCTAGATACCAACTGACACAATAATGTCTAGGAAATAGCACAATCATTTTTTCATTTGAATCCTCAAGATGCACAACAAAAATAAATCACAAAAAAATACGAAATAAGACATGAATATGGGTGTCACAATCTAGTATATTGATAAGTGAAAATTCGCTACAAAAATGTTATTTTTTTAAAAGAACAAGAGTTTTAATCCAAGAACTAAGAGAATCCTCTCTCAAATAATGAAATTTCATATAATATGATTCAAAAGTGTTTATATATGTATTTGGTGCCTCTATATATTGGTACAAATGTTTAAGCTACCTCAGAACCCTAAAAGAAATCCCAAAGACATTAGGTCCAAAAATAACTTAAAATTTTAAAAACAGAAACGAATTGTTTGTAATTAATAGAAAATTACAAATTGTTTTTATTGCCTAAACTATTATATAATTTCTCTCCAAGCCATGATATTCATGTCACTTGAATTTCAATCTTCATGGAGCATCATGAGCCTCGAGGAGATTCATTCTTCCAAAGGTTTTTTCTTTGACCTTGTCATAGGTCCTTTGAATTGCAATCACTATTTCTCAAATTCTTCTTCTATAAGATCAAGGGATAGTCCTTTATAACAACATATAGTCAAATTCATAGTATTCAATACCATTAAAGATGCAATGCTTTATCTTTGCATTTGACTTGAATTTTTCAACTTTTAGAACATGAACAAATGCCTTAAAACTGAAGATATACAAATGATTGTTGATAACATTATTTTCAAACCAAACTTTAATAGGCACCTAATTATTCAATACAACTATAGGACAAAGATTAATAACATGCATAATGCCTTTTCATAAAATTGCTTTGGCAACTTCGTTTCAAAAAGCATATACATAACTCTTTTAACTAAAATTTTGTTCATCTTTTGTGTTTAACTATTCAATTAAAGAGTTATTGGAAATAATCATCAAAGTGTTCATGGTACTCTCTAACATTATTAATACAAATGCATTAAAGCTTATTGTCTTGTTGACTCTCAACCAAAGCATAAAATCCTTCAAAACTTTTTAAGTAATTAATCCTCTTTCTAATGCATAGACCCATAGCTTTCTATAATAGTCATCAATAAAAGTAATAAAGTAAAGTGTATCAAAAAAAAATATACATTTAATGGGCCACAAACATCATAATGCACTTATTCAAACAACTATAACTGTTTTTAGAGAAAATAATTCTTAAATGATTTTCCAGTTTGTTTACCAAGCAATGAAAATATTTAGAGAGTTGCTCCCTCCACCACCACCAACCGCTCCCTGCACCTCCCCATACCTTATTTGCCCTTCTATAAAACGGATGTCAATATCTGTTTCACCTTCAACGGATGTTGACATGCGTAACATCCATTTACATATTTTATATTTTATTTTATTATTTTTATTTAAAAAAAAACTTCAACCTTCAATGTTATTATTTAAAAAATAATAACATCCATTTATTATTTTTATTTAAAAAAACATATTTTATATTTCAGTTTAATAGATTTTTAAAAAAAAATTTATTTATTATTTAAATAATAATATATAAATTAAAATAATAATAATTATTTTATTAAATAAAATAAAATTAATTTATAAAAAATTAAATAATAATTTTTAAAAAATTGAATAATATTTATATATTAATTTAAAATATAAAAAATTAAAAAACTAAAAACTAAAAAACAAAAAAAGGCAACGGATGTCGCCACATCCGTTAACGGATGTGGCACATCCCTTTTAATATATTTATAACAAATTTTTTAATTATTATTTAAATAATAATACATAAATTAAAATTAATAATAATTATTTTATTAAATAAAATAAAATTAATTTATAAATAATTAAGTAATAATTTTAAAATAATTAAATTATATTTATATATTAATTTAAAACAAAAAAATAAAAAAATTAAACTAAAAAACAAAAAAAGCAACGGATGTCGCCACATGTGTTCCAGATGTGGCACATCCGTTTTAATATATTTATAATAAATTTTTTAATTATTATTTAAATAATAATACATAAATTAAAATTAATAATTATTATTTTATTAAATAAAATAAAATTAATTTATAAATAATTAAGTAATAATTTTAAAATAATTAAATTATATTCATATATTAATTTAAAACAAAAAAATAAAAAAACTAAACTAAAAAACAAAAAAAGCAACAGATGTCGCCACATCTGTTACGGATGTAGCACATCCGTTTTAATATATTTATAATAAATTTTTTAATTATTATTTAAATAATAATACATAAATTAAAATTAATAATAATTATTTTATTAAATAAAATAAAATTAATTTATAAATAATTAAGTAATAATTTTAAAATAATTAAATAATATTTATATATTAATTTAAAACAAAAAAAAATAAAAAACTAAAAAGTAAAAAACAAAAAAAGACAACGGATGTTGTCACATCCGTTAACAGATGTGGCACGTTCGTGGAAGAATTTTTTCTTCAACGAAAGTTGACATCAGTTGAAGAAAAGAGGTGGGGGTGTAGGATATTTTAAAATATAAGGATAGTTTTGGAATTTTAAAAAAATGTGATGGTGCAGGGAGCAAAGTGGGATGGTGTAGGGAGTAACCATTTATTCAATTTTCACTTTTCTATCTCAAAAGCCCATTATTTTTAACTAAGCACATCATTTTTAGCTAAACAAATTCCTTTTTCACTTATATTACCAAACTTTCAGTGTCACAAAGATACCTTCGTATACATAACATCCAGACTCTCCTTATCAATCAATTGGTTGATATAGATTAATTATTTTTAGTTACTAAAATTAACCATTATTTAAGTATTTTATTGTAGTCTAAACTAAATAAGACAAAATAAGTTTTATTAGTTATAATTTTTAAAATGCAATTGAAAAATTAACCACACGAAGACTAGTATTCATATTATCTTATTTGAACGTATGGTAGTTAATTGTACATCATAATTCTATTTTTCTTCTTTGTAAATAGATGAAAAAGATAAAATTCTAAATAAAAATATTAAAATTCTCATAATAAACTATGAAAAGTCTTTATGTCAAGTTAATATGTAAATAAACTTCACGTCAAAATATTGAATATTGTCCTTTATGTGAATATTATTAACACTCATGCATAGAGTGCCTTGCTCTTACAGGTAGAAAAAAAATAGAGTTACTTTCTTGGAAGGACTTTATATTTACTTGCTACATTTTTTTTTTTTAATTCTGATCTCTACTCAGTTATTTCTTCGTTTAAAAGGAAATAGTTGTAGCAAAATCTATATAACACTTGTTTCTTATAGCAATAATATACTAGTTTCTTTATAAACATTTCTAACAGAGAAAATAAAAAAATTAAATTAATTTCTTCATAATATAAAATTAGTTTATGAATAAGATAATTTTTATAAATTTTTTATATTCTTTAAAAATTTAACTTTAGCTTTTACATAAATTAACTTTTACATATTGTTTCTAACTTTAAAATTATGCAATAAGCTGCTTATATTATTTTTAAATAATATATTCAATAGATGAAACTTATATCTTACTCTTAAAATAATAATTGTAATGTTCAACTGTTTAAACCTACGATCTTTTAATCATTGCTTTATTGTTACACTTTTTAGATTATTGATTTAATTTATTATTGTTTTTGTACCAATGACCGAACGATCAACAAAGAAAACAAATTGACCGGACGACCAACAAATAAGTGTAAATGATTAATATTAAGGAGATTAAGGTAAATCACGTTTAAGGGTACTGAACCAAGATTGGACCGAGATTAAAATATCGTTAATCCTAGGTCCATGCTCAAAAACTATAAATATAAGTCAAAGGTAACAGGTAGGTAGAAGCAATTACTGTGCATTTATTACAGTCATTGTCGTATTCAATAACCGGACGGTTCAATTACTGACTTTGGCATCGGAGTATCTTTAACAGGTACACCCTGACCGGACTAGCGGACAAGAGACTCAAGGAGCGAAACCGGACGGCGAAGAAGGACAAATTGTGAAGGTATTTAGTGACTCAGCCCCATAACCGAAACATTTTGGCGCCCACCGTGAGGCCGAGCTACTTGATAAACCCAATGGTGACCACGAGGAACATGAGCGTTGACGACCTAGTTGAGATGATCCGGATACTACTGGCCATCCATGGAGGAAGACACCAAGACATTCGTTCATAAATGCATCAGCTGTAAAGCCCACGCCAATATCACACATGCGCCTCCACACGCCCTGCAAACAATGGTGTCGCCCTGGCCATTCGCTCAGTGGGGAATGGACATTGTCAGCCCGTTCCCCACAGGCCAAGCACAAAAGAAGTTTATCCTCGTTGCAATTGATTACTTTACCAAGTGGGTGGAGGCTGAAGCCTTGGCAACCATAACGGCGTCACAAGTACAGAAGTTCTGCTGGAAACTGATATGTCAATTCGGTCTTCCCCGCACGATCGTCACAGACAATGGACGACAGTTCATTGATAAAAAATTAGGCGAGTTTTACAAAGGCTTGGGAATCAAACACGTGACCAGTTCTGTGGAGCACCCTCAGACGAACGGTCAAGTGAAGCCCATGAACAAGACAATAGTGGCCGAGTTGAAGAAACGTCTAGGCGAAAAGAAGGGACCATGGGTCGACGAGCTCCAAGAAGTCCTGTGGGCTTATAGATGCACCCCACATGGAACAACCGGAGAGACGCCCTTTAACTTTACGTATGGTACTGATGCCATGTTGTCAGTCGAGTTAGGGAAGCCATCTCTACGGCGTTGGATGGAGGATATTCATTTGAATGACGGGGAGTTAAGGGTGGAACTCGATACCCTGGAAGAGCGCAAAGGTCGGGCGGCGCTAGGGGCAGAAGCATGCAAGCAGATGGTAGAAAGAAAATACAACTCCAAGGTTCGACCTAGAAGCTTCCAAGAGGGTGACCTGGTATGAAGGAAAACCGGTGACGCGCGGCGAACGGCTTCCCACGGCAAGCTCGCTGCTAAATGGAAAGGGCCTTTTCGAATTTCAGCGGCCTTGGGTAACGGGGCGTATAAGCTCACGCATCCGGACGGACGCCAGATCCCGAATACGTGGAATGTTACTCATCTGAAATTTTATTTTAGTTAAATGATCAAATATTGTACTCTTCTTTTCAATGATTAATACAATGTTTAAGGCCCTTGTCCCCGATCAAATTTTTGCAATATTGCCAATGAAAAACAAATGAAGGAACAAAATCCAAGTTGATGAACGGAGTTCCGAAAAGGAACTGTTGTCAACTTGGTCGAGCGGTAAACGGGGAGTTCCCAACTCAATCCCTACCGCTCGATAAGAAGAAACCCAAGTTGATGAACGGAGTTCCAAAAAGGAACTGCTATCAACTTGGCCGAGTGGTGAACGGGGAGTTATCAACTCAATCCCTGTCGCTCGGTACCAAGAAACCCAAGTTGATGAACGGAGTTCCAAAAAGGAACTGCTGTCAACTTGGTCGAGCGGTGAACGGGGAGTTCTCAACTCAATCCCTGCCACTCGGTACCAAGAAACCCAAATTGATGAACGGAGTTCCAAAAAGGAACTGTTGTCAACTTGGCCGAGCGGTGAACGGGGAGTCCCCAACTCAATCTCTACCGCTCGGTACAAAGAAACCCAAGTTGATGAATAGAGTTCCAAAAAAGAATTTCTGTCAACTTGGCCGAGCAGTGAACGGGGAGCTCCCAACTCAATCCCTGTCGCTCGATGCGATAGATCCCAGCTTATAAGCGGAGTTTCGAAAATGAACTACTATCAGCTTGGCCGAAGCGGTGAACGACGAGTTCACATCTCAAGCCATGCATCTCGAAAATAAAAACTAAGTTAATGGACGAAGTTCCAAACATAACTACTATCAACTTCGCCGAGCAAATAACGGCGAATCCTCGCGGATGCCACTACCACTCGGCATGAAAAAAATAAATTTGTAAAATAGTTGATTGGACGAAGCAAAACGCCCGGTCAAAAACAGGAAAAAGTATCAGCACAATTAAAATCTGTTGTCCATAAGCTATACTTAATATATCTGGCAAACGAGGAAATAAATCAAGACAACACTTTAGCAAAATATAACTTTCATATAAGGAGGAAGCTGTTTACAATGAATGGTATTAAGAGGCCACCACGAAAACACCTACCAAACCTAAGTGTTTTAACATTTGGCCGCATAGCAAAAAATCAACAAAATAATTTCCCCCTGGCCGGCATCCCGCCTACTCGTCTTCCCCGGCTTGATCCACCAACGGGTCTTCAGGAGCCGCATCGTCGACTTGCGCGGGTTCGTCCGCACTCGCATCCTCATCATCGGCCTCGTCTATCGGGAGCATCTTCCCGTTGAACACATCTTGATGGATGTCAAAACCGGAAGCAAAAGGATCCACATTCAGGAGGAAGGTCGCTTGGCGCATCGCTTTGTTGAAGCCTTCTTCATGCTTGATCACCACATTTGAGTTCAACGTCGCGATCGCCTCATTCTCCTTGAGTAGCTCGGTAGTTAGGGTTTCGTTTTGGCCGGCCAACTCTTCCTCCCTCCTTCCCAGCCTCTTGACCTCAACTCTCAGATTGCCAACCTCTTCAGCTGATCAATCCGCCCTCACCCGGGCGGCTTTCAGTTGATCAGAGATCTTGGTCAACTCTGAGCGAGCGTCATCAAGCTTCGTTTGTAGGCCATTCTGTCACTCGGCACATCCAGCGTGATCAATGGCCAAAGCTTCCACCCGAACCCGGAGAGCATCTGATGTCCTCTTCTCCTCGTCCAGCTTGGCCTGAAGGTCGTGGGCTCCCTTACGATTAAAAAGCTCGCGAGCACACCAAGTCAACATCACCCCTCGGGCGGTCAGCTCTAGAGCAGCGTTGAGTAGGTCCCCCTCAGACATCGGCTCAACAACAGCACGCTGAGAGAAGCTCATGTGAAAGTTCATACGAGAACTCACTTGAAACTCGGGATGAAAAACGCCGACGGGAATGAGGTGCGGCGAGCTTCCCTCTCGACGGCTCCTCTTGGAAGAGGATTTCTCCCCTTCCTTCGATTTCTTCTTCTTCTCTGAAGAAGGAACGGTCGTGGCGGTCGGCGCAGTCCCAGTAGAAGGCTCCAAGTCGACTACCGTATTAGGTGGTGCAACAGCCACCGTCACTTGTTCCGTAAGGGGAACCACCGGATGAATCTTAATGGGTGCAGACGTGCAACTAGATGAAGTCGTCCGGGGGTCTCGAGCCTTGGAACTGCTTTTCCCCT
Organism: Vigna angularis; assembly: GCF_016808095.1. NCBI lineage: Eukaryota > Viridiplantae > Streptophyta > Magnoliopsida > Fabales > Fabaceae > Vigna > Vigna angularis. Next base: position 11,945,123 of record NC_068971.1, read on the forward strand.
GACGTTTGTGGAAGGAACTGAAACTAGTTTTGTGTAGCGCCGGCAGAGACATGTAAAAATTTAGCTAAGTTAAACAACAAGACAATAAGCAAATCCATGGAAAACATCATACCGAACACTATCTGGTCAAAATCCTCATGACTCAGACACTCAACGAAGCCGCGGGCACCAAGGCGGCAGGGCAGGGTATTGAGAATCCTTAGGGCCTCTAGCTCTTCGGGGGTCATGCAACCGACCTCTCGTGCGTTTATTTTTCGAGGGTCCCTTGTCCAATAAAAAGGGAACAAAGGGAGCCCTACTTCGTCATGGAATTCTGACCGGTCGGAGTCTCTTATTATCACTTTGAAGTATCGCTTCTTAAAGTTTTTGAAGGATTCACTGTACGGTTTGACAGGGTTCGACTTTGAACGGAAGAAAGAGACACCCATCCTTGTCTCGCTAAAGGCCGAAAATTGAAATAATGGAGAAAGACTAACACGGATGGAGTAATCCCCATGGCAGCACATACCATCACAAAGGCTTGTACGGTCGCCCAACCGTTGGGATGAAGTTGGGAAGGGGCAACATTTAGCTCCCAGAGGACGGTCGCTTGGAAGGATGTGAACGGCACCCGAAGGAACAGCTGGTTGAACATGTAGGTGTACACAAAGAAGAAATCTTCTTCGCTGGCCCCCTTTCCATGAAAAACTCGCTCGTTCCGATGACTCGCCCCCAGATGGATTAAACAAGCGTCCTCCACATCGCATGCTATGTGTGACCGGTCGGCCCGCCACTGAAGTTCCTCCCGAGTACTGAAGTCAGACACAAAGGTACTGACGTCATGGGAAGCCCAGTCGTACCCTTTAACACGTGGCCAACCGCTGGACATTTCGGCATTCTCCCAATCGATATGAACGTCGCCCTTTAGAAGAAAGAGGGACGTTCCATTTATGACCCTCTCTTCTTCGTAGAATGGTGACCCCGGCCCTGAATCCACTTCTCGCTCATCGGACCTCTCGAGGAAAGAAGACGACACCGAGCTTGAAGATCGAACGTTGCCGCCTACCGCACCCCTGCCACCTTGGCCCGCCGACTCCTCAGACGAAGAAATACTAACTGCAAACATTATTAAGTTACCTTGGAAAAAGAATGCATCGAACGGTTGGAAAGAAGGAAGAATAAAGAGTGAAAATGACGGTCCATGGCGTCCCTATTTATAGAAAATTTTCCGAAAACCGTCACTTCACCTCAGTCGTTAAGATCAACCACGATCAACGGTCCAGATCAAAGCAACGTCCCCACTACCTAAGAAGATGTTCGCGTGCTGTTGTGACACATGTTCTTCCGCTCAAACACCATTTTCAAAAAACCAATAGGAAAGCTCAACCTCCAAGCGACTCCTGACGGCCATTTAAACTCAACGTCACCTTCGTTGACTAGGGCTTGAGGGGCCTGACCGAACGGTCGTTACAGTCCACAATGAAGACATAATCGGACGGCCAACAAAGAAAACAAATTGACCGAACGACCAACAAATAAGCGTAAATGATTAATGTTAAGGAGATTAAGGTAAATCACGTTTAAGGGTACTGGACCAGGATTGGGCCGAGATTAAAATATCCCTAATCCTAGGCCCATGCTCGAAAACTATAAATATAAGTCAAAAGTAACAAGTAGGTAGAGGCAATTATTGTGCATTTATTATTGTCATTGTCGTATTAGATAACCGAACGGTTCAATTACTGACTTTGGCATCGGAGTATCTTTAACAGATACACCCTGACCGAACTAGCGGACAAGAGACTCAAGGAACGAAACCGGACGGCGAAGAAGGACAAATTGTGAAGGTATTTAGTGACTCGGTCCTATAACCGAAACAATTTTAGTTACTCAAATTTTATTTTCATTTTAATAAAATATTTATTTTATTAATAAATGATAATAATTTTAAATTATAATTAAGAATAACTTTTACACAAATATTACTTAAAAATTAAATTATTATAAGTATATAATTACCTTATGGTAATATTTAATATTAGGTAAACTAGCACCATGTTTGGATGATGTTCCCATTAGGAATTTTCATTACACAATTGTGATTTTTTTTATAATTGTGATATTTTTTTCAACATGAATCGCCATATTTTATTCAATTTTTTTTGGAGTCACGTGTAACTCAGAAAATATATGATAGGCACATTATGAGTTTGATGGATTTATACCATCACATCCAACATAATGAGTTACTCGTATTCCTATTAAACGTCTTATTTTATCCCATTTACCTTTATATATATGTAAACTGAATTGATCAATTTGATTCTAGACATGTCAATTTGAAGTGAGTGGTTGTTTTCCTTTCCGTCGGCCTTTTTGGATTGTAAAGAAGGCCCAATTGTGATTTAAAGGAAAGGGTTACTCCTTACACCACTTCAAATTATTCCTGCACTACCATATTTTTAAAAAATTTCTTTATATTTTAAAAAAATCTTATGCCATATTTATTAAATTTAATTTTTATTTATTAATTTATTATATTTTAAATTAATATATAAATATTATTTAAATTTTATTTATTACGAAATTATATATAATTTTATTTAATGAAATAATTAATAATAATTTAATTTAATTATATTAATTTTTAAATAGTTATAATATGATATGGTCATATCTGTTTAAGTTTTTTTCTTTAATTTTTAGTTTATTAAAATATTATATTTTAAATTAAAATATAGATTATTTAATTTTTTTTTATAATTTATTATGTAAATTTATTTTATTTTATTTAATTAAATTTGATTTTTATTTTACTTTAAATTAATTAAATTAATAATTATTATTTAATTATATAAATTAAAATTAATTTACGTAATATATTATAAAAATAAAAAAATTTAAATAATCTATAAATTAATTTAAAATATAATATTTTAATAAAGTAAAAACTTAAAAACAAAAAAGAAAAACTTAACGGATATTCGTTTATTAATTAATTAAAAATAATTTAATTAAATTAAATTAATAATAATTATTTAATTAAATAAAATAAATTTATGTAATATTATAAAAAAAATAAAGAATTTAAATAATCCATAAATTAATTAAAATATAATATTTTAATAAATTAAAAATAAATAAAAAAAGCATAAAGCTTAAATAGATATGACCACGTCTATTAATATATGTGATATATTCGTTGAAAAATTTTTTATAAAACGTTAAAGAAAAAAAATAAGGGTGTAGGAATTTTTAAAATGTAAAAATTAGATTTAAAATTTTAAAAAAATGTGACAGTGGAGGAAGCAATTGAATTGGTGTAAAGAGTTTAAAGGATCTCCTCGAGAAAGACCAAAAGAGTCTTTTTCTTGCATCCCACAAATTTCTTCTTGCATCCCAAACTTTCCCATATTCCTAAATTGTCCCTTGCAACTTTTATATTTTGACTTTCACTAGGAATTAAAATCGTATTTAATTTCCTTCTGCGTGTTGCCATGACACCCTTGAGCCTCATCATCTTCACTCTTTCATTTCATTTCATTTACATTCAAAATAATTAACTGGATTTCAAAATTTCATAAAAAAAAATTATATATTATCAGATTTTTAAATTCTGTAACAAAAAAAATTCAGAATTAGATTTTAAAATTTAAGAAAATCTAAAATTAAATTTTGAAATTTGAAAAAGATTTCAAAATTCAAGAAAATTCATAATTTCAAAATTTGAGAAATCATGTATCGGATTTCAAAATATAATTTTTTAAAATTCAGAACCAAATTTTAAAATGTGAAAATTTATAATCGGTTTTCGAAATTCAAAAAATTCATAACTGGATTTCAGGAATTGGGAAATTCAATTTCCTTAAAATTCAAAACCAAATTTTGAAATTTAAGAAAATTTACAATCGGATTTTAACCGGTTGTCAGAACCAGTAAAATCCACACATGTATCGTTTAGTGGAATTCACGTGTCAAGAGGGAGGCTCGACATTCAGGTGGCGGACGTCAGGTGTCAAGCGAAGAGATCCGGAAATCAGTTAGTGGAAAGCAGGTGTCGACTGAAGAGGGGACGTTCGTTTTAACGTGTGAAGCAAAACTTAGATTTTCAGAAAATTTACCCCCACTCTCTGCATGCACCCTCTTTGTAGATTTCTGAAGAATCTCATTCTCTCTTCCTTCTCTCTACATCCTCTTCATCTTCTCTCTGAGAAAACACTCACTTTCTCTCCTCCGATCACTATTCCGGCACCATAGAAGCACTTCCGGCGTCAAGAGCTTCTAGATAAACCGTTCGGTTTGTGAAGCTGGGTTGGTAAGTCTTTCTCTTTGCTCTGTCGTTCGTTTTCCTAAACATGCAAACCCAGTTCTGGGTTCGTATGTTGATCACCATTCTCAAAATGAGTAGTTCTGATAGTGTTGGGTTGTCACTTGGTGTAGTTGGAATTGTTGAGCGTTGACGGTAGGGAAACTGGTAGTGGTGAAATTGTATTCTGCCTCTGGGAACGTCCGTTCACGCTAGAGGTAAGGGAAGCTTATTTAATTTAATTTGTATGTTGTTGTAATGTATGAACGTTCGTTAGTTGACTGAATGAATTGGATGCATGACGATTGATATGATTGTAGTACAAGAATGTTCGTTTATTTACTGAATGGAAATGAAGTATGACTGAGTTATGTTATGATGTATGAAATATATGAAAATTCTATGTTTGGATGGTATGAAATATGAATGTATAAAGTTGTGAAACTATATGTTAATAAATGTGTTGGAATATAAATGATCCTGATATGAGTTCCCCTAAGAAATTGTACGTTCGTTACTGAACGGTCCTCGACCATTCGGTTTTCTAGTGAATTTGGTTGGTGTTGGATTCTTTCATTTGGGAAGAATCATATTTGAGAACGAGCGTTTGTATTTCAAACCACTATGCTTGAGCGTTCGTCCAAGTATAGCTGTGTATTGTTGTCCTGTTATAAATTTAAGTATATATATATATATATATGTATTTGTATATTGTAGTTATTCGAAAACACGATCCCAGTAGTATATAAGTATAATTATCAAGCCTTTTCTCTTTCAGTTTAGTAGCATTTGGTCTCATACCAAGTGTTCGTCCTAAATAAGTGTTTAGTCTTACACCAAGCGCTCATACGGAGAAGTGCTCGGTCTTACACCAAGCGCTTGTACTAAGTAGTGCTCGGTCTTACACCAAGCGCTCGTACTCGTTTTTAATTTATCAATCTTGATGAAAATAGCGTTCGTCCAACGTGACTAGAGCTTTCTCTCTACCGTGTTCAGTCATTTACTGGCATTCGGATATTTTGATGTAAATTCAAATAAACTAAGTATTTATTAGCGTTCGGTTTTCTTCATGTAAATTCTTCTAAGTATTATTATTGAAATGTCTTGAAGTGTCTGTACTGATTGATTCCGGCCTAGAGTCGTAGCATGTGACGTGGTCTTTTCAGCGTTCGGTTGGAGCTATCAAGAGTCAATTCATCCAATTGGTTCACTTTGTAATTAACGTTCGCTCCATTCGTTTCTTGTTATATTTATTACACTCGGTTTCTTTCACAACCCGACAGTAACCCTCTCGGTCTTATTCTATTCTGGAACTGGAGACCTCTTTGTCTCGTTCCAAGTGTTCGTCCTCGTTCTGAGTGAGGATTGAACGTTCGGTATCTGATGTCCTTAATAACCTTTGAACAAAGAGGAAATTGAAATGATTGGTAATGAAAGACAAATTTGAGATGTTTGATAATGAAAGATGAAACTAAGAAGATTGATAATGAAAGATGAATAAAATATGAGATGAATGGAATGTTGTGGATTTGTACGAGCGTTCCAGGGAGGAACGACTCAGGATGAGAATTGATATTTGTAAAGTATGACTATGGTTATGCTAGTGCTGGCAGTTCATCCTGATGTTTCGTGGGTACTCGTCCTCACGTATAGGAGGGTAGGTCATGTGTGGAAACGGCAGGAGGTCCAGTCCTTAGGGGCACTTTGGATGAATAGGACTAACCTCGGGTGGCAGCTGATGAGAGTATTCCAGTTACTACATCACCCGGGTGCACGAACGCCTATAGCTACACATATTTCATACAGTCCGGACAGTCAGTCTAGTGATAGGCTTCGTATGATATGTATGATGAAATGTACCTTGTGTGTTGAATTGGTTGAAATGTATGTTTATGCATGAATTAAATTACATAAGCTTACCCTGCGTTTCCTGTCGTGTCTGGTTTTGTACGTCCGTCCTTGTCATTGCAATGATCATCCGTGTGGATGTGAGCAGAAGGAGACGAGCGGCTGGAAGAGGCGCTGGAAGAAGAAAATTTGGTAGAAGTTGAAGCAAAGATCGAACAATAAAACGTTCGGTCCATTGTCTAGTTATAGTAAGGTGGTCGTTCGATCACCTTCCCTTTATTTAAGTATGACCATTCGGTATTTTCTTTTGTAAACCGTTCGGTCAGGGTTGCTTATCTTGAACGACTTAAATTTTGTAACTCCTTCTGTAAGGCCGTTCGATCATGAGCGTACGCTCGACTCTAATGTAAGACTGATCTGGATTATTATTAATGTAATTATTCTATTATATAGTTTATTGTTGTATTTTTGGGATGTTACACCGGTTCTTAATATGGGAAATCCAGAACTAGGTTTTGAAATCCAAGAAATTCAAAATCTAATTTCGAAACTCGAAAAAAAATTCAAAACTAAATTTGAAATCAAGTTTATGAAAATCTAAAACTAGATTTCAAATTCTAAGAAAATTCAAACCTAATTTCAAAATCTAAAAAATCTAGAATCAAATTTCAAAGTTTGAAAATTCACTATCAAATTTTGAAATCTGAAAAAATTCATAACCGAATTATATTTTAAAAAATGTATATTAGGTTAATTTTGCCTAGAGTAAAAGATAAAATTTGATAAACATTATATTACATAAGCTAAATAAGCTTCAACTTTTGGTCAATTTTATAAAATAAAATTTTAATTCAAACTATTATTTAATATAATACTGGGTATGAATTATATGGATCAGCGTATAGCATAATATTTTATTTACAGATATAAAAACTTTATTTTCTTTTTAATCCTAATTTATCTTTCTTATGAACATTAAAATAATAGTTTTAACACAGAAATATATTTTTTTTAAACTGATAGTCAAGAATTAATAAAATAAGGTCTCTGTTACCATTTAATTATAATCATTGCTATACTTAATCTTCATGTAAATTGTTTTATCTCTTCTCTTATTAAATAACATAATATAATAGATGTATAATAATGTAAAACAATCATATGTTATTAATATGACAGTTGAACTAAACTGTTAATTTATAGTAAAAAATAGATAATCATCTCTTCTAATCATATATCATATATTGCCTTCCAACCAAATGCCTCGTAAATCAGTGTTTGGGTCAAAATGTCAATTAATGAAGCAACTAAGCAAGTTTATTTAAATTTTAAAAAGATATTTTTTAAATGCATGATTTTAAAATATATTTATTCAAAAAATAGATAGAATATATTGATTTAAGTTATTTTTTGTTGATAGATAAATTAAATAAATACATAAAAACAAAATATGTTTATTTTATTAAAAAATTAAAATAAAAACAAATACTTAGTTCAAAATATTTGAAAAAACTATTGAAAATGACGAATCATATTTCTCATAAAATTAATAAAATATTAGTCGCTAAGAAATTGTTTACCGTGTTAAAAGAAATTTCACACACCAAATATTTATTATTTTTTCAATGCGCCGTCCATGGCCAACAAATATTACAAATCTTACTTATTTTATTATTCTGGAATTGATGTTGATAAAGTCAAGTTTGAATACGTAAATTTAATGTTGAATATTTAATTATAGATAAACTCATGCTTAATAATTAATTTAATATTTATATTTTTGGATATTCTTCAATTAAATATATTTGATTATATTTGTTAATAATGTATTGTCCCATTAGTTACTGAATTTAGCATCAGTTAAGACTAAAGCTATAACATCTATGTTCTATAGATATTAATTAGAATTTAAAGATGGCCATTTTTACGAATTATCTTCCAACCATATAATTTTCTAGAAATATTTCTTGGTCAAATATATTTTCAAATTTTTTGCTATTAATTTTCTCTTTTCATCTATCCTTTTAATTTTTTTCAATCAATTATAGCATGTTTTTCATAAAAAAAAGTTATATCGCAATATTAGTTATTATCATAAATTTAAAAGTAATTATGTATTTAAAATATGTATTTATTGTGAACTTTAATTGTAGTATATAATTTACACAGTCAAAACTATTTATTTATTGTACATAAAAATCATATAAAGTAATCGTTTATTAAATACACATTGCATCTTGAGTAATACTAACTAGTAATAATAGAAGATTTCAAAAATACAAATCGAGCAAGTGATTAAGAACTAAAAATGTAGATATGGATCACCTTCGATAATAGCAACAATAATAATTAAATAAATAAATAAATTGTCTTATAATGTTTGTTTGGTGGTTTTGTTTTTTTATCTCCTACGGCGATGATTCCTATTACAGTTGAACTTAACTGACACGTCTCCCCCATTATTTCGACGCCTTCAAGATTTCGATGCTTTTCCATTCTCACGCATCACTCTGCTGACCCAGAATGCCATAAACCTTCATCGAACTCAAAAGCTTTTTTTTTTCTGCCTAACTTCTCATTTTCCTCATCTGGGTCTTTGAACTTTGATCACGCTCTGCATTAAGTGCACTTTGAATTTCAGTTTTTCCTGTTCATCCTGATCTTCTTCCTTTTCTTGTGTGGGAAGAAGAAGAAGAAGAAGATGGGCACAAAACTGAATCTTTTGTTGTGTGTTTGGGGTTTGTTATTGGGGTGTACTGTGGGCAGGTTTGTGGTGGAGAAGAACAGTTTGAGAGTGACTGCTCCCTCATCGTTGAAGGGGACATATGAATGTGCAATTGGAAATTTTGGGGTCCCCATGTATGGAGGAACATTGGTCGGCTCTGTGCTATACCCAAAGGTGAATCAGAAGGGGTGCCTCAACTTCACTGATGTCAATTTTCAGTCCAAGCCAGGAGGGTTCCCCACCTTTCTACTTGTGGATCGTGGAGGTGAAATTCCCATTGGTCCTTTTAAATTCTTCTCCACTTTATGAATATCACATAAAAGAACCAAATTTGGAAATGGCATATGATTGTGGTAACTTTTTGAATATGTTGTAGATCAGAATTGCTTTATTTGTTTTTTGTTTCTTATGGCATGAGATGGAAAGTTCGGTTAGTTGTTCAATTAATTGAATAGTGAATAGCCGTTTTCTAGTTAGTTGGTAACATTGTTCTTCACCTAGTAGTTGGTAAGTTTACCTGGAGTTGCACCAAAAGACGTTATAATGTTGCATTCAATGCTCATGTCAATAAACAATGCATAATTTCTTGTGTTTAAGAGTGTGTTTGATTTCTATCCTTAATTAAAAACTGTTTTTAGTTTTTGGATGAGAAGTTGATTGCTGAGTAGTACGAAACAATTGTAGAAAACAGATTCTAAAACTGAAAAATAAGAAGGAAATCAAACAGGCCCTAAGTTTTTCGCTTTCTATTTTGTCTTGCTTGTGATGATGGAGTAGCGATAAAGTATCCATTGGCGTAGAACCATTACAAAAGAAACAAAAAAAGGGACATTTTTCTGGTATGATACCTATTTTATTTCTAGAGTGTATGTCATTTTGATGATATCCATGCGTAGGTTGTTAGGAACACAAAAATGGTTCAACCGTTTAAATTTTTCCTCTGGTCATTTTGGTAGATTGCTACTTCACTTTGAAGGCATGGAATGCACAGAATGGTGGAGCAGCAGCTATTCTTGTGGCTGATGACAAGGCAGAAACATTGATCACTATGGACACTCCTGAAGAAGGGAAAGGTACAGATGATGATTACGTGGAAAATATTAGTATTCCTTCTGTTCTTATCAGCAAATCCTTGGGGGATAGCATAAAAAAAGCTCTCTCTGATGGGGAAATGGTTAACATGAATCTTGATTGGAGAGAGGCTCTTCCACATCCTGATGATAGAGTTGAGTATGAGTTATGGACAAATAGCAACGACGAGTGTGGACAAAAGTGTGACAGTCTAATTAATTTTCTGAAGGACTTTAAAGGGGTTGCTCAGCTGCTTGAGCGGAAAGGGTTCACTCAGTTTACCCCTCGCTATATAACTTGGTTTTGTCCTGAAGCATTTCTCTTGAGCAAACAGTGCAAGTCTCAATGCATAAACAATGGAAGGTACTGTGCTCCAGATCCCGAGCAAGATTTCAGTAGTGGGTATGATGGCAAAGATGTTGTTGTTCAAAACTTACGCCAAGCTTGTTTCTATAAAGTGGCAAATGAAAGTGGAAAGCCTTGGCAGTGGTGGGACTATGTTACCGACTTTTCAATTCGTTGCCCCATGAAAGAGAAGAAGTACACAGAAGAATGCTCAGATCAAGTTATTAAATCTCTTGGTATGTTGGGCAGTTCATGTTTCTCTGCATACTCTACTGAACTGTCTTTTGTTTCTATTTGGTGTTTGATTTTGAATGGGTTGCCAAAATTTGCTCAAGATGAAAAATCATATGATGCTTTTGATTTCAAACAATAATTTCTTTTAATTTTGTGGTTTCAATTTTGTGGTTTTAATAATTTGGCATCCAGGGGCATTGCCTTGTCTTTTATGGAGGCATTTGTTCGAAGGCATATTATTACAAACGAAGGATGACATTGTTCAGAAAAATTTGTGTGAAAATGATGCCTGGGTAAATTCAAAATATGTTTAATTAAAATTAATATTTCTGGAGATATTTTTCAAAAGTCAAATGATAAGAGGAAAAAGATAGAGAAAATGAAACTTATTAGTTGGGTTATAAAAGAACATCTCATAGTAACATGAGGAAGGAACATACCCAGCTCTCACCATAGGCATGAAGATTAAGAAAGAACAAGATAGTATTCTAACTTTCCTCAGGGCTTGTTTTTGTGATTGTATCAAATATGGGAATGCCACATTCCCAATTTTTCTTTCCCAGGCATAACTTTACAAAACTTCAAATAAGCACATTCTAAAATGTTGAAGCTATAGTGTATAGGATGAACAAACCCAAATTTGCATCTTTGCTGATAGCAGTATCACTGTCATTATTCCAAAACCAACTAAGAATCATATACCCAATCAAATCTTCTTTTTCAATTTATTTTTTAAAATTTTTAGTATAAACTAAACTAACTTTTCTTTTGTTATTTCTTTCAAAGAGGTTTATCAAGACATTCTAATGAAGATATGTTTGCTTCCCTCCCAATCTATTTACTTTACAGGTGCTGATCTGAAGAAGATTAAGGACTGTATTGGGGACCCCCATGCAGATGTTGAAAATCCTGTTCTTAAGGCTGAGCAGGAGGCACAGGTTAGCTTTCTAAAATGCAAACATTCCTTATGTTATTCTTGTCGCGTTTTCCTTTCATTTAGGCCATGAAGTTGTTTTATGAGTGAATGGTAATTTGTTCTAACTTGGGTTGCAGATTGGCAAAGGTACTCGTGGTGATGTGACTATACTGCCTACTCTTGTTATAAACAACAGACAGTATAGAGGTCCGAGGAATTTTTTCAAGCTGTCTTGATTTCTATTTGCTACATTATATTATTTTTATAACATATGCTTTTAACTGCTTTTAGGTAAGTTGTCAAGACCCGCTGTTCTCAAGGCAATCTGTGCAGGTTTCCTAGAGACCACTGAACCATCCGTTTGCTTAACTCCAGGTCCTTTTTTTCTTTCTTTTTTGTTTTTAATTTCTATTTTCCTCCTTGAATCTTCCACCCTCACTCCTTTTCTACAGAAGAAATCATCTGTGATATCGGGAACTCTTTTCTGCTTCTATAGTTGCTTCCTTTTATATATAACTGCTTCAAATGATTTGAACTGTATGTTGCCTTTATCTATCACCAAGTAGTGTCTCTATTTGGTATCTCTAAAGTTGGTGAAAATTTAAAATTTCTTGCTTTTTTTTCTTGTTTAGATGTTTCCGTTTTTCAATTTTGATTAAAGAAATTATGTAGTTTTGATCTATATAGAATCGTAGGTGCAGTGGTAGCTGACACTTTAAAAATCCAATCTTGTTCAAATGCTAATGATTTTACTGATTACTGTTTGCAGAAATGGAAACAGATGAGTGTTTGGTAAACAATGGTGGTTGTTGGAAGGAAAAATCCTCTAACATTACTGCTTGCCGGGTATTTAGTTGACTGAACCTTGTCGTGCACATTTTATGGCTTTCCATCTACTTATTTGTTTTCTAATTATAGGACACTTTCCGAGGAAGAGTATGTGAATGCCCGGTTGTACAAAATGTGAAATTTGTTGGAGATGGATATACCCACTGTGAAGGTAAAATAGTTCTTGAATTCAGATAAATGACTTCATTCTCCACTCTACACATTTTAAAATCTATTTATTCCATAAACAAGCCAAACAGAACACACATCATCATCATGGCACCAAATTGGTGTTTATATTTTTACCTCCTTTTGCTCAATTTACACTCTTGATCTCTATCAACGCTGTCATTCTACCTTGTTTATGAGTCGGGGAGGTTGGGAAGCTTGCAATTATGGTAATTTCAATTTTTTTATGTGTTTCATACTCATGAGAATTTGAATTTCTTAACAGCATCTGGAACCTTGAGCTGTGACTTCAACAACGGTGGTTGTTGGAAGGGATCTCAAGGTGGCAGGGCTTACACGGCTTGTCTGGTAAGTTGTCTCAGTCATCCTTTTGTGCTTTTTTTTGGTTTGAAGTGGCCGGTGTAAAACTGATATGATAGATACTGATTGTCATTTGTTGCTTTATTAATAATGCAGGATGACTACAGAAAAGGTTGTACATGTCCTCCTGGGTTCAAAGGAGATGGAGTCCAGTCATGTGAAGGTATTTGTTGCCCTAAATTTGGTGGTTCTGTAGTATTTGGAGAATGGTAAACACAAATGAGAGAGTGGTTTCTCTTGGTGGATTTGATTTACATTTCTGCAGTTGTTAGCAATCATGCTATTAGCTTTTCTTCATTTCTGCTTCTGATTTTGTTGCAGATATTGACGAGTGCCAAGAGAAAACAGCCTGCCAATGCCCAGGTTGCAAATGCAAAAACACCTGGGGAAGTTATGAATGCAAATGTGGTAGTGGTTTGTTCTACTCACGAGAAAATGACACATGTCTAGGTGAGACTTATTTAGTTGTTCTATCTTTTTCTTGACCACTTTCAAAATTGCCTTGCTAAATGGTTTGTTTTTGTATAAGCATTTAAACATACAATGTCTCTTTGTGATGAACATGACTTTTGTCCATCCTCAATGTTTCATTGGGTTTTCCTTTTCCATCTGTATAGTCTCAAGGTTTCTTTGAGAAGCTTGTGAGCTTTATATTTGCAATTTAAACCAAAATGGAAAATTCTAGTATGCTTTCCATTATCTTGATGGTGTTGCAGATATTCTTTGTATGTTTCTGAATGCTCAAGTGTTTTAAATCCTGCCTATCTGTACATAATTTCCAAAGACTTCAATGTTTTTATTTCAATCTTACCTTGCAGATACTCTTTGTATAGCTCTTAATTTCTTAACTTCATTATAAATGCAGGTGCATATTCTGCTACAGGGGTGAGCATATGGATGATTATCCTCATCGTGGTTGTTGCTGTTTCTGGAGGATATGCATTTTACAAGTACAGAATCCAGGTATGATTATTGAAAATTCTGATGTTTCTGGCTTTGGTTTTCATTTACTTATTTTGAGTCTTGTTGATCAAACTTTTTCCAACAATTTATGCATATTCATCCTAGAATTCGTTGTTGATCTATTTGTTGAAATAAATTATGTGCAGAGATATATGGATTCAGAAATACGGGCAATTATGGCACAATACATGCCTTTGGATAATCAACCTGAGGAATCTAATCAAGTTCATCATAATATCTAAATGGAGATAAGTGATATTTATCAGCATGCTCAGCTTATACTGCAATCTCTCCTTCCCACAATATCCTTTGTTATTACTTAGCTATGTAAATTCCAAACTAATGTGGTCTTGCCATTAAAATTTGTGTCTTTTCTTCTGCTGTTTCGGCTCTTTCATGTTGCACCTAATTCTGTTTTTCTTGGTAAAAATTATGATTTTTAGTTTCTTACAAGCTCTTTATAATGAACTATAAATTTTCTTCAAACTATACTCTTATTATCTAATGAGTTCACACAACTTTGTCTTGAGAAGATGATTGTCTTTCACAGAACTTGGCGATTCAACATGATAAATTCCTGTCACAATCCCAATTCAAATATTCCCCCATAGATAAAAAATAAATAAAAAACATTTTAATTGGATAAAAATGGAAAAATGGAAAAAGATAAAACCTTGAGACACTTTTCATGAATGTATAGTTATCACTATTATGAACTTGTGGATTTTCACATACGTAGTATGATAGAAAAATAGTATCGAATGATGAAAAAGTTATTGAATATAATTCTGATAAGTGGAAACGTGGAGATGGGTCCATAAACTTTTATTGTAAGATATTAAATACTGATGGATTGGATTAAATAGGATAAAAGAAAATTATGATACCAGATTCATATTTAAGTGAGCTACTCAATCAAATAGAACTAACATTAATAAGTAGATAAAAAATCCAATAGGAAAAAAACTATTATATTATAATGATTCAACTGAATTAAATTAAAATAATTTATCATATCAATAAAAATATCATCTTAGACTCTTTAATGAAAGAACATTCAAAGAATTTGTCACTATTAAATAGATATTGGCACACAAATTAGCATAATTAGGCTAAGGAAAAAATAAACCTAAGTATAAGAGATCAAATATCCAAATATCTTTAATAACATGGTTCATCCCATCATATCTCATGCATAACTATTTTTCTTTTATTGTGTTTAATTGGAACATTGGAGCTTTTGCAGGAATTAATGGAGTGTCTTTATCAATATTAGAGTTTACGTTAAAACTTATTTGATTTTAAGTAAAGTTGTTCAATATAGGGTTTATCATGTATAAGACAAGTCCATCTTGAGAATTGAGGATTAATAATTTTTCTGATTATAAATCAAATTGCAAGTGAATTAAAAACATTAATTATTAAATTTTTATAAAAATATTGTTTTTCTATTAGTAACTCGAGATTAGGTAAAATGTAAAATGTTAATAGTTTATATAGAAAGAAAAAAAAGTAAACATTCATCATCTCACATATCATGACTACACGTGGATAACATTTTCACCCCGCACATCACGGCTTCAATAAGTAACACAAGTCTTTTTAAAAATTTCCATTCTCTAAATTATACATTGAATTCAAGATGTTATTACTACCAGATGGAATTTTAGTAACAGATTAAATACTCAACATTATATAAAATAATCAATAACAAATTTTCCAATGTTTCTAATTGACTACTTATTAATGTCCAGTTAATTTCATTATATACTAAACATAGTAGGTCTGTTCAACAATTTTTTATTATATAGTGACTCGACTACTATTGAATTGAAGGAACAAATGATAATCAAGCAATGCTTCATGGAAAACAAATTTACTTAACCGGTCGCACTTTTTCATATATTATTTTCATATTAAAAAAATTCAAATTATATTTTTTTAATTTTTAAATAATTTTTTTAAGTTATAAAAGTAGAAAATAATTTTTAAATTATACAAAAAGCTATCTTTCAAATTTCACAATTAGAAAATCAACGGTATACGCAGGAAGAAACTGGTTGCTAAACCGTGATCACTGAGATCAAAGAGTGACAAGTCACTCGCAATTATATAATTTTTTACTAATGTAAACAATTATATTATTTTTTATTAATGCAAAAATACTAGAATTTAACAATAGCCATGTCTTCGGAAGACCTCAAAAGTCTCAGTTACATATTTAGTTCTCCAATTCACTAACTAATATAACATAGCATCAGTATTTTTGACTTGTTATCCCTTATAAACATTCTCACAATTTTATTTATCATTAACATATTAGCTGTATATCAAAAACTATTTTAAACTTCTTAACTTTTAAAAAGAGTACAGCATTCTCTTTCTAAGAAAGAGAAAACTCAAAAAAATAAAATAAAAATAGAACAAAATTTTTGAAGTATTGTTCTGTCAAAAGCAAATTAGGTCAGCTAAAAACCAAAACAAAAAATAACGCAGATGGCCTCAGTCCAAAATTAATTTCATATAAATTCAAAACTTTCTGCATCATCCAAACACATCTAAAGTATCTGCCTGCTGACTTATATATATTAGAATCTGTAACCCTCCAAGCTACCATCTGCAGCTTACGATATATCTAGATTTTAGTAATATCCCAGCTCAGAGAGGTTACTCATAAATAATAGAATATTAGTAATGTTCCACAAAATTCACTACCAAGGGAAATTATATCCACGCTCTCCAAGCTCCATTTGGTCTTTTAGTCTTTGATGACCCAGCCCGTGAAAAACCATAGAAAAAATTATCACCAAAATTTATTCTGACCATCATCGTAGATCTTCAGTATTTTACCTGATCTTCACGCCGATCTTCAATTTTTTACACTGGGTAGCAAATACAAATAGATTATACAGTAGTAAAAAGACATTTTGGTTTAAAATGGCATCTATGATTTTAAAAGACCGACCTCATCGTAGAACTAGTTTCCTGGTTCAGTTTCCAAGTTTGTGCCATTTTGTTGACTACGTTCCAGTACTATTCTATAGATATAAAATGCCACTACTGCACCACTGCAGATGTGAAATAAAGTCGTTACATACAAAGTATTAATAGAAAGATCAAAAGCATTAAACAAATATTGACTGTAAGCCAAATGATATTCCATTTCCAATCTACTTTTACAGTTTAATTGAAACTTCATGTAAGTTTTCCATTTCGGTCTTTTACCAGAAGTATTGTATTCCAAAGCTTCTGGCAGAATTGCAATATTTCAGCATTCAGAATTTCCAATTAAACAACCATTTGTTGGATCAAACTAAATGCAATCTAACACCTCAACTTCATAGCATTCAAAAAATCTGGTTTTAGATCAACCGTCTAATTTGTGTTAAGAATGAAATAGCAGCAAGTTACTAAGATTATCTCTCATTAACGTAACAATTAACTCCAAAATGAAGACTAAAAAAAGTTCACGTGTAAGTAAAATAATGATTTTTCAAGAACCTGATCAGAGCAGTGAAATAAGAGGATCCCTGGAAAAACAAAAGAATGTGAAACTATCAAATATTTGAAACCGATATTAATTTTATTTGCATGAAAGTTAAATTTATATTGATAATGAATGCCTTACTTTGCCTATCGAGTTTATCTCCCGCAGAAACAGTATACTTGCTATAGCTGCAAGTCCAACAAGTTAAAATAAGCTTCAAGATAGAGAAACAAATAAATACACAATTGAAAAAGTTAAATGCATAGTTAGTCTGAAACTAATAAACTAAATTAGATTTTGACCCAAAAAAAGGTTGATGAGTGTTTTTTAAGTATAAGACCATATGCATACTTCATGGAAACAATCCCACTCGAATAGTTGGTAAAGTTCTTTCTCCAATTATTTAACATACTACATCTGCAGTCAAACTCGAAACCGTTGATTAAATTGGAACAGTCCAATACCAGTTAATCCATGAAGATGGAAACATAATTTCATTATATGTAAAAGTGTAAAGAATGTTTTATTTCTTCTTTAATTACAGCATAGTTGACTACAATTTGCTTTGTATTTAAAATATTGTGAACAAAAACAAAGCAAAGCAAATAGTCTCCTGTTCAAGTCTTATGGATGGAAAAAAGTAGGCACTAGGAAAGTTTTGCCCCCTTGAAAGAATGCATATAATGCAGGATAACTTGAATTAGTCTGGAATTAATGTAGGTAACTTTTCAGTACCAAGGATCTCATCCAAAAAAATAAATATCAAGGATAGAAGGCATCAATTATACAGAAAAGTAACATTAATCCCTAAAATTATGCAATAGTTCTCTGAGACAAGTTCCAAGTTAGCATTGCAATGGTTATAAGTAGAAAGGCCAGTTTTGGTTTCCAACTCATATTTGAAGATTAAAAAAAGAAGCTCAAATGTTTTTTTAAGAAATACAAGTAAATCGGAATTCCCCAAACACAAAGCCCGTCCATTGAACTGTTTAAGTATCAGTGCCGACTCTGATTTTATATGAAAATATTAAATTCACCTCCCCAATTTTCATCAATATAAAATTCATGCATACAAGTTCGTTGCATTCACAAAACCAACTGAATCTATTTGTCAATTAAACCAATTGGTCACATAATAGTACAATACTATTGCAAAGCTAACGAGATGAATATTTGTGCATGTTTGGTTCAACTTAGTTGAGAAAGTAACCCTTTTTTGTTTTTGCCGCTCCCTGCGAAAACTGTAGAAAAGTAATAATTTCCAAAAATAATTTGCTCTTAGTGAGCTAATATATCATATTCTTATAACCCAGTTATGTACTGAATGAAGGGAAAGAAATAAGGATAGAAATAAAAAGCCAATTGAATTGGAAAATATGTGTTTCACTTATTATAATCAAAATATTTAAAAGGGCATTTGAAAGGAATACAAGAATTATATTTAAGCAAATTCAAACGCATTTATTTTTGCAATTCTTTTAAATGGGATATCTTCAGTTAAATAATAAGCATATGATCTCACCAGCTTGGCCCTTCAAAGCAAGAGCAGAGGAGCGTCCTCTTTTATATGATTTCAGACTCAAAATGCTTAAAGCAAGCAGGGCACCACCTAAAATCACGCCAAACCTTATGGCTGCAAGGTTACCTGTTATCATAAAGGAAAGGAAGCCACCAAGAGAAAGCAGCAACCCTACAAAGAATATGAATACGACAAACATATTAAACAAAGTACAGAGGGGAAAGCAGACGATAAATATCCCCAGTCAACATAATAGAAGTCATATAATAATATTTTTGGGGTGATAGTGGGTATCGTGTCTGGAACCTGGAAGCCTAGAGTGGCATTTAATGAGATTACATCTATAGAACTGATGTTGAGGCCCGAGGCCCATAAGCAAGGCACTTAAATCGTCCCAACATCTAAAAAGATTCCAGCGTCAGTCTCTGTGTGAAGAATGGATAATATTTATGTAGTTTTATTACAGGATGATGCCCGTTAACACCAGTAATCATCAGCAGACATACAATTCCTAGCAAAGGCTAATTATTATCAGCTATCAATTCAAATCCTTATTAGCTGCCACCCTCCTAACAAGTGAACGAGACCAAGACATTTAAAATATATGAGCAGTGTAATATTGGGTACGAATTCAGTTATAAAATCTAAACAAATTTGAACATGAGAAATGGAATCTCGATTCACAATACACTAGTAAAATGATAAAAAGTAGTTTATATTGTAACAGCTTTACAGCTACCATTCACCTCTTGTAAAAAGTGTCCTAAACAGGATTTTCCATAATATGTAATTCCTCTTCTTCATTTACTCCCGTCAAGTTTAACACACGCTAACTTGAGTATGAGAGTGTTTCACCTTCGTTCTGCAATTACCCTATGAAAATAATCTTAGATTTGAGCTTATGACCTAACCTACTTACCAAACAAATACAACTCATAAAAACATTGCCTAAGCTTATAAGCACTACTCAAATGAGCTGATGTGTCGATGGCTACACATTGCAACATATCACTCCAGCTTTCTAGTCAGACTACCCGTGTGACCACAATTAAGACGACAAATCTATATCAAGGAATTAACAACTCTCTCAAATTGCTCCCTGCATTATATTAGGAAAGAGACTCTAGCACTAATAACAATCCCATACAAAACTCAACTACGCAAAAACACATGATTATTCATACCATACGGTAGGCCAACATAGAAGTCCCTCAGTCCAGACAACTTATGGATATCATCCGATGGCGTGGTGAACGTGTCCACAATGTCCTTCACCTCCGGCGAACTCTCTGCCGCCGCGGACAAATATTCCTTCCCTTCATCGGTGATCTCCTTCGCGGCGGTGCTCAACTCGTGCTTGGTCTTATCAGCCAGCACCTTCAGCTGCACCGTGGTGTCCTTCAGAATGACACCGGCCTTCTTCGAGTACAACTCGTAAGCGTCCTGAGATACGCCCCGAAACTTCTCCGCCTGTTCCCTGAAAGTGTCCAGCGTCTGTTTCCACGCCTCCTGCGACTCCTCAGACCCCGCATGGGCATCACGCTCCTTCTCCACTTCGATCTCCCCGTGTTCCTACACAGTTCCCCAATCCAAATCACAAATTCATATACACTTCCACGGTAACTGACTAACGAAGTAATCGACAAACTAATTCGCTTCTGAGTCTTACCGAATCTTGGTGAGAAGCGGTGAAAGCGACAGTTAACGGTTTCCGGCGGTGGAGGGTGAGGAAGGAGGCGGCGAGGGCGTTAGGTGGAGCGGCGTTAAGAGCGCGGGGTTTGAATAAGGGGTTGAAGTTGGATGTACGGGGAAACTTGTTGAATGGGAGAGAGAAATTAGAATGGGCGAGTTTAGGGTTTAGCACCGAAACTGAATCCATTGTGAAAGTCATGGTGAATGGAAGGCTAAGAGAGGGAGAGGGAGAGATGGTGAAGCTGGAGAGAAGTGAAGGCTACGAGGGAGAGAAAGCTGTGAAGAAAGCAATGGGATTTATAGTAATGGCGATGGAAAATAAGATTGGAGTAAAATGTGTTTGCGAAATGTCCTAAACCACCCACGACGCAAGACGCAAGACGCAAAGGAGGGAAGAGATGATTCGTGTGCTGCGTACTACACTCCTGAGAAGGTGACACCTGTATTCAAGTACTCATCGTAACCTATATTTCCGTTGGAATATCCCAAGTCCAAGTAATTGTTCTACTGTCTCTTCCTAATCGCCTCCTTCTTAATTCCGTTTCCATATTTTTACTTCAGAAGGCAGGAATAAATTAATTAACTTACTTTTTTAAAATATATTAGTAATTTATCGTTAGAATATGGAAAATTATCAAAATGGGTTGAAATCCGTGAGTCAACCCAGTTAATCACGGGTTGAGTTAGAAAAAAATGTAAAAATTTTGATACGAGTCAATTTTGACCCGGCTCGCTAAGAACTCGGCTCACCCAGATTGAACCTGTGCTGAGTCGGGTTGGCTCATCAATCCACCTATTTTTTTATTGAAATCAAATTAGTTAAATTAATTATTCAAATCCTATTTTTTTTATTGAAATCAAATTAATTAAATTAATTATTCAAAACACACAACCCTTACTTCGCAGTAGAGCTTTTCGTGCTGGGTTGTGTTGTTGTCTATCCAAAAGTTTCACTCTACTATATATTTTTTATCAAACGGTTGTGTATGTCTCATTTAAACTAAATTGACAAAATTTTATGCTATCAAATAGACTTCTTTTGTTTCATTTCAAAATAAAAGGGTGAAAAAAAGTTAAGTGAGCCAATGAGCCAACCTGTTAACCCACAATCCGTGGTGGGTCGGGTCAGATTCAAATTTTTTTGGCTTACTAATAAATGAGCCGGGTTGGGTTGGCTCACTAAATGGACAACCCGTAGTGGGTCGAGTTAGATCGGACCGGATTACCTGTTTTGACAACTCTACGAAAAACTATATTTAGGATGTAAAATCAAGCGTGCTACACTTTTTACGTCTTAATTAACAAATTTCTCCTTTAGTTTTTTTGGTTAGCAAACTAATAATTGTAGTAATAGAATTGAGTAAAAAAAGTGCATTACTAATATTAGTTTTTTTTGTATCTTTTTGTGTCAAATGCTTGTACATTTTTTTAATGTCCAATTTATATCGAATTATTTGTAAATTTGTATTTCATGTTAATTATTTTAACCTCAAATATTTATTATATTTTATTTCATTTTTCGGAAAATTGTCATTCTTCTCCTAACTTAATCTTTAAAATTACATAAATTGTTTTATATTTGTTTTTATAAATAAGAGAGGTATATTTTTTTTCCACCGAGTTTATCCATATTTAATCAGCGATTGCACTTGTGAAGGTTGAAGTGTAAGTAGTCTGTGGTGCAAGAAAGGGATAGGATTCTAATAAAAGCCTTGTTTATTAGACACTCTGCCTTTTGCTTCACAACAAAACCAAAGAACCAATTCCCATCAGAAAAACAAATTCAAGTTTATATGAAAATAACAACAATAATGAAAACCAACGTTAAATTGTTTAGGCTGATATAAAATATGTCACAAGAGTTTGATTCAATTATATATATATATATATATATATATATATATATATATATATATATATATATATATATATATATATATATATATATATATATATATATATATTACTGATTTGATCATTAAATTTTATACCCGTAATCATCTCATTTTTTTAATACCTTAACTGTTATTTTATAATGAAAAGCATGAATTAGTTTACTTAGCAGCATTAAATTTGTTAATAATTTATATATTTTTTTAAATGCAGATATTAGATAATGTATTTTCACATGAGGAAATGTTTATATTAAAAAGACAATCAATGAATGGATTATATGAAAGGAGGTTTACAAATAGAAAATGGGACCAAACATAAAATAAGAGAGACACAAGTTATTATCAAAAGCTTAACCAAACACCTTTAATCACGATGCAATGTTTTTAAAGTATAAAAGAATTCTTGAGAAAGGAGATGGAAAGAAGAATCATTCCCAATCACAATTTTGGTTAACTCGATTCTCGGTCTTTATGCCTTTCAGTGAAAACCAACTTAGTTTTCTAATATTAGAACTAAACATGAAGATCGAAATCATTCTGATTGGTTTATGTAGATATTCTTATTTAGATTAACTTTAGTTTATAAGAATAATTATGTAAAGTATTTTAAATGAAAAATTTCACATAAGTAATTTCAAATTCAACTTTTTTTTACTAGATTTTTACGAAATTAAAGGTCAAATTAAGTTAACTTAAACTAAAGGATCAATTTATTCGATAGGGTTAAACGCTTAGTAAAAGGATGAGGAGGGTTGTCTAAGGTTGAAAGTCGAGACGAGTTTTTCAGGTTGAAGGATGAGATAAGTCGTTCGATTTAAAGGTATAGACGAATCAGCTTATAGTAAAGGTCGAGACGAGTTGGCCAAAGTTGAAGATTAAGACAAGTTGTCTTGAGCCTAGAGTCAAGGCGAGTTGGATCAAACCAAATGTTGAGGTGAACCAGTTGAGAGTAGTTGGTCCATACTAAATGTTTTGATGAGTCGTTTCATATCCATGGTTGAGACAATGTAGTATAGGTTGAAGGTCGAAACAAGTCGACCTGTGTAGAAGGTTGAGTCAAGTTAGTTTGATTCAAAGGTCGAGCCAAGTTGACTTGAGTTAAAAGTTGAGATGAGTCAGCATGGACTAAAGGTCAAGACAAGTCACTCTAAGACGAAGGTCATGATGAGTTCACCCAAGTAGAAGGTTGAGCTGAATCAATTCAGAAGGTTGAGTTGATTCGGTTTAGGTTGAAGGTTAAGATCACTCAATCTGGATCGAAGGTAAAGACGAGTCGAATTTGGCCAAATGTCGTGAAGAGTCACCTTGGGTAGAAGGTCGAGTTGAGTCAATTCAAGTCAAAGGGTGAGCAAAGTCAACCTAGGCTAAAGGACGAAATGTGTTTATCAAGTCGAACAAGATCGAAGGTTAAGTCGATTTAGTCTAAGCTGAAGGTTGATACAAGTTGGTCCAAGTTGAAAGTTTAGGTGAGTCAAACTAGGACTGAAGGTCAGGATGAGTTAAACTAGAGCCGAAGGTCCAAACGAATTGGTCCAAGCTAAAGGTATAGTTAAGTTAACTCTAGTTGAATATTGAGACAAGTTAGTTTGAGTTTATTTGACCTAAACCTCGTAATGTAAATTAAGAAAAAAAATATTTATAAAAAAAACTTGAAAAAATTTAACAAAAAATAACCTTAATGAATATCGATTACAAAATATGATCAACATTGATATATATTTTTTTAAAAATTATTTAATATTCAAATAGATTTTTTTAAAATTTGGTGGTAATTGAAATATTTTATCTAAATAAAAATAATTAAAATTCACTACATATGAATGATCTTATCTAAACAATGCATTTAAAAATGAAACAATTAAAAAATAAATAAATTTAGATCCATTATTATTTTGACTCCAAATTTATTAAGATATTATTAGATGAATCACTTTATTTTAAGATATTGACTTGTACCAGATGGGCCAGACGACCATAGAATTACCGGGTGACTCATCTTGTGAAGGTGTTTAGAGTGACTCGATCTCGCAACCAAAACATGACTCTTTTGAAAATTTATGTTCAATTGAAAATTTTCTATCCAAATACAAGGTAAGTTTTAATAATGTAAAAATGAAAGAAAGAAAATTTTGTAAATGGTTTAATTTATATAATTATTTTAATTAAACATTATGTGATATAACTTTATGTTAAAAGTGAATTTAACTTGAAGAGGTGGTTGCTTGTAAAGTGTTTAGGAATCTTACATTGTATCCGATTTATTTATAAGTAAATGGATGATTGATTAGTAAGGTATTTTCAAAGGATAATGATATTTTGAAAATATTTTTTAACAACATTTTGATTCTACTCATGTGCGCATTTTGATTGGTTTATATTGAAAATATTAAAATAATTTTAAATGAAAAGTGTTACGCAATTCGGATTGAAGGGTTTCATAAGCACGAGCTACATTTTTGGAGTTTCAAAATTTCCAAATTTCATTTTTAAGAGAGAGTCCACGAGAACGAGAGAGAACGTCCTCCCACCCACAAACCTCCATTGACCATAACCGGTCGCTCACCGACAAAGAAGCGTTCACCGGATCACAGCCGTTCACCGGAGTCTTGTTTGCCATTGTTCCGTTATTTTGAAGTCGTTCACCGGAGCCTTGTTCGCCAACGTTCCGTCGTTTTGAAGATGTTCACCAGAGCCTTGTCCGCCATCGTTCCGTTGTTTCGAAGTTGTTCACCTGAGCCTTGTCCGTCAATGTTTTGTCGTTTCGAAGCACCAACATGCTCCGAAAACCACCATTGAAGAGGAAGAAGCATCGTTTGTAAGTTTGTGTGGTTCGTTATCGTTATCCTTTGTTGTTTATGTTCGATGATTTTGAGTTTGTTTGAAATATTTAAAGTTTTTCAACGGAACGTTTTCATAAAACATTAATTTAAAGTCTTCAAACTTTATTCAATTATAATTGCGGAAGCAAAACACAACTATAAACATCATCTGAAAATCTTAGAATATCTCCTTTACATAAAAATACCAAGTCTGAAAACTTTTAAACAATATAAATTATCAACCCCGATATAAAAGATCCCAACTCTCGTCATCTACTTCGATCCAGTTTTATCTGCAATGTCATGTAATCTCGTACAAGTACGATCATCGTTTCGTATTGTGCTACGATAAGGATGTTGAGTCTCGTATAGAGACAAAGATTCGAGTGTTAGTTCCTTTTGCGCAAGGAAGTGGATGTCTCGCCCAAAAGACTTCCTTAAGAAGTCGGGGAGATAGGTCTGAAGTTGTGGTGAAGGACGACTCGAATCGCCCTGTTTTGCGTAACAAGTTTGGACGACAAAATGCAAGGAAACAACATTGGTTTATGAATGGATTGGTTGTGATATTAATTATGATAGGAGATATGATTACATGACTAGTTATGGTTTATGTTTCATGTTGTATTACTATGTTATATGCTATGATGTTATTTTTGGTTGCTCATCCTTGCATGTTGTGGTTGTGGTTTCCACCTACGATGATCGTACTTGTACTGGAGTAAATGACATTGCAAATAAAACTGGATCAAAGTAGATGACAAGAGTTGGGATCCTTTATATCGGGGTTGATCATTTATATTGCTTAAAAGTTTGAAGACTTTAAATCAATCTTTTATGAAAACGTTGCGAAATTTTTTTATACCCATGACATCTCAAAATTGGGGGTGTTACATTTTGGACCTTTGATACAACATTAGGCATTTTATTGATTTTTTTTGCATTCTTTTGGTTTTCAGGAGGAATTGACAATGTGCAGAGGGATGAATTGTTGCAACATTTAGTATTGTTGTAAATGTTGTACAATAGGGATTATTGCAATGTGATTTTTTATTTTTATAAAATTGTTTCAGAATGTATTCATTAAGTGTGTCTGTACATGTTTTTTGTTAGAAATGTTTAAAGAAATGTATTCCTTACATTTATTGATAATGAAATTTGAGAATCCTACATTTTAGTGTCCATTTCCAACGTTTTGAAGATAACAATGATCATTTTGTGTTATTTTTGGTGTTGATCACCATAGAGGTGAATACAAGAATGAGCAATTTTTGTCTTACCCATTTGTACTACAGTCCCCACCAAATGTGGATGACATTATGAGTGTTAAATGTGGTATATACAGGTTTGTATGTACATTAAATGTTGAAAAAAAATTTATGCACTTAAAAATGAATGGCATGAACTTTGTTGACCAAGATGTGCAAAATTTTTGCCTTATGTGCACAAAATTTGATATAAATGTCATAATAATTGCGTGAACATGACTTGTATGTCAAATAAGTGTTTAAAAATGTTCTGCATTTAAAAATCAATGTCATTTTCAAAGTTAACCTGCTTGGACAAAAACTTTGCCTAAATCCCCAATTATTTAGCCTTTGGTATCAATGCAGTTTTTGTACCAAGAGTCCTAGAAAAAACGGTTCCTTGGGGATGAAGTTCGATATAAATGTCATAATCATTGGCTGAACATGACTTGTATATCCAATAAGTGTTAAAAAAAATTCTACACTTGAAAATCAATGTCATTTTCAAAGTTGACCTGTGTGCGCAAAATCTTTGCCTAAAGCCTCGAGTTATTTAGCCTTTGATACCGATGCAGTTTTTGCACTAAGACTTTTACAAAAAATGGTTCATTAGGGATGAAGTTTGATATAAATGTCATAATCATTGGTTGAACATGACTTGTATGTCCAATAAGTACTAAGAAAAATTTATGCACTTGAAAATCAATGTCATTTTCAAAGTTGACCTACCTATGCAAAACTTTTGCGTAAAGTCCTCAGTTATTTAGCCTTTGGTATCAATGCAGGTTTTGCACTAAGTTTTACAAAAAATGGTTCGTTGGGGATGAAATTCAATATAAATGTTATAATCATTTTACATCCAATCAATTTCCTTGTATTATCATAAAAACTTGTGTTAAGATGGTCAATATGTCATAAAAGCTCATTTTAAAAAAAAATATTGCTTACATTTGACATCCAATCAATTTCTCTGTATTATCATCTCATCCAATCAATTTATAATCAATATACCATGTATTATAATCAATTTATAATCAATTTACAATCAATAAATGAAATGGATTTTATTTCATACATTAAATTGTCTAATAATATTTAATACATTACTTGTACATAAAATTACATATTTAATCCAAATATTACATTAACCTACATATACTACTAAATTGTAGTAAAAATATCACGATGTTGCATTGGCATGATCATCACATCAGAGTTTAGGTGATTGTATCATCAACATAGTCTACCCTTAATCCTCCTCCAATGATGATCTCCTTAGGAAAATAACTTAGTCCATTGTCGTTCACTACACAAGCACCGTCATAGTAAAGGACCCTAAGCTTTCTTTCCGACAACCACTGCCAAAAGATTACCACTTAACTAATATAAGCTAAAGCATACATCATTGGTCACCCCCAGCAAAAACCATGCCTTTGTTCCATAAAGTAGTCCTCCCCAACAAAAGGATGAAAGCAGGTCACACTAATCTCGTCTTTTACACTAGGAAGCACCATAACAAGTTCCATATCTGACTCCCTGTATACCTGAAAAATGTAGCAAATTCATAGACATAAAATTCATACCAAAATCATTTCAAAATAATAAGAGAATAGACCATATGAATGACAACAATTGGTGTCAGCACATAGATTAAGAGTTCGGTAGAAAACTAGGAATCACATAAAAACCAAATGAACAAGATTCCTATATGCTTTTAAGAACTCGGTATACCCAAACATGCCTTTGGTATATACTTGAGCCTAAATCAACACCAATTTTTTGATGAAAAATGACAAATGAATGATATCAAAATAAGCAACCATTAACCAATATTATTGAAAGAAACTAATAAATTTTCAATACAACACATTTACTTACATTGTATACATCTTGTTGTTTAATGGAATCCATGACTGTCAAAGCAAACATTGTACAAAAGATATGTTAAAATAACCCAACAACAACCACACACCTAAAAAACTGTAAATTATGCACCCAAGAAGCACAAAAACCTCAAAATGACCAACCAAAAGTTCAAATATTTCAAACAACTCAAAATTATCGAACAAAAACAACAAAGAATAACGATAATGAACCATGCAAACTTACAAACGGTGCTTCTTCCTCTTCAATGGTGGTTTTCGGCGCACGTTGATGCTTCAAAATGGCGGAACGTTGGTGGACAAGACTGTAAGCAAATCTTTAATTTTCAATTAAATGAAAATAACACACAGGATCTTGAATTTTCATGATACTCACAATTTCCACAATACACAGTAAAAGAGAACTAACCTGGATCCATTGTGCACTTCTTCCTGTCTCTTCCTGTCAAATGTTCTCTCTCCTCTTACTCCTCCTTAATGCCTTCTTGATGATATAGAAGTTGTAGGATGGTTTTCTCTGTCAGTTTCTCTCCTTTCCTGAGAACGTTCCGTTCTCTATATCTCTTCAGAAACTTAATGTATCAACAGAAGTAAAACTTTTTCCTCTTTTATGATATTTTAATTAACTTTAATAAAATACCAAAATGCCCTTTTGGAGTGAGAAGAGAGGGATTAACTTTAATAACTCTAAAATAATCCCAATAACTTTAATACTTTAATACTCTAATAATCATCACATTAGAATCCTTACATTAAAGTTATACTTTAAATTACATGAACCAATGTAAATTATTAATATAATTTAACATTCTCCCACTTGGTTCATGTGATGACTTGAAGATCTAAAATAAACTTTAAGTGCGCACCATTCATTAGAATTATCAAGTCATCATCCTTATATGAATTGAAATAATCGGATCATGGCGGGCAAAAGTCATGATCGACAAGATTCCTTCCATGTATCACATAATCAAAACAACTCAACATAACTTTAATCAATCTTATAACTTTCATGTCTCTAAAGGAGACCTATCATGTCACCACAATCAATAATACATGTATATAATTTAATGTGGATAACAATAGAATAAAGAGAAACATAACTTTAATTGAATTCACAAGTGTCATAACAATACAAGCATATAACTATACATATCTATATAGATAGATAACAACATCATGTTAACATTGACTTATCCATAATGCCCATACTTTCAACATGGCCAATAAAAGTTTTGGGCGGTAGTCCTTTAGTTAACGGATCTGCTATCATCAAATTCGTACCAATATGCTCAATCAACACTCTATGTTTCTGCACTTCTTCTTTGACTGACAAGTACTTCAAATCCATGTGTTTAGCACCCTTTGAGTACTTATCATTTTTAGAGAAGAAGACGGCTGCGGAATTATCACAATAAATCCTTATCGGCCTAGCTATACTGTCAATAATGCCAAGCCTCGATACAAAGTTCCGCAACCACAAAGCATGAACTGTGGCCTCAAAGCATGCCACGAATTCAGCCTCCATGGTGGAAGTAGCAATGACTGATTGTTTTGCACTTTTCCAAGAAATTGCTCCTCCAGCCAAAAGATAGACATACCCAAATGTGGATTTTCTTGAATCCACACACCCAGCATAGTCTGAATCCGAATAGCCAATCACTTCGAGATGATCTGACTTTCTATAAGTGAGCATGTATTCTTTGGTACCTTGTAAGTACCTAAGAACTTTCTTTGCAGCTTTCCAGTGATCCATTTCGGGATTACTTTGATATCGGCCTAACATTCCAACAGCAAAACTGATATCTGGCCGAGTACAAGTTTGAGCATACATCAAACTCCCAACCACTGACGCATAAGGAATAGACTCCATGGCCTTTCGTTCCAAATTATTCTTGGGACATTGCATTTGACTAAACTTGTCTCCTTTCTGAATTGGAACTATTCCAGGAGAACATTTTTCCATTCTGAATCTCTCTAACACTTTATTAATATAGCCTTTTTGAGACAAACTTAACAATCCTTGTGATCTATCACGGAATATTTCTATTCCTATCACATAAGATGCCTCATTCATATCTTTCATTTCAAAGTTGTTAGAGAGAAACTTCTTTACATCATGTAACATACCAATATCATTAGCAGCAAGAAGAATATCATCAACATATAGAACCAAAATAACAAACTTACTCCCACTGACCTTTATGTATATACACCGATCAACGGTGTTCTCTACAAAACCATACGAAGTTATGATATCATTAAATTTTAGATACCATTGACAGGAAGCTTGTTTTAGTCCATATATTGATTTCTTTAATTTACACACTAGATTTTCTTTTCCTGTTATGGTGAAACCTTCTGGTTGGTCCATATAAACTTCCTCTTCTAAGTCACCATTCAGAAAGGCGGTCTTTACATCCATTTGGTGAAGCTCTAAATCATAATGAGCCACCAAAGCCAAAACAATTCTCAAAGAGTCCTTCTTAGAAACAGGAGAGAAGGTCTCTTTGTAGTCAATGCCTTCCTTTTGAGTGAAACCTTTGGCGACTAATCTAGCTTTATACCTTTCAATATTGCCTTTTGAGTCATGTTTAGTCTTAAAGACCCATTTACAACCGACTCTTTTTGAACCCTTAGGCAATTCAACTAGATCCCATACTTTATTGTCATCCATTGATTTCAACTCTTCTTTCATAACATTCAACCAATTCTCTGAATTATTACTTTCCATGGCTTGTCTGAAAGAGACTGGATCCTCATCAATGCTTAAGTCACATTCATGTTCAACAGAGTAAACCACATAATCATTCGAAATAGCAGGTCTTTTCTCCCTTACAGAACTTCTTAATGCTGCTTCTTGTGGTTCCTCTATCAATTGCTCATTTATGACTTGCTCATTGTCAACTGGCTCAACATTTATACGTTCATTTTGTGGGATTGGAACATTAATTTGTTGTCTCTGCTTGTTGTGTGACTGTGATACAACAAGAGAGATAACAACTTCAGAAGAGACATTAGATGTAGAAACACTATCAGTATGCTCTTGAATGTCCACTATTCGTGATTCCTCACTCCCACTAAATTGACCATTTTCAATGAACCGAGCATTTCCAGACTCAACTATTCTTGTACTATGGTTAGGGCAATAAAATCTATATCCCTTTGACTTTTCAGGATAACCGATGAAGTAACCGCTAATGGTTCTTGCATCAAGCTTCTTTTCATGTGGATTATATAACCTTACCTCTGCCGGACAACCCCAAACATGAAGATGTCTCAAACTGGGTTTCCTTCCAGTCCATAGTTCATAAGGAGTTTTAGAAACTGCTTTGCTAGGAACCCTGTTAACCAGATATACAGCAGTCTTTAATGAATACATCCACAAAGATAAAGGGATATTACTATGACTTAACATACTCCTAACCATATCCATAAGAGTACGATTTCGTCTTTCTGCTACACCATTTTGTTGTGGTGTACCGGGCATTGTATACTGTGCACATATACCCCGACTTTCAAGGTACTTTGCAAATGGACCTGGACATTGTCCACTCTCATCCGTTTTACCATAATATTCACCACCTCTATCAGATCTCACCACTTTTACTTTTCTATCTAATTGTCTTTCCACCTCATTTATGAACACCTCAAGGGCATTCACTGATTGAGATTTTTCATGCAATAGATATATATAACAATAACGTGAGAAATCATCAATAAAGGAGATAAAATATTTTTCACCACTCCAAGATTTAATGTCAAAAGGACCACAAATATCAGTGTGTATTAACTCAAGAAGTTGACTGCTTCTTGTGGCGGGATTCTTTGATATGTGTTTTGTTTGTTTACCCTTAATACAATCAATACATACATCCCAGTCATCAAAATCCAATTGAGGTAAAATTTCATTTTTTACTAACCTCAACATCCTTTCTTTGGATATGTGACCCAATCTTTTATGCCATAAGAAAGCAGAACATTCCTTTCCTGCACTAGAATTTCTATCAACAACATGTTCAACATTAAACAGGGATTCAGAAAAATTAACATCAAGATTTAAACGGTATAAACCATCCAATAATGTACCAGAACCATAATAGTACGAAAGTTTATACAAATGAAAAATACCATTTTCAATCCTAAAGTTAAAACCTAAACAATCCAACTTTGCAACAGAAATCAAATTCCTAGCACAACCAGGAACATAGAGACACTTTTCAAGATTCAGACAATAGCCAGTGTCTAGAATCAATCTGTAAGTCTCAATTCCTTCTATTCGTGCCTTCATTCTGTTCCCCATATATAAATACTTTTCAGTTCCTTTTATGGGCTGGATTGAAAGGAATCCCTGCATAATATTAGAAACATGAGTAGTAGCTCCAGAATCCAACCACCAGGTATTATTAGGCACTTCAACTATATTTGCTTCAAAACTTACAGAAACATAAAAAGTACCTTTCTTTTCGAACCAAGATTTTCTTTTCGGACAATCTTTCTTGAAGTGACCTACTTTCTTGCAAAAGAAACATTTCTGGTCCTTCTGGATACCACCCTTATTCACTTTCATTGGGGCTTTGTCCTTCTTGTTCTTCTTTCCTGATTTACCTTTACTGAAGCTAGCACCCTCATGAGTTGTGAGATGGATAGAATGATCTCTCATTTTCTTTAATCTCCCTTCCTCTTGAACCAACATGGCTTTGATTTCTTGGAAGTTCCACTTATCCTTAATAGTGTTATAATTCACTTGGAACTGGCCAAATTCAGGAGGAAGAGAGTTCATGATGAACTGTACTAGAAAAGACTCATTCACCTCCATTCCCATTGACTTCAATCTTGCTGCTATATTAGCCATTCCAGTTACGTGTTCATGTATGGGCTGTGACCAGTCAAACTTTTTGGTAGTCAGCTCACTCATAAGAGTTCCCACAATAGACTTGTCAGTTATGTCTGATTGTGAATACTCCTTGATCATTTTCATGAATTCCTTTGCGTTTTCCGTTTTGGGCATGGAAGGCTTTACGTTCTCTGCCATAGACATGCGCATCAAGTTTAATGACAACCTGTTAGACCTATGCCAAGCCTCATAAAGAGACTTTTCATCACTTGTACTGGTCTCTGTAATGGCTGCGGGCATTTCATCCATCATAATAGCCATATCCAGGCCTAGAACACCCAGTTGGAACTGGATTTGTTCTGACCAATCGACATAATTGAGCCCATTAAACTTGACGACATTGTTGCTCAAACCTGCTAAATTCATGTAAGCTGGAAATAATACAGAAGCTCATACATTAATGCTTTGATAAAATTAATGGATTCAAACAAATTACTACACTAGTCATACATTCAAGTTCACCTTTGGGTGACACTTAAACTGATAGGTAGCCAATTAAGTCATTCATTTAAGTTCACCTTTGGATGATTCTTAAACTGACAAATTTCATATATATACTTTAATAAACAATCACTCATACTTAAGACTATATGTATGCTATCTTTGGATATACAAACATATACTAAGTACATGAAATGTTTCACTTTAATGTCATCAATTATAAACCATGGCTCACCTTTGGGTAATCCATAACATCCTTACATCAATGACTAATTATAATATATAATCATAATTAAACATCTTTTATATTATGAATAATTTTCATAATACTATAAGCAACAACTTTTAATTCATATATAATTTCCATTCAATGCAGTAACAATAACCATGTTCACAGTATAATAATAATATAAGTTGCAACAATAATTGCTTTGTGAAAACATGTTCTGCAACGTAAAAAAACTTGACAACCAAAATCGGTTTTTTTTTTCGAAAATTCAATTCAAGGGAATTGACTCTTCACGTAGGATTTCAATTTTGACATATTCATATTGCACATTCCAAAATTTTACGTAACATGCAGGAATTAAAGTTTCTTTAATGTTATAATCAAATAAAATAAATATAACTTAGGCCTGGATGAAATCATAAAAGTGCAACACTTTTAATGCAACTTTAATGCAAATCCCGTGCACCAGAAACCAAATAGAAAAACTTCACAAAAAAAAAAATTTCCTTGAATTTAACTTCTTGAATTCCCGCGACTGGAGTTGCAATATTAAAATTGCTATGCTATAAGAACAATGCCGCAATATAAATTGCTTCCAAAAAATGAAATTCGGCGCTGGATCAATGAAGTTGCTTCCAAATAGAACAATGAATAAAATTTTGCAATGAATAAAATTGCGGTTTCGAAATTCATACAGTACAGCAAATTTAATTCTTTCATGCCAACAAATATAAAATCCCTAAATTTTATAATTCAAAAAATTAGGGTTTTAAAATTTGGGAATATTATCATTCAAGGAGAATCATAAAATTCAGAACCTGGCTCTGATACCACTTGTAAGCAAATCTTTAATTTTCAATTAAATGAAAATAACACACAGGATCTTGAATTTTCATGATACTCACAATTTCCACAATACACAGTAAAAGAGAACTAACCTGGATCCATTGTGCACTTCTTCCTGTCTCTTCCTGTCAAATGTTCTCTCTCCTCTTACTCCTCCTTAATGCCTTCTTGATGATATAGAAGTTGTAGGATGGTTTTCTCTGTCAGTTTCTCTCCTTTCCTGAGAACGTTCCGTTCTCTATATCTCTTCAGAAACTTAATGTATCAACAGAAGTAAAACTTTTTCCTCTTTTATGATATTTTAA
This sequence comes from Vigna angularis, assembly GCF_016808095.1. Lineage (NCBI taxonomy): Eukaryota > Viridiplantae > Streptophyta > Magnoliopsida > Fabales > Fabaceae > Vigna > Vigna angularis. Next base: position 11,980,144 of record NC_068971.1, read on the forward strand.
TTAACTTTAATAAAATACCAAAATGCCCTTTTGGAGTGAGAAGAGAGGGATTAACTTTAATAACTCTAAAATAATCCCAATAACTTTAATACTTTAATACTCTAATAATCATCACATTAGAATCCTTACATTAAAGTTATACTTTAAATTACATGAACCAATGTAAATTATTAATATAATTTAACAAAGACTCCGGTGAACGACTTTGAAACGGTGGAACGATGGCGGACAAGGCTCCGGTGAATGACTTCAAAATGGCAAAACGTTGGTAGACAAGGCTCCGGTGAACGACAAGGAAATGGCGGAACAATGCTGGACAAGGCTCTGGTGAACGACAGTAGTCCGGTGATCACTCCTTTGTCGGTGAATGAATGATTATGGTCAAGGGAGGTTTATCGGTGATAGGACGTTCTCTCTCGTTCTCGTGGTTTATCTCTCAGAAATAAAATTTGGAAATTTTGAAACTCCAAAAATGTAGCGTGCGCTTCCGAAACCCCAATTGCGTAACACTTCTACATCATTTAAAATTATTTTAATATTTTGTACATGAATCAATCCGTGACACATGAGTCGAGTCAAAATGTTGTTAAAAAATGTTGTCAAAATATCATTATACATTTTGAAAATATAGTTGTGCTCTAATGAACTAAGCGAGTGTTTTACATTTTAATTTTTTATCTAGGAAGTATCATCGTCAACACACAAGAAGGAGGAAAAATAACAATCATCACTATATCATATCACATCTTCACCGTCACAATGTCGTTGTTGCAATCGTATAAAGAAAAAGAAATGAAGAAAACAAGTGAGAAAGAAGAAAAGACAACATAAAAAAACTCATTCCAAAAACGATTTTGGAAATACATTTCATGTGTTATACAAAGTTTTTTCAATAATCCATTTCACAGTAAGGTGTTCCGAAAACCCGTTCCAAAAAACTAATTCAAAAAAATTCTTGAAAGCTTGTTCCGAAAAAACTTTCGAAACATGTAATCTGAATATCACTCTTATGAGATGTGCAATAGTCATTTTGAATATTTGTATGTGAGTAAAGAAATTGTGGGGGTGGAGGAGGTAAATTGTGAAAAGAATAGACGTTTTCTTTGTGCATTTGATAAGGTGTTTCTTTTTGCATCCCATAACTTCCATGTACATTGCCATAAATTTTAAAATACCTCAATTACCCTTATTCTCCAGGAACAATTTGATATTTTACTCACTTTGTAAGGTGGACAACGAAAAAACTGGGGTGTTAAAAACACCACTTAATAAATCTCCATGCCCTCGTTAATTTTTAATAAAATACACAACATACTTGTTCATTGAGCTCTTATTTGTTACAACCATACTTTTATTTATACTTATTACATATTTAATTTTCTTTATCTCTTTCTTTTTCTACCATATCACGTAACTTATAAATTTATCATTTTTATTCCTTTTCTAACTATATAATAAATGTTAATATACTTTTTTTTAATGTCCATGAATCATTAAAAATTCTTATGACATCACATTACTCTATTAATATAAGAATAAGTAAAAGTATTAATTAAATTCTTGTTGACAGTGGTGGTATATCTATTTAAGACAAGTGTTTATTAGAACTATTTGGAGTGTTGTGATACTAGTTTTTTTTTCAGCATTTAGATACTTAAATAGGATAATTCAAAATATATTTTTTAACTTTTTGTTGTTAATAAATGTACACTTTAAAAGATAAATTGTATTTTAGATAATACAATCTATAATTATAAGTGTACGACTAGTTATTATGTTTCTAGATTATGTATTTTCAAAAAGCTTTTTTTAGCAGTGCAAATAAAGTTATGAATCACGTAATTATAACTTGATTTTATACTTATTGGTTACAAGTTCTAAAACATCCTAATAATTATATTTTATTTGTTTTATTAATAAATATTAATTTTTTTAGGTTAGTTATAATATTGAAACTAACAACTTATATCTGATTTAAGAAGAATAACGGGTGATTTTCGTTATGTGATGAATGTTAATATTTCAATTTCAAGCGACAAGTAACACAATTATGATCAATTATTATACATACAAAATATTGTTCATTTTAAAACATAGAATTTTATCATAATTTTATCTTTAAAAATGTTCTTAAAGAAAAAAAAATATTTAAATTATCTTATATTTTGATTTCCTAATAATATACATATAATTTGATTTTATAAACTCAAATGAATGGGAAATGTAATTCAAAGTTTGGTGATATATTTTTGTTAGGTTTAATCATTTAGTTCCTATTTTCGGTCATTTTTCTCAATTAAATCTCTCATTTTTTCTATTATTTCAACTGTGCTCGTGTCAGAATCACAAAATCAAAGAGAATCTTTTGACTGCTTTTATTTTTAATTGACCCCTTCAACAATTAAAAGCAAGTACTCACCCCTTACTCCTTTGTCGATTTTCACATTCTGAAACCCTACACCTTCTTTCTTCAATCTTCTCATGCACAGTGCTCCTCCCATCCTCTCCTTCTCTCTCACTTTACTTGTTGTCGTGCAGAGACCTCTCCTTGGTGGTTGTTGTGGTGGTATCATGGTGAGCGCTTGCAGTGGTGGTTCTTCTTAACTTGGGCGTCCAGGTTGGTTGTTCTTTCCTTAAGCTTTGCATGATAGAAAGATTGTATGTGTTGATATTCGTTTGTATGTGTTGTTTGTATGAGTTGTTTGTATGTGTTGTTTGTATGTGCTGTGATGGGTGCATTTCTGGGCTGGATGGGATGAAGTCGATGCATTAACCGCACCGGACTCTATGCACTTGGAAGTGCGGTTGAGAGCTCGCTGCGTTTGAAATGCGAACTAACCGTAGTTGAAAGTGCGGTTTATATCACGCTGCAATTGGAAATGCGGTTTCCGCACTAACTTGCAAGTGTGGTTAATTGTTGCTGGAATTGCGGTAAAGTGTATTGCTTTTCCTTTTTATTTGCTTTATTATATTTAATTGTTTTTTGAATTTGATTTGTTTTTTATTTTTTTATTAGTTTATTTAATTATTAAATATTTTACGGTTAATATTTTGTAATTTGTATTTTATTTTTATATTTGATATTTATTTAAATATTATTTTTAATGTAATTAAATATTTTTAATTTCGAAACTTAAATTTGTTTGTTAATTTTTTTAATATATAATTATTTATTGATATTTTATTTTTTAATATGAATTATTATTTAATTATTTGTTGTATTGTTTTTTAATTTTTGATTCGTTTATTAGTTTAAATTTAATTTGTTTTATTCTGTGGTTTTTTTAAATTTTTTTATTGATTTGTTAACATTTTTTTAATTTTTAATTTTTATTATATTTGATATTTATTTAAATATTATTTATAATGTAATTAATTTGAAATTTATATTTATTCATTTAAATAATATTTATTATGCATAAAGTTTTAATTTTGGACTTATTATTTTGTTTCTTAATTTATTTTTTAATTTTTAATGTTGTTTTGTAGTTATTTAAGTATTATTTATTAACTAATTATTATTAATATTTTTTATTATTTATTATTTCTTTCAATATTTATTATTATGTAATTATTTGATTTTTTTTGTATTTGTTTGTTATTATATTTTTAATATAATATAATTTATCTTTGCATATAATTGATTGATAGAAATGGTTAGAACTAGAGGTCAAAAAGAATATTAGAGAGCTTTACTTGACTCTTAATCATGTGGACAAGACTTGACTCTTCAACAACATTTAATCTCCAATCTCCCCACGAAAGGATAACACCAACCAAAGTCTCTGTTAATTGCTAATTCATGGTTGTGATAGCCGCACATAACCTTTAACATCCAACCGTGTCCTTTAGGTTTATCCCTCAACCTAAACGAACACTTACATTTTCTTGTGCTAGATACATTATGTTGAACATCTGGCTTATACTTCCTATACTTCTCCCTAATATGTCTTTCTTCCAGCTTCACCAGTTGTTGTGTTAGATCTTATAATCACGATAACAAATCCAAGATCGAATGCAATATTTCAAAACTCATTCAATTAAAGACGCGTGATGAGAATATTTGATTAGTGGAAAATTTATCTGTGTAATCACCTTCACCAACTTCATTTAGGAAAGAAGGAAATTCTAACATAAAACCATAATTTATTTGAGAATCGAGAAATGGATAATTATTCATCTTATAAAATTAAATACAACCTACAATAAACATTAGAATATTAAAATTTAACAAATAAAAAATAACAAATAACAAATTAAGGAAAAATTTTAAAATTAAATTACAAATTACCAAATATAAACATCATTAAATCAAAATTTTAATAAATTAACACATCAAAAAATGTATACAATAAATACAAAATAACAAAAAATATTCTAAACTAAATACTAAATAAAAATAAATAAAACTTATTCATAATTAAATAAAACTTCAAATCATTAACCCATATAAAACATTAAAAACTTAATAACAAATAAAAAAGTCTCATAACAAAATATTAACTACTATGTAAAAAATAACACCTAATTAATTAACTAATACATCATAACACTACAAGAAAGAAGGACATTACCGAAGACCATAAGCCCTCGCAAAATGCCAGAAGCCGTCGGAAAAGAGTATTTACAGATGACTTATCAACGACCAATGAGCCATCGGTAAATTCCTTGTCGCTAACAGTTAAAAAATTAACACATAACAAAATGTATATAATAAATACAAAATAACATAAAATATATTAAACTAAATACTAAATAAATAAAAAATTCCTCAAAAATAAATAAAACTTCATCAATACGTATAATATATATAAAAAACAAATGAAATAGTATAATATATATAAAAACTCATAACACAATAAAACAGTATAATATATAGAAAAAATCATAACACAATTAATGTCAACAGAATATTTTAAAAATCATAACAATTATTGAAAAAGAATAACACATAAAAATTACCTAATAAATAAAACATAAAAAAAATACAACAAAAATTATTATAATTTAAATAATGACATAAAACATTAACACATTATAATTTAAATACAAAAATATTTTAAACATATTTATTGTAAAAATATATATAACGAAATAGAAACAGCATAAAATTAAAACACCTAATAAAAGCATAAAACTAAAACAGCATACAACTAAGACAACATAAAACTAAATTTAAAAAACAGCATATAACATATTATATAAATACAAGCATCTTATAAATTAAATCAAAATTTAACACTTAAAAATTAACAAAAAAAATTAATAACAAATATAAAATATTTAATAACATCAACAAATTAACTACTATATAAAAAAAATTCTACAAAGCTAACTAATACACAATAAATAACAAAAAATTTATAAAACAAAATAATAATAAAAAATATGATTAACAAATAAATAATGCAATTTAAATAAATAAATACAAAAACATTAAACAAATAATAAAAAAACATAATATATATAAAAAATAAAACAAGTCGAACTTCGAAGTTGAACTCCCACACTTCCAACTACGGCACTAAGAAAAACCGGCGTTCTAATGTCGGTGCACCTTAAACCAAACTTTCTAATGTGTATTTCTCTCTGTACTAACCTCGTGAAAGACTCTCGAACCATTGAATCTCTTCCAACACCTTTCTCCTCCAAGAACCACCACAACACGGCCACCACGATCACCACCAATGTATCATTACCTTCACAATATAACCTCTTACAAATAAAACCTAATGAAACAAGGAAAGAAGAAATGGAACAATGGTGAAATGAGATGAGGTGCATGCACAAGCTTATAGTACAGGGTTAATGGTAGAGAAATTAGATGGGGTGCATGCAGCGGGTTAGAGGTCAGGGTTATAGTACAATAGTAAAGAATCATTAAACCATCATTACATTTTTTCAGATTTTATTAAATGAAGGGCAAAATTGTCAATTGGGAGGTGTGGGGTGAAACAGGTGAGGTGTAGGGAACAACACTCCTATTTTTGTTTTAATTGAATTTCTATTTTTGAAAAATTAAAACAATTAGGTCATTGCCATTAGTTCCATACTAACATCGTTAAAAAGGGTGTCACGTGTCAGCTCATGGATTTTTTTCATTTTTTTAAATATTTTTGTAATTTTCTTTTTATTTTTTAAATAAATTTTTTTGCCACATGTCAAACTGACATTATGCCACGTGGCAATGATAATGATAATGATAATGTGACGTGACACTGACAAATCATGCGTCATTGTATTTGTCTCAATTTGGTCTCTATATTTTTATTTTGTCTCAATTTGATTCCTGTATTTTTTATTTTGTCTCAATTTAGAAAAATTTTTCTCTCCAAATTCAAACAAAAATTTATTTGTATATAAATCTTTACAAAAAAATTTATACAAATTGATATTTTTTTATTAGAAAAATAAAAAAATTTCAAAATAACATATGACATATTTTTATTTATATAGTATTAAGGAAAATAATTTAGTTGCATTAAAGTTTTTAAAACAAAAATTAAATTGAGACAAATAAAAATAAACTCATTTAAATTTTTTTTACAAATTAAACAACAAATGAAATCATTTAACCTAGATGATATGAATGAGCAAATTATAAAAGTTAACATTTCAATAATAAATATTTTTGTGAAGGTAATCTACACAAAAATAGTCTCAGTACTTCCTCAACAATTCATAAAAAAGTTTCTAGAATTAAATATTTAGATTTGGAAAACAAATTTGGAAAACATACATACAGTTATTTCATTTGAAAATGTACAAAATTGTTTAATTTTTAAAAAAATTATGACTAAATTGAGATAAAATAAAAATTCAGGCATAAAATTAAAACAAAATAAAATACAGAGATCAAATTTAAACAAATGCAGTGACACTGGCAGTGCCACGTGACACAGTATTAACTTGTCACAAACTTTCTTATTTAAAAAAAATAAAAAATAATTAAAAATTTCAAAAAACCAGGAGCTTAACATTTTTTTACAGTAACTAACAGTAAAAATATTTTTCAAAACTAAAACCTCAATGGAGAAAAAAAATGAAAGATCATTTGAGAAAAGTCATTTTTTAAACAACATAAGGATGATGTTGGGTATGAGAAACATTTATTTAATTTAGTTTATAGTTAGCAATTAATTAATCATAAGAAAATGACATGAGAGGAATGAAAGCGCGTTTGGAAGTTGGAAGGTTACGGTTTGTTTGTCATTTCCATCTTTTCATACTGCGTTCCTCGCACAACTTATCTGTCATCCAATCATCACCGCTTTTCCATTCTATTTTCTTCCACACCCAAACAACCATGCACGTTCCTTCTATCATATAAATGTTCCAATTCAGAAAAAAACTGGTTTTTAAAATCAATGAACAAAGAATTGTTTGAAATTTTATTTTCATTAATGTTTGAATGAGTATAACTTAAACGTAAAAACATAGATAGACTTAAAAGGAAAGTTTTCTTTTGATAAAATTACAGTTTTCTCTTAATAACTCGTGCGATAAAGACTATAAAAATTTAATTATAGATATGACATCTTACAATATTTAAATTTTAATTAAACATAACACACACAAAATCAGGTGCATTAATACTTAGTGCATAATTGTTTTAACTTATTGAATATGGATAAAATATTTCTACAGTCAGTAACTTAATCCAAATTAATATGGTTGTCTCTTCTGAAAAAAAAAAAATCTTAAACAAGAATCATTCTAAATCTTCAAGAACACCTTCATAGTGTGAGCATTCAATGTATCTATACTATATTAATTATTTTTAGTGAAATATTTTAAATATTTATCATTCGTAGTTGATAAATATAAATACCATCAAAGCAAATTAAATAAAGGAAATTAAGTGAAAAATAGATGATGTATCCCTGTTATTTTAAATTTTATTTTAGAAAACAGCACAAAAACTATCAACAAATTCAATGTTGATGTTACTAAATAAATTGAATATTTTTCATGAATATAAATTAATCAAATAATTTTTTATATAAGAACGAATGTAATTCTTTCAAAATAATGAATATTTTATTTTTATTTAATATAAAATTTTTATTGCACACTATTATTTAAATAATAAATAAAGTGAAGAAAGTTATAGATTTATTAATTAATTTCAGTTTTGTTTGTGAAATCTTTTTTTTTCTCTTACAGGTCGGTGTGGTATTTAAGGTAGTTTTTAGTACGTGTGACACCTTCTCACTCCATTTCCCTCTTCCACCGTTTTCTCTCAACTCCTCCCAGCTGCAAGCAACTGCCAAATCCATTCCATTCAAACCCTCGAGACTCGGGATCGTCGCGCTTTGACTCACCGAGTTGCTTTTCAGCTTCTCTTCCCATTGCACAAGGTAAAATACCTTCTTTCTCAGATTTCAGTTTTCTTTAATATTCAAACCATCCTCACCCTTAATAGTGATTATCCCACATCTTTCATTGTTCAACCTGTTGTTCACTGAAAACCTAGTTCATCATTCTCCTCCACGTCTGGATTTTACCGGTTTTGTAAAATCTGGGTCCAAGCTGATCTGATCATAACCCACCACCCCACTTCCCTTTCCTGATCTGGGTTCCTAAAATATAAGATCTTCGCATCGAATTTGTGGTCTTTGATTGTTTTTAAATTATGGGTATGTGTGAATTGTAATTCCCTGCAAGAGGTGTTGGCAATTGTACGGTAGAAAACAAAGCACTTTGAGTTTGAGTTTGAGTTTGGGTTTGGAATTTTGTGTCGTGAAGTGGAGCATGGATCGGTACTGTGTTTGTGTTCCATTGTTCGTGTGCTTGGTATTGGCTATTGAGCTTGTTGTAGCACAGGATTTTAAGCCTACAGATAATATCCTGCTGGATTGTGGAGGTCCTCCATCCAGTACTGATACCGATGACCGTGTATGGACCACTGATGTTGGTTCCAAGTTTGGTTCCTCCTCTGAAAAATCCACCACCGTATCGCAGGCGGCAACTCAAGACCCTGCCGTCCCCCAGGTGCCCTACATGACGGCACGTGTGTTCCATGCGCCGTTTTCCTATGCTTTCCCGGTGGCTTCCGGTTGGAAGTTCCTCCGGCTGCACTTTTACTCCGCTTCTTACTCCAATCTCAATGCATCTGATGCCCTTTTTGCGGTGACGGCGAATTCATACACGCTTCTTAGGAACTTTAGTGTTGCTCAGACCACCCTCGCTTTGAATTATGCCTACATTTTGAAGGAATTTGCCATCCATGTAGATGGGAAGACCTTGAATGTGACTTTCACTCCTTCTACCAATGCATCCAATGCTTACGCGTTTGTTAATGGGATCGAGGTTGTATCCATGCCTGATATTTATACTTCTACTGATGGAACTACCATGATAGTGGGTACAAATACTGCTTACACTATTGATAACAGCACTGCACTTGAGAATGTTTATAGGTTGAATGTGGGTGGGAATGATATCTCTCCTTCCCGTGATACTGGCATGTTTAGGTCATGGTCTGACGATGTTCCCTTCCTATTTGGCGCTGCATTTGGAGTTACAGAGTCTGCTGATTCAAATGTGAAGTTTGAGTATCCACCGGGCACACCAAGCTATATTGCTCCACTTGATGTCTACACTACGGCCAGATCAATGGGCCCGGATATGCAGATCAACACGAATTACAACTTGAGTTGGATCTTCAACATTGATTCTGGGTTTTCCTATCTAGTGAGACTTCATTTTGCTGAGCTATCATCAAATATAACCAAGATTAATCAAAGAGTATTTGATATATTCCTCAATAATCAAACAGTTACCCAGGCTGATGTTATTGCCTGGGCAGAGGATTTTGGCCTTTCACATTTTAATGGGGTGCCTGTGCATAAAGATTATGTTGTCTTTATTCCCGATGCTGGAGAACCACGGCAGGACCTGTGGCTTGCATTGCATCCAAATACAACCGACAAGCCCATGTATTATGATGCTATATTGAATGGAGTGGAGATATTCAAAATTAGTGATACTGCTGGAAATCTGGCAGGGACAAATCCTATTCCTGCCCCTGTGCAAGATATAATTGACCCGTCAAAAGCTAGAGCACATAATCATGGTAAATCAAAGAATCATACAGGTATAATTGCAGGAGGTGTTGTTGGAGGTGTTGTTGCAGTACTTGTTATTGGGCTATTTGCTTTTTCTGCTTCGCGTCGCCATAGGCAAGGAAAGGATTATGGTGCAAGTGAAGGGCCATCTGGCTGGCTTCCACTTTCTCTTTATGGTGGTACCTCACACTCTGCAGCTTCTGCCAAGACCAACACAACAGGAAGTTATGCTTCCTCTCTCCCATCAAACCTTTGTCGTCATTTCTCATTTGCTGAAATCAAGTCGGCCACAAACAACTTTGATGAGGCTTTGCTTCTTGGTGTTGGAGGATTCGGTAAGGTTTACAAGGGAGAAATTGATGGTGGAACAACCAAAGTTGCAATTAAACGTGGGAATCCACTATCTGAGCAGGGGGTGCATGAGTTCCAAACTGAGATTGAAATGCTCTCTAAACTTCGTCACCGCCACCTTGTTTCTCTTATTGGATACTGTGAAGAAAACACTGAAATGATCCTTGTTTATGATCATATGGCCTATGGAACACTCAGGGAGCATTTGTACAAGACCCAGAAACCTCCACTTCCATGGAAGCAAAGGCTTGAGATATGCATTGGAGCTGCTCGGGGTTTACACTATCTACACACTGGAGCTAAACACACAATCATCCACCGTGATGTGAAGACAACAAACATTTTACTGGACGAGAAATGGGTGGCCAAGGTTTCTGATTTTGGATTGTCAAAAACAGGTCCAACATTGGATAATACCCATGTAAGTACTGTGGTAAAGGGTAGCTTTGGGTACTTGGATCCAGAATACTTCAGGAGGCAGCAACTAACTGACAAATCTGATGTTTACTCATTTGGGGTGGTTCTCTTTGAGATATTATGTGCTCGTCCAGCTTTGAACCCAGCCCTTGCTAAGGAGCAAGTGAGTCTGGCTGAGTGGGCAGCTCATTGCTACCTTAAAGGCATTCTTGACCAAATCATTGATCCCTATCTAAAAGGCAAGATAGCTCCAGAATGCTTCAAGAAATTTGCAGAGACTGCGATGAAGTGCGTGGCTGACCAGGGTATTGAAAGGCCATCCATGGGTGATGTCTTGTGGAACCTTGAATTTGCTTTGCAGCTGCAAGAAAGCGCAGAGGAAAGTGGCAACGGCTTTGGCGACATTCACAATGAAGAGGAGCCCACGTATACAGATTCTAAAGGAAAGAAAGACTCTGATGCGATGGGGGCTTATGATGGTAATGTGACTGACTCCAGAAGCAGTGGCATTTCAATGAGCATTGGAGGTAGAAGCTTGGCTAGTGAAGACTCTGATGGGTTAACCCCAAGTGCTGTGTTCTCCCAGATCATGAATCCAAAAGGCCGTTAAGTTCGTGTAGTAACAACACTCTCACTGCATACAGAGCCAATCACTCATTCTGCAGTGCAATCGGCTTTCATCAAATTTGAATGTTACCCGTTATTCATTTTCCTAATATTTTTATTCATTTCTACGGTTGTTTCTAATTTATTATGATTATCTAAGTTGTAATTTGTGACCATGTTATGTAAAGATTGAAGAGCGAGCATGTTATAACGAGGTTGCTATATCTGAATTTTTTGAAACCCTCAGTTTCTACCCAAGATGAATAATGTCGTGCTTTTCTTAGTTGGACTGTGCTTTTCTTGGACTACTTTGTTTCTTTGTAAGATAAAAAGATTCTACAAACTCAAGATTAACTACTGGTTTATAGTAATAAATTATGATAGTACGAAAGAGTCTGTTCTATACCAAATCATGCAGGTTAAGTTACTATGCAGTGTATTAATTTTTTATCTTAAGGGATGACTCAAAACCAAGCATGCCCATCATCATGATCAGGATCAAAGGTTTATTAATAACCACCATTGAAAGTCTCAAATTATATCTCACATGGAAATTATTCAAAACTATGTGGATTGTAGAGTGTTTGCATCGTGTCACATTGTCCTCAAATTCTGCAGCACGCAGAGTACTCACATCTTGACAGTCCTAAGAAAATACAATGAAACCAGTATTTATTCATGACTCATGAGTTAATCATATATAAAACCATATAAATTTTTTTGAAAGTATAAATTTTTTAATATTTTTTTTTTCACTTTTTGATTACTTAATTTATTTATGTGTAATTAAACTCAAAATCACAGTAACTCCAAAAGAACAACCTTGAACTGAGGAACATAGCAGTGAAGGAAATCTGTGTATAAAAAGATAAGGGATCTTGTCTTTCGCACTGCATTTGAAGTGAATAAACAAACACAATGGATAGAAGAAGGTTTACCTATAAAGTGCTGGTGGCTTTGTTGCCCTTTTTGCTCTGCTCCTTGAATTGTGTCAATGCTTCATCATCATCAGACCCAGCACAACTCCATGACCATGTGGAGCAACACAAGAGGAATCTTCTTGCTAATGGCCTTGCTAGAACTCCTCCAATGGGGTATGTCTGTGATTTGTGTTCAGAAACATAAAGTTTCTTCTTTGTGTGAGAATGAGTGCTTTTTGTTTTTCACTTGCACTGAGTCTCTCAGTTTCCCTGTTCATCTTGCAACACTCTTCAACCGACTGTCGGTTTATGTTGTGAACAGGCCTGGCAAGAATCTTGGGAGAACAATTTTTTTTTCTTGTACCTCAAATAAGTAGTTGCAACTACACTTAGCCCATTCTTGTCTGATTCCAAGTTTGTCCATAAAAAAAATTATCATACTGAGATGTTATTACTTACAACAGTTCCTTTTAGTGCAGGTGGAACAGTTGGAATCATTTTAGCTGTCAAATTAACGAAAAAATCACCAGGGAAACTGGTATTTGGCCCTTTGTGTGTGTGCTGGGTGAATTTTGTATATATCTATTATCATCAGTTTATGATTATATATAGAATTATGTGTACATCTGAGAAATTAGCTTTTGACTTTTAATTTAGTTTTTTAGAAAAGATTCACTTGGTTGAGAATTTAGCCTGATTGTGATTTTTTACATGGGTTTACAGCTGATGCCCTTGTTTCTACTGGTCTTTCTAAGCTTGGATACACATATGTCAATATAGGTACATGGAAACACCTATTTTTTCAAGTTTCTTCTTCTTATTAATTAATTAATATTGTGCTTCTTTACTTTGCAAAATGTCATAAGCACATGCAGTCAAACTTAATCCACAATTTTCTATTATTGCAGATGATTGTTGGGCTGAATTAAACCGGGATGCTCATGTACGGTTGTTCTGGTTTTTATATGCTTCATTGCATTTCATTTTCTTACTGCTTACCTGAAACTTCTCACATTCAATTAATTGTTGTTTTTCGAACATTTACATAGGCTATTGATGTCTGTTGTATTGTTATAGGGTAATCTGGTAGCAAAAAAATCAACATTTCCTTCTGGAATCAAAGCTCTTGCAGATTATGTTCACAGCAAAGGTCTTAAACTTGGAATTTATTCAGATGCTGGGTACATAGACTTAACTAAACAACTAACCAATTTAGTCCCATGTACTTCTTTGTGACATTCTTAACTAAGCTTTAGATTGGTCAATTTTGCAGGTATTTTACTTGTAGCAAACAGATGCCTGGTTCTCTTGGTCATGAGTTTCAAGATGCCAAGACTTTTGCGTCATGGGTATTGCACATTGTGCTCGTTTCTTCTTCTTTTTCCTTGGAATAATCGCATTCAGTGCAATTAAACAAACGGTTGTTTTGGTTTATCTACAGGGTATTGATTATTTGAAGTATGATAACTGTAACAATGATGAATCAAAACCAACTGATAGGTAGTCATGTTTATTAGTGTTATATTTTAACTGATCGAAGTGAATATTAGCATTCCACTTTTTTAGTTGTATATAGTTTTGAAAACTATGGTCTTCATATGACTAGATACCCTGTTATGACTCGGGCTTTATCAATGGCTGGTCGTCCAATCTTCTTCTCACTATGTGAATGGTAATTTTATCTGTTTTAGTAACTTATTGCTCCTCCAATTTCATGTTCTTCACTCTAATCATCGATGGTGTGTTTGTTAGGGGAGACTTGCACCCTGCTTTATGGGGTGCTAAAGTGGGAAACAGCTGGAGAACTACCAATGACATTAATGATTCATGGGAAAGGTGAAAATTGTGTTTTGAATTAGTTAGTACAAATGGGAGAAAGTTCTATAGCCATCAAACTCCTATTCTATTTTTCTTTCATCTAAAACAATAGTGTCATTGTTAATCAGAGTAATAATCTCACTCAACTGGTTGAACAGTCTTTAGTTGTTTAAGCTCTCATGGAACCTGTGTTCAATTCAACTCCTATAAATACGAAAAAACTGATAATTTACCACTGTACAATCAAATCAACTGGTGCAGAGTTATTGAATTAATATGGATCCGTAGCTAATAAAAGTTACCTAACATTGTCTTTGGCAGCATGATTTCAAAGGCAGACATGAATGAAGTTTATGCTGAATATGCAAGACCTGGTGGTTGGAATGGTTAGAATCTCATTACCCTTGTGCTTTCTGGGAAGATATTTTTATCCAATTGAGAATCATGATATCCATTGAACATGTTAACTCAACAGATCCTGACATGCTTGAGGTGGGAAATGGAGGGATGACAAAAAATGAATATATTGTTCACTTCAGTTTATGGGCCCTTTCCAAGGTAGTACTATGATTCTTGTGTCTTCAAATACACTGATTTATGCAAAAACATGTACAAGGCCTTCTTTTGTTGCAGGCTCCTCTTCTTCTTGGCTGTGATGTTAGAAATATGACCAAAGACACTGTTGACATTGTAACAAATAAGGAAGTTATTGCAGTTAACCAAGGTGATACAAATAGTTTCTGTACTGATTTTTTTTTACACAGTAATCCATAAAAAACTGTCATATGATGAATTTACAATCTTCAAAATAAGTCACAGCTACCATGATTTCTAATTGGTTGACAGTCTAAAACCGTTTTCATTGTCTAGAAACCTTTCACACTGTAAAAGTCTGTAACTTTGTAAGTTTATATCAGACTCATTTCTTATTCATTATAGCAAGGTTTTGTTATTAATATTTATATCATATAATCGCAGATTCACTTGGTGTGCAAGGTAAGAAGGTTAGGATGGAAGGTGATATTGAGGTAAGTAGAATTTGGAACACAACACGTGATTTTTGTATCTATTTTCATATGAACAATAAATGATCATGCATGAGCTTTTATGCAGATTTGGGCAGGTCCTCTTTCAAGGTACAGGGTGGCTGTTGTCTTGCTAAATCGTGGCCCTTGGAATATTTCCATTACAGCATATTGGGATGATATTGGTATTCCATCAAAAAGTGCTGTTGAAGCAAGAGACCTTTGGGAGGTACTGTGTTTGTAGGCATTCAATCTTTTGTTTTTTGTATGCATGCTTTTGTTTTCATCTCAGTTCTGTTGGTACTACTGATGCTATGAATTAGCTGCTACAATGCATGCTTTGTTTTGTATCACAACTCTGTTGATACTGATGCTGTGACTTATCTGGTACAATGCATGCAGCACAAGACACTGGTGGGACGCTTTAAGGAAAAATTGACTGCCCAAGTTGAGCCACAGGCGTGTAAAATGTACGTGCTGAATCCAGTTGCTTGAGTTCTGAAACAGATTTTGGTATTGCAGCTTGTGGTGTCTGTCAATATTGTTTTTCTTACTGAGTTTCACTTCAATAAACATTTTCTTGTGCTTCTGTTCATAGAAGCTTGCTACGTTGCTTAGTGTACAAAGCTGCTCAATGGAAGCAGTCACTCAGATGATAATAAAACTGTTGACATGCAGAATCATTCCAGCATTGCCAAATTTATACATAATCTCTTAAAATGTTGTTTGATATGTTACAAGTATTTAATTCAGTTAAACTAAAAGGATTATATTTATTTACTTTAAATTTGTTAACTAAACAGGATCAAAGTATGTGATAAATTTTAATTTCATATCAAATTTTAAAGACTAAACATATATTTAATCTATTTTATTTAAAGATTAAAAATATATTTATTTTATAAGTTAATTTTATAAAATTAAATTAAATTTAAAATTCACTTTAATATAATACTAAAATCATTTAAAAGTCTATTTTATCAGTGTTTGAGTTATGGTGTTTAGATTGGAGTATATAAGATCTGAAGTTCATATTCCAAATCAGTTAGACTTATTATTAATTTTTAGAACAGAAAATTAATTTAAATGAAAATTTAAATCTAATTCATTATTTTAAAATCAATTCTAGCTTACTTTCAACCAAATATGGTAATATGTTATTTTCCTCAGTGAGTAAACAAAATAAAGTAGATTATGTCTTTTTGTTAATTAATAAAAGGCCGTTTCTGATAGGTACCCAAGAGCTGTCATGGTCATATTGCTATTGTCTCTGTCAGTAATTTGAGATTAAGGACTTCTAAATGTCTCAACATATCTGTCATTTCCATGTTAGATACTCTTCCTAGCAACAATTATTCTGAGCAATTAATTAAGCATAAGAAAGTGACCTGAGAAGTATGAAAACGCGTTTTTGCAAGTTGGAAGCTGATATCTGTCATCCAATCATCACAGCTTTTGAATTTCTGCTTTCCTGCAGAGTTGGAACACCCAAGTGGGTGGTTTACAGCCAAACAACCATGGACATTCTGTGCATTATTATAAATAAAAAAATTATTAATTCAAAAACTTGATTTTAGGAAAGTATTCTTCTAATATAATTACAGTTTTCTCTTAATAGCTCGTGTAATAAAAATCGTAGTAAAATTAGTTATAATTGCCATGAGTTGCATTTCCATTTTAATTAAAGATCACACAAAAATTGTGTTTATAAACCGAATAATTAATTATAATTTAGATTATTTAACGATGTTTAGAAAGCAAACTGGTCAGTCATGAATTAGATTATATTAATTTTAGATTACATTAATTTTAATTTCTAATAGGTAAAGTCTATTATGCAATTGGGATAATTAGTTTGATTCAACACTTAAACTTTAAAACATCTTTAAAATTTTAAATGAAAAAACACCACTTAAACCGTTGACATTGTACTTATAACAGAAACAATATACGCTAATAATTAATACAACATTTTATTTAACTTACAAATCATCCTCAATTATGGATAAAATATTTTTACGGTCCACACTAACCTATCCAAAGCCTCTTCTGAGAAATTCTCAAACAAGAATCATTCTAAATCTTCAAGATCATCTTCACATAGTGTAAGCATTCAATGTATCTATGTTATGTTATATTATTGTATTAATTATTTTTTATTCAAATTTAAACATTATTATTTTTAGTTAATAAATTATAAATACCATAAATTAGTAAGAAAATTTCTCAAAAAGATCGGAAGAGGATGTTATATTAGCACAAGAATTACTTAGATAAAATATAATTAAGTGAAAAATAGATAATGTATCCCAATTATTTTAAAGTTAATTTTAAAAGGAAAATATAACACAGAAACCAACAACGAATTCAATTTTGACGTTACTAATTAAATTGAATATTTTTTTATGAATATAAATTAATAAAATAATTTTATATATAAGAACGGATGTAATGCTTACAAAATACTGAATATTTTTTATTTAATGTTTTTGTTTTTAGATGATCGATTTGTCTTAGTACATATTACTAGTTAAATAATAAATAAAAGTTATACATATTAAGAAAATTACCGAAAGTTATCGGTTTATTAATTAATTTCAGTTTTGTTTGTGAAATGTTTTTTTTTTCTATTACAGGTAGGTGTTGTATTTAAGGTAGTTTCCAGTCATTGTTGCACTTTCTCACTCCATTTCCCCCTTCCACCATTTTCTCTCTGATCCTTCCAGCTGCAACCAACTGCCAAATACATTCCAATTCAACTCTCAAAACTCGGGATTGTCCCGCTTTGACTCACCGAGTTGCTTTTCAGCTCCTCTTCCCATGGCATAAGGTAAAATACCTTCTTTCTCAAACTTCAGTTTTCTTCAATATTCAAACCACGTTCACCCCCGTATTAGTGATTTTCCCTCACCTTTCATTGTCCATCCTGTTGTTCACTGAAAACCTAGTTCGCCATCCCCCCTCTGCATTTTGCCGATTTTAGAAAATCTGGGTCCAAGCTGAGCTGATCATAATCCCTCACCCCACTTCCCTTTTCTGATCTGGGTTCCTAGAATATGAGATCTTCGCATCAAAGTTGTGGTCTTTCATTGTTTTAAATTCTGGGTACGAGTGAATTGTAGTTCCCTGCAAGAGGTGTTGGCAGTTGTATGGTACACAACAAAGCATTTTGAGTTTGAGTTTGAGTTTGGGTTTGGAATTTTGTGTCGTGATGTGGAGCATGGATCGGTACTGTGTTTGTGTTCCATTGTTCGTGTGCTTGGTATTGGCTATTGAGCTTGTTGTAGCACAGGATTTTAAGCCTACAGATAATATCCTGCTGGATTGTGGAGGTCCTCCATCCAGTACTGATACCGATGACCGTGTATGGACCACTGATGTTGGTTCCAAGTTTGGTTCCTCCTCTGAAAAATCCACCACCGTATCGCAGGCGGCAACTCAAGACCCTGCCGTCCCCCAGGTGCCCTACATGACAGCACGTGTGTTCCACGCGCCGTTTACCTATGCTTTCCCGGTGGCTTCCGGTTGGAAGTTCCTCCGGCTGCACTTTTACCCGGCTTCTTACTCTAATCTCAATGCATCTGATGCCCTTTTTGCGGTGACGGCGAATTCATACACGCTTCTTAGGAACTTTAGTGTTGCTCAGACCACCCTGGCTTTGAATTATGCCTACATTTTGAAGGAATTTGCCATCCATGTAGATGGGAAGACCTTGAATGTGACTTTCACTCCTTCTACCAATGCATCCAATGCTTACGCGTTTGTCAATGGGATTGAGGTTGTGTCCATGCCTGATATTTATACTTCTACCGATGGAACTACCATGATAGTGGGTACAAATACTGCTTACACTATTGATAACAGCACTGCACTTGAGAATGTTTATAGGTTGAACGTGGGTGGGAATGATATCTCTCCCTCCCGTGATACTGGTATGTTTAGGTCATGGTCTGATGATGTTCCCTTCCTCTTTGGCGCTGCATTTGGAGTTACAGAGCCTGCTGATTCAAATGTGAAGTTTGAGTATCCTCCGGACACACCAAGTTATATTGCCCCACTTGATGTCTATACTACGGCCAGATCAATGGGCCCGAATCCGGAGATCAACACGAATTACAACTTGACTTGGATCTTCAACATTGATTCGGGATTTTCCTATCTAGTGAGACTTCATTTTGCTGAGGTATCATCAAATATAACCAAGATTAATCAAAGAGTATTTGATATATTCCTCAATAATCAAACAGCTATTCCCCAGGCTGATGTTATTGCCTGGGCAAAAGATTCTGGCCTTTCACATTCTAATGGGGTGCCTGTGCATAAAGATTATGTTGTCTTTATACCCGATGCTGGAGAACCACGGCAGGACCTGTGGCTTGCATTGCATCCAGATCCAACTGACAAGCCCATGTATTATGATGCTATATTGAATGGAGTGGAGATATTCAAAATTAGTGATACTGCTGGAAATCTGGCAGGGACAAATCCTATTCCTCCCCCTGTGCAAGATATAATTGACCCGTCAACAGCTAGAGCACATAATCATGGGAAATCAAAGAATCATACAGGCATAATTGCAGGAGGTGTTGCTGGAGGTGTTGTTGTAGTACTTGTCATTGGGCTATGTGCTTTAGCTGCATCTCGTCGCCGTAGGCAAGGAAAGGATTCTGATGCAAGTGAAGGGCCATCGGGCTGGCTTCCACTTTCTCTTTATGGTCCTTCACACTCTGCAGTTTCTGCCAAGACCAACACAACAGGAAGTTATGCTTCCTCCCTCCCATCAAACCTTTGCCGTCATTTCTCATTTGCTGAAATCAAGTCTGCCACAAACAACTTTGATGAGGCTTTGCTTCTTGGTGTGGGAGGATTCGGTAAGGTTTACAAGGGAGAAATTGATGGTGGAACAACCAAAGTAGCAATTAAACGTGGGAATCCACTGTCTGAGCAGGGGGTGCATGAGTTCCAAACTGAGATTGAAATGCTCTCTAAACTTCGTCACCGCCACCTTGTTTCTCTGATTGGATACTGTGAAGAAAACACTGAAATGATCCTTGTTTATGATTATATGGCCTATGGAACACTCAGAGAGCATTTGTACAAGACCCAGAAACCTCCACTTCCATGGAAGCAAAGGCTTGAGATATGCATTGGAGCTGCTCGGGGTTTACACTATCTACACACTGGAGCTAAACACACAATCATCCACCGTGATGTGAAGACAACAAACATTTTACTGGACGAGAAATGGGTGGCCAAGGTTTCTGATTTTGGATTGTCAAAAACAGGTCCAACATTGGATAATACCCATGTAAGTACTGTGGTAAAGGGTAGCTTTGGGTACTTGGATCCAGAATACTTCAGGAGGCAGCAACTAACTGACAAATCTGATGTTTACTCATTTGGGGTGGTTCTCTTTGAGATATTATGTGCTCGTCCAGCTTTGAACCCAGCCCTTGCTAAGGAGCAAGTGAGTCTGGCTGAGTGGGCAGCTCATTGCTACCTTAAAGGCATTCTTGACCAAATCATTGATCCCTATCTAAAAGGCAAGATAGCTCCAGAATGCTTCAAGAAATTTGCCGAGACTGCGATGAAGTGCGTGGCTGACCAGGGTATTGAAAGGCCATCCATGGGTGATGTCTTGTGGAACCTTGAATTTGCTTTGCAGCTGCAAGAAAGCGCAGAGGAAAGTGACAACGGCTTTGGCGACATTCACAATGAAGAGGAGCCCACGTATACAGATTCTAAAGGAAAGAAAGACTCTGATGCGATGGGGGCTTATGATGGTAATGTGACTGACTCCAGAAGCAGTGGCATTTCAATGAGCATTGGAGGTAGAAGCTTGGCTAGTGAAGACTCTGATGGGTTAACCCCAAGTGCTGTGTTCTCCCAGATCATGAATCCAAAAGGCCGTTAAAGTTGGGTGGTAACAGTACTCTCACTACAGACAGAATCAACCACTAAAATTCTGTAGTGCAATCGGCTTTCACCAAATTTGAATGGTACTCATTATTCATTTTCTGATATTTCTATTCATTTCTATGGTTATTTCTAATTTATTATGATTATGTAAGTTGTAATTTGTAATTTGTGACCATGTTATGTAAAGATTGAAGAAGAACAAACATGTTGTAACGAGGTTGCTATATCTGAATCTTTTGAAACCCTCACTCTCTTCCCAAGATTGACAAAGACGGGCAGAACAAAGATTAGGTGTTCCTTTCTCCCCTTTCTTAATTGAACTACTTTGTTTATGTTATAAGATAAATTCCTCAAATTGTAAACAAACTCAGGATTGACTACTGGTTTGTAGGACTACATTATGATAGTACGAACATCATGCAGGTGAAGTTACTATGCAATGTGTTGATTTCTTATCTCATAAACCAAGCATGCGCATTATCATGATCATGATCAATGGATTATTGATAAGAATAATCATTATCTATCTAAAAATATCAGTATTAAAAGAATTTTATGGATCCTACTAACCATGAAAGAACTTTAAATATCATACAGTCGTTCCTGAAATATGTTCAACAGGGACAACGTGTGAAGGACTTAAAATAACATTTTTCAACGTTTGCTTTGTATGCATGACTCCATCTTAGTGACACCTGTGGGGTCTTTAAATTAGAAACAGGGCAAGACAGAACGAGGAAACTGACCATTTTCATCCATGATGTGACACTCGCACTAAATTCCACCACCATCTCTTTCACATACCTTCTATTGAAAAAAATAATTCTATGTTTCTATTTCTCTCCTCTTATATATTAGAGGTGTTAAAATGGGCTGTGTCAACGGGCCACTCCTTCAACCCATCACAACGCTGGATTGGGTTGGAGTTTTCAATTCGCAAGTCGTTTTGGTTTGGCTTGTTTAACTTGTCAAATTGACGAGTCAAAGGCAGGCTAGTCTGTTTTATTTTATTTTTTAAAATTAAAATTATAATATAAATAATTAAAAATATTAATTTTTTATATTATATTTTTGTAAATATGTAAAATTATTATAATTTAAATCATTAAAACTTAAAAGTTAAATTTTAATTATTAGTTACAAAAGAGTAAGAGTAATTTATATGTAAATGTAATAATTATTTAATTAAAAATATTAATTAATCAATTAAACATTTAGAAAATATTTATATAATTAAATATTTATTCATATAAAAAAAATGTGACAGTATGTGTCGGCCTTTTTTGTGATAGGATGGGTTGGAATTTTTAATCTATTTTTTTATAACGAGTCAACTTGATCCACTCTGTTTTTTATAGACCAAAATAAGTCAAATTGACTATTGTTTTGGGGACAAAATAGATGGATGGACTCATTTTTCACACCTAATTAATTTAATATTTCTTTTTTCAATTTAATATTTTCTTTTTCTAAGTGTAAACGAGTCTAAATCATCATTTTAAGCATCTATAAATATTCTTATTTTTTTATTAACTTGTGTTTGTTAAAATCGCTGCAACGGAATTATTAGCGTGGAACAATCCAAGAGGGGGGTAAATTGGTTGTATACTTTTATTGTGCCTTTTATTATTTTTCTCTTAATTTTTCTTACTGAGCAGATAATTAAATATAAATGACAGAGTAAGGGAAAGAGAAAAATTGCACAGGTGATTTTATCCTGGTTCAAATCACTCGGATCCTACGTCCAGTCGCTTATCTCAAACAAGATAAACCTTTTTCACTAACACAAAACAGTTACAAATATTAATCACAAAGAAAAACAATTTGTAAGAGTTTAGAATTACCACCTCTCTTGAAACCACAAGAGACGAACTTACACTTCCTTTGAATCTTCACAAAGGATGACCACCCCTTCGAATGCTTCACGAAGGATGATTCTCTTCCAAGCACTTCCTTGGATACACCAAGGATGAACAAGCTATTCCTCTGTCACCGCAATAGCACTTCAGGACTTTGCAGACAAGAGTTTCCTTAGCTTCAACAATCTCAAAGAGTTCTCAAAGAGTTCAGAGGTTTTTAGCACAAGGAAATAGTTGTTTTTGAGATAAAGAGTGAGCCATCTTATAGACTCAGCCTAATACCCTTCCATTCTTCAAAAACGGGTCATCTAACGCATTTAATCGATTAACACAAGTATTAATCGATTAAAATGAGTACAACGGCTAGTTTTTCAAATCTGAAACCCCCAACGGCTAGTGTTAATCGATTATTCTCAGGAATAATCGATTAACTAATCGATTATTATTAGCTTTAATCAATTATTACAGGGGCAATTGGGTTTTCAGTGCCAGCCTCGTTTTAATCGATTAAAACTGGGTTTAATCGATTAAAACAGCTTGTGGATGATTCTCAACAGTAAATAAATCAAATATAAATTACAAGAATCAACCCTAATACATATTTGAGCACTATTACATCAACTTTGATTATTATAAAAGCTTTATAAAATACAGAGATCTTCAATCTGTCTTTATGGATCTTGACTTGTGCAAATCTGTTCATCATCAAAACTTCATCTTTGATTTTTGCTAACATTCTCCCCCTTTTTGATGATGATCAAAAATTCTCCTGAGTTTAAAGCTTTTTAATAATCTGAAACAACCACAACTCACGGAGAGATTAATAGAAAAAATAAAGAAATAAGGAGTTTAAACTATCTTCTCCCCCTTTTTGATCATAAGAAAAAAATATGTCCTCCCCCTTAATAAAAATAAATTATGCATAGAAGAAAAAGAAATGAACAACTTTTTATTGAATTTTAAAAAGAAGATGCATACAATCATGAAGATAAACAACAAAACAAACAAAGAGGATCTAGAAATCATTACTTTCTAATATGCCTAGATCTCTCCTAAGCTCAAAAAATCTATCCTTAGGCAATGCTTTGGTGAAAATGTCCGCTAATTGATGCTTAGAATCTATGAATTCCATTTCACAATCGCCTTTTTGGACATGGTCTCTAATGAAGTGATGCCGAATTTCTATATGCTTGGTTCTAGAATGCATGATAGGATTTTTGGTAAGTTTTATAGCACTTGTGTTATCACACTTAAGCGGAATATGATCTAAATGAATATCATAGTCTTCTAATTGTTGTTTCATCCATAAGATTTGTGCACAACAACTACCCGCAGCAATGTATTCAGCTTCAGTGGTTGATAAGGCTACACAGGCTTGTTTCTTAGAGTGCCAAGAGACTAAGGAACTACCTAAAAAGTGACAGGTTCAACTAGTGCTTTTCCTATCTATCTTACAACCTCCATAATCAGCATCAGAAAATCCTACAAGACTAGGCTCAGCTCCTGAAGGATACCATAAACCAAAGGATGTTGTCCCCTTAAGGTATTTAAAAATGCATTTTACTGCAGTAAGATGAGACTCTCTAGGGCTTGACTGATACCTAGCACACACACATACACTTTGCATGATATCAGGTATACTAGCAGTAAGATATAATAGAGAGCCAATCATACCTCTGTATTTGGTCTGACTTACCTCTTTACCTGTCTCATCTTTGTCTAAGTAGCAGGATGTTCCCATGGGAGTTGATGCTTCTTTAGCATTGTCCATCTCAAACTTTTTAAGGATTTCCCTGCAATACTTGGTTTGAGATATAAATGTTCCTTTCTCCATTTGTTTGATTTGAAGTCCGAGGAAGAAAGTAAGTTCTCCCATCATTGACATCTCAAATTCTCCCTGCATGGACTGGCAACTAGAGCGTATGTCTCAGCATAATCTATACCTTCTTCTTGACTATATCCTTTTGCCACAAGCCTAGCTTTATTCTTGGTGATGTTTCCTTCTTCATCCAGTTTGTTTCTGAACACCCACTTTGTTCTAATTACTTGATGAGTGTCTTTTCTGGGAATTAATTCCCACACTTGATTTCTTTCAAACTGGTTGAGTTCTTCTTGCATTGCAATACACCATTTTTCATCTTGAAGGGCTTCTTTAATATTCTTTGGTTCAATTTGTGACACAAAAGCAACATTCATACAATAATTTACAATATTACTTCTTGTGTTTACCCCTTGTGTGATATCGCCAATTATGTTGTCCAAAGATAATCCTCTAGGTTGTCGCCATATTTTATTTAAATCTTCATCTTGTGGATTGTCATGATTCTTCTCTTCATTTGTCTCCTTTGATGAATCTTCACTTGTTCCTGCATCAGATTCTTTTGACTCAAGAGGTTTTGCCTCAAGGTCCACAATTTCATCAAAAGTAACATGTATGGATTCCTCTATTGTGAACATTTTCCTATTAAAAATTCTATATGCTTTGCTTGTTAAAGAATAACCAAGAAAAATTCCTTCATCAACTTTTGAATCAAATTTTCCCAAATTTAGTTTTCCATTGTTTAAAACATAGCATTTGCATCCAAAAATTTTTAAATGGGAAACATTTGGTTTTCTATTTTTGAAAAGCTCGTAAGGAGTACGTTTTAAAGTAGGTCGAATTATCATTCTATTTAAAACATAGCAAGCAGTACTCACAGCATCGGCCCAAAATTGTTTAGGAACATTATTTTCATTTAACATAGTACGAGCAAGTTCCTCTAAGGTTCTATTCTTTCTTTCTACAACTCCATTTTGTTGGGAAGTTCTAGGTGAGGAAAATTTATGAGAAATACCATGTTCTTCATAAAAACTTTCAAATAATTCATTTTGAAATTCACCACCATGGTCACTTCTAATAGCTTTTATTCTTAGATCCTTTTCATTTTGAACTAAAACAACAAACTTTTTAAATTCTTTAAAAGCTTCACTTTTAAGAGTGAGAAAGAAAGTCCAAGTGTATCTTGAAAAATCATCAACAATAACCAAAGCATAATAGTTTCCACCAAAACTTTTTATCCTTGAAGGACCAAATAAATCCATATGTAAAAGTTCCAAAGGTTTTAAAGTAGAAACAATATTTTTTGAATGAAAGGAATTTTTAACTTGTTTACCCTTTTGACATGCATCACACAATTTATCTTTTACAAACTTTAATTTAGGTAAACCAATTACTAGATCTCTAGATATAAGTTTGTTTAATTGTTGCATATGTATATGAGCAGCACGCCTATGCCATAACCATGGGTTTTCCTCTTTAACAACTAAACATGAAATATTTTTATTTGATGCATTTTCTAAATCAATTAAATAAATATTATTATGTCTAACTCCTTTTAATGCAATTTCAGAAGAATCATTCTTAAAAATAGTGCAAGAATTCTTCTCAAAGGTTACCTTGAATCCTTTGTCGCACAGTTGACTTATGCTAATTAAGTTATGCCTTAGTCCTTCTACATATAGCACGTCTTTGATCATCAAGGTGTCTTTGCTTCCTATATCCCCTTTTCCAAGAATTCTTCCTTTGTTGTTGTCACCATAGGTAACAAAGCCTTGTTCCTTTTCTTTAAAATTTGTGAACTTCGTCTTGTCTCCTGTCATGTGTTTTGAGTAACCACTATCGAGACACCACATGACTTTTCTTGATTTCTGTAATACCTGCAAAAAAAAGGAACAAACAAGCTAATTTAGGTACCCAACTTCTTTGTATGGGTCCTTTTGGGTTAGATTCAAATTACTTAGCAACCCAAACATACCTTCCACTAGAAACACCAAAACGTTTAATTCTGCATTTGTTTGAGGTATGGCCTTTTCTCATGCAGTAAAAACAGGATACATCATTTGTGTTTCTGTTAATCGTTCCTTTTTCTACCCATGCTTTGCTGGTTCTATATTTATTTTTAGGAGCAAATTTCCTAGCAGCTTTATTTTCAGAGATTTTACTACATTCTCAAGTGGTTGTATTTTCAGAAAAATATTTGAATTTTATGCAAGATTCACATTCATTATTAGCAATATATTTTTCTTTACTTTTCAAATTTCTGATTTCTTCTGCTTGATATAAAAATTTATTTTTCAAACTTCTGTTTTCTTCAGACAAATTTGTAAATTCAGTTTTCAAAGCATCATTTATTTTAGAGAGATTTTCAGAAGTAAACTTCAAATTTTCATTTTCTTCAAGAAGGTTGTCAAATTCAGATTTTAAATTTTTAAAATCCTTTTTCAGCTTTTTATGAGAAATATTTAATTTTTCAGATTCAATTAATAATGCAGCATATGTTTCATGCAATTCATCTTCATCAATGTGACTATCATTATCAGAATAGTGTGAATTACTTACTTGGCTTACATTATCATCATCGGCCATCAAACAGATGTTTGCTTCTTCATCTGAGTCGCTTGAATCTGAAATAGTCTCATTGTCGTCTTCCCATGCAATGTAGGCCTTCTTTTTCTTGAAGAATCTTTTCTCCTTTTTATCTTCACCCTTCTTTTGATTTGGGCAGTCTGCTTTTAGATGCCCCTTTTCTCCACAGCCGTAGCATCGGTAATTTGAGGAAGATACTTGATTATCTTTCTTTTCGTATCTAAATCTTCCTTTACCTTTAGATTTCATGCACCTGTTTAATCTTTTGATCACAAGGCTTAAATTTTCTTCTTCGTCTGAGTCTTCATCTTCCGATTTACCTTTGCTTCTTTCAACCTCCGACTTTAATGCCAAACTCTTCTTGTTGTTTTTGGCTTTTGCTTCTTCTTCATCAGGTCTTCCAAGATCTAGTTCATGTTCCCTCAACTTTCCAAAGAGTGTCGCCATAGTCATGGTGTTGAGGTTTTGTGACTCCGAGATTGCAGTCACCTTTGGTTGCCACGACCTGTCTAAAGACTTCAAGATTTTAATGTTAAGTTCATCGGTATCAAATGACTTACCCAGTCCAATGAGATGATTGACAATGTTGGTGAAGCGTTTTTGAACGTCTGAAATTGTTTCTCCTTGCTTCATCTGGAACATTTCATACTCTTGGATTAAGGAGTTCTTCCTTGCCCTCTTTACATCATCTGTTCCTTCATGCGTCACTCTGAGTACGTCCCACATTTCTTGAGCAGTTTTGTAGACAGAGACCCTGTAGAACTCATCAACAGTCAACGCTGATGCAATAATATTCCGGGCTTTTACGTCATTCTGAAATCTTTTCTTTTCTTCAATGGTCCATTGACCACGGGGCTTTGGTTCCTGTGTATTGTTAGTAGGAACAGAAGAGCCAGACGCAATAACATCCCAAATTTCACAATCAATAGATTCAATAAATATTTGCATTCTTACCTTCCAGAATGCATAGTTCTCACCTGTGAATAGTGGGGGTCTATTGATTGATGCACCCTCTGCAAAGGTTTGATGTGATCCTGCCATTTGAATGACTATCAAAGCAAGCTCTGATACCAATTGTTAAAATCGCTGCAACGGAATTATTAGCGTGGAACAACCCAAGAGGAGGGGGTGAATTGGTTATATACTTTTATTGTGCCTTTTATTATTTTTCTCTTAATTTTTCTTACTGAGCAAATAATTAAATATAAATGACAAAGTAAGGGAAAGAGAAAAATTGCACAGGTGATTTTATCCTGGTTCAGATCACTCGGATCCTACGTCCAGTCGCTTATCTCAAACAAGATAAACCTTTTTCACTAACACAAAACAGTTACAAATATTAATCACAAAGAAAAACAATTTGTAAGAGTTTAGAATTACCACCTCTCTTGAAACCACAAGAGACGAACTTACACTTCCTTTGAATCTTCACAAAGGATGACCACCTGCTTCGAATGCTTCACGAAAGATGATTCTCTTCCAGGCACTTCCTCGGATACACCAAGGATGAACAAGCTATTCCTCTGTCACCACAATAACACTTCAGGACTTTGCAGACAAGAGTTTCCTTAGCTTCAACAATCTCACAGAGTTCTCAAAGAGTTCAGAGGTTTTTAGCACAAGGAAAGAGTTGTTTTTGAGATAAAGAGTGAGCCATCTTATAGACTCAGCCTAATACCCTTCCATTCTTCGAAAACGGGTCATCTAACGCATTTAATCGATTAACACAAGTATTAATCGATTAAAATGAGTACAACGGCTAGTTTTTCAAATCTGAAACCCCCAACGGCTAGTGTTAATCGATTATTCTCAGGAATAATCGATTAACTAATCGATTATTATTAGCTTTAATCGATTATTACAGGGGCAATTGGGTTTTCAGTGCCAGCCTCGTTTTAATCGATTAAAACTGGGTTTAATCGATTAAAACAGCTTGTGGATGATTCTCAACAGTAAATAAATCAAATATAAATTACAAGAATCAACCCTAATACATATTTGAGCATTATTACATCAACTTTGATTATTATAAAAGCTTTATAAAATACAGAGATCTTCAATCTGTCTTTATGGATCTTGACTTGTACAAATCTGTTCATCATCAAAACTTCATCTTTGATTTTTGCTAACAGTGTTTTTATACATTGAGTTGTTTTTATTAAATTATCATAAATAACTAAAGAGTATTCTTATTAGGATCTTGATGGAAGACCTTTGGACATGTACAAAATATGAGTGTCTAGAGGAATATTAACATGTACTAGTGATGATCGGAAAACAAATCAAGATTTACTATTCTCTAAAGAATACCAAATGTATTTGTAAGACTTTTAGATCTTAGGTCCATTTCAGAAAATATGTAATATGATATCAAATAATATCAGTAAAATAAATATATTTCTCAAATAAATAATAATAATGTGATACAATACATTATAATAAGAATATTATAATATAATCTAACTTATAAGATTTATCATGACTATTGTTAATATATGAATATTTGTTCAATAGATATATTTTAAATTATTTCAAGGATAAAGTTTATTGAATTTTGTTGAACTGTAATCCAACTGTAATTTTTTTAATATGTCTGTTAGGCTAGATAAATAAAAAAATATTTTTTAATATGTCTATTTGGCCAGATAAATAATGTAATGTCAATGTTAATTAAATATGAAAATAATAATAATTTTATTATTATTATTTAATTCATTAAATATATGCATCATAGATATTTTTCTCTAAACTTTTTTATTATAGTTTGTGAAATTGAATGTATATTAGAATTTAATAATATAACTTTTTTGTTGAATTTTGTGCTTTGTCAATAATAATTTAAGCAACTTTGTAGTTTGAACGAGTCACACGTGACAACAATACATGGAGCATGGGAAAAGCTTGGGGAGGAACCAAGACAACGACGAAGAGACTTTTACTTCATAGATTTCATAATTTTTAACTATACTTCAGTAATTTTCAATTTACAAGTGTTTTTTGGAATAAGTTTTTTGAAATTTAAAAAATATAATTTTTGTAAAAGAAATTCTGAAACAGAATTTATAGAATAAGATTTTCGTCCAAGATGTATAAAATGTATTTAAAAATAAATTTTCTGAATCGAATTCTCACTCTTATTTTTCTTCCTCTGTACTGGAGAATGTAAGTGTAGTTAGTATTGACAGTGCAAGGATAACAATAACAACAGTGGTGACATAAAACAGAGGGGTAGTTTAATCTTTTTAATAAGGGTGTATAGTTAGTAATAAGGAGTTGCAGAAAGAAAAGGACCGACGAAGAACACCGTAATTACACGTGCTATGCATCTTCCATTGGATGTACTTTGAAGAACTTCAACGATATTTTCACATTTATTATACATCAAAAATTCAGAACCCTTAACTCTAAAATAATGAAAGAAAAATGCCTTACATAATCGTGCCTTCTAAGGCAAATAGCAAAAGGATTTAAATAAATAAAAAGTCAAAAGGAAAACCTAAAACAAGTTGGAGGAATAAAATAGGAAAGTAAGGGTAGGTGTATGTGGTGTTTGAAGGATGAAGTTGGAAGACAAACATTAGAAAACAAAAATTACCATAACAAGATTGCTGACTATGTTGATACCATTGACTTCGTGCCTTTAAATGTTCTTAGAACTCCTCTGATCGAGACGTGTGTCTGGATGGCTCCGTAAATGCTGCACAGCATTCACAAAATATAACTATAATTTCTAATACGGTTCGCTACCCCAAATTATCATCATTTAATTAATACTTTTTGCTTTAATATTTAGGTGTTATCTCATACTTTTTTTTTAACAATTGTTTTGTTAAATATTAGAAGAAATATTTTTCATTTAAATAATCTTATCCTAACTCTTTATGGTATCATGTTTTATCAAAATGCAAGTGTTTCCAAGAGTGTATATAACTAGTAGTAGTTACTTGTGTGGAATATATATATATATAAATAATCAAGAAAATAGATATTAGAGTTGATAAGTGTTTTAAAATAATGAGATTGATTATTTTATTTTAAAATAATTAATTAATATAAATAGAATTTTCTAAATTCGTCTCATTACTTAAAATACTGTCTATATATAAAACTCTTTCTCTTTGTTTCCTTTCACATCTCTCTAAGAGTTCTTACTCCTAAGTCATATATTTGACGATCAAGGTCTACAATTCTAGTTTATCAATTTCTGACATAGAGTAAGTAAGTTTTTACTTCTTTTTCCTCCTTCATTCTTAATCTGTTTTTAAAAAAATCTAGTGTCTTTGCATGTGTAATCATGCTTCTCCTACTCATTCTTAGTTCATCTAGAGTTCTAAGGACTATGTCCATTTCCAATTTGGTGTTTTGTAGGTTCGTTTAGAGACTTCTTGCGTTTCAAACAATCAGCAGAACGTTTCTTGAGTTGAGTAGTTGTCTTGTGAGGTAAGGGAAGCTAGACATTGTCTTAGTTTGTGTTTGTAGTATACATTTGATATTTCTATGATTTATAGTTGTTTTTGTGAAATTAGTGTGATTGGGTAAATACTATGTATGTTAAATTGATGTTTTTGATAATATGGTGTTGAGTATAATTGGTGTGGTAAAATGGTGATGCTTGATAATGTTATAATTGTGTGTGATAATGATGTTTTAGTGTTTGAAATTAAATTCAAGTATTTGTGAAAACATTGGTTAAGTTACTTGTGTTTCAGGCTTAAAAAGAGGGGGGTTTGATAAGTAAAATTGAGGAATATGTATGGGAGTGAGATGGTAGCTAATTTAGTATTGTTAGGAGGTTAATTAGGACTTATTAGAAGTGTTAGATGATTGAAAACTAATATGTAGCAATGAGGTGGTTCATGGTTGGAGTTTTCAAGTGTTTTTGGTGTAAAAAGAGAGATTTTGAGGTAAGTGGTATAGAATGTTTTGGAGAGTTTGGAGTATATTAGGAAACCAATTAGAACTTGTTTAGAGGGAAAAATCTGTCATGAAAGTGACAATTGTCTAAAAGGTTGAGTTTCTTAGGCACTTTGGAGGTTTTAGGTGTTGGAAATAAAGAGTAGGATTGCTAGGATGAAACTGAGGTATTAAAGGGTGCTAGTGTATCTAGACTTTTTTATGTAGTTTGTAAAATGATATGAGGGTTTAAAAGTGTAGAATTGAAATTGGGTAGCTTGTAGGAGTGAATTTGGGTTTTAAAGTATCAAATTGAGTTACAATAGTATTTTCTAAGTTTTCTCAAGGTTTAAAGGGTCTTAGGGGTCTTTAGAAGTTGTGTGGTAAGTGGGAGAAACAATCTAAAAGAGTGGAATTCTGCTGATAGCGCCTAAGCGCCCAAACAAGGTGTTGAGCGCCCTATCCTAGGGGCCAGGGCATTAAGCGCCTCATTCCAGGGGTTAGGATGCTGAGCGCCAGATTTCTGGCATTGAGTGTTAAAAAACTAAAGCTAGGGCGTTGAGCGCCAGTTTCTAGGCACCTGAGCGCCACCTTGGATACTTTTATACTTATATTTTAAGTGAAGTGTGATGCATTGTTAGGTATGTTTTAAGTGTTTTCCAATGATGTATTGTAAAGTATGTTGAAAGGTTATAAATGTAAGTGTGCAATGTAAAAGTAAAAAGATGTATGTACATGGTTTCAAAGGTTTTCAAATTGTTGAAAGTGAGCTCCAAGGTGGAATTCTTGGTGTAGTTTCAAGTATCATCAGTTTGAATGCAGGGAGCTTAGTCATTCTCATATAGAGAGGATTGATACATGTGGTGAGAGTAACAAGAGGTCTTAGTCTTGGGTGCTTCCAGTATGACCCAAGGCGTGGAACGGACTAACCTTGTGTGTGGTAGGGTGAAACTCATTAACAATGGCTTTGTAAAGTAGTAGAAGCCACCACAAGTGCACAACCCGCCATAGCTCGACATTCATTCTAAATCCGAATAGTCCATTCATAATAGTGTCATGCATAAAGTGTTTGATGATGGTGTGGTGATATGTTTGTTGTATGTAAAATGTTTCAATGAGTTTCTATATAAATATCATTCCTTATTTGTAATCTAGCTTACCCTTTTATTTGTGCTTGTATTTGTATGTTTTTCTGTTCTTTTTTCTTGCTATGATCATTCTGTGGGTGTGAACAAAGGGATATGAGGTTTTCCTGGAGTAGACACTAGATGGAAGAGATGTTGCTTAGTTGTTCTTGATATTAGCTTTTGTAAATAGTTTTGGTTAACTCATATATAAAGTTTTAAATTTATAGTTATTTTGAAATGGCGGTAAATAATACTTTATAATTCTTTCTCTAACTGTTCTTTTATTTTAATTATGTAATAACTATTATATAGTTTTATGTTATGTTTTGAGATGTTACTGTATGTATATATATTAAAAAGATAATTTTAAATTCTTCACCTAATAATTTCAAGTTAGCATATCACATTGTAATGTATCATACTGTCTTAAATTTTAGTTAAGAAATTTGTTGAGATTGTTGATAGGGGAACACTGGTTTAGCTGAACCCACAATCTCAGTAATATTTGAGTTTTTTATGATGAGAACACATAATTAATAACACATGTGTATTTTGTGTTACATGTTCTATGCTTACATGTTATATGAGTATATGAGAACATGATTGTGTTGATTGCTATGTTGTTCATTGCATTTCAATGAGTTATATGTGATTTTATACATGAATGCATGACACATGTTTTTGGATGAAAAACCACAAACACTAATGTTGAACTTTAAAATGTGTGGCAAAACAACAAGTTTGAAATCGATTACATTATGGGGTGAATCGATTAAAACTCGTGTTTTTACACAAACTTTTCAAGTGTGCTGTGAGAGTTTTTCAAAGAGAAAAGTTTTCACAACTTTGCATAACATTGTTGCATAATCGATTGCATGCGATATGTATTCGATTAAGTTTGTTACTGTTTTGAAATTTGTTAATGCTTGAAATAACTGTTACAACGGCTATATTTTTAAATATGTTGACCAAGCATTAAATGTTATTCGATTGCA
Source organism: Vigna angularis (assembly GCF_016808095.1). Taxonomy (NCBI): domain Eukaryota; kingdom Viridiplantae; phylum Streptophyta; class Magnoliopsida; order Fabales; family Fabaceae; genus Vigna; species Vigna angularis. The sequence continues at coordinate 12,014,549 of NC_068971.1, forward strand.
TTAAATGTGAATTCAATTAAGTGCTTTGACTGCTACTATCTATTATAACTGAATTAGTGTATTCGACTGCATTAGTAGCTTAGTCGATTAAAATGCGTCAAAGATGTGATATACTATAAATTGATGCAAATTCGATTTCTGTAGAGACTTTTGTGATTCTAACATTTTCATATTCTTTTGCAGAAAAGTGCAAAGCTTACAGAAAGAGAAAGAGCTCTAAGAAACTAGTTTGACCGTGGTGATCAACTAGGTGTGATTTCTTGAAGAGCAAGATTGTTGAGTTTCTAAAGTATGATCTATATGCACATTTGGGTGTCTATTGCAAGATCAGGTTCTACAATCTGCTGAAGATTGAGTTGAGTTCCCTGTTGTGATTACAAGAAGAAGGACGTGTTGCGTTCTTGACTTTGAGGGTGCCTCAAAGGGGTTGGACTGTAGAAGAGGGGATTCTTGTTGCTATTTTGTTTGTATATTGCCTATATTTTGATTAGAGGGTTAGAGAGGTATTTTATATTTTTGACGTGAGGTTTCTATAAAAACCTTGTTATAAAATCCTTGATCATTATAGTGTATTGATTTCCTGTGGTTGGAAGGATATTAGATGTAGGCTTGGTCGAACCAGTATAAAAACTTAGCGTTTGATCTTTCTTATCCCTACTTTGTTACATTCAATTGATTATACTTTTTACGCATTCTATTAATTGGTGAATTTTTTTTGAAAGTTTTAAATTTTATACTTTACCAATTCACCCCCTCTAAGTGTGAGAAATTGAGTCATTCTTTTTTAACAAAATTTAATGAATTAATGTAATAATTTTTATTTTTGATATGGTTATTTATAGAAAATCCAAGAGAGAGACAAATTAATCTATTGAAAGTGTAAATTAGTGAACTTAGGTAAATATATTAATATGAATTTTATAAAAAAATTAAAGAATTGTTTTATGAAGAACTATGGTGAAGTACTAAAGATATTAAGATAATGTATTATACATATGTGTTAATAGTTAAAAAAATATTAAAAAACATATTTAAAAAGAGAAGTTGATTGAATTATTGATTGATAAAGTCTTTATACGAAGATATGGAAAGTAAAAAGCTACATATTAAATGTGTCATTTAAGAAATGATAGGGACCAACAAACACACTTAATGTGGTTCATACGAGTAAAATTGTAATTGTAAATTTTGAGAAGATATAAGAAATTTTATTTTAATGTTTGCATTTTTTTTTATAAAAGGGATAAATGTTTTCTTAGTAAGACATATAATATTATTTTTTTTACTGTTGTAGTGCTGGAGAGAAAAAGTAGTTTTTCATTTAAGATTTTGTTTTTATGAGCAAGATTGTTATTATTTTCTTCTTTGTTTTAGAGACTGATATATCATAATAAAAGTATAAATTTTGTTATTTTTTTTCATCTTTTAGTTTAGCTGTTAGTTATTATTATGTTATTACTTTGGTGAGTAAGAGTGATATAAGAGCTCAGTTGATGATAACATTCCGCTACTATTCATATGCATGGTTGAAGACAATAACGAAGATGTAGAACGTTGTAGTTTTGTTTATTACAAAAGTTGAATACATGATATAACTACCTAAGTATAAGGAAGTTATCCAAAATCAAAGGCATAAGCAATAAACGATTATTGTGTATTATGAACTTGCATAGTAGAATCATGTCTTTTAGATAGAACCACATAAGATGTAGTAAAAGAAACAAGTGTTAATATACAAAATATTCACACCAATGAAAACATAACTTATATAATAAAAATAGTTAACACCAATTTGATTATATATGATCGATCCTTCCATTACCTATTAAAAAATAAACATCATGAGTGAAGATTTAATTATTTTAATCAAAATCTCCGAGTGAGTAAAATTAAAGAGAAAAGTTTCACATAAAATCAAATTCATTTTTAATTGCTTTTATTTATATAACAAAGAAAAAAAAAACATTTTCTTAAAAAAAGTCATTTTGATACTTGCTTTTATTGGTATAGAAAAAGACAAAACACATTCTTTTCTTTTTTTTATAACTTATTAGTATTTAAAAAAATAAAAAATTAAAAATAATTCTTATATAATATTTTCTTAGTAATTATATTTTTTATTTTAAAAAATAAAATAGTATTATTATTTTGGATTAAAAAACTTATATATATATATATATAATATTTTTTTTTCTTTTTATAAATTACTTTTTTATTTATTGTCTTTAGTAAATTGTTTTATTAGCTAAATGAAAGATAAACAAATGACAAATCATATTTTTCGTCACGAAATTTTATAATTTTTTCTTTTTTAGTAATCTCTTTGCCATTTACATTTATTTATTTACTTTTCCTTATATTGCGGTTTACTTATTTTATTCTTAATTTGTTTTTCTACATTAATTTACTTATTTACCTTCAACACAAGTTTTATCATTTTCTAACTTTTCAATTTTTATAATACCAGTATAATATCTTCAAATAAATTTATGTTAGGCTTGTTGTCATGAAGATTTTATTAAAAAATAATATATGAAGATTTTACTAAAAATAATGTAAAAACCATATTAAACTTATAATAAAATTAAATTACATATACAACTAAAATAAATATTTATTATGAAAAGTATCTATGATTTCTTTTACGAAAAAAATTTCATACATTAAACTCATATAAATATAAATACATATTCCTTACCATATTAAAAAATTAATATTAGTCAATTTTTTTCGCATTTAAAAAAGTCCTTAATTTCTAGAAGATTTAATATTAATCTCCTTTAGCTTATCCCTATTAGGTTTTTATTTAATTTAAATGGGTTCGTTGTCCTTTTTAATATTAGAATCTTTTCTCTCATAGTTCATATTAATTATATTCACAAGCTATTTTTAATTTATCTAAAAAATGATTCTCTTTAGATGTTAAGGGATCAAAAACTTCTGTTGAACTATCATAAATTGAATCTAATTGTAATAAACCATGCAAACTATTCACAATTAGAGTGACATCCTCCAAAGAAGACATATCAGTCAAGGAATCAAAATTTAATTGCATGCTACCATCTAGATTCTTAAAAAAAATCTAAACACAAATATTATTATGATTATCCATGATTGACTTAGACGGTGATTGAGCAACAAGTGGTATCTCTGCTACAGGTGTCGTCATAGGTCCATATAGGTTTCACCATAGGTTCCATCATAGACTCCACCATAAACTCCATCATAGACTCTATCACTACTACTTGAGCTAAAGAGTCCCTGGTCCTCCATGATTAACTTAGACGGTGATTGAGCAACAAGTGGTATCTCTACTACAGGCGTCGTCACAAGTCCATATAGGTTTCACCATAGGTTCCATCATATACTCCACCACAAACTCCATCATAGACTCTATCACTACTACTTGAGCTAAAGAATCCCTGGTCCTATCTTATGTATCAACCACCTTTAGACGATAATATTGTTGTATTTTTGTACCATTTGTTTTCTCTTTGCCAGAAATAACATTGACATATGTTGTAGCGATCTACAATTAGATAGATCATGACCAATCATTTTACAATTTGAACAAAATAGGAAAAACTTCTCATACTTCACATCAACAATAAACACAAATCATAGTATTTCCTCAAAATTTGATTAGGAAAATAAAATGACAAATCAACATCAACCAAGACATGTGCAAATAAATCTCGAGACTAATTATTGATATAATCATTTAAAGATAAAGGTGTACCAATTCTGCGTGTTATTGAAAAAATCGCTTTTGGCTGCCAATACTTAAAGGAATGTCATGAATGCTAACCCGATATTGAGTTTACATGAGTTTAAGAAAAGTTAGGACAAAATATTGTCAAAGAAAGAACACAAAGAGTGTTAAGAGATAAATTCCAAGTTTCAATAGTCAAAACCTTTTGCATATCATCTAAAGAAGAAAAAACAAATTCATAAACTCTTTGTGAAATAAAATTGCCTTCCATTGATCCAAATGCTTTCAAATTACATAATTTTTTATATATTTATATTTATAAAGTGTTTTAACTGTAGTTGATATCTTCAAATTGAAATTTATGATATTACTAATCTAAATAAAAATAATTTCATAATTTTAGTTTTAATCTTTTCCTTAAGGCTCTGTTCTTTTGAGTGGATTTGAGAGGATGAATTTGAGGGGATTTGAAGATAATTTTTTTTGTCGTTTATTTGAGTGAATTTGGAGGTAAATGAGAGTGAATTTGGAAATAAAATTTGTGAGAATTAGTATAGAATTGTATTGACATGACAAATTAAAAAAAATTATTTCCAAATTCACTTTTATTTACCTTCAAATTCACTCAAATAAACGACAAAAAAAATTATCTTCAAATCCTCTCAAATCCCCTCAAATCCATCCTCTCAAATCCACTCAAAAGAACAGGGCTTAAAGGTTTAAACCAAACAAAGTAAATATTTTGAAAAAAGAAAATTAAATGTAGCAAGTTAACATGTTAAATTAGGATTGTTGGAAAAAGTTGGAGTTTAGTAAAGCCTAGAACTATTTGAAAATGAATGAAATTGAGAAAGTGGAGTTTTGACTCTCATTGCAGCAACGTTTGTGAAAACATAATTTGGTTGGTTCCTTTTTATTCTTCCAAACAGATCCTTGTCTCCTTCTGCAATTAATTGTTTCCACAGGCATCAATGTGCTTTCATCTAACTCTGATCAAGTTTTCAATTTCACTGCACGATTCAGTGAGGGAGGACCATCTTTTATTCTATTATTATATTCTGTCAAATTATCAATTCTTGTACTACCTTTCAACACCAATTATAATAATTTTGCCAGATTAAAAAAAATCAAATAATGCAAACTGTAATCATAATACAACGTGACAGAAGAATAATAGGTGGAAAATCTGATAGTAATGCATTTTTTCTCAAATTCTATAATTCTTTTTGCAATGAAGAAATTGTTGATCATGATTAGAGAAGCATGCTTTCATGTTAAATTTGAATGATTGTATATATTTGAAATTATGAATGGTCGTGTTTAAATGACGTTGTGCTGTACAACTTCGGTTGATAATGATTTTTCATTTTCATGGTTTATACTTATTAGTTACTAAAATATTTATTTTCTCATTTATAATATTTATAAATTATATACGCCGTTTCAGCCACTTGAAGAAGTTGAATAGTTTACGCTAATTTTAGAAAGTTAAAAGAAAACTCTTAAATTTGTTAATGGTCGAAAAGTTCTTTTACGAAAAAAAATAGCTAAAAGATTATAAATGAAAAATAAAGACAATAGTCTATTCGATGGCATATATCATATGAAAGTAATAAATATATTTAATAAATAATTTAAAAAATTACCTTAAACTCGACAAAAGGCCAAATTTGTTACCAGAAAAGGCCACCTGGATCACATTGGATATTGGTTTGACCATCCAACGTAGTCCTATCCGACCATAGAAATTTTATATTGTGGATTATTTAATATAGTATTTATTGTTTTAATTCTTATTTCATTTTATTTTTAATACTATTATACAATGCATTGAGTTAGATTTAAATAATAATAGTTAAAAAAAGAAGAGTACAGGAAGCAACATACCATAAATAAAGCTTTTCTGCTATAAACACATGACACATACAGTAGAAAAATACTCTCTTTCTCTCTCTTTCTCTGTCTTTGACGTTAGAAGCTTTCAATGCTTCACTTTACTCTCTCTGACACTACCCAGAAGGCATAGAAGACTTAAGAATAGAACAAACCAAACTTCACAGCACAAGCACTAATTTATACTTTTCTCTCTCTCACACTTTCCATTCTTCAATCTTCAACGCAATTCTCATTTCCTCTGTCTCTCTCCCTCTTCCATTAATGGCTTCTCTTACCTCGAGGCCTTCTTTATTATAGCTCTGCGTCCCTTTCGCCGCTTTCCCTGGGAATCAAAATCGAATACTATCAAAGTTTCCTCCTTTTCAAATTTCGTTTCACACCCTCTTAAAAAAAAGTCATTTTTTTTCACCCTTTTATTTTCTTGTTAAATTCGTTAGTGTGAAGTGAGTGCTCTTCTTGAAGGGAGTGATTTTGAAATTCTGAACAGGAAAAAAGAAAAGGCCAAAAGGGAATTTCCTGAATTTGCTTTAATTTGTTTTTCTCTTTTTCATCTTCACATGGCTTTTATTGTCTAATCCTTTTATTTATTTATTTATTTATATATTTCCCCGTTTGTTTGTTTCTACTCCTTCCTTTTTGTTTATATTCATTGAGTTTTGGATACTTGCAACTTCTGTTTCCATTTTGTGTCCTTTTCTAAGCAACCGTGCCACTGTTCTAAGAAGAAACTTCTCCTTCTGTTTGTGAGGTGAGGTGAGGTTTGGTGGTGCATATGTTGGGCTTTGTTAGGACCTACCGACCTTTTCTGCCGGTTATGCAACCTAATGATAACAGAGTTGTTTTTGTCAAGGGGTAGAATTTTGTTGAAATTTGAACATTTCTCTTCATAGCATCAATCTATAAATATGATGCAATTCAGCGTGTGTGTGTTGTTTCTGGTTCTTCTTGCACCGCTTATGTTGGTGGTTTCTGCGGACACTGGTTTCAATGATGATGTTTTGGGTTTGATCGTGTTCAAGGCTGGTTTGGAAGATCCCAAAAGGAAACTCTCTTCTTGGAATGAGGATGATAACAGTCCTTGCAATTGGGAAGGTGTGAAGTGTGATCCTTCATCCAATAGGGTCACTGCTCTTGTTCTTGACGGGTTCTCTCTTTCTGGGCATGTTGATAGGGGCTTATTGAGGTTGCAGTTCCTTCAAATTCTCTCCCTTTCAAGGAACAACTTCACAGGGCCTATAAACCCTGATCTTCCTGGCCTTGGGAGTTTACAAACTGTGGACTTAAGTGACAATAACCTCTCTGGGGAGATCCCAGAAGGGTTTTTCCAACAATGTGGCTCTCTCAGGACAGTTTCATTTGCCAAGAACAACCTCACAGGTAAAATTCCCGAGTCCTTGAGTTCCTGCTCCAATTTGGCAACTGTTAACTTCTCCTCTAATCAGCTCCACGGGGAATTGCCTAATGGAGTGTGGTTCTTGAGGGGGCTACAGTCACTTGATCTGTCGGACAACATGCTGGAGGGAGAAATTCCTGAAGGCATTCAGAATCTGTATGATATGAGGGAGTTGAGTCTCCAGAGGAACAGGTTTAGGGGAAAGCTTCCTGCGGATATTGGAGGCTGCTTACTTCTAAAATCACTTGATTTGAGTGGTAATTTTCTCTCTGGGGAACTCCCTCAGTCAATGCAGAGACTCACTTCTTGCACATCACTTAGTTTGCAGGGAAATTCATTCACAGGGGTCATTCCTGACTGGATTGGGGAATTGAAGAACCTAGACATGCTGGACCTTTCTGCCAATTCATTTTCTGGTTGGATTCCTAAGTCATTAGGAAATCTTGACTCTTTGCATAGATTGAATTTGTCCAGGAATCAGTTGACAGGAAACCTGCCTGATTCTATGCTGAACTGCAACAAGCTTTTGGCTTTTGACATCAGCCACAATCACTTGGCAGGCCATGTTCCTTCATGGATTTTTAAGATGGGTGTGCAAAGCATATCTCTTTCTGAGAATGGCTTCAGCAAGGGCAGTTATCCTGCACTTACGTCTACACCTACATCTTATCATGGTCTTGAGGTTCTGGATTTGTCATTCAATGCATTCTCTGGTGTGCTTCCATCTGGCATTGGAGGACTTAGTAGCCTACAAGTCTTCAATATCTCTGCTAACAATATCTCTGGTCCTATTCCTGTGGGTATAGGTGAACTTAAGTCTTTGTACATTATTGACCTAAGTGACAACAAGCTTCATGGAAGCATTCCTTCCGAAGTAGAAGGGGCAATTTCACTCAGGGAGCTAAGGCTGCAAAAGAACTTCCTAGGTGGGAGAATTCCAGCCCAAATTGACAAGTGTTCGTCTCTAACATTTTTGTAAGTTTTCTTAACATCGTAGTTGCACAAATGTTTTGTTCTTTGTTACTTAATCTGACTGATTTGTGTTTACAAATTGAGAAGGCCTTTTTTTTGTGTGTGTATGCTTCTGTAAAAGATTGTTGAGAAAAATTGACTTGTTCTGTGAGTTAACATACCTACAATGTTTTGTCTAATTGTTTTCTGTGTATGCTTTTACATTGAGTTGTGCAGGATTCTTTCTCACAACAAGCTTACTGGTTCAATCCCTGCAACCATTGCAAACCTCACCAATCTTCAATATGTAGATTTGTCATGGAATGAACTCTCTGGAAGTTTACCCAAGGAGTTAACAAATCTTTCTCATCTTTTCTCATTCAATGTATCCAACAACCACCTTGAAGGTGAACTACCTGTGGGTGGCTTCTTCAACACCATCTCCTCCTCATCAGTCTCCGATAACCCATTGCTGTGCGGTTCTGTTGTCAACCACTCTTGTCCGTCTGTTCATCCTAAACCTATTGTCCTGAACCCCAATTCTTCAGGTTCCAACTCCAGCATTTCCTCACAGACCCATCGGCATAAAATCATACTAAGTATCTCTGCTCTTATTGCTATTGGAGCAGCTGCTTTTATCGCCATTGGTGTGGTGGCTATTACTGTCCTAAATATCCACGTGCGTTCCTCAATGGAGCGTATGCCTGCTACATTTGCATTGTCTGGGGGAGAGGACTATAGTGGTTCGCCTGCAAATGATCCAAACTATGGCAAGCTTGTCATGTTTTCTGGTGATGCAGATTTTGCTGATGGAGCACATAACCTTCTCAATAAGGAAAGTGAAATAGGCCGTGGTGGATTTGGAGTTGTTTATCGAACTTTTCTTCGCGATGGGCACGCAGTTGCAATCAAGAAGCTTACAGTCTCCAGTTTGATCAAGTCCCAGGAAGACTTTGAAAGAGAAATTAAAAAGCTTGGAAAGATCAGGCACTCCAATCTTTTGGCACTTGAAGGTTATTATTGGACATCCTCCTTGCAACTCCTTATTTATGAGTACCTCTCAACTGGGAGTTTGCATAAACTTCTGCATGATGACAACAGCGAAAACGTCTTCTCATGGCCACAAAGGTTCAAGATTATTCATGGCATGGCAAAAGGGTTGGCCCATTTGCATCAAATGAACATAATCCACTACAATCTCAAATCAACCAATGTTCTCATTGATTGTTCTGGTGAGCCAAAGGTTGGAGATTTCGGCTTGGTGAAACTACTGCCAATGCTAGACCATTGTGTTTTGAGCAGCAAAATTCAAAGTGCACTAGGGTACATGGCGCCAGAATTCGCTTGCCGGACGGTTAAGATCACCGAGAAGTGTGACATATATGGTTTTGGGATCCTGGTGCTGGAGGTGGTGACAGGAAAAAGACCTGTGGAATACATGGAGGATGATGTGGTGGTTCTCTGTGACATGGTTAGGGGTGCATTGGAAGAAGGCAAGGTGGAGCAATGTGTTGATGGAAGGCTCCTCGGTAACTTTGCTGCAGAGGAAGCAATTCCTGTGATAAAATTGGGGTTGATTTGTGCATCACAAGTGCCATCAAACCGTCCAGATATGGCTGAGGTAGTCAACATACTAGAGTTAATCCAATGCCCTTCAGAAGGACTACAGGAATTAGAATGACTTATGTTGCAGTCTTTGAGAAACAGCATATATTGCAGTACCTGGTGAAGAACAATCCGGTTAAAAAGCTCTACACATTCAAAGAATATCATTCAGTCACCAACTTTTGTTTGTTCAAGTTGAAGTTTTCTTCTTTTGCTCTCTTAAATTTTGTTCATCTCTTAATGTATTACTGGATTTTTCTTCACCAGTTAGACGACTGATACAAGGATAATATATCATATATCATATATCCCTTAATCACACATTTCCCTCCAAAGAATGAAATGCATTTTCTGAACTTTTACCTGTTTCAATTTTATGGTTTCCTCATGCTGGGACAAGTTGTGCGTTATTCATGTTGGTAGTTGCTATCAAGTACCCCACCTCGTATATGGTACACTGCTAAATGACACTGAACTTTAATGACTGTGAAAAGATGGTTCACACGAATACACAGAGGCCAAACTCTGCTGCACTTTAGACAGACTTTACTATGGAACACGTCAAAGACAAATGGAGATAAACCCAAAGTTTGGTCTATAGAGACTACACAATAGAAGATGTTATTAACTTGTGTTCTATTATGCACACACATATACTACTATTATTTTCATTTTTGTCTGTGATAATGTAACTTTTGTTGATCCCACAGTAAATAAAATTCTTGTCTAATCCATTGAAAATCTTTATTTATGGTTGAGAATAATCTTCAATACCATGTAAGAAAAAAATATTATAAACTGTTTTGGATTAAAAATGGTGTAAAGAACATGACTTTTACTATTAGAAGCAATATGATATGAGAAAATCATCACTTGAAAAAAAAGAAAAAAGTTATGTTACTAATGTGTATGTTTTGGTTGAAAAACGTTGTATATATAGCTTGCTTTTCCATTTCCTCTTTCTGTATGAAAACAAAGATGAGATTTAGAAAAATTAAAAGGAAAGGGGAACAGACAGAAACAAACACTCAGAAAGAATAATTGGAAGCAGCCAGAAATAATGCACCGAAGAAAAAGCATCATTTGCTTTATTCACACTTTCAAACCCAACTCTAATATTTTTTTAATTCTCTTTAGTAGAAGAGTGGCAGTTGATGATAGTAATTGTTGGTGGTAGTAAATTTAATAATTAAAGCTTGGACATGAAGTGAAAAAAAAAATGGCATTGCTTATATAAAAAAGATTGTTGGAGAAGTGGCACACAAACAACACAACCTTATCAAATAGGCTTTGTTGGTTCGACATCATGAAAGCACAGGCACAGGATGTCCTTAAAAGCACCACCAACTCACTAGCTTTTTCAAATGGCAACATTTGGTGCAGTGCATGGCAATCATGCCATGTTCCAACTTGTGAACTGTTTCTGTCTTGAAAGAAGAATAAAAAAAATATTGCACACTTTAATCATCAGAAATTATGTTCCATGTAGCTCATTGATTTACGTTCACGCTACCATGTACAAAGATGATTGTGTCTACGTGAGAAACAGTAAACAAAAGCAATGTGCAGATGTCTCTGCAGATCATTATACCATCACTGATCATGAATGGTTGGATGATAATTACAATTAACCTACTTATAACAATGCTGTGTTTTTTGCTTCAAGCAAAAAACATTCTCAAACAGTTCATCATTTGCTGATATTTTAGTTTTTGTAATATATGACTTCATTAAAATAAACTTTGAAACATGAAGTGGTGGTGTAAGAAAGAAATGATTAAGATGAAGTTTGATGAAGTTTGAAATGAGTAGGAAGTGAAAGTGGTCGATTAAAATAAACTTTGAAAGCATGTTGGCATCCATGGATGTGCACCTTTTGGTTTACTTTGTGGAGACAAAATGACACACAATCCATGAACTGAATGAGCATGTAGAGGGCTAGATAATTGTGTAGCAGAACTTGTGCATCAAATTTTAAACAAAACTATTCTTCACCGTCAAGAACAGCATATTATGGAACCACAATAATTACTTAGTGTACATCACTTTTGCATAAGAACAAAAGAACCCAAGAAGAGTCTGATATGTGTCATATTTTTCATTTATGATGATGCTCTGCAATATTCAATGGATCAGATTCAAATATGGGATGTTTGGTTTGAAAGAAGTCACGTAGAATGTGAGAAAGTAATTTGAAAATAAATATTCAAAGTTAGTATATAAATTATTAAGCTAGAAATATATATTTTTTTGTGAAAAATTAAATTGTACTTATGGTTTCTTTTAAAAACTGGTGACCCTTATCCCCACCAACTTAAATTAGCCTTTTTGTTCAAGAAAAAGGCTCATTGAAGTCACCAAATAACATTAGGTTTTGAGAGTTTCTTTTTCCTCTTACGTCAACCTAAAGCGTTTGACTTGAAATAGTCAAAGTTTAAAGTTGCTTTTGAATACTGAGTTTATGACCAAAATAGCTTTCTTAGTGAACAAAAATAAATTTAATAAAAACTTTTAAAATAAAATAAAAAAAGAAGTTATTTAAAAACTAATTTAGTGACCATTGTAATTAAAATAAAATCCTTAGTTTGGTTCTACAAATAACCAATTTAGAAAGTCTTTTTAAAACTTATTTACAATATTTCTTTTAGTTTCTCTCTTTCACTCATGATTGTTTTACTTTGGTTGTCTTAGATTCGCGTTGTGTTGTGTATTCACATTAGATTTACCTTAATTTCGTTGATGACAAAAGCATTCCCTTTTATCAACTTCACTTCTTCCTTTCCACCTACCACAAGTTCTAAATTAGGGATCACAATGGGCGTATTATTAAACTCGCCAGTATTCTTTGATTTTTTTTTAAATTTTAAATATGATTATTTTAAAAAATATTTTTAAAATATAAATTCAAATAAAAAATTGATCAGAAAGTATAATTTATATAAAATTACATAATAAAATACTAGTATAATTAAAATTAGTATTTCTGAAAGATAAATTAAAATACGTTTCATAGTAAACTATAAGTTTAAGTAAAATTCGTCTGTTTAAATAAAATTAGTCTATTTCAAAAATAAATTTAATTCTATAAGTGTTAATAAAAAGTTTAAATCTATAAAATCATATTACAAACAATTATTCAAGCATCATGTTTATAAATTTTCTTTGATAATTTGATTCTAAACAAAGTGGGTAGGTCAAATGTTTATAACTGTTATTTATCCATTAAAAGTACTCATTTAGTATCTACTACGAATTTTGATACAAATCTTTTTGTTAATCCTACTTCCACTTCCTCTTATGCATCACCAACTTCCTCCTTTTTTTTTCAAAAGTAGCAACAAGGTTACATTTTGTCCATAGAAGATTTTTTATTAGATTTGCTTTGATAAACGATAATTGTTTGATTTGTTTGAGGTCGATGTGTGAAAGGGTGGGAGTGGGAAATCTATCGTGGATTTTAATATTGACAATTTTGAAGGGAATGCGATTTTATCTCAAAATAATATCTCTATATTTTGCACTTATTTACATTGTAAGGTTAGAGAATATGAAAAAATTATGTATATTTCAAAATACACTGTCAAATAGAGCAATGAAATATATAACTATTACTTGCTACTTGGTAATAGAAAAGGACTTCCAACCGAACAAGACATTTCAGAAATCAGATTCAACCATACCTTTTGAAGAAAAACTAGCCTCAAAGAAGCCTACAAAAGTTTTTATTTTTGAGATCACAAGAATAGTATGTCTAATAAATCTGACAAAACCAAAATATACTTTACCTCCTATATTTTCATTTACAGTTTCTTTAGTCTCTCGTTTTGGCTAAGGCTCTCACTATTACATGTTCAATACAAAAATTCAATGTGTTATGACTATTACACTTCCTCTTTCCTTTATGTGTCCCTTCCATGGACATGCATCAAAATTAAGCCCCAGCAAAGCCACATTGGTCACATCCCCGACTCTTGTGCTTCACCCTGCTTTCTGCTTCCATTTCTTCCTTTTCTACTTTGAGGTTAAACATTATACCAATTCCCTTATCTTTTGCCTGCTGATAACTAATCATCCCAGTTATTCTCCCATCCATCTTTGTTTGATGATCTAGAAGTAAGGCCGTTTGCCGAAATGCTTGCTGCAAGTGCTGCCGGTGACTTCACTGCCACGTTGTCGTCCCAATCATCATCCCAATCCTGATCCCAACCTTCAGCAGATTCCATATGGGCAGCTGCAGCAGACTCAGGCAGGGCCATTTCAAGCTCTTGATATGGAATCTCATTCTGACGTTTCTTCCTAAAAGCGCAGCAAACCCATGTTGCTCCAATCATTAGGACCATCAATATGAGGAAATAGGCACCATTTACTGGAGTTAAAACTTTGTCATAAGAAGGAAGACGCAGAAAAAAGTTATTTTCAGGTTTATGAAACAGGTGAAGCACACAATCCTCTTTTCCAGCATACAAAGTCAATTGGGTACTTTCACTGCTACTTCGTGTGATGTTGATCTGAAAAAAGAGAGTCCAGAAGCAGTAAGATGGGAACTTTAGAAACGAAATGTAATTGAGTAAAGGAAGAAGTTTTGGTCATCCATTTTATTTCTCATGAAAAACATCTAAAACAATATACATAACACACAAGCTCGAACAGATGATATTGAGACAGCAAGTACAAAACCCAACAAATAAGAGCTTTACACATGAAAGATCACCCTGTTCTTCTTAGACAGATGCATAAGGAAGAGCAAGAAATATGAGCAATGAAGTGATGGTAGTGTAACGGCAAGAGGTGGAATAGTAGTTGACTGGATTTGCAAATTGCACAATTTAAATTATGAATGTTTGTAAAAGAATTACTTTCTTAAGGTAAGTAGATATACACAAACATTATAATCCGAATTCAATTAACTTCAATATTTCCAGAGTATTAAGTTTGGACGAGTTGAACAAAATGAACTGAAATGGAAAATAAGGGAACAGCTAACCCCTTGTGGGAAAGCATTACAGCAGTGGAAAGAGAAAATCATATGGAATGGTGTGCTCCTAGGAACACGACACTTTCAGCCAACATTCCATTGGTTTAAGAGAATTAATTTGAATGAGATTTAATGAAAGTTCAGACTTTCCTTCCTAAAATAAGATGGGTTTTAAATACTATTAAAATTTTGAAGTAAAAAATATTTAAAATCTCTTTCCCTTCATTCCTGTTGCAATTTTCATTCTCCCTTACCCTAGCATAAATGAACAGTCATTAGTGTCCTTTCCATTCTACTTCATAACTTGGTAACTGTTACATAAAGTCAAACGAACACAGATTCTGAAATTTCATTGCTCAGTGAGTCCTGAAAAATAATAAAATTGATTCAATTTACCCAAAACCCTTTGTCAAATGTTCATTGGTATTTTTTAACAAAAGACATTTTGTCTGTCCAAAATAATACTTATGTGTTCAATTTGTCTCACAATAAACAATAAATTGAGACAGTGGTCAGGAAGCAGTATATCTCAGGCCTCTTGCTTCAGTTTGAAGAACAAGGGATAGACACAGTAAAATAGTAACTTCATACACAAATAAAAACATGAATTAAGAAAGAAAGATCAGTTTAAGATAATATGATTAATACCTTTTCCGTTTTACTTTTGTCAACTTCTATATCTCCAAGAATATTTTCAAAATCATTACGAAGCTTCACGTGGATGATGCCATCTCCTTTGTTTTGAAGAAGAACAACCGAGTATTTGGGATCTGGTTGTAGTTTACAAAGAATACGAATACAAAATAAGTTCATAATTTTGACTTTCATGAAAACAATACTACATTAGTTAAAAAATTGACCTATAGTTTCAACACAAGTATCATGCTTTAGTACACCTCAATAATTAGTAGTTAGTATTTCTCCCATTGTTCCACTTAAAAATATAAATACAAAGGAACCAGCCTCAAAAACAAAGGGTACTGGAGGAATCTCCTATTATAAACATCATTTAAAATAGAGAGGTGCATGCAGCAATATTGCTTGCATGCACTGTTTCTATACATGATAAAGGACCAAAGGCTTAAAGTCCACACACACCTAACAGTCAAAATTCTCAAAACAAGCTCGATCAGACTGACTGGTTGAACAGGTTAAACAAAAGCTGATGAATATAGAAGTTTACTTTGCGTCTTACAAGCAATCAATTCTTAAATGAAAGCAAATATGATTATAGTAATTAACTAATCCGTTTCCAGTCTTTTAGGAAAAGGATTAAGCCCAGTTTAAAAACTAGCTCCACCACCACAAGGAATGATTGGTTAAAAATTAAAAGGAAAACTACGTTTTTAGTCCCTATATTATTTTGTCAAACTAAGTTTACTCCTTCTACTTTTAAATTTATGAATTAGTCATCCAACTCTTAACATATATGAAATTATTCTTTCTTTACGCTTAAATTTAACATTTAGGGGTCGGTTTTTGAATGCTAAAAATTAGGACGAGTAACTAAGTTCACATGTTTATCAAAGTTTTGGGACCAATTCATCAATTTGAAATTATAGGGACTAAAACCCAGTTTCACCAAAAGTACAAACACTAAAAACATATAAGTTTTCCAACAGTTGAACAAAGGGTTATATGTTTTTTGATCCTATA
This sequence comes from Vigna angularis, assembly GCF_016808095.1. Classification (NCBI taxonomy): domain Eukaryota; kingdom Viridiplantae; phylum Streptophyta; class Magnoliopsida; order Fabales; family Fabaceae; genus Vigna; species Vigna angularis. The sequence goes on from NC_068971.1 coordinate 12,030,737, forward strand.
AATATTACAAAATGTTGGTTTTAGTTCTTAAAAAAAATGTTAGTTTTTGACTTTATATATCTGTTCATAAAAAATAAATCAATTCAACTTTTTCTCATATGTGTGTGTGTGTTTTTCACAATTATTCTATCTCGTCTTATTTCTCTTTGCACAGTAAATACACGCATTGCCATGGTTTGAAACAAACAGTCTGTAAATAGTAATACATAGTATAGCAAAAAGAATAAACTTATGAGGACCAAAACTAACAAAAAGAATTCCAAAGGACTGAAAAAAACTCTTTGGGTGACTAAAAGCAAATTTAGGCCGTAATAAATTATTACTAGTTTAGCAACAATGACCTAGCCTTTTTATAAAATATTTATTTACACAAAGGGAAGGATAACACAATGGGTATATATGATAAATATTCAATAAGAGTTTAAAGATAAAAGAAAGAAGGGCAAATAGTCGAATCAGAACATCAAGTATTGACATATTTTGTGTTTAGAACAATAAGAAGAAGAAAATCAATCCTAATACAAAAACTTTAATTCTATTAATTTTGTTTCAACTGGTAATGGTTAAGGTAAATAATAGTAACATGCGTTTATTAAAGTATTAAAGAGAATATTAACATTAATATACAATTAAATGTTAATATGCAATTAACCTTGAAGTAACCTTTACTTTTTGTTTTGTAAATTAAAAATCCTTAGTGATTTCTTCAAAGTTAATTGCATATTAACACTAATTTTCACTTTAATAAAAAAGGTAACAATTACTAAGATAAAACATGTATTCAATAACCTTAACTATTGAGAGTTCAAACAATATTAACAGAATTAATTTTTTTGTAATAAGACTGTAGTTCTTTTTTTATTGTACTGTAAACAAAATATGTCAAATACTTGTTGCAGTGAGCTGACTATTTACCCAGTAAAGAAGAAATGGTAAAAAGTTGTCAATGTAGGAAAGGTACCCAATCCCTCGGTATTTTGGTAAAAGGCACCCTGCGTGCTTTACACTGAAAACCAAACACTTGATCTCACAGAAGGCAGTGGCTTACCTCATCCCAAAGAAATGAGAGAATTAGAGTCTCATTCTTTTCTCGCTTTTTTTTAATAACTCATTTATTAAACAATTTTACACCACTCACCAATCAATTTCTCATCCAAAATCTATTAGGTTTTGAAAACTGATTCCACAAGAAGTGTTTTAGAAACCAAAAAACAGAAACAGCTGGGAGATGTTTTCTCATCCTCTTCTGTTTTGTTAAGTGATATCTGATTCAAGGAACAAACTTTTAAAAAATTAGAAAATAGAAACCTGCCCAGGGAAAAAACACTTCCAAATGTGCTTTGGGGGACACGAGTTTAAAAAACAGAAAACAATTTTTGAAATTAGTTAACAAACAAGGCCCTACACTCCACCAAAACCGGTAATGTATTTGGCTTCCAAAACCAATCAAACTAGTTATCAAACTCAAGACTAAAAAATAGCCTAACAAAGAATTCTATTCGGTGTTTGTTAATAGAGGGAGACAATTCATGGGTCCAAGCAAAACCGAAAAGGCCAAAAAGGTTATGGTGGATGGCATTGAAGGTTATTGCAGAACCAAGGCAGCAAAAATAAAAATATAACAGTATGCAAATACACTGATCTTTAAAGCTAAAACACAGTTTCATATGGGCGAATGCAAAATAAAAGTTGTTCACTAGACCCCACAAATGACCAAGTGGCCAGAGAAGGTAACTGGAAAATGAGGAAAATAGGGGAAGAGAAGAAAAGGTGGGGTTGTTCACTTGAAAACGCATGTCACCATAGGTGAAGTTTTGTCAGCAGGGAGAGGAAAGAAAAAAAAAACGAGATCCAAGTGTGCTGAAAATGATAAGATATCAACATTGACGATTCATCATTAGGGTTTCACTGGTCGAGGACATACCCATGAAAATGTATCAGATTGTATCGTAGTGGTCCTTTTTAGGAGGGAACTTTCTGCCATAACCATTTTCCGAATCTGTGTTTCCATGATAATGACTACTGCCACAGGACTACCACAAGAATCCACCATGCCATAAATATATATGGTGTAGCAGAAGAAGCAGAACAATATAAAAACAGATTACTTGCACAACGAAGCACACACTTGATTAACTAAGCAGTGATCACTCATTTACTGCTGACAGGTTAATTTCTCTCAAAGTGTACAACAACAAATTTCTAACTTCTAGAAATTTCCTTTCAGCGACACTAAATCATTATTGAAAATTTGAAATTGTTACAACTAGTAACTGTGAACTATGAGCAATCAGGGTTACCAAAGGCTGGGGGAGGGGAGGTTGGAGGGATTTCATAAACTAAAATTAGTTAATGTAAGGGTTAAAAATAAAAATTTATAGAAGGTAGTTCATACAAATTAACTTGTGCAAAAGCAGTTCAAATGAAATAGCACAAGTTCCCTTAATTCTCTTTCCCTTTTTTTTATTTTATTTAAAATTTATATATAAAAATAGGTAATAAAAAACTTGTAAATTGTCACTAAACTAGTTCAAAATCAAACATTAGGCAAGCAAGAACTAATAATACTTAAGAAGGGATTCTATTTCACATTGATTTTCTTTCAGCGACACTAATTCGTTATTGAAAATTTGAAATTGTTACAACTAGTAACTGATGAACTATGAGCAATCAGGGTTACCAAAGGCTGGGGGAGGGGACGTTGGAGGGACTTTAAAGTATGAATAACTAGAAAAAATTATGAAATAAACTTCTCCATAAACTAAAAAATATGAAATCAAACTTTATGCAAGCAAGAACTAATAATACTTAAGAAGGGATTCTATTTCACATTGATTTGAAGCTAACTTTAAAATTTGTTAAACACTTCTTGAGAATCTAAATTACTCATACAAATTCATTTCACAAAGCCAGGAATCAAATTGAAACCTAAAATCTAAGAACAACAACAATAGCCTTTTCCACTTTGATTAGGAAAGAAAATTTTTGGATCAGTGATAAATTTGAAATCAAGTTAATTCAATAAAACAAGCTTCATTTGCGTTCTTTGAATCGAAGTTGTTCTTTTCTAAAAAAAAGAAGCTATCCTATGAATGGCAGATACAGAGGATGAATTTATTTCCATTTTCTTATAGTGAAAGTGCAGGAAAATTGCCTGAGTATCAAGTGCTTTGAAATGAAATACATAACTGCCAGCACCATTCACAATGTTCTATCAAATGCATGAGCATTCAGTTATCAAACATTATCAATTTGGTAAACAGAATCTAACTAGAATTCCATACCATCGAAAGACTAACCGTTTAATATAGTCATTCTGAACATAGAAAATAAATTATGAGCATGTGCACAGTGAATGTCCTCCAATTATGAGCACATAAACACAAATAACAACCAATAACACGTGGACCAAAACATTAAATACACACTCACAAATAAAGAAACAAACTATTTAACGATGAGACTTAATGAAATAACCAAAAGCAATGCTGAACAGTAAGTACCAGTTTTTAAAACGCAAGCAAGCAAGTCGCCACCATCTGTGCACTTGTTCAAATCCTCACAAGTCTCAGTGGTGGTAGAATGTGAAAGTTTGCCCTTATTTTCCACCTTCCCTTGTTTCTGATCCTTATGACCGCCATCACCATCCTTTTTCGGTGGAGGAGGTACATTCGGAGGAGGAACTGCATTCTTTTGTCCATCATTTGCATTACCCACTGTGGGTAAAGGTTGTGGTTGTGGTTGTGGAACAGGGGAAACAGGACTATCCCTATTGACCGTGTTGGTTCCACCAACAGGGTTTGGATCCTAAAGGCGAAAACTTTATTCAACCATCGTAAGAAAAATAAAAAAGTTTAAAATAAATGGAAACTATTCAAAGCACGGAAGCATAAGAAAGAAACTAACCTTTGTTTTGGCATCGTTAGGATCAGCAGCAATCAACCTTCGGAGTTTCAGAACAAAGGAGGCGTCAGAAACATCAGATATAACCATAGGCAACAATAAAAGTAACAGCAAAGCGTGTGTTCTCATTGTGATCGAGCTGCAACACTCTCAAACACACACCTTCGATGGAAAAATAGGGAGGAACGTGAATACAGGAAGAGGAATCAGAGGAAACCCTTTTCAGATTGAAATCAGAGGGTGGCGTGGTAGTGGAAAAACGGATGGAAAACTAAAAATTAAAATCAATAAAGAAGCCCTTTGGAATGGAATCTGAAAGAGAAGGAAGAAGAAAAACTGAGGAAATAGAGATTGGGGTTGAGATTGTAACCAGAAATGGTGAAGTGAGAATTAGGAAAAGAAAAAATGGAAGACTTGACGCAGTCTACTTCATCATGGATACTCTCTCAGGAGAGACATTGAAACGAGGCGAAGAACGCGTATACCCCATTATGGGCTGGATTCGTGTTGGAAATGGGTCTGGCTGGTGAGAATGCCCGTTGTTCTGCCGGCTATTACTTTCTACAACCCCCTAATTACTAATTGCATCCCACATTATTAAAAAGACTAAAATACTCTTTCTCACCGTACCATACTACATACTACCGCTGTTACGGCTGTCACTTCCATAACCACTAAAGAAAAAAATGAAAAACGCTGCAAAATAACAAAAAGCTACATGTAATTGTATTTACAATTATTATTTTATTAATTTTTTTCTTGTGTGCTAATTTGATATTTATTAACTTTTATCAATTACACACTATAAAAGATTGACAATTTGAATATTCTAACATATTTTTCGCTACCATGTTCTCTTTGTTTTTTAGTTTTAAATTTGTTATTGTTTTTAAGATTATGTGATTTTGGCCTTGAAGTAAACTATTTAAAGTATATAATAATTTAATTTTGAAAAACAAAAACATCTTCAACGAGACTATCCACTAGAACATAATTTACAAAGTAACACAGTTTATTTTATTTTAATAGAGTTTTGTGACACAGTTAATAAAATTTCTCATAAAAAAATTAATTGCATATTATTTTTACTAAAAATTTGTGAATATTGTAGGACCAAGTAATTGATGATTAACTTATGTAAATTTTAGTTACATGAAAAGAGACTTGATTTGCGTAAAACCCTGAAAATGACACCTCGAAGGGAGGGATAGATGTCTCAATCAAAAGAGATTTAATATTTTATAGAATTTCCCAAACCACAGCTCATCTCATTTTCTCATAAATCTACATCTCTCTAAAAACTCAAACCTCTACCTTTTCTCCTTCTTCTCTCTAGAAATTCTTCATCTCCTTTCATCTTTTCCTCAAACAACCACCGTCTAAGCAATTTGGGAGTCAAGATCTTCAATCTCCATCGATCAAAGTCTGGTTTAGAGTTGGTAAATCTTGTTTTCTTAAATTATTGTTAGATTCTGTAACTTTTAAACACATGCAAGCCAAGTTTCTGGTTGCATGTGTTCATCAGTGTTCTTTTCCCAATTCTGATCACATTTTTGGTCCTTTGGTTGAACTCTTCTCATCAATCGGTGAGCTTTAGGTGTTTATAGAATTTTTGAAATTAGGCACAAATTTCTAGAGGATAGAAGTTGTTCGGTCTGTTTGAGGTAAGGGAAGTTAGTAATTTAATTAACGTTTTCTGTATTGGAATTGGTTGTTTAAATGTATGCATGTATGATTGAAAGATTGTGTTGATTTATATGTATGATCGAGGTCCTGTGAACTGTTCGTTTTTTTTTTGCTGAAATGGTGTTCGGTTGGTACTTGGTTGCAGAAAGTAAATGAGAGGAATTGAGAAGTTGAACCTAAAAATGAAATTTGGTAATGAATTGTGTCTGAGCATGTTTAGTTAGATTGGTTAGAGTCTTTAAGTTCTTCGGTAGGGTATGGGAAGTGAGAAATCTGACTTTGGGTTCTTGGGTTCTTATTTCTATGTATTTTAAGGAGAAATTTGTCATAAAACTCTTTAGATTAGTGTTATTGAAGTTTAAGTATATCCAATTAGGTGTGTATCGATATATGATTCAAGTTGTGAGGATTTGAAGTTAGCCAAAGTGTTTACAAATGGTCATGTTGGGTGTTGTTCATAATTCTGCAGAAGTTCTGCAGAATTATGCAGAATGCTGAAATGGTTAGTGTTGACCGTTCGTCCTTCTTCTACGTTCGGTTATTAATTGGGTTCGGTTTCTTTGAAGTCCTCCCAGTTCATGATCGTTCGGCCTTAGTAGCGCTCGGTCTCGGTAGTGCTTGTTTTGTACTACCGCTCGGTCTCGGTAGTGCTCAGTCATATGCCAGCACTCGGTCTTAGTAGTGCTCGGTGATGCACTAAGCACTCGGTCTTGTACTAACCGTTATGCTAGTGATAGCGCTCGGTCATGTACTGTCTTGGTAGTGCTCAATCTTGTACTAGCGCTCGTTCTTGGTAAGTGCTTGATCTTGGTAGTGCTCGGTCTTGTACTAGCACTTGGTCTAGATAGTGCTCGGTCTTGCACTAGTACTCGATTTGGTATTTGTGTTCGGTCTTAACTACGTTCGGCCTCTGATGTGCCTTACCTGTTAACGATCTTTTGGTCTCTCTTAGTGGTCGGTCCTAAATAGTGTACAACCACTTCTTTAGTCTTATCTGTTATGAATCGTTCGGTCCTGTCCTTTGGGAAGTGAGTAATCGGTCTCCACCAGTCACAAAGTGTTCGGTCTAAGCCGATAGTGTTCGGCATAAGGTAAAAACGTTCGGTTTAACTCTAGTTTTCGATTGTTCTAGTATTCGGTCTTAAAATTGTGTTAGGCTCATGCTTAAGTCTTGCTCTTAAATGACCGTTCGGTTATGTTATTATGTAGGGAAAGTTTCTCCCGTTCCGTCGTATTCAAGAATGTTGGTTGTTTTACTGATCAATTTGATTATACTTAAATGTGATATGAATTGAATAGTATGGATATGAAGAAGTATGATGTGATTTGTATTATATGGATATGAATGAGTGTTCCAAGGAGGAATATCTCAAAAATGGTTATGGAATTGTAAAGTATGAATATGGTCAGACTAAGCTGTCGTTCATCCTGACATTCTAATGGTCACCAAGTCTCAAGTAAAGAATGGTGGCGCATGTGGTGAGAATAGCAGGAGGCCTGGTTACATATAGCTTGGGGTTCCAGCTATCAAACTAAACTCATGTTTAGACTTGGGTTTCCAGCTACAGTGAGGGATGAAGGGCTAACCTCGTGTGGCGGCTTGAGTTTCCAACTGTGGTAATTCTGATGATTTTTCAGATTACCTTTCCACGAGTGCAAGAACGCCGTAGCTACATAATTCATACAGTCTGGACAATCAGAGTAAAGTGAACAATCAATGCATGCATTGTTGTATGATTATGGTTGGAAATGTATGATTGTTTGTTGCATGAGGGACTTATTGATTTATATCAGATTTATGTGAGTTATCTGTTTACATAGTTAATTAAATTACACTAGCTTACCCTTATTTTCTTGTCTTGTCATGTTGTCCGTTCGGTCGTCCTTGTCTTTGTGATGATCACTTTGTGGGTGTGAGCAGAAGGCGCAGAAGCTTCTCTGGAGCAGGCGCTGGCAGAAAAGGATGGTCTCCGCTGAGAGTAAGACCATTCGGTCTTGACTTTGTTTGGTATTTAGTATAGGACCGTTTGGTTAATACACTTCTTGTATGACCGATCAGTCTGTCCTTTGGGTTGTATCAGTGTAGGTTTCTGTAAAGTTTTTAATTTAGGGTTATTTTAGGATAACTGTAAGTTAAACTTTATTTCCTGTAATTGTTCTATTTTTATTGTAAATATAAGTACTCTGGAATATGGTTTGCAGCTATATTTTTGCAGCTATATTTTTGGAATGTTACAATTTGTTTTGTATTTAATTAATAACTAATAAGTTATTATGTTCATAAATATTTTTATATAAAATTTAGTGGTATATATTTTTTTAAATGAAGTATGAATTTAATTTTATAAATCTAACTTTTTATACAGAACAAAATCTGTAAATAAAACTAATACATATCCTTTTTGGTGCAGCTTCTTTGGCACATAATCTTCCAAAAAGAATAGAAAAGATGAAACATATTTTCTTTGAGGCAAGAAAGAATAAAGTGTTGCATATAATTATATAGCTTCTCGAATACGAAGTTAAGATCCCTAACATACACTCAATAATGTTTTTTTTGTTTAATTAATTTAAACTCAGCAACAAGCAAAATGAAAGAAATTGAAATTACGAAATTCATATCATCAAGTATTATAAATAGATAAATAAATAGAAATTACGAAATTCATATTATCAAATTTTATACTTTTTAATAAATTTTATACTTTTAATTATTTAAGTGTTGTCCTTAAGATTACCGCTAACAAAATTCTATTAGTGATTATACTTGATTCAACTGAATATGAATCATCACTGATCTGTTTTCAAAAAGTTACTTAAAATCGATTTCAATAATATTAGTTGTAAACTGTTTAACTTAATTAAAAGGTTTAATTGCTTCCTTTGTCCCCAGTTTGGTTGAATTGTGTCAAATTCATCCTCATTTTTAAAAAAGTTTCATTATCGTCCTCACGTGGTGTAAAAGTTTCATTGTCGTCCTCACGTGGTGTAAAAGTGTCAATTGAATCCAAACATAGAAAAAATTTGTGTCAAAGTAGTCATTTTTTCTATATCTCTGTGTCTTCCTTTCATACAATCAAGTACAGATATTCATTTTACCTTATCCAATTTAAGGCTTTTCATAGCTCCAGAGAAGTGACATATGAAAGGAAGACACAGAGATATAGGAAAAATGACTACTTTGACACAGATTTTTTCTATGTTTGGATTCAATTGACACTTTTATACCACGTGAGGACGACAATGAAACTTTTTTAAAAATGAGGATGAATTTGACACAATTCAACCAAACTGGGGACAAAGGAAGCAATTAAACCTAATTAAAATTATACTTTAATTATTTCGTGTTTATCAGATTTGGACCTATAATTCAAATCAAACCAATGAATTTAGTTTAGATTGGTTTCATTAATTATATATTTTTAATTCAAACTCAACCTAACTACAACTTGTATTATATATATCTTTTCCAATCCAAACTAGTTTAAAGTACTTTTTAACTTGTGTTATATATATTAATATTAATACACATTTAAGACAGAAAAGCTTAATTTTTTTGAGTTTTTATTTATTTTTAAAAAAAAATTTGATCTTCATACATTACATTACCAAATGTCTTATTTTTGATAGTGTGCTTCATCATCAATTTTTTACTATATTTTGGATCAAAAAGTTAGTGATAAATAAAGAGACATCTATTAGAAACTAAATAAATAATTTGCGACTAAAAATAAATAATATTTTTATCCTGCATTACTGTAAAATTAAATATTTATACTAAATAAAGAACATGCAAATATAAAACCTTAAGAAAGTATTTGACAGGTTTGAATTGTTGGAGAATCGAAAAATTGAATTATAGTGAAAAGACGTGTGTTTTGGTGCGAAAATTGATTTTGGAAGTTATGACTTGAATGAAAACACTGAAAATGGTGGTTTTGAAAAATGGCGAGAATGGTGAATCTGATACTTTGTTTAGACAAGGACGACTCTTCCAACCAATCTTTAACCTAACAAAAGCAGAAAAGGAAGAAGAAAGAGACTCACTCACTCACTCCACACACACATCAAGTAAAAACATGCAAACCCTTTAAGCCTGCAACCGTCAAATTTCACTTATAAACAAGTGAGAACAAGTGTTGGTCGGAACCACAGCGCGGAAAATGGAAGTGGTCGGAACGAGGTTTGGCGACCGACAGAGCAGTTTGTTGGACGAGTTCGAGAGGCTGTCGTTTGAGGCACACGCGGCACAGCTCAGCAGGGTGATGTTGGGTCGCAGCCTCTCAGAACCAAAGTTGCAGAAGTCACACCCGCGACTCATCAGCGCTGCTCCGATACCTCTGGTGAATCAAGTGCTGATGCAAGCGCCACGTCATCGTGGTGGTGGAGGTGGATCAGGGTTTCACAAGGTGTTGAAGAAACTGCTGAAACCATTTATCGGTAGGAAGAGAGAGGGAAGAAAACAAGCCTCCGTTGATAAGGATTTGCTGTCTTTCAAGGCCTTTAGCAAATCACTGCGCTTCTGATATCTAGTACTATATGCTACCAAAGTTTTCATTATGATCATCATTTTTATTATTACCGTCTATATATATATATATATATATATATATATATATATATATTATTGTGCATAATGCATTACTGCTATATGTCTCCACAACATTTAGTTTCAGACATATGGAACTGGTTTCTGTTCCTGCATCAGAAACATGGTTTTGATCCCAGAATGCTTTTGTTTTAGGGGATTACCCTACGCTGAATGTAAAGTTCTTCACTGTTCATCAAGAAGCTCCCAACTGAATGCACAAAAATGGAAGGCAGCTTATGCATATGGTGATATACTGAGAGTTTTATTCTTTTCAATAAATGAAATGTTTTGTTCAGGACACTTTTAATTTACAATCATGTACATTTCATATAAAATTCATTGTATATTTTATGCTCAATTAGATACCTTTTATATTTTGTTTTGTCTTTGTTTTCTATTCTGATGTTATTTTAAACGGAAGACTAAAACCAAATGAAAAAGACAAAAAGGTTTGTGTCAGAAAAGAAAAGGTTTCATTTATCCCGAAAGGAAGAGAAGATAAATATCAAAGACAGAGAGAGAGACACACACAACAACGCTTCCTCCTTCAAAGTTAATGGTCATGCCTTCTTCAATTCCAACGTGCTACCATGTTTTACAATCTTGTATTCTAAATACCCCTCTTTTCACAGATATTGCTACGAAAATCAACATTTCCACCCGTAGTATCCGAGCACGAAAGATATCCCTCTCGCTCTCTGCCACTTACCCTTCACCCATCACACATACAACAATAAATGACCTCAATTTTGAGGACAGAGCCACTAGGTTTCGAATCAAAGGTCTTGTCCACAGGATCACAACCTTGTCATCCTCCAACAACAAAATCCAAATGCTACAAATCCTAGAGAAAGACCCTGAATTCCAAACCATATCAGATTTCAATCTCCTTCTCATGGCCCTGGTAATTGCACAAGAGCTTGATATTTGTCTCAGTCTCTTCGCAAAGCTCCCCTCTTTCCAACTTGTGCCAGATTGTTGTACCCACTCCATCATGATAAGGTGCCACTGTGAGAAAAACGACATGGATGAAGCCAAGAGGGCATTGGACACTGCTCTGGAAAAAGGATTTCGACCGGATGCTGCAACCTTCACCGTTCTCATAAGCTCCCTTTGCAAAAGGGGGAGAGTGAACAAGGCAAGGGAGGCTTTTGAGGCCATGGGAAGAAAGGGTTATAAGGCCGGTGTTCAGGCAAAGAATTGCTTGCTCAAGGGTTTGTCCTATGTGGGGAAGGTGGATGAAGCACTTGAGATGTTGATGGGTATGAAGGGAACCTCATTGGAGCCAGATATTTATTCTTTCACTGCTGTGATGGATGGATTGTGCAAAGTGGGGAGGTCAGGTGAAGCAATGGAGTTGCTCGATGAAGTTGTTGGAATGGGATTGGAGCCCAGTGTGGTCATGTTTAACACCTTAATTCAAGGGTATTCTAGAGAGGGGAGACCAGTGGAGGGTGCCGCCGTGCTGGAGCTGATGAAGGAGCATGAGTGTATTCCTGATTGTGTTAGTTACAACACTGTGCTACATGGGTTGTTGAAGTGGAATGAAGTTCTAGCAGCCCTTGGGGTGTACAAGAAAATGGTGGGGCTTGGGTTGGAGGTGGATGTGAGGTTGATGGGGACTCTGGTGAGGCGTTTGTGTAAGAGGTCAAGGAGGAAAAACAGTCTTCTTCAGGATGCATATGATGTGTTTGAGAAAATGAAAGAGAGGGGTCCAGTGGTTGACCAGCGGACATTTGAGGTGATGATCCAGGCACTGTGTGTGGGGAAGAGATTTGATCATGCTTTTGCAACTGTGAATGAGATGGTTGAATTAGGATATTCTCCGGAGGCAATTACCTTTGACAAAGTGATTCTAGGGCTTTGTGCAGGAGGAAGAGTGGATGATGCAGTGTCAACTTTGGTCCTTTTGCATGCAAGTGGGGGAATTCCCAGTAAAATTTCTTATGATGTGCTGATCAAAGAACTGAATGAAGAGGGCAGACTGTTTTGTGCTTGTAATTTGTTTGGTTCTGCCCTGAAGCTAGGTGTTTTCCCTACTAGGGAACCTAGGCTAAATGTAATCGGGTGGGAGGAACTGCAAGTGACTAGGTTGAGTTAGTTATTCAGGTTAATGTAGATTAAAGACGCTGACTTGGAAATTTAGTTGCAACATACTAACAAGTGGATGAGGAATTTCCTGTAAAGGGCAACAGAGTTTGTGAATGGGACGAAAGCAGGCAAGTCATGTTATGAGTATTGGAGGGCAAAGCTACAAGTTAAGTTCAATTCCTCTGTTAAGATGCAATGATGTTACTGACGTTCACAAAAAGAGTTGCAATTACAAGAGATTTAGATGAACCGAGTTGTGGAAAGAGAAGTGCTACTTCTGCTCTGAGTGGAGAAGAGGTGTAGATGCAATACCATTATTGTTGTGTTTAGATCATAAGGGGTTTGCCGTTGGCTTGTGACAAAGCTATGGTGAGTTAGACATTTAATAAGTTGGTTATCGATATCTCATGTGTACAGATAAAGTTCGTCGTTTGAACTGAGATTATAAGGTGTCATGACTATCTAAAATACTCGATACTACAAGTTATGGGCACAAACTACACAAATAAACCTGAACTTATTGCCATATGATTACACACTTTTCTTTAAATTATCATGTTAAATTAGATGACAACCATATGCATCTTTAGACAAGTTTCTCCAATAAAAACATTTAGGAAAAGAAGAAATTTTCCGCAAACTAAAATTAATTCACGTACAAGTTTAAAATAATTTTTTTTTAAGTTGCAGGAGAAAACTTCTATACACTAACATATATATTAGATCTTTTTAATTTATGAAAAAAATTCATTTCGTTTATTTTTATGGAAGTGTTTATCGAAAATGTTGTCAACTTTTAACTAGTTCCAATAAAAAAATGAAAACAATGTACATATCGTATAAGCTGATTTTCTTTTTCATTGCACGGAACAATTTCAAGGTTACTATGCCTGGGTTTTTTCTGTAAGAACGTTATGTACCATAATTATAGCCGAATCACTGTAAGAACTTGAGTATCGCAAATATATTACAACACAATTTTAACTCAATGTTATAGAAGACTGCCAGTTTGCTAATGTTAATGAACGTAATCCATCTTCATTGGTAAATTATTTCCTAAAAAGTTAAAAGAACAAAATGAACAAGAATTCTCGGGATTTGGATTACAAAATTTGATGCGAAATCTTAAGCACGGCTCATGTACTGTCCAGTTCTTGAATCAACTAATATTTCATCACCGACATTTACAAAAAGTGGGACATTGACAACAGCGCCAGTGTCGAGTGTGGCCGGTTTTGTTCCACCTGTCAATCAAATTTTGTCATCAGAGACTTAGTAAGTTCTACAAGGAAAGGTAAGAAGAAAATTTATACAGGACAATGGAGGGAAACAAACAGTAAATATCATAATGGGGTATCACACCGTGTTCCCTTTGATAACAGGTTTGATTAATAAGCCTATCCTGACCACTATTCAATACATCTTAGCTTTTATAAGACCAACAATAAAACTATTCAAACTGCTTTTTCTTAATGGATTTCTGATGCCAAATTGTGAATTATGCATTTAGAGGAACTCATCGCTTGACAGATCCATAAAGACCATTATAAGGATCATCTTCTAGCTGATGAGAGACAATATTTTCATTTTATTGTAGCAATTTTTTTTGGCTACAAATATGGTTTACAATGTTTGCAATATAAATTGGTCATAATAGTAGAAGTTTGCAGTATAAACAAAATGGTATATCACCTTGGGCTGTGTCACCCTTAAGTCCTGGGTCCACGTCAACTACAGTAAGCTTAACTGTGATAGGGAGATCAACATCAATAACCTGAAAAAATATCAAGTGACAACCTGTTAAACAAGAACAGTTGCAGCAACTGCACATATCTTTTTATTTTTAAATGCAATACTGCTAATCAGAAAATGCTCCTCTAGCGTGATTTTGTCACTGAAGTGATCATGCAAAGGTGTCTCTACTCTTAGACGATAGTAGGTTAAGATCACAGTATACTTTAAATCAGATCAAGGACGTATACTAAAACCACACTACTCACTCTGGACAGAAAAAATAAAGTCATGTTAGAGAAGCCTTGTACCTCCTAATCTATGCATAAGCAAGAATCTTAGTTACCATGCAAAGCACATCTAAAACCACTAATAACTATTAGAGCACACTTTGAACCGATCAAGCGTGAAAAAAACAATTAAGTTTAATCTCAGCAGCCTGGACAAAACAGCATTTGGGAGAAACAAAAATTCAAGAGTATAATTATATAAAAATATATAACTCCATAACATGTATGTACCACTGCAGACCAAGATCATTCAAGCTTTCAGGAAAAAAAAATGCAGCCCTTCTATAAAAGTGAAACACCATTAAAGTGGATAAAAGTTGCAACCAACAAATTTAAAGATATTTAAATAAATAAAAATTTGAGAACCAGGCCACTTCTTGTCCTATAACTTTTATCATAAGTGGTCTGGAAAATTAAAAGTCTGAGACACTGCAAGGCATAATATATTATGAGAGGACATTGTTACTTTTCCATTCCATAACAGCAAATTGCAGTCCATTCCTTCTTTTAGCCACTTTGTTCTGTCTCCGATTTCCTTTTCACCCAGACGAAACTCCTCGTATGTACTCTGCGAAAATTAAAACAAGCAAATTAAACAGAGGCAATGGCAAAACTAAGTACATTATTCGTTAGTTAACTAATTGCAAGTAATAAATGAAAAAGAACTATTGGAAAAGAGAGAATAAACCTAATTGAATTATTTTATAAATCTTCACAATAGTCTTGAGTTCGTAACCCATAGGTAGAGATTATATTTAGTCAGAAACAGCAAAATGTACATATCTATAATTTGTTAGTTTATATAATCATGCGTCGCAGATAATACCAAGTCCATGAAGACAAATTGAGCACCATCTTTATACGTGAACTGCTTTGTTTCCTTGTATACATCTGCTAGGTCAATCTGTCAGAAAAGGGAACAAATGAAATGAGAAAAGGTAAACCCAAAAATCCAAATTTTTAGCAACTACCTGAAAAATAGTCTCACCCATCTTTATTTTTTAATGGAGAAAGGTAACAAAAAGCATAAGTCTTGGAATGTCAGCTTCGGGACTATTTGGATACAAAGTAAAAGTGTTTTTAAGATCTTTCATACTGGAAATCTAGAACTTTTTTTCAGTAGAGAAACTCCTCTACATTGGTGATTTAAAGTAAGGACAACCCATGTTTCATAAAGACAACAGCTACATTGGTGATATCATCTCTCTACTTGACACGGGATCTCAATCCTTGAGAGTAATTACTCTTGCACACTAAGATGTTTCACTTCACATTTGTAGTCAACTTTTTCATACATAGTTATTTTTGAGACACTGACAACAAACTTTATAAGCCACAGTTAAGGCGAAGCGAAGGTGGTAACTCTTAAGCTGACTTACCAGGGATAATCCTATCTCCTTCCATCTCTAGCCCCAAAAGACACTACTCAATTGATCTTCCTTTGAATCTAGAAATCAAATTATTCCATCCCTCAAAACAACCTCGTATTGCTTAAGAATCAAGTTCAAGGATAGTTTATAAACATCTTTTCTTGACTCACTAAAACAACTTTTAAGGACAACCACAAATGCCCACGAATGCCCACAAAAGCCAAAGTTAAAAATAGCTCAAACGCCATGAGTCTAACATAATACCAACTTAAGATCGGAACACAAATTAAATACAGTGGTGGATATCCAAACATGCACTATAACAATTCAATCAACCGTTCCAGTCAACACTCCAGAGGTAATCCTCTGAGTCATTGACAACCAACCACTGCCACAGGTCGCAATTAAGGAGAGCCATGGGTGATGACAATTAAACGGACTTTCCAACAAAAAACAAAACTTATCTCCCTCAATCCCCAAAACTAAAGACAGAACCCAAACAGTCATCTATTGAACCTATAAATAAAATCAAACGCAGTGATTAAGCAGAAGCATTGCAATTTTATGTTCATTACCGAGCTTCCAGCTCTAAATGTTTTCTCCACCGTGTTCCCCGTGATATAATTCTTCAACTTGGTCCTCACAAACGCCGCACCTTTTCCAGGCTTAACATGGAGAAATTCTAAAGCGTGCAACGCAAGCCAAGTCAAGAACCGTCACAATCCAGAGCCAAAACCACCGTTCACAAGTGCGGCAAAAAAAAAATACCTATCACGCGCCAAGGAGCACCATCGACTTCGAGGTTGGTGCCCACCTTGATGTCGTTGCTGGTCAAGGCGTAAATTCCTGAAAGAAAGGGCACACGTCAGCAAAGAGTGGAACATGGTCAGAGAAAGCGTGGAAAGGAACGAGGTGACTCACTGAAAAATCGGGGTTTAGAAGAAGAAGGGGTTCGCATTGGAAGAAGAGAGGGGAACGAAGAGGAGGAGGAGGAAGCTGTGAAACTCGACATTGAAGAGGAAAATGCCGAAAGGTTAAGCTTCAAGTTTGCGATTCCCGCCACCATTGTTGCTCCAAACTGTAAATGCTTCTTTCTTGGTGTTGTTCTTACAAAGAAGATAAGAGACTTTCTTCTGTTTCGCCACCTGAACACCACTTTGGCTCAATTTACGTGTTTCCAACAAAATTTAAAAACATATTTTTTTTTATTATTTTCTTTTAAATTCAATTTTACAAGATTTTTTCGTTTTTTCTAAATTTAAATTATTCCTTTTAGTTACCAATTTCAATCTTGCAAACCGTATAATAAATGTTTATTTTAAATAATTAAAACTTTTAATAAAATATATTTATTTATAATATTTATATTCTATTCTACAACTATTATGAATATTTTTCATTCTTTTTGTGCAAAATACAAGAGTTTTGAGACACCTAACTAGTAATAGCCTGTGATCTGTTTCCAACTTTCGGGTTTAGAAATATTTTTCAACCTCTATTAATTTCCAAAACAAATTAGTAAAAGAGAATTAAACTTAAACTATATTAGACGGGCAGAAGAATAATATAAATGAATAAAAATTAGATATAAATTAATGAATTTCAGTGTAGTTATAACTAATATTGCAGTGGGTAATTAGTTATTCATATTATTTTAGAGGAGTAAAAATTAATTAATATGGGGAAATATGTGATAAAAACCGAGAAAGTCTTATTTTTCTCTAAACAAATTTGTTGAAATAGTGACTAAAAATATAATTAAGTTATAGTGTCTATAAATGAATGTAAATGCTAAGTTTTAATTTTATAAATTATACTATATATATAATATACGGTTTAATTTATACTATTTTTAATTAAAATTAACTGATGTAATTATTTATATTATTTTATGAATTGTTTTATATAGAATTGTAGTTAGTATTTGATAATCCTATTTTATTTATAAAGTAATGTTAATCATATATTATTTATCGAACAATAAAAGCCTAAATTAATTGTATTCTCAATTTTATTCAGATTTTATAAACTTCCAAAAGTTAAATTTTGAAATGCAATAAATTTTAATTATTTTAGAAACTAAATTCTAGAATGTTATTAATTTATGACATTCCATAAATTAGTATTAGGGTTCTGTAATGTTATAAAATACTTTTCGAAAACCAAGTGATAGAAAATTCACACATTGTGGTTGAAAAATTGATAGTATGTCATGATTCTTGTTTTTCTACATGACCAAATATGATTGTATGTTGATGTATAAGCATATTGACAGAAGTAGTTTCTCCGATGCCACCATAGCCATAGATTTTGTACTGGGGTTGCAGAGAGAGGAGAAATATGGTAAAAGAGCATATAATTTTTCATATAAATGGGGGTAACTAATTGAACCCACTTAACCAACCTTTGCACTATCTACAAAAGAACATCCTCTCGGCATCACACTGAGGGATTAAAAGGTGGAGGAACCACATCTTTATCTCCTATAAATTTGTGTTGAATCACACCAAAAAAAATAATAAATAAAAAATGAACATTATACACAATCAAAATCCTTCAACACTAGCCCTTCTAGAGGCTGAGGATGATGACTTGCGGCTTTCCTGCCTATCAAGCTCCTCCAGAGAGAGACTGGAAGAACATGCACGAGGTGGTAGAAGGGGCACTCCACCAGACCATCTTGGAGGTGAAACAGCTATTGCTGGAACCCCAGATGGTGGTGATGGTGAGAAATTCAACCTTGGTACTGGGCAGATGATGCCATTCAGACTTGGTGATCTTGACATATGTTTTCCAGAGTTCGATGCTGGCTCTTGCAGAGGGAACCTGCATGAGTATTTCAAATCCTGTATCATCTTTAGATGCTCAACAACAGTTCTCATGGTAGGTCTCTCTGATGGCTCCTTTTGAAGGCATCTTTGTGCAATGTCAGCTATTGTTCTTGCTGCTTTAGAAGGAAATCGACCCTTGAGTTGAGGATCCATGATCAACGACAGACGGTAGTTGTCGGCTAGGAAGGGCCGGCTCCACTTCACTAAATTCCTCTCTTCCTTTGGGTGACGGCTATCAAGATTCTTTCTTCCTGTAAGTAGCTCCAGAAGAAATATTCCAAAGCTCCATACGTTGCTCTTTGGGGTGAGCATTCCTTTCTCCAGTGTCTCCATTGATAGGTTTCCAACAGCCTGGATAATAACAAATAAATTCATGAATATCACGAATGACAACAGATATTCACAAAAAAATGAGTAGAGAACGATGGAAAAATATAATCAACTCTGATGGTTAGAACAACACAAAACACTCATGACTTGAAGAACTTACAGATGAACTGCTTGAAATCTCTTCCTCCGGAATATGTCCAACACAACCATATCCTGAAAGCTTTGCACTGAAATCTTTGTCAATCTGTATGTTGGCTGTTGAGAATTCATTATACATTGCCTGCAGACAGAAAGAAGTATGTCAGCGAAGATTAAAAAACTGGTGTATACTTAACTGTAATAATAATAATAATAGCATCCTTGAAATCATTTACTCCAAATTATGAAAAACAAAAGCTTGATGAAATCTAAACTCCACACGCAAATGGGAAAGACATACATATGATCCAAATTGAAGTTTTATTTTAATGTCATATAACCAACTATAGCCTATGATGTTGATAATTCTAGACTTCTAACGGACAAAAAAAGTGTTGTAGTAGTAGTATGCCAAGATGGATGCATGTAATAAGAGCATAGATGTGGAATTATTATATACAAGAAAATAGTTGTACTGCACATATTGACAAAAAGAAAACAGAAATTCAGTTAAGATTGTTTGGAGACACACAAAAAGACACTAGAGACACTCGTACAACATATTGCATATCGTAAGAAACTATTAAAAGAAACCTGAATGAATAATATTCCTAAGAATTTGGTTTAGTGGAATCCAATGACAATGTATATAACACACACACACACACACACACACATATTCAACCTTGCCTAGTAGGATAAGACTATTATTATTGTTTTTGTACCTGAAATGGCCCTTCTTCATGCAAGAAAGTTAAACCTTGTGCAGCACATATAGCAATTTTCATTCTTGTATTCCAATCTATTAATGGCCCATCAGATCTCCCATACAACAAGCGATCCAAGCTTCCATGGTATAGCCTCTCATAAACCAACATTCTATGTTCTGAACTCTCTCGAGCATGAAATCCTAGCAATTTACAGAGGTTCGGATGTTGCAAGGATGCAAGAGTGTTAACTTCATTTATGAATTCCTTCAAGCCCTGAAAGAAGACAGATACTTTTAGACCACTTTAGAATGTTCAGGTTACTAAAATTCTTTAATGTCCATAAATGAGAGACAAAAATAACACAATGCTACCAATAAGTGATAAGTAAGTTTCAATCAGCAGATATTTAATACGTAATTCATAACAATTTCAAGCTTTGATTTGTTATGGTTAAGCACTCTCTTATGTATGGAGACATAAGAGGAGGATAACAAGATGAACTATGATGAGACCCTGTTTAATAACAAGTTAAACGGAAAAGAATATTGAAAAGGTTATTGAAATCACTCTTATGTCCATACTAATTCCTCTGACGTGTGTATGGGTTAAATTCAACTGATCACAATACAAGGCTTACAGCATATCTCAAATACATTAAGCATTGGATTTTGTCCATTCTAAGATAACAAGGCATTATTTCTGTATATTAGGTGATAGAAGTGTCCGATATTAATATGACCCAATCAGCAATCACCACACATAATTTAAATGATGAAACTTAAGTACCGTAGTGTGGAGAAAAGTACCTGAGATGATGGGTGAAGTCGTGTGACAGTGGCTTCAAACTTCTTCGAACTTGAAACATCATCACCAAAAGAAGCCTTATATATGGTGGATGAAAGACATTCTGACATGCATCTATCAGAAGAGAAATTGTGACATGCAGTGGCAATTTCATCATACAGAAAATTCCGAAGTGACCCGGTAGGTGGAAGTGGCAAAGGTCCAGAAGCAGATAGAGGACCACTAGCTGTAACTGACTTAAAGCTGCCAATAGCCTTCAATACAGCACCACCCTGTGGGGATGGGAGTGGTAAGGGTTGTGGGCTAGATGAACGCTCCTTCATTGATCCAGCTCGGTGTTTAGACTCTTCTTGTTCCTCATACTCAATTGAGACCAAAGCATCTTGTTCTGCGGCATCAAGAGTTGATGGGGCAGATAATGTTCTTGTTCTGTTGCTATTGACTTTACTAATGGGTTGAATGGGTTTCACTCTGGTCTTAAAACTAGGAGGAGCAGACTGGAGTGAGCGAGTACGAGTTTGAGGTTCAGGCAGCACTGTAGGCACATGCTCATTATGGCTTACACGTTTAACATATGTAATCGGATCAGACTTTTTCTTCTTGCTCTTCAATACAGTGAAACACCCCATTCTTTTTACAGAACTTGGTTGTTGTAGAGAACTCTTTATGCCTGCAAAAACAAAAATAAAAAAGAATGGGGTGTTTCAAAACATAGTATGAGTTTGAATTCTCATTGATATAGAACCCTTGGTAGAGTTACGTTTGGAAGGAAACAAGAAAGGGAAAATGATGAAGCATTTGTTTGTCATATTTTTCTCCTAATTTATGCCTAACCATTCAAATCATGAAACAGAACCTGTCATGATCGTAAGGTTCATGAATAATCATCATATTCTAATAATTAAAAAATAACAAAAAACATTATCACATAATAAAACTATCAATATTTGTATTCATTTTCTATGTACATTAATTATAGGATTCGTTTCATAATTCTATCTCCATCAACATTAATTGCTAGAATATGGCTAACTGCATTACAAACAATAATTTATTTTCAGAAAGTACTCTGACTCTCTGTCCTCAGATACTTTGTATTATTCATATCTAATCCACTCCCCCACCCAAATTGTCAATGTGAAAGCATTCTCCCATCAGAGATTTGTCATCAATGGATCACCCACAGGGCCCATACCCTCTGATCATTGGTCCACTGCACCCTTGCATCTGAGCATGACTGAGAGCTACTTTGGAAGACATCTCGCAAGCCTCTGCACCGACGAGAATCTGGTCCCACCCACACACCATACCTTCATCCAGTAACATAAGGAAACTCATGGCGCCATGTCCCTTAGAGATTCACACCATTGAAAACACAGAAAATTTGATAGTCCTATCGTTCCAGCAATTGGTAGGAAATTTCAGTAACATAAGGAAAGTCCATGTGATCTGTATCAATGAAGTGAGGACTCGTATTGAAACACAGCTCACGTGATTCCAACTACCATGATCGAATCACAACTCAAGCGATTCCAACTACCATTACTACTAATATCTGTGTATCAACGTTTCACATCAAATTTGACCCTCAAAAAAATTTGGAAACATCAATTTGGTCCTAGAATGGCGATCTTTGGTCAGGGGACCGGATCGGATACTTCAGAGATATATACACATTGAGAATCATTAATGCACCAAAATAGCTATTCACTGTTTAAATTTTCTGAATTCTATTTTTCCAGTGATAACATCTTAAGACAATAAAACATGCTTTAACTTTACTCCTGATTTTCATTTTCATTTCTCTTTTCATTCCCTACTCCTAAGAGTCACCTATTCTTAAGACTACCACAATCACATACGCACCAACCACCATAAATTGAAAGCGAAACACTACAATTAATCACCAATCTGTTAACCACTCACCTTATAAGCCTTACATCTAACTTGTGTCCATCACATTTCCATAAAATAGTATATGGTAAAATTACTTAAATTTTCCCCCATCTCACTCCCCAATTTTCAGAAGTGCTGAAGAAACAAAAATGTAAATAGACCAAATGCTCCATTAAATAAACAGAACTACCCAATTGCAAAATACTAACAAGCTCCATCTATTTAACTAAGTGAAAAGCAATTCAGATCCATAACACACAAAAAAAAAGAATCAGACAAACCCATTTATCCCATTTCTTTCCACAATATCAAGGTAAAAAAAATCCAAGCCGCTAAGTTTGATCTCCTCCAACAAATTTTCCAAATAAAACAAAAATAGAAAAATCAAGAAGAAAATGAACAACAAACTAACGTATAAATCAAAGTACAAAAAAAACCCAGATATAAAAAACAGCAAAAAATGAAACTCCGAAGCAAAGTTTCATCAGAAAACGGCGAAATTACTCGAATCGATACCAAAGAATGAAAATTCAACGAACCTTTGCGAGAAATGGCAGCTCATGCAACTCAGAGTGAAGCGATCCAGGGGCAGCGAAATGGGTAAAAATCGGAACTTTTTGTGGTTTTGATTCGTCGACGAAAACCCCCTTGTCCAGTCAAAGAAAGCAGATTGGAAAAGCTGAGAAGTGAAGATTGTAGAGAGAGAGGGAAAAGTAGAGGAGAGAGAAAGAGATTAGAGGAATATTTAGAATTGTAGAGAGAGAAAAAGATAGAAAAATTGGAACCCAATGAGCAGTGGTCAAACCTAACCAAAACCAGATTTAATTAACTCATTAAAATAATATTTTCATTAAACACAAACAAAAGATGTGTTTTTCCTTTTTCCCTTTTTTTCCAACTTTGCCACTCTCTTTTTTTTTCTTCAATTTTTAATTCCTTCTATTTTTTGCCCTCCGAAATTACCTTTTATGTCCCTTCCTTGCAAACTACCATTAGATGGTTTTGAATTTTGGTTTGAACTTTGATTAATTCGACTTTTTTAACAATTCTTGCTTTGACCGCCCATTTTTGATAGGTTCTAACGATGCATTTATAGACATATTAAAAAATATGTTTCCATAACTTCTTCCTTTCAATGTAGCCACTTTAAAGGGAAGTTTCCTTTTCGTATAAACTATTAATTCTACCAAACAACGCAAGTTTAACTTTCATTTTCAGTATACAACTTTAATTTCATCACTAATATTATTCATCAAATTAAATTGTATCATTTTTTTAATCTCCATTTATTCAACTTCTACAAAATGAAAGTTTCTTCTATTAAAATGCTAAACATATATTTTCCTTTTCTAAAGGTCCTGATTTCAACTAAAAAATCTAACTATTTTTTGTCTTTAACAAACATTTTAAAGTTTTAGGTCCAGTTATTTAGTTTTAACTGAACCATGAATTCAATTTTTGGTATCTCCATCTATTTAAGTTTTCACTCAACCATTTATTTGAGTTTAAGACCATTAAAGTTAAACTTAGAAAAAGTAAATAATTAAATTTCATTATGTAATGTTTGACCATATTTCAAACACACTAAAATATATTTATGAAAAACCTATATATATATATATATATATATATATATATATATATAGCATTTAATTAATATTATAAATAATTTAATTCAAAACATTTTATGTAATTACAAACTCGTTGTTTGAGAAATACAATCATGAAAATTATGTTGTTTTTTTCTTCACAGTAATTAAAGTTCTTATTTTGCGAAAGAATAATCTTTGTGGTGGACCAAGGGATCTGCTGGGTTTTTCCATTTTCAAACCCTAACGAAAAAAGTTGAAACAAAAAATAAATAAAAAAGGTGGGCCCATGGGCAATTTCGTACTTTCGGAGTGCTCCACGACTTTCAACGAAGTTCATCTTGATTGAGGGTGACAGCCCGGTCAAAGTAGCGAAATTTTTAAATTTCATTTTCTAACAATAATTTAAAAAGGGCATGTGTTGGTCAAAGAGAGCCATCATGATAGGTCTTTGACTCCGTATTTTGGCCGTCCGATTCGAACGCAGCACACGGAGCAACGGTGGAGAAGGTCCCCTGGGTCCCACCTGACATCAACATGTTTGTCTTTCCACGCGCCAAGTACGCGTGGCATCGATTTTCTGATTCATTTCAATTATCAAATAGAGATGTGGGTCCCACTCGGACGCTCAAGTGCTCAACTCAACAACTAGCCTTTTGTTGTTTCGTGTTATCGGGAAAATGGACCAACGTTTGACCACCTTAAAAGGAAAATAATAAATAAAACAAATTAATGAGTTCCAATGAAAATATTTAACTTGTAAAAGTTAAATATCATTTATTTTAATTTTAAATATAACATATAAATTTAATTTAAAATAATAAAAATAATGCAAATAACAAAAAATAGTCAATCAATATCATTTAAATATAACTTTTATATCTTACATACCAACTCAGGTTTTTTAAGAGTTTTTTTTGTTAAAAACAATTACTTGGGGTCGTTATATGCATAAAAACTAAGAAAGTGTGAGAATAATAAAAAGAGAATGTTATTCATATAAAACCGATGTATGGTGTTTATATTGTAATAGTGATAGGACATAAATAAAACCAAACTAGGTCATTTTTTACAAGCACGTCTTGATTTGGATTAAAATTGTGTTATATGTATAAATGATAATAATGCAATGAGAAAATAGATTGGTTACTATTAAAATAAATTAATTATTTAATTAGTATAAACATGTTAACAAATAGGCCTAAAGAAAATTAAACCGATTTAATTAAAAGTTCATAAGAAAACTATAAATATAAGATAAATGTATAGTTGTTTAAACATTAATTACGTTTTTATTATAGCATTAACTGCTTTAATCGATCGAATCTAAGCTAACTTTAGCATCATAGTTCCTTTAGCATGTATTTCTGATTGGTTGAGGATCAAATTACCTTAGCATGAAGAGGACAATATCGGAGTGCGAAAACTAAAAAATTGTTTTAAGTGAACGCTCCATCCTACAATCAAAACATTTTCACTAAAGAAAAATTACCATGACCTATTGTAAAACTTCGTAGGTAAGTCAATAAATCTATAAGTAAAACAATTTTACTTATAATTTAGCTATAGAAAAAAATTTGTAGGTAAATCAGTTGTATCTAACATTACCTACAAATTTGTCTATATCTAATTTATCTACAAAATTATCCAGATGTGTCTACAGAAAAATTCATAGGTAATATATTTGTTAGCTTTGATAATAGTGGTTTTTTTTTTCTACCAAGCTTACGCAGTCTTAGACATTGAAATTTATCATAAAAGTTCATAATATTATGACATTGCAAAGAATTTATACAATCTAAAAATCAATAATTGAAGTAAATATTTTAAACATACAATATTGGTAAATAAGTTTAACAATATTAAAAATTTAAACACTATGATGACAATCACCCTAACTGCTTACAACATGAGTCCATGGATAGGCCCAACTTTAGTTTTCCTATTTTTAATCATAGGTTTAATCATTATGAGTGTTTCATCCTACACCTCCAACATCTCATCTGCATCTTCAAAAATTCAATTTTTAACCTTCTGACATTCTGCACCTCCAACTTTTTTAAAAATTTCATTTCTTCTCTTTCTTATTCAAGACATTTTAATAACTATTTTTTTATTTTCTTCTCTTTCTTATTAAAGACATTCTACACCACCTTAAAATTAATTCTAATTTAATTTAAAATTTAAATATTATTTAATATAATTTTATATTTTAATAATTATTAAAATATGATTTATATTATAATAATAGCTATATTAAAAAAATAAAAATAAAAATAAAATAATTAAAATAAAAATAAAAATAAAATAATAATAATAATAATAATATAAAATTTGACTTAATATATTCAAATATATTAAATTATATTAAAATATTAAAATAAATTAAACAATTATTAAATTGAAAATAAAAACAAAATTTTTTAAAAACTTGTTATCAAAAATCAGTTTTGTTTTTTATTTAAAATTTAATCAATATTTAATTTAATTAAAATTATAGCATTATTTATTATATTTTTATATTTTAATAATTATTAAAATATGATTTATATTTTTATAATATTTTTATTAAAAAATAAAAGTAATAATAACTAAAATAAGATTAAAAATAATAAAAATAAAAATTATATTAAAAATCACATTTAATATATTTAAATATATTAAATTATATCAAAATATTAAATTAAATTAAATAATTATTAAAATTTAAATAAAAAAAAAAATTTTAGAAACGTTAGTCGGATATTGACGTCCAATGTGTGATCTCGGACGTCCACATCGACGTCCAATGTGCACCCCTCGGACGTCCACACAGACGTTCGATGCCTCCTCTCCCCGATGTCTATACAGACGTCCGAGGTGTATCCCCCGACGACCATATGCCTGAATAGTTTTGTGCTAGGGGTTGGGTTGGACGTCGGTGTGTGCACTACCAGACGTCTACAGACGTCCGACAGTGCACTAACAGACGTCTACTGGGCATTTTTTTTTAAAATTTATTTATTTTTGCAATAAAACCACACCTGAAAAGCAGAAAATTGTCCCAGAACAATATAGTATAATATATATATATATATATATATATATATATATATATGCGTTTCACATAAAGAAAGTTCTACTTAATGTAAAAAATAATCCACTACCAAAACTATGAAGATTAAACTTAAACTAAAACTAAGCAATGTTCAACAACAAATAAAACTATTCCTAACTCCATCTCCTTCAACAACTCCAACAACTCGGTGAAACTTTTATCTGTCCATCCATTCATTGCTTTTAAACTAAACAACTTTAAAGTTGCAGACAGACGTGTAAAGTTCGAGCATCCTGGGAACAACGGTTGCTTTGAATCATTAATAAGAGAATCATACAAATTAGCTATTCCAAAATTATCTTCACCGACATCACGTATCATGTCCTCTAAATGGTCACTCATCCATTCTTCCACATAATTCGTTCCTCGTGACGTGGTAGGCTGGTCCAGTACTTCTCCATGCCAAGTCCAAACGGTATAAGTCCTCATTATGCCGTACATGAATAGATGGTCACGCACATTGCCTAAGTCTTGCCGTATTTTATTAAGATAACGAACACAAGGACAAAAATATGTCTCGTTCACATACTTAGCATTTTGTTCAACGTATTGCAAGAACTCCGAAACACCCTTATCATATTCTTCACTGATGCGACGTTCATTCATCCAGCTTCGATCCATACTATGTTCGTAAAATCATCAGTATAAGTTTTTTAACTCTCACAAGGTTAGGCCCTACCCATTCAAAAAAATTAATTTTCATAATTTGCTAAGACACGTGCAAAGAAGTCTACATCATAAAATTGATAAGATTTCGGCAGCATTTCGCATTGGTCTCCGAAATACACGAAATGAGAGTAGTCAACGATGACCACAATCAAATATGCATCCGGAGAACAACACAAATATTGAACCGAAATTTTATCAATCTTATCCATAAACTTCAATTGACATGTTATTGCAAATTATGAAAATTAATTTTCTCAAACTGTCCAATCGGACAATTCAAAATTTAACACAAACGATTAAAAGATTAATCGTTTGTGTTAAATTTCAAACGGGAACTAAGTGTCACTCAATGATGTGATACTTATATTCTAACATCACAATTATAATAACACAACTAATACATGCATATTCAAAAGCCAATAACACATGCATACCTTAGAGTCAAAAACATGCATACACAAAACCCAATAACATGCATACAAAAAACCTTATCCACGAACAAGCTAACTTGAAAAGCAGATTCCAAATGCAACGGAGGGAAATCGAGGAGGGCACGGCCTAAAACGTAGGCCAAAAATAGTCAAAAACGCCGCCCAAGAACACGTAAGAAACTGCACCAAAACGCACCGAAAACGATTTTTAATCGGTTCAAATCAAAGATATTTCATCACAGAGTAATTTAATCGGATTAAAAGTAAATTTAAACGGTCCAAAAGAGAGAAAAAACACCTGGAAATGCAATGCCGCAGAGAGAATTCACGGGGAAGACGATGAACAATGAGCGTAACTCCTCGCGGGTTTGCGTTTTAGTATAAATATCATTAGACGTCCGGTACTTGGGGGCCCCGACGTTTATAATACTATAGACGTCGGGACCATCACTAATATCACGTCTTTCGGATTTAAAAATTGATATCCGCGAGGGGTTTTAGACGTCCGTGGAAGGGGCCCGGACGTCTATAATATTATAGACGTCCGTCCCCCCCCCCCCCCAATATGGACGTTTAAGAGGCTGAACAAAATGAACTCTTCAACTTCCCTGTCAGCCCCTTAAATGTCCGTTGTGGCGGGGGACAGACGTCTATAATATTATAGACGTCATGCCCCTTCGACAACGGACGTTTAAGGGGCTGAAGACAATTAATTCTTCAACTACCCTGTCAGCCCCCTAAACGTCCGTTGTGGGGGGCCGGACGTCTATAATATTATAGACGTCTGGCCCCCTCCACAACGGACGTTTAAGGGGCTAACAGGGAGTTGAAGAGGTGATTGTTCCAGCCTCTTAGACGTCCGTGGGAGGGGCCCGGACGTCTATAATATTATAGACGTCCGTCCCCCGCCACAACGGACGTCTACAGTTTCACTTATTTACAGATATGCCATCGGTCAATTATGTACGTTGGTGCTTTTGTAGACGGACGTTTATGGGGGGACGTTAAAAGCCAATTCTGCACTAGTGGAAAATCATACCTAAAGTAGTTTATTAACATGCATTTATATCAAATGAAAGAAAGATTACATGTGATGGTCGTCAAACTTCGTTCGAGAAAAGTTTGAACAGAGAAGAGGGTCTCGCGCGCTAAGATAAAGAGAATGAATTTTTAATCTCCTACTCAAATTTTTATTGAATTCACTAACCTTTTGACGTCTAACGCTGAGACATTCAACGTTTTATATCCTTTTACGTCGAATTATAATTCTAAACGACGTTTAATAATTACATTTATTTACAAAATTGCCGCCGGTCATTTTTAACGTTGGCTATTGAGTGGTTAGACGTTGAATGTGTGACGTTATACGCTGTTTTTGCACTAGTGTTACGAGCCGACACACTCACCCATCACCACCAATTATATTTTTAAAGGAGTAGTGAGAGTGACAACAAACCCTTTTGGCTTTTAGTCTCCACCCATGCTCAAGGCTTGGGGACTTATGTACTGTATGTATTCATCGGTACGTACTAACCACAATAGTGCAACCTATCGCTTGAGGCATGGAGAAAATCGATCAGTTACGATTAAAATCAATTAAACTTTTAATTAGCATAAACATGTCAATAATAAGGTTTAAAAAGATTTTGACGTAATTAGGTAACTTTAATAAAAAAAAAACATAAAATAAACATTAACTGCTTTAATTGATCAGCTTAGGTTTTTATGCTAAAGTCAGCCTAAGTTTGATCAATTAAAGTAGTTAATGTTATAACACCTCCTAAAACGAGTTTTCTAAAATAAGTTTTCGGAAAATACTTTGTAGAACATATGAAATATATTTCATAACAAGATTTTTGGAATAAATTTTTCTGAATATATGAAATGTTTTTTTAACGAGCTTTTTAGAACAAAATTATCCTTTTCCTCCTCTCAAAGAATGCAATAATTATGGAAGATGAAGGTGTAGTTGGTGACCTAGCAGCTGCAGAGATACTATGGTGCATTATGGAAGGTATTTTAATCCCTTGGATGCTATGGAGGTGCAATTAGTAGTTATGGAAGTGTTAGAAGAAAACGTGGCAATATTGATCCTTTTTATTTTTGTTTTCAAACAAAGTTAAGGAAAATGAAAGAAAAAATAAAAGACCTCCACCACCCCATCTTCTCCTTACACCTCTCCAATTTTTTTAAATTCCAAATGTATCTTTTTTATTTTTTACTTTTACCAATTTTACTTTTTATTTTTTAAAACCTAATCTCAATCTTCTCTCACTCTAACTTTCTCTTTCATTCTCAGCAGCAAGCCCTCACCTCCCAGTATCACTTTCTCTTCTTCTTTCTTTCTTCTCCCCACATAACTTATTATTTCTTTTTCAAATCATCTCAATAATCAACAATCTGTTAATTAAGCTATAAAAACAAATATCCTCTTAGTTGAGTTTTCACTGGTTGTGTTTGCTAAAGTCTAAATTCCTCCCTTACATGGGCCTCCATGTGATCCCTTAAAATGGGGAACACAACCATGCTGCTATTAGCTAGTTTCTTGTAATCACTCACGTTAATATTATTATTATAATAGTGTTTCAATGTTTGTGACTCTGATGATGGTTGATGTTTCATTGTACAATATCACGTGCAATTAAACAATTATGAGGATGCAAATAAGAAGTATTTTGTTGAATGCATAGCAGAACGACACATCATGCACCAACGAAAAGAAGAAAGAAAGAAGAAACGAAAATGGAAAATGATGTGTTAACGGAAGTGAAAATTAAAGATGTTGTGTTAATGGAAATGGAAATTAAGAAAAAGAGAGAAAGTGACAATGGGGGGAGGGGGAGGGGGGGGGGGAAGGGTGGGAAAATGGAAGTGAGAGGGGATTGAGATTAGAGTTTTAAAAAATAAAAAAAGTAAAATTGGTAAAAATAAAAAGTAAAAAAGATAAATTTGGAATTAAAAAAAAATGGAGAGATGTAAGAAAAAAATGGAGTGGTGGAGGGAGCATCACTCAAAATAAAATCATGTTAGGCATCCAAAAAGCAAACTATATTCAGCTACAATGAAATACTCACATCATGCCAAGTATAAGACTGTGCTTTTGCCACCCCTTATTGCTATGCAAACCTTCTTGGGTTAATCTTATTTATATTAACAAAAATATCTCCCACAACATGGAAAAATTATTCTTTTACTCAAAAACTTTTTATTACTTTTTCTTATTTTTTTTAATGTGTTGACTAAATGTAAATATACGTTAACTTATTATTATTTTATCTTATGTAAATCATATACTTATTATTAGCATTTTTTTATGTGTTGATGGCACTGTAACACAAACTTATTTTGACATTTATTTTGTTTTCTATAGGAGTTGAAGTAAAAGAATTCGATAAGAAATCTTCCTGAAGGAATCACATATACCTAAGGTGACATGCAAAAACAAAATATATCAATAACTTTTTTTTAGATATATATAATACATGATTAAAAGTATAAATTACCCATAAGTTTTCTCTGCCTTTACTATATGCAGATCTTGAAATATCTACATGTTAAAGATCTTGAACCACAACTAGACATTATTTAAAAATATGTGTAATAATAATAATAATAATAATAAAGTTATACTATAAAAAAACTAAAGATACTCACAACTTTAATTCGTTAAAGAGTAAACAATTAATTTTTTTTATTAAAAATATTATCAATTACTTTTGTACCGCAATGTCTGATACATACTTGATTTTTCAAAAGTTTTTTATAAAAGGTTTAATACGTATTTTGGTCCCTCTTTTCGTAGGGTCTGTTCAAATTGGTCATACTTTTTTTCAAAAGTTCACTAAGATCCCACTTTTCGCAAAAACGATGCACGTTAGTCCTTTTTTAGGTTTAATACGTATTTTGGTCCCTCTTTTCGTAGGGTCTGTTCAAATTGGTCCTACTTTTTTTCAAAAGTTCCCTATTTTGATCCCTATTTTGATCCCTCTTAGTGAACTTTTCGTATTTTGGTGAGTTGTACATTTTTCGTTGAGGTGAACTTTTGAGGGATCAAAATGTACAGCTCACCAAAATACGAAAAGTTCACTAAGAGGGATCAAAATAGGGATCAAAATAGGGAACTTTTGAAAAAAAGTAGGACCAATTTGAACAGACCCTACGAAAAGAGGGACCAAAATACGTATTAAACCTAAAAAAGGACTAACGTGCATCGTTTTTGCGAAAAGTGGGATCTTAGTGAACTTTTGAAAAAAAGTAGGACCAATTTGAACAGACCCTACGAAAAGAGGGACCAAAATACGTATTAAACCTTTATAAAACTATTTAACTAATATTCTAAGATATCGGTAAACAAAACTCAATAATATAATATTAACATTCTTGATAGCATATTTGGATAAATATATTAACAATTTATTCTCTTAATATATTATTTTTCAACATACACCTCATCATCAGCTTCGTATATAAATCTCGCTAACAACTTAAATTCAATTATTTCTACTAAAACAACACATGAAAACCTATTGATAAATATTGAACATGAAACAAATAATTTAATTATATATATATATATATATATATATAAAGAAGGTTGATCAAAGAAAAAAGATAAATGAAAAAAATAGTAAAAATAAATATTGTAAAAAAATAATAAAATTAGAATATATACAATAAATATGTAAACATTTGATTTGTTATCTTTCTGAAAAAGAAAAGGAAAAGAATACCTTTATTATGACCATGGAATTATTTACTTTTTCATTATAAATTATTTTTATAAAAAAATGAATTTTACGCTGAAAATTCAGTCAAATCAATAAAAAACACAAACTATAACTACTGCGTGATGTGATTTACCACGTCAAACGTCCTTTCTAAAAGAGATTCCATGCTATGAACATACACTGTTCACCTAAATAAAACAAAATAATTACATGGAATTTGGATCCTCTGCAGCTGAAATTCTCTTCCCTGAAAAATCATAGCATTCATGAAAAAAATTTCAACTTTCACTTGTTATTTCAATAATCTAATAAATTTATTAACATATTAACTCTCTTACTATGAAACGAAATTTTCAATAAACTAACAATTATAACCCACAAACACTTATGTAGCAGTATCAGCAAAGCTTGGGAAGCTGCACAAACACAGTTTCACACAGATTAGTGCTGATAAAATGGAAGATGCAGATACAGTAAAAATCTGTGGGAAAAGAAAAGTGACTCAACCTTGAAAATATTAATGGAAGCAGATATGATCTATTCACTAAAATGAACTGAATTGACATTAAAAATAAATCACATTCATGAAAAATGAGAAAGTATCACATAAGTGGAAGAAGTTTTAGATAATTTAAATATTCTTCTCTTCTTTACTTTCTTATATGTCTTTTAAAGATAAAACAAGATAAAACTGTAAGAGACAAACCTTAAAACAGACAATACTTCGAATTCGAATGGTAACTGCATGGACTTTGTATCAAAACAAAATATATTTGAGAGAGCACAAGATTACATAGGTTTAGAATGAACAGATACACCAAGCACAATACATGCCTTAAAAGCTTGAAATTGCAAGGAAAAGAGATAGTTTGAATTCCATATTCTGTAAAAAGAACATCATATCTGTTAAGGCAACCTTAAAAGCTTCCTCATGAACACGAAACATATCTACCAGAGATTAACCATTTTATTCCATGACCTTGCCATGTACTCCCAATAACAATAATTACAATCAAAATTAAAAAACAAGTAATAAAATATCGTTCCCACCACCACTAAGAATGCTACTAAATTCACTATCTTCATTTTCCAGAACAGAAGCAACAAATACCACACAGAACCAAGCATCAACACTCCCCTCTCACCACTCTTGCTGATAGATCCAGCCACACATGCTAGAATCCCCATAACCCAAAAGCCAACACGATGTAGGTCCTGCAAGCATAGCGAACTCAACAGAATTAGTCCTAATCCTTATCACGAGGTAGTGAAATTGAAAAGAAAAATTCAACCTTGCTATCAATATAGATTAGTGTTTAGGCATGTACTAATTCAGCCATAAAATTAGAGTTTAACCATAAAGATTGTCTTTTATATATTTTACTTTGTAATATCAGTACACGATCTCTAATAGTGTATTAATATACCTGATAAGTTACACGATTAACCTTTGGATATGAAACATTTGATTCCTTCTTTCCGGGCAATCTGGGTCGAAGTTTGTGGACAATTTTCATGAATTTGGTAGCGAAGAATCCTGGTCGGTGTGGTGGTTGTGTGGGGTGTGAAGCGAATTTTAAGGCGAATTTAGGAAACTTGAGGAGAATGGAGAGGCGGAAGAAGGAGAAATTCCAAGTGGGTTTGGAAGTTGCAGCGGCGAATCTGAATCAGAAGTTGAAGTTGTTGGCTTTGGCAGTGACTTGGAGTCTCCATGATTGTTGCTGCTGTTGTTGTCTCTCTGATAGCATTCCCAACCACAGTGGAAAGAAAGTACTGTAACAGAGAAACAGTAGCCCTATGTTTGGTTTCCAAGGAGCCGTTGGTGGCTTTCAGGTTTCAAATGAGTGAGGAATTAGGATTACAAGGAATAAATGATTTTTTTTTGGCACTCGGATAATTTTAAGTTACATTCCATAATTTTGACACGAGTATTTTATTTTTTAAAGTGATGTTTAAATTATTTATTTTGAAAATGTTTTAAAACAAGTTTTTGAAAGTTTTGGAATAAAATTTTCAGAACAGAATTTTTAGAATAGAATTTCTGAAACAAAATGTTTTAAACAATTTTAATAGAACATATATAAAATACATTTTATAATAAGCTTTCTTAGAATAAAATTTTCAAAACACATTTTTCAGAATATAATTTATACAATTTATAACGAGTTTCTCGTAACGAATGTTTCGAAATAAAATTTTCAAAACATTTGAAATGCTTCATGGAGTAAATGAGATTTTTCTGCAGTGACTGAGAAAAAATATTTTAATTTTTTTTTGTTAACGAAGGGGTGAAGTTAGTAATAATAAGGGTGGTGGAAGAAAAACCTTGAATGAAAAAATTAAAATATTCTATCACGAGACATTGCGGTTTATTTTTGCTCAACATGTTTTTACATTTGAATATATATATATATATATATATATATATATATATATATATATATATATATATATATATCTTATGATGGACCAAAAACCATAAATTTTTTTTTCTATGCTACCTAAAAGAGAAACAACATAGAAATTAAAACACATGGCTTTATAGGATAATTTTGATGACATGATTGGGAGACATGAATAATGAATTAGTGGCTTTGAGAATGGTGGTATATGTAAGCTAGAAAAAGTGAAGTAGGGAATGGTTTACAAATTTTGGTTTTATACCTTTACTTTATATTTGTTTCTATTTTTATAACACGTCAACCATTATAATGAATACAATATTCTCTTTGCATTTTGCATTTCCTGAGTGTTCAAACTAAAAAAAAAGAGAATTAAAATTAATTCATTAACTCAATAAACTAAAAAAAAAAACATTTATAAGTTTTGTTTGTTCTCTATTTTAAATTAGTATAAGATCTTTAGATATAGGGAGCTAATATTTTATTGAATAGGTTTAAAGTATTAGGTTGATGCAAACTTAGGTGGGCATGAGAAAAGAGTTGGGTGAAGTAAATTGACATATAGTAGGAAATAATTGCAAGGTGGAAGTGTTGATATGATACCTAATATGGCTAGTTTATGGGTAAATGTATGACACTTCCATGTGCATTCCACAATCCAACACGACATTTACTAACACCCAAGGTTTTGTTTATTCACCAATTCATGTTTTTATATCCATCCTATCCAATCGGATCCAAATATTTCAATAAAGATTATCCATTTTCACACTACACTCTTTTCTTGCAAATATGATTTTTTTCACTTCCAAGCACCAATTAAATACTATTTTATTCTTAATTTTTCCTCAATTTATGATTTCCAACATTCTAGAGACACATTTATCTACGGCACTTTGACTATGTTAATATTAATTTAAGAAATAACTTGTCCGAAAACTCCAAGCAAAAAACCATACTGAGATATCATGAAGTTGGCCCCAGCAAAGATAACATGTAGCGACATCATTTTGGTTCACGTGATAGCTATGTATAGCTAAATTGAAAATTGCTACTTCAATTCATTTTCAATGCAATCTTCTAGCTACTAGTACTTTATAATTGCTATGTAAATGTCTGGAATTATAAGTAAATTATTTTAAATAAATTTATCAATTGTTGGGTATAAGAGATATTTAGTTTATGTAAATAAATAGTTTTAAATATGAAATTTATTTTGATTAAATATATGGGTCCAATTCGAGTTTTATAAACTTAACTATCAGAGGGTAGCTATTACTCGATTTTATGCTAGTTATAGTAAAAATGTAAATTTTAGATAAGGAAAAGGAGTAACACTAAGTAAATGTTGTTTTATCTTAAAATAATTCTTACTTAACTATTACATGATTTCCTCCTGCTTTTTCTTTGTCATTTAACAGTTTTGTTCACTTGAATTAAACTAATACATTTGAACATAATTCAAGACATTATTGGTTATATGAGTAATCAAATTATGGATAAGATTTAAGAAAAATATTTTATTTAGATAAGTTAAACTTAAATAATAAAGTTTTCTTTTCCAAACAAATTAATTAAACTTAAAGGTTGTTTTTTTCATTTTCTCGAATCAAACTTAAATTATACTCCATCCTTATTCATTAATTCCCACTCCTAACTAGAACCATTTTGTATTGTCTTACACTAAATAAAGTCAGAATAATTTTCGTAAAAATAGTACCTTCAAACCAACTAATAATCTTAAACACAAATTTTATTTGAATTTTTAGATTGATCTATGTACAAATTGTGTTTATGAAGTTTTTTTTTAACAGATTAAGTCTTTCTATTTGATTAAAATTAAAAGTTGATAATTTTATTAGTTTCCTTCTGTCTAAAACGCTAAAGTTATCTTTTTCTATTGAAATGTTTGTGATGATTTTAGAATATAAAATGATTTTAAGAGTTAAAAAATTAAATATTTAGAAAATTTTGAAAAAATGAAGAATTTTATAGGGTGTATGATTTAGGCAGGGTAGATTTTTTAAATATTTAATTTTGGATAAAAGTTGATGTTTTGATTAAAATAGTTCAATCCACCCAAGTTAGAAGATTTTTAGGGAAGGGAAATGAGAATTTGAAGGATTTATAAGAACATCGATTTTTTCTTTTTGCATAGTTCTTGAAAATACACAAAATTAGTAAAAACAATTTATAGATGAAAATCATTCATAAACCAAACTATAAGGAAAAAAGCAATAACTAAGACCAAAACCTGTCTACAAGTAACCCTAAAAAGAAGAAAAAGAACATTGATATGAAGACTAATAGTCTTACTCTTGCATATATCTTCTTCCATTTCATTTTTGGAACACCTTCTAAAGCCCTTCATGAAAGACTCTTTATTCATCTTTATTCAACTCCTTTCTATTGATCCACACAACTAATGCACTCTAAATAGCTTTAATTTATAAAACTTGGTGTATAAACTCTTCAAATCCAACACTAGATCAACCCTAATAATTACTCAAATGACTTTAGCATATAATCTATCAATGGCATAGTAGTGCTCACGAATAAAATAAAAAACCACTAAGATTATGCACATTTTCAAGATTTGTTTTTTTGTATCCAATCCAACGTACTAGTATACACAGCACAAACATTAACATATGTTTTAATTTTAAAAAATAAATAAAAATAAACGTGTGTAAGGATGATCACTTCAAATTTATTAATAACCAACTAATATCTACTCTAACAACTAACATTAAATTTCTCAACCTCCATTCACCAAAACTTTTTCACGATATTATTGTCTTTCAACTCGGCGGCTCCACCAACACCACGACGTCGCTCCTACGGCGGGACCCACTTTCCGGCGCTGCGGGTTTCTCGAGGAGGGAGTGGCGGCAGTTGGGACAGGAGGAGTGGGAGAGGAGCCACGTGTCAATGCAGTGCACGTGGAATCCGTGGTTGCACTTGGGCAGCATTCGAACCCTGTCCCCTTTCTCGAACTCCCCGAGGCATATGGGGCACTCTGTCGCCGGGATAGTCTCGCCGGAGGCACCATACACCGCCACCGGGATGCGGCTGAGCTCACGCCGCTTCAGCCCGGTTCCGGCAAGGCGGGCCGCCGCCTGCTCCTCCGTCTCGTCGCCGAAGCGCCGCCCGCACCGCAGCGCACACCGCGCGATGGAGTTCAGCCCCAGCGCGCATATCAGAGCGCACAGTAGAGCCGCCAGAATGATCACCATGTTGGTGTCGAAGTTGGCGTCGCTGATGAACGTGTCGCGCGTGTTGTTGCCGTACGACGGTGGCATGCTCAGCTCCGTGTCCAGAAACCGCCGCTGCGTCATGATTGATCGATGGCTCACCCCGAACAGAAAAAAAATCAACCGGGTCTCTTCAATTTTGTGAAAAGTTTTAGACTTTGTGCTGAAATCTTGATGGGGTTGTGTGGGGGTGGGTGATTTTTGGGTTATGTGTGTGAGGATTGGGAATAGTGAAGGACACGGAAGAAGGGGCTGAATTGGAGAATCCCTAGCTTTTTCTTTTGGGGTGATGGGATAAGGAAAATGAAAGGGTGAAATTTTGTTTTGGTGGTTGTTATCTGAACTGGGGACCGTTTTGCTGCCTGATTCCCAGCTCAACTCTTTCCACAGAGATGCATGGTCCTTATGAAACACAACAAAAGCAAAGTGCAAAACAGGTTCCAGATTGCAGAGAACATTGGACTATACACTCTTTTTTACCTATAATTTCACGTTTATATATATAGCTCCTATTCTAGCCATGTACTTTTGGTTTCACAAATATGAATCTGCCACAAGACTACATATGCTAGCAACAATTTTTGTCTGGCTAATTAACACAACTACATACTCAAACTAAGACTAACGGTTAAATTAGTACAAGTTTTTACATTTATGACATACATAATGAACAGGTAGGAGTTGCCCTGAGAGAATATATGATGGAAGTTTTAATCTTTTGTATTGGGATGAATTTGTGGTGCATAAAGGGCAATTTATAGGAAGTGGGGCATGGTGAGTTGTTGGACTTAAAAGGAATCAAAAGCTGAAGGCTGGGTTGTCAGAGACACAGAGCAATTAACTCACGTATGGAAATGAGAATCTGTGAGTAATTTAAGGATACAGTGGGGTCTGGTAGTCACAGGTGGTTAATTTACAAACCTAATTACGATTAAACCTGTGTAGAATAATACTAAGAAGTTTGGTAGCGAATCCAAAGCAATCCCTTTAATCTTACGGTTAAACTTGGGTGAATCTGTAGTGTTGGGTATGGACCAATGCAAAATGAGGTAGTCCCAAAATTTGAGTGTGACTTTCATTCGTTATAGTAGTGGAAATTTCGTTGCCAGTGTGTGATTTGGCTGTGGTTTGCTTTTGACATCAGACATAGCAGATGAGAATCAAATTAGAGAAAAAGATACAAAAAGGAAAGGAGAAAAAAAAAAGCACAACGTTCAAAATATCTCTCTGTCTACCTTCAATAACCCTCTTCGCAGTTTGCAGCAGCTACCTTATCATAGCCTGCACCAAACTGTGGTATTTTGTTGCACCTTTTGACGTCGATTTCTGATGGGACACCACATAGTAAAATGTATTTTCTATCCTACAAAAACAACATTAAGGGTGTGTTCTTTTGGTATGATTTGTGGGTGATGATTTGGGGGAGATGATTTGAATGGATTTGAGTGGATTTGAGGGTAATTTTTTAGTTGTTTTTTTGAGTGGATTTGTGGGTAATTGAGAGTGGATTTGGAAGTAAAATTTATGAGAATTAGTGTAGAATTTGATTGATGTGATAGATTTTAAAAATTAGTTTAATTGGTAGAAAATGAAGATGACCAAATTGCCCCTAGTTATAAAAGTATTATAAAATGTAATTTTGTAATGTTATATTTAATTGTAAATATGTTTATGAATAGGAACAAATAATTATTAATTGTTTAAATTAATGTTTAAAAATTATATGAGTTATAATTTAGTTAAATGAATATATTTTTAAATGTAAATTTAAATTGTAATATAATTTAGTATACCATGATGTGAATTTGTAAGTCATTGAAGTGAGAATGATTAATATTAATCAAACAACCACAATTAAGTAGCAAGTTATAATATTACATGAACTAAAAATAAATGCAAAATAATCGACATACAAATATAAGTCACATACAAAGAAACTTATATATATTAAAGTCATGTAATACATATACGGAAATATAATGAACTTAATCATCTAAATGGTGAAGAATTGAGTTCACATTTTGATTGAGGTGAGCAAATTGGCGGTTCATGTCTAGGGAAAGGTTTGCCAAGTTATCTTCAATACGTTGAACCCGCACCTACATTTGTTCCATACCCTGCATTCTGTTTCTCAAGTCTTGTACTCCTTCCCACATTTGAGTGATCATGTTAGCATTAGATAGAGGTGGAGGAGGCTGCATAGTGTGGTGATGAGGGTCTGCTTGGTCTTCTTCTTGATAATCATCCAGATCGTGTTGCCAAACACCGTTGACATTAATAATTTTCATCCTCTTCAAAGAATTGATAGAAAAGTGATGTCGGGACCCTATATGAGTGCAAGCATCGGCATCGACGTGAACTCCACAATATTGCATGATATGTGTGATAAGGACACCGTATGGGAGGGGTGTGTCACTGGCCTTGCATTTAACCATATGCTGCA
Source organism: Vigna angularis (assembly GCF_016808095.1). Lineage (NCBI taxonomy): Eukaryota > Viridiplantae > Streptophyta > Magnoliopsida > Fabales > Fabaceae > Vigna > Vigna angularis. Next base: position 12,071,720 of record NC_068971.1, read on the forward strand.
TGATGTGATGAGGCCAATTGATTGCTATATTATTTTTAAGCACCCATATCATAAAAATATCTTCATGCAATAACCTAGCAAAATTCCCTGGTCGTGGAGTCAACATATGCACAATAATATAATGCAGAAGCCTATCATTGATATTCAAACAACCAACCGTTAAAACACCTTGACCACCCTGCAAATCTGGTATGATCATAGTAGCTAATGCCATGTCGCGGTCATATGGAAAGTCATGTGGGATATTTGAATAACACAATTTCGGACCGTCGTACTTCAAGTTCACTACATTCAACCAATCAGCAGGTTTGAATCTAATTTTTCTCTTGTTTACCTCACTGAGCATATATCCATTTGATGATATCTTCAGATTGGAATAAAATACCTTGATTAAATCCGGATAGTAGGGTCCCTGTAATGTAAGAAATTGCCTCAACCCTTGAAATAGAAGATGCTGCTGGAAAAATAACCCTGAACCGGTAAATGAGTCAAAATTCATTATCTTGGGAGGAACTATAGTCCTTGTACAGTATTCAGCTGCATAGTTTTCCATTTGATGACTGTGTGTGAAAAAATGACGCTGATCTAATTGCTCCTCTACAGATGGTCTTAGAAGGGGTGCATCTTCTGCCTCAGTGAGAGTTTGTTTACCCTTACGACTTTTTCTTGGCCTTTTTGTTGATGATGAGGCCATCTGATAATTTCTTCAACAAATCATTTCATTAAAATAAGAAAGTACATCATAAGATATTACTTATATTTAATATTAACAATGCAGAACAAAACATAAGAACAAATGTCATACATCGTATACATTAACAGAACTACAAAATGACATCTACCATACAAATATAAACATTCATAACTAAATTACTGATACACAATTTCATTTAATACTAATAGAAGTAAGTCTGATATGAAGTACGCTAAAAGTCACCGCCCGATATCATTTTACATAATTTATTCCACCGCTTATGTGGTGGCAGTCCCATCAACCTCTTTGTACATGTGGGGTTTCCACATAAGAAATCATAACATTGGTCCAATAAATTCTCGTCAGCAATGTTCATAGAAGTCAACATTTCATAAATGTCCGCCTCTGTATATGTGTAATTCGGGTTGCGACGGAGTATTTTATTTCTATCTTCCATTGCTGACACTTGACGCACGGCTGCATCAGAGATGACACCAAAATGAACATTTGATGAGCTTAAGACATTTGCAAACCCATCCAGACTAGTCGTCAACTTATCAAATTGAGAATCAATACAATCGACCATGGGTGCCTTCCTTTTCGAACCACGTGACGATGAAGTGCCACCAGATGGGACGGAAGGCACAGATTGAGTCTGTCCCGGACTATATTCATCAACAGATGGAGGAGGCGATGGTGGAGTTGGGTCTCTATACCGATTCCAATCAGGCTGTTCTGGAATGTACTCAACATTTTCATTCAAATCAACAGTGACGCGAGGCCCAACACGTTGCCGACGTGCTTGACGTGCAGTCCGAACACCACTTCCAGTAGCTCGATCAGCTGCCCATAGCTCGACCATCAAATCGTAGTGTTTTATACTATTAACTCTCCACTTTGCCGCCGTTGGCCTCGACTGAAACAACAAATAAAACAAACACATTGTTTCATATCATGTATAATTGACAGTGAGAATATGTGAGAATATAGATAAATACCTGAATCAAGTCCATCCACACTTCGTCCTCAGCATTAAAGGTCATACTAACCGGGTTCCACGCAAATCCACTCAACCCAGAGAACAGGTCATGCACCTCGCGCCATTTATCTTTCAATACTTTCTGACGATTTTTTACATTATTTTTGGTAATTGCGACATACCCACAGCTATGAAGATGATCAACTATATTACTATAAGCTTGGGATGTCCAGCTGCCGTCAACCCTATTACCGATTCGTGATTCCTCAATCATACAGTGAAGAAGTCGTGCCTCTGTCCACTTCATAAACTCTCTAGTTGGACCAGAGGACTCAATGGCGATTGTCTTACCTCTGCTCATTTAAAACCTAATTCATAAAAAAAGTGGTCAAAGGTTAACTTTAAACATCGTTAATATTATGTTTTTGTCATACCCATAACATGAAATAGTCAATCTAAATACAACAATAATATAATACAATAACTACGAGTTTTGATAATCTCGCCACATATGATCTGCTATAGAATCCCTAATACTACTTCCAATCCTATGGTCCTCTTCTCTAACTTGAGATGATGAAACATTATGGTCATCCCTTTCATTCAACTCATGATCAACTTCATCAAGCAATGCTTCATCGTTGTCCACGCCACGAAGGAAGTTGTGTAAGATACAACAAGCTAATATAATGTCTGTCATTGTCTCCAATCCATAGTGCGGTTCAGTGCCACTTGCAATGATAGGGAATCGTTTCTTCAAAACACCAAAGGTTCTTTCGATGACATTTCGCAAGGATGAATGTCTATGATTAAACAACTCCCTTGCATTTTGTGGTCCTCTACGTGTATATTCTTTAAGGTGATATCTGACGCCTCTATATGGAGTCAAAATTGTGCTTTTCAACATAAATCCAGCATCACCGAGGTAGTATTTTTCTACAATGTTTCCCACAAACAGATAATTAGTCACTGCTAAATAAAATCTTCAACATCGCAATGTACACACTGACCTTGGGGAATAACCAACGGATCATCTCTTTCAAGAGCATTTTTTAAAATTCTTGAATCAGATGCAGTGCCTTCCCACCCAGCAAGAACATATGTGAATTTCATGTCAAAATCACATGCAGCAAAGACATTTTGAGTTGGCCAATCTTTTCTTCCTCGAAATCTGACAGCTTCACGACTTGGCACCTTTACACGTACATAAGTACCGTCTACGGCCCCTAAACAATCCTAATAATAAAAATAAGAAGTGATCATAAACCAAAAATCATTGTTATCATACTTTCATCAAAGAACGTCTACAAATATGTTCATATGCGTACCTTAAAGTACGGGTAAAATCGATTGTTGTTGAAGACATATGGATGCACCTCACTTCCTGAGGGTTGGATTAGAAATTCCGATTCCAAAGTCAAGATAGCATCCAAGACATTGTGAAAGTGTCTGCTAACCGTCGAACCAGAACGATGGAAAAAAAATGCCACACTTCGATTCTTAACATTATGGCCAATTATATGAAGAAATTGAGCAACTTGTTGCTCCACTGTTGAACGAATGGCGTCCTTAACTAACCCCATTGATCTTAGTCTCTCGCATAGCTTAATAAATGCCTCTGGTCCCATCCTAATGATGTCACGACACCGAACCGTATGCACAAGATATGACATTAATTGCTCTCTACGACGGTCTCTGTCTGGTAGGTAATTGCTTACACTACTGGAATCACTAGAGTACATATTCAAGATACTCAACGCGTGTGCAACAATGCATAACATTGTTACTGCAGCCAATGAAGTGGTAATTTGTAATTGTTGACGTATCAATGCGATAATGTTGAAGTCTACACCGACCACATCATCATCTATATCTTCACGGTCCAAATATGAGAAATCTAATTCTCCTTCCATCTATATTAACTTAACAACATACATACTCATTAACCACTTTATACAAACATAAAACTAAATTAGAACTACATAATTAAATTCACATACTCATGTCCTCATATCCTATTTAACAATATTCTACCATTCATAACTTAATTAACCAACATACATTACATTTATTAACTAAACCAACCACATTCAACCATATTAATATAATAAAGTGATTTCAAACATACCTCTTGAAGAAACTTATTAAGCTTTCAAGCAAGTGTTTCAGCAAAAATTAAGACTTCACCCAAGATTCAATTTGCACTCACACCAAGATCGGAATAAGTTACTGGCTTCAATTCTGATGAAATGAATGACACTTCCAAAACAAACCTGTGCAAATAAGAACATCAATATCTTATATCATTTGTAAAAACAACCCCATAAAACATCATATAAATATGTACCTTTTGCTCACTCTACCCAGTGAATGAACAGAGCAACTTAGTAAGCTTAAGGACGTAACGGTCAAAAGGTATGTTTAATACACTTGCATATATATATGGTCCTCTAAGATGGATCGCCTCTCAGCATAGATGTAAAATCTTCATCATAAGCAATTTTTCTATTATTTGAGTACTGTGAAATTGGTTATCAGTAACCAGTGTTCCTTGTCAATATTGAAGTTCAGTAAGAAGATCAATCTACATTCAAAAGACTTTGGTCCAAAACACTTTCGTCCACAGATTGAAAATTACAGTGAATAATATAATTGCAACACGGACGGCTGAATTTGTCAAGCCAATCTGCACAATTTATTACAGAACACATCAATAAACAAGCATGAAAATGTTAAAACGGTGTGCATTAAAACTGGACACATAAATAAAGGTGTTTCTTCTCGTACCTGATAAATGCTATGGACCTCCCTAGCTTACCAGCAGCTTTGGAATGCACCTCTCAGCTTCAAAACATGAACCTGCAACACACAGAAATGGTTAGCATCTTGCTTAAATTTCAACTGCACCTCACTGTCAGGCTTATCCTGAATTTGTTAGTGAAAAAACTACGCTCGTAAATCCTTCCCACCACCGTCGTCCTCCTCCTCTCCACCTCCATCCCCATGCAGATCTTCTTCTCCATGCAAGACATCACCCTCCCCTCCCGCATCCCCTTCTTCATGTTTACGGTAAGTCCTTGTGTGCCTCGAAGGGTAGTGGTACCAAACCACCCTCCATCATGTGCTGTGTTCTCTACAACCCCAACGCTGCCAGCGCTTCCATGCATCAACCTTAACACACAACACCTAACCAAGGATGGAGCAAGGCATGCACCTATGTTTATGGAAACTAACTTCACACACCACAACCTGCCCAAAAGGATGAACTCATGCACACCACGCCTGGAACACGAGCGCCTGTAAAAAAATTCTGGACGACCTCTAACCGGTTACAATATTCTGTAACCGATTAAGCCTTGAACAAAAATTTCCACTGTAACCGGTTATGGGTCCTGTAATCGGATATGCGCATGGACAACGATAACCGGTTACGGTGTGTTGTAACCGAGTACGCCTGCAAGCTCTCCAACCCAATACCCTCTTCTTCTTCCACCGAGGTACAGCCGTGATGAATCTAATTTCTTCAAGCACTGCTTCGACGTTCGATCACCTTCATCCACTCTGTCATCATCATCAACAACGTTCGTCGTCCTCCTGCCTTCGTCCTCAACTTCGTCACCATGGTTGTACCTGCAACAACCACATCAACACGGAAAGAAAGTATACCTCTCCTCCACAACTGGTTACTCTTTGCAAGAAGTTCAGCACACACACTCCCACAATGGTCGTCTTCAAAGTTCGGTCCTCTTCAAAGTTCGCTGTGTCACCCAAGTCAAGTAATCCACCAAGCACGACCTTCTTAATGGTGAAGATGCTTATTCTTTTGAAACTCAAACATGTTTCCAGCAAGCAATGGCAGAGATTCTCTCCTTTGCAGTTGATGGCAGCGAATGGTTTAGTCAAACAGTCACTCAAACACGGAATCTCGACACTGTATTGGGCTGCAAAAGCATTTACCAAATTAAACAAGTGGTAGGCAACATACAGTCAAAACTGCTCATCACATGGGCACCCAGTCCACTTTACTCTTCAAACCACAGTAGTGCTTTCTCGTGAAACCACAGTGTACCATTTTTAATTTATCAAGAAGCGTTGGAATCGGTTACTAATGCTTCAGAATCGAATAACTTCTAACGTTCGCTGATGTATGGAAGTGCTGGGAAAAGCTGCTATGTCGTACAGGGTATATGCGTCTTTGTATCCTAAATCATCGCAAATCCTCTCACCTTTACGAGATGAGCTGCACAGTAGAATCCCGCAAATCAGCGGTAATCCGTCTCCTCAAATCCGCGCATATCCACTTAAACGAACGACCTTTCATTTCGAAATCCGTCCGCACTAATTAGCGTCAACAGTGTCATCCCTCCAAAGGAACACAGCGTAAAATCTCCACGTATCCCTCTCTATAAAAATTAATTACATCCTCGTTTTAGGGAAAAATTAATTACTTTTACTTTTACTAGTTCGTGCTTGAAGCGAAACAACTGTAATTTTCTAATGGGTTAACTCAAAAACAGTAATTATATTAACATGATTAAAATAAAAGTATATTTACTTTTATATTCCCAAGATTGACACAATATTAGTAATTTGTATATGAATCAACAGACTTTTGTCTATTAAAGTGCTTGATTTTTTTATTAACATTATAAGGTGTAAGTTTGATTTTAAATATAAAAGAAATTGGTAAATTTTTGTAAAAAAGGTTAAAACTTGAGAGAGACCTGCGGAATAATTGGTATTAGAAAAATTAAGTAAAAATCGTTCAACTTGTCGATGGATCCAAATTTTATAATTATACACATCGAATTCTTTTTGTCTATTTGCATAAATTATTTAAATTTTTTCTTTTTTAGATTCAGAAGAAATAAGAGGCAACAAGAAATGGAGTTGATCACAGAATAAGAGGTTATAAATAATAAAACGTTGCATAAATTGAATTGAATTATATACATCGATATGTATGCCAAAAAAAGACGTAATGCGTGGCATGTCGGATCAGGATTGCATTGCAGAAGGTGGACCCTCAAAATCAAGCTATCAAATTTATGGCAGCATTTACGATGGAATTTTCGTGGCAGCATTACTGTCACAAGTGAAAAATTAACTTAATTATTGGGAGAGTTTAATTAATTGTTTCATTTATTCAGTACCTAATCTTACTTGTTCGAAGTCAATCAGTCTAATTAATAAGGCTACTTATTTAGCATTCCACGAGTTAATCTAAGCACCACAATTGGCCATGGTCAGAGCATGGAATATTGGCGAGAGTTCCCGCTCAAGTAAACATAGCCACTAACAAAACTAACATTAATATCACCATAAGAGAAGGAATTAGTCTAGTCATTGTTATTGTTGTTGCATCCCTTTCTTTTGACAATAATTTATATTTGTATGCTTCGTGTATATAATTAGGCTTCAATCGTGAACAAAAAAACATCGTTAACATAACTTTTTTTTAATGTTAGTTTGCCAAAAAGTCGACTTAAAAAATAAACATTATATTAAATTAAAATTTAAGAAAATTCTTTACATTAGTTATATTTGATCAAATTTGTTTTGATGTATATTTAACTATAATTGATGTTGAAAACTCTTTTCATGTTTATTTTCTTTTCTATATACCAACATGTTTTTTCGACATCTTCTTTGCCATATAATTATACCACAATATATGTTGATACTATACAATTGTTTATGCAACACATTCCACAATCTCATTATTATTTCGCATTATTTAGGATGTGTTTTTGTAAGGATTAATTTGAAGGAGTTTTTTTCTTGCAAGGATTAATTTTTCAATAACTGAAATTTGGTGTTAATGGTAGATTAATCTTTTAAGATGATTTTCTTCGTCATGTAAGCCCTCCATCTGAGTTGAAGACATATAACACAAAATCAAAATAAAAATCGTTAAGACATCTTTCAAAATTCTTGAATCAAATTTTGTCACTTTCCATCCGACCAACATGTATGTGAATTTCATATCACACTCACAAAGACACTTTGAGTTAGTCAGTCCTTCCTTCCTCGATAGTTGAAAGCCTAAGATCTTGGAACCTTTACTCGAACATGAGTTCCATCCATGACCCCTAGACAATCCTAATTCAAACAAATTAAAAGTGTAAATGAAAATTGTTTCATTCATGTACTTTGCAAAAATAGAAATAAAATTATGGTCATTGTTACCTTAAAGTATGAGTAAAATCAACTATTGTTGAGGACATGTTGATATACCTCTATCGTCGTCGATTGAATTAAAAACTCTGACTCCAAAGTTAAAATTGCATCCAACACACTATGAAAATGTTTGCTTACAGTCGACCCATAATGATAGAGGAAAAGTGACACACTATGATTCTTCACATTGTGTCCAACGATGTGTAGAAATTTAGCAACTTGTTCCTCCAATATGTACTATACGACATCCTTCACTAACCCAATTGCCCTTACTAGCTAACATAGGTCAATAAATGTCTTTGATCCCATCTGAATATTGTCATGACATCGATTTGTATGCACTAGGTAAGACATTAATTACTCTCTATAACGCTTTCTCTCTAGGACAAAATCTTAAACACTATTTCTTGAACTTAAATATATATTCAATATATTCATGCATAACATTGTTAGTACGATCACTATTGTGCACAATTGTAATTGTCGGTGTAAGTGTGTAACTATATTAAAGTTGACATCAATAACATCATCTACTACATCTTCAACATGGAAAATGACACATCTAATTCCTCTTCCATCTAAATTACATATAAAAAAAAAATATAAGTATGTTACTTATAAATAAAGAAGAAGTCATAAATATAGATTTTTTATACGAGAATAAAATTAGATAAATTTCTTATCAAACTGATTCAAATTTTTTAATAAATAAAATACTTAGAACAGATATTTACAATATTTTCAAATTTTTTCTCACTCATACTACACAACGTACATACTTAGAACTTAAATATATATTCAATATACTTAGAACAGATATTTACAATATTTACAATATTTCATTAAAAAAAAATATAATTTCAGATTAATACATTATTTGTGACATACAATGCATAAAACTTGTATATCGTACCTTTATAAGAAGTCTACATAAGTTTAAAAACCAAATTGATCAATAACTCATATTACATCATGAAACCAAAGCCACATAACACCTCCTTTCAGGATATATCACCTACAACAAAATGTGGGGGTTTTAATGAGATTCAAATCAAAGTAATATGAAAATTTTTCATAAAGCAAAACACATGCCAACGTCATCACCTCCATGACGAGCACACAACACCAACTCCCCTAACTACACACCACAAAAAAAACCCACCCAAAATGAACCATTGAACCACCTCTAATGGTTAATGCCGAAGTCATCTCCACCATCGATCACCATGACATCACCTCCACCATCAATCACTGTGACATTACCTCCACTAATGACCACTACACGTCTTCGTCGCTCAACCCTTGAAACACCTCCTTGAACCACTCCATTACTTATTGCAACACAAAGCAAAATTTTGAGAACTTTCAAAACCATTGGAACTAGTTCCAACCACAAAAAAACTGATTCCCAAAACTGATTCCATGTCCTTCAACCACTCAAGAACCAGTTAAAACAAAAGAATCAGTTCCCCAAACACTACAAACTCCATGGTGGCATGCATCATGCCATTCATGAGGTCACACAAACTATGAACCATGAACCACAACCCAACCCCTGCTATGGGTTCTTGACCATGAACCATGTACAGTTGCCACACTCATCACATAACACATATCATCTTGGAACTTACCTAAAATGGTTTCGAGTAGAAACACACCACACTTTCTCTAGCATCGAGGACAAATGCACAACATAGCTTTCCTACCACTACTTAATCAATAAACTACACCTACCAACAATTTATTGACTCATTGAAGACATTCACCTATGCATGGTCAACAAAATTAAAAGATAAGTTATGAATGATCACCTCTGAACTCAGGAATCTCTCCCGTATAGTTGAAGAATCTCATGAGTGATTCTCCCTACACCTCACCAGTCTTGTCCTGCACCTCCCTATTTTTTATTATTCCAACTATGCCCCTGTCAGAACTTTACTTTCCTGTCGCATACACCCCTTTCTTCTCTCTTCTTGCATAGAGTGCTCCTCCCATCCTCCCCTCCTCCCTCACTTGTTGCTGTTTACATGCATTTTTGGACTGGATGAGTTGAAAGTCGATGCTGTGACCACACAAGTTGGAAGAGGAGTTGCAGAGCTCTCCGGAAGAAGGATTGTAGAGTTTTCCGCACTTAGAAGTGTGGTTGAGAAACAATTTGAAATGCGATCTAACCGCAATTGGAAGTGCGGTTCATATCGCGCCACAATTGGAAATGCGGTTGCCACACTTGGAAATGCGGTTTCACACTTTGTCGCAGCTTGAACTACGATCAAGCTTTTCCTTCTTTTTCATTTGCTTTATTATTGTTTTCTGAATTTGGAAGGCTAAAGCATTAGAATGCATCGAGGTGTGCTTTCTTCCGTGAATTCATTCTCAAAGCTGCTGGGACGAGATCTTCTTAGAGAAAGATTTAAAAACAACATATAACATATTATATAAATAGAAACATTTTATAAATTAAATTAAAAGTTAAAATAATTAACACTTAAAAAATGTATATAATAAATACAAAATAACAAAATCATTTAATAACAAAAAATTAACAAAAAAATGAGATTTAAAGTACACGCAAGAGTTACGTTACAATAGTACATAAATAAGGATTGTTGGTGTTTGAAAAATAATTAAATCATCATTACACTTTTTAGATTTTATTAAATGAAGGGTATAACTGTCAATTGGGATGTGCAGGTTGAAACAAGTGAGGTGTAGGGAGGAACACTCGAATCTCATAAGGGAACCTCGAGCACCTCAAACTACTCCAAAGAAATGTAGTAGCTTTGTGAAAATAACAATGTTGGACCATGTGATATATTTTGCAAAAAAACGAATTTATTTATGTAAAATAACTTATTTCATTCTTAAATCTTTTCAAATACCCGAAACTATATAATGGCTCCAATCTCCCAAATTTGCTCTCCCTATTACCTTTAAATATGTCCAAACAAACATAAATAAGATTGCAAATCCGCGCTTCATATTCTCTTTGAATATTAAATTCATGTAAAAGAACACAATGTTAGGGAGAATACCATGATGATTGTGCTATCATCGCCTCTTGGTTGATTTCTAAATCTCTCTAATGGTTAAACCATCACTTTTTGTACTTGAGAACACCTAAATAATAATGATATGATAAAGGTGATTTTTACATAATCAAAATTGTCTAACATGAAAAATATAGCACTTGCACCAGTTCCTCACTACATTGATATAAAAATGTCCACTCTTTATGTCTACGGTTATACATACGTAAAATGAATTATTTCTTGCATCACATTTAGTTTATATTAAAGTAAATTTTTCACCAGTACTATTAAAAGATAACATTTCTAATGATTGGTATGTTCAATGGTAGTAGTACACAATATTCAAATAAACCAACCATTACTAAGGTCAATGGTCAAATACTCCACTCATCTCTAAGACTTCCACTTAATGCACCTACTCAATCCTTTAGGCTGTGTTCGTTTTCAGGTATTGTACTGTTAACATGTATTTGTGATGACGGATAAACTGATTTCATGTTCGTTTGAAATGATTAGCGAGCGATTGAAAGCGAAGAAAAGCGAGATAAGTGAATTTTTCAATCTTTGATGATATGCGCGGATTTGAAATGATTCATGATCAAATGTCCATGTTACCCCATATTACCCCTGCTTTCATGGATTTAGCTGATATTCACCCAATCACAACTTATGAATGTCTCTAGCGGGAGCATCCAAGTAAGCAAGTGATGTAAGCCATGTGTGAAAATTGGAATTAGTCCCTCTTCAAAACTTTGACCTAATTTAGTTCCCAAACTTTAGAAATATGTGAATTTAGTCCTTTTAACTAAATTTTGTTAGGTTTATTTGATGTTTCAAGTGCGTTTCATGATAGTATTTGAGTTTTTTATACCGTTTGACACAATTTTGCTTCAATGTTAACTAAGAAATGCGTTCGAAACATCAAATAAAGTTAACAAAATTTGGTTAAAAGGACTAAATTCACACATTTCTAAAGTTTGGGGACTAAATTAGTCCAAAGTTTTGAAGAGAGACTAATTCCAACTTTCAGTGAAAGTTAAGGGATCAAAAACATATTTAACCCTATATAATATTAACAATTACAATTTTATATTAATTTTATTACTAAGGGTATTTTGGTAATCTTTAATTTCTACCAATTAAACTAATTTTTTAAATCTGTCACATCAATCAAATCCTACACTAATTCTCACAAACTTTACTTCTAAATCCACTCTCAATTACCCACAAATCCACTCAAAAAAACAACAAAAAATTACCCTCAAATCAACTCAAATCCATTCAAATCATCTCCCCCAAATCATCTCTCTCAAATCCCTACAAAAACAAAGCCTTAATTTTTTTATTGCACATTATTAATGTGTTTGAGTTCCTTGTTGTAGTTACCGAAGGCATTGGGAAATACTTGGTGCTAATGGCTATGTTGTAATTAAGATTGTTGACAAAGTAGGACCTAGTTCAAGAAAAGAAAAGGTGACAAGTTCAAAGTTTTTATTATTATTTGGGGTCTCTCCTCTAATAGGGTAAATAGATCGAGTCACTACAACAAATATTGTCGTATTTTACTTTTAGTAAATCCAAAAAATAACAATCTTAAAACACAATTTAATTACGTTAATTTTGTTTGAATTTCAATGATTAAGTTAATTGAATATTATTTGGTCTTTAATAATTGTCCTTTGTGTTTATTGAAAAATAATATTAATATGTAATTAACCTAACCTTGAAGGAACTTTCCCTTTTTATTTTAGAAATTTAAAATTCTGAGTGGTCCCTTTAAAGTAGATTGTGCATTAATGTTTTTTATTTAATAAAAATGTAACTGAAGAACAAATATGTATTCAATTGCCTTAATCATTACTACAGTACAAACAAAATTAGTGAAATTAAATTTTTTTATTAAAATTATGATTTTGTATTTTTATTATATTAAAAATGAAATATGTTATAGTTGTTATAATAACTGCGTAACCCCTCCCATAATAACAATCCACAAAATTGGTCATGTGTTCATAACCCTTTTAATAAGTGGGGTAGCTTTTGTGTCTCGTGGGTATGACGATGTTGCATAAAATATATTTTACTGTCATCTTCTATGATTTATTGAATATCCAAAACAACTTTTTGAGAAACGATAATTAAGAAAACACGAAATGTTCTCCATTCTCGTCATACAATTGACAAAAACAGAGCATATTACCTTCGTATATTGTAGTTTCATATTCCTCCTCATTATTTTTGGCAAAGTCCTAAATCTTATTACTTTATATATATTTCGATACAACATTAATATTAATAAGACCTAAGTCTAATCTATATTAACGTTATTTTTATTCAAAAACTTTAAAACAATGAATTAATTAATAAATTAATGAATTTTCATTTTTATATATTATTTTACTCTTTTATTTCTATCCAAAAGTAAAGTTTAGACTCACAGAATTTGGTTAATTATAACAATTCCTCTAAATTATAGAACAAAATTTTATGTTTATTTTCTTTCCAATATTTCTGGCCTGTATGGCATTAAGTTGATGGGTCTGCAGCTTCATGCAAAGGTGCATTGAAGGGAAATAGCAACAAGTTATAAAATTGATTTAGTAAATTTGAAAGATAGAAAAAAGATTGTAAATTGAATTCTCCTAATAAAATAGTCTGTCGAAAAAAAGAAAGATGATGATAACACATGGATACTATGATGGATGATGCTTTATGTCAGTTGTGTTGAAGCAGGTGGACCCTCAAAATCAAACAACCAAATTCATGTTCTGCAAAAGCGAATCTAACCCACTCCTTAGCTTTTTAATCTAGAGAGATGATATCACATATCTGCCCATTTGAAAAAAATATTTTTCTTCATCAATCATCTATGCACTTTACACGTCTCTGCTTTGATTTCACGATGGTGCTGTTGGATATAACTAAAACCACCAAAAACCTTTGGCTTTATGTAACTTAAATGCACTCACTCATACACAACTTTTCACTATAATATAACCGTTATTTTTCTTCTCTTATTTTCTTTTTATCTTTAAAACCTGTGTTCACTTAAACACATTCTATTGTTCATATGAGTTTGTGAGCGATGAAATAAAATGATAAAACTGTTTACTTTTGTCGATTTGTAATGACGAAATTGAGAAGATTCGTGAGATACTTACTTTTTGTACCACTCGCAAAACTGAAAAAATTTACGATGAATTGAAGATAAATGTCATTTTTATGTAGTAACAAGACAACTTTTCATTGTTTAGGTTGTGTGTATGGGATAAAGATAAAGGTATAAGATAGAACAACTTTTTATCTAGTTTATATTGAAGTGATAATATTTTTTATTAACATTATAACTTATATATTTCTTTATTTTAAATAATTAATTAGAAGTAGAAAAAGTTTATTAAAGAAAAATTTAAACCCCGGAGTGAGAGGTGGGGAATAATTGGTATTTGTGAAATTCGATAAATATAGTTCAACTTGTTAAATAAATCCAAAATTTATAATTATGCACATAATTTTTTTTTGTCTATTTGTATAAATTTTTTAAAAGTTTTTTTTTTATTAGAGGAACCACTCCAATTGAAGTTTTCAGCATTCAGAAATGAGAGATAACAACATGTGGAGTTGGTCCACGACATGGCAAGTGACAAACGATGAAACGTCACACTGAGAGAGATTTTCATGAAACGACCTAATGCTTAGTATGTAGAATCTGTCACTCAATGATCAAATTTATGGCACCATGGCAACACTATTAATATACTCATATTGATGTATTATTTTTTAAAATATATTTTAAATCGTCAAAATCAATTTCCATAAATATATTCACAAGAGATTGAATTAAAAATTCAGTAGAGAATCAAAATTCTACAATTACAAGTGAAAAATTAAATGTTGGATGAGTTTAATCCACTGTCTAATTTTGCTTGTTCTAAGTCAAACGATCTAACTACCACACTTAGTTGAAGCCTATATATATATATATATATATATATATATATATATATATATATATATATATGAATCAAGCATGAAAATGCAAAGTATTGTGAAAAGAAAGCTATGCAACAATGGGTAGACTAATTCCTTCTCTTGTGGTGGTATTCATGTTACTTTTGTTCATGAGTGAGTTTTGTTCAGCAAGAAGAACTCTTGCCAATATTCCATCCTCTAACCATAACCATGGCCATCAAAAGATAACATTTTTAATGAGGGATGTGCTGAATGGTAGTAGCACACAATATTCAGAGAAACCAACAAGTAGTAATGTGAGTGATAAAATACCCCAATCCACTCCAAAAATTCCAGTGAATAATGCACCTTCTCAAACCCTAGATCTGTCTGCTATTGGCTTCTCTTTTCCCACCAGAGCAACACTTGAAGAGCTGGAGTATGGATCAGTAACATCAATAGATGAGGAACTGGTTGAAAGTGATGGAAATGAACTGCAAAATGTTGGAAAAGCAGAAGGAGTGTATGTTGTTAGCTCTGAGGATGGAAGTAGCCACATGGTGGCTATCACAGCAAGTTTCTTGAAGAGTGGGTATGAGGATGGACTGAGACTTTTTGGAGTGCACAAGAGTGATGTGTTTGAGTCACATGTTGCTGTTATTGGAGGCACTGGGAAGTACTATGATGCTAATGGCTTTGCTGCAGTTAAGGTTGTCCACAGAGTAGGATCTAGTTCAAAAGATGGAAAAGTCACAAGTTCAAAGTTCCTCTTGTTTGATGTGTACCTTAGTTAATTATAAGCATCTATAAAGTGCATAACTGTTATGAAAATCAATGAAGGATATGTTTTCTCTAGTATTGAGATATAATACCACAAAATCTACTCGCAGAACATAGGTGAATTACTTTTTATGCTGTATAATCTATATCGTTATTTTGAAGGAAGACATATGGTTGCACTTTATGACTTTAGGGAATAGTACTAGGTTTCTGTATATAATTATTAACCAGTTAAAATTAAAACCTAGTTTTATGTCTTTTTCATGTGATATTATTTTTACTTAACGATCCCTAGTATACTTGACTAAAATGAAAATATCTGATTTTTTACTTGTTAAAAATATTAACTAAGTTTATTTATATCTATTATAATTAAATGAAATACATTTCCTTAATTGTTCTTAGTCATATTTATTGAGAATTATAATTAAATTCAAATATAAGAATATTTTTTTGAAATAATAACATTAAAGAAATAAAGTTATAAATTTGGTTAGCATTTCTTTATATTTAAACCGAGTATATGAACTATAATAAAAAATGCTGGTTGGAGGCTAACTTATTTGTCTAGAAGTAATATTTCTAACATGAATTACAAATGAAGTATTTTTTTTTATCTAACGCATTATCTATCAGATAAAATTTATTAAAATTTGTAGAATCATGAAATTTATTAATGGAGAACTGAAAATTTTTAAGATTTATAGCAACTTTTTTTTTTAGAAATAATTAAGAATATGATATATTTATGTCTGGATTTTTACTTGTAGTCTTTTAATTTAGTGTTTGTAATCAATTTAATCTACTTTCATTTAAAATATCCAATTTGATCTTTTCATATTTAAAAGTGATTCACTTTGGAAATTACTTCAACGTAAAAGGAAAATTAAAATATATTTTTTTTCAAACAGTCAATATATAATTTCTTTTTTTTAGCTGTTAACAAGTATAAACCTGCTGGTGATTTCAAAACTGTGAAAAACAAATTGTCATGGATATTGAGTTCTTCTCTTACTAAACATCCTCCTCTTCCTTCATCCTTGTGTCTCTCATAGCATTAGAAATTTTAAAAAGCTTAATAAGCTTAGCAATATAAACCCCAAAAGGTGCTAACTTAAAGATATGTTTGTAAACCTTGAAGTCATTTTGAGTAGTTGGTGATGTTGATGGATTTGATAACATCACGATTAGAATTGTTCAAGAATATCTTAATTAAACTGAATTGAATTAAATGAAAAATTAAGAATCCAAGTTTATAATGTTGTAAACATTGATTCTTTGCTGGTGTACTTGCATATTTTGTAAGTAAAACCAACTCCAATAAAGTGTTCTTGTATGCAAACGACCTAACACATTCATAGTATGACAGATAAGGTTTTAGGTCAGTTGTGTTGCAGATGGACCCTCAAAATCAAACCACCAAATTCATCTTCTGCTAAACCCACTTCATGTTTCTTTATCAATCAAATACACTTTACACGTCTCTGCTTTGATTAATGATGGTGCTGTTGGATATAACTGAAACCAACTAAAAGTTTTGGCTTTATGTTACTTAAATGCTGTCACTGGATACACAACTTTTCACTATGTATCAACTGAATAAAATACATGTATATATAAAAGTTACTTTTCTTCTGTTATTTTCTTTCTATCTTTAATGTTTACGTAAATTAACTCCGAATATGTTTCTTTAATAGCAAGACACCATTGAATAGTCTCACTTGACGTGTAGGCTCGCATGCATAGCTTCTCACTATTTCAATGTTCTCACTTTGGAACTCCAACATGGGTCTCTTCAGAATCTGGAAATCGATCTCTTTCCTCTCTTTCTCAGATGATGCTCCATTTTGAAGTTCTCGAACTGAAGCCTAAAATTTACAAATACTAAACATGAATTGAGCCTAGTATGGAAATTTTCGTGTGGAATATTTGAAAGCAAGTTTGTTCTTTGTCAATTCACTCTCTGGATTACACGTTCCGGAAAATAATAATTTTTTCTGAATTAAGCATTCCGGAATATGTTAACGGATCTGTATATATATATTCCAAAAAATATCTTTATTTTCGACTATATCTCACTGGATTTGGAATTATATTTAAGAATCGTTAAATCCAGAATGTATATTTACAAAGTTGTTTGAAAATATTTAATCTTAAACATGTTTTCAGATATGGTAACACGTTCTCAAATGCACAATCCACCCACCCCTACCCCTACCGGAAGAATGTGAAGAAACGGAGGTTTAGTAACAGTAATTCAACAAAAAGGTCATGTTTTATTACAAATTTATAAGGATAAAATGGAAATATATGATTTTAGGGGATGCAAAGAAAAAATGGGTTGCTAGAAGAAATATCTATCAAATAACTAAATTGTGATATTACCAGACTTTGCTATCTCAACATAACAAAAAAAAATGTTAATTCAAAAAATAAAGTAAAAGAAAGTAAAATTATTTGCAAATTATTGAACAATTAATAAAACCAATTTAGTCGATTCTAAGTGAAGCTATTTTTTATTTTTTTAATAAATAAATATTTATGTTAGTGTGAGATTAATATGTTTAACTAATGTTAATAGAATTGATTTAACCACCTTTGTGATTATAACTAGATTTAAATTTTCTAATGACTAAATGATTCTAATTAAAACAAATATTAAAAATATATAAGATTAAACATGTTATTTAATTTTAATATTTATTTAAGTTAATATCAATTTATTTTTTTATTTAATTAAACTAGTACATATTAAGTCAACTTTAATATCATATATTTTCAATATTTATTTATATTAGTGTAAGTTGTAAGCTCATACTAATTTATATATAATATGAATCGTAAATTATTTTTAATCTAAAAATTTAGATAACAAATTTTCTCTTTCATAATTTTTTTTCTTTCACTTTTTATATAAATTTTTCATACTAATCAAATTTACTGAGATTTTCTCATCTACCCTCATTTCTTTCATATAACTCATTTTGTTCACACAATTATCTCCTTTATCCAAACTAATATCTTTCATTCATGTTGTTGTCGTCGTCTCTTTCATTAACAGTTATAATCCACACATATGTTATTTTATTTGGGTTTTCTTTTAATCGATTTTTGACAGTTTAGATTGTTGGGATTCTATGTTTCGTTTTTAAAAAGAGAAGATGGTATCTTTTTTGGTGTTTTTTAAAATTTAAATGTGTTTTTGTGTTTGATTTTGAATTCGGGTATATTGGATTTGGATGAGAAATATTTACTTTTTGTTGTGTTTTTCTTTGTATGTTGTGAGAGCTATTGTGCAGAATTTGAAAATGCGAAATGTTTTTTTTTCCTGTTCTCACATGCTTGAATCAGAGTTTGTTCATTTTAGTTAGACAATTTAAGTGTACATTAATTTGAGTATACATTATTTTTTTGGACTTTAAGCTAGAAAATTTTCATTTGTAAAAGTATTTTCCTTTGAACAATTAACGCTACCTTGTTTGTCTATCATTTGTATAATCATACCATTGATAAATCTTTTAAATCTCATCGTGCTCACACCAGAAAATCATTTTAAAGCATTAAAAGACAAATGGTGCTCAAGAGTGTTTATTGTATCCAACTATTTATTATGGTCTAGTTGCTTAAGTTCAAGACTTATATTCTCATCTCCAACAATTTGCAAACATAAGTGTTGGTTATTGAGGCATTTATAAGCAGGTGAATGTTTCTCATCACAAGTAAAACACAATCCCTTCTTTCTACGGAGTTGAATCTCAATTTGTGACAATTTCTTCATGTTGATTGGTTTGAAGGTCAAATGTGTTGGTGTCGAAAGGAGTGGAGGAAGGCTTGTAAACTTCACTGTTTGGGACAAAGGAGGGCATGTAATGGTGGTGTGTATTTTAGAAGTAGACAAAGGACTATATAGTTTAGATTTGTATGAATATTTTTCTTGATACAACTTCGCTAATGACGTTGATCTCATTAATGTAGTGGGACTTTGGGCCACAACATCTCGACGAATTTTAGGTTTTAAGCCCCGATAAAGCAATCAGGCAAAGCCTCTGTGGTAACATCTTGTACTCGATTAGCTAAAGCATTAAACTGGGCATAATAATCCTGAATGAACTCACTTTTCATCAACTTAAAAAATCAGACCTAGGACATTAATACGGTGAATGGCCGAATTCAAGCTCAAGAGTTTTGGTAAAGACAAACCATGACACCAAGGGATTAGTTTGAGACATCATTTGATACCATGGAACTACCTCTTAAAACAGAGGTGTCTTCATGGTCGAACCCAATGATGTATCAACGATGTTCTTAACCAATTCGTTTATACTCATTTCGAGAGTGTGAAAATGTAAGTTGTAGTTAGCATTGCGAGATTCTATCAACTCCAAAATCTTTTTTACGTCATTTGCTAGGTGTTTGAGACGCGTATTGTAAGCCACATGCGTACACAAGAGCACCAAATCTTATAGATAAAAGAAACAAAGCATGTATTAAGTAACAGAGCAACATAATGAGTCATCAATCAATGATATTATTAATGGCCAAGGTTCCACTATTCCTCCATGATATATGAATAATGATGACCATACATTAAAAAGGTATTGCAAACACTGAAAGATAGTTTTCACAGAGAAGAATGTTCCTAGAGAGAAGAGTAATCGTCTCCTTTTCTTCCCTTTTTCTCTTTCCTCTAACAGAATATTTGTACCCTATTTGTCAACACCTAAACCCACACATTTTTGAGCTAGGAAACTTCACACATGTGCTTCTTCCAGGTCTCTTAAGGATCATGTGCACATGTCTAGTATTTAGGGATGACAAAAAAATCCGCGGGCACGGGTATCTGCAAGTAAAATCCGTGACAGATAGTTACTATCCACGGATATTTACTACCAGCGAGTAACGGGTAACGGGTAGCGAGTATTTTAATACCTGCTTCTAAACGGGTTGGGTGGGGATCGTATACTACTCGACCCGCGGGTATCCGTTACCCGCAAAAAATAAAAATAAAATTAATTTATATATTTTTAATTAAATTTAATTAAAAATAAAATAAAATAATATTTTATTAGGTTAAATTTAATTAAAATTAAAATTAAAATTTAATTTAATTTATATTATATTATATTTTTTTTGTAATTTTATTTAAATTTTATTTTAAAAATGTATAAAATATTTTTTTTTGTGAGTACCCGCGGGTACCTGCAAATTTTAAAATATCCGCGAGTATTTTCTAAAGGGGTACCCGCACGGGTAGCGGGTCGGATAGTTGGTACAGTTTTATCCGACGGGTCGGGTTGCGGTAGGCACTATCCGTGCCTGATCCGATCCATTGCCATCCTACTGGTATTCCTCATTTGCTTATCAACCTTTAATTCTGATTCCACTTCATTTTCATTTATTATAGAGTTATGCACACATGATAATATGTCTGATTTAGAACCTATTCTTCCTTCTGTTTAGAACTTCTGAAAATGTTAATAAAGCATAGCATTGTTTGTGGCATGGTGTCATAGTGTTCATTAATAGACTAATATTAAGAATGCAATCATATTTTTGTACTATACCTTTTCCTTAGTCTTGTGTGATTGTGAATCATAAAGATGACCTATCACCCATTCCTATCATGTCAATGAAGAAGCGACTTTTCACTTATGTAAAATCAATTACCATGTCTTTAGTTAAGTCCATTTAAAGGTTTTGATAAGATTTTGAACAATTAGATTGTGCCCTAGAGCAGGCATTTTCATTTTCTCCATTGCATAGTCCTCTTCTTCCCAAGCTTTGCGGCAGGTCAAATTTAGCACGGTTAAGACAAGATCATATGAGAATTTGTTTTTGAAGTTTAATATAACGTCTAAAATGAAATATTGCTTAATTGTCAATATGTTAGAAGCAATAAATGCTACTCTAAAGTGCCTAAAGCATGCCTGATAAGCACTAAACACTATAGAGTTCATAACAAAACGTCTACTCACAAAAGCGTCTAAAAGAAAGTTAGACCATCTAGGATATATATAACCTCACTAAACGTTATTTTCTAAACGCTAAACATTAGTACTAGTGTCATCCTTAAACGCTTAGGTCGTCTAACTTTTTAATGCATGTACGTTCAAAGTGTTATAAAATAATAATAATTTCAAAAGAAACATTAGTTTTAAATTTTGGCCAATAGTTTTTATCATTAACGTTCATAATCACAATTGGTTTTCTCTCATTAAAGTTCTTAAGTGCCAACAGTCAACTTTTATTATTCATTGTTGTGACAACGATTTTGACTAAGTTTCTGCTTTATAAATAAAGCATTTCCTTCATTCCTAAATACACAACATTTTCTCTCATTCGCCTTCCTCTTAGTTTCATCCTTCTCCTTTTCTTTTCTAAAAAAATGTTATAAAATAATAATAATTGCAAAAGAAACATTAGTTTTAAATGGTAGCCAACAATTTTTATTTTCACATTGACATTCATAAGTGCAAATTTCTTTTTCTCTCATTAAAGTTCATAAGTGCCAACAATCAAATTTTATTATTCATAACCGTGACAACGAGTTTGACCAAGTTTATGCTCTATAAATAGAGCATTTCCTGCATTCCAAAAAACACACCAAATCAATCTTTCTATTCTCCTCTCAAAAGGAAACTTTATTCCTCAAGCTCTCGTCTAAGTTTTTTCTTCCTTTCTTTTCTTATCTTCTTTATATTCGGGGTTTATTTGTTTTAATTTCTTTAGAGTTCCTTGCTAGTTCTGAGATCTTCAAAATTTTCTAATAAGTTCTTGTTTTCTTGAGAGACTTCCGCAATACACTACGTATAAGTCCTTAAGGACAATGATCTACACGCCTCAGAACTTCTTTGTTCATGATTTTTTTCAGCAATTTTACAAAACAAAAAATTACTCCTTTGTCTGTTATGTGTGCTTAGAATTAGAATGACGTTAAGAGATAGGAAGATATTCAAGGAATGTCTCTTACACGCTTTAGCCTGCTCTTTTTGTACGCTCAACACAGTTGCTCTACTAGGACACGACATAGTTTCTAATTCTATCTTAAAGGCTACATCCCTTGAAGAAAGTCAAAGTCTCTGAGTAATAGATCTTTTTTGAAGAATTCTACATAAAGGATTTTGCATGAAGAGAAGAGAAAAACTTTTGTTATCGATCAAGAATATTGCTACACTCTTTGGTCTTTTTCTAATCTCTTTAGTCTTATCTTTAAGAAGATTTTTTGAAAAGTTTTTAGAAGTTCATTGTATTGATTTTGTCCTCTCTTAGAGAGTTATCTTCTATCTTGTAAGATTTCAAAACACTTTGTTGTTTTATATTCATAAGTGAATTAAAAAACTTGTAAAGTTTAACTTAATGGAGTTAAACATTGTAGACAATTGGTCTAGTATTGATACCAGGAGTGGTGAAACTCGTATAACCATTTTGGTTAGTTTGTAAATCTTGAGTGGTCATTTTTAGTGAAACTTCTTAAAAGGTTTTTAAAGAAAAACTAACTTAGTTTTAATGAACCAGTATAAAATCAAAGTGTGTTTTTCTACCTTTGTGTTTCAATAAATTTTCCATTCAACACTTTCTTTAAATCTAAATGTTTAACTACTATTGAAGATTGTCTAATCCATGTAAAACTAGCTAGCTTTATAATTGTTGTTTGAGAAATGTTATGGTAATGATTTGGCTAAGTAGTGAACTGAATAAATTAGTAAACAAAAAATGTTAATCTATTTGACTAGATTGATTGCAGAGTTATATAATCTTGATTTTGAATGTTTGTGTAAAATATATATATATATATTTTTAGGTTTAAACCCTCGAATCGCCCTCATATTTGTTGGGAAATCTCAAGTGGGTCCTCGTATTTTCAACTATCTCAATTGGGTCTATATATTTGAAAAATTGAGCCAATTAAGCTCAAATATTTGAAAAATTGAGCCAATTAAGCTCTGTCCATTAAGTTTTTACAGACGGTGTTAATAGATGATGACGTGGTGCAAGTTTTCACAGACGGTGTTAATAGATGATGACGTGGTGCACACTTTATCTGCTAATGTAAAACATTTATATTACATGGAATTTTTTTATTTAAATTAATAGTTTTTGACGTGGCACAAAATTGAACTAGTAAAGTTAAGAATTTCTTGGGATTAGAAATGTTTTAAGTAAATAGGGTTAAAGAAAGGGAATTAGGGATTTGATCAGTGAGCACAAGAGTTGAACACACATGAGAAAAGACGAACATAGGAGACGAACACATTCAATTCAAATTGAGCGGGTTGAGCAGGACTCGTTGGAACATAAAAAAAGATAGTAATAAAAACTTTGTTACTATAGTTCTTTTATCTTTTCTTGTTCCTTTTCGGTGCTTTAGCCATGAAAGGAAGAAAGAGTCTGGAATTTAAAGGGGGAGGCTACTGTACAAAAATAAATTTGGAAAAAGAGAGAAAAGAGAGGAAACTAGGCTGCAGGAAAGGAGTCAAAAGAAGAAACATGACAAGTGGAAGTGAAGCAAAAAGAAAGAAATGAAAGGGTTTATAAGAAGAACCCTTTCCTATTATCTATCAAAACCTTCAAATCCATTAGATTCAACCTCTGAACTCATCCTTCCAATTCCCCAATTCCCCAATCTTCTTTTAGGCGGAGACCTATCAAACCTCCACTTTACGAAAACACTATTTCAAATTCTAAAACTGGGGGCACTGACAAAGTACAAAGAAGACAACAAGTTTGCTAATTTAATAAGGAGAAAGAAAGCATGTTTCTAATTTTCCACCACACGCTGCAACTGCTGAAGCTGCGTGTCGATCTTGGGAAGCTGGTCGATGGGCGTTTGATACGCTATCGTTGAAACTATCAAATTAATACTATTTTTCAAGACAACTTTAGTATTGCCAAGTCAGTAGTCAAGAAAGTAGATAGGGTTAAAGTAACCCTGAGTCATCTCCCAACGAATACGGAATTGCTTTTTAATATTTGAATCCTATGAATGCTATGCAATACTCAAGAATGAAAGTGAGAAACTATGCTAATGGAATTAATGTTAGAAGAATGTTTGAAGAACAATTAGGAAACTTAGAAACAATTATGATGAAATAGACTAATTCCGCTGCTTTTTCAAGATAGATTCATCATTGGTTATCCACATATCATTGTTCAATTGATAATTGTTCATGTTTCAAATTAATTAAAGTACATTCTTAATTAATTTGAGGGTGATCATGTAGTTAACCAAAGTAGATTCTCAATCAAATGCAAGACCTTTCTAGATTATTCACAATGAATTTAACCAAAGTGCATTCTCAATCAAATTAAAAGTTAATTAATCAAAGTAAATTCTCAATTAGTTATAGTTGAAATTATTACCACCAATCAAAGTACATTCTCAATTGATAGCAAAATCCCGTTTAATCGTATGAAAGTTCCTAAATTTAATCAAAGTAGATTCTCAATCAAACCTAGAAACCCTTGAACTCATATGATTAATTTGCATGTAGATTCAAACACCTTATGATGCAAAAATCATTGATTTAAATATGATTGAGAGATGAAAGACATAGAAAGAATGAAACTTAAATCAATAATCTAAAGAAACAATTGCATTAATTCAACTTAACCTCAGAATCCATAACGAAATTACAGTGGAATAGCCCTAGAAGCTTAACCCTCCATGGATGAAGTAGAATACATGGCAAAATAAGAGTGAGAGGGGTGGTGGATGCTTGCTTCGAGTGGAGAGTTTGAGAATGAATGAGTTATGCCTCCCCTAAGTCTCTTTATATATGCTTAAGATCTTTTATCTTATATTTAATATCTTTCAAATATTCAACAAATTTAATCAATTTTTGATAATGTTTGATAATAATTCAAAAATATTTAATTATTTTTGAGAATATTTAACAATATCAAATAAAATATCTTAAGATATGTTTTCTCCAAATTATATTTTAAAATAAGCTTGCCAATAATTACATTTCAACCCTTTTTATTTTATTCAAAATTGCACTGAAGTCCAGAAATTTCCTCTAATTGCACTTTAGCCTTTTCTTTCTTTTCAGAATTGCAATTCAAACATTAATTCTAGCTGCATCAATAAACATTAGACTATCAAAAATAATTTATGCAACTGAAATCACATTTTTAAGTCTCTTTAATTCCCAAACCCGATAAAACCAATCATCACAGATGTTATTTTAAAAATAAATCATTTAAACACAAGAATCTCATCAAAAATTTGAATTTCAAAACATAAATGTGGGCATAAATATGCACTCATCAGCATTGCAATCCTGAGGCACGCCACGTCCGTTGATAATAGTTGATCGTAGAGAGGGTGTCCAAGAATGTCCGCTTTGCATTCCCTTAAATCCTCCGACTCGCAATTGCTCTCACCCCAGTTCCGATCCACGATTTTCTCGGCGGTGGCGTCGAGGAAATTCTGCTGTCGCTGCTGCGCAGCGTTGATGCTGTTGAGCCATGTCGTTGGGAGCCTTTACTGCATATCTCTTCCCTCGCTCAGCTCTTGCTCCTTCGTGAAACGTTGGAACGTTATTTCGTGCTGGAGATGGTCTTGGAAAGCCATAGTTAAATGATTATGTGCTTTTGTTTTTGTTTTTCCTCGCTAGATTTTAGTGGTTTGGTGGCTTTGTTTCTCGATCGAAGTGAGAGAAGCGTGGATTCGAGGGACAAAGAGAAACAACGCGTTTGGAAGGAGAGGGATTGTCCGTTCCGGCCGCGACGCGCCATAGATTGCGACCTTGTTGGTCATCCAATGCTCCTTCCTCTACTTGGGTCATGTCCGGTGCAAATGAGTGGTTCATCGGAGTTGAAGAGAATGCTCTCTAGGATTCGAATTCGTCTTCTCACACTGACCAAATGAATAATTCCCTTTCTTTAACCCTATTTCATTCCTAATCTGAAGAAATCCCTAATCTGAACAATTAAATAATATAACACGTCATGTAAAACTTATACAAGACTTAATAACAAATGAAATAAAAAATCCACGTAATATAAGACATATACATAAGCATATTATGTGTGCACCGCGTCAGAATCTGTTAACATCGTCTGTGAAAACTTAACGGACAGGGCTTAATTGGCTCAATTTTTCAAATATATAGACCCAATTGAGACGGTTGAAATAACGAGGATCCACTTGAGATTTCCCAATAAATATGAGGATGATCCGAGGGTTTAAACCATTTTTTATTTAAAATTTATAGGTTTAAACCCTCCCTTGGTCCTCATTTTTGTATGAAAATCTCAGTTTGGTCATCATTTTTTCATCTGTCTCAATTGGGTCATATTTTTTGTAAAAATGAACACATTTTACCCTAACCGTTAAATTGTAACAAACGGCGTTAGTTGGTGCTGACGTGTTGCATAGTTAATACGCTGATGTCAAAATATTTTATTACGTGGAATTTTTATTTAATTTGAGAAATTATGACATGGCAACCTTTATGACGTGGTGATGTTTTGACTAGAACCAGATCTTCTCCTCCCTCCCCCTCTGCTTCCTCCCCCCTCCCCCTCTGCTTCCTCCCCCATTGTTGCTCCACCAGCGCCACCCACCATCTACAACACAATCACAGACCAAAAAAATTCTGTGGATAATGGTAAAAATTTTCCTTTCGACGAAGTAAATAATCGATTGAGAATTTCTTATTAATGTTTATGAATTCAAGAAAAGAAATATTATTTTGGTTGTAGTTAACGTTCGATGTCCATTACTTTCTTTTCTGTTCAGCCTTAAACCTTGCATCTGGGTACGACAATCGTAAGTGATGTTGATCTCGGTATCTTAATTCTCTGTGTCATGAATGACACCATCCTTGGTGTTATCAGACAACAAAGAATTGTGGATTTTCGCTGTAATCCCTAATGGGATCATCGTGGTCTTAGTAAATAACTCATGCATTGAAGTGGATTTTGTTGGGGGTGGGGGGTTACAAGAAATGAATTATCACGCTTTAAGTCAGACATTCTGTGTTACGAATTTCGTAATTATGGCTTCAATTATCAACGGCACCGAGAGACTTAGGTCTGAAGGATGATTACTTTATTTTTGTATGTGATCTATTACACTTCATTTATACTACCATTTCTTTCTAGCAATACTGTTTTACTGCGCCCACTTGCCTGTTTCCATTCCAAAGTGTATTCACACTCTTTGGTTTGCATGTGTGGATTTGTGTGTATGTAGTTATTAATTCAGGTTTTGCTCTCTCCAAATTTAGCTTTGCTTGGTCAATAATTTGTACTGCTACTACTTGTGTTTTTAAGTTCATACTGTCACTGAGCATATAGATCATGCATGCAGAAGAGATACCAGCCGAACCAGATAACATGAAGGAGCAGGTAGTAGTTCTCTAAACTCATACAAAAATAAGTCATTTCACTAGATATGCCCCTGATAGATAAAAATATACAGGGAAGGGATCAAGTCACTCCTCATTCTAACCTTTTATTTTAGTCTAAATGGTTAATACGTAACTCACTTTTATCCATTAGATTAAGAAATAAATTACTGAAATGGTACTATCATTTTGAAACACATGATAGTATTGCAAGACTCGCCCGAGTTTTTTATCCTTTTTGCAACCTATTCAACATTTTTCTTGCATTACTGATATACTATTAAGGTTTCTCAATTTCACTTTCACTTTCCTGTCATTGTTATCCATCTTATGAACATTTCATGGCACACAAATTTAAAAGTCCATAGATGTGTTAATTTTAAATTATGTTAATAATCAGTTTGAGTTTGCAAAAGTGTAAGATTTTAGATAAATTTTATTGAATGGAGTGACTTTGTTCTTTTATGTACTTAATGATAGGAGTTGTACTTCTCTTCAAAATAGCAGGAGGCAAGGGCGGCCATCTGTATCTCTTTGCAATTGTAACGGTACTCTTGATATCCTTAGTGAGCAGAACCGAGGTCCAAGGGCCTCAAAGCTGAAAAATCAAATTTTGTCTAAAAAAAATTCTGTGGATAATGGTAAAAATAATGCATCTACTGCCAAGTTTCAAAATGAGTCACTCAATCGGTCAGATTTTTCCATAGATTACAAGGATGCCAAATTTTTTGTCATCAAATCTTACAGTGAAGATAATGTGCACAAGAGCATTCAATGGGTTTAGTTCTTGACCTTGTATTCATGGCATTATATTGTTTTAGTTTTATGGGGTAGGGCATTTGACATCTATTGCCTGATATGGGGTTTGAAATTACTACTCTGAAGTACTAAAATTAAATTTCTGTGTTTTTGCTAGTGTTTTTCTAACATAAGTTGACTGCCGTAAAAAAAAAAGCGCAACTATTCATGGCATTATCCACAGAATTTTTTTGGTCTGTGATTGTGTTGTAGATGGTGGGTGGCGCCGGTGGAGCAACAATGGGGGAGGGAGGAGAAGATCTGGTTCTAGTCAAAACATCATCACGTCATAAAGGTTGTCATGTCATAATTTCTCAAATTAAATAAAAATTCCACGTAATAAAATATTTTGACATCAGCGTATTAACTATGCAACACGTCAGCACCAACTAACGTCGTTTGTTACAATTTAACGGTTAGGGTAAAATGTGTTCATTTTTACAAAAAATATGACCCAATTGAGACAGATGAAAAAATGATGACCAAACTGAGATTTTCATACAAAAATGAGAACCAAGGGAGGGTTTAAACCAAATTTATAAATTTTAAATGAATCTTTTAACTTACTTTTTTTTGTGTTTTTTTTATTGTCGTGATTGTTCATGAGAATATAATATCACGGCTGGAATATCTAATAGTAAAAGGCTGGAACACCTAATAGTAAAAGTGTTCGAAAATAGAGTAAAGAGAAAAACAACGTTTCAAAAATTGGTTTTATATTATAAATAATTCCTTAGTTTTTGTTACGTAGTATTTGGAATTGTTTTTGAAAGACTTACACTTACTAATATGTAGACACTAGTGCAGGAAGAGTAAATGGCACCGGTTGCTTTTGTTTATAGGCACCGGTTCTACAACCGGTGCATATGCAAACGAGGTAAAAAGGCGTACATTTTATGCCTCGGTTATGAACAACCGCGACGTAAAGGATACAATTACGCCTCGTTTCATTGTAACCGATGTTGTAAGGTTTTGTTTTTTTTATTAATCCTGCTACACTCTCGCACCGTTTCGAAACAAATCACAGAAGCATAAACAGAATTCTCATTATTTTTGTAACATGTTTCATCTGCAAAGAGACCAAAAACCCACGATTTTGTTCAATTCAGAACAGGGTCAAAGCTGGATGATGAATCTGTGTTCCCCTCTTTGTGGTCCACGAGTCCATAACTGAAAAATTGAACAACAAAAATATGCATGTTAGAAGATCAAGAATGAGATTGACAGTGGAGGGTTTTATTTGAAAATGGTGTTTTCAATGTCAAAACAAAATCCAAAAAGAAGACCAAGACAAGATCCAAAAAAATTTCACTTACCAAGCCACGGAGGACCACTGCCGCGATGACCACTGCCGCAATGACCAGGACCGTGGGAGCATGGGAGCGACTGCGGCAACAGAGACAACGCGCCACGACGGTGCAGCAAGAACCCAGCGGGGAGGCAGCGGCAGCAGGAAGACCACGCGACGATGGCGGTAGTGGCAGTGACGTTGTGGACGCAGCGGGAAGGCAGCGGTGGTGACGTTGTGGACGCAGTGGGGAGGAAGCGACGGTGACGTTGTGGAGCGGATCTGGAGCGGATCTGAAGCGGATCTGAAGCGGTGGATCTGGAGGAGGCAGCGGCGGCAGCAGCGGCGGAGGCAGCAGTGGCGGAGGCTACAGCGGCGGAGGCTACAACAGCGAGAGAGGATAAGAATGGGAGAGCGCGGAGGGGAAGAGGGAGAGTGCGGAGGGGAAGAGGGAGAGCACGAGAAAGAAGCAGTTTCTGGCTGTGCAAATGTACAAATGTGCAGATTAAAAAATCAGAATGAACGTGTGTATAGGCAACGGTCGTGTGACAACCCGAGGCAATAGGGTCTTTTCAGAGAAAAAGTGTGCAGGTATAGGTTTCGGGTCTTCTTTTAACCGAGGCAATATCACCATTCTGCCTCGGGTCAAGATATAACCGAGGTATATAGTCTTTTACGCTTCGGGTTTTACATAACCGAAGCGTATATGGCGCGTTAGATTGCACTTTTTTTACTAGTGAGAGGATGTATTCTAACAATTTGAATCATAATTTTGTTTAGGTTTAATAATTTCGGAGGTCCTTATTTGTGCATATTCGTCTCAAATAGATCCTCGTATTTGGTCTGATTCCAATTAGGTCCCTTTTTCTGTTAAATTTACTCAATTTTGACGTTGCCCTTAATTGGACTGGACAACGTTATATTAAAATTGATGTGTACGTTGGCTTGGTGACTGCATAATTTTTAATGACGTGGCACAATGTGGGGTGAAATTTATTTTATTTTAAGTTTTAAATAAAACATACACCTGCTGACTCTGGTGACTCCTCGCCACGCTCCAAGGAGATCGACTTCGAGAATCCGCCGTCCTGGGACGACCAGTACACTTACACAACCACCATCAACTCCTCCATTGCTACAAACTTACACCACAACCATCAACCACCACGAAGAACCCAAACGCGAGAATTAGGAACCCAAATTTCGAAAACCTTAATCCCCAAATTCCCAAAACGCGACAACCATCAGGATCTTCTTCTTTGCGACTCAATGTGCAAGAAACACAACATAAAACATGAGCAGTAGAACCACGTGAATCCACCATCATTCATGCCAGATCGCACCAACATGAAGACATCATTGAACCCAAACCACAGAGTAAAGATAGAAGAAAAGTGCTTTCCCCTTCCTGTGGTGCCGCAACAGTACCAAGAAAAAGAAAGAAGAATGGTTCTCTACAAGCTGAAGTCGACTTCGAGAATCCGCCGCCCTAGGATGACCAAGAGACTTATGCCACCACCATCACCTCTTCCATTGGACCCATCCGCTCCTCCATTGCCACAAACTTACGCTACCACCATCAACCACCACGGAGAACCCAAAATGCGAGAATTAGGAACCCAAAATGTAGGAACCCTATTTCCAAATTCCAAAAAAAAAAAAAACGCATGGACACGAAACCACCCCAAAATCTAATTTGAAAATGAAAATCCCAACTCCTCTAATCGCAACATTTGAAAAATCAAGAACAAAAACTCCAAAGGAAAAATCCCAAATTCAGAAACCCTAATCCCCAATTTTCAAGATCAGAACGCAAGAATCATATAGCAAGAACGAAAAACCCTAATTTGAAATAACAAATTTCAAAACCTCCAAAATTCTCAAATTCCCAATTCCGAAAACCTTAATCCCCAAATTCCAAAAACGCGACAACCATCAGGATCTTCTTCTTGCGACTCAACGTGCAAGAAACACAACATAAAACACGAGTAGTAGAACCCCGTGAATCCACCATCGTTCATGCCAAATCGCACCACCATGAAGACATCATCGAACCCAAACCACAAAGTAAAGATAGAAGAAATGTGCTTTCCCCTTCCTGCGGAGCCGCAATAGTACCAAGAAAAAGAAAGAAGAACGGTTCTCTACAAGCCAAAGGTGATCTCCCTGAAGCGCGGTGAAGAGTAGCCGGAGTTGGCAGGTTTATGTTTTATTTAAAACTTAAAATAAAATAAATTTCAACCCACACTATGTAGCGTCACTAAAAATTGCGCAGTCAACAAGCCAACACAGAAATTTCAACGTTGTCTAGTCCAATTAACACCAAGGTCAAATTGGGTCAATTTTACAGAAAAATGGACCTAATTGGGATAAAAAAAATATGAATACCTTATTTGAGACGAATACGCACAAATAAAAACCTCCGAAATGATTAAACTTTTTGTTTAATATCACATATAAAACATTTTGAATTAATAGATAATTCTTGTGTTACAAATTTAAAGAATTATAATTCTTATATTATATTAAATATTAAAAAGTATAATAGTATTATAAATTAAAGGTTTAATAGCCTTCTTTGTCCTTAGTTTCGCTCTAGTGTGTCAAGTTGGTCTAATCTTTTAAAAAAGTGTCAATTTCGTCCAATAATTGATAAAATTTGCCTCAATCAAGTCCCTTCCGTTAAATATGTGGAAACGACGTTAGTTTTTCTTTCTCTTTCTTCTATTCCTCTGCAACGCAGTAGCTTTTGTCAGCTTTTTATCAATGGTATGGTTTATTTCCTGACGCATAAATCATTTTGTGAAGTAATTATATACACTTTTGTTATTTCAGAATTTTATCAATTTAATATTAGAGACTTGTTATGTTTTCTTTTTAAAGGTTGAAACTTAAAAAGAAAATACACATAATATATATATATATATATATATATATATTTATTTATTGTAAAAATATATTTTATATTACTTTCATAAATTGTAAAAACATAATAATTTATAATTTAGTTTATAAACCAACATAATATTTTATAATAATTTGAAAATAGAAAATATATTTAACCCATAAAACATTAATTAAAAAAATGAGTTTTATAAGATTATTTTACTGTAATAAAAGTGATAACAAAATTTAAAAGTTGAAAAACGTTGAATTATAAGAATAAAAAACAATTCCTTCCTAACGAGAGCATATATCTTTTTCAACAACAAAATAAAATATTAATTAGAAAAATAATAGTCTAATGAAACTGCTGCATTACACAAAAAGTAGTAAAAAAATATATTAAAATTGATGTGGCACAATAAAATCCACTAAAAATACATTAAATAAGCTTATTACTGTGAATTTTACTATTTCATATCACTTTTAAGATTATTGGTTAGCAACTTTTACTCTAATATAAGGATTCTTACAAGGTTCATACACACTCCATTCCTTTAATTTAGTTTAATGACAAAACTTATGTTTTCAAGATAGAGCTTTTTTTTATTGAGTAAATATTACTGTTATATTAGGTGTATATCTATATTATTTAGTCATTAATTATAAGATTAAATATGTTTTTTTTATTAAATTGTTTTTAAGAATGTGTTTCATCCTTAAAATAAATTTATAAATTTATGGTTTTTTTACTTTATAAAAATAAGGCAAAATAATAGAACTTTACATTGTAGTGTAATATAACTTAAACATATATTTTATTAAAAATTACTTTTACATAACTTTCCTTCAATACAAATAAATATATTTTAAAAACAAAATACAATTTTTAAAAATTGTTTAGGAATAAAAAATCTAGTTAACCCTTAATTATATACGATACACAAACTTAAATTTTTGAAGATTTTTTTCACAGTTGAAATCATATTTATTATTTTTATTAATCTTATTCTTATGTATATTTTAAATTTTTAATAATTTATACATTAGAGAAGGAGAGAGTTAAAAAAAATACCAAAAAATAGGAATAAGATCCAATATATTTTAATTTGTTTAATCATTAACTCATTATGATTTAGAGAAACTATGAGCACTAATTCACATGTTTATATAAAGGATCACGTCAATGATAGTCGCATATTTAACTGACACTTTTTTAAAAGGTTGGACCAACTTAACACACTAGAGTGAAACTAAGGACAAAAAAAGCTATTAAACCTAATTAAATTATAAATATTTTCTAATAATTTTGAAAAAATTTAAAATATAAAAATAATTATTTTAATTTATTTTATTTGGAATATTAATTAATTAGTTAAAAACTTAAAATTATTTATACAATTAAATGTAATATATATATATATATATATATATATATATATATATATATATATATATATATATATATATATATATATATATATATATATATATATATATATATATATATATATAATTTTAAAAAGGTGATAAAGACAAGTTAGGACTTTTTGGCTGTCCTAATTATGAGGGCCATAACATAGGAACTTATTTTAGCATATTGAAAACGACAAACAACAACTATGGATCATTTTATCGTGCATGAAGATATTTTGCTCTTGAAGAATATAAAGCCATGTTTGTTTCCAAACGTGAAAATTTAACAGGCAAAAAAATATAAAA
Source organism: Vigna angularis (assembly GCF_016808095.1). NCBI lineage: Eukaryota > Viridiplantae > Streptophyta > Magnoliopsida > Fabales > Fabaceae > Vigna > Vigna angularis. The sequence goes on from NC_068971.1 coordinate 12,106,380, forward strand.
AGAATTAGAAAGTACAAAAATTAAAAAATATATGTATAATATTTATAAAATAATCAGTTATATGATAGATACGATTGAGTATGCCTTTATTGTTTTATTGTAATAAAACTAAATAATTAAAATAATAAATAAAAAAATTGATAGAAGACAATATATATTTATTTTAGAAGGTGGGGTAGTTGACAATTATTGATAACAAGGTACCAAAATTATATTATTGAGATGAATTTAATATAACATGGAGTGTTCAACCGAATGTGACCTTCCATTTAGAGAAAAAGACAGTTAGTATTGATTCTCTTGTAATTAGGCTTGATTTTTGGTTCAGATTCCGATTCAAGATCAATTTAGCATAATTTAAATTTAATATTTTAAAATTTATATTTGATTATTTAATTTATTGATTTAATTGGATTTATATTGGATTGTGGATTAATTTGATCAAATTTTTTAATTGTAAATTTATATTAAATTAAATAATTTTAATAAAAAAATTATTATTATTTAAATAAATAACGTAAAAAATATAATAATTTTAATAACGAATTGATTATAATTTTATATAACTTATTACTAAATTTTCAAAAAATAATATCATATTAAAAATAAAATTAAAAATTAAAAATATAATTACGAATTAAAAAATATTAAAATATAAATTTAAGTTGAATCGTACTTCGATTGTAATTATTTATTTTATTCTATTTTATTTATTCAATATTATTCAATGTTCACATTTTCTTTTAATTTTCTTGGATTCGATCGGTTTTACAAGTGTTTTTTTGTCCAGCCCGATTGTAGTAGGATGATTTTAATGAGTGAAAAAAAGAAGAATATTAGAAATTAAAAAAATATTTAAATGAAAAAGTAAAGAAGAAAAAAATAATAAAAAAGTTTTTAACAGATTTAATTTAATTGATATGATATGAAAAGCGAATAATTATGAAATAATTAATTTGTAAAACTCAAAATAATATTTAGATTTTTATTAATAAGATTTATAAAATAACATGAATTAAAAGTATATTTAAATCTAAATATAATTTCATATTTCTATATAATCTTAATTATTTTTTAATTTTATTTTACAAGAAAAAAAACTCATAATTAATAATATTAAATTAGTATTTATTTAAAATAAATTTATTTTAATAAAAGTTAATAAAAATAAGAGTGATTAAATTTTTTAAGATAAGATAAGATTAATTTATAAATAAATAAAAATATTATTTATTTTAATATGTAAGAACCTAGAAAATAGAGGATTAAGTATATAGGTGTATTAAAATAATGAGACTCAGTATTTTATTTTAAGATAATCTTATAATATAAATAGAATTTTTTAAAACTCAGTTCATTATCTAAATTACCTCTATCTCTCTAAAACGTTGTTCTCTTTCCTTTCTCTCACTCCTCTCTATAATTTCTTACACTTCAATCATCTATTCAACGATCAGGAAGTAGGAAGTGTCTAAACAATCCTTGAGTCGAGAGCTACCTCTTTCACCGATCAATTTCTTGATTTGGGAAAGTAAGTGAAAAACCCTCTTTCTTGTCTTTTAGGGTTCTTAAAATTTGTAGAACAATTCTGTTTTTGCATGAATGAAGAGTTCATCTTCTTAAATTTCTGGTCTGTTGGTGATTCTAAGAGTTATCTTCAACTGTCAATCGGTAAATTGTAGGCTTTCTAAGAGTTCCTTGTAGTGCAAGTAATCGATAGAGAATTTAGGGGAATCTTGAGCTGTTAAGTTAAGGTAAGGGAAGCTAGATATGCTTTGAATTGATAACTTAGTTGTATATTTTGTGGTTGTATGATTTTTGAACTGGTTGCACTGAAATAATGTTTATAGTAGATAGAAATGTATAATTTTAAGTATTTTTTTAGTGTGAATTATTGGGATGAGACTTTGAATAATTTTGGAATGGTATAAATCTGTGTTTGTGTGTTTGAATTGTTATCAATTTGTTGTGTGTTTTATAGTTCATTATCTAAATTACCTCTATCTCTCTAAAACGTTGTTCTCTTTCCTTTCTCTCACTCCTCTCTACAATTTCTTACACTTCAATCATCTATTCAACGATCAGGAAGTAGGAAGTGTCTAAACAATCCTTGAGTCGAGAGCTACCTCTTTCACCGATCAATTTCTTGATTTGGGAAAGTAAGTGAAAAACCCTCTTTCATGTCTTTTAGGGTTCTTAAAATTTGTAGAACAATTCTGTTTTTTCATGAATGAAGAGTTCATCTTCTTAAATTTCTGGTCTGTTGGTGATTCTAAGAGTTATCTTCAACTGTCAATCGGTAAATTGTAGGCTTTCTAAGAGTTCCTTGTAGTGCAAGTAATCGATAGAGAATTTAGGGGAATCTTGAGCTGTTAAGTTAAGGTAAGGGAAGCTAGATATGCTTTGAATTGATAACTTAGTTGTATATTTTGTGGTTGTATGATTTTTGAACTGGTTGCACTGAAATAATGTTTATAGTAGATAGAAATGTATAATTTTAAGTATTTTTTTAGTGTGAATTATTGGGATGAGACTTTGAATAATTTTGGAATGGTATAAATCTGTGTTTGTGTGTTTGAATTGTTATCAATTTGTTGTGTGTTTTATAGTTCATTATCTAAATTACCTCTATCTCTCTAAAACGTTGTTCTCTTTCCTTTCTCTCACTCCTCTCTACAATTTCTTACACTTCAATCATCTATTCAACGATCAGGAAGTAGGAAGTGTCTAAACAATCCTTGAGTCGAGAGCTACCTCTTTCACCGATCAATTTCTTGATTTGGGAAAGTAAGTGAAAAGCCCTCTTTCTTGTCTTTTAGGGTTCTTAAAATTTGTAGAACAATTCTGTTTTTGCATGAATGAAGAGTTCATCTTCTTAAATTCCTGGTCTGTTGGTGATTCTAAGAATTATCTTCAACTGTCAATCGGTAAATTGTAGGTTTTCTAGGAGTTCCTTGTAGTGCAAGTAATCGATAGAGAATTTAGGGGAATCTTGAGCTGTTAAGTTAAGGTAAGGGAAGTTAGATATGCTTTGAATTGATAACTTAGTTGTATATTTTGTGGTTGTATGATTTTTGAACTGGTTGCACTGAAATAATGTTTATAGTAGATAGAAATGTATAATTTTAAGTATTTTTTTAGTGTGAATTATTGGGATGAGACTTTGAATAATTTTGGAATGGTATAAATCTGTGTTTGTGTGTTTGAATTGTTATCAATCTGTTGTGGGGAAGTATTTGGATGAATTGAAGAGAGTTATATTGGTTTTATAGTTAATTTAGAGGTAGTAGAGTAGTGAAATTGGAATTGTGTGGTCAAAAGTTCAATTGGTCTGTTGGGGTAGCTTTGGTAAGTCAACAGTGATTTGTTTGAGGTCTTAAGTTAGTTAAAAATGTGCCAAAGTGGTAGATTCCGTTTTGGGTCTATAAGTTGTGATTTTAAAGGTTTTGAAGTAGGAATTGGTTTATAAACACTCTAGATTGATGGTAGGAAGGTTTAGTCTTGGGGGTTATCCTAAAACTCCAATGGTCTTTCATTCTCAAGGGAAGAGGACTGATCCATGTTGTGAGGAGTAGTAGGAGGTCTTAGTCTTGGAGGCTTCTAGTATGGTCCAAGGCGTGGTACAGACTAACCTCGTGAGTGTGGTAGGGTGAAACCCATTGGCAATGGCTTCGCAAAGCAGTATAAGCCACCACGAGTGCATAACCCGCCATAGTTCGACAATCATTCTAAGTTCGGACGGTCAAAGTCAGTGTAGTGTCAAGTATAAAGGATTGTTGTGATGTGAATAAATATGTATGATTATGTGAAACTTAGTTAATAGACATATGATTGCTCTTTGTTTAAACTAGTTTACCCTGTTGTGTGCTTGTGTTTGTATTGCGATGTTTTCCCTTTGCAATGATCATCCGATGGGTGTGAGCAGAGGTAGAGGAGGTTTCTGTGGAGCAAGCTTTGGACGACGAAGACGCCGCTGAGTAGTTAGTTATAATTTAACCTTGTAGATTTTTTTATTAGCCTATTGTATATATACAATTTTAAATTCTATGGTTATTTTGGATGACTATAAAGATAATACTTTATATTATAGTTGGATAACTGTTCTATCTTATCATGTTTGTGATGACTCTTCTATATAGTTTATACTATATTTTTGGGATGTTACATTAATGGTATCAGAGAAGTTCTTTCCTTAGGAATCCTGTAGGTTTTGAGTGTGCCTTGCTTGTTCTTGTGTACTCTTAGTTATGTCTAGTGGTTATCCTTGTCTCTTTTAGTTAGATTGATGGCTTTTCTCTATGTGTAAGTAGAAGATGGCACCTAGGCCTCTTACTCCTCCACCTACTAATGCTGATGCACCTGAGATGATGAGGATGATGGAATCAGTAATTAATTCGATGCAACAACAGAATAATGCATTGGTTTAGCAGAATACGGTGGCGTTGCAACAGTTGGATGCTGCAAAGGTGTCAGTAGAGGCCTCTCAGCGACAGTTTTTGGACCTGATGAGTAGTGGCAAGGCTACAGTTGGACCATCATCTTCTACTTTCACTCCGCCTCAAGAGTGGAGTCTGAAGAGTTTCTTGTAGCACCGTCTAACCAAGTTTAATGGCAAGGTTAGCCCGGATGAAGTAGACTGGTTGTTCAGAGATATGAAGCGTATCTTTATTGCCAAAAAATGTTCAGACGAGAATATATTGGCCTTCACGGAGTACTTACTATCTGGGGAAGCTAGTCATTGGTGGAGTTGCATGAGGATGCTACTAAAGGGTAGTGGCACTCTTATCACTTGGGAGTTGTTCAAGAAGAAGTTATACACTAAGTATTTTCCTGACAGTGTCCGATTTGCCAAGGAGATTGAGTTCCTTTAGTTGGTTCAGGGGAATATGTCAGTCTCTAAATATGCTGACCAATTCAAGCATCTTATCAGGTTCCATATATTGTCCATGAGTGAAGAGTGGTAGTGCATGAAGCTTGAGAATGGTCTGAGGGGTGACATGAAGCTGTTGGTTAAAGGTCTTTGCATTAAAGAATTCCCTGCTTTGGTGGAAATGGCAAGAGTGTTGGAGAAGACAAAGATGGAAGTTGAGAGTTAGAAGAATCAGCCGGTGAGAGTGGAAGGACCATCTGGATCTAGAAGTAGCTTCAGTTCTAGGAGTACTCCTTATTATAAGCCTCCTTCTTATGGGTCTAGGGGTTCCTCCTCTCAGACTTCAGTGTCGTCTGGGTAGTCCAGCCATTCTGGGAGTGTGAAGTGTTACTCTTGTGGAGGGTTTCATTTTCAGTTAGTTTGTCCTCAAATGGCTGGTTATAGGAGGTGTAACATTTGCAGAGGTGACGGGCATTATGCCAGGGACTGTCCTACCGTCAAGAGGACAGGTCAACATACTCATCAGGCTGGGAGAGCTCATCCGAGGGGCGGTGCCAGACCGTAGGCTTCAGGTCGCGTGTATGCATTATCGGGGTCAGAGGCAGCCAGTTCAGGTAATCTTATCATCGGAAGTTGTTTGTTGCATGGTAGGAGTTGTTGTGTGTTGTTTGATTCTAGAGCGACACACTCTTTTGTGTCCGAGGCTTATGTTGAGGAATTTGGGTTGGTTATGAGAGAGCTACAGTATGATTTGGTTGTATTTACTCCCACTTCGGGGTTGGTTAAGACATCTACATTGTGTGTAGATGTACAGTGGTGGTTGAAGGGCGTTAGTTCAAGGTAAACCTCATCTGTTTACCTTTGCAAGAATTAGAAGTAATTTTAGGGACGAATTGACTATCTATTTATCGCATTCTTATAGACTGTGGTGAGAAGAAGTTGGTGTTTCCTGAGAAAGAAGAGTTAGTGTTGCTGTCTTCTAGGCAGTTGAAACAAGAGATGAGGGGAGGAGTGTGTTGCTTCTTGGTGTTGTCTCATTTGGCAGTTAAGTAGAGTGGGCAGGGTATAAATCACTCAATTGTGAGTGATTTCTTGGATGTGTTTCTTGAGGAAGTGTAGGGGTTGCCTCCTCAGAGGAAAGTTGAGTTCTTCATTGATCTGGTGTTAGGTGTAGGGCCAGTATCAATAGCTCCTTACAGGATGGCTCCAGCGGAGTTAGCTGAGCTTCAGAAAAAAATTGAAGATTTGCTTGAGAAGCAGTTTATTCGACCAAGTGTCTCGCCGTGGGGAATGCCTATTTTGCTTGTGAAGAAGAAGGATGGTAGCTCTAGGCTGTGTATGGATTACCGACAGTTGAATAAGTTAACCATCAAGAACAAATACTCGTTGCCTAGGATTGATGATTTGATGGATCAGTTGCATGGAGCTACAATTTTCTCCAAGATAGACATGAGGTTAGGTTATCATCAGATTCTAGTCAATGTAGGAGATGTGCAGAAGACTGCCTTTAGGTCCAGATATGGTCATTATGAGTATGTGGTTATGCCTTTTGGTGTGACTAACGCTCTAGCCATATTCATGGACTTCATGAACAAAATGTTCATGCCGTTTTTAGATAAGTTTGTTGTTGTCTTTATAGATGACATACTTATCTACTCCAAGACTCATGAGGAGCATGTGAAGCATCTTAGGACAAAGCTTGGAGTATTGAGAGAGAAAAAGTTGTATGCCAAGCTGTCCAAGTGTGAGTTTTGGATAAAAGAGGTGCAGTTTCTAGGGCACGTGATCTCAACTGGTGGTATTTATGTGGATCCAGCCCAGGTGCAGGTGGTACTTCAGTGGGAGAGATCTAAGTCTGCTACTGAGATCAAGAGTTTTGTCGGGTTAGTGGGCTACTATTGTCGCTTCATAGAGGGATTCTCTAAAATAGTGGCGTCGTTGACAAGGAAGGATCAACCTTTTGCTTGGACGAACAAGTGTGAATCTAGCTTTAAAGAGCTAAAGTAGAGGTTGACTAGTGCTCCAATGTTGGTTATCCCTAACACATGTAAACCTTTCGAGGTTTTCTGTGATGCTTCCTTTCAAGGACTAGGCTGTGTGTTAATGCAAGAGAGGAAAGTGGTTTCCTATGCTTCAAGGAAACTCAAGGTTCATGAGAAGAATTATCCCACTCATGACTTGGAGTTGGCAACAATTGTGTTTTCTTTGAAGATTTGGAGGCACTATCTTTATGGTGCACAGTTTCAGGTATTCAGTGATCACAGGAGTTTGAAGTACCTCTTTGATCAGAAGAAGTTGAACATGAGACAGAGAAGGTGGATGGAGTTCTTAAAAGATTATGAGTTTGATTTACTCTACCATCTAGGGAAGGCAAATGTCGTTGCAGATTCATTGAGTAGGAAGACGGTGCACGTGTCTGCATTGATGGTCAGGGAATTGAAGTTGGTGAAGAGTTTCAGGGATTTGAGGCTGTAAGTGGAGTTAGAGTCAGATTGTATCAGATGCAACAGTCTTGTAGTGTCGAGCGATCTGTTGGGCTGTATTAGAGAGAAACAGTTATCTGACGTCGAGCTGCAGAGATCAGTGAGTTTGATTGGTACAGATCAGGGAAAAGTTTTGTTTTGGGGACTAATGATATTCTGAGGTTCAGAGGTAGAGTTTGCATTCCTGATGATGGTAAGCTGAAGAGATTAATCCTTGAGGAAGGACATCATAGTCGTTTTAACATGCATCCTAGCATGACTAAAATGTATTAAGACCTCAAGGAGTTTTTCTGGTGGTCTGGGATGAAGGGAGATGTACCACAGTTTGTTACTTCTTGTTTGACTTGTCAGAAAGCTAAGGTTGAGCATCAGAGACCTGGTGGTTTGTTGTAGCAGTTGGAGATTCCTAAGTGGAAATGGGATAGCATAGCTATGGATTTTGTTACCCATTTACCACGGACTGTTAGAGGTCATGATGCTATTTGGGTGATTGTAGACAGGCTAACCAAGAATGCTCATTTCTTGGCAGTAAATTTGAAGATATCCATGGTGATTGCTCAATTATATATCAGAGAAGTGGTGAGACTACATGGGGTGCCTTCTAGCATTATATTAGATAAAGATTCTGGCAGACATTGCAGAGTGACCTGGGCACTCGTTTGCAGATGAGTTCAGCTTATCATCCCTAGACTGTTGGCCAGTCAGAGAGGACAATCCAATCACTTGAGAATTTGCTGAGGACGTGTGTATTGGATCACTTGGGAGTCTGTTAACACTCGTCAAGTGTACCGAATCGTATCAAGTAATAATAAAATGGTAAGACCAAGTATCGTTTCTCAAAGGACTCACGGCCTAGACAGTTATGTGATTTCTTGATTAAATTAGACTTGTAAACAAAATCATTGTGTTTGAATTGCGGAAAATAAACATGAATGCAAGTTTTAATCAATTGGACCGAAAGAAGCAAAAGAGATTGATATAAAGTATGAATGATTATGTTGCTGGGGTTTCCGACTCATCATATCCACTCTCATGTATTCAAGAATTCATCTTTCTTCATTAATGTTAATGCCACTTTCTAATTTACCTTAAACCCGATGTCTCGGTGAAGAAAGCCTACTCCTAATCACTAGTTTACAATGTCTTGTTTCCCTAGCAATTATTCATGCATTACATTCACACAGAAGCTTAAAGGCAACCGATCCTCCTATTCCTATGTCTAGGTAATATTGCTTCCGGGAGAATTTCCCCAGTTCTAGATTTACCTATATGTGTCCATATAGATAACATCAATGATCATGCAATTGAATGAGTTAAACAAAGCATGCATAGAGTAAAGAGGAAAAACCCTAACAATTAATGAAGTAAAGCATATAAAATCAAGAATCAATTCAATACATGAGAGTTTCAAATGATTACATCGGTTCCCCAACAACAATGGAGGTTTAGTTCACCATAGACATGGTGAAACTAGATGAAAAACAATGAAAGAATGAAAGATAGAACCCTAGAATTTGAAGAAAGGAGCTTCCGCATCCAAAATCCTTCTCCAAGGGGTGAAGAAAGTGTGATTTCGCCTCTTTCTGTCCAAAGATACCAACCCTAGGTCGACTAAAGCCTTATATAGTTTATTAAAAATTACAGAAAATAGGCCCAAGCCAATTAAATGGCGCTCAACGGTAAGTGCGACTCTTCAAATTGACGCTCAGCTGCAGTTTTAGCTCTCAGCGGTGACTGCGATGCTTCAGAATGCCGCTCAGCGGTAAAAGTTCCGCTGAGTGGTGACTGCGGGTCTTCTTTTGTGCACTTTTACTTCCTTTCCTGAGTCCAACTCCTTACTACTTCAACTTCTTTCATCTAATTCATCTTAATTCTTGCCAAAGCAAGGAAAACCAAGCATAAAACCCATCCAACTCTCTTATTTCCAAAACTTAAGCAAAAGCATGATTTCAAGCTAGTTTCTAAGTCATAAAGGTTGTTTTTAATATCAAAATTAAGTATTAAAATAATGATTTTTCAACCGTTATCAGAGTTTGTGATGAGGTGTTCTCATTGATGGAGTTCACCTCCAATAACAGTTATCAGGCCAGCATTGGTATGACACCGTTCGAGGCATTGTATGGGAGAAGATGTATGACGTCTCTGTGTTGGTTTCAGGAGGGAGAGTATTTGTTGACTAGGCCAGATTTGATTCAGAAGACGACTGAGAAGGTGAAGTTGATTCAGGAGAGGATGCAGGCATCTTAGAGTAGACAGAAGTTCTATACTGATCAGAGACGGAGACCTTTGGAGAATGCAGTTGGAGATCATCTCTTCCTCAAAGTGACTCCTACTACTAGTGTATGAAGAGTTATTCGTGCTAGGAAGTTGTCTCCTAGTTTTATTGGTCCTTACCAAATATTCAAGCGTATAGGACTAGTTGCTTATGAGATAACCATGCCACCTCAGCTGGTGAATCTTCTCTCAGTTTTCCATGTCTCGCAGCTTAGGAAATATGTGACCTTTCAGTGGAAGTGCAGCCTGTAAGGATTGTGGAGAGCCAGACCAAGCAACTTAGAGGAAAAACCATCAATCGAGTCAAAGTTGTCTGGGATAGTAGGGTAGGTGACTCTACTTGGGAGTTAGAGGGAGCCATGAGGGAGTCATATCCTCACCTGTTCTCTAGTACGTTTAATATTCGAGATCAAAAAATTTTGTTGTTGGGGAGAATGTAAGAACGTAGAAAATAGAGGATTAGAGTAGATAAGTGTATTAAAATAATGAGACTGAGTATTTTATTTTAAGATAATCTTATAATAATATAATTAGAATTTTTTAAAACTCAGTTCATTATCTAAATTACCTCTATCTCTCTAAAACTTTGTTCTCTTTCCTGTCTCTCACTTCTCTCTACAATTTCTTACACTTCAATCATCTATTCAACGATCAGGAATTGTCTAAACAATCCTTGAGTCGAGAGCTACCTCTTTCATCGATCAATTTCTTGATTTGGGCAAGTAAGTGAAAAACCCTCTTTCTTGTCTTTTAGAGTTCTTAAAATTTGTAGAACAATTCTGTTTTTGCATGAATCAAGAGGGCATCTTCTTAAATTCCTGGTCTGTGGGTGATTCTAAGAGTTAACTTCAACTATCAATCGGTGAATTGTAGGTTTTCTAGGAGTTCCTTGTATCGCAGGTAATCAACAGAGAATTTAGGGAAATCTTGAGTTGTTAAGTTAAGGTAAGGGAAGCTAGATATGCTTTGAATTGATAACTTAGTTGTATATTTTGTGCTTGTATGATTTATGAACTGGTTGCACTGAAATAATGTTTATAGTAGATAGAAATGTATAATTTTAAGTATTTTTTTTAGTGTGAATTATTGGGATGAGACTTTGAATCATTTTGGAATGGTATAAATATGTGTTTGTGTGTTTGAATCGTTATCAATCTGTTGTGGGGAAGTTTTTGGATGAATTGAAGAGAGTTATATTGGTTTTATAGATAATTTAGAGGTCTGTTGGGGTAGCTTTGGTAAGTCAAAAGTGATTTGTTTGAGGTTTTAAGTTAGTTAAAAATGTGCCAAAAGTGGTAGATTGAGTTTTGGGTCTATAAGTTGTGATTCTAAAGGTTTTGAATTAGGAATTGGTTTATAAACACTCTAGATTGATGGAAGGAAGGTTTATAAACATTTGGACAAGTCCAATTAGGTATATAATACAATTTAGGAGAGCTATAAGTTGGGAAAAATAGTTAGAAGTAGTAAATGGGGGTTGACTTGCATAATTCTACAGAATTTGTTTTGCAAATTATGCATATTCGTTGAACGAATAGATTCGCATAGCGAGTAGTCATGGCGAGTTGCTCTTGTCGGAGTAGTCTCACAGCGAGAAGGTGCGTTGTGCGAATGGTTATGGGGGTTGACTCTCTGTCTGATGATTCACACAACGAGATAATGTGTTAAGCGCCTGGTTGGGGTCTGGGAGCACTGTGAGTTTATTCGCATAGCGAATGGGTGTGCTCAGCGAGTGTCTGGAGGGTCTCGACCACTGTCTGGACTTTCGCATAACGAGTTGGGTCGCTTGCCGAGAGATTTGGGGTCTGGTACCACTGGAAGTTTATTCGCATTACGAGCTAGGTCGCAGTGCGAGAAACCTCTATGGTCGCTCAGCGATTGCGTGTGCTGAGCGACTGGTTCATATGTTAGTTTCCTCTTTATTTTCTTGTTGTAGTTTGAAGTAAATAAGATTGTGGAATTATGTTGAAGCATGTATGAATGTGTATTAAGGTATATGATTTATCATGTTATGAGTTATGTTTCAAAGTGAAAGTATGTGATTTCAAAGTATGTTTGATGGACGTAATTCCATGATCCTCACAAAGGGTTACATGGTGGTGCCCTGTGTTGTTTTTCAAAGTGAATCCTCTTGGTGAGGTTCAAGTGTGTTTAGAATGAATGCAAGAGCTCAGTCTTGGGGGTTATCCTGAAACTCCAATAGTCTTTCATTCTCAAGTAGAGAAGATTGATCCATGTCGTGAGGAGTAGAAGGAGGTCTTAATCTTGGAGGCTTCCAATATGGTCCAAGGCGCAGTACAAACTAACCTCGTGAGTGTGATAGGGTGAAACCCATTAACAATGGCTTTGCAAAGTAGTAGAAGCCACCACGAGTGCACACCTCGCCATAGCTCGGTAATCATTCTATGTTCGGAAGGTCAAAGTCAGTGTAGTGTCAACTATAAAGGGTTGTTGTGATGTGAATAAATATGTATGATTGTGTGAAATTTAGTTAATAGACACATGATTGCTCTTTGTTTAAATTAACTTACCCTGTTGTGTGCTTGTGTTTGTATGTGCGATGTTTTCCCTTTGCAATGATCATCCGGTGGGTGTGAGCAGAGGTAGAGGAGGTTTATGTAGAGCAAGCTTTGGACGGAGGAGACGCTGCTAAGTAGTTAGTTTTAGTTTAACCTTGTAGATTTTTTTTATTAGCCTATTGTATATATATAGTTTTAAATTCTATGGTTATTTTAGATAACTGTAAAGATAATACTTTATATTATAGCTGGATAACTGTTATATCTTATCATATATGTGATGACTCTTCTATATAGTTTATACTATATTTTTGGGATGTTACATAATACATATATCTCTATATAAAATTGTCATTACAATTATTTGAGAAAAAATTATGTCTTTTTTATTAGATTTAAGTTCAAATTGATTTATGATATATTTTTAGCTAATTAAAATATTGAATAGAGCGTTGTGTAAAAATGAATAATAACACAAACATTTTTAACATATAAATTAAATCAAACCCCCTTATGATTGAATCAAAATAAATTTTCAAAGTACAATATCATATCTAAATGTCATTTCAAATATAAGACAATGTTTGTTTACATTCAAATCTAAACTATCCAAGGTTTACAATTGTAAGGACAAAGTTATAATTTTGTATACTTCTATTTTTTCTGCTAAGAGACAATTATGATCCACCTTTAAAGATATTTTCTTATGGTATTACTGTTATATATATATATATATATATATATATATATATATATATATATATATATATATATATATATATATATATATATATATATATATATATATATATATATATATAAATATAAAAAGCCACAAGTTTCTCCATTTGGTGTGGTTGGCGTGCAGCTCAGGATTGCAGGCACATATCAGGCAAAAGAAAAGAATGAAGATAACAACAAAATACAGTTTTTAAATCATTTGTTTGGAAAATATTTTTATATTATAATCGATTTTAATTTAGAAGCTACATATTAAACAATATAATCACATTTCTACAAAAAATAAACTGGTCGAAAAGAGAAACAACTACATATGCTACACTTTCTGTATTAATCGAAAGTGTTTAGAAGGCTGTTGTCTTTAGATTCACTAGTAAAGAAATGGTTTTCTAACGCGGCTAGTATGTATCGGTTTACAGAAACCTGAAGCAAATATAAATATGGTGGCAGTATTGTAATTTGAGTGAATTTATAGGCCTCGGTTCAACAGAAACAGAGGCATAATAGTCATATTATCTCGGTTAGAAACTACCCGAAGGGTATAATCTGCGTATAGGCATCAGTTGGAGGAAGGAATCAAGGCAGTAGAAATGTATTACTTCAAGGGTATAACCGAGTCAGTAGAAACGCCACGTCTTCATTGCTTCCAGTGACTTCGTGAGACATTTCCATTCTCGCAGCACAGCCTCTCCTGAAACCCTATCTTCGGCCTCTGCTAGGGTTCATCATCACTTACCCAATTTTCTCCATTTTTGGTCGTTTAAACCACTGATTTCTTTCATTCCTACCAGTTGAATGCATCCTGCCTCTGAACTCACCGATTGAAACTTCGATTAACACCATGTTCATCCTTCTCACACCTTCTCCTTCGTCTTTGACCAAACAAAACACTTTCTCATTCCATTTCACCGATTTAATCACCTTTGAGGGTGCGGGTTACGGCGGGTGTTGCCCTTGACTGCGGCGTTTGTCGCCAAGGCGCTCCAGATCGGTGAGCCCTCCGTCGTCGCCGCCGCGGCGCTTGCCGTCAAACTCCTCACCGCGAGTCACCGCTACCCTCTCACCCCTTAATCGAATGTCGCCGCCGCCCTAGACCGACAATCTTCCTCCAGCCGTCGAAGCCCTTTGTCATCATTGCTTTCGTGGCTGTTTCCTTTTCTTTTTTTTTGCTGTGTGAAGAAATAATCGAAAAAAGAGGCTCCCATTTCTCTTGCTCTTGGCTGAAGATTGGAAACCCTAATAAAAAGGATCTAAGCCCTGCCCATTTTTGTTTCAGAAAGCATAAAAATAAGGCAACGATGGCTGTTGAGGTTTTTAGTAGAACCAAGAGGCTGAGTGAGTTCCCTCCTAAATGTATTCTTGAGATGATTTCTTTTTCAAACAAGTTTTGTTGTGAGGAGATGAAGCATGCTTGTGACACGCATTTGGCTTCTCTGGTTTTGGATATAGATGACGCGGTGTTGTTGATTGAGTATGGACTGGAGGAGACTGTATATATGCTTGTGGCGGCTTGCTTGCAGGTGTTTCTGAGGGAGCTTCCTGGTTTGTTGCAGCGATGGAGTGTTATGATGTTGGAAGCAAAATGGGGATTTTTTTTTTCTAATTTCGGAATGGGGAACTGGTATGAAACTTGGAAGCGAATCAAAAAGGGTTTAGTACAGTGTGCATCGCAATCTTGGAATTGCCTTCTTTTGCTTTGCCACTCTACAGGTAAATCTACTCTTGTTCTTCTGCTTCTTCTTCGTATCTTAATCCAATAAAGATGAAGTTTAATAGTGTTAGCTCTGTGAAATTTTGCAGATTTTCGCATTGTTCTTGAGGCCACTGAAGACTCACAAGTACAGGTGATTACCATTCAAAAATTGTAACCTTGGGGTTCTATCAAATTGGGTTTCTGAAATTGAAAAATCTTGGGTCTCTGTTTTGATCTCGGGTTGGGATTTTCTGGTTGCGTATTGTTCCAAGTTTCCAACATCAACTGAAAAACACTTTGACTTGCACGACTCTATTTCAGGTTCCTCTACCGTCAGAGCCACTCCTCGCGTTGAAGGTTTACACATGGCTTCCACTACACCACATGACCACCCGCAATGGGAATTCTCCCGTGACGTGGAAATGGATTTTGGATCTGAAGAGCACGCTTCCATTGTGTATTCTGCCTTAGCAGTTGATAAAGAGTTGCAACCTGATAAAGTAAAACGAGGCATGACAGTATGAACCGAGTCCTAAAGTCTGAAAAAAATACAGGCTACTGCCTCGATTATCTAAGAACTGAGACATAATCCTATCTCGTTTTATCTCGATTCGTAACCGAGACATAAAGCCTATACCCCTTTTTACTTCGTTCGTATATGTCTCGATTGCAAAAACGATGCCTATAAGCAAAATTAACGGTGTCTTTTCCCTGTACTAGTAATTTTTGTGAATATTTACTTTTGATCGGCAAAGAATTTTAATTAAATAGAGTATTTGGAATGCTTCAATCATACATACACAGGATATATTCAATGTATTAATATTATTTTTTGCATGGATATTAAAAAATTATTGTGATATAAAACTTTTACAATTAATGTAAACATACATTACTAGTTTGGAAATGGTTCAACAAACAATATTTTTAAATTTAGGTTCAGAGATATTTTAATTGTGACCAGTCCAGATACATTAACGTATACTGCTCAATAAAATATTGGGGAATACTTAATTAGTTAAAAGGTTTAATTGCTCGTTTATAATTGATCAGATCTGGTGTATAATCTAACATTAGTTACATAAACAATCTATATAATAAAGAAACCTTATAAACAGCTGGAAGAAGAAAATATCATGAAAATCATATTATGAAAAGGGTTATAGGAATGGATAATAAGATAAATTTTATGAGATTGTATAGGATAATAAATGGGATGGGTCTTTTTTAAAGAAGGACTACATTTCAGATCAATAAAATTTGAGTTCAAGCCATGTAACGGATCATCAATACATTTAACCGAATTTATGTGTTTTCTACCTTCAAGTACTCAACTTCATCATTTTTATTTAATATGAAACTTAGATCCATATGAATTTCTAACAATTTTCTTCAAATATAATAAAAAATCACTTAAGGTTCTATTGTTTATTCTATTTATAGAAAAGATATTATTTTCTTTTAATTTTCTTCTGCATATTTTTTATAATAATAATTGTCATTATTTATGGTATTATCATATGTAATTCATATCTTTAGAATGTAGTGATTTTTTTTGGTGCATTCTAGAAATGGTCAAATAATACTCTTTGTTTGCTGTTAAATGATTTACTTATTCAATTTAGTTGTCCAATAGTACTATTTTATAGCATGTTTTTAATTTATTTCATAATTCTTTTTACAATTAATCTTTCAAATATTGCACTTTTAAGTTTTTTTTAATCATTTTAGAGCTCTTAGTTATTTTTTTTGTTAAAAGTCACATATAACTTCTTTAATTTTTTTTGTCTTAATTAAGTTCCTAGTTTTGAAAAATTGAAGTAATGTGACTCTTGCTGTTAAATAGGTTGAACAGTGTAAAAAAAATAATGTGGCATGTTGTTAATTTTTTAAATGACATGGTTAAGTAATCAGTGATGTGAAATTTCATTTTTTTTAAATAGAAAATTGGAGAAAACACATTTCGTTCAACCCACTTTTACAAAGGCAAAAATGACGATGTTGTGGTTCATCTTCTTCTACGTTTGCGTAATCTCAATTCCTCATCTTATAAACAATACCACTCTCAATCTCTTCACCCTTCACCCTTTAATGGAGGTTAAAGTCTTTTCCTCTCTAGACCTCTCTTCTCCGAAACCTCACGAAATGTCAATCTTCACAACCCTTTCTGAATTCCCCTTCCTCCTCACCCACTTTTCCCCTTTCACCTCCACCACCTCCTCACCCACCTTCCTGTTGTCTACTTCCACACTTGCAAGTTCGACAAATCGTTCAATAAGTCAAGAAATAGGTCGAAAATCCCAAAGAGGTTAAAATAGAAAATTAGGGTTTCGATGCTACTTCAGGTGGTAGTAAAGGCATTATGGATTGTGGCTATAGGCACGATAAGGTTCAAAGGTGTTGTTCGTGGCGATTCAAAAGGAGGAGCAAGACTTGTAATTTGAGTTTCGATGGTGGACCGCGATGCTTCATTGTAGGTGTGTGATTGTGAATGTGTGGGTTGTGCATTTTCAAATATGTGCATTAGGGTTTTCACACAATGTTGTGGTGGTTGAAGAGGCAAATTTGTGTTGGGGATGAAGGCACAATTAGAGCTTACGTAGAGGAGTTTTGGGTCTTGTGGTGTTGTTGTTCTTCTTCTCCAATGAAGGTGCTAGGTGGCTCACGATGAACGTCTTGCATTGTAGGTTTTTGGAACGTTGTGTAAATCTGATGGTGGGGTTGTGCATTTCAACAATGGTTTATGTTGATAGGGGGAGCATTAGACTCCAAACATATTAGTTTTTGATGATGAGTGGTTAATAATGAGTAGAAAATGTTCTAATCATTCATGCACAATATAATTTGTAAACAAATGTTTTAAAACATTAAACATGTTTGTGTTAGATGTATAGATCATGTATAAATAAATGAAATAGGCTTAAACATGTCCATAATATATATTTCTGATAATATTAATCGATTACATAAGTAATTTAATCTATTAAAAGAAGCCAAAAATCATAAAAAGCAAAAACAAGACAAAACTATCTATTATAATCGATTACATAAGTAGCATAATTGATTAAAACAGAAAGTCATGCATAATCTATTATGCGCATAGTCTAATATGTTAGACAGTGTGAAATGAAGTGAAAAAAGTCATAATAATGTTTTAATCGATTAGATAAGTGGCATAATCCATTAAAACAAACATTGGTCTAATGCATTATGCTGACAACCTAATTTGTTAGGTTAATTGATAGAAGCAGTATAATCGATTACGTTAATTTAATCGATTAAACTGCGATTTTTATATAAATCATATTAGTGACCTGATTCATTAATGTTTTAATTGGCAATATACTGACAATTTTTTTCTGAGTTTTGAATACAAGCATATTCAAGAAGAGTTTTTGGAGGTTAGAAGCTACATTGGTTAAGAAGAAAACAAGAAATCCAACAAGACTCAAAGGAGTTTACTTGTCCTGACATATCTGCAGTATTTAGATGTAATCTCTTATGTTCTTATACTTTGTGTTTGTTTTGATACCTGTGCTGGGTAGGCCAAGTTTGAGAGTGAGTGTATCCTTGCTTGTATTGGTTGTATTAGATTTGAGTGGTGAGAATATCAATTGAGAGTATCATTATATTCTTAAACTCAAATCTTGATTAGTGGATTAACCCCCCTCCCATAAGATTGTTGAGGGAAGACTGAATGTAGACTTCTTGTAAGAGCTGAACCAGTATAAATCTTTGTGTGTTTTAGTCTTTCTTTTATATTTCTTTACTTGATTGATTCAAACATCTTTGACTAGTAATTTCAAGATTAAAGATTCTTTAAAGATTTAAAAAGCTTTTGAAATCCAATTCACTTCTCTTCTTTGCTTGAGATATAGAGACTACTTTCTAACAATTTAGACACCAGTTATACATGAATGAGATTTGGTGTGTCACGATGGTTGATGGAGGTGACCATCTATGAACTCTTATGATGATGTGTATTGGAGGTGCATGCATGGTAGCTCAAACTAGTGGCATGATTTGATGATGTGTAATTGAGGTGCATGCGTGGTGGCTCAAACTAGTGGCATGATTCGTTTTTTGGCGAGCTCGCAGTGCTGGAATGTTCAAACCATTTAGCTAGGAACAGTTTCCCATTATGAGTGATGAGGGAATGCAGTAGCCTGTCTGCAAATAATATTATTCCAATTTTCTATTTAAAAAGAAACGAGATTCTACTTCACTAGCCTCTTTGCTCTGCCACGTCATGTCACTATATTTTTTAATGTCTTTAGTGAATTTAACGACAAAGATCACGTTGCTTCAATTTTTTAAAATTACAAACTCAATTGAGAAAAAAAAATTAAAGTCCCATCTACACTTCCAATAAAAACTAGAACTATTATAATGATAAAATAAAAAACGAGAATTACTATAATGATAAAACTGTTTTTTAAATTTTCTTTATTTCTTTATATCATTTCCACATTCATCCGAGCACAATAACAATAATAATAAATATTATTTCGTAATTTTGTTTCTTTCTCCTCAAATCCTCTCGTTTCAACAAGAATGGTTTGAAAATTAGAAACTTAATTGAGATAAAAAAGAAATTAGACTCCAATCTTTGACTTCCAATAATAAACGAGGACCACTGAAATAATAAAACTTTTTTTAAAATATTCTTTATTTCTATATATCATTTCCACGTTGAACTCAGGACAATAGCAATAACAATAAATATTATTTAGTAATTTTGTTTTCTTTCTCCTGAAATCCTCTCGTTTCAGCAGGAATGGTTTTCAATCTTTCTTTCACAAATCCACGAAAATAAATTGAAGTAAAGAGCATTCATCCGTCCTTTTCCTTGCTCGCCAAGCGTACACTCCCAGAAGTGAACAAGGTGTGAGTGAAGAGAGAGCAGAGCATTTAGCTGAATTTTAATTTAGCTTCCATGCTTGGAGTTTTTGATGAAAACTTTTAGCCAATAGTTGAGCAGAAATTGGAGGGTAACAGACAAATAAGTCGGTACAAACGTGAACTTGTATGAATATTTTTAGTTACGTGGAAAGTGGTCCCGAACTCAATTTAGGGCAAGCATAAAAGGGTGATATGCATATTACCATTGTATTGCATTATTACAGATACCGGTTATCTGTCATTCAATTCTAGCATTAAATGAAAACCAGCAAGTGAACACCTACCATTCCTTACTTCCATCACATTTCATAATCTAACTATCCCACCTTCAATCCCTCATCTCTATAAAGACCCCTTCAAATATTCACAAACCACACCACAACACAACCTTAACATCATTCCTTCAACTGCAACTTTATCCTCTAACTCTTCCCAATCATGGCTAGTCCTCTTCTTTTTCAGGTTACCTGCGTGGTTGTGGTGCTGATTGTTGGTTTTGGACAGAATATTCCCTTGGCAGAAGCAGAGATTCCATGTGGCTCGGTGCAAATGACTGTGGCACCATGCATAGCCTACCTAACGGGTCCTGCTGGTAGACCCATCCCTGCACCATGCTGCAGCGGTGTGAAGCGCATCAACGACCAAGCCAAGTCCACCCCAGATCGACGATCCGTCTGCACATGCCTCAAAAACACTGCTTTGAAGCTACCTGGAATCAATGCTCCACGCCTTTCAGCCCTCGCTAGCAATTGTGGGGTTAACTTGCCCTACAAGATCACCCCTTCCATTAATTGCAACACGTAAGAGCACTCACTCACATCAACATCATACTATAACATCTTTCCGCAGTTAATGATGTTGATCACTGTGTTTAAATAACTTCTTTACTTTTCATTCACATATATGAAAAGTTCATGTATATAGTATATTTATACACATACTAACATCAATTTTTGGTTATTGTAGGATATCATAAGCAGCTTGCACAAGGGTAAACGATATATACTTATACGACAATAATAAGCATCAGAGGGAATAAAGATGGTTTAAGTTCTCCATCGTCTGAATCCCCCACTAGGGAGTACGTTATGAAATGGGTGGTGAACTCCATCTCCATCAATGTTATAATGTTGTTGTTTGTCCAATGAGATATTGGATTTTCTATCGCTAATATATATTTATATTTACATATAACATCATCTCTCGCTCTTCTTTTATTTTTAATCCTTGTGTTTAATTAAAAGTGAATAGCAAAAGCACTCTTATATACTTAACATTCTAAATATAGAGTTAATATCATAAATTGTTAGAAAAAAAGGGTAGAATGAATTGATATCACGAGTTAGACCGATAATACATTGACTTACAAAATCAAGTAATTAATAAGTGTGAATGTCAAATATAAATATATATATATATATATATATATATATATATATATATATATATATTTATATATATATATATGATGGAAAATTAATAACAAAAAAATATATATAAAATATGCAACGAAAATAATTCTTCCAAAATTGTAAGAATTTATGAGAAATAACAATAAAAGAAAATGAAAATAATAATAAAAAAAACATCAATATTTTTAATGTGAGAAAACACTCTTAATATAAGAAATATAAGAAGTAAAAATTCATTGGCAGGTAATGTCTTAATCATCATATTAGCATATTGTCATATATAGAAACTTTTTCCAATTTTAAAAGCTTGCAGTACAAAAAAATCACTTAATACTCACGACCACTATCTATTGGTAATGCAAAAATTCGTCAATACATGTTTTTGACATATTTTTTATGGGAAAAAAATTCATCAATAATTAGTCATTAGGGTAAATGTTATAGACATCATATACTTATTGAAGGATATATTTGTCAGTAATTATTGACAAACAACTAATCTATTGATAAATTTTTTAATAATTATTATGCAAAATTCAAAACCAGTTTGGTATGACTCTTTACCACAAAAAATAGACATATAGAAACATTCTAAACCACACAAACAGACCTGCCAAGTTTTGAGACAGAATACCAAATCCAATAATGAAAATTCCACCTTATCACTTAAATGTAAACATATCACAATAATAAACATAATGTATAATAATATATGTCAACATAATTCAAACTAAGTCAAAAAATAGCCTAAATCAAACATAATCTTCAGGAGGATCGATATCCAAACTAAACTAATCCTCAACATTATAAGTATTATACAAGTTTTAATAATCTACATAATCATCAAAATCAATGTGTTCTTGCTTAAGGTCTTGTGGCTCTGGTACTAGGTTGGGTTGGACGGGATTAGGCTAGGCTGGACTGGTGTGGGCTACTGTTAGGACGGTGTTAGGTTGGATTGAGCCTATTGAAGGGCCTAGTGGTCAGGAGGCAACAATGTCACGACTAGATTGTAAGGATTGAAATTGGTCTTTTAATACCTCATAAGCCTTATCATGTGCTTCTAATCATTGTTTGAGGCACATAATGTCCTCAATACTGGAAGTGGAAGAAGATAATTGGTGCTTTAGACTATCGCTTCCACTAGTGTTTGCAACAAATTGTCCTATATATTCATTTCAATTTTCAAGTTTTGACACCAAATTCCCTAAGTCTAGCAACTCTATGGGTCCTGTTGTATTTGTTGTCCAAATCACACCATCATCACCTTTCAAATATGCATTCCCACTATGGTCTAGGACAAATTTAGCAAATTTTTCAACCAATAAATCTCTGTTGGAAGTTCTAGGATTGCATAAGCGTTAACAGAAAAAAAAATCATTATTATGAAAGCTAACAAACACATATCTACAAATTTGTCTATAGGTAATTCCACACAGATAAATTCCTAAATAATTATACAGATAAATTCATAAGTAATTATATACAAAATAAATCCATAGATAAATTATCTATGGACAAATAGGTAAAACTAATTTACCTACAAATTTTTGTAGTAGATAATAATGATTTTTCTTGTGAATTTATGTCAACATACAATATTTGATTCAATATTATTTGCATCTTTAACCTGAATGAAGTTTTACTTTTTGTTTTTTAATAAAATAATTTACCTTATATTTATCATTCTCGATCCTTTGCCTTTGCTTTTAAATTAGTCATTATTGTTTTTGTATTTCCGGTTAGAATGTCTATTTTCCCAGTCTATACCCCTGTTCATTCCTCTTAAGCCTCTATAATTAATATCGGTAGAAGTTTTCAACGTTTTCTCCTCCATTATATAACTTGAACTTTTGTTCATATTTTTTTATGCACCACCAGAGAATTTTGTTGTTAATCAAGGGAGAGTTTATCTTTTGGATTCTTCAATTGCGTACACAACATAATCAAACTTTGGTGTCAAAGAACATGAAATCCTTTCTACAATAGACACACACCTTCCATCTTCTCACTAGGAAATCAGATTTTGTTGTTGATTTCCAATATACTTGCAAGATAATTAGTTACTGGGTATCCCTCCTTCGTTGAAAAATATCTTCTTTAAAGCTTGAAGTTGAGCAAACTTCACTCTGTTAGAACCTTAATAGTTTATCTTCATAAAGTTTTAAATATCCTAAGAAGTTTCTTTGCAAAGAATAGGTTCGAAAATTAAACATTTAATAGTTTGGAAGAGAATTTTTTTACTTTTAGGTCCTTTACCCTTTTAGTCATATTAGCTTTCTAAGCATCATTCAACATTATTTTTGTTATTGGTTCCTGAATTCCATATTCAATGATTGGTTAATATATACTTCTTCTATAGTAAAAAATTCTCCATTAACATATCTCAATGATCATAGTATATATGTGGTATAGGAACAAGTAAATCATGTCACAAAATCAATCTATTGGTGATACCACATCAAAGATACACATGAACAATATTTACAACTAGATTTTGTTGTCTAACATTTTTTTCTTTTGGATTTTTCGTTTGAAATTGTTACTAATATCTTTGTCACAATAAAGTATAGGAAAGAGGTTAGTATATCACCTTATCTTAAACTTTTTTTAAGACATTTGGAATTCTTCTGTCGGCCATTGTAAAACGTTAAATTTATTATATGTCTTCTTACTGTATAATATTTTATTTGCATTTTGAAAACAAAATGGGTTGTCTTAAAAAATAGTTGGCTATTTATTTATAAGCAACTACCATGAGATGCTTTTATTTATACTTTATATCATGTCTATACAATTTTAGGTGTTATTTGATATATTTTTTCTTCGCCGGAGGCCTAAGGAAAAAACTACAAATATAAAGAAAAAATAAGACATGTCACGTTTTATGAAATAATCACTCGGTAGTCTAATATAAGGAGTTAATAAATCACGATTAGTTTATTCCAGTCCAGACAAAAAGAATTCACACCTTTAATTTTTTTTTTAAATATTATTCACTTTGTGACTTATATATACTATTAAAATATTTTATACTTCTTGGCATTTTTCTACAAGCATTTTGCACAACTTTTAAAATTCGCATGAGAATTCATAAAAACACTTATTCTCACAAACATTAAAAATGTAGTAATAGGAGGAGCGGAGAAGAGTCCTCAATTTTACGTTCTTGCTAAATTAATCACCAACTTTTTATAGTGGATCAAATATTTTCTGTTTAAAAAGTGGTTAATAAATCAGTTGAATTTTTCATCGACAAAAAATTGTATATAATCATTGATAAAAAAAATTCAAATATATAAATAACAGGGGATATGATAAAAGTTTAAATGAATATACACATATGATTATGGTGTCAAAGTGAGATTCATAAGAGATTGCTCATCATAGATTAAATTAACTAAAAATAAATCAGCTTCTTGTTTTGATAAAACCAAAATTGTAACTTGACATCATCATCACGAATTAATAGATTAGGAAATTGACTTATTTGAGGAGATTTTATTCTTTTGATTTATTTTATGTATTTATTATAATATTATTAAAATGGATTCATTAAATTATTTTTTTTTATAATTGTACAATTAAAGTATTCATATATTTTGTAAGATCTATAGAAAAATAAAAGTAATTTTATGTATGTTATGGTTTTGAATAATTAATTATGGTGTCCATTAGTATGTAGAAAGTACGAAAAATAATAATAAATAAATAAATAAATTTTTGGTTAGTGTAATTAGTTTCAAACATATTTTTGCATATGTAAGATAAAGACTATTGTTTGTATTTTTTTTTTTTACCATTTTGTTTAGCTTGGTTTTTCTTGTATTAATTATTTGAATTTGATGCAATTTGTGATGACAATCTTTGGTTAAAAGCAGGGACATAATTATAAATTAAAAAAAAATTAATACTAATATGGAAAATAAGAAAATCATGGAGGTTGATGTTTTGTTTCCCATGAAACATGGGTGCATGTTTTGGTAAAGGGAACCCATCCCTTTCATTTGTTTGTTTTTTTTTCTTTCCATTATATTACTACAAGCATCTTCCAAGAGGCTACATTCTCTTGATATAAGCTTGTTAAGGCCATAAGAGAGGAGGAAAAGAGAAGAGGGATTTAAGTTAGAATTTTCTTTGAATTTGAGAGTGAAAACAAGCAAAGGTGGGTGATCTAGGAGTATCAAGAGTGAAGAATTTCTTGCAAAGAGAAGAGGTAGGGGAGCTAATCCTTTCTTTTTATGATCATGAATATGAGTATGAATGTGTTAAAATTTGGTAATGGTAGTTATCTATTGACTTGTGTAAAATTTGGTTTTCATGATTATAATTTCTTATTTTCGAGTTACTGTGGTGAAAAATTTCTATTAATTGTTTTCACCGTTGGATTTAGCTAAAACTTTGATAGGTGAATGCTAAGACATATTACTAAACGTTTACCGTTCGGATTTGAAATTAGAAGTCTGTACTTGGAGAAACAAATCCTTCAAGTTTGAGTAAATTAGTTACCCCTGTAGTTCTGTTACTAAGTTGTCTCGGTAAAATATAGATTCTGACCTATTTGACCGTTAGATCAACTTCAAAATTTGATATAGGATCCCTAAGACATATTAATACACTTTTCCCGATCGGATTTTTAATTGAAGGTCTATGCTTAGAGAAAGAAATTTCGAAAGTTTGAAATATTTGATGAACACTGTAATTCTGTTCTTAAGTTATAATGGTAAAAATTTCATATATATTCCATTTACCGTTAGATTGAGCCCAAACTTTAGTATGTAGTTTATAAGACATATTAGGTGATCTTGACCGTTCAGATTTGGAATTAGATGTCTGTGCTTAGAGTAATTCATTCCGCATTTTGAGTTTCACCGAGAACCACTTAAATTTCTGTCTCTGAGTTACCTCGGTAAAACCTCCATATCTACTTAGTTAGCCGTTGGATTACCCTGAAATTTTAATATGTTGTTTCGAAAAGATAGTGTCATACTTTTACCGTTCAGATTTTAAATCGGAGATACAGATTTATAGATATTAGTTTCGTATCTTCTCAGGGATCTCAATACTGTTTAATTTATGTTTTTGGATCATTTATACATAAATTATGATTTCAGGCTCATTAACCGTTAGATTGGACTGAAAATTTTACCATATGATTTAAACATATTGTTTGTTAGTCTGATTGGTTCAGATTTTAATTATTGATATGAGTGAAGAGTAATCTTTCCACGAAATAGTAAATTTATTTGTATTGAATAAATTCTTGAATAATTATATTCTTAAATTGTATGTGTAGTTGTATTTTGAAAATTTGAAGATAAGTAATATAATATATTCTATATTAGAATATAAAATTATATTGAATATTACTGAGTTAGTAATAATTATTTGAGTTAAATCATGAATTGTAAATAAGTTTATGGTAAAATTTGATGGGTAATATAAGAATTATTGTCATAATTGTAAATTTGAAATTTATTTATTTTCCTACGACTTTGATAAGTCGGGAGGGAAGATGTTTGAAGTCGGACGCTACTTTGGTAACTAGGTGAGATAATGAGAGATTAATTTGGCATAAACCGTACTACTTTGGTAAGTAGGCGGAATATTACCTTGTTGTGCTACTTTGGTAAGTAGACAATATTACCTTATTGTGCTACTTTGGTAAGTAGACAATATCATCTTATTGTACTACTTTGGTAAGTAGACAATATCATCTTATGGTACTACTTTGATAAGTAGACGATATCACCTTATTGTGCTACTTTGGTAAGTAGACAATATCACCTTGTTATACTACTTTGGTATGTAGATCACCTCGTTAGATTACTTTGGTAAGTAGTCAGTATCACATGGTTATACTACTCTGGTAAGTAGACAGAAGGATTGTTGACTGCTTTGCTTTGGTAAGTAGGCAGGTTAATAATATGTTGCATTGACTCTAGTAAATGTATTGCTGGTTCTGACTTGAGAAATATTATATAGTATCAATGTAATAGTCTGTTCTTGAGTATGTTCGAGATGCATGTATTGGACTGATGTTCACACTTGTGATATTAGTAAGATTGTGGATAATGTATATTTCTTGATTTGGTTAGCTCACCCTACTGTTTGTGTTTGTGTATGTGAATGCAATGATCGTATAATGTGTGATATTATACGGGAGCATAAATTATTTCAGATGAATTAGCAGATGGTTCTGGACTTGCTTAGAAGATGAGAGATCTGTGGGGAACAAGGAGACATAGGGAATTTTTAAAATAAATCTATGTTTGAATTTCCGAACTGTGTGAAATTTTAAATTTCAGAAGTTTATGAACTGTGTGAAATTTTATTTTCAGAAGACTTGTGTTGTAATAAAGAACGTAATATTTTGTTGGTGTTGAAATAAAAAAAAATTATATATGTATTTTATGGAACATAAATTGTAACGCCTAATTCGGGGTGTTACATATTTTACTATAGTAGTTGAAAATAATCTATATAACTTGACAATCAAATAAATTAAATATTTAAACTATTTAAATATTATTAAATAATATTTTAGTATTTAAAAAATTAAATTATCAATTTACAAAATTAGAAATAATGAATAATTATAGTAAAAATTTACAAAAGAAATGGTAAAAAACTAGTAAAGTATTCTTGTTGATGAGTTAGGACTAGACCAATCTTTCAATTTATTTTAAATTCATTTGGTCTATGTTAACCTAATCCATATTTTAGAAACATTGAATATATTTTTAAGACAACCTATAGCGAATTTTAAAAACATTGAATATCTTTTGAAGTGAACTGGACTTAATTAAACTTATAGCGAGTTAGATTTAGTCCCATATTATAATCCATTTGACATCTCTATGAATGTATGGCTGCTGCTGCTTACGTACCCCTTTTTTCATGAGTAAACCCTCAAGCTGGCTGCTCCTTACCTCCTATACTGCAATAAATTAAAAGTGGAAATCCACAAATCAATTTCAGATTAATAATAGTTCACATATTATCTATATTCAAATTTTCTTTAATTGAATATATCAAAAGATAAAACGTAGATGATATGCTTTTGGAGTTATTATTAGCTTTTATTACAAAAGTGGTACAGTTTTTAAATAGTATATATTAAAACAAAATTGTGCCAAGTAACACAATCTAGAAATCGATTTTGGTTTCGTAAAATTAATTATAGACATTTCGCGATAGTTTAGAAAGGTCACACATTTTCATTAAGAAATTGGTTATACAATCAAAATCACTTCCTATATTATCAAAGATATGAAATTTTTATCAAAACTAGTCGGGTAATGACTTTAAAAAACTAATCACGCCCTTTTTATGAAAAAAACAGTATTGTTTTCTTAATAAAAAAAATTTACTTAGAAGTCTAATAAATCTTTCATTAATTTCCATGTTGAAAAGTTCTTATTATCTCAAACTCAAAATCTTATAAAACAATATTCATAAATTTAATACTTTAATATGTTTTTTTCAAAAAAATATACAAAATTTTGATAACAATAATACACAAGTTCATATAAAATATCATATCATTTTTAACTCAAACATTAAGACAAGTTTATGGGTTCATCAGAAAGTTATATATGTTATAAAGAATATTTTTTTATAAACTTATTTTAATATTTTGGGTTAATAGTATTAATGTATTCTGTAAATTAGATTCATGTTTCATTAGTATCATTTTTTCTCTTTGAAAAACTCATCCATGATATTAGCTAGAACCGATAGCTAGTCTTAGTGATTGACTTAAATAGATCTCTATGTTAAAAGTCTTTCCAATGAAAGATTAACTAAGTGTGTCTTATAATAAATGGCAGTATAAGTAAGGAGTATTGAGTGGTTTAAAATGCCTTCAGTGGAAAAGAAGTGTTCAAAGAAATTATTATTCAAATATAAGTTTAACTCTCATAGCATTCTCACGTTGCCTAATCATCTCTCAAAATTCCATCAATGCAGCACTTCCAATTACTCATCTTGAATTAATAACAAGCAAATTTTAAACACTTGAAAAGTAGTTGAAACACGAGTATGGTTATTTTTCAGTTTAGAACAGAGTTAGAGAAAAGGTGATTTGAAGAAGAAAAAGAATATGAAGGGTGATGAGTTACATACAGTTCGCAATCCATGTCGATGCTGAACTGGTAGGTTAAGCTAACGCCACACCTTGAAGGAACGCTTGCATATGCTGTGGAGTTTATTTAGTCGGTGGAATTCTGGGCAGCCTGTTGAATGAAACGGCAAGCTATTTTCTGATTGTGGAAAGAGTGTTGGAACTTCCACGTCGACTAGAGATAAGATCAAATTATAATATATAAATGAAGTACAAATCTCGCCGATTTTGTAAGATTGAGTTATGTTTAAACTCACTTTCTAATTTTTAATAAAGAGTTCATGACCTTGTTTCTCAGGTTTAAGCCTCCCTGCAGCATTCTAGAGGGATCGTGTCTCCTCCAGTTTTCACATCGCAGCACGTTAACTCGCTCATCGCCACACCCAACAACACAATCATGCACACCATCACACCCATCGCCTTCCCAGCCCCTTTACTTCCCATCTTCTTTTCCTCACACTCTTGATCGCTTTGCACAAACTTGGTTTCGGAAGAGATTGATCAATTCATAATTGCTATTAAGTAAAAGATAATATAGAGTTCTTGTTGATGAACATGGTGAAACATGGAACTAGGAATTCGGGAAACCCTAGACATGTTGGTTCATATGTTCGTTGTGCCTATATGTTTGGAAGTTCCTATGTGTATCAAAGGAAAACTTGTAAATATAGTTTGTTTTTACAGATTATTGCCTGCTTAGATAGATAATCTATTTCTATCTTTTTCTTATGCCACGTGCATCAACTATCAAACCTTATTCAAGTTAGATAATGGACATTAGAAAAAATAATACAACATCATTTTCCTTTGGATTTTCTATTTGATAATCTTCTACATATAATTTTTATTGTAAATTTAAATAATAATATTTTTATTCGAAAATTTATTTATTTAAGTTATTTATACATTCTTTTAATAAAATATACTATATTGTATAATTGTTTTAAATAACATACTTCCTTAGAAACGCCTTTAGTTCTAATATAACATGAGTTTGATGCATGACTTTTTTTAAACAATATAAACAAGTCACAAAAAGTCATATAGATGGTTTCTTGAAATGAAAGAAATTTTTAAAAACTTTTTGTTTCTTTTCATGTGCAACCAATTCCAGCTTTATTTAAAACACGCATTTGTGAATTGAGGAGTGCATTTAGATCTTCCAGCTAAATTCTGCCAGATTTTTCATACGATACTTAATTTTTGTCAAATGCTTCTTGCAACCCTCACACTCATGAGCTTCCTCTTGAGAAATTGATTACAATTGCATGGAGAATTTTCATAAATCATTTCTAATCATTCATATCAGTTTTCATATCATCATTCTCATCTTGCAATAGTTTTAATCTATTCTCAAGCCATCTATTCTCTTCTTTAAGTCTATTTCAAATAGGATAATGCTTTGCTTTTCCTCGTGTAACTCTTTAAAAGTTAATAAATTCTCTTTAGTTTGAAACTTAGAACTACTTCCACCACTTTTGCTTGAAATTTCTGCATCAGTCATTAAACAAACATTGGCTTCTTCCTCTTCTCCCCTCTCACTTGAGCTACTAGATGTGCTGGAAACATTATCTTCTCATGTAGTATGAGATCTTTTCTTCTTATTCAATCTCTTTGCTTCATTCTTTCGTGTCCTCAAATTTTTGTTTCAATTTTAATAAAGGATAATTAAATTTAAAATGATCTTGCTTACAACATTCATAACATTGTCCTTTGCCAAGATAGACTTGTTCTTGCATTTTAGAAATCTTGAAAATTTCTTCACCACATCTCCTTTCTTCCATGCACACATTAGCCTTTTGGACATTAGCTCCAACTCATACTTTTCCAGTTTTCCAAACAAGGTTTCCAAATTCATTTTCGTAAGATTTCTTGATTTTGATATAGTTGTCACTTATGGTTGTCATGATCTATTAAAGATCTTCAAGATTTTGATATTAGTTATTCTCTATTAAAATATTTTACAAGACCAAGAAGATAATATTGATGGGGAAATGGCCAAAAAATATAACAACTTGGCAAAAAGTAATAATGCAATGAAAATTCAATCCCCCTTCTTGCGAGAATCTATGAGGAGCACCAAACAAATAGAACAAAACTAGAATCCAAAGCACAAAGAGACACCAACAATTTTTAACGTGGAAAACCCCTCAATGCAAGGGTAAAAACCACGAGTCGTCCAGACCAAAGAAAAATCCACTATGATCAATAATATGGTACAAAAGAGTCTCCAATAATAACACCAAATGGTGTGTTCAATAAGCCAATTTAAATAAGCACAAATGCTTACAAATGAGAACAAAGAGGATGAAAATTCTCCAAAACACTACTGCTGGTGCGGGACCGATTTCTCCCAATCTAGACCTCTGATTGACGATCCGAACGGTCAGAATGAAGAACCATATGTCCAGAACCTACTGTCCAAAAATCCGCTCGATCCAACGATGAACGACTTGACAACAACGAAAACACCAATGCAGGTTTAGGGTTATGCGGGAATAGCTTTCTCTCTTCCTTTTTCTCTCACCTTGCTTTTGCCTCTCTTCAAATGACTCTAATGTGCCCTACTAATCTGACCCATCTCTATTTAACCTAGTGAGACATAAAGGTCCACATTATTTGAGCCTATTCTCCACATAGGAAGGGAGCCCAATAACCCAACAAATCTCCCCCTCACGACTATGTGGAGATATCCGCCAAACCGGCGATCTCACAACAAACTTCAAAATTTCCTCTTGACAATGCCTTGTTCATCATATCAGCACCATTATCATCTGTATGAACCTTCGCTAATTCCAACAACTTAGCATCCAAAACATCACGTATCCAATAATACCTCACATCAATATGTTTGGATTTAGAATGAAAAGTTGGATTCTTACCAAGATGAATAACACTTTAACTATCACAATACAACAAGTATTTCCCTTGCACAAAACCAAGCTCCTGCAAGAATTTCTTCACCCATAAAAACTTCTTACATGCTTCAGTAAGTGCAATGAATTATGCCTCAGTAGTAGACAACGCTACACACTTTTGTAACTTTGATTGCCAAGCCATATCTGAATCTGAGTAACCCACCAAAGTAGGCTTATCACCTCCAAAACAAAGCCTCAAATCACTAGTACCACGAAGATACCTCAAAATCCATTTCACAGCATTCCAATGCTCTCTACCTGGATTTGATAGAAATCTACTGACTGTACCAACAGCATGTGCAATATCAGGCCTTTTACATACCATTGCATACATCAAACTACCCACTGCAGAAGCATAAGGAACTTTGCTCATATCCATCTTCTCAGCTACATTTGAAGGACTTAGTTTAACACTCAACTTAAAATGAGTAGCAAGAGGAGTACTTACAACTTTAGCATTTTCCATTTGGAATCTTTGCAACACCTTCTGAATGTAGTGCTCTTGTGATAGCCAAAGTTTCTTCTCTTTTCTATCACAAGTGATACTTATACCAAGAATCTTCTTAGCAGCGCCCATGTCTTTCATGGCAAATGACTCGCCCAGTTACTTCTTCAACCTGTCAATTTTGGATAAATCTTTCCCAACAATAAGCATGTCATCAACATATAACAACAATATAATGAAATCATTCTTAGAAAATTTCCTGACAAAAACACAATGGTCAAAAGTAGTGTTCTTGTAGCCTTGCTCACACATAACAGACTCAAACTTCTTATACCACTGCCTCGGAGTTTGCTTCAAATCATATAGGCTTTTTCGTAGCCTACACACATAGTCTTCCTCACCTTTAACAAGAAAACCATCTAGTTGATTCATGTAAATCTATTCCTCCAAATCACCATGAAGGAAAGTTGTCTTCACATCCATCTGCTCAACCTCGAAATCTAGAGTAGCAGCTAAACTTAACACAGTTCTGATGGATGTCATTCTCACCACAGGTGAGAAAATCTCATTGAAGTCAACACCCTTTCTTTATATGAAGCTTTTCACCACTAATCTGGCTTTATGTCTGGTAGACGTGGAATTGCTCTCTTTCTTCACCTTGAAAATCCACTTGTTCTCTAAGGCTCTCTTACCCTTAGGCAACTTTACCAAGTCATAAGTGTGATTATCATGCAGAGATTTCATCTCATCCTCCATTGCATCCAACCACTTTTGCTTTTCTTCACTTTCAATGGCCTCCTCATAACATTCAGGTTCTCCCTCATCAGTCAACATCACATACTCATTAGTAGAGTACTTCTTAGAAGGTTGTTTTGGCCTGTCAGATCTTCTAGGTTAAGCTTCTGGTAACTCGGGTATATCACCAAGACTCTCATCTATTGACACATCATGTTCCTCTTCATCAACATTATCAATAAGAACATCCAATCCATCTCCATTCTACTGATTATTAGTATCACCATGTTGTTCATCATCATGAACATCAATATCCAAATCATTAATAGACAACCGAATTGGATCAAAATCAGTCACATTACCATCTTCCTTAGGTGTAGACTTCTTCACCTTATCAATATCTTCAATGGTTTGATCTTCCATGAATTACACATCACGACTTCTAACAACTTTCTTTTCAACGGGGTCATACAACTTGTAGCCAAATTCATCCTGACCAAAGCCAATGAAGATGCATTGCCTTGTCTTCACATCCAACTTGGATCTTTCATCATTTGGAAAATGAACAAATGTTTTACAACCTTAGAGTTCAAAGCAACTGCAGGACTTAGATTAATAACATGCACTGCTGTAAACAATGCCTTACCCCAAAAATGCTTAGGCAATTTTGCTTCAGAAAGCATACACCTAACTCTTTCAATCAATGTCCTGTTCATCCTTTCTGCTAAACCATTCAACTAAGGAGTTTTGGGAGGAGTCTTCTTATGTGCAATACCATACTGTCTACAATAAGAGTCAAATGGCCCACAATATTCACCACCATTTTCAGTACGAATGCGCTTCAGCTTCTTGCTTGACTGCATCTCAACCAAAGCATGTAATTCTTTAAACTTGTCCAACGCTTGGTCTTTTCTCTGTAGTGCATAAACCCAAAGCTTCCTGGGACAATCATCAATAAAAGTAACAAAGTAAAGTGCACAACTAAAAGACTTTACGTTCAATGGGCCACAAACATCAAAATGCACCAATTCAAGCAACTCTGACTTCCTGGAAGGAGGATGCTTCTTGAAGGATACTCTGGTTTGTTACCAGCCATGTAGTGAGAACACTTCTCCAACTCTACACTCTTCAATCCTGAGAGAACATCCTTTTTAGCTAAGCAGTTAAGTCCCTTTCACTGATATGTCAAAGCCTTCTATGCCACAAAGATGACTCCATATACACGACATTCACACTATCTTTAGCAACCAAAGCTTTTGTCCAGTAAAGCTTAGAGTTTTTCTCCCCTTTAGCCACAATCAAGTTACCTTTGGTTAGCTTCCACTTTCCAGAACCAAATTGGTTATCAAATCCACCATCATCAAGTACCTGCACAGAAATCAAGTTAAAGCGAACATCTGGAGCATGTTTAACTCCTCTAAGAAACAACTGCATCCCCATGTTGGTTTGCAAGTGAACATCACCAACACCAATAACCTTAGACACTCCATCATTACCCATCTTCAATACTTCAAAATCACCAGGTGTATAAGATGTGAAGAACTCCTTCCTGGATGTAACATGCAGTGTACCACCAATATCAATTATCCACATGCTCTCATCAGATACAAGATTAATAGTGTCATAATCATGAAGACAAACAAGGTCACCACATGTAGTAGTAGTAACACGATCATAATCATTGGTATCTTTTTCTCTTTGCTTACGCTTTTTGTCTTTGCTCTCTTTCTTCAACAAAAAACAGTTCTTCTTTATATGCCCTGTTTTGTGACAATAGTGACACTTCATATTCTTGTATCGAGACCTGGACTTGCTCTTGCTTTTATCTCTATCACTATTTGGTTTTTTCTTCTGGCTTCACCCCCTATTCTCTGTAATAAGCACTTCTGAATGAGATGAAGTACCCTGGATCTTCCTTCTCATCTCCTTATTAAGAGCACCACTCTTTGCCATTTGCAAAGAAATATCACCATTAGGGGTAGCACTTATCATGGAAACCCGAAATGTTTTCCACGAATCCGGTAAAGAGTTTAATAGGAATAAGCCCAATAGATCATCATCAAATTTTATACCCACTCCTGCTAATTGATCATAGCGTCCTTGAAATTCACTCAAGTGATTTGAAACAGGAGTTCCTTCCTTGTACTTCAACTCCATAAAATTTTTCAACAAGTACAATTTATTAGTCCTTAACTTAGAAGCATACAAGGACTCAAGCTTCTCTTGAGTCCTTGTATATGATGACTAATATACTGACAACACTTTTTCTCCCCTTTGTGTATGATTAAAAAAGTGAAACCAAATGAAAAATAAAGAAGAATAACAAGAAGCACAATAATATTAGCAAAAGAAACAATTACATGAAGATGTCCATACAAAATAGAATTTCAAAATAGTTTAAAACATTAAAAATTAACAAAACATGAAGTGTTCAAATTCTAATACTTAAAGGAAGCAACATCTACCGTAACATTTTTCACAAATATGAGTCATTCATTCTCTCCGTAAGAGTAAACAAAGCGAGTAAACAATATGTAAAGACAATAATACAACATAGTTTTTAAGAAATTGTAATTAATTAATGCAGGAATAATAAAAAAAATGCTAACTAATAATATTGAAACACAAAATAATAAATAATTAAATTAAATTAGGTGGATTGGTGAGCCGGGTTGGCTCACCACGGGTTCAACCCAGTGAGCCGAGTTTTAAGTGAGCCGGGTTGAAAAGTAGCCCGCATAAAAAAATTGTACTTTTTTCAAATCCAACCCGACTCAAACCCGTGGTGAATCGGGTTGGCTCGCAAGTTACAACCCATTTTTATTTTGACAGCACCAGTTATAATTGTGATTCTAATCTTGAAGTCAACTACTATATCCTTAAACAAATTATAAATTTTAACTACAAGAAAAAATATTTTTTGTAATATTGATTTAGACAAGGCAATTATCCATATTTAACATAAAATTTATAACACAAAAAATATTATAAGTGAACAAATATCAATAATGTTGATAAAAAAAATTTGAATAACATAATTCATTCATAAATAAAACATACTAAAGAATTTTTTTTTTATCCAAAATGTTCTCTTTACCATATTTTTTAATTGAATACTAATATTTATTCATATCCAAATTTATTTATACATCTAGTTATAAAAACAGGAAGAAGAAAAAATAGAAAAGATACATGTAGATAGAGTGGATTGGTTAGCAAAGTAATGAAACTAAACCCTAGTTGCCAAAACATGTGAGAGAAGATGAAGTCATGACGAGTAAAGAAGCGCATAGAGACATGATAACGATTTAAAATACCGTTATCTGTGATGTAATTTTGATACTAAAAGCAACCTTTTTCACTTAGAAACTTGCTTGGACTCATGCTTTTTCATTAAGTTGTGTGAATAAGAGAGTTGAGGTTGAATTTAATGATTTTATGACTAATTCCCTTTGTTTTGATAGAAAATGAGTTAGTACAGGAAACAGAGATGAAGTGCAAAGGATATAGATCTCAGAAAGGCCTAGAAAAGCACCAGAAGAGGGAACCACACAAAGCTTGGGCGAGCTGCAGGAGGCTTGGGCATGGAAAAATCGACATTCGCCGCCCGGGCGCCCTCCTAGGCCGCTCGGGCGACGAACCCCGAAGCTTGGGCGAAATTGAAGGCTCAAGCCCTATGGAAGTCGACATCCACCGCCCTGGCGCCCTACATGGGGCGCCCGAGCATCGCACGTTGCTAATCCGGCCCAGTTTTTGTTCTGTTTCAACTCTTTTGGACCGGGCCCTGTTTCTATTCTTTTCCAACTTTATTTAAAGGACCTAGGCGCTCTAGGTTTTGTATCTCTGGCTGGAGCAACACAACAGCACACTCTTCTACTCTCTAAAGGCGGATCTGGAGGCGGGAGCTTCCTCTTCTACTCTTAGGGTTTTACTATCTCATGCTTTTCCATTGTTCATATAGTTTCTCCATGTCTATGGGGAACTAAACTCTATTTGTTGTTGGGGAATGATGTAACATTGTGAACTCTCATGTATTTGAATTGATTCTTAATTTATATGCTTTATTCATTATTTGTTAGGGAATTCATCTATTTCTAATGCTTGCTCTATTTAACTCATTTAGTGCATGATTTATGAATTGCATGAGTGCCGGGAGGTTCCTTACAATTCAAGTTCTTGTTGAATTCTCCCAAGGGTAATATTTCTCAGGGATGAGGGTATGAGTACTTGGTCGTCTTAAGCTCTTGATCTTCAGACTTAATTCTCTAGGAATGCTAGGAATTGCACGAACTAGGAATTAAGGCAGGCTTATTGCGCCAAGGGATTGGGTTCTAAGTACTTTAGTGAGTGATGTTAACATTAATGAATAAAGAGGAATTCTTATATACATGAGAGGGAACTTGGTGAAATCTAACCCCAACAACATATTCATCTCATATTAAACAACATTCGTTCATCTTTGTGTTACTACTATTGATCAATTTGCATTCATATTTAATTTTCTGTCTTAGCATTTCAAACCAATGATCTCGTTTATTTTAAGTCTTAATTAATTGAGTTATCACACAATTGTTTAGTGTCGAGAGTCTTTTGGGATACGATACTTGGTCTTACCATTTTATATTACTTGTGCGATTTGGTACACTTGCCAATCTATCAACAAGACACAACTAAGAGAGTATGAAGATAAATGTATGTATGAGATATTTGAAACCACACATCAAAATTAGATGGAGCCACGCGTCAATTAACTTATGTAATCATGCATTTGCATTATGGAGTCATTATTTGATTTGCAATTTATTTAAAGAGATATACTTTTATATCGATAAATTTTGTATACATTTATTTAACATGTTTTTTTAAAAAAAAATACAAAAATTTACTTATGACCATTTTACTATTATAATATATGTCAAATAAATATAAAAATATTTTACCATATCATGACTGTAAGGATCGAGAAATTCAGAGAAAGTGGAGGAAGCCAAGTGTATGCAGCTGATTGAACCGAACGGTTTTTGTGGTAGTATATAAGCAAAAAGTTCAAAATCTCGTTCATTCTCTGCATGCACTTCTTCTTTCCAAATTTCTGAATTCTCTTTTCTCTTCCTTCTCTCTACAAATTCTCTCTAGAAATTCTCACTTTTTCTTCAACTGATCATCCATCATGCTGTGCCTGAGCTTTCCTAGTGTCAAGAGTTTCTCTTTTCATCGATGAAGTTGTTGTTTTGGAGTTGGTAAGTTCAATTCCTTCGTCCTTTGAGGTTCCTAAATTTTCTAGTACATGCAAGTATTGTTCATCTTGCATGTGTTAATCAACTACTCCTCTGAATCTGTTTTCTGCCTTTGATCCTCTGGTTGGTTCCTTTTCACCGATCAGAAATTTGTAGGCTGCCTTAGAAGTTACTTGCGGGTTAGGCAAGACTATGGAAGTGTAGAATTTGTCCGGTTCATTCGAGGTAAGGGAAGCTAGTTAATTTAATTGTGATTTCCTATGTATGAAATTACTGTTTGGATGGTTGCATGTGTGTAACTTGAATGTTTGATTGAATTGTGTTGAATTTGTGAATGTTGGAACCTGTGAACTGGTTGGAGTTTCTCTGCATAAGTGTTCGGTTTATTCTAATCTTAAGACAGTGAGTATGTGAATATGATAGTTTGGGGTTGGGAGTGAAATCTGGTATGGGACTCTTTGGGATGATGTTAGACCGATTTTAGGTGTCTTTGTATAGGCTTAAAATGGTATATGAATCATGTTTGGAGGATTAGAAGTTGGGAAGTGGTAGGAATTGGTGAAGATAGTGGTTGATCATAATACTGCAGCTATTCTGCAGAATTATGTAGATCGCCGAGTGTCATTCAGTGAACATTCGGCTTTCTTCTTGTGTTCGGTCTTAACTGAGTTCTACTTCTGTAGAGCTTTTCAGTTAATGAACGATCGGTCTTGTGCTAGTATTCTGTTTTAGTCATAGCAATCGTTCTTAGTAAGGTGTGAGATTTCTTAGTAGCGATCGATCTTAGTGGGTTGTGGGATCTCTTAGTAGCAATCGGTCTTAGTGGGTTGTGTGGTCTCTTAGTAGCGATCGTTATTAGCGGGTTGTGTGGTCTCTTAGTAGCGATCGGTCTTAGTGGGTGTGTGGTCTCTTAGTAGCACTCGTTCTTGTACTAGTGCTCGACCTCGTACTTGTATTCGGTCTTAACTGTGTTCGGCCTCTCATGGGCCTTACCTGTTATTGATCGTTCAGTGATATTTTAGCAATCAGTATCAACTCTAAGTGTTCGGCTTAAACTATAGGTGTTTGGCCTAAGCCATAGGCGTTCGGTCTAAACTTAATACTTGGTATGGTGGTAGTATTCGGTCATGTTGTGGTACTCGTAATCCTCTAGTTATGGGTTAGTAATAGTGCTCGGCCTTCTCTTCGGCTATATCTATTATTGATCGGTCGGTCCTGTTCTTTAGGTAGTGAGAGAGCGATCGGTCTCCAACATTCATAGGGTGTTCGGTCTTGTTCATATATATTTGGTTATTTCTGTTCGGCTTATATTTATTCCAATGTGTTAGGATAATTAATTGTTCCAATTGCTTTGATGGCTGATGTATGGATTATCATAAGGGTGTCAAATTGAAAGTATGGTACGATGTTCCAACTGGTATGAAAGAGAATTCCAAGGAGGAATGTCTCAGTTATTGGTTATCAAGGTGGTTCTAAAGTATGAATATGGATATCGTGCTAAGTTGTCGTTCATCCTGAAATTCTACGATTACTATTCTCACAAAGAGAGGTAATTCATTTGTGAGAATATCAGGAGGTCCTTTAACCTCAGGGTATCGAGGTAAACATCACTTGATTAACCTTGGGTGGTAGCTTGATTGGTGTCAGCTGTTTCACCATCGCAAGTGCAAGGACGACTGTAGCTACATATTCATACAATCCGGATGGTCAAGTCAGGTGTTCGGTCTATGCATGAATGTAGTGTTCGGACATAACTATTTAAGTGTTCAGTTTGTATATGTTTGCTTGTATTCGATTTTGGTATGCAGTAGTGTTCGGTTCTGCATTGTTTGAACTTGTGCAAATTGTATGTATGTGTATGCAATTAAATTACATTAGCTTACCCTTATTTCTTGTTGTGTTCATGTTCCTGTTGGGTTCTTCTCTTGCAATGATCACCTTTGGGTGTGAGCAGAGATAGAGGAGTGCTCGGTGGAGCAAGGTTTGGAAGAAGAAGAGAGACCAGCCGTTTAGTATCTTACTGTTAATCTTGTTAATAGTGGTGTATAAACCGGTCGGTTAGGTACATAGTTTTATAGTAGTATAAGAATTTTGTAAAGTTTAAATTTTATAGTTATTTTGTAATAACTGTAAGATTAACTTTATTTTCCTGTAACTGTTTTAATATATTATTATATGTTTGCTCTTGCATATAGTTTTATATTATATTTTTGGGATGTTACCTCATTTGTTTATCATCCAATTGTTAATTTACATAACTAATAAAGAAATTTGGCGAACAAATAAAATGAAAAGATAAATCAGTGCGAAAAAAAGTATTA
Source organism: Vigna angularis (assembly GCF_016808095.1). NCBI lineage: Eukaryota > Viridiplantae > Streptophyta > Magnoliopsida > Fabales > Fabaceae > Vigna > Vigna angularis. The sequence continues at coordinate 12,147,055 of NC_068971.1, forward strand.
TTTATTTTCCCAAAAACATAATAAAAATATAAAAGAAAAGGAAATGAAAAATATTTTCTTTCCCTCAGCATAGAGCAACAAACTTAAGGCTACGCATGCAAGCATGTGGGAATTAAAGAAAATTGGTGGTGCAACTAACAAAAGAGGTAGTATCAATTGGGTAAGGTGAAATCCCTTTAAGCAATTAATTATAAATTACCCGTTAAAAAGATCTTAGAATTCTAATGCAAAAAGTACGTGATTGTAAAATCTGGTATATTTGATAGATGCAATTAAAATTAGTTGTATATTCAAAATATTTAAAAGCTAAAACAATTAAAATATGTAATTAGTGTGATTAATCTAAATAATTATAAGGGTGTTGCTCCCTTCACCACCACCCTATACTTCCTCCACCTCTCCACATTATTTTAAATACAATTATATCCTTAAGTTAAAATTTGTTTTACTTTTACCCTATTTTAAATAATTTGAAACCCTAATTTTACTTTTCCAGCACCCACCCACAGAACTCTTTTCCCCTTTCGCCACTTTTGTTTCACCTCCCCACCTCCCACACTTCCATTTCTTTTTCTTCCCAGTTTTTTTTTTGGTTTGAAAGCTTCCATTGCCGCCGTGGTGTGAAGGAGTGTCGCCGCCGTGGTGTGGAGGAACATCGAGGAACGTCCAGAGCATCAACCAGCGTGGGGAAGTACACATCAACGGAGCTCTAACCTAATAAAACAAACTCTAAAATAAAAAACGTAACCTAGGTGACATTTTCAACGGATGTCAACATCCGTTTAAGGTAAAACAGATGTCGACATCCGTTTTTCCTTAAATGGATGTTGACATCTGTTGAAGGATGTTGACATCCGCTTAAAGGATGTCACCTCCGTTTAAAGGTTACGTTTTTTATTTCAAGGTTTATTCGAATACGAGGAAACACTCCACGCACTACACCACTCCACGCACTGCACCACGAGAGGGAGACTGCTTGATAATTCTTTCCACCACCACCAACCTTTGCAACTTGTAGTATCTCACAACGACGAAAGAAAGAGAGGAAGAAATATAATGTTAAAATGAAAGAAAAGTATTTTACTGAAACTAGAATAGGTTATTAATGAAATAGGTTGTGAATGGGTAAAATTAAAAAATAATAACCTTAAAAATAAAATTTTACTGAAGAACAAAATAGTAAAAGAAAGGTGGAGGGAAAAAGGTGTGGTGGTGGAGGGATCAAAACCCTGATTATAAATAGGTTTAATACCTATTTTGGTCCCTCTTTTCGTAGGGTCTGTTCAAAGTGGTCCTCCTTTTTTTCAAAAGTTCACTAACATCCTACTTTTCGCAAAAACGATGCACGTTAGTCCTTTTTGGTTACGGCGTTAAAAAGACTAACGGCACAGCTGCCCAGCTGGCACAAAACTACTGAGTTGTACAGTTTTGGTTGAGGTGGCATTGTGAATTGCTGATTCATCCTGAAAGCAAAGGGATTCATGGTTGGTTGTTCCCAAATTAAAAAGCAAAGTTAGGGTTGTTGGTGATTGGTGCTACATTTGTTCTCAAATCTAAAAGCAAAGGTTAAGTTGTTGGAGATTTGTGCTACTGTTCTGAAATTTAAAAGCAAAGGGTTAGGGTTAGGGATGACTTCATGACAAAGTTGTTCTTCCTGTTCGAAGGCAACGTCCAAAGGATTTTCGCAATCCTCACACGGTACTGTTTCGAGGGGAGTTAGGATAACCCCTATTTGTCACTGTGGTGATATTGCTGTAATGAAAGTTGCCAGAACTTCAAGGAATGCTGGGAGGAAATTTTGGGGATGTCGTCATTACAAGGTGTTTTGAATACCGTAGTGACTTTTATGTGTATTGGATTTTATGTGTTTTAACATTTTTGTGTTCTTGATGAATAATAGGGTGGATTTTCAACTGGGATGTCATGTAATTTTTTCAAGTGGTGTTCTGAGGACAACGCTGATGATAGAGATGGTACAATTGTGAGACAAAGCAACAGGATATGTGATCTGGAAAATAATGTGAAAGAGTTGCAGAGAAGGATAAAGTTCTTACTTGGAGTTGTGTTTGTTGTTATTGTGTTGAACATGATGATATTGTGGCTGTGTTTAGCTTGATCTTAGTTGTGCAATGTGCAATGTATGTTTTGTTCATGTAATGGCTTAGGTGTTTAGCATCATGTTTTGTTGATGTAATATCAGTTGTTGTAATATGAGTGAACAATCTGAGTTCATGCAATAAAGTTCGTTTTAGTCCCCCCTTCGTTTTAAAAATGTTAAATGTGGTCCCTCTTTCGTTTAAAAATTGTTCAAGGTGGTCCCTTACGTATATGACTGTAATACATATTAAGGATACCTGGCACTACAAAATTAAAGTGCTTAATAACACTACAACTATAATAACAATTTTAATTAAAGTGCTTAATAGCAGTACAAAATTCAAGTGCTTAATAAGAATACAACATACATAATTAAAGTGCTTAATAAGAATTCAACATACACAATTAAAGTACTTAATAAGAATTCAACATACACAATTAAAGTACTTAATAAGAGTACAAAATACATCCAAATACATCCAAATTTTCATTTAAATCTATGGATCTTTTCTTCTAATATTTAACTTTTTCCTTCGTATTGGCTGACTTAAATCTTGGATGGAATCTTGACTTGGTTGTGGTGGGTGAGGAGATTGGGGACTTGATGGTTGTGAAGGTGCAAGGGGTTGTGAACTTTGTGCCTGTGCTGGTTCTGTTGGTTGGATGATGGCTGGACGTAAAGGGCACACTTTTTTGTTGTGCCCCAGTTCACGGCAGATGCTACATTTCTTTCGCTGCCCACCAACACTCATTTGGGTCCCATCTTTCGTTAGTTCCCATGGCTCCATTCTTCTTTTTTTCTTTGGTCTCCCAGGCATGTTCCTCTTAAGTGGTGGCAGTACATCAGGAGAACTAGTTTTTTCCCATAAGAGGTGGTCATTCACAAGATAGATGATGGACGCATATGCCTCTTCGTATGTGGATTTCCTGAACCAAATTGGTATAAAAGTTTCTGGATCTACATTTGAATAGTTCATTGATGCAACTGCATGACAACATGGGATGCCACTGATCATCCACTTCCTGCAGCTACATTCTTCATTGTCCAGGTCCATTGTGAACTTGTTCCCAATGACTGAAACATGCCTAACCTCAAAAATCCTTCTTGCAGACCAGCTGAATAAATGAACATAAATAAGGCACATCAACAACTGGATATGAACATAAATAAGGCACAAGAACAATATTACCTTGGGATCCAATATCTTGACAAATTACATTCCTTCATAAGTCTCTTTTTGATCTTTGGACAAACATTGAAATCCATAGATGCCACCTTCGTTCTGTTTGTGGCCCATCTTTTCATCAAATACAGTCTAATATCTTCCAGCATGGTTATAATGGGTTTTCCTCTAGACTGAACAAGGACATTGTTGAATCCTTCACTGATGTTGTTATCCAGAGTATCACACATTGCTTGAGTTCTGAACCTACTTCTTGACCAATACCTATTGCACGAGAACGAAGAAAATTTGTTACCAAACATGAGTAATGCAGAATCTTTATGCATGTAATGGAAATAATGTACCTTGGGGGAATGACTATGAGGTATTTATATGCTTCTTCATTCACTGCTCTGATATTCAACATCTTTCTCTCCCAAGCTTGGGGGTATGTGCTTGTGGCAACCCTCCACATCAAATTCTTCAATATTTGACCCGAAAATCTTTTCCTAAAGTTAGCATAAAGGTACCTGATGCAGAATCTTTGTTCTGCCCTAGGCAAAAGCTCTTGGATAGCTGGCACCAACCCCTGCCAACCAACATCAACTTTTTAATCAAACACACATGATTAATAAAGTATGAATAATAAAATAATTTAAGTATTGCATGTACCTTTTGCTGGTCAGACATCCACGTGTACGCCCAACAAACTTCATTGCCCCCAAGGTCTTCAACCAATAATTGCAAAAACCAGGACCAACTATCTTTATTTTCGACTTCAACTACTGCATATGCAAGGGGTAGCATTTGCTCATTTGGATCCCTCCCAACAGTAGTAAGCAGCTCTCCCTTATAAAGACCTTTCAAAAAACACCCATCTAAACAAATGATGGGCCTACAACTAATAAAACTGTCCTTACATGCTTTAAGACAAACATAACATCTCTCGAATATGGACTGACCATTATCACTGTTCACTTTAACCTTAACCGTTGACCCTGGGTTACATCTCAATACCTCATGTGCGTAGTCATAAATCCTTCGAAATTGTTCTTTAAAATCCCCTTCACGTTCACTTGATGCCATTAACTTCGCCCTTCTTGCTTTAGAAATTGATACATTGGTGTTCCATTTCCTTAATGCTTTGGTACGTATGTCTTGGACCCTTATACTAGGATTCTCATGTAAAGACTTATCTATTTCATGACTCAACCACTTACTATTCATCATTTTAATGTTCAGTTGCCTGCTGCAAGAATGAACATCAACAATCTTCCTTAACTGTCAAATCTTGCGTGTTGGCAAATACCCACAGTAAGCTACCCATGGACACTTTTTTTGCCCACCCATGCATCTCACCCTTACCCTACGGTTATCATTTTTTACAAACTTAAGAGCCCTCCCATCATGAATAACATAGCTTCTAATGGCTTCCTTAAACTCATCCTTATCGGTAAATATAGTACCAAGTTCCCATTTGTAATCTGACATTGACTTCTTTTTCCCAAATGTAGGAAAGGGACCTCTACTTGCTCTGTCCTCAGTTTCATCCTCCTCACTTCCATTATTATCTGGAGTTAACAGCACATCTGACTCTCATTCATCATCTAACAACCCCCTACCATGTCCTTGTGCTTCGTTATCACTGTCTTCCATGTTGTATTTTGAATCACTATTGTCCAAAGCAATAGTATGTGCTTCATCCTCAGGATCCACTTCAACTTCTTCCTCATTGTCCACTTCCACTTCTTCCTCACTATCCACTTCCACTTCTTCCTCAGTGTGCAGTTCTACTTCTTCCTCATTGTGCAGTTTTACTTCTTCCTCGCTATGCACTTCTACTTCTTCCTCACTATGAACTTCTACTTCTTCCTCACTGTGCACTTCTACTTCTTCCTCACTATGAACTTCTACTTCTTCCTCCACTCCACCCAGTTCCTCTGTGTCAACCTACACTCCATCATCTCTCTCCAAGTCACCACCACAGTGAAGAGGACCTTCCTCAACCTCCTGTTGCACTTCAACAGGACCTTCTACACCAACCTCAACACCACTACCCTCACCACTCTCTGTAGGCCCTTGGCAAAGGTAAAGAATTCCATCCTCATTTTCTACAACCACTGCTTCGCTCACTTTATGTACAACATACAAGTTGACTTTCCCAAACAATTTTTCCACATTCATCATGTTCAAAGCTCCTTTATCGTCATATAGCTTATACAAAACATGTTCAATATCGTAATATAACTCATGTACTTCCATGTAACCCAAATCTTTAAGTGAACCTACTACTCCAAAATAGCTCCATGTATCGGGGTCAATGTCCCAATAACATATCTCCCCACCTATATAATTAAAGGGCACTTCCTTTATCAAGGTCCCACCGTGGTGGACCACTACCTCAAACCTATCGTTAGACATCCCTACATTGCAAATGGAAAAGGGGGACCACTCATTAACTTAAATTAACACACCATGGGACCAATTTCAACACCCAACGCCAATACTTTTTCCATAAACCCCCCACCACGCCAAAAATATAATAATATTTTAAACACAACAAATATGGAATCCACCCATTAAAGACAAAACAAATACAGAATCCACCCATTAAAGACAACAACATAAATAAGAACAGTGATGCGATTAGTAACTATAACAACAACATAAGAACAGTAATGCGATCACTAACCTCACTAGCACTGACGAACGAACCACACTCTTGGATGAACCACGAACTTGATTTCACCAAAAATCAAAATCTGCACTCTTGGAAAGGTGATTGTTGAACCCTAAATCGCCCCGAAATCGCGAGGAGATTTTATCCCAAATGTAATTAATCCTAAAATTATTTTTAAATTAATTTAAATCATTTTAAATCATTTTAAATTATTTTAAATCATTTAAAATTATTTTATTTTAACACATATAATAAGGTCACAGTGCCACCTCAACCAAAACTGTACAACTCAGCAGTTTTGTGCCAGCTGGACAGCTGTGCCGTTAGTCTTTTTAACGCCGTAACCAAAAAGGACTAACGTGTATCGTTTTTGCGAAAAGTAGAATGTTAATGAACTTTTGAAAAAAAAGAGGACCATTTTAAACAGACCTATGAAAAGATAGACTAAAATAGGTATTAAACCTTATAAATACGTGGTACCTCTAAATGAAAGAAAAGAAAACTCTGAAAAGCTAAAATAAGATTTCCCAAAGCAGATTCTCTGTAAAGTAATGATGCGCAATATTGTCAGAAACGGCTGTTCGAATCCAAACAATACTTACTGTGCATGTTTCGGCTCTTTCTGATGATGAAACCAGTGTGCAAGATATTTATAAGGTGTCGTTACTTTGTAATCAATCACGTGACAATTCACTCATTAAAAATGTATAAAATAAAAATACATTAACTTTTATTTAAAGAATAAAAATACATTAACTTTTATTTAAAGAATAAAAATACATTAATTAAATTAAGAAAGAAATATGTGTCGCTTAAAATCATAATTCTAGAGATAGAAAAATACCAATAAAAACTGCGAAATTTAATTTAAAATCTCTATAAATCTTATTTTATAACTCCTTCAATCTTTATGATTTTTAAAATTTAATTTCTGATATTTATATTATGTAGTTATTTATGTTAGTTTGCCTAAATATTATTGGAAACACTAAAAGAATAATTGTAAAATGGAAAATTTTAGATGAACACCATAAAGTTTCTCTACCATATTTGACACCTAATAAAATTTAATACTCTTATTTTTTTTAAACCATTTTACATCTTAAAATAAAAATATAGTTTTATTAATATTGTATGACTGTAGAATAGAAATGAGTGTCCATATATCATTATCCTTTTAAAATATAAGGAACAGAGATTTAATTTTAAAATAAAAGTAACTTAATATCATAAAGAGATATTACCTTAATTAAAAACAAGAAAATTAACCATCATATAAAAAAAAAATTCATTATCTTAATAAAAACACATAAATCAATCTCTTTATAAAACACATAAAATTAATCTCTTATAAAACACATGAATTAATCTCTTATAAAGGTTAGTCAGGTATGTCCCCTCAAAAGATCCACGAATGTTGATATACAAGCAGCATAATTCGCCAAATTAACACAAACCATCCTTTGAAAACAATCATTTTACAATGAATCACTATTACACAGCAATTAATGACCTTTCTCAGAATAGTAAAATGTCTAAACTAATCAGTTCCTTTACAGCAAGATGTAGCAGATAATGTAAACAAATCCTATTTTCTTTTCCTTAATCTTTCAGAAGTCTATAAACAACATTCTTTCTTTTGTAGAACATGTTACATCCTTTGGGTCACTTTAGAGGGTCACTCATAAATTTACTAAAATTGTATATACCATGGAATGGCAACTCTTTTGATCTAGAACAAAAGGGTATTTTAAAAAATTTAGCACTTAAAAAGTTAGTTTTTGGTCCTCTTTGAAGAAAACAATTGGCGAAGAAAGCCAAACCTTCCTTTGTTTCGGGCAGAAAACTCAGTAATGGTGCCATTGCTGGTTGTAGCCACCTCAGGTTCATTGTTAGGTACTGGCAAAGGAGGAGATGGTGGTGAGAGAGTGAAGAGAAATGCATTGAGCATGCGAATGATCTGACTAAAACTCGGTCTCAAGTTAGGATCTTCAACCCAGCATGATTGTATCACAAAAGCAAGCTCAGGGGATATATCACCTGGTATGCTCGGCCTCTCTTGCTGCAATCTCAAATGCAAACCATTTCATGATTAGCAAATAGTAACATATCAAATTATTCTCAAAAAAAAGGTAGCTTTTGGAAGCTAACAAATTAATATATCAACCTTGAGTATGCATGATATTTGATGATAAGGACAGAGTGATATCAAATTTGATGATAAGGACAGAGTGATATCAAATTTAATACCTTAAATGCAGCAGCATAAGCAGCCTGTAAATTGGACATCCCTTCAAATGGCATGCGGTTTGTTAGTAGCTCCCACAGAACAACTCCAAAGCTATATACATCAACCTTGTTGTTGTAGTGCTTTTTCTCTCCCTGACGCAAAGTCACAGTACTGTACAGCTGCAAAATTGGTATGTAAGTTGTCAAAACAAGCTTCATTTATACAAAGCCTACATTGTCAGAAAATTATAGCAATACATTCTTAATGGGCAATTTTGGTGCCTTAAAGGGTCCTAAATTTGTGCATTACTGTACTAAACAAATTACAGGAGACTGGGAGAATTTACTACATCCCTTTTGGCTATTCAGAAAAATGGAATTTATTAATGGATCTTAGCTGCTCAGAAAAACAATGAAAGTCCACTTGATGATATGTGTAAACTATGCCTTTTCATAAGTAGAAATTTAGATGTATACACACACACACATATAGTACTTCTGGGATAATAATATTGGAAGAGCACTCAATCAATCTAAGAAGAAACTCTATGCCACAGCAAATGTCACATACAAGAAATGCAGGGACTACACAGAAACAAGCAACGCAGCGGTTATGCAATATAAGCAAGACTCCGTAATATCAATCAGTTTGATGCTGAAGAAATAATTTGTCCACCATTCTGAAATTAAAGTGTACATCATTGCTGGTTTTAGTTTTAAATTCAGTCTCTACTGCAATTTGATGGTTTCGATTGAGTCTCTCATTAATCTTATGTCAGTGCAACAATTGTCATTTTATGTTAATGGTGGCATCTTGAATCGGGAGAATAAAAGATATCATCATAATCCAAGATAATAACATACCTCTGGTGCCATCCAACGGTAAGTTCCTGTTTCTGCAGTCATCATTTCAGTCACAGTTTCTTCTCTTGCGAGGCCAAAATCAGCAAGTTTAACAGACTTCTGGTCCGCTGTAAGCAACAGATTGTCTGCATTGTGACAATTACAAAAATATAGTTGAGTGAGCATACACGTTTTAATACTAGAGTCATCAATATATACTCAGATCTCAAACTATGACATCCATGTCAAAAACTACCACCATTTTCCGTAAGAGTCAAGTTCCAACAAAGAATTACTGGCTAAGGTATGCTTTAATATGGCATTAATTGAAGAGAATGTAGCAAAGATAATTTTGACGAAAGTAAGACCCTACTAGGATAATCTTCTTCAGAAACACTTATAGGAGAAGAAAATTAAAAAAAAAAAGTGCCTAAGTTGATACCAGGTTTTAGATCTCTGTGTATGATCCCATTAGCATGTAGCCAATCCAATGCTCGAGCAATATCAAGAGCAAAGTTGATAGCCAAATGAAGGTCTAATCGTTTAGGACGGATACTCATTAAATATTTACGCAGTGACATCCCTGGTAATAGCTCTGTGACTATTACCATAAGTGGATCCTTACATGCTCCAATAAACTGCAAAACAATAATAACGAGGGAACAAAACATGCTTATATTGTTATCTTACATAAGAGGAAACCATCAATTATACTAGCACATGAAGGAAAATAAACTGCAATACTTAACATAATTGTAAAGGCTTCAAAAAAACAGAACTACACAGAAATACTAAAGATAATTTTGCTACAATGGAACTGACCTTAACAAGATTGTCGTGGTGGACACGAGACATCATATTAACTTCTCGAGCAAAACGATTTTCAAGGGAAACTCTTTCTTCAGAAGTGCTCCCACGATGCAGAACTTTGATTGCCACAATTTGATCTCTATACCTGGAAAAGTATTAATCTAAACCCACATAAACCATAACTCCAACTTCCAGCAAATCACTTGTTGCACACACACAAGCATAGTGTTGAACATGTACTCTAATAACTAGCAACGGTTAAACCATCACAACAAAGAAAAATCCAACACTCTATAACAAGAGCAAGAAATCAATTGTTCTTAAGAAAAATCAAATCAATACCAACCCAATGATGTGCTTCTTGGTGTTGTGGAACCTCATGTCAAATCAGTATAAGGGATAAACGCAACTTTGTAGGTGAAATTTGTGACAGGTAGTTATTTACTGCTTGAACCAACAAAGGCTCGGTTCTTATTTACTCAACGACAAAAGTAAAAAAAAGTGATTTAGCTGAAACACCACAGCAAACATTTGACTTCTTCCTTAGCACTTAAGCACAACAGAAAAGCAAAAACAATGATTCCGCCAGCTAATGGGACAAAAATATACATAATTATGAAAACTAAAGTGTAGATAAATATCCCAAGACTGTATGATCTGACATGGCTTCTCAGACAATTTTTAAAGAAAATAACGAAATTAAGGCATGATATACAAATTACAAAACACGATATTCACATCCAAGGTTTAGCCACTGACCTTCCTTCATATACTTTCCCATGAGCTCCTTCACCAATCTTGGACCCTATAAAGAGTAGTTTAGGGTCAACCAATAAATTCTCATCAATTGTAAACTGTGTGGCTGCCAATGATCCATTTTCCCTCACTGATTTGGATTCAGTGCTCCCCAACACCGATTCTTCACATTCCTTCTCTTCTCCTAACTCTCCCTCTCGGAAACTCATGATGGGACCTTAAACTATACCCGAATTCCTCATTTTAATCGTTATCCCCACGATTTTTTTTTTTTTTCAAAACTCATAAAAGAAACAACTCTTTTAATCCAAGTACAGAACAAAACCAGCAGTCCCAGAATCTTCCTTTCTAAACAAACATGTCTCCATGGTAAAAAATCAACCCCAATTCCACAGGGTGCTAATATTCCCTTCCCCGCACAGCCTCTTCAATCTTTAAACCCACCTCATCAACAACCACCAAAACTCCAAAACAAGAAAAATAAAAACACAATTTTTTCCTCTCACGTGACCCTGAAAAAAATCAATAACTATCTTCTTCCTTCTCCCACCCCAAAAAGTATATCATATCCCTTGTTTACTCTTCAGTTAGAAGCTGACCTGTAGGTGCAGTTCGGCCAAAGAAAATAAAAAGGTAAAAGAGAAACAAGATAAGAAGAAGAAACAGAACAAAACAAAGAGAAGAAAAGAACGAAAAGCAACTTACCGGAAGATGGGCTTAAAATAATAATATTTGCTAGAAAAATAACACCATAGAAAAGTGGGAGAGGCAAGAGAGAGTTGAAAGTTGAAACCAATGAAAAGTGAAAACCACCCACTCTGACTCTCACACTTCTCAAGTTGATGCTTTTGGAAAAGACATGGCTGAATTTTCTCTCTCTAGAAATGGGGTGTTCTGCTGAGACAAAAAGAAAGATTAGAGAGAGTGGAAGAAGGAGAAGATATTCAGCGTATCTGTTCCGACGAGAGAGAAGACTAAAAAGTGGAAGGAGAGAGAAAGTATGTGTGGTGGTGGGCGTGAAGAGAGAGGAAATAAAGAAAAAAGAAAAGAAAATAAAAGAGGAACCAATGCAAGAGAGACACGTGGAGGACATGGAGGAAAATTGGAAAATTTTGGCGGATGTGGCAGTTCAGATGTTAGGACATTGTCGTTGGTGGATGATGTTTTAGACATGCATGCTATATAAGTAACGTAAATGTTTATTTTAAAATTAAAAAAATTATTAATGTTATTAAATTAGAAACATAAAAGATGCAATTATCATTTAAAATACATGAGGAAACTTTAATTCTCTTTTAAGTATTTTGGTAATGTTTTTGTTTGGTAACAATGAAGGAAATAATTGAATTAAGTTACTAAAATGAAAACATATAAAAAACTAAAATAGAAGTTAAAATTGATTAATTAAGGAAAAATAAAAATATTTATAAATAATAATAAATAAATAAAATATATAAATAATAATAAACAAATAAAATATATAAATAAATAAAATATATAAATAATAATAAATAAATAAAATATATAAATAATAATAAATAAAACATGCAATGAGTTTCTTAAATATTCCACTTTTCCCAACATATTATAGGTTAAAATAAAATTCTCCTTATTTTCGTCTTAATTATTCAACTTGGTTTTTTATTTACTCTTTATCAAGTTATATTTTTTGTTAAAATGATAAAATTAGGTGTATTTGATTATATTGATAATACTATTTTCGTACATGTTATGTGTTATTGTCGTGTTATGTGATAGTATTGGTGTCACGTGTTAGTATCTGTTTCAATTGAATCCCAAATTTTGTTAAAATGATTCATTCAGATCCTTTTATGTTGACTAATGAAGTTTTCTTAACAACCAATTTCAGCAAGTACACTCGTGTATAGTGGTATCAACAAATGTCGTATCCATAAAAATTTGTTGAGATCATCAAATGTTTATCTCTAGATTTGATAAAACTGTGTTTGTAAATAAATAATTGATCATAAGATTAAATTCAAGTTTAAGAAATTATAATGATGGATTTGTGGTGAGATTAGATATCATTCCTTTACTCTTATTATCACTATTTGTATGCGTATTGTATCCTTTGTTCAATGTCCTAAAAGTGCTCTTAGGTAGATCTAGGCTCATTCTTGCAACCTAGAACCTAAGGACTTCAGACCCAATGTGATTCTTTCATTCCCGATTGAATGAATATTTGTTTTATTGTGCAAGACTTTAAAACTCAACATGCCATCTAGGTCATGTTACTATGAGAACACATTATGCCTCAACCGAATGTGTTCATGATAATGGACAAAGGCAAGGATATATTGTTAGCATTACAAGTAGAAGAAGTTGGATGGGACGGAGAATGTTTCGTAGCAATGTATTGTATACGTCATCGAGCAACAAAATTCAACAAAAAATTTAAAAAATGCAAAGCTCAAGAGACAATTAATAAACATATGTACCAAAATTCCTTATTATTTATATCACATGTTTAATTCTATTCAAGTCATTCTTATTATATTTGTTATATTATCACAACTTATGAGATGAAACAAATAATTGTCAAGCAAAGTTGTATTCTATAAGAGATTAATTTCGGTAAGTGTTTTCCTAGATTGATAAAATACCATTAAAAAAGTGGATTCAACCATATGATGAGATAAAAGATATGACCACATGATAATGAATTTGGTAGTATGTATGAACTATGTTCTAAAAGGAGCATATTCCTTATCAATTTTCGCTATAGTCAAGGCAACATTTGAAAGAACAAAATCATGGTTTGTTAAATGAGAGTTGAAGACAAATTGAATGTTACAAACAAATCATATCCTAAAGATATTATTGTCCTCCTAAAAGGAACTCCCAACAATCCCTTGTGTCATGTCCAAATATATATGATTGAGCAAATTCATCAACAATGTCAACCAATGTCTTACACGGTTAGATTAAATGATTAGTGGTATGATTGTGGAAATTTCCAAACCTTTTACTTTCTTACCATCACATCATAGTTGTCTTTTTGTTTTCTCATTTTCACTTATTGCATTGTTGATCAACTAAACCAACATATTGACACAATGAAAGTCATAATAGAGGAAAATATACATTTTAGGATCCTTTGTAATCTTCTACAATTGCAATTAATACATCTATTAAGAGCCACATTCCTTTTGACTACTTTTTCACATTGATAAATTATCTCTTTAAAATTAATAATACTTAAATCAAGCTTAAAATATAATATTATTTAAATAAACCATATAATTACTTACAAAAGTAATTACCTTTTTCATATTTTTTATCCCAATAAATTATAAATTTTATCCATTTCATACTCTACCTTCACTTACTAACACATCCTTATTTTAAAAAGTAAAATAAAACAAAGTAGAAGTTGTATCATAGATCATGACTTTCATGCACCAAAAAACATGTGCTCGGGTTTGGAAATTAAAAATTGAAAGTTTCCATTTTGGCCACAATTTCATTCACTTTTCACATAAGTCATGTTCACAACACAATACTTCTGAGTCGAAAAAAAATGAATTCGTGTACAGTGTCCACGACTTCATAACTCATGACTTCTATTATTACTATTATGAAGTCGCTTCTTTAAACCACGACTTACATCAAGATAAGTAACAAAAGAAAATTTACCCATTCTTGATATTTTACCCAGAAAAGTACACCAAATGGGTAAAAAAAATAGATTATTATGCAAGTAATATTATTTAATTAAAATTATAAAGTATAAATTTTTTTTATGCAATAAGATTTTCTTAGAAAAAACACGCATAAGTTTTCTTAGAGAGAACTTTAATCATATCATAACGTTATAAATATGTATTTATGTCAACATTTTACATCTTTATAATTATTCATAGTATATTACAAAAACATCTAAGTTTTGTACAATAATAGAAGTTCTACATTAAAAATAGAGAATTATCTATATATTCTCTATCATTCAATAAGGTATATTAAAATTAAGTTTTCAATTAATCAAACATTCTATATGACATCTCTCGAATTTTTTTAAACAACTCTTATTTGAGTATGTTATACTCATACATATACATATGAAAGAAAAACAAAAAAAAATGAGGTATTTGTAAGTTTTATATATATCAATCTCAATATACTTACACATAATACAAACAATGAGTATAGGATTTCACCTACAACTATAATACTTAATTTCATTTTATCAATCATATGGATTCATATTTCATTTTAATGATCCACTATACATATCAAAAGTTATTTAGGAAATGATTAAATAGTTAAGTATTTTTTATTTAAATATAATCATAATTATTTTTTTTCAAGAACATTAACAAATTTATCAGCTCAAAAAAGAATATATATACTTACTACCCAATCTTGATGATATTGATTAGATATTGAATAATCTCAAATTTAACCTATGAATATTATAGACGAAGACGTTTTTCTTATCTATCCATATATGCACGGATAAATACTTCTTTAGACCTACTAATATATATGTTTTTCATTTCACATTATATCAAATTGTTACATCATACCCTCAACTTATTAGAACAAAATTTATGATTAAACATGTCGTTTTAAATTTTATCCCCAAGGTCAATCCTAACCTGTATCGTATATAATGTGGACCGAGCGGTCATGGAATAAGGCCGATCGGTCTATCCACTGTTCGGTCCATCCACTTAGGACCGATCGGTCTATCTACTATAGTAGTGCTCGTCAACCCTATTGCAGCAGTGCTCGTCAACAAACCAAGACGCTCGTCAACTCTACTATAGCAACGCTCGTCAACAAACCTGGTCAAATGGTTTTCATTGGTATTGGGTCGTAACTGGGCCTAAACCAAATCTAAAATATTTGGTTGAAGATATTGATAAAGTTGTTTGAGAGTAACTAACCGGATCTCCAAGTAAGGTTGTTTTTATTTGATCTATAAAATACTTATAAATACACTGACAGGGCAAAAGGCCAAGTACGTTCCATTCAGGTTCAACTCACACTTCATAACACCCAAACATTCAGTAGTGATAATCCTTCACTGAATACTCAACCAAGAGCCGAGGCTCTTCAAATCACACGCCTAACTTGAGCGTCGAAGTATCTTTTGCAGGTACCTCCCCCCCCCCCCTCCCGGAGCACGAAGGCAACCGATCGGCTCAGACAGACGTGACCGAACCGCCCAGACGGAAATCAACCGAACGGCTCCGACAAAAGAAAGGCAAGCAGCTCAGGCGATCCCAGCTTTCGGAAGGAAGGAAGACGCATCAGAACAGGTTAGTCTCTCGGTCCCGTAAAAATCTACCGAAACATTTTGGCACCCACCGTGGGGCCGGGGGGCATCCCTTATAACCACAACAAACCGGACAAGGATACAGTCTCACCATCAACGTCAACAAGTTTCTACAGCTTTACAGATAAATATTTTGATATAGATTCATTTTATTATTTAATTTATATGATTTAATTTAAATATCTTAATTCAATATTATAATATTGTTCAAAGACTTACTAAGGGTCCAATGACGCACTCACCAATTAGCCAAATTTGGCATCAAGTGTTCAATCGTACAACTCAGCCATTCGGCCTCAACCGTTCAGCCTTCCATGGCCTCAAGCGTTCCAGCATTCGGCCATTCGGCCTTACAGGTACTCGGCCACTCGGCCTCAGATGTTCGGTACCTTCGGCCTCTACTGCTCGGCCATTCGGCCTTACAAGTACTCGGCCACTCGGCCTAGAGGAATGCAAGAAGATCGAAGAGGTAAATCCCTCTCAAAAGTAAGCCATCACTGGCGTCAACAAAACCCAGGGACGTTATCCGAAAAACTCCTGGTCCAAACCGAGCGGTGGGGAACGTTCTAAGTGAACGCTCACTCTCGTCCTAAACCGAGTGGTGGGGACGCTCACTCTTGTCCTAAACCGAGCGGTGGGGAACATTCTAAGTGAATGCTCACTCTCGTCCTAAATCGAGCGGCCGGGAATGTTCTAAGTGAACGCTCACTCTCGTCCTAAACTGAGTGGTGATAGAAGTTCTCAACGAACTGTCACTCTCGTGAACAAACCCAGGGACGTTATCCGAAAAACTCCTGGTCCAAAACTGAGCGGTGGGAAACGTTCTAAGTGAATGCTCACTCTCGTCCTAAATCGAGCGGTGGGGAACGTTCTCAGTGAACGCTCACTCTCGTCCTAAACCGAGCGGTGGGGAACGTTCTAAGTGAACGCTCACTCTCATCTTAAACCGAGTAGTGGGGAACGTTCTCAATGAACACTCACTCCAATCAACAAAACTTAATATTCAAACTCAACATTCACAACATTTTAGAACAAGATAAAATTCATGAAACAAGAATGGAAATAATAGGACATAACACATACAATCATGCAATTTCAGTTTAGGTCCCCATACCTTTGCCTTTGATTTCCTTTCCTGCTCAAGTCTCCTCCGTAGACTTTCTTCCTCCCTTTCTGGCCACAATTCAAACTCCATTAAAAGCTCACCCTAACACATCAAATGGAAGTGTATTTAAAAACTCCTTTAAAACTCCTTTAAATGTCTAGACAAAATTGAATCCAGTTTTAGAAAGTACAACCATATTGAATCATACACGAAACCAAGAATACAGTGCAATATTCGACCCTTCTCCAAAAGGTTACCAATGCACACCACTTTTAAACAATTAAAGCCAATACCAACCAGATTTGAACATCTCAAACTTAGGTTCATACACCCAAATAAAATGGAATATTGAAACAACGTACATCCAATCTACCAAATCTCAATGAAGGATATAATCTCAACACCCAATCATTCAATTATAACTCATTACGTAATAGCAAGCCATATTCATACATACATTTTCATTCCAGCACAATTTTCCAATTTCAAACAGCTTTAAAGAAACAAGGTCTAATATACTCAATTAATCAAATAAGCAAAAATGTGCACAGGTTTCCATTCAACTCTCTAATATGTCTTAGTTCATATCAACTAATCATTATCAGACCTTGTCATCACATTCTGCGCATACATGTCACCAATTTTCTCCTTATTAATAACCAAAACAAATCACTCATGATTTCCAGTTTATCTAGCCCTATATGTGGCAATTGATTTCATCCACTATTGTAAAATCAATCTATTATAGGCATAATCTACTCTACTTTTTTTTTCATTCTCTTCACTAACAATAGTGCTCTTTTTCTACCACCCTCGGTACCTTTGCAAATCTGCATGTCAATTTATTTTAATCCATTTGTTCAGTTTTCTATTAGATCAATTAATCCAGACATGTTGTCACCTGTCAAACAGACCATCTTCTAATATTAATATGATTTCTTTTTACTTTATGAAGATGATATCATCAACTTTGTACAAAGATCAATTCTTATAAGTTTCCATTACAAAATAGTACAAAAAAACATAAGAAAGTGTAAAATGTCACCACTTGGTTGATTTCTAGCTGAATAACATGTGCAAAAATTGAGACTACTGTTGTGACTATTAGCTACTAAATTGTAACAGAGAGGATGTACGAAATGCAAAGATTGGATTCTAACCTGGTTCGATTTCCAGAGAACGAGATGGCTTATTCGTCCAAGTCCAGACCTACACCAAACCTCCACCTCGCTGAACGGGCCAGGGAGCCCTTCCTCAGCACTGTCGCCTCCTCACGCCAACATCGACGAACCACGAAGCCTCCACCAACCACCAAACCCTCGTCCCACCACGATTCAACTCTAATGGACCCTCCTACCCACCATGATTCCGCAAGACATTAGTCAGATTGGGGGAAAACATAAATTAAAAAAGGGTTTCGTGCAAGGAATTGACAGAAAATGAGAAGGCAAATACCCACCACGTCGTCACAGAGATCACTACTTAGCACTCCTCCAACGGTTTCCTGGCCAAGGTTGATGCAAAAACCAAGCTTTCGAGCAAGTGTTTCGTGCAATGAAGAAGGGTTTAGTGTTTTCATTTTGACCTTGGAGAAGGGACGTGATGTGTGAGTAAATGTAATTGCATTCATGTCTTAGTTTAGGTCATTTGCATGCATAATTGCATTCATTGAAGGATTTAGTCATGGATTATCTTTGTTTCGGATCATACATTGGCATTTTGTGTTTTTATTGTAGATTGATGATTCTAAGTGCCAAAATCACAATTTGAGAAGAATTGATGTACAAGATACCAAGATGAAACCAGAGAGTTCAACAACCAAGCTGTGAACAGTCTCACAACCTGTGGAGTTACATGTGGATGTTGCTTCTAAATGGAGTTGCAAAACAGAAAGTTCAACAACTGTGCTGTGAAAGTTCCCACAACCTGTGGAGTAATCTGTGGATTCACGTAAGAAAACAGAATTAAAGCAGAGAAGAACACAGGCAGAGTGGGGAGTTTTCCATGGGCTGTGAAAGTTTCCAGGAGCAGTTATTGATCTCTTTTATGACTGATTTAAAGAGATTAAATTAAAGGAAAATTGGAGGAAGTTAGGGAAAAGGAAAACCACTCTCCTAAAAAGGAGGAATTTGTGGAAATGATGGGAGAGGAATGAAAACACGTGGAAGGAGGAGACAAAAAGGGTATTCACGCACAACAAACGAGTTCTTCTTCTTCGTCTTCTTCTTGGAGCTTTGGGCTGCAACTTTTTGTGGAACTTTTTGCTTTTTGATTTTTCTTTTCTATTTTTCAGAACTAAATTTCCTTTTGTTAGTGGATTGATGTAGTGCTTTGGATTATATTTTCTGAACCTTTTTCAATTGATGTTAAGTTCATTTTAATTATCCCAATGTTCTATTTATGTTTTAATGTCTATTCTATGAGCAGTTTCACAGTTGGGAGATTGGGAATTGCTTGCGTTTATAAATAAAACAGATTAGATGCTGTCACAATTGGGAAATTGAGCCGGACTAGTTAGTTTGAATTGAGATATGATTGTTCTTCATGATCTTGTTGAATTTGTAATTGGCCTAAGGGATTGGGGATTCAAATTCAAGGGATACGTTTGCTTACTAAGGGATTAGGGGTAAACAAGCTCTAAATAAACTAAAGTGGATAATTATAATTTACACATCGATTGAAAAGGGGAGGAAATTATATGAAAAGGTATGAAATCAATTCTCTAACATTGTTTATACTATTTGAATTTCCATTACTTGTTTATGTTCATCATTCTACTTGACAATCTTTGTTGCTCAAAATTAAGTAAATTAGTAAACTAGTACTCAACTCATTCAATCCTTGAGGACGATATTTTGTTACTACAATATGATTGGTACACTTGCCAAACGTTCATCAGGACGAACATTAGCTCTTGGTGGAAAATGAATTGCACAGAAGGAATATCGTCATTTGGGACAACATTGATCGAAGAGATTACCGAAGGCTCTTAAGCTGTCGGTATTTTATTTCATCACCTCATTACCGAAGGCTCTAAGGCCGTCGATAAATTATTGTCGGTAAAAAGCGTTTTTCCAGTAGTGTACAACCCATAAGGTACATGCAAACAAAAGTAAAATGAATACAATACAAAAACAATGGAAAACTTACTTTATAAACAAATTTGATCGGACAAACTTGTTCTAGGAGTTTAAAGATGTGCTTGAATTTTTAAAGAGATGAAAGGAAGATTAGAATCCTAAAGAGAAAATAATGAAGATTTAAAGAAAAAAAAGTTTAGAGGGGTGAATATTTTTATGAAATAAAATCTACTTAAAGAAAATTATATTTAAAGAAAATTCTCTTTTTTACTTGTTAAATGTTACAATATTTTTTTATTTTTATTTAAAAAATTTTAACTCTAGTTTATATTTTTAAAATTATTTTTACATTAAATTATTTTAAACAGTTATTTTATAAATTATATTTTAAGTATATAATATACAGAGTAATTTTTTTTATAGCAATCAAATCAACGACAGTTTTTTTTTCCTCACTTCTTTTTCTCATTCCAAAAAAATTACACTTTTCACTCTTCCAACCAATATCTACTACTTATAAAATGAGATACAAAGCACTTCTATATCATAATTTAAGCTCTTCTCTAATCTCTAATTTATATAAATTTCCAACAAGATTAAAACCCAAACATTTAATTATATATCACTATAATCACTACCATCAAAGATAAAGAATCAATTATTATTTCAGACACTAACATTATAACCACGTTTTTTGTATAATATTTTTGTTCCATTTTTCCAAAGTCTGAAAATGGAGAGTTTTTTGTAGGAATAGATCTTCATCTCTTTCACATCAGTGTCCTCTTTTTATTCCGCTAACCAAAGTTATTTTCTCCAACTATCGTACGTGTTAAGAATTCACGAAAATTAATCAACATTTTATTTTGTAAGGTGGCATGATATAAAATGAAATTGTGGTTTTTTAAGGAACACCCAACACATAAAACACGCATATTTATGTGCAGTAGAAATTAATAGAAATGCATATATGATAGAAGTGTTTTTCTTTTTCAAAATAAAATAACTAAAATAGGGTAGTGTTAATAGCAAAACTGAATGTGTGTTTAACAATGAATGAGCTTAATAGAATCTGAGAGTAAGGCTCATTTTGCTAATGTATGTTGGAGTGAACGAAGTTATTGGGCCTAAAATACCATTTGTTGAGGCCGAATTTATTTTGTACGCATACCATTTCTACAAATTTAGAAGTAGAAAAAAAGTTCTAATTAAATATAAGGTTTACTTACTTACTTATTAATATTTATAGTTTTATAAAAATATTAACCTTTATACTTAAAAATTATTCATTTTGATTTTTACAAATACTAGTTTTAATATTTTAGTTCTTTAAATATTTATACTCATCATTAAATAATATTATTCCACTAGTGCAGAAAAGACTTTAGACGTCTGTTATTTTGGGCTTTTTACGTCTGCTCCCAACCTAACATTTATTCGGGTGACATTGATGGGACGTCGGACCCTAGTCAAACGTTTATATAGACGTCCGATATAGACGTCTAACCTGTACAGATCGGACGTCTATATAAACGTCTGACCTAAAATGTCGTCGTATTTGATTGGATCTTTTTCCGCTTGAGGCCTCTCGGGTTGCTCCTGGCTCATGGTGATTCGAGTTTACAACTTTATATTTTAGTTGAAGAGAATGAATTGTATGATTTTTTATTAGATGGTTCTAAAAACATAGTGCAGGGAATTACAGGAGTGCAAAACGCAAGAAATCGCCGCCCAAGAATGCCGCCCAAGGACACGAGCAAAACTGCAACAAACCCAACGAAGACGCATTTTAATCAGGTCAAATGAAAGATAATTCATCAAAGAGTAATGTAATCGAAGTAAAATTAATTTAAAATGGTGCAAAAGTGAGAAAACGAACCTGAAAAACGTAGCCCGTGGAGAGCAAACGCGAGGAAGATAATGAACAAAAAGTATGCATAACGGCTGCCTCGCGTTCACAATGTTTTAATGCAGACATTTAGAAGTCGGTTCCCCCTATAACAGACGTCTAAATGGCTTTAGAAGTCGGAGTGACGGGATCATACGTCTAAATGGAGTCCAAAAGTGACCTTTTAAATTTCTGGACTGAGTATTTAGAAGTCGGTTCCCCCCATAACAGACGTCTAAATGGCTTTAGAAGTCGGAGTGGTGAAATCAGACGTCTAAATGGAGTCAAAAAGTGACTTTTTAAATTTCTGGGCTGAGTATTTAAAAGTCGGTTCCCCCCATAACAGACGTCTAAATGACTTTAGAAGTCGGAGTGGTGAGATCAGACATCTAAATGGAGTCAAAAAGTGACTTTTTAATTTTCTAGACTGAGTATTTAGAAGTCGGTTCCCCCCATAACAGACGTCTAAATGACTGTAGAAGTCAGAGTGGCGGGATCAGACGTCTAAATGGAATGAAAAAGTGACTTTTTAAATTTTTGGGCTGAGTATTTAGAAGTCGGTTCCCCCCATAACAGACGTCTAAATGGCTTTAGAAGTCGGAGTGGTGGGATCAAACGACTAAATGGAGTCAAAAAGTGACTTTTTAAATTTCTGGGCTTAGTATTTAGAAGTCGGTTCCCCCTATAACAGACTTCTACATGGCTTTAGAAGTCGGAGCCCCCCATAACAAACGTCTAAATAATTGTTTTATTTACGAAAAATACCACTGATAATTGTTTACGTTGGATATTCGAGAGTCGGACGTTTATAGGGTGACGTTAAAGGCCTTTTCTGCACTAGTGTTCAATTTTTGTACCAAACTAAGCAAATTTGAGGTAAAAATTACGAATCTAGGCAAAAAATTTTCGAAATACGAAAATAGGCAAGTCGTGGGGATAAGATAATTAATACTAATTTATTAATTAGTGAAGGGATTACAAAATGGTAAGATTAATAAATAATTATTGACGAAATGGACATGTCCCCCTATGATGACCTTCGTTGCGATAGTAAGAGCATTTTTTTTTGCTGATCTGAAGAGAATTGATCCATCTCATTACGAATTCTATTTGTAATTGGTCTTCCATATGCCTTGCGTCACATTTGAGGATCTGGTATGAAGTTTGGACCAATATACGCAGACCAATAATCTTCATTTTGGATTGGGTGAAATTATACTTCGTATGCCTTGTAAATGTTGTTAAGACTGTAGACTGGATCGATATATTGGGTCAGTGGTATATGGGAATATGCACAAACGGCAATGACATGATGACATGGGAGACAAGTAGCTTGGAAGTGACCACAATCACACCACCATTCATTTAGTCTGACCTTATAGGAAATTGGATGTGGGCGATATTAGTGAGGTGTTGAAATTTCTTGAACATCAAATTCAAAATTTTCACAATTATAGCAATGAACATGACAAAATGTGGATTGTTGTTGATTGTTTTGAATAATGTCGGTGATTTCTTCAGGAAATTGATGGCTTTCTTGTAGCATGTAGTGTGCTTTTAATCCTCGTTCAACAAACCATGATTTTGTCCTCTCAAATGTTGTTTTGATGAGAGCACAAATTGGTAATGAACGTGTTCCCTTTAAAACGGAGTTCATACACTTAGCAAGATTAGTAGTCATATGTCCATATCTTTTCCCTCCATCAAAAGCTTGAGACCATTTTTTTAATGGAATTTTATCTATCCAAGCAACTTGTTGGAGGTATTGGTCTCTCAGTGCAGTAAGCTTTGTCGTCACAGTCGGTTGCTTGACCTAGTAAGTTGTAAGGACATAATAAATTAAAAATTTGAAGAATTTTGTTAACAAAATATAAACTGTAAATTGGTAGTAAAACTTTTTGTAGTAGTACCTAAATTGATGAATTATTTTTTGAGTTCCTAATTTTTGAATTTGTTGTTGAAGTTGGAGGCTAGATGACGTATGCAATAAACAGAGTTCAAACCATCTTCTTCCCAACCTACTTCTTCTGATCTTAACGCGGATAAGATACACTTTCCCTTGTCAGTGGTGATGCAAATATTGTTGAGGGCTAACATGTTCTCGAAGTAGTTGAAAGAACCATATCATGGCCTCCTTTGTCTCACCTTCTACAATTGCAAATGCCAATGGAAAAAGATTTCTATTGCCATCCTGAGGGATGACGGTGAGCAAAGCTCCATGATATTTGCCCGTTGAAAGGTTTCATCCACTTGTAGAATGAGTTTACAATATTTGAATCCTTCTATGCAAAGACCGAAAGACCAGAAAACTCTTTCCATAAGGTAGCAATTACTGTCAGTTTGTTCATCAATCTCCACTGGAGAACCAATGCATTGCAAAATTGTACTAGGATTTGCATCCTTCACCGCATGTAACCACCTGAGTAGATGGTTATAAGAATCTTCCCAGTCACCAAACTCCATAGCAAGAGCCTTTTGTTTTGCGATCCAAGCTTTTCTGTATGACACAAAATATCCAAATCGAGCTTTAATATCTGCAACCAAACTCTTGATGGGAATGGAGTGGTTTGTCCTAACAGGATTTGATACGATTGTGGCAATGTGAATACTATCAAGATTTGTATGATCTTGAGATAGTATGTCTGAGAAACACGTATGTCGTTCTTCGATATTCTTGATTTATTAATTTTACCATTTTGTAATACCTTAACTAATTAATAAATTAGTATTAATTATCTTAAAAATTTTGTTTTAGTTATTTATTTTGTTTTTCAATTCAATAAATTATAATGTCAAATTCTTTTTTGTGTAACACAATCAACAAAACAAAAATGCTAAGAACCACAAAAAATATTTCATTCAACACTAAAATGTCTCTGGTAATCGATTACAACATGGTTGTACTAGTGCAAAAACAACGTATAACGTCACGCGTTCAACGTCTAACCACTCAATAGTCAACCTTAAAAATGATCGGTGGAAATTTTGTAAATAAATGCAATTATTAAATGTCGTTTAGAATTATAATTCGACGTAAAAGGATATAAAACGTCGAATGACTCAGCATTAGACGTCAAAAGGTTAGTGAATTCAATAAAAATTTGAGCGAGAGATTGAAAATTCATTCACTTTATCTTAACGCGCGAGACCCTCTTCTCTGCTCAAACTTTTCTCGAACGAAGTTTGACGACAATCACATATAATCTTTCTTTCATTTGATACAAATGCATGTTAATTATCTACTTCAGGTATGATTTTTGTTTGTTTTCACCGATTATTTTTGTGTTCTTGTCTTTCATATGCGCATTCTGCTTTCTCTCTCACTGGTGGCAACACTTTTGAAGGTTAGCTTTCGTTTTGAAGAACTTATTTGTTGAACTTGTTTATTGTTGTTTGGTTGAACTTGTTTGTTGTTTGATTGAACTTATTTGTTGTTTGTTATTGTTATTTGTTGTTTGTTATTGTTATTTCTTGTTGATACTATATTACCGTTCATAGTTATGCTTTTTAGGTCTCGTAAAGTTGTAAAAAAGGATTACAATTATTTAAAACAAAAATTGATTAACGTCGTATATTGACAAAATTCGACGTTAAATTAACGTCGTATATTGACAAAATTCGACGTCAATTTAATGTCTCTCGATATGACGTTGTTTTCGAATTCGACGAGAAAGGCAAAAAATATTCGACCTTGTACGCTATTTTTGTACTAGTGTTGTAATCAATTACCAGACAGTTTTTGCCCATAAAACTCTCTAGTAATCGATTACAAACATGGTGTAATCGATTACCAGAGCCATTTTTGCCTACCCAAAGTGAAGTCGTGCAGGAGGACACAACTTCAGCACGTTGTAATCAATTACAATGTTTGGTAATCGATTACAACGACCTAAAGTCGTTTTTGAGATGCACGACTTCAATCTTGGTCAGAGCTACAGGATGAAGTTGTACAGGGAGCACGACTTCTTCATTTGAAGTCGTCCGAACCCTCCACGACTTCGTCTATTTTCGTATTTCGAATTTTTTTTGCCTAGATCCGTAATTTCTACCTCAAATTTGTCTAGCTTGGTACAACAACCATTATTCAATGCATGCACTCAAAACATGTATTTGAGCATAAAATTTATGGTAGATCATGAACTCAGAGGTACTTGTACCCACCAAATTATGGTGCATTGTTATTTAAAAATCAACATGAATAAGTTGACTAACCAAGCTTTTGTTGATGTTCATCTAACTTAGAGAAGAAATCATGTTGTAGTGACTCGTGAGGAATGATTAGAAAATCTCAATAACGCAAGGTTTTGGAAAGGCGGTCATGTACTAGTGACTATCACTATGCAAAATTGATTTAAATATCTCATAAATCAGAATTAAGGAGTCCACATTCCCCATCATCATTTACATTTTCCTCATCATCTGTTCTTAGAGCTAGTTGCTCAGCTCTTTTACTTTGATGCCCCCAATCTGTTTGAATCAATGTGTAAACCATCATACAAAAACATGAAATTTGGGCAGCCAACATGCCAAACCACAAACCCCTCAGCTGGTATCTGTGCATGAAAGCCGCTGCAACTGGCAACCCTATTAAGTAAAATGCAAACAGGTTTATTCTTGCACCCACATAAGGGCGTGCAGTCCCTGATAAGATCCCACATGCAGCAGTTTGAGGCCAGTTACCAATCTCACACAACCCCAAAATTGGAAGTATGGTTGTGACCATATCAACAATTTGTGTCTCAGTTGTGAAGAGTTTCCCCCACACTTTCCTCACAAACATCAAGAAAACAAAGGCTGAGACCCCTGATGCAAATGCTATGAAAAGTCCTATTGTGGCTGTACTTTGTGCACGCAAGGGTTGCCCTGCACCTAGTGAGTGACCGATTTGTGTTGTCAAGGCAGCACTCAATGAAAATGGGAATACATATAGGAACCCAGTTGTTTGAATGAGAACACCCATGGTAGCAACAGTGGTTTGTGGATTACTCAACAAGCCACATAGGAAGAGCATTATCTCATAACACCACCACTCCAAGCACACTGAGATGCAACTTGGCAATGCTAGAGTAAGCAACGGTCTCCAATCACGAAAAGAAGAGAGAATAGTGGCACCTTCCCAAGGTTTAAGAGGTTTCTCTGACACGAGAAGATAAAGCACTAAGCCTAGGATCATGTTTATGGAGTTCAAACCAGTGGCTAGTGCAATGCCTTTCACTCCCAATTTCAAATATGTAGCAAAGAAGTAATTTATTGGAAGGTGTAAAATGGCAGCAAAAGACGCAGCTACGGTTAGTGGAGCTGTTAAGCCTTGTGTTCTCAAGAAGGACCTCAATGGATTGAGATGAACTTGGGCAAGCAGTTCTGGGATGGAGAAGAGCATGTAAACTTGTGCAACCTGTGTGACTTCAGGGTCTTGGCCTAGCCAGTGTAGGAGGGGGGCCATGTTTAGCCATAGTAGTGAAATGGGGATGGCAACAAGGAAGAGAAGACACAAGGTTTTGAAAAAGGTTTGGCTTAGAACTGACCATCTTTTTGCACCATATGCTTGGCAACAAATTGGGTCCATTCCCATAGTAAGACCCTTGAGGAATGAATTTGCAGTGATGTTGGCAAACCCTATTGCAAGTGCTCCTCCAGCTAGCTCAACTTTCCCTTGCCGACCCAAGAACAGCATCGAAATGGCAGATCGTGAGTACAGAAGCACGTTCGTCACCATTATTGGACATGCAATGTTCGCCAGTGATTTAAACTCCTCTTTCACCTGCAAGTGCATCTCAGATGAGTCAGCAAAATTTTCTTTCTACTACTTTTTGGATAAAGGGTGTGGATAATTCAAATCAGTCATATATTATGAAATCATTTTATCTTAATCGATATGAGATTTTTCCTACACATTTCTTACGTTAAGGTATTTTACTTTTTAAAATATAAACTTAAGTCTAACTCTACTGAAATTTACACTCACTTATATATATTATTTAATATTATTTAATGATTTTATGTTGAACTTTCATCCGTTGCTTTATCCAGAGTAATGATAGGAATTATCTCTATTCAAAATATACCTATTTCATAAGATAACTATTGGTGTGATATAATATGTATATTATTTTTCTTTGTTGGTAGAATTATCTATATACACTATTATAATAAATTGCCAAGAATATATCTTTGTTTTATGAATGAACTCTCAAATTCGTTTCGAAAATTTTGACACTGGCACGTCAACTACTGTAAAGCTCAGTTCTACCTGATATGATCATTTATTTAAACGTTAACAAAAACAAATTAGGTCAGGTTGCCAACCCAGAAAATTAGCGAAATAGAAAAAAATATTAGAAGTTAATTAAATTAGTCAAAACTTGTGTATATAATAATTGATAAAAATGATTTGATATATGTTTTCTCTTATTTGAATTTTTCATTCAATTTTGTTAAAAGTAAATAAAGGCTCATGTACGATATTTATGTTCATTAAAATTCACTGTAGATTAGTTATTTGTTTATTTATATTCTTCATGACTTTATATTGATTTTTACTTAATGAAATATATCATAGTAAAATTATACTATACTACTATTATTATTCTCCATTAATTTAAATATTATGAGAATCAGAATGTAACATTTAAGCATATTAGATTTTGCAAAACCAAGGAAAAACGAGTATATTTCTTAGATTTTCTTGATCCCAATCAAATTTTAGTTTAAATTTTTACTTCATACCCTTTTCTAAACTTTGATTATAATCCCCTTCATTTTAAGTACGTAGCAGGTGTGTAAGATCTATTTTAAAATGTTATATAAACTTATATAACAGTGACTTTGATTAACTCAACCTATGGTGGAAGAAGAAGGCGCTAATCCTACCTTTAATTTATTCTGTTACCATTTTTAGAGACCAATATGTTTTGTATTATTAAACAAATAATGTTTCTTACCTTAAGTTTTTCAAAAGATTAATTTTAAATTTCACTGCAATAAGACATGTCTCAAAAAACGAATTACTTATGAAATTATAATTATATATATATATATATATATATATATATATATATATATATATATATATATATATATATATATATACGGGCCATATACATTAAAATCAAATGAAATTAACATTGAGTCAATGTTCTTTAAATTTAAAGTAGTTAGAAAAAAAATACTAGACTTATTTAATGACTAATTCAAAAACCTATTTAATGACAACAGAACATATATATAATTAGAAAACCATTATTTTTTACTTTCTAAACTCAATAATATAGAATTAAATATTTGTTTATCTAAATCAATTTGTGTTAAATGCAATTTTTGTAGTCTGGACTCATAAATCTAAATCAACTTACTATTAAGTTAGTTCATAAATCGACTAACTCATTGATAATAATTGCATGCAATTTATCGTCACAAACTTTTCATGGATTTTGATGCAAGTCATTAAATAATACTAGGTTGTAGTTTTCTAATGTTTTCTGTATATTTAAAAATTGACACATTGTTTTTGGGGTTTGAGGACAAAATTTTGTTGTCTCATTAATGCTTACAAAAATACTTTTCTTTTTTTAATTAATTCAAACGAGTTTACCTTAAAGTACGTGAAAAAAAAATCTATAAGTAAAATAGTACTAATACGCCAATATCATTATTGATTGCCTAAACGACACACATTAAGTGTAGAGTAACAACAAATACTAAACCTTAAATTGCGGTACTTGTGTGATTCTATCAACTTAGCCAACTCGACCAAGATTATGATATATATATATGTGTTTATATGTTTATATTATCATCAAGAAAATATTAATGAAACCTGAATTCATGGTCTCAACAACCATGGCAGGGGCAGGAATAACATAATAAAAAAATAAAATCTTTTGCAATGCTAAATAGGTTTTTTATTATGGTTCCTTTCCGTACGACAGGGACATGATCAATTGTTTTTTAATCCCTACAAATTACGATATTTTCACATTTTGACCCAACAGAAAAGAAATAAAACAGTCTTTCAGAAGTGAAATCATGGCAGCAGAAAAACTTGCAGAACAAAAACCAGCATACAGAGAGAGAGAGAGAGGGGAAGAGATACAGTTACGAACCTCAGAGAGAGAAAGGGTAGGGAAAAGTTCCTTGAGGAGGTTGTGTAACTGTTGAGGAAGGTCATGAAAAAACCTGCCACAACAACAGTTTCTTGTTCCTTCCCTGCCTTCTTCACTGCTTCTCATGGCCAACCTTTGACTTGCTCACGGGGTTACCTTCTACAGTTCCTCCAGATTCACCACCAGTGCACATGTTTATCTCAGTTTTTGCTAAATAGGACAGAGATATAAAAACGATAAGCACTAATTATTCGAATATTGTTGTGCATTACTTGCAAACTAAAATATGCATGTTTGTTAAAAATATGTAGAATGTTGCCAATCAAAGTGCTTGAGTGAAGGTAAATTCAGTAACCATTTCGTGTGTTTGAAATATTAATTTCTGTAATTAATAAATATTTTACAGAGAAAAATCGGTACGATAATAATATAGACTAACTCTTGAGAATTAATTTAAAGAATAATGATGTTCTATATATTATTTTCAACAAAACTGGGAATTTAAAGGAACAAAATTAAAGCATATCGATCTTTCCCAACCCCTAAGAGACGGAAAAGACTAAAAAAACAAGAGTCTTAAAAAAAAGATGTCCGAAATGGAGCAACCCTTGTTTCTAATTTGCTGAATCGATCATATAATAAGATTTAGTTTCCCTCGGAGCTAGGTATATCATACATAAACATATAAAACAAAAAATAAAAAATAAAAATGGAGAAGAAGAGCAAAACCTTCATATCCAAAATCAATAAGAGAAGATGAAACTGCAGAAAGGTGTTTGGAAGCAAAACACTTTTCAACTTGACCAGTACTACATCTCTAAACCTTAGTTTTGATTTATACTCGTCTTCAATATTGCAATTTCATAAAATAATAGCAATTTGTAGCTGCTACCACTCACTTTTTATTGTTGGCTTTCATACTTTGTATAAAACAATAATATCATGTCCAAGAAGTGCTAATAATATGCCCTTTTTTTATACTTTTATCTTTCTCTTCGTCCTTTGTTAGGTTAAGTTCGCTTTATTACTTCCATTTCCTTTTTAACTAAGTTTCACTTCCACAACATATCTGTAAAACAGCATGATTATGTCTTAATCCTTTGAACATGCCAGTATAATAGAAACTGTTACAGATAGGAAAAGATTTGTTTCTTGATGATATTATATATTTATCATAATTAATATTTTGTCTTAAGTTTTTCCTCTTAAATTTTTTGATTTAATTAAGATCAAGTTGGCACAGTGTCGTACGTAGCAACTATGAGTTCTGAAGAGAGAATAGGTAAATTGAATGAAGAAAGTGTTGGAAGATGAGTAGCATGATTAAGAATTAGGTCATTAACAGGTGATGTAGGAGAAATGTTATCATATGTTGCAAAGTAAGGCACGTGAAGGCTTCAACCTCCTCAATTAATTAGGTCGATCTATCTTAATTATTAATTAACTCTTGTTCACAAATCATAATGTATGCATGTGTTTTGCCACTTGTGCCAATGGTTTTTCCTTTCAAATGTGTTTGTCACTAGTTAGCTTTACGAAAAAACGAATATTACTTATGGTACAGTAAAAAATGTTGTAAATTGTTGTCTGCTACTACATGCTTTGTAATAAAAGATATTAACAAATTCAAGTCAATCAAGCTTGAATCCCACATATTATGTGCTGCCACATAACTAATTGGATTCTCTCCCATTGTCGTTATTTCCTAGTACTGCATGCCAGTAGAGATGTCTTATATATATTGTTTCGATAATAAAAATCATTTTTATAATATATAAAGCATATGCATATTAAAATTATATAAATGTATTTGAGTACGTAGTTGGTTTAGTATAAATAAAAAATTTGTTGTTAGTATAATAAAAAAATCGTAATCTTAATATAAAAAGTTTAATTTGGATAACTTTATTTGAATTTTGATAATGATTAAAGGAATTGAATATGTGTTTAATCTCTAATAACTATAATGTATATTTATTAAAATGACAGCTAATGTCAATATGTAGATGTTAATTTTGCTTTAATAAATTTATTTTTTTATTAACAATAAAAATTGAATAAATAGAAAAACACTTGAATACTTCAAAGTGGACCAGAAAGAGGTAAGAACTTGATATGTTACAAGCCTAAAAATAACACCATATGTGTCTCCTACTTGCTCGATTGGCACCAACTTTTCACTTTAGGCAACAACAATGTAGCAAACAATGTAATCACGTTGCCTAGTATTTAAATATCACTGGCAAGGAAACGAGCTCAAACGACAACGCTCTTGATCTTGATCCCATGTTCGAGTTCCCGAACAACGGTCAACCTTCATTTGATGAACCAATACAAAAACTGTTCCTTGGGAACTAAGTCATCCTAGATTATGAAGGTTGACATTAACAGATGATTCGCGGGCAAATTGTGGAAGTTCTAAAACAAGATTGTCTAGAGAGATTAAAGTGTCTAACAATCCAAGTTATGAAGTTTAACAATAAGTATTAAACCAAATATCTTTTATGAAAGAGAAGTGCCTACTTGACCTATAATGTCTAAGTACTTACTCAAGTTAAATGAAAACCAAAGGCCTTATACGAGAAACTACATAAATTTTCCAAATGTTAATCCACAGTCTTCTCAAGATAAGAACATAACACAACAACGTTTCGCTGAAGTCTATATATAATCTAATACATTGTTAACAAGAAGCGCTTGGTCAATAAGAAAAGTCTACATGAAAGCTTTAGAGATAGTATACCTAAGAATTTGTACTCATGTAGAGATGAAAAGAAGAATGTGCCACCAAGGAACTATTCTAGGAATATGTGCAAAACAGTAGGATATGGTATCAAGCTGTTAAGTTGAAATATCATTTCTTGAGAATAGTAATAACATTGAAGCTTAAATGTCTTACATCAAAAGCAATGTTGTAAGGGAAAACATCGTCTAATGAAAAACATATTAAAATATACATCTAAATTAGTTTTTCCTAAGAGTCTAGTGTCATATGTCATCTGCTATCAAAAGTGTTATACATCGTTTAACCCTTCTTGAATGATATACTTGAATGATGCATTAATTACCAACAAGATGTATGACAAGATGTTTTGACAAGCAACAAAAGTTAACAACTATAAACGTTCAAAACATTTAATGCATGTACCGTAAAATATTATTTTGCTTACATACCTTGTCCTTGTTATTCGTGCAGAATAGGAATACACAAAGGATTAATGAGAACATCTGCACACACTGGATAAAGACGTTGAGAGAGGCAAAGAATATTCTAGAATAAATCTCTTGAAGACATCTACTCTGGCAGAGCCGTACAAGTCACTCTTCAATGAAAACTCTGATAAAACATTTTACCTCTAATGAAAAGAAAAAAGTATCGCCTCTCACTTAAAGGCTTCCTACTCTTCTAAAAACTCAACTCAGCATGCAACATTCATCTTTCAAAAGGGCTTATATAAAAAAGATCAATTGAAGAGAAGAAAGTTGTTGTTATTAAGAAAAATATATAGAAGCAGTTGAAAATATGAAGAAAGAAAAGGTGAAAAAGATAGAGAAAATGAAGAAATACATTCAAGAATAATTTACTCTACTTCACCTCAGTACATATACAGTGTGATGCTCTTCAAATAAAAAATATGATGAAAACATGAAGACATGAAGAAGAAAAGAGAGTTGAAGAAAACTAAAAGGAAAGCGATGAAATATTAAGCCCAAGATGGGATGAAGAAAAGAAAAAGAGTAAAGAAATGAGGTTGAAATGAAAAGATGAAAAGAGTAATGAAGTTGTGAGCATAGTGAAAAGAAGATAAGAAAAGAAAGAGAACATGCATTGAACATTCACTTTGTTTCTCACTAAATCAATATACATCGTCGAAAGCTCTTCCATCTAGAAGGAATAGAGAAGAGAAGGAGCATACAAATAAAAATCAGCTGAATGATCAACACTGATGTTGATCAAAGCCTATATCGTATACAACTCTTCAATCAAAGGAAAGAACTTCATTGAAGAAGGAAGGAGAAGATAAAAAGAGCAAGTATTTGTCTTACTACTCACACTTACATAATCTAATGCTTCTCCAATCAAAGGAACAAGCTTACTGAAAAGAAGAGAAAAAGAGCAAGCATAAGCATGAAGATTGTAGATCAATGTTGTTGCTCATCAAGCTTACATCGTCTGATGCTCTTCAGCAAAGGAAACAATCTCCAAGTTACAAGACTGTACATCATTACACTTATCCTCTCTTAGAGAGTTACTCAAGTCTATAACTATACAAGTGTCAAATTGTAAATATAAATATATCCTCTTTATGAGAGTTAACATTTGTACCTTGTAGCGTATACCGCAGTGGATCTATTGTAAGTTCTTAAGAGAACTAAAATACTTGTAAGAAGTCGTTAAACTCAGTCTAGACAGTTGTATAAGACGTGTTGTCTAGGGGTGCCAAGAGTGGCTATAATACTCAATTAGGAGTGGGTTATACTCGAAACCAGGAGTGGTGTAAGAATACTCAGACTAGTCGTGTTTACTAGGGGATTAGGAGTGGTGTAAGAATACTCAACCAAGAATAGGTTAAACTCGTGTAGTATTGATAAGATTAATAGAACCCCTTAAGAGTTCTTAAGGGAAAACTGGATGTAGCTCAAATTTAAGTAAATGAGTATAAACATTGTGTCTTATTGTTCTCTTCTTTTAAAACTATTGTTAAATTTTCTATGTCATCGTCTGAAAGAACATTTATTCACTTACCTTAACAAACGTCTAGACATAATTTACTTCTGAATACACCTTTACAAACTCATTAGACGCTACATTACAAAAATATTTTGAAAATACTATTCATCCCCTTATGTTTTTCTGTGTACTTCAAAATGTGGATTTGTTCGCCTGGTGCCTAACCAAAATGTTAGGTATTGATCTCGATTTCTTGTGCCACCATCTATCCATCCTTCCACAAGCCAAACCTATGGCCTTAAAAAAAGGAGAAAGCTTAAAGAAGAGCGTCGAGCAACAATTACCAAAGAAGTAACAACTCTCCTTGAGGTCCGTTTCATTAGATATATCACACCACATGGCTTGCCAACGTCGTTATGGTGAAGAAAGTCAGTGGCAAGTGGTGCATGTGTGTTGACTACACAGTTCTCAACAAATCTTGCTTGAATAACACGTATCTATCACCCAATATTGAATTACACATGGGCAGCACGACAGGTACGATTTGTTGAGCTTTTAAATACTGGTTGAGTGTTACAAAATTGACAAGTGTACCAAATCGAACAAGTAATAAAGTGGATAAGTCTAGATATTGTTTCCCATAGAGATTTGCATTATTAAAAAAAAATTATGTTTATTCACTAATTAAGGTTAAGAAATTTAAAAGAATGAAATTTTTTTATGTATATGAAATAAATCGAAAACTGAGAAAACAATAAAATTTATGAAATTACTATATGGTAAAGACTTTACTAGGGTTAGATTTCATGTATACAATCACTATGAAAAACATTAAACAATATACTTCTAATTCCTACTCTAGCATTCACACCACATGTAACAAGTCCGAATATCTTAGTAACAAGTCACTAGTACAAAAACACGGTATAATATCAGTGTTTTTCGGCCTTTCACGACGAATTCAAGGCCAACGTCATACTGGGAAACATTAAATTGACGTTGAATTTAAAAAAATCGACGTTAATTGACGTTGGACATAGAACAATCCGAAGTCCCCAGTAGAGCAAATTGACGTTGAATATTGCTTTATGTTCGACGTCAATTTGCGTCAATTAACGTCGAATTTTGTCAATGTATGACGTTAATCACTTTTTTGTTTTTTTAATGGTTTAATGTTTCGGTAGGTCCATTTTTTCGTTCAGAATCTCAAATAGGCCCCCTACTTATTCGGTGTCTCAATTGGGTCCTTATTTTTGAAAAATTGAAACAAATAGAGGCTTGCCGTCAAATTGGACAAACGTCGTTTAAGAGGCTCTTACGTGACATGCTGACAATATTCTCACTTACACATACACTGAGGCCTATCCACCATTTCCTCCACAAGGTTATTCAAATTATATTAGTACGTCAGTATCTGTTCAACACTTTTAACACACTTTCAGTTTACCCAACAACCATTTCAACACTCATTTTAAATGTGGTCTGTCCCGCTCAAATCACTGTACACTCTACATTGTCCCTCTACATTTAGGAGGCTAATGGAACTTCTCCAAGCAGCAGAGCTTCATATGATACGAAGGAAATGAAATAAAAAAAGACCCAGCTCTAGTAAATATAGCCTGGTACACTATGTTTTTGACGAGTTAGGATCTTCGTGGGGGAAAAGAGGCTTCAGGTTCCCACCTATTAATTCTTCCCTCTATTGAAAGCTTTAAAGCCATTTTACAGTGAACCAATCTTCCTCTTTAGCTAATTAATTACAAGGGTTGACTTAAGAGGAAAGCAAGTGATCACCATCACAAAGTATCTCATAATATTCCATTCAAAACCCTTAGATAATAATCATACTTTCGGGTTCTCCAAGCATCCAGGCTACTGTTGATGAGTGATAGCACCCTGGAGACACATTGTTGCCAAAAAGATAATAACCCTCTTAATAATCACACCTAAAAACATTTTACATTTAAGTAGGTATCATTACTAATATTGAAACCTCTTCAGTTAAACTAAGATGGAATTGCTTTCATAGGTTATGTATTGTCCGGGCACCACCTTTAAAACATGGGAAACCAGAATCTTGATTCCAACATTAATAAAAAAAGAGAGATTCAGTGAAATCCAACATAAATAGAAGTCAGGAGAGTATTCCTTGATCCATAGAGGCAAAAATAGAAAAATGTGAGGTAAAAGGCACTTAGTACTACATGTCTAGTTGAGAACAAAGACAAAAAGTGTGTTTTGATACACACATACCATGAAGTAAAGTGAACAAATATTTGACGAATGTCATAGAATGCAAATGGAGCAGGCGAAATGAACTCCAAGTGAAAAGAAAAAAAAATTTCAAAAATGAAAAGAATGTTCCAGTACTGATCTTGCCCAAGCAACTTAGTTTTAGCTTAAGAGAAAATGTTCCAGTGCATATCTCGCCTAAGCGAGAACGTTTAGCTTAGGCGAAAATACAGTCAGCATGCCACGTAAGAGCCTTTTAAACGACGTTTGTCCAATTTAACGACAAGCCTCTATTTGTTTCAATTTTTCAAAAATAAGGACCCAATTGAGATACCAAATAATTATGGGACCTATTTGAGATTCTGGATGAAAAAAAGGACCTATCGAAACATTAAACCTTTTTTACAATTCTACAAGACTTGAAAAGCAAAAAAATAACAAATGTAATCCAGTTTTGAGTATTTTACATAGCATGAACTATGAACGTGTAGTGTAGTATCAACAACAAACAACAACAACAAACAAGAAACAACAAACAAGTTCAACAAAACAACAACAACAAACAAATTCAACAAATAAGTTCTTCAAAAGTGAGAGAGAAAGCAGAATGTGTCTATGAAGGACAAAAACATGAAAACAATAGGTCAAAACAAACGAAAATCATACCTAAAGTAGTTAATCAACATGTATTTGTATTAAATGAAAGAAATATTACATGTGATGGTCGTTAAACTTCGTTAGATAAAAGTTTGAGCAAAAAAAAGGGTCTCGCACGCAAAGATAAAATGCATGAATTTTGAACCTCCCGTTCAATTTTTTATTGAAATCACTAACCTTTTGATTTATAACCCTAGGGCATTCGACGTTTATAACCTTTTCACGTCTAATTATAAGACATTCGACATCATACGTAAGTACATTTTCACCTTCGCACCAAGCATTTTCACAAAATTTACCCAATATGACGTCGAACTTCTCAATATTCAACGTCTTATAACAAATTGACATCGAATTACAGTCCTGAACGACGTCTAATAATTGTATTTATTTACAAAAATGCGACCGGTCATTTTTAACGTTGGCTATTCAATGGTTAAACGTTAAACACTTGACGTTATACACTATTTTCGTACTAGTGAGTCTAAATTATAATAATAAAAACTCTAATGTCTAAGAAATTTTTATTATAAGTTCATATTAAGTTCAGTATTCTAATGTTATGATAACTGTTTGGCATTTATGTCTAGCATGTGAAATATATTAGTTGTTCTTATCCTAATCAGGTTTCCCTAACAATATTCCAATCAACAAGTAGTTCCAAATATGCAAACAATAATCATGGAGTTAATAAAAAAAAATAGAACACAAGAGTGGTGGAAAAGAAATATATTGAATAGTAGATTTCACAAAAATTGAAGATATATTACGTCCAACCCCCGTGAATTAGGGAGTTAGTTACTCTGTTGTATCTCTCTTAGAATTAGTTTTCTATGCTCCAAGGGTGTATTTTCTAACTCTGTGAAGTCTTCTATTCATATGATCTGGGCAAGTTTGTTCGAATGACTATGCCTAAAATTTATACTTGATTTTTGTAATTGAAATAACCAAATATGTTGATAAGTGATTTTGTTGAGATATTCTTTAATCTTTAATGATTCCATTTATTTGATTTTTGTAACTGAAGCAACCTAATTGGAGGATAACTTATTTTGTTGAGATATTATTTCATCTTCAATGAATTCCACTTTATTTGTACAATATTTTGAAAAATAAGATCCAAATATTTCTACTTCCTAAATTATTAAATAAAAATCTTAATTATATAAAACTTAATAATAAAAATACCAATAAAAGATAAATAAAAACAAAAAAACAATGATAATGACAATTATCATTGAAATCTTTGTAGTTGACACACGTACGCCACTTGCTAATGACTTTCTTCATTAAAACGACGTTGGCAAGTAACGTGGTGTAGGTGATCTCTTTTATGAAACCAACCTTGAGGAGGGTTGTTACTTGTTCGTTAATTGTTGTTCGACGCTTTTCTCTGATATGTTTCGGTATGCCCAATAGTCCCACATCACTTTGGAGTCGAGGTTAAGGGTAGTTTAAATATCTTCTCCTCATTCAACTCTCTGAGATGAATTTTAAGGATTAACTTGTGACTGAGCTCCAAAATCCAAAGCGAACAATGCATCAGATGCACGGTGATTGACTCTAACAATATTACTCGACGAACTTGGAATCAAAATGTTGATGTCGTCTAAGGGGAACAAAAGCAATTTCCCTTAGCCCCTCAATTAGGAATGAGCCCTCATACCCCTTAAACCTCGACTAGAAGGCTTATGTTCTAGTACATTTAATAGTCTCGGATCGCTTAGGAGTCGAGGCCAATGACAGTTTTAATATCCCTTCCTCCTTCAATCCTCTAAGATGTCTTTTAAGGACAAAACTGTGATGGAACTTTGGACTCCAAAATGAACAATACCTTCAATGCACGATAATTAACGCTAACGATGTTATTTAACGGACTAAGGATCAAAACATTGACATCGTCTATGGGGAACAAAAGCAATTTCCCTTAGCTCTTTTAGTTGCCGCTATAGATGACTTAACTCATGGTTCAAGAGATACTACCTTCTTACCCTTGGTCATCTTCTTCTTCTTTTTCTTTGTAGTATAACACACACATCTTACAAGGTACTTGTACACGACATGGGAGGTCATCTTTAATTGTAACACTATTAAAATTCATTCTCCAAATAAAATGTGTTACATTAGGGATTGAACTTATCCTCTAAATCATGTTAAAGAATTCACCATAATCACTACAAATATGTTAGAATTAGACAATAAATCCTCATGTTGTACAAAATGTTTATAAGTTTTGATGATAACAAAGCATTGTTATGTTGTGATTATATACACCAGTATACGCTTTACATTGAAAAATATATGCATCTTAAGTAACTTTTTTGTAGAAAAATGAATAGATTAGACGATATAATATGAATACATAAGATGATACAAGGTAAACTGATTAGATGATACCAACTTACTCAAGATCAAATGATACAAGCTTACACAAGATTAGACAATACAAGCTTACACAAGATAAGATGATAAAAGCTTGCACAAGATTAGACAATACAACCTTACACAAGACCATATACGATACAAGTTTGACTATATCAAATGATACAAAAAGAAATCGATTAGACGATGTTTTAATACATTAGACGATGTTGTAGTACATCAATCATATGTCTACTAAACCTCATTATACTCATTTACTTACTTTAATATATTAATAGGATTTTCACTTTAATTATTAATAACTCATAATCTTTGCAGATTAAAAGATGTTGACAAGCGCTAGAGATCAAAGTGGTCTAGAAAAAAGAATACTTTGATTAAGAAAAGATTTTGTATTGAACTAATACAACTATTAACTAACAAGAATCATTTTATCTTTGTATATAGAAATAATCGATGTACTCTGATTGAGAAAAGATGTACAACTATTTTACTAATCATAAACTAATTTTAATTCTAAATCAATAAATTTTGCAAAGTTTTCTTTTGTAGTGAGAAAATTGGATGTTGGAGAATTTATCAGATAAATATTCCACATCAAACATTCATTAATTTCAAAGAAGAAAGTGTTGAAGCAAAGTTTAAATGAGAATACAACCTAATTAAAGATTCAAACAAGAAAAAATGGAAGGATATTGAAGACTTAAGAGTTTCTTTCAAAGCTTCGACAGAAAGGATTTTGATCAAATATCAACAATCATAAAGCTCTCAACGGTATTATTTCTCAAACAATTATAAATTGAAGAAATTTGACGAAGAACAAGAACAAGTGCAAGAAGCAAAAGTGTAAATACATCAAAGTGAAAAAGTGTAAGAAGCAAAAGTGTAAATACATCAAAGTGAAAAAGATATTCAAGAAAGTGATTAGAAAAACTGAGTAAATAGAGTAAAAAATCAAGAAATAGTTGTGCTTGTGAAAAATAATAATTGTGTGCTTAATTATTATAAAATCCTTCATGTTGTGAGGTATGATTGTTTTATTTGGGGATGAAGATGAGATAAAAATATTATACCCGTTGAATATGAGTATAAAGATGAAAATGAATGCTTTCTTTGAAGGTAAGTATTAGATAATGAAGCTTGTCCTCCTACCACTCATTGCCTACTTTCATCATATATGTACATGTTAATACAAATAATGTAATGGTAAGAACTAGAAGTAAAATAGAATAAAACTTAAGAATAAAAAATTAAGAAGAAATTTATTAGAAACCAAATATACAATTCGTATATTTTTTAGGGAAAAATATTTTCAAGCCTATTTTTAATTTATATTATGCCTTAGAACATGAACTAAAGTGATACAATAAAGTGTCAATTGATTAAATGTTAGTAGCTTTAAAACTTCGTATGAACTTTTATTAAAAAAAATTGAATAATAAAAACTGATAATATCCGTAGAAAGATACTTTTTTATATGATAAACCTCGCTACGCCTATAACTTTTTATAAAATTTTGAAAGCATTTGATAATTCATCAAAATGTTCTTTTAATGCGAAATATATTTTTCTGAAACACAACTAAATCTAACACGACAAGTCTTTGATTTTTCTAAGAAACAGAGAACTACACAACTAAAATATGATTGTATCTACAGTATTAATTAAATAGATTATTGAATATTTTTGTTTGATTGATTATAATAAGGGCCTACTAAGACTTCATTTATTGAATGATTAAATCCCAAAGTGACTTTATAGTTGGCATGTGAGACAAACTCAAAATCTAGAATGAAGCCTCTGCATAGGAAACATATAGGGGTATAACATGTGTATTTTTTTTTCACTTATGCTCCAATAGTCAGTTATTCTGTAAACTACATCCACTCGTGCACTTTTTATAGCCTCAATTATCAACCCTAAGATATGTTTCCCAGCATGTTTTACATCCATAGATTCATGTCATCAACTTCATAAATAATATATTGATGTAGATGTTTTTTCAAAATAATTCACTTTTTTTACACAATTCAACTCGGTGTTTTTTAAAAGCTGTAATCCGATTATACTTTATTGAAACTCGTCCTAGTGTGTGGTGCTTTGTAGATAAAAAATATTATGAACATAGGAGGGGACAATGTTACATGATTAAGTTTGTGAGAAGCCATAGGAAGAAGGTGGCGTAATTATTGGTAAATCTAGTTTAGGTAACCCCATATATGTTATGTATAAGATCATTCTTTCTGTTTAGAATTTCACACAAAACTCTAAACAAACTTATCTCATTACTTTGTATCAGCAAATAATGTGTGGAACTTTCCTGCAACATGTTTGGTGGGTACACAATATCAATTTTTATAGCATTTTGTTGGGACCAGATAATGGGCACCATCAAGGTCTGTGCGAACTCGAACAGAAATAAGTGCTTCACCATGTACATACATACACACATAAATAAATATAAATATATATATATATATATATATATATATATATATATATATATATATATATATATAGATATAGATATAGATATAAATATATATGTGCGTGTGTGTGTGTGAGTGTGTGTTGATAGATAAGAGTATCATATGTTATTCCAAGCTTCTAAGCAACTGCTTTTGGACAAAGATTGATTTTTGTCTTGGACTCTTGGTGAATATTCTTGAAAGCAAATCAAAACATAAACATCTAGGAGACAAAAGAAAAATTGAAATCCCTGGTTTTGATAGTTTATTTGTTCTTTTGTACTATAAAATTAGTACAAAAAAGAGAAACTCAGAAAATATGGAAATTGTTGAAATATATTCACTTTGAAAAAATTTACTATCATTTTTCAGTCTTGTAATGACATATTGAAATTATTAACAGATATGTTCACCTAGAAATTGCATACTGTATGATTTTAAATAGCAAACAATTTTATTAAATCGTGACTATTTTATTAGTCTCAACCTCTTTTGGGATACCAAATATCAAGATTTGTAATTCAAATATTTTGAATTTTAATTAACCACATTTCAAATTATTTTATTTTCAAAATATTTTGTTTAGAAAAGACAATTTAAATTTAATGAATTTCAATTTTTTGTTTGAATAAAATATTTCAATTATCACTAAAAAATTCAAAAAATTATTTAAATATTAAATAATTGTTAAAATAAAAAAAAATATATATATAAATATTGACAATTTTTTATAATTAGTCATAATTAATAATTTTTTTATTAATGTTTAATATACTTTTAGTTTATATTTGTATTTTTTTATTTATGTTAAATAGGATTATTTTCAAGTTATGAAATACTAGATTATACCAGTACAAAAAATATAATATCGGGTCAAACTCATGTAAGGTTTGACAATTCAGTCTGAATTAGAGTTAAGCAAAGTTGACATAGTTTGAGTTAAGTCGAGTTAGTCTGGACTCAACTTGGACCACGTAGGCCTAACCCTAATCAGGTAGAGTTGGTCCTATCTTATAGGTTGAGCCGAGTTGGCATTAGCCAAATTTGAGTTAGTTGGCCTCAATCTAGTCAAGTTAAGTTGACTCAAACCCATTAAGGCAAGTTGGGTCAAAGTCAAGCTAAGTTGGTTTGAGTTCAGGTTGAGTCGAGTCATGAAATCTCACATTTAGTCAAGTTAGGATAGGTCCACCTTTATTTAAATTGCATATTTAGTCGAGTTTGGCTAAGCCCAAGTAGGTCCTAATTCGATTAAGATCAAATTTAACCTAATTTGATCAAGACTAAATCAAGCCAATTCAAGCCGAGTCTACTTGATCTTAAGTCGAGTCGAGATAGATTGGATCTAGTTGAGTCGAGCCAATTCAAGCCAAGCCTAATCAATTCAGCCAAACCTAAGTAAAGTTCGATGTAGGTCCACATTCATTCTAGTTGAGGTGACCACGTTCAACCAAGTTAGACACATGTGGGTAAT
The DNA here is from genome assembly GCF_016808095.1 of Vigna angularis. Lineage (NCBI taxonomy): Eukaryota > Viridiplantae > Streptophyta > Magnoliopsida > Fabales > Fabaceae > Vigna > Vigna angularis. The sequence continues at coordinate 12,190,992 of NC_068971.1, forward strand.
TTTAAAAAAATCAAGTCAAGTCGAGTTGGTCTTGGTCTAGGTTGAGTTGAATTGATCCGATCCAAATTGAGTTGATTTGTCCCAGTCCGAAGTAAGTTAAGTAGACTAAAACTTAGGTCAAGTTGGGTCAATCCACCCAAAACTGAGTCGAGTCAACTTAAATCAAAGTCGAGCTAACTTAAGTCCAAGTCAAGATGAGTCGTGGTAAGATCATGTTCAATAAAATTGGTAGATCCATGTAGATTCAATTTTTCTTGGATCCAGATCAAGTTAGGTCTAGATAGGACCAGGACAAACTGGGTTAGGTTGGCCAAGTCATGTTGGCCAGGGTTGAACTGAGACATTAGGCTAAAATCATATCAAACTAAGTTAAATTAATCTCAAGTGAGGTCAAGTCAAGTCTACTTAGATCCAAGTCGAGTAGAATTGACTCAGACTTAAATCAACCCGAATTATGACTTCTAAAATATAAATATGAGAATATAAATTTCAAATTCTTAACTTTATGGAATTTGAAACTATTTAAACTTATAAAATTCTATAATTTCAATTTATTTCCAAATTTCTTATCCAACCAACCTATTTTATTATAAAATATTTCAAATTTTCTAAGAACATTAAATATCCTTTTGAAATATCTTACCGAAACACAGTGACAGGGTATTAGAAGAGGACTTTTCTTAAAGTGATTATAACCAAATGAGATTTTAGTTGGGTAAGGAGAAGTGTATTATGATCTTTACACTTTTGTCAAACCACACCAGTTTCACGTCCATTATCTAACTTTGATCTTGATCAATTTATGCTAGCTACATACAACTCATCAAAAGCAAAGTAAATAAAACTTAATGGCCTATAGGTTCGTTCTTTCAAAAGGTGGCATACACGTTCAAAAGTAGAAATTTATTACAAAAGAATAATTGTTTAACTCTTTCATGCTAGTCTTACACAATGCTGAGAAGGATATGCTATTATAAGGACATATGATACTTTATTTTAATTATATTGCACCACTTGGGGAACCTAAAAACTATAAACTATGTCCGACCAGTTCCTTGTCTCCAAATCCTTGCATGTCCACATGTATGAGCATTATGACATGACTAGGTTTTCCCAAAGCATTCTGTAAAGAAGTGATCTCATGAAAGTTGTCCAAAATAAACAATTAAATAAAACTATAGTATTTAATATTATTATGGTTTACGGTTAGGTTAAATTAAAGAACTAGGTTTTAGGGTATATTGGTTAGGTGGATGTTTGTTGTTTTCTCATGCCTGTTTATTTATAAGAATGTTTTCATACTTTTCCAATAGAAAGTCTTAACTATTAGAAAACAACTACGAAAATCACATAATATGATAAATCAATTATCTTAGTTTATACGTTAGTTAACTTTTATATTAAGAAAATGGTTAAGAAGTGAATTTTAAGTCTAATTCAACTCCACAAAATTAGTTTGTAAAATAAGGTTTACACCCACGTATATACTATAAATATTTTGTATCTTTAGTGGATGTGAGATCTTCAATATACTTGTCTCACGCTGGGGTATATATATCTCAAGTATGAAACTATACATTAATGGATGATTTGATAGCAATACAATAGGCTGAATAAACAATAAATCTTATTAGCATAAATTTTAACTCATGACTCTGATACCATATTAAGAAATAAAATTTATGCCTAACTCAATCTTATGAAACTGGCTTGTAAGATAAGGTTTGCATTCACTTATATACTATAATATCGCTTTATCTTTAGTCGATGTGAGATCTTCAACAATAATTGAATTTCATTTTTTTTTTATGTTTTAGCTATACCTATTTTAAAATCATTCAACTCCTTTAATAGGTGAACTTCCCAAAGGTGAATTGGTGTCGATCTTTCTGCCTTAACTACTTTGTATAACTCATGAAAGGCTCCATGGTTAGACCCTAACTCACTGGAGTTATTATGACTAGGACTTTCTTAGTTGTTAATAGATCCTTCACCTACATAGTTTAACTTAGCACATTCATATTGGTATATGGATGGATTATAGAAAGTCAAGACTCAAATAACTAATGATGCAGAAATATATTAAAAACATAAAAAATTAGTTTTATTTGTGTTGAGGGTATCAAAATTGAGCGAAGGGAGGAGACATTTTTTTTAGTGTCGAAATTGAGGGAGACCGAATGGGACATGGGGATAAATAAATTGCGAAACAAAAATTGAGGACAAGGCAAAGAAAGAGATGACTATATAGGAAATAAAGATAAAGCTAGCATAAGAGTGAAAACAAAGAACGATTAAGAACTCGATAATACATCGAGAAAGGTGTTCACAAGAAAAAATTGAAAAATGGATTACACAAGAATTAAAAGGGACGTCAAGTCATATGGTAATTGTTTAAACGTGGATTTAACATGTATAATTAATACAAGTTGAGCGATTTTTAAACCCTTAATTCAAATTATTTAATGGCTTAACTATGAAAAAATGATGATAAAATATAAATAGGTTGTTTATGTTAAGAAAGTGTGACAAATTGTATTTACAACACAGACACTCTAAGAACGTTGTGAGCAAGATAATGACAAATCAAGTGATGATGCTAGTTGCAATTTAGGTCACCGTTCTCATATATTTTTTTTACAAGTTTTTGTTCTATCCTTGGTAATTTATTTTTCTACATTTACATTTCTTGCTTTTTAAGTTTTTAGTTTCTTAAACACTTCTATTTTAATCAATCTCCATCTTCACCATTCTCATTCATCTTCACAATTTCTACTCCCATTACCCATCTCCATTCACACCATTCCATTTCTATCTTAAAAAAACACAAAAGATCTATTATTGAAAAATGCATGAATGTCTAATTGATATTCAACAATGAATTAAACATATTTGTAAATTTGGTCCATAATATAAACAGTTTACACATCAATTTTGTGGTAATTGTAAAATCCTGAATTAAAACACTCTAATTCATATTAAAAAATAATTATTTGTTAGCCCTGTCACAAAAAATTCACATTAAGATAATTTAGTTTACCAAAATATAACTTAAATACGTATCAAATCAAAATTATCGAAAACAATTTGATATTTTTAAAATAACTATGGAGTACAACAACATCTTTTATTCAATATTCATTCTTTTTAATTGTTTATCCAAATCAAATTCGATCTATAAAAAATTTTAAAAAAATACTCTTGAAACCCTGTATCACATCCTAATCGATTATTTTCTTTTTAAATTTTGATACAATCTCGCCCAATATTCATTTCTAAGCTCTTTTCAATTATTTCGTATTCATAATGATTCCTTAATTATTTAAATATTTTTTATGGTTTTAGGTAAAAGAAAAATGACAAGAGAATCAAACTTGTTCAATTTAAAAAAAAATAAAAATTGGATTGCTTAAACGGTTGAAAAACCAACGAATAGCCCAAATTAACTATAGAGATTATAATCAGTCCAAACTTTTAATGTGTGAGGATGTTGGAAATAAAGTCGGTGACTTTGAGGTAGAAATAGTAAGAAAAAGAACATGGTGGGATAGAAAATACATTTTTTTGAGTTTCTATCAAATAAAAATCATTTTAATAATTTGCATACCTTAAAATATAATATTTTTAATTAATTTAAAAAAAAGTGTAGAAAAGTATTTATTTATACACAACACATGTTTAATCATTTGTTAGTTTTTTTTTTCTGAGAATCTCAAATAAGTCTTTTATTTTTTTTTCAGTCTCAATTGGGTCATCACTTTTACAAAATTGGTCCAATTATAGCTCTGTCGTTAAATTGAGTTAAAGTTGTTAAAGTGACGTTGATGTGACATGTTGATGGTGCAATTTTTAATTGACGTAGATCGATTATTTCATTTTGATGATTCTAACGTGTATATGAATAATTTTTAATTAAAGAAATTGATGAATCGCACATCGCTAACCACCACAGAATCGCACACCGCTAACCACCACAGAATCGCACATCGCCACCATCAATAAACTCAAGAAACAATAGTGAAAATAAAAAATGTTTGGATCAAAGGTGCATTCAGTTTGAAAATTGTTTCCATCTTAATTCAAAGAACATAACGAATCTCTTTTTACAATCTCTAATTCGAATAAAGGAGTTTGGGTTTAATTCAGTTTTTCGTCAATATTTTTAATTAAAAATGATAATATACATGTCAGAATCACCTAATTAACAAAATAATTAGGCCACATCATTTAAAATAACACCATCAACATGTCACGTCAACGTTACTCTACCGGCGTTGACCCAATTTAATGAGAGAGTTCTAATTGAAACAATTTTACAAAAATAAAAAGAGACAAAAATAAAAATAAAAAAACTATTTAAGACTCTCAACTTAAAAATTAAACCATATTATTATTAGTCATTTAAATATACAGATAAAACAATTAATTTTATAATAATAATTTAAAGAGTACATCCAATAGGATTTTTTCTAATATTTAACTGCTTATATAATATTCATGATACATAAAGAAAATCAACTAGAAAATACAATATACTTTTAAAAACATAACATTTGAAGCGTAACTTTTAAATACTCTAGGCAGAGCATTAATAATTATTGGTTCCAGCAAGTAGTATTTAATTATAGGTTTAATGATTTTGTCTAGTGTTATTTATATCTTACATCAATAAAACATGCATGTCACATATGATTTCATCATTTCACTTCTCCCATGAATCAAAATGGATACCAACTACCCCTTATGATTTGTTTCACAAGATTATTTTATTTGTTTAGTTGAAGGAAGAATATGAAAAAGTATCATCTTGAAAAAATAGTGAGACCCTTTACTCTATTACAACTAAATATTTAATTTAATTTTTTGTTTCTTTCCTCGAAGACCACAACCCACTTGTATGATGATGATGTGCTTCTCCCACTTTTTGTAGGAAGAGAATGAGTCTAAGAAAAAGGAACAAAAAGTAATAGACATTGGAAATAAGAAAAAACAATTGATAGAAAAAAGAAATTAAATTGTACAACAGAGACATGATTTAAAAGAATATTACTTTAATTTTAATTTATTGTTAAATTGAGTGTTGTTGTCAGAGGAACTTTGAAGGCTGGTAAGTGGGTGGTGAAGAGTTTGATGTTTTGTTAGAATATTTAATTTGATTTGATGCGTTTGACAATGTTGTTGGAAGCATGAGTTTGCCTCAGATAATACAGCAACACCTGTCAATGCCTAAATTTTGGTGGCAACTGAAACTAACGGTCACTTCATTTCCTTTACTTTTCCTCTCTCCACTCCTAAAAGTTCAATTAACTATGTGTGTAAATATAATTAGTTTTATTTTATAAATCATTGATAATAAATTGATATAATTACATCACATTAATTTTGTGAGATAATATTAATATGCAGATGTTGAGAATTTCATATTGATTAAGAATGAGGTAAATTTATGCTATTAAGCAGATATTAGCATAATGGTAAACTTAAAGTTCACTTCATCATTTTGTATAATTCATAAATATTTAGTTTTATTAATTGTTATACCTCAATATAAAATAATCATGTTGGTATTATATTTTTATATATGTGTTGATATTGTATTATAATTATAATATTTTCAAGAGCCTCATTAAGATATGTTTGTTTCTACATATAGTTTTGTAAGAGTGTATTTTAATAAAATTTGAGAGAGAAGAGAAGTAAAAGTAATGTTATTTGGATTATGGGAAAGATGAGAAGGGAAGGAGTTCAAGAATTTTTTTTTTATGAAATTTTGTGAATGATGTGATTTGTTTAATAAATTAAAAAATATTTTATTTGTTAAAATAAAATAAAAAATATCATTTTATCCTTGAAAATAAAAGTAAGTTGAAATAAAATATAATAGGTGTAAATTATGTTAAAAATGAAATGGGAGTTATTATTAATGTAAAATTCTAAAAAATGGTATTTTAGAAGTGGTAGTGATTTAAAAACAGATACTCAATTATTTTAATATTAAATGGTTTTAATATGAATAATTTCGTTATGAACAAGTTTCATTATTTTAAAAACACATTATTTCTCTACAAACCATTTGTCTAGAGTTATATGACTTATCTCTAAGGATTCTTACTCAATGTTCGTTTGTTTGAAGATCAGAGATCGTATGAGTGATCTCGTGGCGAGATCTTCAAGACTAACTAATTAGTTTCTCATATAAAGTAAGTTGATTTTTTGTTCCTTTTTTGGTTAATTTCGTTTTTCTTGCATGCTAGCTCTCTTTGTTTTGCATGTGAAGTTCGAGTTTTCTATAAGACTCTTTGTTGATCAGTAGTCCTAACGGTGTATCTTGGTCGTGTTTCTGTGATTCGTAAGAGCATATATGAATTCATGTACGTTGAAGCTACTTTAGGCTTTCTAGAGTGGTTTGGTCATTTGTTAGGTAACGGAAGTTATCCGCTACTTTTCAATTTATGTTAAGGTTTATAATCTGTGTTGTATGTTTGAAATGTTATGAAATTGATAGTTTGGTGTGATGAATGATTGATTGAGTGTACTAATCTTTGGATGATTTATTGGTTTGGAATGATTGTTTAATTGATTTGAAATGTTGTTGCGATAATGTAAAAATACTTGGGTTTTCGAGTTTTAGAATTTCTTGAACTGATATAAGAGAGTTAGGAGGGAGTTGCTTGTTAAATTTAAAGAGTTTTGCTAGTCTGACTTGATGAGATGGAGTATATAATTGGTGTTTCTATTTCTAGGTATATGAATAAGAAAAAGGTCACGATATTGGATAAAAAAAGGGGCTTAGTAAAGGGGGTCTTGATAGGTGAAATTCTAAAGGAGTGGGTTTTTGAGTCAATTTGGAGTTACGAATTGAGGTTTGTGGCATTTAGGACTTAGTTATTTTATTATCTTGTTGAACACTGAGATGTAAGTATGTTAAGTTCGTAGTTGGGATATGGTGGGTGTGAGCTTAATCTAATGGATAAAGTCATTGATTCGTGTTTAATCTGATGGTTGGTTGTTTTAGGCATCAACGGTTAGTGTTAGACTGTTTTGTAGGGTTGGAATGACATAAATCTTAAAATTATGTTTTGCAAAATTATGCAGACTCACTAAATGAGCATATACTCGTTGAGCGAAGTCAAAGTCAAAGAGCTACTACTTGGTGGTCGCTAGGCGAGCAAAATTTCGCTAGGCAAAACCAAAATCAGAGAATTCACTGATTTGACATTCGTTAGGCGAGAATATACTCGTTGACTGAATTTTGTGAGAATTTAAGTATGTAAGTTCTAGTGGTTTTCTCGTTGAGTGAGAAGACTTAGTCATTAAGCGAATGTGTTGTCAGACACTATTAGTTGAGCGAGCAGATTTAGTGGCTGAGAAAAAATATCAAAATTTTAACAAAATTTTCATATATCTCTTATGATGTTTTTATGTGTGATTATGTGAATGTTAAAAATAATTATTGGTTTATAATATGATTGTGAGCATATATTGTGGTTATTCATGTATGATGTGATGATGATGACAAGTATGTTATTGATTACGTGCATAGTATCAATGTTTGGCGTAATTTCGTGGACCTCGTGGTGAGACTCATGGTGGTGTTGAGTAGTTATATGTTTGGTGTATATCCATAGAACTCATTCTATGGTGACGTTTATTACACTAGTACAAAAACACTGTATAACGTCGTTGTTTTTCAGCCTTTCACGTCGAATTCGAAGTCAACGTCATATCGGGAGACGTTAAAGTTCAGTTTTTGGTATTTTATAAAGCATGAACTATGAACGTGTAGTGTAGTATAAACAACAAACAACAAACAAGTTCAATCAAACAACAACAACAAACTGGTTCAACCGAACAACAACAACAACAACAAACAAGTTCAACAAAAAAAAAACAACAAATAAGTTCTTCAAAACGAAAACGAAAACTAACCTTCAAAAGGTGGTTTCGTCGAAATAAAGTGATGCCACCGATAAGAGAGAAAGCAGATTGCACCTATGGAGGACAAGAACACGAAAATAATCGGTCAAAACAAACGAAAATCATACATGAAGTAGTTAATTAACATGCATTTGTAACAAATAAAAGAAAGATTACATGTGATGGTCGTCAAACTTTGTTCCAGAAAAGTTTGAGCAGAGAAGAGGGTATCGCGTGCTAAGATAAAATGAATGAATTTTCAATCTTCCGCTCAAATTTTTATTGAATTAACTAACCTTTTAATGTCTGACGCTGAGACATTCGACGTTTTATATCATTTTGACGTTTAATTATAGGGAATTCGACGTCATACATAAATACATTTCCACCTTCTCGCCAAGCATTTTCGCAAAATTTACCCAATATAATAAATTGACATCGAGCTACAATTCTAAAAGATGTTTAATAATTGCATATTTATTTACAAAAATTGTATTGATGTAGGGACTTAGTCTTGGAAGTTATATTGACGCTCCAATAATCATTCCATCTCCATTAGAGAAGGGGGGGGGGGGGGGGGGGGGGGGGGGTTTATGTGGTAAGGAGTAGCGCATGAGCTAGTCTATGATTTGATTCTTTAGCTATAGGTGGTAGACGATCTAGTCCTGTGTGGTAGCTTGGGGTGAGCCAACTGTTTCACCACTACAAGTGCAAAAACTTGTCATAGTCTAACATCACTATACATATCTAGATGGTCAAGTCTAAGTGTGATGAATATGTTTATATTTTGGTTTGAATCAAGGATGTAATTAGAATATATGGTTGTATGCCTTAGGATAGATTTATATAACTTGTATATATGTTAACTTTTGTATTTTATTGTATGAAAGATCTTTTGGTACATTAGCTTACTCTTTTTTCTTTGTGTTTGTTTGTCTGTTTTGTTCCTTCTTGTTTGGAATGATCACCTTAATGATGGGAGCAGAGGAGGATGTCTTTGGTAAGCTGGTGCTAGGAGGAGATGGAGTTGAGGCATAGAGTAAGACGTTTGGTTTCAGTTTCATTCGTTTTTGAAAGATCCTGTTACACTTTTGGTTCAATGTAAGATCTTTAGTAGCAATGATATTATATATATTTTGCTATTATAAATTATATCTGGAAATCTGTAATAACATTTTATATACTTTCTTTGAGTTAATTGTTTTGTATTATTGAAGATGTGATGAATCTTTTGACAATGGAATACTATAAAAATTGAAATGTTACAATTTAAAATAAAAATTATATTGAAATAAAATGTGATTGGTATAACTTAAATTTAAATAAATTGTGGATGAGTAAATAATTTAAATGAAAATATTACTATTGTTATTAAAATATGTAAGTTATTATTTAAAATGAGAAAAATTAAAATTAACAAAATTATATTAAGCATGGAACCGTAAAGATATGACTTGGACAATTGAAAAAAAAAACAGAAAATTATTTTTGTAATTAAACATAGGATGACGTGACTTGTCATCCACAAAAACTAATTTCTTAAAATTTATGTGTAAATCTCACCAAACAACCATTTCCTTTTCTTTTCTCTATTACAATATATCATCCAAACAAACAGACTCTTATTTAATAATATCATATTGAAACACTCTCTATAGCGTAGTCATGTTCATATTTTTTTTCATAATTATATATGAGAGAAAGTTATTCGTATTTAGGATTCAATAAACTTATATATGTAAACACTTGAAAAAAAAGCAATCAAACTTCTAATGATTAGGTTATATATAAATATTTTTATTTATAGAAAAATATGTTTCCTTTTTATTTTTCTAAAAATACATTTAAAGAATTAACCGACCAAGTTTTAACTTTTTGGATATTCAGTTATCACTTGGTATCCATGTGTCTTTAGAGTAATCAAATTTGCTTTCAATAATATTATATATAATTCATTTAATCACTTTCTTTCTTAATCACTGTAGAATTAAATCTAATATATCATATTTTATCCAATACAAATCTATTAAAAAGAATTTGGACGGGATTATTTCAAAATAATATTTTTAAATTTTATTTAATTACCAAGGTATCATATTGAGTTGTACTTGTGAACCTTGATTAGACCAAAACTTTCAATGTACATGTAAGTCATACAATCAGTATCTAAAATAATCAGAAAGTAAAAGAAATCTAAAGTGAGAGTGTCAAACCTTGGAGGAATAGCTATCAAGTGGCGAAACGTGTCTTCGTTGACCTCTCTTATACTTCTCATCTCATTCTCCTATATTTGTGGATGGGTTGTTGTTGCTTCCCTCCACATAAGCTTCTTAAGATTCTTTCTAGGGAATTTCTTCCTAAAATTGGCATATAAATGCCTTACACAAAATGTGTGTGCAACTCCAGGAAGTACATCTTGTACAGTTGGTAAGAGTCCCTGTGAATGAGTCAACAATAAGTTAGATAATATTTATTTCAAGTAATCGTTATAAGATAAGAGACAAAAAAATATAATGCAATTTACCTTGTGTTGATATGGTATCAATGTAAGTTTTGATGACAACTCAGGTCCACCTAGGTCTTCAATGAGTAGCTCCATAAATCATGTCCAAGTGTTCTTGTTCTCGACCTCTACTATGGCATATGCGAGTGGCATCATTTGACCATTTGCATCTTGAGCAACAGCAGTTAACAACTCACCATGATGTTTGCCTTTCAAAAAGGCTCCATCAAGGCCATGATTGGCCTGCATGAGACAAAACTATCTTTGCATGCCTTGAGGCATGCGTAGAACCTAAAAAATATTGGCTTTCCATCATTTTCCTCAACTTTGACCTTGATAGTGGACCCTGGGTTTCTTGCTAATAGCTCATGAGCATAATCACAAATTCTACTATATTGCATAGTGAAGGACCATTCCACTTCGTCCGAAGCATAGGCTTTCGCCCTATAAGCCATATTTTTAGATATTGCTATGTTTCATTTCCTACTTATTTTATCTTTAATGTCAACTCCCTTAACATTAGGATTCTCTCTAACTGTTTTTTCCAATTTTTTACTTAGACATTTTGCATTGAATAGGCCCAACTTGTGCTCCCTACTGCATGTGTGCATGTCCACCATAGTCCTCAATTGCCATTATCTACTGCCTCCATGTAACCAAAATAAGTCATCCAAGGACATTGTCCTTTTGCTCCCACACACTTAAGTCTTATTTTTTTCTTATCATTTTTAATAAATTTGAGATTTTTTCCATCCTCTAGTGCATAGGTTTTGATGGCATCCAAGATGTCTTGTTTCTGCCCAAAAACTGTTCCTACCTCCCACTTGAAATCAACCATATTTTTTGGCATAGTAAATGTAATAAAATTCTCATATCTCTCTTCAACATCACTTTCTTCATCACTAATGTCAGGAGAAGTTAAGTCCTCAGATTCCCATTTATCATTGAATAAACTGGTATCAGTAATGTCATCTTCTTCCAAATCTGACTCAGAAATAACACTGCAATCAACCTCCATATTACCAGAACTATCACTTTCTCTGAAGTCACACTGGACATTTATGTCTACTAACCCATCCATATTATTCACCTCACCATTATCATCATCTGATGTACTCCATTCACGGACTTGCACTTCTATGTCCTCCAACTCTTCTACTTTTGTTCTCTTAGCCTCACCATCATTTACTTTTGTCCTCTCAGCAAGTGCTTCATCAACTTCCATTGTTTCACCCTCAACATCATTTACTTTTGCCCTCTCATCATGTGCTTCATCAACTACTATTGTCTCCTCAACATCATTTGCTTTTTTCCTCTCATCATGTGATTCATCATCTTCTATTCTCTCACCCTCAAGATCATCTCCTTCATCAACTTCTACTATGTCATCCTCAACATGACCTTTATCAACTTCTATTCTGTCACCCTCACTAACATCAACTTCTATTCTGTCACCTTCACCAACATCAACTTTTATCCTCTCACCATCACCACCTACCCCCTCATCCAACTGTTCTGTGACACCACCATCTCCCATAGATTGCCTAAGACATACACCATCATTTGTGGCCTCACCAAACTATGAAGTTACACCACCATTATCTTCTTGTGTCCTTTCATCCAACACTGCACACTCACCACCCTCATGCATCTCAGGTGCAACTTCCTCACCTCCTTCATGAACATTATATTCAATCATGTGAATAACATCAGGTTCAGACACAGTGTGCACAACATATAAATGAACCTAACCATTTAACCTAGCTAAATTGACCATATGCATGGCTCATACGTCTTCACACAAGGCTTCTATCTTATCATCTAATACAGGACCACATCCAACAGAATACCACAAATCCTTAAATCCATCATACCCAAGCCCTTTTACTACACTCACTACAACAAAGTAACTTCACAAGTCAGGGTCAAAATACATAGTATCACTTTCCCCTTCATGCTTGAGGCATCCTTCATTCACCAACTTCCCCCCATGGTGAATAACAACCTCTATATCATCCTCCATCACAGAAAACACAATCAACAATATTTTACACCTATAAATAAACGTAAAACGACAAAAAACACCAAATATTAAAACATTCATCAACTGATAATGACAGCAGAAAAGGAACTTTAACTATGGGGGGCATGCGAGACCACAACCGCAATATGCATACAACACATTTTCGGACAACCCCAACCCCACATTCAAAAAAGCATGGCGAGATAACAACAAAAAGCACTGAATATTAAATTCATATCTATCTATAGTACAGATACTAACCTTCCACGAAAATCCACACCAACCGCTTGCGATACACGTTGAAGGACTTCGCGATTCACGTTCAACCTTCAGATACCAACCCTTACCCCAATCATGAAGCTCCAATGTCCTAATTTAGCAAATTTCATCTCCACTAACGACTTCGCGCAAGGTTGCGATACACTATGCTTCAGATTTTCTCTTCCCAATTAAAATTTCAATGAACCCTAATTTGAAAATCTTTTAGAAACCCCAATTTTTAAAATGTTTCTTTTATAAAATGACACGTATAAGGGTTTCTTTTATAAAATGCCACGTATAAGAGTATGTGCAAACAACCTTTCAAAAACAGTCCACATCAACATCACAAGTTATCAAAAACTTAACCTCATTAAGTTAATTTAACGGCAGGGGTCCAATTGAGTCAATTTTTTAATATAAAGAACCAAATTGGCAAAATCTATAAGACAGGATCTAACTGGAAAAACTCCACGTAAGGACTTCCGAAGGGGTTTAACCTAAATATAAATTATTTGGCACGAAATATTTATTAATTTAACTATCAATTAATTTATGTCTCACAACTTAACCATCTTTTTATTAAAAATATTCCTCATGATTATGTTTCTTTGTTCATTAAATATTATTTAAGTGATCCCCAATTCTACATTTTACTATAGTTGGCATAGTTTAATTTTGGTTTAATACCTATTTTGGTCCCTCTTTTTGCAGGGTTTGTTCAAAGTTGTCCTCCTTTTTTTCAAAAGTTCACTAACATCCTACTTCTCGCAAAAACGATGCACGTTAGTCCTTTTTGCTTACGGCATTAAAAAGACTAACGGCACAGCTGCCCAGCTGGCAAAAAACTGATGAGTTGTACAGTTTTGGTTGACGTGTTAAATTGAATTGTTGATTCATCCTGAAAACAAAGGGATTCATGGTTGTTTTTCCCAAATTTAAAAGCAAAGTTAGGGTTGTTGGTGATTCGTGCTACATTTGTTCTCAAATCTAAAAGCAAAGGTTAGGGTTCTTGGAGATTCGTGCTACTGTTGTTCCCAAATTTAAAAGCAAAGGGTTAGGGTTAGGGTTAGGGATGACTTCATCACAAAGTTGTTCTTCCTGTTCGAAGGCAACGTCCAAAGGATTTTCGCAATCCTCACATGGTGCTGTTTCGAGGGGAGTTGGGATAACCCCTATTTGCCACTGTGGTGATATTGCTGTAATGATATTGCTGTAATGAAAGTTGCCAGAACTTCAAGAAATACTGGGAGGAAATTTTGGGGATGTCGTCATTACAAGGTGTTTTGAATACCATAGTGACTTTTATGTGTATTGGATTTTATGTGTTCATACATTTTTGTGTTCTTGGTGAATAATAGGGTGGATTTTCAACTAGGATGTCATGTAATTTTTTCAAGTGGTGTTCTGAGGACAACGCTGGTGATAGAGATGGTACAATTGTGAGACAAAGCAACATAATATGTGATCTGGAAAATAATGTCAAAGAGTTGCAGAGAAGGATAAAGTTCTTAGTTGGAGTTGTGTTTGTTGTTATTGTGTTGAACATTATGACATTGTGGCTGTGTTTAGCTTGATCCTAGGTGTGCAATATGCAATGTATGTTTTGTTCATGTAATGGCTTAGGTGTTTAGCTTCATGTTTTGTTGATGTAATATCAGTTGGTGTTGTAATATGAGTGAACAATCTGAGTTTGTGCAATAAAGTTTGTTTTAGTCCCCCCTACGTTTTAAAAATGTTAAATGTGGTCCCTCTTTCCTTTAAAAATTGTTCATGGTGGTCCCTCTTTCCTTTAAAAATTGTTCAAGGTGGTCCCTAACGTATATGACTGTAATACATATTAAGGATACCTGGCAAAAAACAGATATAATTACATAATATCACTACTTCCAAATATCACAACATAATATCACTACAACTATAATAACATATTTAATTAAAGTGCTTAATAGCACTACAAAATTAAAGTGCTTAATAACAATACAACATAAATAATTAAAGTGCTTAATAAGAATACAACATACACAATTAAAGTACTTAATAAGAGTACAAAATACATCCAAATACATCCAAATTTTCAGTTAAATCTATGGATCTTTTCTTCTAATATTTAACTTTTTCCTTCCTATTGGTTGAGTTAAATCTCGGATGGAATCTTGAGTTGGTTGTGGTGGGTGAGGAGATTGGGGACTTGATGGTTGTGAAGGTGCAAGGGGTTGTGAACTTTGTGCCTGTGCTGGTTCTGTTGGTTCTATGATGGCTAGACGTAAAGGGCACACTTTTTTGTTGTGTCCCACTTCACGGCAGATGCTACATTTCTTTCGCTGCCCACCAACACTCATTTGAGTCTCATCCTTAGTTAGCTCCCATGGCTCCATTCTTATTTTTTTCTTTGGTCTCCCAAGTATCTTCCTCTTAAGTGGTGGTAGTACATTAGGAGAACTAGTGTTTTCCCATAGGAGGTGGCCATTCACAGGATAGATGATGGACGCATATGCCTCTTCATATGTGGATTTCCTGAACCAAATTGGTATAAAAGTTTTTGGGTCTACATTTGAATAGTTCATTGATGCAACTGCATGACAACATGCGATGCCACTGATCATCCACTTCCTACAGCTACATTCTTCATTGTCCAGGTCCACTGTGAACTTGTTCCCAATAACTGAAACATGCCTAACCTCAAAAATTCTTCTTGCAGACCAGCTAAATAAATGAACATAAATAAGGCACATCAACAATTGGATATGAACATAAATAAGGCACAAGAACAATATTACCTTGGGATCCAATATCTTGACAAATTAAATTCCTTCATAAGTCTTTTTTTGATCTTTGGACAGACATCAAAATCCATAAATGCCACCTTCGTTCTGTTCGTGGCCCATCTTTTCATCAAATACAGTCTAATATCCTCCAACATGGTTATAATGGGTTTTGCTCTGGCATGAACAAGAACACTGTTGAAACCTTCACTGATGTTGTTATCTAGAGTATCACACATTGCTTGAGTTCTGAACCTACTTCTTGACCAATACCTATTGCACAAGAATGAAGAAAATGGGTTACCAAACATGAGTAATGCAGAATCTTTGTGCATGTAAGGGAAACAATGTACCTTGGGGGAATGACTATGAGGTATTTATATGCTTCTTCATTCACTACTCTGATATTCAACATCTCTCTCTCCCAAGCTTGAGGGTATGTGCTTGTGGCAGCCCTCCACATCAAATTCTTCAATATCTGACCAGAAAATCTTTTCCTAAAGTTAGCATAAAGGTGCCTGATGCAGAATCTTTGTTCTGCCCTAGGCAAAAGCTCTTGGATAACTGGCACCAACCCCTGCCAACATCAATTTTTTAATCAAACACACATGATTAATAAAGTATGAATAATAAAATAATTTAAGTAGTGCATGTACCTTTTGCTGGTCAGACATCCACGTGTACGCCCCACAAACTTCATTGCCCCCAAGGTCTTCAACCAATAATTGCAAAATCCAGGACTAACTATCTTTATTTTCGACTTCAACTACTGCATATGCAAGGGGTAGCATTTGCTCATTTGGATCCCTCCCAACAGCAATAAGCAGCTCTCTCTTATAAAGACCTTTCAAAAAACACCCATCTAAACAGATAATGGGCCTACAACTAATAAAAATGTCCTTACATGCTTTAAGACAAACATAACATCTCTTGAATATGGACTGACCATTATCACTGTTCACTTTAACCTTAACCGTTGACCCTGGGTTACTTCTCAATACCTCATGTGCGTAGTCATAAATCCTTTGAAATTGTTCTTTAAAATCCCCTTCACGTTGACTTGATGCCATTAACTTCGCCCTTCTTGCTTTAGAAATTGATACATTGGTGTTCCATTTCCTTAATGCTTTAGTATGTATGTCTTGGACCCTTATACTAGGATTCTCATGTAAAGACTTATCTATTTCATGACTCAACCACTTACTATTCATCATTTTAATGTTCAATTGTCTGCTGCAAGAATGAACATCAACAATCTTCCTTAACTGCCAAATCTTGTGTGATGACAAATACCCACAGTAAGCTACCCATGGACACTTTTTTTGCCCACCCATGCATCTCACCCTTACCCTACGGTTATTATTTTTTACAAACTTAAGAGCCCTCCTAACATGAATAGCATAGCTTCTAATGGCTTCCTTAAACTCATCCTTATCAGTAAATATAGTACCAAGTTCCCATTTGTAATCTAACATTGACTTCTTTTTCCCATATGTAGGAAAGGGACCTCTACTTGGTCTGTCCTCAGTGTCATCCTCCTCACTTCCACTATTATCTGGAGTTAACAGCACATCTGACTCCCATTCATCATCTGACAATCCCCTACCATGTCCTTGTCCTTCGTTATCACTGTCTTCCATCCTGTATTCTGAATCACTATTGTCCAAATCAATACCCAAATCACCTACCTCCTCCAAGTTCTCTTCACCAATAATATGTGCTTCATCCTCAGTATCCACTTGCACTTCTTCCTTACTGTGCAGTTCTACTTCTTCCTCACTGTGTAGTTCTACTTCTTCCTCACTGTGCAGTTCTACTTCTTCCTCACTATGCAGTTCTACTTCTTCCTCCACTCCACCCAGTTCCTCCACCTCCACTGCAGCCACTCCCTACACCTCCACTACACCCTCTTGGTTAACCTCCCTTCAACCACTTGCTCCACCCCCAGTACACCATCCTGCTCCACCTCCACGCTACCCTCTGTGTCAACCTGCACTCCATCATCTCTCTCCAAGTCACGACCACAGTCAAGAGGACCTTCCTCAACCTCCTGTTGCACTTCAACAAGACCTTCTACACCAACCTCAACCCCACTACCCTCACCACTCTCTGCAGGCCCTTGGCAAAGGTAAAGAATTTCATTCTCATTTTCTACAACCACTGCTTCGCTCACTTTATGTACAACATACAAGTTGACTTTCCCCAACAATTTTCCCACATTCATCATGTTCATAGCTCCTTTATCGTCATATAGCTTATATAAAACATGTTCAATATTGTAATATAACTCATCTACTTCAATGTAACCCAAATCTTTAAGTAAACCTACTACTCCAAAATAGCTCCATGTATCGGGGTCAATGTCCCAATAACATATCTCCCCACCTATATAATTAAAGGGCACTTCCTTTATCAAGGTCCCACCATGGTGGACCACTACCTCAAACCTATCGTTAGACATCCCTACACTGCAAATGGAAAAGGGGGACCACTCATTAACTTAAATTAACCCCATGGGACCAATTTCAACACCAAACGCCAGTACTTTTTCAATAAACCCCCCAGCACGCGACAAATATAATCATATTTTAACCCATTCCACCCATTACAAAACAAATACAGAATCCACCCATTAAAGACAACAACATAAGTAAGAACACTAATGCGATCAGTAACTATAACAACAACATAAGTAAGAACACTAACCTCACTAGCACTGACGAACGAACCACGCTCTTTGACGAACCACGAACTTGATTTCACCAATAATCAAAATCTGGACTTTTGGAAAGATGATTGTTGAACCCTAAATCACCCCGAAATCGCGAATTGATTTTACCCCAAATGTAATATCGCTTTAGTTAATCCTAAAATTATTTTTAACTATCTTTTAAGTCATTTTAAATTATTTTTTTTAACATATATAATGAAGTCACAGTGCCATCACAACCAAAACTGTACAACTCATCAGTTTTTTGCCAGCTCTGCCGTTAGTCTTTTTAACGTCGTAACAAAAAAGGACTAACGTGCATCGTTTTTGCGAGAAATAGAATGTTAGTAAATTTTTGAAAAAAAGAAGGACAACTTTGAACAGACCCTACAAAAAGAGGAACCAAAATAGGTATTAAACCTTTAATTTTCGTATTATTTAAGCATCAAGGTTTGATTTTAATATTTTATGTAACAGTGAAAATTTGTCTTTTGCGCGTGAAAAACTTGGAGGCTTCGAACATCCCCAACAAAATGTAATGATAGTGATGCCAAAGTCTTTCGTTTATAAGAAATAAGCTTAAGTATAAATTTTTCTGTATCCATAAAATATACATTTTTAATTTATACAAAACCTTAATTGTATGCTTTTTTCAATTTAAAAAAAAATTAAGTTATTTTAGTTCAAGTAACTTTAATACATATATTACAAAATTTATTAATAATTGAATAATATATTAATGATAGAAAAAAAATAGTATTAGAAAATTAAAAAAAAAACAAATTTGTAACAACTTTTATAAGCACGAGTGTATTGGCAACACTATTTAACCAAAAGTAGATTTTTTGAACACAAGACTTTTTAAAAAAAGGAAAATTATATAATAATGTTATAAAAGAGACAATTTAGTTATGTTTTATTTTACAAATAAACCAAATAAACATTCAAACTACATCTTCCCATTTTCAACTAGCAATTTAATCTATTATACACACACAGATATAGAATTTTAACTGTTTGAATTGTTCTTTCGAGAATGAACCTTTCACTATGCTAGTTCTAAAATTATGACAAACAAGAAAATGTAAAAGAGTGTATTACAAAAATATTACTAACACTTCTCAAGTTACAAGACAAAGAAATGACGAGTCTTCGGGAGAAAAACAAAATAATTTCATCTACTAGACAGGGAAGGATATCTTGGGAGTGTCAGTGATTTGTCAAGGTGGTGGAATGAAGATAAACAACTATCACAAGAAAAGGACCAATTTAATGACAAGGGAAAAGGTCAAAATGATTCCGATCACTTTCAACTAATACCTTACATTCTGATTTATTTTTGTATAGCATTTTAAGTATTTAACCTAATGCAGTGTTGTAACAATTCAGCCTTCCCCATGAACTAATACACCCAATATCTCAACTTTCGGTGCTTCCCACTGCACAGCTCGTCCTGATAAAATTAATACACTCCAACTCGCACTCTCACCTCCGTCATCAAGAAACAACTGGTTCTTACCTTGTGTGATAAAACAACAAAATCTCTTTCTCTACCACCAAAACAGATCTTGTCTATTCACGAATACAATATTCCAATGTGTACATTGCATCATTCAACCTTTGCTACCACTTCACCAGCCAGGTTGCTTTCTACAACCGTTTCCCTTACAAATCTGGGAATTCAAACAGCATGAAAAATACTGCCGTGAATAAACAAAACAAGAAATTTTCTTTTGCAAGTTTGAACTAAGAAGTACCTTTCGAATTTGTCACGCGATGATTGCAATACGTAGATTGAAAGGATGAATGACAACATGAGCCCTGGATATGTTTAAAAGCAGAAACAGCATAAGTGCACACGCGCTTAGTAAAATACAACGTTATCTACAAATTCATAGTGTTTTAGTTATAAAAAATGAATATTTCAAGTAATTTAAATCCTGAGCAAACGTACACTGTTGAAATTCTAACGATAATATTGCGACTATTTGTAAAATTAAAATTATGGTGTAGCCACGTATGTTGTGTGCAGCAAATGACAGATAAAGGGTGCCAAAATATTTACTCTCTTGTCAATCGGTAAATCCAACAGAATGGGAGTTAAATTTCAAGGACGACACACTAACAAGAGATCTTCTATTATATGTGTGGATGGGTGTCTTAACATTAAACATTAGATGTGTGTGTGTCTTAACAAAACTAAACGACAGGATTACTTCAAAAGTAAAAAGAACACGATACTCCGCTCCCCATCCCTTACCCCAATCCCACCTTTCCCTCGTCCAAGTTTCAGAGAAATGACAATTCTCAATACATACAGGACCAGCGAGGAAGGAAAGATTTTGTTCAAGGGCAAATAATATGCTTATGGCTCATTGTCAGGTCAATAACCTACAAATAAGTGCCATTATATTTTTTACAAGAGAAATGGCTTAGTATAGTCATGACAATTCATTGATGGAGAAGTCACATGTAGCTTGCTTATGTATTTATAGCTCCTGTTTAAACAGATAGTTGAGCAATATGTGGGCCAAAAGTATAAAATATTCATTGATGAAACGGGACATACTGTAATTCATTAATAAATTCAATGGGAACCAAAATCAGAACAACTTTCCTGGCTACATGGGCAGAATGAATTTCAGCTAGAAGCTGTTACAGGTGTTTGGAACTAGAAGCAGTTTTAGGAGAATTAATGAAAGGATAAACTACAAAAAGTATCAGAACTTGGGAAAAACAATTCTACAAACCTCTGAAATATGGAACCAGCACATGGGAGAGGGAGAGGGAGAGGAGAGAGTCACGTGAGCACTTTTATTTGAAATTTTCCCTGGCCCTTAAATTTTATCTAAAGGTGATTACAGAATGTTCTCACTCATCTCTCACAATCATCAAGTATTCTCACTAATATGCACCATATATGCAAAGAATCAGGAGAAAGTCATTAATTTACCTGAACCAAAAAGAACAAAAAATCCTGAATTCACATCTATCTCTGAGTGCTCCTTCCTGAAATATTTCAGAAAGCATACTAAGCAAGTGTTCCTTTCCCCAATCTATGAAATTTATTATTATTCAAAATGTTGAACATGACTAACACATATAGAAGGAGCACAGAAAATTCATGTCTTGTGTTCATTCAAGTGTTTTAATAAATACTGCAACTATAGGAGTTAAGAAAACAAATTATGTTTAAAGGAAAAAGTTGATTAGTGATTTAGATGAACTTAATGCCTACACGGCATGTGTATAAATAGAAGATGTTTGTCGTCAATTTGGTGAACTGTGAACTGCAAACCAAAAGGATGTATATAAATTGATGATGTTTATTGTCAAGTTTGGGAACTGCAAACCAAAAGGAAATAACAAAATAAGGGACCATGTTGCGACAGTAACCGTTGCCATAAACACTACTATTAAATTATTTAAATTACAACTTGTTTGCTATATCATCATCGATAAAAGGGGTATTAAAACATATACCTGTGAATCTTGGGAAACTGAATAAAAAACTTAAAAAGAACAAAATCATCATCAATGAGTGCAAAAGCGTTAACTTGCCTCCTTTTTAGATTAATATTATAGGTTAAATACTATAGTAAAACTAGTAAAAGTCCTACCACATAACGCTACTAGCATAACAAGGTTTCAAAACAATGAATCCCAACATCATAACCCAATCCCTCGAATGCAAGCAAATTATATCAAGGGCTTCCATAACAATAAATTTGTTCAAACTTCAAAATTAATATTGACAAACTATATAAAATGTTTACATACACAGCTGAAGTTAAAAAGACACAAACCATGTATATCGGACAAGTACATGCTTGGGCCAATGCTCAGGGTCCCAGAATTGTCTACGAATCTCAGGGTGAATTTCAACATCTATGAAAAAAAAAAGATTCTGTCAGTATAACCAAGTTCTCAAGGCCACTAGAAATGAGTTATAAAAGCCAAACTTAAGTAATCATATTGCCCAATGTTTCTCATCAATATACCAGACAAATAACAGATAGGAATTCATCAAAGTGTAAGGTATCAGCCTACTTATATTCTTTATGAAAGGCAATGTCTACAGAATATACAGGTTCCACAGAATCAGGTCTCATCATCGATAATAAAAGTTTAACAACACTGAGTCACAACCTTCAAGTTTCTCAACATTTTACAATAACAGAGAATTATATTCCTTCAGACATTGGTAAGAAAAGAAAAGAAAAATGTCTTCACTAATAACGTGTAAGGTTACAGCAGAATCAACAAAACAGAGACTGCAGCATCCATACATGAATATGATAAATGTCATTGAAATTATACACGCTAGATAAAATTTATATGTAGAATGGTCATGTCATAAAAAGAAAAGTTTGATAAACATAAAATTAGAAGGAATTGAAGAATTAGAGAGTTAAATGATGACAAAATTTCAAATAAAGTTTAGGAACAATAAATTAAAAATCTTTTGAATCTATGCAATTAGTTTACGAAACAGTCCCTAACATTTCCATATTCCAACACATTTCAGACGAATCTTGACAAAAGGTCACATGTGTAAGTTAAGAATAATACTTTCACTTTCTAAAGTTCTGAAAATGCAGGGGACTTAGACGTGTTATAACCCGGATATCAGCCTCTACGTAAAGAAGTCGATGTTTTAAAAATGTCATTAGAGAAGAACAACGTACAGTGATGAGGCATATCCACAACTTTAGCCGTGACACCATGCAAATCACTTCCTGAATACCTCTGCGTCACATTAAAATTCCAATCAATCGATGTGCTACCGAAACAAGTTGAATAAACTGAACAAGATCAAATCGATGACCTATCTTGAACACAAAAATACCAGATTGACTTCAATCATTGGAACCTCTGTACTTTTACGATTAACCACAAGAAGCCATGGGATTAAAAACTTTTCCCTCCCAACTTGAAATGATCTGCAGATAAATTTTACATGAGGAAAACTATAACCATATTTTCTCAAGAAGTAATGCAATTAAAGACACAAGGTCAACCGAATAGAAACTGATCACGACAATGCAATCACCACATAAATAAAAAGAGGGTACAGTAAATAAATAGCACAGAATTTCATTTATTTGCGTTCAGAATATGATACATTATTCATTTCATTTCCTGTAACAAGCATTCCAAGTTCACTTTTATCACCCATGCACTACAAGAAAAATAGAAAATCAGCATCTCTTGCCAGCATATTGCTCATTTTAAATGTGGTTAAAATTCCATAGCCCTAAATTCAGCCACACTACCTTCTAATTTTCCTTTTACCAATATTCCAGTATAACTATCCCTGAATAGAGAAACGAATCAGTCACGCACCATTCACTCTGCACAGAATACCTTTCTAAGATCCTCATTTGACAAAGAGAGTCGCAGTACAAACATCAAATCCTTCAGATTACTTCTTACCAAGTTCAAGTTTACTTAGAGGCATTTTTTCCTTATAATTTAGGTAAATTCAAACGCTCAACTAAAAATCAGGTAAACTCAAAAGGCACACATTAAAAGTAGAGAATTTAAATTTCTCACAATTTATAAGCATCAGCACCAGTGAAACCCGTGGGTTTGGGTATTGGCATCAACACCTACAAAACCAGTTCCCAAAAAGAAAAAATAGCGAATTATAATTATTAATTAATTAAATTAAGAAAACCCTAATTCAACGAACTCGGTACCTCGCGATTTACAGCGAAGATGGGGCAGTGGCGACCAATGAGGTCGTGCCACACGGTTCGCGACTGCAATCACAGTAGAAGAAAACGAGTAAGAGATGAAAAAGCGCCGTACAAAAGGAAGAGAAAATTGCAGAGAGTGAAAAGGTAAATGGGAACGAACGGAATGGTATTGACCCATGCGGCTCATGGGAACGATGTCGCCGGGTCTGTAAGCGACAGCAATCGGAAGAAACGACGGCATCAGAAGAAAAAATGACAGTGGTAGAAGCAGTTTCACGGTAGCTGCAGCCATGGCTACCAACTGTAACAACAATTCAGCGTTTCAGGTCTCTGACTCCGACTCAAGCTGTCGTATTAGCATTACGCCCTCCGTTTTGGAGGTCGAAGCACCGTGTTGCCATTTCTACGTATTGGACCGAGCCATGCTCCTGCGGGCTCCGTACGGCCCAATTTCCAAAAATGTCTTGATTTAAAAAAATAGTAACTTCTTTTTCCTTTTGAACCTCCATTTTTTTATCTGGACTCTTAACGATATAGAAACATTTGATGTACCCAAACCGTACCAAAGTAAAATTTGATATGAATTATTGTTTGTTTCTTTAAGCATTATGAATGAAAGAGAATGTATGCAATAATTGCATCGCAAAGAGGGTGCAGTGTTTGGTGTTACTCTCTGTATAGGTTTCTACTCCAATCTCCATTGTGCAGGTACCGTTGTCGATGCTGTTGCAAGCAACAGAGGCAAAGGGCAATTCAACGTTGTTCTCTGTGACACCCATCGACACCTACAATAGATGCCATTGCCATTATTGGATCCATTATTGCCACCACTGGACAGATAAAACAGAAAAGGTGAAGCAAGTTGTATTCAATCAGAATGAATTAATGAAAAAATAAGTATGGTTTTAGTCATGGAAAATTAGAATTTTTTTTTCTCGAATTTTGGTTCAGTTTAATTCTTAAATTTTGAATATATATATATATTATTTTTCTAATTCAAAGGCTTTAAATTTCGTTAAGTTTAGAATCATCTTTTAAGTTATTTACATAAATTTTTACACGTTAGAATTCAAATATTATTTAGAATATTATTCATCAAGCCCAAAAATGTTAAGCCCCGAACATTTACACTGTGTTCGCTTTAAGGGAAAGTAAGGAAAAACTAGCAGTGATTTGCGAGATATTTGTTGTTCGGTTAACTGATTTGTAAAGAAAAAAATGCGCTAATTTGCGAGATGAGAGCGCTAGAGATTTGCGTTGATTTACGTTTAAATGACATATGTGTCATCTAATATTTTGTAAAATACCACACACTGTGCTGTCACGACTAAACAAAGCTATTGCGGCCATGTGAGGAGTAACTTTGCAGGTTCGCTGGCCATGCATTTGTTGCTTTTGCAGCGCTTGGTTGAGAGTGAGAGCAGTAAGGGAGTTCATGAAGGTAATCTATTTTTGTGATTTGTATGTGGTTGTTGCAGGTTGGAGGGATGCGCTTGAGATGAAGACGAAGAACGGGGTTGATTGATGACGAAGAAGAAGCTTCATGTTGAGGAGGTTGATGGATGAAGATGAAGAAAACTTCAAGCAGTAGTTGAAGAAGAGTTTGATGTTCTTCAGGGCTGTGTATTCGATTCCACAAATGGGGATTGGGTTCGAGTGGTGAGAAGAAAATCCACATCTTTGTATTCGGTTTCATCTCAAGCATATTTGGTTCCACTACTCTCAAGAAATTTCACACAACGCGTATTTGGTTCCATACCGTGCTGTATTCGGTTCTAGCTCTTATGGGATTTAAAGAATGTTGCACAAGTTGTATTCGGTTCCACTGTGTACTCGATTCCTAGGTACGATATTCAGTTCCCAAAGTTGCATTCGTTATGACTGATGCGTTTGGAAGGTTGTTGGCGTCGTTGTGCAGGAGATCATGTCCATGAACATGCACATGCAGCAGCAGCCCCATACAAGACAGAGGGAGTTGAACGATTTCGTTTTAATGGCAGCAGGCTAACCCGTTGGGCGATTCGCTCACCGCCTCTGGCTGCTAGACGCTGCTCCTCTTCGGTGCAGAGTCCCGTCACCGCCACCAGCTAGTGGAGGCGGTCGAGACAGTTGGGCGGGGCGTGGAGGCGTGCCCCGCCGATACTGCTGATTACATGTCGTGCGAGGATCCGAGGCTGAACAGCCAGCTGAGCAGGGAGATGAGGTTTTTGCACCAAACTAGGCATATTTGCCTAGAATATTACCAAAATGGGCAAATTTTGACCAAATGTGAAGTCGTGGGGGGCCAAAACGACTTCAAATGAAGAAGTCGTGCCCCCCTGCATGACGTCACACTGTTCATTTGACCAGTGGTGAAGTCGTGCACCCCAAAAATGACTTCTGGGTCCTGTAATCGATTACAATATACTGGTAATCGATTACAGATTGTTGAACTCGTGACCCCCTACACGACTTCATTTCAGTAGGCAAAAAAGCTACTGGTAATCGATTACAGATCAGTGTTTTTATTGTGCAAGAACCACCCTAGTAAGCAATTACAAGCTTGTTGTAATCGATTACCAGTGTGTTTTTGGTCGGTTTTTGAAAATGATTTTGCAGTTTACATATTTTATGTATTGGTTGTGTTATATGAAAAAAGAAATTGTGGTAATTATATAATGAATGGAGACAAATTTGAAGAAAAGAGAAAAAAATATTAATAAGAAATATTAATATTAATATAATAATAATCAATTTGATTACAATTGGGTAAGATTAAGAAATAACTAATGACGAAATGGACAATTTCCCCTATGATGACCTTCGTTGTGGCAGTAAGAGCATTTTTTTGGCTTATCTGGATTGGATTGATCAATTTCATTATGAATCCTATTTGTAGATGGTCTTCCGGATGCCTTGCGTCGTATTTTAGGATCTGGTATGAAGTTTGGACCTGTATACGCAAACCAATAATCTTGATTTTGGATTGGGTGAAATTGTACTTCATATGCCTTGAAAATGTTGTTAAGACTGTACACTGGATCGATTACTTGGGTTAGTGGGATATGCGAAAATGCATAAACAGCAATGACATGATGACATGGGAGACGAGTAGCCTGGAAGTGACCACAATCACACCACCATTCATTTAGGCTAACCTTGTAGGAAAGTGGAACAGGGCGGTAGTAGTGAGGTGTTGAAATTTCCTGAACATCAAATTCAGAATTTTCACGGTTGTAGCGATGAACATGACAAAATGAGGATTGTTGTTGATTTTTCCTAATGATGTCGGCGATTTGTTTAGGAAATTGGTGGCCTGTTTGTAGCATATAGTTTGCCTTTAATCCTCGTTCAACAAACTATGATTGTGTCCTCTCAAATGTTATTCTGATGAGAGCACATATTGGTAATGAACGTGCTCCCTTTAAAATGGAGTTGGTGCACTCAGCAAGATTAGTGGTCATATGTCCATATCTTCTCCCTCCATCAAAAGCCTGAGACCATTTTTGTAATGAGATTTTATCTATCCAATCAACTTGTTATGGGTATTGGTTTCTTAGTGCAGTAAGTTTTGCCGTCACAGTTGGCTGCTTGACCTCGTAAGCTGTAATGACGTAATGAATAAATAAATTTTAGAATAATGTTACAAAATTATAAAAGTAAAAGTGTATTAAAAATGTTTGTAGTAGTACCTAAATTGATGAATTGTTTTTTGAGGTCATGATTTTTGAATTTGTTGTTGAAGTTGGATGCTAGATGACATATGCAATAAACAGAGTTCAAACCATCTTGTTCCCAACCAACTTCTTCCGATCTTAAGGTCGATAGGATACCCTTTCCTCTGTCAGTGATGATGCAAATATTTTGTTGAGGGCAAACATGTTCTCGAAGTAGTTGAAAGAACCATATCAAGGCCTCCTTTGTCTCACCTTCTACAATGGCAAAGGCCAAGGGGAAAAGATTTCTATTGCCATCTTGAGCTATGGCGGTGAGCAAAGTTCCATGATATTTACCCGTTAGAAATGTACCATTAACTTAGAGAATGGGTTTACAGTATTTGAATCCTTGTATGCAGGGACCGAAAGATCAGAAAATTCTTTTCATAATATAGCAATTATTGTCGGTTTGTCCATCAATCTGCACTGGAGAACCAGTGCATTGTAAAATTGTACCTGGGTTTGCCTCCTTGACGGCATGCAACCACCTCGGCATGTGGTTATAAAAGTCCTCCCACTCTCCAAACTCCATAGCAAGAGCCTTTTGTTTAGCGATCCAAGCTTTTCTGTATGACACAGAATATCCAAATCGAGCTTTAATATCTGCAATCAAACTCTTGATTGGAATGGATGGGTTTGTGCGGACTGAATTTGATATGATCGCGGCAATGTGAGAACTATCAAGATTTGTATGATCTTCAGATAGTATGGTTGAGAAACACGAATATTGTCCGTCGATATTCTTGATTTCCCAATATTTACGGACTTTGCTATAAGCTGCCCTCAAACGCCATTGACCACCGTTGTGATATTCCACACAACGAATGACATAAATGTTGGGCTTCGATTCAACGACGGTGTATTTGTAACCGTTGGTTATGTGATAATGTTTGATTGCAGCAATAGTTTCGTCCTTTGACTGGAACTGCATACGTTCATTCAACTTTGGAATGACATGTGCAGATGATTGTGTGATGTGGTCGTCGTTGTTGTCATCTTCAAGTATGTTTTCTAATTTATCATTGGTGCTGAACTCATCAACATTATCTAATATCAAAGGTTGTTCATCGATGATTTGCGATGATGAAGATGGTGGAAAGTCCCCTGATGCCATAAGGTTATAGATGTGCGGGAGAAAAAAAAAGATTGGAGTAGAATGAGAGTTGTTGGCAGTGGAGTGAAGATGAGAAGATCGATTGGTGAAAGACTCATACATATGTATATATAGAAGTTTCAAGTGTGAAAGGTTACTTTCTGATAAGTGGGTGTTCCGGTTTGAAATAGGGAGTACTGAACAATATAGCACTGTCATATAGTTATATAAGGTTGCATACCAACACGCAATTATAAGGTATCTATAGTATTACATTTATTTCATTCTGTATAAAGTAACTTGCATTGTGTTGTGATATATCATAAGCTTTTCATGACACGTTTTTTGTATTAGTTATAGATGTTGAGAGACTAATTTGTTTTTTTGTTGTTAAGAAATAAATAATGTAGTATTTAGATGTATAAAAATAATTTATAATTGAATAATGTAAAACTGGAAAATTTTATAAATAAGATTTAAATAAAAAAAATTGGGAAAAGGGAAGTTGTGGGGAAGGGGCACGACTTTAAATAAACACCATTTTTCACATCTAAGGGCTCATCTTCTATAGTTGGGGGACGTCGCCGCCGTCAACCTTCACCCCCAAAAAGCTCACCCTCACCACCACCGTCACCGACTGCTCCACAGCAAAATCTACAATTTTCCACTCCTTCACTAGCTCAAAGGTATTTCTCGCTATATAAAGACCGTCAAATCATTGAGCCAAAATACCTAAATGACCAATATTTCGAAATTCACAATTTTGAATTTTTTGGCATGGTCAAAAATATGTGATTGGATGATTTTGTCTACGATTATGCGCGTTATTATCCTGATTTGGTACGTGTGTTTTATAGTAACCTCAAATTTTCTGATAATGGAATAATGAAAACTAAGGTCAACAATGTGAAAATGATTATCAAACCCAGCATTTTTGCTTCCATCGCCAACCTTCCCTTTGTTGGGTTGAACTTTGAGGGTAAATTATTTGAGGATTGGGCCGATGAATACAATATAGACGTAGCCAGACAATTAATTTGTTTGCCACACAATCCTTCTGCGAGTAGAATTATAGCCGGCAATATGACAGCTGAGGCTAGAGTATTACATTATGTTATATGTCGTGTTTTGTTTCCACGTGTTTCTAAATTTGCACAGGCAACCGAGGAAGATCTTCTGATAATGTGGATAATAATGACGGCAAAGCAGATAAACTGGACCCATCTCATCCGACATAGGATGAAGAAGGCTTTGAGGCCAGGTGCTCCTTTACCATATCCAACTTTGGTCACCCGGATCCTAGAACATTTTGAAGTTCCATTGGAGGATGAAATATTTGTCCCACCTAGTAGGCATTGGACAATATCAGGAGGAGTGATACAGTCATTTGGATTGACCAGAAATGCTGACAATAGATGGGTTCACAGAAATTCTCCTCCTCCACCTCAACATCAAAATCAACCACCTCCTCAACTACAACCACCACCACCACTTCTTCAACAACAAACTAGTTCATTTGATGACGTCATGAGGGGGATAAACGATCTTCGAACATTTGTTGGGGACAACTTCAATACACTCAATGAAAGCATGAATGCAAGATTTGAACAATTGGAGCTGAACATGGGTGATCGCTTTGATACTATTGATGCTCGAGTTGAGCATGTGGAGCACGACATTGACTATCTGCGTCGTCATTTTGGTCCACATGGTGGATCATCTTCCTAGATGCCTTTCAATTTGTAGTGTCCTTTTCTTTTAATTTAAGCTTTTTCCTTTTGTAATGCATTTTTAATTCAATAAAATACTACAAATTTCATTTATGATTTTGTCTTATGATTTTGTCTTATGATTTACATGAAATCAATTACTCTTCCTATACATAACAATACATCACAATGTAATCAACAACAATGTGTGCTTACACAAAATTCATATCAATACACATAATTAACTTCAAGATATGCTTTACAACACAATAGAATTTTTCAAAAACCAACAAAAACACACTGGTAATCGATTACAACAAGCTTGTAATCGCTTACCAAGGTGGTTCTTGCATAATAAAAACATTGGTAATCGATTACAGAAGTGTCGTAATCGATTACCAGTAGCTTTTTTGCCTACTGAAATGAAGTCGTGCAGGGGGGTCATGATTTCAACACTCTGTAATCGATTACAAGTATATTGTAATCGATTACAGGACCCAGAAGTCGTTTTTGGGGTGCACGACTTCACCACTGGTCAAATGAACAGTGTGAAGTCGTGCAGGGGGGCACGACTTCTTCATTTGAAGTCGTTTGGGCCCCCACGACTTTTCCATTTTCGTAATTTGAATTGAATTTGCCTATTCTCGTAATATATGATGTATTTTTTTCTATTTTGGTAACAAAGCCAGGAGATGAACTACTACAGGGAGAGGCATTGTCCCAGGCTAGAAGAGTTGCCACTTTGCTTGATTCCGCTGCCGAACGGTTATCAGGTGCCGGTGCCGTGACCGGAGAGCTTGCACAAGGTGTGTGTTGCGTTTTTGTTACTTTTAAGAAAAGGAGCTGAGCTTCTTCTATGAGATCAACTTAGTTTATACTTAAGCTGGATTGTAAAAGTTCTCTTATTTGAGTAACTCACTGATTGACCCCTAACTAACTAATTAAGGCCATTTAATCAATAGACCTATCATTTTCATAAGCTCTCAAAGGAGTCTTTCGGTAGGGGTGAGTTGTATACTCCCTTCTACGTGTTTAATTCATATAAATAACAAAAACGGTTAAATATTTGTCAGAATCTTAGTTCAAGCAACTTGTAAATAATCCATTCTTAACAGACCCACCTTTACCTTGACTTTTGTAATAATTATTTATAGTAATTGTGAATGTTCACATTTATTGTGTATCAAATGAATCCTTACGGGGCTTGGGGGTGTTAAGTCGGTAGTGTATCAAAATAAAAGGCTAACACTTTTTTTTATCTAATGTAATTTACTAATTTTTTTAATTATTTCTTTCTTTAAAAATACTTAATTTAACAAATAAAATCATAATAATAAATAATATTACAAAAATATTACAATTAAAAATAAATTTATTTTATTAAAATAAAATTTTTGTACTATATTAAAATTAATTTTAATAATTGTAAAATTAATTTTAATAATTAATGTTAATTTTTTACTTTTTATAAACTTTTTTACTCTTTATAAACGTTTTTACAATTAAATATAACATTAACAATTATCATTTTATATTACTTTAATAACTAGGGGTATTTTGGTAATCTTCAATTTTTACCAATTAAACAATTTTTTTATCTGTCACATCAATCAAATCCTACACTGATTCTCACAAACTTTACTTCTAAATCCACTCTCAATTACCTCCAAATCTAATCAATTAAACAACAAAAAATTTATCCTCAAATTCACTCAATCACTCTCCTCCAAATCATCTCCTCCAAACACCCTCAAGTGAACAAAGCCTTAAACAGATAGGTTAAAACAAAAAATTTGTTTGTTTTTAAAGTCTAGGAATTCACGTGCAAACTTTCACACATTCTTAGATGTTACAAAAATTATAACATGACATAAGGATTTATATTAAAGAAAAACCTTCGATTAGGAATTACATAACTCATTTGTTTTTCTAAGAACCACGTTGTCATTCCAAGAATCGAATGTTACTTCATGGAAGAAGTCACCTTAGACACATACTAGCTTATCCTTAAATCCAATCCTTTTAATCTAATCTTATCTATGAAGAATAAAATCAAACCAAAAACAAAGAAATATATATATATATATATATATATATATATATATATATATATATATATATATATATATATATATATATATATATATATATTCTATAACTAATTAACATTATTTTAATTCTCAATGAAAGAAAGGTAAAGATTAAAACAGGTTAAAACACAAAATATACTTCATAATTATGAAAAAACGCAAACCAATTAAAAGAAAAATATTAGAAGTCTCACATTAACTAGTGATAAACCTCAAATTACAAGTCAGTTTTATGAGTTTGAGTTCTGCTTAAAATAACTTCTTGACATAGTATCAAAGTTAGGAGTTTGAGTCTATCTTAATAAAATTTATTATTTTTTAGGTTTATTGTGTGACTTGTTATCCAGAAATTTGTTGTTTGTTTGAGCTTATTTTGCCACGTGTTATTAGACTGCTATTGGACCACAAGAGGTATATACCTTGGTATGAGGAAATGTATTAAAAGTCTCACATTAACTAGTGATGAAGTTAGTTTAGAGTATATAAATGAGTGTAAATTTCACCTTACAAGTAAATTTTATGAGGTTGAGTTAGACTTAGACTTTTTAATATGGTATCAAAGCTAGGAGTTTGAGTCTATCCTAATAAGATTTGATGTTTCACTTATTGTTTGATTCGCTATCGAAATATTTGTTGTTTGTTTATACTTATATTTCCACACGTTATCAGGATGCTATCGTATCACCTGTTAGAAAGTGGGTTTTTAAGCCTAACTCAACCCCACAAAATCGGCTTGTAGGGTAAGGTTATATTCAACATCACCCATTAATGTAGTCTCACGTTCGAGATGTATATACCTCCGCTTGAGGGGTGTGCTAAAGGTCTCACATTGACTAGTGATAAAATCAATTTAAAATATATAAGTGGATGTCTCATCTTATAAACTAGTTTTATAAGATTGATTTAGACTTAAAAGTCATTTCTTAATAAAAAGCTCTACCAATAAGATTTAAAAATTAGAATAGAACTTGAATACTAAAAATTTGGAGATTTATGAAAATTATTATACATAAACACATTAGAAATAATAGTTAATGGTATCAAGATTACGTAAATTGAATATTTAGAATTAAATTTTCAAAATTAAATTATCATCTTTATAAATATAGGGTTTATCATAAATTTACAATTTACTCATTTCTTACAAATTTCATCGAGTGTCACCAAAAACATTTCTCTACATTCAACATGAATTTCTTAATCACATATTCGGTTTGGTTGGAAACATGTCTCAACCTAATATACACACATTGTTAGTAAGAGGAATGACGACTAATTCTAATTACTTAATAGATGTTGATGAAAACGGGATGGTGTGTGGAATCACACAACACCAAAGACTTCAACGTCAATCTAACCATTTCATTCGGGGTAATTATTTGGCTTTGGTTTTGTATCAAAATCTTCCAATCTTCGATGTACAAGGTAAAATGTCTGCCTTTCTTTCTCTACTTGTTCTGTTTTTGATTAATGAGTCCTGCAGTTTTATGTTATTTTCATTAAATTCTTGATTTGGTCTTTTGACGGTTGATCATTTTCTATAGCTCCATTTCATAGTGTTAATGTAACCTCATTAGAAGAGAATATAAGAATGGGACTCCAAAGAAGAAGGCACCACCACAGATTTCTCCATCGACAACACAATATGCAAGAGATCAGAGGTCACTCCAACTTTCATTCCCACGTAACTATTTCTCCATATGGAGTTCCGGAAACAACAAATCATTCAAGAAGTTCTTTAATGCCCATACAAAATGCACCTAATAGAGACAATATGCATAATCTTCATCCTCCTACGTTTCGTGTAATATGTCATTCTTTTTACTTTTGGTAATTCTTTGTACTTAAAAGCCTACTTTCTTTCTCACGTATTATTCTAGTTTCTTCTGCAGAAATTTCCTTCGTATATGCTCATGGACATTGATGACATGTCATACGAGACATTTTATAATGTGCAAGAATCTCCTTCATTAGGTGACCCTTACAGTGATATGTGCTTGGACATTGATGGCATGTCATATGAGGCAAGTATACTATATATGTATAGTATTATGAGTTTTTTCTATGAATACTAAAACCTTAGTGAATATGAAAAACTTTATATTGCTAACTGTTTAAAATTGGACAATAGGAGCTTGAGTTAAGTGAATGGATCAATGACAACTCGAAAAGGGGTTTGTTAGAAGACATTATTGCAAGACAAATGCAGACAAAAAAGTTGTCTACTACCTGAGAACTTGGAGGATGGGGAAACTGATATTTGCATAATATGTCAAGTATGAAATATAGTAACATGTATATTTTATATTTTATAGGGTACTAGTTTATTTGTCTTTTTTATGTATTAGATTGGGATTAGTAATTAAAATTTGATATATAAAAAGTATGTTTAACTTTATCTCATATTAATTGGAATGTCTGTGCATGATTTCACAAGATGAATATAAAAATAAAGAGGAGATTGAAATTCTTCAATGCAGACATGAATACTATCCAAAGTGTATAAAGAGATGGTTATATGAAAAAAATGTATTTCCCGTGTGCAAGTCAAAAGCATTGACTATTGGGTAGGTGCGGAAATTAAAACTACATAATTCATTATTTGAGTAAATTCATATTTTGTTCTGAATATGTAATACATATTCCTAACATCGTTGTAAGGATGAAAAACTCATTGTTTACCGTTTTTATGAACTAGTAAATGTGTAGTTACGTTATTAAATTAGATAATAAAATATATTTATCATGTTATATTGTTGTTTAAATGTTAATTTTGGAAAATTACATTCTTAACTTTTTCATATTTTTCGATAATGTCTTATTTTCAAGTGCATGACATAAAAAACTTTTATCATACACCAAATATTAATGTGATTGCTTTTTATAAATAACATTATAATCAAATTAGTTGACAGGAAACAAAATTCATTATTAATCATATTCATCAAGAAACTACTTTCTTAAATTTTTTAAGGTCTATTAATTTTTCTTTTAATAATTGGAATTAGAATTCATGGGTACTTATCAAACTGCAAATGTTTGGCTTTCGAATATAGTAATAATTTGGAGGTTACTCTTATGAAAGAATATGGAAGGTCATTCAAAATCCTCATAAAAGGTCGTTAAAGCTTTCATTGTTACATCGTTATCTTTTATATTATATAAAATAAATATCTATTTTTCGTAGTTAAAATTCTATAAATGATTTGTTTGAATATATATATACTATATATTTAATTTAAATTATGATATAATATTTCGTTAACAATATTTAAAACAAATAATTATTTAAGAACAAATATTTTTAAAATATATATTGATTATATATTTCAAACGTACCAGTATATTATCTCGTTTTAATTGTTAATAAGTTAATTTAAATAAAAGGAAAAGTTTTAATGATGGGTTGTTTATTTTTTTAATAATTATTTTTATTTTGTATATAAAATTGTAAAATAGTAAAATTATTATGTAATGGCATATAATGAAAATTATGTTATATTATTGTAATTGTTATATTAAAATAATTAAGTAGTAAATATACGTGATATCATAATAAGTTAAAAGTTTTAAATATAATAAATGAAATTAATATCACAACATTAAAAATAAATATAATATATTGTTGTTAATTGATTTTACGAAGTAAATAATTTAAAAAGTTATATGGAAAACATAATAATTTTTATTTATATGAAAAATAATCAAATATAATAAATTAGTGAAATTATTATTCAATGAGATATAATGAAAATATTATGATAGTAAAGAATAAGGTGATTGAATACACTTTTCATTTCTTGGAGTTTGAAATTATATTATATTGCCCTAAATGTTACATCTATAGGATAATAATTTCAATTTAATATATAATAAATGAAATTGATATTACAAGTGTTGTTGATTGATTTTTGAAAATAGTATGTTAAAAATATTATATGGAGTAGAATACTCTTTTACAAAGTTATAATTAGTTTCAGGTTATGAAAAACTGTTTTGGAATTATATTATGAAAAAAATGATAAAATATAATAAAATAGTGAAATTATTATTATTTTTTGGCGCTGCTTGATCCGCAAGTCAAAACATAACCTTATTTTTCTTGCACTAGGTCTCTTTCTCCTTGTGCTAAGCAACTTCCAATTTAGCTTGATGGTTTTGATGTTCTTGGCTGTTTTCTTATCTAGCTCTTTTTCACCCTTTTAATTAAAAGTTTCAACATTTTAAATTTGCGGAATTAAAACTAAGTGCTAACTTTACCAAGAATATAATTTAATGACAAACTTCTGAAATTACTAAAATAATCGAGAAATGAAATTAGTCCATTTACATTATTTCTAAAAATGCATAACTCAAAAACTTTAAATAAACCAAAGTTGCTCTTCACTCTCGCATCTCTATCATGTCTCTAGAGCATCTGCAACATCCCCTTCTCCCTACAATCAAGGATCATACAATATCGCAAGACAAACACAATAACAAACACAAACAAATATGGATAAGCTACCATAACATAACCAATAACTATATAACATGTACATGACAAGTAAGCACAACTTAATAACAATCATTCATCTACAGTGCTACCCTTAGTCACATAATCATTTCTATATCATGATCATCATCAACATTCTCATTAACTATATCATGATTATATCATCCACATTACTTTTATCAACATCGTTTCAAAACACATCGTCATTACAAATCTTCATCACATGTACCTTCATCAGAACTAATCTCATCTTGAATCCTTCATCATGAATAACATCATGAGCCTCCAAAATACCATAAACTCCAGAGTGAAAAGAATTAGTCACACTCTTATACCCTACCTCACAAATTTTATTTTAGAGTCATAAATTTTATTTTGAATTTTCCTTATCTTATTCTTATTATTATCTTTGTTTCATCCATTGCAATTCAAGTCCAACCAAAGTCCAAGTCTAGGCCTAGAGGCCTAATAGGTTCAAACTGTACCAACCCAAAGTCCATAGAATATGTCGTCGATGACCATCATGAACTCTCACCGCCGTAAGGAAAGGAACAATCCTCTATCAACCAACTCAGACCCCAAAATCGCGCTGATACGCTGTCATTGAAGCTATCAAATTAATATTACTTTTCAAGGCAACTTCAAGATTGTCAAGTAGTATTCAAGAAAGTAGATATGGTTAAAGTAATCCTAAGTCGTCTCCCAATGAATACAAAATTGCTTTTCAATATTTGACTCTTATAAATGTTATGCAATGCTCAAGAATAAAAGGGAGAAACTATGATAATGAAGTTAATGTTTGAAGAACAAATAGGAAACTTACAAACAATTATAATGAAATAGGCTAATTCCACTGCTTTTCCAAGATAAATTCATCGTCAGTTATCCATAGGTCATTATTCAATTGATTATTGTTCGAGTTTCAAATTAATTAAAGTACATTCTTAATAAATTTGATGGAGATCATACAATCAACCAAAGTAGATTCTCAATCAAATGCATGATCTTTCTAGATTATTCACAATGAATTCAACCAAAGTACACTCTTAATCAAATCCTATTGTGTTTAATCATGTGTATTCTTAAATCTCCTAACCAAGTTAAAAGTTAATTAATCAAAGTAAATTCTTAATTAATTGTAGTTGAAATTCTTACCACCAATCAAAGTAAATTTTTAGTTGGTACCCAAAACTCGTTTAATCATATGAAAGTTCCTAAAATCCAATCAAAGTACATTCTCAATCAACCCTAGAAACCATTGAAATCATATGATCATCATGCATGTAGTTTTGAAACACCTTATGATGTAGAAATCATTACTTGTAACTTGATTGAGAGATGAAAGACATAGAAGAAAAATAACTCAAATCAATAATCAAAATAAACAAATACATTAATTCAAATTAACCTCACCATTCATAATGAAATTATAATGGAATAACTCTAGAAGCTTAGCCTTCCATGAATGGAGTGAAACACATGGTAAAATAAAAGTGAGAGGAGTGGTCGATGATTGCTTCCAGTGGAGGAGTCTGAATGAATGAATGAGTTATGATTTCTGCCTTCCGTGAGTCTCTTTATATAGGCTTGATTGAGTTTGGACTTTGATCATTCTGTTGATAAGATATTTCATCTTATATCTTCTAAATATTCAACATATTTAAGTAATTAAAAATATCAACTCAATTGTCTCTGAAATTTCATTTATGTCCTTCTTAATTTTCCAAAATTACAGAAAAGTCCCTCAAATTCCCTTTATTTACACTTTAGCCCTTTCTTTCTTTTTCAAAATTTGCAATTAAGCCCTTTTAGTTGACCAGAGTTCGACCAAAAGGCACTTGTTTGACCAACTTTGACTCAGATGGACGTGGTCAAAATTAGGGTTTAAGATTGGAGGGGCTTTTACGATTTTGCCCTTCCCCCTTGCGACTCAAATTGGTGTGGTGCGACTTTAAACTTCTCACGTGGTCACGATTTGCGTGTTTCCAGTTTCTTCGTGCAGGTCTCAAAGAAGAAGATTTGGTTGAGGCGTGATGGTTCCTAAATCACGATGGAGATGAGGTAGACAACTCATGATGACGCTACTTTGTTCGCATTCTACGGTTGTTGTGCAAGCTGGGTTTCTTCTTTGTGAAGTGGGTTTCGAATTTGTGTGCGGGTTTCAAATGGAGGTTGAATCGCAAACAAGGAGGCGCGACTTTCATTTCTGGTTGCGTCAATGGAGGAGGATGAACTCGCGAAGAAATCGTGAATCACATCGGTGTTGTTATGGGTTCTTTTGCTTCTGTGTTTTATTGTGTTTTCTTCTGCGGGTTTAGGTGGCGATTCTATGCTAACGGCGGCACAAAGGTATTTGGGTGGTGGTTGGCGATTGCTTCGTGGTGGTTTGAGAAGAGGCTGTCGTCAATGATGGTGCTTTCGTGGAGGAGATTAATGAGTAGGACGACTTTGCGACACCATGATAGTTGGCCGAGGAGATGACGGTGGCACAAAGTAGTTGGTCAGATCTAGGGTTCATGGCGGCGACGACGCTAAGGTTTGGCAATGATGGTTGGGTAGTGACAACAGCTAGGGTTTCACGATTGTGGCGCAACGACAAGCTGGCTATGGTTTTTGTCTTGAGGGAAATTACGATTTTTCGAGGTAGAAGATGATGATGACGTGACAAGTGATGTGGCCGAGTAACGAGGTGCCAACATGTGGTTGGACAACTGATGGGTGTAAAGATCAATGTGTTACTAATGAGGTGCATTGGTATTTTAATAAATAATGATTTTGATGATGCTGCAAGAGAAGAACTCGAAGAATGAAGTTGTAATTTATTTAAAAGCACTTTTGTAGTCTAGAAATGTATTAGGAATAACCTTGAATGTAACATCCCAAAAATTCACCCTAAAAATTAAAATTTATATTCAAAACTTAAATGTTGTAATAATACATAACATCCCGAACATAAACTAAAATCTATACATCAGTTTTAAGCTCAGACGCAACTGCAAAGATAACCTTGAATCCTTCTAATTCGATCTTCCATCTCTTCCTCCATTTGCACAGGATCACGTGACAATCCTTCAACTGCTCCCGTATAACATCACACATTATACGATCATCGCATTTACATGCACAAACAAGCAAAGTAAGGGTGAGCTAACCTGAAACACATCATTTATAAAACGTGCATAGTTATTTCAATACAAATATCATATAATAATTAAATCAGACATCCTCAAGCCAACGTACCACAATTCCTGTTGGACACTCATTCTATAGTACCTAATAATCAACCCAGTACACAATAAACTCTCATCCGGACGATACGTTGATGAACAAATCAACGGAAAGTGCCCCACTTATAATTTCATTCTTAGTCCCCTCAATATGTCCACAATCAACCACAAATCAAGACATCCTACTACAGTACCCTCAACCTCAATACATACCCAGATATCATATCATTACTGAATCAAACGATAAAACAACGAACTTATATTACATCGGATACTGTTTACACGAACATTAAGATTGATTACTTAAGCTCGAAACTAAACATCAACCGCTATTATACCGATTACCATTAGATCGAATACCAAAAGATCAAACGCTGATTAAGATCAAGTACTTAGACTTCACGTTAAAACAGTGTACTCTACTAGAACAATTACTATTATTTCAAACACTATTCGAACGATTGCTCAAAGATCAAATCTCGCACACCACAGATTAAGTACCATTCAGACGAACACTTTATTGATCACTTTACTGGATTTAATTCTATCTGAGGGTAACCTCATCGAGACCGGATGTTCCCTACGTACAACCACTAACTATTAATGATCCCTACCTGAGACAATCATCATCCGACCCGAGCATTACCTATGAATGATCACTTCCTGAATCATGCATCATCACAACTAATCACTATTTATTAATCAATC
Organism: Vigna angularis; assembly: GCF_016808095.1. Lineage (NCBI taxonomy): Eukaryota > Viridiplantae > Streptophyta > Magnoliopsida > Fabales > Fabaceae > Vigna > Vigna angularis. Next base: position 12,231,887 of record NC_068971.1, read on the forward strand.
GTTACCTCAACGACTATCAAGGCTGGTCACTCCCTATAAATGATTACAACCTCAGAGCAACATCACCAATAAAGATCATTCCCTATGAACCATTGCTACGAGACAGAACACTATAATAAAGAACGCTTGAGTCTGGGTTAAACGCCTAGAGTACTCTGCTGAACACCTCAGTACTGACCGAACGTAATCAAACTAAACCTCAGGTTACCAAATTAAGATCGGACGCTAGCTACCTCAGATCCACTAACATCAAGATCAACTGTTACCTAATAACACTCGCTACCTGGAAATAAATAACACCAAGACCGAACGTCACTAGTAAGAACGCTCGTTACTACCTATAGATCCAACAAGTTTACTTCCCGTCTCTCTCTCGAAGTATTCCAAATCCAACTTTATCTGCACTACCATCTCTCCTGTATCCGTACGACCATCACGGTTAGAAACCACAGCCACAACATGCAAGAATGAATAACCAGAATTATCACATTATAAACCCACTACATATACTATAATAATTCCCATGATAAATCGACTCACATGACACTGCATACTAGTCTTTCATAAACTGATGTCGTTTACTTGTAATTCGTCGTCATAACCTGTTCTCAATAACAGGCGACCCGAGCCGTCATCCATCGCGACTTCAGACCTATCTCCCCGACTCCTCAAGGACTAACGAGTAAAAACATCGATACTACGCGTAACGATGCACTATACTCAACACGAGCCGAAGTCAGTGGGCGAGACATTCACCTCCTCGCGCAGAAGAAGGTGACACTCGAATCTCCGTCTCACGCGTGAGACTAGCAAAAATGCTAAAAAGACCGACGAAGTTACAAGTAAATAACATAGTGTATGTACCACCTCCAACCGAATAAACGTGCTCAATCACGAAGTCATACATATTCTCAATAATATGTATAACTAGAATAAACGTGCTCAATCACGAAGTCATACATATTCTCAATAATATGTATAACTAAACCAATATTGGATCAAGGAAAATAACCAACAATTCTCAATAATTGCTTCAAAATACTCCCACGGATTCATGCATTATTACCGAACGCTATTTCCAACTCTGATGCTGTCTGAACGAACGTCCTGAAATCAATCCTCATCAAAACCGAACGCTGCCGAGCTCCAAGGACGAACGCTCATAAAACCAAGGACGAACGCTCTCAAAATCAAGGACGAACGCTCCCAAAACAAAGGACGAACGCTCCCAGAAAACAAGGACGAACGCTCCCAGAAAACAAGGACGAACGCTCACTGAAACCAAGGACGAACGTCCAAGATCCACACCGAACACTTAAAACCGAACACTCCCTTATATCCAAAAACCGAACGTTCACTTATACTCAAAAACCGAACGCTCGTTATACCCCAAAAGCCGAACGCTCATAATTATCACAAGGCCGAACGCTCAATTACTGAGCCGAACGCTAAGATCCATCATTTAGGCCGAACGCTAAATCATTGGACGCTTTGGACGAGCGCATAAGATCAAACATCCTCAAAGACCGAACGCTCTACATAACCTACGGACGTTCGTCTTGAGACCAAGGCCGAACGTTCAAGATTACTCCACGAAGATACTAAGTTACGGACGAACGCTCATAATTCACTGTTTAAATACCACTTGGACGAGCGTCCCATATATTATGACGAACGAACGCGGACGTTCGTTCAGAACCGAACGCTCAACAATTTGGACGAACGTCCAATTTCACCAGAATTGGACGAACGTTCAGAAGTTGACCGACCACTATTTGGTCGAGCACTGTTAGGACGAACGTCCAATTTTGACTTCCCAAAATTGGACGAACGCGCATTCTGCAGAAATTCTGCAGAATCGCACGAGAGTCCAGAAAGCCCAGAAAACCTCCATTTTCATTCCTTCTTCCCAGATTTTACCCAGTTTTTCATCAAACACTAATAACTCAAAAATCAAGGAAATAAATCAAGCTCCCCTTACCTCTTGAAGACTTCCATGTAAGTTTTGGGATCAATCTCCTCCCAGACGTGCAGATCAAGATCTTCCAGGAACTTCAGCAACTCTTCACTTCCTTTTCCAGCTCTTGATGCAAGAACTCCATCATCACCAGATGCCCAACTCAGGTCCTCCTCTAAGCCCCTTCCAAGGTTGGAACAGCTTCCCATGGGTGCTCTTTGGACGGGTGAAAATGGGAGAAAGGGTTCCCTCCCTTTGGTTGCTCCCCCTCTCTCTCTCCCTCTCCTGCCAAAAAAAATGAATCCCACACCTTGCAAAGCTTCCCGTAAAATGCACCCCCAATAATTGCATCTTGATAGTCAAAGAGGTGGGTGACCACCATGTCCCCACCATGTCCAAAAAAATACGGGTCTTACATTCTCCCCAACAACAAAAATTTTCGTCCTCGAAAATTAAGCTTATCGGAACTAGTCGAGGTAAGTTTCTCTCATCTCATCCTCTAACCTCCAGGTAGGGTTGCCTGTGATACCATTCCAGATGACCTTAAATCGTTTAACAGTTCGTCCTCGATCCCTACTGGTTGCACTTCAATTGACAAATCCTTTCTGGCTTGCATACTCTCAACCTTAAACACTTACCTAAAATGATCTTCATGCTTTCGTGAAGGAGGAAACCAGAAACTTCTTCAGGAAAACCTCTAAGAAGTCATTCACGACCGCAAAGTTTACACTCCGAGTTCTCCTGCACCGCAAGATCTGCAGCTTGAGTCACTTCCATGGGTGATAACACTAAGAAGCAACTATCATTTTCTAGGAGGTCTTGCCTTAAAACACTGATCGACAAAAACATACCTTTGTCTTCATCGTTTGAAACCTTTCATCTTAGCCTATGATCAAACCTTTCTTCTGTGTGAACTACTAATCTTGAAACATCCAACTAAACTTGACTCTGAATCATCCACTTGCTGATACAACTTGATCATCTCCTTCAAATTTTCCCACTTAACTTAAGATCCTAACAATACTTCATTCTCTTTCAAATACCTCATGTCCTGCCTTATCTGACTACCTCTCGAAATTTTCTCCCTCTACTTCCTTTCTTGATACTTATTTCCCCTAGTCTGCTATAGAATTTCATATCCCTTTCTTAACTTAAATTTTAGGTCATCCACCATTTTCTTATTCAGATTCCAACCATCACTAATACATAGGTTCATGTTACCAAACTCTCACAGCGTCACCCCGTTTCTCGCCAACACGTCCTTTTCTTCTGACTGTTAACGTTACTGATATTCTAAACCCAACTCATTTCTCCAACCTTGTTACAACCATATTTATCCAAAGCTTCTCTTAATCTAGCCTCTGAACTTCTTGCGAACGTACAACATATGACCTTATGACTTGATTTCAGGAAATTTTCATCACTCATAACCTTACTCCTAAACTCCAATATCTTCACTCGCCCTCCGAAGCTTAACTTTTAGTCTTCTAACTCCTATCTTCGCGGCAAGATCTTGTCTCAAAGGCTCAAACCAATTCTAATAAAGGTATACAACTCAAGTTGTCCTTGAATATGCATTCCTCTACTACTATCGAGCACAAAAGACTACCACAAAAGCAAGAACAAGACACGAATTACTACAGGAAACACCACTAAAACTCTAACCTTCAGAATCAAGAAAGGAAAATCGTCTATGGTAAAAGTCATGAGTGTGCACCCTCATTACTCTTATCAAGACGTTTTCTGTTCTCAAAACATCTAGTTAGATACACATCTTACTATATAGACACGGAGGAAGTGGTAAATCAAACCATTTACACTAAATTCTTCACAGCGAAGACACGGTAAACCCACAACACAGAGGTCATCCTAAGGATGAACTGCTCTGATACCATTACTGTAACATCCCAAAAATTCACCCTAAAAATTAAAATTTATATTCAAAACTTAAATGTTGTAATAATACATAACATCCCGAACATAAACTAAAATCTATACATCAGTTTTAAGCTCAGACGCAACTGCAAAGATAACCTTGAATCCTTCTAATTCGATCTTCCATCTCTTCCTCCATTTGCACAGGATCACGTGACAATCCTTCAACTGCTCCCGTATAACATCACACATTATACGATCATCGCATTTACATGCACAAACAAGCAAAGTAAGGGTGAGCTAACCTGAAACACATCATTTATAAAACGTGCATAGTTATTTCAATACAAATATCATATAATAATTAAATCAGACATCCTCAAGCCAACGTACCACAATTCCTGTTGGACACTCATTCTATAGTACCTAATAATCAACCCAGTACACAATAAACTCTCATCCGGACGATACGTTGATGAACAAATCAACGGAAAGTGCCCCACTTATAATTTCATTCTTAGTCCCCTCAATATGTCCACAATCAACCACAAATCAAGACATCCTACTACAGTACCCTCAACCTCAATACATACCCAGATATCATATCATTACTGAATCAAACGATAAAACAACGAACTTATATTACATCGGATACTGTTTACACGAACATTAAGATTGATTACTTAAGCTCGAAACTAAACATCAACCGCTATTATACCGATTACCATTAGATCGAATACCAAAAGATCAAACGCTGATTAAGATCAAGTACTTAGACTTCACGTTAAAACAGTGTACTCTGCTAGAACAATTACTATTATTTCAAACACTATTCGAACGATTGCTCAAAGATCAAATCTCGCACACCACAGATTAAGTACCATTCAGACGAACACTTTATTGATCACTTTACTGGATTTAATTCTATCTGAGGGTAACCTCATCGAGACCGGATGTTCCCTACGTACAACCACTAACTATTAATGATCCCTACCTGAGACAATCATCATCCGACCCGAGCATTACCTATGAATGATCACTTCCTGAATCATGCATCATCACAACTAATCACTATTTATTAATCAATCGTTACCTCAACGACTATCAAGGCTGGTCACTCCCTATAAATGATTACAACCTCAGAGCAACATCACCAATAAAGATCATTCCCTATGAACCATTGCTACGAGACAGAACACTATAATAAAGAACGCTTGAGTCTGGGTTAAACGCCTAGAGTACTCTGCTGAACACCTCAGTACTGACCGAACGTAATCAAACTAAACCTCAGGTTACCAAATTAAGATCGGACGCTAGCTACCTCAGATCCACTAACATCAAGATCAACTGTTACCTAATAACACTCGCTACCTGGAAATAAATAACACCAAGACCGAACGTCACTAGTAAGAACGCTCGTTACTACCTATAGATCCAACAAGTTTACTTCCCGTCTCTCTCTCGAAGTATTCCAAATCCAACTTTATCTGCACTACCATCTCTCCTGTATCCGTACGACCATCACGGTTAGAAACCACAGCCACAACATGCAAGAATGAATAACCAGAATTATCACATTATAAACCCACTACATATACTATAATAATTCCCATGATAAATCGACTCACATGACACTGCATACTAGTCTTTCATAAACTGATGTCGTTTACTTGTAATTCGTCGTCATAACCTGTTCTCAATAACAGGCGACCCGAGCCGTCATCCATCGCGACTTCAGACCTATCTCCCCGACTCCTCAAGGACTAACGAGTAAAAACATCGATACTACGCGTAACGATGCACTATACTCAACACGAGCCGAAGTCAGTGGGCGAGACATTCACCTCCTCGCGCAGAAGAAGGTGACACTCGAATCTCCGTCTCACGCGTGAGACTAGCAAAAATGCTAAAAAGACCGACGAAGTTACAAGTAAATAACATAGTGTATGTACCACCTCCAACCGAATAAACGTGCTCAATCACGAAGTCATACATATTCTCAATAATATGTATAACTAGAATAAACGTGCTCAATCACGAAGTCATACATATTCTCAATAATATGTATAACTAAACCAATATTGGATCAAGGAAAATAACCAACAATTCTCAATAATTGCTTCAAAATACTCCCACGGATTCATGCATTATTACCGAACGCTATTTCCAACTCTGATGCTGTCTGAACGAACGTCCTGAAATCAATCCTCATCAAAACCGAACGCTGCCGAGCTCCAAGGACGAACGCTCATAAAACCAAGGACGAACGCTCTCAAAATCAAGGACGAACGCTCCCAAAACAAAGGACGAACGCTCCCAGAAAACAAGGACGAACGCTCCCAGAAAACAAGGACGAACGCTCACTGAAACCAAGGACGAACGTCCAAGATCCACACCGAACACTTAAAACCGAACGCTCCCTTATATCCAAAAACCGAACGTTCACTTATACTCAAAAACCGAACGCTCGTTATACCCCAAAAGCCGAACGCTCATAATTATCACAAGGCCGAACGCTCAATTACTGAGCCGAACGCTAAGATCCATCATTTAGGCCGAACGCTAAATCATTGGACGCTTTGGACGAGCGCATAAGATCAAACATCCTCAAAAACCGAACGCTCTACATAACCTACGGACGTTCGTCTTGAGACCAAGGCCGAACGTTCAAGATTACTCCACGAAGATACTAAGTTACGGACGAACGCTCATAATTCACTGTTTAAATACCACTTGGACGAGCGTCCCATATATTATGACGAACGAACGCGGACGTTCGTTCAGAACCGAACGCTCAACAATTTGGACGAACGTCCAATTTCACCAGAATTGGACGAACGTTCAGAAGTTGACCGACCACTATTTGGTCGAGCACTGTTAGGACGAACGTCCAATTTTGACTTCCCAAAATTGGACGAACGCGCATTCTGCAGAAATTCTGCAGAATCGCACGAGAGTCCAGAAAGCCCAGAAAACCTCCATTTTCATTCCTTCTTCCCAGATTTTACCCAGTTTTTCATCAAACACTAATAACTCAAAAATCAAGGAAATAAATCAAGCTCCCCTTACCTCTTGAAGACTTCCATGTAAGTTTTGGGATCAATCTCCTCCCAGACGTGCAGATCAAGATCTTCCAGGAACTTCAGCAACTCTTCACTTCCTTTTCCAGCTCTTGATGCAAGAACTCCATCATCACCAGATGCCCAACTCAGGTCCTCCTCTAAGCCCCTTCCAAGGTTGGAACAGCTTCCCATGGGTGCTCTTTGGACGGGTGAAAATGGGAGAAAGGGTTCCCTCCCTTTGGTTGCTCCCCCTCTCTCTCTCCCTCTCCTGCCAAAAAAAAATGAATCCCACACCTTGCAAAGCTTCCCGTAAAATGCACCCCCAATAATTGCATCTTGATAGTCAAAGAGGTGGGTGACCACCATGTCCCCACCATGTCCAAAAAAATACGGGTCTTACATTGAACATGTACACACTTAAAAATTTACTGTCTTTAGGATATCTGCGCATATAATCGATTATGTGATGTAATAATGGATTATCACGAGCCTTGTTGAAAAACCATTACTCTCGCAGATAATCGATTATTGCTTGCAATAATCGATTATAACTTTTTTGAAAACCCTGTAACGGACTCGAATAATCGATTATTACTTACAATAATCGATTATCACTGGCAGTTGTATTGTGTCTTTTTAAATTCAGACCTGTGAGCTATATATAGTGGTCTAAAACCCTTAGAGGATTTATCAAAGTTAGTTGAGAATGCAGTGTGATCTGAGGAAGTTCTCAAAGTGTTAGTTCATTACTCTTGTCAAGTCTCGTGAATAGGAGAAGCTCGCGCTTTGTGTGTCAAATGTCGGAGTGGTTCTCTTCAAGTTGGCAGAGCATTTTTCTTATGGTTTGTTTGTCAAAGGAAGATTTTCTGCTGTACTATTCCGATTCGTTTGTCGAAGGAAAGTGTTTGCTGCTTGCTTCCGGTTCGTTTGTCGAAGGAAGTTTCCTTCCCGTTCGTTCGTCGAAGGAAGGTTTTATCACTCTTATTTCATTCTCTATTTTGTAATCTGTAAAACTGTTTTTAGTGAAATCATTAATCACTCTTTATAGTGATTAACAACTGGACGTAGAATCTTTTGATTCGAACTAGGATAAAAATCTACTGTGTGATTTTTTCTACCCCTACACTCTTTACATTTTCTACACATCAACTGTTTGATAAAACGTTTAAGAGAAAATTAAAGGAACCATTTTTTAAATTGACTGAACAAGTTCTTTGCTTTTAACAATTCGTATCGTACTCTGAGTTTTACTATTTTGGCTGCGCAATATCGGTACCGATTGTTCCAACACAATGATATGGAAGGACCTGGTGGATTGATTTGTTAGTTGAAGACTACCACATGGCATAATTTGATATAGTCTAGTTAGGAGGGGTGTGTGTAGAAAAAATTAGTGGATGTAAGGGTAAAATCTGACTGTTGGGCCTAGTTTAGAAAAGAGAGGTGTATGTAGGGAAATTTAGAAGAATGTAGTAGTAAAGACTACATGTTTGGCCCATTTGAATATTATTTTCCAAACAAAATCTGATTTTGGACCTATTTTGCAATTTAGGCTACTTATTTCCATGCTTTAAATAAATTAAACTTTAATTTCAGCTGCATCAACAAACATTATAACATCCAAAAATAATTTATGCGCTAAAAATCACTTTTTACGACTCTTTAATTTTCAAACCTAATAAATCCAATTGTCACAACTTTACTTTAAATCAATCATTTAAGCACAAGAATCTCAATAAAATTTTGAATTTTAAAGCATAAATGTGGCATAAATATGCACTCATCACACCCCCACACGCATCACACGTCGCTAGTGACCATCGTGAACTCTCACCGCCACAAGGAAAGGAACAACCCTCGGCCAACAAACTCAAACCCCAAAATCGTGCCATCAATCAATAGAGAAGAGTTCCTAAAATGCAGCTCAATCGCAAATCAAAACGCAGAAAGGAAAAACCCCAAAACGATCAAGAAGACAGGAAATTCCCAGAAACATAACTCAATTTCAGATTTCAATTCGACACCCCCAAAATCAGAGAACAAATAAAACCTTAAAATGCATAAACATGAATCCCAAATCACCAATCTGAAATAAAATAAAAAAGCATGGAACAAGAACAAAAACCCCTATTTGAAAACTAAAAACCTAAATCCCTAATTCTCAATTTCAAAAACCCTAAACCCCAAAATTTCCAATTTGTAACCATCAAAAAACACAATCGTGAAAAACAAAGGCAAAAGAAAACCCCAAAATTGCAACTCGGAACCCTAACACCCAAACACGAGATCAAATTTCCCAAAACAAAACCATAAAGAAAGAGAAGAAAATGATTCTCAGTAAGGTTGAATCAAAAACAAAGAAGAGGAAGAAAGCCTCCCTTGCCACTACTTCTTGCATGACGAAGAACCCCAAATATCCACCATCGTTCACGCTGGATTGCGTCACAACGAGGACAACATTGAACCAAGAATCTCCCTCTTTGGGAACATCAGAGAACGAACCGTCATATCGCAAAGGTGTTGTTGTCGTCATATCATTGTGCCACGAAGATAATGGTCAAGCTTTAGTCGTCGGGACTCATCTCTCTTTCCCTGCAAAAAACCCTAACCCAGACTAGAGCAAAGGTAGAAGAAAGATGTTTTCCCCTTCCTGTAGAGCATCAATGGTACTAGAAAAGGAAGAGAAGAAGAACATTTTTGCAAGCCGAATCAGAGAAAAGAAGAGCACAAAAAAAACCCTTCCCTAGCCACAAAATGCAAACCCCTATTCCCAATATTTAGGTTTCTGGTTTAGAGATAGGAAAATTACAATTTGGGGATTAGTCAGGGTCTGTTAAGATTTGAAATTAATTGCAAATCAGAAGTAATTAATTAAAACAATCCTATTTCTTGATTTATTTCTAAATATATTTTAAAGGAAACATAACCATTAATTCAGTGTTTCAATCTCACCTTTCCAATTTCATAATGCTTTCCCACTTTCATTTAATTCACTTTTCAAGACATTAAAAGAATTCTATCCATAAACAGGAAATTGAACCAACAATTATGGTATAGAATTCCTAATGCTTTCCCACTTCCAAATCTCACAAATCACCCAAATAAATCACCAATATTTTAACAAATATCTCAAGGCTTCAGAATTAAATTAAGAACTACGTAAACAAATAATTGAATATGGTTAGCTTCATATACCTTAGTCCATTATAAAGTTTTAATGATAAAAATCAATCAACAATAGGCTTTCACGCTTCTGTTATTTTTTCTAAAAGAAAATCGTTCTCTTCTTTAAAGAAATTTTTGTCTTACGGTGTTCTATTTCCCTTTCTCTCAATTCTTTACGTGTCTCCCTTTTTACGCTTCCTCCCTTTTCATTTTTCCTTTAATAAACCCCTTTTCTTTTTCAGTTTAATTAAATTCTATTATACGGTAATTGCCTAGATAATGTTTCCCTCAAAATCTCAACCAGTTTTTAAAACAAAACTACTTCAGTTAAATCTTTTATTTTTCTACTTATTTTATTTCAAGTGTAGGCCTTTACTTCCTACACCCCCATTTATAATTTATGCACCTCAACACAGAAAGGTTAAAACACATTCTTGCCCTTATTAAAAAATATACATAAAATAAAACAAGGTTTCACCTTAAACCTTTATTCCTAAGATTTGAACTCACATTCATTCAATCATAGACTATCATCTCTACCAACAAGCCAACACATCATATTGAAAATATTAGACATCACAAATTTAACAATCATTCAATAATATGTGATGCACTTATACCAGTAAAATAAATAAATAAATAACATAAAAGTTTATGTTCAAGTCAAGACTTGAACACGTGATCATTTAGCCAATCAAAGAGCTCTAACCAACTGAGTCACACAACACCTAAAGAACTCATGCACATCTAATAATAAAACATATTCAAGTCTTATTTATAAGCTCTACATTTTCTGGGGTCTTGCATAAGAGGTTCATGACCTAGTCATATTCAGTCATCTCCTCCCTCTTGAAAAAGATTTGTCCTCAAATATGAAGGTTCCTCCTTAGAATCATTACCTACAAAATGAGTAAGGTCATTTATATTAAAAGTGGTGTGTACTCCATATTCCCCATGAAGATCTAATTGATAAGTATTATTGTGATCTTCTTGAGAACACGTAATGAACCATCTCCTCGAGGACTAAGTTTGAACTTCCTTTGTTTATGAAATCTTTCTTTTCTAAGATGAATCCAAACTAAGTCACCTTCTCTTAGGATTAATTCTTTCCTCCCCTTGTTATGATATTTTTCATATCTCTCAGTTTGCTATTGGATTTATGTTTTAACCCTCTCATGAAGTTCTTTGACAAATTGAGATTTGGATACCTCTTTTTTGTGAACAAAGTCAAAAGAACTAGGAAGAACTATCAAATCTAAAGGTGTTAAAGGATTAAACCCATAAACAACCTCAAAATGAGATAATTTAGTAGTTTTATGTACCACTATATTATAAGCAAATTCAATATAGGGAAGATACTCATCCCAAGATTTATAGTTCCCCTTCAAGGTTGTCCTCAATAAAGTAGATAGGGTTCTATTAATTACTTCAGTTTGTCCATCCGTTTGGGGACGACAAGTAGTTGAAAAAGATAACTTAGCCCCTAATCTAGACCATATTGTCCTCCAAAAATTGACAAAGGAACTTGGTATCCCTATTCAAAATGATTGTGCGAGGCAAACCATGAAGTTTAACCACATCTCTAAATAATAACTTAACAATATTGCTTGCATAATCTACTTTGTGATAGGGTATAAAGTGAGCCATTTTTCTAAAATGATCACCACCACAAAGATAGAATCAAAACCCCTGGCAATTATTGGATGTCCTAAGACAAAGTCCATGCTAATATCCTCCCAAGGGGTTGAAGCAATAGGTAAGGGAGTACAAAGTCCATAAGGCACTGCTTTAGATTTGGATTCTAAACAAGGAATGCATTTATAGTAATGTCTTTGGACATCCTTCCTCATATGGGACCAAAACAATTTTTCCTTATGCATGCTTAAGGTTTTATCTATCCTAAAAATGTCCCATCAAACATCCTCATGCATTTCTTTGACAAAGAGTTTCCTATGTGAAATTTGGGAAATACAATTTTTTCCTTCTTTGAAAAGATACCTATCACTCACATAGAACCCTCCTTGCGACTTATGTAAACATTCCTCATAAACGATGGAGAAATCAAAGTCTTAAGAATATAACTTAGCTATGTTGTTAAATCCAAGGATTTGGGCTCCCAAGGTGGCTAAAAGATTGTTTGTTCTTGATAAAGCATCAACCACAATATTAGACTTGCCCTTCTTGTATTTAATTACATAGGAGAATTTCTCCAAATACTTTAACCATTTAGTATGTCTCTTTTGCAACTTGTGTTGACCTTTCAAGTATTTGAGAGACTCATGGTCACTATGAATGACAAATTCCTTGGAAACATGGTAATGTTCCCAAGTTTGAAGAGCTCTCACAAGAGCATACAACTTTTTATCATAGGTGGGATAGTTATAAGAAGCCCCACGAGGTTTTTCACTAAAATAAGCAATTAGGTGTCCTTTTTATAACAACATAACATCTATACCTACTCCCGAGGCATCACATTCTAGCTCAAAAGTTTTGGAAAAGTTTCCTTGAGGAGATCAAAAGTTTTTTCTTGTTTTTCTCCCCAATGGACCGTGACATCTTTCTTCACTAACTCATTGAGTGATGAAGCAAGTCTAGAGAAGTTAGGAACAAATATCCTATAAAAGCTTGTCAATCCATGAAAGCTCCTAATTTCTCCCAAAATTCTTTGGGGTGGGCTATTCTTGGATGATGTTTATTTTCTCAAGATCTACATGAACCCATTGTTTATTGACCATAAAACCTAAGAAAATGACATTATCTACACAAAATGTGCACTTGTCAATGTTTGTAAACAAATGGTTGACTCTAAGAATAGAGAGGACAACCCTAAGATGATGCACATGTTCATGTAGACTTTGCCTATACACTAAAATGTCATCAAAATAAACAACTACAAATTTTCCTATGTAATCCCTTAGAAGATGATTCATACGTCTCATGAATGTACTAAGTGCATAGGAAAGGTCAAAAGGCATAACCAACCACTTATATAATCCAAACTTGGTTTTAAAAACAGTTTGCCACTCATCACCTTCTTTAATTTGAATTTGGAGATAACCACTCTTAAGATCAATCTTGGAAAATATGTGTGACCATGTAATTCATTCAACATATCATCAAGTCTAGGAATTGGATGTCTATATTCTATTATGATGTTGTTGATAGACTCACAATCACAACACATGTGCCATTTTCCATCTTTCTTGGGTACCAAAAACACAGGTACAAGACAAGGACTTAGACTATTTTGAATCCAACCCTTCTCTAGTAAGTCTTGGACTTGAGACTCTATCTCCTTAGTTTCTTAGGGATTGGTCTTATAGACAGGTCTATTTGGTAGACTAGCCCTAAACACAAAGTCTATTTGATGCTCTATTCTCGTAAAAGGAGGAAGTCCAATGGGTCCTTCTTTGGGAAAGACATAATCAAATTCCTTCAAAAGATTTTTAATGGAAGGGGATAGTTCTTGAGTCTTGGACTCACTAAATGTGCATGTGAGTGTTCCTTGACACAAAAGGAGGTATGAAGGTTGTTCAACATGAAGAAGGTTTTCTAAAGTTTTTTATTCAAAAGAGCTTCATGTTGATTGACCTTGTGGGTGGAACACCACTCTTCCACACCTTAGTTTCATCCCTAAGGACTACTATTATCTTTTCTTGAGTTGAAAATTTTTTTTCTTTTTCTGTAGACTCTTTTTTTAGTTTCATTTGTGCTTAATCCTCCGCAACTTGTGATAGTGTTAGAGGGTGAAGTACAAACTTTCTATCTTTGTGATGCATAATGATTTCATTAGAAAGACCATTGTGAATATTTTTATCATCATTTTGCAAGGTCTTCCTAATAGAACATGTCACGCTTCCATGGGAACTACATCACATAAAACTTCATCTTTGAAGTTCCTATGGGAAAGTTGCACTTTCACTTTATCCTTGACTGTTATATCCCATCTTTATTTAGTCAATGAAGTTTATAAGGTTTTCGATGGGGTACCGTTAAGTTCAACTTCTCAATCAATCTAGTGTTGCAACAATTGCAACAATATCCACTATCCATAATGAGAGAACAAGTTTTATTTTGTATGAAAAATATTCTCTCTTTGGGATATATGCTCAGTCCTTGGTTGATATTTAAGTACCCTTCTCACCATGAGAAGGTTATCATCACAAGATATCCTCTCCACTTTACTCTTCTACATGCTCACTCTCACTCTCACTAGACTTGGGCTCCTTTTTACTACTATAGAGATAAATGTCCCTCATAATAGTGTTTCTTTTGGTAGGTCATGGAACAGGTATATGGGCTTTTCCAAAGCACTTAAAACACTTGATGTCACTAGTGTGAGTGTGTGTGGAGGTTTCTTGCTTGGCCGTCTTAGGAATTTTGGCTAAAGGTTTAGTTGGCTTTTCTCTTTTAAATCTTTTTTTGTCATAAGAAGTAGAGGGAACTTGAGATTTTCTTGAAGATTTTCTCAAATTTGTTTATTATACCTTAATGCACATTTGAACCAAATCATTTAGATCTCTATAAGGTAGAAGTTCCACTCTATCTCTTATGTCAAAATTGAGGCCACTCATAAACCTAGCCAAGGTGATCTCTTGATTCTCAATTATGCCTCCCTACATCATGTATACCTCCATCTTTTGTCTATACTCTTCCACAGTCATATACTTTTTTTGAAGCCTTTGGAGCTTATCCATGAGCTCCTTATTGTAATAGAAGGGAATGTGTCTCCTCACAAGGACAAACTTAAGATTATTCCAATATATAATGGAGGGTTCATTGTAAGATCTAGGAAAAATATGGGTATTAGAAATAAGTTAGTCTTGAGACTTTGGTGTTTTTGTTTGGTATATGTTCTTGTGTGTACATATTTATTAAGACATAATTATTATGTTATTTTCTTTGATTATATTTATATTTCTACCTAGGGGTAAAAAGGTCTTTTACATTTTATTAGTTAGGTGCATAAATTAAAATAGGGAAGTGTAGAAAGAAAAAACATGAAAATTAAATAATATGGAAATTTTATATAAATCTTTTAAAAGATTTAATTATTATTCTAAAAAAGTAGTTGAAAGAAAATAAGAGATATAATCTTGGTGGATTTAGAGATTAAAAGATATTATTATTAGAAAAGGATATTCTTAGATATTGTTAGATATTCTAAAATATATTCTTAAATATTGTTATATAGTTAATTAAAAGATATATTGAGATATTATTATATATAATTAGATATTATGGCTAGATAATAATAATATATATTATTGATAGACTTATCATAATTAATTAGAATAAAAATATTAAGATAGAATATATTATCTAAGGACTTATCAGAATTAATTAAGTTAAAGATAAATTTGTTTTATCTTATTTATATCTTTTATTTTAGTTGGTTGTTATTACTTCTTATGGGCTTTTATTATAAATAGAGTACCTTAGGTATATTCTACACATAGTTGTAAATATATTAGACACCTCCTATAGAAACTCTGGCCATTAGGAAAATAAGACAAAAACTTTGAAAGTGAGAGGAAAGGAGAAAGAGTGATCGGGAGACTACAACTACACTGGAGAAGATCTTTGGGCATAGAGAAAGTCTTAGGATTAGCCAAGGTATGTGGAAACTTACCTTTGTTTGTTTGTTTATGGTATGCTATGTATTCTTGATTATCTTGATTGGTAATTCTAGTTTTGATGCATGTATGCATGATTATGAATTATGATTATCTGTTGTTATTGTTGGGAAATGATTTATGTATGCATGGGGATAGGGTTATGTCATATTATGATGGGTTTTCCCTATGAATGTATGTATGATTTGTTGGGTTATCCCAACAAAGGGTTTGATGCTAAGGGAGAACAAAGTTATGATGCTTAGGGGTTTTCCATGCAAATATATGTTATAAGGGTGTTGTGATAATCATATGAAGTAAGTAAATATGGGTTTCTTGGGGGTATAACATGTATAATGATTGAGTTTGGATTATTCAAGTGTTCTCATGTATGTGTTTGAGTATGTTACAAGGGCATGTGATGCTTGAATGCATGTATGATGCCTTAAGCATGTTTTCATGTGATTTAAGATTGATACATGAGGGGTTGGACCTTAGGTTTTAGGTCCAAAAATGGGATTATTGCGGGAATAATCGATTATCTGGGATGATAATCGATTATCCCTTCAAATGAATTATGGTGATTTTTGGTGTGTGAAACCACTAAGATAATCGATTATCTTAAGTGATAATCAATTATCATAATGTAATTTGTGTAAAAGTGAACGTTTCGAGAATAATCGATTATCACTTATGATCATCGATTATCCCAGAGTATTATTACTGGAAACAATGCGTTTTGATGAAGAATGAACGTGGACCAAGTTTGAGGAGTTGTGGAATGTGATGGTAATTAGAGAAGGAGATTGATGGTTGTGTTTAAGGTCAGGTTTGACTTGTGGTTGAGATTGAAGCATGAATGGAAGATGAATGCACAAAAGTGTGTATGGCTAATGAGCATGAGGCATGAGAGATTAGTCTACTTGTTGTACCTAGTAAATCCTGGTTCTATTTGCGGATAGGTACTCCCTTTGGCATTGGTTATTGTAAAGGGAGGGATATCCCCTTTAGCATTGGTTGTGGAAAAGGGGGTGACTCTCTTTGGCATTGGTTGTTGAAAAGAGAGTGACATTCTCTTTGGCAAATAATAGTATAAAAGAAAGATGACTCGAGTGTATTTGTATAGGGAAGCTACAGATTGGGCTATAGGAACGGTTACAGTCGGTGAGGTAGGATACATGCACTAGTGTAGAATTGGCTTTTAACGTTACCCCGTAGACGTCGGACCACAAAATAACCAACGTAAATTATTGGCCGGTGGTATTTTCGTAAATAAGTTGGGCATCTAGACGTCGGTTAGGAGGGGCCCCGATGTCCATAATATTATAGACGTCGGGCCCCCCTACTCGATGTCTATATGCTTGACAGGTAGGTGAAAAGTCAATTTTTTCCGCCATATAAACGTCTGATCCTGCCAGTCCGACGTCTATATACAATTATAGACGTCGGTCCCCCTGTAACAGATGTCTATATGGCTGACAAGGTAGGTGAAAAGTCATTTTTTTGCCGTTTAGACGTCGGATCCCGCCACATCCGACGTCTATATACACTGCGAATATTAATTTTTAAATTGAATGGACGTCATATTAGTGAGGTCCCCGACGTCTAGTAGAGAATAGACGTCGGGCACTGGCGGCATCGGCGTCTTGTTTCCTATTAAATCAGAAATCGTGAACCTGCAGTTACGCACACTTCATCGTCTTTCTCCTCGTCTTTTCTCTCTGCGGCATTGCATTTCCAAGTGTGTTTTATATCTTTTGAACCGTTTAAATTTACTTTTACTCTGATTAAATTAGTCTTTGATGGATTATGTTCCATTTGAACCAATTAAAATGAGTTTTGGTTGTGTTTTCGTGCAGTTTTTCTCGTGTCTTTGGGTAGCGTAGTAGCACCTTCTCCCTTTGCTAGTTTCCTCGTAAGAAAAGTTTGCGTCTTTTGTATCTCTTATAGAATTTCAACCCAAAATCGAACCTGGATCCTTATCTAGTTCTCATGTCACCGTATTCTTTTTCATTGGCGATTGGAATGGAACTAAGCAAGGACCCAGATTCGATTTTCGGTTGAAATGCCACAAGAGATAAAAAAGACGCAAGCTTTTCTTATGAGGAAACTAGCAAAGGAAGAAGGTGCTACTACGCTACCCAAAAGACACGAGCTGTTGTAGACGTCGGTTAATGCCATGTCTGACGTCTATAGTGCCTTTAGATGTCGGTTAAAGGGATTAACCGTCGTCTATAGTGCCCTTAGACGTCGGTTAAAGGCATTAACAAACGTTTGACGTCAGTTTTGGAGTAATCCGACATCTTTGATAGACGTTCCATTATAAGTCACCCGTAAATACGTCGGATCGGGATCTGACGTTAAAAGCCCAAAATAATAGACGTCTAAAGCCCTTTCTACACTAGTGATGTGATGGAAGCAAGTACAAGCTCCATGCTAGAACAACTCCAACTCGAAGAATGATGCAGCGGATTGATTAGAAGCATGATAACAGAGCTGCACACCAGGTGTTCGATGGAAGGTTCAGTGAGTGTTTGAAGTCTCTCAAGCTCAGAAGGCCTACCAATAGGGAATGAAGCTAGAGGAGAAGGTGCTAGATAAGCACATGAAGTATGAACTCAGAGAAATAAGGTCTGGAGAAATTTCAATAACACTTCACTATATTTTCAAAGATAACCCATGATATACCCATATCCATCAACAACTATCCTATTATTCTTTCCATTTACGAGAAACTATATCATATTATCATATTACAGTAATCCCATAAATAGTTACGAAACAAGAGACACATGTATCATTATATTTTCTTACTATTCAAACAGAAAATAGAGGAGAACTATCATCTTCTCGTACCTTGTAACAATCCAAACATCAAATTACCTATTTCTTACCCCAATTTGTATATTTCGTAACCACAAAAACACAGGTCAATATTCATACAATATTTCAGAATCTAGTGTATCCTAATATGCTCAATTAGCCAAAACGATTCAACATCAAATTAACAATCATTTCATACTCAAATCATCAATACCCAAATGACTAGAAAGGAATAGCGAGACACACACCATTCAACTCACACCCAATTAATCATACTAAATAGCTTCTCATACCTGGAACTTAGCTCGTCTCTTCCACCAACGCACCCTGCAACCAAACTTCGTAACTTCACATGTCCCGTACTCAACTTGAAACTCTTCCTAGCTTGCACCCTTCTCTTCTCCTCACTCAAGATTTCTAGATTCTTGCTTTTCGTGTCTCCCACCCTCTCTTGCTCGTCTTATTTATAGGATCTCACCCTCCCCTCTAATTAAACGTCATAAACCCTAAAAATTAATCTCTTAACCTCGGATTCCCATCTCCATTACTCCATTGAAATTGCCGCTTGCTCCCCTTAAACCCTTCTCGTTCGTTTTTTTTCAAGGCATAGGATTCCCTTCCTCTAGGGTTTCGAAACAAAGAAGAAATGAGGATGTAAGAGAGCCTAACAAAACAAAAAGAAGAAATGCCTTCCTGCAACCTGACCCCTCATGGTTCTTGAGCTTTGAAATCTGGCCCAACTAAAACAAAACCTGATGCACCAAAAACAAAAAGGAAAAACGCAGTAGAAAAAAAAATAGTTTTGTTCCAGGCTAGGTTTGAACTCAAGCACCTCAGTCCTAGACCCAGCTCATTTTGCTGACATAATATCCATTTAATATCTATATAATGTATATGCATTCACATACTTCCAATTTTTAAACTCTATGTAATTATTCTATTTTCACAAGATCTAGGCATGACCACATTTTCCTATCATACTAAGATCTAGGCATGATTATTTTATTAATTATATAAACATCATACAAGTTTTCCATTCAACTCAACCATTCAATGACGTTTACAAACCAAACTTGGTCTTGAAAGCGGTTTTCCATTCATCTCCTTCTTTTATTCTAATTTGGTGATATCCGCCTTTAAGATCAATCTTGGTAAACATGTTTGCTCCATGTAACTCATCTAACATGTCATCCAACCTAGGAATATGGTGCCTATACTTAACAGTGATGTTGTTGATGGCCCTACAATCAGTGCACATCCTCCAAGATCCATCTTTCTTTGGGACCAACAACACTGGCACCGCACAAGGACTAAGGCTCTTCTGG
Source organism: Vigna angularis (assembly GCF_016808095.1). Classification (NCBI taxonomy): domain Eukaryota; kingdom Viridiplantae; phylum Streptophyta; class Magnoliopsida; order Fabales; family Fabaceae; genus Vigna; species Vigna angularis. The sequence goes on from NC_068971.1 coordinate 12,251,709, forward strand.
ATCCACCCTTTATTCAATAAATCATTGACTTGGTTCTTTATCTCTTTTGTTTTAGTGGGGTTGGTCTTATAGGCTGGCCTATTGGGACGGCTAGTCCCAAGGATCAAATCAATTTGATGTTCTATTCCCCGTAGAGGTGGTAAATCACCAAATTCTTTCAAGAGTTTTTGTAACCCCTTTGGAAGAGAATCAAGTTGATAATTTACTGACACTAGTGCCTCTTTGTAGTAGAGAAGAAAATGAGGTTGTCCAAGAAAAAGATTTTTAGAAATTTTAGTGTGGACAACATCTTTGGTAGAGGAACGACCTACCAAACTCACAATCCTATCTTTTGTGACTTTTTTATTTTCATTTTTTTTTTTTGCATCCAACTTTTTTTAAGAATTATTTGATCCTCTCTCACTTGTAGCGGTGTAAGAGGACTCAAGATAATTTTCTTGCCTTTATGTTGATGGTCATCTTATTGGTGACTCCATCATGCAAAGCTTGTTTGTCGAATTCACTAGTACAAAAGCAACGTATAACATCACGCGTCCAACCATTGAATAACCAACGTTAAAAATGAGCGGTGACATTTTTGTAAATAAATGCAATTAATAAACGTCGTTTAGAATTGTAATTCGACGTAAAAGGATATAAAATGTCGAATGCCCTTTAAATTCGACGTCAAAAGGTTAGTGAATTCAATAAAACTTTGAGCGGGAGATTGAAAATTCATTCACTTTATCTTAGCGCACGATACCCTCTTCTCTTCTCAAACTTTTATCGAACGAAGTTTCACGAGCATCACATGTAATCTTTCTTTCATTTGATACAAATGCATGTTAATTAACTACTTTATGTATGATTTTTTTTTGTTTTAACGATTATTTTCGTGCTATTGTCCTTCATAGGCGCATCTGCTTTCTCTCTCACTAGTGACCAAACTTTATTCCGATGAACCCACCTTTTGAAGGTTAGTTTTCGTTTTTGTTTTGAAGAACTTATGTGTTGAACTTTTTTGTTGTTTTTTTGTTGAATTTATTTATTGTTGTTGTTTAGTTGAACTTGTTTGTTGTTGTTTGATTGAACTTGTTTGTTGTTGGTTATTATTGTTTGTTGTTGATACTACACTACACATTCATAGTTCATGCTTTATAAAATACCAAAAACTGAAATTTGTTGTTTTTCTTCTTTTCAAGTTTCGTAGAGTTGTAAAAAAGGATCATAATTAATTAAAAAAAATTGATTAACGTCGAATATTGCAAAATTCGACATTAACGTTAACGTCATATATTGACAAAATTCGACGTTAATTTAACGTCAAATTTTTTAAATTCGACGTCAATTTTACGTCTCCTCACATAACGTCGTTTGCGATTTCGCCGTTAAAAGCCTAGAATATTCGACGTTGTACGCGATTTTTGTACTAATGATTGTCAGGGTCGCCCAAGTAGGATGTGCCTAGCTTCCATTGGAACTATATCACAAACGATTTGATATTCATATTTGCCAATGGAGATGGGTACAATAACTTGTTCCTTGGCTACTATCCCTTCATCCTCTTTTATCCACTGAAGTTTATAAGGGTTTAGATGAGGAGTAGTAGTTAAACCAAGCTTATCAACCATTCTTGAGCTGCAACAATTACAACAAGAGCCACTATCAACAATTATCAACCATTCTTGAGCTGCAACAATATCAACCATTCTTGAGCGTGTGTGGAATAGATTTTCGCGTTGTGATTGTTCAAGCTCAACATGCTTTGTTTCTTGGATCATCTAACCATAAGTAAATCTTCATAACAAGGTGGAGTCTCATGTTCATCGTCAGACATGAATGACTCAGACTCACTTGAGGAAGAATCCTCACTATCTCTATCATGTTCAAGCATGTAGGTTGACCTTTTTGTGTGACACTCAGAAGAATAATGTCCCCTTTCCCCAAACTTAAAACAACGGGTCTCCCTAATCTTATTGTCCCGTGCAGACTCTTTGTGAGTCTTGTCTCTTTCTTTTCCTCTCTCTTTCTCTTTCTGTCTTCTTATTTCTATATCTTTTCCTCTCACTCTCTCTTTTTCTTTTTCTTTTTCTCGAGGTTCCTTATACCTTGATTGACTACCCTCCGTCTTATAATCTTTCTTAGACATGGAGGTGGTAGGGTAAGTCTTCTTAGTGGAAGCTTTCCTTCTAATTTGCTCTTCCACTCTCACACATAGCTGGACAAAGTCATTGAGATCTAGAAAAGGTAAAAGTTCTACCTTATCACGAATTTCATAGCTGAGCCCACTTTGGAACCTAGCTATTGTGACTTTATCTTCTTCTTTAATTCCAGCTCTCAACATGAGTAATTCCATCTTTTATCGATATTCCTCAACACTCATGTTTCGTTGTTGGAGTCTATGAAACAAAGCATGTTGAGCTTGTCCATGATCACCCTTTCATAATATGCTGGAACATGTCTTCTATCCAAGGCCGCTTTCAGTTCATTCCAATATTGGATGGTATATGCTTGTCGCATTCGTTGGTCTCTAATCAAAGATGTCCACCAATATAAAGTAGCGCGTTGAAAAGTCAAAGTTGCCAAGGTAACTCTTCTTGCATCATCAATATGGTAACACTCAAAGATCTGTTCAACCTTCATCTCCCACTAAAATATTCTTCTACATTATCTCGACCATACAAAGGAGGAAGGTCAAGTTTGGGTTCCATATGCTGATCTCTATGATTGTGGTATATCCTAGGAGGGGGTTGATAGTAGTCATTATGATGACCACCATAAACATTTTGGTCACTATGATGGGAAGGAATATCACCACCATCATTGTTTTGCCTATGGGAAGATTCAGCATGAGCCTTACCTTTCTGGTTAACCTTGATTTCAGTAAAAATTTGCCTAAGCTCCCTAATCTCTTGTCGTGCTTGATGAAGCTCGTCTTGAATGACTCATACTTGTGAAGTGAGAATGAAAAGTTTTCACAATTTTTTTTTTGAAAAACTTGCACAAGTAAAGAGTCGAAAAAAAATTGACAAACTTTTTAGATTTTTGGGAAGGATTTCTAAGAAAATTCTAGAGGTAAAATGGACCAAATAGCTCCTAGGAAGGAGAGGTGAGTCACAAATGGACAAGCTTAAGAACCAAGTCCTTCCTAGCCAAAGTGTCTTTGGATGTTTTTACCTTAGTTTCTAAGTAGAAATCTTTCAAAAGATTTTTAAATGCAATATGAAAATGAACCTAGAAACCAAATGAAGGTTTATCTAAATGCAATGCCCACCTATATGTAACGGAGACTTAAAACATAAAAACATTCAAGCAATTTGAAAGAAAGCAAGGTAAAGGGAAATGGAAATGCTAGACGATCCTAAGTGAAAGTGCAAGTGACACTTTGAGCCCCTTGACTCACTTTCACACTAAGAAGCGTAAACTAGCCTATTATAATGTTCAATGGTGCACTTGGAATTGCTTGAAGAGCATTTTTCCAAGCCACACAAATTGCAAAATAAAAAGCAAAGTAAACTTCAAAGGTTCCGTGATATAATGATTGAAAACACTTGATAGTATGCTTAATACAATACAAAAGGTAAAACTTCAATTGCTTGACTTTGTGCAGCTCCAAAACAGATTGGAAAAAATGTTGTGTTGGTTGATGAACTGTTGCTGGACCTGGAAGAAAAATGTAGCTTAGAGATCAACTCTTATGGCCAATTCAACAATCTCTCCACTTCCTAGTATGCTACCTTGTTGGAGAAAGGGTTCTACCGCTTGGATACCTCAAAAAATGTCACAACACCAAAGCAAACAGCCAAACTAGTCACCACAACACAAGCTACTACACCAAAATTTCTTTTCACGCATAACAGAATGTATAGCACAACTGGAAGCCAATCAAGTGGAATTCAAATGAATTGAAGTATTGAACAAAAGGAAGGACCCAAAAGGAACCTAGGAAAGACACTATAATGAATTAAACCAGCAAGAAAATTGTAATCACAGATCAATTACCAAGTGCAGCAAATTGTTTGATAAAAATTGGAAATTGTTTGATAAAATGCCCCAATGAGTATCAGATTTTGGGATTTTTTATTTTTGAACTTCAAAACTGGATTGCTTGGTTTTTAATTGCTTTTTATGATTGGATTATATCTCTTTTATCATGTAATTCCATTTGGAAACATTAAACCAACTCTTGCCAACCTAGAATTGAAAATTGAAGAATGCAAAATTGCAAACAACACTTGAAATTGAAACTGCACCAGAAAAAAACTTCTAAATTGGTGGTTTTAAACCTAAAATTTCTTGGAAATGATTTAGCAGTTAAAGTGATGTATCAAACAACTTTGTATCATCATTTCAAATATGTGCAAACACTGAAACAGCTTAAAAAAAGATTGCAATGCTAAATCACTGGTTCACTTCCATTTTAAAGCAAATTTGGATAGTTTAAAAGGTGATTCTACATATAGGATTGCAAATGACCAAATGAACAGTGCACACAACTTTTTAATGGAAATTTAAACTTGCTCAAACGTTGCAAATGCACAGAAACAACAAGATTCAACAAATCACTCTAGCTATAGCCAAATATTCAGCAAAATGCACCAAAAATAGTACCAGAATTCAGAATGTAAAGAAGCAAAGCTGGATAGAAGTTGCAATTGACACTAAGAAAGCCTAAAACTCTAGATCTAACTGAAGATAAACAACTAGAGGATTTTAAGCACCTAAGACATAGTCAAAGAAAGCAAGCATGATGAAAATGCTTAACACAACATTGGACAACAAAATGTTACTAGATTTAGGCAACCAAGCTATGCTAAATGCATTTTCATGCTTTTAGTGGTCTGTCTTACCTTTGGCCATGTCCAAAAACATCAAACAAATTTTCACAATGCTTCAGAAGCAAAAATTTTGGACAGAAATAGATTGCACATATTGAAACCAAAAATGAATTTTTGTACAGAGTTGTGAAAACATAATCAAGTTTTAATGCTTTAGCTCATATCACTAAGGCTATATCATTGTCTCATTGCCTTATATGGTTGACATATGGCTACATATGCATTTGAACTCAATTTAAAATGAAAAACACAGCTGGAATAAATTACACCATATGAAGACAAAATTAAAACTGCAGCACTTTGCATATAACTTGGACAAACTAGAATTTTGATTTTAAAAGCTGGAATGAACAGAAAATAAGGAAATTCGCCATTTAAAATGCATGTAGGAACAATTGAACTACTAACACAGCACAGGAAAGCACCAAACTAAGCCAGACAGAGGTGAAAACAAATTTCAAACAGTGATAAAACATGAACTGCACAATACGGACATGAGAAAAATGAAGGTAAGAGTGGCTTAGCTCTTGTAGACAAGCGTAGATGAGCTGGCTCTGACTACCAAATGATGGAAGCAAGTCCAAGCTCCATGCTCGAACAGCTCCAACTCGAAGAATGATGCAACAGATTGATTGAAATCATGAAAATGGAGGTGCACACTAAGTGTTCCGTGGAAGGTTTCGTGGAACGTTCAGTGAGTGTTTGAAGTCTCTCAAGCTTAGAAAGCCTTCCAATAGGGAATGAAGCTAGAGGAAGGTGCTAGATAAGCACAAGAAGTTTTGAACTTAGAGAAATAGGGTTTAGAGAAATCTCAACAGCACTTCACTATATTTTTCAAGTTTGATTTTACAAAGGAGAGAGCCTCTATTTTATAGGTGAAGAGAGGGCTCCATTTCTGAGTTGCAAAGTGTCTAAAAGTTGCAAATGAAGTGTGCTGGAGAAGCTAAGGAGCTTGGAGCGAAGTTTCTCCCAAAGCCATATTAAAAAAGTGCAAATTAATGTTTTTAGCAAAGAGAAGGAGGATTAATAAGTGATTCTCCGTAGGAGTAAAGTGGTGAGTGATCATTCTTCTTCTTGAATCCTTCTAAACATGGCTCTTGTCAGAGGTCCTATGTGCATCTTAGATGGTCCGCCATCAACATGAGTGTAACTTAGTCTTGTCATGGTGAAGTTCATGGTTTGGTGATGCTCATGGTGTTATTCATGATTGGGATAATTATGATGGTGGTGTATCTATGATATGATCATGGTATTGAAGATACTCTAAGCCATGCTATGTTAATAGTGGTGCTACTATAATGGTTATAGTAAGTAGTTAGCGTAGGTGCTAATGAGTGGATAGACCAAAGGTCTATGTGTAAGTGGTGACATCAAGGGTTAGTGATCAATGATCGAGGATCGAAATTTGAGAATCAAGGATCGGGGATTGAGTAATTCATTATGATTAAATTGTTTATGTTAGAGGATTAAGGATCCTATTGTTATTACTACTATGTATGAGGTGATTGCTTATGGTTGATATAATTAGTGTTTATATCTTGATATTATGATTATTTTATCGGTAGCTTACCCCATATGTGTTTGTGTTTGTGTGTTTGTGAATAATGTTATCGGCGATGATCGTATAATGTGTTATACGTGAACAAATGATATTGCAGATAATGATTGTCATAAATGATAATCAATTATTTTAGGCCGTTATGGGTTTTTGAAAACGTGATAATCGATTATCCTTAGTGATAATCGATTATTGCCGAACCCTAGACAATATTAAAACTTGCGGAGATAATCGATTATCCTTAGTGATAATCGATTATTGCCAAGTCGAAGCATTTTCTACTTTTGCTTGTGATAATCGATTATCCCTTATTATAATCGATTATTAATGCAAGAAATTAATAACAAGAATAAGCTATAAGAGTTCTAAGTGCTTACAATTGAAAGATAACTCTTATACAAATGATTTCTACAAAGAATGCTTTTAACAATTAATGTATTTGTTTCTTCAAGTCTTCAAGTGCATCATCATCAAAATCTCTTCAAAGCATCAATGTTTCTCATTTGTAACACCTTTGTAGTGTTTTAAGCACTCCAAACCCGTGGTGAAATCACTCAAAATTGGACCAAATGTATTTTCTCATTTTCACATGTTCAGTTCCTAAGTTTCAGCTTTGCCTCTTTTAATAACATTCAAACCAGATTGCATATTTTTGCTTCTGACTATTTAAAGCAATAACAAGGTTTCAAACAGATTGTTTTTATAATTTAGAAATTAAAGGAAATCTCAGCAATGACTCAGATAAATGATACAAGAAGTTTAGCAATGAGCTAATGTTAAACAGAATAAGACTCAACAAACTAGACACTTATAAGAACTGCAACTCAGTAAAGACTACTTAAACAAATTATGTTGTTGTGTTCACAATTACAACCAAGCTATGTTAGGCATTTCATTGATTATTTGGTATGCATTTTCTACTAGCACACATCTGAATCTAAAACCAAATTACACTCGTAATAAACTTTAGAAATGAAAACTTATTAATATTCAAATTAGCAGTAGAGTTCAAATAAAAAATTGATGCCTTTTTATTTTGCACTTGAGCTCTTAATAATTTTTATCATAGCTCATATGGTGTGCAAACAACCAGCCAATCCATATCACAATCACAAAATATGAAATAAAAGCTTAAACTAGGAATTAATTGACAAAATAAACGAGAAACATTACTTATTACAAAACAAAACTGTATTTTCAAATAAAAGACTCAAACAAAAGAATTGCACTGATTAAAATGATCAAACAAAGACTCAAAGCCCAGAACAACTCACTCACACAAGAAAAACCTACTATAACATAATCAAACTGATAAAATAGTGCACACATCAAGACAAATTCTGAAAAACAAGTTGAACAACACGAAAACAGAAATGAACATTTATCTCACTGTCAAAAACTCTAATCGTGGATATGAATACCACATGATGACTTTCTCCTTGGTGCTTAAGGTGTCATTATCCATAGTGCAATGAGATAGAACTCGAGATCTAATCAGAATATATAGCAAAAATGGAGATTTATGGTGAAAATGGAAGAATTGTGGTGTATGCGTGGTGCTACTAGACTAAACGACTATCCCAACAGAGGAAGGAGGCTATAGAAGTGTGAGAAGGGCTCAAAGGAGGTGAATCTCGATGCAAGCAAAGGCTAGAGTGATCTCAACAACATGAAATTACTTGGCATTTAAAAGTGATTTTTACAATGGGTGAGGTGCTAAATTTATATGTGATTCAACACCCTTACATGAGGATGAGCATTGGTTGATGATTAGCCACATCACATGGACCATAGGCCACATGTTCATCACATTTTACAGATGTCTAGCCATGTATACAATCATAAAATAAACATGCATCTCTAGAAGCTTTCGTGGGTCGTTGGGTGCATGCCATCTTCATTGGGTGCTGCTTGATTTGCAAGTCAAAACATAAGCTTTATGTGTTTTGCGTTGAGTGATCCAAGAGCTTCCAATTTAGCTTGATGTATAAGGCTTTGAGGTCCTTTGGTGCTTCCTCATCTAGCTCTTCTTGCATCCTCTTGATCATTCCTCTTGTAAAGGTTCATGGCCTGGTCCTATTCCATCAGGAATAAAGGTGAAAAGGTGCGAAAGTACCTATTAGAGGCCTTTGAAAAGAGAAAAAAATAAGTCTACTTAGCACCTTATTTGCAATAGTAAGTATGTTTATATAAATTAAATTCTATTGGTGTAAATCTTATTTGACATTAATATTGTTTCAATTTGCAAAGGTAACTGCCAATTTCTAGTACTTTTTCCTCAACAATCTATTGGTTCTCTTGTGTTCATTACACAAGAAACCTAACACTTTAACAATTAAAAGTACACTTCAAGTGTAAGTTTTTTAATAATTTATTTGTTGTGTACACATAATTTAATTTTATTAAGTTCCATATTAAGCACAAATTTCATTATACATTTAATTTTTATAGAGTGGTTTAGGCTTATTCGAGGTTTTAGGAACACATATCGCCTATAAAAAGAAGTTGCAGTTTATTGCACCAATTGTAAGTAGTTAATCTTTCAAACTATTGAAATACAATTATAAAGTTGATAATATTCTATGAATTTAACTTGTAGTGCTGATGTCAACCATGAAACTTTGAGTGCAGATATTGTATAATAAGATACATGTAGAAAATCATATCCGCAAACGTTGTGAACTTATAAAATTTAGTAAATGTCAATATTTAATAATTAAAATCTCAACTATTTATCAATATAAGTTAACTCAAACTGTTCATTGTATAGATTTTCGGTAACATGTCTTTAATGGAGTGAGAGGTCCTAAACGAAGTTCAGGAACAATGGGCTTTTTTCTTTTTAAATGTTGATAGAAAATTATGTTAGATATTTTTTGTATAAATATTAGATGATGTATTCATTGTTTCACGAGGTTATAAAGTATTATTAGATGGGTAAATAGTAGGAAGCATAATTATTATTTTAAATATCTTGACTGAAATTATATCTATTTGAATTTTATGTAAGTTTGTATGTGATAGATAATAAATACAATTAACACTAATTAAATTTTATTTTAAATTACTTTTATCACCAATAATAAAATGGTGATCTTTCAACTCTATCACATTATCGAATAACTTTCAAAAACTTTTATTTCAAATCCCTTTATTTCTAACTATCTTTATTTTAATCCTAACAATCCTAATTTAACCTCTTTTTCTAACTACTCAAATCAACTCTTCAATATCCGTCTTCAAATTCAAACACAGCAAGTCCATAACAATTTTATCCTAGGTAACATTTTCTCTCCAAAATGATAAACATGGTTTGTACAAAAATAAAATGATCCAAACATATAATAATAATAATAATAATAATAATAATAATAATTTAAAATCCATTTTATTAAAAATATTTTTTTAACTTTAAATTAAATATAAAACATTTTGTTAGTAGAAAGTAACATTTAGTCCATGGAAGTCACTGTTGCCAGTGATATTGATTTCCAGTTTTAGTATTTCAAATTAATATCATCAAATTAAAAAAAACAAATTTATGTGGAAAGTGTTACAAAAGGACACGTGTTCCAATTAGAAACCTTTTTGTGCACTGAAATAATCTAGAGAATCTCATTGACTAAATATTCCTCTGCAACCAGGACCACGACAAGAACGCCGTCACTTGTCCCTTGAGGAAAAACACTCGAAAGAGACACCACACACGTAGTCTTCGCAACACAGTAAACACAGTCTAATATTACACCAATCACAACCCTCTCGCAAACTCTGTGATGCACATATCTGAATTTGGGACTTTCTCTTCTGTTCCTTTCTCCACCCAACATCACAAATCTTCAACCCTTCTATAATCACGTTCTCTCTAATCCGATCTTTTACATTCCACCACTCCTATCCACACATGTTTCTGTCAAACAATGCCGATTTATTCTCCAAATTTAGGAGCCATGTCTCCTCTTATTTGGTCTTTTCCTTTTCCAACCCACTCTTCAAACACCCTTTTTCTTCCATTATCTTCAACACCAAGGCACCAGCTATGAACTAATCAACACCCTTTGGCTCAGAATCCACACTCTCTAGTGTGGTCTCATTCCGGGTTGCAACTCATGCCACATTATTAACTCATTATTTGTGTCTGATCTACACACGACGGTTTCTTTGTCCTCTTATCAACCAAGAAAGCAATAAAGAGTGTCATCTCTCCCTGTCTCTCTGTCTCTGTGCTCTCTCCCTCTTGACACTGTTCAACCAATAGTTAACATGCCCATATATGGGTTTTCACGTGGAGCTGTTGAAATAGCATGCATGGTTAATGCCAGTTGTGACTACTCAAAGACCCTTGTGGCTATTATTTGGTGTCTCCTACCAGAGCCATGAGTGGAAGCTTTTCATTATCTAACACCCTCTTTCAAATGCTTCCTAAACTCAACTTGAGATTATATATAACTATAGTGTTTTGTTTTTATATTATCAGTATTCTTATCAATACATAGTAAGCAAAGCACAGTACGGCTTTAATAAGCCAGAGAAGCTGTTGTTGAGATGGAATTGCCTGATACAGTCAGTACAGCCATGTACAAGGGGAGATTCTGCACTAGTGGTGGAGTTAAGTCTCAGCTTGGATATGTTGAAACTGATCCATCTGGTCGATATGGCCGTGTAAGTTTTTTTCTTTGCTTCTCTTTTCTCATCTTACTTTTTGATTTTCCATGTAGAATAGGCTTATAAAAAGTTGTTGGCAAATATGAATTGGTAATGAATTAGTTGCTATTTCTGGGTCAATTAAGGCTTAATGGATGTTCAACTTGAATTCAGAATTAAAACTGATTTCTAAATTACATGAGAATTAACTTGATTCTTATACTTTATTCCAAGGAGTAATTTAATGACAGAACCATAGTTTGTTTTTATTGAAGTTAGTTTTATTTAAAGGCTTGGGAATAAAAGGAGTTGACTTTGTATAAGTGCATGGTTTTCATGGAGACTGCGTATCTGAAGATAAAACGAATTTACAATAATAAATAAGCAGATGTAAATCTCCTTTAATAAGTCAGTTTTGTAAATTTAAAGTCCATTTCTTAAGAAATTTTAGGCCATGGTAGATTCTAGAATGACTCATAAGGATGAAAAATGAGTGGTTTATGCTTGTCTCAGTATTATTTTCATGTTGATTAATCTAATTGACTAATTCACATGCATTCTGGTGATTGTTGGTGCTTGTAGTTCAGGGATGTTCTTGGCAAAGGAGCAATGAAGACTGTGTATAGGGCATTTGATGAGTTACTGGGGATTGAAGTAGCTTGGAACCAAGTCAAGCTTGGTGATGTCTTTCACTCACCAGAACAACTTCAGCGCCTTTATTCAGAGGTTCATCTCCTGAAGCACCTCAACCATGACTCTATGATGATCTTCTATGGTTCTTGGATCGATGTCAACAACAGAACCTTCAACTTCATCACTGAATTGTTCACCTCCGGTACACTTAGAGAGTAATCAATCAATCCCTGAACTTTGATTAAATTAACCATCTTTGTTTCATAGGTTATGGTATATTTGTGTTAACATAATATATTTTATGTTTATAGGTACAGGCAAAAGTATAAGCGAGTAGATATGCGAGCAGTTAAGATCTGGGCTCGCCAGATTCTTAGTGGCTTGGAGTATTTACACAGCCATAATCCTCCTGTAATACATAGAGATCTCAAGTGTGACAACATCTTTGTCAATGGCCATCAGGGGAGGGTCAAGATTGGAGACTTAGGCCTAGCAGCTATACTTCGTAGTTCTCAACATGCCCACAGTGTCATAGGTGAGGATTTGGAATTTGCTTAAAATTGATTTTGAGGTGAAGTGATTTCAAGGAACCTGAGCAACACAAGTTTTAACTGTCAAGGACCAAATTGTACATTATCAGTAGTTAATCTGTCTAGACCTTGTTATAAACTGAAATTTTATGTTTTATGTGAACCATCAGGCACACCAGAATTCATGGCACCAGAACTGTATGAAGAGAAATATAACGAGCTGGTAGACATATATTCCTTTGGTATGTGCATGATAGAGTTGCTTACTTTTGAGTTCCCATACAGTGAATGCGCCAACCCAGCTCAAATATACAAGAAAGTTACTTCGGTAAGCTTAAGTGAACACTTGTTCCAATTTTCCCTTCATTTGACATGATTCATTGATTTCTAATACTTTAAATAATTTCATATACCAGGGGAAGCTACCTAATGCGTTTTACAGAATCCCAGATTTGGAAGCCCAGAAGTTTGTGGGAAAATGTTTGTCAAATGTCTCAGATAGACCATCAGCAATGGAGCTCTTGTTGGACCCTTTTTTAGCTGTGGACCAACTTGAAATTCCATTGCCACCAAACATACCATTATTTCCAAATCACACTCTACAGCTTAATTCCGCTCCACTAGTTCCCATTGAGCATCATCATGATCAAACAAAGAGTGCAGAAATGACAATTACTGGTTCAATAAACGAAGAGAACAACACAGTTTTCCTCAAAGTGAGGATCTCTGACATAACAGGTATGCACACTTTCATCCCGATTTAGATAGTCTCGGTCAATAATCATGGTCTATCACTATGTTTCACATAAAAATTGATTATAGTATGAAATCGTTTAATGAATAAACACAGTCTCATTAATTTTTATACGATACATAATCAAAGCATTGATAAAACTTTGATTATGCAGCACAGAAATTGGCCAGAACCATTTACAAATTTCTCAATCCTGATAGCAGTCTTACTAAAGATTTCTTTTTTTCTTACTAGGGCACACGAGGCATGTGTTCTTCCCATTTGATACATTAAAAGACACGGCTATTCAGGTGGCGATGGAGATGGTGCAAGAACTTGAGATTAGCCACTTGGAACCATTAGAGATTGCTGCAATGATAGATCATGAGGTATCAGCTTTAGTTCCAAGTTGGAGGGACAGGGTTAAGTGTCACCACCAACGACAACACAGCTTTAACTACGAAGAAGATGAAGATATCAATAACCACCACCCCTTCTTCTTATCATCTTCTCCATCATCCCCTCGTGGTTCTGGCCACATGTCTGCTTCCAACTCCTTCAAAACCCATGTTCGCGGCAATCATTACCCTTTTGCTCAAGAAGGGTATCAAGGTACCTACATCTTTTCACTTAGACTAAATATTTTATATGCAATCAGAACTATACAAAAATTTTGCTACTTGTAAGACTCATAATTAACTTGTAACACGAACTCGTCGCAGATGACATGTTCATGAACAACGACGACGTAAGCTCTCAAGCCTCGATGAACTCCTTCAAGTGTTCAACCTTCCAATTCTGCGACCCGGGCCACGAAGACGAGCACGACGGAACCGAACGCAACAAGTGCACCACATTATCGTGCCGTGGCGGCGAAGAAGGCGAACCTCGTTTGGCGAACCCGGTTTTGAACCCGCCGCGGATGGAGTGTTCGTGCGGGTGCAGGTTTGGGTCGGGTCACGGGTGCCCGAGGCTGACTCGGATCCGGTCGTGCCCACACGAGCGACGGAGCCTGCAGCTCCAACGGTCGATGATGTTGGAGGAGATTTACAAGTACAAAAGACGCTTCTTCAACACCATTGGTGCCGTTGAGAACATCGGGTTTCGGCATCCACTAAGAGGTGGTGTGTGCTTTCCTCGTGTGTAGATTCAGAGCTAAGAAGCTCTTCTTCTTCTTCTTCTTCTTCGTGTCGTTGATGTGTGAAAATGATCAAATATATGTGTATAATTAATAAATCTGCGTGTTTGGAAAGACCATGTGGCTTGTTTTTAAGATGTTCTGCATGTTCTTAATCTTCCACTCTGTCTGCTACCAAATTTGAACAGAGTACTTTTGATTTATATGTCATGATCATTAATGCAAGGTTTTAAATTATGGTTCTGGTTGTAGCTTTGTTGCGTTTATGTTGTTGAAAATTATGAATATATGTTACTGTAAGCTTTTATTTCAAAAGCTTCGAGTTTGAGCTAAGAATAATGATCACTGATTTTCTTAAAATTTTGAATGATAGTGTGAGTGTAGTCTCTTAAAAAATATGTTAACTATATTATTAACATATTTAATTTTAAAAATATAATATTTTTTCCACTGCTAACAAATTTTCGTCTTCACATAACTCCACCAAAGTTACTGACATGTAAAGATTAATCCTTATTATTTACGATATTTGATAATATCGCGGACGTAATTATCAAGATTAGTCGTAACCACGTAAATGACTAATTAATTGTAGCATAAAACGATCCACAAAGCAAGATTGGATAGCAAATAAGGTTTCATTAACATTGTTAATAGAGCATGTCTCTAATAAAAATCAACATTCAATATTCTGTAAAAATTCTTATGAAGAGGCACACAGGGAATATTTTACTTTACTGATTTTCTATTTATCTTTAGGACCGCGATATTTCAACAACGTATTTTTAACATTATTTTGACAACGCCACGTGTCGTCATCTCATTGGTTTGTTTAAAATTTTTTTTTTTTAAAACCTATGACCGTAACCCTTATTTTGAGTGAAAATCCTAAAATACCCCTTTCTCTATTCCATTGGAAATGAAGGTCCGTTCTCTTGAGAGGTCGAAGGTCGCGTTTCGTGTCGCTTCGTTCCATTTGCATGGTGTTGTCTCCGGCCAGTTTCGTCTCCTGTTATCGTGCGGAATGGCAAGTTCCGGTGACGATTGTCCGCCGACGAAGGTAAGTGGTTTTCCATTCCATGTCGTAGCTTGGTTATTCGGTTTGGGCATGTCGTAGCATGCTTATTTGATTTGGGTTAAGGTTTGGGGTTCGTATCCTTGTGTTGTGGTTCTTAGGTTATTGGGTTTCGTTGTTTTGATGAATTTATTTTGGTTTATGCAGTTGAGTGTTCGTCACTCTTTTTCGACAAAGTATATATGTACTTTGAACGAACGCTTGACAGACGAGAAAGGATGCTAAACCAAGAGGAAAGAAGAAACAAAAAAGAATTCGCAGAGAAACTTTTATGCGTGCCTTAGAGGAACAAGAATTTCTAATTGAAGAACTTAAAAGGAGGGTTGCAAATTTGGAGGCACAATTGGCTGAAGAGAAGGCAAGAAGGCAAAATAAAGATGACGTTGGACAAAGTGTGCCTCGTACAGAACCATCCGTGAACACTGATTTTGTATCCCCTACTGACATTGACGGAAATGAACAACCTTTGAAGACGTATGTTAGAGTTGGATCACGAAGGCGTTACAAGGGAAGAGCACTTAGGACTCCATACACCGGAACCGTAGTGCTTAGAATAAAAAATGAGTGATCTGTGTATTTTAGTTGATGGAAAATGTTATTTGGAAAGTAATGATAATTGTAATCATTGTAAATAGATTAAGAAAACAAAGTTTAATGTATCCGATTTAGTGCAATGAAATAAAATTTGAGTTTTGGTTTGAATTGGTCTCATATTTTATTTATTCACTACCATTGTTATTATGAGTTGTGACTATGTGGATTTCAGAATGTGGTCATTTTTTTTGTCTCGTAAGTTGCAGGCTTGTTTGTAAGATGTTGGTGTTTGAGTGGTCATTTTGGATAACATGGTGACCAATGTCAAAACCAGTTAATTTGAAGGACAATTTCAGTGGTAGGAGAGGGTGGTTGGTGATGTGATGTGAGTCCAAGGAGTGTGGGGTCACCCCTCATCAATTGGAGGAGCAAGCTCTCCAAGGGATGAGTGAGGGTGTTCAAAAAAGGGTATGGTAATCGTTTACAGCATCTTGGTAAACGATTACCCGAGAAAAAACTGGATTTTCTACAGAAACTCCAACACAGGTAGTCAGGCAGGTGAACAGGGGTCACCATTGGCCAAAAAGGTGACTTTTATGCAGTTCTGCACCTGTCTGAGGCTGGTCCAGGTGTTTCAGTAGTGGGAGAGGGTGGTTGGTGATGTGATGTGTGTCCAAGGAGTGTGGGGTGACCCCTCATCAGTTGGAGGAGCAACCTCTGCAAGGGATGAGTGAGGGTGTTGAAAAAAGGGTCTGGTAATCGTTTACAGCATCCCTGTAAACGATTACCCGAGACAAAACTGGATTTTGTACAGAAAGTCCAACACAGGTACTCAGTCAGGTGAACTGGGGTCACCATTGGCCAAAAAGGTGAGTTTTAAGCACTTTTGCACTTTTCTTAGGCTGGTCCTGGTGTTTCAATGATGGGAAGTGATGTTTTGGCACCCCATGATGAAGGGAAAAAACAATGTTTATGAGATGAGCAACTTGGGTGAGATAACATGCTGTCAACTTTGACCTTTGCTGGCTATTTTACTGATAACTTTTCCCACCGACCTCCAAATGATGTGATTCTTTTTTTATTAGAAACTAGACTCAAAAATCTTTCCAATGACTACTAATTTGTATTTTTTGGACATCTGAGTTGGTACAGTTTATTCTTTCAAGTTAGTGTTTCATATATTTTTCCAACTCTGACCTTTGCTTGTTCTTTTGCTCATAACTTTCTCCACCGAACTCCAAATGAGTTGATTCTTGTTTTGTTGGAATCTATACTCAAAGACCTTTCAAATTATGCCTTAGAAATCAAGTTTACACCTTTTTTGACACTGTAATCGATTACAAGGATACTGTAAACGATTACCATAGTGTTTTTTCTGCAGATTGGGTCTGCACTTGTCCAACTTGGTCCCTTCAGTAAGAATGGCTTCTTTCCCACTTCTTGGGGTCACCTCCCATCACCTACCACCCTCTACCACCAGTCAAACATCAACACCAAGTAAATACAAGTGGACTTGTGCTTTAAATTAACAGTTTTTGCCAATGATCACCCAGGACACTACAATTGACTACTTCAGTTCAACTTTCTGTACAAAACAGTGATTTCTCTCGTGTAATCGTTTACGAGGCCACTGTAAACGATTACGACAATGTTTTTTCTGCAGATTAGCTCTGCACTTGTCCAACTTGGTCCCCTCAGTAAGAATGACTTCTTCCCCACTTCTTGGCGTCATCAAACATAACCTCCCAACCAGTAATGACCCTTAAATTCACTTGTATGGTTTTTTGGTCAACAAATCCCTTGGAGAGCTTGCTCCTCCAACTGATGAGGGGTCACCCCACAGTCCTTGGACTCACATCACATCACCAACCACCCTCTCCCACCACTGAAACACCTGTACCAGCCTCAGACAGGTGCAGATTTGCATAAAAGTCACCTTTTTTTCCAATGGTGACCCTTGTTCACCTGATTGACTACCTGTGTTGGATTTTCTGTACAAAATCCAGTTTTGTCTCGGGTAATCGTTTACCAAGATGCTGTAAACGATTACCATACCCTTTTTTGAACACCCTCACTCATCCCTTGCAGAGCTTGCTCCTCCAACTGATGAGGGGTGACCCCACACTCCTTGGACTCACATCACATCACCAACCACCCTCTCCCACCACTGAAACACCTGGACCAGCCTTAGACAGGTGCAGAAGTGCCTAAAACTCAGCTTTTTTTCCAATGGTGACCCCTGTTCACCTGACTGACTACCTGTGTTGGACTTTCTGTACAAAATCCAGTTTTGTCTCGGGTAATCGTTTACACGGATGTTGTAAACGATTACCAAACCCTTTTTTGAACACTCTGAGTCATCCCTTGCAGAGCTTGCTTCTCCAACTAATGAGGGGTCACCCCACACTCCTTGGACTCACATCACATCACCAACCACCCTCTCCCACCACTGAAACACCTGGACCAGCCTCAGACAGGTGCACAACTGCCTAAAACTGAGCTTTTTTTCCAATGGTGACCCCTGTTCACGTGGCTGACTACCTGTGTTGGACTTTATGTACAAAATCCAATTTTCTCTCGGGTAATCGTTTACCAGGATTCTGTAAACGATTACCAAACCATTTTTTCAACACTCTGACTCATCCCTTGCACTACTTCGTCCCCCTACTCATCACGGGTCACTCCACACTTCTTGCGTTTACATCAATGACCAACACCCATCTCCCCACTCAGAATTTGATCAACTCCTTCCCATTAATTACCATTAATTTTACTGAAAATGGTCTCGTACTTTTCAAATTCTTATTATAATGCTGCGTTCATTTTTCAATCACTACTTTTGTCATTATAAGTGAGATTAACACAAAGTAAAAATGATAGAGCGAGAGAGCGAGACAACGACAGCGAAGATGGAAGCTTCGAAGACGAACTACAGAGCGAGACACAATATGAAAGGGTTGAACGAACTTCTTTCCCACCCTAAACCGCCCAAACCCAATTCTTTAAATTTTACCCTGGAAATCCCAAAATACCTCTCACCCCGTAACCCTTTCTCTGTTTTATTTTCAAATTATTTATCCAATGCAGAGCTAACAGGTGGCGTTGTTAAATGTGTGTCAAAATTTCGTTGTCCAAATAACATTTTCCTTATCTTTAAGTTCCCTCCAAAGAAAAGAAAGGAAATCGTACTATTGGCTACCTTTTTTATCTTTCCGTTCACATTATTATTCCATTTTCTTACTACATATAACTGCTTTCGGCTGGCCCAAGATGAAGGGAACCAACGCAAAAGCAAGAAAAAAGCCAGGCCCATTAGCCCATAACAGCCACAAACCCTGCAACTGCAGCCTTTTTATTTTATTTATTTATTTACTTTACGTTTCTACAGTCACTTCCATTGAAAACCCGCTATGCAGCCCTCATAACCAACCGAACCATTGTCCCTGTATGCACGTGGCGCGATATCACATGCAAGCGATGATACACCGTAGACCTGCGTTGCAGGGAAGCACCGAACTAGAAAGTCGTGCTCCCCACGCGAAATGGAGTGCAGCCACGAAGGGTCCCTTGCATTCCAAAAATTCAGCCTTCGAGAAAAGCTCCTTTCTAACCCCAACAGCATCATTCCCTTCCTTCATCGTTTCATTCATCCAACGACGTCGTCTCCTTTCCCGTTCTCTCCCTGAATTCCTTATCCACAGTTTTCTGATTCATGATTCATCCAAAAAAATCTAGAAGAATAAACAAACAACGTCCTTATCTTGATTATTCTTCATCATCGTCTTCGCTATATCATCGCTCTTCAAATTCCCATTGGAGATTTATTGACCATTCACGGCTGCGTAAAAACGACATTGATTATCTTTCAAACAATATCATCGGTGAATCTCATTCTGATTCATCTTATTCGCGCGGGTACGTGACGTTTCCGGAGCGACGCCGTTGTGGTCGCAATGCGGCGCTGCAACAGCCAGATTCCGGCGTCGCTGCCGTCACCGATCCCGACTGGGAGAGGGATGCGATCCGCCGCGAGCGAGACCTTCAGCCAGTTCCTAGAGAAGTCACTGCATCTGCCGGAGCTGAGGCTACCGTTAACGCACCTCCCGCCGGCGCCGGCGGAGATTGACTTCCGGTCGCTGCCGCTGGCCTCCGCCGATCTGATGTTGCGCTCCGCCAGAGAGTTCGGGGCGTTTCGCATCCGGTGCCACGGGATCTCCGGCGTCGAGCTCCAAACTATGGCGGACGAAGCCGAGAGCGTTTTCCAGAAATTGCGAAACGTCGCCGTCGAGCTTAATGGAACTGACGGAGAACTTATTCCCAGCGTTCGCTCTAGCAAAGGGTCAATGGAATTTACCGTTAACGATATTATCCGCGATCAAGCTGATCGGAACTTTTGGTATTCATTACACACTCTTTCTTTTCTTTTCTTTTTAGTTTGCAGTTATGGTTGATTCTCCATTGTTTCGTTTCTTGATGTTTGGTTTATGATCAACTTTTTTCATGTACTGTTGTATTGGTGTTATACCGTATAAATTTACAGCCACCTTTTTGCATGCAAACTATACTTTCTTTTTTACCATGAATAATACAAAAGAACTACTTCAGTATTATTGTTAATACTGTCCACTTTTACAATGCTTGATATTAATCTTAATTGCCTAATTGTTTCATGACACCCACTTATTTTCATCTACGATTACTTAAAAACTACTTTTAATAATAAAATTATTCCTACAAAAGCTTAATAGAGCCCTCAGCTGGAGAACATTCATTGTATCTTTAAAGTGACGTTGCATACGTATATTTATGTATAGGTATGTTTATATATTTATTATTTATCTTATTATTTAGAAGTAGTGGAATGGTAGACTTATGGAATAATAAGATTGAACAAATTTGGGATTTTTTCGTTTCGAATTCAGTTCCAAAACTTCAATATATCAAACTTCTTAGTTACCTTTAGACCTGAATTCTTTATCACACACTGATAAAAACTATTATATTAAAATAAATAATAACAATTGTAAATAAAATATTACAATAAAACTATAATTTATGAAACTGTATTTTGAATGTAAGGTATCATCACTCCTTCTAGCAAGATAAGGTAGTATTACATGTGGGATAATGCTAAAATGGATATTAAACTAATTATTGTGCAGATTCTATTGGATGGAAATTTAAAACAGAGGAAATATGCAGATTATTTAGAAGAAATATAGCATTTATTCTTATCTGATTTAGCTTGTTTTTGGAAAACTGATTACTCGATTTTACTAGCATGTGAGAGAATTGATGTCAAATAAGTGATTTTTTTCTCTAAATTGAAATTGTATGAACATGAGGAGTCAAATGTTTTGGAAGGCCTAAAATAAATTTAAGAATGATTTTTTTTATTTTTGAAAAAAGACCTATTAAATTTTCATAATTAATTTAATTTAAATTGTTTTTTAGTTCTAACTCGTGATTATTATTTATTTTATTAAAGATTCTATTTTCATTATTCACCTAAGGTTAAATCATAATCTTGTTAATAGTTTTGTAATTTAATTCAAATAAAAATTCCAATTTCTTATCAAAATATATGCATTCTCATTAAATATAATTTTTAATACCAATAAAAGTTGAAAAACACTGATAATAATTTAATTAAACTTTAAATATAAAATTATAATTAATTTAATAGATGTATTAGTATTAAAAAAAATTGAGACAATTTTTTTCTTAAACATAATTTTATAGAGGTATATTAGTGTTAAAAAGATTGTTTTGAGGTTTTTTCCTCAAAACATAATTTTATAATTAATTTTATAGAGATATATTAGTGTCACTGATGAAGTTGTTGAAGGTGCTAAGTTGTTTTATGTGATGAATATCATGCAGGGTTCACATGGGGAATGTTGCAAGTAGATTGGATAGTGTAGTTGAGCAAGTGAGTCTGGTTCTACAGGACAACACATCTGTAGAGTTTCAGGAGCGGATTCAAGATACAGAGTCTGTGATTTGCTTGTGCAGGTATCCACACGATAATGTTACCAAACAAAATGAAGACTCTTCGGTTAAGAGAAAAGACAGATATTGTGATCATGCTTTGCGTTTCTACC
This sequence comes from Vigna angularis, assembly GCF_016808095.1. Taxonomy (NCBI): domain Eukaryota; kingdom Viridiplantae; phylum Streptophyta; class Magnoliopsida; order Fabales; family Fabaceae; genus Vigna; species Vigna angularis. The sequence goes on from NC_068971.1 coordinate 12,273,475, forward strand.
TTCCAATGGAACAATGTATATTTTACGTCCAAACTGAAAGAGGTCCCCTATCATTTGACACAGGTCCACATAATATTGTTGTCATAGTTGGCAAACAACTACAGGTAATTTCATCTTTGTTTCACATTTCTACAACTTTCAATTTCATCTTTTGTAAGTGTCAAGTTTGTTGTACTACTAAGTAATTATGCATTAAAGACATATTTTAAAAACTCAGTATTTTTTCTTTATGATTTGATCATACATGATACAAGTGATAGTGTACTACCCTAGAAAGGCTATTTTCTACTATTCACTTAAGGATAATCTGGTAATGGGTTGGAATCCAAAAATGATTTCATATTACTGTCTAACATGTAGTAACCATAGTTTTTAAGTGTGCGGCTGTGATTATTGTGATGGCTGGAAATGCAACGTATACTGAATGAAAACAATAAATGTGTAATTATTTTGATTGTTAATGCATCTTTTATTTATAAACCCGCATGGATTTTTTTGTTCATTTTAAGATTTTGTATAGTTTGGTTTCATCATGTCTTGGAATGTAGGAGTGGAGTGATGGCAAATTCAAAAGTGTTCCTGGGGAAATGATCTTCATGCCGAGTTTACAGAGTAGCTCTGCTTCTTTCTCCATAGAGCTTATATGTTCAGCCCCTTCAAATGTTCCAAGTCAGGGTTTAAACAATTCTGAAGACTGTGACAAGATAATATCCTTGGCTGATCAAGTTCTTTTTGTATTTTGTCTTATATTTTTATACAATTTTTTATACTTCGTGTTTTCCTGATCCCCAGAACATGGTTGCACCATTTTTATTTATTTGGATGCCTATTGCGTGGTCATGATGTAGCTGTTACCCAGATACATCTACTTTTTCTTCTGTAATTTATTTATAAAAGCCATTTTGATGTACAGTTTGTTTGTGAAAATCAGGGGTTTGGGATAAAAAGACCTGATACGACATATTGTAATGATGTTGAGGATTGAAAGTAGCGAAAATGCATATTCAATTCAAGATTGTAAAAACACAGGAAGCAAAAATTTGTAGATTGACTATTTAATTTGACGAATCATGGTTTATATTATTATGACATTGTAGATTGACCATTCGTAAAATGAACTAAGCTAAACTCAATGAGAACACGGCCCAAGAAGGAGGCCTCTGGAAGAGTTCTGTGAACCCGTTTTGTTGATCCAATTCAGGTTTCACAAACTAAACTCAATGAAAACACTGCGTGTATTATTATAGTGTTGGACAACATGAATATTCATTCTTATAATGTTATTTATGTTTTGATTCTTCGTGTTCTGTTTTTTTTAACAAATAAGAAACAGGGAGAATAATTCTTTCTAAACGATAGAGGAGAAATATTATGTTTGATGGTTTTTTGTTTCAATCAAATTAGTGGCAGTGGAAAAGGAAACGTTACTATTTCTTTATAATTATGAAAGTAAATTTTAATAATTTTTATAATTTTATTATGGATAATATTTGTTTATTTTTAAATAATTTTTTTATTATAATAGTTATTTTAGTTTAAAAAATAGTTAAATTTTAGAAAGAAAAAAACAGACAAAAAGCAAATGATTGAATTTAAAATAAAAAAACGGTCATTTAAATAATAAAATGATTATTTTGATTTAAAAAATAAAGTTAGAAATGAAATGAATATACCGAAAAAGGAATACATAAGGATAAATTTTAGAGATAAATTTTAGACAATGTCAAATATCACATTATTTTTAACTCCATATTGTATATTATCATGTACGGTATAATGTGAAATATTTATCAATTTTTTATATGACTTTGTTTATCAAATCTCATGCATATACAACATGTTTTTGAAATTGTAGAGGTAAGAGAAATCAATTATAAACAACATGATGTTAGCAATGTAAAGAGCAAGGGAAAACATGTATTATTGAACAAAAATGATTCTTTGACACGGTTAAAGCAAATTACATTCATTTGACACGCGGTGGGACCCGATAATTGTCAACATCATGAAGGATAGCTTGGTCATTTCAGTTTATGGGCTGGTGCTGAGTTGGCTTATAAAAAAGTAAATGAAACGTTGCATTTCACTTGCTGCGTTAGGATCGTGTGTGGGATTTGAAATTTCGAAAGTTGGAGCTAGGGTTAGGATTGAGAGAGAACGAGAGATAACGAGAGAACGAGAGAGATCGAGGGAGAAAAAAAAAGGAGAACTCCATTGCTGCCACCGGAGGCTGGACGTGATCGGAAAAGTTTGTACCAGCGAAGGTGAAGCCGAAGGAAAAGTTCGTACCGGACGTCATCGATGTGGAGCGCAGAAGGTTTGTCCCCTTTCTAATTTCTCCCCTTTGTACCGTTTGAAGAATATAAAGTATGAGTTTCTTCTTCCTTTCTTCTTTTCTCATAATTTGTCTATCTTTCTTTATATTTTTGGTTTATTTTCGGAAACCCTAGACTAAAGGGGGAAATGTCGTGAGAGATAAAATGTTGGTCATCAATGTCAACTTCATCCAAAAATGTATTTAAATGTCCTCCATGTACATCTTATTTCTACATTATTGGAATACAATAAATATTACTAAAAAGTGGACTAATGAATGTCATCCTTACTATTGAGGTTCATCAATCTTGTACATGTACATAACCAGTAGAGGAAATAACCAGATAGAAATGACAAAATAACCGTTTACTGCACATTAAATGTTGATCATCAATGTCATTATCATCCAAATATGCATGTATAATGTCCATGGACTTTGTTTAAGCACATTAATTCAGTTAACCTTTTATTGTTCATTATTGGACTAATTAATATCGTCCTTCATTAATTTAAGTTAGTACTTTTCTATATGTCCATAACCAGTTTAACAAATAACCACGTACCAATGACGAAACAACCCATTACTGTAACGTTAAATGTTTTGAAACGTACACTATGCAATGATTTCTGTCACACCGAACATTACACACCATTGTACCATGTCTATGCATTCAAAGGGGGTATAAATTCAAAGATGACACTAAGAACAATATGACAAACACAAAGAAGATGACAAATATCATTTCCCAACAATAAAGACAGTGAACAACCTTGTGGCCAACTGTAAATGTTTCTTACTTTGAATGGAAAGTTGTAATAACTTACCTATTAAATAAAACTGCAATGGTTGTTGAGATTAATGCACTTCAATAAATGAGTCTGAGGTCTCCCCATTCGGTCATCTCGTCTCCTACCAATATTAGGGTTTATGGTTGGGTTTGAACTTCATTGTGTTGGGAACAACATTGTCTCTACCTTTTATTTCAATCATAAAACGAGAAAAGTGTGTGGGTCATTAAGTTTTGGCAGAGGCATTAAATAGACAGTGATTGCATGACTTCTATCACAAGCAATCACATTTAATGTTTCATAAGGGCATTTATGTAATTGCAGAATTCTCTTATTAAAACCTTTGGTTGGGTAGGAATACGAAACATTTCACTGGAACGGCACAATATCTGCGCTTCCTGGTATGCCCAATTTTAAGGTTTCATTTCCGTCACCCCCAACTAATTCTTTGGTTGTGGATTATATTTGGTTATGGCCACATCCTCTTCATTTTATAATTTTGAGAAGAACAACACCGACCTTCGTTATTGTCTCCCCGATTTTGAAATTTCCCCCCATTGTTAGGGTTACTTTTGCTGCATACATCCTCTGAAATTTTGTGTTTTTCTCATGCACACGTCATAGGATTTAGGGAATACATCGTTCTAGTTTGGTGAACTTCATATTTTTGTTCAATTTTATTTGTGTCAACAGCAACCGAGAGCAATGGAGCCATGGGAAGAACTTGATATTGATGAAAGTGATCTTGATAGTTTTATTCGCCGTTGCAATTCTAATGACACTGTCATCCCGGGCCCTGCTGGTGTCATTGAGGCAGCTATGCTTAACCGACAAGTGAATGAAAACATTCCAACACAAGAATTTTTGAGTGACATAGCTAAAGCTAGTTTTGATCGTGACTTCACTTGCAATGCTTGGTTATGGGCTGAAAAATTCATTGACATCCACGGTAAATACCCTAATTGGGAGTTGATGTTGATAGATTTTTTGTAATTTGCTATTTTAGGAAGATTATCGAAATAGTAATTTCATTTGCAGGATTGTTGATTAAACATGAGGTTGAGCATATCTCAACCCTTGATTCATTGAGAGGAACTTGTAAGTTATCTTTGTTGCGATGTATTGTTAAAGCTTGTGAACATAACAGATTGGGTGACATGAAAATAACAATTCGGGTAGGTTGATGTATATTTACTTTGACGACCATCTTCAAATATATTTGTGATAAATGAACTTCTTTCTTAACAGGATCCAACAGGGACTGTAAAAGCAAGTGTTCACCACAAGGCCATTGATCATCCTGAAATAGGTGTACACTTAAAAGTTGGAAGTGTGATAATCCTACAAGATGTAAGTATATTTCATTTTCATAAACACTTAGCTATTGACCTTATATTCCCACATCAAAATATGGATTCCACCAATAATATTTCTACAGGTTTCAATTTTTTCACCAATACGTGAAACATACTATCTTAACATAACTCTGAGGAATATTGTCAAGGTAAAGATTTTTGTGAACAATTTTCTATTGTACTGTTATATATGTTGTAAACTTTTCTATGACTTTAAATGATACTCTCGGATTGTGCAGGTTTTTGGAAGTGATATTGGGGGCCCAACTGATGACCTACTACGTCTATCAATACCAATTGATACCAACAAGCCTCCAACACGCTCCGTTGATGACATTCTATCGAAATTGATTCCACCTCTTCACAAACCTGAAGGCACTGGATGAAAGAACAATATAAATGCAACAACTTTAAAACTTTCATAATTTCCTTGCCGGTATTTCAGATTTATCGTTGTTGTTTGTTGTCGAATATTGTGCGTGGTTACATGGATGTGTTATTTAGAAAAATTTGTGAACTACATAACTTATGTTGATCAATTTGTTGTTGCATTAAGTGCTTATGTAATGTTCGTTATGTTATAAGTTTTATATGAAGTTCATTTGGTGAAAATTAAAAGTGTTTAACTTTATGGACAACTTTATTCGGTTATTTATTGAATTGGTTTTCTACAACAATACAAGTGGTTATTTATTGAATTGGTTTTCTACACCACCACGGCTGCAGCGTCCTCTGGTTTCCTCCCCGTCAGAACTCTCTGGTTCTGGACTCGAGATCTGGTTTTTAAAGACAAGGGTCCAATTATTGAGTCACGGCTGTCTCGCTGGACCAACGTCCAATTTTCTGGACGAGCGTCTGGACGAGCGTCCTTCTGGATGAGCGTTTGGACGAGCGTCCACTTCTGGACGACCGTCCTTCTGGATGAGCGTCTAGACGAGCGTCCATCTGGTCCAGCGTCTGCACGAGCGCTAGACGAGCGTCCATGTGCCAGCGACGGACGTATGGACGAGCGTCCACTAGCAGATCGAGCGTCGACTTGATATTCTGTGGACGAGCGTCCTCTTGTGCGTGCAGGGGGCGACGAGCGTCAGCTTGCTATGAAATGTTCGTGCGCTCGCTATGTGACGAGCGTCCTGGGCGACACGGTGATGTGCTGAAACGCTGGACGCTCGGTCAGCTGGACAGAGCGAACGCTCGGTCACGTGTAGAGAGCGCTCGGTCACGTCATGCATAGGCGCTGATTTGGTCACAATAACTGGTTATGTTGTTAGACCTATGTGGTTATTTCTGAATTTTATTTTGTACAACGATATTACTGGTTAAATTCAATATCAAAGTTTTAATTCTTTGATGCAGTAACTGGATATATGGACAACTTTATTCGGTTATTTACTGAATAGGTTATGTACAACAATACAAGTGTTCAACTTCAATTTCAATGTCAAATATTTTTCGTACAGTAACTGGTTATCTGTTAAGTTTTATATGGTTATTTGCTCAATAACTTTTGTTCACTGCATGTTCTGCTAATTTAGTTAATAGCTTATGTACACAAAATGGACATTGGTCATTTAACACCTCCTGGAACTACATTGGACATTGGTGATACTAGTGCATAAGTAATGCAATTTGTGATCCTTCATTATACATAGTAAACAACTTAAAAAACGATAACAAAAATTGTTTCATATTCTATCATATTCCACCAACATCATTACAAGTTATATCCTACTTCATGACTTCTTCATTTGCTATAGCATTACACAGTTCTTCATTACTGTACTTCTATGCATATTTCCTTCATGTAATACCCAATCACAAACCGTTTGTTGTCGAATAAGTTGTAATTGTTCCTGCATTGATATTACAGTTGTGAAATATTATAATTAATAACCTGTTTTCAAAAACCATATAAAACAATACAAACATATACTTAAAGAAGACCAACCGTTGTGTAATCGGGCATTTTTTTGCCATCAAATTTAGGTTGGTTGTCCCATAACTCCATATATTTCATCACCAACAAACCACAATCATACCTACACATTAAACTAATATTAGAAGGATCACATATGAGACAACCTAATACATTGGTTATGGATAAGGTCACTAACGTATTTGGTTGAATTGGCAAATCTTCTTTAATGACCTTCAATTGTCGCTCCTTACAATTTACTTCATTATCTATCATATTGAATAACTCTTGCAAACAACCGACCTTGGAAATTTGTATTCAACACATTCATTATTATTGTACACCTTTTACTCTAAAATAATACTTCCATCAAAATAACAAGTCTACAAAACAACTTCTCTTACCATTGCCTTGTCAATACCATATCTGGTCCGCCTCTTATGACCAAGAGAATCTAAAATGAAAAATTCCCTTGATTGGCAATTGACACAATAGCACCACCAATGGTCATCACTCACAGTAGGCACAAACAACTACAGAACCACAACCACAAACATCAATATAGTGAACAACACATGTTATGATAAAGGTATAGGTTGAAGTACTTACAAATTCAGAAATTAACAAATGATTTAATGAACAACTCTGAGGTTGGAAGAAATTATGGTAATCTATTGCTTCCAATAATTCTCTCTTTTTTTTAGGAATCTTCATTCTTTCAATGATCGTTGTCTACAAAAATTGCATCAGTAACATTAGTTCAAACATACGTACTTCACCAAGGTCAAACATCAATGAATAATTAATGTATCGCAAAAAATGGATTGAAACAACATCGAGTGATCATTCCTGATTTATGCAATTGATTTAACACAAGCATCGCAGTCGCAAACAGCATAACCTACACCAAAAGTTCATAACCAATCACTGAATATCCTTTTCACATTTATATTTCATTATAATAAAATAATGTAGCATTTTTCAATCTTAACCGTTCTATATACTCCTCACATAGTACTTCTACACAACAACTTTCGGGTATTTGAACTTACGATGTTATCAATTTTTGCACGAGGTCAAAAGCATTGCAAGTCTCCTCTAGTTAAGATGTTGTTAGACACCTCCACAAGCGCTCTATATACAAAACAAATTCCTCATAAATTTCAATCATAAAAACATTTATACATAATTTTTTGAATTTTTGGTTCCATTGAGTTATGTATAACTTACACATCAGCATCATTACAAAGTGATGAAGTGCAGGTGGTGTAAACACTTCTAAAATCAATGTTGTCCTGTCTGGAAGCTCCCTCTATTCCCACATCCACAAAATTGACAATAGCTAAATCATTCATTTTGTCAGCTGTGGATGGTCCCTCCATACCATCATTAAAAGATGGCATTTCATTCTGTACTTGTTCTTCAAGACGTCTTATTTTCATTTGTAACTCATCAAGCCGTTCTGCATGCTTGTCAACTCTTCTCCTCAATACTCTCTACTCTTCCACAAGTCTAGCAAACTCTACGTTCTCATCATTTGACTCAGGATTACTTTTCCCACCATAAGTTTGTGATTCCTTCATTTCATCATTTTGTAATTGCTCTTCAGACAAGTTGCATTCCCACAATATCTTCAAAACAAAATAGAAATTTTAACAACGCTAATAAATCATATTAATCAAATAACACAACAAATGTAAGCATTATATAAAAAGTATGGAATTACCTCTGTTTGTTGAAAAGTTAATTTGATTTTTTTCCTTTTATCTTTAATAACAACCCAATGAAGAAATCGGGGATAAATACATCGTCCATCAAGATGATACAAACTGATGTGTTCAACAACCCACAACTGTAAAGTTCATTACAATAGTTATATCTCTTTCAAAAAATATCATTATTTATTTTGTAACAGTTAAATAAATGAATGTATAAACATACCTGCAAAACTGTTGCACACCCAGCCATGTGTATAACTTCGTGGTAAGATCTGCTATTGTATTTATTGCATGCCCAATTCAAACTACTTACTATCAAACCATGTACAGCATCACCCCAATTGTATATATTTAGATCATTAATGTTATCTAGTTTACTAAAAGGGACACTGTTTATCACATTACTATTCCTAGGAAAATAAAATGCTCCAAAACCTAACAAAATATACAACCTGCAAAACATGTCAACACTTCTTTTGGATTTAAATGTCTTATGCTTCATCTTTTCCATTATACTTAAAATTGTGATGTCCTCATCCTTAAACAAGTCATTGACAATGTCACCGACATCATTCTCTAAATTAACACTCTCACCAACATTAGGTAAATCTAAAAAAAAACAAACTTCATCAACTCTAAAAGGCATAAATTCTCCCTAATCCTAAACGCCTTATGAACCACGTCCCACCTACTGATTAACTCTATAAGAATAGGGCTAGAAATAACCATATCATCAACCATATCCACCAACCACTTGAAAGGTGTTGACTTTAAACGTTCCTTTTGAAAGGATGATAGGCAACCGTTCACTTGAACTATATGTTGTGTATGGACTCGATGCCTAACTCTAAGTGAGGCCTGCAAGTATAAATCAAACCATATGTTACTTAATTCAATACAACAATGTGCATATTTAATAGTAAATTAATAAAAATACACCATACTTACCATTTCACTGACTTCTTTGTCCATATCACTATATCCTGCAAATTTAACAAAACAAAATAAAATTGATTGTATAATACTATGTATCTCACTTGACAGTCACATGTTCAAATTAATAAATTGGTTAAATACAATTTATCAAACTAATGCATGCATAAAGTGGAATCGTGATATTAAAATTTGAACATTGACCACTTACTGTACCAAAAAATACAATGTATCTAACTAATGCATGCATAACTAACCATAACACCACTTATTGCACTTTAAAATGTGGACATTGATATTGTATATAAAAACTGCTACAGATGTACAAAAACCGATTTACAAATAACCACATCCGACTAACAAGATAACCAGCTACTGCAGGGAGAATATTGCAATCTGATTTCGTTTGGGAGTGGAAGAAAAGGTTGTCCTGCAAGCTCACTGGCTTAGCAGGTTGTGAAGGGTCTCATTGTTTCTAAGGCTCTCATTGTCTCATTGAATATAAAAAACTTCTACGGCAGTACAAAACCAGATTTACAAATAACCACATAGGATTAACAACATAACCACTTACTGCAGCTCATTACTCAACTCATGCATGCATAAAGGGTCTTAAAAACCCACCTCAGTCAACGGCATAGCGACAAAAACAAACTCAAAAGTGTAAAAAACCACCTCCCCAATTTTAAACCAAATGGACCCCGTATCACGCCTACACCCTAGGGTCAAAATGAAACTCAAAAGTCTCAACCTTTTTACTACTCTGCTTCCTGTCGCACCACACATAAAGCTCCTACATAAAACACGTTACCAGCAAAGCAACCCCAACCCCACCTCCAACATAGAACACATCACCAACAAACCAACCCCACCTCTCATCAACCCAAAAATCAGAGATTGGTCCCCCACAACCCCACATCAATAAACCGATGTAGCAAAAAATTACATTGCGACAAAAACTACACAGCCTAAGACAGAAAATAAAAAATCAAAAACCTGTACCGTAAAATTCGAAGACGAAACGCGCGACACAAATCGATACACCAAGCACACGCCTCCACAATAAACCAATGAAGCGCCTCAATAACGTTCACAACAAACGACTAAGGTGTCTGAAAGATGAAACTGAGAACCATATGACAGTGGTGGAAATCGAGTTTCTTAAGAAAACTCAAATGGGGATTTCGATTTTGAAAAAACAAACCCTAGTAGGTGTTTTTCCACTTTTACCCTCCATCACTTTGCAGTTTTTTTTGAAAAAAGCTGACGTGGACCGTGTCAAATGAGTGTAAGTGACACGTAGGCGTGTCACCCTATTACTACTCATTATTGAAAGAGTATTGTGTCTTATAGAAACATAAAACAACAACCACAAAAATAGGCAGGCAAAGACTAACCACGAAAAATAGAAAAGGAAAAAGAAGTTCTTTGAAACAAAACGATAAACATAAGAAAATCATTAAACAAAGGGAAGACGCTAAGTTGTGCGCATAAGAGAACTCGGTTTGTCACGTCTCCTCAAGTTGGGAATAAATATTCTTCATCCCAGCTTGAAGTGGTGTTGTTTAAAAGGCTAAGGTGGAGGCTTGGTGAATATACTAACAACTTGAAGAGAAGAAGAGATGGAAATGAGTTTGTTCATTTAATGATTGAGTTTTTCACGTATGATATGGTAGTCTATTTCGATATGTTTGGTGCATTTGTGATAGACTTGGTTGGAAATGATTAGTATGGCAAACTGATTATCACAATAGAGGAGAACAAGTAAGAGGAAGGGTATCTTTAAATCTTTTTCAAGATTTGTAAGCCATTGTATTTCACATGTTGTAGAGGCGAGAGCGCAATACTAAACTTTTATAGAGCTTCGAGACATAATATATTGTTTCTTGAGTTTTCATGAAACGAGGGAGTCTTCAAGATAAATAGAGGACATGGAAAATGATTATTTCTAAACAATAGAGGAAAAATATTATGTTTAATGGTTTTTTGTTTCAATCAAATTAGTGGGAGTGGGAAAGGAAGTAAGAGAAATGTTACTATTTCTTTATAATTATGAAAGTAAATTTAAATAATTTTTATAATTTTATTATGGATAATATTTGTTTATTTTAAATATTTTTTATTGTAATAGTTATTTTAGTTTAAAAAATAGTTAAATTTTAGAGAGAGAAAAATAGTCAAAAAGCAAATGATTGAATTTAAAATAAAAAACGGTCATTTAAATAATAACTAATAAAATGATTATTTTGATTTAAAAAATATTTAAAAGACAAAGTTAGAAATAAAATGTACATACCAAAAAAGGAATACTTAAGGATAAATTTTAAAGATAAATTTTAGGTGGTGTCAAATATCACATTATTTTTAATTCCATATTGTATATTATCATGTATTATATAGTGTGAAATATTTATCATTTTTTTTATATGATTGTGTTTATCAAATCCCATGCGTATACAACGTGTTTTTGAAATTGTAGAAGTAAGAGAAATCAATAGAGCACAACATGGTGTTAGCAATGTAAATAGAAAGGGAAAACAACATGTATTATTGAAAGAGTATTATATCTTATAGAAACAAAACAAAAACAAAAAATAGGCAGGCAAAGACTAACTACGGAAAATAGAAAAGGAAAAAGAAGTTTTTTGAGAAAAACAATAAACATAAGAAAACTATTAAACAAAGGAAAGACGCTAAGCAGTGCGTATTAGAGAACTCAATTTGTCACGTCTTCTCAAGTTGGGAATAGATATTCTTCATTCCTAGCTTGAAGTGGTGTTGTTTAAAAACTAAGGTGGAGGCTTGGTGAATATATCAACAACTTGAAGGGAAGAAGAGATGGAGAGGAGTTTGTTCATTTCAGGATTGAGTTTTTCACGTATGATATGGTAGTCTATTTAGATATGTTTGATGCATTTGTGGTAGACTTGGTTGAAAATGATTTGTATGACAAACTGATTATCACAATAGAGGAGATAAAGTAAGAGAAAAAGTATCTTTAAATCTTAATGAAGATTTGTAAGCCATTGTATTTTGCATATTGTAGAGGTGAGAGCACGATACTAAACTTTTATGGAGCTTCGAGACATAATATATTGTTTCTTGAGTTTTCATGAAATGAGGGAGTCTTCAAGATAAATAGAGAAACCAATGATGATTTTTCATGTAGTTGGGTAAGTGACCCAATCAAAATCGTTGTAAGTTTTTAATTGAAGATGTGTTTTGCTTTGGAAGAAGATGCCACTGTCTGGTGTACCTTTGAGGCAGTGAAGAACACTATATGCAACTTATTGATAAGATGTAGTAGGAGAGGAAACAAATTGAAAGACTTTATTGACTGAAAAAGATATATCTGGACGAGTATTTGTAAAACGAGAACAATCATCAACTATAGTGAGAAAGTATTTGAAATCATTTATAGAAATATTACAAGGCTCCATATGTGCACGTGAATGAGATCAAAATTGTTTAAAGCGTGAAAAACACTAATGGGGAAGGGTAGCTTTCTTTGTTTGTCCTTATGAGAAGTATCATAAACACAATTCTTATTAGAAACAATGTACCTAAACTTATCATGAAGAATACTCAATCTTTCATTAAAGGATGACCTAAACTAGAGTGTCAAAGATTCATGCTCTTAGAAGTACAAACAATATGTTTATTATTCTCAAGAAAATTGTTGGAATGAAACATATACAAGCTAGCTTACATCCAAACTAAATCAATCTTCTCATTGGTTCTCATATCCTGTATAACACAACCAGAAGAGGTGAAAATGGGATCATAGTTAATGGAAACAATAATTTTAGAGACAAACACTAGATTGAAAAGAATTGTAGCGCATATAAAACATTAACTAGTTTAAAGTTTAGTTAAAAATGAAAATTCCAATATAATGAGCCAAAACAACATTGTTGTTAGGAAGACTAATATGAACATGTTTTATCCTTTCATAAGATGAAAAGTCATTCAAAGAAGCATAGATATGTTCAGTAGCCTCAGAATCAATAATCCAAACACAATTAGAATTCTTAGATTGACAGATTGAGTGAGTATTACCAATTGTGGATCGGTGGGAGGAAGCAAAGCCAACTTGGTTTATTTGGATTGTAGAATTGGTAGTAGAATTCTTGAAAAGATTTGCAAGATGTTAATATTGTTGTGGAGTTAGACAGATGTTGTCATTTTCGTTTTAATCTTTTGTAAAATGAGTTTGCTTGTTATTGTAAAGTCTATGGCCAGGTGGGTACCCATGTTTTTTTGTAATAAACATCAATATTATGCCATATTCTATTTTAGTAGGTGCAAATCTTTCTAGTAGTTTGAGTTTTGTAAGATATTTTCTCTTGATTTGGAAAACTATTTTGCATTAACATGAAGCTTTTGTATAGCGAATCTTATTGCAATAGGTACAAACATTTGAAGAACTAGCAAGGATAACATTATTTTTAATAGTATAATAGTATTATTAGTAGGAGAAAAAGATGTGTTATCGTGAGCCTGAATGCAATATGCTTAATGGCAAGTTTTCTTTCTTGTTGAAGCAATTGGGAGAAGATCTTGTTGACCGATAGAATAGGTTCCAAAAACAACATGTGAGATTTAATATTGATAAATTTAAACCACACAAAAACTACATAATCTAGTCATCCACTTTCCTTTGACTTAACATAGAAGAAAGGTTGCAAGAACATTTATTTTTCCAGGTACATATGGGATTGCGCTAGAAATTTTCAAGTTCCACCTGTATAATTCAAAGTTTAGTAAAATAATCTAATACTCAAAATTCACCTTGATGTAAGGTAGTAACTTCCATTTGAAGGTTCAAAAATTCGCAAACAATCCCCTTAGGAAAAATGATTTTTTAAATCATTCTATATCTCGAAGCTTGATCCATCCAAATAATACTTTGTCGAACAGACAAAGAAACTGAGTGTACCAACAAATATATAACCATGTTCCACATGTACCAAGAAACAAACTTTGGATCAATCTTGGCTGGCTAAGGAGCAGTACAAGAACAAATGACACTTTGTTCTTGGCACTCATAGTTGTAAACATGGAATGACTCCATAAGTGATAATTCGATGTGTCCAAAACGGGTGAAACAGGATCAATGATTGGGTTCTTATTTAGGTGCAGATATAGAAAAATCTATACAAGTTATTCATCTACCATGAGAGGAAAAAAAAGACAAAAGAAAGAGGAAAGAACAACAAGAAAAGAAAGGAAGAAACAAGAGATATAAGTGGCACAACAGAACCCTTCAAAAGAATAACTCTGATACCATATCAGAACTCGTGTATACAATGTTTCCTTGAAATTGTAAAGATGAGAAAAATCAAGAGAGAGAAACATGATATTAACGGTGTAAAGAAAAAGGGAAGAAATAAAGTATTATTGAAAGATTATCGTGTTTTACAAAAACATTAAACAAAGAAGAATAAATAGGAAGAATAAGACTAACTACCTAAAATGAAAATAGAAATTTCAGAACACAACAAATTCTGAGCTTCCTCCTTTTCTCCTTTTTATTTTATTTTTGTTTTTGTTTTCTGCTATTATGCTTCCCTTTTGTTTTCTTCTTTTCTTATTAAGCTTTTCTTCTCCTTTGTATCAATACACGTTATATGAAATAATATATAAGTTCCTTTCAAGCTTTGTTCTTTGTTCTCCTTTTTCTTTGGCCTATAAGTCTGTTGCTCATGGCTGGGTTCATACCATGCACTTCATCACATACATACCTAACTTCACGCAAGACTCATGAGCACAAAAAGCATTCATTGTAGTTCTTCTATGATGGTATCATAGCTCTTCTTTTGAAGAGCTCTGTTACGCTAACTCAGACTCCTTTTCTATTTGCTTTCTTTTGTTCTCTTTTCATTATTTTCTTGCATAGTGACTGAAGAGTATAACCAATCTTCTAGTTTCTTGAATCTTCATCCTAGTAAAAGACTTGTTATTTCCCTTGTATGTCTTATTCTTGAATCTAACAATTATAATGCCTAGAGTAAGTCAATGTTCACTGCCTTTAGTGCCAAGAACAAGTTTCAATTTGTTAATGGAAGTGTTGCCCATCCGCAAAAGGAGGATGATTCTTACAATGCTTGGAAAAGATGTAACAATATGGTGGTATCTTGGTTGGTACACTCTATTTCCCCATAAATATGCCACAAGATCCTCTGGATGGACAATGCTCAGGACATATGGGATAACCTAAAATCAAGATTTTTTCAAGGGGATCTCCTACACATTTCTGAATTACAAAATGAAGTTGCTTCTTTAAGCCAAGGGAATAGCACCGTGATTGAATTCTTCACCAAACTTTGTTCCATATGGGATGAGCTTGAGTATTTTCGCCCTGAACCAATGTGCTCATGTGAAGTCAGGTGCTCTTGCAAGCTAGTTTCAATAATGGCTCAAAGAAAGCATGAAAATCGGGTTTTGTAGTTTCTTCAATGTTTAAATGAGAAATATAGTAACATCCAATCTCATTTTATTTTAATGGATCCTATACCTTCTATTTCAAAACTATTTTCCTATGTTATGTAACAAGAAAGACAAGTTATGAACAATAACTTTCTTAATGATTTATAAATAAAAATATGGTTGTTGTTAATACTATCACTTGCTTTTATTGTGGTAAGAATGACCACATTGATTTTGTTGGCTTCAAGAAGCATGGTTTTCCTACTAACAAGAGTTCAACTAGTAGAAAGGTTTTCTCTCATTATGACAAAACTGGTCATACCATTGAAGTCTGCTACACAAAACATAGGTTCCCTCCTGACCATAAAATTCATAGTAGAAAATGTTTCATGTCAAGAAGTCAAGAAACCGGAAATTATAGCCCAAAAGACGTCATTGATCATGAAGTTTGCTCGAAACAACATCAATATCAAGCTTTAATGACCCTTAAGCATCCTACCAATTTTACAAGAGTTAGATCAACCAATCAAATCAATTTCATGGTCTCTAATTCAACTGATACACGTCAAACCACTTTTAAATTTAATTCTCATGAAGACAAAGGTATTATTTCCTATATTTTAGATTTTGGCGCAACAAATCATGTTGCGTTTTTTTTCACTCACTTGCAATCTTATTAACAAATTACCCCTATTGTTATCAATTTACCTATTGGCATGAAGACCACATCCACTCATAAAGGAACTATTAAAATCAGTGAAAAGATCCTTCTAAAAGATGTCCTCTTATGAACCTCATTTCTATATCTAAGTAGGTTACACACATTCACATACATATTATATTTACTGACACAACTTGTTTTATTTAGGATTTGACAACAAACAACAAGATTGGTTCAGTTGAAACTCATGCAGGGTTATGCGTTTTTTGTGGCTCTAACATCATTGGTAGAACTGAATTTCAAAACATTTGGCGCAATCGCTTAGGACATGTGTGATGTTTTGAAATAAAAGTACAATTACATTGACTCTAAACCTGATAACTGCAATGCATGTCCCACTACTAAACAAAAGAGACTCCATATTTCTCGAGTACTTCTTATACTTCAAATGCTTTTAATCTCACTCATATTCATATTTGGGAACCATGCTCTAATCTTTAATTACACTCTCATAGATATTTCTTAACCATTGTTGATGACCATACAAGATGTACTTGGGTGCATTTAATGAAGAATAAATATGGAACTCCCCAACATATTGTTCATTTCATTGCATATGTTAAAAATCAATTTAAAGCTAGCATTAAGACTATTAGGTTTGATAATGGTAGTGAGTTTTCTATGAAAGATTACTTTAATTCAGAAGGCATAATTCATCAAACATCCTGCAATGAAACCCCTCAACAGAATCGTAGAATTGAGAGCAAACACCTACATCTATTAAATGTCACTAGAGTCTTGCTTTTCCATTCTAAAATTTTTGTTCAATTTTGGACTTATGCTCTCAATTGTGCTACTCTCCTTATTAATATTATGCCTACCCCTTCTCTCAATAATAGTTCCCCATATTAAAGGTTATATAAAAAATATTTTGACATTACTAAACTCAGTTTTTGGTTGTTTATGTTATGTTATGTTATTAAAGGTTATATTAGCACCCTTCAAGCTAATCAAAAGAAACTTGATCCTCGTGCCAAGTTTAACCTCTTTCTTGGTTTACATCCTACTACCAAATGTTACATTACCTATGATCTTGTAAATCATGATATCAAAATCTCTAGAAATGTTGTTTTTATTGAAACTGAGTTTCCTGACATAAATTCTACCACTGTTAAAAATCAACATCTTTCTTACCCTTTACATGATAATCAATTCATTTATGATAATAATCAATCTCATGAAATTACTCCTATTGATAATTTGTCCATCATTGGTGAGCATGCTCAGGATCATGTAGAGAATGGATTCATTCTCCTAAACGCTCCACTAGAGTAAGAAAATCTCATGCATATCTAAAAGATTTTCAAATCTCTTCTTATAACACCACTAACACGAAATACGATATTGATCATGTCTCAGCTTTTGACAAATTATCTCATGCATATAGAACTTTCATTTTCTATCTAGATAGTATTGTTGATCCACAAGATCACAAGGAAGTTATGCAACACAATCATTGACAAAATGCTATGAAGGAAGAAATTGTTGCTCTCAAGCATAACAACACATGGACCATCACTACTCTCCCCATAACAAAAAGGCCATAGGATGCAAATGGGTATACAAAATCAAGCAAAAGGTCGATGGGACCATAGACATATTCAAGGCTCGCATAGTAGCCAAGGGTCACACTCAAATTGAGGGTATTGACTATTTTGACACTTTCTCCTTATGATTAAACTTACTTGCGTTCATTTTATCCTATCATTGGCATCAACTAAAAACTGGTATCTATTACAATTAGATGTAAACAATTCCATCTTCAATGGTGATTTAAATGAAGAAGTTTACATGCAATTACCATCAGGGGTTACTACACCAGGTAAATACTAGGTTTGTCTTTTCAACAAATCCCTTTACGGATTAAAACAAGCTAGTCGTTAGTGGTATGATAAGTTATCATCCTTCCTTCTCTCTCATAACTTTACACAAGCATCAGGTGAGCACTCTCTATTTACTAAACATAAAAGGGACAATATCACTATCATGCTTGTTTACATTGATATATAATCTTAACTAGCAACGACATTCATGATATTAATAAAATCACTAGCATACTTAATGATCGTTTTAAAATAAAAAATCTTAGTATTTTGTTTTACTTTTTGGGTTTTGAGTTTGCTAGAAGCAAATAAGGTATTCTATTGTCTCAACGCAAATATGCTCTGGATCTTCTCATCAAAACAAGGATCTTGATATAGCACCGATTAGCACACCTATGAACATCTCCTCCGTCGTGTCTTCTAAAGGAGATCTCGTTGATGACCATGCTACATTTAGAAGGCTGATAGGAAGGCTTATCTATCTCACCAACATGTATCCCGATATCACCTATGTTGTTCATCGTTTAAGCCAATATGTTGCTTCTCTAACCATGCTCAACCATCAAGTCGCTTTCAGAATCCTGCGATATATCAAACAAACACATAATCAAGGTATCTTTGAAAATCCACTAACAATGTTTGAAAGCTTATAATGCTTTGACTGGGCCGATTTCCTTGACTCTTGCAAATCCATCACTAGCTACATTGTCTATCTAGGTGACTCACCAATATCATGGAAATCTAAAAAGCAAACCACTGTATCACGAAGTGATGAATCAATACTTTCTACTATTTACCTAGCTTAATGTACTACATTTGATTAGGGAATTTTGCTTAATTGTCAAATATTTCGTCAGTTTTGATATTTGGGCTTAATTTTGCTAGTAATTCTTATTCTAGTTAATTTGAATTATCTGAGGCTAATTATGTTCATTATTAATTGCAGGGAATTGTTTGGAATATTATTTTGGGACTTCAAGAGGGCAAGAACATCAACAACCACTCTTTACATAGGTGTTTTAGATTTAATTTAATTGTAAATTCGTTTTAAGCTTATTTTTGGACATATTTGACTTTTTGGGCCATTTTGGGTAATTTTTGGAGAGACCCATTAGTGGCTTGACCTAGGTTTTGTGTGTAAAAGGGGGGCAAACCCCAAAACACTCTTTCACTCTTTCATTTTACGTTTTTGTGCACTTTGGACATAAAGGGAGAGCTCCCCCTTTATCTTGTAATTTTGATTATGCCTATTTAATTTCATTTCCATTCTCGCATTCCCATTCCGTTTTAGGGGTTTTTTGATTTCATTTTCATTTTGTTTAAGCTCGTTTTTGTTTTGTTTCGTTTCATTTGATTGTGTTTCGTTTCTGTTTAATTTCGTTTCCAGTTTTGAATTGAATTCGTTTTGGTGCATTGAGTTTCGCATTGAGTTACTCATTCATTTTGCTGCTATGTTTTGAATGATGTTCATGGAAGTTTAATTTTCTGGGTTGGTTATTAGTGAGGTGGCAAGGGTTTCCTTGAGATTATTGAAGTGTAATTGTCATTCTGTTAGTGTGCCCCTACATATATGCAATCTATTTTGTGAGAATTGATCCTTGCTTAGTGGTCTAATTTGAGCATGATAATCTTCGCTTAATTGATTATTGTGTGTGCGTAGAATTGATGAATTTGTGTGAGTGCATTTTCTTAATTTGAATTTTATGAAGACCGTTTTAGACTTCGCTTAGTTGTCTATTTCATGTTGGATTGAGGGTCATATGATTGGATATCTATTGTAAATTTGTGATTGGAAACAAGTGCAACCGAGTTAGCACCAACTTGTCTTTAATTTGTCTTTAAATTTGTGTAGAATTTGTGCTTTAGTTAGTTTATTTCAGTACACAAAATCACCTTCATAACTCCCCACCATGTGTTTGATCTAATTCCTGAACTACAATTGGTCCTTGAGAGACGACCTAGGGGTCATTCTCCTAGTTTATACTGTATTTAATTGCACATTAATTTGATTCGGGTACAACCTCGCCCAAACCGTAGGTGAAATTCAGTGTCTCAACAACTTTGTGAAAGATCTGCGTCTTTCCTTCTCCCAACTTGCCATCGTGTACTGTGATAACATGTTTGTCATCAAAATCGTCAATAATCAAGTCTTCCACGAAAGGACGAAGTATATCGAAATCGATTACCATCTTTGTTGACAATGGGAGAAAAATTTGAGTAAAGTATTTTTGGTGATGCTCCAAATGTGTTTAAATTGTTTTTAATGTTGTTTAAATGTTCGTCATGAAATTAACCAATTACTGAATATGTTAAAATGCATGTATAAAAGAACTAGGTACTTAACTAATTATAAATTTTGTTAATATAAAAGTTAGGAAAAGCTAGCTCTTTATTTTAGTCGATTATGTTAATTAGATGATCGATTATGTTAATTTCATTTCCTAAGGACGCAACACATATTCAAAACATTAATTTGAGAGAAAAGAACAACAACAAAGCATTCTTGGAGGTCAAAGAACATTAATTTGTTTAAATCAATACTACAAGCATTCAAGCATGGTTGGATATGGAGTGAGGGATTTTGGTTTCTTGTGTAAAATCTGCACTGAGGTGTTTTCATTTCTTACTTTTGCTGTAAATTTGATTACTTAGACTTGTTGTGTAGGCAAGGTTTTTAGGGTAATTGTGTGTAACATCACTATAAAGAATTGTTGTTGTTTGATTAGAGGTTAAGGTTACATACGTGATCTTGTAACGCTGTAATCTTTACATTCTTATAGTGATCTATTTCCTTCCAACTCAGGTTGGTAGAAAGAAGACTGATGTAAACTCTTTGAAAGTTGAACCAATATAAAATCTTGTGTATCTTGTTTTACTATCTTTACTTGATTTTGTTAAAATCTTTGATAGATTGAAAAGTTCAATTTAAACAAATTTTATAAACTAAAATTTTTAAGAAAGGTAAAATCAATTTATAAACCAATTCGGCATGGTTGTGATCTATAAGTCCTAACATGTTGTGATCTATAAGTCATAATATTCTAACTATCTTATTTGCAAAAAAGTCTGAGAGGGCATTGTCAAGCTTTACCATACAAACCACTTTGCAACTTGCTAATATATTAACCAATCCTCTTTTTCATTCTATCAATATCAAGCTTTGCACTACCAACATCTACGTCAAACTTGAGAGGACTGTCAGAACACAACAAATTCTGATCTTTCTTCCTAACTATTTTTTTTTTATGTTATGTTGTTTCTTCTTTTGTTTTCTTCTTCTTTTTCTGTGTAAAGCTGTGTTTCCCTTTGAATCATTACAAAAATATACAAGTTCCTTTCAAGTTTCATTCTCTGTTTTTCTATCTCTCTAGCCTGTAAGTCTACTACTCATGCCTAGGTTCACACCATGCACTTCATCCCACACATAAATGACTTCACGCAAGACTCTTGGGTACAAAAAGCTTCCGTTGCAACTCTTTCATAAAGAAAACAAGTTATATGAGACAAAACCAAAAATAAAGAAAAATCGCGAAATGAAAAGAAGACGTTGTGCGGTGCACAACAAAGAACTAAGTTTGTCCGTGTTAGTTAATATTATTTATAAAAGGTAAAGTGAAGAGTCCACGCAGAGTTTTCTATTTTACTTTGCATTTCACTTTGAATCTTATGGACGCATACTTTTTATTGTTTTGTTGCAGCCTTCTACTTTCTTCTCTGTCTATATTTTATATTAATTTTTAACTATACTTTTTTAACATGTTGTAAAAGTTTATTTATTTATTTATTTATTATTTTACTTATTTTTTAATGTTTGATTTCCTTGATTTTTTTTTTAAAAATTTATGTAAAATATTGTTAAACGAAAATACATAATAAATCCAACATTTATTATTTGTGATTATTAATATTTGATTTCTTTGATTAATACTTTTTATATGGATACCAAGTTAATTTCTTAATAAAATTATTTTAGACATCCTTAGAAATTTTGTATATGATTTTTTATCTATCATTCATCTTCTTTCCCTTCGATTACTATTTGCTATCAATGGAAACCATTTTCGGGATGGTGTTTCATTTTCGTCATCACCCACTCGCTTTTAAATGAAATCCATTTATTTTTATCAAATAATATATTAAAAGGTGTTTTGAAGCTAAAAAAATAAACTTGACAACCAATTTATATTTTTCATTTTTGATATCTTATTTATAAGTTTCCCTAGTTAAAATAAAAGACTTACCAAATATTTAGGTACACGGAATATCGATCTAACTTTTGATATCTAACTTCCTTTCTTATATTTATTCTACTTTGAAAAATACCAATTAATTGTTTTACTAGTTTCTATTGAAGACATAGATGCATTTATTTTTCTCTCTCTACTCACGATTTTATTATTTTTACATTTTTTAATATTGGGCAAGATATTTTTGTTTTTTACTTTTAAAGCTAAATATACTCTCAATTAAGTTGTTTTATTATTAAGTTAGTCTTACTTCTCTCGTTACCTTTTAAACTCTCAATTAAGTTTATTTATTAATTAAATTAATATTTTAATAATCTTAAAAATTATTCGTTTTAATAATATAATAATATATATTTGTTTTTTTTATATTATATTGTGTATTTTAATAATGACAATATTAAATTATTTTTTGTATTATATGATCGAGTATTTCTCAATCATATGCTTTCATCATTGAACAAGTATATGTCATACTCTTAAGTTAACATATACTCAGTCTATTATTGTTCCATTAGTACACAGCCTAGGTCCATTTAGGTAAAAAAAAATCCATAAACTACAAATTTAAATAATGCATTTTATGAGTTATATTGATTACATTTTTATTAATTACGCATTTATTTCTTACTTATACGAAAGACTGATTTGAATGTTGTGGGGAAATGTATTCTAAAATACAATCATCTTAAAAAAAAAAGACAACACTTAGATGAAAAACTAGAACATTTGATAATTTATAAAGTCCATTCTCACTATGCAAGATCATTTTTAGTATTATATTCTAACATACTTCAATTGTTATAATGATTATCATGCAGAAAGAGTTATAGTTTTGTAAAAATATATTATTTTCGTTTCCAAAATGTATAAAAAAAAGAACTTCTCAACTCATTACAATATACACAAACAGTAGAGCAGTAAACTGGGGTGTCATTTCATTTTCCGTATGTATAACCCTTTTAAGCCAAACACAAAGTAATATTAACAATGTGTTTTCATATGCAAAATTATTTATTTATGAATTTATAATTTTTTAAAACATATGCGTGTAACCCTTTTTAAGGCAATGAGATAACAATATATTTTTTTGTAAGTTTTAGATACTATTTACTTGGTTTTATATGTGTAGTATTCTGTTGGTGAAATAATTATATATTGTAATTCAATTGAAAAATGGTCATAACGTTTAAGGTAATTATTGTAAAAGTAAATAAAGTTATTGTATATGATGATTTTTTTAATTCAATGATATTATAAAATTATTTTATTTTGTAGAACATCTTTTATTTATATTTTTTTAACTGGCCACGCATATAACTGTTTTATATGTGATATTAAATTATTATTATTAGAACATTAAATTTATACATATAATACTTACTATGAACAACATATATAACATTCTAAAACATAAAAATAGATAGAAAGAAAAAACATCTTCCCCGTGTATTTTTCTATTCAAATTATATTTTTCCATTGCTAACAAATGTTTGTGAAGATTTTCTTTTTCTTCTGAAAACGTTTTGTTTGAAGGCGTTCCCTATATATTCTAACTTGAAAACTCAAGGATGAGATTTTATATTTTTTTTTCTTTTTTTTTAATTGTATCCATAATTCCATATATTCGTACTTATATATATATATATATATATATATATATATATATATATATATATATATATATATATATATATATATATATATATATATATATATTTCAAAACTCTCATGCACACGTTCAATTATTATTTGATTAAAATGGATTAAGAGGATTTTTCTTAACTTTACAAACATATTAAAACACAATATTAAAAGTAATGTTGATTTATTTAAACAAACACTTCTCATAGCATTTGAACATTATAAAAAATAATTAGTTGAACCTTTTTATTGACATAGTAACATATTCCTATATTATATATATATATATATATATATATATATATATACTAGAAAAACTGTTATTTAGTAAATGTTTTTTTTTTCGATTTAGGAAGACTTTTACCTTCCGCAAATTAATTTGTAAGAGTTTTTCAAACTTCCACCATTAGCGTTGTCATAATCTATATGCTAGGTTTTTTCACCACTCTTTGTATCACATTCAATTTGAGTTTTTTTTTTGCAAAGGGTAAAAACTTTACTTATTTTTAACCTTTTATTATTTCAACTTTATGAAGGATTTTCATAACTCCCATATAATAACTTTCACATAATAACAATTCTTTTAGTGATATATATATATATATATATATATATATATATATATATATATATATATATATATATATATATAGATTGTATTGAAGTAATATGTTAAAAAAATTAGATTGATAAAATAATTTTAGATAATTGACTCCTCAACTTAATTTTCTTTTTCAGTATTTATGATTTCGTTGTATCTCTTACCTTTGATACATACATATCTTTATTTATCTTCCTATGTTTACCATGAATATATGTATAGTTTTGTAACATTTATGTATTTAGGGGCACAATGAAATTATTTTTATAGTAACTTAAATACATTTTAAAAAATTGGAAGTGACTATATGACCTATGTCACTCCTTACCACAGTTCTTAACAATATTTAATTATAAAATCAGTGTAAAATAATATAGAAAATAACATTTCTTAAGTTCTAGAGAATGGTAAAAGTATGTGATATTAACGAATATAATTGCACAACTAAAAATAAAGAGATATTAAAACAAAAATAAACTTACTCTAAAATTCAACATAACTTCACTCTCTTTCACTTTTTATTCGGTCAAATCTATTTCAAAAAAGGGCGAAGCACAATGTAAAAAACAAAGTATTATATAAAATGGATCTGTCAGTCAAACATCAGAAGATAGTTAATCAACATAAGGTTTGATTGGTCAGTTCCATCATCCGTGCTGGAGATGATTGATCAGATAGACTAACTTGATAATGCAGCACGATTAATCAAACTAAATGTGGTTTAACATGAATTAATTAAGTAATAACAAAGACATAATTGAGTCGCAATTAGGTAAATAGTAAGGAAAAACTCATTATGAGTACTATAAATACAATATATATGTAAGGTGATTAGTTTATAATAATTATAGCATTCAATATAACTATTGAGATCAATACTGACTTAAGAATTAAAATGTCTTATAAAAGGATATAAAAGGAGAAATTGGAGACTGAAATTGGAGACTGAAATAATCCGAAGACCGAAACTTATGGACATAAAAGGATAAGTTTAGAGATACATATAGGAAATGAAAATAAAAATGAACAAAAAAAATCAGAAGAAATAAGAAAAAGGAAGAAGTTTTACATTTGTAATATACTTTGCTAAAATTAGTAATAAATTTTATGGAAACTATTTATTGAAAAATACATAGTAATTGTTTAATTAACTTAGAAAATTTAGTTAATCATCGAGAGAAAACGATACAATTCCAGTGGTTACAATGTCATAGTTGGAGGCCCCACGAAAATCTACGCTAAAAAGCATAAATAATTTTTTTAACACCTTATATTACGGAAAATATCAAGAAAATCACACCATATCGTCCTATAGATTATGGTAGCAACGTCTCTGAAAATGTAATAGATGATGATGTTTCAGCAAAACATCACATCAGAAAAAGACAATGAAAATGAATTTGAATGATTGAAGAGTCATACTCGAAATAAAAACTCCAAAATTATGATCTAATTTCACTATTAGGGTGTCCTTATATAGATGGACATGAGAGTGTGATACAACTAAAGAATCAAACCCTAATGAAGATTAGATACATATGTAGATGTCTTGCATGTTCACCTGATTTTGGATTTAGTTAATAGGGTTTGTGTGAAAAGTAAACTTTTTCTTTTACAAGGATAGTTGTTTGATTATTATTTTATTTCAGAATATTTTATGGCATAATTTTAAAATCTAATATTTAGAAAATATGAATAAATGAAGAATGCAAGATGATGTAAAAATAAATAATAAAATATCGAATTAATTAAGAGACTTTTTTTGTTATTTTAATTGTAAGACTTTTAAATGAGTTTTTGTTTCAAAAATTAAAAACCAATTTTTAAAATTCAAATGAGATACTCAACATCTTGATTGCCATGCGTGTTTCAATGCATATTAATAGAAAATGAAATTTATCAACAAGAACAAAGCTGGTACATAGTAGAGCTGTGTTTTAATTATTCAAGTACTTTATTACAATAAAACACCCTTCTGTCGGTTTTTAGATTCACAAATGTGAATTTTGTGTTATTGGTAAATGATTATATGATATCTCTAATTTGCTGCGTGATGAATGAAACGTGTTAAATTATTGGATAAAACTTTTCAAACTTAAAAATATTAAAATAAATATATAAAAAAATCAGTAAAGTTAGGTTTGTTTTAGCTATATATATTATAATTGATATATATTATCTAGATATCCAATTTATCCTCTTTCAATGTATATTCATATATGATAAATTTTTAGTCAAGACTTTTAACATATTTCTTCGTGTTAAAACATATATATTTTGAATATAAGATTAGATATTTATAAATAATTTGATAATAATTTAATAATAAATTTAAGAAATAATAATTTTTATTAAAATAAACTGTAATTTATAATTTTAATATTATATTAAAAAGTGAATTTTAAGTTTAATTTAACTTTACAAAATTATTTATAAAATAAAATTTATGTAATAAAATTAAATTTAGAGTTTATTTTTTTTAATATATTATATAATAGGAAATTACATGAGAAACGATATACGTGGAGGAAACAAATTGCAGGCATATTGTGAGCTGGAGATGACATAGACAGAGGGCAAAGATACTGACAGTGAGCATGGTTACTGATTTGAGCAAAATATGAATTTGATGGTGAAAGAAGAGTACAAAACACGTGCCAAAGTGGAAAAAAAAAATAATTGGTTTTCTACATTTGGCCTTCTTCTCCCTTTTAAAGTTTAAAGTATTCTTATGATTTTGCTTTTAAAGACATAAAAAAAAGTAAGAAAATATTATGTATATAAATTATTTTTTATCTCAATTTCTAAATGATGAGATTATTCAACAATATTAGAATAATTTTTTCAATAAAAAGTAAAAAGAAACCGAGATTTATTTTTTAAATCATTTTTCAGGTTTATCTTTACAATTTGTTTTCATTTTCATAAACGATATTAATGTTTTAATATTAAATAAGTTAAAAATTAAGTATTGTATTCAAATAATATTTAATATATTATTTATATTTAGAATATATATGTTTTTTTTATCTTAAATTTATTAAAATAAGATCGTTAGGATTAATATTTATATTAAAAATTATCCCTTTTAAAAATTGTAACTTTTGTTATGTTTTTATCTTTAAAAAGTATCTTAAAAAATTAAAGAAAAATATATATTTCAATTATCATTATTTCAAAAATTAATTGATATAAGAATATTGAATGTACTAAAATAACTTTCTAGTTCAGCTAAGGAAGTTTTCATTAACAAAATGTATGTTATTTTTTTTTTATAATATATGTATATATTTATAGCCCTAGAAGGAGTTAATATCCATCATATTATTTAGAGATATTCGGACAATTAATCTTATGAAATAAGATGGAAAAAAAATTATGATTTCTTTTTCTAAATAGATTTCAAGCCAAAATTGGAAAATCAAATGTATTATATTTTTTGTTTAAAGACTGAAGACTCGATATTTCCAATCAATCAATTCCTTTTGAGATTTCTTACTAAAAGATTACCATCTGATATATATTTATTAATGTATATAATATAGAATTATAGTTAAAGTACTGAAATAATTAAAAATGTCATTTTGTATAAAGATATTGAAAATATAATAAATAAGTGCATTTTGTACTGATATAATCCAATTCCTTCATGCACGTGATGCGAAGGCGCTTCAATTATGCTTGGAATTATGACTTTTCAAGTATGTATACAGTTGTGGCTCATCGGAATAGTCAGAAGTCATTAAATTTCAAAATTCTTAGTAAATATAATCCAAGTGGCATAATTGCACAGCTTTTCCGAAAAAATAGTTAAAAGCATTTAAATTATCTTTTATATACATTATAGTCAATTTACACATTAGCTAATTTGTAAAATAAATCTATTAAATTTTAATTTTTAATTTACACCTAAGTTAGTTTAGATTATACAAATTATTTTTGTTTTATTTTTATTTATTAGAAAGAATGTGTAAAGTTCTTCCAAAGAGGCTTTATGTCACGTTAATTAAGTGAATAAGGAGTTTATTCATGCTAAACTGGTAAAAATATTAATAAAAGAAATAAAAATATTAGAAAAGTTGATTTGTATTTTAAGTAACATATTTAATTACATTACTAGTAATGATAAGAATAAACTTTTCCAATCATAACTTTGACTAAAATTGGATAGCAGCATTTTTTTTCCATGAAAAATTAGCAGATGTTTCGTCTAATAGATTTTATAATAAACTAATAACAGTAATCATTTACATTTAGAAATAAATAAGGTTATATTTTTAATAATTAAGTGCATTATTGGTATGAAATATATTTATTAGCTTTATTGATAATCTTTAAAACATTCATGTTTTATTTATTTTTAAGAAAAGATAGTTTTTTATTTTTTATTTTTATGACTAAGGGTTTTATTTATGACCCTGAATCTTAATTTTCATGACATATATATATATATATATATATTATAATAAATAAATATTATAAAATTTCTAAATTTTGACTTAGTGCACACTTACTTATAGCATCTTTGTAATATCATATATTAGGTCATAAGATTAAACTTTGAGTTTAATAAGATCTCGTCATTGGATTCTAACATGACAAAAGAAAAAAAAAACAGAATTATAGATCTCAAATACGGTTCTGGGTGATAAGTATAATTAAAGAGATATTTTTCCTTTTTGGAAATATATATTTATATCAATAATTATATTGATGATTGCATATTAATTAGAGATTAGAGGTTGAAATTTGTTAAATCTATTATGTAAGAAACTATCATACTATTCACAAATATATTTTGTAAGAATAATTTAAACTTAAACTTACTTTTTAATAAACTACATAAAACATTAAAGAGAGAGTACAATATATCCTGTAATCAAGATATTCTTAACCGGAAATTTTTAATAATTTTTTCATTTAACATATTAAATGATGTTATAAATTAACATGGTGTATGAAACAATATAAATAATCAAACATTAACCTAATATAAAAAATTATTTATTTATGTTTAAATGTTTAACACTAAACCGTATCAAAATTTTAGGAAAAAAACAAATTCTAGTTTGAATTGGAAATTTATAAAATAGTGTAAACATATTTAACCTTTAAAAAAAACTAATATTTTTTTCATCTCAACTTGAGTATTCACGTATGAATAAACCAAACGGATCCAGCTATTATATTACTTTCAATATAAAAAAGAATTCTTAATTGGCCAAAAGTTTTCATAGACGTTTGTAGAACATGAATGATCACTTCGATCATAGGGAATCCTGCTATCACTCTCATCTAGATTTATTTTTTTATATCAGAACAAAATAGAGAAAAAGAAATATCTGAATTTTGTCTTCATGAGTTATGTGGCCAATTCCTATAAGTGTAAATTGCGAAGCGTGCAATGAAAAGTAGCAGCCCCACACACAGAGGGATGGAACCACTCTTCTAAAGAAAAGAGGGAAAAAATTAAGAAAAATAAAATTAAAAATGAGAATTTATTAAACAGTGTTGATAAGTTTTTTTGGATAAAAAAAATGATAAATAATTTTTAATCGAACATAAATAATTTAAAAATTTACAATAAGAAAATTGAAAAATTAGGGTTCATCTCTTGACATGTTGTGTAATAATTGAAAGCATTGGTATTTGAAAGGGCAGTAGATATAGGTAGGAAGAGGAGGCTATACCCTAGCCACATATGCATGGATATGTCTCTTCCTTTTCTTTTAATGGTTTTTGTTTGTTGTGAAAATATGATGTGTGTTCCATTTTCACCATCACAGTAACATATTTCTGAAACAGCAGAAGAAGAGAGACAAGACATTATGCCCCTTAGCGAAATTTAAGCAAAATCCAGAATCTGCCAGATTTTTTATGACACATGCAGTAGTATTGCTCTATGGGTAGGTGTTACGTTGGATCTCACTCTACTTGTCCTTTCACAAATCAAATTTTTTGGGGATCATATGTCTGCCAAATTACTATTTTTCCTCTGACATTAATTAACAGATTCACCTGACCTCACTAGTCTTTCAAACATTAATCCCTTGTTCTTTCATTATCAGACATGTTTTCTTTTTTCTAATTTTTTTGTCTCAGCTTCACAATCCTCACTACTTCAAAAGTCAACGTCCACAGTGGATAATGTAAATCACACATTGTTCTTAAGCATGGTACAATGAAAAATGAAAAAAAAAAAAATCACCAAAGAAATAAGTAAATTGAAGAAGAAAGAAAAGACAATGTGGAGCCGTACGTACAAAAACAAAGGTACGTCAAACCCTTTTGTCTTTGTTTATTTTCTTAATTGTTCTTTATTATTGGTGATTGTATATGCATTTGCAATTGAAATAAGACGCACATGAATAAGGTAAAGTTAAATAATGATGAATGAGTAAAATAATGTTTTTGACTTTTTAAAATTTTAGTAAAAACTAAAATTAGTTTTCTTTTTTTAGTTTTATATTAATATAATCTTTTATTTTTAAAATGAATTTTTTAACTGAATTTTATTAAGTGTAATTGAAGTTTCAAATACGTTTTCAATTAATATTGAAAAAAATGTGTTAGATATCAAATACTAATGAAATACGTTAAATAAATTTAACGGTTAAAATGATTAATTTTAAACCTTTCTAAAATTAAGAGTCTAAACTATGTTTAAGTTTTAAAAAGAACTAATTTCAATTTTAACTGAATTAAAAAATTAAAAACATATTTAACCAATCTATTTTGATATCTTATATAAAATGATTTTATTCTATATAAATCAACTATCACTTTTACATACCAATTTTATAAGATGGAAATAGAATTAACATTTATATATTAAAATGTTATCAAAATAAATTTAATTATTAAAATTATAATATTATTTATTATTAATATCTGATATCACATTTTATATGTATATATTATATACATAAATAAAGATAACAAACAGTGGAAGTTAAATAATGTGAGTGGGTGAATAACCTATAAAACCTACTTTTGCATACCTATGCTTCAAAATCTGTCTTTTGTTGAACCATCACTGAAATTTTATTTTGAAAAAAAGAAGAGAAAATTAAAAAGATGTGAACCAAGGTGGTAAAGAAATGAATGTGAGGCGTCGTAATGTCTATTATTGTAGAAAGTTGTTGAACCGAGGATGATTGATGATACGTCACTTTCGCTACACCACAAAACACCTTGAAACTTCAACTCACTACTTTGAAATGGAATTAGTCCATGATAATGAATGAGAACTGTCAAAGCTAGTAAATTTTTCATAACAAACTCATGAGAAGCGTTATTTGTCTCTACCTCTTTTTATATATGTATACAAGAGTACTTATTAAGTTATTATGTAATTTTTTCTTTATATAAACACATCAAGTCATTTTCAAACTAATTTTTTAATAGTCACTTTTCTTTTTCTTTATTCACTTTCTTTTAATTTAATGATTGTAATAAAATTTTGTCTTTAATTTCTTAAAATATATTTGGTCATTTATTTGTCATTACATAAAAATTTATTAAAAAAATAAAATAAAATAATACAAAGCATATACACCAAATTCATAGAAAAATTACACTTATTAAACATAAAAAATTATACTTATTATAAAAAATATATAAATAAATACATGAAGATAAAATATTAAACTATTTATATTAAATTTCTAATTTATTATCATGTTACAGTAATGTTATAAGCACTAGTAAAAAATTGATCTATTACCGTGCACATTATGCATCGGTTAACCAGAACCCGAAGCATAATATTGCACGGTGACATTTTTGAAATTATATCGACAATATAGGCCTCGGTTGCAACAGAACTGCGATCGTATATACCCTTAGGCCGCGGCTCTCCAAGGAACTGCGGCTTATAGTCCCTGCAAAATTCTGATATTCCCACCCAAGTCAGTCTGAAATCAGACCCACAGGGAATGGGCCTCGGTTCTGGGGAGAACCGCGGTCTATAGTCCCTGCAAAATTCTGACATTCCCACTTAAGTCAGTCTGAAATAAATTTGAAGTCAGAGCGTTAGGGAATAGACCTCGGTTCTGGGGGGAACCGTGGTCTATAGTCCCTGCAAAATTCTGACATTCCCACCCAAGTCAGTCTGAAATCAGACCCACAGGGAATCAGTTTTGGGGGGAACCGCGGTCTATTGTCCCTGCAAAATTCTAACATTCCCACCTAAGTCAGTCTGAAATAAATTTGAAATCAGACAGTCAGGGAATAGGCCTCGGTTCTGGGGGGAACCGCGGCTTATTGTCCCTGCAAAATTCTGAAATTCCTGCCAAAGCAGGCTTGAAATAAATTTTGAAGTCAAACCGTCAGGGAATAGACCGCGGTTCTAGGGGGAACCGCGGCCTATTCCCTGATCTGAACAAATTTTAAATATTTAAGACAATAGGCCTTGGTTGGGCGGGGAACCGCGACATAAAGGTTGAAAAAAATTTCAAAATTGCCATTTTAGAACAATTTTTAATGTTTTTTTAAGAGAATAGGCCTCAGTTATGTTGGGAACCGAGGTCGTATCCCCTCTATTACCGTGGTTTTCTAATGAACCGCGGTAGTAACATTTGATTAGGTTAAAAAAAATATTACAGAGTGAACATTTTTGTCTTCCTCGAATATTTTCGTCCCCTCTAGCCATTTTCTCTATAATGACGTTCTTGCGCCGCAATCTTCCTCCATTCTTTCTTCCACCACTGTTGCGCCGCTGCCGTCACTGTAGAAGGACTTTCTTCCTCATTTTTCATCACCTACGTTTGTATCCGATCAAATTTGGCTTTGGTCGCCGGAGTTTTTTCGTTTTTTTTTTAGTTTTTTGGGTTGGTTTGATATGTTTTTTTATTGATTCGGATTATCAAACTTACGTTTTGTTGTATTTTTTTGTAGGTATTGTGTTTTTTCTTTTAAATTTGTTCCGTTCAGACCGCGGGTTGTTCAATCTTCTTCATTATTGTGTGGTTTTTCACACTCCCAGGTTCGTATCATTCTGTTTATTAATTTTCATTTTGTGCATTTTTAATTTTTTGTAGGTTGAATATGAATAATATTGTATGATTGAATGTTTGAGTTGATAATTTGAATGCTTATTAATTGTTTGATTGTATGATTGTATTATTCTGTTTATTAATTTTCATTTTGTTGATTTTTTAATTTTTTGTGTGTTGAATATGAATAATTATGTATGATTGAATGTTTGAATTGATAATTTGAATGTTTATTAATTGTTTGATTGTATAATTGAATTGATTGTATGATTGAATTGATTGTATGATTGAATTGATTGTATGTTGAATATATTGTATAATTGTATGATTGTAATTTTGTAAAATATTTACGTATGGATCGAAATTGGATTAATTTACCACGCATTAGTGCTAAGTACGAGAGAGGGGTAGAGGAATTTATACAATTTGCACAACGTAATGAGGGTAGAAGTGATGATGAAGTGAAGTTTAGATGTCCTTGTGTGAACTGTTTGAATGCGAGAAAGTTGAACGCAACCCAAATTAGAGAACATTTTATCTGTGATGGTTTCCTAAAATGCTATACAACATGGATATGGCACGGCGAAGAAATGCAATTTCCGACTGACTCCCAAACTGAAAATGTTATTGATTCCACCATGGAAGAAGATCGACCGGATGAAGACAAATTAGAGGACATGATCCGCGATGTTGGCGCAGAAAATTTTGCCAAAGCTCATGTGTATGAGACGATGTCGACTGATGCAGAAACACCTTTGTATGTCGATTCAACTAAGTTCACACGTTTGTCAGCGGTGTTAAGGCTCATGAATTTGAAGGCGACTAATGGATGGACTGATAAGAGTTTCACAGAATTGTTGACGTTGTTGAATGAAATGCTGCCAGATAGAAATACACTACCCACTCGTAATTATGATGCGAAGAAAATTCTTTGTCCGATGGGTATGGAGTATAAAAGGATACATGCTTGTCCCAATGACTGCATTTTATATAGGAAAGAGTTTGAATTTTTGACAAAGTGTCCAAAATGTGGGTTATCACGATACAAGTCAAAAAACAATAGTGAAGATAATGGTCAGATAGAAAAAAATGGATCTGCTTTGAAAGTTGTTTGGTACCTTCCAATTGTGCCCAGACTTAAGCGTTTGTTTGCGAATCCAAAAGATGCTAAAAACTTTAGATGGCATGCAGATGAGAGAAAAATTGACGGGCTGCTTTGTCATCCAGCTAATTCAAAGCAATGGAAAAATATTGATCAACAATTCCCCCAATTTGGTAAGGAGTGTAGAATTCTTAGGCTTGGTTTAACCATTGATGGAATGAACCCATTTGGTAATCTAAGTACCAATCATAGTTGTTAGCCAATTATATTGATAATTTACAACTTATCTCCTGCATTGTGCATGAAAAGGAAGTACATGATGTTGTCTATGATGATATCTGGTCCAAAGCAGCTTGGAAATGATATAGATGTTTATCTAAGACCACTAGTTGAAGACTTGAAGTTGTTGTGGGTGGATGGGGTTGAAATATTTGATGCATTCGCTTCTAAAACTTTTGTGATGCGTGCAATGTTATTTTGCACCATTAATGACTTTCCACCCACAAGGTAATTTGATAGATACAGTGTCAAGGGTCATAAAGCATGTCCTATATGTGAAGAAAACACTACAACTCATCAATTGAAACACGAAAGAAAGACGGTGTATCTGCGTCATCGGAGATTTCTAAAATGTAATCATCCATATCGAAGGTTAAAAAAAGCATTCAATGGATATCAAGAGAGGGACGAAGCACCAAATCCACTTACTGGCCTTCAAATTCTTGAAAAAGTTAATAAAATACATCATGTATTTGGAAAAACATCCAAGAAGTTATCTGTAACGACCCCTTGGAAGAAGAAATCAATATTCTTTGATCTTCCATACTGATCAAAATTAGATGTTAGACATTGCATAGATGTGATGCATGTAGAGAAGAATGTGTGTGATAGCTTGATTGATACACTATTCAACATTCAGGGAAAGACAAAAGATGGAGTGAATGCTCGTTTGGATTTGGTTGACATGAATATCCGAGAAGAGTTGGCACCCAGGGAGATTGGTAAACGTACTTATTTGCCTCCTGCATGTTACACAATGTCTAGACAAGAAAAGATAAATTTTTGCCTTTGTTTAAAGAGTATCAAAGTACCACAAGGATACTCTTCAAATATGAAGAGTTTAGTGTCGATGCAGGACTTAAAGCTTGTTGGCATGAAGTCTCACGATTGTCATGTCTTAATGCAACAATTGTTACCGGTGGCTATTCGTGGAATTTTGCCCAAAAATGTTAGGCAGACCATAAATAGTTTGTGTTCATTTTTCTCATCAATTTGTAGTAAAGCCATCGATCCTACAAAATTAGATGAACTTTAAGGCGAGATTGTTATCATCTTGTGTCAACTAGAGATGTTTTTCCCTCTATCTTTTTTTGACATCATGGTACATTTACTTGTTCATTTGGTTAGAGAAATCAAGTTGTGCGGACCGGTATATATAGATGGATGTATCCTATTGAGCGTTATATGAAGATTTTGAAAGGTTACATTAAAAATCCATATCGTCCCGAAGGTTCAATGATTGAAAGGTATATTGCTGAAGAAAGTATCGAGTTTTGTTCAGACTACATGACATAAAGAAATCCAATAGGAGTTCCTCGCACATCATGGATGAATAAAAATTCTACAAGTAAAAGCATCCGAGGTGTGAATGCGGTGACAAAGGATTGCGAAGAATTGTTGCAAGCACATCTCTATATATTGAACAACACAGATGAGGTGATCCCTTTTTTGCAAGCACACAAAGCCATTGTGAAGAATGAAAATCCAAGACAATCACAGAAATGACAGTTGATGGAGCATAACAAAACATTTATGTCTTGGTTTAAATCTGAAATTGACAAAGAGCCACATTCTTCTCAGAATTTGTTGTGGCTTGCAAATGGTCTAAAGTTTGATGTCGTATGTTGTACAGGTTATGAAGTCAATAACTGCACATTCTATACGAAGACTTTGGATGATAAAAGCACAGTACAAAATAGTGGAGTCAGTTTAGAAGCTGAGTCGCTTCAATTTTCCACATCAAAAGATCAATCTCCTGTACTTGGATCAATGAGATATTATGGTATAATAGAAGAGATATGGGAGGTTGATTACACCAAGTTTTTTGTTCCATTGTTCAAATGTAAGTGGTTTGACAATAAGAGTGGTGTGCAAATAGATGAATCGGGTATGACACTAGTTGATTTTCGAAAGGTGGGTTATCGAGACGAACCGTTTATCATGGTACATCAAGCATCTCAGGTTTTTTATGTCAAAGATCCTGCGTCTGACCATTGGTATGTCGCTCTTGAAGGAAAAAAACAAATTGAAGTTAACGAAGACAATCTGATTAATATTCATATTGCTGACAACCATTCATTTCAAACTACGACAAATTTGGATGACCAACCTCTAGTTGACGATGTACATGCAATTCGGTCAGATCATAATGAGGGTATATACATATGATGAATCCATATCTTTATGTATGAATTTCAAATTTGTGTATATAAGTTTTTTATTAATATTACATAAGTATTTTATTAATATTTCCTATGACTACTATTACATGTTTTGTTAAATTATATTTTATTAATATTACATGTTGTTATTTATTTTGACAGATATATGGCTGACCATCCACATTCATTAGGGGATGAGGCTCCCCCATCCAGACCTACTAGAGGACCCACCAAAATGAAACAACTTTTGGTCAGAAAAAATAGTGGTGAAAGAACACCCATGAATGTTAATGTGGTCACGGGTGTGGCATCTGGCCCAAATGCAGATGACTTTCGATCATACCTTAGAGTAGTGGCGCGTGATAAGATTAATATTCTTATTCCATCTTTTGACCATGTGTCCGAGGTTGATCGGAACATTATATGGAACGATATATTGGTTAGTTAATTAATATCATTTGAATTAGAGTTTGTTTATATTGATAATTTTGTACTGATACAACTTTATTATGTTTATTTCAGATGACATTTGACATTCCAAATGTCACTACACTTAAAAATAAGTGTTTATCAACTGTTGCTGAAAACTTCCGGGGTTTTAAGAGTAAGTTGACCTCAAGATATATATTTGGAAGCCAAAAAAATAAGTCTCAATGTAAAACATATAAGGCCATTGATGAGGAGACTTGGCGCCTCTTTGTACAGAGTCAGATATCAGAGGAATGGAAGGTTAGTATAGTTGATATTATTCAATTCCTCATTAACAAATATATATCAAATGAACTAATTAATTAAACATATGTGACAGGCAAAAAAAAGCAAAGCACAAGGAATAAGTGCTCAAAATAAAACCCCCCACCTATTATCTCGTGGTGGGTATAGGAAGCTTGAGGAGAAAATCCTCAAGCAAAAGGCAGAAGCTAGACCGTCATTTGAGGGTGGTAGCCCCCAGCCTCCTTCTCCACCTTCTCGGCATGAGAAATGGAAGTTGGCTCGTTTAAGATCATCGGGCGCCTACTCTTCTGACACTGCATGGGAAATATCTGAAAGAATTGTAAGTTATCAACGTTCCTAAAATAATAATAATTTCATTATACATACTACCTTGAACTTTTTTAAGAATAATGGTGTTTTGTTATGTTACAGGACTCCTTGGTTGAGCAGAGCTCCCAAGGTCAATTCACTCTAGAGGGTTGCCAGGATATTCTTACCACTGCAATTGGACAACCTGAGCACCCTGGACGTGTGCGTGCTGTTAGAACTGAAGTAGGCATTCGAGATTATTTTGGGAGTTCTTCTCGTCAGACTTCATATGCATACAACAAAGCACAAGAACAAAGGCTGACACAAGAGATCACAAAAAAGCTTCGAGAAGACCTTAGGGAGGAGCTTAGGACAGAGCTTAGGGAGGAATTGCATAATGAGGTCACTACAGAAGTGACTGACAGAGTTATGCGTCAGTTCCAGCAGCAGTTTGAGAGTTATGGCATGCGCCCGATGCCATCTCCTGTACAGGAACAGGAACATGTTGTGCCTCCCACTGGTAAAATTAATAAACATTTATGTTCAATAATTTCTTTGTTTTGTATAATCTAACATTTACTCTAACAGGGAGAAGAGGGAAAGGAAGTTGTTCAGCACCAGTCGTCCCAGGGGATGACATGGACGATGGTAGTCCATGTCTGCTATACATTTTAGATGGTACCGGGACGATGCTGGTAGCTCATGGAACAGTGTTTCAGGCAGCGACCTTTGTTCATGGTATGAAGCTATCAGAGGATGAGCTGAAGGTCTCAGTAGACGACATTATCATACCAGATGCCTCAGTTCCTCTACCCACAGATGAGATTTTCACTGTGGCATAGGCATTCCAGTCTTTTATCACTTGGCCTAAACACTTGGTTGGTTCGGTTTCTGACCCCCCGATATGGAATTCTATTTTACACTTCTCAATTTTAAAGTTTACATGTTATTGATGTCAAAACTTATCTTATTTTTCCATGTAACAGCAGACGCATGCAAAGGAGAAGATTCGTTTATCTGAGGATGATCCTCTTGGTGCATTACAGCAACTTGCTGACATTATTGGAGATAAGCCTTTGGAGGTTGAATATGATGCTAATGTATTTGGGAGAGGCTTTGAGGTCCCAATATACTTGCATAGCCAAGATGTCAGAGAGCTTGCGTCGGGAACATAAGAGTTGAATATTACATTAGTTCAGCTATGGATGATGTAAGTCTATGAGCAATTATTTATATAAAATTGATTTATATATCAAGTATACTTATATCAAAGGTAATTTTTGATTTCAGGTATATGTTTGGTGTCAGTAACAACTTGGGGTACAATGATGTCTATGGGTTCATTGATCCCCATGTCATTCACGAAACAAATGATTTTGATGAGATCACAACATATCTCACAAGAAGATTTGCAAGTGAGAAGAACATACTTTTATTCCTTATATATCTGGGTAAGTGAACTTTGTTAACATAATAAAGTTCCATATGTGATTTTAATATATAATAATTAAGTTATTATGAATTTCAGGCGCCACTGGCAGCTACTTGTTATTTCTATACAGGAGAGCTATGCTTTGTGGTTCTGTTCATTGCACAAGTCTCCTCCTAAACATCTCAGACAAGCAGTTGATTGGTAAGAACCTCAATGTTTGGACTTTCTTTGTTATATAAATGAATGCTAAAACCTTTTTTATATATATAGTTCTATTTCAGCAAGTATGATGTTGGTTGGGAGAGCAATTGCTAACAATAGAAAGCTTGAATGGATTGCTCTCAAGGTTTGACATATGTTAAAGCCATACTTTCTTATAATTGTTTTGTTTTAATGATTTTCACTAACTATTTACAACTGCGATGGTATATTGTAGTGTAACAGACATAATGGTTCATGTGAGTGTGGATACTATGTAATGTATTGGATGACCCACATTATTCATGCCCATATCACAAGAGGCTGGGAAACAATAATATTTAAATTTAATGAATTTTGATTTTCTCCAACATTTGGAATTCATATATACTAATTAATAACAATTGTCTTGTGCAGAGATTCAAGACATCTACTCCAATTCTTGAGAAGCCACTTACATTCCTGAGGAAAGCAATTGCAAAACATTTAGTTAGATTATATAATAGTTCATAGTTATTAGATTTAAAATACATTAGAACATGTTGATTTATAGTTATTAGACTTTGTACATTATGTTATGTAAATATTGACTATTGTGTTGAATCTGTGTTGTTATGATATTGTTTGATATGCAGGTCTGTTTTTGTGATAGTGGATATCACAAAAACAGACATACTATTAAAAAAATTGCAGGAGAATAGGCAGCGGTTGGGGCCAAAACCGAGGTAGAAAGGTTAGACGATTTTGTTTTTAAAGAAAAGGGTTTTGGCCGCGGTTCCAGCATGAACCGCTGTCATATATCCACGTTATTATCGCGGTTGGAACCGCGGCCAAAGGTTACACGAAATTTTTGTTTTTTTAAAAAAAAAGGTTTTGGTCGCGGTTCAAGAAAGAACCGCTGTCATATCCCCAGGTTATTACCACAGTTGTAACCGCGGCCTAAAGTCCCAGACTTTTTACCTCGCCCGTATATGCCGCGGTTCTAAAACCGCGACGTATATTAAAAAACAACCGCGGTCGTTGCCCTTCGTTGCACTAGTGAAGAGTAATATGATAAATTTTTATTTCAATTTTGTGTCACTTATGAGAATTGTTTTTGACTTAAAAATCATTAAAAAATGTTTTGTTAAAAGATTTCATGTAAGTGCTAATCTTTGAGTGATATGTAGATACTTTTGTGTTGGACATAACTAAACTCAATGCCTTATAACCAATATATATGTAACATAATTCTAATATATTTACACCACAAATTCACCGGTCCTAATTTTTTAAAGAAAAATTCTAAATCTTAATGTAAAAAAAATTGTCTCTTAGCTTTTTTTCATACAAAAGTTTGCAAGACATTTTAAATGTTTAAAATATCAAGAAATATAACATTATGTCTCAAATTACGTCTCTAAGTTTTTTTTATCCTGAAGATTAATTTCTAAAAGAATTTTTCAATGCTTGAATACAACAAAAACGTAGACAATCAACTATGCAACATGAAGAAACAACAAAGGAATTATGTAACCAATTTCTATTACAAAAGAAAAGCTATATATAAAGGAGATTTTATTACATCCAACTAATGTAAAAATGAGTATTTGATAAGAAAATGTCTCTAATAAGACAAGACCGTCTAGTAACTCTTGTTTTGAAGTTTAATAAATAATGTTTAACGAAATAAAGTGTGATGAAAGTTAACTATCTAAGATGAAATTACTAAACGTTATACATGTTTAAACATCCTAAACACATAAAGTTACTCTAAAACAGACTTTGCTAAACGCTATAGTACATGTTTCAAATTAAATGCTTTACATATTAAATACATGTATGAATAATACTCTTTTGTCAATTGTGTTGTGTTTGCTTTATCTGTACAAATCTCAAAAGCGCAGAGCTTTTTTAAATGTTTTGCATTGGATCACAAGAACGTTAAGAGATAGGAGAACCTTCTGGGAATATTTCTTCAAGTGTTTTACACTCTACTCATTTGTACAAGCTATCTTTGTAAAAGAGCATAGCATGAAACTTTGTACTAAAAGGATACCTACACTCAGGATGATTGAAAGTCAATGCTTCTAAGTATTAGATCTTTTTTGAAGAAGACTATATAAAGATGATTGCATGAAGACAAAACAACAATAATTATTATTGCTCTTACACTATCAATATTCTCTCTCTTTTACATCGTCTAATACTTTCTTTGAAAAGAAAATCTTTGTTACAAGCTTTCAGATATTCATTGTATTGAAAATTTATCCTGTCTACGAGAGGTATTATTTGTACTTGTTTTTCATAAAAACACTTCGCTATTTTTGTAAAATCATAAGTGATTTAAAATACTTGTTTGTTTAACTCACTAAAGTTAATTGATATAGTTAGTTGGACTATTTGATACCAAAAGTGGTTAAACTCGTTATAATATTTTTAAAGATTAGTGGAACCCCTTAAGAGTGCTTAAGGGAGAACTAGTCATAGCTTAGTTTGAAGTGAACCAGAATAAAACAAGTCTTATTTCTTGTTATCATTTTTAAAAGTTTTATAACCGCTTATCAAAATCTTTAAGTGTTCAACACTATCTGCAAATCTTCTAACCCCTACAAATAGTGTCTAACACTTCATTGTGAAAAGTTTTAAACTCTATTCAAACCCCAATTTCTAGAGTTTACCTATGTTTTAGTTGGTATCGAAGCTAACCTCTAGGATTATTCTTAGCCGAACTTGAGGAAAGATCTTGATAAGCATGGAAAACGAAGGTTATGCCATCAATCGTCCTTCTCTATTCAAAGGTGAAAGGTACAATCATGTCACATCGACATGTGGGATTGAGAAGGGCAACTTTACAGCCTTGAATAGAGAAGGAGAACCCATGGCAAGAAGCTCATGGTTTGAAGATCATAAACTAACATACCTTATAAGTACATAAGTGCCAAGGATATAAGGGACATGCTGATAGCCACATATGAAAAATCCAGAAAAATTGAAAAGGATGTACTCTTAAGTACATAGGAAAATTTAGATTCATCTGAATATGAAGATAAAGAAGAATAATCCAGTTTATGTCTAATGGTTAACTCAATCAATGATACATCAAACGACTCTAATGAGGAGGTAGAGTTTAATTATCTTCATTTTGTTATTGAAGCATATAATGAGCTGATGTCTAATTCCTCAAAGTTGTCAGAGACTTTTCACAATTTGAGAAAATAATTTTAAAAAAAATGTACAAAAAAAATGAGGTTTTAAAACAAGATCTAGACGTATTGAAATACGACACAACCTTGTTGAAACAACAAAATTATGACCTAAAAAGGAAGCTAGATGATTCGAAACAACAAATTGAAAAATTGATTTCAAAAAATGAAACATTAGAGAAAAAATCCAATGCTAAAGAGATTAAACGCGTTGATATCCTTAAACGCAAAAATGACACTTTTCTTAAAGTGTTAACTAGAACATTTGAAGGGACTGAGTGTCTAGGTCTCTTAATAAAAAGTAGTAAACACCCCTTTGACAAGACAAGTTTGGGATTTAAAGGCAAACCAGCTCATCATGCGCCTTCATCAAAATTTATTAAATTTGTTAAAGTTGGAGAGGAAGTCTACAATGCTAAGGCTAATTATGAAAAGAAAAAGACAAGCAAAACTAACAACATTAGACCCAATGCAAAATGGTACAAAAGGATAAGATCATTTCTCTTGCAGATTTGTTGGATGATTGAAAAAAGACTCCTACCATAATATTAGGTCAGTGGATTTTGACGAATCATAATGGAAGAAAGGTCTATGTCTTAAGACTAGTTGAAGACAAAGGACAAAATAATAAACCTCAAACGAAACCAAAGACAAAAGAAAGTAGGCACGGTAAAGATAAGTATAAATGTTTTCCTATCTATTGATAATTCCTTTTCATTTAGAAGGCCCAAAACATAATCTACTAACAAATAATCAATATGACAACAGATACAATGTTACGCTTGAAAAAGGCCTTACATGTCAAAAGTAATAGTTGTAATCTTGATAATAAAATGTTAAAGCTAGATGAAACTTTTACAGATATGTAGATTAGCGAGAAAGCGTCGAAGCCAGCCAATAAGCCATCTACACCAAAAGCGTCGAGACAAGTAAATGAGTGTCCTAATGAAAAGATATAGCTTTGTGGGTCATATCGTCTAGTAGTAAAAAATCACGCTCCCTAAAAGATCATTGGTGATCTGAAGGAAGATATAAAGACCAAGGCGTTTTACAAGTTGAGACCAACAACTCTTATCTTTAGATTGAGCTATCGATCATCAATGAAGCATTGAAAGATGACTCATGGGTCAAAGGAATGTAGGAAGAGTTAGACTAGTTCTAAAAAGAACTACATTTAGAAGATCTTTGAGGTACCTCAAGGGAAACATGTCATTGGAGCTAAGTGGGTTTTCAGAAACAAGCTCGATAAAGATGGAAAAGTACTTAGGAAGAAACCAAGGCTTGTGGCCAAAGGCTATTGACAACATGAAGGTATAGACTATACAACAAACTATGCTCCTGTTGCCAAGTTAGAAGCAATTTGAATTCTATTATCTTTTGTTGTTAGAGTAAGGTTAAATTATTTCAAACGGATGTAAAAGTACATTTTTAAATGTTGATATCAAATGAAAGGTTTATGTGGAACGACCTCTAGGATTTTAGTGCTCTACGAACTTAAATCATGTTTTCAAATTGA
The DNA here is from genome assembly GCF_016808095.1 of Vigna angularis. Taxonomy (NCBI): domain Eukaryota; kingdom Viridiplantae; phylum Streptophyta; class Magnoliopsida; order Fabales; family Fabaceae; genus Vigna; species Vigna angularis. Next base: position 12,317,856 of record NC_068971.1, read on the forward strand.
ACAAAGCGTTAAATAGTTTAAAACAAGCTCCTAAAGCTTGGTATGAACGTTTAAGTTCGATTTCAACTCAAAATGGTTTTTCGAAAGGGAAGGTAGACACTACGTTATTCCGTAAAAACCTCAACAATGATTTCATCATTGTTCAAATTTATGTAGATGTCATAATTTTTTATGCTACTAACAACTTTTTATGCCAAGAATTTTTAAAGATAATGCAGAATGAGTTTGAAATAAGCATGATGGGAAACTGAAGTTCTTCCTAGGGTTGCAAATTAAACAAGAGTGATGCGATATCTTTATTCATCAAACAAAGTACATTAAAGAGCTATTAAAGAAGTTTAAGTTGGACGAAGCAAAGGAGATGAAGACTTCAATGCATCCAACAATAAGCATAAGGCTAGACGAGAGCTCTATAAAAGTGGACAACATCGTCTATCGTCAAAAGATAGGTTCAGTTTTGTACCTTATAACGTCTAGGACAAACATTATAACTACAGTCAAATGCATATCTTATTGGAACCTCTAATCTTGGTATGTGTTTCAAAGGTCGAGAAACTTTCAGGTTGCAAGGATTTTGCGATGCAAATTATGCTAGAGATAGGATTGAAAGAAAAAACACTAGTAGAGGATTCTACTTCATTTAAGGAAACCTTGTTGGATGAGTAAGAAACAAAGAACAATAACCCTCTCAATAACTAAAGCATAGTACATCTCAGCTGCGAGTTACTGCTCTCAACTCCTATGGATCAAAAATCAAATAAAAGACTATGACGTCTATGAGAGTAAGGTTCCTACCTTTTTTATATAATAATGCTACAATTAGTTTATCCAAAAACCTTATACTGCATTATCTTGCTAAACACATTGAAATCAAACACCATTTGTCAGGAAGCGGCTGCAGCGGAATGGTTAGCGTGGGATAACAAACCAAGAGGGTTTTTAATTCAAACGTGTGCCTTTTAATTTCAACTCAATTAAACTTACTTAGCAATTAATAAAGACAAATAATGCAAGAGTAAGGTAGAGAGAAATTTGCACAGATGATTTTATCCTGGTTCGGATCTTACCAATCCTACGTCCAGTCGCTTATCTCAAAACAAGATAAACAGTTTCACTAACACAAAACAATTACAAACTACAATCACAAAGATACAATTTGTAAAAGTTTAGAAAACACCTCTCTTGATGCCACAAGAGATGAGACAACACCTCCTTTGAATCTTCACAAAGGATGAAACACTTCCTCCGAATTACTTCACGAAGGATGAACACCTCCTCCGAATACTTCACGAAGGATGAACTTCCTCTTCCACACACCTCCTTAGACACACCAAGGATGAACCAGCTATTCCTCTATCACCGTAGCAGTATTCCACCAACTCTACAGACAGAGTTTCCTTAGCTGAGCAAGAGCACACAATTCTCAAGAGTTTCTGAGTATTTGAGCACAAGGGAAGAGTAGAGTATTTTTTTATTCTTGAGAGAAAATGAGAGTCTATTTATAGACTCACCCAAAGGCTCTTCCATTTTCGCTTTTAGACTTTCTGACAGTGTTAATCGATTAGCTACAGTGGTTAATCGATTAACAACCCAACGGATACTTCAACGTCTCTTAAAACGGCTAGTTTTTCAAACGGCTCCTGTGTTAATCGATTAACAGCCCTTGTTAATCGATTAACGTTAATCGATTAACACCCTGTGTTAATCGATTAACACTGCAATGCTGGGCTTCTTCATGGCGCACTGGAACAATCGATTAACACCCTCTGTTAATCGATTAGCACTGCACAGTTTTGGCTTTTTGGCTTATTTTTACATCTCTTTTGAATGCAAACATAAATCCACTCATAATCTAAGTCCTAGATACTAAACTATAATTATTACAAAAGCTTACAAGTCTTCAAAGATCATTCTTCATGAGTCTTGATTGTTCTTGACTTGATTTGGACATCATCAAAACTTCATCTTCATCATTTTGCTAACACCATTATGCCGAGATCATGTGCAAAAGGTACTGTGGATTTACAGTATGTAAACATAGAAGATCAACTTGCTGATATTTTTTCAAAATCCTTAATTGAAGAAAGACTAATTCGTCCAAGGACCTTTTGGGCATGACCTCATTGACTGAATGATTTGATTCAAAGTGTTTATCATGTTGTCATATAGCATTTAAGTCTAAGCGTCTATGACATATAGTCTAATGATGTCATACTCAATTATATCATTTAAAATAAATTGTCTAAAGATACTTGATATCTTACATGCATAACATGTGTTCAACACTGAGTCCAACATATTTGCCCAATAAGGATCGTCTAGGTTAAATAACGATTCAAATTTTGCCAGCTCAACATAATCGTACAAAGGGCGTTAAATGAAAATTGACGTCTCTTTAAACACCACTGATTACACTTCCCAAAGTAGTTTTTCTTATTACATATAACCGTCATTCACCCTTTTAAAAACCTATTTGCTTCCTAAGTTATCATTCATCTTCTTGAGCACGTAACCTCTCTTTCTCAGAAAACATTCCTCTGATAAACACTTAACCTTTACCAAAATCATTCCTCTGCAATAATGGCTAACGTTCAACAAGTAGCCATCTCTTTCGAAGAAGTGTATGTTGTTGCTAAAAGAGTTAACATGGTTAACTCAACTATGGGAAAACCTATGAAGCTATTCTTGAAGCACTGGATAAAATTGAGTGAGTTATGCTCCTATGGACTCACTGTTTTGACCAACATTCATTATTGTCGATTGATGAAATATTTTGAATGGACACTTTAGTCCTACCCGAATCGGTCAGGCAGCTCTAGACCAATGTAGAGCTGCAACGAGAAGGACTCACCTCAAAGGTGCTAGGTAAAGAGGTGGAGGTAAACAAATATATATTAGAAATATAGATTGCACAAGCATTTAGTTCATTACATTTAATCTCAACAAACAAGGTTAACTCTCCATGGTGGAGAACCTAGGGTTTATAAGTATAAGAGATAAGGAAGAAATGGAAACCAAAAAGAAGATGCAAGCCCGTTTAAAGGTTCTTGGCAGTCACTCCATGCTCTAATTTCACCTTCCACTTGCGTCTTCATCTTTAAATCGCAATCCATCTTCCTCTCCAACCCTAAAAGGGAGAAAACCACAATGAATGGAGGAGAATCTTTCTAACACTCTTAGTAACCTCCAAGAGGCTCTCGCAAGCACCCAAAAGTGTTTCTTTATAGTGCAAAATGAGGGTTTCTAGAAACGCTTGCGAGAATCATGATTTAGTACCCAAATTTTGACATGTTAGTGTCGCCACTGCCTGACGTCGTCTTAGTATCGCCAAGTGCTATAAGATATAACGCAAATAATTATTCTCTATAAGGCCACTGCCAAGTATCACTTTGTATAGACTAACGCTGCTTGATGCTAGGCTCCCCATGCAACATTGTCTACTCTCAATCTTTGTGGCATTGGGTGCGATTCTAGTGGGATCTGACGTAGATAATTGCTCCAAATTCATTTTTTGTATATCATGCTCCCTTCAGGTCCAACTTGCTTTCCTCCATTAGGATTGCTTCCTAATCATTTATTTCACATACCCAAAATAGATATTAGAGGTAAAACAAACATAAAATAACTAAAATGCAAAGAAGATACAAAAACAACATAAACTTTAGGATAAAACAGATAAAGACTAGGAAAAGTTGAATTTATTCATTAAAATAAACACACCAAAACACATAAAAATCAACTTTATCACATTTTAAAAATAAATTTTAGAAAGAGCAAAATCACTTTTTATTACTTAATACACACACACACACACACACACACACACACATATATATATATATATATTTGAAAATTTGAATGATTATAGAAAAATTTCGGTTAAAAACCCTCGGATGGTCCTCATGTTGGTATATGAATCTCAATTCGGTCCTTCTCGTTTTATGTGTCTCAATTAGGCTCAATTTTGAAAATGTGATGTAATTTGACCATTTCCTTTAATATAGAACTGATGATGTTAACTTAGTGCCACGTGTCAGTGTGTGGTTATAGAAAAATTTGAGTTCAAATTCTCGGATGGTCCTCATGTTGGTATATGAATCTCAATTGGATCCTCTTGTTTTAGTTGTCTCAATTGGGTCCTTAATTTTGAAAATACGATGCAATTTGACCATTTCCTTTAATATAAAACAAACGATGTTAACTTAATGTCACGTGTTAGTCTATAATTTTATTATTATTATTTAAAAAAACCTTGTCACGTGTCAAATGAAGATCTTGTCACCTGCTAGAGATAGTGTGACGTGGTAGTGACACATGACTGTTAGGAAAAATATCATTTGAAAATCTCAATTTAATCATTTAATTTGTATTTAATCTCACTCTAGTCCTAATTTTTTTGTTAAATTAGTGCAATTTCATATCTTTCCAAATTAAGAGTAAATTTAACTTTTATATACATCTATAATTATATTTTCATTAAAATTGATATTTTTATTAAATATTTTTAATAACATTAAATTTATATTTCACATTGAATTTTATTTAAATTTTGTTTCAAATATTTATATATTAATAATTTTTATACAAATGTTAGAGTCAGTTTAAAAATAACAATATTATAAATTCAAATATAAAACTTTAAAAAAGTTTTATATCAATTTAAAATAAATATTATAATGACATTTGTAACATCCCAAAAATTCAGTATAAAACCATACCATAGAATATTCACAGTTAACAATATTACAATTCAGTTCTGAAAGAGAAATAAGTACGTTTATGGCCGAACGACCTTACAACAATACTTCAGAATTTAACATTTTCAAAATCTACAGTCTAGACCGAATGGTTTCCAAAAACTATGCTAATACCGAACGGTTATACAAAATGAAAGCCTCTAATTGCTGAACGGTCTTAAGGTTCAGCCTTAACCTCCACTTCTTCCAAGGCTTCTTCCAACAAGCATTCTTCCCCTTCTGCTCACATCCACAGGATGATCATTGCAACAAGAATAACGACCGAACGTACAATATAGACAAGACAGAAAATAGGGTAAGCTTATGTAATTTAATTAATTCAGTAAAACATATATTTCACATAAATCTAACATGATTCAATAGTCAATCATGCAACAACAAATCATGCATTTCCAACCATAACCATACATTAATGCATGCAATGACCGACCACTTTACTCTGACTGTCTGGACTGTATGGATTTTGTGTAGCTGCGACGTTTTGCACCCGGGTGATGTAATAGCTGGGATGCCCTCAACAGCTGCCACCCGAGGTTAGTCTGTTCTGTCCAAGTTCACCTTATGGACTAGGACCTCCTGCCATTCTCACATATGACTTACTCCTCTCTACTTGAGAATGAGTAATCACATAATATCAGGATAAACGCCAGCTAAGCATAACCACATTCATACTCTACCATTCCATAATCCCATCATGAGATATTCCTCCCTGGAATACTCTTTCATTTCCATACTATTCTATTCATATCACATTTAAAATATCATCATATTTATTCATCAATACAATCAAACCGAACCAATAGAAACAGATCCCATCTTAAACCAAAACTAAACAATAACCTCCACCCTAGAGACAAAGCCGAACGATCTGGATACTTTTTAGACTACATAACCAAACACTTAGTGTAAGACCGAACAGTCTTCCACTTATACACAAAACAGGACCGAACGATCCATTCTGAATAAGGCTCATCATAAGCCGAACACTCGTGATAATATTTGGACGTTTACTGGTTACTCAACAGTTACTACAATACAATATTTTAATAGACATAATTCCTAATAATGTACTGAATACTAAAGAATACATATAATTTAGACTTAACCGAAAATCATAATAACTTTTGATGAAACCTGAGAACTTAAATCGATCCCTACAAGCTTTAACCGAATGCTATTGACTTGGACCAATCACTCTTAGTTCAAATATAGTACAAAATTGAGTATAATAACAATGTCGAGCGCTTGGTTCAAGACCAACCACTACTGAGACTGAACGCTTGGTTCAAGACCGAGCACTACTGAGACCGAGCGCTTGGTTTCAAGACCGAGCACTACTGAGACCGAGCGCTTGGTTCAAGACCGAGCACTACTGAACTTATATCAAAATGAGAGAATATATATATATATATATATATATATATATATATATATATAATTACACAACACTTATTTTCAATGAAGGATAAAGATAAAATCTACGACTTTAAATATTATAGAATACATTAACTAAACTGATTAGGAAGCATAAAAAGGAAACTATACTTAGACCGAACGCTTACTTACAAGTATACTAAGAGAAAACCGATCGGTCATTAACTGAAATTCTCCACAGAAGAAGAATCCAGTCCAGACCGAATACCCAAGGATAAACTGAACGGTCAATAATGACTCTCGGTGACAACACGAAATTACGCATCATACTACAGACTTAAAATCAAAACCCTATATCAATCCAGTTTCTCATCATTTAACTCATACACTCATACATCCAAACATGCAGTAACAACAATACTTCATTTTCATCCAACGATCAGCAAACATGCAACCATTTAAACCAAAATCATAATCAAATTATATAAGTTTTCCTTACCTCGAAACCTAGAAAATTGTTATGCTTCTACAGTATTGCCTACACCGTCAGAACCTTTATACCCTCCTACAAACCCATGATCGGTGCAGAGGAACCCATCATAGAATCAAAGAAAAACTAGATTCAGAGGAGAGTTTGATGAATACATGCAAGCTGAACAATGCTTGCATGTAACAGAAAATACAAAATTCCTAAAAGGACGAAGGGGTTTAACTTACAAATTCCAAATAGCCACTTGATCGGTTCAAAAGAGAGAGCTTGGCACCAAAATTATTTAGGTGCTGCTTGAATGATGATCGGAGAAAAGGAAAGGTAAGAATTTGTAGAGAGAAAATGAAGATTGTAGAGAGAAGGAGGAGAAAAAGCTGAAACTCAGAATTTTGGAGAAGAAGAGGGCATGCAGGAAAAGTGGCACGAAGTTTGAAATTTTTCTTTAAATACTACCGTCACTAAACCGATCGGTCACTCAGCGCTGCACACCTGTCTTCCACTTTCTGAATTTGTAAACCCTTTCACTGACACTTGGCTTCCACTCACACGAAAATTTAAGGGTTCTGACAACATTTTTATTAAATATTATTTTTATAATTAATAAATATTATAATTATTATAATGAAATTTTTATTCAAATTTATATTTTTATTAATATTTTTAAGAAGATTAAATTTATTTAAATTAATATTTTACATTGAATTTTATTTAATTTTTTTTAATTTTAAATATATTTATTTTAAATTGTTATAAAATATTTTAAAACTTTATACTTTTAAATAAGGTTTAATGTAAAATATTTTACATTTAATTTTATTTAAAAGTAACAATATTATAAATTCAAATATAAGTTTTTAAAATAGTTTTATGACTCTTTAAAATAAATATCATAATGATATTTTAAATAAAGTTTAATGTAAAATATAAATTTTAAAATATTTTTATAAATATTTAATAAAAATATTATTTTTAATGAAAATCATACATGTATATAAAAGTTAAATTTGGTCTTAATTACGCGATGAAATTATTCTAATTAAAAATAATTAGGAATAAAGTGACACCAAATACACATAAAAGGACTAAATTGAAAGTTTTTAGATGACATTTTTCCTAATAGTGACACATGTCACTATAACAATTTAAAAAAAACAAAAAGATAAAAAAAATTAATAAATAATATGAAAAGAACACAAACTGACACGTGACATTGAGTTAATGTCCAATCTGTATTAACAGAAAAAGTCAAATTACATCACAATTTCAAAATTAAGACTCAATTAAACAACTTAAAACTAGACCATAGAATTGAGATTCATATACAAACATAACAACCATTAGAGGATTTTAACTTTCAGTTAAAATAATTTACCACATTTACATACATTTATATAATTATTAAAATTTCTAAAGTGTCACTTTCAAACTTATTACTATAACCGCAACTCATACAATTTTAATATTTTGAACTAAATTTAATGTCAATAACTCTAACAGTTATTTTCTTATATTTGGTTTTAATTTAATATTAAATTTAACCTATTATACACAAGATAGATATATACATATATAATAATAACAATGTCTGTCATAAATATATATAGTGAAATAATTAAAGTGAGATTGTCATAATCTTATGATTATCATAATCATATATCTTTTTTTTTTTCGGAAATAACATTGAGAACCTAAATACCTATAAACTTTATGAATGTTTATTTTCATACAATAATATCTAAACACTACAACACCATCCAATTTAATTGTTCATTCATTCATTATACCCGCATATATAAATTAGAAATTATATTATACACTATTTTTCAACTCCTTTGATAACTCTTCTATATTATAAAATTAACAATCATTAATACAATATTATATATATTCAGTCAACACATTTAAACTATGACAAATTTATACAAATATTATTTATATAAATATTTCTAATTTTCCCAGATTTTACATCAATAAATTTGACTGATAGATTAGTTATTATAATTTGTCAATAATTTTGATTTAGTAACAATTTTTTTTTAATATTGATGGATTTTACCTATGGATAAATCTCTTCTTTTTCGTAACCAACATAAAACTATTTAAATTAGGGTACAGTGCCTTTTCTTTCTCACATTTTTGGTGCAGATTCTTCCTTCTATTTGCGTTCTTATTTAGTGACAATGTTGATGCAAGTTTGTGGAACTTTTGGAGTCCTTTTTGTTATCTAATCAATTGTTTTGTGCGTTTTGTAGTAGTGAGTACTTTTCTTCTATTACATTGAAATATTTTGTCAATGCGTTGTTGAAGTAGGTGTTTTATATTGTTTTTTGTATTATTGGAATTGAAACTATTATTTTTAAGGATCTCAATAACGCATAAATGTCTTCTTTGAAATTATTTACCAATGTCATTTTTGTTTAATTCAAGTTGTGATATTTGGTTCGCTAACCTTGAATATTGAAATCAATTTTTTTACGAGTGAATAATATTCTAAAATGATTAAAATTATAATTTAGAATTTAGGAATGATAAAAATTATAGGGACTAATTAAGTGTTTTAGTCACTACTTTGTTTAAAATGATAGGAATTACATTTTAAGAAATTTTATAAAATGTAGTTTAGATTGATTTTAATAGTAAGATGTATTGAAAATGTTTGAATGATATTATTTGTTTTTATTTAATTAATTTTAGTCAAATTAAGTATCTATTCATACACACATTGATTGAATCTTAGTTTCTGTTTAAAATTTAGTGCAATCATTTGTATAAATCTTAAATTATTTGATTGGATAGTTGGAGGAATTATTTTTGATAATTTGTTAATACATACATATTCTAAGTCTAACCTCAAATTGGGTGAAATTTTGGTTGCTATCACTACACAAAAATCATTAAAAAATAATAAAGTTAGAGACAAAAAATAATTAATTATTACATCGTCACCAAACCAAGGTAAGAAAGTTGCTTTTTAAGCATTTTCTACAATTATTTTTACAAGACAAAAAAAGTCATGAAATTAAAATTAAAAAATTGAAAGGAAAAAGTTCTTAGTCCAAAAGTATGTGAGCATCAAACTACGTTTAAACGATGAAAGCAACAGGCTTTGGCCTCTACTATCTTTACCATATACCGGAGCTAATTGTTACAAAAAGAGAGTTTTAGCTACAATTTTTTGTACGAATTTATCATATTAGCTTTAATTTTTTATAATAGTATCGTTTTTTCTTTCGTAGTGAGTGATAATACAATTTTTATGATATTTTTATTAAATGATTAATCCATTTATTCATTTTTTATTTTAAAACCTTAATTATCCATTTTCATAATTTTTTACATTTTAATTTTAATTAAAGTAAGAACTTTAAAGAGGCCAACGTATTTTATTTTATTCAAATATAAGAAGTAAATATCATTTATTAAAATAATAAACAAATTAACATTTATTCAAAAACTAGATAGGATATATCTAGATTTGTAATTTGACGTAACTTAGAGGGTTTGGCCTCAACTCAGATAAAAAAGAAAAAAAATTCCATGGAATCAAAAGATCTAAATGAGAAAAAGTTCATACGATCATAATGTTAACAAAAGTCTTATGGAATAAGACTAATGCATGGACTATTTTTTAAGATAAAATTTTATTTAATAATAAAAGAAAAAGGTTTATATTGTTTCTTTTATATATATATATATATATATATATATATATATATATATATATAAAGTTTATTGGAGAATAATTTATTGTCTTTAATCTAATGTTAAAATATATTTATTTTTTTGTTTATTTATAATGAAATGATATTTAAAAAATTAAATTACAAGATATAAAATGTAATGTCCGTTTCGGGGTGCTATTAATTTTTTCAGTAAAATTTGTCATTTTCAAAAATATGTATTTTGGAACTCTGATTTCACCATTATGAATTACAAAAACTAAAACTTTTATTTATTTATTTAAACAATTCAAAAGTAAGAAAACTACAAATCAAAGTATACTCGACTTCAAAATAAGCTTTATTTAAATTAAATTCAAATAAAAAAAATCCAAAGCAAACCAAAAACTTCTAACTTTTGTGTATTTAGATCAACCTATGTAACAATATATGCTCCTGAACATATGCTTATATATATATATATATATATATATATATATATATATATATAAATAAATATATATATATATATAAATAAATATATATATATATAAATATATATATATATATATATATATATATATATATATATATATATATACACGATATCATTCTTGGTGAAAATTGTATCCATAACATGAAAAAAAAAACTAAAAAGCATACTTACAATTATACTACTTCATAATAAGATATAAAATAAATGTCATGATTGGTCCCTATACTGTACAAACTATAAACTTAATAAAACAAAATCAATTAGTCTTCTAGAAATTTAGAACATACATGAATTTCACAATTCGTACAATTAAACATATAAATTTCAAGATTTCTCATAATTTCATTCATATATCAAATAATCATATACACAATCTTAAACACAAACTCATTCATATCTTAATCAAAGTCACAATTATAGACTCATACTTTTTCATATTCCAAATAAATATAGACATAACCATAGACACAAACTTATTCACATCCTAAATAATCATAAGCACAACCATACACCCAAATTCTTTCTTATCTCAATTAATCATAGACATAACCTTTAAAGAACCAGTGTATAAACTAGTACTAAGAGATCTAGTACTAAGAGATCATGCACCTACCATTTATAAATTTCTTTTGCGCAAGAATTCATAACCAAAATATATGCGGACTACATCCAAACCACATTACAATTACTTCTATATCTAGAAGCCATAATCAAAATATATATAGATCGCATTTGATCTACATTACAATTACTTTAGCACCCAGAAGCCATAACCAAAATATATATGGACCACACTCGATCCACATTAAATGGTAGGATAAATTCAAATTCCTCTAAGAGTGGTTGTTACCAACTTCTAGATATGAATCTTCGTTGACTCACTAGTCGGGATGATCTAAAGCACACATGTACTGTCATTTATACACCATATCATGATTCTACACACAATAGTTTTTCCCTTAAGAAAATACAATTTCAAAGTTCAAAACTAAATCACAAACTTAATTCAACAATTTATATAATATATTTGACTTACATCCAAACTAACCCTGTATAATTTAATTCAACAGAAAAATTTGTCATACCTCATTTGTTTTCTATTAATTACATCAAAATGATAAAAATTATTTCTTTCACCACAAAACTCCATAAGAAACTCTGATTGAGCTTTTAATGGGAGGAAACTAGTCCTTGAATCTTAGGCTACTCAACGATGTAATCAATTTTTGAAAAATTTATATTTGAATGTGGAATTAAGAGAAATCAGAATGAAAAGAAGTCGTGAAATAAATTTTCCAATCCACATTACAATTACTTCTACACCAAGAAGTGATAACCAAAATATATATGGACCACACCTGATCCACATTCCAAGTACAACTTCATATCCATATTAAATAGTAGGGTAAGTTACAGTGGTATTTTCAATTTGACCGAGAATTTGCTCGCTTGAGCAAGAATTTCAAAAACACATCAAAATTACCATCATGTCAATTTCAACATAGCATAAAATAGTTATCAACAAAATTTGCAAAAGAAATTCTAACTTCCCTTACAACTACTATTATCTCATGTTTATCACCTTCACCACAAAACAAGCATAGACAAAGTTAAAAGTAAAGAAGAAAGCATAAGCGTAAGAAGGTTAGCTCTCCTCACTTCAACACATCTTGTCTAAATCTAAACATCACTACTCAATGCTTTAGTTGTTTCTAATAAGAAACTTTGATTGAACTTTTAATTGGTGAAAATTAATCCTTGACGCTTCGGCTAATCAATGGTGTGATTAGTTTCTAAAAGATTTATGTTTAGATGTGGAATTGACAGAAATGAGGATGAAAGAAAAGAGTCTTGAAATGAATTTTTTGAAGAAATAATAGTAGTATGTAGTGCAAAGTTCACCTATTGAAGTTTTTGCATGAGTTTTATGCCTATTATTTTAATTTTATAATATTTCCTTTTCTAAAAAATTGGCATAAGATGACAACATAGGAAAATTGAATGTTGAAAAATTATTCAGAAAAAATGAAAATTTGGGTTATGGAAGTTCAAATTTCACGAGTTTTGCCATAATATATGTATAATAAAAAAATGTTTGATTGTGGGTGAGATGTGTTGGGTCTATCAAAGATGAGGTTTACTGGGATTCTCAACAATCTTCCCCTCAAGGGTGAGTCCCTTCCACATAAGTACCTTCCCCATCATCGAGGAGAGGATTCACTAGGGAGACACAATATCAAATGAAATCTGAGCCCAATCACATAAGGGATTGACACCACTCTCTACCCAAAATCTTAAGGCAATTGATTAATAGGTCTTTCACCTTTATATAATGTTCTACTCTCTCATTTCTATCCAATGTAGGACTTAGACTCACACTTGGATTCCTAACAAGTGATCACGAAGCATACATTAAACATAAATATCTTAGAGTTAATATTGAAGCAATTATTTTAATTATATAGTGTTAAATTGTTCATTAAGTAACCTTAACAAAACAAACTAAGAGTGAAAAATGTGGATAACTATTTTATGCTATGTTTAGTACAAAAACAGATTGATAAATTAGATTAGAATAAATAAAAATAAAGTGAAAGTTAAAACTCCAAGGAGAAGAAAAAAAAAGAAGAGATATATCACCCTTCAAATATTTCACATTTTTTACACTTTTGCCAAACAAACTATGAAACCAATTCTCAATCCTCTAAATTAAACATACTACTAGAGTTATATTATTAAATAACTCAATTCTTCTAAATACAGTGACAATGAGATACATTAACCAGAAAAGTAATCAAATTTCACCAGTTGACTAAACCAACATGATATTTTTTTTACGTACTTATAGAAAAAAAAAATACTCAGGTTCTAACAATAATTAGGAGACTGTAGTTTAATCGTGGACAGTGCATTATTGTAGAGAAAAATGTGGGGTAAGGTAACTATTTTTAAATATTTGTGATGGCTCTTCTGCCATGCCAATGTCTCCATCAAAACCACACTTTTTAAATGAATCATGATCAAAGGGTCAAAGGTAATACTTAATATAAGTATGACATAAAATATGTAGCTTATGAGAACGAAGTTCCATTACTTTTTTACAGTGACAAGTGAGATTTTAAAGCTCACATGCAACTTGGTACTGCTAAAATCACAGACAGTCCTCAGAAAAATAAATAACCATTTCAAATATATTATATTTTATTATCTTCTGGTCTTTTTGTCAAGCTAGAACCTCCTTTGTCGTAAAAAGAGGCAACATTATCAATGGAGGCTTTCCTTTCAACTGTATGTGATACATAAAATATTGGAATATAGGGATAGGTAAAGCCAAAAGCTTACATATATGTTCAACCAAGAGGAATAGGAAAAGAAACTCCTCCACTTTATGCTTTCAATTTAGTTTAGTTTATCATCCATCATCAATATGAATCCTTTGCATGGTATTATTAGTAATTTCAGTCACGTGTTACTATATATCATAAAATAAAAATAATTCGAGGAGTAAAGAAAATTCATTGAATTATATTAATTCATTTTCTGTGTTTTCATCTGTTAAACGTTGGATATTCAACTTACCCAATAATTTTTAGTACAGACCCCACACCCATATGTTATAGCACACTGTGAGAAACTATTTATATTATAAGCATAGGGCACACACCAAAACTATTCATATAAGCCTAGGGCACACAAAAGGTCCTCATCAGTCACCAGATGTGCCTATGTCTCTAGTTAAACTCTTCAAACAACTTTTGTAATAAACCAAGTTGCTTGCTTTAGCTTTTGAAAATCAAACTTTCACCTTTAGACAAACTTCAGGAAAATACCTTTTTTTTTTTACCTCATTTGATCCACAGTTCATAGGGTTTAACGCAAATGAGAGAGACTATAGCAATTTGAATTCTCAAGATCATGATTAGGGGAGAAATATCTCTATTTAAAAAACATATGGAATGGACATGAAAAATGTATCTTTTTTTGACTTTTTCATTCGAAATTGCAGATATGTGAAAAAGACTGTTACAGCAATTTGCATTAGACTTTTGAGCTTTAAATATTGCTGAGAGGAGACTGATATCTAGATACTATTTATAGTTGTTTTAATGACACGCTTTATGTTAACATACACTTTAATTTTATAACAAGTTGATGAGAAAAATATGTGAAAAGTAATGTGCTATAATAACTTGAGTGAATATATATTTTTCTCCTCAGTGACTGTGTTGTTGAGAGGAGAAGTAACATACAAGATCTTAAAAGCTGCATGTTCTGGCTAGGAAAGAAACCCTTTAAATTTTGGGATGAAAGACGTGAAATCAAGAAGGTGTACTTAAAAGGGCAATTTCTTTAGAGTAAAAAGGAAATAATAAAAAATCCAAACTTTATTGGAAGAAGTTGTCAGTTTTTGCAACTGGTTCTGTCTCTTACAATATGAACAATTTATACAACTTTGTGCCCGTTATGTCTTGTTCTCAAACAACTTTGGGTCCATGCAGGTACCAAAATTCAGAAGCAAATTTTATGCTCCAAGTTTTTTCTTGACGAAGATGACAGAAAGCTAAACAATACAATCACCCGTTTGTGGCAAACTTTTTTTGCCTGTCTAAACTCACAGAAAATTGTCCAAAATTCCAAATGAAGATAGTGTTCAAAAACCATTTTACACGTTTGCATGCCAATTCAACACTATTGCGGAGTCATATGCAACTGAACTCTGCTGCTCATATATAAATTAACTCAACTATTTCCTACTTAACAAAAAGGCCTCAAATTGCATTTATTTTTCTGCATTGAATTTCGTTTTTCCATTTCATAAATGCAAACTTCTTGGATAGTGTCACCCTTAAATATTGACTAAGGAGTAAGATTTATACATATTAAACTTAACCAAGATATTAATATTACTTACATGTGAACATACATTGTGTGAGAAACAGAAACTTGAGAAACTCGTTTAGAATGGTCTCAAATCTCAATAATTGGCTACTTGTTCTTCTACTAATTATCAGTTAAATCAAACCATATTTGCTTGAACACTTTGATAATGAGGTCATGATACTCATCTGAATTAAGAGAAAGATAGCAAGCAAGAAGATCCTCTAAATCCTTTGATGTCCTTATGTTGTTCTGCACAATCATCTCCACCATTGATTCTCTGAAGTCCCTCTGAGGATTCAGTGATGACTTCATAATTGCAAAGCTATCCGAAAGGCTTCTCCGGGAGCCGGAGCCAGCGGTGGATGACACATTCCTCCGGCCATGTGCCTGAGTTTTCCGGCTGCCAATTCGCGGAGAGTTCGTCCGCAGCTTCACCCCTGGAGAAGAGCTCACAGAGAATCTCCTACCAGGGGTGTTCTTATGTTCCTTCATTGGCGCAGTGCCTTCCTTCACAATTTTAACTCTTAGAGGTCCCTTCAGGTTTGGTTCTTCTGGTGCATCCATTTTGGTTTTGGTTTTGGTTTCTTTCTTCTTGGCATCACTCAGCAAGTCATCGAATTTTGCAGGCTTGGTCACAATTGGTGGAAGCACGAGGTCCGAGAAGGAATCATATTCATACCCTTCTAGCTTATCGTCTTTTCTTTCTGTGGAATTGTTGTCTACTTCAATGATGATGTCCTTGGCGTCGGAGTGTACCTTGCAGGCGAAAGAGTTGGTCCAAGAAACCGTTTCATCAAATGCTTCAGTGGCAAGAACACGGTCTGTTCTGAATTCTGGGTCAGGGTACTCTGATTCGGCAGAGCTATCATGTGGTGATGAGGAGTTGTCATTGTTAGCGGCTACAGCAAACTTAGGTGAAGAAGTCCTTGCAGTTCTTCTCTTGAGTCTTTGTTTGGATGATTTTCTGGGGGCTTCAGGGGAATTGTTGCATTTGGCATTTTGGTTATTTGCTTGTGAGGTGTAGATTCTATCATTTGGGTTAAGCTCCCTTGTGAAGTAGTAAGACTTTCTGGGATTGAATTGGTGGGGTTGTTTTGGTTTTGATGGTGGTGTGCTTGAGGCTGGTGAAGGTTGTTTTTTCTTCTTGGACTGAGATGGGGTTTGCTTTCTTGCTTTTCCCATGTCCTTGAGTTTGTAGAACCAGGCATTGGGGATCATGTCTGATAATTTGAACCTGTTGTTACCCATCCCTCTTTGTGTCTATGTTTTGCTCTCTCTCCCTCTCTGTGTTATGTTGAAGAAGCTGTGGTTTCTAGTTCTCTGTATGATGAATGAGGGATGACAACACTTCTGGTAAGTCCATCTGTGTCTTTGGCTTGGCACTCGTGGTAATGTGAGATAAATACAAGAGAAATAGGACTTTTGGAAAACTGGGGTCCACAAGGAGGAAAAAGGTTGACAAAAATGAAAATTAGTGGGGGCTGATGTGGTAATTGGTGAATGACTGTTACCTAAACCAAAAAAACAAAAAATAACATGTTCTCTTCTTTTTACTACTACTCAAAAGGATCACAAAGGTGATTTAAAATACCCTTCAATGTATGTGATTGATTCCGAAGTAGATAGCATGCTAACAGATATCTTCATAGGAAAACAACAATTTGGGGTGGCCCATGCAGTATTTGGAGTGTTTTCCCCACCACTCTTTAGACCTGAGTGCAGGCTCTAACACTAATAGAGAAAAATATGAGGCAGACCAATCTGTTATGTCCTCAATGTAAAGTAAAAGCCCTATACTTTTGTGAGTGGAATAGGAGATGCTATTTTGCAGAAAGTTCATTGGCTCGTTGCAACCAGCAAGCAATGTGGTTTTGGTTAAAAATTTGTTCTGACGAGAAAGGGAAAAGGAACACACAAGAGATAACTGTGCCGAAAAGAATTGGAGGGGCAGGGAAAAGAGAGAAGCTTTCGGAATTGGAAGCTTGTTGCGTGGGTCAGGAATACATGCATCCAATATAGAAATATCCCAGTGGCCCATCTAATGGATAGATTGTGCAATTTTGGATTACTCTGCTTTCTTAATATATTTTTTCTTATGATTGCTTCTGTAAGCTTAGGGAAACTAGAACATGGGTCTTGTTATATAGTCAAGAGTCTTAGTAATTCTATCCATCATTTTCATGGCAAACTCTTCACGTACCATGTCTCTCTAGGCAAGAAACAGAACCAAATCTTTCTTTAGATATCAAATTACATATTACATGTATTCTTCATAAAAAAAACAGTTTTAATTGAACTAGTACTTAAACCAAATCATGCCCTTTTAACTCAGTTACTCGAATAAACTAGTACTTAAACCAGAATCACGAATAAAGTTTCAGCAAAATATGAGAGTTTTTTCCATGTTAATCATTGATGATAATAATAACAATAATGATAAAAGAAAAAGGGTGGATAAGTTCAAATGGATTTATTGTGGGATCAGGCGGTGTGACCACGAAGATCAGAATTTTAAATTGATATTCTTTAAATCCGTGGAGCTTTGAATGATAGTGGTACGTGGTGTACATAAATCATGCCAGAGAAATTAATGTTGGATATTAATCTTGTAAATGGACATTGGGAACATAATTTTGTACAATCATTGCAGCATTGAGCAGCATCAAATATAATGGCACCACCATGTTATGGATGAGGTACATCCATCCATTCTTTCTCTCTTCCCAAAAGCATATGCAGAGAAGGTGAGGCATTGTTGCTTTGCCTTAGGCTTTGGGAGTAATGTTGAATGTGGTCAACTGGTCCCCTCCTGGATCCGTGCGGAGGTACGACACCAGTGGCCACCCTAACGGTCTTGCTCTAAGCACGTGCCTAAACTGGAAGCAATGTTCAAGAACCAATTTCACAGACTATAAAGAAATGTTTTTTATTTTTTGGTTTTGGGGGGCCCTAGAGTGTTTCTGCAGTGAGAGAAATATATTAAGGATGTTTGTATTTTTATGAAGGACAGCATGTATCTGGTGCTAGTCTAACTCCTTTTTTGCTACCTCTTTTTTTGTTTTGTTATTCAGACTGTTCATGCTATCTTGTATAAATAATGGCATTTGATTTGATTGACAAGAATGGCATGTTGTTGTTATTGGTTTTAGGTTTTAGGTTTTAGGTTTTAGGTTTTAGGTTTTAGGTAGTAGGTAGTGAGTGTTGAATCTGTAAAGTTTGGAGTTGGATGAGAATGGGGAAGAGTAGATTCTCCCTCCTATTGGCCCAGTTTGCTATCATTGTTGCTCTGTGATGAGTTGCACATTGTAGTTGTAGCTGTAGGCCCCAAACAGCTTTTTGTTAGCATAGTTAACTTGGTCTGATCTAATATCAGGATATGCACAGCAAGAGAAAACAACAGGACATGAATGATAATTAAATAGATCAGTTGACTTAGGCCCTTAATTCATCAACCAGTTTTGATCAGAGGTACTGCTGCAACTTGACATTGGGACCATAATAGAGAAAAGTGGCGCTTTCTGCGTTCAAAGTTTAGGTTGAAAGTGCAAGAAATAGAAACATCATAATATCCCCAGTTAATATAATACATGCACTGACCCTATTGTTATGGAAGGATTAAAAGGCATTGTCTTTTTGTCACTAATGAAGTTATTGAAGGTACTAAGTTGTTTTTTTGTGCATGGGGAATGTTGCAAGTAGATTGGATACTGTAGTTGAGCAAGTGAGTCCTTCTGCAGAACAACACATTCATAGAGTTTAAAGAGAGGATTCAATATACAGAGTCTGTGACAAGTCACGGTTTACAGAATCGCCCTGCTTCTTTTCCATAGAGTTCAGCCCCTTCAAATGTTTATACTTCGTTTTTCTTCATCGTCAGAACATGATGTAGCTGTTTCCCAGATACACCAATTTCTTTCTTCTGTAGTTTATTTATAAAAGCCATGATGTTGTAAATTTTGGATAAAAGACCAGATACGACATCTTGACATGATGTTGAATATTCAATTCAACAGTGTAAAAGAAACACAGGAAAAAAAAAAGTTGTAGACTGAATACATAATTTGATCAATCATGGAAAATGATTCATTAAGAAGAATAGAGGCCAAAATATTATGTTTGATGATTTCTTCTTTCAATAAAATTAATGGCAATGACAGAATGTAATAGAAATGCTAAGCTACTCTGTTTTTCAGTTCAAGTCATTTCTTTCATTCCATATATATTTAAAAAAGATGAACAAGTGGGGTTCTGCCAAGTCAGGTTCATGAAATCAAACTACAAGGGCAGGGCAGTATTATAAGGAATATTGTTAGAGAAGTAGATTAGGTTCACAGGTTAGGGAAAAAGTAGACCAAACACCTAAAGGAAGAGTTATAGGTGTTTAGCATGCCAAATTATTCTATTAACTATTGAATATGATCAACGCAAGTAAATGAATCAAGTTAAGAATTTAACATGTGGTTGATGTATTTTGGCACAAAGACAGGATTGAAAAAATGGAATTCAATAGGAAAGAATCAATCCACCAAAATTAGGGAAATTCAGTATTAGTTATATCATTGATTTCAAAGAATTAAATTATACCGACATCTGATATCTCAAAATTCTACCAAAGCAACTCTCACGCAGAAATTGAATTTTAGATCCTCCATAGACATGTGAGCTTAAGCATTATTTACACTCAAAATGGTAAGAATTACTATTGAAAAGGAATCATGAAGAAAATCAAAAGAACAAAGCAATTAACTAGAAAAAAATGAACTAATGAAAATTTGAATATCAGAAGCTGATACAGAAGAGAACCTGGTAATTCAAATAATTTAAACTGCCCTGAAGAAGACAACAAAAATGAAGAAAGAAGTAAAAAAAAATAGAGAGAAGAATTAAAAAGATAAGTGAATGAAAATTGTCATTCTATTCCCTTCTAACCTTTACATTACAAAATCTTATATTTGTTTTTAGTGCTATCTAAACATCTCAAAATAGACAGAAGTCATACCATTAATTTTTTTTTTCTTTTTCAAAATTCTGAGTTTATGCTCCAACAATCTTGATCAACTAGTGTGTGGGGGTGTTTGAATTCTTCTTCAAAATCATATTTAATTTTGAAAGTTCACATTTTTCAATAAAGCAGGGGGTGGTGATGCATAACTTTTGGAGTATTCACACCAGAAGGTCCCCTTCAGTTCCTCCAAGCTTTCAACTCTTCTAGCTCTGAAATGTCCTCAAAGATTCTCATTCAGAATGTCAAATTTGATTCTGGTAGTTTGGAACTAGTTTCCAAAAGCACCAATCTCTCTATACATTAACATTCTTTAAATAATCAATCTCTTCAGTAAATATTTTAAGACTAAACTCTCCTTTTAGGTCCTGAGATATGTTGCATGAGTTTTAAATTCCCAAGAAACCAGTGTGCTAAAATGCAAAGTAGGCACATTAATGAGGTGTTTGTTATTTGCAGTGCTCTGAAGACTGGTCCTTCAGGCCCTGATCATGGGTTGGTTTGTTGGGATCTATAGCTTCTGAACTTCTGACAACTGTGTTTGGCTAGAAAACAGCATCAATGTAGTGTTTTTTTAATAGTAGTTAGACATTACTTTTCCTACTTTATAATGTTAGGCACGTTGTGTGCTACTGCTTAACACTGTTTCATGTTTGCATTAGGGTTTGTGCCATCCAAATATCTTAGCTTCAGAGTGGCAATATATATACACACTAATAATATTGTGCCATGTTGTATTTACAAGAACACCTCTCATAATCTTAAAATGATTACGTTGTTCAAAACTCAACCTGAATTATTCCAAACCCTTGAACCAGTTTTAAAATACCAAAAAACTGAAGAAATTGGCAACTGAAAAAACAAACACTTTTTGTGTTTCCTTACAATTTTTTAGCCATTATGGTAACCGGACCACAGTGGTAGCCATGACCTGCCATGTGAAACCTGATGAGAGAGCAATATCACAATCAAACACACTTGGACTAGACCACTGTTCTGATAGATTCAGAGTTCGTAATGGTGTAGCTTTGCTCATGAAACATGTAGGCCATCACCTTCTGATTCAAGGTTTTTTATTCTTAGTCAATTGTTTCACGTCCTGAATATTTCTACAACATACTTATGTTGTTGGACGGAAATAGAATAAAGAGAAAAATGAAGCAGAATTTTAAGTACGATACATTATACTAATCTTCTAGTATATTTGTTCATACAAATTTTGAAAATGCAAACTATAAACTACGATTCCTAAAAACATTGCACCTTTCTTGTAATTTGTGAGAGACAGATCTCACTGTTAATACAGTGATCGGTTGGCACGACGAAATTTTATATACATCATACACAGTGGCCGTTAAAAAATAGGTTTGGTTTGTTAAAAGTAACAATACTAAACAATAATGTTATAATTATTTTCTACTTTTGATCCATAAAAATTCATCAACGTAAAAACTTTACAAAAACTCATGTAATCTAATTGAACTAGACTTCATTAACAAAACAGTTATTGTTTCATATATTTGTACTCTTCATTTTCTCCTTTTTAACCATTTTAATCAATAATCGCTCACGCATACTCTGTACTTTTTGGTACAGTATAAATTAAGACCATTTTGTTCCAATTTAATTGTTACATTAGGCATATCAGATTAGGCACAACAAAATCATCATCCAATTCGATAGTAAAACAAAAAAAAAACACTAATTAAGTCTTAATAATATGTATACAAAAAAATTACACTGCCCAAAGATTCCAGGGAGTTGATATGGATATTGTTCCCCCTGATCCATCTTTGTAATTCTCCATAGTTTTGATTACTTTACAAACAGGAGAACATCAACAACTGAGTTCACTGATTCAACCCACAAAACCTGA
The DNA here is from genome assembly GCF_016808095.1 of Vigna angularis. Classification (NCBI taxonomy): domain Eukaryota; kingdom Viridiplantae; phylum Streptophyta; class Magnoliopsida; order Fabales; family Fabaceae; genus Vigna; species Vigna angularis. The sequence goes on from NC_068971.1 coordinate 12,340,391, forward strand.
GCTACCATGAAAGCTCATTCACAATGTGGAACGCAATTTGTTTTGTAATTTTCAGGCCACTAATTACGATATAACAATATCACTGACAGTCTATTTAAAAACGTCAAAATCTTGGTTTTGTTTTGGTAATGATGAGTCTTCTACTGTTTAAATGTTTTTCCTACCTATCTGACATTGCTTGATATAAATTGTCATGAGTATTGAAGGGAGTTCAGCAAAATTGCTTACACATCTATAATTTTCTATTAGAATGATTTTTCTACTGAGCTTCCATTGACAATGGCAACAGCAGATTCCATTTGAAAGGGAAAATAATCCCAACATAAATTCAAATCAATCACGAGATGGTATCATCATTTGAGAAAGACCATGATTTGTAGATAAAACTTAGTTATAATGATTTTTCACAGGACGGGATGTTAACAAGCTTTGCACGTCTAGTTCTCTGATCAACTTCCACTCGTAGACCGAGTGCATTAATTTCAGGCACATCAGCAGATCCTTGAATCTCCAATTCAGCAACTACCTTTTGGTTTTCATCATTTCCCTCCAACATATTCCTCACAGACCATATCCCCCATTCCCTCAGGAAAGGATTGTCTTCGTCAGTCACACACTGCTGCAATAGCAGTAGAATTCCATTCCTATCCCGTATTTCATCTTGAGCATGCTTCCTTCTATAAACACAATTGCCAATCAGTGCAACCATGTCTCGTCTGAAGCCCTTGTAAGGGCATGGTTTTGAGTAACAACTAGCACTATCCTGATTCTCAATTTGTTTGAGCCCTTTCCTGATTACTGCTGGAGGTTCAAGAGCACCAAGCAAAGACAAAAGCAATTCTATGAGGCCATATGACAATAGGACATCAACAACATCATTTGCATCTTCTGTATTACCTCTTATACCATCTTGAGCACAAATGTCCCTCAATATGGTAAGAGAGTAGCCAAGAACATCAACCCCAGTAAAGCCACTCGGAAGACCAGAGTTCCCTCTCATTGCATGTTCAAGAACCCCAATAGACTTCTTGAATATTTCAAAAACAAATAAAGCAACATCCTTTGAAACAGTCACATCTCCAAGCCGCTCTTTCAAGATTTCTGATAGGATTTGCAGAAGAAATGCTTGTTCAAATGAAAATTGATCATCTTTTGAATCAATAACTTCACCCTCAGGAACATCCACAAATTGCAATTTGGGAAACAACACAGGCAATTGAGATTCTTCAAGGAAGATTCTTGAAAGGAGCAACTTCAACCAATCCTCCCCAAAACTAGCTGGTTCAGGAGGAACCAATGGATGACGAAAAAGCCCAAGAAAAGAAAAAAGATCAGTTTTACAACTAAAAAACATCACAAGCATAGAAAAGCCAAAAAGTGTACAAGTAACATGCTGCAGCCGCAACACAAGCGAAGTCCTCAACTACACAGATTATAAACACCATTTTGTTTTGTCAGGAAGACCATTAAAATCAAGGAAAAGATTTGCAAGCAAAAAGGAATGATCAATTGACAAAGGACAAAGGATCATATAAATTAAACAAAATCAGTGCTACAAAACAATCCCAGATGACAGGACGGCATACACCTAACTCACCAGAAGAAGCAGTTCTCACTATTTCCGCCATTACAGGCCATCCATCATCACTGGACAACTGTCTAAGGCATTCAGGATTTCCATCACAACAAGTATAGATCACCATACACAATGGGTCACAAGTTTCCTTAGTGCCAACTCTAGCAAGTGATGCAAACCCAATAGGATACAGCTCTTCCCAGATAGCACGTTGGTGCTGCTCCCCCCCTAAAGAAACATTTGCCAGAACCTGCAGACCCCACCGAACCAATCCATGATCAGGGCCTGAGGAACCGGCATCTGACCTCAGAACATTCCAAACAATTGCTACGCCATTAAGCTCAATAAATGAGGCCTGGTTTGCAGCTTCTCCAGCACACAAGTTTCTGAGGAGCTTAAAACACAGAGAAAGGGTTTGATTATGATGATGGTGATGGTGATGGTGATATGAAGCTAGAGCAAGTGACTGGACAATGTTAAGTACTGCAGGAAGAATCCTTTTAGAAGCTAGTTCCAAACGCCCAGAATCGGATTTGGCATTCTGAATGAGAATCTCAAGGGAATTTTCCAAGTTAGAAGAGTTGGAAGCTTGAAAGAGTAACTGAAGTGTGTCCTCTGATATGGGGCGCTCCAAAAATGTTGTATCACCCATTGCTGGATTGAAACGAAAAAGAAAAAAAAAATGTGAAATTTCAAAATTAAAATTTGATTTTGAAGGAGAATTCAAACACCCCCATAATCTATTTGGTTCAAGTCGTAGCAGAGCAAGCAGAATTGCAAAACGAAGAAAGAAAAATAATAATAGATTAAATATGGTTGAAATTGGCAGTGTTGATTACCCACACTGTTATCCATCAAAGAATTGAAGACTTTAATCAATAAGTCAGAAGGTACCTAAAAAACGCAAGATGAAGAACTGCAATTGTGGCCTCCAACCTCAACGACCATGTGAGATAGAATTGGGGTTAGGGTTTTAACTTTTCTTACTTTCTTCTGGTCTTTACAAAGATACAGGGTTTAAGTTGCGTATACTTATTAAAGTGTATGAAAAAATTTATTAAAATGTTATTATATGTTGGTATATGTTTTATATTTATAATTTATAATTAAATTAGGGTTTAGGGTTTTATATTGTAGATGATTAATATTTACATTATATAATTAAAATTTCCGAAGAAGTTAGCATATAAACTATGTTATAATACACAAAGAGAGAGAGAGAGACGTTCAACTAGGAGAGTAAGATTCAATGAAAAATTTTGTTATACTCACGAGAATAATTTATGAAATATATAAAAATGAAAGTATTTTATCCGGAGTTTTATATTGTAATGGTTAAAATTTTTTTCTTTTCAATTTTGATTACAACATTTTAAGTTTTTTATTTTCTTTTTCTTAATTAAGTTATTTTTATAAAATTAAAGTAATTAAATTTTTTCTATAAAAATATATTAACGATGTTAAATATATGTGTAGTTTTTTGTTATTTAATATTTTTTTTACTTTTTTATGTGTAGGTCAATGTCATTCTATATGATCTATACATGAATAAAAAAGTTAAATTAAAATTAAAAAGATATAAAAAAACATTATAAATTAATATGTAACATCATTTTAACATAATTAATATAAATATAATAGAAAAAATCTAATTAAATCAATTTTTTAAAAGATATAACTTAGTCGAGATAAAAAGGAAAAATAAAAAAATTTACTTAAATTATTTCAACCAAAATTAGGAATAAGCAACTAATTTAACATATTTTATTTTATAGTTGAGAAATATTTTATTTAATAATATCTTTAAATATGTTCTAATTTTCGATTATCGAATTTTTCTTTTAACACTTGCAAGAAAATGTATAACATATCTTTAAAATGTTAACATTAATAAAATGTTCCGGCTTATACCATTTATTTGTCTTTTTAAGTCTTTTGTAAATAAAAATTATTTAATAAAATTAGTTTTTATTTATATTAGTAAAAATACATGCATTACATGTTATTTTTTATAATAAAAAATAATAAAATTATTATTGTTATTATTATTATAAAATTAAATATAAATAATTTACAAGTTTATTGTAAATAAATTTTATTTATTTTGTAGGTAATATTTTAATTAAAAATAAAAAATCATTTAAAATTTAAAGAAATGGTTATTGAAAAAGAAAATTAATAAAATAATTATTTTAATTTAAAAAATTATATAAAGAATAAAATTGGAAAATAAATGTGACATAAAAAGAGAAATTATTTTATATATTATTTTTTAAGTGATGATTTTGTCCCTAACATTATTTTTCATAAGAAATTTATTAGTACAATAATATTGAAATAAAAGTATAAATTTTTAAGTACTATGCAATCTGAAAAGTAAATCCGAAATTATATTTTAGATTGTAAATACATTTCAAAAGATATATTAATGGTTTTAGAATTTTTGCATTTGAAAAGTTTAAAAAATTCTGGAATTAAAAACATTCATTCATTTTAGGAGGAATAAATATGTTCTTGTAAAATATTATAAAAAAATAGAAATAATCGTTACACAAAATTTTAGTGGTGTTTGATTCCTTAAATTTTAAAAGTATTAGTTTTAGTAAGTGATGTTAATTCACTATTGTTGGTACATGTTAAGATTAATTAAAAATAAATAAAAATATGAAAGATAAATGTGAGAAAGAATAACAGAAAAGGGGAGCATAGAGAGCATAATAGTCACAGAGAGAATAATCAACCAAATATTTTCATTTTTGTTGCCTCTTCAGTGCACTCAAAATGTGCTATATATGCATTTTCTTACAACTGCCTAACAAAGGCAATTAAAATAAAAGGAAGAGGAAAAGCAGAAAAAGTCATAACAAACTTGTGATTCCCTAATCATTCCTAACATATTTCCCTATGTGCATAAGGTAGAGTCACCACATAATTTTTAAAGTGTTAAGGTAGCTGAAGTTGTCTTTTACTAGTCCTGCAAATCACAGTCTCAGAATCAGTGGAGTGGCCCAACTCTGATGATGCAACTGTAGTGGACTCATTGGAGGGGATGAGTGTAATAGACCCAATGATCCTTACATCTCCTGCGGGCTCAAGAGTCACCTTGTCCTCAAGGTGGAATTGGGACTTAATGACATGCCAAGGCTCCTAAGTTACTTCCTCAAGGGGTAATCCCAACCAATGTATGAGGACCTATATTTGAGGGTCGAGGTAGAATTATCTCACTTCCAATCTAGAATAGTCGCGGGTTCTAGTATGGGCTAATGCTCGTTAATTTTGGGAGGAAGCTGAAGTGGTGGATTGGGAAGAGGGCTTATGTGTGGGCGTAAGAAGCTAATGTGAAAGACGTTGTGAATTCGAGCAGAAGGGGGAAGTTCCAATTTATATGCGACTGCCCCGAGTTTGTTGGTGACTTTAAAAGGGCCAAAAAAACGCTTATGGAGTTTGCTAATGTAAGGACCAACAACAAAAGCTTGCCTGCGGGGGTGGAGGCGCACATTTGCATAGTCACCCACATTGAATTGAATGTCCTTGCGATTAGTGTCAGCCCATTTTTCATACAAGCATGTGCCTTTGCAAGATTGCACTCTAGTTTCTACAAAGTATCTACTCTAGTGGCTAATTCGGACTGGACAGCAGCGTTCGATGTGCACTCAATAGAGCCAAACGGGATGGTAGGGGGCTTACGTCCAAACATAACCTCAAATGGGGAGAGACCAGTGGATGCATAGATGGATGTGTTAAAACTTCATTCGGCCCAAGCCAAGAATTTCCCCCATAATGAGGGTTGAGGGTGGACAAAACAACAAAGGTATTGTTGAAGGACTTTGTTAGCTACCTCCGTTTGGCCATCACTCTGTGGCTGATACGCTGTTGACACTCGAAGCTTGGTGTCGCTGAGTTTGAAGAGATCCCGCCAAAATTGACTTAAAAATATCAGATCGCGATCCGAAATCAAACTACGGGGAAGGTCATGGTATTTGCATACTATATTGACAAAGACGTCAGTAACTTGAGTCGAAAAGAAGGAGCGCAGAAGCATTCCAAAGTGGGCAGTCTTCGAAAAACGGTCGACCACCACTAGAATGGTTGTGTACCCCTTGTAGGAAGGAAGACCTACAATAAAATCAAGGGAAAGGTCCTCCCAGCATTGTGACGATGGAGGATTGGTTGAAGAAGACCCGAAGGCTTCTATGCTGGAATCTTCGTCTGTTGGCAAGTAACACATTGACTGATAAAGGATTGGACATCCTTACGAATGGAGGACCAATAAAAATGTGCCATCAAACGCCCCAGGGTTCGTGTGACTCTTGTATGACCTGTCATAGGAGATGAGTGACATTCCTGCAATAAAAGAGGTATTAGTGCACAGGAAGATGGTAACCATATTTTGTCCTTAAAGGTAATCAACTCCCCCTGTACTGAATATAGTGGAAACTCACTCGGTTTGGCTAGTATGTTGTCCTTCATGGCAATGAAATCTGAGTTTGAAGACAATGATTGCTTTAAATTATTGAGAAAGTCAAGCTGGGGAACATAGAGGACCATGAAGGTATCCAAGTTAAGAATTTCAACTCGAGAAAGGGAATCAACAGCATTATTGCTCTTCTCAGGCCTGTATTGTATTTCAAAATCATATCCCAATAGTTTAAACAGATAAGATTGTTGCTCCGGGGTCAAAACAGTTTGGGATAGAAGTTCCTTTATAGAATGTTGATCTGTCTGAATGATGATGTGTCGACCCAAGAGGTATTGTCGTCATTTCTGCACAACCGTGGTGATTGCACATAACTCACGTATATAAGTAGAAGAATTATAGAGTTTAGGGCAAACTTGCTTACTAAAATATGAGATCGGATGACCGTTTTGTGAGAAAATAGCACCCATATCAGAGCCTGAAGCGTCAGTTTGAATGGTAAAGACACTGTCGAAGCGAGGAAGTGCTAACACAGGTGAACTTAACAAGACAAACTTGAGTTGGTCGAAGGCTTGTTGGGCTTGGTAATTCCAGAGGAAAGCATCTTTCCTTAGCAGATCACTGAGGGCATTGGCTATCTTGGCGTAACCCAGAACAAATCGGCGGTAGAAACCGGTCAAACCCAAAAAACCACGGAGAGCCATAATGGGTGTTGGAACTGGCCAATCTCTGACTGCTTGGAGCTTGTCAAGGTCAGGCTGAACCCTGTGATTAGAAACTACATGGCCCAAGTAGTGGATTTTTTGATGACTAATGAAACATTTACTCCCCTTCAAGTGGAAATTATTAGAGAGCAGTAGGTGTAAGGTAGTTTCCAAATGAGTGATGTGTGTGTCGAGGGTGGGACTGTAGACCAATATATCATCAAAGAAAACAATGATGAATCTGCAAAGATGAGGACGAAACAACTCGTTTATTGCGGATTGGAAAGTGGAGGGGGCATTATCCAGTCCAAACAGCATGACACGAAATTCAAAATGGCCATTGTGTGTGCGAAAGGCTGTTTTGGAAGCATCCTTTGGATTCATAAGTATCTGATGAAAACCTGAAAATAAATCGAGTTTGGAGAACCACGAGGCATGCCCCAATTCGTCCAACAATTTGTCCACTATGGGGATGGGAAACTTGTCCTTCACTGTTGCGGCATTAAGAGCCCTATAGTCAACACAAAAATGCCACGTTCTGTCAATCTTCTTGACAAGAAGAGCAGGGGATGAGTAAGGACTTGTGTTTGGTTTGATGAAACCCGACTCCAGCATTTTATGAACCTGTACCTCAATTTCCTATTTTTGAAAATGTGGATAGCGGTAGGGGCGGACAGAGATTGGTGGTGTGTTTGGGAGGAGGGTGATAGAATGGTCGTTATTCCTTGAGGGAGGTAAGGACGTGGGGGTGGAGTAGCGATGGAGGAGGGTAGCGAGTCGTGGTTCAGATGTTGGGGGTAGAGAAGAAGGGGTGTTTTACGGTGGTTGCAGAGGAAGAGCATTGAAGGAAAGGGAAGAAGGTGAAGTAGTGGTGTTAAGGGAAAGTTAGAACAAAGCCGCGATCCTGTTAGTGTGTTGAAGGCACCGCAATTGGTGGACCGAAATGGGTGAGGGTGATGGGCCTGTGTCCCCTTGTAACTGGACTAATTTGTCTTGCTACGTAAATCTCATAAATGGTCCATTATAATCCATGACAAATGAGCTTACTAATGAAAGCTAGTGAACACCCAAAACAACATCCGTCCCTGATAGCTCCAAAGGGTAAAGTCAATAGGAAATGTATGGTCTGCAAGTGTTAATTAGGTCTAAGAACAAAATGTTGAATAGGGAAGAAAGTCACCATTTCCAACCATTACTTGTAATGGGCTAGCTATAGGTTCCAAAGGCAACTGGAGAAACTGGGCAACACGGGTCTGGATAAAGTTATAGGTTACCCCATTATCCACCAATATTTGCACGTTGTACCCATTTATGGATTTAGTAACCCGAAAGGTGCGTGGGTTCCATTGCCCCGATAGTGCGTGAAGGTTGATGAGACCCACTTCTAACGGTGGATCTTTAGTGGAATAAGAATCCAACTCAACAAGCTGCTCTAGAGGGTCGTTGGTGTCCACCGTGGTGAGAAGAAGGGATTGCAATTTGCAACGGTGCCCCTAGGTGTACCGTTCGTTGCAATTATAGCATAGATTCTTGTCACAACGAGCTTGCATTTCGGCTTTGGTGAGTCGTTTGATGGGAAGGTGTGGGTAAGAGTGGTGGAAGGGGTTTAGGAGAGGGAATTTGTGGTTGAGGTGGAGGTGGTGAAGGTCGAGCAAAGCGTGAGAATGAGGAATGTGTGGTGCGATTTTTTTCATCTTGCAGTTTCGCAAGAGCAATGGCATGGGGAAGATCAACTGGATGTAGAGCCAAGATCTCACGACGGATGTGTGGCTTGAGTCCGGAGGTAAAGCATATAAGGTAGAAACTTTGGGCAAGGTTAGAAATGTGGTTAGCGAGTGTTTCAAATTCAGAAAGATACTCTTAAAGGGTGTTAGTCTGTGTAAGCTTGCAGATGGCAACAATGGGGTCTTCAAATTTGGAAGGAGCAAAATAAAGCTCCAGAGCATGAAGGAAAGCTTCCCAAGATGTAAGCAAGCCATTGATGAACATCCACTGAAACCAAGCCAAGGCCGGACCCACAAGATAGAGCAAAACAACCTGAATTCGTTGATCGATGAGGGTTTGATGGAACTCGAAGAATTGGGTGACTTTGAAAATCTAGCCTAGTGCGTCAGAGCCATCAAAGGTGGGGAGGTAGAATTTTATGGGTCTGGTGAAAGGGTGGTGAGGGGGGTTGGATGATGAATGGGATTCCAAAGCGGATGTGCGGCCAGAGATATCATGTAAGGTGTTGGCAAAATTTGCTTGTGCAAGGAGGATCTGTTCAAGCAATTTGGTAATGTTGGGGTGTCGGATGAAGAGCATTTGTCAGCCATGGAGGAGAGTAGATCAATGGAAGCACCAATGAAAGGTAAATGTGAGAGAGAATAACATAAAAAAGGTAGCAGAATAGTTAGAGAGAGAATAATCAACCAAATACTTTCATTTTTGTTGCCCCTTTACTGCACCCAAAATGTGCTATATATGCACTTTCTTACAACTTCCTAACAAAGGTAATTAAAATAAAAGGAAGAGGAAAAGAAGAAAAAGTCATAACAAACTCGTGATTCCCTAATCATTCCTAACAGATTTCCCTTTCTCACGTGCATGAGGTGGAGTCACCACATAATCCTTAAAGTGTTGAGGTAGCTGAAGTTGCTTTTTACTAGTCTTGCATATCATAGCCTCAAAATCAGTGGAGTGGCCCAACTGTGATGATGCAACTGTAGTGGACTCATTGGAGGGGATCAATGTAATAGGCCCAATGATCCTTACAAAACCATTGTTATAAAGTAAGGAATGTTTTGATCTATAACGAAAAAAAGAAGAATGGATTCATCAAACAAACCCATAGATTATGCAATTTCATCAAGACATTACAAACAAAATTAGAAGTTAAATAAATTACGCAACTACATCCAATACTTTCTCAAACTTCCAGTTTAAAACTTATTCATTCTATCATCAATACTCGCTAGAACCAAACCAAGTGACCTATGCAAAAAATAATTCATCGACAATAGAACATACCAAAATCAAAACCACCAACAAAAAATAGGAACTTCCAAATCTAAAAATGGAAACAAGATGGAGAAGAAGAGGAAGGCTAACCTTTACAGCACGACCAATTAAATTAGTTTTTGGTATCAAATTTTGTTAAAATAGTTCAAGAAATACTTTTTGTTTTTTTTTTCAATTGAGTTCATTTGTTTTTAAAAAATTATACAATTAGATATTTTCATTAATATTATATTAATATAGTTAAATAGATGTGTATTTTTTTGTTTTTGTTTTTTATAATTTTATTTTATTTTCTTTTGCTTTTGTAAATTCTTTTGTTTATATGTCAAGTGGGTGTCATATTGACACTATAAATGTGACATGCCTTGTCTATATCAGTACCAAGTGTCACTCTTTTGTATTCATTTAATTTTTTATATTTATTTTTTATTCAATTCAATCCCAATTTTTTTAAAATGGAACAATGTTGTCTTTCTTCAAATTGAAACCAAATTTATTTTTTGTTTGAATGTTATACTGATGTTTTTATTAAAATTGACAATTTCATTAAATATTTCTAGAATTATTTTGTAAATGAAACTTAAATTTATTTACCAAAATATAATAATATTTATAAATCATATTTATAAATATTTTCATTAATTACAATAAATTTTTTGGTTCATTATGTTTTTTGTCCCTAAACTATTAAGTGTTTTTTGTTTTAGTCCCTCTATCAAAATTTGTCTTTTTTTACGTGACAAACGAAATGTCATGTCGCCAAGTCGTTTAAGTCGTGTGTATGAATTTGCACATGGAAAATAAATAAGTGAAACAATAACGTAGTTGCTGAAATTGGGGTTTTTCAATTGGATTTGAAAATTTTTACAGAGATTGAAGGCTATTTGAAGATTCGCATTGTTGTTTTCATCAAAGGGATTTAGCATTCGAAAATTAAAGAAAGTGGCGAAAAGGAAAAGTTGTAATTTATAGAGTTCACATTCAAATACAAGAGTTTTTGGAGTTTGCGTTTAAGCACAAGGGTTTGATCTACGAAATCGTGATTTGTCCAAGTGAGGTTAGTTTGTAAATTGGTTTTATTTTTTGTGTAATGTTGAGTGCGTTTAAGGTTATGATTGTTTGAGTTTGAGTCATGATTTACAATGTAAGGTTCAAATGAAGTTTGATGTCGCTTTTCCTCATATGGACAAGTTTGAAAAGAAGAGGTGAGTGAAAGACGTTGGTGGGGAATACATGTAATTAAAGGAATGAATCATGATTGATGGTCATACTTTGAAGCATTGAGAATAGTTAAAGAGTTCATATATGGTAATGTCAAACTTTGGCAGAAGGGTTCAAAACAAACATTATACAACAATCTGAGACTATTGAGTAATGATATGGAAGCAATATACTTAGCTAAATACACAAAGGCTAATCAAGAAGATGTTAATATATATGTTCAACATGTTCCTAGTCAGGCTAAAGTAATTAACTTTATTGGTGTTGATGGAGTAGAGGAAGTGGTGCGTGAAGAGGCAGGATAAAAAGAGGTCATGGAGGAAGAAGTGGATGAAGATGTTAAGGAAAAAGAGTTAAATGCACTTGAAGAAGAGTTAAATGGGCCAAAAGTAGAGGTGAATACGGATGAAGAAGAACTAAAGCTCCTGAAGAAAAGGTGAATGGGCTTAAATAAGAGGTCAATTTGCATGAAGAAGATGTGAATGTGCCTGAAGAATGTGGGATTGTTAAGGATGAAGAGGAAGAAGGAGGCTCAGTTATAGATAAACTTGATGAAAGTGAAAAAGAAAGGGTTGCAAATGATGATGATGGCTTTGGGATGGAAAATAAAAGGATTGTAAATAATCCACCATGTAGAAATATTCATCATGTATTGGATAGGTGGAAAAGATTGAAAAGAACCAAAGTACCAACATTTTCCAAATTTGATAACATTGTCGTTAACGCGATCAAATTAATACTACTAAACTATAACAACTTCATTATTGCTAAGATAGTAGCCAACAAAATAAAAAGGGTATAGTCAACCCTAAGTCATCTCCCAATGAACATGGAATTTATTCTTAACAAATTAGTTCTTATAAAAACTACAAAAGAGTTAGTAAAATAAAAATGATAAAGAAGATAAATATCAATAAAAGATTAAACAACAAAATAAAAAAATATAGAAAAAATTACATTTGTTAAAAGATTTAAAAAGATAAAAACAATTATTAAAAAAATAGGTTGATTTCACTGCTTTTTCAAAAATATGATTCATCATTGGTTAACATCATTGGTACAAGCCAAAAGTATCATATTACTTTGCACTATGCAATATTACAATACTAACTATAGTTGATCTTTAACAAAAACATAACAAAAAATTGCTAATGCCCACGATACAACAAAAAAAAGTAGCATATTTTTCCAACTTTTCACTATTATTCTACAGTTTTTAGGAACCATCAACAAAAGTAATGCATTTTTTCACTTACCTTTCAATTTCTACATCTCTAAAATAATCTTCCTTTGTTCTTCAAAATAGTTGTCTTTAATAACAACAATCTTTTCCCTCACCCACAAATTTTTGATGCTAATTGTGAAAACGAACCACATGTTTGTGACATTTTCTAACCAATGTAAAGGAATATGCTTTGGGAACTAAATGGAGATCTATGAAGGGTGCATCAACTTAAGCTAAGACTATGAGATTGGAAGAAGAAAAAGGGATTTCAAGCTTGTTCTTGCTTTCCCTTAAGCCTTAGAAAATATTAGACCTCTCATAAAGAGCCATGGTTAAAGAATATGGAAGCAGAAGATGGAGCTTCAAGGATTCTACTCTTGTGGATGATCACATCTTTCTTTTTTATCTTAAAACACTTTTTTTAAAATATGTAATATAGCTCAATTTTAGGTCTTGTATTTGGCAAAGACACTTTGTTTAGCTTTGTTTAGAAGGATTGGTTGCTTTAAGAGAGAGTTAAGGCACCATTAGGTCCTTAAGTAGGAGGTAAAATGTGAGACCCGTATAAATAAAATAATGATTTATTTTAATTATTTTATTTTGGGATATTAAATAATAAATAATTTTGTGAAATGGTATTGAGAAATATTTAAAGAGGTAAATAAAATTAAATTAGTAATTGTTTCTATATTAATATTTTTTTTAAAAGAGTTGAAAGAGTTGTTAAATATAAATGTTTATGCTATGATATCAATGGTTGAAGTTTGATCTAGTGGTTGTTATGTGTGCAAGGGAGGGATGTGTGCATGGTCTCAAGTTCAAACTCTTTAAAGTCCAAAAAGGCTTGTGAACTCAATTGCTGCAAATTAAGATGAAAGAGAAAGGTGAAAAAGGGGTATAGTATTATATTGTATAATTGTGAGGAAAGTGTGCTCTCCATGCATTATGTCTGTGCTGCAACGTATGTAACTCATTGGTTACTTTCATTTCTTTTTGCCTTGCATGGTAGGAGAGAGAAAAGTTAAGGAAATGAGTTAGTTCTTTTGGTATAGCCGTGAATCCAAGGGGTTGTGGTTCCTTTATTATTTTCTTCACTGACGTTATCATACTTGGCTCATGCATTTATTTTTCCATCCTTGCATGGTTGTGGGCACATGATTTCTTAGACTTGGAAAGTTGTAAGTGGCCTTTGAATTCCTTGGGGAGATTACCATTCCATTGGAAATTGTAGGTTTCATAAATGGGTATTATAGAGGCACTTAAACACACTTTAAATGTATCATTTACACACATTAAAGTAGTGCTTTATTGGAGGGAATGAGGAGTTAAGAAATAGAGAAACTGAAGTTAGTTGGTAGCACTAGTACACTAAGAGGATATTGCACCGGTTACTTTTGCTTATAGGCACCGGTTCTACAACCGAGGCATATACGGGCGAGGTAAAAAGGGGTAGGTTTTATGCCTCGGTTGTGAACTGAGTTAAAAAGAATAGGATTTATGCCTCGGTTTTTACGTAACCGAGGCAGTAACTTGTTTTTTTTTTAATTTTTTTAACCTTTAGGATGTTGTTGATGTATGTTCTTATGCATAAGCAGACACCCATCTTCCACTGTCACCAGCATCATTTCACCTTCCCACTTTCAGAGCTATCAACACAACAACGCAATTCCACATTTTCAGTGAAACAAGAAGGATTCTCCACCAGCCTCTGTTCCTCTGTTCCTGGAGGTCTCAGCTCTGCCGCCACTCAAAAACTCCAATCAAAAATCCAAAAATTGAAACTTCAATAAAAAATCCAATCAAAAACTCAAGCAGAAACTCCAATCAAAAATCCAAAAATTGAAATAAAAAACCTAGACGAATCGGAACCCTAGACGAATCAGAACGACCACTGCGCCCCGCCGCAAGAAAAGGAACGACCACTGCGCCCTTGCGCCGTCGTCGCGCCTCCGTCTTTGGCTTGCGCGAGACCGCTGGTGGTGCTGCCCCAAAGTTGGGTCTCTCTGTGAGAAGATAATCTCGCCCCATTGTGCGCAGATCTAAACATGGAAGAAGGATGAACACCCCTTTTCAGATCTAAACAAGAAATAAGGGTCGAACCCTTTTCGGATCTAAACTGAAGAACAACGAAGAAGAAATGGACGGCAGCAACGCGAAGAAGAAGAACCGTAGAAGCAATGGACGACAACAACGACGGACGAAGCGAAGCGGCGACGAACGAAGCGAAGCGGCGATGACGAGGGTGCCACCTCTGTGTGTGATGGAATTAGGGCGATGGCGATCCGGTAGTTGTGGGCGAATGATGAGGGGGTTTTGAGGGATCTGGAGGAAGCGGAGGAAGCGCCATTGCCGCGACGGCGAAAGGTGGGAGTCGTTAGGGTTTGGGGAGGAAGAGAAGCAGGGGGCGTTGTTGGAAGAGGAGAGGGTTATGAGAGGGCGAAGCGCGATCGAGGAGAGGGTTATGGCAAGATAGGTATATTGCCTCGGGTCCAAGTGCACTGAGGCATTCTATGGGGTGTTAGGCATCGGGTGGGATTTGAACCGAGGTCATATTATCTATATGCCTCGGTTCCCCTTAAACCGAGTCAAAAAAGTTAACGTAAACTACGAAAATGCCACCGGTTTTGTTTTCTTACTAGTGATTAGGCCTCGGTTTTGTTTTTAACCGAGTTAATTTTGCTTTTATGCTTCGGTTCCATCGCAACCGAGGCGTATAAGTTTGTCAAAATTGCAAAAATGCCACCGCCTTTACATATGCCTCGGTTTTTTAAAAACCGAGACGTATTACCCGTGTTATTATCCCCGATTTGCACTAGTGTAGGGTGAATTTCGAGTAACCTTGGGTTGTTAGAGTAGGCATTGGTTGAGTGAGTTAGTGATAATTAAGTGGTAGAAGACCAACCCTAGATGGGGTATATTCTCAAAAAACCGTGAGAGAGAGTTGGGGAGGAACTTTTGAGAGCAAAGTTGGTGAGAGAAAGTGGAAGTCACTCTAGCTCTTGGATTTTTTGGACGCAACTAGAAGGAAGCTTAGAGGAGTGAAGGCTTGGTGTCTAGTGAAGAAAACAAGCCAAAGAATCTTGGAAGCTAGCTTGGAATGGAGGTAAGGGGTTTAACTTGGGATATAACATAGTGTATGATGGGTAGAAGGTAACATTATAATGTTGTTGCATGCTTTCTTTCTTGTGTGTTGGAATTAAATTTATCATGTTGATGCATGCACTTTTCTTTTGGGTTTAGTTTCATGTGTTGTTACATGGAGAATGGGTATTCACATGTTCATTTTCGTTTTTCTACTATATGGGGTATTTAATGGATTATACATGTTTATATTTTATGAAAAAGTGGTGTTGTTGTAATGGGTATACATGATGGGTGTATTGGGGTGTTGTTTGTGTATGAAAAAGTGTCATGGGTACACTTTAAAATCATGTATATTTTGTATATCTTGGTTCTTATTACCTTGCAAGAATTATATATTGTTGGGAGCACTTATCTACACTCTTTAACCAAGAGTGTGGGTAAGAGGGTATTGAGAATTCTTTCCCATTGTTGGAAGAGGAAAGAATGAGTTATGAGAATGAAAAGAGTGAAAGTGATATTTTGGTGAAGTTGGGAGCATGGGATTGATGAAAACAGTGAAGATGAATGGAGTTGGTGTCATGGGTGGAAGAGATCATGAAGGAAGAAGGAAGAAGTGAAGAGTGTATTGTGTGCATGTGTTATGTGGAAGAGAGAAATGAATGGAAGGAGGTGTGTGTAGGTTGACATAAAGTGAAAAGAAGAGAGAGGGAAAGGAAGGTTAGTGTGCTGCAACTTAAGGTGTGGAGTGTGGAGAGAGTGATTAGAAAAATAAAATAACATAAGTAGAGAGATGTGGGGCCGTGGGCATTAAATGAAAGAGAGAGAAGAGTGAAATGAAAGAAGGGTAGTGTGTGAGGGTGTTTGTACGTAGATGAGGTTGGGAGAGTGAACAAAGAAGAAAATAAAAATAAAATGTTGTGTGTGGGCCATGAGCTTTAATGTACAAAGGAGAAAAGGAAAGAAAAGAGTGGGAGAGTTGTGTGCATGGGAGTGTGCTACGTATGGGGAGAGGAAGAATGATTTTGTTTTGAAAAGTCAAATAAAGTGGAAAGTGGGGTCCACAATTTTGAGAGAAAAGAGGAGTGAGTGGAACTTGTGTTTTAATTTGAAAAACAAAAAAAAAAGGAAAGAAGTGAAAGGTTACCTAAATGGTAGAAGGGGAGAGAGAAATAAGAAGTGGGTGGTTTTATGTGGGACCTACCTTGGAAGTGAGAGAAAATATAATAGCCTTGGGGCCCACTTAAAAAGGTAGATGTAAAAGGAAGTGTGTTTAGAGTAAAAGGGGATGTATTGGAACTATGTTTTTTTTATATGTTGGGAATTTAGTAAAAAGTGGGGGTGCATTAGAAATGTTATTCTATTTGATGGAAGTGTGAAATTAGTAATTTCACGGGTGTGTCAGTTAGAAAAAAATAATTAAATTAAGTTATTTAATTATTTGTGAATTTTAATTAATTGTTAGTCAATAAATTTAATTGACTTTGTATATGATGGTGATTTATGTATGGAGCTTCAAGGATTCTATTCTTGTGGAGGATCACATTTTTCTTTTTTATCTTAAAACACCTTTTTTTAAAATATATAATATAGCTCATTTTAGGCCTTGTATTTGGCCAAGACACTTTATTTAGCTTTGTTTAGAAGGCTTTGTTGCTTTAAGAGAGAGTTAGGGCACCATTAGGTCCTTAGTTAGAATGTAACACTTAAAATGGGTTAAAAATGGATTTTGGAAGAAGTTAGTTACAAGGAGCCTTTGTATTAAATGTTTCGACTAAGTTAGTTACAAAGCATAAGGCTCCTCACATTTAATGTTTAGGCTCTTCATTTAATGCTTAAGCTTGTAATTTAATGATGAGACTCCTCATTAAATGATGGAAAGGCTCCTAGACATTCTATGTACTTTAGCCTTCTCCTTCACTTATAAAAGGAGAGTCACCATTTTGTAATCCTTAGAACTTAATTGAATTTAAAGTCTTTTTGCCAAAATTGCAAGACTTCTATTATTAAGTTCTCACCTTATGAAATTGTTTTCTTCTAGACTTCTTCATACATACTCCTTCATGGTTCGCCTAACTTCCTAGAGGGACATCCAAGATCATACAACACCAACATCTTCATCTCTATTTGTTTTTTCTACTTTCATTACATCATGAAGTCCACCTATTTGAAGAAGTTTCATCAACTCATCATGGAGATCATCTTATGTTGAAGGAGCCTCCTCAAAGCAATCTCCAACACAATGCTCCTCTGCGAAAAACCAAATCATTTGCTCTCAAATTTCATCATACTACAACACTAATTTACAAATTAAATTACCAACTCTAATGAAAAACCCTAATGCCCAAACCCTAGATCCTCAATCCTACTCTTCACACAAAGACAAAAGAATGAAGTTATGTATCTTTCCCAATAGAAACTCCAAAAAGTACAATTTTTCCTCTTCATTATTTTTGTTATTTTCGTTAACTTTTGAATGTTAAATCCTTTGGTGAAAACAAGAATGCAAATCCTCAAATGACCTTTGACAATCTCTATAAAATTTTTCAAATCCAATTCAAAACAACCCTAATGTCAACAACTATGTTACTATTGTTTCATCTATTTTATTTTTCACGTATCAATTCTAAAAGTACACATGTCTTAAACGAGTTAAGGACAGGACACACTATTTGTCAATAAAAAATCGCCAACATGTTAGTTATGGAAAACAAAATTTGAAAGAGAAAATAAAATAAATAGCGTTTAATAGTTTAGGAAAAAAAATTATTAACACTAAATTTTATATATTTAATGCCAATTTACGATTATATTCTTTATTATCAATTTCATATATGTCTCTTAAGAATAATGTCTTTTTAGTTTTTTTTTTAATATTTAGTTTTTGAGTTGAATTTTTTCCTTAAAATTTTGAAAAAAATATATTTAGCTATTTTATGTATAAAATTTTTAATTAATAGAAACTTGTTAATTTAAAACAATTTCATAAATATTTAATAAAAATATTAATTTTAACAAAATATAACATTTATATATAAAAAAAAGTTTGGTCTTAATATAGAAATGGACAATATTACTCCTTTTTAAAAATTAAATTATATTAAATGAAAAAATAAATATAAAGACTTAATTGAATATTAAATAATGACATTTAACATTAATACGTGGTGTTAACACTCACATTGTTATTACTACCTCATAGTAACAATACCACATGACACCATACTTGAATGAAACTTAAATTAAATTAAACAAAGTAAAAATAATAAAAAACCACAAACTAATACCTAACATATCTTTAATGATATTGGGTACGGATCTAATATGAATATCCTAATTGAATCAAATTAAAAAAAAAATGTGCACCAATTCGTCTATAATACATATTATATAATTTAAAATATATATTTCGTTGTGAATTATATAATTCATAATGTAGTATATATTTTAGGTTAATTATGTAATTCTATATTATAATTATACTATCTAAAATATAATTTTACGTACGAGTTATATAATCTAAAATTTAATTTTATATTTGAATTATACAATTCAAAATTAAACTTATATTTTAGATTAATTTTTAAATTTAAATTATAGATTAAACAATTAGAAATATAAATAGTATTATAGATTATACAATCTAAAATATAATTTTAATTTTGGATTGAATTTTAAATGTGTATTATAAATACTACAATTTAACATATTTATGTATTACATAATTGAAAACTCCAATTTCAAACAATATATAATTGGAATTTTGAAAACTATGGAGTGCAGAAGAAAAACAAGGGGTGGAAGAAGAAATTATGTTTGACTGATCTTTTATTGTATGAGAAAAATGAATCTAGTGTGGAGTAGTGATCCCAAATATAAAAATTGAAAGTGGTTTTTTTCTGGCTTGAGTCAATTATGAGAACATCAATCCTTTAAATGTCTTCAAGGGTATTATGAGAAAATGTGAATTATTTTGTTGTCTGTGAGAGACTGAAATGTTTATTTTTATAATTATGTTTTTCATGTTAATTAAAGAATTGTTTGTTTTTCATGATAATTTGTCACCCATATTACTGATGGAGTAATAAATATATATATTTACTTAAAAACGCAATAAAATTCTGAAAGAAGAAAATATATAAAAATGAGTAATGAATAGATACAAAAATAAATGGATAGTGACATGTGAACAACCAGAAAGTCTAGAACAGTGTGACTCAGTTATATAATAATGAAAAATGAATGGTTAAAAATGATTAAGAGGATCCAAATCTATCACTTGGTATTTCTTTCTACACCATTGAATCCATGTCAGATAGTGACCAATGGTTAAAATTTAAGAAGGAGATGACCCAAATATAAATACTCAACAACATGAAAGAGAATTGTTGCTTTCACAAAACAATGAATAAACTAATAATATTATATTAACAAAACCATCACCACAAAAAAACAACCAATTGTTATTTATAATCCTGATGTGATGTAAGGTCCCAATTACATAATAAATTTGTGATTCTCAACTTCTCAACTTTCCAATTTTGAAAACAGCAGTGTCTGCCATATTATTTCCCATTGCAATTGTTTATTCTTTTTGTTTTTTTTTTTGTCGCCATGAACTTGTGTTTTAAATCAATTATGTGTTGTTCACTTTTGAGTTAAATTAATTAAATATATTAGTTAGTGTTTAAAAATATTATAAAATAGCACAAAGTAGGGCAAGTTCGTCAAGCATGACATATAACATGTAACAGAAGAGTATAACTCATTTTATATAATGTACGCCCCCACCTTATTTTAAGTAAAATATATTTTATGAAGAATAAAAAATTATATTTTAAAAATTTTAAATTTTATTTTTAAGATGTAATATATATATATATATATAATGATAATATATATATAATATCATATGCAATTTTAATTTTTAATATTAAAATAAGAAAACTAAAAGACATATATGAACCATGTTATAATATATAACATCATATGCAATTTCAATTTTTTAATATTAAAATATAGAAACTAAGATATGAAAATTGATGTTTTCCTAACCATGTTATAAGTGCGAGAACCATATTGATTTGCTTTGTTGATGATTATTTGTTATTAAAAATATTGATTAATCATCTTCAATAAGATATTTCTGTCTAATAACTTAATTTATCCATAAAACTCAAATTCATAATTTTACAAAAATTTAAGGACATTTTCGCTTTCAACAAAAAGCTTAAACTATTACATAAAGTTCTATTAATAATATCAATAAAACTCTTGTAGAAACACTTTTAATTTGCTAACCATTATAAGGTTGCTTTAGTAATATTAAATAAAATACTTATAAAGAATACTTTTAGTTTGTTAACGAGACAATTTTATAATTTTCATTGTAATGTCCTATTAAATATCTCATATTATATATATAAACTACATACGTTCTCAACAAATCTCAATTTTTCATACTTGTAACATTTTATGTTTTTTTTAATTACCATCAAAATAAATAGAATCTACAAAAAAAAAGCCATTGTGTAATTATGACCATAATAAATGGAAATTTAGATTATACAACGATCACTTTTGACATTATATTATACTTCTCCAAGACTTATGTGTTGAATTGGGCTAAGAGATTTTGAACATGACATACTACTTCATATTCATATAGCGTCACATATCTCAAGGCATAAGTCCTCCTTGTATGATAGGGTAAAACCTATTTATCTAACTTAAAATGATTCTCTTTCATACCAATCAAAGTTATAGCAATCTTTATTGACTATTATCACTTAAACACTTTCATTTATACGAGCTCAATAATTAGTAGAATCTAAATAATCTCATTTAGAATTCCTTATTCAACATATCCAAGAACAAAGTATTAGAGTGAACAAAGTATTCCTTATTTAGATCTCAATGACTTTGTGCAGCTATGTGTGAGAGTGGAAGAACAAATTAGAAGAAAAGCTTCCACTAAAAGGAACTACCCTACCACCTGGGTATAGGACAGATCCTAAGAGGGAGGGTAGTCCAAAGAGGTATGAAAAGCCTTAAGAAAAAGAAAAAGAGAAAGAGAAAGTGAGAGGTAAAGAAAAAGAGAGAAAGAAATACCCCTCAGAAAGAATCTTCAAGAGACACAAGGGGTAGAGAGGCCAGATGCTTTAAGTGTAGAGAGAGAGGACATTATTCTTCTAAGTGTCCTCATAAACGGTCTACTTATCTCTTAGACCATCAAAGTAAAAGTGAAGATTCTTCTAGTGACTCAGATACTTCTATATCTGAGGAAGAAGCCTTACCTTGTGAAGGTGATTTATTATTGGTAAGACGACTTCTTGGAAGTCAAACCAAAGAACTAGAACAATCACAAAGGGAAAACCTATTCAGAACACGATGCAAAATCTTTGAAAACACTTGTTCATTGATTGTGGATAGTGGTTCCTCTTGCAATTGTTGTAGTTCTAGAGTGGTGAACAAATTGGCCTTCCCTACTATTTCTCATCCCAAGCCTTATAAGCTTCAGTGGATAACAGAGGATGAAGAAATAGTAGTGAACACACAGGTAACCATACCAATATCCATTGGCAACTATGAAGAAAATGTTTTATGTGATGTTGTTCCAATGGATGATGGACATGTATTACTTGGTAGGCCATGGCTATATGATCATAACTCCACTCATGATGGCTATACCAAAAAAATAAATTTCCTCCATAAAGGCAATAAACTCACATTGATTCCTCTTACACCTGAACAAGTGAAAGAGGATGAAATACAAATAAAAAAAAATTTGACATAGAAAGAAAACATGAAAATAGGTTGGAAAAGCAATCTTCTCAAGAAAAGAAGAAGGAGACAAAGGTATGTTGTTAACTTCTTCATTAACAGGTAAATACCTTGACTCTTCTTCTAACAAACATCACTTTGTTTCTTCATTTTCTCATGGGGAATGTTCCAAACAAAGTGAAACCAAAAATATATTAAAGGCCAAGACTTCTTTCATCCAATTTTTGTCAAAAGGCCTTCATTTTATCTTCTTCTCTTTCCATACCTCCTTTTACTCATACTAATTGTTGTTATTTTTTGTAGATATATTTTTGACCTAGGTGGACAATAGAAACATAAGTTGTACTTCTTTCTTTCTTCCCGATTTGAGAACAAATCGTTTTTAAAGAGGGAGGGAATGATGGCAACCCCTTTAGGGACTTCCCATCCAAAGAAGTATCAACTAAAACTAAGACTAAAGAAAGGGAAGTACAATAAAGATTGCTAAAACGATTTCCTTATCTAAGTCTTAGATAGATTCTCCTTAAACTAAATACTTTTACCTTGTTTTGTAGGACACAAATAAAGGTGGGAAAGTATGCTTGCACATCATAAAAGGTTACCAATCAAGAGAGTACAAAGGAGACAAGTTAAGCCGTGAAGCCTCTTCTTTGGAGCACATTTGACATGTGGAACACATGCCAATCATGAAGCACATTTACCACATGGAACACACCAGACGTAGCTTCCCCTCTTTGAAGCACATTTACCACATGGAACACACCAGACGTAGCTTCCCCTCTTTGAAGCACATTCTCCATGTTGTCCACGTGAAACATACAACTCACGCTGCCCACTTTTATCAGCACATTGCAGTAGCTTCATGCACATTTTAGATTGATAGCCATGCTTCTCTTACTCTATAAAAGAGAGCTTCATCTTGTATAGAACTTAACTTGAGTTTGATAATGAAATGCTGCTGAAATCCAGTCCTTCTCTCAAGTTCATTGCTGATAGCTGATTTAGCTTGTCTCCCTCTAGCTCCCTTCCCCTTTGGAAGGTCGTCTGAGTTAGAACTCACTACACACACTCATCCAAACACTGCCACACATTTCATCAAACACCTTCCGTGCATCGTCGCATCTCCATCCATTCTCCATTCCGCTGCCACTTCTGGACCAAGAAGCCACTCCATTCTTGAAGGTGGAGGTCGCTTATTTTTTAATTAATTGTGATCCTTTTTTACAACTTTACGAGACCTATAAAGCAGAAAAACAACAAATTTCAGTTTTTGATATTTTATAAAGCATGAACTATGAACGTGTAATATAGTATCAACAACAAACAACAATGACAGACAACAAACAAGTTCAATCAAACAACAACAAACAAGTTCAACAAAAAAGTAACAACAAACAAGTTCAACAAAAAAGTAACAACAAACAAGTTCAACAAATAAGTTCTTCAAAACGAAAACGAAAACGAAAACTAACCTTGGTTAATTGGAATAAAGTGTTGCCACAAGTGAGAGAGAAAACAAAATGTGTCTATGAAGGACAAGAACACGAAAATAATCGGTCTAAACAAACGAAAATCATACTTAAAGTAGTAAATTAACATGCATTTGTATCAAATGAAAGAAAGATTACATGTGATGGTCCTCAAACTTCGTTCGAGAAAAGTTTGAGCATAGAAGAGGGTCTCGCGCGCTAAGATAAAGTGAATGAATTTTCAATCTCCGCTCAAATTTTTATTGAATTCACTAACCTTTTAACGTCTAACACTGGAGCATTCGACGTTTTATATCATTTTACGTCGAATTACAATTCTAAACGACGTTTAATAATTGCATTTATTTACAAAAATGTCACCGGTCATTTTTAACGTTGGCTATTGAGTGGTTCGACGTTGAACACGTGACGTTATACACTGTTTTTGCACTAGTAGGAATCATATGTATAAGAATAACTAAGAAGAATTGATACTAAACCCTAAATCATAAACCTTAAACTCTAAACCCTAAACACTGACTATATATATATCCCGCGCGCATAAGTTTATAATGAAAAAGAAATTAAAATAATATCTACCAATAAGATGATAATATATAATATCATATACAATTTTAATTTTTAATATTAAAATAAGGAAACTAAAAGACACGAAAGTTGATGATTTCCTAACTATGTTATAATATATACCATCATATGCAATTTGAATTTTTAATATTAAAATAAGGAAACTAAGACATGAAAATTGATGTTTTCCTAACCATGTTATAACTGCAAGGACCATATTTATTTGCTTTGTTGATGATTATTTGTTATTAAAAATATTGATTAATCATCTTCAATAAGATATTTCTGCCCAATAATTTAATTTATCCATAAAACTCAAATTTATAATTTTACAAAAATTTAAGCACATTTTCCTTTCACCAACAACCTTAAACTATTAAACTATTACATAAGGTTGATTTAATAATATCAATAAAACTCTTGTAGAAACACTTTTAATTTGTTAACCATTATAAGGTCGCCTTAGTAATATTAAATAAAATAGTGATAAAGAATACTTTTAGTTTGTTAACGAGACAATTTTATATTTTTAATGTCCTATTAAATAGTGATAAACAATGTGTGTGTGTGTATATATATATATATATATATATATATATATATATACGCGTGTATGTTTTTCAGTTGGTATATTTTAACAATGTGTACCGAGTTTTAGTAGACAAAAATACCCTTATATATTATGGATTCTAAGTTTTAAGGTTAAGGGTATTTTAATAATTTTCATTCTCAAAACTAAAAAAAAAGAAACTCCCAAACCCTTACTCACCTCTCTCATTCCTCTCAACCCTTTCTCTTTCATCTCTCTCACTCCAACCTTTTCTCTGTACTGTAGCTCCAATTGAAAAAAAATCAGAAACTCTTGCCGTTAAACAATTTACCTTTGTAAAGAGTTGAGTCATTGACATATTCACCCTCAGGCAAAGGTTCATTCAAGGTCTCTTCAATTTCACCATCTTCACTAACCTCTCTAATTTCATCATCTGCATATGTTAAATCATCATCTCTAAAAAAACCCTCCAAGCCAATTACCAATTCCTTCGGATGTCATTATGCTTGTGAAAATTAGATAAAATTATATACGACACAAATTATAACATGAAAACTCATTATAAAATCATTTTTTGTAAGAAATTGTTTAACAACGAGTGTTTCTAATTTTTTTCTAGGCCAATTACCAATTCCTTTGATGTCATATGCTTGTGAAAATTAGATAAAATTAGATAAGACAAAAATTATAAAATGAAAACTCATTATAAAATTATTTTTTGTAAAAAATTGTTTAACAGAAAGTATTTCTAATTTTTTCCAGGTCTATTACCAATTCCTTTATGAATTGTTTAACAACAAGTGTTTTTGATTTTTTCAATTGGAGCTATAGTATGAATGACAGAAAAAAGATTAGAATGAGAGAGACGAAAAAGAAAGGATTGAGAGAAATGAGAGAGGTGAAGAAAGATTTGGAAGATTTTTTTCTTTTCAGTTTTGAGAATGAAAATTATTAAAATACCCTTAACCTTAAAACTTAGAATCCATAATATATAAGGATATTTTTGTCTACTAAAACCCGATACATATTATTAAAATGTACTAACTGAAAAACAAACGTACATACATTAACAAACCATATATATATATATATATATATATATATATATATATATATATAAACCTACATGCATACATATATAAATTATATACATTCTTAACAAATCTCAATTTCTTATTATAATTGTAACATTTCTTTTAATTACCATCATAATAAATAAAATTCACACTCTAACAAAAGAAAGTCATTTATGATCATAACAAATGAAAATCCCAGAATATCAAATGCACAGTACCATTAAATTATACAACAATAACATTTGACACTATATTATATTTTTATAACACTACAAAAAAGAAGGGCATTACCGAAGGCCAGAAGCCCTCGGAAACAGCCCAAAACCGTCGGTAAAAGGTAATTACCGAAGGCTTATCGACGGCCAAAGAGCCATCGGTAAATCCCTTGTCGCTAACATTTACCGAGGGCTTTTGCCCTTTGGTAATTACCGAGGGCCAAAAGCCTTCGGTAATTACCGAAGGGCTAAAGCCTTCGGTAATTTCCGAAGGACGAATTTTCTGCTGTCCAGTAACCAATTATGGTGCAGTTTATGATCTGCTTTGGTGCTAATTTCGTGTGATTTTTTATAACCAGAATTGACATATGCAATATAACCAGAATAGAGAATTGACAAAAAGAAAGCTAAACAGATTCAAAACAGTTTTAAAACAGTAATAGAAAGAAAATAGAACCTAATTATGAACAAAATCCTAATTGAAAACTTGAAACAAAGCATAAAACTAATCAAGAGCTTAAAACAGAACAAGTAACTACAAAGGAAGAGAAAATAATAGAAATAAGCAAAGAAAAGTGACCTAAAAGAAGTTCTAAAATAGATTCAAAAACAGCAAAAGAACCTAAGCTAAAACAACATAAACCAGAAAATGAATGAACTTTAAAAGAGCAAAGAAAAGTGACCTAAAAGAAGTTCTAAAATAGATTCAAAAACAGCAAAAGAACATAAGCTAAAACAACATAAACTAGAAAATGAATGAACTTTAAAAGACCTAAAAACTATTATCAACAAAACTAACAACTAAACTAAAACAGATCAGTAACAAGAGTAAGTATTTATAAACTAAAGCAAGAATAGTAAACTACTCTAGGGATTTATAAACCAAACCAGACCTAAACTAAGAGAAAAATAGTTCAGAAAAAAATACCCCTATTTTATTACTAAAACAGATACTAAACACATCTATCAAAGTAAAAGCAAAAATTTTAACTACAACCCCTCACCCCCACACTTAAGAGGCACATTGCCCTCAATGTGTGAGTGAGTAAGGTTTTCTAATCAACAAAAACATACTCAGATCAAACAGCAACAAATATGTACAAGAATAGAAACTGAAAAACACAAAAAGAACAACAACTGAACAAGAATAGAAACAAGACTTAAAAGTAAAACTATAAAACTAAAGAGGAAAAGAACTTATTCAGATTGGCCACAAATCAAAGTTAATTCTTTTTATTTTTATGAAAAACAACATATTATCTATCCTACTATTTATTATGCTACTTAAAGCTATGTAAACTACTATAAAAGACCTATAACTACTATTTAAAAGAAGGGAAAAGAAAGAGCTTATTGGATTTTCTCCACTGTCAGCCAAGATGTTCCTTAGCTCCTTCCCAGCTCTCTGCTTTAGCATCATCAGTTCTCTATTCAATGCTTTCAGCTGCAGCAACCAAATCTCCTCATGCCTTTGCTGTTGATTCTGCAAATTCCAGGCTCTTTGAGCATCATTTATACCTTCTCTTGCATCCATCACCACTTCCTTTGTGTCTGCAGCTTCCTTTGGATGAGTGGCAATATTAGTCATGTCAGCTGCAACAGCAAAATCAAAGTCAATGTTCATCAGTGAATCATCAAACATTTCAGCTTTGTTAAAAGTGAAATCAAGATCATTTTCATGAAGAACCAATGCATCAAAGGTGGGACATATATTATCAGTGCAAACAGTAGGGGTATGGATACGTTCAATCTCAAATGGTGCTCTAAGAACCTTAGAATCAATAACTACTGCAGTGTTAACATCAGGCTCTAAAGGATCTATGCACAGGCAATCAAATGAGCTAAACTGCAAAGGAAACTCCGATAAGACAACTAGAATTTCAAGGTTAAACAACACCTGTGTTGGCTCTTCCTTAGTAATAACAACAGAATCCATAGTTAACTCAACACAGTCCATAAAGCTATCCTCAAAATTGTTGTCCAGACCAATGCACACATTATAAAAATCATCAGAAATATCAATATGTTCTACAACACAAATTTCATCCAGCTTTTCAGTACAATCAGGTATAACAGCAAGAATATCTGGCAAGGGTTTCTCATGCATAAGATTATCAAAGCTAGTTTGTACCTCACCCAAACAGATAGGAAGCTCAAATTTAAAATCAACATGTACTGGCTCCTCAAAAATAACCTCACTAGCATCTATCAAATCAGCAGCTAAATGAACACCTACTGTGAAGCTATCATCAACTGGAATGATGTCAAAATCAGCACATAACTCTAAAACAGCATAAGGTATGTCAATATGTTCAATGGAAAATGCTGAATCTAAAATGTGAGTGTGTGCAGACATCCAAACAGCAGTATCAAGATCCAAGACAGGCTTTATTGGTTCAAGTTGTAAAAGATCAAAAGCATTAATATCAACTTGAATCTCATGTACATGAATAGGAATATCAAGTTCAGAACAAACCTGATCAAGTCCACCAACTACCTCATTATGATTATGGTCAGCTTGAAACTCCATGGTAGAGGCTGCTCCAGTGGTGCTTCATTGATTGTTGCCTCCTTCTCCTCTTTAGCTTTCCTTGTCAGTTGATTGATAGCAACCACTATTTGGGCCACTTGGGTGGTCATTTCTTGAAAATTTGATGCTGCAATCCCCTGCTGCTGATCACAAAATTGATCCTGCCAAGGCTGCACTGACTGGAATTCATCCAGCTCTGGTTCAACATATTGGTGCCAATATGAATCTGGCAGCTGCTGCTGCACATGTCAGGGTTGCTGCTCACAATATGGTTGAAAACAAAGTGGTGGTTGCTGCTGGAAAGCTTGATTGGATGGATGCATAAAATCCTCAGGAATAGACTCATAAAACAGGTCAAATCTTGGTGGTTGAGCATTATAAGGAAAAGAACAGTTATCATATGAAGAGTAGTAATTCATGCTTACCCAAGGCTCACTGGAAGAAACACCAATCAGACCTCTAGTACAGAATTCAACACAAGAAATCTATGAAAGAAAAGAGAAACTATACAAGAATAGTAGATGACGACAATAACAAGAATAGTAGAAACTAACCCACGACCAAACCCAAAGTTGCCAGAAACAGGGCCTAACCTCTTGAGACGATAACAAGAATAGTAGATGACGACAATAGACAAAACCCTACCAGGGACCCTCGACCTTAATCCCTCAACAAAGACCCTACACCTCTTCTATGAATGACCTTACAATAGCCTGCAACCGAAAAATTCAATACACAGAACACATTCCCAATTTGCGAAATGGGAGAAGGACAACTTACCAGTGGCCGCAAACGATGGCAGAATAGACGACCAACCACAATGGTCGGTAAGAGGCTATCTGATAAGTGACGAGAACTGAACAAATGAAGCAGACGGCACAAGGGAGCCTCTATGAAGGAAGAAAGGTGCTTAATAGGGATACAGAGAAAAAACGCTCAAAAAGGAATGTTTCATTCGAAGAGGGAAACTAAACCCCAAAAATGTTTAATCCAATTTCTTGAGCCCTTTATCGGCGGCCCACATCCTTCGGAAGATCCTTCGATAAAAAAAATTACCAATGGCCTATAGGCCTTCGGTAAATACCCGCCGGTAATTTTAACATTTCTTGTAGTGTAAGACTTGTGTGTTGAATTGGACTAAGAGATTTTGCACATGACATATTATTTCATGTTCATATAACGTCATATATCTTAAGACTTAAGGCCTTCTCGTATGATAGGGTAAAATCTATTTATCCGGCTTAAAATGGTTCTCTTTCATACCAATCCAAGTTATAGAAATTTCTATTGGGTCCCATCACTTAAACACCTTTATTTATTTGAGTTCAATAATTAGTAAAATCTAAATAATTTCATTTAGAATTCCTTATTCAACATATCCAACAACCAAGTATTGGAGTGAAAGTAAAATAAATTCACCTAATGAGACCAAACTTGTCTATTGTTGACCATGAGCTCTCTGATTTTTCTAAAAAATATTTTTGCTTAGTGAGAGATTGACTTGTCCAACAACTCAAATATTAAGGCCCACCCAACTAGTAGAATGACCTAAGCTCTTTGGATTTCAAATTTTTTACTTTCCCTATGTGAATGGTTGACTCGTTTAGTGAGCCTGCATAACTAACAAACCTCAACAAAGATATCAATTATTCAAATTTGTTTTAAATGAGTGTATCCAATGTTTTCTCAAGCCACAATAATATATTTAAACTAAAATAATTTTTTATTGAACTTTTTAATGAGTACATGTTAACTCTTTGGAAAATGTACCAAATCGTTACACGTAGTAAATGGAAGTTTGAAGTATCATTTTCTCAAGGGATTTGTGTCTTGTTTGTCTAATATTGTTTATTTATCAAATTCAACTTAGATCAAACGGTAATTGAATCCATAATTACGGAATTAGATTGTAATAACTAGAATTTTAAAGATTACGATTGGAATTTAAGATGAAACTTCATTGGAATTAGGTTTCATGAATCACATTAAAATAAAACACTATACAATATATCATTATTTCATTCAAACATTCATAGCAAGGTATACTCGGTTTAATTCCTTAAGATCAAATTCTAAATATATATGCTGAATTACTAATTTCTTAGTCCATTTAACATATAATTTGCAGTAGAATCAGATGTATAAGAATGACCAAGAAGAATTGATATTATTCCTAGGACCAATCCTCTTAGTTGCTCTATTTATGCCCGCATTCAAACTTACTATCCAATAATAAGAGACTTTCAAATAACATTATATTTTCATACAATGACAGTAAATTAAAAAAAGAGCATATGAACAAACAAAGATATACTGCACAGGAATTTTAGATTAAAATGAGTTCATTACATCCGATCCCAATGAAAAGTGAAATTAGTTACTCCTAGTCATTTAAAACATACAAGTTTGATGAAATTCAATGAAGAACGACGTTTCAATGCCTCGAAGTAGCCTCTGTCAAATTCCTTGAGTTTCTTCGTCTTTTTCTAACCAGAACTCCCTTCATTTCTTTCTTTGTTGACTAAATAACCACTCTCAAAATTACACAATTTGTTGACCGAGCAGGTATGCATGCGTTGAGCGAAAACTCAATTGTTTCTCTGTTAACTAATCTCACTCGTTGAGCGAAACACTCTACGGTGAGCGAATGTCCTTTTTCTTAGCTGAGCAAATACACTGTGACTTATCGAGAAGATCCTAGCATATTCTTCAATAATGCTTCATTTTCCTGTACAATGATGTAACGCAAGTTACCTAACAACTATTGCTTTTTTCTATGAGGAAAACACATAACTCATGAATAAATAGAACTTTGAGAGTATTAATAAGCATGAATAATAAGTATTTTTTTCACACTTATCAGTGCATCCTAGCCATCTTAATCAAACAAAAATTCATTTTGAACATTTTTTAGACCCTATAGTACATGCATACAAAACTTTTAACACTAGTACAAAAAGGGCTTATAATTTCATTAATTTCACATCGCATGAACCAAAATTCAATGCAAAAAATGCATAGTGACATTTTTGTAAATATTTTATCCAAATTGACGTTGAACCCCTCACAACAAATATTTAATTGGAAATTGACATCGACTTTAAGGCCAAAAATACGTCAAACTACCCTAGGTCCAATGTCAATTTCCAATTTGATTTTTGTTGTGAGGGGGTCTAATGTTAATATGTTTTTTAAAATTTTAGAAGCAACACCTGCCTCCTCACCTTTCTCTTTCTTGTTTGTGCGAAACTGTTGATATTCCAAAGCAATCAATTTTTCCAACAAGTATATTGGGTAGTTTGTGGTAAAACATGTGTCATATACACAGGGATTTGAATAAATACACAAAGTTTTAAACTAGTTTGACTTTGAATGAAATAGTATAAAAGGTGCACGAGAAGTGTGAAAATATATTTGATGCAAAGAAATAAAGTTGATTTAAAATAGTAACAACCTACTCAAACAATTTAGTTAAAAAGGTTAACTTCATGATAATAAAGATGTGTTGAAGCTATATTTCACCACTATGTACCTCTCTTGTAATGGTTCAATTATTATTTATAAAGATATAATTAATCACATCATGGGAGTTCTCTTTAAATATAACTCCAAGTCCATTCCTAACACCTAGAGCCTAAGATCATCAAAATTTAATATAATTTCTCAATGACTACTTGAATGAATCACTTGCATTAAGATCATAACTTTATAATTAGCTAGAGTCTTAGATATATTCCTAGCATCTAAAAGCATGAGGATAATTAGTTGGACCACAACTCGAAACCAATTCTCACTCAATCCCATGCTAGCGAAATAAAAACATACTTCAATAAATAAAACAGTACCAATAAAAGAGAGTTCCAAAATGTTACATCTTTGTTTCAACACGTAGAGAGATTTAACTCTTCATAATAGGTGAAAAAAATACAATATCTTGAAGAACCATCCTCTCTTATAAACTTTAATAATGTTCATTAAATACAACAAAAATTGTCTAAGAAGCTCTCTCAAAACCTCTCAAAAGAACCTCTCCAAAAAGTGTCTCAAAATAGAGGTGTAACTTTGTTTCTATAAATTGTCCAAGATAGTGCTCAAGAATGCACTTATTGCTCTAGCTACGAAGGTTTCCTCCATAGTTGGATTTACTCTTGTGGTTTAAGCCTCATGCTTTGATGCTTCATCCCTCAAGATAACTTCTTTGAGAATGAGTCTTTATGAGTTAGCCTCAGGTTTAGTGTTTAACGTTTCCCTTTGCAATGTATTTGCTTGTGTGGCTCAAGCCTCAACTTTGCCACTCAGTTGCACCAATATTAGTTTTTTTCCAAAATTGTTTGAATTTCATCCATTTTCTTTATTTTTTCAATTTGTCTCTCTTTTGATATTAAGAATTGCAAAACTAGCTAAACTAAGGTGATTATACAAAATTTTAACAAAATAAAAGTGAGATAAGTGTCAAATTCATCTCAAAATTAATTTATAGTGGGCTTTTATCAGAAACCTACCACGAAAGTGCAACAAGGATGACACCAAACTCCTAGGAGGAAGTTTTTCAACCCATTCACTCAATCTTGGCATTGTGGTGTTTGTGTAGGATCAAGCTTTCATTCTCTCGATTGCATTTAGATTAAGGTTGGTATTTAACCATTGTTGTGTACTCTAAAGGTAACATTTTTATATTTATGGGCTAACTTTGATTTTAAAAATTAACTAAAAATAGCTAAAAAGTAATTTTTGATTCAAATTATTTTTGTGGGGACTTCTATTATTTTGTGTTTGAAGTATAATATTCAAATCTAAGATATTAATCATATATTTAGAGTTGTGGAGATTTTATGGTGAAAATCTCCAAATGGTCGTAACTTTTGTTAGGGACTTCGGATGAAGAGACTCCAAAGTTAAAAAATGTTGAAAATAGGTGATCAATATGCTAGTCGATTTTTTGAAGAGATTGAGGTTATGAAACTTTAAAAAATTCATTAGTTAATGTACTTTTTTTATTTTCTTAGTATTTTTTACAAATTTTTTTAATATTTTACACCTATATTTGAGATACTCATATTAATTAAAAAATCATGGAAATTATTGTGATATATTATTAATTTGTATATTAATTTTTCATGTTTCAGTAAAGAAAAATATTGACAACTTTTTAAAAGGAAAAACGCTACAAATTAACCTATGTTATTGCTCTTATAACAAACATTAATTACACCTACTATATATAAATACAATAACGTTTATTAGAAGACAATAAATAATAAATTGACATCTTCTGTTAAGACGTCAGCCAACAATAATAGACATTAAAAACTTCTTTTCTATTAATTTAAAAATTGACTCAATATTATAGTTCTCTGTGCCAAAATTCCTATAGTACACCATGATCTTTTAGACAAATGATAATCAAAATCTTAGAAAAATTGTAAAAAAAAAAATATGACAACTTTTAAGGAAATAATAATTTTTATAAAATAAGACTCAATTAACTTATCTTTTTGTATTTTATCTTTTATATTTTATAAGTTCAATTTTTTTAACAATAAAATATAATTAAATCTTTATTTATAAAAGACTGTCTATTCTTAACAATTATTAGGTTCCACGACATTCAAATATATTAAATTTAATTTTGTTTTTATTTCTTAGATAATATAATATGATTAAATAATAAACAATATTTAATTATTACAAAATAAATATATCACTTAATAATAAACAATATTTAATAGTTTAAAAATATTCATATTTTAATTAATCTAAGTTAGGTATTTGTTTTAAAGTCTGATAATTTTTTTAACAAAATAAATAATTTAATTAACATCATTTGATATTATTGCCGGTTAATGCCTATTAAAATTATTTAAGATGACATTTATTAATTATATATATATATATATATATATTTATTGGTTGTGAATGTTAACTGACTCCTAATGATATAGAAGAAAAAAATTAATCATGTTTAAATAAATAAAAATCAACAAATATTAAAAAATCATAATAAAATACGTTGTACAAGTTTAAGTGACTTTCTTTTTACTTTCTTTATACTTCAATTTTGTCTTGTTGTTTTTTCAAAAATTCTCTAAATTTTTAAAAGTTCAACTAAAGAATTAAAAATAACAAATATTTAGTTTGTACAAAAATTTTAAACTTTTATTGATATGTAATATTTTGTGTTTTTGTATCAGAGTAGAAATTATTTTATTAATTTAATTATTAATTTACCTATAGTATTAAAAACACTACATATTTTATTTCCTATAAATACTCTTTTAACATCTTTTAATAGATTAAAAGAGATTAAAAATAATTTTCATTGTGATTAAATTAGATAATTTTTTAAGTATAAGAGAAAAGCTAGAGTTTAATATATATATATATATATATATATATATATATATATATATATATATATATATATTATAATAAATGAGTAATTTTATTTTGAAACTAAATTTATAAGTATTGATAAGATTTAATTAAGTTATAAGATTTTGATAAATTTTTCCGATTTATTAAATGGTCAAATAATTTATATTTTTTAATTGAACTATGTTGTTTAATATATTTTTTATTAAACAAGCGATATTGCGATTTAGTGGCTGATGTGACTATATCAGTATTTATTAAAAATTTAATTAAGAGTTTTAAAATTTATCAAAAGAATTAAAATTTATTAATCATATTCATAAACATTACTCAATGTGTAATTAGTCCGAATAGCATAGACTAGTATCTTTGAAGTAAAGATTCAAATTGGATTTTTAAACAAATACAATTAAAAGAAAAAGAGAGAGAGAGAGTGGAGGTTTTGTTACGAGGTATAAGACTTATATAGAATAAATAAGTTTTCCAACCCACACATGAGCTAATAATACTAAGGGTTATTAAATGCATTATTTTGTGAGGGTTTATAATTATGAGGTATACATTAATGTTATTGAATGTTATAGTCATGTCGTAGAGTAGTGATGTAGTAGTGTGCATAAGACAAAGATAAAACATTAATGTCAGCAGATACCTGGATTCTTGAAAATTAATAATATAATATTATGAAAATAGAAAACTTAGTTTGAACGGTTTTCAGCTTCTCTTGGACATTGGCCATAGAGGGAAGAGAATGGAAATGGATCATTTCTTCATTTTCGTGCACTTCTTTCTTTCCTTTCTTCTTTCAACTATTAATTAATGAAGATAATGAAAGCAAAAGGAATCTATGCTATTGTTGCACTCCCTTCACTTGGAATATTCTACAAGATAACTACTCATTAATAATTCTCTCTATTTTTAATGTTAAGTATATCAAGTTTAAGTTAATACTGTATTAAGTTAAACACATTACCACGTACCTAAGGCAATAAAAATTCATCCTTTTAAGTAATATTTTACATGCGACCAATAAATAATAATTGTAGAAATCAAGTAAAAATAAAGTGTCATTTTGATTGAAAATAAAATGAAAATTGTTTCTTAAACTAAATGGGCGATCTTTTATTTATTGGAATTTATATTAGTGACGCATGAGCTTGCAAAATATCTCTCTCTTTTTTTTTTGTTATTTATTCGCAAGTTTACGTATAGTGAAATATGTACATATACGTTGACAAACTTCTTCATAAATATTTTGTAAGTTAGAAAAACATTTATATCAAATTTTAAAAGAAAGTATGTGAAAACTATTACAAATTACCAATGTATAAATTAATTGTAGTTTAAAAAGTTTAATTTATATTGTTTTGTTACTTTTTATCTTAAAAATGTTTGTCAATAAGCTTGCTTAAAAAGCCGATATGTATGTATTTTTGTCTTCAAATATCATCATATTATACATTATTTTTATGTTTTAGATGTTAATTTATAAACAGTTTGAGTTTATCAAGTGCTATAAAAATATTATTTAACATGATGACATTGTACAAAATGATAGATAATAATATGAAGTGTTATTATAATATTAAAGAATAGAAATTCATCCTAAACACTAGAAATCACACTACTAAAATAGATTCTTACGATTTTTAAAATTTTTAATAAAATTTATAATATATATTTCATCAATTTTAATTTATTGATTAGTAGTTATAAAGAGTTGGACCTCAAAATTGAGGAGATGATGTGTCACTGTTTTTTAATAAGTCATCAACTTTCACGTATTATTATTGTAGGATGATGTTATAATCCATTTGTTAAGAAAAAATATTGACTAATATTTTTTAACAAATATACTCAAATTAAGAATGTTCAAAATAATGAAATTAAATTTAAAAGCAACCGTAGTAATAGAACTAAGAAGTCTATTTAACCTAAAAAAATAAAATTATTTTTTATAAATAAAATTAATTTAATATAAAATTTTCAAAAATCTAATATGAAATTATTTCTATGTATTAAAAAATAAATCTCTTATTCTTATAATTCATTTGGTAAAATGTTAAATATCAATAGAAGTAAGTATTAGGGATCTAAGATTCAATTTGTGACGTATGCTCTAACAAAATGACCCTTTGAGAAAGAGGCTCTTCGTTAGTAGATTGGGACATCTTCTAAGTCAAAATTAAAACTTCCTTTAAACTTCCATTTTAACTTATTATCCAAATATCAATGCTAATCTCACTACATTTGTCGTGCTGTGCTGCATGACAAACACTTAGACAAAGTGAAAAACAAAAACAAACAAAAAACATTAAGAAAAGATGTTTTGTACATTAGGTGGCTGACGTATTAAGGTTGGGTGAGACACTAACCTAATTAAAATTTAATTTATTGCATAATTTTATTGTAGCATGAATGTAAGTAAAAATATATTTATAGTCAAAACGTTTACACATCCATGAATTATCTAATATTTGATTATGAGGGCAGGATTATATGAGACACTGTTCGTCGACAAAATTTAACAATACGTTCTTGTCTGTGAAAAATAAGTTTAATGCTACATTTTATTTGTCACACACACACACACACACACACACACACACACACACACACACACACACACACACACACACACACACACACACACACACACACACACACACACACACACACACACACACACACACACACACACACACACACACACACACACACACACACACACACACACACACACACACACACACACACACACACACACACACACACACACACACACACACACACACACACACACACACACACACACACACACACACACACACACACACACACACACACACACACACACACACACACACACACACACACACACACACACACACACACACACACACACACACACACACACACACACACACACACACACACACACACACACACACACACACACACACACACACACACACACACACACACACACACACACACACACACACACACACACACACACACACACACACACACACACACACACACACACACACACACACACACACACACACACACACACACACACACACACACACACACACACACACACACACACACACACACACACACACACACACACACACACACACACACACACACACACACACACACACACACACACACACACACACACACACACACACACACACACACACACACACACACACACACACACACACACACACACACACACACACACACACACACACACACACACACACACACACACACACACACACACACACACACACACACACACACACACACACACACACACACACACACACACACACACACACACACACACACACACACACACACACACACACACACACACACACACACACACACACACACACACACACACACACACACACACACACACACACACACACACACACACACACACACACACACACACACACACACACACACACACACACACACACACACACACACACACACACACACACACACACACACACACACACACACACACACACACACACACACACACACACACACACACACACACACACACACACACACATATATATATATCAAGCCTTTATCTGCTTAAAATTCGAAATGGTAGAACAAATAAAAAATAATGTCCTACATAGTTCAAACTTTTATGAAAATTATATGAAAAAAAAATGGTGTTGCTGGTTATATTTCAAACCTTTAACCATATAACATGGAAAAGTACAGCAATTGCATGTGAATAAGAATAATAGTATTGTTATTATTATTATAATTATTATTATTGTCGTTTTCGTCATCACAAATGCTAAGCTTTGTCCGTTTCAAATATAGCAGGGATACCTAAAAAGATCGAAAGGAAACACATTGTTTTCAGTGGTGTAAGAAATCGACCATGTAAAAGAGTCTTCATTTTAAAAATAAAATTTGTTGTTTTTGTTATTTATCCTTTTCTTCTACCTTAATAAAATCTTTCTTTAGGAAAATAAAATGCTTTACTAAATTCCTTAATGATTATTTATCTAAACCACGTTAATGCTTGTTTCCTCAATTTTTACCTCATTATAATTACAGAAATTAATTCAGTCACGAGTTTTTGAATTTTTTTTTTGTGAAAATTTATGTGGTCATTTATAAGTAAAACTAACGTACATTACAAATTAAATATCAAAATTAGAAAAAAAATATATATTTATTGAGTAATCAATTGAATCCGTGTAATTAATTTGTGGTGTAGGAAAAATGAACACAAACTCTGTTTGGATTTATGCATTACAATGACTGGAGGTCTGAAAACACGTGAAGGCTCCGCTTGTTTTGTTCTAGTACACTAATTCCTGGAATTTTCGATGCCTGACATGTGAGGAGCTTGCTCTACGAATGGGGACCAATAACCATTAGGGTTAATCCTACAACCAAAGGACCACTCTCACTTATCTCTAACAAAATTCCATCGCTTCATTTAATATTTAATGTGCTCTATCATTTTCTTCACAGATTTTTCATTTACATATTTATTTATTATGACTAGTATGTTTTTCACCTCGAAATATTATTTACTTTATAGTTTTGTTCGTTGTAGTTTTATTCTTAAAAATGTCTCAAAAAATATAAGACAAAAATATATTTAAAATGTTTTAGACTTTAATTATTAAAAGATGTGAGATAATTGAATGTAGTTGAAATTATCTTCATACATAATAGGTATACTAAAATTAAAATAAGTGACACAAAATCATTTTAAGTATATAGACGTCACCACATAAGTTCATGTTGTTATTTAACATAAGCAATTACATGGAAACTTGTTAAATTACATATATTTAGACCATTTTATTGCGCATAAAATGTATGAGGTGAAAGATGAAAGTAAAAAATTAAATTTCAGACTCAAGGATATGCAAGTATAATTATAGGAGTTATACCATTTTAATAGTTGAGAAGTGAAAGAGTGATTCCATAAAAATAGAAAAGAAAATGCAAAGTATAATCAAATCGTAGAGAGACTTTTTGGGGATAGTTAAGGAAGTAGATAGTTTATAAATAGGAAATTTTCTCTTTAACAACTTTTTTTTTACAATTTTTTTACAACAACTTATGTGATTTATAATTGATATGTTTCAAATATACACGGACCAATAAAATAGTGACACATTATTTACTGTCAAAAAATTGTTAAAATATCATGATCTCGTAGATATTACACAAGAGAGAAAAGTACCATAATACTATTGTTAGTTTGACTAGAATTAATGATTAATTATATAAAGATATGGAGAGAGAAATAAAGAAAAGAAGAAGAGTGTGTGTTATAAAAAATGATTGGAAAATGTTACGTGAAAATTTTGTTCTGTCTAATACATCAGTAGTTTATGACTTTACGTAAGTTTTTGGAGCTGCATATATTAATCCCAATAAAATATTACATTCCCCTAGATATCATGCACTAATTCTTAATTAGAACTATATTACAATTTGCTTAAGAAAATACATTATTCTATCATTTTGCTTTACACACACATATACATACATATATATATATATATATATATATATATATATATATATATATATATATATATATATATATATATATGCATATAGGTATCTTCATTCTTTTGTGCTAAAAAGGTAATTGTCAACGATATTTATTTTTGTTCGACACTTTTTTTCTTAAAATAGAACAAATTAAAATAGAGACAAAAAAAGGAATACCATGAAAGTCTAAGAAATTTTGAGAATAATTTCATTCAACAAATATTAAAAGCAAACCATCTTCACATGTTTCTTCAAAAATATCTTATACAATATTTTTATTTTATTTCTAAAAAATAAAATACTTTTCTCTTTTTTTCTTTTTTTAAAATAAATTTACCAAAATATGTTAAAAATAATAATAATAAGTGATTATTTCATTAAAAAATATTTGACTTTTTTTAACAGACAAAATCATTATCAAGGGAAACTCGAAATATAATTGGATAATTACACTTACTAGTATGACTGTGGTATTGTATATCAATTTTCTTCATTTTGAAATTGTTATTTTTAGTGATGAGAAAACGATAAAATAATTTGTTTTGATTACTGTGGAAAATGTTTCACCTTTAAAAGAAATGGCTGAAAGTTTTGCTGACATATTTGTCCTAAACATTATTGTTATGGTCAAAAGATATTAAGATCGATTACTCAAAAGTATTTAGAGTTATGATTTCTTTTTTTCCTATATTCGAGAATTCATTTTATCCTTTGTTTTCAGACTTTTCAAATTCTTATCATATTTAGTATTTTAAAAACTCATCCATTTATATTGTAAAATATATTTTAATTTCTCTTTCTTTACTAATCCAATCAACATTTAGACTTAACATTACACAATCTTCTTAGTATTAGTATCGTAAAACATAACCAAAAGTTCTTATATCAAAACCAATTATTGATCCAATTAATATTAAATTTATCAATCCCATCAACATTTGAGTCTAACACCACACAATCTCTTCTTTTTAGTATTAGTTTTGTGGAAGTATGAGATTAAAAATTCTTAAATCAAAACTAATTATTGACTAAATCGATATTGAACTTATTATTAACTCAGTCAGCATTAAACCTAACACCATTATCAACTAAATTATGCCATAAATCTAGATAATGATTTTGTAGTTTTTTTTTTCAATAATAACCACTTTTATTTCTACTTTTTTATATTTTTAATCAAATTATTTCTATTTCTATTATTTTTATAATCTATTTCTTTCCATTCAAATAATATGCTTCATTTTGCAAACATCCTTTTTTTTTTCTTGTTTATATTTCTATTTATTTTATTCTCTTTGAAACGGAGGGTTACCTGTTGAAGGACGAAAGATTAGTATCCTGATTCTACAGCTTGTCCACCTATTGTCGGTTAACCCATACATTCCATTATTAACACATCATTTTATTTTGGACACAAACTACATTTCTGTACCATCAGTTAAAAAAAAACTTAATAAATGATTTTAATCACATTTGTTACTTTGAAATACTAATATATGTTATTACATTATTATAACGAATTGTAAGTATCAAAGTATTTTTTTAATAATAGAAAATAATTTTGACAATCAAAAAAATAATTTAAAAATATACTATAATAATGTAGTAATACAGAGCATGGATTAAATAAAGGTGTAACGTAATTATATGTTTAAATGAGTTCTCAGTTATGATTACTTCTTTTAGTATGATATAGGTTTTACATTCTGAAAGAAAACATGAGAACTCAAAAGTTAAAAACCTACCATTACAATGTAAATACTTTTACTCAGATCTGAAACAAGTGTTCAATAAAAGGAGATAAATACTGAGAAAACTCGACATTCACATCGTAAACATAATCCATCCGAATATCACCTCTGCCACTCAATAAAATCAGATATGCATGAGAGTGTTACAGTAACAGAAATAAAAACGTGTTCATCGTCTACATTTTCGCCATCGTACGACTATCGTAAGATCTTCGTGCACATGGAAGTGATAGCGTGGTACTACCGTAAGATACCTACGAGTATAGATATTTTAATTATTTTTTTTTTGTGTGTTTTCATCTTGAAAATATATACTGATTTTAATGAAATGATTTTTTAAAATATATTTTATAACATAAAAATTAATGTATATAAGTGTATTTAAAAAACACAAACACACAAAATCCAAATTACATAGCTGTCTTGTCTATACTAATCGCTTATGCGGCCATTGAGCTTTCATAATTTTCTCGAGTCATCACGCCCTGTCTCGCACTCCCTTTACATCATTAAACATTGTTTGGCTAACATAAGCACTGAGTTTTTTCAAACTATACGATCATTCTTCCTCATAACGCA
The DNA here is from genome assembly GCF_016808095.1 of Vigna angularis. NCBI lineage: Eukaryota > Viridiplantae > Streptophyta > Magnoliopsida > Fabales > Fabaceae > Vigna > Vigna angularis. The sequence continues at coordinate 12,383,108 of NC_068971.1, forward strand.
CTTTCTTATCCCTGCTTTATTTGTACGAATCATCACACTCATTATTAGTTATTCAAACATACTAGGAACCATTAAAAACATGTATTAATAAAACATAAATTTAAGAAATAAAAAATAAGACAGGAAAGTAGTTGTCTTGTTGACGGAAAGTGTGACCATCTTTAAATAGCCATGCTCTTCTGCAGGCTCTCAACAACACATGGATTGTTCCTCTTTTCCTTTGTCCCGAACACACTTCAACTCCACTCATTCCCTTTAGTGGCTCTTCAAGTTCCTTCTTAGATAAGATTTATGCAAATTCCTTCACAAAATCCCGAATATCCAATTACCAACCACCATTGCAGCAACCCCAACCCCAACCCCAAACCTTCGTCCAGGAAAAAAACTTCGCTTTAAATTCTCTCGGGTTCACTCAGTTCGTTAGTTAGTTACTCCAACCATGAGAGAGCCGCAGAACGACACCCTGGCGACCCAACTAACAACCACCAACGACGACGTGCCATCTGCCGTCGTTTTGTTCGGGAAGTACGAGTTGAAGAGGTTACTGGGAGTCGGCGCGTTCGGCAAGGTGTACCACGCCACAACCGCCGTCACGCGCCAGAGCGTGGCGGTGAAGGCCGTCAGCAAAAGCAAGGTCTTAAACGGAGGTTTTGCTGCCAACGTCGAACGCGAGATCTCTATCATGCGCCGCCTCCACCACTCCAACATCATTGACCTCTTCGAAGTACTCGCGACGAAGACCAAAATCTACTTCGTCATGGAGTTTGCCGCCGGCGGCGAACTCTTCCACACGGTAGCCAGAAAGGGGCGCCTCGAGGAGGAGGACGCCAGGTTTTACTTCCGGCAACTCATCTCCGCCTTGAAACACTGCCACTCGCTCGGCGTGTTCCACCGCGACCTCAAGCTCGATAATTTGCTGCTCGACGAGAACGGGAATTTGAAAGTCTCCGATTTCGGGTTGAGTGCAGTCACGGGTCAGATCCGACCCGACGGGTTGTTACACACTATTTGTGGAACCCCTACCTACGTGGCACCCGAGATTCTGTTGAAGAGAGGCTATGATGGTGCGAAAGTGGATCTGTGGTCGTGTGGCGTCGTTTTGTTTGCGCTCACCGCAGGTTATTTACCATTCAATGATTGCAACGTCACCGTTTTATTCAGAAAGATTTACCGCGGTCAATTCCGGTTCCCTAGGTGGATGTCCAGTGATCTGAGGTACCTCTTATCACGCTTGCTTGACACAAATCCCGAAACCAGGATTACCATTGATGAGATCTACCAAGACACGTGGTTCAACGCGGGTGAGGACCAGTACGAACCGGTTCGGGTCAAGGAGAGTGAATGCGTATGCGGGGATAGAGGAACCGGGTTCAAGTCGCTGAACGCGTTCGACTTAATTTCTTTTTCGACAGGTTTGGACATGTCGGGTCTTTTCGAGGATCCGAACGGGTCGGATTCCGTGGAACGGGTTGTTTCTGCCGCGTTACCAGAGAATATTATAGAGAGAGTGGAGGCGGCAGCGGAGGAGGGGAAGGTGGTGGTAAAGAGGGAGAGAAACGGTGGTGGAGCGAATTTGGAAGGGCAGGACGGTAATTTGATAGGTCTCGTAGTAGTTTACCGGTTAACGGAAGAGCTTGTAGTGGTTGAAATGACGAGAAGTGAGAAGGGAGGGGAATCTGGCGCGAAGTTTTGGAAAGATAAACTGCGCCCTCTGCTTATTGAATTGGCAGGTGAACGGGAAACGCCGGTTTCCGGTGACTTCTGTAACATATAGTTTGGTATCTATGTTTTTTGGTCTGGGTACCAATCAGGATCCATCATTTTTATGGATTGGGTTTATGTTTTGCAGAATTTATAAAATTAAGTACGTAATAAAGATGTTTAATGGAATTTTAGAATACTTTAATACACTTTTATAAGTTTTTTTTAGGGTTAAATATGTTTTTAGTTCCTAAACTATCAAACGATTTTGTTTTTAGTCTCTCTTTCAAATTAAGGTACTTTTTGGTCCTTCACCTTTAGGACACCATAATTTTTCATCCTCAAAAACCAACAGCGTTAAAAAGAAGTTGAGCTCGCTAACGGTGGAGTGTCACGTCATGTTTTTTTCTGACACTGAGTCAATCTGTCCCTTACCGTATGGTAATGTCAAACGGTATTGTTAATGGCCGAACAGTATTGGTAAGGCCGAATGATTATAATGACTGAATAACCGAACGGTATTGGTGATGATCGAACGGTATTGTTAATGACCGAACGGTATTGGTAATGACCGAATGATTATGATGACTGAATGACCGAATGGTATTGGTGGTGACCGAACGATATTGGTAGTGGTCGAATGGTTATGATGAGTGAATGGTGATGATGACCGAACGGTGATGGTGACTGAATGATGATGGTGAACGAACAGTGAGAGTCAGATTGACTCAGTGTGAGAAAAAAGATGATGTGACACTCCACCGTTAGCCAGCTCAACTCCTTTTTAACGCCGTTGGTTTTTTAGGACGAAAAATTATGTTTTCCTAAAGGAGAAAGACTAAAAAGTACCTTAGTTTCAAAGAGGGACTAAAAACAAAATCGCTTGATAGTTTAAGAAATAAAAACATATTTAACCATTTTTTCATATAACTGCAATAAAAAAATTTCCACGAAATTAATCTGAAGAAAGCTGAATTAATTATACTTAGGTAATTAGTTTCTGTCATGAGTTCTTGAATGATAATAGCATACTTAAATTGACTATTTGACATTCATTAATGGAATAAAATATTCTTTTTAATTCTTTGGACGGAATAATAAGAATTTAATTGAATTTTATAATAATTATACGGGGGAGATAGGATTGTTTATAAGAGAAAGAAATTTAGTTTTGCTAAATTATATACCGTCACAAAGAGGTGAATAAAAAATATAAATGGTCTAAATTAGATATCATCAACATTATTGAAATGTAGGTGGTCCTCTATTTTATGAATGAATTTGTAGGAAACTCTACCCCTTCATAAATGCGAAGAATATCCACTCAAAAATAATTATGAAAATAACTTGTGACATCTTAATGGTTACTACTATAAAACTTGATCATCCTCCCATTAAAGAAGTTTAGTTAGTAGGTTAGGTTTCGCATCATGTAAGTCAATAAACTTTTAAAAGGATATACACTTCTATAGCCTCAAACATAGACTTCTATGTCTTTCAAACACAAATAGGTAACATGTATTTGACCTTTCTTTCAAAATGATATGATAATATAGATAACTCATGCATACTTAATTATATTGACGATTAAAAATAAATGGTTATAGTGATGATATATTGACAATTATATTTAAAATGTTAATATAGTTGTCTATCCAAAACATTTAAGTGTGTTATGCCAAATCTATAGATCAAATACTAGTCTTATACATGTAAATTGTAATATTACCTTGATTTTGAAAAAAAAAAGACTTTTCTCTCATTATGTCACCTTTGAAGTACTAAATATATGTGAATCCAAAATTGAGTATGAAAGTAAGAAAATTGGTCAACTTTTCCAAAAAGATTTGTTAGAAGTGGACTTTAAGTCTAACTCAACCCTACAAAATCGGCTTGTAGGGTGATGTTTGCATCCACTTATAAACTATGAATTGACCTTCTTTCTAGTCGATGTAGGATTTTCAACAAAATTGTATTAGATGAAGTTTGTAAAAGGCATGAAAATATAAATAACCCTCAAGCCAAACAAGAAAATCTAAAACATTAGTGGAAGATCCTCGAAAGGTTAACCTTGGAGATGTTTATTTTTCGAAGGTTATAGATGACAACTTGACTTTGTGAAGTTTACGAGAAACCTAACCTTATCATCCTTTTCATATATGTATTTCACAATTATCCAGTACTCAAATATTTGTATAATGGAATGACAATTATCCTTATTTTCTTGATCATATATACATAACCTTATTAGAACAACAACCATGTCCAAGTTAAAGTGTGCTCAATTATTAAATAATTTAAGATTTTTCTATTCAAGTAAAGACCTAACTTAACTAATACAAATAGTGTTTAATTAATAATAGAAACTAATAATAGTATCTAATGTTAAAGATTAATTTAAACATCAATAATTTTGAATTTATAAAGTAAGGTTTAATTTAGTTAATTTAATGACTTGATTTATTTTTTTGTCTCTAAACTAATTGTTTTAATGAGTTTCTTCTTATGTGTCTTAACCCCCTCCACCTCTTATTAATGGAATGACTACCACACCTAATAATAAACTTGATTAATTCCTATAGATTTATACTGATTGAAATCTTATTGAAGGATCAGATTTAGGTCTTAATGTACTTTATTAGTAGTTTATGTTTTAAGTAGTTGATTGGAGTGAGGACCATGACTAGTACTTAGTTTACTTGGTTAATTTCCTAAGTCTTAATAAGTCACACTTAAATTTAATTAGCTTTAATATCATGTAGCAATGACTTATTCTAAATTCTAATGGACTTTCTTAAGTACATATTTGTATTGGATTAACTTTGAAGTAATATTCAATTGGGAAGTATGATACTTCTTTAAATTTATTTTCACAACAAATGATTGTGTAATAAAATAAAATAGATTAATTGTAATAAAACTAACTATGATTTACTTTCGAGTGACTTGTCTTTAAAGTAAGTACATCATGCAAGTTTCTCGAGTTTATTAACATATATTCTTAAGTAGTCATATTTGATTAATATTTTAATTTTCCTTATTATAATGTGAACCAATTCTCCATGTCATGTAATTGGAATAAAATTCCATTTTTCGGCAAATATGCACTAAGGAGAAGTAGTAGTTAGTGTTTCAAATATATTTGAACATTTGACTTTTGCTAGTAGTACTTATGATGGTAAATATTTGATGATCTTTTGCATCATATCAAAATTTTAGAACATTAAAAAAAAACTAAATTATCAGCAAAATTTTATTGAAACAAAATATCTAACAATAAAATAGAATTTATAGATAGTCTATCGATGATTTTATAATTGTAGTTACGGATAAATATTTTTTATTGGTACTATTCATCAATAAATTATAACTTTTATTACAAAAATATTCATAAGTAAACTTTCTCAATAATTTATAATATTTAATAAATATTTTTATCGGTAAATTATGTTAGTAAAAATGGATATCAAAGTTTTTCTTTTGGACTTTGCCTATGTCGTAATAAAATTTGTTGGTAAATTCAACTGTAATAGATTTTTTTTCAAAAAAAAATTATTAGTAAATTTGTTAATAATTGAAATTTTTTAAAATATTGGTAATTCAATTTTTTAAAATCTGTTGATAAATTCGTCAGTTATTATTTTTCTTTCTAAAACTTATCATTAATTTGTTGATAAATCTTTCAATAAAATGGACACTAATTTTTTTGCAAAATATGATAAAATATTTGTTATAAATTAATTAAAAATTAACAAGAAAAAGAAAAGAATAATAAGAGAAGGAGAAGGGAGAGAAGAAGGAGGAAATGGAAAAGCACGAATCAAAGGAGACAATGACAACAAAGATAGAGACACATAAACAATAGAAGCAAAAGTGAAGGTGACAATAGAACTAGTAGTGATGCATGAGGAGGAGTTAGAGACGGTAAATACAACTGACAGTAATTGACACAATGATGAAGGAGTTGAAGGACATAGAAGAAAATCAAACCACGATATTTACTAATGAATTTTTATCTATGTATAAAATTGATTGATAGTTATCGACAAATTTTAATCAATATTATTAAAAAATTTCATTTGATAAAATTTATGAACAAATATTTTACCGATAAATTTTTAAGTACGGATAACTATTAATAATTTTAATATCAATGATAATTGTATAAAGATTTTTACCTTCTTAGTCGAACAATGATATAGTAAAAAGGTATTTATTGTATATTAAATCACTTTATCACTCAATCAATGTAATAAAAAAAAAATCTATGAACGGGCTTAAGAAACACGGTTTTAAGTTTAAGTGAAGTAAGAAATAGGCTTTTACAAATTTGAAGTGGTAGGGAATGAAGCTGAAGTGCATTTACGTGGGAAATATAGTGTGCATGAACTCTTGCATCGAAAAGCCAGCTAAAGGAAACTCCAGAAGCTATAAACACTAATGTTGTAGGTTGCATAGAAGGTGTTTGTGAAAAAATCTTAAAAATTGTAAGCCAGACAAGAGTTAGTGGTCCACAGTTAAAATATATAATCGAGGTTAGGTGATGGTGCACCTTACACAGAGGAAATTAAAGCGAAAATGGGAGATTGGATAAGCTTTACATTGAAGAGAATGAAGAGACATGAATCATTATTATTCACAAACATGGTTGCATGGTTGGCGTAAAGGAAAGGGTCCACTCCCACCATATTTCACGTCTCATACCCATATATATACTTTTCACACTCTCATGAATCATCATACCATTCAATTTCATTATTTCTAGTACTTAAGTGCACGTCATAACCTCAACTTCTTCTTTCATCCACTGCAAAATAAATCATACCAACACCATATTATACCACAGATCTATTCATAATAATATTTTTATTTTTTTAATATTTTAATATTTTAATATTTTAATAATCATACGCGTGATAAAAACTCTTGGATCATCATTTAATAATACATCTTCTTCAAAATAATTATTTTCAAAATTAATAAACTTATTACAGATAGCGATTTTTAAAAGAATTATTTTATACGGTCAGTGCATAGTGTTTTTATTAAATATTAAATTAGTGCTTAAAATATGATTACCAGAACTTTCAAATAATTTAGGAAAGAATCTTTAATATTCATGATCTTCAAAATTACGATAATAATGATTTGTAGGTGTGACCCAAAGTCATTGTTCTTACTACATTCGTCTACCTAAGATCCATCTAAATTTGTTGAACGACTTAATCACCATTAATAAAAAAAAAAAGTTGTCATTAGTAACAAAATGTATAAAGTGGCACATTTTGACTACGCAATTATTAAAGTGGCGATATATATATATATATATATATATATATATATATATATATATATATATATATATATATATATATATATATACAGTTTAATCCTATCATTAGCATCATACATGACTTTTTCTCATCTGGGTTTGTATGTAGATTTTGCTTCATTAGAATTTACCTCCTATTATTATTTTAATCTCTAAATTCAATTACCGACTATCACTTAATTTTCTGAACTTAACCATCTATATCGTTATTTAAACTGAACTCAATTGAAATTCAAAAAATATTTTCAGAGGCTAAATTGATGATCAACAAGTAATTTGAAGTACTGAAGTATAATAAATAACTATAAGTTTGAGGACTAAAAAGAAAATATAAAATTGAGTTTAATAAAAGTTAAAATTTGATTAAATTTAGAGAGATGAAAAGTAGACTAAATGAGTCACGTAAGAGAATTTTTTTTAAAGAATAAAATGATTGGTTATTAGATTGATGAATAAAGAATGAGAATTTGAATTGTGTTTAGAAAAGATTTGGTAGAAATGAATAATTGGATTTAGATTAGACGTAATGTAATCCCGAATAGAAACAATGATGTTGACAGCACTTGTTATTGTTTAAGCGTGAATCCAAAGATGTGATGATCAGAAAGGAAACACTAACAATGGCATCCTTCAATTTCAGCCCTAATTATAAGCAGTCATATCAGTGCCTCACTGTTTAGTGTTGGAGGCCATTTTTGTGAATCCAGCCAAAGATCTTGATGCTTTTGTTCAGGAAGAAAACAAAATTGACTTATACATATAGATATAAACTATTGTAATTACTTTTTTTTTCTTTTAATCATCACTACAACAATTATGTAATAGGGCATGAGATTTTCTCTTATCTAGATGAAGATTTTCACTCATTTCTTAGTTTTAGTGTTTTTTTCTTTCGCAAAGGTGAGGGTTAAAGGATGTCAAAAGAAAAACTAAAAAAGATTTTGTAGGGAATACAAAGATTTTGAAAAAGGCTAATTTTCTCTTTCTAATTTATATATATCTATATGACTAAAGATAATAAGATGATATATATTTATATTCATTTTGACATATATTATGAAATTAAAATAATTATAAAAGGTTAAATTTTTGTATTTTTATAGATAAAAGTAAAATAATATGTGAGATAAAATATGATTGGTTATGTATAACACAAATAATGGCATTGGTCCTCTTAATGATAGTGGAGAAGCAAAGCACGTGAAGTGAAGCAACACAACTTCTGAGAGACCCCTTAATTAATTTCAGTTCCAAGATTTCTGCAGTTGTGTCCACCAGGACCACTCATAATAAGACATTTCATAGACCCATACTTCAGTTTTCGTTTCAAATTATTCATGTCTAAGATTCTATTAAATATTTATTTATTATGTATAAAATATGACTATATTTAATTTAAATTATCTTTACTTAATGTAGGATGTAATATAAACATAGGCTGTTATTCTACAATTATTTTTTTTAAAAATATATTAGACTCTTTTAAATATATGACAAAATAGTTTGGTTTAACACACTATTCCACCCGTCCATCAGAATTTAATAGATTGGATTCAAATTTCCAATTCATTCACTTGTTACTAGTCGATTTAGCAAACTAAAGACGACGTGGGTCGGTCGGTCAACCGTTTTTCTTAAATAAAAATTTAAAAATTCAATTTTGTATATTATATTATTTCAAGAATGTAAATAAAAAATAATATTGTAATTTAAATAATTAACCTTTATAATTTAAGTTTAATTATGAATTATAATGTAATAATTTAACCTATAATAACAATAATAATTTTAGTTTATTCCATCAAAGAGATTAATTAAATAATTAAAACTTAAAGATTCAAACGCTCTACCTACGAGATAGGGATAGAGAAAGAGGAAAAAATCGAGGATTTCACATAGTACTTTTGATCGAAAAATCGATCTTATTTTTTTCGTACTTTTCGCTCAATAATGAAATGGGTCAGATTCTACAGGACCAAACCTTGTGGGAGTTAAGGAATGATGAAAGAAAAGAAAAAAAGAAAGTAAAGAAAAATGCAGATTTTTTTCTTCATTGGATTGGAATTTACTGTGAATTCTTTCAATTTCGTATTGGATTTATGTATTCTTTTTTCTAAATTAAAGAAGGCAAAGGCTAACTTCCGAAATTTAAGTCAAAAAAAAGATAAAATACAATCTAGATTTATCTAGAAGCTCTATAACTTGTAATGAAGCTTATACTTGATAGAAAAGTTATTATCATATAGAGTTGACGAATGAGATGAAGTTAAGTTCATTAAAGACGAAAAATGAAAAAAAAAAGCATTCCCCTTCTATATCTTACATCTATAGTCTTTTTGCCCTGGTGTATCTCTTTCACATTTAAGAAAAGTCTGGAATCTTGGTTTATGAATTGGTGGAATACTAGTCAATCCGAAATTTTCTTGAATGATATTAAAGAAAAGAGTATTCTCAACACAATCTATTTTTAATATATATTTATATATAATTAAAAAAAGTTAAAAATTAACAACAAAAAAAAATTAGTGAGCTAGCCCGCAGTCTATCAATCCACTCTTTGACGGAAAGAGTTAAAATTTTTAGTAAATTTTCTTGGGACGGATCAATAACAAACGACAAGTGTACTGATCGTAGCATAACAAGTGATAAATATCGTTATCTTCCAAATGACTCATACAACACTCGACAACTATAAAATTATAACTCAATTAGACAACAAAGTTCACAAAAACACAAGAATTTCTTTTGGTATTTTCATTAAACACTTGGTGTGCAAAGAAATGTAACATGGAATATTTACAATTTGTTAATACTATAGTTCATTCACTTCACTCTCATACATTCACAAGCATCTCAATTCAATAATCCAGTCAAAATCAACTCATAATCAAATTCTATCTCTAGTGACTTTGAGCCTATAATAACGTATCATGTTTCAATCCCTTGAATCCTCAACAAGCAACCATGCATTAAGTTCAAGAATTTAAGATTATTAATGAACCAAGTTCTATTCCTAGATACAAGCATCTATTAGGCATTCAATTTTAATTCTAGGTTCAAGTCATATTTCTCAATACATCAAGAACCATAAATCAAGCATGAGAACAATCCAAATCAAACATTAAGTATGAAAATTGAATATTAAAATGATTTGGAAAGACATATATCATTAATAACATAAAATTACACAAGAGTTTCATGTTTTATAACTAATCTCAACAAATAGGGTTAGCCATCCATGGTGGAGAATTTAGGGTTCTACAAATTGAAGAGATAGGGAGAAAATGAAAACCAAAAAGAAGATGCAAGCCCTCTCCCAAGGTTCTTGGCAATTGTTCCATGCTCCAATTGCGCCTCCCTTTTGCATTTCCACCTCCAATCCGCAACCCATCTTCCTCTTCAACCCTAAAAAGGGGAGAACCACCACGAATGAAAGAGAAAACCCAAGAAGGAGAGGGAGAGCTTCCCACTACTCCAAACACCTCCAAAGAACCTCTCCCAACACTAGTAGAAAAAGAGGTTTTTAACTCGTACATTACGTATCGGTTTCAAAAAAACCGAAGCGTATCAAAACACAATGACAGTTTCATAATTTTTGCGAAACTATATGCCTCGATTCAATTGGAACCGATGCCTAAAGGGTATGCTGCTTCGGTTCTCTGACCAATCGAGGCAAAAAAACCCCGCTTTCTCTCTGCAAATCAGACTTTTCACTTGCCATCCTTTTCAAAATAGGCCTACTGCCTCGGTTCTGTGCAGAACCAAGGCAGTATGTCCTGCCAAAAGCTGACAACCTCTGTCTTTGAACGTTTCAAATCCATTTTGTCAACCTCTACTGTCTTGGTTCCATTTGAACCGATGTCATAAGGCCTTTATTCCTCGGTTTAACCGCGAACCGATGCCTATAGTTATAAATATCTTTAAATATTTCCATTTATAATTTTATTTTTAATTTTTTCTGAAAGGTTTACGCCTCGGTTGTCTGTAGAACCGAGGCAGTAGAGTCTTATTACCTCGGTTATCTACTTAACCGAGGTAATAACTTCTTCGATTTTTAAAATTCAGACCTTTCATTCTCCCGTTTCATTTTTCCCTTTCATTCTCCCCTTCCACAAGCTTCTCACCACCACCATCCTCAACTCGCACTAGTCAAACTAAACTTCATGCGAATTGTTGCTTCTCATCTCGCGCGAATAGCTTGTCGTCGTGTCGGCGCTGCCTCCACCACTAGTCGTCGTCGCTGCCTTCACCACTAGTCGTCGTCGCCTTCGACCGTTCATCGTCGCCTTCGGCCGTTCGTCGCCGCCTTCGACCGTTTGTCACGCTGTTTTGTTGTCGCCTCCGTTGTCGCAAATAAAAAAAACAATTTTGAAAGGTAAAAGTCCGCATTTTCTAGAAGAAAAAAAAAGACATCTACCGCCTCGGTTCGAAACCAACCGAGGCAAAAGACCCCCACTTACTGCCTCGGTTCAGAATTGAGGCATAAAGGCTACCCTTTTTTTCTCGCTTGTATATACCTTGGTTCAGGAACCGCTGCGTATAAACGAAAACAACCGGTGTCGTTTTCCTTGACTGCACTAGTGCAAGCACCCTAGGGGATTCTATTTGTGTAAGAATAAAGAATATGAAACCCTCTTGAAAATATGATTAGATACTCACTTTTGTGTATCAGAGCTGACAGATTTGCCTAATGGCTTCATTCTCGCCCAATGAGACTTAAAAATTGATGTTCTCTAACTTGTAAATCACTGGGCGAGCCATTTGTGTGCCAAACGATTTAAATATTGCAAGTTTAGGTTGTCAAACTCGCCCAGCGAGTCAGCTAGCTCGCCCAACGAGTCAGCTTGACACCCATGACAATATAACCATACAAGTGAATCTTTTCTTCATGTTTGCAACCCTAGGTGCGATTCTAAAACCCATGAAGTGGGTATTTGTCTAAATATCAATCTTTCTTGTCCAATCATGCTTCCTTTAGCTCCACTATGTTTTCCTCCACCATATTTGCTACCTATTTTCTTATCTCACACACTCAAAGAGAGATTAGTGGTAAAACAAATATATATTAACTAAAACACAAAAAAACATAAAAACACACTAAACTTAATACATAACAAGATAATAGTTATGAATAAGTTGATTTATTCATGAAAGTATATACACAAAAATACGTAAAATCAACTGATCTATTTTTAATGGGTCAATGATGGAGTTAGATAAAATCATACCAAGTTAATATATCTTTTGACACCCTAGTTTTAAAGGTAATTATTCATAAAAGGTTAAACATATTTTTTTTATACATTTAAGTTTTAACTTTTGCTGCTTTAGTCATTTACCGTTTCTATATTAAATCAAACTAGTTTTTCATTAGTATTTAATAGTGTAAACGTGTCAATTTTAGGTAACATGTCTTCCGGTTTATCCCTTGTTAGCAAATTATTATAAAAAGTAATGAAAGGACTAGTTTGGTATATAAGGAAGATTAGTAAGTTTTTAAGCCTAAGTACTTAAAAAGTGAAATTATATTTTAGTTTATATGAGAAGATAATAGTGTATCCTTTATTTAGTTGAAGAGTTCACTTGTATTGTTGAGGGGTGAGGTATGTCTCCTTGGCCAACAGAGTGATTGCTTTGTAGAAGAGAGTGACTTTAGTCTCTTTCTTTATATGGCCCTAGAATAAAACCTTCATTGTCGTATCGTAATTTTTTAAATAATATTATTTTCTCTTATTTGTGTCTCAATTAATAAATCCGTATATATGATATTTTAAGATTTATAACATTATACTTTTCTTTAAGAAATCATCACTATGTTTTAAGAATTCTGCCTTCCAAAATTCAGCCCAAATGGCAAACATTTTGGAAATTTACAGTAATTAACCCAATGTTTTCCATTCTATTTTCAAGCATGATCAAGCTTTCCTACATCCTCTTTTTAAATGTCTTCTAACTATATTTATTCAACATTTTTCCCCTAAAGGGATTGCCTCCCAACTGGTGTAAGTGTAACTACATATTTTCAATGAAAGAGTTTCCAAAGTTATAATGTTGAAATTAATTTCAATTCAGTAATCTTGTATTGCATATTTTATCCCTCTTAAACAGAGATAGGGAAAGAAGGATAACAAGAAGCTTTCCATAATCCTGTGTTAACAATAAGTTTTGACCAAAAAGTCTACTTCATTTTATATAAATACTTAAAAGTAAATTTGTTCAAAAAAGTTGAAAAAAAAAACCAAGATGGTTTGTCAATGAGTGTATTAGAAGAAGGAAAGAGAAGAGAAGATGGGAGCAAAGACATCACCTAGTTGCTGTTTTGAGAATATGTAGAAGGCATGTTTCTCATGTTTAATACGTATAAGATAGAAGAATAGATTGACAAAATATAGTGTCTTTCTTATCCAAAAGGTCAATGATCACACTTAATACCATGACCAAGTTTAGAGATTGAGCCAATATCAATAAAGTTTGTTGGAATAATTTGGAAAGTTTGCAAGTTTTCTATCATTACAAAAGTTTTTAAAATTATTAATGGAATTTTATCTATGAAAGTAAATTTGTCAATAAATTCAAATTATCAATGAATTTTATCGACAAATTTAATATTTTAATTACTAATAAATTTTATAGACTGGTTTATTTTTTTTATAAAATCTGTCAGTAATGTCGATAATACAAATTTTAATTATTGATAGAATTTTTTATCGATAAATTTGTCCATAATTACATATCTTAAAACTCGTCATTAATGTAAAATTTTATTATTGGAAGATTTTCTTGTTAGTAAAAAGAATATCAAATCTCTTGTCCAAATTTGACGTTTAATTTTTAAAAATTAATTAAGTGATAAGTGCAACATTGACGAGACAATGGCACAACAATGATGTGGTGATGGTGTGGGAGGCATGACGGTAGTGCACCGAAGCAGTGGCGGTGGTGTGGTGAAGACATGACAATGGCACGATGGAGATGGTGAAAGAGAAAGAGAAAAAGAAGGAGAGAATAAAGAGTGAGAGAAAGAGGTAGAAAATAAGAAGGAAAAGGAGGAGAACGAGGAGTCGACAATAAGGTGACAAAGGAAAAGAAAGAAAGAAGGGAGTATTGGAAGAAGAAAACTTGAAAAGATAAAAGGAATAATAAGAAAGAGGGAGAAGGAAAAAGATGAATTAGATCACTCTATTTTCGAACAAATCTTTTTGCATTGATAAAACATAAATTCTATCAATAAAATTTATTGATAAAGATTTTATCGACATGTAATTTTGGTTTACTGATAATTGTTAAATATTATTGATATATTTTTTAACTTGATAATATCATTGTTTTTTAGTGTTTTTCTTTTCCTTCTTGGATTTCTTACTCTAAACTTTGGCCTCTCACTAGTACAATATTTGCTTTTAAACTCGCACAATATACCTTATTTTATATCAAACCGCTGCCTATCAAAACACGGTGGCAGATTTGAAATTAAAGGACCTTATAGGCCTCGGTTGCATGCAGGACCGAAGCAGAACAACGCTACGACCTCGGTTGCAGGCATAACTGGTGCCTAAAATCGACCTACCAGTCAGGCTTTTGGGCTGACAACTTTTTAAAAATTGATACTACCTCGGGTGCATGCAGAACCGAGGCATAAAGCATCTGCCACACCTGCAACTCACTGAACATGCCTCTTCCACACGGCAAGTCAGCCTTACGACATCGGCTGCTATGTTTAACCGAGGCATATAATGCTTTATTGCCTCAGGCAAAGGTAGAACCGAGGTATAATATGTTTTCCAAACCCCATCATCTTTCTTCTTACCTTTCCCTATTTCATTTGTGTTCTTCTCTTCTCTGCCCCAAAATGAAGCACTTCATGTTCCCAAGAAACCCTCTCAGGGACGAAGAACTCGCTTCTACAGCCACCACTGCCGCCTCTCCTAGCTCCGCCAAAACTCGCCCTTCTCGCAAGCACAAACACTCCAAAGAGAATGACCCTCCCTCCGATCCCAATCTCATCTCCCCTTCTTCCTCTACAGTTTCGTCCACCACTGACACTCCTTTCCTCGTCGCGCCGCCCCCTGTATTGCCAGTGCTCGTGCCTGCCTCGCCGCGCTGCCACCTCTGCGCTCGTCACCTCTGTTTCTGTTCTTGCCCACGCCTCATCCTTGTGCCGTCGCGCCATTGGTGCCCCGCCGCCTGCGTCCGCCACTAGTGCCTCCACCGCTGCTTCAATCTTGCTGTCTTCAATATTCCACGGCGGAGGCTCCCTTGCAAGTTTAGCTTGATTTTGCAGGTTGAAAATTGCTGATGAGGATGAATGGAGGTTGAACGGGGTTTCGCGAAGTGGGGTTGGGGGAAATAGTTTGATTTAGGGTTTGATGACGGCGACATTGACAGTGAAGATTAAGGGAAAGATGGTGCTTTGCCGTGAAGGAAAGATGATGCTCTATGGTGCGAAGGAGATCGAGAGATTGGTGAACTCGCGGTGGTTCAATGCGAAGGAGAGAGAGAGATTGGGGGAAATATTGCAGGTTGCACGAAGGAGAGAGAGAGCTCGCGGTGGTTCTGTGGTGGTCCGGTAAAGGTGGTCCGATGAATGGAGTGTTGAAGATTGGTGGAGTCGTGGCGGCGTCCTGGTTCTCTGGTGGTTCTGTGGTGGTCCGACAATGGTTCCCTCATTTCTGGTTCCCTCTTTTCTGATCTGCAGTCGCGGCGGCGTCCTGGTTCTTTGGCTTGGTTTCTATTTCTTGCAGGTTGCCATGGATAGCTGCGTCATTCTGGAGAATGTTGTTGGAGAAGAAGACTTCGCGGGGTGGTCTGGTAAAGGTGCACGGTTGTTGGGTGGTGGTCCAATGTAAGAATGAAGTGTTGAAGATTGGTGGGGACCTTTCTCGAGAGTGAAGATACCTTGCTTACTAGGAGAACTCAAAGCTTGGGAAACAACTTTTCACAGACAAAAGCAAAAAAAAAAAATAACCACCTACTTCCTCGGTTCCTTCTGAACCGAAAGTGAAAAGTCCTTGAAAAAAACCGAGGCCAAAAGCCTACCTCTTTCTACCTCGCCTGTATATGTCTCGGTTCAAGAACCGCTGTTTATAGACGAAAATAACCGCTATCGTTTCCCTTAACTTCACTAATGTTTGATTTTAAATGTTAAATCTATTACAAGCGAATATATAGTTTTATGAAATATCTCTAAACTATAGGGGAGTACTCCATGCTTTGGTGGATTTGTGGTCATTCACATTTTTTCAATTTGTATGCTGATGTAATATGATACTCCCACATAATAAAAGAGCTTCTTTATTCCTTCTTTCCATTATCAATGTTTTAAATGCATAAATGTAGTAATTTGATTAGTTATTTGAACCCTTCTTTTCATTTCATGTAATGTACTGATTCCCGCATTAAATTCAGCATATGAATTGACCTATCATTTAGTGAAGCAAGACCATTTTGAAATTAATTTCTTAGCCATCAATTGAGGCTATGTCTCTTTGTTGTTCATATTTTCACTATTTTCATTCCTATTTCACGGTTGATTTGGATCTGTCCAATTAAGATAGTCATGATCTAGTTTCACTTTCTGATGAATCAGGTTGATATAAACTAGAATTTGATATTTCATTTAACTTGTATTTGGATGAAACATCGAAAGAGAGGAGTGTAAGTTTTTAGGGGATTCAAATTTATATTCAGGAACATCTTCTGTTTGAAATTCCTCCATATTACTTGAGATTTTTTAATTTATCACTCTCTTCTTTTATTCAAACCTATAATTTTTTAATTTATCACTTATCTGAAAATTTAAGCTGTTGCGCAAAGAAATTATGAAGGTGCAGAAATTAAAAGCCCACTTTTGAATGAACTTTTATCACTTGGACTATTAATGGGTTGCATTTTCTCTTGTCAATAAGACAATTACGTTCTGCAACTCTATTTATCCCTTCCACACCCTCAATTGTTTTTTAAATGTTCATTTTGGCCCCTTGTGGATGCAATTATGTTATCAAAGATGACAGCTTGTTGCCCTAATAAATGATTACACACTTTTCATAATAAATATACCGCAGGCCTTCATCTTTTCACCTTTTCTGATTAACCAAAGAGAATAAGAACTTAATTCTAGATTAATTGATCTAGAAAAAAAATTAATTCTAAAGTTTACAATCTAAAATACATTTTTAAATTTCATAATTCAAAAGTGAAAAAATTGATTCAAGATCATCTATGTTAAGTTTGTAATTTGAGGACAAGCTAATACAAATAATGTGGGCGTCTAATAACGTGACCCCAAAGCTAAATTTGGCAAAACATTTAAGACTTTACTTGCACTTCACCAACATGCCACATTCAATTCGTCAAAGTTAATCATAATTTTCTAGCTGTATATTAAAATCATGAATTCATCACCAAATTCTGCACTTGTCATCCATGAAAACCTCGAAAGCTGTCCATGTTTCCTCAGAAACCAAGCAAACACAATTTTCCATGCAAATACTAGATTCATCAGTCCAAAGCTTAGTGAAATCATGGAAGAGAAGGCAAAGATGGTTGCTACTATTCAACACATCTAGCCAACAAGGTTTGAACAGCAGAGCAGCATGGCGCACCCATTTGGCCAATTTCCTTGATTCAACATGGCTTCACGTCTTCACAATCTTATTGCTTATTGCAGACCTCATCATCACAACCCTTGAGCTATCTTCATCTCTGGTTTGGTGTGAGAGACGCATAAGCAGCGTAGCAGAAGAATGTTTCCATTGGATTGGAATTGGTATTCTGAGTTTTCTTGTAGCGAAGACAATGGGTTTAATGGTGGGGTTAGGTTGTTCGTTTTTCCAGCATGTGGGGTATGTTGTTGATGGAGTTGTGGTGATAGGAGCTATCATTTTGGAAGGCTTTGTGGTGGGAAGAGGAGGTGGTTTTTTGGTTGTGGTGAGTTTGTGGCGTTTCATTAGAGTGGTAGAGAGTGTGTTTGAGCTGAGCGATGAGGCCATTGAAGCTCAAATTGCACGAATCATTTCCCAGTTTGAAGCTCTCAGAGAAGAAAATATTAGGCTCTTAGAAGCAATATATGAGAAGGAGAAGATCATAGAAATGTTGGAGGAAGATTTAGATAACTGTAGGGATGAAAGCCCTTTAAGTAAATCCTAAAAGATCATCAAATTCTAATTATTTTTTATGCTTTCAATATAAAAAGAATAAACCCACAAGTGTAAACCAATCTATTTCTTGATTAGTTGGGATATTAAGTTTAAGATTATAATGAGAGAGTTATTACAGTTTTTTTTCAGCATTACAATGAAAATATACAAGATAAATATCATATATATATAAAGAAGATTATTCATACTATGACGAGATAATGATAATTATTATTAAAATTAAGTTGTAAACTTAATAAATACTTCGAAGGTTTCTAATACGTTTTTTTTAAGCTTCTTCTGTCCTACTTTAAGTTATGTACTTTTTATTAATCAATGGTAGCTTAAAATGACCATACATTTGTTTATAAAGAATTACTATTTACATAGAGAGGATTTTTTAATGACCATAAAAGAAAAATGATATGATTTTTTTGATGAAAAAATTTCCGCGATTGAACGAGTGGATTTTTGTTAAATAAGCATATAATTAACCATTGTAAATATTAATAAAATAGTTATATTATAATGAAATAACATAATTATTAAATAAAATAAATTCTTATTTTAATTTAAAATTTATTTTAACAATAATTTATACTTTTAAAATTATTTTTTAAATTGGTATAAGAATTTTATTATATTACATCAATGCTTCAAACTTTTCCCTCACTTTTTATTGTGTTTTTCACGTCCAACTTTAATTTAACTTATTTCTACTTTATTTTTTATAATTAAAATAACATCATTTTCTCTTGAGATTTTAAGTTTTAAAAATATATAAATTTGAAAAAAATACCAGATATTTATAATATCTTAATCTTGATTTCATAAATTTAAATAATAAATAAACATATTTTTATATCTTTATATAAAAATATTATTAGAACTAAACAAATCACTTAACATTTTTCACTCATTTCTTCTTATTTTTCTTTACTTTTCCCCTCCCCCTTTAGTCCGAACAAAACCAATCAGGCAAACAATTTTATAATAAATCATTGTTTTGCAATTGTGAGAGATATTATCTTTTGTTTTTATAAGAATTGTATTATTTTTAACAGAAAAAAATGGTGAATGTCTTCTTATCTTTGATTGATGTCTTTATACCAAAAGTTTTATTAAAATTATTAAATATATTATTATTATTTATATATTGAATTTAGACTATATTTTTTCTATTATAAATAAAATATTATATATATATATATATATATATTTAATATAAAAATAATAATTTCATATATAATTTTTAATATATATTCAATATAAAACAAAAATAAGTTATAATTAAATTAAAATGTATTAACGATGTCAAAATCTCTTTACTATAACTATAAAATGTCATCTATGATAAAAATATCAATTTTTGTGATAATTACTTTAAAAGTTATATTTAGAATCATTCTAACTAATTAAGGACTCTATTTTCTTGAAGTTGACATCTAATATTACCTACCATTGTACCTTCACCTTTTGTAGGCTTTATGTGGACCTTGAATTATCGTTGGTTCAATAATGTCATACCTATTAAGATGTTAACAACTGTCAATCTGTTATTATCTTTAACCAATATACTATTATTATCTTTAACCGTAATTATTATCTTTAATCAATCTGTTATTATTATTATGAAATTATTAATTGCTTACTTGTCTAAGGGTGTTGCTTCTCCACTACCACCGTATATTTCTTTCACTTCCCCACATTATTTTAAATACAATTATATTCTTAAGTTAAAAAGATTTTTACTTTTACCCTATTTTAAATAATTTAATACCCTAATTTTACTTTCACGGAACTTTCTTCCCCTACTTTCTTCCCCTTTTCCCATTTTCGTTTCACCTCCCTACCTCCCGTGCTTCCATTCCTTTTTCTTCAGTTTTACAAAATCATTACGTTCAAAAACTAATTATATATCACATCCAAAATTAAAAATTTAAATATAAACTAATATAAATATACATTATTAAAATACATTAAAAGTATATTCAAAAATAATAAATCAAAACATTTAAATTAAATTATTAAAATATCTAATAAACTAATAAAACAAACCCTAAAAAAAATTAAACCTTTAAACGGAGGTGACATGGTTTGTTCGAGTGCGCACCTGGAGGAAGCACCACACACGCACTGCACCACGAGAGCGACACTGCACCACCACGAGATGGAGACTGCTTGATAATTCTTTCCACCACCACCAACCTTTACAACTTGTAGTATCTCACAGCAGACCAAAGAAAGAGAGGAACAAGTATAATGTTAAAATGAAAGAAAAATATTTTACTTATACACGATACTACAATAGGTTATTAGTGAAATAGGTTATGAAGGAGTAAAATTAAAAAATAATAACCATAAATATAAAATTTTATTGAGGGGCAAAATAGTAAAGGGAAGGTGGAGGGAGAAAGGTGTGGTGGTGGAGGGAGCAACACCCCTTGTCCAATCTATTGGCCCAATAAGACTACTTCTGACATTGACCCAATAATAGTAGTATCTGTACTAACCTAATTACAGTCTGATCACTCACAGGTCTATTTTACCTGATTAACTGTTAATATAGAGAACATCAAATGATCATGATTGCTAACCATTCGATCAAGAATGTAATTTTTCATACTGTTCGGACCAAATCCTATATACCATACAGTTATATTATAATAAAATAACAAAATTATTAAATAAAATAAATTTTTATTTTAATTTGAAATTTATTTTAACAATAATTTGTACTTTTAAAATTATTTTTTAAATATGTATAAATTTTTTATTAGATTACATCAATGCTTGAAACTTTTCCCTCACTTCTTACTGTGTTTCCAGACAACTTTAATTTAACTTATTTTCACACATAATTTTTTAAATATAAAACAAAAATAAGTTATTATTAAACTAAAATGTATTTACGATGTCAAAATCTCTTTACTATATATCCTTCAACTATAAAATGTCATCTATGATAAAAATATCAATTTTTATGTTAATTACTCTAAAAGTTGTATTTAGACTCATTCAAATTAATTAGGGACTCTATTTTCTTGAAGTTGACATCCAATATTTTATTATTCTATTCTATTTATTAATATTTTCTATATCTCAACAATAAAAATGCAACTTGTAAATATTATTGCTGTTTACAAATATTTTTCATACGCAAACTCATTGTTATTTGATTCAGTGATATATTTTGGACCCTACTCATATCTATGTTCCTTCGGATCAAGAAACCTAATAATTGAATATCCTTTTCATTCAACAAACTAACCCTATTTGCACAAACAACACCTTCTACCCACATTCTCATATTTTGAGTGTAGATAATGTAAAATTTACACAAGGAAAATTTATACAGACAAACAATTAACGATAAAGGTGCCGTGATATAATAAAAAATGTCAAAAACCTTTTATCATCAACAAAATGGGATTGAGATGACGTATCTTACTTGAAAATGTTACTTGAAAATGTGTTCTTCGACTATATTAGAAAACAACTAAAAGAAACAGAAGAAAACAAAACAAATTAAGTTTGAGAGGTGACCTAACTTTTCAGGACTGAAACTCGAAAACAAAAAGGAAAGCACCATTACATTTGTGCATTTTGTATTACAACTATCTCCAAGTCAGCGACTTATAAGAAAATGAACTAAAAAAATTGAAAAATAACTATTTTTTTTTTACACAAATCTCCTATTTTCTTTTAACACATTCGTTCTTAACTATGTAAAAAAATTCCAATAAAAACTTTTCAATTATTAGTTATTTTTATTAAAATTCATAAAATCATAAAAAATATCATTAAAAGTGAAACTAATAATTTTTCTATCAGTAAGATGGTGTAAAGATTGAGCAGAAAGATAATGATCATAAAGCAGGTAATAACATAAGGAAAACTTTTCATAATTTGTTGGATTAAATAGCGTTGTTTCCTAATATAAAAGATCTACATAATCTTATACTTCAATAGCTTTATCATGTTCTAGTTCATGATGATCAACAACACGAGCGTTTGTGTTTGTGTTTGTATTTACATTTACATTGAGATTGGATGAAGCATCCTTCAAGTTCTTCTTCCCCTTGCTCACACATTTCCTCATCAATTTCTCTCCCCACTCCCACGCATTCAACACAACATACGTTCCAATGCCTCCGATCAACCCATAAGCTATAGAGTAGGTTAACGGCATCATCAGAATCGTCACAAACGCTGGTATCGCTTCCCTCATATCCTCCCAATCAATCTCCGTCACACATTTCATCATCATCACCCCCACCAAGATCAGCGGCGGCCCCACCGCCCACGCCGGAATGGAAGCCAGCAACGGTGTGAAAAAGAACGCCAACAAAAAATACCCCGCCACCGTTATCGCCGTCAGCCCCGTCCGTCCCCCCTCGCGTATCCCCGTCGAGGACTCGATGAACGCCGTCACTGACGACGTGCCCAGCAACGACCCCACCACGATAGACGAAGCGTCGGACATGAACGCGAAATACTGACCCTCGAAATCACCGTTCATGTCGAGAAACCCCGCGAATCTAGCCATCGAATATAAAGTCCCTGTCGTGTCCAATATATCAACGTACAGGAACGTGAACAGTGCTTCCCAGAATGCACCTTTCCCCATGTGAGCAAAACTAAGCGCCCCCGCCGTGGATTTAATCACGTGCACGTCAACAACCTTTTTGAAGTAATTGTAACCCGCGTCGCCGAACTCCGTGTTGGGGAACACCGTAACTGGCGTGTTCCTGAACCACGAGATCACGGTCACGAAAACGATGCCGTATATCATAGCGCCCTTTATGTTCTTCATTAGGCAATATGCTATGATGATGAACCCAACAAGACCCATCCATAGGGTGGGACTCTCCATGCGGCTCCCCGAACATAGTATCTTGTCGGAGACGGCGCCGCCAGGGATTAAACTAACGGTTCCATTGATTGTTGTGACGGGAGCTAACGCTGTTAGTTTGTCTTTCGTGCAGCCTCCGAGTGTGATGAGTGTTGATGGGCTGAACCCGACGAGTCCAATGCCTTCGTTGCTCTGAAGCCCAATGAAGGCCAGGAAGAGACCGATTCCGGCAGAGGAGGAAACTCGGACGGGTTTGGGAACGAGTTTCGCCAGTTTCGCGCGGAATCCAACGGCCGATATTAGAAGAAAAATTAAGCCTTCTAAGAAGATAGCGGTTAATGCGGTTCGGTAGGGTATTGAACCCGACCCGTGATATCCGACCACGGAGTAGGCGAAGTACGCGTTGCCGCCCATGCCTGGCGCGAGCGCCAATGGAAGGTTCGCGAACACGCCCATTATGGTGGACCCCACGAGAGAGGATATGACAGTGGCCACGATGAGATCACGGCGCGTGCGTTCCACACACGCTGCGTAACCAGGGTTGACGGGCGGGTACTTGCATGAGGAGTCGGGTTGGATAAGAAGGTTGGTGGGGCATTGGGCCAGGGGAATTTTGGGGTCAGAGCAGTTAGGGGTGCAATCGGAAACAGAGCAAGTGCCGCCGGAGTCAGCTATGATGGTGGCGTTGACGGCAAGGATGTAGGCCATGGTGAGAAACGTGGCTGTACCGGCACGTATCTCGGTTGTAAAAGTAGAAGCGCGTTCTTTAAGCTTAAAACGCTTGCCGACGCAGCTTTCAGCCACCGCTAAATTTAACCGAGAGGTGAGTTGACGAGTCCGAGTTTGACTCGGAAGTGGTGCTTGAAGTTGTGCCATATGAAGAAATGTGAGTGTGAGTGTGAGAGGGTGTGTATAGGAAGGTTGATGAAAATGAACTGAAAAAAAGAAAAAGAAAAAGAGTTGGCTGGGAATCAAAGAAGGTTGATGAGTTTACGTATTGGGATCTATTTTCATCCTGTTATGTACCTATCGTATTTATATTCCTTCTTAGTGCAATTGGACCACCTCTTCATTGCCTTCATTATTTCTTTTTTAAATTCTTCTCTTTTCAATTATTTTATATACTATAAAGGAAAACATGTTGTATCATATAAAAATTCAATAAAAGTGTCTGTTCTATAGTGGTTTTGTTTGCAGTTTTGGTGCCATTTTCTGACTACAATTGTCTCTTTGCTTTTGCCTACAAAGATACAAAAATAATAATTTTGGTTCATCTCTGATTTTGGGATATTTTTAAATTTTCTATTATTCCGTTTTTAGAAATTAATTTTCTTATTATTTATGTTGCTATCCTGTTTATATTCCTTGTTCATGCTGTATGGTTTACTGGACCTCGCTTCTATTGGATCCCTTAACATTGGATCCACTTTTTGTCTTTCTTTTTTCTATCTTTTCAGGAATTTTCTTTTAACTCAAATTGGAGTATTTTGAAAACTAAATATCAAGATAGGTCGTTCATAAACACATTATTGGCATATGGTTTTTTATACAGTTTATTAGGCTAATTCATAGTATTAGTTAGATTATTAAAGCCAAATTTATTAGTCAAACAGTAGTTAATTATGTGGTGATCAAAGTCAAACTTTGTAGTTACCTAGTAAGTTTGATGCCACTATTGTTTTTCTCTTTAAATTGAATTTGTCTTGTGACATGTCAGGTTATGTGTAAGTCTTTCATTTTTCTTAAAAAATAGGTTTAATTGTTAATGTGCATTAATAAGGTAAGAGAGTTCTTTAAACTGTTTTTACACCTGTATCTTATTGTTATATAAACTCAACACTATATCTACTTCAGATATTCAGAAATACAACTCACAAAATATTCATTCAATATATTTTGTTTCTCTCGGGTTATACCTCCTTGCTTCTCTGCTTTTCTATTTTTCTGCTTTTCTGTTTTTCTGCTACCACTTTCGCTGTTCTATCAGATTGGTATCAAGGGTCAGGTCGAGTAAGGACCTCATGAGTTTCGTGATCACGATGCAGTGCGGTTGGCCAGATTGATTGAGGCAAGGAAGAAAGAAGGGTATCAAGATTCTGATTCTTGATCAAAGAAGAGTGGTTGAAGAATGGCAGGATTGGATATGCCAAAAACGAACCTTCCTATAATGACATAGAAGAATTAGAGCAAATGGAGTACGTAGATGAAAGTTTTGTTCAGGTTTCAGGATGTCAGCGATGTGGTTGAGGAAACTGGATTCGAGCTTGACCTTGGTGATTCAGAGGATCAGAAGGCTGCATTTAGGAGAAAGGACAATAAAGCCATGCTTATTCTTCATTAGTGTGTGGATGATACACATTTTGAGAAGTTCCAAAATGATGTGACAACAAAGGAGGTATGGAACATTCTATTGATGTGTCATGCAGGTGGAAAGAAGATAAAGAAGGTGAGGCTCCAGACCTTGAGGAGGCAGTACAAGCTCTTACAAATGGAAGAATGTGATAAAGTACGAGAGTATTTCAACAAGATTCTTGCCCTTACAAATAAGATGAAATGGTGTGGAGAGAAAGTCAGTGACATGATGATCATTGAGAAGATTATGAGATCTTTGCCTTCAAAATTCGACTACATTGTAGTAGCTATTGAAGAGTTGAGAAGGTGAAGATCGAGGAACTTCAAAGTTCCTTGGAGGCACATGAAATGAGATTGTTGGACAGAACCCAATCAGGAATGATGAGCAAGCATTGAAGGTGCATCATTCCAAGAATGAAGAGAAGAAAAAATTCAAGAAATGGAAAGGGAAACATGTGAAAGGGAAGTGGAGAAATGATAAGAGCAAAGATGATCAAGATGAAACTGCAACATAAGAAAAGAATGACAAATCAGATAAAACCTTTTGCAAGAAAGACAAGAGGAATGTTGAATGTTTTAATTGCCATAAGTATGGGCACTACTCCTATGAGTGCTATTCTGATAAAGGAAAGCAGAAGAAGGTTCAAAGAAAGGAGGCTCACATGGTTCAAGAGGAATCTGATTCATAACCCCTCACTCTGATGGTAACTACATCTGCAGAAAACTCACACTCGCAAGATCAACTGTGGTATTTGTATTCGGGATGTTGGAATCATATGCATGTCAGAGAGAATGGTTGGTGAATCTTGATGAAACCAAGAAGAGTAGGGTGAAGTTTGCTGATGATAACACCTTGAAAGTAGAGGGAATTGGTGATGTT
Source organism: Vigna angularis (assembly GCF_016808095.1). Lineage (NCBI taxonomy): Eukaryota > Viridiplantae > Streptophyta > Magnoliopsida > Fabales > Fabaceae > Vigna > Vigna angularis. The sequence continues at coordinate 12,409,363 of NC_068971.1, forward strand.
GTAATCAGAAGGAAGAATGGCTCGCGTGCCATTATAACCAATGTGTTGTTTGTGCCTACAAAGAGATGTAACCTTTTGAGTATTGGCCAACTGATTCAAAAGGGCTTTATAGCAGTGATGCGAGGACTCAATAAGGTAGAATTGTTTGATGAAAACAAAAACTTGATCTTGAGAAGCAAGATCTCAAAGAATCAAGCGTTTCAAATAAGCTTGGAGGCAGTGGAGAATGTTTAGTGTTTGAATCATGTGAAAGACGAAGATTGGCTATGGCATTGGAGGTATGGCCATCTGAATTAGAGGAGCCTACAACAACTGGAAATGAAGCAGATGGTTACAGGATTGCCTAGTATCAGTGTGTCAGAAAAGGTGTGTGAAACATGTTTGGCAAGAAAGCAGTCAAGAAAGCCATTCAAGGCAAATCTGTGCATAAGAGCAAAGGAGTGGCTGGAAGTGGTTCACTCAGATATATGTGGACTGTTTGAAGTCCCTTCACTAGCAGGAAACAGGTATTTCATCACATTTATGGATGAATACAGCAGGATGATTTGGTTGTTTTCTATTAAATTGAAGAGTGAAGCTTTGGATTTGTTCTTAAGATTTAAAGCATGTGTGGAGAGGGAAAGTGGAAAACTACTGAAGATCTTGAGAATGGATGGAGAAGGTGAATTTATCTCAAGTAGCTTTGAACACCACTGTTAAACGAGTGGAATCAAACATGAAGTTACAACACTTTATACTCCTCAGCACAATGGGCTAGCAGAGAGGAGAAATAGAACCATACTTAATATGGCCAAAAGTATGATTAAGGAAAAAATGGTGTCACATAATATATGGGGAGAGGCGGTCTCAAGAAATGTCTATATATTAAATAGGTGTCCAACAAGGAAGCTGGAAGGAAAAGTACCTTTGGAAGTATGGACAGGTGTGAAGCCATCCGTGAGCCACTTAAGAGATTTTGGATCACTTGCATATGCACATGTTTCAGACCAGGAAAGAAGTAAGCTACGAGACAAGAGTAAAGCAATGATCTTCGTTGGATACCACTCAACTAGATCCTATAAATGTTTTGATCCAATTAAAGGAAATTCAGCCTAGGAAGGTCTACAATATGTAGAGAATCTAGCAACACAACAGAGCAAAAAATAAGCCCTGGAAGCAGTGAGTGTGTGGAATCTGGAAGCAATGAAGGAGTGGAAGACAACGAGCACCATTCTGAAGCTACCAGACCACGAAAGAGACATGTGCTGCCACAAAGAGTTAGTGAGTGTGAGGTGTATGTTGATACACAGATTGGTGATGAAGGAGATCTGGTGCACATAGCTTTGTTTGCAGGTGTAGAACCGTTAGATGAAGTAGAAGCCTTGAAGAAATCTGTGTGGAGAGATGCAATGAAGGAAAAAATTGATTCCATCGAGAAGAATGGAACATGGGAGTTAGTTGATCTTCCAGTTGGAAAGAAAAGCATTGGAGTGAAATGTGTGTTCAAGCAGAAACTCAAGCCAAATGGATCAATATCCAAACATAAAGCAAGATTGGTTGCAAAGGGATTTCTTCATAAGCAAGGTATGGATTTTTTTAGAAGTATTTGCACCAGTAGCTAGAATGGAAACAGTTAGATTGGTGATTGTAGTAGCTTGTGCACGAGGTTGGCCACTCTTCCAGCTTGATGTGAAGTCTACGTTTCTTCACGGACCCTTGGAAGAAGAGGTCTATGTACATAAGCCTCCTGGTTTCATTGAAAGAGGAAGAGAAGCACAAGTTTATAGGCTACATAAAGCCTTATACATTGAGAGAGGAATAGAAGGATTGACTCCTTTCTCATCAAACTCAAATTCACAAGGTGTGTTGTGAAGCATGGAGTCTATGTGAAGGGAGACACAGGAGAAGATCTACTGATATTATGCTTGTATGTGGATGATTTACTCATCACGGGTTCAAATGTAGCTCATATAGAAGATTTTAAAAGGATCATGGCATTTGAATTTGAGATGACAAACCTGGGAATGTTGAGTTATTACCTAGGAATAGAGTTTGCCTATACTACTGTAAGGTTGATGATGCACCAGAAGAAATATGTTGGAGATTTGCTAAAGCAATTTAACATGTCATCCTGCAATGCTACAAGGAGTCCAATGGAGGTAAATTTGAAGTTGTTGAGAAATGAATCAGAGAAGGGAATAAATGAGACTAAATTCAAGAAAATAGTTGGTTCTTTACGATTTCTGTGTAACAGCAGACCAGAGCTGACATTTTGTGTTGGCTTGATCAGCAGATTCATGGGCAGCCCGAAGAGATCTCACCTGTTTGTTGCTAAGAGGGTACTAAGATATGTTCAAGGCACGATTGATCATGGAATACTTTTCATGGTGGTGATCCAGTGGAAAGGAAGAGTACTTCTGGATTTGTGTTTCTGCTAATTAAGGCACCTGTCTCGTGGTGTTCTAAAAAGCAATCAGTAGTTGTTTTATCTAGCTGTGAAGCAAAGTACATTGCTGGAAGTTTTGCAGCTTGCCAAGGTGTGTGGCTGGAAGAATTGCTAAAGGAATTGAGGGTTCTATAAAGACTCCACTGCAGCTAAGGATAGATAACATTTCAGCCATAAATCTTTCTAAGAACCTAGTGAGTCATGGTAGAAGCAAACATATAGAAGTCAAGTACCATTTTCTAAGGGATTTGGTGAACAAAGGAAGGATTGTCTTAACATACTACAAGACTGAGGAGCAAATCGCTGACATTCTTACAAAATCATTGAAGATTGAGAGCTTTGAATTTCTAAAGAAGAAGATGGGTGTTATCTCCGTAGGTGCTTGCCTAAGAGGGGAGTGCATTAATAAGCCAAGACAACTCTTTAAACTGTTTTGACACATGTACCTTGTTTTTATATAAACTCAACACCTGTACATACTTCACATAATCAGACATACAACTCACAAAATATTCATTCAATATATTTTGCTCCTCTCGAGTTATACCTTATTACTTCTCTACTTTTCTGTTTTTTTGTTTTTCTCCTACCACTTTTGTTGTTTTATCATTAATTAGTAAGATAATTTTTATTATAGTGTTTTTGTGTCAAATTGGTTCCGTTTTAAAAATAATTTCAATTACATTTTAATTTTTTAAAACCTAATTGAATTAATTTTTTTATATTATTAATCATGATTTGTTAATCATAATTTTAATTTCTAAATTTTAATATAAATATTAATATGACTTCATAAAAATTTGGTTAGCGTAATTAATGATTTTTGTTCAAAAATATCTAATTGAGCTACTTTTTATTAGTGCACAATTAAAACTTTTTTAAAACAAAAACAAAATCTTGACAGACGGCTACCAAAGTAAAGACTATCCAACTAATTAAACCCAAAAAATAATATAAAAATAATTCATACAGTGTACGTCATAAAATTAAATTCACTCAATTCTAACAAACTCACCTGTGCCTTCTACTTTGAGAATATAAATTCATTTAGCTAAGAACACATATTAGAAGCATATATTACGTGCCATTAACCAAATATTATCTATAGTCCAAATTTTAGAGCACCAAATTATTTCGTTTTAATTGAGTTTCCCTTACATGCATTATTTCTACTAGATAAGGCTGGTTTTACAAGGGTGTTTTATTCTTTTCCTTTTTTTCCTAAAAAAGAAAAATAATTTTTTGGGTGATGAAAATAAATTTAAAATAATATAAATCTTAAACTAGTTTCTTTATGATTTTTTTCAATTTATTTTACTCTATCATTTAATTAAAATATCGTATAAATCAACACACTTATCATACTTTGAATTATGATATAGATGATGTATTAGCCAAAGTTTCTCATGTTTTTTTTATGAAGAAAGTTATTGTATTGATAAATTAACTAATTTATCTTTGATTTATAGAGAATAATGTAAGTGATTTAATATTTTATTTCTATGTAGAGATTTTTCATAATAAGTATAATTTATCTATGTTTCGTGAAGTGCAATTTTATCATGGGTTTTGTGTGGTTGATAATGTTAATTTTTACCATTATCTGAATTACATTTTAGTGACAAAATAAGCTCTCATTTAGCTTATTACATGGTTAAATCCTGACTTTTATCTTCATTTTTAAAGACTATTAGTTTGGGCTACACTTGTGTGTAAATATGACTTCAATCCCTTATTTTGATATTTATTTTGGTGCTAGGAAGATCCTCCATCATACCGAAGAACCTTGGTAACTTAGAGCAACAAGAAAATCAGCAAAAATAGGAGTTTTAGAAGCCCGGGCGGTGATGAGAGCCAATTTCTAGCATTAAGCGGTCACATTACAGAGAGCAACCCTAAATACCAGTATTGAGTGCCCCTCTCACCGTTGAGCTCCACCTTGAAAGAGAGCATCTAGGGCTGCCACGAAGGTTGATGCTGAGCGCCAAAGCCCCGACTTTGAGCGTTGACTTTGCTGATTTGTCAAAATGTTCTATTTAATCAAGTTCTCATGAAGGAAACTAAGTCTTTAGAGGCACGATTTTAGTCTTTTGAGCTCACGGATGCTGCTTGGGGCTTGTGGGAACATCCTCTTCTTCCTCCTTGTGTCTCCTTCTTCTTTCATCTTCCGTTTTTTCAGCTTGAGAATGAAGAGTCAAACTCATCTTATTAGGGATATTGTGTAGCAATTGAATTCTCTTGTACTTTATAAATGATTCGAATATATATATATATATATATATATATATATATATATATATATATATATATATATATATATATATATATATGCCTTTTTCATTTAAATGCTTGAAATAGAGGCATGGATAGCTTGATTTGCAGATTTGCTAGGTTTTGGGAAATCTAGTGAACCCTAGGCTTGAAACAAGGAATCTAGTGGGGGATTGTATCTAGGGTAGAACATGACCTATTTATTGTCTTAAATCCTATATCTTAATGTGGATTTTTTTGTTGAGTAATTAAGGAATTGATGCTTATTAAGAAAATTTAGACTATTTCACCAAAGGGATTAGGGTTAGAGTATGGGTTGACATTAATGTTTGATGGAGAGCAGATGAGTTTGTGTGTGCATGAGAGTGAAGGTTGTGAATTATACCCTTAATATGTCATTCCATTCCATTCCTCACCTTGCCATTCTTCTAAGTGCCTCCAACTATCAAAGTTCACCTTTTAATTCTTTGTTGTATTTGTTAGTCTAGATGAGTTACCAATCGTACATTTTTTTACAATTACATGAGTCTATAATTGTTATTACCATGTTTTTTTACTTGAACGATTGGTGTGCTTGCTCAGGAGTTAGTGGTCTCTAATGGTTTTTATTCTTTCATTTTGTTTTTTCTTTTTAATAAATTTTCATGTGATAACAAATTATCGATTGGTTGAAGTGTCTACAAAGCTAAGATGTCAAAGTTTATGGTAATATCTAACCTCCTTGGTTTGAAATTATTATAAATCATGTATTATCCTAAGTTGAATGACTAATTTCTTACAAAATAATGAACTAAGATATCATCATTATATTATTATTATAAAAATGTCTGATCCGTTAAAACAATAATAATATTTTGTTATCAATTATAATAGTATTTTAATTTCAAGACCTGACTACTTTAGAATATATTATATTTATTGATTTTAAAAATTTAATGAGATAAAAAAGAAAGAAAAAAACTCATAATACCAAGTTTATGGTAAGATTGAATAGTTGTTAGTTGTAAAGAGAAATGATTACAATTATTTTTGCTGTATGATTAATGAATAATAGTATATTAAGTCATAATAAAGAAAATCTTGAAAATTTAGGTTATATAGTCAAATTTAAAAAGAAATATAGGTTGCAATTCTTGTAGATAACTGAAACATATATAATATTATTAAAAAATATTAAAAAAAACATAAATATAGGCTACGATTCATGTAAATAACTGTAACATAAAATGATTCAGAAAAATATATTCAAAAAGACATAAGTATAAACTATAGTTCAAATAGATAATTATAAAATAAAATCTTTCAAGAAAATATATTAAAACAAGTATAAATATAAGTTACGGTTTTTGTAATAATCATAGCCTATACTTAACAAGAGTATAAGTTACAGTTCCTTGAGTGAACTGACCTATACTCAAACATTCAGAATATGAAATATGACTTTATCTAAATTGTAACCTATATATTATTAATAATTTTGAAAATATCATTTTATAGACTTCGTTTTTATTATGATCATAACCTATAATGTATAGTTAAATACGATTTACGATAGTAAAAATATCATATTTTAGTAAAGAAATAATAAGTTAGAAATATTAAATTTTAAAATTTTATATTTAAAATAATGTAAGATTTCTTATATATGAACAATTCCTATTTTATGAGTGATCGATTTGTCCAAACTATAATGGTAAAAAATTTCCAACATGTTTAATTATTAAAAAATGGATTAGTATATATTATATTAGAAAAAATAACATGAGGTAGAGACAGTGTGAACGTGTGATGGGAAAACAATTGTACGTGGAAGGCATTATAAACTAGAATAGCAACCGAAGGTTCCCTCCTACGAGTGACCACAATCTAGTAACATCATGTTGTCTATTGACAACCGTATTCCCTCCAAAAATGAACAAAGCTTTTTGCAAAGAGTTCCATTTTCATAGGTAATAAGGTTCCTTGTCCTACTTTTTTCTTTTCAAATACATCTGGTTTTAAATTTAAGGGTTATGATACCTGTGGTCTCTATAAAAATTCTTTTAATCAGAAATCTCTAAGTGCAACCTTTTATCCATTCAAATAAAAGGAAAAACTACAACCATACACCAATAAAGGAAACAAAGAATGATGTTAATAAGTGGAGAGGATGAGAGAATAATGAAACCCTTAAAGTTTACAATAACTGGGATGAGTGGTGTCTAAAATCGTATTTAATCAGTCAAATATATTTTTACATAATTAACCAAATACTTGCCAATTTTCTATATATTTTTAAAAGCTAATGATTAAAAATATGTTTTGAGACCTAGGGGATTTTAGATGCTTTATCTTAGGTCATATTGATCGAGTAAGACAGAATCTTATGTCTCTTATTCTCAATTATTCATCTCCTTTTTATTATTGAAAGTCTTATGTGGGTATTTTCTTTTAGCCCAAAGAATTTCCTACACCTCAAAGAAGAATAGCTTTTCCTTGCCTCAAATTTCATCTATTATTTTTTATTTATTTTTACATTAAACACTAAAATACTCATGCAAAATTATTTATATAAACTCCTGTGTTTCATTGTCACACCTTTTCAGATTAATAAAAACGCGTTATATGAATTCATCATAATAATATATAACTATTTTTAAAAGAGTGCGTAAAAGTGATAAAAAAAAAGAAAAAAAGTATATTTTATTGTTTTTGTCAAAATCTTAAATTTCTGAAACCTTATTTTTAAGTAGAGTTTTTAAAAATGATTGGATATGAAAATATAGAAATGAAGTTATGCAGTTGAAGAACACATGACAATGACATAATTTTATATCCGAAAACTTTTACAGAGAAGCAGAAAGCAACGTAGATTCCATTAACTACAGAATCTTCTCCAGCATTGATTGATAACCACATAAAATTGTTGAAACAATGTTACTTAGGTGGAAAGAATAAGAAGTAATCGATTGAGAAGAAAAACAGAAAATAAGGGTTAATATTTTTATGGAATTTGTAGAGCCTTGAATATTGTGTTTGTAGCTATAGCTGCACTGAATCTCTGAGAAGTGATGATAAACTCACTCATATGTTGCTTTCCAGGTTCTATTATGATCCCATCCAAGAAGTAGTGGTAATTAATAAATCCTCTGTATACCACTCAATTCCACCATGACCACCCTCTCTTCCTTTCTTCCTCCTTTTTCTCTTTCTCTCTTAGATCAGAACTTCAACTTTTAGGTGTGTGGTGGGGGCACACTATTTTTCTTGCATTGACTAAAATTTATCCTTTTCAAAAATATAATAAATCAACCAAATTCTATGATTTTCTTCAAGTATATATATATATATATATATATATATATATATATATATATATATATATATATATATATATATATATATATATATATATATTATCAGTGTATATATTAACAAGTTAACAATATTAATGAACTATTAAATATTCAATGTAAGTTGGTAACTAGATTGAAATGGGCAAAGTTGTTTTAAAATTTTCAGTTAAATTCACTCTTTTTAGGTTTATAATTGAGTTTATATTTACTCTTTTATCTTGATTGAACTTGTAAGGTTAGTTGAGTTTTAACCAAAATTATTAACTAAAATTAATTTTTAAAATATTGGAAAAATTAGACGTTTTAAATAGACGATTTTCATTAGATTGTTAGAGTCTAATTTGATAATTTAGTCTATTGAATTTTATTAGATAATATGGTTGAGTTTTGATGATATGAGGTTTTGTATAAAGCCTTTTTAAACATTCATTCTTGTTATGTGTGCAACTAAAGTTTAAAAAGCTCATATATAGTTTGAAAAATGATTTTTTGACACAACTAATTTTTTTACATTCATTTGATACTACTCTTCTCTACTTTTTACTCTCTCATTTCTTGGAAAAATACAAAAGTTTACACTTTTATGACCATTTTACCCTTATATTCTGTGTCAAATGAATGTAAAAGGGTGTCATGGTATCATTACTCATATCGTTTATAGCTAATATAGTGATAGATCACTAGTGCAGTCAGGAGAAACGACAACGGTTATTTTCGCAAATAGGTCGTGAATCCTGAACCGAGGCATATACATACGAGACAAAAAGTCTACCCTTTTATGCCTCGGTCAAAACCGAGGCATAAAAGGGTAAGATTTTTCCTCGGTTTAAAAGTAACCGAAGCAGTAGGGTTTTTGTGTTTGTTTTTATTTTTTTTGCAGGACTTTACGCCTCGATTCCTTTTGAACCGAGGCAGTATGTCGGCCTCTACTGCCTCAGTTGGGACTTGAACCGAGGCAGTAAAGTGTTTTCTAATTTTTTTTGTTTTTTCGCCAGACTTTCTGCCTCGGTTGTGACCTTAACCGATGCCATAGGGAGACTTTCTGCCTCGGTTATGGTCACAACCAAGGCGTATTCCCCTGTTTTTTTTAAGAACAAGTCTGTTTCTACAACATTCCCAACTGCAGAAACAAATATGCATATAATTTTACATCCAAAATAGTCCAGAACAATCCAGAAGCATAATAAAAATTATATTTAAACATAAATGCATTCAATGCAATCATAAATCAACTTCTTAGAAGCATAAATCAATTCAATGTAATCATAAATCAACTTCTTAGAAGCATAAATCAATTTAATGTAATCATAAATCAACTTTGAAGCAAAAATCAATCCAATGTACAAAGTTAAACTAATAATAATGTACAAAAGCATAAAACAACTTAGAAACATAAACTTAGAACGTACTATATCCTAATATCTGCTACATACTATTATATAGTTGAATTAGATATTTAGCTAGTGCTTTCCTCACGAGTTTAAGTGACTTCTCTAGAATTGGAGTAGTCATATTGAATCTCTGCATAAAACACAATGATTTTAATTAGTGTATATGAAATCTAAACTATAGAGAAAATAAAATTCAAACCTAAATATTACCGTTTCCCATCCACTCGTGTAATGTGAACGAATAATGGTCATCATCCAATACATGATGTAGTAACCACACTCATATGACCTGATTTGTCTATTACACTACAATATATCATCATAATTATAAAATGTTAAGTAACATCATTGGAATAGTACAAAATGTAACAAAGTATGGACTAAACTACCAAACCTTAAGGTTCACCCATGCAAGTTTTTTAGCTGTAGTAGTAGATCTCCCAAACAACATCATATGTGCTACAAGGGAACTATTAAAAAAAATGCTTTAGCATACATTTATATAACAAAGAAAGTTGAAACATTGAGGTTCTTACCAATCTACTACTTGTCTAAGAGGGCTGGGAGGAGACTTGTGCAATGAACAAAACCAGACAGTAGTGTTCTCCGGTATGGAGATCACAAGTAGCTGTCAATGACTTCTAGAATTGGTAATAACTTAATTGTCATATACCAAAACTCATAAATGAAACTTTAAAGTTAACAAACTTCACTTACCCAAGTATAGAAGGGAGAAAATATATGTCCTTCCCCATTGCAAAGCAGGTGGTGATGTATGCTTGGATTTCATCAAATTTATTTCTTTCATGAGTCATATGGGGTCAATGAACCCATATACATCATTGAACCCCATCTTGTTACTAACACCAAACATATACCTGAAATGAAGAAATGATCTGATATAAATAGCCTCAAAATACACAGGTCAAAGAGTACAATTTGATCGCTTCAAATTAATGCAGAGATGACCATGTTTACATCAGAATGAAGACAAATAAGAAAGCATTCCCTCTGAAGTGCATTGAAAATCTTCCAACATTCACTGCAGAATTTAAAAATACCCTCCTTTTCATGAGGAAAGTAAGTGGTCAGTTCATCAATTAATTTATCATTTTTTTTTATTTTTGCACTCAAACATAAAGGTTATTTGGTAGATGGAGAGGAGGACGACGGTGCCACCCATTCGAGAAATGCAGTTGTAGAGGAGCATTGATTAATCGTTGCTGAAGTACCAATTAAGGGTTATGTTCTTTGTGCTAAGCACTAGGGCGTAGGAGTTAGGGTTGGCTTTGAGAAGGTCCTTAGCCAGGGCAACAGAAATGAGTTCCGCACTACATCCCATGTCGCCCAGGTTGTAGCTCTTGATGTTGCTCCTCAGCTTGTAGTGGTTAACAATGAGTTTTGCACTGCATCCCATGCCACCCATGCCGCCGAGATTTTCTGCTCCTTCTCCGGCTTGTTGTGAATTAAAAATGTTCTGATAATTCCTTGCAACTATAGCTAAGGATAATAAAGCAAACTAAATCTCAAAAGCAAAAAGAAAGTGATTCATTTTCTCCCCTTGAAATAAATATATCAGAAAAAGTTCATCCATATTTTCAACACAAATATAGAGTTTTGGACTTATCTGGACTTATCTGTTCTTATACTAGCTTCTGTAAAAACAATTTTTTATAACCTTGCACTTAGTGGTAAATAGTATGAGAAATAGAATGTGCAGGTGATGAATTTCTTATAATCAAAGCAACGATGCTGAGGCCGAGCGCTCATTTGGTTCCTCGTGATTAAAGGGGATGTCGATCGGGCGCCACGGTGGGCACCAAAATGTTTCGGTAGGGTTGAGATCCCTAATCCAAAACATTCAAAGTTCTCCGCTCCATCATCCAGGTTGCGCTATTCTCTCTCTTCTCTTTCTCCTAGCCGCGGGAGAAGGTACCTGCAGAAGACACTCCACGCTCGTGACTTTGCGTAATAATATTATAATAAAGATTAATAATTAGAGTTAAATTACCTGCCTTTTCTTTCAAACAAATATTTATAAATTATTATAATGAGCTTATCGTTAGAACTAACTCATTAATCACCAATAAATGACATTATTCATATTAATTGTCTATAAATGACAATTATTTTCATTAACTTCTCATTGATTGCTCAGATTAATTTCTAGACCGGTCGGTCATTTTCTTGTTGGACGGTCAGTCGCCCGATCCTTTGGCTAACCAGGTGGTCTAACAGTACAAAGGTCTTCTAGTGTGAATGCGAGTTTGATTTAAATGGTAAGAACAATAAATACATAATTAATGTACAACATACCTTTTTACCTAAAATTATTATTTATGAACTTTATGATAGATTTTTTTATTAGAATTGACCTAATTACAACCCAAACATAATTAATCGTAATTAATCTGCTTCCGTTCAACTGGTTAATCTTTAAATCGTCTTATCTAATTCACCTAGTGCAAAGTTAACTATTCGGGTAATAATTAACCAGAAAAATACACTATACAATAAAAATCAATCTAAAAATCCACACTTAAATTTCATTACATTATTATCCTATCTGATAAATATGCTTATTGATTTTAAGAATAATCATGCTAAAATTTAAAATGATTTATAATACATATCTATTCAACTTCGAATATTGAAGATAAAAATATTTTTGTATCCCCTTAATCTACGCACGAGATACATGATAAATAAATCCAATTAACTTTGATTTCTTGAAAAGTTGTATCTAATTAATTACCCGTTGGTCCCTTCAACATTGTTAATGGATCACAGGTGAATGCAATATAATTAAAATTTTATTGAATATGATGTGGATGTGTATAAACTATTTAAAGTTGAAAACCGACCATGAGAATTGAGTAGTATTAATTACATTATCACAACAACTTCTTTATAAGTACCGAAATTTGCTTATGAACTTTGACTTTCAAGAACAATCCCATTTTCTGTGTGTCAAAGCTCAACCTATTATGGTTGTTTGGTTGGTTTTCACTCACTATGAATGTGACTACCACCTTTCTGGTGGGATTTGTCTCTTGGAAAAAGATGAAGATAATTTCAAACACGTAATTGGTACACACTAAATTATATTTTATTATGTACAATATAAAAATTCTTTCAGTAACTTTTTTTTAATAATTTTATTTTACCTTTTCCATTTACAATCTTTATCCTTTTCTGAAAAATTAACGCTAATTTAAAGTTAATATTTTAATCTAATTAATTCAAATAAGTAGTAATATAATAATAATAAATAATCACAATAATAACTAAATGACACCTACAATATTACATATCATAAAAACATAATATTATAACTTTATAATGCTAAAAACTGAAAATAAAGCATTGTGTATTACAAATAAATTCCAAATCGAATGTATCATAATAGGTACATCTAACCTTCAATAATGCACAATAATGTCGTATAAAATGGTATTGATGAAAATATTTGTTGAAAATAACAAGTTTATAAATAATTTAGATTATCTTGTTATTCCTTAAAGAAATAAACAAGTAAAATTGTATTAAACATGTTTCATGCATTTATACGTTTTGAGATAGTTTTTTTTTTATCAATTTTTAAGATTTTTATTAAATTTATCGAATTTGTATCAAATTTTTAATTTTTTTTTTCAAAGTGAATTTAATGTTTATTTAGAAAAAATAGTGTAGACTTATTCACCCATTTTTTTAGTCTAATTTTATTTTAACACGGATTCTTTAAAAACCAAATATATTTAATATTCAAAACAATTTTACTTTGATTCCGATGAAGGTACTATAACAAAATTATCTCCTTATTTAAGTCGAAATCACTTGTTAAACTTTTTTGTTTTACATTAGCTTAGTTTACGATTTTTCTCCTTTAACTATTGTTTGATTAAAGTTTTATTAGACATTACTTTAAACTTTGACATATCAGATACACGATACTTTAAAGCTCATCAATATTTGTCTTCACATAAAATTTATTAAACAGAAAAAATAAAATAAATAAAAATTACATGAAACATAAACAAATTATTTTTATTATGAAAAATATATAAATAAATACTAAAGAGGTAAAACATTAAATCACTTATATTATTCTCTATGAATGAAAGTTAAATTATCTAGCTTATCATCACAATGATTTCTTTCACAAAAATATTTTACAAGCATTAACATCCAAAAAATTACTTGTTGATTCAAAAAACCATGAAAAACTAAAGATTATTGAAAATTTTAAGTTTAAATATTGAAAATTTTCAATACAAAAAATCAGAAAAATTATTAGTTATATGTTTCTTAGATTTATTTTCAGTCATCACACTAATTCTTTCATTTGAAAAATAGCAAAAACAAAATGCAATTGAATCATAAAATTTGTCAATATTTATCATCTCCAAATTATCCAAATAATTATAATAATAACATTTACTTTAATCACTTTAAACAAAAACATCATATTCAATTAATTTAACAAATTTAGGTCATTAATGAATGCTTCATAGGTTACATATGCTAATTTAATATTATCATAAAACAGGTTAATTAACGTGTATGTGGGGGACAACATAACATGTTAAATAGAGGTTTTGGTAAGTTTGTTTTAATATTTTAAATTACTAGATCACTAAATTAATTAAATTAAAAAAAAAGACAATAATATTATTCTATAATAACAAAGCCAAACTTTTGGGTGAACTTTTCTCTACGCGTTTGATGTATTAGTGGAAACCTTGTTAGAAAAAGAATGAGAAAACGATAGAAATGTAACTTGTAAAGGTTATGGCCGACACTTAGTGAAATGTGTTCTCCAATAAGACAATGCTTAAGGTTTCTAAGAATCAATGTATTTGGTATGGATTGTCTTCTCTTTTCTTTAAATGTTTCCCAATATACTTTCCACATTTTATTTTCATTATATATATGTTTATAACTTTGGCATGTATGTTAGGTGAGTTTTCTATTTATATAATAATTAATATGATAATGATATTTTTAAAAGTTTAACTTGTTTTATTTTACTTAAATATTACTTTGATCATGTTTTCATTCAACTTTTTCACCCTGGTCCAAGTTTTTTTTTTCAATGAATTTAACTTTTTTGTTAATTTTATTTAATTTAGTCCTTTTTCTAATTGTATTTAAATAATTAGCAGAATTTGAATATGTAAGTCATGTATCACTTTGCAATTATTTATTTATTTATTTTATTTGAAAAAAAATTGTCCACATGTCAAATTAGTAACACTCTCATTTATTAGTGTCTTATATTAAATTCAGTCCCTAACTATATTTGTTATTTTGATTCAATTTAGTCTCATTTTCTTTTAAAATAAGTCAATTTTGTCCTTCTCCAAATTAATACCAAATTTAATTTTTATATAAATCTTATATTAATATTAGTAATTAAAATTCAAAATTTTATTAAATATTTCTAAAAATATTTTTAAATCAACTCTAACTATATTATTAATTATTAGAGTTGGTTGAAAATAAGGTTAAAGTTGGTTAAAGGAATAAGATTTAACTTTTTATACATGTTAAAAATAGGATAGATATAAAAATAATAAAAATTTTCTTTCTAATTTTAAAATTAACTATAATCCTTCCAAAATAGGAATTGGTTTTTTTATACATGTTAAAAACAGGGTTAAAATATAAAATAATGAAAAAAAATTCTTCTAATTTTAAACTAATCCTAACCTTGTTCTATAATATAGTTAGAATTGGTTTTAAAATAATTAATAAAAATGTAAATTTTAATAAAATTATCAATACAACATTTATATAAAAATTAAATTTGGTCTCAAAGAGACATGCTTCATTTAAAAATAATGAGACTAAACTGAACAAAAATAACAAATACATGAACTAAATTGAATATAAAACATGTTACACTTGACAATGTTAATATATATATAAGGTAACATACTACTCACTTAACACATAAATAACTTTTTTTATAAAATTAAAAATTAAAAATTAAAAAAAAAATCATGAAGTGACACATAATATATATTTTTCACATTTTATTAACTATTTAACAAAAATATTAAATTGAACAAAATTAAGAAAAAACGTTGATTGAAAAAAAAAATTGATAAAAACATACATAAAGTTATATTTAAACCTTATTTTAACGAGTAAAAGTTAGAAGTATATGTGAAAATGACACAAGAAAGATGTACCTACATAATATAAAACTTTTACCTTTAAGACAACTGGTTAACATACAGAGTTTTAAAATATTTTTATTTAGTGAAGAAAATACTTGATAGGTAGTTAAAAGTTGAATTTAATATTGAGCTAAGACAAATGAATAAAAAAAATGCTTTTTATGTTGAGAAGTTACATAATTTAAAGATAAATTTAATATATATCGACATAGTAAGATTTATGTCTATATTAATATTAAAAATATTATTATTTAATATGTAATTTTTTTATAAAATTATAAATTTTCTTATACAATTTTTTTCCAAAAATTACAAACATATATACGATTATCCAAATCCTTCATATAGTTATTTGCTACTTTTTTTTCTTTATTCAAAATAAGACTTAAAAATAAACATTTTATTTCTTTTTCTTGTTTCTTAACTTTTTTCAGTTTGTTCTTTACAATTGAATTGAAGTTACAATCATCATCATGATAATAGAAGTCTTACTCGATTTGTTGGACGATACATTAGTTTCCTCTTTAGTGGTATGAGCAGTTAAAATTTGTTTGCTATTTCATTGGATTTGATGCTTTAACCTGGTTAAATAAACTAGTAGTATTGGTTATATGATTCATAGTACCATAATGAATGTCTCTTCATACATTAACTTTGACTTATAATTTCATAATGTCAAAACTCATACTCTCTCACTCATACTCTCTCACTATGACACGCAACTTTTTAGTGGATTTACTATCTCTAGCAATCTTCAAACACCATTCATTTATACTTACCCTACAACTCCTTAAATTAATATTTTATTATGATACAATATTTTATTAGTAAAAGTACTTTACAATAAATATTATTTAGGAACAGTCTCTAAATATATTTTTTCCATGTTAAAAAACTTCTCTATCATTTCAAACACGTAAAAAACCGTACATTATTATAATGATTATTTCGGGAAAAAAAGTGTATAAACTTGACTTTTTATTTTTCTTGTCTTTTCACTCGCACTTATACTTATTGGTTATTTCTACAGTGCTAATCTTTTATGCTGCTCTTTAGTTTATCATTGATGGTGCTTTATTGTGATTCCAATTTAAAAAATAAAGACTGTTCCCTCTTAAAAAATTGAGTTTTCATATTTTCTTATCTCATACTTGAGTAATACGAGATCCTTCTTAAAAGCTTGTTGTAACTTTTCATTCTTCTACTACAAGTTCTTATGTGCTTTTCATTATCTTGTTACATCATTTTCTCTATGTAGTTCTTCTTTGGTTCATTGTGTTGCATAAACCATTTGCCAAGTTTTTTCATTTAATTGATGCGAAACTTCATCAATCTTCTCTTGTGCTGTTGTGTTGTATTTCTCTCTAAAAAGAATATTTATAAAGTGTAAGATTACTTGTATTAACTTGAATTTATAAATAAAAAGTAATATTTATATATTTTCTCATAGATTTATTACGCAATAATGAAAAGAAAAGCTATGAAGAAGGGAAAAGAGAAGGGAGAAGCCAAAGAGAAGCAGGCAGAGAAAGATGTGAAGTATTATTGATGGTCCAAAAAGATACAGGAGAAGATATATATAGGAAAGAAAAAAGAAACAGAAGAGCTGTAAGAACAGACCCAATAGTATACCGAGCAATACTGGTCAGTGATATCGAACGGTATACTGAACGACACATGATAGTGAGACTGAACAGTATACTGAACGGTGCTGACAGTAGAACCGAACGGTATAGCTGTTATCAGCCCCCCTCAAGCTGGGCGTAAATATTTTGAAGACCCAGCTTGGAACGAA
This sequence comes from Vigna angularis, assembly GCF_016808095.1. Lineage (NCBI taxonomy): Eukaryota > Viridiplantae > Streptophyta > Magnoliopsida > Fabales > Fabaceae > Vigna > Vigna angularis. The sequence continues at coordinate 12,426,765 of NC_068971.1, forward strand.
AAAGTTCAAAGGAAGGAGGGGTAAAGGTTTAGTTAATATGTCAGCTATCTGCATGGATGTGGAGATAGGAAGTAGCTTGATCAATCCTGCGACAACCTTTTCGCGAACAAGGTGACAATCAATATCAATATGCTTTGTTTGCTCATGGAAAACTTTATTAGAGACAATTTGTATTGTAGATTGATTGTCACAGTAGATAAGAGCAGGAGATGTATAGGGAAGTTGTAGGTCATGAAGCAAATAAATGAGCCACTGGAGTTCACACACAATGATGGCGAAAGAAGGATATTCAGCCTCAGAAGAACTACGAGAAATAGTTTGTTGTTTCTTGTAGTGCCATGAGATGAGGGAATTTCTGAGGTAGATGGTGAAGCCAGTGACCGAACGGCGAGTATCGGGACAAGTGGCCCAATCAGAATCACAGAAGGCTTTAAGTTGAACGGTAGAGTTGTGTGGGAGAAAAATACTAGCACCAGGGGTACCTTTGAGGTATCGTAGAATACGAGTAGCAGCAGCTTGTTGGTGGGCAGAGGTAGGAGCCAACATGTACTGACTAAGATGATTGACAATGAAGGTAATGTTTGAGCAGGTGGTGGTAAGGTAAATGAGTTAGCCAATGAGAAGACGATAGGAAACAAAAGCAGCATCATCCAAAGACCGAGCGATATGTATAGGGGGTTGTTTGTGAACCATGGGAGTAGGAACAGGGGAACTGTCAAGCAGGCCGGTTTCAACAAGGAGATCCATAACATACTTTCATTGGCTAAGGTGAATCCCTTTGGAGTTGCGTGCTACCTCAAGACCGAGGAAGTAAGTTAAATCACCAAGATTCTTTATGCGAAAAGTAGAATGGAGAAGATCGGTAATGCGTTGAATTTCACTATCATTATTTTCGGTTATGATGATATCATCAACATAGATGAGGAGTGTCGTAGTGTAATGACCATCATGTTGCAGAAAAAGAGAATTATCAGAAGTAGAACATGTATAGTTATGTGAAAGTAAGAAATGATGGAGCTTAGCATACCATTGTCAGCCAGCTTGTTTAAGACCATATAAAGACCGTTGTAGTTTACAAACTTGATTCGTGGTTGTAGTGGTAAGGCCAGGAGGAACTTTCATATAGACATCTTCATGAAGATCACCATGTAAGAAATCATTGTTAACATCCAATTGTTTGAGTGACCAACACTAGGAAGCCGCTATGGCAAGAAGAAGTCGAACGGTAATGAGTTTGGCAACAGGTGCAAAGGTGTCTAAGTAATCTAACCCTTCAATCTAGTTATAACCTTTGGTAACCAGACGTGCTTTATATTGGTCAATAGAGCCATCAGAGTTGTATTTGATTTTATAAACTCAACGACAACTAATAGCAATTTTGTTAGGGGGTAAAGTCGTTAGCACCCAAGTATTATTAGCCTGTAGAGCATCAAGCTCGGCACATAAGGCAGTGTTGAGGTTGTTTGGAAGCAGCATAATAACATATTGGTTCAACATTAGATAAAATAAATAAAATAGTATGCTTGAAATGAGTAGAAAGACGATCATAACTAAGATAATTCTTGATAGGATAACAAACAATGGTGTTAGTTTTGAAATCTTTTAAATAAGCCAGAATTTTACGTGATCTAGATGATCGTCTTACATTGACAAAGGTATCATTATCAATATGATTAATTTAAGTAATATTTGTGGATGTATTATGATGCTCGTCATTGGTGCAAGAATAGTCAGGGTAAATAAAGTATCAGTAGCAGTAGAACCGAATGGTAAAAGATCATCATAATTATTGGTGTAATGAGTGGGCAGAGGTAAAGATAAAAAGTTGTCGATTTTATGAGTATTTTGATAGGGGAACACATGCTCATGGAAAAGAACATTACGAGATATATCAACCTGATGCTTTTTTAGATTTAAAAAGAGATAACATTTCGTGTGCTGTTTAAAACCTAAGAAAATGTCAAGGACAACACGATCATCAAACTTCTTTCTGTGAGCAGTAATGGTGTTGGCATAACAAATACAAGCAAAAATGCGCAACATGGAGATATCACAGGGTAAGCCATGAAGATGTTCATGAGGTGTATCATTCTGTAAGACATGTGTAGGCATCTGATTGATCAAAAAAATAGCATGTTGGGCTGCATAACACCAGAAAGTAGTGGGAAGATGTGAGTGAAAAAGTAAGGCACGGGTGATATTTAATATGTGTTGATGTTTACGTTCGACAACACCATTTTGTTCTGGAGTTTCAACACAAGTAGTTTGGTGATTAATGCCTTTGTTTGAGAAAAGGTCATGCATAATGAACTCAAGACCATTGTCAATTCGTATAGTTTTTACCTTTTTATTGAATTGATTTTCTATATGGCAAAGAAAATTAAGAATGTGATTTTTGACATAAATTTATCTAACATAGGTATAATCCAAGTATAACGAGAGAAGTCGTCAATGATAGTTAACAAGTATTTAAAACCATTCATAGAAGCAGTACTGAGACCCCATATATTAATATGCAGTAAATCAAAAGAACACAGTGCATGAGATGTGCTAACCGTGTAAGGAAGTTTCTTTTGTTTAGCCCGATGGCACGCATCACAAGGAATTTGAGTATCATTTTTTATAAAGCATGTTTGGTTTGTAAAACATGTAACCTATCATTTGAAAGGTGCTCAAGACGAGCATGCCATAAATTTGGATTATGAATAGAGCAAATTAATCGACTACATCTAGTATCATATTTACAAGCAGAGGAGTCAAAGAGATATAAGCCATTATGATGTCTAATCAAACCAATCTTCTCTTGACTTTGTATGTCCTGGATAATGCAGCCGGTAAAGTTAGTTTACAGTTAAGGTTTGTGATAAGTTGTGAAACATATATAAGATTGAAGGAAAAGTCAGGAACATATAGCACGTTAGAAAGATAGAACTTAGGATTGAACCGAACGATACCCTTATAATGAGCATGTATAATTTTTCCATTAGGTAAAGTTATGGGAATAGGAGGAATCTTTTGATAGAAGGAAAAGAATTTTAAAGAATTGCAAACATGATCGATGGCACCAGAATCAAGAAGCCATATATTACTAGAGTGCACTTGAGGAGCATAAACAATATTACCTGGAGAAGTGTTGGTGGAAACAGTTCCAACTTGATTGATGTGCACATTAGAAGGGTTAGACTCAGATTATTTGAACAATTCTGGAAGAACCTGATATTGTTGGGGTGTGAGTTGAATGGTCTCAACAGAAAAGCGTTCTTGATCCAAGCCGTTCGGCATACTATCAACATATGGAGGCAAAACAACATTGTGAATCTGGTCGGGCTTGTTGTTGGAAAGCTTAAGGCCAGCAGGATAACCATGTTTCTTAAAACAAACATCTATGGTATGCCTAGTTTTATGGAAATAGGTGCAGATTTTATGATTGTTGGTATTTGTGGTTTTGACACTCCGGTGATCTTGATTGGGAAGCCATGTTTTCTGAAGCAGGTATACTGGGAAGCCATGATCTTGACTGGCAAGCCATTCTGCCCGCTGCGCCGCCCCTGGTGAACCGCCCCCTAGTTGCACCGTCCTTGCTTCCACCTCCGCTGCATGGCGCCCCGCTGAACTGCCCCGCTGCTTTGCCCCCTTCCTCCACGGCGTTCATTTTTGTTGTGGTGTTTTCTTCTTCCTGGTAAGTTTTTTTAATTATAATTTGTTATATAATTTTTGTTATATAATTTGTATTAATTGGTTTATATAATTTTTAGGTTTATATAATTTTGAATTAGGTTTATATAATTTTGAATTGTTAGGATTGAATTGGATGATGATGAAAATTGATATATAATTTTGAATTAGAGTATAGAAATTAAGGAATATAATTTTGATAAAGTTTGGATTAAATTGGTTGATTTGGTGATGAAATAAATTTTAAGGTTAGAAATCATGAAACTAACTAATGTGTTGTTTGTTTTTGTCTAGATATTGTATTGTTGTGCTGAGGTTTTATACACGGACATTGTCGATAGTTGACCGACTTTCACGCTCTCAGGTTCCTATTCTTAAAATTTTCCTTTTAATATGAACTTGTTTGCTTCAATATATTGTTTGTTTGAATATATTGCATGTTGCATATGTAATTATTTGTTTGCTTGAATATATATTATTGTTGTGAATTAGCCGTAGTTTCCCATTTGAGATTCAATACAAAAATTATGTATTATTTCCAGATTTTTTTGAACGAATGTACTTTTTACAAATGAAAAGAGAGGAGATGGTAATAATAATTTACAAGTATTGAATTTTGAATTGTCCGATTGGAAAATTTAAGAAGAGTAATAACTTTTTCATAGTTTATTAATACATATAAATTTTAATATACATGTCTTAAATTTCATGAAATTTTGCAGTTGTATTTTGTATTGATCTTCGAGTGCATATTTGATTGTGATTTATAATCACTTTCATTTCGTGTAACCTGAAGACCAATGCGAAATGCTGGCAAAATTTTGTGAAATTTTAGATATGTTGTTTAAAATTGATATGTTTAATAAACTAAAAAAAGTAAATCTTCTTGAATGGGATAGGGTCACACCTTGAGTACAAACACTATCAAAGTGATCATTCAAGATTATTGAAATTGTGTAAACAATTTCAGTAAACATGCGTACGGATTGAGGCTGGATTAATTTACCACGCATCAACACTGAGTACGAGAGAGGGGTAGAAGAATTTATAGAGTTTGCGCAACGTAATGCGAGTCCAAGTGGTGATGATGAGGTCAAGTTTAGATGTCCCTCTGTGAACTGTTTGAATGGGAGGAAGTTGAACGCCACCGATATTAGGGAACATCTTATCTGTGATGGTTTCATTCGAAGTTATACAATATGGATATGGCACGACGAGGCAACAAACTTTCCAACTGTCTGTCCAACTAAAAATGTATATGAATCCACCATGGATATGAAAGATCGACCGGAAGAAGACAACTTAGAGGACATGATCTGCGATGTTGGCGTAGAAGCTTTTACCCAAGCACATGTGTATGAAACGATGTCCACGGATACGGAGACTCTTTTGTATGTCGGTTCAACTAAGTTCACACGGTTGTTAGCGGTGTTAAGGCTCATGAATTTAAAGGCGAGCAATGGATGGACTGATAAGAGTTTTACAAAATTGTTGTCGTTGTTGAATGCAATGCTGCTAGATGGAAATACATTACCCACTCGTAATTATGACGCAAAAAAAATTCTTTGTCTGATGGGTATGGAGTATAAACGGATACATGCATGTCCGAATGATTGCATATTGTATAGGAATGAGTATGATGTTTTGACAAAGTGTCCAAAATGTGGGTCATCACGATATAGGATAAAAAACAACGGTGAAGATAGTGGTCACACAAAAAAGAATGGTTCTGCTTTGAAAGTAGTTTGGTACCTTCCACTCGTGGCCAGACTTAAGCTTTTGTTCGCGAATCCCAAAGATGCTAAAAACCTAAGATGACATGCATATGAGAGAACAACTGATGGAATGCTTCGTCATCCAGCTGATTCAAAGCAATGGAAAAATATTGATCAAGATTCCCCCAATTTGGTCAAGAATGTAGAAATGTTAGGTTTGGCTTAGCTACTAATGGAATGTACCCTTTTGGTAATTTAAGTACCAATCACAGTTGTTGGCCCGTTATACTGATAATTTACAACTTATCTCCTGGATTGTGCATGAAAAGAAAGTACATGATGTTGTCAATGTTGATATCTGGTCCAAAGGAGCCTAGAAATGACATAAATGTTTATCTCAGGCCACTAGTTGAAGACTTGAAGTTGTTGTGGGTTGATGGGGTTGAAATATTTGATGCCTTTGCTTTAGAAACTTTCATGATGCATGTCATGTTATTTTTCACCATTAATGACTTTCCAGCTTATGGTAATTTGTCGGGGTACAGTGCGAAGGTTCATAAAGCATGTCCTATATGTGAAGAAAACACTGCAGCTCAATAATTAAAAGACGGAAGGAAGACAATGTATATGCGTCATCGAAGATTTTTACAATCTAATAATTCATATTGAAGGTTAAAGAAAGCATTCAATGGAGAACAAGAGAAAGACAATGCACCCATTCCACTTACTGGACTTGAAGTTCTTGAAAATGTTAATAGAGTACATCATGTATTTGGGAAAACGTCCAAGAAGTCTTCTGTAACGACCCCTTGGAAGAAGAAATCAATATTCTTTGATCTTCCATATTGGTCAAAGTTAGATGTTAGACATTGCATAGATGTCATGCATGTAGAGAAGAATGTTTGTGACAGCTTGATTGGTACACTACTAAACATCCGGGGAAAAACAAAAGATGGAGTGAATGCGCGTTTGGATTTGGTTGACATGAAGATCCGAGAAGAGTTGGCACCAAGAGAGATTGGTAAACGTACTTATTTTCCCCCTGCATGTTACACAATGTCTAGACAAGAGAAGATAAGTTTTTGTCTTTGTTTAAAGAGTATCAAGGTACCACAAGGATACTCTTCAAATATCAAGAGCTTAGTGTCAATGCAGAACTTAAAGCTTGTTGGACTCAAGTGTCATGATTGTCACATCTTAATGCAACATACTGGTGGCAATTCGTGGAATTTTTCCCAAAAAAGTTAGGCAGACCATAACTCGATTGTGCTCATTTTTCTCGTCAATTTGTAGTAAAGTCATCGATCCTACAAAGTTAGATGAACTTCAAAGCGACATTATCATCATCACGTGTAAGCTAGAAATGTTTTTCCCTCCATTCTTTTTAGACATCATGGTGCATTTACTTGTTCATTTGGTCAGAAAATAAAGTTGTGTGGACCAGTATACTTAAGATGGATGTATCCTATTGAGCGTTATATGAAGATTTTGAAAGGGTACGTAAAAAAGCAATCGTCGAGAAGGTTCAATGATTGAAAACTAGATACTTTTGCTCTGATTATATGACTAAAGCAAATCTGATAGGAGTTCCTCGGACATCATGGTTGAATAGATGTTCTACAAGTAAAAGCATCTGAGGTGTGAATGTGGTGACGAAAAGTCGTGAAGAATTGACGCAAGCACATCTGTACATATTAAACAACACAGATGAAGTGATCCCGTTTTTGGAAGCACATAAAGCCATTGTAAAGGACAAGTATCCAAGACAATCAGAGAAATGGCAGTTGATGAAGCATAACAGAAAATTCTTGTCCTGGTTCAAATCTGAAGTTTTGAAAGAATCACGGTTTTCTGAGACTTTGTTGTGGCTAGCAAATGGTTTGAAGTTTGATTTTGTATGTTGTACAGGCTATAAAGTTAATAATTGCACATTTTATACAAAGACTTTGGATGATAAAAGCACAGTACAAAATAGTGGCATCAGTCTAGAAGATGAGTCGCTACAATTTTCCTTATCCAAAGATCAAAATCCTGTAATTGGATCAATGAGATATTATGGTAGAATAGAAGAGATATGGGAGGTTGATTACACTAAGTTTTCTATTGCACTCTTCAAATGTAAGTGGGTCGACAATAAGAGTGGTGTCAAAATAGATGAATCTGGCATGACACTAGTTATTTTTGAAAGGTTGGTTATGAAGGTGAACCGTTTATCATGGCATATCAAGCAAGTCAGGTTTTTTATGTCAAAGATCCTGCGTCTGACCATTGGTATGTCGCTCTTCAAGGAAAAAGACAAATTGAAGATAAAGAAGAGAATCTAAGTAATCTTCATATTGTTGACAACCATCCATTTAAACGACAATTAATTTGGATGACGACCCTCTAATTGATGATATACAAGCAATTCGCAAATATCACAATGAGGGAATATACATATGACCAATCCATATGATTATGTATGAATTTCATGTTTGTGTAAATATTTATGGCTTTTGTTAAATAATATATGTTATTTTATAAGTGTTTTATTAATCTTTCATCTTATTTATTGTGACAGATATATGGTTGAGCCACCTCATTCGTCAGGGGATGAAGTCCCATCACTTCTAGACAGACGAGAGGAGCGACGAGGTTACGACAGCTTATACTTAGAAGAAATGTAGGTGAGAGGACACCTGTCATTATTGACGTGGTCACTGGAGTTGCATCTAGCCCAAATGCAGATGTATTTAGGTCTTACCTTGGAGTACTAGCACGTGATCGTATCTTTATACTTACTTCATCCTTTGACCATGTATTTGAGGCTGATCGGAATCTTATCTGGCAAGATCTATTGGTAAGTTAAACAATATTGCTCCAAATTCTAGATTCTACATATTGATAAATTTGTATTGATATAAGGTTATTACTTTCTTTGTTGTAGATGACATTTGATATGCCAAATGTCGAGAGCCTAAGGAGTAGGTGTTTTTCTGCAATTGTAGAAAGATTTCGGGGTTTTAAGACAAAACTGACGTCCAGATACATATTTGGAGCAAAAAGTAATGAAACTCCATGTTCTAAATATTCTGCAAGTGATGAAGAAACATGGCGTCAGTTTGTAGAGCTTCGTTCATCCGAGACGTGGTAGGTAAGTGTAGGTAAAATCATTAAATTCATCATTTATAATTTTATATCATAATAATTGTTTAATTTTGTCACAGGAAACAAGGTCAAAAGCACAAGGTATAAGTGCTCAGAATAAAAATTCACATCTACTGTCTCGTGGTGGATATAGGAAGCTTGAGGAGAAAATAATGAAGCAGAAGTTAGATAATAGACTTTCACTTTCTGAGGGTAGTGACCCTCCACCTCCTCCTTCACCACCATCTCGGCACGAGAAGTGGAAGTTAGCCCGTTTAAGATCATCGGGCTCCTACACTTCCGACACTTCCAGAGAGATATCTGAAAGAATTGTAAGATGTCATTTTTCATATTTGAACAACATTTTTGTTATATATATTACATAGATCTTTCAAATAATTATGAAGTTTTGTTATGTTACAGGACTCTTTGGTTGAGCAGAGCTCCCAAGGTCAATTCACACAACAAGGTCGTGAGGATATTCTTACCACAGCTATTGGACGACCTGAGCACCCAGGACAGGTGCGTGCTGCTGGGACTGGCATAGGCATACGACAGTTCTTTGGGTCTTCCTCGCGTCTATCTTCATCCGGATTAAGTAAAGAGTATGAACAAAAGTTTAAGGAGGAAATAGAAAAAGGATGACACAGGAGATCACAAAGAAGGTTCGGGCAGAATTGTATGATGAAGTTGTTGAAATGGTTGCGCGCCAGTTCCAGCAGCGTTATGAGGATTATGGCAATCGTCCTCCGCCATCTCCTGTAGCGGAACATGTTGTGCCCCCTATAGGTAAACTTAATAATCATTTTTGTTTATTAATTTACTTTTTGTATAACCTAACATTTAATTTGACATGTAGAAGTGGTAAAGGAAGTTGCTCAACTGTCGGTGCCCTAGGGGACGACATGGATGACACTCGTCCATGTCAGTTATATATTCTCTCTGATACTGGGACCATGCTAGTGGATCGTGGCACAGTCTATGAGACAGCCACTGTAGTGCATAGTGTACAGCTAGCAGAAGATGAGGTCAAGGTCACGGTGGATGAAGTTGTCGTACCAGATGTCATTCTTCTTGTGCCTACATATGAGTTTTTCAATGTGGAAGAGGCATTTAAGTCCTTCGTCGCCTGGCCTAGACATTTGGTTGGTGATGTATCTGATCCCCCGATAAACACTCGTACTATATACTTCTCAATTTTAATATTTAGTTCTAATTAACGTAATAACATAACCATTTTTTCATGTAACAACAGATAGGTCAAGAGGGAAGTCATACACCGAAGATGACTCATTTATCTGAGGACGACCCTCTTGGTGCGTTAGACGAGCTTGCTAAAATCATTTCAAATGTGCCGATGATTGTACATTGGGATTCTACTACATTTGGAAGAGAAGCTCAGATCCCATTATACTTGCATCAGCAAGATGTTAGGGAGCTTGCGTCGGGGAGAGAAGAAATTAATATTACACTCATTCAGTTGTGGATGATGTAAGTTTATGAGAACTTTTTTATATAATTCTTTTTTATCAAGTTACTTATATCAGATTATTTCTTCATTTTAGGTATATGTTTGATGTTAGTAACAAGAAGGGGTTCAATGATGTATATGGGTTCATTTACCCCTCTATGACTCATGAAAGAAATAAATTTGATGATATACAAACATACATCACCACCTGCTTTGGAATGGGGAAGGAGATATATTTTCTCCCTTATATACTTGGGTAAGTGAAGTTTGTTAACTTTAAAGTTTCATTTATTAATTTTGGTATATGACAATTAAGTTATTATCAATTTCAAGTGTCATTGGCAACTACTTGTGATCTCCATACCGGAGAACACTGCTGTCTGATTTTGTTCATTGCACAAGTCTCCTCTCAGCCCTTTTAGACATGTAGTAGATTGGTAAGAACCTCAATGTTTCAACTTTCTTTTGATGGAAGAAGGATCCAGCTGATTCTGGTGCAAGATGGAAGCAACGGAACTTCTCCTAGGAACTTGTGGAATCTGAACTGGAAAGGAGGATGAACATCATTTTGTTGCAGCGGAAGAAGATGAATTATGATGATTATGACCGGAGGAAGCATAAACTCTAGAACCCACTCTTCAAACAGTGTTCGGTGACTGGATTGAAGGAGAGTGGATGATTCAGTGATGAAGATAAGGTTGAGGCAAAGGAGGATTGAATCAAACAGTGATGCGGTGAAGAAAACAGATGAATCGGTGATGGAGAAAATGGAATGAGGGAAGTGGTTTAGGTGCTGAAATATGTTACGGAATGTGTAGAGGAATGCTAGAAATGGAAGCCTAGCTAGGGAGAGAGGCTAGAGGAAACTCTCAGGCTCTCTCTCGGTGACCTTCAATAAGAAGAAAATTCTGGACAACATCAATAGAAAACAATTCTTCATTCAAATTAAAGGTGCCGGTTACAAGCAATGGAGCAAGGTATTTAAAGGAGAAACAAAGCTCCTGGTTCACGCCTACACTTAGCTACGTTAGCTATGATGCAAGGGCCAGCTGTGCAAGTGGAAAGAAAACGTGAAGAGCCACGTGGAGATCTCTTGAATCTGCTGAAACGTTTTTGAAGCTGCTGGTTGCACATGAAAGGTGCTGGATACACGTGGAAGATCACAGCTGGTGAGAATGAGAATGGAATTGAAAGTGCAAAACCAAAATTGCACGCTAAGAGAAGAAAACGAAATTGCAAAATCAAAATTATATTACTGAAATTAAAAGTGCATGAAAATGTAAATGAAAACCTAAAACCCCCAAGGGGGAGCTGTCCAAGAGCCAAAAAACGAGATGAAGAGGTGACTAGCGTTTTGCCCCCCTTTGGGTACTAAACCTAACGTGCCAAATCTGCCCACACTTTGGGCTTCTCCAAAAATGGGCCAAATAGTGCTAGGTCTGCCCAAAAATATACTAAAAACAAAATTACAATTTAATTTAAACTAAAATGCTGATGTGGAGAGTGGAGAATGACGTGACAACTCTCTTGGAGTCTCAAAATATAATCCTAAAATTGTCCTGCAGTTAATAACGAAAATAACTAACCTCAGATAATTCAAACTAATTAAAATAAGAATTATTGGTCAAATTAAGCCCAAATATCAAAACTGAGAAAATATTGGACAATTAAGAACAATTTCCTAATTAAATCTAGTACAAAAAGCTAAGTGAATAGGAGAAAATATTGATTCATCAGAGTTTATCACTCACCCAACGAAAAGAGCCTCCCCTTTATTACTGACTTCGTGAATTATGCACTTGCTCAACAAGTAAACCACTCGTCCAGCAAGTCTACATAATTCATAAATCATATAAGATTAGTGAACCTGGTCAATGAGTCTTAATAGGCATTTTGCTTACATTTCAAAACTCAAAATATATTATACAAGCACAAAATATATCAATTGAAACCAATTGAGCCAGATTTACCAAAGCTTTGAAATAAACTTCCCATCAAAACCCAATTACATATACCATTTGTATCAAAATCATCAGTTCACCTAGTCACAATATTGAACAAGAAAAATGATGTTATACATCAATTCAACCACTCTTAAATAAAAAATTCAACCATAATGTCATTCAACAATACAATACATTTGAGAATAGCTAAATTCCCTTACCTGACTATGAGGAAGCACACCACTTTTTTGTCCTCTTGGTACCCTTAATCACAAAGAAAACAATATCTACACAATGAAGGCTCATATCAATGATATGATCATACACTAACAATCCTAATTGAACAAAGATTCATCTAGATTTTTGAGATGCTACATGCAACCTTCAAACTCCACACATGCAATATAAAAACCACAAAGACTCTAAAAAGGACAAAAGATAACTTCCTCTATTTGACAAATTGATTAGATAGAAAGGTAGAACTTGACACTAGGAGTTCTATGATATACTTTCATTTTCAAACAGATAAAGGATGGAGTTAAAGATTAGAGATAATGTAGAAAAAAAGTTTTAGAAAATTTTTAGAGAAATGGTGTTTTCACTAGTGTAGAAAGGGCTATAGACGTCCGTTCTGTGGGTCTTTTAACGTCCGACGTTCCCCCGACGTCTATGCGGGTGACGTCTATGTAGACGTTCGTTGTGTCAGGCCGGACGTTTATATAGACGTCCGTTGTGTCTGGCCGGACGTCTATATAGACGTCCGTTGTGTCAGGTCGGACGTTTATGTAGACGTCCGCTATGTCAGGCCGGACGTTTATATAGACGTCTGCTGTGAACCCTCGGACGTTCATATAGACGTCCGGCGCCTCTCCCCCCGGACGTCTACTTGGCTGAATTGTTAGTGGTAGGATCTGGGGGTTGGACGTCCGTTAGTGCACTGCCGGACGTCTATAGACGTCCGACTGTGCACTAACGGACGTCTACTGGGCGTTTTTTTTTTTTAAAATTGATTTATTTTTTCAATAAAACCACACCTGAAAAGCAGAAAAATGTCCCAGAACAATTTTGCAATAATATAAATATGCGTTTCATATAAACAAAGTTCTACATAATGTGGAGTTCAATCCACTATCAAAACTATCAACATAAAACTTAAACTAAACAATGTTCAACAAGAAATAAAACTATTCCTAACTCCATCTTTGCAGAAGATAAGCGGTTCACTCCTGCCTTATCTGTTTAATTGTGTCCTCTAGAATAGACGATGTACTCTTGAAGCGCTGCAAAATTCAAGAAAGATTCATTATGGTTTCATATATGTTGAAGATGAATTTGATTTGTAATGTATTGAAGGTATACATCATTACCTCATTCCAGTCATATGTAATGACAGCTCGAATGATGGTCTTAATCCAACACATCACATAGAAACCACATCATATAAAATTAAACTTGATTAATAGAATTTTCTATATATAATATAACTTTTAATAATAATAAAATATTTGAGTATCATGTTTTAAAAGCCACTATTACACTTTGTTATTTTCTGGGTCTTTACATTTTACATGTTATAACTAAGGAAGAAAACATAAAATAAATAGTTTCTTATGCGGGTCGAAATGTAGCCTTGCAGGCCAAATAATGTTATGGAAGAACTAACTCAACTCGTCTTTTGCAGGTTAAATATAAAATGAGTCATGGACCAAGTGCGACAGGTCAAAAGAGGGATAGTCAACTAAGATTGTGATTCCTATATTAAAGATAACTCATTTATATTGACTTTTATTTAATTAATTTAAACATTAATTTGTATTTAATTACTTTAAATATTAATTTTTATTTAATTTGATTTTCTTATAAATTTTGGATTTCGATTAGTTTTTTTTTTTTTTAAATTTGCTTGAGTCCATATTATATTAAAGCAACTGTTTTATTTAATTTTGATTATATATAAGAAGTTCCCTTCATTAATGAAGTAATATGTATGTCATTAAATATTAAGAAAAGATATTCAAATAGCTGTGTATTAGGTACCTTATCTATTTTGCAATAGCGAACAAATATAAAATTTTATTTTCTAAAAGTTGAATAATTATTAGAAACGGTTCTCCAAATAAAATTAAAGTCATAGTCATTAAATGACTTAAGTTTGTATTAATTTTTCAATGTAACCATCAATTTTAAATATTTTTCTAAAAAATAAAAGCTACCAAAATTGTAACTAAACTTTCAGTTGCATATATTAGTTACACTCAACTTACTGATCATTATAGTAGTGTAGTAACAAAAAATAAAGTAGCTAAATAAACACCTTGTTTATTCCAAGAAATAAAGGAGAAATAAAAAGTTAATAAATATGAAAAATGATAAATGGTAAACAAATAAACATATTGTAAAATACTGAAAAGACTGTATAGAAAGATCTTAATTATATTTCATGACATAAAAATTATATCATGATACTTTCATAGAAAATAATGATGAAAGACATAAAATCATATTTAGTTACTTTGTGTTTATAAAACGGAGGTATATTCTCCTCCCACATAATCAAGAAATTTTGAAGTAAAAGTAGTACCTCTGGTTTTTAATTTTTGAATCAGTTTAAATTCAAACTTAAAAAAGAAAGTGCCTAGATATTCTACAAGTAAATGGATCCAAATCAATTAAAAGTAACATCCAGACTAATATCACGCATAATATCAAAGAAGTCTCTGACAAAGTCCTGACTAACATCCAGACACTCATCCTGGATAACTTCTACAATGGCGCTGCAAATAAAAAAGAAAACAGTCTTCAAGTCAAGGTCGTTAGCAGCCCGAAGCATCTCCATCAACTCATCATGATGGAGCTTCTTCACCAATTCTTCTTTATCATACCCTCTCTGTATCACCTATGTGATCTTTATGATTCGATTGAGGATATGGCTGCTGACGTCGAAAAGCGGAATGACAACAGAATTATCAGTATCAGCATCTTTGATGAATGGTCGAATCATTTCCATCTCCTTCACAATTGAAATTTCCACTTCCATGGTCAATCCATCTGAAGTTTCCAGTTTAAGTTTTTTTCCTTCTTCATAATATTCTGCATTTGATTCATCTCCAACTATCATCATTTTCCCCTTCTGCGATTTTTCTCCCTCTGTTTTCTTCAGCATAACGGCTTTCCACGATTCTCCTCCTTCTGTCATTGTTTGCTACTCACGAAAAAAAAATGTAACGTTGAAAAATAATTTGATATTGTTTTAGAATCTGATGGTACTTTTATAGGGAGAAAAGTCGGTATATTATTAATTAAATAAAATATAAATGTGATATACATTAGTAAAAAATATCTTTTAAGTCTGTTTATTAGAAAACAGATTTACAAAATATGTGGATAAATAAAAATTAGCTATTAAAATTTGTCATGGTTTGTGTAGAACATAACTAGAGTATTTAATTACATTTTTAAGTACCAATATGTAAGCATTTATAAGTAGTGGATGAATTATATGGTTTTAGGTACAGTATTACATATTGTTTGTTTTAGGTGTTCAATGATTCATCATTTTATCTTATGAAATATACTGATCGGAATTAATGTTCATTTATGAGCAGTTAGCAGATATTAATGGGTCAGATTATCTTATACCCTACAAATATACGGTATTAATAATTGATTATTGGGTTTCATTGCCTAAAAGAATATTGCGTTGATGGTTAATCAATGTGTTTGACTGCCATAAGCCTATAAATATAGGCTTGATATCCAAGTAAAATAACTTTGATCTATCCTAATGAAATAATGACTTATTTATGAAACATATCTGACTTTAGCGTCGAAATGTCTTTTTCAGGTCAACAACCCATCAGAGCGTATTGCGTTCTTGGTGTGGATTGGACGATCGAAAGAGAAGAGCAAGGAAGGATGGCCGACCCTCGGACCAATTCAACTCAAACATTTTGACGACCACCGTGGGACCGAGCAACATCCCCATGAAACCACGAGGAACCAGACGTGCGCTCCATCTCGACATCGCTACTTCGGATCAATACCAGGTTTTGCAACAAGAGCAAAAAATTCCATAATAATTTCTAAAGGCATGTCTTTTGTTTTGAAAACTTTCAGTAACCATCAGAGGTTTACAAGGCAAAAAATTAAATGCCTCCAAGAAGATTATAAAATATTGAAGCGTTTACTTTATTTTGTTTAACACATATTTTTGTAAGTAAAAATATCATGCACAAGAAGGTTTAGTCCTATATTCAGCCTTGTCAAGTTCTAATGGCTTTGCATTATAAATTATAAATTATAAAATATTGAAACGTTTGCTTTATTTTGTTTAACGCATATTTTTGTGAGCAAAAATATCATGCACAGGAAGGTTCAGTCCTACGTTCAGCCTTGTCAGGTTCTAATGGCTTTTCATTATAAATTATAAAATATTGAAGCATTTTCTTTATTTTGTTTAAAGTATATTTTTGTGAGTAAAAATATCTTGCACATGAAGGTTTAGTCTCTTCCCGCTCGGTCAGTTCGACCACCAACGTTCAACCTTGTCAGGTTCTAAGGGCTTCTCATTATAAAAATAAAATATTGAATATTTTATTTAACGCATAAGGTTCAATCCATTATCGCTTCGTCAGTTGGACCACTAACATTCAACCTTATCAGGTTCTAATGACTTCTCATTATAAAAATAAAATATTGAATATTTTATTTAACGCATATTTTTGTGAGTAAAAATATCATGCACAGGAAGGTTCAGTCCTACGTTCAGCCTTTTCAGGTTCTAATGATTTTTCATTATAAATTGTATAAATTATAAAATATTGAAGCGTTTACTATGTTTTGTTTAACGCATATTTTTCTGAGTAAAAATATCTTGCACAGGAAGGTTTAGTCCTTTCTCGCTTGGTCAGTTGGACCACAAACATTCAACCTTGTCATGTTCTAATGACTTCTCATTATAAAAATAAAATATTAAATATTTTATTAATATTTTATTTAATGCATATTTTTGTGAGTAAAAATATCCTGCACATGAATGTTCAATCCTTTACCGCTTGGTCAGTTGGACCACCAAAGCTCAACCTTATCAGGTTGAGTTTTACATTCAGCCTTTTCAGGTTTCAATGGCTTCTCATTATAAATTGTAAATTATAAAATATTTAAGCTTTTGCTTTATTTTATTTAACGCATATTTTTGTGAGTAAAAATATCTTGCACAGGGAGGTTCAGTCCCTTCCCGCTCGGTCAGTTGGACCACCTACGTTCAACCTTGTCAGTTTCCAATGGCTTTTCTTTATAAATTATAAAATATTGAAGCGTTTACTTTATTTTGGTTAACACATATTTTTGTGAGTAAAAATATCTTGCACATGAAGGTTCAATCCCTTCTCGCTCAGTCAGATTGACCACCTACGTTCAGCCTTGTCAGGTTTCAATGGCTTGGCTCTCGTGCAAGCATCAACTGGGCACCTCTACCCTCGCTCAGTGTATCCCGAGCAACCCATATTTATATTATCATAGTCAATGTCCTCATCTATTTTTGCAGGTCACAAGGCAGTAAAGCACCTACAGCTCATCTGTGACACATCCTAATACGGATTCCTCCTTTTTGGCCTTCAAACGTTCAACCGAAGACCAAACGGTCTTGCCTGCCCGGCCATCCGGATTCATAACCTAAACTATTCTGATATTAATTTGATTGGCTACATTTTTCTTACCATTTGAATTCGAATTACTATTTTCTCTTAAGTGCAAATGACATGACATGACCCTACGCACAAACCACTCGGTCAACCACAGCACGTCGCTCGGTGATTCCATAGACGAACACCTCAACCAAGAGTAGAAGGAGCTTCCATAGAGAACTCATGCATCACGTCGCTCGATGATTCCATAGTCGAACACCTCGACCAAGAGCGAAAGGAGCTCCTAGAGAGAAATCATGCATTAAGTCGCTCGGTGATTCCATAGTTGAACACCTCGACCAAGAGCGGAAGGACCTTCCATAGAGAACTCCTGCATCAAGTCGCTTGGTGATTCCATAGTCAAACACCTCGACCAAGAGTGGAAGGAGAATCCATAGAGAACTCCTGCATCAAGCCGCTCGGTGATTCCATAATCGAACACCTCGACCAAGAGCGGAAGGAGCTTCTAAAGAAAACTCTTGCATCAAGCCACTCGGTGATTCCATAGTCGAACACCTCGACCAAGAGCGGAAGGAGCTTCCATAGAGAAATCCTGCATCAAGCCGCTCGGTGATTCTATAGTCGAACACCTCGACCAAGAGCGGAAGGAGCTTCCATAGAGAACTCTTGCATCACGCCTCTCGGTGATTCCATAAACGAACACCTCGACCAAGAGCGGAAGGAGTTTCCATAAAAAACTCCTACATCACGTCGCTCGGTGATTCCATAGACGAACACCTCGACCAAGAGCGGAAGGAGTTTCCATAGAGAACTCCAGCAACGGTCCGTTCGGTGATTCCATAGACAAATCACCTCAATTAAGAGTGGAAGGAGCTTTCATAGAGAACTTCTGCATCATGTCGATCGGTGATTCCATAGACGAATTCAATTCGACTAAGAGTGGAAGGAGCTTCGAAAGAAAACTCCTACAGCACACCGCTCGGTGATTCCATGGAGAACTCTTAGAGTTCGTCGCTCGGTGCAGAGAGGAATGAAGACTTAAAGCGCATCGAAAATAAACTACCTAAATACAAGGTGAGCGACTTCTCCTAAACTCATAATAATCCCTGCACACCTCTTTCAATAAAGAGCTTGCTTGGGCTTGGGGGACTTATATACTAAATGAAATATACCGATCAGAGTTAATGGTCATTTATGAGCAGTTAAAAGGTATTAATGGGTCAGATTGTCTTACGCTTTACAAATATACGGTATTAATAATTGATTATTGGGTTTGATTACCTAAAAGTATACCGCATTAATGGTTAATCAATGTGCTTGGTTGTCACAAGCCTTATAAATATACGATTGATGTGCAGGTAAAATAACCTGAATCTATTCTAAAAAAATAGAGACCTATTTATGAAACATATCTGACTTGAGCGTCGGAGTGTCTTCTGCAGGTCAACAACCCATCGGAGTGGATTGCATTCTCGGAGAGGATTGGACGATCGAAAGAGAGCAGAGCAAGGAAGGACGATCGACCATCGGACAAATTCAACCGAAACACTTATTTTCCGTGATAATAATGTTGCAATTAGTTTATACAAAAACCCTATACTGCATTATCGTGCTAAACACATTGAAATCAAACACTACTCTATTCGAGATCATGTGTAAAAGGGTACTATGGATTTAAAGTATGTAAACATAGAAGATCAACTTGTTGATATTTTTATAAAACCTTTAGTTGAAGAAATACTAATTTGTCCAATGACTCTTTTGGATATGAGCTCGTTGAGTGAATGATTTGATTCAAAGTGTTTATCATGTTGTCATATAGTGTTTAAGTCTAAGCGTCTAAGATATAGTCTAATGATGTCATACTCAATTATATCATCCAAGACAAATCGTCTAAAGATACTTCATCTTAGGCAGTTGCTCCCTCCATCACCCTAAGTGCTCCCTACACCTCTCCACTATATTTTTAATTCCAAAAATACCTATGTTAATTTAACTTTTACCATTTAACTTTATTTACTATTTTAAAATCCTAAATCTCCTACACCCCTTCCCTTCAATTTCATATGATGAAAACTTTGTCCAATGTCTCAGTTTCTATTCAGACAAAGCAGCTTCGTTTTATGTCTTAATTTACACTCCAAAAAATGTTTCATTTTCCAGCATCCTTGAATCCTCTACACTCTTTGCACACACTCTTGGACTTTGGGTTAAAAAGATAAACCCCACACTTTCTTTGTCTCTTTGTGAAACCTTTTTGTTACACTAGTTTGATATTATTGTTAAATACTTTTTATCTCATAATTTTATCTCATAATTTGTCGTCAAAATATGTGCAAGTTATTTGATTTGATTTAATCCGACATAAACTAAAGGATAATGATACTTTGAAAATATTTTTTTGACAACATTTTAACATCATCTACGTGTCATTTTGTGATTGGTCCAAAATTACTCCACAATCAATAATAATTATTATAAACACCAACATGGACCAATCATAGAATGACACGTAGATGGTGTTAAAATGTTGTCAAAGTATCATTATCCTAAACTAAAATATTCACTTCATGTACTTCTAAAAAGAAATATAATATTTATTCGAAATATGATGAAGTTAATAAAAAAAACTAAAAATTTCATTAGAGCTAAATCGGTGTACTATACACATTTTTTAATTTATTTGGAAGAGATGAAGAAGAAAGTGAATTTGCAAAAAGAGAGTGTGTGTGAGATCATGAATTAAACGCGTTGAAGGAATCACATCTGCTTCGCACCTCTCCTTCCTTTCCGGTTTTAACGTCCAAGGCGCTGAGCTTTTCGATGGCGTGAGAGAAGTCTTGAAAGAACTTTCCTTCATCGTCGGCGTAGGTTTCAACGAAGGGCTTCGTCCGGGTATCAGTGAAGAGGGCAGAGTCAGTGACCAGCAGCCCCAACCCTCGCTGCAAGTTCTTGGAATACATGTTGTTGAACTTAACCGGAGTTATCACGTCGTTGTAAGCCGCTATGGTAGAGTCCTTCATGTAGTTCTCGCAGAGCTTCCTCAGCCCCGCCGCATACTCGGGACTATAGGTGGGATCAGTTTCCGAAGTTTTGCTGAAGCCGAAGAGCCTGTGGGTGAACTGGTCGCAGTGGGTGTGTGCACCGATCAGGGCCACCATTTCCTAAACGGAGAACCCTTTTTTGGTGAAGAGGGTGATCACTTGGGACACAGTCATGTTCGGTAATGGGAACTAGTTTTCAGAGCTGGAGATTTTGGATTCCAGGGAGTCTTTTCGCCTGAATTGGACAGCCAAGGTGGGGCCGCCGGAGTTCGCCACCAGTTCGCCGGTGGCAAAGGCGATGATATCAGCGCACGAGACGACGTTAGGGCATTCCAGCTCAAGGACGTTCTTGACCTGCAAGACTGCGTCGAAGCCGTCCCCAAAGGGAGGGAGGTTGAAGGCGTGGTCGTGCTCGGCCTTGTTGTAGACATTGGAGGAGGTAGAAGAGCAAGCTTTGGCATATATATTTTTAAGGATCGCGATATTCTAACAACGAAATTTTAACACTTTTTTTACAACGCCACGTGTCATGAATTCATTGGCTTGTATCTATTTTATTTTTTGTTTTAAGAAATGATGTTAAAATTGAAGAGGGTTTCAGAATTTCGGAATTCCAAATATGCCCCTTGTCCTATTTCATTAGAAAGCAATGTTCTCTGCGTTCTTGTTCTCGTTCTCATTCTCTCTCTTTGTTGTCGCTCTCGATCTTGGTTGTCGTTCTTCTTATACGTTTTCGTTGCATCTCTTCGTTTTGCTCAACATCGTCCTCTTTGTTGAGGGTATTGTGCGAAATGGCAAGTTCCGGTAACCATGGTCCTTCGAACAAGGTAAATGTGTTATTCCTCCTTTTTCGTCATTGCGTTTTTGGTTTGGCTTTTGGGTTTTCTCTTTTGTGCTAAAATTTTTGTTGTTTTCATTTTAGGGATTTGCCCTTTTGCTTATTTTGTTTGTCGTTGATGTAGAGAAAGTTTTATGCGTGCTTTAAACGAGCAAGACATTTTTATTGCAGAACTTAAACGGAGGGTTGTTGTCCTAGAGGCAGAGTTGGCTGAAGAGAAAGCTAGAAGAACAAATAAAGATGATGGTGGACAGAGTGTGCCTCATGCAGAACCCTTCATGAACAATGGATTTGTTTCCCCAAGAGGCATGTCCACCAATCCACCTCCTATGAAGACGTATGTAGGGTCGGATCACGAAGGCGTTACAAGAGTAGAGCGCTTAGGACTCCTGGAGATGGATTGTTTAAAATAAAAGATAAGTGATATATTGATTGGTTAAAAGAATGTAATACAACATTGTAAATAGATGAACAAATTGTGTAATGAACCTATTTTGTTAAATGATATAAAATATGCATCTTTGCTTGTGTTACTTATTATTGATGTTAATTGAATTCCTTTTTTATTGTCATTGTGAAATGAGCTTTCATTTGCAATGTGAATGAATAAAGTGGTCATTTTGATTGAGTATTCATGTATGTGATGGATGAATGAAACCATACTTGTGAGTACAGGGTGGGAAGTCATGTTTTGGCAACCCATGATGGAGGAAAGTAACAATGTTTATGAGATGAGCAACTTGGGTGAAGTCCACAAACTTTTGAACCAAAAAATTGACTTGTAATCGTTTACAGGTTCCTGGTAAACGATTACACGACAAAATCTGGATTTGTACATAAACTTGAACTATAGGAACCAGCTGTGGTAACCTAGGTGACCATAGTCAAACTTTTTCATATTTTGGCATAAATCCCATGGTTTTCACTTGATTTTTTTGTTTAAGTGTGAGTATAGGGTGAGAAGTGATGTTTTGGCACCCCATGATGGAGGAAAGAAACAATGTTTATGAGATGAGCAACTTGGGTGAGATAACATGCTGTCAACTTTGACCTTTACTAGCTATTTTACTGATAACTTTTCCCACCGACCTCCAAATGATGTGATTCTTTTTTTATGAGAAACTAGACTCAAAAATCTTTCCAATTACTACTAATTTGTAATTTTTGGACATCTGAGTTGGTACAGTTTATTCTTTCAAGTTAGCGTTTCATATATTCTTGCCAACTCTGACCTTTGCTTGTTCTTTTGCTCATAACTTTCTTCACCGAACTCCAAATGAGTTGATTCTTGTTTTGTTGGAATCTAGACTCAAAGACCTTTCAAATTATGCCTTGGAAATCAAGTTTACACCTTTTTTGACACTGTAATCGATTACAAGGACACTGTAAACGATTACACGAAAAAAAATCTGGTTTTGTACAAAAACTTGTGCTATAGGAGATAGTTGTGGGCACATAGGTACCCAAAGACATTTTACTTTATTTTTCCATATTTCTTCAGTTGATGAGAGTTGTTTTTAGTGTTTAAGTGTGAGTAGAGGGAGGAAACTAGGGTTTGGGCAGTCCATGGTGATGAAAAGACCCAATGTTGGTGTCAATACCAAGTTGGTTCAAGTGTTGAAACAAGTGCAGGCCATTTTGTGCCTTGTAATCGATTACAAGAGCCTTGTAAACGATTACACGAACAAAAGTCTAGTTTTCTACAAAAACTTGTGCTGCAGGAGCCACCTGTGCGCACATAAGTAGCCAAAGGCAATTTGAGTGAGATAACATGCTGTCAACTTTGACCTTTGCTGGCTATTTTAATGATAATTTTTCCCACCGACCTCCAAATGATGTGATTCTTTTTTTATTAGAAACTAGACTCAAAAAACTTTCCAATGACTACTAATTTGTAATTTTTGGACATCTGAGTTGGTACAATTTATTCCTACCAACTCTGACCTTTGCTGGTAGTTTTGCTCATAACTTTATCCACCGAACTCCACATGAGTTGATTCTTGTTTTGTAGGAATCTATACTCAAAGACCTTTCAAATTATGTCATGGTAATCAAGTTTAGGCCTTTTTTGCCATTGTAATCGATTACAAGGACCCTGTAAACGATTACCACAGTGTTTTGCTGCAAATTAGCTCTGCACTTGTCCAACTTGGTCCCCTCAGTAAGAATGGCTTCTTCTCCACTTCTTGGGGTCACCTCCCATCACTTACCACTCTCTACCACCACTGAAACACCAACACCAAGTAAATACAAATGGACTTGTGCCTGAAAGTAACAATTTTTGCCAATGATCACCCATGACACCACAGCTGACTACTTCAGTTCAATTTTCTGTACAAAATAGTGATTTCTCTCGTGTAATCGTTTACCAGGCCAATGTAAACGATTACCACAGTGTTTTTTCTGTAGATTAGCCATGCACTTCTCCAACTTGGTCCCTTCAGTAAGAATGACTTCTTCCCCACTTCTTGGGGTCACCTCCCATCACCTACCACCCTCTACCACCAGTCAAACACCAAAACCAAGTAAATACAAGTGGACTTGTGCTTTAAATTAATAGTTTTTGCCAATGATCACCCAGGACACCACAACTGACTACTTCAGTTCAACTTTCTATACAAAACAGTGATTTCTCTCGTGTAATCGTTCACAAGGCCACTGTAAACGATTACCACAATGTTTTTTCTGCAGATTAGCTCTGCACTTGTCCAACTTGGTCCCCTCAGTAAGAATGGCTTCTTCCCCACTTCTTGGGGTCACCAAACATAACCTCCCAACCAGTAATGACCCTTAAATTCACTTGTATGATTTTTTGGTCAACAAATTCCACAACTTATATTCATTTCTGAAACCATTGCCTACATTTTAAATACTTATTAATATTCTGCGTTCTTTTTTCAATATAACACTTTTATTCATTATAACACACACAACGTAAAAAGAATTAAATTCATGACACCCAAACCTCCACCAGACTTCGAATCAGAAAAAAGATACAAGAATAGATGACACAACGACATAGATGAAAGAAGTGAAGGTCAAATCCCAGAACAAGGTAAAACGCAACTAGGGTTAGAACGACAGAGAAGATAGAGGTTAGATAGAGAGAGAAGATAGAAGGGATGAAAGAAGTGTAGAGGTGAGAGCGAAAAAACGAAAACGAAAACCGCGAAACCAAAAATGTTAAACTTGTAAACTTTTCTTCCAATTTTGCCCTTAGTCTGATAACCTCTCTCTAGTTTCTTTTTATTAAATTTGACCAATGCAATGACGCCACCTGGCGTTGTCAAATTGTTGGCAAATATTAATTGTCAATATAACATTTTCCTATTTTTAAAAGGATGTCAACGTGCATGAATATCGACATCTGTATATCCTTGAACGGATGTTGATATTTGTGTACAGATGTTGATATCTATTTAAGAATCTAACACATTTATACTTATTTAAACATTACTAAGGATAAAAAAGAAACAAAGAGATACATAAAACAACGTGTGAGAGAGTAACTCTCTCATCTTACATGAATTACATGTGTTCAGCACTAAGTCCACCAAACTGGCCTAATAAGGATCGTCTAAGTTAAATATCATTCAAATTTTTCAAGCTCAGCATAATCGTACAAAGGGCATTAAATGAAAATTGACATCTCTTTAAATCCCATTAGTTACATTTCCCAATTACAGCCCTACTTTCTTCCTAAGTTATCATTCATCTTCTTGAGCACGTAACCTCTTTCTCTTAGAAAGCCTTCCTCTCCTAAACACTTAACCTTTACGAGAAACATTCCTCTGCAACAATGGCTTACATTTAACAAGTAACCATCTCTCTTAGAAGTTTATAAACAGACCCTTGAAATGTATAAAAAGACAAGTTGACAATTTGGTATCTTGAAACGTTTCTCGTTGATAAAAAGTTAATAAATAGTATTTAGTTTTCAAGTAAACTATAATTAAGTCAATGCAAAAAATACTAATAAAAATAATTCGTTTAATATTATTGAATATGAAAATAAAAATTATAAAAGAAAAATATCATTAAAGAGAAAAGTAAATCAGACTCGTATTTTGTCAAGAGAAGTGCAATTATACTCCTATTAAAACCAATGGAAATGGAAATACAATCTTTACATGAAGAAAGGAAAAGAGTTACCTAAACAATAAAGAACATTAAAGAGAAATAAAATGACAAAAAGTTATTAAAATATCATGGTCTTATTTGTCCATAGAAGTTCGACCTGCATAATCCACAACCTATACGAACCTAGGTTGGGTAGGGGCCTTGACCTTATAGGCTCACAATTCTTCCTTGATTCATCAAAACCTAATTTTTGAAACATGTAACCTCCTCTCTCATTAATCAAGTCGACATTCTTTCTAGGACCATAACATAACATGTTAATAACTTTTTTTTAACAAATTTTTTATAAAAGACTACGTGTCACTATTATATTGGTTCGTATATTTGAAATGGACCAATCACAAGCTACCACGTAGAAAAAAGTTGTTAAAAAGAAAATGTTTTTTTAACAATTTTTTTTGACAACTTTTTGACAACCGTCTACGTGGTAGCTTGTGATTGGTCCGTTTAAAATGTATGGACCAATAAAATAATAACACATAGTCTATTATCAAAAAGTTGTTAACATATCATAGTCCCAACACAATAGTCTCACACTTAAATTTCTCTATTCTCCTTCGTCTTTATTGTAGAACGTATCTCTTCTTGTAGCAAGCACATCCCCCACCATAAACAACGGTCTCGTAGCACCTCTACACTGGCGATGACAATCCCATCCAGCAATGCACCCTCCCAGGGGCGGCAGTCCACCAACAACAACGTAACCCTATCTCTTAGTCAATGGTGCAACATAATCAAATGTTCTAAAGCGCAAACATACAATCTTCGTCATCATTAGCTTCTAAACCAAGCCTTTTTATGCAAGTTAATTTTTTGGAGCACATGAATGTTTTAGAGTAGTGGAAAAATAATAGTAAACAATTTTCTAATTTATCTTTAATAGCTAGAGACCTGTTAAGCATTCCAATAACCACTGTGGTATTTAAATCTTCACTTAACATTATGTATTAGATCCTTAACAAATATAGGAATCAAATTTTGTTTAAGAATTGGAAGCAACTATGTGCACTTCTAGTTGGAATCATAAATTTGTTATTAAAGGTAATTATTTGACTTTGTTTGGTACCATTAGTTATTGTATTATTTTTATTTTAAATTCATACATAATGATTGTTTTGTTTCATTGTATGCAGATGGTGGAGAAGATATTAATGTTCAAAATGTACTAGATGAAGGTTCATCCAAAGTTGCATCCAACGTTATTGACATGAAAGACGAAGAATGATATACTAGACTACCATGATCTTTTTGAATGTGCTAAAGTTTTATTGAGGAGCTTTCTTTTACTTAAGAAAAACAACGTATTTGTGGTTTTTCTGAAGTTTGGATTATTTGTTACATGATGACAAGTGTTAGGATTGTTTCAAGAAGCTAATACTTTCAACTTGCATATTTAATGTGGGACAGACCAGTCTTTTGTAGATAAACACATATGTTAACATTTCAATCATTTACCTTTCGACTTTGAAGGTAGAATGTTATAGTTATTGAATTTTGAATCTCAGTAAATGAATCACATTTAATTCAAATTTTAAATCAATTTTGATAAGTTTGTTTTGTGACAAAGGTGACAAACATGATACCAAGATAAACAAAATATAATTGAAACTAATAATCAAAGGAATCAATTAGGTGTCCTCTCTTTAATTGTAAAATACATTTTACATAATTAGTAAATGAGAATAACCCATTTGTTACAGATAGAATGATAATAAATTAGGTCGATACTTATGATATTTATCTAATATTTGATTCGCTTAAAAAAAATCAGTTTCGTTTTCTTAGATATTCATAAGAAAAATATTTCTAAATTTTTCTATATTTACAAATACCTATAGATATCAACAAATATTTTTATATTTTATTTTCTAAAATTTTAAATAAAATTATTTAAAAATAATTTTTTAAAATTTAAATTAAAAATTAAATATAATTCAAATCAAATTACTTAATAAAATAGTAATATAAATAAATTTAGTTTTTCTAACAAATAATTTTAAATAAATTACGTCAAAATATAAATTTTAAAAATTTAATCTTTTACAAAACAACTTCAATATTATAAGTTTAAATAAAAACAAAAATATATGAAATAAATTTTTAAATAATTCCTCCATGATTAATATTTCTTTCGAATGATAATTTTATTTTGAATTTTAAAATTAAAAAAATATTTATATACTCAAATAAAATTACTCATAAACAGTTAACTAAATATACATACGTATCTATTATCTATAAATATTTAAAAAAAATATTCATGTATTATCTATTATTGAAAGATATGATTTTTTTTATCATCTTAAAATAAGAATGATGTGAGGTGTATTAATAGGGTATTTACACTAAAAAATTAAAAAAGATAACACATTTGTACAATTAGATGCCATTTCTGAAAACATACTCATTGTATAAATCACGCATACAATGAAAATAAAGACTTGTAAAAAGAAGCAACAAAAATTCATTAATAATGATTGTTTTTGATAGATTATCAATGTGTAAAAATTGTCAATAATATTTATCGACAAATATCGTTTATAGGTAACTATTGAGGGAGATATCTGTTGGTAATTATTAAAGGACATATCTATCAGAAGTTATCTGCAGATATCGACGTCGATAATTACTGAGAGATATATTTGTCGATAAGTTTTGTGACCCAATATGAGACATTACTAACAAATAGATCTATTGGTAAATTTTATCGCTAAATGGCGTGATAAATTCAAGTGCAATGAACTATACTTGTTACCACACAATGAATCCTAAACATAAAACTAAATAGACAATCAAATCTAATATCACATTACTATCCAAACAATCATGTTTATAATGTAATTCAGACAAACATAGGACTTTTTATAGAAGTTCCTTCTCTAGTTTCCTTATTTTTCCTTCTTCTTCTACTTTTGTTCCCTCGAGTTGTTCTTTCAATTTCAAGATGAAAGAGTAGATTGTTGGTTTGCTTGCTTCTTCTCATGCAAAACAAGAAACTAGAAAAGACAAGTTGAGCAGGTAATAGTGACTATAAATACAATTCAATTGTACAAGAATAACATTAAAGAAGGAATTAGTGAATGAATGAAATAGGCCTAAGTCGGTAAATAACACACAATTTGCCTAAATAACAAACAAATCTTTGACAATGGCACCAAAAACTTGTTAACTCCTTGGCAAGTGTACCAAATTGTTAAATAATATAGATTATAAGTTCAAATATCGTTTCCCAAGGGATTTGCATTTGTTTAGATAATTATGCTTACTTACTAGTTCAAACAATGAATATAAACAATGATTGATTCAAGTAAGTTGCAAACAAATAAAGTTATTGAATATAAAGATTATAAAGTGATATAGGTAAAGACTCATCGGGTTGGACTTCATGACCCAAACTTTATGCACTCATCCACACAATATATCTCTGACATATTCAAGCATTCACATCACGAACAAGCTCTAATTCCTTAGAGAGAAGTTCTAAATCTTTATGTGAAAATATTAATCCCTTCGATATTCAAACACAAGATTTACATTGAGAAAATATGTCTAGAATGACCAAGAGTCTTGGTTTATTTCTAGAGCCAACCCTCTTGGTTGTTCTCTCCATGTTTAGGTTCCAAAGCATTTTTCAATTATCAGATACCACCAAAATAGCATATATATTCCATCATCGAAGTGAACAAAAAGGATAGAAGACAAGAAATATGAAAGATATTCTATTGCATAGAAAGAACTACAAAGAGTTTAGGCACATTACATCCAACTCAATGAAAGAGAGTTTAGATACTCTTATATATCTAGAACACAAGGATGGATTGGAGTGATGAAAGGGGTGAAGGAAGATAGAGTTCTTGAGTATTAGAAATGCCTCAACCCATGTCTTGAGTGTCTAGTTCGTTTCCACGTCCCAAAAACTATTTTTTCTTCAACTCTCGACATTTTAAAAGGTTTACCAAAAAATTGTTTTCTCACTAGGCCACCAAATCCTCTTGTTAGGTGAGAGGTAGCTTTTCTAACACATGACTTCTTCAACTCGCTAGGCTTCTTGGCTGGACTAGAGTTGCTAAGGTCTCGTTGGGCAAGTGGAGATGACTCGTTGGGCATGTGCCTTCTAGCAACATCTCTTTAATATTCTCCAATCTTCCAATTTCTTGCAAAATAACCCCAAAATAAATAAGTATATATATCTATAAAACCTATATACAAGTCTTGCTTTTTTTAATGGAATTCAACACAATAAATGGTAAAAAGACAAATAAAGGGTTCTAATAAGTGTGAATAATAGGTAATTATCATACTTATAACTAAGCTACCAGAAACCAATTGATTATGAAAGATGGATATATGTTGGAGATGGAAAATCGGTGGAGGTGTAAGGTATATGACATTTTAGATATTATTGTGTGCTAGTTTTCATTTTGATTTGAAAGACACTTTTGTTGTACTATCATTTAGGCAGAATTTGGTTTCAGTTTCTTATTTGGACAAATTAGGATATTTGTGTTCATTTGCAAACAATGAATTCATATTGTCTTTAAATTCAAATATTGTTGGAACTGGTTCACTTTTGACTCATGGTAATCTAAATATGGAATTGCATGATATTAAGCGTAAAATTGGCAATACTAATTCAATAGCATTGTGGTACAGGTGTCTAGGTCACATCTCTAAGATAGAGTTGAACGACTTATGTCAAATGGGATCTTGGATTCCGTTGACTTCATAAACTTTGATGTTATGGTTTAATGCGTTAAAGGTAAACATACCAAAACAACAAGATTAGGTGCATATAGAGCTATAAATGTCATAAAATTGATACATACAGACATTTGTGGACCATTCCTTACACCTTCATGGAATGGTCAACAATATTTTATATCATTTATATATGATTGTTCTAGATATGCATACCTATATCTTATACATGAAAATCTCAATCTTTTGACTATTAAAATCATTTAAGGCTGAAGTTGAGAATCAACTCAAGAAAATGATTAAGAATGTCAGGTCTGATCATGGTGGTGAATACTATGGTAGATATGACGGATTAGATGAACAACGTCCAAGCTCTTTTGCCAAGTACTTAAAGGAATGTGGAATCGTCCCGCAATATACCATGTCAGGTTCACCTAGCATGAATGATGTGGCTAAAAGATGAAACCATACTCTTTAAGATATGGTAATGACATGATTTGTCATTCCAGCTTACTAGAGTCACTTTGGAGAAAGACACTAAAGACTACAACTTACATTTTAAATAGGGTGCCAACAAAGGCAATTGTTACAACACCTCGTGAACTTTGGTTCGGGTGAAAGCCTGGTCTAAAACACTTTGATGTGTGGGGATGTCTAGTTGAAGCAAGGCCTTATGCATCAACTATAGGGAGTTTGATGTATATACAAGTATGCATGCATCCATATATAGTATACATAGTTGGGATATTAGGTATATATTTAAGCAATCTAGGAATGAATCATTAGAAAGTAGTGAAATGAGTGATTAGGTATTTATAGAGAACAAAGGGTTATATGCACACATATAGGAGGTCAAACCAATTTTGGAGATCATTGAGTATTCTGACTCAGATTTTGCAAGATGCCAAGATAGTTTGGGATCCACTTTAGGTTACATTTTCATGTTAGTTAGTGGCACGATTTCTTGGCACAATGCCAAACAAACCCTTATGGCTTCATCTACTATGACTGTAGAATTTGTAACATGTTATGAGGCATCAAGTCATGAAATATATGGCTAAAAAATTTTGTCATAGGGTTGTGCATTGTGAAAGGAATTGAAAGACCACTTAAGTTATATTTTGACAATAAATCGATTATATTGTATTCTAACAAAAATATAAACTCGAGCAAGTTAAAGAACATTGACATCAAGTTCCTGATTGTTAAAGAAAGGGTATAAAGTGGACAAATTTCCATAGAACACTTAGGGACAAACTCCATAATAGTAAATCCTCTTATTAAGAGACTTTCACCCAAGGTCTTTCATAAGCATGCTGCTCATATTGGTGTTTTATAGTTTGAAGAATCTTTGACTTAATGGTAATCGATTACTTTTATATATTTTATGTTTTATGTTTGATTATATATACATTATTCTTTGGACATATTTGATTTTATAAATATATATTACATTTTGTATATTAAGGTCATTATATTGATCTTATTGAGATAAAGTAAGGATTAATTAAAAATAGACGTGTACCAGTCATCTTCACATAATTTTCATGCTACAAATTTCATGATGAGTCTACGTCATTTGATTCTGTCAGCATTAATGACCATTGACATGTTTAGTTGTGATTAATGCAATGAAAACGATTTTTGTTCTATACGAGGATATAATCAATAGGAAATATATTAAATATGCTCAAGAAATTCAATGAAAATTTTAAGTTCACAAAGTCTAATATATTTATAAAGATTGTAAATATATATATATATATATATATATATATATATATATATATATATATATATATATAATTAAATGTGGTAAAGTCATTATTTTATTAAACAAGATATTAAAGGGATCTAATTAAGATAAATCTATCACTAATTACATATATGTTATGAAAATTTAACTATGTAGATACAGTAAATAATATTTTAATTTAAGAAAATCAAGAGAAAATAAAGAAAAATCTAAGATACTTAATTTGAAAAATTAAATACTATTTTTTTATCTACATTGTTTTCAATGACCAATCAAAATATATTTTCGCATTTCGCTTTACGAAGTAATGATAATTATTAATTAATAATAATGTAATAAAATATTGTTCCAAGGTATATAATGTTATAATACCTATAAGAATACCTATAGTATTATCTTATAGTAAATTAATATATTATATAACAATGAAGTATTCAAATAAATAAATAGTATTATCTTTTAGTAAATTAATATATCATACAACAATGAAGTATTTTATAATATAATAAATATGAGATATTGTCTTTAAAATAGTATTATGTTATAGTAAATTCATATATTATACAACAAAGTATTAGCAATATAATAAATATGTGATACTGTCTTTAAAATAGTATTACCTTATAGTAAATTAATATATTATACAACAATAAAGTATTAATAATATAATAAATATCAGATACTGTCTTCAAAATAGTATTATCTTATAGTAAATTAATATATTATACAACAATAAAGTATTAACAATATAATAAATATGAGATATTGTCTTTAAAATAGTATTATCTTATAGTAAATTTATATATTATACAATTGTACCAGGGACCGGGCACCAGACACCGGACGTCCTCATAATTATAATGGTCCAATCACGCTGCCTTGTCGCTCGTCATCGGCAGGGGTCGGGCGTGATAGGCCGGACGTCCGTTTATCCATGATCACGCAACATTGCTGCTTGCCATCTGATGAACAACAACTCATACAAAGTCGACCAGCAATACCGCCAACTAACCGGATTATCTATATGGGCCGGCCGGTCGTAAGACCAAACTTCGGGAGACCGGCCGGCCACATCGCTAATTAACTAGGTTTAAGGTAAGTAGTTGTTAAAAGCTATTGGGCTGAATTTGGGCCGTGATTAACTTTTCACTAATCCCAAGCCCATAACAAAAACTATAAATACAGATTCAGGATGAATGGTAGATAGGTTGCATTTACTGCACATTTATTACTGTTCTATCGAAAAAGCCATTGCTCTCAAACTGACTTTGGCATGGGAGAATCTTTCGCAGGTCTCCCACCCGCGCGCAGAGAAGGAAATTGAGAAGGAACGAAAACCGGACCTTCGAGAGACGAGAAGAGGAAGACGTAGAGACATTGGATGACTCAGCCCCTACAACCGAAACAATATCAATTGGGGTTAAATATACTTTTGACCCTTTAACTTGAATATTAAAATTAATTATTTTTCAAAATTTTGATTCAGTTTAGTCCCTCAACTTGTAAAATACGTTAATTTAGTCATTTTAATTAAATTTTGTCAAATTTATTTAACGTTTCAAATAGGTTTCTCAATTAACATTAAAACGAAAATATGACAAATGATTCAAACAACTCCAATATTATCATAAAACACATTTAAAATATCAAATAAACTTAACAAATTTTAATTAAAAGAACTAAATTTATACATTTATAAAGTTGAAGGATTAAATTAGACAAAAATTTTGAACAAAAACTAATTCCAATTTTAACTACAAGTTAAGGAACACAACATATTTAACCTTATCAATTATGTGTATATCTTTTCAGAAGACACTACTCATCCTATCCCTATTCAGAATCAAAATTTCTGAAAGCGTGATGGGATGCAAGAAGAAACACTCTCAGAAGTGTGATAGCCATGAGCTGATTGGGCTCTCTTGCCCATCATATTTGTTTTGGACCTCTGTATTCTAATAAGACTGAAGTAGTTTTAATTTAAAAAAATACATTAGAATTAGAGAGTTGCCTCCTCCACCACCCCCAATACTCCCTACACCTTCTCATTATTTTTTTTATTCTAAAAATATCTATGTTAATTAAACTTTATTTATCTTTTTTAAAAATCCTAAATCTCCCTACACCACCTTCACTTTTATATTCTCTCTAATTGCCAACAACTGCACCACCAAGAAGAGGACGATGACTGTTGGGAGGAATATTTAATATTAGAAGCATTATTTATGTGGTAGGAATATTTATAGTGAAGATTTAGAATAAATGTAGCTTGCATCCCATCAACTGTTGTCTTGTTGGGACACCAGTTGCAGTGTTGATGATAAGGAGATGTGTTTGAGCCGTGGAAGGGAAGGATATTTAGGGAAATTTAATAAAGTGTGTGCCCATCCCTCCACTTCCACTTCTTCCTACAAAACCCATCTCAGATTCATTCTTCCCTCGCTCCCTTTGTTGCGCCCTTTACATCATCGGTTGCCTCTGCCCCTCTCCGCTCTCTCCTCTCCTCAAACCCAAACTAGGTCATTCTCTCTCTTTCTCTCTGTCTCTCTCTTTCTCTCTGTCTCTCTCTCTCTCTAATGCTTCGTTTTTATTGCTTACTCCTTCCGAGTGACTACTTCCATCAATGTCAGGGACCAAGAACAAGAAGGAAACGATAACCCTTCTTCCGTCTCCATGGACCGCAAAGTTCGTCTACAAGTTCGATTAGATCACAAAGTTTAATTTGGAGATCACGTTGTCATCCGAAGATCCGCCAAAGAATTAGGATCATGGAACAAGAATGTTCCCTTGAACTGGACCGAAAATGGATGGGTGTGTCACTTGGAATTTAAAGGGACTGGTCACATTCAAATTAAATTCGTCACTATAAAAAAGACTCGACTTTGGTCTGGGAAGCGAGCAAAAACAGAGACTTGAAGTTGCCCGTGGCAGGTAATTTTGCATGGGACGCAACCCAAGAAAATTTGAAGTTGCACCCTTTGGAAGAACCTCCACTCTTTTCTCTGTCTCCTCCTAATTTTTCCCTGCACCCTAGATTCTTCAACGGATGTTAATGGATATCGACATCCATTTGCCCTTTAACGGATGTCGATATCCATCTACGGATGTTGACAACCGTTTAAGAATCAACGCATATTCACATTCGTTTTAATATTATTAAAGGGCAAAATAGTAATGAGAAAGTGCAGGAATCATGTGTGGTGATGGATGGAGTAACTCTCTTAGAATTATCATCGTCATATATAAATAAGTTTCACAAAAGACACTTAATAATTTATATTTAATCCTTCTTTAAATTGAATTATACTAATTGGCACCTTTTTTTTTAATTGCTACCATCCGAAAAGATGGTTTTCGACATCCATATTTTTTGCCAGTATATATTTTAAAGGCAAATAAGTGGAAATTCGTTTTCCTCAACGTTTCAAAGGACAATTTTGATTGAGATCGATTTATTTTTTCATGTTTTTAATGTTGGTTTTTTCGTCTAATATATTTCTACAACTTTTTGTACAAATATTAAATAATAAAACCCACAAAAATATGGTAATGTTTTTAAAATAATTTGTACAAATAGAAAATACAAATAAAAACAGTTATTTTAATTATTTTTTCATTTTCACGAGGATTTCTTAAAGTTGATTGTTGTCTCACTCCAATCTTTCAATAAAAATGTGTAATTAAAGAAAATATATAAATATTACTTTTTATTTATAAATTCAGGTAAATACAAGTAATCTCACACCTTAGAAATATTCTTTTTAGAGAGAAATACAACACAATAAAGTTTTGCATCAATTAAATGAAAAAACTTGGCAAATGGTTGATGCAACACAATGAACTAAAGAAGAACTACATAGAGAAAATTATGAAACAATATAATGAAAAGCACATAAGAACTTGTAGTAGAAGAATGAAAAGTTACAACAAACTTTTGAGAAGGATCTCGTATCACTCAAGTATGAAATAAGAAAATATCAAGACTCAATTTTTTAAGAGGAAACAGTCTTTATTTTTTAAATTGGAATCACAATAAAGCACCATCAATGATCAACTAAAGAGCAGCGTAAAGGATTAACACTATAGAAATAGCCAATAAGTATAAGTGCGAGTGAAAAAGACAAGAAAAATAAAAAGTCAAGTTTATACACTTTTTTCCCAAATAATCATTATAATAATGTATGGTCTTTTACGTGTTTGAAATGATAGAGAAGTTTTTTAACATGGAAAAAATATATTTAGAGACTGTTCCTAAATAATATTTATTGTAAAGTACTTTTACTAATAAAATATTGTATCATAATAAAATATTAATTTAAGGAGTTGTAGGATAAGTATAAATGAATGATGTTTGAAGATTGCTAGAGATCGTAAATCCACTAAAAAGTTGCGTGTCACACTGAGAGAGTATGAGTTTTGACATTATGAAATTACAAGTCAAAGTTGATGTATGAAGAGACATTCATTATGGTACTATGAATCATATAACCAATACTACTAGTTCATTTAACCAGGTTAAATCATCAAATCCAATGAAATAGCAAACAAATGTCAACTGCTCATACCACTAAAGAGGAAACTAATGTATCGTCCAACAAATCGAGTAAGACTTCTATTAATGATGAGTGTAACTTCAATTCAATTGTAAAGAACAAACTAAAAAAAGTTAGGAAACAAGAAAAGTAAATAAATGTTGATTTTTAAGTCTTATTTATCACACTAGTGAAAAAATAATATACTATGACAACCTATTATGATTAGTGAAAACCACCTGCATGAAATACGGTGACAAACTTGTAAATAAGTTTAAAACATATTATTACGTAATTATGAACACCAGTCATAATATGAAACGTGTAACAAACTTGTAAATAAGTTCAAAACCAATTATTACAAAGTTATGGACATCTTATTGGAAAATTTTGTAATGTATTATGACTGATTTTTACAAACCAGTCATAATATCTCTCTCATTTCCCATCTCCCTCTCAGTCCCGCTATCTCTAATTTCTATTCCCTCCATCTCTTCCTGACTCTGTCGTAATCTCCATTAAATCATTCTTCCTCTCTTCTTCACTCTCGTTCAGTGTCATTCAACCATTCACTCTCGTTCATCGTCATTCCGTAATTACTCTGTTATGCCGTTCATCCGCCACATTTCTCATTCGCGTAGTCTCATGAGAGCGTTTCTCCCGTCTCCACCCTAATATCATATCGAAGGTTGTCGTTGCCTCTCCATCATCTTGTTGAACCACAATTCAAGCTGTAAGCACTTTCCTTTACCTCTCAGCCTCTCACCTGCATCTTTCACTATCAACTGCTAGAGTTTCTTTTTATCTTCATCTTCTTACCTTTTGACCGATTGTTCTGTCTTTTCCTTCATTTTTTACTAATTGAAATCGATTCCCTCAGTATTTATTCCGGGCAAGCAGTGATTCCACCCACTTCAATAAAAGCTCTATAAGAGTGGAGGTAGGAACTAACCTAAGTAGGCTGATGTTGAAAGTGTAGCTGCTATGAGGGTTTGTTCCCCTTTCGCAGTAAACCCTAATTCAAGATGAATTCTAAGTCCACTGCATACTATATGCTAAACTGAATAATTTTTAATTTAGACGAGGTTTAAATGACATAATTGCCATTGCATTTGAAGCCTAAGTTCATCAGCTTGACTTTAGTTTTAATTGTAGCCTACACTCTATAACTGTTATTCTTATTGTACAAATGCATTTGTTTTATTAGGTTCAATGCAATTGTCTCTGCAGATGCTTTCGAGAATTTGAAACCTGCTCCTGATATTTTCTTAGTTGCATAGAGAGTATTGAATATGCCCCAGTGAGGTATACACTATTAGATTGAGCTTAATTATTATCGAAGGTCTATGGTTTAATTTTTTTGGATGGTCGACATTCGGTATAGTGGTGGTTTTTGTTGTTGAAGATGCAATATCAACCAACAATGTATCTTCACCAAAAATCTTAAGCTTTTGGCATACTTAGTCTACAACATGGTATCGATGCCTCTATGATCAAGTAGTCTAGAGTTTGATCTATTTTTCTCCCACTCTTCTAATAAAAAGTTAGACTTTAGCTTAAAGTGAGCTGGAGGTGCATTAATGGTTGCTTGAACTTACCAACCCAAACCAATTTCTAGACAAAAAATATTTACATAATTTGTTTCATTGTTTGTAGATGCATAGCTGTAAGGACCTCAATATCAGATGCAGTTTTAGAATCTGCATAGGAAGTGTTTCACTTGAGGATATTCTCTTTGGTTGGATATAGTATGTAGTTTTGGGTGTTTGTTGTAAATCTATCCTTTTCCTCCAAATATTTTTTTTGGCATTGATGTAGAATGGATTGCCACATTTGGTCCATAATTTAAGAACTCTGAGCTAAGAGTACCATGTATTGCAAATTGTTCTCATTTATTGCAAAACTTTCACTTTAATACTTGGTTGATTTTGGTCAAGTTGTTTGTTCAATTAAAGTTTACTTTTTAGTTAAGATAGTTATTTTTCTGACAATTATTTTTTAGTAGTGCACAAAAGTGTAGGTATTATATTGCAAGGAGTCTTATCTAGACATGTCATTGCAGATGGAAGGATGCAGGGCTCTGAAACTCTAAATAATTTTGCAGGGTCTTCATCTACTGTGCTTGATGGAAGGTAAGACAGTTTCATGCTCGAACCCTTTTTTTTCTCTGCACTGTCATATTTTAACAATCTCTTTAGTTAGGTTGTTGTAAAAAAATTATAAAAAAAATGTTAAAACAATATTTTTCTTTTCATTATCCTGATGAATATTTTTTTTTTTTCAAAAGTAAGTTCCAAAGGTATTTAGTCTTAGCATCATGTGAATTACTTTTGATCAGTTTTCATGGTGGGATAGATAACAATCCTCTGTAGAGAATAAAAAACGTAGGTTGTGTAGTTCAATACTAATTCTATTAACTTTTTTGAGGGTTTATATTTTTCTGGTCTTCAATTTGTTGTGTGTGCGCGATCCTGCACATTTTGAATGTAGGTAGAGATCATGTACATTTTGAACGCCACAAAGACCCTATGCATTTTGAATTACGTTGATTTTTATTTTTTTTGTTTTTTCTGATTTTTTTTTGTGTTTATTAGGTTTATTTTGATTTTGATTTTGATTTCTTTTTAATTTATAATCTGTAATTTATCTCTGTTTTTTTACCTAATAATTTTTATATTTATTTTTATGTTATTTATTTATTTTTTATTTTATTTTAAATTGTTATTGTTTTTTTTTAATTTTACATTTATTTAAACATCATTTCTGACGTAATTATTTTTCGTTATTTTTAACATTTTCATTTGTTTATTAATTTACTTTTAATTTGTAAGGTTTTATTATATTTGTATTTATTTAAATATTAGTTATCATTGAAATAAATCTTATTATTTTAACTTTTCATTTGATTTGTAATTTATTTATAATTTGTAATATTTTCTGAAAATTTATATTTATTTGCATATTAATTATTATTTAATTATTTATTAAATTTTCGTTTATTTTTTAATCTGTAATTATTTATTGATATACTTTTTTATTTTAATATTAATTATTATTTAATTATTTATTGTATTTTTTGACTTATTTATTTTTTATTAATTTATTTATAATTTGTATATTGAACCAATTTTACAACAACACCAGAATCTTGGAGGTGCAGGAAGAATCACTTTCCATAAGAAAAGAGAATAATAAAGCCGGTCCGGTTCACCGACTCCGGTCCAGTCTATCCACAAGGCGACGGTTCGGTGACATCGCTTGTTCCGATTTTGTTTTTCATTTCCTTCTTCAGTGCCTTCTCTCTCTTTTTTCTTATCTTGTTTCTCTTTCTTCTTTTCGCATTGTTTCTCTCTCTCTCTCTTAATATACACCGAAAAACCCGCGACGGAGGCTCCGACCCGAATCGGACGACTCAGCTCCAGCTCCGAACATTTTCATGTGCTACGGCCCCAATCTCATTTCGCTCCCATTTTCACCGATTTTAGTCTTCTCGTTTTCACCATTGACGCCGAATCTGTGAGTCCTAAATTCTCCTTTCCTCCTCTCCCTTTCGATGCATGCCACAATCGCGTTGGA
Source organism: Vigna angularis (assembly GCF_016808095.1). NCBI lineage: Eukaryota > Viridiplantae > Streptophyta > Magnoliopsida > Fabales > Fabaceae > Vigna > Vigna angularis. The sequence continues at coordinate 12,466,924 of NC_068971.1, forward strand.
CCAAATTCCCAATTCTTCTCTCTTTCATGTTTCCGTCGCTTTTATTTTTCGAACTACCTTTGTTGCTACAATAGGGTAATATCAATTTAAATGTCAATTTCTAAATAGTCTGAATTCTTTCTATTTTCCTTTTAGGGTTGAGATTTTAGGGTTCTGAAGTTTCTGCGTCTAACCCTGGGGGATATTGATTGGGAGGAGGGGGAAAGGAACCCGGAATTAGGGTTTCCTCGGAAGCGTTGTTTTTGTTGGGAAAATAAAGAGGGTATATTTGGGACAAGGAAGAGGGTTAGGTTTAGAGGATAATGTGTATACTGTGTGTGATTCAGAAGTGGTCTCGCCGGGTTGCGACGATGCTACCTTGGTTGGTTATTCCGTTAATTGGTTTGTGGGCACTTTCTCAGCTTCTGCCGCCTGCTTTTCGCTTCGAGATTACTTCGCCTCGGTTGGCTTGTGTTTTTGTGTTGTTGGTTACTCTCTTCTGGTATGAGATTTTGATGCCTTGGTTGTCGGCTTGGCGCGTGCGGAGGAATGCTCGGATTAGGGAGAGGAAGAGGTTTGAGGCCATAGAGATGCAGAAGTTGAGGAAGACAGCTACTAGGCGGTGCCGCAACTGCTTGAGTCCTTATAGGGACCAGAACCCTGGTGGGGGTCGGTTTATGTGTTTTAACTGTGGTCATGTTTCTAAGAGACCGGTTCTAGACTTGCCTGTACCTCCGGGGTTAGGGATTTCCAATTCCAGTATAGTTAAGGATTTCGTTGGAAAAGGTGGCAAGATATTAAATAGCAAGGTATGGTCTGAAAATGGATGGATGTGCAGTCAGGAATGGCTGGAGAACGGCAATTGGGTTGGTGGGTCTATTCCAGGTAATCCTAGCAACTGGAGAACGAGTGAGAGTACTGGTCTTTTTGGAGGAGCGGAGCATTGTTCGACTGAGAGGTCATATTGTGGTCTTTTGTTTTTGGTTTGCAAGCTTTTGACTTCGTTTTTCAAGAGCATTAGATGGCTCTGGAGGAAGGCTTTTAGAGTTAGTACAAGTGAAGAATGTTCATCCGATGCTGAACATAGAGCATTCTTGGCAAAGAGGGGTGAAAATGGGGGAAGCCTTAGCGAAAGTAGAGGGGAAAAAGCACGTAGGAAAGCTGAGGAGAAAAGACAGGCTAGGCTAGAGAAAGAACTTTTGGAGGAAGAAGAGAGAAAACAGAGGGAGGAGGTTGCAAGGTTAGTGGAGGAGCGTAGGAAACTGAGAGATGAGAAAGTGGAAGCAGAAAAAGATCACAGCAGATCATCAAATCCCAGTAAGGAGAAAGAGCGCAGGAAGGAAGCTGAAAGGAAGCGTCAGGAAAAAAGAAAAGAGAAAGACAAAGCGTCCAGTATGAGCAACTCTGACGCTGAAGAATTGGAGAGAAGAGCTAGCAAGGAAAGTGAGCGGAAGCGGGACTTTGACAAAAAGAGTGAAATGGATCGCCGAGAGCAACAGAAATATGGGTTAGAGAGTGGCAAGGGACAGAGTACGGACAATGCACATAATAAAAATGTCCCTGCAAACAATTATAACCGAGGAGGTACTGGAGCAAGGTATCTTGATCGTATGCGAGGCACTATTTTGTCTTCTTCAAAAGCGTTTGGTTTCAGTAGGGGCAATAATGTTCCCAGCAATGTGGTGAAAGAAAACAAGTTTAATAGTTCTGTAGATCATGTTCATACTGCTCCCAGCAGGAGAGAAATATGTCCTCCTGAGCATCCAGCTGGAAAATCCAATTTAAATGGAGATGATAGGAATATCACTCACTCTGTAAGTTGTCTTGCTTTCTATAATGTTCTATCAGGTTATGTTGAGTGTTGATTAGTGATGAAATGTTAGCTACTATTATTTTTCATATAAAAGAACCTGTTGGATTTTACAGATGAATATTACTTTCAAATGTCTGGACAAGGCTTTTTCTGTTGTTTTATATTCAAATATCTGTCTTGTCACTAACTTCCCTTTTGTTTTTTGACATTCTAAACTTTCAGTCCTTAAGATTTTTGAACATAACATAACTGTGTGTTAGTCTAGTTAATATTAATTGGGGCTATAACTGTATATGATTTTGATGCTCTGGTTAATATTAATTGCTTTCTATGATATCTTAAGTGAACTGAAAAAGAAATGTACTCATGAAATGGTATTACCATGGTAATTGTTCCCTGCAGGTTCCCCCTGAACCACAGCCATGGACTGCAGCACCTAAAAAGTCTTGGCAGCAATTATTTACTCGATCATCGTCTGTTCCTCAATCTTCAAATTCAAATGTAATATGCAGACCGAATTCCAAAGTTCAAACAGACACCAAAAGCCCTCAGTTCTCTGCCCAGTCACCAGTTACACAAACATTCACTAATCCTATTCAGTTTGGTCTTCCATCACCATTTAATATTTCCACCCATGCAAGTGTGCTAACCAGTAGTAGTCTAGGTTTTTCTCCTGCTATTGAACCATTTTTATCTCCAGTTGGAAATATATCGCGTGACTTCAGACAAGATGAGCAAGAGCTTTTTGAAGACCCCTGTTATGTTCCAGATCCGATTTCCTTGCTTGGGCCTGTTTCTGAGTCACTTGATAATTTTCAGTTGGACTTGGGAACTGGCTTTGGCACAGACAATGAAGTAACAAAATCTCACACTTTGCAAAGCGTAGCTACTGGTTCTGATGTTAATAAGCTTTCTCCAATTGAGTCCCCATCTTCCCGAGAAAAACATTGCAGTTCAAATTGGTTTCCTAGTACCCCAAAGGACCAAGACAGACATGGTTTTCCTCTTGATGATGCAGCTGCAAATGAGAAGGGAACATGGCAAATGTGGAGTTCTTCCCCACTTGTTCAAGAAGGTTTGGGTTTAGTTGGTGGCACAGAAAGCTGGCTGTTATCCTCACAAAGGAACCTACCAAACAAGGATGATTTTATACTTTCATCATCTCAGAAGACTATGACTTCTCTTTTTAACCAAGAAGATAACATAATTTCCAGTACCCATTCTCCACAAAATGTTTTTCTTCCTAATGGCCAAAGTGGTGAGAACTTCAGCCGTGTTACAGGTTCAACTGGTTATGATCCTTGGTTTCAAAGTGCTCTCTTCCCACCATTGTCAGGTGGCCATAAAGCTCAGGAGGGAGCCACTCAAAATGAAATAATATATGGTAGCCCAAGCGAATCTGTTAGTAGCCATGGGCTTGATGGTTCTCCGGCTAACTGTTGGTCCAAGTAAGTGTGAACTGTTTGCCTTGTAATGGATGGCTAATTTTTGGAATTTCTGTTTTTCATGTCTCATATTTATTGTTCTGCATTTTAATCTGATGAAACTTGTTTGGCAAAAAGATGAGAAACTATTTACTCGTCTTATATATTGAAATGAATTTGTAGATCTATTAACATTAATCGGTAATGTGATTGATGTAAGAATATTAAATGTTTTGCATCTTTCTATTTGTAGAGACTTGGTTCATGTTAATGATGCTTTGTGGGGAAAATCTTTGGTTTCAGTGGTGAAAATTTATTTAATGTACTTATAGCCAGTGATGTAACTGTTATGCTAGGACACTTGGTCTCTCTATCCATCCACAAACAATGCATTTTGTGAGAAATGGAGAGGATTAGGAGAAAATATCCCCTTGTGTTTTGAATACACTAAGGGTAGTTTTATTTATAGTGAAACATAAGGGCCAATGCCCTTAATACAGAATGGGCTAAGCCCAACTAACAGAAAATAAATCCTTAACATCTAACACTCCCCCTCAAGCTGGAGTATATAAATCATATGTTCCAAGCTTGTTACAAAGATAATCAATTCTAGGTCCTCGTAAGGACTTAGTGAATATGTCTGCCAACTGGTTGCTTGAGTTAACAAACTCAGTCTTGATGTCTCCGGATATGATCTTTTCTCGAATAAAGTGACAATCAACTTCAATGTGCTTGGTTCTCTCATGAAAGACAGGGTTAGAGCTGATATGGAGAGCAGCTTGATTATCACATATAAGTGTCATTTGAGTGACATCTCCAAATTTCAATTCACTGAGTAATTGTTTAAGCCACACAAGCTCGCAAGTAGCTGATGCCATAGCTCTATATTCTGCTTCTGCGCTGGACCTTGCCACAACACTTTGCTTCTTACTTTTCCATGATATTAGGTTGCCACCAACAGAGACACAATATCCAGAAGTAGATCTCCTATCAGACGGGGAACCAGCCCAGTCAGCATCTGAATAACAAACGATTTTTGTATCGTTGTTAGGACCATATAGCAAACCTTTTCCAGGTGATCCTTTAATATACTTCAGTATGCGAACAACCGCATCCCAATGGTCTTCACATGGGGAGTTTAGGAATTGACTCACAACGCTAACTGCGAAGGAAATGTCAGGACGTGTAACAGTAAGATAGTTTAATTTGCCAACTAGTCTTCTGTACCGTTCAGGATCTGAGAAAGGCTCCCCCTGATTTGGTAGGAGTTTGATGTTAGGATCCATAGGTGTCTCAACAGATTTAGAGTTCATTAACCCTGTTTCCTCCAAGATGTCTAACGCATACTTCCTCTGAGATATGACAATACCGGTGTTGGATTGTGCTACTTCAATACCCAAAAAATACCGGAGTTTGCCAAGATCTTTGGTTTGAAAATGATGGCAAAGGTGTTGTTTCATCTTAGAGATGCCAAGATAGTCACTTCCTGTGAGAACAATATCATCGACATACACTATTAAGTAGATACATCCAGCATTTGAGTGGCGATAGAACACTGAATGATCCGCTTCACTGCGAGACATACCAAATTGTTGAACAACACAGCTAAATTTACCAAACCAGGCCCGAGGAGATTGTTTTAGGCCATATAAGGATTTGCGAAGACGACATACCAATCCAGATGACTCCCCCTGAGCAACAAAGCCAGGCGGTTGCTCCATATAAATTTCTTCATGCAAATCACCATTAAGGAAAGCATTTTTGACATCAAGTTGGTGAAGAGGCCATTGGCGAAGAGCGGCCATGGCAATGAATAGGCGAACAGAGGTCATTTTTGCCACTGGAGAAAAGGTATCACCATAATCCAAACCAAAAATCTGTGTGTAGCCTTTGGCAACCAATCGAGCTTTGAGACGATCAATAGTGCCATCAGGACCAACCTTGATAGCATACACCCACCTGCAACCAACAACAGACTTTCCAGATGGTAATTGGACAAGCTCCCAAGTTCCACTTTTCTGTAAAGCACTTAATTCATCCAGCATAGCTTGACGCCAGCCAGGATGAGTTAAGGCGTCACCCACAGAGTGGGGAATGGACACAGAAGAAATGGATGAGAGACATGTATAAAAAGATGGTGACAATCTGTGGTAACTAAGAACAGTATAATGGGGAGAAGTGTTACGGGTAGAGCGTATACCTTTACGAAGGGCAATGGGCAGGTCAGACTCATTTGCTGGAGCCGGAGGAGACACAGGAACCGGCACTGGAAGTGAGTCATGAGGGAGACGATTGCGACGACTATACACCTGAAGGGGTGGTGGTGAAGGACGATCCTGTGGTGAATGAGAGTCCAAAGAAGGAGGAGACAAAATGGGTGGAGCATCACTAGGAGAATCACAGAAAATAGGAATATCAACAGTAACAGGTGGAGGTTCAAAACTCGAAGATAGATGTGAAAAGTAGAAAGAAGATTCATCAAAAGTAACATCAGCAGAGATAAAATGACGATTGAGGGAAGGGGAAAAACACTTATAGCCCTTTTGTGACCGTGGAAATCCTAAGAAGACACATTTGTGAGACCTAGGAGATAACTTATCAAGACCAGGACTAAAATCATGAACAAAACAAGTAGACCCAAAAACTCTAAGAGGTAAAGGATGTAGAGGATCTTGAGGAAACAAGATAGAATGAGGGATTTTGTTATCTAAGACAGAAGATGGCATGCGGTTTATAAGATAACATGCCGTGAGAACGGCGTCACCCCAAAAACGTGAGGGTACTTGACCATGAATTAGAAGAGTACGAGTTGTCTCAATAAGGTGTCTATTCTTGCGCTCAGCCACCCCATTTTGTTGAGGGGTATAAGCACATGAGGTTTGGTGAAGAATACCATGAGAAGCCATAAAATGTGTAAACGATTGAGAAAGGTATTCACGACCATTATCACTACGTAGAGTTCGAATAGAAACCCCAAACTGTGTTTTTATTTCATTGAAAAATAATTGGAAAATAGGAAACAACTCAGAACGATTCTTCATTAAAAACAACCAAGTACATCTTGAGTAGTCATCAATAAAAGTAACAAAATACTGAAAACCTAAATTGGACTTAACACGACTAGGTCCCCAAATGTCAGAATGAACCAATGAAAAAGGGGACGATGCCCGTTGTGAGACACTACGAGGAAAGGAACTACGAGTATGCTTTCCTAACTGACAAGACTCGCACGACAAACTTGATAATTGTGACAATCTCGGGACAAGTTGTTGTAGTTTGGCAAGACTAGGATGACCTAACTGAGCATGAAGAAGGGATGGTGACTCCATGATTACGCCAACATGTGGAGAAGGGCGGAGATGGTATAGGCCATGAGACTCACATCCTGTGCCAATCATGTGTTTCGAACTCCGGTCCTGCAACCAAACAGAATCTTTAGTAAATGAGATAACACAATTAAGGGTACGAGTTAGACGACTTATGGACAATAAGTTGAAAGGAGACCCGGGAACATAAAGTACATGATCAATGGATATGGACGGAAAAATATCAACAGTACCAACACCATGAGATGAGACTCTAGACCCATCAGCCATTGTTACCGAGGGTAAGTTATCCGGACATGACAAAGAAGAAAATAAGGACTTGTTACCAGTGATATGATCGGTGGCGCCTGAGTCAAGGACCCAAGATCCGAGGGAGTGAAAGTGAGTCAGACCAACAAAAGGTGTACCTGTACGTGCAACAGATGCAGATGTAGTGGAACTAGAGTGCTGACGATCCTCATACCATCTGAGAAATTCGTTAAAGATTGCAGGTTTTTCTACGGTATTAGATGAAGTAGGAGGGTCTCCAGATGGTTCAGAATTGGCCATTGCTATAGGTCGAGGAGGTCGTCCATGAAGTGCATAACATTGATCAATTTTGTGGCCTAACTTGCCACAGTGGTCACATTTTGTAACACGTCCTTTATTTTGCCTGCGAGGCCGACTTCGATCATTACGTTGGATAGCCATAACTGAGGAGTCATCAATATGAGGAGATGTCTCAGTGACTGGTTTGCTCGGTATACGCAGAAGAGCTGAACAAGTAGAAGTAAAGTTGGGTATGACAGGAGAACCCAAAATCTGATCACGGACATGAGAGATATCATCAGAGAGTCCGTATAAAGCCAACAACATGAAGAACTTTGATCGTTGTTCCAGTTCTTCAGCAGGAGTGGGAGCAGGAGGTAATATATCATTAAAATCATGAAGAAGGGCATGAATTTTACCCAAATATTCGGCCATGGGACCATGATTGCGTGGACCAATAACAGTTAATAGGTCCTGACAAACACCATACAGGCGTTGAGTGTCATTTGTGTACAACAACTTCGCCTGTGCCCAAACTTCTGAACATGTTTCATATGATCGAAACATTTGTTTCAACGAGGAGTGAATGGTGGATTTTATGACAATGCATAGCTGAGCATCAATTTTCATCCAGCGGGAAGTGTCATCCGTTGTAGCAATAGTCACATCTTGAGTAAGGTGATCTAAGTACCCTTGACTCTTCAACCAAAGTTTGATGTCAGACGCCCATGTTGCATGATTTGTGCCATCTAACTTGTCAATAGACAAGTGTACATTCACATAATTGGTGTATATTGAAGGATCAGAAGAAGAGCCACCAACATAAGTGTTCGTAGAAGAGGAAGATGCCATGGAGAAGGAGAAACCCTAAAAATCCAAAGTGCTCCGATTGACGCAACGATCACAGATCCAGAAAGAGGACGAGGAGGCGATCACGGCGGTCCAGATCGGCGACGGAACTCTCCGGCGACGCGCCGTCACGCGCGGTGGGAAGCGGCGGCTCCGGCGATTCTGGCGGCGGCGCGTGGAGGCGCGTGACTGGTCCGTTGGCTGCGATATTTGTACCACGGTGGTCGCCCGGGCGAGACGATGCCGATGATGTGGTCGTCGGTCAATTCTGGAACTCCGGCGGCGGCGGCGGCGGCGACGGCGGCGGAGGCGGCGGCGGCGGCGACAGCGGCGGCCACAGTGGCGGCGGCGGCGGCGATGAGTTGTGCCGGAAACTAGAGTTGGCTGGACCTAATCCTATGCTCTAGATACCATGTGAGAAATGGAGAGGATTAGGAGAAAATATCCCCTTGTGTTTTGAATACACTAAGGGTAGTTTTATTTATAGTGAAACATAAGGGCCAATGCCCTTAATACAGAATGGGCTAAGCCCAACTAACAGAAAATAAATCCTTAACATCTAACACATTTAATATTTTACCCTATATGTGATATTTGTTTTCAGTCTGACCCAACTAAGAAAGCATTCCGATACAATGGCATGTGTCGAAGTATTATGTGCTGTTTATCTTAATTTTCCCCTGTAGTAATTTTTTTTTTTAATTTAGGGAAACATGAACTGGTAAGGTGATTGTTGTGGGAATATAGATATTTTGCATCTTTCTATTTGTAGAGACTTAGTCATATTAATAATGATACTTTGTGCAGGGAATTTTTTATTTCAGTGGTGAAAATTTATATAATGTACTTATAGCCATTGATGTAACTGTTATGCAAGAGCACTTGGTCTCTATCCACAAACAATGGATTTAATATTTTACCCTACATGTGATATTTGCTTTATATATGAGCCAATTAGGAAAACATTCCAATACGATGGCATGTGTCGAAGTATTTATGTGCGGTTTATCTTAATTTTCCTCTTTAGGCCTGTTCCTTGAATTTAGGGTGGCATATTGATGATACTTTGATTTTCTGAATAAAAATATATTTATTACTAATTCAAAGTAGTACTTATTGGTTGGACATTTTAAATTTGGAAAGATTGATTGAATTTAATTACCATTCTTCCTTAATAGGTACACGTTTCAAAAGAGGGTGAATTGCTTTTAATGCTCATTGGTAATAATTTGACTGGAGGCATATGCTTTAAAAGTGTTGTCATTTCCAACAATGTTTCACTGAGGAAGAATGAGAAATAGAAAATAAATAAAATATGAAAATACGATAAAATAAATTTACATGGAAGCCTTCTGTGTGGGAATATATCACTGCTTGTCAGATTTCCCTATTTTTGTCTTTTCTGTTGTCCATAAACAACGTAGTGATGTATATGGAAGGTAATTTAAATGTTTGATTGAAACGGAATCCTATGCTGTATAACTTCTTTGGATGCATGTTATATAGCCAAATCAAAATTATTTAGCTTCAAATGTACTATTTTTGTGCTGTTTCATTTAATTAAAGTGGACTTGCTTAATTGTGAATTGTGCTTTTTCTTATGATGTGATTTTTTTTTGTTCTAAGCTTGTAAATCAAATACCTGGTGTTCAAGGGTAGATTTTAACAGTTGTGGTTTTTGTTTGCTTTGCAGGAAGGAATGGCCTGTACATGGTTCTGTGGAAAGCATAGGGAAGTCAGCTGTTTCAAGGCCTTATAGTGGAGGTCTACAGCCAACCTCAGATGTACAGTCGTTTTGGTCGTTTGATTAAAAAGATGATAGTGACAGGTTATGAAGGAGGAGGGAGTTGATAAAAAAACACACAACTGTTCTCTTGAGGCAAATAGCCTCTTTTGGGGGAAGAGTTTAGAATACTGAACCCATTGTATCTTCCTTTCTTCTTTTTAAAGGAAGATTGATGTTTATTACGTAACATTAGCAGTATGAATAGGAATACATGTTGGATTAGATGGATTCTGAGCAAGTAACAAAGAGGTTCTGGTGCCCCCATTTTGCCCTTTGGAGAATGGTTCTTCACATTCCCACTTGTGTCATCATCATCTTCAAATATTATTGAAATGAACGGATACTAACATGACTCTCTACCAATGTGTTTGTGAATCCAGCTGCATCTTAGATAGATTGTTGTTTTACTACACTCGTTTTATATCCAACTCATCCTAGGTATATGTTTTTACACCCCTTTTGCTTTTAATCAATATGTTAAAAAATTTATGGAAAAATATTATTTGAAAAAAGGGGGTTAAAAACTTTATTGCATATCCCATAAAAATTTCCCAACCTATTTTTTTTCCTATTCGAAATATTATGCAAAGGGGAACTGCCGTTGTATCTATAACTAGGATATTCTTTATTATTATGTTGAGCCATTTTTAGGATACACATTTTATTATTAATTATATTTTTATCAATATAATTTATTTTAGACTTAATAAATTTTAAGTTCATGATAAAATTGAATATATTTAATTGAATCTTTATTGATTTTTTTGTTTTGTTCATGGCTTATATTTTTCATTTTACTTTTTTTTGTTAATTGGATAATGTGATTATTATCTGTCACTCTTTAATTATTTTTAAGTGATATCTTTGTATTAATATTGAGCGAAACATGATAGGTGACTTATTGTTGAATGAGGGATAATGAAAAATGAAGGTGAAAACAAAATGAAAAGATAAATATAATGTTGGGATATTAAAGAGAAATTGTGGCATTAAATAAGCACGTGAGATTGAAAAGTAAGTGAAAATAAAAACGTGTGAAGAAAAAAGGAAATAAAAACATAAATACGATCTTTGGATTTATAAAATATTATCTATTGGAAGATAAGCTAATGATAAGGGTAGTACTGGATCCCGTGATCTTATAAGATGAAAGACAAAAACCAAATATTTCACTTCGTTACTATTAGAACTACACAACATTCTGATTCACGCGCAACTTTAACCCTACCCTTCTCCGCAATCTTTCTGTTTTTATTTCTTTTTCAATTTTATTCTTGTTCCATATTCTTCCAATACCATATTTATATTTATGCTTTCATTTTGTTTCTTTTTTTCTTTATTCTTCTTATCCAATAATAAAAATTACCTATTATTAAAACTATGCCTTTTAATGTTAACACACAAAATAACATGACAACTAGATAACATATTACTATAATAGTTATATTATTTATTTAACAAAAAATTAAATGATAACGACTCAATTGAAAAATATAATTTTTTTTAATAAAGATAAAAAAATAAATAGAGATTGATAGATATAAATTAGTGATTGATGAAAGTTGTAAGAAATGGTATGTAACTTAATAATGTTGTTGGCAGAGACCATGTGTCCGACCTGCCGGATTCTTGTTATTTATGCATCAAACAGCAGCTGCTGCAACATAAATAATTAAAACTATTTACTTTTTTCTGGAATGCAAGTGGTTGAATCATTTGCAGAGAGTTTAGCTTTTCATATAGAATTAGTCAAAAGAACTAAGGTTAACATATACACTTGATCCTTTGTGGCATGTGCATCTAAATGATAAAGAGAACCAAATTGCAACTAACATCTGTAAATTTTAGTTCATGCACTTATATTGAAGAAAATTCAAATGATAAAATATTATTGGAAACCACAACTTATTAGGATTTATTCTATAAAATGATATTTACTTTTATTTTATATATTATTAAATACAATGTTAATATACTAAGTTTAAAATAAAAAAGATTATTTTCAACAATGAGAAGAGATTATAAGAATCATTAATGCTGAAAAAAAACATTTTAAAAAAATGGAATTAAAATTAAAAGATTTCCGACCTGCCGGATTCGAACCAGCGACCTAAGGATGGCTATTTGGGTTTACCAACTACAGTCCTCCGCTCTACCAACTGAGCTAAGGTCGGATTTGACAATGTTCCATGGTTTTTTAAGTTTACAGTTATTTACTCACAACGTCTTCAAATTTTAATATACCTTGTTTTTTAAATAGTAGCACTTTAAAGTCCCCGTCACTGTTCTGAACTCTCTAGAAAGATAGAATGCTACAGCATTAAAATTTGGTTGGTTAGAAAATGTTGCTCCATGTTTATATAAACCAATTGCAAATAGGGTTCGTTCGATAAGTTCAAAAAATACGCTAGCCATATTCCAATTCCAAATCATATGATCAACGACTATGATAATCTAGTTATCAATTTCATCGTTTTAGTCCTCGAAAACTAAACCCTATTTAAAAATTTGGTCCTCATTTAGCAACAAATGAGGACTAAAACCAAAGTTTTGAGGACCAAAACGAACGTTTCGAAAAGAATGAGGACCAAATTGTACCTTACTTTGAAAGAGGGACGAAAACCAGAAACGGCCAATAGTTTAGAGACTAAAAACATATTTAACCCTTGTATTTATAAGTGTTTCATAGACCAAATAATAACAAACTTACCTGGAGATTCGGTTAGTTATTCATCAACGGCTTTATCAATATCTCTAATCATATATCTTTGGTTATTTTAATCGTCTACTAGACTTTTGGCCCAATAATAAAATAAGCGTTTGCCCTGATTGGTCATAGTGGTGACCGAACAGTGCTGAGTGGATGACCGTTCGGTCTCTACTAGGTACAATACATATGCCCCCCAAGTCTAAGTTAAGCGTTCGACTTTAGCCATGATTAACTATAGGACTTGTGAGTTTGAAGGAGGTTGCTTTTAGTCATTGCTTATAAATGATCGAACGATTTTCTTCAACCGAGGCCGTAGAATGCTAAGCAGAAGGGGCCGAATGGTCAAATACCTGAGACTGAATGGTCGAATACCCAGGAGGCCGACTGACCGAGCACTTGTGAGGCCGACTGACCGAGCACCTGTGAGGCCGACTTGCCGAAAATTGGAGAGGCCGAATACCTGTGTTTCGTTCATCGCCATCAAAATGTCCTTGTTGACGAGAGGGATTTACCTCTCGGTCTTTATCATCAGCTTTCTGGCTGATGAGAGGCATTTACCTCTCAGCCGAGAGGGATTTACCTCTCGGTCTTCGTCATCAGCTTTCTGGATGACAAGAGGCATTTACCTCTCGGCTGAGAGGGATTTACCTCTCGGCTGAGAGGGATTTACCTCTCGGTTGAGAGAGATTTACCTCTCGACCGAGAGGGATTTACTTCTCGGCCGAGAGGGATTTACCTCTTAGTCTTTATCTTCAGCCTTCTAGTTGCCGAAAGGGATTTACCTCTCGGCCGAGAGGGATTTACCTCTCGGTCTTTGTCATCAGCTTTCTGGCTAACGAGAGGGATTTACCTCTCGGTCTTCGTCATCAGCTTTCTGGCTGACGAGATGCATTTACCTCTTGGTCTTTATCTTCAGCCTTCTAGTTGACGAGAGGGATTTACCTCTCGGTCTTTGTCACCAGCTTTTTGGCTAACGAGAGGCATTTACCTCTCAGTTGAGAGGGATTTACCTCTCGATCTTTATCATCAGCTTTCTGGCTGATGAGAGGGATTTACCTCTCGGTCTTTATCATCAGCTTTTTGGCTGATGAGAGGGATTTACCTCTCGGCCTTCGTCATCAGCTTTCTGGCTGACGAGGGGGATTTACCTCTCGGTCTTTATCTTCAACTTTCTGGTTGATGAGACGGATTTACCTCTCGGCCGAGCGGGATTTACCTCTCGGTCTTCGTCATTAGCTTTCTGGCTGATGAGAGGGATTTACCTCTCGGTCGAGAGAGATGTACTTCTCGGTCTTTATCTTCAGCCTTCCGGTTGACGAGAGGGATTTACCTCTCTACCGAGAGGGATTTACCTCTCGACCGAGGGAGATTTACCTATCGGCCAAGGGGGATTTACCTCTTGGTCTTCGTCATCATCTTTCTGGTTGACGAGTGGGATTTACCTCTTGAATGAGAGGGATTTACCTCTCGATCTTTATCATCAGCTTTTATGCTATTGAGAGGGATTTACCTCTCGGACGAGAGTGATTTACCTCTCGGTCTTTGTCATCAGCTTTCTGGCTGACGAGAGGGATTTAGCTCTCGGTCTTTATCATCAGCTTTCTGGTTGACGAAAGGGATTTACCTCTCAGTCGAGAGGGATTTACCTCTCAATCTTCGTCATTAGCTTTGTGGTTGACGAGGTGATTTACCTCTCGACCGAGAGGGATTTACCTCTCGGTCTTTATCTTCAGAGCTCCTTGGGGGACTTCTTGGTTGACTATGAACTTCGTTAACGAAATTTGCAACCAATGACTGAGCATGAATTGGTCGGCTTTGTTTATTCCATAATGAAAGCTCAATAGAATAACAAAAGTCTAAATCAAAGGAAACTGAATTACAACATGACACTAATAGAATTTTGGATGTCTCTCCTTAGTTGATAACTCCAGGAACCGATCGTTCACAACAACGACTACGACTGCGATCGGGACTGCGACTATGACCCGCCTTCGTTCGTCCTTCCAATACGATTGTTAGGGACTTCTTCGCAAATATCCTTCCCCGGGGGGCTTCTTCTTGTTTCTTTTACGTACCTACAGAGATGTCTTGTTCGAATGAGACTTTCTATTTCATTTTTCAGCGTAATGCATTCTTCTGTAGTATGTCCATAGTTTTGATGGAAATGGCAGCTCTTCCTTTCGTGTGCGTTTTTTGGAGATGGTTTCCTTCGAAGTGTGAGAAGTTTAGCGTTTAGGGATTCTTCGAGAACTTTTGCCCTAGGTGCGTTGAGGGTTGTATAATGATTAAACTTAAATGTTCGGGGAAGCTCCCCACTTTTATCATTATTGCCGAATGGTCGCTTGTCCTTTCTACTTCCGCCTACATCAACTTCTTGTTGTCGCTTTCTTTGTGAGATTCGCATTTCCTCCATACGGATGAATTCAGCTACTCTTTATTAGCGTTCTTCCATAGTTTGTAGTGGTTGTGTATACAATTTTTCAGCAAAATATCCTGGTCTTAGGCATGAAGGTAAATTGTTGATTATAAAAGAGCGATTGACCTCTTTTACTCGTTGTGCGGTTTCAGTATACCTTTTCATAAAGGCCTTTAAAGTTTCCCCTTTCTCACTTAGTATTTACCAATTCCGTCGGTGTTATTTCCTGTTTCCGATTGGAGGCGTATTGTCTTCTAAAGAGGGTTTTCACAATGGCGAAGCAATCCACTGTGTTTGGGGGAAGAGTGTTATATCACTCTAATGCCTCGTCCTTGAGTGATAAGGAGAAGGCTTTGCATATAACTGGATCACTGTCCGTGTAGAACGTCATTGCATTGGTGAAGATCCGGAGATGACTGTCGGGATTTGCCGAGCCATCATACTTATCAAATACAAGAGGATTCTTCTCTGGCATTGGAGTTTGCATGATGGCCGCCATAAAAGGGAGTAAACTAGAGGGTCGAACGGTTTGCGGGGGGGGGGGGGGGGGGGGGGGGGGGGGACGATTCTCTCCTTCCTCGACCGTTTGGCTTGGTGTGCTGAGATGGCTGCCGATTACGACTTCCATCGTTTTCATTCTAATGGTTGTTACCCCGTTCGGTTGTGGACACCGAGTACTGAGCTAACCGTTTGGTGCAGCCTCGCTCTGCCCTCAGTTTCGTAATCTCCTCTACGTGCTTTCGCTGCATCTCTTGCTATGCTTGCGCCTACGCTTGTATGGTTCTTGCTTGTGCCTCTATCTGTGCTTGCATCTACGCTATCAAATCTCGGGTATTTTGTTGTTCATCCATGCTCCTCGTGGTCACCATTTGGGCTTCTTCTGCCTGCTCTCGGCCCCACGGTGGGTGCTAAAATGTTTCGATAGGGACTGTGTAGGACCGAGAGACTAACCTTTCTAACGTGGCTTGACTGCTTTCCGACGCTGGAATCGAGTGCTCCACTTGCTTGGACTCTGTATGTCGTTCGGTTTGACTCTAGATGTCGTTTGGTTGTGCTCTTGACGGGGCGAGGTACCTGCAAAAGGCACTCTGACGCTCAAGTTAGGAGCGATTTTATGAGCTGTTTATCACAGTTTAGTATTTAAGTCCTGATCGAACGTAAGTAGAACGTAGTGGAGTCTTAGTTGAACGTACCTGGCTTTTGACCCTGTCATTGTATTTATAAGTGTTTCATAGAATAAATAATAACAAACTTACCTGGAGATTTGGTTAGTTATTCATCAACGACTTTATCAATATCTCTAATAAGATATCTTTGGTTATTTTAACCATCTACTAGAATTTTGGCCCAATAATAAACTCCAAAAGCACCTACAAAACACTGAATTTAAAACGGAATAGGTCCTTAGGACCTTAGATTTCAAGAGAATTAAGAAGAGAAACAATAAGACAACTGCGATGAAGAATCGCTTCGCGTGATTTCAAATTAGGAACGAAAGAGAAAAATGAGTCGAAACTTACTTGCTTCATACTAGAAATTGATCGGATAGATGTAGATATTACTCAATTGTGATCTCATAGGAACTTCTTGATTGTCAAATAAATTATTAAGATTAAAGAGCTCTTAGAGAGAAGACAAAGAACTCTAGAAAAGCGATATCTAGAGATGGTACATTTTAAAATAATGAAACTCTTTTATAACAAAATTATTAATAATAAAACCATTTAATATTAAAATAAATTAGTCTCACTATTTTTAGACTACCACCACTTCTAAAATACCATTTTCTGGGATTTTACATTTTCCCCAACAAGAAAAATTTTCGTCTTCGAAAATTCACTAATCAAATAGGAATAAAGACTTGCTCTCCTCATGTGACAACCACTTAACTAGACCAAGGTACTATTCTCAACTCCCTAACTGACTAAAAACATTGCCTCTATGTTTAAATGCTCTAGCATTCAATAGTGTAGATTGGTCTAGCCACTAATCTCAACACAACCTGTCAATATCTAAGCCTAAACTTTTAGGATCATTCTTTCGCTTGACCAACCAATATTCATTTGATAAACCGAACTCACCTCCCATATATATTCCACTAAATGTTGTAAATTCCTTCTAACACTTTAGCTATTCTTGACTTTGGATCAATACTGCTGATATCAATTCACCTTCCCTAGCTTCCTCTATGAAGCATCATACAACTGACTTAATCACTCACAACTTCTAGTTTACTACCAATTGTGGACACTCTTGATCACCTTCAAACATAGCCATTTTGATGACATCTTCACCTTCCTTGATTGATCTTCACCCTTCAGGAACATAGTTTGTAATTATGCTACTCCATTACCAAAGTATAACTCTTATCCGCTGTAGCCACAAAACCAAGTTTGACCACTCTCTCTTCACTTCTTTAACTCATCAACCGGAACCATATGCATTTCTTGACCCACTAACCTGTAATCATGCAAGGATATGCATTTTTCACAATCTTGATCAATACCTAATCATCTTATGATACATCTCAAACTAGGATTGTCCAAACTACCCTTTCTCAACCATTTTTAGAAACTCACTAGTTATAGTGTTTCCACTATACTAATGAAATCTCTTTACAACTTCACATTAGACCTCAGTCTTCATACTCTTCAATCAACTCTTACTCAATCATTATCAAACCAAGAACTTAAATCTTCTTTTGTTTTAACTATTTTTTAACACTTCCTTACCTCAAGATTGACACTACAGTTTGAAACTGTAGACTCACTTTGTCTTCTATGTCTTTCTGACTTTTGAAGATCACCAAGCACTCTCAACTCATTCTCAGATAAAAACACCACTACTGTTTTAAAGAAGCTCATCTTCACAAACCACCAACAAGCTCTTCATGCATACCTTGTATTGATAAGAACATGCCCACCATCATCGGTTGCGCTACTCTGATTCTCATACTTTCTTATTCATCATCCTACTGAAAAGAACTCTCTCTTCATGTCAACTGTAACCCGAAAATAATCACCCTTGAAGAACGTTATTCAAAACTTCTATGATCTTGCAACACCTTGAGAACTCCTCTATTCCACGATAACTTTCTCATTTCATCTCCTCAACATTGTTTCTACTCCTTGAAAACGTACTCCCAAAAGCCAATTCGGTCTACCAAAAGTCATACTAAACTGTTTCCACTAATTCTATGCTTCTATCCTAAAATATATCAAACTTGTAGTTTCTCCCGATAAAATATATATCATTTATAACATCAACAAGTAATTTTGAATCTTAAGTTTACTTAAAAATATTATTATGTAAATCGACAAATGTCTATCAACTATAAGTCCTTTAATAAAATTTCTTATAAATATTACATTTGATTTTTTTTCCTTCCTCCCCATCCTTTATTCTCATCTTCTTTCTCCTTTTTTTCTTTTTCTATTTTTTCATTAACTTAACAAAAAGACAACCAAATATGTTATAAGAAAATGTTTAAAAAATTTTCAATTTTGAGTTCTTCTTCTTTGAAGTTATCAAGTAAAAAAATGAGAGTTTAGTATAAGCCAACTAAATATAAGAAATAACAAGTTATAAGACAGAGAAATGTACAAAAAAGATTTAGATTAATTCAAAAGCAATTATATGTTTAATATGAATCTACTAAACTTTAGATATTCTTTTGAATATTTTCCAAGTATCAAATTACAACCATGCTACACATGCAAACTATGTAATTATATAATATAAGAACAAAAAAACCTCTTGAACAATCTTTAATAGATACTAACTAAATGAAAAACTTACTACACCATAAAACACTTTAAAAGATGTAATAAAATTCACCAATAGCGAAAGTCGACAGTGAGTATTCAAGGATTTAAATCAACGTGTAAAGTATGAAATTCACCACACAAAGCCTTGATTGATGGTTTAAACAAAAGATACAAACTTAGAGAATTATATAAGCTTAATGAAGTGTTTCATGAATTATTCAAAGCAATTGCTATGTTTCAAGTGAATTTCGAAATATATTTATAGAAAGCATTTTGGCTAGAGCTTAATAATTTATGTGTGAAACTAATCGATTGTATTATTCTATTATATTTTTGTAAACAATACAACACTATTACAACTGATTTATTATTTGTCGTTTAATTAATTAATTACGTAAGATATAACATTTCATAATTGAGTATGTTAAGGATTAAAGTATTTGTACAACAACATTTTGAAATCAATTTCAGCTTACCAATTATTATTATAAATAATCGATTTTTATGCTACTCAAAATAATAGTTTATATGAAATAATAATCAATTATAATGTTTTAAAATCATTTTTGAAAATATCATTAATAATTTCATAATTAATGATGATCATGCTTCTTATTCTAAAATAACTTTTCTTATGTGTATGATGAACACATATTCATACAAGCTATAAACATTCAATACGATATTGTTCCCTCTTTAAAAGAATAAAATATTACAATTTTGTACAAATGGTTTTTGAATAAAATATTAATTTCAATATTTTGACACCAATATTAAAGTAAGAAGAGTGTCTTTATATATATCACATTGTGATGTTAAAAGTTTAAGACGAGTTTCCATATTGGATTTTTTTTATTCATTTTTATTTTTATTTTTATTTTTTTGTGTTTGTGTTTTTATAACTCTAGATTATTATTATTTTATTGGATACTACTAAATGTACTAGATACGTGCTTTCTTTCTTTTTTAGAATTTTCACACACCCTATATAAATGACATAACTATATTTTGACTCATGGATCATCTTGATCCATCACTTATTTTGATCGAATTGGAATACAAAATAAATTATTCAATAAATTTAATATAAATAAAATTATTTAAACTCAATTTTTTGATAAATTAATTCATTTAATCTATCATTCATGATGGCTATATTAGAGTGATTTTTACTAAATTAAAAAAAATACATATATATACTTGGATTGTATTAATCAATTTTTATATTTTCTTATTGATTTAGATGATTTTTTTAAAGATAATGGAATTTAGTTAAAGATACAAATAAAAGATGAGTTATTAGGTTTGAAAGTAGTGTGAAATAGGTAAGAGAAGAAGTTCTTGAACTAGTTGTTGCATAATGTGAAATGTACAGTAAAAGAAGGGAAAAAATTACAACAATTAAATGTTTTATTAGAAGAGTGAATGAACTGTATCATTTTTTAATAAAAATACAAAGTAATATAATTTTATTTTTGATAAATTAAAAATTTCTTTTAAAATTACTGAAATTCAATTTATAATTAAAGATATTGATAGTGATGTAATTTTTTCTGATACACGACTCAAATTTTTATTCATCCAATAAAATAAAAACATAATATTTCCTGCAATAGATACTTTTTTTTAATATTTAACTATGTGGGATGGGCTTTCTGCACTAACCCCAAATAATGCAATTAATTAATCACAGAAAAAATCACATTGTACTGTCATTTAAAATATTCATTTTCAAATATTGTCTTTCAACAATTTCATACAATTATATATATATATATATATATATATATATATATATATATATATATATATATATATATATATAAATGAAATGAAACCCAAAATTATTAATGAAATTAAACAAGTGCCCAAACACCAAAATTGTTCCGCTGCGAAAGAACAAAAATTGCCAGAAGAAAAGAATGTAGGAGAGAGAAAACATACACCAAATAAGAAAAGAGAATAATAACAGTCGGCCCGGTTCACCGACTCCGGTTCAGTCTATCCACATCGCGACGGTTCAGTGACATCGCTTGTTCCGATTTTGTTTTTCATTTCCTTCTTCAGTGCATTCTCTCTCTCTTTTTCTTCTTATCTTGTTTCTCTCTCTTCTTCTCGCATTGTCTCTCTCTCTCTCAACACTCACTGAACAACCCGCGACGGAGGCTCCGACCAGAATCGGACGACTCAACTCCAGCTCCGAACACTTTCATGTGCTCCGGCCCCAATCTCATTTCGCTCCCATTTCCACCGATTTTCATCTTCTCGTTTTCACCATTGACGCCGAATCTGTGAGTCCTAAATTCCCATTCCTCTCCCTTTCGATTAATGACACAATCACGTTGGACCAAGCTTTGAATTTTTCCTCTTTCATTTTTCTGTCGCTTTTATTTTTTGAACTGTATTGCGACCTTTGTTGGGGTAATTTTGAATTCCAATGTCAATTTCTAAATATTCTGAATTTTTTCTGTTTTCTTTTTAGGTTTGGGATTTTAGGGTTCTGAAGTTTCTGCGTCTAAACCTGGGGGATATATACTGGGAGGAGGGGGAAAGGAACCCCGAATTAGGGTTTCCTCGGAAGCGTTGTTTTTGTTGGGAAAATAAAGAGGGTATATTTGGGACTAAGAAGAGGGTTAGGTTTAGAGGATAATGTGTATATTGTGTGTGATTCAGAAGTGGTCTCGCCGGGTTGCGACGATGCTACCTTGGTTGGTTATTCCGTTAATTGGTTTGTGGGCACTTTCTCAGCTTCTGCCGCCTGCTTTTCGCTTCGAGATTACTTCGCCTCGTCTGGCTTGTGTTTTTGTGTTGTTGGTTACTCTCTTCTGGTATGAGATTTTGATGCCTTGGTTGTCGGCTTGGCGCGTGCGGAGGAATGCACGGATTAGGGAGAGGAAGAGGTTTGAGGCCATAGAAATGCAGAAGTTGAGGAAGACAGCTACTAGGCGGTGCCGCAACTGCTTGAGTCCTTATAGGGACCAGAACCCTGGTGGGGGTCGGTTTATGTGTTTTAACTGTGGTCATGTTTCTAAGAGACCGGTTCTAGACTTGCCTGTGCCTCCAGGGTTAGGGATTTCCAATTCCAGTATAGTTAAGGAGTTGGTTGGAAAAGGTGGCAAGATATTAAATAGCAAGGTATGGTCTGAAAATGGATGGATGTGCGGTCAGGAATGGCTGGAGAATGGCAATTGGGTTGGTGGGTCTATTCCAGGTAATCCTAGCAACTGGAGGACGAGTGAGAGTACTGGTCTTTTTGGAGGAGCGGAGCATTGTTCGACTGAGAGGTCGTATTGTGGTCTTTTATTTTTGGTTTGCAAGCTTTTGACTTCGTTTTTCAAGAGCATTAGATGGCTCTGGAGAAAGGCTTTTAGAGTTAGTTCAAGAGAAGAATGTTCATCCGACGCTGAACATAGAGCATTCTTGGCAAAGAGGGGTGAAAATGGGGTGGGCCTCAATGAAAGTAGAGGGGAAAAAGCACGTAGGAAAGCTGAGGAGAAAAGACAGGCTAGGCTAGAGAAAGAGCTTTTGGAGGAAGAAGAGAGAAAACAGAGGGAGGAGGTTTCAAGGTTAGTGGAGGAGCGGAGGAAACTGAGAGATGAGAAAGTGGAAGCAGAAAAAGATCACAGCAGATTATCAAATCCCGGTAAGGATAAAGAGCGCAGGAAGGAAGCTGAAAGGAGGCGTCAGGAAAAAAGAAAAGAGAAAGACAAGGGGTCCAGTAAGAGCAACTCTGATGCCGAAGAATTGGAGAGAAGAGCTGGCAAGGAAAGTGAGCGGAAGCGGGACTTTGACAGAAAGAATGAAATGGATCGCCGAGAGCAACAGAAATCTGGGTTAGAGAGTGGTAAGGGACAGAGTATGGACAATGTGCCTAATAAAAATGTCCCTGCTAACTATAATAACCGAGGAGGCACTGGAGCAAGGTATCTTGACCGCATGCGGGGCACTTTTTTGTCTTCTTCAAAGGCATTTGGTTTCAGCAGGGGCAATACTATTCCAAGTACTGTCGTGAAAGAAAACAAGTTTAATAGTTCTGTAGATCTTGTTCATACTGCTCCCAGCCGGAGAGAAATATGTCCTCCTGAGCGTCCTGCTGCAAAATCGAATTTAAATTGTGATGATAGGAATATCACTCATTCTGTAAGTCGTCTTGCTTCCTATATCCTTATCTTTGCGCTTTTGCAATACTTTTCTAGCATGTTATCTTGAGTGTTGATTAGTGATGGAGTGCTAGTTGCTTTTTTTCCTTATAAAAAAAACATGTGGTTTACAGATCAATATTACTGTCAAATGCCTGGACAAGGATTTTACTGTTATTTCATCTTCAAACATGTCTATTGTCACTAACTTCCATTTTGTTTGTTGACATTCTAAACTTTCAGTCTTTGAGATTTTTGAACAACATAGTTTTGTGATGTTCTAATTAATTTTTATTGCTTGCTATTACCGTATATAATCTCGATGCTCTAGTTAATAATTGCTTGCTATAAATTTATATTAATTGCTTATTAGAAGTCTATATGATTATCTTGGGTGCACTGTAAAAATACGTACTAATGAAACTGTATTATCATGATAATTGTTCCTTGCAGGTACTCCCGGAATCACAGCCATGGAGTACGACACCTAAAAAATCATGGCAGCAATTATTTACTCGATCTTCATCTGTTTCTCAATCTTCAAATTCCAATGTAATATGCAGACCAAATTCCAAAACTCTAGTAGAAACCAAAAGCCCTCAGTTGTCTGCCCAGTCACCAGTTACACAAACATTTACCAATCCCATTCAATTTGGTCTTCCATCACCATTTAATATTTCTACCCATGCAAGTGTACCAACTAGTAGTAGTCTAGGTTTTTCTCCTGCAATTGAACCATTGTTTTCTCCAGTTGGAAATACACCGCACGGCTTTCGGCAAGATGAGCCAGAGCTTTTTGAAGACCCCTGTTATGTTCCTGATCCGGTGTCCTTGCTTGGGCCTGTTTCTGAGTCACTCGATAATTTTCAGTTGGACTTGGGAATAGGCTTTGGGACGGAGAATGCAGTAACAAAACCACACTCATTGAAAAGCATATCTGCCAGTTCTGATATTAATAAGCCATCTCCGATTGAGTCACCATCATCCCGGGATAAACATAGCTGTTCTAATTGGTTTCCCAGTACCCCCAAGGGCCAAGACAGACATGGTTTTCCCCTGGATGATGCAGCTGCAAATGAGAAGGGGACGTGGCAGATGTGGAGTTCGTCTCCCCTTGTTCAAGATGGTTTAGGTTTAGTAGGTGGCCGGGGGAGCTGGCTGTTATCCTCACAAAGGAACACACCAAACAAGGATGATTTTGTGGTTTCATCTTCTCAGAAGGCTATGGCTTCGTTTTTAAACAAAGAAGATAACATAATATCCAGCACCCAGTCTCCACAAAATGTTTTTCTTCCTAATGGCCATAGTGGTGAGAACTTCAGCCCCGTTACTGGTTCATCTGGATATGATCCTTGGTCACAAAGTGCTCTCTTCCCACCATTGTCAAGTGGTCTTATAACTCAGGGGGCAGCCAATCAAAATGATATAATATATGGTAGCCCAAGTGAATCTGCTAGTAGCCATGGGCTTGATGGTTCTTCGGCTAACTGTTGGTCCAAGTATGTATGAACTTTTTGCCTAGCCTATATTGGATAGCTAATTTGGAATTTCTGCTTTACATTTATCGTTTATATTATTGTTGAGCGTTTTTATTCGAGGAAACTTATTTAAAAAAAAATGAGAAACAACAATTCTTATTTTTCAAAATGAACTGTAGATCTGTAAACATTGATGGGAATGCTAAACCTTTTACTTCTTTTGTTTCAAGAGTCTCGGTCATGTTATCTAGGTGATGATACGTTGGGAAAACCGTTGGTTTCTGTGGTGAAATTAATTTTATTGTACGTAACAAGTGATGGAACGTTTGAATACAACAGCATGTGTTGATCTTAGTTTTCCTCTGTAGTCTCTTTGTTGAATTGTGTGGGTTGCTTATTGATTATACTTTTATTTTAACGGATTGATTGAATAGAATTGCAATTCTTCCGTACAGAAAACTAGCTTATAAAGAAGAAATATGTTAATGTTTCGAACGAGGATGAATTACTTTTTAAGCTTATTGTTAATGGTTTGACTGTTTGACTGGAGGTATATATCCAAAACAGTATTTCCATCTCTAACCATGCTTCATCAGAGAAAAGCGAGGTGTAGAAAATGAAATATAAATATGATAAAAAAATATAGCATCACAGCTTTTGTCAAATTTCCATGATTTTGTCTTTTCTGCTGTCCACATACCAGTCATGTATATGAAAGGTAATTTAAGTGTTTGATTGAAATGGATTCCTGTGACTATAGACATCTTTGGATGTCTGATATATAACAGAATAAAATGTATTTAGCACCAAATTTACCCTTTTTATGTTCTTTAGTTTTACTAAAGGTGGAATTGTTAATTGTCAAATGATATTTTGGATTCTTGTGAGATCTGTGTACTGAGGATTCATCTGTGTGATATGTATTGTGATTTATTTATTCATGAAATGAATTCCGTATGCAATGGTACGGGACAGAAAGGGATTAAGTTGTTGGTGTTCTACAGTATATTTATGTTCTATTTGATTGAGTCATGAAATGTGTGATTGTGTTCGTTGATTAGCTCTAGCTGTCATCAATTTGTTTGTCCTTTCAAAATAATTGTTTGTGAATATACTATCAGCTAAAATTTCAAACTGCGGACTTGTTGAACCTGGAAAATAATGAAATAAAAACTAGTTGAACCAAAAAAAAATTAAAAAGAGACCCTCATAATGGAAGTTGACAGTAAAAGAAGAATCTCTTGCCCCTAAAGTAGAATTATGGCGAAGTCTAATGCCTGAAATACTTGGACTATTACCCTTTTTCCTGCTTATGATGGCATGACGCATGTACCGACATTGTGTCGGATTTATTTTTCCTCCTTGATTATGCAAGTCCTTCCTCCCTCTCTAATACAATTTTTAGGGTTAGTATAGACGGTTGAAAACTGTTGTTTGGAACTTATACTCTTGCGTATGTATGATTTTTTTTTTCAGCATCTAAATGAAGTTCTCACTTTTTGAGACGGTAGATTTAACAGCTTTGGTAGATTTAACAGCTTTGGTTTTTGTTTGCTTTGCAGAAAGGAATGGCCTATAGATGGTTCTGTGGAAAGCATAGGGAAGTCAGCTGTTTCAAGGCTATATGGTGGAGGTCAACAGCCAACCTCGGATGTACAGTCATTTTGGTCATTTGATTAAAAAGATGATAGTGACAGGTTATGAGGGATGGACTTGATAAACAAACACAACTGTTCTCTTGAGGCAAATAGCCTCTTTTGGGGGAAGAGTTTAGAATACTGAACCCATTGTATCTTCCTTTCTTCTTTTTAAAGGAAGATTGATGTTTACATAACGTTAGCAGCATCAATAGGAATACATGTTGGATTGGATGCACTCTGAGCAAGGTAACAAGAGAGGTTCTGGTGCCCCCATTTCTTTGGAGAATGGTGCTTCACATTCCCACATGTGTCACGATCTTCAAATATGCAGCAATTGATGATGTTCTTATTCACAAATTAACTCATACTAACATGATCCGCAGCCAATGTGTTTGTTTACGTGGCCCTCTCATTATTATGAATCCAGCTGCATCTTTGACCGCATTGTGCACAAATTCGGGTGTGATTTTACCTCATCCGTTTTACCTAACTCATCCGCTGTTTTATTTTTATTTTTCTTCACTCTTGTTTCCTCACGATGAGAGGTTTTAAATCCTTTATCAATGCGTTCTAGAATTAACGAAAATTGATCGTTAAATAGGGTTCAAATCAAGTTACTGATTGCTGCTTATTACACCATATAAGAAACTATCCCCACATGTTCTCATTCATGAATGTAAATGTTATGTAATATCCGTTCCGAAAGGATAGCATGAGAGGAGACTTTTATTCGGTGTGCGTAAACTGTCCTTGGAGTAAAATTTTGTAGAGCGAATGTCTCTACTGCAAATGTAGTTTGGGCGTAATAATTATAGCAAGGGATGCAATCCTAAGGAAGCCTAAAGTAAACATTTTCATTTATTTATCACATAATTAATTTTCTTGTTATTTATGCATAAATCATTGTTGAAACATAAATAATTAAAACTTACTATATACTTTTCTGTCGAATGCAAGATGTTGAATCCTTTGCAGAGAGAGCAGAGCAGTATGTGCTTGGTAAATCAGATAGTTTGGCTTTTCGTATAGAATCATGCAAAAAACTATGGTTACATATGGCGCATGTGCATCCAAATGATTAGAAAAACCAAACTGTATTTTTTTATTGATACACGTGTACATATCTTGAGATAACATAAGAAAAAAAATTAAAATATTTCCGACCTGCCGGATTCGAACCAGCGACCTAAGGATGGCTATTTGGATTTACCAACTACAGTCCTCCGCTCTACCAACTGAGCTAAGGTCGGATATTGATAAAGGGTGAAGTTTTTCTTATAATAGTTTAAGGACACACCTTATAACATGTTTTGCTTATAGACTTAATTTTATATTTTTATCAGTAAACTTTTATTGTTTTGTATTTTTTTTATTATAATAGATTCTATCATCTGCGTTTTAAAATTATATACACCTTTTGTTTTTTCAGCAATCCAATATCAAACTACTAATGTGTGGTGAATTCAATAATACATACACCTTAATTATTAAATTTTTAATTTCGGGAATTTTACCACGTAGGTTTCCATTTCTTTAATTTTATCCTGAGATTATAAATATTTTAAGTCTTCTTCTTTTGGATACCAATTTATTATCAGCGTGTTGATATGATCAAAACTAATTCCAAGGTTATTGCTTTAGAAGAAATTGAGTAAAAATAAATATAAAGTATAAATTTGTGTAGAAAATTAAATTTGCGTTTGTTTATGTTTTATAGATTATCCAACACAAAATATCTTTATTTTATTTTTTATAATTATCAAATGAAAAATTATCTTTTAATAATTAATTCGGAGAAAAGTATATTAAATATTAGAGTAATTTTATTGTAATTGTCTACTTGTGTAATTATAGTTATCACAATCTTTTCTTTTACTGTTACTATTGACTGTGCACTCAAATTTAATTGTATTATAAGAGAGGATATTTCTCGACCATATCTTTTCTTTTACTGTTACTATCGTCGAACCATTATATTATGTGAAGAGAGCATTTATTATGTCTAATAGAAGGAGGATGGTTGAAGAAAGAGAAATTGGACCCTAACTGTTATCTTAGAAGCCTAAACGAAGATGCAACAAGTTTGTTGAGTTTAAAAAAAGAAGTGTTAAGGAGATAAATACCTTAATGTAAGAGAATTTTGGGTTAAAAACGAGGGTCGAGGAATAAAGTAACGGTTGACATGGAAAGGGAAAGAAAAACCTTGATAACATGAAACTGGAGTAGAAAACTCTACTTCACACTACCAAGACACCAACTTCTTGACAGTAGAAGAGAGCCCCTAACACTCCTTTATAGACGACATAACGGATACTTCCCCGAACCATTATGATTGTAGAAGTAATCCAGATGAGCATATTGTCATTTATACCATTCAAGTCAACCTCTATTCAACTAACAATTTCATCGTGTACAAAACTTTTGCCTCAACTCTAAAAGAGACAGCCTTAAAGTGGCCTGCCCGTCTTCTCTATTACATAGACTATTTTGACACACTGACACATCCTTTGCAATACATTTTTTCACGAACCGACGTTATCAACTTACCTTCCTCACACTCCTCAACATTACCTCCACATATAGGAAAAGAAAAATTTCTGCAAACCTTTATTGAAAAATTCAATAAAATAATCCTACAAATAAAATACTTAAACCCAAAAGTGATTCTCCACGTTGAATATATATTTTATTTATTTTTTCTTTTTTTTGTCTTAGGTGAAGGTTATAGTACTATTTTCTGGTTTTTGGACTTTTCATGGCATGCACCTTATTCCATAGTTTATTATTTTAATGAGTTTAGATTTCTTGCCACAGAGAAGTTTTGACACCATTACCAGTGCTTAGTATTAAAGTTTATTCTTAGTTCTTTGCATTTTCTTATAAGCAACCTATTTACTTTCACTAAAAATGTAATGTATGCATGTAGGTATACTTTTAATTAAAAATGGGAAAAAAATGCAATGTATGAATATGTAGGTATAGTTTTAATTAAAATTAAGATTAAATATGTTTTTCAGTTTATTTAAATTGTTTTCAAAAATTATGTTTGTCTCTAAATTAAATTATATATTTATTTTATTTTTTTATTCTACGTAAAATATAATACAACTCTCATTAATATAATATTATTATTTTTTCGTATTATATATATATATATATATATATATATATATATATATATATATAATTGTTTGTTTTGTATATTAAAATTTTTGTCACAGTTGTACTCGCTCTGCAGTTGAAGGATTTCAGCAAAACTAAACCTTTCTTTCTTTTTCTTGTCATTATTGTCATTGAACAATAAAATTACAATATAAAACTGTTTCTTTTAATACAATTAAAAGCGATCATAGTTTCTGGAACTTGTTACCAAATATAGTGTAGTAGTGATTTAATACAATTTTAATATTTTTTTATCAGTTTTCTGGTATTTTTTTTATATTTTAGTTAGTAACTATTGATTTAAATTTTAACTTATCAGAGCAAATACATGTAAACCTTTTTTACGCAATAGAAATTGAGCTTGGATGCTTAAAAAAATAATGCATTGAAGCTACAAATCTGACATTCAAGAAATTTAAATTGATTTTTAAAACATTAAAAAATTAAATATAATAAATTCAAATCAATTCAAATTTTAAAATTTCTAAATTTTCTGAAATTCAAAAGTTTTTCATCACAAGAAAAATCAATTATATAGAATTTTAAAGTAATTTTTTTATTATACTCAGTTTTAACTGATCCTTATTAATTTATCTAGCTTTATTTTATCGTTAAAATACGCATGGTGCCTATTATACTAGGTCTAATTTACTAAAAACTGATATTGAGTTGCAATTTACTTTAATAATAACAATACCAAAATCTATCATAATAATAACAATGACTAACCACACATAATATTGAATAATAATAACGATACAATAAAAATAATAATAACAAACAAGTGACACAAAAAATAATAATAAAAATAGTACTAATATTGTTAGTATAAATGATAATTACCTATACAACTTGATTATAAACAAAATTTTGAAATGTGATAAGATTTTCAAATTCTAAGATAAGATGCCAAATTTTAAATATAATAAATGACTAAAATTATATTGTATCCCCAATTGGGACATAAACAAATTGTGATGCATAAAGTAAGATAAGATTAAATAATTGTAGGACTCTTCTTATAATTTATTTCTAATACTCAAAAACATGGTATGTTAAATTTGACAAAGTATATTTCGCATCCTTTGTCAAATTTTAAAAAGCAAACAAATTAAATAATGTTTTCTTTTTATCCAAGAAAAATAAATTATTTTTTGTTTTATTTTATTTCTAATATTTAAAATTTGAAAATTATTTTTATTGTCTACAAAATAAGTTAATTTTGATTTTAATTCTTCTATGATTTTAAACTTTCTTCCTTTCAAACCACTGTTTATAATCTCTTGAGATTAATGCGAGGAAAGATAGGAAACAAATATTTTTCGGTCCAAAACATTGGCCAATCAAAGTAAAAAATAGTATATGATATCATCTTTTTTTTTTTAATTTTCACCCAATCGAATTTCAGAGTCACCCTTTAAATAAAATAAAATGCATAATTAATCATATCATGTCCAAATCAATTCGTAGGGAAATTAGTAAAAAAAATCTTATTAAGATGGAAAAAAGCACACCCAAATTGGTGAACTTGGCAATTTGTGTAGACAATTATTCAAGTATCCATCAAATAAGACTGAACTAGCTAGCCATGTTATTCTGTGAAAAATAACAAAAGAAGCAGAGAGAATGAACAAGCAAAGGATGAAATGTTGATGAGGAAACTAAGGTTGCTGCTCTTCCAGAACAACTTCATGATGCTGTTGCTCTTGCTGTGGTTGTTCTCCTTGCCATGTCCAAACAATGTCTTCAAGTGCTGGTCTGATATCCTGTGTAAAAAGCTTCTGATACTCCATGGTATCACCATTGGACTTTCGAAGTTCCACCATGTGGAGCTGTGGCGTAATCTCAAAAATCTCAGCATCAACACCTATACTCCCTTTTCTGCCTTCCTTACAACCCTCCAACTTCAACAAGCCTCCATCTTTCTTCCTTACTTTCAAGCAAAGCCTCTTACAAATTTCTTCCAACTTAGAGATTATACTCGAAGCAGGCTTATTTGACATGAACCGCATCTCTTTCATTGGAACACTATCCTCAAACATACCAGATAAATCAAAACCAGTTGAGAAGGAGATAATAGCAAAAGCATTCAAGTTACCAGGCTTGGTCAGTTCATGCTTTGACTCTGCAATAGGTGGACCGTCATTCTCGCACGCTTCAAGTATTCCATCAGCATTCACGGGAGCTGGAGCTGCAGCTGGTTCTTGGTTTTCGGTTGCAGCAGTCATAGCAGGATTCTCCAACCCCACTTTAAACCAAGAACATTTCATAATTCTGGCAATTGGTATCCTGGCCTTTGGGTTTGGATTCAATATTCTGGATAATAACCGGCGAACATCTGGTGCAAACCATTTAGGAAATTTGAATACCCCTTTACTGATTTTCCTGTACATCTCCATCAGATTTGAATCATGGAATGGAAGATGACCAGCCAACAGAACAAACAAGATTACCCCACATGACCATATATCTGCTTTCATCCCATCGTAACCCTTTCTGCTTATCACTTCTGGAGCAACATACGCAGGGGTACCACATACAGTATGGAGCAACCCATCTTGGCGTTTGGATTCAGTAAGGGCACTCAACCCAAAGTCTGAAACCATCAAATTATCATTTTCATCCAAAAGTATATTTTCAGGCTTTAAGTCTCTATGACACACACCCCTGCTATGGCAGTAGTCAACAGCGCTAATCAGTTGCTGAAAATATTTCCTAGCAGCATCCACCTTCAGCCTTCCTTTGAGTACCTTGTTGAACAGCTCACCACCTTTTGCATGCTCCATGACAAAGAAAATTTTGGTTTTGGTGGCCATTACCTCATAAAGCTCAACCACATGTCGATGTCTGATTAATCTCATCACTGCAACTTCACGCTTAATCTGATCAACCAATCCAACTTTCAAAATTTTTTCCTTATCAATTGCCTTAATGGCCACACTCATGCCAGTTATCAGATTCCTACCATGGTAGACCTTTGCGAAGTTCCCTTGGCCTAATAACCTACCAAGTTCATATTTTTGCAGAAGCACACCTCCCTTCTGTTCCATTTTCTGCAGCTCTTTTTGTATAAGACCAATGCTACTTTCGATAGTATTATATACTGAGTCCAGGTACTTACGTTATCAGAAAGTAGTAAACTATTCCAATGATGCTCAAAGCTCAGCCATCTTCACAAACATCACGTTTTGATTTCACACAATTGCTCAGATTTCCAGCTTCCTCAGGCAAATGCGCATAAAACAGATATTCACAGTGGTCTATATATCCAATCTCATCAAGCATTAATAAGTCTAGCACACATGGTGCTACAACTTCATTAACACTAGAGAGGGAACTCTTAACTTTCAACCACATCTTTCAGCATTCCCTGGTTTTGGTAAAGGACACTAGATAATACCGAAGACGAACTCCTTAAAGCAGCACCCGCTTAGCTTTCAACCACCCAAAAGCAAAACATTTAAGGAAGGCGCATCTGAAAAAAAAGAAGGCAGAAAATTTAGTAGGCAACCTTAAACATCCAATCCAGCTAAATAAATTTAGAAAATAATTATTTAAATCTCTTGTGACACGTAAACTTCAACCTTTTCAGTATTTATGACTTCTCTCTGATGCTAGTGTTTTAACAATCTGGATGCATAAAAACAAACTAAGAAAATGAGCGAAAATCAAATTCCCTAACAAAACAGCAACATGTGACTTTTAATCATAAGATTTACAGGACTTAACTCCTGGAGGACAAATCAGCCAATTGATTCTAGTTAACTAGTTTGTTCTATAGATATTAGGAATAAGTGATTCAAAACATACAAAGAAAACGCGTTTTAACAATGACAGAAGTACATGCCTATATGATGCCAAATTAAAAACTATTAGATCCATCTAAGAGGTGAGTATGCTTCGTCAAAATTTAATCAAATAATCATTTAGCTGGTTAAATAAGTAAACACATTTGCCAATACCAACACACTCATGGGCTTGACACTTGAACAATGACTATTCTAACCTGAGACCATATTTTAAATGTGATCAACAGTGATTTCATACCAAAGCAAGCTAGGCAAACAAGTAAAATAGCATTCACATATCCATGGGATTTTCTTAAAACGTGAGAATTAGGTGAAACTCAGAAGGGTTGGAAATTTCAGATGGTGAAATTAGGCACTAGAAGCTTTCATATGCATTTGTTTCTACTTCCTATCAGATCATGACCTAACTTTCATAATTCTTCCATTATGTCTACCTAATTCCTTGTTTGTTTCACTTGTCAATGGTCTTTGTGGCATCATATTTTGAAGGGAAAAACATTTGTAGTTATTTCAACACAAAAAATTAAGAAGTAGATTCAATTTAAAAAATCGATACAGTACAAAAACTATTTGGAGTGTTTCAACTCAAAATTAGTTCTAGATTCAAAATCAATTTCTTTTATGTGAACATTTACCAAAAAATATATTATATGGCATTTCAACATGATTTTAGATGAACTTGAAACCAAACAAGCACAATTATTATCCATGCTTTACGATTGGCAAAAACCTCCACCATATGCAGCAATTTAATCGATGAAGAGACAAAGTACCAAAAAAAAAAGGTTTTACAAGGAAGAAACTAAGAAATTGTGAATCAGAATAACAAGCAAACCATCGGCAAAAAAAAATAAAATAAAACACCCTCTGCACCATCCCACACTAAAACACAAAACACAGAAAAAACAGTCTCTACAAAAGAAATATACTAAAACAACAAAATTGCTTCAAACGAATAAGAGAAAAATCAGTGATAACAAGTAAACGATCCACCAGAGGCGTCACCCCAACCAACAAAAGAAAAATAAATGAAAACAACACACTCTGTATATCAGCCCGGATAGGAATACTGATTGGGGTACAACGAGAGAGTGAAAAAGCTTTTGACTTTGCAAGATGTTGAACAAAACAGTGAGAACTAATACAAAAAATGTCGTTAAAAATGGAAATAATCTCAAACCTGAAGGCTAGTATGTAAAAAGCTTGAACCTTTCATGCAGAAGAAAAGAGCACGTATTTATTTATTTCAAAATGATGCAGAAGAAAAAGAAAAGAGCTGAGAAGGGTGTTACCTGTGAGGGGTTTGAGAATTATCGTTTTTCTGCAGGTGGCTCTGCAATCGGAGTGAAACAGAGAACTGAACAATTACCAAGAGATGGGAAAGAAGAGAAACACAAAATTTGCTGTCGTTTTAAGGTTTTTGGCAAACTTGAATTCCGCAGCTTCTTATATAAACTCACTTGACCTGATTTGTTGCTACCTTTGAATTCGTTAATTTTAATTTGTTACCTTTTATTACGAGTTTAAATTTTAAAAATTAAAACATAACCAAAAAATAAGGAAGATATTATTTTAACACAAAAATCTTTTGAAAGAGGTTATACTTTAAAATAAGAAAAATATATTTTTTCTCTATTTCTATTAATTTTTTATTTATGTACGTTTACATTAATGAAGACAACCTATAAAACTGAAACATTTTTATACTTACTTTTTTATTTACATATTTTTTTTATAATTTTATCTTTAATGTTGTTTTGACTGTTTTTATCGTGATAACTCTGTTTAGAATACTTACAGATAGTAAATTGCTAAGTATGGCCTGTACTGTATTGTGTATTTGATGATATTTATCTTTCACTCTTATTGAATCTTTTATATGGAGATTTTTTAGTTAAAAAAAATAATAATATAAGTTTAAGTACACAAAAACAATTTTAGCACGAGTAGGTTGAGCAAAATCATTAAAAAAAGTTAAATTATATAAATTTATCTAACTAATCATTTGTTAAATTTATTATAAACCAATCATTCAAAATAAAAATTAACATTGATAATGCTCGAAGACATTATTTCACATGTTTACCAAGAATAGCATTCTATATGATTTAATGAAATATATATTTCATTTTATTCACGTGTTTTAAGAAAAAAAAAATTAGGACTTGTATACTCTTTTAAAATATTGACGTGAAAAGCATAATTATTTAATTAAATCATCTTAACAATCTTCACACCTCAAGTTTCCCTTATTATGTGGAGCACATCAAAAGAAAAAAAAAATAACGTAAAGTTATGAAGGGAATAAGTCAAAACTCACGAAGAAATTAAACAAACTTAAAAGGAAGGAACCACACATATTCCTAAACAAATCAAAATAACGTAAGAATATTATACTACCAAACAAAGTTAAGTCTAGTACGGAAGTAATTTATCAACATAGAAGTTTCTCTCTTGAAAAATATGTTAAGAATAAAAAGTAATAGAAGAACAAAGTGCTATACATTTTTTCCATGTCGCATGTAGGTGCAAATGTACTTCCAATGAAAGCTTTGATAACTTTCTATGAATCACATTCAACATAAATATTACTCTAACCAAATCTATTTGTATATTTTGTAAAGCATAACTATCAAAACTTCAGCTCCAAGCACAAAGTTAATACTAATTTAATTACTTTCATTATCAAGTCTCCCTACTAAAGTTAACAATAGCAATAACTTTAAAATCTTGAATATCATCTATTATGTGAAACTTAGATATTAATTTATATCTTATCTTTTCTTCATGTATTGAGACTGACTAATGATAGTGTTAAACTTGGTTGGTTTATTTGATAAACATCGTCCGATGAGGGCCATTTGTCTTTTGTAACACTAGCGTACATCATTTGATGAAATGCATATGCTCAAAGTGTCTACTCATAACTATTAGATGGTTTAGTTTGATTTTCTATTATTTTGTTATATAGTTAATTGTAGTTGTAGATACAGTCAAATCTATCCAATTGAACAATGAATTGGATTGATACATACTTGTATAATTTGTATTAATTATTCATTATAATTTTTTCTTTCCCATTTAAGTGTGTGTTATGTAAACTCCTTGTAAACATTATATTTTGTTATTGTATGCTTTTATCAAGAAATTATTTATAGAATATATCATTCTTTCTTATTACAATGTGTCTTTCATGTTTCTTTATTGTACTTCATCCACCAAACTATCTAATATTCTTCATGTATTGTATGAACTTATGTATTGGATTTCCTAACAAACTAGTGTTAACATTTTAATATGATATTTTCGCATTCATAGATAGGTAGTCTTTAAGCAAGATCAATCTCTTTTGTATGTTTCTTTTTTCATGAAGAAAATCTTCAATAAGATGCCTATCATGATTAATACTAAGAAATTAGAGCTGTCAAAACGGGTCACCCGGCCCGACCTGACCCGGTCCATTACGGGTTGGTCACTTAGTGAACCAACCCAACCCGGCTCATTTATTAGCGAGCCAGAAAAATTCGAACCCGGCTTGATCCATCATGGGTTGGTGGGTAAACGGGTTGGCTCACTGGCTCACTTAATTACAATTTTTTTTAAATAAAAAGAATTACAAACTTTCTATGATACAAATCTAAACAAATTTCACTCCTAACATGGGTGTTTAATTAATTTTGAAAATAAGAAACTTAAATAATTTTTTTCAAGCAAAAACAAAATAATAAATATTTTTTTATAAAATTAAAATTAAATTTAATAAAATAAAATTAGGTAGGTGGGTCGGTGGGCCAACCCGGCCCACCGCGGGTTCAACTCGCATGAGCCGAGTTTAAACGAGCCGGGTTGAAATCTGACTCACATAAAAAAAATACAATTTTTTCTAACCCAACCCGGCTCAAACCCGTGGTGGGCCGGGTTGACTCGCGGATTGTGACCCATTTTGACAGCTCTATAAGAAATTTACAAGAAAAACTAGTTTTAATATGCGTGACACATCAAAATGCATGCTTTGTTGAAGAAATAAGGAGTTTAGATGCCTTCTATTAGCAAAATGATGAAGATAAAGTTTTGATGATGCCCAAATCAAGTCAAGAACAATCAAGATTCATGAAGAATGAAGACTTGTATTGTATTATAAAGCTTTTGCAATAAGTCTATATTTAATAGGACTTAGCTTAAAGAGTAGAAAATGTGTTTTGTAAAATCATTGTAGGAAAACACTGTAACACTATTCACATGAATAGTAACACTATTCACATGAATAGTGACGCTTAACGGCAAGAATACCGCACTCAACACGGACGTTGGAGAAACTAGTCGTTTATGGCCGTTAGACAAACTAGCCGTTTATGGTCGTTGGACAAACTAGCCGTTAAGTTTGTCTTTTAGTGAAAGGAAGCCTATAAGTAGAATGGAAGGCTTCATTTTTTAGATATAGAACTCTTCCCTTGTGCTCTATAACTCTAAAACTCTTGAGAATTATGAGCTATTGTTCGGCTAAGGAAACTCTTGTCTGTGGAGCTGGTGAACTGTTGCTACGGTGACAGAGGAATAGTTGGTTCATCCTTGGTGTGTCTAAGGAAGTGTTTGGAAGAGGAAGTCATCCTTCGTGAAGTATTCAGAGGAAGTGTTTCATCCTTTGTGAAGATTCAAAGGAGGTGTAGGTTCATCTCTTGTGGCATCAAGAGAGGTGTTTTATAAACTTTTACAAATTGTATCTTTGTGATTGTAGTTTGTAATTGTTGTGATTAGTAAATTGTTTATCTTGTTTTGAGATAAGCGATTGGACGTAGGATTGGTAAGATCTGAACCAGGATAAAATCATCTGTGCAAATTTCTCTCAACCTTACTCTATTTCCTTGTTATTATTAATTGCTAAGTAAGTTTAATTGAGAAAAAATTTTAACGTAGCAACGGTATAATAATTCAGTATGATGATAATGCTGCAGTTATAATTGATCAAGAAGGAAATCCAAAAGGAACAGGCACACGTTTTTATTAAGAACCAATTCACCCCCCTCTTGGTTTGTTGTTCCACACTAACCCTTCCCCTGCATCCGCTCTGACACCTTTATCTACTAGGATTTCACATTTAGATGATGTCATTGTTGAGAACTTAAGAGAAGACTTATTCTCTAATCATTTTATCTCTCTTAGATGAAGTTCTTTTAAGATAGCAAAAGAAGAATATGCTTTTAAGTTATGGTTGAAGCTAGAGAAGTTGCTCATGAGGAAGTTTATATATACTCAATTGTTTCTAAAAAAATGGTTGTAGGGGTTTAGCATGAAATAGAATATGAAGCTAAATTATAAGCATAGCTGCTATGACTCCTATTTGAAATTAAAATAATCATGCCTTATGACTTGTATCCAAATAATTTAAATGAGATGTTACTCACTAAATGCAAACATTAACCATTGAGTTCCTTTAAACCAACAATTTATGTGTGAGAAATTAAATATGTTTTAAAATAAAAGTATTATCTTAATTTTTTAAGCAACTTATAAATGTATTTATGATTATGATTATTATGAAATCTAGAAATAAATTGCTGAATTGGTCATTTGGTATCCACTTTCAGGGCAATGTGTCTACTTGATACCCACTTTTAGAAAAGTTTCAATTTCATTCTCAAACAATTTAATGTGCATTAATCAAGTCATTTTTTATTCACGTTTAAATCGATAACATTGACTTATTGTGTATGTTGACTTGGGAATTATGTGATGTGATGACATTTTTTTTTCTAACATGTAAAATGGAGGGCAATGTGACATGGAAATTAGGAGTGCTCAGAGGAAAATAAAAAACAAAATTGATAGAGTGGTAAATTAGGGATTGACCAAAAAGGAAATTAGAGATTCGACAACAAAGAGGACAAGAGAAATTAGGATTCAGTTCCCAGAGAGCATGGACTCTGCCCTAATCAAGTGGTGTTGGTTTTTTTCGAAGAAAACACAGCTGGTAATTTAGCAATGAGGGTTTGGGATGCGCGACTCCAACGACAGATACTAGTGGTGATGACAGAGTGGGGACTAGGCCTTGGAAAGGCTGTTGGAGTTGAATCGTGTGAACTACACAAGATATTCGTCAGAGACGACGATAATTACATGGTGACGATTGGTAAAAGTAAGAAATTTACACCGGATATGTGATGGCCAAATTCATTCATTATGAAAATTTAAATGCTATAATGTATTTATTTGTACAATATTTTCTCTTGTGTACAAAAGTAATGGCAATGAAATTTATTTATTTATAAGATTTTGTATAAATTTCCTAACTTTTTATTATCATACTACAATGACAACTTGGAACTCCATCGTAATGACAGATTGGTACTCCACCATAATAACAAATTGGTACTCCACCAGATCCCCTGGATGAATCACACAAGACACAAAAGAAGACAATCAATATAGAAGAACACAATGCGTAAAGAAAAATTAAGGCAAACCTTGAACTTTAAAATTCACCTTTAGAACCACACCTCAACAATCTAATTTGCATTATGCATTTATAAATTATTACATGTAGATCTTTCGCTTTGCCACATCATCAATCAGTTAACACTGTATATGAAAAACTAACGAGGATGACTTGATTGATGCACATTAAACCGTTTGGGGACGAAATTAAAACTTTTTGAAAAGTGGTAATCACACTATTCGAAAATGGGTACCAAAACCAATTAAGCCTAAATATATATAATAAATGTTAACAAAAGCATATGTTTGTGAAGGAAGACAATAAAAATAAGGAGTACGATATTAAATTGTCAACAATCACTCTTCATTCTTTAAATCATTGGAAAAATTAATAATTATCAAGAAGATTAATTCATATAAACTATAAATGCACGAGTATTAAAATGTCATAGATATTAAAAGTACAAGCTAAAGATTATGCATGAGAAGAAGATATGATGATGGAATTTACTAATGCTAGGATGGTTTTTATCGTGGTTGTAATGACATTTCACCATATATAGATCATGAGAAGATTATTAAAATCCATTAGAACTTGTTTATTAGTCTTTATACACATTGAGTGTTTAAGTTTTAAAAAAATCTATTTAAACTTTTATTCATTCTTTTAAATGTATTACCATTATCCAATGGGGATCACTATCATGATTGTTTTGAAATATTAATTTTCGCTTTGATTAATGATAACATTATTGCATTATTTTTTGTTTTTGTATTTCCCTACATAAATGTCAACAGATAAGGCAAAGAAAAAAGTTGAAGTAATTAAAAATACCTAATTATATACATATTAGGAATATAATTATTTGAATTAGTTACAACACTTTCCTCTAATTCAAGTACATGAATCAACCATATCCAACCAACTTTTAACTTTTTAAATCTATCTCTTTTTAATGACTTATTAAGTATATCTATCACTTGTACTTCAATAGAACAATGTAGTAGTTGTAGCCTTCCATTATTCACTTGCTCATATAAGAAATAGAATCTAGCTTCTATATGCTTACTCTTGCCATGAGATACAAGATTATTGGCTAGGTTAATGACTTATTTGTTGTCCATGAATAACTTAATTGGTCTCTCAATTCCAATTGTTATTTCCATTATAATTGAGTCCAGCCAAACAACTTGGCATGTTGCATATGCACAAGTAATGTACTCAGCCTCACAACTAAATAAAGCTATAATTAATTACTTCTTTGAGCACAAGGAAATCGGAGCTCCCAAAAATTTGAAATGTATCTATTGGTGCTTTTTCTATCTAGGCAATCTCCACACCAATCAAAATCTAAGTAACCTAGTAAATCACCTTGCATCTGATTCTGTTTAGGAAACAAAATTCCATGACTCAGTTCTTTTAATGTATCTTAGCAACATTTTTGTAGCAAGGAAATGTGCCTTTCTTGGAGCATTCATGCTTATGCTAATCAATCCAACAACAAATGAGATATCAGGTGTATTGTTGCAAGGATATCTTAGGGAGCCTACCATCTATTTATATAAAGTGTTGTCCACATTCTCTTCCTCATCACTACATTCATCAATCTTGAACTTCATTTTGTTGGAGTAGTTACAAAGTTAGTTTCCTCCATGCTAAATTTCTTCAATATTTGAGTAGCTTATTTATTCTAATGCAATATCATTCCTCTATTGTCTTCAATGAATTCTATTACCAAGAATATCATCACACATTTTGGTATGGCAGTGATTTTAATTCAATGATGTATACATTAAAAAAAACATTAACAAAATTATCTTTTTTTTATCTAATGTAGTGTATACAATTTTTTTCAATGTATTAAACTAGTCTCCTTTATACTATATCTATTTAAATTAGATTGATTTCAGTTATAAAAAAATTACATTTTGGATTTATATCAAAAAATTAAAAACTAGTGTCATAATTATTTATGAATAAAAATATCTCAAAATTAATTTTGAGGAGAAGAAAAAACATTTATTTTTTTATGGCAAAAAAGTCATTTATACATGTTATTTCACAAGAAAGGAAAGGACAAAAATTCGAGATTGGTGGAATTTCAAATTTATCAATAAAATATGAAGACTTACTTTACATTTGAATTGCACCCAAAATACTATTCATCCCAAACAAGTTTACGTTAAATTTTTGAAAATGACAAAGATTATGGTCTTATTTGGCAAAGAAAAATGGAATACGGTAAAAAAATTAATCAATTAGTTTAATATTTGACAATCACAAATTCTTTAAATTGAAAAGTAATTTTCAATTATTTTATTTATTAGATATTGAATTTTGATGAATTTCTTTTAAGCAATTCATGAAATAATAAATAAATCAAGCAAAAACCAACTAATATTTCAACTAAAAAAAGAACTTCATGATAGTCAATATGGTGCCTTAACACCCATCAATCCATGGTGTTCTTACACTTATTGTGACTCTAAATGGTGAGTATATTAGTGATTGTGAACTGATATTGGGTTATTTACACACAGGAATGAAAAAAACAGAGGAAAATCGAACAATAATACAATATTTGCTTTATGCAACAGGTTCGACTATTTAACTCACAAAATCAATAAATGTATGTGGATCAGAATAGTTGGTAAATATTTAAGTACCTAGAAGAGTCAACTATATTAGAGTAATAATGTTGGAGTTAAGCCTAATACCTTCTCATCTATTATGGCTAGGACCTTTTATAGATATTGGTTCACAAACACTTTTTTTCTATATTTTCATAGAAAAAGAATTCATATATGATCTATTTAAAGTTAGGTACGAGAATGATGCATAATTTTTCATATTAAAGGGGTAGCGATTGACCTACCTTATGGTTAGATAGATAAACATTCTCACTTCTACAATTATTTTTTAACAAGTACGGCTAAATATAAAAAACATATTATGCGAAATCTTATTTTTTTTAGAATAGGTTAAGGGTGTCAATGTTTTTTATGTAAAAGAAGTTATTAACTGGGGTTTATAAGGACCGATCATTCATGCTTTTAGAATACAATGGGATCTACCTAAAGTGGATAAGTATGAATGTTGCAAATAATTTCATTGGAAAGTTAAATGGTTAAAAGAAGGAGATTCATTAGTTTGTTATTTAGTTTGAATTAATGAAATGATGGAATCCATAAAAATCATTCAACTAATATTTAAAAATGTGTTGTATTGATAGAGAAAAAGAGTCATAATGGAATGAGTTTCAGTATCGATTTATTAGTAAAAAATCATCTTTGTTAAGAACTTTATATAAGAATTGAAGCTCAATTAGGAATTTTGATAATAGTGGGATCAAAATGATTCATTCGCCTAGTTTTATAAATTTGTAAATTCTTCCTTAATTAGTTAAAGGAATGAAATTGGCCGTTATTATGACAATACTAGGCAGCATAAATATTATTATGGAAAAATTTGATCCTTGAAATGATAATTGATTTAACCAAAATGTAAGATATACATTTTTTTATTGCAATTTTTTAAAGAGATATATGAAATTCTTTGGGTATTTATGCTTATTTTTATTTTGATACTAGGAATTACTATAAGTGTATTAGCAATTATATGGTTAGAAAGAAAAATACTTGTAGGGATACAACAACGGATTGGACTTGAA
Organism: Vigna angularis; assembly: GCF_016808095.1. Classification (NCBI taxonomy): domain Eukaryota; kingdom Viridiplantae; phylum Streptophyta; class Magnoliopsida; order Fabales; family Fabaceae; genus Vigna; species Vigna angularis. Next base: position 12,509,853 of record NC_068971.1, read on the forward strand.
TACACTTGTCCTTTTGGAGTTCTTCAAGTTGTAGCAATGAAACAAAATTACATTTTAAAGAAAACCTTATTCCATCTAGATGAGATATTAGTTTATTTAGTTTTGGACCATCTATCTTAGTCATATCCATTATAATAAGCTATTCAATAATTCCTTTTGGCTATTTTGCAAGACTTTCTCTACAATATTATGTTTTGTCACCATTTCTCCACATGTTCTCATGGAGTTCGCTAGCAAGTGCAACTTGTTGAAGTAGTTTGCCACAAATTCTTGATCAAGCATGGATAATAACTCGTATTGTCGTTTGCATAATATCCCTAGCTTCATTTGTTGTATGAGCTTTAGAAATGTTTTCAAAGTTAACAAGATCCACACTGATGTAGAAGACAATGTTCCTTGAAGTCCTTTCAATTGGTTGTTGCATTCGTCTTCTTTGTAGTGCCTATATATCAAATACTTTTTTATAACCAAGAATGGTCTTCATTCTTATCACCCGATGATCATAATTTTTTCCCACTAGAATCGGCATATTAGATAGAAAATTTTCTCCTCTAGTGAAAGCCATCACACCTGTATAATAAGGTCCCAAATCTTATTCCTCTGATTAACTAAGAAGGAAAAGTAGGAAATTGAGATATGCAATTTACATAAATCTTACTTTATTGTATATGTCAACTATTTTATAGAAAAATACTTACATTTATAGAGTCTATTTACAAAAATCTAATTACAAAAACACAAGTACTTGAATTAGTTATAACAATAACAACCACTATTACAAGGATTTTGATTAATCAAAATTAACACTTGACATTTAGATTAGGATTTGCATGTTGAACGCTATAGTTTACTTACACGTTTGTGGTGGTTGGATAAATATTTAATGGCCGAACAATTGCAACTATAAAACTATTGTGTGACTATAATAAACTTGCAAATCTTTATATTCTACACTAAACAACAATTTTCTAAATTAAAACTACTTCTATTATAAATTGTTACAATTTTCTAAATTAAAACTACTATTATAAATTGTTTAGGTTAATAACTGTATAAACTTTAAGCCCTAAACTCCATCAAACTTACATACATATAGTAATTTATCAGTGGTTGTGACATCAACTTTAATTGAGTGTGTTTGTGTAAAAAAATGATAACATTTTAAATCAGACTTGAAAGTCATATTCTAATTATGGTTCTATAAATCTTGGTATTTGATGAAATTAAATCTAGAATTCTTAGTCAAACTAAAAGGCAGAGATAAAAGTTATAAAGAATCGTATTAATAACCCTGTCTCAATCATTGGCCACATATAAAAATTATTCATTTCAGTCAATATATTTTTAGTTATGAGATGGTGAATATATGATCTTCATTCACATACCTAAAGTTCTTATAGTACATAATTAAGTTATAACCTTGAGAACAACACACAAGTCAAGTTAAAATGAAAGAGGTGTACGAAAATAATGGTAGCTTATATATATATATATATATATATATATATATATATATATATATATATATATATATTGAGCTACCAATAAATTAATGACTCTAGGCAAATTATTGTAAGCTTTGGCACATACTTTCTTTTTTCTATGATAAAATGTGCATTTGTGGTAGTGTATAGAGGGTTTTGGTTCGATGTTCATATAATATTACTCAATGAACCAAATAGGCTCCATACAAATTTGTTTATAGTGGACTAATAAATTTATGTATTTTTTAATCTGATTTAAAGTAATTTAAAGTATTCGAGTGTTTATGAATCTACTTTTAAAATGAATTTTACAAACAGTTATGTTGTGAATAAAAGTTATAAATATCTTTAAATTATTGGATTCATATTTGATATGGATCTTAATCAACCTTGTGTATTTCTTTTCAACATTCATATTTATATATATATATATATATATATATATATATTATTTTTTTATTTTTACATATGGAATAGTGGATGATTGAAAAGATAAAATGAAAAATGAAAAATGATAAATGAGTAAAGAAGAAGATCTTACATGAATTGAAATTATAATAAAAATTAGGTTTAATGTTTCGGTATGTCTTTTTTTTTTTTTCCAGAATTTCAAATAGATCTCTTAGTTATTCGGTGTTTCAATTGGATCATTATTTTTAAAAAACATTTAAACAAATATAGGTTTGCCGTCAAATGGGACAAATTTTGTTTAAGAGGAGGCTTTTACGTGGCATGGTGACAACATTTTCTCATAAGCTAAACCTTTTCGCATGGGCGAGATATGTACTCGAACATTTTCGCTTAAGCTAAAACTAAGTTGCTTGGGCGAGATATGTACCTACTGGACAACATTTTTGCTTACGCGAAACTTTGCTCGCTTGGACGACAATGTCTTGCAACTAAGATTGAGCCACTGGAGCTTTTTCGCTTAGGCGAAACTTGGGTCGCTTGGGCAAATCCTTTTAAAATTGTTGCCTTGTCAATCTAGCTTAAGTGGAAATTTTTAGCTTAAGCGAGACTACGCGACTCTGTGTTAAAACTCAAAAAAAGAAGGACTGATTCATAACCGCTTTCTTTCCAATGCAGTGCTTTCTTTCCACAAATTATAGGCGCGAGGTATGAAAAGATATATCACAGAAAGAAAAGTGGTTTTGCTTCCACATGAATATGATCCCTTCTTGATTAGGATTCCTACTTTTTGATATACCATTAGCATCATTGCTGATATTGAGGTAAGGTAGCTCATTCTCATGGATTACACAAGAGATTATACTATGATGAAATTCAACCCTGAAACAGCTACCAAGAGAGCCAAACAGTAGACTAAATATAACACAACTTCATTAATTCAAGATAGTCAAATACATTGTTATTTGAGTTTTCTTTCACAAACTCACTTTAACATCATCTATTGCGTCCTAACAAAACGAATATATAAGCAAACTTTGTGTTTCAGTTTTCTACATATCTTGCCCAAGCGAGAAGGTTTAGCTTAGGCGAAAATACTGTCAGCATGCCACGTAAGGGTCTCTTAAACGACGTTTGTCCAATTTGATGACAAGCCTTTATTTGTTTCAATTTTTTAAAAATAAAATCCTATTGAGATACCAAATAACTAAAGGACCTATTTGAAATTTTGGATGAAAAAAGGGATCTATTGAAACATTAAACCTAAAAATTATCAAAGATAGAATTTGTAAAGTAAATCAAAGAAGGTGATAACCAAAATTGCTACCCAACACTGATTAGTCTTCTTTTTCTATTTGGGGTTTTATCAACCTGTTTGAAATGATTGTATTCACAATTTGTTATCCTTTGTTTACATTTAAACTACTTATTTAATTAACTGTCTTAAACTATCCATATTATCGTATGTTCTTTTTTATTTCATGTTCTGAAGTAAATATTACATATAATTGTTTTGTCGATTTTAACTTCAATTTTGTCTTAATATTGTCTTACTTGAAGTCTATCTGCCCTAGTCAGGCTTTCTTTAATATCTTTTAATAATGTTTTTTTGCTTGATTTTTCTTCTCGATCCTAATATATAATTTACATGTCAATTTGTTTATTTATTTATTTGATTTGATTTACTCATCAATGCCCTCAACAACATGTAGTTATTAACATTTAGGATAACTGTAATTTTGGAGAATTCTTCAAAACATTATTATTATTACGTATTAAACTTTATATATATTATATGTTCACAAGTGAAAATATATTAACTAAAGAAAAATTGTATTATGAACGGTTTTTTTGTTGTGTAATTGCACAATTGTTATTTTTACCTAACTATTTTTATCTAACTGTAACCCACCTTCCAAACTAGATATGTTTTACTACAAACGAAAACAACATTGGCAAATTCATCAATACTACCAAACATGATACAAAAGTACACCACTAATAGATAACATTTTTATTTTCCTAAGCACATCACATATAGTTGGTACCCACTTACGGAAAAACATCCACATGAAATTAGTTACCTTTGGGGTCCCTACAATATTAGTATCCTTTCTTTATAAACATTTTAAAACTAAATTTATTATTAGATTCAACATAGACGCACATCTTAATTATATTCAACAATTTTAAATTAGTTATTCTCAACTTTATAAAAGTAAAGCAACCTTGAAAAAGGTGAAGATTAATTATTTCAAATCCTCTTTATGGATAGACTAAACAACAAAGTTGTTGCCCAATTGGGTTTTAAAGTATACTTCGAGGCATTATGTAGGCAACGATATTTTTCTACAAACCATATAAAATTGTTGCAAAGTGGAACACTACAACTACCATAAAATGCCACCAAAGTATATTATTGTGTTATTCTTAAAAGCAATGCTAACAAAACAATAAATATCTATATTTTCTTGTTAGGTTCATATACGATGTGAGATTCATTAAGCTAGGCATTTAGATAGAAGTATTTGACTTAATTCAATAATTCATTACTCATAGGGAAGTAGACTTATATTTTTAAGTACATTTTTAAATATAAGTTTATTTACATTTAATTTTCATTACTCGTTAAAACGGGGTTAACCCACAATTTTAAAAATTACTTATAATCTATGTGTTACAAATTTAATGATATTTTCTCCTGAAATAATTTCAAATCTTGTTATGTAATTTGTTACTTTTATTTTTAATTTGAATTTTTTTAATTGATGTAAATTATATATTATGTGTCCATTTTTTAAATATATTTTTTGCTTAGTGTGAAACAGTTCATGTACATATGTATGTATAAAAGTTAAAATAGGTTTAAGATGCAAACTATGTAAATATATTTTTTATAATTCAAATTTATTTGAATAACAACCTAAGTGCGTGGTCCACCATATCCAGCTCTATCCATTATTCATAGTTAACGTAAAAGAGAATACAACTTTAATTTTTATTTTGAAAAGAAATATTAAATATTTTAGAAGAAACTTAAATATTTTAGAAGTGTTTTCATTTATGAAAATGAAATCAACAATGAAGCTTCGCAGAATCGTGATTCACGGAAGTGACCGTTCACGAGGCGCCACATGGCGCAAACGTTACGTTTCTGGGATTACGTTATTGTGATGTGAACATACCCGTTGCGTGTAACACTGCCACGTGGTTCAGACGTGAGTTGCTGTCTGTTGAAGTGTGACCCACGCGTATCTTTCAAAATTAATATTCCAATTAATTAGAAATTGACATTTCCAGTTAATGTTCTAAATAATAAATTATATTTATTATAATTATTTTCGTTATCTCGTATTTATTTATTAATTTTCAATACATACAAAATATTGCTTCATTATGATTCTTTCCAGAAAAAAGATATTCCTTCTTACTTCGTAGAACTAAGATGATTAATAATAAAACTTCGTAGACATAAGATCCGCGAGATAACATATTTTTTTTTTATGAATTGAGTGTTTATTGATGAAAATGTTTTGTATACTCTTTGTTGGTGAAAAATTTACATATATATAATTTCATAACTTCATTGTAAAAAAATAATTTTATCCTATAAATATTAGCTATGCACGTGTTACAATTATTGTTGTTATCTTATGAATATTGAAAAATTATTGAAAATACTTACTTTAAATTATTTTTATAATGTTACTTTAATGTGTTAGTAAATTACTCAATTTAGTTATAATGAATACTATATTGAATTGGATGTTAAATGAAGAAATAATTAAACCCAATTCAATTAAATTTTAATTCAATTCAGTCAAAAAATTATATTAAAGCAGACGTTTACTTACATCCCTGGCCTGGTACTTTAAATTATTAGTATATCTATTAAAATAATATATATATATATATATATATATATATATATATATATATATATATGTAACATCCCAACTTTTCACATTAATGTAACATCCCAAATTTTCATACTTGATAATTAACATTACATTTACGGTAACATTCCGTAATCTCACCCTTTAAAATTTCCTAGTTGATATAAGTCTATACATGTAAAAAGGTTCTAATTATAGTTCTTCTACTCCTCCCTTTCCTTGGTACAAGGTGAGGCGACATTCCTTCATCTGCTCCCGTATAACGAATTATACGATCATCGCACATACCCAAACACAAAACACAAACAAGTAGGGTGAGCTAACATGCAACAAATCATTTATAAGACATGCATAATTACTTCGATACAAACATCATATAATAATTATGTCAGACACCCTCATACCATCGTACCACAATTCCTATTAGACACTCGTCCCACAATACCCAATAAATACCATAATACTCAATAGACATTCATTCCATAATACCCAATAAACACTCATCCCTCAATACCAATAAACACTCATTCCACAATACCCAATAAACACTCATCCCACAATACCCAAATAAACACTCATTCCATAATACCCAATAGGCACTTATCCCCACGATATTCAATAGGTACTTATCCCAACGATATGTTGATGAGCGATCACGGGAGGTTCCGCACTTGTGATGTCATTCTTAGTCCCCTCACTATGTCCAAAACCGGCACATAGACCAGGACATTCTGCCCTCCATACCATTCACAAGGTTAGTCCCCTCACTATGTCCTAAACCGGCACATAGACCAGGACCTCCTGCCCCTCTCACCACATAATTCATCATTCTCTACTTGAGACTGAATCATTATTAGAGTATCAGGATAACCTCCAACTACGGGACCCTCAACATCAACATATACATAAATACCATAACTGAATCTCTCCACGAAACTCATACCATGCTCACATTCCTTAACTCATTACGAAATCTCACCACAATCCTCATACACATACCATGACATTACAGAATCTCTCCGCGAGACTCATACCATACTCACATTCCTCAACTCATATTATACCCTTACGACATCTCCCCGTAATACTCATACATGTTCAGATGCATAAATTCAAATCCAATATAATAAAATGCAATCATCACAATTATAATTCATAATTCCATATCTACCACAATAACATGAATTCATCAGACATTTCCATTCCAACCAGATATATTGCACAATAATTTAACAGTACATAATCTGTTCAATAGGATTTAAGTTAAAAACTTGTCGAGTAAACTTCCAGGAAAGAGAGGTGCGTCACAATGGACAACTTAAGTACCAAATCTTTCCTTAGCCAAAGCATTCCTCAACTAGTTTTTAACAAATTTCTTATTTACAGATTTAAAACAACAGCATATAATATTAACACCGAAATTTAATATAGATATAAAAAAAAATAGAAATTAAGCAATATTGAGATCCCTGAGAAGATACAAAATTAATATCTATAAATCTGTAATTCCGATTTCAAATTTGAATGGTCACAATAATTCACTATTTGTTATAAACTACATATTAAAATTTCAGGTTGATCCAACGGTTAACTAGATAGATATTGAGGTTTTACCGAGGTAACTCAGGTGCAGAATTTTAAGTGGTTTTTGGTTATACTCAAAATGCGGAACTAATTTCCCTAAGCACAGACATTTAATTACAAATCTGAACGGTCAAAATGACTTAATATGTCTTATGAATTACATACTAAATTTTAGGCTCAATCTAACGGTAAATAAAATATATATGAAATGTTTACCATGATAACTTAAGAACAGAAATATAGTGTTCATCAGATTTTTCAAAAACTTAAAACTTATTTTCTCCAAACATAGACTTTCAATTTATAATCCGATCGGTCAAAGTGTATTAATATATCTTAGGAATCATATATAAAATTTTCAAGTTGATCTAACGGTCAAATAAGTCGTAATATATATTTTACCGAGATGACTCAGTAACAGATCTATAGGTGTAATTAATTTACTCAAACATGCAGGATTTATTTCTCTAAGTACAGACTTCTAATTACAAATCCCAACGGTCAAAGTGAAGAAATAGGTCTTAGGATTCATATATTAAAATTGTAGCTAAATCCAACGGTCAAAATAATTAAAAGAAAAGTTTTACCATACTAACTCGAAAATAAGAAAATTATAATCATAAAAACTAAATTTATATAAGTGAATAGATAACTACCATTACCAAAATTTTAACATACTCACAACTCATATTCATTATCATAACATGGATAAAAATCATATACAAGAAGGATTAGCTCCCCTTACCTCTATTCCAGACTTAATCTCCTGCTCCGACTTTGTTTCCCCGAAACCCTTCAGAACCTCTACTCTTCTTGCAACTAAAAAATTTCTCCCTAACTCTTTCTTCTCTATTTCTCAAGCTCTCACTTGATTCCTCTTTTCTTGGTGCAAAATACCCTTCCCTCCCATGACTATTTATAGTAAAAAAATTTACTATTCATTAATATTTTAATATTATTTATTATTTTAATATTATTTAAAAATAATATTTCAATCATTTTCTCACCAAATCTGATCCTAATTTCTACCTACTACTTTCTTCCATGCTAAGGAATCTTAATGCTGAAAATTTATTTTTACTATTTACTTTTTACTATTTACTTTTTACTATTCAATTTAAAAAATTTATTAAATAAGTTACCAAAAATTTGAACCTCTCCTTCTAAAATTACTATAATTTTATATCCAAAATTTACATTTTTCTATCCACTAAAATTATTATTACTAATAAAATGCTAAAATTTACTACTATAAATATTTTTCATGGGTCTTACAATATATATATTATTATTAAAACCAACGAAGGAACATATTTATAACATTGTCTTTAATTGTTAAAATATTCTATATTAAACGGCTTTTCATACTGGTAACAAAAAAGTTTATCAGATGACAATAATTTGTGAGAAATTAATGATTGAAAAAATAAATTTTAACTTATAATGTATAAATCGGTTTGTTTTATTAAGTAAAATTTAAATTGACCTTTTAATATAATATTATAGTTTAATAAATTATTGTACTATTTATAAATTGTTCCGATCTGAATTTCCTTATACATCAATACATCAATGGGGGCTTAAGTTTCAATATAGAAACAATAATCTCATGTTATTTAAGAATGAGACCAAGGAAAAATTAAATATGTTTTTGTATTTTAATATTTTAAAAAGTCTTTTAAGATTAAAAAATGATGAAACTCTAAAGTAAATTTTAATATGCATAAAAATTACATATCCAAAAAAAATATGTTATGATTGTCGTTATTTAAAATAAGAAAAGATAATTATTATAAATACAAAGGGTAACATAGTTGATTAGAACTCTTTTTAATATTAGATAATTATTATAAATATAAAGGGTAATTTTTTTATTAATTGTTTTATGTGTAAGTGTGGTGTGTATTAATATTGGAGCTGTTAAAACGGGCCACCCGGCCCGACCCGATCCGGTCCACCATGGGTTGGTCACTTAGTGAGCCAACCCAACTCGGCTCATTTATTAGCGAGCCAGAAAAATTTGAACCCGGCTCGACCCACCACGGGTTGGTGGGTAAACGGGTTGGCTCACTGGCTCACTTAATTACAATTTTTTTAAAATAAAAAAAATTACAAACTTTCTATAATACAAATCTAAACAAATTTCACTCCCAAATTTCACTTACAACATGAGTGTTTAATTAATTTTAAAAATAAGAAACTTAAATAATTTTTTCAAGCAAAAACAAAATAATAAATATTTTTTTATAAAATTAAAATTAATTTTTAATAAAATAAAATTAGGTAGGTGGATTGGTGGGCCAACCCGGCCCACCACGGGTTCAACCCGCATGAGCCGGGTTTAAATGAGTCGGGTTGAAATCTGACCCGCATAAAAAAAAATACATTTTTTTCTAATTCAACCGGCTCAAACTCGTGGTGGGCCGGGTTGGCTCGCAGGTTGTGACCCATTTTGACAGCTCTAATTAATATCATACACACTTTGGGGTGAGAATTTGATTGAGTGAAGGTTTGTGAGAGCTCAGGGTGTTGTTGAAGGTCATTTTTATTCTAGGAAACCTAGGTAAGGAGAGCTTACATTCTTGATTTGTTGTTTTTTTGTTTTCCTTTATTACCTTGTTTGTATATGTACATAATTAATTGAGTAAACTTGGTGTTTCTTTTGGTATTATTTTGAATGGAGTGATCAATTTATGATGATGTTGTAATGGAAGCTCACTCTCTTGATTTTTTTTTATTGTTTCCTTTCTTGCCTTGTTGCTTGTTGTTTTGGTTTTTTTTTTTGTGTTGTTCTTATATGATGTCATGTTGTATGTGTGTTTGACTTGGCTTTTTGTTATGATTGTCGAGTTGTGTGGTTGGTTGTTGTGATGTTTGAACATGAATGTATTGCTTGTTGTGGGTTGTATGTGTGTGAGGATAAAATAGATTGTTGTGGGGTCATCTCGTCGTACCTAGTAAATTCAGCGATGACATATTGTATATGTGTGAAGATAAGACAAATTGTTGCAGGAAAGAGATTTTTTTCGGTCGTGCGGTGTGGAAAGAAGTTCTTTTTGACCATGCGATGTGGGAAGAGGATGAGGTCGAGTGTCATATGAGTCAAACTGATCAGTTTTGATGAACATGTGGTCTGCTAAGGTATTAGGGGATAAACCACGGGTGTTTGTGGTAATGTGTTTTTGTGCGATGAGAATGTGGTTGACTTTATGGATTGGGGATGAATATCTGAATAGGGTGGATGGATACAATTATTATGTATAATCTTGTATTATTTTCTGTTAGCTCACCCTTGCATTTTGTGGTTGTGATTTCCATCTAGGATGATCATTTTTATAAGGAGCAAATGATGTTATAATTGATATTGGTGTTGTATAGAGCAAATATATGTGTGGGAAAATAATATGGAAATTTTAAAAAATGTCTTTGAGAAAGTAATAGAGTTTATGTTTAGATTTTTTAAACATTATACGATATAATTGAATTAATTGTTATTTCCACATTATTTTAATTATTTTCATAATAATGAAATAAAGTTTTTAAATTTTTACTATTTCGTGATGGTATCAAAAGTAATTTTTTCTTAACTTAATTAATTACACGTGACATCCTAAAATGGGGTGTTAAACGGACAATACTTCAAATGCGGTGATTGATTATAGAAATGTTATACCGATGAACTTGAGTTTAAAACGTTGGCATTGTTTGTGAGACGAAATCTCCCTTAGTCCTTGTTTGGAACAAATTGTGACGAAGTTACAGACTCCAAAGTAAACAATACCTCGGATATAATAATTGATCCTAAAGATGTTACTTGATGGACTTGGAAACATATTATTAATATTGTATTTGAAAAAAAAACGATTTTCTTTAATTCTCTTTTGAGAACAAATCTTCATTCTTTTTACATCTCAATTAGACAATACCAACAAATACGATCCAACAATCATGTACTTATAATCGAACATATATATTCATTCTACTAAGATATATATCCCAATATAAAAAACTAAAAATATATAACAATATATAATTTATAATTTATAATATACAAAATCTTAATTTTATAAAGTAATTTTATAAAAGTAAATTGAGCTTAAATTTATTTTCTAACATAACGAGTATAAATATTATAAGTTACAAATATATTGTTGAGTTAGTATAAATGGCAACTGATAATAATCCACAACCAGAAGCTAACAAATCAAACGAGGTGGATAATGGATAATCACAAAGCTAAGATCAAATTTAGAGTGTTATTAACCGAGTTAGGAATAAGATATCGTGATTTTCTTATGTACCAATTGGATTTAAATATTGTAATTATCTCTTGTCATATCAAAAGAACATTCAATCTTATCTATCAACACAATGGCATGTTCTGAGAATGAATAAACGTTGACTTCAATAGAAGCATATTGATCAATTATTTAAGTAAAATTCAATCACATGTTGTATGAAGGAATGAATAAGAAAATGGTTAACTTTGGAAAATATCTATTAGTGACTATCACAATAGGCTTCGTAGTCATCTTTATCCATAGATAGAAACAAACAAAAGTGTCAACTTTAAAGTAATGATGATTTGTTCGGTTAGTAATTTTTAAAATTTGTAGTAAATTTTGCTAGAGCTTGTATACTTTAATTCATGTGCAATTTTTTTATTAAAATAATATAGAGTTAAATTCTTTATTCAATCACATATAGCTAATTATTTATTTGTTGTAAATTATTCATTGCTTTACTAAAGTTGTATGAGCTAACTATAATTTTCTTTTTAACGAACAGTGATAATTAAAAAAATGCTACGATAGTGGCGTTGGGTTTATCCCTTTGAATTCAAAGTTTGATGGCTTTGAAAAAAGAAAAAAAAAAAAGAAAAGTGGCAATTGTGTTGTGACTATTTTAAATTGCTAATGAATCTGACGGAGATTAGAGCCATTACTTCAAGTTGTGTTTTATAAAATATAGTTTTTAGCAATGTTTTTTCTTTAACAATTTATTTTTCTCTCTCATTTAATTTACATATAACATTTTTCTATCGGCATGATATGGTTTATTTTATATAAATAAGGTCATATATGATCAAGTACACCTATTTTATGTTAATTTTTTGCATAAATGTTTTTTTTTCGTCCATTCATAAATTTACGGGTTTTATATATTTTTCTCAATATTTTTTTTCTTCTAATCTAGTTCTTTATAAAAAACATTATTACATTTTTATTCTCTATCACTCACTTGCATTTATTAATAATCCGTAAGTATTGATAGATAATATTTATTTATTTTTATCTCAAATCATTTTAATTTTTTTATAATATATTTCTTACTTGATTTTTCTGTAAAGTTTTTATTTCTATTTTGATCTTTAGTCGTTTATCAAGATTTATAAATTAAAGGGCTCAATCAACAACCGTGTAAAACTAACATAAGCATTCTATAATTCTCTTAAAGAAAAAACATAATTAATAGGATGGAAAGAGAATAAAGATTGACACATAAGTTTTTTTAAACTTCTTCATTTCCTTGAATTTTACTATTAAATAATACATGTTAAATTTATTGAATTTTTTCTTTAAACAAAATAAATTTAAAAAGAAACACGTGTCAGTTTTATTCAATTATTAATATGATTATTTAACTAATAATTCATCACTTAAACACATGCCAGTTTTTGGAGAATAATTATTAATATAATAAAAAATAAATAATAATTTAAAATTTATTATGCTTTGTATCATTTTGAAAATAAATAAAATATTAAGTTATTAAAATATATTATCAATTAAGTTATTATAATAATACAATAAAAAATATTAAATAATTTTAATTTATAATTGATATTTTAAATATTTTAAGACACGTTAGAAAAAGTGAATTGATACAAATATAATGTAAGTTATTTTGTATAAATTGATATTGTAAGTGAATTATTGTTATAGGTAATTCATGATATGCTTCATCTTTATATGTTATGTTGTGTCCTTCATATGTTCTTAGAAATGTGATATTACATTAGTCATTTATTCATTAAATATAGTATTTATTTTCTTTATCAATTGAAGGTATAGTGTGGTTTCAATATTTTTTAAAAGAATAATGAAGGTTCAATATTTAAAAAATGTCAACCCGTTTCTTCTCAATAACTCAACAAATGTGATATAAAAAATATATATTTTTACACTAATAAGGGTTTATATGTTGGTAGATTGTCTATTCCATATAGTAGTATCCATGTAAAATGATAACTAATGGAAATATGATTTGAACTTTAAATTAACTTATAAAAGTTATTTTGTTTTAACTTCTCCACAATATAACTTTTAATTCATAAAAAACATTTTTAATTCAATTTTTTTTTTCTCTTTTAGAAATATTTGTGGTTCACAAGCCGAGAGGGCCATATATGTAATAAGCATTGAGCTAGACCAAAGGATTGAAATAATGACAGTCTCATGTTAATAGCCAGTGCAACATATGAAGCATGCCTTTGATGATGAAGTGGATGTCTCTACTCCACACAACCAAATTCAAACATAAATTATGAATGAACATTCTCCTTAACTATAAAATTTATAAATTGACACTTTTCTAATTTTTAAGAAGACATTTTACAATTTTGCAAATTAAAACAATAGTTTACTCTTCTATTTTTTTTTCTTTTTGATTACAATGCTCCTTACCTAGCACTATTAAATGCTTTACACTCTAATCTAACTGTATAAATCACTATTGGTAGAGCTGTCAAATGAGTCCTTTTAATAAGATTTGGCCCTAACCCATGTGGGTTGGGGCCAAAAAAGCCCACGGGTCCAAAAAAACTCTTTATTAAAAAAGCCCACAGGGCTAAAAACCCCTAAAGCCCTATAGGCCAGGGTCAGTCCATGGGCTTTCCTTTTTACAAAATTTAACGTCCAGAAACATAATATCATCATACAAGTAATCACAAATAATGTGTATTTTTTATCCAGCTGTCATTTTATTTTTGTTAGTAATAACTTATAACCATAATTGATTCATGTGTAATTATATTTTTTTACCTATAAAATTAATTTTCTACTTCATAACTGTTTCTATATTAATTAGTTTAACAATAATGCTTTTATACAATTATTCCTTAATTTTCAAATTTTGTTTTGATAATTTTTACATCTTAATTTTGGTTTCTTAATTTTGGTTTGTAAATTTGACAGTTTAGAGATATCCATATAAAATAGGTTTAAAAGTTAAAAAATTTAATTTAATTTGTAAAATTTTGATGGACTAACGAATTTATTTATAGATGGTAATCTATTTTGTCACTAGTTTAAATCAATATCATTCGATTAAGATTTGTGATCAAAATTACATTATTTTTAATTGGTGTGAACATGTTAAAATTTTGACTTAATAACTTTTTAACTTTATTAATTTTCCAAATTTAATAAAATTAATATTTATTATTTATAAAGTTATATAATTCTTTTAAAAAAAATTTATGAAACGTATAATTTTACATCAATTTATATATTTTTATATCTTTTTCATATATTTTATATTATATTCATTTGTCTTTTTTATTAGTTTCTTATTAAGAGACATTGATGTAATTTATTTATTATTATAATTATTATAATTTTTATTTATTTTATATGTTAATAATTAAATACAATAATAATTTTAATTTTAGTATTATAAATTATAATATTATATTTATTTAAAAATATTGTATCTATTATTTAATTATTTTTTATTACAATCGGCTCAATTATGATAAATAATTCAATAAAATCGATCTTTGTTGGATAAAGATAAGTCTGATTTTAAAATATTAATTTAATCTAAAAGGTTAGAAAAAAAATCTGATTTTATAACCACTAGGATTACATCTAGATGTTGTATACTAACATATATGATATTTATAACAATTTTGCCTAACAAGAATTTTCACTAAAAAGTTAGTTCTTTTATTAGGTGAAATTAATTTTAAACTTTATAAAGTTTGTGGTTTAATTTTTTAATGTATATATATATATATATACAAAACATTCAACAAAAGAATTTTATATGACAAACTATAAAAAATAAAAATTTTACACCGTTATTAAAAATTCATCCAATCAGTATATTTGAATTTAAAATCTATCCATAATTAATATTTCAAATATTTATATAGATATCAGAATTTGATTATTGAAAAATGGAATTTTCAACTGTGTTACTTTTATAATTTCTTTTTTGAAATTTTTTTCATTTTCTTTTAAATAAAAATAATAATAAAAATTTTCTTTTTTAACTTTCCAAAATAATAAAATTATATATTTAAAATATACTTATAATTAAAAAATTATTTTAAATAATTTTTTATAAAATCAATATTTATACATTTATATTTAATTAAAAAGATATTAAATATCATGTAAATTTTGGAAATTATTGAACTTGTAAAGTAAATAAAAGAAATAACTAAAAAAATATTAAAAGTGAATTAATTTAGTTTGGGGCCTAGCCCCATCCTAACCCTACCCCAGCCCACTTTATGTGGGGCTTTAGGGGTTAGGGCTTTTAAAAAGCCCCCCTATTAAGTGGGCTAGAAAATTGGGGCTTGATTTTAGAAGGGGTTAGGGTCAACCCATGGGACAGGAGTTCAAATGACACCTCTAACTATTGGTATGACTTTCATATTATTTATGGCAAAAGACAGCAAACTTTCATATATAATATTTTTTTTTCTCACATATTCTTTCATTTTTATACCAGTCATTGTCACTTAATTTGAAATTCACACGCTTGTGGACCCTATGCAAGCAGAACCAGAGAACACAGTGTTGCTTCCAAATAGAAACTACTGGTTCTCTAGGAAAGGAACATTACATAAAACATAGATCCTGGTTTCATGATATTGTCCAACTCCTAGAAATATGGCAATGTCTCCACCACAAGCATTTTTTAACTAGATTGTCTGGCAGAGCAAATAAATTGGAACAGAAACAATGAATTATGAAGTAGATAGGGTCAGCATAGGATGTTATAATAACTCTCTTTGTACTTGTATTTTAAAAAAAATACATGTATCCACATTCACATTCACTTGCTACAGCAATTGTGATGCATATATATACTCTTACAGATTTAATGTTATACTTTTAATGCCAGAATTTTATATATGAGTGTTTCCTCAGTGATTAAAATTTCTGGATATATATATATATATATATATATATATCACTGCTTGTAAATGTATTGTCAAATAATTAAACATGCATGAGTATCACAACCACTACATAGAAAGTCTTGAATTTTTCAATGATATGCAGACACAACTTGATATGCTGTATTAAAAATTTTACACTGACAATGTATCTCTCCTCAATATGGTGTTATGTATTTGGCAATCTTCTGCAACGAAGACACCACAAATCTGTTAGAACGTTGTTTCCATAAGAGTCTTAAAGAAGAAAGGCTTGTTGGCCAGCCATCGTTAAAGATTTGAAGGGCATAGATTGCAGTGCACATATCTGTGTTTTCCAGGAATTTCTCTGCACTGTCAAAAACCAAGGGTCCATACTCCAAAACCATTCTTGTGCACTGCAAACAATTTGGAAGATATATAAAAACCAAAGTCAAAAATGGGATTAGGAAAGTTATGTTCTTGTGTACTTTCTACACAACACTGCAAAATTCTTAGTTGTGCATATAACATACATTGGCCTAGTTCATATTGTACACTATAACTTGCTCATTCCAGATATTATAATCACTACTAGGGTTCAAGCATGATAATATCTAATTTGGTCAGTAGTATAAAAGTTGGAAATTGAAACTTCATATGATTGAATGCAAATTAAGGAAACTGAAGGAATTAGTCAGATTTTGCTCACCTTATTTGCATACTTCTCCACTGAGTTGCATACCTTCACTGCTGTCTCAATTATATCTAGCTGACATATTAAATTAAATGTTTACCAGTTTATTCAAGAAAACTTCATCTAAATGAAGCAGAATGATACATTAGTTAAGAAAATTTAAACAAAAGTTGTACTAGGCTTATGACAGTAGAAGGGGTGAAAGTAAAGATAGTAGACCTTTGAGAGAACCAAAACTATAGAAAATTTAATTTACCTGTATATCTTATCCAGTTTGTTAAAAAGAAAGTATTTTACATGAACATTTTTTAAAATAATTACTGGATGGCTGTTCTAGAATCTTATATATGAAGCATTTACTTTTCAAATATATTACTTAACTGTGATCTGAAATTTAATTTCATTTAACAATTAGTACAAAATACTTATCTCTCATTCAACTCAAATCTCCTTCCTTTACTATCTATCTCTGTACTTATTACTAAATATATAAACTATTGATCCTAAATTCAAAAGATAATTTTTATATTTCTTTCCTTTTTTTCCACCCCTATATTCATATTCATATGCTGATGCACCCAACATTATAATCAAAATTCTTGTGATATGGCTGCAACTATGAATTTTTTAAGTCAAAAGAAAGTATAATTTGCAGTGAAATCTCCATGCAATCATTTAACATCCATCAAGTTTTGTGGTAGATGAAAACCGTGTACAACTAGAAACTATGGAAAAAGTTTGCTCATATCAGGAGACAGATGGACTAAAATTTCACACCACAGTGCCAAACTTTATTTTAGTAGCAGAAAGATGAAATTACATACCTTGGTATCACTATCTTTCAACTTAGTCAATAAAGTTGAAACAGCATCTTTGAAAAAGCCGCAGCTATCTTCTTGAACTTGTGAGGAAATATATGAAATGACATGACAGATATGGATCTTGTGGCAGAACTCTTCAGGCTGAATTGAAGATATTTCTAAGAAGAAAAGAGGAGCATAAAAGTCCACCAAAGTAATGCACTGTGTAATACAGAAGAAACAGAGGAATTCATATAGCATATGATAAATTGTGATTCCACAGTGGAAATTAGAGTTGATTTTTTCATCAACTAACAGCTACAACATCTAAAACAAAAACACAAGAGATCCAGAAAATGACCAACCTGCTGATTAAAAGGGGGAAGCTGGTGGCAAGTGTTGTGGAGAATACCAATGATCTCTTGCTGAGTCTTGTTTTCATTTAGATAATCAAGTGCCTTGGCAGTGTATTCCTCACAAAGTGCACACACATCTGGTTTTATGCTTAGCTCTGCAATTTGAAAACAGGTCAACAAGATTATTTATGCCACATTTTGCTTTTGAAAGAAAATCATTTAAAGCAGTTTCTTAGATGTGCACATGATGCTCAATCAACCTACATTGAAATAAACCCTTTATTTCAATGTGATCACACTTTTTGACAATTACAAGTGTTTGAAGTGTTGGTGGGTATAATCTATGCTTAAGCAACCTGCCACTTTCACGTTCACCAAAGCAAGAGACTAAAAATGGGGGATTGAAAATTTCATCTACAATACATGCATCCACTCTATGGATTTCCTAAGAAGAATAGTAAAAAGCAAAGAAAATGAATGATGAAATTAGTGAAAAAGTTCTCAGAAGTGCCAGAGTTTGCTGTATTACTGCTCAATTGATCACGTTTAGCCAGTTCTCTTGCATCACAAGCCCAGGCAGCAGCCAATACAAAAAGAAACAAGAGTGCCATTCTCCCCTCCATGGTTCCTATAACAAAGCTCTTTTCAAGAATGATAACATTCATCAGGGAAAAAAATAGAAATTAATTATAATTCCTAGAACACCATTTCTGAACAAACATATCAAGATGCCATTTTGATACAACATAGGTGAACACACATGATATATATAATTTACTCAGACACTAGTAAGAATAAATATCATGTTTGTTTTCAGAACAAAGATGAACACACAGAAGCAGACCACAGATCTTTATGATGTGAAACTCTTGAATCACCTCAGTACTTCAAAAGTAACAGGGCACAACTCTGAATTTGGTATAATCAAGCCAAAAAAACATGCAATTCAGTTCATGCTCCCCCGAGAAAAGAAAATCCTGGTGGAGAATAGTTTTGTCAGCATTGATAAACCACTGATCAGAACGATGTGGGACTATGTTTCCGAGTAGTTTTCATAAGAAGCAAATTAAACAAGGAATGGAGAGAAGAGAGATTACTTTTTCTGTGAAAAGAAACTATGAACAGAATAATGGAAAGAAGGTGGTAGTAGTGATTCCTTGCTGGAACTTGGGACTGCCTTGTGGTTGGTGCAAGGAATGGTTCAGAATCAAAGACTAGCGAAATGAACAGAAAAAGTGCAAAGGAAAGTCTTAACTCTCAAGTAATGCAGGAACCTTTTTTTCTTACTTTCTATTTTCAATTTGAATATATAGAATATAGGTTACTCACCTATGTTACATAACAGTCCTATAAATAAGAGAATATAATTAATACATAATTTTTAATGTTTTAATCAAACAAATGTGTTACTTTTTAGTATGTTTTCTACTGTTCTGTGCTTAGGATCTCTATGCCTTGCTTCCTCTTGTTACTAACCATAAGCCTTCATATTCATTTCATCATTCACTTTACTTTTATAATAAAAACTAAAATAAGTAATAAATATATCATCGATATCAAGAAACGACTTATATTTAAAGTAATAAATATTCTAACATTTTTAAAATAATTTTTAGTTGATTAATAATACAAGAACCTTTTGTAGGCAGCCTATGCCCATCAATGTCATGTTTGGTGCAA
The DNA here is from genome assembly GCF_016808095.1 of Vigna angularis. Classification (NCBI taxonomy): domain Eukaryota; kingdom Viridiplantae; phylum Streptophyta; class Magnoliopsida; order Fabales; family Fabaceae; genus Vigna; species Vigna angularis. The sequence goes on from NC_068971.1 coordinate 12,529,909, forward strand.
ATAAGTGAAGATGAAAAAGAAGGAAAATAAAATTTAAGTAAATACCTGAATGGGTTCATGAAAGAGGAAGGTGTTAATTGATGGGTTTTGGAATAAATTTTTCTTGTAAATTGATCATTGAATCACTTGTTTATATGCTTTTACTTGAATGAGATTCTTAATAGAAATTCATTTCCGCAATTGTACGTCACATAGACACATTTTTCATTCTTGTGTAGCTTATACATGTCAGGTATTATGTATTGAGACTTCAAACGCATAGAGTTGAAGATTTTGAAGACTTGTTTTTTGAATCTTTGTCCTTTTCTTTTTAAAGTCTTGTGTCTCTTTCATAGTAGAACTTTTTTCCTATAATGATTTCTATTTGCTTGAGGGTTGGTAGTTTTAGCTATGGTAGAAATTGTCTTAATATTTACTGATTATAGTTTCTCTAATTTGATTTTTAAAACAAAAGTTAAATTTATGTATAACGAGTAATGGTAATGTTAAGCTACGAATATTATGGATAACTTTGGTGAACTTAATGATTCTCAAAGTTCTTGGTAGGAGACCAAAATACATGAATTCGAAAGTGTTATTGTGATAATATTGTTAAAAGTACAAAAAAAAATAATCAATCATAGACTCTGTCGTAATTGATTTTCGGTATTATCTTTCAAACAATTTACATTGTTTCAAATACTTTGTCTCATTATTTTTTTATTGTGTATGAGTTAAATAAAGAATTCATAGTTTGGTTATATGCTTCCATGGTTAGCCAAACATCACAAAAATATTATATTTTCATATTTTGTAGCAAATAGGAGCACATTTTAGGAAGATAAACTAACAATGAACAACATAAAATACTTAAATTAAAATTATAACAATATATTGTGCATGTTAATTGTTAGAACCTTTTCCGTGTGAATGTGAATATTAAGATTGATATTCAAATTTTGGTTAAAATTTTGAACCACGTACCTTTTTATCTATCTAAATCTCCCTATAATATAGAAGTCCAAAAATCATTTTATTTTCTTCTTTTTACTTTCTCAAATATACTTTGTTGCATTAGAGTTAAGTAAAGAGGTGTATTAACAAATCTCATTTTTTTTAAATTATCTTCATCATATAACATTTTACTTCTTTTGACTATATCTAATTCACCTGTACGACAATCTTTACATTGAAAAAGTCACTATTGTTACTAATTATGTATTAAACCTGTAAGAATCGAGAATTTGAAAGATTTTGGAGTGAATAGGTGTATGAGAATAATAAGACCGAATGATTTATATTAAAATAATATTACTATATAAAGAAAAATTTCAAATGTTCGTCCTATTTTCTGATACAACCATTTCTCTCCAAATCTTCTTTTCTCTTCTTTTCTCCTCATTCTCTCTAAAATTACTCACTGTTGGTTCATCTAATAAGTGATCACAACCTCCCTAGACGATCATGAGATCAAGGGCTTCCTTTTCCACCGATCAATTTCGTGTTTAGAGCCGGTAAGTTTGTCTCTCTTTGATTCTTGAAATTACTGCAATTTCTGGTACATGCAAGCACTGTTCGGTTTTGCATGTGTTCATTGGTTCTTCATCTGGGTTCTGATTCTGTTTTTGGGTTTGGTGGTTGGTTTCCTTTCACCAATCCAAAGTCTGTAGGCTGCCCTAGGATCACTTGAGGTTTAGCAAAACTGTGGAGAGGTTTAAATCTGTTAAGTTGCTTTGAGGTAAGGGAAGTTAGTTAATTTAATTGTTTGGTTGATGATTCTGCATGTGTGTGAAATTGAATGATTTGATGTTCGATGATCCTTGTGTGAACTGTTATATGCTATGTTTATGAGGTTTGGGTTTGTGCAGAATTTTGGTTCAATGGCCGAGTGAATTGTGAGGAAGTATGATGGTGAAATTAGGAAATTTGTGTTTGGTATTAGGTGGGTGGTTGGTCTCCTAGTCGTACTCAGTTTTGTATTAGCGTTCGTTACTAGTCATACTCAGTTTTGTATTAGCATTCGTTACTAGTCGTACTTGGTTCTGTATTAGCGTTATTTGCTAGTCATACTCAGTTTTGTATTAGCGTTCGTTCTTAGTAGTGCTAAGTTTTGTATTGTGTTCGGTATTAGCTGAGTTCTGCTTCCGTGGGGCTTCAGTTAATGACCGATCGGTCTTGTACTAGTATTCGGTTGAATCTAGCGATCGGTCTTAGTGGGGTGTGTGGCCTCTTAGTAGCGATTGGTCTTAGTGGGGTGTGTGGCCTCTTAGTAGCGATCAGTATTAGAGGGGTATGTGGCCTATTAGTAGCACTCGGTCTTGTACTAGTGCTCGATCTCGTACTAGTATTGGTTTTAAATGCGTTCGGCTTCTCTTGGGCCTTAACTGTTAATGACCGTTCGGTGATATTTTAGTAATCAGTATGAACTCTAAGTGTTCGGCCTAAGCTATAGGTGTTCGACCTAAGCCATAAGCGTTCGGTCTAAACTTAATAGTGCTACTAAGAGGTAGTCGGTCAGTAATAGTGATCGACCTTCTCTTCAGTTGTATCTATTATTAACCGTTCGGTCCTGTTCTTTAGGTAGTGAGAGAACGATAGGTCTCCAACATTCACAGGGTGTTCGGTATTGTTCATATATGTTTGGTGATTTCTGTTTGTCCCATATTTATATTTATTCCAGAATGCTATTTTAATTAATTGTTCCAATTGCTTTGATGACTGATGTATGCATTATCATAATGGTGTCAAATTGAAAGTATGGTTGATGGACGTAATTCCATGATTCTCATGGAGAGGTTACATGGTGGTGCCTTTTGTTGTGATTGACCATATGAATGGTCGGAGTGTCCTAATGGGGTTTATCCTGACATTCTAATGATCATCCATGCTCAAGTAGAGAGTGATGAGTCATGTGGTGAGAATAGCAGGAGGTCCTAGCCTATAGGTTTAGGTGATTTATAACAGACTAACCTGGTGTGGCAGCTGATGGGTTTCCAGTTACTTCACCACACCGGTGCATAAACCCCTGGAACTTGACATTTCATACAATCCGGATGGTCAAGTCAAGTGGTCGGTCATTAACTGTTTGATGTATTCGGTCATTACCTGTATTGTGTGGTTAGTCCTTGCATGCTTGAAATGCTCTGTTGTTACATGCTTATGAATTGGTTTAATCAGTATGAGTAGTATGATCAATTAAATTACTCTAGCTTACCCTTGCTTTTCTGTGGTTTGTCTTTGTATTTTGTTTCTCTTTTGCGATGATCACCTTAATGGTGTGAGCTTAGGGATGCAGTCTTTTCAATGGAGCAGCTGAAGGGTGGAAAAGCAAAGCTTTTAGAATAGGTAGTTATTTTTGTTATTCTGGTGAAAAATTTTTATTCACCAAATCTGTAGTTCTTGTTATAACATTATCCATGTAATGTTTCATTTTAGTAGTTTTATATTACTAAATTGGAATGTTACAAAATCTTACATATATTTAAAATTGATCTTTGACCAAAACTCAAATCTCACTTCTTTAGATAAGCAGATGCAATTTAATTGTTATACCTTATGGTGTTTATAAATTGTTCAAATTTAGAAATTGTTATTACTTTGTTGCCTTTTAAAATAGACTCTTAGTTTTGAAGTTTTTTTATTATTTTGTTGGCGTTTTCCATAAATGCATTGTACAAAATCTATAAGGTGCATTTTCATGATTTGTTCATAGATGTAATTAATCCTTGCACATATCAAACATACAAAATTGATTAACTAATATAAGTGAGTCCTTAAGCAAGCCATTAATTATGGTAACCAAGTTCTTTAATATTCATAGTATAAATGTAGTAAGGTCCTTACTAGATAAGAAAAAAAGTAAGTCGTTTACGACTACAAGTACCTTATGCATGTTATTAACAAAATTCAAAGTGTAGTTGTTTAATATTGTGTCAACCAAGTTCTTTAATATTTATAGTATAAATGTAGTAAGACCCTTAGAAGAAAAAAAAAAGTAAATTGTTCACAAGAACAAATACCTTATGCATGTTATTGATAAAATTCAAAGTGTAGTTCACATGATTAATTAAATCTTCCTTAAGCAATGTTAGGAACCACTTCTAGCTATCTTTATTATCTACATCAACAATGGCATAAGCCCACATATAGGTAATATCCCTTTCCAAAATATCCAAACAAACAAACTTTCAAATAGGAGCATAAATGGTGATCTAATGATGTAATTTATTTTACTTGTTGAATTAGGATTTTTTCCTTAGTACTTCATAAACATAATCATATATATGTCTATACTACTTTTTGTAACTACCTTCTATTTTATCTCTTATGACTTTGAATATTTTTTATTCTTCCACAATTGTTCCAAATTTTCTTTTAAAAATATCAATAATAATAATAGTTAGAATAAAATAATTCTTTAGGTTATCCTCAATATTATCAACAACCTACTTCTTAATTGTCTATTTGATTCTATACACCCTATAGTAGTTGTGTTATTTAATAAAGTTATTGATTTGAAAAGAAATTGTTACATCATTCTTGGTTAATAAGCCAATAATGAACAATTAGGTATCTTGCATTTTTTTTCATTATTCTAGTTAACCAAGTTATTCTTCATTACTTTCATTGCCCTCTTCCCAAAATTATGTAATCTAAAAGTATATTTTTTAAATCAACCAAGTTTGAAAACTTCATATCAACTTCTAATAGAATTTCATCAAAGTCATACTAAATTGTGCAAAGAAATTTTTTCCATTATTGCTTTTTTCAGCATTAAAACTTTTGGTTGTCTCAATAATTCAGGATCATATTCCTTATTTTCATAAATATAAAAATCACCATCAACATCACTAGTATTAAAACTATTATCAATTTAATAATCATTGTTGTCTTCTTCGTAACTCCTAAATAATGACTTGCATAAACTATCTTTAATGAAGTCAAAAGAATTTGAGTACCTAACATCACTATGTTTCTCATCACCATCTAATCCTTCCTCAAGTAGGTCCTATATATCAAGTTCTTCAATAAATTATTTTACAACATTTTCTCTTAATGACTGTTGGAAGTCCCACATCGACTAGAGATAAGACCAATTTATAATATATAAGAGGGGTGCAAACCTCACCTTACAAGCCAGTTTTGTGGGGTTGAGTTAGGCTTAAAAACCTACTTTCTAATATGGTATCAGAATCATGATTAAAGTTTATCCTAACGATATTTGTTGTTTGTTGGGCATTTCTGTTTGCACCTGTTGTCGGGCCGCTATCGTACCACCCAATTTCTACTATCATATTAGAAAGTGGGTTTTTAAGTCTAACTCAACTCCACAAAACCGGCTTGTAAGGTGAGGTTTGCACACAACCAATTTTGTTACTATCAAGATCTTCATCTTCTACCTTTTGTTCTTGGTCTTCCTACAATTTCTTCTCCTTCTATGGTTACTCCATCTGTTACTCTCGCATCGTTATGTTTTATGTTTTGACTTTGCTTTCTAGGGTTTTCAATGAGAAACAATTGGGTGCTTTAATCACTCGTAGCCTTGGATTGATTTTTGAGGAATCTGGAGGAGTTTCTGGAGATTCGGGTTGTGAAATTTTTTGTCCAATTTGAGGTTGTGAAATTCAATGGCTTCTACAATTGTTCCTTCTTCTACTAATTCTCAGGCGTAGTCACATTCCTCAACTCCGAGACTTTCTCAAGAGCAAATTCATGGTCTATCGGCACTTCTTCCTCAATCTAATCCCACAGTCACACATTCTACCAATCTAGTGAGTTCTCATAATGTTTCCACTTCTTCTCAAGATCAAGGTAATATCTATTCCTAATGGATTCTAGACACATGTGCTACTGATCATATATCCAGTTATTTATCTCATTTTATTTTTTATTATAGAATCTCACCAATTATAGTATCACTACCCAACAAGAACTCTTCATTCGCTCATTATTCTAGCACAGTTTCTCTTAGCCCACACCTTACTTTACATAATGTCTTGTTTATTCCTAATTTTTCAGTCAATATTATTTCGGTCACAAAGTTAACTAAATCTCTATCTTATAAAATTATCATTTCTGAATTTTCATGTGAAATACAGGACAAGTCAACCCTGCAAATGATTGGGGTTCCTGCATCCACACCCCTTGGTTCACCAGCTTCTATTACTCCTGAGAATTTCATTGCTTATTCTACAATAAGACCTAACTCTATAGATATTTGGCACTCTAGACTAGGGCATCCTACTTCTTCTTGTTATATCAAATTACGCACCATGTATGTCATTTTACTTGATACAAAATACACTCATTGTGATAATTGTCACTATTCTAAGCAAAGGAAATTGCCTTTTCAATTAAGTACTACTATTTCAAAAGCTCCTTTTGATTTAATTCATATTGATATTTGGGGGCCCTATTCTACTTCTTCTGTTGATGGTTTCAAATATTTCACATGGGCTAAATTGATGGCAAGTAAGTCAGATACAAGATCACAACTTATTGGCTTTGTTTCTTATATCAAAACACAATTTGGCATTGATGTAAAAGTTGTTAGATCAGATAATGGTAATGAGTTTGCAATGACAAATTTTTATAGACAAAAAGGGATACAACATCAATTATCTTGTGTTGAAACACCTCAACAAAATGGAGTTGTTGAGAGAAAACATCAACACATTCTCAATGTTGCTAGATCTGTAATGTTTCAATCCCATTTGCCCATAATTTTCTGGTCTTTTGTTGTTCGTTATGTTGTGCAACTCATTAATATTTTACCTTCCAAAGTTTTGGCATATTTTTCTCAATCTCAGCTGTTACACAATGTTAAACCTGACATTACTTACGAGTTTTTGGCTCACTTTGCTATGCTTCAACTCTTCAAGCTCATAGAACAAAATTTCAACCTCGTGCAAGAAAATGTGTTTTACTTGGTTTTAAAAAAGGAGTGAAAGGCTACCTTTTGTTAGATTTAAACTCTAGGGAAATTTTTCTATCAAGGAATATAGTATTTTATGAAAACATATTTCACTTTCTTATTAGTGACAAGAACTCACCTATTGATACACAAAATTCCTTGGATTTTTTCACCAAAATCATTTCCTCTCCATCATCTCTTTTCTCATAAGTTACTGATCAACCCTCTTTACCACCTACATCTCCTCCTACTATTGTTCCAGACCCTGTTATTTTTTCTTCTCAACCTGTTTATGTTGAACCTGCCACTGCTACTCTACAAAGGAAATCAACCAGGCCAAAACATAAACAATCTTATCTGCAGGACTATCATTGCAACATGTTATCTACTTCTTCTGCCACTCAGTCATCCACAGGTACCTTATATTCTATCTCTTCATATCTCTCTTATAATGCATTATCATCTCTTCATAAATCATATGTCTTTAATCTTTCCCAAGTTAGTGAACCTAAAACCTATAACCAAGCTGATTTTGTGGGGTTGAATTAGGCTTCAAATCCACTTCTAACATGGTATCAGAGCCATGGTTAGAGCCTATCTTAACGATATTTGTTGTTTGTTGGACATTTCTGTTTCCACCCGTTGTCAGACCGCTATCGGACCACCCATTAATTTCTAGTATCACGCACGAGATGTCTATACCTCGGCGTGAAGGGGGTGTGTTGGAAGTCACACATCGACTAGAGATAAAACCAATTTATAATATATAAGAGGGGTGCAAACCTCACCTTACAAGCCGATTTTGTGGGGTTGAGTTAGACTTAAAAATCCATTTTCTAATAATGACCATCTTTTTCTTTCTTCTTAGTAAGTTGTGGACCATTTTTTTCTTCTTCACTATTTATTTCTAAAATATTTGAAAAATGAGATTCACCATCACTAGCTCCACCATAAAATTCTAATGTTGGATCAGGTTTATGATCAAAGTAATTGATCTCTTCCTAAATTTTCTAGATAGTTATATAAGAGCACAATAATATCAATATTATCCATAATAGTATAATTCACCTTCCATATTATTCCTTGCTATGACAAAGTACATGTCTCCAAATTCATGATACTTTTTACAAGAACCAAACAAGTCCTTCAATAATTATCAATGGATGTAGTTCTCATTCAAATTTCCTCACACAAAAAACTCCCTCACCTATCTTAGTGTACTTCGATAGACCAACCTCATTCTTCATAAACCTTCTACCATGGTGCAACATAAAATTCAATTTAAAAGTCATTCTACAAATATAACACAATTAAACTATAGTCCAAATGTAAACTCTCAATCAAACGTATGAATCATATATTGTAAGGGTTTCAATCTTTTATCATGCAATGATATGGAAAAGTAAAGGAAACAATTTATAAACAATGTCAATTAGCAACAATGTTCAACAAATCTACTCATCAATAAACATACAAACACATATGCATAAATATTGGTGTATGTATATCATCAATATACATATGCACAAGTTTCATAAAATAAAAACATGCACACAACTAAATAAATACACAATTACAACATTCACAATAAAATAAAAATATAGTTACAACTTCCCTAAATTTGGATGCAAAATTGGAATTTATTCATGTCTCTAAACTTTGATATATTTTAGTCCCTTGATATATTTTTTCTTAATTCAATAAACTTAAATTTTTTTTATACTTTAAACATCATTTGAGACTAAAATTTGATCTCATGTCAAACGTCATTAAACAACTCAAACCCAATATCATTTTAGATATAAAAAAATTAACACAATTGAGTTAAAAATACTATATTTAATTATTTTTAAAGTTTAGAAATTAAATTATATAAAAATTTATAATATAAACAAATTTCAATTTCACATTAAATTATATAAACTTAACTAAAAATATATCTAACCCATATTTTAAATATAACATAAAATATTTAATGATATACAGTTCTATCACGTAAAGATTAGTGGACCAGAATAACAGGTGGATAAAGATTATTTGGGACCATATAATAAAGGTTTTGGTCAATGAAATGAAAAATATTTCGTACCACCATTTCATAATTGGTTTTAGTGTTTTTTGATGGAGCTCGAAAAACAAAATTAGTGTTCAGCCCACAACAAAAACAGAATACGTTGCTGCAACTGCTGTGACTAATCAAGCTTTGTGACTAGGGAGATTTTGATCGATGTCAACTTCACATTGGATAAATTTGATTGATCTGAACTTGGAACAGGATGAAAGCAGATAGATTATTTGTTGACAAGTGTCTACTGCAGAATAAAAGATCAATTTTCTGACCTGCTACATTCACATTCAGAATTTTAGCATACCTACCGTAATATATATAAAGATTTTCTTTTGAAGAACAAACATAAGATTACATTTTTCCAAATAATAACGAAGCTTGAGTACCACAACCACTACACAGTAAGTTTCAACTTTTTCTAATAATGTGCTGACACAGGATAAACTAGTATTAAAAACTTTACACTGACAATGCTTCGAAATTGTACTCTCCCTCTTCCTTATTACATTGTATATGGAAATCTTAAAGGGAACCATAAACCTGGTAGAGCTTTGTTTCTATAATTAAGAGTCTGAAAGAAAAGCTTGCTCGCTAGCTACTGCTGAAGATTTGCAGGCATGTATTACAGTGCAGAAATCTACATTCTCCAGGAATTTCTCAGCATTGTCAAAAACCAAGGGTCCATAATCAAAAACCAATTTCTTGCACTGCAAACAATTTGGAAGACAAATGAATAATCACATTCAAAATGGGATTAGGAAAAGTATGCTCTAGTGCACACTTTATATACAACAACACTGCAAATTCTTAGAATGCACATTAGCCTAGTTCATGATGACATGATGTACAATGACATTATTCCTAGTTCCAGATACTATAATCACTATTCCTAGTTCAAAAAATCCTTCCCCTGGTATCTGAAGAAATAAATTTTCACACTACAATCAATTATTGATGGTGGTAAAGAAGTTGCAAGTCCATGAAAATATTATTATTATTATTATTATCATTATTATTATTGCAAGGAAATTATTGGGTTTACATGCATGATAGTTTCTAATTTGGCCAATAGGATAAAAGTTCGAAATTGAAACTTAATATGATTGAATACAAATGGAGGAATTTGTCAGATTTTGCTCACCGTATTTGCATACTTCTCCACTGAATTGCACAACTTCAGTAATGTCTCAATTATCTCTAGCTGACATTTTGAAATAAAAGGTTAGCAGTTTATTCAACAAATCATAATCTAAACCAAGCAGGGGTAGTGCCAGGATCACCACATTGGAGTGGTCAAAGTAAAGATAGTAAAGGACTCTGAAATGAAAAAAGATGGTAGAAATCTACATATTACATGTTCCTTAGAAATCTACATATTATAGATGAAAGGCTTGTAAAAACTTGAAACTATAGAAAAAGTTTGCTCATACCAGGACAGAGGAACTAAAATTTCACACCACAGTGCCACACTTCATAGCAGGAATATGAAAGTACTTACCTTAGTGTCACTATCTTTCAACTTATCCAACAGAGTTGAAACAGTTTCTTCGCAAAACCCACAGGCATCTTCTTGAACTTGCAAGGAAACATGTTCAACGAGCTGGCAGATATTGATCTCGTGGCAGAATTCTCTAGGCTTGAGTGAAGCTACTTCCGAGAGGAAAATAGGAGTATAATAGTCCACCAAATCAATGCACTGTGAATACAGAAGAAACAAATAAGTTTATAGAGAGCACAGAGAGAAACTAAAGTTGATTTTCCCAGCAATTGAGAACAACTACTCTGCTTGAAAAGATGGCCAACCTTCTGCTTGAAAGAGTGAAGCTGGCTGCATGTGTTGTGCAGGGTATCAATGATCTCTTGATCGGTCTTGTTTTGCTTTATATATTCAAGTGCCTTGGTAGTATATTCCTCACAAAGTGAACACATATCCAGGTTTGCTTTTGGTTCTGCCATTTGAATTTAGGTCAACAAGATCATTGATGCCACACTTTCATTTAAAAGCTATATTAACAGAAAATTATTCAAAACAAAGTTCCAAAGGTTTGAAAATAATGCTTCTAATGGAAAAGGCCTTTGATAAAATCGAAGCTCATCAGTCAAACTGAGAGTAAGAAAGCCAAGAATGAAATTAGTGAACCAGAAGTACCAGTGTTTGCAGTATAAATTTTCATTTGATCAAGGTTGGCCACTTCTCTTGCATCACAAGCCCAAGCAGCACCCAATACAACAAGAAACAAGAGTCCCATCCTTCCTTCCATGATTCCTATAGCAAAAGAATTATTTTTAAATCACAAAGGTATGATATTTCAAATATTTATGAAACGAAATAAGAACTGACTGAAGGGCATATCAAAATATAATACCATTGACACTTGCAAAAATACATATCATATTGGGGTTTAGCACAAAATTACACACACAGAAGCAGAAAAAGGCACATCAAGAGTTCAGACCAAAAACCTTCTGTGTGTGAAACTCTTAAATCACCGAATGTAGTTCAGAAGTTACATAGACAACACAATTCTTAATTAAGTAGGTATAATCAAACCAACAAAACATGCAATTCAGTTCATCCTCCCCCCCATAAAAGAAATATCCCAATTGAGAATACTTTGACGGCAATGATAAGCCATAAAACCAATGATCAAAACATAAAAAGAACCAAAAAACAAACATTCTGGCTGCATCATGTTGTCATCCAACACAGTAATGGAAAACTGAAGCAGTAGCAATTAACTTGACAACAGACAATAGTTAATGCATCATATGATATAGAAAAGAAAATACTAACGGGGGAAATGAAAAATTTTGAGGATTAGTCATTAATGGGTGGTAACTAACGGGAAAAAAGATTACTACTTTTTAGAGTGGTTTCCTTAGAAGCAAAGAGCAAGCAAGGAATGAGGAGAAGAAAGGTTACCTTATATTTGAAAACAAGTGAATGGAAATAAAATGGTAGTGATTCCTTGAAGGAACTTGGAGTGTCGTGTTGGTTGGTGCATCAATGAATGGTTGATTAGTTTGCTATCTTCACTTGGTAGGTAGCAATATTAATTGAGCATGAGTTTCTTGAAAATCGACAAAAACACTCCAGTGTGGGGAGCCCCAAGGAGAAGAATGTGTGCCTCACTTCATCCTTATTTGCCATAATCAAGGAGGGAATCTAGCTCTGATGAAAAAAATGAAGGGACGTGATCTGCTATGTTCATGTGCAAAAATAAAAATCTGTCTAAAACTGTTACCAGATAACCGAAAGGTGAAAAAGAAAAACACATCATCAATCTTAAATCCTACGCAATCACTTGTAGTGGGGGTTTCCTTCTACTTTGATATTTTCTATATTTGAAAATACACTTTATTTTTTTCAATAATAGAAAATTTGTCCCTGCAATTGTTTATTAGAATCCAATGTTGATGGACAAAACCAAAGGTAATGTGTGAAAACACTCTGGATTGAATTAATATAGCATAGATCAAAGATTAAAAGGCAAGATTTTTCTTCATATGTGGAGAAGAAAGAACAAACTGTTGTACTTCTTGGCCATGCATTTAAATGTATACGTACTATGGCCCAAGAAAAAAAAAAGAAATTAATCATTTATTCACTGAAAGAGTAAAAAATATTTTTTAATTATTTAAATCTTTTATAAGAATAAATATATTTAATGTGGTCACGTTTAAAAAAATTAAAACTTAGCTTTTTATATATATTTTTATGTATTATCTGTATTAAGTTGTACACTTTGAATAAATTAAAGTTATTCTAATATAACTTTTAAGATGCGCTGAAAATTAATATTACTGTGTCTGATAGTATATAATTCAACATTAGTGGAAAAAAATCTCCACCATTAATATATTTTAATTAATTTCTAAAAAATATTTAGTACTCATTGTTAAAATATGGTATGAAAATATTAAATTATTGTTCAAACAATGAAAGGAAACATCGTGAGATCGGACAAACGGATGAAACATGAGAAATCTACCAAACTTGGTCATTTTTTATGTACAAACACCCTTCTCAGTTACCCATTACAAATAGCTGAATTTTGTTAGTTAATTTTAACGTTTGAATGTTGGTTCCACTTAATTGTCAATGTTTGGACTCGAGGGAGAAACAATAGAGAACTAGAAATGTTTTATTTTCAGTAATTTTATTTAAATTTATTAATATTTAAAGTAATTGAATTTTTTTAACAATTGTTAAGTGTGCCTATTAAAGAAAAAATTAACATCGATATATTAACATTAATTTTTTTAATAAATATACTTGATAATTATTAAAAGTTAAATATATATTTAATTAACTTAATTATTAATGAAATTCAAATTAAATTAATAAAATTCAAATTTTCATACTAAGATTTATTATGCAAAAAATCCAAACAGGTCAATACTTCATCATTCACTACAAACCCTTTAAAATTTCAATTCTAATATGTTTTAATTCAAATTTTGAAATGTTTTTTTTTTTCATCTGTCTTTTTCATGATGAAAGGGTTTGGTGTAGTGTAATTTACTCATTACTCCCTTTCCGTTTGATCCAATCTCATTTTTTTAAAGGCCATGTAAAAGGTTATAGCCTAGTATAGTATATCAAATACATAAGAAACGTTGTTCAAATTGTATTATTAGCTCTAATGGCATAAAGGTTGCTTAACTATATATTATATGAACTGGTTATTAATAATTTTTTTAACACTCTTCATAACTTTGAGTTGTTTAAAACCATATAAAAATGTTTACATAACTAAATTTTAAGATGGAGGGTATTTGAATAATTTTATTTTCAAAACTAAAAAAACAATAAATTTCCCAAACTCTTATTCACCTCTCTCTCATCCCTCATTCCTCTCAACCCTTTTATCTTTCATCTCTCTCACTTCAACATTCTCTCTGTCATTCTACAGTAGCCTCAATCCGTCAGTCACTGTTTCTCCAATCTTCACGAACCTCTCCAATTTCATCATTTTCGGATGTTAAATCATCATCTCTAAAAAGCACTTCAGGCTAATTACCAATTCTTTCATATGTCATTATGCTTGTGAAAATTTAGAGAAAAATCCAACCTAAAAATATAGTAAAATAAAATAAACAAGAGTAATGATTTTTCCCAAGTTATGATTCTTCACCTTGCAAATCAACATATTTTAACCCAAAGCATATCAATTGTTTCGTCATTCAAATGTTAAGCAAAGCAAGTAAAGAAAGTCACAAACAAGGGAGGTCACGTAATAGTCAAAGTATCAAACCTCCTTGAAACTGCTTCTAAAATTCAAAAATGAAATTTAATAACAACTAGAAGGGAAAAAATATAACACCACCCTCCAATCAAAAATCAACATCAACATCATCAATTATTTTATTACAATTATTTTGTTATTAAAGTGACAAACAAATAAACGAACAAAATAAATTGCGGTGTCGCGAATTGTTGTGTGTGGGTGAGAGAGAGGATGGAGATGAGAGAGAAACAAATTAGACAAGTAAGGAATGTGGCCTATGATTAGATAGATAGGTGTTTCTGATTTTTTTTTTTTATCTTTTTATTTTAAATTAAAAATAAGAATTATTAAAATACCTTTGTGTTTAAAGTATGTCTCTTTATATACTAAAACTTATATTTTGCTAAAATATACCAACTAAAAAAAGAGTTTAAATATATCAAAAACAAAATATATATATATATATATATATATATATATATATATATATATATATATATATATATATATATATATATATATATATATATATATATATATATATATATATATATATATATATATATATATATATATATATATATATATATATATATATATATATATATATATATATATATATATATATATATATATATATATATAGTATCACAACGAGTTTGTTAAGAGATTTCTTTTATAAAACTCTCAATTATTCAGGAATGTAAATTAATTTAATATTAAAATCAAAATCCATTAGTTACAGTGATGAAGATTTATCAACTATCCATTAAACCATTATCAATCTGATTTCTAGTTAATTATTGAAATAAAGTATTAGTTTCAAATAGTTTCATACTAAATCATCAAAAACATTCACATCTCAATTGTATCGAGACTCGAAATCCATAATAATTTGTGATCACAAAAAATTTTATTAAAAAGAAATACTTATTTAAAATATCATTTACAAAAAACTTATTTAATATTCATTAGATAATTAAAAAAAAGGGTTAAATATGTTATTAGTCCCTCAACTATCAAGCAATTTTATTTTTCGTCTCTATTTCAAACTTTGTACGATTTGATCCCTCTTCTTAAGGAAACCATAATTTTTGGTCCTCCAAAACAAACGGCGTTAAAATTCAGGTGAGGTGGCTAACGTATAGGCACGTGGGATGACATTTATCCTTTCTAACATTTGCCACGTGTGTTTACATTTAAATGCAAAGTGAGAACTTTGCTTTATTAGGTTAATCGGTAAAGTTTGGTTCACTGTGTGGTCTGAAGGTTGAAGAGCAAAGACGAGCACATCATTTCAGCTGGAAAGAAGGTTGAAGGTGAATCGCAAAAGGTTGGATTTTCATCTTCTTCAACATTGGTGTAGTTGGTCACGTAAGTTCATTTTCCTCTTTCGTTTCGTGTGAATGGATGGATTTGGGATATAGGGTTTTTGTTGGGAGTGGTCGAACTTGATTTAGTTTGGAAATTACTGTTGAAGGGAAATGGAAGCTGACAAAGGAGGAAATGGTTGCACGCGAAGGAGTATTGGTTCTAGAATGTCCCAAACATATGGATCATCCTCTCACTTAGCTTCAAAAAATTGTGGTTGTGGGGAAAAATTGTTGTTGTTGAAGGCAACTACATTGAAGAACAAATGGAGACTATTTTATAAATGTAGAAATTGGGCAGTAAGTGAGAAAATGTTTTACTTATTGTGATGAAGTTTGTATTCATGATTTGTAATTTCTTTTGCAGAGTAATTCAAGTTGTAACTACTTTGAATGAGTTGATGAAGGAGACTCTAAAATTGAAGGAAGCTTACAAAGGAGGAGTGAAGAAGTTGAAGTCTGTATTGAAAATGTTGTGTTGGATCTAAGGAAGAAGAAGGACAAGTTGAAGAGGAAATTAGAGCAAGAGAGAAAAAAGTTCAAAATGATGTTGGTCTTGTTTGTATTGTCATTATGGGCATTAACCGTGATGTTTTGTATTATGTTTGTACTGAAGATAAATTGTAATTAGATTGGTAATGTTGTGTTGTGGATGTACTTTGAAGTTTTAAATTCAATAAAATGTGGACAACATATGTGATTACTTTGTGTTATGTGCATTTCTGTTATGTGATTATAGTTGTTATTTTAAATCAAAGAGTTTGACAGCATATCCATAGTTCACAACCTAATGTAAGTCTTTCAATGATGCATAGTTTATAAAAATCAGTTACACCCAAAATCTCAACCAGTAAAAGCATTATATTGTTATGCGTAATTTGGACATGTGAATGAAGTCTTCATTTCAAGTATAAAGAATGACCAAATATCATTCGATGTGGATGGTTTATATAAGTTGGAACAATCTATTATACTGAACCTGATAAGCACAAAAAAAATGTGACAACAGAAAGCACCAGTATTGAACCTGATAAGGTTTTTCACTTATAACATCAATCTTCCAAGATTATTGAACCTGAAAACATACATCAAAAATAGAAACTCTGTCTATTATGAGATTCCAACCCCCTAATGCTTTGAAAATAACTACTCCAACAAGTAATTTAAAGCACAATGACTGAAATGGACAGTGAAGAGTAAAATGTCATCCGAGTACAGAGCATTGCATTCAACAAAAAGAAGTGGTCTCGGAGAATTGCATTGAACAGATTATAGTGGTCCCAGAGCACTATAAATAACACAAGAATTCAGTCAACAATAACAAGTGGTCCCCGAGTACTTTAATTAACATTGGATGTGCTACACTATATGACAAACAAGTTGTCTAAAAAATACTGTGCCCACTACAAATGGTCTCCCTAAGTAGGTCCCAATCAGTACATTATAGCATTAAAAAAAGTGTGTGGAAATCAATTACAACTCGCTTGAGACCCTAGAAATTGTGCAGCCAATCTTGAGGATGTTCTTCTTTCCCCTTCACGCATATGTGCAGCCCCTCTAAGTTGTGATGTTGATGCAACCCCTGCATCTGTGCCTGCTCCCATTCGTGATGTTGTTTGACCTTGTGAGGTTGATGCAGATGGTTCACCAGCCGCTGCAGTTCTTCTTGCAGATCCTTCCCTTCCAGTTGATGCATATCCTCCCCTTCCACCTGATGCAATTCTTCTTGCAAATGCTCTCCTTCTAGTTGATATAGATTCTCCCATTGCAGCTGATGCAAATGTTGTTGCAGATGTGCCTCTTGTGTCCTGTGAAAGGATTAAGGTAGTTAGATTTGACATACTTATAAATAAATGAACTTGTAAATAACATGTTCAGGAGGAAGTACCTTGCTTTTCTGCCCCTTTTTACAACTTCTTACATTGTGTCCATATGCATTACAACTGCTACACTTCATACCAATATTTTTCTTGGACAACTTTGAATGGCTGACATATTCATCTGCTTCTCTTCTTCTTAACTTTTTAGGTCTCCCAGGAAGTGTTTTATAAGTGGGTGGTAGTAGTGGGGCAGTGTCGGATGTAGGCCAAAGTTGTTGTCCATTGATTGGAATTATTTCAGGTGCATAACAAGTTTGATAAGCATGTTTCTTGTAATATGGATGAACGTAATCTTCTAGGTTTTCTAATTTATAATGTATGGCAGCAACAGCATGTCTACAAGGTATTCCTACCAAATTTCAAAAGTAACAACTACAACTATGATTACTTATATCAACTATAAACTTGTCCATTGTAAAGCCATGAGTAACTTCAAATTTAGCACCCCCTGCCCAAACTGGAAGCCAATTCTCACTCCTTTCAACTTCCCTATCAAGTCTTTTTCTTGGTTTAGGCATAACATCACCAGGTTATGTGATAACTTTTTCTCTAAGTGTTGCAAACCTACTCATAATATATGACCTAATCCATTCCATCATAGTAATTATAGGTTTGTCTCTTGCCAGCAAAATTGTACCATTAAATGACTCAGAAAAATTATTGATCAACACATCACATCTAGGATAAGCACTAAATGCATGTTTACACCAAGATTTAGTTGGAATTGTCATTAACCAATTATAAGCATCACAATTCGCAGTCTTCAACTCACCCATTTTTTTTCCCAGTCCTGAAAGTATGCTGCCTTGGCAACCCCCATCATAAGGTCTCTAATGAGTAGTCCTCCACCAACTTTCTTCTTATAGTTGTTGTACAAATGCCTTAAACACAGTCTGTGCTCCACCCCATTCAAAATCTCATCAAATACTGCCATTAATCCTTGCCAACAAATGCCAACAGCCTTTAATAAAGTAACTTAACATTTTGAATAAAAGAGGGAATGAAAAAACATATTGATGTATAAAGTAACTTAACATTACCTTTTGCTGATCCGAAATAAAGATCCATCGTTGAGAATCTAATCCCCCAATATCACCCAGCAGCAGGCTTAAAAATCACCTCCATGTCTCTTTGCATTCATTTTCAACCACAGCAAAAGCTAGTGGGAAATATTGGTCATTAGGGTCTCTTGCCACTGCCACTAACAACTGACCTCCATATGTTGTCTTCAAATGACAACCATCTACCCCAATGAATGGCCTGCAACTTCCTAAGAACCCCTCTTTACAGCCCTCTAAACACATGTAAAATGACCCAAACCGTGGTGGCAAAGTGGGTTGGGGTTGATTGACCTTAATCTTGAATGTTCCAGCCTTTACTCTTAGCAACTCAGCCACATAATCATACAAACGTCCATATTATCGTTCTCCATCACCCACTAAAGAATCCATAGCAATTTGCTTTGCTCTTCCTGCTTTCTAAGGAGTAATTCCAACACTAAAGGACTTTTTGATTTCATCTATGATTTGGTTTACTGTCATGCCTCCCACATTTACAAATCTGTCTACCAATACTTGTGCAATCCATTGCACACTTGCACTTTTGTTACCAAAAACCCTTCCACACTTGTGACGTCCAACGAGAGTTTTCACTCTAAAAATTTTCCTACCTCCTACCTTGCTAGCCGTAATTACAAAACCACATCCCTTTTTACAAACTGCCCTCCCTTTCTTCAAATCATTCTTAACAAACTTCACTTCTTTGCCATTTAAAACGCTATGCTCCTGTAGGGCACTTTTAAAATCTTTCAATGACTTAAACTCCATCCCCAATGTAAATTTGAAGCTCTTGGTCATATCATCTGCTCTATACTTTGGAAACTTCCTCCTATTCTCACTAATAGCCTCATCACTATCCACATTTGAAGACAACTCATCTGTATTGTAATCTTCATTTATCTCATGCTCATGGTGTCCAACATCTTCGTTAATCATAAATGACCCCTCACCACCACCGTTTCTTCTCCTCACAGTTTTCTTCCTCTTTTTCATTCTACTTCACCTCTTTAAAACATGATTAATATTTCTTCTTTCTTCCTCCACCCTCTCATCCTCCACCCTCTCATCCTCCATCCCAAACCCATCATCATCATTTTCCATTCTTTCCTCTTCACTATCATCCACATTTTCCACCACTTCTTCCTCAACCACATTGCCCTCTTCCTCTTCCTCATCAACATAAGTCTCTTCCTCACCCCTCTATACATATTTGCCCTCAACATTCCCCTCTTCCTCTTCGTAATCCATTAGGACATCTTCTACTTCCACATTCCCCTCCACCCCACCAACATAACCATCTTCTTTATCCATTGCATCATCTTCTTCATCCTCATAAGCATGTGCTTCACCAACATAACCAACTTCTTCATCCACAATAGCATCTTCTTCAACAACATATGCATGTATATCATCCACAATAACCTCTTCTTCCTCACGCATATTTACCTCTTCTTCCATAATTACCTCTTCCTCCGTCTCCTGTATGTGTACTGCCTCTTCACCAAAACTCAGAAACTTAACTTCATCTGGCTGACTAGGTTGTACATGTTGGACATAGATTTCAACCTCATCATTATTTGCCTCTGCATAGTTAGCCAAGAACAGTGCTTCCCTGTCATCACTGAGTATTCTCAGGTTGTTCATCGCCTTTTGTTTTGCCCCCTTCCACCATAGCTTGAACTCTGCATCATACTTGAATTCTCTAACATATCCCACTGCTTCAAAGTAAGACCACCTGTCCGGATCAATTCCTTTTATAACATGTATTTCTCCTCCCACATATTTTATTCCCTTATTCTTCATGAACTTCCCCATGTAATGCAGAGAAACATCAAAAACCATTGCTAATCCTACATTGTAAAATGAAAATTTTACTCACACAATGCACAACAAGCAATGGAGTCACAGTAAACGAAAACGAAAAGAACAAAATTACCTTCTTCGAATCGCCTTTCTTACACACACAATGCAAACAAACACTGGAGCAACAACAATCGTCAAACCAAATTGATGGAACCACAACCCTAATCGTGACTTAGGTTCAAGATAAAACAAAGTTATCAACCCCAATTTTGATTCGCATAACAAGATCCCAATACTTAGTAAGTATATAAACCCTTATCTCCGTCATCTGATTTAATCACTTATCAATTTCAATTTAAAATGTAAACACATGTGGCAAATGTTAGAAAGGATACATGTCATCACACATGCCTATACGTTAGTCACCTCACTTGAATTTTAACGTCGTTTGTTTTAGAGGACCAAAAGTTATGGTTTCGTTAAGGAGAGGGATCAAATCGTACAAAATTTAAAATAGAGACGAAAAATAAAATCGCTTAATAGTTTAGGGACTAATAACATATTTAACCCTAAAAAAATATTCAAACAATATGAAGTAAAAATAAGTAATTAAAAGTTAAAATGAGAAGTTTCTCTTATATACAGAGATTATTTTCTTATTACATTTAGCTACTAGTTTTTACTTTAATAATTTTTTGATTTAAAAATATATTATTTAATGAATATCATACCTTAAAAATTAATTCACAATTATAAAAAAATGGACGAATGAATTTAATGTACTTTAAATTACAAAAATATTTTTAATCATATTTTTTGTTATTTTGACTTCAATTATTTTCTAAATTAAAACAAAAAAAGTGAAAATAGAATAATTTTATTTAACTTTTATATGTGATATTTTATTTGATAAAATACTAAATGACTTGATGATGATCAATAAATGAATGCAAAAATTTTAAAATCATTAAAGTATTATTCTTCCCCTGCTATATATTTATATATATATATATATATATCTAATAATTAAAAATATATTTTAAAAATTGAGCATACAAAATCAATTATGCAGTAAATGCCACAATCACTGTCACAATATTGTCCACTTTATTTCATATATATATATATATATATATATATATATATATATATATATATATATATATATATATATATATATATATATATATATATATTAGTCAAAACTTATTGAACTTCGTTTATAATTTAATTGGTTTTGCTACATATTCCTCTAAGAAGATATTAATTTATTTTTTTTAACTTTTATGTCGTATTAACGTCTATTAAATATAAATTCTAATTTAAATAAATATTATAATTTACCCTCAAAGTAAATGAAAAAAGCATGTTCATCACAAAGTAAAAGAAAAAGAAAAAAAAAACTTAAATAAATAAAAATAACTAAAATAAGTGACAATAATTCTAAAAAAAAAAATATTTAATGTTTAACTATTTTAACCATTATAGCTATATTCCTCACTAAAGTATTTCAACTAAAATATGGTTTAATACCCAATTTTGTCTCCAGTTTGATTGGCAAATATCAATTTAGTCTCTCGTTAGAAAAGTGTTTGAAATAGGTTCTTACTGTAAATTTATGAGTCAAATTAGTCCCTTCCGTTAAATATAACCAAACAGAGTTAATGGGATGATGATGTGGCAGTACTTAGTGGTTACGTGTGAAAATATAATTGTTTGTGTGCAAGGTTACGTGTTGGATAATTAGAGAAGAAAGGGTTTCATTAAGAAATTGGGTTTTTTAAAATCAATTTCTCCATTCTCAGTCAAGATAGCAACTCATATTCAACCATCGTCATTGTTGGGAAAATCTCACAATACACACTCAAATATTTTCCTGAAATTGAGTCTTTATTATTCATTATAATTGAAGGGCTTTAAATAGCCATAACACTTACAATATTACGAGGAATAAAAATAAAATATCAACTATCTTAAAAATAAAATATGCTTAATCTATCATAAAATAATATTGTACCTAGATAAACCGAAAATCATAACTACTTATCCCTATTTTATCTCTATCAAATCAAACTAAATATTACTATACCCAGAAACTAATAAAATAATATTTAAACAAAATTATTAATAAAACCCTAAAATTTAAGTTTATCCCAACAGCCATAACCATCTTGCCACTCACAACTACTACCAACACCTTTTCACCATCTTCAGCTCCATCGAATGTCCATTCTCATCCTTCTTATCATACTTTTCTCCTATTTCCCTTGCTTTCAACCAAAAACATAACACACCAAAAACAGATTAACAATCCCAACCAACTCATTCTCCATCTTCAATCCTCAATTCTCAAATCATTCAAACCTTCATTCTCTCTGCAAATTCAATTCAAATTCAACCCCACCATTCATTCCTTCCTCAAGCCTCCCAAAAAATAGCTTGAAACACACCACACACAAAAAAGAATCCCATAAAACTTCACAGACACACAGGTACACACGAAGAAGAAAAACTCGACGAGGAATAAAAAAGTTCAGTTTGTTCTTTAGGGTGATCATCGTTTCGTCAATGGCCACAGGACCCGAAAGATCGAAACCACTGCACAACTTTTCGTTGCCCTGTTTGAAATGGCGCACCCAACGGTTACTTCGCTGCGTCAACGCCAACCTCGATTGCCGATCCTCGAGATTCGACGCGCTCCAGAACGGCGTCGTTCGAGTCCCCAACAAGCGCAAAATGAACGACAGCGACGTCGTTTTCTTGGGAGGACTCGGAGAAGAAGCTAGTAGCGTGGCCAACCATGCCATGATGCCTTGGAATTTGAGAACGAGAGAAACCCCAACCAAGCTCAGTGGAGGTGTGGCGGCGACTAGGGGCTTAGTCTCCAATGGCAGCAGCGATGAACCCGACAGGAGCGGACCACAGTGGCGTCTCCATCGCTGTTGCGGAGTTGAAAAGGAGGAGAGAAACCCTAACTTTTGGAAGAAAAGAAAGGGGAACTCTGATGGTTCCCCTTGCCGCAACACGCGTTGTCAACGACGACGACCTTGTTTGATGCAGTTGCAGCGACGACCTTGTTTGATGCAGTTGCGGCGACGACTCTGGCAGCGGAGAATGATGGGAGGCACGGCGGTGAGGGCGCAGCGTGGAGAGGCGAGAGTACTTCTCTAGCACGCGAAGAGAGGCAGGAGAGGAGAGGTTGGCGCGGTGGTCGGCGGTGACTCTGGCAACGATCGGTGTCACCGGCGACAGTCTTGGCCGGCCAGTGGGATGTGCGGCGGTGTTGGGCTGATGGAAGGTAGGGCTGCCACGGTTGGAAGTGAAGAAGAGACTCTAAACTTTGTCCCAAGAGAGAAAAAAGAAGAAACCCTAGTTTTAATCTAAAGGAGCTTTGGGCCTATACACCAAAACTCTTTCTTCTCTAATTAACCAACACGTAAGCACGCACACAATTATATTTTCACACGTAACCACTAACTACTGCCACATGATCATCCCATTAACTCTATTTGGTTATATTTAACGGAATGGGCTAATTTGACTCATAAATTTACAAGTAAAGATCTATTTCAAACACTTTTCTAACAAGTGATTAAATTGAGATTTGTTAACCAAACTGAAGATAAATTTGGGTATTAAACCTTAAAATAAAAATTATAACAATTTTAATAGCAAAGGATACATTTTCAAAAAATAAATCAAAATGGGTCCGGTGGGAAAATAACTCTTTAAATGGATTTGTTTGCTGAGCATTTCGGAAATTCAGTTCTATAAGAGCCCAATTTCCACTTCTAATGTGCAGCTTCGACCAGTCCACCAAAAATTTAATAAGGAAAAAGTTCCTAAATTTATAAAAAACTTTTAATTAAGACATGAAAGTTTTCTGCTAGACTCACGTATACATTAGTTTTTCATCATGCATTTCACAATCTTTGATCTCATTTCGTTTTCAATCAAATGCTTCATATTATTCTTACTCTAGCTTTTCATAGAACTGTGTACAAATTATAGCAGCAAAAGAACATTAGGCAAATGAAAAATTACAACACCACGATTGAAGAGGTTATGAATTCATATACGAATCATCTCTACAACTAGCATAATAAGTCAATATACATTATACAAGCAGGATAGCAACCTTAAAAAAACACTGTTAAAATACAAGCAACCATAATAATAACAACAGAATCAGACAAGCACTGATAAAAAAAGATGCATCTATAGTCTAGCTTTTGGCACTGCTAGATTGAGCAAATAGTTCAAACAATGCATCACCTCAAATTCAGGGTTGGCTTCTTCTTATTCTTCTGCTGTTTTGACAAAATATGAGAGAAACGTGCAAATCCAAATTTATTTCTCTTGGTAGAAAACAGCTTACGGCTAGTTCCTTTCTCAATTTGTCTGTCAATTGGTGGATCAATGTTTTGTTTACCAAGCATCTGACCCAGAGACACATTCTGTTTCATTGAGATTCTTTCTCCAGCTTCACACTCTTGTGGTTGAAGCAGCTTTCTGCTAAGTATTTGTCCTATTGATAGGGTTGACTTTAGAACGGGCTTTGCTTCATCATTTACCAGATTTAATCCATTAACATCTAGTAACCGAGGATCTCTCCAATGATGAGAGGAACAAGAGGTTTTGAACTTGGTGGGGTTTTGTATAGAGCGTCTTTTGTGACCCTCCGAGCGCCAATTCCTTAAAGCCTCTTCAACCTCTACCTTGTCTCTATTTGCAGCTTCTACCCTTTCCAGAGCTTCTTCTAGGGCCTTCTTGCTGGTTTTAACTTCCTCTGTAGCTTCTTCTACCCTTTTCAAAATGTCCATGTTTGACAAATTTGTTTCATCAACTTCAAGCATTGCATTTGCAACTCTCTTCCTAGATTGTTCCTCTGCATCATGGGCTTTGCATGTCAGAGCGGTATACTCTTCAAATGAAAGAGTAATCTGATTTCCAGGTAAACTCTCATTTTCATGATTAGATAATGCGTTAATTTCTACAAGGGCAAAAGCTTCTGCAGCTCTAGCAGCTTCTTTCATTTTTCTGGCTGCAACCAATCTGATTTCAGCAGTTCTTATCATGGTTTTTGTCTGTTCAATCTCGGACATGGTTCTCAGAACTTCTGCTTTTGCAGATTCTCCCATTATTTTGAAATTCTCGGCCTCAGAACTCAATCGCTGGAGCTCTCTAGTAATAACCGAAGGATCATCTGAAGCATCTTTAATTTCAGCCCCTTTTGCTATTTGCAGCCTTAATCTGGTATGGTTTAGCTCTTCCTCAAGAGAAGATATTTTTGAAGTATTTTGAGCTAACCTCTCACGTGTTTTCTCAAGTGAGATTCTTTCCTTCTCTAACTTCTTATTGAGCGATTCTACAGAAGTTCGGACATCAGCGAGATCAACAGTAGTTCTGGTTAAATTCAACTTGGCCTGCTTCAATTCCTGTAATATTAAACCCGGCACAGATGGAAGATGGGAAGCAAAACCTTGTCTGGAAGGTTGAAGAACATTCAATTGACTCATCTGGTTTTCCTTTTCTTCATTCTCTTCAACAACTGATTTTCTATCACATTCGCCAAGCTGAAGATTCAAGTTCACTTCAGACTGTTCCTTCTGTATCTTTGATTTCAATTCTTCAACAAGCTTTTTGGTACTTTCCAATTCTTTCAACACATCAAGAGTTTCCCTTTCTTTCAAGATCAGTTCTTTCTCCAATCCTGAAGCCTGCTCCTCCAGTGTTTCAGTGCTGAGCTCTGCTGAGTGCTGCTGCTAACAAAGATGGGGATAGGTGAGATACTTGAAAATTTAACTCAACCAAATACTTGAAAAGGAAATTTAAGGAAAAAACCCAATATTAACAGATAAAGTAGTATAATGCCAATGACAAAACGTAGATAGAAATCCCTTAGTGCTTTTGGTGTTCTCTGATCACAATTAAAGTTTCAATTTAGTAATTGGCATAATATAGGTTTGGGTTAAAGATCAACACAGGTTACTGAAGTATTTAAATTTTTTCCTTAAAACACCAATAGTTTCATTCCAATTTACCAATCAAGAAATTAATACAAAGATAGCCTTTTTTTCTTTTTTCCTAAGATTTTAACAGCATTCTCCATAAATGACTTAAACTACAGTTCATGGGATCCAATCCTCGTACAACACAGATATAAAAACAAGGAATGAGAGAGGGATTTGAATAAAATTTGTTGTTTGCTTCAAAGGTTTAGAGGTAAGGGAAAATGAGGATACTTCCCTTCCAATTAAGAGTTCTCTTCTAAAAACAAGATGCTTTTATTTTTCCAGTTCCTCTCCTCACTTGAAACTAAACCGTACGTCCAAGGTTCTAAATTACAACTACAGTCATGGTTTTGTCACAATCCATGACATTACCGAAAACTAAAAACAAATACAACAAATGCGGCCCCATTTATAACTGGAGACCCCAAAAAGCCTTGAAATTGTGCCACAATTGCAGCTGCAAATCATTTTTTAAACCTTGAAAGAGTCTGTAGATCTTTGAAACCTTGAACAAGATTTTAAAAAACCAGTCCACAACCACAACTGTAGCTGCAATTTCCTGCAATACCAAGAACTCAACAAAAATAGACTCTGCGACCACAATTTTAAACCTTAATCTTCAAAGAGTTCCTTAATCTTAACCCACGAGCCAAAGGAAACAAGGAGAAACAACCCAGAATCACAACAAAAAACCAATTTTTCGACAGCAAACATTAAGGAAACAGCACAAATGGGTCCATACAAACATATCACAACTTACCACAACAGCAAACAAAAAACAAAAGAACCCCAGTTTCCCCCACTCCACACAAGTAAAACAACAGAGACACCCATCAAAATTCCATAAAAAAAGGTACTACCTTTTCAACTGAAAAGGGAGAGGGGCATACCAAAACAAAGAAATGGCAGCATTTCAGCTTGTGCGGTGCTCTAAGTAGCAATGCCACAACTCAATTAGAGAGAGAGAGAGAGAGAGAGGGAGTACCTCTGAATGAGAAGGCACACACGTACTGATCTTACTGTGAAGGGGTTTCCAGTAACCAATACCCCCAAACATTGTGACCGCATCTTTCACCGATTCAAAGGGTGCTGAAGTATCAACCTCCGTTCTCAAACTCTTCTTCTCCGAACTCCGTTCGCCTTGATTCGTCGTCGTTTCGGCTACGTCAGCACCTCCCATTTCCATCTTCACCTGCACAAACAAACTGAAAAAAAAAAACAGAAGAGAAGCAGCACAGAAACAGCCTCGTTCGTGCTCGCTAGAATTTGTAGCACGCGACAAAAGAACACAAAGTGAAGAAAAGCGACAAGTAACTAAGGTGAGTGTTTGTGTTGCGTTTTAGTACAAAAAATGTTGTCTTGTCGCACTCATGCGCTTGGCAACGGACAGTAGAATCAGAGTGTGAGGGAGAAATCAGAAAAAAGTTCAAGTGAACGTTTCAGAGTTTCCCAAAATACCCATAACAAAAATAGGTTATTTTATAAAGTATTATAAATAATTACAGCAATATCACAAAAACCACGTTATTTAATTTTTAAATATTGAAGACTTTATTGAATCTTAAAAATTATCACATTCTTTGAAATTTTGAAAACCTGAATTAAATATTTTATTGATAAAGAGATTAAATAGACAAATAAATAATTGATTGAAAAAGACTAAGCCTAATGTTTTTCAAGTTAAAAAAGTAAACGTGTAAAGTGTTGTAGTGTGGGCCCACACCAATGCAGTTTCAACAGTTGAAGTGTGTGAACGGTAACTTACACAGAAGTGTTTACTTTAGTTGAATTTGATTTTGAAAATTTTGACGTTGCAACTTTAAAGCTTGAGTGCTTTTGAAAATTAGACTAGTATGGTTTGATTGTAGAAAAAAGTCAACTCTTAGAATTGCCCCGAAATAGCGTTGAGTACAACAATTTGAATACCATCTTTTCAAATTCTAGAAGAGCAAAAGTTACAATAGATAATTTCAGGTAATAGAAAAATCAAATTTATTTTTGTGCTTATATTTTCTCCTCTTAAAAGTTCCTATGAACGGAATTTATTTCAAGATGTTGTATGCAGTTTCAGTTTTACTTGCAAAGCAATTGCTCAGTTTTAAAGTGGCAGTACAAATATTTGGGATCAATTATGAAATTGCATCGATATCACATTAGTGTGTGGGTTTATAATGATATGAGTTTATGGATTCTATTTTTTTTTATTAGTGACTCTTTCAATGCTTAAAAATTTATATTGGTTCAATAATATAGATCTGAAAATAAATTAATATTAAAATTGAGTTGAAAATGACTTTTTTTTTTAATAAACGGTGGAATTATGATATCTTATAAAAATAAATAATTTTTTTTAATTATAAATTTAAGAAAGTTGTGCAATGATAGAACGAATTCATTATGAAGAAGTCTTATCAACTAAACACAACTATGTTTAATCCGAGTGAAATTATGACCAAAAATATAACATTTGTGTTGGTTAATTAATTGTTTGATTTAATTTTGTTTTTTTATTTTTATAAAATTAAAATTGTTCTAATGTGACAATTTTGGAAGCTGATTATTGACAAAGTCCGATTGACACAACTTCAATGACATAAAGAAGTTGTCTGACATTACTCTAGTGCAATTTTTGTCTTGAAGATGTATGTTTATAGCACAATTTCATTGTTTGTGTATTTTAGACTGAAATCGTTTGAAACTCATACACTTATACTACAATATCACTTTATTAACTACATAAATGGTTGGCTTTACAACAATGTCAATTGTTCTCTTTCTAGAACAAGCATTTCTTGTAAGCAATTCTTTGATTTTTCAATTGAATGAAAAATACATACAGGATCTTGAATTTTCATGATACTCACTATTCTCTCAAACACAGTGGAAAAGAACTTACATGGATCCATTGTACAGTTTCTTCCTGTCAAACGTTCTCCCTTCTCTTACTTCACTTTAATGCTTTCTTGATGATATAGAAATTCTGAAGGATGTCAATCTCTGTCAAAGTCTCAGTTTTCTTTCTTTTCAGAGAACGTAACCTTTTATTTCTCTCTTTTAGAAACTTTTTACGTCAACCGTAGACTCATCTTTTCCCTCTTTTATGATATTTAATTAACTTTAATAAAATACCAAAATGCCCTTTATTGAAGTGAGAAGAGAGGAATTAATTTTAATAACTCTAAAATAATCCCTATAACTTTAATACATTATATTCTAATAATCATCACATTAGAATCTGTACATCAAAGTTATACTTTAAATTACATGAACCAATCTTAAATATTAATATAATTTAACATTCTCCCACTTGGTTCATGTGATGACTTGAAGATCTAAATCTAAACTTTAAGTGTGCACCATTCATTAGAATTATCAAGTCATCATCCTTATATGAATTGAAATAATCGGATCATGGCGGGCAAAAGTCATGAACGACAAGATTCCTTCCATGTATCACATAATCAAACCAACTCAACATAACTTTAATCAATCTTTTAACTTTCATGTCTCTAAAAGAGATATAACATGTTACCACAATCAATAATACATGTATATAACTTAATGTGGATAACAATAGAATAAAGAGAAACATAACTTTAATTGAATTCACAAGTGTCATGACAGTGCAAGCATATAACTATACATATCCATATAGATAGATAACATCATTATGTTAATATTGACTTATCCATAATGCCCATACTTTTAACATGGCCAATAAAAGTTTTGGGCGGTAGTCCTTTAGTTAACGGATCTGCTATCATCAAATCCGTACCAATATGCTCAATCAACACTCTACGTTTCTGCACTTCTTCTTTGACCGACAAGTATTTCAAATCCATGTGTTTAGCACCCTTTGAGTACTTGTCATTTTTAGAGAAGAAGACGGCTGCAAAATTATCACAATAAATCCTTATCGGCCTAGCAATACTGTCAATAATGCCAAGCCTCGATACAAAGTTCTGCAACCACAAAGCATGAACTGTGGCCTCAAAGCATGCCACGAATTCAGCCTCCATGGTGGAAGTAGCAATGACTGATTGTTTTGCACTGTTCCAAGAAATTTCTCCTCCAACTAATAGATAAACATACCCAAATGTGGATTTTCTTGAATCCACACATCCAGCATAGTCTGAATCCGAGTAGCCAACCATCTCAAGATGATCTGACCTTATGTAGGAGAGCATGTATTCTTTGGTACCTTGTAAATACCTAAGAACTTTCTTTGCGGCTTTCCAGTGATCCATTCCGGGATTACTTTGATATCGGCCTAACATTCCAACAGCAAAACTGATATCTGGCCGAGTACAAGTTTGAGCATACATCAAACTCCCAACCACTGACGCATAAGGAATAGACTCCATGGCCTTTCGTTCCAAATCATTCTTGGGACATTGCATTTGACTAAGCTTGTCTCCTTTTTGAATTGGAACTATTCCAGGAGAACATTTTTCCATTCTGAATCTCTCTAACACTTTGTTAATATAGCCTTTTTGAGACAAACTTAACAATCCTTGTGATCTATAACGAAATATTTCTATTCCTATCACATAAGATGCCTCATTCATATCTTTCATTTCAAAGTTGCTAGAGAGAAACTTTTTTACATCATGTAACATACCAACATCATTAGTAGCAAGAAAAATGTCATCAACATATAGAACCAATATAACAAACTTACTCCCACTGATCTTCATATATATACACCGGTCAACAGTGTTCTCTACAAAACCATATGAAGTTATGCTATCATTAAATTTTAGATACCATTGTCGGGAAGCTTGTTTCAGTCCATATATTGATTTCTTCAATTTACACACCAAATTTTCTTTTCCTGTTATTGTGAAACCTTCTGGTTGGTCCATATAAACTTCCTCTTCTAAGTCACCATTCAGAAAAGCGGTCTTTACATCCATTTGGTGAAGCTCTAAATCATAATGAGCCACCAAAGCCAAAACAATTCTCAAAGAGTCCTTCTTAGAAACAGGAGAGAAGGTCTCTTTGTAGTCAATGCCTTCCTTTTGAGTGAAACCTTTGGCGACTAATCTAGATTTATACCTTTCAATATTGCCTTTTGAGTCATGTTTAGTCTTAAAGACCCATTTACAACCGACTTTTTTTGAACCCTTAGGCAATTCAACTAGATCTCATACTTTATTGTCATCCATTGATTTCAATTCTTCTTTCATAGCATTCAACCAATTCTCTGAATTATTACTTTCCATGGCTTGTCTGAAAGAGACTGGATCCTCATCAATGCTTAAGTCATATTCATGTTCAACAGAGTAAACCACATAATCATTCGAAATAGTAAGTCTTTTCTCCCTTACAGACCTTCTTAATGCTGCTTCTTGTGGTTCCTCTATCAATTGCTCATTTATGACTTGCTCATTTGTGACTTGCTCATTATCAATTGGCTCAACATTTATATGTTCATTTTGTGAGATTGGAACATTAACTTGTTGTCTCTGCTTGTTGTGTGACTGTGATACAACAAGAGGGATAACAACTTCAGAAGAGACATTAGATGTAGAAACACTATCAGTATGCTCTTGAATATCCACTATTCGTGATTCATCACTCCCACTAAATTGACCATTTTCAATGAACCGAGCATTTCCAGACTCAATTATTCTTGTACTATGGTTAGGGCAATAAAATCTATATCCCTTTGATTTTTCAGGATAACCGATGAAGTAACCACTAATGATTCTTGCATCAAGCTTCTTTTCATGTGGATTATATAACCTTACCTGTGCCGGACAACCCCAAACATGAAGATGTCTCAAACTGGGTTTCCTTCCAGTCCATAGTTCATAAGGAGTTTTAGAAACTACTTTACTAGGAACCCTGTTAACCAGATATACAACAGTCTTTAATGAATACATCCACAAAGATAAAGGAATATTACTATGACTTAACATACTCCTAACCATATCCATAAGAGTACGATTCCTCCTTTCTACTACACCATTTTGTTGTGGTGTACCGGGCATTGTATACTGTGCACATATACCCCGACTTTCAAGAAACTTTGCAAATGGACTTGGACATTGTCCACTCTCATCAGTTTTACCATAATATTCACCACCTCTATCAGATCTCACCACTTTTACTTTTCTATCTAATTTCCTTTCCACCTCATTTATGAACACCTAAAGGGCATTCACTGATTGAGATTTTTCATGTAATAGATATATATAACAATAACGTGAGAAATCATCAATAAAGGAGATAAAATATTTTTCACTACTCCAGGATTTAATGTCAAAAGGACCACAGATATCAGTGTGTATTAACTCAAGAAGTTGACTACTTCTTGTGGTAGGATATTTTGATATGTGTTTTGTTTGTTTACCCTTAATACAATCAATACATACATCCAGTCATCAAAATTCAATTGAGGTAAAATTTCATTTTTTACTAACCTCAACATCCGTTCTTTGGATATGTGACCCAATCTTTTATGCCATAAGAAAGCAGAACATTATTTTCCTGCACCACAGTTTCTATCAACAACATGTTCAACATTAAACAGGGATTACAAAAATTAACATCAAGATTTAAACGATATAAACCATCCAATAATGTGCCAGAACCATAATAGTACGAAAGTTTATACAAATGAAAAATACCATTTTCAATCTTAAAGTTAAAACCTAAATAATCCAACTTTGCAACAAAAATTAAATTCCTAGCACAACCAGGAACATAGAGACACTTTTCAAGATTCAGACAATAGCCAGTGTCTAGAATCAATCTGTAAGTCCCAATTCCTTCTATTTGTGCCTTCATTTTGTTCCCTATATATAAATACTTTTTAGTTCCTTTTATGGGCTGGATTGAAAGGAATCCCTGCATAATATTAGAAGCATGAGTAGTAGCTCTAGAATCCAACCACCAGGTATTATTAGGCACTTCAATTATATTTGCTTCAAAACTTACAGAAACATAAAATGTACCTTTCTTTTCGAACCAAGATTTTCTTTTCGGACAATCTTTCTTGAAGTGACCTACTTTCTTGCAAAAGAAACATTTCTAGTCCTTCTGGATATTGCCCTTATTCACTTTCATTGGGGCTTTGTCCTTCTTGTTCTTCTTTCCTGATTTGGCTTTACTGAAGCTAGCACCTTCATGAGTTGTGAGATGGATAGAATGATCTTTCATTTTCTTCAATCTTCCTTCCTCTTGTATCAACATGGCTTTAATTTCTTGAAAGTTCCATTTGTCTTTAAGAGTGTTATAGTTCACTTGGAACTGGCCAAATTCAGGAGGAAAAGAGTTCATGATGGACTGTACTAGAAAAGACTCATTCACCTCCATTCCCATTGACTTCAATATTGTTGCTATATTTGCCATTCTAGTTACATGGTCATGTATGGGCTGCAACCAGTCAAACTTTTTGTAGTCAGCTCACTCATAAGAGTTCCTACAATAGACATGTCAGTTATGTTTGATTGTGAGTACTCCTTGATCAGTTTCATGAATTCCTTTGCGTTTTCCTTTTTAGGCATAGAAGGCTTTACATTCTTTGCCATAGACATTCGCATCAAGTTTAGTGACAGCCTGTTAGACCTATGCCAAGCCTCATGAAGAGACTTCTCATCATTTGTACTAGTCACTGTAATGGCTGCGGGCATTTCATCTATCATAATTGTCATGTCCAAGTCTAACACACCCAGTTGGAACTGGATTTGTTCTGACCAATCAGCATAATTGAGCCCATTAAACTTGACCACATTGTTGCTCAAACCGGATAAATTCATGTAAGCTGGAAATAATACAGAAGCTCATACATTAATGCTTTGATAAAATTAATGGATTCAAACAAATTACTACACTAGTCATACATTCAAGTTCACCTTTGGGTGACACTTAAACTGATAGGTAATCATTTAAGTCATTCATTTAAGTTCACCTTTGGGTGATTCTTAAACTGACAAATTCCATATACACTTTAATAAACAATCAATCATACTTAAGTCTATATGTATGCTATCTTTGGATATACAAACATATTTACTAAGTACATGAAATGTCTTACTTTAATGTCATCAATTATAAACAATGGTTCACCTTTGGGTAATCCATAACATCCTTATATCAATGACTAATTACTCTCCAAAATTTAACTTAATTGAATTTCCTTTTTCCAAATACATATAATTCATAAAACAAAATTATATCATATATGTCAGTAAATGCACTTTTCAAATTAAAAGTATATGAAACCTTCCCACTTTTAATTCACATTTAATTTCCATATTTGAATTTCCATTCAATGCAGTAACAATAACCATGTTTACAATATAATAATAATATAAGTTGCAACAATAAATTGCTTTATTGTAAAAAACATGTGTTGCAACGTTATGCCAAATAGAAAACCCGCAGTTGGATAAAACACGTTACAGTGATGCAACAATAAAGTTGCTTTTATGCTTTAACAACCAAATTAAAATATTCATATCCACGACTTCAGGGGTTAAATTCAAGAGATTGAATTTTCTTTTGGTTACTTTGCACGATTTTCAATTTCGAAACTTTAATGAAATGTCATGCACAGATCAAAATCAAATAATAAAAAAAAAATTAACTTGTTGCTTCCAGGATGAATGAAATTCACATTAATTGAAACAATCAAGCAACAGTAAATAAAACTTTTCTTTATTGTGACGTGCGCAACAATGCGGCAATGAAATTCACATATTGAATGGAATAAAAAAAACTTTACGAATCAAATAAAACCTT
Organism: Vigna angularis; assembly: GCF_016808095.1. Taxonomy (NCBI): domain Eukaryota; kingdom Viridiplantae; phylum Streptophyta; class Magnoliopsida; order Fabales; family Fabaceae; genus Vigna; species Vigna angularis. Next base: position 12,564,976 of record NC_068971.1, read on the forward strand.
AAGGCGATTTTCTTTCATGCCAACAAATTTAAAATCCCTAAATTTTATAATTCAAAATTAGGGTTTTAAAATTGGGAAAAATTACCATTCATGGAGAATCATAAAATTCAGAACCTGACTTTGATACCACTTGTAAGCAATTCTTTGATTTTTCAATTGAATGAAAAACACACACAAGATCTTGAATTTTCATGATACTCACTATTCTCTCATACACAGTGAAAAAGAACTTACCTGGATCCATTGTACAGTTTTTTCGTGTCAAACGTTCTCCCTTCTCTTACTTCACTTTAATGCTTTCTTGATGATATAGAAATTCTGAAGGATGTCAATCTCTATCAAAGTCTCAGTTTTCTTTCTTTTCAGAGAACGTAACTTTTTCTTTCTCTCTTTCATAAACTTTTTACGTCAACCGTAGACTCATCTTTTCCCTCTTTTATGATATTTAATTAACTTTAATAAAATACCAAAATGCCCTTTATTGAAGTGAGAAGAGAGAGATTAATTTTAATAACTCTAAAATAATCCCTATAACTTTAATACATTATATTCTAATAATCATCACATTAGAATATGTACATCAAAGTTATACTTAAAATTACATGAACCAATCTTAAATATTAATATAATTTAACATTTCCTTGACAAACATATTCCATATGAAACAACTTCTTGCCTTAAGATCTCTTTCCCCTCTATATCAAACTTCATCTTAGGAAAATCTCATTAGAGGAGATAAATTTTTTGTTGTAATTGAATTGACAATATTCATGATAGAAGCCAAAATTTGCAATAAAAAGGAAATGTTTGGAGTTACCATCACCAACATTCCTTATTAGCTCTTCTAGGTAAAGAAAATTAGAACATGGAAATATGTAAAAGAAAGCAATGAAATTGCCTAAAGTGATGAGCATGTGAAATGAGTGTATTGATATTAGAGAAAAAGATAAGAAGTTCTCAATGCAACCAATCAAGAGGTTTTTCTCCATGAACTCATAATAGACAATTATATCTAGCGATTCGAAAAGCTCTAAAGGTTTTAAACAAAATAGTCAATGAGGCTAACTCCATTGAAGGTTGTAATGGTAGTGGTAGTAATACAACTCTTCCATAGTGTGGCACTTGCAACGACTTTAATTTCCAAAAATCAAGAGCAAATTCAAGCCAATCAATTAATAACTAGCTCCAAAGTCATGTTTCATTACCACAACTTTACTAAGATCAGTCAAAATTGTGTTCAACTGATAGGACTTTTTCCAATGAAGTTGTGTCAGCTTAGTACAAACTTCTCCAAAATCTTAATTGTTTTAAAACTTGTCCATTTGTGCAATAAAATGTTAGAATTGTACAATTTATGTACAAAAGCCACTAGAAACATGATTATAAGCTAGATAGTGAAATGTTAAAAAATTAAATATATATTGTTTTAACAAATTTACATAGTTTAACTCATATTATTACTAAATATGTATTAAACAATTATGTTATTTTTGGATTTTGATTTAGAAAGTGTCAAACACAAATAGAATCATTTACATGTAAACTTGTTTGACGTTTGTATTATTTAAATGTATTTTGTGGAATTAAAAAATTACAATACAAAAATAAATTAACGCATAAAAATTATTGAAGCATTAATACATTAATTGAAAGAATTTAAGTCTTTCCATTATACTAGTAATATCTTGAATTTGTGTAATTAAGATAGTTGTAAAAAAAGAGAGTTTTAACAATAATTACATGTTTTCATCCTATCTTAGGAATAAAAATAATTGTTTGGTTTTTTTAGTTTTCTAATTACATCTAAAATTATAAAGTTACAAACAGATTCAATTTTTCATTCAAAACAGCAAACACTTTAAGCTTAAAAGAAGAAGAATAACAATCCATAAATGAATAGAAAAAATAAAACTTAGTTGTGCATATTCATGGAAAAGAAAACAATGTAGGAATAATATCAAACTTATATATTATCAAACATTTTATGCCTTTATAAACGAGAGAAAATAAGGCTTCAATAAAAATGTGTCAAATTTTGCCTTTTATAATAATTGAATATTTCATGCAATGGACTTTAATAAATAGGAGTGTTTAAGTTGTTAAAAAAGTTTTTGTGTAAGCATAAAGATATTAAAATAAGTTCTAACTCATAAGTCAACCAGACTCAAACTTGTGAATTAGGTTTGAATTAGGTTGGATTGAAAAAATTCAATATTTTTTAATGTAGATCAAATTGAATCTGACTCACTTAACTCACGAATTAAACAAGTTTGTGTTTGATTAAAGGTGGATTAACCTCTAACTTATTAACAACAATCTTTTATTAGTTTTTTTACCATTCTTTCTTAAGTTTTTAATTATAATGATTTACCACTTCCAATTATATAGGTTGACAATTTGATATTTTAAAATACTATAATATTGTTCAATAATGTTTTAATATTTTGGATGTTTAATTTATTTGTTTTCAAAATTACATATGTTAATACTTTAATTTTCAACTATTACCTTTATACTAATGTTTGGTGAAATAAGTGAATACTTTAATTGTACTATTATACAAAATTGAATCGAGCCAATCCATCTAATTGTACTACAATAAATATATGAAAAATCTGAAAAAGAAAGTGTGTTAGCTCACTGACCTACCAACACATGGTGGGTTGAGCCGGATTACAAGATTTTAGATTTATCAAAAAGTGAGTCGACTTGAGGTGACTTAATTTTAGTTCAACCTGTGATGAGTCAACTCTTGTGAGTCAAGTTGACTCACTTTGATACCCCCTACTTAAGCCCGTAAGAACTCCTTCTAAAAATTATGAGCTTTCTTATACTTAAGCCCATAAGAACCTCCTTCTAAAAATTATGAGCTTTCTTATAGTTGTATGAATGATAATATGTTGGATAATGTTTTAACTTAGCATTATTTACTTGATAATTATCTCGATCTAGTACCTTTTATCCAAACATGAATGAAACAACATATACCTTGCTCCCTGAAATGAGGTTTTGTTAAATCTTTTCAGTTAGCTCATTCTATTGTGGAGTATGGCATGCAATGACTTACAATGCCATCATCTTTACAAATATTTTCACTCTCCTTATAGCATAATTTTGAACCATTGTTTGATCTCCAACATTCAACCCTTTTATGAATTTGATTAAGCATAACATTATCCCAATGTTTGAAACAAACATAATCTTCAAATTTCTACTTCATTGTGAACATCCAAATCATCCATGCATAATCTATCGCTAGAAAGAAAAAATTAATGCCTTCTAATGATGAAACTTTTGAAGGACTCTAGTAATTAGAATGAACACAATTTAATGTGACCTTTATGTTATGTATCACCTTTGGAAAATACTTTCTAAGGTTTTTGTCACAAAAGCATTGCTCAAAAAATTATATAGTTTCCACATGATGCTTAATTAATAATATACACTCACCCAAAACTACCATTTATTTGTGATCCATAAACAAATGCCACACATTATTATAAAAAACAAACGATAAGACAAACAAAGTGAAACCTATCATAATTACACTTGTCATAGTGGAACCTTTTATGATATATGAATTCTTAACCTTATTCTCTTGCATTACCACAACATTCCTCTTCTCCAACACTCATATCGCCAACTTTAACATTGCACTTGAACCTTTTAGCATGTAATACACCCATTAAAATAAGGTTCTTTGTCAATAATAAAATATGATGAACATTTGATAATTTCCTTACTACTTTATCATGCATTTGAATCTCGGTAGATTTTTTGTGGGATCGAGACACGTGACTTTGCCGCTCGCACTCCTACAATATAGACCGAACGCTCGTCCTTTGATGGGTCACCTGAGCTGCTCGCCTTTCTTCTATCAGAGTCGTTCGGTTGACTTTCGCCTGGGCCGATCAGTCACGTCGGTATTGGCCGATCGGTTGCCTTCATGCTCAGGGTGGGAGGTAGCTACAAAAGATACTCTGACGCTCAAGTTAGGTGTGTGATTTAAAGAGCCTCGGCTCTTGGTCGAGTATTCAGTGAAGGAGAATGTTTGGGTGTTATGAAGAGTGAGTTGAACGTAAGTGAAAATGTACCTGGTTGTTGACCCTGGCTTTCTATTTATAATTTACCTCATGGATCCTGAGCTGATTCAAGCCCAATAAAATATAAACAGAATAAGATATAAACAGATTACTTGAAAATCCAGTTGGTTGTTTATAACCTGCTTATCAATATCTTTAATTAGATATTCTTTGATTATTTTATCATTTGATGGACTGTTAGCCCAACAATAGCTTAAGCGTTGGCTCAATTGCGGCCCAATCTTTGACCTGAGTGGATGGACCGAACGGTGCTGAATGTTAACTGTTCGGCCTCCACTAGATACGATACATTATGCCCCCAAGTCCGAGTTAAACGTTCGGCTTTAGCCTGGTTAACTATAGGACTTATGAGTTTGAGGGAGGCTGTTTTCCCTATAGTGAGGAGCTCACTTTCTATGTAAGCATGAACCGAGAGGGATTTACCTCTCGGCCTTCAACATGAACCGAGAGGGATTTACCTCTCGGCCTTCAACATGAACCGAGATGGATTTACCTCTCGGCCTTCAACATGAACCGAGAGGGATTTACCACTCGGTCTTTGAGTTAGGAGTGTTTCCTAGTGAACGGGCTTTACCGTTCGGCTTTGAGAGGGCTTTACCTCTCTCCTTTGAGCTTTAGATTGTTGGCGAGAGGGATTTACCTCTCGGTCGAGAAGGATTTACCTCTCGATCTTTGACTTTAGATTGTTGACGAGAGGGATTTTCTTCTCGGTCTTTGACTTTGACCTAGGAATTCTTCCTAGGGAACGGATTTTACCATTCGGTTTTGCACTAGGAGTTCCTGGGGAACTTCCTAGCGAGAAGGCTTTACTTCTTTGCTTTGACTTTGAGCTAGGAGTTCTTCCTTGGGAACAGACTTTACCGTTCGGCTTAGACGAGAGTGAGCGTTCATTTAGAACGTTCCCCACCGCTCGGTTTAGGACGAGAGTGAGGTCGTATAGAACCTCACTGTTTGGTTTAGGACGAGAGTAAGGCCATATAGGACCAGGGATTCTCGGAGAACGTTCCCTGGGTTTTGTTGCGCCAGTGATGGCTTACTTCTGAGAGGGATTTACCTCTTCGGTCTTCGTCTTCAATGAGAGGGATTTACCTCTCGGTCTTTTCTTCAATTAGAGGGGTTTTACCTCTCAACTCTTGCATGATCCTGTCACCTGCACTGTGAAGCCGGACGGCTGAAAACCAATGAGGCCGAAGGGCCGAGCTGTTGCATGATTAAACACTTGATGCCAAATTTGGCTAGGTGGTAAGTGCGTCATTAAATCTTTGAACAATATTATAATATTGAATTAAGATATTTAAATTAAATCATATAGATTAAATAATAAAATGAATTTATATCGAAATAATTATCTGTAAAGCTGTAGAAGCTTGTTGACGTTGATGGTGAGACTGCATCCATGTCTGGTTCCTTGTGGTTATAAGGGATGCCCCCCAGCCCCACGGTGGGCGCCAAAATGTTTCGGTAGATTTTTTGTGGGACCGAGACATGTGACTTTGCCGCTTCTGGATGACTTTGTCGCTCGCTCTCCTGCAATATAGACCAAACGCTCGTCCTTTGATGGGTCACCTGAGCTGCTCGCCTTTCTTCTGTCGGAGTCGTTCGGTTGACTTCCGTCTGAGCCGATCGGTCACGTCGGTATTGGCCGATCGGTTGCCTTCGTGCTCCAGGGGGAGGTATCTGCAAAAGATACTCTGACGCTCAAGTTAGGCGTGTGATTTAAAGAGCCTCGGCTCTTGGTTGAGTATTTAGTGAAGGAGAATGTTTCGGTGTTATGAAGGGTGAGTTGAACGTAAGTGAAAATGTACCTGGCTTTTGACCTTGACTTTCTATTTATAATTTACCTCATGGATCCTGAGCTGATACAAGCCCAATAAAATATAAACAGAATAATATATAAATAGATTACTTGAAAATCCAGTTGGTTGTTTATAACCTGCTTATCAATATCTTTAATTAGATATTCTTTGATTATTTTATCATCTGCTAGACTGTTGGTCCAACAATAGCTTAAGCGATGGCCCAATTGCGACCCGATCTTTGACCTGAGTGGATGGATCGAACGGTGCTGAATGTTAACCGTTCGGCCTCCACTGGATACAATACAAATCTTAATAGATCAATGCCCATGAATTTGTAAGTATTAGCATTGTCCATCAAAACATTTATTGTCAAACATCTCTTTGTATGTTTAAAACCAATTCCTCTTTGGATACATATGTGAAGTACAACCAATGTTCAAAAGACACTAAATTAACCAAAAAAATACTTTGCTCATTTTTTATGGGAAAATCTTTCTTCCACTAACCTAATTATTTACCTTAATTGTGTATGTCCCTTTGAATTGATTTTGTCCTTCCTTATTTTCTTATTTTTTTGCTATTGGACAAGAATAAGCGTTGTTAATCTAGACGAACCAACTTCATCACCAACCCTATAACAATCCCATGTTGAAGTTTTTTATCACAGACACAAGAATTTCTCTTCTTAAGAGTTATGTAATCTATTTACACTAAAAAAAGTTAACAAAATTCTCAAACAAAGGGGAAGACATATATCTTTATCTTCCTATTTATCTATCAATTCAATTAGAATTGAGTTCATCTCATCAATGTGTTCCTTAAAAAAACTAATTGTCCTTTACATGAAGTCTAAATAGTCAATTCTTATTAAACAACTTATTATAGGAAAACTTGGTCATAAAGGGTTTATCTAGATTCAATCACAATCATAAGTAAATTCTTCTTTCACAATCTTGTAAGGAATTTCATTTGAGAGTTGAGTATTGAAAAATCAGTCTTCTCATGAATTTTCAAAATAAACTTGTCTAATATGTGATTTTGTTTGAGAAAAGTGTTTAGAAGTCATATTCTTTCAAGCACACATTTTGATGCATGCACCAAGACTATAGTTTCTTGTAAACTTTTTAATTGATTGTGTGAACATAATTAAAAGTTTCATGAATATTTTATGCATGACAAAATAGGAAAGAATTAAGGACTAACATTAAATCAAAACTAAAACTCTAATATATTTTATTCGGTATTATAAATATAGAAGTTCATGAACAAAGATATTTTGAAGTTAGGTGATCCCAGGTGATCCTATAAACACAAAATAACATGTACGGATAAACGAAAAGACTAAAAAAAAAATGAAGACAACTTCAATAATTATTATTAATGAACATGTATAATAAAAACAAACAATGACAGTTATAAAAAAATTCATAACAACACACATTTAAATATGAAAACATAGTTTACAGTCAACAAAAACTATACTCACAAATTAATCCATCTTTCATTAAGTTAAATAGACTCTTCTATATATAAACTAATTACATAACAAAATAACAAAATAGCATAAAGCCTAACAATATTCACATAGCAATAATTCATAATTTAAAACGTTTTCTTCTATAATCATAAAATTAAAAAATATAATAGAAAATTATTATCATATTTTTAATAAATATAAATATATTATAAGTATCATAATTACGATACAATCAAACTCCAATATATATATATATACTAGTTGTTAATTAATTTGTCAATATGCATAACTATATTTTTATTTTCAATCGATATAAGAAAGATTAAGAAAAAAAATCTAAAAATAAAATAAAATTCTCTTTAAATCAATTTTTGTGTTTTTCAAATTGCTTCAATCTTTAATCTCCTAGAACTTGTAATTCACCAACTATTTGTTCTGTTTGAATTTCTTAATAATATAATAAACTTTAATTTCAAAGCCTCACACACCAATAATTCCGCCACTTTAATTTTCTTTAATTAGTTGCGATCTTAGTTGTTGGTTCGCCTCAACATAAATTTCACGATCTCCAACTTTAAACGGCATACCGGTCGACTACTTTAGAATATGCCAATACAACTATTCTTTTCTTTACAGAACTTCTTTAATACTGTTTTTAGATATATACATTTATTGGGGGTAAATATCATCTACTTATGTCAAAGACATTTTTCAGCTAAAACCAAATTAAATAATTTCATAATAACCTTACGATGTAGCCATCAAACAATTATAAAAATTTGATGAGTATCATACTTAGTAAAATAAGCATAAAAATTTCAGTCAGATTGCTATCGGACGATAATTGTGTTGACAATTTTTTTTTTTAATTTACTGTCACTGATATTATAATTATAATTATAATAATGTAATTGATGAAAAGATCGTAGGAGAATTTATTGATGTGAAAATAAAATTGGCAGACAACACGAGAATAAGAACATTGGAGTTACCGTCAAATATAGAGAAACAACATTGGAGTTTCCTCAAATCGAATCCTTAATCGCTCGCTGCCGAAGATCATTGTTTGCCCGTCTCTCTCTCTGCGATGCATTCATTTCTTCCTTCTTCTCCACCGCTTCATTTATATGCTACAAACCCATAATCTCAACACATTTATTTACGTATATTCCCTTGTTGCTGTTCCACACATATACTTGTTTCTTCTTCTTCTTCTTCTTGTAAATGGCGAATGCATCTGGGTTCTTCACGCCTTCGGTTCCCCACTTCAGAGTCAGGGTTCGGCCACTCGCTACTGCCATTGGATTCTCCGCCAAAGTTGTTTGCGTTGGAAATATCGAAGGAGCTGAAAATCGTGTTACTTCCAAATCTTCGATACCCAGGTCGCTTTTTGCTCTCTGCTTGATCTGTTTCTGTTAAAGTTTCGATTTTGAATCACACCCAACTCGGTTTTCTTTGCCATCTGGAGAGGCTAGCACCGTTGTGACTTTGAAACGTTGGTTCTAGTTCTAGGTTTGTTATTGTTATTTGGGATCACAATAATTCATTTGTTTGTTTTTTCTATCATTCGTATAATTGAAGTGTGCAGGCTTGTCAGCAAAGGGTGCAAGTTAGTTGGATGTGGCTCTGCTGTGCCAGCTCTTGAGATTTCTAACGATGACATGTCGCAAATTGTTGATACTTCGGATGAATGGATATCTGTTCGAACAGGGATTCGTAGACGACGGGTTCTTTCAGGTTAGTCATTGCCAATGGCGTTAGTGGTTAGTCCAATGTTTCATTCTGGTGCTATGAACGGATAGGTAGGTACTGTGGTTAGGATTTGATTAGATTACACTGCCTGGTTTGTTTGTAATTGAAAGTATGCAAGGTGTGTGCTTGCTTGTACTTTAAACAACCTGTGTCCAATACTTTATTGTAGTTATTTGTTTTTTGATCTAATGAATTGAAATGGGAAGCCTAGGGATTTCAATACTTCAATCGTATGGCAGGCAAAACTATGGAAAAGACAGCTGTGTCAGCGATGTTGTGACTCATACTTTTACTTAGGAATAGAACAAGAACACTTTTGGAGGCGGGGGAGGTAATGTTGCTGCTTCAATAGTGGCTTGCTTTAGTCTTAAATTGTGACTTCTGTGGTCCATTATTACGCGAATATGAACGCGTGGTACTTTTAATGTCCGCCAATTCCATACCATTTATTAGGTGTTGGAATGGTTTGTTAGCCAAAAACCAGCTTAGTTGTTGAATTCCTAACATCAGACAGACCATTGCTGCAATGAATCTTTGTCTGGTTGCTTGATGATCATCAAATCCAAAGTGATTTGGTGCAACTGTTTTGCCTTGTCACAACTAGCATTTCATAAACACTTGTTATACTTAGAGTTTCATAAACTGCCAATTTAATAGAATTAGAAAATGGACTTCTTGATTGGGTACCATCTTGTTAACACAATAACTTAGTTCAATTTCCAAACAATGTCAAGGCCAAGATCCACAATAAGGAGGCTATTCCCCAAAACCAGCAGAGGTTGATCTTCACTGGGAACCAACTTGAGGATGGGAAGACCCTCGCTGACTATAAGATTCCGAAGGAGTATCTTGTCCTTCATCTCAAGGGAGCAATGTAGATTGTCATTTAAGACTCTTATGGAAAAGACCATTACCCTTGAGGTGGAGAGCTCTGACACCATTCACAATGTGAAAGTGAAAATTCAGGGTAAGGAGGGCATCCTGCCAGACCATAAGAGGTTGATCGTTGCAAGGAAGCAGTTGGAGGATGGGGAGGACCCTTGCTGATTACAATACTTGGAAGGAGTCAACCCTTCATGTTGTCCCCCATCTCCATGGGGGCTTTTAAGTTGGGGTGATCTTTGTGTGATGTTTATATGGTTCCCGAATATTTAAAAGATCATGATGTAAATTAAATAAATCTGGTTTGTGTTTGGTTTTACTGTCTCATTAATATCAGGGAAAGGATTGAATTAGGCTTAAAATTCATTTTCCAAGATTGTATCAAAACCTATCCTAGTGAGATTTGTTTGATCTATTGTGTTTGGTTTTACTATTATTAGACCACCTATATATGTTTAGTCTCATGGTTGAGAAGTTCAATACTCAAAATGAGGGTATGTGTTGGAGATTTTACATCGAATAGAGATATGATTACATTATAATATATAAGTGAGTGTAAACTTCACCTCACAAATGGGTTTTGTTAGGTTGAATTAATTTCAAAGTCCTTTTTCATAGAAAATACCATTTTTTCAAAAGATAACAAAAAGTATGCATGGCTTCCAGCCTCATCAAGAGGAATTGTTTAAATCATTGGTGGATCATGGGATTTAGAATCTTGATTCAATGAACTACTGCTTCTAAAATTTGCAAATAGGATACGTATGTTGATAGGATATAAGGTAATTGAATGTAATGTTAGGCGTTGGAAGGTATATGAGAGAAGAAGAAGGGCACTGAACGGTGGAAGGCGGAGAGAGGTCAAGCTGAACGGTGGAAGGCAGGGAGAGGTCAAGCCGAAAGGTGGTAGGCGGTGAGGAGTCAAGCCGAACAGCTGAAGGCGGTGAGAGCTTGAGCCGAACGGTGGGAAGCAGCGAGGAACCTAGCTGACCGGTTGAAAAGAGTTACTATCCGAACTGTTGTAGCAGCTAGGATAGGCGGGAAATATTTAGTATATTTAGAGCGATATTCTAGGGAAATATTTAGAGCGATATTCTAGGGAAATATATTCTAGGGAAATATATTCTAGGGAAATATTTAGAGCGATATTCTAGGGAAATATATTCTAGGGAAATATATTCTAGGGAAATATTTAGAGCGATGTTCTAGGGAAATATATTCTAGGGAAATATTTAGAGCGATATTCTAGGGAAATATTTTATTTAGAACAATATTCTAGGAAAAGATTTAGCACAAGATGGGTGGAGAATAATTAGTATAAATAAAGCTAGAGTCTATTGTTAGGGTTAATGTTTTGATTATTGAGTTTGTTGACAGGCGGTTACAGTCCTGTGAAGGAGGTTATGCTCCTGTGAGGGAGGTTGTTAGGTTTCTGGGTATGAAACCTAACTGTCTCACAACACACACTCACACAATAGCACCCAAATGGTAAGAAAAGAATGAAAATATGTATTCACATCAACCAATGTCATGTACAACCAGTAACTGGGAGCATAATCCCCCTCCACAGGATCAAGGTTCCTGTCTATACAATTGATATCAAAAATTCTGTCTACCAGACCCCCTTGCCTTCTTATAAAGGCAGCCCACTTCTAACTACCCAACAACAATTAATTCCTAAACTGAACAATTAATTCTTCAACTGTTTTCTCTCTCCTGCACACCTATTACCCATTATAACCTATCATATTAAATCCTATCATTACACGCTGCTGCAAAACAACCTTGTCCTCAAGGTTGGTACAGTAATGCTTGTTCCCATGGCTCATCTTCATCATAGGAAGGGAACCCACTGGCTGCTGCCTCCAATTCAGGTCTCGAGGCTTGGGTGGTGGTCTATATGAAAGAATTGTTGACTCCTTTACGAGTTGCTTTTTTCCAGAATTCCCATGGACCCTATGATTCTTCTATATTGCCTTTTGACCTGGTGACCACTTACATGGGCCTGGATTTTAACTCTTTTCTGATGAATGATCAAGAATTCTTTTCTCTTCTTCCACCCCCAAAACCTTTTTTGTATTTTTATAGCAGCAGTACTGGCGAAGCCCTCTCCTTGCCCAAATTTGTTCATCCTAGAAGCTAAAAAGGAAAGAACTTGTTGATCTGACCATCCAATTCCTTCATCATCATCATGTTGAGTTAACTGTTTCCTCTGAATGTTAAATTGCAGCCCTGCAAAGAAATATCTCTGCCATTGGTCTTCTAGTGTTTTATATGTTTGTGACAACCATATTTTTTCCCCATTCAAGACAGCTGCATCTTCTACTTTATTTCCAGCCATCATAGTCACCCTGTTCCCACCATATTTTGCTTTCTTTCCTCTGTCTTCACCCTTCTTCATTGTTTTATCATACACATCACAACCTACCCCACTATCTCTCCTAGAAACGACAACTTCTGCCACTTCCTGGGCAGCAACACAAACAATGCCTCCATCACAGTTTTTGTCTTCTGCACTGATATCTCTTTCTCTTTCCTTCCTAGAAAGAGCATCTTTTGCCACTTCCTGGGCAGTAACACCAACAACTTTCTCATCAGCAGCTTCGGTGATTTTTGCAGTTTGGCCTAACTTTTCAAAAACAAAACCTCTATCTCTTTCTCCAAACCCCATTATCAATGCCTCTTTTAGCCCTTTCCAAGAAAGGTTCTTGGTTTTATTTTTCCAGGCCCTGAACCAATAAATTGTGCCTCCCTCCATGCAGCTGTAAGCCAACCTGAGCCTCTCCTTCTCTGTGATATTTTGGGTGTCAAAAAACTTCTCAACTTGAGAGATCCATCCCAACGGGTCCAACCCCTCAAACCTGGGCAATTCTACCCACTGCCTCCAATTCTGCTGCCCTTTGCCCCTGTCTTCCTCCTGCTCTTCCTCTGAACCATCTTTCTTTCCTCTCATGATAGCTTTCTCACTTCTTTCTGAGCCCATTATGTGAATCTTGATTTCCTGCAACATTTCTTTTATTTCTTGGATATCTCTCCTCCATTCTGCCATCCCCATTTTCTGTTCACTGACCCTTCTCTCCAAGGTATTGTCTCTTCCTTCCATGCTTCCACCCTTTCTTGATCACTTCTTGATCCCTTCTTGATTCGGCAGTCCCCTCCTAAGCGGAGCAGCTTCTTGATCCTTCACCCCCACTTTGATCCGGCAGGTCGGACCAAATTGTTAGGTTTCTGGGTATGAAACCTAACTGTCTCACAACACACACTCACACAATAGCACCCAAATGGTAAGAAAAGAATGAAAATATGTATTCACATCAACCAATGTCATGTACAACCAGTAACTGGGAGCATAATCCCCCTCCACAGGATCAAGGTTCCTGTCTATACAATTGATATCAAAAACTCTGTCTACCAGACCCCCCCTTGCCTTCTTATAAAGGCAGCCCACTTCTAACTACCCAACAACAATTAATTCCTAAACTGAACAATTAATTCTTCAACTGTTTTCTCTTTCCTGCACACCTATTACCCATTATAACCTATCATATTAAATCCTATCATTTATGCTCCCAATTATCTTTGTTTACTTTTGTTTATTCAGAGAATTCTATTACCTTTAATAAGAGAAATTCATTCTTTCATTAATGTGATCATGGTTAATTAGGTGTCTTACTCAGATACCTAACATATGTTGTGACAAGAGTAAAAATGACAGCAAAAGTAAATGCTTTCTAAATATGGAAGACAAACAAGGTCAGTCCATCTCTGAAAAGCTACAGCTGTAAGAACATATTTTTGTCAAGAAGTCGAGGGAAGCCTACCAAATAACTTAGTCTCTTGAAAAGTAACAGTAACAAAGATATCTTTTCCCCTTATCCATCACAATGAAGAGTTAAGCTAAACAGTATCCGTCATATACACAGTTCAGCTGCGCTTAGGGGAGACAAGCTAGTATTCTTAGCCACTCTGAGGAAATCCGTGGCAAAATTGAGTCCAAATCATTTTAATGCAATGTCTGTTGTAGAAAATCACAAATAACTTATCCGTTATGCATTCAACATAAATCTAACAATACAAGGGTATTCAGGCACCAAATGCAAACACATTTGAGTGGTCCGTCCCATAGTGCATCATCATACCTGATCTAACATGATGAGCAACGGACTTTTGACGAAACCTTCATCATTATAAAATCTATCTGCCTTGCCCTTATCTTTTCTCTCTGATTTGCTGTATATTTGGAAGGTGGAGAAGGGGAGAACTAAAATGAAAATGATGGAAGGTCCATCTCCTCCTTCATAATCCTAACAACATCCTCAATATCTGGCTGCAGCTCTGGAAGCAAGTGAATTCCAAGTTGATAAGCATGCTTGCTTGGTCCTTCTTGTAATCTTCTTTCAAGTTCATGTGCTAGTTCTATAATGCTGCAGATCGAACCCAATGTTTAAACCAACTTATTAAGTTAGCTTTCTCTAGTATTGTGGGTGATGCAAGAATATGTTTTAGTCTCCCACCTAACACAATGACGTGGACCTTAACACACAATTATAAGAATTAAAACTCCAAAACTATACATATCTCCCATCATATTTTGGTGCCACATAACTCAGTGTGTCTCTCTCATGCTAGTTGTTCTGCCGAGCTTGTGGCTGAAAAGATCTGTACTTCTCCTGTCACTTTCCAATGTAATGAATACTTTCTTCTTCGAATCTCTTTTGTAGCTGAACTCCCCATCATGATCACGCTCATTATCACCCTTGATAGAGAGACAAATGTCGCCAGTATCAATTTACTGAAGTGTTGGGATTGAAGTTGAAAACAGATCCACTAGAACCATACTCAAGCCCACATGTTATAGAGATTAAGTTTTGTATGATTCTTAGTTTGTTATTTTTGTTTTAGATAGGCATTCAGTTATTCTGTTCCTTCTTTAACGGGTGATACTTGATGTATTGAACTATTATATAAGCCTTGAACCGACATGACAGGTAGAGAAAAATATCAATAATGACACGTAGAGACAAATATCAATAAATTTCAATTCTGTTTTTGGAGCTTCCTTACAACCCTCCTCTCCACACTTGTTATGTCTGCAAAGTTTAAACCTTGTACCCAAATAAGAAAATGGAGCACTACCAAGCCTTTCTTGAACTTAGTATGTCCTACATTTGGGTGTAATAGTAGCATGGTCTTTTATCATTGGGACTTGAATTTTCTGTTGTTTTCTCATGAACACTGTTCTTTCCATCATCCCAATCAGTGTTTGATGGACAAATATGACTCCCTATCCACTCTATAACATAGTCTGTACTACGTAATTTTTTTACTTCCATCTATTCTCAACCACTAGTTCACATAGGGACTACTACAAGCTTCTGCTTGGCATATACAGTTGGAAACTAAAACAAAATCTTAGTAAATGGGTTTACACCAACTCAATCTCACAAAATTGGCTTGTAAAGTGAGAATTGTACTCCACTTATATATTATAATTCAACCTTATTCCTAGTTGATGTTGGATCTTCAACACACCTTTCATGTTGAAGAATACAAATCTTGAGCATGAGATTAAATATTTATGAGTGATCTACCAGGTGTTTGATAACACCATAATAACCCAAAGAACTTGGCTAGGATAGCCTAAATGACTCTAATACCATCTTAGTAAGTGAGCTTTTGTGTAATTCAGCCTCACGAAACCAACTTATAAGTTGAGAATTGCATCTAACTTATATATTATAATTCAGCCTTATTATTAGTTCATATGAGATCTCCAATATCTACTCATATGACAATTTCTACATTGTAACCAAAAAGGGGCACAAATTTTTTTGACCTTAATCCTCTGAGAATCTGAAGCTCGTTTTGGGGCTCTATTTGAATACGAAGACAACATGTTTAATTGCAACCAAGTTGCCATCTTTAAGTATTTGGTTGGGATCCAAGTTGCTTTTGATTAAAGAGGTGGTTTTGAAGTAAAATGATTGGTTTGGATCACTTAGATGAGGAAGGGAAAAGGAAAGGGATACTACATACAACTGAAAGTATGATACTGTTTGTACTTGGGGGATCTTTACATTATTGTTATTATTAGGCATTACTAATGTTGGTTGAATTGTCGAAACATGAAGATGGGATGTGTTACGACCTAAGGTAGGGGTAATAATAAGGGTTAGAAAGTATATGAGCAGAGAGAATATTTAGTATAAGTTAATTAGAGTAAATAAATATAATATAAGTTAATTAGAGTAAATAAATATAGTATAAGTTAATTAGAGTAAATAAATATATATTTAGGGAAATATTCAATATAAGATATTTATAATTAAGGATATGTGCTAAGATAATATACGGAGAGATATTTATATTAAATATAGAGATATTTATATTAAATATAGAGATATTTATATAAATTATTGAATATTAAATATAGGGATATTTATATCAAATGCAGATATATTCTAGAGGAATATTTAATAAGAGATGGGCGGGAAATAATTAATATAAATAAGGTTAGAGTCCAGGGTTAAAGACAGGCTTTTGATTATTGAGTTTTGTGACAGACATTATTGTCTTGTGAGGGAGGTTATGCTCTCAAAGTAATTGAAGGAGGTTATGCTCCCAATTATTGTTTATCCTTGTTTATTCAGATATTACCATCAATAAAAGAGATTCATTCATCCAATATTATTCGTTTATTGTTCTATTCCGTGTGAGAGAGAGTGAAAGGTTGTATTTGGCTAGTTTACGTACTCAGGTACGTAACAATTGGTCCGACCTGCCGGATCCTAATAGAGACGAGTGAAAGACATCATGGAGGGAAGAATAAATGCAGTTGAAGGGAAACTGGAGAGCATGGAGCAGAGAATAAAGAACATGGAGTTCTCCCTAAGGAGGTTGAAGGCAGAGTTGAGTGGAATACGCCATGAAGTCCAAGCTCCAAATGGGAAGGGACTGCTGGAACCAAACGATAGTGGACTAACGGATCCAAACGTGAGCGAACGGCCAGAACCGAACGATAGCAGACTGCTGGATCCGAACGTGAAAGAACGGACGGAACCTATAGAGAGAGGACTTACCGAGCCAAACGGGAGGAGACGGCCAGAACCGAGCGTGAGAAAACTACCTGAACCAAACGGTCTAGTATTGGAAGGAAGGATGAAGGCTTTGGAAGGAAGGGCAAATGGAAGAATCAATACCCTGGAGAGAACAATGGAGTCTGTGAAGAGATGGGCCGACAAAAAGAACAGGGGGCTTGCAGTGTTTGGTACACTGGCAGAAGGAAGAGCGCGACGTGAAGTACTGAAAGACATTGAAAACCATTCCCTCAGGGCTTATGATTTAGGAGAAGTGGTAACCAGAATGCTGGATGAAGAATGGAAGACATTAGAGAAGGTTTTACCACCACCCGAACCTCCAGACATGAATTGATGAGGAGCCATGAGGTCCAGCTCCCTGTTTCCAACCTTGAGGACAAGGTTGTTTTGCAGCGGGGTGTAATGTTACGACCTAAGGTAGGGGTAATAATAAGGGTTAGAAAGTATATGAGCAGAGAGAATATTTAGTATAAGTTAATTAGAGTAAATAAATATAATATAAGTTAATTAGAGTAAATAAATATAGTATAAGTTAATTAGAGTAAATAAATATATATTTAGGGAAATATTCAATATAAGATATTTATAATTAAGGATATGTGCTAAGATAATATACGGAGAGATATTTATATTAAATATAGAGATATTTATATTAAATATAGAGATATTTATATTAAATATAGAGATATTTATATAAATTATTGAATATTAAATATAGGGATATTTATATCAAATGCAGATATATTCTAGAGGAATATTTAATAAGAGATGGGCGGGAAATAATTAATATAAATAAGGTTAGAGTCCAGGGTTAAAGACAGGCTTTTGATTATTGAGTTTTGTGACAGACATTATTGTCTTGTGAGGGAGGTTATGCTCTCAAAGTAATTGAAGGAGGTTATGCTCCCAATTATTGTTTATCCTTGTTTATTCAGATATTACCATCAATAAAAGAGATTCATTCATCTAATATTATTCGTTTATTGTTCTATTCCGTGTGAGAGAGAGTGAAAGGTTGTATTTGGCTAGTTTACGTACTCAGGTACGTAACAGGATGAGACTTGAGAGGTTTTCTTTAATGTGCTGTTATTTTGTCTCATGCCATTACTACGCCACATGCACTTTAGGCTAGTCACATGCAGATTGCAATGGCATTAGACCCATCTTTCATTGTAGTGTAGTTGCTATAAACAGATGATAGGTACAGTTCAGTGGTTAGAATTTGATTTGATCACTTTGCTGCTCTCAACTTAGTCTCTTTATGATAAATTGGCAACGCAAAGTTTAGCATCTTAAGAGGGTGAAGCTTCGGTTTGTTTTTTTGCCTAGTGAAACCCAATTCTTGTTTTCAAAAGATAATCCTGTCGAAACTTGTTAGTTTTGGAAGTTTTATAGAATGGTGATATGTTTGCCTTCTATTGCTTGTTGCTGTGCCTGCAGGCAAAGATAACTTGACAACTTTAGCAGTGGAGGCAGCTAGGAAAGCACTTGAGATGGCAAAGGTAGACTCTGATGATCTTGACCTAATATTGATGTGCACATCAACGCCAGAGGATCTTTTTGGTAGTGCTCCACAGGTAGGAGTTAAAATGTATTGTGTTGAGAATAATTCTTTACATTCTGCTGTCATCTTTATCCTTTTGTTCGTAATTTCTATGTGTGTGTGTGTATACATTGGCACATGTTAAGCGATTAGTGGCATATTTGAGCAATTATGATGCTGCAAAATTGTTACGGAAATGATTATAGCTTATTATTGTCTCGTCTCTCCAAGATTGGGTATCTTCTTTTCATTTATGGAACCTCTCCTATAATTTTATTGTCGTTACAACTTGCAGATTTCAAAACAACTTGGCTGCAAAACAAATCCATTGTCTTATGACATTACAGCTGCATGTAGTGGATTTGTGTTGGGTTTAATATCAGCTGCTTGTCACATTAGGGGTATGAATTGGTTATTTTTGTTGGCTTAATAATTCCCAAATATGGTGAAAATAACCATTGCCCTTTATTGTGTGAATGTAGGAGGTGGATTTAATAATGTTCTAGTTATTGGAGCAGACGCTCTTTCGCGATATGTTGATTGGACTGACAGAGGGACTTGTATTCTTTTTGGGGATGCTGCTGGTGCTGTACTATTACAGGTAATTGTATATCTTCGTGGCATTTTCGAAAGCTGTGGCAAATGTCACTTAGAAATTTGGATCTTGTTTCTTGGTTATTACACTTAACATTGTTGGTTATGTTTGTCTTATCTTTATTTAAGATAAAGACTAGTTTTTAGAATCATTTTAAAATTTAAGAAGATAAGCAAATTGTTGTCCTCATCATTGAAACAACAGTTCAAAATTGCAAATTGTTTGTCTTATCTATATTTGAGATACAGGCTACTTTTTAGAATCTTTTTAAAATTTAAAAGGATGGAGATAAGCAAGTTGTTGTCCTCATCATTGAAACAACAGTTCAAAATTGCAAATACAATATTAGATAATTTTCTGAAGAGAAGTCTGCTGTCCTAAATCCTCTCCAGATTTTATTGTTGCTTTTAAGAAGGACAATGAACTGATGCTTTTTTATTCATCAAGAAGTCATTTATAGCTAAGGGATATAAATTGATGCCTTAACTCTGGTCCATCATTACATTGCAGGGCTGCAACGCTGAAGAAGATGGTTTATTTGGTTTTGATTTGCATAGTGATGGCAATGGCCAGAGGTTTGTGCTTCTCTCATTACTCAAAAGATTTTTTCTCTTCCTCTAAGCTATGTAATTAAGCACAAACCCTTCCTTGGTATAGGCACTTGAATGCTGCCATTAGAGAAAACGAGTCAGATAATGCATTGGATTCAAACGGTTCTGTGCTTGGCTTTCCTCCTAAGTCATCCTCATATTCATGCATTCAAATGAACGGCAAAGAGGTCTTTCGCTTTGCCGTGCGATGTGTACCACAGTCAATTGAATCTGCCCTTGAAAAGGCTGGCCTGCCTGCATCTAGCATCGATTGGCTAGTTCTCCATCAGGTACGCTGAAATGATCTATAAAATAAAAAGTTAAAATATGTTTTTAATCTTTAAGCTCCGGTTCACTTGAATGGATTTAAGGGAGAGTGATCGAAAGAATTTGAAAAGATTTGAAGTTAAATTTTTTGTTGTTTATTTGAGTGAATTTTGGAAGTAAGTGAGAGTGAATTTGGAAGTAAAGTTTGGGAAAATTAGTGTAGAATTTGATTAATGTGACATATTAAAAAAATTTACTTCCAAATCCACTCTCACTTACTTTCAAAATCCACTCAAATAAATAACAAAAAATTTACCTTCAAATCCTCTCAAATTCATTCAATTACATTTCTCCAAATCCATTCAAGTGAGCAAGGACTAAAGTTTGATGCCAAATTGAAATTTGGCGATATATTTTGGTTGGTCTCAAATGTGTTTAATGCTAATATTTGAGTTATTTATTTTGTTTGAATGGTTCCCATTTTAATGTAAATTGAAAAACACATTTGAAACACGTTAAAAGAAATTTAATTGGGTTAAAATGAGTATATTTATTTATTTTTAAAGTTTCATATCAAAATGTATCAGTTTTGGAGAGAAAAAATTCTAATTTCATGTAGAAGGTGAGGAATTAAAAACATATATAAGCTTAAAATAAAATTCAAGGATGTTATTAGTGTACTTATTTGGAATGTAGTTATTTGGAAATTGCATGAGACAATATGTTGGAGAAAGATGATTTTACATTGGCTTAGGGTGGCTTACTTGATAATAAGTGCAGGCAAACCAGAGGATCATTGATGCAGTTGCGACTCGGTTAGAACTCCCCTCAGAACGGGTGATATCAAATTTGGCTAACTATGGAAACACAAGTGCAGCTTCCATTCCCTTGGCTTTAGACGAAGCAGTTCGAAGTGGTAAGGTTAAGGCAGGCCATACCATTGCGACCGCCGGCTTCGGCGCCGGTCTTACTTGGGGTTCGGCCATTGTTCGTTGGTGCTGAATGCTTTTCTTTCACAGCAGACTTGCAAACAGAGAAGTTCAGTTGCAAGTGCAGCCATCCAAAATGCCCCACATTCCTACACATTTGTAGAACATTAGTTCGGGGGAATTTAGGAAAGGATAGATATCATTAACATCCTCTTTCTTTTCCTCATCAATTTATTTTCTCTTGCTGTAATATTTTTTCTCAAGTACCAAATTTTCTTTTACCGAGGCATGCATTTCTCATTCACATTTATTTTAAACGAGGCTCACTATTTATGTTTCTCAATGGTACTTGTAAGAGTTTTTCAAACTATTTTTTATAGTTTCTGTTCTGTTTTTTGTCATTCCAATATTATTAAATCATTTTTAAAAAATACATAATAACTTTTCCAAAAACATAATGATCAGAAATGAGCATGTGAGAAGGTTCCACTCATTCACATCCATTCGCAGCAACAAGTTCAATTTTCTAATCATTTTGACCTCAGACAATTACTGTACACGACGTCGAAGCTCTTTTCTTTTTTTATTATTATGGAATTTCCCTTTTTCACTAACTTTGGCAATGGAACTGTGATTAGCTCAATAAAATTTAATATCATATACGACTTTTTTAATACATAAACCATTCTTATGGAATGTGTGGAGGAAAAATACTTTATTTGTGTTTCGGTCATGAGGTCCAGGTTATTTGTTCATATTATTATTTGTCTTTCACTTGTTTCGATCATGTTGAGAGATTATTTATAGAAGTTATTTTGATGTCAAAATTAGTAAATATTTGACAAATATAATAATAAATATATAATAAATTCAACTAATCTATTTTATTATTTCAAACATGTATTTATATATTTTAGAATGAGTTTTAAATTAGCATTGGCCTAATCATAGTCCAACTATAAACATGATTATATTTTGACTTAATTTAATTATCATCAATCTTAATGTTATTTAAAAATGATTATTTGATCTACATTGTCTAATCGACCGGTCTTTATATAATTTATTGAATGTTTTTGAGTGTGTAGACTGTCAAATCTTAACTAATCGATCATACAATATAATTTAGATACACAATCTAATATATTTTCAAATAAAGTAATAATTTCGGTTTAATATAAAATTGATTTTCTTTTGTTTTGGGTCACCGTTTCTTTTCATATCTACTATATAATATTAATTAATTTTTTTAATTTTCTCATCACATTTTTTATTTTACAATAAGCTGGATCGGGGGAAAATAATACAATATTATATAATAATATTCTTCTGTCTGGCCGGAGAAAAAAATAGAAGAAAAGTCAACTTGAAGAGACAAATTTTAAAGTTTTGTCCCATTAACTTTTTTTTTCTTTTTTAATTAAAATGTTATGTTTTGTCCTATCTTATGTTCCAGCTAGTATCAATAATTTTGGTTGAAGAAATAAGACATGAGAGCTTAAAAGATAAGATATAATTAATAGTGGCATGATACTTGTCGAGCTCCTGAAACATTGAAGTGTGTGAAATTAGAAGCTTGAAAATGGACCGATACATATATGGAACATAGAACCATTTTCTCCTTCTACAAGTTTCTTTTTTCCGTAACACATTTATTTATAATTAACAGTTTTTAATTTAAACACATAAAACTTCAAGTCAACATTTTTCGTGGAAAACCTTGGACCTTTTCATAAAGAATCTTGTTAATTTCACCCTATAACTCTAAGGATTTGATGCACCTCTACTTTTTATTAAAATGATTATTCGTGATAAAAACACTCAACAATAAAATTTGATTGTGTTTTCAATCGAATTTTAAATTTGATTAAATACTTTATTATATTTCAAAATCTGACGAAGATCTAATCAAATTTTGATGAAGAATCAAATTTCAAAATTTGTTGAGTATTTCTCTATTCAAATTTTGAAATTTATTTGGTCTTTCATTGAAATTTGAAATTTAATTAAGTTTTTATCGGATTTCGAAATTTGATAAAATGTTTGGAGCCTCACAACTATGTATTCATTCATCTACTCTCGCGGCCAACTTCAGGAAAATCACCACCATCACCACCTCTCTCCTAGAGAACCTCTCTATGAGCAAACAACACCAACATCTGTTGAACTCACAACCCACAACCCACAATGCTTTGGAGATGCAAACTATATAAGAGAAAAGAGAGCATGGTATTTTCGGTAACTTGGAGGCGTAGCCTAAGGATCTTATGGATGTTTTTACTTGCAAATTAAAATTGAAATAATAAATACAGTTATGTGCTTTTGTGTATTAAATTCTCACTATAATATTGTACTGACCTAAGAAAGAGTAATAATAATACTATAATATTTTAAAGGTTGCAAAGTTTTACTCATAGGTTGATAAATTAATTAAAAAATATGATAAAGTAATTATTAAAAATTATATAACTATTTTTTAACTGGTTGAGTTTATCTAAAAATTTAAAACTACGTTCGTAAGTATTTTCGGGTGTAGGGGTCTTAAGCTAAATTTGAGGTTGACACTAGTAAATGAATTTGTAAAACAAACCGGACAAGCTACTAAAGAGGTTGGCTGAGCACTGTGGCAGACCAGACATGATGTGCAGGAGGCTAGCTGAGTCCTATAGTAGACCAGACGGGTTAATGAAGAGGTTGGTCGAGCTATTGGGAAGTTTGACCATGCTTCATTCCACTCCTCCAAAACATGTGGGAGGATACTTACAAAAGACACTCCGATGCTTAAGTCAGTAGGTGACCGATTGGTTGGCAGAAGATGCACATTGTGCTTGATGTTCTAAAGTCATACCTGAGACTTTTATATAATAGTTGAGATGAGTATTTACCTTTTGCTGGCCTAATGACAATCCAATCATACCTTAATCTATATTAAGGAGTTAATCTATCGGTGGATAGCCATTAGGATGCTCGACTCATGGAAGGAATGATCGAGCTGTTGAACGAGCCCATCGAGCAGTTATGGAGCTCGATCGTGCTGTGGAAGAGGTTGCTTGAGCTGTTGTGGAGCTCGACAGTACGGTGGAAGAGGCTAACATTCTTAAGAAATATGCCTCGAATAGCTACTAGTAGAAGTTATTGCATCAATACATGAGAATCATGTGATTTTAACCCAAGTAATTTTAGATATTTCATGGATCCAAGTCTTTTAGAATTAGAAGAGTAACCTAGTGGAACTTTCACACCTGGTAAAGACTCAGAAAAACTTCTCTTTGTTACCAATGAGGAGCATTGGTATCTAGAAGATATTATGGTTTTGATGATGCTACAAGATGAAGAACCTGAAGACTCTTGTTGTAGTTTCTTTAAAAGCATTTTGTAGAATTAATTGTATAGGAATAACTTTGTTTATGTAAAAACCACTTAGACGTTTTCCTGTTTAGAGAGTCTTTGCGCAAATAATCGATTATTTAGTGTAATAATCGATTATCATGAGCTTATTTGAAAAATAGTTGCTCACGCAAATAATCGATTATAGTTCAAAATAATCGATTATTTCAGTATGAGTCAGTATTGCCCAAGTCGCGCAAATAATCAATTATTCCTCAGGATAGTCGATTATCACTTTTTGAAAACGCCATAACGGACACAAATAATCGATTATCACTTATGATAATGGATTATATTTGGCAGTTGGGAGTTGTCTCTTCATTTTCTGAACCTTGGCTATAAATAGTGTTTTCCACAACTCTTAGAAAATATCTTTTCATTTGAGAGTATTAGAGTTGTGTACCTAAGGGAAGCTCTCTGTGAGTGAAAAGAGTTTATGCCATTTGAGAATATAGAGTTTTCTGAGGAAGTTCTCAATTGATAGTGTTGCTCAAGTCAAGTCTTATGAATAGGAGAAACTCGCGCTTAGTGGGTCCAAGGTCGGAGCAGTTCTCTTCAAGTTGGTTGAGTGGGTTTCTTTCGTTCATTTATCGAAGGAAGGTGTTTTCTATTCTTTACTTATTTCTATTATCTGATTGTAATCTGTAAACAATATTTTTAGTGAAAAAGGTTAATCACTATTCATAATGATTAACGACTGGACGTAGAATCTTTTGATTCGAACTAGGATAAAATTTCTGTGTTGATTTTCTTGAAACCTTACTCTTTAGCAACAAACTGTTTGTTAAAAGTTCTAAAAGAAAATCTCAATTTTAAAAGGAACCATTTTAACTTGTTCATTGACCGTAACACGCTTTCCATCCTGTAAAAGTGATTCTTACTCCGCTGCGCGACTCCTTGATACCTACATTTGGTATCAGAGCTTGCTTTGATAGTTTTTCAAATTTTTCGAAAATGGGCGGTCATAACCAAATGTATGCTGAGGGTGCTTCTATTGATAGACCTCCTTTGTTTACGGGAGAAAAATATTCTTTTTGGAAAATAAGAATGCAAATTTTTTTGGAGTCTATTGACAAGGGTATTTAGGAAGATGTTTTGAATGGACTCATTGTTCCCATTATTACTGTAAATGATATGTAGGTAGAAAAACCATTTTTACAGTGGACTATGGATGAAAACAGAAAGGCACAGTATGATGTTAGGGCTAGGAATATAATTTTATCTGCACTAACCCTTGATGATTTCTTCAAAGTTTCTGTTTATGAAAATGCTTAGGAAATGTGGGAATTTTTAAGAGTCACTCATGATGAAGTCAAAGATATGGATTAGTTGATATTGTCTGATTCAAGCTATACATCAAAATCCTCAAGCTCAAGAGATTCAAATGAGCAAGAAAATTTATGCTTAATGACCAATAATGAATCATTTAGAAGCCAACACTTGAAGAAAAAGAAGGACAATCAAGGCTCCTCATCAAACTTCAAATGTTATAGATGTGGTGAAATAGGTCATGTGAAAAAGGATTGTCCAAACAACAAGAAAATAAAGAAAGAAAGGAAAATAATTTTCACAAGAAGAAGGCGACCTATATAGCTTGGGATGATAATGATTCAAGCTCAACTAGTTGAAGTGTTTCTGATGAAAAAGCCAACTTGTGCTTGATGACTAATATTAATGACACTGCAAGCCAAGTAAGTTGCTCTAGGTTTTGAAACTTGTGAAATGGATTTTCAAAAAGCTTTTCTTGAATTGCTAAATGAATATGAAAAATTGGATGCTGCTCATAAAAATTTGAAAAATGAGTTTAAGGATTTGAAAATTAAATATGAGAAGGTATTAGATGAAGAAGTAATTTTGAGAAATAAAATTTGCAATTTAGAAATGAAAGAAATTACAAATGTTGAACATCCTGTTGAATGTCTTTCATGTAAGAGTCAGATGCTTGATATTGATATTTTAGAAAATCTTCTTGAAGTGGCACCCACAAATAATAATGTTGAAACAACAATACTTGTTAAACAAGTTTATAAAAATAAAAGTGTTCTTAAAAATAAGAATCAATTTAAAAGTATCCGTAGGGTATGGGTTGAAAAGGAACTGTGTGTTATAAAAACCCATATGATGTCACATGTTTTTAGTGTATGAAAAAGGGGCACACTTCAATAAATGTAGAATCAAACATTTTGATGTTCCTAATGAAAAATGTGCTTGGATTCCTGTTATAAAATAATTTGCCTCTAACCTCAAAGAACCCAAATGAGATTATGGGGACCAAAACTCTATTGTTTTGTTTTGCAGGTTAAATTTTCAAAAGGAAAAGAAAGCTTTATGGTATCCCGGTAACTTTTAAGAGTTTTGAAAATAATTTATGAATGCTATATGTGTCTTAGGTTGAAAATTTGG
The DNA here is from genome assembly GCF_016808095.1 of Vigna angularis. Taxonomy (NCBI): domain Eukaryota; kingdom Viridiplantae; phylum Streptophyta; class Magnoliopsida; order Fabales; family Fabaceae; genus Vigna; species Vigna angularis. The sequence goes on from NC_068971.1 coordinate 12,591,800, forward strand.
TCCAAATTTACGTTTTTCAAAATTTAATGTAAATAATCGATTAACAAGGGTAATAATCGATTATCTCGGTCTCAAAATATGAATTTTAAAAATTTGGCTCACAAATAATTGATTATTAAAAATGATAATCGATTATCTTAAGTTAAAACGTAAAAAGAAATTAATTTTCTTTCGAATTTGTTTTTGATTTTAAGGGGTATATTACTTTGAGGGGGAGAAATTTTTAATGAATTTAAAGGCCCTAAATTATTTTAAAGTTAACTAATTTAGGGAGAGCATAAAGATTAGACGATCTTTTAAATATGATAAAAAAGAGGGAGAAATTTTTTATTGACATTTTCAATCTCTTGATTATCCTCTAACCCTTCATTTCTAAGTCTTAATTGTATTTCTTTATTAGAGTTGAATTTCCATTTTGTAATTCATGATGTATTTTGCTCTTTCATGTTATGAAAATTAAAATTTTATTCTTTTTTGAAATGCATCTATTCTTTTGTTGAGGGAAAACAACATTTGAGGGGGAGTATTTATTTTTACTTTTTGCTTATGATAAAAAAGGGAGAGAAAACTTCTAATTAGTAGAGTTATTACTAACATGTTTATATGTTTGTAAGTCTGAAATCTATGCACGAAATTATAAATGCTTTTAAACAAGAGATTTTTTATCATCATCAAAAAGGGGGAGATTGTTACCAACAAGGATCATTGGTGTCTTGAAGATATTATGGTTTTGATGACGCTACAAGATGAAGAACCTGAAGATTGTTGTTATAGTTTCTTTAAAAGCATTTTGTAGAATTAATTGTATAGGAATAACTCTGTTTATGTAAAAACACTTAGAAGTTTTCCTGTTTAGAGAGTCTTTGCACAGATAATCGATTATTTGGTGTAATAATCGATTATCACGAGCTTATTGAAAAAGAGTTGCTCGCGCAAATAATCGATTATTGCTCAGAATAATTGATTATTTCAGTCTGAGTCAGTATTGCCCAAGTCACACAAATAATCGATTATTCCTCACGATAATCGATTATCACTTTTTGAAAACCTCATAACGGACACAAATAATCGATTATCACTTATGGTAATGGATTATATTTGGCAGTTGGGGTTGTCTTTTCATTTTCTGAACCTGGGCTATAAATAGTGTTTCCACAGCTCTTAGAAAATATCTTTTCATTTCAGAGTATTAGAGTTGTGTGCCTAAGGAAAGCTCTCTGTGAGTGAAAAAAATCTGACATTTGAGAATACAGAGTTTTTTGAGGAAGTTCTCAATTGATAGTGTTGCTCAAGTCAAGTTTTGTGAATAGGAGAAGCTCGCGCTTAGTGGGTCTAAGGTCGGAACAATTCTCTTCAAGTTGGCTGAGTGAGTTTCTTCCATTCGTTTGTCGAAGGAAAATGTTTTCTATTCTTTACTTATTTCTATTATCTGATTGTAATCTGCAAACAATATCTTTAGTGAAAAAGGTTAATCACTATTCATAGTGATTAACGACCATAATCTTTTGATTCGAACCAAGATAAAATTTCTGTGTTGATTTTCTTGAACCCTTACTCTTTAAAATACACTGTTTGTTAAAAGTCCTAAAAGAAAATCTCAATTTTAAAAGGAACCATTTTAACTCCTTCATTGACCGTAACACGTTTTCCATCCTTTAAAAGTAATTTTTACTTCGCTGCGCGACTCACTACCTACACTCTTCTCTTGTATGCAAATTGTGTAACATGTTGCAGGCAAGTATGTTCGCTTACCATGTGGTATTGGGGCTAATTATTCTCTTATACCCTTCAACCAAGTCCAAATGAGCATTGAAATCATCTTTCGTCTTGCCTTAAATATTGAGTAGTGTTCCAATAATACTATGACATACATTTTTCTTATATGCATGACATCTATATGATGTCTCATATCAAACACCCTTTAATATGGGAGATTAAAGAAAAATGACCTTTTTCTTCCATATGTTACTTGAACTGCCTTTTTTCTTTTGCATGTTTCCAAGCACAACCCTATTTTCCTTCGTATACTCATATACTTGTGATCCATTGAAAGCCATTAAAGCTAATTCATTTTCTTGATACCTATTAAATGTTTTTTTTTTAATTTACAATACAAATGGTTTGTACTAAGAAATCTCCAAATGTTGAAAAGTCACTGATTGTACAAAATAACATAGCATGCAACTTGAAGGATCACCAGTGTACCCATCAAACATATCATCCACCTTCCTCCCATAACATGTTTAAATCTTCAATTAATGGAGTTAAATAAACATCAATGTCGTTTCTTACAAAACCACAAAGGTAAATTGTAAATAACTAACAAGACAGACCATGAATTATGCTTACTACTCAAGTTATCATATGGATTCATTCCATTTATTGCAAGTCCAAACCTAATGTTCCTTAAATCATTGGAGAAATTTGGGAACATGAAATCAATTTTTCTTCCACATCAAACCATTTTTCGGATGCCTTAAATGATAATCTTTTGTACGTCCATCAACATGTCATCTTATGAGTTTTGTATAATTTGTATTACTGAATAATCATTTCAATCGTGTAACTATAGGAAGATACCACAAGACCTTCTCAAGAGGACCTTTACTATTAAATTTAGACTCGCCTTATTTATGTTTATATCGTGATACCCCTCCCCTCTCACATTGTGAGCATTGATGTAACTTGACAAACTTTTTTCTATACAAAATATAATCGTTCAAGCATGGATAAATTTTTTTCATACTCCATACCCATTGGACACAATATCTTCTTCGCATCATAATTGTGTGTTGGCAATGTGTTACCTTCAGAAAGTATGTCACTCAACAAATCCAATATATCGATTGGTCCACCCATTTCTTGTCTTTACATTGAACAATTTTACTATCATTGACAATTGAGTATACTTAGTGCATTCTGCATACAAAGGTTTTTTTTTTTGCGTCACTACATAAATTGTCATACACATGACCACGTTGGAAGGATGTCCAACATCAAGAGTCTATTAATTCATACACATAAACACTTGGCATGTTTATTAATTCATTATTTTATGTCCACTTTGTGGCTCTTTAGGAAACCATCATAAAGAACGTGCTTCTGAATAACTTCAGTTAGTAGTTTTCGCTCATTCAAATACACGAACAATAAAATCTTCTATTATTATCAAAATATTCATCTTTACAAATTCAAGAAATTGATTTATTCTACTCTCATATTCATTTGTTATGCATAAAAAAATTATCCAACTTCGATCAATTATTGTGTATAAACTAACACATTTTCTTTTAGGTGGAGCTAAGAAAAAGCCAAACACGTAGTCTAATCTTTGAACTCAACCCTACCCCCAAACTACGACACAAATAATTAATCAATTTATTTGGTTGTTTACACATCAAAATTAGTGTTGTGTTTTATTTATCTTTCTTTATTTTGTCTCATGTAAGGGTAGTAGATTCACATATCCTTTTTTAGGCTAAATAAATTCTCTTATGTTCACGTAAACATAGCTACTTTATGTTATTAAACAGTTAAAAGTCATAAGAGATTAATATCTCATTGCTAAATAGTCATATTAATTAAGAATGATACACTTAATGGGAATTATGCACCTAATGTTTGCATAATAATTGTGATCACCATGGTCACATTCTTTATTTCATATATGCCAAAGTTTAGCAATAATAACTCTAAGAAGTTTATCAAAATATGTTTAAGGTCTCACTAAATGAAATAGAAATAGGAAGTATGTGTACTTTATAAACTAAACAACTAAAGGAAAAAGTTTAGACACAAATTACATTTCATGAAAATGACCAAGTTAAAGACCTATATGTAAATGAAGGTAGCACTAATCCTTTTGCAACTTGTTCTTGATAGTAGCAAAGAAAAACACAAATCCACACACAAAGTTTTGAGAAACACATATATACAAACCTAATTTCAATTCATCTAAGAAGATGATCTTCATAATCTCAATTCATTCACACATATGCAGTAGTCAATAACCAAACATCCACAACACAACACAACACTTTCATTTTTTTTTTCATTCTCAACAACAACAAGAACATATAAAACACATACCACATAGAAACAACATGCACGCAAAATAGAATCAAAGGTAACATAGAAAACTTAACAAACACAACTAATACATTCATTGTAGCTAGGAGAACAACAAATACAACCAACACAACCAGAAGAACAATGATATTACCACAATTACAAGTGAATGCAAGTGCGACGAGGATAAAAGGAGTGACAACAACCCTAATGCAGAAGGTGAGACACGAATGCGAGGAGGAGTAAACAAATGTGGGGATAACATATAATGAAGAGACAAAAATTAATATAGGAGAGAGAAAATGAGAATGAGAAGGAATGGAGGGAGGAACACAAAATGAGAACGAGAATGCGAAGGCGAACTCATTAGAGAAGGGAGAAAAGAGAGCTTGAAGTCACTGTAGAGGCAAATGAGGTGAAGTGTGAAAGCTAGGAAGAAGAAAATTAAAAATTCTATACCAGTTACACTGACCAACCAATATAGAAAATATTTTCCATCACTTTTTATACCAGTTCTAGGTCTAACTTATATAGAAAAATTTTATAATTTATTACAGTTTTTTTATTGCACCACTTTCTATACCGGTTTTGGGTCTAACCAATATAGAAGATCTCACTATATTTATAAAATTGTCACCACCTATTTTTTTTATGCTTGATAAATTTAAATTAGTATAATATATAGATATTAAAAACCTAATTTTCATGTAATTTCACACTATCTAACCGTAAATTTCTTATCCAACATCTATTAACTTTTAAAAATTATTTTCAAAATAAGTGTCTTGAAAGGGAAAAACCAACATAAGAGATCTTCTTTATTCTCTTCTTCTCTCTAGTTTGTAACAAAAAGAAGTCATTTGATGAGACAAAAGTTTAATGTGAGTGTATATTTTCTTTATTTTTCCTGGATTTTTTTAATTAAATAACTCCAAAGTATTTGTAAATTCTAGAGAGCCTAAAATTATATAAAAAATAGTTTCTGAATAAAAACCAAGATAAAATATAAAAACTTGACTTATTCTAATTAATCTTTGTGGTCCATAGAAGATGCAATGATTTCTTACTTCCACGTGTTCTTGTTGTTGTTAATCTTAATGAACCTTCATCAATTTTCAAAGATTTATATGAGCTCTTTCCAATATAAAAAAATAGAAATTAAATAGCAATATAAACTTAAAAATATATAAAGTATTTAATTTACAAAGAAAGTATATGCATGCATCTAAGTATTCTTAAATTATGCAAATACAAGGTAAGTATGACTATAACATGCGTTGTTATTGAGAAAGAAATAATTAGCGATGTTTCTTTCATGAACAAAGTATATATTTATAAATGAAGTATTTTGAGGTATTCCAATTCTTGTATATTATATTTATTCTAGTCTTAAATCAGGATCAAATTTTCACCTATTTAGCCCAAAAATTAGACCTGTTGTTTAAAATGATATTGTAAAATAGATAATATGATGGAAAAAGAAAAATTGTGAAAAGTGACTTAAAACACAAAAGAATAAACAATAATGTTACTATTTATGCACTTTCTATTGTTTATATATATATATATATATATATATATATATATATATATATATATATGTATGTGGGAGAAAGTTCCATTTAGGGTCCTGAGAAAGCAATAAATATGTTTATATATTATATAAGCTATTATATATATATATATATATATATATATATATATATATATATATATATATATATATATATATATATATATATATATATATATATATATATATATATATATATATATATATATATATATATGTATAAGTTATTTCTGTAAAAGGTTAAAAAAAATGAGGTCAAGACTAGGGATGAGAAAAGAATCTGAATCTCCCAAATTTGTCATAGATATTAAATAAATATTTTTAATAGAATAGGTGTTAATTACTCATTTATTAATGAAGAAAATATATATTATGATATCTGATTTATGTATATTTTTATCATTTATAATTATTAATAAATTTTATTTGAGTATTCTTTTTAAATTTTAAGTGATTAAAATAAAACTATTTATTTATTAGTAAAAAAGATATTAATTATTAAACAATAGTTTAAAAATTGATTTTATATATTTTTAATTTTTAATTTAGGCATGAGAGTGAAGTCATTTTATAAATGATTAATTTTTTAAAATATATATTTTAACATAATTCATTTAAATGTATTTTATAGAAATATTAATTTTATTTATTATTAATATTTATTGAATAATTTTGATTTAAATTGTACTTCAAAATTAATTTTTTATATAAATTTATATTTTATAAATTTAATTTTAAACTTTTATTTAAATTTTTAAAAACTAAATATAAAAAATCTCCCGATATTATTGATACTGATGAGTATATAAATAAAATAAAATCATGAATACTTTTTATGGATACAATGAGTACAGAGATAAATAAAGCTTAAAAATAGTAACATATAGATACCATTTATAACAAATCCAATTTATTGTCATACTTAAGATGCTTGTACAGAAAATATGAATTGTTTTCAGCTATCTTGAAGAGTTTATTGAATTACTTTTTAAGAAAAATTGTAAACATATCACAATCATTTTTGTACCAGGGAGTGCCGGGCGCCGTACAAAGGACGCTCATGAGAAAGGCCGTCCGCCCGGTTCGGCGCCCACGCCACACCCAGAGGGATAAATGCTCGACCGCCCAAATAGATACGGATTGAACCTAGACTCCGTATAAACTCTCCTACACTAGCAAGTGCCGGGCGTCGTACGTAAGGACGTCCACGAATAAGGCCGTCCGCCCGTCTCGGTGCCCACGTCGCCCAAAGGGATAAGGGTCCGTCCGCCCAAATGGGCAGAACCTCTGTTTGTAAGAGAAACTTTGAAGAACTCACATGGAATTCCATCACCACGGGACAGCCCCGCACTCTCTACACTCACAAAAAGTGTTCTACAGGAAAATGCTGAGAGACGAAACGTCTGGTACCAGGGAGTGCCGAACGACCGCGCAGAGGATCGTCCGCCCAATTTAGTGCCCGAGTCATCCATAGGTAAGGCGGACGCCCGTATCATTTGGGCGGACGCCCATATCACACTGACCGGCCAAATCACTAATCATTGTGGCTTAAGTAAATTAACCTGGTTTAAAGGTAAGTAGAAATTAGAAGCTATTGGGCTGTTGGGCCGTGATTAACTTTTCACTGATCCCAAGCCCATAGCGAAAACTATAAATACAGGTTCACGGTGAGTGGTAGATAGGTTACATTAAATGCACATTTATTGCTATTCCCTGAGAAAAGCCATTGCTCTGAAACTGACTTTGGCATCGGAGAATCTTTTGTAGGTCTCCACCCCTCCGGATCAATAGGAGAGTCAAAGCTCGAGAAGAAGATCCGCCGCTGAGACAAGATCGCAGGAGAACTTGAAGGTTTGGAACAGCACAGTCCTACACATCCGAAACAATTTTTATAAATTTTCTAAGACACTCACAAATAAATATCCATATGATAAAATAAATGAGTATAAACTGCAAATAAAATAATTGATGGAAAGACATTATGCCTCGTGCATATATTCAATGTGAGTTATCTTATGGAAAGTGATATTAGCAGGACTTCTTTGGGAACTTCGCTGTGGACACTTCTGACATTTGCCTCGCTGTCATACCCATTAGGTGTTTTCTTCTCCTTCAACTCAGAAAGTAATTATTTTTTTCTATAATAATCATAGCATAATAATACTTATTCATATATTTTACTTTTAATTTAATTAAAAATATTAATTTTTTGCAATTATTTAAATTATATTAATAATTAATATTTAGTAATTATTATATATGTTTATTGATAAGAAAAATTAAAATTAAAATTATTTAGTAATCAATTTTGAAAAAATATTAGTGATTTTAAATTTATAAAAAATAAAATAAAAAGAATTTAAATGAATTCAATACTATTAAATTTTTTTATTAAAGTTATAATTATTTTATTACACTAAAAAGGAAATATGTACTAAAACGATAAATTTTTTCGGTTAAATTTTAGTTTGAATTATGAATAAAATAGGACCAGAAAAAAAATTAAATACTAATGTTTTTAAGGCACTTTTATAATAGACAAATGTTAAGTTTAAAAGTAAAAGGTTGAATAAATATTTTATAAAATAACTTTCTTTCCTTTCATCCTTAAAGAAATAAAGAAATATAGTTGGTAATTTTTCCTCCTTGGTGTGTCAATAAAAAATATTTAAGAGTAACAGTGATTTAAAAAAGAATACACTTGATTATTTATTCACAAAAAAAGTTTAACTATAAAGTTTCATTCTTTAAGAATCACAATCTCTCTGTACACTTCTTTTTTTAACTTTACTTTATCTCTGTCTCTCTCATTTGTTTGATGATAAGATGACACAATTAAATTCTTAAAAGAATATATACTTATGACCAATTAAAATCTAAAATAAAGTAAGCTAACCATTCTTTTTAATTAATTTAGCAGACACACATGATTTTAGGGTTTATACATGTGACTCAAAATAAATCAAAGTGAATATATGTCTAGTTGTGATTCTTATGATATCATTATATTTGTGATATGATATTTGTGTAGATAGTTACAATATTATGTGACAAATAGAACATAGTTAGAATATTCTATGAGAAATAGAACTCTATAATGAGACATAGATTTTTCTATACCAAGCAAAGAAAGATAGTTTAATTATCTTAGTTGATTTATGATATATCTGTAGATTGTGAGTATGGATTTGAGATTTTTGTATATTAAACGGATTTGATTGATTGAAAATTTTTATCTATGGAACTAATTTGGTTATAATAGGATTATTCAATTTGCTTTACCCGAAGTCTATTTTGAACTAAAACATGATATTTTGAACTAAGGAAGATGTGGAATAACCTAGATAGGTAGGTTGGATAACATATTGTAGAGAAATCAAGGATCTGTTTACTAATATGATGTTGTGTGGTAGCACAAAACCATTGGGTGCTAAGTTTAAATTTGAAGTTAGTGTGACCACCAACGATTAGGGCGTTGAACGTCACCTTGTGACCACCAACAATCAGGGCGCTGAGCGTCACCTTGAGACCATTGGACACTCACTTGACAATGAGCTTTAGAGAGATTGGCGCTAGGCGCCGCAAGCCTTGTGCTATATGCCTCATGGAATATAATTCCAATGATACCTGGGAGTTCCCACTGAGTGATGAATGAATTTTCATATTTTAGCTTTTATAATGTTGCATATGTGTTGATCAATTAATAATGGATGGTTTATACGTGAAAAAAAGAATATGTTTGGAATGTAGAATATAGTTTGAAATATTTAAAAATTGTATTGGGGTTTGATATGAATGATGTGGAATGAGAACGTAGTGATTCCTCTAGGGTGAGAATAATACTGTATGTGGTGATGGATGAAGATTACTATTGACGTCAAAGTTGAAATGAGACTATACTCACTCTACTAATATTAAACTCATAGAGAAAGATATTTAGTTGTGAGAGTCGCATGATGTTCTTATATGTAGTTTTGGAATGAGTATCAAATCTTATAGATATAAGAGTTACCCTCTCATACTCTTTGACAAGGGATGTAACCCAACCATAATATAACTATTGTCCTTAAGAGATAGGGGTATGTTATGGCAGGTGTAGGATCTCAGATTCTATCCAATATATTAATCACTCCAAGGTCGAATAAGATACATATTTTTATATGAAAAAGCCATGATGACATTTGAATCTATCATATTATTTAGATATTGATGATTGAGTGTAATGTATGCCATGTGCAAAGATGTATGTCTATTTAAAATTTAGTGTTTAAAACTAATAGTATGTATTAAATTTGTTCTAACTTATCCTGTTATTTGTTATATTTTGGTTTGTTTACATGTTATTTGTTATATTTTGGTTTGTTTACATGTTATTTGTTATATTTTGGTTTGTTCACATGCTATCATCTTATATTACACTTGAGCAAATGATAGTGTAAGTAGAAGTGATGAGTAACATTGAAACTGCTCAAGGTTGATAGAAAATAATTGGTACTTTGGTATATAAACTTTTGTATTCATAAATCCTCCTAGTTAATAAATGATTACCTATATATTTTGAAATCTTAGTTTATTTATTTTTTTAAACTATAAATATAACTTATGTACTTAAATTTGTTTGTGTTTTTTCATCAATTATAATACTATAATTATTAAAATAATCATATTAAATTGGGTGTTACATGTAAATATTTACATATTTAATATAATGTTATTCAAAATATTATATACTCACAAGTATATATGACATATTTGTTTACATTTCTAGAAGAAATATTGTTTATTTATTTTAAAACACACATTAGGGGACAAAATGGTAATGCAATAATTAAATATTATACTTTGATACCAGTTTTTGAAAATACATTATTAGACACCAGCTTTATAATAATATTGTATTTTTAATAATCTAATTTATATTTGAATTTAATATCTAAATTTAATATTTTATCATTTAATTACGGCTATGAAATGAATGTATTTTTAAAAGTTGGTATCAAAGGATCACTCCTCTATTCCAAAGGAGTCTTTGACATGTCATATATAGTAGAGCTTTTTTTATAATATTTTTGCGAATTGCTAAATACAATTTTTTTTATATTTTATATCTTTTATAATTTGAAATAATATTTTTTATTTTAGATAATTCAATAAAAAAACTTCTCCTATAAAGAAACTCACTAATTATTTCTGCTATACATACAACTTTCTGAAGTGGCTGCTCTATAGAAACCTATATTTCACCTCCAATACAAGTTTCTATACACTTTGAGTCCAATCCATAAATTAGAGAAAAATAATTTATGTATATTAAAACGAACAAATATTTTAAAAAATTACAATAAAAATTGATCATATAGATAAGAAATAGATATATTTAACTATTGTGAAAATTTAATATTAAATAATATTATTTTGGGAAACTTATCCACTGACAGACTCTTAATCCCAATTCCCAGAACATGATTACTAAAGAATATATTTTTTAACAAATTACTTAGCTAAGTAATTAACATTTTACCTAATATCTGAAATCTGAAATCAGTAATCAATTCCAACATTCCTGACACTGAACCAACAAATACAGTGATGGAATGTAAATTTGAGGAGGAGAAGGAAAAAGATTTGAGTGATTGTATATATATATATTTGATGTTGTTTTGAAAAGGAAAGAGATTTGCGGTGAAGGATTCTTAAAATATCCCTATCTATTAATTAAGAAGTTGAGCAAGCTAATTATGACATTCACACTCAAACTTTCTAAGAACCCTAAAGACAATCGTGTCATGTTCAAACACCAAGAGCAATGCCGTTTACCCTATACAATACTCTCTGATACAGGATACAGTTTCTGTCATAAATCATGGACATGGACCACGGGTAGGTGATCTTCTTCACAATTCATTTAGTTCAGTCCTATTCATAGTCACAACCTATTAAACATGTTTGTCTAGTATCCTGTTCTTCGGGTTTTTCCATAAACTGTTACTCCCCATAATTTTCTTCACTCTGCAATAAATTGCGTAAATTCCTGGAACCAGCACCACGTGAGATAGCTCGTAGTACAAGAAAAATACAAGTAGATTACAGTACAATAATGCATACAATACAAGAGGAAGGGGTGTCCCTTAATGTGGCACGTGTGCCCCATGTTAGGTCTATCTATTTACTACTTATTCAAACAATGTCTCACTTATTAAGGGCTATACATTAGTGCCAATTCCAAGTTTGACTTGGGAGGTTAGAAGATCTGCAGCCGTAAATGTAGCATGTTTTGTAGGTGTTTCGTGCCTGATCAACCACTCTATTTAGGGAACTAAAACTCTCTCTATATATATATATTTATATAATCTATATCTATATATAACTTTAAGGAGGCTCTCATATATGATGGACCCAATTGAAGTTAAGAGTTTAAGTTAAATTTGTTAACTAATTTACTTGCTCCATGAACATGCCTACCACAGAATTTGATGGAATGTTAGTGCCCTTTTTTTTATATTGTTAGCCCACAAGTGTAAATTATTTAGAGGAATTGACCTTCTTAAATAAAGCATCTTTGATGGTCAATTTGTTTAGAATACAATTTAGCAATATTGAATTCAGGTAAGAATTCAATCAATTTTACCTCTTCGTATTCATAAATAAAAATATCTAATTTTACACCACTTAAGCTTTTCTTATTTCATTAACAAAATCACATTTTCTAAATTGTTTTAATAATTTTTATCAGTATTTATTTATTTTTTGAAAATATTTATTAAGATAAGGTTACATTCTAAATAACAAATTGGCACTATTTTCAATTCAAAATCCAGAATGAGCTTATAAGTTTTATTTTATCTAGTATTTTTTTTTCATTTTTAGTAATGTAATTAAGACTTAGATTTCTAACCGTTGGGAATGAAGGTTGGACTTAAATTTAAGAATATTGGATTAGTTAAATTTATATATATTATAGGCTATGAAACTTTTCTTATATGCTTTATATTTAGCTACAAAGAAGCAGTTATTGAAGGAGTTATTTAGACTCAAAGTTTGCTCAGAGACAAGAGAATAAGCCAAGGAAAATGGTAAAAATGGGCTTTGTGATATGAAGTAAACGGTATGAAATAATATCAATTGCTGTCAATAATGAAGTTGCTGATATTAAAAGATATATTGAAATGGTGACTCCACCTATGTATACGATATTATTATATTTAAATCAAAACCAAGGTCCAAAACCTCCACATCCTTGTTTTTTTCTCCTCAGAAAAGGCATTTAGATTCAGTGAAACGCAGCTCAGAGTTATACTGAAAGATGTTCAGTGGCAAAGGTGAGCTTCACCAAAAGACAGTGCTGGAGATGAAGCAAGATGACAAGTTCTTCAGCAGGCTTCTCTCAAAGGAAAATTCAATGTCGAAACCCTCTTTCAGAATGGCTGTTGCAGTTCCCTTTGTGTGGGAGTCTCAACCTGGCACCCCCAAACACACTTTCTCTGAAAACACTCTCCCTCCTCTCACTCCTCCACCTTCCTACTATGCCAACTCCACCCACAAAAACAACACACTCAAGAAACGCTCAAGATCCAATCTTTTCCTAGCACTCTTCCCAAAGCTAAATCTCAAGAAAACCCTTCTCTCACCCTCTTCATCTTCTTCTCTATCTTCTCCATCGCCCTCTCTGTGGTCACCCTCAGATTCTTCCAAAGTTGTCCCTGTCGGGAAGCATGCCAGGAGGCGTTTCTTAAGCTTTGGTTCATCTTTTGACTTCCGGGGAGAGGATGAAGAAGAGGGTGCCTCTTCACCCACTTCAACACTTTGCTTCGGCCTTTCTCGTTCCACAAGCACTTTGGCCAGCTTCCGAGGCTCAAGCAGGAGGTCATGAATTTTATTGTAATTAAGCCTTTAGTTTTCACACTCAGTGGCCAAGGTGCTGTGTTTCTGGTTACAGTTTTATGTGTAAATGTTTTTTTGCTCTGCTCTTCTTTCTCTTCATGCATGTTTAAGAGCAACCAATTTTTTAGGATAGAATCGTTCTTAAGTCGTTTTCTTTCAAATAAAAGCTTTTCTTCTAAGGTGTATCATGTTAAACACATAATGCAGTTAAAAGCATGTACTCTCTTTGTTTGTAGAACACGGCAAAATATCATGGACCTTAGTTTTAAGTAAGAACAACAGTGTCATCTATGGCTAATTGTTAATTTCATTTTTGTTACTGCTTTGTCACAGTAAGTAGTTTGTTTTAATCTTCATCTCTATTTACAGAAAAAGTAAAAAAGATTATATAAAAGTTTTTAAATGAACTAAATTTAATAACGAAAAATAAATACTTTTAGACAGCCAATAAACTTTTTCAAGAAAATTAATTTGAACAGTGACTGACATGAGAGAATGCAGTTTATGAGAGAAGTTTATTTTATCTTTTTATTTATAAAAAAAAAAAAACTTTATAGAGAGATAACAAAGGAGATTATAATTAAGAACCCGAGTTTGAGTTGGGTCAAATACAGCATTCTGATTTGTAGTTAAATCGGTATGTAACAGAAAATTTGAAGATTTTTCTATAGCTGCATGATGCATGAGAGCTTTTTATATATGCATTTGTTGTCCTTTCAGAAGGCTAAACGAATCAGAGCAGAAGAAACATCAATCTTCGACAAAATAAAAAGAAATCTTGTATTTTGTTTTTGTCTCCCTAATAAGGCCAATATTCGTATCCTATCAACTACTTCTCAGTTTGTCTTTCTCAATGTGTTTATTCATTGCACAAACCACATTCAGGTAAAAGTAACTATCATGCTATTAAATTGGCCGGAGTAGCTGACGAATTCAACTCCGTTTGAAATGATATCCGTTTCAAGTGGCTTCGTTTGTGGTAGTGTCGTGTTGGTAAAGGACGCAACTGTGTGTTAGCGCTACCTTTTTGCTTCAACTTTTCTCGTGTCTCACGGATTCGCATACCAAATATCCTTAGTCACAGAGGAACATACGTGTGTGTGTATATATATATGGCTTTTCTGCAATAAATTACTAAAGGGTGAAACTTTGCTATGGAGATTCGTTTGAGTCTGTTATATATGTCAGATACGCCAACAGTAACTACTTTTTGTATGTAGTTAGTTATTTTTCTAGGAAATTTAATTAGGACAAGGGCAATAGTCCATATAAATTTGATTTTTCAGGTTCAAAAAAGTACTATATTAATAAATTATCATTTGTTTGAAATTTGCACTCTTCTGGCAATATGATGTTTTTTAAGAGTAATTTTGATCGAGATTTTATCTTAGAGAAGACACAAAACTACTTTTCGTTTCAGAAGCAACCTTTTTTTTTTAAAACTTGGAATTCGTCGTACATAGAAATTCAAAAAAATAGTTTTTTAAACTTTAAGCAAAACAAACATTGCCTAAGTTTATGTGGTTTGACGTCTAATCATATACTTACATTCAACAAGAAGTTGCGAGTAGATTTTAAGTTCCTTGACTTTAATTAATACTGGCTTTACAATGGTTATAAGTGCGACCAGACACGCAATTAAATTGTTGTGATTCATTGCAATTCTTTTTTATATATCATAGAAAACTATGGGCAAATGAGTTGCAGCAGTTTCAATATCAGTTTGGAATGTTGTGGTCTGAAATATGTTCTTTACACTACAATCACAACCATTGTTCTTTAAAACTTTTTTCCTATTTAAATAGTATTGTACTTATTCGTAAAAGCTGAATATTTAAATATTTTTACGCTTAAGAGTTTCATGGTAAAAGTATATATCTAAGCGTATTTTGTATAATGGATGAAATAGATACGATGCAAAAAAATGGTAAGAAACTCTTGTTGCCAAAAAGGAAAAGATTAAGGAATACCCAACAACCAAACACCAGTTTTATCCATTCATTAATCTAATCTGTCGGCAGAGGAACTGACTTGACTTGTCCAGGTTGCCCACGAGCCCATGGACCATTCTTGTACCATATATATATATATATATATATATATATATATATATATATATATATATATATATATATATATATATATATATATATATATATATATATATATATATATATATATATATATATATATATATATATATATATATATATATATATATATATATATATATATATATATATATAATCAGCTGAAATTAATGCATTGCAGCAATATATATGCAGCATTTCAGTTGTTTCTGCTCTCTACTCATAATTTTCTGCAATACTTGAATATTTTTTCCATTTGGTTGTTGTTTACTGTGGTTCGTTTATTGATTTGTACTTTTAACACAGTGAACATGTCTCTACCTATAATATCCATAACTATTTCTATCCATCTATATCTATTTATCTATTTATCTATTTTAATATATGTATGTATATATGTGGTTGTGAATATATTGTATGTTTAATTATTTTTCCACCTTAAAAATTGAACATTTCATAATAGATAGATCAAGAAAAAAGAAAGCAATTAGGAAATTATTAGTATGAACACCATCTGTTTCCTTATTTCGACAAATTTGTAACTGATATATATTTATTAAGCTAAAAGTAAAATGGTTATAGTACTTAAGTACGTTTGCATTTGTAAAACTGATCATAATGATGTGTAAGGTAGTTTAAGACCTTTGCTGATAAGAAAAAGGTAGTATAAGACCATCTAATAATTTCTAATTGCTATACTCGTTTCAGAGGAATAACTCACATTTGGATATCCCTTTTCCAATTATAATTTATTCAATAACTAATATGATAATTAGAATTCAAATTATTAATCATTTAAAAAAAAATCTATTACTATGTCTCCAATGCTATGCTCCTTTATTTAAGAGGAAAGAAAAATAAAGATAAAACATTAAAATTTAAATGGAAGAAAGTAAAAAAAAAAAGAAAAAATAATTTTCTTAATTCCATATTTTCTTTTCCTTTTAAGCATACAATTAAAATTATATATAAAAACGGGTTAACAATTTTAAAGTGGTTTTAAGATATCATATTTATTATTATTATTATTATTATTATTATTATTTTGTATATATATATATATATATATATATATATATATATATCTTTTAATTTTGTTTCTTCTTGATATAAAGTAGAACTGTCAAAACGGGTCATCCGGTCCGGTCCACCACGGGTTGGTCACTTAGTGAGCCAATACAACTCAGCTCATTTATTAGTGAGTCAGAAAAATTTGAACCCAGCCAGACCCGCCACGGGTTGGTGGGTAAACGGGTTGACTCACTGGCTCACTTAGTTACATTTCTTTTAAATAAAAAAAATTACAAACTTTCTATAATTCAAATCTACACAAATTTCACTCCCAACTTTCACTCTCAACATGGGTGTTTAATTGATTTTGAAAATAAAAAACTTAAATAATTTTTTCAAACAAAAGAAATAATAAATATTTTTTTATAAAATTCAAATTAAATTTTAATAAAATAAAATTAGGTAGGTGAATTGGTGGGTCAATCCGGTCCATCACGAGTTCAACCCGCATGAGCCGGGTTTAAATGAGTCGGATTGAAATCTGATTCGCATAAAAAAAATATAAATTTTTCAAATCCAATCCGGCCCAAACCCGTGGTGGACCGAATTGACCCGCGGATTGTGACCCATTTTTACCGCTATAATATAAAGAAATCATAGGACACGTTTTTACATTGAAAGGAAGAGTAGGTTGATGTATTTAAATATATTGAAGAAAGAAGTTTGATTCCTCCTAAACTAGAAAGAAAGTTCTGAGATTTGACAACCCATCTATTGTTGTTCTAGGTCCCACCTAATTTAGTTGAGGCAAAATACTTAAATACTGCAACCAAAAAACCACATAAAAGTATTAAATTGAATGGTTCTTAATCTTGGGTATCTTAATTTTAACTCATTTCTTTAAGGAACTATAAAAATAATTTAAAATGTAAAAATTATAATAAATAAATGTATACAAAATTGTGGATTGGAATTATAGTTATTACTTATAATTTTATCATTTATGAGATAATATTAAAATCTCTTTAATATTTCCCTTTTGAATATAAAGTGATGCTTATATTAAATACAACTCAATGGTATAACTTGATTCCTTTATGAATGAAGCTTGATGATCTACTTGGTAAACCATAATATTTACCTTTTGAATTGAAATAATATAGCATGATGTATGCTCGGTGGTACATAACTTGTATTTGGTAAAGTATGATATTTACCTTTTAAATTAATATAATATAGCGCAAGGATTTTACTAAATATATTTAAGTGTGATGTGATTTCTACAAGATAAAGTGACATTTAGGTGTGAACAATAGTAAATAAAAAAAAGCATTTAAACTCACATAATAGGTCTCGATTTAGGAGAAACCGAAGCCTATTAGAATGCGGTAACATTTTTGTAATTTAGTCGAACTTATATGCCTTAGTTCATAGGGAACAGAGGCATATAACCTATATTACCTTGGTTAAAATATTAATCGATGTCTAACAGTTTGAAAAATTTAACCACCCCCTACAAAAATGACTTTCCCACTTGACACCTTTTCAGATCCTAACCTACTGCTTCGGTTCTGCGGCGAACCGAGGCAGTATGTCCTAGCCAGAAGTGACAGGTTTGACTGTTGAACGTTCTAATTCTCTTTGTTCAACCCCTACACCTTCGGTTCAATCAGAACCGGTGTGAAAAGATGTTTATGCCTCGGTTGTCGGACAACCGAAGCGTATAAGTTGACTATTATTTCAAAAATGTCATTTCAGAATTTACTTTTATTTTTTCTGAGGAGTATAGGCATCGGTTGCTTTGTTAATCGAGGCATATATGAGTCTATTGCCTCGGTTAGTGATAGAACCGAGGTAGTGCTCAGAATAATGAAGCACAAGGTAAAACACATAGGGTATAAGTGCTCAGAATAAAAATTCACACCTACTTTCTTGTGGTGGATACAAGAAGCTTGAGGAAAAAATAATGAAGTAGAAGTCAGATAGTAGACTTCCACTTTCTGAGGGTGGTTACCCTCCTCCTCCTCCTTCACCACCATCTCGACACGAGAAGTGGAAGTTAGCCCGTATAAGATCATCAGGCTCGTACACTTCCGACATTGCCAGAGAGATGTCTGAAAGAATTGTAAGATGTCATTTCTCATATTTTTACAACATTTTTGTTATATATATTACATAGATCTTTCAAATAATTTTGAAGTTTTGTTATGTTACAAGACTCCTTGGTTGAGCAGAACTCCCAAGGTCAATTCACACAAGAAGGTCGCCAGGATATTCTTGCTACAACTATTGAACGACTTGAGCACTCAGGACGGGTGCGTGCTGCTAGGACTACCATAGGCATACGACAATTCTTTGTGTTTTCCTCACGTCCATCTTCATACGGATTAAGTAAAGAGTATGAAGAAAAGCTGAAGTAGGACATCAAAAAAGAGATCACGCAAGAGATCACAAAGAAGGTCCGGGCAGAGTTGTATGATAAAGTTGCTGAAATGGTTACGTGCTAGTTCCAACAGTAGTTTGAGCATTATGGCATGCGTCCTGCGCCATCTCCTGTAGCGAAACATGTTGTGCCCCCTACAGGTAAACTTAATAATCATTTTTGTTTACTAATTTACTTTTTGTATAACCTAACATTCAATTTTACAGGTAGAAGCGGCAAAGGACGTTGCTCAGCTGCTGGTGCCCTAGGGGATGACATGGACGACACTCGTCCATGTTAGCTATATATTCTCTCCCCTACCGGGACAATGTTAGTGGCTCGTGGCATAGTCTATGAGGCAACCAGTATAGTGCATGGTATAGAGCTAGCAGAAGATGAGGTCAAGGTCACGGTGGATGAAGTTGTCGTACCAGATACCTTTGTTCTTGTGCCTACAGAGGAGTTTTTCACTGTGCATAGGCATTTAAGTGCTTCGCCGCCTGACCTAGACATTTGGTTGGTGTTGTATCTGACCCCTCGGTAAACACTCCTACTATATACTTCTCAATTTTAATATTTACTTCTTATTGACGTTAAAACAACCATTTTTTCATGTAACAGCAGATAGGTCAAGAGGGAAGTCCTACACCGAAGAAGACAAATTTATCTGAGGATGACCCTCTTGGTGCTTTAGATGAGCTTTTGTAACATCATTACATATGTGCCTATGATTGTACCATGGGATTCTACTACATTTGGAAGACATGCTGAGATCCCATTGTATTTGCATAAGCAAGATGTTAGGGAGCTTGCGTCGGGGAGAGAAGAAATTAATATTACACTCATTCAGCTGTGGATGATGCAAGTTTATGAGAACTTTTTTATATAAAATTTATTTATCAAGTTACTTATATCAAATCATTTCTTGATTTCAGGTATATGTTTGGTGTCAGTAACAAGAAGGGGTTCAATGATGTATATGGGTTCATTGACCCTTATATGACTCATGAAGGAAATAGATTTGATGACATCTAAACATACATCACTAGCGGCTTTGCAATGGGGAAGGAGATATATTTTTTCCCTTATATACTTGGGTAAGTGAAGTTTGTTAACTTTAAAGTTCCATTTATGATTTTAATATATGACAATTAAGTTATTACCAATTTTAGGCGTCATTGGCAGCTACTTGTGATTTTCATACCAGAGAACACTGCTGTCTGGTTTTGCTCATTGCACAAGTGATAGAAGCAACTTCATTCTTCAAGAATGAGCAGCTTCTCGGACCAGAAGTAGTAGCGGAATGGAGAATGGTTGGAGATGCCCAGATGCACGAAAGATGTTTGATGAAATGTTTGGTGCGATTTTTGAGGTGTGTAGGGTAGTTCCTTTTAGTGGAAGCTTTTCTTCTAATCTGTTCTTCCACTCTCACACATAACTGCACAAAATCATTGAGATCTAAATAAGGTAAAAGCTCTACCTTATCTCTGATCTCATAGTTAAGACCGCTTTGGAACCTAGCTATGGTGAATCTCTCTTCCTCTTTGATTCCAGCTCTTAACATGAGTAATTCCAACTTTTGTCTATATTCCTCAACACTCATGTTTCTTTGTTGAAGTCTATGAAGTTTGTCCATGACCTCTCTGGCATAATAGGCTAGAATATGCCTCCGATGCAAGGCTGCCTTTAACTCATTCCAGTATTGGATAGTATAGTCGTCATGCATCTTTTGATCTCTAATTATGGAGGTCCACCAATAGAGGGCTGCACCTTGAAAGGTTAAGGTGGCTAGGGTCATTCTCCTCCTATCATCTATGTGGTAACATTCAAAAATCTGTTCAAGGTGGCTATGGTCACTCTCCTCCTATCATCTAGGCTTCCCTTTGTTTCCTCTTTGCTTCACAACTTCCTAGGATCCTTCCATCCTTTATTGTCCTACAAAATAATGGAACTAGTTAAAGAGAACATGCTAAGACTTAGAAAGAAAAGATTAAGCCCTTATTCAACTTCCCTTTCTTGGTCTTAGAGTGAAGTTGATACTTCTTTTGGATGGAAAGTCCCTAAAGGGTTTGCCATCAACAAGTCTCCACCCAACCCTCTTAGACAAGTAGTAGATTAGTAAGAACCTCAATGTTTCAACTTTCTTTGTTATATAAATGTATGCTAAAGCAATTTTTGTTTTAATAGTTCCCTTGCAGCACATATGATGTTGTTTGGGAGATCAATTGCCACAACTAAAAAGCTTTCATGGTTGACCCTTAAGGTTTGATATTTTAGTCCATACTTTGTTACATTTTGTACCATTCCAATGATGTTACTTAAAATTTTATAATTATGATTATATATTGTAGTCTAATAGACAAAACGGGTCATATGAGTGTGGTTACTACGTCATGTATTGGATGATGACAATTATTCGTGCACATGTTACTAGTGGATGGGAAACGACAATATTTTGGTTTGAATTTTATTTTCTCTATAGTTTAGATTTCGTATACACTAATTGAGATCATTGTGTCTTATGCAGAAATTCAATTTTACTACTTCAATTCCAGAGAAGTCACTTAAGCTCGTAAGGAAAACACTAGCTATATATGTAATTCAACTATATAATAGTATGTAGTATTAAGATATAGTAAGTTCTAAGTTTGTACATTATTATTAGTTTAACTTTGTACATTGAATTGATTTATGCTTTTGAGTTGATTTATGATTACATTGAATTATACTTTTAAAAAGTTGATTTATGATCACATTGAATGAATTTATGTTTTAATATAATTTTTATTGAAAATATATGCTTTTGGATTGTTCTGGACTATTTTAGTTGTTAAATATATGCAGGTCTGTTTTTGTAGTTGGAAATGTTGCAGAAACAAACATGTTCTTAAAAAAAAACAGGGGAATACGCCTCGTTTGTGACCATAACCAAGGCAGAAAGCCCTCTTATGACATTGGTTAAGGTCACAACCGAGGCAGAAAGGCTGAAAAAAATATATAAAAAAAACTCTACTGCCTCAGTTCAAGTCCTAACCGAGACAGTAGAGTCCGTGATACTGCCTTGGTTTAGGGGGAACCGAAGCGAAAGTTCATCCGAAAAAAAAAAATAAAAAAAGCAAAAACCTTACTGCTTCGGTTACGTTTGAACCAAGACAAAATCCTACCCCTTTTTGACTCAGTTTGGGTAAACCTTTTGCCTCGCTTGTATATGTCTCGGTTTAAGAACCGCTGCCTATGGGCGAAAATAACCGTTGTTATTTCTCTTGACTGCACTAGTGGAATCAAAAAGAGGCATGCAGAACTATGAATGTCCAATCATATGCTACTTGATTTCCTGAAACATAGAATTAGACATTATGAACAATATAAATGACGAGAAATAATAAGAGAATGACACACAATTATATTCATTTGAAATATTTAACAAAAGTAAAATGGTTATAAAAGAATGAATTTTTGTAATTTTTAAGAAAAAAAAAAGAATATAATATCAAATGAATATAAATAAATATAAAATAATTATGTGTATCAAAGTATATTTTTCAATAACAGGGGATGTTGAGGAGGATTTTGTACTAGAACTTTTATTATATTTTCTTAGAACTTGATTAGGATTATATTTTATTACAGTTACAATTTGGTTATGAACTGTCCATATTTGTTTTTTTATTAAATATCATTCTTTTTGTTTGAATTTTATGTTGTTTATATTTAAATTTGAATTAAGTGAAGTTTTGATATAACTAGTGTCAATGATGTGTAGTCGGTAAAATTTAATTTAATTTAATTTAAATTTCATCGTAATTAACAGAGAATATTAAAGAATTTGGAAATAAAACAAAAACATATCTTTTAATTTAAAAATATACCATGGACAAATTTACATATGAAATAATATGGAATAACGACTATGTAATTCATTTAACATTATCTATGCATTATCTTGTAATATACACACATAAACATTATTTACGGAATTATTATATATGAAATAATTCGTATGTAAATTACATACATATTTACATACAAATTATTTTATATATAATTTACTTAACACTATATATAAAATATTTTGTATGTAATTTTTTATAAATTTCATTTTTTTATAAAATAATTCCATATATAATATTATTTATCAATTTTTTCTGCATTTAAATTTACCTACACCTATTTTATAGATGAAGTTTTTTTCATATATAATCCGTAGATAATATATAATTACATGTGAACTTTATGCATTACATACATATTTTATTTGTAGAAAAAAAATCAATTTTTTTAGTATCAAGTTATGTACTTTACCTAAATAAAAATACATTTATAATATATTATATTACAAAATCCAACCATAAATATGAATATTATTTTATTTTATATACATATAATTACTTTTCTCCAATTTTTTTTTTAAATTTGAAAGTAAAAAAAGCTTAAAATTTGGTAATTTGATTCCCTGAAAACTAAATTCTGACTTATATTTTGACGTAGAATGTTATATGTGTAAGCCCTACAAAATTATTAGAATTTAGTTCTGGCAAAATGAAATTATACTTAGAATAGTAAAAAAAAGTCTAGTTTGAGTTTAAAATTTCCTAATAATCCACTCACATTAATAAAATTCAGAAATGGTTTATAACAGAAAAAAAAATCTGAAATCAAAATACTTTTGAAATATACGTACGATATTACAAGACATAAAAAATATATGAGTAAGTTAACTTAATATCTTAGAACTTCAATTGAGTTTCGGTTTGAGTATATTTTTTTATCTTCAATCTTTGTTTGTGAACATTTGTTTATCTTTTTTTTGTGATTGAACTTCCTTTTTGTATGTTTTTTTTAATGGATTAAAACACCTAAAATATTATCGAGTAATATGTTAGTTATTGTTGATAAGAAAAATACTTAACCTATAAAAAATATTGGTTTCTCAACAACTATATTATTGCATGAATTGTGTGATGGGAGAACATTTATATATATTAAAGCACGTATGCATTAAACTATAGCAAGTGATTCTTCAATCTGTTTAATAAAGAAAAACCTATTGTTAAACTGTGCCCAAATCTAACCAACAGTTTCACCAGCATGCTTCTTTTATTTTCCTCGTTCCAAAATTTCATAAAACGTTTTATTATATAAAAATAAAATACATATTATTAATATGGAAAGTTACATATCCAACTACATTGACACATTTAATACTTACCAATCATCTAGATCATATTATAAGATAAAATCTGGGTTCGGTGCAACAACGTTTGCATAATATTCGGTCCATTACATTGTTTTGAAAAATCAAAAACATTAAATTGAAGATATATATGATAAGTAACTGTTGTATTAGTCAAGCTCTTGAAGTTAGTTTTTAAAATTCTGTTTTCCAAACTGTCACATACACTGTGTATATAATATGCCTCTGGTGCAGTGCTGAGATACAATATACATACACCGTTTATTCAATACTTTTCTCTGCTTTTTCAATAGTAACAAAGCGCACAGATAAAAAAGTTATCTATTAAAATTGTATAGGATTCAAATACTCACAAAAATCTTATGAGTGGGGTAGTTTCATGGGTGTTTTTTCAAACATGAAAAAACATAATTTTTTTAAATATATTATTGGATATATAGATAATAATAAGTATAAAACTCAAAACTTCAATTTCCAATGTTCATTTTGACTCCGTCTCTCTCAGTTTGGAATAATTTATAATGAGTTTTTTTTTAAGGACTACTCATCACAATTTTTCTTGAAAAAATTAGTATTTCGATTCAAGACAACTCAGGTCATCTAATCTCTATTCTAACAAGTTTTGTTTTTTGGTCCGAGTAGACTCATCTCAACCTTTATTTCATAATAGCTCGTTTTGCCTTTAAATTTGAGTTGAATCTTCTCAATCTTCAGCTTGAGCCTACTCGTCTTAACCTTTAGCCGACGACAACCCATCTCTGCCTTCAACACGATTTGGCTCGTCTCGGTCTCAGCTCGAGCCTATCCGTTATAGCCTTTGATTCGAAATGACTCGTCTCAACCTTCAACCTCATATGATCCATGTTGACTTTCTACCCTGAACGACCAATTTCAACCTTCAATCTGGTCGACCCATCCTAACCTTCAACTTAGGATGACACATCTCGAACTTCGGCCATGCGGACTTGTATCCACCTTTGACCCGAACTAGCCTATCACAATGTTTGTGACGATTTGTTTTAACCTTCAATACAAGAAGGCTCATCTCGACCTTCGTCCTAAAACAATTCATCTCAACCTTCGGCCTAAACGAGCTTGTCTAGACTTAAGATAGTCTGTCTCAAATTTAGGCTCATAACGACCTGTATCGACCTTTAGTGTTGTCTCACCCGTCTTGGCTCGGAACAACTCGTCTCGACTTTTGGCTTGTGACGGTTGACCTTTGGTCTAAGATGGCCCGTCTCGACATTCGACCTAAAATGACTCATCTTAACTTTTGGTTCGGGATAGCCGATGTCAACCTTTGACACGACAGATCCATCTTGACCATCAATCTAGAATGGATCGTCTCAACCTTTAACTTGGGATGATTCATTTTGACCTTTAGTTTGTCACTGTCTATCTTGATCTTCGACCCACCTGAATCTATATGGACCTTCATCCTAATAAGTCACGTTTCAAATTTTAATTTTTGAACAATTACTTGAAAACCTATGGTAATATTTGATTTCTTTTTCTTTCTTATATTTAGTGTAATTTGCTTCCAATCAGATTTTCTCCTCTTAATTTAATCTATGCTACCATAGCCTTTTTTTTTGTCAATATATTATTAATATGTTTTTAATTAAATTATTTTTCTTGATCCATATGACTGGAAAGCAATAATGTTTATTACTAAGTTCCCTCCTTTTCCAGTCTGGGTTAGATTATCACGGGTTGAAAAGAGAAGATGATGATATGTATGGTTTAGAATGTGGTTCATGTATATGGATAATGTTTGGGGCAGCATTAATTTACGTTTGGATGAATTTCTTTTTTGGGTAGAGTGGAGCCATCTACTCCGACAAAGGAAAGCATCATGCATCTGTATTAATACCATGCATGCATGGCTGCCACAATATTTTCATTCTTTTTTATGAGATGCTGTATTTCTTATTTTCGTTTTTTTTTTTCTTGTAAGAAGAATACGCGTTCACAAATTCTATTGCACATATAATTTTGCCTAGGTGATATAATACGAAACGATGGGACCTTTTGTATTTAAGGTAACACATATATGTTAAAACGAAACAACCGAACAACCTACGACTTCTCTGTATATATTTGCAGTGTTTTAATTAAAGATGAAATCAAATATAAGAATAAAATAGTAGAGATATCAGTTCAGATGTTTGTCCTAATCGCAGCACCAAGATAAAATATTATTGGAAACCACAACTTGGTAGGATTTAGTCTAAAAGATTATAATAAAAAGTGAAATTTAAGATTAATTACTTGCAAAAATATCAACTTATATAAAATGAAATTTGCTTTTATTTTATATATTATTTTTAATTTATGTGAACTCTTTATCAATAAAGATAATAAATAAACTATATTATTAATACAATGTTAATATACTAAATTTAAAATAAAAAAGATTATTTAAAAAATGAGAAGAGATTATAAGAATCATTAATGCTGAAAAAACAATTTAAAAAAAATCTTATAAGTAATAATAATTTTGAAAGGAAAGTCGTGCATAGAGAAGATCCTATTAGCAGAATGAAAAATGGAACTAAAATTAAAAAGATTTCCGACCTGCCGGATTCGAACCAGCGACCTAAGGATGGCTATTTAGATTTACCAACTACAGTCCTCCGCTCTACCAACTGAGCTAAGATCGGATATGCTTAAGGTTCAACACTTTTAGTATTTGTCATTATTTTAAAATTTTAAGTTCCTATAATTTCGTCAAAAACATGTAAAAAAAAACCACAGATGCATATTTCATATCATTAACAGAACTTTCAAAGATATTATATTTTTACTCTTGTTAAAATTGTTATGGCATGAAGGCAAACTTTTAAGGCCGTCTAAACATGCATTTTGTTTCAGTTGAAAAACTATTTTGCAAGTTGGACCAAATATTAATTTTTTATCGTTTATTTTATTTCAGTTTGGTACTTTAAGTCTAAAGTTTTGTTTTGATCCTTAAAATGTTTCTAATAGATGAAGTTCGCCTCTATCGGTTTATTATATTAATTTGGTTAGTTCGATATATCATATAAGTCAAAATTAACACTGTCATTGTAGAAAATTGATAAAATGATTAATTTGATTTTATAAACACTTTAAAAGACTAAAGTGAAACTTTTTTCAATCTAAAGTAACTAAACTAATTAAAATTCAAACAAGTGAAGAAAATTCCAATTTTAAGAACAAAAATAGGCAACCTTTTTCTCGGTAGTTATCAAATTATTGTTTTGTTGAACCAAACCGTATCATAGATATAACCCAGTCAAAATTAAACACAACTAAACATTGATGATTCATATTAATTATAAAATTGACATTACAATTTGGGAAACATTTTGGTATTTTCCCTTAAGTGCTATATATATTACATAGCATTAAAAATATAGTGACGATAATTGGTACAACAAGGCCCAATATTTTAATTGGTCTTCCAGCAGTTGGTCCTGATTTCGCCACTTGACCCAGTGAGCAGTGGGCCAAGGTTCCCCATTTTCACCATTGCATTGGCAAAATCAGTTTGAAAACTTGATGGGTTGCTGACATAACCATTTACTTGAGAATCAGTGGATCCTCCATTGAAAAGCTCTTGATCTGAGTGCAAGAGACCCTTTTGGCTCTGCAGATCCTGGAAGTAAGCATTGTCAAAGGTGGTCGGGGAGCTGTCAAGAGGAGCCAAATTTCGGTCACCACCTACGCTAGGACAATTTGCTTGCAACGATGTTGCATACGATGAATCTATGTTGGTGTCGTTGTAAATCCTTGTTCTGAAAGTTGAACAACTAGCTTGCCCAATTGTATGCCCTCCTGAAATTTGTATTAGAAAATGGAAGAACATGAAGTGCATGGTAAACGTAGTTATTATGTAACTATATATAATGAAATCTTTCACTGTTCAAGGTGTAACGTGATTTATACTCATAATGGTGTTTGATAATATTTTTATATGGAATAAATGTTGTATGTTCGTAGGTTATAAATATATTTGGTCCAAAATAATTTAGTATTGTAGATATATATATATATATATACCTGACAGGGTAACCATTTCTTCTGTGGTGAAATCTTTTTTTGAGAAAGAATCGATAAGTTGCTGTAGACTGAAAGTAAAACCAGGTAAGTCTGAGTTTGCAGCATCTAAATTTGCTGTGGTTGAGTCTCTTCTGCCCAGTTGCACTGTCCAACTTTGTCCACCAAGCTAAGACACATATTTCAATATTAGTGCATACATAGTTAACTTTATTAATTAAATGTTATTGAAAATTATAAACTTAAAAGAAAAAAAATTGTATTTTTATTATCTAGGGTTATGATATATGCGACTCACAGCAACGACTGAGTCTCTTGCTGCTACAGCGAGAATATCAGCACAAGAAACAACACCAGGGCACAAGCTTTCCAACTCAGACTTAATGCTGTCTATTACACCAAAACCCCTTATGGAATTCACGTTCCCTCTTGCTGATTGTTCACCTGTGAAACTTGATGTATCGTTTAATAGCACTGATGCATCACATCCCTGAACAAATCAAATTATGAACAAACATATCACTTTTCTGCTAATGGAAAATTAGATCTTAATACAGTCAATAAAATTAGATCATGTAAATATTAACCGTTAAACTGTTAACGTAGCTAGTTATTGTTGTAGACATCTATAATTATAATATCTTAATGACAGCTATAAAATATAATCCAGTTATATATGTGTTTAAGAGAGAAGATTCTACGTTGACTTGGTGATTACCTACTTATTGGGAAAAAAGCTACCTACGAAGTCTGCTACGAATTTTCAACTATCACGGTTTCCTTTTTCGTAGCACTGTCAGATAATTCAAGGTTTTTTCTGTGATAAGAACATGCATGCGTGTGTGCATGAGGAACATGAAATTATAAGTTAGAAAAACATAAAAAAGAAGAAGATTGATGAGGGTAAGTTGACTTACTTGAACAAAGCAATCATGGAAATGGAGACGTAGGAGGGATGCCCCCATACGAGCTTCATTGCTCACAGCAGAATCGACTCCACTCTTAATGGTTGAAAGTGCATTAGGACAGGTTGTGGAGTAAAAATCAGAGGACAATTGGGATGAAACTATCCCAATGAAGAAGCATAAGAATAAGAAAAAGCGAATTTTGAAGGTTGGTTTGTTCATGGAGAAAAGAGTAGTATCCATGATTGTAATGGAAAACTCTAAGTAGAAATTCGAAGTATAAAACAGATAGAGAGAGGTTTTTGATTGTGATTAGGTGTTAATATTCGTCACCTTTATATAGGAAGTCTTCTTTTGTACTTTTCTTTATTAGTCAATTTATGCATGCTCTAGTAGCCAATCAGGACTCATTCATCAAATATGTATTAGGGTTTTTTTTCCTATATGTTTCTAATAATTTGTTAGTATTCATTAAAAATACTAAATTAATAAAACGTTTATTATCTGTTTTTAGAAGTTTAGAGACCTGTAGAAAGGATGGGTTAAGGAATTTTACAAATGAAACAAAATTTCTGAAAGGGATGTAATTTCAATATAGATATAATCGCATTAAAAGAGTGATGTACGTAATTTTGAATTTTTCTTCTTTTTGAAACCTGTAATTAGATATACATCTTCTTCGTAAACATAAATATATGCATTGATTAATTCAAAATTTTCAAATTTGAGTTGAGTTCATTATGAATATTCCTTAACCCTTTAAATTTTTTTAAATAACTTTCTCTTTAATTTAATTTTATATATTTATTCACTATAAGAAAATAAATATTTAGTTTGAGTCAAAACTTATATTAATAAATAAAATTAAATGCTAATTAGTTAATTACATCGGATTTATGCCACATGTGTAACAAATTATAAAATTACAGTGACGATTTTAGAAAGTCGACTCTAAATAACGTGTTGAGCAAGCTAAGGTTAATATGTTTTTTATTTTAAAATTTATTTAATTCAGTGTAGGTTAAGTAATACTAAACAAAATATATTTTTAACATTAATTTAATTGGTGTTACTCAATACCAATAATATAATTTCAAAAATTAATTTTTCATATGATGTTCTCATTTCCAACCAAATGAAATAAAAAGAAATTATAGTGAATGAAAGAGATTAATATGATGAAATATGGACAAAGGATAAGTGTGAATGAATGAAATAAAAAGAAATTGTAGTGGATGAAAGAGACTAACATGATTAAATGAGATGAATGTGGAGGAAGGATATAAGTGCTAATAAAGAAATATGAGATGAGCCAAAATGAAGTAAATGAGCATGAGAAAATTTATATAAAAAATGAAGAAAAAAAATATAAATAAAAATATTTGTCATATTTAAATTTGGTCTCTTAAACTAAAAATAATATATAATTTCTATTTTATGGTCATAAAGACAAACATATCCTTAACATATAAATTAGTATTGACTTATTCAAAATTAATTTAAATAAATATTAAAAATATATTATATTAATGGATGTATAAATTGATACTAAGTTAAATAAATCATAAGATAAATAAAATTATTGTCAACTTAACTAACACTAACTTAAATATAAATACTAAAATAAATAGGATTAATATAAACTATCTTAATATTACCCTTTTTTATTCTTTATTTTATTTAGTATTGAGTATGATAATAAGATAAATATTTTTACCTTTTAAAAAAAGTTAAAAATGATTAATATCATCTTATAGTTGTTTGAGATGACCCTATAAACATCTAATATTAAGCAAATTTTATTATAATATCAACTAAGTCGAAACTAATAATCCAGCATAACACAAAAAATTATTAGTTTATTAAAAAAGTTAAGACTAATTATTGTTGTGATAGAATTGGTTAAACCGTCTCCATTAACATTTAACATTAAATAAACTCTATTAAAATCCATTCACTAATGCAAATACTTATTTACTACAAATAATAAAAATTGTTTGCATGGTTGGTCAAGTTAACTCATTAGTAGCTTAATTATTCAAAAATGATTTTATATTTTTAATATAATGTCGTAAAAGATTAAAATTTTATCATTTAGAATTAGATAAAATCGATTATAATAATATTACAATTTAATTGACACTAATACCTAGAAGACGATTTAATATTTTATCTAATAAAATTATGTTAAATATCGCTTATTAAAGGTTTTATTTTTTTACCTTTGATAGTTACGCTTAATCCTTAATATCTATCTAATTTATCTTAGCCCACTCTTATGCTATGTTTCTAATAATTTAGTGCTTTGGTGGATAACGTGATGTACCAATTTGTTTCCATTGACTATCATTGATTAGTTAGCAAGGCATCAATTCCGGTGTCACTATTTTTGAACGAAACGTGTTTTGATATGTTTTCCGATCCTTCTCACCGATAAAATTCAAGAACTGAAATAGATGTTAGCATCTGAAGAAACAAGGAACGTTAATGATTATGCTTTGAGTGGTGTTCAACGAAGTAGTTTCTGATGGAAATTGGAAAGGGCTCACAGATTATAATAATCCAAGTTTAACATATAAAATTTAAAATAATTGCTTAAATTAAACATGCAAATTTTATTTTAACTTAATTTCAACCTATTACATTTTATTTTAAATTAATCACATCAATTAATTATGTTTTTTCATTTTAACTAATAATTTACATTTTATTTTAAATTAAATTAAATAAATCATATTTTATTTAAACTAATGATTCACATTTTAACATTAATTAATTAATTATTAAATTAAATTAAATTAAACTAATTTTATGCATAAGAATAAAATTATAATCTCACAATTTAATCTATTAAAACATTTTTTTTTTTAACACATATATGAAACCTTTTACATACTTTAAATCCAAATTCCTTTATTTTCAAAACTGTTATCCTAACACCAAACAGGATTTTTCTTTTCTTTCTCTTTAAATTCATTCTTTTTCACTTTTTCAAATTCAGTCTCCGAAACCAACAATGATTAAAAAATTTATATACACATGCTTAAATAAGGCTCTTCTCTAAGTTTATAAATAACATTAGACATTACTTTCGCTCAAGTTATTTAAAAAGTAAATTATATATACATAAATTTTAACATATAGATATTTTTTATTTTAAAAATTATTCAAAAATTTATATTTTTAAATATATAGAGAAATGTGCTGAGTAGGATACAACGAAAATTATTTGGACCGTATGCATATATTTCCATGAAAAATTAAATTGTTATTTTTGCATGTTAGGGTGGAAAAAGTCTTTTCATAACGTTGAATCCTAAATGCTTCCAAATTTCGCTACTATTCTTAAGGCCGAATTTTCGCTACAATTCTTCGACTAATTTTCCGAACTCAACCATTATCTGAGCGAAATATTTGAAAACTTTTTTGGATATTTCTTTCCAACTTTTGAAACTATATGAAGTAAACAATGTGAATTGGTGAATTTTTTTTATTTTCTTTCGAATAGTAAAAAATATCTTTACATACATATTATTAATATATATAGATCTATATAATATATATATATATATAATATCATAAATCTAATTTTATAAAATACATCCTTATATTAAATATGAAGACTTAGTTAAGTTTCTGATAAATTTAGATATTTTTATTTGAGTATCTAAAGAAATTTATTATATTGAGAACTAATATATATTTTTAATCTCTTTTATTTGAGTTTGTCTTCAACCATCTTTTTTTTATGTATTTTTGCATGAAATTAAAATAAAAGTAGATTGATTAACTTTTAAGTTTATTATAAATTTAAATATTTTTAATTGAAATTTATTAAAAGATATTGTTATATTAATTATCTAATATATATATATATATATATATATATATATATATATATATATATCAATTGAATATTTATCTTTTTGGAGTGATGTAATCGTTTGATTTTGTAATCATAAGCCCAAAACACCATAAACATAAATAATATGAATAAAATTCTAGAACTCTTATCTTTACTTACTTTGTATGGCTGATATAAGTTTTTGTTACTCTTATCTTTACTTATTTTGTATGGCTGATGAGTTTTTGTTAGTATTCCATATAAAATATGGAGATAATTAAAGTTTCACAATTTTATTTTTTATTGTCTAAATTTGTGGTGTTTAGTTTGAAATTGAAAAAAATGTTATTCTCACTTCACCTAGTCAAATACGGAGAAAGATTTATCAAGAGTCGGTATCCTTCCAATCATATAGGTTTTGCTAAGTATATGAGTTAAAGCACTCAAATGTTTCTTTGATACTTTATTAAAAGTATAAAAAATGTATAGCACATGATAATTTTTTTTAATAATATGCAATTTAAAATACTCAAATTTATGAAATAAAATTCAATTAAATCATTTTTTTAATATGCAGACAATAAGCAATAACAATGCAACATACCGACATTACCACATTTTGCAGTAAAATTAAATCATAAATATTTAATTAAAAATATAATTTTTTTGAATACTTAATATAGTACAATTTTTAATATAAAGTTAATTAAAAATATTTAAATTTATTAGAAAATTAAAACTTGATTAGAATGTATAAAAAAATAACATACAAAAACGTTATATTAATAATGTAAAATTATTTTATTTAATTTGGAGATAAAGAATAAAATGATAACGCAGCTTGAAAAAGTTTAAACCAAATTGGAGTGTCCATTCTAGGTCACTTCCCTCCTTCCTGTAGGGTGTGTTTACTTTGAAAGAATAATTTGGGAGAGAGTCAATGTATTTGAAAGTGAATTAATTGTTATTTATTTGAGTAGATTTAGAAGTGAGTGAGATTAAATTTGAAAATAAAATTTGTAAGAATTAGTGTAGGATTTGATAGATAAAAGAACTGTTTAGTTCATAGAAATTTAAGATTGTAAAAAATCCCTAATTATAAAAGTAATATAAAATGATAATTATTTATTTAATTATAAAAATGTTTATAACAAGAAAAAAATTAAAATTAATTATCAAAATTAATTTTAAAAATGTAAAAAAATTGTAATTTAATAAATTGAAATAATTTTTTTAAAATATAATATTTTTTTAATATAATTACTACCAAGTGATATGTTTTTTTTATTGAAGTGAAATTTAATATTTATGAAAAAACAATTAAGTGAAAATTAAATAATAATTTTTCAAACTTCAATTTAAAATTAGGTTCCCGTATTTTTTTTTAGGCTTAATACCCCTTTTGGTCCCTCGAAAGGGGAGGAATGTTCAAGTGCGTCCTACGTTTTTTAAAAAGTTAAATATGGTCCCAACTTGTGAAAAAAGTGTGCAATTAAATCTTTTTTTGTCACGGCGTTAATTTTTTAACGGTACAGCTGACAGCGTGGAAAAACATAATTACGTGTCTAGTTTATGTCATTACGTGGAAGTGACGTGTAAAATTTAAATTTAAAAAAACAATATTTTGACAGAGAATAGAGCTGCTTGCTTGCGTTGAAGATGGGCCAAGCCCAAACCCCTCTTAGGGTTTCCTCCGTGAGAATGAGCAAGAGAAGGGAGGCCTTTAGGAGGTGGCAAAGTGACTTGCCGCGAGTTAAGGTTTTGGCCGTTTGCCCTCCCGAGAAGAACGAGAAGCAGGCCGGAGACACCATGTCTCCGGCGACGGTAAGCTTGGTGGTGATTTGGGGTTTGGGTTTGGGGTCGCGGTCACAGTCATGGCGCAAGGGTTTGGGGTCGTGGTCAAACGACTTACAACAGTGTGCTGGCGACGGTAAGCTTGGTGGTGAGCGACGGCGGTGGGAGCTTCACGGTTGCGGTGGAGACTGAATGTGGATGGGGGTTGGGATGGCTAGTTTAGAGTTTGCCAACTAAGTGGAAATTGGGAGATTGGGGATGTATTCTTGGGTTGAATGTACTGAATTTGAGGGATTTTTTTGTGCTTTGATCCGTTTTTTTTTTGCAGATGAAAGAAAATCTTGAGATTAGATGAAGATCACGAGTTGGTATCTTGATGTTGGGTATCTATTTGTATTGAAAGTGGTTGAGAATGAACTTGATGCATTGTGTAGGATGGGTAGGATGGAGCGTGAACTTGAACCTAAATGGGTATGATGAAAGTCACCCGCCGCGAACTCTTTGAACTTGCAAGTATATCCTTCATCGCCAGTCTTCCATCAACATCTGCATCTTCTTCAATACAGAGCAAACAGCCCCTACCCCTCAAAATATTTTTTTTTACACGTCATTTAACCTCAGAAAGCCAACATTCACATAAAATAGACACGTCCGTACTGTTCAGTCCATGCTGTCAGTTACACCGTTAAAAAATTAACGCCGTGACCAAAAAGGATTTAATTGCACACTTTTTTCACAAGTTGGGACCACATTTAACTTTTTAAAAAACGTAGGACGCACTTGAACATTCCTTCCCTTTCGAGGGACCAAAAGAGGTATTAAGCCTTTTTTTTTATTAACTAGGTCTTTGTTTTTACAAAATTGAGTCAACTAGAACCTTGCCATTAATTGGATTGGACGCGTTAAAATTTCTATGTCTTGGCTTGCTGACTATGCAAATTTTAATGATGTGGCACAGTGTGGTCGCCTTAGGTGAAATTTATTTTATTTCAAGTTTTAAATAATTAAACCTAATTTATTTTATGACTTCTAACAGCATGCTCCGTCGCCACGGTAGACACTTTCAGAACCTTGCTTAGCACCGTCGTCATGCACGCTGCGTTCTCGCATATCTCCTTCCGCCCCTCCCTCATTGAAGACACTGCCTCCACCAACTTCAGCACCTTCTCCACCGCCGTTGCTCCCAACTTCGCCTCCACTAACAGCCTCGACAACGCCCTCACCGCGCCGAGACTCACCAGCTTCAGTTTGTTCTGCTTCAGCGTTGAAATCGCGAACAGACTCACCAACGCGACCTCGACCAACACCGGATTGTTCTCCAGCGCCACCGACTTCAGTAATTCCGCAACCACGCCTTCCTTCTCGGCTACTAAAATCTTCGACTCGACATTCGCGACGATGAACTACAGAACCTTGGCGGAGGCGAATCTCAAATCGCAACCTCCTCGTTTCAGAACAAGAAGCGGAGAATCTAGGCTCTATTTGTTTCCTTTGAGCAAAGAGTTTCTCAATCCATCGCGATCTTCGACGCCATCAAAAATCAGACGCGGTGGTCGTAGCTTCATTTTGACGATGTGAACACTATTATCTGCCACCGCCTAAGGCTAAGTCAAAAAACTTCTTCTCTATTCTTTCCCCAAACCCTTTTTCTTGTTCTGAACAACCACTTTCGATTCTCTCTCCTTCACCATATCCTACCTCACCAACACCTGCAGCTTCACACCAAAGGCTATACTGAAACTATCCAAGCGACTTCGTTTCACCATTGTCCAAAAACTCGATTTCGTCATCTCCTTCTTCCAAACCCACGGTTTCTTCGCCCCCTAGATCCACTACATCCTCAGCAAATGCCCCCAACTCATGGTATGCGACCCCACCTAAACGCTTGTCCTCAAATTCTACTTCTTGGCCTCCAAAGGCGATTCTGTTGAGGAGATGCTGATCAAAGGCATGCGTAATTTTCCTACCCTTTTCAAGTATTTGCTTTGGAATCTAGGATAAATTATCGTTGATCTTGAAAGGTGTATTCTTTATAGCTTGGGGGTATTGTAATTCTAGTTTTCTCTGTCTGGTTGCGCTTCTCAATTATTTGGGATGAACTTTCCAAGGTAACTGGATCACCCAACAATGATTATTTAATGTTTAAGATTTGAAGATTCTAGAATGTATAAACCCCCTAAGTTTTATTTATTTAAAAGTTTAAACATTTAGGCCATTTTTGCTTACTGTTTTCAAAAATAGTATTAGATGAACGGAATAAAGGCATTGATTGTTAGTGGCTGATTGACTGATTTTAGTATTTGCGGTATTTGATGGCTAAGAGAAGCACAAAAAGGATAAAATACTTTTGAATGATTTGTTCGCACGATGCGTGAAATCACTACAACTTCAAACACTCTAATAGGAAGAGAACACCCAAGGAAGAAGACAATGCTTTATTTCGCCTTTTATAATTAAATTTCACCTAATGCATAATTAAATTCCACCTAATGTGATCTCAGTGTGCCACATCTGAATGAATTGCTTGGTCAGCATGTCACGACTCAGTAAATTTAACGTTGTCCATTGAAATTAACGGTAAAGTTCAAAGAGTTAATTTTACATAACTAGGGACATAATTGAGATAAAAAAATATGATGACCTATTTAAGATGATTCTGTAGAAATAGGGACCTCTGAAATGATTAAAACTTCATAATATAATAAATTGGTGGCCTGAAAATGATAATCAGGCAATGTTCCATCCAAGCAAACTTCCACAACACAATAAAAAGAAAAAAAAGTATATTCAGCTAAATTAAAGGGCAACAAAATCTTGGTTATTACCCAAAAATAAAGGTTAGTATATATTGTCAGAGCGACTACACCGGAAGGGTTAGCGTGGAACAATAAACCAAGAGGGGGGGGGGGGGGGTTGAATTGGTTCTTAATAAAAACGTGTGTCTTTAAAAGTTTCTTCTCAATTAAACTTACTTAGCAATTAATAATAACAAGTAAATAGAGTAAGGGTGAGAGAAATTTGCATAGATGATTTTATCCTGGTTCGGATCTTACCAATCCTACGTCCAGTCGCTTATCTCAAAACAAGATAAACAATTTACTAATCACAAAACAATTACAAACTACAATCACAAAGATACAATTTGTAAAAGTTTAGAAAAACCTCTCTTGATGCCACAAGAGATGAACCTACACCTCCTTTGAATCTTCACAAAGGATGAAACACTTCCTCCAAATACTTCACGAAGGATGACTTCCTCTTCCGAACACTTCCTTAGACACACCAAGGATGAACCAGCTATTCCTCTGTCACCGTAGCAGCACTTCACCAGCTCTACAAACAAGAGTTTCCTTAGCAGAACAATAGCTCACAATTCTCAAGAGTTTATGAGTTCTAGAGCACAAGGGAAGAGTTGTTGCTGAGAGAAAATGAGAATCTATTTATAGACTCAAGCAAAGGCTCTTCCATTTTTCGTTTTCAGCCTTTCTGACAGTGTTAATCGATTAACTTAAGTGGTTAATCAATTAACTCCCCAACGGATAGTCCAACGGCTCAAAAACGGCTAGTTTTTCAAACGGTCATCCTGGTTAATCAATTAACTACCCTGGTAAATCGATTAACGTTAAT
This sequence comes from Vigna angularis, assembly GCF_016808095.1. NCBI lineage: Eukaryota > Viridiplantae > Streptophyta > Magnoliopsida > Fabales > Fabaceae > Vigna > Vigna angularis. The sequence continues at coordinate 12,630,253 of NC_068971.1, forward strand.
TGATTAACGATCCTGGTTAATCGATTAACCTACTGCTGTTGTGGTTTTCAGTTTGCCTCTGTAACAATTGATTAATACCCTTGGTTAATCGATTAACCATGCACGTTTTTTACTCTAAATACAATTTTACATCTCTTTTTAGTGAGAATTAAAAACCATTAATTTCCTAAGTTCCAAACATCAAAATACAATTATTACAAAAGCTATGAGCTATGATACAGGTCTTCAAAGTAATTCTTCATGAATCTTGGTTGTTCTTGACTTGATTTGGACATCATCAAAACTTCATCTTCATCATTTTGCTAGCATATACTTCATTTTTCCATGATAAAGGTTAAGTATATACTACTAGGTAGGATACCAAATTCATGATGAGAATGCATGAAGGAGATCCGCCAAGAGAAGAGTTGTAACTACTCAATTAGCCCCCAGGTTTCAGGGAATCTTATAAGAAGGAGTTGTTCACAAAGCAGAGAAATTTTCATCACGAGATTCAAATCTAGACCCATGGGAAAGGTCAAAATTCATAGCAGAACCTTAACCACCCACCTTGATTCTATGTATGCTTTAATCTCTAAGTACATGTGCACAAGACTAATTGAAGCGATTTCTAATTAAATAAACTACATTCTAAAGAACAATGAATCTCACCAGAAAAAATAACAGAACAGTTAATGAACGTTGTTCCAAACTCTCATGAGATGAAAAATAAAGAGGTTCGAGCTATATGGTACATGCTCATTTGGCAGCAACACTTGGAATGAGTGTGAGTCCTACCATAAGAGGAGACTTCCCAAGGAGGGACAAATATGCTTGTTCTTGAGCCTCCAACAAAGAGAACTCGGTTCCATTGAATGGTGATATTGATAGGATGAAAACCATGGAACCGAATAACATGGAGGTGGGAACCCATGGAATCGAATACATACATCTATACGAAGTGAAAATCGAATAACATAGAGGTGGGAACTGAATACATAATTCCCCTTGCGAATATACGAAAGGGGAATCAAATACCATGAAGGAGGAACTGAATACAATGACAGTGAACCAAATCTCATAGGAGAACCAAATACACTGGCGGGATATCGAATACAACCCCATTCAGTTTTCTTGCTTGAGGTGGAACCGAATACAGTTCCCCTATAACTGAATACGACATGATTTCTCCTCTTCTGCATCTTCATTCTTCGTCTTCAACCTCTATTTTCTTCATCTTCATCCATCAACCTCATTAACATCAAGCCCCTTCTTGGTCTTCATCTCAACTAAATGGCTCCAACCTTCAAGAACAACAAAAAAACCATTAACTCATATGACCTCTTTTGTTATTCTCAACCAATAATTTTTTTTTGTTATTCTCTACCAATAAAGTTTCAGTTCAGCACAACATTCGCACAACTTCCTCAGTAAATACACTCACATTTAATATACTTTTTCTTAAATATTTTTTTATTGCCTAATGGCTATTAGTTTCTTAACCTCCACAGTATATATAATTTTCAATTTTACTATAGAAAAAAATTATCTTCTTTAATTCTTGGACAAATATATTTTGTTTTATATTAGTAATGTTGGGTCTAGATTAATCAATGTATATTGATTTTAGTTAATGTAATATACTCCTTACAAAAGAATTATAATATAATTAGACAAATCATATATATATATATATATATATATATATATTAATTACCTAGTTTTATTCAATTTTAAAAATTTTATTCCAAATATACTGATTTTATTCTTATAAGTTGTCATTAATTATGGATAATTTAAAAACAATAAATTCTAAATATACAACTATTATATATGGACGCGGCAAGTCGGATATTATACTGTTTAAAGAAGTTTGTGTCATTACTCACTCTTTTATTGGTCAGATATATAAAAACAAATCTATGCCATTTCTTTTAATATTTAGAGGTATTCATAGATAACTATAGATGTTTTTAATTTTTTTTCTTTAATTCTAAATAAAATTATTTAAAAGAAAATCTTCAAAATATAAACTTAAATAAAAAATAATAATTTTAAAGTACAATTTAAACCAAATTACTCAATAAAATACTAATGAAAAATAAATTGGTCTTTTTAAAAAGTAAATTTAAACGAGTTGCAATATAAATTTTAAAAAATTAATATTTTACAAAAATAACTTTACTTCCACATGTCTTAATTAAAAAAAAATAGAAATACATAAAGTTAAATTTTAAATAATTTTTTCATGATTAATATCTCTGTATAACTTTATAGTGATTTCCTGCATATTCTTCCTATTTGATTTTTCTTATTTCTATTCGTGTTGCATTCACATATTTGTATCCTTCAAATGTGCAAATGTGTTTCAATAGGCTTCGACAGAGAAATCAAAGTTTATGAAAATAACCCTTCTCGTTTCCTTGATTATATTAGTCAAAAGTTAGTATATGTATATTAAAAACAAAAATTTCGTTTATGAATTAACTATATGCATATTAACTATATGTTCTTAGGAATTAACTACTTAAGGAACTTATGGATATAAATGGACATAAGTGCCCCAGTATAAAAGCTTTTTTTTTTTATATTTTATTTGTAATCTAAATTAAAGCCTTAACTTGGATTAAATTAAATACTTCATTCGCTTCTTTCTCATTACTCCTAAATTATAGTGTTCTTATGCATCCAAAAAGACTATATTATATCAAACTATTAATCAATATTTTCATGCACATGTAAAGCGGATGAAAAAACTTTAATATTTCACGATTGTCTAAATATATCAGCATCTTCCCCTATTATTCTATTTTTAATTATTTTTTACGTTGATTTCATGTAAATATATTAGTGTTACTGTCTTTCCAATCTCAAATATCTTCTTTGTCCTTATCTAATGTACACTCATCTCAAACATTAAGTTAGCTAAGCTTTCTAACAGAGGGACTTCACTAGGCTATCTATCTTCATAAAATTGAATCTGATTTTCTTTTTCTCTACCACAAAAAATATTTTTATCAAACTAATTCTCGTTTCGTTCCTTCCCACATACTTTTCTAAGGTCTCCTCTCACTACAAAAGTTCAAATTTATTTTGATTTTTTATTTAAGTTTGTCCAAGAGTCATACTTTGACTTCAAAATATCTTTTATTTATTTTCAAAGGTTTGTTGGTATAATTTGAATTAACAAATTTAGAAATAAACAATGAACAAATGAATAAATGTTTAAGTTAGCTTGTACATGTTCGTTTTGTATAATTTGTAGTTGATATTGGTCAAAGAGTGAGTTGGTCCGTTTGGCAATCCATATATGTTTTTTAATTATTTATAGTAAACAATAAATCATTGGCTTTAATTTTTTTTAATTAATATATTTGCAACAAAACTTAATTATGTTGAACTTACTACAAAAAAAGCTTTTGACGTCTGTTATTTTTGACATTCAACGTCCAATTTGGATCCGACGTCTTATTGGGAAACGTCAATTGGATGTCGGATCTCCTTCCCTAGACATCAATTTTGACGTCGGACCCCTCCTAAACTAACGTCTTTTTTGTTTTAATTTGTTTCTACAGTATTACCACACCTGAAATACAAAAAATCATTATATCACATCATAAAATTGTATATACTATGATTGGGCACTCGCCGTCACCACCAAAATTCACCAACTCACAAACAAAATTGCATCATAAGCCAAAATTAATTGGTGCAAACGAAATTTAATGTGCAGACGAAATTTAATTCGTGCAAACTAAAGTTAATCGGTGCAAAATAAATTAATTGGAAGAAAATTAATCAAGCATACCTTATAGCAAAAATGGCAAACGTGAAAGAAGCAAAAAGCTAAACGAAAATGCGAAAGAAAGTGAGGCTCGTATTCTGAGTTTTTGAGATTTAAAAAAGCATTTGACGTCGACCCCCCTCCAAATCCGACGTCTAATTACTAAAAAAATCCAGTTTGGCACTACTTTATGGATATTTTTGCAGCTTATTAACGTTTGGGAAAGGGGATCTGACGTCTAATGTTTATTAGACGACGACCCCCTCTACGTTCGACATCTAATGTCTGAAAAGGTGACATTTCAATTCTGATTTTGCAGCTTCTGACAGAGGATTTGACGTCTGATCTGGGGACACCAACGTTTATTTTTGGACCTTTTAGACATCTGATCTAGGGGGAGGGGCGACATCTAAAGGAGGATTTGACGTCTGATTTCGGGGGTGATGTCTATGTTGTAAAAAAAATTAAAATTGACGCTTAAAATGAGATATTTTTGGACCTTTTTAACGTCTGATCTGGGATGCCGACGTCTAAAGGAGGATTTGACGTCTGATTTGAGGGGGTCGCTGTTATGTCGTAAAAATTTAATGACATTTTATTTACAAAAATGTTATCAATCATTTTTTATGTTGAATTTTCTTTCGTTAGACGTTAAATGCGTGACGTTAAACACTATTTATGCACTAGTGTTAACTTGTTTAAAGAACTATTAGGGTAGTTTATCCCTTAGTACTAAGAGAAGTCGAAGTTGAGTTGGTTTATTAGGGTTTTGTTCTTGAATAAAGTGTGACAGCATGCATTGCGCAGGTGATGGTTTATCTGGAAGCAAGTCAATTGAAGGAAGGCAAGTTAGTCATGTTACAGCTCAAGTATTTGCGTCAATGTCCCCTTAAGTCCTTTCACGTGCCATCCTAATCCATATGTCAGTACTCTACTCGTGTAAAAGGTGTCCTTTTTGTTTTTTTTTTAACACTCTGGACCCATTTTCATCTAACTTGGGTCCATTTTGAGCACTTGCGTATAAGAACGTTCTAATAAAGCAGAATATCATGAAAGGTATGTGAGTAGCACTCCTATTGATATGGAGTCTATAGATCTAAATAAATATTGTTTTAAGGAAAAGTAAGGTTCATAGTAAGATGTTTTGTATGTAATGGTTGAAGGATTATTAGGAGATATAACACCATGAGTCCAACTTAGATACAGAGAATTAATTTCATCTTCAATCCAAAATTTTAAGAGATTTTTTAATTTGTATTAATATGATATTTAAATTCATACTTAAATTTTTAATAATTTTTTTTTTCAATTGTCCTTTCGTCTTGATATTTTCTCTCGAACTAATCACAACAGTATTCCTTATTGTATTGGGACAACTTACCTAACCTTTCGGACAGTATATAGAAAATAAAAGAAAATACACAAATAAGAGTGTGGATATGAATAAAGTATAAGATTCCAAAGGTGAGTGTTTCATATTATGATTGATGTTGATGTCTATTTCAATGTATCAAATTTTTGACTTTATAGCACATAACTAAATATAAATCAGATGGTTTGTTAAGTTATACAAATTATTCACAGTTTTGAATCTCTAAAGCTAACAATTATAGGAATCGGACTTAGGCTTAGAAATATTATTACAACTTGGAATATGTATGTAATGAACATAATATTAAACACAACAAAACTAGAAGGGGGAATATTATGGTAGGTTAAGCCTGCAGAGCACATATGGGTAAAAGGCCTTACTAAAAATTTCTAGAGATGATATTAGAAGGCATATGTGTAGAATTAGTCCTTATATAGGAGAATATAATCCCCTCCCCCAAGTATGTCTTAGGAGGATGGGTATTAGAATTAACACGAGGAAGGAAATAATAAGAGACATCCACGCAAATCACTATAAGGTTGCAAGGAAAAATGCATGGATCGACTCATCAATCACTATAAGGAAGCTTTGGAATCTTAGTTTAAATGTGTGTATAATCTAATCAAATCTTAGTGTGTAAAGGTTGTATAAGCTTTAAAACATTAAGATTTATTTTTTTTAATATTTTGTTTGTTGTTGCAAGTTTTACATAACGTAGTTTTTATTTAGAAAATAGTGAGTGAATTAGAGATAGATATTATATAGTTTTTATTTGAGGTTGTTATTATTATATTGTACATGATCATTGCCTATGTCATGTTTACGACTATTTAAAGCCATTTTATATGAATGAAAAGGTACTCTAACAATTTTATCAAGAAAAATATATTAGAATGGAGCAAGTTTTTTGTTTATCAGAGGGAGAAAGAAATATTTGTGGCGCAGCGGTTTAGTTTTGCAGAAAGAAATATATTCTAGTGTGGAGTGCAGCGCGCATTTATTTTCTCTAACGAAAATATTTGCACTGTGTTCAACAGTTGAGTGTGTTTTATTTAACAAAGAGGTATAAGAGCTTTATGCTTTGAATACCGAGGAAAAATAAAAAGGAGAGAGAGCGGAGAATCAAACACCATGAGGGAAAAAATGAATGCTTGATTTTTTTTAGAGAAATGTCAAAGGTTGTCAATGGTATAAGTGTTCCACAATTGACGAGAAAAACCAATTATGATAATTAGTGCCAAATGAAGGCGTTGTTGAGATCCTAAGACATTTGGGATATGGTGAAAGACGGGTACGTTGAACTTGATGAAGACGAACATCAAACGGTGGACAGACAAACCCTGTTGAAGAAAACACGTGCAAGAGATGAGTCAGCATTGTATTTTCTCTACAATGTAGCACATGAGTCAGGATTCGAAAAAATAACGCATGCTAAATCAGCAAAGGAAGATTGGGAGATATTGGAGGTTGCGTATAAAGGTGACAACTGTTGATGGATCGGCAAGTGTACCGAATCACACAAGTAATATAAAATGGTAAGACCAAGTATCGTATCCCAAAGGACTCTCGGCACTAGACAGTCGTGTGATAACTCGATTAATTAAGACTTAAAGAAAACGAGATCATTGGTTTCAGATGCAAAGACAACAAATTAAATATGAATGCAGTTTGATCAATAGCATAATAGCACAGTGATGAACAGATGTTGTGTAATATGAGATGAGTATGTTGTTAGGGTTAGATTTCACCAAGTTCCCTCTCATGTATGTAAGAATTATTCTTTATGCATTAATGTTAACGTCACTCACTAAATCACTTAAACCCGATCCCTCGACGAATAAGCCTGTCCTTAATCACCAGTTCATGCAATTCCTAGCATTCTTAGTAATTAAATGTGAAGATCAAGAGCTTTAAGATGACCAAGACTCATACCCTCATCCCTGAGCAATATTACTCTTGGGAGTAATTCAACAAGAACCTGAATTGTAAGGAACCTCCTGACACTCATACAATTTCTAAATCATACTAATGAATGAGTTAAACAAAGCAAGCGTTGTAATAGATGAATTACTCTAATAATTAATGAAAAAGCATGTATTATTAAGAATCAATTCAAATACATGAGAGTTCACAAGGTTACATCATCCCCCAATAAAAAATAGAGTTTAGTTCACCATAGACATGGTGAAACTAGATGAATAATGGAGAAGAATGAGATAGAAAACCCCTAAAAGTAGAAGATGGAAGCTTCCGCATCCAAATCCGCCTTCAGAAGGTGAAAAAGTGTGCTACTGTGCTCCTCAAGCCAAAGATACAAAACCTAGGACGTCTGGGTCCTTTAAATAGAGCGAAGACAGAACAGAAACAAGGCCCAAGCCCGTGTCACTGGCGCTCAAGCGCCCCACTTAGGGCGCCCGGGCAGTGAGCGGTGGTTCCCTACGCTCAAGCCTCAGATAGGACACCCAAGCTTTGTGCTTTTGGCGCTCAAGCGCCCCAAAAGGGGCGCCCGGGCGGTGAGCGACACTCTTCTGTGCTTAACCCTCCAAAAAGGGCGCCCAAGCTTCGAGCACTCCTCCCTTCTAGTGCTTTTCCAGGCCTTCATGAGCTCCATCTTCATGGCACTTCATCTCTACTTTCCATATTATCTCATTTCCTGCCAAAACAAGGGAAATTAGTCATAAAACATCAAATTCAGCCTCAACTCTCTTATTCACACAACATAACGGAAAAATATGATTTCAAGCAAGTTTGTAAGCAGAAAATGGTGCATTTAGTGTCAAAATTACATCACAAATAGCAGTATTTTCAACCATTATCGCAGAGGTGTTTAAAGGTGGACATGAAAGATGAAGCAATGATATGGCACTTTCGGTTTAGACACCTTAACTTTTGAAGCTTGGCCGAGCTCTCAAGGAGAGAATTAGTACTAAGATTACCCGGTATAGAATTTGAGAAGAAGTTTTGTGAAGAATGCGTGCTCGGAAAACAGTCAAGAACGAAGTTTCCAAACTCGGCCATGTACAAGGCAAAAGAGCAACTCAAATTGGTACACACTGACCTATGTGGATCTATTACACCTAGCTCATTCAATGGTAACAGGTATTTCATCCCATTTATAGATGATTTCTCTAGAAAAGAATGAGTGTATTTTTTACAGGAGAAGTCAGAAGCACTAAGGGCATTTAAGATGTTCAGACTGATGGTGGAAAAGGAAACTAACAAGAAAATAGATAGGGGTGGTGAATTCACATCAGCAAAGTTTAAGGAGTATTGTGAATTCACCAAACAAAATGGTGTTGCAAAGAGGAAGAATAGGACTATTCTTGATATGGTTCGAACCATGCTTAAAGGAAAAATATGCCAAAAGAGTTTGGGGTGGAGGTTGTGCAGTATGATATATATGTACAAAACATGCACCTACATTAAAAGTTGGATGGAATGACACCACAGGAAGCATGGAGTGGAAGAAAGCCAAGTGTCAAACATTTTAAAGTTTTCGGAAGCATGGCTTATGGACATGCCCCAAGTCAACTCAGAATGAAACTTGATGACAAAAGTAAGAGGTATGTTTTCATTAGCTGTGATGAACAAGCAAAAGCTTAAAAGTTATACAACCCGGTCTTAGGCAAAATTCTGGTAAGCCGAGATGTCCAGTTAAACGAAAATAGTGAATGGAACTGGGTTAACTTGAAGGAAAAGCCTTTAGAAAGCATGATTTCTAGGGGAGATGACACGAATGACAATACCGAGTGTTCGGAGATCATAGATGAGAGGGTGAATGAACATGATGAAGAAGACGATCCTATAAGACCAAAATTTCGGAGTCTAAATGACATTTATAGATCCACTAATGAGGTACATATAATATGTTTATTGACAGGTGCAAAAGATAAAGAATTTAAAGGTGCTAACATTGTTTCAAGAATTAAAAAAGTTGATCGGGATGAAGGAAGGATGATTTTAAAGTTTATGGGAGAGTTTTGTTGAATAAACATTAAAACATTAAGATTTATTTTTTTAATATCTTGTTTATTGTTGCGTGTTTTACGTAACGCAATTTTTATTTAGAAAATAAGGAGTGAATTAGAGATAGATAGCATACAGTTTTTATTTGAGGTTGTTATTATTATCTTGTAAAGGCTCATTGCATGTGTCATGTTTACGATTATTTAAAGCCATTTTATATGAATGAAAAGGTACTTCCGCAGTTTTATCGGGAAAAATATATTAGAGTGGAGCAAGTTTTTTGTTTATCAAGAGAGAGAGAAAAATATTTGTGGCGTAGGGGTTTAGTTTTGCAGAAAGAAATATGTTCTAGTGTGGAGTGCATCGTGCGTTTATTTTCTCTAACGAAAATATTTGCACTGTGTGTACAGCGGTTGACTGTGTTTTATTTAACAATAAAGCTATTTTATGGTTTGTGCAAATTAATATTGTTGGAGAACAATTCAAAAGAAAGTACTTAAAGGAGATATTCAACAAGAATAAAAAAAAACTAAAACAATTGACAGACTAAAATGTTTTAGGAATTAACCTCCACTAGGAAGCTAAGGTCACACTGAAGGTGCAACGTGCTACTAGCTTAATATCTTCAGAAGAGCAATATGAAGCAAAAGAAACGTAACATAAGCCAAATTAGGAAGATAGAATTGAAGTCATCGTTAGTTTAGGTCTTTGAATTTAAAAGGAAGCAACACAAATATTTTGACAAAGAGACATAATTGAAGTCTAGTTTTTAGTATGGATTAGTCATATGTTCACAAATCTTTGTACATGAAACATATGGACTATAGTAGATACATGAAGACATTGGTGGTAACCTTAATTGGTGCAATTACGTGGTCTAATAAGGTAATAAGGTAGGTTTATGGTAACAAAGCGGTAAGACATAGAAAATCAACAAGGATAAAGGGTGAAAGCATAGTCATGTATAAGGGATGTAGAAGTACTTAGAATCACGCAATATAAAAATAATTTCTTCAAGCAAAAACACACCCACAAATAAGAACAAAAATTTAAATAAAAGAACACAAAATGTGGTGTGATTTGGCATCTCTACATCCACACTCACAAATACTCAACAAAAGTATTATTATTCAATATGCAAATTTTCTAGCAAAAACTACACATCATCTCATATAATTTCTGAAAAAAATTGTAAAGCCTCTAATGACATACAATTATACACCTAGTAGACTATTGAGTTGTGATAGCCTTCTTCTGCTCCTTTTTTCATATTAATCAACTTCGAACTTTCATTAGTAAAAAAAAGCTTTTTTAACTCGCTATATACACCTCGGTTTTATTGAAACCGAAGCGTATAAAAGCGCGGTGACATTTCCGTAAATATTGAGTGGTTATATGCTTCGGTTATATATGAACTGATGCCTATAGATGTTATTGTCTCTGGTAGAAGGTCAACCGAAGCATAAAAGTCGCGTCACTTCATCAGCCCCAACTGAAAATCAGGTTTTTTTTGTGAACGAGATATTACCTCGGTTTTGCTTAGAACCGAGGCATAATAGCCTGCCAGACTTGACATCTCTGCAGCTCCCAAATCCAATCAATATTGCCCCGCCTACCCGAAGTAGTAGGGCTTTATGCTTCGGTATGTCTATAACCCGAGGCATATAATATGAACTTTAAATGGTTTAGGCACCGATTAATCAGATAACCGAGTAATATCTTGATATTTTGTTATTCTTCTTCTCGCCCAAGCGTCTTCCTCTCCCATCTTCCATTTCCCTTTTCCTTTTCTTGTTTTTGTCTCTTCTCTATGCTCCAACCTTAACGCACGCCGTAGCCACAACACAACAACCACCACTAGGACATTCGCTCTTGGAATCGACCGAGATCCCTTCGCCTTCCTCCTTGTTCGTCGAAACCCTACTGGACTCCGTCACTGACGTCATCCTCACTTATCACGAGAACCCTGGGCCGTCGCCAGGAGCCCCCGCTGCCCTCCCAAGCGGTGGCCTCGCTCCTTGCGCTGCTTGCTCCAACTGTTATCCCCTTTCTCTCCTTTGTGTTTTGGTTTTGATTTTTCTTTTTATTTTGAGCGGTCCGGTAAGGATTATAGTTTGGTGGTTTGCGTTTTGGCAGATTAAGTCGCCGTCGTATCCCCCATCACCATCGAAAAACTTTGGGAAAACCAACCCCTTCTAAGTGGGATGATGCACAAAAGTGGCTTGTGGGATTGTCAAAAGGAGGAGAGAAAAGTCACTCCAAAAACAGACCAAGAAACTCAAAAGCAGATGATTTGAGACTGATAGCTCCTGTGCCACAGAAGGAGCATGATTACTCAAGTAGTGAGAAGGAATAGGAAGAGGATCAACAAGCCCCTTCAAGAGGATTGAAGATCAAGCTAGAAAGTTGAGTCCTCTAGAAAGTCGAGCAATGGCTTGGGATGAGGCAGAACGTGCTAAATACATGGCCAGGTAATTACTTAACTATTGAGCTTGTTCTTTGATCAACTGAATGTATTGAAGGAAAATGGTTTTTCCTTCAATAATTACAGAGTTCGGTGAGTTTAGGGATGAGATGATTTGTTTCAAAATTACATTGACATTTGTCACTAATTTTATTTTTTTAAAGTAATAATATAGTTTATTTTAAATTAAACACTTGGTATAAATTGTACCTTAGGTACAAGGATTTAGTGTGATTGTTGACTGTTAACAAAGTTTGTTTGTTAAACCTTTATTTAGGTTCAACTGTGAAGAGGTGAAGATTCAAGCCTGGGTAAATCACCAGATTAGAAAAGCTGAAATGGAGATGAAGAAAATGGAGGTACAATCCTTCCTAGGTTTATGGTTGTTCTTTTAATCTAGCATATTATTAGTAAGAATTCTGAAATTGGCACTTCCAAAAGTAGATCTTCCTACAGCTCACAAGCGCTGAAGATGATAGCTCATCTTTTGATGCCCTGTTAACAACTCCAAAGCACATCTCAATAAAGTTGAAAGGTCTGTGAAATAGATTGACAAAGAGAATTATTCCTCAAAAGAAACATGGCATGGCAAGGACCTTGATCTTTCGTAATTTCTTCCTAGATTCATTCCACATGCAGGGAATAGAAAATGTATATATTATGAAACTCCCTCGAGTTGTCATTGATCCACTGAAATAGCCTTTTCTAAAACCAATTTAGAAACATTTTTAGGAGAAGAAAATGTAATTGTTTTTTATGCATACTAATTTATTGGAGCCTTTTCAATGTTGCATGATTTTCTAAGGCAGTAAAAAACACACACACGCACACTTATATATATGTTATTATCCTCCTAGTACATCGTTAGGTAGATATTTGTCAGTTGTGTGAATAATGCTTAGATTTTCATGATAATATCATTCATACCTTGTACTTGATGCATCTGTGCAATGAATGCCTCTGCCCTTCCACGAAACACTTTATGTTCTTGTTCCCACCATATCGCCTTTTCTGCATCACTTCCATCAATCCCACTATTGTTAATATCCTCAAGTAAAAGCGCCCAAACTTGAAGTCTAGATAACTGTTGAAAGGTTTATTGACAGCTCATTACTATTTGAACAGGTATAAGCTACAGCTTTGTATTTTGTATTTGTTACTTTACAGATTTGTTCTCTTTCTCACACTTGGTAAATTTATGCTCAGGAGGAGACGTCAACAAAGCAAAATAAGTTGGACTTTATCAGTGGAGTTGTTTCAAAGGAAAAATCAGTTCCTTTCGAAAGAATTCTATTTCATGCTACTAAGGGAAACATGTTTCTCAAACAGGGTTGTGGTTAATCATTTTGTTCTTGATCTTTCGTCAGAGGAGAAGGTTTAAATTGTGAAATCTAAGTCTTAAGCCTCTTGCAATTAGATATGTAATATAGTACTAGATCATCTAAGTTCCTCCTTTTATTTAAAAATATATGAACTAACAGGGACGAACCTACTTTGACATAATTGTATATATAATTACTTTTTTTTTATTATGAAAATGTACTCTTGTATTGCTACCACTTCTATCTTCTTAGCTTTTTGGTCCATACAGTCATAACCTTCCTTTTTTACAGGTTCATTAAAATGTATTTGTCGTCTTTTATTCTGGAGAGAGTGTTAAAAGTAAAATTCTGAAAATATGTGATGCTTTTGAATAAAATATTAGTTCCAATATTTTTGCAGTTTCTACTGCCTCGGTTCAACTCAAAACCGAGGCATAAGATTCCCCTCTACTACCTCGGTTCGTCAGCAACTGAGGTCAAAAGTCTGGCGAAAAAAAAGGAGAAAAATGAACACCCTCTACTACCTCGGTTTCATTTGAACTGAGGCAAAAGCATACATTTTTTTTCCTCGGTTCAAAACCGAGGCAAAAAGTGGTAGACTTTTTGGCTCGCCTGTATATACCTCGGTTGCAGAACCGGTGCGGATAGGCAAAAATAACCGATGTCGTTTCCCTTTACTGTACTAGTGATTGGTGAAGACCTACTTAAGAATACACATATCTTCTTATCACCAAAAGTCTCACATAGTTAGAAACAAATATTTGACACATTTTCAATAATATGCTAAAATCGCTCTTGTCACTACTTATCTACACAAACTCATTAATAATGACACTCCTTCCTTTCATAAACCATCTTGCACATTAAACTCGTTGTCAGCAACTTACACGTCATTGATAAGTCATCGATACTCAAGGTGAAATCTATCATCAACATTGTTGGCATGAGTCATTAGAATCTCCAAAAATTAAGAACATTAATTGTAAATAGTTGTCAAATCCCTTATATCAAGGGATAAACTTATGTTTAGCCAGGAGCATTGTGAATAAGCAAGAAAAGTTCCTAAAATCTCTCTTTCCTATATTTATTTATACTCTATAAATGAATCAGAAAAGAATAAGGTGAATAAAAATACCTTCTATTTTAACATGGTATTAGAGCATAATCTTGGGACCCAAACACTTCTAAATAGATGGTTGATTCCTCCAAAATGGGTTATTCTTCAACGAATGGTGATTCCACTGTACGACCATCAAACGCTTCTGCTGTCAAGCCCATTTGGGAAAATCTTATGGCCAAAATGTCGAAGGTTTTATCGAAAGCCCAACCCACATCACAATCGTCAATCTTTGATTCTTCAACGGTATTGATCAACATCAAGTTGGATGGTTCCAACTATGCCCTTTGGTCCTAAGTGGCTGAGATGTACATCTCGGGCAAAGACAAATTGGGATACATTGATGGATCATTTCCTCTGCCATCGGAAACTGATTCTACATTCCGTAAATGGCGAACTGACAACGCGATAGTGAAAGGATGGTTGATCAACTCAATGGATCCCTCACTGGTGGGGAATTTCACCCGTTTTCCAACCGCTAAAGACATTTGGGATGCCATTGGTACAACATACTTTGACGGATCTGATACGTTACAGGTTTATGACCTTCGACGGAAGGTAACCCGAATGTGGCAGAAAGGGGGATTGATTGAAAAATAATATAATGATCTACAATGGTTGTGGCCTGAGATAGACTTTCGACGTCCTAATCCCATGGTATGCACAAGAGATATACAGAAATATAATGCTTTGCTACAAAAGGAAAGAGTTTATATCTTTCTTGATGGATTGAATGACCGACTTGATAACATTCGAAGTGACATACTCCAACTGAATCCATTTCCAACAATCGAGCAGGCTTATGCATATGTTCGAACATAGGACACTAGTCAGATTATGATGACATCTGGAGCAGAGAATATAACAAGGGGTGCGGTTATGGCCACTAAAGGCTCAAAAGTTGGTCAACAGCCAACACTAGTGGCTGGGAAACACAACTCCATATTGAAGTCAAAAGGTCCATTCGATGGAGGAAAGTGCACACATTGTGGAAACACCAAAAACACTCATGATACTTCTTTCAAGTAACATGGATATCCAGAATGGTGACATGAGTTGCAAGCTAAGAAGAAAAAAGAAATCACTCCACTTGAGAAAGGCACTGGTAAAACTGCGTTAGTCATTGCCAAGTCTCAATTCTCGCTTGTTCTTATGACCAACTCCTCTGCCTCAATGGAACCAAGTAACTATGGTTAAGTTTTTTGTAGTTCTAAGTCTCAAGATGCAAGTGCATGGATTATTTACTCTTGGGCAACAAACCATATGACTTTTGATCCCACGGTCTTCTCCCATTCAACTCCACCACGTACGACTTGCATTGCAAATATAAATGGAGTTACATACCTGATCACAAGTGCTGGAACTGTGACATTATCACCCTCACTCTCCTTATCTCACACTCTCCTTGTTCCTACACTATCTAATAAATTAATGTCTGTAAGTCAAATAACTGAAGAACTCAATTGTGTGATATTGATGTACTCTACTTTTTGCCTTCTTTAGGGTGTTCTCAGTAAGAAGATTATTGGGCATGGTACTAAGAGGGAGGGGGCGGTGGGGAGGGGGGAGGTGGCGAGTGGGGGCTATACTACCTAGATGATTTTAACAAAGGAGAAGCATATCACGTGCACCACCAGGTCAGTGGCAAAGAATGGGAAATATGGTTGTGGCATCGTCAGTTGAGACATTCATGATTTGGTTATCTAAGACATTTATTTTCCAGATTTATTTTTAAATTTTAAAAATGTTGAGTTTACATGTGATACTTATATTTTAGCTAAAAGCCATAGAACCTCTTATCATATGAGTTTGAATAAAAGTAGTGTTCCTTTTGCTCTATTACATTCTGATGTGTGGGGACCTTCCCTTAAGACTACCGTATCTAGTTACCGTTGGTTTGTAATATTTGTCGATAATTGCACACGAATGACATGGCTTTACTTGATGAAGACTAAAGATGAAGTGTTTCAAATATTTCGGAATTTTCATGTCATGATTCAAAATCAGTTTTCAGCCAAGATTCAAGTTCTTCAGTCAAACAATGGAGGGGAGTTTGTTAACCATCTCTTTAAAGCATACTTCCAAAAGCATTTTCTTCTTCACGACACCTCATGCTCACAAACTCCACAACAAAATGGTGTTCCCGAACAAAAAAATCGTCATATCTTGGAGACAACACGTGTTCTTCTTCTTGACACCCATGTTCCAACTCGCAATTGGGACGATGTGGTAACTGCTGCGGTATACCTCCTTAATTGGATTCCTTCCAAGGTCTTGCAGTTTAAAACACCTTTGCAAGTATTCTCGTCTCATGTACAATTACCTACCATATTGATGCTTCAGTCTTGGATTTTTTGGTGTGTGATGTTTGTTCATCTTCACAAAAACCAACAAACCAAACTTGATCCGTGTGTTGTTAGGTGCTTGTTCTTGGGCTATGGACTGTATAAAAAAGGCTACAAATGCTTTGACCCTAGCACCAACATAACCTATATCACCATGGATGTGACTTTCCTAGAATCTGAACCTTTCTTTTCTCTTATAGTATCCAATTCAGCTCTCCAAGGGAAGTCCATGAGTAAAGAGCCCTGTCGCTCCGAAGTACTCGACCCTCTCATTGAGAAAAATCCTGAGGTAAGCTCTCCTATTATCTCTTCATCTACTAATACTCTTGTAAGATATGTATTACCTATCAGGAACAATCGAGGAAAGTCACCAAATAGATACTCTCCTAATATAGAAGAAGGGCGATCCAAGTACCCCAGCAAATTATGTGTCTACTCAATAATTATCAAAGTCTATTCAAGTCTTCACAGAGACGTTATTCTCTTGTCATATTCCAAAGAATGTGGAAGAAGCGTTAGCTAGTCCTAAGTGGGAACAAGCCATACGACAAGAAATGAAGACCTTACAAAAGAATAATACATGGAGGTTGATACCACTTCCCAAGGGAAAAAAGACAATGGGGTGCAAATGGGTGTTTTTAATCAAATACAAAGTTGTCGAATCCATTGATCGACACAAGACAAGGTTAGTGGCAAAAGGGTTCACACAAACTTATGATATAGATTATACAGATACTTTTTCACCAGTGGCCAAACTAAATACTATTAGAGTCTTGTTATCTCTTGCAACAAATTTAGATTGGCCACTACTCCAACTCAACGTGAAGAATGCTTTTCTCCATGGAGATCTTGAAGAAGATGTTTATATGAATATCCTACCAGGCTATATGCCATCTTCTAGAACCAAGGTGGTATGCAAGTTAGAGCGGGCATTATATGGATTAAAACAATAACCTCAAGCATGGTTTATGTTAGAAATCACGAGGCTTGTTTCTCAACACCAAGAGAGGGGGGTGAATTGGTGATTTATAATTTTCAAATATTTTTGCAGAATTAGAATGACCTTTTAAACTTTCTTCTGTTGTAAGTAAAGTGCATATATAATGTAAAATAAAGAGATAGAGAAAGAAAAGCAAACTCCAGATTTTTATCCTGGTTCGGCCCCAATGCCTACATCCAGTTACCCTTCCAATCAACCACTGATTGAAAGATATTTCACTATAATGATTTGAGAATTACAGCAAAGGTTTTACCATGAACACACTCTCACAAATGTAAATTCCTTCCTCACTCAACAATCAAATATAGAGCATAATTCACATGTACACACAGAAACACCAATTCTTGTTGCAGAAACCCTTTGAGAATCCCCTCTCAAAGTCCAAGAGCTCCTCACTCTTCTTCCTGTCAACCACGTACAGGGAAACACCACAATCACCAATTTTAGAAACGTTTTCTGACCACCGAAGATACACTTGAGTAGTGCAAATTTGATCAGTCAATGAAGTTCACTAAGTGCCTCTCAAGAATGCTTCAAGATTCTTCAAATTCTTCACGTTCTTGATTCTTGGAGCGTATGACAATCTGTAAATCTATCTTAGATCAAGTATGTCAAATATGAAAGTTTACAAAATGATCAATCCTTTTGAAATACAAGCAATGTATGAATTTATAGTTTCTATCGTAACAAACGCAAACATAATCGATTATGTTAGTAATATAATCGGTTACATAGTAAAAAACCAGATGTAACAGAAATACAACTAACTCAACTCTTAATTGAATGCACAATTAATGTAATTGATTATCATTTAATGCTAGTCAAACATATTTAAAAAAATATGACCGATAAAGCATTTTAACTAAACTGAAAACAATTTTCAAAAGATAACAAACTTAATTGATTACATAAAATGTGTAATCGATTAAGCTTAACACTTAAACAGATTTTGAAAACTTTTTCTCTCCAAAAACTCATCATAGCACATTTGAAAATGATATATGCAAAGACACGAGATTTAATCGATTCACCAACTAACGTAATAGATTCAAACTTGTTGTTTTGCCACATTTCAAAACTTAAGCTTTTGTGCTTGTGGTTTTCATCACTCAGAAACATACAGTATGCATACAAAGATATAATCACATCATAATCACAATAGTATGCAGAAACAACAGTATGTCTAACATATGCCTTTATCAACAATAAGCATTTATACATCCACATATGTATTAAACACAGAAAACACATTTTTGTTGTGTCATGACAACATTTGTGTTGTTACAGTCAATGTGTTGTCATCATAAAAAAATAAACACAGGAGTTGGGTTCATCACTCCCATGGCTCCCCCTATCAACAGTTTAAAAGGTTTAGCTCAAGTATGAGGAGTTATGGCTTTAACCAAAGTAACACAGATCACACTCTATTCTTTAAGCATCGACAAGGAAAGGTGACAACTCTAATTGTTTATGTAAATGATATGATAATTACTGGAGATGATACAAAAGAAATTAAAAGACTAAAAAAGCAATTGGTAGTTGAGTTTAAGACGAAGGATTTGGGTGGACTCAAGTATTTTTTGGGAATAGAGGTGGCAAGGTCGAAAAGGGCATTTTCTTGTCTCAAAGAAAGTATGTGTTGGACCTATTGGGTGAGGTGGGGCTGCTGGATTGCAAACCAGCAGATACTCCAATAGTTCAAAATCATAAACTTTCACAATACATAACCAAGTGCCTATGGATAAAGGAAGATACCAAAAGTTGGTGGGGAAACTTATCTATTTGTCACATACTCGCCCTGATATTGCCTATGTTGTAAGTGTGGTGAGCCAATTTATGCATAATACCAGTGAAGAACATATGGATGCAGTAAACAGAATACTCTACTATTTAAAATCCTCACCAGGAACGAGGTTGATGTTCTCAAAAAATAATCACTTAAGTGTTGAAGGATACACCGATACAGATTGCGCAGGAAATGTTTTAGATAGAAAATCAACATCAGGATACTTAACATTTGTGGGAGGGAATTTAGTTATATGGAGAAGCAAAAAGAAAAAGGTAGTGGTCTTGTCCAGTGTTGAAGTTGAGTTTGGGGGCATGGCAAGGACTTTGTGAAATTTTATGGCTTAGAAGGTTACTAATGGAGATTGGCTTTGGACCTAGCATGCAAATGAACCTGTTCTGTGATAATAAAGCTACAATTGATATCTCACAAAATCCTGTCCAACATGACCGAACAAAACACGTGGAGGTAGATAGACACTTTATTCGATTTCCTTTTATCCAGTCGAAAGACCAGTTGGCAGATATTCTTACAAAGGCGGTGTTCGGTAAGAACTTCCATGACTTCCTTGATAAGTTAAGCATGAAAGACATTTATGCACCAACTTGAGCGGGAATATTGGCACGAGGCATTAGAATCTCCAAAAATTAGGAACATTAATCGTAAATAGTTGTCAAGTCCCTTATATCAAGGGATAAACTTATGTTTAGCTAGGAGCATCGTGAATAGGCTAGAAAAGTTCCTAATATCTCTTCCCTATATCTATTTATACTCTGTAAATGACTCAGGAAAGAATAAGGTGAATAAAAATACCTTCTGTTTTAACAAACACCACCTTGGTCAAACTAGACCCAACCACACATGCATCAACAAAGTCATTGCATAAAAAAAAAACCATTAAAACTAACCTCTCTCCAAAGCCTCAACACACAATATTGATTTTGGTCCGCATGTCAAATTGCTCCTCTTCTTTCCTTTACTAAAACCTAAGATTTACTAATATTGTTGAAAATCACATAATAAAAAAAATCTCTTCAAACAAGATCATACTCATAAATTAGAACATAAGTTTAAATAAAAGAACGTAAAAATTTTCTCCGATATCTTTAGACCTATCTTCATAAATATACTTAACAAAAGTAATATTACTTATAATTTCTTTTGACAAAAACTGCAAACTTGTCCTGCAAACTTTGTCATGCAATTTGTTTAGAAAAAATTGCAAACATATATATGACTCTATATACCAATGATGTTTGTATTCTTTGAAAGAAATCTATAAAAAAAATTGATGTGTTTTCTTTAGTCATGGAGACTTGCTTATTTATTTTTTAAAAACTTAGATTGATTGCTTAATAATTGTAAGCAGAAATTCAACAAATAAGATTAATGCGAGATTGAAAATATAGCACAATCTATTCGCTAAAAGAATTCTATAAAAATTGATGTGTTGTCTATAATTATGTGGACGCGCTTATTTCTTTTTCACTAACTTAAATTGTATTGTAAACAATAAATAACAATGCGATGTTGAAAATGTCATAAAGTTATTTGTACATTTATGTAATGAAATTATATGACTAATACTAATGAACGTTGTATTCATTAAAAGAATCTTCTAAAAGAAATTGACGTGCTTTCTTTAACGCGCTTATTCACTAACTTAGATTGATTGATTGATTGAGAATTGTGAATACAAATTCAACAGATGAGATTGACGGTAGATTCAAATATGTCCTAATATTAAAAGCTGAGAGGGAGTCAAAATTTTAATTTAAAATGTTAAATATAAATTGGAATTTACGCAAATTTTAAAATACGAAAACAATATCTGAATTGATTGTAGCGAGTGAAGATTTAAAATTTAAAATTTAAAATTAAAATAAAATTTAATTAGATTGAGATAAATTAAATGTTAGCAATAATATTTTTACCAGATTTAAGAAATAGTACGAGTATTAGAAAGTGAGTTTATGCCTAACTCATCCTCACAAAACCGGCTTATAAGGTGAGGTTTGTACCTCAATTATATATTATCATTTGGCCTTATCTCTTATCCTAGCGAGTTTTAAGTGGGCATTCTATTCTTCTCTTCCACCCGCAATCGGGTCGCTATCGGACCACCCAATTTCTACTATCACGCACGAGATGTCTATACCTCGGCGTGAAGGGGGTGTGTTGGAAGTCCCACATCGACTAGAGATAAGGCCAAATTATAATATATAAATGAGGTGCAAACCTCACCTTCCAAGCTGGTTTTGTGGGGTTGAGTTAGGCTTAAAACTCACTACTAACATGGTATCAGAGCCATGGTTAGAGCCTATCCTAGCGAGTTCTAAGTGGGCATTCTATTCTTCTCTTCCACCCGCAATCGGGCCGCTATCGGACCACCCAATTTCTATTATCACGCACGAGATGTCTATACCTCGGCGTGAAGGGGGTGTGTTGGAAGTCCCACATCGACTAGAGATAAGGCCAAATTATAATATATAAATGAGGTGCAAACCTCACCTTCAAAGCCGGTTTTGTGGGGATGAGTTAGGCATAAACTCACTTTCTAATAACGAGAAAGGAATTATAAAGAAAAATGTGATAGCATCCAAAATTAGGTTAGGGAAGAGGAACAATTCTTTCACAAAGTCCTTAACACCTCGCTTCTCTCTCTTCAGCAACACCCCAAAAATTTGCATCTGAGATCTGATTATTGTTAAAGATTTTAGAGGATGATAATGAACCCAACTTTGAAGGTTGAGGGTGACGATTCCTTTAAGATGAGTATACAAAATTAGATTTAGTTCTAATGGTTGGGGTTAAAATTAACTCAAGGGTCTCCTATGTAATTCTTTGGTGATATAAGTGTTTGACATAGTTTCAAGAGTCTTGTGCATAAATTCTGGATTGACATATGTGTTTGGCGTAATTCCACTTATCTCATGTGTAGATTCTATTGTGGCGTTCCTTTAGTGAATTTGGATATCAAGTCTAGTATTACAATTTGCTTTAATGTCTATTAATGGTGTGATGACTGAATCATTAAATCTTGTATCTTGAATTGGTTGAGATATTAAGTTATAATTTGTCAATGTAGGTTAATGTTGACATTAGCTTATCCTCTTTTATTTGTGGTTGAGTGTTTTTTTTTTCCTTTTGCTTTTGCCAGCTTGTTTTAACCTTCGGACTATAACTTTTGTGTGAATCAATTCAACCTTCAATTTGAAGTTACTCAACTTAAATTTAAGTCTAAGTGAACTTAGATGAAGATTTAAGCTGCAATGACTCAGCCTTGTAGTGGAGTTAAGCATCGTTCTAACCCATTTTATAAGGAAGTTTTAGGCTAAAACTCTTTTTTTTACCCACTCATTTATTAACCTCATAAAAGGAGTTAATATTTTCATAAAAATTTCATAATTTACTAAAACATTAAAAGATAAAATTATTTTTTGTCATTCAATTCATATAAAAAATTCAATTAGATACCTAACTTTTATTTAATTCAATTTAGTCTTTTAATTTTTTTTTAATATTCAATTAGGCCATTTGTGTTTGATTAACGCTAGATTTTTATTAAAATTTATATATAAAAATAATTTATCTTAAAACTCTAAATATTCAAATTAAGTTTATTATTAGGGTAGAATAATTTGATATATAAATTGTAACGAAAATTTAAAGTCAATTCTATCGAAAGGATCTAACTGGATCGGCTTTAAAAACTAAAGAACTAAACTAAATCAGATAAAAATTAAGGATTTAATTAAACTTTTGTTAGAATTAGAGGAATTTTTTTAACCAAAATTAAGTATTTAAATTGAATTAATTTTATTTTCTATTTTTGTACGGATGATTGTAGAAAATGCCGAAATTTTAGTTGGTCCAAGTTCGGCGCTGATAGTGTCCAAGTCCAACAAGAGGACTTGATGCAGAAATTCACCACGTTTTTTACTGTAGATAAATTCTTATGATTTTTTTAACACGTGCTTAAAATTAGAGTTTCAAGGTGTTTTTACATTTACATAAAAAAATATTTAATAACTCAATATATTAATATTTTATTTTTATTTTTTAATTTAAAATACTAATATATATTGTTAAAATTAGTAATAAAAATAAGTGTTTTTACTATAGTGTGTAAATGTTTTTTAACGTGATGACAAACGATTGACTGATTCTAAAGTGTGACCATACGTTAAAGTGTATAATAATACTTAAGATAATTTGATTTGAAAATTATTATTTTTGTTTCTGATTATCCGTTCTAATATTTTAAAATTTTTCTTGCCTTTTTCTCATACAATATTGCAGACATGAGCGATGAAATTTTAGGATAAGTAGTACCAATACCTTACATTAATAGTCGAAACATTCTGACATTAATATTCTGATATTATACTATCATCATTACAATTAAGGAGTCATTTGCTTTGCTCCTAGACTGCAATGGCTACAATATCTAAAATAGCACATAATAATTTTGACTTGCATAGTGCTTATACAGTAGAATAGAAGAAGTCCAAAAAGCTTAGTTGGTCTTCCTACAGTTGGTTCTGATCTGGCCACTGGAGCCAGTGAGTGGACTAAGGTTCCCCATTTTAACCATCGCATTGGCAAAGTCAGCTTTGAAACTTGCAGGGTTGCTGCTATAAGCATTTACTTGAGAGTCAGTGGATCCGCCATTGAAAAGCTCTTGGTCTGAGTGCAGAAGACCCTTCTTGCTCTGCAAATTCTTGAAGTATGCATTGTCAAAGGTGTTTGGGCTGGTCGTGTCAAGAGGGGACAACGTGCTGTCACCACCTACGCTTGGGCAATTTGCTTGCAATGATGTTGCAAAAGAGGAATCTATGTTCGTGTCGTTGTAAATCCTTCTTCTGAAAGTTGCGCACCTGGCTTGCCCAATTGTGTGCGATCCTGATTCAAATAGCGTTTAGAAAAAAATAAAGTTCAAGTCCCATTTCAATTTAACTAACAATATTTTATATTTTTGAAAAATATGAACACTTTCAGGTATATAGCTAGCTACCTGAAAGAGCAACCAGTTCTTTAGCTGTAAAACCTTTGTTGGAGAAAGAAGAGATGAGAGCACTTAAGCTTGAACTGGGACCAGGCAAGTCTGAGTTAGCAGAACTTAAACTTGCAGTGGTTGAGTCTCTTCTACCCAAAGGCACAGTCCAACTAGCTCCACCAAGCTGAAATTACATCAAATTAATTTCTTCACTATTAGTACCTAATACACATTTTTCATTAATCTATTAATTAATAATTACCATCTTAACTTAATTAAAAATATATACATATACTTACTGCAACTACTGAGTCTCTTGCTGCTACAGTAAGTATATCAGCACAAGAAACAACACCAGGACATAAGCTCTCCACTTTAGACTTTATGGTGTCTATTACATCAAACCCTCTCAGGGAATTAGCGTTGGGACCCGCTGATTTCTCACCTGTGAAACTTGACGTATCATCCAATAGTACTGATGCATCACATCCCTAATAATAACAACCATATCAGGTATGAACACAATGACAATCATATATATTTTACAAATCCATTTAATTATTATTAATTGTCATTTTTATTTTACCAATTAAGATTTGTATGATTGAACGGTTGCCACGTTTTGTCTTATTGTTAATTCTGAATGATTTGGACTTCGTCTCAACATCACTTTGTTGCCAACATGGAAACAAATGCATGCATAAAAGTCAACTTTTAGCTATTAAAAGTGACGTTAATAGTAAACAAAAGGAATATGTATGTATTGTTGATGTTGATGTTGATGTTCTAATAAAAGAAATGACATTTTATCTTGGTAATTACTATATTAGTTTCTGAGAAACCGACGACTACATGATATAATGTCAATTTTGATTGAACGATTAAATATTTTATTATGCTAAATACTTAGTGCAGAAGAAACCAAACTCATGCTTAATTAGAGTGAATTTACTAACATAAATTTATAATCAATAAAAAAATAATTTAAAGTAAATGACACAAAACTTAAAATTAAAAAAAAAAGTTTTTTACATAAAGCATTATCTTCAATTTTAAAGAATCTAAGTCACTGAAATGTTACTTTTGTTATTTAAGCAACACTTAATATCTCTATTATAAACATGTGGTATGTGAACTTTTATGATGACTCTGTGATAGTATATTCTGAAAAGAAAAAAACATATATGGTAGGAAAGATGAAAAAAACAGAAACGAAAAAAGAAGAAAGTAAAAGTTGACTTGCTTGAACAAAGCAATCATGGAAATGAAGACGAAGCAAGGAAGCCCCCATGCGACGATCGCTGTTAACAGCAGACATTACTTCTGTTTTAATGGTTGAAAGTGCATTAGGACACGTTTTTCCATAAAAGGTAGCTGATAACTGGGCTGAGACTATCCCTGTAAGGGAAAAGAGTAAGAAAAAACGAACTGTGATATTTGAAATGTTCATGGCGATTGTAGTTTTGAAACTGAAGGACGTAAACTAAGAAGGTAGGGTTTATAAGTAGTGTTTGCATGTGGTGGTATTTATATATGAGATTTATGTTAGTTTAGTTGGGATTTCCTTCTAAAAGTCAACATCTGCAGCCATATTGGATTTATCAAGAAAGTGTGATGTATTTTATTATAGAAATATTAGTGTGGTAGGTGTTATCTAGTGTTAATCGTTGAGTTTCATATATATTTTAGGCAGAAAATCTAGCTGTATTTTTCCCATATATATTGAATTGTAAAATTGTCTCACGACTGATCTACTAATAAGCCTACAGAGAGTGACCCATTTCGGCGAAAAATTTGAAAATTGTGTGGTTTTGCTCCTCCCTGTTTCCAATATATACATATTTTAAAATAAAATGTTTCCTAATGATTTCGATATATCTTTGGTTTAAATATCCAAATCGAGTTTAAGATCCTTACCATTATTTAACTCATATCATTGACCAGCCTCAAGCTTACCACACGTTTTGGTTTAGGTGAAAAAGAAAGAAAATAAGGTTTTGTTTTTTCATCTGATTAGACATCAACTACATAGTGAAATCATAAAGAAAAAACATGGGAAATATGTATAATAATTGAAATATTTAAGCATAAAAGTAAATTTGATAATCACACTTGAAGTTAAAAACTTTTTATCACAAATAAAGTGAAACTTTACATTTATAGTAGTATTCGAACACTATATATCCCTATCAAGGTTTCCCTCAAGTGGAAGCATATATATTCATGAGTACTACATACATCTTTATCTTAACTATATACGAGACTAGAACAAATATAAACACCAAAATACTAAAAAAAAAGACATTGAACAGTGTTGTTATATTTTTTTTATACACTTTTAAAGGAAATGCAAGTATTAAATCAATTTTAAAATGTAATGTTTTAATTTGCTCATGTCTTCTTAAAAGTATGGTAGTGAGAATGTTAAGAACTTGAATCTGATCTAAAATTTACACATTGAATAAAAATGAAAAAAATAAGAAGATAATAAATAAATAAAAAAACATACAAATATCAAATCTTCAAGTTTTATATTATATATGTTACTAGAGATGGTATCAAATCTACTAATATTTTAAAATCATTGGTATCCACGTATACCTATGAATATTTTTAAAAAAATATTTTATAATTTTTTAAAATACTCAGAGTATTTAAAAAATACTTGTAAGTATTTGAAAAATACTTGCGAATATTTTAAAATCCATAATTATCCACGGATACCTATGAATATTTTTAAAAAGATATTTTATAATATTTTAAAAGAAAATTACAAAAAGAATATATAAAATATAATATAAATTAAATTAAATATAAATTAAAATTTAATTTTAATTAAATGTAATCTTTAATTTTAATTTTAATTAAATTTAACTTAATAAAATATAAATTAAATTTTAATTTTTTACGAGTAATGAATATCTATATGTATAAGTAACATGATACATTTATCCGACTAATTTATAAACGAGTATTAAAATATATCTTTTACTAGTTACATGCGAGTAATAAATACTTGCATATATAAATTATTTGTCATAAATTTTATTCACAAATGTTTGTGAATATAAATATTTTTGTTATCCCTATATATTACATTATTTTTATATGAACAACTCATTTATAAAGTGAGTGTCAATCTTCTCATCTTATCCTAGTAAAAAATTTAAACAATGCTAATAAAATCTAGTTCCACGTAAAATAGAAATAAAGAAAGCCGAGTGATATATACGAAAAGATATGATCCACAAGCATTAACCATTAAGTTTTATTCTATAAATGATGTCAGGTCTTTTATATGAACAATTCATAGTTAAAAAATGATGAATTTCCGTAATCTAGTAAAAAAAATTCCAACAAACATATCCATGTAGTTTAAATAAAAACTAACCTTATTTTATGTATAAAAATTCCTCATTTCATCCTGTGTAATTTATGCGATGCTGGTTTTATATATAATCTCCAAAACGGGTTGAAGCAGTCAAGATGAAGACCAATTAAGAATCTGTGACGATTTCCAAATAAACTTATAAGTTTGTTTCATTTCAAAGAAAATTAGCATTTTGCTTTCAACACTCGTAGATGGTGATGGTAATAAACCAATAATCGATCCATTGACCAAACTAGTAGAAGAGTAAACGTAATTTATGGTGTCTTAGAGAAAATTTCCCTCCTTAAAAAAATCATCAGCTTACCATTAAAAGCAAATTCGCCAACTAAAACGTTCAAAAATTTTTGGTTCCAACCATGAATTTATCCATGTCCTACTAAACTATAAACTAATGTAGATTATATAATTTTTTGATTAGAAAAAAATAAAAATTGATTACATACGTGAAACATTTAAAGTACTCCAATCCTTTGTTCTATTGGAAAATTAAACCATTCCATTGTGATTTAACCTACTTAAATCTCTATTAAAAGAAAATTGATTTATATTATAATAAATTTAATATCAAAGAATTGTTTTTATTATATAAATCACCGAATAAATAAATGTTAGATACCTAATACTACATGCAAGTTATTGATTAGAACGTGGAAAAAGTTGAATATAGTTTTGTAGAATATCCTATAAAGAAGGTGAATGATGAAGGCAACATGTTGTATGGATTTTGTGAGGTGATGAACGTGTTACCCACTTACCCTGTCTTTATTGACCAATAACGCGTTCGTTTGAGAATAAAGTATCCACCGTGAGCATGCAAACTAAGATTTTTTTATAATGCATACGAAGAAAAAGTCTTCTAAAATGAGAAACCATTTAAAGTTATGAATATATTACCACTTGATTTGAAATTAGTTGAATATTTTAGTTTACAAATTGAAGTAAAACTTATTTTTCTCTAACCTTTTTTAATTTCTACGCGTCTTTTTCACTTTAGAATTATGGGGTTCCTTTACTTGGAAAGTCAATGAGCATGCTAAAGATATTACATTACAGCAAGCTATATCGCATAACAATCAGGTGTATCAGCTGATGGAGAAAAGACGCCAACAACGCTGCTAGTTGCTCTTATAGGTTTTGCTTTTGATATCAAAATCTTAGCACTGTTGCATCCCTATGTAAGGAGAATAAAGAGTCAAATCTGCATACTTTCAAGTTGATATATATTAGAGGTTTTTAATGTGGATTAAATGCTATAAGTAAATGCAGAGAGATCCTATGATATTGTAACCAAGATTTTGTATTCTTTTCTGTAGAGAATGTGTTACATCTGTGTTTAAAATGTCTAACAAAGTTAAGTGTTTGTGATACGTGTTTCATGTAATTTTTACTGTTAATTATATTATCTGGGATCAACTACTTTTTTTCCCTTTATTAATTTAGTCTTTTTATTAAGAAAAAACTTCAATTAAACCCCTTAATATTTAAAAAGGTTTAATTATTATTTTGGTGAATTGATTTAATGTAATTCCTTCCATTAACATCTTTTAAAAATTGATTACAGTCGAAAAACAACTTAATTAATAATTTACTTTCCATATTTTTTTTATTGAGTTGAATTTTTATACTTTTTACATGGTGACATAATTTTCCAATATATTCTTTTATAGATTTCGGAAATAAATCCAAAAACCACAATTGAATTTATGTATTCAGACTATATATAATAGATAAAAATGAATATTTTAAATATGTGATATTTAATCTAAAAGAATCAATATTTGATTTAAATGAAATAATTTGAATAGAATTATGTGACATAAAAAAAGCATGTAAAGAGAAAAGTGTTTGAACTCATCTGATCAGTTAATGTCGATTTAACAAAAGTAGTTGTTTCTATTTAAACAATATAAAAATTCAATGAGTCCAAAAAATAATATAACAACAAAATTAATAACTAAGCGTGTTTTTCAAATTGACATATAATCATTTTTTAAACAATGTTAATCCCAAATTAACAAAATCAAATCAATTTAGTACATAATGAAACTTAATTAAAACAATGACAAATATTTTGCGACTAAACATATTCAAAACCTAGGAACTAAAATAAAAATTACACCTATTAAAAAATAATGTGATATTTTTAGTCAATTATCAATCAATTGTTAACAAATAAATATTGAGGATTTTAAATTATACAAAATATATTTTCTTATTAAAGCATAATAACAATTGATAAAACTAGTAAAATCGATTTTAATGGATTAAAATGTACATTTTTCCGATTTCAAAAATTTGAGTAGTTCAACTTAATTTTAAAAAGGTCACATTAGTGTATTTTGAAAACTAACGTGTTAAACACAATATGGCGAAAAATCATTATATAATAATCAATTTAAAAATAAAAAATAATTAGTTATTATATTATAATAGTTAGACACTTATAAACTAAAAATGATTAATATTTAACTTTATTATTAATAAACATTTCTAATTGATTTAACTTTATTTTTGGATATCAAAATTTTAAATACTTATTATTATTATTAAAACTAATTTAGAATTTATAATAGTAAATAGCTAAATTACTAATACTTGTACCAATTTAAACACTAATTCACAAATCAAGATTTAAATTGATAAATTATTTTAAAATGTTATTTCATTTAAAAAATAATAATTTATATATTCTAATTTAAGATTTTAACAATAGGATCTAATAATTAATATTATTTCACTTAAACACATTATATTATATAATTATGTACGTTTGTATAAAATTAGAACATTTAATTATAAATATCAATTAACTAACAATAGAACTTCTCTTATTATGAAACCAAATTTTCTTTTACGGAGAGTAATCATGTTTTGATTCCCATCAAACAATTATGAGAAGGAAGTTCTTCCCTATTCTTTAAACGCACTTTTGAAGATGTGTCCTCCAATTAAAATTATATATTTTTATGATTTCCAACCATTTTTAAATAAAAAAAAGTGTATATATAATGTTCTATAGAATTGACCTAAAAAAATTTGCATTTATTTAAAAAATATAATAAAACACATGCAACGCTGAAGACAACATTTCACTACAAGAAAAATAATGTATTTTCAACCAATAAAATTCATTGTATAGAAAATATTTCTCGATAATTCAAATTTATTGATGGATAAAATTTTTTATCAATAATATTTTATAACAGTAAATTCATTGATAAATATTTCTAAGTGATTATTTATCTATAATTGTCAACAAATTTTGAATGTTGATAAAATTTATCAATAAATATTGTAATTGGGTTTTTTCTTTATTTTTTTTCTCCTCTTTTTTTTTTTTTTTCTTTTTCTCATTTTTCTCTTCTTCTCCTCATCGTACTTATTGTTGCCTTCTCTTCATTTTTCTCCTCTTTTTCTTGTTTTTTTTTCTTTTTCTCTTCCCATTATTATTAACGTGTCGGTCTCATCGTACCTTCTCCTCTCCTCTTCTTCTCAATCATCTCTTCTTATTATATAAAAAAAATCATATTAATGAAAAATTTATTATTTTCGGTCTTAACAAGAAAGTTGTGTAAACAAAAAAGATAAACCTTACATAAATTTATAAAAACTTTATATAACATTTGAATCATATGAAAACTTTTATTTATCAATCGATCTTGGTAAATAATTGTTTTTATTTATATAAATTAATATATAAATAATTATTTTTAGTTTTAGTATATTTTATATATTTAACACTTTCAAATTTATATGCATCTATAACTTCTTCTTTTTTATCTTTTTGGATATTTTTTTAAGATTCACCATTTATTGACTTAAGTCATTAATGAATTCCTTTATTTAATATCACAAACCACACTTTCATTATACTATCATCTTAAGTGTTTATCTTTTCTAATCAAATCATAATATAATAAAATTCAAGTCATTTATAATACTTGAACAAATCAACCATCATATAATTAAAGCCTTTGGTTTTGATTAAGAAAAACAATACACTATCCAAATAGACATATAACAACTTTTACATAAAGCCTTTGGTTTTGATTCCATGCATTCAATTTCAACTAGAGGAAATTCAAGCGACTCCAATTTCAGTTCTTTTCAAATGTGCCATGTAAAACATTGTATAATTTATATCATTACCATTATTAGAAACTATGGTTATTAACATCTTTTTCAATTTCATTCACCTAAAAATTTTCGAGTAAGTATTCACCAAAGTTTAGTAATATGAAGAAAAGAGCACAAAAAAACATTATAAAAATAAATAAAAAAATTAATTGTTACCTCAGCTCTATGTGTGTATGAAGACTTGAGTAGTTGTGTGTTATTAGAAGGTTTGTAATTTTGTCCAAAAAAACACTAGAAGGTTTGTCATTTCGACTATAAAATTTATATAAGAAGATTTGTAATTTTTGCCAAAAAAATATTACACATTGAATAATAATATATTTATGGATGTAGACCTTAAAGTGTCGAACTATATTAATTTGTTTCTTTTACATTTTTATTTAATATTTTTGCTCTTTTTGTATGTGCTTATATTTATATTTATGCTCTTTATATTTTTGCTCCTATTTTTGAAGAGATTATGTTTCTATTACGTGATTCCCAACATCCTAGGTATAACTTTCCTTACTTAGATATGACTTACTCTTGAAGAAACTTAACTTCAAAAACAAAACTTCAAGAAACCACATAAACTTCTAAACAACGTTAAGTACTTAAAGCATTATAACTAGCTTAATCTGACAAGTAGTTTTTATTATCACTCATTTCATACAAGCAAATACAAAACTTTCACATATAAAGAAAAAAAGAAGAGAAGGATTAAACTCTACGATGATAAAGAACTAACCCATATTTAAGACTCCAATATGAAAATTTTCATGTAACCTTCGTCACCTTTTAGATGATGCAATCTAATAATGAAATATTAATCTAAAAACTTAGAGAGAATATAGATGACTTATAATTTTAGAAAGACAAAATTTTATAACAAATGAAGAATGAAATGTTTTTTTTACTATGTCCAATGTATTTCAAAAGACATTTTCATTTAGTTAAATTTTATTCTCCAAGCTCAAATAAATTTTCAACAATGATTTTGAATCATTATTACTATATGATACGTACAACAATAAATGTAACTTAACTATGGTTTTGTGTATTACGTATGACAGATATTTTCTTCTTAGTATAGTAAGAAAAAGAAAATAACACTTCTATCAAAAGAGTTTAATTTTATTAATTTCGTTTGAATTTATTAATAATTAAAATAATTTAACAAGTGTTTAATTTTTAGTAATAATTATATATGTTTCTTAATAATTAAAAGTAATTAAATGTAAAGATATAATTAAAAGTAATTAAAAAATTCCGTTTAAAACGTATCCAATAATTAATAAAAATCAAATATTCATTTAATTATTTTAGTCATTAACAAATTTTAAATAAAGTTAATGGAATTAATTTTTTTTAATAAATTTTTTTATTGTACTACGTCAATATTTATTATGCTAAAGGGACTACTCATCCAAGATTATATATAATACTTTTTTAAAGAAAGATTTAGTTCAGTAAGTAATAAAAAATAATTAATGTTTAACTTATACAAGTTTTAATAAAATAATGAAGAAATCCAATTTAAAAAGTCCTTATTTTAATTTTAAATGGTGAAAATTAAAACGCGTTGGGTCATGTTGGCTTTTTAAATACTACTCCAAAGGTGTGGAGTATACCCCATAATAATTTGCTGTCAATTATGAATTTTCTAAAGGTAGCCCGAAAGCACTTTTTGGAATCGCTTATTGGTACTACTTTCAGACAAAGAAAAAACAATGAAAAGAAACCTTAGACTGAATGATTATATTATCATGCATAGTCGGCTCAAAATTAATTTAATAATCAACTTGTCAAACGCGATTTTGATTTCTTTTTAATGTTTCTCTGTTCTTTTTGACTTAACAGTACTTTTAGCTTTATTTAGCGTCTATATGAGACAAGAAATCCAAAGAAAGATGCAAATAACAGTTGCAAACAATGATTAGTAATTTGTTCACTGCATGCAAAATTCGACATATCCCTCTACGCGGTTTGATTATGGAGAATATTTACATTCCCTTAATTATGGCATCAATCATGAAAAAGACATAGAAAGTCTTACTTAAGTAGGTTTAAATATGACTTCTGTAATAAGTCAAATATTATATATCTTCTTGCAATTCATGGTAATAAACTATAATTGCAATAACGATGAACGGTGCGAGATATTATTAGAATTATTGGTTGAATCTATCTCGACATTTATTTTCGTTGTTATATTTGTTTTAGTTTTAAATTATTAAAATATTTTTAATTTATTAGATAATACAAGGTATTTCTATTTTTGTTTTAATTTTGTATTTTTTTTTAAAATATATATTTGATCATTTTTCTTTTTTATAATTACTTAACTTTTTTATCTAATTTTTATTTAATATTTTTATTTAATATTTATATAATTATAATTTATTTTTTATATTTAATATTGAAAAAATGCATTTTTCTTTAGACATACATTGAATATTCAATAATAAGTTTAAGATTTATTTTTTATAAAATTCTTACTTGTAGATAGATAGTGTAGATTTTGAAATAAATTGCTTAATTTTAAATAATTCATCAAATAATAAAATACTTTATTTTTAATTATGTACTGAATATATGGTCAAACACTTTCGTGTTTATCAATATTGGTATCTTTCTAGAACAACTTAATACAAGATTCATCATGGGTATCATTTATTGAGGGTTAGATGCTGAAGATCGAGTAATACTTTTCGAAGATTATATATCACATATCGAGAACCGAGAGCTACTTGTCGATTGTTGATGTCTTCTACTAAGAGTCAGGTGTCGACAACCAGAGTCAATTACCACTTACTAGAACCCAGTGTCATATACTCAGAATCAAGTATCGCTTACTAAGTGTTGGCTACCACAACATACCCTATGTGTCGCTTGTTGAGGTCTATGTGTCGCATACCAGAATTAAAGGTGAACTATCAAAACACAAATCAGCTTGTCTTACTATTTTTATCTGACCATAAGACAACTTATTTTATTGTTTCTACTTGACCACAACCCAACATACCTTACTACTTCTATCATGTCACAATCCAGTATATCTTATTGTTTTTACTTAATCACAAACTAGCCTACATAATTACTTTTATTAGGGTGCAAGTTGACATGTCTTACTGCAAGAAAAAATAGAAAAAATCCATAAAAGTTGAAATAATATATACTCAATTTTATCATAACATGCTATTTTAAAAAATAAGATAGATTTCACCATGTTTTTATCTTAGGCGTAGGTGGAATTCTTATCCTCATATTGCCAATATATTACAAGTTTAGTTAGCATCTCCTACTTTAAATCATGTTTTTCCACTAACAATGTCGTTTGACCCTTCGACATATGCATGCACCCATTCATATTTTATCGTGTTGTTCACAAAATCACTACGGATAAAACAAGCTATTCAGAGAATATTATTAAATTGCAAATTTTCTGAATAATTTGATGAATATTTTCTTTTAATAACTTGACGTCAATTATATTCTGGAAATAGTGGACGATAAGGATCCAGTAATGTGAAGATAAGATTCATTAATACATTGATTGATCATATACCTATTTTAAGTTGAATTTTTAAACATAAAGGACCCTTCAATCAAAATCAATTAGGTTCTTCACATCATAAAAATTTCTCACCGAAGTTGAAAATACTCGTAATTTTGAAAACCACGTTATCTTTTTTTATAGGTTGCAATATTAAAAGAATGAGAATGATTGATTCTCTTTGCATGCAAGTGGTGTTTATCTTTTTCTCCACCCTTCAACATTTTCTTAATAAGTGTTTCAGTTCGTACCAAAATTAAAATAATTTTCTTCCAGCTGTAATATTTGACTGATATAGAAAATTAGGCCCATAATTTCTGTGAAAAATGAAGAACAATACTCATACTGTATCCTTTTCTATCTCACCAATCAGTTTCTTTGAAACGTAAACAATGCAGTCACATCAATCAATCATCTTGTGATTGAGAGATTTGGATTATCGACAGTTGTGAAGGGCCTAAAGAAAAAATTACACCAATTATCACATCAGAATAAATAATAAGGAAAACGAAAAGTAAACACACTAGTGATAGCAGAAGTTTTTCACAAAAACTAAAACACTTTGAAAAAGAAATTTTATTTGTACCATTCCCAAGATTTTAATATTTAAATTTTATCATCCAATCATTATTTTATTTTCAAATTTTATTATCGATTTTTTTTGTATGAATTTTATCATCCAATCAGTATTTATGAAGATTGGATTCTTTATATATATGCAAGTGGTGGTTCTTTTCTTTTCTAGATAAGTAATAGTCAAAGAAAACAAAAAGGAAGAATAGAATCCATTATTTATATTAAGTTTATATTTTTTTATATGTCATCTAGCCAATTTCTTATTTTCATCTTTTTTGTTATTCTCATATTTCAACTATTTCACGTTCTTTTTCAACATGACATTAAATTATTTGTTCAAATGTCTTTGTTTAATTTGTGATTGGTGTGTTTTTATTCATGCATGGAACTTACTAATCTGCTTTTCTATGAAAAAGGATCCACCTCATTCGTTAATTAACTCACTTTATTTGGCTCCATTTTCAAAAAGCAATTTGTGAGTTTGACAAAGAATATTAAAAGTGAGTTTTGGTTGGTTGTTTCCAATAATTATGCTAAAAAAATGAATATTATTTTTTGATATTTTATCTTTATACTTTTTGTTTACCATGAAAATCCTAAAATTCGAATATAAGGTCCCATGCAATCTATTAACTTTCTTATACCATATTTGTAAATAAAAAAAAATGAATCCAAAACTTCATTATACATTATCAAAATCAGATTAGTATCGTATATAAATCATAGGAACATTGCCAATAGTTATTTCACTTTATATACAAGAATGATTATGAATATAAAAAAGGAGAAAACTTGTATATTTAAATAATCTAAGGTTTTAAACTTGTTATTTCGTTTCATATTAATGACTAAATCTACGATGCACCTTTTATATTATAGTCAAAATCATAAAACATCCTATGAAAGCAGATTTTTTATACATATAATGTCGAGATTTTAAATGTTTAAAAATATATCATTGTATTATTAAATTTATATTTATATTTTGAAAATATAGGTTCAATTTTCAGTATTTCAACATGCTGCTTACGTCTCGTACATGACATCTTATCTCCAAAAAATGACTCTTTGCAAATCAATCGATGAGGCGATCCTTTTGGTCCCACTCATTTGGATGTTGTTGGTTACTTTAAGAACCACCCAATTAAGCCAAGTTTAGATTAATTTTTACAATTTAAATTTATCTTATCTATAAATTAATTTAAAAAAGTTAACTTTTAAATGATACATAAATTACTTTAATTTTTGCAAAAATATATTTTACATTATTTGAAGATGGAAAATTGATACATATCTTGGATATGATGGACGAATTATTATAGAAAGTGAATCAAGTAGTTAACAATATTTAAGAGTATTATTTGAATCATCATTGCAAAAAAAAAAAGTCTTTGACGTTTGTGAACGTTCAACATAACCCCAAGGTTTTATTAGGAGACATCAATTTAACGTGCATTCCATATGGGATGTCAATTACATTGGATTGCAAGTAGACAAACGTCAATTGGTGTCGGTTTTGACACTAACCGACGTTTAATTTATTTTTTTTCTTAAAATAATTTTTTTTACAATAAAATCACACCTGAAATATAGAAAATGATTTCAGCACATCACAAAATTATATGTTTTATGCGTTTCAAGTGATTATAGTATTAAACAATAACCAACCAAAATACTAACGTTCTTAAAGGGTTGAAAATGGAAATTAATGAAAAAAAATGGGCACAATCAATGGAGGATGGACACAAGCAATGGAGAGGGAAAGTGTCGCCATTGAGGTCCGAGAACTCACGCACAAGAAACTGCACCAAAAGTCAATGAAAACGAAATGTAATTGGTGCAAAATGATTTTAAATGATGTAAAGTGGAAGAAAACTTACCTAAATGTTAATGACGAATGAGAAAACAAGATAAAGAAGACGAAAGTAACAAGAGAGAGAAAACGTATAACTAATGCTCGCGTTCTGGATTTGGTGAAAAATAGGGGATTTGACGTCGGTTGGGAGGTCCCCCTCCTAGCCGACGTAAACAAAGTTAATATTGGTGCCCAAAATGAGGTGTTTTCGTACCTTTTTGACGTTAGTGGGTGGGGGACCGACGTCTAATACAAATTAGACGTTGAGAAACTTGTAGCCGACGTGTAAAGTCAATAATGACTTTTTAGTTCTGTTTGCAGACCATTTAACGCTTGTGGGGTGGGGAGTCGACGTTTATAACGTATTTGATGTCAAAGACCCCTGTAGTCGACGTCTATGATGACATTGTTTTTCATAAAATTGCCACCGATCATTTTTTTATTTTGGATTTTCATTCGTTAGATGTTAAATGATTTTTACAATAGTGAATATATGAATTAATTGAAAGTAAACATTTATATTTTTAAATTAATTATGAAAATAGAAATAATATATTTCTATATATATAGTTATAATTTTAGATTTGTTTTTATTTTAAATTATTAAAATATTTGAGTTAATTTTGTTATAAACGAGAAACTTAACTTGAGTGAAAAATAAGGAAACAAAAGTTCCATAAACAATTAGTTGTAAGATTATGAGTCAAAAGGTGTTATGATTTGTAATTTTCTTTCTAGACTATCTCTTGTAGTAAAATTTTAATAGTAATATCATAGTCTATGATTTTTTTTTTATATATAATCAAGTTTGAGGGAGACAAAAATGTACTATTGTGGTAAATAGTCAACAACGTTTATAAGAATGTATTGAGATACATAGAGAAGCAGGAATTTTTTATTTTGTTATGGTAAAAACTTGAAGTAGAATTGGACTCAGTCGAGAAAGAGATAGTTAAGTGTTAGTTTTTTATATGAATTAATTTATGTCTCATTATTATATGTTATATGTTGAAATTTATACAAGGATTAAACAAGTTTTTTAATTGAAATTTATTTTTGCTTGAAATTTTATCATATTTTGATCTAAATTTTAAAATGGAATGGATATAATTTTTTTATTTTAATTATGTTAAAAATAATTTGTATCAAATACGTTTTATATTAATATTTAATTTGTTTAACGTAATTGAATTAAAAGTACTCTATTTATTATTTTTTAAGTTTGAAGATCAAAATATATAAAAGTTTTTAATATAGATGAATTTTAATTTTACATCAAAGTTAAGAGATTAAATATATATTTAACTCTTTATAAAATTATAATATTATACTATTATTTGGCATTAACATTAAGAAAACATATCATTTTAATTATTTTTTATAAATAATTATTTAATAAATGTTTGAGCATGTACTAATACAATTATTATATAATAAAGATGATAATAAAATAAAAACTTCACATCCCTACATATTGAGGATGATGATTGATTGATAACCCTCAAAATTTGTAGTTCTTGTTGACGAAGGATTTTATTACTCATTTATTAAACAATATATAATCCATATTTTAATTAAATATCTTATTTTAATACTTTTATTATTAAAGACAGCTATACTGTTGGTGTTTTTTAAATGAGATATCAAAATACTTTTCTTCAAATACTGAAAACAAGACTAGGATCGAGATTATTTTGAAGAGGATAACGAGTATAATGAAAGATGTACTTATTTTCAATCCTATTAACCAAATTTTGTTGGGTGTGGTATTCCTTAATAAATCTGTATTTCATCGAAAAAAATACTGAAAGCAAATTTCATTAAAAAATACATTTTTTTATTAGATTTTAAAATTCAGTTATATAAGTATTTTTTGTTATTGTATTTTTTTAATCTATTTATGCGTTGATTTAATTTTTTTTTACCAAATTTCGAAATTTAATTTTTGTGAGTGTCTATCAAATTCAAAAACTTGGTATGCTTAGCTGTATACTCGATTTGGAAACCAATAACTACACTCATAAGAAAATTAACAGGTTTTCTGTAGTCAAAGTCCTAGCAATAATTTAGAGGGTGCGGAAAGAAAATGTGGGGCGCGGGAAGAACCTCTTGTCAATGATTCCAAACTGGACTCATTTTCCATTTTGTACTTTTAGGTCTAAGGGCCCATTAGTCATTGGAGGAAGAAAGTGATCGTCTTTATTTATGTTAACAATAAATATAACATTATTAATGATACAAGATAGCAAAGACTAATTTTTTAAATGAGATTATTAGAACAAGTATTTTTTAATTTGGAGGACTAATGAAAATACCAAAATTTTAAAAATAAAAAATATGTTCAAGGTATACAAATTTAAGGATGGTAGTTTTTTTTATAAATTAATTTATAGAGAAATTAATTTGAATTTTTTTTATCTTATTTTTCTTCTTCGAAGGAATTTCTTTTATCGACAAAAATAACATTTTATGTTTATAAATTGATGGTCTCACCCTTTTACAGAAATGTAAACAATACTCGTAATTCATCTTGATTCTTTGAGGTATTTGTTTCTGAGCAATATATTCCCCTACAATCTAGGAGTCTTTGTGATAGCAGTGCATCATATCTTTTTCATAAATATATACAAATTGAAATAATTTTATGAAAATATTAAATTATTTTAGCAAAATTATTTATAAATAAGAGTTATGTATTTACCATTAAATTATAATGAATTTATTTATTAAAAATAAAGCCTATTTTACTGTAATCTGGTTCCAGCCCTTCTAAGTGAGTAGATTTACACTTGTTTAACTATTAGGTACTAAATGCATGGGGTTTGGTTCCATCAAATTTTATTAAAAATGATTGAAAATAGAAAGGTAAAATTACTTTCAAATTTGAAAACAAAATGTCTATCCTATTATAAATAGTAAATTCTTTTAACAATTTGGTTTCATATTTTATTTGAATATTTCATCTTTTAATAAAAGTATACTTTTTAAACAATTTTTATTTATAATTTTTAATGACTTTTAATAAATAAAAAATAAATTATTTATTTAATAGCTAACAATTATTTTTTCTTGGCTTAACTTATTTACTTAAAATAACAAATACATTATGTTTTGATTTTCAAACAATCATTTTAAAATCATATTTTTAATCTAGATTATTTAGATTACAAATAGTTACAACTAATATCTTAATTAAGTGGGAGAGTGAATTAATTATTTTTCAAAAATTAGTTTTTTTTTCAAAACAATTTTAAAAAGTTTCTTTTAATTCATTAACACGATTAATATGAAATATATTAATAAGATCCAAAACAATCACAAAATTATATAAGAAAGAGATTTATAATAAGAAAATAAAACAAAATCTAAACATTTTTATTCTGTTATAACGAATCTATATTTTTAGCAATCTTAAC
Organism: Vigna angularis; assembly: GCF_016808095.1. Classification (NCBI taxonomy): domain Eukaryota; kingdom Viridiplantae; phylum Streptophyta; class Magnoliopsida; order Fabales; family Fabaceae; genus Vigna; species Vigna angularis. The sequence continues at coordinate 12,671,297 of NC_068971.1, forward strand.
TAAACATTTCATTACAGATTAAAAGTTTCAAATTACTAGTGCATCTACATAATCCTAAAACCAAGATCTAAGCAAAACCTTAAAGAAACTCTTCAATAAACAAAAAGATTAGAAGGTGCTTCACATAATCACTACAACCTTACAAAGAATAGGTGATGCTTTGCACAATCACCACAACCCTCTACACAAATGTGAATTACAATCCAAAGAGTGAAATTACAAAACCAAGAAAGATATTACATGTGTGAAGATATTACAATCAAAATCTATAACTAAGAGAAAACTCCTTCAATAATTTAATCTTGAATAAAAAATGTTTATTTAATCTTGAATAAAAAACGCTTTTTTTTTGTAAAGATGAAATGCTCAAAACTCGTACACACAGTTCAATTAATCTTAGGATTTCAAAGTGTTGAAATGAAATGGAAGAATATACACGATTTAAGACAAAACTAAGTAACTTTCAAGATTAATCGATTATATTAGTGACTTAATAAATTAATATGCCTTAACCATATTTTCTTAAAACTTACTGGATTAATCGATTATGTAAGTGACTTAATTGATCAAAATTGTTTGGTTTTACATTTATCCTTTGAATTTGATTAAAAGCATGCTTATATTAAGACTAATTAATTATTATCTAATTAAGATTGATTAAGAGGATTTTTTTTTGGCTTCACAAACATACTAAAACACACACAAAGGTTAATTCTGATCTATCTAAACAAAAACCATTCATAGCACTTCGACTATAAAAAACAACTATTGAATATTTTTCTTGACATAGTAACAACCTCTCTCTTTTTTTATGATGTCCAAACTTGTATACAACAACAAAACCTTTCTTCCCCTTTGGACATGATAAAACATAAGGATAAAAATGGAGAGAAAATAATGTAGAAAATAGCCAAACATAACGCAATATATAACCAAACATGGTGTAGTATATATCTAATCAATCCAACCAAAAAATTACAAAAACATTCAAAACCCAAGGTTACCTTTGCTCCTCCTAACATGAAACCTCCTATACTGATAAAGAGGCCATTGAAGAAGAGTGAGGTTTTTGTGGATGAAGAGTAAGGAAGGAAGTAGAGAATGTGATAGTCGTAGAATGCATGTCATTATATCATATGATACCGGAGTAAAATGTAGAAAATGTCGATAGGAGAAAAAGGAATATCAAACTACAAACATCATTGTTCAATCAAGTATCAAGAAAAGAACATCATAGACTTAATGTGAAAACCAAATACAACAAATTGTATTATTAACTCAAAGTACAATCAATTATAGAGGAACAATCTTGATCCTAGAAGCTAGAGGCATGGTTACTCACCATAGGAATAAGCACCCAAGTAGTGAAAAAACTTATAATCACTTTCTCATCATAAATTTTTAAAGTTTGTACTGTAAAAAGTGTTTGTGGAAGATGGTTTATCAAAGCATCATGTAACCAACTTAACATAAGATTATTTGATTGGAACTTGGCATAATTGATTATCATAGTGCAAAACTTAAGCACAACAATGCAGAGAAATCAAAATTTTAATCAACTATCAGAATAATCTAATCAATTAACTTGTGCAGAAAGATGAAAAATGGACATGTTACTTAGACCAAGCTATGTCTAATATGAAAAAGTTATGGTTATAGCACTATTGTTAGCACACCTAAGAGCTATATTTTCAAGGTAGAGGTCAAAGTCGTATAATTGATGTTTAATCCTAATCGATTGTGAACAACAACTACCAGCAACAATATATTTTCAATCATAATCACAATCCAATAGAAGATAAACTTTTTACCTTGCCAATCCTCAAAATTTTCCTTTGTTATTATCACCATATGTAACATGATCATTGACTTTGTAAGTCCTCTTTCTATGTATTGTTGAATTTCTTCCCATCTTTTATTATGTGTCTTGAACATTCATTATCTTGATACTACATTGTTTTCCTTGCATCAAGATACAACTACAACATAGATTAAAGAGGAGATGTATGTACACAATTTAATTTGTATCTTTTCATGTTAGTGGCTTGAGATGTTCCTTTAGGCACTCATTTGTACTTTACCTCACCATAATTATGGAAATAATATGAATTTGATGCGTGACCAATTACACAACAATAGAAACATGTAATGGATGATGGTTTGCTCATGCTAAGGAAGTTCCTAGGTTTTAATCGATTAATTTGTCTAGTATAACCTATACCTTCCTTATTTAACATACTTATCAAGGAGGATGACATGAATATTAGAGCTTGTTGAGTCACCGACAAGTGCACCAGATCGTACAAGTAATATAAAATGATAAGACCAAGTATCGTGTCCCAAGAGACTCTTGGCACTAGACAGTCGTGTGATAACTCGATTAATTAAAACTTAAAAGGAACGAAATCATTGGTTTAGAATGCAAATAGAGAAAATTAAATATGAATGCAGTTTTGATCAATTGAAGAGTAGCACAATGATGAACGAATGATGTTTATATTATGAGATGAATATGTTGTTGGGGTTAGATTTCACCAAGTTTACTCTCATGTATATAAAAATTCTTCTTCTTTCGTTAAAGTCAACGTCACTCACTAAATTACTTAAAACCCAATCCCTCAGCGAAGAAAGCCTATCCTTAATTACTAGTTCATACGATTCCTAGCATCCCTAATAATTAATTCTTAAGACTAGGAGCATAAGACGACCAAGACTCATACCCCCATTGACGCGGCTGTCGCGGCCCATCAAATTTGATGTGCATTAAAGAATGTAGTATAGTGATAGGAAGTGACTCCTAGGTCGTCTCTCAAGGACCAAATGTGGTTCAGGTAATAGGTCAGACACGTAGTAAGGGGTTGGTGAAGAGTTTTGTGAATGCAAATGAACTAAATTAAAACCCGAATATAAACACAGATGTAAACACAGAATAAAAACAGTTGATCATTAACTCAATTACAATACTTTCAATCATAGATTAACAAAATGAAATGCTACTCTAACGTCTTTTCCAACACAATTTCCAACACAAGTTTCCCAACTAACTTAAACTAACATCACAACTAAATTAAGGAAAACTTGCTTGACTCACTTGAATAAAAATTGATACATCAGAAAACACACATTACATCTTGGAATAAACAATTGCTACACTTAAGCTAATAAAACTTCAATTTAAAAGGGTTGGAACCAATTGAAATGCAGCGGATATAAACGAAATGCCAAAGTGTGTGACATGTGGAAATGCAATAAATAAATGACAAAATGCATCATTACTACTGGAATAAAAGAAGGTATGCCTTATCTAATAAATGAAATGCAATATTCGGAACAACTAAGAAAGCAAGAAAGAAATCTGTGTTGCACCCAATTAAAGAAAAATCAATCTCCGTGCTCTTCTAAAATAAATCACCACTTCTTTCTCGATCTTCGTGCGCCTCCTAGGACATGAGCTGCTTCCTCTCCAGCCGTGACACCTCCAGCTTTCTCCTTGCCTCGCGTTCCCGTGCACACCTTTCTCGTGCTTGATTTCAAAAAGAAAGAGAAATCTCATTTCCTTTGCTCCTGGACCTGACTTCCCACCAACTTTCATCTAATCACTTATTCATTTCTCAAAGAAAAGAAATCTCCAAAGCATTTAATCATCAAATGAAAGTGATAAAGGCTGCCAGCATGCACACTTCTTCATAGCAAAATAACACTATAATTTATAGAATATAAAAATAAAAATCTGGTTCAAATGAAGACAAAAACAAGACCATATGCTCTTCAAAATTCTTCTCGGTTCCAACACAGCAAAGAAAACGAAAACCTTCTACACTGCAGCGTCACCGTGTGTACACTAAATGAATCCCTCCTAAAAGAAAAGAAAGTGAATTGAATCCTACTGGACATCACCGTCCATCTCTCCTACGTTTTCTCTTTCTCCAAAAATTCAATAAGCTCCTACTGGTGGTGGCTGCTGTTCCCCCAGAGCTTTTTCTTTATTCAAACCTGCTAGACCTCTGAGTTTCCCCATGGGCCGTGACACTTGCTCCTTTTCAAAAAATGAAGTCAGCTGCAGCGTGTCCCCATCTCCGTGTGAAGCCCTCCATATGTTGCTGTGCTGGACGCTGGATTTGAAGGCTTGCTGGATGGGTGAAGCTGGACTTCCGAGTTTCCGTGTGCACTCGTCCTTTACGTTGCTGGTGGATGCTTCCACTTTGGGCTGTGTGTTCTCTAATGAAGGATGATGTATATATCCTCCTTTTGCTGCTGGAGCCCTTGCTTTTTTTCACCGAGTGAAGCCCCTAGACCGTGTGTTGTACGTGTGTGTCTTCTAGTTGAATCAGCCCATTGCTTTTTGAAGCTAGATGAAGAATGAATGAGTTGCTTGTGGGCCTCGGTCTTCTTTTGCTGCACCCCCATCTGCTGGAATAAATCACCGCTTCATCTCCAACTCATTCCCATGCACACCAACTAAATGGAATCCCGTGAGCTGCTGTGTGCTACCAAACCAATTGCTTATTCAGCAATTTCTTCCATGTGAAGGGCTCTGGACGCGTCACTTCATCATAGGCCGTGTGGTGTGCACTTCTCTAAAATCAAGGCCCTTTTTCTTTGCTGGCAGCTGGACCGTGGTGTGGAGTGCAGCATGGAGAGCGTGAAGTCCAGCCCATTCTTTGCGTGTTGCTGCTGCTGGCTTCTTTCACGTGCAATGAATCAGCTCACTCTTACTCCTTCATGGGCTGCACCTCTTCATTCCATCAAACACCCCATGGGTCGTGACCGTGTGCTACCCTTCAAAATGAAGTCTGCACCTCCTAATTAATTGCCTCCCAAAAGAAATTAATCCCTAAATTTTATCCAATAATTTCCCTACAGTTAATAATGCAAATAATTAGTCCTAAATAATTCAAATTAATTAAAATAAGAATTTCTAGTCAAATTAACCACAATTAGTAAAAATGGGAAAATACTGGACATTCAAGCACAATTCCCTGATTAAATCTAGCACAATAAGCTAAGTGAAATCAAGAAAGTATTGACTCATCACCCATCCCTGAGAAATACTACTCTTGGGAATAATTCTACAAGGACCTGAATTGTAAGGAACCTCCCGACACTCATGCAATTCATACATCACGTTATGAATGAGTTAAACAAAGCAAGCATTGATCACAAAAGAATTACCCTAATAGTTAATGAAAGAATCATATATTATTAAGAATCAATTGAAATACATGAGAGTTCACAAGGTTACATCATCCCCCAACAACAAATAGAAGTTAGTTCACCATTTTCATGGTGAAACTAGATGTACAATGGAGAAGAATGAGATAGAAAAACCGTAAAAGTTGATGATGGAGGCTCCCGCATCCAAATCCGCCTTCAGAGAGTGGAAAAGTGTGTTGCTGCGCCTCCTCTTCCAAGGATACAAAACCTAGGGCGTCTGGGTCCTTTAAATAGAGTGGAATCAAAACAAAAACAAAGCCCAACCATCTAGCTAGCGCTCAGCGCCCCACTTAGGGTGTCTGGGCGTGCTGCGATACTAAAATTGGCGCTCAGCTACACTCGGAGGGCAAACAGGCGTGGTTCTTGAGGAAAAGTGGCGCTAAACGCCCAAAAAAGGGCGCCTAGGCGGTGTGCGGTAGGCTTTGGCGCTGAGGGCTCCAAAAACGGCGCTCAGGCTTCGGGCATTCCTACTTTTTGGTGCTTTTTCAAATCTTTTTGAGCTCCATCTCCTTGGCACTTCAACTTTGCTTTCATATTATCTCATTTCGTGCCAAAACAAGGGAATTTAGTCATAAAATCATCAAGTTCAACTTTAACTCTCTTATTCACACAACTTAACAAAAAGACATGATTTCAAGCAAGTTTCTAAGTAGAAAAGGGTGCATTTAGTATCAAAGTCACATCACAGATAACGGTATTTTCAACCGATATCACAACCCCAAACTTAGAACTTTGCTTGTCCTCAAGCAAAACAAAATGTGACTCAGATTTTCTCAACAATTACTACAATGGCTCAGCATATTTCAAAATTTTTTCTTCCAGGACAAGTAATCACTTTTATCAGCTCATCATAAAGATGTCAGTCAAGATGTGCAGATGCCTTGATTCATTTAAACTCAATGTGATGCTCATGTACTGCAACAGATGCTATCCTTAAGAATGATCAATCAACCAAGGAAAGATGAAATCATGAATTCAAAGAACTACTCGTCACCAAGGAAAGTGTTTCACTCAAGCACTCAAAAGTGTATCACTCAAGCACTCAAAAGTGTATCACTCAAACTCAAAGGTGTATAGTGAGGTGTTGGTGTCTCTTTCACTCTGTTATCACAATGTCACACAAATTAACTTTGCCTTTCATTTAACCACAATCAATCATACTCATAAGCAAGTTTTCATCACAAGGTCTTTTCTCAGGTTGTAGCTTGGCTGGGCTAAGAAGACAATTGGTTTTTCTGGACAACTAAATCCTTGAGTTAAGAGAGACATTTATGATTTCATCATTCAAACACATCCTCTCTTTCCCAGAACCAACTTCACTTATTCCCAACTTTCCCTTGCATTGAGCTTTTTCTTTTCTTTTCTTTTTATTTTTCCTTTCTTTTGCTTTTTGCTTTTCATTTTCTCACTGCTTAGCTTAATGCTTTTTCTTTTGATCTCTTTTCTTAAATTTCCCAGCAACCCCAAACTTGAACCTTCATCAATACCCCAAAAATGTTCTCAACTTAATTGAAGGCAAAGATTTTCAAACAGGGTTTTCAAAACATGCTTAAGGCTCAAAGTTCAAAGGTTAGAACAAACTGTTTTGTTTTGGGCTAAAATCATGTGTAGCTAAAAAAGGATAACAAACGATGACCTTGATCATATGAAACCTGCAAGAAAGTAGTTCAATCACATAAAATTTGGGCAAAATCATTCATGCTTTCAAAGTAATAACAATTATTCACAAAAAAACTCTGAAGCCCAAACCTCACACAAGTTACTTTCATGTTCAGAATCCAGATAAACATCCTGCTTAGTATCTCAATCAACTTTTTACCTCAAGCATCTGTTTCATACAAACTGTGAGCCATCACCTGTATATAAGCACATATGCATCATCTAAACATCACTCAATATACTAGAGCATCATAAAGTAATACTTATCACAAAACACAACATAATTGAACCACAATAGTGTAGTTAATTTAAGCCAAGTACAATGACAAAACAAATGATAAAAAAGAAAGGTTTAGTTTGCTGGGTTGCCTCCCAGAAAGCGCTTCTTTAACGTCACTAGCTTGACACCATTAAGCTCATGTCACATCTTTGATCTTGGTGTTCTCCTTTCTTTCTTCACACCAACTTATCTTTGTCAAGAGGCGGCTGCAGCGGAATGGTTAGCGTGGAATAACAAACCAAGAGGGTTTTTAATACTAACGTGTGCCTTTTAATTTCTACTCAATTAAACTTACTTAGCAATTAACAAAGACAAATAAAGCAAGAGTAAGGTTGAGAGAAATTTGCACAGATGATTTTATCCTGGTTCGGATCTTACCAATCCTACGTCCAGTCGCTTATCTCAAAACAAGATAAACAGTTTCACTAACACAAAACAATTACAAACTACAATCACAAAGATACAATTTGTAAAAGTTTAGAAACCACCTCTCTTGATGCCACAAGAGATGAGACAACACCTCCTTTGAATCTTCACAAAGGATGAAACACTTCCTCCGAATACTTCACGAAGGATGAACACCTCCTCCGAATACTTCACGAAGGATGAACTTCCTCTTCCAGACACCTCCTTAGACACACCAAGGATGAACCAGCTATTCCTCTATCACCGTAGCAGTATATCACCAACTCTACAGACAGAGTTTCCTTAGCTGAGCAAGAGCACACAATTCTCAAGAGTTTCTGAGTATTTGAGCACAAGGGAAGAGTTTCTCTGTCTCTGGTTCATGCTCTTGAGAGGAAATGAGAGTCTATTTATAGACTCATCCAAAGGCTCTTCCATTTTTCGTTTTCAGCCTTTCTGACAGTGTTAATCGATTAGCTACAGTGGTTAATCGATTAACAACCCAACGGATACTTCAACGGCTCTTAAAACGGCTAGTTTTTCAAACGGCTCCTGTGTTAATCGATTAACAGCCCTTGTTAATCGATTAACGTTAATCGATTAACACCCCTTGTTAATCGATTAACAGCTCAATGCAGGGCTTCTTCATGGCGCACTGGAACAATCGATTAACACCCTCTGTTAATCGATTAGCACTGCACAGTTTTTGCTGTTTGGCTTATTTTTACATCACTTTTGAATGCATACATAAAACTACTAATTTTCCTATGTTCATACAATTATTACAAAAGATTACAAGTCTTCAAGAGATCATTCTTTATGAGTCTTGGTTGTTCTTGACTTGATTTGGATATCATCAAAACTTCATCTTCATCATTTTGCTAACAATCTCCCCCTTTTTGATGATGATCAAAATCTTCTTGATTTAAAGCTTTTGGTAATAATCTGTATTTAAAAAACAACTTAAGGAAGAAACAATTGTTAGTGAACTTAGAAATAAGTTTAAGGCTTTAAATATTTCTCCCCCTTTTTGATCATAATTAAAAAGTGATGTAGTATAGCTCCCCCTAAATTTATTAGAAAATATACTCCCCCTTAATACAAGCATGTATGCATATTAAGGACAAACAATATATATTTTATTGAATTTTTAAAGAGGTAAGCATGCAATGAAATATAAAGGGCATACACTAATAAAAACATAAAAATATAAAGTACCCCTTTAGATATCCCTCCAATTTTGTAATGAGAATCCTCTAGGTTGTATCTTCATCTTGAGGATTGACATCATTCTTCACTTCATTTGTTGTTTTCTACAATTCTTCATCATTGCCTGCATGTAATTCAAATGACTCAAGAGGTTTTACCTCAAGGTCTACAATTTCATCAAAGATAACATGCACACAATCTTCTATTTCAAATGTTTTCCGTTTGAAAAATAGTTCCATCTTCCATGGAATAAAAATTAAATATTTAGAACAAAAATAATTTTTAAAACAAAAATTTCTCAAATATTGTTTTAAAGAAATTCTAAATTTTAAACAATAGGTACCCAACTATTTTGTATGGGTCCTTTGGGTTAGTTTGAAAATTTGAAATCATTTTACAACCCAAATATATCTACCACTTGGAACACCATAATGCTTAATTTTACATTTGTTAGATGTATGACCCTTTTTCATACAATAAAAGCATGATACAACATTTGTGTTCCTATAAGTTTTTCCTTTTTCTACCCAAGTTCTACGGGTTCTATGATTATGTTTATTTTTAATTCTAGGAACATACTTATTTTTAACAACCTTATTTTCATTATTTTTACTACATTCTCCTAAGGTTGTTTCATCTAGTAGTTTCTTATGATTAACACAAGAAGCACATTCATCACTACTAGTAAATTTACCTTTTTCAAAAATTAAAACTTTATTTTTTAAATCTTTATTTTCTTCAAAAATATTTTCAAAATTTAATTTTAAATTCTTATTCTCTTCAAGAATATTTTCAAAATCTGATTTCAAATTTTTATTTTCTTCAGAAATATTTTCAAAATTTAATCTTAAATTTTTGAAATCCTTTTTCAATTTCTGATGGGCTTTATCTAATTTTTCAGATTCTACTATTAAAGCAGCATAAATTTCATGCAATTCATTTTCACTAATTTGACTAGAATTATCAGAATCGCTAGATGTACTTACTTGGCTTCCAGCGTCGTTGTTCACCACTAAACAGATGTTTGCTTCTTCATCTGAGTAGCTTGAATCTGAAATGATCTCATTGTCGTCTTCCCATGCAATGTATGCCTTCTTTTTCTTGAAGAATTTCTTTTCTTCACCTTTCTTTTGATTTGGGCAGTCTGCTTTTAGATGCCCCTTTTCTCCGCAACCATAGCATCGGTAATTTGAGGAAGATACTGGATTATCTTTCTTTTCGTATCTAAATTTTCCTTTACCTTTAGACTTCATGAACTTGTTGAGCCTTTTTACCATGAGTCTCAAAATTTCTTCTTCTTCGTCTGAGTCTTCATCTTCCGATTTACCTTTGCTTCTTTCAACCTCAGATTTCAAGGCTAGACTCTTTTTCTTAGTTTTTGCTTTTGCTTCTTCTTCATCTAGTCTTCCGAGGTCAAGTTCATGTTCCCTCAACTTTCCAAAAAGTGCTGCCATAGTCATGGTGTTGAGATTTTGTGACTCAGAAATTGCAGTCACTTTTGGTTGCCAAGACCTGTCTAAAGATTTCAGAATTTTTATATTAAGCTCATCAGTATCGAAAGATTTACCTAGTCCAATGAGATGATTGACAATGTTGGTGAAGCGTTTTTGAACATCTACTATTGTTTCCCCTTGCTTCATCCTGAACATCTCGTATTCCTGGATTAAGGTATTCTTTCTAGCTCTCTTAACATCATCTGTACCTTCATGGGTTACTCTTAGTACTTCCCACATTTCTTGTGCAGTTTTACAAATAGAAATCCTGTAAAACTCATCAACAGTTAAAGCAGATGAAATAATATTACGAGCTTTTACATCATTACCAAATTTTTTCTTATCTTGAGCAGTCCATTGGTCACGGGGCTTTGGTTCCTGCATATTGTTAATTGGAACAAAAGGACCAGATACAACAGCATCCCAAATATCTATATCAATAGATTCCATAAAAATTTGCATTCTTACCTTCCAGAATGCGTAATTTTCACCTGTGAATAGTGGTGGTCTATTGATAGAAGCACCCTCTACAAAGGTTTGATGTGATCCTGCCATTTGAATGACTATCAAAGCAAGCTCTGATACCAATTGTCAAGAGGCGGCTGCAGCGGAATGGTTAGCGTGGAATAACAAACCAAGAGGGTTTTTAATACTAACGTGTGCCTTTTAATTTCTACTCAATTAAACTTACTTAGCAATTAACAAAGACAAATAAAGCAAGAGTAAGGTTGAGAGAAATTTGCACAGATGATTTTATCCTGGTTCGGATCTTACCAATCCTACGTCCAGTCGCTTATCTCAAAACAAGATAAACAGTTTCACTAACACAAAACAATTACAAACTACAATCACAAAGATACAATTTGTAAAAGTTTAGAAACCACCTCTCTTGATGCCACAAGAGATGAGACAACACCTCCTTTGAATCTTCACAAAGGATGAAACACTTCCTCCGAATACTTCACGAAGGATGAACACCTCCTCCGAATACTTCACGAAGGATGAACTTCCTCTTCCAGACACCTCCTTAGACACACCAAGGATGAACCAGCTATTCCTCTATCACCGTAGCAGTATATCACCAACTCTACAGACAGAGTTTCCTTAGCTGAGCAAGAGCACACAATTCTCAAGAGTTTCTGAGTATTTGAGCACAAGGGAAGAGTTTCTCTGTCTCTGGTTCATGCTCTTGAGAGGAAATGAGAGTCTATTTATAGACTCATCCAAAGGCTCTTCCATTTTTCGTTTTCAGCCTTTCTGACAGTGTTAATCGATTAGCTACAGTGGTTAATCGATTAACAACCCAACGGATACTTCAACGGCTCTTAAAACGGCTAGTTTTTCAAACGGCTCCTGTGTTAATCGATTAACAGCCCTTGTTAATCGATTAACGTTAATCGATTAACACCCCTTGTTAATCGATTAACAGCTCAATGCAGGGCTTCTTCATGGCGCACTGGAACAATCGATTAACACCCTCTGTTAATCGATTAGCACTGCACAGTTTTTGCTGTTTGGCTTATTTTTACATCACTTTTGAATGCATACATAAAACTACTAATTTTCCTATGTTCATACAATTATTACAAAAGATTACAAGTCTTCAAGAGATCATTCTTTATGAGTCTTGGTTGTTCTTGACTTGATTTGGATATCATCAAAACTTCATCTTCATCATTTTGCTAACAATCTTCAGCAGCTTCCTGTTCACCTTCTTGACTCTTCTTGAAATTGAAGATTCAATCTCTATCATTCCATCAGTTCTGAGTTCTTTTACAACCCATAATTTGTTGTTGAATCTCACTGGTATGCTTGGTCTACGTTCATCATATTTTTCCAGTGAGTCTTGATGAACACTTCTTCCTTTGTTGTCTTTTTCTACTTCCTTCACTTGTGACATAAAAACATTTTTATCTTTCTTGCTTGGCTTAGCAGCTTTTGTACTAGTCCCTGGTGCATCTTCATATGCAGCTTTGAGACTAGTCTTCTTCACTTGGATCTACTGCTTAGCATTGAAGACGTTGAATATCAGCTCCTATTCTTGGTCTTTGAGTGCTATAGTTCCATCATCAACATTGATGATAACCTTGGCCGTTTTCATGAATGGCCTTCCAAGAAAAATAGGGATCTCCAAATCTTCCCTCATCTTCATCACCACAAAATCCACCAGGAATCTAAGGTTGTTTGTTCGAACCACTACATCTTCCACCACACCATAAGGCTTCTTAATGGATCCATCCACCATTTGCAAAGTCACCTTTGTAGGCTTGACTTTAAGACCACCAATGTTCTCAAGTACCGATAAGGGCATCAAATTGATAATGGACCCTAAATCAATTAGGGCTTTCCCTATTTCATAACTCCCAATAATGTAGGGAATAGTGAAACTTCCTGGATCTTTAACTTTTGGAGGGAGTGTCTTCTGCAAGATCACACTGCAATCGCCTTGTACCTCAATTGTTTCCTCCTCTAGATATTTTTTTTTTCTTTTGAGGAGTTTCTTCAAAAAATTAGCATATTCAGGAATATGTTGCAATGCTTCAGTCACAAGAATTTTAATCTCCAATTTCTTGAAGATTTCTTCAAAACACCCTAATTTCCTCTCTTTTTCTTCTCTTGAACACTCCTTAGGGTAAGGAAGAATTTTCTCAATTTTTTTCTTTTCTCTCTTCTTCCACATCCTTCTCCTTTTCTTTTCTCTCAACTTCACTTTTTTTTTCTTCTTTTTCTTCTCTCTCTTTTAATTCAACTTTTTCTTTTCTCTCTACTTCTCTCTCTTTTTCCCTCTCATCAGTCACGCTCACAATAGCCTTGCACTCTTCCTTAGGGTTAACTTCAGTATTAGCCCCAAAACCTTTGTTAGGCATCTCCTCCAACTTGGCCAGTTGACCAACCTACATATCCAGATTCCTTATAGCAGCTTCAGTGCTTTTCTGGTTGGAGATAGTTACCTGCATGAACTGTTGAAGGGTTTCTTCAAGTTTTGTAGTTCTGTCAGCTAGAGAGGGTTGTTGTTGCCACTGTTGTTGTTGCTGTTTATTGAATTGTCCAGTAGCTTGCCCAAATTGACCTTGTCCCATGCTTGGATGAGGTTTCCATCCGTGATTATAATTGTTGGGACGAAACTGGTTACTCATGTAGTTAACTTCTTCATTGATATTCTCGAGCATTGCACATTGACAATTAATATGATCACCACCACATAATTCACAAAGTTGTTGCTGAACCTGTGAAACATTATGGAACTCCTTTGGAAACTGAGAAAGTTTCTTTGTCAAAGCCTTAAATTGTTGAGTAATAATGTTGTTCTGTGCAAGCAAAACATCATGAGATTGTAACTGTAGAACTCCCTTCTATTGACGTGGAGCTCCTCTTTCACTATGCATCTCATTGTCACTGGTAGCCATGTTGTCAATTAATTCATAGGCTTCCTCTGGAGTCTTGCACTTGATATTGCCTCTAGCTGAGGCATCTAGCATCAATTTTGTTTGTGAGCCAAGACCTTCAAGAAAAAGAATGACTACCATCGCTTCATCAAAACCATGAGTAGGCGTCTTTCTCAGCAAGCTCTTGTATCTGTCCCATGCTTGTCCTAATGTCTCCTCCATGTCTTGCCTGAAAGAAGAAATTTCCTATTTACCTTTGTTGATCTTTGATTGTAGGAAGTATTTATTCAAGAACTTTGCAACCACATCTTCCCACTCAATAAAGCTATTTTCAGGAAAAGAGTTCAACCACAATTTAGCATTCCCTCCTAATGAGAAGAGAAACAAGCTCAACTTTATAGCATCATCTGACACTCCATTTAGCTTTCACTGTATTGCAGATCTCATTGAAAGTGGTCAGATGCTCATATGGACTTTCATGTGACAGTCCATTGAATTGGTTGCTTTTCACCAGATGAATCAACGCAGGCTTCATCTCCATACTTGCGACATTGATCCTCGACCTTGCAATGTTGTTAAAATGATGAGGGCCAACAACTGTTGCATAATCTGCCAAAGTATGTTTACCACCATTGTTGTCCATACTTTCCTGATTAGATTGTGAAGTCTGTGAAAGTGTTTCCGGAGAAGGTTCTTTAGATATCCTATTTCTTCTTGTCCTTCTGCTGTTCTTCAGTCCTCCAAGAAGAGGTTAACAAGTTTTTCTACTTCTAGTCCTAATAGTATACTGCATACACTAGACACAAAACCCTAGAAAGCACTGTTAGCACAAAAGATAAAAACAAAACAAAAAGCGACTAAAATAAAAAAATAAAGATAAAAAAATAAAAAAATAAAGTCAAAGTTAATCAAGAATCACACAAATAGAATAGTTTAAACCCTGAGTCTCCGGCAATGGCGCCAAAAACTTGTTGAGTCACCGGCAAGTGTACCAGATCATACAAGTAATATAAAAATGGTAAGACCAGGTATCGTGTCCCAAGAGACTCTCGGCACTAGACAGTCGTGTGATAACTCGATTAATTAAGACTTAAAAGAAACGAAATCATTAGTTTAGAATGCAAATACATAAAATTAAATATGACTGCAATTTTGATCAATTGAAGAGTAGCAGAGCGATGAACAGATCATGTTTATGTTATGAGATGAATATGTTGTTGGGGTTAGATTTCACCAAGTTTACTCTCATGCATATAAGAATTCTTCTTCTTTTGTTAAAGTCAATGCCACTCACTAAATTACTTAAAACCTGATCCCTTGGTGAAGAAAGCCTATCCTTAATTACTAGTTCATACGATTCCTAGCATCCATAATAATTAATTCTTAAGAGCAGGAGCTTAAGACGACCAAGACTCACACCCCCATCCCTGAGAAATAGTGCTCTTGGGAATAATTCTACAAGAACCTGAATTGTAAGGAACCTCCCGGCACTCATGCAATTCATACATCACACTATGAATGAGTTAAACAAAACAAGCATTGATAACAGAAGAATTACCCTAACGGTTAATGAAAGAAGCATATATTATTAAGAATCAATTCAAATACATGAGAGTTCACAAGGTTACATCATCCCCCATAACAAATAGAAGTTAGTTCACCATTGTCATGGTGAAACTAGAAAAAACCCTAAAAGTTGAAGATGGAGGCTCCCGCATCCAAATCTGCCTTCAGAGAGTGGAAGAGTGTGTTGCTGCGCTTCCTCTGCCAAAGATACAAAACCTAGGGCGTCTAGGCCCTTTAAATAGAGCGGAATCAAAACAGAAACAAAGCCCAGGCCCATCTCGCTGGCGCTCAACGCCCCACTTAGGGCGCTCGGGTGTGCTGCGATACTAAAACTGGCGCTCAACTTCACTCGGACGGCAAGCAGGCGTGGTTCTTCAGGAAAAGTGGCGCTCAGCTCCCTAAAAAGGGCGCCCAGGGGGTGTGCGGTAGGCTTTGGCGCTGAGGGCTCTAAAAAGGGCGCTCAGGCTTTGGGTGTTCCTACTTTCTGGTGCTTTTTCAAGTCTTTTTGAGCTCCATCTCCTTGGCACTTCAGCTTTGCTTCCATATTATCTCATTTCTTGCCAAAACAAGGGAATTTAGTCATAAAATCATCAAGTTCAACCTTAACTCTCTTATTCACAGAACTTAACAGAAAAACATGATTTCAAACAAGTTTCTAAGTAGAAAAGGGTGCATTTAGTATCAAAATCACATCATAGATAACGGTATTTTGAACCGTTATCAGAGCTACCTATAGTAAACTTAGAAAGAGTTTTCATCAAATACTAGATAAAGTTTTATGAACTTTTTCTATAGCTTCTAAGCTAGTTTTAATATTTTCATTTTTATCCTCTAGCTGTTTTAATATATTCTCCAACCCCTTTTTTCTCCCTTTATACCTATTATTTGAATATTGCAATTTTCTAGCTTCCTCATGTAATTCATTGAATGCATGAAGCAATTGATAATATTTATTTTCATCATTAATTTCAAAACTACTTATGTTGCAATGAAAATATAATGATTCTGCATAAGCCATTACAAAAACATTTGTCTTTTCTTCAAGGTTTTCATTTGACTCATTAGAGGTGCTTGAGGCATTGTCCTCTCATGCTATGTAAGTCTTATTTTTCTTCTTGAGCTTGATGACTTCATTCTTTTCCTCTAGTTTCTATTCTAGCTTGAAGATAAGACACTCAAGCTTCATGTGGCCAATTTTACCCATTCAAAATTTGTTGGATAACATGTTGTTCTTGCTTCTTGAAATGTCTCCTATTTCCTGTAGATTTGTTTTTATATTTATTTTTGTATTTCAAAAAATTTAAGAACCCTTTTACCATTAGATTTAATGCTATTTGTTAGAATTCTCATGATCTTCATCATTCATATATTCAACTTTGGTCGTGTTTGTCTTCACATTGTACTTCTTCAAATTTATCAAAAGACTCATCATATACTTTCCTTGTAGGTTAGAGTTAGAAGTATTTATCTTGTTTTCTTGAGACTTAATATCAACCATGAAACATATGTTGATATATTTACTCTTGTTGCTACTTTCTAATTTGTTATGATCATATTCTTCAATGTTTTCATTAGTTTTCTTTATGTTTTTTCACATTTCTTTTGCATTAGAAACTTTGTAAATTCTTCCAGGGTGAGTGCTGATGAGATCATATATCTAGCTTTAACATTATATAAGGATGGTCTGTTTATGGATGACCCTTCAACAAATGTTTGAGAGATATCAGTCATAATATGATCTTTTAATCAATTAATTTTCAAATAACCAACTCTGGTGCCCATTGTTAACACTAGCGCAAAATTGGACTTCCATGTCATATAACAACTAAAAAGGTAATGTCATCAAATGAAATGCCATGACACTTTTGTAATTTAAGCAAACTTTTCAACAACAGTTCCTCAACAACCATCGTTAAAAGTGGTGGAGTGGAGAGACAATGATGGTTATTTTATAAACTCGTCGTTAAAAGTGATTCATACGAAAAATGAGACAAATCCCTGTTGCGGCCATCGTTAAAAAGATGGCGCATATGTTCATATTTCCATTTTCGTTTCTTGCACCCACACACATGCGAATTGTTTCTCTCATTTTCACTCTCCTTAGCAAATTGGGCCATTGTCCACCCTACTCAATACCCATATTGTTGCCTCCGCTAAGTGTAGTGTTGTTGCTTGTGTTGCCACCGTGGTCGCTGCTCATGTTGTCGTTTACTAATGCCATCATGTTACGCAATCTACTCGTTGATGGAAGCTTATCCATGCTTGAATGACCTGGCCTTGCAGATGCAGCGGATGAAAAATAGTATTGGTGCAGTGGATGAAATACATCAGAGTGGATGCAGTAGCAATTGGGTGAGATTTTGGTGTATTTGAGTGGAATAAGTATGTGTGGGAACCTCACAGCTCAGAAGGCCTTCCTACAATGGAAGGAAGCTAGAGGAAAGGGAAGAGAAAGTAGAGAGAATTAAATGACTCAAGAGCAATAGGCTGGCAGTGAATTTCAGCAGCAATTTACTAAGCTCAAAAGTAACCCAATACAAAGAAAAGGCCCTCTTATTTATAGGTGAAGAGGAGCCTAAATTCTGTTTGTAATTCCCTCCTAAAATTCAAATTATTCAGATTTTGATCAAGCAAAATCCATGCCTCATTCCAGCTCATCCAGCAAGGTGTGTGCTTCCTTCCAAATCAGCCAACATTCATGTGGAAAATGCTGGTGCATGCCGTAAGCACCTCCTTTGCTTTTTGGCTCCTTTGCTTGGTTCTTTCTTGGATGGCTCAATCATATTCTCCAAGATTTATTAATTCCTACAAAACAAAATATAAGTGCTTTAGTTAAGAGAAGAAGGATTTTTATAAGTAACCTTCCATAGAAGTAAAAGTTAGATGATCCTTCTTCTTCTTGAATCTTCCTAGCCATTGCTCTAGTAAGAGGTCCAATGTGATTTCTTGATGGTTTTCCATCAGACCCTCCCTCTTGAAAAAGATCTGTCCTCAGATCTGCTTCATCCTGTTGATCATCTCCTATGAAAGGAATTAAATCGCAGATGTTAAAAGTAGGACTGACACCATAACTTTCAGGAAGGTCTAATATGTATGCATTATCATTTATCTTTTTGAGCACCTTGAATGGACCATCTCCTCTTGGACTAAGTTTGGATTTCCTTTGAGAGGGAAATCTTTCCTTTCTCAAATGAAGCCAAACTAGGTCTCCTTTTTCAAAAACTATTTTCTTTCTCCCTTTGTTGTTGTATTCTGCATATTTTTGAGTTTGTTTTTCAATTTGGATTTTAACTTTCTCATGTAACTTCTTGATAAACTCCGCTTTAGAAGCACCTTCTTTATGAAGAAAAGAAGATGATTCTGGAAGAGGTAGTAAATCAAGAGGTGTGATAGGGTTAAAACCATAAACAACCTCAAAAGGAGAAAGATTTGTAGTCTTGTGGACTACTCTATTATAAGCAAATTCAATATGAGGTAGATGTTCATCCCAAGATTTGTTATTTCCTCTTAATATTACCCTTAATAATGTAGATAAAGATCTATTTACTACTTCAGTTTGCCCATCAGTTTATGGGTGACATGTAGTAGAAAATAGAGGTTTAGTTCCAAGCTTTTCCCATAAAGTTTTCCAAAAATGGCTTAGAAACTTCACATCTCTATCAGACACTATAGTTTTGGGTAAGCCATGCAATCTCACTATTTCTTTAAAGAAGAGTCTAGAGATATAGCTAGCATCATCTATTTTGTGGCAGGGTATAAAATGAGCCATTTTACTAAAACGATCTACTACCACAAATATAGAATCATACCCCCTTTGAGTTCTTGGCAATCCTAAGACAAAGTCCATGCTTATGTCCTCCCAAGGGGTATTAGCTATATGAAGAGGTGTATAGTGTCCATGAGGCATAATTTTGGACTTAGCTTGCAAACAAGCTATACATTTAGAACAATGCCTTTGAACATCTATTCTCATGTGTGGCCAATAAAATTTACTTTTCAAAATGTTTAGAGTTTTATCAACTCCATGATGGCCCATGAGTCCTCCTCCATGACTCTCTTTGATAAGAAGTTTTCTAATGGATCCTTGGGGTATACAAAGTTTTCCTTTATTAAAAAGATACCCCTCAGAAAGATAGAATCCATCAAAAGGCTTCTTAAGACATGATGAATAAGTGGATGCAAATGTTTCATCATTTTCATATAACTCTTTTATGTCATCAAATCCTAATATTTGAGATCCTAGGGTTACTAATAATGCATGTCTTCTAGATAAAGCATCCGCAACAACATTAGTACTCCCCTTTTTGTGTTTGATGACATAGGGAAATTGCTCAAGATATTCCACCCACTTTGCATGTCTTTTGTTTAGCTTTGCTTGCCCTTTAATGTACTTGAGAGATTCATGGTCAGTGTGTATGATGAATTCTCTAGTTACCAAGTAATGCTCCCAAGTTTTCAAAGCTCTAATGAGGGCATACAACTCTTTGTCATAGGTAGGATAGTTTAAGGTAGGCCCCCTAAGTTTTTCACTAAAGTAAGCTACGGGATGTCCTCCTTGTATTAAAACAGCTCCTATTCCTACCCCAGATGCATCACATTCTAGTTCAAAGGCTTTGGAAAAATCAGGCAAAACTAGAATAGGTGCATGTGTTAACTTGTGTTTCAAAGTCTCAAAAGACAACTCTTGCTTATCACCCCAAATAAAAGGCATATCTTTCTTGATTAGCTCATTTAAAGGAGCAGCTATGGTGGAGAAATATTTCACAAATCTCCTATAAAAACTTGCTGACCCATGAAAACTTCTCACCTCTCCTACATTTTTAGGGGTTGGCCATTCTTGTATAGCCTTGATCTTCTCTGGATCAACATGTACACCTTCTTTTCCCACTTTGAATCCAAGGAAAATCACACTTTCTTGACAAAAAGTACATTTGTCAAAGTTGGCAAAGAGATGATGTTCTCTAAGAAGAAGCAAGACTTTTCTGACATGGTTAAGATGTTCTTGAAGGCCTTGACTATAGATTAAGATATCATCAAAGTAGACCACTACAAATCTGCCTATGCATTCCCTAAGCACATGATTCATTAATCTCATGAATGTACTTGGAGCATTGGTCAAGCCAAAGGGCATGACTAACCATTCATACAAACCAAACTTGGTCTTGAAAGCAGTTTTCCATTCATCTCCTTCATGAATTCTTATTTGATGGTATCCACTTTTAAGATCAATTTTGGTGAAGAGATTTGCTCCATGTAATTCATCCAACATGTCATCTAGCCTAGGAATGGGATGCCTATACTTGACAGTTATGTTGTTGATGGCCCTACAATCTGTACACATTCTCCAAGACCCATCCTTTTTAGGGACCAACAACACAGGCACAACACATGGACTTAAACTCTTTTGGATCCACCCTTTGTTCAACAAGTCATTAACTTGTTTCTCTATTTCTTTTGTTTCCATAGGGTTGGTTCTATAGGCTGGCCTATTGGGTAGGCTTGCCCCAGGCACCAAATCTATTTGATGTTCTATTCCCCTCAAAGGTGGTAATCCACTTGGTACCTCTTTGGGAAATATATCATCAAATTCCTTTAAAAGTTTTTGCAACCCCTTTGGTAGAGAACCAAGTTCATGAGTGATTGAAACAAATGCCTCTTTGCAATAAAGAAGGAAATGAGGTTGTCCAAGAAAAAGATTTTTGGAAATATTCAAGGTTTGAGGTTGGACAACTTCATGGGCTGAGGCATGGGTTACCAAATTCTTTCTTTCTTTCTTATTTTCTTTTTTCTTTTCTCCATCCAACTTCTTCTTAAGAATTATTTGGTCCTCTCTTACTTGTGAAGGTGTAAGAGGACACAAAATAATTTTCTTTCCCTTGTGTTGAATGGTGATTTTGTTGGTGACTCCATCATGTAAAGCTTGTTTATCATATTGCCAAGGTCTTCCTAGTAATATGTGCCCAGCTTCCATTGGTACTATATCACAAACAATTTGATCTTCATATTTGCCAATGGAAATAGGTACACTTACTTTTTCTTTAACTACTATTCCATCATCCTCTTTGATCCATTGAAGTTTGTAAGGTTTAGGATGAGGAGTAGTTGTTAAGCCAAGCTTCTCTATCATTCTAGAACTACAACAGTTGCAACAAGAGCCACTATCCACTATCATTGAACATGTCTTTTCTAAAACTTTGCATCTTGTGTGGAATAGGTTCTCTCTTTGTGACTGTTCTAATTCTACATGTTTACTTTCCAGGAGTCTCCTTACCATAAGTAAGTCACCATCACAAGGTAAAGCTTCTTCTTCTTCAGAAGTGGATGTCTCAAACTCACTATATGAAGAACCCTTACTTTCACTCTCATGCTCAAGGATGTAAGTTGACTTTCTATTGCGGCACTCAGATGCATAGTGCCCTTTTTCCCCACATCTAAAGCACTTAGTCTCCTTACTCTTATGATCTCTTGAAGGTTCTTTGACTTTTTCTTTTCCTCTCTCTCTCTCTGTCTTCATATCTTGGCTTGGTTTGACTACCCTCCCTCTTATACTCTTTCTTATGGTAAGAACTATGAGGGTAATCTTTCTTGGTAGAGCTTTTCCTCTTTAGTTGTTGCTCAACCCTCACACAAAGTTGGACTAACTCATTGAGATCATTGTAGGGTATAAGTTCAACCCTATCTCTTATGTCATAGTTAAGTCCACTTTGAAACCTAGCTATTGTTATCCTAGGTTCTTCTCTTATCCCAGCTCTCAACATGAGTAACTCCATTTTTTGTCTATATTCCTCAACACTCATGTTCCTTTGTTGGAGTTTATGGAGTTTATCCATTATCTCCCTATCATAGTAGGCTGGTACATGCCTCTTCCTCAAGGCAGCTCTCATTTCATTCCAATACCTAATGGGAGGTAAGTGTCTTAGCCGATGGTCCTTGACTAAGGCTGTCCACCAAACTAAGGCATAACCTTGAAAGCTTAGAGAAGCCATGGTGACTCTCCTTTCATCATCTATTTGGTGGCACTCAAACAATTGCTCAACTTTCATTTCCCACTCTAGGTATTCTTCTACATCATCTTTTCCATGGAAGGAAGGAAGATCAATCTTAGGCTCTCTTGGGTAATGCTCTCTAACTCTATGTTGTCTTCTAGGAGGCATTTGGTAGTGGTCATCATTGTGATGACTACTATTTTGCTCAATTTCACTTGGAGAAGATGATGATTCTTCTCTTCTCCTATGGGAAGACCTCTCTTTCTTTTTATCTTGATTAATCAAAAGTTGACTAATCATATCTTTGAGCTCACTAATCTCTTTATCCCTTTGTTCAAATCTTTGCTCAAATTCTTCCCTTAAAGACATTTCACTATTGGGTTTCAAACTTCCTTGCACACTTGATTGACTCATTCTTGTCAAAGGAAAAGGTTTTCACAAAGTTTTCAAAATATTTGACAAGTAATGAGTGAAAAGATTTTCACAAGCTTTCTTTGTTTTTGGTGAAAAATTTCTAAAGAGATTATAGAAGCAAAAGATGTTTCTAAGTAGCTCCCAGGAAGAAGAGGTGAGTCACAAATGGACAAGCTTAGAAACCAAGTTCTTCCTTAGCCAGAGTTTCCTTAGAATGTTCTTTTACTTTACTTTCTAAGTAGAAATTCTTCAAATTCTTTTTAAATGTTATGAACCTACAAACCAAAGAAAGGTTTACTATATGCTAGGCTATCCTAAATACCATGGAGACCTAAAAACAAAAGGATTACTCAAGACATTTAAGGAAAGCAATAAAGATGCAAGAATGTAAATGCTAGACGGCCCTAAGTGAAAGTGCAAGTGACACTTGGAGCCCCTTGACACACTTCCACACTAAGAAAACGAAATTGGACTATTACAATGTTCAATTGTGAACTTGGAATTGCTTCAAGAGCATTTTTCCAAGTCACTTGGCTCAAAAACAGCAAAGAAAAAAAATACAATTTCTAACAGCAAATTCCGTGATATTTGATGTAAATAAACTTGAAATGAGGCCTAGAAGTAATGTGAGCTTTGTCTTCTTGCTGCTGCAGAAAGCCACTCAAAATGAAGGTGTGAGTTGCTTTTTTTCCAGGGTTGAAATGCTGCTGTAACAGAATTTTCCAGCTGCTGGACAGTGGTGTTTGGGCTGCAGTTGAGTCTTCCTTCTTGCTCCACTTTCAATGCTCAAACCACTTCCTAGGAGGCTACCAAAGTAGGAGAAGGATTCTGGTGCTGGATGCCCCAAACAGCTTGCACATACACTCCAAAACTCAGCAAAATCACACCAAACAGATTAAAAATTTGCACCAAATTTCTGCACACTGCACCAGTATAGGCTGCTGTATTGAACACTTTAGATGCCAAAAAATAGACACAAACAATTGGAACAGTATACAAATGAAAGTAGGTACACAAGAGGAACTTATCAAAGGCACTAGAATGGATGAAGAAAGCAAGAAAAAACACAAGCACAGTTTAAAAATTATTCCAAATGCAAACTGTTTAATAATTTTCAGAAGTGTTTGATAAAATGCCCCAATGAATTTCAGATTTTGTGTTTTTGATTTTTCAGGGCCTGTAATCTGGATTGGTTGGTTCTAACAGCTTTTTAACACTTGATACTTCTTCTTTTGATCATGTATTTCATTTTTAATCATGGAACCAGCTTTTTCACAATCCAGCAATGAATTTTACACTAAAATTACCAAAACAGTGGCTGGAAAAAAAACAGAAACTGCACCAGAAAAAATGAACTAAAATGGTGGTTTTGGAACCCAAAATGAGTAGCAGTGTTTCAGCAGCTTGGATGAATGTTCAAACAACTTTTATTCATGATATTAAACATGTTTAAACTCTTAAACAGCTGAAATAATGCTTACTACTCAAATTCACTGGTCCACTTCCAATTTTAACTCAAAATTGATGGTTTAAGTGTCCAATCTGCATATAACTTCAATTTTGACCAAATGAACAGTATTAGAAACTTTTAATCATCCATTTAGACTTGTTCAAACTGTCCAAACACACAGAAATAGCAGGATTCGAAAATCACCCTTGCTATGGCCAAATTATGCAGCAAAAACCATCAAGGAACCAACCAAATTTAGCTTTTCATGTAATCAAAAACAGGACAGCAAAGGCAATGACTCTAAGAAGTGTAAAAACACAGATCTAAGCTAGATTTAATGTGCTTAGCATGACCAAACTCAGATTATACAATTCAAGGAAACTTAGCACGGTGAAAAGCTTGGATTAAAACAGTAACAGTGATTTGAAACCAGATTTCAAGCAACTCAACCACTCATTTTTCAATTCTGTGATTATTAGGAGTTGCTATCACCTCAAACACATGTAAAAACAGTAAACAAACTTGTACAAAGCTTGAAAATAAAGAAATCTGGATTGCATCAGCTGATATCAAATTAATCCAGAAATGATGTTTTATGCAGATTTTTCTACTGGAATCAATATTTGCAATGCTAATTGGCTCAAATGATCAAAGCTGGACATGTTGCCATTGCTTTATATGATCAACATAGAGCTAGCAATTGCTCAGGACACACTTAAAACGAAAATGAAAGCTAGAACAGAATCAAATACTTGATGACAGAGTTGAAAAAAACTGCACAACAGGACATGACCATAACATTACTGGAAAATGAAAAATAAAGGTAGAAATGACTCAAACAAATAAAATTCACCGTTTAAAATGAAAGATGGACATAAGGCACTGTAAGAACACAGAATTAAAGGCTGGAACAGAATTACAGAAGCAGAATTAAAACTGAAACAGAAATAGAAAACAGAAACAGAAAACAGAAACAGAGATGGAATTCAGCAGAATTAAATTGCAGAATGAGAAGAAATGCTTAGCTCCTTGGTGCGTGGAGAACCTAAGCTCTGGATACCACTTGATTGAAGCTTATCCATGCTTGAATGACCTGGCCTTGCAGATGCAGCGGATGAAAAATAGTATTGGTGCAGTGGATGAAATACATCAGAGTGGATGCAATAGCAATTGGGTTAGATTTTGGTGTATTTGAGTGGAATAAGTATGTGTGGGAACCTCACAACTCAGAAGGCCTTCCTACAATGGAAGGAAGCTAGAGGAAAGGAAAGAAAAAGTAGAGAGAATTAAATGACTCAAGAGCAATAGGCTGGCAGTGAATTTCAGCAGCAATTTACTAAGCTCAAAAGTAACCCAATACAAAGAAAAGGCCCTCTTATTTATAGGTGAAGAGGAACCTAAATTCTGTTTGTAATTCCCTCCTAAAATTCAAATTATTCAGATTTTGATCAAGAAAAATCCATGCCTCATTCCAGCTCATCCAGCAAGGTGTGTGCTTCCTTCCAAATCAGCCAACATTCACGTGGAAAATGCTGGTGCATGCCGTAAGCACCTCCTTTGCTTTTTGGCTCCTTTGCTTGGTTCTTTCTTGGATGGCTCAATCATATTCTCCAAGATTTATTAATTCCTACAAAACAAAATATAAGTGCTTTAATTAAGAGAAGAAGGATTTTTATAAGTAACCTTCCATAGAAGTAAAATGTTAGATGATCCTTCTTCTTCTTGAATCTTCCTAGCCATTGCTCTAGTAAGAGGTCCAATGTGATTTCTTGATGGTTTTCCATCACTCGTGATGCCACTCATTCACGCACCTCGTTGTCGCCACTGTTCATGACCCCTTACCACTATTGTTCGCTTCGTGCTTTTGCCGTACTTTTGTTCGCATTCTCTTCGTCGTCGCTCGCACACTGTTGTTGGTCACCAGTAGTTCGCTTGTATCTGCCGACACATTGTTCATGTCCTCATGTCCTCGTGTTCACATTGGTTTTGCTTCAAAGGTTAACCTTACTTTAAAGGCAGTTTGAAGCATTTGAAGAAATGGTGTTTTCTCTATTTTTAATATATATTTTTTCTGTATTTAACGTCGTGTAACACTAAATCGTTGTTTTCTTAATCTTTTAACAACGTTCATTTAAATCATCATCGTTTGGTCCAAACTTTTAAGGATGACTATATCTACGACGGTTCAAAAACTATCGTTGGAGTGTCGTTTTAATCGTCGTTGAAAGCCTGTTCTATTTTAGTGTAAAATATGTTTAACTAATATCCTCAACCAAGAAGAATGTGAATTGATTCTTTTTCAAAATTGGTTTGTTTTAATGTTTCAAAACAATTTTGAAAACATTCTTTAATGAATTAACAAGATTAATATGAGATGCATTACTAAGATCCAAAACAATCACAAAGAAAGACAATAAAGATATTTGTAATAAGAAAAAGAACAAGACACAAGGATTTTTATACTGATTCGATTCTAATGAATCTACATCTAATATTTCTAGCAACCTTAGCTAGAAATTCCATTATAGATCTAAAGTTTCATACTACAAGTGCAGTTACATAATCCTAAAACCAAGATTTAAGCAAAACCTTGAAGAAACCCTTAAAAAAACAAAAAGATTAGGTGATGCTTCTCACAATCACCACAACCTTCTACAAAATGGTGAATTACAGAACAAAGATATAAGAAAGATATCACCTGTATGAAGATATTACAATTGAAACCTATATAGCCAAGAGAAAACTCATTCAATATTTTAATCTTCTTGAATAAAAACATTTTTTGCAAAGATGAAATGCTCAAAACTATCACACACATGTTCTGCTGATTTTAGGATTTCAAGGTATTGAAATGAAATGAAAGAAGATGCAATTTTTAAAGAAAAACTAAGTAACCATCAAGATTAATCGATTATATTAGTAACTTAATCAATTAATATGTCTCATCCACATTTTTTTAAAACTTATTAAATTAATCGATCATGTAAATGACTTAATCAATTAAAATTGTTAGGTTTTATATTTATTTTTTGAATTTGATTATGAGTATGTCTAGATTTAGACTAATAAATTATTATCGGATTAAGATTGATTAAGAGAGTTTTGCTTAACATACATATATACTAAAATACACACTAAAACTAATGTTGATGTATCTAAACAAACACCTATCATAATACTTGAACATTATAAAAAAAAAAACTAATTACATAATCACACAAAACATTGAGTAAATAAAATCATTTAATTAAGAAAAGAGAGTATTTTCTCTGGTTGAAGTTATGGAATTCAAAATCCAACTATACAAATAAAAAAAAATACTTGAAAATTGAATTAAAGTTTTAAAATGATTAAAAAATCTTTTTATTTCATTTTCACTTTTGATTTTAAATTTAAATTTAAATTAAAAATCAAACTAAAAAAAAATATTTGTAATATTATATATTTATAGTTAATTAACAAACATATATGATCAAGTCACTTAAAATGTTTTTTTATGATAATATATTTATATTTCTTAAAATACAATAACAAATTTATTTTAAAATTTTTAATCGTAAGATTGTATTTAAGGTATTTATAAGTATACTATGAAGTTGAAATTATAAATACTATATATTAATTGTAAAATAAATTTATATTTCACTATTTAACATTTTTTATTATAAAATTTTTAATAAACTTTTTATTAAAAACTATTCTATATTTTGTTTTCTAAAAAGGTTCAAGCAATTTGTAATAACAAAAGTTGAAAAAATCTACACATAATTAACTAATTCAATTCTTTAGTAAAAATGAATTCAACTATACAAATGAATTATGAACATTTTTAAAAAAGAATAAATAAAATTATCACCATCTTCAGTTATTTTTTCCAATACAATAATAATATCTCTCTTCTCTTTTTCTTCATCTGACCAAACATACAGTGTATAGTTGGGTTGGATGATTGATCCACTTGCGTGCCGCAGCTGACACCGTCGTATTGTGAAAAAAACAGTTATTGCAACCTACTTTAGCTTGGGAACAGTAAGGTGTGACACGTGTAGCATAACTGCACCTCTTCACATTAAATAGCCATGCAAGCAGTCAGACACACAGTACAAATAATTGAATCTATCGTTCAAACATCATGCCACGTATCCAACGACAGTATCATGAAATGAATCACCGAAGCACATGGTCATTGAAATGAGCTCACCAACCAAAATCATCTCATTTCAATTCTCATAATGTACCATCTTCATCTTCTCCCCCACTCAAATTCTATATAAACACCACACCAAATCACTTCTCTTCACCACCCACAACACAAAGCAACACTTTTTCACTTATCTCCCATTCTAGAGAAACACTGTTTCTGTTTCCGCGACCATGGCCAGCGTGAAGGTTGCATGCATGGTTGTAATGTGCATGGCTGTGATGAGTGCACCTATGATGATGGTGCAGGCCGTTACATGCGACCAAGTGACAGCGAGCCTGGCACCGTGCCTAGGTTACTTGATGAACGGTGGAGCGGCTGCACCAGGGTGCTGTAGCGGAGTAAAGAACATTCTGGGTGCTGCCGGAAGCTCCGCTGACAAACAAACCGTGTGCAAGTGTCTCAAAGATGCTGCTGGTAAGTATAACATCAATGACCAGTATGCTCAGGCACTCCCTGGCGTCTGCAAGGTCAATGTCCCTTACAAGATCAGCCGCTCCACCAACTGTGCAGAGTAAGTTTAATTCACTCACAGTTTCTCAAATTTTGACTGTTCTACTCTCTTTTTCTCAAATGATTTTGTTCTTGGATAAGTAATCTGTTTTGTTAAGCCTGAACATATATTTAACCATGTGTTTGTTTCTGTAATATTGCTGCAGCATCAAGTTCTGAAAAAGCAAGTAGCTTTCCTAATTTCTGCGAAGGCAGCATTGTAGCAGATACTATCAGAATAATAAAGAGAAAGCGAGTGTGACTGTAGGGCTCCACCTATGCGAGCCTCTTAGTTTCTCGGCTTCTGTTATTATATAGTCTTTGTTGTTGGGTGCGATTTAATGTATCTTACTTGATTGTTGCATGTAACAATCACGCATGTGATATGGTAATTTCATCCTACTATTAATATTGTTGCGTACCGTGTTAATTTTCAAACAAACAAAAATATAGCTCGACACCTAAAAACACTTAACTTTCAAATTTCACTTTAATAATATTATAACGTGTATTGATGTTATGGTACTTATGCGTATAAAAATAAGCTATTCTCAAGGCTAACAAGAATACAAAGTAATGATCAGTTTTCTAACAGGACCAACTATCGAAGAAAACTTCAAAAAAAAAAAAAACAAGCTACACATGGTTTAGAAGCTCAAACAATCTAGTTATACATTTTATTTATTGAAAAAGAAATCATAAATTTCCACATGATTCATAGGAGACTACGCACGCATCAACATGTTAAAGAAGCCGTGTGCATCTTAGTTGGGCTCTTCCTCCGTTGGTAGTTGTCTCAAAATTAGGTTGTTTAACATGCGAGCCAATTTATGATCCTAAAACATCCATTATCAATTGTTGGTAATTGTCAAACACGTCTTTTCAGTTGTGTTTCGGCAGGATTTAGAACCCTAAACCAAAACATTCAAAGTTGTCTGCTCCGATGTCCAGTTGTGCTGTCTTCTCTCTTCTCCTTGTCCAAGCCGCGGGGGAGGGTGCCTGCAAAAGACACTCCGACGCTCAAGTTAGTGACCTCGCGTAGTAATCTTGTAATCAAGATTAGTTATCAAAGCTCTAAGTTCAGTTCAAGTTACCTGTCTCCTTTGCCAGACAAATATTTATAAATTATAATGAGCTTACCGTTAGGTCTGACTCATTAACCACCAATGAATGACAATATTAATTGTCAATAAATGACAATTATTTTCATTAACTCCCCGACAGTTATTACTATTGATTACCTTAACGGCTCTCTTTACCGATCGGTTCATTGACCTGAGAGGTATCATCGGCCGGCCGACTCTTCTGCACCTTTACCGTTCGGTCGGCTATGAGCCCATAGTAACATAAGCCTCCCAAGCCCTAGCAAAATTTTTGATATTGCGTTGGGTTTATAAAGTTATATCGATTGGTAGAGGATTTTACCTGAGTTTCAATTCATACTAGCATGCGTTCTTTATCGTCCGAGCGGGTTTTGCGCTAAGAGTTCCTTTGAAGTGTTGCCAGACCAAGGCGAGAGTTCACGAAAGAGCTTGCTTTGCCGCTTGATTTAGGCTTAGGAGTTCACTAAGAGCGTGCCCTGAGACCAAGGTGAGAGTTCACAAAAGAAATCTGCCTCACCCGCTCGGTTTAGGTCTTAGGAGCTCTCTAGAAGCGTGCCCTAAGACCAAGGTGAGAGTTCACAAAAGAAATCTGCCTCACCCGCTCGGTTTATGTCTTAGGAGCTCTCTAGAAGCGTGCCCTAAGACCAAGGTGAGAGTTCACGAAAGAAATCTGCCTCACCCGCTCGGTTTGGGTCTTAGGAGCTCTCTAGAAGCGTGCCCTAAGACCAAGGTGAGAGTTCACGAAAGAAATCTGCCTCACCCGCTCGATTTAGGTCTTAGGATCTCTCTAGAAGCGTGCTCTAAGACCAAGGTGAGAGTTCACGAAAGAAATCTGCCTCACCCGCTCGGTTTAGGTCTTAGGAGCTCTCTAGAAGCGTGCCCTAAGACCAAGGTGAGAGTTCACGAAAGAAATCTGTCTCACCCGCTTGGTTTAGTTCTTAGGAGCTCTCTAGAAGCGTGCCCTAAGACCAATGTGAGAGTTCACGAAAAAAATCTGCCTCAGCCGCTCGGTTTAGGTCTTAGGAGCTCTCTAGAAGCGTGCCCTAAGACCAAGGTGAGAGTTCACGAAAGAAATCTGCCTCACCCGCTTGGTTTAGGCTTAGGAGTTCTTTATCGTCCGAGCGGGTTTTGCGCTAAGAGTTCCTTTGAAGTGTTGCCAGACCAAGGCGAGAGTTCACGAAAGAGCTTGCTTTGCCGCTTGATTTAGGCTTAGGAGTTCACTAAGAGCGTGCCCTGAGACCAAGGTGAGAGTTCACAAAAGAAATCTGCCTCACCCGCTCGGTTTAGGTCTTAGGAGCTCTCTAGAAGCGTGCCCTAAGACCAAGGTGAGAGTTCACAAAAGAAATCTGCCTCACCCGCTCGGTTTATGTCTTAGGAGCTCTCTAGAAGCGTGCCCTAAGACCAAGGTGAGAGTTCACGAAAGAAATCTGCCTCACCCGCTCGGTTTGGGTCTTAGGAGCTCTCTAGAAGCGTGCCCTAAGACCAAGGTGAGAGTTCACGAAAGAAATCTGCCTCACCCGCTCGATTTAGGTCTTAGGATCTCTCTAGAAGCGTGCTCTAAGACCAAGGTGAGAGTTCACGAAAGAAATCTGCCTCACCCGCTCGGTTTAGGTCTTAGGAGCTCTCTAGAAGCGTGCCCTAAGACCAAGGTGAGAGTTCACGAAAGAAATCTGTCTCACCCGCTTGGTTTAGTTCTTAGGAGCTCTCTAGAAGCGTGCCCTAAGACCAATGTGAGAGTTCACGAAAAAAATCTGCCTCAGCCGCTCGGTTTAGGTCTTAGGAGCTCTCTAGAAGCGTGCCCTAAGACCAAGGTGAGAGCTCACGAAGAGTCTGCCTCACCGAGTTGAAAAATATTCCCTGCCGATCGGTTGCTCAAAGTTGGCCAAGTAGTTTGTATACAAAGTCCTGTTATCTGCACCGAAGGAAAATAACACTCAAATTTTGAACAGTGAGAAAAATATAGCTAATAAAATTAGGCTATCTTTTGAGTTGAGGCCAGACGAACGAGCGAGTGAGACCGTTCAGTCTTGATGTGACTGCTTTAGAGTCTTGTGACCGAAGTTGGTGAGCGTTGGTGGTGAGACTCTGTCATCGCCGATCGGTGCCAATAAACGAGCCTGATTCGGGTTACTAAGCGACAACTCTTTACTCATGTCAAGGTAACCTCGCGTTCGGATTATTGAGCAAGCGTACGGTCCTATCACCTGCACTTCCAATATGTACAAAAGAATAAATGTTGACGATGATTATATGAACCATCACCGCTCGGGAGGTGTTAACTAAGAGTTGAGGTGTCCAACTGAAAATTCCACAAGTAATGAAACTCGAGAAACTCTTAAAATCGAGTAGCCGTTTGAAAATATCATAAAAATTAAATCATGTTGGTTTGAAAATCATTGATGTTGAAACTGGTCATACGGTGGTCATCATCGAGGAGACAGAACTGCTCGGAATAGTGAGTGGTGCATCGCCCTTTAGGGTTTGAACGAAGGCCAATGGCCTTGTTGCTGCTACCGGGTTGGACTTAGCCCATTGATCTTGCCCTGCAACCTAGTAAGATGTTTCAGTTAAAAACAATTTTAGGCGGGAAGAAACAACAATGTATTGGTCTCTTGGGCTCGTGATCAGCGGTGACAAAGACACTGAAACACTGGCTGTGTTGAACGGGCGTCGTGGCTGTCGTGGCTGCGGTGCCGCCACATATTGACGGCGCGCTTCCGGGAGTCGTCGGGCACCATGGGGAGGTTGTCGGAGAACATACAAGTCTCCATAACAGAGGAGTTATCGTCTGTCCATCCATCGCCGAACGGAACTATCTACTTCCTCCAACTCTTCACACGACTTTCATCAACAGACCAAGCTCCGAATCAGAATCTGCATCTACAGTGTTAAGCTTTTCGGTTCTCGATACCACCAGCTTCAACTCCATCATGTTGGGAAGATAATTCCCCTTTTGTTTCGGCTCCGACGAAGACGCGAAAGAAGAATTACTGTCGTCGCGTTCTGAGTGTTGAACGCTGTAAATCGAAATACAATCCAGGGAGGAAGATATCTCGCAGGGAAGAGAAAAGAGAGGATAAACCTATCCTCAAATCTTCAACCCACTTTTGCGATACTAGGCATAGCAAATTTTGAAACTTGCGTGTTAACATCCCGTGCAGCCACCGGAGAAGTCGTCGGACCCGAAGATAGGAATTCGAGCGACGGTGAGGAAGGCGGGATAGTCTGGAGGGAAAATCAGATTCTTCAGAGTTATGAATGGCTTGTCGGCGTAGTCCAGCACTCCATACACTTTATCCATGATGGTGACACGAAACGAAACGTTGCTTTCCTTTGCCTTGTTCCCGACCAGACTTTCTGGAACCTCTGCTTCCTCCTTCCATTCAGCGAATCACAGTCCGTCATCAAGGGAAAGCAAATGCAACCTGTCAACAGTATTCTGTATCGATTTTGAATTTTGGTATGGACAGGTTGGCACGGTGGAAGCTGATTTGATGTACAACACTTTCCTTGAGGTTCCATGTCTCAGACCCTCACGTGAACGGATTAGCCGCTTTGATAATACTGGTTCACCGAGCGCGGATTGCGTCGGAGCCGCTCGGTCCCTGGTGAACGCCTGGGGTGTTCAGAAGTTGAGCACCTTCACCTTTGCCATCGTAACGCGTTGGAAGGCACTCGGACGATTTCGCCGCCGGGTTTATGGCCCCGCTCCCGGGTGAGTTGGAAGATCCGGGCGGCGTAAACATTCTTCCCTCTCTAGAACCCTTCTCACCGTAACATCTTTATTCCTTCTTGGCACTGGAAAATGTTAGTTAGTACTAGACAGCAAAGTGCCAATTATCCAAAAAATTTGATATATTAGTGGCATGCTTTTTTACTATGCCGCAGATAAGGATTCCATTAGCTTTTCTCATTAACAAACCTTTAACTGACAAAGTTGTTTCCTTTGTTCTCAAAAGTGGTGATTTGCACGACTCCCATAAAGAAGTAATTGCACCACAATGATGACGGTAGGCACGTGTTCATAAAATAGAAGAAAAAGTTAATTATATTGAATTTAATTTACTTCTAAAAGAAAGATGTGATTTTTTGATTGTAATTTTCGGAGATTATGAAAGGATTTCTCTACATCCTTTTCTCGGTTGCGGTTCCCACATTCAATAGGGAAACTACCGAGAAGCTGGATTTTAACCGCGTTGGATCTGAACGGCAGAGAACGTTGATGTCGATCTTTAAATCCGAGAAAATGATGGGTGCGCCATTGGACTCTGTTTGTTCCTGAATGATCCTTAATAACAACATGATATGAAATTAAGATATGAAATTATTCAGCAAAGGATAAGATAGAAAATGTTTATCAAAATATGTGTATGATTGAGCAAAGTCAAAAGCTCATAAGTGCATAAGCTGTTAATATTAGTGGTGAGACTCTTTGCCGTCACCGATATGGCTGATAGATGCGTCCGAACAAAATAGTGATTTTGAGAGCGAGTGTTCGTTTGACTCCTAGTGGCCAAAAGCGGATGCCGCTCGGCCCCACGGTGGGCGCCAAAATGTTTCGGTAGGATTTAGAACCCTAAACCAAAACATTCAAAGTTGTCTGCTCTGATGTCCAGTTGTGCTGTCTTCTCTCTTCTCCTTGTCCAAGCCGCGGGGGAGGGTGCCTGCAAAAGACACTCCGACGCTCAAGTCAGTGACCTCGCGTAGTAATCTTGTAATCAAGATTAGTTATCAGAGTTCTAAGTTCAGTTCAAGTTACCTGTCTCCTTTTCCAGACAAATATTTATAAATTATAATGAGCTTACCGTTAGGTCTGACTCATTAACCACCATTGAATGACAATATTAATTGTCAATAAATGACAATTATTTTCATTAACTCCCCGACAATTATTACTATTGATTACCTTAACGACTCTTTTTACCGATCGGTTCATTGACCTGAGAGGTATCATCGACCGGCCGACTCTTCTGCACCTTTACCGTTCGGTCGGCTATGAGCCCATAGTAACAAGTTGTAATAAGAATCAATGATTGACTTCAACCACGTAAGGAACTGCGAGAGTCGTTTCATCATTATTTATCCAATAATAAATACCACGGTTCTTTTTATCTTTTAATGGTTAAAATCATGAGAGTAGAAAGATTATTTGGGCTAAGTTAAACGGATAAAGATATGCACGTAAATGGAGAGGAAGGAGGTTTGGAAGTAAGGAACTCCAAGCTTTTTAAGAGAGTGGAAATGGAGGTTAGGCTGTGAAAAATAAGGCTTATGAAAAGAAGTACTAAAAAATCCAAGTATGTAATGTTGAAGAATTTGAATAACAGAAATACTAGGTATATGAATTTTTTGTTCTCGAGAGACTCTTAAAACAATTCCGGGAATAATTATTCCACTTTCATTCATACTTCTTCTCAAATGAGATACAATTATATAAGTTGAGGTATAATTATATAAGCACGGTTAACAGCTTATACGTAAAATTAGAAAACAACTTTAAAAAACAGAAAACAACTTATACATTTACAACTGTTCCTAACTAAGCGTAACAATAATTTAAATTCAAATTCTATCTTCAACATTCCTCCTCATGTTGGTGGATGAATATCACTCATGCCCAACTTGTTAATGACTTCTGCAAACACCCTTCCTGAAACAGCCTTTGTTAATACATCAGCAAGTTGATCTTCAGACTGAACATATGGAGTTTGAATTTCTTGATTATCTAGCTTTTCCTTAATAAAATGTCTATCCACTTCAACATGTTTGGTTCTATCATGTTGAACCGAGTTATGTGCAATTTCTACCGCAACCTTGTTGTCACAGAAAAGATTCATTGGTTGTTCATATTTGATTCCCAAATCAGCTAGGATGCTCCTAATCCATAGTAATTCACAAATTCCATATGCCATACCTCTAAATTCACCTTCAACACTAGATCTTGCAACTACCTTTTTCTTCTTGCTTCTCCATGTGACTAAGTTACCTTCTACAAATGTAAAATACCCTGAAGTTGATTACCTTGTAGTTTTATCTCCAACCTAGTCCGAATCCGTGTATCCTTCTATGCAAGCTCTATCATTTTTTGAAAATAGAATAGACCTTTCCTTGGTGAACCTTTGAGGTATCTAAGGATACGGTATACTGCTATCATATGTTCTTCACTAGGAGAATGCATGAACCTACTTACAATGCTCACAGAATAGGCAATGTCAGGTCTAGTGTGAGACAAATAAATTAACTTTCCTTTTAACCTCTAGTATCTATGCTTGTTCGTCTCAATCTGGTCTGGATATACAACAAGAGAATGATTCATTTTAATTGAAGTATCAGTTGGCTTGCAAGCCAACATTCCAGTCTTAGATAGGAGGTCTAGAATATATTTTCTTTGAGATAGAAAAATTCCTTGTTCAGATCTTGCAATTTCTATGCCAAGAAAGTATTTTAGTTATCCTAGATCCTTCATTTCAAATTCAACAGTCAGTCTCTTCTCAAGTAATTTCATTTCTTCCACATCATCTCTTGTTAACACCATATCATTTACATAGACAATAAGTATGGCCACTTTTCCTTTGTTATGCTTTATAAACAAGGTATGGTCCGAATTACTTTGTTTATACCCAAACTTCTTCATTGCTAACGTGAGTCTTCCAAACCATGCCCTGGGTGATTGTTTAAGGCCATATAAAGTCTTTTTTAATTTTCAAACTATACTCTCTTTTAAAGGTGCTAGTTGTAATCCTGGTGAAACCTCCATGTAGACCTCCTCTTCTAAATCACCATTCAAGAAAGCATTTTTTACATCAAGCTGCTATATGGAAATTAGGATTCAGATTGTGTTGAGTTTAGCGATTGGAGCAAACGTATCTTGATAGTCTACCCCATATTTTTGTGTCTATCCCTTTGCCATGAGTCTTGCCTTGTATCTATCAACACTTCCATCTGCTTTTAACTTCATATTGTATACCCATTTGCATTCAATTGTCTTTTTTCCAGTTGGTGAAGAAGTTATTTTCCAAGTTTCATTTTTCTGAAGTGCTTCCATTTCTATGTTCATTGCTTACTTCCATCTAGGGTCTTCTAATGCTTCCTACACACTGTTAGGAATAGATATAGTGGATAATACATCAACCGTTAGAGCATATGATTAAGATAATCTGTGAGATGATACATAATTGTTAATATGGTACTTTACTTTCACTCTCAGATCTGGTTCATAAATTGGTTTTGGTATACCTTTATTTTGTCGTTTTGATCTTCTGGTTTGTATATTGTGAGTGTTAGAAGAAGTTGGGGTGGAAGAGTTTACAATAGGGAAAAAAGTTACCTCAGTAGTAAGTTCGGGATGTGTTTCAGAATTGTCCATAACAGGTGATTCTAGTATGTAAGGTAGATTTGGTGTCTTACTTTGTGGATGATGACTTGCATTGACAAGATCTATACTAGAAGATCGGTGGAGTCTTCAGGAGAAGGATTTTGATTTGGTGGACTGTCCATAATAAAAGGAGATGTTGGAGTAGGAGTCATAGGTAGAGGTAAGCAGAATTCTTCTTCTCCAATGTGATGAATCTCCCCTTGAGAAGAAGAAGGGGTGACTCCCCCTGAATAGAAAGGTTCAAACTCCCTAAAGGATAGATTAAGTGTGACATGCCTTTTGTGGGTTTGAGGGTCAAAGCAACGATATCCTTTTTGGATGTTAGAATAGCCGACAAAGATGCATTTTTTAGTATAAGGATCAAGCTTGCCACATAGTTTTTTTGGAACATGAACATAGGCAATGCAACCAAAAACTCGAGGTTCAAGATTCATGACATGAGGAATAGAAAAAAAAGTTTCAAGCTTCTGTTGAGGGGTGAGAAAACCTAAAACACTAGAAGGGGTGCGATTTATAAGATAGGCAGCAGAGAGGACTGCCTCACCCCAATAATGGGAAGGGACATTCATGTCAAATAATGAAGCCTGTACTACCTCCAACAATTGTTTGTTTTTTCTCTCAGCTAGTCCATTTTGCTGAGGTGTATACGTACAGAAAGTTAAAAGTTCAAAAAAGGATCCATTCTTATACTCGAGGCCATTATGCGATTGAAAAATTTGGATGGAAATATTAAATTGTGTTCGAACCATATTGTGAAATTTCTAAAAAATAGGGAAGACATAATTTTTATGTTTAAGCAAAGAGATCCACACCATTTGAGTACACTCATAAATAAAAGATACATATAATAAGAATGAGAAAATGAAGGGAGTTTAGCAGGGCCCCAAATGTCAGAATGAATGACTTGAAAGGGAATACAACTTTTATTCAAACTGGGATAAAAGGGAATGCGATGACTTTTTGCCATTTCACAAGTAAAACATTAAAATTCAAAGGGATGACAATTTGAAAATAAATTGGGAAATAATTTTTGAAGATAACCAAAGGAAAGGTGCCCGAGTCTCTTATGTCAAAGGCAAGCATCAGAATGGAAGGAATCTAGAGTGTTAGTAGCAGATGCTTTGCAATGCAAGTCAATATCACCATCAAAGAGGTCTAAGAAGTAAAATTACTATTAAGATGTCGACAAGTGTACCGAATCGTATCAAGTAATATAAAATGGTAAGACCAAGTATCGTATTCCAAAGGACTCACGACACTAAACAGTTGTGTAATTGCTTAACTAATTAAGACTTAAGAACAAATTTTGGGGTTTTGAATGAAAATGCAATAAAAATAAACATGAGTGCAATTTGATCAATTGAGGCTAAACACTAGAATGAATGAATGAAGTTGAAAATATGAGATGAGTATGTTGTTGGGGTTTAGATTTCACCTAGTTTACTCTCATGCATATAAGAATTCATCTTCTTTATTCAATTGTTAACGTCACTTTCTAAAGTACTTAAAACCCGATCCCTCGGCGAAGAAAGCCTATCCTTAATTACTAGACCACAATCCCTTACATCCCTAATAATTAATTCTGCATTACGATTAGAAGCTTAAGACGACCAATCCTCCTATCCCCATCCCTAGGCAATATTGCTCTTGGGAGTAATTCTCCAGAACCTGAATTGTAAGATACCATCCCGGTACTCATGCAAATCATACATCATGCCATGAATGATTTAAACATAACAAGCATTGAGCGAAAAAGA
The DNA here is from genome assembly GCF_016808095.1 of Vigna angularis. Lineage (NCBI taxonomy): Eukaryota > Viridiplantae > Streptophyta > Magnoliopsida > Fabales > Fabaceae > Vigna > Vigna angularis. Next base: position 12,710,287 of record NC_068971.1, read on the forward strand.
ATTACCCTAACAATTAATGAAAGAAGCATATGTAATTAAAACCAATTCAAATACATGAGAGTTTAGAGGTTACATCATTCCCCAAAAACAAATTGAATTTAGTTCCCTATTAACATGGAGAAACTAGATGAACAATGGAATGGAAGAGATAGAAAAACCCTAGAAATTGAAGAGGAGAGCTCCCACATCTCAAACTCTGCCTCTAAGGATTGAAAAGTTTATTTTTGTGCTCAAGCCATCAAGAGATAAAATCCCTAGGACGTCCAAGTTCTGAAATAGAACAGAAAAATAATACAAAACAGGTCCTAGTCCACGTCGCTGGCGTTCAACGCCCTAAGTGGGGCGCTCGGGCGAAACTGTGAGAAACCTAGCGCTCGGCGCCCCTGGAAGGGTGCCAAGCATGGTGCGGGAAAAAAATTGGCGCTCAGCCCCCCTCAGGGGCGCTCAGCCCTAGCGATAGCATTCCAAAACTCACTTTTTTTGCTGTTTTGCTTTCTTTTATGGCTGATTCAGCTCTATACAACTCTACATATTATTGGAGATTCTTCCAGGCACATTATTAGCTACAAAATAAGGGGAATTTAGTGATAAAATCATAAAGTATAACCTCTACTCACTTATTCGCAAAACTAAAGCAAAAACATGAGTTCAAGCAAGTTTTTAAGTAAAAAAGGGTACGTTTAGTATCAAAATTATATCACAGATAACGGTATTTTCAACCGTTAACAATTACCATGTCTAATACCATAGCCAAGAATCACCTTGGTCTGGACGTCCTGAAAGACATAAAATTTGGGCCAAAAAATCACACTGCAGTTAAGTTGTGATGTAAGCTGACTGATAGATAACAAATTGAAATCAAGAGAAGGAATAACAAGAACATAATGAAGAGTGAGAGTTTTTGATAGAGTAATGGTGCCCTGACCAGTAATGGAGGCAGAACCACCATTAGTAGTGGTTATGGTGGACTTATTGCATGGGAAACAATGGTGTAACATAGAAGCATCATGAATTATATGATCTAATGCGCCAGTATCAATTATCCAAGTAGAATTCCTAGAGTGAGCAAAGAAAGCAAGAGTTTTACCTAGGATACCTTCATACACAACATTAGCTTGAGGAGAGGGAGAGGAGTCACCATCAGAAGAGAAATGGAGGGCTTTGAAGGAGACTTTTCGGTGAGGACGTTTGGTGAAGTCCCACCATGTTGGGTACCCGATGATTTCATAGCAACGATTCTTGGAGTGACCAGAATCACCACAATGAGAACATAACAAGGGTTTTCTAGAGGAACTATCCTTACGGTGTTTAGGAGGATAATTGACCATGGAAGAATGAGGAACCTGAGATAGTAGAGTTGAGGAATCCGAGGTAGGGGCAGGACGACCCATAGTGATATGTTACTAATGTTCACGAAGGACATATGCATATGTGCTCTCAAGGTCCAATTTTGGGTCTTTACGAAGAATCTCTCCACGAACTTGGTCAAAATCAGAGTCCAAGCCGCTAAGAAAGATGTGAACGCGTAGACGAGCCATGGAAGAATGCATCTGGACCACGCCATTCACGGTGGTTTCAAAAGAAGACATACGATGATCAATCTCTTGAAATATGGAGAGTAGTTCGTTATAATAAGTAGAGAGGGGACGACCATGTTGTTTGGCGGAGAGCTGCATGCCAAATTTGGTGGGCAGATTCAAGGCGGATAAACCGTTGCATCAACAGAGGGCTCATGGAGTCAATAAGCCAGCTTTTCATCCATTTATTCTCAGTAACCCAATTATCATAGGTGGGGTCATTAGTGGAGGGTTTCGTCATTGCGCCAGTGAGGTACCCCGATTTGTTTCGAGCACCAATACACATGTCCATTAGTTGGAACCAAAGAGGGTAGTTAGAGTCATCAAGGATAACAGTGATGGGAAAGGAAGAATTATCTTGCCGAATGATAATATTGGAGAGTGGAGCAGAGGTGGTAAACAGTGAGGAGGTGAAAGCATTGTCCATGGCTAAATTGGGAATTTAGGGATTGAAAAACAGTATGAAAATGAAGACAAGTGGTCCCGGAATTAAACAACATCTGATACCATGTTAAAACATTTCTGGGAATAATTACTCCTCTTTCATTCATACTTCTTCTTCTCAAATGAGGTACAATTATATAAGCACTGTTAACAGCTTATACGTAAAATTAGGAAACATCTTTAAAAAACAGAAAACAACTTATAAATTTACAACTTGTTCCTAACTAAGCGTAACAATAATTTAAATTCAAATTCTATCTTCAATAGAGACATTCGTAAAAACTAAAGTTCGTGGAAATCAAATACAAGATAACTAATTTGAGATAAACCTCATCTATTTGATAATCAGAACATGTGGTAAAGTAGGATTTTGAGATAATAAGCTGCTCGATGATGTACACGACCTTCGTCGATAAATATTTTAGACTCTATCACAACTCATTACCTAATTAAGGAAACACACTCACTAGAATAGGTGTTTGGAATTACAACACATGAGAGCAAATATTAGTATGAAGAGAATAATTTGAATAGGAGAAAAATAATTTTTTAGCAAATAATACCTTAAATGTGAAGGAATAATAAATGGTTGGGGAGGAGAGATGAATCACAATAATATAGTGTAAAATACGAGTATAAGGAACTATAACTAACACTTAATCAAGATAATTTCATTATTGTTAGGTTAATAGTTAATAAATTAGATAGGACTAAGTTAAGTTTGAGTCGTGTCTCAGTGAATAAGAAATTAATTTTCTAACAATTGATTATTATGAAATTTTATGCAAAATGTTAGTAAAATACAGTGCAATAATAAAAGATAAAAGTAAAACCTAACCTAATGGAATTTAATAATTAAAATGGATATGAAAGAATAAAAATGTAAATTTGTTAATAATAATTGAAATAAAAAATTATTATAAGACTTTAAAATGATTATAATAAAATCGGTTATTTTCATTATTTTTCTAAAATAAATTCATGATCGATTATTCAAAGATTATTGTTCAATTTATTATTGTTTTTTATTTCAAATTAATTAAAGTAAATTCTTAATTAATTTGTTGGTGATCTTATTATTAACCTAACTAGATTCTCAATTAAAAGGAAGACCTTTTTAGATTATTCATAATAAATTCAACATACATTCTCAATTAATTAAACTATATTATAATCATGTTTATTCTTTTATTCCTAACCAACTAAAAAGTTAATTAATAAAAGTACATTCTTGATTACTTATTGTTAAAGTTTTTACCACTAATCAAAATACATTCTCAATTGCTAGCAAAAATCCAATTAATCATATTTAAGTTCCTAATTTTAATTAAAGTATATTTAATCAAAATTAAAAACCTTTAGACTGATGATCAACACACATATAGATTAAAACACCTTGCTATTAGTTATGATGTAAAAACCGATATCTTTTACATGATTTTGGATAAAAAAACAAAGATGAAAGATAACCTAAAACAATTAAAAAGAACACATACATTATTTTAATTTAAATTCAGAATCTTTAATGAAATTACTATGTAACCAACTTTAGAAGCTTAACCCTTCATGGATGAGATGAAATACATAATGAATAAAAGTAAACGTAAAAAAAGGATGGAAAGAAGGTAAGAGATGTAATGGATGACAATTACAATAAAACCATAATTTATAATGCCACCCTTCTACTTCCCTTGGATATCTTTATATAGATCTTGATTAGACTTGATGAAATCTCTTATTTGTTGATGAAATCTCTTATTTGGTAATGTATTATAATCTAAATGAAATCTCTTATTTGGTAATGTATTATAATCTAAATGAAATCTCTTATCTCATGCTGTAATATAACCCAAACACTATCAAATTTGATTAGTTTTTAAAAGTATTTGAAAGATATTCTCGGTTGATATGTTTGTATATAATTAAAATAATTATTTTGTAAAATATCTAATAAATTATCAACAAAAGAATTTTGTCCAAAATTCCAATTAAGTCCTTCTTATTTATTGATAAGTGTGAAAAAGAGTTGTTTTTACACTTATAAATGATCTCAATCTTCTAATTATTCATGTTATTACTCAGTGAAATGTTGTAATAGGAAGTAGATTGTTATGTAAATTATTGTACAGGAAAGGATGTATAATTGGAAGTCTGTCACCCAATTCTCGCATAACGCAAGCCAAAATTCGCACTGCCAGGAAAAGGAAATTCGCATAGCGCACCAATACTTGTGCGCTGTGCGAATAACATCAGTTGAGAGGCAGCAATTACAAGAAATTCGCATAGCACACACACACCTATGCGCTGAGCGAATTAATGAAGTTAAGTGGCTTTAAAAGACGTGACAGAAAGGCAGAAACCAGCTTCTGACACACGAAAATAGCCAGAAAACTACTGGAGAATTCATGAGACGATCAGGAGACCTTTCAAGACATCAAGACTTCACTTTCTGCAAGGAATTGTTGTAAAGAGTACGTTTGAGATGTCTAGGATAGGCTAAATTTTCTGTTCAATGGAATTGGTTGTATGACGAAACATTAATGTAAATTTTATGTGCAATATATGTTTCTGTTCTTGTTCTTTTCTTGACTTGCTTTTGATTATACGGAAGTATTATTCTCTATAAAAGTTCTTTTGTACTGGGAAGTATTTTTAGAACCAGAAACGTAAGAAAAGAAACTAAAAGTAACTACGCTAGGAATAATTTATGTGCTTGAGGGAGATCTCTGTCAAAATATTCGCGAGGCGAAATTTTGCGCAGAGCGAATTAAATGTGAGAGGGGAGTTTTTTTAATTTAAATTCGCATAGTGCATAGCTGAAGTGCGCTCTGCGAATAATGTTAAAAACAAATAAAAAAATAAAAAAATAAAAAAACATTTAGTCGCACAACGCACAACTGAGGTGCGCCTAGCGACTAACCTGTCAGTGAATGACATTTATTACGAGCTGATTCGCACAGCGCATAACTGTGGTGCGCTATGCGAATCTACTCGTTCAGTTTTTTTTTTTTTAAATCTTACTCCTTCCCTTTTCATTTTACCACTCTTCATTTTACCCTAGCCACATTTCTATCCCATTTCCGCACAGCAAACCCAACCATCTTCTTTAACCAACTTCTTGTTTCTCCATTGCCACCACTTCCCAGTTTTGACTCTGATTTGGTTTGTCTCTATTACATCTCTGTTTCTTGGTCACTCTCAACAGGTTTCACTCCCTACTCCATTTGCTTCTGTGTTCTTAATGTTCATAAGAATCTCATATGTTTTCTTGTCTACTTGGCATGCTCTGTTCATCTGAAGCAAATTGTGCATATAGTTTTCAATCTAAATCTGGTTTTGCTGATACGATGAACATGCATTTGCACTGTCAATTGATCTTTGCTGGATGTCCTCTGCACTGTTTCTCGCTAGGCGACATATTCGCATAGCGAATTATATGTTTGCTTTCTGATAAGAAATTCGCACAGCGACTCTCGTCGCATAGCGAATGGTTCCTGAGCGAAGAAACCTATTTCTCATTTTCGCATAGCGAGTTCATCGCAAAGCGAATTGTTCTTGACAGCAGGCACTGAAAGTGCATTTTTGCATAGCGCACACTAGCGCATAGCGAATTCCATCTGCCAGCATCTGTGTTTTGTGTCATTCACTTGCTCTGACCCATCTTCCACAATTGTTTGCATTGTCTATTATTTCTTGCAGATGGCACCTCCCAAGAGCACACAAGAAAAGAAGAGGAAGACCACCCGAGGGTCTTCTTCTAGATCCCAACCTTCAAAAGCCCAAGAGGAGAACCTTGTCCTGAACTATGATCAGGACCGCTTTATTTCAGAGGCAAATTCTGATAGGTTCCATCAGAATATTATGAGCAGGGCATTATTACCTAAGAGGAGGATTGAATTGAAACCTGGAGAATATGACCATATCCAAGAAGAACTGGAGAAGAGGAAATGGAATTTTGTATTAGCCAACCTCCCAAATGAGATTGATAAAGTATTGGTCAAGGAATTTTATGCAAATGCTTGGGAACCTGACCACTCTCAGCCTCACTCTAGAGTCTCCAAAGTGCAAAGCAAGCTAGTACGCTATGACCGCATATCATTGAACAGGATTCTGAATACACTGATGTTTCAGCCATGCCCTCTAGGCGCTTTCATGTCCAGCTATCCTGACCATGACCTTATTGCATCCACTTTATGCCTTCTAGGATATGGCTATCAGCTAGGGACTAGTGGGACGCTAGTGAGAATATTAAGGAAACATTTGAATTCACTGGCCACTATCTGGAGTCTCTTCACGTTCATAAACATCTGTCCCAACTCTCATACTTCTGACATCAACCTGGAAAGGTCGTATATGGTATATGGTATTATGACATGGATTGATATGGATGTGGGAGCTTATATCTCTCAAGAGATTGCACTGATTGCTGATAATGATACCTGTAAGCTTGGATTTCCTACCCTGGTGACAGCCTTGTGCAAGGGAAATGGAGTCGCTGGAGTCTCTGATATAACTTTGAAACTTCAACCCCCTCTCAACAAGAAATTCTTTGATAGGAATTGCACCAACATGGGAGAGTTATCTGCTATGAATGCCCCTCCTCCAGTTCCTCCGCCCCGCAAGAATGTTAGAGCTGCCAGACCACCCGTAGCGCCTTCCGTTCCTTCACTTGATCTTTTCACTCGCTACATGCAGCAGAGTCTGGCTCGACAGGACGACATCCGAGACTGGTGCACTAGTATGCGGCAGGGTCAGGTGACCTTACAGGATAACATGTATAACCTGTCCCTGGGCATCCCTGATTTTCCTCCAGATTCACTGATGACTGAAGCTTAGTTTGCAGCGCAGATTCCATGGCTTGAGGGCAGGCCTGAGTCCAGGTGGGGGAGTGCTTATCCAGGAGCACCAGAGCTAGAGTTAGATGAGCAGGAGGACATGATGGTAGGCGATGGTGATGATGAGGAAGAGGAGCCAGATCCTAGATGGACACAACAGAGTTTTTCATTCACAGGAGAGCCAGTGGAGATCAAGATCTGATGGGTTGTGGTAGAGCGACTCCTGTTATTTATGTTGATTGTCATTATGTGTTCAGTTCAGTTGTTCGTATGTGGAACTTTGTTTAGTTGATTTATGTTTGTGGTTGTAAAGACAATTGTGTTTTGATTTAATGATTTGGCATTGTTTGATTAAGTTCTGTGATTCTTAAGGATGATGACTTGTATGTTTGTGGTGGCTGTGCTTCAAAATTTTTTCTGTGTATGAATATGACTACATCTGTGAGTGTTGAGAGCATATATTGATTGAGAGATATTGAGTTGTCTAGATATGGAATTGGCTTTTGCATGATTTTGATTCTACGTATATACACACACTTTTTGGTTAAGGATGAAAAAGGCCCTGTTTATTATTGATTATACAGCTACTTGGCCAGATAGGCAACCTTTAGACACTGTGTTTCATTTGTAAACCCTCTTTGAGCCTTGATTTATTTCTTTCACCTTGAGCCTATTGTGTGATTCTACCTTACACCTTAGAAGAGAACATGTACACGTGATAAAAAAAAGGTTAAGGTTGAATTCAAGTTTGGGGGAAGAACAAATCAATAATAATAATAAAAAAAATAAAATTTACAAATGGTGCTCAAAATGAAAAAGAAGATTGAGCTGTGAAAGAAAATGGTACGTGATGAATGATATAGTGTGGATTTGAGTACTGGTTGGGAATTGAAGTTGTTCTCTTCTTAATAGGTGTCTTTGAATCCAAGAAAAACCATGATTCTTTTTCTAGCCAAGCCAAGCCTTAACCTGAAAAGACCTTTGGACATAACCAATAGTGTGTGAAGTTTGTGAATCAAATGAAATGCAAAAGCTGATGAAGTTCTATGACAATTCTACTGTCATGTGAGGATAAACACTTGAGTGTAAGTAATGATAAATGTTGATCTGGTTTTTCATATTCTATGTGCAGGTGATTTTGTGAGTGATGCTCCATGTCATACTTATTGAAATCTTTGGGAATGCATGTGATTTATTTCTGATGTGCAAAGTCATTCTATCAAAATGTCAAATGTCTTTTGTGTTGTGTTGTTCAGTTTCTTTCTGTGATTTCCTGAGGGCATGAAATAGTTCAAGTTTAGGGGAGTTGGTAAGTGTGAAAAAGAGTTGTTTTTACACTTATAAATGATCTCAATCTTCTAATTATTCATGTTATTACTCAGTGAAATGTTGTGATAGGAAGTAGCTTGTTATGTAAATTATTGTACATGAAAGGATGTATAATTGGAAGTCTGTCAGCCAATTCTCGCATAGCGCAAGCCAAAATTCGCACTGCCAGGAAAAGGAAATTCGCATAGCGCACCAATACTTGTGCACTGTGCGAATAACATCAGTTGAGAGGCAGCAATTACAAGAAATTCGCATAATTTTTATTGGGAAGTACTGGGAAGTATTTTTAGAACCAGAAACGTAAGAAAAGAAACTAAAAGTAACTACGCTAGGAATAGTTTATGTGCTTTTGGTCATTCTCAACATCTGAAGTTAATGCAAAATTATCTGATGAATTAATTAAGGAATTAATAATTCAATAGATAATTTTAGAACTTGTTTTAAGGAATTAAACCAAGATACTCTCATGTGAATGCTTGAACAGAGAATATATGTTGTTCAGGATCTTACTGTAATGTTAGTCAAAGACCAATTCCAGTGATCTTTTATCGCATTTTTCAATCTTAAATATTTTTTTACGTTGTTAATTTCATGCTTAATTCCAAATTGAAATCACAAATATCATCAGTAATTGATCTTGATAAATAATTTTAATTGATTAACGTAACACAAATTCCCTTGGGAGAACGATACACTTTTACTTATCCACTATATTACTTGGAACGATTTGGTATACTTGCCAAAAAGTTATCATTTATCTAGAGTTGAATGTTCAATTGTTCCATCTTTCTCCTAAAACTAGGGTTTGTGCTCATGGTGTCGCGATGAAGGATATGTATGTGTGCAGGTGGCTAACTTTCGTTGGTGGCTTGCATGATTTCAAACAAGGGATGATGGTGGCTAACTTTCGTTGTTCTGATAGATGAACACAGTGAAGATTGTTGTTTGAAGGGAAGTATGGTAGGTTTAGGGTTTCACATTTGGAGATTTGGCAGCTTCTTTGCACGAAGAAGATGGAATGAAAAATTGACGATCTAGCATATTTGCATTGAGTATATGAAATTGTGATTGTTTGTGGTTGTGATTTCAGATTTGTGTTGGTGATGGAGGGTGAACGAGGGTGAACGACGTGGTGGTTTGCGATGGAGGGTGGTCTAGTGATTTGGGTAGTGTGATATTGGTCAAATTCATAAGTGGAGTTTCGCAACGTGGCAACATATTAAAGGATATATATGATTTTATGAGTGGTAGGAGGGTAAAAGTTAATTTCATGACCGAATTTATGATAAAGAGAGTGTATAAGTAAAAACTAAGGATGCATAACCTATTTCTCTGGAATTTGCTAATTTTGGCCTTATTTTGAAGCTTGGACCAATTTAGTTTCACATTTTTGATAAACCAAGTTTAACTTCAGCTATATCAATAAACATTAAAATATCAAAAAATAATTTATGCAATTAAAAATAACTTTTTAAAATATTTTTATTTCATAAATTTAATATGTCCAATTATCAAAACTCTTATTTAAATCAATATTTTAAACATAAAAATTCAATTAAAATTTCAAAATTAAATCTAAATTGAAGACATAAATATGCATTCATGAACATATGACATGCTATGGAAACTAAATGTACTTCTATCAACAAAGCACTTCACTTGAAAAATGACGCATACGTTTTATAGAGGGAGTAGTTTAGGAACTAGGACATTATGAGTGAAATAAGTGAAAAATAATATGTATAGTATTCTTCGAATGTAATGTAACAAGCACTAGTGGAAAAATAACGTATAACGTCACGCGGTCAACGTCGAAGAACGCAATATCCAACGTTATAAATGACCGGTGGCATTTTCGTAAATAAATTGAATCGCTCCACGTCATTTACTAAAATAGTTAGCCGTCTAAAATTTATTAACGTCAAACAAGGAGCATATCGACGTAATCTAAAATGTATTAACATCAAATAAGGCCCAAATCGGTGTAAAACAATGACTTTAGAATCACATAATGTCAACTTAAGAAACATCTGACGTTCAATTTAAAATAAAAAACTAATGAAATATTGGTTTTCTTCCTAGAAGTATTACTCCTAGCCACATTTGACGTCAACCATGACAAATATTCGACATTTTAGATGTCAACATGAAGCCAAAGAGTAAATCCCTTTTATATTCTTTATTTTTTTTCTCTTATAAACCAAACAGAACGTCACACACTTTATGGGGTCGACGTTGAAAACAATATAGAACGTCGAACAAGTTGGGGTTTGGACATGATGATCATAATCACATAACGTCCCTAAGGAAACAATTGTCGGCCAATAAAAAATAAATAAATACTAAATATTGATTTAATTAAGATGACGTCAACCATAACAAAAGAAAAACATTGTATACTGACTTGGACGTTTTGTTATTTAATTTCTTTTTTATTATTTTTTTCTTTTTCTTTTAAACCAACCACAGAACGTGATGGCAACTCCTTTAAGGATTTCCCATCCAAAGAAGTATGAACTTACATTAAGACTAAGAAAGGGAAGTGAATAAAGACTTTCAACAAAAGTACTTTCCTTATCTAAGTCTTAGATAGATATACTTTGCTAAATAACATTTTTATCGTTTTGTAGGTCACCAATAAAGATGGGAACCCATGCATATACATCTTAGAAGGTTTGCCAAGCAAAGGAAAGAAAAGGAAGCAAGTGGGAGTGCATGTTTCAGCCTAGTCGTGCATCTTCTTGCCTTTGATGCACATTTTACATATGTATCACGTGAAACACAAGCCAACCGTGTAGCTTCTTCTATTTCAGTATGTTTTCAATAAATTGCACATGGAACACACGACCTGGAAGCATTTCCTGCACACGTCCAATAGCTTCATGCACATTTTAGCTTGATAGCAATGCTTCTCTTACTCTATAAAAGAGAGCTCCTTATTCTTGTAAAAACAACTTGAATTGATATAGTGTTATGCTATTGAAATGCATTTAGCCACTACTTCTTCGAGTTCAAAAACTTAGAGCTACTTTAGCTTGTTCTTCCTCTAGCTCCCTTCCCTTTTGGAAGGCTATCTGAGTTAGAAACTTTCCACACACACATCCAAACACTGCAAACCATTTTCACAATCACCTTGCATGCGCCAATCATCTTCAACCAAATCTTCATTCTGCTGCCACTTCTGCATCAAGGAGCCGTTCAAATCTTGAAGATTGAAGCCGCTTCTATCATTTGGCATCAAGAGCCAGCACGTCCACGCTTTGCTTCAAGAGCTAGGTCATTTTTCTCTTTTTTTTTTTCACGTACGTGTTATGCAGTCCATATATTGTCACTGTTTTTGATTTTTTTTTGCTTAATTCGTTCTTGAGTTTGCTGTTTGTGTTCATTCATTGTTCCTTAGTGCTTGTTGATCATTTTAAACGGTTCGCGTTCGACGTTTTAATATCCAGAAATTATGTTTTTAATTTTTTCTTCTAAACCAAACGAAAAAACGTCCTTGTACTTGTGGCTTAGACGTTTTATTAAGTGAAGGAAGCCACATATCAAGTTAAATTATGTGGGGATTTGGCTTTGACGTGCCGTACTCGTGTATAACGTCAAAGTTCAATTTCCCATAACAGAACAGGCAACGTTAACATTAACCTCAGTCCCTCTTTTTTTCTTTTTTTTTAAACCAACCAAAGAATGTCGAACTCTTTCACCAATTCGACGTTTTTTTGCCAGAAATAATTTTTTTTCTTTTAAACCAACGAAAAAAACGCCATAAAAGAAGAACACATGAAAAAAGAAGGACATCACAACTTAATACTATGACTCTTAGACCATATTCTGATTCAGACATCTTCCTAGAATGTTCTTCAGTAGACTCTTCATTAGAATCCTCTATTTTTGGATTGTTATTAATCTCCTTCTGATAGAGCACATCTACTTTCTTTTCAAGCATCCACTTTCGTTTAATTGCATAAACAGAAAAACATCTTCTGTTGTCATCCTGTTGACAATCCAAATATGATCAACATATTTGATGGGAAGAAGAATTTGAACAACAGAAATATGGAGGAAAGAAAAATTGTAAGAAGATAAGTGATTTTCAAATAGGTAGAACCCTTGGAGGGGCATAATTGCTTTTATAACTTGAAGTTTCTTGTTTATATGATTCATATTTTAAGTTTCTTGAAGTTGTTTTCTACAGAATTAGTGGATCTGATTTCGGAGAAAAATACTCCAAGAAACTTTAAAAATGAATCATTCAAAAACGATCGAATTATGCAATTGTATAGAGTTAAGCATTATATTTATAGAGCCAATTCAAAACCTCTGGTAACAGCACAAAATTAATGCTCACAACCACTCCAATGCCTTTCACGTCGAAGACCCCTAGAGTTAAACGTTCTATGGGAATTTAAAAAGGAAAAAGAAAAAAAAAAGAGTGACCTTTGCCTTAGGATAACGAATAATACGTCAGATGCCCAAGGAATTCGACGTTTATTGTTAGATTAAAAGAAAAAAGAATTAAACCAAAAAGACACTTTGGAAGTTTGAAGAAATTGATGTCAACCTCTTCGTTTCTAGCAGCAAACTGCATTTTCCCATATATCATTTAAGTAGACTGCCTTTTATTATTGAAGCCCATATCAGGCCTTTCCCAATAGTAATTATTTATGTAGACATCCATTTATAAAATTTCTTGTAACAACTCCCAGGTTTCTTTGTGTTATTTTGTAACAACTCCAAGGCCTTTCAAAACGCTACAACTACTATTCATAAAATTCATAAACTCCTTCAAGAAATTTCAAAAGTAGACCCTACAGAGGATGTCGAATATTTTCAAAATCGACGTTTTATTGGAGGTTAAAAGAAAAAAAAAGAAAAAAAATAAAAAAAGGAGTGATTATATTAAAAAACGATCAAACTATGCAATTGTATAGAGTTAAGCATTACATTTATAGAGTCAATTCAAAACCTCTAGTAACAGCACAAAATGAATTCTCACACACCTTTGACGTTGAAGTCCCCTAGAGTTCGACGTTCTATGAGAATTTAAAAGGAAAAAGAAAAAAAAGGAGCGACTTCTGTTAACTTTCTTCTCTATTTCGCTATCATCTCTTTCAAGTTCACCAAAGCGAGTAATTTCCTTGTGGTTTGATTCTTAGTCATGGCGAAGAGCTTGAAAGAGTGCGTCATGACGAAGAGCTTGAAAGAGTGATAAAAAACAAAGAAAAAGGTTGAAAGATTTGGATTTTGCATCCTTCAAAACGCTACAACCTCCATTCACAAAAATTCTTCTACATTTTAACAATCTTGCTGATCTTTTCGTGGTATGATTTTCATTTTTTTCCTATGTTTAGTGTTATTATGTTTTTCCTTTGTTTCGTTTCCATTTATGAACCTACGTAATAATGGATTTCTTTTAGAAATCCTTCAAATAATTTTATGTCGAATATTGAAGGAAAAATGACGTCCCTATGTATTTCCCAAATAACGTGGACGTTGAGCGGTGTCAATATTGGACGTGTATCTCTTCGTTTTAACGTAGCATTTATCATGCCCTGCCAATAGTCTTTTCCCATATACCTAGACGTCGAGTGGTGTCAGTATATGACATGGTTCTCTTCGGTTCTAACACAACATTTATCAAGCCCAACCAACTACGTTTTCCCATATAAAGTTGGACGTTCTATTTGAATTTAAAAAGGATAAATAAAAAAAGGGAGCGACCTTTGGGTTTGGTTAACGAATAATACGTCACATGCCCAAGAAATGGACGTTTATTGTTGGTTTAAAGGAAAAAGAAATAAAAAAGGAGTAATCTGGCTGACAATAATACGTTAACCTCTTCGTTTCAAAACTTTTTCTATTAATATTATGTCGAGTAGCTTTACGAATAGACGTACTATTGGTGTTCTAAAAGAAAAAAAAATAGTGCAATGGTATATTCAATGAAATGATGTAACATTAAAATGTTCAATTACAATCTTCGTTTTAACGTAGCATTTATCATGCCCTGCCAACAGTCTTTTCCCATATACCTGGACGTCAAGTGGTGTCAGTATATGACATGAATCTCTTCGTTTCTAACACAACATTTATCAAGCCCAACCAACTGCGTGTTCCCATATAAAGTTGGACGTTCTATTTGAATTTAAAAAGGATAAATAAAAAAAGGGAGCGAACTTTGGGTTATTACGTCAAGTAGCTTTACCAACGACGTACTATTGGTGTTCTAAAAGAAGAAAAAAACAAAAAGAGTGCAATGGTATATTCAATGTAATGATGTAACATTAAAATGTTCAATTATAATCATACAAATGATTTAATCAATTTAAACAATTCAATCATTATTGACTAATGTTATTGCCAAAAGAGAATTTTATTGATATTCAAAAGATGATTACAACCAGCAAAACAAAAGATGGCTTAAGAAGCCATTGATTACAAAATTAAAATCAAATAACGAAAATCCATATTGTTCTGTTGCAAAATTATTGTTGATCCTTTCTGGTTGTTCACATCACCTTCCTTTCCATTTTGATCATTGATTTTTCAATCCATAGAGTCTTTTGTCAATGACTGTGTCAGCTTTCAATTTACTTTAGTCCCAAGTATCTTTTTGAGCGATTCTGACATACAACCTATTTTCACCGCATAACCATCTAGCCCACTCATCTTCTTCAGTTTTTGTCGAATCTGTTTTGTTTGCACTCGAAGATTCAGATATGGGACAAACTTGCTGATGATCATCATTTTTTATCATGATGAATTCAATAAGTCCTTGTGATGGAAGCTTGCTATGAGACTCATTGAACCAGGAAGCCAAACAACAAATGTTCCAGTGAGCAGAATGAAGGCAGCGGAATTCTGAAATAGATGTAGAGAATGGTATGGTTTCAGTGAAGAATGGAGTGGGTTAGAACCTCTCATCTCAGAGGGCCTTCCTACTTTGGAAGGAAGCTAGAGGTAAGGAGAAAGAAAGTGAAGAATTGGATTGACTCAAGAGAAAAGATAAGCTAGAATTTCATTTCTGCAGCAATTGGACTAAGCTCAAAAGTGTCTACAAAAGAGGGAAGAGGTCTCCTATTTATAGGAAGATAAGAGCCTCAAATATGAAATGAAATTCAATCCAAAAGCAAATGAAATTAAAGAAAAAGGCGCCAATTTGCTTCAGCTTCAAACATGCCTCATTCCAACTCAACAGCACACGTGAAACAACACCAATTCTGAAACGCTGGGCTAGTTAGGTTATTGGCTGAGCTTTTTGATAGCTTTGGCAGCAAGCTTCTCCCTCCAAGTCTCTCTTTTCAAGTGCTCAAATGCTTATGCTGGCAGCTGCTCCCTCCAATTTTATTAATCCTACAATGCAAAGAAAAATGTGTTTTTAATTATGGGAAGAAGGATTAATGTAAATTACCTTCCATAGAAGCAAAATGGTAGGTGATCCTTCTTCCTCTTGAATCCTCTTTGCCATGGCTCTAGTAAGAGGTCCAATGTGTGTCTTAGATGGTCTTCCATCAGACCCTCCCTCTTGAAAAGGATCTATCCTCAGATCTGCTTCAACCTGTTGATCATTCCCTATGAAAGGAATTAAGTCGCAGATGTTAAAAGTATGACTGACACCATAACTTTCAGGGAGATCTAAGATGTATGCATTATCATTTATCTTTTTGACCACCTTGAATGGACCATCTCCTCTTGGACGAAGTTTGGACTTCCTTTGAGAGGGAAATCTTTCCTTTCTCAAATGAAGCCAAACTAGGTCTCCTTTTTCAAAAACTATTTTCTTTCTCCCTTTGTTGTTGTATTTTACATATTTTTGAGTTTGTTTTTCAATTTAGATTTTGACTTTCTCATGTAACTTCTTGATGAACTCCGCTTTAGAAGCACCTTCTTTATGAAGAAAAGAAGATGATTTTGGAAGAGGTAGTAAATCAAGAGGTGTGATAGGGTTAAAACCATAAACAACCTCAAAAGGAGAAAGATTAGTAGTCTTGTGGACTACTCTATTATAAGCAAATTCAATATGAGGTAGATGTTCATCCCAAGATTTGTTATTACCTCTTAATATGACCCTTAATAATGTAGATAAAGATCTATTTACTACTTCACTTTGCCCATCAGTTTGTGGGTGACATGTAGTAGAAAATAGAAGTTTAGTTCCAAGCTTTTCCCATAAAGTTGTCCAAAAATGGCTTAGGAACTTCACATCTCTATCAGACACTATAGTTTTGGGTAAGCCATGCAATCTCACTATTTCTTTAAAGAAGAGTCTAGAGATATAGCTAGCATCATCTACTTTGTGGCAGGGTATAAAATGAGCCATTTTACTAAAACGATCTACTACCACAAATATAGAATCATACCCCCTTTGAGTTCTTGGCAATCCTAAGACAAAGTCCATGCTTATGTCCTCCCAAGGGGTATTAGCTATAGGAAGAGGTGTATAGAGTCCATGAGGCATAATTTTGGATTTAGCTTGTAAACAAGCTATACATTTAGAACAATGCCTTTGAACATCTATTCTCATGTGTGGCCAATAAAATTTACTTTTCAAAATGATTAGAGTTTTATCAACTCCATGATGGCCCATGAGTCCTCCTCCATGACTCTCTTTGATAAGAAGTTTTCTAATGGATCCTTGGGGTATACAAAGTTTTCCTTTATTAAAAAGATACCTCTCAGAAAGATAGAATCCATCAAAAGGCTTCTTAAGACATGTTGAATAAGTGGATGCAAATGTTTCATCATTTTCATATAACTCTTTTATGTCATCAAATCCTAATATTTGGGATCCTAGGGTTACTAATAATGCATGTCTTCTAGATAAAGCATCCGCAACAACATTAGTACTCCCCTTTTTGTGTTTGATGACATAGGGAAATTGCTCCAGGTATTCCACCCACTTTTCCTGTCTTTTGTTTAACTTTGCTTGCCCTTTAATGTACTTAAGAGATTCATGGTCAGTGTGTATGATGAATTCTCTAGTTACCAAGTAATGCTCCCAAGTTTTTAAAGCTCTAATGAGGGCATACAACTCTTTGTCATAGGTAGGATAGTTCAAGGTAGGTCCCCTAAGTTTTTCACTAAAGTAAGCTATGGGATGTCCTCCTTGTATTAAAACAACTCCTATACCTACCCCAGATGCATCACATTCTAGTTCAAAGGCTTTGGAAAAATCAGGAAAAACTAGAATAGGTGCATGAGTTAACTTGTGTTTCAAAGTCTCAAAAGACAACTCTTGCTTATCACCCCAAAGAAAAGGCATATCTTTCTTGACTAGCTCATTTATAGGAGCAGCTATGGTGGAGAAGTCTTTCACAAATCTTCTATAAAAACTTGCTAACCCGTGAAAACTTCTTACCTCTCCTACATTTTTAGGGGTTGGCCATTCTTGTATAGCCTTGATCTTCTCTGGATCAACATGTACACCTTCTTTTCCAACTTTAAAACCAAGGAAAATCACACTTTCTTGACAAAAGGTACATTTGTCAAAGTTGGCAAAGAGATTATGTTCTCTAAGAAGAAGCAAGACTTCTTTGACATGGTTAAGGTGCTCTTGAAGACTTTGACTATAAATTAAGATGTCATCAAAATAGACCACTACAAATATTCCTATGAATTCCCTAAGGACATGATTCATTAATCTCATGAATGTACTTGGAGCATTGGTCAAGCCAAAGGGCATGACTAACCATTCATACAAACCAAACTTGGTCTTAAAAGCAGTTTTCCATTCATCTCCTTCATGAATTCTTATTTGATGGTATCCGTTTTTGAGATCAATTTTGGTGAAAAGATTTGCTCCATGTAATTCATCCAGCATATCATCTAGCCTAGGAATGGGGTGCCTATACTTGACAGTTATGTTGTTGATGGCCCTACAATCTGTACACATTCTCCAAGTTCCATCCATTTTAGGGACCAACAACACAGGCACAACACAAGGACTTAGACTCTTTTGGATCCACCCTTTGTTCAATAATTCATTAACTTGTTTCTCTATTTCTTTTGTTTCCATGGGGTTGGTTCTATATGCTGGCCTATTGGGTAGGCTTGCCCCAGGCACCAAATCTATTTGATGTTCTATTCCCCCTCAAAGGTGGTAATCCACTTGGTACCTCTTTGGGAAATACATCATCAAATTCCTTTAAAAGTTTTTGCAACCCCTTTGGTAGAGAACCAAGTTCATGAGTGATTGAAACAAATGCCTCTTTTCAATAGAGAAGAAAATGAGGTTGTCCAAGAAAAAGATTCTTAGAAATGTTCAAAGTTTGAGGTTGGACAACTTCTTTATTTTAGGCATGGGTTACCAAATTCATGGTCTTCTCCTTCCTTTCTTTCCTACTTTTCTTTTCTCCATCCAACTTCTTTTTAAGAATTATTTGGTCCTCTCTTACTTGTGAAGGTGTTAGAGGACACAAAATAATTTTATTTCCCTTGTGTTGAATGGTGATTTTGTTGGTGACTCCATCATGTAGAGCTTGCTTATCATATTGCCAAGGTCTTCCAAGTAATATGTGCCCAGCTTCCATTGGTACTATATCACAAACAATTTGATCTTCATATTTGCCAATGGAAATGGGTACTCTTACTTGATCTTTAACTACTATTCCATCATCCTCTTTGATCCATTGAAGTTTGTAAGGTTTAGGATGAGGAGTAGTGGTTAAGCCAAGCTTCTCTACCATTCTAGAACTACAACAATTGCAACAAGAGCCACTATCCACAATCATTGAACATGTCTTTTCCAAAACTTTGCATCTTGTGTGGAATAGGTTCTCTCTTTGTGACTGTTCTAATTCTACATGTTTACTTTCCAGGAGTCTCCTAACCATAAGTAAGTCACCATCACAAGGTAAAGTTTCTTCTTCTTCAGAAGTGGATGTTTCAGACTCACTATATGAAGAACCCTCACTTTCACTCTCATGCTCAAGAATGTAAGTTGACCTTCTATTGCGACACTCAGATGCATAGTGCCCTTTTTCCCCACATCTAAAGCACTTAGTCTCCTTAATTTTATGATCTTTTGAAGGTTCTTTGACTTTTTCTTTCCCTCTTTCTCTCTCTCTAAATTCTTCATACCTTGGCTTGGTTAGACTACCCTCCCTCTTGTACTCTTTCTTATGGTTGGAACTATGAGGGTAATCTTTCTTAGTGGAGCTTTTCCTCTTGAGTTGTTGCTCTACCCTCACACAAAGTTGGACTAACTCATTGAGATCATTGTAGGGTATAAGTTCAACCTTATCTCTTATGTCATAGTTGAGTCCACTTTGGAACCTAGCAATTGTTATCCTTGGTTCCTCTCTTATCCCAACTCTCAACATGAGCAACTCCATTTTCTGCCTATACTCTTCAACACTCATGTTCCTTTGTTGGAGTTTGTGGAGCTTATCCATTAACTCCCTATCATAGTAGGCTGGTACATGTCTTCTTCTCAAGGCAGTTCTCAACTCATTCCAATACCTGATGGGAGGTAAGTGTCTTAGCCTATGATCCTTGACCAAGGTTGTCCACCAAATTAAGGCATAGCCTTGAAAACTTAGAGAAGCCATGGTGACTCTCTTTTCATCATCTATTTGGTGGCACTCGAACAATTGCTCAACTTTCATTTCCCATTCTAGGTATTCTTCCACATCATCCTTTCCATGAAAGGAAGGAAGATCAATTTTGGGCTCTCTTGGATGATGCTCTCTAACTCTATGATGTCTTCTAGGAGGCATTTGGTAGTGGTCATCATTGTGATGACTACTATTTTGCTCAAGCTCACTAGGAGAAGATGATGATTCTTCTCTTCTCCTATGGGAAGATCTCTCTTTCTTTTTGTCTTGATTAATCAAAAGTTGACTAATCATGTCTTTGAGCTCACTAATCTCTCTATCCCTTTGTTCAAATTTTTGCTCAAATTCCTCCCTTAAAGAACTCTCACTATGGGGTTTCAAACTTCCTTGCACACTTGATTGACTCATTCTTGTCAAAGGAAAAGGTTTTCACAAGGTTTTCAAAATATTTGACAAGTAATGAGTGAAAAGATTTTCACAAGATTTTTTTTTTTGGTGAAAAATTTCTAAAGAGATTCTAGAGGCAAAAGATGTTTCTAAGTAGCTCCCAGGAAGAAGAGGTGAGTCACAAATGGACAAGCTTAGAAACCAAGTTCTTCCTTAGCTAGAGTTTCCTTAGAGTTATCTTTTACCTTAGTTTCTAAGTAGAAATTCTTCAAATTCTTTTCAAATGTTATGAAATGAACCTAAAACCAAAGAAAGGTTGACTAAATGCTATGCAATCCTATATACCACGGAGACTTAAAAAAAACAAAAAAAATTTAAGCAATAAATTAAAGAAAGCAATAAAGATGCAAGAATGTAAATGCTAGACGGCCCTAAGTGAAAGTGCAAGTGACACTTGGAGCCCCTTGACACACTTCCACACTAAGAAAACGAAATTGGACTATTACAATGTTCAATTGTGAACTTGGAATTGCTTCAAGAGCATTTTTCCAAGTCACTTGGCTCAAAAACAGCAAAGAAAAAAATACAATTTCTAACAGCAAATTCCGTGATATTTGATGTAAATAAACTTGAAATGAGGCCTAGAAGTAATGTGAGCTTTGTCTTCTTGCTGCTGCAGAAAGCCACTCAAAATGAAGGTGTGAGTTGCTCTTTTTCCAGGGTTGAAATGCTGCTGTAACAGAATTTTCCAGCTGCTGGACAGTGGTGTTTGGGCTGCAGTTGAGTCTTCCTTCTTGCTCCACTTTCAATGCTCAAACCACTTCCTAGGAGGCTACCAAAGTAGGAGAAGGATTCTGGTGCTGGATGCCCCAAACAGCTTGCACATACACTCCAAAACTCAGCAAAATCACACCAAACAGATTAAAAATTTGCACCAAATTTCTGCACACTACACCAGTATAGGTTGCTGTATTGAACACTTTAGATGCCAAAAATAGACACAAACAATTGGAACAACACACAAATGAAAGTAGGTACACAAGAGGAACTTTTCAAAGGCACTAGAATGGATGAAGAAAGCAAGAAAAACACAAGCACAGTTCAGAAATTATTCCAAATGCAAACTGTTTGATAATTTTCAGAAGTGTTTGATAAAATGCCCCAATGAATTTCAGATTTTGTGTTTTTGATTTTCAGGGCTTGTAATCTAGATTGGTTGGTTCTAACAGCTTTTTAACACTTGATACTTCTTCTTTTGATCATATATTTTCATTTTTAAACATTAAACTTGCTTTTTCACAATCCAGCAATGAATTTTACACTAAAATTACCAAAACAGTGGCTGGAAAAACAGAAATTGCACTAGAGAAATGAACTAAAATGGTGGTTTTGGAACCCAAAATGAGTGGCAGTGATTCATAAACTTTGATGAATGTTCAAACAACTTTTCTTGGTGATATTAAACATGTTTAAACTCTTAAATAGCTGAGACAATGATTAATATTCAGAATCACTGATCCACTTCCATTTTTAACTCAAAAATGATGGTTTAAATATCCAATCTGCATATAAATTCATTTTTGACCAAATGAGCAGTATTAACAACTTTCAAACATCCATTTAGACTTGCTCAAGCTTTCCAAAAGCACAGAAACAGCAGGATTCGAAAATCACCCTTGCTATGGCCAAATTATGCAGCAAAAACCATCAATTAACCAACCAATTTTAGTTTTTCATGGATTCAAAAACTGGACAGCAAAGGAAATGACTCTAAGAAGTGTAAAAACACAGATCTAAGCTAGATTTAATATGCTCAGCATGACCAAACTCAGATTAGACCAAATCAAGTATATTAGCACGGTGAAAAGCTAGAAGTTCAAGCTGAAATGGTGAATGGTTAAGGATTTTGAGCAACCACACTATGCATATTGCATTTTAGTGCTTGTTTTGGTTTGCTATACCTTAACACACATTCAACAACATCACACAATGTTGTACCAAGCTCGAGAATCAAAAGAAAACCACTGAAACAGTTTTAGAAATTTAGCACCAGATTTAAATTCTGTATCAGAATTCACAATGGACAACAAATCAGATTTGCATTTTGATGCTTCAGCTTGTATAACCCAAGCTAGATCAAGTCCTCATTGCCTTATTTGGTATATATACAACTTTTTTAGCACTTTCAAATCAATTAAAACGAAATAATCCAGCAGAAAAGAAAACTAAACAAAGACAAAAATAATACTGCAACAGTAAATTGCACAAGACTTAAAACAATACAGAATTGAAATGTAAAGCTGGAAATGACCCAAACACGAAGGTTTCACCGATTAAAATGAAAGGACAATATAAGCACACAAAGGAAACTAAAATTGAATGACTGGAAAAGCAATACAGAATTGAAAACAGCAGCAAAATAGAAACAAAAACAGAAACAAACTGGACTGAAAATAGAAACAGAAATAGCACAAAGTGGACTGGAATTAAACAGCAGAATGGAAAGGCACTTAGCTATGGTTTGCATGGACAACTAGAGCTCTAGATACCACTTGATGGAAGCTTGCTATGGGTGAGACTCATTGAAACAGGAAGCCAAACAACAAACGTTCCAGTGAGCAGAATGAAGGCAGCGGAATTCTGAAATAGATGCAGAGAATGGTATGGTTTCAGTGAAGAATGGAGTGGGTTAGAACCTCTCAGCTCAGAGGGCCTTCCTACTTTGGAAGGAAGCTAGAGGTAAGGAGAAAGAAAGTGAAGAATTGGGTTGACTCAAGAGCAAAGATAAGCTGGAATTTCATTTCTGCAGCAATTGGACTAAGCTCAAAAGTGTCTACAAAAGAGGGAAGAGGTCTCCTATTTATAGGAAGATAAGAGCCTCAAATCTGAAATGAAATTCAATCCAAAAGCAAATGAAATTAAAGAAAAAGGCGCCAATTTGCTTCAGCTTCAAACATGCCTCATTCCAACTCAGCAGCACACGTGAAACAACACCAATTCTGAAACGCTGGGCTAGCTAGGTTATTGGCTGAGTTTTTTGATAGCTTTGGCAGCAAGCTTCTCCCTCCAAGTCTCTCTTTTCAAGTGCTCAAATGCTTATGCTGGCAGCTGCTCCCTCCAATTTTATTAATCCTACAAAGCAAAGAAAAATGTGTTTTTAATTATGGGAAGAAGGATTAATGTAAATTACCTTCCATAGAAGCAAAATGGTAGGTGATCCTTCTTCCTCTTGAATCCTCTTTGCCATGGCTCTAGTAAGAGGTCCAATGTGTGTCTTAGATGGTCTTCCATTACCTTGATGACCAATCCAAATTTGAAAGAGAAAGCCTTCTTTGGTGATCGGTTGAAAAACGACAATCCCAATCCAAACCTCTTTGATCAGCTTCATATCAACCCCCTTGATTGTGTTACAAAATGTTTCATCACTCATCTTTAAGTTGGAGTATAACACGCTCACTAGTTTCAGATATCTGTGAGAAACCACGGTTTTAATCTTCCTTATACTAAAAAGCTTTCGTCGAATGTCTTCATCACTAATCCTTCCTGTAGCATTAACATTCCTTGCAATCCAGGAAACCTTCCATTTTCTTCTTGATGATGATGAAAAGGCCATTTCTGATCAGATTCTGGAACATCTTTCACATTTCTACGGTTTGTAACTCTTCAGTTTAGAAAACATTGAGTGATGGACGAGCGCCCGAGAAGATGACGATAGAAACTGTGCGAGCACGATTCAGACTCCTCGAGGCTTCCTCCGACGAGTAATACGCAGCGGAATGTAGATGAAGCTCTATATTGAGAGCTGACTCGAAGGAAACTGAGAGAATCGAATTCGATTGCAGAAAACCCTAAAATCATGAACGAAACCTAGAAAAGAGGGAAAACTCAAATTGGACCGATTAAACAGTTCAAACGCAAGATTGATCGGTTCAAAAGCGTTTAAACGGTGCAAATGGAGGTTTAATCGGTAGAAATCAAAGAACAAATGGTAAAAAGGGTTTCAATCGGCTAAATGGAGGAAAATGGTCTAAGAAGGAAGAAACCCTAATGTGTGGTTCGAGATTGAAAAGGAAGAATGAAGATGTGGTTCTGTGATGAAGAAGAAGGTGAATATGTAGATCTGTGAAGAAGATAACCTGATTTGGAGTATGGAGAAGCGAGACGAGGCTTAAGCGAAATGAAGCCTCGAGAGAATGAAGACGTGGATGTTGATGATGCGCATTTGAGAGAAAGATGTGGCTGATGAAGTGTCGCCACGCATATGAAGGGAAATTAATGAAGGAGAGCGTCGTGGAGGAAAGCAATTAATGGAAGCACGGTGAAAAGCTAATGGAAAATGAGAAATGGAGGTGTGTGCAAGGAAGGTGGCTAGAGGGAGTCTTTGGACTCTCTAGCATGTGACTTTCAAGAGAGAATTATTTTTGAAGGTCAGAAAATCAAATTCTCGTTTTCTTCTCTCTCTCTCTCTTCTCTTCTTCTTTCCTTTCTTCCTCTTCTTTTCTCTCAATCTCTCTTTCTCTTTTCTTATCCTTGATCTTTTTAAGTCTTGCCCCAAATTTTAATTCTCTACGAAGAAACCCATGATCATTTAAACTCTCAAGAAATAATTTTCCATCATCAATGCAATCCCTAATTAGTTCTAGGTTTCTTTTAATGCTTGAAGGCACAAACTTTCTTCTCATGCAAGCTTTTAAATCATGCCAATCACGTATGGAGGACTTTCTACCTTTCCTAACATAATATTGTCTTTCATCCCACCACTCACTTTCATGCTCTTCTAACTTAGAGAGATATATGCTAAGGACATAATATTCACTCTCTCCATAAAACCAAGGATTTATTTTATCAATTTCTTTTTCCCAAGCTAGGTATGTTAATGCACCTATGTCTTTAACAAAGGATGGAAGATTCCTAGCTTGTTTAAACATTTCATCAACATTATCTAACCTAGAAGACCTATATGAACTATAACAAGACATCTTTGTTTTCAAAAGTTTTCTTTGTGTGAAAGGTATACAAGATTCACACTTAGACAAGTCCCAGGTAAGAGAGGTGAGTCATGAAGACTACTTAAGTACCAAGTCTTACCTTGCCAGAAATGTCTTAGGTTACTACTAGTTACCCTTTAAACAAAAATCACCTTTAAAATCAAAGAACACAACTCACAAACAATCACAAACAATTAAGCACAAATAAAAGACTAGACTCTCGGACTCTAGGAATCTAATGTGATAAGGCTTAGAGTTTAATCCCTTTTAGCCTAAATCACCCCTAAACGTGAAACACAAATCACACAATCAATATTAAAGTCTACTCCTATTATGAGGCTTGTAGCTTTGGCTAACAAGACACACTCACCTGTCTAGTTATGCTAAAAGTAAAGCAAGTAAAATTGCCAAGAGTTTGAAAGAGCATCAAGAACTCTTCCAAATACTTGGACTTTTTAAAAGGCCTTTTTACAAAACAAGCTAAAGCTAACAGTAGGCTAACACAAGCCTATTACAAACAAATTGAAGAAAACAATTACAAAAGCAAACAATCCTATGCTACGCTGCTACGGTCCTGGTCCACTTCATTCAGCTTTGTTGCTCAACTTTGTTGCTTCTTGATAGCTTCTGGAATCAATGCTTTTGAATCTCCTGGCCAGTATAATTCTACAATCACAAATCACAAAGCTGCTATGAGTATTCACTTGGTTAAAACAGATTGCAAAAGAGGATATAGGGTAGTAATAACTTCCCTTTCTTTTGGCTGCACAAGCTTTCCAAGCTTTCCACTAAGATTCTACTGCTGCTCAATTAATCTCGTACACAAATTGAATTCCAATGAAAGCAACTCTGCACAGATAATTCACACCAATTCAGCAGATCATGCAGTCCAACAATGAACAATTTAAATCCAAAACAGTTTAAATAGTCAGAAGCAATAAAACTAGATAACTCCCTTTAGTTCAACACTCCCACGTGAATTGTTTCTGCTTCTGGTTGCTTAAGCTAAACTCATGCTCATTCTAAACTAATTCTCAACTTCTATTGTACACCCTGCACTGGTTCATTTCTGCACACAAAATCAAACCCAAATCCAGCAAATACAAATAGGAATGTACATTAACCAGATTCAAATATATGGAGTTCAATCCTTAGTCCAACTGATTAAACAACCACCCCAAGCTAATCAAGTCAATGGAGAAAGATTAACATGATGCAATGCAGAAATTGGCAGTTAAAACAGTGTTGATGCAGAAATGAAGAAGCTCAAAACTAATTCAGAGCAGCATTTGCAATTCCTGATGCATCTACCAAGTTCCCATAGGTCTTATCAAATCAAAATCAGCATTCACATTCAAACAATTAATATACCAATGATTCCAGTAAACAACTTATAATCTAAAATGAATGCAAGAGCAGATTAAAATGAAAACAATCACAATTGCTCTAGGTTGATCACTCAAACTCCTTTTCCCTGCATAATGAACAATCACAAACAGTTAGATTAATAATGAATTCTCTATTTCAAAGTGCCAAGGAATTAGGCCAAATTAGCCTCACTAAACTCACTACACTCAGGCTTCTCTTTTGAAATTTAAAGCACATAAATGAAAAGGTTTGGAAGGGAGATTCTCCCTTGGCAGTTCAAAGCTGGAGAATCTTTCAGACCACCACCACCTAAGATGCTACCAAGCACACAAACCTTCTTTCAAATTCCAGAAACCAAAGTGTAAAAGCTTCTCAATCAAGAATGGCTAGGCTAAGGTCAAAATCAGAAACCAGAGTAGAACAGGACAACCACAAGCAATGGAATGACAAGACAGAAGAGCAATTGACTCAAGATCAACTCTAGACCAGATTACAAAAGCAAACAAAAGCTCAATTAAAGAACAGCAGAACAGAATGCACATATGAATTAGACAAAACTAAGACAGCCAACAAGTGACAAACAAGAAACAAAGCTATTTAAGAAGAAGGCACAAAAACTGAACCTACCAAAGGATCAAGAACAGATTCATAAATCAAGAAACAAAAACAAGTTGCAATATCATCAAAATTTTAAGCTCAAAGGAATTGAGTGAAACTGTTTGATGAAATGCTAATAGAGAACAACAGTTTTCTGGTGCATCAGATTTCAGAAAAGTTAATTGCACTGGTCTTTCAGCTTTTTATAACTATGTAAATGTTTCTTTTGTCAATTGTTTTTTTTATATGAAAACAGAACGACAAAGCTTTTGCTGCAATGACAACTCAGTTTCACATGCACAAATCACAGATTTCAGAAAAGGCAACCAACTAGCAACTTGTGAATGAAAAATGCCAAAAATTTGGTGGTTTAAAGAGTGAAAATGCTTAGGGAAGCTATAACTCGTGGTTTCTTTGCATCATCAGTTTCAAACAACTAAAACAAACTTGTTTGTAAAGCAAATAGATGAAGAACACACTATCTCAAAATTTGACTTAGTCAGCCCCCAAATTACTCAATGTAAGCAACTTAACCACTCAAATTTTGACTCAATGAAATCAAATAGATTTTGATCAACTAACTAAACTCAAAAACAAAATTTAAAGTTTGAAAAACACACTATGAAGTTAATGTAAGATGTCTAGCAAGAATCTATATGCTAGACCAAATTCAAAACACAAAGAAAATAGACTCAAGCAAAGTAATGCAGATCGGCCAACTGCAAATGAGACTCTACTAGAGTTTTCTCAGTGCAACCAAGCTTTGCCAAAGCAATTATTGCTTATATAGTATGCACATGGTACTGGCTCAATCAATCAAATGCATCTCAATGCTAAATTCAAAACAGATTATACTTCAATCAGCCAGTCAGATCTGAGATTAATGTCACTTGTCATGCACCCGAGTTCACCATGATTGTGTCATAGCTCATATGATGTGCATCAACTGAACAATTAATTCAGCATCTCAGATAAAAAAAATTCAAACAACAAATTCACATGACAGAACAATACAGGAAAAGATGCTTAAACAAAAATGACTCAAACAAGACAATTGGACCGAATAAAATGATGAAAAATAATACTCAAAGCATAACAAGCGCAGATCAAGAAACCTTATCAGAATTTGGAAACCTAAACACATGAAAACAAATTTCACTGAAATAAGATGCACGAAACACAAACTAATTCAATATCAAACCAGAAAAGAAATATTGAATTGATTCAATGACGAACAAAAATTAAACACAAGACAGTAAAGAAATTAACTAACAACATGAAAATGGAAGAATGAACTCAGAATCAAGACAGAATCAAAACACAAAACTAGAAATAAAGACAGAAACACGAATCAAACTGAAACAAGACTCGAAACAGAGATACTTACCTTTGAGGCGTGGACGCAACCAAGCTCTGGTGCCAACTGATGGACGAGCGCCCGAGAAGATGACGATAGAAACTGTGCGAGCACGATTCGGACTCCTCGAGGCTTCCTCCGACGAGTAATACGCAGCGGAATGTAGATGAAGCTCTATATTGAGAGCTGACTCGAAGGAAACTGAGAGAATCGAATTCGATTGCAGAAAACCCTAAAATCATGAACGAACCCTAGAAAAGAGGGAAAACTCAAATTGGACCGATTAAATGGTTCAAACGCAAGATTGATCGGTTCAAAAGCGTTTAAATGGTGCAAATGGAGGTTTAATCGGTAGAAATCAAAGAACAAATGGTAAAAAGGGTTTCAATCGGCTAAATGGAGGAAAATGGTCTAAGAAGGAAGAAACCCTAATGTGTGGTTGGAGATTGAAAAAGAAGAACGAAGATGTGGTTCTGTGATGAAGAAGAAGGTGAATATGTAGATCTGTGAAGAAGATAACCTGATTTGGAGTGTGGAGAAGCGAGACGAGGCTTGAGCGAAATGAAGCCTCGAGAGAATGAAGACGTGGATGTTGATGATGCACATTTGAGAGAAAGATGTGGCTGATGAAGTTTCGCCACGCATATGAAGGGAAATTAATGAAGGAGAGCGCCGTGGAGGAAAGCAATTAATGGAAGCACGGTGAAAAGCTAATGGAAAATGAGAAATGGAGGTGTGTGCAAGGAAGGTGGCTAGAGGGAGTCTTTGGACTCTCTAGCATGTGACTTTCAAGAGAGAATTATTTCTGAAGGTCAGAAAATCAAAATTCTCATTAAGCTCAAACGTGCCAATACAAGAGAGGAGTTGGGTATTTATAGTAACCCATGCTCCTTACAAGCTAAAATACATGCACAATAAAATGTGAAAACTACAAAAAAAAGGACACTAAGAAAACACATCAGGCAGGATTCCATCACTGAGTGCGTTTTCAAATCTAGTATTTATAAAGTTGTGCATCAAATCTTATCAGTTTCAGGCCCAACTAAAATTTTCAATCTTGTATATCCCAATAAAATAATTTCAACAACGACAAATTTCTAAAGGGTTCGACGTTTTATTATGCGGTTGAAGTTGAACTTTGACAATATAAGGATTGACTTGATGGGCGACAAATTTCTAAAGGGTTCGACGTTTTATTATGCGGTTGAAGTTGAACTCTGACAATATAAGAATTGTCTTGATAGACGTCGAATAGAAATTGAATTCGACGACAAACTTTAATAGGGAACTTAAAAGTTAATAAACTTCAAGGTTTAAAAAGGAATACTTCTCCAGGCAAATAAACCGTCATATAGTTTGATTAAATCTATCATGTATCATTATCAAAAACGAAATTCTTAAACCCTTCTTGTAAATGTCTAAATCCTGTTCTCAAATGGCTTCTTCATCTTCACGGCATGGAAAGAAGTGTGCACACTTTGTAAGAAATGCTAGTCCAAATGGGTGGATCAGTGATGACAAAGAACGATACAAATTTGAATGTATAGAAAATTCTTCGAGGTGGTCCCTCACAAGTTCTTCGATCTGGAATTATTCAAAAGAGAGGGGTTTCTCTTTCAAGATTGGCTTGTAGATGTTGGTCTTGAAATATTTATAGAAATGACCGGTGATTGCTATCTTGACCTGGAACAGGTCTTCTACCACAATCTGAAGGTTGTCGATGGTGTTATCTTTTACTGGTCTCAAAGCAGAAGGCTTCATGTCTCATGAAAGAAATTCTGAACTCAACCAATGGACCAACAAGAAGAAAATTTATAAGGAATATCTGAGAAGTCCAACAAGGCTAAAGGTATACAAGACGTATCTACTTGATGGTTTGAAAATGGAAGAAAAAATGTGTGCTTTTGTACTTACTTGGGTAATACTACCTGGAAGATGTTTACGTGATCGTTTAACTACTGCAGATTTATATTTGGTTCATGCCATAAAAACTTGGATACCAACCAATTGGGTTGTTGTTATGAGTGAGCACATGATTGAAATTGCAAGTAGTCATGGACATATTCTGCGATATGGTGTTTTTATCAGTAGTGTATTGAAGCATCATCAAGTTGATCTTACTGGTGAAAAAAAAATATTTGGTGCACTGAATAAAATGAAATAGGAAAAGCGGCATTGACACATAATGCTCTAAAGAAAACAAAATATGGCTGGGTGTTCAAGGATGTTGGCGAAACTCCTTCTACCTTCACTCCACAGACTGAGTTTGAAAGATTTGTTGTGGATCAATTTCGAAGGCTTTCAACAAGAATTTCAAAAGGTGAAAAATCTCTAATCATGATTCACAAGAAATTAGATGAAGACAATGCTCTCATAACTCCCTCAGTAAGTCAATCTGATGATGAAGACGACACAACAAAAGATGAGTCTCAAGAGACATCTGACTTAGATTAGGAAGAAGAGTCCATTTTACTTTATTTTTTTGAAATTAATGTAATATTTTAATATATTTTTGTATGTTTGAACTCTGTTTGAAATTTTAATATATACTTTTCGTGGTTATATTTTCATATTTTTCCTTTGTTTAATGTTAATATGGGTTTCTTTTTTAAATCCTTGAAGTTTTTTACGTCGAATTCTGAAAAACGTTGACGTTTTAAAAGATAAAAAATAAGAAAACGTGAATGTTACGTCGCATATTGTAAACGTTGACGTCAAAGATCAAGTTCGTTTCTTTAAATACAATTGCGGATCCTTGATCTAGTCCTCCACTTATAAAATTTAGTCGTAACTTGTCACTCTGATAACATATTTTTTTGGTTTTCTCATAGCTCTTTCAAGGTCACAAAAGTTAGGGTGAGGCATGAAGGAGCTATAGAAATCTAAAGAAATAAGTTAACAGATTTCAATTTCGTTTCAAGTAGTACAATTTCATTCATATTCATAGTGATTACAATAAGATTAGAAGCAAAAAGATGTGGCATATAATGCAATAGCAAAACAAACACAAATCAAGTAATAAACCAAAACAAACACAGAATAGAAACACAAAACAAACTCCATAATAAAATTCTAAGCCTCTATTCTGATTCAGAAAATTTCCATTGAATCCTCTTCACTAGACTCTTCACTTGAATCTTCAGTTGGAGAATCATTTTTATTCTTTTTCTGATGCAAAGCATCTATCTTCTGTTCGAGTCTCCTGAGTTTTTCAATAACAAATCTTTCAAAATTGGTTTCACGGAAGAAGTTGGTGTGGTCTTCATTTAGTGTAGGTGTGCTTCTAGAAATTTAAACCATATTCTCTTCATCCTTGAAGCACCATCCCTTTGTGGTCTTCACAAGGCCAATGGAAGTCAAGGTGTTTCGATTTATCATATTTGAGTAGTTACAAGAGCATTTCTTTTCACCACTAACATCCACACCTTGAAAGGTTAGGATTTTGCTGATAAACACAACATATGGTAGATGTCGTGCATGTTTGGTTCCTGCATCAATCATATGATCTTTTATTAGTTCCACCCAATTGGTAGGAACATCATTCTTGCTGGCATATAGCAGAAAAACATCTTCAGTTGTCATTCTGTCTTGTACAGGTCTAGCAGGTAAAATCACCCGAGCAAGAATGTGTATTATTATCTTTTCTTCTTTATTCAGTCCCTCATGCATATATAATCTTTCAATTGTGTATCTCCCAGGAAACCTTAACCAGTTACTATACATGTCCTTTCTCTTCAGCCATCTGTTTGTTTCTGAGTACCGTAAGTGAGAGAATAACTCTTCGGCTTTTAATCCTGCAACCTGAAACCAGACATCATTGTCAATTTGAACATTTACTCCTTTTACTCGAGAATGAAGGACACCATCTATGTTTCTCATATTGTTGTAGAATACCCTTACTAAGTCAGGGTACCAATCACCCTTCATCTGGACAAGTGTAGAGAGACCTTGAGTTTCAATACATTCATGAAAGTGAAATCCCTCTTTTTCAAATAAGTCGAGGTTCAAATATTTGTGAGGAACGATATGTTTAAACTTCGTCCATCTCAGAAACTCTAAACGAGTCTCCTCATCACTGATCCACCTGGAGAGATCAACATTTCTTGCAGCCACAACAGCCTTTCCTTTGTCTGTTGAAGGATGTGATGAAGAAGCCATTTGAATTTGGATACCAGATAATTTTCCTCAGTATTAGGGTTTAGTATCTTAAGTCACTCATGCAATATAGAAACAACTCAGTGTACATAAGATTTTAAAATTCAGTGTGTATGCGCAACGTCACGCGTTCAACGTCAAATAACATAACAGCCAACGTTAACAATAACCGGTGGCATTGTTGTAAATAAATTCATTCAATCCACGTCGAGTGGTATCAATACTGGACGTTGATCTCTTCGTTTCAAATATTACGTCAAATCTCTTAGCGTGTGTTCGTATGAAGGTAATTTACTGTTTACGCCATTTAACGCGGATGGATTTGCGAGAGGAAGTGTGTTCGCTTGCGGTGATTTTCAAAGATAGAAAAGCGAGGATTTGCGAGATTTCACTGTTTCGACCATCCGCTGTTATGAACTGATGACGTACATTAGATCGTGTAATTATGCTCAGTATCTTGTATGAACGTCGAATCCCAGCCGAATATGACGTTCAAACATAATTCAGTGAAAGGGTAAAAAAATCTCTGGATATTGATAATAAGTGCTTCTGACGAAAAATACGTCGACGATCTATGAGGCTTGGACGTTAAAGTGAGAGTTTAAAAGAAAAAAGAAAAAATAATAAAAAATGGTGCGAACTTTGGCTTTTGGATGAAGATTAAAACGTCGAGTACCAGCGAATTTGACGTAAAATTCTAGTCACACAATTAATGGTCCCAACCACTCCAATGCTCTTCACGTTGATAATCAAGTATACCCATTGAAAACCTACCCTACATAACTTCGCTAATCAAATTCATGTTAACTTTTTTCTTCTATTTTTTCTTTTTTTCCTTCACTAAACGAAGACATTTCTTTGTTAACCATGAAGGCATGGGGGAAAACCAGAGGAAAATGTTAACACTTATGAATTTCAAGTAGACCCTTTGAAAACCTACCCTACATAACTTCGGTAATCAAATTCATGTTAACTTTTTTCTTGTGATTTCCTTCTTTTCCTTTACTAAACGAAGACATTTGTTTGTTAACCATGAAGAAAAAAGGGGAAAACACAGGAAAAAGTTAACACTTATGAATTTCAAGTAGACCTTTTGAAAACCTATCATACATAACTTCGATAATCAAATTCATGTTAACTTTTTTCTTGTGTTTTTCTTTTTTTTTCCTTTACTAAACGAAGACATTTCTTTGTTAACCATGAAGGCAAAGGGGGAAAACACAGGAAAAAGTTAACACTTATGAATTTCAAGTAGACCCTTTGAAAACCTATCCTACATTACTTCCGCAACCAAATTCATGTTAACTTTTTCCTTTGGTTTTCCTTCAATTCCTCCTCTAAACGAAGTCATTTATTTGTTATCCATGAAGGCATGGCGGAAAACCAGAGGAAAATGTTAACAGTTATGAATTTCAAAAACATTCTCCATTGTTTTGCTTGTTTTGTTTATTTTACTTCCTGGTTTTGGTTATAATATCTTCCATCATCTTTGGTCTTCATTTTAGATGTTGTGTTTTGTAAAAGGGGATTTCTTTTTGAAATCCTCTAAGATATAGGACATCGGTGATCTAATAAAAAGACGTCAATCTCCAGGCCTTTGCATCGAATGCACTCAATATTCAACGTCAACTTTATAAATTTAACTTGTCTTGGAGTTGTTTCCACCATAGGAAATCAAATAGCTCTGAAATCTAATGGTAGAAGACAACTCCAAGACAATTTAAAAAACAATTCATACATTTTTGAATGATGAAGTTGAACATCTTCTTTATATAATTATTTTAGATTATAAAATTGTTTCAACATTAAACATATTGTGAACCATATTTCTTTTTCCTAAGCGCTTCCCTTTCAGTAAGATAACTTAATCTTTTGTACTATACAAAGCATTTTGTTGACTTGAATTTCAAAGGCCACCTTAATATGAACTGAGACCTGAATGTGACACTTTGAAATTTAAGTGAGCAAATTGCAATTTGAGGAACAAATATGCTTCGAAATCTAAGGAAAAGAAAACACAAAGGAAATAAAAACCATGAATCCTAATATGTTCAACAAAGAAACAAGAGGGCAGGGATTACTTGAAATATAAGCTATATTTATAGATGAAATGATGATGTCAGACTGGCTAAGAAATAGACGTACATTATATCATGAATAATGCTTAGCAACTATCACAGTCCATCATCTGTAGGAACGTTAAAGCCCAGCCATAGTGGACGTTCAAACATCATTCAATGGAAAGTAATACATCTCTTTTGATTCGGATAAGAACTAATTGACGTCCAGCCCCCAACAAACGACGTGAAAAACATTGTTGGAAACTGCACACCATTAATGTCCAAAGTACTCCACAGAGTCGGACGTGCTATTGAATGATTAAAAATTTAAAAGAAAAAAATTTATATAATTATTTTAGATCTCAAAATTGTTTCAGCATTAAACATATTTTGAACCATTTTTCTTTTTCCTAAGCACTTTCCTTTTAGTAAGATAACTTAATCATATTTGTACTTTAAAAAGAATTTTGTTCACTTGAATTTCAAAGGTCATCTTCATATGAACTGAGACCTGAATGCGGCACTTTGAAATTCAACCGAGCAAATTGAAATTTAAAGAACGAACATGTTTCGAAATCTAAGGAAAGGAAAAGGCCAAGGATATAAAAAACATGAATCCTAATATGTTCAATACTGAAACAGGAGGCAAGGGATTATGTGAAATCCAAGCTATATTTATAGATGAACCGATGACGTACATCATGTAATTATGCTTAGTAACTAGCACACTCCACCATCTTGTATGAACGTCGAAGCCCCGCCGAATTCGACGTTCAAACATCATTAAGAAAAAAAGCAGTAAATCTCGTTTGATTCATATAAAAACAAATCGACGTCCCGCCCCTCAGAAATTGTCTACTTTTCAATCACCCGCAAAGAAGGTGAGATTTGGAGGGCTTGAAGTTAAAAAGTTTGATGTGCCCCTCTATATTCATATAATTCCACTCTAAATTTTGCTAACTTAATATAATCGGTTCTAAGTAATAAAGAATCGATTCAAAGCATTATAAGTTAAGAAATGAAAATGACCTTTTAATGATTATTTATAGTCATATTAATGACAACGTGGCTGGATATCAATCACACGTTTGCTAAAATACTAAAAAGCAAAGAAATAATGCATGAGAGAGGTCAAATTTGTTTTTCTATTAATGTTAATCATAGTATTTTGTTGATATCATAATCATTTATACTAATAACTAATTATAATTATTAAATTAGTCAAAATAATTTATTTCAATGTGGCCAATAAAAGGTGTTCTAAGGGTTCATTTGATCTTTGATTGTCGTCGACTTTTTAAATTCGAGTTTTTTATAAACGCTTATGTGGTAGTCTTGATCGGTTTGTTTCAAATATACAGACCAATCTCTTTCATGATCTGGCCTGTCCGTCTCGACTTTTTTAATTTTTTTCTGGAGGTTCATAAGACAAAGATGGAAACACCACAATATAGGTATAAATGTTTAAGGCACCTAAGAAACCCTAAAAGAAATATTTGCCACAAAGATGTTAATCTTTGATAAGAATCAGAGTTGTAAACCAAGAACCAAAAGAATCCTCTCTCAACATTACAAATGCATATTTTGACTTCCAAAATGTCTACATATGTATTTGGTGTTCCTATATATAGGTATAAATGTTTAAGGCACCTAAGAAACCCTAAAAGAAATATTTGCCACAAAGATGTTAATCTTTGATAAGAAAAATACAATTTATTTTATTTCCTATACTAATTATTATTCAGGAGATAGTCCTCTATCATACCTTTGGCTCGGGTCAGCCTATCCCTACCTTTGGCTCAGGCCGACCCGTTTCGACCTTCAACTTATGTTAGTTTTTCTGGACCTTTAGTCTTAATCTCCGAACATTCATTTTGGGTTAACCAGTCTCCACCGTCAAACTTAACCTGCCTTAATCTTTGACCCAACCCATTCTGTCTTAATTTTTGGGTTAGATCTGTCTGACAATTCTCCATACACGCTGTCTCTTCTCGATCTTTGACTTGGTGTGATGCATCTCTGTTGTTAACTTGTCTAAATATTTTTTTTTCTAATTGAGCTATCTCAATTTTTGTCCACGATATTCTATCTTAACCTTCAGTTTATCAGTCAACTTAATTTTTTTTCTCAAACTTAAAGTATTATAATTTAAAAATCAATTAAAGTCTTTTAGTATAATCATACCTATCTTCAGCCTAAAACATTCATTTCAAATTACTTTTAATAATATAAAAATATTTATTATGATTTTAATTATTGTGATTTATAACTGAAACTCAATTCTCATAAAATATTATTACTATTATTTTTCATATGAAATTAAATTAATATTTTAAAGAAACAAAATTTTATTCTCTTTAAATTTCACCAACAAATCGTTCTTATATTTTATGATATGTAAATATTACAAGATAAATTTACACAAATTTATATAATATAAAAATACCAAAAGTATTGTAAATCTTATCTTAAAATATAAAGGTAATGGTGGGTTATGGGAGGTTCATAAAGGAAAAAAGCACAGAAAACGACGGGAGGCTGAAGAAGAAAACCTCGTATATTCGTAACGTTGCATTTCTAATGGGAGGTTATCTTAAAATGTAAATCTTATATTAAAATAGAATGGTAATGGGAGGTTATGAGAGGTTTTATAATGGAAAAAAGAAAAATAGAAAGGTGCGAGGATAAAGAATAAAACGTCGAATATCCGTGGAATTCGACGTATCCTTTATCTTTTTTCAAACTCTTTGTCTTTTGGGGACAATTAGTACGTCGAAGCCCAGTATAGACGTTCGACGTAACCTTTGTATTTTTTAAGCTGAGAAGTTAAAAACTACTAGATTTTGAAAGACGTTCTGAGAATTCTATCCAGACATGGCTTCTTCATCATCATCATCTAGATGAAAAGAAAAGGTTGCCTGGGTTACAAGGAACGCAAACCCATCTGGATGGATAAGTGATGAAGAGATCCGAGGAAAGTTTTTATTCTGGAGAGTTATAAAATATGTAGTTCCTCATAAGTATCTAGACCTACAATTGTTCAAGAAAGAAGGGTTCCTTTTTCAAGAATGGATTAGATATCAAGGGCTTACTGATTTTGTCCAGATGAAAGGAGATTGTTATCTAGATTTGGTAGAGGTTTTCTACAAAAACCTGAGGGTTGTAAATGGGGTCATTCACTCAAGGGTAAAAGGTGTTAATATTACTATTGACGATAATGTTTGGTCAGATATTACTGGATTGAAAGCTGAAGGTTTGGATTCTCATATCCGTAATTCTAAGTCAAACAGATGGATAACAAAGAGAGCTATATATATAAACTGCTTAAGATATCCACGAAGGTAAAAGATGGATAAGCAGTACCTACATGATGGCTTAAATAAGGAGGAGAAACTGATTGCTTATGTCCTCACTTGGCTACTGCTGCCTGGAAGATTTGTCAAGGACAGAATGTCAACAAAAGATGTATTTCTATTGAATGCTATCAAGACTAGAATCCTAACCAACTAGGTTGCGATACTAAAAGACCGTATGATCGCTGCAGGTCATAAATATGCACACAAATTGCCATATGGAGTATTTATCAGCCAGGTGCTGATACTCCAAGGAGTAGATGTATCTCAAGAAGACAGACTTGTGTGCAACAAGTCACAAGAAATTGGTATACTAAGTCTGTTTTCTATTGGGCTGGAAATGACTACGAATGGATGGTTCTTCAAAGATGAGCTAACTGTTGGAACTACACCTACTCGTGTTGTATATCATACTGCCTTCGCTCCACAAAGTTATTTTGAGAAATATGTTGCTGATCAATTTAGGAAGAAGTCTGAAAGGGATGAAAGAGTTGAAGATACTCTTTTCAGATGGGAGAAGAAGGGAAACAATATTGGCATTGGCTTTGAAACTGAAGATTTGGATGATGAGTCAACTGATGAAGATTGAATGGAATCTTCTTCATAAGAATAGGGACTACTTTTTTATATGTATTTTTTTTATATTTTGTAATCATGGCTATTAAGTCACCTTTGGTTTTACGTTCTGCTTTCGGTTTTATTTTGAAATGAAATGAAGATTTATTTTAGTAAATGATATGTGAATTGTGAATGTTGATTGCATTGTATGTGGACTAACCCTCAATCTAGTTGAGAAGAGAAGATTATGCAGTTCTGATATTGATCAAAAACTGATCACTAGTTTAAAAGTGCAAATTTCAGTACACTGCTAACTTGAATCGATTAAGGAAGAAGTAAAAAGAAAAAATTTCATGCCTTCAACGTTGTATGGGAGGGGAGAAAAGAAAAAAGATCCAAAAGTACGGTACTTTTTTATACTACCAGAAGAATAAAACGCCGAATTCCAACAGAATTAGACGTTCTATTAATGCTCTCGTGTTTAAAAGAAAAAATTAAAAAGAATTAAAAAGGTAGAAACTTTTGGCTTCCAATACTACGTCTAATACCCTTCAAATTCGACGTAACCTTTGCAATTTATATGAAAAAATTAATAAAAAAAGGCGCATTGTTTTAAGAGAAAACGTCGAATTATTTGGGACTTCGACGTTGTTTTTAAACATAACGTCAAATTTTTATTGTATTCGACGTGAAATTCATTTATTGAATGTAAAAACATAACAAAGTCTCACTGTTTGTTCGTGGTTCCATTTCTGCTTGAACTTTCTTCTTGGTGGACGACTGTGATAAAGAAAGAAGGTTATCTTTAAGTCGTTTCTGTCTTTGTAATGTCATTTGGTTCTCATTTCTAAGGTTGACCGATATTTTTTCGTTTATCTTTAGGCTGTTTTTCGTACAACGAACTTCATCATCTTTTCCAGTGACACCATTTGAAGTATGTTTTTTTTTTTCTTAAAATACTCTTACATATGATGTATGTGCTCGTGTTTGTGTTGTGTTTGTCGATTCTGGACGTATGATATCTATATGTATAACGATACTATGATAGTTTTTTTTTCCTTCAACGTATGATATTTGTGTTCGTTCGTGGTCAACGAACTTCGTCATCTTCTCTAGTGACACCATTTCAAGTTTGGTTTTTTTCCCTTCAATATCTCTTACGTATGATATATGTGTTCGTGTTTGTGGTGTGTTTGTCGATTTTGGACGTATGATATTTGTATAACGATAGATATTTGTATTCGTATACGTATACTATGATAGTTTTTTTTTCCTTCAACGTATGATAGGTATTTATTGTTGGTTCTCTACGTAAGTTAGTTTTTTTTTCCGTGGATTCTTTGATTTTAGTGTAGTAGTATGGATCGAAGCTGGATTCATCAGTGTCGTATTAGTGAATAGTATGAGCGAGGGGTTTCTGAGTTCATACAATATGTTAAAGAACACGCAAAACCAATGAACGGGGCATATTTTTGCCCTTGTGTTTGTTGTCTCAATCAAGTATATGAAGACTTGGACAACATCCGTGATCATCTGTTCATCTATGGAATAATGAGAAGTTATACAGTTTGGACTTGGCATGGGGAAGTATTATATAAGCCAACAACTTTAAGAGGTTCGGATTATGTTGACGAATGGATGAGTGATCATTTAGACGAAATGGTACGTGATGTTGGCGAAGAAAATTTTGGAAGAGCTCATTTATACGATAGTCTTAAGAACAATTCAGATCAAGAGTTGTATCCAGGATGCATCAACTTTACAAGGTTATCGGCTACTTTGAAATTGTTTTGTTTGAAAGCAAGAAACAGATGGACTGATAAAAGTTTCACGAAATTATTGGAGTTGCTGAAGGAGATGCTTCCAGAAAATAACACGTTACCTATCCGTAATTACGACGCGAAGAAAATTCTATGTCCAATGGGTTTGGAATACCAAAAGATACATGCATGTCCCAATGATTGTGTATTGTATAGAGATTAGTATGCTTCAATGAAGGTGTGTCCGATGTATGGTTCTTCACGATTTAAGAAGAAACTTGATGGAAATAACGATGAACACAATGAAGGTCCATCAATTAAGGTCATGTGGTATTTACCTATAGTACCTAGGTTGAAACGATTGTTTTCTG
Source organism: Vigna angularis (assembly GCF_016808095.1). NCBI lineage: Eukaryota > Viridiplantae > Streptophyta > Magnoliopsida > Fabales > Fabaceae > Vigna > Vigna angularis. Next base: position 12,750,978 of record NC_068971.1, read on the forward strand.
TTAAAGAAGATGCGAAGAATCTTATGTGGCACATTGATGGAAGAAAATGTGATAATCTCCTTCGACACCCAGCTGATTCCCCACAATGGAAGAACATTGATGGCACATTTTCCGAATTTAGTGCAGAGCCAAGAAACTTAAGACTTGAACTTGCTACCGATTGTATGAATCCTTATGGCAACTTAAGTAGCAAACATAGTTCATAGCCAGTTATTTTGATGATTTACAATCTATCTCCTATGTTGTGCATGAAGAGAAAATACATGATGTTGTTTGTGATGATATCAGGTCCTAGACAACCTGGAAATGACATTGATGTTTATCTAAAACCGTTAATTGACAATTTAAAAATGTTGTGGGAAGAGGGCGTCGAGGTCTTCGATTCATATTCAGAAGAAAACTTTCGTTTGCGTGCAATGTTGTTTTGCACCATAAATGATTTCCTTGCATATGGGAACTTGAGTGGTTACAGTGTTAAAGGTCATTTTGCATGTCCGATTTGTGAAGAAAATACTAGTTATCTTCAACTGAAGCATGGGCAGAAAACTGTGTACACAAGACACCGAAGATTCCTTCCTCAAAATCACTCTTACCGTAGATTGAAAAAAGCGTTTAATAAAAGTCCTGAGGATGATGTAGTGTGCCGACCACATAATGGGGAAGAAGTATACGACCAGGTGAGGAACATTGATGTTGTCTTCGGAAAACATAAAAAAAGACCGTTGAGAAAAACATTTGGAAAAAGCGATCAATATTCTTTAATCTTCCATATTGGTGTAAACTTGATGTGCGACACTGCATATACGTGATGCATGTTGAAAAAAACTATATGTGATAGTGTTATTGGGACTTTACTAAACGTTAAAGGAAAGACAAAAGATGGAGTGAAAGCACGACAAGACTTGCTTGACATGAGAATCCGTTCTGAGTTACATTCGCAATCCATAGGAAGACGCACCTATCTTCCTCCAGCTTGTCACACTCTTTCAAAAAAAAAAAAATTTGTCAATGTTTACATAGTGTGAAGGTTCCACAAGGTTATTCGTCGAATATTAGTAGCCTTGTTTCTATGAAAGATTTGCAGTTAGTTGGTTTAAAGTCTCACAATTGTCATGTCTTAATGCAACAACTTTTACCAGTAGCTATTCGAGCCATATTACCTGCCTCTGTTAGAGGTATTCTCACACGTTTGAGTTTGTTTCTCAATTCCATTTGCAAGAAAGTTGTTGATCCTCTACAGTTAGATGATTTGCAAAATGAGTCCATTAGACTATTGTGCCAATTGGAAATGTATTTCCCACCCTCAGTTTTTGATATCATGGTTCATTTGATTGTCCATCTAGTAAGAGAAATTCGAATATGTGGGCCGGTTTTCCTGAGGTGGATGTACCTAGTTGAAAGATACATGAAGATCTTAAAGGGATATGTTAAGAATCAATTGAGACCGGAAGCTTCGATTATAGAGCGATACATTACAGAGGAAGCCATTGAATTCTGCTCAAGTTATATGCCAAGTTTTGACCCAATAGGACTTCCAAAGAAAAGACATGAAAACAAACATGAAGGAAAGGGAGTTCGAGGAGTAAGGATTGAAAGTGTTAGTGGAAAAGAAGTTAATCAAGCTCATTTGTACATTTTAAACAACACAGAGGATGTTATTCCTTACATTTCACAACACATTGATAAAATTAAGTCAGCACATCCACGTATGAGTGAAAAGTAGACACTTAATGAACATAAAAGATCCTTTTTAGCTTGGTTTAAGAAAAAGATTTATGCGACTCCGAATGTTTCTGAAAATCTATTGAGACTAGCTCGTGGACCTAACACTGATGTGATCACTTTCGGCGGCTTACATAAATAATTACTTGTTCTATTCAAAGGAGGATGACCATAAAAGTAGAGTTCAAAATAGTGGAGTTACCCTACAAGCTAAGGCTGTACACTTTTCTAGTTCCAAGGATAATAATCCAATTACAGCATCAATCAGTTATTTTGGAATAATACAAGAAATTTGGGAAATTGATTGTCACTTTTAGAGTTCCAGTTTTCAAGTGTAAATGGGTTGAAATTAATTCTGGTGTGGTGACAGAAGACCTCAGATTCACTTTGATGGATCTTAAAAATATGAGTTACACGGATGAACCATTTATTATGGCTAGTCAAGCAAGACAAATATTCTATTTCACTTACCTAGTGAATCATAAATGGTTAGTGGTATTGGAAGGCAGAGCCATGCACACAACTGATGATGAAGACTCTCTAGATGTACTTGAGACCAACTCCTTCTCATCAAGAACCAATAAAATAAGGTTGATGATGTACCCGATGAAATACATGCAACTCGATGTGATCACAACGAAGGAGTATGGGATAAATAGGTGTCTTAACATTGTTTTAATTACTTGACAATTTATTTATTTTGTCTGTTCTAACTATAATTTACTAATACTTTGTAAATAGGTATGACGAGCTCTAGATCAGGTCCGACGGGGGGAGGGGGTAGATCTATGACTCGGATGCCTGATGTCACATCCCGTCGGGTTAATGATAAACCATTGACGGTGGAGTTTGATCCCCGAACATTTATGCCTATTGGGGCACATGCAGCATCGTTTAGGAGTTACTTGGGCGTGATGGCAATCATGTCCCTATTGTCGCTACCTATTGGGATGATGTCCCACAGGTTGACAAAAATCTACTATGGTAGGATATTTTGGTATGTTTAAGATGTTTTACTTCCATCATTGACTTATTTTTGTTGATCATGCTTTAACATTAATTTTGTTTTTAATAGGAAAATTGGGATATCCCTAATGATGAGAGGATAAGGAAGAAGATTTTATCCCACATTGCAGTCCGGTGGAGGGACTTTAAGACGAGAATGACACGTCTATACGTCTTTGGCTCTAAACAGAACGACACTCCTTGTACAAAATATAAAATAACTAAGGAGGAGTGAGTGCAATTTAAAAAATCTAGACTTACTCCTGATTGGCCGGTATGTTTTTTAATATTTTTTTCTAGTCACACAAGATGTTAATTTGTTATTTATGCTTAATGAATTTCATTTATTCATAGGTGAAAAGGATAGCCGCCTAGCAGAGGCAGAAGCTTAATGATACACCACACGTACTGTCACGTGGTGATTATGCGTTATTAGAGAAAAAAGATGAGAAAACGTCGTGTTGAGGAGTTAGGTCTTGAGTCACCTGATCTAGCACCTCCACCAGCTAGACATGAATTATGGAAGGCTGCACGAACAAAGTCCAATGACCAGTTTACATCCCAGTCTGCTCAGGAGATATCCCAAAGAACTGTAAGTGGAAACTTTTAACTAATTACAATAGTTCATAAAAAAAGGGTTAAATATGTTTTTAGTCCCTATACTATCACGCGATTTTGGGTTTAGTCCCTCTTTCAAACTAAGGTACATTTTAGTCCTCCTTCTTAAGGAAACTTTGATTTTAGTCCTCCAAACCCAACGGCGTTAAAAAAAGGTCGAGGTGGCTAACGGTGAAATTGTACGATTTTTTTTTTCTAACATTGAGTCAGTCTTTCTCAACTTTTCTCTCTCCCTTTCCCTCGTCTCCTTCCATTGGGTCAGTCTTTTCCACTGTCACCTCTCTCTCTTCAACTTCTCTTTCTCTCTCATTCCTCCAAACCCATTCCAATTCTCACTCTCATGAGTTAAAGAAACCTTGAAAAGTCACAATCTCATATTTGTTCTTAATGAAAAGGTTTAATTACCATGTCTGCTTCATGAATGCATATACACATAAATCCTACATTTCAACCCTATCCATATTCAGATCCATATCTAACTACAACAGACTCCTGTATCTGTTTTATACATAAAAAAAACACAATAAATGGAACAGAAATAATTAAAAAATAAATGGTAAAAATATTACCTGGTTGAAAATAAAGCAGTATTCTTCCCTGCTTCATTATTTCACTGTTTTTAATTCTTCAATTTTTAAATTAAACACTGTTTTTAAAATTATTATCTACCAAATAAATACATTTATCGGAATAAATTTCTTAAAATTAACATTTCCTATTAATAGAATATTATTTCTATCAAAAGCTAGAAACATATAAACATACTCGTTTCCACACCTTTGATATGTTATCCCCATATGCTTGGCCTTTTTTCTAAATTACTATTAAATATAAGAGATACCTTTGGAGAGAACATCAGCTGAAGCTCTATCGTTGCTCCATCAAACTTTGAGCTTCATGAAAATGTCATGGGTTAGTCTGTCTTTGTGTTCAGCATGTTAGTTTGGTATCCCAATCCCCATCCATATAGGAATGAACTATTTGAAACTGAATTGCGTGCAAGTTTTTGTTGTGGAAGCATTATGTTATGAGGTGATAATTTTATCTTGTCATTTTAAGAACTAATGACGTGCGCATTCATTTGAGTGGTGGTGGTTTAATTGTTGCTCGTAGTTGAAGCACGGGTTACTAGACATTTTGGTTTATTCACGGTCTTAGGTTCTTAATGCCAATTTTACACAGATCATTAAAGTGCATTATGTTGGTATCTGAAATCATTCAATGTGTTTCATCATCTAGGAGTCAGTGCCCATTCAAGTGTAGCATGGTGTTTCTGGAATTCAATATCCTGATAGCTATCAACAACCGTTACAGCGTCAATGACCTTTTTGCAGAGGGTGGGGAGGTTGGGTAGAAGATGGAAGGAAGAGACGAGGGAGAGAGAGGGAGAAAAGGTGAGAAACACTGACTCAGCGTAAGAAAAGAAAATCATGTCAGTCTACCGTTAGCCACGTCAGCTGGTTTTTAACGGTGTTAATTTTGGAGGACTAAAATCAAAGTTTCCTTAAGAAGGAGGACTAAAATGTACCTTATAGTTTGAAAGAGGGACTAAACCCAAAATCGCGTGATAGTATAGGGACTAAAAACATATTTAACCCATAAAAAAATTATGTAACAAACTTTTTAATGTGTCTAACTTCATTATGATATGTAGGATGACCTGGATGACCAACAGAGTCAAGGCACATTTGTGGCACAAGGTAGGGAGGACCTCCTAGTAGCAACCACAGGTCGGCTAGACTGTCTAGGTCATGTGCGTGTTGTTGGAGGAGCTACTGGATTGAGGGACTACTTTGGCCCTAAACCAAGAAGCACAGAAGTTGTGACTCAGGAAATGGTTAGTAACATCAGGCAACAGGTGCAAGTCGAATTAGAGGAAAGCATGGGTGAATGCTTAAGAATGCTCGAAGAAAAACTTGCGATGATCACCAAACAATAGTAACAACAACAATAGCAACAAGAGCAACAACAACAACAACAACAAGAGCAACAACAACAGTCACAGCAGGAGGACGTCCCTACAGATGATCCTACTGCACCTCGTGTGAGCACCAAAGGCTCATGCTCTACTGCAAATCATACTAATTACAATATTCAGTATGAGTTTCTGGCTGATGAGGATCCTCTGCGCGTAGTGGTCGTGGGACGACAGATTGCAGGAGGCCAGACCATTCATGGTGCTCCTTTACTGCCCACTCACGCGCGGGTAATGATTGATGATCCAAGAGACCCCCAGGCTCGAGTGTCAGTGCCTACATTTGAAATCCAATTTGTGGGAAAGGCCTTAGGCACATTTATAGCTTGGCCTAAGGCTGTGATGATGCCATATTTTGGCCCACTAGCGGTATTATATTCTTCTTTTTATTATCTTAAATCTTCAAGTTATAATTAAATGATTCCTAACTTTTGTAAATGTGAGTTGCAGGTCTACCATTTTGAGAAACAACCACTACAAGAAAAAATTGAATTACATACAACCAAAATTCGTATATAAGACCCAAAATCCATATATAACACTTGATTACATACGACTTACATACGGACAAAAATCCGTATATAAAACTGTCGTAGCTACTTTATATACGGATATATCCGTATATAACTTATATACGGATATATCCGTATGTAAATTATATACGGCAAAATCCGTATATAAAATCCGTATGTAAATTACATACGGATAAATCCGTATGTAAAATCCGTATATAAAATTCGTATATAAATTACATACGGATAAATCCGTATATAACTATAATTTTATAAAAAAAAATTAGATGATCTCACATCTATACCCAATAACTAATAGTTTCATATACTGATAAATATAAAATAAAACTACCAAATTGTAAAAAAATAATACCAAATATCTGTCAGTTTTTATTAAAACGTGATGTTTGTTTAATCCATTATAGTATTACACCATTCATTCAGTCAAAGATCATATTGCACAAGTCTTTCACATTTAAAAGTCAAATATATTATAATATTACAAAATCATGATTGTGAATTAAATTTATAAAATGTATAATAGTCATAAATAAATAGTACAATTCATAAATAAATAGTACAATTCATAATATGGAAAATGTAATAGTAAATTAAACTACTTATACAATTAGTTATCTGTGAAAAACTATCTAAGAATTGTTCCACCAGTGTTTGAAACACCACTAACTAGTCATTTATCATCAAGGCAATGGCTCTAAACCCCAAATAGAGAGAATCTTCAATTCTTGTATTGTTGAGTACAAGATTTACCAAGTGTATAGAAAAGTCTTGATGATGATGCATTTGATTGTAAAGGCCTTGTGGCAATGCCTGCCATTGTTGCAAAAATGTGAAGCCAAGTTCGAAAACTTTTGCTGAGGAACACTTCTCATTCTTTCCACCATGCTCTTCTCCTGAGAGTAACACATCATTTAACACTATTAGAAAAAGGTTATATTTCAAAACAAACAATGACAAAGAATGAGGTTCTGGGCTTTATATAGTTGGAGACCAAAGTCATTGATAAATTAAAACATTACTGTAAAAAAGTAATTGAATAAAATTATTATTCTTTACTGAACGTTCTATTGGAATGGCCCACATGAAAATGGTTTAGAAACTAGTAATTACTACCTAGTATGCAATTCATGTCTTGACTATTAGTATAAATTATTATTTATTTTTTGCTAGTAATGAATTATTGTCAGAGCGGCTGCAGCGGAATGGTTAGCGTGGAATAATAAACCAAGAGGGGGGGTGAATTGGTTCTTACTAAAAACGTGTGCCTTAAAAATTTCTACTCAATTAAACTTACTTAGCAGATAATAAAGACAATAAAGTAGAGTAAGGTTGAGAGAAATTTGCACAGATGATTTTATCCTGGTTCGGATCTTACCAATCCTACGTCCAGTCGCTTATCTCAAAACAAGATAAACACTTCACTAATCACAAAACTATTACAAACTACAATCACACAGATACAATTTGTAAAAGTTTAGAAAACACCTCTCTTGAAGCCACAAGAGATGAAACAACACCTCCTTTGAATCTTCACAAAGGATGAAACACTTCCTCCGAATACTTCACGAAGGATGAATTCCTCTTCCAAACACTTCCTTAGATGCACCAAGGATGAACCAGCTATTCCTCTATCACCGTAGCAGTATTTCACCAACTCTACAGACAGAGTTTCCTTAGCTGAGCAAGAGCACACAATTCTCAAGAGTTTCAGAGTATTTGAGCACAAGGGAAGAGTAGTTGGTTCCTCTTGAGAGAAAATGAGAGTCTATTTATAGACTCATCCAAAGGCTCCTCCATTTTTCGTTTTCAACCTTTCTGACAGTGTTAATCGATTAGCTACAGTGGTTAATCGATTAACAACCCAACGGATACTTCAACGGCTCTAAAAACGGCTAGTTTTTCAAACGTTCACTATGTTAATCGATTAACAGCCCTTGCTAATCGATTAACGTTAATCGATTAACACCCCTTGTTAATCGATTAACACCGAAATGCTGTGCTTCTCCATTCGTCTCTGGAACAATCGATTAACACCCTTTGTTAATCGATTAACGTTAATCGATTAACACCCTCTGTTAATCGATTAACACTGCACAGAATTTTACTTTTGATTTATTTTTACATCACTTTTGAATGCATACATAAAACTACTAATTCTCGTATGTTTATACAATTATATTACAAAAGGTTACAAGTCTTCAAAAGATCATTCTTCATGAGTCTTCATGAGTCTTGTTTGTTCTTGACTTGATTTGTACATCATCAAAACTTCATCTTCACATTTTGCTAACAATTATATCCTGTCACACCATAAGAGAAAATAAATTTTCAAATTAAGTATTTATAAGTCACAATTTTATAATATAGTAATGCGTGATATAATAACAAAAATAGCAAAAATTTATAAAGTAGTTAAAGTTATTAACATCATAATCAAATTAGTATTTATCAGAGGAGCAAATTGTCATTTTAATATTCATTAAAATAAAAATTGCAAGAGTTTATTAACACCAGAACCCCATTCATTTATCCTTCTATTAGACCAAAAATAAATACAATCATACCTTATCCAATTATACCAGATATACAATCATACCTTATCCAATTATACCAGATAATCATACTAACCTTGTTTCACTTTGAGGCACTACTGTTAAATTCAGGTTTACTTTAAATGTCTGAACTATTTGTGTTGTTTACAAATAAAAAGTTTTATACCCATAACTGCAAGCAGACAAAAGTATCAAGTGCTATAGATCACTAAACTATAACTTGTTTCAGGATGTTTGGATCATCTGCCTAATTAGAAAATTAACGTGTCCATTCCCACCTATCTTATGAGTGCAGATATAAGTTGCATCTTCGCACCACTTCATACATCTCCAACCTCATGTGGAAATGTTGTTTATTATTATCACATATAATGATCACATTAAATAGTAACGCTAGTGATATAAAAATGGAAGGGATACAATTTGGTAAGAGAAGAATAAGATTCCATGATTGTGTACCTTAACAAAATATTCATCTTCAAATCCCTACAGCCACACTGTTTACCCTTAATGTTTTCATGGAATTCAATACTTCATCTCAAACTTTGAAACCCACTTGGTAGACTTAGTAAGAGCTTTTAAACTTATAGGAAAAAAATGTAACTTGAACTTTCATTCTAATTGTTGAATGAAAGAAATATCTTATGTTTACATTTAATTAAATCTTTTAAGTATTTTATAAAATTGAGTATTTTTAATTCACTCTATTCAACACTTTTATATATTTGAGTTTCTTTCATCTAATTTTTCTATTGACTTGTTTAAGAATAAAAATGAAACATTTTGCGTTAATAAAAAATAATATTAAAAGTAAAATAAAAACATAAGTAATTTTTATTAATTTTATTGGTTAAATGTTGCACTAAAATTAATACAAAACATATATTAGGAACTTTTTCCACTAATACTTAAGGGAGGTGCCCTGATTATGCAGTAAGTTGTTGCTTGGGTACCTTTGCGCTTCTCTTTTAATGTAGCTAAACACTTACATACTATCTAATTCATTTTACTCTGTTAATTATGATTTTTCAGAAGTTTCTAGATAAAATTTTGGCATTCAATTCAACCAAGAAAACAAAATGGGTAAGTTTTGACCTCCACTAATGGCAAGGCTAAGAATAAAATGGAATCTCAATTGAATTACTAGTGAACTCTGGTGCTGCATAATTTGTTGAACCAAAAAACAAAAGTTAATTTCAAAAGTTTATACTAAAAAGTATCTCAATTATGGCAATGCAAATATCATGGCAGTTATAAAATGGTGGCACTAAGTTAAGAAAAAAAGGATTGGAAAAAGAACTGAAATACCAAATGCATGTCAGTCACAAGGTCAATATATATTTTACACAAAGTCAATTTAATGTATGAAGGGTACATTTCCAAAGGAAAACTTCACTCAAGAAATTTGGGTGAGATAGATGAGAGAAATACAGAGGGGTAGCAAGAAATAGAAAGAAAGAGAAAGAGGAGGGGAAGAGTGGATAAAACAGAATGGGGAGGTTTAAGAGAAAGAGGAGACATGTGTGCAGGAAGAGCATTGAAGCATTCAAATATTTGTGTTTAATCTAGGAGGAATGAAATCTATTTTGAGTTGCTGGGTGGGGTTAGCTCTGCCAGCAGCCTCAGGCTATTCACCTAAACTACTAAGGCTTGTGTAGTTGAGAGCTAGAATAGTTAAGAGACATAAACGGTGTTGCCTATAAATAGGGAGAGGTGTTGAGAGGAGTGGGAAGTCAATTGAAGAGTCGGTACTACAGCAAAGTAGAGTCCTGGATCTCTCAAATATCCAGAAAAATTGTGTTCTTTCTTTTCATCAATCAACAATATTCATATCCACTGAACCTCTGAACCAGTTTTTATCACTACTATTGTCCACTACCTTTACCTCCACAACATAACACAAGCGCTAACTTCCCCAAAACTCCCCATAATTCATAATTTTTTTCAGAGTTCGAAAGTCAAACTCAAAAGTCTAGCATCCAAACAGTTGAAAGTAAATGAAAAAAATGCATTCATTTGAAAAAGGAAAAACCCTCCTCACCAAAATCAAATCTCTACAATCTAACAAAACTAAGCTGAACCCACTCAGATGTCAAATTAAGAAATTCAAAATCAAACCCATAACATCCAAAAAAAAGCAAAGTATTGCTTATCATATTACTCTGTAATAGAGAAAAAATATCTACGTTCCCATGGTATACATCTAACCTTATTATCCTACTAATCATTGTCCTAATCTCAAATATAGAATTTGAAAATGTTTAAACATACAATGATCATAGCATCAAAGGAAATCGACACAACATCGTTCTATATATTTACCCTAACAATAATATTGACGCGAGTGGAATTGAAACATCAAAGTTGAAGTTATGGCTTTGCACTTACATGATTGCTGCTATGGTTGCTCTGATTCTATCCAAGCCTCGCCGTGGCAGTGGCGATGGCGGTGGTTGTGGCTGTGGATTCAGAAGATAAAAACTAGTAAATCCCTAATTCTAAAATCTTTTCATGCTTATTAACGAATTATTGCGGGTAACCTGAATGAATTAAACACAGATTAGGGTCGACCCTTTTTCGATTTTACGCAATACTAGCATTAGAGATTACTACGAAAATTAAGGAAGAAAGGATTACTTACCAGATGAAGGTCTTAGCATCATCCTAACAAAGACCGCCACTGAACCACGGAGGTGAAACGAAGGTGCTGAACGAGATTCCTCAACGAGGCACAAGGAGATTTAGGGAAAAGGTTTTTCGCACGAACACAGCTCGAGTGTTTCAGTGCGTTCGAGAGATGAGAGTTTCAATGCATCGAGAATGGATGGTTGAAGTTAGGGTTCGAGAGAGATTTGAGAGAATCAATGCGTGGAGAGTGCGTGGAGAGTGAAGAGTTGAAGTTAGGGTTGCAGAGATATTTGAGAGAATCAGTGCGTAGAGAGTGGAGACTTAAGGTTAGGGTTGCAGAGACATTTGGGAGAATTAGTGGAGAATGCAGAGCTAGGGATCGAGAGAGATTCGAGAGAACACACCTCAAGCGAGTGTTCCACCAAACAAGGTTCGAATGAAATATAATTTCAATCTTTTTAAAATAAAATTAATTTTCAGATCCGTATGTACCATCGGTGGGTAACACTTGCTTCTATACTTACATACGGATATTATCCTTAGGAAACTCTTCTGCCACCATGCGCAAAAAATACATACGGATTTTATATACGGATATATCTGTATATAAAATTCGTATATAATATTTGTATATAATTTCACTTTTAAGATCTGTATATAATATCCGTATATAATACCCATGTTACATACGGATCAAAATCCGTATATAATTATCGGTAGATAATAATCATTTTTCTTGTAGTGAACCAATGGCTCAACCTGTGAGGCTCGTGAGGAAGCAGAAGACCATGATTCTATATCCATATTGACCTCGAGATTAAATAAGTTGAGAAAAGGACCGGTAGAGCTGCTGTGGGAGTTAAGAACATTTGGCCTCGAGTGTCATGTTCCATTATATATTAATTTCAATGAGGCATATGAGATCATTGGTGGAGAAAAAATGTTGAACATTGCATGCATACAACTATGGTGCATGTAAGTTTTTTATTTGTTATTTTCTAATTTTTATATTAGTATTATTCCTTTTTAATAAATATACTTAACTTTATTCTTATAGGTACATGGACACCATCGTAGTGGAATCAGGTCGGGCGTCAGTTTATGGATTTCTTGAACCTCAAACCATTCAACCATCTGAAAACACATTAGATTCCAGAAAATCATATATTCAAACATGGATGACTGAGTCTGACAGAGAGATATATATCGCGACATACATTGATGCGTATGTGTTTCCCAATATTGTCAACTTTTATCAAATTTTAATCAATAAACTCACTATTTGTTGGCACATGATAGGGGGCATTGGCAACTCATGGTGATCATTCCAAAAAAAGCACAAGTTGTATGGTTTTGTTCTCTTCATAGGAAGATGAAAGCAGAGTTGAAGTCCTTGATACAAACGTAAGTATTACATTCATTCTTATCAATTCATTATGATATTAATATATTAACTTATGTTTCTAATGTTTCAAATTTGTTTAGAGTTGTGACTATGACCAGAGGACAACAACTTGAAATTATACATCCTAAGGTTGGAATTCGTTGATCTTTAACCTTTAATTTTCGTAGTCAAATTTAAACCATTACATTTGACTAAGTTCTTTCACATGTTTAGTGTAATAAGTACAATGATTCCTGGGCATGTGGCTACTACATCATGTCATGGATAAAGGCAATCATCCGAGCAAAAATCAGAGGGGAATGGACTAAGGTAGAAATTTTTACATTTGAAAATCTTACAAATATCAATAAACTTTTGACATTAAAATGAATATAATAGTAAAGTTTCCTTGATTTTGCAGCAGTTCAACACTACATCTTCATTGTCCACTTCAGTAATAAAGACGATAAGAGAGGATTGGGTAGGATATTTGAATAAACATTTTAAATAGTTATAGCTTTAGGTTTTTCCTTTCATGATAGTAGCATTTGCTTACTTGTGTAACTTTTAAACTGTTAATATATTATTGTGAATAGATGAATACTTTGAATAGATGAATACTGTGAATAGATGAATGGAAAACTAGGTTCTTTTAAGTTTTGATGATAGCATTAGCGTCTTTTAGTTTTACTATTTAATTGGAATTGATGATAGCATGGTTTAAATTAATTAATTATGTGAATATATATAATTTAGAAAACTGGTTTCTGTATTTCAGGTTTGGTTAAATGAGCTAAACCAAATCAAATTTAAAAAAAAACACTGAAGGTAGCGTCGAAGTATACACTGTTCGACGTTCATACAACGACAGTAACGTCATATGTCGACAAGTTTGACGTTAACCTTATGTCTTTCCCCTTATACGTGACGTCAAATATTCCTTTAAATATAAATATTTATTCAAATATTACTCAAAAATTGACATCCTCTTTGAACTTCGACGTGAACATTACGTCCATTATCTTCCATAGCGACGTCAACTTTACGTCAGTTCCCTCGTACATTAGATGACAAATCTTACTATAAATATAAATATTTATTGAAATATTGGACTTCATTCTCTTTACTAGTGGACGTAACCTCACGTCGTTGCACAAAATCGACGTTAGAGTTACATCAATTCTCGATCGACTCGACGTTAAATTGTTCTAGTAACGTCGTCCAGTGATACTCGACATAAAATTTACGTCACTCGATATGACGTCGGTCTCGAATTCGTCATTAAAAACCAAAAATAACCGACGTAATACGTTGTTTTTGTACTAGTGAAGAAAAGTATTGGATATAGGTAGTTAAAGCTATCAAAATGGGTAACAACCCGCAAGTCAACCAGGCCCATCACGGGTTTGGGTCGGATTGAGTTTGAAAAAAATGTATTTTTTTATGTGGGTCAATTTTGAATCTGGCTCATCTAGGTTGAACCCGTAGTGAGCCGGATTGGCTTCCCAACCCACTTAATTTTTTTCAAACACCAACCCGTTTTTTATTATTTTCAAATTTATCTAGCTCGCTAATAAATGAGTCGGGTTGGATTGGCTCACTAAGTAACCAATCCGTGGTGGATTAAGTCGGGTTGGGTCAAGTGACCTGTTTTAACAGCATTATAGGCAGTATCTGGGTTGAAATTAGCACACTACAACCCATACAAATTTCCAACTATTTGGATTACGATCAACAAAGAAAATATGATTTGAATATGTCTTTGTGCTGAACATGTGGAAGCAAAGAAACAAAATCTTTTTTTAAGTTAGACCATAGAGGAATATTTTGTTTAGCTCAAGTAAATGCTTGAAACTTGATAACAAACAAAATTCCATAAACAAAACTTTCATATTCAAAATTATACTTATAATCTAGTTCATAAAATTCATGTTAAAGGTGGGGAAGGATCCAGAGTGGGAGGATAGGATTTGATAAGCCTTTTAAATAAGCATGGAGCTAAATTATTTTTAGGTGAACTAAGTGAGGACATGAAAAATGAGTGGTGAAATATTGAATGTGTTTTTTTGTATATAAATTCAAAGCTACAAATACAAACAATAAAGAGAGACACTATGAAAACGCGGTGTGAGAATAGTTGAGAAAAGATACACTAGTATGATATAACAAAATTAGAAGAATTTTGCTAGTGACTAATATATACATATACAATATAGTATAGACAAAAGTAGAAAAATAAAGAACCTTGTAAGTCTCACAAAATTAATTTAAAAAAGTGTGAATTCTCAAGATGTCAGTTGGAGCAATAGGCTAATGGCCATGTATATAAGGTATAGCTTTCAGTATCAACTTCATGACACAACTCTTAGTAGGGGAGATGTGGGTGCAAAGACAAGTCTTAGTAGAGACTGGAAGCAGTTGCAAAGGCTGAAACTAAATGGATTAAATACCAGTTAGAAGGACTATATATAAGACATGACATGAAAGAGATAATACGTTCTTTTGTCTGTAAAAGGGACCTAGGATTAAAGTGATGAACATATGTTTTTCATTTTATGATTTAGATATGTTAAACAATTCTTTTGTCATTTCACATTTTTTATGTTTGTAAAAGGGTTGGAACACCCTATAATGCTCTCTATATTTAAATAATTTGTAATTACTAATAAAATAAGAGTTAAATATGATTTTAATTTAGGAGCTTTATTATATTTTATTCTCAAACCTAAAAATAATGGATATTTATAATTTAATTATGTTAATTTTTTTGACATATTTTATATTTTATTGAATTGTTTATACCTTCTGTTTTAATGTCAATGTCCGAGCCTATTTTACTTGGATCTTCTCAGAAATCTCATTTTCCTTCACAATTTTTATACATGAATTATTGTAATATTTGATCAATTCATACGTACCAATTTTTAAATATCCTTGAGTTTTATTTTTCATTAAGTAATTTCATATATCTGTCTTATATTAAACATTTTGGGAACAGATCCCAAATGTTCTTTAGCTTATGTTGGTGTTTTTAGGTATCCATTAGCTTATCCTCGTTGAGGAACTGCTGAATCTAGTTATGAGACAAGAAATTGGTTAAAAGATAACTTTAATACATTATTTTACTATTGTAATTGATGGGGGAAAACTCAGTCATATTTTAATTCATCCATTTGGCTGAGAAGATGGCTGCATTTAGTTAGTTTCTCTTTTGTTATTTTCGTCATTTATATCTGTTGGTATGTATATGATTTTAGTTGTGTTGGACGGAAGGGACTTTTTAATAATTTGCTTTTTCAATTATAAATTTTTTCCCTTCTTTATTCTATTAATATCTAGTTGCTAATTATTCCTAATTAGCTTATTTGTCATCGTTTACCTCTCTTTATATTGAAAGTCATTTGTTGTTAAATATTTTTACTTTTTGCTACCAATTTACTCACTAAAAATCATTTTAATTTAATAAAAAAAATTGTCCATTAGTGACCACATACTAGTTGTAGCTATTTAAATTTTATCTGTGACCAAATTAGTGATAATTTTTTTAAGTTTAAAGTTTTATGATGTATTAGCGTTTGAAAAATTAGTCATAATCTTGCAACTGAATCAACCACATTTATTTTAGTTTAAAAAATTTCTTAGTCATTAGTACGATGACAAGGATCGAGTCGGACACAGATAATGTTTATCCGCAACTCGACTCGCAATTCATCCGCAGATATCTGTTTAGAAAATACTCTTAGATATTTTAAAACTCGTGGGTACTCGCAATGCCCGCAAAAAATTTAAAGAATATATTTTAATTTTAAATATAAAAAAATTAAATTTATATAATATAATATAAAGTAAATTGAATATAAATTAAAATTTAATTTTAAATAAATTTAACCTAATAAAATATAAATTAATTTTATTTTTAATTAAATTTAATTTAAAAAGAATAAAAATTAATATTTTTATTATTTTTTACAAGTAGCGGTACCCGTGGAGCGGATAATTTAATACTCGCACTCAACCCATTTAGGAGAGGTATTAAAATACTCGTTACCCGTTACCCACAGATAATAAATATTCATGGGTAGTAACTATCCGCCGTAAATTTTATCCGCGAATATCCGTACTCGTGAATTTTTTTGTCATCTCTACTCAATTACCAATCAATTTCTTCTTTTAAAGTTAAACTTTTTTACCCATTAATGACCGAAAAATTGGTCACTATTTATTTTTATTTCTCGAACTAAATTGGTCATAATTATCAACACTTTTCAGTCGTTAAATTAGTCTTCTATTTTGGAATGACCAAATATTTTGAAACTGATTTGCCACCGAAAAATTAGTCACTATACACTTTATTTCTGCAACTGAATTGGCAAGTATAATTATTAACACTTTTCAGTCGTTAAATTAGTCTTCTATATTTGGAGATGACAATTTTTTAGTGACTAATTAAATTTTGATGGCCATTTAATGACTAAAGTTAAAATTGGTCGTTAATTATTTTGCAACTAAAGTTTTCGCTCTAACGTATTATTTTATTGCAATTAGTTGGATGCATACTAAAAACAATTAATCAAATATGATTCCAGGTTATCTAACCCTACTTAGAACTTCTATTTTCAAAAAGTTTGTGAGATGTCCTGATGTGGAATTTATAAAAAGAACTAAATAACACAATGAAATATAACCTCAAGGAAAATATGACGTCAATGATATCGGGAAAAATAATTATGATTTTCACATATCTTCCGTGCAAATTTTAAGATTTTCATCCATATTTTTGCATATTCAACGAAGTGTAGATTTGGAATTGTATTTAGAATTTTGTTCACCATTAGATCAAATTAATTTATGGAGAACAAATTTACAAGGGATGGTTCTTCCTTTTCAAAGGTTGAATTATTAATTGAAAGTTTTAAGAAGGGAAAAATTATTCATATGAATATATCTATTTTAAGAAAAGTTTATTTTTTTGGTTATATAGCATTTTGATTTTATTTGATTAAGTTGTATGGAATATTTACGTTAAGAACTCTTTTGTAGCTATTAAAACTATTTTCTACTTCTTATTTTTTATAATGACTATGTTTCTTTTATTTAAATGACTTGTATTTTTCCTCATTATGTTGAAGAGTTTTTTATATTAAAAATTTACGCGTATCTTGTACTCTTATTTTATTTTTCAATTTTTTACTATGTTCTGTTTTTTCTTTCTAGAAACATTTTTATTATATCTCATGTACCTCATTATGATTTATTTACTTAAAACATTATCAATGAATATTGTTCTAAGATAAGATGTGTCATATAATAAGATGTACCAATAGGGACCGGACGCCAAACAAGCCGGACGTCCACGTAACCACAATGGACCCAACAAACTACCCTTCTGCTTACCATCAGGAAGGGTTGGGTGTGGTAGATCGGACGCCCATACGTCTACAATCACGCTCATACGTCCACGATCACGTAACCTTACCACGATCACGTAACCTTACCACATGCCACCTGTAGAAACAAAAACTCACATGAAGCCGGTCGGCCATACCGCTAACCAACCGGGTAGCCTGTATGGGTCGGTCGGTCATAACGCCAAACCTCGCGAGACCGGCCGATCACACCGCTAATTAACTAGGTTTAAGGAAAGTAGTGGTTAAAAGCTATTGGGCTGAATTTGGGCCGTGATTAACTTTTCACTAATCCCAAACCCATGGCGAAAACTATAAATACAGATCCAGGGTGAGTGGTAGATAGGTTGCATTTACTGCACATTTATTACTGTTCGATAGAAAAAGTCATTGCTCTCAAACTGACTTTGACATCGGAGAATCTTTCGCAGGTCTCCCACTCACGCACAGAAGAGAAAATTGAGGAGCAAAGACGGAGAGCCGGACATACGAAGTACGAGCAGGGAAGGATGTGGACATTAGACGACGCAGCCCCACACATCCGAAACATAAGGTAAGAAAGATTTCTACAAGTAGGTTTTAGTTTTTCAAATTTTTTATTGCTGATAAAACATAAGCATCGATCACACCGAGGAAAAGAAAAGACTAGAAAGTCTAATGAAACACATAGAAATAGAAGAACAGGGTCGAGAATCAAACACACTCATTCACATTCTCTTATTTTCATAATAAGATTTACACTGATGCCTCCTCGCTATAGATCCCGTGGCAGAAATAAGAGAAGTTAGCCAATCATTTCAGAACCTGATGCTGCACAATTACAAAAACAAAGACATCAACTTAAAAATAAAAAATGTACGTAACTTATAAATATCATGATAAGTGTAAATTATAGAATTGAACAACATAGAGTATGGAAATGTAAAATCATACAACGTTTTAGTTTTAGTTTTTGTAGAAACAAGAATGGCAGAAGAACATACTTTTCACAGTTGGTGGAGCGGCTGATCTTGTAAGGAACGCTGACACCGCAGCGAGTGGGGAGTGCCTGAGCGTAATCATCGTTGATGCCGAAGTTATTAGCATCTTCCTTAAGACAGTTGCAGATGGTTTGTTTTTCAGAGGTTGTTCCGGCAGCTCCCATAGTGGTCCTAACTCCTCCGCAGCACGCATCTGAAACCTCTCCACCATTGGTTAGGTAAGATAGGCACGGTGACATGTATGTTGTCACTTCGTTGCATGTAATGCCCTGCACCATCATGGTGCACCCACCACAGCCATGCACATCACAACCATGCATGCAACCTTCAAGCTGGCCATGCTTCCAAATACTGATATTATATCTCTCAACTTAACTAGTTCGTAGGCTAAAGGAAAAGATGTCACTGCAATGTGTGTATGCTGTTGTGCTTTTGTGTTGTAGGGTGGTAGTGTTTTTATAGATGCTTTGAGACTGAATTTTTAATTTAAATTTGAGTCCAAGATACATAAATATAACTGTATTTTTAGGCTAATATTTAAGTATTGTAGATAGTATTTCATGAATTTATTGAAATTCATGGGAA
Source organism: Vigna angularis (assembly GCF_016808095.1). Lineage (NCBI taxonomy): Eukaryota > Viridiplantae > Streptophyta > Magnoliopsida > Fabales > Fabaceae > Vigna > Vigna angularis. The sequence continues at coordinate 12,770,365 of NC_068971.1, forward strand.
TTTATTGAAATTCATGGGGATTTATTGTGATGGGTGTGTGGTTAAAGAGTTTGGTGTTACGTGAGTTCCTAATTATGCTATGTTGGTATGGAGTTGGCCACTTTATTGCGCAGCTGCTCTGTTCTTGAAAATGATTTAAAAATTTGGAGTTTTTTGTTTGGCAATTACTCCTTCTTTGCACCATTTGTTCCCTTTAGTGGGTGTCACTACAGGCTACAATTTCTTCACTGAACCATATCCTATAATTTTTATACTGAGTGTTTGGCTGAAATTTTTTTAAGATAGTGTAAGATCCCAAGATATAGTAATAAATCATATAATAAATAAAACAGTTAAAGACTAGGAAGTAAAGTATAAACTTTTACAATCATCCAAAATAATCGTAAAATTTAAAACTTTATTTATAGGATGATCATTGCAAAAGAAAAGCACCACACATACAAAATACAAACACAAGCAGAAAGGTAAGCTAGATACACAAGAAAACACCTAATTTAATAACATATAACATATACAAGATAACTCAAGCAAAGTAATAGAATCAAATATCCTAGCATGTTATATTCAAAACTTGACTCGTTTGGACTTTAGAATAAATACCGAGCTATGGCGAGTTATGCACTTGTAGTGGCCTCTACTGCTTTGCAAAGCCATTGTGATGGACGACGCTCCGAGGAGAAGATGAAAGCTTGAGCGATTTCGACTCCTCGAGGCATCCTTGACATTGATGCACAGCGAAAAGACGCAGAGGAAGCAAATGAGGCAGCGAAAACAGTTGAAGAACTAAGAACCCTAGGTTTGGAGGTTTGTTCGGTGGAAACTCTAGGGATGGAGATAGGAGAGGGTTTAATCGGTGGAGAACATAGATCGAAGGTGAAATGGTGCTAGAATAAAGTTTCAATCGATGAAATCACTGAGACGAGGCATTTAACCAGTAGAGATGAAGGTAAACAAGGATTCAATCGGTCAAGAGGCACAGAAGGGAAAGGTTCGAGTAAACCCTAGCAGATGAGGGTTAGGTCTACGCTAGTGAGTTTGAAAGGTAGAAGAAAGGCTTATGGTTTGATGCTGTGATGGTGGATCTGTGAGGAAAATGGTTGATGGAGGAGGCACTCTCGTGGAAGACAAACCTGATGGAAGAGGTTGTCCTTGGTTGGGATTCGAGATGGAGTCGAGATTTGGTGAGGGTGAAACCAAAAATGGCGGTCGTCGGGGAGAGAGACTGGAAATAGGGTTTGGGTCGAGGGAGATCTCAAGATGTGGTGCTACATGAATGAAATGTGACGCTCGAAAGAGGTTTCGAGACTGAGTGTGAATGAAGACGTGTTGTGAGGACGGCGTGAAGACGTGGCTGAAGCGGGACGTGCCACAAGCGGATTAGTGAGAATAATGGTTGTGTGTAGAAGTAAAATCTGATGGGAAATGAAAGAGAATGGTAAGGCGGTAAATGGAAGGTGGCCGGGGAGAATCCCTTGGATTCTCCGGCCTTGACTTTCAAGGGTGAATTGGTTCTGGAGTCATCTCTACAGAAATGCAATTCAATATTCTCAAAAGTGTCTTACAAGAGGTGGTGGCATGTCTATATATAGGACAAAAAGTCCCTCATATCTACCACATGTCTAACACCTTTTACACATGCTTTAATAAAAATAAAAGAAATACTATACTAAGATAATTGGGCTTGGGCCTCGTCTATCACATTGCCATAGGTTTCACCCTACCACACACACAAGGTTAGTTTGTTACCGCGCAATTCAAGTAGCGCCTACACTAAGACCTCCTACTACTCTCACCACATGAATTAATCATCTCTATGTGAGAATGAAAGATCATTAGAGTGTTAGGATAACCCCCAATACTGAGCTCCCTGTATTCATTCTAAACAAACAAGTATCTCCCCGAGAGATTCCACTTTACTACCCACTTACACCGCATTGAAATCATATTATCCTTCTCTTTGAATCACCATTCATAACTCTCATACTCATATAATTCCATACACTTTCATATATAATATTAAACGAAGTATACCATCATTCTAACCACAAAAGATCAAAAGAACAAAAGAACATCTAAACTCAAACCAGTCGCACAGCGCACACAGTGGCAGAGTGAAACTAGAGGTTTCTAGCACAGCGACCTAACTCGCTGTGCGAATCCTCAGACAGAGACCCACTCCTCATGACCATTCGCATAGCGATCAAAATCGTTATGCGAATAAACTCCTAATTGTATCAGACCTTAAACCCCTCGCATAGCACCCTAAATCGCTATGCGAGAGCCCTAGGCAGTGGCTCGGACTCCCTAAACACTCACAAAGCGCACATATTCGCTATTTGAAAAAAATGGCAATAGTCTCAAACCCCAACCATTCGCATAGCGCTCCAATTCGCCATGCAGATCGTTAAACAGAAAGCAACCCTCTCAAACCATTTGCACAGCGCATCTATTTGTTGTGCGAATGCCTTGGCAGAGAGCATCTCGTCAGGGTGACTTGCTATGCAAATCTATTCACAAAGCGAGTCTGCATAATCTGTAGAATGAAAATCTGCAGAATTATACAACTCAAACTCCAATTACCAATTCTATCTATTTTTCCCAACTTCTAACGCTCCTAAATTGTATTATATACCTAATTAGATTTGTGTAAGTGATTAAAAACCTTCCTAACCTCAATCTAAAGTGTTTATGGATCAATTTCCACTCCAAAACATCAAATTTATCAACTTAGAGACTCAAATCCCATTCTATTACTTTTAGCACTATTTTCAGCCACTTAAGGACTCAAGCAAGTCCTAATTGACCTATATAACCTATTCCAACTTACCAATACGGCCTACAGCTCCTAATTCAAAATTTCACTACCCCACTTCCTCAAAACTTACCTAAAACTAGTATACTTCACTCAACTTTCTCATAAGTCAATCACATCCAAATTTTAACATTTCATCTAGTCTATAACATCAGAATCATCATTCAAACCAGTTCATATTTATAATTTCTTCACACACACTTAGAATAGTCACAATAAGCACATTCATTATAACATCAAAGACAACAATTCAGCTTATTATATATATAACTAACATACTCTTCACACATGCATAATATAATTAACTAAACAGAGAAAAATCCACCTTTCCTTACCTTAGAGAAGTACTACCCAGCTCTAGAAACCCAAAATTGATGCTTGCACCGCAAGGAAACTCTACAAAAACCTACAATTCACCAATTGGTGATAGAGAACAGCTCTTAGAACCTAAATTGAGCTGAGAATTGAAGAAAGAAACTACTAGACACATGCAAACAGAAACAATTGCATGATCAAGGGTCAAAAACGTACGGGAAGAAGGGAAAAACGACTTACTGACTCAAAGTAAGAAATTGATCGGTCTACATTGTTGCTCTCGACACCAGGATCGTGTAGGCGCTTCCTGATCGTTCAACAGATAACTCTATAGTGAGAAAAGGTAGAGAGAAGTCAGAGAACTCAAAGAGAATAAAGTTCTAGAAAGATAGAGGTGATTTATATAATGAACCGAGCTTTAGAAATTTCTATTTATATTATAAAATTATTTTAAAATAAAAATGCTCGTCTCATTATTTTAATACATCTATCTATTCTAATACTCTATTTTCTAAGTCCTTACATATAGCATTCCATTATTTTTCTTAAAATGCTTGAAATTTTATAGAAGACTTTTCTAAGAAAATAAAATAAAAATCAAATAGTACCTAAAGCGAAATATTGTTGATAGTTTCACTTTTTTTAGATGATAAATATCAACATTTACATATGTTTGTTATAATTATCTTTCACGGATATAACCATATGTATCTCACCCTTCGTTTTAGGACAATTATAAGCATTTAATGACTATTATATTTGTCGGTAATTTTCAAATAATAATCTCATTTTTTAATTTTCTATAAATATATTTATCGGTAAAATATGACCATGTCTTTCAACTGATAAATCTGTAACGAAATTGTGTCCTAAAAAATTTTCTAACTATATTTTCTTTTTGCTTTCAATAAAACTTCGCCCACTCTTTTCCATTTCTAGAAAATTTTTACATATCCAATTCTAACCGGTCTACAAATTTGACAAAGACAAAACCTTTTAAATGTGTCTATCTCACTAGTGCAGTTGATGGAAACGATAACGATTATTTTTGTCTATAGGTAGCGGTGGACTATGTGTTTGGTGGTGGAGGTTCACCCAGTGGTGGTGGAGGTCGCAAGGGAAGAAGAAGAACGAGGAGGTGTGCTAGGGGAAGAAGAAAAGGTTTCAGTAATTTGAACAAGTGAAAGGGCTACTACCTCGGTTCAACAAATAAACGAGGCAGTAAAAACACTACTAACTCGGTTCATCTACTAACCGATCCCTAAAGAGCTAAAAAAAAATTCAAAATAACCTATATGCCTTAGTTTGAAGGCAAACCGAAACATAAATTCCCAATGACATCGGTTCGAAGAAGACCCATGCAGTAGGGCTTTGACGAAAAGTTGTCAGTCTGACTTACAGAGGGTTGTGTGAATTTGCAGAGGCTTTTATGCTTCGGTTTCGTAAATAACTGAGGCAGTATAGTGTATAAGCTTCGATTTCTAGTGAACTGAGATGTATAAGTTTGTCTTAATTATAAAAATACCACCGCGTTTTAATATATTTCAGTTTTGTAAAAATCGAGACGTATTAGACGTGTTAAAAAACTGTTTTTTTACTGGTGTCTGCTTCTTAAATGTTGCACCCACACCACACCTCTTACTATCTATTTTTCATGCATGAAACTCATTTCTCTCGAAAAACATGAATGGCTATCCAAACTTACACATTTACATACTTTTAGAATTTAAATTCTAAAATTTATCTTCTATACATGGCTCTAAAATTTAAATACTAAAAATCAAGTTTTGTATTGTTCTGGAATTTAAAAATAATATAATATAAAATTGAAAAAAGGATGAAAGATGTGAATAAAATAATGATGATATATACATACTACTTGTTTCATATACTATTAGATGAAAAACACATTTTCATTTTTAATTAATAATTGACGGAGTTGTATTTATGTTTTGGAGGAAGCAGCCTTAGATATAAAGGCTAGTTCAACAAGTTTATGTTCCTTTAGATTACTTGTCATCATATTGAACGATTTTGTATTTGAGAGGCTTCTAATACTCTAATAAAGACTTTTGAAACTCATTCATTTTCTGGAGGAACTTAGAGGCTTTGAGTCACAGAACTAAAAGGTAAAGTAAACATTTTGCCCCTAATTTGTCAATTTCACATTTTCGCTTTCTCTTGTTAGTATCGAACCGATAACGAATCTTCCTGCACAACGCTCCCCACACCTTGAAACGTCATTGTGCAAGAAATAGGTTTCCTTAATATGCTTTATGATTTATTAGTATTGGTGTCATCAATTCGCTCGTTACGTGTAGTTGACATAAAGAAGATGGACTTCAGTAATGTTAATAAATGCATTTTGTAATTAGGAGTAATGTTAACATCTTTACGCTTTTTTTTTTCATTCTTTTGTACAAAGGATGAAGAATTAATATAAGTTCCGTTCGAGAATAACATTTTGATATTTAATCTCAACATTTTTCTTCTTGGTTAGATTGAGGTTAAGTGGGATAATTATACACTACAAAAAAGTAGGGCATTACCGAAGGCCAGAAGCCCTCGGAAAATGCCAAAAGCCGTCGATAATGGATGTTTACCGAAGGCCTATCGACGGCCAAAAATCCTTCGGTAAATCCCTTGTCGCTAACCATTACCGAGGGCTTTCGCCCTTCGGTAATTACCGAGGGCCATAAGCCTTCGGTAATTACCGAAGGGCGAAAGCCCTCGGAAATTACCGAAGGGCGAAAGCCTTCGATAATGGGCAGACGAGGGCATTTACCGAAGGGCAAAAGCCTTCGGTAAAATGCAGAGCAGGTTTCAGAGAAATGGTTTTCCCTCTGCAACCCAGACCTGTATAACAAATTTCATTTACAAACAGACCTGCATAACAGTTTTCAAACACATACAAAGATGCATAATGTGCATTTCAAAGATCCAAACAATGATCAATATCCAAGGCACATCAAATAATCCACAGGACATCCATTAATGTATTTATAGTTCAAACATAAAACAATGTAACACAAGGATGTTGTAACATCCAAAGTCTGTAAGTACATCTAACATTGAAATGATATCAACTCAAAATGTTCTAATATCCAAATGTTTGTCTAACAAGTAATAAGAAAATGAAACCTAATAATGTACATAACTATCATCAGAATGATTTTCATCATCCTGCTCCTCTATTGATGGCTGGACTGGTGTGGGTTGGACTGATGAGGGTTGGACTGAAGTGGGCTGCTGAGTGGCAGCAGGTGATGAGGAAGGTCGTGATTGGGTGGGAGGGATATTTTGTACGTCCTGTGAGGTTTGAGGCAAGACAGTCATGACCAGGGCCTTCAAATTTGTAAACTCTGCTCTGAGATCAGTGAGCTCCTGGTCACGTTCATGGAGTTCCCGCCTGAGTTGAAGAACCTCGTCAGGAGTACTGGTGGAAGAAGAAGGCTGGTGCTTCAGAGTACCTCCTCTGGATGCTGTATAGTTTGCAGCAAGCTGTCCCGCACCATAGACTCGTCCCTTTTTCTTCCCACCAACGGTGTCGATCCAGCACTGCGTCCTACGGATGTCATCATCTGCATTACTGGCATCATCCGGTGTAGGAGCTGACTCATGTTCAGATCTAACCTGTGAAAGTCTCGTAGAAAAGTCTTCCTGTTGAAACATTAAAAGCAATGTCAAGGAACGATAGTATAACATAAATGAACAATTACTAATAGTGTTATTTGCTTACATGAGTCTTCCGAGATCTTTCATCAACAAATTGATCAGTTCCCTTCCGAACATGAGTCTGTGCAAAGACCTCATCAACATGGACCGCCCGTCCTAGAGCCTGTGCCTGTAACATAATTAAGAATTACAAGCGTACATATGAAATACAATATACATAACTTATTTATGAAAGAAAAAGTTATGTAATGAGATTATACCATACGAATGGCATGCTCATGAATGGTGATCGACCCACCAGTATGCAGGGTGCCACCCCTTTCAGACGCTCTGTTCCGCTGGGCTTTGGCACACTTATTGCGGAACTCTACTGTATTCCAATGGGCCAGTAAAGAGTTCCAAATGTGCTCACCCAGCCAGTTAGGGCGCTGTCCTGCAATCCGGGCATCCCTAAACATCTCTGACAGCCGATGAGATGCTTTCATGTGGAAATTTCTGTGTATCTGAGTTTCATGTTCAGGTTTCCACTGCACCTTCATCTGTAACATTAAAGAGAACAAACATTGATTACAGAACATACTAAAATAAGACGGACATTAGTGTAATAGATTGCTCACCTGAAAGCGCTGCCAGAATGGCTTTCTGTCGTCATGAGGTATTGCTCCCCAAGTAGGCCATGGAGTTAAAAACTGTTGCTTTATTGAACGTGTGATGGCCTGGGAAGCAACCCTAGATGGAATAAACCTGCATAACAAAACTCATTTCAATTACAATATGGTTTAAACATCAAATGATATCAACAGATTATAAACTTACCCTTTACCATAGGGCTCAATCCATGGTCGATCATGGAGGGGCGGGTCAAGATCTTCAGCATCACCACTTGAATCTGGATCACCAAGTGGTGTGACAGTCTCAGAAGGAGGTACAGAAGATGAGGAAGGTATAGAAGTAGGGTCAGGGAGAGGAGTGGGGGTAATAACAATAGGGGGAGGAGTGGGGGTGGCAATAAGAGGAGGAGGAAGAGGGTCTGCTGCAGGGGTTGTAGAAGGGTGTGCTGCAGGAGGAGGAGAAGGGTCTACTGTAGTGGTAGTAGAAGGGTGTACTGCACGAGGAGGAGGAGTAGGGTCTACTGCTGGTGTAGGAGTTTGTATACTAGGGGTAGGAGGAGGCCCCACAGATGATGAACTACCGGGAGCAGGGGTAGGTAGTCTAGCAGGCACCCTAAGTACATACTTTGGTGCCTGCCGTTTCCTCTTTGTAGGCCTTGCTACCCCTTTTCCTTTATCAGGACGCTCTGTACCTTGTCCTGTCATTACTGCATTGAAATGGTTACATACAAAGCGAATAAATATAAATAAATAAAGAAGGATGAATTGTTTTCAAAGTCAATGTACAAGTAATTGCATACAACTTAAAGATGGTATTTTAGATAATGGTAATGAAATGATAGTCCAATTTGCTACAATAGATGTTCAACATTCAATCATCGTCATCATGATCATCATCTTCATCTTCATCTTCATCTTCATCATCGTCTTCTTCTGCTTGTTCTTCTTCTTCATCGTCATCATCATCATCTTCTTCTTCTTCTTGTTCTTCTTCATCTTCTTCCTCTTCTTCTTGTTGTTCTTCTTCTTCTTCCTCTTGTTCTTCATCACCTTGTACTGTTGCTTCTAATTCATCTCCATCACCATCAGGGTCGACCAATGCGGTTATACGTTCAACTTCGATAATTTCTCGTGGTTGTGACATTTGGTCAAGTTGGTAGGCTACATCTTCCTCAACTTCATTTGAGTCTATGCGACCTCTAGGCTTCGTTTGTATTGCTACGGCCCAACCACGCTTGTCAATATTGCGAAATGGTGGATATGGCACATAATAAACCTGTCTCACATTAGATGGTAGAATGAAAGGATCAAAAGGCCCATATCTTAATCTCTGGTTCAGTTCGACAATATTAAAGCGTGGATCGACTCTAGTACCAGCTCTAGAAGGATCAAACCATTCACAATAGAAGAGTACCACTCTGTTTGGAGAAGTAGTGCTGTTGTACTCTAACTCATATATTTTATGAATGATGCCGTAGAAATCATCATAAGACCCCTCTGTTAGGCCCTTGACATACACACCACAATTTGATGTTTTCTTTCCTTTAGACCATTCATGTGTATGGAATTTGTAACCATTGATGAAGTAAGTGTGCCATTCTTTGACACATCTCATTGGCCAATTGGAGAGATGTCTTAACTCTTGAACCGTGGGAGTTAATGCCTGATTAAAAACCTACAAAGGTAGTAACAAAATTATAAAAGCAATAGTCAAATTAACCTTGCTCTAAACGTAGGAAAAACTACGGACCTGATTTCTAAACCAATGCGGAAACTCTGAGTGTATTCTAGCAGAAGTATTTCCTTCTGCGACTTGCTCAGCCACAACAAATGAGCTGGTACAAATGAAATTCATTAGTGTATAACAATTAAACCGTTTGAAAGATTAAAGATGGATGATGACATACTCAAGGTACGGCTTTACTTCACTGCAATTGATCAAGACATGGACATGAGCAGAGTTGAATTCAGCATCAGTTAACCAGTGAGTGAATTCTTTCCCTGCGTGACGGCCTGATTGTCGGAAAACTGATAATGCACCTTCACGTGGTTCAACTTGCCATTGCATTTCATTTCTGACATGAGTGGGAGACAACATGAAGTTCTTGAAATAATGTGAACAAAAATAAGTTGTCTCTCTGTGCAAGTAAGCTGCACAAATTGACCCTTCCACTCTAGCTTTATTTTTAACTGAGCGTTTGGATTCTCCCATAAACCTTTCAAAGGGATACATCCACCTGTACTGCACGGGTCCCCCAAGCCAAGCTTCATATGCAAGATGAATTGGAATGTGCTCCATTGAATCAAAGAATGCAGGAGGGAATATTCTTTCCAATTTGCAGAGAATAATCGGGATATTTTCATCCATCTTTTTAAGGGAATCTTCCTTTAGTGTCGTGCAACACAAATCTTTGAAGAAGTTACTGATTTCTATCAGTGGATGTAACACGTGCATTGGCAAACAACTGAACGCAAGAGGGATGAAAGTCTCCATGAATACATGACAATCATGACTCTTCAACCCTTGAATAGTACCGTTCTGAACATTGGCACATCTGGACAAGTTAGAAGCATATCCATCTGGCATTCTAAGCTCCTTGATCCATCGACACACTATTCTTGTCTCGTCTTTTGACATGGTGTAATTTGCTTTTGGTTTAAATAATCGGCCGTTACCTTGTGCCTTCAACTCTAAGTCTTTTCGTCCACAATACAAAGGTAAATCTTTTCTTGCTTTCTCATTATCTTTTGTCTTACCTTTAACATCCATGACTGTGTTGAAGACATTGTCAAAGAAATTTTTTTCTGTGTGCATGACATCGATGTTGTGTCTTAGCAAGTTGTCCTTCCAATAGGGAAGTTCCCAGAATATGCTTCTTTTAGTCCAATTATGCCATTCCCCAAACCCTTCTAGCCTATTCTGACCAGATTCAGTCACTTTTGGATAGTCTTTCACTCTTCTCCACACGTGTGATCCAGTCAACTTTGGCGGGGGCATATCCGTTTCAACTTGTCCTTTTCGAAATGCCTTTTTGTTTCTTCTAAAGGGGTGATCAATGGGCAAGAATCGTCGATGGCAGTCAAACCAACTACTTTTCCGGCCATGACTCAATTGGAATGACTTTGTATGTTCCATGCAATGTGGACAAGCTAATCGACCATGTGTGCTCCAACCAGATAACATGCCGTACGCTGGGAAGTCATTAATAGTCCACATCAAGGCTGCCCTCATAAGGAAATTTTGCCTCCTTGAAACGTCATACGTCCAAACACCATTCCATAACTTCTTCAAATCATCAATCAAAGGCTCCAAGTAAACATCAATCAATGATTTGGGATTAGATGGACCTGGTATTATACACGATAAAAACATGTAAGGCTTTGTCATGCACATCTCAGGTGGTAGATTGTATGGGGTAACTATCACGGGCCAACATGAATACGGTGATGCAGACGCCTTAATGTACGGGGTAAACCCATCAGAGCATAGACCAAGTCTGACGTTACGCGGTTCACTAGCAAAGGATGGATGTTTACGATTGAAGTGCTTCCAAGCTTCACCATCAGAAGGATGACGCAAAAGTCCCGGAGTTTTGTTACCATCATGCCATGTCATGTGTTCTGCTGTTTGCATTGAAGTAAACAATCTTTGTAATCTTGGAATTATAGGCAAGTAGAACATGGACTTTAATGGAATTGGTTTTTTTTGCCTCCGTCCAGCATGCATTGTCTGATATCGAGGTGAGCCACAAAACTTGCATTCCACCAACAGTGCATCATTTTTGCCACTGTCATTGTCATAGAATAACATACATCCATTAACACAACAATCAATCTTCTTCACATCCAATCCCAACTTTGAAACACATTTTTTGGCTTGGTAATAATTCTTCGGCATCAAATTGTTTGGTGGTGTCAAATCTAACATCAGTTTTGTATAGAAGTCCACTGCTTGAATGGGAACGTTCCAATTAGATTTGCCAGCCATGAGTCTAATGCACACTGACAATTTTGACTCAGATGAACCTTCAAATACAGGTAGATTTGCCTCTGTCAGTAAATTGTAAAACCTCTGCGTCGTTTCATTTGGAGGCTCTTCATCATGACTATCGTCTGCTTCTGCAACATGGTGACGAAGAGCATGGTCGACCATCTCTTGCATGTAGGCAAATTGATCTATCTCACATGTATGTACAACAGTATTCGAACCTGATGCAAGCCGTTTTTCAGCTGCAGTGGAGGTCGAAGGAATTTCTTCACCATGAAATGTCCAGACCGTGTAATTAGGCATGAACCCTTTTTGGTAAAGGTGAACTTTGACAACTTCATCTTTCAGAATGCTTGTACATTCGCACTTGATGCATGGACATCGAATCCCTCCATCAAGGGCATAATATTGATATCGTCGTGCCGTCTCCACGAACTCTTCAACTCCGATGACAAAGGATTCTTTCAAACCTCTCCTTCCACTATAACAACGGTCATACATCCATCCACGATGGTTGGGATAATGGGCCATGTTCTGTGACAAGCCAAACAAATAAAAATTTAGCCAAAACAGCAACACTCCATGTGACATAAGTAATAAACCTATTACTATTGAAGTCGAACATGGAAGGCAATTTCAACACTATGGTCATAGGCATTCAATAAGGGCATGCAAAGACAAGTCCTCAGTATTGAAATGCCTCTGACATCCTAAGTGGTTGTAAATAAAATTTGGGGGTTGTCAATATGTTGACATTACTAAAGTTCTCTTTTATAGAGTACTTTCATATATTTTGTCAATTGTAAGTGGTTAAGGTAGTGTTACCCTTCTCATTCTACTGAGAATGTTTTGAACACCATATGACTTTAAATGACTAATTAACTTAATCAATTCGTAGCCTAATAAATCAACATACAATATATACGAACGTACAATATATACATCAACATACAACATATAGATGAACATTCACTGATGGTCTAAATGCAGGTTTGCACTTTTAGTGTATTTGAGATACTAGTTTTAGGTTCTAAGTTGTCAAAATTTTAGTTTAAGCTACTACTTTTACCTATATCTTTTACTGTGAGTTCTTAAATAGGTAGGTTCTACCATTCTTAACTTGTTAGGATAGTTTATTGTAGTATATTTTCCTACTTTACTGCACTTTGCAAATTGTGAAAATTTTTTTGGAGGTTTGAGTAGTATTTTGAGCTTTTTCATCTACTTCTTTGCATAACACGCTGCATTAGCTGTGGAAGATGCATCAAGGACATTTATGAAGAGACATTTTATTTGGAGGCTCTTTGTTTTAATTATTTTGATCAGTTCCTGCATTGTCAAGTGGAAGGGGACAAAGAAGCTACATTGTCCAGTGGAAGGGGAAAAAGAAGCTACACTTGTCATTTTCGTGCTTGTGTGATTCTGTGCTATTTTTCAGTTTAAACAAGTCATATTTGTTGTTATAAAACTGTTAGAACATTCCAATTGAATTCAGATTCATCTGTGTGCAAAATAGTATGTTCAAACCTCCATTTTGAGTGAAATTAGCAAGTAGAAGGGTGAATCTGTTATACAGTTTGGTTTTGAACCCAATTAGAGTTCAAAAAAGTTTAAATTCATGAATTAAAGCAGTTGAAAGTGTTACCAAAGTGTCAGAATCACTTGTGCACGAATTCACTTTTAAAACCATCAATCTTGAGTCAATTTTTGGTGCAGAGTTGAAAATTGAGGTACTGTTTTGATGAAGTTGCTTTAAAATTCAATTTCGGTTGCAGCAAGACCTGGTTCAGTGATTTAAAATAGAACTAAATGATTAAAAGAAGTAAAGCAAAGTGTTAAAAAGGATTCTTAACTTTGCTTGTCATATCAAAAAGTTTGAACAGTTAATTCCACAAGCATTTCTTAACTTTGCTTGTCAGGAAAAAACAGAACAGAAGCTATTAAATTTGTTGTTTTCTGTAGTTATGTTTAAATACATATAGGTTCTGGTCTAGTCATAACAAAACTAGACTGTAGATATCAGTAATGTAGGATACTGATTGTTTAAGAACCATTTTAATCTGCATTTCAATCTGCAGACTTGGTTTCAATCTGCATTTCTATTTTTTTGGTCTTCTATAATTTGTTCTGGATCCATTCCTAAGGTCTATTTGTGTGCCTCCTTCATTTCTACACCCTTTTTTATTGCTTTAAACATCTGAACCTAAATCTTGTTATGTGTTGTATTCAAACAACCATTTTGGAAACATTGTAAACTTTTTATAATGTAAAGTTTAATAATTTTTGGGAATTTTTGTTCATATCTCATATCTCATCTTTAATTTTCTCTGTTATCTCTTTTTTATTTTGCTCAATTACCAAGAGAAATGAAACAGCCAAGATTAGAATGGAAAAGTAGAAACTCTACTCTTCTTTTGTTGATAAAACTAATTTGTATTAGTAAACAAGGCATAGTAGGAGGCTTACGTTCCATAATGGCTGCTCATAGTGGAAGATTTCACTCACACTCATACAAAACTCAATGTATACAGTATCATAAACTCCATTCAACATAACTTAACATTCAAAGTGGACATTCACAACATTTTATAACAACATCAAATTCATGAAACAAGAATGAAAATAACATATCACATATAATCATGCAATTTTAGTTTAGGTGACCATACCTTCGCCTTTGTTATCCTTTCCTGCTCAAGTCTTCTTTGTAGACTCCCTTCCTCCCCTTCTGGCCCAAATTGCTTTAAAAACTCACCTAAGACATCAAATAGAAGTGTATTTAAGGTTATTCATTAGATATTGTTCCATTAATTTAATAACCATAGCAACAGTTTAAGCATTACCTAATAGTATCCAAAAAGGTATTTAAACACACAGCTCAATGTTCAAGCAACTTTGTTTGATGATTTTATTTGTGTTTAAACTCTAAAATGAGTTATAAACAGCTTGCAGCTCAAAATCAATACTCCACTTCCATTTTAATTCAAAAAGTGATGGTTTAGAAAGAAAATTTTCATATAAACCAAACTATGACCCAATGAGGTGCATAAGACTTTACTTTTAATTCTTTCTTCCTATTTTAAGCTTTTCTAAAGTGTGAACAATTAAATATAAGAAAACAAAGTCCTGTAGACTTGTTTGATCAGGCCATCTTAAATCATTTTTCTTGTTCAACTATATTGATGAAATCTTGGTCAGGTCCTTTGATTTAAATAAACATATGCTTAGCCCATTTCCTATTCAATAAAGTTCTTTTCTTTAAGATATATACATATATACTATGTGAGAATAAATCGTGAAAAAGGTTAGTGTTCAAAAGCTTTCTCAAACAAATTAAATTTGATTTTACTAATTAAGTCATCAAACATGGAGAGGGATGTTGTGCTATTTGGCAGTTTATAAAGGTTGTAATTGTTGTATTAAACTTGTTACAGCATTGAAAATGAAGCCACATTGAAAATCCAGCCACATTATATACAAATTACAGAAAGAAGACCCTTGAAAAGCTTATCTGTTATATACAACTTATAAAAATCTGCACTTATCTGTTATGCAGAGGATTAGGACCAGTGTAGATTAGGTCCAGATGGTGCATGAAAAGCTTATAAGAAGAAGGGAAAGGAAGCAAAGTTGTGGTTTTCAAGGAGGGTGTGTATGGTGTGACGAACCTTAGATGATGTTAATTAGTATGATCACTTATTATGGTTCATGTATCCATATTTTTTCACTGCATGAATGTGTGTGACAGAGAGCTTTGAACTGGAATAATATCATTGCATATCTATCTAAGTCACTTATAATAGTTTTAAGCTTGTAGGCATTTTAAAATTGACCAATTGAAGTCAGAATTTGGAGCTGTCCTTCTACATTTCTGGTCCACTTTTTCATCTAGTTTGGTACTAATTATTGTGTGAAATAGTGGTCTTCTAAAGACTTTGGGGTGCAGTCCAGTTCTACAAACACTTTCCAACTAAGGTGGCATCTTAGGTAGTGGACAAGGAGCACAATTTGTCAATTGAAAGGAGCTGTCCACCAATCAAATTTTATGAAATTGGCAACTTCGATAGCCAAATTAGTCAAGACCCTATTAGTGAACACCCTATTAGTCAAGACAACAGGTTGTTAGAGAGAACAAACAATGCTAACATGGAGAAAGCTGCAGAATCAATCTGAGAAATCAGCTTGCAAGTACAGAGGCTTGTAGGGAAAAAATAGTGTTGTGCTTGATAATGATCACTGATTGGATTTGGTTAGCTAACATTTTAGTGAATTATGAACAAAGGTGGAAGATGAGGACTTTCATATTCTCTGCTAGCTCATATTCTAAAGCTAGATCTAGTCAATTAGGACTTTCATAATCTTTGTTGGTGCTTTCCAGCTTTGATTCCACTTAGTTTTCAAATCTGATGCAGTTTTGGTCCAATTTTCTTGATTTTTGGCAACTCCTACTGTCATACGAATCTACTGGCTATTTCTATGCATTCTGAACAATTGAGCAAGTGTATTTTACCATTTGATATTAGTGTGCACTGTTCATTTGGTGAATTCTGAACCTATATGCAAAATCACCTTTTAAACCATCATTTTTGCCTATATTTGGAAGTGCACTAGTGAAATTCTGTTGTAGTGTATTCCTTGGCTGTTTAAGTGTTGGCACACATCCAATTTGATGATATAAACTTGATTGACAAATCATTTGAACCTCACAATCACTGTTGCTCATTTTAGCCACTGCTGTTAATTTTTCCAGCCACTTTGTAAGGTGCAGAGTTCATTTTTATTGCTGTTTGCCATTGTTTTTCTTTGGTTTTTTTCATCTTTGGATTGGCAAAAGCTGGTTTTAGGTTTCCAAATACATTTATATGCTTATCCAAGTGTATAGCAATCATAAAAAGCACTTTAAACCCTCCTATCCAGATTTGAAAGGTCAAAAACCACAAAACACAAAATCTGCTGTTCTTTGTGGCATTTTATCAAACAATTTTGAATTTTCATCAAACACTTTTCCAGCACAGAATTCAATCACTATTTTTGGGTTTTTCTTGCTTTTCTAATCTGTTCTACACCCTATCTTAAGTTCCTCTTGTGTGCTAGCCTTTCTTCCAGCCCCAAAGTGTTTAAAAATCACTTTTATTGGCTTCCATATATTGCTGTCACGTTATTTCTGCATTATAGTGCTGTTTTGGTCATTTATAGTGCTGTTTTAGCACTTTTTGCTGCATAAATAGCAACTACAATAGTGATTTTGAGAAGTTGTGTACCTTTCTGTTTTTGAACCACTCATGCAAGTGTATTTGGTCATTACAAACTACTGTGAACTTGTCAAATGGTCCTTCAAAAGCCTATATGCAGACTTGACCTTTAAACCATCAAAGTTTGCTGCATTTTAGGCCAAAGTTATTGTGAATTAATGAATCTAATTGTTTCAGTGGGATTTAAACAGTTCTGCAAGTTTATTTCACCATTTCAAACTTGTGTGCACTGTTCATTTGGTCATTTTTCAGTTGCAAACACCATTGGAAGTTTATTTTTCACTATCCAAACCATTGAATTTGCTTGATCTTGCCAAGTGGACTATTGATTTTCTATTGTGGTTCCTTTCTTTGCTGTTGAACAGTCTGCACATACTCCAAGTGTTAATTTCAAACTGCTTGAGGTGTCAACTGCTTTTTGTTGACTGTTTGGTGTTGGTTTTGGGTGTCGTGACGAATTGGTGCAGCTGTTTTACCTCACATTCCTTGGTCCAAGGGGGTAGCATCTTTTAGGAAGTGGATAAGGTCTTAAAAGGGCTTCAAGCCTGGACTCCGACTGCACTTCTTTCTTGTTGTTCCAGCACCAATTTCAGCTGCAGTTTCAGCAACCATAAGCCTTTTTTGCTCATGATTTTGGACCGGCACTTTGTGAAACAACACCCACACTTAGCTCCAACTGTCACTTGCACTTGGACTTTGACTTAGGAGCGTGTTTCATATAGATAAACCTTCTTTTGGTTTCTAGGTTGATAGCTTTGTTGCATCGAAAAAGTTTTGAAAGATTTCTACCTACACACTAAGGTAAGAATCAACAAAAGACTAACTGCCTAGGAAGGACAAGGTTCTTAACCTTGTCCATTTCTGACTCAGTGTATCTCAGATTACATTTGTTTAGGCACTTCTACTTCTAATGTTAGTGAAAAATTAATTTTTAACGTAAAAAGAGTTCAAAACTATGTTCAAACTCTGGATTAGCTGAAGATTAAGAATTCCTTGCTTCGTAGCAATGGACATCATGCACCATTGAGAATGTGTGTACAACCTTTAATAGTTTAAGGTACTTTATCCTTCTACATCAATAGTTTCAACAGCTTGCTTAATCTAACACTTTGCTAATAATTTCAAACTATACATATCTTAAAATGATATTAAAGTAGTAAGATTAACGTTCTATCAATCCTAACTTGAGTAATGTGAGATTTCACTCACACTCACACAGTGTAATTTGTTCTTACATGGGATTTCCAACACTTATTTCTAAATATTATGGGATCACTCATAGTATGACAAAAAGGTAATCAAATTGGTAAAGAACTTTACTTTAGCATGTCAAGAACAAGATGGAATTTTCTAAGACTGGCTACTAAAACACAACTTACAAAAACATTGATTCAGTTTATCCATTACCTTGAGATTAGAGAGACCAATCACACAAGCACACTCCACTACTTCAGCACCAGCAACTTCTACAATTGAAACCAAACTTAACAATTTTAGGAACAACAACAAAAAACGGGGGTTAATTCATAAAGCTTTTTTTTATATATATTTAACCATGGTTTTTTTTATATATATTTACCTAGGATTGTGACAAGACAATTACATGTATGAAGGGTTAATTTAAAGTGAATCATGATCTACAATCATGAGAAATCAAAGCTGAAAGCATCTGTACTTACTCACCACAGAAGTACATTCACTTTATAAGACATTTTATCTTGCAAAAGAAAATATAGAACAAAAGAGTTATTTCAATCATAAATGGCTGCAAGAGCAAATAACCAACAGGTCTAATTGTTGCTGATACAATTCCACGTGTAAATGGAAACAACTTGTATTGTCAGACAGGTTTTACATGAAAATGGAAACAACTTGACTGGAGACTTGACTTCTCAGAGAGGTTTGACATTGCACACAGCTACGGAAGAACAAGCCAATCAATTTATTCAATTTATTCCAGTTTAATTTTAGGTAGTTTAATTTTAGGTTCTTTGTATCTCACACTAACTCTTAACCTAGTAGTAAATATTAATACCAAAACCACTTTCTTCTTTTGCTTCCTCTGCATGTTGCTTCTCATCTCTACTATGTTAACTCAGTCATCTAAACATGCTTCAATGGGTAACTATACTGCATCTGTTCCTTCCTCAAATCAACACGAACCACTTTTCTACCAACTAATCTACATCTTTCTTTCTTGTTATTCCTATTCCCATTTAACTAAACCAATTCAAAATAACTTGCTTTTCATTTTATTTTGACTTTCCAATAATATTAAGGAAAACTTGTCCCAGTTTATTAATCCAAAAGCCAGTAAAGAACATACCTCAATGCGTCTCCCAATAGCCTCCCTTGACAACGACAGCCGCCCTCACGTCACGGGAGCACCCTCCTCTCTACGCCTTCGCAGACCTCGTAATGTTAACGGACCACCCTCTTAACGGCAATGCCAATGCACTGCTGGAACACCACTGAACCCTACCCCTACAATCTAACCGGACATACGGGAAAGGGAGAGGGAGAGGAAGACAAACTTGGGCGACGACAATGGGAAGCACAAATTGGGGACAAGAACGGATAGGG
Organism: Vigna angularis; assembly: GCF_016808095.1. Lineage (NCBI taxonomy): Eukaryota > Viridiplantae > Streptophyta > Magnoliopsida > Fabales > Fabaceae > Vigna > Vigna angularis. The sequence continues at coordinate 12,789,601 of NC_068971.1, forward strand.
AGGGGATGAGGGAGCACAACGCAGAGTTTACCTTTTACAAAATTGGGCGCGAGAACAGAGAGGGAATAGGGTGTTGTCTTACGAAATTAGGAACGACCTATGCCAATACGCCCAATTACTCAGTTTAAGGGGTCGAGCCTCTTACCGAAGGCCCCAAACCCCTCGGTAATGCTCTTTTGACCTTCGGTAAATTCATTTCACCATGTCCCTCGGTAATGCTCATTTTGACCGTCGAAAAACTTTATTTACCGACGGTCCCTAGGCCTTCGGTAATTAACCTTCGGTAATAAGCAAAAATCTTGTAGTGATAGGACAAAGCATGAGTGAAAATCATTACAAGAATTTAAACACAGTAGATATATATATATATATATATATATATATATATATATATATATATATATATATATATATATATATATATATATATATATATATATATATTTAGGACAAGCGTTGGTTATTAATCCACACTATGTAATATTTAAAAAAAATAAACAGAACATCGATGCTTATTCTGTCTCATCCTTCTTGCTTTTGCTCACCTTGTTTCTCTCGTGGACTTAGATCCTATCTCCTTTCAAAGCTCCATAAAGATCAAAACTCCAACTCCAAACTTACAAAAAGTTTCAACATTTTCACAAAACATATCATAATTTTCTCAGCAAATCTTAATTTTTTGCCTTGTGGGAGGCTTCGATTTCTTTTAGATTACAAATACAATCACTACAACAAATCCAAATTTTTAAATCATTTTCAAGAACAGAGCAGCTGCGCAATAAAGTGGCCAACTCCATACCAACAGAGCATAAGGAACTCACGTAACACCAAACTCTTTAACCACACACCCATCACAATAAATCCCCATGAATTTCAATAAATTCATGAAATACTATCTACAATACTTAAATATTAGCCTAAAAATACAGTTATATTTATGTATCTTGGACTCAAATTTAAATTAAAAATTCAGTGTCAAAGCATCTATAAAAACACCACCACCCTATAACACAAAAGCATAACAGCATACACACATTGCAGTGACATCTTTTCCTTTAGCCTACGAACTAGTTAAGTTGAGAGATATAATATCAGTATTTGAAAGCATGGCCAGCTTGAAGGTTGCATGCATGGTTGTGATGTGCATGGCTGTGGTGGGTGCACCGATGATGGTGCAGGGCATTACATGCAACGAAGTGACAACATACATGTCACCGTGCCTATCTTACCTAACCAATGGTGGAGAGGTTTCAGATGCGTGCTGCGGAGGAGTTAGGACCATTCTGGGAGCTGCTGGAACAACCTCTGAAAAACAAACTGTCTGCAACTGTCTTAAGGAAGATGCTAATAACTTCGGCATCAACGATGATTACGCTCAGGCACTCCCCACTCGCTGCGGTGTCAGCGTTCCTTACAAGATCAGCCGCTCCACCAACTGTGAAAAGTATGTTCTTCTGCTCTTCTTGTTTCTACAAAAACTAAAACTAAAACGTTGTATGATTTTACATTTCCATACTTTATGTTGTTCAATTCTATAATTTTGACTTCTCATCATATTTATAAGTTACGTACATTTTTTATTATACTGTTTCTGATCATTTTCGTTTGTTAGTTGTGCTATAGTAAAAACCGATATTTTTAAGTTGATGCCTTTGTTTTTGTAACGGTGCAGCATCAGGTTCTGAAAGGATTGGTTAGCTTCTCTTATTTCGGGATCTATAGTGAGGAGGCATCAGTGTAAACCTTATTACGAAAATAAGAGAATGTGAATGAGTGTGTGTGATTCTCGACCCTGTTGTTCTATTTCTATGTTTTTCATGAGACTTTCTAGTTTTTTCTTTTCCTCGGTGTGATTGATGCTTATGTTTTATCAGCAATAAAAAATTGAAGAAACTAAAACCTACTTGTGCCACTTTAAATTGATCCAATGGGGGAACAAAATTCTAACTACCATTCCGAATCTATTAAATATGCAACGGTTGATATGTGAAAATCTTAAAATTTGCTCTCTGATGGATATGTGAAAATCGCAATTACTTTTTCGTCTATTAATCTAGTCATTTTCTTTTGGGCTAGACTTCTTCATTACTTCATTTGGTTTTCTATAAATTTTACGTCACGACTTCTTATAAAATCTCTTTTAAGTAGGATTCTTCTAAGTAGAGTTGATAACCTCTAACTCAATTTATTCTCACCATATCCAATACATCGCTTTTACTACGCATCCAATTTGTTTTTTCTTTTGCAAATAGGTGTATACAATGCATAAATAGATTGATTAATTTTTTTTATAAATGGGTGAATAACTATTTACGTGTGTATATAAAATAAACTCATATTTAATTATTTATAAAGTTTCATCTCCAGGATTTTTATTTTAAAAAAATATGAAAATTAAATTAAAATTAAAAATTAATATTTATTTTAACACTGACATTTTCTTCTTTTTGGAAGAACTACAAATATTTATTTATGTAGCCTTAAGACCCTTCAAAACACATGAGCCTAACCGATGGCAGCAGGAAGGCTTTTTTTTTTCGTTACTCCATATTTACTTTATGCACCCGATAGCTCAATCTAAATGACTTAAATACACTTGATTTAAAAGTTATTAAAAATCCTTATATGAAAGTGACCCTAAACCTAGCCGTTGCAGCTCCGTAGAGTCTGCACCTTCGTTGTCGGAAGCACCATTTCCATTGTTGGAATGCTGCAACGACTTACATCTCTGTATCGGTGGAAATTGGAATTCCCTGCATCTCCATTGCTGAAGCTTGAACGGTCTGCACCTCCATAGCTTCAACGCTCCATACATCCATTGCTCAAAGTTTGAGGAAAATAAAGTGGTTCATCCTTGTTGCATAGTGCATTCCGGAGAGTAAGAGGTGGCTGGGATATACTCGTGGAAAAAAATCTCTGTCATGTGATTTTCTCTTTTTAGATTAGAAATGTATACTGGATTCTACATTCTAGAACTAGATTTTGGATTTAAAAGCATAACAGATTATACAATTCAAAATGCTTGCAAGATCTAAAATCTCGTTCCCAAGAATTAAATAACCCAAAATACATTATGGATTTTGTGATATTTTTCTTTTCTCAGTGTCTTTCTCTTCTGGCGTGCCCCTAATTGTCTCTTTCAACAGCGTAAAGAAACTGTACATTTCGAACACCAGGCCCACTTGGTCACCGTGCTCAAATGCATTAACTGCTGAAGCCAATGAGCCTGCCATGAGACGCACTAATGCCGCCAATGATCCATTCCCCACAAAGACCCCACTGCTGCAATACCACTCGGATTCGCCTTTGCCACGGCCATGCGTATTTTAGTAACCTCCTTCTTCCTTTTACGTTTTGCATGTTTTTGTTTCCTCGGGATGAAAGTGGTTTTGGTGATGCAGATGGTGATATGGAGAGAGAGGGGGCGGAGAGAGAAGGATAAGGAGGTGAGAGCAACCATGGGTGACCTGAAGCTTGTGAATGGATATGAAGGGAGGTTCGGTGCACATGGATTTTTTGGTGCATGAAGAAGCTTGGAGATGGAAGTACTATGCACATTGATCTCCCTTAGAAAGATTAATTTTGGATTTTTATTATAATTTAAATAAAGGGTAAAAATGGAGATATCAAGTTTTATGGAGTGCGTGAAAAAAAAAAGGAGGAGCAGGAGGAAATGGCCCAGCAGTAACAATGTTTTGGGCTAGCATTGGAGCCCATATAATTGGGCTTGAGCTGATAGGTATAACGTTACCACTTAAAAGCTTTATTTTAGAGTAAAAATAGGTGAGTTGCTCCTTACACCACTACAGACCGCTCTCTCCACCTCCCCATTCCTCTTTTTGCCCTTCGATAATTATTACTAAGATTAATTTTCACCAACATCCATTCACTTTTTAATAAAATATTAATGGTCCCCTACATGAATGCACCTCCACACCCTTCCACTTCCACAGGAAACACATCCTCACATCCGTGGACGGATGTTTAGATTTTCCATATCCTTTCAGTTTTCATGCTTTCTTTCCACCATTAACAAGTATAAAAACACATCTGCATATACCAATTCTCTTTTTCCCACCTATGAGACCACCTTTTACCTATCACTACAATTTATATACTAAAAAGGCCTCTACAGAGACATCATACATCCTAACAAAATAAAAAGGCAACCTTCTTAAACACACACACACTCTTGCACCTCAAGTAGACTTTCCATGCACTCTCATCTTCTTTCCTCTCCCAATTAATGTTCACGTAACAATAACTCCCTCACCAACCACAACATAACATCATCCAATTATCCAACTTCCTTCTTTTCTCACTCTTCCCTTTGCATATGCTATACTGCATGACCCAATAAACTCTCCCCCATCCTTCTTCTCTTCAACCATTCAAATTTATAAACCTAGTAAAATCTAACCTATGCATTTTATGAACCCTTCTTCCATTCAGTCGATGCACACTCATACATATCTGCACAACCACACTTTCTTTTCTATAGCCGTGGACCCCGACTCCATCACCTGCAACTAATAAATGTACAAAAATTAACCAACTAAATATAATTAAATTAATAACCTAAAAAAAACAAGAAAACGAAAAACGAAGCAAGGAGATTCGTTGGCCCTTCTCCTCCATCGGATGTCGACGTTCATTAACGGATATTGACATCCGTAAAAATCACAGAGCATATATCATACAATGCAAAACACATACAACACATATCATACAATCAATTACAACAGAAGAGAAAAGAAACACTAAGCTCTTAGAGACCAAACGAGAATGAGAGAAATGGAGAGTGGGAGTGGGGCTGCAGAGAAATAACGAAAGGGAGAGAGGGGGGTTGCAGAGAAAGAAAGAGATAGAAACAAAAAAAGGGAGGGGGGGGGTGGGTTGCAAAGAAAGAGAGAAAGAAAAGGAAAGTGAGTGGTGGGGTTGCAGAGAAAAAAGAGAAAGAAAACAAGGGAAAGAGAAAGAAAACAGGGTATTAGTGCTGCTGAAAGTGAAAATGAGAAGTGGGAAAATAGATTAGGATTTTAACATTAAAAGTTAAAAAAGTATATAATAAATGTAAGAAAGGATAATTTTGAAATAAAAAAAATTGAGGAGGTGGAGGGAGTCTTTTGGGGTGGTAGACCAAAAACAAATAAAAGATACAGAAAATTATGATATTTGAAATGCGGTATGAATAAAAGAATTAAGAATAGGAATTAATATTTAACTGTAATTCGGGTTCTATATTTTACAAAAATTCACACTTTTGGTCCTATTTTTTATTTTGAGCAATTTCAATCTCTTACTTTTTAACTTTACAGTTTTGGCCTTTGATTGTCTTACATAAATTAATTATTCATAATTTTATTTAATTTTTATTTTATATTTTTTTTTACTTATAAAAGCAGCGATATTGGGAGAAGTACTAGGAATTGTTTTACAGGATTGAAAGTTATAGCAACTCCAATAACTTGTTACAAGATACAGTTTAACAGTAATTAAATACTTTTCAAAAATGGGAATTGAAAATTAAGAGAGGTCAAAATATGAAGGAAAATATTAATGAATCAAAATTAGGAATAGTTAAAAATTAAGGAATTAAAATATTGGAAAATAAAATTTATAATTTAGAATTGGAGATTTTAGAAAATATGTAGAAAATAATTACAATGCATTAACAATCATAAGAACTATTTTTTGTCTTTGCAACAACATGATCAAATCCTCCAACAGTGACTCTGATTGCAGCTGCAGTTTAAGTATGCAGCAGCATCAACATTAACCAGTCCAAATATAAATTTATTTAGTTAGATTTGCCGTCGTTATTATATCACCCTTATACGTAAAGATTAAAAACTCTGCAACAATGTAGACAATAAAATATGTGAAATAAACAAGGAAATCATTTTTCATCTCATTAATCCAAAATGAGCCTAAATTTTCAACTTTTATCTGTACCTTTTATTTTTTGTAAACATAAAACTATGTCCAAACTTAAACTCGGAAATTTCTTTGTTACTAATTAGTTTCTAATACTGTCACTAAATAAACTAAAATCACTACTAAAACTAGTAGTAAGGGGTGATGATAAATTAACAGAGACATATAGTTTGACTCAATATGTTAATTACAATTTTGATGGGTAGATACAAGAATCATCATTTCTATGCCACCCATTTTCTTCAACAAATAATTGTTCGTAAATATAATTGTGCATATATATATATATATATATATATATATATATATATATATATATATATATATATATATATATATATATATATATATATATATATATATATATATATATATATATATATATAATAAGAATAAGAATAATAATAAAATGTGTTAAGTTGATTATATTTTATTAGTCAATTTATTAAAATGATTTAAATAATATAAGTTTATGTTTAAAGATACATTCATGAAATATTAATTGTGTAGAGATCGAAAATAAGTTTTAATTTAACAAGGGATTAAATTAGAAATATTGAAATTAAAAAAAAATTATTGACAAAAGTAACATGAAGGGGTTATGATTCACATATGTAGAAAACGTACATATTCTTTTTTGCTTGTTTCTTTCTCTTTATCTCCATCAGAAAATAAAATCAAGAGGGAACCCAGGAGTTTTACCGTATCATATATTATTTTGCATTTATATTGTTTTCAATGATTCCCACATAGTGTTTTATGGAGGTTTGGATATTATTTTCTATGGAGTTTTAGGGATTGCTCGTTTAATTATAGGGTTTGATTGTTTATTAATTATTCATGTTTTAGGTGTATTATCTAACAATTAGTATTAGAGTAAGTTAGATTCATAATTAAGTCTTCACTAGTAAAAAAATAGTCTTTTAACGCGCCTAATACGCTTCGGTTTTTACAAAACTGAAGCATATTAAAATGCGATGACATTTTTGTAATTAAGGCAAAATTATACGTTTCGATTCACTGGGAATCGAAGCGTATGCACTCTATTGCCTCAATTATCTACGAAACTGAAGCATAAAACCCTCTGCAAATCCACCCAAACCCTTAGCAAGTCAGATTGACAACTTTTCGTCAAAGCCTTACTGCTTTGGTTCTGCTTTGAACCGCGGCCTAAAGGCTATACTAACTTAGTTTCTAGCCAACCGAAGCAGAAAAATCTACGCATTTGACCACCATGTCAATCCTTTCAACTGTTAAACATCTGAAGGGGACATACTGCTTCGGTTACTTGCAGAACCGAGGCAGTAGGTCCTGTCAACTGTTGAAATTCTTTGAAACTGAACGTTCCAATCCCTTTTGTTGACCTCCACTGCTTCGTTTTTCTACGAACCGATGTCATGGGATGTTTATGCTTCGTTTTGCCCTCCAACCGAGGCATATAAGTTTATTTTGAAGTTTTTTTAGCTCTTTAGGCATCGATTTGCAGTTGAACCGAGTTAGTAGTGTGCTTACCGCCTCAGTTATTTTTGAAACTGAGGTAGTAGCTCTTTCACTGATTCAAATTATAGAAACGTGAAAAAATTTTACAGTTCTCTTCTTCCGTGCACCCCCTCCTTCTTCTTCTTCACCTACGACCTCCACCACCATTGTGCACCACCAAATGCACCACTAAATGCGAAGTCTTCAAGTCCTTCACTTATCTCGGGCAAAGAAATCTCCACTTCGCGGTCTCCATTTTGGTTTCTCTCGCGGGTTTCTCGCTGTGTCCATCGCCATGCCGCCACAGTTCGTCCACCACCAGTGCCTCCATTGTCTCCGGCGAAGTGTTGTCTAAGTTGGGTGACTCTATTTCTCGAGCAAACTGCATGGGTATTCTCTCCAAGCGTTGCTTTCGCCATCGTCTCCATCGCTGTGCCGCCGCTCCACTGCGTTTGCTGTCGTCCGTTGCCGCCACGGTAAGTTTTAAAACCCTTTACATTTTCACTTTTCTATGATTGATATATGGTATTTGATGTAGTATTTGATTGATATTGGTTTAACATTATATGTATTATTTTATGTGTATAAGAAAATTAGATATATTGATATTGGTTTAACATTATATTATATATTGATTCAACATTATTTTTGACATTAGAATCTAACTAAATTATATATAGATTAAAAAATCGGTGTTAGGATAATGTTTTTCATATAATTAAGATGGACTACTATATGGGTTAAAAACTGAAATTAAGATGGACTACTAAAATTCCCTTATTTTAGATAATTATTCACATAATATTAGCGCAAGTGAAAACAATTTAAACACTTAAGGTAAAGAACCTAGAAGCTTATTTAGTAGAAGTTGATGTTATTTTAAATATCCTTGGAGTCTTAGTATTCATTCTATCAAATTTAGTTTTGAAAACAAATTATGTAATTATTTGTTTGCTTGAATATATTATTGCTTGAATATATTGTTACTTGAATATATTGTATGTTGCATATGTAATTATTTGTTTATATTCTTGTTTTGAATTAACTTTAGTTTCTCGTTTGAGATTCAATACCAAAATTATTTACTATCTTCAAGGAAAAAAAATGAACATAAAGAAGAGAATCTAAGAAATTTTCATATTGTTGACAACTATCCATTTAAAACGACAATAAATTTGGATGATGACCCTCTAGTTGATGATGTACATGCAATTCGGGAAGATCACAATGAGGGAATATACATATGACTAATCTATATTATTATGTATGAATTTCATATTTGTGTAAAAATTTCTGGCTTTTCTTAAATAATATGTTATATTATAAGTCTTGTATTAATCTTTCATCTTATTTATTATTGTGACAGATATATGGCTGAGACACCACATTCATCAGGGGATGAAGTCCCCACATCTAGACCCACCAGAGGAGCGACGAGGTTAAGACAACTTATACTTAGAAAAAATGCAAGTGAGAGAACACTTATCATTATTGATGTGGTCACCAGAGTAGCATCTAGACCAAATGCAGATGTTTTTAGGTCTTACCTTGGAGTACTAGCACGTGATTGTATCTCTATCCTTAATCCATCATTTCACCATGTATCTAAGGCTAATCAGAATCTAATATGGCAAGATCTATTAGTAAGTTAATCAATATTGCTCCAAATTCTAGTTTCTTTATATTGATAAATTTGTATTGATATAAGGTTATTACTTTCTTTATTGCAGATGACATTTGATATTCCAAATGTCGCGAGCCTAAGGAGTAGGTTTATCTGCAATTGTTGAAAGATTTCAGGGTTTTAAGACAAAATTGACGTCAATATATATATTTGGAGCAAAAAGAAATGAAACTCCAGGGTCAAAGTATTCTGCAATAGACGAAGAAACTTGGCGTCAGATTTTACAACTTTGTTCATCCGAGTCGTGGCAGGTAAGTGTAGGTAAAATCATTCAATTCATAATTCCCCCAATTTTATATGATAAAATTTATTTCATTTTGTCACAGGAAACAAGGTCTAAAGCATAGGGTATAAGTGCTCAAAATAAAAATCCATACTTACTATCTCGTTGTGGATATAGGAAGCTTGAGGAAAAAATAATTAAGCAGAAGTCAGATAGTAGGCTTCCACTTTCTGATGGTGGTGACCCTCCTCCTCCTCCTTCACCACCATCTCGACACGAGAAGTGGAAGTTAGCTCGTCTAAGATCATCGGGCTCCTACACTTCCGACAATGCTAGAGACATATAAAAAAGAATATTAAGATGTCATTTATCTTATTTTGACAACAATTTTGTTATATATATATATATTACAGAGATCTTTTAAATAATTTTGAAGTTTTGTTATGTTACAAGACTCCTTGGTTGAGCAGAGCTCCCAAGGTCACACAAGAAGGTCATCAGGATATTCTTACCACTACTATTGGACGACTTGAGCACCTAGGATGAGTGCGTGCTGCTGGAACTGACATAGGCATTAAATAGTTCTTTGGGTCTTCCTCGCGTCCATCTTCATACGGATTAAGTAAACAATATGAACAAAGGCTGAAATAAGACATCAGAAAGGAGATCACGCAGGAGATCATAATAAAGGTCAAGGCAGAGTTATATGATGAAGTCGTTGAAATGGTTATGCGCCAGTTCCAACAGTTTGAGAGTTATGGCATGTGTTCGCTGTCATCTCCTATAGCGGAACATGTTGTGCCTCCTATAGGTAAACTTAATAATCATTTTTGTTTATTAATTTACTTTTTGTCTAACCTAACAATTAATTTTACAAGTCGAAGCGGCAAAGGAAGTTTCTCAACTGCTAGTGCTTTAGGGGACGACATGGACGATACTCGTCCATGTCAGCTATATATTCTACATCCTACCGGGACCATGCTAGTGGCTCGAGGCACAGTCTATGAGGCATCCATTGTAGTGCATGGTATGGAGCTAGGAGAAGATGAGGTCAAGGTCACGGTCGATGAAGTTGTCATACCAAATGCGTTTGTTCATTTACCTACAGAGGAGTTTGTGACTGTGGCACAGGAATTTAAGTGCTTCATCACCTGACCTAGACATTTGGTTGGTGTTGTATCTGACCCTGGTAAAAACTCCTACTATATACTTCCCAATTTTAAACTTTACTTCTTATTGACGTCATAACATAACCATGTTTTCATGTAATAGTAGACAAAAAAAATGGAAGTCTACACCGAAGAAGACTCATTTATCTAAGAACGACCCTCTTGGTGCGTTAGATAAGCTTTGTAACATCATTGCAGATACGTTGATGATTGTACCATGGGATTCTACTACATTTGGAAGACACACTGAGATCCCATTGTACTTGCATCAACAAGATTTTAAGGAGCTTGCGTCAAGGAGAGAAGAGATTAGTATTTCACTCATTCAGTTGTGGATGATGTAAGTTTATGAGAACTTTTTTATATAAGATTGATTTATTAAGTTACTTATATCAGATCATTTCTTCATTTCAGGTATATTTTTGGTGTAAGTAACAAGATGGAGTTTAATGATGTATATGAGTTCATTGACCTCCAAATGACTCACGAAGGAAATAAATTTGATGACATCCATGCATACATCACCAGCTGATTTGCAATGGGGAATGAGCTATATTTACTTGGGTAAGTGAATTTTGTTAACTTTAAAGTTTCATTTATGATTTTAGTATATGACAATTAAGTTATTACCAATTTCAGGCGTCAATGGCAGCTACTTGTGATCTTCATACCGAAGAACACTGTTGTACGATTTTAGTATATCATGTAAGTCTCCTCCCAACCCCTTTAGACAAGTAGTAGATTGGTAAGAACCTCAATGTTTGAACTGTCTTTGTTATATAAATGTATGCTAAAGCAATATTTTTTAATAGTTCCCTTACAAAACATATGATGTTTTCTGGGAGATCAACTGCTAAAGCTAAAAAGCTTGCATGGTTGGCCCTTTAAGGTTTGGTATTTTAGTCCATACTTTGTTACATTTTGTACCATTCCAATGATATTACTTAACATTTTATAATTATGATGATATATTGTAGTGTAATAAACAAACCAGGTCATATGATTGTGGTTACTACATCATGTATTGGATGATGACCATTATTCGTGCACATGTTACTAGTGGATGGGAAACGGTAATATTTTGGTTTGAATTTTATTTTCTCTATAGTTTACATTTCATATATACTAATTGAAATCATTGTGTTTTATGTAGAGATTCAATTTTACTACTTCAATTCCAGAGAAGTCCCTTAACATAAGGAAAGCACTTGCTAAATATGTAACTCAAGTCTATAATATTATGTAGATATTAGGATATAGTAAATTCTACCTCAGCATATTTATTATTAGTTTAACTTTGTACATTGAATTGATTTATTCTTCTAAATTGATTTATGATTACATTGAATTGATTTATGCTTCTAGATTATTCTGGACTGTTCTGGGTATTTAAATATATGCAGGTGTGTTTTTGCAGTTGGGAATGTTAAAGAAACAGACATGTTCTTAAAAAAATCCAAAGGAATATGCCTCGGTGGTGACCATAATCGAGGCATAAAGTCCTCTATATCATCGGTTCAGGTCACAATCGAGGCAGAAAAGCTAGCAAAAAAGCAACAAAATAAAAAATAAAAAACACTCTATAGCCTCGGTTCAGGTCCCAACTAAGACAGTAGGGCTTCACATATTGCCTCGGTTCAGTAGGAACCGAGGCGAAAAGTCAGTCAAAAAAAATAGAAAAAGGAAAAATTAGATTGCTTCAGTTACTTGTAAACCGAGGCAAAAATCCTACCATATTTTGCCTCGATTTTGAACCGAGGCAAAAAGTGGTAGACTTTTTGCCTCGCTTGTATATGCCTCGGATCAGGAGCCGCTACTTATAAGCAAAAATAACCACTATCGTTTCCTTTGACTACACTAGTGCTTGTTCCTAAATTGCATGAACCATAATAAGTTTTTACCTAATTTTTGTAGTAACCCTAATTTTGAAATTTATGATTTTTCTTTTAATTGGTTTTTGAAAAATTCCCAATTTTGAACTACTTTACTTTTGAATCCCCAATTGATTTTCCCATTTTTTGATTTTGAACCCATGACCTAATTCTACAAAATCCAACCATTATTCTTTTTCTTCTTCATTGCACATGGCGATGGGTTTGGAGTCATGGGGAAGCCATGGTGGTTTCTCATTCCCGCATCCAAGGCTTGAAGTGGTGGAGGCACGGGAAAGCCGTAGTGGGTCTGGTTTCTTAATAATCATATGTGGTAAAAACAAGTTCTTTCGTAGATGATTATGTGGTATTTCTCCAAGAAAATAAGGAAAATAATTATATGTTGGGAGATGATCCAACCAACTTTTGCAAAGTCATGCAAGATCCTAATTCAAAAAACGAGATCAAAGTAATGAATAAAGAGTATAAGTCCATGCAAGACAATAAAGTTTGAAAACTTATCCCATTAAGAGAAGGTTTGAAACTCATTAATTGTAAATGAATATTTAAGACCAAAAGTGTAACATCCTCTCTATTTTCATATTAGTTACTAATCATATTTAAATTTCATAGTTAAATATTTAATATAAAAAAGGTTTAATACATCATTTGGTCCGTACTTTTAGGGTTTTGGTTCAAAGTAGTCCTACCTTTTAAAAAAGTTTAGTAAGACCCCATATTTCGTTAAAAAATGTTCAATCCAGTCCTTTTCGCTCACGCCGTTAAAAACATAACGGTGCAAATACCAATGTGGCATCTCATAAGCACGTGGCACGCAAAGACGTTAATAGGTGGACTTAAAGTATTTTTTAATTTAATTTTTTTTTAAAAAAGTCTCCCACATTACCACCCTGGCACGTCATCATCACCATCTCTAGACAAACCCTAATTTCTCTCCAAGAAACCCTAGTCGTCGCACCATCCAGCGTTGTCACCGCCATCCTTGTCGGCAGTCGTCCTCTCCAACGCATCACGCTTCACCACCATTTTTTTTCTTGAACCAAAACTCCCATAATTCGGGTTCCTGCTCGCGCAAGGGCGTTCTTTGTCTTCCTAGTTGAGGGTTTGATTAAGTAGGGAACCTTCCTCTTCTATCTTTCTCTTCTCTTTTGTGGTTATTGATCCAAGGAAGGAAGGTATCACTCCTTCTTCCCTTGTGTCTTAGTTTTTGGAGGTTCGCAAGGAGGAGAGGTTGGATTCGGCGCGTTGTCATCACGGTGGGGATCATAGAGGCTGGGTTCTCCTTCGAAGCAGTAGAGGCTGGGTTCTCCTTCGCAGCAACCTAAGAGCGAAACGTCACGATGAATTTAGAGGTTTCAACAAGTTTACAAAAACAATTGGATTAGGCTAAAATGTTTACAGAGTATTATTAAAATATTATTCTCCACTATGATTGATGAGATTTATAATTGAAGGTTATGCTAAGAGAAATAATTCTCACATTTTAGTACAAAAATTAGATCTCCTTATACTGTCTAGTTTTGAGTTCCCTTGGTAAAGATTTTATTTTTTTCTTTGTTAACCGTTAGATTAGGATGACATTTTTATTCCAAATTCATAAGACATAATACTTCATTTTGACCATCGCGATTTCCATTTGTTAGTGCAAAATAAGGCTTCAACGTCTCGCGTTCAACGTCAAAAAACAAAAATGCCAACATTAAAAATGACCGGTGGTATTTTTGTAAATAAAAGTTCAGTTTAGACTTTTTCAACGTCAATTGGTTATTAGACGTCAAAAATTTGAGAATTTTGACGTAATATTGGGTCAATTTCTCAAAAATCTTTGGAACGAAGGTGAAAATGTAGTCGCATATTGCGTCAAATGCCTTAGTTTCAAACGTCAAAAGGTTATAAAACGTTAAAATATCACCTTTCAAATATTATATGTTAGTGAATTGAATAAAATTTGGGCGGGAGGTTGAAAATTCATCTACTATATCTTCGCATGAGACCTACACATGTAATATTTCTTTCATTTATACAAATGCATGTTGATTAACTATTTTAGGTATGATTTTCGTTTGCTTTGATCTATTGGTTTCATGTTTTCCTTCATAGGCGCGTTTTTCTTTCACGTGGAAAAACTTTATTCTGACGAACCGACCTTCAAGAAGGTTAGTTTTCATTTTCGTTTTTTTTTTCAAGAGGGTTGAACTTGTTGATATTGATATTGATATTGTTGAACTTGTTTGTTGTATAATTGTTGAAGGTTTGACAAGCGTACCAAATTGTACAAGTAATATAAATGGTAAATCCAAGTATCGTCTTTTCCAAAAGATTTATGTTGATTTAACTAATTGTGGTTATTTACTAATCTTGGCAAGAAATATGAACATCAATGGATTTTTAACAAACAAACATAAATTTTGAAATATATAAATTATGAAATAAATCCAGGTATTGGTTCACTAGGGTTGGATTTTATGTTGAAAACTCAATATAATATACACAATATATTTGTCACATAATCAAGCGTTAACATCATAAGCATATATGCCTCTAATCCTTTAGATGACAAGGTCTAAATCTTTATGTAAAAAACCTAATCCCTTAGATGTTTCAAACACAATATTCATATTAAACACGATGTTTATAATGACCAAATGTTTCAATCTATGTCTAGAATCAAACTCACTTGGTTGTTCTACCTATATCCATGGTTTCAAAGCATTTCCAATGATTAAAACCACTAAAATAATACAGATTCACATCATATACATGAATAATAAGAATAGAATGTAATATCCATGAAAGATAATGCATTGGATAGAAAATTTCAAATAGAGTTTCGATACATTACATCAATCGTAACGAAATGGAGTTTAGCTACTACTATACATCTAGGAAGCAAGATGAAGTTGAAATGATGGAGTCCTTGCACAATGGAAGCACCTAAACTCAAGGCTCTAAGCTTTTGTAGCTTTCCCCCTTCCAAAACTTGCCTCTGTTTTTGTTCTTGACACTTTTATAAAGTGTTCCAAAACGTCCAAAACTCGTTGGGCGAGTATAAGAGCTCGTTGGGTTAGTGCCCAAAAATGACAACTCGTTAGGCGAGCTGCATCACTCGTTGGGCGAGTGCTCTAAAGTGTTGGCTTGCTAGGTGAGCTAATCCACTCGTTGAGCGAGTGATCTTCATACTCTAGCTCGGCGAGAGAAATTGCTGGCTGGGGGAGTAGTGTAGGCAGTGACAATTTATTCTTCTCCAATCTTCATTTTTCTTCAAAATAAACACATAAAAACAGTTATACTATTTCAAGAAAAATTAAACACAATTTGTATATATTTCCATGAGATTGAACACAAAAATCTTTGATAAAAAGGTTGTAATAAGTGTGAATAATAAATAATTATCACATTTCTCAATTGTTGAACTTGTTTGCTTTTCAAATACAAGTTAGACATCCAAGCTTAGGGTAAAACTGAGAGTATATTCAAAACAACTTTGAATGACTTGAAAATTTGTTCAAAACAACAAAATATCATGAGAAGCCCCCAAAAATATTTTAGATCAAAATTCAAAGTATAAGTATATGAATTTCTTTTATAAAGTTTGGAAAAAAGAAAAAAAATGACGCCAAATAGAAAGAAACCTTTTTTTTTTAAATCTAGAAGGAAGAGCAGGCTATGCGGGCTGTCACGTGATTGAATTTTTTTTTCTACCATAAATCGATATGTAATAATGTCTGTTAAAATAGAATGGCTCAATTTCTCACACCAAGAGGAGGGGGGGGGGGGTGAATTGGTGAAACGTAAAAACAAAGTCTTTTAAAATCTTTTTCGCAAAAGGTGATGCCTTTAAAGCTTTCCTTAAACGCAAGGTAAAATACTTTCTAATGCAGCGGAAACTTAATCAAATAAGTACAAAGTAAAGTCGATTAAAAGTAAAAGAGTAGGGATCAAAAAATTCAAAAACTGCTTTTTATACTGGTTCGGCCAACCTGCCTACATCTAGTGTCCTTCCAACCACGGGAAGCAAATGTACTATAATGATCAAGGTTTTTACAACAAGGCTTTTATAGAGAACTCACGTCAAAAATATAAAACACCTCTCTAACCCTCTAATCAAATATAGGCAGTACAATAACTAGACCAGCAGCAAGAATTCCCTCTTTTATTGTCTAAACCCTTTGAGACACCTCTCAAAGCCAAGAACGCCGCATGCTCTTCTTCCTATAATCACAACAGGGAACCTCAATCCAATCTTCACAAGATTGTAAACTCTAATCTCGTAGTTACACCCAAATGAAAAGAATTGATCAGCCATTTCAATACATAGAAAACTTGTTCTTCAAGAAATCACAAGGAGATGATCACCACGGTCACTTCTTGATTCTTGGAGCTCTTTTCCTCTTTCGCAAGATAACACTTTCTGCAAAATATCACAAAAACTGTTAGATTCACAAAAGTACTTATAGAAATCAAATTCGCGTCAATTTATAATATAACACATCTCTGACGCAATTTAATCGACTGAGCTACTAATGTAGTCGAATATAACAATTTTGTTATAGCAGTTAACAGCAGTCAAAGCAATTAATTGAATTCACCATTAATGTAGTCGAATGACATTTAATGTTTGGTCAATATATTTAAAAATATGACTGTTCGACAGTTATATCAAGCATTAACAAAATTTCAAAACAGTAACAGACTTAGTCGAATGCAACACGCATATAGTCGACTATGTAACAGTGTAAATCATAGTTTTGAAAAACTTTCTCTTTAAAAAATCTCACAGCACACTTTCAAAAAGGTTTAATCGACTCACACCGTAACGAAATCGACTTAAAACTGTTGTTTTGCCACACAATTAAAATTCAACATTAGTGCATGTGGTTTTTCTCATCCAAAAACATGTGTCATGCATTCATGTATAAAATCACATATACAACACAGTGAAATGCAATGAACAACACAACAACAACACAATCATGTTCTCATATACGCATATAACATGTAAGCATAGAACATGTAACACATAATACACATGTGTTATTAATTATGCATCGTCATCCTCAAAAACTCATATATTACTGAGGTTGTGGGTTTAGCTAAACCAGTGCTCCCCTACCAACAATCTCAACAATGTCAAATCCTCCAACCGAAATTGACTTTTCAAATATATTTTATACTTCATACCTAATGTAAGGGCTCCTTATATTTTCTCCCTGAAAAGGGGGTTTTAAGGAGTGGTAAAAAGAAAATCCAACAAAAAACAATAATCATAGATATCAATACCAAAAACCACAAGTTTATACTTCTATTCACTATAACATCATTCACTTGTGATATCTTTTGTGTTTTTGTTTATAGTTCATAGTTCATAATTCGTGTTGTATAAAATGCTAAAAACTGGACTACATTTATTGCTTTTCTACATTTTAGATCTTTTAGTGTTGTAAAAATGGATCACTATTAATTAAAATAAACAAAAGAGTTTATTGAAGTTTAAAAATGGCAAAAAAAGACGTTGATTAACGTGATAAATTGTCATTTTCCGATGTTAATTAAGATCGGAAAATTTCAGAAAATGCTTATTTCCAACATCAATTAACGTCTTAACTTTTTGCTTCTAACGTCAATTTACTGTCTTCTGATATGATATCGTGTTATTTTAGACATTAAATGCCGAAAAACACATACGTCAAAACTCTTTTTTGCACTAGTGATTTATATATGTTGATGGTTAGACAAAAAAATTTCTTAGTTTGAACCAGTGTTACCTATTTTCTATTTTCAGTTACTTCAATAACAATTCAATTCTAGTTTTGTGAAATGTTCTTAAGATAATATTTTTCACTCTAGTACCACAAATTTTATAGAGGTCTATAGAAAGAAATATAATTTTCGCATTTGGGTTAAGGTGTGAAATACCATGAATAAATAAATTTACACTCAGTTAAAGAATCAATTAAATGATATATGCTACCTAAATTTAGGTATATTGGATACTATTTAATAAAATAACCAATTAATATTGAAAGGATATTTATACTTAATAATACCCTACAGTCCAAACAAAATGTAGAATTCTTTGAACCACGCAAAATAAGTACTCATAAGGAGATGAGAAAGGCTCCACAAATAGAAATATCCTTTTAGGCACTCACCTTTTCTTTTCATTTTCCTATTGCAACCTTTCTTTTTTAGTCTAATGAGAGAAAAATAAAACTCTCACAAAATCAGAAGCAACATACATGAAAATGACTTGATAGTAAAAATAAAATTGTTAAAAGGAAAGCTCCCATGTTTTATGAGTTGAAACTAACCTTTGCGATGAAAGGATAACAAGTTGATGGATATATCATCTTCCACACTCATCATCATGATCTATCATAGAATTTTCATTCTTTTCCATACCTCATTTTCTTCTTCATGCCATCTTCACAACTCCTAACACCATAATTGTTACCAATGAGGAGTAATGGTGTCTTGAAGATATTATAGTTTTGATGATGCTACAAGAAGAAGAACTTGAAGAACTCGTGTTGTATTTATTTAAAAGCCTTTTTGCATAATCAATTGTAATAGGAATAACTTTGTTGATGTAAACACTTAGAAATTTTCCTGTTTTTAGAAACTTTACGTAAATAATCGATTATTGGTGTAATAATCAATTATCACGAGCTAATTTGAAAAACCATTGCTCGCGCATATAATTGATTATTGCTTAGAATAATCAATTATTTCAGTCTGAGTTAGTACTACCCAAGTCACGATTATTCCTCTGGATAATAGAACCAAAGAACTTAAAAAGTGGTGCATTGTTATGTAAGAAGAGCTAAACCAATTTGAAAGAAATGATGTTTAGGAACTCATTCCTAGAGAAGAGCGTTATCAAGTGATTGACACAAAGTGGGTGTTCAGCAACAAATTGGATGAAGATGGAAACATCACCAAGAACAAAGCAAGGCTAGTTTCTGAAGGCTACTGTCAAGAAGAAGGTACTGACTATGATGAAACATATGCTCGAGTAGCCACGTTAGAAGCAATTAGACTTTTAGTTGCTTATGCATATTTAATGAAATTTAAACTATATCAAATGAAATTAAAGAGTGCGTTTCTAAATGGTTTTATAAAGGAGGAAGTGTATGTTAGTCAACCTCCTGGGTTTGAGGATTTTAAGTTTCCTGATCATGTTTATAAATTGAAAAAGGCATTATATGACCTTAAACATGCACCTAGGTCTTGGTATGAAAGACTTAGCACTTTCTTGATTGAAAATGACTTCTCTAAAGGAAAGATTGATTCAACCTTATTTATTAAGAAAGTTGAAAGTCATATTTTGCTTGTTCAAGTGTATGTAGATGATATCAACTTTGGGTCAACTGATGATTCCTTATGTGAAGAATTTGCCAACATAATGCAAGGTGAATTTGAAATGTCTATGATGGGGGAATTAAACTTTTTCTTAGGACTGCAGATAAAACAAATGGAAGGGGGAACCTTTATCTCCCAAACCAAATATTATAGGGAAGTTCTTAGAAAATTTGGGATGGACACTTCTAAAGAAGCTAACACCCCTATGACAACATCTTGTTATCTAGATAAAGATGAATCTGGGGAAGAAGTAAATCAAATAATGTTTAGAGGCATGATAGGATCATTGTTATACCTTACAACTAGTAGACCAGATATTATGCATAGTGTATGTGTTTGTGCTAGGTACCAAGCCAATCCTAAGGAATCCCATTTAACTACTGTTAAGAGAATTTTTAAATATCTTAAAGGGACTACCTCTTTTGGTCTATGGTATCCTTCAAATGCAACACCTAGTTTAATAGGATATTCTAATGCTGATTATGGGGGCTGTAAAATTGATAGGAAAAGTACTAATGGAACATGTCATTTTCTAGGGTGTTCTTTGCTGTCTTGGCACTCAAAGAAACAAGCATGTGTAGCCTTGTCTACCACTGAAGCATAATACATTGCTGTTGGAAACTAGTGTGCCCAAATTTTATGGATCAAACAACAATTAGAAGACTTTGATATCTTCCTTGATCACATTCCTTGATCACATTCCTCTAAAATGTGAAAACACTAGTGTCATAAATCTGACTAAGAACCCTATAAAGCACTCCAAAACCAAACACATAGAGATTAGGCATAATTTCTTGAGATACCACATTCAAAATGTTGATTGCCAAATAGAATATATTGATACACTACATCAATTAGCAGACATTTTCAACAAGGCATTACCCAAGGATAGATTTTATGCTCTTAGAAGACAATTTAGAGTAATAGATATGTCTTAGAATTACAACTCATGACATTCTTAAGTTTTTCGTAAACCAACGCAAATAATCGATTATCAGGAGGCTATAATCGATTATCTTTAGTCTCTAGAAAAAGCTTTAGGTTAACAAATAATCGATTATTGCGAGGCATAATCGATTTTCCTTGCTTGTTCTTCAAATCTGGGTTTCATGAACAAATAATCTATTATCTTCATCGATAATCAATTATCAATTCTTATATGAAAAATAATTTTTAACCAGATAATCGATTATCATTAGTGATAATCGATTATCACTCTACGTAGGTTCAAAAATAGAGTCGTTGCAACGTTAAAAAATGGCCATAAACGGTTTCTCCATTTTCTCTATAAATACTCTCTTATAATCGATTAAGAACCACCCATTGCACTCATATTCTGCCAAACTCAATTTTCACCAAGTCTCTCACTCTTATTACCCACATCTTCTCTCTACACTTTATTGGAATCATGTCTGATTCAAGGAGGAAGATGACTATAAGAAGATGCACTGGAGGTGCATCTTCCTCTCGCCCTAGAGCTCCCCGTTCTGCCACCATTGATGGATGGATCTCCGATCCAGAGAAACAAGCAGAATTTCCTCATTTCTTGCAAGAGTGATGCATAATGGGAGTTAAGTATGTCAGGTTTGAAATACTATAGATTTTATGGCTTTCAATTGCTTAATTTATTTCAAACCCAAGGTCTCACAAATTTGGTTGAGAAAAAGGGGTGTATCTATCCCGATCTTATTAGGGTTTTCTACCACAATCTACGATACTATAATGGCATTGTGACTTCCAAGGTCAAAGGGGTACCAATCATTCTTGATGACAATATCTGGACAAATGTCGCCAAGATCACTATTTGGGTTGATGCAGTAAAATTTCATCTCGATGTTCCAGATTTTAACTGCCTTCCCGCCTATCAATCTTTTCTGCGAAATCCCAACCAATAATCAAATCGACGCCAATTACTGGTAGGTGGCTTCAAAGTGGAGGAGAGGATGATCCACTATGTAATTTTTGGGATCCTTTGCCCTCGTGCTACAAATCATGCTCTATGTTCTAAGCAAGATCTTCTCCTTCTACATGGAATTTTGAACCATGTTCATATTGATTGGCCTGCATTCATTACAAATACTATGCTCAACGCAAAAAATACTAAGCTTATCATCTTCCCTATGCTCTCCTCATTTCACGGATTCTTGAATTCAAAGGAGTAAATGTAGAAGGTGAGGATACCCAAGCCATCCAATCCATTGACACTGAAATTAGAGAAACAACCCTTCGCCAGATGGGTTTTGTTGCCCAGGGAAATGTATTTCTTCACAAGGATGAAGAAAATCAAAGTGATGAAGATGACGATGAAGATGCTCACATGGCAGAACCGGTACGAGAAGCTACTCCATCCATTGTTGGTCCCTCCTCTATTCCTGCATCTTCAACATTCTCAATGGAAGAATATTTTGCCAATCTCTCAAAGCAAATGGAGGACATGAGTTTGGCTCATCAAGCAAGATTTGATGAGATCATTGAAATGCAACAATCTCACTATGATTATGTCACTGAGAGGTTTGAATACTTTGACACTAGATTGGGCAATATTGAGGGGCGATTAAATCTTCAACCATCATATTATCCTCCAACCCCTCCTTTTTATAGATCTATTTGTATTAGGATTTGAGTTTCTACGATTGCTCTATCTCCCTAATGTACTTTGTTATTTCATATTATGAAAAAAAAATTAATTAAGTTTTGAAATGCATTTATTCTCTTTTTGAGGGGGAGCAACACTTGAGGGGAGACTTTCATTTACTTTTTGCTTATGATAAAAAAAGTGGGGAAAAACTTCTACTATTGTAGTTATTACTAACATGTATGTTTGTAAGTTTGAAATTTGTGCAGAAATTCAAAGATGCTTTTAAACAAGGGATTTTTTTATCATAATGAAAAAGGGGGAGATTGTTACCAATGAGGAGCATTGGTGTCTTGAAGATATTATAGTTTTGATGATGCTACAAGAAGAAGAACTTGAAGAACTCATGTTGTATTTATTTAAAAACATTTTTGTAGAATCAATTGTAATAAGAATAACTTTGTTGATGTAAACACTTAGAAGTTTTCCTGTTTTTAGAAATTTTGCGTAGATAATCGATTATTTGGTGTATAATTGATTATCACGAGCTAATTTTAAAAACCATTTCTCGCGTAAATAATGGTTTAATTCTCAAAATAATTGATTATTTCAGTCTGAGTCAATACTACCAAAGTCGCGCAAATAATCAATTATTCCTTAGGATAATCGATTATAACATTTTGAAAACCCCATAACGGATACGAATAATCGATTATCACTTGTTATAATCGATTATCAATGGTAGTTGGGAGTTGTCTTTTCAGTTTCTGACCTCTGGGCTATATATACTCTTTACCAAACCTCTTAGAGGTCAATCTAAGCCACTTGAGAATACAGATACTCTTTGAGGAAGGTTTCAAGTGTTATTGGTGCTCATATCAAGTCTTGTGAATAGGAGAAGCTTGCGCTTTATGGGTCTAAGGTCGAAGTGGTTCTCTTCAAGTTGACTGAGCAGGTTCTTCCGTTCGTTTGTCGAAGGAATGTGTTTTCTGTTCTTTATTTTTATTTCATCTTATTGTAATCTGTGAACAATATTTTAGTGAAAAGTTAATCATTGTTTATAGTGATTAACGACTGGACGTAGAATCTTTTGATTTGAACCAGGATAAAATATTTTGTGTGATCTTCTCTTACTCTACTCTTGTTATCTACCAACTGTTTGATAAAAGTTCTAAGAGAAAAACATGATTTCTTAAATGAACCACTTTTATCTTGGCTATTGATCACAACACGCTTTTCTGCTCTAAAAACTCTTTTTGTTGCACGAGACACTGATACCTACAATAATCACTTTCACTTTTTTGTGCACACATAAAATCAATCCTCAACCATCAACCCAGAGAATACCATTCCTCAATTCACACCTTACAATACAAATCAAAAATAGAGGAAGGAGGAGAACAGAGGTTGCGACAGTGGCATTATATGTGTTCCCTAAAAAGTTGCTAGTTGCTCTGAGCTCGTCTTTCGTTATTGGCAATGAACCTGATTAATGGATGAAAGGAGGTGACGAGGAAGGGAAAGAGGGAGAAACCCCTCATGTCTCTAATAAAGGTGGAGGATGGAGAACCATGAGCAATGACAATGAACACTTAGTCACGACCATCATCGATGATGATCACTTTGGCTAGATGATAGTGCACAATAATCACTTCTATTGTTGAGGCTTGTGGTTGGAATAGATAAATAGAGAAGACACCCTAGGGTTTGAGTATAAAATAAACCATTCAGGTTTGAGTTCTAGGATCTAGGGTTTCATACCATTTCAACTTGGGAGTATATCCTAACCTTTAGAAGCTTTGTTAAAGGTGAGAAGACATAGTAGTGGTTACAGGATTAAAGTTCTGTGACACAATGACAAGGGTTTCGTGGTCGCGGGATGAGATCTCAACAAGTCAAGAAACCTAGATCAAGCTCGAGTGGAAGTTATGGTTATGAAGTCGTCGCTGGAACAATGGTTCTTTTGTGGGTGTGCATGGAGAATCAACAAAGATTAGGCTGGATATGAGTGTGAGAAAAATGAAGATGTGAGGGTTATGATCATTTTCTTCTTCTTCTTCTCTAAGAGCCTCTTTTTTCTGTTTCGAATGAGTGCGCGCTAGTGTGAAAAATTTCAAGGGGTGTGTTGCGCTAAACCTGAGTTTTACTTTTTAATGATTAATTATTTCCAAATCTGTAAGTAGATTCATAAGGTATTTTTTGTTCATTTACCTAAGGATCTTGTATTATTACCTACAAATAATATCCTTCGAAAAGTTTATGTTGTAATGTGTCAAATGTACATACAGATTTTACATATGAAAAATATTTTTTGCACTACCGACAAAAACCTTCATATGTAACCCCACTTTTTACGTATCTGTTGGTAAAATTCATATGTAATATCTACCTTATCTACAGATCCAAATCTGTATATAACTATTTGTAGGTAACTTACAATTTTCTTGTCGTGTATATTATAAATTGTGTGTGTTAGTATGAATAAATAGGAACTCTGTATATTAGTTTTGATCTAATGGTCCAAATTTTGAACCATAAATGTACATATAAAAAGTTCTCTTTATTACCTAAGTTGTATTGCAACAAAGATGATGGGTCATGTTAATAGTAGCATTACATATCACTCTACACCTCCTCACAGCTACAACCTTTTCCTTTCCCATAAATGTCGTTGTTAGGATCCATGGTGATAGCCTAGGGGACTTTATAACGATGACTAAAGCCATGAAAAACATTTCGTCCATGAACAAACAACTAGTTGTGGTATGGATTGACATGAATGATCATTGCGATACAAACATTTTGGATAATTCCAAACCTTTTGTTACAGTGGTGAATGGAGAAATGGGAGGAACACCCACACCATGCCTAAACCTTTTATTATCACAAAACAAGCTTTTTATGTTTGTTATTTTAGGTCTTTTAAGTCTTGTTTTAGAACAGACTTAGATTCGACATACTTAGATTTTAAATCTATTGTTGACCAACAAATTTAAATTTTAAATCAACTGTGAACCAACAAACTTAAATTTTAAATATGTTGTTAACCAACAGACTTAAATCTTAAACGATTTCAATTCATTACAACTTCTCCATTCCTCCAATTTTTTTTAGTTTTACATAATTAGGAGAAACTAACATCACTCAATTAGTTAAATAAGTATTATCACTCTTTGTATGAAGCAAGAAAAACTAGAATGCTTATTATAGTCTAATACTCCATTGCTTTTGTTTTGCAATAAGTCCATAGTTTTTCCAAGACTCAAGAGTCATATACACTAGTACAGTCAAGGGAAACGACACTAGTTATTTTCGCCCAAATACAGCGGTTCTGGAACCGAGGCATATATAGGGGAGGTAAAAAGTCTACCCCTTTTTACCTCGGTTGTGGACCGAGGCAAAAGGAGTAGGATTTTGCCTCAGTTCAAAAGTAACTGAGGCAGTAGGATCTTGCCCCTTTTTTTAAAGGACTTTTCGTCTCGGTTCTCTTTTGAATCGAGGCAATATCTTGGAAAATTTAATAAAAAAAAAGACTAGCCAATAAAATAAATTTAATACTCAAATATCAAATCAAACTATTTATTATACCTAATACTTTTATCAAATATCATATAGTGAAATAATTCTGACAGGAACAACAACATTAGATTAAGCCTTGAGCATATGCTAAATAAAATAAAATAAAATAAAATAAAGATATTAATAATCAAATTTAAAATTTAATATTTAGAGTGGTGTTGTGGTGTCATGTCTAGTGATCCCAATGAAAAGTAAACTTCATCAATCACACAGAACTTGAAGCTGTTTTTTTTCTCTCTTAAAGAACCGGTTTTCTACTTTGTGACTTCAAAAGTAGCTCGAAGATCGGATATCATGACTGGGCATTCTCCCTTCTCGTCATAGTCAGCATATTCTACACTTGACAAGTCAACATTCTTAAATTTGGTTTCCTCAAGCTTCAAAATTCAGGTTGCATTAGTCAGAAATATGACCAATATGCAGAAAATTATGATATTACCAAAATTATAGGACGTGTTAAAAATATGGCTATAGGTTTAATTTTTTAAGACTGGAAAAGAAGACTTTGAGATTAATCACATCAAATTCATTCCAGTTTTGAGTTCTTAGAAAAACATTACAGACATTGTTTCCAGTATTGATAACAGTGAACAAAATAAATTGAATCATTAACAGTAAACATCAAACCAAAATAAAGGAGGAAGAGATCATACCAAAACAAAATAAATTGAACCATTACAATGCCCAGCATATATATCAACAACACTGAATAATCAGAAGAGATTAGACACATGATGTCATTAATCTAACATATTTGTTTTCAATAGAGGAAAGTGAGTATATGAACTATATATTAACTAACTAACTAACTCATTCTATAAACTATTTTCATAATCACCATACCATGTGGTGCAGCTCCCATGTCAAGTGCTTCCAGAAGATATCCAAACTTTGCTTCAGCTTGAAACAAATCACATGTCAATTATATGGTTGTACTTATACATATTGCTGCCAAATTATCAGAGAAATAATATACAAAATAAATGAAGATAAAAAACAATTCTTATATATAATACTTCTATTTTCTACCTCCTCTACCAATTGTCCACCTCTAACACGTTCTCCTCCAAACAATTCTCTAACACACGTAGCAGCTTTACCACAACCTTGTTGTTTCTGTCCCAAAAATAATTCCATGGACTACAACATCTTTCTTGATGGGGAATAACATGCTTAGAGAGAAATGTTCTAAAGATAATTAAGAAATGGCAATTGAAAAGATTTAAAATGGAAGAGATAAGGAAGAGAGAACTTATGAACTTAAGGACACGCCACTTGAAATGATCCAAGATAAGTGCCAAGGTTGAATCGCCACTTGCTTCTCACAAGATAAGACCCAAAAGATGACTTAGAGACAAAATTCTATCTCAAAGAAGATAAGCAAATGAATGCAAATCACTCTTATATTCATTCAATCAAAGGTGTCTACAAAAGGAGACCCCTAGGCTTCTTATATAACCTTTAGGATGAAGTAATTGGAGATTTTTAAGGGATGTGGGACTTGGAATGCTTCCAAGTCTGGACAGCCACGTTTTCGCGTGCTCTTAGTCCTACATCTCTTAATTCTTCCATTCCTAAAGGGTTTATAAGCTTCCTAGCAAGTCTAGAAACTAAAAACTACAAACTATGCATGTTTACTTGCACTACAAACAACAAAAGGAGAAAGCCTATTTATTCTTCTTTTTCTTTAAGTCCAAGCTATGTGAAGTCCCACATTGCTTGTACTATAAAGAAAAGAAGAGTTTATAAGCTTCTCTACAACTAGAAATAACGAAAGAACAAAAGAGGCTAATACAAGCCTATTATACTCTTTTTGTGCTTTTTGTCACTTTGAAACTCTTCATTTTTTACCTATGTATGATCATATCATCCGCCCCAGGTTGGAGAGGATTTGACCTCGAATCTTTGAAAAAGCTGCAAAAAAGAGAGATGAGTGACTTATTTGGTTGATAATCCAAAGGAACTCCTCCTGGATCAAATGTTAACCTGCAAAAAACATCAAACATTTTGTGAATGAATTGATGTTTACCAAACAATGTATATAGAAAAGGAATATTGAAAGAATGGGTCTTTGAAATTGGATTTGTTTTTTTAATGAAAACTAAAAATCCTTCTTTAGAAAAACTTTTATTTTTTTCTTGAGTTAAGTTTAAAAAAGAAAACATTAACTCAAGATGTGGTTTGGAAATGGTGTGTGAAGAAGTGGGAATATGAGATGCGAAAGGTGGGATATTTTCACAAAAGTTTTGAGGAAAAGAAGAAAGCTTAATAATTGGAGAAAAATGGAAGGATGGAAAAACTCCCCTAAATTTGCTTGAATCTTGTAGAATGATGGGAGTAGAAGGTGCCTTCAGTAGCACTTCCTGTGTATGTAGGACGTTTTCCTTCTCCTTTTCTCTCACAAGGTCCTCTTGTCCTTTCTTTTCTCTCTCCTTTCTTTCTTTCCTCTCAGTCTCTTCTTTTACTTTCTCTTCTCTTTCTTTTCTTGCTTTATTTAAACAAGTAAGCATGACCTTCTCTTTGGCATCACTTGATGAGGAAGAAGAGCTACAGGTTGGTGAAGGTAAGGAAGAGGTAGACTCATTAGTCATAATTACTTCACCCTCAGTGCATGTTGCCTTTTTGGTGGGGCAGGCAGAGGCTATATGACCATATCCTAAGCATTTAAAACATTTAATGTGACTTGGTCTAGAAGGAGATTTAGTTGGGGAAGAGGAATGGTTAGAAGAAGAATGAGGACAAGATTTATTAGTGGGCTCCTTAGAAACATCCTTGGTTTTATCCTTTGATGATGAGGATTTGTAGAAAACATCTCTTGAAGATTTAGAAAATTTGTTGTGACAAGCTTCTTTTTTCAAGAGTTTCTTCTCTACTTTCATGGCTCTATGAACAACTACATCTAAAGTTTCATCATCATGGAATTCAATTATATCTTGGATGTTGCTATTAAGTCCACTAATAAATCTAACTATTTTTGCATGATCATTTTCTTTAAGGTTAGTACGATGTAGGAGCACTTTAAGCTCGCGAGCATACTCCTCCACCCTTCGTCTACCTTGAGTAAGTCGTTGGAGCTTAATCAAGAGGTCCCTATGGTAGTATGGAGGTACGAAACGTTGGTACAAAATGTCCCTGCAATGTTCCCATGTACTCGCGGGTGAGGCCATGGTTAAGTATCTCCTATTTAGCCATTGTTTGGCGTATCCCTCTAAAGCTAAATATGCTAACTTTACACGCAAAGGTCCATTTACACTATACAAATAAAAAATTTGGTCTACTTTAACTATCCAATCTAGAAAAATAGACGGCTCGGCTTCCCCTTTGAAAGTAGGCAAGTTCAACTTTGGTAGTGTAAGGGCTTGGTCCATAGCTTTATATTCTTGATGCTTCTTTGGCGAGGGAAGGTATACATTTACGGTTCTAGCTTCTTGCTTCTTCTTGTAGGAACCATGATCATGACCATGAGGTTGATCCCCTTTTGCTTTCGCGTCCTTGTCCAATTGTTTGCTAATGGAATCAAGTTGATGTTGCATTTGTTGAAATGCCTTCATCAAATCAAACTTACTAGAAG
This sequence comes from Vigna angularis, assembly GCF_016808095.1. Taxonomy (NCBI): domain Eukaryota; kingdom Viridiplantae; phylum Streptophyta; class Magnoliopsida; order Fabales; family Fabaceae; genus Vigna; species Vigna angularis. The sequence goes on from NC_068971.1 coordinate 12,819,072, forward strand.
GACTTCCATGATGGCTAGCTCTATTGGAAGAGGAATTGCTTGAACCTGCATACATGGTGTTCTAATGCAAACAACAGCAACACTTTCAAAATCAAAACAAGTTAGAACAGTATTAAAACAACAACAAAAGTGGCGCAAATTGAAGCCAAGGTTCACTCCAATAGCACCAAAAAATTTAGGCTCAAGACTCAAGGTTTTATGGTGAAAGAAAAAACAAGATCACTCCACTCACTTGCACTCTTCTTTCAAAATAGTAATATATCTCTAAAGTCACAATTTTAGAGTACCAATTCAAGGCTAAAGCAAGTGGAAAAATGAACAATCCAATCATCAACACCAAAAAGGGAGACCAAACCAAGACAGCACACCTTAGAAGCCAAAACAATGGATGAAAACAGCAAGACAATTGGTGAAAAATGAACCTAGAAAACAAGAAACTTGGCACAAAACAAGGTGGTAGTAATCTAAAGATTTAGAAGAGACAAAACAATAAGAAATTGGAGTCAAAACAGTGGCACATTAAGAAGACAGCAACAAACAAAATTAACACAACTAAGAAGCAAAATCACACCAACATGTTAAGCATACATGAAGAGTAAGATCTAATTAATGCTGGAAATAATTTGGCAAACCTCAAACCTATAGATTCTATATGTTTTAAGATAAAAGAGGCTTTAATAGAAGCTATGAAACAAACCACACAAGATGAAAGCTCTTGGCCAGACAACAAACAACACTAGATTTGGTTTAAATTTTTTTGTTTTTTCAGCAAGCAGATTTGGCAAAAGTGTCTCGGCCAAGGAATAATTACGGAATAAACTGTGTTTGATTAAAAGCACAATTGAACTTGTTTAATGCCTCTATGGATACAGATCATATAAGCAAGGTTCACACACTTAAATCCAAAGATGATCAAACTCAATTCAGCATACAAAGCATGGAGATGGAAAAAATTTCTTAGCTATGCAATTTCAGAAAATTTTTCTAGAAAACTCCTAAAGAGGAACAAACATATGACTCAAAGCAAAGCTAACAAGCAATAAAAGACATATAAAATCCAGCCAAGACAAGAATAAAAGCTGGAACAAGCACACAAAAGGGAATACGGACACCTACTTGTTGAAGACCTCCAATAGCATTGTTGCGGTTTAAAGAAAAATGCTTGCACAAGCCTCTAGACAGCCACAGTTTATCACCTCCAAGCCTTGATATAAAGCTTTGATTCCCTTCTTAAGAGTGTGTGGATGTTATCTCACGGTCCAGGAATGAATTCCAGCCAGCCAATTACATCAAACAGCAAGCAACAATGCAAAAAGTTTTAGAAATCTATCAATAGCAGAATACTGGATGAACACAATGGAGAAAACAATTTATTGTTAATAGTACAGAGTGAATTGAAACAAAGTAAAAACTAGACATTGAAGTAGACATGCAAACGAAACTTAAAAAAAAATTCATGCAAAACGGATAAGAAATGAACTCAAACGAAAACAAACAAGTTGGACAAGCATGCAATGTGCGCCAGAGCGCGAGAATTGAAAAAAAAAAAAGGCTTGTCTACTCTACTCTAACATGCAATTCCTAAGATGATCAAACCTAAGGCTCATGATACCACATGATGGGGAATAACATGCTTAGAGATAAATGTTCTAAAGACAATTAAGAAATGGCAATTGAAAAGATTTAAAATGGAAGAGATAAGGAAGAGAGAACTTATGAACTTGAGGACACGCCACTTGAAATGATCCAAGATAAGTGCAAAGGTTGGATCACCACTTGCTTCTCACAAGATAAGACCCAAAAGATGACTTAGAGACAGAATTCTATCTCAAAGAAGATAAGCAAATGAATGCAAATCACTCTTATATTCATTCAATCAAAGGTGTCTACAAAAGGAGACCCCTAGGCTTCTTATATAACCTTTAGGATGAAGTAATTGGAGATTTTTAAGGGATGTGGGACTTGGAATGCTTCCAAGTCTGGACAGCCACGTTTTCAAGTGCTCTTAGTCCCACATCTCTTAATTCTTCCATTCCTAAAGGGTTTATAAGCTTCGTAGCAAGTCTAGAAACTAAAAACTACAAACTATGCATGTTTACTTGCACTACAAACAACAAAAGGAGAAAGCCTATTTATTCTTCTTTTTCTTTAAGTCCAAGCTATGTGAAGTCCCACATTGCTTGTACTATAAAGAAAAGAAGAGTTTATAAGCTTCTCTACAACTAGAAATAATGAAAGAACAAAAGAGGCTAATCCAAACACAAAAAAAAAATACCATCCCATCAAAATCACACCTTAGGGACACAATCCTCATAGTAAAGTTGATGAAAGACGCCTGAGGAGAAGATCTATTGGAGTTGTGTGATCATGAATCGAACATACTCAAGCTTCCTCGTACATAGAAACGCAGGGGAATTTGACGAAAACTCAAAGAACCTTGAAATGGATCGAAGAAGCGAAGAAGAACAGTGAAACCCTAACCGGACACAAAAGTGAGAACAAATTCACTAGAACACAAGAAGCTAGGGATTAAACGGTACAAAACCCTAGAAACACGAAGAACCCTAAAATGGACTGTTGGAACCCTAGAAAAGGGGGAAAACATAAATGAACCGATTAACTGATGTGAAATGGAGATTGAACGGTGAGAATGACGCTAATCGAAGAATCAATCTGTAGAATGGTATTTAATCGGTGGAAAAGATGGAAAATGGATTTTAATCAGTTAAAACAAAGGGAAAGGCGAAATGGAAGAGAAACCCTAACAGAGTATGAGGTTTGGTGTTGGAGGAGACGCGGAAGGTAATGAAGACGATGATGATTCGGTGAAGAAGAAGAAATACCTTGAGGTGCAAGATGTGGTTGAAAAGAAATGAAGTTCTCTAAGAAAGATAGTAGACACGACGAAGACGAATTGAGAGAAATGAAATAAGGTTGGGTGGGCTTCGGTTCATAAAAGACCAAAGTTGTAGGGCCTCGTAGAGGGTTTTATGCTTCGGTTTCCTAAATAACCAAAGCAGTAGAGTGCATAGGCTTTGATTCCCACTGAACCGAGGCGTATAAGTTCGTCTTAATTACAAAAATGTCACCGCGTTTTAATATGTTTCGGTTTTGTGAAAATCGAGGCATATTAAGCATGTTAAAAGACTATTTTTTTACTAGTGATATAAAGTTAAACTGAAATGATTAGGAAGACTTCCACTTTCTTTCAACTTAAAGAATCAAGAGAAACCCGTTAAAGAAATTTTTACAGAAAATCGAAAAAATAAGCATTATGCAATCAATAAAAAAGATAAGGGTTGGCTCTAAGGTGAAACCCTTGAAGGTGATACATTTTTTACAAGGAGAACAATGAAGAACGAAGATGAGGGTTTCGACAATGTTTAGTGTTTTGTCCAAATATTTTCTTTCAAGAGTTAAAGCTTTGGAAAATTAAAAAACTTAAAAACATTTAAGTTTATGAGAGAATTAACATATTTAAAAACATCAATTTAAGTCTGTTGGAGAAATAACAGTGTAAAACCCTAGAAAATGGTATTTTTAGAAGTGGTGGTAGTCTAAAAATAGTGAGACTCGATTATTTTAATACTAAATGGTTTTATTATAAATAGTTTTTTATAAATGAGTTTCATTATTTTAAAACATATCATCTCTCTAGAAACCACTTTTCTAGAGTTCTCTACCTTCTCTCTAAGAGTTCTAACTCTTGAGTCATCTATTTGATGATCAAGAGATACCTAATCGACCACGGCAACGAGGTCTACGTTTCTACCCGATCAGTTTCTTCAATAAAGAAAGTAAGTTTTGACTCCTTTTCCCCCTTTTGTTCCTAAATATGTTTTAGAGGATTTTAATATTGTTGCATGTGTAATCATGCCTCTCTTACACGTTCTTGATTCATCTAGAGTTCTAAGGACTCTTTCCCTTTCAATTTGGTATTTCGTAGGTTCGCTAGGTATTCTTTGCGGTTCAAAAATCGGCGGAGCGTTTTTAGAAGTTTGGCAGTTGGTTTAAAGGTAAGGGAAGCTATATTTTTCTTTAATTAATGTTCTATATGAGTATTTAATTGTTTGGAGTGAAAAGTTTGTGATATGTTAGTTATAACCAAGTTAATTGGGTATTTTAGGTATGTGATGATGAAATGTTGTTGTGAATTGTATTATATGCTGATTTCAAGTTGAATTGAATGTTGATATGTTAAATTGTTTGTTTGGAATGTGTATTATGAATTTTAGAGATTAAAGAGTTGGACCGTAGAGGTTTTAATGGTGTTTTTGAAGAAAAATGAGATCTTATGTAGTGAAATTGTGAGGAAGGGGTGGTGAATTGGTTTGATGCAATTGGGAGTGTTTAGGAGTTGTTTTGTGACTTGCTCAAACATTTAAAATGGAAAGAATTTGAGTTATGAGTATGTAGTGGTAATTAGGTTGAGTAAATGTTGGTTTAAAACTAAATTCTTAGGGTTGGACTAGTGAAAACTTGAATTGGGGGTTCTGTGAGTAATTGGTCATTTTGGTTGATGTTATTGAGTCTTTTGAGACTTGTTAGAGTCCCTAACTTGTTTAAAAACAAGATAAAACTAGTAGAATCCAAGTTAGGTCTATAAAGTGATATTTTGGTAAGTTATGGAGTAGAACCTTGTAGTAATCACTTAGAAATGAGTTGAGCATGGTTTGTATGAAGTTTTCTAAGTCTAATTGATGGTATAATACAATCTAGGAGTGTTAGAAGTTGGGAAAGGTGCATAAAATTGGTCAGGAGTGGTTGAGATGCGCAAATTCTCCAGTTTTAGTGCTGCAGAATTATGCAGTCTCGTTAAGCGAATAGATTTGGTGCGTTGAGCAAGAGGTGAGTGAGCAGAACCCATTGTTGTTTTGTTTTCGCACAGCGAGTTTGGTATGTTGAGTGAGTAGTTCAGAACTTGTTTTAGGTTATCCTAAAACTCCAATGGTCTTTCATTCTCACTTAGAGAGGATTGATACATGTTGTGAGGAGTAGCAGGTGGTCTTAGTCTTGAGGGCTTCCAGTATGCTCCAAGGCCCGCAACAGACTAACCTTGAAACTCATAGGCAATGGCTTTGTAAAGCAGTAGAAGCCACCACATGTTCACAACCCGCCATAGCTCGGCAATCATTCTAAGTTTGGACAGTCCATTCATAATAAGTGTTATTGTGTAGTGATGTTTGTTGTATGTAACATGTTTTAAATGAGTTGATATATATATATATATATATATATATATATATATATATATATATATATATATCGTTCCTTAATTGTAAACTAGCTTACCCTTACTTTTTTGTTGTTTGTCTTTGTATGTTGATTCTTTTTTGCGATGATCACCTAATGGTGTGAGTTTAGGGATTCACCTTTTCAGTTGTTCCAGCTAGAGGTGAGGGAGAAGCAGATAAGTTGTTAGATAGATCTACAAAAGTAGATCTCTTATTTGAAGGAGGTTTGTTTTACCTAATTGTTCTTTTAGCATCTATGTAACATTTCATTTTGGTAGTTTTATACTATTAAAATGGGATGGTACAAACAGATCTAAAAAAAATTAATTTGAGTCTTTTGAAAAATCAACATACTTAAATGTTAAAAAAGAAGTGCTTTGTTTCTCACACCAAGAGAGGGGGTGAATTGGTTATGGGTAAAAATGAATGCTTATAAAATCTTTTTCACAAACTAGGAAGTCTTTAAACTTTTCTTGAATCGCAAGTAAATTTGTATGCAATGAAACAGTAAGTGTATTAGAATGCAATGACAATATAATCGACTTAATGCAGAGAGAAGGAATAAGAAAATTCAAACACTGCAGTTTATACTGGTTCGGCCAAGCCTACATCCAGTGCCCTTCTACTCAACCCGAGATAGAAGCCAATGCATTATATGGATCTCAGTTTTTACACCAATGGCTTTACAGCGACCTCATGTCAAAATGTAAATCACCTCTCTAACTCAATAATATAAGTATAGGAAGTACACAAACCAGACAAGCAGCAAGAACAATCCTCTTTGGGATACCCCTCAAAGTCAAGAACCATGTTCTTCTTCCTGTATACACCACAGGGAAACCAACAACTCTCAGTGTTTGCCAAAGCTTTTCTGATCACGCAATAAGCACCTTCCTGTGCAGAACGATCAGTCTTTTCGTATCAAACAATCTTGTTTCACAAGAAATCCTCAAGACTTTATCACCACGGTAATTCTTGATTCTTGGAGCTTTTCTCTCTTCTGTAAGATTTCAAAGCTTACACTGAAAAGATATGAAAGTGTAAATATCAATCCTTCTTATAGAAATCAAGTCATGCGTCAATATATAGTATAGGACAAATCAGACGCTTTTTAATCGAGTACACTATTAATCTAGTGGAATACAATTCACAATTAAAACAGATTACAGCAGTCAAATGCATTAATTGAAAGCGCAATTAATGTAATCAATTTACAATAAATGCTTGGTCAACATATTTAAAAATATGACCGTTGTGACAGTTATGTCAAAAATTAAAACAATTTTCAAATCATTAACAAACTTAGTCGAATACACGATGCATGCAATCGATTAAGTAGAAACACTTAGTATATATTTGAAAACTTTTCTTCTCAAAATACATCACAGCACACTTGAAAAATATTTGTGCAAACATATGAGTTTTAATCAATTTAACCAATAATGTAATCGACATAAAACTTGTTGTTTTCCCACACTTTGAAGTTCAATCAGTTGAAGCTAGGTGCTTGTGATTTTTCATTTCCAAAAAACTCATATTATGCATACACAGATAAAATCACATATCAAACACAGTGGTATGCAATCGTCAACACAATATGTTCACAAATATGCTTGTACAAATACAACACAGTAAGCATAAGCATATAACATGTATAACACAGTACATACACATGTGTTTTTATTAACTATGTGTTGTTTTCATCAAAAGCACAGATATCACAGAGATTGTGGGTTCAGCTAAACCTATGCTCCCCTATCAACAATCTCAACAATATCCCCCTTTTTTGATGATTCACAACCATGATTAATAAAACCATGTTGTACAATCACAGTTCAGCACATTTCAATTATCTTAGAATATACATTTCAATTGCACAGATATTCTTCCCCTTTGAGCATTAGCAAAAAAGGCATTTCAATATTCTGTAATTGAAACAGAGATAATAAAACAAGTAGAGATGCATCAATGATTATAAGAAAATTAATATGATGCTCCCCCTGTCAATAATCTTCACATTTTTTAAGTATTTTTCCCCTTTTGGAAACATGGGAACTAATCAATCATATATAACGCTCCCCCTGTCATTATGCATGTTTAAACACCAAATCACAGATGCATAATACAGATATATCAGAGTATGTATCACTCAAGCACATTTAAGCTATGTATCAGACCAATTTAAATCACTTTATATCAGAGCCAGTTGATACACGTTGAATCAACAAATCAGTTTAATCACTTATAATCTTAAAACATATTCACAGCGGATTATCATAGAGATATAAGCTAAGTAAACATTCAATAGATAGTAATTTAAGGTTTAAAGATATCAAATATCAGAAGTTTGGAATCTTCACAGCAAGTAACGAAAACCAATCGATTAAAAATTCATCTTAATTGATTTCTTGTTGTAGAGTAATGTTGATTTTCCATCTTAGTTCAGTCAGCAAGCATTGTTCTTGCATAACCTTTCAGGCTTAACTAGATCAAGAATTTTAGTAACAATGCAATAATGTAATCATCACAGTTAAGGTATGAATATGCATTGATATGAGTGTAATAGTGACATTTGAAAATTGCATACATACACACTGATTAATCAATTATTCAATCAAATTAAAACAATCAATCACAAATTTTAATACCCACAGATTGATTTAAACCGAAGTTAACTTTCATTCATGATAAGAACAATTACAACCACATAAGACTGAAAGATATGGCATACAATGCCAATCATTACAAACTAAACCAAAACAATAAGCCAAAACAGAGACAAAACAAAGACAGACTCCATATTAAGACACTGAGACCCTATTCTAAGTCAGACATGTCCATGGAATCCTCTTCAAAGGACTCTTCATCAGAACCTTTAGATGAACTATTGACTCTTTGCTGATGAAGATTTTATATCTTGCCTTCAAGCCTTGTAATTCTTTCATTTGTATACCCGAATTGCTCAACAACAAATTGTTCAAAATTTGTCTCAGGAAAGAAATTGGTGCGGTCTTCATTTAAAGCAGGAGTGCTTCCAGAACTTTGAACTGTATCTTCTTCATCCTTGAAGCACCATCCCTTCATGCTCTTAACCAATCCAATGGAGGTCAGGGTGTTTCTATTAATCACATTTGAGCAGTTACAAGAGCATTTCTTTTCCCCATTTACATCCACACCTTGAAGGGTCAAGATTTTGCTGATGAACACAACATATGGCAGATATTTTGCTTGATTAAGTCCAGCACTAATCATGTGGCCTTTTATCACTTCCACCCAGTTGGTGGAAACATCGTTTAGGGTGTTTCTATTAATCACATTTGAGCAGTTACAAGAGCATTTCTTTTCCCCATTTACATCCACACCTTGAAGGGTCAAGATTTTGCTGATGAACACAACATATGGCAGATATTTTGCTTGATTAAGTCCAGCACTAATCATGTGGCCTTTTATCACTTCCACCCAGTTGGTGGAAACATCATTTTTAATGGCATATAACAGATAGACATCCTCAGTTGTCATCCTGTCTTGCAAAACTCTTCCAGGCATAATCACCCATGCAAGAATGTATGTTGTCATCTTTTCTTCTTTGTTTAGTCCCTCATGCACATACAGTCTTTCTATTGTGTGCCAACCCGGAAACATTAACCAGTTTCTGTACACATCTCTTTTTTTCAGCCACATGTTTGTTTCAGAGTTTCGTAAATGAGAAAATAGTTTTTCAGCTTTCAATCCTGCTACTTGCAGCCAAACATTGTTGTCAATGTAAATATTTACCCCCTTCACTCAAGATTGAATATCTCCATTTATATTTTTCAGATTTTTGTAAACAACTTTCAATAAGTCAAGGTACTAATCACCTTTCATCTGGACGAATGTAGACAGGCCCTGAGTTTCAATCCATTCCTGGAAGTGGAATCCCTCTTTTTCAAACAGGTCGAGATTCAAATACTTGTGAGGAACAACGGTCTTGATTCTCTTTCCTCTTAGAAACCTTTCACGAGTCTCCTTATCACTGATCCATCTAGAGGGATTAGAATTTCTTACAGCAACAGCAGCCTTTCCTCTGTCTCTTGAAGGGTGTGATGAAGAAGCCATTATGAGTATGGATTCCAGACAATCTTTCCCAGTACTAGGGTTTCGAGTTTTTTACTGACAGAACACACTTAATGTATACTAGATTTTCAAACACAACACATATAAGGGTGCATAATGAAATTTCACAAAATCAGGCCCATTTAAATTTTCAAAACTGGAAAATCCCATAACAAAGAATTTTAACCGATTTTATTACTATAAGAATCGACTTTGTGTTTGATAGATTATCACTTAAAATAGAGAAACACACACAGATCATAATCGATTCCATTATTAACCTAACCGATTAAAAGTCGTGCAAACAATTTTTCATATAGATAGATCAACCAGATAGACACTCACCAAACATGCACATAACAATCATTTACATAGATATTTATGATGCATGAGTGCATGAAAATAACTGTTTCAGTTACCACATTAATATACTCAAGAACTTGTGATTTATTCCACTGCAGTTCATCCTTGAGCATTGTACTGTTTCAGTCAATAACTTACTTTCCTACAAAACAGTTAAATGGTTTTGAAGCAGGTACCTAGACAAACTTGGGTCCTTTGTAGTTAGTTGCAGGAGGTTGTTCCTTATGAATCCACTTATATTTCCCTTTAGGAACTCCAACCTTTCTGTAATAGCAATTTCTAACATTATGACCAATAGTATTGCAATAAAAACAAGCATTTGTAATAGGTTTACTCAGATCAATAAATTTCTTATGATTAATCCTATTATTCTTTGCTTTATAACCAATGCCTTGCATGTTTATTGCTCTCCCTGACGATATCAACACAACATCTTGATTATCTTTTCCTTGAGTGAATTTAGCTAGAGTGCATGTTAAGTAATTGATTTTCTCTAAATGAGCAGGGCAGTTTTCACAAATCTTCTCTACAATCTTAACTTCAGGTTTGACAGTTTTTGCAGATTGTAAAGCAGCTTTTAATTCTTGATTAAGCTTCTCATTATCTTTTACAAGGTTATTAATGTGACATTCATAATCTTTTCTTTCTAAGCTTAATCGATTTACCTTGTACTGAAGTTTCATAGCTTCTGCATGTATCTCTTGAAAGGCATCCCCTAGCAAGTCATACTTCAGTTCAATTGGTTTACTTTCAAAATCATTGTCCCTGTCATTAGAATGTGCAGAGCCTGCCATGAAACACAGATTGGACTCCTCCTCAACACTGCAATCATCATGACTGGATGAATCATCATCACTGTTCTCCCAGGCTATATAAGGTTTTCTCTACTTGCTCTTCTTGTCCTTTGGATACTTGGTGTCAGCCTTTTGCCTGTTTTTCACTTCTGGACAATCCGGCTTTATATGATCATCCTTGCTGCATTCATAGCAGATGACAATGTTGTTCTTTGAACTCTTCTTTCCTCCTCTTGAATAACCTGCATTATCAATTTCAGTATTTCTATTCTTCACGAATTTATCAAACTTTCTTACCATCATGTTCATGATTTCCTTTTTTGGCATTTATGCATTGACTTAGCCTTAGATTCAGCTTTCTTGGAGGATCTTTTGCTTGTAGCTTTTAGAGCAATCGATTTCTTTTGCCCAATTTCTTCTTCCTCTCTCAATCTACCAAGCTCTAGCTCATGTTCCCTGAGCTTGCTAAACAAGGTTGTCATATTCATGTTAGTCAAATCTTTAGATTTTAATATAGTAGTTACCTTTGGCTGCCAGCTTCTGTTCTGGCTCTTCAAGATTTTGATGTTGATTTCTTCCTTGTCAAACACCTTGCCTAGAGCCATCAAATGGTTTACGATGTGTGTGAATCTTTTATGCACATCATAGATAATCTTTCCAGCCTTCATCCTGAACATCTCGTACTCTTGCACTAGAGAATTCTTTCTGGCGTGTTTTACCTTATCAGTTCCTTCGTGTGTTACTTCAAGAACTTTCCACATTTCTTTTGGTGTCTTGCATTGGGAAATCTTGAAAAAGTCATTCATTGTTAGAGCAGAGGCAATTACATTACGAGCTTTAACGTCATATTATGCTCTCCGGTTCTCATTTTTAGTCCACTCAGAAAAAAAATTTAAAACAGTTTTTCCATTAACAATATGAGTGGGTTTAAATGGACCATTGAGTGTAGCATCCCATGCACCTTTATCCCCGGTTTCAAGAAAAATTTCCAGAAAGCATAATTTTCACCAACAAATAGAGGTGGTCTATGTGTTGATGCACCTTCCCCAAAAGTCTGAGAAACAAAAGTCATTTTCAGGATCGAATCGATTAGACAAAAATATTAATCGATTTGTTTTTCAAATATCTTTTGAAAACCAGCTCTGGTGCCAATTGTTAAAAAAGAAGTGTTTTGTTTCTCATACCAAGAGGGGGGTGAATTGGTGATGTGTAAAAATGATTTCTTATAAAATATTTTTCGCAAAGTAGCAAGTCTTTAAACTTTTCTTGAATCGTAAGTAAATTTGTATGCAATGAAATAGTAAGTGTATTTGAATGCAATGACAGTATAATCGACTTGATGCAAAGATAAGGGATAAGAAAATTCAAACACTACAGTTTATACTAGTTCGGCCAAGCCTACATCCAGTGTCCTTCTACTCAACCCGAGATAAAAGTCAATGCACTATATAGATATGAGTTTTTACACCAAGCGCTTTACAGTGACCTCACGTCAAAATGTAAATCACCTCTCTAACTCATTAATCTAAGTATAGGCAGTACACAAAACAAACAAGCAGCAAGAACAATCATCTTCTATTGCCAACCCCTTTGAGATACCCCTCAAAGTTAAGAACCACGTTATTCTTCCTATATACACCACAGGGAAACCAAAACCTCTCAGCGTTTGCCAAAGCTTTTCTGATCACGCAGTAAGCCCCTTCCTGTGCAAAACGATTAGTCTTTTCGTATCAAACAATCTTGTTTCACAAGAAATCCTCAAGACTTTATAACTACGATAATTCTTGATTCTGGGAGTTTTTCTCTCTTCTGTATGATTTCAAAGCACACATTGAAAAGATATGAAAGTGTAAAGATCAATTCTTCTTACAGAAATCAAGTCATGCGTCAATATATAGTATAGGACAAATCAGACGCTTTTTAATCGATTACACTATTAATCTAGTCGAATATAATTCACAGTTATAACAGATTAACAGTAGTCAAATGCATTAATTGAAAGGGCAATTAATGTAATCGATTTGCAATAAATGTTTGGTCAACATATTTAAAAATATGACCGTTGTGACAGTTATGTCAAACATTAAAACAATTTTCAAATCATTAACAAACTTAGTCGAATACATGATGCATGCAATCGATTAAGTAGAAACACTTAGCACATATTTGAAAACTTTTCTTCTCAAAATACATCACAGCACACTTGAAAATTTTTTGTGCAAACATACAAGTTTTAATTGATTTAACCAATAATGTAATCAACATGAAACTTGTTGTTTTGCCACACTTTAAAGTTCAAACAACTGAAGCTAGGTACTTGTGGTTTTCATTTCCAAAAAGTCATATTATGCATACACAGATAAAATCAGATATCAAACACAGTGGTATGCAATAATCAACACATTATGTTCACAAATATGCTTCTACAAATACAACACAGTAAGCATAAGCATATAACATTTATAACACAGTACATACACATGTGTTTTTATTAACTGTGTTGTCATCATCAAAAACACATATATCACAGAGATTGTGGGTTCAGCTAAGCCTGTGTTCTTCCTATCAACAATCTCAACATTAAATAATTTCTTTTTATTTACAAAAATACCACCACACATTTTTTAAGTTTGTTTTTTTTATGAACAAACTTAAATTCGAAGTCTTAAAAAGTTGTTTTTCTAGGAGTTTCTGATTTCGAGCTTATAGTCATTCATGGATTCAGTAAAATCATTTCATTTTCTTTTTTTTCGTCTTCCTCGCTTAGTCCAAATCACCATTGTTTCTTTTTAAAAGAAAAAATTATAAGTATCGATTAAACCGACACTAACTTTAATGATATATATATATATATATATATATATATATATATATATATATATATATATATATATATATATATATATATATATATATATATATATATATATATATATATATATATATATATATATATATATATATATATATATATATATATATATATATATATATATATATATATATATATATATATATATATATATATATATATATATATATATATTGTTGTGTAGGTTTAATATACACACATATCAATAGATCTCCACAGTGGTTAGATATTGTCCGCTTTGGGCTAAATCCTCACGGATTTGCTTTTAGTATATAAACTCATGTTTATTTCTTATTTTATCCGATGTGGGACTTTGTTTGTACCAGATGTTGTGTAGGTTCAATATACACACATATTCATAGATCTCCACACTGGTAAGATATTGTCCGCTTTGGGCTAAGCCCTCACGGATTTGTTTTTGGTACCACTTCAAAAGGCCTTTTACCAAGGGACGTATCTTATGTGTATATAAACTCATGTCTATTTCTTATTTTATCCGATGTGGGACTGTACCACTAGTGCATAAAGGGCAAACGACATCGGTTCTTTTGGGCAATAGACAGCGGTTTCTGAACCGAGGCATATCTAGGCGAGATAAAAAGTGATAGCCTATTTGCCTCGGTTCTAGGACCGGGGCATAAAAATACAGAATTTTGACTCGGTTGAAAGTTAACCGAAGCCTTAGGTTCTTTTTTTTTTTATTCCAACGGTCTCATTCACGTGCACCAGCATCCACTCTACTCTTCTCATACTCTAGTGCTGCACATTTCCTTTGTCATTTTTCATGTGCCCTTGCTGCTGCTGCTGTCCATCACGTACACACATTTCTGTTGGACATTCTACTCATTTCTTTTTGGACACCATCCTTTGCTGGCCGGAGCTGGAGCTGGAGCGTGAAGTGTAGTGTGCTTGACTTCCACCATGCCGCCACACTCCTTCTTCTTCTCCACCGGACACTCTTCTTCTCCAAAGTTGGCGGCTGCTCTCCCTTCTTCAATCACCATTCAAAAACATCATCAACCAGACGCTCCATCTTCTTTCAGCCACTCCATCTTCTTTTGTAATTGATCAGGAGCAATCCAGAACAGAGAACAGATAACTGATTTCAAAATTAACATACCCAATTGAACATCAGAAAGAGCAATTTTAACATACCCAATTCAACAATTTTAACATACCCAATTCAATTCAAGATCATAAGGAGCAATCCAGAACATATAACTGATTTGAACATACCCAATTCAAAATTAACATACCCCCAATTGAACAGATAACTGATTTTAACATACCCAATTCAAGAGCATCCACTCTCCGAGCTCTCTTCGCACTCGTGTAAGTCGCACACCTTCTCTGCATCTTCTCGGCATACCCAATTCAAGCATCTTCTCTGCACTCTCTCATTCTGATCATCGCCATCCGGAACCTTCACATGTGCCACCTCTATAAACCCCTCTCTGCTTCCACACTTGGACAAATTGCTCTTCCGCATGCAACCACCCGACCCGTCTCGAAGAAACCACTCCCTCTCAGACCTCGGTTCGAACCCCGGCAAACAGTCGCACCGCCTGAAGGTTGATGCCTCCCCTTCTCGCAGAAACGCCACCGCTACAGGACGTCCTCGCCGCGACCTCGCCACGACCTCGCCGCCACCTCGTCGCGCTTGCCGCCAACATTGAGTCTGTCGTGGTGAAGAAAGAAAGAAGAAAGAAGATGGAATTTAAACCCTTTCAGAAACCCCACCGCTGCAGAAACGCCATCGATCCAGGATCCCCTCGCCGCGACCTCGCCGCCACCACGTCGCCACCTCGCCGCGGCCTCACTACGGTCTCGCTACGACCACGCCGCGACCTCGCTGCGATCTCGCCGCCACCTTGTTGCGACCTCGCCGCCACCTTGCCATGCCTCGCCGCACTCGCCGTACTCGCCGCACTCGTCGTACTCGCCGCACTCGCCGCACTCGTCTGCCGCGGTGAAGAAGCTTGATGCTGCTTCTGGGTTTCGTAGAGGATGCGGTTTCGTAAAGGAGAGAAAAGAATTACCCAAGTCGAAATTAGGTTACCCTTTTGATTTCGGAATATGCCTCAGTTGGTGATAGGACCGAGGTAGTTGGACAATTTCAAAAAATTACAGGAATATGCCTCGGTTTTGCTTTTAACCGAGTTAATTTTATTTTTATGCTTCGATTGTTTTGTAACCGAGGCGTATAAATTCGTCAAAATTTCAAAAATGTCACCGCCTCTACATATGCCTCGGTTTTCCTAAAACCGAGACGTATAACCCGTTTTCATATCTCTTATTTGTATTAGTGTACCCAATATATATATATATATATATATATATATATATATATATATATATATATATATATATATATATATATATATATATATATATATATATATATATATATATCATTGGTCTATCATTTTAATATAGAAATTATGTTAGCATGGGTCAGGTCGATGTTAATAGAGTTAGTCTCGTAAACCGACACAAAACATCATAATTTTCTGGCATGATCATTGTTTTCGTTTATTTATTTTTTTATTTTATTGGTATTATTATTATTATTATTTTCTAGAGAGTTAAAGTTTTTAATTAATAAATTAGGAAATAAAAATATTTGGTTCTTATTTGTGAATTGTGCAGATAAGTGGAAATCATTAACGATTGAAGAATATCTCAACAAAATCGGTTATCAACATATTGGGTTACTTCAATAACAAAAATCAAATAAATGAGAATATGTGAAGATTGAAGAATATTTCAAAAAAATCTATTGTCAACAAATATTTTATTTACAAAAATCAAGTACAAATATGAGACTTAGTCCAATTAAAGCAAACTCGTGTATATCCAATAAAATAAGAGGGTTGACAGAGTTAGAAAATACACTTTTGAAGCATAGGAAACTAACTTTAAGAGAAATACGGTATAAAGTCTCATTTTGGAGGCATTGTTCATTATTTGTTTTTTGTGTTTAGACGGTATAGCAGTAACTAACTCCCTTATTCGCAGCATTGGACGTAATGAATATTCAATCTTCCACTCTTGTATTTTATTCTTGTTTTTAACTGCATGATTATTATATCTACACATTTGGTAGTACCTGCTGATTGAAAAATAGTTGGAGAAACTTGATTGGATAGGATAGATAATAGATTCCACATGCTAGACATAGATGTGAAACAATTAGTCATTCATAACATTAACATTAGTTATTTGAACTTAATGTGAACTCATAATAAAATTGTTAAGACATTAATATTTTTCTTATTAAAACTTGTACTTGTTGCTAAGAGATTAGTGCTTGTTACATGTGATATAAATACTAGAATAGGAATTAAAAATATATTTTGCATTAAATTGAATCATGAAATCTAACCAAGTCTTTACCAAATATTTCCTTAAATCAATTTAATTACTTTCTACAATTTTAGAATTATTTTATAATTAATACTTCAAAGTTTTTTAGTCTTAATTAATAAATAAACATGTTTTTTTTAACAATGCAAATATCTAAAAAAAAATATATAAGCTTATCCACTTTATGACATATTTACCAATTTTATAACACTTCCACAGTTAAAGAGTAGGTTTTTAACCCACATTGAATGCTAATCAACTATTATATGAAAGAATGTTTTTATTTTTTTTACATATCTTGTTTTAATTTAATTATTTATATAATTGTTTTTTAAAACTAAATTATTTATTTATCAATTTCTTAGGAATTCTCCAAGAGCCATTTCTTCTTTTTTTTTCCTCGTACAGATTATCAAAAACTTCATTTATGCTCGAATCCTAGTAAAGGTCATAAAGTCTTGAAAAAAGAAAAAAAAATATGTTATACTCTGTCTATAAAAAAGAGAAAAAAATAGTAAATTTATCCAAGATAATTATAAATAATAAAAATTTCAATAAAATTTCATACTTGAAAAAGGTGAACCGGAGAATTTATATAAAATTTCATCCTTAAAAAAATTCATTTTGAGATTTATTTCATCTATTCCACTGTTCCATGATTACAACGATTTTGAATCAAAATATATAATTCAATAAATGATAGATTTATTCATTCTATTAATAATCGAACTCTATGTATGATACGGAATTTCATCTGTTATAAAAAAAATAATATATATGCTTCTAACATATATCTTTCTTATTATTATATAGAAATAATAAATTCTTTTAATGTAGATTGTTTATGCAGCTGCACTTGGTGACAGATACTATTTTACATATTTTACATGTTATTTTTAATATATATTTTTATATTTATATATTTTTATTATTTATATATTTTTATTATTTATTGAAATATAATAAATTCACTAGTGCAAAAAAGACCTTTAACGTCACCCTTTAGACGTCTGACCCTCGAATATCCAACGTAAAAAATGACCGGTGGCATTTTTCGTAAATAAAACAATTATTTAGACGTCGGTTATGTAAGGGCCCGACGTCTAAATACTCATATACGTCGGCTCCCCCGAATAGACGCCAAAACTAAACGAAAAAGTTAAAAAGAAATAATTTTTTATTCCATTTAGACGTTTGATCCCGCCACTCCGACTTCTGAAGCACTTTAGACGTCTGTTAGTTGGGGGGACCGACTTCTAAACCCTAAACCCAAAAATTAAAAAATCACTTTTTGACACCATTTAGACGTCTGATCCCGCCACTCCGACTTCTAAAGCACTTTAGACGTCTGTTAGTTGGGGGGACCGACTTCTAAACTCTAAACCCAAAAATTAAAAAATCACTTTTTGACTCCATTTAGACGTCTGATCCCGCCACTCCGACTTCTAAAGCACTTTAGACGTCTGTTAGTTGGGGGGACCGACTTCTAAACCTTAAACCCAAAAATTTAAAAAGTCACTTTTTGACTCCATTTAGACGTCTGATCCCGCCACTCCGACTTCTAAAGCACTTTAGACGTCTGTTAGTTGGGGGGACCGACTTCTAAACCTTAAACCCAAAAATTTAAAAAGTCACTTTTTGACTCCATTTAGACGTCTGATCCCGCCACTCCGACTTCTGAAGCACTTTAGACGTCTGTTAGTTGGGGGGACCGACTTCTAAACTCTAAACCCAAAAATTAAAAAAACACTTTTTGACTCCATTTAGACGTCTGATCCCGCCACTCCGACTTCTAAAGCACTTTAGACGTCTGTTAGATGGGGGGACCGACTTCTAAACCTTAAACCCAAAAATTTAAAAAGTCACTTTTTGACTCCATTTAGACGTCTAATCCCGCCACTCCGACTTCTGAAGCACTTTAGACGTCTGTTAGTTGGGGGACCGACTTCTAAACTCTAAACCCAAAAATTAAAAAATCACTTTTTGACTCCATTTAGACGTCTGATCCCGCCACTCCGACTTCTAAAGCACTTTAGACGTCTGTTAGATGGGGGGACCGACTTCTAAACCTTAAACCCAAAAATTTAAAAAGTCACTTTTTGACTCCATTTAGACGTCTGATCCCGCCACTCCGACTTCTGAAGCACTTTAGACGTCTGTTAGTTGGGGGGACCGACGTCTAAATTTTGGCATTAAAACACCGTGAACGCGAGACAGCCGTTACGCGCACTCATATTTCATCATCTTCGTCGCGTTTTTTCTCTACGAGTTATGCTTTTCAGGTTCGTTTTCTCACTTTTGCACCGTTTTAAATTAATTTTACTCCGATTACATCACTCTTTGATGCATTATCTTTCATTTGAACCGATTAAAATGTGTTTTCGTTGGGTTTTGGTGCAGTTATTCTTGTTTCTTTAGGCGGCGTTCTATGGCGACGATTTCTTGCGTTTTGTACTCCTCCAATTCCCTCCACTACATTTTTAAAACCATCCAATAAAAAAATGTACAATACATTCTCTTCAACTAAAATATAAAGTTGTAAACTCGAATCACCATGAGTCAGGAGCAACCTCAGAGACGTCTAACCTGCATGGATCAGACGTCTATATAGACGTCGGACCTATATATAGATCCGACGTCTATAGAGACGTCTGACCTATATAGGTCCGACGTCTATATAGACGTCAGACCTATATAGATCCGACGTCTATAGAGACGTCTGACCTAAAGGGTCCGACGTCTCATTAACGTCACCCATATAGACGTCGGACAGAGATCAGACGTTAAAAGCCCAAAATAACAGACGTCTAAAGTCTTTTTTGCACTAGTGATTGTAACAGTTTTGTAGTGTAATTTTTTATTTATTATTTTAAAAATTAAGAAACGGTTATTGAAAAATAACTATCTCTTAAAAATTATTATTTAGCATTTTTATGATTACAGAAGAAATGAGATAATATTTAAATAATAAATAGAAAAGCAAAAAACACAGAAAGTTACTAAAAAGTCCTTCGGATACACTTGGAATATTAAAAAAATAAATATTATTATATGACAAGTGAATACATATGTCCACATATATATCAAATAATGATAGACAGGACAATGAAACATATTATAATTAACATTAAGAAGGAATAACCTAATTAAAATGCGAATAATTGTGACTTTTTCTCCACATTTGATGAATCTCGTTTGTAGTTTTTAATAAATTTTAAACCATATAAATAAATGTTTTAAAAATGCATTAAAAATGACGGTTAACACTTTTTTCCAATAAATTTCAACCAACGAGTTATTGAAAAAAAAATAGTAAATATGTAAATCTCATTTCCTAATTTAAAAATTTACCCACTATCAGTTTCACTAATTTAACTCAATTCTCTCATATTCTTCCATACAACTGTAATAAAACACGTATTTTTTTCTCTATTCTTTGTAACATTTAGTTTATACACGATAATTATTTTGTATTCAAAATTAATCTTAAATCTACTTATTTATTATAAAAGTTAAAAAATCATATATGATATATATAATTAGATAATTATATACAAAATGATTTTAGACTTTATTCTAATTACATTCATAATAATTATTGTACTGAACATAATAAATAAAAAATAAAAATATTTTTAAAATAATTTATATTCATTAAATATATTAATCAACATCCTTAATAATCAAGAAAACTGTTATAATTTACTCACATGTGTGGAAATATACTGCTAGGATTCTACTCCATAGATGCTTCACTAATTAGCACTAACTGAATTTTTGCTTTCTTAATTATTATTATTATTAAACGCATAACAATAACATGCATCTCTTCTGTGGTATAGGGCATATTTTTGTCCATTGTCTTCCCCACCCACTGAATTCCAAAATACCACTATATATATATATATATATATATATATATATATATATATATATATATATATATATATATATATATATATATATATATATATATATATATATATATATATATATATATATATATATATATATATATATATATATATATATATATATATATATATATATATATATATATATATATATATATATATATATATATAAAGTTGGACGATGCATGTCCATTCATTCATTTCCCATTATCCAAGAAGATGTTGATAAGCCATATCAATACGTAAGGGTCATTGAAGAGGTACCTCGTGAGGTTTTGGCAGAACATGAAATCACCAATTCTTTGAGTTCATGTGCAAATTTTAAAGGTTAAAGACAAAAACGGTACTTGTTTTTTTTTTTTGTTTCGTTTTTCTAATCCGTGTGCTTTCATTAATTAGTCCTCCTTCTTGATTGCTTGCAACACTGCTTGCTTTACCACTTGCGCGTCAACACTGTCGTTCTTGTGACTCTGCAAAACAAGTTCTTGTCAAAAAATGAGTATTGTTGGTTGTACCACATTATCTAATTATTTACTATATATACTCCATGCAACAACAAAAATGGTAGAATAACGAACCCATTTAAGGTTTTTTAACTTGTGGTTTTTGGAGAAAAACTATTAAATAACTATGAGGTGTATAGAAACTAGGGTAATAAATTTCTCTCTCGATGAATCAATATAACACATCATTTTACAACGTTTGTTTTTCTTTAAAACATGTGAGGATCCATTCAGGTATCTAATTTATATTACTTTGGAACCTCAGAACCATGAAAGAATTTCTCACCAAAACTTTACTACAAGTGTTGGAGTTGTTTCTAACTTCTATGAATGTATATATATTTGGATTGTTTATACGTTTAAAATTATTTGAAATGAAAATCAAATCAGGAGAATAATTAAAGAGAAAGTTTTATTATGTTTATGTATTTTTTCTTACTTCTCTTCCCACAGCTTCTAGCTGGAAACTGTCTTCACAAGAAACCCTAGCATCAAGCACATCAAGGCCAAGTTCTTCGAAGGCTTCGAGTACAGACACGAGCATACCAGGACTATTCTTCTCTAAAAGCACGTTAATGAGGAAACCCTTCTTTAGGGTTTTCACAGTTACCTGCAAAAGTACCATTTTCACAAGATTCATCAGTATTGATCAACTGTGCTAAGTCAGACGAAAAGTTTTACCACTCCCAGATTCTCTTTTCTAACATAAATCGGATTATTGAATGTTAAACAAGATCTTTATCAATTTCGACTCAAAAGAATCTATGAACAACAAATTAAATGCAGCAACAAGATTAATAAGCACCGCAGGTAGTTCATCAATTTGAGAGTTTGATGATGATTCAGTGATCCCCAGCTCTGAGTTCAGTCCCTCCACTTTTTGTTTCAACTCCTCTATGTATTTTGAGGCATCTGCAATGATTGAAGCTTTGTTCAGCTGCCAAAAGTTAACAAAGAAACTATTATTAGGTCAAATCTTTTAAAAGCTTTGATTCAAGACGAATCAGAAGCTGGAGCTTCATCTGTGATTAATTCATCAAAATATATAACAAATTACAGCAGTTGAGTTTGTGACATCGCGAAGTTGTTGCAAAGTCTGTTCCAGAGACTCTCTTCTTTTGTCCCTAGAAGCCATGCTTATCACTTTTGTGCAGTTGTTGTTTTGATTTTGATTTTGCTTTTCTCTCCTTTTGTTTGTTTTCTCTGCCCTTCCTTTCCCATCTGTCTGCTTAGACAAGTTTTCCTTTTTTATAGAATTGGCTGAGCTATTAAAAAATATGTGTAATATGTCGTTTGTTTGCATGAGTACCTAAATATTCCCCACACTAAATTATGCTTTTACTAAATTGACCTCGCCATTTTCAGATACCTGTACATATAAATAATTTGGGTGAAGCAAGACAAATTTGATAAGAAATAAATAATCATAAATGGTAACTATGTAATCATAAAGATGGTTACATTATTAGGTAAATACACAGTACTATTATAAAAATATATAATAGTCATTATTCTTAATCATTCATGTATATTATTCAAATTTATAGTTATAATTTCATAATAACCAAGCGTTTCTCTTGATAATTTAATCGTGTACATTTATGTTTCCTACCATTGTTTAAGGAATTTTGCATAATTAAGAACAGAAAAATATTTCACTTATTTAAACATATTTATTAAGATAATCTTATTTTGTCAAACTACTTCAAATACAAAATATTAATATAATTTTTTTGGAAACAAATTGAAAAACTATCATTATCTTTTTCATTAACAAAAAAAATATTGAATGAAGTAATTGGGTTGCCCCAACACTTTTATACACAAAAATAAAATAAAATACATTCATTGGTTCCCTCCCTCCAACACATTAATGCACACATAATTATTTACCATCATATTAGTGGATAGACCCTTATCTTGAATCCATTGAATAATCAACCAAGCCAATGCAAAAGAGATTATGGAGATATATGCATAAACTTGTTGTAGTTTTTACCTCTACTTATGATTTTATCATTCGAGTAGCAAAGAGAGTTTGCATATAACATGATAAGTTCACTACGAGAAAGTAATTACTTACCCAAGTTTTGCTTTATTTTCTTTAAATAAGAAATACATATATTGTCGGACACAAATTCCGATCTGAATAAAGTTGATTTAATGATAAAAATTAAAAAGGAAAATGGGAGAAATTATGAATTCAATTTTCTTACTAACATTTTAAAAATATAAAGTTATAATTTAAAGAATTTGGAATGTAGAATATGAGAAGTTTTGAATTCAACTCTTCTACTAACAAAAGATAAGTACTTGAAAAATATTCATTAATAATCCAAACACATATAAAAACACCATTATTTGATTGAAGATTAAAACATTAAATAATTTAAAAAATGAAAACCAAAATTACAATCAGTCATTTTATGAAACATAAATGATATTGTTCTAATATCAAGTCCTTGAAATGATATTATTAAGACAAATGACTCTGTCAAATATATTATTTATTTTAAAACTCGAACTTTTATCATACTTTTATTTTATACTTTATCGAATATTGAAAAAGGTAAATATATTTAAATTGTTCATTAACTCGATTTTCATATAAAGGTATTGAGTAACAACAGATATAATCAAATACAAGTTTCATCTTCCCCCGTGACATGCTATCATTTCCCTTTTTATGATTAAATTTTCTTGAATTTGTTTCTGTTGTGGATCTTGGATATAATGATCAATAATAGTAAAACTTGGAAGTGCTGATCCCAAGAAAATTGTGTGTGGTTGTCATATTTCATCACTTAGCCTTCCAGACAATGCGAAGTGATACTACTCCTCAGATTCTCTTTTATTTTTCTATCTTCCTCTCAAAGCCAGCACTCACGTGATGAAACATCAACCTTCGTGTACTTAATTTTACTGTATACAGCATCTTTTCTACATTAATTTAACTTGGCAAAGCGCGTTGCAACTTCATAAATGCACATTAACTAATGACAGGTAAAGAGCACCTTATGCATGTGATTTAACGTTCGATCTTAAGAATCATTTATACAGAAAACTGAGAAAAACATATCAGAAAAAATAGTTCAACCTATGAAAATTGATGTGAAGAGTATTTGAGTGAAAAATTACTGAGAGAAATGCTTATATTTTGTATAGAAAGAGATATGAAGGAAGCCCCGTGAGTGAAGTGCTTGAAAGAATTGACAGCTCCTTCTGATTTTGGATGGTAACAGGAATAGGAGAAGTAATTATGATGGAATAAAATGGAATCATCTTGAAGTTTTTGAACGGTTCGTATATCAATCACAAACAATAAAAAACAAAAACATTCATTCTCTTCTTTTTACTTCCTTTCACGTGTGCATGCTTCTTTCATACCTCTCGTGACTCCTCTCTCATCAAATACTCCGACGGAGCCCAGGTCCCTCTTCCATGTGCTCTTTCGCTAGGGTTCTGTCAAACTACTTTCTTTCCTGGCTTTATCTACTTTATTCAATTCTTTTATTATTTTTCATCCATACGTGTATTACTTTGGAGTGAGGTTTGTGCTCTTTATCTTAAGACACATAACTCACCTGGGATGTGTCAAGATCTCATCCCGATTCGAAAGCTTTATGTCTATAAGTAAGTCTACTTCCACCATATATAAATATAAAGAAGAAACTTAAAGAGCTACCGTAAACTCTCTTCATAACTTTGACCTTGTATAGTATGCCACGAGAGTATGTTATTACCAGTAAAGTCGACTATGACTTCTGTACACAAAGACACATACTTCTTTGTTTATGAAAGAAAATGTTGTCTTTGCATGGCAGAGTAATTATTGACATTTCCGTTAGTAATTCAAGAAAACGTCTAAAATATAATTGTCACCAATGTATATACTAATGATAATTGTTGGAAGTTACATGGAAAATCCACTCATTCACCCCAATACTATTGCGCATGTTAATTTATTTAGACCAGAACAAACTAATTTTATCTATTTTTGTACTTATGACTCTTCCATCAACTACAACTTGAACTATCAATCACTAAGTTAATAACAAATCATGATCTCAGATAAAAAAATTAAATACTTCAATTATAAGTTGTTAAGCTTAGACGATTACCTAATAGATTGGATTACAACTCCTCATACCAAACTATTTGAGCACGACGATAAGACAACCCAAACAATTATGTGATGAATTGACAATTATGTGACAAATTGAGCGATAATTCATCAAACTGAATGGTCTGAACAGTACCAAAATAAATCAACCCTAAAACGGATTATTTCAAGTTTAAAGTATGATTATTTACATTTAGGTTATAGTTAGTCTAAACTTAATCAAAAGTCCACCACAAAGTCTATAGATAAAAAATTAAGATAAGAAGATGATTATGCATTAATTATAACATTTATTACTATGTATCTAAGTTGACATGATTTTGGTATCAAACTATTTTCTGCACATATCATTTGAGTAGTTTAAACATACAAGAGATTGTACACTAAAAAGAACTTTGACTTTGAAAAACACATCAAATAAATAAATATATATATATATATATATATATATATATATTTATATATATTTATATATAAAAAACGTTATAAATCTCCTAATCCATATATAAAAATATCTAATTTTTTAGAGAGATACGATTCCAATTTGTCTTTAAAATCCTTTTTATCAAGAAGTTCCTATATAGGAAACAAGTAAGTCTGTCTAAGGTTTTTCATATGTGCAAAATTATATTCAGATTACAAAATGTGCATTCTGATTTCTATTGTCAAAGAATAGATTGTTCCATCCATCTATTTCTAGTATTTATTATTCAATACTAATGCTATTTATTTTAATAGTTGATGGTAAAATAAATATTTTAATAACATTTAATAAAATAAAAATAAAAATAATATTGAATTTTTTAACTCTTTTAAATTAATTTTTTGTATCACGTTAGAAACAGTTGAATCAACTCTATTAGTATTCAATATCAAACGGATGTTTTAGTGTTGACTTTATTTATTAAAAAATTAAATAATTTTATACTTTTTAATTCTTTTAAGAAAATAATATTTTGCGTCATAGAGTGGATTAAATAACTGTAGTAACTTTGGAATTTGATCAATGCTAATATTTAGAATGTTTTTTTTATAAGTAATGAAGTCACTTGTCGCGTTGTGTAACGTGTTTAAGAAAGAGAAAATCATAATATAATAATATAATAAAATAACATTATCATTTTTTTAAAGAGGGAGAACAGGATAGAAAAGAGGAAAGACTGCATCTCCTGCGTTCATCTTTCAAGTCCGAATCTCACCCAAACACTATTTCTTCATTTTCTTTTTTAAATTTCTTTCTCCATTCTCATAGATAGCACCTTTAAATAGATGAAGTGTTAATGATAATTTTGGACTGATTAGATTTTAAAAAAGTGTTACTTCAATTTTTATCCTTTTTTAAGCAATTTATTTTCTTTTTTGTATGTAGTCTTTTTTTGGTTGCATATAGTTTTTCTATATTCTAAATGAATTTCTATCTATTTGTGATAATAAAATCATGTTCTGATTATTAGTCTAACTTCTTTTTGTATAGATAGAATAATAATACATTTTGAAGCTGTATATGGAAAAAACAATATTAAGAATCTACCTTTAAGTAAGGGGATAATCATTAGTATTTTTTATTATAACTATAACGTGTGAATAAAAACATATGACGAATGAAATTTTGAATGTGAATTAGGATTAAATTTGGGACTCTGATTGAAAAAAAAATGAAATTAGGAAAAAAACAGTTTTTTTTAGAAATTGGATTATAAAGAACATTTAAACATGGAAATTGTGACACTGTTGAAAGATTGAAAGGAAATTTTGATTTGAACTAGGGAGTAATTTGGTTATGAACACTTAAATTGGTAGTAACATGATTGAGTTTGTATGAAGTTTTGATTTCTATACAAATTGGAAACTTAGTATATCTTATGGGAATGAATTATTATGAGATATTTACGGTTGAGATTCATACGAGGATGTTTTGATATGATAAAACAACTTTGGAATGTTGTGGAAAGTTATTTAAACACAATATTTGTATAAAGAAAAGATGTTTATTTGTATAACGAAAAGATGTTTAGAATGATCAAGAGCTTGTTTAGAACCAAGCTTCTTGGTTGTTCTATCCATATCTAGGTGTCAAAACATTTTTCAATATTAGATATACCAATAAAATAGCATAGATATGTCATCATACAAGTGAATAAAACAGATAGAACATAAAGAATATGAAAGATATTCTATTGCATAAAAAGAACAACAAAGAGTTTATGTACATTACATTCATCTCCAATGAAATGGAGTTTAACTACTCTTATACATCTAAAACACAAGAATTAATGGATTGGAATGATGAAGGAAAATGGAGTTCTTGAGCCCTAGAAATGTCTTAACCCGTGTCAGCTTTAACTGCATTCCCACATCAAAAACTCCCTTTTTCTTCAACTTTCGACACTTTAAAAGGTCAAGAAAAAGTGTTTTCTCGTTCGGCCACCAAATCCTCTCATTGGGCAAGAGATAGCTTTTCAGACACTTGGCTTCTTCCAACTTGTTGGGTCTCTTGGCTGGGCTAGCTAGTGTTGCCAAGCTCTCGCTGAACAAGTGGAGATGACTCGCTAGGCGAGTCAACTGTTGGAAACAACACTTTAATATGCTTCAATCTTCCAATTTCCTACAAAATTACCCAAAAACATATAAGTATCTATATCTATGACACCTATATATAAGTCTTACATCTTTTCATAGAATTCAACACAAAATAAAGGATAAAAAGACAAAAAAGAAGTTTTACTAAGTGTGAATAGTAGGTAATTATCACACTTATCAGGTATACAAAAAGAAAATGACATTCATGCAAAGCCATGACCAAGTCCTTAAAAAATAGTCTAAGGTTACAAGTAAAAATGCAAACTTTAGTACACAAACCTCAATGACGAAACCAATCAGACAAACCTATTTTCCATAAGATGACCATCAGTAAAGAAGAAGACTTGGTAAAAAAGTACCACACACTAGTATAGTAGAAGGAAATGACATCAGTTATTTTTGGCCATAGGCAGCGGTTTCTCAATCGAGGCATATACTGACGAGGTAAGAAGTCTTCCTCTTATGCCTCGGTTGTAAACCGAGTTAGTATCTTGTTTTATACTGTCTCAGTTGAAACCTGAACCGAGGCAGTAAAGTGGGTTTTTTTTTTTGGCCACACCTTGTGGAGTATGGGGAAGCAAAAGTGCATCCAGAGAGTGGTTATACAAGCTTTGAAGACAACAAACAATTCATCTCTGGGAGGCAGGCCCTCTTTGATGACAGGCGATTCACAAACTCCTGGCTCAACTTGGCAGCAATATCTCAACCCAATATCTTGGCAACAATAGCTTGGCAAACAATTTCCTGCAATATTTCCACCCAATATCCAATGAAATTGGCAGCAATATCTACCAATCCTATGCTCTCTCCTTCAAAGAACCTCTTCTCCTTCAGTGCTTCCTGTAGGATCTCCAAAGCTTCCATGGCTTCCTCCGTGGTGCCTTCTCTCGCCCCTTCTCATCACTCCAGCACGCATTCCATATTGCAGGCAAAATCTACAAAAAATAAAATTGAATGATGAGTTTTGAAACTGAAGGCAAAGAACCCAAAAACGCAGAAGCCCTCGCTGCCAAAAACGAAACCCTTGCTGCCAACGAAACCCTCGTCGCGCCATCGCTGCCGCACCATCAGCTCGCCCTTGTCGGTCCATCGTCGCGCCTTTGTTGTTCCATCACCTCGCCCTTGTCGGTCCATCCCCTACGAAGGCGAGATCCACCGCCAGCCGCCGCCAACGAAGCCTGAGTTGCGCCTCCCACAGTGTCGCCAAGCCCCAAATCGAAACCCTAAATTGAATCGCCAACGCCAAGCGCCAAATCAAATCGACGCCCTGCTGCCACCTCCACAAACAGGGACCGTCACGCCGCGGAGACAAAGTCGCGCCGGCTGCCCCTCCCTACGCGAAATCGCGTCTGAACCTGAAAAGAAAGAAGGGAAGAAGAGATCTCGCCGCCACCTTGCTGCGACCTCGTCGCGACCTCACCATGCCTCGCCGCCACCTCGCCATGCCTCGCTGCATTTGCTGCCAACGTTAAGCTGCTTTTGGATTTCGCATGATGAGGAGAGAAAAGAGTGGAGGATACCCAAGTCTTTAAAATGAAATTAGGGTAAATTACCCCTTTTGGGTTTCGAAACGTTTATGCCTCGGGTTAGAGGACCGAGGTGGTAGGGCAATTTCAAAAAATTAACCACCTTTAGGTGGGACGTGGCAGAACATTAGGTCTCGATTTTGTTTTTAATCGAGTTAATTTGGTTTTTATGCTTCGGTTTTTCTACAACCGAGGCGTATAAGTTCGTCGAAATTGCGAAAATGTCACTGCCTTTACATATGCTTCGGTTTTCTAAAAACCGAGACGTATGACCCATGTTCTTATCCCTATTTCGCACTAGTGACAAAACCATCACCATTTCGTCTCCAGAGATGAAACCCTAAGTTGGAAGAGTGTTTTGATGTGTTTTTCTACAATAAGGATGAGGAGAGAACCTATGTATATGAATATGAGAAGAAGTTTATATTAGGTTTTCAACGTCCCACATAAACTATCTCATTTATGTTAGCTTTTAAGTGGTCAAACGCAAAGTTGTTCTACTTATTTATAAAAATGTCACCCATTTTTTACATCTATTGTTTTCACTTCATACATAAATAAGGTGACATTAAAGACAATTTTTGTGTTAGTATCTTTTAATTTGTGCTCTACAATCTTCACATCTTGAAGATTTTGGAATTTGTATATATTCTTCACATCCTAATTGATTGCATTTATGGCATTTTATATATGGTTTCCACCAACACTTATTGGGTTGGTGATTATTTTTTTTGCAATAAAGACAAGATGTAAAACATTGTGTGTTGTTGTATTTGCTCATTTTGTTGTTTTTATTTGGGAAAACATTCTTTTCGTTATGAAGTAAAACATCTACCGCGTGGAACTTTTCTCGTTAATCTTTAATATTAACACATATGTTACTAATGTCAAAGTAATGGTAGATATATGTTTTTGTGTTTTCTAACAAAAACAATAGATGTTTCGTACACTAGTACATTTAAAGGAAATGGCACCGGTTAAATTCGCTAATAGACACCGATTTTTGAACCGAGGCATATTCAGACGAAGTAAAAAGTGATCAACTTTATGCCTCGGTTCTGGACGAGACAAAAAACGGTACGATTCGGTCTCGGTTATCAGAACCGAGATTGTTCTTCTCCTTCTACTGCCTCGGTTGGAGGCTAAACCAAGGCAGTAGGGTCTTTTTTTTTATTTTTTTTTTCGTTATGCATTATCAGTAGGGTTTTTGAACAAGGAGAGAACTCAGATTAAGCAAAACCCTCACCCCTTTTTTGTAGATCTGAACACATTAACTTGCTTTGAAAATGATAACAAATTAACACAAGAATTTAATTTTGGTGCCTCAAGCAAATTAACACAGAAAAGTTAACACAGACAACATCAGATCTGACCCTAATTTTACTCCAATCTCAGATTCAAAGAAGCAAGTAAAACAAAATCAGATTCGAAAAACCCTAATCTGACCCTAATTTTACCCCAATCTGACCCTAATCTCAGATTCGCACCACCACCATCAACATCAGAAAAACCCTAATCTGACCACCACCACCACCACTATCACCGCCGCCACCATTGACGCACCACCACCGCTTACTCTTCCCTCCAGAGGCGACGCACTCGCAGGAGATTTTGGAGACCGAGAGAGCGACGGAGCGAGCCAGCGAGAGAGTGACGGAGCGAGACCGAGGGGAGAGAGGCGCGAGAGCGAGGGAGGCGCGAGAGCGACGGAGGCGAGGTGAGGGGAGGAAGGTGCGAGAGCGAGAGGGAGGCGATGTGAGGGGAGGGAGGCGCGAGAGCGAGAGGGAGGCGAGGTGAGGGGAGGGAGGCGCGAGAGCGAGAGGGAGGCGAGGTGAGGGGAGGGAGGCGTGAGAGCGAGAGGGAGGCGAGGTGAGGGGAGGGAGGCGCGAGAGCGAGGGAGGCGAGAGTGAGGGTAGGTTTTCGTTCACTGGGGAAAATATTTGGGGAAATAAGAGGGTTATATGCCTCGGTCCTTCTGGCCCGAGGCAGTAGAGGCTGATACGCCTCGGTCCCTCCTACCAACCGATGCAGTATACCCCTTTTTGGCACCGATTTTTTTTAACCGTGTCAGAAACCACTAATTAGGCACCGGTTGCTTTCACAACCGAAGTAGTAACCCTTTTTGGCACCGGTCAAATCTGAACCGAGGCCTATAAGGTCTCGTTAATTACAAAACTGCCACCGTGTCTGAATAGACAGCGGTTTGGTGTAAACCGAGGTCTATTGTGCGAGTTTAAAAGCCCATTTTGTACTAGTGCGTATCAGTATAATTGTGACCAGAATTTCCTCTAACAAGTTTAGAATTTGAAAACTTATTTTCTTTCCCACCAATTTTATTTGTTAGCAATATCCAACAATTTACTAGAGTATTCTTTAATTATTTCATACTCTTTCATTATTTTCAATTCAAATTCCCTTATCAATTGCCTTTTTGTGTTAATTTCCCAAATTAAAAAACCATCACCAGCATCTATAGCCCATGAATATATATCCTCATACTTCATCTCTTGTTACCAGAGTAACAAAAAACAGTTTAAAAAAAGATATAAAACGTGTTGACAGCTTGTTATATAGATCCAATCAATCCAATTTATTATTTTCTATGTACCACTGATCATTTGTTCATAGTTGTCAGTAATTTCTGATCACATACTTATACTTATTATATCTATACCTGAAAACATTTACTCTTATATCCTAGATCAGTAATTTCTTAACTGTTTAGAGTTGTATTGGTTTTACATTTTCCTTCTGTTTAGGTTGATCAGTTCATCAATGTTCTACTAAATTTCTATTTAATAAAAACAGAATCCCTGATCTTGAATATATACACCATCCGAGGTACGAGAAAATTGCTTTCGGAATTTCCTTTTTGACCCATGTCTTTAACTTGCTAACCCAAAAAAGTTTCCTCTTTTTTCCAAATGCATTAGTAGTTAACATAAATAATTAAATAGTTTACAATTGGAACTTTATCTCGTGACCACCCTTTCCTCCCTTTCTAGTTATTCATTTTTACAATAGGAAAAAAAATTATAATTTATATACGATCATTGCATCATTTTTTAAAGTGTAAAATGTACTCACAAGGAATGAGAGTACAGAAAAATTCCTTTTTATCACATATTTATTTACTTCCTCCTATATACATTCAATAGAACAGTTTTATTGAAATGGATATATCTGTTAGTAACTAGAACCAAATATCTGTTTCCCATTAACGACCTAGTTTTCTTCAAGTCTTTTAACACCATTCCTTTTTTGAAATCTTTGAAAAATA
This sequence comes from Vigna angularis, assembly GCF_016808095.1. Taxonomy (NCBI): domain Eukaryota; kingdom Viridiplantae; phylum Streptophyta; class Magnoliopsida; order Fabales; family Fabaceae; genus Vigna; species Vigna angularis. The sequence continues at coordinate 12,851,719 of NC_068971.1, forward strand.
ACTAAGTTGTTTATTTCAAAAGACAGTTAATCACGCAGAAAAGAAATTGTAAAGTGAATCTGCATTTTGTTTTTGCTATGACAACTGTGACACAAGTATAATAGAGTTGAAGAGGCAGCTGAGAGAGAGATTGAGAAGCCTGAAGAGACAATATCATTGTACATGTGTCTGCATGCCGATGAAAGAGACTTTCCAAACATGTAGCTTCTATACAAACAAAGTCTTAAGTGCTAATTGGAAGTCACAGGGTCTACTCTACAGTTATATGTCACACAACTACATATATATGTGTCCATACATAGCAATAATATTTGAAAAAATATAGTTACATCATAATTCATGTTCACCTTCTTTTTTTTATTACAAATGTCTTTTTCCATATTCACACACATAATTGTGCAAGTAAGACGAACACCGTTACACTGCAAGAATTCTAATGTAATAACTCTTACACCTTGTTTTCTTGGATCGATATATTTTTATTGTTAATATATAACTTGCAAACTTTTCTCTGCAAATTCCGAAGAAATGAAAAAACAAAAAACAGTATACAACTACCGATACAATAATTTTCATTAATTTACTAAAACTAATTCTATATTAATCTCTGCCTGTTTGTATTTTGACTAGATATGTCATATATATACATATGTTCCTTAACAGACACTACAGTCACTCCTAGATTAATATAATTTCATATCATTCTCAATTTAATAATATGGAATTAGCGTTTTCCAACCGACTGTTATGCTTGTTATATGATTTTGTATTTTTACATCTTTTAGGCTGATTCTAAAAAGGTTGCAGTGCGAATCTACGTTATTTTTTCGTCAGTAATTTAATGTATTTTTGTATTTGAACTATGATTACTTGAATGATTAATAATATATTTGTCCTTTTGTTGGTTTAGATTAATGTTTTGTCCGAGAAAGACAATGCTACAGTGTGTATTAGGTGAATCAAATCTATGTGTTGAGGTGGATGGAGCTGATATATCTAAATCGCATAATTGACTATAACAGAGAAACATGGACTGAAGTGCTTCAATATATTTTGATGTTTAAAGGTAGAAAATATTTTGGTTTGATTTGATGAAGTTTTATTTCATAATGTTTCAAAGTTCAAGAATGCCAGCTCATAAGAATTTGTGTTTAAGTTAGGATCTGCGAATGGTGGTTGACATTGAAGTGGGTTAATTAGCTAGATACCAAAATAGGAAATACAAGCCCTTTATCAGAATCTGATGCATCTTGGTTTGATGTGAGAGTTGTAAGTGACGTTGAGGTTCACGGGCTAGGTTCTAGTTACGTAACACAACAACTTATTCTATACACTTATTTGGGTTGTCGAAAATTCCATGATCACATCGTACAAACATATTTTGTCTCTTTTCCTCACATGTTCAATCCAGCCAGCAATACCTACACATAGAAACAACCAAAGTGCATCAATGGAAGACAATAGGATCATTTGTACAAAGACATCAACGTTTTTTTATCATTTGGATTGCACAGGACAGCCATAATAATGAGTGGTAAACACAACAGGACTTTTGAAAGTTGAAACCATCTTTTATTTTTGGAATCAAAGAAGAGAGATCTTAAAGGTAAATTAAAAAGATAAGAGAAAGCAACCCTTCAAGGCATCGGTTGAAGAACGACAATGATGTTTAATCAGTAGTGCGACCTCCTTAAAATTTGGCACCAGTTCTAACCTCTTATATCCTCTTATAGCTTCAAAAGCTTTTTGTTATTTTTTTTTTCCTGATAGAAACAAGAATGATGAGTAAGCAGATTATAATGGCTTTGAAAAATAATGAAGTCGTCCTATCGAAGTGCATTTCCCCATGAAAGTTGGAGATCAACTATTCTTTGACCGTGTATAGTTTATTCAGGCTGAGATTTTCTCATGTTCTGAATCCTAAAGAATATAATTAACAAACCTTGATATCAGATATCTCACATCAAATTATATAACTAGATCAGAGAAGGGGAATTTTTTATAAAGTATAGCACCGGTTTTAATAAGAAATTTCTAGGTAGCATATTATTGACACTTTTTATCCAAATAGTATTGTTTATGGTTAATGATTATAATTTGATGATTTTTTTTTTCAAATAATTTATAGTAAACCTTTACAAACTTATTAAATATTGTAATATTTTTAATAAAGTTATTGAGTTAATTAATGAGTAATTGGTATTATGGTATGCTACTGTAGCGTTTACTCCGGAACATGTTTTAGATTTGGCATTGACATTCAGTTGGAATCACATGTCTATTTAATTAGGATGCAATCAAACAAACAAGTTTCATTAGGATCTCACCTTTACAGTTTAGTCTGTATCATACATTATTTGTTTGATGAATTTAAAAGCTTTTGCCAATGTGACCTTAAACCAATTTTCGTATTTGTTGTTCACATATTTAGATGATTGCTAAAAGATATTTGCTTGATGAAAAGATTCTTTTAAAGGAGTGAATTTTAAGTTTATTGTAAATTTATCTTATTGATATAATTTTAGTATTTTTTTTTTATATTGAAAGATATATATTTTAGAAGTAAAGTAAGATTAGATATTAATGGTCGATCAATAAAAAAGTACATGATAGGATGAATAAATATCAAATTTTATTGTGATAAATTTTGGATAATTTTGATATCATTGTAAGAAGTTAGTTTTATAAAATTAACTTGAAAGATAAGATTTATATCTATTTATATATATTATGAATTCATTTCATAATTAGTTGATATTGCCTCTAATAGATACTCTTATAAGTTTAAGGAAAGAAGCTAAAATTATTGATGTGAATATTGGTCAACATAATCATTTTTGGTCTATCTATAATTGGCTCACAAAAAACAGGTTAGATCGACTCCTTCCGCATAAGAAGTGTGAACTATTTCTTATGGTCAATCTCACATAACATTTGATCTACAACCCTATATGTCGATTCATATAGAAAAATAATTGTTCTATAATCCACAATTTTATAATTTCTAATTTTATATATACTTAGAAATTTCTTAAAGTATATATTTTGAGGCAAATTCACAAAAAGATCATACGAGTCAGTCTACCCTACTCATTATTGGTCCGTGTAGATTGCAAATTATACAAAACAAAAGAAACCAGAATGTCAAAATACTCAATTTATCCTATATTTTTTCTTACAAGCTTACTTGCCAACCGGCATAGCCCTTATTATCATCCCCACTAAAAATCAAGTCACATGACTTTTATACTATCATTGCACCTTTCTAGCTTTGCCCTTGTTTCATTTCTCCATTTCAATTCACCTAATGTAATTCTACCGTCATAATTTATGGCCTCAAAATCAACTTCTTGAATTATTGCTTATCAACTTCATATCGTTGTTAAGTTGATATTGTGATTTTCTCTAATACTTTAAACTAGATAATCGAGTATGTTAGTATATATAATCAATTATCATATAATATAACACTCAAGTTAGTAATATTAGGATATTTGTAAATATGATGAACATAAGTATTTATGAAGTATTTATGAAGTGAGTATTTATTGAAGAATACTAACTATATTCATAGGATTAAAACGTAGTTTTATATTTCTATTGAAATGATACTTATTTGAGTATAATAAATAATAATCATCATACCAAACTATCGAGATTTAGTTATAACAGATAAATATAATCTAAATAGATGTAAATTTGAGTTGTTTTATAATGTAGAGGTTTAAAAGACCTTATTGGATCATACCCTTTAATATACATATTCGATAAATAAGAACAATAATTATATTATATAATATAGTAAAATAATAATGTTATTAAATAATAATAACACTAGTTAAAAATAATAATAATAATGATAATAATATAATATTATTGTTAATAAAAATAAATAAAAAATGAAACAAAGGACAGTAAAATTATTTTACAAAAAATTTAGTTAAAAAGGTAATTATATTTTATTATGCAAATTAAATTAATGAGATTGTTTACATTAAAAGAAAGAGTTGTGAAGAAGAAAAAGTTTATGAGTGCTATGATAATAAAATAAGTTTATTACCAGGATCTTGTATTTTAATTTTAATTTTAATTTTTCTGTTCATAAATTTTATTATTTTATAGTTTTATTTTTATTATTATTACTATTGTTAACTACTAATATTATTAATAATTATTTTTTATTAGTAATATTATAAATATTATTGTTGCATAAAGTTAGTTTATTATTGTTATTAATTATAAATTTTTTATTATTAAAATTATTATTATTTATTGTTATTATTTTTTTTTTACTGTTTTTATATAAATTTATTTATGTTATTATTATTATTATAAGAATTGATTGTTAATATTATATATTATTATATTATATCCTGTAATTAAATTATAATATAATCAATTATATGTTTAAACATATATACATAATCGATTATACATATAAAAAGTTACAAAAAATTAATTCTAGAACTTCCCAGATTTTAATATTATGATGTAAGTGGGAATAACATATTCATGAGCTTAATTGTTGAGGTTTACAGAAATATAGCAGCCGTGACTTCTTATTTTAGTAGTCTTTCTTTTTCCACTTATAACTTTCTGGAATACAACATCACCCATCAAACAACCACCAGAGACACTGCAATACTATATCAGTCCAAACAAACGACCATCATGGCAACCATGCATGATAAAGTGGTTTTTGTATGTTACATTTTTTTTTAAAAAAAAGTGATTTTTAATGTAAAGTCATTACTTTTCATAATCATTTTCCCTGGAATTAACACCCATTAGTATCATTAGAATGCATTTTAATCAAATTGGCGTAATTGACAGCAAAATTATGGTCCACACAACTGTACCTGGCATTGTTGTAACTGTAGAGTGGGACCATCAAACATTGATAACAATGCCATGAATAGATCACAACGTGACTTGTCAAACATTGTCTTCTACTATACCCTTGTCCAAATCTTTCTCTTCTGTGTTCAGAGCAGCAACCAGCTTCTGATAACTCCACTGTCACTGCTTCAAATTTTATTTATTCTTCTCTTTCTATTTTCTCCTCCTTCTGTTTAAGGCACTGTCTGAGAAGGAGCATGATGATAGTTGCTGTATGTTACTATTTGTGTAATTGGGCAACCTAATATCATAATTGAGTCTGGTTTCTGTAACTGCCCTCACTAGAGACAGGGTTTACTATGAGAGTACACAGTACCACGTTATGTTTTGACTTTTCTTAATTAACATTTTTTCACATAGACTTAAAAATTAAATCTTTGATCTGCACCGTTAACTTTTCTGTGCACCACCAACCAGAGATCTTAATTACTATTGTATCATCAGTATGGGTGAAGCTAATCATTTACTTGAGGCATAAATAAGATGTTATTCATGTGGCAAAAGTTTGGTGAAGTAGTTTTTGTGTTAGCTGGGAAACGTAAATACATATTCATTACTTCTTGCTTTGGTTGATTACTTGATTCTTAAGATTTTCTTAACTTTTTGTAGAGTAATATAGTTTACCAAAGAAGAGTTCAAACTGAGACTTTTTTGGCTATGTTGATTCACCTAATGTATGTAAACTTTGAATAGCTGCTCCTGCAGCTCCAGCTAGCAGTTAATGTAGTTCTATTGCTTTTAATCATCAGTACTTTAGCATCTTTTGATTATCTCATCAAATTTATGATGATTTACCATTCTGAGGCTACCTTGGGACACTATCTTACTAAGAGGCCATCATTTATATTAATTCCAAATATTTTTCCTTACGATATATTTTTATATGATGTTGTTTTTGTGGTTTATAATCTCGGAAAAGAGATAAGATCAATCCAATCTGTTTGTTATGTGCATTACAACTAATTATTATCAATTATAGGATCGAAAATATCCTATAAAGATCCCACGCTCTTCAAAATATTTTTCAACCTTCAAACTAAGATGTTTCAAGACTTAGATATGATTCCAAACTAAGAGGAACGTGCTTTCAAATAAAATAATAATGAATGTAATTAATTTACTTTTGTGAACTTGATTGATTTTAATCAACACATATAATTATCTTAATTAGCTAATTTGTTTAATGTCCAAATAATACACTTTAATTGATAACCTTAATTAATCACAATTCACCTTTACTTTCACAAAGTCTTAACCGATATAATATGGTGTCGATCGAGAAAATCGGTCTTCTAGACATAATTTGAGATGGTATCAAATAGTATATTATATACTCAATCATGTAAGCTGATATTGAAAATATAGGTTGAAATAATCTCATGCTGGTTACCCGAGATAATATCGAACATGTATAGTACAATCAATATTATTGTGGTTGTAAGAAAAAGTCTTCGATGTTGTGTGTGACATTGGTGCAACTACATACTGTTTTTAAGAACCTTGTTGATCAGGTTTTAGGAATTAATCATTTGAAATTATCTGCTATTTAGGAGACTTGGAGTCAATGGATGAGTAATTGTTGAAAGTAATGGTTTATCTTCCCTTCTACTAATGCTCTTATACTCTAAAGTTTTAAACTAAAAGTGAATACATTTAATATCTTAAGCGTATCCATTTGTACATACACATATTAATTACTGGTTTTATTTTCATTTATATGTACAATGCTTTTCAGAAACTACTGTCGGCTCCTATGTGCTGCATAATGTTATGTATGCAGAAGCTGTATTATAACAGAAATTAAACATCGAAAAAGATAAATATATATATGAATACAGACTTTCAAATACCTATCGCTTATTCATCTGAATACAATCTTCGGCATTAACCCTAATTGATCCAGCATCTGGGCTAAGGTGGCCCATTTTCGGATGATTTCAGAGCAATTATAAGTTTATTTCTTTCTTCACCCCTTGGTTTCTTTGTGCACCCTATTAAGTGTTGGAAGAATCTAAACTGTTTATACTCCAGAATTTTGGATTAAAATATTTGGAAATATGTTATGAAAATACATTACAGATTGTTTAATCCATGAATTTATTTTAGATTATATAATCTAAAAATGTATTGTATTTTTTGAATTCTGAATTACATATTTCAAAATAAATTTCTAATTTTAAAATATTTTTTATCATAATTTTTTTTTACTTTTCCTACACCTATTAATGTGAAGGAAGAAAGTATACGCATTCTAAAATAAATTATAATTATAAAGATTAAGTGGTGGATTGCATTGTATTTTGAGGATATGATCATAAATTTTCAAATTTACCATATAGTACCATCGCTGAATACATCTGTCTTTGGAGTATAAATGAGGTACCACGAGTTAATATACAAAGGAAAGATTTCCCATTTCTCAATTTTATTAAAAATTCTATAAATATAATATATAAGGAAGCAATTACAATATCTCAATATGACAGTTGATTTTCCTACAAGAAAAGTTAATTGTTGGATGTCCTATGCATTAAGTACAGTATATAGAAAATCAGAGCATTAACCATTATTGTCCCGTTTTAGTTATGGTTCTTCCATTCTAGTCATTTCAAATCTAATAGCCCTTCCTCAGTTGAATGTACTGAACCTGAGTAAGCATTGCAGTGATATTAGTGGATAGAGTTTGCAATGCTTTCAATGATAAACATCCAATTTGAGATGGAAAACAAAGAAAGGAGATTTTCTTATATCTCATCCTATCAGATGTTTGCCCTTAATACAATTCTCAAAAATATTTGATAGCAGTATCTTTTTGTTGATGAAATTAGACAGTAGGTATAATAAACACAAGATAATCAACTAGTTAAATGATCACAGTCAAAAAATTCATTGTCATGATTCATGAAGAAGCCAAACTAGTATTTGGACTAAAGAAATTGAGGTTCCAAAAGTTTACATTTCTATTTCTCCATCATTGAAAAACAAATTTTCTCTATGCTGCAAATATGCAACATTTTGTCCTCCTCATAAAAAAAAATCCAATTTACATGGATAATCTGTCATGTCATTCTCCTGAAATCAACCAAAATTGTGTTTACATGTTTCAATGAATGATTTTTCTCTACTTCTGTTGTGTTTTTGTTTTTTCACAATTGAACTGAGAAATAAAACCTGGGCCATGCTTTGCTCAACAGCTACGTAGTGCTGGTCTGAGAATGCAAGGTATGAGTTCTTCTTCTAACTAACCAGTAACCAAACCCTCCAACAATAAGTAGAATAATGAATCCATCAACCCCTCCAGCCACAACCAACACCCATCTTTTCACGTTATGCCTCTCATGATTTTTACCAGTTCCCTTTGGGACCTTAATCATGTAGCTAAATCCAGTGCCTTTATCTACTTGTTTCAGACCCAGCACTAGTCTGTAAAGATAACATTCTGCTGTATCTGTGCTTGCGTTTCCAAAATATAAAGCAGCAGCACATTTACAGTCCTGTAAGCACAAATCTGCACATTCTTTTTTGCTAATATTGACCATTTTAGTTACATTTTTAAGCACACTACTTATGTTATCAAGTTCTAGCATTTCTGCCTCCTTGCCATTGCAAAACCCTCCTGAAATTTGCCCACTGCAATCAGCACCACCCTTGTTTTCATTTGTCAAAAGCTGAATACAATAACAGGAATTGGAGAATGTACATACCCCATAAGGTCTACAAGAAATTGGAAGATCACATGTGCTGTTGAGTGCTTGAAAAGATGCCTCAAACTTACCTTTCTCAGGTGAATAGTAATAGAGTCCAAAGTTTCCTGTATCATTGTTCAGTGCTAGAAATCTTAGCGGTTGAACCCCTTTTGATGGAATCTGTGCTATTTTCTTGTACTTGACATCAAACAACACCAGCCCTCTTGAACTCAGCTTAACATATGTAATACTTCTATTCATGGAAGGCTGAAAACCCCAGTAGGAATACCTCAATTTACCATAGTTCAAATACATAGCAACCTTCTTGTCCTCAATTTCAAAAGAGTAGTAGAACAAACTTGAGTTGCTTTGGGAAGATGTTAATCGAGTTGCTATATCAAGTTGCTGACCCCAGAGCATAACATCCGTTGGAAAATTGAAACTTTGCCACTTTATATTGTTCCCTGCATCTACAAGCACTAGGTTGCCTGATCTCAGTATCTGCAATCTCTGCCTCGAATTTATTCAGTGCAACAAATCATAAGTTAGACTTCATGCAATTCAGCTTAATGATGCATGCACTAACAGCTTAATGATGCATGCACTAACAGCTTAAAGGACTTTTACAATTTCATTCCATCACATGACATTGCCTATGATAAATTTATTGACTGTCACAGTAAATGTCCTTAAACTTGATAGCAGCAATTAGCTCTGATTAGTGGATTACAGTATTATGCCACTCATTTATTAATTAATTTGCGTTGTGAGAATATTTGAATTGATGATTTATCTAAATAGCATGTTCCAAAGGGTAAATCTATGCATTCTTACATAGAGAAGCTAAAACTCAACTAGCACCATTGCATTGGTATGTAAAGTGTCACAGTTTTACCTTGACCCCCTGTCCAGAAGTCCCGGTCTTCCATCCCACTCTGTCTTTTGGACCTTTCAGCCTTAAATCTCCATCCATAGTGAGCTCTAGCAAGCATTTCTCAGTGATGTAAAACCTGGAGTAATGGCCAGAATCCCAAACTTTCACATTCCCAAGGAAAACTTCCAATGAGCATGAGTATTTCCCATTGATGGCCTCAATGCTCAATGCTACTCTGAAATTTGGTGCTGTCTGATTGGTCTCCACGAGAAAAGCCCTCCCTTTGAAGTCCATTTCATACTCCGCAGGAACTGCCACCATGAGTTGGTAGCCAACACCAACACCAACAACACCAGACTCAGAAAAGGCATAATCGAAGAAGAAAACAGGGAGGAGAAGAAGGAAAGGGAAAAACTTCATGAGTGAAAACAGCATCAAGTTTTCCTTTTTCACTTTCGGGAATAGTTTTTTAATGTTTTGGGAGGTGGGTTTGGAGTGTGGTGGCGTGTTGAGGCCAGAATTGATGAGAGGGAGTGAAGGAAAAGGTTAACATGATTACTGAAACTCTGCAAGACCCACCTCACACCTCCCACTTCCAAAAAGGATTTCAGCTTTCATATTGCTCCTTGCCTTAAACAATTAGTACAAATGAATCCACCATGTGGTGGGGTTGCTGATTACAAAATTTGGGGAATTCTTGGTTTTCTATTCTCTTCCACAAAAACTGTTCTTCAGCTTTATGGACTTAAAAAACCATAAAGTAACGCACCACTTTCATGGCTGGACACTGACTTTCCCATGTGAGTTTTCCTAAAATGTGTTCAGTTCTCAGTAAATAACGGTATTCCTCAACGTTTTCTTTATAATTTACAAAGTATTTTTATAAATTCGTATTTCAAGAAGGGAAAAATCATTACTTTAAAAATAAAAATATGTTTAGGTTTAATCCCATCATAAAAATCATTACTTTCTAGTTTTTCACATCGAAAAAGCTGCCTATTCCATAACATATAAAAAATTGAGTATTGATGAATCTTATGCCGAATTAATAGTTATGCAAAACGGACTAATATTAAATAATTACGGAGTTAATATTAATTTATTACCTGCACCTAACTTTCTTTAGCTTGCCATCTAATTATTGTTGTCACGTCTTTAAAAAAGTGTCTTTCTACACCATTTTTAATGTAACGGGAAAAGTTTTCTACAAGTATGATGGCATAGAGTAATGCTATGTATCATAGAAATGGTTAATATAGTTACAAAATAGACTGATCATAGCTAGATTTTACTAAAATTAAAAAGAAATTAATTAAAATAATAAATTGCAAATACCACATTTATTTGATTTTTTCAAAGGAGTTTACTATTAGACACTAATGCATGTCATTATTTTCTTATACTTTACTGTTGTTGGATGATAAAAGTTTTTAAAAAGGGGTTAAAAAGTTTAGGTGAATAATTATTGTATAGAAATAAAATTTGTTAGCATTGATATGGGGTTGAGTTTTTCTAGAAAATAAAGTGAGTGGGTTATGTTATGTTGAATTGACTTTGAGCATGCGTGAGAAGGATATTGATGTGGGACCCAACCCGACTATTTCTGTTGGTTCAATTGAGTAGCATTGTTACATGTTTCGGAAGTGGGCGTGGAAAGTGTCATGTGAGGTTTTGATTGGTCTTACGAATTTGGCTCTGTCCTCAACACTTGACACGTGGATGAAACCCCTTTGAGCCACGTGTACCACTTCTGCTTCTGCTGACACTGTTCTTACGGTTGGATGACATGTTGGCTTCCAACTTCCAAAATCCTCTCTTGTCCTCTTTTATGTTTGTTGTATGAAAGAACTTTGTACAAGGCTGCTCAGAAAATTGTTTCCAACATTTATATGGTACGTTTTTTTTAATAAATCAAAATTAATTACATTTATTAAAAATATTTATAGATACAATTTCTTACTAACTTTAGTTTAAATGTAAGAAACGGAAGAGATATTATGTATTAAACTTTATTAAAAGTAAAACACGTATGTTTCAGGTTATCTATAATAATAATAAATGAAAGACATCATTATCTATTATGATTTATAAAAGATATTCATTTGCATGGTGTAACTATCTTATAATTTTGTTTTGCTTTAAATATTTAAAATTATATATAATAAAAATGAAGTATTCATCTACTAAAAAGAAAGAACTGAATATATTATATCTTTGGGTAATTGTTTATTTTTTATATATCATTTATATTATTACTGTTATTTATCTATTTTAAAACATATTGAAGCAATAATTAACTTATTTTCACTCGTATAAATAATAAGAATAGAGGATTGTTGAAAATACCTTTTAAAATAAATAAAATTTGTAAATCTCGGAAAGATTTCATAAAACATTCACAAAGACATAACATGCATTATATATTGTACAATATGTTGTTAAAGCTGACTAAAACACAAATTAGATGGACTTTTTTGAATTTAGTGTAAGACTTATTTTAAGTGTGATGTGATCAAGTTCTCCAAGATCCAATTGAAATCTCTCAAATTTACTAATATCTCAAAACTACCAAGAAAAAAACTTTTTTAAAAAGTAAATATATTTAGAATAGTACAAAAATAAATATAAGAATAAGATGATAGTGTGTTGTGTCTTTTTCAAAGAAAGAATTGACACCTATTTATGAGTAGTATGGGTTAAAAACCACTCAACCTGCAGCTGAAAATCTACAAAAAAAAAAAAAAAAACCCAACACTTGCGGAAGAGGAACCACAACTTACGACTCAAGCTTAACAAAATATTTGTCGTAATAAGCCTGCAATGCATCATCCGAAAATGAAGGAGAGGCTTGCGGTTTTAAGAACGAGTGTTGTAGTAAAGTATATAATTTTGTAATGCGTTTATAAACATTGTTTTTATAACCATCCCCCATATATTACAAAAGATAAAATATAGAAATACTGAAAGAAACAAATTTTAGGTCTCATATAAGAAGATGTAATGCATCAAAGTTGGTATAGGAAGTTATATGAACCAATCTTAGATTGAAAAATTTAACACACAATACAGTTGGTATAAAAATTTATATGAACCAAAGACATTATACATGTGTTAGCGGTTTATCAATCATAGTACATCCACAATTCTTGCTATTATCGTTGTATTGTACTTACTAGGCCATGTGCATGTTCGATATTCATGAGTATTTTAGAGATCATACCAAGATCTCATACAAACAACCCTACTCAACACATATATGGGTGATTTTATCAAGTGTATGCTACAAATCATACATCGCCCATAAGGGATATGGAAATTAATAAAAATTTTGTATAAATGAAAAATCTTACACCATATGAAATTTTAATTACAAAATTTAATCACTCAATAGTCTTTAGCACTTTCACACACACCATAGGAATGAACATAATAGATTTAAAATCATTTTAGTGTTATCAAAACTAACAAGTGACTTGGTTTTAGCCATATGAACCTTATTCTTGGGATCTCTAATCGCAAAGGTTGGATTAACATCACTTGTTTGTTTGCAAGTGACTAAAGTCTCATTCCCCCTCGATGTTTCTAAAATCATATTTTTTCCTAGAGTTTTGTTAGAAGATCTACTAGATTTTGTTATGACTTCACTTAATCAATGAAAATAGTTTCACTCTTTAGCTAAAGTTGCTTAACCAAATTATATCTCAATTGTATATGTCTATCATTTCTATTGTAATTCTTGTTTTTAGCTATAGGTATTGTCGATTGACAATCACAATGTGTTAATATAGATTGGGTTGGTTTCATTCCTAATGGAATGTTCGTAAGAAGTTTTTCAACTACTCAACCTCATTACCAACCATTGCGAGAACAAAAAACTCAGATTCCATTCTTGATCTTGAAATAATTGTTTTCCTATTCGATCTCCATGTAATCACACCACACCTAACTGTGAATACATAAGCTCTAGTTGATTTTGTCTCATCTAAATAAGAGATCTAGTTAACATCAATATACCTCTCTAGTACAACGGGAAATCCATTATATTTAATGGCATAATCCATTAAACCGCTTAAGCATCTCATAAGTCTTACAAGTGCATCTCAATGTTCCTGATTAGAACATTGAGTGTACCTATTTTGTCTATCGACTTCATAAGCAATATTAGGTCTGGAAAAGTTCATCAAATGTAGTAAGTCTCTAATTATGTAGGCATACTAAGGTTAAAAAATAAATTCTCTTCTATTTTTCTAACTAGTACAAAAACAGCGTACAACGTCGAATATTTTGAGCCTTTCACGTCGAATTCGAGAACGACGTCATATTGGGAGACGTTAAATTGACGTCGAATTTAAAAAATTCGACGTTAAATTTAACGTTGAATTTCATCAATAAACGACGTTAATCAATTTTTTTTATTTTTTTAAATTAATTGTGATTCTTTTTTACAACTCTACGAGATCTGAAAAGTAGAAAAACAACAAATTTCAGTTTTTGGTATTTTGTAAAGCATAAACTATGAACGTGTAATATAGTATCAACAACAAACAACAAACGAAGTCCGATTAAACAACAAACAAGTTCAATCAAACAATAACAAACAAGTTTACCTAAACAATAACAACAAACAAGTTCAACAAAAAATAACAAGAAAGAAATTCAACAAATAAGTTCTTCAAAACGAAAACGAAAATGAAAACTAACCTTGGTTCATCAGAATAAAGTTTTGCCACACGTGAGAGAGAAAGCAGAATGTGGCTATGAAGGACAACAACACGAAAATAATCAGTCAAAACAAACAAAAATCATACCTAAAGTAGTAAATTAACATGCATTTGTATCAAATGAAAGAAATATTACATGTAATGATCGTCAAACTTCGTTCGAGAAAAGTTTGAGCAGGAAAGAGGGTCTCGTGCGCTAAGATAAAGTGAATGAATTTTCAATCTCCCGCTCAAATTTTTATTGAATTCACTAATTTTGACGTCTAACGCTGGGGCATTCGACATTTTATATCCTTTTACGTCGAAATACAATTCTAAAAACGTTTAATAATTTCATATATAGACGTCAGACAAAGATCAGACGTTAAAAGCCCAAAATAACATACTTCTAAAGCCCTTTATGCACTAGTGTATTTTTTCTCTCAACTACTCCATTAGAGTCAGGTAAATATGGTGGAGTTACTTTAGGGTGTGTTCACTTTGGGGAGAGGATTTGGGGGAGAGTGAGTGGATGGATTTGAGGGTAAATTTTTTGTTGTTTATTTGAGTGGATTTGGAGGTAAGTGAGAGTGGATTTGGAAGTAAAGTGTGTGAAAATTAGTGTAGGATTTGATTAATGTGACAGATAAAAAAAATTGTTTAATTGATAGAAATTAAAGATTACCAAAATACCCTTAGTAGTAAAAGTAATATAAAATTGTAATTGTTAATATTATATATAATTGTAAAAATTATTATAAAAAGAGAAAAAAATAAAAATTAATTTTTAACATGCAAAAAATTATATTATTATTATTATTTATTATTATTATTATTATTATTATTATTATGATTATTATTATTATTATTATTATTATTATTATTATTATTATTATTATTATTCTGGTAACTAAGTTGAGTTATATAAGGATAGTTTCTACCTCTTAATATTAAAAAGAGAAAAAAAAGCCTAAACCCTTTGTTCCTTCTACTTCTGGTGTCACCTACAAACTTTTTCTTTTACTAAACTTCATCCTTTTTCTCCTTCCATTTTTGTAGATTTACCTCTACCACCATCTGGGTTGTCTTCATGTCTCTTCTTCTTCCATGTTCTTAAATCACATACTACCTGCAACACAAAGTAAATGAGTGAAAAACCATTAAAACAGAAAATCGCATACCTCGTTTTGAATGATAATAAAGGGCTAAAATAGGTTTTTCACATAAAATCACTACAAATCTCTTCCCATCAGTGAAGATGAAATAAGCTCAGGATCCCGCAAATCCCCTCCCTTTCTTCTTCTCAAATCCATTCAAACGAACATGAAAAGCAACTCCAATTCGTCCTCCCAAATCACCTTAAACAATACCACCCCTTAAAATGAACACAACATTATGGATAATACCTTCTCTAACACAATATTCATTAAAAGTATATATATTCACCACCTCTTTTTGATTTAATCCTCTTAATTTTTTTATTAAATTGATTTTCTATTCGTACTTTATAAGTTAAAAACACATCAAAGGTTTCATCCTTATGTTTAATTAAGTACACTTTGGTGTATCTAGAATAATCATCTATAAAGGCTACAAAATAATTTTTATCACCTTTAGACATGGTTTGTTTTAAATCAGATAGATCAGTATGATTAACCATAACAATTCAGTTTGATGTTCTATAGGATAACAACTTTTCTTTGTTATTTTACACATATATCACATTTATCACTTTGTTTATCATGCATATTGATTAATTCTAATTGTTGTAATTTCATAATATATGAAAAGTTCACATGTTCTAATCTAGCATGCCACATATCCTATAAGTCAATAATATAAGTAGAAGAACATGATTCATTAATAATTTCTGAAATATTAAGTACAAAGAAACATTGATCACAATATTCCTTCCCCATAAAATACTATTTTTTTATCATTACAATCTTGTTAGATTCAAATAACACTTTAAGCTCAACTTTTCCCAGTAGTACTACATATATTAGATTAAACTTTTATAAAGGGCACATGTAGTACATCACTCAAGGTCAGACTTACCAGATGTGAGTTTTAGAAGAACTTTACCTTTTTCCTGGAACATGAGTTGCCTTGGAATCACAAATATACATGTGTTCTCCTCCATCCCCACATTAGTGTGCCTGATAGCACTAGAGTTTACCACACATTTGCTCACACTAGTCATCATATTTATTTTGAAAATGATTGCAATAATATTTATATATTCTCCTTCGACTATATTTTCTTCAAGAGGATTATCGATCCTACATTTAATTCCTTTAAAAGTGGAGTTATATGTAATGGGATGAAAAATTTTAAAATTAACTTTACTCTTATGATCAAGTTTTTCCTCATACCTTTTTGAAGCTTTAGCAGATAATGTCCTAGTCCTTGAGGCAAGTTTATGAAAAGATTGGTTGTGTTTCGAAAACACATTTTGACTTCTTCGATGTAAAGTTGGTGCTGGTATTCATATCGTGAGCCACTAAATTCTTAAAATTGTTGTAAAAGTTGACAAAAACACAAACTAGATAAGCATCCTGAGATGTGTAAATTCACTGTTCTTAAAGACCTATCCACGGTGTATAACTTAAGTCCTATAATATAACCAAAACTTTTTTGATTTTCTAAGAATCTTATACCTAACAAGAAAAAGTCTTTTAAAATAATAAATATACCCAAAATATTATAAAAGTAATATAAAAGAGAAAAGAAAATTAGAGAATGAGAGATGAGAAAATAAGAGGTAGTGTCTTATGTCTTTTCGGAGCAACAATTGCCATCTCATTATAAGTGAGGATGGGTTAGAAACATCTCAGCCTTCAATTGAAAATTTGCAAAGAACCAACACTAAAGAAAGGGAAACCACAGCTTACGACTCAAGCTTAACAAAATATTGATTGAAACGAACTTGCACTACATTCAAGAATGTAGCATAGGCTTGCAGTTTTAAGAACAAGAAGGATGCAATAACTTATATATTTTTGCATACATTTATGAACATTGTTTTTATAACACAATCCAAAACATAAGATAAAGAAATAGAAAGGGAAGGGTAGGGAAGAGGTCCATGGATGAAGAAGACGAAGATGACTAGGGGCTTTTGTGAAAGTGAAGGAAAGGGTTTTGGAGGAGGTAGAAGAAGAAGGGAATGCCGAGGGAGGAAGGGATTTCGCTCAAGGTGGAAGAAGATGGGATGGAAGGTGAGGGGGAGGTGGGGAATGGGTGCCAATGGATGTGAAAGAAAGTATAAAGGTGGAAGAAAGTACAGAGATGCAGTGGTGGAGGACGAAGGAGATGAAAGAAAGAATATGAAAATATAATTTTTTTCACTTTTCTTATGGATGTGGAGGAACAAATACCCCAAGGTGTTTCACCCTACACCTCCAAGGGTTTCATCATACATCTCCAAATTCCAGATATGCCCTCTAATTAATAAGGTTTGGTGAAAACTAAATGAAATGGTTAACCAACTTATTTAATGAGCTCACCCCGTTTTATAGTTCCTTGTCTTGCACCTCCTGTACCTCTTTTATTTTGTTCTTTCTTGTGTGTTGTCCTTGTGTATGTCTTCCATTCTCGCTGAATTCAAAGAGTTTTAAAAGACATTTGAGAGAGATTTTTTGTTGGAGAAGTGTGGTGGAGGTGTTGTTGTGTTTGTGATTTTTTTGAAGTTTCTCGAGTCAAACTGTTGCATAAGTTTATTTGAAAGCTCCAGGTCGTAATCGGATTTTGTAATTCGACACATACCCCTCGGATATTGAAATACGATCGGATATCAAAATTCAAAAATATGTTCACTGGATGTTGAAATCTGAATCCTTCTCTATTGGATTTCAGAATCCGATAGAGGAGAAATCGAATTTTGAGATCCGATGTATAGGTTTTTCAGATTTTGATATCTGATATGTGTTTAACCTATGTTTAGTGTCGTTATCATTTTTTCTTTTTGTGCTTTGCTTCAATTTTAATTGTTGAGATTGTTGATAAGAAGAGCACTGGTTTAGCTGAACCTACAATCTCAAAACTTCTGATAATGCTGGGAGAATACTCTTATAGTGTTCTGATATTCATGTTATGCTCTGATATATTCTGTTTGCAAATGTTTGCTCTGATACATGCTCTGATACATTTGCTAATCATTTGCACTAATACATTTTGACATGATATGATTTGATTTGTAGAACATGAATCATGGTTGTGCATCATCAAAAAAGGGGGAGATTGTTGAGATTGTTGATAGGAAGAACACTGGTTTAACTGAACCTACATTCTCAAAGCTTCTGGTTTTTTATGATGACAACATAATTGATAACACATGTGTTGTTATATGTGTTACATGTTCTATTGCTTCATGCTACATGTTTTAATCAATGTGTAAATCTGTTTAAAAGCATTGAGAACATGATTGTGTTGATACATTGCATTTCACTGTTCTATATAATTGATTTTATTGGTGAATGCATGTCTGATGTTTTATAAAAGGAAAACCACAAGCATTTATGTTGAACTTTTAATTGTGTGGCAAAACAACAGTTTTAAGTCGACTTCATTATGGGGTGAGTCGATTAAAACTCGTGGCTTTGCACAAACCATTTTCAAAGTGTGCTGTGAGATTTTCAAAGAGGAAGTTTTTCAAAACTTTGTTTAACTGTGTTACATAATCGATTATATGCAACTTGCATTTGACTAAGTCTGTTATAGTTTTGAAATTCTGTTAATGCTTATGTTAAATGTTACAATGACTATATTTTTAAATATGTTGACCAAACATTTATTGTGATTCGACTGCATTAATTGTACATTCAATTAACTGCATTGATTGCTGCTAATTGCTTTGATTGAATTGTTACATTCGACTGCATTAGTAGCTTAGTCGATTAAAATGCGTTAGAATTGTGTTTATCTATAAATTGACGCGAACTTGATTTCTGTAAGAACTTTTGTGATTCTAACATTTTGTGATATATTTTGCAGAAAGTGTATTCTTACAGAGAAAGGGGAACAACTCTTAGAAACAAGAAGTGACATGGTGATCATCTACTTATGGATTCTTGAAGAGCAAGTTAACTACACTTACAAAGGCTGATCAAATCTGCACATTGGGTGTTACTGAAAGATCAGAGGCTACAATCTTGTAAAGATTGGATTGAGGTTTCCCTGTTGTCATTACAGGAAGAAGAGCGTGCTGCGTTCTTGACTTTGAGGGTGACTCAAAGGGTTAGACTGCAGGAGAGGGGATTCTTGCTGCTAGTTTGTTTTGTATATACCTATATTTTGATTAGAGGGTTAGAGAAGTGTTTTATATTTTTGACGTGAGGTCGCTATAAAAACTTTGTTGTAAAAACCTTGATCATTATAGTGCATTGACTTCCTATGGTTGGAAGGATACTGAATGTAGGCTTTGTCGAACCAGTATAAAAACTCAGAGTTTGATCTTTCTATCCCTACACTTTTTATTCAGTCGGCTGCATACTGTATTGAATCGATTATATTTCCGCTGCATAAACAAATCTTTTTTCTTGTGTTTCAAGAAAGATTTTAAAGACATCCACTTTGCGAAAAAGCGAAAAAGATTTAAAGAAACCTTTGTTTTTACATTTCACCAATTCAGTCATTCTATTTTCAACATTAATGATTTTAGCTTTCCAAAGTGATAATATATTATATCCCAATTAATTAATTATGACTTATATTATCATAATAACCGTATTCTTAATTATTATTATTTCTCATTTATTATTATTACTCATTTATGACCTTATTATTATACATTAAAGTTAAAATTTATGTTGTGCTGGAAAATTAAAAATTTTAATAACAAATGAAACTAATCAAAATCGTGTGCTCAATGTTTAAAAATAGAAAACATATAGAAATTATTACTATCAAAAATACTATATCGGATATGAAAATCCAAGGTTTCTCTTATCACATTTTCATATTTGATACAGTGTTTTTAATAATTTTTAATTTTTATTTATATTATTTGTAAATGTTTGTTGAATTATTTTAAAATGTTTTATTATATTATTTCTAAATGTTTAATTAGGTGATTTGTATAAATTAATTTAATTTATGGAAAAATTAAATTTATTTATAATTGATAAGAAAATTTTAAAATATTTTTTAGTTATTGTTAAAATTTTATTATTTTGGTGTTTTTTTAAGTATATTAGATTATTTATAATTTTTTAATTTGTTGTATTGGTGTATGATTTTTTAATTTAATTATAAATGACTAATTTATTATTAATTTTTAATTTTGTTAACATTTTTTTATAAAGTAAAGTGTATGACTTTTTCTAATTTATTAAAAAAAATTGGTATTTAAAATTGTTATGTAAAACATTTTAGGTATTTTTGAAAGACATATATAAGTTAGTAGTATAAAAAAATATATAGGATATGGAAATCGGATAATGTTTTTCATAGTTTTCTTTTTAATTTTTAATTATATTATTTAAAAATATTTATTATATTATTTGAAAATGTTTTATTATATTAATTATAAATGTTTAATTAGATAGTTTGTTTGAATTTATTTAATTAATTTATTTAAAATTGATATGAAATCCTAATAATAAAATTAATAAAATCCTAATATTTCATTAAAAAAATAACTATACATCTTAAAATTATGAAAAATTTAAAAAAGATAAAACAAATAAAACGTTAAATAATTGAAAATAATAAAATTTAATCAAAATATAATTAACTACTTAATTACTATATATATATATATATATATATATATATATATATATATATATATCAAATCATAAAAATTTATTCACAATAAAACAATTTATAGTAAAAAAAAATATAATAAATTAAAAATCCTATTTAAAATACAATTAAATTATTCAAAATAATTAAATTAAAACTAATTCGGATTTAGAAAATCGATTTAGAAAACCGATTTTATTCTTATCGAATTTTGAAATCCACTGAACATCAAATCAGTTTTCGAAATTCGATTCATGCCTTTTCACGTTTTCAAATTCGATTTCTCATAACACAACTTCTATATAAATTTTTCTCTCCTTTCTCTCGTCCAAAGTTTCTATGTACAAATCCTAATACACATCCAACGTATTTATACATCTACAAATATGCTATAATGAAAATAAATTAAACAACGAAGGAATGAGAATACACCAATATTCAGCAGCAACGAAGATGAAGAAGAAGAAGTTGAAGAAGTGCAGTAAAAACTGCAACCAACAACCAGTACGTATTATATGTTTGATGCTTTATTCATTCATTTCTTTTCACTCATGTTATATGTTTGATGTTTGATTTCAACTGAAATATACAATCAACCAGTGCATTATTCTTTTGATTCTGTGCACATTTTTAACAGACTGTTAAAGATTAATTTTTATTCATGCGTGTTTTCCTATGAAGTAAAAAAATAGACCTTGAAATATACAATAAATATGAGAAAAAACTATTATCACGACCAACTTATTAAATTAAAAGCTAACTCCTTTGATTTTTTTTAAATTATTTTGTGACTTTACTAAAAGAACCTTACATTTTACTTAATCTGATCGTTTTCCTATCTTTATTAAAACTATTCAAATAAATGTCTATATCATTAGACCAACCCAACTAAAATTTGATTAAAATAGCATCAATTCTTTATTGGGCCAAAGAGCCTTCTAAGGCCCGTTAAAAGTAGGGGATTTCTTTTTATCTCTTTTTAATAAATAATAAAAATTCTATTTCACCCTTATTATGAAAGTTTTGCACAACCTAAAATAGGTTTTTAGATTTAGAAGTCACTTCCCAATTTTAAAATCTGAAACAACTTTTGAATTGTGCAATTGAGAATTGATTTCTAGACTTTTTAAATATCAAACTCATTAAAAAATTAAAAATCGACACACATTATTAATTTATTGTATCATAACCAAAAATTTATTTATAGAAATCAACAAAGACATTTTTAGTTATTTTCATACTAAAGAAGGTCACGAAAGGAATTATAATTCATTATTCCCTTTAAGAGATTTTTTAATAACCACTAGTCTCAGACCCGTGGATACGCACGGGTCGGTGATTTATGTTTTTTTTAATTTGTATTAAAATAATTAATATAATTATCATTATATTTAAATGAATAATTTATTTCTTTGGTTGTATTTAAGAGTTATAATTATTTATAGTTATAAATATAATATTTAAATAAAAATTTCACTAATATGAAAAAAAATGTAAATAATTAATTATTAGTCTTTTTTATAACAAATTAATTAAAAATAAATAACTTTGTTTTAATATTGATTTTTTAAATTAAAGTAATGGATTATAGAAAGTACAACTAGTAATACTAATACTAATAATAATGATGAATTATACTAATTATAATAATGAAAATAAAAAATAAATAATAATACAAATTATGATAAGATTATAAAAACATATTTTGATTTGTTTGTTTTAAATTATTAAATTTATAATTAATTTTTTGAGTTATGTATTATATTGAATTGAACTGCATATGTATGGATAGTTGTTAAATAAGATGTTGTCATGTGCCATCTGATTCGTCTAAAATAAATAAAATGCAAAGTTGATGTTAAATTTTTTAAATAAAAATACGTATAGATATACACAAATTGAAAGACAAAAGAATATTAAAAAATGTATTGACATATGAAATGAAAGCAAAATAAAATTAAACTTATAATATTATATTCAAAAGTAACATGTAGATATAAATAAAAGGTAACGGTAACGTAATTCCTGCTAATAAAAGCTAGAATAACCTAAATCTAGGTTAATTTTTTTAAACAGAAATACATGCTATATTGTTATCAATACAAACATTAAATGTATTATTAATTTGTACACACAATTTCTTTTGTCTGGAAATATGTATTTAGGTATGAATTTATTTGTATAAATTTATAAAATTGACATAATAATTAATTAATGATATATAGTAAATCAATATTGTTATATGATTAAAGTTTACAACTAGAGTTTTGAAGCATATATTATATTAAAATAAAATAAATATGCACATATAGTTGCTAAAGTAAAATATAGCCATAATTTAAAATATGATATCAAAATGTAATACTCAATTTAAAACATAGAATTAACACAAATTACACAATTTAATATAAAACTTCATTATTTATTGACTTGTCATCAATTCTATTAAAATTTCTACTTTAAACCTTATCATTTTCTATATTTATAAACCTAATATCAATAAAGAAAATATAAAATTTTATTATTTTTTTATTATCTAAGAATATCTCAATATAGCTTTTAATTTATAATAATATAACAACATAAAAAACTATCAATTAATATATAACAATATCTAATAATATATTTTTTTAATTGAATAATTTTAAAAAAAATCTTATTTCAATCTTTTAAATTATAAATAGAAAATTCATTCATCTTTTACATATTTTTTAAATTAAAATTTGTAGATCTTACATTATCTCCACCAAAATAAATTTTCATCTTAAAAATATACTGACTAGTGAAAGATAATAATATGTTTTTTCTTATGTCTTCCTCTGATAACACGATAACTCAAAATGAAATTAAGAAAACACAACAACATATTCATATACACTAACAAATAGTCAGATTATATCACAATACTTATTCAATCATGTTCAGTGATAACTAATGCTTATATTCTAAAATAAATAAAGTGGACATTAGATCCCAACATCAATAACTAAATAAACAAGTTATTGCATTTGGTCGTGATATTTATCTCGATGTCCGAGATATCTATATTAAATTTTGGTAAGGAAACCATTATATAAAAAACCTAACATATAATTGATAAAAACGATTAGGTTTTTTTTAGCCCAACTGCATTAAAAATATGGTAGTGTCAAATAAAGTAAAGTTATATATATATATATATATATATATATATATATATATATATATATGTGTGTGTGTGTGTAAAAGAGACATTGGTTAGCTAACATTTTATTTTTGTAACAACTGGAGTCTATTAATAAGATGTTGATAATTTTAATTTTTACTATTATCTTTGTCATATTTTATTAACAAAATCAATTTTGTTATTTTTTTTCTTAATCTTCAATTTTATCTTATTTTTATAAATAATTACATTTTGGGTTAGACTAATCCAATTGTACCACTAATTCCTATTCTTTTATATCTAATTTAGTGACACTAAGCTTTTTGCATCAAACCAAAGAAGTTCACAACTCACCAAGGTAGAAAATACCTAATGGACACTGACCCATTAATTGTCTTAAATGCTATAGTTCATAAAGGGAGTTTGTTTATAAGGGGTTTAAGGAATTAATTCTTAATAAGAAAACCTAAGTTCATTCTACTTAGGGTTCAAATAGACTTGTGGGTTGACATTAGCATATTAACGGAAATGACATTAGTTTTTTTATGCACCCATACCAATTCTACCCTTTTTTAATTCGTAAGTGTCTTTAACTTCCAAAGTTCATCTTTATCATTTATGTATTAGTTTACTTTATTGCACATAATTTGAAATTATGGAACTATTCTTTAGTCTCAATTAGTTATTAATTATTGATGATTTACGTAAGTATTTTAGAAAATGATGTTCGATATTACTGGTTACTACTTGAATGATTTGATACACTTGTCAATGAATTAACAAGTTTTTTATGTCGTTGTCGGGGACCCATGTTTAATACTATACTAGTGTTCGATTTTTAACCTATTTAGACTTTATTCTTTTATTCATAATTTATTATTTTTCTTGTAATTAGATAATTAAATTATTTCGCTAACTTGTGGCTCTAGTTTTGTTGTTCTCTAGTGTATAGAGGCTAACATCCATACAAGAAGGATTATGTCTTTAAAACCATTCATTGCAAACCCTAAGATTGAGAAAACAACTTGAAGCAACAATAATGACATAAGGAGACAACGAACTCTAGCACAATAAGTTGCCCTTGACTCTCCTTCTTCTGCTACTACTCCCATCATCTCAATAGTTTGATATTTCTTTTGAAGATGTGATGGCTAGAGCGGGACAACCTCCAAGGAGAACCATAAGGGACTTAATCACTTACATAAGCCTGAGAAATTTCTCAAGTATTGTGAGGCCCACTATGAGTGAGAAACTTGCAGAAATGAAGCTTTCTCTTTTGCATAAATGAAACTTTGGAGAGATTTAAAGTTTTGCTAAGAAATTGTCTCAGTCCCTTTTTTAATTTAGAAATGCAATTGCAAACCTTAGATAATGGGTTGCAACCACAAACTAAGATAATACTAGATGCATCTTTTGGTGGTTTGATGCTCTTTAAGATTGTTGAAGAAGTCATCATGATGAGAAGACACCATGGCTTCCATCGACTTGCAGAGACAAAATGATAGGACACGAACACAAAAGAGGGGAGTCTTAGAGCTTAATTCTCATTATTCCCTATTGTCTCAAAACAAGCTTCTCTCTCAATAGATGAAACTCCTTAATCAACACATGGACAAGTTGTTGCCTCAATAGTTTCAAGTTATGCAAGTTAATGCCCAACCACCTCAACAAGTGATGAAATGTGACTTTTGTGGAGGTGACCTTCCTAATAGTCATTGCTAAGATCTTGGTGGTTCCCAAGGTGAAGAAGATAATTATATGGGAAACCAAGGACACCAAATTTCTTTAACAACTCTTTCCTTAATTCTTCCAATCAAGGGTGGATACAAATACAATGCGTCTCGAGTAGGTGAAATCCCTCTCAACAATACCTATCTGTGCATGAGTGCACTGATAAGCTTGATAATTACTTATTATTCACACTTAGTAAAACCCCTTATTTATCTTTTTATCATGTATTTTGTGTTGAGTTTCATGAAAATATGCAAGACTTGTATATAGATGTTATAGATTTATATACTCATATGTTTTTAGGTTAATTTGCCAGAATTTGAAAAATTGAAGCATTTTAAAGTACAATTGCCAGAAGTGGCTCCACTAGCCCAAGAAGAGCTTAACAGCGCAAGTCTAGTTAGAGGATTTGGTGGTCCAATGAGAAATCACTTTTTGGTGACCCTTTAAAGTGTAGAGAGTTGAAGAAAAGGATAATTTTGGACATGGGAACACTGTTGAAGCTCAAGACATAGGTTAAGGCACTTCTAGGGCTCAAGACCTTCATCTTCCTTCATCCTTTTCATCATCCAATTCATCCTTATGTTCTAGAATGTATAAAAGTAGCTAAACTCCATTTCATTGGGGTTGGATGTAATGTATATAAAATTTTTGTAGTTCTTTTTATGAAATAGAATATCTTTCATATCTCTTGTGTTTTATTTTTTATTCACTTCCATAGTGGAATATCTTTGCTATTTGGTGGTATCTAATCATTGAAATTTTTTTTGGAAGCTAGACATGGATAGAACAACCAAGAGGCCTGACTCTAGACATAGACCAAGGCTCTTGGTCATTCTAGACATCTTTTCTTAATGCAAATCTTGTGTTTGAATATCTAAGGGATTAATATTTTTACATAAAGGTTTAGGACTTGCTTCTAAGGAATTATGGCTTGTATACTTGTGATTTGAATGCTTGAATATGTTAGAGATATATTGGATGGATGAATGATTAGAGTTTGGGTCATGATATCCAACCCCGATGAGTCTTTACCCATATCGTTTTATAATCTTTATATTCAGTAACTTTACATGTTTCTGGTATATTTGAACCAATTATTGTTTATATTCATGGTTTAAAAAAATAGAAATCCCTATGGAGACAATATCTAGACTTATAATCTATATTACTTGAACGATTCGGTGCACTTATCAAAGATTTAACATGTATTACAAAGCTAGAAGAGATTGTTCATGCAACAATCCCTTCAAAATCAAAAGAACATTGATGCTTCTAAAAAAAGTTGGAGGTGTGATAATGTTAATTTTTACCATTATTGAGTCTCATTTTATTGACAAGATCAGTCCTCTATATTGCTTGCTTAAATTCTTACTTTTATGTCCCTTTTCTTAATAGTTATATTTTCGGCTACACTATTCGTTTTATACTTCTAATAACCTCTTTTTGTAGCTAATTTTGCATTAGGCAGATCCTCTACTAAACCGAAGAGTTTGGCAACCCAGAGAAGCAAGAGGAACAGTAAAAAGGGAAGTTCTTAAAGTCTAGGAGCATTGGGCGCCACCTCTTTGTCGCTAGGTGAGCGTATTCCAGAGGCCTCAGTGTTGAGCGCTCTTCACCACTTGCTAAGCATCTAACTACAAAAAAACATCTAGGGTAGCCCTGAAGGCCAACGCTAAGCGGTAGAGCCCTGGTGTTGAGCGGTGCCTTTGCTGATGTGTCAAAATGAGCTTATATATTCAAGTTTTCTCGAAGGAAATCAGCTTTGAGGCACCAACATTCTGTTTGGAGCTCATGGAGGCTTCTTGGTGAAGGTGCGAGGAAACACTAGAAGGGGGAGGGGGGGTTGAAAAGTGCTTTCAAAATTTTCGCAACTTGCTATTTGATCATAATGTAGATGACACTTGTGTGCTATCACTAGTATAAAAATAGTGTACAACGTCGAATATTTTTTGCCTTTCACGTCGAATTCGAGAACGATGTCATATCGAAAGACATTAAATTGATGTTGAATTTTAAAAATTCAACGTTAATTTAACGTTGAATTTTGTCAATATACAACGTTAATTTAACGTCGAATTTTGTCAATATACGACGTTAATCAATTTTATTTATTTTTTTAATTAATTGTAATCTTTTTTTACAACTCTACGAGACCTGAAAAACAAAACTATGAACGGTAATATAGGATTAACAACAAATAACAATAACAAACAATAAACAAGTTCAATCAAACAACAAACAAGTTCAATCAAACAACAAACAAGTTCAATCAAACAACAACAACAAACAAGTTCAACTAACCAACAACAACAAACAAGTTAAAAAAAATAAGAAACAAGTTCAACAAATAAGTTTTTCAAAACGAAAACGAAAACTAATCTTCAAAAGGTAGGTTCATCAGAATAAAGTGTTGCCACTAGTGAGAGAGAAAACAAAATGCGCTTATGAAGAACAATAACACGAAAATAATCGGTGAAAACAAACGAAAATCATACTTAAAGTAGTTAATTAACATGCATTTGTATCAAATGAAAGAAAGATTACATGTGATGGTCGTCAAACTTCGTTCGAGAAAAGTTTGAGTAGAGAAGAGGGTCTCGCGCTCTAAGATAAAGTGAATGAATTTTCAATCTCCCGCTCAAATTTTTATTGAATTCACTAACCTTTTGACGTCTAGCGCTGAGGCATTCAACATTTTATATCCTTTTACGTCGAATTATAATTCTAAACGACGTTGAACGTGTGACATTATACACTATTTTTACACTATTAAGATTATGTTTGGTTAGTAAACGTTGTGCTAGTGAGATCGTTTAGTTGATCAATTTAGCGCATCCAAGTCAGAGTGTAGACAATAACCTTAAGTGTTGTAAAGCATGTTATAAGAGAGTGAGCTTAGAGAGAGGTTAATAAACTACATCGTTTATTAATAGACAAAATCACACAAGATGTTTTATACTGGTTCACCTATTAAGGATACGTCTAGTTCTCCTCTAAATTAACTTAAAGGGTTCCAATGAAGTACAATTGAGTTTAACTTACTCTTGATTGCTTACTATTATTCACCACTTCTGGTATCTTATACGCTCTCAATGCCTTTTGAGAAACCCGTCTAGTTTAGTTGAGTATTCACACCACTCCTGGTACTCAGCAACCCGCTGAGATTTCCTTGAGTATTTGCACTTCTCTTAGTACTTAGCAACCTACTGAGATTTTCTTGAGTATTCGCACCACTCCTGGTACTCAACAACCTGCCGAGATTTCATTGAGTTTCATCCACTCTTAGTTGTGTAGTATTCTCCATCACTTCTGGTATCCCTGATCAACAAATAACCTTCAATTATCCTAGATCAGTTGAGTATTAGCACCAATCCTAGTATCCCTGATCAACGAATAACCTTCAGTTATCCTAAATCATTTGAGTATTAGCCCCACTCCTGGTACTAGACGATCTTGCCTAGATTTCCTTAACTTGTTAGAGTTAAGTTGTAAGTGTTTTGATTATCTTTAGAATTGTAATCATAGATTGCTCACAAGTCATTCAGACCATTACTCTCATCAAGAGGATATATTTACAATACAAAGCAGTCTAAACACTCACAAATGCTTCTCTCATTTATCTTTTTCTCTCTTTACAATAATAAACATACAATACAATGAAGTGTAAGAGGGATGCTTTACTTTTCTCTTTCTCTCATGTGATAAGTTTAACCAGATATTACAATGAATCTTGAGAGACTCTCTGCTGTATTTCACTTTTTCACTCTCTCTCTTCTATCTTCAAGTGGGTGTTCTGATGAAGCTTGAGAGTTTTCTTCTTTTCTTGAGCTCTTCTCTTTCTCCTTTTCCTTTATAGGACTATTTAAGCATTAACAACTTAAAGGGATTTCCTTGCTCAATGGATGATGAGATATCTTTATATCTTCATATTTTCTCTCTTCTTCATTATCATCTTCTTTATTTTTCCGGTCTTTTATTTATACACCTTGTGGATACAACTGTTGTGATGATACTTGTCTTCTAAATTTGGCATTGTGACCGTTTGATGAAGCTTGTCTTGAGAATTTTTCCTTTCTGGATATTTATGTAGGTGTAAGTCATAGGTTGATGTCTTTTGTTAGAGCAAATGTGCTTTTAAGAACTTTTATCAAAAGTGATATTGACTTGTCTTTTGGCACAACTTTTGATAATCTGATTAGTGCTCCTTTTTGTCTTTTTCTCAACGTTCATTTTGATATCTATAAAATGAGAGTTCGTAGTGATTTTCTTGCATAAGATAGCAACATGCGTAACAGATATATTTCAATGTTTTAAAATGTTTTTTATCTTTGGTTTGTGCTTATGCTTTCCTGTTTATTATTTTTGTTTGAGAGTATTTTGGTGTTTTGTTTAGACATGGTTTTATTATTTTCGTTTCCTATAGAAGGCATTCCATGAATGTCTTTTCCTATTACCTACTTCTGATTGGATTTGATGTGTCATTAGTTTATCAGATATCACTTTTGTTGTTTTTGAATGTTGAACATTTAATGTCATTTAATGCTTGCTCAGAACAACAAGGTGCATTCTAATTTTCTATCGTTAGGTAGCTTTTTACAAATAAGTTCTTTTCCTTGAAGGTACCAAGCATAGATATACACTTCATCAAAAGATAAGGTACTTGTAGAGCTCATGGTATCGTCTGTTTAAGTGAATGCTTCTTTAGATTTTGTCACTAGACAGATAACGTTTAGCTTGTTGAAGCTTCTTTATATTTTTAAGTCTTTTAATTTATTTTGTCAAAGATATTGTCTCGACCTATTTTGTTTTCGAGAGAACTCAGATACCTATTCCAGGTATTATAAGCATTGAGTGTTTAGCTCAATCTCCTTTGGATGCTTTTAGACAAGACGTCGTCTAGCCATGCGTCTGAGTGTTTTAACCTAGATGTTTTCCTATTCCTAAGACTTAAGTGTTTTCCTAGGTTTTTCTTTGTTTGGGGATTCTGGTTCTAGGTGGTATGTTTGGGTTTCACGCTCTAAGTCTTTTTGTTTTCACCTTAAGTTTTTCTGATCATTATCTTAAGTTATTTTTGTTATCTAGAATCTTGAGTTGGTTTTCTTTGGTTTACATCTTAAGTTTCTTCTTGTATTTTTGCCCTAAGTTTCTTAGCCTAGTTTTTCTTTTGTTTAATCCTTTCCCCTAGTAGGTCATCTATAACTTTTAGGCATGTTCTTTCTAACTAGAGTTTTATCCTATTGTTCCATACCTTTGTCTTCTATTTTATCTTTGTGAGGTTGTGATTTCATTGGTTGTTCTTGGGTCATTACTTGGTGTTCTTCTGGTTCATAGTTGGTTTTTCTAGGAAGTTCTACCTTAGTGTTTGGTGATTTTTTTCTATCTTAAGACTTGTCCCTTATCATAGGACTTTTTTGTCTTAGTGTCAAACTAAAAGTTGGTTTCTAAACTTAGGATGGGGTTTTGTAATCTAGTGTTTTTGTCCTAAGGTTGATCTTCTAGTTTAGGGATAGCTTTCCATATAAAGAGACTTCTTTGTTAGTCTATTTTATTTCATGTTATTTAGTTAAACTTCAAAAAACCAAGACTAGGGTTTCTACCAGACGAGCTTGTCTTGTAACGAGCTTGTCGTGCCTTGACACTTGGGGCTTGTGGGAATATCCTCCTCTTCTTCCTTGTGTCTCCTTCTTCTTTCATCTTCCATTTTGTAAGCTTAAGGCTCTCCATGGAAATGGAGAGCCAAACCCATCTTTGTTAGGGCATTTGTAGTCATTGAACTCTTATGTACTTTGTAAATGCTTTGATTATATACATGTCTCTTCCATTATATGCTAATTTTTTGTTTCTACTCCTAATGCTTGCTTGAAATGGGGACATGGATAGTTTGATTTGTGGATTCGTTAGGTTTTGGGAAGAATCTAGTGAATCCTAGACTCTAAACAATAAATCCAATGGAGCTTGTATCTAGGAATAGAACTTGAGCTATTAGTTGA
This sequence comes from Vigna angularis, assembly GCF_016808095.1. Taxonomy (NCBI): domain Eukaryota; kingdom Viridiplantae; phylum Streptophyta; class Magnoliopsida; order Fabales; family Fabaceae; genus Vigna; species Vigna angularis. Next base: position 12,883,494 of record NC_068971.1, read on the forward strand.
CATAAACCCTAGATCTTTATGCGGGTTAGATTGTTAAGTGTCCAAGGTCGTGCTTCTGGGTACATGTTGACTTTGTTCTTTTTGTGCTCGAGCGTTGTAGTTTCAGGCTTTTTTTGTTCTTCCTGCTCTTCTTATACCTAAATGAACATTGAGTTGTTGCTCGGGTGCTTGAATGTCGAGTTTATTTTATGTATAGTCTATTGCTTTGAGTTGTCTATTATAGCTTGATCTCTCCTCCATTTTGTTGATGCCTTACTCGAGTGGAGGTCTTTTTATTTCTCGATTAAAGCATTTTTGTTACTATGTAAGTAACTCAGGTGCCACTTTTGTAATCTTTTATCGAATGTTGAGAAACATGAATATTAATCAAAAAGAAGATTTTTATTAGGAAACTCGAGAGTGCCTAATTAAAACCATGCTTAGCAAAACCATCTTATGGGAAAAAAATGGTTTGAAGGAAAATAGAGTACATCTTAAAGTAGAAAAGAAAAAAGGTTCACATAGCCATGTAACATTTTCACTATAATATGCTTTAAAATGTGTTGGGATGACCTCTTCTGAATTAGGGGCTTCCTATCCCCGTAAAACGTCCAACTATTGTGTGGATATTTGCCCTTACTTGTGCCAATTTGGGTTGGATGATTTGACTTCGTATGATCGGTTGTGTCGTAGCAAGTTGTTGGTCTTGGGCGACCTCGGACTCTAGAACCTAGAGGATCATGTTGGGCTACTCTAATTGTCATTAGCCGTGTCCTACAAAACCACGTCACCCTTAGCCTCGACCTCAACTTCAGTAATCATCGCGTTGTAAGCCATTTCCTTACTAGATGAATCGGGCTAGAGACCCGGAGCGAATCAACTCTTCAATAATGTCCCTTAGGTGATGGTAGTCCTCAATTTTGTATCCTATTCTTTATTATTGAGAGGGAGAAATCTACCTACAAAAGAATTTTTGACGCTCAAATCAATAAGAGTGTTTATGATCTTTATGAATATAGTGAGTATGAGTGATTATGAAGTGAGCATTCCTTAGAAAAAATATAGGTTGTGGACCTATATTCCCATTGAAATAATACTTATCTCAAGTATGTAATAATAATGTAGTTAATAATAAGATAATAATACATTATCATAACTAATAATCATACTACCAAACTGTTATATTAGTATCATGATATGTGGATAATAGACATAGTTTTAGGCTGATCTAGAATAAAAAGGCTTAACGAATCTTATTGAGTCGTGCTCTTCAGTATATATATTGGGTCGGATAGGAATAGATAGAAATATCACATGCAAACTTAACACGTAAGTAAATTTTTATAATTAAATGACTTCATAACAACTTTTAAAAAAGAAAATTATGAAAAAAAAATATTTGCAATAAATTAAAATTAATTTAAGGGTAATGCTAACATACCACACATAAATGGAATTAGAGCTTGGAAAATTCTGAATCAAATTAAAATGGGAAGCAGTTCAGAATCCATAACACCACATAAATATGTCCTTTTTCCTTTGTCCCGAAACATTACACAAAGAGAAAATGAATAAAACATATATAAAAAAAAGAGAGGAATTTTTACTAGAGTTTCTAAAAATTTCTTAGGACTTACAAGGGATTTCTCAAATATCTATTATGTTAGTGTCATGTTGAATGTTATAATAACATATATTAATAAACCCTAGTTAAAATTAAATATTTTTGTAATGTGTTTAACTTCATAGCCATCTATAATTCATGTAAAAATATTAATGCATGTTGTGTTCTCAAATCAAGCATATCAAGTTATACTAAAAAAAATTCAATGAATTATATTTTATTCCATTCCATGAATATAAGACACATTTTAACACAATAATAAATAAACTTGTTTATATAAGTATTGTCCAAACATTTTGAGGTGGAATCCCATATTAATTAGGTACTAATATGAGTATATTATATACTCTATTTTTTCAATTAACTATGAAGACAGATTAGTGTATATTTATATATCCATTCCACGTTCTAGTACTCACTATAATATTCATCTTGTGCTCATCACGTCTTCTTTTAAATTATTAAAATATCTATTTATTAGGTAACCTAATTGTATCGTACCTAGGGTAGACAGAACGGCCAGCATTCAGCATCATTCGGTCCATCCACTCAGGGCCGTTGGATCCATCCGCTATGGTTAACCGGGTCAAATATTGGGTCGCAATTAGGCCAACGTTTAAGCTATTATTAGGCCAATAGTCCAGCAGATGATAAGATAATAAAATAATATCTAATTAAAGATACTGATAAGTAGGTTATAAACAACCAACCGGATTTTTAGGTAAGTCTGTTTATATTTTAGTCTGTTTTTTTTTTATTTTATTGGATCCGTGCTAGATTAGGTGCAGGAGACAGCTTATAAATATAAGGTCGAGGCCAAACGCCAGGTACGCTCAATTCATACTCCAATACATTTCACTCACACTCAACCCATTCTCAAATACTCAAATAGTGACAATCGTTCACTAAGCATTCAATTAAGAGCCAACACTCTTCAAATCACACGCCTAAGGTACATCCCCTCGTCCATAAGGAGACTGATCGGTCCACACTAATACCGATCGGGCAACAACAGTAGATTGAAGGTGACCGAGCGATCCAGATTGAAGAAAAGCAGGCGATCCAGGCGTTCAGAAGCGGGAAAGACACGTCAACAGGTTAGTCTCTTGGTCTCGAAAATATTTGCAGAAACACTAATTAATATATATATATATATATATATATATATATATATATATATATATATATATATATATATATATATATCTTAGTTTTTAGTTTTATATATTTTTCTTTTACTATATAATTTTTCCTCCTCTCTTCTAATGGTTTAGCAAAGTTTGACTCTGATTTTCAAGGGATTGAATCACATAAATAATTTATTTACTAGGTATACAAAACATATTTTATTTATTTCTTTGATCTTTAATTGTTGTTTCATTTGAAGATTTTTTTTATGAAATAGGTTTCATTATCTTTTAATAATTTCACTAATTTCGTATTTGAAAAGTTTTTAAAAGTTTAAATCTCAAAGGTACTTTCTATTTTATTATATCTTTAATTATATACTTTTTCTATGTGATTACGTTCCACTATAAATTGTTTCTAAAACACATATTTGATTTTTTTAATTTTTTTTTATATTTGTTTATTATTGTTATGAGTTTTTATATTTTTATTTTCTAAAATTTTATTATCGTAATGGTATAAAAACCTTTCATTTACTATAATATTACCATGAATCTTGTTTATCATGATTGAAGTTCTGAACATGAAATATCTATTTTAAAAATTCAATTATTATTAGTTTAATCTTTATTATTTATATGATTTCTTTCAATGGATGTATTATGATTTTTATTAGTGTATAAGAAAAAAAATTTCATTATAATGGAAAGAAAAAGTAAAGATACATTTAAAAAAATTTCTTTGTAATTTTTAAAGATTTATTTTTTTAATTTTATAAACTTTGTTTTATTAATGTCTACAAAACTAATAAACCTTTTGATTGTCATAAAATTTTGTTTGATACTCTAACTTAAAACATGTGAAATTATAATTTTTTTATAAGTATTTTCATATTCAATAAACAAGAATAAATTATTTTGATATTGAATATATCTTTCCTTTGTCAATTTTTTTTATAAAAATTAAATAATATTGAAAGCAAGTTACAGACACAATTCTTTATTTAGTGAGGATGAAACAGAAATATTAAATATAAATACGAGAAGAGATTAAATATTTTTAAATTGAGTATGTAGTAATGAAACTCTCTGTTTCCGTGATTATTTCTATTATGTAGGAAGATGCTTATTATTGAATTCCAAATATGATTATATATACAAACAATTCACTGATATATAAAAGTAGCAATCATATATATATTGAGTGGCCACATCTATCTTGTCCGAATGCAACGTCGCTTAGCCACAAAACTTGCACGTAAGCTGTTGCATTATGTGGCTGAAGTCATTAATTTGGGTCTATGCTTTATTTTCTCTCTCTCATTTGTTATTGTTTTCCACTCCATAATAAAATAAACAATAGGGAGTTTCAATTTCTAAACTCTAATAAAGAATCACACTTTTTTTTCCACTTACGTGTAACCACGCTATATAATGAGTAATTATATAATAAGATATATTAACATTATATTATATATGAATGCTACTTGGTGAATCGATTCTGAACTAACTTAAAAGTGAAGAATCTGTAGCTGCTGCGTCATAACGTAACGTTTTGGTTACATTCATTTACCATGTGTTTCGACATATATATGAGAAATCTAATATAATAACCTAAGATAAGCTAAGAAATTGAATCCTCGTCAGCAAGGGATTTGATTGGTGTTGGGAAGATAAGATTCTGTGTCTTGTAAGGGTTTTAATAATTGTGGATCATCATCTACTACTCACTCTTTCTTTATTCACCAAATAGTTATCATATATGGAGCTGTTTTTATGCAAAACAACATGATTGAGTTGTTCTATATAACCATGGAAATCGAATTATGAAGTCCCTTTAATAACTTTTCTTGTCCAATATCAGACTACATTTTTTATTTACATATTATTAAACTTATTGTAAATATGCTAGACCATCAAGACTCAATTATAACCCAAATATATAAACTCAAATATAAACAATTTTAACTATTTTTATCCCTCTATTATATAAACTAAAATTTATCATTTAATTAATGTAAATTTTATGTTGAATTAAATTTGTTTTTATTCTCTTTTTGATGTGAAATTGAGATTTATTCATTTTCAAAATTTTGATATAATTTTGTCCTTGAACATTAAAAATGAATTGATATAGTCATTTTAATTCAATTAGTTAAAACTTTTAACCTGTTAAATTATTTTTCCAGAATTCATATTAAAGCAGGAACGTGCCAATACAGTATAAAAAGCTTAAATGCTAAACGTGTTGATTAGTGATTATAATGACATAACTTGATTATTTTTGTGATGTTTTTATGTATAAATAGAGTATCATGTGGAACTAAATGTGTTGTGGTTTTAGAGCTGGTAGAGCTATTTAAAGGTGAGGGAAACTAAATTTTATGATTAAAATACCGTTTACATCTGTGAATTGATTTTTGGCGTTGAATGAAAAATAGTGATCTTCCGAATTCGAATGTTGAAAGAATTAATGCAGGTTGGTAATGTATAATCTCTGTTGAATTGAATTGTATGTGATAAGTTATGTTCATGTTAATTTTGACATTTTAGGCTAATGTGGTGATTGATATCCGTTCATATTGGTATGATCTGATTTTAAATGGATTGTGGTTGAATATGAGATTTTAGTTAGTGCAATTGCTTTAATCGGTATCAAGCATAAAACGTTTTAAAAAGGAGTTTGAATTAAAATTAAATGCAAGATACCAATTTGGTCGGTTAATCAAGCTAAAAATTCACACTCATGAAAACTTTGATGTGGCGTTGAGCGATGGCATAAGACTTTATGCACCAACTTTAAAATCTAAGTTAGTGACATTTTTAGTTACAGGACGTTAAGCGATGGTTCCTGTTATTAATATATTTTTATATTAGAGGATTGTATTAATATATTTTATGTTCTAGATTATTTGATTTGAATATTAATATAAAATATTTTATGTTCTACATTATTTGATTTGAATATTAATATAAAATATTTTATGTTATTAATTTTATGCTATTAAAATGAAATATTACTATTTAAATTTAAAATATTTTTATATTTTTAAATAATTAACTAATTAGGAAATTTTGATAAATTTGAAATCATGAAAACAAAAAGTTAAAATAATATAAGTTACTATCACTATGATTTAATGAGTATCTACTATGATTTAAAACTATTAAATGTTCCTTTTTATTGCCTCGAAGAGACTAAATTTGGGCATAGTTTTAATTGAAAGAAAAAAAATACAAATGTAAAGTTCGCTAAATGATTAAGATTATATAAACTATACAAAATGATTTAGATAATATAAACAAAAAATTCAATTTCTTATTTTATCAGTGGAAAAACCTATCTTGCACATGCAAGAATTGTACCAAATGGTTTTCTTTGAAAAACAAGAGTTGCGATATATATCATATTGGTGGAGTGTCTCCACCAAGGTTTTGATTTCCAATTAATAAATTTGAGTTTTCTTTTCTCAAATTAAAGATGTGTTAGAAATTTATTTTTTTTTAACAATGAACGCAAGCAAAAGATATTGTTCGTTATAATTAATTATTGTTAAAATTTGCATTAAATAATAATTAATTACAATATTAACTAAAAATAGTGACAAATGATATAGTTAAATATTTTGTCTATCACGACAATATCAATGACATGTTCTAATATATCGACTCTATCATGCATTTCTCCCAACGTCGCGTTATCCTTTTAATAAAATTCCCTTTCTAGGTTAAAAATATGTAAATGTAAACATAAAGAGATTGAGCTACTCTCGTGGTCTTATTAAAACTGCCTATTAAATATTTCTAAATAATCATAACAATTCCCTTAGTGAAATCTCGATTTGTTCAGAAGTTATATTTCGAAATATAATCTTTTAAATATAAATTATTTTTAAAATTTGAAAGTAATTAGATTTTAATTATTATCAAAAGCTAAGTCTAATTAGCTCTTTAGGCTTCTATTTTAATAATAACTAAAACTTATTATAGATACTTGTTTAAATAAATTTTTTATTTTTCAAAATCGAAGTCTAATATACATATTTTTGTTTTTCTTTCTTTTACATAATAAATTTAGATAAAAGGAAAACAATCAGAAGTCGAAGATAATAAAATTGACAATTTTATATATTATACTTAGAATACTACAAATATATTGACTTTTTTCAGGGGTTTTTTTTAACATTTCCAACGGTTTCAACCCTCAGAAAATAAACTTTTCGCGATAACACAAATCACTGGAAAAAGCAGCGTCACTAACGATTACCGGTGATTTTTCTGTAAATCGCAATTTCCGGGGATTTGATAAAATCGTTGTTATTTCTAGGAGTTTTGATAAAACCGTTGCTATTTTCGGGGTTTTAATAAAATCGTCGGTATTTGCAGAAGTTTGCAAAAATCGCCATAACTAACTGGAGTTTTGCAGAAACCGCCAGGAATGCAAAATAATTTTTTTTGTCATATTTATAATTGATTTGATTATGATAAAAATGCTTTATATATGAAACACAGTCAAATAATTTGAAACAAAAATTAAATATTATAAACTAACAATAAACATGCTTTGATACAATAAATTGTTCAACATAAAAAAAAAATATTATTCAATGTTAAATATTAAAGAAAAAAGACATCATTGTACATTGGTAAAAAAAAACTACTTCTAGCAAACTTCCAACTTATCTTGTCACTGCACCATGTTGAAGACTTCAAGCCCCCTTTTATCCACGTTCTATCACTCCAGAACCACCCTTCCAAACCAGTTTTTGAAACACCACACTATCACCAATCTACACCAGAAAAACAACCAAAAGATATTTTGGACTACCTTCCAACAACATTTTAAGTGAACCAAACACATGTAGAGAGAAAAATGGGCATAGAAATAACATAGTTAGCTACATAGGCAAATCCTAGTTGTTATTATGACGAAAATGATACATAGCAGACTGGTTGAAGAAGTACCAGACTGGTTGAAGAATTACCAGACACAACAAGCCAAGCGGTAAGAATTCCTCTTTTAGCTTCAATCCTTATGGCTGAAGACAAGACATAATAGAGGAACAAGTACGATGAAAAGGTAGTGACTCTGTTTCAAATCATTAGTCGAGTTTCATGGCCCAAAATCCAGAAAAGTGTAAAATTTACAAATATATTGCCAATAGATTAGCAAAGACCAATAACAAGTCAGTACTGACAATAAAATATACTGCAACATATCTTTACTGGAAGACTAGACTTTTATTATGAGTTTGTGTTAGAGCTAGAAATGTTAATTAGAACAACACACGAATATATGCCCTGCTGATTTTATAGAATACAAAGGAGTATCCACACTTATATCAAGAACATTATTTCATTCTTCAATCCACATAACTTACATAATGAGGAAGGTTGCCAACATAAACTGTGGTGTATAAAGAATTGTTTTCGGGAGCATCTTCATTATTATTATTATCTTGACCACCATTTGTAAAAAACATAAGAAAAAATGAAAATGAATTATAAGTATCTATCACTGACAACAATTCTAAAATTTCATGGTGGTTTCCAAAAGCATGCAAGAAATAGACTAGCAAATTTAGTTACACAAGTGCATAGGAATTGGAGAAACAAATGAAACAATTACTTCACTGGATCCCAAATTAGAAATAATTCTAGTCAACATAACCATTTAGTAACTATAAAAATAAAAATGGAAAAATTATACAGTAATGGATAATAGACTTCACTAAATGCTGACCATGCAAAAGCACAACATTTATCCAATACAAACTAAAGTAACCATGCTATTTTCCTATTAGAAATAGACAGAAGCATCCTTTAAACAAAACATGCTTCTATTGTTATTAGACTCAAGTACAAGTCACCTAAGACTACCCGAAGAAAACAATACCTATTTGCAAAATAAAATGTATGAAACGAGCTTTTATAGTTCTCCTTAAAATGAAATAAATAAATAAATAAAATCATAATGATTTCTTGAAACCAAAAACAAACGGACATAACCTTTCTAAAGAATCCATGGAATCATTTCAAAATAAATGTTATAAAAACTAAACGCATTCACTACAAACGATCACAATTCAGAATAAATCAGAAAAATTAACTATCAGCTGCATCATTTATTTTCTTCCCAAGGATGGTTCCCTTTCTAGCTTTCTTGGTCTGGTTCACCATGAAAGAAGAACAAAAAGAATGAAGTTATCATTCTGATAAAAAAAATTAAAACCGTAAACCTCAATCCCTTTCTCGGTTTCTCAATTCAAAACTTCTATAATCCTTGGTTTACTATATACAACAATATGAAATTAATGAATTCGATAAAATTTTCAAGTTTCGGTAATATATTCCTAATATCAAAGTAGAAAAATGTTTTCAAGAACTCCCACTCCAAAATGTTTAGCCAGAAAAATAATTGCGAAGAAAATAAAGAATGCAAGCTGTAAGACCCGTAAATTTTGGAATGGTGGGGGACATGGTGGGGTCATGGTGGTCACCCACCTCTTTGACTATTAGGAAGCTATTATTGGAGGTGCTGGGTCACGGGGGAAGCTTAGCAAGGTGAGAGCTTTCATTTTGGCATGTGAGAAAGAGAGAGAGAGAGAGAGAGAGAGCAGCCAAGGGAGAAACCCTTTCTCCCGTTTTCAGCCGTCCAAAGAACACCCATGGGAAGTTGTTCCAACCTTAGAAGGGGCTTAGAGGGGGCATCTGGTGAGGATGAAATTCTTGCGCCAAGAGCTGGAAGAGGAAGTGAAGAGCTACTGAAGTTCTTGGAAGATCTTGATCTGCACGTCTGAGAGGAGATGGATCCCAAAATTTTACAAAGAAAGTCTACAAGAGGTAAGGGGAGCTAGATCTTTTGTGTGATTAATTGTATATGCTTTGTATGATGCAAATCTGGGTTTGAGGGGTTGAATTTTGGGTTTCTGTTTCCTGGGTTTCTGGGTTGCGATTCTGCAGAATTTCTGCAGAAACGCGCGTTCGTCCACTTCAAAGTGGACGTTCGTCCAAAATTGATTTAGCCAAATGAACGTTTGTCCTAGGTAAGTTCCGGAACGTTCGTCTTTAATTTCTGAACGATGGTTAACTTTGGGAACGTTCGTCCTAGTAAGATAGGACGTTCGTCCAATATGTTCGGTAGTCGTTGGAGAGCGTTCGTTTGTGGATGCTCGTTCAAAGTTGGTGAAGTGAAAAGTGGACGTTCGTCCCATTCGCTATGCGCGTCCGTCCTTAAATCCAAGTGTTCGACATTGGGTGATTCGTTCTGTACGTGTGAGCGTTCGTCCGCAAAGGCTCGTCGCGCGTTCGTCCAAGTTGTAGATTATGAGCGTCCGTGCTTCAGCTAGCAAGTGAGCGTTCGTCCTACACATGGGTTGGCGTTCGTCCTGACTTCGCGTTCGTTTGAGATTAGCGTTCGTCCAAATCATTCAGAGAGCATTCGTCCAAACCATCCATGTTGAGCGTTCGTCCAAATAGTGAGCGTTCGTCCTTCCATTCACTGAGCGTTCGTCCTTCCCAGCGTTCGTCCTTCCCCGCGAGCGTTCGTCCCAGTGAGCGTTCGTCCAAATAGTGGAGCGTTCGTCCAAATAGTTGAGCGTCCAAATTGTTGAGCGTTCGGTTTCATGTTGAGTGTTCGTCCAAATAGTGAGCGTTCGTCCTTCCATTCACTGAGCGTTCGTCCTTCCCAGCGTTCGTCCTTCCCTGCAAGCGTTCGTCCCAGTGAGCGTTCGTCCAAATAGTGGAGCGTTCGTCCAAATAGTGGAGCGTTCGTCCAAATAGTTGAGCGTCCAAATTGTTGAGCGTTCGGTTTCATGTTGAGCGTTCGTCCAAATAGTGAGCGTTCGTCCTTCCATTGACTGAGCGTTCGTCCTTCCCAGCGTTCGTCCTTCCCCGCGAGCGTTCGTCCCAGTGAGCGTTCGTCCAAATAGTCGGCGTTCATCCGAATAGTGAGCGTTCGTCCAAATAATTGGCGTTCGTCCAAATAGTTGAGCGTTCGTCCAAATTGTTGAGCGTTCGTTCTGGTGAGTGTAGCGTTCGGTTTTAATCTTTGAGCGTTCGTCCTGGATATAGAAGTGTAGCGTTCGTCCTTCAGTTTGAGTGAGCGTTCGTCCAATAGTGTCTAGTGAATAGTGATCGTCCAAATAGGGTTCGGTAAACAGGGTTCGGTTCCATGGTTATTTTTGCTCTTATTTTAAGTGTGCAATGTGTTTTGTATATATATATATATATATATATATATATATATATATATATATATATATATATATATATATATATATATATATATATATATACTCTGAGGTAAATTCATGTGAAACAAAAATATATGAATGCATGAGATGTGATAAAATTAGTGTGATAAATGTATTTTATGTTGATATGAAATTGTGCATTTGATCACGAAATGATTATTACGGGGAGAGTTACATAGAGGTGTAATGTGAGTTGAGGAATATGAGTATGGTATGAATCTCATGGAGAGATTCTATAATATTATGTTATTAGTGTGTATGTTGATGTTGAGGGTCCCGTAGTTGGAGGTTATCCTGATACTCTAATAATCATCCAGTCTCATGTAGAGAAGGATGAATTATGTGGTGAGAGGAGCAGGAGGTCCTGGTCTATGTTCCGGTTTGGACATAGTGAGGGGACTAACCTTGTGAATGGTATGAAGTATTTTTGGAAGTGTATTTGTAAGGAAAAGTAGAAGTCGTCACAAGTGCATAACCTCCCGTGACCGCTCATCAACGTATCATCCGGATGAGTGTCTAGTAGGAATTGTGGTATGATGGTATATGAGAAGGTCTGACATAAATTTTATATGATGTTTTTATCAAAGCATTGATGCATGTTTTATAATTGCGGTGTTACATGTTAGCTCACCCTTACTTGTTTGTTTGTGCCGGAAAACTATTTTTTTTGCGATGATCGTATAACGTATTTGTTATACGGGAGCAGAGGAAGGATTGTCGCATGATCTGGTGTAGATGAAGGAAGATTTGGAAGAACAGATTAGAGGGATTCAATGATATCTCTACAGTCAACTATGAGCTTAAAACTTATGTATAGATTTAAGTTTGAGGTTACATGGTGTTAATGTAATTGTATTATTACAATATTTTAAATTTTGAATTTTAAAGGGAGAATTTTTGGGATGTTACACAAGCCAAATGGATTGGGTGTCATGAAAATTTTTATGTAGGACTTGTTGAAAATGGCAACATTGAGAACGTGACACAGCTGCAATGTGTAAAGTTAATGGTTGTCCTTCCATTTGTTGCATCCATTGTTAAAGAATGCAAGCCAAATGGATTGGGTGTCATGAAAATTTCTGTTAAGGTAAAACTTATGTCCATCAAATAACCCACACGCCAACCTTTTGTTTGTAAACATTCAAACACATCCATTGTTCCACGTTCGGCTGCAAGGAAAGACTAATCAGTATTATTTTCTATATTGATGCAAATTTTATTTTTGTAGTATTGTGCAACAATTGCTATATAATATCGTTGTATAAGTCCTTTAATATTTTGATGTACTTTGACATCCTTATGTGACATTAGTGGAAGAAGTTATTTTTTATCATCACAATCAATCAAATATTTGTCGAAGTCATGGTCCAGAAATTGCATTGGTAGCAAAAGCTAAATAAGTGGCGATTTTAGGCAAAGATTTTGGACACACAAGTAATATTTGAAAATGCCATTGACTTTGAAATGTAAAATTTATTTTTTACCACTTAGTGGACATACAATTCATGTTCTGACATTCATTATGACATTTATATCGAAGTCCATGCCTAACTAACCATTCTTTTTAAAATAAATGGTGCAGAAACTGCATTGGCAGCAAAGGCCCAATAAGTGGGGAGTTTAGGCTAAGGTTTTGCACACACAGATCATCTTTGAAAATGTCATTGATTTTGAAGTGCATAATTTATTTTTTACCACTTAATGAACATTAAATTGATCCTTTGGCATTCATTATGACAATTATATCCAAGCCCATCCCCAATGAACCATTCGTTGTAAAATAAATGGTGTAGAAAATGCATTGGTAGCAAAAGCCAAATAAGTAGAGAGTTTAGCCTAAGTTTTTGCACACACAGGTGATCTTTGAAAATACCATTGATTTTGAATTATAGAATTTATTTGTTACCACTTAGTGGACATAAAATTGATTCTTTGACATTCATTATGACAATTATATCCAAGTTCATCCCTAATAAACCATTCCTTTTAAAATAAATGGTGTAGAAACTGCATTGGTAGCAAAAGCCCAATAAGTGGGGAGTTTAGGCTAAGATTTTGAAGTGCATAATTTATACTCTACCACTTAATGGACATAAAATTGATCCTTTGGCATTTATTTTGATATTTATTTCCATGTCCATCCCCAAGGAACCATTCTTTGTAAAACTCTTAGTGCAGAAATTGCATTGATAGCAAAGGCCAAATAAGTGGGGAGTTTAAGCTAAGGTTTTGCACAAACGTGTCAACTTGGAAAATTCTATTAATTTTGAAGTGCGTAATTTATTTATTACAACTTAGTGGACATTGAAGTCATGTTCAGCCAATGATTATAAAATATTTTGGACATGTTGCTTAACAAAGTTCATGCCATTTAGTGCTTATGTGCAAAAATTTATTTTCAACATTTAATCAACATACAATTCTGTAGATACCACATTGAACACACATAATGACATACATTTCGTGGGAACTGCATTACAAACATCCTACACAAAAATTGGTCATTGTTGTATTCAAACCTCTAATAATGATTACCAAAATAACAAAATGATCATTCTTATCTTTAAATTTCATTACAAATAAATGTTAGGAATACATTTCTTTGATCATTTGTAAAAAAAAATATGTACATTAAGACCTAATCAATACATTCTAAAATAGTTTTAAAAAACCATAAATCACATTGTAAGAATAAGTATTATCCAATATCTACGAGAACCCTAAATCTTGCAACACTTCATCCCTCAGCACATTGTCAACATCCAAAATCTAATCACAAACATACTTCTTCCTAACCTTTTGCAGTTCCTCTTGCAAAGATAAAAATGCACACAATAATAATAAAATGCCCATGTTCAATCAAAGGTCCAAATGACTTGATATTTTGATAACTTACACTAGTGTAATTTGACATTGTTTTGCCTTCGTATTTCTCAACATCATCCCACAACTCCATAAATTTCAAAACAATAACTCCACAATCATATCTACATCAAACAAAGTCTAATATTCAAAGAATGTAATGCTAGTTCAATGAAACTAACAAATATTATAATCGAAGTGAACAAGATTTAAAACTTATGAGTTCGGCTAGATTGGAGTGTGCACGTGTTGGACCACCAATGACGGTTTGTTGTCTTCGTAACGATTGAACAAATGCTTAAAACCAATTCAAGATTATGGGTCTATAAAACACCAAAGTCAACTTTAATTTCCCAAATACTAAATCAATTTAGAAATGCAAAGTACAAATCAATTACAACACTTACAATTACAGTGTCAATCTTTTTACATTCTTTTCTATTGTGCCCAACAGAGTCCAGTGCAAACATTTCCATTGATGGGATCTTCACATTGTAGCACCACCAATGGTTGTGATGAACAAATAACTACAAAAAGTTAAATGTGTGAAAAAAAATGTACAATAAAACCATCAACATTGTCTCAAAGTACATTGTATGACATTTAATAGCACTAACAAATTCAGCATTAATAATGTCATGAAATCCAATCATCTCAGACTGGAAGAAGTTCACGTAATCATTCAATATCCAAAATTTATGATTAATCTTTTTCCTTCTTGAGTCAAATAGAACTTGGCTCTACAATAAAATCAAAAATTTAGCTTTCATATCTCATGTATATACAATGTTTACAACATAAAATGTCAAATATTTTAACCAACCGCATATAATGGACTAAAACATATCCTTTTGACTACTCCAGTGGACCTTCGTTCAAAGTACATGAAGACAATTGTTGCAAACAACATCCTCTACAAAACCAACATTTCATAATTATACATCATTCAACTAACAAAAACAATAACAAAAATAACCATACCAAATTTCATTATTACCATGTTGTCTACTTGCCTCTCAGTTCCTAAAAAGAAACACTCCTGGGCCCTAAACATTTGACCGCAAATTTCAAAAACAATCCTTCCAAAAGACATGGGAAATGTAATGATGTGTCATCATCTAACCCAAAAATATGAAACAAAATTTTTAACAACTTTTTAAATTCATTACCTCAAATGAGGGTTATACGGAGTAATTAAGGTGTACAAGTATTTGGGATACACCTTAAAAAAAGGAACATTCTTATGAGTCCAACGTCCTCAACATCATCCTTCTCTTTGTCCAAACAACCACATTCATTAGTATAGCCGGCGGTTTGGAAAGATGGGGCTGCCTCATTTTCTTCAGCATGAACATCAACATCATCTGCTTCACCTTGAACATTAGCATCATCTACTTCACCATGAACATCACCATCATCTGGTTCACCATGAACATTAGCAGCAAAAAATGAAGGTTGTTGTCTTTCTTGCCTCCCATTACCAACCATCGTAGTCAAATCTCTTACCTCCTTATTCATTTCAACCATTGTCCTTTGGTTCTCTTCTATTCTCTTCATCACGAGATCTTCCCAACTCATACCAAAGTCATTTACACCATGTTGTGGTATTGCCCATTCATCCAAATGAAGGACTGCACGAATAATTCGGTTTCCACGGTCCTCCTCGCGCACGAACCACTCCCAACATGTCTATCAACATCCAAATATAAGTAATCAATCAAAAACAATAAACAAAATCATGTAAAATATATGAACTAAATGTACACAGATATCAAGTAACTTACATCCTTTTTCTAAAATAACTTTCTATTTTCTTTGACCTCAACTTAAGTGAAGGCTAATTTATTATTCTAGGGAACATAATTTAATGTTCACCATCCACTAAACCCAAATGTTCAACGACCGAAAGCTACAAAACACAAATACGCCAAAATGAAGACCAAATAATTTACAATTTCAAAACAGAAAAGTAAAAATAAAATGTAATTGTTACCTGCAACACTACAACATTGCCACTAAGACCTACGTAGTCCTTTATCTCACGCTCCCTTATCATCATTGACGCCTTTCTTAAATTATTAATCACAAATGTATGCACAACTTTTTCCCAATAATATTGATATAAACTATCAATGTTATTTAATACTCTAAAAGCATTTTACTAACTGCCTTTGATTTTCTAGGAAAGTAAAAAACACTAAAATAAATTAAAATATACAAACGAGATACATAATCCACATCAGACTCATTATTTTCTATTAACAATTTTATCCTATTTACAACTTCTTTTGGACTAAGTGATTTTGAAGAAAATTGTTCACAAACAACACCACAAACATTATCGTCAAATATCACATCTAATCCCCCAACACTCACACCTAGACACATGAAAACATCCATAACTATAAAAGGTATCATTCTTTGTTTCAAAATGAAGCATTCATTGGGGCCAACCCAACGAGTCACCATTTCCTTCAATAAAGGAGTGCATAAGTCAATCGACATGTTCATATGAACACACCACTTGAATGGAGTTTGGCCAATACGTGTCCGATCAATTTCTCTTAGTATACCATTAATCTAGACTATGGCTTTGGTGTCACACCACGCCTGCAATCGAAACTACAACTTATTTTAAGCAAAAACAACCATTAACCAACATTATTCAAACAAACATTTACATTTTCAAAACATGACATTTACTTACATTGTTACGAGTTTCTTCTTTAATGCAATCCATTATTATCAAACGAAACATAATAGAAAAACTAAGTCAAAATAACTCAATTACTACCATAAACCTAAAAAGTTCAAACTTTGCACCCAAAAACAACAAAAACGAGAAAATGTTTAACAAAACTTCAAATCACAATTAACCATACCACGATAAACAACCAAATAACACAACAACCCTTAAATACCCAAATTGTTTTTAAAAAAACTTAAACCCACGGAACAAAAATAATGCATTACCGAAATGAACGACGGCAAGCTTCAAAAACCACCTTGAATGGTAGTTTCGGGGTAAGTAGGCTCAAAACGGCAGAATGACGCCACTCCGACGACCTTCCAACTCCGTCAATGTTGGGGACCATTGTGGGGAGATTGAAGCTTGTGGGTGGATGGGAGGTAAGCCAATTCTCTAGAATGCTTTCGCGTAAATGACCTTTTCTTTTTTTTCAAATGAATCCAAATGAATCCCGCATTTCAAAACCCTCCAACCCTTCATTTTCCACCTCATTTTCAATTTTTTTAAACATTTATCACATGTACCAATAGGCATACGACACGTGTCCAATGTCAAAATTTGTCAAATTGGGTGTCAAAGTATCATTATCCTAAATAGAATTAGGTGGAATGTGTACAAACATTCGAGGTTGCACATTTGGTGCGTATGATTTTCCTCACAAGATAATGGGGAAAGATTGTACTATTCTGACTTGTCCATGTCATCCATTATACAACCAAATCAAAACCTACATTATAATTAATTCGACATATCCCACCATTAAATATTTTGCTGAAAATTCTATTAAATGATTGATAGACTATTTTATTGTTAAAATATATATTTGTTACAGTTTTGATATAAATTGTTTCATATATTTATTTTAGTTATCCCGACGTCAAAAGCAGGTGTAAGATCCTACTGTTCAAGAAGATGATGACATGGAAGAAGCGGAAAATAATCCTATGTCAAAGCTTATTGCCATGTTGCCTAGGTTGAAGAGAAAATCAAAAGTAGTACAACCGGACTTTAGAGTATTTGGATTTGAAAATATGGTACCAATTTACATTAACTTCAATGATATATTTGAGTTAATTGATGGAGAATAGATGTTAAACATTTCTATCATCCAACTATGGTGCATGTAAGTAGTAATGCCTCTTATATTTACCATATAAAAATCTACAACATTTACCTTATAATTCTTTGTACTAGGTATATGGATACAATAACTGTGGAGTAAAGTCGGCCACATGTATATCGATTTCTTGAGCCCTAACGCATTCAAAAATCTGGGAACACAAAGGTTAACATATAACAATACATGCAAACATAGATGTATACACTACTGCAGAAAAAGCTTTTAACGTCTGTTATTTAGGGCTTTTAACGTCTGATCCCGCACCGACGTCTTATTGGGAGATGTCAATGTAGACGTCGGATAGTAAAGGTCAGACGTCTATATAAACGTCGGATAGCACATGTCTGACATCTATATAGACGTCTTACTGTGGGAGGCCGAAGTTTAATGTCCTGGACGAATCTTGGCTCTGTAATCCATTAGACGTCTGCATGTGCACCGTTCAAAAACACAGTGGAGGAAAATGGAGGAGTAGATTGTTCAAAAACGCAAGAATCGCCAGCCAAAAATGCTCAAAATTGCTGGCCAAGGACACACGCAAAACTGCACCAAAACGCAATTAAAACGCATTATAATCAGTTCAAATGGAAGATAATTCATTAAAGAGTAATGTAATCGGAGTAAAACTAATTTTAAACAGTGCAAAAGAGAGAAAACGGACCTCAAAAGCTTTGGCCGTTGAGAGAAAACGTGAGGAAGATGATGAACACTAAGTGTGTGTAACTATTAACTCGCATTCGCGATTTTTGTAATAACAAACGTTTAGAAGTCGAGCCCCCTCCTAGCCGACGTCTAAATGAGTTTAGAAGTCAGGTCTCCTCCTAGCTGATGGATAAAGGGTTTAAAATATAATTTTAGTGGACACATTTGGCGTCCGGGTTAGGAGGGGCCGACGTCTAAATAAGACTTTAAACGTTGGTGTGGCGGGATTAGATGTCTAAATGGTAACTTTTGGAATTCTGACTACCTCATTGGCATCCAATGGTTGGCCCCGACGTTTAAATAGGTTTTAGACATCGGGCACCCTAAACCCGGACGTCTAAAGCCAATTAATATATTAATATTTTTTGTTCATTCGTCTATTTTTGGCGTCCAATTGCAGGGGCCGACGTGTATTATTCTTTAGATGTCGAGGACCCCCCCAATCGACGTCTAAATAGTGATTTTAATAACAATAATTTTTACGTTGGATATTCGATGGTCAGATGTCTAAAGGGTGACATTAAAGGTCTTTTTTGCACCAGTGCTACCTCCCAAAGACGTGTTTACTTGGTTCCATACATTGAAGGGTTAGGCTTACCAAATGTAGCTTCTTCTTTTATTCAAAGTTATTGTAATTATTGAAATAATCATTTGCCCTTTATTCTAGGTCTCAACTAATAGTGATATTCCTGAAGATTGCCTAGTTGTCTGATTCTGTTCTCTTCATAAGAAACCCAACAACGAACTGAAGAACTTACTACAAGGGTAATGATACAACTTTCATATCATCTAATAAGTACATAATAATTATGACTTATGAGTCATCAATTTAACCATAGTTGTGGGTGGCACAAACATTTTATGTCAAAGGAACATACAAAAGCAAGTTCAAATTATATATCCTAAAGTGAGATATCATTGAATTCTTAAATTATAATTATTTTGTGTACAAGTTATATGATATGAGTTTTTCTTTATTTTATTATAGTGCAATAAGCAGATTAGCTCATGGGAATGTAAGTACTACATGATGTATTGGATCAAAGCTATCATTCAGCCAGTAATTTATGATAACTGGATAATGGTAAGCACTTATAACTAATGATTGAATTCTATGGTTTTATGTATGCCACTACATAATAACATTATTTGTTTTAGGTGTTTGATTATCCATCACCAATATTAAAGGAGGTCATTGCCGAAATAACACATCAGTGGGCAAGTTATCTCCTCCAACTTGGAGATTAGGTTTCTATTAGGTGTTGTCTAAGTTTTGTTTAGCTTATGTTTAAACTTAAAAGTTTAGGTTAGACTTTGATTAGACTACAAATTTTAAGTTAGACCTCTTATTATTTATTTTGGTTTTGGAACTTTTTATTATGTGCTTGAATTGAACAATTGGAAATATATATTTTGTTCTGGAAAATTTACTGTATTTTAGGTTTTGGTTTTGTGATTAAACAAATATAATTAAAAAAATCAAATTTTAGTCTTTTATGTGTTAAGATGTCGACAAGTGTACCGAATCGTATCAAGTAATATAAAATGTTAAGACCAAGTATTGTTTCCCAAGAGTCTCACAACATTAGACTGTCATGTAATTACTTAACTAATTAAGACTTTTGAAGAACAATTTGGAATTTTGAATGCAAAGCAAGAAAGTAAATATGAATGCTCTTTTGACCAATTGAAGAAAAACACAAATGTTAATGGTTGATATTGAATATGAGATGAATATGTTATTGGGGTTTAGATTTCACCTAGTTTACTCTCAAGCATATATGAATTTATTTTCTTCATTCAATTGTTAGCATCACTCTCGAAATTACTTAAAACCCGATCTCTCAGCGAAGAAAGCCTATCCTTAACTACAAGACCACAATCCCTTGCATCCCTAATAATTAATTATGCATTACGATTAGGAGCTTAAGATGACCAAAACCCATATCCACATCCCTAAGCAATATTGCTTTTGGTAGCAATCCTCCAGAACATGAATTGTAAGATACCTCCCGGAACTCATGCAAATCATATATCATGCCATGAATGAGTTAAACATAACAAGCATTGAGTAAAGAAGAAATACCCTAATAATTGATGAAAGAAGCATATATAATTAAGATCAATTCAAATACATGAGAGTTCACAAGGTTACATCATCCCCCAACAACAAATAATGTTTAGTTCTCCATCGTCATGGAGAAACTAGATGAACAATGGAATGAAAAAGATAGAAAAACCCTAAAAACTGAAGAGGAGAGCTTTCGCATCCACTTCTGCCTCAAGAGAATTGAAGAAAATCTGAATTTGTGTTAATTCGGTCAAGAGATACCCTATCTAGGTCGAGCTAATCCTTAAATAGGATTGAATTGGGACCTGGGCCATTGTTGCCACCGCTTAGTGCCCCTACTTAGGACGCTTAGACGTGCTTGCGAGAGAATGGCGCTCAGGCGTGAAACGTTGCAGGAAAGATGGCACTCAGCGCCCCAAAAAGGGCGCCTAGACGTGACTGCGAAGCTTCAGCGCTGAGGGTCATGAAAAAGGCGCCCAAGCGTGAGTGCGACCTTCTGCAACCTTCTTTTCTGGTGCTCTTTTTTTCCTTTATGAGTTCCAACTTCTTGACAACTTAACTCCTCTTCCAATTCATCCCAATTTCCTACAAAACCAAGGAGATTTAGTGATAAAATCTTCAAGCGTAACCTCAACTCTCTTATTTCCCAAAATAAACCAAAATCAAGAGAACAAACAAGTTTCTAAGTCAAAAAGGATTCATTTGATATTAAAATTTACTCTCAAATATCGGTGAAATCAATCGTTATCACAACCCGAAACTTGAAACTTTGCTTGTCCTCAAGCAAAACAAAATGTAATCACAACCCCAGCGCATTAATCACAATTAACATCATACATCTATTTTTAACAAAACTATGAGCAACAACCATCTATTATAAGACTTGACCATGCATCATCTCAACATCACTCACACAATAAAGCAGCACAAGATAGCAATTACTCATCACACACATATTATAGCCAAACCATCCAAACATATCATTAATCTGAGTACATATTTCCAAGCCACAATTCAACAAATTAAAGTAAAAGAAAAAGAAAACTCATGTTAAGATAGCATTCATCAATAAATGCTATCCAACATCCATCAGTAGATGCTTCCCAACAAATCTAGCATCCATCAGTAGATGCTCTCCACAGATCAACCCCGGCTATCATCTGAGTCATCCTCCTCATCTTCATCTTCATCATCTTCCTCTTCCTCCTCGTCCACCATCCTAAGTTGGATCTGCAGGCCAAGCAACATAAGCCTGGAATTCTTCCTGAGTCATGAACTTCCTCTCAAGAAAGGCGGAAGTCAGATTCATGATTATAGCCTGCTCGCCTCTACACAACGCCTCCATCCTAGACTCCATTAGAGACATGTACATGTCTCTCATCTGGAATGGTGCAGCATCCTAAGCCTGCCCCTGCTGATCCGGTTGTGGCACTCTCCTGTGAACCCCTGAAGGCTAAGGTGCTGGCATAGGTATTCCAGCTTCATCCGGCATGCAATACTGGGTATAGTATGACGCATCAATTTCCTTCCTAGGTCTTTCAAATGGAGGATGTGAGACATTCACCCCTGCTAACTCGCACAAATGGGTGATAAGAGAAGGATGCCCCAAAGGTGCCTTGTTGCTGACAGAATGGGCACAATGTTTTATTTCATCAGCTATGACTTGCCCCAAATTAATATTCAGCCCTCTAAGAACATAGAAAAGGAATGCTGCCCTGTTTGTAGTAATATTAGACACATGGGAGCAAGGTTGGATATTGGCATGTGTAAATGCCATCAAATACTTAGCCAATGGGGTCAAGTAAGTCCTCCTAATGTGGATGGGTGTATCATTCCTGTTCCTCTGAAACCTCCCACCTGGCATGCACAATGTTTGCTCCACCTCAGCATAATTGATGTCCTCATCCATAGCTAGAACAAACTGACATTGCTCTCCAATCCATTCAGACCCAAGGAAACTGTTGATGGTGTCAGCATCATAGGGAATTCTCTTCCCTCTCACATAACTGTTATAACTCTCATGATTGTTTCCAAATCCCTTGGCATTGGTGTAGAACTCCTTCACCATAGCTATGTTGGCCGGTGAAGGGTAAAAGGCTACATTCTCCCATTGCCTCCTTCCTAGCTCTCTTTCAAACTCAGGTGCCATGAGAGGTATCAGTCCCACCTCCTCTCCATCAAAAGTCTCCTATTCTGGATCGTTTGAAAATGCCTTTCATGCATTTATGAGAGGAATTTGTTGGAATAGATATGTTCTTTTCTTTTCTGTCCTCTATCAGCAGTGGCTTCAAATGCTACCTAAATGATGAAGCCATACCTGCACCACTATCAAACACAATATTCTACTAATGAGTATTCCATAATATCTATGCATTTTAACATATCCTCATAGTCAACAAACACATCCTATCTTCTAAGCACCCATCAACATAAAAAGCCTTTTTCTCCAACACCGAGGGTGAATCAGAGGGCCCTCAGTTGTACCTGTACATGATCAGAATCACCGAAACACACACCATAAAACAGTCGCGTCGGCGTTGAGCACCCCTAAGTGGGCCCTCAGCGCCATATAAGAAAAAACCCTCACGGCCTTTGTTGGCCAAATGCACCATACACACACTTTCCACAATGCAATAATCATCAATAATCCATCCAACAACAGTTTATTCAACAGATCTACCACTAATCATGCATAAACCTCAAGAATCAAAAACTATCAAGAGTTAAAAATTGAAAGTGCAAGATGCTTAATTGAGTGGAGTTCCAAATGTTTCAAAATATGCACAAGAGCTAGTGGAAACTTAGGGATTCTATGCACAATAGCCACAACAACCGCACAAACCCCAAACTTAGTGAATGGAATGAAGCAAAGAGTATTGGAGATGGTGATTTTTGTAGAAAAGATGAAAGGGGGAAGTAGTAGGGAACCCTAATCAAGGCTTTTTGGTGGCTGGAAAGTGGAGGAATAAGAAGTGAGCGAGGAATAGCGCCTATTAGGGTTAGAAGAGTGAAGTGGTCCTAATGACGCTGAGCTTAAAAAGCCCATAAAACCAAACAGTGTCGCTAGCGCTCAGCACCCTTCTAAGGGGCGCTCAGTGCGACGCGTTACTTTTTCTCCCCTCTTTTCTTGCTTTTGCTAAGTGTTTTTAGGTAAGATCTCTCAGTTTCAACCCTTGATTTTTCAAATTTTTTTCTCTTTCAATGCCTTCCCACACAAGCATAACATCTCACACTTAAAATAATTAAACTCATGATTCACATCAAACCATAAATCCACAAACACATCCCTAAAACTAAAGCATATCAAACAAAACCAAATTAAAAGTTCTCAAAAACACTGGGTTGTCTCCCAGTAAGCGCTTGTTTAACATCACGAGCCTGACACCATAATGTTTAGTTTGAAATTTTGAAGCTGGTGTTTCTTTTGCTTTCATCACACCAACTTGTTTTTAACAACTTCCTGTCCACCTTCTTAACTCTTCTAGAATATGGAGCTTTAATCTCAATAACTCCATTCACTTTAATCTCCTTCACAACCTATAACCTGTTCTTGTATTTGATTGGTTTGCCAGGTTTGAATTCTTCATCTTCAATCTTCAAGTCTTGGTGGATTATCTTCTCTTGAATCTCCTTCTCTTCTTCCTTTACCTATGACAAGAAACGATTCTTATCTTTCTTGACTGAACTAGCAGTTTGTTTAGATACACTAGTCTTTGACACTTCTGTATCTTTTGGACTAACCTTCTTCTCTTGAATTGGCTGCTCATCATCATAGACATTAAAAATCACCTTTTCATCGTATTAAAACTCCATCATCTACATTGATGACAACCTTGGCTATCTTCATGAATGGCCTTCCAAGAATGATAGGAATCTTCAAATCTTCCCCCATCTCCATTACCACAAAATCCACTGGGAATTTTAATTTATCAACTTGCACCACAACGTCCTCCACTATGCCATAAGGATTCTTGGTAGATCTATCCGCCATTTGCAACACTATCTTTGTCGGTTTGACCTCAAGACCAAAAATCTTCTTTAGCATGGATTAGAGCATCAAGTTGATACTAGCCCCTAAATCAATTAGAGCTTTCCCTACTTTACACTTTTCAATATTGCAAGGAATAGTGAAGCTTCCCGGATCTTTGACTTTAGGAGGGAGTTTCTTTTGCAAAATCACATTACAATTTCATTGTACTTCAATGGTTCCCTCATCTACATATTTTTTCTTTTTGAGGGGCTTTTTCAACCAACTTGCATATGCAGGAATTTGGTGTAGTGCTTCAATCAGTGGAATGGTAATCCCCAATTTCTTGAACATCTCCTTAAAACACCCTAATTGTCTCTCTTTTTCCTTTCTAGTAAACTCTTTAGGGTAAGGAAGAACTTTCTCAATTTTTCTCTCTTTCTTCTCTCCCTCTTCTTCTTTTCTTTCTTCCTTTTCTTTATTCTTCTCCTTCCTCTCAACCTTATTTTTCCTCTCACTTTCTTCTTTCTTTTCACCCAACTCATCTTTTTCTTTTCTCTCTATTATTCTCTCTTCCAACCTCTCACTACTAATGCTTATGATAGCATTACACTCCTCTTTAGGGTTAACTTCAGTATTAGCCCCAAACTGCTTTTCAGATTTTTCCTCCAACTTTTTAGCCAGTTGGCCAACTTGTATCTCCAAATTCCTTTTAGCAGCTTTAGTACTTTTGTTATTGGAGATAGACACTTGCATAAACTGTTGAAATGTCTCTTCTAACTTTGCATTTCTCTCATGTAGTGAAGGTTGTTGTTGCCACTGGTGCTGTTGTTGTTGTGGTCTATTGTAATGCCCAGCTTGCCCTTGACCCATGCTTGGGTGAGGTTTCCACCCTTTGTTGTAATTACCTTTGCGAAATTGATTACCTGACCCATAAAATTGACTTCTTCTTAGGTCAATTCCGGCATAGCACATTGACCATTAATATGATCACCTCCACACAACTCACAAAGTTGTTGTTGAACTTGAGAAACGTTATGCAACTCCCTTGGAAATCGAGAGATTTTCTTCATTAGAGTCTCCAGTTGTTGAGTCATAATCTTATTCTATGCCAACAGAGTATCTTGAGATTGCAATTGTAGAACTCCCTTTTGTTGCAATTGAGTCCTTTCACTATGCATCTCATTATCATTTGTAGCCATATTTTCAATCAAATCATAGGCTTCCTCTAGAGTCTTGCATTTGATATTACCTCCAACTGAGGCATCTAACTTCAATTTAGTTTGTGAGCTTAGACCTCCAAGGAATATAATAACTAATGTAGGTTCATCAAAACCATGAGTAGGCGTCTTTCTCAACAAGCCTTTAAATTGGTCTCATGCTTGACCGAGTGTTTCATCCATGCCCTGCGTGAAAGAAGAAATTTCCTACTTACCTTTGCTTACTTTTGACTGTGGGAAGTATTTGTTTAGAAACTTTGCAACCACGGCTTCCCACTCAGTAAAGCTATTCTCCGGAAAAGAGTTCAACCACATCTTAGCATTGCCTCCCAAAGAGAAAGGAAACAAGCTAAGTCTAATAGCTTCATCTGGCACACCATTGATCTTCACAGTGTTACATATTTCATTGAATGTGGTCAAATGCTTTTATGGATTTTCATGTGCCAATCCATTAAATTGGTTTCTCTTTACTAATTGAATCAACACAAGCTTCATCTCCATGTTTTCAGCATTAACCCTCGGCCTTGCAATGTTATTAAAATGATGAGGGCCAATGGCTGTTGCATAATCTGCCAGGGTATGTCTACCATTCTACTCTTCAGCCATATTTTTTTGTTCCCTGGTCAGATCTTTATGGTGAAGGTTGTAAAAGAGTCTCAGGAGAAGGGAAAAGTTCTCTGGACGTCCTGTTTCTCCTTTTTCTTCTATTGTTGTCTAGACCTGCAAGAAGAGGTTCAGAAACTTTTGTGCTTCTAGTCCGAATTGTACCCTGCATACACTAGAGAAACAAACACTAGAGCACCCAATTAACACTAACAGATAGAAAAGATAAAAAAAAATAACAAGATAAAATGATAAAAAGATAAAAAAATAAAAATAAAAATAAAAGATAAAGTCTAATCGGTTAAGAATCACACAAAAGTATAGTTTAAACCATGAGTCCCCGGCAACGACGCCAAATACTTGTTAAGATGTCAGCAAGTGTACCGAATCATATCAAGTAATATAAAATGATAAGACCAAGTATCGTTTCCCAAGAGACTCACAACACTACACTGTCATGTAATTACTTAACTAATTAAAAATTTTGAAGAACAATTTGGAATTTTGAATGCAAAGCAAGAAAGTAAATATGAATGATCTTTTGACCAATTGAAAGAAAAACACAAATGTGAGTGGATGATATTGAATATGAGATGAATATGTTGTTGGGGTTTAGATTTCACCTAATTTACTCTTATGCATATATGAATTTATCTTCTTCATTCAATTGTTAACATCACTCTCTAAATTACTTAAATCCCGATCCCTCGATGAAGAAAGCCTATCCTTAATTACTAGACCACAATCCCTTGCATCCCTAATAATTAATTTTGCATTACGATTAGGAGCTTAGGATGACCAAAACTCATATCCTCATCCCTGAGCAATAATGCTTTTGGGAGCAATCCTCCAGAACATGAATTGTAAGATACCTTCCAATACTCATGCAAATCATACATCATGCGATGAATGAGTTAAACATAACAAGCATTGAGTAAAGAAGAATTACCCTAACAATTGATGAAAGAAGCATATATAGTTAAGATCAATTCAAATACATGAGAGTTCACAAGGTTACATCATCCCCCAAAAACAAATAATGTTTAGTTCCCCATCGTCATGGAGAAATTAGATGAATAATGGAATGAAAAAGATAGAAAAACCCTAAAAACTGAACAGGAGAGCTTCCGCATCCACTTCTGCGTCTAGAGAATTGAAGAAAATTTGAATTTGTGTTAATTCTGTCAAGAGATACCCTCTCTAGGTCGAGTTAATCCTTAAATAGGGCTGAATTGGGCATGGGCCAACGTTGCCACCGCTTAGCGCCCCTACTTAGGGCGCTCAGATGTGCTTGTTAAAGAATGGCGCTCAGCGTCCAATGGAGGGCGCTCAAGTGTGAAACGTTGTAGGAAAGATGTCGCTCAATACCCCAAAAAGGGCGCTCAGGCGTGACTGCGAAGCTCCAGTGCCGAGGGTCATGAAAAGGGCGCCCAAGCGTGAGTGCGATCTTCTACAACCTTCTCTTTTGGTGCTCTTTCTGTCCTTTATAAGTTCTAACTTCTTGACAACTTAACTCCTCTTCCAATTCATCCCAATTTCCTACAAAACCAAGGAGATTTAGTGATAAAATCTTCAAGTGTAACTTCAACTCTCTTATTTCCCAAAATAAACCAAAATCAAGAAAACAAACAAGTTTCTAAGTCAAAAATGGTTCATTTGATATTAAAATTTACTCTCAAATAACGGTGAAATCAACCATTATCATTATGGTCATAACAGAGTTAAATTTGCTACGATTTTTATTATAAAGAACTAAGTTTGTTGGACAATAACAGACTGAAAATTTTAGTCTGTTGGTGAACAATAGACTTAAAATTTAAGTCTGTTGGTCAATAACAGACTTAAAATTTAAGTTTGTTAGTCAACAACAAACTTAAAATTTAAGTCTGTCGAATCGAAGTCTGTCATAAAATAGACTTAAAAAGCCCGAAATAACAGACTTAAAAAGTCTGTTTTGTGGTAGCGAAATGAGCAACAATGGTGGAAGAACAATGTTCGTAATGGAGGAGGAGGAGAGGATGAGAGTTACTATAGTGGCGCAATAGAATAGGGACTTAGCACTTTGTAAAATTTCACAAAAATTAACCCTAAGTAGAGCTTTAGGTTTCGGTTCTTTATAAAAATAAACCCTATAAATTAATAGGCTTTAATTTTATAAAGAACATAAGCTTAAAAGCTTGATACTAAAATAATATATTTTAAATTCAGTGACATTGTTGGAATTATTGGAAACCTTTAGACACTGATCAAAATATGTTCTTTTATAGGTTTCAGTTTTTAAAGGAATTAAAACCTAAACGTCCTTAATAATTTTAAAAGTGTTACCGCGTGTTTATAGACATCACTTTTCTTAAACCTACGACATATTAGGCAAAGTTAAATGGGATTTTTATATTAGTGATATAGAATTAGGGTTGTTAGGCGCTAGTGTTACAAGTTAACAAACTTTCAAAGTCTAGTTGAACTATATTTTAATAAAAGTAATTTTTATAATTATAATATGATTTTATGTTAGGTCTAGGGGTGGTGAGTTATTTCTTTATCCAATTGGAAACTAAAATAACTTAAGGAGTTTACTTATGACAAAATGACTTAGACTAAACTTAAGCATATTCAATTGATCGATGGTGTTCTGCCATTTTCTTATCTAAATTGGCTATAATTCTTTATTTGAACAAAGTAAGGTTATACTTTTGTTGTTAGTTTGACCTAGACAGGTATTCACTAGTTTTTCCTTCTTTTGTTGTCAATTTATGTGATTTTTCTTCTTTAGTCACTAGTAAAAAAAAGCTTTTTTAACGCGTTATATACACCTCGGTTTTACTGAAACTGAAGCGTATAAAAGTGCGGTGGCATTTTCGTAAATATTGAGTGGTTATATGCCTCGGTTGTATATGAACCAATGCCTATAGATGTTACTGTCTCGAGTAGAAGACCAACCGAAGCATATAATATAAGTTTTAAATGGTTTAGGCACCGGTTTTGTAACTGAAAGGGTTTAGGCACCGGTTTTAAATATAACTGAGGTAATATCTTAGGTTAAAATCAAAAGACCAAACAAATTTCTCTCTCCTGATTCTCATTTGCCTCCCTCGCCTCTTATTTCTCTTCTCTACCAAACCCCAGCATCAAGGCGCCACAAACACCAGCCATTAGGGTCGTCGCAAGCACCGCCGTTCAACCATGCCGCCGGCTGCCGCCGTTCCACGGTGCTCCACCTTATTTCTCTCATCTCCACGACTCTGCTTCCATCCGCATTAGCCATTCTCTCCATTTCGATTTCCTACGTCTTCACAGAGGGATCTCCTCATCGCAAGCCTTTCATCGTCACGGTAAGCCTTCTACACTCACAGAATCATCTTTATTTCCTCTATCCTTCATTTTCCACCGAAACATTCATAGATTTAAATCCTCCGTTAGGGTTTCTTCTCCTTTTCACCATTTCCCTTCGATTCCACTGATTAAAACCTTGTTTTCACCATTAGAAACTTTTTCCACCGATTAAACTTTGATTTACACTGATCAATCGGTCCAGAATAGGTTTCCTTCTTCTTCTAAGGTTTCTATCAAGTTTAATCCTCTGTTTCTTATTCTTCTTCGACTTTTTTTCATTTCTGTTGCATCTAAGCTTCGAGGATTTGCATCACGCTTACAGTCCTCTTCTCGGAGCGCCCTTCCATCTTGGAGAGGCTGTTGCGACGGCGGCTGGGCGGAAGAGGGCTTTAAGGGCAGCGACGGCGACAGTGAATGGAGGTTTGCGAGCAGTGGCGAGGTTGTTGTTGTTGTTAGGGTCGAGGAGGGCGAGGCGTTCGTAGAGGCATGAGGGACAGAAGCCGGTGAAGGCTTCGTCGGGGTGGCGAGGCAGGAGGTGGAGGGACGATGGGCCTACGGCAGTTGGGTGGCGGGGACACTCTTATTTTCTATTTTTCTACAGCTTTTTCTTCTTGATGTTTGTTTGTCTTTTATGTCATTAAATGTTTGTTAGTGTTATCATGTGCTGGTTTTGCTGGAGGAAGGATAAGGCTTGGAAGCCTAGAAGTTTTGAAAATAAGGAAGTTTGAGAGGGTTTGGAGGACCAAAAGCTCACATGGTAAATCTCAGGCTTTTGTATTTTACAAACCTTTGGAGATTTTTTCTGCCTTAGTCACTATTGCCACTCCAACAATCTGTCATTGACAACCTTTTGGATGTGTTCAATTATTTATTGTTGTTGTAGAGAGTTGTGTTGGAACCTGCAATACAGAGATGTCATCAATGTCGAACACGACGCCGATTCTAGTAAGGTTGATGACCCTGCCAGTGGAACCACATGCGATGCCTTCCCAACTGTGGCAGCAGTCAAACGAAGGTGTCCAGGAATCTAGCAGTTTTGGAGGGTCAAAGATGATTCTGCTCTTGAATTCTAGTAATGCTTCTTTGTCCACCACGTGACATGGCTCCGAAATTGAGGTAAGAGATGAGAAAATGAGAAACAACATTATGGTTGTTGCCATAGTTCAGAATGAGGAGCGTGATGTTTTGTCTAGTGAAGTATTCAATTTATTTGTTTTCTTGTGAGATCATCATCAAAATGATGTATGAAAATGGCATTGGAGATGTTTGAAAAGTGATAATTTTTTATGCTTTGGATGCAGCATTTTGAAGAGAGGCATGTGCTTCTAACGACAACTTGGATTTTCACTAACTTGGCTCTTTGGAAGCAAGTGCCTTTAGTTCAACAAAAAGAAGTTGGGATTTTATAATTATGTGGTTTCTAAATTATTTCCATTTAAACGACCTTCATGCTATTGTAAAGGTGTTTCATTATTTAAATTTAATGATATCATGTTATGCTTTTGTGCTTTAGAATTTGAGTTTCTAACAAGAACCCAAGACAGAAAACAGAGAATGGAAAGGAGTGTTTTAATTGTTTGAATGAAAACGAACAGTACTAGGAAAAAGATCTCACCATTAAACTCGGTTAATGGTTTCATTATTTTTTATAATTAACGTGTTGGTGTAAAAAAAAAAGAAAAAAAGTCCTTCTATTGCCTCGGTTAAACTTCAAACCGAGGCATAAGACTCAACCATGAAAAAAAAACTAAAAAGAGGAACACCATATAATGCTTCGGTTGCATTTGAACCGAGGCAAAAGCATACATTTTTTCGTCTCGGTTCTGAACCGAGGCAAAAAGTGATAGACTTTTTACCTCGCATGTATATGCCTCGGTTGCGGAACCGGTGCCTATGAGCGAAAATAACTGCTATCGTTTCTCTTGATTGTACTAGTGAGTGATTGATGATAATGAGGATGTCCTAGTTGGATTCTAAACAATACAAATGTGCTTTTTAAAAAAGTTGCAAAAAATTTTTACTCTTCTTGTATAAAACATATGAATTAGGAAAACTTGATTTGGTTGGATGATGTGTCACCAGCTAAAACTTTGGTTCTTTAGAAGTTGTTGTATGATTGTTTACCTATTGATTACGAGATTAAAAAAAGGATGATTTTATGCTTTATATGTTCTTTGTGTTGAAATAATGTTGAATTTTTGGCTCATTTGTTCTTTTATTATTCCATTGTTATGTAGTTGTGGGAATGGTTGAAGGAAGTTTTTTAGGATTGTAGTTTTTTTCTTTGGATTTGATGGTTCAATTTACGAAGTCTTATTGTAGTTCTTTGCTTAAATTGATTAAAGTGGTCGTTATTAATACGATTATCTAGATGATTTGAAGGATGATAAATGATAGTAGATTTCAGGATCCAATTATTTTTCCTTCTTCGATTTATCAAATTAAGGAGGTAGTGTGTATGGTTAGGAATAAATCTAAGAAGCATATAAGTAATATTGTCTCCAAATTTTTGGTGCTGAAAATTTTCAATACTCATAGGAAGGGTAGGGTGGTTTTGTTTATTGACATAATATGGAAACTTCAACATGATAATTGGCTTAAGATCAATACTGGTGGTGCAACTGATGGTTTAACTTCATGTGCTAGTATATTTTTAAGAGAGTAAACTTTTTTTTTATGTTGAGTTTACAGGGGTCAATTATGCTTTGAAACATGCTATGAGGGAGAGTTTTTAAAGGTTTTGGTTTGAGAATGATTATTTTTTAATTTGTCATGATTTTTTGGATCAATGAGTAATTTCTTAGATTTTTTGGAATAATACAAAGAAATGACGTTAGTGCTTGCATTTTTGTAAGCATATGTCATTTAAAGTTTGTTATGTTTTTTGTGAGAGAAATAATTGTGCTGATAAATTAGCTAATTGAACTTTGATTCATAAATAATAATATAACTAGTTTAATGTTTTACCTCCATGTATTTATTTATATTTTTTCATAATAGATATAGTTTGTCTATATTTCATTAAGTGTAACTTTTATCATGGTTTTATGTGGTCCCATGCTTTGTATTTTTTTCTTTTCTTTTTAATAAACTTTTATATGATGAGAAATGACTGATACATTTATAATAATGTTACCTTATTTGAAAAACTAAAATAATTTTTAAATTGTTTATACAAAAATTCATAATATATTATTATTTATACAACACTATCATATATTTAGGTGTAAATATTGTTTGAAGTATAATTTTATTAATATCTCTATGTCCACAAAATATAATTAAAATAAATAAATATTTTAATATATATATATATATATATATATATATATATATATATATATATATATATATATATATATATATATATATATATAAGTTTTTATCACTATGAATAAACAAATGTTACCCTTCTTTTTTTTCCTTTTTCTTTTGATATGAAAACATAAAAATTAAAAACAAAAGAAATTTAACATAAAAAATAAATGGATTAGGCTATCAACATGTGAGTTAGTTCCACTTTCGTCTATATAGTTATCGAACCAATATTACTTTATCAAATAAAATAATATATTAAGTAGGACAAATGGATTATCCTAAATGTAATATGCATTCATACAGAAAACATTTATTTATGATATTTAGTCCCTCTGCTATTACAAAAGGTAGATATTGTTTATATATTTATTGTTGTTTTAAGATTTTAACGAATTTTAGTCCCGAAAGTGCTTTTGTATGCACACCCTACTTGAAAGAACAAGTATAACTGAAAAATATTCCAATTAGATAAAGAGAAAACCTCACTGTATAAGGGATATCGTTTCCAAACACAAAGAAAAGGTAAAATATACATATAGTATTTTGAGGTAACCAACCAAACAAGATTAATTAACTTTTTCGCATATAAATCAATTAGCAAAATAATCAACTAAGTTTTACAATAATTGATTACTCTAATCATTAATCAAACTTAAAACTTCGAAATGAAAATTAATGAATAACTTTTCAAGTTTTAAGCGATTTTGAACTTTAAATAGTAGATTATTTTACAAGTTTCTCTCTTTCATATATCCTCTCATCCATAAAAAATCTGAATCAAAAAATTCACTTTTATTGATTCATCCTTAATTTTCTTTCAAAATTCCTCCTTTAAAAAATTGCTAGCGTTTTAGTAAAAATTCAGAATTATGATAAGTGGATCATACTATGTCATATGTCACCCACTAAAAGAATACATCCCCACTCACAGAAGTAAACGTGAGCAAGTTAAATAAGGCATTAATTTAGGGCAAAAGGAAACTGAACTACATTATTAATTTTAACTAGACAGCATACTAATGGGTAAATATTTAACAATATTGTAAAGAATCTATACTCATCAAGTAAATAATAATGTCACCAATGCCACTAAAATTTGATATAGTATAGTAAAAGAAACTTAAAAAAATTAATATATATATATATATATATATATATATATAACATGATATTAGATATTAATTCATGATTTATATGAAATAAATGAAATAATATATTTAACAAAACAAAAAAAATTTCCATAATAAATAATTCAATAGGTTAAATAAATAAAAAATATTTCATTAAAATAAGTTCTTAATATATCAAATTAAAAATAAATTTTAAATCTATTTAATCTATAAAAATCGTAATAAAAAAATAATTTTCTGAATATTTAATCTTCTCCACTTGCATGTGATTGGGTTGTAAAAGCCTTTTTATTAAAAATTTCATTTTGTTTAATCTGGAAGCTTCCACGTATAATTTTGCAGATAACTTTGCACATCACAGGGCTGAGTTGTCTTGGCCTCTGAAATAATATTAATGTTGTCTTCCTAGCGGGTTTCAGAAGCAAAATAATAACAAGACAGAGAAACATTCACATCATGATTGGAGTTTTAATTATATGGAAATCCTACACGACAAACATACAAAGAACAAAAGCCACCATGATGAAACCCATTTTTTTTAACCTATAATTTCACGTTTTTTTGCTTTTATCTGTTACTATTAATGATGGTTAGACATTACACTATCATAATAATAATAGTAATAAATATTATTAACATGTAACACTGGCCACAAATAATTCTGTTGTTTGGTTTTATGGCACTTAATTAATCAATAGTTTATAATGGGAAAGAAGCATATACTATATTATGATCATTATTGTAGGGGCATTTCAGAAACTTTACGTGATCCCTTATTGGTCTGAAGTGAGATGAATAGGGAAGTGTGTTTTAGCTATATTGTTCGGAAACATGGCTAGATACATTTTCATCCCTTTATACAATCCAAATTTGTAACCAGATGCATTATGCTCTTTCTTTATTGCCTTATTATTTCATTTATTGCTTGTTTGCTTCTGTGATATGACAAAAAAATATATATGTGCAGATTCATTTGTTAATAGTCTGCAAGCTACTCCAAATATTCATTGCATAAGAACAGTTTGATTTGTTATAATTTTTTTATAAATATAAAAGTATTTCTTTTCTGCTGTTATTCAATTACAAACTGACGTATACATGAAAAATGTATTGCTTTTATGTTAAAAAATATCTTAAGAATAATATCAGTGTAATTTTAAATATGGAAACCTAAGTGAATCAATACTATGCAGGGAAACATGCTCATAGAAGTTGACCTATAAACTCAAAATCATAAACATCTTTATGTGCAAAAAGAAAAATACTTTTTAATCAGTTCTTTTTTTATCTAATTACGGTTACTCAACTATAGTTTATTTATCTAATTGAGCAATAAAAGTGGGATGTGCAAGACACACCCATGAAAGAAAAAAGAAATCCATACAATACCCTAACTACTTTGTGTCCATCCATTGGCATCAATGATGATAATTTATTCATTGAAAAAAAGTTAGGCAGATAATAGTACATATACATAAAAATTGGTAGGTTAAGCCTATAGATATTGCAAGTTCCAATAAATATATGTCTTTTTTAAAATAATTTCACATGTCTATTTTTTTTTATCTTTGTCTCTATTTACTTATTTTATTATACATTTTTTTCTTTTTTTTTCTATAATTGGGTAAAGTTTTGGAATAAAGGATAAGAGAAGTTGTTGATTTAACTTTCTACTAATATTTAAAAGTTACAATAATGATTTAATAAATTTTGAGTGAAAAATAGAAAAGAAATTGATTTAATAAATTTTGAATGAAAAATAGAAAAGGTTGTAAGTTCAATCCTTCCACTAACATTAACAACTAATATTTTTGTCGATAAAAAAAATACATTATTATAAAATTACAAAAGTATTTTGTATAATTTATATTATTTTCTCTTTTAATAATTAAGAACATAACACTACTAAAAAAATTGGATTTGAAATCGCACAATAGATTTCGGTTGAGGCAGAAGTGAAACCTATAAAAAAGCGGTGGCATTTTCGTAGTTTAAACTAACTTTTCTGACTAGGTTCAAGGAGAACCGAGACATATACACAATATGACATCGGTTCAAACCCCAACCGATGTCTAACACTCTGAGAAATTCCTGCTTATTTGACCAGCCTTTTGAATCCTGCTCTATTGTCTCGGTTCACTAGGGACCCGAGGCAGTATACCCTGTCCAGAAAGGTTATGTAATTTTCCAGTGTTAGTCTACTTTTGGTCCGAAAGGGGTAATAAAATTTCATTTTCAAAACCCTTGCCTTCATTATTGGTTCTTCTTCTTCTCGCGAATGTTATCTCTGGCTCGTGCAAGGGTAGTAGACTCGGGGTGGAGGAGACAACAGTGTGGAGATGGCGCGACCAGACGACGTTCGTGGTGGGTCGCGGTGGCGCATGGGTTGTTGTTCTTCTTCTTCTTCTTTTCCGTTTTGGGTTCGTCTTTGGTTTCTCTTCCCTCCTTTCTTTTAAGGTTCAGACGTGGTTTCGAGTAAGGAGGGGCGGCCGACGCGACTTCGTCTCCGTGGCGTGACGATCCCTGTTCGTGGAGGTGGCAGCAACGTCGTTGGCGATTCGATTTGGGGCTTGGCGACACTGTGGCTTGGCGTTGGTGATTCGATTTGGGGCTTGACGACACTGTGGGAGGCGCGACTCAGGCATGATCTCGCCTTCGTTGGCGGTGGCACGACGAGAGCTTTTGCGTTTGGAAGCAAGGGTTTCGTTTGGGGATTTTTAGGTTCTCTGTGCTCGCATGAGGCTAGTGATTTTTGGTGATTTGGGTTCTCTGTAACCACTCTCTGCACGCACTTCTACTTCCCCATGCTCCACAAGGATCTGCCCCACCCATCACAGTATCAGGGTGTGTGCCCTTTCATGGTAGGGATCTCTGTGCTCAAGCACAGGATCGAAACACAATGATTAATTGCAAACTATTTTTGATTTTTTTTACTGGAAACATGTTTGATCAGAGCATTCAAAGATGAGGAAAGGGGTTACCCTTCTTTGTATCCTGTTAGACCAATTGTTCAAACTAGGACAACTACAACTGGTTGTACAACAGGGTTGGAGTGTTTGACATGGTTGGAGAAGCAACAAGATGGTTCAGTTTTGTATGTTTGTTTTGGGAGTGGTGGAACACTCTCACAAGAGCAAATGAACAAGCTGGCACATGGTTTAGAATTAAGCAAGCACAAGTTCTTGTGGGTTGTGAGAGCGCAAGCGATGAGGCCAACGCAGGTTATCTCGGTGGAGAAAAAGATGCAGACCCATTAGAGTTATTGCCAAGTGGGTTCTTGGAGAGGACCAAATAGCAAGCTATGCTGAATGTGTTTGTGGTCAAGGTCACCGGGTAGGAAGAATTTTCCTTGAACTAATTTTTTATGACAATAAGCTGAACAAAGTGTGGCCAGAAAAAAAAAGTAAAAACCACTCTACTATCTCGGTTCAGGTCCCAACCGAGGCAGTAGAGTACGAGATACTAACTCGGTTCACAATCGAGACAAAAAGGAAAAAACTTTTTACCTTGCTTGTATATGTCTCGATTGAGGAACCGATGTCTATGGGCGAAAATAACCGATATCGTTTCCCTTAGCACTAGTGTAATATACTTACAAGAATTTCCTAAAGAAATAAATTGTATCAAATGCTACATAAAAGA
The DNA here is from genome assembly GCF_016808095.1 of Vigna angularis. Taxonomy (NCBI): domain Eukaryota; kingdom Viridiplantae; phylum Streptophyta; class Magnoliopsida; order Fabales; family Fabaceae; genus Vigna; species Vigna angularis. Next base: position 12,921,196 of record NC_068971.1, read on the forward strand.
GGGATTAAAGATAACAAAATAATAATAATAATTGATTATTATAATGATTAAATTATAAACCAAAAATTATAATAATCACTCTGAATAAAAAGCTCTAATTAATAATCCATTAGATTCTAATTTGTAATTCCCACCCATTTGTCGTCCTAAGATGGTGTTTTCCACCTTTAACTTTTCTATCTAATTGTGTCTTCCGTTTTCCACTAGAGAAACCTTTTTCAAATCCCTTTTACTCAAATAATTATATCTTGCTTGTAACACTTTACACCAAATCTTTTCTCTCTTTTAACATACCACTTTTTTTCTAATAGAGATTAAAATTCTTAACGTTTTTACTATATATGTAATTATAGGTACAACTCCAACTCATGTGAAAGAAATATTATGGTTCAAGTTTAATTAGGAATACCAAGATATAAATATCAATAATGTATAAATATATTAATATTGTATAAATATAGAAAGATTTTATCACAATTAAACTAGAATAAATATGTAACATGGAGTAAATACGCTGAATATAACAAATTATAATGTAAGTAATTAGGATTAAAATTGGTTATCAAGGACCCGTAGATTGATAATGTATTTGGATAGAAAATTTTAATAAGGAGTTTTTTTTTTTTTAATTTGAAATGTATTATAGTAAGCTTTTTTTTTAAAATTTGATATGTTGTTTGACTAAGAATTTTTTTTAAAAAAAAATTCTAAAATTTCATTAGAGATTTTGGATTGTTTAAAATTAGAGATTTCAATTCTACTTAAAAATTAAAATAAGAATTTGAAATTATTTATATTCTTAAATTTTCATTTGTCTTCTTATTTTCTCTTCACCTCATCTTAGTTTTTGACATCACTGATTTGACCAAGAATGGGGCTTCTTTGATAACTTCTTTTCAATTGATGTCACAACTCAGATTTTTTTATTTGTGTTAATATAAATCTTTTGTAATTAAGTTGTTAGACTTTTTTTATTATTATTAACAACTATAATTTGTTATTCAATATTAGTCAAAGCTTTTTCGAACAATGGGGAGAGACTATTTTCTTGCGTATGTGAGTTTAACTAGTTTTCAGCTAATATCTGTCGTGATTTTTTCTTCTATGTTTGCATTGATTTTTTTTTATCATCAACAAATATGTTATTTGTTGCTAATAATTTATTAATCTTTTTCTAATGTTAACAGAAGAACTTTTAGTTAACATTAATTAGGATTTTTTTTAACATTATCATGAGGAAATTTTTTAGTTGATATTGATAAAAAAATTGGCAAAAAATCTCTTAACCATAAATATAAATAACGTAAAAATAGCCTTAATCGATATCAATATAAACACTTATGCTCAATATAAACACTTATGGCAAAAAACACTTTTTAATATTTTTGACAATTATTTAATATTTAAATTTTTTTTATATTTGATGATAATTAAAATGCTTTATTTAAATAAATAAAAATGCTTTAAATCTGAATTATCTTATTCAAATAAAATATTTATAAAATAAAATTAATTTAAATTTAATGTATTTGAATATCTTAAAAATTATAAAATTTTATATCTAAACACAATAATAAAAAAAAAAAAAACACCACACCACTCTTAAAGAAGGTTACCATATTTGTTGACTAAAACACTACCTTACCCTCCCATATAATTCTTGTTGGCACCTCTCTCTCTTCCATAAAAAATATCTCTCCATTGTTGTAACTTTGAACCACTTCTTTAGATATTTTATATACAATGATAAAAAAAAAGTGATAAAAATAAGAAAATAAATGAAAAGATAGAGGTGGAATTTTAATTATACATGGATATACATAAGTTGTGACGAACCCTAAGTGGTTCCTGAAAAAATTGACACACTCTCTCAAGAGTAGGTTTCAGCAGTGACCTCAAATGGTGTTCCATTACGTAAAAACTTCTCCTTGATGATGACGTTTACAAACATTACAAGTTTATAAAACGTCAATTACACGCAGCTAGTCCTTCATAAAAAGAAACCAAGAGATGTTCACAAAATTTAAAATACGAAAAATATTACCACTGCCTTCATTCTCTGGAAAATATAATTCAGTTAAGGATTAGATTAAGCTGATAAATAAATAGGGTTGCAAATGGTTGTTGAGTAAACCCTAAGGATACTTAAGGAAAAACCCTATTTGTTCTTAAAAGTATAAATTACAAGAGGATCGGATATTTTTGGATTTGTTTTACGTCAAATAACACTTTGATATAAATGCAGATAACGTAATTTATGTTCAACCTAATTTCTGACGTAAAAAACATCAAATTTACACCAGACATTAACACATCAAACATAAATAAGTGAAAGAACAAAGAAAAAAAACTTTGAAAATTTGAATCAGACCATGCAGGACCAACATAAGACTTTATTAAAAAAAATCATTTAGTTTTGGCTCAAACCAATACCTAAAATACAGAAAATTTCAAATACGATATAACTTTCAACAATTAAATGAGATACGCAAAAAATCAATATTGTGCATATAATCCAAAAATAACACAATCAATATTGAGCAAAATAACTATTTTATTAAGACACAAATTTAGACTCATGAAAACACAATTTACTTAAAAGAGCTAACAACACTCATTTTGACCCTTCCAACAATTGTGCAATTCAAAAATCCATGTAAACATCAACATTCATCAATTTAATTTAATTTCGGCATGGTATATTAACACAATAACAACATAAATCATACACCAATCAATAACATAAATTTTCAATTTGAAATAGTGGTCCTTATTTTGAAGTTGTGTGAAATCCAAGTAATGCTACCAAGAGTTGAAAATTCTCAAAAAAAAAAAAAAAAACTATAACTTAAGGCAAAATAACCAAATCATACAAAAATTAAGAGTTAAGCTATTTATATGTGAAAGCCTTCTATTGTTACGGGAGGTTTATTAGCTTTGAATATGTCTACTAATTTGTAGTATTTTGTTTCTGTATTTTTAGATATGTTTCTGATTTGAAGTTGACTATACATTTGGTATAACATATTAATAAAAGAGATTATTCTTCTATCATATACTTTGCAACTATTTTCTTTGTAACATTATGGCATCAGAGCCTCTCGTAGGCTTAATACGGCATAATTGCAACTAGTTGATAGAGAGTGATGGCAACAAAAAACTATTTTTGTGTAACCTGCAATTCCTAAGTTTGATGGTCATTAGGATCATTGGACAATATTGATGGATAATTTTTTATGTTCAAAAGAATATTGGGGTTTAGTGGAAACTAGAATTTCAGTTGCATCTACTGGAATGACACCAATTGAGAACAGAAGATTAAGGACTTGAAAGCGAAAAATTATCTTTTTCAAACCATCAATCGTCCCATTCTCGAGATGATTCTAGGAAGGACACTATTAAAAACGTATGGAACTCTATGAAGCAGAAGTACCAAGGTTCCATGTGTCTCAAGCATGTTCAATTGCAAGCATTGAGGAAGGAATTTGAAACACTCCATACAAGGGCCAAAGAGACTATGAATGATTATTTCACACACACACTTACAATTGCAAACAAGATGAAGGCTAATGGTGAAAATAAAAGTGATTGAAAAGTGGTGGAAAAGATATTTCACTCTATTATTCAACAATTCAACTATGTGGTTTGTTCAATTGAGGAGGCACAAGACATTATAGCACTTTATCTATAGATGAATTACAAAGTTATTTGCTAGTGATGAGCAAAGAATGATTATCCCAGACAAGGAACAATCCTTGAAGGTGACTTATAGGGACTCTTCCTAACAAGGGCACTACCAAGGGAATGTCAAAGCAAATAAAGAAATCATACCAAGATTTCTCAAGAAATGTTACTAATGGCTCGGGTGGGAGATGAACAACATTAGTATAACAATTGGTTTCTAGATTCTGGTTGCAGCAATCATATGTGCAATAGCAAAGAATATTTTGCCAATCTCAATAAGCGATTTGTGAATAATGTGAAGCAAGACAATAATGCAGCCTTGGTGGTGAAAGGAAAAGAAAATCTTTAAGAAAACGGTTTATTTGTGCTTTTTCAACATAACAGTTGCAAGGTTTATCATCCTAAAAGAGGTGTTATCATGAAATATGTGATGTCCTCTAATCACATTTTCAAAATTGTAGTTGTGTCTCTAACCTTTAGTACATCATGCTTCAACACAATAACTGAACATATTGGTCAATTATGAAATTTTCGCTATGGTCATTTGAGCTTCAATGGCCTCAACACCCTACAACAGAAAGAAATGGTTATGCGTATGTCACAATTGATAAAACCCTCAAGAGTGTGCAAGGAATGCTTTAAAGGGAAGTAACAACGAGATCCATTTCCCAAGATGAATAAGTTGAGAGCTAAATTTCCATTACACTTTATTTATTCTAATCTATGTGGTCCTATTAAACTCTATTTCAACATCAATAAGAGGTACCTCATCTATTTGATTAATGATTGTAATCAAAAGACATGGATCTATTTTCTACATGAGAATTATGAAGCATTCAAGTTTTTCAAGGAATTTAAAGCAAAGGCTGAACGAGAAGTAGATCTACAAATTAAACGCCTTCGCACAAATCATGGAGGAAACTTCATTTCATGAATTTTGTACTGAACATGGAATCAACAATCAACTCACTGCTCCGTACTCACCCCAGCAAAATGGTGTCGTTAAAAGAAATAATCGAAATATTATGAATATGGTTTGTAACATGATGATAGCCAAAAATATCCCGTAGTATTTTTTCGCCAAAAGTTGCAAATTGAGGAGTTCATGTTTTTAATCGAAGTCTAACTGTAGCAATGTAGAACAAGACACCAATGGAAGCCTAGAGTGGGCACAAACCTTCGGTTCAATATTTTATGGCCTTTGGATGTATGACTCATGTACATGTTTTCAAGCAATAAAGTGAATCTTGTGCTACCTTAAAGGAACTTGCGAATTTGGTTTATATCAAAGAAATAAAGGAAAACATTTGATTGACTATATGGATAATGACTATACTAATGATGTTGACGATAGAAAAAGAACATTAGACTATGATTTCATGATGAATGAGACTGCTATCTCATGGAGTTCGAAGAAGCAATCAGGAATGAGTCTATCAACAACTAAAGCAAAATTTATAGCAATAGCTCCGAGTTCTTGCTAGGTTATATGGCTTAGATGAATGGTCAAAATAGTGGAAAGAAATCAAACAAGTCCTACAATTTATCTACTATGAAAATAGTTCTATCGTAAAGCTGTCAAAGAACCCAGTTATATATAGGAGTAAACATATTGATGTACGCTTTCATTTTCTAAAAGATTTTACAAGGAATAAAATTGTTGAACTACAATATTGTAGATCACAAGAACCATTAGTTGATATCATAACAAAGCCACTTAAATTGAAAGATTTTGTTTGAATAAAAAGAAAGTTAAGAGTTGTTATAAAAATAAACTGAATATGTGTAATAATTCAGTTTAAGAGTGAGAATATTAAATATGTGAAAGTTTGTTGGAGGTCTTCACATCTATAATATTCTCACCGTCAAACTGAATTCATTTTTCTCAAATCGTTTAACTAATATTGAGCTCAAATATTAGTAGAGAAAAAGAAAAGGAAAAAATTTCATAAGATACTTAGTCAGTGAAATGTGATTTGGTGTGAATGTTTCATAACATGCCACTCTTTGGTGTTATAGGATCCGTTTATAAAGACAGTTATATGAGTTATGAAAAGAAAAAAAAAAAAAAAAGAAAGAAGGAAGAAGAAATGGGCTGAGGCAATGTACTTTGCACTTTCTCAATTCAAGAACTATAATACTAATAAAGGGAACGAAGAAAAATATAGGAATATCCGTTAGAGAAAAATATTAAAATCCAACCCTTGTGTTTTAATCTAAACAGAAAAATAAGAACTGGAGAAAATCAGCAAAGGACCGAAGAAAGTTATGTTTTGATCGTCATTAATATAAATATATTTAGTCAATTAATTTAATGTTAACGATGCATTAATGCCAACATGAATAGACTCATGAAATATTTTCTACGGCCAAATTGATGTGTTCACAATCCTAATTCAACCTTTAAAAAGGACGTTTGAATTTTCAAATGTTTAAGCACTTTCAGCAGAACATGCAAAGGGTCTTTTAAAGAATTAAACAATTCGTTTCGCAAGAGTGTTATATTATTGTTTGGTTATATTTTAAGAATTTTTTTACTGTTTTATGAAGAATATCAAATAAAATATTAACAATATTAGAGTATACGATTTGTTAGTCTTTTTGTTTTTTTACGAAGTTAGGAGAAATTATAACACACTTCATCATATTTTATTTTTTCAGTATTTTTTTTCTCATTATCTTATATACTAACTATTAAGGGTTAAATATGTTTTTGGTCCCTTAACTTTCAGCGAAAATTGGAATTAGTCCTCCTTCAAAACTTTGGTCTAATTTAGTTTCCAAACTTTCAAAATATGTGAATTTAGTCCTTTTAACTAAATTTTGTTAGGTTTATTTGATGTTTCAAGTGCGTTTCATGATAGCATTTGAGTTTGTAAGGACCATGATTTTAAGAGTGGTGGGGACACAGTGGTCACCCACCTTTTTCATTATTGGGGAACAATTATTGGGGGAAGGATGAAAATGAAGAATCGCTGGCTTAGTTTTGGTCCGTCCTGGAGGTGGAAAAGAAATTGGAGAACCACTTCTTTCTTTTAAAAATATTGAAGCAATGGTGAGAGGAAAAGAAGGGGAACAACATGCCACACACACAGAGCTCACGTTCAGCATAGGAGAGCAGCCGTATTCTACTTGAAAGTTTTTGTCCCACGTTCATGCAAGATATGCCACACCCGTGAACATTATTATAGTTCACATGCCAACAGTATATTTTACTATCATCTTCACGGGTGAACAATGAAATGGGAGAGCTGCGCACATGAAAAAGCAACACGTAAAGGATAGCTCCTGGGAACAACTCATTCCTTTCATCCAACACTTCAATGTTTCTTCTCTTTGGCTAGCGGAACCAGCAGATGCCACGGTCCAGCTGGGAGGCGTCACCACCATGACCTCCACACAACGTCCAACATCCAGGAACAGCTGACCCATGAGAAAATATGATGCGAGAAACACACACGTGCATGGAGAAGATTGTTCACAGCCAAGAGAAGAGGTGCAGGAGCCACCTTTAGAGGAGAAAACGTTCCAGCAACAAGCTGGAAGTCTCACGGCCCTGGTCCAGCTGAGTTGGAAGAAGAAGCACACGGCCATGACAGCAGCTTGGACCACCACCAGCAGTAGAAGTTCTCGGTGCTGCAGTTACTGACTGGAAGGAAGAATACGCACGTTACCCTTGAGGAGAAGAAGCGCCCAGCAGCCACCATCTTCATCATCCAACAACCACTTTCACGCAACCAGCAGAGAAGCCTTGAACCATCCAACACGGTGCAGCAGCGGCAGGAGTTGCAGTCAGTCACGGCCTCTCGTCCATCAACACCAGCAATCCGGTATCGCCCAGCATGCAGCCACCACATTCACGTTGATTCCAGAGAAGATAAGAGAAGGTGCACGGTGAAGAAATGAAACTCACGTTTGGCTGGATGGATGAAGGAGGAACGAGAGTTTGGATGTGAGAAAGTGTTCCTGGAAATGAGAAAGTGCTTTGCCAATGAAGAAATCAAACACAAATGGATGGGTCTCTGCCTTTGTCACGCCGAGGAGCACAAAGATATGGAGAATTGAGTAAAGACAGTGCTAAGGGACAAAGCTTAATGGAATCAAGGGTGGGCAGTAGCACAACTTCCATCCAGCAAGCTTAGTTCAGTAGGTTGTTGCGTCCAGTAAAGAAGATATTCACGTCTAGCAACAACTCATGGCTAGCTCACGTAAAGAGTGAAGAGGTGCTGGAAAGAAGGAGGAAAGAAGAAGAAGGGAGGAGAGCTGGACACTGTGGCAAGGGGGTTGAAACGGCAAAGGAGGAACACAGTGCTGAGATTGATTCAAGAATTCACAAAGGAAGTCTTCAAGAGGTAAGGAGTGCTAGATTTTCGTTTTGATTAGTTAATCTTACTGTTTTTGTAGAAATCTAAAAGCTTTAGAGTTGAAAATGGAGGTTTTCTGGTTTTCTGGAAAACCTGCGATTCTGCAGATTCTGCAGAATCGCGTTCGTCCAATTTGGTTTCAAATTGGACGTTCGTCCAATTTGGTTTCAAATTGGACGTTCGTCCAAGACTAGACAAATTGAACGTTCGTTCAAGTTGATTTGAACGCTCGTTTTCTTTAGCCTGACGAGCGTTCGCTCATGCGTTCATCCATTGTAGCTTGGTTTGGACGAGCGTTGACGAGCGGGGGGATTTATAGTGGAAAGGTGTAATTGTGTACGTCTGTGAACGTTCGTCATTTTCCAGGTAAGGGAAGCTTACTTAATTTAACTGTTTTTGATGTATGCCTGTGTGAACGTTCGTTATTTGATTGAATATAATGCATGATATTGGATTTCTGAGATGCATGAACGTTCGTTATTTGATGGTATGTGTATAAGGCATGATATTTGATTTATTGAACTGCTTGAACGTTCGTTTTATTGAATGAGAATGATAAATGACTGAGAGTGGTGTCTGGTAATCGTTTACAGCACCCCTATAAACGATTACCCGAGAGAATTAGCCAAAATGTACAGAAAGTCTAACACAGGTACTCAGTCAGATGAACAGGGGTCACCATTTGAAAAAAATGAGTTTTATACATGTCTGCACCTTCCCTGAAACGCTGTACGTTCGTTCTGGACGGTCACTGACCGTTCGGTTTTCCTTAGGAAAATGTTTGGTATGTTGATTCTGTCATTTGACACTTTCTGGTTGAGTACGAACGTCCTCATTTCGAGCGTTCGTCCTAATAGTGCTCGGTCTCCAACTGAGCGTTCGTCCTAATAGTGCTCGGTCTCCAACTGAGCGTTCGTCCAAATAGTGCTCGGTTTTGAAAGAGCGTTCGTCCAAATAGTGCTCGGTTTTGAGCTGAACGTTCGTCCAAATAGTGCTCGGTTTTGAAATGAGCGTTCGTCCTAATAGTGCTCGGTATTGTTTTGAGCGCTCGTTCTCATTTTCCACAAAATAGTGTTCGTTCTTTGATCCGAACGAGCGTCTTTTTGTCTCGCAAAACAGTGTTCGTTCTCGTTCCCCTTGTGATGAAACGTTCGGTATTTAAATGATGAATAGTTCATGATGAACAGTAAATGATGAATAGTAAAATGACAAATATTATATGATGAAGATTGCATGAGATGAATGGAAATATTGTGACTTTTGAAAGAACGTTCCCTTTTAATGGCTTCCTTATGAATGATGAAAATGATTGTGGAATGATGACTAGTGAATTATGAATAGTGAGTGATGAAGAGTATATGAGATGAAATGAAAATATGAATATATGATCAAAAGTGAATGATGAACTATATATGAGATGAAATGAAAGTATGAATGATTGAAAGAGCGTTCCGGGGAGGAACGACTCAGAATTTGATTAGTGAGATATGTAAAGTATGAATGTGGTAAGCTTAGCCGGTTGTTCATCCTGATGTTCCGTGAGTACTCATCCTCACGTAGAGGGGGTACGTCATGTGTGGGAACGGCAGGAGGTCCTAGTCCATAACTGTAACTTGGACAGATAGGACTAACCTCGGGTGGCAGCTGATGAGAGTTCCAGTTACTACATCACCCGGGTGCACGAACACCGAAGCTACACAGATTTCATACAGTCCGGACAGTCAGTCGTGTTGAGTTTTATTTAGTGAGTATGTTGGAGTCGGTTGTTATGTAATGAATGTGTATGTTGAGATATGCATGTATGTTGAATTGTTTACCTGAAATTGTATGTTGATGCATGAGTTAAATTACGTAAGCTTACCCTTTCGTTTTCCTTGTGTTGTCAATTGTCCTTGTACGTCCGTCTTGTCATTGCAATGATCATCCGTGTGGATGTGAGCAGATGGAGACGAGCGTTTGGAAGATGCGTTGAATAAAGAGAACCTGGTGGATGTTGAAGTGAAGATCGAGCAGTGAGACCGCTCGGCCTGTATTGTATTTAGTTGAATTGAATGGTCGTTCGACCATCTCTCGTTTTCATTTAAGTTTATTTTGGACCGTTCGGTAAATGTTTTCTGTAAACCGTTCGGTCAGGTTTTTATTTGTGCGTTCGACTTCAGATTGTGTTTCGTGTTGTAGGGTGTACGGCTTGGCTTTTGTTTTTAGTGAAAAAAACTGTACTGAATTATTAATAAATGTGACTTTCTGAATTTATAGTTATGACTGTATTTTTGGGATGTCACAGAGTTGTTTACACCGTTTGACACATTTTTACTTCAATGTTCACTAAGAAATGCGTTTGAAACATCAAATAAAGTTAACAAAATTTGGTTAAAATGACTAAATTCACACATTTCTAAAATTTGGGAACTATATTAGTCCAAAGTTTTGAAGAGAGACTAATTCCAATTTTCGCTGAAAATTAAGGGACCAAAAACATATTTAACCCGACTATTAATAACTAGATATGACATGTTTGAAGACTTAAAAGTTAAAAAGAATAACAACAAAAATGAAATGAACTTTTTTGAAGTTAAATTATTCTATATATTTACAAATAAAAAATTTGGAAAGCAATAATAAAGAATTTCTATAAACTAAGAGTTTGTTAGGTAAGAAATAAAAACTTTTATAAGAGAAAAATAAATAAATTGAACATTTTTATAAGTTAAAACCAATTTATGCATAGAAATAAAAAAAATAGTTAAAAAATATATAAGAGAACTTCTATAAATTATTTTATGCTTAAAAAAAAAACTAGCTTAACTTTTTACTGATCCAAAGAGACGCTAATTTGTGCATTACGAAATGGAAAAGTTATAATTTCATTTTTTTTTTCTCGTAAAAATACTTAAGAAAATTTATCCAAATGTATTTAAGCACTAAGTAACAATAATTTGCATAAAAAAGTCTCTTGAAGTCATCTCCTAAATCAATTGTTAAAATGTCTAATCAAAATTAAATTCATGGTTACAAAATTTAGCTTGTCATATTTCTTTTTAGAATAATCAACATACTTCGTGAATAATATGTACCAAAAATTACTAAAATAATCAACAATCAGTAATTAATTTTAGAGGTTAATTTATAAACGGTTGTCTAAACATTGTCCGTGTCAGTGATGATTAATCTTATATCACTGTAAAAGAGGTATTAATATAAAACATTGAAAAGTAATTAACAGAGAGTTGATTATTAGTTAATAACATTAAATTTGTGCGCAAATATAATGTATGAAGATAATAATAATAATGAATTTTTAACTTTAAAAGTAAAGTGTTTCAATTTTTATAATTCATAAAAGAGAAGGAAAGAATTCGTAATATTTGTTGATAAAGAACTAAATGGTGTTAAGGTGTAGTAAAAATAATTAATATGAGAGACAAATTAGAAAAAAAAAGAGAGGCGAAAACACCAATTAAAACGGTGGAGAATCCCAAGCAATTTTGTCCTAAAAGCCAAAAGCTTGAAGAATTTACATGCTAGAATATACACCCTTCAAGAAACTTTCATAGAAGAATCTTTTAAAAATATATAAGTCCAAGTTTCGTCCGGTCCTACAACAGAGACTTATTAAATACGACTCGAAACAATGAATTCAAGGACAAATATGATCACCTATTATTTATGTGTTTATTTAAAGCAAATTATTTACTCTAAACAATAAATACCATTTGCATAAAATAAAACTGATCACTAAAAAAAGACCTTTAATGTCATCTTTATACGTTTGACTACTCAATATTCAAAGTAAAAAAATAACCGGTGATATTGTTATAATTAAAATCACTATTTAGACGTCGGCTGGGGTCTCCGACGTCAAGACCTATTTAAATGTCAGTCTCTACAATTGGACGCCAAAAATAGACGAATGAATAAAAATATTAATATTTTAATTGGCTTTAGACGTTCGGATTTAGGATGCCCGACGTCTAAGACCTATTTAAACGTCGGGGCCCACCATTGGACGCCGATGAGGTAGTCAGAATTCCATAAGTTACCATTTAAACGTTTGATCCCGCCACACCGACGTTTAAAGTCTTATTTAGACGTCGGCCCCTCCTAACCCGGACGCCAAATGTGTCCACTAAAATTATATTTTAAACCCTTTAGACGTCGGCTAGGAGGGGGCCCGACTTCTAAACGTCTGCTATTACCAAAATCGCGAACGCGAGGCAACAATTACGCGCACTCAGTGTTGATCATCTTCCTCGCGTTTTCTCTCCACGGGCAAAGCTTTTGAGGTTCGTTTTCTCTCTTTTGCACCGTTTAAAATTAGTTTTACTCCGATTACATTACTCTTTGATGCATTATCTTCCATTTGAACCAATTATAATGCGTTTTTGTTATGTTTTGGTGCAGTTTTGCTTGTGTCCTTGGCCGACGATTTTGAGCGTTTTTGGCCGGCGATTCTTGCGTTTTTGAACGGTGCACTCCTCCATTTCCCTCCATTGTGTTTTTGAACGGTGCACATGCAGACATCTAATGGATTACAAAGCCAAGATTCGTCCAGGACATTAAACGTCGACCGCCCACAAACGTCTGACATGTACTATCCGACATCTATATAGACGTCTGACCTGTACTATCCGACGTCTATATAGACGTTTGACCTGTACTATCCGACATCTACATTGACGTCTCCCAATAAGACATCAGTGCGGGATCAAACATTAAAAGCCCTAAATAACAGACGTTAAAAACCTTTTATGCACTAGTAGATGTACCAACAAATTCTAAGTTTAGAGATGAGAATTTTAAATTTATAAAAATAAATAATATAAAATATAATTACAATTAATTTATTGTCTTAAATGATTGACTTGAGCGCAATATTGTCACACAACAAATTTTATATATATATATATATATATATATATATATATATATATATATATATATATATATATATATATATATATATATATATATATATATATATATATATATATATATATATATGATTTTCTAACATATGTAAGCTCTTTTTTCAATTGGTACATTTTAGCAAAGTATACCGGGTTTTAGTAGACAAAAATATTCTCATATATTATGAATTCTAAGTTTTAAGGTCAAAGGTATTTGAATAATTTTCATTTTCAAAACTAAAAGAAAAACAAGAAACCCTCGAACCCTTGCTCACTTTTCTTTCATCCCTCATTCCTTTCAACCATTTCTCTTTCATCTCTCTCACTCTAACCTTCTCTCTATCATTCCTACAGTACCCCAACTTAAAAAAATCAGAAACACTCACCTAACCCTAATCTAGCTTCGTCACTTATCCAATTTGTTTTTCTCTCATCTCCATCCTCTCTCTCACCCATACACAGTAACCCACAACACCACAATTTGTTGCTCTTGCTCTGTTTGTTCCTTTAGTTTCCACTTTAATAACAAAATAATTGATGATGTTGATGTTGATTTTTTATTGGAGGGTTGTGTTATATCTTTTTCCTTTTGATTGTTATTAAATTTCGTTTTTAAATTTCGTTTTTAGCTTTTAGAATTAGTAGTTTATCTCTAGGGAGATTTGATATTTTGACTATTAAGTTGTTCATAAATATTTTCCAGAAGAGAAAATTCGTTATGTGGAAAAGGGATTCCGGAAGGGGTAAGTCATTGTCTAAAAAATGAATTTCTGAAATAAGCTCTTAAATATAATTCTAAAAACATATTTTCTGTTGAGAACAATATTTTGGAATATACTTTTCACCTTCCTGCATATAACCAACATCAAAACACAACAAAAATATGAAGCTCCTGCACATCGTACTAAATGATACAACAGGAAGACATTATTGAAGAGAGTTATGAATAGAGAAAATTGTTGTTGTTGACCTTGTCCCCTTATTCAGAAAAGAAACCATTACTTGTTCCCTTTCGAGTGTTTCATATTGATAAGCATATTTTCATTTCCTTTTTGTAAAAATAATAAAAATATTCTAACAAATTATTCATCTTCTAGATTTGAACAAATGGTAGAATATTGACTAGTTTCCAAGAAGAACTGCATTAACTAATTAAACACCAACCACAAATTAGTAAACTAGCCATAATGAACCTGTTAGCTCTCAGTTGGATCAAAACATTACTTTTCAAAGTAAATCACATAATGTAAATTTATTTAAAACAATTCACATTTCCAACTTGTTTGGTATGATGTTGTCATTCTGATTTATTATTTGCTACAAAAGTGAAATTAAGAAAAACAAAAGACACTAAATTTCAAACTGGAATTTAAACTTAATAGATTTGTTACAATCACACTCATAATTTAACTTCTACTCCTTTCATTTCTATGATTTTATCAAAATTATAAATATGATGTTATCATTCTGATTTATCATTTGTCGTAGAAGTGAAATTAATAAAAACAAAACGCACTGAATTTCAAATTGGAATTTAAACTTAATAAATGTGTTACCATCACACTCATAGTTTAACTTCTACTCCTTTCATTTTTATGATCTTATAAAAATTGGTATTAAGAAACTAAATGCTTTGCAACTATTATGAGTTGATGCTAACGTCTTTTCGCGGGGTATTTCTTGTTTTTTTTAGTTTTGAAATTATTGAAATTATTGTAAACTTTAGTTTATTTACAAATTTAATAACAATCAGAAAGGAAAAGGTATAACACCGTCCTCTAATCAAAAATCAACATCAACATCATCAATTATTTTGTTATTGAAGTGGAAAACAAATGAACCAAAAAAGCAAGAGAAACATATTACGGTGTCGTGGGTTGCTATGTGTGTGGATGTGAGAGAGGATGAAGATGAGAAAGAAACAAATTGGATAAGTGAAGAAGGTGAATTAGAGTTAGGGGAGAGATTCTGATTCTTTCAGTTAGGCTACTGTAAGAATGACAGAGAGATATAAAAGAGAAAGGGTTGAGAAGAATGAGGGATGAGAGAGAGGTGAGTAAGGGTTGGAGGTTTCTTGTTTTCTTTTTTTTAGTTTTGAGATTGAAAATTATTCAAATATATATATATATATATATATATATATATATATATATATATGTATATGTACGTATGTATATATATATACGTATGTATGTATACGTGTGTATGTATATGTGTGTATGTATATATTGATTTTTGTGTGACTTTACTCCTTCTCGTTAACTATTGATTTTGATACGTGTGAAATACTTGAGTTTTCTTATTTTCTTATCTCCTTCATTCCCTTATTATATCATATATATTGTTCATTCTTTTGGTTTTATTTAATTAAATTACTTTAATTTACTTATATTTTAATTATATAAGCATCCCATTATGCTGAAATTGTATGGTTTCTTTGATGGATTTTGTTTTACAGAATAATGCTTTTTACAAAAATTTCTTAAATAGATTCGTTGGAACATTATTTTATCAGATGGATTTGTGTAACGTAGAAGGGTTTTTTTTTTTTATTTTTTACTTTTTTGTTTTTCTGGTTTTCTAAAATCTGAAGGAATAATAAATAAATTTGAAGTTAAAATTAAAATTAAAATTATAAAAATAGTTAATTAAAAAAATTGGTTTAATTTTAATTAAAAAATTCATATTTGAAATTACTTTTTTATTATTTTTTTAAAAAATTAAAAATATTATAATAGAAAATATTTACGATCAATAATAATGATATTAATATTTTAAAATTTAAAATATATTTATTTTTTCCAATAAACCATTATAATGATAAGACCTTTAATTGCCAATTATATTACAAAATTAAAAGTTATTCTCTCATAAAGAGTCTTCTAGTTTTTTTTCTCTCAAATAATTAAAATTTAATTTCAAAATATTTAATTAATTATTTTTCTTTTATTTCAAATATATTCTTTAATGTTTAATTTTTTATCTCTTTAAAAAAAATTCCATAATTCGATCATTGGGGAGTAATTCCAAAGGTGTTTCTTATCGGACACAAAAAAATCAGTTGACAATCCAACTCCCGTCTATTTGACTATTTAAAAAATATATTACTTAGGAAAAAATTTATAGATACTAATTTTTGTTATATAATTTGCAACAAATTTTGTTATTATTATAATAGTTTGTTAAAAAAGATGAATGAGAAATAATAGATAAATTTAAAATTTTCAACATTTGTAATATTCTTGTTATAATTATTGATCATAAATATTCATTATTATAATATTTTATTTTTCAAAGCATTAATAATAATTAAAACAGTTATAACTTGTGATTTTTAATTGATTCCAAAGTTATTGTAAAAATAACATCTAAGGCTACAATTTTCATGAAGAATAGTAAGAATAATTCAAAAATTATTGAACTAATCATTATTTACAAAATCGTTAATGAATATTAAGAAAAGTTTTTCTCCACTTGCTTTCAGGTTTGAATCTGCTGTATGACTTTTAATTCACTAAGTAATTTTTTGTCCGTTTAGTAAATTTTAATTCACTGCGATAATTTATATATTACAACAAGAAAATTAGGAATCATCAAATGTATTCAAGGTCGAGGACAATGTTGACTCTCTCGATGAAATATTATGAATAAAATTTTCCTTCGCTGAACGAAATTTTTCAAAAGTCAACTCCAAACTTCAACCAATATTTCTCTTCACCAAAATAAATTTTCAATAAGTTTCAAATGTTTAAATTTACCCACCTATAGCATTATTTCTACATTCACACAAATTCAACCAATTTTGACTACATAAAACTAATTGTTCTAAGTTTAAGCAAATCCAAAGAGTAAAATGAAATTCAAAATTTGTCATTCAACCTTAACCATTCATAATTTCCTCATCCAAGTTAAATTCTTCCTATTTAAATATCTTGGAAACAACTACTAAAACAAAATCTTTACTCTTATTTAATTTGACCATCATTAACCATCTAAATCATTATTTCTAAATTTTTACAAACATAATTAGAGTTAACAACAACAAAGTCAAATATACAATCTTAAAAGAAACAATAATTTTCAAAAGCAAACAAATCACACCCACATGTACTATTTATAATAATTCCAACATTCATGACAATTTATTATTATCATCAACTCATAACTCTCATCCTAAATAATAACATTTTTCATAATATATGCACCATAGCAAGTAATAAGTAAATTATTGTTCTCTCAAAAGACTTGTGCAACACATGACAATTAGCATATTCAATAACTAATTAGACATCCTTACAAGAACACACCAAAAATATTTTTGGAGTTTTTATCAAATACTTGATGTGAGAATGAAATTAACATAGATTATTTACGTTATCATGATTAGACTTCACCAACTTTACTCTCATACATATTCAACCATCTCAATTCCAATTTCATGTTAAAATCAACTCGCAAACTTACTCAAATCTTAATCTCTTAACAACTTGAGCCTATGGTTCCTTATTAAGTTTCATTTCTTTGAATCCGCAACAAGCAAACATTCCTTAAGAGCAAAAGTCTTAAATTACTAATGAATCATTATTTATCACTAGATGCAACCTCTATTAGGTTGTTTTAGTTATAGGTCACAAAAGATATTTTCGAACACCTGAAAAACTAATTATCAAATCATAAGTAATTAAGATACAATAAGAATTAAGCATACTAACATTGAAACAAAATATATATATATATATATACTAACAACAAAAATTTAACAAAAGTTCAGTTTATTACATATAATATTAACAAATAGGTTAGCTCTCCAAAGTAGAGAACTTATGTCATACAAAATGAAGAATTAGGTAAGAAATTGGAACCTAAGAGATGATAAAGGTCCTTCCTCAAGGAACCTAGAAGTTTCTCCAAGCTTCAATCATGCATTCCTTTCGTATATAAACATTTATTTTGCATATCATCTCCCTCTTCAAGCTCCAAAGGATGAAAACACCATGGATGCAGATTGAGACCCTTAGCAACCTTCAAGGGTCTCTCCTAGTTGCACAAGGTGGTGATAAATCATAGAAGTGAGAGAATTAGTTGAAACACTTATAGAAGCACGAATAAATACCTAAATATATCATATTAGCATGACACTACTCGATGCAACCTCTAGACTTTTAGGCACAATCAATTAAACCGTGAAAGGGATACTTTCTGCCAAGCCACTACTTGGTGTCGCCAACTACTGCCCAATTCCATCACTATCTTCTTCATATCTCGCCTAACAATAAGATCCTCCGCCCAAAGAGATAGGTGGAGCCCAACACCTTTTTTGTTTCGCCAAGTGTTGGGAAGCTATGTAACTCTGTTTGCTTTGTGTTTTTGGACAAATTCATCCTATATTGTCTAATCATGTTTCCTTGAAGTCTAGCTTGTTCTTTCTCTACCAAAATTGCTTCTTATTCACTTATTTCACTCACTTAAATGGATATTATAGGTAAAATAAGCACAAAATAACTAAAACATAAGAAAATATAAAAACAAGACAAAGTTGAAGATTAAACAAAATAAAACCTATAGTCTATAATTTATTTTATGAATAAAATTTAGCACAAATAAAAGATAAAATCAACATTATCATAATTCAATAAGAGTATACAAATAAACTCAAAGTACATCTCAAAATTTCTTCCAAACCTGATATTTCACTTCAATTTAAACTAAAAGCATAAATTAAACATTTTTGCATCAACTTAAATTGTAAAATCTAATTCATTTAGGAAAGTTAATAATCATAGTTTCTCTTAGGCTTAAATACCTACTTAGTCCCCGTGTTAATAGCTAAATTTCCGTTTAATACCCGGTTTTAAAAATGAAGACATTAGGTCCCTATATTATGAAAAGTGTATGACTTTAGTCCTGTCCGTTAAGTTGGTAGTAACGGTGTTAACTCCGCGCTGACGTGGCTACGCTTCTTTTCTCTCTCCTCTGCTCTTCCTGACACCTTCTGATTTGCTCCTAAATTCCTTCCAGCTTTTATATTTGTTTTGTCTGTAATTGGCAACCCCGTTTTTAGGCAACTTCTTCCACAATTTGCTGAGTCTTGGACGTGAGAAAATAAGGTGAGGGCCCCTCCATTTTGCAAACTCTCTTGTCATGTTCTGCACCTTGCAACCGTGGACGACCTTCCATACTCTTCTTCCTTCACACGTTGCACACCATTCCAGCCGTGGGTTCCCTTCTCCATTCCAAGAATCTACTCTTCTCCTTCTCTTTGTTGTGCATACCATTCCAGCCCCTTGCTCACGTGAATTTCCTTCCAGCCGTGGCTCCTTTCTCCATTTCAATCAGCCGTAGCCTTCTCATGCTCCCAAGCTGCTGGACATGGAGATAGTTGGACTACTCTTCTTTGCATAGACCAAGACCGTGGAGCACCTTGGTGCTGGACTCTGCTGCCATGTACTGCTGCAGCTGTCCGAGAGCTTCTCTTCTTCTAAGAAAAATCAATGGACAATGTGCTCTCTTCCGTGTGCTGCTCTTGATAGCTGGCTGCTCCAAAGCTTTGCTTCTCATGGACCCTTTTGGATGAAGATTTGAAGGAGTGCAGATCTTGTGTTGATGTCCGCATGCAGCCCTCCATTGTGTTTCTCTTCAAAATGAAGATCACTTGCAGCCATGGGCCGTGGCATGCTTCTCTGCTACTGGACCTTCTTTCACCGTGTGCAAGCTGTTGTCTTTAGCTTCCAGCTAACGTGGGCTGCCTTTGACGTGATGTACCTTCTTTGCTTCCACATTTCAGCTCACTCGTGAGCACCTCTTGGAGGTGAGAAAAGAAATAAGGTTGGGGCCCTCCAAGCTACTCTTCCGTGACCACATATGTTTTGAAGCCAAAAACAACAAATCTAGTGTGACCGTGAATGCATAAGAATTGTGGCAGCAACTTTCTTTAAAAACCGTGAGCTTCTTTTTTCCATTGAATGTCCAAAACCAAAAGCTTCGTGGAAGAGCATGGAGAGTGAAAAATCTGCACTACAAGCCAAAGTGAATATACATCTTTTCCATGTGGGCCGTGTGGTTGTATTCATTAATTAAAAATCAAAAGCATAGAATGTTGGAGCTCCTTCATTTGCACGTAGGCTTTCAAAGTGGTGGCCCCCTCCTCCATGTGCTTCATGGCCGTTTGCTTATATAGAAAAGGAATGACAATTTGCTCTTTCCTTAATGACAATTTGCATAAACCAAGACCGTGGAGCACCTTGCTGCTGGACTCTACTGCCATGTACTGCTGTAGTTGTCCGAAGGCTTCTCTTCTTCTAAGAAAAATCAACGGACAATGTGCAAAAAGCATGAAGTGTAGAGAAAGGTTTGGTGAGAGAGAAATCATGAAAATCATTAATATACAAAAAGCAGAAGGTGTCAAGAAGAGCAGAGGAGAGAGAAAAGAAGCGTAGCCACGTCAGCGCGGAGTTAACACCGTTACTACCAACTTAACGGACAGGACTAAAGTCATACACTTTTCATAATATAGGGACCTAATGTCTTCATTTTTAAAACCGGGTATTAAATGGAAATTCAGCTATTAACACGGGGACTAAGTAGGTATTTAAGCCTTTCTCTTACTTGAAAAATTAGGTACTCTAGGACTCCATTCTTGGTTCACATAGGAAAGTCACTTGCTTATAGAAGATTTTGATTTCCAAACTAACACTAGTGCAATAAAGGGTTTTGACATCAGTTTGTTTTGCTATTATATTTTAGTTCTACAACCAAAACATATATGAGAAAGTAAAAAATTGGAGGTTTAAGCTTTGATTCCTATCTGAAACCTATACTTCATAAATATGGTTGGATTGGCAAACAACCAAAGCATGAAATGATTAACAAAAAGCTATAGGTTTCAATCAAATATGAGCAAGAACGAGAGTAAGAACGAGAGAGACCAAAACCAATTGCTCAAATGTGAACCAACAACCAAGACAAAAGCAATGTTGTGACATCCAAAAAATAACAAACAAGAACCAACACGAATCTGCAATGTTGCAACGCCTCAACGTGAAAAGACGACATTGGCCACCAAAATGCAGCAGCGACACCAAACAAGAAGAAAAACAATGTTAGGAGAAGGAAGAGAAAAACGAGAATGAAAGGAAGAGATAAACGAGAAACGAAAAGGAACATAAACAATAGTGAAGACAAAAACAAACCTCAATGTTATAATGGAAGAAAACGTGAAATTATAGTGACAAAGTAGAAGAATGCAGCGACACTATGCAACATGAATTTTCACGAGTTGTAAATATTTACAAATTTATCATATATAGATGAGTATATACTTCGATTCTAGGTTAGACCAAAAAGCCTGTACTTTGACACCCACAGTAAAGTCTTTTAAAAATATGATAGTATTTTTTAAATTAATTATAGAATTTAAGATTCATGGTTCTAAGATAATTAAAACCTACAGTTGTGCCAATAATTTAAAAAATGTCATCACATTTTGAAGGACTTCATTTTTCTTCAATTGAAGCTTATTAGATGAAGTTAAATCATCTTCAATTGAAGCTTATAAAAACATTATCATAACCCTATATTAATAGATATTTATCTTTCTCCATCAAAACATAAAGTAAACTTAAATTTCTATACATTGCAAATGACTCACATAAAAACAATCTAAAAAACAAGATAAAAAACTTATTTTAAATAAAAATATGATCGTAGCTATTATTCTTCTCTCTAGTATGCTAAACTTAAACTTAGACTCAATTCTTAAAAAAAATGATAATTTGTTCATTAATATAAACAAACAATAATTATTTTCAGAAATAATAACTTTTATAAAATGAAATTATAGTAATTAACTTTTTTCTATCTATATTTTTTTATTTAAACAATAAAATATTAGTTATTAGTCTTATTCTAACCATTTAGACCAAACCATAACTACTTTTTATTCAAGGACAATTCAAGGATTTAGAAGCCTAAAGTAAACTTTGTTAAAGTGTGATAATCTAGGAACCCTTTATTTTGAAGTTTAACAAAATCATTTAACGAAATAGTGTTTATCAAAAAGTTTGTCTGGGATAACTCACTAAACGCTATATATATCTAAACAATATTCTAAACACAATACACTATCATAAACAATATATAGAACAAATCATACTAAACACTATATTACACGGATTACGCAAAACACTAATAAACATCTATTGTTTTAAATCCAATGTAGGAATAATACTTTTTTGTGTTGTGTAGTTTCTCTTTATATGTGCAATCCTTCATAGACAAATGCTTTATTCAAAAGTTATGTGTTGATTCAAAAGGAGGTTGAGAAATAAAAAGACATTCTAGGAATGTTTCTTTAATGCTTTTTGTCTTACCAATTTGTACAGCAACACAATTTCTCTGCACAAGCAAAGTAACATCTCACAACGTACAAAAGCCTACCACAACTATTTCAAAGTTAATGCTCAAGAGTAACAAATCTTTTTCGAAGTTTCCTATAAATAAAAGACCGCATGAAGAAAATAACAATGAATTAATTGCACATATTCTTACACTGTGTCATCTAACTTTGTAATAAGTCACTTTAGATCTACTTTGCATTTATCAATATCCTCTCTAAGAGAGTTTTTCATCTGTTCTTGTTTTTAAAATACTTTGTTGTTTTTGGATAATGAAAAGTGATTTAAAACACTTAGTTTGTTTAAGTCAAGGGGAGTTAAACAATTTTAGCCAGTTGTGCTATTGTAAAACCAAGAGTGATGAAATTCGTAACTTGTTAAAGCTAATCAAACCCTTTAAGAGTGCTTAAAAGAAAATTGGACGTAGCTCAGGTTGAGTGAATCAATATAAAAATGATCTTTCATCTCTGTTATCTTTTGTTATTTCTAAATGCTTTCATAAATTTTTAGGTGTATGCAGACCATCTAACCCTTAAAAAAATGTCTAGCACTAATTGCAAAATGTTTTCAAACTTTATTCATGCTCTCTTTTTAGAGTTTACTTGTTATTTCAAATTTAAGAATGATGCCTTTTATTTAATTTTCTTTTTTTTGAGTTTTTTACGTAAACATTATCTATTAAATTGTTGTAATAATTTCATTTAACTTTCATACTGTTCTCCCATTCTAACTCGTGTTCATAGCTTATTTCTTTAGAAATTTCATCTCCATTTTAACCAAAAGACTAAACTCTAACCTAATTAATACTTTTACAATTGCAAAAAGTTTTAGATCCTCATTAAAATATATGCAAAAAAGACTCTCAAAATCCATAAATTAAAAAATACTGAAAAATAAAACTGGATAATCCTAATACAAATTCAAAAGAAATAATAAAAAATAAATGATAAAAAGAAAAACATACTAACCAAAAATTAAAATAAAAAATTGTTACACAGACAAAATAAGATTTAAAAAATAAAATTTGCCCAAAAACCTGAAAAAAAAACACAGCGAGAATGAAAGAGATAAGTGGATGAGTCACATAAAAAAATAAAAAGAAAATTTATTACAAGAAAATAAAAATAATTAATTATTCTCTTTTTCCTAGAAAAGAAATTATAATTTATTAAAAAAATATAACTCGTTAAATATGACTTTTAATATCAATAAAAATTAACTGATATTAATTTAATTAAATATTAATTTCAAACATAAAGTAATGATTAATTTAATAGAACCATATTATACTAATTATTTTTTGGATATTTTTCTTCTTAGACATAATTTTGTAATTAAATTAATAGAGGTATATTAAGAAAAAAAATTGAGGCATTTTTTTCTCAAAAATAATTTTATAACTAATTTAATACTAAAAAAGTTAACTTTTTTTTATATATTTCAAGGTAATGTTTTACCTGTTTCACTCTTCAACCGGTGCTACTCTTATTCAAAGTCAACTCATTTTCCTATCATTGAAAAACAATCAAAACCATTAGGCAGTAATTTATACTCCATGTCACTTTTGCGAATATCTTTTATCTTTAATTACAAGAAAGAAAAATAAAAATAAAATATATAAAAGAAAGAAAATGTAGGAAAAGAAATATGAAAAAGAATTAAAATACAAAGAAATATATGTTTGTTCCTTTAAGGAGAAAATAACTTAAAAATAAAGACACATTTTCATTTTAAAAAATCATAAATAAATTGTTTAAAGTTAATTTTACCCCTACATTCATTATTGACAAATATATAATAGAGTAAAATTGAAAAACATCAACTTTTTTTACGTTTTTAGTTTTTTATGCTCATATTAAGTGAAAATAAACATTTTATAAAAAGGAATTTTTTTTATAAAAAGGAATTTTTTTTATAAAAAGGAATTTTTTTTTTATAAAAAGGAAATTTTTTTTTTCTTTTCATTTATCTGTATCAATTATTTTTACTTTGATTTTTCGTTGAAATAAAGGACACCTGAGAAGAAATAGTTCAGTAAAGATCACAACATCTACATTCATGGGATCTTTTGCAGTACCAAATTTGGAACCTCTTTTGCGAGGATAAAACAACAACCAAGAAAGTGGGGTTAAATAAATAGTTAAACTAAATAGCATAAACATGATTACTTTATTTAATCGCACAATTTATCAATAAACAAAAACTTCCTGATTTTACCGCAGTGAATTCCGCAGCAATAACTCTCAGCCAATCACAATCTTCCATGTCATCAACCCTTCTGCGTTCCCTATATAACCCTCTGCCGTTGCTCCCTCGTCCCCTCAAATTCGCCTCTTCTCTCTCAACCCAATTTCTTTTTCTTCCAAACAACACTTTATAAAGGCCCGGTCGTGCATTCTCTGAGCGTCGCCGGAAAATCTCGCCGACGATAAATATGACGGGATCCCTTGCTGCAAGGCTCGTCTTTCGTCGAACGTCGCCGGCTAGCCGATTCATCCCCCGCCGGGAGGTCTCTCTACCCGCGGCTGAAAAAACGAAAGACGCGATCGCACCGCCAAAGGAGCTTCCGGCGTTCGACTACTCTCCCTTGGCATACTCTGGTCCCAAAGGCGACGAGATCCTCGCGAAACGCAGGGAGTTTCTAAGCCCTTCGATCCTCCACTCGTACAAAACTCCGGTGAGGACTCGCTGCACCGGATCATCTCGTAAACCGTGTTCAATCCTGTTATTAATTTTTCCTTTACGCAAGTGTAACTAAACTATAACTAACTTGATAATTGGTGTGCGTCCGTGTGTGGGAGGTTGCAGCTTAATGTGGTGGAGGGGAAGAGACAATATCTGTTCGATGATAAGGGAAGAAGGTACGTGGACGCGTTCGGAGGGATTGCTACGGTGTGCTGTGGGCATTGCCACCCCGATGTGGTCGCAGCCATCGTCGAACAAACAAAGCGCTTGCAGCACTCCACGGTTCTCTACCTGAACCACGCCATAGCAGATTTCGCTCAGGCTTTGGCTTCTAAGCTTCCCGGTAATCTTAAGGTGAATATCACGCTGATCTTAATCAAGCCATGATTTTCTAATTTTTCATTTTCTTAAAATACTGAAACTGCATTTTTCATTGATTTGTTACGAAAAATGTTCAGTTTCACCCGTCGACCAATGACTTGTTAATATCTTTTTAATAAATTACAATATATTTTACGTCAATAATATGGAAATAATTTACAATAAATTTTGTAAAGTTCTCTTTGAATGTAATAATTACTTAAGATATAGTGTCATTTAAATGTTCCGAGTAAGTCATAAAAAATATAAAGTAAGGTAATTCAAATACTGATACAGGTGTCATGACAACCAATTATTTAGTAATTACTACTCGTGACAATATTTGAACAATTAATCATATATTAACATTTTATGAAAAATATCATGAGTATGAATTTTTTTACCAATAGACTTGATTAAGAAGTATGCAACAGTAATAATAACATTTGTTGCCATAAGTTGCTAAGAAAAAATAAATATAAGATAAAAGCAGATAATACGGTAGGAAACTCATTAAAATAAATAGCTATATTTTGATCATGTGATGCAGCAAACATAGAATACGCCAAGTAATGCTAATAAAGTGTTTTATTTGACAATTTCTATGCTAATATCATTGGGACTAGGTTGTGGAAGTGGGTTGGGTGATTTATATGATAATGACTTAAAATTTCGTGGCTTAAACATATTTTCTATATGTGTCTTGTCAAGCCAGACAAAACAAAAACTCTCGGTTATCTGTTACTTTAATGGAGAAAACTATTGTTTTATTTTTTTCTGGTTTAGGCAAAAAATAAAACATACAATTATTGCATCATTCAACTTCTTTCTTTTATCACCCATATTCTGTCTACTTTTGAAATATATACGTCAGTATGTGATCCTCCTACGACAATTAAATTCTTTCATCAATTTCCCTCTTTATTTTAGTATTTCATTTTTTAGCTTAAAAAATAATACTTAAAATTAGGATAAGATTTGTATAATTAAGAGTTATTATCATCACGATGTTCTTATGTTAGTGTTAAACGCAATACATAGATTAATAGTTTAATAGCTTAATTTAACTATATAATAAAAATAATTGTTATAAAGATTTGAAGAAAGGAGAGTGAACATATATACAAATAAGAATAAAATAGAAAATAGACAATAGAAAATTTTAATTTTCATAATTCTTATGCTTGTTTTATACAGAAATATAACGTATTATAATTAATTAAATAATCACTTGTAAAACTCCTAATATTGTATTCAAACCCTTTTTTTTTTCTGGGTGTTTTTCTTTTCTTCGGATGTGAAAAATTAACTTGGCTATTTTATGTGCAGGTGGCGTTTTTTACAAATTCTGGAACGGAAGCCAACGAATTAGCGATTCTGATGGCAAGACTGTACACCGGCTCCCATGACATCATATCTCTAAGGAATTCTTACCACGGAAATGGTGGTGGAACAATGGGTGCCACAGCTCAAAGCATCTGGAAATTTAATGTTATTCAGGTTTGTATTTCCTATCTTTTTCAGTTTTTTTAAAACATACCCTTTTATCAATCAATCTTCTGTTAACAAAATACCTTCTAGGTCACGTACACTTGGGAAGAAGTTGACCTATGTCTTGGAATGTACATTTCTAAATGAAAGAAAGGAAAAGATAACTTGTTTATTTTTTTTGAATGTAATAATATTTTAAAACATAAAGCTACGTGGCCCTCTTACTATAAAAACAAAACTGTTATCTATTTTTATATTTTCCAAAAACTCAACTCTCACAACTGTACTTTCACTAAACTATATGCATACGTATGTGATAGCAACGGCAACGGACTTTGCTCTCCCTGAAAACCGTTCATTATTGACAGGAATAATGATGGAAAACATTTTTACATTCATTTAATATTATTTTTTATTATTATTCATTTTTTCTTTTCTTTTACAATTATAAAAATTCATTTTTATGATTATTTTACTTTCATAATATATCAAATTACGGATTACTACTAAAGTGCCGTGACGATGATTTCTAGTGATAACGAAAGCATGACCCCTTCACGCAAATTATATTACAATTACGTGGTGTATTGTTCGTTCTCCACGAGAAGTGTGTATATATATATATATATATATATATATATATATATATATATACACACACACCAAGAAATAATTTATTTCTTGCTATAGAAAAATAGTATCTTCTTGTTGCAAATTGCCATGTGACTTCACATGCAAATGCAATTCCCTCCAGGCTGGAGTGTTCCCCTTTTAATCTATGTTGTGTAGTTTTTTTAGTTTACTTAATTTGTTCCGTGTCACTTCAAACTTAGGATTAAATTTGATATACATAATGAATTGATATGATACTCTGTTCTGTTATTTCTTGTTGCATCTTTTTAATGAAATAGTATGTTTTAAAAGTAGAAAACTTTCATCCATTCACAATATGACAAGTGAAGTTGCGGATTCAAAAGTTACACATATTAGTGATTTATAGTATCAAAATTTTATATTAACAATTGATTGATTTTCTTTTTTAACTTTATGTAGTTCCGAAAAATACAAAGTAGTTTGCCTAACCTGTTTTGTTATTCTGATATTTGTCTGCCAACAGAGTGGTGTTCATCATGCAGTAAATCCAGACCCTTATAGAGGTATTTTTGGTTCTGATGGAGAGAAGTATGTAAGAGATGTTCAAGAAATCATCAATTTCGGAACTTCCGGAAATGTTGCAGCCTTCATATCTGAAGCTATTCAGGTATCTAGTTAAAGCACAGACGAGTCTTGGTATGAAACAATAACAATATTGACATTGCATGATATGTTTTCTTCAGGGCAAGTATTTTAGATTAGGTTTTTTCCCTTAATTTGTTCTTTCTAAAACATTTCGTTTATTTATTTCAAATTTATTAAAAGAAAACAAATTAATATAAAATTTAAAAGAATTAGCTTACATAAATCATCTGTTTCATTTGTGTTGGTATAGTGAGACCTTCCTGCATTACATTCAATACTTATCATAAAGATACAAAATGCATTACATTCCTGCAATTCATGTAGATGTGCTAATTAACAGTGTTAAACATTATTTTCTATAATTTCTACCATATTTTCGAATATACTTTTTTGTTGTTAACTAGAATTGAAAACCACAAAGTTGTTGAGTCCATTTCTTATTCAATCAGTCTCTTTCATTGACTTTTATCTACTAATTTGGATAAACGAAGACATTTGTTGATGCTGCTGTTGTTAACGATAGGGAGTAGGGGGCATCGTTGAAATGGCTCCTGGTTACTTACCTGCTGCCTACGACATTGTTAGACGAGCTGGAGGTGTTTGTATTGCCGACGAAGTTCAGTGCGGGGTTGCTCGCACTGGTAGCCATTTCTGGGGGTTTGAGGCCCATGGTGTTGTACCTGACATAGTAACAATAGCAAAGGTAATTCAACTATTGTCTCCTTTACAATGTAAAAGATCTTGATTTAATATCTGTTCGTATTGGAAAATTTTCGAGCTCTATTTATTTGTTAAGTTGTTATAAAACAATTTTCACAAGAACCAACATGGTGCAATACAGCTGACAAATAATCTTAATCCTGTCTGTATGAACACGAGTTCGATTTCATGACTCGAGTGAATGGGAAGAGCTCTGTCTCTAAAATGAATCTAATTAATTTTAAGCATTAGACTTAGTGTATATCCAAACCGAAATCATTTTAAATAATTTTTATTTTTTAACATTCGAAACGTGAATTGGAGATTAGAAATCTGAAACCAACCACGCTATTTACACTCCCAGATGTAGAATTCCGGGGTTCATAACAAAAAATAACAGATTCTTACATTAGTCCTTGTTGATGCAAGTTACAACTACCAAAACATTATGATACTATTAACATAGAAACACTTAATTGTCTGTTTTACATGTGCTTCTTGCTCTTCACTGTTGGCTTGTTTCTGAATTTTTCTTTTTTGGGCAGAGCATCGGAAACGGCCTTCCTCTTGGTGCTGTCGTGACTACTCCTGAGATTGCGAAGGCCTTGACTCGCCGAAGTTACTTCAACACTTTCGGTGGGAATCCTGTCTGTACAGCTGCAGGATTGGCTGTTTTAAGAGTGATAGAGAAAGAGAAGCTTCAAGAAAATGCATTTGAAGTGGGTTCCTATTTGAAAGACAGGCTCAATACACTCAAGGACAAATATGAATGTAATCTTTCCTTACACCTCAATCCTTGTCCATTCTAGATTAGTGATCAAGCATAGATTCATTTTTAGTTGAGTTAAACGATGAATAGTGGAGGACCTTACTTAAGAAGCATATTCCTGTCACAAAAATAACCAGGAACTTTTCGTTTCCCCTTCTACCAATTTTTTACGTGAGAAATGTCAACTATATGCTCTTTTATTGGACAATGCATGTATTACTAGTCATCTGGTTTTTGTTTCTAAACAAACTGTTTTCTTGTGCAGTAATTGGTGATGTGAGAGGACAAGGCATGTTGCTTGGAGTGGAACTTGTCACGGATCGCAAACTTAAAACACCAGCACCAACTGAAACACTGCACGCGATGGACCAAATGAAAGGTAAAATTTCAACGCCTTCTGGTTCCAGCCATATTTTTCGGTTGAGTTACCTAATGTATAAACTCCTGCTGTTACCACAGAACTAGGAGTGCTAATTGGAAAGGGTGGCTACTATGGAAATGTATTCAGAATTACACCTCCCTTATGTTTCACCAAAGAAGATGCAGGTTGCTCTTAGCCTCAAACCCTCTCTTTCGTTAACATCAATTAACAGTACTACTAGTCTCTATTACTTACAGCGTCTGTGTTTTCGTTTTTGCTTTCATTTTTATTGGTACAGATTTCCTCGTGGATGCGATGGACTACACATTTTCCAGAATTTGAAGCTTAAAATATGATCCAAGTGTAAATAAATCTCTATTTTCTATCCTTAAGTTAAAGTGTTCTGTATCAGAAAACATTTGGTTCCATGATAGCACCACAAAATTCACGTTTTTTATACGTGGAAATGTAGAGGTAACCAAGAGTTGTGGTGAGATTGAACGTCAAAATAACTGTTTCTCTGGAACCAAAAGCAAAAGTACTAGACCATCGATCTATCTGGACTTTATAAAATGTATAAATTTTGCATGCGTGCTTATCCCATACTATCTCACTGTCATCCCAGGAAGTGGTTAAATACTTACGAATAATTTCAAAAAGTCGGTTTAAATACATAGTTACATTAAATACTTATTGTTTTGCTTTCAATGACACAACTAAAACAATAATAGAAGGAGTTTAATTGAATATACAGTCTTCAAACAAAAGCGAAAGACTCTTTATAAACCACTACTTTGTAAAAATAATAATCTACAACTATCAAAAGGTATTTTTATGATGGTGCATTTTTTTATCATACATGGGATAATTTTACTAATCATCTCGTGTATGTTTTAAATTTTAATACTTGAAAAATGAGTAATTAATAATTTGAACTTTTTGCTAAAGAAAAATACATTTGAAGCTTTGAAATGCGGATTTGAAAATTCATTATCTCTTGCAAGGGATTTTTAGAATATGAATTTTTTTCCCATAAGTTTTAATATAATTATTAAGACCAGAGATGACTAGAAGAAAAAAAATACAAAGATTAATAAGCCTTTTTTTTCTTTTGAAATAATTATTGAATTTCTTTTATATATAAGTTGAACACAAATTTGAGGTTGAATTTTTCTCATGAAAGGGAATGTGATGAAAACTTCAAAAGGAGATCAAACATACTAGAAGGTTTAGAAGAATAACTGGACATGAAAAACTTTATAATAAATTATCATTAAGGCAAAGATGGATGTGATAAAGAGGAAGTTAAAGGAAAATAGTTTAGAATAGAAATATCTTTAATAAAATATAACTCTTTTATGTTTTAAAATATGTTGGAACTCAACATTTTCTATAGTATTCCAACATAATTCATTCAAAAGAAATATTACTTCTAAAAGTTTTAAACATGTGTTAACATATTATACATTGTTAAAATGAGACTTTTTATAAGGATTCTATGATATTTTTGCATGAAGGTTTTGTTAAAGTTACAAATGAGGACAATATAGAAAGTTTACACTCTCTATGTTAATATACATTACATAGTAATCCAAATATTTGATATAGAAATTTAACTTACGATGACATACATTGATAGACCTATCATAAACTTACTATAATAGATATTCATAAACTTGTTATAGTAAGTCACTTACTATCACAAGTATTCATAGACCTGACATAATAAGTCTAATTTATATTTCTCATATTTGTTTGACTTTTTAATTGTCTTTGTGCCATGAATTTTTATTCATTTTATGAAACCGAATTAGGATTTAAATATTTTCTTTTAAAGGTAGAAGTAAATACCTTTTTGTTGAATTATTTTTAGAGAAGTGGAAGATTGAAGAAGACTAGAGGAAGGCTTTCCAAGATTTTCTTATTCAATTAGCAGTTCCCTTACCCAACAAGAAGTATTTGATTCTTACCTAGCGAGAAGTCAACATATTCACCCAACAAGAGGATCATTCGTTCAGTGAGTGAAAAAAGTTTGTTTTGACAAAAATGAAATCATCACCTAGAAAGAAACTACCTTCTGATAATTCTTTAAATGTTAAGTTGTAGACTAAAAGAGAAAGTTTTTGGAAGAGGTAAAATAAACTAGAGACTAAGGAAAGGAAGAGGCGATGAGAACTCTATAACCCCTTCCATCTTCAATCTTACCACTCTCTTTTGCTAACTCATCTATTCATTGGGGTTGGATGTAATGTATCTCAATTTGATATAGTTTTATCTTTATAATATAAATCTCTTTAACTCTTGTAGTCTTTCCTTGTGTTTCATGTGCATGACTAATCATCTATTCTATTTATTGTATCTTAAATATTGAAAAATGTTTTACAATTTAGTTAAGTTAAACAACTTAGAGGTTTGACTTTAGAAATGATTATTATCTCTTAGTCATTCTAAATACATATTATTAATCCAAATCTTGTGTTAAAACAACTAAGGGATTAATATTTTCACATTGAAATTTATAACTTGTCTCTAAAGAACTAGAACTAGTGAATTTGTGGTGTGAATGTTTAGATTATGTTAGAGGTATTTATATTTCCTACAGTCATTGCATTAGGTTGAGTTCATGAAATCCAATCACGATGAATCTTTTCTTTGATTGAGTTATATAAATTTAATATAATGGTTTTACATGCTTTAAATTTGGAATTATCACCATTTGCAGAATTTGAATGAAACAATATTTATTTCTAAATTGTTAGTTGTATGATTTGGTACACTTACTAATGAATTAACATAAACCATGGTAGTTAACACTAGTACAAAAAAACCTTTTTCTAACGACTTTCTATATCGGTTATAATTTACTGGGTATCAAAAGTGACGCGATGACATAATTGTAAATAAAATAATACTATTTATAAGAGTTTAGCTATAACAAGTATGTAAAGTGGATGCGGTGATATTTTGTAATAAAGAAGAAAACTTTATATACTAGTTATAACTATAATCGGTATAGAAAGTTGATGTGGTGACACTTTTGTAATAAATAAGAAAATTTTAACACTGGTTCTAATTACAACTGTTAGCATAACGCTGAAGAGCAGAAATTTTGATGATGTCTTAAAGTTAAATCTTGCTCTTATTGCAGGAAGATCTTCATGAATACTTGTTTTTATATTAAAGCTTTTGTAATTTAGTAGATTGATGTATATGATGTGGTTTATCTTTGATTCTATGTATTGTTTGCCTTAGGTTGCGTTAAAATTCATTTTGAATAAGAAAACCTCACTTTATACTCAAGATAATTAATTATCAACTTATAATAATCGATTATTAATAATCAATTATGACTTGTCACAATTGATTATCACGAGCAATCATGTGAATTTTTAAGCAAGTTTTTTACCCTTGTGCATTCATTAAATACATAATCAATTATCATAATTGAATAATTGATTATCACACATCCATTAGTTGACAACAGATTTTTAGAGGTATCCTTAAATGAGATCTCTATAAATTATATTGAGACTCTCATTCTAAAATACGAAATACGAAACATACAAAAAAATATATTTCGAAATTCTTATCTGTAGGTTGCGGTGATAAGTGTTCTAGGGTTTGTTGATCCCTTGTACTGTGGCTTTGAGAACTTGGCGTGTTGGCATAAAGCGAGAACTTGGCGTGTTGGCATAGAGCGAGAACTTTCACAGGGAGTGTGATTGAGTGTTGTTGTTGTTGGCATAGAGCGAGAACTATCATAACGAGTGTGATTGAGTGTTGTTGTTATTGGCATAGAGCGAGAACTTTCATAACGAGTGTGATTGAGTGCTGTTGTTGTTGGCATAGAGCAAGAACTTTCACAGGGAGTGTGATTAAGTGTTGTTGTTGTTGCTAAGTTAAAAGCCTATCATCTTCGTGAAGCATTCGGAGGAAGTGTTCATCCTTTGTGAAGATTCAAAGGAGGTGTTCATCCCTTGTGGGTTACAGGGGAAGTTACTTTCATCTCTTGGGGTAACAAGAGAGGTGTTCTAACCTTCAACTTGTTTATTTTCTTTGTGATTGTAACAATTTGTTGGTTTGTGCTAGTTAAGCGTTAATTCTCAGTTGAGATTAATAATTGGATGTAGGATCTATTTAATTCGAACCAGGATAAAAATTACCTGTGCAATTTTCTCTCTTCCTTACTCTTTTAATTTGTTTAAATTGTTTTAAGGAATTTATATTTATGTGAGAAAATTATTAAAAGAACGATTTTTGATAAGAAACCAATTCATCCCCGTCTTGGTTTGTTCAATGCGTTAACCATTCCACTGCGCCGCTCTAACAATAACCAATATGAAAAGTTGACGCAATGGCATAAGTGTAATAAAAAAACTTTTTATACCAGTTTTAATTATAGGTATAGAAAGCAGTTTCGAGTTCTCTTCTCCTTTTTGTGATCTCTTATGCAATGGTTGTTGGAGATCTGCAAACTATTCATTAATGAGTGGTGGCGCCACGGAGATATGCGATTGTGGTCGTGTATGATGCATGTTGAATTGGTTTTAGAAGTGAACATTTGTGTGCATCTCGTGTGGCCAATCCACTTCTATTTGGTGCATTCTAATTAAGAAAATTTTGAATGCATGACCTAACTCTAACAATTGATACCAAAATCCCCAATCTCCTTGACTTAACCGCTAGCGCAACCAATTTCTTCTTCCCTAGCCTCACAGTGGTAAGCGATAGTGGTTTGTGTTGGAGGCGTGCGACATTAGATCTGTGGCAATGGTTTACGATAACACCAATGATGGTTTGTGAAAGCTTCACGGAGGTTTCTCTCTTTCGTAGTAGTGATGACAACGTTTATGTGTTGCTCAAACTAGTTTTTTGGCGTCGTTTTCCTGTATTGCAAGGAACTTATGTTTTTTGGTCTGGTTTTGTTTTTTCAAGTGACGAACACAATGGTGTTCATAGTTGCTCGCAGTTTCAGATATGCAATGGAGATAGGCATAATTTGCAACTACATATGCTTTTTGCATATTTGAAGTTTGATCAATGTTGTGATAGAGATGTTCATGTTTGTTGGCGCGCGATTCAACGGTGGTGTTTTATGGTGACATACCTTCGAAATTTCCTTCCTCGATGAGACAAGAAAGAGGTCCGATAATTTTTGCTAGTGAGAAATTTTTCTATACTGGTGGTTATACCTTTAATCGGTATAAAAAGTGACATTACCTTGTATTTTTATTTTGAAGAGTTTCTTCAATTAGTAAATTAATAATGCAATTATCCTTCATATATCACTCAAGATTATGTGTTTTAAGAAATTCCTTCTGTTTATAGTTTTGTAATTTTCTCTTTTTGTTTCTATATGGTTGAATGAGTTATTTTCATGAGTATTATTGACTTCTTTAATCCAAATCATTCAAAGAGTTAATAGATCTTTAAAGTTCTAAGAAATCTCTCATCACTTGCATTCTTGTAATATTTTTCATTAGTTAATATGAGATAATTTATACAAATTAACAAATACATAAATTATTTTAACATATAAAAAATCATTTCATTTTCTCTTCTTCTACATTACTTCTAGAAGAAAATTGTTCAAGACCTTATCTACAATGCTAACCTAATATTTTATGTTAATGTGAGATTTAATGTTAGCTTCAACTTACATTCTTTATGCATTTTTAGTTAAATAGATACTAAAGTATTCTAATAATTTATTCGAGTATTAAAAATTGTATTAATTGTTTCTTTTAAATTAGCTCTGACTTATAATATGATCGATCGTAAAGTTAATGCCTTTAAGAAATCTTAATATTTTTGTTCATTTTGTAAAAGAAACACTTTGAAGTTTATAGCTAACTTTTCTTCAATTGTCCAAAATTTATCTAAAAAAGTCAACCCTTACTTAGGGTGCCTTTAGTGAGTCTAATTTAGACCAAGAGGAAGGTGTAAAATTATCTAACTTGAACTCGGTTTCATGAGTTTATAATAAATTATTGTTTCCTCCATCTATTTTTCTAAAACTTATGCATCTTTAAAGAAAACGTTTAAGAGGAAAATTTGAGCTTTGAATGAATCAAAGTGAACTTTGAAAAGAATATATGAATGCAAGCAATTAAAAAAAGTTTTTCTATAAATCAAACAATAGATTTATAAATAATATTAGAAAGTTAAAGATGAAACTGAAAGAGATAAAGTTCCTAAACGAACAACTTTTAGAAGTTGAATGACTTAACAATGATGAAAATGTCAAAGACTCTAGAAAACTAAACAAATTGTTGTGGTATAATAGCAAAGTTTAATAAGTTTGTCAAGAAATGAAATATGTGTTGAAAAATTGGTAAAAGGAGACATCAATATAGGAAATAACCCAAAAGTAATACATCAAAAACCAAGAAAATTAACAAAAGATGACCAAAAAAAATATGAGTACTTAAAAAGAAAAATAATTCTTATTCTAAAACTTTTTAATCATTACATTAATATATTTGCCACAATTTTTGGATAGTAGATCCTCAAAACATATAATGGACAAGAATGGTGTGTTCTTGTCCTTGAATACGATATATGGAGACCTTTAGAGGAAACAAAAAATGGAAAGATCATAGAAGTAAGAATAATGGTTGATTACCACATTTGAGATATTGTCTATTGTAAAACTCAAAACTCTATTACGATTTTATCCTTAAAAGACGTCTTAGAGGGTTAAGAGGGACAATGTATTTAAATTGTCATTGTTTTTTATTCCTTATTGATTTGGGATTATTGGACATATTGGGACACGTCCATCAATTAAGCTCTAAGAAGAACGAGAGGATTCATCTTTGGAATCAGTTTTTCATTCTCCTTAATTGAGGGTTATGGGCCAAGGGTTTATATTCCCTTGGAGAATGGGGTTTGTGTTTGAAAACTCACTTTTGTCATAGATGAGGTCAATGTTCCAATCTCAAGTGCATTGAGATAACATTATTATGGTCTAATTACCATATTTGAGGATTATTAGCTTTGAAGTTTAAACGGTCAAAACAAATGTGTATTTAAATTGTCATTAATATTGACTTAAATTGTTATTGACTTTCACTTATAAGTAATGTAGGACTATAAGACATATTGGAACACTTCACTAATCAAGGTTCAGAGAGAATTGTTGAATATTTTGGTAAGAAAACCAATAGTCAATTGTAGTATAATGATTTTTAAGTGAAAGTATCGATCTCACGATGAACAACTTCAATGAAATAGATAATTTTATCTCAAACAACATATATACAAGGATATTCAATCTGATTCATAATGGATTTTGATTATTTATACTCCGTTGCGTGGAAGTAAAATATTAACAGCAAATAAGTTAGAGAAAGGATTAGCCACTCATGGTAGACATTGGCTTTCTAAGAGATGAAGAAGAAGATCCTACAACTAAAGTTGAAGAACAACTTTTTCAATAACTCTGTGATTTGATTCCTAGCTCTCCCTCTCTTTCTTCCCGAATCATGAGTATATATACTGCACTAATTCTCGCTTAAGTGAGAAGGTACTTAATGGTGAAGAAAGGTCATTCTCGCTTAAGCTAAATTATTCTCGCTTAAGCAAGAATGACTTTTAAATTAATGGCTTCTTGGACGAATCTCGCTCAAGCGAGATCATTTTCGCTTAGGCAGGAGTGGCTTGTAGAAGGTACTTCTCTGATCAGCTCTCGCTTAGGCGAGATCATTCTAGCTTGGGCGAATTGTTGAAGGATTTGCTCTTCTCTTTTATTTTCTCTTTTCTTCTCTCTTAATTTACCTGAAACATATACAAAATAGTGATCAAATGATTTTCTTTTAATCAATAAATTGGAAACATATGATTACATTTCATCTTTCTTAGATTAGGTAAAATTGATACAAATGTACACAATTTAAAACAAAAGTGCCAAAATTCCATATGAAAATTTATTGTTTTTTTGCATGTATCAAGAATAAGGGTTCATCTTTAGAACCAGTTTTCCATTCTCCTTAATTAAGGGCGATTGGTAGAAAGGTTTCAATTCCTTTAAAGAATGAGGGTTTGTGTTTTAAACATAAGATGATGTCAGTGTTTCAACCTCAAATTTGTTAACATAGCATCACTAAAGTCAATTATTGCATCTGAAGTATTGTTTGCTACGAAGTTCAGAGTTTTGCCATTATTTTATATTGTGGGAATAAGGTGTATTTAAATTGTTATTAGTTTCAATTCTTAAACAATGTGAAACTATTGGACATACCAAAATACTGGAATAAGTTCACAATCAAGGTCTAAGGAGAATGAGATTCAACTTTAAAACCATTTTTCTTAGTTGATGGCTAAGAAAATGAGGGTTTCATTAGAGCTTGTGTTTTGAACCTCTTTTTTGTCTCACATATGATCTCAATGTTCCAACCTTAAGTTCAAAGGTATTGTCCGTTGTAAAACTCAAAATTTCATCACAAATTTGTTCTAATAGATTAATAGAGTTATTTAAATTGTTATTTGTCTCGACTAAATGATGTGATATTATTGCACCTGAACAAGAAAAAAATAGAGTATTATAAACCCATTTTAATCTTTTTGAAAAAAAATAAAAGATTTTTAAAATTAATAAGTAAAAAATATAAATATCTTTATGAGAAGAAAAAAAAGGCTGCAATGTTATATTTGCATTTATAATAATATTGATTTATTGTATATCAAATCAAAACTTAACCAATGAATTACAGATCATGGAAAAACCCCAAATGGCATAATATTTTATAATTAAAAAAATAATTATTAAATAATGAAATATTGTATCTTTCTAAAGTTAAATTATGTAAATAAAAAATAAATGATAATTTTAATTACAACATAATTTGAATGACATTACATGTATGTGTGTGGGTATTTAAGAAGCCAAGTGGCAAAAGATGTTTAGTTAGTTAGTGGGCATGGACACAATGCAAGTATCCCACTTCCTCAAAATTTGACCATTTACTTCCCACTCATTTCGCCTCTTCCCTCTCTTTATCGTTTTTCTCTATCATTGATGTGCAATTTTTATTATGATTTCTTTGCTTAAATCTAATTTTCCACAACTTAAGACATTTGATGCTAATTTCACAACCCCTATCCACATTTTCATTCCCATTTTTTGGTAATGGTAAGAAATTTTCGTTCATGATCATCCTTATCTTTGGATCCCATACATTCACATACAAGGCTATAGTGGAAGTTATTTCAGATTTCAACCTTCAAAATACACCATATCCACCTTTTTTGTTTTGTTTTCATTTCAAATTTTCACCCACAGTATTACAATTTTGATGAAAGATCAAAGCACAAAGTTTACCTATCTATGGAGATTTTGACGCCATTGTTATCGCTCGAGCTTTGTCTTTGGCCATTTCCTTACAAATTCTCTCAGATGGAATGGCAGATCCTGCTAGTCATGGGAGTCTTGAACGTGATATTGAGCAAGTTAGTTTCACCTAAATTTTTCTTTAAGTTATTTTCTCTAAGATGTGTTCTTATTCTTCTTTTGAATGGAAATTATTTAAAATAAGACATGTTTTGTTAATTCATTCAACATTTTGTTATAAGGATTATTATGCATCACTAATATGGATTTAATTTTTTTTATTATTATTTTACGAAGACACTCACTGCTTTGAAGAAAGGAACTCAATTGATAAAGTACAGTCGAAAAACGAAGCCAAAAGTTCGTTCATTCAAACTTTCTCTGGTGAGATTTTTGTATTATATTAAATTTAGATATAGTATTATAAACATGATTACTCTAATTTGTAAAGTGAAGTTGTGTATGATGATTTTGATATCTCTAAATAATTTCATATCTAGTGAAATTAACAGGATGAGAAAACGTTGATTTGGATTTCTCATAAGAAGGAAAGGCATTTGAAATTATCTTCAGTTTCACATATTATCTCTGGACAAAGAACTGTAAGTATTATAAATGTTGTGACATTTGTGTTCATGTTAACAATCTTTTAAAGATGTCTCATTTAATTATATTACAATTTCATTGTAGGCTGTTTTTAGAAGATATTTGCAACCAGAAAAGAATCATCTTTCATTTTCACTTGTTTATAATAATGGGGAGCGAACACTTGATTTGGTCAGAAAAAAACCTAACACTGCATTCTGATTTTGAATTTAATGTTAAATTTTAATAAAATGATTATATTGTTCTTATTTATTTATAGATATGCAAGGACAAAGATGAGACAGAGACATGGTTTAGAGGCCTTAATACATTAATTTCATCGGAAAAGTTAAATAGGAGCCTTGGAAGTGGATTTTCTTATGTGAGTTTTTTTATTTATGCGATAATATAGAGTAAATTATAATTATATTTTTCTATTACATTTACATTATTTAAATTTAATTTTTTACAATTACAGTGGTTTCCCTGATCAAAGGTGCATTAAAATTGACAATGAAATGTTTTTAACACTAATTAAAAGTTTTTTACAAAATTTTTAAAAATTATGTATAAATGTATATATTTCAAGAAGAAATCTTAATGTAGTTCACTTTATATTTTATACTTTATGTTTGTTCTTTTTGAAGGACTATTATTTGTGTATTTTCAACCAGAGACTAATTTTTTTAATTCTCAAGTTTGAAGCAAGGTTGTAATCATGTGAAATTAAATGTTGATTTTATTTTATTTTTCATTTCTTTATTTTTCACATCCATTCAAATGTAGGCTTCATGTACATGACTTTATTAAACTCTTAACAAAAGTATGAAATGTGTGTAATAACTTTACAAGAATATAAAATACCATTTATTAATCATATTTATTATAATCACTAACAATTTATGTTTGTTAAATATTACTACTGATATTACTTGGTAACAATGATGCTTGTTAACAATCATTTGAGAAAATATATACTTTGAAAATAATTTAATGACAGTATATATAATAAATTTATAATTACAATTATTAAAATCTAATTAGATTTGAATTAAAAGTATTACAAAATATAACATATACTCATAAGTTTATTAAATTTAGAATGAATATATTCATTATACTTTATAAAAGTATAATATTTTATTTCAAAGACTTTGGAATTAAATTACTTTTACAATATTTTAAGTATAAAACACATTTTTTTCACTTATTTGATTAATTCATAAATTTAGTCTTCATATTTTAGATGTAGACATTTCGTCCCCTTGTTTTAGAAAGTATGCAACTTTTATTGTAATATTTTTAATTTAATCCTTGAGTGAGTATATGCTATATTTTACAGCAATTGAATCCTAGACCTAATATGTTTACTTAATATATCATTATAAAATGATTCAGTTAACCAAAATATAAGAAATAAAAGGAAATGTAAAAAAAAAGTGAGTTGAAGCAAAATTGCAAGTTTTCTGAAACACGGGAACAATTGTCTATAATTTAAAATTGGATGTAGGAGAAAAATTACAAATGACGAAAATTTTATTTAAACCATATTTATACTGTAAATTTAAAATATATATATATATATATATATATATATATATATATATATTAAAACTTTAACGAAGTAAGTTAAAAATACATAGTGATGTATTATGCTTAAAATAGTTTATGTAGCGCACAAGGCAAGACAAGACATCTTTTTAGGATAACATATTTGATAAATTATCAAATGTTAAGTATCAATATTTATATGTTACATGACAGATTAATGATTGAATTTTGAAAAAAATAAGCATGAATATACTAAAAATGAGCTAAATAATTGTTCTTTTAAGATTTTACTAATTTTATTTTATATATACTAACATGAATGCATTGAAACATTTTTTGGATTGAGTAGTGAAAATAAAAGAGTGAAAAAGGAAAAAAGAAAATGAAAAATTGAATTGTTTAAGATAAATTAAGTAAAAAATAGAAAGAAACGAGGGAGAGTTATTCATTTATGTTCATTATTCATTGATTCTTTACTTATTCTCTTTTCATCCAAATAATTTAACTATTCAATCTTTTTTTTTTCTTTTCTCTCTTGTTTTCATTCCTAATCCATGGAAAGGATCAAGGCTAAGTGAAATGTGTGTATTCTTTCTACTTGATTCAAATCAAAATGCATCATAAACATTTCTTTTGTTTCATGTAGTAATAATTTTTCATGGAAATGTTTAGTTGGCGAGGGTGTTAATTAAGTAATTGTGAAATTTTAACAGGATGGTGTTAATGTTATCCCAAATGGTCATCGTTTTGCTGCAACACTACAATATGCTATAAGCTTTGCTGGTAACAAGGTCCCTTTTGGTTTTGATAGTCATGAGTCTTCATTGAATTTGGCAAGTACAGATGTGGGGTTAGAGCGTGCTAATATGCAACCAAGAACAAGTATTGGAGATGGTTTTCGTATCAGTGTGTCAAGTACACCTAGTGTTTCAAGTTCAGGATCAGGACCAGATGACATAGAATCACTAGGTGATGTTTATGTATGGGGAGAGGTTTGGGCAGATGGGATTTCACATGATGTTTTCGTTACTCAACCCCCTGCTACAACAGATGTCTTGATTCCCAAACCATTGGAGTCAAGTGTTGTTCTTGATGTTCAACAGATTGCATCTGGAATGCGACACATTGCTTTAGTAACACGACAAGGAGAGGTTTTTACATGGGGAGAAGAATCTGGGGGCAGACTTGGTCATGGAATTGATAAAGATTTTAGTCGTCCTCATCTTGTTGAGTTTTTGGCAGTTACCAACATGGATTTTGTTGCTTGTGGAGAGAATCATACATGCGCCGTGTCTACTTCTGATGATCTTTTCTCATGGGGTGATGGTACATATAATGTTGGACTTCTTGGACATGGAACTGATGTCAGCCATTGGATACCAAAGAAGGTTAGTGGTCCTCTAGAAGGGCTTCAAGTTATATCTATATCATGTGGCACATGGCATTCTGCATTAGCAACTTCTAATGGGAAACTCTTTACCTTTGGTGATGGAACATTTGGTGTATTGGGTCATGGAAATAGACAAAGTGTATCATATCCAAAAGAGGTGCAATTGTTAAGTGGATTGAAAACTATTAAGGTTTCATGTGGAGTATGGCATACTGCAGCCATTGTAGAGGTTACTTTTCAATCTGGTTCAAATGTTTTATCCAGAAAGCTTTTCACTTGGGGAGATGGTGACAAATATCGTTTGGGACATGGAAATA
Source organism: Vigna angularis (assembly GCF_016808095.1). Taxonomy (NCBI): domain Eukaryota; kingdom Viridiplantae; phylum Streptophyta; class Magnoliopsida; order Fabales; family Fabaceae; genus Vigna; species Vigna angularis. Next base: position 12,964,321 of record NC_068971.1, read on the forward strand.
AGGAAACATACCTTCAACCAACTTGTGTCTCTACACTTATTGAATACAACTTCCATCAAATAGCTTGTGGGCACACAATGACTGTTGCCCTCACTACATCTGGTCATGTCTTCACCATGGGAAACACTGAAAATGGTCAATTGGGAAATCCTTTAGCTGATGGAAAAGTACCTATCCTAGTACAAGATAAGTTAGTGGGTGAATTTGTTGAGGAAATATCATGTGGGTCACATCATGTTGCAGCCTTAACATCAAGAAGTGAACTATATACATGGGGTAAAGGTGCTAATGGAAGATTGGGACATGGAGACATAGAAGATAGAAAGTCTCCAACATTAGTGGAATCCTTGAAAGATAGACATGTGAAGAATATTTCATGTGGCTCAAACTTTACATCTTGCATATGCATTCATAAATGGGTGTCTGGAGTTGACCAATCTATTTGCACTGGTTGTAGACAACCATTTGGTTTCACTAGAAAGAGACATAATTGTTATAATTGTGGATTAGTGCATTGTCATGGTTGCAGTTCAAGAAAAGTACTAAAAGCAGCCTTGGCTCCAACACCAGGAAAACCACATCGTGTGTGTGACTCTTGTTATAATAAACTCAAAGCTGTTGAGGCATGTGCTAGTGCAAATCTCAATAGAAAAATTACTGCTACTACTTCTGCACCTCGCTCTTCCATGGATTCAAGGGAAAGATTTGGCACTGGAGAAATTAAGTCTTCAAGACTCATTTTGCCTCCAATCACAGAACCAGTAAAATATCATCAAATATTGACTAATAAGCTGGGAAGCAGTTATCCTTCCATGTCTGCATCTTCCCAAATTCCAACACTTCTACAATTGAATGAGATTACATTTTCAAATTCAATGAATTCCTCTCAAAACGTTATGAAGTCTGCTTTATCTCCTAATCCACCACCAATTTCACCTGCAAGACCATCGTCTCCTCATACAAGAAGGTCAAGCTCACCACGTTCTCGAACAGGATTTTCTAGAAGTCTCATTGAAAGTTTGAACAAGTCAAATGAACTTCTAAATCAACAAGTTTCAACGCTGCAAAACCAGGTAAATTTACTGCACTCTCTTTCAATATCACTGAAAGAATACATACATGACATCATTAACATGTTTTTATGGATATTCTTTTCATTCAGTTACGAACTTTGAAGCAAAAACAAGTAATGGAAATTGCAAAGCTTCAGAAAAATGTTAGGGAAGCTACTTCCTTAGCTCTAGACGAATCTTCTAAACATAAAACTACGAAAGAGTTTTTTAACTCTACCGTAGATCAGGTAGTTTTTGTTTTGTATATTCCAAGGTTGTATTTAAACTTGAGGATTTATTAAACTTTATTTTCATTGCTCCAAATGTTGCCTCGTGATAAATAAACAGATCAACATGAATTTTGAATCATATACATGTTCTGCAATTTACATCCAATCCTTTATTAATGTACTTGTTTTTTGCATAGATGCTTATGACAAAAGTAATAAACGTAGATGATTTAGATAACTTGTTTATTTGTTTATCATGTAAATTATAAACATACTTAAATGCATAATTTGAAATTGTTTTTAGGTTTACCCTCTTAATCATGTCATTTAATAAGAATATTTTCAGTTAGAAAAGAGGATGAAAAGCAACAAAAACATAAGTCAACTCCTCAACTTTTCTTATATAATCTTGACTTAGTTTATCTATTTTTCCTTTTATCCAGTTGAAGGAAATGGTGGAGAAGTTGCCACCAGAAGCTTTAGATAGTGAAAATTGGAAAACCATACTTACTGGAGCTGAAGATTTTCTGAGAGTTAGTTCAGAATCTGAAATGCCCTCCATATCCCCAAGTAACAATTCTCAACAACAAAATGTTCCTAATAAACTTGACTCAAATGATAGTTCTTCTAAATTGCAAGACGAAAATAGTGAAACTGAAGGAGTTGAATCATCATCACGAGATGAAGGAAATGTTCTTCAAGAAAGTAACAACTCATATTTATCAAATAATGAAGCATCCATGTCTTTACAAAACTCTCTAAGAGAACCTTCAAGATCAATGAGAGAAGGAGAAACACAAGTCATTGAACAGTTTGAACCTGGTGTATATGTAACATTAATAGTAAAGCCTAATGGTATCAAGGCTTTCAAACGAGTTAGATTCAGGTACTGTCGTTATTTAGTTTTTATATGCAACAATTTTCAATTTCTTTCTCAACATGCATTCTGGTTATGTTTGAATTGTTATACAACCATTAACTTTATAAATTTAGCAATAGTTTTATCTTTATATGAAAATGTGGGTATGTATACTCAGTTTGTTTGTGTTCTTGTGAGTAAACTAAGACAATAATAGCATCTATATATGTTAATGATTAATAAATACATTGCATGAATGATGAATAAGATATTAGGTTTGCAAGCAACCCATCAACTATATATGTGATCTTCATTTCATAAATAAAATTCACAAAATTTGATAAATTTTATGTTTTTCTTGTCACTAAGTAATAAATAGTTTTCATTCTTCCATGTTATCATGTTTACATAAGTTCTTAGTTGATTATGAGAATTCTTTTATGTGACATGATATTGTTTTTTATTTGTAATTATTCCTATCTTCACGTTCTTAATTAGTTTTTGAAGATATATTTATACATATCTTTTGTGTAGTAAACGAAGGTTCCATGAACATCAAGCAGAAGAATGGTGGAATAAAAACAAAGATAGGGTGCTTAGGAAATATAGTACTTTAGCAGCTACAAAAGCTGATGGTTCTGCGTCATCTAACACGCTACCACCACCACCTGCAGAAGAAAATATTGAGGCAATGTCTTCCTAATTCTAATTCCTAGTTTTACTTAGGCGTCACTTTAGTTTGATGAAATGATAAATTATAGAAAATACCATTAATGTTTCATGTGTAGTGAAGAATGTATCTAGGTATATTAATTTAAGAGTTTTGTAGATTGTGAAGTTTGTGTAAATGATGATAAATGAAATGTTTATTCATATTTTGAAAAATATACACTTGTCGATGTTAAAATAAGTTCAATTTTTCAGGGATGAACTTTCTCACAAAATTCAAATATAAAAAAATGAGTGATAATTTCACTTCGATATATCAATGAAAATAAGTTTTCATGTGTAGTGTGGTTGATATCTAGTGCTCAAAATTCTGGTGAAGAATCTTAATTTAACATGACTTATGTATAGAAATGCTCTCTTTAGAAAGGCAAAAATAAACTGCATCAAATAATAATTAGTTGTTAATATATTAATGGTATGCATTAGCTTTATTAAGACAAAGTGATCAATGTGTTCCACTCCTAAGTAAAGTAACTTTATTCGAATGAGAAAAATATCATAAAATATCCACATCAGTGAGAAAATATCATAAAGTATATATATAAGTGAGAAAATAATTTTCTAATTGTTAATATATAAATGTTAGAAAGTTTTTACAAAAAGACATACTGAAATATATACTACGGATGTAGTAAATTTCACCTCGGGAAAGTTATAGCAAGTTTAGCTGGGTTTGGTTTTCCCATAACCAAAGTATAGGCCTTCTTGTCTGCTCCAGTTATGAGCTCCTTCATTTGATTGATTATGTGAAGATAACCAGCCACATCAGTAGGCAATATATTAAATTAAATCCCACTTCTATTAAAGAAAAACAAGCATATAAAATATTTACTCTCACACGAAATAGTTTCCACATTTCTTATAGCTACCTAAACCATATGACCAAGACTGTGAACCATTTACATATCCATTTTGTAATCATAGATAATAATCAAATGATGTCTCACATAATTCTTCTTATCCCATTCAAGGTTAGTAACATTAAGGATTCATTCTTGATATCCTTTCTTACTAGACAACAATATTCAAATAATATGCCCCATTGTGCCCCTCACTGTGGAAATTGCTCATGAAGGTACAATAGTCCTCTTGTTGCTCCCAAAGCAATGTGTTGTCTTGTGTCCCTCACTATGGAAATTGCTCATGAAGGTACAATAGTCCTCTTGCTGCTCCCAAAGAAATGTGCTTCCTAGTGCCCCAATTCAGCATTGGTTTACCTGACAACCACCAATTTGGTATTAGAATCCTTAGATACAATCTTTCTTGATAAAAATGTTTCTATCTTCATTTCTCTTTTTCACAAATAATATAAGAAATTTGTTACACTAAAAACACTATTTGCAAACATAAGGGTGATACTTTCAAAGTATGAAGCATATTAATAAGTTTATTCCATTATAAGTTAGCTACATAAATCACAATATATCAATAATATTAATGTTTAGCTAGAAAATAGAATAAAAGAAGCATAAATAAATTAAAGAAAACAATGGCATAAATAATAGGATTAGATACCAGCTTTTGGTTACGCTTCCCTTTTCCCATGACACTAAACTCCTACAACCTCCTCTGTTGCAGCTTCAGCCTTAACAACATACTCAAAATTTGTAACCTAAATTGTGGAATCCACTCAGTCGATCAAAAGCACAGAAACCCAACAAAAAACTAAATGCAAAAGAAAAACGGTAAATAAATTTCGTGTAGCAATTCTTGTAATAAAGGAAAGATTGATGTTGACATGGTAGGAAAATGTAATGGAGGCAAAGTGCTCCATCATCTATCAAGAACTACAAGTACATCTATAAAAAAATTCCTAAATATCAAAGAACTCATACTTTAAGAAATCATTACAATAGCATCACATGAATGGTCGTGAATCTTGAATCAAGCCATATAATGCTTTCACAACAACAAAATAATAATGAAAAAAATTCAGAGGCAACAGTGCACAGTCGATTAAGTTCATAAAAATTTGATTCGCATGTGTGAAAGAACAAACAAGCGATACAAACTACAAAGAGATAAAAAAAAAAAAGAAAGAGTGATCTAACCTAAAGAAGTGACAAAGGAAGGTAGTGAGTGAGAGCCGACAATAACGATTGAAGAAGGATTGAAAGAACTTAGATGATGGTGAGAAGTTTGAATAAGGAGAAGGGAAGCTAAGAAGGGAAAATGAGAAGGGAAGAAGGAAAAGCGAATGTGAAGTGGTGGAGAAGAAGGAGTGAAACCAGAAGATGAAAAAAGAAAACAGTGACGCAGCAAATGGGGAAAACTAGGGATTGTGAATATATACTAGTGCTTACCGGCGGTTTGCAGAAAAACTGCCAAAAAATTAATTTAAAAAATTTAAAATAGAAAACTTATCTGCGGTTATGTTTACTAAACCCGTTGGAAAAATGTTTTGAATAGAAAATTTAAAACTTAGTGGATTGTTTTTTAAAAGCTCCAGAAACTAAAGGCAGTTTTGAAAACCGCAAAAAAAAACCCCTACTATAATTAAATTTTTTTATAATAAGAATGACGAAGGAAAGTAGTGAGTGAGAGCTTACAATAACAATTGGAGAAGGATTGAGAGAACCTAGAAGATGGTGAGAAGTTTGAATAACGAGAATGGAAGCTAAGAAAGGGAATAAGAAGGGAAGAAGGAAAAGTGAATGTGAAGTGGTGGAGAAGAAGGAGTGAAACCAGAAGATGAAAAAAGAAAACAGCGACGCAGTAAATGGGGAAAACTAGGGATTGTAAATATATACTAGTGCTTACCGGCGGTTTGCAGAAAAACCGCCAAAAAATTAATTTAAAAAAATTAAAATAGAAAACTTAACTGCGGTTATGTTTACTAAACCCACTGGAAAAAAAGTTTTGAATAGAAAAATTAAAACTTCGTGGATTTTTTTTAAAAGCTCCAAAAACTAGAGGCAGTTTTGAAAACCGCGAAAAAGAAAACCTTTACTATAATTAAATATTTTTGTAGTGAGAAGCGACGAAGGAAAGTAGTGAGTGAGAGCTTACAATAACAATTGGAAAATGATTGAGAGAACCTAGAAGATGGTGAGAAGTTTGAATAAGGAGAAGGGAAGTTGAGAAGGGAAGAAAAGCGAATGTGAAGTGGTGGAGAAGAAGGAGTGAAACCAGAAAATGAAAAAAGAAAATAGCAACCCAACAAATGAGAAAAACTAAGAACTGTGAATATATACTAGTGCTTACTGGCGGTTTGCCGAAGCCAAAATATTAATTTAAAAATTTTAAAATAAAAAACTTAACTGCAGTTATGTTTACTAAATCCACTGGAAAAAAATTTTGAATAGAAAAATTAAAACTTCGTGGATTGTCTTTTAAAAGCTCCGGAAACTAGAGACAGTTTTGAAAACCACAAAATACAAACTCTACCATAATTAAATATTTTTGTGGTGTATCTAATCAATCTCAACCAATTTTCCACGTGCTTCTTTTAATTTTAATATCAGAAAACTCTTTTATAAAAATCACTGGTAGAAACTAGTTATTTGATCAAGTCATTCTAATTTTGTGCACCTTAGACTCATTTTTCTGTTAGCATGACAATATGTATAAGTAAGCATAAAAGAACTTGTCATTTTTATCTAGTTATACGTATTTGCAAAAGCTTTGAGATTAAGACACAATGAAAGAAAATGTTTTATGCTTAGAAATGTTTCTTTAACATGTAAACAACATTAAATTAGGTTGAAATATCAAACAAAAGGGAATTTAATTGTGATATCAAAACTTTTGCAAATTTAAGACGATCCATTAAGTTCATTTAAAAGACTTCACATCTAAAATACATTTTTGAAAGTAAAGAAAATAAATATAAAAAATAAAATGTTTTATATTAGTTCATCTTTATCATGTAAATTATGATTATTTTTTAGAAAATTATAAAGTTTCACCATCAACTGATTATAAATATTTTTTACTCAAGTCGCTACTGGTATATGTTAAGTTTTCTTTTCTAACTAGACTCTCTAATATCATAACACACTTCTAAGAAATAAGTTTAAGTTTTCTAAGACTAGATACAAAAATGTCAAACAGAAAATGCTTTATGTAGTTACATTTATAGCATTCATCTTGCATTTTCTTACTTGAAATTTTGTTTTAATCAAACATGACTATTAACCTAACTATTAAAGATGAGTAGGTTTAATTCCTTATCTCCTTAAACATTTTACTATAAATCTATATTTTTTTAGAAAAATAAATAATTGAAGAAATTGGTAGAAAAACCCTTAAAATAGTTGAAGAATTCCTAAGCATGAGTGTCATCTTTCTAAGGTTTAGCATGAGAAGTGGCTTTTAATACACTAATTTAAAAAAGACTGTCATGTTTATTGAGTGTAATTTGTGCATTTGGGATAAGAATTGGATTTTAAAGAGAAATAAGAATTGGGTTTTAAAGAGAAAAGAGGCTTCCCACATGGTGGGTGACAACTCAAAAGCTCTCTTTGTGCTTACATCGATCTTCAACTAAGTTTATTTATTATTAATTGTATCAACTTTTTCATCTCTTTCATCTATAAGTAGTTAAAGCTTTTTTTTCTAGGGCTTTGATATTGGAAAATACTCTTGCTTATTATCTTGAATTGAGGTAAATCATCTAGTGAACCATGTATTTAGATATGATTATGGTTCATTCGTCGTCTTTTAGTCATTGAGCTTAAAACAAGTTTTTTTGTTGCCAAGTTACGGAGGGGATTAATGCTTAATAAAAGAACCTAGGTTCTTTTCAAATAAGGAGTTATGATTTGGCATAAATTTGACAAAAGATGCTAATGTTGAAATTCAAAGTGTATAATTAAGTGTCACATAAGAAAGAATGGTGCTTAGTGAAATTTAACTTCAACACTTAATTTTGTTTGCACAAACTCAATTTGTTAGTTTAGTGCAAAAACACATTTTATAACAATTTTTTATATCGGTTACAATTCACCAGGTATAAAAAGTGGTATGGTAGCATAATTGTAAATAAAATAATAATTTCTATACTGGTTGTAATTATAACCCATATAAAAAGTGGATACAATGATATTTTTGTAATAAATAAGAAAACTTTCTATATCCACTAGTAAAAAACGGGACTACTAACGCGCTCATTATGGTTCGGTTGGTCAAAAACCGAAGCATAAAATGGAGCGGTGACATTTTTTAAATTATTGGGAAGTATATGCGTCGGTTCTATCTTAACCAAAGCCATAAAACCCGCGAAAGATGCCAAGAAAAGACTTTTCAGTTGATAAATATCTCTATTCAGGGTTTTTAGCCTCGGTTATCCTCAAAACCGAGGCCAAAACCCCCTACTCCAACTGAGAATCCTATCTGCAGTCTGACAAATATCTTTGTGCAAGGTTTTTGGCCTTGGTTACTCTCAGAACCGAGGTCAAAACCCCTCTACTCCACTGACATTCCCGCTTTGCACTCTAACGTTTGAACTGACAGACTTTTTGAAACCAAGGCCATATCCTCCTCTCATTAAGTTAGGCAGTTGTAACATTTAGATTTTCACAAAAGGTAATTAGTTTTGTGCAGGGGTTTTGGCCTCGGTTCTCCTTGGAACCGAGGTAAAAAGGTTCATTAAAATTACAAAAATGTCATTTAATATAATTTTTGAATTTTTTTCTGGGTTAGGCCTTGGTTCTAGTAGAGGCTTACTGCCTCGGTTAAAAAACTAACTAAGGTAATAACATGTGTTTATGTTTAAATTTCGCGAACAGAGGCATTTTTAAACAGAAGGTCTTCGTTTCAGTTTAAATTGCGTTGATGCTCTCTCTCGCCCTTAGGGTTCTCTCCGTCAATGTTTTGTTCTCTTCTTCATTCCTCTGTCGCGGCTTCACAAGAAGGAGGAAGCACCCATCTTCATCTTTTTATTTTCTTCCTATTTTTTTTCGCCTCGCAGTGAGGGAGGCGCGAACTTCCTTTTCCTCTTCTCCAACTCTGGTTCGTGTTTCGCATGGAGGAAGACTCCCTTTCGCTTCTCGGTGTTGGTTCGTTTTTGCAGGAAGGGAGGTGACTTCGATAGCTTAGGCGCATCTTTCTTTCTTGTGATGTGGTAGCAGCGGCGCCTCCGCGAGGGTTCGTATTCTGGTGTCTTCGCGACGAAGGGAATTCGCCTCTGACTCTAGCACGAAGTTTAGGGTTTCTGACCTCGTACCGATTTGGGATTTTTTTTTTTTTGAATCTAATTCCTGCGTTTTGAGGCTAGGGTTTTGGATTATGATATGGAAATTTGGGCTTTCTGTACTTGCAAAATTTTCTGGTAATTAGAGTTTTAATTGTTCTGGTTTTGAGAATTTCTGTTCGAGTTGGGTTTTTTTTTTTAAATTTCATGTAAGAGCTGGTGATTTAAAAAAAATAAATAAAGGGCTTTGACATCGGTTCTAGCCTGAACCGCTGCCATAGACCCATGTTATTACCTCAGGTGCAGAAGAACCGAAGCAGAAACCTTGGGCATATTACCTCAATTGGAACCGAGGCCAAAAGTCCCCACTTTTTTACCTCACCAGTATAGGTCTCGGTTCGAAAACTGAAGCGTATTTTTAAAAACAATCGTTGTTATTTCCCTTTGTTGCACTAGTGATCAGTTGTAATTATAATTAGTATAAAAGGTAGTTTCTTATTTTTTTTTATTTACGGACATCAACCTACAAACCCTCCACTTTTGACACCCTAGCTACATAACCACACACACTTCAATCGTGATTCCTTTTTTCCTTGGTCAAGCCACCTTCGCACAACCATGTCACTAACAGGTCACCACCACAATGACGCTAACTTTGGTGATTGTCTTCACCAGCACAAATTCTACTTCTTCTTCTCTCCCTATCTCTCTTCTCTACCCGAAAGTAGTCTCTCGTCATTGTTCCACTCCTTCATCCAACCATGGTCGTCACCCAAATGATTACCTCCAGAGCCATCACTGACTAAAAACAATTCTTTAAAAGCTCAAAGTGTAGGGTCCTAGCTTCAGAGTTGGCATTAGATGCAACACTGAAATAGGTTTGGGTTTGGTTGGTGGGTTGGGGTTCAAAAGTTGGTCGCCCTTCAACCACCTCGGCTTGGTTTTCAACATGGGAATAGGTTGTGGAGTTGGTGTTGGCTTCGGCTTCGGCCAAGGCTTTAACCACCAAAATATTTTCAAATCTCCACAAAACAATTGTTATTCAGATTTGATTGTATTATTTTTCTTCCTCCCATGTTCATTGTTCATTATTTAAAGTTGACACCTTTCATTGATTGTTTATGCACAATATTCATATATTAATATCATATGCTTTATTTGATTTGATTTAGTCTATGAAGTAACAATCACATGGTTACAAAAGAGAGAATGACAAATTGAGAGTTGGTGTGAAGCATGTAGCACGACAACAAAGTCATATGCCTTCTTCTATGATTTCAAGCTAGAGTATGCATCTTGGAGTGTTTGTCACTATCTCTCATGCATTTTTTACTGATACCATGTTTGTGGTATATTGTAAGCCTGGGTGGATAAACATGTTGAAATTGCTTTTGGTGTCATAAACCTTATAATTACAATGTAACATAATGCCTAACCCTTGTTTCCACTTGAATTCTTGTTTTGTTTCAATTTAGCATTTATAATCTTTTTGCCATTGAGGTTTTATTTTAATATGTTTCAATTTAGCATTTACAACCACCTACGCAACCAATTGACATTATAAACGACACAAAAAAGAGACTTTGTATATCAATTCTAAAACTGGTATAGAAAGTTCAATATTTTCTATACTCTTGTTTCTATTATGATTTTTTCATGATTTTAAGCCTCGTTCTTTGTTGTAGTATTATTTGTGATTTCAAGCTTCTTACTTTGTGCTCCAATAACGTTGTTGCTCATTCTTTTGACGGTCACCATGGCTACCTCAAATAAAGACAATTCTTATGTTCACTTCACTGGCAAGAATTATTTTGCTTGGGAATTTCAATTCAAGATGTATGTCAAAAGGAAAGAATTAAGAGTCACTTAGATGGGATAATGTTGTCATCAAAGGAGGAAGTTTCCTACATGAAAGGTAAAATATGCTTAAATTATTTCTTGGGTCCTTAGCATTATTGATCTTAAGTGATCAATAATTTGTGCTTTTTTACAATTGCTCAACAAATGTGGAATTATTTGAAGCATATTTACAACTAAGACAATATGACCAAGCATTTTAATTGGACCGAGAGATAGGCAATTACACCCAAGGTAATTTGTCTATTCAAGAGTGTTATTATAGTTTTCTGAATTTATGGATAGAGCATTCTACCATTTTATATGATGTTATTCCCCAAACTTTACTCTTGATTGTTTAAGAAGTCTATGACACTAGTAAGTCTGATCAATTTCTCATGAAACTTCATTTTGAGTTTAAGGTTGTCAAAAGTGTTTTGCATAATAAGAGTCTTGTTCCATCTTTAAATACATGTGTTGATGAACTTCTTAGGGAAGAACAACGTTTACTTACCCAAGGATCCATGACTAATCATGTTACTCTATTTCAAACCTGCTCTAGTTGCATATGTTGCCCATAATACAAGTAAAAGTCGTTATATGCGACAAGTCCAATACTTTTCTTGCAAAAAATTTGGTCATGTTGCTTCTAATTATCATAAAAAAAATTACAATTATTACATGCAATAGAGTCATAAGAAGTTTTGCGATTATTACAAACAACAGGGTCATATCACTGCTGATTATCCCACACATCCTCCACGACCAACACATGTTAAAAATATTTTTTTAGCTGCATAAATATTCTTGGAATATTTTTGAGGTATTTTAGTCTTGTTGTAGCAAAGTTGAACTCATAAAGGTATGAAAGTAAATTAATTAAAGCTTCAAAACACCTTAAATATAAATCCAAGAATAGAAAATAATCAAAACTATAAAAAAGTCAACTTAAACATTGCATGAAGAAGGCTAGAAAAGCATGACAAAGTAAAGAAGTTTGGCTAAGTTAAGAAAAGGGAACGGGCAACAAAAGTTGAACCTTGTAGTTTTCTCTATCTTTTTCCATAAAAAAGGGCTTTGATAATTGATAAATATTTATGATAACAAATAATTTGAGGAAATATTTCATTAGATATTTTATTTGATGTAATTAAATAACTACCTTATTTAACTACATTAGTAAATATTAAAAGATAATATTTGTCAAATCTTTTTTAATCTAACAAGATCTTCTTAAATATTTTTAGATCTCCACAACAATCAAATATATCTTAAAAATGTTGAATTATTTAAAAGATAATTAAAGGAGATTACATTATCAGAAAAAATATTACAACAATAGAAAACACATTAAGAAAGCTAATGAAACCTTTGAGGAACCTAATTTCTTTCTCTCCACCATCTTTCACGTTCTATACTCTCTCTTCTTATACTTTTATATTTCATGGAGTGTTAAGCCTCTAAGGTTGATTGTGCTGTAATATCTTAACTGAATTTTGAGTTTAGATGATTATGTTTTTTTTGTTCCTTTGATTCTTATTGTGATTTATTTTTATCTGTGTCTTTTTGTCTCTTGATCAAGTAAAAGTAATGATTTTTTCATTATAGCACATTAGCACGAAGTTAAATCTACATAATATAACAATTATGAGTTCTAGGTTTTTAATTTTAATTAAGAAGTTACTTTGATTAATGTTAGAAACTTTCATATGATTGGTTGAACTTTTGACAATAATTGAGAAGTTACTCTGATTAAAGGTGATTAGAATTAATCAACTTCTTTGGTTAATTATTTTTTTACTAGATATAAAAGGTAAAATAATAGACATGATTAAGCATACTAATATTTAATTGAGAAATTACTTTGATTAGATTTGCTATGATTAATCTAAAAAGCTCTTACTTTTGATTGAGAAGTTTCTTTGGTTAAACGTGAAGACGCCAACAAATTAGTTGGAAATTTACATTGATTAATTTGAAATCTTAGACAAAAAAATCAATAACAATAATCTTTAGAATTAATCAAGAAATTACTTTGGTTAATTAGTGTTTTACTATATATAAGTGGTAAAATAATAGACATGATTAAAGGTGAAAACTTTGATTAAAATTAATCAAGAAGCTACTATTTAATTAAGAAGTTACTTTGATTAAATTTGTTATGATTAATCTAAAAACTTCTTGCTTTAGATTGAGAAGCTACTTTGGCTAAAAGTAAGGACACCAATAAATTAATTGAGAAGTTACATTGATTAGTTTGAAATCTTAGACAATAAATAAATAACAATAATATTAAAAAAACAAATAATGAATAGTGAAATAAACTATTTTCTTTATTATTATTTTTATCTTTTTTAATTTTATTTTTTATTACATTTATTCTTTTGTGATATAATCTTTTATTTATCTTTAATTTATGGTATTATTTTTATTATATTAGACTAAGCCTTTCACTTTATAGATTACATAAGCACTAATTTGTTAGAAATCAATTTCGTGTTTGTTGGGAAATGACTTTTGACTTTACCCATTCTGTTTTGCTAGCTACTATCTTAGCAATACTGAAGTTGTTATAGTTTATTAGTATTAATTTGATTGCATCAATGACACTATTATCAAATTTGATGATGAAGGAGCCTAAAGTGGGATAATTATTTATGCTCAAATTTCTTTATAATAATTTATCTTTTGCTTTTAATAATGTTTTGAATCTCTATGAGGTTTGGCATAGATAATTGGGTCATCTAAATTTTATTATTTTGTCTCACTTGTTTAGAACTGGATTGTTGGGAAATAAAAAAATTTTCCTTGTACACCTATTTTTTGTTCTGTTTGGAAATTGTTTAAAAGTAAAATGCTTCTTATTCCAACTAGTATTCATCGTGCTTCGTCTTGCTTTGAAATAATTCATAATGATGTTTAGAGTATGTCATTTATTGCTTTTCATGCTCCTTATAAACATTTTGTCACATCATTTCTTTTGTCTTTCTTAAAACTCGCATTAATTATAATATTTTACATACTATTATATGTGTATGTTTTTTCATTTTCCTTTTCTTAAAAGGCATAAGCTTGGGGCACACTCAGTCCAGTGTGCTTTTTTGGGGTATAGTCCCTTTCATAAGGATCTTTTGTGTTATGATACTTCTAATCATCATTTTCAGATGTCCAAGAATTTGACATTTTTTATAGCCAATTTGTGTTTCCTTGTCTTTCTCCTATATCAAATGATGTTGTTATTCTTCCCATCTTTTCTACATTATCCCTATCTATATAACTTTTCCAACCTGGCTTCACAAGTTAGGAGAACGTCATCAACAAGTTTCCACTTTCCCTTTTAACTATGATCCGTTACATGTGTCTGTACCAGTTGAACCACGAGGATCTAGTATAATATCTCCAGCTTTTGATAGGTATTCTTTAGATAAGTATGCTTCTTCTCATACTTCTCTAGCAAGTTCTCTTTCTAGAACATTTGTTCATACTTGTTACTCAGTATTTTTTAATAATATACGTTGGGTAAAAGTAATGAATGATGAACTTCAAGCTTTACAAGAAAACTTTACATGGGATATTGATTCTTGCCCTCTAATATCAAACCCATAGGTTGCAAATGGGTGTATTTTGTGAAATTAAATTCTTATGGTTCTCTTAATCATTATAGGGCAAGATTAGTTTCCTTAGGAAACATATAGGAATATGACATTGATTATGATGAGACATTTACACTTGTTGCCAAAATGACAACTTTAAGAACTTCCCTTTTTATAGCCACCTCTAAGGGTTGGTCCTTTCATCAAATAGGTGTGAAGAATGTGTTTTTTCATGTGAGTTGATTGAACATATTTACATGTTTCCTCCTTAAGGCCTTTTCTCTTCATCTACAGACATGTGCAAGCTCAATCATTCTTTATATGGTCTGAAGCAGGCTCCCCGAGCATGGTAGGACATGTTTTGTTCCACTCTCCTTAGGTTCTCCTTTACATGGAGTAAATATGATTCCTCTTTGTTCATCCATTGCACACTAACAAGCATTGTTCTTCTATTTCTTTATGTTGATGATATGGTTATTATTGGCTCTAATCAAGCATCCATCAAGAAACTTAAACAACAATTACAAGCTTTATTTCATATGAAAGATCTTATACACTTGTACCATTTCCTTGGCCTTAAAGTTCAATCCACCTTCAATGGTACATTTCTCCATCAACACAAGTATACGACATATCTCATTTATATAGTTAGCCTTTAATCAGCTACTTTGGTGGATACTCCTCTTGAAGTTAATTTTAAATATCATTATGATGAGGGTGACCTTTTGCTTGATCCTTTATTATACCAACAATTAGTAGGTAATCTTAATTACTTGGCCATTACATGCCTTGACATCTCCTTTGTTGTTCAGCTAGTGAATCAATTCATGAACTCTCATCACCATCTCCATTTGGCAATATTTCATCACATAATTCGTTATTTGAAAGGTACCTCCTAACAAGGCTTATTTTTTTCCCATTGGCACACCTCCTAAATAATTGCTTATAGTGATGCCGATTGAGCTGGTTGTCCTGACATTTATTGATCAGTCACTAGTTGGTGCATGTTTCTAGGTTCTTCATTGATCTCATGGAAAAATAAGAAGTAACCATCTATATCTAAATCATCTACTGATTTGGGTAACGTGCCACATCTACTACTTGTTCTGAAATAATTTGGCTTTATAGTCTTTTGGTTTAACATTGGTTTCCTCAACACGATCTAACATCTCTTTCTGTTGACAATACAAGTATCATTCAGATTATTACAAATCTAGTGTTTCATTAGCACACCAAACATATTGAAGCATGTTGTCACTTTATTTGTGAAGCTTATGATGATCATGTTATTTTACTCCCTCGTGTCACTACTCAGCTTTAAGTTGCGGATATTCTTACCAAGGTTGTTCCTCACCTGTGTCATCAGTTTCTTGCTAGCAAATTGATGTTGCTTGACTAGCCCCATCAATTTGAGGGGGGTGTAAATCATGAATTAATTTGTCTCCTTAAATATTTTGATATGGTTTCTTAAGAATAAGCTACGAAATTCATAGATTAATTTGTTCTTCCTAATTTTAGACTATAGAATATTTTGTAATTATGAGTAATAATTATTATAAATATTACAAACATTATTTATAGCGTGAATAACAATAGTGAAAATGTATCAAGCCATTTTTCATGTACCTAGAATGCCATATGTCAATTATTATTAAACAACATCTTTCCTATTATGAGTCTCATTATTAAACAACATCTTTCCTATTATGAGTCTCATCTGCCATTCTGGAACATGAGGTTTTCTTGTAGTGAAGGTTTCTTCATGTATGGCTTAGCACCAAAATCGCTGATTAGCAGCATGACTCATATTTAAATTTTTGTAAATCGCCTTATGGGACTCAACATCAACTTTGGGGCTCATTGTCATCTTCTTAATTTCCTTCATTTTAATTGCAAAACAGTACAAACATGTCAATTTTCACATTTTATAACTTTTCTACTCCTCATTGTGTAATTGAATGCAAAATGGGTTGTTTTATTAAGTTTTATGTCAAATTCATACAAGATAAGTGCCTAAAAGATATATAATTATAAGTAAACTAGACACACTTTGATTTTTTATTTTGAAGTTATTTAACTTTTATGTTCTTTACTCTAATATCCCTAATGCATTTACTTTTGTCATCAGTTGCAATCAAACATAAACATATTGTATTTTATGGTTTAATACATTATTCTTCATTATATGTATTTCTCGATATTATAAATGATTTTGAAAGCTCGTAATTAAAATTGTCTGTCACAATAAAAATAGTTTGTTATAATCAAGTTGAGCAAATCCCTCTTTATAATTTTGAATAGTGCAACAATATTTAGAAATCATCTTAAAGAGAATCAGTAATTAATTTTATCATAATAAGTAGAAGGATTATCTATCTTTATGAATAAACCTTTCCCATTAACAAAATATGTCTCATAACATATCATAATTACCATGAGTTACAATCTACTCTAACCACACTTTTGTATTAAATAATTTTAAAATAAGCAAGATAATATAACTTTCGACAACATTGTCAAGAAAACATATTAAACAAAGAGCTATAAGTTACTATGTGGTATGAAATTACATGATGTATACGGAAAGAAAAAAACATATGTGGTGATATACTTTTAAGTTTACTATTACTATTTATGTTTTCTTTATTGCATGAGTAATTTTGGTTTAACAAGTGTTATAATTAAGCAAAAATGTTATTGATGTGAATTTGTTTTATTTATTGATATTTTTATTATTCGTTACATGTTATAGTGAGAAAATTGATATTTCTTATATATTATTATGTATTATATATTATTTTCTAAAACGAAATGAGTAATTAAATGAAATGAATAATATGCCCTATGATTGTCGATCAGTGATTGATTGGGCGGTCAAGTTCCTCACATTCTTAGTTAGTTATCAAAAACTGGACAGTCTTTATTAAAGAGTATGTACCCGATCATAAGTCACCCAATGGTTGACCAGGGATGCAAATTAAACACATTTATAAGTAAAGTATGTTTATCGACTATTGGGTCGTGATTAGGCCGATGTTAATTGAAAGCTCATTCTGAAACTTATAAATACAAGTTTAAGCTAAGGAGGTAGATGATTACATTTATAGCACTATTGAGAAATGATTATGATCACCGAACAATCATCTATTAACTTAAGCATCGAAGTGCCTTTTGTAGGTAACCCCCACACGGTACCATGGAGTGTTGGAGTAAAGACTTGGGTTTCTAAACAACTGAAAGGTTGTTTGGAGTTTAGTGTTGAAGACAATTGACCTCGACCCCACTGTTGAAACATTTTAGCGCCCACCGTGGGACCCGAGAATACTGAGTAACACCCTAATGGTGAACACAAGGAATATGGTGCAAGGAGGATAAGAGAACCACCAAGACCCAATGGAGATTACTAGAATGTTATAGCAATAAATGTTGGACATGCAGAATAGGCATGAAGAAGAGCTGACGACCTTGAAAGCCGAACATGTGGCTACTCGGCAAGAGCAGACCGCCCAGCATTCCACCCGTGGAACGGTTAATCGCCTTACCCCGGCTAAGGCTGAAGAAAACACCAATCTCGTGTAGAGGCAAGAACGAGAGCGGGTAAAGAGCATTACTTCGTGTAGACGGTGAACACAATTGGCCTATTGTCGTTCGTTAGTGCCATCATGGAGACGCACATCCTCGAACAGTTGGTTTTGCCAACTTTCAACATGTATGATGGATAATCAAATCCATATGACCACATGAAGATGTTTATAAACCATATGGCTTTTCACACTACCAATGACACAATTTGGTGTAGAGCTTTCTCCTTATCTCTTCAAGGAGAAGCACTAGAATGGTTTAACTCTTTACAACTCAACTCTATGGAGAATTTCAACATCTGCATGTTATTCGGTTAGTAGTTTACGGCAAGCCGGGTAAAGGACCTAACAACCCTAGCCTTGATGAGTATGAAGCAAGAGAAGGAAAAATAGTTGCGGGCTTTCATGAGACATTATAGGCAAATCGTTCGACGAATTAAGGATTTGTATCATGACTTCGCCCTACAACATGTCGTGACGACCCTAAAGCTAGGGTTGTTTGCCGATAGTTTATGTCAAAATTCGCTCAAGTTAGTGGAGGAGTTGAGAAAGCGGGCGGTCGAGGATATGAGGATGGAAGACATGCGAGAGTTTTGAAGGAAGCAGTATGAGGAGGCTGCCAACAGTGAGAAGAAAGAGTTGAAGAAGCCAAGCAACAACAATAACAAGCCGAGTGGCTCGTGCCCTAAGGACCTCCCACGTGGTCCACGTTTCCATTAGTGTACCTCGCTTAATGCACCACGAGCGAAGATTTTGCAAGAAGTCCTGAGTGCGGATCTGATCCCTGCTCCCAAGAGAAGACCAACCCCTCCTGGAGTCGATGACAATAAACATTGATTATATTATAAGAACATGAGACACAACATCGATGAGTATGTGACCCTAAAGACAACATTGAGGAGTATGTGATCCATACAATGAGCAGATTGTAAGGTTTGCTTCCGAACGGGTTGACACCCGAAGGTACGCGGATTTACGAACCAAGATGGGTACCGAACGGGACAACAAGGAGCTCAAGGTAAGGTTCCTTCTTGTGGAGGCGAATACCTTCTACAACATGTTGATCAAACAGTTATGCCTCAACGCTTTCGAGGCAATCATCTTCACCCCCACCTCGCCATGAAGTTCCCTACAGAGAGAGGAACGGTCTATACGGTCCACGTGGACCTTAAGAATACCAAAAAATGTTATGCAGTTGGGCTGAGAATGGAACCTTATGTTCCATTGAGGAAGGTCAAATGGTTAGAGTGGTCATGGTCGATCTAGTTGTTGATCACGCCGATCACCTCCAACTCAGCCGACGTTATTCGAGTCTTATGCCACGAGGTCAACCTTGCGAGATCTTTGGTCCAATACAGAGGAAACTTAAATCGATCATCCTCATTGAAAAACTTTGACCAATCGGCTTCCATTATTAGAACCTTGAAAAACTTAAGTTTAATCATTCTCGTAATTCCTATTTATGTTGGGTTTTCTCAAATAGGTCACTTTAATATTTTTTTTCCAATTGGGTCCCTAAAAGTGAAAAATTGTAACAATTGGCTCCTTGCAGTTAAATTGGGTTAACAGGGTTAACTTTCAAGTGACGTGTCAGTGTGAGGTGGATTAATTTAATAAGCAGAGCCTTTTAGGTGGAAAATGTTTAATAAAAAAATTTTAAAAAAAGGATTATCATCCATTACGATGAAGCACCACCCAGAAATCTTCTTTCTTGTGCATCACCCAAAAATCTTTTTCCATGTGCATCAAGCCTGTAAAAGGAAACCCAAAAATCAACCCCAAATTACGATGAATCACACCTCACAACAAAACTGTAGAGAAATCTCAAATTTCACAAACTCTGGAACCCTAATCGCAATCTACCCCAAATCGCCTAATTTGAATCTCCATGCATCATTGCGAAACCTAGACGTGAGCCATTGCTATTTGCCCAACAGAAAACCCAAATTCGCATTCGCCTTCAACCTTACTGATTCGCACCTCCACCATCTTTGTGATGTAAACCCATTAGCGTCGTTGCGATTCGCGAACCAACTTCACCATGATGTGTGATGTTGCATCTTCTCCTCCTTTGTCAATCGCAAGCAACCTACAAAATATCAAAATAGAAACCCATATTAAAATCACAACCTCTATCGGGATGAACCCTAATTGCGAAATCCAATTCACACGACCATCTTCCATGGCCATCATCTTCTCTTTCGTTCGTGACCCTTCCATTTTCGAAGATCTTAGGGTTGGGCCTTCGAAGATTTCCTTGGTTAATATTATCGAGGACGATTTTAAAGTTGGTTCCGATTGAGATTCTTGGGGTGCTTTTGTTGTTTGCATGGATTGAATTAACCATCATGCAAGAGACATGAAGACTAAAAAAAAGTCCTTCATTATGCTCATTTGTGTTGCTGTTTCACTCACTAGTTCAAATGCTGCTTTAGGGTTTTTTGTCGTCATTGTGCTCTACTTGCTCCTCAATTTGAGGGAGCTTGAGTGTGCAAGTTTTCCCTTTGGATTTTGCTCATCCAAAACCATCAAGTCTTCTTTGCAGGAAGAAAATGCAAGCTTAATTGCAGAACCTTTTTTTTTAATCTTTTAATTAAATATTTTTCACCTAAGCGCTCTGCATATGCCACGTCTTTAAATTAATCCACCTCACACTAACACTTCACCTGAAAGTTAACCCCGTTAGCCCAATTTAACGGTAGGGAGCCAATTACTTCATTTTTTCACTTTTAGGGACCCAACTGGAAAAAAAAATATAAGAAAGAGATCTATTTGAAAATATCCAACATAAATAAGGACTACAAGAATGATTAAATAAAAAATTTATTCTTAAACTCCTTATAGGAGACCGAGAACAACTTGAACAACCACTTCCCCTGCTTGAATATCAAGGAGGTCCACCCCCGCTTGATATTCGGGTGTGTGCAGAAATAGTGAAGAAAGATGGCTGAAGTGGGAGTGAGGTCGAGGGTGGCGCAAATAATCGCGAATGCTTGTGTGTATGCGCACCCGTTCAGGTGAAGTTGTGATGATGCCATGTTCAACTCCCTTAGCACACCCCTCTGAAAGTCTTTGAGTGAGATCTGAATGTACATCTTGTTGAACAGAAAGGCAAACATGATAAAGAAGTCATCACGATTGTCTCCCTTCCCTTGAAACACCCGTTCGTTCCCCTTGTACACCATCAACTTGATGAAGGAGCCATCCCCAAAAGCCTTTAAGATGCAACTTTGTTCGGCCCAATACTCTAGTTGGTTCTTCATGTGGAAGAATGTCAAGAAATCACCTATTTCGTGGGACGCCCATTCATAACTAGAGATAATGGGGAGAGTTTGGACAAGCTCCACACCCTGATTGGTTGCGTTGATCTCCACGCCACCAAAAATGAAACTTTTAACCCCAAATCAAGTGGTCTTATTATCATCTACGTTGACATTGCTATCAATTAGACCCTCATCCCGCTTGGTTAACCCAAAGATAGACGAAGAAATAGATCTCGACACCAATGAAGACGAGGCATCATCATCCCCGACCGTCCCTCCCCAAAAACTCCTCAGACAAATACAAGTTAACAATTGATATTATTACATGAAGGAAAGAATACCGCTCGGTAGGTAGAGAAGGTTGAAGAGAATGATGAAAATGACAGGGAAGACCCACCCCTATTTATAACTAACCACCTCCTACCGTCGAGCGATATTCGCCGTTAAATAAAGTGAGATCCCACGACCCAAATCATGCAACCCTATGCATTCTGCCAAGCGTGAATCAAGAAGTGTTTCAGGCCTCTTTTCCAACGATCATTTTCTACAAAAGGACGAACGATCTTAAACGCCACTAATACACACTAGATCAAGTAGTTGTGGTCGCCCATTTTCACAAACCCCTTTGCCAATTATTCCAAGCTTGGGCTTGAGGGGCCTGTGTGTCGTATGAATGTCTGATCAGTGGTTTACTGGGTGGTCAACTTCTTAACATTTTTAGTCAGCTTCCAAAATTCGAACGATCTTTATTGGAGAGTCAGTCACCGATCAATAAGTCACTTAATGGTTGATCAGGAATGCAAATTAAATACGTTTATAGGTAAAACATGTTTATCAACTATTGGGACGTGATTATGTCGATGTTAATTGAAAGCCCATTCCGAAACTTATAAATACAAGTTTAAAATAAAAAAAGTAGGTAATTATATTTATTGCACGGTTGAGAATTGACTTTGATAATCAAACAATCATCTACTAATTTAAGTATTAAATGTCTTTCCATACTATCAAGAAGTATTTGAGTAAAGATTTAGATTGCTAAACAATGAAATGTTATTTAGATTTTAATGTTAAAGACAATTGACATCTATCCACTACCGAAATACCATATAATTGTAATAAGAAGTTTTATCCTATTTTTACATTACATTGAAATTGTTCCATCTTCTTGTATTATAGCATACATGACCAAATTCCAACGGCTTTCTCCCACTGTATTTGTATTATACATGTATCATCACCAAATTCAAAATATATCACCGATTTAAAGAATAACCTTAATAAAGTAGAAATAATAAAAAGTATTTTAAAAATGAAATGTCAGATAACTTAATACAAACATATATATATATATATATATTTTTTTTTTTTTTACTTTTTATAACAGCCATCAGTGTTACATTAATTTGTAAAATGCTGATAAATCACACCATATTTTTCCGTGATTCTAATTGTAATGCTCCCACATCCAATTATTTTTCTATTATCATCATTAGTGACGTTAGGCTTATGTAATAAAATATTACAATATAGTTAACTGTTGTTTTTAAAATAAAGGGAAGAATAGGCTGTCTCATGCAAATTTTCAATTTATTTTTTTTCCCGTTCCAAAAAAGAAAAGTTTATTAAATTCCCCCAATATTTTTTTTCTCGGTTTGGTTTCACAAAATCGCAATTTGTATCACTCGTTTCCGTTTCCCTTCGTGGAGAGACAGTGCCTGCCGCCACTGTTCTATGCGCCCCCTTCTTCTTCATCATCGCCATCATCACCTTCTCTACCATCATCATCAACACCACCGCCACCATAACCATCACTATCATAGTCTTCAACGTCACCATCACCATCTTCATATTCTTCATCCTGCGAAAAGCTAGGGTTCCCTCCGTGTCAAAACCCTCCGCTATTCCATGTACGATCACTGAGGAGGGTTTCTGATTTGGATGGCATTGGGAGATTTGATGGCCTCTCGCTTTTCACAATCCACTGTTCTCGTCGTTCCCAGCCAAAACCACCACGACGATTCCACCGCCTCCTCTTCCTCCTCCTCCGTCGCCGTCGTCACAGCCAGTAACAACACTGAAGATGCCGATTTCGCGAACCGCGGCGACTCTGAAGCCGCCATCGCTAGCAGCAGCGGCAATTACACCGGGAATGGCGCCACCAGCATGGCCTACCTGCCGCAGACTGTGGTCCTCTGCGAGCTCCGCCACGAAGCCTTCGAGGCCGCCGTCCCCGCCGGCCCCGCCGACAGCGGCCTAGTCTCCAAGTGGCGACCCAAGGATAGGGTCAGTTCAATCGCTCTGGAAAGTTGGATTCAGTTGTTGTTTGTTAACCTTGTTTGTATTATATGCATTTTGTTATGATGAATCGGTGATTTACGATTTTCGTTAAATAGATATTGGAAAATTGTGAGTAGTGTGTCGTACTGCGTACATAAATTTGGGAAATGTAGAGAAAAAGGGCGTGTAGGTCAATGCAGTGGCAGCATTGGTGAGTGTGAATGGATGGCTTTGTTTTACTATGTTTGTGTATGTGATAATGTTGTTCGGGACTTGTCAAGGACGTAAAATGTTTGACCAGTTAAATATTCAGTCTTGTTAAGACAGGTCTAGATCCTTTGAAATGCAAAAGTGAAATGCTGAGTGAAACTGAACCAATGATTAATGAGAAAATCGAGTGAGGTCTGTGATGTTTGTGGGTTTTGATGCGGCTTCTTTCTTTACTACCCAGAGTGCACTGTGTACTTCAGCGGATCTTGAATTTGATCAATTCAAAATAATGATAACGTTATTGTAGTGGACCTAATTGATACTTGCATTGGGGAAATTTCTTCTATTACTTGTGTGCTTGGTGTTTGATGAATTCTTATTTTGCTAAAGATTTGGCTGTAAAAGTGGATGAATTATCCTGGAATTTGCTTGACTGAATTAATGATTTCGTAATGGAGGTGGGAAAGATTGTTTACATGTCTCTTTTTAGGGGACTTGTGTAAATCCTGGTAGCTTGCATTATGAAGTGGCTTGTTTACATTAAATGAAGGTTGCTAGCTTCTTATATTGGTTGAAATTGCTTTACTCTTGACAGAGGTGGATTTTGGTCTAAGTGTACGCATGTAAAATTAAGTATATGATTTTTTATAAGGAGCATTGTTAAATTCCAACCCTTTTTAAAAGTGTGAAATAAGCAGTTCACCTTTTGCGTAGTCTGATTCTTTCAATTTTAAATTGTGTTAGCAGTTTGCCAATGATCTTTAATTATTCCCTTCTTGTTCGTTTTTGGCAACTAGTGCAATTGCATTTTGTTAAAAAAAAAAGTCGAAGCTTCTTCAACATGAGTAGTTGCTTGACAATTAATCTTCTAAAGGTATAGATAGCATGTCAATTTTGGATATTCTGGCTGTCCGGCATTTGCTATTTTTCAATCTGTCTTATTACAGCTGTGGATGTAACTTTGGAATGAAGATTGAACGAAGGGGTTGTGCTCTACTCAATAACATATAATTTCTTTCTGCATTTGAAATAAGGCATGACGAAGTGTGAAATGTATAAATGTGGTTTACTTTTCTGATAAGTTTTATACTGTTGGTTCGATACTTTTTTGGGGAGAGGGTCGGGTGGAGCTTATTTTTAAAGATAACATTTCTTCTATTTATATAGGATTTCTTGAATAGTAGTCTACCTTTGCAATGGATTTCTGGTGTAAATTATATTGATATTTTAACATTTTTCTTCACAATCAGAATATATTTTTTATCGAATTGTCTGTTTCTTCCTCTCAGATGTTTTAAATACTTCTTGAAGATGTTTATGTTATATCTGTTGTAAGATTTATGCTCCATTTTAACTCTAATTTTGTGGTGCAGATGAAGACAGGATGTGTAGCTCTAGTATTATGTTTGAACATTAGTGTGGACCCACCAGATGTAATAAAGATATCTCCTTGTGCTAGAATGGAGTGCTGGATAGGTCTCTTGTTACCTTTCATCTCATTTTATTTAATTGTTTTCTGTAGTTTGTACTCTCAAGTTGTTTCCTGGATTTGATATCTTTTGCATTACTTTTGCTCATTTCATGTTTGGAAATAGCTTCGGGCTTCTTAATAATATTATATGACTTGTTTTTGTTATTAACTATTTGTTTTTACAAGTTCGTATTTCTGATGTGTGCTGTTTTGCATTTATATTTTATGGATGAACTCTTTGATTCATTCTTGTCTTCAGCTTTTTATCCAGCCATTAACTTTTTGATCCCCAGCCTTGTTATTTAGAGTTATTTGCAACTTGTTGATAAAAAATGTAGCTGAATGGGTTGAGTAGAATCTTTGTGATACATCAAAACTTTGGAGGCTTGCGACCATGATTAAGCTGCAAACAGTTTTTGATGCTTACCTTGTTCAATATCGCAGATCCATTTTCTATGGCACCACAAAAGGCATTGGAATCAATTGGAAAAACTTTGAGCAGTCAGTATGAAAGATGGCAACCAAAGGTGGGAATGTTTAACTGCTTGTTCTCATGTTATGTTTGAAATTGTTTTGTAGTTAACCTTTTTGGGATCTTTATAGGCTCGCTATAAATGTCAACTTGACCCGACAGTGGATGAGGTGAAGAAACTTTGTACTACTTGTCGGAGATATGCAAAGTCAGAAAGGGTTTTATTCCATTACAATGGGCATGGTGTCCCAAAACCAACAGCTAATGGTGAAATCTGGGTCTTCAATAAGGTCAATGTTGTATTTTTAGTTCTTGATGCAAGGTAGTTACTTGATAAATCAGATATTGTTCTCTTCATCCTAGCAATGTAAGCCTTGTTGAAAAAAAGTTGGCGTGGTTGGTTACAAAAATTGCCAGTCAACTTGTTAACTCATCTGAGTTTATTTTCCTACACCCTCAAACCTAGTTAACTCATGTAAACACGAGCATACTTGCTCAAACTAGTGTAAAATCATGAGTTTAGAGTTGATTCAGCAAGATAGTTGAACATTAGAAAAAAACCATAATGACACTGGATTTGTTTGTTTCTAGGTCATATTTTATGCTAAACGCATCTATGGAACAATTTTATGGTTCACTGGTTCTCTCTTGCAAGTTTCTGCCTGTTTTAGGTGCTGATGTTGTGTTCTATTGCAAGAACAAATCTCTCTTGGTGTCTTGCTCAGCTCTGCTCCATTTTGTGTTTCTGATTCTCCTGGACACTTTGCAATGTCACTTCTGTACCATTTCCTTTCCCTTGTTCAGTTTCATATACAGGGCTGGTGCAAACTACAAATTAGTGGGTTGTGTCATTAGGGCTTGATTTTTTTAGTCCTCTCTTGCTATTTTGGACAATTGGACCTCAGTTTAAGACCATCAACTTATTTTTTATGTAAAGCATAGGATCTTATATAATCAACTAGAGTAAGGATAAAGGGACAATAATATTGAAAAAGTATAAAAAACTTTAAAAAAGTATGTAATATGATCAACTAATGATAATATTACAGTAAAAAATATAAAAGCGTTATTTATAACATCATATAATATTGAATTATTATGTTATTTGTAAGTTTTTTATTGCTTGAAGTAAAATCTTGCTACTTTGTGAAGCTTTCGTGAGTTTAGATAAACTTTGGAGTTTGACTACCTTGTGTGTATAGGTTCTCACCTCTTTAAAAATATGCCGTTATCAATAGAGAAAATAGTATAAAAGATAAAAATGGGAGAATGGAAAATGAATGATTCTGTATGTATGAGACAAAGCCATGAATAGAAGCAAAATAGGGTGGCAAAAGTATGAGAATAAAATGGGTAACAAAGCCATTCACTATTTAGGCATGATGAATATATTGTATTTTACTTATTTTACTTTCATGCCTTTGCTCAGATTTTTGTCAGCAAGTGCAACAAGGGGTATATTAAGTAGTCATAAAAAAAGTAAATAAATATAAATGGTATTTATTTTGTACATGAGAAGAGTTCACAATAATCATTTTGTTAGAAAAGGCAAAAGTTTTTACTCCTGACCTTACATCGATAATAACTGATAAAAGGTTAAAACTAAACTGGAATTGTATCCTATCGCAAATGCCTTATTAGTTTAACTTTTGCTACTAGATATCATGGGTTCCAATTGAGTATAAAGCCCTCAGTTACAATATCATGATGAGAATAACTACAAGGCATTCCTATTCTCATTTTCATCATATGTTATGCAGAGTTATACGCAGTATATCCCATTACCCATCAATGAACTTGATTCTTGGCTGAAGACCCCATCAATTTATGTTTTTGATTGCTCTGCAGCTGGGTTGATTGTGAATTCCTTCATTGAGGTATCCACACAAAACCATGTTATTAAATACTTATAAAAAAAATCCAAATGTATTGCTACTGATTTTGTCTTTTTTGGACTGCCAAATTTGTTACTGGACTTGTTATTGATAAGCTTCATGAGTGGAGTGCTTCCAACTCCACTGTGTCCCAAAGGGATTGCATTCTGCTTGCAGCATGTGAAGCACACGAGACTTTGCCTCAGAGTGCAGAATTCCCTGCTGATGTGTTTACATCATGCCTTACAACGCCTATAAAGATGGCATTACGATGGTGAAACTTCTCATTAATTCCTACTTAGTTTATCTTGTTTAGAATGTTTAATATGAAACATTGACGTAGGTTTAGCATACATTATTATTATTTTTGTTTAAACATTAGCATTATGCATGAATTTTGAATGCATTGTGCATGGAGTTCTAAATAATGAACATTTTTGTTACATGAATTGTTTTACATTACCCTCCCAATCTTTAATCTGATTATACTTTCCTATATGTGACCCTTACTTAACTACTTTTATCTAATAGCATTTCATGATGGCAGATTGTATTCATCATAATCCAGAATCATAAATGTCAGTTTTTATCATACAGTTTCTCCTTAGGAGTATTATTGCGTTTAACTGATTTATTATCTTCAATGTAACTTTTGCAGCTGGACTTTTTGTTAACTACATTAGTTATAGGAGAAAAAAGCCAGTGATAAAAATGTTTATTTTTACTATGAAATTGATTATATGCCCAACATCTACATTTGCATTACTAACTTAACTGTCCTCATTTTCTCTAGCTCCTGAACTTTCAAGTGTTGGCAAGTGACAATTGTATATCTCAGCAAACTGGCTCTTGATACCTTTTGTGTGATGTAAATTTTCTCTAGGTTTTGTACACGATCATTACTTCGTGAATCACTTGATTATTCACTTATAGACAAGATACCTGGCCGTCCTAATGATCGAAAGACACTTCTAGGTGAATTGAATTGGATCTTTACAGCAGTAACTGATACGATTGCCTGGAATGTTCTTCCCCATGGTGGGTCTCAACCCTCACTTTCATTTTCTCTGACTTACTAAATTGCAACAGTTTCTTTTTAAATTCCAGTTATTTAGCAAGCAATTTTAGTTGGTATCTTTTTATCTTATATTGATAATTATTTTGTCCTGCAGATCTTTTTCAAAGACTGTTCAGACAGGATTTGCTTGTTGCTAGTCTGTTTCGAAATTTTCTACTTGCTGAGAGAATCATGCGATCTGCAAATTGTTCTCCTGTTTCTCACCCAATGTTACCTCCAACCCACCAGCATCATATGTGGTATTGTTGGTGATTATTGTTATGATATTTTTTTGTGTTGCGAAATTTTTAGACAGTTTATGTTTTTTCTCCATACTTCAGGGATGCATGGGACATGGCTGCTGAGCTGTGCCTCTCTCAACTTCCATCTTTAGTTGAGGATCCTAATGCTGAATTTCAGGTATCTTGAATTCTGGATTTATTTTTTGTAATAGCTTTAATGTAGAGTTCGTTCTGGTATTGAATATTAACTAGTAACAATTAGCTAAGGTATTCTGATTTGTTAAGGAATAATTGCAATACGAAGGATTATGTATGAGTTTTGAGCTTACCTGACGAAGTATGTTATTGTTCTCTATCAGCCTAGTACATTTTTCACTGAGCAGTTGACAGCATTTGAGGTATGGCTTGACCATGGTTCTGAACATAAGAAACCACCAGAGCAGTTGCCTATAGTTCTTCAGGTGCGATTTATGTTTTTGTCTTTGTTTCTTTTCGAGCTATTGTGTTGCTTTATAATACTCTTGTTAGGTAGGTTACTTGATTTTTATGAAATCAACTGTCTGTTCCTGTTCCTTATTAACCTTTTGATGGGTAAGTGTTTCTTATTATTATCCTTATGATAGACATTTGTCTAAATGATGTATGTGTAGTGAGCATCCACTCTCTTAACAATGGGTCTAGCCATATCTAGCTGTAATAGCAATGGACATTTTCTGTTTTGTTCATTCAACATACATTACTCTAATTGTCCTAAAATGTTTTTCTGAAAGTGTGTTATGGTCAATTCTTGTCTCAATTATTTACTATTCATTTATTTAAGGAACTTTCTTGCAATTTGTTTGACTTGGCAATCATCTTCCTATTTCTTGATTCTATATAGGTTCAGAAATTTCACCCTTGGATCATTTGCAAAATCACCTTTCAATCGTTCTTACACGCTATTGACTTGAATTAGTTTTTCCTTTTTTTCACAATAAGTATACTTTATACTTCTGGGAAAATCGATTGCCAGTTGTTTATACCTTTTCCATGCATTGTTCCTGTATCAGGTTTTACTTAGTCAATGCCATCGCTATCGGGCCTTAGTGCTGCTTGGAAGGTTCCTTGATATGGGGCCATGGGCGGTTGATCTGGTAGTTTTTCTCTAGATTCATTAACTATTGTTCCATTTGTTTTACCTATTTATTTATTTATTTATCTGTAAAGGTTTACGAGAACTTAATACCTAGTTTTTAATGTAGGCATTATCTGTTGGAATATTTCCTTATGTTCTAAAGCTATTACAAACAACAACACCAGAACTACGTCAGATCCTTGTATTCATATGGACAAAGATTCTTGCACTTGACAAGGTAGATTCGGTGGAAAATGAATTCTTTATGTAAATGTCAATTACATGTTGGTTTTTAGTTATTTTAGAGATGTAGTTGTTTATTATGGTAGGCATTGAAAAGTATGTGATTGTTTTTTTCAATATTATATTCGACCAAACATGTGTTAAATCATGTTGAAATTTTGTCTTGGTCAGTGAAGGTTACTTTTACTGTGGTAGTTATTGCAGTATATTCGCTTGCTTTGCATGGTGCTGGATGTGCCAAGAAAAGTTGAATATGAGAACATTTGAAAAAGATATAGTTTTTTTTTATCCAAAATTAATCTGAACCAAGCATGCATTAAATCAGGTTGAAATTTTGTCTTACTCACTGAAGGCTTTTAATCTAGTATTGCACTATATACATTAGCTTTGCATGGGGCTGGACAAGCCAAGAAAAGTAGAAAGATTGAGGAAGAAGATAAGGAAAATAGGGAAAGAAGCATTTAACCTTTGTTTTGACTAGAAAAGAGGATACATTAAGGGAGGAGGAAGTTTTAAAAATTTTAATTGAGGGAAAACTTTGGAAGATTTTGGTTTCTTGAAGTTCTTTTTCATGAACTTTCTTTGCGCCCTCTAAACCCTATTTTTATCTTCTGCAATAAAACTTTCAAATTTAAATACACGTCTTTCATACTTTTTTTTTTCAAACCAAACATATGTATGGCCATAATGCTATTACTCAATCATCCCATATCCTACTTGTTATAACTATAGAATAAGGAACATAACCTATATAATGAAGAATATATAGATTATACACACACACACACACATATATATATATATATATATATATATATATATTATTAGGGAACGTTATAATATATATCTATATCATGTCTTTATTTTTAGAGGATATATCACGTTCAATATAAATAAAACATCCATGTCTAAAAATCATACCATTTCAGATCAATATTTCTTTCTTTCCTATAGTTTAATATGGTATCTAGAGTCTTTTTCAAAACTATGTTGGCTTGACCCCCTGCCTTAGGATGATAATTTCTTGGGGAAACCTTTTTCTTAGGTTTGCATGCACTATTCTAGTGCTGCCTCTGATGAGTTTTTGATGACCATCATTAGCTTCAGCAAACATAAGGTTGGGATTGCACTGTGCCTTATAATGATACTTTCTTGGGGAAACCTTTTTCTTAGGTTAGCTTGCACTATTCTAGTGCTGCCTCTGATGAGTTTTTTGATGACCATCATTTAGCTTTGGCAAACATAAGGTTGGGATTGCGCTGTGCCAACCTATCCAACCATCCTAAAGCCGATGCAAACCACCCATCAACATGCTTAAACGAGCGTCTTATCTCTTGTTCTGACCACAACTCCTGTTGGTGCATGGCAGCATGTGTAGTGGTGCCAGACAGTTGACCAACCTGTGCCCAGGTCACGTCCTTTATGTGCTCCTACCTATAGTAGTGGCGGATCCATTAGAGTTCGTTTGCTGGTCCAGTCTACTTCTTCACCAAGGAAAAAAATGTCTTCCAGCTCCATATCATCATTTAGAACAAATTTTCATATCTTTTCCTAACCATATTGTTAGTATTGAAAAGATAGATGAGTTTAACTATTCAACTTAGGCTTCCAAAATTGGGTTATGATTAAGTAGGTTGCACAACAAATCCTATCTTACGACAATTCCTGATTTTGTTCCTATAGAACAGTGTAAACAATGGATAAATCCATGCTCAACTATGTAGCGTTATTACATCTATAATTCACACTTCGCTTAAACCTATTTTTTTTGTCCCCATGATATGTGCACTTCTATTTGGAGTGAGGATTGTGCTTCCCTTTATAGCAACGACACTCCGCCCATACAAAGTGTGCAAAGAGCCCTATGTCTGTGTTATGCAACTTCATGCTGCCTTACATGATTTTAGCGAGCTCCTTCCCCCATATGCATATTTAAAGAAGGAATTTAAGAATCACAATGTTTATGACCTTAGGCTTGTAAGGTTTGCCACAAGAGTATTTTGGTACACATGATTTGATTCTGGGATCATGATATACCCTACTATGACTTCTACATCATTTCCGGTTCCCCATGTCTTATAAAATAAACATACATACATATTTCACAATGGATATTGTTCAATATATTATATTATTAGATATCCTAGATAGATATCTTATCTTTATCTTTTATTTTTAGTTATTTTGTTATTATTCTTTATTTGTATTTTGGGTTTAGTTCATATTTTCCTTATTATAAATACAGTACCTTATGTGGATTTTTCTACACAAGGGAGATTAATCCCATATAGTTTTTACTATATTCAATAGACATAACAGTGACAAGTGTTGGAAGCTACATGGGGAACCACATTGTTCAACCAATATTACCCATGCATCTAATGTTGAGCCACCTGTTGCTCCCACACTACCAATTGGTTTATCTTGTATGTCTTTGACAACATATGAAGACTTAATTGAATGGTGAGAGACACCTCAATCTACTAGTAACAATATTTTGGTGGCATATTGGCATTAATCTGCTTGTCCATATCAATCTCCAGTATTCGGGTCATTGACACTAGTGTAAATGTTCATATATCTGATAACCATTTTTTTTCTTATCCTTTACAACTACGGCCAATTTTCCTTTTATAACTACTAGGAATGGTTCACAAACACAAGCTTGCAGCATGGGTAATATCCAACCCCTCTCATCCATTGCTAACATTGTTCTTTGTGTTCCTAAATTCCCTTTTAGTTTACTTTCACTGAAATCGAAATCCCATGACATCATCTTCACTTTCACTAAAATTAATGTTACCTTGTAAGACCAAATATTTGGTATGATGATTGGCGTTAGATATACGAGGCATGTCATTTAAGAAAACATGTTTGTTGGTTGTTTCATGATAGTCCCATTAAACAAGATTCATCTCATTTTTTTCTAGTTCATCTTGTATTGTTGTTCCTTTTGGTTCTAAATATCTTATTGCTTTATTGATGATTATTACAAATGTACCTGGGTCCAGTTCTATGGTGAGTGCCTGGTCCAGTTCGCCGATGCAGATTTTCGCTTCCTCTTCTTTGGTTTGAGTGGGCTCACTCACTCTCTCGTAGCCTTTTCTTTCTCCCTCCACGCAATGTCAGATACATATTATATACATATATTTGTTTTCTGATTTAAATTGTTTTTATTATTTTCTGTTGCGTGTTATTTGTTATACACTCTTAGAGTATAACTTAATGGCGAATTTGATTGCTACAAAGATTTCTTGCTTGCCAAAGAATACACAAAAGTCTATGGGCAAGGTTATTTTAGCACTTCTCTTGTTGCAAAAATGACATATATGAGACATCTTTTTTATAATTCAAATATTCACCATTGGACTATGTCTCGGCTTGACATCAAGAATACATTTTTGCATGGTGATCTTGATAGCGACATGAGAAACCTTTTGGATTTGGTGCTCAAGGGGAGTGATATGGCCTAAAGCAATCATCCCATGCACAGTTTGGGCAGTTTTGAATTATCATCCAAAAATTTGGAATGACGTAGTGATGTTGATCATTCAATGTTTTATTGTCATTCTCCCTAAGGATGTATGTATTTCTCATGGACAACATTGTTATCATAGGTAGTGGTGATAAGAAGGGTATTGTCCAACTAAAACGATATCTTAAAAGTTTCATTCAAAAGATCTTGCCTTGGTCTAGAGGTTGTATAGTCCAAGGATGGTTTGATCAAACTAACAAAAAGAATATGCTGCCGACATTTTGGAAGAAACAGGGATGTTAAATGCTAAGCTTATGGGATATCAATGGATCTCAGTGTCAAACTTGTACCTGATTAGGGAGAACCGTATTTTGATCTTGGGAGATACAAGTTAGTTGGTAAGCTAAATTGTTTTGTTGTAACTTGTCCTAACATTGCCTCTGTAGTGAGTGTAGTAAATTAATTTTTCAACTCTTCCTAGTCAAGTTGTTGGTTATTATGATGCTAACTTGGTAGGGTCACCGTGTGATAGACACTTTACTTCAATATATTGTGTTCTTGTTGGAGGCAATTTAATATCATGGAAAAGTAAGAAATGAAATGTCATGGCAAGATGAAGTGTAGAAGCATAATACAAGATAATAATGACATTAGTCATTTATGAGCTCATATAGCTAAAAAAACTCAGCTTGAATTTGGAGAAGATTCCCAAATGCACCTTATATGTGTCAACTAGGCACCATTACACAATGCTTCTAATCTTGTCTTTCATGAGAGGACCAAATTCATTGAAGTAAATTGTCATTTCAAAAGGGAATAAGTGAAGTGTGAAAATATCACCCCTAAATTTTTCAGCTTAGTGAACAGTAGGCTAGCATATTCACCACGTGTTTAGGAGGACCAAAGATTGATCAAAATTGCATCAAGCCATGCACATGTGATTTATAAGCTCCAACTCGAGGGAGAATGTTATAATTATAGAATAAGAAATAGATTCTCTCTCTCTCTCTCTCTCTCTCTATATATATATATATATATATATATATATATATATATATATATATCAACAGTGTCTTTATTTATTCTCATATATCCTTATATGCTTCAGCTTTAAGGGGAGTGTTATAATTGTAAAAATAAAGTGTATATCCTATCATTCTTTATTGGAGAGGATATTGAATCTCTGTTTCTTTTGTATTGATTCCTTTTTCTCAATATGAATGAGGCATCCTTATTGTCTTAGAAACATACAGTTTCAGCTCAATAAACTCCATTATCATAGTTACGAATATTCTGTTTTTTGCTGACCTTATTGAATGTCTGCTGTGTCTGGTATGACTTTGTTCCATTTTCTGTGTTGTAGTCATGTCAGGTTGATCTAGTGAAGGATGGTGGTCATATCTATTTCATTAAGTTTCTTGATAGCATGGAAGCATATCCAGAGCAACGGGCAATGGCTGCTTTTGTTTTGGCTGTGATTGTTGACGGTCATAGACGCGGCCAAGAAGCTTGTATGGAAGCTGGTTTGATTCATGTCTGCTTAAAGCACCTTCAGAGTTCATGTCCTATTGATTCACAAACTGAACCCCTTTTCCTTCAGTGGCTTTGCCTGTGTCTGGGGAAATTGTGGGAAGACTTCTCAGAGGCACAAACAATTGGTTTACAGGACGATGCAACTACTATATTTGCTCCTCTATTGTCTGAACCCCAGCCAGAGGTTTATGCCCTACTTATTGGTTCTATTTCCAGTTGCCAGATGATTACAATTTTTGATGAATTAATCAAATAAATTTAGTCATTCAATTTATTGTTTCAGGTTAGGGCATCTGCTGTTTTTGCACTGGGTACCCTTCTTGATGTGGGATTTGATACATGTAGAAGTGTTGGTGGCGATGAAGAATGCGACGATGATGAAAAGTTTAGGGCTGAAGTTAGTATAGTTAAGAGTATGTTAGGTGTTGCTTCAGATGGGAGTCCATTGGTGAGGGCAGAGGTAGCAGTAGGTAGGTGATTAATATTTTGTTTTGAATTTGTGAATACATTTAATTTTCTTGTGATTAGATTGGTAGAGCTCAGACAGGAGGTTGTTGTTTTTAATATATATCATCATTGCAATTTTTTAATTATTTGCAAACAAGTTCCTAACAGCTGGTTGTTTTTGAACTTAGAGAAAGATGACAAGCCTTAAAACAAAGTAACTGTTACTGGTGAATAAGAAAGAAAATATCTGCAGAAAAAGTCATCAAACTTGCATCTAAAAACATTTTTATTTGTGTTTCTATTGTAGCTTCTAATTTTATTGCAATGCTGTTAATCAGTTTGTAGTCTAAGACAACTTAATGTTGTCAATAGAGTATAGGAGAGCTGCTATACTTTAGAAATGGATCTGAGGCATGTTGCTGACTTTTTTTTTTCAACTGTCAGCTTTAGCACGATTTGCTTTTGGCCACAACAAGCACCTGAAGTCTATTGCTGCTGCATATTGGAAGCCCCAACCTAATTCTTTGATTAATTCCTTACCTTCATTGGCTAATATAAAAGGTTCAGTTGGTGGATATCCTAAACAGAACCAACATATACCTCATGGAAGTATTGTTTCCCCTCAAATTGGTCCTATCAGGGTTGGAAGTGACAATTCTCCTGTGGTTCGAGATGGACGGGTCTCTTCTAGCAGTCCTCTTACTAGTTCGGGAATCATGCATGGGTCCCCATTGTCTGATGATTCATCTCATCATTCTGATTCAGGAATTCTAAATGATGGTTTCAGCAATGGAGTGGTTAACCACACTGGACCAAAGCCCTTGGACAATGCATTGTATTCACAATGTGTACTTGCTATGTGTACTTTAGCCAAAGATCCATCTCCACGCATTGCAAATCTTGGTCGTCGAGTACTGTCCATCATAGGTATTGAACAAGTGGTTGCAAAACCAATGAAGTCTAGTGGTGTTCGAACTGCTGAATCTACAGCTTCTCCAGCTCTTGCTGGACTGGCTCGATCCTCATCTTGGTTTGATATGAATGGAGGTAGATCTCTTTTTCAGTTTTACTTAATGGTTGATCCTCTTGGATAATAACTTCCAAAGCAGTTTCATGAAGTTTATCTCCAATTTTATTTGTTATAATCCCTGCTGCATTGTTGCAAGCCTTTCTGCTAATTATTGCTTGTTGCTCTGACAGGACATTTACCACTGACCTTCAGAACTCCTCCGGTCAGTCCTCCTCGCCCAAGTTATATAACTGGAATGCGTAGAGTCTGTTCATTGGAGTTTAGGCCCCACCTAATGAATTCTCCGGACTCTGGATTGGCTGATCCACTTTTAGGTTCTGGTGGAGCTTCTGGAACTTCAGATAGAAGCTTTCTTCCACAGTCAACTATCTATAGTTGGAGTTGTGGGCACTTTTCCAAACCACTATTAACTGCTGCAGATGATAGTGAAGAAGTATCGGCCAGAAGAGAGGAGAAGGAAAAGCTTGCACTGGAGCACATAGCAAAATGCCAGCACTCTGGTTTGGATTTCTCTTTTTATTTTTATTAAGTGTGTTGCTTACAGATGTATGGCTGACATTCTATTTTTTCGTTGCAGATGTTAGCAGGCTTACAAATCCAATTGCTAAGTGGGACATCAAGGGTACACAAACAGCATTGCTGCAACCTTTCTCCCCTATAGTAATAGCTGCTGATGAGAATGAACGTATCAGGTATGTGAAGCTAATCCATAACTTTATAAGTTAAACTGGGACTGTTATGAAGCTGGGCATAGCTTTTTTAGTTTAGGTAATGTTAGGACAATTGTTTACAGGCCTATAAAAATCATCTGTGGTGAATTTCTAGAAGTAATATATTTCAAAATATATTCAGGGTTGGTAGCACTTGGAAGACTGAGTGACGTTTATTAGTTATGAGGACTTGACAACTGAATGACAATTACCTAGCATAATTTATACACAGTAGGAATTCAGACTTTTAACCTGGTTAGAGTATAATGATCTTTGGAGTTCTCTGCAGGATATGGAACCATGAGGAGGCAGCACTGCTTAACAGTTTTGATAATCATGATTTTCCTGACAAAGGGATTTCTAAGCTCTGCCTTGTAAATGAGCTTGATGATAGTTTGCTCCTTGCTGCTTCATGTACTTTTCTCGCCTGTTTAATATTATTATACATTTCATTCTCTACTTGTTAGTACTTTAATCTTATCGGTGAATCTTATGGTGCAGCTGATGGAAACATACGGATTTGGAAAGATTATACTCTGAAGGGTAAACAAAAACTTGTCACTGCATTCTCTTCAATTCATGGTCATAAACCTGGTGTGAGGAGTCTCAATGCAGTTGTTGATTGGCAACAACAATGTGGTTATCTGGTAAGATTATTTTTTTAATCATTCTTGGAAGTGTTGGAAATATTTCTCTTCCCCCATGTGTTAAATTGAATGTCTAATTATTTCCTCGTATTGTGAAGCTAATGATTTTCTTATGGTGTTCTTTGTTACATTTTTACATTTAACAGTATGCATCGGGTGAGATATCATCTACTTTGTTATGGGATGTTGATAAAGAGCAGCTTGTTAATACTATACCTTCATCATCAGATTGCAGTGTCTCAGCGTTGGTAAGCTTCAGCTATGCGAGAATGCTTTGTCAGTAATTTTGCTTGATATAGACAGTTAAGCAGTTGTTTTACCTTGTGAGGGTTTACTAAATTTTCCAAGGTAATTGAGCTGAATTCCTGAGTTTTTGCTTGCCAACCTCATTTAGAACAGGTTTCTTTACTGATAAGTCGTGTTTTATAAAGCCTTTTTTTTAATAATGATCGATGGCTTCTTACTGTTGAAATGCCCCCGTGCCCCTTTTTCTGGGGCCTCTTCAAGGTACATGATTGTTTTTGAACGTGAAGACTGAAGCACCTTTGTTGATCTTATTGTATTTGCCTTTGCCATAGATAGTTGTCTATCTCAAATAATAATGCAGTGGCCGCCCCCGAATCTGCTAAGGGCTAGTGTTATTTTCACTATTCTCAAGTTTTGTCAAACATTAAATAATAATTAAACCTAACCGATATTGATTCCCCATATTGATGATATTCACGAATCATCAATCATGACTGCCCCCTTTTAGTATTATTTTACTCGTTCCTTAACTACGTAATAAAGCAATTATCCTTTGATTTTTACACATTTTGTCATGTGGTTCAGGCTGCATCTCAAGTTCACGGGGGACATTTTGCGGCTGGTTTTGTTGATGGTTCTGTCAGACTTTATGATGTCAGAATACCTGAAATGTAAGCACCTCAGATGAATTTCTTCCATCATGATGCAAATAATAGCATGGTTCTTTGTTAACTTTTATTGATGTGATTGAATCCAGCATCATTGTTGTTTATCACCTACATGTTTTGATATGGTCATGCATGCATCTAATAATGAATTTATGATTTAATTTCCTCAATCAATACTAGTGTTTTAAGTTTTATCGTAAGTATAAAGCTTTTAAGGTCCAATTTAGAAGTCTCTGTCTCTGTAATCACTAATGGCAATAATGCTTCTTAGGCTCGTCTGTGAATTAAGACCTCATACGCAAAGAGTAGAAAAAGTTGTGGGGATTGGCTTTCAACCTGGATTAGACCAAGGAAAGGTAAAAAGAGCATCTTCATAGTTTGATATGTTTTTTCTTTTGAGTTGTCATTCTTAAATTTGTGAATTTGATTTGAAGTTGATTAATCAATTATGTCACACTGTTGGTTTTCTTCAGATTATCAGTGCTTCTCAGGCTGGGGACATCCAATTTCTTGATATAAGAAATGTTAGGAGCACCTATCTTACTATCGAAGCTCATAGGGGATCACTCACAGCATTAGCTGTACATAGACATGCTCCAATTATTGCTAGTGGTTCAGCGAAACAACTCATTAAAGTTTTTAGTCTGGAGGGTGATCAACTAGGCACCATTCGTTACTATCCTACACTAATGGCCCAGAAAATTGGTTCTGTAAGTTGTCTAAATTTCCATCCATACCAGGTGTTACTTGCTGCTGGTGCTGCAGATGCATGCGTTTGTATCTATGCTGACGACAACACTCAAGCAAGATGAATCTGCATTTTTTTCCCATGATTTCATCGGTTGTCTCCAGCTCAGAAGAGTGCATCAAACATCACTCAGGAACGCCACGCATATTTCTTGCAGTTGGGTAATCCTGTCATGATGCTTTAATCCCTCTCCGCTGTGAATACATCTGAAAATATTGGTAGGGGTATATTCTGCTGATAGTGTATGCAAGATATTCATTAGCCTCCATGGTTAGAGGGTTGCACTCGACTGGAAGAAAATCGTGCTTATTGATTGGAGGCTTCGGCAAATAATGTCAATCGTCGTAAATGTGTGTAAATATCATTTTCTCCATAATTATTTTCTATTCCTGTTTTGCGTGCTATTCCCACCTTTTGTAAATTTTTGTCAGATTACATAAGCTAGTTTGCTGACAAATGTGGTCCTGGAAATGGGGCATCTCACTCATGATTGTAGTTTCCGTTGAATTGGGGGACCCTTGTTTTTAACCAACGTGTAATTAAATTCAAGTTTGTCCAAGTGTGCAATTTCTTTTCTCAACCTAAATCTGGGTTTTCGCAATTTTATCTTTATACCATGACAACAATAACGCATATTAGCTAGAATTTTCAGTAAGCTGATTCTAGTGGTTTTGCCGTAACAAGGGGAAGTGATTTTCGACATCTAAAGTTTCCAATAAAATAAAAATGACCCGATCAAAACAAATAAGGAAAAGTCATGTGATTTGATGGGAGGCAGTTTCTTCTTGCACGTCCCATGTTTCCTCTTATTCTTACATGCTTTATTTTCGTGTTGTGTAATTGAGAAGTTAAAAATAATCTTTATATCATGCAATCTAAAGGTTTTCTGGATTAATATAATTCAGATTTTATTTTTGACTTTTGAATTTTACAACTCAGAAGTCATTTTAACCACTAAAAAATAGTTTAGATTGTTGAATCTACAAGTTAAAAATAATTTTCAGATTATATAATTTTTTAACAATTTAAAATGTTTTTTTTTTCTCCAAAAATATTATTTTTGAATTATACTAGTAAAAATTAACTCTGAAAAAAAATAATAAGAAAAAATAACTTTAAAATTCCACAATCTAAATTATGTTTTCCAAATTACATAATTAAAAAATCTTATTTTAAAATAAAGAATTCCCAATTGTACAATCTAAATATCACCTCTTTTACTTTTGGATTATACAATTTTAAAGTCATTTGTTATTTGACTTCAAAATTGTAAAATTAAGGACAATCGAAATGAATTTGTGACAGTGCAGGAAGAAGCTCCCTTCACGGGATATTTTACAAGGGCGTATGTTGTCAACAATTAAGGACATTGAACACGTTTATGAATATCAAGTACCTTTATAGTGGTCAGCGATCAATCGATGAACGAACGAGAACCACTACCAAAAACTAAAATATTACATCAAATAATGTTCAAAGTCTGTCGTCTTATGGTCTGTTACACATAAAATAGGAAGAGTCACTTGTATCAATCTAGAACTTCCATAAGCTGCAACCAATACTGCCGGTCCCATATTTTCACTTACGACCCCCAACCATACCAGGTCCCATTGTCCCAGACAAGTTGGATGACGAACCACTGCTGCTGGTCATCTTAACCTTTCCATTTGTGTCTCCGAAAACATTCAAATCTTCAAATAACCTGTAAAAGACGGAACAAAAGTCTTTTGTCCTGTTGCACTCTCTGGAGTTCCACCGGTACCTACTCTGTCAGGGAATGAATTATTGTGTAGCACGGGCATTACCCCTGGAGCAGAAGAATAAGATACTGTTGTATTGGCTTCTGTTGAAATCACATTTGCAGCAGGCGAGTGATTTTGATAGTTGGCATATCCAGGTGTAGCTGCCCATGGCGGGGGAGGATATCTTGAAGGGTATTGAAGATGTTGATTCTGAAATTGTTGCTGTGGCTGAGGTTGATGGCCATGCATGGTTTGAGGCTGATACTGTAGCTGGGGTTGAGGATGGCACTGTGAACGGGGTTCGGGTGTTTGGTACTGTGGCTGATACTGTAGTGGTTGCGGTTCACTAGGGGGTTGCAAATGTTGTTGATGAGGGCTATATTGATGATGATATTGAGGTTGTTGAAATACATGTTGGGGTTGTGGCAGGGTTTGTGGTTGCAATTGCTCCTGTTGGGCGGGTTGATGATGGTGTTGTTGGGCTTCATAATGTGTATGTGGAGAGGAGGGTGGGGATGGGGTTTGAGATTGGCATTGATACGTTTGATCTTGAGGCAGGGTTTGAAATTCTGACTGAGATTGATTCTGAGCCCAAGGGACAACGTAACTGTTGTACGGAAAATTTCCCAGATATGTTTGGGAAGCATGAGAAAGCCCCTAGTGAAAGACTGAAAAGAAAAACGTGCTTCAATAACTGAGCCACAAAATATGGAACATGTTATCAGTTCTAACTGACCTCCGAAGTAGCTGTGCAAATTCATCTTCCTCATCATCACTCTGGCTCCTAGTATCAGAAAACACTATGCCTGGATAGGTAGCTTTAGGTGATGAAGAAGACTTTCCAGGGCTGGAGCTACAAATATTGGATTGATCTAAACTACATTGAGCTTCATTTGGCACAGTATTGGAACTTGCCCCTTGAATTGGGAACGGAGTACCAGAAGCAATTGCATCATGCCTTGCAAGCAAACTTTGAGTAATATCATTTAATTCCAGGCCTTGTCCAAGAAGCTCCTCGTCTCTACGAGAAAGCCAAGATGATAACAAAAGATTGTTCCACATATATGTGGACAGACTTCACAAAGTAACAAACAAGTACAAGAGAGTATGTGCCAGAAGGAAAAGCCGTGTGGAACTAACCCAGTTGTTGTTAGCATCTGCATCAACTTTTTCTGGTTTGTGCGACAGCGATCGACAAGATCAATAATTACTTCTTCTTTTACAGCCTATAAAGCATAAAACCAGACACTAAGTCATTTTCACTTAGCAGACAGGAGATTTCAGAATGCCAAGCAAAACAGTATAACTTACTGCACGATCGCTAGGATTTGCAGCCTGCAACATGTCACTCAAAAGATCTAAAGCATATCGCATGGAGTCCAAGCTTGGCATACTGAATATCTCAAGACCAGTTAGCTAAAATACAGATTTGGCAACACAAAAGTTGACACAAAGGATGGACAGAGGAAGCAAGGGTGAAAAAAGGAAGCCGAGATTAACCTTAAACTTTCTATCTCTGTTGCCATAGTTTCATCCAGTGTTTTTGATGAATTGCTTGCCATCCAATATCCAGCTGGCATATTTCTTGAAGTTGGATGGGTAGAAGGAGGAGTAAATATTGCAGCTGCATCCGGTGT
Source organism: Vigna angularis (assembly GCF_016808095.1). Lineage (NCBI taxonomy): Eukaryota > Viridiplantae > Streptophyta > Magnoliopsida > Fabales > Fabaceae > Vigna > Vigna angularis. The sequence continues at coordinate 13,007,443 of NC_068971.1, forward strand.
GCGCTTTGGAAAAACTACTCCATATTGCTGACATTCATATAATCCAACACACTATGACGATGATATAATCTGATGGTCATTGAATTACAACTCGCATGTGGCTATGGCTTACAGATATCAATTCAATCCTTAAAATGTAAATTTGCAACAAACGGGATGATGGTTGGGTTTTGCCAGGGGACAATTCTCCACGCGGAGGTGATGATAAAATTAAGTGTTTTGAACCTTAAAAAGTTAAAATTCACCCATTTCTCACTAAAGAATTGCAACACTTAGGAAACTTTTAGCAAAACTTCGGAGTTATTTTGATGCGACACATTTACTTACAAACAACAAATTTGTGTACATGTCACAATAAGAAGTAAAAGTGTCTTCTTAAAATTTGTAACCTCACCCATAAGATGAACCAGATTGTCTATCATTTAAAGAGTATTGACAAAAGTCACGAATATTATTTTGAAAATCTAGCATCCCACTCTGCACATGAAATTATCAACAAAGAGTTGGATAAAAACCGATCAAGAAATTTTATCAAGTAGACAGCTACCTTTAACTCCTTACATGCCCGATAGTACTGAGGATGTTTACCACCTGATCCCCCGAATGCCTCTTGCCATAAGTCCAGCAATATTAAGATTTTATCCCTCACTTGCATACCTTCCTAAATTATAATTACATTTGTTTCATGTCAGACGAGACAAATCAAATAAAAAAAAATAGTTTGCTGGAAATAGTAGTAATTTAATATAGAACCCATCCATATTTTGATTAGTAAATATTAGGTTTAAACCTTTTAGTTGTCCCTATTTACGTGGATTTTTCCCAGTTTGATCCCCTTTTAATTAGAATCCCCAATTGAGTTTTATAAGTGCTAATTTGAATCAATTGAGTCCCTGCCGTTAAATTTAGATAACGGGGTTAAGTTTTTGCACAGGTGGAAGATTGATGTGTCAAATTTTTAAAACGTGGCATACTGAGAGTTGAATACGTGGAATTTAGCAACTTTTTAAATTTTAATAATATGAATTTCTGAAATGGGATTTAGGGTTCATAGAAGAGGAAGAAGAAGCTACAGGTGGCAAAGAAGATGAAAGTAAATCTGTCATTAAATGGACAAAGGATGACCAAAAGAACCTCATGGATATGGGAAATTTAGAGCTGGAAAGGAACACGCGGTTGGAGAATCTTATTGCTAGAAGAAGAAAGGAGATTAATATCTGAAAAGAATCTAATAGACTTAGACTTTGCTGATATTCCCAATAAAAACGCAACCCAGAAAAACCCAAAACAGCATCCAGAGCACCACCGTGAATCTCCTCGCGCGATCTCCTTCTTTCACCTGTAATTCCCAAAATCCAGAAAACGCAAAAAAAAAACCAAACTGCCACTCTCCCTGAAATCGCGAGTCTTCTCCTCCATCACCGCCGCACAACCCAGAATCGCATCAACCTACATCGCGCCACCTTCACTTGCAGATCTAGAAAAGCCAGAATCGCCGTAACCACCAAGAACTTCTTCTCCATAGATCGTGACACAAACCCTGCAAGAAACCACTTCTCAGAATCGCGTCACCGCTTCCATCTTCTTCCTCCTCCAGAGATTTCGAAACCGACGTCGCGGTAGTGCACCATCTCCCCTTCGCGGCATAGAAGCAAGAACAATTTTCCCCAGTTTGCTGAAATGCAATTGGAGTGGATTTGATCAACAACCACTTCTCAGATCTACAACCACTTAATCTTCATCCCTTCGTCTGATCTACAACCATTTCTCAGATTTTTAATCCCATTCAATTTAATTGAACCCTAAATCCCATTTCAGAAATCCTAATATTATATTATTACATTTTACCAAAATTCCACGCAAGCCTAAACCATGCCACGTCTTAAAACTTTGACACATCAATCTTCCACCTGTGCAAAAAATTAACCCCGTTAACAAAATTTAACGGTAGGGGCTCAATTATATCAAATTAACATTTATAAGGACTCAATTGAAAATTCTAATAAGAAGGGGATCAAACTGGAAAAAACTCACATAAATAGGGACAACTAAAGGGTTTAACCTAAATATTAAGATTCTTTTGATAAGTAAAAGCAGGGTGTATCACCTTATCAAACAGAAGACTTGATTAATTATTATACATTTAACAGAAAAGATTTGATACAATTTTACAGAAAAGGAAGAATGATGAATGAAAAGATTTGATAGCTTAATCAAATAGAAGTATTAATAAATTATTTCAGAAAATGTCACCTTATGAATTATACAAACAGTGCACCTGTAATGGATGTAAACTTCTCTCTACATTCTAGAGGAATTCTCCCTTTAAACATCAATGATAGAGGTTTAGTCATAACGATCTGACGTTGTTTATAACCACACATTTTCATGAAGAATGCAATAACAATTTCTTGCAAGCATGAAATACAAAAGCTAATCCAAGAAGTTTTCCACTAAAACCACTATTAGATGTTAAGATGTGTGTTTCTGTTATTTGGGCTCATCCTATTCTGTATTAAGGACATTGGCCCACATCTTACAATATAAATAAATTACCCTATGTGTATGCTAAACACACAAGGGATATTTTCTCCCAATCTTCTCTATTTCTCACATGGTATCTAGAGCACAGGAATAGTTTCCGCCAACTCCACGGTCTCCGGTACCCATCACCACCACTGTCGTTGTAGTCGCCACCGCCACCGCCGTCGTCGCCGCCGTCGCCGGAGTTCCAGAATCGACCGACGACCACACCATCGAATCGTCTCGGTCGGGCGACCACCGTGGTACAAAGATCGCGGCGAACGGACCACTCACGCGCCGCCGCAACAGTCACCACTGCCGCCGCTTCCCGTCGCGCGTGCCGGTGCGTCGCTGGAGTGTTCCGCCGTCGATCAGAATCGTCGTGATCACCTCCTTGCCCTCTTTTTGGATCTGTGGTCGTTGCATCAATCAGAGCACTTTGGATTTTTAGGGTTTCTCCCTCTCAATGGCGTCTTCCTCGCCTACAAACACCTCTGTTGGTGGCTCATCTTCTGATCCCTCAATATACACCAATTATGTGAATGTACACTTGTCCATTGACAAGTTAGATGGCACAAATTATGCAACATAGGCATCCGACATCAAACTTCAGTCAGGGGTACTTAGATCACCTTACTCAAAATGTGACTACTCCTAACATAGATGACACTTCCCGCTGGATGAAAATTGATGCTCAGTTATGCATTGTTATAAAGTCCACCATTCACTCCTCACTGAAACAAATGTTTTGATCATATGAAACATGTTCAGAAGTATGGGCACAAGTGAAGTTGTTATACACAAATGATACTCAGCATCTTTATGGTGTTTGTCAGGACCTGTTAACTATTATTGGTCCATGCCCTTCTTCATGATTTTAATGATATATTACCTCCTGCTTCCACTCCTGCTGAAGAATTGGAACAACGATCAAAGTTCTTCATGTTGTTGGCATTATACGACTCTCTGATGATGTCTCTCATGTCCGTGATCAGATTTTGGGTTCTCCTGTCATACCCAACTTTACTTCTACTTGTTCTGCTCTTTTGCGTATACCAAGCAAACCCGTCACTGAGACATCTCCTCGTATTGATGATTTCTCTGTTATGGCTACCCAACGTGATGATCGAAGTCGGTCTCGCAAGCCAAGTAAAGGACGTCCAAAATGTGACCACTGTGGCAAGTTAGGCCACAAAATTGATAGATGTTATGCGCTTCATGGACGTCCTCCTCGACCTGTAGCAATGGTTAATTCTGATCCACCTCCCCGATCACCATCTGTAGACCATCCTACTTCATCTAATACCGTAGAACAACCTGCAATCTTTAACGAATTTCTCAAATGGTATGAGGATCGTCAGCACTCTAGTTCCACTACATTTGCATCTGTTACACGTACAGGTACACCTTTTGTTGGTCTGACTCACTCCCTCGGACCTTGGGTCCTTGACTCAGGCGCCACCAATCATATCACTGGTAAAAAGTCCTTGTTTTCTTCCTTGTCGTGTCCAGATAATTTACCCTCGGTAACAATGGCTGATGGGTCTAGAGTTTCATCTCATGGTGTTGGTACTGTTAATATTTTTCCATCCATATCCATTGATCATGTACTTTATGTCCCTAGGTCTCCCTTCAATTTATTGTCCATTAGTCATCTAACTCGTACTCTTAATTGTGTTATTTCATTTACTAAAGATTCTGTTTGGTTGTAAGACCGGAGTTTGAAACACATGATTGGCACAGGATGGGAGTCTCATGGCCTTTATCATCTCCGCCCTTCTCCACATGTTGGCGTAATCATGAATCACCATCCCTTCTTCATGCTCAGTTAGGTCATCATAGTCTTGCCAAACTACAACAACTTGTCCCGAGGTTGTCAAAATTATCAAGTTTGTCGTGTGAGTCTTGTCAGTTAGGGAAATATACTCGTAGTTCCTTTCCTAGTAGTGTCTCACAACAGGCGTCGTCCCCCTTTTCATTGGTTCATTCTAACATTTGGGGACCTAGTCGTGTTAAGTCCACTTTAGGTTTTCAGTATTTTGTTACCTTTATTGATGACTATTCCAGATGTATTTGGTTGTTTTTAATGAAGAATCGTTCTGAGTTGTTTTCTATTTTCCAATCTTTTTTTAATGAAATAAAAACACAGTTTGGGGTTTCTATTCGAAATTTACGCAGTGATAATGGCCGTGAATACCTTTCTCAACCATTTAAACATTTTATGGCTTTTCATGGCATTCTTCACCAAACCTCATGTGCTTATACCCTTCAACAAAATGGGGTGGCTGAGCGCAAGAATAGACACCTTATTGAAACAACTCACCCTTCTCATTCATGGTCAAGTACCCTCACGTTTTTGGGGTGATGCTGTTCTCACGACATGTTATCTTATCAATCGCATTCCATCTTCCGTCCTAGATAACAAAATCCCTCATTCTATCTTATTTCCTCAAGACCCTCTACATCCATTACCTCTTAGAGTTTTTGGGTCTACATGTTTTGTTCATGATTTTAGTCCTGGTCTTGATAAGTTATCTCCTAGGTCTCACAAATGTGTCTTCTTAGGATTTCCACGGTCACAAAAGGGCTATAAGTGTTTTCTCCCTTCCCTCAATCGTCATTTTATCTCTGCTGATGTCACTTTTGATGAATCTTCTTTTTACTTTTCACATATATCTTCTAGTTTTGTACCTCTCCCTGTTACTGTTGATATTCCTCTTATTTGTGATCCTCCTGGTGATGCTCCACCCATTTTGTCTCCTCCTTCTTTAGACTCCCATTCACCACAGGATCGTCCTTCACCACCACCCCTTCAGGTTTATAGTCACCGCAATTGTCTCCCTCATGACTCACTTCCAGTGCCGCCTCGTGTGTCTCCTCCGGCTCCAGCAAATGAGTCTGACTTGCCTATTTCCCTCCGTAAAGGTATACGCTCTACCCGTAACCCTTCCCCCCATTATACTGTTCTTAGTTACCATAGATTATCTCCATCTTTTTACACTTGTCTCTCATCCATTTCTTCTGTGTCAATTCCTAAATCTATGGGTGATGCCTTAACTCATCCTGGCTGGCGTCAAGCTATGCTGGATGAATTAAGTGCTTTACAGAAAAGTGGAACTTGGGAGCTTGTCCAATTACCATCTGGAAAGTCTGTTGTTGGTTGCAGGTAGGTGTATGCTATCAAGGTTGGCCCTGATGGCACAATTGATCGTCTGAAAGCTCGACTGCTTGCCAAAGGCTGGCTACACACAGAGTTTTGGTTTGGATTATGGGGATACTTTTTCTCTAGTGGCAACAATGACCTCTGTTCGCCTATTCATTACCATGACCGCTCTTCGACAATGGCCTCTTTACCAATTTGATGTCAAAAATGCTTTCCTAAATAGTGATTTGTATGAAGAAATTTATATGGAGCAATTACCTGGCTTTGTTGCTCAGGGGGAGTCATCTGGATTGGTATGTCGTCTTCGCAAATCCTTATATGACCTAAAACAATCTCCTCGGGCTTGGTTTGGTAAATTCAGCTGTGTTGTTCAACAATTTGGTATGTCTCGCAGTGAAACAGATCATTCAGTGTTCTATCGCCACTCAAGTGCTGGATGTATCTACTTAATAGTGTATGTCGATGATATTGTTCTCACAGGAAGCGACTATCTTGGCATCTCTCAGATGAAACAACACCTTTGTCATCATTTTCAAACCAAAGATCTTGGCAAAATCCGGTACTTTTTGGGTATTGAAGTAGCACAATCCAATGATGGTATTGTCATATCTCAGAGAAAGTATGCATTAGACATCTTGGAGGAAACAGGGTTAATGAACTGTAAATCCATTGAGACACCTATGGACCCTAACATCAAACTCCTACCAAATCAGGGGGAGCCTTTCTCAGATCCTGAACGGTACAAAAGATTAGATGATAAATTAAACTATCTTACTGTTACACGTTCTGACATTTCCTTCGCAGTTAGTGTGGTGAGTCAATTTCTAAACTCCCCATGTGAAGACCATTGGGATGCAGTTGTTCGCATACTGAAGTATATTAAAGGATCACCTGGAAAAGGTTATATGGCCCTAACAACGATACAAAAATCGTTTGCTATTCAGATGCTGATTGGGCTGGTTCCCCTTCTGATAGGAGGTCTACTTCTGGATATTGTGTCTCTATTGGTGGCAACCTGATATCTTGGAAAAGTAAGAAGCAAAGTGTTGTGGCAAGGTCCAGTGTAGAAGCAGAATATAGAGTTATGGCATCAGGTACTTGCGAGCTTGTGTGGCTTAAACAATTGCTTAGTGAATTGAAATTTGGAGATGTCACTCACATGATACTTATATGTGATAATCAAGTTGCTCTCCATATTAGATCTAACCGTGTCTTCCATGAGAGAACCAAGCACATTGAAGTTGATTGTCACTTCATTCGAGAAAAAATAATATCCGGAGATATCAAGACTGAGTTCGTTAACTCAAGTAACCAGTTGGCAGACATATTCACTAAGTCCTTACAAGGACCTAGAATTGATTATCTTTGTAACAAGCTTGAAACATATGATTTATATGCTCTAGCTTGAGGGAAAGTGTTAGATGTTAAGATGTGTGTTTCTGTTATTTGGGCTCAGCCTATTCTATATTAAGGACATTGGCCCATATCTTACAATATAAATAAATTACCCTATATGTATGCTAAACACACAAAGAATATTTTCTCCCAATCTTCTCTATTTCTCACAACCACCATACCTTCTTCCTTATGATTTTGTCATCTCCTCCAGTATGTTCCTCTCAACAATTTGAAAATGCACAAAATCACCACACTTCTTTACCATTGTCTCCAGGGGTAGACAACCAGAAACCACAAATCAAGCTCGAAACAAATGAATTTGAAAGTTAAGCAATCCAGGAGCACACATCCACAAACAACTAGAGCCAAATACCCAAAAATAAGACCAAAAGCCAGTGCCAACAAAGTACCGTGAGAGCTAGTAATTGAACTCTAGAGCTCCTATGTTGTAATCTCCTCTTTACAGCTTTTACAACATCTTTTGGCTGCCTGAGAAATTAAGCACGTGGTATTCATCGAAGATTTAGTAAAAGCTTAAAAGAAAGGCGTCAATTTCCCAGAGATTACTCTATAAAAGGAGTGAAAAGAAAATGAGAAAGAAGTATAGTTTGTATTATCATAGATGGAGCCTGGTTTTTCTGAGAGGATGCTTAGACATAAAATAATTGTTCAATTTTGGAAACAACATTTATGCATAAGAAAATTAGAAATCACAGAATTGAAATAAATAAAAAAACAAAAAAATTAATATAATATGAAAAGAAGAACAAGTTGTTTTCCACTAATTTCCAAATAATACAATGCTGCTCCTGTCAGTTTTATCACACCAAAAATTACTAACTACAATCACCAACGACAACATCCGAGGACAGAACCTACAAACATTAAATTGAACATCGTATTAAAAATGCATAAACATGTGGTAGTTGGTCAAAGTCAACGCCTCCAAAATAAAATAAAATAAAACATAATGTCTAAATTGATATGTTATCTATCTTCCTCCATTTTCTTGTAGTTGAAGATTACCAATGATTAGAATCGATGGAATCACAAATTTCGATGTTCATGGTCCAATCAGGGCTCACAAGAAGATCGCTGGTCGCCTTCTCCACTGCGACAGTAGCTGAAGAAGAAGAATAAGAATTCATCATATTTCTTCCCCCCTCTCTTTTCTGAAACTTCTTCAAGGAACACCAAAATCAACTCTGGATTAAACGACCCAAAACTCAGAAACCAAAAGAGAGGACAACATTCCAGGAAAATTAATCGACAAAACACCGCAACGATTGTTAGGAAGAGTGCAAAACTACGGAGTCCTAACACAATTTGAGAAGAACAATCAAAACAACAATCGGAAATATCGTCGCGAGTTTTGTGCGGTTTGATAGGCGCATTCGCTCTCCTAAGCATGTGTAATCCACGCGCCACGTGGCACGTGATGATGAAAAGCAAATTTCAATCTGGGTTTCCTTTTTGCGCCACTGAGGTTGCTCATGATAGCTCTCAGCACTAATTTCTAAAGCATCCATTGCTGCCGAAACTTCAAGAGTGGATGCACTAAACCGAAGTATTAAGAACATTTAGGTGTAAAAGGAATTGTTTTTCCTCAAGAACAAGAACCATAATTGTGCGAATGTTGTGATTTTACGAAAGAATAAGCAGCTCTGAGAAATCTTGACGAGGTACACGACCATCTCATGCATCGTTTCATATTACTAAAACGCTGCTTATATTCAGATTCCTTCTTTATTATCTCGCACTCTCCCTAGTTTTCTTCTTTAGGTTTCTCTTTTTCTTGGATTCAAAGCAAGAAGAAGAATAGACGGAAAAATACTGAGAAGAAATAAAGGAGAAAATTCATGTGAAAGAACAATTTAACATAAAAGTTATTTTTAAAAGAATAAATTTTAAATAAAATTATGAAAATAGTATAGAGTATTAATAAATAACAGAAGGTTATTTCCAAAAAAATTTAAAATAAATTAATTCAGAAAATGTCAAATAAGAAGTGGTTGTGTTAATTTATGTTAGGGTGATTAATTTGACAATATTATAAGATAAATGGTTATGAAAGAGTAATTTTTATATATTTTAAAAAAATAAAAATAAAGATGGAAAATGTTAAATGAATAAAATGGTTATGAAAAAGTAATCTTTGTATTTTTTTTAAGAAAATAAAAAAAAATTGTATATCAAAAATATCATTTTTGAATAATTTAGTGATTTTATCAAAAATAGTAATTTTTAAAAAAATAAAACAAAAGAATATTAATTTTGTTAAGTTAAAGCTGGAAAAAATTGGGAAAGTTGGAGCAATTATGGAAGCTTAGAAATGCTTAAAGATGAGACAAATGGCATCTCCACCATTCACCACGTGACTCTTCCATTGCTACATCGCATAAGTTCTATTCTTTGTCAATGAGAACTTCACCTTCATATTAATATTACTCTGGATCTTCAACATGTTATACTTTGTTATTTTTCTCTTTGATATTTTCTCTCCAATTACACTTACAATAGGCATTCTTTGTTATTCTTTATCTCTTATGTGCTTTGAAACGGTTCACATACACCATTGTGGAAATGGTTTGTCTTTTGCTTTTATTGAAGTTTCCTTTTCTAATTTCTTATTTCTCACTCTAAAACCTATTTCCAATTTCGAGTTTTTGTCTTTTTGTTCTTTACTTTAGACTTTCTTTATTGCATTAAATGTTCACTATAAAAATATCGTGCAATCGTAATCCTTCAGGAATACAAATCCCTTTTTTTTTTTCTCATTTTTGGTAATCTCTTTTTTTGAATGCTTGAAACATTGTTCAATGTTCTGTAAACGTTTTTTTTAGTGAAAGTTGTATCTATTTTGCTTTGCATTTTTTATGTCATCATCTTCGATTATTAGTGATTATTAGGGATTTTGTTTCAATGTCTTAATTATGGATTTAGGGATTGGGGAATTTAAATTTTGGCAACTAAATTCAAAATTCCTTTATTCCTTTATACACATTTTCGCACTTTTATATATTTTTGTTTGCAGTTTATCTGTGTTAATTATTTGAATTCGTTTCTTAAGTTTATTTCTTATTTTAATGTATTGTTTCCGGTTTATCTTTGTATTCACAGTATTTAGAACAAATATAGAGATGAATATGTAGAAGTCAGTTCATTTGTTGAATGAAATCAGGCTAAAAGAAAACTTGAGCATAATTGCAAGGGTATTGAGGATGTGGTTCATCTTTGATTTTCACTAGGCAGAAGTCTCCTTTCTCGTTAGAGATGATAGTACAAGATAAGAAGGTAAAATACACCATTCATGATCAATATAAATTTGTTAGAACTTTCTATATGATTTATGACTTGTGATATTGAAAATGGAAATGTGAATTTCATGGCTCAATTAGCAAGACACTTTCAATCTCACCTTTCGAAAGACAAGTTTATTGTATTCAGTGTTTTAGTGTTGCATGTAATGGAGGTTCTTATAGAACTAGTCATCATAGTTACAAGATTAACTTTCAATTCAAAACAAAGGTTTTTTTAGTTGATACTGAATTAGTTCCAAAGGCCAAAAATACATCCCTTTTTTGTGATTATTGCTCCTACATTTGACAATGACTAGTTGGTATGTATATGTTTTTCAGATTCCAACTACATACTTCACCTTGAATTCTACATTTTAGTCTTCATAGGTGTTATTGAGTTCCAAAGGTCAATGTGTATATTACTTCATTACTTCATTCATAAAGTGTTAATGTTTCATTCTTTGCACTTTTAGCATATATGAGATATTAAATTCCATTACTTTGTTATTTGGTTTTTAGATAAAGTCCAACTTCAAAACTGCATGGACTGCACCATTATTTATAGATAATGAAAAGTCATCTTCTCAGATTCTTAATTATCTGAGACTTCTAAAGTCACTATTCATGATGAGTTTATTAATCTCACTCCTAGGAACACAATACAGGGCCTCAAAGATTATTCCGCAACAATATGCTATTACTTATGCTATATATTTGCTTACTTTGATGACTTAATTTGATGAGGTTGTTTATTTTTTCTTTTTGATAATAAGGAATCCAATTTTTGTTGTCTTGGTTTCAATCAAGCATATTGTTGATGACGATTGTGGTACATTGCATGTGTTTGTAACAAAGTCGTACATCAAGACTCTAGGATTACTCCAAGGTAGAATTTATATTTACTACCCAATTTTTTTTTCTTGTGTTATGAATTTTCGTTACGTTACATTTCATTCCAAAAATTTTAAAACATCTTCATTCCATAACATTCAAATATAAAATCAAGGTTAGCCTCATGGATGAAACAAATTCAACAACTTTTGTTCTATTGGATAGAGATGCATCTACATTGCTAAAAAAAATCCTTTGCTGAGATTTTTAAAGCTAATAATGATAAAGTACATCATTTGCTAAGTATTTTACAGTACTATGTCTTATTTATATTATATTTCAGATTTTGTAATCAATATCCAGTAACTGAATTTTATTTTTTTGAACAATCATTTCATGTTAAAACAATCTGTTTAGACGATAACAATGCAAAAGTTTAAAGATCTGGTGTTGATGTCCGCGGTAATGCTTTGTACTTTTTTTTTTCTTTTTAGATATTAATGTCATGAACTTATATACATAAGTCTATTAATGTCATAAGATGTGGCATCTAAGACTGTAGAATGATGCATGCCACCTGCGTTGGCATTGCAGAGGTGTATAAATAATTCTACATGATTTCCTCACTAAAGTTTGAAGAGTCAAATGATGACGATGATGTTCACTGTTTAAGTGTTGACTTGAATTCTGAGTCTTACTCCTTTGAAGAGAGATGGTACAAGTACTATGGATGGCCCAAAGCTGGAAATCAGTAAGAAAGTGTTAAGAGAGATATTTTCAAAGATATTTTAGGAAGGCAATTTCAAAGATCTTTTAGGAAGTCAATGCAGTTTCAAAGATCTTTTAGGAAGTCAATGTAGTTTTAGAGTATTCAAGAACAATCTAGATTCATCTGTGTTACTGTGTGGATGTATTATTATGTTCTCAGTTTAGATATATTTTGTTGTTGGTTTTGAATGTTCTATTTCTTATTCTTATTTGACCATTTTAATTTGAATGTTCATGTTAGTTTCACACAGTTCTAATACACAAGTATATATAATTGAAAATTATTTCTTAGGTAAATTTGTTCTTATTGTAAGAACATGACAAATAGTTATATTTAAGAAGATATATATATTTTCATAAAAATTTATATAATGCTACAATGAAATATGTATACATTTATAGCAAAATACATATGATGTTATAGTGAAAATACTTCGTGAAACATGTGTTGGTATAGTAAAAATGTAGTACAGCTACAATACTGCTATAGTAAAAATATAATACAGTTACAGTATTGTTACAACAAAGTTTAGTACAATTATAGTATTGCTACATTACCCTAATTTCAACTATAAATATGGTTAAAGAAATGAAGTTCTTCATCATCGGAGTGAAAGAAATGAAGTTTTTCATCATTGAAGTGAAAGAGAGCAAGAGTTTAGTACCAAATAAGGACATTTAGGGTAAGAATCTGAGTCGTAGAAAAGGTATAGGAAGAGCTTCTGATAAAGGAATTAGAGAGAATAAGATAATAGGAGCTAACATTTCTCTGTTATTATCTTGTAATAAGCATTGATGGTATAAAATTGTTGTGGTGTAAGGGGAATGTGAAAATGTTAATATTGTAAGTAAGTGTTAACTTTCTTTTTATTATTCTATGTTGTTGGATCATGCCTTAGGATGATAATGATGTGAAATTTGTGAAAACTAGTTGAGGAATACTTTGACTAAAGAAAGACAAGGTAATTAAGTTATCCATTGAAACGCACCTCTATTTCTTGGAAGTCTACTCAACAAGTTTTCAACTTATTTCAAAAATGGAAAATAACTTTTCATATAAAGATAATCAACAATGTGAATTTCAAATAAATTGTGATTATTATTTTGAATATGAGATATAAAGATGTTGAGAGAGATACTTAGTCCAATTGTGGGGTTTAGGTATCTTTGATTATGTTTTCCTTATTTATTTTTTTATTTTTTGAGTTACCATAATAAAACCTCAATTCCCACTAAGTATACCGTTAGATTGAGCTGAAATTTTAATATATGATTTGTAACACGTATAATTTCACCTTGACCATCTGGATTTTTAAATTAAGATTTATACTTAAAGGGAATAATATAGTTTTTTTTAGTAAATTAATCACTACTTTATTTTAACTCTAAGTTGTTTTGGTAAAAAAATAATTTCCACCTAAATAACTGTTAGATTAACCTGAAATTTGGATATGTAGTCTCTAAGACATATTAATTCACTTTGACCATTTGAATTTTTGATTAGATATATTTAAAGAAGTTATGTTGTGTCAATGATCTCAACACTACCTAAATTCTATTTTTGGACCACCTATGCAAAAATTAAGATTTTCACTTTATTAGATCGAAATGAAAATTTTACCATAGATTCTAGATATACTATTATGTAATTTACCCATTTAAATCTTCAATGTGAGGTATGTATTAAGAAAAAACTTCTATGTAACGTCATAATAATTTAGATTGTTGATCCATAACCTTGGATTTGGAAAATTATGTTGAGGGAGTAAATATTTTAAGAAGATCTATGATAATTATCTTGTCAACAGGTATATGGATATGACTAATCTATTTATAAATTTTCTATATTGACATGTTTACAGGATGAAAATGGATTAGTACCAACTTACGATTAAATGAATGGATATGATTAAGTTATATGGATGAGATAATATGATTCGTTGATTATGTGATGATGAATGAATATGGGGAATTGTTAGCTATGAAATGAGGTATATTTCTTTATTATAGTAATTGTAAATCCGGGAGTAGTGTATTTGGTTTCCATCAAAGACTTTGAGCATAAGTAGAGTGACGCAGGAGGTTTATGGAAGCAGGTAGAGAGTAGTCTGATCAAAAGGCTTTGACATAAGCAGAGTACTCGTAAGTTTTATAGAAGTAGGCAGAAAGTGGTTTGACCATAAGGCTTCGAAGAGTAAGCATAGTATACTTGTAAGTAAGGCTTATGGAAGCAGATAACGAGAGGTCTGACCGTAAGGTTTCAGGAGTAAGCATAGTATACTTGTAAGGTTTATGGAAACAAGAAGGATGACTTTGAGAGGAGTCAGAGGGTGATATATGTTACGGAAAATAAAAGATATAATAAAGTGAATTAATGGCATTGAAATAATCGTGTGTATAAATTATAATGATATATGATTGAATTATATAGGGTGAGTGTGTTCAATGATTGTATGTTATAGTTAACTCACTCTTATTTGTTTGTGCAGTGATCATATAACTCGTGTTGTTATATGTGAGCAGATGATGTTACAGATGCAGTTGGAGATGCATAGAGACGAGAGACATGCTCGAAAAAACTTTAAGGGGCTTTTTGATAAAAATAAATTTATATTTGAAAACTATGTTGTTTAAGATTTGTAAGTTTAAATTTGTACTTATGTTAAATTGTGAAGACTATGTTGTTTAAGGTTTGTAAGTTTAAAATCATATTTATGTTAAATCAAAATGAAGTTTTAAGTATTGATATCATGTTAAATTTAAAATTTTGTTTTACTTCTCGTAATACCCTACAAATTATTTGGGTGTTACACTTATCATTATCAATCATTGGCCTTTGTTTGTTCGGAACAACAATGTTTGTATTCAGGGCTATCTAGAAGAGTGAGATACATCTTGTATCCATCATAAGACAACCTCTCTTTTTACTAGGCAACCAAATGATAGTTTAGGTCATTTTCTTTGTAAACCTTTATGTTTTAACCAAAAGTGACTATATTCTAAATAATACTCAAGTTTTATAAAGAAGTGGTTGTGCTCCAATGAATAGTCAAGTTTTAGCGAGAAGTCATTATTGTCCAAAGAATACTTAAGGTGTTTTAATCAAGAGTGACTATGTTTCAAACATTTTAGTCAAAAGTGACTGGGTTTTAAATAATACTTAATTGTTTGTTATGAGTGACTACGTTTCAAAGAATATTAGTCTTATACAAAAATAATTGTCTTCTAAGTAATATTCATGTCTAGCTATAATTAGTAGGATTCAAATAATACTTGCTTTGTAACTTTCAACTTTAGTATGCCATATTGGAACTTGATCATATTGATTAAGAACTGAAGATAGTCTGGATTTCCAAACAAACCAGTATATGAAATCTTATGTAAATCTCCCTTAACCTTTACCTTTTCATATTACATGTTATTAATTTTTGACTAATTTGAGAAGGAGAGCTTTGCAAAAGACATATTTTGAAAAGGTTTTTAGATAGTTTGATTGTCAGTTTGAAGTTGCATCTAACAACCCTTCACTATATGTTGCCCTTCAAAAAGCTTGTTTGACAATATGGCTAAATATTAATAAGGATGGGGTAGCCTTGACTTCCCCAACTCTATTGCCAAATCCACAACTTTCTATCAACATTGTTGGTGATTAAGAATGATACAATTTTTTTGTACCATTTGCTCACGTGCAAGATGATAGTGATGTATTATGCTCGTAGGAGGAAGATATATATGGAGAATGAACTTTAATGACCTTGCATGGAGATTAAACATTAAAATTATGTGTAGTTTAAAAATAATTTTGACCCTCCAAAATTAATGCTTAAGATTTGTCCCTACTTCACTTTGTACATGTCAAGTATATACTTTGTTGTTTACTATTAGATATACTATGTTTATCTTATCTTTATCTTTTATCTTTAGTTAGTTTGTTATTTTTTCTTATTTGTATTTTGGGTTTACCCATATTTCTTCTATTATAAATAGAGGACCCTATGTATATATTTAACACAAGGAAATTAATCTCACATATAGTTTTTCACTATATTCAACATGGTATCTGTGCCAAAGGATCTTTTTAGGAAAACCATTTATTGCCTTTGTCACTACACCCACTACTGCCGGCAGCGGCGCCATCTACCGCTCTCGGCAGCGTCATCGTCTACCGTAGTCGTCTACCACTACCACTACTACAATTTCAGTTTCAACCGATGATCACACAGTTTTTATCATTTCGGCCAGACGACCACCGTGCCATCAATGGCGCCTTCATCAAAGCTCCTACACGCTTCCAGCTCCTTTTCCATCGTGCATGTGACACGTCTCGTCTCCTCTCAAGAAATGATTCAGAGTGTCAAGGTTGCTCTTTTTCCTCTTTCAAGTTCATCATGTGTGGTTGCATTCCCGTCTCCTCTCAAGCAGTTATTCAAAGCATCAAGGTTGCTCTTTTTCCTTTTTTAGGTGCCTTGATTGGAGAATCTTGAATTTTAAAGGTTTCTCTCTCCTGTTCATCCATGGCTTCTTTGGTTGTTGTCTCTTCTAACTTCCCTTTTGTCACCATTGGTTTGACCCATCTATATATATTTTTTCTCCCGTGACAAAGATGATTTTTGTTAATTTATTTATAGTTGTGGTGGTTCTTTAACAATGACCTCTTTATCTCCTAGTTGTCAAGAATGCATTTCTCAACAACGATTTACAAGAAGAGATTTATATGGAACAAGCTCCCAAATTTGTTGCTCAGAGAGAGTCTTTTGGGTTGATATTTCGTATTTGTAAATCATTAACAATTTGGTGTTACTCAAGTGCAAAAACATATATTTTCACTAAGTCTTTATTGATAATATTAGTAGTGAGCTTGGTACATAAAATTTGTATGCACAAACTTGATGGGGTGTTAGATATATTATGTTTATCTTATCTTTATATTCTATCTTTAGTTAGTTTGTTATTTATATTTTGGGTTTAGTTCATATTTCTTCTATTATTGATAGAGAACCCTATGTATACATTCAACACAATTCAACACAAGAGAGATCAATCTCGTATAATTTTTCACCATATTCAATATTTATAATCATAAAATAAAGCATGTAAATTTTTTTGTTAAGTTTTAATACAAAATGCAATCCTCCATTATTGTTATTGATGTGTTTTTCACAATAGACTTAGGTCATACTTTAGGCTCCTATTATTTGTTATTGAATATTGAGTTTATTAAAAAAAATAGTTAATCTTACAAAAATATCACTGGTTTCTGTGTTTTTTTTTTATGTGTGGATGTAATTCGATTAAATGATGAATATAATAAATAGAAATATTTTGAGAAAAATGTTGGAGTAATAGAAAATATCCATGAGTGGGTTTTGAAATTTACTCCCACCACATCTAAAGAAAGCTTATCCACACAAAAAAGTTTAATAAAGATTGTTTTTAAAGTGAGTATGATTTAAAGTTTCTAATAAAATGCAAAGTGACTCTATCAAAACAAGTGCAAATTAAATATTTTAGTTAAAGTGGTGTATGTAAACATTTCACTTAAACTAACACTTTAGAGTATAATAATAATTTTTTGTCGCATGAAAATTATTAAAACTAACTAAACAATTCTCAATATAGAAAATTGAAATCTATTATAAAGGAAATCACAAACTATTTTAGATAACATAGTATTATCATATTTATCTCACAGTGATTATCTTCTCTAAAAATAAAAATACCTAAACTCAATTTGCCTAGAAACCTTATTCACCTTCTTCTAAGTTACCAAAAAACAATTTCTATAAATAAATAAAACTTTGCATGACAGCATCTAGATTATATAAAAATATTACAACAAAAGAGCAATGGAATTAAAAATATATCTTGAGAAATACCAGGGATCGAAAATGGATATGAATCCCAAAACCCTAAATATATTGCGCCACGTTAGTTTATGCCGGAATGCCTCGAAAATTCTGAATTTAAGCCGATCTAAAGTTCTGCACACTTAAATCGCTTTACTGATCCAAAATCCAGATTCGTATATACCAATGCGATGAAAAGTAATTTGCCCTTGTTAAAAATTCACATCAGGCTTGTCAATCTGTATTGATTTCTGTTAACTAACGTGATTTGCAGCCTATCTTACAAGGGAATATCTTCTCAATAATTAATGACATTCGACACGTGTCCGCATTTTAAGTGCCCTTTATAGTGGTTAACGATCAATCAATGAACATAAGTACGAAAACCACTACAAGAAACTAAAATATTACATCAAAGAATGTTCAAAGTCTGTCGTCTGAGGTAAGACTCAGCTTATGACTTTATGATCTGTTGTTACTCGGAATAGGAAGAGTCACTTGTATCGATCTAGAGAGCTTCCATAAGATGCAAATGAGAAGCTGCAAACAATACTTCTGGTCCCATTTTTTACAGTATATCAATACATTTTTTTACATAAGACAACACTTCACTTACGCCCACCAATCATACCAGGTCCCATTGTCCCTGACAAGCCAGATGATGAACCACTGACCTTTCCATCTGTGTTTCCGAAAACATTCAAATCTTCAAATAGCCTATAAGACGGAACAAAAGTCTTTTGTCCAGTTGCACTTGCAGGAGTTCCACCGACACCACCTCTGGCAGATAATGAATTATTGTGTAGCACGGGCGTCCTTACTCCTGGAGCTAAAGGATACGATACTGTTGTATTGGCTTGTGTTGAAATCAAATTTGTAGCAGGAGAGTGATTTTGATAGTTGGCATATCCAGGTGTAGCTGCCCATGGTGGGGGAGGATATCTTGCAGGGTATTGATTCTGAAATTGTTGCGGTTGCTGAAGTTGATTCTGAAATTGTTGCGGTTGCTGAAGTTGATTCTGAAATTGTTGCTGTGGCTGAGGTTGATTCTGAAATTGTTGCTGTTGCTGAGGTTGATTCTGAAATTGTTGCTGAGGTTGATTCTGAAATTGTTGCTGAGGTTGAGTTTGAGGCTGATGACCTTGTACCGTTTGGGGCTGATACTGTGAATGCTGTTGGGGATTGGGTTGCGGATGTTGATGAGGTTGGGGTTGAGATTGCAGTGTTTGGTGCTGCGGCTGATACTGTAGAGGTTGCTGTTCATTATGAGGTTGCAAATGTTGTTGATGAGAGCTATATTGATTATGTTGAGGTTGTTGGTGCAATACATGTGGGGATTGTAGTACTGGTTGAGATTGCAATTGCTCAGATTGGGGCTGAGACCGGTCCTGCTGGGTCGGTTGATGGTGCTGTTGTTCAAATTCATAATGTGTATTACGAGATGAGGGTGGAGTTGGGGATTGAGACCGGGATTGATACGATTGTTGTTGAGGCTGGGCTTGAAATTCTGACTTAGATTGTGGTTGAGCCCAAGGGACAACGTAACTGTTGTATGACAGATTTCCCGGATATGTTTGGGAAGCAAAAGAATACCCTTCTGATGTGGACTGAACAGGTGTCTGATGTATGCCTTGGCTAGAGGCTGATGGTGCATAACTTGTCTGTGGAGACGGTGCATAACTTGTCTGTGGGGATGGTGACACTGACAAAGTAATACTCAGTAAGTCAATAATGTCCTGATCCTTTGCAGTAGTAACTGGGGCAGGTGGGTTGGAAAGAACTAATGCATTGGATGGAACTGAAGTTGCGGGGTTTGGAACATGTGGAGTTGTGCTGGTAGTGTTAACTGACACTGAGTTTTGGCTGGAACCAGTTGCGGTATCATTTGAAATCACTGGCTGTGCCTTAGAATGCCTGCAATAGTAAAGAGTTCACATTAAATAAAAAATTATTGACACGGTAGAACAATTTCATCACCCATGACCTGCAATATATGTTGGTATATGGGCTTTACAAGAAATTCTATTACAAAATTGGGGCTTCTAAAAAATAGTTGTAGGAGAGAATGAAATAGCATGAGTGGAAGTATAAAATGAAAATACATGCTTAATACAACGATTTGTGCATGCTTATCCATTCATGTCTATACTTAAAAGACCTAAACAGATATTCTAAACTAGTTTGTTTCTTAGATAAGTTATAAGCAAGCAAGACTGAAAAGAAAAACAGGTTTCAATAACCATGAGCCACAAAATATTAAATATAGTATCAGCTCTAAGTGACCTCCGAGCTAGCTGTGCAAATTCATCCTCTTCCTCTTCATCACTCTGGCTCCGGGTTTCGGAAAGCACTACGGCTGAAGAGCTAGCTTTAAGCGTTGAAGAAGCCTCTCCAAGGGTGGAGCTGTTTACATTGGATTGATCTACACTAGGTTGAACTTCAGTTGGCACAGCGCTGGAACTTGCTCCTTGAATTGGAAACACAGTACCAGAAGCAATTGCATCATGCCTAGCTAGCAAACCTTGAATACTATCATTTAATTCGAGGCCTCGTCCAAGAAGCTCCTCGTCCCTATGACAAAACCAAGGTGATAAAAGATTATTCCACATATAAGTGGACAGACTTCACAAAGTAACAATCAAGTATATTTGGGTGTGTGCCAGATGGAAAAGCCGAGTAAAACTAACCCAGTTGAAGTTAGCATTTGCATCAACTTTTTCTGGTTTGTGCGACAACGATCAACTAGATCAATAATCACCTCGTCTTTTACCGCCTACAAAGCATAAAAATCAGACATTAAATCGTTTCAGTTCAAGAAAGGAGGATTCAGAAGGCCAAGGAAAACCATTTAACTTACTTCACGATCACTAGGATTCACAGCCTGCAACATGTCACTCAAAAGATCCAAAACATGTCGCATGGACTCCAAGCTTGACATACTGAGTATTTCAAGAAAAGTTAGCTTAAAGACTCATCTGATAGCACACAGAAGTTCTGTCACAAAGGACAGCAGGGGAAGCAAGGTTGAAATGGAAAAAATAGAAGGTCAACATTAACCTCAAACTTTCTATCTCAGTAGCCATAGTTTCATCCAGTGTTTTTGATGAATTGCTCGACATCCCATATCCAGCTTGCATACTTCTTATATTTGGATGGGTAGGAGGAGGAGTAAATATTGGAGCTGCATCTGGTGATCTCTTTGGAAAAACTACTCCAGATCGCTGCCATTCATATAATTCAACATAATATTATGATGATATAATCTGATGCTCATTAAATTACAGCTCACATGTGGATATGGCTTACAGATATCAATGTAATCTTTTATCCTGTACTTAAAATGTAAATGTAAATTTGGAACAAACGGGATGATGGTTGGCTTTTGCCAGGGGACAATTCTCCAAGCTGAGATGTTGATGGTATAAAGTATGTGGTGGAACCATAAAAAATTAAAATTCACCCATTTGTCACTAAAGAATTGCAAGAACACTTTAGAGTTGTAGGCAAATGTGTTTTTTGAGGTGACGCATTTAACTACAAAATACAAATTTGTATACTTGTTATAATAAGAACTAAAAGTATCTTCTTAAAATTTGTGATCTCACCCTTAAGATGAATCCGATATCATTTACAGAACATTCACAAATGCCAATTATATAATTTTGAAAATCTAGCATCCCACTTTCACATGAAACTATCAACGAAGAGAGATTGACAAAATCAATAAATTTCTTTTATCAACTAGACAGCTACCTTTAACTCCTCATATGCCCAATAGTACTGAGGATGTCTACCACCTGGTCCCCCAAATGCTTCTTGCCATGAGTCCAGCAGCATTAAGATTTTATCCCTCACTTGCATATCTGCCTGAAGAATCATTACATGTATTTCATGTTAAAACAAGACAAATCAAACAAAAAAAAAATTGCAGGAAATGGTAGTAATTTAACAGAAATAGAACCCATCCATATTTTGATGAGTAAATATTAAGATTGTTTTGATAAGTAAAAGCCAGGTGAATTTACCAATAAAAAAAATCTTTATATTTACGTAACAACATGTAGATGGATTCTACAACTGTTCAACTCAACATTACAACTATTTTGAAAGAGAAATACTTCCCGCATACATTTAACACATAGATAGGTTTGAGCCAATGATCCAGTAACCTATCTAATCTAGAATCATATAGCAAGGAAATCTCAAAAGGAAACTAGAAGATACTGGTCATTAACAATGTACAGCAGTAGCCGCCGGACTTGATTTGGAAATAAATTGAATTAGGTAGAGTGCACTTCAAACAATTACACCATCAGATGTCATAATAGCAAAATAGATTAAATCCTGACGTTTGCATTTATAATCACAAATTCCATGAAGAATGCAATAACAATTTCTTTCAAGCATCAAAAATACAAACTGAATCAGGAACACACCTTAAATTTCCAACTAAAATCACCTTACCTTTTTTCTTATGATTTTAATCATCTCTTCCAGTATGTTTCTCTCAGCAATTTGAAAGTGAACAAAATCACCACAGTTCTTTACCATTGTCTCCAGCAGCTGGGGGTAGACAACCAGAAACCAGAAATCAAGCTCCAAACAAATGAATTTGAAAGTTAGCCAATTCAGGAGAACACGGCCACAAACAACTTGACCCAAATACAGAAAAGTAAGACCAAAAGCCAGTGCCAACAAAGTACCGTGAGAGCTAGTAATTGAACTCTAGAGCTCCTATGTTGTAATCTCCTCTTCACAGCTTTTACCACATCTTTCGGCTGCCTGAGAAATTTATCAATGATTCAGTAAAAACTTAAAAGACCAGTGTGAAAATTCCCAGAGACTACTATTAAAGGTGTGAAAGGAAAACGAAAAAGAAGCATAGTTTGTACTGCCATCCATGGACCCTAGTTTTTCTGAGAGGGGGGAACTAAGAGTAAAATAATTGTTCAATTTTGACAACAGTAATGCATGAGAAAATTAAAAAATCACCAGAATTAAAAAAAATGAAAAAAAAAATAGAATCAGAAAAAAAAGAACAACCAGTTTCCACTATTTCCCAAATAATACAATCCTCTAGTCAGTTTCATCACAAAGAACATACTAACTACAATCAACAACAACTTTAGCCCCAAAATTCCATCCGATAACAGAACTAACAAAAATTAAATGGAACATCGCATTCAAAGGCATAAACATGTGGCAGTTGATCAAAGTCAAACCCTCCAAAATCAAATAAAACATATTATTGAAATTGATATGCTATCTATCTTCCTCCTTTTCTTGTAGTTGAAGATTACCAATGATTAGAATTGATGGAATCACAAATTTCGATGTTCATGGTCCAATCAGGGCCCATAAGAAGATCGCTGGTCGCCTTATCCACTGCGACAGTAGCTGAGGAAGAAGAAGAAAAAGAAGAAGAAGACATCGTATTCCTCCCCCCTCTCTTTCTGAAACTTCTTCAAGGAACACCACAATCAATTCTGGATTTAACGAACCAAACTCAGAAGCCGAAAAAAGATGAAAACTTTCCAGCAAAATTAATCGATAAAGCACCGAAGAGTGCCAAATTACGAAACCCTAACGAAATTCGGGAATGGAACCATGAAAATAATAACCGGAAAAGTCGTCGCTTGTTTTCTCAAATAGAATAGTTTTTAATTTTTTTTATTTCTCTCTCTGAGCTAAATAAGGGGAATCGGGGAATTTTCTCTTTTCCATTATTTTCTCGCTACAAATTTTTTTCCGGGAAAGTGCGTAATTTTCCTTTTTCATTCTATATTTCGTTTTCGTAGCTGAAAGGGGTGCGTATTTTGTGCGGTTTGATAGGTGCACTCTCTCCTGTGCCTGTGCCACCCACGCGCTACGTGGCACGTGATGTGGAAAAGCAAATTTGAATTTGGCTTTCCTTTTCCGTGCTGAAATTCTTTGACTTATTGCAATTGATAATCATTTCAAAATCTGAAACACACTCACAAAGCATGATTCAGTTCATTCAATTTACATTCATCGAGTTTATTCAATTTACATTACATTGAACTATAAGAATATTGTATTTATAAGACACTATAATTAATTCATATTATTAACATAATTAGAAGTTTGGCAGAAATTCTTTTGTTTGAATCTTTACATATGAAATTTCGTGATAGACTGAGATGATTAATATATAAAAAGATAATAATAATAATAATATACATAAAAATATTAAAACTTTATTGAATATTATTAATTTTAGTTAGTTTTTTAAATGACTAAAACTACTATAATTTTGATTAAAAAAACGTATAATTAAAAAAAATTAATACAGAGTATAATTAAAACTACTATTAATTTTTATAATTTTATTTTCAAAATACTAATATTTTAGTTAGGAAAGAGAATTGATGAAGTACATATAGAAAATTGTTAACACAAATATAACTAGTGTATAAGAATTAAAACAATCTATAGATTTCTATTCTAAAATTATATCATGCTCATGTATATCTCATTTCATACAAAACTTACTTGAAAGTGATAATATTATAATATAAAGAAACCTCCTATTAATTCTGAATAGGTGGTAGTTTAATTAAGATACAAGACAACAGTAATAAATAATAAAACAACACATTACTGTAACATGAATATTAAGATAAAAACACCTTTGACATAATTTTGGATGATAAATAACATGTGTGTATAAAGTTACCTCATCATTATATTTTTTTACATGTAAGTAATTCAGTAATAAAAAAATTAAATATTGTAATATTTATAACTCATAATTGCAGCAATTTTAAAGTAAATATTTGCAAACAAAATGCTTCCGAACTAATTAATGCTTGTTGGTACACTATTACCTAATTAACGTAAAAAATAATTACTACAAATACTATTTGTCTTCAATTTTCTTTTTTTGCAAATAGGATTCCAACTTAGTTATGATATAACCCTTTTCTCTATTCCTTCACTATTACATTTATACACCTGTAGAATAATTTTAAATATATGCCCTAAAATTTGAAAAGAAATAATTTTCTTGTGGAAAAGAAATAATTGATTCCAATATGGTAGCCTTTGGTACTCCAGGAAAGTTTAACTTTTATTCATATATATTATTAAATTAAAATAAAAGCATATTAAGAAGTAAATATGATATTATTTTTAGGATGTTGAGATGATGATGATTATGATAAAGGGGGAAGAAGGAAAAAAGGAGATAATATTTGATAAGAAAAATTAAATATAAAAATTTGAATTAGGTTTGAAATTAGTTAAATATTTTTCATTGATTGTATTGCCAAAGTATAAACCAAGAAATAGTTTGTAAATGAAGTTTTTGAAACGAACATTATTTTATAAATTTTTTGGATGCATTGCACACTTACTATTTTGGTGGCAGCATTATACAAGCACCTGGTAAAGTGAAAATGACACTGAAAGCAAACCAAAAGGAGAGGTTGAAGGAAGCTCATCGACCTAATCGATTGCTATCAATGATTATCACCAATACTAATAAATTAAGTGTTTTTCTTTCTAAAACGGTGTTACTTTTTAATTATTTAAACTAATGAAAAGAACACGATTATTAAAAAAGATATATAAATTTAACTATTCAAAACAAAAATACATAGACACCTACTTTATATAATTTTTTTTTTCTTTGATTATGTTTTGAACTTTAATACATAGGCACGGTTTAAAGCAATTAAAAATACATAAAGAAAATTTAATGCTTAAATTTGATTCATGGCTAATTGATTAGTTGTAATTCATTCTTGAATAAATTTCCTTCTATAAAAATAAAATTCAGCCTTTAAATTTCTCATTTAAAATGGTTAGGAGTATGAATAGAGTGAGTTTGTAAGAATTCAATTAACTTCTAAATATAGTATCTTAAGTTTGAACTAAGTTGTGGCGGAAAGTAAAATTAAGTCTTCTTAAATCAAAGTTCTAGCTAAGTCAATTTGAATTAAAGGTTAAATTGAGTAAGTTTAAACTTAAGTTCGACTCAAATCAAGTTGGGATGAAAGTCGAGACAAGATAATTTGGTACAAAATTCGAGACGAGTTAACCTAAATTAAAGGTTGAGACCTATTAACTTAGGTAGGAGGTTAAGATGGACTGACCATGCCAAAATCTCATACAGGACAAGTCAAGGTTAAAGGTCGAGATGGGTTAGCCCAAGGCAAAGGTCGAGACATGTAAGCTCGAAACAAAAGTCAAGCCTTATAAATAAAATTAAAGGTCAAATTGAATCAACCTAGGTTAAAGTTTAGGCCAATTCAGCTTAAGTTAAATGTCAAATCAAGTCAATCTGAAGTTGAGTCAATTTAGTTGGGGTTCATAGTCAAGTTGAATCAATCTAGGCCATAATTAAATCCAATCAACTTGGACCCATATTCAAGCTAAGGTTGCTCAGGCCAAAGGTCAAGATGAGTCAACCTTGGTCAATGATCAAGATGAGTCACCAACACTAAATGTTGATCTAGGACGAAAGTTGAGTCTAGTCAACCCATGTCAAAAATTGAGTGGAGTTTGGGTGAAGGTTGAATTGAGTTTGTCCGAACCAAAGTTCAGGCCAATTTGTTCCGAGTCAAAGGTCAAATCAAGTTGATCGGAGTTGAAGGTCGAGTCAAGTCAGCTTGATCTATTGTCAAATGAAATCGGCCATGCCCATATTCGTGATAAATCAATCCAAACTCATAGTTGGGTTAAATCAACCTAAGTTGAAGGTTAAAACAAGTTAATCCTAGTTGATGTTCAAAACGAGTCGACTTAGACCAAAGGTCGAGAGGAGTTGGCTTAGGCCAAAAGTTGAAACGAGTCAACCAAAACTAAAGTTCAAAGCAAAGTCAAGATAAGACAAATAATGCCAAAATTAGCCATTCAACCTAAAAGTTGGTGCGAGTTAACTCAGGCTGAAAATCGATCTAGGCTAACTCAACTTGAAGTGTCTAATAGAGTTGGCTTACACTGAGGATAAAGCTAAGTTAATCCAAATCCGATCCAACTTTGTTTATCTTGATCTTAGATCAATTTACTTAGTGTGAATTAGTTATGGTCCATGAACTTTTGAGGCTATTTTAGTACTATGAATCTTTTTTTATGTAGGTCTTTTGGTTCTATGGATTTGTTTTCTTATTCTGAATTATGTGGGTCGAAGCCAGACTTTATGAGTCTGAACCAGGTGAATTGGAACAAATTGTAGTTATAAATGTATTTTGGTTGCAAGTGGCACTAGTAAAAAAATGGGATTAGAAAGCGCAATATATGCTTCGGTTTAAGCGAACCCGAAGCGTATAATAGTGCGGTGGTAGAGTCGTAATAATAGCTTAAATATATGTTTCGATTGTCCCATGACCGGTGCCTAAAGCATGCTACTAACTCGGTTCTACGTAAAACCGAGGCATAAAACTCTGCCCAAACCTGCTCCACTGACAGCTGTTGGATTTGATAAGAGCTACTAACTCGGTTGCCCAGCAATTGATGCCTAAAGGGCACTACTAACTCGGTTCTAGGCGAAAACGAGGCATACAACTCCTGCCACCTAACTCGGTTCTGATGAAACCCGAGGCATGATGTGGTCTTTGATTTTTTCATTTCTAGAGGCCAACATCTTCTGCTCTCATATTAACTCTTCATTTTCACATCTTCTCTGTCCGTGCTCTCCCATTCTTCCTCTTTTTTTCGTGCTCTCACTCCCCTCGTGCTCTCACTCTTCTCTGTCCGTGCCTTCGTCGTTGTACCTCCTTCGTCGCTGCCTCCGCCGTTGCTGCCTCCGCCACTGCTGCCTCCGCCGCTCTAGATCCACCGCTCCAGATCGCCATCGCCAAGCTGCTCCAGATCAGCGAGCCCTCCGTCGTTGCTGCCTGCCTCCGCCGCTCTAGATCCACCGCTCCAGATCACCATCGCCAAGCCGCTCCAGATCGACGAGCCCTCCGTCGTTGCTGCCTGCCTCCGTCGCTCTAGATCCACCGCTCCAGATCGTCATCGCCAAGCCGCTCCAGAACGGCGAGCCCTCCGTCGTTGCTGCCTCCACCATTCTTCCCCTCCGTTGTCGCCGCCGCCCTACCTTCAACCGTCGCAGCCCTGTGTGATTGGAAACCCTAAGGGAGCTTCCTGGTTCGTTGCAGAAGGTGTTCATCTACTCTTGTTCTTCTGCTTTTAAGGCCAGGCCAATGAAGACTCACAATCACAAGCACTTTGGGTTTCTGAAATTGGGAAATGTTAGGTCTGTTTTGATCTCGGATTGGGATTTTCCGGTTGTGTGAAAAATATTGACTTGCACTTGTTGCTGAAACAGTTTCTTGTTGCTTAAACAATTTCTTGTTGCTTAAACAGTTTCTTGTTGCTGAAACAATTTATGCTTGCTAAAATAATTTCTGGTTGCCTACTGAAAACACGTTGCATCTGAAAAAAAAAATAGGATACTGCCTCGGTTATGTAAGAACCGAGGCATATTCCTGTCTGCTTTTATCTCAGTTCATGACTGAGGCATAAAGTCTGTCCTTTTTTACCTCGCCCACATATGCCTCGGTTTCAAAACCGATGCCATTAATAAAAAATAACCGGTGCCTTTTCTTCTTATTGTACTAGTGTGGAATAATTTCATTATTACATACTTGTATACTCTTAATGTAAAGAATTCTTTTTGAAAAATAAATACTATAAAATTCTTGAAAAATTATTTAAAATTTTTTATTAACTTTATTTTCTTAAAAATGTACTTAAGAGAATAAAATCTCATACAAATTGTTAAGTTTTAATAATATTAGTTTCAGTGATTTTATAAACATTTTACCGAGAGTATTTCATACTATAAGTAAATTTTTTTGGGCAAATGCTATCCAGGAAATTCAAAATAGAAAGTTTCATTATAAAATGCCATTAATCCACTTTTATGCTGATTAAGTACAATAAAGACATATATTTTAAATTTGTCAACCAATAGACTTGTCAACAAAACACTAACATTTATTTAGAATGTTACCATTCTAATGTCTCACTTTTAAAGAAGAATAATAATGAAATTCTTTTCATAAATTGTTAATATTTTTCATCATCTATTAACTTTTTTTGGTAAAATACCCAATAGGAGTGTCCTTTTTTTTACAGTGTTTTAAGAACTGCAAGCAATTTTCTCTTCTAACATGCTTTCCATTACTGACTGAAGTTGATTAAAAATCATAAAATTTGATAAATTATACTTTTATATCAATGACAGTCTCTTGGAATGAAAAATTGGACTAGATTGTTTCTGTAAGTTCAATAAATCCAATCAATAATAGAGAAAGTTGACTAAACTTGATTTTCTCAAAAGAAAGAAATTAAATGAGAAAGTGAAATACTTCAAATTATAATGGATAGCAAATAGTGTAAGAAATAATTTAGATAGTCATTTTGTTTGTACACTTTTCACATAACCCTGATCGTTTCTTTGTGGATAACTTAACATAGCAGCAAAAAAAGAAGAAACTTTAACTAAATAGAAATAAGGACTTGTTAAAATTAACCTTTATAATTAATATGTTTCATATAGAGCTTCAATTAAAGATAACTAAAATAGCTTCCTTAACTTACGTGTTGCATTAAATTGTTAAGATACACACTTACATTGAACTTTAACTCAAATGTATAGAGATTGAATTTATATAACTTCTAATTGAATGTTATACCTCTAATTTATATCAGACATCACATTCGTTTTTGCCTCTTTTTTTTCCAAGGATTATGTCAGTTTCTTGTAAACCCTAAATAACTTCACAAATAAAAATTCACAAAAAGCGACATAAAATTCAAAAATCAAGTAAGCATGATGACATTATCATTAAAATACTTTTCTAAAAAAAGAAAGTAGATACTCAGAAAGTCATAAAGTCACCAAGAAAATTGTTATTATTATATATAGTGAAAGTGAAATGACCAAAAATCTTATGAGTGGTATTGGTGAATACATACATATATATATATATATATATATATATATATATATATATATATATATATATATATATATATATATATATATATATGCCTTTTCGTTTGCTCTATAAGCTGCCACGTGTAACTAGCCATATTATTCTCATTTTCATATTCATTTCCTTATTTATTAATTATTATTGTATGGCCAAAGTCCATGACACGTAGAAGTTTTACAATGGTTCTATGGGAAAAAAAAAATGTCCTAATCGTGATTGCAAGGTTTGCACACTCACATGTTACAATATATGGTAATATATTTTACTATTATACAAAAATGAGATTAGCTGAATTTTACATTTTTATGATAATTATGTCTATGTATTTATTTATTTTGTTAAATATTAGGCTTGTTCAAATCTCAATCTCAAGTATTAATGACGGTTTTCTTTGTCTTTAGGAATTTTGTTTTTAATTAAAGTGAAATAATTAAATGAAAATGTTATATTAAATAAGGTATCAATTATACAGTATTAATATGACCATCTTTTCCATTGAATTTCAATTACTTTCAAGTGAATTCTTGTATAAAATTCAGTAAATATACAAGATTCAATTAACTACTAGATTTTGGAAGCTATAGTTTCAACCTCTTTTTTAATGTTGTATAGGCTCAGTCATATTATTACGTGTATAATTAAAAAAATAAAGACTTTTATACGAATATTTTGAAAAGTATAAATTATGCTTTCTTTTGTGAGAAGTATTCAATAAAAAAATATTCCCGAATTATAAAAACTATTGTGTTTTATTATATTTTCAGAAGTATTCATTAAAATCATGAAAAGATAACTACTTTCCAAATGTGTTTTTCCACAGAAAGTCCATTTGAGTTAAAAATATATTTAACATATGCGATTTTTTTTATAAATTAAAATTTATTTTTTAATGACTAAAATATTTTAAAAAATAGATAGTCAAATCTGGTACATGTAATTTTTTTTATTACAATACGAATTTAATTTTAATTTTCATTCATTTGTCAATTCAGTTTTAATATTTTTTTAATAAAATCTTAATTTTTCTTATTATTTTTTCAATTTAGTTTTTTCTTAACTTTTTTTTAAATAATTAAAGATGTAACGTGTAAGTTTGTGATTTTTTAAATTTTAAAAAATTAATTATTTTATATATTTTTAAATTTTAAAAATATGGAATTCATGTGTTAAACTAGCATGTGTCATCAGAGTTAATGACACATTTTAGTATTAATATCACATCACATGTGACTGCAGTTTCTATATTCATATTTTTTTTTAATTCGGTCCTAATTTTCTTTTTAAAATGAATTAGTTTTATCTTTTTCTAGATTGAAAGCAAATTAAATTTTAGATGGAAGTAATATTTGATTTACATCTAATTGGTGTCAAATTTCTTTTATATTTTTCCTCAAAAAATCTAACACAGAATACTATATCAATATCATTCATAGTTTTATTATATATTTCTAATTTAGGGTTAAAATTGATTTAAAATTAGATGAAAATTTTAGAAGTGTAGACTATAACATTCCAATTTAGTAATATAAAATTATTAAAATGAAACATTACATTGATAAAGAAAGAACAAAAACTATAATTTTATGAAGAACTAAATTCTTCACCTGAAGACCGAAATACTCATATACCGCTGCTTTACCAACAACCTTTCGATGAGCCAACTGAAAAAGTTGTATCCCTAAGCTCACACCATTCAGGTGATCATCGCAAAAGAGAAACAAACACACAAAGACAGACCACAGAAAAACAAGGGTAAGCTAGAGTACGTAATTTAATTGATTACACTAATCATGCAAATTAAACAAATACATAAGCATGTGTCAACCGAGCATTTCAAGCATACAATGACCGACCATATATTACAAGCAATGACCGAACACTTGACTTGACCATCCGGATTGTATGAATATGTAGCTTGAGGCCGTTCGTGCACCCGGGGGTATAGTAACTAGAAAACCATCAGCTGTCACCCGGGGTTAATCCGTTATAACTCACCTAAGACCCTATAGGCTAGGACCTCCTGCTATTCTCACGACATGACTTACCCATCTCTACTTGAGACTTGGTCATCATTAGAATGTCAGGATGAACGTCGTGGATTTCGCTGTCCATATTCATACTTTACCACCACCTCGATACCAAATCACTGAGACATTCCTCCTTGGAATTCTCTTTCACATCCATATTACAATTATCATACCATACTTTTTCTTTTTAAACCATTATGATAATGCATAGATAAGCCATCAAAGCAATTGGATCAATTAATTAAAATAACACACTGGAATAACTATGAATATAGACCAAACAGAAATCACCAACATAGAAGAACAAGACCGAACACCCTGTAAATGTTGGAGACCGAACGATCAATAATAGATACAGTTGAAGAGAAAACCGAGCGCTATTAATGATCGACAACTAGAGGATTTCGAGTACCACATCATGACCGAATACTATCACTAGTCCAAATACTAAGTTTAGACCGAACGCTTATGGCTTAGGCTGAACACCTATAACTTACACTAGTAAAAAATCGGGTTTTTACAGCGCACATTATGCCGCGGTTCAACGAAAACCGCAGCATAATGATGCACGGTGGCAGTTTTGTAAATAAAACGAACATATATGCCGCGGTTCTACTAGGAACCGCGGCATATACCCCAGTCAACCATTGCCTTTGACGCCACGTATGAATAAAAAATTTAATAACAGAGTATATGCCGCGGTTCTCTGCACAACCGCGGCATATAACCTGCCAATTTATTGCAGGTGCTGACTGGGTCAGAGAAGTTGAGACGTTACAGGGGTATATGCCGCGGTTCTCTGGGGAACCGCGGCATATACCCCTGTAACGTCTCAACTTCTCTGCCAGTCAGAGAATTTCAGAAGTTACAGGGGGTATATGCCGCGGGTCTCTGGGGAACCGCGGCATATACCCCCTGTAACTTCTGAAATTCTCTGAAAGGCAGTTGGGGAGACAGTTGTGTTGAACTAGTTTCAGGGGTATATGCCGCGGTTCCCCAGAGAACCGCGGCATATTCTCCTATATGAAATTAATTTAATGTTCATTTGAAATATTTCGATGTTTATGCCGCGGTTGCCCGCTGAACCGCGGCATATAGTTTGAATATAATTTCAAAAATGCCATTTCTGATAATTTTTTAAATTAGTATATGCCGCGGGTGGGGGTTAAACCGCGGCATATAACCCTTTTATACCGCGGTTAAGTAGTGAACCGCGGTAGATTCCCCCGTTCAGAGTTAAAAAACAAAACTTGGAACAGTGCATCGTCTTCCTCGCGCGTTCTCTCTGATTTCGCGTTTCTTCTTCCTCCGAACCACCCTTCATCTCAGATTTTGCATTTTTAACCGTTTAAACTCAAAATTGTTCGGTCATTATTCGTTTTTGACTTTAAAAACGAGTTTTAGCCGTTCAAAATCGTGATTTCCTGGCGTTTTTCACCCTCTCCGCCGCCGTTCCTCTTCCAGGTATTTATGTCCATTTGCATTTTTAACGTGTTTGCTTCCTTAATTTTTGCATAATGTTATAGTTTTGGTAATGTATGAAGTTTCTATAGTTTTGGTATAATTTTTGCTTTAATTTTGATAGTGCATGAAATTGTTATAGTTTTGGTAATGTATGATATGGTTTTTGCTATAGTTTTGGTAATGTGTGTTGTAGTTCTTGTATTATTTATAAACCTTAAAATATTATTTATGTAATATTTAGGAATATGGATCGAAATTGGATTAATTTACCACGTATTAGTGCTGAGTACGAGAGAGGTGTGGAGGAATTTATACAATTTGCGCAACGTAATGAGGGGAGAACTAATGATGAAGTGAAGTTTAGATGTCCTTGTGTGAACTGTTTGAATGAGAGAAAGTTGAACGCAACTCAAATTAGAGAACATCTTATATGTGATGGTTTTCTAAGATGCTATACAACATGGATCTGGCACGGCGAAGAAATGGATTTTCCCACTGACTCTCAAAGTGTAAATGTTACTGATTCCACCATGGAAGAAGATCGACCGGATGAAGACAAATTGGAGGACATGATCCGCGATGTTGGAGCAGAAAATTTTGCCAAAGCTCATGTGTATGAGACGATGTCGACTGATGCAGAAACACCTTTGTATGTCGGTTCAACTAAGTTCACACGTTTGTCAGCGGTGTTAAGGCTCATGAATTTGAAGGCGAGCAATGGATGGACTGATAAGAGTTTTACAGAACTGTTGACGTTGTTGAATGAAATGTTGCCAGATGGAAATACACTACCCACTCGTAATTATGATGCGAAGAAAATTCTTTGTCCAATGGGTATGGAGTATAAAAGGATACATGCTTGTCCCAATGACTGCATTTTGTATAGGAAAGAGTTTGAATTTTTGACAGAGTGTCCAAAATGTGGCTTATCACGATACAAGTCAAAAAACAATAGTGAAGATAATGGTCAGATAGAAAAAAATGGATCTGCTTTGAAAGTAGTTTGGTACCTTCCAATAGTGCCCAGACTTAAGCGTTTGTTTGCGAATCCCAAAGATGCTAAAAATCTTAGATGGCATGCAGATGAGAGAAAAATTGACGGGCTGCTTCGTCATCCAGCTGATTCAAAGCAATGGAAAAATATTGATCGACAATTCCCCGAATTTGGTAAAGAGTGTAGAAATCTTAGGCTTGCTTTAGCCACTGATGGAATGAACCCATTTGGTAATCTGAGTACCAATCACAGTTGTTGGCCAGTTATATTGATAATTTACAACTTATCTCCTGCATTGTGCATGAAGAGGAAGTACATGATGTTGTCTATGATGATATCTGGTCCAAAGCAGCCTGGAAATGACATAGATGTTTATCTAAGCCCACTAGTTGAAGACTTGAAGGTTTTGTGGGTTGACGGGGTTGAAATATTTGATGCATTCGCTTCAGAGACTTTTACGTGCAATGTTATTTTGCACCATTAATGACTTTCCTGCTTATGGTAATTTGTCAGGATACAATGTCAAGGGTCATAAAGCGTGTCCTATATGACTTCAATTTTCCACATCAAAAGATCAATCTCCTGTACTTGGATCAATGAGATATTATGGTATAATAGAAGAGATATGGGAGGTTGATTACACCAAGTTTTCCGTTCCATTGTTCAAGTGTAAGTGGTTTGACAATAAGAGTGGTGTGAAAATAGATGACTCGGGTATGACACTGGTTGATTTTCGCAAGGTGGGTTATCGAGACGAACCGTTTATCATGGTACATCAACCATCTCAAGTTTTTTATGTCAAAGATCCTTCGTCTGACCATTGGTATGTTGCTCTTCAAGGCAAAAAACAAATTGAAGTTAACGAAGACAATCTAATTAATATTGATATTGCTGACAACCATTCATTTCAAACTACAACAAAGTTGGATGACCAATCTGTAGTTGACGATGATGTACATGCAATTCGGTCAGATCATGATGAGGGAATATACATATGATGAATCCATATCTTTATGTATGAATTTTCAATTTCTGTACTATTACATGTTTTGTTAATTTATATGATATTACATAAGTCTTGAAAGAAAATTTAATGTTGTTATTTATTTTGACAGATATATGGCTGATCATCCACATTCTTCAGGGGATGAGGCTCCCCCACCCAGATCCACTAGAGGACCCACTAGGATGAAACAACTATTAATCAGGAAAAATAGTGGTGAAAGAACTCCGGTGAATGTGAATGTCACCACGGGTGTGGCAACTGGCCCCCATGCAGATGACTTCCGATCATACCTTGGAGTAGTGGCACGTAATAAGATTAGCATTCTCATTCCATCTTTTGATCATGTGTCCGAGAGTGATCGGAACATTATTTGGCAAGATATATTGGTAAGTTAGTTAATAGCATTTGAATTATAATTTGTTTATATTGATAATTTTGTACTAATACAACTTTATTATGTTTTTTTCAGATGACATTTGACATTCCAAATGTCCCAACACTTAGAAATAAGTGTTTGTCAACTGTTGCAGAAAATTTCAGAAACTTTAAAAGCAAGTTGACATCAAGGTACATCTTTGGACACCTTAAACATAAAACTCCATGTAATGCATATAAGTCCATTGATGAGGAGACTTGGCGGGTTTTTAAAGAGAGTCGGATGTCAGAGGAATGGCAGGTTAGTGTAGTTCATATTATTCAATTCCTCATTAACAAATATATATCATATGAACTCATTAATTAATGTGTATGTGACAGGCAATTAGAAGCAAAGCACAAGGAACAAGTGCTAAGAACAAAAACCCCCACCTATTATCTCGTGGTGGGTATAGGAAGCTTGAGGAGAAAATCCTCAAGCAAAAGGCAGATGCTATACCACCATCTCAGAGTGGTAGCCCTCCTCAGCCTCCTTCTCCACCGTCTAGACATGAGAAATGGAAGTTGGCCCGTATGCGACCATCGGGCACCTACTCTTCCGACACTGCACGAGAGATTTCTGAAAAAATTGTACGTTATCACTGTTCCTAAAATAATGAATATTGTCATTATACATACTACATTAAACTATTTAAAGAATAATGGTGTTTTGTAATGTTACAGGACGCCTTGGTTGAGCAGAGCTCCCAAGGCCAATTCACTCCAGAGGGTCGCCAGGATATTCTTGCTGCTGCAATTGGACGACCTGAGCACCCTGGACGTGTACGTGCTGTAGGTCCTGGAGTAGGCATTACGGATTATTTTGGGAGCTCTTCTCGTCAGCCTTCATATTCGTACAGCGATACACAAAGGATGACAGAAGAGATCACAAAAAAGGTCCGACAAGACCTTATGCAGGAGATCAGGGCCGAGGTGAGGGCTGAATTCCAGATGCTCTACCAGGAGCAGTTTCAGAGCATGCGCCCGATGCAGTCTCCTATAGAGGAACATGTGGTCCCTCCCCCTCCCACAGGTAAACTTAATAAACATTTATGTGCAATTATTTCTATCTCTTGTATAATCTAACATTTACTCTGACAGGGAGAAGCGGCAAAGGAAGTTGTTCCGCATCAGCCATCCCAGAGGATGACATGGACGATGGTAGTCCATGTCTGCTATACATTTTAGAAGAAGATGAGATGGTGCTGGTAGCTCGTGGAACAGAGTTTAGGTCAGCGACTGTATGTCATGGTATGCAACTATTAGAGGATGAGGTGAAGGTATCAGTGGATGAAATGATCATGCCAGATGCCTCGGTTCCACTGTCCACGGAAGAGATTTTCACTGTGGAACAAGCATATAAGTCGTTTATCACTTGGCCTAAATTTTTGGTTAAACCAGTTTCTGACCCCTCGGTATGAAATTCTTCTTTACACTTCTCAATTTTAAAGGTTTTTGATGTCAAAACTTATCTTATCTTTTCATGTAACAACAGACGCAGGAACAACAGAAGATTCCTCTATCTGAGGATGACCCTCTTTCTTCATTGCATCTACTTGCTGACATCCTTGATGATAAGCCTTTGGAGGTTCAGTATGATGCTAATGTATTTGGGCATGGCTCTGAGGTCCCA
Organism: Vigna angularis; assembly: GCF_016808095.1. NCBI lineage: Eukaryota > Viridiplantae > Streptophyta > Magnoliopsida > Fabales > Fabaceae > Vigna > Vigna angularis. Next base: position 13,044,778 of record NC_068971.1, read on the forward strand.
ATATACCTTAATAGCCAAGATGTCCGTGAGCTTGCGTCGGGAACACAAGAGTTGAATATTTCAATTATTCAACTATGGACGATGTAAGTCTATGACCAATTATTTATATATAAAATTGATTTATATATCAAGTATCCTTATATCAAAGTTAATTTTTGATTTCAGGTATATGTCTGGGGTCACTAATAAGTTGGGGCGTTCTGATGATTATGGATTCATTGATCCCCAAGACATTCATGAATCAAATGATTTTGATCATATCAACACGAGAATGATAAGCAGTTTTCGAAGGGGCAAGAAAATATACTTTTTGCCTTATATATCCGGGTAAGTGAACTTTGTTAACATAATAATGTTCCATATGTGATTTTAATATTTAATAGTTACGTTATTATGAATTTCAGGCGCCATTGGCAACTTCTTGTTATGTCTGTGCAAGACAACTATGCTTTGTGGTTCTGCTCATTGCACAGGCCTCCTCCCACACAACTCAGACAAGCAATTGATTGGTAAGAACCTCAATGTTTGGACTTTCTTTGTTATATAACTCAATGCTAAAACATTTTTTTATATACAGTTCTATTCCAGCAAGTATGATGATGGACGGGAGGTCAATTGTTAAGAGTAGAAAGATTGCTTGGATTTCTCTCAAGGTTTGACATATGCTAAAGTCATACTTTGTTATAATTGTTTTATAACAAATGTTATTCACTAACTATTATCAACTGTGATGATATATTGTAGTGTAACAGACAAAATGGGTCATATGAGTGTGGATACTATGTAATGTATTGGATGACCCATATTGTTCGTTCTCACATCACAAGAAGCTGGGAAACGGTAATATTTAACTTTAACAAATTTTGATTTTTTAACAAATGTTGAATTCATATACACTAATTAAAATGAATTGTCTTTTGTAGAGATTCAAGACTACTACACCAGTTCCTGAGAAGTCACTACTATTCATTAGGAACGCTGCTGCGAAGTATATAGTTAGATTATACAATAGCTCTTAGATTTAGATTTAAACAATGCATTTGATTAGATAGAATTTTCTTAGACTCTCTACTTTATTTGATGTTGAAATACATTTGAACATGTGTTTGTTATGTTGAAATTGAATTTCTGTAAATGTTTTTATATGCAGGTCTGTTTTTGTGGTAGTGGATATCACAAAAACAGACCTGCTATTTTAAAAAACTGCAGGGGAATATGCCGCGGTTCTAACCACAACCGCGGCATATAAGGGGAATATGCCGCGGTTCTAACCACAACCGCGGCATATAGTGCTTCTTTTTTTTTAAAAAACGAGACATATGGCCGCGGTTTTGACACTAACCGCGGCATACTCGTCGGCCTATATGCCGCGGTTCAACCGCGGCATATAGTGCATTTTTTAATTTTTTTTTTAATTTTTTTTTTAAAAAAAATGAATTTAGGCAGCGGTTCCCTAGACAACCGCGGCATATTCCTCAGCCTATATACCGCGGTTAGAACCGCGGCAGAAAGTGTCTGACTTACTATCGCGGCTGAATATGCCGCGGTTCGTGAACCGCGACGTATAGTGAAAATCAACCGCGGTAAAAGCCCCTCGCTGCACTAGTGTTAGGCCGAACGCATTTAAGACCGAATACAAGTACGAGGTCGAGCACTAGTACAAGAATGAGCGCTACTAAGAGACCACACAACCCATTAAGATCGATCGCTACTAATAAACCACACAACCCACTAAGACCGATAGCTACTAAGAGACCACACACCCACTAAGACCGATCGCTACTAAGAAATCCCACAACCCACTAACACCGATCGCTACTAAAAGACCACACACCTCACTAAGAATGATCATGACTAACACAGAATACGAGTACAAGACCGATCAGTCATTAACTGAAAAGCTCTACAAAAGTAGAACTCAGTTAAGACCGAACACAAAAAGAAAGCCAAACGGTCAATGAATGACACTCGGCGATCTGCATAATTCTGCAAAATAGCTGCAGAATTATGATCAACCATTATCTTCACCAATTCCTACAACTTCCCAACTTCTAATCCTCCAACCATGATTCATATACCATTTTAAGCCTATCCAAAGGTACCTAAAATCATTCTAACATCATCCCAAAGAGTCCCATACCAGATTTCACTCCCAACCCCAAACTATCATATTCGTATACCCATTTTCTTAAGATTAGAACAGACTGAACACTTATGCAGAGAAACTCCAACTAGTTCACAGGTTCCAGCATTCACATATTCAACACAATTCAATCAAACATTCAAGTTACACATATGCAACCATCTAAACAGTAATTTCATACATAGAAACTCAATTAAATTAACTAGCTTCCCTTACCTCTTAACCGAACGAGAATCTTCTACCCTTCCAGAAATTTGCTCACACTTCTAGAAAATCCCAAGAACATCTATGGCTCACTGATTGATGAGGATTGACCACCAAAAGACCATAAATATGATCAAAAATGGGAAGAGGAAGTTGATGAACGCATGCAACCAGAAACTTGGCTTGCATTGCATGTGTCAAAAAGTTTCGGAATCTCACAAGAGCTCAAGAAATCGAGACATACCAGCTCTAAACAAGACTTTGATCGGTGGAAAATGATGTTTTTGACTCCAAGATTACTTAAGCTCGGTTTGATTGAAAATAAGATGAAGTAAGATGAGAGATTTTTAGAGAGAAGGAGGAGAAAAGAAGAGAGAAGAAGATTTGAAAAGAAATGGTTGTATCAGAAAATGGGACGAACATTTGAAAATTTTCTTTATATAGTAATATTATTTTAATATAAATCATTTGGTTCCATTATTTTCACGTACCTGTCCACTTCAAAATCTTTAAAATTATCAGTTCTTACATAGACAAACACTATTAATTTAAAATTTTAATAGGTTAAAAATAATATAAACTATTTAATACTTAATGTGATTTTTATATTCAAAATCAATTAAGAAGCTTAACCTAAAAATCAATATAATATTTATATAAAAAAATTAAATTTGATTTCAATTTAAAAAAAAAATTCTATTATAAAAAATTAAGCCTGATACATAATAATACCAGTAACATAATACTAATTTAATACAGATATTTTTAAGTAAAAAGTTTAAAGAATTACAAATTAATAAGTGACCTATACAGTCTATTGTCTGATTATTTATTTAGACATTGTTTTAGAAAAATAACTAAATTGAGTAAAATTAAATTAAGACTGAATTGAAAAAAATGAACTAAAATAAAGATTAAATTAGCCTTTTAATTTATTTTTTTTAACTCATGAGTTGAGAGGGAAGTAAAGGCAGAAGTGAAGGAAAGCAAGAGCCACATGTAAACCAAATGAATAAAAGTAACACGACAGACAGTGCCCACAAAGTGATGCACGCGGTCTTGGAAGACACCGCATTCCAACATCAAAAAGCACAATTGCTGACTGTGTCTATCTTCAACCAAATAAACCTATGCAATGGTTAAACTCAACAATCAACTTTCTCAAATACTATCAGCAATACCGTCAGAAACAATCTGTACTCATAAGAAAAATAATGACAAAAAAAGGAAGCAAAGAAAGACACTTTGGAGAGATCGCAAATTTCAAACACGTTTCTCAAGAATGTGCTTGGAGTTGTCTATGCAACTCAAGGAGTTTATTCTTATTTTGGCTTCACTGAACTGAAAAAAGATGTGAAAGCTAAAGAGGGTAACTTCATTTATCAGTGTATATTCTTCTTTTTCACCTTAAATGGAGAAAGATTTGAAAGCTAATAACAGTAACTTTATTAATGCAGAAAATGGTGTCTGAAATGGATTATACCTACACCACTTGCTCATTGTTCATTTATAAACATATGCTTAAACCTTTTCTTTTTCCTATATTACCATTACTAAACATGTAGGTTATGTTATGACTCCATATTCTCTTAAGAAATTTACTGCATGATTTAACTGTAGTGAATGGAATTGTGATAATTAGTGTGGTCCATATGTGCCAGAAATGGTTCGCATTGAATGGTCAAACTTTGAGTGGCATTTACTGTGGTGATAATGGCTCATCAATGCATTCTTCATGGCAGTAGAGTGCTATGGATTATTACACCATTTGCCATTGGAGAGTACTCGCGAAGGTCAACAAGAACCTGCTACCGTTTCATTTACTAATTTAAGAAATATAAAGATTATACTTTTAAAGATAAATTTTAATTTGTTCCAAACAATACCTACTTATAAAATTACTTACTATTATTAGATTTTAAATTTAGTCTATAATTAATAATAAAGACTAATAACAATACATAACTAAAATCTTGATAACTAATATTCAAAATCAATTTAGATTTTCTTTTACAAATCAATTATTAATTTTAATTAATAATAAAAATTATTTTAAATATTAATAATTTTTGTCTTAATTAATATAATGACTATTTTTTTTTAAATTAGTTGTTATTTAATATTTTTAGTAATTATAATCCTTTGAATAAATTTTCCCAAGCAGTTACTCTAAATTATAGTCTTAAAACACATTATAAATTCATCTTCTACATTAAATGTAATAATAATAAAAATTTATTTTTGAACTTGCAAATACATATTTAATAGTTTTTTTTTGTGTGTACACATCCAACAAAATTTCATTTTCTATAAATATCTTACAACATTCTAATGTTCCTAAATTCTAATTTCAAAGTATGTCTAGTCCAGTACAAATTTAAGTATAAATAAAGTACTCCTAATAAAATATTCAAATAATTATTTGTTTTCATTTCGAATAATTATTATGACATTTAAATATAAAAAATTGTAATTTACATTTTATCATATGTTTTGCTTTTGAGTTAAAATTTCAATTATTTAACTTCATTTTTGTATATGATATTTCGAGTATTTTTTTTTCATGTCACTTATTTTTACTTAAACATGTCATATTTTTATTTATCATGTGCTTTACAATTTATAATAAAATTTGATTCACGATCTACAAAATTAAAAAAAAAACGACTCAAGATTCAATTACCATAAATATAAAATAACATATAGTAATTAATTTATTTCAGCATTGGTTCGATATTAATTTATTTTATACATGATAGAAAAAAAAGTTGATGTTGACGAAATTATTAGATTTTATTTTATTGGATTTACTTTCGTCATCACCATACTACCATAATCAATTACGTCCTTTCTAGTAAAAGAACCTATTTAATATATTAGAATTATTTGGCACACTGCATGCAATAAGTAGATGTTATAAAAGCCTACAGTTACATAATCGGTTATATATATGTACAATTAATCCACATGAATATGTGAAGTGAGATCTTCACGGCTAACACTTAAATGCTGGGTATAAAAGTTGTGAGACAAATAATGACATGTGAATAGACCAAACAAGGGAAAAATAAAATACAGAAAAACCCACAATATGAATTTATTTCATCACGATGCAAATAATATGGCTATTGGTTTGAATTTACCAACTTTGCTATCTCTATATGTTGTTTTGACATGGTATGAATCTAACTACGAATTTAGAATTTAACTACCTTGATGAATGGTAGTATCTATTGTATAATCTCAAAGAATATACAATATGGAAGTGCTGAGAAGACCAAGAAGGTGAAGCTCTAGTCTTTTGGAAGGCAATATGGATTGTTGTCCATGACTGAACAAGAAACAGTGGCTGAATACTTCAATATGATGCAATTGTTGGTGAATTCAATGAGAGCATGCGGGGAAGATGAAAGTAGAAGAACTTCAAGGGTCACTGGAAGCTCATGAATTAAAGATGTTAAACAGGAATGCTGACAAGGCTAGTGATGAACAAGCACTGCAGGTGGCTCCACTCATGGCAAGTGGAAGAAAAAAACAAATTCAGATTCAATAAAGAATGGCGTTCAACAAATCAAGATCAGCCAAATGGTGGAGAAAAATCAGAATTCTCTAACAAAACCAGCAGCAAGGTGGTTTTTGTGGCAGAGGAAGAGGGAGAAAGAAAATGCAAGATTTGAGAAAGATTTCGTGCTACAACTGTGAAAAATGGGGACATTATGCAGTAGATTGTTGACATGGTAAAGGGAAGCAGAAAAAGGAATCTGAATTGGAAGCACATGTGGCCCAAGATGAATCGGATGAAGAACCGGTTATGTTGATGGTTACTACACAGGATGAGGAATTCATGTTAGAAAATTGGTTCCTTGACACTGGATGCAGCAATCACATGACTGGGCATAAAAAGTGGATTTCAAATCTTGACACTAGCAGGAAAAGTAAGATTAGTTTTGCAGATGATAACACAATTGAAGCCGCTGAAATTGGAGATATAGTAATCAAGAAAGATGGGAAGAGTGTTACTATAATTGAAAGCGTGTTGTATGTTCCAGGGTGAAGTGTGTTAGATAAACAAAACAATATTTCAGTTTTTCAGTTTATTTTGGTGTATAAAAGCTGTAAACATACACTATTTTTTCATGAACAAGCCTTACAGGCCAAATCACAGTGTTGAAAGGCTGGAAAGGGTTCAAGAAAGGTGTAAAAGGATTCAAGAAAGGGAAAGACTCACAGGATTAGCAAGGTGTAGAGTCCAGTGGGTCAGGAAAAATGAAAAACTCAAAGAATTCTGATGCTGAGTGGAAATTTGACAAGAAGAAGGTTAAATGTTACAACTGTCAGAAGCTGGGTCACTATGCAAAAGAGTGCTGGAAAGGAGAAGGGGCAAAAAATAAACCCAAGAAATTGGCAAATTTGGCACAAGAGGAAGACTCAGACTCTGAAGCAGTGATATTGATGGCTCAAGATGATGGAAAACAACCAGAAAGCACAGTGTGATATCTAGACTCGGGATGCTCCACTCACATGATTGGAAGGAAGGATTGGTTTGTGAAAATGCAGGGGGTGGAACATGGGAAAATCAGATTTGCTGATAATAGCAGTTTGGAGGCTGAGGGGTCTGGCAGAGTTGTGCTCAGAGGTGAAGATGACAGAGAAGTAATAAGAGAAGAGGTACTGTTTGTACCAGGTTGGAAGACCAATCTGTTAAGTCTGGGTCAACTTTTACAGAAAAGTTACATGATGAAGATGGAGGATAATTGCCTTAGTATCTTCAATCGGAATGGGAGAGTGGTTGTGCAAGCTCAGTTGTCACAGAATAGGACGTTTAAGGTTGTAATGGAGGCAGTAGATCACAACTGTTTTACTGCTACAGAGAGTAAGGATGAATGGATGTGGCACCTCAGATTTGGACATTTGAATTTCCAAGATCTATTTCAGTTAAGCCAAAAGAAGATGGTGATGGGTCTACCTAAAGTTGATATTTCAGGAATAGTTTGCAAGGAATGTGTTCAATGCAAACAAACAAGGGGAAGTTTTAAAAGAACCTTACCCCAGAAATCAGCAGAAAAACTTGGGGTAGTGTACTCAGACGTATGTGGACCTATGCAAATAGAAACACCTGGGGGCAGCAGGTATTTTCTATTATTCATATATGATTGGACCAGAAAGTGCTGGGTCTACTTATTGAAAAGAAAAGGTGAGGTGCTACAACAGTTTCAAAAATTTAAGAGTATGGTTGAAAGGCAAAGTGAAAAGAAGTTAAAAATTCTGAGAACAGATGGAGGAGGTGAGTATACCTCCACTGAGTTCATAAACTATTGTGAAAGAGAGGGAATAGTTCATGAAATTACTCCTCCCTACACACCTCAACACAATGGGGCTGCAGAGAGGAAGAACAGAACTATTTTAAACATGGTGAGATGCATGTTGAAGAGCAAGGAGTTGCCTAATTTTCTATGGGGTGAGGCTGTGATGACAACCACCTATATCCTGAATTTATCTCCAACAAAGAGATTAAATGAGGTTACACCAGAGGAGGCCTGGACAGGAGTAAAACCAGATGTAAAGCATCTAAAAATTTTTGGTTCCCTATGTTATAAACATGTGCCAGAACAACTGAGAAAGAAACTGGATGATAGAGGAGTTCCATTGATACTGGTGGGGTATCATGTTATAGGTGGATACAAGCTGTATAATCCTACAACAGGGACAACTTCTATCAGCAGAGATGTGATAATTGATGAGACTGGGACATGACAGTGGGAGTCAAAAGAAGATGGAGGACCAACTATTGAGTTGGAAGATGAACTTACAACATAACCAGAGGTGTTCAGGAGGGAGGAGAATGTAAGAAGGTCATCTAGAATGACTCAACTACCAACACATCTGAGAGATTATGATCTAGCCTATGATGCAACTGTTTCAGCAGAGGGAAATTTTGTTCACTATGCCTTGATAGCAGAAGCCGAACCAGTGGAGTTTGAACAAGATGTGAAAGACAAAAGGTGGTACAAGGCTATGCTAGAAGAACTGGGTTCAATTGAGAAGAACCAGACCTGGGAATTAACTGAGTTGCCTCCCAACAAGAAACCAATTGCACTTAAGTGGATTTATAAGTCCAAAATAAATCCACAAGGTGTGGTGACGAGGTACAAGGCTAGACTAGTGGCAAAAGGGTTCTTGCAACAGGCAGGAATAAACTATGGAGAAGTATTTGGACCAGTGGCCAGAATGGAAACAATTAGACTGGTGGCCTCTGTGGCAACAAAACTAAATTGAACCTTACATCAATTAGATGTAAAGTCTGCATTTCTAAATGGTAATTTGGAAGAAGAAGTGTATGTGGTCCAACTGCAGGGATTTGAAGTCAAGAAGCATCCTGACAAAGTATACAGATTGAAGAAGGCTCTGTATGGGCTTAAGCAGGCTCCAAGGGCTTGGAACCAGAGAATAGATGGGATCATGAGTAACATCGGGTTTGAGAAGTGTGCATCTGAACATGGAGTGTATGTTCAGTGTTATTAGCACAATGGAAGAAAAGAGATGTTAATAGTGTGCTTGTATGTGGATGACATGCTAATCACAGGAAGCAGTGTTGAAAGAATTGCTAATTTCAAAGTCCAAATATTACAGGAATTTGAAATGAGTGATTTGGGGCAACTAAACTATTTTCTTGGGATTGAATTCACTAAAACTGATGAGGGATTGGTGATGCATCAGTCTAGATATACATTGGATATGTTAAACAAGTTTAACATGCTTCATTGTAATTCTGCAAATACTCCAGCAGAGGTAGGGTTGAAACTTGAGAAGGATCCAGAAGAGGAAGGGGTTGATCCTACTGAATACAGGAAAATGGTTGGAAGCCTAAGATACTTGTGTAATACCAGGCCAGACATTAGTTACAGTGTGGGCCTGGTTAGCAGATATATGCAGAATCCTAGAATTTCTCATCTGATGGCCATTAAACGAATTCTGAGATACCTAAAAGGTACACATAGCTTTGGGATTTTACTGCCAGGAGGAGAATCAGAAGGAGAGGTAAGAATTAATTCTTACTCTGACTCAGATTGGTGTGGAGACAAAAGTGATAGGAGGAGTACTGCTGGGTATGTATTTTTCTTAAATGGAGCACCAATTTCTTGGAGCTCTATAAAAGAACCAGTAGTGGCTCTTTCATCGTGCGAGGCTGAATATATTGCTGCCTGTGAAGCCACATGTCAGGCGACTTGGCTAAGTTCATTGATGAGTGAATTGAAGATTGAAGTAGAAGGGAAGGTCAGACTACTTGTGGACAACAAGTCAGCCATAGACCTGACCAAACATCCTACATCGCATGGCAGGAGCAAGCATATTGAAACTCGTTTCCACTACATCAGGGAACAAGTTAGTAAAGGGAAGCTCGAAGTTGTATACTGCAGATCCGAGGACCAGATTGCAGACATACTTACTAAGGCGCTGAAAGGTGAACGCTTTCTAATACTTAGAAACAAATCGGAGTAAAAAAAGTGGAGATCAAGGTAGATCTACAGAAAAGAACTATGAAAACCTAGGGTTTTCATCTCAGGGCAGAGATCAGTTTGGAGGAAAGTGCTTTCACGAGTTTAATCGGTGGAAAATCGTTTCCAAGGCCAAAAGAAGCATTTGTACCGATTATTAATCGGTGGAAAACACTTAGATTCAGCTGAGGCAAAGTTTTACCGATTCAATCGGTGAAAAGGGGGTTTTTCTTGGAAAATCAGGTTTTGTTTAGGAGGAGTGCTAGATAAACAAAACAATATTTCAGTTTATTTTGGTGTATAAAAGTTGTAAACATACACTATTTTGTGGTTAATGAAATAACAGTGAAAGAGTATTATTCAGTACCTGTTTTTGTGCTTGATTGTCTGTTGCTTAAACGTTTCTCTGGTGTGTGTGCTCCGGTGAGTGGTGGTGCGTCTGTTGCTGGAGAAGAAGGGTGAAAACCCTAGCAGAGCATCTCTATCTACGTTTCCCTTTCATACTCTCAGTTTCTCTTTTCTCTCTCTTGCCACGTGAGTATTACTCGTTTAAAGAGTAACGTAAAGGACTTTTACTTTTTTGTCCTTAAGTCTAATAAAGTGTAATCTGGTGAGTGTTGGGCAATTGGTGGAAAAGGGTTTTTCTGTCAATATGAGAGGAGAACTGTTGAAGGTGTATGATTCAAATCAAAGACTACTTCTGAAATCTCCTCTCTCAAAGAATAGGACATTTCAGACAAGGCTGGATCAAGTTGAAAATCAGTGTCTCACTACATCTGTTATGGATAAAACAACATGGCTGTGGCACAAGAGGTTTAGCCATCTTAATTTTCCGAGTCTGAAAATGTAAGCAGTGAATGAAATGGTTACTGGACTGCCCATAATCTCATTTCTTGACAATGTGTGTGAAGGCTGTTTGTTTGGAAAATAACCTATAACTGCATTCAAGTCATACATGCATATGAGAGCAAAGGATGTGTTGCATGTTGTATACTCATGTGTGCAGGCCATTTTAGGTATCATCTTTGGATAAAGGCCAAGAGTGAAATGCTTTCAGGCTTCAAAAACTTGAGGGTTTTTAGTGAAAAAACAAAGTGGAAGGGTTCTAAAAATTCTCAGATGGAGGTGGAGAATATACATCCACTGAATTCAGAAATTAGTGCACATAGAATGAGATTCAACATGAGGTGACAGCTCCATACACTCTACATCATGATGGCCTTGTAGAAAGAAGGAATAGAACCATCCTTGATATGTCTAGAAGCATGTTACGTGAAAAGAATTTTCCACATTCATTTCGAGTTGAGGCAGTCTTACTGTTTATGTTCTAAACAAATGCCCCACCAAGAAGCAGGAGAACAAACTTCCAGAGGAAATTGGGTTTGTCAGAAAACCAATGGTGAGCCATTTGAGGATCTTTGGATCTTTGTGTTACAAACACATCCTAGATGCTAGGAGAAGAAAGCTACAGGACAATAGCACAACCATGATAATGGTAGGATATCATCCTACAGGAGTTTACTGGCTGTATAATCCAGCAACCAGAGAAATCTGTATAAGTAGAGAAGTGGTTGTTGATGAAGCGGATTTATGGGAATGGACCGCTCAAAGTAGTGGTCTCAATAGTCAGAATGTTTTTGTGGTTATTCGAGATGAGGAGAAAAATTCTGGTGGTAAAAATGGTAATGAAACAGTGCCTGTGGTGCCTGTGTAGCAACAAACGCAGAGAACCGAGATAGAGAAATCTGCCAAGATCATTGGTGGATTTTGAAAATTTTCCAGATAAAACCATTTACTATGACTGATGAAGGAGATCTGGTGCACTTTTCTTTACTAGTTGATGCTGAACCTATCAATCATCTAGACGCTCTAAAATAAGAATTGTGGAATAAACCAATGGTAGAAGAATTGCAAGCTATTGAAAAGAAGCAGACTTGGTTTTAACTGATTTACCTGTTAACAATAAAGCCATTGATGTTAAATGGGTATTTAAGTCAAAACTCAGTCCTAATGGTGCTAATACCAAGAGGAAAGCAAGGTTTGTTGCAAAGGGTTTTCTCCAAAAGGAAGGTCTGGATTATTCTGAAGTTTTTGTACCTATAGCCAGAATCGAAACCATAAGGCTAGTGGTTGCGTTGACAAATGGAAGAAGATGGCTTTTATTTCAACTGGATGTGAAATCAATTTTTTTTGATCGATGTCTTGAAAAAGAGGTATATGTTACTCAATTTGTGGTGAAAGCGTGTGAAAGCAAGGTCGTTAGGCTGAAGAAGGCCTTGTATGGCCTGAAACAAACAACAAGAGCCTCGAAAAAGTTAATTGATGAATTCATGATAAAACATGAATTTCATAAATGTCCATGCATGAAGTATATGTGAAGCTTAAAAATGGATTGATACTAATGTGTACCTATGTTGATGACTTACTAATTACAGGAAGTAAAATCAGAGATTAAAAATGTTTAAAGGTGTCTTGATGATGGATCTCGAAATGACTGACCTAAGAAGGTTGGGATACTTCTTAGGAATGAAATTTGTTGAAATTGAGAAGGGAATTATTTTGCACCAGCAGAGGTATGCTCCTGAAATATTAAAGAAGTTTAGCATGAAAGAGTGCAATCATGCAACAAAGGTAAAAGTAGATAGCACTGGTTCCAAGCAAATGGTTGGTTCACTTAGGTATCTTTGCAACAATAGACCTTACATTTGCTTCTTAGTAGGGGTGCTTAGCAAGCATATGCATCAACCAAAAAAATATACATTTGCTTGCAGCTAAGAGAATGCTAAAGGAACAACTGATTTTGGTGTTTTGTTTCCTAAGAGCAATCAAATGGAGAGTAAGCTATTGAGCTACTCAGATTCTGACTGATGTAGAGATTATAGTGACAGAAGAAGCACCAGTGGATTCTTATTCAGTTTGTGGGAGCACCGATTTTCTGGTGTTGTAAGAAGCAATCGGTGGAAGCTTTATCTATTTGTGAAGCTGAGTATAGTGGTCGTTCTAGTGTAGCATGCCAAGCTACATGAGTTGAGTCCATTCTAACAACAATGAATGTTGAAGTGGAGAAACCTATTGATCAGCTACTTATTGACAACAAGTCAATTATAAATCTGACCAACAATTTTGTTTCTCAAGGGAGGAGTAAACATATTGAAACCAAATTTCATATTCTAAGTGTTAAAATAGAATGACTCAATTTCTCGCACCAAGAGGCGGAAGGGGGGGGGGGGGGGGGGGGATGTTTGAATTGGTGAAGTATAACCCCTCTCCTACAGTCTAACCCCTTTAAGGCACCCTCAAAGTCAAGAACGCCACACGTCCTTCTTCCTGTAATCAAAATAGTGAACTCAACCCAATCTTCAGCAGATTGTAGAACCTGATCTTGAAGTAGACACCCAAATGTGCAAATAGATCAGACTTTGAAACTCAGGAATCTTGCTCTTCAAGAAATCACAAGTAGTTGATCACCACGGTCAAACTTGTTTTCTTTGAGCTTTGTCTCTTTTTGTAAGCTTTACACTTTTCTGCAAAAGAATATGAAAATGTCAGAATCACAAAAGTTGTTACAGAAATCAAATTCGTGTCAATATATAGATAAACTTGTATCAGACGCAATATAATCGACTTTGCCACTAATGCAGTCGAATACACCAATTCAGTTATAACAATTAGTAACAGTCAAAGCAATTAATTGAATTCACAATTAATGCAGTCGAATAACATTTAATGCTTGGTCAACACATTTAAAAATATAGCCGTTGTGATAGTTATATCAAGCATTAAAAAATTTCAAAACAGTAACAAACTTAATCGAATACATATCGCATGCAATCGATTATTGTTCACTCTTTGGCAAGTGTACCAAATCGTTCAAAGTAATAAACCGGTAAGACCGAATATCGTTTCCCAAGAGACTCGTGTAATACTTTAAAACCGTATAATAAGTTAACTAACTTAGACTAAGAATAACATCATTTTGGTATGATTCAAGTGTAATAAAATTTACATTCATAAATATGTGATAAAATGAACGTCTTAGAGGCTAAAAGATTGAAAAATGGTTAATGGATAATGAAACAATATGGATGAGATGTCGGAGAATGATTGTAATTACTACGCTATCATGCAAATGCACATTACTACTTCATCAATTGATTGCGTTTGTCAACCTTCCTATTATACTTAGACCCAATTCCTTGGTAGAAAAAGCCTAGACTCACTTTTGCAGTCCCAATTCCTTGGTAACCTAGAAAGTTCATCTGCATTACAATTAGAGGTTTATGACAACTAAAGGATCAAGCTCCATTCCTAGATACAATCTCCTATAGGTGTTAATTCCAGTTCAAGATCCACACAATATTTTCCAATATCTAGCAAATCTTAGAATCATGCTATGGTTGATCAAGTCACAACAAGCTTTAAGAGAAGGAAATTAAACACTCACAATCAAATGAAAGAAGCTTAAATTCATTAAAACTCAAGTGCATTTACATGAAAGTTTCGTAACTACATCATTCCCCAACAAATTGAAATTAGTTCTCCATAGTCATGGAGAACTTGAGCTTACAATGGAGAAAAATGGAAGAATGGGGATCCAAGGAGGAAGGATGGAGAGTTTCCACTGCCCAAAACCAGCTCCCTTAGGTCCGAAAATGGTGTTTCAAGCTTCAGCCGTCAAGAAGATGCCACCCTCAGTTACAGAATGCTTTAAATAGATCTAGGGTTCCAGGTCAGCAAAGGTCGCGCCCGGGCGCCCCTCCTCAGTCGCGCCCAGGCGCGAAGCTCTCGTAGAAGGTCGCGCCCGGGCGCCCTCTTTCTCGCGCCCAGGCGCGGAGCTCGCGCAGATGGTCGCGCCCGGGCGCCCTCTTGGTCGCGCCCAGGCGCGGAGCTCGCGCCCAGGCGCCCTTTTGGTCGCGCCCGGGCGCGAGGCTTGCGCAGAAAATGTATCCTGCCTCCTTCTTCTTGGGCGCTTAGGCGTGAACTTCCTTTCCTGCTCCATCAGATCCTGCTTTTGAATCCTTTTCTTGCTCCCATTCTTGGTAAATACAGTACTTCTCTAACAGCTTGCAATTCGCCTACAAATTTGAGGAATTAATGATGAAAACTTGTATGTAACGCTTAAGCTAGACTTATTCGCAACCTTAGATAAAAAGGGAGGATTAAACATGTTTCAAGCTTAAAAAGGGTAGATTTGGTACAAGAATTGGTTCAAAGATGATGGTAAAAATTACCGTTATCACAACCCCAAACTTGAAATCTTGCTTGTCCTCAAGCAGAAAAACAAACAAATGAACTGGTTTGAACAAACAACTCAACTTTAATGCTTCATCACTCAACAAGAGTAAAATTCAATCATGCTTGCTCATCATGTTGACTAGATTTTTGTCACAAGAGGTGAAACTTTCACTGGTGGTACTCACAAAATTACAGAATTTAAACATCAGCTATGATCTATGAGGGACCAACACACATGGCAAAAGTATTTTCTTAACTAACATGGAACCCTTCCTCTGAAAAGAACTGTTTCACTCACTTTCACAGGTGTATGGGGATGTGTGTCTCTCACTCAAACATCACAATATCACACAATTGAACTTTGCCTTTCATTTCCCTTACAATGAACACACTTACCTATAAATTTGAAGTACAAGAACATTCAAGGCTTAACAAGGGTTAGGTTAAGAAGGGGCTTTGGTTTTTCTAGGCAAAACTAATACTAAGAGAGCATTCATTTTAGCACAGGATAACAAAGTCTCGCGTACTTCCACCAATTGTAAGCAAATCTTACTTCTTTTTCCCTTTTTGTAGTATTTTTAATTTTTAATTTTTAATTTTTAATTTTTTTTTTCTTCTTTTTCCTTTTTCTTTTCATTTTTCACATGTCACCTCAAATACCCCAAACTTGAACCATTTTCCTGTACCCCACTTGAATGCTCATCTTAGCTTAAGGTAGAGGGATTACAAATTTTTCTGATTGCTTTTTAAGGTTCATGGATGGGCTACATAAGGTTACAATAGGCTTTGGGTTCAAAAACTTAAGACAACAAAGGGAGAACAAGACAACCTTGATCATGTGTATTGAACAAGTAAATGATCCACTTCAGGGAAAATCAGGCAAAACTCAATTGTGCTTCTAAAGTGAAATCATTCAACAATAATTCTGGAGCACAAAATCTCACTAGGTTACTTAGGGTTCCATATTTGTTTTCAAACACAATGCCATGCATATTAATCACAAGAAGAATAGCGCATGAAATTCATTCAGTCGAGCGTAACCACAGTGAAAAAAAAAAAAACTACCCAACTCGATCCTAATTTCTCAAAGTCTCGCAGAGTAAGAGCAAACATAAGCGATTTCTAATCAAGTCAAGTTCAAAACATTTTCATCAACATGTTCATTCAACCAAGTTCAAAATTTAACCAAAAGTACGAGTGCTGAAATTAAATTAACTACGGAAATTAAAGCATGAAAGTAGTAATTGTTTATGAAAGAGATGAAAGTTGCCCGTCTCATTGTCTCATCTGTCTCCTCAAGAATCACTCTCAATGTCCTCCTCTTCTTCTTCCTCTTCAGATTGCTCCTCCTCATCTTCCTCTTCAGATTGATCCTCTTCCATTGCTTGAGCTCTAGAGGATGTTCCAGCTCCCCCATCAGTAGAGGTCTGGTCCCCAGGCCAAGCTACTCTTGCAGCATACTCCTCAGAAGTCATGAAACTTGGGTGAGAGGAGGCGTAGACCTGACGCATCATGTCTGCGTGAGCAAGGCCCATCCTATGGAGTGCTTCCAGCTTAGCATTGAGGTCAGCCATATTGAAGGGGTTTTGTGGGCCCTCTTCTTCAGGCTGTGCAGGTGGATCTGGATGATTTCTCCTATGCCGTCTTGGTGGCTGGGGTGCAGGAATGTTTTGACCCTCCTCATCAATTAAGCAGTATTGCAGGTAATAGGACCGATCAATAGTTTTCCTTGGTTTCTCAAATGGAGGCATTGAAGTGTCAACCCCAGCAATCTCACATAGGTGAGTGATCAGAGATGGGTGGCCTAGTGGGGTGTTGCTCAGTGCAGTATGGGCACAGTCATTGATCTCATGTGCAATAATGTTACCCACATTGATTGGCTGACCCTGCAGTATAAAGAAAAGGAGAAGTGCTCTACTTACATTGAGGTCAGACATATGGGAGCATGGAGATATGTTTGCATGTATGAATGCCATCCAATATTTGGAGAGAGGCGTAAGAAAGGAACGCTTGATGTGCAATGGTTGTCCCTGTCTGTTTCTGTGAAAGTGGCCTCTTGGGAGGCACAAAGTCCTCTCAACCTCCTGATAGTCTATCCCTGCAAAATTAGTCCGGTTTGCGTCTGAATAATGACATGGTGAATTGCCCCCTGGCCACTGAGTGTTGAAGAAAGAGTTGATTGTATTTGCATCAAAAGCCACTGGCCTCCCTCGCACATAACTTGTGAACGGCTGTGGTTCGTCTGAATAGCTGCGAGCATTGGCATAGAATTCCCGGACTACATCAATATTAGCCGGTTCAGGGAAGGAGATAAGATTGCTCCAGTGTCGACGCCACACCTCTTGGGCAAATTGTGGTTCATCCCGAGGTAGCTGTTCTACTACTCTTTCCATAAGGAGCCGTCTGTTTTGAGACTCCTCAAAATTTTTCTTATGTCTCTGGGAGAGGAAGGTTTGAGGTTTTGAGTTCTTCTTTTGCTTCTGCCTCTTTGTTGCTATGGTTTTGCTTCTTTTTGATCCTAAAACAGAGGCCATTTCTGCACAAACATGCAAGCATTGTGATTGTAAGGAGGAGACATAGAAAAATCAAAGTGAGATGTAACGTTTGTGCAAAGGTTGTGCATTCATGGCTCAAGAGCATACACAAACAATTAGGACACTCAATCACAAACAATCACAAGGAAATCAAAAGACAAAAATTGAAAAAAAACGTATGAAAAACTCAACCATAGCCAAATGCTGGCCGAACCAGTCGCGCTCGGGCGCGACCTGCAAGGGGCGCCCGGGCGCGACTTCTGCAAGAAATTTTCTGCAGAATTTTGCCTTTTTGGTTACCTATTTTTGTGATTTTTATGGTTTTAGAAAGCAATCCAACATACAAGCAATTCAATTGAACAACAAAGACAAATTCAAAACAGTCAGAACACAGATGAAACAGAGAAAATTGGAAAACATCAGAAGATCAATGCATGGGCCAATCTTGGCCGAACCAGTCGCGACCCTTCAAGGGGCGCCCGGGCGCGAATTTCTGCAGAGTGCAGAACTCAGTGGCAGTGGGTTTTTCCAGTTTTCAATTATCAATCAAGCATTCAAGCAGTTCAATTGTACAATCCTAGTCTACGACATGCAACAATCAACTAAAAAGCAAAACATGTTCAAAAACAAGCAAACGAAAGTAAAACCTACTTGATTGGGAGAATCAAAATTGATTTTTGAAATTTGGGGTCTTGGGTGAGTTGAGAGCTTGACCTTGAGTGCCCAGATGAAATGGATTTGTGAAGAGAATTGGTTGAGTGTGAGGTTTTAAGTGATAGGGTTGGATTGGGAAAAAGGTTTCCAAGTGAGAGAGTTCACAATGATGTGAGTGGGATGGTGTTTTTGTGGAGAAAATGAGTGTTGTTGAGAAGGAGTTGTCTTGTGCTTTTGGGGGTTTGGAGAGGATAGGCACGAGAGAGAGGGAGAGAGGGCTGGAAATTAGGGTTAGAAAATGATCAAAATCTGACCACTGTGCACTTAAAAAGCAGTTGGATTGGGCCTGCATAAGTCGCGCCCGGGCGCCCCTCGTGTGGAGGGCGCCCGGGCGCGACCAGCACGCTGCTGCATCTCGCGCCTGGGCGCGCCTGGTCAGGGGGGCTTGGGCGTGAATTCTGCAGAATTTCAGTAGACTGCAGAATGGCTCAACTCACAGTACCATTTTCTGATTTTTGCATTCTCTAGCTCTCAAAGCACCCAAGAACACCTTGTTTTTATCAAACACATTTGCTTAAATCTCCAAAAAGGGGAATTCACTTGAAGAATCAAATTGAAGGTGTTCAATTTCACAAATTTTCAACATTCTCCAAAACAAGCAATTAAAAATCAAGACACAATACAATCACACTATTCACATCTCAAGCTACACAACACACTAACATACTTCCTCACAGACAAATTTTAACAAGTTCTAAAACACATACAAACAATCAACATCACACACAAATAACAAAATAACACTGTGATAATGCTAATTCTCACAATTATCTAAGCATGAATTTAAGAGCAAAATCAACTCCTTTCTAGCTTGTAACTTGCTAAATCCTCTCTTTTATCTTAGTTTCATGAATAAATGTGTGTTAGGCTACATTGATGAGATTTCATCTATAATCCCTTTATTTTGTAGTAATACAATGATTGGAAGAACCTCCACGAAAAGTATAAAGCTGAACTAACCACAGAAGCAAGCAGATCTGCACAAAATAGAAGAAAACACAATGCTGCTGCAGAGACTCACGCCGGGCGCCTTCTGACCTGGGCGGCGCCGGGCGTGAGGTAGCTGACCCATGGCGCGCCGGGCGCCGGTCTGTCGGGCCGCCGGGCGCGACTTTTTGCTGATGTGGCAGAAACGCTTTATTTAACCCTGGAACGCGAAGGGCTCGGGGTCTTTGGTTCTTTGGAGGTCCGATTCTTCTACTGGAGCTCATGGAGGGCGTGAGGAGCTGCTGGGTTCCTCTACTTCTCTACCTATGGGTCTCCTTCTTCTTCCATCTTCCACTTTGTAAGCTTTAGGGTTCTCCATGGAAGTGGAGAACCAGATTCGTTTTGTTAGGGATTGTTGTAGCCTATGGATCTTTTGTGTAATGGATGATTGATTTGATTATATATATGCCTTTTCTATCAATTGCTAGTATTCTTGTTTCCAATCTTAAAGCTTGCATGTAATAGGAATGTTCATGACTTGAATTTGGGGTTTCATGGATTATGGGGACGTAAGATGGAACCTAGAACTGAAACAAGAGTCCTTGTGGTCATTGATTCTAGGGATGGAAGATGATTCACATGTTGTCTTAAGATCCTAGCTCTTTAATGCGGGTTTGCTTGTTAGATTGTCCAAGGAATTGGAGTTTAATAGGGAAAACCTAGGCTCTTTCACCTAAGGGATTGGGGCTAGAGTGTTTTAGTGGATTGACTTTAGTAAATTGATAGAGAGGAGATGAAAGTGGTTATACACAAGAGTGCATTGGTGAAAACTAGCCTTAGCAATGTCATTTCATACCATTTCTATTCTTTTCCATTTCCAAGTGCCTTCAATACCAAAGTCCAACCTTGTAATTATGTATCAATTTACATTTCTGCACTTGTTCTGTAAATTGATGTTATGTTATTGAGTCTTTATGAGTTGTTAATCGCACAATTCTCTAGCATTACGAGTCTCTTGGGAAAACGATACCCGGTCTTACCGGTTTATTACTTGAACGATTCGGTACACTTGCCGAACTCGCTAACACACTGAGGGAAGGTTAGAAAGCTGGGTTGCCTCCCAGTAAGCGCTTGTTTAACGTCATTAGCTTGACACACTGATGCTCAAGGATCTGAGAGATGAATGATTGTGGTGAGACGCTGAATCTCACCGCCTAGGTACTGTTTCAGCCTCTGTCCATTTACCACCCAACTTCTGTTTGGATCATCTGCTGCAGGGTTAACCAACTCAATAGCCCCATGGGGCTTTACCTCCTTTATGATGAACGGTCCAGACCACTTTGATTTCAACTTGCCTTGAAGAATTTTGAATCTTGAATTGAAGAGTAAAACTTGTTGGCCAGGTTGAAACTCTCTCTTTAAGAGCTTTTTGTCATGATACAACTTAACCTTCTCTTTGTAATTCTTGGAGTTATCATAAGCTGTCAATCTCATTTCTTCCAACTCCTGTAATTGCAACTTCCTCTTTTCTGCAGACAAGGTAGAATCAAAGTTCAAGAACTTCAGGGCCCAATAAGCTTTGTGCTCCATCTCCACCGGTAAATGACAAGATTTGCCATAGACTAGTTGAAAGGGAGTCATCCCAACAGGTGTTTTCATTGCAGTCCTGTAAGCCCACAGAGCATCATCCAGCTTTAATGACCAATCCTTCCTGGAAGAAGAAACAGTTTTCTCCAGAATCCTGTTGATTTCTCTATTTGATACTTCCGCTTGCCCATTGGTTTGAGGATGATATGGAGAAGCAACTTTATGTTTCACCTCATAGTGTTTTAGTATCTTTTCAAGCTGATAGTTGCAGAAATGTGATCCTCCATCGCTGATAAGAATTCTTGGCACCCCAAATCTTGAGAATATATTTTTCCTCAAGAATTTAATCACAGTGGTTGCATCATTCTTCTGACATGCTACTGCTTCCACCCATTTGCTAACATAGTCTACTGCAACCAGAATATACTCATTAGTATAAGATGAAGGTAGGGGACCGACAAAATCAATACCCCAGCAATCAAAAACCTCAACTTCCAGGATGCTTTGTAGTGGCATTTCATGCCTTCTTGAGATAGTGCCCACTCTTTGACATTTATCACAACGCTTGGCGTGGGCATAAGCATCCTTGAATATAGTAGGCCAGTAAAATCCAGATTGGAGGACTTTGGCAGCTGTTCTTTCACCATTGAAGTGTCCTCCATAGGGTGAATTATGGCAATGCAACAAGATTCCTGCTGATTCTTCTTCAGTAACACACCGCCTCAAGAGATTGTCAGCTCCTAGTTTGAATAAATAGGGGTCATCCCAAACAAACTGCTTAGCATCATTTAAGAATTTCTTCTTTTGTTGCCATGAAAGATCATCTGGAAGGATTCCCGCAGCTTTGAAATTAGCTATGCCAGCAAACCAGGGCCTTTGTTGGACCATCATCAAGTTCTCATCATAAAACTCTTCACGGATTTCTCTTTCTTTAGTTGTAACTTCATCATTAATGAGCCGGGACAGATGATCAGCAATTACATTTTCACTGCCTTTCTTGTCAT
This sequence comes from Vigna angularis, assembly GCF_016808095.1. Lineage (NCBI taxonomy): Eukaryota > Viridiplantae > Streptophyta > Magnoliopsida > Fabales > Fabaceae > Vigna > Vigna angularis. Next base: position 13,066,622 of record NC_068971.1, read on the forward strand.
GAATATGCACATCAAACTCTTGTAGCAAGAGCACCCATCTGATCAAGCGCGGTTTGGAATCAGGTTTGGTGAGCAAGTACTTGATGGCAGCATGATCAGTGTATATAATCACCTTAGACCCAATGAGGTAGGGCCTAAATTTCTCTAATGCATACACTATGGCAAGAAACTCCTTTTCTGTGGTTGCATAATTTAGTTGTGCTCCATTCAAGACTTTGCTTGCATAATAGATTGTGTGGAACACTTTCTCTCTTCTCTGTCCAAGCACTGCACCAATAGCATAGTCGCTAGCATCACACATTAATTCAAAATCTTTGTTCCAATCAGGGGATATGATCACCGGAGCGGAAATTAGCTTGGCTTTCAATGCTTCAAATGCCTTCAAGCATTCCTCATTCAGTTCAAATGGTGTATCTTTTACAAGGAGATTGCTTAAAGGCTTAGCAATCTTGGAAAAATCCTGAATGAATCTTCTATAAAAGCCAGCATGCCCAAGAAAGCTTCGAATTCCTTTTACATTAGTTGGTGGTGGAAGCTTTTCAATGACTTCCACTTTTGCTATGTCCACTTCAATTCCTTTGGATGAAATTTTATGCCCCAAAACAATCCCTTCCGTCACCATGAAGTGACATTTCTCCCAATTAAGAATGAGGTTGGTTTGGATGCATCTCTTCAAAACTGTTTCCAAATTTGCTAGACATAGATCAAATGAGCTTCCAAACACTAAGAAGTCGTCCATGAAGACTTCTATACATTTCTCCACAAGATCGGAGAATATAGCTTGCATGCATCTTTGAAAGGTGGCAGGGGCGTTGCAAAGCCCAAAAGGCATCTTTCTATAAGCGAATATACCGAAGGGGCACGTGAATGCGGTCTTTTCTTGATCTTTTGGATCGACAGCTATTTGATTATAGCCAGAATAACCGTCCAAAAAGCAGTAGAAAGCTTGCCCTGCTAATCTCTCCAACATTTGATCCATAAAGGGGAGTGGAAAATGGTCTTTTCTTGTGGCCTTATTTAACTTCCGGTAGTCAATGCACATTCTCCAACCAGTGACAGTTCGTGTAGGTATAAGCTCATTTTTCTCATTACATATAACTGTCATGCCGCCCTTCTTCGGGACCACTTGCACAGGACTTACCCATGTGCTATCAGAGATAGGATAAATGATCCCTGCCTCAAGAAGCTTGAGAACCTCTTTTCTCACCTCCTCTTTCATGACTGGATTTAGCCTTTTTTGAGGTTGAGTTGCTGGTTTAAAATCATCTTCCATAAAAATGCGGTGCATGCAATAAGTTGGACTTATCCCCTTTAAATCAGAGATAGACCATCCTACAGCTCCTTTGTTTCTTTTGAACACTTCAATCAACTTTTTCTCTTCAGCAGATGATAAGGAACTGCTGATAATCACAGGCTTGTTGTTACCCTCATCTAGAAAAACATACTTTAAATGAGAGGGTAAAATTTTTAGTTCAAGCTTCTTCTCTTCCATCATGACATCAGTCTTTATATTTTCGATCTGTACCTCATTAGATGGAATCTCCTTCAGCACATCCAAATCTGTTAAACGTTCTTCAATCATTCTCTCTTCTTCTTCATTGAGAGATTCACGTGCATCTATGAGTGTTTTTATCAGCGGGGACGACACATGTATCTCCCTTTCTACCGTTACACAGGCTTCGTCAAGCACATCAACTTGAAAGCAAGCTCCCTCATCAGTGGGGTGAGACATTGCTTCAAAAACATTGAAATTCACCTCTTCATCTTCCACCCTCACCTTGAGCTTACCATCATCAACATCGATGAGTACTCTTGCCGTCTTCATGAATGGCCTTCCAAGGATGAGTGGTACCTCCACATCCGCCTCCATTTCCATGATAACGAAATCCACTGGAAACATAAATTTATCTACTCGTACAAGAACATCCTCCACTACACCAAGTGGATACTTGATGGATCTGTCTGCCAATTGTAGGCTCATCCGAGTAGGTTTGAGTTCAAGCTCTCCAATTTTCTCAAATAAAGAGAAAGGCATCAAATTGATGCTTGCACCCAAATCGATCAATGCTTTTCCAATAGCTAGCTTACCTATAGTGCAGGGAATGGTGAAGCTACCAGGATCCTTGAATTTAGGAGGGAGGAGCTTCTGGATAATGGCACTGCAGTTACCTTGAACTTCAATGGTCTCTTCCTCAATGTATTTCCTCTTTTTAGTGAGGAGTTCCTTCATGAATTTTGCATAGGCCGGCATTTTTTGTAGTGCTTCTGAGAACGGTATTTTTATCTCCAATTGCTTGAAGATATCCATGAACCGTCCAAACTGCTTTTCTTTATCCTTTCTTGTGTATATTTTTGGATAGGGAAGGGGCCTCTCAACTTCTTTTTCTTTTCTTTTTCTTCTCTCATCCTCTTCTTCTTTTTCTTTCTCTCCACTAACACTATTCTCATTTTCTTTTCTCTCATTCTCTTCTTTTCTATTCTCACTCTTTGTCTCATTTTCATCTTTTCTTTCATCACTCTCTTCTGAGTTCTTTTTCTCTCCACTCACTAACAACTTACCACTTCTTGTAGTGATTGCCTTGCACTCCTCCTTTGGGTTGGTTTCAGTATTAGCTCCAAAATCTTATCAGGTTTTTCTTCTAGCTTCTTGGCCAGTTGGCCAACTTGTATCTCCAAATTCCTTATGGATGCTTCCGTGCTTTTGTGATTGGAGATGGATACTTGCATGAATTGTTGAAGAGTGTCCTCCAATTTAGAGGTCCTGTCTGATAAAGAGGGGTGTGGTTGGTATTGTTGTTGAGGTGGTCTGTTTGAAGGTCCATCTTGTCCTTGGCCCATGCTTGGGTGCGGTCTCCATCCTTGATTAAAGTGATTGTTACGGTTTTGATTACCCATATAGTTCACGTCTTCTTGGGTATTGACCTGCATAGCACAATGACCATTAGCATGTTCTCCACCACACAATTCACACCCTTGATGTTGGGCTTGTGAAACATTCTGGAGTTCTTTTGGCAATTGAGAGAGTTTGTTCATGAGTGCTTCAAGCTGTTGGGTCATTATCTTGTTTTGGGCTAGTAGAGCATCCTGAGATTGTAGTTGAAACACGCCTTTTTGCTGAGCCCTTTCATTCTGCAATTCACTGTCATTTGCAGCCATGTTTTCTATTAGCTCATGGGCTTCTTCTGGTGTCTTCCAACGGATATTTCCTCCAGCTGAGGCATCTAACATCAATTTGGTTTGGGATCTTAATCCTCCCAAAAACATGTTGAGAACAGTAGGCTCATCAAACCCATGAGTGGGTGTCTTTCTCAGTAGCCCTTTGAATCTGTCCCAGGCTTGACTCAGAGTCTCATTGACATCCTGCTGAAAAGATGAAATCTCCTGTTTCCCTTTGTTAACCTTGGACTGTGGAAAGAATTTGTTGAGGAATTTTGCCACAACATCTTCCCACGTAGTGAAGCTATTTTCAGGGAAAGAATTCAGCCACATCTTCGCATTACCTCCCAAGGAGAATGGAAATAAACTGAGCCTTATTGCCTCATCTGGCACTTGATGGATCTTTACAGTGTTGCAAATTTCCAAGAAAGTTGCCAAATGATTATAAGGATTCTCGTGTGATAGGCCATTGAATTGATTACTTTGCACCAGATGGATGAGAGCAGGCTTCATTTCCATGTTCACAGCATTTACCCGTGGTCGAGCAATACTATTAAAGTGGAGCGGTTCTGCAAAAGTAGAGTAGTCTTCCAAGGTGCGCCTTGCTTGTCTATCACCACTGCCATTCATATCGTCACCCATATCCCCCATTTCCTGAAGAGCTGTGGAAGAGTTTGGTTGCTCAGAGATTACAGGTGCGGGAGAAATGTCTCTCGAAGTTCTGTTTTCCCTCCTTCTTTGGCTATTGTTTCTTCTTGCTGTCTTTTCAACTTCAGGATCTAATAGAAGAGGTTCAAGTGATGGTGTGCTTCTAGTACGAATTTTTCTCTGCATTCACTAAAAACAACAACCCTAGAGCACAAGATTAACTTTAAGATCAATACAAACAAATTTATTCACATTATAAATAATATAAGAATAAAGCCTAAGTTGGTTAAGAATTACACAACAGTAAAGTACTAACACCGAGTCCCCGGCAACGGCGCCAAAAACTTGTTAACTCTTTGGCAAGTGTACCAAATCGTTCAAAGTAATAAACCGGTAAGACCGGATATCGTTTCCCAAGAGACTCGTGTAATACTTTAAAACCGTATAATAAGTTAACTAACTTAGACTAAGAATAACATCATTTTGGTATGATTCAAGTGTAATAAAATTTACATTCATAAATATGTGATAAAATGAACGTCTTAGAGGCTAAAAGATTGAAAAATGGTTAATGGATAATGAAACAATATGGATGAGATGTCGGAGAATGATTGTAATTACTACGCTATCATGCAAATGCACATTACTACTTCATCAATTGATTGCGTTTGTCAACCTTCCTATTATACTTAGACCCAATTCCTTGGTAGAAAAAGCCTAGACTCACTTTTGCAGTCCCAATTCCTTGGTAACCTAGAAAGTTCATCTGCATTACAATTAGAGGTTTATGACAACTAAAGGATCAAGCTCCATTCCTAGATACAATCTCCTATAGGTGTTAATTCCAGTTCAAGATCCACACAATATTTTCCAATATCTAGCAAATCTTAGAATCATGCTATGGTTGATCAAGTCACAACAAGCTTTAAGAGAAGGAAATTAAACACTCACAATCAAATGAAAGAAGCTTAAATTCATTAAAACTCAAGTGCATTTACATGAAAGTTTCGTAACTACATCATTCCCCAACAAATTGAAATTAGTTCTCCATAGTCATGGAGAACTTGAGCTTACAATGGAGAAAAATGGAAGAATGGGGATCCAAGGAGGAAGGATGGAGAGTTTCCACTGCCCAAAACCAGCTCCCTTAGGTCCGAAAATGGTGTTTCAAGCTTCAGCCGTCAAGAAGATGCCACCCTCAGTTACAGAATGCTTTAAATAGATCTAGGGTTCCAGGTCAGCAAAGGTCGCGCCCGGGCGCCCCTCCTCAGTCGCGCCCAGGCGCGAAGCTCTCGTAGAAGGTCGCGCCCGGGCGCCCTCTTTCTCGCGCCCAGGCGCGGAGCTCGCGCAGATGGTCGCGCCCGGGCGCCCTCTTGGTCGCGCCCAGGCGCGGAGCTCGCGCAGATGGTCGCGCCCAGGCGCCCTTTTGGTCGCGCCCGGGCGCGAGGCTTGCGCAGAAAATGTATCCTGCCTCCTTCTTCTTGGGCGCTTAGGCGTGAACTTCCTTTCCTGCTCCATCAGATCCTGCTTTTGAATCCTTTTCTTGCTCCCATTCTTGGTAAATACAGTACTTCTCTAACAGCTTGCAATTCGCCTACAAATTTGAGGAATTAATGATGAAAACTTGTATGTAACGCTTAAGCTAGACTTATTCGCAAACTTAGATAAAAAGGGAGGATTAAACATGTTTCAAGCTTAAAAAGGGTAGATTTGGTACAAGAATTGGTTCAAAGATAATGGTAAAAATTACCGTTATCAATTATGCAACAATGTAAGCAAAGTTTTGAAAACTTTTCTCTTTGAAAAACTCTCACAGAACACTTGAAAAAAGTTTGTGCAAAGACACGAGTTTTAATTGATTCATCCCATAATGTAATCGACTTAAAACTGTTGTTTTGCCACACAATTAAAATTCAACATTACTGCTTGTGGTTTTTCTCATCCAAAAACATGTGTCATGCATTCATGTATAAAATCACATATATAACATAGTTAAATGCAATGAACAACACAACAACAACACAATCATGTTCTCATAAATGCATATAACATGTAAGCATAGAACATGTAACACATAATACACATGTGTTATTAATTATGCGTTGTCATCATCGAAAACTCAGATATTATTGAGATTGTGGGTTCAGCTAAACTAGTGCTCCCCCTATCAACAATCTAAACACTAAGGGAGCAAGTCAATAATGAAAGATTAAAAACTTGTCTATTGTCCCAGCCAACTACAATTGGCATATTTTATAACCAAACCCTTAAAGGAGAGGTTATTAAAGCTGATAGATGAACTAGGCATTGTATGCTTGAATTAATGGGGAATGTTGTATAATCTAATTCAAGTAGTTATATTAGTTAGATGACTTGTTGTTAGTATTGGGGAGCTTAATTTAGTCCCACATCACTTAATACTGTGAGATGTTGTTTTGTATTTAGCTATATAAGCAATCATTTATAAATCTTGAAAGATACAACAAAACATAAATATATCTCCTCGTGTAGTCATGGACTTAAACATTTGTACATTGAACCATGTTAAATTCTTGTGTGCTCTGTGGTTGTAACTTTTTATGATCTTCCACATAAGAAAATGTTTGGTTTTGTTCTTAGGAATCTTGGTTTAGAGTAGTTGTGCGAGCTTTTTTCAAAAGCAACGAGAGCAATGGTAATGGAAGAAGTATGGCAATGGAAGAAGGGAAGGTGAAGATTTAGAAATTCAATGGCAGTGACTTCGGGTTCTGGAAGATGCAGATAGAGGACTACCTATCTTAAGAAGTTATATCTATCTCTAAGAGGACAAAAGCTAAACGACATGGAGTAGTCAGATTGGGAGTTGTTAGATCGACAAACACTTGTTGTGATCCGACTGACATTAGCCAAGAATGTTGCATTCAACATCATGAACGAGAAAACAACCACAAATTTGATGTAGGTATTGTCAAATATGTATGAGAAATCATTCGCAACCAATAAAGTGTATTTGGTTCGCAAGCTAGTCAACCTCAAAATGGGTGAAGGTAACTCGGTTACTATTAGGGTAATTGGATGTTGAGGGGCATTACATTACTTTTGAAGATGGACATTGGAAGGTAATGAAAGACAATCTTGTTGTTGGTTATGGAAAGAAGCAATGATCTCTTTATATGATTGGAGATGATATCATTTGTAGAAGTTGGCAACGGTTTCTCTTTGTGGCATCAAAGGCTTGGGCATATGAGTGAGAAAGGAATGAAACTCATGATCTCAAAAGATAAAATACCTAACTTGAAGCATGTTGATGTTGGGCCTTGTGAACTTTGTATCTTTGGAAAGTAGGAAAAAGTTAGCTTTTGCAAAACAGGTAAGACGTCTAAAGTTGAAATATTAGAATTAGTGCATACAGATGTTTGGGGGCCAACTCTAGTGAAATCCCTTGGTGGTTCCCAATATTATGTAACTTTATTAATGATTCTACAAGAAAGGTATGGGTCCACTTTCTTAAGAATAAATATGATGTCTTTTGTGTTTTTAAAAGGTGGAAAAAGGAGGTTAAAACTCAAACAAGTTTAAAGGTTAAATGTTTGAAGTCTGATAATGGTGGATAATATGGAAACATTGAGTTCAAGGATGTTTGTTCAAATAACGGGATCAAAATGATCAAGAAAGTTCCAGGAAAACCAGAAAAAAATAGTGTGGCAGAAAGAATGAACAAAACCTTGAATGAGAGAGAAAGATGTATGAGAATCTAACCAAGACTACCCAATGTATTTTGGGTAGATGCTATAAACACAACAACCTATCTTATAAATAGAGGTCCATCAGTTCCATTAGATTATAAGTTATCCGAAGAGGTGTGGTCTGGAAATGAGGTAAGTCTTTCACACTTGAAAGTCTTTGATTGTGTTTGTTATATTTTATTGGACGCTAATAACAAAGATAAATTGGACCCTAAGGCAAAACAATGTTATTTAATAGGCTATGAATCTGACATGTATGACTATAGATTTTAGGATGACCAAAATAAGAAAATTAGCAGAAGTAAAAATGTTACTTTTAATGAAAACATGTTCTATAAATACAAGAATGTAGAATTGGTAAATTCACATCTAGAGCAAGTATGATTAGAAGAAATTTCAGAGAGTGATGTAGTCTACAAAAGGCAAAATACATAATAGAGCTTGATTCAGAACCAAAACACATAGTAGAGTTAGAAACCCCTAAAGTCATGATTAGAAGATCAAGTAGAACAATTGTAGCACTACAAAGGTATTCTCCTTCATTACACTACTGATACCGATGAGCTAGAGCATTTTGTTGAGGCTACATAGTGAAAGGGTTCCAATAAAAACAAGGAATTGACTTCATAGAAATTTTCTCTCTTATTGTTAAGATGACTAGCATCAGAGTTATCTTGAGTATAGTAGCTGCAAAAAATCTTCATCTGAAGTAGTTAGATGTCAAAACTGCATTCCTACTTGGGGATATAGAGGAGGAAATATTTATGGCACAACCAAAAGGTTTTGAAGCACAAGGCAAAGAATCTTATATGCAAGCTTCATAAAACTTCTATAGATTGAAACAAGCACCGAGACAATGGTATAAGAAGTTTAATAAGTTTATTAGAAACTTAGGTTTTCACAAATGTGAAGAAGACAACTATATCATCTTTGCTTTATATGTTGATGACATATTGATTGTAGGAGCTAATAGGACAGAAATTAACAAGTAGAAGAAACAATTGTCAGAAAATTTTGAAATGAAAGATCTTGGCCCAACCAAACAAATTCTTGGTATGAGAATTTCCAAGGATAGATCTAAAGGTATTTTGAACTTATCTCACGAGAAATATATATTGTTTAACAGATTCAATATTGGAAATGCTAAAACCAGGAATAGACTTTTGGGAACTCACTTAAAGTTTTCAAAAGGGCAATCTTCTCAAACAGATGAAGAAGAATCTTACATGTCTAAAGTGCCATATGCATCTGTAGTAGGGAGCTTAATGTATGCTATGGATTGCACTAGACCTGACATAGCACATGCATTGAGAGTCGTGAATATGTTTCTATCAAATCCCAGAAAGGAGCATTAAGAAGGTGCGAAGTGGATATTGAGATATCTAAAGGGCACTTCAAAGAGGCATTTGTCTTTTAGAAAAAGCAATCTCATTTTACAAGGGTTATCTGATGCAGACTTAGGAGTAGATCTGGATGGTAGAAAGAACACAACAAGTTACATTTTTACGTTGGGTGGTACAACTATCAGTTGGAAGTATAAATTTCAAGGAAAAGTCTTTCTCAACCACTAAAGTTGAGTATGTAACTATCTTAGAAGCAGCGAATGAGATGATATGGTTGAAGAACCTTATAAAAGAATTAGGGAAAGAGCAAGATGACCCTCATTATTCAATGATAGTCAAAGTGTTATATATCTTGCTAAAAATCGAATTCTTCATTCTAAATGCAACCGCATTGAATTGAAGTATCATTTTATTAGACACTTGAGAAATGACGGAGACTTGTCTTTTTCAAAGATTCCAGGTGCAACGAATCCAATTGATATGTTGACTAAGAATTTCACAACAAATAAGTTGAGGCTTTGTATTGCCTCAACCAACCTTCAAGAGTAATTGATGACGAATGCAACTACACTAGGTGATAATGTAAATCAAGCTCCAAGTGGGAGAATTGTTAGTATTGTGGAACTTAATTTAGTCCCACATCGCTTAATACTATAAGATGTTATTCTTTATTTAGCTATATAAACAACCATCTGTAAATCTTGAAAGATACACCAAAGCATAAATATACTTTCAGTGCAGTCCTGGACTATACATTTGCACGCCGAATCATGTTAAATTCTTGTGTCTTTTATTTATCTCTTTCATCTTTTATCGTCTTGTTCGTAACACTTGTAACATTATAACTACTTTGTAAGTAGAATGGGAGTTTATGTAATATCTTAGACAAGAAAAAAGTTATTTATAGAAACATTTCATCAAAAGTGTAAAGTGCACACCTGTGATAGTTCTATGTGTTATGTGTATTAACCTTAAAAAGATCATCTCCAACAATATCATAAATTTTATCCAATGTACAAGCCTTCTACTATGGCTCATTTCAGAAGCCTCTATCTTAACTATCAATGTCTTTGTAATAACTAATAACAATGATGCCTAGGCAGACATCTTCTCATGGTTTGCGACTCCCTTACAATTTTTTTATTCATTAAAACCAAAAGAGATAAATAATTTAGCATAGTCTTTCTTCTATACGAGTATCAAAAGAAATCTGTAAATTTTCATTGATAATTAATAGAACACAGTTGGTGGTAAGAGAGAAAAAAAGTCTTAAGTATTGAGTATTTGAATGCATTTAAGTAATATGTTAGTAATTCATTATTTACAATTTTGTAAGTATTTAAAAAGACTTTTGTACTGTATGACTGTGTAATTAGCCACAACTCAGACAATTAACTATAACCTGAATGATTAACCATTAAATTGGTTGCGAGTCACGAGCCCAGATGAATGACTAAACTGCTAACGTGATGTGTGATTAAGATCAATCAATTACCAGCTTAGAAGAGCCAACCAACGAGCTCGACCAAACAAACCAGTTAGCCATGCACTAGACCATACGGTTAACTACAAGATCGGAAGAGCAAACTAACGAGCTCGGCCAACCACCAAACAGACTGGCCAACCATGCACCATCCTATACGGTAAACTATTAGCTCAGAGAGCAAAGCAACGAGTCTGACCGACCACCAAATAGACTAGTCGGCCATCCACCAGCTCAAATAGTTAAGAACCAGCCTAGAGAGGAGGCAACTAAGCTTGGATGATCACCAAAGAAACTGTCCAACCTTGAATTGCACCGATCGGAATGAACAATACTAGAATATATTAACCTTAAAACTGATTAACTTAATATTAAAGTATGATTACTCACAATTGGACCGTAATTAAGCCAACGTTAATGAAAAGCTCACCACAAAATCTATAAATAAAGGTTTGAGGTAAGAAGATAGGTTGTGTGCAATAACTATCGCTTTCATTGCTATTTGTCAAACATTAAACTGACTTTCACATTGAAGTACCTTTTATAGGTATCATCTGACTGGTCATAGGACAACAATTGGACTTTAGACAACACAACATAGCCTGGACAAGTGACCTTGCAAGAAACATGACGTCGTAGTTGTAAAAGAGATCAAGAACTAGCCCAACCAGATTGAGATGTCAGACGTGTGAAATGGCAGATGGAGGAGATGCAACATAGATATGAAGAGGAGCTGATGACCCTTCGCACGAAGAACGAAGCTATACATCAAGAACAAAGTGCCCAGAATTTAGCGCCTCCTCCACTAACCTAACCTGCCCCGACCAAGCCATGTGAGAACCCATGCAGAACAACTCACAAAGGTAGGACGGGAGCCAATGAGGATCACCTGTTGATAACGGTTGAATATACCATTATTTGTGATGCAATTTTGATACTAAATCAACCCTTTTTAACTTAGAAGCTTGCTTGAACTCATGTTTTTAATATAGTTTTGTGAATAAGTGAGTAGAGGGTATAATTAATGATTTTATCACTAAATTCCCTTGATTTTGTAGGTTATTGGAATGATTTAAAAGAGCAGTTAAAGTACCAAAATGCAGAAAAAGAGAAAAAGACGCAGTGCAGAAAAGTCAACTTGAAGCTGAGCGCAAGAAAGGGGCCCTGAGCGTCAGTTTCATGTATCACACAAAGCTTGGGTGCCGTTTTAGGGGTGTTGAGCGCCAGTTTTCTCGCAAGCTCGCCTAGGTGCCCTAAGTAGGGGCGCTGAGCATTGGCGAAGTTGGCCCATGATCCCATTTAGTTGTATATAAGGACTTAGACGTCTTAGAGGGAGTATCTTTGGGCAGTAGAGACGCATAAACACACTTTTCCACTCTCTGGAGGCTGAATTGGATGCGGGAGCTCTCCTCTTCAGTTTCTAGGGTTTTTCTATCACTTTCATTCAATTGTACACCTAGTTTCTCCATGATTATGGAGAACTAAACGCATTTGTTGTTGAGGAAGATGTAACCTCTAAACTCTCATGTATTTGAATTTGTTCTGAATTATTATATGCTTCTTTCATTAATTGTTAGGGATTTTCTCCTTTGCTCTATGCTTGTTATGTTTTGATCATTCATGGCATGATTTTATGGTCTTCTTTGTAAGTGGGAAATACCTAGAAACCACGATCTGGAGAATTTCTCCCAAAAGCAATATTGCCCAAGGATGGGGATAAGAGGTTTAGTTGTCTTAAGCTTCTATTTGTAATGCAGAATTAATTATTAAGGATGCAGGGGATTGTGGTATAATAATTAAGGACAGGCTTTCTTCGCCGAGGGATCGGGTTTTAAGTAATTTAGACAGTGACGTTAACAATTGAATGAAGAAGATGAATTCTTATATGCATGAGAGTAAGGATGGTGAAATACAAACTCCAACAACATACTCATCTCATATTATCAAAATCATCCATTCACTTTTGTTTTTTGTCCCAATTGATCAAATTGCATTCATATTTACTTTTTCTGTATTTTGCATTCTAAACCAATGAAATTGTTCTTTAGTCTTAATTAGTTAAGGTATATTACATGACTGTCTAGTGCCACGAGTCTTCTGGGATACGATACTTAGTGTTACCATTGTATATTACTTGATATGATTTGGTACACTTGCCAATGTGTTAACAAGTTTTTGGCGCCGTTGCCGGAGACTCGTGGTTTAAACTATACTTTTGTGTGATTCTTAACCGATTAGACTTTATCTTTAAATTTATCTTTTTATCTTTAATTTTATCTTTTTGTTCTTAATTTTTGTTTTATCTTTAATTTTTTTCTTCTCTAGTGTATACAGGGTACAATTCGGACTAGAAGCACGAAAGTTTCTGAACCTCTTCTTGCAGGTCTGGACAATAGTAGAAGAAAAAGGAGGAATAGGACGTCCAGAGAACTTTTCCCTTCTCCTGAGACTCTTTTACAGCCTTCACTTCAAAGATCTGACCAAGAAACAAAAAATATGGTTGAAGAGCAGAATGGTAGATGTACCCTGGCAGATTATGCAATAATCATTGACCCTCATCATTTTAATAGCATTGCAAGGCCGAGGGTTAATGCCGCAAATATGGAGATGAAGTCTGTTTTGATTCAATTGGTGAATAACAACCAATTCAATGGATTATCACATGAAAATCCATATGAGCATCTCACCACATTCAATGAGATATGCAATATTGTGAAGATCAATGGCATGCCAGATGAAGCTATTAGACTAAGCTTGTTTCCTTTCTCTTTGGGAGGCAATGCTAAGATTTGGTTGACCTCTTTTCCAGAGAATAGTTTTACTGAGTGGGAAGCCGTGGTTGCAAAGTTTCTGAACAAATAGTTCCCACAATAAAAGGTGAACAAAGGTAAACAAGAAATTCTTCTTTCAGGAAAGGTATGGATGAAACATTAGGTCAAGCGTGAGATCGATTTAAAGGCCTGTTGAGAAAGACACCCACACATGGCTTTGATGAACCAAAAGTAGTCATTCTATTCCTTGGAGGTCTAAGGTCACAAACTAAATTGATGCTAGATGCCTCAGCTGGAGGTAATACCAAGTGCAAGACTCTAGAGGAAGCTTATGAGTTGATTGAAAATATGGCTACAAATGATAATGAGATGCATAACGAAAGAACTCAACTTCAACAAAAAGGAGTTCTACAATTACAATCGCAAGATGCTCTGTTGGCACACAACAAGATTATGACTCAACAACTAGAAACTTTGATGAAGAAAATCTCTCAATTGCCAAGGGAGTTGCAAAACGTTTCTCAAGTTCAACAACAACTTTGTGAGTTGTGTGGTGGAGATCATATTAATGGTCAATGTGCTATACCGGAAGTTACACAAGAGGAAGTCAATTTTATGGGTCAAGGTAATCAATTTCGTCCAGGTAATTACAACCAAGGATGGAAACCTCACCCAAGTATGGGTCAAGGGCAAGCTGGGCAATTCAATAGACCAACACAACAACAATGACAACAACAACCCTCCTTATCTAAAAGAACTGCAAAGCTAAAAGAGACACTCCAACAGTTCATGCAAGTGTCTATCTCCAATCATAAGAGCACTGAAGCTGCTACAAGGAATTTGGAGATACACGCTGGCCAACTAGCTAAAACTTTGGAGGAGAAATCTAAAAAGCAGTTTGGGGCTAATTCTGAAGTTAACCCTAAAGAGGAGTGTAATGCTATCATGAGCATAAGTAGTGAGGGGTTGGAACAGAGAAAAATTGAGAGAAAAGAAAAAGATGAGTTGAGTGAAGAAGAAGAAATTGAAGAAAGAAAAAGTGAGGTTGAGAGGAAGGAAAATAAGGAAGAAAAGGGAGAAAGAAAAGAAAAAGAAGTGAGTGAGAGAAAAGTGAGAAAAATTGAGAAATCTCTTCCTTACCCTAAAGTTTATTCTAGAAAGGAAAAAGAGAGACAATTAGGGTGTTTCAAAGAGTTTTTCAAGAAATTGGGAATTTCATTGACTGAGGCATTGCATCAAATCCTTGGGTATGCAATTTTTTTGAAGAAGTTCCTCAAAAAGAAGAAATATTTAGATGAGGAAACAATTGAAGTACAGGGAAATTGTAGTGTTATTCTGCAGAAGACACTTCCTCCTAAAGTCAAGGATCCAAAAAATTTTACTATTCCGTGCACTATTGGGAACTATGATGTAGGGAAAACCCTAATTGATTTAGGGGCTGACATTAATTTAATGCCTCTATCTATGCTTAAGAAGATCGGTGGTCTTGAGGTTAAACCTACTAAGATGGTGTTGCAAATGGCGGATAGATCTACTAAGAATCCCTATGGTGTAGTGGAGGATGTTGCGGTCCAAATTGACAAGCTTAAATTTTCGGTGGATTTTGTAGTGATGGAGTGGGGGAAGATTTTAAGATTCCTATCATTCTTGGAAGGCCATTTATGAAGACAACTAAGGTTGTCATCAATGTAGATGATGGAGTTCTAATGCTTCAAGATCAAGATGAGGAGGTGACTTTCAATGTCTTTAATGATGAGTAGCCGATTCAAGTAAAGAAGACTAGTCCAAAAGCAACAAATGAAGATCTACCAAGGACTTGTGTATTTGATAAAGCTAGCAAATCAGTCAAGAGAGGTATAAATTGTTTCTTTTCACAAGTAAAGAAAATGAAGAAAAAGATTAAAGAGAAGATAGTTCATCAAGACTTGATGTGTGAAGATGAAGGATTCAAACCTGAAAAACCAGTCAAGTACAAGAACAAGTTATGGGTTGTGAAGGAGATTAAAGCAAATGGAGTTATTGAGATTGAAGCTTGATAACAGTTGAAAAACTGTTATTTTTCTACTTAAAATTGACCTTAAAGACAACCTTTATGACTTAGAAACTAGCTTGGAATCATGCTTTTGTTTATGTTTATGAAATAAGAGAGTTGGATGGGTTTTATGCTTGGTTTTCCTTGTTTTTGTAGGTTTTAAGATGAATTGGATGAAAGAAGTGAAGTAGGAAGAAGTTGGAATCAGAAAAGGAAGTGAAAAGCGCACAAAAAGAGAAGACGCGTGTACCCCTCAGTGAAAATTACCGCTGAGCGGTGTTCTTGATCCCGTAGCAACGCTGAGAAGAAAATGCAGCTGAGCGTCAATCTGAAGTGCCGCGCTTACCACTGAACGGTATTTACCGCTGAGCGCCATTTTTATGGGCTTGGGCTTACTTTTCTGTAGTTTTTAGAATAATATATAAGGTTTTAGTCGACCTAGGTCAGTCATCTTTGGCTGGAACGAAGCAGAATACACTTTCTTCACCCCTTAGAGGAGGATTTTGGATGCTCAAACTCCACTCTTCAAATTCTAGGGTTCTATCTTCCATTCTTTCATTGTTTTTCATCTAGTTTTACCATGAATATGGTGAACTAAACCTTTATCGTTGTTGGGGAATCAATGTAATCCTTTGAAACTCTCATGTATTGAATTGGTTCTTTAATATATATGCTTTCTTTCATTAATTGTTAGAGTTTTTCCTCTTTGCTCTATGCATGCTTTGTTTAACTCATTCAATTGCATGATTATTGATTTTGTCGATATGGACACATACGGGGAAATCTAGATCTGGGGAATCTCTCCCAATAGTAGTATTGCCTAGACATAGGGATATGATGGTTGGTTGCCTTTAAGCTTTTGTGCTATGTAATGCATGAATAATTGCTAGGGAGACAAGACATTGTAAACTAGTGATTAGGATTACGCTTTCTTCGTCGAGACATCGGGTTTAAGGTAAATTAGAAAGTGGCATTAACATTAATGAAGAAAGATGAATTCTTGAATACATGAGAGTGGATAGGATGAAATTGATAAACCCCAACAACATAATCATTCATATAATTCAAATAACGTGTTTTGCTTCTTCCTTTCCATTGATGAATACATGCATTCATATATACTTTTTAGTAAATTGCATTTAAAATCTCAAAGAATTAGTTTTACAAGTCTTAGATAATCAACAAATCACATAACTGTCTAGGTCGTGAGTCCTTTGGGAAAACGATACTTGGTCTTATCATTTTTTATTACTTGATACGATTCAATTACACTTACCGAAGGTTAAAAAGTTTTTTGGTGCCGTTGCCGATGACTCGTGGTTTAGCTATTCTATTTGTGTGATTATTGATTACCTTTGACTTGATTTTTTGAATTTTTTTTATCTTTTTATCTTTTTGTTTATATATTTATCTTTTTGTTGTTTTATCCTTTCTAGCTTCTATCTTTTTATCTTTGTAATCTATCTTTTCTATCTTTTTGTGCGGACAATTGTTTCTAGGAACTTGTTTTCTAGTGTATGCAGGATACAGTTCGAACTAGGAGCAAAATCACTTCGGAACCTCTTCTTGAAGGCTTGGACGACAGTAGAAGGAGGAGGAGAGTTCGAACTTCAAGAGAATTATTCCCTCCTTCGGAGATAGTTGTACAACCTTCACAACAAGGGTCAAATCAAAGCATTGAAGATATGGCCGAGGAGAATAATGGTAGACACATTGTTGCAGATTACACCACTGTGGTTGGCCCTTAACATTTTAACAGTATAGCAAGGCCGAGGGTCAATGCCGCAAACATGGATGTGAAACCGACATTGATACAGTTGGTCAAGAGCAACCAATTTAATGGGCTATCACATGAAAGTCCATATGAACATCTCACCACATTCAATGAGATTTGCAACACTGTGAAGATTAATGGGGTTCCGGATGAAGATATAAAGCTTAGCTTGTTTCCTTTCTCATTAGGAGGCAATGCCAAGTTATGGTTAAACTCTTTTCCAGAAGGTAGCTTTACTAAGTAGGAAGCTGTGGTTGCAAAGTTCTTAAATACCTCCCATAATCCAAAGTCAACAAAGGGAAGCAAGAGATATCTTCTTTCAGACAAGGCATGTGGAGGAGACATTAGGTCAAGCATGAGATCGATATAAAAGCTTATTGAGAAAGACTCCCACGCATGGCTTTGATGAAGCAACAATAGTCATTCTTTTCCTTGGAGGTCTTGGTTCACAAACGAAGTTGATGTTAGATGCCTCAGTTGGAGGTAATATATAATGGAAGACTCTAGAGGAAGTAACCGAGTTGATAGAGAATATGGCTACTAATGATAACGAGTTGCACAGTGAAAGAGGAACTTCAATTCAACAGAAGGGAGTCCTACAATTGCAATCTCAAGAAGCCTTCCTTGCACAAAATAAGATCATCTCTCAACAGTTGAAAGAAGTGACAAAGAAGCTATCTTTATTACCTAAAGAGATATATGATATTTCAATGGTTCAAAGGCAGCAGAAACAGTGGAAGCCACAAATTACTCCATATGAGAAAACCAAAAAATTGGAAGATACTTTCCAGTAGTTCATGAAAATGAGCGTCTTTTATTGTAAGAATGTAGAGGCTGCATTTAACAGTATGAAGATGCACATTGGGAAACTGTTCAACAAGATGGAAGGTTGTGAGAAGGATGCAAAGAGTAATTTGAGTGAAGAGTGTAAAACCGATGTTACTAGAAGTGGTAAAGTGTTAGAGGAAAGAAAAATAGTGAGAAAAGAGAGAGAAGATGAAAGTGGGAAAGAAATACTTGAATGGAAAGATAAGATTGAGAGAGAAAAAAAGAGAGAAGAGGAAGATGAGAGAAAAAAAGAAAAAGAAAGGGAGAGAGGAGAGAGAGAAAAAGAAAAAATAGTTGAACAACCCCTTCCTTATCCAAAGACTTATTCAAGGAAGGAGAAGGAAAAACAGTTGGAGAGGTTCATGGAGATGTTTAAAAAACTGGAGATTACCATTCCTTTCTCTGAAGCATTGCAACAGATACCATCCTATGCAAATTTTTTGAAGGAACTCCTTACAAAGAAACGAAAATACATTGAAAAGGAGACCATTGAAGTGCAAGGTAACTACAGTGCAATCATACAACAATTACCTCCCAAGTTTAAAGATCTAGGGAGCTTAACTATTCCCCGCACCATAGGAGAGTTGGAAGTTGGAAGGGCGTTTTTTGATTTGGGAGCTAGCATTAATTTGATGCGGCTTTCTATGTTCAAAAGAATTGAAGATTTGGAACTCAAACCCACTAGAATGGCACTTCAATTGGCGGACAGGTCTCTTAAATATCCGTATGGGGTAGTTGAAGATGTGTTGGTAAAAGTTGACAAATTTGTATTTCCAGTGGATTTTGTTATAATGGAGATGAAGGAAAATGGAGATGTACCTCATTCTTGGGTAACCATTTATGAAGACTGCTAGAGTTCTAATTGATGTGGAGAATGGTAAGCTTAAAGTGAGAGTTCAAGATGAAGAAGTGAATTTTGATGTATTCAAAGCCATGACACATCCTAAAGATGATAAAACATGTTTTCAACTTGATATACTTGATGAAGTTTGTATGGTGCAAGAAAGGATGGTACATTATTCTTCTCCACTAGAGAAAACTCTTATTGATGCTTGTGAAGACTTAAGTGAAGAAGAAGAGAAATTAATTGATGAATGTATGACAAATTTGGAGACATTGAAGGAGATTCCAGCGGAGGATGTTCAGTTTGAGACAATTGATATCAAAGAAGTCAAAGCAAAGAAGTTAAAATTAAAAATGTTACCATCACATTTGAAGTACGTTTTTCTAGAAGAAGATGGAACAAAGCCAGTCATCATCAGTAATTTTTTGCTTCCTGAAGAAGAAGAAAAGTTGGTAGAAATATTAAAAGCCAACAAAGAAGCTATTGGGTGGTCAATTTCAGATCTTAAAGGTATAAGTCCAACTTATTGCATGCACATGATCTTTATGGAAGATGATTATAGGCTGAGTGCTCAACAATAGAGAAGGCTGAATCCTGTCATGAAGGAGGTGGTTAGAAAAGAAGTATTGAAGCTCTTGGAAGCTGGTATCATTTATCCAATCTTTGACAGTGAATGGGTAAGTTCTGTACAGGTGGTTCCAAAGAAAGGTGGGATGACAATAATCTATAATGAGAAGAATGAGCTTATTCCTACTCGGACTGTTACTGGATGACGAATGTGCATTGATTACAGGAAGCTGAATAAAGCCACTAGGAAGGATCATTTTCCTCTTCCTTTCATGGACCAGATGCTGGAGAGATTAGCAGGTCAGGCTTTTTATTGCTTTCTGGATGAATACTCTGGGTACAATTAAATTGTGGTAGATCCAAAAGATCAAGAGAAGACAACATTCACTTGTCCTTTTGGTGTCTTTGCTTACAGAAAGATGCCATTTGGGTTATGTAATGCTCCAACCACATTTCAAAGGTGTATGCAGGCAATTTTTGCAAATCTCATAGAGAAGTGCATTGAAGTCTTCATGGAAGATTTTTCAGTCTTTGGAGATTCTTTCCAAAGGTGTTTGGCGAATTTGGATGTTGTTCTCAAAAGATGTGTTCAAACAAATCTTGTGCTTAACTGGGAGAAATGTCATTTCATGGTAACAGAAGGAATTGTGTTGGGGCAAAAGATTTCTTCTAAGGGGATTGAAGTGGATAAAGCCAAAGTAGAGGTCATTGAGAAATTTCCTCCACCAACAAATGTGAAGGGAATCAGAAGCTTTCTAGGTCATGCTGGATTTTATAGAAGATTTATCAAAGATTTCTCAAAAATTGCTAAACCATTGAGTAATCTTCTTGTCAAAGATGCACCTTTTGTGATGAATGAGGAATGTTTGAAAGATTTTAACACATTGAAAAGCAAATTGGTTTAGGCTCCAGTGATTGTAGCTCTAGATTAGAATCAGAATTTTGAACTAATGTGTGATGCTAGTGATTATGCAATAGGAGTCGTGCTTGGTCAGAGAAAAGAGAAGGTATTTCACACTATCTATTATGATAACAAAGTGTTGAATGATGCTCAGTTGAATTATGCTACTACTGAGAAGGAGTTCCTATTCATAGTTTATGCTTTGGAGAAATTTAGACCTTATCTTATTGGGTCTAAGGTGATTATCTACACAAATCATGCTGTTATAAAATATTTGTTGACAAAACCAGATTCTAAGCCACGTCTGATTAGATGGGTACTACTATTGCAAGAATTTGATGTGGAGATCCGTGATAAGAGAGGGAGTGAGAATTTGATTACTGATCATTTATCTCAGTTGGTTAATACTGAAGTCACTAGCAAGGAAGCAGAAATCTGGGAATCTTTTTCAGATGAAACACTCATGCATATTCAAAAGAGGTCGTGGTTCACTGATATGGCCAATTTTAAAGCTGAAGGAGTAATTCCATAAGATTTTAATTGGCAACAAAAAAAAAATTTGTATGATGCCAAGCATTTTATCTGGGATGATCCTTATTTGTTCAAAATTGGAGCAGATAATCTTTTGAGGCAGCGTGTGACAAATGAAGAAGTAGAAGGAATTCTCTGGCACTGTCATGACTCACCCTATGGAGGACATTTCAATGGAGAAAGAACAACAGCAAAAGTTCTCCAGTCAGGTTTTTATTGGCCTACTTTATTTAAAGATGCTCATAATCATGCCAGGAATTGTGACAGGTGTCAAAGAACTGGGACTATTTCAAGATGTCATGAGATGCCATTACATGGCATTTTAGAGGTTGAAGTCTTTGATTGCTGGGGCATTGATTTTGTAGGACCATTTCCACCATCTTTCAACAATGAATATATTTTGGTGGCAGTGGACTATGTGAGCAAATGGGTAGAAGTATTGGCGTGTCCTAAAAATGATGCCAGCACTGTGATTAAATTTCTAAAGAGGTAGATCTTCTCACGCTTTGGAACTCCTAGAGTACTTATTAGTGATGGAGGATCTCATTTTTGTAATTATCAGCTAGAAAAGGTACTCAAACATTATGGTGTGAGACATAAGGTAGCTGCACCTTATCATCCACAGACTAATGGGCAAGCTGAGGTGTCTAACACAGAGATCAAGTGAATCTTAGAGAAAACAATTGCTGCATCAAGAAAGGACTGGTCACAAAAACTTAATGATGCTCTCTGGGCATACAGGACTGCAATGAAGACATCTATGGGTTTATCACCTTATCAGCTAGTCTATGGGAAAGCATGTCATTTGCCACTGGAGATGGAGCACAAAGCTTTATGGGCGCTTAAATTTTTAAATTTTGATCCTTCTGAAACTCAAAATAAGCGCAGAAGGCATATGTTGGAGCTTGAAGAGATGCGGTTGCATGCATATGATTCATCCAGAAGCTACAAAGAAAAGGTAAAATTCTATCATGACAGGAAGTTGATAAAAAAAGTCTTTACTCTAGGGCAGCAGGTGCTATTGTTCAATTCAAGATTGAAGTTTTTTCCTAGAAAGTTGAAGTCAAAATGGTTAGGACCATTCATAGTGAAAAGTGTGCGTTCACATGAAGCAATTAAATTGGTTGAAATGATCAACAGAGAAGCTGGGTGGTGAATGATCAACGTCTCAAACATTATGTGGGCGGAGAGGTAGAGCGGTTGTCTAAAGTGATGAAGTTGGTTGATCCTTGAACTTTAGTGAGTCAAGCTAGTGACGTTAAAAGAGCGCTTACTGGGAGGCAACCCAGTGATTTAAGAACTTTTATTTTTTGTTTGGTGATGTAATTATGAACTTTTGGTATTTTTGTTTTAGTTATAAAATTGTTACAGGGTACATCTACTAAAGGATGTCAGGAGGAAGAGTATCTACTGAAGAATACTATGTTCAGTTGCACTTACTGAAGGGTGCTGGAGGATTTTGGGTCAGGCTCGTGACATTAAACAAGCGCTTACTGGGAGGCAACCCAATGTTCTAAATTCTATTGAACTTATTTTCTTCTGTTAGTAGAATAGGGTTTGATGTACTCAATTTAAAATTGTGTCTGTTATGATGGTTTGCTTGTGACTTATGCATGATGAGTATTACTTGATGATGCTTGGATATTGATTGATGTTGAGATTGTGCAATATATGCTGAGGTACAGGTGATGGTTCACAAGTTTTGTGAACAAATGCATGATGTTGTGATTGTGATTATGATGTTAAGCAGTATGTGTATGTGGAATGGTTAAATGAGCCTATATGTGAGGGTTTTGAGATCCAGAGTTTTTGATTGAATGTTATTACTTTGAAAGCATGAATGAATTTGCCCAGGTTTTCTATGATTGAATCATTTGCTTGTATGTGTCATATGATCAAGGCATTTGTTGGTAACCCTTTTTAGCCAAGATGCATGATTTTAGCTCACTAAAAGAGAACACTATGTGTTCTATCCTTTGAACCTTTAGCTTTGAACATGATTTGAAAACCCTTTTTGAAAAGCTTTACCTTGAGTTGAGTTGAGAGTATTTTATGGTATTGATAAATGTTCAAGTTTGGGGTTGTTGGGAAGTCTAGAAAGGGGAAATAACAAGCATTGAGCCAAGAGTTAAGCACGTGAAAATCAAAAGAAAAAGAAAAGAAAAGAAAGAAAAAAGAGAAAGGCTCAATCCAAAAGAAAGTTGGGAAGAAAGAAGAATGATTGTAATGATTCACTTAACTCAACGATGTTGTGATCCAGAAAAACCAATTTTCTTGTTAGCTGATGACAAATTTATGAACACCAATTTTCTTGAAGATTTCCATAAAGCACTTAAATTTCTTCTTCCTATGATACTTCTTTGGATGAGGAAAAAGGTTTTTCATATGATTCTTTCTTTTTTTCTCTCGTCCTCTTTTTCTTTTCTCTCACTTTCTTTTTCTTTACACAAATTTTCTCTTCTTCTTTCTCCTCTCTCTCTTTTCTCTCTTCTTTTTCCAACTCAACTTTTTCAACATTTACACTCACTAGCTCTTGACACTCCTCCCTGGGGTTAACCTCAGTATTAGCCCCAAAATCCGTGTCAGGCCTTTCTTCCAACTGCTTGGTAATCTCCCCCATTTGAATCTTCAAGTTCTTTATAGCAACTTCAGTGCTCTTTTGGGTAGACTCAGTTTTCTGTATGAAATTATTAAGAGTTTCTTCCATCCTCATGGACCTTTCATTAAGCATAGAAATCTGCTGCCATAAGGTGGGTTGCTGCTGTTGCTTATTAAATTGACCAGCTTGCTCAGTTTGCCCTTGACCAATACTTGGGTGTGGTTTCCACCCTTGATTGTAGTTCCCTTGACGGTATTGATTGGTCATGTAGTTCACATCCTCTACGGCTTCTGCTGGAAAGGCACATTGACCATTGATATGGTCGCCCCCACATAATCCACACAATTGAGATTGAACCTGTGCAACAGTCTTTAACTCTTTTGTCAATTGTTCAAGTATCTTTGTGAGATTCTCCAATTGTTGAGTTATTAACTTGTTCTGAGCTATCAAGGCATCATTGGATTGTAACTGTAGAACTTCTTTTTGTTGAATAGGAGCTCCTCTTTCACTGTTCCACTTATTGTCATTAGTAGTCATGTTTTCAATTATTTCCGTGGCTTCCTCTAGAGTCTTCCATTTGATATTGCCTCCAGCTGAGGTGTCAAGCATCATCATGGTTTGTGAACCAAGACCTCCAAGGAAGATTAAGACTACTTCTCCTTCGTTAAATCCATGCGTGGGAGTCTTTCTTAATAGGCTTTTGTACCTATCCCATGCGTGACCTATTGATTCTTCCATGCCCTGCCTGAATGAAGAAATCTCTTGCTTGCCTTTGTTGATTTTAAAGCTTTGTTGCTGCCATTGTTGTTGTGGTTGATTCTCAAATTGTCCGGCAGCTTGCCAAAATTGGCTTTGATCCATGCTTGAGTGAGGTTCCCACCAGTGGTTGAGATTACTTTGGTAGAATTGAGTGCCCATATAGTTAAATTCTTGACCAAATTGCATTATGCAAACATTAGGCAAAAAACCCTAAAAACAATTGTTAGCACAAAAAGATATAAAAGAAGATATAAGATCAGAGATAAAAAGATAAAATAAAAAGCAGAAAACAGAAAAATAAAAACAGAAAAATAAAATAAAATAAAATAAAAATAAAAACAGAAAAATAAAAAAAAAACAGAAATTCAAATTTAAAGTCAAAGATAATCAATAATCACACAAATTAACCAGTTAAACCACGAGTCCCCGGCAACGGCGCCAAAAACTTGATGACAAATTTATGAACACAAAAATATGATGTCACAAACTTGTTTTACAATCGGCAAGTATGACCGAATCGTTTCAAGTAATAAAACTCGGTAAGACCAAATATCGTTTTCCCAAAGGACTCACGGCCTAGTTTAGTTATGTGATTTGTTGATTAGCTAAGACTTAAGAACGAAATAATTGGATTTTAATATGCAAAACGGAAAATAAACATGTATGCATGAATTTGATCAATGGCTAAAGCAAAATACAAACACTTTCAATGGAATATATCACTACAAGAATTTGGATTATTACCGAAGGATTATTACCGAAGGCCAAATGATCGTCGGTAAATAAATTTTTTCGACGGTCAAAATCGGCATTACCGAAGGGCATGGTGAAGTGTAATTACCGAAGGTCAAAAGAGAATTACCGAGGGGTTGTGGCCTTCGGTAAGATGCTCGACACCTTAAATTAAGTAATTGGGGGTGTTGTAATACCTCGACCCTAATTTCGTAAGAGAAGACCCTGTTCCCTCTCTGCTGTCGTCCCCAATTTCGTGAAAGGTGGACTTTGGTTGTGCTCCCCCATTCCCCCCTGTTCGTTCTCGTCCCCAATTTGTGCTTCCCATTCTTTCCCTCTGGCTTTTGCTTGAGTTTTTTCTTCCTCTCGCTGTCCCTTTCTCGTCTGTCTGGTGGCATTGTGCGGGTAGGGTTCGGTGGTGTTCGAGCAGTGCGTTGGCATTGTCGTGAGGAGGGTGGTCCGTTAACGTTAGGGTGTGTGCCAAGGCGCAGAGAGGAGGTTGCTCCCGTGACGTGAGGACGACTGTCGTTGTCAAGGGAGGCTATCGGGCTTCGACATTGAGGTATGTTCTGTACTGGCTTTTGGATTAATAAACTGGGACAAGTTTTCGTTATTATTATTGGAAAGTGGAAATAAAATGAAAAGCAAGTTATATTGAATTGGTTTAGTGAAATGGGAATAGGAATAACAAGAAAGAAAGATGCAGATTAGTTGGTAGAAGAGTGATTGATCATGTTGGTTTCAGGAAGGAACAAATGCAGTATAGTTACCAATTGTAGCATGTTTAGATGGCTGAGTTAACATAGTATAGATGAGAAGCAACACGCAGAGGAAGCAAAAGAAGAAAGTGGTTTTGGTATTCATGTTTACTACTAGGTTAAGAGTTAGTGTGAGATACAAAGAACGTAGTTTCTCAATATATAGCTATTTATAGTGATCAAGCCAAAAGCATAGAAGAGTGCTGAAAGTAAATGATAGGTCTTGGTTCAAGAAAGATAAGAAAATGGAGTAAATGATAGGTTCGAAGGGAAGAAATTCCCTTCTCTAGAGGACAATCCCTGTTCTGAAACAAAATACAGTCCACCCACAGAACTACAACACCCTCCTCCTTAAAAGATAAGAACTGCCTTACTATCAATTAAAACTTCCCCTAACTGATGTTTAAACTCCTCCTAACTACCCCTATTATAACCACTTCATACTAACTTCTATTTATTATTTTTTCGAAACAATATAACTATTGAGATCCTCATTTGAAAGATTCATCCTGATCTACTGGCTGATATTGTCATAACTAATATGAAGCATTTGCCTAAGACTCCCCCACCACTGTCAAGGATTGGGAATTTACCAGCAACACGACAATTAAACTCCCAAGTCAGTCAATCACATGTTATAGCAACTTCTGTTCCAATAAATTCTGTCCAATCCGTGTCTGGTACTGATCAAGTAATGAATGATATTATATTAGTGTAATGATTTATGTGTAAGAAATCACTGTGTTGCTTGTAAATTTCCACTACATATGTGAAGTAGGTTATCTTGTCAACTTTGGTTTTTGTGAATCTAGACATTTGTAAGATACATCATAGATTGTAAACATGAGTGGCACAGTGCACAAGGCTCCCACCTAGTGGGGTTTAGGAAGAGTGTATGTTTGCATTAACCCTGTGAGTGGAGAGACTGTTTATTTGAATGGCTAGCCTTGAATCAAGAAACAATTAACCATTCAATTCCTTGAAGGCTCAACCTCATACCATAGATTAACCATGGAATAACTGTCAGTGCTTGTGCCACTCAAGGTTTGTACTACCAAGCAAAATCATATATAGTATTGTATTTGAAGCTCATGAATAGGATTTTACTTGGTGTAAAATGTGCTGTAAAGTATGTTTGGGAACATGATAAATAGATATAGTCTATTCTTCAAATCTGCATACTGTAGGGTGGTGTGAATCTTGCTATTGTTCCAATGTATAAAGAATTTATAAAGGGAGACTAGTTGGTAAAGTAGAGTTCTGTTTTACACCTGGGATGTTTTTATAAGTATTGCTTAGATACAAAACTGATCTTAATTCTTGACTCAACTTTTTGGGTGATTTGATTGAAATGAATTGGATGATGTTCCAAAAACTATGGCCTTATATAAGTTCTATTGGATGCATCTCTGTTCCGGAATCTAAAAGCCTTGGATTAAATGCAATTGGAAGAACAATACTTCTTTTTCCCATGATTTGAAAAGTCCACACATCTTTTCACTTTTGATCAATTATTGATGTGGTTGAACGTTTATCTTAATTGCTTTTTTGCATGAATAATTGGAAGCATTGTACCGTAAATACCAATTCCTACTGTAATTGATTTGATTGGCATGGTTATAGATAGATGTACATGATTCATAGGTCAAAATTAACCTGTGAAATACTAAATGAGTTGATTTATATAAATGATTTTTTCCTTTATATTAACTTGTCAAAATTAACGTTTCAAGTTGGCTTTATATTCCTTTATTGCTATTTTTTCCAATAAATCTCTTAATTATTTGATTGATTAAAATATTAGTGAATATAATATTTAAGTTAATTAGATTTTTCCAGTAAGATGAGTTTGATTATTGCACAGTTAAAGAGATGAGATATGAGTGTATAAATCAAATTTTGTATTTGATTTTATCAAATATAGATAGCGTTTTGTGAATTTCGATAGGAGTATAAATTAATATTTAAATTTTGATTTTATTTATAATTGAACCAAGTGCTCAGAATTATTACGTGCACGTCTGAAATTGTAGTAAGTATAAGTAGCACGTCTGAAATTGTTACGTGTCTCGTGCTCATCAAATGTTGATCCTTACACTTATATATGTCCTTCTGCATATGATACGTGTCTCTGCAAATTACGTGTCTCTGCATATGATACTACATATGTAAGAGGTGCTATATTAATTACTTTATTGTCAGTTTAAGAAGGTTTTAAACCCCTCTCTTGCATATCTTACCCATCATATTTGCTAATTATGTGGGCATAAAGCTATTTGTGTCTTGTTTATTTTTCAATACTAAAGTCTTGCATCATAAATTTCAATTATATTCTCTAGCAATCTTTTATGATTCTGCATCTTAACTGATTTTTCTGATCATACTTTCTTGTCAACCATCATAATTGAGTGTTTGGTTATGGGTAATTGATCTGAAAATTGCATCTTCTCATCTTCCAGAAGTAACCATTTTACTTATGTTCATAACAGAACAAGATTTGTGTCTTTGGGTGCTGTGAGCAATGATTTAGTTGAAGAGAGTGTGGAAGGTGATGACCTAAGGAGCAGAATCTTGAGGCTAAGGCTCCCCAAGCGAAGCGCCACAAACATTCTTCAGAAATGGGTCCTTCAAGGGAATCCTGTTACGTTCTCTCAGCTTCGAGATATTTCCAAAGAGCTTCGAAGATCACAAGGGAAAGTAGTGCAATTGTTGTTTGTTTTGTCATATCATGCAATATGTATTAGATTCGTTTGGTTAATTGTAGGTGTAGTGCATTAGGAATTCAATTTTGCACGTTGCTATTATTCGTTTGGATAAGTGCAGATTTTTCAGAGAAATAAATGAGCTGTTATAGTGAATTGGAATTTGCCTTGTGATAAATGAGCTGTTATAGAGAAATAAATGAGCTGTTATGTGTTTTTTTTAATTGGATAAGTGCAGATTTTTCAGAGAAATAAATGAGCTGCTGTTATAGAGAAATAAAGAGAAATAAATGAACTGTTATGTGATACTGTCTTTCGGTAATTACCGAAGGCTTTTGGCCCTCGGTAATTACCGAAGGCTTTTGGCCCTCGGTAATTACCGAAGGGCAAAAGCCCTCGGTAATTGTTAGCGACAAGAGATTTACCGAAGGATTTTTGGCCGTCGATAAGCCTTCGGTAAACACCCATTATCGACGGCCTTTGGCATTTTCCGAGGGCTTCTGGCCTTCGGTAATACCCTACTTTTTTGTAGTGTATGGATGAGTATGTTGTTGGGGTTATCAATTTCATCTTATCCACTCTCATATATTTTAGGAATTCAACATTCAAGTCATCATTGTTAATGCCACTCTCTAAATTACCTTTCAAAGAAGGCTTCTCCCTAATTACGAGTTCATACGATTCCTAGCATCCCTAATAATTAGTTTATTTAGCACAGGAGCTTAAGGCAACCAATATACCTATTGGGAGGAATTCCCCAGATCTAGACTTCCCCGTACGTGTCCGTATCGACAAAACCAATAATCATGCATTGAATGAGTTAAACAAAGCAAGCATTGAGCAAAGAGGAAAAACCCTAACTAATGATGAAAGAAAGCATAGGTCTTAGATTAAGATGTAAACACAAATTCCATATATGAGAGCTTCAAAAGATTACATTGATTCCCCAACAAACATATAAGGTTTAGTTCACCATATTCATGGTGAACCTAGATGAACAATAATGAAAGAATGAAAGATAAAACCCTAAAAAGGTGAAGAGGTAGCCTGAGCATCCAAGATCCTCCTTCAAAGGGGTGGAAGAGAGAGTTTTTGCTTCGTCCCAGCCAAAGATACAAACCCTAGGACAACCTAAAGCTTATATACTATTCGTAAATTACAGAAAATTAGGCCCAAGCCCAAAAATAGTGTCGCTCAACGGTAAGTGCGCGAGCTCGGTTCTTCCCCTCAGCGGCCATTTTGCCCCTCAGCGGATCCAACGTGCCTTCTTGAGTGCCGCTCAGCGGTAAACTGCCGTTGAGCGGCAGTTGCGGCTTCTCCTTTTGCACTTTTTGATGTCTTTTCTGATTCCATCTCTCTCCTTCTTCACTTCTTTCACCAAATTCACCTTAAAACCTTCACAAAAACACTGAAATCAAGCATAAACATGTCCAGCTCTCTTATTTATGAAAATATGAACAAAAGCATGATTTCAAGCTAGTTTCTAAGGATAAAGGTTGCTTTTAGTATCAATTTTAAGCATGAAAATAATAGTTTTTCAACTGTTATCATTAGCCCAGCCACATTATAAGCCATAGAAAAGTCCTTGTGATGATACTTGCTTGTAAGTGTTTTAGATTGTGGTTAAATGAAAGGCAAAGTTAATTCCTGTGACATTGTGATAGCAGAGTGGATGAGTGACCTCTTATAAACTTGTGTGTTTGAGTGAAACACTTTATCTAGTGAGGAAAGAGTCCATGAACATATAAGAACATCTATGGTTAGTTGATTGATCATTCATGACAATAGCATTTGTGGGATATTATGTGATTGCGTGAACACTAAAGCATATGCACATCTTGATTCAAGCCTTTCTGATGAGCTAATTTGAGTACTTACTTGTCTTGAAAGAAGGAGTTTTGAATGTGGTGAACCATTGTGTGGATTGGTGGAAGATTGAGTTACATCTTGTTTGCTTGAGCACAAGCAAAATTCTAAGTTTGGGGTTGTGATAATAGTTGAAAAACTATTATTTTTCTACTTAAAATTGACCTTAAAGACAACCTTTATGACTTAGAAACTAGCTTGGAATCATGCTTTTGTTTATGTTTTTGAAATAAGAGAGTTGGATGGGTTTTATGCTTGGTTTTCCTTATTTTTTTCAGGTTTTAAGATGAATTGAATGAAAGAAGTGAAGTAGGAAGAAGTTGAAATCAGAAAAGGAAGTGAAAAGTGCACAAAAAGAGAAGACGTGAGTACCGCTCAGCGAAAATTACCGCTGAGCGGCGTTCTGGATCCCATAGTCACCGTTGAGGGGAAAATGCAGCTGAGCATCAATCTGAAGTGCCGCGCTTACCGCTGAGCGGTATTTACCACTGAGCGCCATTTTTATGGGCTTGTGCTTAGTTTTCTGTAATTTTTAGAATAATATATAAGGTTTTAGTCGACCTAGGTTAGTCATCTTTGGCTAGAACGAAGCAGAATACACTTTCTTCACCCCTTGGAGAAGGATTTTGGATGCTCAAGCTCCACTTTTCAAATTCTAGGGTTCTATCTTCCATTCTTTCATTATTTTTCATCTAGTTTCACCATGAATATGGAGAACTAAACCTTTATTGTTGTTGGGGAATCAATGTAATCCTTTGAAACTCTCATGTATTGAATTGGTTCTTTAATATATATGCTTTCTTTCATTAATTGTTAGGAGTTTTCCTCTTTTCTCTATGCATGCTTTGTTTAACTCATTCAATTGCATGATTATTGATTTTTTCGATATGGACACATACGGGGAAATCTAGATCTGGGGAATCTCTCCCAATAGTAGTATTGCCTAGACATAGGGATATGATGGTTTGTTGCCTTTAAGCTTCTGTGCTATGTAATGCATGAATAATTGCTAGGGAGACAAGACATTTTAAACTAGTGATTAGGATTAGGCTTTCTTCGCCTAGACATCGGGTTTAAGGTAAATTAGAAAGTGGCATTAACATTAATGAAGAAAGATGAATTCTTGAATACATGAGCGTGGATAGGATGAAATTGATAAACCCTAACAACATAATCATTCATATATTTCAAATAACGTGTTTTGCTTCTTCCTTTCCATTGATCAATACATGCATTCATATTTACTTTTTAGTAAATTGCATTTAAAATCTCAAAGAATTAGTTTTACAAATCTTTGATAATCAACATATCACATAACTCTCTAGGCCGTGAGTCCTTTGGGAAAACGATACTTGGTCTTACCATTTTTTATTACTTGATACGATTCGGTTACACTTGTCGAGGGTTAACAAAGCTTCATATTCTAGAATAGTCAAGATGGTGAATAAGAAGTTGATGAAGATAAGTTGGTGTGATGAAAGCAAGAGGAACACTAACATCAAAAAGTGAAACTGAATTTTATGGCGTCAAGCTAGTGACGTTAAAGAAGAGCTTACTGGTGATAGTTTTAATCATAGATGGTGGTTGCTATAGTTTTGTTAAAAACTAATGCATGATATCAATTGTGATTAATTTGCTGGGTAGGACGTTATTAAATTGTGCAACTTGATTTATCCTGTGAGAATTTGGACTCCAAAATTTTTAATTGATTGAATGCTATTGCTTTGGAAGCATGATTGAGTTCGTCTAAGTTTCTATGATTGAACCACTTGGTTGCTTGTTACACATGATCAAGGCCTTCTGTTCTTCTCCCTTATAAGCTAATACCAATATATGAACCCAACAAAGAACAATGTTCCTTTGAACCTTGAGCATAAATTTGAATTTTGAATGAAACCCTTTGTTGAAATCCTTACCTTGAGTTGAGTAAAGTATGTGTATGTGGTAATGGAGAATGGTTCAAGTTTGGGGTTGTGAGAAACCGGAAACAACTTTGTGAAATTCATTAAAGAGCATTGAGCGAAAGAAAAAAGCAAAAGAGAAGAAAAGAAAGAAAAGAAAAGGTTAAGCTCAATGAAAGGAAAGTTGGGAATGAATTGAAGATTGGTTTCTCACATAAAAGAAGAAAGAATGATTTTTGTTAATGTGAATAAATGAATTGTGCACTCTCTTAACTCAAGGATTTTGTTGTCTAGAAAAACGAATTTTCTTCTTAGCCCGACCATGTTACAGGCCTTGAAAAGCCCCTGTGATGATAACTTGCTTGTGAGTGTGTTTGATGGTATTTAAATGAAAGGCAAAGTTGATTCATGTGACATTGTGTTAGTAGAGTGAAAGAGACACTGACACCTCACTATACACCTTTGAGTTTAAGTGAAACACTATCCTGGGTGAGGAATTGCTCCATACACTTTATGATAACATTATTGCTTGGTTGTTGATTATTCATGAGGTTTGCATCTGTTGTGTATGTCTTGATTATGTGAGCACCATTGTTGAAGCTTGATTGGCTATAGCATCATTATATCTTGACTAATCTTTCTATGATGAGCAGACATGAGTGATTTACTTGTCCTAGAGGAAAATGATTTTTGGTGTGCTAGACCATGGTAGTATGATTATTTTGTTTAAGCCAAGTTACATTTTGCTTAAGTACAAGTAAAGTTTAAAGTTTGGGGCTCTGATAACGGTTGAATATACCGTTATCTGTGATGAAATTTTGAAACTAAATCAACCCTTTTTGACTTAGAAGCTTATGATGAGCAGACATGAGTGATTTACATGTCCTAGAGGAAAATTATTTTTGGTGTGCTAGATCATGGTAGTATGATTATTTTGTTTAAGCTAAGTTACATTTTGCTTGAGGACAGGCAAAGTTTCAAGTTTGGGGTTGTGATAACCGTTGAATATACCGTTATCTGTGATGCAATTTTGATACTAAATAAACCCTTTTTGACTTAGAAGCTTGCTTGAACTCATGTTTTTAATTTAGTTTTGTGAATAAGTGAGTAGAGGGTATAATTAATGATTTTATCACTAAATTCCCTTGATTTTATAGGTTATTGGATATATTTAAAAGAGGAGTTAAAGTACCAAGGAGTTGGAATGCAGAAAAAGAGAAAAAAGACGCAGTGCAAAAAAGTCAAGCTGAAGTTGAGCGTCAGAAAGGGGCCCTAAGCCTTAGTTTCATGTATCGCACTAAGCTTGGGCGCCCTTTTAGGGGTGCTGAGAACCAGTTTTCTCGCAAGCTCGCCTGGGCGCCCTAAGTAGAGGCGCTGAGTGTTGGCGACGTTGGCCCATGATCCAATTCAGTTGTATATAAGGACTTGGACATCCTAGAGGGAGTATCTTTGGGCAGCAGCGATGCAGAAACACACTTTTCCACTCTTTGGAGGTAGAATTAGATGCGAGAGCTCTCCTCTTTAGTTTCTAGGGTTTGTCTATCACTTTCATTCCATTGTACACCTAGTTTCTCCATGATTACGGAGAAATAAACTCATTTGTTGTTGGGGAAGATGTAACCTCTAAACTCTCATGTACTTGAATTTGTTCTGAATTATTATATGCTTCTTTTATTAATTGTTAGCGATTTTCTCCTTTGCTCTATTCTTGTTATGTTTTGATCATTCATGGCATGATTTTATGGTCTTCTTTGTTATTGGGAAATACCTAGAAACCATGATCTGGAGAATTTCTCCCAAAAGAAATATTGCCCAAGGATGGGGATAAGAGGTTTGGTTGTCTTAAACTTCTATTCGTAATGCAGAATTAATTATTAAGGATGCAAGGGATTGTGGTCTAATAATTAAGGATAGACTTTCTTCACCGAGGGATCATGCTTTAAGTAATTTAGATAATGACGTTAACAATTGAATGAAGAAGATGAATTCTTATATGCACGAGAGTAAGGATGGTGAAATCTAAAACCCAAAAACATACTCATCTCATATTATCAAAATCATCCATTCATTTTTGTATTTTGCCCCAATTGATCAAATTGCATTCATATTTACTTTTTCTGCATTTTGCATTCTAAACCAATGAAATTGTTCTTAAGTCTTAATTAGTTAAGGTATTACATGACTGTCTAGTGTCGTGAGTCTTCTGGGATACGATACTTGGTCTTACCATTTTATATTACTTGATATGATTTTGTACACTTGCCCAATGTGTTAACACCTGTCCATGCTTACTGTGAACACAACTAGGTTGCTTCCCGTCACACCGAACATAATGGAGACTCCCTTGTCGGACAGGTGGATCCTCTTAGTGTTTGAGAAGTATGACAACTCCTTCGAGTTTGATGAACATCTAAGAATGTTCATGAACCAAATGTCATTCTACAGCTCGAGTGACCTTGTTTTGTGTAGGGCCTTCTCAATATCGTTCAAGGGAGAAGCATTGGCCTGATTCAATTCCTTGCCACCCAATTCCATCGATAGCTTCACAACCATTCGTTCTAAGTTTGGGGCACAATTTACTACAAATTAGCCACATGATCTAATATGTCTTGCCTTGGTGAATATCAGGCTAGAGAAGGAAGAGTCACTCTAAGCATTAATGGAGCGGTTTGGGAAAACAACAAGGCATCCGAAACCTAAATCATGAAGTAGCCTTGCACTATATGATCACGACCTTATGGCTTGGTCCCTTTTCTGAAACCCTTTGTATGAAGCCATCAGAGGACATGAATGACAAATAAGATACAAAGCCTAGTCGAGTGATAAGAAGGCACACAAGAAACCACACAGGAAAAGGCAGTGACCCTCACTCCAAGGAGTTGCATAGGGGGCCACAATTAAGGGCAAAGATACTTGAAGAAGCTCTAAATGTCGAGTTGATACCACGTTAGAGGAAGAAGACCACCCATTGGTACCAAGAATTGCTTGTATCAAAAGAATATGGGGCACATAATGGAGGAATGCACCACCCTTTGTGATAAAATAAAAGAGTTTATTTGAATGGGTCACCTTAGGGAATACATCAAGATCAAGTAGGAGGAAAGAAACCCACCTCGCAGGTGTAGTCTTGAGAGAAGTACATGTTGTGATTCAAGAATCGAGTATCATAGGGAATTCTCTAGGCCTAGGAGCTAAAGCTTAAGCAGAGATCACCCGCTCATATAAATACGATCTCAAAGGGATTCGTAGGAGGTGGTTCTTCAACAGCAGCGCACAAAAGAATATCCAAGAACTAAAGATTGTCCATCTCGTTGAAAGGAAACTAAGGACTATGCCTCCCATCATCTTGATGGATGAGAACTTCAACACTCTAGACCTTGACAAGAATGACCAAATGATGATCTATGTCACCAATTATAGGGTGAACAAAGTATTGATCCACCAGGGCAACTCAGACAAGATCTTATATTGGAAGAAGTTCCTAAAGATGGACATATTTAAGGAAATAATGAAGCCACAAGAAGAAGTCAAGCAGTTAAGACTAGAAGGCTAGACCAACAACATGGGAACTGATCTAGGTTCCAAGCAGGAACATATAATGGTGATAACGGTTGAAAATATCATTATCTGTGATGTAATTTTGATACTAAATGCACCCTTTTCTGCTTAGAAACTTCCTTGGAATCATGTTTTTCTGTTAAGTTGTGAGAATAAGAGAGTTGAGGTTGAGTTTAGTGATTTTATGACTAATTTCCCTTGTTTTGATAGAAAATGAGATAATATGGAAAACAGTGATGAAGTGCCATGGAGATGGAGCTTCGAAAGGCCTGGAAAAGCACCAGAAGGGAGGAGTGCTCGCAGCTTGGGCGCCATCTCTGAGGCTTGGGCGCAGAAGACCACCGCTCACTGCCCGGGCGCCCCTTTTTGGGGCGCTTGAGCGCCGGAGGCTCGAAGCTTAGGCATCTTCTGCAAGGCTTGAGCATGGACGACCACCGCTCGCCGCCCGGGCGCCCTAAGTGGGGCGCTTGAGCGCCACTGACTCGGGCCTGAGCTTTGTTTATGTTTTGCTATCGCTCTATTTAAAGGACCCATACGTCCTAGGTTTGGTATCTCTGCTGGAGCAGCACAACATCACTCTCTTCCAATCTCTAAAGGCAGATTTGGATGCGAAAGCGTCCTTCCTCTACTTTTAGGTTTTGCTATCTCATGCTTTTCCATTGTTCATCTAGTCTCTCCATGTCTATGGGGAACTAAACTCTATTTGTTGTTGGGGGATGATGTAACCTTGTGAACTCTCATGTATTTGAATTGATTCTTAATAACACATGCTTTTTTTCATTAATTGTTAGAGTAATTCATCTATGCTTATTACATGCTTTATTTAACTCATTCATCGCATGATTTATGAATTGCATGAGTGTCAGGAGGTTCCTTACAATTTAGGATCTTGTTGAATTCTCCGAAGAGTAATATTGCTCAGGGATGAGGGTGTGAGTCTTGGTCGTCTTTAAGCTCTTGATCTTCACATTTAATTACTAGGAAATGTAGGAATTACATGAACTGGTGATTAAGGACATGCCTATTTTGCCGAGGGATCGGGTTTAGGAGGTTTAGTGAGTGACGTTAACATTAATGTATAAAGAAGAATTCTTACATACATGAGAGGAAATTTGGTGAAATCTAACCCCAACAACATCATCTCATTACAAACAACATTCGTTTATCATTGTGCTCTTCTGTTATTGATCAAATTGCATTCATATTTAATTTTCAGTCTTTTGCATCTTAAACCTATGGTCTCGTTTTATTTAGTCTTAATTAATCGAGTTATCACACAACTGTCTAATGCCGAGAGTCTTCTAGGATACGATACTTGGTCTTACCATTTTATATTACTTGTGCGATTTGGTACACTTGTCAATCCATCAACAAGTTTTTGGCGCCATTGCTGGGGACTCACGGTTTAAACTATTCTATTTATGTGATTCTTGATTAACTTTGACTTTGTTTTGTTTTTATTTTTGTTTTTAATTTTTGTTTAATTTTTAATTTGTGTCTAGTGTCGTTTATTTTTGTTTTTGTGCTAACAATGTTTTCTAGGGTTTTGTGTCTAGTGTATGCAAGATACAGTTAGGACCAGGAGCAACAAAAGTTCTGAACCTCTTCTTGTAGGACTTGAGACTAACAGAAGGCCGAGAAGAGAGAGATTATCTAGAGAACCTTCTCTAGAAAGAATTTCACAGGCCTTACAATCTGATCAAGAAAGCATGGACAACAATGGTGGTAGGCGTACTTTGGTAGATTATGCAACAGTTGTTGGCCCTCACCATTTTAACAACATTGGAAAGTCGAGGGTCAATGCCGCAGGTATGGAGATGAAGCCTGCGCTGATCCATTTAGTGAAGAGCAACTAATTCAATGGACTGTCAAGTGAAAGTCCATATGAGGATCAGACAACTTTTAATGAGATCTGTAATACTGTGAAGCTGAATGGAGTGCTAGATGATGCTATTAGATTGAGCTTGTTTACTTTCTCACTGGGAGGCAATGCTAAACTGTGGTTGAACTCTTTTCCTGTAAATAGCTTGACTGAGTGGGAGGATGTGGTTGCAAAGTTCTTAAACAAATACTTCCCACAGTCAAAGATCAACAAAGGGAAGTAGGAAATCTATTCTTTCAGACAAGGCATGGAAGAGACATTAGGGCAAGCATGGGATAGATACAAGAGCTTGCTGAGAAAGACACCTACTCATGGTTTTGATGAAGCAACAATAGTCATTCTTTTCCTTGGAGGTCTTGGTTCACAAACCAAATTGATGCTGGATGCCTTAGGTGGAGGCAATATCAAATGCAAGAGTCCAGAGGAAGCCTATAAGTTAATTGAAAACATGGCTACCAATGACAATGAGGTGCATAGTGAAAGGGGAGCTCCATCACAATTTAAGGGAGTTCTACATTTACAGTCTTATGATGCTCTGCTTGCTCAAAACAAGATTATAACTCAACAAGTGGAGATTTTGACAAAGAAGCTTTCTCAGCCACCAAAGGAGTGCCAGAATGTCTTATAAGTTCAACAACAACTTTGTGAACAATGTGGTGGTGATCATATCAATGGTCAATGTGTTATGCTTGAGAATATCAATGAAGAAGTTAGTTACATGGGCAACCATTTTCGTCCCAAGAATTATAATCAAGGGTGGAAATCTCATCCTAGCATGGGCCAAAGTTAGTTTGGGCAAACTGGTGGACAATTTAATAGACCACCACCACAACAACAACAACAGTGGAAACAACAACCCCCTCTAGCTGACAGAACTACAAAGCTTGAGGTCATTCTCCAACAATTCATGCAGGCAATCCTTTCCACCCAGAAGAGCACTAAAGATCCTATCAGGAATCTGGATATGTAGGTTGGCCAAATAGCCAAGAAGTTGGAAGAGATACCTATCAACAGTTTTGGGGCTAATACTGAAGTTAACCCCAAGGAAGAATGCAAGGTTATTGTGAGTGTAGAAAATGAGAGGGAAAAAGAAAAAGAAAAAGAGAAAGAGAAAAAAGAGAGAGTTGAGTTAAAAGAGAGGGAAGAAAAAGAAGAGAGAAAAGAAAAAAAAAAAGAGTTAGAGAAAAGAGAAAATATTTGAGAAAAATCTTCATCACCCTAAAGAATGTTCAGGAAAAGAAAAAGAGATACAATTAGGGTGTTTTGAAGAAATTTTCAAAAAATTAAGGATTAAAATTCCTACGACTAAGGCATTGCAGTAGATTCCTGAATATGTTAAGTTTTTGAAGAAGCTCCTCAAAAGAAAGAAATATTTAGAGGAGGAAACAATTGAGGTACAGGGAGAGTGCAGTGTGATCTTGCTGAAGGCACCTTCTCCTAAAGTTAAAGACCCAGGAAGTTTCATCATTCCTTGCACTATTAAGAGCCATAAAATAGGGAAAGCCCTAATTGATTTAGGGTCCAGTATCAATTTGATGCCCTTATCTATTTTTGAAAAGATTGGTGGTCTTGAAGTCCATCTTGCAAAGATGACTCTGTTTATGGCTAATGGATCCAACAAAAAGCCCTTTGGTGTGGTGGAGGATGTGATAGTACAAACTCACAATCTCAGATTCTTGGTGGACATTGTAGGTATGGAGATGGATGAAGATTTGGAGATCCCTATAATTCTTGGAAGGCCATTTATGAAAACGGCCAAGGTGATCATTAATGTTGATGATGGAACTAGTGCACTTAAAGACCAAGAAAAGGAGATGATTTTCAATGTCTTCAATGCTGAGCAAAAAATCCAAGTAAAGAAGACTAGTCTCAAAGCTGCATGTGGAGATGCACCAGAGACCAGTACTAAAGTTGCCAAGCCAGGCAAGAAAGGTAAAAAGTGTTTTTTGTCACAGGTAAAGGAAGAAGAAAAAGACAACAAAGAAAAAAGTGATCATCAAGACTCACTAAAGAATTATGAAGAACTTAGACCAGGCATTCCAGTGAGATTCATCAAAAAACTGTGGATTGTGAAAGAACTCAGGACTGGTGGACTAATACAGATTGAATCTATAATTTCCAGGAGAATTAAAAAGGTGAACAAGAAGTTACTGAAGAACTGTTGGTGTGTAAAAGGAAAAGACAACAC
The DNA here is from genome assembly GCF_016808095.1 of Vigna angularis. Classification (NCBI taxonomy): domain Eukaryota; kingdom Viridiplantae; phylum Streptophyta; class Magnoliopsida; order Fabales; family Fabaceae; genus Vigna; species Vigna angularis. The sequence goes on from NC_068971.1 coordinate 13,106,170, forward strand.
CAAGATCAAAGATGTGAAACTTGTTTCTGATTTATCTTTACCACTTCACAAACAAGCAAATGTTGAACCCATGGTAATATTATGTACCTTTGTTAACACTTACATGGAGATGCTTTTTTGTATACTCTAACTCGTTTGCCTTTTTTATTTCGTCATGATATGTTGTAAGTTATTTGTTTTCTTTTTTTACGACTTTTAGTGACGATTCAAGAACAATCACCATCATTTAAAGTTTAACAATGATTAGTTTGATTGTTGTCATTTTTGTCAAACTTTTAAGAAAGGAGACATCTATGACGGTTTGAAAATAGTTGTTCAAGAGTTGTTTTAGTCGTCGTAAAAAGCCCATACTATAATATGTCCCCCCTCCTCTTCTTTCCCTTCTTCCTCCTCCTTCCCTTCTTCCTCTTTATCCTCCTCCTTCCCTTCTTCCTCCTCCTCCTCCATTGCCATCGTCGCCAATGTCTTTGCCACGGTTGGCATCACCTTTGTTGTTGCTAAAGTTGACTATATGATTGCCACCATTGCCTGTGACTCCTTTTTATTGATAAAAACATCTGTCAATGAAAAAACTCTAATTACAAACAAAATTATGAACAAATTTATTACTGTCATAGTTATCAATTGATAATTAAAATTTTAAAATTCATCGATAAAATTTATTGGTAAATTCGGATTTACAAATGAAATTTTTCATTTACATTTTCTTGTAATGATAAAAGTTGCGGAAGTACAAATTAATTCATTCTTTATTAATGAGAGACTAATTTAAAATCAATAATAGTAAGAAGTTAAAACTTTGATAGCTAGAAATCAATTTAAATCTTAATTCACAAATAAGTTATATTTTTTTAATATTAGAAACTGTTTTATAAAGTACTATTTTTAATTTATAAAATATATAATTTAATTAATAAATAAAATGAGTATTTATTTTTTTATTTCTAGATTACTTGCTATTCAAAATATTTCATACAGTGAAATATTTATTCATAAAACAATTGAAAACAATTTTACGTTTTTAACCTTATTTAAAATTTAACACTGAAATTATATTGTCATGTATGTTTCTTTCGCTAAAGAAGAATATCTTAAATCAGTACAGACTATTTTATATTCTAAAACTTGTAATTTCACGACTCTACTTTTAATTATATAAGAAATAATTTTGTGTGATGTAATATGGATATAAAATTTAAAAATTGAAAAGAAAAAGAGAGTATGTTGGAACCTACCATACTTTATTTATAGTTTAAATCTAAGCAATTTAACATAAAATAAAAATTACATGACTAAAGTTACTGATTTGGTAACTTAAAAAACTAAAAACAGTAAAACCTAATTTCATACACTTTGGAAACACGCATTAACATGAAAATGGTCGAAAACCAAACCCAATGTGTTCTACATGAAAACTTGAATCAAGCCAATCTTTGTTTTCTTTCCACAATCCGAGTAAAATTAATAGGGAAGTCCTTTAGGTCATCATGATGCCCAATGCCATTGGCGTTATTGCCTTTGCAAAATTCCACGTTCCATCGTAAAAGAAGTTGATGTCTTTAACGATCATAAGCAGTGCCACTATGAATGCATAGTCCACGTTGCGATAGACAAAGACATTGAAGCCACCATTATTCTGCATCTGCATTAGTGACAGAAACACTGTATAATTAACCTCATACAACACTGTTTCTATGTTGTTTGAAGACGTAACAGAGTACATACCGAGGCAACAACTGTGGGAGATTCACCTGCATATACATGGCATGATCTTTTGCCACTCACAACATCTACCCTAAAGTCACACTCACTTTCTTTTTTGTTGTATGCAAGGAAGACCTCTAATCTCATCACTCCACTCTGGAGAAGTTCTGCCTTTTTCACTGAAAACAGCAATCTGGAGGAATCATTGCTTTCACCCATGTAAACTTGGCATCGCCGATGCATTGTCATGATCTACATAAGAACATTTGTTCATAATTCAGTAACTGAGATGGATTTGCTGGCGTATTGAATTTGTTAGAATATCATGCGTGAATAGACTATAAGAGGGAATTGATGCATGAATACGGTATGACCGATTATCCAATCATGCCTAAAATATATGGTATAAGATCTAAGCGAAATATATGGTATAAGATTGAACTAATATTTTGCGTGATAAATCAAATAAGTAGGGTTTGTAACTTATATAAATGGAATATATGAAATTTATATATTCCATGTGCGACTCAGTCATCTAATAGGTTTAACTAGTGGACCAACATGCACCGAGGTTTCTTTTTCCTAATTTATTGTCATTTTCTCGCATAACACATTAAGTAGGGTTTGTAACTTATATGAATGGAATATATGATACTATAAAGTATTTACAACATAAAAGGTTCATGAACATTTGGGTGTGGTTAAGCGAATATTCCCAAAAGCGTTTTTTTTTCCTACTTGGTAGATGTTTCTACATATACGTAAAAAATTCATGTTGAGTAAAGGATGAGAAACGTAGTAGGAAGTGTGATTTATGGTTAGATGCATAATAGATCAGGGACTAGTAGGAATAAATATAAGAGTATGGATGGATGAAGCTTGTTCTGACAAAAAGATACTTAAGAGCGATCAATTAAAAACATTAAAAAGTGTTCTATCCTTCTCCTATATCTCAGATTCCTTTTTATCTTCATCTCTTCTAAGCCCTTGAGTTTCTCCATTTCTTTATTGTCTCCAAATGCCCTATTCATTCTCATTTTCTGTCTTTAATGTTTTCACTTGAACCCTGATTTATAACTAGCGAAGATGAGTAAAATCAAAAGGGGTAATTTAATACTAACAAGAGTTACTTCAAGAATTGTTAAACTATGAAGCCCATTGTTGAGCAAAGCCAAAGATAATCATAAATAAACAAAAAAAAGAAATATCCTTAACAATAATATAGGTGAGAGTAGCCAAACCTTCCAATATAGAGTGAGGATGGAGTTTCCGCCAGCATCACACAAGACACAACGGTCGTGAAGGGTTACACGGGGAGATTTGATATAAAAACGACGGACACCATTTCCGTCGTAAGTGGCACCTTTATCTGTGTTAATTTGGAGATTTATAGTATAAGGAGCACAGTAGGAAAGGTCGATAACTGGGAATGGATATTCCATTGGAGAGAGAGGGAGACGAAGAGTTCTAGGTTATGATTATGTTTTTGCAGTAGCAGGTAAAGAACATTGCAATAACGTATGGTATCCATGGATACACGCGTTAACTTAAACATACGATATGACTTAATCAAACTTGAGGGCTGAAATACTGAATTACTGAATTACTGCTGTAAGTAGAAGAAGACTCTGGTTGACTTCACAGTTAAAACTCTGAGATTCCAGAAATTCGATACCATGTGCGAATCAGTCATGTAATTAATAGGTTTAAATAGTGGACCAACATGCACCGAGGTTTCTTTTTCCTTATTTATTGTCATTTTCTCGCATACCACATATTAGTTTTGATTGGTTGTCTCTCACTATCTTTTGTCTATTTTACAGTATAAAAGGTATGGCGTTGTTCAGTTTATTTGTTAATAAATACAACTTTGTTAATAAGTAAATTACATCTATAAGTAAATTTGTTAATAAATACAACTTATCAAGAGATATTTTATTGATAAATCAAAAAAAATTTGTTGATAATATTATTTATTGACAAATACTATATTATAAAATAATCCATTAATAATATACGTTTTTATTATAATATCACGTTTTGTGTTTTTTTTATCAAAGATGTTAAAATATGACAGTGATGCATAATTGTAATTTGTAAACAACTAAAATTTAAAATTTTATAATTTGTAAACTAACACATCGTAATTTAAAATACATAAAATCAATGTTATTGACGAATAAATGGTTCATTATATAATATGTGATGGAAAGAAAAATCAGGTGTACATTTTTTAAATTAGTTTTAAATGAAAATTTATTCATATATTTTTTTTCCTCACAGGTTTGAAATATTATAAATTTTTCAATAAGTTTTTTCATTTGTAAATCCAATTTGATATATTACAATTTTTTTAATGCACTTTTACTTTTTTATACCTTTTTTCCTATTATATATATATATATATAGACAGATATTTAATTTTAAATTTTAAATAAATGTTTCTAATTTTTTTCATTACATAAAATAACTTATTAAAACTTATTCATTATATAAATATAATTTATACTAATTCATCATAAAATAATTTTTTAATATATTAGTAATTATATATATATAATATAATTAACATTTATTTATTTTCAATGGTATAAATTATCTCTATTACAAACTTTTCTCTCTCTTTTTTTACTCAAATTCATTCCCTTTTTTCCAATCAAATGATTTTACTATTTACTCTCTTTCTTTTTCTTTCACTTTTCACCACCAATCCTATCCAGACAAATTATAAAGTCTTATCTATAACCTCCCCATTAGTATCGTGGAGAGACTGAAAGTAGCAATAGTTAGAACAAAAGTAGATGATAAACTCAATAACCTCTTAACGTCAAGTCTTCTCCCCGTTCTTTTTTTTTTCCACATACTAAGTTCCAAAACTTCATTGTAGTCCCTACGAGTAAACATTTTAAAATAATTTATAGTACGAGATTAAATTGTTTAAATTATTTGAAGTTACCTTAATTATACTTTAATATGTATGTATATTTCTTGATGTGCTTGTTTCCTTTTGTGTAATAGTTTTTATTTAATTTAATTTCATACTGTTAGATTCATAGAGTAATTATTACTGATTTGGTAAAATGAACATATTAAATCTAACTTTAATTTCGATGGAATTTCAATTTAAATCATTTATTGTGTTCTCACCATATGCCCAGTGACGAATATTTAAGTGATGTTAAAATCTTATATAGATGTATAAATGTTTTTTGAGTAATAAATTAATATATAAAATATATTAAAAATAGACTGAAATTAAAAATATTTTAAGTTATATATTAATTTATATAAATATAAAAAAGTTTGAGGACCTCTTCTAACCGGTAAACTCCGCCACTGCACATGCATATTTAAGTTTGACCAGTTTATTAAATAGTGCCAAAAGTGTGTATATCTGACGTGTGTTTATTAAACTTGTATTAGTATTGGAAAACTTAGATGGTTGCTCTACAAATTGGCATATAAAAGACATAAAAAAAAGACAGTGTGGTTGCATCAAACACCTTCCTCTCTCCAATGGCATATCAAGTCTCAGTTATCAACTCTTTCTACTGTTCTGCTGACTCTATCACTCTACAGATTAATACTGAGAAAGGAGTTACCTACAATGAAAATGGTGATCGTCTCTTTTATATGGAGATACTTTTTTCACACTTCACAACTTTCGTATCTTATCACTAGTAAAAAAAAGCGTACTTTAACTTACACATGACGCTTCAGTTTTAGAAAATCCGAAGTCTATAGACCGAACGACATCGATTATTAACGAACCGATACCTAAAGACCGAACGGTATCGGTTTTTTGAGTGACTGAAGCATTAGTTTACCGAACAGTTTTGATGGACGCCTAACCGAGACATTTCGTCCTGTCTAAGAGACCGAACGGCCTCGACTTTTTGTAGAACCGAAGCAATAATTGACCGAACGGTTTCGGTTGAGTGCCTAACCGAAGCATTTAGTCCTGTACAGACCGAACAACATCGCTTGGTAAAATAATAATAATACATATAGAAAAAAATTCATAAACTGTGGGTAATGATGATCCTGTTTCGATTTATATATGTATTGCTGTAAAATGTTGACAAAAAATAACAAAGATGTTGAGGCATGTAAATTCACTGTCCTTAAGCACTTATCTGTGGTCTGAAGATACAATACACTAGTGCAATGAACGGAAATGGCATCGGTTAGTTTCGCTTATACGCATCGGTTTTACAACCGAAGCATGTAGAGGCGAGGTAAAAAGGATAAGTTTAATGCCTCGGTTCTGAACCGGGTCAAAAAGGGATTGGTTTTCAGCTCGGTTATCTTTTGAACCGAGTCAATATCTTAGAAAATTCAATAAAAAAAAATTTCAGAAAAGTGTTGAACCATTTTCTGGGTCTTTTCCTCAATCCTTTAATACAGCAGCCATGTCTCAATGTAGAATTCGAACTCAAGCATTTTCAGTTATAATTCCAAAACACAAACCAACTCCAAAAATCAGAATAAGGATATATCACAGAGCAAATAAAACCAAATATCAGAAAATCAGAGTAAGGATACATCACAGAACAGATAAAACCAGCATAACAAATGGAAAAGAATGAAAGAAAATCCTCATTGACGCTGCCATCCTCGGCCCCCA